>NW_028274807.1:62382599-67286349 GCF_037043125.1 Eumetopias jubatus
TCGGTTTCCCCCTATGTAAATGAAAATAATAAGAACTCTGACCTTATAGAATTGTTGTAACAATTAAGTTTTGAAGAATATTTGATGCTTGATTAGAATTAAATAGTATTTAACAAAAATGAGATAAAACAAAAAGAAAACAGATGTCTGAAAAGCCATCTCTGATAAACTTATAATTGTTTCCTCTTTGGCAAATCCCCCAGCAAATTAATCTAACCTCTGCTATTCCCTGACAACATTGTGTCTTCTACTGTCTGCAGCTTTTTCCAAATTGCAACCTCTCTTCACTGTCCTAAACTCTAGTTGTGAGCTCATGAAGGCAAGGGCTGTCTTACTCACCTTTCTGGTTGTTCCAGTGAAAGTAACTGGACGTAAGTGGTTTCTAATACATGTGTGTTAATTTGAAAAATGGATACTAGGTACAAGAGAAAAATCAGGGAAACACAATTAAGTATGCAGAGGAAAAGGCAGATTTGGAGAACATTTATTTCTGAATCTAACATCAGTGTTACCTAGTTGGCTAAATTTTTTTTAACAAATGTACAACATATTTAATATTGCAATGTGGACTTGACCCTGTCATCTAGGAAAGCCTTAGCACAGGTAGCTTAATGAAGTGTTAGGTGAGAAGCTGTCCCATCTCGTATTAAACAGTGTATTGTCTAAATGAGTTTAATTACCATGCAAATTACTATGAGTGCATATGCCCAAGGCCTAAAACATATCAGATGGCAGGGCTTAAGAGAAATTCAGTAAGCCGCGCCTCTCTGCAGTAATGTGACTCTGTAATAAGGCAAAAAAAAAAAAAAATTGGTGACTGTAACAAGAATGAAATGCTTGAATTCTTAGTGAATTTTGGCTAAATTAGTAAAATTACAGGGGCTGATAAAAATTGTGGAAGACTAATAAAAGAGTTCATTTTTAACAAATAATGTTTAAGAATTATTTTTTAACCTGCTTGTTTTCCTTGTCTAAGGCCCATTTTCACATGCTCCTGAATGCTTGTAGAAAGGCATCCATAGAAAAGATCTATGTTCTAGGTCCACTAACTAAATTGTGTGGTCCTAGGCAAGTCACTTTACATTTCAGAGTTTCAGTTCTCTCCAGTAATAAAGATTAATACTAGTCATGAGGTTAAAGCGTGGAGTAAATAATTTTAAGTGTCTTCAAAACTCATACAAATAAAGGTGTTCATCCTATTAATACCTTTTTCCTCCCTAAAAAACAGAAGATACATTCCCATTCTTGGGATCCTTTCCTACATGGAGTATGGGTCTGTCAAAATATTAACCACATTTTAAGACCAATCAGAAGTGCCAACCAACTAGTAACACTGCTCCCTACCCTGAACATCATAGTTCTTAACCACACAGACTGACACAGAGCAGAATATCCTGTAGGTGCTAAATAAATATGTTCAGGACGAAACGGAAATCCCATAACTACCCTCATTTGAACATCTTTCCAAATACTGACCAAATTGCAATGTAATGGGCTATGACCATCTGTTATCTAGTAAATAAAATGACCTAATGGATTTAACTTTCACAAAGTGTCTAATCTGCTCAGAGCCAAGAATAAACTGGGAAATAAGCTCATGAATTCAGATTGGATTTCTAAGGTTTTTTTCCCTTAAAATCGTCACCAAAACGTGTCTAGGAGAAGTCGTACCTTATGGGATAATATCCCAAAGAGACATACTCCTATAGCAGCTTTCAAACTTTGATCGCAACCCTCAGCAAAAAATATGTAACATCATGACCACTGCTCACACACAAATAAACCAAAAGAGAGTTTTACTATGTGCAGTGCACTCTTACATTTTCTATGCTATCCTACCTGTTACGTTCTATTTTACTTAAATAATAATGCTGTTCACAATGTGTTGATGGTTTATGACCCATTATTTGGAAAACACTGTGTTACGGATCCAGCACTGTGTAAGTACATAAGTGTTCCATAGTCCATTTGCTTGTTTGGAAAGATGAGGAAATCTGACACAGGTGCTTGTGAAATGCATCCTTCAAGGCATGCATGAGAGTTGTCAGCAGTAAAATAGTTCTTTGCAAATTACAAAATCAGTATGAACTGTGAGCTTCACTGAAGAGGAGAGTTCGGGTTGTATTTTGTTTTAATAGTTGTATGCAGGGCCAAAGGACTGATAATGTGCTTGATTTTTCTCCTTTGCTTCTGTAAACAGGTTTGCACAGGTAAAGGAATGTTAATGTCATTGTTCAGTAAAAGCCTAATATGACTCCGTGGATTATATCAGAATCTTTTCTGTTTAGTTGGGACTAATGGGTAAAACTTTAAAGGGAGTTATATATTTTTTTTTAATTTAAAGGAGATTTTTTTTTTTTTTAAGGTATCTAACTGAGGAATTGCTGTCTTATAGACTAGTAGGACTAGTATATTTCTCATCAGGCTGTATTCAAGAAGTATCTGAAAAAAGATCTGTAAGAGCTCTGATGGAAGAGGTTCCAGCAGTGGGTATAAACATCCAAACCTGTGCTGATTCCAACTTTGTAGCTATTAGTCACCTGTGGTTATCAAGCACTTGAAATGTGACTAGTGTGACTGAGGAACAGAATTGTTAGGTGTTAATTAACATAAATTTAAATTTAAATGGCCACATATGCCCAATCACAATCTATGATTAATATGCTGGACTACACAGATCTATAGCACCCAATATATTGATTATCTGATATGATACTTATGTTATCATAATTCATCATGCAGCCTAAATACGAAAAAGTGATCTGGAATCCATGAAAAGTGACAAATACAGAATTGGTATATTAAAAGTAGACCAGTTTTGAGACTATGGACAAACTTGCTTCCAGCTTTGGGTTTTGGTTTTTATACCTTTTTGACGACAAATAGGTTTCTTCCAATTCTCCCTCAGAGACTGCTGACCTCACTGACTCTTTTTAGTGCTTTTTGAGAAGTCATGCTCCAGATTTCAGCTGATGCTTACAGATCAGATTTAAGATACAGAAAAGAAAATTCTGCTAGTCCCTTGAAAATGAGGCTGTTTTTTCATTTGTATCGATAGAAGAAATTAAAACAGGGAATGTTTTTGTAAAGTGTGCCATAAGATACCTGTGTGATGCAACTCTTCTTAGAGGTTCATTTAATCTTAAAAACAACGTAAACATAAAACTCTGAAAAAACATATTAATCTTAAATTTCTTAGCCAAAAGGAAAACACAGCAAAACAACTGCCCTCTTAGTAACAATTCAGTTGTATCTGATTCCCTCTAAACTCCAAGAAGCCCTTGATTATATGACATTTCTATTGACTTAAAAGGAGAACCCCCTCCAGATACAATAAGCAATTTGTGATATGCCCAGAATAGAGGTGAATGAACAAGGATAAACTATCTGCTTTAGAAATAAAATCTAGGACATTTAAAAGGACACTTGCACTGAAGTATAACCAATCAAATTGAGCTAAGAAATTGCTCTTTCCTTGATATTCCCAGCAAGCAGCAGAATATCGTAGAAGACATCAATAAGGATTTCAGCACCTCATTTTGTTTGAAAAATAAAAAAAATTAATAATCACCAGTCAAAAAATTTGACTTTGCATCCATGAACCCCAGGCTAGAGACTCCCCCAGTTGGATCCTTTTCAGGAACTCCCTGGGAAGTAACAAGTTTTACCTGGAGAGCAGTCAAACCTAGAGTTTGAGCAGACATGGGAGAAGTTACTATTTAACAGGTTGAACAGGAGTAGAGTTCAAGCAAATTCCGAAAATTTTGGGTGTTACCCATGTGGGTGGCACTGAGGTATAAGTTGCACAGAATCCACTGAAGACTAAGAAATGAGGTTGACCTCTGAGAACAAAATGAGTTGGATCCAGAGATAATGTGTGTGCACCGGCCCCTTCTAGCAAAAAAAAAAAAAAAAAAAAAAGGTCATGATATTTATAAACATGTGAACAAAGAGGTTTGTGCTTTCTTTCTAACTTCCATCAAGGTGAACTAGGGAAAGCAATGCAGCAGTTTGATTGAAATTTAGTAAGTTGGACTCCAAGCAATTATTGTGCATCTTGTCCAGAGAAAGCTGAACAAAGCGAGAAAGATTAGCTTGGGCTGTAGAAAAGGGAAACCAAAAGGCCCAAAGTTGCTACAATATCTAACACTGCCAAAGAATTAGTCCCTATGCCAGCAACTTGCCCAATTTCCATGACACTTACGTACATTATAGCAGAGTGTTGAAAAACTGGAGCCTGACACCAGATTACATGGGTTCTGATTCATTCACATTTTTTAACCTTGGGGAACGTATTTGCATCTTTGTAACTCAGTTTTATCCCCTGTAACTGAGTATAATGATAGGATCCACCATCAGGGTTGTTGCGAAAATAACTGAGTTAATATAGATCAAGCCTGTGGGACAGTGCCTGGCCCATAGTTAGTCCTCAATAAATGTTTATAATTATCACCTTGAAAACAGATATAGGATTTATGTCAATGTACGTGTGACTCAGGCAACTAATTATCCCTGTTTTCAGGTTCACGGGAACTAAGCAACTCATTGTCCCACATGAATTGGCCTATAAGAAGGGATGCACTAGGCAGACTGATTTTACTATTCTGATCCTAGTATCACTTTAAATTCATAACTTGGCATTTTGGCTCATAGTTCAGTACTTTGTGCATGTTATTATTATTAGTCAGCTCTCTAAATCCAATCAACTCTAGACACTGATAAGATTGACATTTAGACCATTGAGGCTGAAACCCAGAAGCTTGATAAATTCACTAAATGTATACTAACTATAAGGTCTTTTGGCAAATGGCTAAAAAGTCATCTCCTGAAAACTTCTATCTATCTTCTTTCAGAAGGTCAGTAACTGACAACCAAGATTTTCCCGGATGCCAAGTGGTTTGGAATCTCCCAATGGGAAGGAAAAAAAAAAAAAAAAAAAGGAATAGCCTATCTCAGAGATAGTTAGACAGCAGAAAGGTTGCTTTTGAACAAGATTTATCAATCACTAAGATTTGCTCTGCCTTGTCTACTAATGCTTAAAGATTTTGGCAATGCCTGGAGCCTAAGACTTAAATGAATGTACACAGAACAACACACAAAGGGGTCGGTGATTTTTAGTTCAACCATGCCAAATTCCTGCTTCAAATAAACCCATCAATATGCTAAATTAGTACCCACCTTTCCCTGCACGTCCAGTAACCAAATTTCACCTTATCTCTGTCTATGAACAGAGAACGCAACAATCTCTATTTCTAGAGTGTGGTCCTAGAAATTCAGGAGGTAATTTTTTTTTTTTTTTTTTTTTTTTTTTAGAGGAAGACAAAAACAATGATGTATTTCTATTGCAGATTTAGGATTAAATAGCCATTTTTCCTCTTTCAGGAAAAACAAATGACTTTTGATATACCATCCCTTATATAGTAGAGTTGAAAAAATTCCAGGGTCTCAAATGCAATTTTTAAGACTTCTCTGAGCCTTATGCTCCAGCCCAGGCAACTATCTCTCTGCTGCAAAATTTTGAAGACTTCCTGGAGCTGGGTTGATACTGGGTATGCTCTCACAGGATTCTGGGCCAAGGACTATCTTACAGCCTCTTAGTATCAAGGATTTTGTTTATGTTGCCCCTGTATATGTGGGACGTTCCTCTGCGAATAATGCAAGTCCAGTTATAAGGGAGCAGAACTGAGCCTGTGAGATATGGTAAGGCTGCCAGAGAGGAATTCGACAGTGTCCACAGCTAAGGAGACGAGAGCACCTGCTACTCTGCCAAGGAGGTGAAACATGTCAACCTTCTGCCCAGCGGTGCCACACCGGTGCTCTGAACATTAAGCCAAGTTTACTGCCTCCCCTGTGACTATGCCAGTCACATTTGAGAACATCTGCCACAGCCTTAACGACAGAGCCTATGGGAACCTAATGAGTACCCCCTACACCTGTGCAGCTTTACCAGACAGCTGTTTCCGTCTCCTCAATCTCCTTTCTCGATCCTCCCCTCATGTGAGCTCACTGCCCCTTCTTCCCTATAGGATACAGTCAGACTCTCATACTGGTTCTGTGCTTCTGTTAGGATTTCATTTATCTCCATTTGCATGGCCCTTAAAGGCAGCAGAGATAAAAAGCATAGTGCCTTTCAGATTGCTCAAGCTTCACCATTTACTATGCAAAAGTGTGAACGTTGGAGACGGACAGTCAATCAGAAGAGTCCATGGTTTAAGACATATGGAGACTAGAAAGGAGAAAATGAGAAGAGGTGCTTCCCTTTCCTTGCTGACAACTCTCAGACATGAATATGGTAATTCACAAAGCCATAGACACACTTCACAGTTTACAAATGTACGGAATCATATGTCAAAACATTTTCTGATTAAGATATGTGGCTCGTGGAACAGCTAAAAAACTAAACAGAAAATCTAGTACCTCTTAATAAAATGTTCTTTAATAATTCTGAAAATTCTGATTATATTAGAAGTGCACAATTTATATGATGCACGGCAGAAAAAAACCTGAATAACCATGTGACCTTTGGGGAGTTATTTAACTTTTCTGAATTTCCATTTCCTAGTTTGTTAAATGAGGATAATTATATGGATTTGGTGAGGTCATAAGAAAAAAATTATAGGGTGCCTGGGTGGCTCAGTCATTAAGAGTCTGCCTTAGGCTCAGGACATGATCCCAGGGTCCTCAGATGGAGTCTCACATTAGTCTCCCTGCTCAGTAGGAAGCCTGCTCTCCCTCTCCCACTCCCACTGCCTGTGTTCCTGCTCTGCTGTCTCTGTCACATAAATAAATAAAATCTTAAAAAAAAAGAAAAAAATTATATACATTACATGAAGAGTATCTTATAATATTTGGCACACATCAAGTGCTTGATAAACATTGGTATTGTTGTTACCACCATAGAAAACCCATTTCTCTTGGCTTTACTGCAGTCACTGAAAGAACATTTGTTCTTGCTACATATTTTCTCAGAATAAATCATCCTCTTGGTGACAGAAGGGAAGTGAAATACCTCCTAAATGAGAAAAAAACTTCAAATAATTAACACATTTGTTATGTAATCAAAAGTTACGAGCCGGAATTTCATAGCTATATGGCTAACAGAATATGAGATTTTTGTGACCATTCATTTTAGTCAGTTCACAAACAAGAAGAATTATATGTTCTATGACAAATAAAAGCCATGTGGCATAATAAAACTTGGACTGTATCAGATGTTTGTGCTAAACATAGTCCGCCATATCTAGATCTACACTGTCCAATATGGTAGCCATAAACCACACGTGTCTACTGAACTGAAACACAGCTGCTCGAAACTGAAATGTATTATAAGTATAAAACACACACTGAATTTTTGAAGACTTAATACGTAAGAAAGAATGTAAAATACCTTAGCAATAGTTTTATATTGATCACAGGTTGAAATCGTAATATATTGGATCTATTGGATAAAGCATATTATTGAAATTAATTTCACTTATTTCTTTTTACTTGCTTCAACTTGTCTACAAGAAAATTAAAAAGTTCTACTTGACTCCTATCATATTTCTTTTGAGCAGCACTGTTCTAAAGCAATGGTTCTTAATAGTTCTTACGCATACACTTATACCATGTTTATAAATGTCACCCAAGGACCGTGAAAAAAATCACATACCTAGGCTCTCAATGATTCTGATTCCAACGGCCAAGAAATTTGCATTTTCAACAAGAAACTGGATATTTCTGTTGCAGATGGTCACTGGAGCATGCTTTGAGAAACACTGCTTTAGATGCATCCTAATTTGAAACATGATGCTAAGAAACACAGGTAGCACTGAGGAGATACTTATGGACAATAAATAGGCTAATATGAGGGCGGGAAAGAAGCGGGAGAAGCCCAATGGTAGAAGATGCCCATGTACCTGCTTTACGGATCTTTTCAGTGATAAATAGTGAAGATAAGTCTGCCCCTCTTTCCCATATTCTAGCATGCACGGGGAGGAAGCAATAAAAACCTGCACTGTAGGAACCTCTGACCATTAAACTGTAAAGTTTGAAGGTAAGTTTTACAAGACTATGGTAAATAAAAGTGATGTCAGAAATGATTTCTTCAGTGGTAACTAATAAAATCCTTATTCCCAACACCACCTTTTCCCTAATACTGCAAACTGGCTGGTGGTGACATGCATAGATGGTATAGATCAAATTTTTAAGAAGAGAAATACTCCACAGAGCCCCTGCATCCTACTGTTCTAATGGTGTAGTCACTGTCCATGTACTAATTACATTCCAGGCCCCTGGTAACAGAATCACCATCATTAACTACTAGTCACTGCAGGAACACAGAACCTCTCCTGACCATGTCTAGCATTTAAGGCTCTTTCTTGACTACCACAGGAGGGGGAAGTCTTTCGAATATAAAGGAAAGATTCTAAGTGGGAAACAACTTATTCAACAAACCCCAACTCATCCTCCACTGTGGTCATGCCCTTCTTGGAGATTCTTCTACTACCAATGCCCTTTTATTTCCTTCCTACCAACATAATGTGTCTTTGCCTCAACTACTCCTGCCTCACAGTTTGCTCTATGATGCTATTGTGACTTCTGTTGCTTCTCCCTGTCCAGCCCACAAGAAACACACAACTGATAAAGTCATGCTGACTGGATGATGACTGTCCAAGCCCAACAGGGCATCTCTTTCAAGATTGCCTTTCAAAACCATCCCTCTCCTGGAGGACAAAGCTATGGCACTGGCTGGGGATTTTTGCAGTCAGATTTCATCTTCATTTTGCTGTACAAACCAGCAGGGTAAGCACCTCTCCCAATGAGGGCAGTGTGCCATCGCAGTGAGATATGAAGTACACTGCATGCCATTCTCAGTGATGAGAAAGAAGTTCCTGGTCCAGAAAAGGGTCTGATGAAAACAGCTGGTAGCATATTTTCAGGCTTGAGTTAACAGTTAAGGTTATCCCCCAAAATCTAAAATTTTCTACTCTAATGCCGGTAGTGAGACCATACAGTTGTTGAGTTGGATCACATTTGAGGTCATTTAGTCCAATTTCCCATGTAAAACAGCATCCCAACTGGATGTCACATGTTCTGAATGTAAACAATAACAAAGTTCCAGACATTATTTCTAGAATCTTCCATGAATTAACCCCCTGAAATCCTCAGTATAGGTATTACATATCCCTCCCTCTCTTTATGGTGATAAAACAGAAACAGAGAGAAATTAAGTAACTTACCCAAGGTTACAAATTGAGGTTGTGAATTGTATGTGGACTCAGGAAAACCTACTTCTAACTGCTAGGGAGGATTATGACTGACAGTAATCTGTACCTTCCAGACCCTAAGACCACAGTTTTAGGCTAATAAGAGTTAGGTCCAGGACTCTTCTAGAAACTACTAAGAGACAGTAGCTCTTTCTTTACCCCACAAGTGCTGCTGAAAGAATAGGATGTAAATCAAACTTCACAACCATCTCCACTCCCCAACTGGTGAGCCAGAGATGGAGAGGTCCTGCATCTGATGATCCCCTTGATCCATCTGTGCCTGCAACTGTGAGCCAAGCTGAATTATTTACTATCACTTGATAAAATACAAGAATGTAATGAGTGAGCCACTTAGCAACTGACAAAGCTCTAAGTTTCTAAGGCTTAACTCAATATCTTGCACTTATTAGATATTCAATCGATATTAGTTTTCATTATTCTGTATATGATTTCTCAAGAGCAATGATTATATATTGTTTCCCTATTGTTCATAGTGTCTAGAAAGGGGCTGGAAGCATTTAAAAATATTGAATACATATTGACCGAACAACTTGACAGGTTGAGAACTACACATTGGAGAAGTTAGACAGTAAGAATGTCCCACTCAATGTTTCCAGTTCAGCCTCTGAGTAGGAGCCAGAGAAAGGAAAGTGCTCTCAGCATGGCTCATAGGGGAGACTCTCCCAACAGTATTGTACAGATTGAACTTGACGTGTAGATGTAAACCAGTCTTGCCAGACTTGCCCCTGGGCCACCTGGTTAACCAAAGGACCAGAAAGCATCTCCAGAAGAAAGACTTCAGCGACCTAGAGAAGTGGAAAGCAGTTCATTGAAGTTCCTGGCATCTGCCTGAGGGCACAGCTGGAGATATTAATAATCATTTCTCTCATCAGACCGCCGAAAATGAGCGCAGAGTGAGAGGGGAAAAGAAACAAGTGTTTTGCTGCCTCCTGTTTGAATTAATCTCTTCTGACAACTGCTGATTTGGGCTTGTGATTCGATCCTCCATGTGTCTAGCTCTATTGGTCAATTAAGTGCAGAGGGTGATTGGGGGAAGCAGTGATGCTCGGCCTGATTATGGGAGGAAGCATCACACGGCATTTAGAACATGCAAAGCAGCCCATTGAGCGTGGCTTCAGTGGAGCCAAGCCGAGCAAGTGTGGTGCCCAATACCACCAGGACGGTCAAGGGAGAGCTGCTGAATCTCAGCTCTCAAAGCACTAATCAGCCAAACTGGACGTCAGACTCAGCTTCCCATAAGCAATAAATAAGTTCCGGATTGTTAGGTAGGGGATCTCAGGCTGGCATGAAATTAAGTCCTCTATCAACCAATTCCCATCTTATCCTCCAGACTGTCCAATTAATAAATGACTTTTGATGACATGTCATAAAATTAAAAACAGGAAATTAAGTGGTATTTAACTTGGAGAGTACAAGTTATACATTTGAAGAGATTGTTTAAAATAAACAAATGGGACAGGAAAACACATAAGTTAGAGGAAGACAACATAGCAGCATATAGCACGCACATTACTATGCAGTAAAGAAAATACTTAGGAACTCTGAGTCCTAGCCCTACCTCTGGTAATGGTTTGTGTGTTACTTTGCTGCAAGATACTTCTTTCCTTGTCTGTCACTTCCCCATTTTCAAGGATGCTGATGGAGGCAGTGGGGTACCTTGTAGTCTCACAAATACAAAATCAAACCTGACCTGACAGCTCAAGAAAATGTTTTGACTGAAGGGATGACAGCCCCAAATCTTCTATGAACACTGAAGTCCCTCATATAACTATTGAAAAGAAGAGCTAATAAAAATGATTGTATACTATCTTAAAAAGGAAAGATCTATATCAATGCATAATAATCATCATAGCAGGCAACGAGCTCATTTTAAAGTGTGTCAAGAAGCGGCTATGATTTCTAGGATGTGGTCACAGACTTACAATGCCATAGAATATTAATCCTTCTGTTTTCCACTACGAAAAGATCTGATTTAGCATTAGTTCCCAGTAATTTACCTAAACCCTAAAAGGGAAAAACTGATATTTGAACTACAAATGCTTATGATTGAAAGAGTAACACAGCAAATGTTTCAGTTGTTAAAAATAATGAAAAAACATAGGCTGGATCCAAACTAGTGAGGTATGCTCTTAATTGTTAGAATGACTATTGAAGAGTACGAATACAGAGATTTCTAGCACTCTGAGGGAAAAGCTGAAAGCTTAGCAAAGACCGTACTGTGGGTGCTATCCTATTCAACTTGTTTATTATGACTTGGTTAAAATAAATCTTTATCTATGTCTTGTCTTTAGCAAGATTATCAATTCACTGCCCCAAACGTAAGAACTAAAGCTAAGGCATAATAGAAGCAAGGTACAAAATGAACCCTAGGTTATTTTGAACAAGTCAACAAAAGAAAATCCAACATGGACAAGTATAAACTTCTTCACGTTGGCCCACCGAAACTACCAACCAGTGAGTACAATTGCACAATATTACACCTTAGTCACTGTAATGACTACATGTCTCATTTATGGTTCAACAATGTGTTGATGCTGCTAAGAATGCCTATGCATTCTTAGCCTTGTCATGAGTACAGTGGTTTGAGCAAGGATGGTCATAGATCTGCTGGATGCCATGATGGTCATTGGATAGGTCAAACATTTACTGTAACTTTGGCCACCACACTTCAAAATGTTGACAAATTTAGGTTAAGTCAAGAGTACCTAGGATGGGAGAGAAGAGTTGGAACACTGTGGAAGAAAAACTGAAGGAAGTGATTCAAAGGAGAGTGTGTTTGAGGGAAACAATGACAGGATAATGGGGCTTTTGATATGGTGAAAAGGCTTTTTGATGGGGAAAAGATTTAGACTTATTCTCAATGGGTCCACAGGTAAAATCAATGGATAGACATTTCAAAGACATAAACTCTGACTCAAATAGACTCTGACAAGTAGAATTTTCCTAATAAATAGTGAGTCTTCTGACAATAGGGGCTCAAAAGAAAAACCACACTGTAAAAGAGATTCATGAGTTAATTAAGCATCTGGACTATATGACTTATGAGATTACTTCCAACTGTACAACTCCTTGATTCTATCACAATAGGAGAATTCCATAACTATTTATTGCATATCTAGAGGAAACATGCTAAGTCCTGAGATACATAAATCTCAGTTAATTATAATGATGGGAAATAGAATAGAATTAAATGGAAATAGATTTGACGAGTATATGGTTGCAGAAATAAAATCGAAGAATAGCCCATCGTAGAGTCTTTCTTGAGAGAATGAATCATCTATAAAAGAGAATAAATCTTGACTACTATGAAAATATTTTATATGATGGAGTTGCTGAGAGTGATGTTCAAGAGTATGAGTTCCAGATTGGGTGCTCTCATTCAAATCCTGGCTCTGTCACTTGCTGTGTATATAACCTTGGGCATGTTACTTCTCCACAGTTTCTTCATCTGTAAAATGAGAAGATTAATATACCTACCTCATAGGGTTCCTGCAGAATTAAATGAGTTGATGTATATAAAGCTTTTAGTAAGGGCTACATGAGTGTTAGCTATTATAGCTGTTTAAAAGATTTTCAGAAAACCAGGAGGTATTCAAGTGAAGGTGGACATGCTTTCAAAATTGCTGTGCATTAAACAAACGATACAGATCAATATTTGATTTCACTACTGAATGTATGTATTTGGTATTAGCCTTCTGGGATGGCCATATGCTAAAAAGTGATTTTCGGCCTGTTGTTGTCATTGTCATTACTGATGAAGGAAGTTATAGCACAGAAAATTGAAGTCCACTAATTTTAGCTATTACCTAACCTTTGTAAAAGCTGAAATCTAACAACTTGCAGTAAGATTCATCCGTGACTCTTTTTTTTTCCTAACTGTACCCTAAGGTAGTGGTGTCAATGAGTGGCCAAAAGATGGAAAGTCACAAGGCAGCTCATCTGATTATTAAATTGTATAATTGACTCCTGCATAAATGGCAGTTGATTATATATATAAATTACAGGTTAACTAAAAATGGATAAGTGTATTTTTTAAATAACAACATTCAAACTGGGTGATTTGATGAGATGAAAATAAGCTGTAAAAGTCAAAATATTTAAGTGAACAACATCAACAGTGCACATTATGAAACATACAGCATCAATTCATTAAATTACTAGTTAATATGGCAGAAATTGGCAGAGTATCTCACAGTTGTGCACAATGTGGGAATTCCAATAAATATTTTCTTGATTCAAAACCAAGATGTCCTTTGTTTTCCTTAGGTCTGCCCAAACTGAAGCACAGTCAATAGGAAATAAGAGATATGAGAAAAGATGACACATTTAAATAAATTACACAGGAAAAAATCCTGCATCTTTCTTTAGACAATAGACCAGAGCTTTTATTTTTCTTTTGCCCTTCAGAAAAGACTGTCACAGGCCTGATTAAAAAAAAAAAAAAAAAAAAAAAAGCAGAGTCACTCATTGATTTCTCTTTTTTTTTTTCCTTCACTACCTTTAATGGAAATGCTAATAATATCATTTCAGTAAACAATTCTGCTTCTGGAAATTAGGAAGTAGCATTGCCTAGTGACATTGAGAATGTGACCTTTGGTTAACGTTCTAGTTCAAATGTAATCTAGCTTTATGACCTTGAGAAAATTTCTTATCTGCTCCAAGCCTCAGTATTCTCATCTGTAAAATGGAGACACATACTTCACCGAGTTTTAAGAAGAATACAGGTACACATTAAGAGCTCACCATAACCACACAGGTATTCTAAATTGTCTTTATATCAAAATGGATCAGTCACTGGACAAAAATAGCATAATCTTCCACAGAACTAACTTCCTGGTCTATCATTTAATAATTTACTGAGGATAGAGGGGTGGGGGCATGGGGTAACTGGGTGATGGACATTAAGGAGGGCACATGATATAATGAGCACTGGGTGTTATATAAGACTGATGAATCACTGAACTCTACCTCTGAAACGAATACACTATATGTTAATTAATTAAATTTAAATTAAAAATAACAAATAATTTATTGATGATAGAAATAAGAAACTTCACAACAAAGCATGTTTTGGGGATTTGTTATAACATGGTTAGAGACATTGTCCAATATGATATTAAGTAACTTCTTTTAAGATTCTATAAGATAGGGGCGCCTGGGTGGCTCAGTCGTTAAGCGTCTGCCTTCGGCTCAGGTCATGATCTCAGGGTCCTGGGATCGAGCCCCGCATCGGGCTCCCTGCTCCGCAGGAAGCCTGCTTCTCCCTCTCCCACTCCCCCTGCTTGTGTACCCTCTCTCGCTGTGTCTCTCTCTGTCAAATAAATAAAATCTTAAAAAAAAAAAAAAGATTCTATAAGATAAATATATTTTAGCATGTATTACCCCCCAAAATGTTTGTCTTTCTTGGAGAAATAGTATTTTTTTTCTTTTATCAGTTAATGAAAAAATAGACTTCTTTTTTTGTTTGTTTTATTTTGTTTTGGCTGCTAGGAAACTCAGATTATATTTATTTATATTTGCTCCATACTTTTTTGAATTCCTTTTTCTATGATAAGTATTGTATAAATATCATGTTAATAAGCTGATTGAAATATCTGATCCAGAGAAAAGATTATTTTCAAAAGTACAATGTGACTCTAATTTATCCTATGTCACAAAAATAAAATATATTTTATATCTTATGTTAAATATACACTAAAATTATTTAAGCTGATATACTTTCAAAAACAATAAACAAACGATGCTCACTGTTGTTATAGGTGTGGAAAGAAAAGCAGTCTGAAATGCGGCCTGGTAATGGTGAAAAAAATCCACTAAAGAATTTGGCAAATCTTCATAAGTGGCCTTGAATAGGTAAAGCTAATTAAAAAATAAATTTTGTTTGTAAAAAGCTATTATTTCTAAGAAAACAAGCATAAATAAAGATAATAGTTTATATATAATCACTGCAGCATAAAATTATAAAAACATTTTATGAAAGTATCTCCAACCAAAGGAAACCATGAACTAATGTAATACATAGAATTCCAACTCATCATATATTTAAGGGAATTATTTTACTTAAAAGAATAATGCACGTTGGGGAGGGTATGTGCTATGGCGAGTGCTGTGAATTGTGCAAGACTGTTGAATCACAGATCTGTACCTCTGAAACAAATAATGCAATATATGTTAAGAAAAAAAAGAAGAAGAAGAAGATAGCAGGAAGGGAAGAATGAAGGGGGGGAAATCGGAGGGGGGAGACGAACCATGAGAGACGATGGACTCTGAGAAACCAACTGAGGGTTCTAGAGGGGAGGGGTGTGGGGGGATGGGTTAGTCTGGTGATGGGTATTAAAGAGGGCATGTTCTGCGTGGAGCACTGGGTGTTATGCACAAACAATGAATCATGGAACACTACATCCAAAACTAATGATGTAATGTATGGTGATTAACATCACAATAAAAAATTAAAAAAAAAGAATAATGCACAGTGGAAAAAAGCAACAAGAAGTAAATCCTGCTTAAAATTACACTGAAAAATCATACTTAGACATACAGATATAATATTTTTAAAAACTGGAAGAAAATACATCATAATGGTAATTTTTATTTTAAAGCTTTATCTATTTATTTTAAAGAGACAGAGGAGGGTGGAAGAGCAGAGAGAGAGAGAGAGAGAGAGAAACTCAAGCAGACTCCACGCTAAGTGTGGAGCCCAATCTGGGATTTGATCTCATGACTCCGAGATCACAACCGGAGCCCAAACCAAGAGTCAGACACAACCTACTGTGCCAACCCAGGTGCCCCCATAATGTTAATATTACTTAAATCTTGGCAATAGGATTACCAGTGTCCTTCTTTTGCTTTTGATTGTTCCGTTTTCTAATTTTGTATAATGAGTATCACATTAGTCAGAAAAAAATAAAAATACAGGGACAAAAATCAAAGGTGAAGGGAGAAACCATGAGTTAACTTTGATATTAGTCCAATTAAGAAAGTTCTATTAGAGAACATGTGCAGGCAAAGAAATTTACTACTCTACTTTATTACAAGCTGACATCAGTATATTTAAGATGATTCTGAGTTCTGATATAATACATGTTAGCCCAAACACCCCTAATTCCACAAATCACTAAATATTATGGAAAAGTAGCTGACAGCAAATTTGACAATCACTACGGAGTTTTGAATGTGTTGGCACAAATTGTCCTGATTCGAATTGATTCTTGTGGTACTCTATATGGTAAGCAGATTGTATATTTATGCTTTCCTTATTCGAAGAGGTTGCATGACTCACTCAAGCTCACTTACAGCTGCCAACTGCGGAAACTAGACTCTAACTCACACTAACTCATGTCTTCAGATTGAAACTTTCAGGAAGTCATTACAGAAGACACTGTTTTTTCTGATGTCTCTTGTCTGTCTTTTTCTCTTTCCCTCTCCACCCCTGCCCCCAACCCTCTCTTCTCCCCACATTGCAATATTTTTTACTTCTCCACAAAGCAGTTAGGTTAGTGCCTGGAATCCAGAGCACATGCTGTATTTGTTAATGAATAAAAGTAAGACTTTTCATATTGGCTTGAAAAAATAGGACTCTGGGTCTCCTTTATGAAAAAGTTGTGGTCATTTACCTTTTCAGAAAAAAAAAAAAATCCACTCAAAACTTTTCCTTGATTAAAAAATTTTTTTTTCTAATAATTACCTCACTTGCATGTGAACAACAGGATATATTTCTGTTCACAATAACAGAGGCCCATGTGCCTCTCATTCCATTTCTGTCAGTCATGCTGCCCAAAACCAGACAGAAGTCAGGTAGTGATTGGCCGTTGTACAAGGTACACTCAGCAATCCCATGTACTTTGACGCTAGCATCACGGCAGCAGGCCTTCAAAATTGGCCCTGTCACTTTAAATATAACAGGCAATAAATCATCCCTCTGAGACAGCCCCTAAGGAAAACAGGGGAAAAATAGAAATAGCATTTAAAAGCCCTTTTCTATTACAGTGCCTCTAGGGAGCTTTTAAAATGGGAGCTTTTTAAAAGTGAATTTTATGCTTTTGGGGGCTTTTAAAAGTGTTTCTAGAATCAACCTTGAAATTCTATGACCAATTCTTCCATCAGATCCGTTAATTTAGGTCTTTGTTACGCTAGTCTTGTCATATGTGCTCAGCTTGTTTCCTCAATGCTTTCCATACTCTATGTATTTCCTGCTCCAGCCTCTTTGTCCTTCGGCCAGTATTTCGTGTTTGGTCTTCCTTTCTTCCTTTTCTTTTTTCTTTCATCAAATACACTTCTAGTTCCCTCTCCTCTAGGATAACCTTTGGTCTCTTTGTAACTCGGACACAGATAATCCTAACTAGACGACCATGTGGATGATGCAGAACTTTTCCAGTTGGCAGGATGGAGCCACGATCCTCCACCTATAGCAGAATTTTCCAAGGCACAACTGAACCCCATTCATCCCTTCCTCATAAGCCTCCTCCCCTCTTATGCCTGTGGCTCTTTCTAGTTGATAAGAGAAGAACATCAAGATAACAAAGAAATCTGACTTCATTTGGTAAAGAATCTTAATCAAATCCCGACAGGAATACATAGGAAATATACATAGAAGCATAGCATTATAATGAAGGGTCAGGGTTTACATTAAGAATAAGTGATCCATGGGACGCCTGGGTGGCTCAGTCATTAAGTGTCTGCCTTCGGCTCAGGCCATGATCCTTGGGTCCTGGGATCGAGTCCCGTGTCAGACTCCCTGCTCAGTGGGGAGTCTGCTTCTCCCTCTCCCACTCCCTTGTGCTCTCTCTTTCTCACTCTCTCTCTCTGAAATAAAATAAATAAAATCTTAAAAAAAAAATAAGTGATCCAAAATCACAGCCTCATCCTGGTGTAACCAGTACTCAGTTACAACGACTCAAGCAAGTCCATGCAGCATGATGGCCCAATAAAACAGTATGGATCCCTGGCCTTTATCAGTCTTATAAATTAAAAATCTGTACTGAATAAGACACAGTTCATCTTAATATTGAAAAACATACACGCTCAAGTAACAACTGACACTAATATGATATGCCTTCTTAGACCCTCTGCTATATGAAGAAAGGGAGGAGAAATCCAACTCAATACTGAGCTGGTATCTTTTGATAAATTGGGGAGGCTGAAGTATGACGTGAAAAGCAGTGAGAAAAGATTATTCTGACACCTTTTGGATTTATAGACTTCCCAGGCTCCTTAATGACCATTCATCTCACCTGGCCAGCCAGAGTCACTCCAGCCACCCTCTGGGTGAGTGCTTATTACCTACAAAGCAGCAATCAAATTATTGTAGGGAATTTACTGAGTGAGATAAATAAAAGCTGCCTCAGTCAGTGTTTCTCACAGTGCTTTCTCTGGAACATAAGTCTCAGGAGAAGCTCTAAAAATGTCCCCCAGACCATAAGTGTGGTCAACACTACATGCCCTAACACCTCTACAGAGTGCTCTAGCGTAGTAAAAGCCCTGAGAAGTGCTACCAGAAAGAAAGCTGCTTAGTTTTGTTTCCCTCAGCATTTAACCAGAGTCCATGGCATCCTTACTTTAACTAAAATTGATCATTCTTTGAAAACTTTAGAAAACCTAGACTAGGCCCTTGCCTAGGAGAAGATCTCATCCAGGAGACTATTTTGGAATTTGAAACTTGGTAATGATCATTAAACCAAGTGATTAGATGAAGAAAAACAGTTAAGAAGGAATGCTGCAGGTTTGAATTAATGATTTCCCCCACTAAAAGAGAGAGAAATGTACCAGCAGATCACAGTCATTAAAGATGACCCATCACTGGACAGCATTACATACTGGGGAACCAATGTTGGAGAAAAATCAAAGAGGTGGAGGTCATGTTTTATTTCACTTGTAGCCCTTTTCAAATTCAGTCCTAACCAAACCTGATTAAAGTAAATCCCTTTTTTACAGCCTGTGGAGTCCATAAGATTATGGTGTTAATGGAAGTGTGATTCGATCCGTCAGTAATGGTGCATGTCGGGACCCTGGCGCCTCTGACAACTCCATTTTTTAAGACGTATTTATTGTTTTGTTTTTTTTTTTTTCTCCCTTCTGTTCTCTGCATTGCGGGGTTTAATTGAACAGTTTAAAGTGATTCTTCTTCAAGGCCCATTAATTGATTTTATTTGTGTATTCTCTAGGGGTCAAGGAAAAGGGGGAAAAAAACAATAAAATTACAGCTCTGGCTTTCACTGTCATACTCTCCCTGGCAATTCATAGCTCTAATTTTTTTGTTTCTTTTCTCTGCCTCCATCTTTTTTCTTATGGTTTTCACAAAGTGCGATTTTATAGGTTTGTTTTGCTGCATATCACGAGTTTATTCAATCCTGATAGGGGTACACCCTGAAGAAAATAATAAAATGCACCCAGATTTGATATACCATGTGATATCTAGGAGTTCTTCAAGATAAATCCTAACGAAAGGGGACGTTTTCATTGAAACAGTCATTAAACCTTATAGGCTTACGGTGCAACAAAGCACCATACATCTTCTTTCTGTCATAATAGGACAGTCTCTTGAATTTGAGGTCATGACCTATGTATACATATATGCACAGTGTTCATATTTACTCACAGAACCCACCACTAGACCTGAATGGCTCTAGGTCTGTTAAGTAGGAATGAAGTATGATATATGGATTGCAAAATAGTATATACTCAGAAAGTGGACATAGTAGATCGAAACTGCAATTCTGCCAAGGGCAGAAGCTATAACAACACGTCATAACATCACACCTCAAGAGACTTTGCCCTATTATGACACAATGTTTTATATCACACAAAATGACCTGTACCATTTTGGATGTCTCTATCAAAGAGTAGCTAATCCTTACACTGATGCTATGAAGTAAGTATTACTAGCACCATTTAATCATCAAAGTGTGAGACTCAGAGATATTAAGTAATCTGCCAAAGATATAGATGGGGTTTAAATATGGATCTCATTTGCTCCAATGCCTGTATTTTCCCATTATTTGTATATACAATTGTCTTGGAAGCTTCTTTGCAATGGCTTTTATTTCATTAAAAATGGAAGTATAATAAAGCCATATAGAGAGATGGCTTTATTTTTTTTCACACTGCCTCCCCAGCACAGGTCATAAACAAACACCAGTTGAATGCCTGAATAAGATGCCTATCCCATCACTATCATATTGCTTCTGCTTTGAGTCTCACTCCAAGACCAGTTCTTTGTGGGAATCATTCCTACAAGGCTGGCATAGAAGACAGGAAAGTGACAGGACAAGTAAACACCAACCCATACCCCAAAATTTGATGGACAACCTACCTCCAAGCCTCTTGGCCATCTGTGTGTTCCTTCCCCCATAGGCTTCTCTCTGCTCAATTCCCATCTGTTTATCCTAGTTCTTTGGATGACATTCTAAAAGATTCTTCAGCTTAGGTCTTTCATTAAAATGTAGGTCAAATTTATCTTCAACATAGACTAGTAAGAATATGCCATTGGCTTCTGGTTCCCAATTATCTTCCCCTGAACATTTTGAGATTGAGTGTTTAAGACTGACTGACATTGAGAGAAAGGTGGGGTTTGGGGAAGACGGGGTTATATAGGAGATAATATATAGGAAAACTTTTTTATTTTTTACTTGTTTTAGTTTTTCGGTAGGGAAAAGGGAAAGTGAAAAGTTCTAAAATCACTTCCAGAATATCAACAGAACATCTTCAAATAAGAGGAATGTATATTTGCGAATGTACTGGTAAACTGGAAACCTCAGAAGCACAGCCCTCATGTTGAAGGGGCGCACTCTATGCTCTTGATGGTCCTATAGTCCAGACAAAACACTGTCTTCTTTCTCATCTCTACACTTCCAAGTCCCTTCTCTCTTTCCTCTGCCTAGGACATCATCTTCCTGGAAACCCTTTATATCCATTCACCTTTGACAACTTCCACGAACTTATGAGACTCTTGTTATCACCTCCACAATTTTGTCTGTTTTCTAATAGATATTGGCAGTGAAATCCTTCAAAGGGCCAGGCAAGCAAGTGGTGCTAAGAACTCAACCCCCCCTGAAGCCAGGTGTGATGAATAGGGATTGTTGGAAGGGGTGTTTACATAATCTTGAAGGGGTAGTGCCAGGTGATGACCACCACGGAGGGAAAGAAAGCAGGTTTGCTTTTTGCAAATTGCTGCAACAAAAGAGAACATATTTGCAAATATGTTCTCCTCCTATGAAATGGACAGACTGTTGTACAGAAAGATCCATGCTCCTGGACGTGTGCTCTTTTCCGGTTCTCTGTAACCTGCCAATGCCCCCATCAAAATACATATCACATTCTACCATAAGCTATGGTTTGCCTGGATCTCCCCTCAAAATGGAATCAAGTCATGTTCATCACTATATTCCTAGTGATGAACTGGTATATAAGAGATGCTTAAATATCTGGTATATAAGAGATGCTCCATAAATACATTCTAGCACAAATAAAAGAATGAATAAGAAGAAATTCCTTTCTAAGCACTACTATACATTGTGAAGAAAACACAATTCTTGGTGATAGTGGGGCAAAAAACCCAGTGAGGGTCAAGAACTGGCCTAATATGGAGCTATGGATGAATTTTGAACTTTTATTATTAAGGTTAAATGAAACTCCTGGTGACAGAAAAACAGCGTTTACGTGGGAATTTATTTCAAATTCCAAAGGACGAGTTTACAAAAGAAGCTTTAGAAAGCAACCTGCACTGCTCATGTGCAAATATCCATCAGTACAGAGGGCTGATAAGCACAAATGAACATTCACCTCCATGGGGTAGCCCTACGGATCCTGATCCGGAGATAACTAGCTCTTGCATGTTCTTCACTCTTGGAAGTGCCTATCACAGTTGTTCCACACTTGAAACAACTGTTTTGAGTGTGTGTGTGTGTGTGTGTGTGTGTGTGTGTGTGTGTGTGTGTACAGTGGATTGGAGGGAGGAGAAAACTGTGTCATCAAAAGGTCTTTTACAAAATGTACATATTTTACTTGGGAGAATGTAAATATTGAACCAATACATTTTTCTCATTAATACATTAGCAGAGAGTACCATCTTCATTTTCATCAGAATGCTAAATTGTCAGGTGGTTAGAGTAGAGCAGATTCTTTTCAACATGAGGGTAATAGAGAAAATGCTGCCTTCCACTTCTGAGGCTGCCTACAAACTCACTTTGAATCGAAGATTCAAACTTTGCACACACCATCTGTCTTTATTTTTATTTTTCTAATTGTCTCCTGAGATACTAATATGATAGTAGAAGATAACCTTCCTAGAAGAAATCTGACCCCAGGAAAAGCGCTTACAGGCATACACATGCATACAAAAATAACCAAACTCGTTTTCATCTAAGAAGAAAGGTTCTCTACTGGCATTACTTTGACCTGATACTATGATCAGTTTCCACTGAAACCTTCCCTTATTACAGAAGTATGTAATCTCTGCAGCCTAGATTTTCAGTGGCAAAGGAATTTGGATAACAGATTATTTACTTGCATTTACTGGTAATGTCAGTAAACATAATCTTCTTCCTGTCTTGTACCTCGTCTCCCTAAATGGTCAAGTTTACAAGCAGACCGAGCATCTAAACTTTCTTCTCCAGATTAAAGAATTCCTTTCATATATTCATTAACATCCAATTTTGTTCTAAAACCCTATGTGAGGGTCCACTTTCGTCTGCTCAAATTGATCAGCCTTCATTTTAGCTTCCAATTAAGTAATTTCAACCCAACTAGATCTATTCAATGCAACAAAACCAAGCATTCATTTTTCCAGTACTTTCTGCCATACAAAAATGCAGCACAGTCTTTTAAACGAATATACTGTTATGAAATCATACATGCACACACTCAGCAAAATTAGACCTCCTTCATAATAGAGTGGATGCTAAGGTATCTGCATCCCAACTTCATTTTGCTGCTCTAAGTAAAAAGCAGGCAACATCACTAGTGGCTAAATCAATATCAACTCTATTAATAAGAGCAAAATGAACACGTGTCCCTGGATATTTCTCTTTCAGTCACTGTAGGTCCAAAGCTCTCTAGTTTTAGCTTTAGTCTTGGATGACCATCAAAGACATTGTGCTTGAAGAGGGTCACTGCCAAGCAAACATGTGTGGGACCAGATCAGAAGAAATTGCCCAACAGACTTGTGGGGCTTGTCAGGGCCTGGTGGAAGTCAGGCAGTTATATTTGCATTGCATAATTGGTGGAGCCCATCCCAACACTGCTGGAGCCTGCAGCTGCTCTCTGCTGAGAACTGATTCCACCTGATCTCTCTAATAGCATAATGAATTTAATCTTCTCCACATTCAACCGGAAGCCAAAGAGCACAGTTTATGGCTAAACCTGCATTTGCGGAGAGATGACAAGAAACCTCTCTGGTGGTAAGAATTAATTTAGAGAAGGGTGCTGAGAGAGTCACTCAATCCTTCATTTGGTTGAGGTACTTTCCCTCTTCCAGGGAGCAGGGGTTTGTATGGTCTGAATTTCCCCTTCTCTCCTCAAGAAGAACTCCAGGAGATGAGAAGCAGATGTAGAGATTGGTATGGGCTGAACTGCATCCCCCAAATGCAAATTCATATGTTGAAGCCTACTCCCCTTACCTCAGAATATGGCTGTCATTGGAGACAGAGTCTTTAAAGAGGTCATGACGTGGAAATGAGGCTCTTGGAGAGAGTTGTAACCCAAACTAACTGGTCTCCTTAAAAGGGGAAATTTGGACACACAGAGACACCAGGGTTGCATGCATGGAGGAGAGACTACGTGGGCACACAGGAAGAAGGCACCCACCTACAAGGCAAAGAGAGAGGCCTTAGAAGAAACCAAACTTACTGACACCCTAATCTTGGGCTTCTAGTCTCCAGAACCATGAAAAAATAAATTGTGGGTGAGTAAGCCACCCAATCTGTGGTATTTTATTACGGCAGACCTAGCACACTAATACAGATACTATTATCTAGCATAACCCAAGGTAAGATTTTCTCTACAGAATCCCTTAGGTTTTCATAGAATAGAGCCAGGAGGAAGGGACACCTCTCTAACACAAGGCAACTGATTGCACCTAAAAGCGGGTCATTTTGTTAGGAAGTTCTGTGTACTGAGGCAGGATGATCCTCCTTATGACTGCCATGCCACTGTCCAAATTCTGTTTTCTTGGTTTAGAACCAAACCAAATGTCTTACTGGGCAGCTCTTCAATTACGTGAAGGCAGCCATAGTGCCTCCATGTGCCTTTCTTAAATCATAGCTTTCAAGTTGAACCTTTCTTAATACTTTCAAATACTCCCCACACGCCACTGTTCCGAGTGCATTATATAGAATGTCTGTCCTCCTTTAAATCCCTTCCACTGGGTCATTGCTTCTTTTCAAATAAGATATGCCTGAAGTTATTAACTCAGATGTTATCCAGCAGTGTGAAGGGCTTTAGGATTATTCTTCTGTTTTCACCACCATATTTCAGAATCCTTTCCATTAGGAAAGGATGAAACACAGAGATCTTTAAGTCCCAGAATGGAACGGACATGTGGTAAAGGTCCTGAGGGGACCATGACAACTTCCAAATGTGACAAAAGGGAACTGAGGGCTACTGACTAACTTTCCATCGGCTGAATATGTTTAGAACACATTATTTTAAATATTGTTAGGATATACTCCCAGTAGTATATTTTATTGATATATAGTTTGATGTGTGAGATATATATATACATATCCAGGTTCAAGTAGCTTTACTCATATGGGTTCATATTACTGTAAAAATATGAACATATTGGGGTGCCTGGATGGGTCAGTCAGTTAAGCATCTACCTTCGGCTCAAGTCATGATCTCAGGGTCCTGGGATCGAGCCCTGCGTCAGGCTCCCTGCTTAGTGAGGAGTCTGCTTCTCCATCTCCCTCTGCTGCTCTCTCTCAAATAAATAAAATCTTTAAACTTATATAAAGTATTTTTCCCAAAGATTCAGAAATCCCAAAATCAAAAACAAAAGCCTCAGTATTACAATGGTGTCCACAGGAGTGAACAAGTTTCCATAGCACACTAAAGAGTAAGATTACTGTAAATATCCATTAAAGTTCAAAATGCCACTCAGTTGAATCTGCAATTTGCAGCTTAGGAGGAAATGGTCAGAAATGATGGCGCCCCCAGGCATTAGTGCATGAACAGAGTTACAAAAATAGAATAACAGTGTATATTTTCGGTTTCAATTTGCTGATCTATGTATACTGTAAAGCACTATCCAACTTCAAAGACTTTTCATGCTTGCCCAACAGGTGTTGAAAACAGAACATAATTAAAACCTTTCTTCCCTAAACACTACATGCCTCCTTAAAATGTTGAACATAAAATCCACCCAACACGGAAATAGGATACAGGTATACTGCCATCTATTGTATCAATTTTCAACAGTTTTCCTATTATATAAACATATCAAAAATACTTGGAGGCTAAGGCAGGGCTATAAAAATGGCACATGCAAGAGAATTTGAGAGCTAGCTTAGAGGCACAGTAAATAACAGAAACATTAGTTATTTCAGTTACTGGAAAAAGGGTAACCAATGTCTTATTCTCCCATAGCAACTATTTTCTCTATTCCATTCTTGGCATAATAATCTCTCTAGAAAATTACGAGCCCTGATATACTTGAGGAACTTCCTCAAAAATGTACTAACAATATGGAAATACCTTTCAAATTCCATCCTAAAGAGAGGGGTCTGCTTTGCTATTGTTGTTCACTACTGCACAAGACTCCCCTTAATCCCAAATTATTTTGCATTTAGCATTTGAGCTGCCAGAAGGTAATGTCAAAAAAGACAGACCGCTTAATGGAAAAGAAAAGTTAATGAACTAACAAGGGAGCCATAATCACTCCACAAATCAAGGGTAAGGTGGAATGGCTTCCAAGGGGAAATGGATGTATCAAAATGTTTTTCCTAGAAACTCAAAGCACTTCTGTTTTAAAGGCTAATTTTAGGGGGCAAAGATGTAATGTCTGATTATCACATTACTATTGATAACCTTGGAACCATAATATCCCATTGTTTTCCTGACTAGAGGAAAAGTGACAGAAAAAAAGAAGAAAGGAGATCTAGTCTTTTCCATCAGGCGAATGACTTTTCTACCATATGGCATTAGCTGATACAAAAATGATGCCAGTGACGGGGGTCCATTGTGTGGGCCTTTGGATGAAGCATGCGTGCCTGCCTGACACACCTGTCACACAGCCCAAACACCCAAGTTGGCATATGTACATCTAAATTAGAACAATTTAACCGTCATTAGCCCCTACCTATGTTGATGAAGGGTACAAAGACTTACTTACAGTTTGGGGGTGGGTGGTGATGGGGCCTTGATTTTAGACTTGGTGGAATTTCTGTGAGTAGACCAAGTACTGCTGTGTCATACCTCCATGCTGTCAGGCTTTATGCCCAGAACTCCATTTATTTGGACACTTGGAACCTGAAGTCAAGGATACCTCATGCTCTAGTGTTTTCAGTAGAAAAATAGGATGAACTGTCAATTGACTGATTTTTTTATAAAAATGAACAGTCTAGGATTTATGGGGCAAATAAATATTGTTCCAGGAGAGCTGGCAAGCGTGAGTAAGAGCACAAACTGCTGGTATGTTATCTGCGACCTCCCACACACATACTGTGAGCTGCAACTCAATAAGTGGATGATTATAGAGGTTATAAGAAAAGTAGAAATAAATACAACGAAGTTTAAAGAACACCTGGTATGAAAGATACCTTGGTTTCCAGCAGAAACCTTCGTCTCTTGGGAAGCAATTTAAGAGTAGTGGTTAAGAGGGCAGGCTCTGAAGATAGCTGGCCTGGGCTTATAATTGGTTCATAGCGTGGGACTGGACCTGGTCATGAAAACTCGCTAAGCCTCAGTTTCCTTGTATATACAAAAAGTTTACACTGTTGCCTGCCTTGTAAGGTTATAGAGAAGAAACAAATGAATTACTCCTCCTAAAGCCCTTATTATAGTGCCTGACTCATGATATGTGCTTAATAAATGCTAGATGTTAATATTACCTTTAATATAGTGCATATGGTATGGCATATTCTGATTTACAATGCCACTATTTTCTTGTCCCCAATACTACCTATTTTAATTGAAAGCAGAAATGCAGCAGCTTCTCAAGTTGGAGCCCATGCAGAATAGTTATAGAATATACTATACTTTGAGATTTATTAATACTCCCGGTGAACATATTTCTTTGCAAAAAGATAATCATGTTCATGGAATGGTTTAAACATTGCTTTATTTCCAGAGATGAATGAATTGGATCTTACATATATTTTTGAAAACGGTACACACACAAAAAGGATAGTTAAGCTAATCTGATTTATTTACTTTCATTAACCTTTTATGTGTGGTCCCAATGGAGTCATGCTTTGTCCTAGGTCTGTGTGAAAATTGCATTGCTGACTTGAACTTTCAGAAAAGGAGAAAGCATTCTGTTAAGAAAATGTGAGTTAAGTCATTAGCTTAAGTGCTGTGAAGAAATTTACACAGATTCATATACACATCAATTAACTTAATAAAGCATATTAAGAAAACCACATCTAGTGATCTAATTTTAGCCAATAGCTCAAAAGCACCATAAGTTCAGTGTCCCAAATTATATTGCTTCCCACCGGTGTCTAGCACACACTCTGCTCCAATGTAAATGCTCCATACTAACTGATAAATTGAGGAGTTATCTGTGTGTGTATGATATTTAGATTCCATTTACAAAGTTCACTCCATTATATTTAGGATATGTTCCACTAATTACAGCTCCTATTCTGATGAAATACCTTATGCCAGACCCTTTAAAGATACTATTCCTAATCTGTTTTTACATATGAAGAAATTTAAAGCTCAAATGTGTCAGAGCTGGTTGAGTTCAAGCCTAGTAAGTGCTAGAATCAGACCTGATCAACATTCCAATCTCTGTTCATCCTGTGATACTTTCCACCTCGTTCACATGTCAGCTCCTCTGTGCCTAGATATGTGGTATGAGTTCAGACATAATTATCCCTTCTATGTTCTCTTTTTATCCCTATGAGAAAATTAGTTATGCAACAGGGAGCACTAATTATTCCCTTTCATACCCCCCAATCAAATAAAGATTTATGCTAGTATGCAGCAAGGATAATTCTCCTTTAATGAAATAAGCTTTTTATATTCAATGAGTTCCAAGGAATAAATTTACTATTTCATATACATTTGGTTTTACTATTTGCATAGTCCTTCATTCAGCAATGTTAGCTTCACCAAAACAGCTAAACCTTGCTCACCCATGCTGTCTCAGT
This sequence comes from Eumetopias jubatus, assembly GCF_037043125.1. Lineage (NCBI taxonomy): Eukaryota > Metazoa > Chordata > Mammalia > Carnivora > Otariidae > Eumetopias > Eumetopias jubatus. The sequence goes on from NW_028274807.1 coordinate 62,411,176, forward strand.
ATCTACTGTGAAAGACAAAGGTTTTCAGCTACAATGGGTGTTTGTTTTTATAATCTTTTATCACTCTAAGGAATATTATTAATAAATCACTATTTCTCTATGTTGGAAGAAGGCCAGCATTCTTTTGGATGTGCACAGGTAAACATTCTTGGGTTTAAGATGTAAGTAAGGAGGGCTTTACCCACCCTTTTAATTATAAGGAAATGTGGAATTTAGTGGTGCAGAAAACCCATCTGCAGTCTTGCCCAAAGGGGATTCTTTTAGGTTATTTTGTTAAACCTGGATCAGACAGTAAAATCTCATTCATTTTTGGTCACAGCAAGGCCAGACTGAAGTCTGTTTTCTGAAAATAGTCACATAGTTAAAATTCTAATGGTAATAGTAACATTCAATGAAACTACAACTTTTCTGGAAAAGTGTCTCACCTTAAAATATGAAACATAGCAATAGTTTCTCAGTATAAGAATTAATGAACTAGTGATCCCCCATAAAATAAACTAGGTTTCCAAGTGGCTTCATTTAAATAATCAACATATATATTTCAGGAAAAAAAAACTTGCCATTACTGAAAAATTAAATAATGAGTTTAACAACAGTAAGAGTAATTATTATATTTTCAATTTATTGGTAGGTTACTGTGTGTCCAATCCTCTGCTGAGTAATTTACACTTATTAACTCAGTTATCTATACTTCAATTCTATAAGGCAAATACTTCTCATACCCTCAAATTATGCTGTTTCATATTAAAACAGACTAGAATTAGCAAGGAAGAGCAACCTGACTAAGGTCTAAGGGTTAGTTTGTGACACTCAAATGGGACTGACTCCGGGGCATAAACTCTTAACCTTCATGCATATTCAGTGGTATAGGTCAGTGGGTCGGTTTCCAAACTCCAATGTGAGGACAGGTGCTAATTCTTAAACTTTGAGCAGTCTTCAAGGTAAATGAGAAAAATAAGCATTAGAAGGAAACATTTCAAAAAGCTGACTTTTTCAGTTATGAAGGAATATATTTTTCCATGTTTTTTGAAAGAATCATAATTGCACATGGTAATCTAGTTTTATTTTGCTTTTATATATCCTTATTTGGAAAAATTAAAATGTTGGCAAATAAGCACTATTCTTACACATTAAAAAATAAAACACACTTTTAGGAGTTGAAGGAAAAAAAAAAACTTTCAAGCCATTTCTGTGTACTGGATAGGTTTGAGCTGTTGCCTGAATGAGGACTCCCTTACTTGGATGCTCAAGGGTGACGGTGTTAAAGATCAGCAAGAAGAGTAGATGGAGAAAGGTAACCATGTGAATAATGGCAGGGATGTGGGAAATACTGAGAGGAAGCAGAAACAGTAAAAATTGTTATGAGCCTAAATGATTTGGAAAATTCAGAGAAATAGAAAACTCTGGGGGAGACGGTGCTATATTATATGGGGACATGGTGAGTTGACTATTAACTTGCTCCTGAACATGTTGAGTTTGTGGTGATGGATTCAGAAGGGGAAATAATCTGGCAAGCAATACAAGGAAAACTGCCGGTTTCCAGATCAGATAAAAAGTGCATTCTTCAAGGTAAGCAATGTGGTCAGTCTCTATAATAGGTTGAAGGGTGGAAAATGGTTAATCTCTCATGCTTGACACCTGTTCCTGTGATTCATCTCCCCCTTGGAGATTTATCTTAAGTGAATATTGCCACTACTGCATTGGCTTGGAGTGGGGCCATCCTTTCTTGAACATCCTCACCTGAGCCTATCCCTTCTCTTAATTTTCCAATTCAGAATTGAGATCAGGTTGGTATATTCCCCAATGGTTAAAGGCTCAGAGTAACAAAATGGAAATTAACACAAAGTATGTAACATATAATTAGGTCAGTGACTTTTAACCTCCTTGGGTACCTCTGAGAATTTGATGAACCTCCCCATAAATACACAATTTCGCACTGCCATGGAGAAACTCCTCCAACATACCTAGATTCCTCAAATCTCAAACCCAGGAGAGAAAAAGAGACGTGAGAGATGTAGGAAGGAACTCTTTCTCTGGTTGGTTAAGGCCCATTTTCATCTGCAGATGACTGGCCTGGGGAATATACATTCCCTTCAGTGATATTTAACCTGTATCCCTCCTCTGACGTAGGGGTCGAATCTTAGTTTATGTCTCCCAAAGGTCAACCATATAAAATGCAACACAATAAATTCAACATGGGTACAAGAGATACACATGTGCAGTACAAAAGTGTACTTCCATCACAGAAATAACCTTAATAAAACAGGGCTTAGTAACCCCACAATCCCAAATGCCGTATCAACTCAGGACGCATTGAAACTAAACACCAATCCACAAATCTACTTCCAGAACCCTGACTAGTACTATATTTCTATACTGAAATTTTTTTATGGAGGGAACAAGAAAGAATAGATTATACTGACAAACACATACAGAGCAAAGATGTCTTTAAATCCCTCCTTCCCCACATCTCTCTTCCCAAAGCTTCATGCATCCCGGCATTTGCTTGAATTTGTTCAAAACATTAGTCTCTGCCCCTTTTGTCTTTCTCATTTCTCAGTGTACTCTCTTTCTTCACTTATGTTGCCTCCTCCAGGCTCACCCTTGTTCTTTCCTTGGTGGGTCTCTCCGTACCCTATCCTAAGGAGAAATATCTATTTCCCTCTGAAGACAAGCAGCTGTAAGAGCTGCACACAAGACTCTTTGGAGGAGTGGACAGAGGACACATTAGTCAAGCTGAGATCTATGAAAAAAGAAATTATATTTGTTTTTTGCATTCAATTGTAGTCTGAATGCCTCCCACAGTGCCTGACGCTTTATTTTTCAGTATATTTGTTGAAGGAATCGAGAAGTTCTGTTTGGATTTCAGTTAGAGTTCAGCATTAGAAATCTTGACTTGCAGAAGTTCACTGAATGTCAAAATTCGAATGGGCCATATGCATAAGAATGAAACCTTAATAAGCTATAACTAAAGAAAAGTCATCAGAAGAACATCATAGAGGAAAAGAGAATACAGTGTCCCAGAAGTGGATCTTGGAGAGAGGAAGGAAAAAAAGAAAATGAGGAATTAGCAAATGAAAGATCATTTTAAAAGAGAGAGAGAGAGACCATAGGAGAAACAAGAATGCATCATCATGAATCCATGAGAGAGAGTTACAGAAGAAAAATTCAAGGTCAACAACACATCACTGAGGAGAACCCAAATAGCATAATCCCTCACATCAGTGTGCAATTTAATCATCAGGAAGAATTTTCTTTTGACCTTCTTAATCAAAGTTTCTTGATCTGGTGTGCTTGCAAAAAGGTTGGTAGCATCACTAAATTAGTATCTGAAACTCTGGCTGATGAAGGAAAAACAATGAAAAATAACCTGGATTTGCTCATAGTCCTGAGGACTAAATGGAATACTCCATTTTATTTCATGTATATATGTGATTCTAGGCTATTTTTGGAAATAATTCATATCCAGGTTAGCCTGGAAAAGTTGGTATCGCGTGTGTGTGTGTGTGTGTGTGTGTGTGTGTGTGTATAGTTGCAGCCTCTTGCAAGTTCTTAAGGGAGACTGCGTGACGGTGTATAGATCGATCAATGAATCTACAACTACTCAGTAACAGAAAACCAACCCAAATAACACATGGATTTTCAATAATAGGTCACTGGAATTATATCCTTATAACAACTATGTACCAAGTAGATACAGTGTTCATGGACCCTAACAGTCTTAGACAACTCTCTTAAAACTATCGTGTTTATTTTTTGGAGTATTTTACAAAACTGGCCTATGAATTTCTTATCAAGCAAGTAGAAAAGTATTCTAAAAAGATAAATGAAAAAAATCTTTCCGAAGTACATTAGAGAGTTGCTATGGATATCATGGATTAGTGTTCAAATTGCATTTGATGTTCTTTATAGCATACCTTCCTGAAACACTAAGATGTAAAAGCTAAAAATTGTATTTCCCAGACTTCTTTGTAGGTATATGTTTAGATGTTATTTGTATTGTCTAGTTGGAACATTTCAGTTTGATTTGGAAAGGAAAGGAGACTTGAGGCATTTGGTTACTTGGCAGCAGCATTAGTAGGGGTCATAGGTGCTGTGAAGCAGGGTGAGGAACATCCTCTATTTGAGACACTCTTCCATCAGACTCCACCATGGAGCAGTCAGCAGTAATGGAAACTTCCTTAATGTAGCAGCTTATGGAGTCATAGAAGAGGCACTGCTTCCTTTGGGATGATGGTTTAATGCTAAGTCTTTGGGGGTTCCTTATGTCAATCCAGTCTAAAACCCATTTCTGTAACCCATGCATGGGTTCCATAATTTTTTATTTTCCTATGATAAAGTACTTCTTGTTTAAAGAAGCTAGAGTGGATTCTATTCTCTACAACTGAATTTGGATCAATATAATAATGTTTAAAAAGTTCTGGGTAGCTCAGTCTGTTGTCTGCCTTTGGCTCAAGTCATGCTCTGGATCCCAGGGTCCTGAGATCCAGAATGACCTGCTTCAAGCTCCCTGCTCAGCGGGGAATCTGTTTCTCTGCCCCTCCTCTGCCCCTCCCTCCTACTCACATGGGAGCTCACTTTCTCTATCTCAAATAAATAAATAAATAAATACATAAATAAATAAATACATACATAAAATCTTTTTAAAAAATCCTACATTCAGATTAAAATTACTAATCCATTCTTTAATACTTTCTCTTCTGTTTCTATTATCTTTACACATTGGTGAAAAAGTGGCCCTTTCTATTCAGCTACTGGTTGGCTTATTTGGGGAATCAACTTGTAATAGTCTTCTGGGACTAGGTAAAGTAATATCCTGCCTAAACTGGTAATCTGGCCATTTAACCAATGCACAAAGTTTTAAGGTATGTAGACTTCAGTTTCTCCTCCAATTTTAACTTTTACTTATTTTTTTGAAGAAACTTATTTAAGGTCAGAGTACATGAAAATTAAAAGAAAAAGACTTTGCAGTTGAATATATACTGAGTTGGAAAAATGTTCTTCATGTATTGTTCCTTATAAAAAGCAGGCTACCAAATATATATGTAGAAGGATTCCATTTCTGTAAATAAAATGCTTAAATATTTATCAAAAGAGACTGAAAAATACAACAAAATATTATTAACACTGGATATCATTAGGTGGTGGGATTATAGGTAGTTTTATTATTTTTTTAAAGATTTTATTTATTTATTTTGACAGAGAGAGACAGTGAGAGAGGGAACACAAGCAGAGGGAGTGGGAGAGGGAGAATCAGGCTTCTCGCTGAGCAGGGAGCCTGATGTGAGGCTTGATCCCAGGACCTGGGGATCATGACCCGAGCCGAAGGCAGACACTTAATGACAGAGCCACCCAGGCGCCCCTATAGGTAGTTTTAGTTGGCCCATTTTGCCCTAATAATAATTCTTCTCACTCAAAAATACTTCTGATAAAAGGTGATCCAATATTTTGTCTTTAGTGTAGTAGTCACAGATGTACTTAATCTATTTTATATTCAATATGAAATGATGGAATGGAAGCATCCCTGGCTACTGTCACCAGGGCATTGTTTAATGATGTGACTTAGGAAGAGACAAGGCACTACAGAAACAGGGGATCCATTTTTCAGTTCAGATCTAGGCAGGAAGAGTCATTCCACCAAAAAGGCTTGAAAAATACCCTTTCAGTATCATTATCTGAATACAGAATGCAATTATCACTGAGAAAGACTTTGGACTCCACAGATGAGAGAATGGGCCAAAAGACTTAGATGGCTTTTCTGTATGAATGAGCTTGTGTAGCCCAATACTAAAGACATATTCTGAAAAAGTGAATAATAAAAGGTTTGAACTTTATATGGAACCCTGAGGAAAGACACAAGCATCACAGTACTTCAGTGGACTGCCTGAGAATCTGCAATTGGATATGATCAAAAAAGCACACAGATAAGGATCTAGATCAAGCAAGAAAAAATTCTCATGTCTCATCTGGTTGTCATTTTTTACTTGTCTCTGAAAGACAAAACAAGACAGTGTTAGAGTCCAAGGCTTTTCTGCCTCTGATGTTGTATACACAATTTTAGAGTAAATAGTGTTTCAAATTCTTCTAACAGTCATTCTCAAAAAATTATTTTGAGATTTTCATGGGACTTCAAGATGAGTATCTGTCTTGGCATTTTCAACATAAAAATAATTAGAATCATTAGTCATTTTCTATTAGAGTCAAAATTTTGCTGTTTGAACTAAGCAAAATGAGGCAAAGAAAGAGTAACTACTTCAAATGTTGTTATAAGAAGGGTTACTTTTGTCTAGGTGTGTTACCTATTACAAGCGCATTAATTCAAGCACATTGTGTTTCTTGGTACTCTGTGATCCATACAGTGTATTTTGAGGCAACTGGTCAAGAGAAGACAGAGGGATGTTAACAACGGGAATTAATACACAAAAGGGACTGAAATACTGAGCCAAAAATTATAAATTTCACAGTCTTTCTAAATAAGCTAGTCAGCTGTACTTTTGTCACAGAAAGTAGAGGTTATCCTAAAAATTAAAAACAATCCAATAATATAGACAGAAAAGGTTTGACAAGAACTAGAACAATATTTCCTCTCATTTACAATTAGAGTGTGACTTTTTAGTAGAAAAGTGATGAATTTTGGTAGGAAGGGTGGAAGGTTTCAAAACTTTGAGGCACTATGGCTTTGTATATAAATATATAGAAGGAAGACTTAAGAACGTGGAACTTTGGAACCTCCTGAGACTTTGGGGGCATCTCTTCCTAGGACTGGCTTTTTCTTAGAAATCCCTTTCGACTCTAATGAGTTTGAGGGCACAGGAGGAGCCCAAAAAAGAAACTAAGAGTTGGCTTCCCATAAAAGGAATTTATTCCTTTTATATTTAGGTTATACAGTGAAGGTTGTAAGGGTATAAGGGAGGCAGGGATTCAAGGCACTCTTTTACCTAGAAATAATATAGAGCAAATAATTGAAATTTCCTTCAAATTATATTTGTCAAAAACTTGTATGGGGCTAAATAGGCATAGAAGGCTGAGAAGTCCCCAGCAGAGCTGCCCAAATCGAGCTTCTCGCTTATAGTCCCAAATAAAGTGTCACAAAGCATTACTTCATTCTAAGTGGCTTTCTCCTTCAGGTCTCTTACCATGTTCTCAGAATACAGACAGCACTCCCCAATGTGATCCTATGCTTACATGCCCTGTGTAGTGTTTACCTCTTGTGTTTCAGCTGGGCTTGGAACAAGCCAGTGACAAAAGCATCGAGCACAGCATCAACCTGCAAAACTAGGTTTGAAAATATAAATGACTCACATTTTTTTCAGGGAAATATTTTATCACCTTACTTCAACAACTGACATTAATGAGATCATAAATAATTCAAGATACAACTCTAGGAGACAGAGACATCTACCTTCAGAAAGCCTGAAACAATAACGACAAAATAACAGATAACTTCTAGAATAGGAATAACAGTAATAAAAACAACAGCAAAGGAAAGAACAATACTAATTATATTAACCCCCTTCAGGAGCTATTCTACTGCCCACTGTGGTAGTACTTTGGTTTTCTCATGACTCGCCTAGTACATCTAATCCATTTCATTCATTTAAAAGCATTTCCTATTTTCATATTATCCATTCATATTGTTCCTTCAAAAGTCCATACAATTTTCCTTGTTATCTGCTTGATACTTCCTTGATATGCTAATTTAATCCTAAGCTTTTTCTTTATTTATTTATTTTGCCTGCAGGAACTCTGAAAAATGAAAAGATATTCCTTTGGTACTAGTGTTCCTATAACCATGTCATCCTGATGCTAGTCCCCAGAGGAGCTTTCCAGACTAGGCATCTCACAGCACTCTGATGGAGCGAAACATCTTAAGAGTTGTAAACTTCTGACTCTTCATCACCTTCCCCCATCTCATATATTTTATGCTTACACCTATGTTCACTTTATTTTTCCTCTGTTTAGTATGTTCTGTAGCTTTCATTTTTGGCTATAAGTAGACAAATATTCTCACGTTTTACCTCTGTATAGCCCCCACATGACCACCTGGAAAGTGACACATTCCCAAGTTTTTACTTGAGAATGCCTCCGTCTTTCCTCATATTGTCCTGTCTCTCAGCCCCCCATGCCCTTCCCTCACTCCCTCCAGTTCACTCATGCTTTATTGATTGAGAGGGGAGACCCTCTCCCTTCATTGCTACTTCATCCCTTGTGCTGAGAGTAACCCACTCCCAGATAGCTGGGACCTTCCAGATGAAACTTTCTAAAGACGACTGTGGTCTCAGTCCTGAGTTGTCTGGGGACTGCAGAGCTGGATGGGACTGGTCCCAGCCTTGATGGTGGCAGCCAAATCAAGTTTCCCTAAATAAGGTGTGATGGAAACCGAGGCTGATTTTGGTGGGAGCAAGGACTGCACAGGCTAGTAAGAATGCAAGAGGGAAACTAACTAGTTAAGCCAACCTCACATGACTGACAGAAAAGCACAGTGAGAAAGATAATATTCCCAGAATAAGTTTATGAAGGAGTCATCCCCAGACAGATAATGTAATAAAATATAGACAAGAAGAGATGCATCAGAAGGTGGAGGACTAGACAGAGGGTGAGCGTGAGTTTGCCATGCTTGTTATCTGAGGACTCCGATCAGGCAGAGAGGCAGATAAAGTGCTCATCACAGTGGCGAGGGACACTAACAAATAGAGATTCAGGCAGTGGGAAATGAGTGAAGGGGAAGACTGGCAGCTTACTGAGGTAGTGATCACCTGCCAACTACTGCGGATATATGTATCATCTCAGTTTGTCCTCAAACATCCCCCTACAAGGCAGGCACTATTACTAGGTGCATTTTACAGAGGGGAACCCTAAGGTTTAAAGAGGTTAAAGAATTACTGTGACCACCCTGTAATGGGTGGAAACAGGGCTTGAACCCAGGCTGTCTGACTCTAGAATCCATACTTTCAGCCACTACCGTGCTATATGCAACAGTGATGATTGTGCTAAGTCAACTTGAGTGAGAATAAAAGTAGCTGAAGGGAGAGCGGTACAATATGAGCAGCAGAAAGAGTAGCAGGAGTGCTGAGTCCTGTTTCTCTGGCTTTCTGATCATTGTTGAGTATTTGCTTGAGCGCAAGGTCAATCTCAAATGATTGACAGAAAAGTGTGGTGAGAAAACCACTCCCTTATAAGTTATAGAGAAGCCATTCCCCAACTGATAATGTGATAACATTTTTATTGTCCCTCCCCCCCACATACTTTAGTGATCCAAAAAAAAACGGATGTACTGATTTTATTACTTTCTTAAATGAGATATTATATTTGGGTAGCCTTCAATTACTTCATTAAGATGATTTTAAAACTGTGCATGTATGATTTTAAATCACACTTTCTAATCACAAAAAGAAAGAAAAATTGGAAATTGTTCAGATAGAAAAAATGTCAGAACAGACTACCCAGCATGGCCTTTCAGCTATGTGCTTGACATTATCTTTATGGATTATATTATAACTGTGAATATATCACTGCATTTCTAAAACTTTTAAGTGTGAACTCTTTCCCATCTTTCCCCTTTCATTTACAAAGAAAATAATATGGTGTGTTAGTATAGAATGGACAGAAAAGATCTGTCCTTATATCAAATTGGCAAGCAGAACAAGAGACTAGAGGATAAATGGTAGCATCTTTTCCTTTTTTCCAAGTGCTATCCGTCTGATGTGTTTTTTTCTTAATCTCTCAGATTTGCTCTGTTGCTTCGTTGGCAAATTCTTGTTAACAAAACTACCCAAGTGGGGAATAGGATTAACAGGAGGGAGAATTGATGGGTCTTCTTTAATTATCGTCAGGAAAAAATAAGTACACACACAGTTCTGGAGTGATTCCTTTCTAAATAATTCTAACCATAATCAGTTAATTCCTTCTGGTTGAATGACATTCATTTAGTCATTCACCAAATATTAATTGTGTGACTCACAGCACAAGATAGTATAAGAATATGAAGATGAATATGATGTAGCTTTTGTATGAGGGAAGATAGCAGTCTTGTAGGAAAGAGAAAGAGAAGGCAACACAGGTGCAGGGGATATGCGTGAAATGTCAATTGGGGTGATTGAAGCAGAATTACAAAAAAGTGCTATGAATTCAGAACATGGTATGACACGGTGCAATATTATGAGAGAAAAAGTAAGGCTTTATGGGGGAACTAATTTTTTGAGTGGGACTTTGACGAGTGGGTTGAATTTGGATATGAGGTTATATCTAGGTGTAGGGAATAGTGTGAGCAAAGGCACTGAGGCAAGAAAGTCTTTGATACGTTTGAGGAACAACAGGCTATGTAGTTTGGTCTGAGAATCCAGTGTGGAAAAAATGAAGGCAAATATGAGGTGAGGTCTGATGGGATAAGACCCTAACATTTCTTGGACCTGGAAGTGCAGAAAGATAATTCACTCTCTAACTTAGGCAACCCAAAGCTAAGGCTGTTCACATTATAGTGCACGTGACAACCTCTGAATGCTTGGTTTCCCCTGCTGCCTTTCCAGGAAGACTTCATCAATTCAAACATTTATTCTAGAATTTTATTTTTCAGGAACATTTTCTAATGACAGTAATAGTGGTTATAGAAAGTACCTTGAGCTGTGATTTTTATTTGTTTCCATCCACGTCATTTAACTAATTTCACCATCTACCTCAGTATCTTTCACTATTACCACCAGGATGAATTAGTCTGTGTTTCTAAAATATACAGGAACACTCAGCTACCAAATGGGAAGGTTTCTGACTTTATGGAACTGGGTTCAGAATATTCAAACATCCTTGTCTGGTCACTCAGAAGACGGAAGGAAACAAGTACAGAACCAAAACACCTGGTGGATGGCTAAAGTTTGATACTTAAAATCACGGGTTAATTTTAACTAGAAGAGACCTTAAAGATAGTCCAGTCCAATGGTATAGCCTTCATTGACTCTTGTCTCTTCAAGGGTCTACTAGGGTAGTCAAGAGAGTCATAGATCTATTCTAATATTTCGAAGCTAGTAGAAATTAAGCACTTATCTTCATATGGTCCTACAGAATCACCAAAATAGCAATCATCCTATCCTGTATGGTCTTTCCTACTGTTTTTAATATATATCCTATAAAAAAAATCATTGATGAATAAAAACAGGAAAGTAAATTACTCACTGCAATTTGATAAACCAAATATTTCCAAATAAAGTCCATGGGAATAAATAAAATAAGTTATCGTGTTGAATATGCCAGAGTTCCGTGTAATCAAACTGCCAAATTATATAAATGGAGAAACAGACTAAAATAAATAGAGACATCTGCCAAAGATCATATGGTCATTTAGTAACTTAGGTGGCATCAGAACCCAGATCTTATAAATGCCAAATCAATGTTCTTTCTGCAATAGCACCATACTAGGTGGACTTCTCAAAAAGATCCCAGAGTGTAACACAGGAGAATTTAGGTCTAGAGAGCATAAATTAAAAAAGCTAAGATGATCTCAGCTTATTCTTTTTGATTTGTAAAGAATCCCACTCATGAAAACTGCATGATAATGAGAGACATGAAATAATATACTTGATTTATTGTTGCCTTGAAACAAAGTCTTCAAAGTGCCTGACATGTCTTAAGAGTTTGGTTAATTTACTTGTAATACCTTTGCTAAGGCGCTATTTACTTTCCAGCATACCACTGATACCCACAGGGGAAGCAAGTTTACCCATTTGGCAACTATTAAAGTTGAGGCCCCAGAAAGCTGTGTCAGTAGTGACACCAGGACTGGGTCATAGGACTCCTTTCACTTCATTCCCAATCTATGTTTTGTTTTGTTTTGTTTTGTTTTTGGAAATCAGTTTCATCAGTTTGACTGCAAGCTGTTCTTGGGAATGACAGGGGACAGTGGAAGAAAGAGAGGGGAGACATGAGAGAATTATAAAGTTATGTAAGGATTTTCAATGCGCTGTACTTTGCTTTGATAGCTTTCCTCCTTCAATCTGAATAATTAAGAATTGCCTGTGAAACACTCACCAATTCCCAGAGGACTTGTGATTAATTCATTAGCAGCCAAAGGTGTTGGGAACCATAATATGCCATATCAACTCTGATGAATATCAAGAGAGAAGGATAATGTATATCCCAGTTAGTGCAGACTTCATTGGAACTGACGGAAGAGGCCTGTGCCCTTTACTCTTATTGTTATTCTGATCTGAATGTCATTAAGGAGAGTCTAGTTCACATCGACAGGTGGCTATGAATTCTAACTCCTGTCAATTCCAATAAGGGTTTCAGATAGGGACCACGTACCACATATCTCTACTGGAATGAAAATACGGATTTTCCCCTTATTTTTGAGGCATTTTGACAACTTTCTTTAATCTTTCTGCATCACCTTATGTATGTACTTGTGCAGCAGCTTGGTATGCCTGTTAGGGGAGGATGAGGAATAGTTTGGACCTTTATATAGGCTAAGGGAATTGTATTCATGGCCATTAGTAACTATTGTTACCTTCAGATACAGTTCCACTGATAGGCATTTATAACTGTCTGAAAACTGACCAGGCATCTATGGAACTAGATGATCAAAGAATGATTAGATGTCAGAAGGTAAGAATATTATTTTGATGGAATCTTCAAAATTAAAATAAACAACACCTGAAATTAATATAACACTGTATGTTAAGTGTACTGGAATTTAAATTTTAAAAAATTAAGATAAACAAGATTTTATGAAATAAAACTTACTTAATAATTCCTATACATATATATGTATTTTAAAGATTTTGTTAATTTATTTGAGAGAGAGAGCAGGAGTAGGGGGGAAAGGGAGAAGCCGGCTCCCTGCTAAGCTGGGAGCCTGACATGGGACTCAGTCCCCGGACCCTGGGACCATGACCTGAGCCAAAGGCAGATGCTTAACCAACTGAGCTGCCCAGGAGCCCCTAATAATTCCAATATATTTTAAGATGACATAATAGGAATAGAAAATAAGAAGATGCCACTAAATTATATATTTCTAAAAGAAGCACAAGACAGATTTTCTGGAGGAGGAAGGACTACTGACCTTTAAAATATGCTGAAAAAGTAATAATCTAGAGTTTGTCATCTACTCTTCCAATTAAAAGCTCAGAAGGAGGATAAACAATCTCAACTTCAATTTACTTCTTTAAAAACCCAGTCTTTAAAATAGTAATTAGCAAGTTTTATGTATTTGGGTTGCTCAATACATTCCCAAATGCACAACATACATTATAGAGGCATGTATTTGGTCTTCATCACAATGTCTAAGTAAATAAATTTTCACCAACAGGAGAATGTGGTATCTGTTACTGTGGTGAATGTCCAGGAATCAGGAATTTTTAAGTGTGGGTAACTATGTGTGAATTGCCCATGCTGCACTCATGAGATATATTAGTTACAATAACATATTTTGGAAAAGTAACTATCTACTAAGAAGCAATGGCTATACAGTGAGAACAAGGTTTTCTAAAACAAACTCCCAGATATCTTTGCCAATGAGCACATCTCATAGACAGGGAAATCCTGACTCTTCTTTTTCATTTAAAAACTCACCAAACTGCCCCAGACAAGTTAAGGGCTAGCTATCAGAATCAAAGTATTTATTTCAACTCTATTATAATATCTATCATCCCCTTTAACAGCTGCTTTGTTCTAGGAAAAAGTGAAGCTTTCTTGGGCTAATGTAATTTTTATTAATGTGATTTTTCTTCTTCTTGGCAAAGGCATCGAGAGACCCAAAGCAGCGCCATTAGTATACTTACTTGCACTGGCAACATAGTTTCAATTTTAATAATTAATATCTACTCAGCTAGATTGTAAAACCCAACTAAAACCAAGGATGTAATATGGTTTCTTTATTGATGTCCTAAAAAACAAATTTAAATAAAATGAGTAGTGCTTTCTTGGCAAAAGTCAAGAAAATATATAACTGAGAGTGGGCTTGCTTGAGACTAGTAATAAAGTATAGCATGATAAATAACATGGCTTGATACATGTACTAGTGCTCCATCGATGTAAGGGATTAAGAGTTTGGGCCTGGGAGTTAGATGACCTGTGTTCAATCATATTTCCACTATTAATAAACCACGCGACCTTGGACAGATTACATCACTTCAGCGACCCTCAATTTCCACACCTATAAAGTGGGAGTAATGATAGGATTTGGTACACTGAGTTGAGAAAATTATGTGTGATGAAATATATAAAGTACTTAGCAGAGCACTTAATCTTTGGTACTCCTTAAATATTACATTGTCAGTAATATTCACTAATTTACATAGAGATCACATATTCTAAACAAGTGGGCAGTGAAGAAATGTTCAAAGTAGTTAACTTAAGGTTCTGGAAATGTTAAAGTCATTTAGAAAAGAATTGCAAGGTTTTAAGTTGATACATGCAAAACCAGCTCAGATTTATAAAACACATATAGATGCACAAAATAATTAACTATAAAATCTTCAAATGAGAACATCAGACTATGTAGACTGTGCTCAGTTATTCTTGCAATCTTTAGGTAATTTCCTTTGAAAATACTCTACTCCCCGTACCAGCTAGTAATGGAGCTTCTCTTGCACACATAGACACCAAGGCTGAAGTACCGCAGAGATGCTGGGCATGGTTCAGTCTGCAAAAACCTTGTTTTCCAACAGCTGATACTAAGATGGCCTCCAAATTGAAGAGCTGATACTAAATATCTGGAGCACATTCCATAAAAATATAAGAACTCAGGCCCAGAAAGTCATTGAATGTACCTATAAATATTTTGTCTTTGGCTGTAAGTCCCACTACTTGGAAACACATTAAAACTTTAATGTGTAGTCATCTGATGTGTCCACATACCATTACACTTTGGTGAGTTTAACTTGACCAAGAACGAACGAACAGTACTAATAAGAGGAATGTTGTGTGATACCTGCAAATTCTTAGGAACAGACCTAAGTAACTAGGAGGTAGATTTAAAAAAAAAGAAAGTAGTCTTTTGGATTATAGTTTCCAAATATACGGTGGTAGTTTGAGGCAAAGGGCAGTAATTTCATGCAGAGAGGTAAAAATGGTAGAAAGCATCAGTAATCATTCACAAAGATAAATTCTCCCCCCACCCCCAAAATAGTACAGCATGATCTTCCTGACTTGATGTTTTATGACAGACCTCAGGGATTATGTCATTTTACTTTTTTGGGGGGCGGAGAGGTGAGGGGAGTTTCTAAAAAGCATATCTTTGTTCCTTTGCAGAAATAACTCATGCTCTTGAACAAAATCAAACATCTCCCATCCTGCTATAAAGTAAATACTGACGTAAGACAAAAAGGCAGTATCTGGAGACTCTAAATGCCTCATACTTTGATTAAAAATGCTTTTGTCAATTACAGATTGATTTTGTAGCTCATTACAGTGATGGATGTCGGGGCTGGCGGAGGTGGTATTTTACCACTTGGCCTGAGGGTGTACTCTGTTAAGAGAAGGTAAAATTACAATTATTTTCCAGCACTCATCTGTGTGTCTACACTGACCCAATGGGTACTACTGGGAGAATCTGAAAGAACAACATCGTGTGGAATGACGAGAAGAACAGTACATCTGCTCGTCTAGAAGGAAAACATTTTAAACAAATATTTCCCAACAGCCTGCTGAGATTCCTGCCACATGATAAGGTAATACCGAACCACATCAACTGGGTTTTGAAGTAAGCCAGAGTGTTTAACAGAGGTTGCAGCCAGGAATATGCAAATGTCTCTGTGTGTATAACTATGAATATTAAAACTATACATATTTTATATAATATATGTAGGCACATTCATCCATACATATAAATACAAATGTACTTTTTTCTCCCCTTAAATATCAGAGGTTGTTAGGATCTGTGGGGAAATTAGAGGATATGGGGAAGAACTGCAGGGGAAGAAATCAATATTCAGTAGTGACTGAGAAATGAAAAAAGGAAATTCATCTCAGTTTGTAATACATTCACATCATGCTCTGAAGTGACCCATATTTCTGGAGTCACTGTGTGGTTTCTTACTCTGCTATCCCTGGTTTCTTCACAGGGCATCCTCTGCTGGTAACCTATGCACGACTACATCTCTATAACAGCTACATGGCCAAAGCGGTCATATCCGTCAGGCCTCAAACATGCAAAGCTTGTATGTTGTGTACCTATCACCTATTCCAAAAGTACAGTGACTTAGCCTCCAATTAAAATTTTAAGACAATCAATGCTCGGTATTAGGGAAGAAGGGATTATGTGAGCTTGATGTCAGCAAGACTTGGGATTAGGAGAAGAAAAAAAAATCATTTCAAATTGAACATTAGGAGGCTTGGTTACACTATGACAATAGCAATATTGGCCATATATCTACACAATTGCTTTTTGTAATAGTCCACCATGAACACAAACCTATTTATGGCCTACTGTCATGGTGATATATCTCTTTTCTCCTAGTTGCTTAGAATCCCAATACTGTGAAATGGAACCACGGTGACAAAAAAATAATACTTCATATAATGAAATGTCAAGAAATTTAAGTTAAAGTAAGGTAACAAAACATAGGTTTGAGGCATAAAACCTGATCTATGCTTATAATCCAAGCGGGAATGGACAGTGGAACATCATTAGAACATCTGGATCGTTTTAGAAACTGATTATGTTTGCCATCAAGGACCAAATCGAAATCTCATTTTTCTTACCTATTTTATTATAGTGGTGGTAGCAAAATAGAAGGAGCAGGCGCTCACAAAGTCTGAAAAAGGTATGAGCTAAGTACCAAAGCTCTTTTTTATTTTTATTTTTTTTAAAGATTTTATTTATTTATTTGACAGAGGGAGAAATAGCGAGAGCAGGAACACAAGCAGGGGGAGTGGGAGAGGGAGAAGCAGGCTCCCCGCCGAGCAGGGAGCCCGATGCGGGACTCAATCCCAGGACCCTGGGATCACGACCTGAGCCAAAGGCAGACGCTTAACAACTGAGCCACCCAGGCACCCCCCCAAAGCTTTAAAAAAAAAAAAAAAAAGCAGACAAAATACTATCTAAAGATATCTGGGACATCCAGGATGTAAAAAAAAAAAACAAACAAACAAAACTTATTTAGATATTTAAAACTAACTAGAATTCTAATCATGGCAATGAGATTTTAGATGGCTTATTTTTGTCCCAAGGGGCCAAAATTGAAGTAGAAATGATGCTGTACATGTAGTCTTTGCCATAAACAATTCCAGACAAGTCCTGCTGATGGGATAAAATTTCAGAGGGGGGAAGAAAACGAAAGAAAAAAACACTGTCAGCAGAAGAAAATGCTTAGGGAAGCAATGATAGCAGCCATCTTAATGGTCCAAGGCCTCTGGCTCCAAGGGTTGCATAGTCTCTGCCCCATAGGCAAAGATGATTTTAAGTATTATTTGCAGGCAAGAAGCAGATATCATTTAGAAAAAAAAATGAATACCTGTCCTATGGTCCTAGTGTTATTCAACTCCTAGGTTGCTAAAGCCAACAGTCTAGCTACCCTTTCTGCAGAGAAGGAAGGAAACATGGGTGTAGACACTAGTGATACTGCCCAGTATTTGTTCTTCCATATACTGTGGTATTGTCAGACCATTTAAAGATCTCATTGCCTCCTCTCTCTTTGGCTAATATTGCCATGACAACTCTACCACACTTTTACACTCCTCTCTCCCAAGGCTCAGCTTCTAAACAACTGAAAGCACGTGCCCGAGTGCATCAGGAGTACAGAGAGAAATACAAATGTTCTTCTGCTTTACACTTGGTTATAGATGGAGCTAGGAGGACCCTGTACTCTGTCTTTGTAGCAAGAAAACCATGAGAACATACCAGATGGGTAAATTTTGAGTTGGTCTTTTTATTTCTCAAATGGTTATAATATCAAAAGATAATCCAGGACACCATTTTGAACTCATGTCCTAGTACCTAGGAAACTGTCTGCTGCTTGACTTTATAATAGCATTTGTAATGCCACATTTATTTTCTGTTTATTGGTCTCTCTCCACTTTATTCTCCACGAGCTCTGTGAAAAGACTATTTTTGGTTTTGTACTTACAACACCTACTATATTACCTGGGTCACAGGAAATGCACAATGAATGCTAAATTCATGAATTTATACCTGTTTGAATGTCAGTCCCTAACTTTCTTACCACCTAAGCATCTACATAATCAACTAAACCAGGAATTTAAATCTTATTAAAAATCTTATTTAAAGCATATGTATTTTTAATTTTAGATTTTCAAGGGGCGCCTGGGTGGCTGTCAGTTAAGGGTCTGCCTTCAGCTAAGATCATGATCTCAGGGTCCTGGGATCGAGTCCCTCATCAGGCTCCTTGCTCAGTGAGGAGCCTGCTTCTCCTTCTGTCCCTCCCCCCACTCATGCTCTTTCTCTCTCTCTCTCTCACATAAAATCTTTAAAAAAAGATTTTCAAGACATTATAGACATGTAACATAAAGAAAAATTAGAAATGATAGAAATTTAAACAAAGAAAGCATATTAATGATGTTGATAATAATGACAAGAATGTAAAAATAGCAGCCAAAATTATGTACAGCTGTGCACAGTAGCTCAGACACAAGTCGGAGGAAAACCAAGTTTATAGTGGAAAATGACAATTCTAAAACTCCTGCCATTCTTATACTACACACAAATCCAAGACAATTGCCTCAGGACCAGATTTATGCCTCACTAAACTAAGCCTGTCACAGAACCTCCTCTGCAATAGTCCGTCCAGTTGCAGTAATGGCCGCACGAGTAATGAAAAGACTCAGATTAGAGTTGAATACACCTGTGTAATTACTACCTACCATAAGCTCACACAAACCATTTTGCTTCCCCTGGATGTGCCCTAAAGCCTGATTCAGAAGACAAGTTGGCAACCCTTACAAGTGAATGGCATCTCTCTACTCAATAAAAAGCTTACTTGTCAGCAACGCTGAGTATTTGTTGGGTAATTTCAAACTTTAAGACAATCTGACCTCACCTGACAGAAGATTTTGATTATATGAACTACCCAACTAAGTGTACTAGCAAACTAGTGAGGGAACACACAATTCCGTGGAAAGGTATTAGGGATCTCATTTAATGGCTTTTAAAAATGTAACAGAATGATCAGAAAGTCAGCCAAACCCAATGTACAAATTCACGCTAACATACTAGGATTTGTAATTTGCCTCCACTTTGAGTCTAATTCTAGCATAATATCAATTCAGAAGGAAAATGGAAAGTAGGACTAACACTAGCTGACCACGATCGAATAGCTACAACCCAGTGCGAACACCCTATTTGTTTACATGGACAGTGGAGTGTAGCATATAGAATGGAGTCTGGATCAGAATGCTGGCTTCCACCACCCACACATTACGAGAAGTTGTGAAAAGTTACCATTTTCCACCTCAGTGTTGTCATCTGTAAAACAGGGAAGAAAGTCACTTTCTCAGGGGCTTCTTCTGTGCCTCAAGCAATGTTCGCCTTGTTAGTGATAGGCTGAGGACAGCACCGGTGGAGGCTCTCCCAGGGCAGACAGGAAGGGGTGCAATAAAAGTCACAAATGCAAGGAATTGTAAAACATAATAAAATCATTATTTTTATATTTTATTATTTATTATAACCTCTTTATTATAACCATGTGCTTGGCAATTCTAAACAAACCGCCCCCCCCGCAAAAAAATACTCCTGTCTTTCTATTTGTAGAAAGATAGAATAGTCTCAGCATTGCTCTCATTTGGAGATGCAAGATCCCTTTCATAGGAGTAACCCCCCAGCTATCACTAAACTGCCGTGCACCAGTCTTTGGCTTTAGTTTCTCTCACTGCCAACCCTAGTTGCAAACATTTACTTCCTGGTTTACAGAGATATAAAGAGGATAGACATAGTAATGTTATCTTTGTGTATTATTTTCCACTGCTAAAATGAAATGTACTATATATGTAGAGTACGTTTTAAGTTACAAATAACAAAGGCAAAATAGGATTACATTCCCCCCATGGAACTCGTGACAGAAATAAGGGCACCTCCATTTATTTTGTCTAATACTCTCCTCTCCCATCATTGCCTTGTTAATTATTCTCAAGATCACTTACTTTTTACTTGGTATTTTTTAAGTTGATGAGATCATTAAATTTATCAGCTATCCAAATACATTCGATGTTTATTAAGACTCCATGCTGCCTTTGAACTGGAAGTAGGGGAGGAAAAGAACTCCCTTTTAAAGAAATTAAAGTAATAATGCAAAATGGGTACCACTTTATTTTAAGTACCCATTAAGTAGAGCATAAGAGATAGAGTCAAAATGGAAATCTCAGAGAAATAAACATGTGAAACACATGCTGTTCTTCACACACAAGCACGGAGACATTACTCCAGCAATCAGCCCACTCAGAATATGTGTCAAAAACATTCCAAAGGGGAGTATTTTAAAGATGTATTTTCTATTATTAAATATGGGGTCTCGTTGAAATCTCAATTTGTGTGAAGGAGTCATTTAAGTGATTGAGAAAATGCTTTCATTTATTGATGATCAATCTTAATTCATTTTTACCATTAAGTGACACAAGACTTTGGGTTGAGGATGACACAAAGTACTTTACACAAAATGATGTGATTCATGACATTTTTATTCCCTGTAAATTGGGTCGACACAAATTTTCTTAAACTGTGCATATTACTCTTGGTGTCTTGGAAGAGCTGCTGGTTGCTTCCTAAATCTTCAAAATTTGCTTCATTTAAATATGTTGGCCAGTTGCTGGAGTTAATGATGATGAATGAAATCAGGATTAAATTTTTAATAAACTGGATTGGTTCCAGCCTAGGCTTAGCCCAGCTATGTACATGCTAGGATCTGAGTTGCCTGAGAAGGTTCCTGCATTAAAAATATTCTCCTATTAGGTACTAAAGTATCCAAAACTTTATTTAGAGTTATTGCTTTAAACCATTGGTTTCATAAAATCACATTAAAATATGCATCAGGGAAACTGTATAGTAGCCCCCCTTATCTTCGGTTTTGCTTTCCACAGCTTCAGTTATCCACAGTCAACCACGGCCCAGAAGTCAGAAGGACGACAGTAGTCTAACACTACATCATAATACCTATGTCATTCACTTCACCTCATCCCAAAATATAGGCATTTTATCATCTCACATCTTCAAAAGAAGGATAAAAATAGTACAGTAAGATATTTGAGAGACTGCATTCATGTGATTACATATTATATTTATTACAGTATATTCTCATAATTGTTCTATTTTATTATTAGTTATGGGTGTTAATCTCTTATTGCACCTAATTTATAAATTAAGCTTTATCATAGGCATGGATGTTTAGGAAAAGATATAATATATATAGGGTTCAGTACTATCTGCAGTTTCAAGCATCCACTGGGGGTCTTGGAATGTATGCCCCCATGGGTAAGGGGGACTACTATAATGAGGTAGCACTTTAGTAGCTATTACGTTTGTTTATTAACTTCTCACACCACATTGTGGTTTTGTCAAGTGGGGGATGCTGAAAACCATGCGGTACTGCTTAAGTCCTAAGTGGGAGTCCTGGAGGACCGACTTAGACCCACGAACGAAGGCTATGTGATGAAGAAGAATCACACCCACAGGAGGCTGCATCTACCTCAGCATCTGAGAGTGGCCTAGTTGCTGAACTAACAAATAAGAAATAGTTTCATCAACGGTCGTCTTTTCCTCCCTTGGTCTTTTCATTTTGCTTTTCTTTTAGATATTAACAACACAGGTGACCTAAATGGGATGAAGATTCACTTGCATAAAAGAGAACACTTAAATTCTGTCACAGCCTTGCACAGGGCCTAATTACAGACCTCTGTAAATGCAAGATATCTGATGACTGAAAGTTTAGGCCAAAAGACGACCCTCAACTTCTGTAATTTATGAAATGGACCTGGGACATTTGACCTGGTCAAAATAATCAAGGTCTGATGGCAAGAGACCTGTCTCATGTACATTTATTTGTTTCTTTTAGAAGAATGGTTAAAATTTAAAACAATTTAACAACAACAAAAACAACAAACCAATATCAACATATTTAAAAGTTGTAGAAACTGGGGCACCTGGCTGGCTCAGTCGGTTAAGCATCTGCCTTCGGCTCAGGTCATGATCACGGGGTCCTGGGATCGAGCCCCACATCGGGCTCCCTGCTGTGCGGGAGGCCTGCTTCTCCCTCCCCCACTCCCCCTGCTTGTGTTCCTGCTCTCGCGCGCGCGCGCGCTCTCTCTCTCTCTGTCAAGTAAATAAATAAAATCTTAAAAAAAAAAAAAAAGTTGCAGAAACTTTTTTTTTTCCCCAGGAAGACATCTTCATGTATTTACAAGATTTTAGATTTATATCTGGAAACACGCTTCCAAATGACCTCCATTTAACTAAAACAATCATTTTATTTGTTAGACATTTGTTGAGATGATGACTTCATGCAAAACAAAACCAACTAACAAAAATAATGTACTACTGTAGAAAAGAAGGCATTTCAAATCCCGTAGTGATCACAGGTGGGGTGTTTTGCATGTAGTAACTATAGATGGATTTAATGGTTATAGATTATTTGCTGATTTCTTAACTGATCCTCTTTGAGCATAGGTGGAAACATGCCTAGAGCCTTGGTTAAAGACCCTGTGGCTACCGTGTGGAGCAAATCTGAAAGCAGTTTCTCGGGAAGCTATGTGGCCAGTGCAGAAGCTCCCCGGAATTAGCAAGGCTAAGAGTGGAGAATCTGTAGAAAATACCCTGTTTGGTATTCTGTGTCCTACTGGGGATTTAAAGTAAACTAGGAGGTTAGCAACCAGGAGCAACAACCAATTCTGCTCTTGTGGAGCATACTTATTTCTAACAAACTTAGATATGTCTTTCTTCAGTGAGACTCTAATGTGAAGCAACAAGAGTGGGGATAGGCACACGATGTTTGTAATGTGGCTACTATTTTCTCTGTTGTCCTTGATGTGGTTCTAAATAAAGACTCTGGTCTGTCAACTGCCCACCCCAGCCTTTTCCCTTAAGTAAAGAGCACTCAATAAATGTGGTCATATAAAAGAATAATTTATGATGCTCAGAATCAAAAACAAATACCAAACCAAGACTGGAATTAAGTCAAAGCCAAGTTTGATATATAACAGGTTACGGACATAGAAGACATGATTATAAATCAAACACCTATGTGTATATTACTATGTTAATTTTATTTACTTAAGGCACTTTTTTCTTTTCAAAACAATGAACTGTCTCAATTCTTCAAAACCAGTGAGAAGATATTAATTAAATCCGATAATTACTTAGTGAATATATCTTACTAGGAAAAAAGAACATTTGAGGGGATATAACCTCGTTTCAGATAAGAGAGGTCAAAATAATCAAGGTCTGATGGCAAGAGACATGCGGCATATATTTCTATTTTTGCTTCACAATATCTGTTAGATATATAAACTATTTTCTCTAACAAGTCTCCAGACACACAAAAAAGGGCATTTAAAAATGATATTCTATTCCTTATGCTCCTGAAGCCTGATGGCATCTGAACAAAGTTCTAGGAGAACTGACATGGAGTATAAAATCAGAAATTTTTATATTTGTACTAAACTCATGTTTTGAAAGTTTTCATTACAGGATATCATACACAAATGCTCCAAAGATCATAGTTGTACGGCTTCATGCATTTCTATAAACTTGTTATACCTATGTAAATACTACTAGGTCGGGAAAAAAAACACCACCCTAACTTACTACCTCATGTTCCCTTCCAGTCATTATGCCCCACTTCTGATTTCTATCAGCATAGCTTAATTTGTCTTTTATATACTAAAATAAATGGAATCTGGGGTTTTTTTGTTCAATATCATGTTGCAAAATTTATTCATATTATTGCATGTACTTCTAGATCATCCTCAGTGCTGCATACTATTCTATAGTGTAAATATAACCCAATTTATTAAAGAATACATTTTAAATTTATATATTTGGCAAAAGAGCCCCAGAATTTTGAAGGGGGGCCTAAACACCTGAATATAATACAAATACATAAATGCTTTAAAAGTTAAAATCCCATTTTTAAACACAAGAGGGTTAGGGAGAAGACACAAATGTACCTCCTTTCAATCCAACCATATTAAAAATGGGGTGGGGGGCACCTAGGTGACTCAGTTGGTTAAGCGACTGTCTTCAGCTCAGGTCATGACCCTGGAGTCCCGGGATTGGGTCCCGCATCAGGCTCCCAGCTCAGCGGGGAGCCTGCTTCTCCCTCTGACCCTCCCCCCTCTCATGCTGTCTCTCTCTCTCTCTCTCTCTCATTCTCTCTCAGATAAATAAATAAAATCTTTTAAAAAAGTATTCAATACTTAACACCAATTAAGAGACTTTAATTAATATCTGTAAATACTCCGAAATGAGTTTTAAGTGTGATAAGCCATATCAAGTTTTCTTTGCTAAATAAATGAGCAATGACATGGATATTAGTGAAATTGATAAATATTAATTGATAATTAAGTTGTTGGTGATAATAAAAAAAAGTTAAGAATTATGATGTCAACCTCAGCAGAGGAAACCCATCAGAAGCAGTTAATGTATATATTAGGTATGTCCTTAAAAATTAAAAACAGCCTTGGTCTCTAAGAAGTCATAATAACTTGACTTAATGACCAACAAAGTATTTCCAAAGCAGAGATGCTGCTTTAATTTAGTTTATTATATAAGGAAAGCTCATGTATAATCAGGAGTTGAATTTCCATATTACGAATATGCTAAAAATTCTTAAAAACCATTATCTTGAAAAACTTATAAAAGGTCCCATGATAATCTTGTTTACAGTATTAATTTTCTAAAGAAATCTTTTTTCTTTAATGCCCTGATCACAAATTTCAAACTAGAGTTCTGAATTAATGAAATGTGAGAAACGCATTTGGCAAACCTTACATATTTCCTCTAGATCTTTATGAGGTTTGGGAAATTTTATGAAAAAAAAAAAAAGCCTGTTGACTCCCCACATGCACCATATCTAAATGTCTGGGCTCCACTGAGACTTCTCTGACTACTTCTGCAGAATGTCCCTCATTTCCCACTCTTCACCTTGCCACACCTTGTACATATCCTGCTGCCTTAATTGCCTTTGATATTTCCTGCCTTTATTCTATAACGTATCTCCATAAAATCATCCTTCCCCTATTATATTTTCACAGAGAAGATGAAAAATGAGTCTCTGCCAGTAATCATCCACCTCACAACTATTAGACCAGATTCAAGAGTCTAAAGTATTTCCAAGAGCTGAGTGTCATTATCACAAACACACAACTGACACTGTAAATTCAGCAAATGCAGAGAGCTTATATTGATTCAATTTTGTATTGAGGTTTCATGCCAATGGCATCGCCTCTCAACAGCAACAAAATGCCCAACTTCACGTAGCTAATGAAGAACTTGGTCATATGGGGTACGTTTGTCAATACAGGAAACCCTCTGTACCCATTAAGCACAGCAGTGAGGGAAAGAATAAATAGTTGCCTCCCTAGCGTTACTAGACTTCAAGGGGGTAGTACAAAAAATCAGTTTTATCAATGCGACAGCTAATGACTTGAGGGGATTTCCAGGAGAAGTAAATATTTCCTATGGGTGAAGAATTCAATCCAAGTACTGGAAATTTACCATATATAAAATACCATGGACAAACAACAACAAAAATGTCAACCTCATTTACTGTTGCTTACAGTATGGTGAGGTTTATATTTTGGTGTAATTCTCACCAAAAATATGGTTGAAAAAAATGTGTGACAGTAGGGAAACGATTTCTAATTCTAAAGCATGACACTTCTGAACTTCAATCTTGCGATGTGATGATTTCTGATGAAGCTAATTTGTGCATTTTAATTACGGCATTTACTGGAAGTGCTTGTTGAGAAGAGAGGAAAAGGAAGCTCAAGAGTCTTCCGTGGAAGTGTGTCCAGAACGAAATTGCTTTGGCAGCAACAATCAGCTAATGAAGGGAGTCGAAAATGAAAAAAGAGATATCCAACTAGGAGCATATTTCATAATCACAGAAGGCTTTTAGGTAATGTCCTGGCCATAAAATGTTCCAGAAGTAGCAAAGGGAAACTTATTGCTCTTTGTTTAGTCTTCTGAAGCTCAGCTTATGTGAAAAAGAAAAGTCGTTGGTTTGGGGATGGGGAAAAAAGATACCATCTCACTCACCTCTGCCAACGTTTAAAATATATCTAGGAGAAGAACAATGACTCTTCAGAATGTCTTCAACTCAGCTTGAAGCTGCCACTAATGGCATGGCAAAGAGAAACAGAAAAAAGCATCGGTGTTACTGAACCTGGGACTTTGCTAACCTCCTGCTTCTAATGAGAAGAACAAGTGGAGCCAGGGTCCAGCCAGATAAGCCTGAGTCAGGTAGGAGGAGGGAGGAGGGGGAGTGAAAGAGGAAAGAGGCCAAAGCAGTGAATGACTGGGTCTAAAAATCGCTCTGGTGGTTGGAGAGAGTCTTGGCTGAGGAGTTTTGAAGAGTTACATACCCTGCTGTAAATGCACTGAATTTGGAGCCTGAGTTTCACGTTCAGTTTCCACCTGTATTCCGGAATCCATGTCCCATTCCTTCATCACCTTCTCCTACAGTAACTCTCCCCCTCTTGCACTGTCCGTCTCTCAGGGGTTCTGACAGCTACTTCCTTCTGCCCACAGTTGCTCTCATCTCAAAAGATGGAATATGAGTTATTCCCTCTGAATCCTGAAATCCTCCACAGGCAGGAATCTAAGGCAGTGGACAGGGCTGAGGTCTGGGGTGCCTGAACTAGTTAGGGGTGTTGAGGAGTGGAGCGGAATGAGGAACGGTGGGTGCACAGCCCACAAGCTGTACAGAATGGAGCCAAGATGATTCTAGGGACAAAGGGGCCAGTGAACCACATGCAGACAGTGCCACTAAAGCATAAGAATATAAAAAGAGGACAGAATGAAACAGGATAAAATGCTCTGGAGCTCAGGGTAGGAAGGAAAGCCCAGAGAATTCTGAAACTTTTCCAATTTTCCATAGGCACATGTCTTTTTCTAAGATGCTACTGCTCCAAACGTATGCCGGGTGTACTTGAACTGCCATCTCATTTCTGCCATTCCCTTTATCACCAAACTTTAGAAAAACAATTTACAGACGGTTCTCTTTCAATTTTGTCACTAATCTGGAAACCTTCATAAACTTGTGTCTTTTCACTTTTCCTTTGAGATTGCATTTTTCAGTCATTGATAGTTGTGATATACACAGTAGCCAAATTATGTGATCCTTTCTTAGCTTTCATGCTCTTTAACATATTTTTTTGCAACATTCAGTTTATGTTGCCTCTTTCCTCAGATCTTCTCATGAAAACCTTTACTACCTTGATTTTCTATATATCTCTCTGTTCACTCATTCTTAACCTTTACAAAAGAAAGAACCAAAGTTGGGGGGAGCGGTAAGCAAAGCACACATCTATTATGAGTTTGCATTTGGACCTAAGATGATTAGTGCATATTCTTCTGTGTTGAACTAGATCACCAACTGCTCTGTTGAGAGTAACCTTAGGGAGTCTAGAGTTAAAACAGAGAAGCCCATTAGGAAGCCCTTGCAGTACGAGAGGTAAGTGCTGATAGCAGCTCAAATAAAGATGGCAGCAGTAACAATAGAGAAAGGTGGTCAAATTCTGGATATACTTTGAAGACAGAGCCGCGAGATATGGTGGTATCTCTCACAGGTTGTATGGGGCGGGGGGCAAGAGATCCTAAATTTGGGGTTATACAACTGGAAGGGATTTACCACCAACTACGATACAGAGCCAGATGGAAGGAGAAGATCAAAGGAGAAGAGGAGTAGTTCAGGTTTTGGTATTTTAACTCTGAGGTATTCATTAGATATTCTAGCAGGATACTGACTAGGTAGTGAAATATATAAATCTGAACTTCAGGAAGAAGTCTAGAATGGGGATTGTAATTTGGGGTTCATTGGTTTTTAGATGGGGTACATGAGCCAGACATGAAAGATCTTGGAAGAGTTATTTTATATTATACCAATAAATATTTATTAAGCATCTACTATATGCCAATCTCTGTGCTAGGCACCCTCAGATATATTATCCCACAGAATCCTCACACAAACCCTGTGACAAAGTTTTGCATAAGAAATGAGGAAATGGCACCTTGAAAAGGTGGAAATAAGTTTTCTAAACAACAAACCCAGTAGGCTGTAAAGCCAGGATTTAAACCAGAGCTTGTTCTACCACCTTATTCATATCACTCGGGGGATATTTATACAAACTTAAAGCCATTGGCTCATAAATTCTGGGTATCTGCCCCTCAGATATTTGCTTCATGGCACGGGGACTAAATCTACCCCCGTGTAGCCTCAAGACTCTGTAGATGGCAAGCCTCCCGAATATTCTGCCTCCAGTGTGCCTGAGCACCCCATGACACGGATTAAGGGGCCTCTTCCCATTTTATGTAAATAGCTTGCCTGTTTCAAAGTGCTATAAAGTGCATCAGGAGACACTAATTTCCCTCAGCTGCACCCACTCAGGCTCATGTCAGACTTACAAGGAGCTCATGGCCTCTGAGGCTTTGGTGCCTCAATATTTCTGCAAATGTCCCCTCATCAGCCTCTTGAGCATTGGATGTTGTTTTTTTTTTCCCTCCCTTTATTTCCTTTTGTTGTTGTTGTTGTTTTTATTTTGTTTTGTTTTGTTTTTTGCTTCCTTGAACTGAACAGGAAGCACTATCATTAAAAGAAGCAGATAAAACCTGAAATGATGAAGACAGATGAGAAGGGTGTAGGGAGGAGGAGCATAAGCAGCTTGACCTTAGTATCAGGACGAAGGAAGGCAATTCCGGGTAGCTCCTTGTGGAAGACAGAGCTGCCATTTTGATGTCCTTTTAAGTCTTCACTTTTGGTTTTTTACCGTTAATATTTGTGATCATGGAGCTAGAATATGAATTTTGGACTCTCCCATTCAGTCTACCATTTAACGTCTCTGACCTAGAGGGACATCTGCTTTCTCCTCTGAACTTGTGAAAATTAACTTCCTCAAGTCTAAGGTAGCCTTCAGTCTGCCTTCCCCTCTTTCTCATCATTCCTAATTCACTATTATATACAAACCCCTGAGCCTGGTATAATTTCCTAAATGTTGTCTATATGTCCATCTTTTCTCCCACTAGCTTCAAGTTCAAGGACAGGACCCACTTTAAGTTCTCTGTGTCCCCCAAAACCTAGCCCAATACTGGGTCCTTAAGAAGCATTTCAATCATACCTGCTGACTTGTTATATCTCAACACTTTCTGTGGGTACTGACATGGCCAGGGACTGTGGCTCATACAGTCAACAAATATCCCAGACTGGGGGACACAGACTGACCACAGAGGGTACCCTCTGTAGCTCAAAGAAGAAGCAACAACCCTTCTGGCTTACTGGGCCTTTTCCTGAAGCCCGAAGGGCTTAGCTCTCCTTCACCAGGATTCTTATTTCAGTTCTTCCCCGACCTTGATATTCAGACCCACTTGCTTCTCGCACAACCTCTGCTGTCTGCCTGGTGCTAGAAGGAACTACCATTGTCAATTGTCTACTCCATATGTCACCGTTTCCTGGTGCTTTATATACATTTTTTTTTTTTCAAGTCATCCGCATGATAAACCCTTACTTGCAGATGAAGAAACAGGCTTGGAGAAAATAAACCATTTCCCAAGATCCTACAGAGAAGAAGTGGTAAGTTGAGAAACAGAATCCAGGTCTGCTGCCTCTGAGCCACTCCCCTCTCCTGAATCCACACTGCCTTGGTTACCTAAGCTGATGTAACAAAAAGCGAACCCCACTTCCCTTGCATTCTAGTTTTGTGATACGCTCTCCGTAACTGGCTTCAGTCATACTTTTCTGAGCTTTCCTTCTATATTTGATTCCTGTTTGACATCATATTCCCCTCATCCCCTTCCTCCACTTGCCCCTCCAATAGTGGGGTTTACCAGAGTTCTCAGAGTCCTTATCTCTTTTTGTCTCATGGGAAGGTCACCCTTGGTAATGCCATGTTCTACCAGAATTGCAACTGCCACCTATAAGCTGATGATTCCCAACTTTGTGTCTCTGGTCCTGCCCCGTCTCATGACTTCCACACCTTCCTACTACACCCCTCACTTGGATGGTTCACAAACCTCTCAAACTACAAATATCCACAACTAAATTCAATGTCTTTTCTCTCCAAAAGTAAGTATTCCTTCCTCTAGTGTTGTAAATTTCCATCAAAACCATCTGCATGCACCCAATTACCCTAGCCAGGAAATCTAGAAGTGACCCCATGCCCGCCTCTTTCTCACCAATCCATTCAGTGACCAAGTCCTCACTACATGATTCCGCAAATGTCTCTGACCTTTTTTTCTTCTTTCTTCATCCCTACTACCATTCCCTTCTTTTAGAACCACATCATCTCTACAGATTAGTTTCTCTGGCTTTAGTCTTTTCCCTCAATCTGGTTTTCTCCATATGCCATCAGCATTACATCTGTAAAAGCAATCTAATACGGTGTCCCCTGTCTTAAGAGATCCATTGACTGCCATGTGACAGGACACAGACAGGATGCTCAGAATCCCCCCACCCCCTGCTCTGCTAATCCTCCACCATTCATTGCAGTGACAGCACTTTTCTGTTTTGTTTTGTTTTCTCTTTTTTCCCCCATTGAATGAATGCTGGCACAATTTGTCTTTGTACCTTCAACTCTGCATTTTTTTTTCTTTCTTTCTTTTTTTTTTTTTTTTTTTGCCTGGACTGCCTCCTCCTACTCTACACTCTTTGAAAAATCTTAAAACATCCTTAAAAGTCCAGCTCCAATTTCATTTCTGTGAAGGTTTCCCTGACCCATCTGAGTGGAATTAATTACTCTCTCCCTTTCGTTTCTATAATAATTTTTTTTTCATACAGCCGCGCTAGCATGCAGTGCATTCTGCCAGAGTTAATTTCTGAGAGGTCTGATTCTCCAGCTAGATTGCTAGCTTCTTGAAGGCAACAGCTGCAGCTCATTCATCTCTGAAGCCCATGCATTCAGCACAGTGCTGGGCATGTAATAGGCCCTCAGAAAATGTTTGCTGAATTAAACTTAATTTAAATGATACATAATGGAGAAAATAATATTTCATATATAGAATTGGCAAAACTCACTTTACAGACAACTGTTTAGAGTCATATCTATTCCAAAAATGAGATGCTTCAACAATCACAGTGCAAAAGGAAATAATTAGGTCTGCCACACACACAGACTTAAGTTCTATACTTCCAAAATGACTTCAAAAGAGAGAGATTTTGCACAGAACCATTTGTATTGAGCAGGATGTTGCTTTCCCTCCAGTAAGCATGACAAAAAAAAAAAAAAAAAGCCTCCAGAGTGTTAGTAATTTGTTCTTATGGAGCAAGGTGGCTGGCACTCCCTGCAGCAACTGTTAGGTGGGCTACAGACATCCTGACATATCTATAACCTATTAGACTTGCTTGTCCCTAGGGATGTCATTCTTAATATGTAGCTGGAGAGTGTTGCTTAGAAATCCGTAATGGAGACTGGCTTCGAGGTTTGCATGACTAATGATCTCCAGAGCCCTGATGCTTGCCACATCTGCCTTTCCTTGGGACCATATGCATTATTATACTTGCCAATCTGCAGCCTCAATGAAAGAACTCTGGCCAGGCAGGTGAGAGGCTTTGAAATGTTACTAAATTTCAAAAAATGACCTTCTAGCAGTAACTATCAAAGCATTAAAAATGAGATGGCACATGTGTAGAATCGTACATAAATGCAACACAAGTTATTTTATATAAGTAGAAATAATTTTTTAATTTAAAAGTCTGCCTTACATTTAATCTTGACTTTTGTAGTCAAGTTTGTATGTTTATCCCTATATTATCTCAGCTACTTCTGCATCCCCCATTTTTTGCTTCATATCTGTTTTTAGGTTTGGGGACTAGCATGAGTAATCAGACCTCCTAATCCCTAGCTGAGGGCTCTCTGCAAGGGCTCAGTCCTGCTCAATTTCACTGTCATCCTGGATATGATCAATTGTATCACAGTAATTTTTACCAGATTCTGGTCAGAGGGAGAGAAGAACAAAGCATTCCCTTTCAACGTCATGGACAGAGAATGCAGAAAATCCAGAACTGAACTCACATCTCTGGGTGCCCCATCTAGTGCTTTCACATACATTTTGAACAATGAAATAAGGATTATAAAAACATATGGCAGGGCCAATGGGATGAAACTTCAAAGGGGGTGTGTGTGAAGGGAAGGGGATGAGAGCTGAAAATAGACTTGATGAGGAAAGCAGTAAAAGCAAGCCGCTCTCAGGTGGCATTAGCCATAAAGAGCAGTCTTGCTGGTCAATCCACCAGTGGTACTTGAATGCTGGTAGAAGATGATTAAAGGGAGTTCCAGGTGTGCAAAGAACTCAAGTGGAGGACATAATAGATTTTAAATCCAAAAGTGAATTTGAAATCAGCTTTTTTTTTTAAGCACAGAGGGAATCTGATTGAACGGCCATCTCAGCTTGTAGCTCAGCCAGGAGTTCACAAGGCCCTGAGAAAACCGTCTGCCTACCTCTGCCCGGGCCTCTGAGGGTCTCACAGGCTCTGCAGCTGACAGAGGAGGCCGCTGGAATATGAAGAGTCCTGCCCAGGCTGTCAGCACTGGCCTGGTTAGGGAGCCTTGGGTTCATTCACTGTCTCTGCTTAAAGGGCCTTTGTGGGGAGTGGCAATTCGCAGGGTGAATTTCAATAGAATCTTTAAATCTCTTGGAGATTTTTCTCTTTTCTATGGAAATTTCCCACTGCCAAACACTTGTAGACTGACAGCCCCGTGGGTCTCTCTCTAATACAGCAGGTCCTTTCTTACTCCTTACTGTACCTAGG
Source organism: Eumetopias jubatus (assembly GCF_037043125.1). Classification (NCBI taxonomy): domain Eukaryota; kingdom Metazoa; phylum Chordata; class Mammalia; order Carnivora; family Otariidae; genus Eumetopias; species Eumetopias jubatus. Next base: position 62,444,070 of record NW_028274807.1, read on the forward strand.
GTCTAGTTTCCTAAAGGTTTAGATATACATATGTATTTTAAATTTTATTTTGATGGATCTTTCTTTTCTAACTGGCACTGGTCTTAAATTAAAATGAATTGGACCCTGGCACCATGCAGAAATATTGTTTTTAGAGGTTTCTCAAAGTAGGATGTATTAAAGAAGACATATCAAGTTTCTAGGGCTTGCGTTGCCATGGTAACCAGTTCAGACCCAATTTAGAGAATGGGGTTGAGGGGTGAATAAGAGACCACCGAGACATGCTTTCTTTAGCCATAAAACCTCTGAGCGAATTAGGTACCCACTGTTTTTGTGGTTTTAAGATGTACAACAAACAGAAGATAGGTGGGTGAGCAGATTTGTGTGTACTTTTTTTTTTTTTTTTTTTTTTACTGAAGGAGGCAGAGGTGAATTACAAATGGAAACAAAAGTGTTCCAGTGTGTGGCAGGATTATCAAATATTAGAGTTTGGAAAACATGAGGAAACAAGGCTGAGAGAAGTGAAGTAACTAAGCCATCAAGAGATGGTACATCTGGGACAGAAAATAAATGACCTCAGCTTCTCCACCAAATCAAACAGTTGTGTTCCCAATGCAAAAGGAATACTATTTCTTTTCAGCAGCTACAACTTCTTTGAGGAATACTGACCCAATGGAACCGCCACCCCCGTTTAGAATGGAAATGTCAACGATAACAAATATAGTAATACTTAGGCACAATGAATTCTCTCTGAAGAAAGAAATAGAAATTCTGTAGGTGAAATCATTTGCTTAATTTTTCTTTCACCTTATGGATATGCCCTGTGCAATGGAAAATGTGCAAAGTTCCATATCATCCATTTCCTTCTCCTCGATGTAGCTAACCATGGGCTCTGAAGCTGGCGAAAGTATATCTCAGCTAATTAGATCTGTATGATAATGGTGAAGAAATCCCTTTACCCTTTCCCACCAAGTTGGAAGCCTGACCCCCACCAAATCCACAACAGAAATGTTCTGACTCTTTAACACCTTTACTTACTTACAACCTTCCATGGAGTTCTATGCTTGAACTTCATGTCTAGTCCAGTACTCTCAAACAGAAATATGTACCTAGTAACCAATGAGAGGCAGGTATATAATTTTAAATTTCCTAGTGACAACACTAAAAGTAAAAATATGCAAGTAAATTAATTTTCATGAGCCTATTTTATTTAACCTAATGCATATCAAGTATTATTTTAATATATAATCAACACAAAAATATCAATGAGATAGTGTAAATTTTCATAGGAAATTTGAGAAATCTGGCGGCATTTTGTAGTTACAACACATCTTTGACTAGCCATGTTTAAGTACTTAGTAGCCACATGTGGCAAACGGCTGCTGGATTGGGCAGCACAGATGGAGTATGTGAGGACAGATGGTCTATGGATCCCCAGAGGAAGAAGAAAAAGGAAGGAACTTTTCTCCCTCCCTAAAAGTTCCTCCCCCTAACATAACCTTGTCTTCTCTCAACTTTTCTCTAGATGACCTACTTCAAATCACAGCAGAAGATAGTTTACCATGTCTTTCATAATTCCTATTCATCCAATTTTGTTTCTCTATACTTAAGTATATGCAGTGCAAAGCTAAAATTTAAATCTAGAATATAATATACACATACAAACACACACATTATATATATACACATAGGTCTTCTTTTCTTATAAAACCTGGATTATTTTTCTGCTGTTTTTGCTTGCATAATCAGATAATTACCTTAGTTTCCACTCTAAATCTTCCCTGAAACAAGGTGGAGTATAAATAAATAATAACTTTATTTTTGTAACTCATTTTCCCCCTATAGTCACAGTATTAATGTAAAAACCATCTACCCAGTGAAATATTTCATCAGAATGTGGACAACCTGTTTTATCAGAGGGAATTTTTTTTTAGCCAAAACACCTCATGACCTTTTGTTATTGAGTCATATATTAATAATATGAAATGTTATAAACAGAAAATTTGAATCCGTGAATAACGAATGCCTAAAGCATTAGATTCAGGCTCACAATCTCAGCACCCCAGGCGTAAGTTTGAGAGAGGGAGTTTGTCTTCTGTGCGAATGCTGTTTTTCCCAATGCCCAATTCCCATTTTTTCTTCTGCTTCACATTTCAACACCTCCATATAACTGGATAATCTGATAAATCCACACCTGTTTATGTGTTAATGGAAAAAGTCTAGAAAAACCCATTTCTGGGCTCTATCTTTCTAGGTCCTAGGTGCCAAAGGATATTTCAACAGTGTTTGTTTGTTGTGGAGCCATTTTCTTCACTAACAGAGAAGAGATGCCAAATGAGAACTGCAGCTCAAAAAGAGAGAAAGGTTGCACTAAGATGGGTCAGAAATGGGAGCATCTGGGAGTCTTGTGTGAGCAGTGTGTGTGTGTGTGTGTGTGTGTGTGTGTGTGTGCATGTGGTCTCTTCATCAAACCTTCACCTCAATATCAAATGTAATTTCATATAGGATGTACACAAACTCTGAATCATGACATGTAACTCAGTGGCTTGGACCAGAGTCATTTATTTCCTTCACCTATCTTTTTTAAAGATTTTATTTATTTATTTGACAGAGAAAGAGAGAGCACAAGCAGGGGGAGGGGCAGAGAAGAGGGAGAAGCAGGCTCCCTGCTGAGCAAAGAGCCCAAATCTGGGCTCCATCCCAGGACCCTGGGATCATGACCTGAGCTGAAGGCAGACACTTAGCTGACTGAGCCACCCAGGCACCCTGCTTCATCTATCTTTCACACACACACGCACAAACACAGAAACTAAATAAAGGAATATTTTGTAACAACGCATGAATAATCCCCAGTTTGTAAAATAATTCTTATAAATACCATGATGGAGGTTGTTTATTTGCAAAGTGGCTCTATCCTTTCCCATAGAAGTAGTCTTTAAAAAGCATGACTGATAATAATGGTTAATCTCCACTGAGTTCCAACATACACAAGGAGTATTACCTCTTTTTGTCCTAACAATACTACACGGAAATTATCTCCATGTAACAGATGAGAAAAGTTAATGTTAAATGACTTACTCAAGGTTGTAAGACCCGAAATTGGCAGGATCAGAATTTGAGAGGAAGTCCGCATGTTTATATTTTGTCTGTCGAACCAGAGGCTTTCTTGGGGTTGCAGTTCTCCCCATAGCATCAGATTTAGCCCCCTCCTGTCGTATCACTGAGTTACAATGTTCATGGAAGCAGAAACTCTAAAGCCAGTTGTATCATACCGATTCCATATCAAACTCATTCTCTGTTCTAGGTGAAGCACAGAAGCACATCTACCTTTGGTGCCATCCTGACTGTACTTCCGTCACAGAGAAGGAAGGGGAAGAGCAAGGGAAGAAAGGGGATAGCTGTGGTGGGGAAGAAAGCCAATGTAGAATTCCAGTAGAATCAAAAATGAGAACATCTTCAGCTGTGATGGGAGGCAACCAGTCTACTGGGACGTAGGAACTAAGGAACTGTTCCTATTAAAGAGATCTTTGTAGGTAAACTGGCAGTTCATGAACTGGCAACTGCTTCTATTTCCGACTATAAGAAGGCACCAAATGATTTGCCATAGGCTTGAACTCACTACACTTGTTCATTCTGATCACTTCTGACTCAATAAAAATTGTAATGCAAATCTACAAAGTGTCAGCTATTCAGCCCAATTTGCTGCCACCATAGAATCCTTTCCCTTGGGCCTGGGAAGGACTGGGAACTCTAGTTATCCCCTGGCAGGAGTAAGCTTTTCCAAATTATACAGCCCTCCCTTCTGGCCATACTGCATTCTGGGAAGAATATCACAACCTTGATCACAGAGGTAGAGAGTGGGAAAAACAGGGGGCTACGTACTTTGAAAGGCTTCTGAATAATTAGTACACAAGCTCTCTGAAGCCACCCCCACTACTGCCTCTACACTTGCGGAAAACACTGAGATCATCCATCACTCCCTGCAGTAGCTAGGAGTCTATGTCTAGAACCACACTGCCTAAGTTCAAACCCAGTTAACGCAAACAGTGAATCATGGAACACTACATCAAAAACTAATGAAGTACTGTATGGTGACTAACACAACCTAATAAAAAAAATAAGCAAGTAATGAAACCTCTGTTTGTCTCCATTTCCTCTTTTTTTTAGAATATGTATAATATAATATATCCATAAAGTGATTAAGAGGTTAAGTAATTAACATAAATAAAGTACTTGGAATCGTGCCTAACACAAAGTTTGCTATTATTATTGTTATTACTTACACTGGAAAAATGAGGACTGCATAGACCAAAGGGCTTACCTTTCTTAAGAGTCCAGAATGGAATGCAGATTACCTTACTTGAAATTTAGTGTTCTTTTCATGACACCAGCTGACCCCCACACTGAAGCTAATCAATGTTGTTTATTTTCTTAGTCTGTTTCTTAAATTCAATCTTATGCACTTAACAGAATCTTTAAAACAACATTGCTGGGAGGCAGATTACTGTACTAATTTAAGAGATTTAAACAAACACACTTTCTATTTCATAATATTTTAGGGTTTTTTTTTTGACTTTTTTTTCTTAATTTTATTATGTTATGTTAGTCACCATAGAATACATCATTAGTTTTTGATGTGGTGATCCACAATCCATTGTTTTCATATAACACCCAGTGCTCCATGCAGTATGTGCCCTCCTTAATACCCATCACCGGGCTAACCAATCCCCCCTCCCCTCTAAAACCCGGTTTGTGTTTTAGGGTTTTTTTCATCCAGTAGCATGATCAAGAACATCAAACGAGAGAGAGACCTGCGTTGCTCAGCAGATACTATCATCCAGGACAGGAACCAGTACTTTCTGCCTTTCAACCCACCTGTTTCTTCAAGCTATAAAAGCTGCCAATGGGGGAGCCGGTCCCCTGAACTCATATAAGCAATCATTTATTTATCCACAAACAGCAGAACATGGAAGGGGGACTTTGGGAGGAGTGAAATGAGGATTGTCAGACTAACCGTGACAAATGGGATGCAATTGTTCTCCACCAGGTTGGAGGCAAGGGGTCTTCCCTTTACTCCTCCCCTTCATCCCCACCGCTCCCACTCAGCTGGCACACAGAGAAGGTGGTTAACAGAGGAAAGGCCTGTGAATAAGCCATGAGAGCCGTACATTCAGAAACTGATGTCATTTCCCTAAATGCTGTTTGTAGAATGGTAATTATCTGCCAATATATGACAGCTGGCTCTTCGCACAGAGACACAGAGAGAGAGAAAAAGAGAGGAGAATAAAGGGTCCCTGCGCATTTACCAAAGGACTGAAAGAGAGAAGGAAACATAATCAGAACAATAAAATGATTACCAGTGTGTGATGGGGTGAAAATTGCTTTGGGCATTTTTTCTTCACAGAACCCAAGATTGAACGGGAAGAACAAAGCTAGAGTTTGATGACACACGCTGGAAGAGGAGGTGGTTGTGAGGCTGTGTTAGAAAAGAAAAATACACCAAGTCCCGGACTGTGACAGAAGAGCACACAAACCTTGTGTACACCCTGCCTCCCCAACAGGGACTGGTCAGTCCACCATAGTGGATACTTTGTCCAAGATTACTGCCCGCAGCTCATTCGGGTCTGAGGAATAATATAGCTGCTTCTTGCCTACCTCCCTGTTATGTGCTGGGATGGACACTTGTGTCAACTTGGCCATGCTCTCACACTCAATTATTTAGTCAAACAGTATGCCAGGTGTTGGTGTGCGGGTATTTTGTGGCTGTGATCAATATCTACAATCAGTGGGCTGTAAGCATAGGAGATTATTTTGGGTAATCCCGGTGGGCTTGACTCATTCAGTTGAAGGCCTTAAGAGCACAATTGAGGTTTTCCTAGGGAAGAAACTCCCTGTAGACTATAGCATCGGCTCATGACCTAGAGTTTCCAAACTGCCCCCCGAGGGGCTGCTCTATGGATTTCAGACTTGCAGACAGTTCTTATAACTGTATTACCAATCAATCAGTCAATCTTTCCCCTCCCCTTTAATGTATACATGCACACACACAGCCTACTGGTTGTTTCTCTAGTGTAACCCTGACAGACTTATCAAGTACACGTACAATGATTTGCTTAGCAAAGTGGGCATATAACAGGCTGAATTCAGGTTGAATTATAAACCCCCCCAAATTCATATATTGATCTCCTAATTCCCAGTAACTCAGAGTGTGATCTCATTTGGAAATAGGGTCATTACAAATATAATTTTTGTTAAGATGAAGCCCATTACGGTGAGCCCTTTATATACCATATGAATGGTGTCCTTTTTTTTTTTAAGATTTTTTATTTATTTATTTGACAGAGAGAGACACAGGGAGAGAGGGAACACAAGGAGGGGAAGGGGGAGAGGGAGAAGCAGGCTTCCCACGGAGCAGGCAGCCAGATGCGGGGTTCGATCCCAGGACCCCGGGATCATGACCTGAGCCAAAGGCAGACGCTTAATGACTGAGCCACCCAGGTGCCCCACGAATGGTGTCCTTTTAAAGATGGGAAGTTTGGACACAGACATGCACACCAAGAGAATGCCATGTGAAGATAAAGGCAGAATTAAGAGTGATGTTTTCACAAGCCAAGGAATGCCAAAGATGGCCAGCAAACCACAAGAAGGTTGGTGAGAGGCATGGAACAGATTCTCTTTCGTAGCTCCCAGAAGGAAGCAACCCTGCACACACCTTGATCTTATACTTCTAGCCTCCAGGACTGTGAGACAATAACATCCTCTTGTTTAAGCCACTTGGTTTGTGGTACTTTCTTACAGCAGCCCTAGAAAACTAATACAGAGCATTACCAAGAAAATTAAGGGAACTCAATTGGGGAAAGTTAAGGAAAGGACAAAGTTAATTCTGAGTGGGAAGTACAGAAAGCTCCATTTCCTTAATGTCTTCGAAATACAAATTAATTCCTTTTAATACTTAACTATTTTACTGCCAACATCCACTCAGGATGAGATCTGGGTAAGGAAACCGACAGTTATGGAGATACACAAATGTTCCAGCATTTTATGAATACAGTCCTTCTGTTCATTCCTGCATTGTGGTCTCCTTTTGGAGACTGGATGTTATGGAACCACCCATAACCATTCATCCTTCTGTGCGTGACCTTGTGGAAGGTAGCTCTGCAATCCTTCTCTTACAGGAAGAGCTACCTATCACCACTTGGTGCCCTTTCCTCTCTTCTAGCAAATGAAGTTAATAAGAGATGTTGTAAAAGGGAAAGCAATAATTGTTTCCAAAGTTTCCACAGATAGTTTACGCTATGGCATAACTGGAACCCAAGTCTTTTGATGTCTCAACCAGTGATCTTTCCAAGGCATTGTTTCTATTCAGTTATTGAATTAGCAGTTCAGGTAACACCTCTCAAATTAATCATAACATATCAGATTTCAGAATAAGCATTCCTTCCCTAAATACATGTGTCTTCTCCAATACTCAGGAATGTGGCTTTGGATGAATCATGCATCTTTTCTAGGTAGGAGCTTCCTCATTTATAAAATAAAGGGAAAATTCACTGGATAATCTATTTTTGACATTCTGCAGAAACAGAATTAACATCAGTGTAGTGGGATGACCTAGATTCAAGTATAGCTACTGTCAGTTTCTACAGAATAGTGGTCAAGTTACTTAGCTTTAGTGGACTTTTTTTCCCCATTTGTAAAAATGGAAATGGGGGTGATATCTCTTTCACTGAGCCATTACAAGGATGAAATGAATAACATACATGGGAACACGTTATATACCCTAAAGTGTATTAAAGAAGCTAAAAGTAAAGTAGCAAGGTAACATTCTATAATATTACAACCGCCTTTTCCATCCCACGTGGTAGAGGATAAATGTTGCAGAGTTTCCTATTAGGTTTCAACAGACATGTTCAGAAAGTTCTATTTCGCCTGGGTGTATTAGTTCATTATGTTTTTTATCACTTGTTTATCTGATTCTTTCACCCCACAGTAAGCACTTATGACAATAAGCACTATTTGATCACCCTATATTTTAGCATCTGTCTGTCTTTTGAATGCATTAATATTTAAATAAAGACTGCAGTCTTGCTCAATTCCACCTTGGCCATAATAATTTGTAATGAAAAGTTTAAGGCCAAAAAAAAAAAAAAAGGTTGACTTAAGGTATCATTTAAATATAATAAATACAATATACATTTAAAATAAGTCCATTTCTAAAAAACAGTTGACTATCACAAGCAAAAATACGTTAAGCCCTTTGAGTTTATTTACTATTAGCCTATTAATTTACATAATTCTCTCATGTCTAGCAGAATCCATTGATTATAAAGTAATTTACAGACATCAACTTTCCAGGCTGTAAAGGCTTCTGAAATTATCAGGAAGAGACAGTTTGTGCCGGAATTTTGTGGTGTAAAGCCGTCACAGTTTGAAATACAGTTATAGATTTCGGAATGTAAATGGTTGTCATCAGAATAAGATTACAAATTTCATGAGCTCCAAGAAACTTCGCTTATTTAACACTGACTCAATGATTTCACAGCCAGAGTGAGTTAAAACACTTCAGATTTTGAAAGAATATCCTCGTTAAATTTATTGAGCAGGATTTCAAAATGTCCAACATGTCTGCCAAGGAGTAACACAACGGGCTATATTGAGAACATGTAGAGTAGCCCAGTTTTTTCTCAAAGTTCGTCCTATTTTCCACAATTCTTGCAACATTTGCATACCATCTGCACAATTTAATATTCTCTTTTAAATACACATACTTTTACTTGACTATATTTTAATTGGAAAATATTATCATTATTATGCATGGAAGATAAGTACCATTTGTTATACATAAACAAACATGAAAATACTCTAAAACCAATATAATGGGATTATCATCAGCTTAGGTTCTGTTGAAAACTCTGAGCTTAAGGCCTATGCTGCACTTGTTGTTTTCCTTTTTTTAAGGGGAAACCATCTAAGTGTTTATAAAGGTGTTAAAGACTTATTAGCACCAAACCAAGATTCTGCTTGGTATAATCAGACAGTTGAAACAGTATGAAAAGAGAACGGCTCTTTCACCATGTGGTTCAGGCCTATTGTCATAGCATGGTCACGTGCCACTTGGGGAAAAGGTGGAGTTGTCCACTGCAACAGACTGAATGTTTGGGCCCCCTAGGTAACTAGGTCATGAAGGTAGAGACCACATGAATGAGATTAATGTCCTTATGACAAAGATCCCAAGAGAGGTCCCTCATGTAAGGGCTTCCACCATGTAAGGACTCTACAAGAAGGGGCACCTGGGTGGCTCAGTCAGTCAAGCGCCTAACTTCAGTTCAGGTCATGATCTCGGGGTCCTGGGATCAAGTCCCACATTGGGCTCCCTGCTCAGTGGAGGGTCTGTCCACCCCCCATTGTGCTTTTCTCTCTCTCATAAATAAAATCTTAAAAAAAAAAAAAAAAAAGGACACTACACTGACCACCTCTGAGTCAGGAAGCAGACCCTCAGCAGACACTAAATCTGCCACTGCTTTGATCTTGGAGTGCTTCCAGAACTGTGAGAAATGTTTGTTGTTTAAGCCACCCAGTCTATGGTATTTCTGTTACAGCAGCCCAAATGGACTAAGACGCACACTAAGTATTTGAACTTTCACATGTTCAAGTATACATGTACTTAAAACATTTACACATTGTGTCAAACATCCAGGAAGTAAACTGGAGAGACAGACAAGCAGATTATTCATACCTAAAAATGAGAGTGGGATCATGATGGTATGTATACTAGAGTTTAGAAGAAGAAAGTCTTATCAGAGGGAAAAAAAAAAAATCTTAGAGGCCATCTGTTTCAAAGATGGGCAAACTGAGACCTAAAAGTGTTAGATCTGTTGTTAGTCTTATTGGCGGTCATAGAGCTAAGAAGTGACTCAGGCAGAAGTGAAACCCAACTGTTCTCAATGCTAGGGTTGTTCTCTTCACCCAGACAATCCCATTTTATTCACTTATGATGGAAGAAGTTAATTTCATATGATTTTATACCTTTATTATCTACCTGAGAATATGAAAAGTCTTAAAACAGAGGCCCTATGAAGAAAACAAAAAGTCAAACATAACTATAAAATTTTTAAACATTGTATTGGAATAAGGGACTTAGTAATGGCTTAACAAGACAATGCTGGCTGATGACCTTCGATAAGAGAAAGATATAGGTCCCAAATTATTTTTTAAAGATTCTCCTGATCCTTCTAATGAATGGTTGATAATTTATACTCAAGCAAGTAATAACTTTTTAGCAACTTTATCCTTTTTGGAAGGATATCTACTTTAAAATATTACATGGGGCGCCTGGGTGGCTCAGTTGGTTAAACTTCTGACTCTTGGTTTTGGTCTGGCTCACATCACAGTCTCATGGGTCCTGAGATCAGCTAGACTAGTGTGGGCTCCATGCTCAAAGGGGAGTCAGCTTGAAGATTCTCTCCCTCTGCCCCTTCCCCAACTCCTGCACACGCTCTCTCTCTAAAATAAATAATCTTTAAAAAAAAATACTACGCGTCATCTGACATACTGTACAAGTACATTTCACAAGTTTTTTTTTTTTTTTTTGTATGTCAACAGTTTATTAGATTTCTTCACCAGACACATATCTTTGATGGGATTTTGTTCTCATTTGATTTGCTTTATTCTGCAACTGTTCTGCTTCCATTTTTTTAAAAAAAGTCTTATTTTTGTTTTTCCAGGTCATCCTCTGCTTATTCTTTATCTTCTTCTTAACCAGTGACCTATCAAATGGACACCGGCCAGAGCCATGACTACCACTGTCTACCTCTTGGATTGTGGCTGGAACTGCAAAATTTATGATCTCTTATAGCACAAAAGAGTTGTAACTGTAAAGCATTTTGCTAATACAGAGTGCTGCAGAAATGGTAACTGAGGGTAATGCTAGTGACAATGGTCACTGGCCAGGATTATCCCTTCATTTCTGGTTTTTTCTCACACAAATGCTAGTTGTACTGACAACTTCCTCCCCCTGCCCCTGAATCCAATGAATCTAAAACAGAATAGAAAGTAAGCCTATTTCTAGCAGTTCTAAACAAATAACTTTCCATGTCCAATTAGTTGGTTTAGAGAGCATCATCCCTTTTTAATAAATTAGCTCTGTTTTTTTATTTTACTTTATTTTACATTTGAATAAGGTAGGCTTACTGTATGACTACAAATGCATTCATGTTCTCTTCTGTGAGACCACAATCTACACAATTGAACCTATTATCCTAAAAAGCACAGTCCTAGTCCAGCTGTAAACTATGATGTATGAAGAGTATGTATCAAATATTATGACCTATAGCCAAGGTACCAATCAAACTTTTGTAACAGCAGAGTTTGTATCAATGAAGGCTTATTAAATATAAGGCGCTGAATTGTCTTCATGCCAGAGAGAAGACCATAGTTTACAGAAAAACAAAACAAAACAAAACAAAAAACCATTCTAATTTAACCTCTTTTACTGTGTTGCTGTGTGAATTGAGAGAATTACTCAGGAACTCTGTTCCTCTATATCTTTATCCCCCAACCTCAGAGAATACTTAACTAAGCTCAAGGCATTTGTATATGTATGTGTGTGTGCAATTAATACATAAAAATATATATATAATATATACAGATACAAGTTAATACTCCTATCACTGTTGTTTGGGGTGAAAATCACCACTATACAATGTTTTGATGAATTACAAGCTATACTTTTCATCAAAAGCTTACTAAACTCCAGGGCTAAAATAAATGCACAATTACCTACACAGACACTAGAGTTTAGGATTCCAATAAGCTCTTATCATGTTTAAACAAAAGCACTGATTTAATATTTCAGGTTTTGATGTCAGAAGTGAATTACAGAATGGAATCATGGTTTTCTAAAAGTAATGGAATACTTTGATCACAAAAATAATATTTATTCTTTCATACTGAATATGGAATAGGACATCACAGGGGATCAATAAAATAATTATCCTTCATAAGAAGATAAAAACCATAATTTAAATGGACACACTCCCCCAGGCTAGGGGAATTTAGCTGGATCTAAAACCACATTAAAATCTTAGCATATAAAAATTCCATTAAAATGTACAATTACATTCTATAGAACAGATATTATTCAGATATTTACTAAAGTACAAGTTAAATTTCTGCTACCTGCATAAATTTAGACCTTCATAAATCACATATGTCATTTTATTTAACAAACAGTTTCATTATCTGCATTTTAGTTCTCAGTGGCTGTGTTAGAGAGCAAAATATGCCTATATTCACTACCGCCCGTACCACATCACCTTTTTTTTGCCCATTTTATTATTATGTTATGTTAATCACCATATATTACATCATTAGTTTTGATGTGGTGATCCATGCTTCATTGTTTTCGTATAACACCCAGCGCTCCATGCAGTATGTGCTCTCTTTAATACCCATCACCGGGCTAACCCATCCCTCCACCCCCCCTCCCCTCTAGAACCCTCAGTTTGTTTCTCGGAGTCCAAAGTCTCTCATGGTTCGTCTCCCCCTCCGATTCCCCCCCTTCATTCTTCCCCTCCTACTATCTTCTTCTTTTTTTTAAACATATATTATTTGTTACAGAGGTACAGGTCTGTGATTCAACAGTCTTACACAATTCACAGCGTTCACCATAGCACATACCCTCCCTAATGTCTATCACCCAGCCACCCTGTCCCTCCCACCCCCCACCACTCCAGCAACCCTCAGTTTTTTTCCTGAAATTAAGAATTCCTCATATCAGCTGGCGGCATCACAATTCCAGACTTCAAGCTCTATTACAAAGCTCTAATCATCAAGACAGTATGGTACTGGCACAAAAACAGACACATAGATCAATGGAACAGAATAGAGAGCCCACATCACCTCTTATGCCAGGAATTATCAGAGCACTTTGGTGGTCTTTTTTTTGTTTGTTTGATTCTTTGTTTGTTTGTTTATGCTACAGTTTTCTGTTTAAAGTGAATGACGAAACAAGTGTTTATGTATGAACTAGGAGAATGGGAGGAGAGAGTGTCTTGCAAATTCTTTGAAGTTTTATAATCCTCCCTACGTGATAAGGAAGCTCCTATGGCACCAGTTCTTATTAGCATTGACATTAAACTCTTTTATATCTGCAGCTAAATTTGGGGGTTTCTAGTGAGAATGTGTTCTTACTACAGAAGAAACTGCATCACTTATACTTAGTGCAATTTGTGAATTATGAGCCATCAAAAAGAACCTGAAAAACTAATGAGGCTAGTAACATGGGTTGTAATATATATATATATATATATAACATGTTTGGAGGAGTTTAATTGTTTACTGAATCTAGGTTACGTGAGTCACCTCCACTTTACAATTAAGTTGAAAGCTCTATAGTAAAGAAATAAGTATGTAATTAGTGAGTAAAGGATTTTTGAAACAAGGTGAGACATAGAGTTTCTTACTCTTGGTTTGAGTCAATTCTGTTAGAGAAAGACTCCAATGAAATCAGAAATGAAAAAGCCCACTGTGAGCAAAGAATAAAACAAGCCTTAACAGCCAATTCATAATGGTTTAGGCACACCCAATAGGCTAGAACCGAGGGCTCAGTTTGTGAGGCTGAGTTTCAGAGATTCTTCAGTCATCAAGACATTCGTTTTGTATTTTCTTACTAATAACCAGATACTGTGCGAGGTTCTCCGCCTACAATGTTGCAACGGAAAGACTGAGACCTCCTCCTTATAGTTTACAGCCTAGCAGAAGAGGCAGATAACAAAGAGGTAATCCTATCAGTAAATACTGAATATACTCACTAAGAGGTATTAAAATGAAAGTGGACATTTTTGTGCTGCGCTAAAAATTAATAAAAAGGACACATCCAAAGAGAGAGGTAAAAAAGAACACTTTGAAAAATGAATCTTTAATCTGAATCTTAAATGATTAAAAAGGAGGCAGTACACAAAAGCCAGAAGAGAACATTCCAGACAAAAAGTAAGAAATCACATGTTAGAGCCTAAGACGCGAAAAGTTGTGTATGTTTGAAAGACTTAAGGTTAGACAGTATGTGTGGCCCTTTAGCACCAATGCAGGAAGTGGTTTTACATAAGTTTGGATATGTAAGAGGCAAAATGCAAATGATGAAGGGATTTTATGCTATGGTCAAGAATTTGGATTTTTTTTTTTTTTTTAAGGAAGCTACTGAAAGGTTTTAAACAGAAGAATGGACTAATAGCTCTGGATGTTTCACAAAGAACTAATGGTAGTTGGCTAAAGTGGAATCAGTGTGACCAGCAAACAGTCCAGGTTACTGGAAGTAACCAAGCCAGGAAGTGGTCCATTGAGACTGAAATTTACATTGCAGACAGAGGCCACTACTGAGTTTGTGCAGAGAGGTAACACACAAAATGTTTTTAAAGAAGGATAAGCAGGAAGGATAGTTGTTTATTAAATCCCAACTCTATGCCAGGAACTCTAAATAGTCTCATTAAATGCACGTGTTGTTCCCCTTTTATAAAAAAACAAAGGCAACTGAATCTCAGCTTGCTGAAATAATGTCTAAGTTCACATCGTACATGGTGGTGCTTATTTAATTCTACATTAATCATAAGTACAGCGAAGGCTAATACAAAAGGTCTAATTGTCTTTGCATTTGGAAGCCCACGACCTGCCCCTAATGAGTACTTTTACTTACTTTAGTTCACTGAACCTGCTCAACCAGGAAGTTATTAAAAAAAAAAAAAGCAAGCCTCGTTACACAGTTTTTGACTCAGAATGTTTGCTCACATCATTCAGTACCATTACATTTTTTTCAGAAACTGAATCTAACAAAAGGAAGGATATGAAGAAGAGGAATCAATGGGAAAATATTAAAGGAAAAAAAAATCACTTCTACCACCTAAATTAAGTCAAAACATCCAGAAATGTAAAATGTTTAAATAATAAAGAACCCCTTTAAAAAATCAGATTGGTTATGACTCTATCCATAATTATGTCAACAGAGGCACGGCATTATAGGGCATATTTGTAGAGCTGTGATATAAAATAGGGTTTGGGATAAGTTGAAGCATGACCTTTTCACTGAATCAAAACTACCAGGGGATAATTCCAAATTTGACACTTTGAAATTATTTAATAAGTAAGTTTCATAATCACTAAAGGCACCTTGTTTCCATGTTAAACTGCTCTTTACTCACAAAATGGTGTCTAGCTTTTTTTTTTTTTTAAGATTTTATTTATTTGAGAGAGCAAGAGAGAGCACAAGCAGGGTGAAGGGCAGAGAGAGAAGCAGACTCCCCGTGAGCAGGAAGCCCGATATGGAACTCGATCCTGGGAACTCCGCTATCATGACCTGAGCCGAAGGCGGACACTTAACCGACTGAGCCACCCAGGTGCCCCTGTGTCTAACATTTAAACCTGCAGTCCAACCCTTACTTAACTCTGAGTGACTGGCGGGAATAAGTGACCCCTTCTCTCATTTACAGTATCTTTCCTATGTGTTAGCAGTTACCCTACTTCTCTGTTATCTTTCTTCTAGTCTGAACATGCCCAGTTCCCTTAATGTTTCCATACAGATCTCATTTTCCAAGGCTTTTATCATTTTTGTTGCTCTCTTCTGAACTCATTCAAATTTATCTGTGATTCTCTTTCAACTGAGGAACAAATACTAAACACAGTTATCCAATTGAGGCTTAAAGACTGCTGGTAGAGCAAAATAATTACCTCTCATTGCATCCATGTTCTCCCTATTAATATACCCCCAAAGCAGTGTCTGGGATTTTATATGGCACCATCATATTGTTGACTTATACCCAATTTATCATTCATTATAGCTTACATCTCCATCCCCATGGAACAGTTGTTTGTGTAGTTTACATTTGTTTTTATTGAATACCTTTTTATTGATTTCAGCCCCACGTCCTATTTGTCAAGACGGTTGTTTGCAATACTAACCTCCAATTTGCCTCCAATGGCACATGATCCACAAGTTCTTAACTGTGTAAATGATTAGCACATTTCTTGCTTTATCTCACCAACTCTGAGTACATAGCTGAATGTGTGTGTGTGTGTGTGTGTGTGTGTGTGTGTGTGTGTTTGGCAAGTTACACTAGGATTTAAAATCTCTCCCTCTTACTCCTTACTCTTCTAACCTCAAAAGCTATGATTTATTGAGTGCCAACTATATTGCCAAGATTGTTTTCATTAATAATCATAAAAATATGCTTGAGGTCTGATTAACCCAATTTACAGAAAGAAAAAAAAAAACCTAAGATACAGATGTCTAGCAATTTTTTCAGTGTATAAATAAGAAGGGGCAGAGCTGGAATTTGAACTGGTCTATTTGACCTCAAAACCAAGCATTTCCAGTACACAAGTAAATAAGGCAATTCAATTCATATGCAAATCTTGTTGTGTCAACAGGTTCTTCAATCACTGTGCTATTACTAGACAGGATTGTATGAAAACCATGGCAGTGTCTTCACTCCGGGAAGTCTTTTAGAGGAATGATGATGGTGCTAGGAATGATGAGGCCATTGTTCCTGGGGAAAAGAGACGACACCAGCAACAAAATTATTGTTTACTATGTGAAAGCTCCAGTATCTGAGAGCCTACTGAATAGAGTTGATCATAGGTTGTTCTCCCACCCCTTTTTCTAAATTAAAGAAAGCAACCCAACTAAGGCAATATGATAATTAACTTGACTTCTATTTGTTCCCTTATTTCAAAGTAATTGAATCCAAACACTATCCATCCAAATCACTGGCCTAAGTCAATGGTTGCTAAATGAGGTGCTAAGGCTCTTTTGGGTATTTTAAATGTTCCTAAGGGATGCTGTAGATTTTACTATACCAGAATTAAGAAAGCACGATGTTTATTTAATTAAGGCTTTATGAGCAACTGTGTGACTTGCCCACATCAGCAACTTAGCCTCAATCTTTTCAAACCCAAAGTGCGCATATGCTCCTTAACTGGTGAATGCAGAATTCAACTGCTTCAGGGAAAGCGTACAAAGACCCGTTTGAAAAATGGGCTTCTTCATAAGTTAATATAAATATGTCTTTTTCTAGGATCAAATTGTAAGGGACAAGAGCAAATGATGGATAATGATGATAGAATTTTATTAGTATTGGGAAGTTTAGGTAATTTAAAATAATTAGCAAGAATAAATGAACTTGCTATTCTAAGACAGTTGCCCACCAGTATGCTTTCCTTAGGACCTACATATACTTCATCCTTTCCTTGAACACATTGTTGCTGGCAGAGAATGTATCAAAGGTTTGGTTTCCAATAGACAGGTAAGAAAATTACTAAATATAGCTACTCTAGTGAACAAGTTTTGAAGATTGAGTTATGAGTTCTGATTTTGTTAAAAGTATGCATCTGTTTTTGATGGAATATAAAGACCCTCCTGAGTTCAAGAACACTGCCAAGGCACTTGATAAGTAGGAGGAGGCCAAAGAGGAAATCCTATACCATGAAGAAGTTGGGTGGTTTAGGCTGAATGTGTGAGACGAGGGCTGCTCTGCAAGGACATGTTCCTTGAGGGGCTAAATGAAGGTTATGGGCAGATGCAGCCTTTGTAGTTGGGAATGGTGCTATTTCCCAAAGATGTAAGAGTAGTGTACACATGAAGTGAGAGAATCAAAAACCAAAAAGCACAACAGAAGGGAAAATAAAGGAATCATTTCCCTTTTAAGAGGAAGGAACACTTCCAAATTCATTCTATGAGGCCAGCATTACCCTGACACCAAAATCAGAGACACTACAAAAAGTGAAAACTACAGGCCAGTATCTCTGATAACCACAGATTTTTATATATCCTCATCCTGTTTTATAAACATCCTCAAATATTAGCAAACCAAATCCAACCATATCATTCACCACAACCAGGTGGAATTTACTTCTAGGATGGTTCAATATTCACAAATCAATCAACGTGATACATCATGTCCATGAGAGAAAGGATAAAAACCATATGATTGGGTGGCTGGATGATGGACATTGGGGAGGGTATGTGCTACGATGAGCGCTGTGAATTGTGTGAGACTGGTAAATCACAGACCTGTACCCCTCAAACAAAGAATACATTATATGTTAATAAAAAATATAATTTAAAAAAAAACCATATGATCATCTCGAGAGATGCAGAAAAAGCATTTGACAAATTATCGCTTCGAGATTGAAACTCTCAACAAAGTAGGTTTAGAGAGAACATGCTTCACATAGTAGAGTCCATTTATGAAAAACCCACAGCTACCATCATACTCAATGGGGAAAAACTGAGAGCTTTTCCTTTAAGATTGGGAACAAGACAAGGATGTCCACTCTCACCACTTTTATTCAACAGAGTACTGGAAGTCCTAGCCTCAGCAATAGGACAAGAAAAAGAAATAATAAAAGGCATACACATTGTAAGGAAGAAGTGAAACTTTCACTATTTGCAGATGACATATTATATATAGAAAACCTGGAAGATTCCACCAAAAAATTGCTGGAACTGATAAATTTGGTAAAGTAGCAGGATACAAAATCAATATACAGAAATCTTTGCATTTCTTTTTTTTTTTTTTTGGTTTTATTTATTTGATAGAAAGAGACACAGTGAGAGAGGGAACACAAGCAGGGGGAGTGGGAGAGGGAGAAGCAGGCTCCCCGCTCTGCAGGGAGCCAGATGTGGGGCTCAATCCCAGGACTCTGGGATCATGATCCGAGCCAAAGGCAGATGCTTAATGACTGAGCCACCCAGGCGCCCCCAGAAATCTTTGCATTTCTATACACTAATAATGAAGTAGCCAAAAGAGAAATTAAGAAAACGATCCCATTTACATTTATACAAAAATAATAAAATACCTGGGAATAAATTTAACCAAGGAGGTGAAAGAACTATAATCTGACACCTAAAAAGCTGTGATGAAAGCAACTGAAGATGACATAAACAAATGGAAAGACATTTCATGCTTGTGGATTGGAAGAACAAATGTTAAAATATCCATACTACCCAAGTCAATCTGCACATTTAATGCAATCCCTATCAAAATACCAACAGCACTTTTCACAGAACTAGAACAAATAATCCTAAAATTTGTATGGAACTACAAAAGACCATGAATAGCCAAAAACAATCTTGAAAAAGAAGGACAAAATTGGAGGTATCACAATCCCAGATTTCAAGATTCACTACAAAGCTGTAGTAATCAAAACAGTATGGAACTAGCACAAAAATAGACACAGATAAATGGAACAGAACAGAGAGCCCAGAAATTAACCCACAATTTATGTGGTCAATTAATCTATGACAAAGGAGGCAAGAATATGCAATGGGAAAAAGATGGTCTCTTGAAAAAATGGTGTTGGGATAACTGGACAACTATATACAAAAGAATGAATAGGACCACCTCCTTGTACCATACACCAAAATAAACTCAAAATGGATTAATGATCTAAATGAGAGACCCAAAACCATAAAATTCCTAGAAGAAAACATAGGTAGCAATTTCTTCGATATCAGCCTCAGCAGCATTTTTCTAGATATCTCTTTTTTGGAAAGAAAATAAAAAATAAACTACTGG
Organism: Eumetopias jubatus; assembly: GCF_037043125.1. Classification (NCBI taxonomy): domain Eukaryota; kingdom Metazoa; phylum Chordata; class Mammalia; order Carnivora; family Otariidae; genus Eumetopias; species Eumetopias jubatus. The sequence continues at coordinate 62,463,611 of NW_028274807.1, forward strand.
GACTACACTAAAATTGTGTTTTTTTTAATTTAAATTCAGTTAATTAACATATAATGTATTATTTGTTTCAGGGGTACAGGTCTGTGATTCATCAGTCTTACATAATACCTAGTGCTTATTACAACCCTTACCAAAATAAAAAGGTTTTTACACAGCAAAGGAAACCATCAAGAAAACAAAAAGGCAATCCATGGAATGGGAGAAGATATTTACAAAGGCATATCTGATAAGGGGTTAATATCCAAAATATACAAAGAAATTATACAACTCAATGCCAAAATAACTCCACAAATTGTCCAATTAAAAATGGGCAGAGAACCTGATTAGACAGTTTTTTAAAGAAGACATACAGATGGCCAATGAACACAGGAAAAGATGTTCAGCATCACTAATCTCAGGGAAATGCACATCAAAAATACAAACAGCTATCACCTTACACCTGTCAGAATGACTAGAATCAAAAAGACAAGAAACAACAAATGTTGATGAAGATGTGGAAAAAAGGAACCCTCAAACACTGTTAATAGCAATGCATGCCGGCGCAGCCACCGTGGAAAACAGTATGGAGCTTCCTCAAAAAATTAAAAACAGAAATATCATATGATCCAGTAATTCCACAACTGGGTATTTACCCAAAGAAAATGAGAACAGTAATTTGAAAAAAAATACCTTCATTCCTATGTTTATTGCAGCATTATTTACAATAAATAAGATACGGAAGCAACCCAAATACCCATCAATAGATGAATGGATAAAGAAGATTTATATATATATATATATATATATATATATGGCATATTACTCAGCTATAAAAAGCATGAAATTTTCCCATTTGCAACATGGGTGGATCTAGAGGGTATAATGCTAAGTGAAATAAGTCAGTCAAATAAAGACAAATACCATATGATTTCACTCATATATGGAATTTAAGAAACAAAATAAATGAACAACAACAACAAAAAAGAGACAAACGAACAAAAAAACAGACTCTTAAATACACAGAACAAATTGATGGCTGCCAGAGGGGAGGTGGGTGGGGGAATGAGTGAAATCAGTAAAGGGGATTAAAAGTGCACTTATTGTGATGATCACTGAGTGATGAACAGAATTGTTGAATCACTATATCATACACCTGAAACTAAAAGAACACTGTATGTTAACTATACTGGAATTAAGTAAATAAAGAAAAATAAAACAATCATTTCCCTTTTATTTCTTCTATAAACACCTCCAGCATCGATTCTTATCTTACTACATGAAGTTTGTTCTCATCAGTAGTAAGCTAATTTTTTAAAAACTCAAAGCAGAAGATAAAACCTTCCTAGTATTGACAATTTTCACTTACATTAAACATGGTAAAATAGGTTCACACTAGGCAGACTATAGTATTCTTTCTGGGATTAAAAACAGTTCTTCACCTAAACACATTTGATAGCACTGAGATTTGATTTTAATTCTATTATTCTGTTTGCATAACCTTTTCCATAGTTCCATCTCTCCTTCTTTCCCCTCTTTTAACACAGATTCTCTCAGGGAGAGATTTTTGTTTGCCTGGTTGGTTGGCTTATTTTCTTTTTTGGTTATGTGTATCACAAAGATTGTTAAGGGACCAAAGTTGTTATAAACATCTTCTTAAACCTTTAAAATGGAATAGATTAATCCAGGCAATACCTATTATAAATGCCAAAAGTGGTTCTTTTGACACCATGCATATATTATGTGACAGGACTATCAGAGAGAGCAGGGACTGTTAAGCGAAGGGAGAAAGAGTAATCCATGTTAGGTTGAAGTCCAGGATAATCCAGGTAGCCTCAATTAGATTAACAGGTTTGTGATAAATTAGAAGGGTCAGATTAAAAGGCAGGGTCAAACTTGACTACATATAAGGGCCATTTAGTTAATGAGTTAGAATTAAGAGTTTCAATTACTGACTAAAAAATATCAGGAAAAATTAAGCAAAGAAAAAAACAAAATTAAACATCTCAGCTACTTCATTTTGAGTCTTATGGGGGAAAACCAAACCAAACATACCAAAAAACACCCTTAAAATTTAAAGTCAGATTTAATTTATAAAAATATATTGTTGGGATTTTCAGCAATAAACTTGTTTCCAAATACAGGCTTATTTCTCACATAATTCTGTTCAATGGTAAATCGGTATTACTATTTTATTTGGCTTTTGTTTAGATTTTCAAGTGTACTGGGAATTAGAAAGTATTTTCTGTCTCCTAACTTGGGACAACAAAACATTAAATGGTGATTTTTATTCTGTTGACAAGAAAAATCTACTTCATGGTTTTATAAATTGCTTGAAGGCAAAGATAATTGTATAATTTCCTTATCTGAGCCAATGCTAATAATTTATTAAACATTATTTTTAATTTGAATACAAGTGGAAGGCATCATAGAAAAGGAAGTATTGTGAAATATTCAGAAGGAAATTCTAATTGCGTGAAAAGTGGAAAATCACTGGACCATTTCTGGATTTTTTTTTTTTTTTTGAGCTCAAGAGAAAACAGATTCAACAGAGCATTTACTATCTCATACTCCTCATACTCAGCTCTTCTGTTTTCCATTTAAATTAAAGATTTATTTTCTACTTGGAAAATTGTTTTTTTTTATTATTAACAGGCAATATGCTGATGAAGTGCATTTCATTATTAACCATCTACTATCAGAAATGATAAAACATTTTCATTATTAGGCCATTTATTTTTGGTGATAAAAACTTTGTTCTCATTTTGTAGCCAATTACACATTCCACTCATGCATTGGCATGTTTAACTGATTGCATCAAATCATGCTATGCAAGAAAATTAATACACATTCCATTAACAGGAGTGACTATTTAAAGATCAGTCCTGACCATCTTATCAAAACTCTTGGTAGTTACAAAAAGAACAGATTCTTTTTCTTTTAAGAAGGGGATGTCAATAGATAGAAACAGATGAAGTAGAATATCAGAATGCCACCAAAATGACATTTAGCAAAACAAAAGTTGGATTTAATTCAATATTGTGCAGATCTTCAAATAACAATAATTGCTAAGCATACAGTGACTTACGGACGTATATTATAAAATGGGTTCAATCTAAACAGATTTTATTACACCCATTTCTGATAGGTAGCATTAGCAAGCACCAACTGCCATAAATTACCTTGGATATTACAGTACTGCTATGTAGAATCAGTTGTTGAAGGATATTCTTCAAAATGAGAGTTTGTACTAGCTCAGTTAACTGCCATGATGGCAAATGCATATTTAATTCTAAAGTATTTAAAAAAAAAGATGCACATAGAAATAAAGTATTTCTCAGGAATTTGAATTGTTTATTTATTGTTACTTCCAATAACATTTCATTTTCAGAGCCAGACAAGTGAAGTCTGTCCTTATTATTTCCCTGTGACCTAACTGATTTTCACTTAGACTGTAGGTCCTTCGGGACAGAGGTCTACTTTCTTCTGAGTTGTTTCTCTAAATTTCCTTCCCTGAAAAGCATCATAAAGAATGCTGAGTATTTGTTGAATTGAATCTAACAAATGTCTGGATTCATACCATCTTCCATTTACAGTGGAAGGTTAGGTTTGTTAAATAAAAAAACATGCATGTATGCCTAAAGAGCAATAAAATAATGTCTTTTGACATTTATTTCGGCATATTTCAGCTGCGTTTTTGTGGGACACATACAGCTGTCTTCCATGATCACCAACCATGTCCAGGTATGTAAATAAAAACATTATTTTCCCTTACAAAAAGCACTTGTAATTCCTAAGGAACGCTGAAATGCACTCTAGTCTGACAATTTGGTTCACTGTTAGTGGTAGTCTGTGGTTAGTTTGTACTTAGCAACTTCATGTTGGATATCAGCAATGGATATTCTTCACAAGAAACTGTTCAGTAAAAATGCCCAACTGTGTATCTTCAGTTGTCAGAACAAATAACTGGCAAAGAATAGAAAAGCATGAAAACACCCCAGTAAATACAGTTATGTATGTTTCCAGAAATAATCAAAACCAGGCAAAGGAAACCTGAATTTTTAGACCTAAATAGAAATTTGCTTCCTTGTCAGGTTTAGTGATAAAGAAGTCCTGCTCCTTTGTGGGTGTCTTGTTCTCGCTTGGGCCTGGAATTTAATAGGAGGTACGTTACACCTCTATAATCATTTCTTAAATCAGGCCATGCCTTTCCATGAAATAAACCACAAAAATTGAGCACTTTTCTCAGGACAATAATGGTAGCTGAGTTTTCTACAAAATCAGAACATTCTTAGTTCTTTCGGTATAAAAGCACAACTGATACTAGGCTTGCTCTGAAATAAAGTGCTCCGCCAGGGGAAGAAATGGTTGTCATGTGCATGCAAAACAGAATTCTGTCCATCATCCCCAAGGCACAGATGCAGCTACTTTGAAGATGATTTCAATGAAACTGAGTTCTTCGAGGGTGAGGATCTTATTTATTCAACTGGCATAAACACTGGCGCAGAGAGAGCACTCTCATTTTTATTAAATCAATAAAGAAGTGTAGTGAAGAAATTAGGTACGTTAATGTTTACTCTTTCTACAGCAGTATTACATAAGTGCCTCCAGCAGGCTTTAAGTGTTTGAGGTCTTAGAGACATCCCTGCTCCTTGTCTCTCCTCATCCTCCATACCTCATTCAGTACCAAGTCATAGGTAAACCTTCAACAGAGCAACTTCTTCTCTCCGTTCAGTCTGCCAACACCTTAAGTCCAAGCTACTATCATCTTTTGCCTATAATAGTCTTCTCTTTGGTCTCCTTATATCTATGCTGGTCCCCCCCCCCCATTCATTTTCCACACAAAATCAGAGATTTTCAATTACAGATGAAATCATTAATCCCTCACCTTACCATCACACCTTTAAACCGCTCCATGGCTTCCCATGGCTCTTATGATAAAGAATCAAATCTTTGAAGTAGCCTAGAAGGCACCTTCTGTCTCTGCCTCCCTCTTCCTTCTTATCTTAGACCACACACCTCTATGGCTCTCATGTCAGGCATGCTGGACATTCTTCTAGTGCAGAAACGCACCATGCTGGGCTGCTTAGCAAGAACCCACCAACCTCCTTCTCTGAGTCCAATGCTGCTCATCAGGATTTCAGCTGATCGTGCAATTCCTTAGGCAAACCTTTTCTGACCCCTCAGTCATACACTTTTCTATCAATTCTTACAGTACTACATTCCTCTTCTTCAGAGCACTTAACTCAATTTGAAATAATGAATTCATTAGTGTGATTATTTGATTAATGTCTGTTTTCCTCTTAGACTATAATTTTCATGATGGAAGAGAGTGTGGCTCATTTTGCTCATCACTATGTACCTGGAACATGGGAGAAAGTCCGGCATGTAACTCTAGCTCCTAAATAATGTTTCTTGGATGAATGAATAAGCCTCTGGGTCACTTTCACAGAAGTGAGGTTGGGCAGTAAACACACCACGTGCAGTTCCTTGCCTACTTTTGTGACCAGCACCATTTAAGAGAGGTTTTGGGGGGTTACTATATTTTATTAGGAGACATTAAATTTTTATGAGATAAATATAACATGGACCTTTATTAACCTAAATTGACTATATTGAAATCTATTTTTTTTGTACTTTTGCTAATACCTTTATAAAATCAGTTTCGCTACCCAGCTAAGCTCATTTACTGCAGCCCATATCTATTGGATATTGGAAATCTATTAGGAAAGATACTGGTATTTCTAAATAGCTTTCAACCACTTACTGGTTACATAATGATTTCTGCATTCATATAACACTTCTAATTCCAGAATGCCTTTATAATTATTGTGTTGCTTATCTAAAAACAACTAATGAGGTGGATGGGCATGGATATTATTATCCCCATTTTATTACTGGCAAAAAATGATAAAACATACTTTGGAGGACAGCTTGAGATACGAGTTTTTGTTTGTTTTGGATTTTTGTTTTTGTTTCCCCCTACAATGCAGTCTGACGGTCAACTCACAAAGGTTGTTACACAGCGGAACACTGGCATACAATGTTGCCACCTTGACTTATAGTGCTTTGAAGAAATTGAAGAATAAGGCAGTAGTAGGCAAGGCTATGTGCCCTTTTCAGAAGCTTAGGAAAAGCAACCAAGGAGCTAACTTGGTGTTAAATGAAATGAGGGCAGATTGTAGCACTGTAAGTCAAAGTTCTGAGCAAGAGGCTTATGGAAATTGAGGCCAGTGAAGAGCTGACATAACGAAGGGACACCGACCCTTGCTTCCAAGTACTAAAAATTCACTCTCCCATAAAACGAATCTCTTAATTTTAAAAGAATAGTTGTAATAGCAGTACAAGCCCTGTACTCATGGGTCCTATATTTTACCCATGTGTGTTGACTTGCTGCCTTCCATGCTGCCTCATGGTTAGAAACCTGAGTTCTGCAGTTATATGGTCAGAGTTCTGACCCCTGTTCCATCTGTTCCCAGTTCTTTTTACCTCGGATTATGTTTCAGTTTCTTCATTTGTAAAATAGGAATCCTAAGTATCTTTCCAAGTTTCCAGAACAGACTCAGGTATTATAGGGCCTGAGGCTTATGTAATTGTGGGAAGGATGTCTCTTTATGACAAATGGATACACACAAACATATACACAGCGTAGACCCCAGTCTGGGTCTTGGAAGGAGGTCATACAAGTGAGGACCACAAAGCTTAAGCTTCAAAACTGTCACTTTTATATTATCTTTTGGGTTAAAAAAAATTAATGAAGACTGAACAAAATAAGCCAAGTATCACATAATGGCACATGGTAAGCACACAATAAGTGTTAGTCCCTTTCCCCCTTATTATTTGTACTATAACTCACAAAGTTGTCAGAATAAATAATATCCCGTTCCCATTCCTCAAATTTTAATTTTATTCTTCCAATGCTAAATCCTAGTTAGGATTAAAGAGATTAGTAAAATAGAGATGAATGTTCACAAATGAGTTCATTCATTCATTTGTTTACTAAACAAAATCTATCAAGCAGCTACTCTGTGCCAGGCATGGACTGGGGAGTGAAACAGGCAGGGGGAACACGTAGGAAAATGCAAAACAAATTTAAAAAATGAGTAATAACAAATGTGTATAAGTGTCATGGGTTAATAAGAGGGTGCTTATTAGAGAAGAGAAGTAGAGTGGAGAAGAAGGGGAAGAGATATGAATTGCATAGGGCAGTGGAGGAAGACCTATCTGGAGGTGGTAATCAGTAAGCGGAAACTTGAATATTATGAAGGTTCCTATAAAGAGAAGCTGGGAATAGCATTCCAGACAGAGGATATCCTATTTGGAGGCTCTACAGAAAAGAATATGAAACATTCTGGAAACCCAGGCTCTATAAATAAATAAGACATTGCAAGAATGATGTGAAGGTAGTGACTAATGCATCATAGATTCTATAGTGAGAGAAGTTCTTTAAAAAAAAAAAAAAGACACTGGGGAGGGTATATGCTATGGTGAGCGCTGTGAATTGTGTAAGACTGTTGAATCACAAACCTGTACCTCTGAAACAAATAGTACATTATATGTTTAAAAGAAAAAAAAAAAAAGAAGATAGTAGGAAGGGTAAAATGAAGGGGGGGAAATCAGAGGGGGAGATGAACCATGAGAGACTATGGACTCTGAGAAACAAACTGAGGGTTCTAGAGGGGAGGGGGGTGGGGGGATGGGTTAGCCTGGTGATGGGTATTAAAGAGGGCACGTACTGCATGGAGCACTGGGTGTTATATGCAAACAGTGAATCATGGAACACTACATCAAAAACAAATGATGTAATATATGGTGATTAACATAATAAAATTTAAAAAAAAGATAAGGACAAAACCAATTGTGATGAAGACAAGCATATAAAGTTTGGATGTGGGCTGCTGGAAAAATGGCTTCTTCCATATAATTATGAGCTTTTAGGGTGGACCTGTCTTAATTTACCTTGTCTGCTGTTATTGAAGCAAGCTTGAACAAGGAGGCTTCAACTCAGTTCTAGAACTAGAGTGTCCACCCCAAGGGGCACATTGAAATGGGCTACATGATACCCAGCTAAGTAGCACCTCTTAAGTATAAAAGAAGGGTGCTTTGAAGGAATTTTTAAAAGTTGGGTTATATTGTCAACAGTGATTGAGGACAGCAAAAATGCATAAAAGTTACAAAACTAAGGGATATTGCATTCCAGCCTGGAAGAGTGCACAACTGGTAGGGATCATTAAAGTCTTCTGAGAAAGGATGTGCCTAGGAAGAGCTAAGAGATATGAATTTCTAGCAAGAAGGGGGAAGGGGTATAGAAGATACCTCTGTTTAAGACTTCCAACATTTCCCTTTCAGCCATGAGGCTATCCAGAAGAGAGTCTGTCCAGGTCCCAGAGCAGTACTCTTTACATTTTGTACTCTTTCTCACACAGAAAGCCTCCTTAATCATTATTTAGGAGGAAATCCTAAAAACAATTTGATACCCATCTCATGGTCTTAACCAAAGAAAGAGATAATCTGCCAGTGAAACAAGTGAAGGTTTGGGAATGACTAAACCTTAAGGGATAAAACTGAGCATCCTTCTTTTGATGCTCAGCCTTTGTCTTCACACCAAGGAAAATACCTGTGAATGTATTCTCTGAAATGATGACCCAGTTTCAGTCACCATCTGCTGTAGACTGAATTATGTCCTCCCACAAATTCGTAGGTTAAAGCCCTAACCCCTGATGTGACGGTACTTGGAGACCGAGGCCTTTCAGAGGCATCACATTTAGATGAGGTTATGAGAGTGAGGCCTTCATGATGGGATCAGTACAAGAGACACCAGAGAGCTTGCTTCATCTCTCTCTCTTTCTACATCAGATGAGGACACAGTGAAAAGGCAGGAAAGGGCTCTTCTCAGGATCCGAATCTGCCTGTACCTTGATCTTGGACTTCCCAGCCTCCAGAGCGGTGAGACATAAATATCTGTTGTTCAGGTCACTCAGTCTGTGCTATTTTGTAGGAGCAGCCCCAGCCAACTAAATAGTATTAAATAAAAATAATATAGGCCTATGGCACCTACAGACAATCTAACACCAGACATGTCCCTAGTGATTTAAATAGGGCCACAGTGGCAAGTCCATTGATTATCTGTGTCCAGGATTACTCGGAAGATCCATTAAGACATGAAGCATATTTTGGTGCCATGTGCAAATTGCACATGTTCTTCCCTCTCAAATCTTGGCTTTGAATCAATCACGAGATTCAACCAGGAGATTCTAACTGTCGACAATAAGGTTCCTGCTCTTCTCATCATTTCTGCTTTCTCTCAGGGTTCACCATCCTTCCAAGTTTTTGAAGCGTCTGTGTAAAATTGAGAAGTGGCTGGAACACTTATTAAGTCGGGAATAATATGAAAATACTATCAATTTCTACCACTGCCTATAGTTAGAAAGCCAAGGCTTTCTCTGACTATCCATGCCTATAAATTCTATAAATATGCACTTTCTAGGGGAGTTCCATGCCTGCTCATATCTTTCAGCCTAGCTTAAGAAAGGACTTTGGGTTATAGTAATAATGAAATGGTCTGGCTCTAAGAAGCAAGGCTACTATTTTGCTGGACAGAACATTTCCCTCCAATTAGACAATTCAAAGCAATACACTGCCTATTTCCTCACTTCGCATGACACCAGGATCTGTCTTTTCCTAATAACTTTTACTTATATCTTATAGGTATTCAATATGCGCTGAATTAAACTCTGTTCCTATGTATTATTATTCCTAGGGTGAGAGCATCAGTAGAGCGAACACACATATCTCTGCATGAGCTGTTTTGACCATGAAAACATGGCCACATACACAAACCATTTGGTTCTCAATGAGCCATAACATCTGTGCTGGGTAAATAAACGCAAAAATAGTGGTTCAGAAATAAGTACTGCAAACAGTTGTGTTTGCATTGCCTAAAAGCCCCACAGGTCCTGTATAGTTCATTACGAACATGTAGTAGGTCTTATATTGGGATGAGGCTTAGTTGTTTTGTGTAGGTTTTGGACAACAAATTACATCTTCACAAGTCAGGAAAGCCTTTAGAGGCATTTCAGGTCCTCACATTTTCGCATATATTGTCTCGACTGCTGGACAAGTCATTTTTTATGCCAAACCAGTAAGGGACAGATTTCGATCAATGTTTCACATTCTTGTCCTAGAAAATTTTAATTCATAAACATCATTTTCTGAACAACTTTCCTCTTTTCTCCCTGTGGTCATCACCTGCCATTTATCTGATAATGATTCAAAGGGAAGCGTAAATGTGTGCTGATTTAGTCTGCGTGAGCATTCCAATTCCAATCTGAATACATCTATCTTCCCAAATGCAATGTTATGCAGACCTCTTGTCCTCCCCTCCTGCTTGTTGTGGCAGAGATTTATACTGCAATCTCCCAGCACATTTGAATTAGAGATAGGAGTCCTGATGACAACTGTCTCCAGGTTGAAATTATAAAGGTAAAAACTTCGTCCAGCAAATCTTCCTCTCCTTTCATTTGAGGATTCGTTTTCCTTAGTGCCAGAGTAATATTTATGATGCCTTTGTTATTTAGCAGTTTCATTTTATTTATGTTAGATTTATTTTTAACAAATTCTACTGCATTTTCATTAGTTATTCAGCAAAACCTCTCAATAAGATAGTGGATAATGATTAATACCTGATACACAAAAAGTCTTATAACTAAGTCCTCAGTTGTCTAATCTCTCCCTTTCTCTCTCTCTCTCTCTCTCTCTCTCTCTCTCTCTCACACACACACACACACACACACACAGACACACACACACACAAAACACCAGTATTTGGGCCACTAAATAAAAAGTGATTCTTTAGCTTATAGGAGATTTTTGCTCCCAAATGTTTCTCCCCTTCACACATACTTATCTGACCCATTCAGCTACAATCAACACACATCTTCTTTAATCCACAGTTGCATGTGCTAAAGTTCATACCTCTCTGAAAGATTAATTAATACAGTCGTGGCTAATTATCTGTATCTGTTTATATGAGCAAGGCCATTACACACACTGAACATCATAAAGATAATCAGTTTTTTAGCCTCTCAGCACAGGTCAGGATAAAACCTTATTGTCCTTCAATAAACAGGAACACTGGCCATCACTGGAGGGTGAAATCACTCCTGATCCAGTCTGGTGAATGTTCCTTCAGAGTTACAGTCTCAAAAAGTGTTTAGCAAATGAATTCAGGGGTGGGGCAGGCGGGGGCATACAAGGGCTTAGATAGAATTTCTCTCTTATCAAAACACCGTGCAATAGTCTGAAGCAGAAAAGTATGATGAACGGAGATCCTTGAAGAAGTTCCTCATTGTAATGACCCAAAGGATTCATTTATAATGTTGTCTATGAATTTATGTGTTCGCCTGCATGTGTGCATGTGTAGTTGGGAGAGAAGTTCATGTTTTAACAGAGTAACCTCAGTCCAAAAGTCAATGTTCACCTCTAGGGCACACAAGATGTGTCCGGAGATGTCAGCTTAAGATTCCTGAAAAATCTACAGGTCCTAGCATAGAGCTCTAAAATCTGCATTTTCGTTTATACCCCAGGAGATTTGCCAACTGTAGCTTCTCTTTTGTTCCTTCATAGATGACTAAGAGCCTGATGTTGAGGGCAGCAGTTTGGAAAGGCAAGGCAAAGCTCTAATCCATCAACTGAGGCTGTTAGAAGTTGGGGCAGACAAATGCTCAACAACCAGTCTATCTAGTATATGTCAACCCTCATTCAACCCTCATTTAAAAGGTTTCTAAACCTTTGAAAGGTCAATGTATATATTGCAATATATCATGGGAGGGCACCATCCATCATACCCTGTCACTGACTCCCACTACTTGTCCCTTCAAGGTTTTAAGCTGAGAAGCTCAGAGACCACATTATCATAGGTGCCCAGGCTCCCTCTCCATTATATGTTTTTCATTGCTCCCCTGGTTCTGATGCCTTACTCTTTCCTACTTTCGTTCATCTTCCTGATCTCCTCCATCTGGAAGCCTTGTAGCTCTCCCATTAACCATACACGTCCTTAAATAATCACAGACTAATGGTGTGTCCTCTTCAGAGATGTCTCCAGCTATCCATGTTCTTCTTGTATAAATTCCATTTCCATGCTTTGCTTTTTGTTCATTTTTATAAATGTTATTGTTAATTATTTTATTTCCTCTCTCCTATATCCTCTCGGATACAAGTGACACATAGTCCCCCGATACCATCTACAGTAGACACTTTATGAAAATCAAAATAAACAGGTTTGTCGAAGAGGGTTCTATGTACCAACCACAATGGAAGTACCTGAAGAATATGCTTCATATGCACATTCCTGGACCGCCCCCCACCGCCCCCCCAAATTTGCTAAACCAGATATACTTTTTAAACTACCAGAAGATACATGTGCACACTACCGTTGAAATCAGTTGGCCTAGAGACATATTTTCCCTAAGGTGCCTATGTGAAAAAAATCATCTAAAGCCCTTGTAAAAATTACATATTCCAGAGCTCTGTTAGACCTTCCGAAGGAAGGAGAACCTCAGGAGCAGTGGGCTGAGAATAGGTATTTTTCATAAGCTTTTTTCATTCTTATCCCTGCCCCTTGCCCCCTCAGATAATTTTAACCATAATTCAAAGCAGCGAAACTTCCTCTGAACTATTAGCGGTGCTTTCTTAAATAGATAAAGGCACATTTTTACAGAATAAGATAATACAGTAATTATTTTCTCAACATTTTGCTTTAATTATAATCCCTTTCATTACTTAAAACCTTCATACTTTGAGAAATGTAAACCAAAGAATATTACATTCATTTTCTAAATTATTTCCCCCTGACTGAGATAATAGCCCTGCAGCTAACCCGGCACAGCATAAAACCAGTGGAATTTGTAGTAGCCAGCCCTAACTTTGGCATTTATGGACTGGTGGGCATTGGAAAGTTACCTAATTTCAAGAAGAATCAGCTTCCTCTACAAAAAAAAAAAAAAAAAAAAAAAAATGGAGGCAGGATCACAATAACCTAACTTGCAAGCTAATACATGTAGCAGAATGCAGGGTGAGTCACAGAGCATGATTTATTTATCCATGATTCCAGAATTCTAGCAAAATGAGGAAAGCATGGAAGGTGCATGGGGGAGGATGCAAGATCCCTTGTTCAGATAGGGTTCCTCTCTGCATCAGGCAGAGAGAAGACCCCTCTTCTTCAGGAAGCTGCCAATCACTTCCATGGGCTGGGTCTGCATTAAGGATCGGGGATTTCTACCCTCTATCTCTGTAGCAGATAATAACCATAGTGAATGCTCAGTGAGAAAAAAACTATGAAGGCTAAATTTAAAACCATCCAATGAAAGTAACTGCTACTGCTTTTAAGTATGCATTTCTGTTTTTCCTAGAAATACACACTGTTTTCTTTTTTAATTAGTATGATTTTATAGTGTATTTTTTACATAATTATATCATGCACATTTTCACATTTGTTCAAATATTCTTTAAAGAATCGGTGGTTAATAACTATATAATACGTCTTACTATAACAGTTCCAATATTTGTTTGGATACCCTATCACTGAACATTTAGTTTCTTGTTTTGCTATTATAAGAAGTTGTTAAATGAATATTTTGTACATAGATCTCTGATTGCATCTTTAATTATTTTGTTAGAAGCCATTTCTAGGAGTGAGATTACTGAGTCAAAGGGATGGAAGATTTTTAAATCTCATGATATGTATCTCTTCCAATTGTTTTTCAGAAATGTTGCTCATTTAGGGGCGCCTGGGTGGCTCAGGCACTTAAACGTTTGACTTGGGCTCAGGTCATGATCTGAGGGTCCTGGGATCTAGCCCTGTGTCGGCCCCACCTTGGGCTCCATGCTCAAGTCCGCTTGTCCCTTTCCCTCCCCCTCTGCCCTTCCCCCTGCTTGTGCGCACTCTCTCTAGTAAGTAAATAAAATCCTTAAAGAGAAAAGGAAAGAAATGTGGCTCATTTAAAACCTCATCACCTTCCCTCCTACCCAAGAAGGAACCTCAGAGTATGCAGCACCAAAGTCATAATAATTATTTAATTAAATATTTGCCCAAAGAATAAACCCTAAGGAAATTCCTTTTTAATTTGCTTGTCTTTGATTACTATTAAGGTTACTCCTGTTTCATGTACTCATTGTCCATTTTAATTTTTTCTGCATATTGCTTTTGCTCCCTTTTCCAATGCAGCACCAATATTTATTTCCAGTGACTTGTAGTCACACTTGGAGTATATTTTGAAAATAAACCATTTACCTTTACTCATATGTGGAAATTAAGAAACAAAACAGATGAACACAGGGGAAGGGAAAGAAAAATAAAATAAGATGAAAACAGAAAGGGAGGCAAACCATAAGAGACTCTTAAATATAAGAAACAAACTGAGGGTTGCTAGAGGGGAAGTAGGATCACTGGGTGATGGACATTAAGGAGGGCACTTGATGTAATGAGCACTGGGTGTTATATGCAACTGATAAATCACTAAATTCTACCCCTGTAACTAATAATACACTGTATGTTAACTAAACTGAATTTAAATTAAAAATTAAAAAAGAAACCATTTACTACATTAGCTATACAAGTTTTCCCAGACCAATATCTGCCTTTAAATTTTATTTAGCTTAAATACTAATTTCTGTTTTGATACATTCTTTTCCTGAAAATATTTTTGAACACTGTATTATTAAATTTTTCAAACATTCAGAAAAGTTGAAAGAATTATATAACGAACACCTGATATCCACAACCTACATTCTAAAATTAACTTTCATTACACTTGCTTTATCACATATATATCCACTGGAAATCCTTTTAACCATTTATAGTCCATTATTTTTATATGATCCCTTCTAGGAATTTAACCTAAGGAAATAATCAGTAAAGCCTAAGCATCATAAAAAGTAGGTGTTTTCCTATCTTTTTCCCAGCTGCATCCACAGCATCTAGAACAGGAGTCATCACATCCTAGCCTTCGCTACATATTTCACTGAATGACTTTTCCCAGTGGGGAGAAACTTTTCCTGCTCCAGGACAATGAAAACGATTTTTTTTTACTGTGTTTAGGTCCTAAGATAATAAAATCTGTTTCATACAAAGCAGCAGAGTATATTCTAAGAGCCAGTCAGATATAACCGGCTTGTTTAATCAGTGTGCTAAATTGCTGAAAAAGTATGCTCAAAATATTAGAAACATCAAATATCTTTTATCTACAAATAAGCAAAGAACCTGTGGATAAATTGTCATAAATTCCGGAAAATGGTTTGCAGCATTTAATGACAGCATCTCATATCTGGGAGGGAATTAGAATTCAAAACATTTTCACTTCCTTCCAGAAGATGATGAGCTAATGCTGAAATGCCTGTGAAGACAGAAGAACAAAAGAAAATGTTGCAGGCTAAAGTATCTGACAAGAATGGGGAAAGTGTGTCATGGATTGCAGAATTTATCTCATTCAGATGGGAACAGAAAAATGATGTATGATACTTCAAAAGAGAAAAAAAGTCTGTCATGAATCTTCTGTGTCTAGAGAGCCTGGGTGAGCAGCAATGTAGAAACAAGCTAATTACTGCCTGTCTTTTACTCTCCTAGTTAGCAACAAGAGGGAAGGAGCCATACAATATCTCCAACATGCGCTACTGAAAAAACTTTTATTGTCCCTTTTCTCATGAGTCTTGGAGCAAAGGTAACTCTGCCATGTGGTTCCTGTTAGAATCATTTGGGAAGCTTCAAAGAAAGTCTAATGCCCGGATCCTAAGCCAGACTAAAGAAATCAGAATCTCTGCATGCTGGTGGTGGGGGCGGGGGGGGGGGGGGCAGGGGTGGGACCGGGGGAGGGATGGAGGCATTTATCTAAAAATTTCCCCAAGTCATCTTGATGTGCAGCTAGGAATGCAAAATATTGGATGAAAGAATACTTCAAAGGATGGAAGAGTCAAATTTGTATATAAAGTACTAAGTTCCCTTCCAGAGTTCGCTCCTCCAGGATGATGACCATCCAAACAGGGGCAAAGACAAGAAATGATTTCAGATTTCAGCTACCTCTCACCTAAATGTCAGTGCATGCATTGCTTTCTGTGGAAAAGGCTAGGGGAGGCTTTCATTAGGAGTGACATTTTCCATTTGTATTTAGCATAGTATATAGGTTATGCTAACACAAATTTAAGAAATACCTTCTTTACATGAAACAAAATAAACTAAAAACAGGAATTGAAAGCATAAAGGCTCAAGATAAATACTGGTCTCTAACTTCTCTGCTTTAGATGTCCTAAGGGAAAATAAAATTGAGTACTTTGTTGCTGCTCTGAAAGAGCGGATTTCAGTTTGGGGGGGAGGAGGAAGGGGACATTTTTTCTATTAACTGACTTTCTAAATATATCACATTTTTTCATAAGCAGTTCACAAATTATCTCCACTTCATAGACAAGGAAACTTAGTTTTTCGGGGGGTGGGGAGAGAGAACAGGAGTGAGGGGAGGGGCAGAGAAAGAGGGAAACAAGCAGACTCCTGCTGAGTGAGGAGCTCAGACAAGGGGCTCAACCCCAGGACCCTGAGATCATGACCTGAGCCGAAACCAAGAGTCTGACATTTAACTGACTGAGCCACCCAGGCGCTCCAGCAAGGAAACTTTTTAAAAAATAGAACTAGAATTGCCTGAATCCACCTTGTACTTATAATTCCTATTTTCCGCATTTACTCAGCCATTTATCGGTTTCTGACACTTAGAGCATTTCTAATCTCCAACCAGTATAAAACTGGTGAATAGTTTCATGTGTATATTTTTCCCTCCATAGTTTGACTTATTCCTTTGGAACGCAGTCTTGGAAGTGAGTTGTCAGAGAGCTGAACATCTTTATGGCATTTTACATATATAGTGAAATTGCTCGCCAAAGGGGTTGTACAAGTTGACAATGCCTCCAGAAATACATGATGGACAAGTCTTAAGAGTATTTAATTATTTCCAACTTAATAAGTGAAAATGATACTTAATCTCATTGCTTAATTTCCATTTGGTTTATTGGTGAATTGGGGCATTTTTTCATATTATGGGGTTTTTGGGGGGGAGGGTTATCTATTGGAATCTTCATTTATACACTTTGATATGATTTTTTGTAGAGTTTTTCACAATTACAATGAATATTTTTTACACTGAATATTTTTAATTATGTTTAATGCTTGCCTCTCCCTCTAGACAGTAAGCCTTTTGAGGGTAGATGTCCTACTTGTCATATCCAATGTTAAAATTCTGGTGCTTAGCATCATGCCTGGTATATAATATGTACTAAAGTTATTCAGAAATAGAAAGACTTATTTACTTCCCACAACTGCTGGAGGACTATGTGCAGTCTATTACATTGTTTAGTTTTGTTTTCTATGGTGTTCATTTTTTTATAGTTTTGTATGGTTTAGGATAGCACAAAGGCGAGGTACTGACCATCACAAAGGAATCCATTCTGGATGGAACTAACACCGAAGAATCATCGAAGAACAACAACAACAACAAAGGCGATTTGAGTGCGATGGGAATGATCTAGGAAACCTTCCTGGAAGAGATGGATCTCTTTCCTGACAAAATCTTTGCAAATGAAGGAGAGAGTTTTATGGTTCCATTCCTGTTGGGGGTTCTGCTGATAACCTTTTATAAGAGGTAATGGACACAAATGAAAAAACCTTCACTCTCTAGGCTGTAATGAACTTCTAACTGGCTCAATTAACATGATGGTTTTAATTTGCAAGACAGCTAACGGTTTAGAGTCTGATTTCCTGAAGATCCACTTCTCTCTAGGATGTGAAACAAGGGAGATCAGAGCTAAAGCATGCTTGCAGTGTCTAAATACTACATTTACTGATTGTATTTCCAGCCCCTTCTTTTCCCACAATTTTAAAGAGAAAATAAAGAAAAAAGTATTTTTCCTCCACAGAACTAATCCTGGCATGCCACCCTTGTTAGAACAACAACCCAGAGGAGGTTTGAAGTGACTCCTTAGCATTTTCTTAAGCCCAGTCCAGGGGAGAACCCAACTGGTGGTGGTGTGTGTCCAGGTCAGTGTTCTAAAATATTTGAGTTTGCCCTTTTCTGTGGAAATAAACATTATTATTATTTTAAAAATCCTAAAGGAAACCATGATGTGTGTGTCTGAGGCAAACCATTCTTGTCCTCACCCTGCTGCCTCCCAGGAGCTGAGAAGCATGACAATAAATTGCCCATTGTCACTGTCTGTGGAAATTCTGATTAGCTCTCTAGCAATTTGATCTATAGAAATACCCCTTCCTTCCTATTGTAGCACCCTCTCTTAGAAACAGCAGTTTGCTGTTCTGTTCAGACTCCACTGTGATTTTTTCAACCATTTCCCATGGGATTCTCACGGATTTGAATAAGTAAAGACACCAAAGATTTTCAAAAGGAACTCCTGAACCTGATAGGGGCTTCTTGCCTTTTGTGGCTATTATACCTGAAGTGAGAATTCCCTTTTGAATTTACAAACTATTATAAATTACTCCCCTTCCTTTTTCCTTCCTCCCTCCCCTCCTTCCTTAGCCTGTGCGCATATATATATATTTTTTTTAAAGACTGATTTATTTTAGAGGGGGTGGGGGAAGGGGGAGAGGGAGAGAGAGAGACTCTCAAGCAGACTCCCTGCTGAGTGCAGAGTAGGACTCGGGCTCAGTCTCACAACCCCGAGATCATGATGTGAGCTGACATCAAGAGTCAGATGCTTAACCAACTGAGCCACCCGGGTGCCCCGGCATATATTTTAGACAAGTTCACACAAATAAAATGAAATCAAAACTGGGAACCACCACGAATAATTTCAGTATTTTCTCGAAGTATTTTATATATTAGTGATTAATAAGCTATATATTTCTCAATGCCCAGAAGTGACATTTAATGCCAATGTTTATTCAATGTTTCTAGAATAATTATTTAAAAAAAAATTCTAATCTTTGGGAACTTCACTATCTAAAACAGTAGCTACTGGCCACATGTGGCTCTTGAGCACTTGAAATATGACTAAAACAAACGAAGTTGTACTGTAAGTGCAAAACAGGGTTTTGCAAGTGTAAAACTGTAAGCGCACAAATGGGTTCTGAACACTGGTTATGAAAAAATGTGAAATATCTCACTTCTATTTTTGTGTTGATTGCACGTTGAAATGGTGATAGTTTTTATAAGTATTCAAATAAAATATATCATGAAATTAATTCCACCTACTTATTTTTTCCTCTTTAGAAAGGTGGCGGCTAGAAAAACTTTAATTTGAAGGTAGGAACTCCATCCTACTGCACCAGGCCAGCCCTGGGATGGAAGCGCTTAGGCTTCAGCACTGCTGGAGTTCACCACTAACGGGGTGAGGGCAACACAGCCGGGTCTACTGGCTTCCCCCAGCTCTCCGCACCCCTGGGCGGCAGCAGAACATGGGGGGAATTATGCAGATACACATTTGCTAGCCCGTTAATGAGCCTTGACCTCACGGGGCGCACACTAGCCCCAGGAACGAGTCTTCCAATCCCCGCTGCCGTCCTGCCCCTGTCCCAGGACAAGTCATCTCCCCACAGCCCACATCGGAGACTCCAGTGGCAAGGGACTGGTCATCACTAGAGCCCCAACTCTTCAATCTTTAATCTACACCTTTTGACCGACAATATTTTTAGAAGGGGCTTTAAGAAGGAATGAGGGTAAGACTCTTGGCATTTTTAAAAACAAAAATCTTCCATAGTTATTGATCACTTATGCAAGCAGGGTTGAATATGAATATAGTGTTATTTAGAAGGCTTTGCCATTGGGAAAACAAATCTGCAAATAAGATTCCATCCAACAGAGGTTGCAGAATCAACAGCAACAGTTACTCAAAATGCACATCAGTACTGGGCCTTCCCACCAGTACTAATGACTTAGTAGCCACAACCAGGGAGAAGGAATCTCACTGTAAACATCTTTACAGTTATTCCCATGAATAAAATGTATGATGCAAATTACCTATTGAAGCTATTGTGTTTTTTTAAAGTATTCTGTTTAAAATGAGCACATTATGTATCAGATGCATTGCCATATCATTATCTATTTAGAGACATGATCTATTTAGAGACGTATTATTATCTATTCAGGAAACATATATGTCCAAGAAGCATCAGTGTCTCTGTTGCCTACTCATGGGAACCTGAACAAAATTACTTCAGTCATAGTTTCTGGGCAAATCTAAAAATGTACTGGAGATATTACTTACGCATTTAAAATTCTTTAATAAAAATATTTAATACCTATTTAATTCTATTATTTTTCTGATTAAATCCTAAAAAATTCTGTATTTTATGAAGATATAAATTATTGATTAGAAAAACTGATTTTTGGGTGCCGGGGTGGCTCAGATGGTTAAGCGTCTGCCTTCGGCTCGGGTCGTGATCCCAGGGTCCTGGGATCGAGTCCCGCATCGGGCTCCCTGCTCCTTGGGAGGCTGCTTCTCCCTCTACCTCTCTCTCTCTCTCTCTGTCTCTCATGAATAAATAAATAAATAAAAATCTTAAAACACTATTATAAAAAAAAGAAAGAAAAATTGATTTTTTTTGGAGTCCCAAGAATTTGCCAGTCCCTGGAAATATATACAGCAGGAATTTCTTGGAATTTCCTTAATTATACTATGTAAACTGCCACCCATCTCATCTACTCACAGGTATACTGAGGAGAGAGATTTAAAACAAAAGTCAGTGGTTATATGGAGTGAAAAGGAAGATACTTCAGATAGCAGCATGTGTCAGTAGCATCCAAACAAATCCTAGTTATTAACCTGGACTCATGTCATGTGACACAAAGAAGAAATAGTACATCAGCTTCAGCAAGTCTGGATTCTAGTTTGGGGTTATCCGCTAACAGTGATGTGGGCATAAGTTGCCTCAGCTGAAAATTAAAGCTGGTAGACAAGATGATACCAAGACATCCTTTCGGTTGTGACAATCTATGTTTTTAATCCGCACTTGCAAGGCTATGGGCCTGTCAGGACAGAATCAAGACCGGATTGTTTGGGCAAGATTTAGAGCATCTCAGAGACAGGCGCGCATGTGGTCACCTTATGGAATAACAAGCACTACTGTAGGCACAAGTGTGAGGTTTCTAGAATGCTACAGCTGCCGCAGAGAAAGCTTGAATTGTGGGTCCTGGAAAGGTGACTGGTGACAAGGCAGCTAAGCTGTGACTGAGAATGAGGATCCTGGGAGAGGGTTTCTGAGCTGGGCTGGTTGGAGTGGGGGGGAAGACATGATGGCAGGCTCTCTCCCGGGACCACCACCAGGCAGACAGCCCCTACCTCATGAGACCCACCATTCAAACAGCACAGAAGAAGGAAGACGTGTGTAGGTGACACATCTTTACAGCTCTGTGGGGGAGTGGCTTTCACGCCTTCTATTCTTTTCAAAAGAAAACATCAGAAAAGCTGGTCAAACCAGCTGTCTTCTGAGGAAATGAAGAACCGGAGTTCAGGGAGCAAGGATGGCCGCGAAGAAGGAAAAGTCACAGGGTGAGATATTTGTCTCCCAACACAAATGTGTGAAATTTCTCAAAACTTATATTATAAATAAATGATGTTGTACTAATGCTTTTGTTTTTTCTTCCTTCTCTGTTGGCTCACCATGAGACTTCAGTCTCACAACTCCTCTGCCTTCTGCCATGCTCTTTCTCTCCTCTGGCTGTCCCGGTTCAGAATAAAAGATTTGGCCTACATGATAAATCCTGCCGGAAGAAAAGGCAAGAACTGCTATCTTAGTGGAATATTTAATAAACCTCAGAGCACCTGGGGCAAGTTCCTGGAAGATCAGTTTCATTCCCCAAATTTCTTTTTACCTTGATCCCCGTTAACCACTTTTTTCAACTAAAGGGTGTAGACCCAAGTCCTTTGCACTCTTCCTCACCATGTAAGGATATTCCTGACCTCTGAGAGCTTATAATTCAGAGGTATTACTCCTTTCTGAAATATTTGCAGGAAACCTCTTTTCACTCATGTTCCAATTCAACGATAGCATTAACATAATCACTAACTTCTATATATTGCTTCCTGCGGTCCAAGCACTCCCCAAACTGCCAAACATATGTTAATTTACCCATTAATCCTTAACGTAACTCTAGGTAGTATTATCATCCACATTTTACAAAGGAATCAGACATGGAGAGGTTAAGTGACTTGTCCAGAGTCACACAAAGAGTAAGTGACTGAGTCATTCCATGAAATCCTGCTCTTGCACAGGAATATAAAAGTCCACGATGGTGTCACATAGCATGTACTTGTCAGAGAAGAAAGAGAATGGGCTTGGAAGGCAGAGGGGCCCGGGTTCAAATTAAAATTCAGCCACATACTATAGCTGCATAATTCCTGGACATGTTACTTAACTTCTTTGAGGCTGGACATTTTTTTTTTTTTTTCATTTCTAGAAATGGAGTTAATGCTTGAAAAACCTAATGTGAGGGTCAAGACTAAGCTATGAGAGGTACGTGGCACACGGTAGTCACTCAAAGAGAGTTGTTGATATTGTTATTAACGTCAGTTGAATATGAAGCACCATCTAAAACTGTTACTCCCTCATTTTCTCCCCACTGCAGTGGGGCCTCAGCCATTCTCCCCCTCCATTAATGTGTGCGGATGCAGCACCGGGACAAGTGTGAGCAGCATGGAGGACCACACCAGGCCACAGCATGTGTCCGAGATCCCTAGGACAAGCTTTGTGCGCCGCATGGAAGAACGGCTGGTTAAGTTAATCCCAGGGTTGCATTCTCAGTAATGATACATCTCAGGCCATCGATCCGTGGCTTTATTTTCAAGCTTATTTAAGCAGGAGCTATAAAAAGCAGAGCATCACACACACGCAGTATGGAAGGAAGGCACACCTTCTCACACCTCTAATTCTCTCACATACCTATTTATTTGCCCTTATTTTAGGAAGCAGAATCCAATAAAGTAACAGGTTTGGGAAATTTTTTAGGGCTATAATTTTCCACATAATGATATAAATGGTTCTGTACAGAAAAACTACCTTGCTAGTGAGAACCCAGAGTGGTTTTCTGGAAGAGTGTACCAGAAAGAGAAATCGGCATTGCTCCTTGAGGTGATTCATGGTGGCATTACGGCTGCTGTGAATTTTCTAGAAATTGTGAAATACTCCCTTGCAGAAGTAAGGAATGGTTTTGGTTTTCTTTTATCAACAGGCTGTAGGATTAAGTGTATCAGCCCTATGCAATGTGAGGGGGAATGATCAACATATTTTGCTATAAGGGGCGAGGGAAACTCGAACTTTAGCCACAGAAGCATTCTCCTTCCTTCTTCCTCTTCCTTCCCCAGAGCTGCTGCACGAGGCAAGAATGGCAGTGTGAGCCTGTGTGGCCTGGAAAGGAAATGGGGGCCATGTGCCGGCCTCGGTGCAGTGAGGAGAATCGGCTTTTCTTTTTCTCACATCTGCCTTAGATATTTCAGGAACTTTCAGTTAATTTAAGCTTGAGGAGCCCTATTTTCTTCCTCAGTGAAGGGTGGGGTAAGATGGACTAGGAATTTCCCCAGAAAATATTATCTTATTCCTTGAATTAAAAAAAATAAATAAATAAACTTTACATAAAAACAGTCAGGTTCATAATGTGAATTTTAAGTACATTTGAAAGGAAAAAAAATCTAAAATACTAGAGCTTCAAATAAATTCTTCCTTGAGCTCCGCACCCTAGGACTAAATTCTTGGTTCTAAATTTTAAGACTAAGTTCTTAAAGTACGCTGTCGGTGACTTGCATAAAAAACTCTCAAGACTAGGATCTCAGCTCTATGACCTATCTAGCTGGCACTTGTGAAAGGCTGGGCAAAATCAGATCCTAGAATGCTTGCTCGTTCGCAGTAATTCCTCCATTGCTTCGAAGGGGTCTTGACTGTATACGTGATGTGAAATGTACATTTTTTAAGAGCTTTACAGGAGTCAGGAGAATTGGCTTCTGTTTCTCTCTTTGCATTGAACATTCTAAAAGTTCTTACACTGGAAATGGTCTGAGAATTCTCTCTGGAACTCTATTTCTCAATTTCTAAATAGTCAAAACTATCATCAGCCAACTTGGAGTTTTATCTTCCTTGAGGCAAGTTTAAAATAGATACATGGGGGCGCCTGGGTGGCTCAGTCGTTAAGCGTCTGCCTTCGGCTCAGGTCATGATCCCAGGGTCCTGGGATGGAGTCCCGCATCGCATCGGGCTCCCTGCTCCGCAGGAGGCCTGCTTCTCCCTCTCCCACTCCCCCTGCTTGTGTTCCCTCTCTCGCTGTGTCTCTCTGTCAAATAAATAAAATCTTAAAAAAAATAAAAATAAAAAATAAAATATATACATGTATGCTAGAGAAACTGGTTTCTTTTTCCAAAATTCATTTCATGAACTAATATGCTTGTTTCCTAAAGAAAAATAATGTTTGTTTCCAGGATTTGGGCAGAAACAAATGTTTTCTTTGGGGCTGTTCAGACCGTCAAATGTTTTCAAGTTTTCTTGTTTCTTTCTATTGGGGGGAGCACCCCCTGGTGGAAAATTGTGAAAATGTTTGCCACGTGTTTTGACTGTTAAATCCAAAGGGCAGATGTGTTTTGAAAATATCATTTTTACACAGAGCACACCCTGAGCCATTTTTCCAAAGTTATTGTTTTCAAAAATCCCTTTACTCCTTTCTAATCATCACCACAATATTTAGAATGTGCTCCCTTGTTTCAGATGCTGCCGAGAAGCAGTGGGAGATGCAGTCGCAGTCCCAGTGGAGGAGGAGAGGGAAAGGTACCAGGCCTTGTGTTCTTACAAGTGGGTGGAGGGGGACCCTTCTGTTCCTCCTTACTTGCTTCCTTTCTTCTCTCCCTTCTTTCTCTCTCCCCCTCTCTCCCTTCTTTCTTTCCTGCTGGTATAAACAAAACTCCTGGAAGACCTGAATGGGAGAGACAACAGTCTACTGTGAGGATACCTGTTAGTTTTAAGATTAAGGTATGTCCCTTGCCAGAAAAAGGTCCCTGCTATAGAGCCCGGGGGAGATTAATAAGAGAGTGGTTTGTGGGGAGATCTTCTTGGTCTCCTACTTGAATAATGACTGAAAAATCTATCAAATTAATCAATGAACCTACAATTACTGCATTTTATAGAGAAAGAAAAAGAAAGCATCGTCTCTAGAGTAAATGGAGAGTGACTTATTCTTACTGCTTATCCCTGCTGTTATGGGTTGAACTGCATCTCCCCTAAATTCCTGTGGAGAAGTCCAAATCTCCAGTACCTGAGAATATGACCTTCTTTTGAAATAGGGTCATTGCAGATGTAATTGCTTAGGATGAGGGGATATTGGAGCGGGGTGGGCTTCTAATCCAGGATGACTGGTGTCTTTACAAAAAGGAGAAGTTTGGACACAAACACACACACGGAGGGTAAGCATCCTGCAAATATGAAGGCAGAGAGTGGAGTGACACATCACCAAGCCAAAGAATACCACAGACTGCCAGCAAACCAGCAGAAGCTAGGAGAGGAGAGATAGGAAACAGAGTCTCCCTCACAGCCCTCAGAAGAAACTAATCCTGCCGACACCCTGATTTGGACTTCTAGCCTCCAGAACGGTGAGATAATAAATTTCTACTGTTTAAGCCATCAGTTGCTCGTATTCTGTTATGGCAACTCTAGCAAAGAAATCAACCCAACCGTTTGACCCCTCTCCCCTTACAACGTCTATGAGTATAGAGTGGTTTGAGTGGTCCAACTCCTTCCCACGGTTCCCTGGCTTATCTGTCCTCCAAAACGCTGAAGCCAGAGATGGAAGGCCAATGACAAAGCGGGTGCCGGGCAATATCACCAATCCCCCAAGTCCCAAGTGGCTCTTCCTAAAACCATGGCCTAGCAATAATTACTTCTACTGCTACTACATAGAACCAACATTTAATAGCGAAAAAAGTAAGGAAGCCCAGAATCTCTCCTACTTCCTATGTTCCTAATAACATGGCTATGGTTATTCCAACAGGCAAACAAAATAAAAGGTGATAGATATGTCACCTGGAATACCTATACTGGTTGGAGTTTCTTGAAAACTATCCTTCATCTACCCTCAAGAGAGTGGTCAGCAATCTTCCACTTATCTTTCACCACACAAAGGTCATGATCCTCCTACGTACGGGACTGTCCTCCATACTGTTCCCCAAACACACCAAGGTCTTTTCTCCATTTGATTTGCTCATTGCACAACCTTTATTCCCCAGTGGCATTCAGCTCCAGCTTTTTCATGAAACCTTTCTCAAGCAAACCAATCCATATTAATCTCTGAATTCCTGTGGGATTTGTTGACTATACCGTATCACTCAGCCTCGGTGGACTTTCCTCCCAAATAAAATAGTAAAACTCAATAAAGACAACTATAATTCTTTTCCATTTCAAAGGTACACTTCACAGCATATGCTATGCCGCTAAACCTAGAGTGCACAAGCAATGCAGGCTTACTTCCTGAAATAACATGAATAGTTCTGAAAATTTTGATGGATATCTCTGTCTCCAAATCATGCACAAACATGTGAATAATGACTTTAGAGTCTGAACAATATTTTCATTTGTATTATGTCATGGAATCCCACAGCAACCCAGAGAGATGAATATTCATACATGAGCACCAATGATTTGGGATCAGGTGATAGTCTTAAAAAGCTCAGGGGTGTATTTCCAGCCTACGGTTCTCAGGAGATGGTATTTTACAGGAAATTCTACTCAGGAACTTGCAAACCTTTCAAAGTTTAGAGTTTGTTTGTTGTTGTTGTTTTTTTTCCCCTCTTGCTTTCATTTAAACTCCTGGTTGATGCAACTCCAGCCTCACTGTGATCATTCACACAACTATGCAGATTGCACTTGCATTTTTCATCACACTCTGTTTTAAACAACCCCCCAAAAGAAAGAAAAATAAGTCTGTGCTTTCCTTTTTTTTTTTTTTAATGATGAAACAAATCACAAGGAGAAAGAACCATCTAACAAAACTCCCGTTTCCACTCTAGCAAAATGCTGAGCTGCTTGCTGTTACCAGCCAACTTGATTAAGGTGTCATCCCTCCTCTTTGTTTATATTTATTATTTTTGGAAGATTTTTCTCCCTTTAGTGTTTGTGTACATTTTCCCATTTTTTAAAAGTCATGAATCATAGTTTGATTTACAACCTCTCTCAGGGGAGACAGGCAACTCTAATGAGGGAGCAGCCAGCAAGCATAATTAATACCCGACAGACATTTTGCCACATTAGCATGCCGGATCCTGGGCTAGGAGAGAATGGAGTGCCGTGCACCGGGCTGGGCAACCGTGCACCCGGGGCATCAGCCGTGGTTAGTGCTCTAAAGCAGAGGCGGTGGGTACAGACAAGCAGGAGGCCACCGGTCAGGCAGGGGAGACTGGGAGAACAGAGAGGTGAGAGCCGAAGAGTGGCGGGGGGAGCCGGGTGGGGAGGACAGGCAAGGTGCATCAGGGAGGGCTGGGGAGAGAGACGCTGTGTGCGGCTGATGGATCACTTCCATTTAAAACACAAAAATAAGGCAGCTTGCCAGCGCAGTTTGGGCCAGTTTCATTAAAACTCTTCATTCATCATACTGGAATGAGGCAGGATTTGTTATTGCGCTAGTGCTGGCCTAGCATCAGGGCTCTTCCACGATCGGGTGGTGATGCAGGGAGGCCCAGCCAGAGGTGCAGGAGGGGACAGAAGAATGGTGGCACCCAGCATGTGCTGGCCTGGGTCCCACCTCCTCCTTAGCTCCACATCCAGCAGTCCTCAAGTGCATGGAAAAGGCCTGAAATTTCCACAAGGCGAGGAACCAGGAGCCTGGACCCCACCCTCATGCCAGCCCCCCTGGGATCAAATAATCAGAATTAGCATCGGGCTGCTTCCTCAGTTGGGAAGTTATAGGGGAGCACCTGCATTTCCATATGTTGCCTTCATGTGCTCATGGAAGATCAAGATTCCATAAATGTCCACGAATGAATATAAAGTGAAGTGTGTGTCTATGCATGTGGATTGGAGTTCCCGTCCTGCCCTAAGACTAACCTCTATGATACGACCATGAAAATTGTTACGATGAGAGCATCCCCAAATTTTCCCAGTTATTTTTCATTGCCTTCTTTGAAAAACCCTTTTCTTCGTTTGTAAATACCTTAATGGGGCAAGTGGAGCCAGAATCAGATCCCAGTATAAAGGGCCAGCATTAATAAGTGGATCTGGCTCATACAGACATTTTCCTGGACCCAATTACACAGAGGGAAAAAAAAATGCACAAGAAAGGCCTGACCGTTGTTTCTCACGCATCACTTGCTGTGTCCCTGGCCACGCTATGCCAATCTTTCCCAGGTACAATACTCACCCTGAGATACTTCTGACAGTCAGACTATGAAAGCTTATGTAGTCATGTTGTAGGTGCTACAAAATGAACAAAATCCCCCACAGCCGTGAGGACATGACTGGCAGTGATGTTGCAAGATGAGGAATGAACTGCATATATCAAACTTGTCTCTAGTCTTTTGATGGATTCTTTGTCCGCTTCCAGACAACGCCAGGACTCTGCATCCTGAGCCAACATGCGGGCAGCAGCAAACAGACAGCGTGCGTTGTTGAATGACATGGGGCACGTCTGTGGAGGGCTGCTACTTTACTGGCTTGTTTTCCAGGGTCAGTGTTGGCAATACCTCAGAATCAACTTTTCAGCTGATAATATTGACCAGAGATACAGCACCTCACATGAGATAGGAAGAGGTATTTAAATGGTGCTCTAATTTTGTTCCTAAAAAGTCCCTCGTCATTTATTCATGTACTCATTCAGCAGCCACACTATTTATAAAGGGGACAGGACAAATTCTAGGCAATGGAGATGCAGTGATGAGTAAGATACAATGGTCCTGCCAAGGGTGCGCACATGAGCTGTGTTTACAAATAACCTATCGGTGATAAGTGACATTAGAATGATGGAGCTTCAGTGCTAGAAGGATTCAATGAAGGAGACAAAGTGCTGACAAAATAGAGTCTCTCTTTCTCTCTCTCTCTCTCTCTCTCTCTCTCTCTCACACACACACACACACACACACACACACACACACACACAGTCTGTCAGGTTGTTTTGTTGTTGTAACTATGAATTTAGCTTTGGGCGCCTGGATGGCTCAGATGGTTAAGCGTCTGCCTTTGGCTCAGGTCATGATCCCAGGGTCCTGGGATCGAGCCTCACATTGGGCTCCTGGCTCAGCGAGGAACCTGCTTCTCCCTCTCCCTCTGCCTCTCTCCCTGCTCATGCTCTCTCTCTCTATCTCTGCATCTCAGATGAATAAATAAAATCTTTAAAAAAAAATGAATTTAGCTTTAAATACTCAGAGCAAGGAGACCGCATATTATTTTCAACATGAAAATGGTGAAGGAAGCTCCACTGAAGATGCAATCTCATTTTAGCCCTGCATTTTGTTTTATTTTTTACCATTTAACCTTTTTTAAACCCTGAAGTTCAACTATCTCATATGAGACTCACCTAAGCAACCTATCTCCTCCCTGTTCCCTGGCATAGAACTGTTGATGAATGGCCAATAGAGGGCAAGCAAGGGGAAACACTGGAACCAGAGAGCCTGGGTAATTATTAGACTGAATAATTGGCTTCTGCAAATATGAGAGTTGATTGTATGTATAAATTACCGGTTACAAAAAAAATGCATAGGTCTGTAATAAAAATTATAACATTCAGAATAGGTAATTTGATGACATGGAAATATGCCCTAAAAGTCAAACGTTAAAAACAAAGGTTATCATTCATCCAATGTCAACTGATTAATTATAAACTCACTGCAGCCTAGAATGGCTCACTAACAGGAAAGCAGCGGCTTCATCAGTTTTCCCTATCATTGTCAAAAAATAACTAAATACCCATAAAAGTGTGGAGCTTCCATGCACAGTCTTCCTGGCCCATCATCAAGTTGCCCAAAAAATGTATCTCCTTGTCTTGCTGAACATAACCTCAACCATTTCTTATTTATTGTGGTCGGGAGGGTAGCAACGCTATAAGTAAATGTATAGAAAAA
Source organism: Eumetopias jubatus (assembly GCF_037043125.1). NCBI lineage: Eukaryota > Metazoa > Chordata > Mammalia > Carnivora > Otariidae > Eumetopias > Eumetopias jubatus. Next base: position 62,493,659 of record NW_028274807.1, read on the forward strand.
GTCCAAGCCTTACATTAGCTAATGGTTGTAACCTTCTTAGAATTTTCACTTTGGTCTTTGGTGATGGCAGTTTTGGACATACCTAAAAAAATTAATCAAAGAAAAATAGATTAAGTTTCATTTTTCTCTTGTCTTTCATAGGTAGCCCTCAAAGGAAAAAAAAAAAAAAAAAAACTAATGCTCATTGAAATGAACAAGACATACAGTAAGAAAGATAGGGTATAGTTTAGAGAAATAATGCTGCGTTAGTATATTTCAGACTATTAAATTAGAATTCCTTTTGGAGGAATCTATCTGTTGCCTTCTATGAATTAAAGATTGGGGCAGGTACAGGACTCAGAGATGAAGGAGGATTAACGTAGTGTGTATCTAGCCTCTGCGATGTGCCAGGAGCTATGGACAGGCTACCTCATTGACTATTTTATGACATTTTATATTACTTTTTAGGCTTTTCAAATTTTTTAGTATAGTTGACACACAATGTTACATTAGTTTCAGATGTACAATAGTGATTCCATTTCTCTAGATGTTATGCTGTGCTCACCACCAGTGTAGCTTCCATCTGTCACCATGTGACACAATATCATTGACTATATTCCCTCTGCTGTGACTTTTATTCCCGTGACTTACTCATTTCATAACCGGAAGCCTGTATCTCCCACTCCCCTTCACCCATTTTGCTGTTGACTTTTTTTTTTTTTTTTTAAGGCAGGTATCATAATCCAGGCAAGAAAAATAAGGCTTAGAAAGTTTAAGTAATGTAACTACACATCCATAGATAGTGGATGATAAAATTGAAGTAAAACCTCAGTCTTACTGACTCCACCATATAACGCTTCATCTTAGAACATATAATTTAACTTTTTAACTGCTTTATTATTTCGGAGGCAGCAGGAAACACTAGAAACCCCTGTACAGTCCTCAAGAACATAGTTTACACACTGAGGATCCTTAAGTGGGTGGGTTTGATATATACAATCTATCAGGATGCAAGCTGCATATTCAAAAAAACACATGGAGTGATTTATTACAGTGGAGATGTGTCAAACTTCCTCCAGAAAATCCTTGTTAAGGGGAATTTCTCATTTCATTTTGAACTACTTTTATTTTGATTGGCAATCTTATCTCGGTACTTTCAAGTTATTTCTCAATTTAATATACTTCACATCATTCTGTGGCCAACGATGAAGACCAATCTTTTAAATAAGATGAGAGGCAGTATTTCATGTTACCCTGGGTTCAAATCTCATCACTGCCATGACCTTGGACAAGTTACTAAAATGCTCTATGCCTCAGTTTCCCTATCAGTAACATGAGGATAATATTAACATACCTACCTCAAATGTTTTTGTTACAATACATGCATTAATATATGTGAAGTGCTTAAAAGAGTGCCTGGTATCCTGCTAGTGTTCTATAACATCTTGCTATTATTACACTGATGATACAGATAAAGCATAAAGCCTCTCTCTGAGCCCGGGTTCAACAATTCCTAATTTCCTTTCTTCACCTGAGAGCACATAGTCGCTGTCTCATAGAAGAATTTAGGTGAATTAAAATCACTCAATGTTCAATGTCTTCTTATTCCTCCCAGGCTTCTAAATTTTCCATATCCCTGCCTTAGATGTTTACTACCATTGAGAGAAATATACAGTGTATTCACACATGCCTCTACATATCCCAAGATTCTAATTATTATTACTCATAGATTCATCCTGGAATACTGATGAATTAATTTTATGATAAAAATAATATCTCAGTATAAACTTCCTAAATTTCACTGAGTGTGATTTTGAGCTACACACACACACTCACACGCATATATACATATATATATATGTATATATATGTAAAATCAGACCTACTGAGTCAAGAATTATCTTAAATCCTACCTCTTCCTTTTGCCACCTGATGTTTAATACTTATGCAACAGAATCAAAAGACTAGCCAGGCTCTGTTGGGATATTTCCATTCTAAGGATTTTTAAAATTATGAAAATTATGTAAGTATATTTCCTTATCATGAGCCTAACTCTTTCCTTCTCCTATTTATTGGCCCTAGATTTGCCTTCTAAAGAAATAATAAAGATCATTTGTTTTAATGGTGTTTGTAGTGGATGCTATGGTGCATTTCTCAATCCTTCATCCCCGGGATGAAAACAGTCTTCTCCTTGCTACTGAGTCTTTCTCACTGCGGTATCAATTGAATCTCTCTCCGCATTCATGACCTTTCTCTGAGGACAGCCTTTGTGCAATGACTAGTCTGTGCAGGGGCATAAAAGCCCAGCCAGGAATGGGGTCAGCTGAGGCTACTGTTGCAAATGACTTGTGGTTCAACCCCTCCTTCCGCCCAGGCATGGTCCCCCTCTCCCTACAGGTGTTGATCTCATAGAGCATTTCTAATAAACTTTGATCTTTGTCTCAGGGTCTGCTTCTTAGGAAACTGGACCTGCAAGAGTGTTTCCAAGATTTTGAGTTTACACTGCACTGCTTCCAAAACATTGTATCTTACTCATTTATTTTTTTCACTCATTCGTCCATTCATTCACCTCAGTCACCCATTCATACATTTCTTCCTTCAACAAAAAAATTTTGCATCAGTTTACCATACATGTTTAAGGTAACATACTGTGTTCCAGAGGGATAGAAAATGCATAGACAGAGTCCTTTCCTGGCTTTTATCCTAATATAGCTTACTATTAAGCAGTTAGGATTGGAAAGTGCACCAAGACACCAATAACAATAATACAAGAATGAATATAGGAGGGGCACCTGGGTGGCTTAGTTGGTTAAGTGACCAACTCTTGATTTTGGCTCAGGTCATGATCTCAGTGGGGAGTCTGCTGGAAATTCTCTTTCTCTTTCTGCCCCTCCCCCCACTTGTGTGCACGCTTGTGTTCTCTCTCTAATAAATAAATAAATCTTTGGTCGGGGGGGGGAAGTAAAGGGACTCCTGGGTGGCTCAGTCAGTTAAGTGTCTGCTTTCAGGTCGGGTCATGATCTCAGAGTCCTGAGTGCCACATCGGGCTCCTTGCTCAGCTCGGAGCCTGGTTCTCTCTCTGCCTCTGCCCCTCCCCCTGCTTGTGCTCTCCCTCGCTCTCTCCCTCTGAGAAATAAATAAATAAGATCTTTAAAAAAAAAGAAAAGAAAAGAAGAATATAGGAGAGAGGGAGAAAGGGAAGAAAGGAGGGAAATACATACCTAAGCAAACACATTTACCATTGAACATTTTGTAGGGTGGGTGGGTGGGCGTGTCTGTCTGTGTGTGTGTGTGTGTGTGTGTGTGTGTGTGTGAGTGATAACTTCTTAAAGAGATAATTCCCTACTAAGGTTCTACTAGGTCATATTACGGGCAACAGTTTATTTTTCCTCCACTCATGCCATTATGTTTGTTACCACTTACAACTTCTTATGCATTATATCTTTTCTGTATGCAACCTTATCTAGCTAGCTTCCTATCCTCTTAGGAGTGTCAAGTGTTTCAAATTTGATTTTATGCTTGAAGGATCTTGACACCTTTCTTTTCCTTAAGCTTCCTACTAATCCACTTTCTCCCCCCTTTTTTTTTTTTGTTTTGTTTTTGTTTTCCCATCATGTGAAGTTTGAAGAGAAATGATATTGCCAATGAAAATAGTGAGAAGGTGGTAGGAAGTCAATCCTTAAAATTCTGCTCAGCTCTCTCAGAAAATTGTGGTAAGCTACTGTAGTCTTTCACTGAGAAGAGTTTAAGATTAAAATCCAATATTCATTAAAAATTTTGCAATTTAGTAAAATAAACCAACATGGAAAATAGAAACTATGTTATCTCTGTGGACAATACAATCTCATCCATGTAAAAAGTTAGAAGTATAAATTTAAAAAAATAAATGAATGAATAAAACAAAATAACTATCACAAACCAAGCAGAATTTTAAGTATGATTGGTAGCATTACGGTTAAAATTTAATGCATTTAAGCTTTGGGGACATGAAATGTTAAGTATAAATCATAATTGTCAATCAGTCAAATGTCATTTCTTTCTACTGAGCTCAAGATCACAGGTTTGCCCTCAAAGGCAAGAAAATGTGCACAATAAAGATGTCCAGGGAATGTCTACTGACAGTCATTCATAAAAGCAAAAGGAACTTACAACTACTACTGAATCAGTCAATGAAGAATTACAGGTGCCTAGAACAGTGGCAGGTACCAAGTAGTCACTTAGTAAATATTTGTGGAATAAATGAATTCCCTCTTGATATGTATAGGTATATTCTATGTGACTTCAAATACCCTAACCAACAAACTGAAAGCTCAAATCCACTAAGCTTTTCTCCTGCTGTTCTAACCTTTCCCCCCCCCCACAATACTTTCCATAATATTCACTGAGATGCTTTCCAATTATGTGTCCAACTGGGTGTCTTGAAACAATGTAGAATAGATGACATATTTTAAATTACATTTATTTTAAATGAAACAATATTTTAACATTTCATTATTTCATTATCATCTTGATTACTGAAGTGGTTGTTGTGATAGAGTTGTTTCATATTGTATTTGACCAAATTCAAATTAAAGAATCATTAAGACATAACATAATGAGGTAGCCTTAAGGGATGGGAAAGAGGCGAGGAAGAAGAGAAATAAATATGATCAAGTGCACATTTTCACATTGCTTGAATAAGTTGATACCTATGATTTGGGCTGCCACATAAAATGATGGAATGAACAGGGTATTTTAAATATCCCATTGCAAAAAATATTCCCATTTAAATTTTTTGGTCTATAATACTAGTGGTAGTTTTTTTCCCCCAATAATACTCCTTCTTCTGAAATATTACCAATATACATCTTATAAACCACTATAAAACTATTATTTTCATCCTGAAAAAAGACCTTTTGAATTTGGCCTCTGTTTCCATCTGCATTATCTTTTTTTGTGTGTTTCCTCTCCATTTCAAACTGTGTTAAATTATACTTAATTAGGAATATTCCCCCCATCTTGAGTGAGATGTGAACTTAACATCCAAGATATCATATTGCACTAGGTTGTGACTCAGTAAATATTTGTTAAATGTTGAATAAATGACCAAGGGTCATGTACTTACAACATTAAGTGTGGGTGGGTTACTAAAAAGAGAAAAAAAAAAAACCCACTTTTTTTGTTTGATACCATCACAATTATAGCATTAAAATAAAGACTACACATTAGTAAAAGTTTGTATGTCTCTCGTATTTCATACTATAGTTTCATATTCACACTCTAGCAGTACTAAGCTACTTCTACTCCCACTGATATACAAGCTCTTTCTTCTACATGTTTGCACATGCAATTTCCTTTGCCTGGAATGGCTTTCCCATTCCACCCCCAGAATATGGCTACAATTTCTACTCCTTCAGATCTCAAGTTAGAAGTCACACTTTGAAAATGTGTAGTAGACACTTCCACCCTTTTAGGAGGTCTCCCAACGTGTTTGCACACTGCTTTATGCACAATCCCTAAAAGAAGACTTAGATGACATAAGGAAATAAACATTAATTATGTTTGTTCCTTTTATTTATGATTTTGAGCTCCTTGAAAGAAGAAACTATCTCTTGTTGGTGCCTGTTGAGCATATTTAACCAAAAAATATTGTTGGCACAGTCAGTTGAGCATCCAACTCTTGGTTTCGGCTGGGGCAGTGATCTCAGGGTCCTGGGATCGAGCCCCACATCGGTCTTTGCTCAGTGAGGATTCTGCTTGAGATTCTCTCTCCTTCCCCTTTGCCCTCCCGCTCATGCTCTCTCTCTAATAAGTAAATAAATCTTAAAAAAAAAAAGTAACTGTGTCTCTTTCACCACTGTTTTCCTTCCACATAATACAGAACCTGGCACCAGATAGGCAGGTCCTTAATAAATATTTCTTGATTAACTGACTGAATTACAATATTTGTTCGTTCAATATATGCCAATTTCCTTTCTTTTTCTACAATCCTAACATTGCGTATTACCTCTGTCAAGCTGACCTATGAAAGCAAAAATGTTAACATTTTGTGGCAGGTAATTTTTACCTTGATAGCCAGTGCTTATGTACTAACTCGTTGTCAGAAATGTCACTGCCCTGTTCCTGTTAAGCTTACAGTTGACATCTGGGGAAATTTCTCCAGGAAATAAAGAGGCCCCATGAAGATATTTACTATGGCATTGTTTATAATAGGGAATTGTTTGGATAGCCAAATAAATTGCATTATATCCAAATTCTGAAATACTATGCAACAATTAGGAAGAACAAAGTAGATCTAAGTCTAATAAGGTAAATTAATATCCCACTGTTGAATTTAAAAAAGCAAATAGCTAAAAGATGCTTTCAATACAATATCTTATATCTTAAGAAAATTGCAGTATATTTTCTAATGTACGCTTGTAACAGAGGTATATACATATATAGAAAATTGTGAGGACTCAAACTGAAATCAGTGGCTCTATCTAGAAAGGTAGAGAAGGGAGCAGGAATAAAGCTGGAGGTCAAAAAGGACTTTATTTGGAATGTTTTATTTTTTCTGTACTGTTTTCATTTCTTTTTTCAAAGAAAGTGTAGTCATCAGAATTAATCTTAAAGATGCTGAATCTTGACACATTTGAAAGGCAAAAAGTACATGCTCGATGAACAATTACATAAAAATAAATTACCCATCTATGATATTATAGAAGGTAGAATGCCAAAAACTAGAAGTTGACCTACAATAAACATGCCTGAATCAAAACTTTCTTTCTTTTTGTAAGAAATAAAGAGAAGGCACTAGCTATCTTCTATTAGGTCAGGTATGGATGAATGATAAGAAGAAATAAAAATCACAGGTCAGAAATATGAAAAGAAACATAGGTTTTGAACCTACTGACATGAGGGCTGCCCCACCCCTGGCTTCAACACATCTTGACTATGAGGAGTCATAAATTCCAAAGTACCCATTATCCTAATCTATAAAATTAAGGCAGGTACCAACCTAGTGACTCTCAAACTTAGAAGTCATGGTGCTTTTAGGGAAATATCACAAAACATTATTATACTGAAATACATGCTGTCATATGCTGCCTCATGATAAATTACAGTGTAGATAAATGGTAATATGCAGCACATTTGTTTGTGTTTTAAAGCCTTCTCTCTCAGTAGACTTTGATATGAATGGGGAGAGAATGTCTTTTAGTCAATGTTATATCTATAGCACCTTTCATGGTTTATGGCATAGGAATGTGGAAAAAAACAACAGGAGAAAAGTTTTAAATGGTTAATTCTATTTGTTAGACAACCCCACCCCCACCCCCATACCTTGTAGTTAATAAAACCATTATTTTATTATAGAAAATCCACAGTTGGTTCAACTCTTTGAACACAATCAAGAACTGAATTATGGTAATCTTTAAGGATCATCCTGCTCTAAAATAATGTTTATACAACTTTTATTAACTGTCTTTGAAAAGCCCCTTTATCAAATCTCCTGAATAAAATAGTCTCTCACCCAAATGAATGATGGGGGGAAAAAAACCATTTCTCTAAACATTTAATATCCTTTTCAATCACCACCCTGAATTCTTCAGAATAATTCTCATTCACTTGTGTAATTTCCTCTTACCTCAAACCAGCATAATGGTTACTCTCATTAAATAGATGTATTCTTCTACTTGGTTTAACATGGACTCTGGAACCAGTCTGCTTAGGTTTGACTTCTAGGTCTAAGCTCTGCGACCTTGGGCAGGCACTTAACATTTCCATGCCTCAGTTTCTTTAACTTTAAAACTGGCATAAAAATACAGACTTCAAACCCTTGATAGAAGGTTTAAATCAATTAATGTATGTAAAGTGTTTAGAACATTGTTTGGCCCACACTAACTGCCATGCAAATATTTTTTGGGTGAAGAAACAAATTCCCTATACTAATCTTTTTTTTAAAGATTTACCTATTTATTTGAGAGAGAGAGAGAGAGCGAGAGAGCACGCATGTGGGTGCACAAGACTGGGAGGAGGGAAAATCTCAAGCAGACTCTGAGCCAGGAGCAGAGCGAGAAGGTGGGGCTCAATTCCAGGACCCTGAGATCATGACCGGAGCTGAAATCAAGAGTGGGACAATGAGCCGCCCCCTCGCCAGGCACCCCACCCTGTATCAATCTTTTGACCAGAGGACTATTCAGTTTTAACAAAGTTGGCCAAGACTGGGTCAACACTATCCAGGAAAATATCCTCAGTTATTAGTAACAGGAAAGTCCTAAGAAGAGGACTAGAAACATATAAAATAAAGAGCACAGAGATATTAGTGATATAAGTGTCTGCAGAGAGATAGGAACCAAGGTTTCCCTAGGTAGATGATTAGCCATTTCATATCTGCAAATGATTCTATCAGTTTGGAAGGCATGTAGTGGATTGCCTGACACATAGTAAACACTCATCAAATTTTTGTTTAATTAATTAACTAATTATCAAGTTAACTAGTAAATGAAATATTTGTCTGACTATAAGCCAAGTCACTTGACATCTCTAGGTTTGTTTCCTCAACTGTAAAATGAGGAAACTTACCTAGATCAGCATTTCCTTAATTACGTTCAAATAAAATCTGGTTTACTACAGTTGTTAAGCAATGCCCTTGAAAAGAAAGTCATGGGTGAGTAGCTTTTGGAAAAGGTGCATGCTATTTCCTTCTCTTGCATTCAGAAACATATTGGTATAATAGACATTTTGACATGTTTTACCAGAAGGAAATTTTCTCTCTCCCACTATTCCCCAAATTTAATTGACCATGGACGCCTTTCCTTTGGTTTCTATCCTATTAGTATCACACAGATTTGTGCTATTCTGAACAAAAATGGAAAACACTGCTACTCTCTGTTTGAATACCAGTGCAAATTATTTACTGTCTATGACAAAGTAAGTACAAAAATTGAGAGTAGGCATTTAAAAATTTTTACAGCAACTGACAGAATAATTTATGTGTCTGTTTACTCTAATAATAAAAATTAGGTATTAAATCTTCTATTCTCCCTTCATTTCCTTTTTTCTTAGAAGTTCTTTTTTTTTATCAGATTTTACTTAGTCTATTATGCCCTGGAAATTTAAAAAGAAAAGAAAAAAATGGGTTCTTCACCACAGAGAGTTTGGGAAGTACTGCATTAGATGAACACCTACATCATTTCCAAATCTTTTATGTTATGTATCTTCTCACTGACTCCACAGGGGAGTCCTTTAAGATGAAAATTCCTGGGTTCTTCCCCAAACACTTATCAGCATCTGTGGAGTCATAGGAGATCAACATCTCCACAGGTCCCCAGGCATTTCTGACATACTTTGAGAAACAATGACTTACATTGTGAGAAACCTGATGAAAAAGCTCTGTTATTTGTTTTGACAGTGATACACCCACAGAAAATAAGTATCAATATGGAGTATGTAAATGAGGAAACTCAGATAATAGACTAGAAGTTTGTCATTAGGATGGGACTTCTGAGTCCTATGTTCATTGATAGAATGGAGTTATCCCAAACTGGAAACAAACTACTCTTAAAAAATCCTTCTTATCTCTTGTCAGGAAAAGGAAAATGTAATTCCCCAAATACGTCTACTTAGACCTCACCTCCTGTCTTGGTTATTTCTGATCTGGGTGGGGTTCTCAGCATGGTCCTTGCAGAAATGCCAGACAATATTTTTTTTATATCTATACATATTGCCATAACAGAAGTTGATTTCATAAATAGCAATCCAGTATTCAATTGAATATGCAAACATATTGGTCCATGTCATCCCACACTATATTCATGATATGGACACAAATAATTTAAACCTTTGTTTAAAAATATTTTTTCTAGTTTTTGTTCAATAAGGCATCAATCTATTTAATATGATTTTGGTATTTATGTACCATATCTTCAAATCATACCTATATAATGCTGTGTTTATTAAAGTACAGTTTGACACATTTTTCATATTTTTATACTGTTAACAAGGCAAGGAAGGCATGTATTTGATTCCTGCCTCAGGGTATTATATGTCCGTTTCTTGAACTGAACCTAATCCCTGACCCTAAACAGTGGTTCTATACCTCAACTACATCTTGGAATCACTTGAGATGTTGAAAAATCTAATACCTGGGCTCTATACCTAGAGTTTCTGATTTAATTAATCCTGGGAGTGGTTTAGAAATTAGAATTTTTTAAAGCTCCTCAAATGATTTTAATGTATAACCGGGGCTGAGAATCAGAAAAATAACCAGGGGCAGTTCCTATCAGAAAACATGTAGTAATCATCAGAAGACATCTCATACTTAGGCAAATGCAAGGATTTGGATTGGTGTGGAGAGAGGACAGCAGGGAGCCCACTGTGAAGGGCTCCCTTCACTCACTGAGGCCTAAAAGGACAGATGATAATCAGTCTTGAGGGAGAAACATACAACCTTCTCCACACTCCTCAGGCTTTCCCTTCTGCACACACTTAACCATCATTCTCTGTTTATCAGGTTAATGTGGCTTATAAACAATAAGGAAACAGTTCAGAGACAAAAAATAAAAAAAGAGAGACCACAGAGAGGAGAGAGAGGATGTCTTCATTAAGCTGCCCCCCCAAAACCCCAAACACACAAAAAACTAAACAAACAAAAAGCCACCACTTATCTGTTCTTTTAGCCTCAAGGCTTAGTGTCTAATTCCCTGAACCACCAGGGTCCAGGAGACATGAATTTCTTTTCTCAGGGTTAGACCCTTTCACTTCTAGATACAGCAGAAGTCCTGAACGGAGGGAGGGAGAAGAGCAGGGGAGAAGAATGAAAAATGTATAACTTTATTATTTTGGCAGCAGGAAGGGCTTGCTGTCTCTCCTCTCATCTTTCCCCACACCTAAAGGGCCTGAACGAAGATTTTTACAACTAGCCCAATGATATCCTGTGACTTTCTCCTGTACATCCAGAGGTCACATCCCCAGCTCCAATTCCCCTTCATCTGCCCAGGTTCTGCGCTCTCATTTCATTAAAAGGTTGTTTTCCACGTCAAGTCTTTGTTCCTGGTACTACAGTTAGACCTGAAATGCCTCAAAGTCTTAAAAATAACAACAAAAAACCCCCAAACTAATAAACCTCATTTAATATGTAGAAAAACATCTGTCTTGATTAAGAAAATCTTATATCATATTCAAATAGAGTTACAGCTGAAGGGCAATTTGTTCTCTGGGGTATCACTTCTTTGAGTTCAAGAAAATACTCCTGTTTGTTCTAACCCACCTCAAAATTTACTTTGATTTGCAAATTCAATGTACTCTGTGTAAACAAGTACTGACAATGAATTAACAATACCACATGACCTCTCTTTTCACTGGAGGAATACAGATTTTCAGGCTCAGAGAAAGTTTGTGTCCCCTTCACATGTTTTATTTCAGATCTTAATGAGTAAGCTTGAGCCTTAATAACTTGTAGTTATGTCAAGTGTCCTTATTTTTGATAGTTTCCTCAACTACATATGATCTCCTTCATTAAATGAGAAAAGTAAAGGGTGCTCAATGAAGTGATAATCTGTCCAAACAGGAATGGATTTCCATCTTTTCCATTTTCTACTGGTAACTAATTTCCTAGGAGACTACAAGGCAAAATGCAAGGCATGATAATTTGCTGAGTATTACTCAACCTTGCCATTTAGATAAATTATGTTACCTATGGAATTTACTCTCAGGGAAATGATTGTTCTGATTTCCTCATTCCTCACTATCACCAAACAATATTCTTCTTAAATTGATTTTATTTAGTATTCACTCAACAAACCTTAACTGAGAACTACCACATGACAAGCGTCATCCTACTTGCCAGGGAATAGTCTGGACTCAAGAGTCTCAACTCTCAAAGAATTCACAGCCCATCTGGGAGAAGAAATAAGAAAACCAACAATTACAAACAATGATATAGACAGGCAAACATATTTGACAGATAACCACAGGCTTTCCCCCATCCGAACGCAGGGTAAGGGTGCGAACCTAAAGCATTTGGGCTGGCAGGAGAAGGGGAAGGAATAGTCAAGTAAGATTTTTCCAAAGAGAGTGACATCTGAAAAAAAAAAAGTTATTTAGGCAGAGAAGAGGAATATACATGAATGGTGTGGAGTTCTCAGCAGAGGAAATCCAGCAGAGTCTTAGATTAGTGTCAAACTATCCAAAATTTCCCCATAAAATGTAGTATATATTTTTTTCACATATACTACCCTGTATAATAATTTTAGTACATTTAGGTTTGAGAACCGCTAAACCAGAATAAAGAAAGTAACAAAAGGAAAATCTACATGAGATACCTTGTAATTCAAACCATTCTACCTTTTAGGAAACTATTATGTCAAATCCCTAGTGATGAATGGAGGACAGGAGAGCAAAATCTGAATTATTTCTGGTTAACTGAAGGGTTTTCCATTCTGTTTTGATATCAAGACTCTCTTACCTTAATCTATGTTAAAAAGTTTGTCATTATATGGACAAGATATAAAATATATATAAAATCACTTAGTTCTGACCTAGCTAATAGTAATACCTTAATAAACGTTTCCTATATTTGAATCTACATCTTGATTGACCAGATTCATATACCTAGCCACTAACTTCTTATTCCCAGTTGATATTTCTTAGGCCTCATCAAGAAATTTCTTAGCCATCCCTGCCATGCATGATCTGGGGAGCTGATCTCATGAGCAATGTAAGATCTTTTTTTTTTTTTTTAAGATTTTATTTATTCATTTGAGAGAGAGAGAATGAAAGACAGAGAACATGAGAGGGAAGAGGGTCAGAGGGAGAAGCAGACTCCCCGCTGAGCAGGGATCCCGATGTGGGACTCGATCCCTGGACTCCAGGATCATGACCTGAGCCGAAGGCAGTCGCTAAACCAACTGGGCCACCCAGGCGCTCCCAGCAATGTAAGTTCTAAAGGCAGGGTGTGACATAGGTTCCAACATAATGCAGCTCCGATGGGAGCTCATAAGAGAAGAGAGGGATTCAGCACCATCATGGAGAGAATTTCAAGCATTCCCATCAAGACAGGCACATAGTGCATCTGGAGGGTAGCAGTACCCTGTGGGTCATGTTAAGGAATGAGAATTTATCCTGAGCTTTTGGATGATTTTAAGCAAGGGAGTAACATGAACATACATTGTTTTAAAAGGTTACTTGGGTGGCTACATGAAGAATAGATTAAAGCAGTGCTCACATCAGGGAGGAAAGTGAGAGGCCTATTAGGATAATCCTGGTGGAAATTAGAAGGGACTGAACCAAGTCAGAATCAGGAGGAATGGAGCAAAGACCATGGAATAGAGATATTTAGAAGACAGAAAAACTAGGCTTGATTTTTTTTTTTTTTTAGAAGGGAAGGTTTGGGGCATAGAGTGGCGAATTCCACTTAAGCCATTCTGATTTTGCTTTCTGTGAGCTACTCAAAAGGAGTTGTTCAGGTGGCAATTGGATATAAAGGTCTGAAGTTTAGCAAAGAATTCCTGACTTGAGATAGAAATTTCAGATATATTAACATATAACCAGACAGAGAAGAGAAGAGTGTCAAAGACTGATCTGAGGATAACCCCAACCTTTAAGGGATAAAATACTGATGACAGCACAGAAAGTGAATGGGTCGGGGGATATTTTTTTTAACAATATAAAGAACACTTGAGCATATTTATAAGCAAAAAAAAAAAAAAATGAACCACTTTCTTTTAAAATCTATGTGGAAATGAGACAACACATGAACCAAAGTCTTAGAAAGTCAGGGGAACATTTTTCCAAAGAAGACATCCAAATGGCCAACAGACACATGAAAAAGTGCTCAACATCGCTCGGCATCAGGGAAATCCAAATCAAAACCTCAATGAGATACCACCTCACACCCGTCAGAATGGCTAAAATTAACAAGTCAGGAAACGACAGATGTTGGCAGGGATGTGGAGAAAGGGGAACCCTCCTACACTGTTGGTGGGAATGCAAGCTGGTGCAACCACTCTGGAAAACAGTATGGAGGTTCCTCAAACAGTTGAAAATAGAGCTACCATACGATCCAGCAATTGCACTACTGGGTATTTACCACAAAGATACAAATGTAGGGATCCGAAGGGGTACGTGCACCCCAATGTTGATAGCAGCAATGTCCACAATAGCCAAACTGTGGAAAGAGCCACGATGTCCATCGACAGATGAATGGATAAAGAAGAGGTGGTATATATACACAATGGAATATTGTGCAGCCATCAAAAGGAATGAGTTCTTGCCATTTGCAACGACGTGGATGGAACTGGAGGGTGTTATGCTGAGTGAAATAAGTCAATCAGAGAAAGACATGTATCATATGACCTCACTGATATGAGGAATTCTTAATCTCGGGAAACAAACTGAGGGTTGCTGGAGTGGTGGGGGGGTGGGAGGGATGGGGTGGCTGGGTGATAGACATTGGGGAGGGTATGTGCTATGGCGAGTGCTGTGAATTGTGCAAGACTGTTGAATCACAGATCTGTTCCTCTGAAACAAATAATGCAATATATGTTAAGAAAAAAAAAAAGAAGATAGCAGGAGGGGAAGTACGAAGGGGGGAAATCGGAGGGGGAGACGAACCATGAGAGACGATGGACTCTGAAAAACAAACTGAGGGTTCTAGAGGGGAGGGGGGTGGGGGTATGGGTTAGCCTGGTGATGGGTATTGAAGAGGGCACGTTCTGCATGGAGCACTGGGTGTTATGCACAAACAAGGAATCATGGAACACTACATCCAAAACTAATGAGGTAATGTATGGTGATTAACATAACAATAAAACAATAAAAAAAAGTTGGGGCACTAAAAAAAAAAAAAAAAAAGAAGAAGAAGATAGCAGGAGGGGAAGAATGAAGGCCAGTAAGTCGGAGGGGGAGACGAACCATTAGAGACGATGGACTCTGAAAAACAAACTGAGGGTTCTAGAGGGGAGGGGGTGGGGGGATGGGTTAGCCTGGTGATGGGTATTAAAGAGGGCACATTCTGCGTGGAGCACTGGGTGTTATGCACAAACAATGAATCATGGAACATTACATCAAAAACTAATGAGGTAATGTATGGTGATTAACATAACAATAAAAAATTATTAAAAAAAAAAGAAAGTCAGGGGAACATGGGGCCCTCCCCTAGTCTACAGGGTCACCCCAAGGGTAGGTTCCAGTCTTGGATTAAATCACAACCCTTCTGCTACCAACGTAAGTGAAACCCCATAACTGTTAGCAGTCTTTCAAAGGAATGGGTGCTGAGAAATGGCAGCAGAGAACATGAGGAATGTGTGTATGCAGAAGGACTCTTCTAAGAACATTGGCTTTAAATAGCTTTATTGTTTCAACCAAAGTAAAAAGAGCACTTGCTTGGGAGTCATAGAAGTGTGCCACTCAGATGCCCTTCTAGAGAACATTTTAGGAGAGCAGAATTGCCTCACAGCCCTGGCTGCTCCCCTTTGGATCAACCACCTTATTCTTGCCAAGGCCACCTTTCCAAAGGCTGCTCCTAGTTGATACATGAACAAAGCAGTGGTACTAATTCTGGAACATTACTATTGCACTTCTCTAACAGGCAACCTTTGCTCTTCTACCAGCCTGGCCAAGATTTTTCTCAGAATTGTACTGCAGTCTAGGACTCCACCTACAAAATCTTTTCTTCCCTGTCTCCTTTCTGCATCACAGTCTTGAAAGCACACCCTCCCCATCCCTCCTTTTTTCTATTCATGCACACAGGCTGTTCCCACCTACATTTCTTGCAGTTCCAGTCCTGTCATGGCATCTGCTTCTAGAATGACCTAATGGACACAAGGGGTTGCTCTAAGGGCCGAGGATTTAAAGTTGATAGGACAGACAAAGCTCCCATCTCCAAACACATTATAATTTGTTGGGTTTTGATAGAACAAAAGTACGTACATCTTGATTCTACGTTCAGTCCCTGTGGGCAGAGTGATCTCCATCTCCTGTCTTTTTATTTCCTTTTTAACTCATGGCTTTGATATTGGTACACCCAAGGATTCCTAAGAGAGCTTTGCTCCTCTCTCAATTTAAGTTTGTACTGCTCCCCTTACGTCTCTGTCAATGTCAGAGTGCCATTTTCTTGGCTTTTATGAATAATCCCAACATTTATAATTTATCTCTCAAAGCTGCCCCTTGGCACTGCAGCAGAAAGTGAGTCATCACCCACTCATGAAATCTAGGATGATTCCGAGATAATTCAGTAAAGATTAGCTACTTCACACCTTGCCCCCTCACTCTGGTTCATGCTGGCTCTCTGCCACTGGCTGATAAAATGTGCACGTAACTTTCTATCCTCATTCTGAACTGCATTTTGAGACTAGCATGCCTCTACACCCACATGCCTCTCATCAAAATCCTAACACTGATTTAAAATGCATGAGTCATTTTATTCATATCTTGGGTTCCATTTGGGAAAATGCTGATCCTGGAAAACAGGAAAGTCTCATTTCCTCTCCCTCCCTCATTTTCCATGATCCTTCGTAGCCTGTACATCAATTCTGCCCACTCTTTGTACAGCTGACGCTCACAACGCTTCTCAGGCACAAAGGCCCAACACTCGGCAGTGGTTTGTGGAATGACCACTTGATTCATTGTACACAGGCACTGACTCTTTCTCAAGTTCTTAAGGTCTGCTTCCTTTGGTAGATGTGTGTGGAGAGGGGAGGGAGAGAGGAGAAATTAGAGTTAGATTGGGAGGAGGTCTAGGGCACCTCTCTGTGGGTGGAGAATGACCCACGGTCTCTCACAGAGGACACAATCCATTTCATTTTCTCCTTTTGCTCCTGTAAAGCATTGTGAACCATCCCAAACAATCCACTTTGCAATAAAATGCTGTTGCATTCTCGCATTACTGTCTGTAGCTCAATTTAAACTCGACCCCACATCAAAAGGGAGTAAAGCAAGTTAGCAGCTATGTCCCAGTGGATGCTCTTAGGTTGTCTTCAGGGCTTGAAAAATGCTCATGGAAACCACATTTTATAACAAAGTGCATCATCTATCAGTGGACATGCTTGGAAAGATTAGAGTTTCGCTGCAGGTCTCCTTAGAATGCAAGCACTAAAGCCCCGTGTGTTGGTGCACAAAGAATCTAGTCTTCTCTTCTACCTGAAATTAATAAATCATCGCATTCAGGCACACATAAAAAATATGGAGAGGTGGAAAAGTGTAGGAACAGAGATTTAGGATGATGTACTCCACTAAATTTAAGGGCATAGCCAGGAGTGTGGGTAAGCTTCCTATCCCTTCAGATCTGTCGCAGCAGTGATGGGAAAACTGGGGGATGAAATGCTATGGGATGAGATGCCTAGCTCAAAATGATTTTGCTCCTCCATTTCTGGAAGAGGATTTCATTCTGATCTCACTGTGTCTCTCACTATCTTCTAAAATTAGGTTCAAAGTTAATTTCTTTTTTGAAAGCAGTCCAGACTAATCCTATTAGCCAGTATATTTGTATGAGTGTGTTAAATACATAAATATGCACGTGTGAGACACAGATGTCGAGATGGTCCTATAGTTTCTTCTATGTGTGCCAGTTTAGTTCTCTCCCTGGTGTGAATAAGAGAGACATTTTTGTATGTTGGTCTTGCCTTTCACATTAACTTGCTAAGTCCTCCAGGGCAGGGATCATGGCTACACAATACACTGTCTCTAGATACCCAACTGAGAAAGGCAAATTCTTGTGGACAAACAGTGAACTTTGGTCAGGGAATCTTGGATCTACTCTGACATAAATTTAGTCAGCTAACAATCTCTATGTGCCTCAGACTCCCTTGCTATAAATCAGGATCAGAAGCCATTTCTTTACGAGGTGTTCGAGGAATTCGGATGATGGGGGGAGTACATAAGAGAAAGGTAGTGTCACATTGCTCTCTCACTGTATTCTCTCAGGTTGTGGAAAGATTCCATCCTAATCCATTGGCTATTGCATTGAAAACATTTTATCCTCTCTATAAGAATCTAACTCTGCCCTCTGGTGCTGGGTAAAATAATTACTTTCTTCCATTTTATTATTTATTTATTTATTTATTTAGCATTTTTAACTGTTTGTATCTATTTGGAAAATCTCACCCAGCCACCCTTTTTAATGGGTCAACTTACATAAATGTATTTTCTTTAATAGGTTCCCTGGAGTCCATTTTTTCCATTTTTCCATGATTCTTTTTTACTCTGATTAATTCATCTGCAACATTTTATGTTTAAAATGTAATTCTTCATAAGACCCCCATGGCGATGTTCATTTGAGGACTTTCTCGTACTGTCATAATTAGTTTTACTGTCCAATCTTTACTATTTCATATGGAACAACTAAGATTTAAAGGTGACAAAAGCAAAATGTGGTAGCAAGAGCTGAGGGCAGTTTGTAAAACTTGAAGCCTACAACAAAGACATCCATAAGTTCAAAAAGCACACTCAGGAAATTCACCTCTGTTGCTTCCATTTCCCTGATTGAAGATGTATTTTCATTATTCTGATCAATAAGTGATATGGGTACTCTCTAACATTTGAGGCAAAAATGAATAAAATTCATTCTGTGAAATACCATTGGAAGTGACTTGTCCTCCAGAACTAGAAGTCTAACGCATATTTAAATAACAATAAAGGATAAAATTAAATATTAGCAATATGATTGGCAAAAAAAAGAGATATTATATCAATTCTGAGGGTGCAAATGTTCAAGTGATGTCAAAGAAGTAGGTGACAAAACCTAAAGAAAGCCTTGAAGGACAAGATAGAAGGACAAGATCTGGTGATTCATTAAAAGTACTCAGAAGCTCATAAGAATTGGAAATAGGGCTGGAGAACAAGATTCAAGGTTGCCTAGAAAAAATGCCCCAAAGCACACCAAAGAATTGGTTCTGGTGTGGAAAAAAAGCTACCTCCAGAGAGAACTTGTACCACTTGCTTCCTGAAGTGCCTAATCCAAAAGCAAAGCCAGTGGCCCTCGGACATTTGATTGTCAAAGTATACATCCTAGGCTTCTATCCAGCTGCAGAAGCAGCTGGGAAGGCCAGCTTACACTAGATTTCTCTCCAGAAGTGGGAGGTAGTCTGTTCCTCACAGAGACACAGAGATGTGTTAGGAGGGGCTGGAAATCTGTGTCCATACACATGGATGAGCAGACACTGGGCAGCCACCAAGGACGATAAACACTCACTACCAGCATCTCTTATTCAGTCAGCATCAGTTTCTGGAGATTTGAAAAGACTTAACAAAGACAGAGCATTCTTGTTCTTGAACTCAGCGTGGTAGGACAAACAGGGACCTTAACACTTCTTCGGTCCAATCTCCTCGTTCAGGAAACTAAGGCTCAAAAAGTAAAAAGATATGTCCAGGGTCACCTCGCTGATTAATGGTACAGCCAGGACTAAGACCCCTGTCTTCTAACCCCCACCCAGTGTTGGTGCTTGTGGTCCTGAGCCACGTAACCTTATAAGAGAAATCCTTACTTCCTGGAGGAATGAAAGCAGTATCCATCTCCTGTCTGCTTAGGGGAGCTCTCCTTTGCCACTGAGATGCAAACTTCTATCAGGACAGGGCTATCCCAAGGCCCTTGTGATAAACGCTACAGGATTATTGTCTTTAACCAGCCCCAGGCTAAGCTCCTTTCACCCTATGACTCCCCCAGTAGATTACAGTGTTTGACTGCAACATATTCTATTCTCTTTGAAAAATCCGAGAACTCCATTTAAGACAGGATTCAGTGAAAAGGAATTATGAAAGAAAGGCTATGCCCTTCACTGGTGTATAAAACTGTACACTTCACTTATCCCTTTCTGGGACTTGTCTTCCTGATCTGTAATATCAGGATACATAGTTCTCAGGTTTTTGTTTTGTTCAATTTAATTTGTATTTAGAATTAAACGAGACAACAATGTACAAACTCAGTGCATAATAGGGACTCATTGAATGGTGTTTTCTTTTTTAATACGTATTTATATGCCTATGTAAGAAAGCCAAGCTTCTCTCTCACATGCTAATCCTAAATCATCTCTCACTGTTTTTCTCAATCTCTCTCAATCAATTCCTCGCCCTCGCTCTCGCTCTCGCTCTCAGGCATACCCATGGAAATGTATGTCTATCCAGGGGCAAGTACTACTTCTATTCATCAAGAGCATAAATATTTCATTAGGGAAATATAAAACTGTTCAAGTTTTTACAATCAAGGCACAACTATTTAGCCCCTTTATTCTTCAGCCTCTGGCCTTTGCTTTGGTTTTGGTGTTAGAATCTACTGGTTCTTGCCTTTTCATTGGCTCAGTAGTCTCCCAGATAACAAAGTCCTAACCACCTTAGTGACTTGGGTACCTACCACTACCACATGTCCTGTTGAGTATTGGTCTTAGCACATTTTTTTTTTAATTTTTTTTAAAACTTTTTATTTATTTATTCATGAGAGACAGAGAGAGAGAGAGAGAGAGAGAGAGAGAGGCAGAGGGAGAAGCAGGCTCCCAAGGAGCAGGGAGCCCGATGCGGGACTCGATCCCAGGACCCTGGGATCATGACCTGAGCCGAAGGCAGACGCTTAACCATCTGAGCCACCCAGGCGCCCGGTCTTAGCACATTTTTACAACACTATGTATTTTGCCTTTTTCCTAGAACAGATAATTTTCCTGTGGCTCCTGACTAAAGAGTCCATGCTTTGCATTACCTTTCCCAAATGCATTGGCTTGATTTTTTTTTTTTTTTAATTTGACTTTGCTATTTTGGGTCTATGATCCTAAACAATTTCTGCTCTCTCAAACTTCAATGTGTTTGTAACACTTTCATGCTCAGTGTCCTCCAAATAAATGTGCCATCAATGTTATTTATTGCTTTTCCAGATTTCTAATAAAGACTTTAATCTGTGCCTGCCACTTGTCACTGAAATTGCTCCCTAAGTAAATATATGGATGAACCAGTTCTTATTACAGAAATTTTAACCTGTTGTATAAGTAGCCACGTATTTTACCCTGTATTAAATGTTTTACTAGATTGTAATTTCTGATATTCTAAAATTTGTGACCTATAAAATTGCAATTGTATATGGTTAAATCCAATATATGTACTGTGGAAAGAGCACAAGACTTGAAGTTAGGAGCCATCAGCTGATTTCTGTCGCTGAGTGATTGTAGGCATTTATTTTTCTTTACTCTCTAGGCCTCAGTTCCCACAACTTCAAAATGAAGCTTTAAATTAGGTGATTTCTTACTTTCCCTCTAGGCTTTTAAGAAGTCTATATATTCCTGTCACAAACCTTATTTAAACCTACCTATCTTGAAAACAAAAGAAAACAACAACAACATTAACCACCACCACCACCAACAACAACAACAAACTAAAAAATATTGTTTAAATTTTTCAGAGGGAAAATATATAAGGGACTTTGGAAAACAGTTCTGGAAGATTTGACATCAGAGGCTATTTGTTTAAATTAGGAGATTTGATCACTAATTTAGTCCTAAATTAGGAGAGAAGTTCTAACTGCCACAGGTTTTACAGAAGTTGTTTTTTTTTTAAAAAGAGGAAGTACTATTTTCACTTCAAATAACATCTACCTACCAGCTCTTTGGGAACACCTGCATGTTTATGATGTCCAAATGCATAGGGTCGGCCAAAGTAAACCAATTACCTCTCACAACTGTGCTATGAGAAGTTCCCTACTACTAACCACCCATTACTCAGAATCACAGACTTGGGGGCATCCTTGACTTCTGCCCTTTCCTTCCTCCATTCCATCGGTTGCCACGTTTCCACCCACCTGTAGCACTTTGCTAGGTCACCATGCCAATCTAACCCAAATTCAGGCCTCATGAACTGCCACCTAGATTATTTTAATCATCCAATAACTATTCCTCTTGCTTCCAAGATCTCTTTAGTTTTTAGTTCAACCTATGTAAGACTTTCAGATAAATTGCCTTAACCACAGCTCTTACCATATTATTCCCAAAGATATCCACTGACTTGCTAATGTCTACCAGCTAGGTTTCAAATCCTTTGGTCTGTTAAAGAGTATTCTGAGATCCAATCCGAACCATCCCTCTGGATTATTTTTCTATCTGCTGGTTCAAATTATATTCTTCCAAGGTCCAGTTCAAAGTCAACCTTTTCTTAAAATACTCCTGAGGGGTCAGAATAAATGTTCTGATCCCTCGAAGTGACTCTGTCATAGCATTCATGACTTTCTCACATCAATTCTAATTTCTGTGTACTAATTAGCCTACTTTTTCATTAAATGCAAGTATTGTTTCTTCTTTCAGTATTATAGTTTCCATTACCACTTACTGAGTGACCATTATATGAATTTAGGATGAACATATGGTTTGACTCTTCCTTAAGTAGACATTAACTTTCTCTGAGGTGAAAATAGGGGTGAAGCTATTTTTATACTTTATAGTTTAACTGAAAAATTAAAGGTAATATTGCATCTGGAGACCTTCTTTTAAAAACCCACCCAAGTTAAGTTTTATGAGACATTTCTTTAGAGAAAGATATTCTATTTGTTTAATAAAGGTATTTTAGTTTCAAAATTTGTGTTCTATTTATTTAATATATTTGTTTCAGTACTTTGCTAAGTAGTGATATTCTACAAGTTTAATTCTACTCATAACTCCCTGGCTTAGCTATTAAGTTCACCTATGCTTTTGAAGCACACACAAAGTAATCCCTATCCTACCCAACTCAGAAAAGTCACAAGTTTCTTTAGTTTTCAAATAAGTATATCTGCCCATCCATCAGGTAGAAGAACAGGATTAAATACATATCAGAAATAAATAACTCCATTAGTCACAAGAATAGACTCATCAATCAGCCTCTGAGGTCAAACATTTGACAGGTGCCAGTGAGCTCTTTTCCAATATCACCTTTCAGAAATGAGGACATCAAAGGAGTTAACCATGATGCATTCAAGGGGACTACAAAACTAACTGGCCAAAAGACCCCATTTGGCTCAACTGAAGGTTGCAGGATGAACTCAGAACCAGAATGTACTTTGTGATGTGGTTAGTTGGACTAAATAGGTAAAACTGGTGAGCTGAAGACAAATATTTAGCATTAGTGATATTAAAAGTCATTCAAAAATATCAAAACACAGAACGGTATATATAGTTCTACTATTACTATAAATCTATAGATTTATAAATCTACTGTACTGCTACCATATAGTATATACAGTACCATACTACTACTGTAAAGTCAGGATGCCCCTTGCCTTTTAAAAGAGAACTAAAACATAGCAGCATAAAGTTGGGCCATACTCTTTTTACGGCATATTTGAGGAGGTTTTTAAGTCTCCTTTCTAGAAACTCTTTTGGAAACAAACTGATATTAGTAGAATATCCCCCAAAAGACCCATTTCCATGTAATTCATAGTCTCATGAACAAAAGGAGACATGGTATTTTTATTTGCTCTATTTGAATTCATACATTTACTAGTCACATGAACAAAATGAGCTAAAACATCTCTGACAACCCAGATGTCTCCCTCTCCGCCCTCTGCCTCAGAAAGCTCTTACTATTACTGCTCTTGCCAACAAACTTCCTTCACTTGACTAGGAGAGCTGGAGAAAAGGAAGCCAAAGTCAGGGATTTGCCTTCTTGTTCTGTTCTTTGAAGATGAACTGTATCCCTTAATTTACACAGCTGGATGGAAACACCTACAATGAAACCTCTTCGAAGAAATGGAAAACCCATTTAAGGTTCATAGAAAAGGCAAGTCTTTCAGGAAAACTGTAGGGTTGACAAAAATTAGAGTTCTTCACTTCTTATGGTTATGATCTTTTTGAGGCTGTATCTCCTCCCAGATCCCTGACCCCTAATGGGGTCAAATTAGCACTCAACTCATACATAGGTAGTAGAAACAACACACAACTGGGTCCATATTTCTTCTCCAGGTGCTTGCCTTCCATAGAAAATATTTCACCCTCAAAACTTATGCCTAATAATAAAGAAGAGGTTATATCCCCATCAAAATCATCTTCCCAGACTGCAACCCTAAAGGCCTTACACCTTCTTCTTCAAATAAGGGTCTTGTTTTCCATCTCAAGTGAGCATTCCACCAGTCAGAGTTTTGGACTTGGGTATTAATATTAGATGATTGAGCATTTATAGCACTGCCAGTGTTACTTTTATAGGGCCAACCCATATTCCTAATAAGCAATGCATTGCTGTCTGCCTAACAGGGATGGAGTATAGGGAATAAAGAGCAAGCATCAGTGAATGAACTCGGCAGCCACAAACAAATTACCACAGACATGTACCTTCCTGAAAGGCAGAGAATTATGGAGGCAATATTGCATGATGAGATATGTAAGTACAGCCTTGGAGGTTCATGTGTGGATGGAAACCATTTAAGTAAAGCACTTAAGAAAATTGCTTTCTACTGTCTGGATGAGGATTTATCATGAGATACAGTTTTTAAGTAAAAAAAAAACCTTACATGTAAACCTGGACTAAGTGCTTTGTCCAAGGTGACACAATAAGGGAAGCAATAGAGATAAAAATGGAATGCTTGAAACCAGCCTCCTGATCTAATCACCAGACACTTTGCAAGTTTATCTGAAGAGGTCCTAATGCAAAGCAGAACCAGAGGAGTGAGAGGTCAGCGTTAAGAACGGCCACGGCCAACTGGGCAGCACTAGACATGGGATTGATTACTTCCGTAAAGAGTGATAAAATTTTATCAATAATGACACAGAAGAAAAAAAATGCAATCTTATGTAGCATAAAAGGAAAAGCATTTTCTCTGCTAAAATGCCTTTTGCTAATCATTACTAGTCACTAATGCTCACATGACATCTGACCCTCTTTAATCTTGACATTCTGGCTTAAGTATAAGCAGGCAATTCCATTGTCTTTGTCTATTTTTTTTTTAAATCCATTTTGGTATGATTTCTTTCACACAGTTTCCAGATCATCTGCTACATATCAGGTGTTGCGAAGGGGGCATTAAAATGGCCAAAGCTCATTTCTACCTTACAAGGAACTCAAGTCCTATTGCTCATGGATGCCGAAATAATCCTTCTGGACACAGGGGGTGAGTACTCCGAAACATCTAAGGATAGAGTCCCATGGGAATACAGTAGTGGGTGGGAGAATGAGAAGAGACACCTGGCCATGAGGGCAGATGACTTTGCAGGTAGAATAAAGAGCAATGGTACAGGAGAGAAGAGAATTCTAGGCAAAGGCAGTAACTTGAGCAGAAGCTCTTCTGCTTCAATTCAGTTTTCTTTGTCAGACATTTACTTCTCACATCAACCCAGGCTTTATTCATCATCAGCTGTTTTAGGTTTCTTAATCTCAACATCCTCAATTTCCTGTATGACGATGATACTGGGTACCTTCCTAATATGGTGGTTGTGAGAATTAAATGAGAAATTCTGCATAAGGACTTTAAAAAAGAAAATTGTCACGTTCTGAGCTCTGCATATAATTATTACAATTGTTTAATGATTGGATAGAGAATACAAGCCCTCTCTTTGTCCATGCTGGATATGAGTTAGGTGAGACCCTTAACAGGCCTACTCCTGGAGGAGAACCCAAAGTCATGCCTGATCAAAGATACTACGCTCAGTGGTCTCTCACATCAAATCACATAAATATTAGGTGGATTAGGTCACTGTTCTCTGAGAAGTATTCCATTAGCCAGCCATATCAGAGGAAGAGATTAGTAAACCAGACTGAACTAGCAAGAGCTGCAGAGTGCAAAACCATGAGGGCATGAGAAACCAGGCATATTGTGATACAGAGAAAAATCTAAAGTGTCACAATTGAGAATATTTTTGGCAAAAGGATAACAAAGGAGCATGGTGTCTAAGACTCATTTTGCCTACATCAGGGTTCTGCTTGGTGTCAGCCCCCATAAGCCTGTTATTAGAAGATGGTCTATTAGAAGGAATGCTTTTAAAGCATCCTATCAGCAATATGGACAGGATAATTAGAGCTACAGGTGGGGGAAACAGCATGGTGGTAAGACTTCTACCTTTTGTTCATGACAGCATTTTTTTCCCCAGCTAACTAAAGAAACTTAAAAACATTTTATGGATAAGGTGGCTGTTGTGGGTATAAATTAAAACCAATACAATTGGTTGCTATTGGAAATTAGCTTTACAAGAAAAAGCATTTTACAACATCACTTTTCTCTGTGGGTACTTTTCTCTTTAAGAATGTGTGCGTGTGAACACGCTTGTGTGTGTGTGTGTGTACATGCATGCGTGTGTGTGTGTGTGTGTGTACATGCATGTGTGTATGTGCAGTGAAGAAGGTATTGCACAAGATTTATATAAAAGGTAGCTAAATATAACCTGTATTTGTCATTTGAGGATCCATGACATATAGTTAAGAATAATTAAGACTGAATAGCCTATTGAAAAGGGATACAGATACCCATGCTCTCTGGGAAGTAAGAGGAAGTAAAAAAAAAAAAAAAAAAAAAAAAAAGATTTCTTACTACATCAATGCTTTATAAAGAAGAGCTTCGAAAAAAAAATAAAGGAAAGGGTTTTTTTTCCCCCTAAAGCCAACCTTTGCCATTTATTTTATCCTGGTAAGAAGTATTAATTTTAAATACAAAAGATAATGCTATGTCTGCATGCTCTTCTTAAATCCAAATTATTCAGGAAATTTCAGAGCCCTGTGGAGAAGAGGGGAGTGGTTTTGTATTTTGCTCTGTTTAGTAGCATGGAATAAGTGTCCACATCCTCCACAAAGTGGCAGTGATAAAATACTTCCGATATACACACCATACCTTACTTTTAACACATACACACCCAAATAACGAAACCAACTTTAATATATTAATTAAACCAATAACCTAACATGAATGATTATAATCCAATTTTTACATAAATAAGAATAAATATGGATCCTGGCACATGACTCGGAGTGTCAAAAAATACTTGCAGTGTCACTGTAGGTAAGAGTGTGGACTCTGACATCATGTAGACATGGGCTGGAATATATATTCTAACTCTTAAGAGCTATGTGATCCTGGCAAGTTGATTAATCTAAGACTGTTTCCTCATCTGTAAAATAAGAATAACAGTTCAGAACTCAGAGAGTTGATGAATTCATAAAACAAGAACTTGACATCTAATAAAGCTCTGATAAATACTACTTATTACTACCATCACCATTTACATTAACTAGCTTTTTCTTTTTTTTAAGATTTTTTTATTTATTTATTTGAGAGAGAGAGAATGAGAGATAGAGAGCACGAGAGGGAAGAGGGTCAGAGGGAGAAGCCGACTCCTGTTGAGCAGGGAGCCCGATGTGGGACTCGATCCCAGGACTCCAGGATCATGACTTGAGCTGAAGGCAGTTGCTTAACCAACTGAGCTACTCAGGCGCCCCAACTAGCTAGCATTTTCAAGTCATAAAGCAAGAATGTAGCAGAGCTGGTGCTTAAACCAAAATCTTCTGCCTCTATGTCCACAGCCCTTAATATTTTCTACATTTGTACTAGTAATTTCTAGAAAAGAGTTCACATGTGAAGGGATACTTCCTTTTGTTTACTATTTTGTTAAAGTGTTAAATTAATGGTAATGGAAGTTTCACATCCTACTCAAACCCTATGAGTAGTCTTCACACACTTTGAAAATAGACCCATATAGTGGAAAAAAATATGTTCTTTCCTTCCATGTTCGATAACAAATAAGGTCAACGTTGTAGCATGTGGTCAAGCTGTATGGACCACATCAAATTCATTTCATTGATGAAATCAACTTTAAAAAGAAAAATGGCTGCATGTTTGCCAGCCCCTTTGCCCATAATAGGATGAGCATCCATCACCACAAGGTCAACAGGGGTGCCCTGAGAAGTATCAGTGCCCTGTAAAGTGAGGCATAAGACTGGCTGGCTGGGAGCACATATGCCCATGCACTGGCACTAGAAGAGGTTCCTGGGTGCTGTGTAGGTGAGGTCAATACAGTACATGTGGCAATCAAACAAATGGGTCCTATTAAACCTATTCAGATGAATGAATGAATGAATGAATGAATGAATGAATAAATACTGGGCAAGTACTATGTTTGTGGTCTAAGTCCTATAAACACCATCAGGCTGCAAAATCTGAGACTCAGTATCTCCATCCCTTTTCTTTTACATATGCTGGTCCTCTTAATATCTGTTTAACCTAAACTCTCCACGCCCAACACCAAATTATAGGAGCAATTGCCACCTATGGCAAAAATAAAGTTCTTTAGATCCATATGCTAGAATTCAGCCATAGATCATACTTACCAGAATCCATTCAACAACTATTCAGGTATTTATAGAATACATTCTGTGTGTTCCAGATTCAGATGTATGTAAACAAAACAAAGGCAAGTAGGTGGAAATGCCTGTCCCCTTTAAACTTCTAATCCTCTGAGTGAAAACATACAATAACTTATGTACATTTGGAGTATCTTATAAAGAGATTGACATAAGAGAGAAAGGGAAATTGGGTATGCTTCTCTTCAAAGGGTTCATTTGCAACTTTAAATAAGGGTAACTAGAAGAAGACTTTCCGAGAAAATTTTTGAAGGAGATAAGGAGCAAACCAAGTGGATTTCTGGGGGGAAGAGTACTCCAAGCAGAGCCAACAATAAACACACAAAGGCCTAAGGGGAAGCATGACTAATGAGCTTGAGAAGGACAGGGAGACAGTCTGGCTGGAGAAGGTCAGGGAAAGAAAGGAGTAGATGAGGTCAGACAACTAAGAAGAATGGATCACATTGCACCCTGTAGAACATCATAAATACTTTGGTCTTTAAATGAGATAGGAAGCCACAGAAGTGTTTTGAGTAGAAGTATTACATGAACTTATTATTTAACAAGATCACTCAGGCCCACTGCCTGTTTTTGCACAATCCACGAGCCAAGAATGTTTCCTACCTTTCTAAGTGGCTGATCAAAAAAAAAAAAAAATCAAATGAAGAATATCTTGTGACTTGTGGAAATTACATAAAACTCAAATTTCAGTACCTTAGTTAAGTTTTTTTTTTTTTTTTTTTGGAATGCAGCCATTCATTCATTCATTTGGAATGCATTCATTCATTTGCTGATTGTTTATTGCTGCTTTCATGCTACAATAACAGAGTAGTTGTGATGAAGATGGTATGGCACCAAAACTGAAATATTTAACCTCTAGCCCTCTTCAGAAAGTTTGCCAACCCCTACACTGGACTATATAGGGAAATAAAGAAGCAGAGACCAGTTAGGAAGCATGGCAAAAATCAAAGCAACAAATGGTGTGGTTTGACCATCTCTTATAAAAATCAAAGCAAGAGATGGTCAGCTGCAAAGGTGGTTAGAGACAGTCAGGCTCATGATATATTTGGAAGGTGAAGCCAAGTCCCTTTGCTAATAGACTGCAAGCAGGGTGCAGAAGAAACAGGAGTCAGAATGACCCCAAGTTGCAGTACCCCAGTCCTGACACCAGTCTCCAAACCATAGGATCACTCATTCAGGTGTTTCACAGTTTGTTTGTTTGTTTGTTTGTTTAATACGCTTTCAAATTGGTCATTGCACCTGAGTTCTTAATTCTGTCAACTCTCCTCCACCTCACTTTCCTTTAGGAAAGAGCTCTTACGCTGGCTTGCTAATCGTTCTCCCAGATCAAGATTATGTCTTCATCTCTTCACTTTTCTATCTTTGTTTATATACCAGAAAGTGAAGAGAAGAAAAATGAAAGCCGGGTAGGAGATATTTAAAGGGAGTCCTCACATTACCCTTTACTTCCTGGCCAATACTTGATAAAAAGCAGTGGTTCTTTAGAAACTCCCTGGCCATGAGCAACATCCATTTTGCCTCTGTAAGAGAGATCCCAGAACCAGATGTCTAAATGGGAAGATACTCTTTCAGAACAAAACATCTAAAAATGATACTTAAAAACAGATAACAGTGTTTTCAATCACTAGTCTTATTAGTATAGTAAAGAATTGATTCTCATCCATTTTTGCCAAAAAGCAAACATGTAAAATTTCACTAAAAGTGCAATATGAGTTTGCCAGAACTACTTTTTAGTGCTAAAATGATATGAAAATTTATATTTCACTTGTGATTTTCTTTAAAGCAGAAATACATGGTTGTTATTAAAGCTCTGATTTTGTCACAACTTTGTTAGGCATCAGTTTTATTCATCCAAAATGACACAGGTGGATTAAACTGCCTCTAAGGTCCTTTTTATTTTTAGCACTTTGTGTTGGTGAGTGCCCTTGGGGGCCTGCTAATATTCAAGAAGTTTAAGGAAGAAGATCTGATGTGAAATGCTAAATCCTTTGAGACAAAATTCAATTCCTTGCATTTTTAGGCTGCATATATTTCCTTCTAAATGTGTCTCCTGTTTCTGTCCCTACAACATAGGCTTTTGTATGGAAACAGTCTCTTAGCTAGCTCTTTTGTTCCTTTCTAGAATCAGAGGTCAGCCTCCTTAGCTTATAATGTCATCACTATCCCAACTGGCTAAAGGCTGTAGTGAATGCCAATTACTACACCTGCAGTCAGAAGCCAATTATTTCTTCCTTAAAATAATGTGTGTCCTGTAGTCAAAATGAAGAATGCAGCTCTTCTAACAAAAGCCAGTCGAAGAGTGAGCAGGGGTGAAAGACGAGGGCAGTGGGGCAAGAGAAAGGTCAGGATATAGTATTCATTGAGAAGAATGGTCACAGAACTACAGAATGTCAGAGCTAAACAAGATCTTAGAGATCATGGTGTCAGAAATACATCCTTGGTCCTGATCTAGGCTTAGAAAAGAGGATGTACCCCACCCCCAGCTTGTAAGTCAGAAATTCAGATGCCTCAAATCATGTTATTTAATTTTACATATATTCTACAAGGAAACATGTAATAACAAATAATAATAAGGCACACTGGCAAAGTCAGACAAATCTAGAGATGAATCTCAGCTCTACCAGTTCTGAGATCTAGAGCCTATGGAAACTTATCTACCTTTTCTGGATCCCCAATTTTCCATAGTAAAATGGGGATGATCATACCTACCTGGAGGGAACTCTGGAGTTTACCGATGATGTAAATCAACCACCTGGTACTGAGTAAGCACTTAACACATAGTGCTCTTTACCATGTTGTGTGTGTCTGTGTGTAGTTCTGTTTAAAGTGCTCCTCTGATCTGGTCCCGCTTCTAATGTTTCTACAGCTCTGTTTTCTAGTCGCCTTGATCTTTCTTGAATGCTTAACATGTCTTCCTCAACCTGAGGGGGGGTGGGAATCTCAAAAATCCTTGGATATATTGTCTTCCAATAGGTCACACTGAGAATTTAAAAGTTGTTGAGAATCCCTTTGCAAGTGCTACCACTGTTCGCTGCCGCCATTTCCTGGAACTTGATAGGGTGGACTCCGTTAATTCCAGAACGAGGGATAATGGAAGTCTGCAGGCACATGTGTGCACTCTGCAGATGCCCCATATGATTATGTACCTGGTGGGGAAAGGAACCCTTGAACTAGAATCTTAGGTTCCCTAGCAAGGATTCCTATTAAGAGCTAAGTTTACATCCAGTAATTATACAGGGTTAAGAATCCACACCCCAAACTTCAGTAAGAAGAGGTTGGGGCATTTTTCTCTTGGTAATAGGGAAGTAATAATTATCTCCCCTCTTTCCCCTTTCCTCTCTGGAGAAAGTGAGTATGAAGAAAGACAATGGACTAGAGAACACATAGGAAGTTTGACTTAATTTTCCACAGTACAAACACTTCAGATTCCTAGGATATGAAATTTCTCAGAGAGCATCCAAGGTTGGGAATCCTGTAGATAAATCTGTGCACTAGAATCAGCCTAGAGGTGTAGACAAGAAGTCACCCCAACACCACTCGAGCAACTTAAGATCTCCCCCAAAGAAGGCAGAAGAGGTAGAGTTCACGTCCTCAGATGCTGCCTTACAAATCAGTGATTAATCTAAGGGGAAAGGTCGCTTTTCAACTTTTTTTTTCTGCATCTATGCAAATGCCATGAAAATCCACATGTCACATTTGCATATGTCATAGGCCCCAGCATTAATGGCATATTTAAAAGTCATGATGTCACCACCATTAATCAGGCCCTGTGGTGCCAGGCTTCAGTGTCATCTATTAATCACCAGTATCTGCAGACGCATGTATTTGGAAAGGCTAAGTTTAGATTTATAAAGCGTGATTTACTTTTTTAAAGTAGCATGATTGAAGATGTATTGCCATCTTGTCCTGCTCTGGAATCTCCCACCATTGTATCCTTAGGAAAGGCCTGGCATTTCCAAGCTGATATTTAAGCAGCTATTCTGAAACAGAATGCAGTTGTAGAGGTCCTGAAAAAGCCACTGATGAATATCTTGCTTCCCCTTTAAAAGGGTTTAACTAGAACGTGCTGGCAGCTCAGTCTCGTTCTTTCAGAGCCATGACTTCAGGAAGAGAGGACAGTCCACAGGGAGGGGAAGCAGCCACACCACTGCAGGATAGCCATCTGGAGGCAGGGAGCTGGATCAAGCCCCCACAGATTTCTCTCTACTGCGTCCTGCTTCTTATCTGATTTCTGAAAAAGGAGCTGCTGGGGATTTCTTTGCTCGTGGATTGTGATGCAATCCTAAAATTGGCCACATTGCAGAAGAGCCACAGAGGAGAATCAGCTCTGTGGTTGAGGAAGAGAAAGAAAGGAATAAAATGGAGGGGCAACGAGACACAAGTATAAAGAAGCAAGAAACCAGATGCGAGGTGAGGGAATTCAAAAACAATTTGAAAACTGATAAAAATGAAGTCGATTGCAGGAAGGGAAACTAAATGGATAATGGAGAAGAAAAGACTGGAAGGTCTGAAGAAAAGCTGTTCAGAACTGTGGGGACCATTGGCAGTGACCGTGTTGTCAGTGTGGAATATTCTGCTTACGACTCTCCCTTCTAAGAGTCCTTGCCTTAGATCGATCTGATCTGTTCAGATGTTGGCCTACAGTTAACACCAGATTGTATGCTTTGCAAAGACTTACGTGTCTTCGCATAAATAATACCACTTTCCATTTACTCAGTCTGCTAAGACTGGAGAAATGCTTCATGTGGATTACTTATGTGATACATTCCCTTCACTATTTCTACATGATTAGAAGGGCATTTTAATTACCCCTATGGTACATAGAGTATCTGGTAGAGAAATGGAAGATTCACTCACACAAAAATCCTCTGGCTTTCAAGCTTGGGATCGCAACCCTGGAACAGTCATGAAGTCTCAGTAGGGACTTGAACATTATGCTTCATTCAAAAGAAGGAAATAAAGTTATCTTAATCAATTACAGGAATAATTTTACATGGATCTATCATTTTAAGATAACACCTTCTTAGGACACTACAGCCCTCTCCCAAAACCTTGCCCACATGGTCTTTCATATAAACTCTGTCATTTTTCGAACATCCGAGAGATGACATGCATGGATTCTCAGTGGAGGTTACTAAACTGGAAGCTACTAGAACTGGAAGATCAAAGTGGCGCTTCTCACATTCTCATCATTTCTCTACATCAAAAAGGAATGATGTAAATCACTGTTTTTAAAAAATGGTTTATACACAGGCTTTTGACCCGGAAAAATATTTTGTCATCACTTTGCCTCCATTTGTATAGTTCAGGTTGTTCCAAACCTCTGCTCAAGAAAGATTCTGAATGAGGAGAAAAGAAAGAAAATTGTACAGAGTACTGACTTACTGAGTCCCATCCACGCTACCCAGCGGAAACCATCCTAATGAACTGCAACATAGTCTCTGCTGCAAAGAACATACACCTGGGACCAGGGTGGTAAACAGAATCCGAAACAAGAAAGGACAATAAAATGTTAAAGTTTACAATAGAAGTCCTTCAAAGTTACCAGAGGGACAGTGAGAAGGCATGATTTCTCCCCTAAAGGGGAGACTTACTTAGGGAAAGGAAGGAAAAATGTCACATGAAGCACTTCTATTCGAGACTACAGTGCTAGAGAAAAACAATTTTGGAGGCTTTTGTTTCACATATGGTAATGGAAAATGCTATTAAAAGGACCAATGTCTTTCAGAAATATTCTGTCTTGAATGAATATAGATAATTATCAGACACTTTGTACTTGAAATTTCAGCCAATATCATCAGAGAGCTAGATACTAAGCAAATAGCAAAACTCAGGTTTATCGCTAAATTTAAAAAATTTGTTTATTTTTAAAAGATTTGATTTATTTGGCAGAGAGAAAGAAAAAAGAGAAAGAGACAGAGGGAGGGAACACACAAGCAGGGGGAGCAGCAGAAGGAGAGGGAGAAACAGGCTCTCTGACGGGTGGGCAGGGAGCCCGATGCGGGGCTCGATCCCAGGACCCCAGGATCATGACCTGAGCTGAAGGCAGATGCTTAATTGAGTGAGCCACCCAGGCGCCCTAAATCTTAAAAATTCAGAATAAATTCTATGGTCTAATACTGGGATCCATCTTAGAAACACACCGAATAAAAGTAAATAGAAGATAAGTTTGTGACACTATTATCCAACCAAAGATGACACTAACAGTGGAACATATTTGTAATCTAAATAAATGGGGAAAACAAATTACACCATGTTAGAAAAATTTGATTCTAATTAGAAATTATCATTGCCCTGATATTCTAGGAAACAAAGTTTTGTGCATCTCTACTAATCTGAATGGCTGGAAGCATTTGTACTTTAAAAAATTCTATGCTTTTTACATATGCAGCAACTTAAATCATCTGTTAATTATGATTAAAGTAGAAAAAGTAGGAATAGGTGGGTTTTTTCCATGCTTCTCTTGCATTGTCTCAGAATTCTGTAAAAGGTTGCTGTTCTATACTAAAAATGAACGTTGAGGTTCAAACTCAGCCTTTCTGTTTCTCCATCCGAGTGGATGCTGAGATAGATATAGCAAAGGAAGGCCAATGACAAGAGCTCTAAAATCTCTGTGGACAAAGACTTAGATCCAGTTTTTACCAGTATCTCCTCTGCACACACACCTACCTTCCTCAAACAAACAAAAAAACCCTTTTAATAAGATTGTGATTCACAAGATGGGTGATCAAGCCCATTTTACCCCCAGACACCTCAGAAGTATCCTGTAACAACAACCTCCTTGAGCCAACTGTTTCTTTTGCCTTCTTTGATTTTTCTCAGTCTGTGAGGCTATCCTTTGTTGTTGCTCACTGTCTTAGGCATTTCTGGCCAATACAAAGAGTACCACACAATAGGTGACTTAAACAACAAACATTTATTTCTCGGAGTTCTGGAGGCCCGGAAGTCTAAGATCAAGGTACTGGTAGATCTGGAGTCTGGTGAGCATTCAAATCCTAGTTCGCAAATGGCTCTCTTCTTGCCATTTCCTCACATGGCCAAGAAAGAAGTCATCTCCCCCATGCTTCTTCTTAGAAGGATACTGATCCCATTCATGAGGGTGCCACCCTCATGACCTCAATACTTCCCAAAGGTCTTGCCTCCAAATACGATCTCGTCGGGGATTAGGGCTTCAACATTTAAATTTTGCGGGGACTCGGGCGCCTGGGTGGCTCAGTTGGTTAAGCGACTGCCTTCGGCTCAGGTCATGATCCTGGAGTCCCTGGATCGAGTCCCGCATCGGGCTCCCTGCTCAGCAGGGAGTCTGCTTCTCCCTCTGACCCTCTTCCCTCTCGTGCTCTCTATCTCTCATTCTCTCTCTCAAATAAATAAATAAATAAATAAAAATCTTAAATTTTGCGGGGACTCAAATACTCAGTCCATAGTACTCATCATTTTCCCACAGGAATCTATACTCCAAGAGGCCAAGCAGGCAGAAGGGAGGGGAATAGAAGCTGGTCTGTTTTCTCCAAGAACTAGGAGAAAATAAGTCTTTAAAAGGGCTCTAGCACTTTTTTGCATTTGTTAAAATGACCTCTTTTCCTTGACCGCTTACAGTTCTTGTTAATTTGTCTATCAATCTAAGAAAACAAAGTAGACACACAACCTGCCTCCTTTCTGTAGCTTTGTTTGGTTTCTCCAGATAAGTCTTGGGTGTTCCTTACTTCAAGAGCAACACCTTTGTTACTGTGTTTATTCTACTAGATCAGAAACTATTAAAACAGAAGAACGGTTTAATTTGCAACATTGAATGGATGAACAAAAACCCTAAACCTATTTAGTAAAGAAGCTGGAGAAAAGCCCTATCAACTCTGGCCTTCTTTAAATAATAAAACTACTAAGATATTTTAATTAGACATACACATACACATTGACTACTTTAAATGTACCAAAGCACTAAGAAAGCAAGTTGGATTCTTATTTCACAGGAAACCACAAACAAAAGAAACAGCAAAAGCTATTTTCAATGCCTTTCATAACAACACATATTTTTATTACATTTTATCAGTGGCATTAGGTACTATTAACTAGGCCTCAAAGAGAAGGCGATGGCATTAAACCTTTATGAGTGACCAGGAAGACATTCTACCACTCTCTTTTTAAAAAGCAAAAGGAAAGACAATATTAGGAAGTAAAGAGATGATGGGGGCGCCTGAGTGGCTCAGTGAGTCGTTAAGCGTCTGCCTTCGGCTCAGGTCATGATCCCAGGGTCCTGGAATCGAGCCCCACATCGGGCTCCCTGCTTTGTGGGAAGCCTGCTTCTCCCTTTCACACTTCCCCTGCTGCTGGTGTTCCCTCTCTCACTGTGTCTCTCTCTCTGTCAAATAAATAAATAAAATCTTTTTTTTAAAAAAGGAAGTAAAGAGATGAAACAGCTTTATAATAGCATCTGGAAACAACTTGAAGAACAGTTCAAGGTTGTATGTCAGCTGTGGATAGAGATGGGTGAAACTAAACTAAAAGAAACCTTCCATTTATTATTGCTGACAGAGAATTAGACCAGAGGCATAAAGGAAAAGAGAAAAGCAACTCAATAAATGGTAGAATTAGAAAGGTTTTAGTGTGGAGCCAATCCCAAGTTATTAGAAAAAAGGTATCAGATATAAACACATGATTTCTCAGTGTTCCACTCAAGAAAACTTTAGCCTTCCAGCGTCAGTTATGAAAACAGAGCAATCACTCTGCCCAGACAAAAAAACAGTTTCATTTCACATATTCAATACATTTTTAAAGGTGTGTATAAAGAAAACATTCTAACATTAATTCCACTTCCCCATTGATTTCTACTAAAAGGCAGCATATCAACAACCCCATGAAAAATACTTGAGGCTCATCGTTTGAGAAAATATAAACTTAAAAATTCTAACAGTCACCTCGACATTCAACCTTTGTTGATACATCTCTCTATCTAGCCTTGAGCTCTTCTCAGTCTCCTCCACCAAAAGCTAATCAAACCTCAGCTAATCCATACCATTGGATTGAGACGTCTCCTTCCAGCCATGATAAAGCAGCTTGTAAGAGACTAACTCTCCCACTGTGAACAACTATTAAAGCTGGATAAAATACAAAAAGTATGTGAATGGATCAGAGAGCAACCAATGCAGCCATAACTTAATGATCCAAGATCTTGAGAAGGAAAACACACTGAGGTGAATCCAACTTTCTCCACTGTTTTTCCCCTCAAGGCACCTGCCAATTTGTAAGCTGTGCAGGACTCAGAGTCAAAGCAGGAAGTAAACTTTTGACAGGCTCAAGAAAATAGGGAGATGGAAAATAATGTTCAAAATTAGCAAGGCAGTCAGGGCTTCAGGGGGTTGAGACTGAAGAAAAAAGGGAACTGTAGAGAAATGAATCCTTCTTTATATGCAACTTCTATCCTGGTACATTTGAATATTCCTAAGTTATACTAGGCAAGAGACCCAGAAGCCAAAAACAAAATGGCAACTAAGAAGTTGTAAAGCTGAACAGAGCTTTTCACAGTCTCAAGATAATGGAAAGACAAAACTCAGAGTTCGGGGCCAGTCAAGAGAGATCCCAGGCTTTCCGTTGGGAGCTCTAAAAACTGTATAGACTAGGAATGAGCCCAAACCTCCCCAAAGATGGGCTCTCACAATGACTTAAAATGAGCCTATCATCTCAGTGCTTTATTGGAACAGATGATCACTCCCTAATCCATGCATTCTCAAGGCAGGTAATATTGTTCCCAAGAGAGTAAAAACTTGTCCTTAACTGGTAAGAAAAAAATCTTAGATGTTAGCTCACTGCCCTCCAAAACTCAACTTGACCGAACAAAATCTTATCCCTTATTTATTTTCTGTCATTGGGTTTTTTTTTCTTGGGTATCCTTTGAGCAACACTGACATTAAGTTCACATAAGATACACAAAATGTATGCAAGATTAGTGCTACAAGACTATAGTGAATAGATGGTTGTAACTGGAGGATTTTTCTCTTGATTGATGGTTCAATACTGAAGTCATTGTAAAAGGTGGCTTACATGTACCTAAAACATGAATACCTTATACATGTTGTATATGCTTGATCATCAGTGCTTTTGTGTGTGACATGAGCTTTGAAAATTAAATAAAAATTGTTTCTATTTCACCTCATTCTACAGAAGTTATTCAACCATCATTAATTATGTCAAAAGTATCTGGATAAATATCGGGCAGATACTTAGGTTATTTTCATTTCATGCAAAAGGTTAAAAATTAAATTCACTAAAAATGATTTTAAGAAACTAATTTAGTGTTTCCAATTGTTTTAGTGGTGAAATATTAGTTTTAAATGATTTTTAAATGCGATTGCATTACTGATATTATTATGTATTTATATAAGCTGCTAATTTGCATTTGCAATTTAATATATTAAAGTTGCAAACACAATTGTAAAGTTAAATGTTAATAACTTCTTAATTTCAACTCTTAACATTTTTATTTAATCCTGTATTGAATAAAAAAGAGAAAGCCTTATACTTACTCATTTTGTGTAAAAAACACAGATATACAGACATTCAGAAACAGATACACAGTATATATGTGTTATTACAATTTCATGGGTAGGTAATTAAGAAATAAAATGTCTCATTAGTAAGGAAATAGTTTTAAAAGGTTAAGAAATGCTAATCTGACTGTCTTACAGCGAAAAGTAAATTTTCTCTGGAGGAAGATACAACTTTTTCCTTATTTCATCCAGAGCCTCCAAAATTTACCAGGCACAGGGTCTGATACTTAATTAAAAATTACCAGTTATGTCAGGAAATGGGGAAGAAAAGATCAAAACCAAGAAGGGAAAAAAAGGCAATAGAAACAGACCCACAGATGGGAACAAATATTGGAGTGGTTACACAAGGATTTAAAATAACTATGACTAAACTGTTTAGAAAATAGTTCTATCAAAACAGATGACAAGATGGGAAGTTTTACCTATGGACTAGAATTTTTAAGGAATGAGGAAATAGGAATTCTAGAACTAAAAAATGCAATAACTGAAATCATAAATTCAACGTATGGTTTAACAACAAATTAGATACAGTAGATCTGAGCTCCACTATATGCTTAATCAGAAGATGATGAAAACAGAAGCAATATTTGAAGAAACAATGGAAAAGAATGTTTCAAATAAGATCAAAGACATCAAGCCACTGATTCAAGGAACTATGCAAACTTTAAGAAGGATAAATACAAAGAAAACAACACCTGGGTAGAGCATAGCAACACTACTGGAAACCAAAGAAAAAGGGAAAAATCTGAAGTTATCAGAGGGGAAAAGAAGACACATTGCATTCAAATGAACAAGTAGAAGAATGAGAGCTGGCATTTTAACAGAAATGCTGAAAGATAGAATATGAAAACCATATTTAGGTGCTGCAGAAAAAGTAAACTTCTTTCTCAAGGAATTCTAGTATCTAAGTTAGAAGTGTTAGCCTCACATTGCAATAGGTGTAAAAAGATACCGTAGGACTATTAGAGGTGGTTTTGTAGCTGCTCTTATGCAGACAGCTGTCAACTGAAGCTTCAAAGGACTCAGTTCATGAAAAGAAAAGAAAAAAAAAAAAAAATCTCTACTCCACCTTCATCCACTTCCTTGCATATAGATACAAGGCAATCTGTTCTCAGTTCAGGTTACAAGTTATTCTTGGCCTGATTCTCATTTTTATCCCAATGGCTAATCACTCAAATACTTTAGTTATTTCAAGAACCTATCATTTATCTGTCATTCAGTATTTTCAACACTTTTTTTCCTCTTTTTTTTAACCTCTTATAACAAGCCTTATGAGCAATTATGCCAGAGTAATTGCATCATTGATGGCACAAATACCCCTCCCTCCTCTTTTAAAGTTCTACTTCAGGTATAGCTGTGACCCAGATTATTTCATTAAACTACTATTCTGCATTGTCTTGTTTTCTTCAAATATCTACTCCTCAGAGTTTCCTGAATGAAGAGGTGACATCGCATTCTTCATGTTTAAATCACTGTCTCAAGACAAATTCCAAATTCATTAATAGAGCATAAAATATACCTTTCATACTCAAAGCCTTGACTAACTCACCATTTCCTTTTCTATATAGTCTTTGGAGAGGCTTTTAATCAACCTACACTACCTGCTTTCTTCCCCCCGCCCCACAAACATGCACACCCCTCCATAACCTGTTCATAACGTTCCCTCCACCTAGAAGAGCCTTTCCCTCTTCCACACAAGGCTAGCTCATATTCATCCTTTTTTTCACAGATTTTTTAATTTATTCATTCGAGACACAGAGATACAGAGAGAGAGAGAGAGAGAGAGAGCAGGAGCAGGGGGAGAAGCAGAGGGAGGGGGAGAAGCAGACTTCCCGCTGAGCAGAGAGCCCAATGCGGGACTCGATCCCAGGACCCTGGGACCATGAGCTGAGCCGAAGGCAGACACTTAACCATCTGAGCCACCCAGGCGCCCCGCTCATATTCATCCTTCAAAAGTCAGTGTAGGTACTATGCTCAAACAGCCTAATCTGAAGCTCTAGACTGGGTATCAGTGCTATAACCCCATCTTTTTATACACGATACTGAATTACTGACTACATATCTGTACTTATTCTACTAGGATATAAGTTTGAGTGCAAGGGTATGCCAGCCACTAGCTATCACAGTACTCAGTAGATAGTAGGCCCTCAATAAATGTTAAAATGAGAGTAATGTAGCTCTCAAGAGGATATAAAATCTGAAATATAGGCCCATTGGCCAAATTAAATTTAAAATACTCAGTGATATTTTGAAATTACCAAAATCTGTCCTGGACCTAAACATCAAATGAATTACTGCATCAAATATATTCTCTGGATGGATTCTAAAAGACAAAAGATTAGATGGTAAGTGCTAGGGTGTGGCAAGCTTCATCAGTTACCCAGAACTTGATTGGGTCATAACTCTGGGTTCCATCCTGCAGAAAAAGGCAAGTGATGGCTCTCCTTCAGTTGACAGCAAGATCTTTGCATCTTTTTTTTTTTCCTTTTTAAAAATCTGATCTGTTTACCTATTCCTATTTCTTACCTGATAAGCCTATCCCCACAGGGTCATTTGCATAGAATTCTGATTTTATGCTGATTACTTGGATTTTATGTCAGCCCTTTAATTTTAAACCTCGATTGCCACATGACCTACAATTCCAGCACTCATAGCCATGTCCTATAGACAAACAACTGCCTTGCACCCACAAAGGAATACGTGTTTTGATTTGTCCTTTGGCACGATGGTATGACATTTCATTTCCTGAGCATGGGTACTCGACACTGACTTGAAATTCAATGGATAACTTATGGAAGTTGGGAGAGGGGTCTATTTCCTAAATAAATGTATCCTTTCTTGATTAAGATCAATCTGCTCCGGAATATTCACTGAGCCTTGCATGAAAGCAGACAAATAAAAATAGTTTCTTGAGCAAAAATCTAGTTTCTTCAGACACAGTGAAGGAAGAAAGAGGATGGAGGTCAAGGAACTAGATGTAGAATTCGGAAGTACTTTCTTGTAAACGTGGATGCATGTTACACCTCCAAAAGAACAGTATCACTGGTTTCCTTTCCAGAACTCAGCCTTCCCAACTCTGGACACTCACTGTCAATGAACTTCTACTGTTCAATCAACAACCACCAAGCGCCCTCTGAGTATCTGGCACTGAAATTAGCCTAGAGTAAGAAAATAAAATAAATTAACTGGTTGAAGATGAGACAGTATAGTTTTGAGTAACTTCATAAACAGAGTTTCAAGGTGAATTCTTACAAATATTAATTTCCCAAAATCAAAAAAGGTGGTATTATTTATTCAATAAATATTTATTAAGTATATATTTGAGACAGGATCTATGTTCGATACTGGAAATGTAAAAAGGAATGAGATATGTGTGCTCCTCCCTCATACAATACAGATACTGATAACTCAGTAAACAATAACAAAGAATTATGTAAGTGATAATACAGGGAAAGAAAACAGATTGTTCTGGGTGCAAGTGATAACACCACATAACCTGGCTTAAAGGTTAGCATGGAAGTCTTTCCTGAGAAAGTACTGAAGGGTAAGGAGAAGTCAGCCTGAGAGAAGGGATAAGGAAGGAACATCAAAATTATATCTAATATGGTAAGCTACATGGTGTGATCAAGTAAGCCACAGTAATAATAGAGTAATTTTTAGAAAACTTTTTGAAAGACAAACTTCTCTGACAGGTGTTTGTTTAGGAAATACCTGCTTTTCATCTATGCTCTGAGACGGCTTAGATTTTTGCCCCAAAGGAAAACCTGAGTTCTCATAATATGAAAATTATAATTCTGAGCATTGCTAAAGATAGGATATGATGTGAGGGGGAAATTCCATTATCTCAGCCAACATAAATGTTCAAGAATTCTAGCTATAAACGAACGCTAATCATTC
This sequence comes from Eumetopias jubatus, assembly GCF_037043125.1. NCBI lineage: Eukaryota > Metazoa > Chordata > Mammalia > Carnivora > Otariidae > Eumetopias > Eumetopias jubatus. The sequence goes on from NW_028274807.1 coordinate 62,536,318, forward strand.
CAATTATCCAGATGTTGTTACTTTAGATTTGAAGAAAAAAAGAGGAGGAGGGGGAGGGGGAGGGGGAGGAGGCGGAGGTTGGAGGTGCTTAAGAGACCTGCTATCACTGCCAGCACAGTCTCTATGATGGAAAATAACCAGTCTAGGGAAGAATAAAAACGCCCTGTCTCACTGCCTAAACTTTGTCCACTAAATGAAATGTTAGTAGTGGAAGCTGTTGTCATCTGCTGTGCAGGGTGGAGAGGGAGAGCAGTGGGGCATATTTCAATTTACTTGTGAATCCGTACCATTAGGCCGTGTCTGTCCTGGCTCTCAGACCTCTTTTCAGCCTGGAATGGAAGGTGATGTGTATAAATCTACCCTAATGGATAGTGTTGTCCGCAGTTTGCCATAGAGATCCAACATCTAGTCCGACAAGAAAAACAAAATCAGAACTCTCTGCGTATTCAACACAACTCCCTGTCTCCTGACAATTTTTGATTCCTTCGCTCTAATTCATACCCACAGAATCAATTATGATCAAATCTACCATTTCAGTGTGAAAGGGGGCAGTTCATCTGTCCCTTGATTACCCAGGGATCTGTCTAAATTAGTCTTGATGAAGGATGGCCTATAACAGTAGCTTAAAAAAATTTAAAGAAATGGGGCGCCTGGATGGCTCAGTTGGTCAAGCATCTGCCTTCGGCTCAGGTCATGATCTCAGGGTCCTGCGATCGAGCCCCACTTCGGCCTCCCTGAAGCCTGCTTCTCCCTTTCCCTCTGTAGATCCCCCATGTGCTTGCTTTCTGTCTCTCTCTGTCAAATAAATGAATAAAATCTTTAAAAAGAATTTAAAGCCATATGGTACCTTGTTCATACAACACCTTATGAGGAAGTCCATATATGAAAAAGATGAAGTGAAGCTGTAGTGGCTCAGGCCTTTCCCTTCTTTCAGGACTCTATGGACTAAGGAGTTCCATCACACTGAGCTAGGTCTCGGACAGCCACGGTCCCGTGAATACTCATCTCAGGCCCATCAGGACTACCCACTAACATCTGTTCCTCCATGCTTGCCTCAGTAACAGCCAAGAACCCAGATGTCTCCGGCCATTTATTTTAACCTAGACTCATACCCACATTTCTCTACTCATCTGCTATTCAGACTTAATCCCCATTCTTTACCTCGCCAAGCTTCTTTCTCAGAACATCTCCTTCACCTCCTTACCTTAGCTGATACCTAATCTCTGAGAACAACATTTTTTCTCTTTCTCAAGTAGGTTTGTGTTCTGTATCACATACCCTATTACCTCAGAGCCAGAAAGTGAGGTTAGTGTCCTCCTTGCTTCCCCTTGTGGCTTCCAGACTATTAGACCCCTTCCCCTTAACAAAAACCACTACTCCTCTAAAATGTACACCATCTTGATAAATCACAGTCTACCCTACTCACTGCACGTACCTCCTTATCTCCTTGTTGCTTCCTTTGTTTCCTCAAAAACTACCACACAGCTCCTCTCTACCACAACCGTTGCCATTATTCACATCCACATTAATGAATCATTCAATTTGCTTCTCTTTTCCTTCAAGTCTTCATTTCCCCCCACTAACTCCCATCAACTCAAGTACATAGTCAAGGGCACACTGTGCATGCACTTTGGGCTCACCAGGACTCAGTTTTAAACATTCTATTTGAATACTACTTCTAAATATCACCCTCCCCCCCCATTTGCTCTGGCACTCCTACTCCCGCAACTCTTTGATTTCTGCAATACCCCATTTATCCTCACCTGTCTCCACTTTCTTGCTTTTCTGTGATTATTTACACTCCCTTGCAAATGCTCTCAGCTTCCTCTGTTGTAGTCACCTGGGAAAACTCCAACTCCGAGAGAATCATACCATTAACCTTTTCTGTACAGGCATACCTCATTTTATTGTGCTTTGCTTTATCCCACTTCATAGATAATGCATTTTTTACAAAGTGAAGGTTTGTGGCAACCTTGTGATGAGCCAATTTATTGGCACTATTTTTCCAACATCATTTGATCACTTCATGTCTCAGCATCAAATTTGGTAACTCTCACAATATTTCAGACTTTTTAAATTGTGTGTGTTATGGTGATCAGTGACCTTTGATGCTACTGCTATAATTATTTTGGGGCACCATGAACTATGCCTATATAAGAGAGTGAACTAGATTGATAAATGTTGTATGTGTTCTGATTGCTCCACTGTCCGGCCACTTCCCCATCTCTCCCCTTCTCCTTGAGCCTCGCTACTCCCTGAGACCAAAAAAAAAAAAAAAAAAAAAAATTGAAATTAGGCCAATTAATAACCCTACAGTGGTCTCTAAGTGTTCAAGAAAGGAGTCACAAGTCTCTCATTTTAAATTAAAAGCTAGAAATCGTTAGGCTTTGTGAGGAAGGCATGTTGAAAGATAGGCCAACAGCAAGGCCTCTTACACCAGTTAGCCAAGTTGTGAAGGCAAAGGAAAGTTCTTGAAGGAAATTAAAAGTGCTACTCCAGCGAACATATGAATGATAAAAAAGCAAAACAGCCTTACTGCTGACAGAGGAAGTTCTAGGGGTCTGGATGGGAGATTAAACCAGCCACAACATTCCCAAAAGGCAAGGCCTAATCCAGGGAAAGTCCCTGATTCTCTTCAATTCTATGAAGGCTGAGAGAAGTGAGGAAGCTGGAGAAGAAATTGAAAGCTAGCAGAGGTTGGTTCATGAGGTTTAAGGAAAGTGCTGTAAAAGTGCAAGGGGAAGCTGCAAGTACTGATATAGAAGCTGCACCAAGTTATCCAGAAGATCTAGCTCAGATAATTCATTAAGGTGGCCACACTAAATAGATTTTCACTGTAGATGATATAGCCTTCTGTTGGAAGAAGATGCCACTTAGGATTTTCATAGTTAGAGAGGAGAAGTCAATGCCTGGCTTCAAAGCTTCAAAGGACAGGCTGACCCTCTTGTTAGGGGCTAATGTGGCTGATGACTTGACGTGCAAGCCAATGCTCCTTTATCATTTTGAAAATCCTATGGCCCTTAAGAATTATGCTGGGGTGCTTGGGTGGCTCAGTAGGTTCAGTGTCCGACTCTTGATTTCAGCTCAGGTCCTGAGATCGATCCCTGTGTCTGGCTCCATGCTGGGTTGGAACATGCTTAAGATTCTCTCTCTCCCTCTCCCTCTCCCCCTCCCCTGCCACATGTGCATGTACTCTCTCGCTCTCTCTAAAATAAATTAAGTTTAAAAAGAGAATTATGTTAAATCTACCCTGTCTGAGCTCTGTAAACAGGACAACAAAACCTGGATGAGAACACATCTGTTCACAACATGGTTTACTGAGAGCTACTGCTCAGAAAAAAAAAGATCCCTTTCAAAATATCACTCTTCACTGACAATATACCTGGTGACATAGAGCTCTAGTGGAGATGGACAACTTATTAATGTGGTTTTTGTGCCTGCTAACACAGTATTTGTTCTGTAGCCCATGGATCAAGGAGTTATTTTGACTTTTAAGTCTTATTATTAAAGAAATGCATTTCATAAGACCATAGCTGCCATCGATAATGATTCTTCTAATGGATCTGGGCAAAGTTTTGAAACTTCGAAAACCTCTGGAAAAAAAGATCTGGGCAAAGTTTTGAATCATTGAAAAAAACCTCTGGAAAAGATTCACCGTTCTAGACCCCATTAAGAACAGTCATAATTCATGGGAAGAGGTCAAAATAGGAACATTAACAGGAGTTTAGACGAAGGTGATTCCAACTCTCATGGATGACTTTGAGGGTTCAAGACTTCAGAGGAGGAAGTAAGTGCAGATGTGGTGGAAATAACAAGAGAACTAGAATGACAAGTGGAGTGTGAAGATGGGACTGAATTGCTGCAATCTCATGATAGAACTCTTATTCTTTTGCATAAGCAAAGAAAGTGGTTTCTTGAGATGGAATCTACTCTTGGTGGAAATGCTGTGAAGATTACTGAAATGACAACAAAGAATTTAGAATATGACATAAACTTAATTGATAAAACAGCAGCAGGGTTTTATAGGATTGAGTCTAATTTTGAAAACGCCTCTGGTGTGGATAAAATGCTATCAAACAGCATCACGTGGTTCAAAGAAATCATTCATGAAAGGAAGCATCAATTGATGTGGCAATCTTGTTATTTTTCATTGTTTTATTTTAAAAGTCTGATTTTTAGAATCATTTTGTCTTATTTTAGAAATTCCCATAGCCAGGGGTGCCTGGGTGGTAGTCAGTTAAGCGTCCAACTCTTGGTTTCAGCTCAGGGTGCGATCTCAGGGTCCTGAGATTGAGCCTGCACTGGGCTCCATGCTCAGCATGGAGTCCACTTGATATTCTCTCTCTCTCTCTCTCTTTCTGCCCCTCCGACTTGTGCCCATGTGCACTTTCTCTTGCTCTCTCCCTCTAAAATAAAAAGTAAATTTAAAAAAAAAAAGAAGAAAGAAATTGCCACAGCTATCCCCACCTTCAGCAACCACCACCCTGATCAGTCAGCAACCATCAACACTGAGGTGAGACCCTCCACCAGCAAAAAGATTATGACTCACTGAAAGCTCAGATGATGGTTAGCCTTTTTTAGCAATAAAGTGTTTTTTCATTATGTACATTGTTTTAATAATGCTATTGCATACTTAATAGAGTATAATATATTATAAATAAACATAACTTATATGCACTGGGAAATCAAAGAAGTCACTTAGTGGAGATGGACAACTTATTAATGTTGTTTTTGTGCCTGCTAACACAATATCTGTTCTGTAGCCCATGGATCATTTTATTGCAGTATTCACTTTATTGCAGTGGTCTGAAACTGAACCTTCAATGTCTTTGAGGTATGCCTGTACTTGCATTGAAACAGCTAAATATTCCTGCAAAAGTTGCACCACAAAGCCAACTTGTTTATTTTAGTTGCATCATCATGAACTTTAAACAGGAGCTCAATACTGTATGGCAATCTTACCATAGGGTACTAGAAAATTCACTCTTTTATTCACCAAGAAAACTTACACACATTCTATTCTTGCCTCAATGCCCCTACATCCCCTTCTTCATTCTCAATTAATGGAAGATTTTCCCTTGGACCTCATTAAAAAAGGCAAGTCACTAACATTGACTTTCTTCATTTTCTGATCACTTCCTCTGTTTATAAACCCACCTGCGTCTAACCCCCTCTTCTTCCCCCATTACAACACACTATGACCTTCACTCCAACAAGTTCAGGTCCTAGTTTCTGCAGATCCTATTGGTTCTCACCATCTCAAAGACACTAATCCTTCTTCAGTTCTTCCCTCTCCTACCAACGGATTTCCCAGCTTCAGTCACAGATGAACATCTTACAAGATCTGTGTACACACTTCCTCCAGTTCCTTCACCTCTCAGTATACTCCCAACAAAGCAGGTTACAAATCAAAGCGCATATTATGATACTTTTTTTTTAAAGTGTACTTATATGTACATAGATTGGAAAGCTAAACATCGTAAGTTCTCTCCAAGTGATGGTTCTCTCCAAGTGATAGGATTATATCTTCTTTTTTATGCTTAAAGACATTCCCTGTATTTGTGTACACACACTCATACACAAATGAGTAATCATAAATATATTGTTTTAACTGGAATTCTGATTTGCAAAGCAATTTCCTGCACATTTCAAGAATGCACGTCAGGCCACAGATAATCAAGTTTCCAGATTTGTCTACTGGCTAAATGACCTTGGAACAGAGGTAACCACCAAAGTTTAGGTATGTCAGTACCACCCACTCCAACAATCCTAGCAGGACTCATTTTCAAATTTTTACCTAGTTATCCCACATTCTATTTCAGCAACCCGCAGGCCCATATGCTTGCTGCCGTCCTTGCCATACTTCTTAGCCAGTAATCTCTCAGAAAGCCCCTGCCCTGAGGCTAGATTTGTCATGCCCTGATAGGCATCTTTAAAGAATGTATAAATGAACAATACTCTTTGAGGGTAGTTAAAAGCAAAAGAGAAAGAAACCAAGCACACCATTAAAATATTAAAGAAAGTAGAGTTTTGTGATGATAGGGATAAATTATTGGTAAGAGAGAATAGATCCCATGGAGGAAGTAGATAGATGAGCACAAGAAATATGAAGGTTTTCTTTTAATTTCTTGGGTCACTGGTGGGGAGTGGGAAGAGGAGGGACATTTCCTTGCACTAAATTTATGGCTGAAGCTGTTTGTAGCTCATAGATGATAACTCCTTCAAATGTTCCTTTGGCTATTTCTCATCCTATAATACTTTTATTTCTCCACACAGGGATGGCAAGCTGCTGTCATTCTTTAATTCGGGTGCTTCTTTGGGATGCCTCAGCTTCCTTCCCCACTCTGATTTTAATGCTTCCATGATTGGCCATTTCAGGCAGACAGCGTGTTGCAAGATTTCTCACATCATAGCTCTATTAAATCAATCCTATTTGAACTCTTCCTTCTCACCACTTCACTGAAAATAACCTCCTGAGGATTGAAGGGTTTGAAAAGGGCAAAAAGCTTTAGTTATTGCTTTGAAGAAAACTTTTTGTACGAAGGAAATATCAGACAGAGCTGCTTCTATTCACATATCATGTTTACATGTCCATTTAGGGCTATTTTCAGAGGTCATCCGGCATAATGACTGAACGGTGAACTGACTACAATGGATAATAAATGGAAATGAAGAAGCAAATAAATGGTTAAATGACAGCAGCAGTAAAAATATAAAAACACATATAAAAATATATAAGAAATATACATATATAATATATAAAAATATAAAAACACATGCAAAAATGACTAAACTGTTAGGATTCAAAAAGGGAGAAATAGTGCTCACTTGGGCAGCATATATACCAAAAAAAAAAAAAAAGGTGGATGTAAAAATCCCTGCAAATGTTTATCACAGGATATCTACTCTTCCACTAAAGGAATTATTTCTTCCTGTTTTCCCCACCCCTTATCTTAATATTAGATATAAAACAAAGGACTCTTAAGGAACACCAAGATAAATAAAAAATAGGAACAGGAGCTTCCCAGAATCAACTGTCACAGGTAGCCTTCCATTTTAATCTACAAGACTCCCCTTCTCCAAAGAATGCAAACTTTGCTCAACAAGGATAACTTCCATACACATCATTTGACAATAATAATGATAATCCATACAATTGTAAGGCATGTTTACAATTTTCATTTTTTTTAAAGATTTATTTATTTGAGAGTGAGCCAGGTCCAGAGAGGAAGAATAGTGGGGGGGAGGGGCAGAGGAAAAGGGAGAAGCAGATTCCCTGCTGAGCAGGGAGCCCCATACAGACTTGATCCCAGGACTCCGGGATCATGACCTGAGCCGAAGGCAGAAGCTTAACCATTTGACCAACTGAGCCACCCAGGTGCCCCTGTTTACAAAGCACTGTCCATGCAAGCATAATCTTTAAAATAATGCAAATAATAAAATTAATGCCACTGTCCAATCTATTAAAATCTGCTAGTGCAGTACGTGAAAAAGTTCTGTACATTTTTCACAGCTACACATAGTGAGCCTAAACTCCAAGTCTTTCAGGAAAAAGAAAGACCCCCCCCACATCAATATTGTGCCTATGAGCCTGACTCATCCTAAGCCCCCGGTCTTCTCCATCACGTATTTTTTAAGTTCATATTGTTCTCTCCCTCTAGCCTACTTTTCTTCTTCCCTTCCTTTCAGTATCCTGTTAGAATAAAGTCCCTAATGCAATTATGTGTTATTTTGTATTTCACAGTTAATTTATTTTACAATGTGCAGGAACATACTATACCATACTATCCTCACAACTCCATGGGATGGATAGTCCTGGAATGATTCTCATCTTCCAGACTAAGAATATAAAGCTCGGGGAGGAGAAGAGCCCAAGGACATAGATGCAACATCTTGCACATCAGTGTTTAGAGCCATTGACATTTCTCTCTGGCTGTATGTGCTTTTCCTGAGTATGTCATCATGACGACATACACCCTACCCACTCCAGTTACTAAACCCATATGGTAGGATCTCTGAATGTGGACCAACAATCTGGTCATTAGAAGAGATAAGATAGCAAATATAATCCAGGAAGACATAAAATACAAAAGAAGAAACATTTTTAGAAGGACAATATATAGGTTTGAGGTTTATGAGCTTGAACACTGAAAAGCAAACCTAGACATTAAACACATAGCACTTTAAAAGTGCTTTAAAACTGTGTCAATATGAACTAAGGTATTAATATTTCTTCATATTGTTATTATGTCAAAATGCATAAAATCAAATAAGTAGTATTTGCATAAAATCAAATAAGTATTTAGCTTTGAAGGTTGGAATGCTATATTAAATAAGTTTAATTTAAAAAACTTGGAACATACATATTAATCTCCTTTTCCAGAACACTTGGCATATAAGACTAAGAATTTAGTTTCCTCTTAAAATCTTTGCATGGGACTTCATAAATACCAGTGGTCATAGCTACTACAATTGTAGGATCTGTGTCTAGGGTGCTTTCCCCTCCTGTAGCAGCAAACATTCTGGGTGAAGTATGAGGGGTGGGTGAACAGAGAGCACATCGCAAATTCAGCGGATGTCCACAGCTGTACTGGTGTCAGAGCAAACATCTACCAATTTCTAATTTTCAAAAGGCCTGGCCTTTCATTTTTGATCAGATTCTTTTAGAAATTAAGAGATCGTGTAAGAGTACATAACATTCAGGCTATTTTCAGGTCATTTGTAGTGGAAAGTATGATTTAGCAGAAAGATAATTAGATTTGATATCAGAAGACCCTTTGTTCTAGCCCTGGCTGACTCTAAACTATTCCTCATCTGTGAAATGAGGGGACCATTAAGTCCTTCCTAACTCTTGTAGTTTCCGGAACAAAAATGATATACTTGTCAGTTCTCTTTTCAGATGTCCTCTAAAGCCAGCAGGATCTGGGGTTAGGTGTGGCAGTAATGTGGGACAGACCCATGGGAAGACATGTATTAATTAAAGGGTCAAGGCGCGAAAGAAGCAAAACAACATTGAACTGCTCAAATACCATGTACGAGAGATTTTCTACTATCAAGTGTTGTTTATTGCTTATAGTTTTAGGCTTCACAATCAGTCCACTATAAACTGGTAGATAAAAATCTTTCTAATTACAATTCTGGTTTTACTGACTTATTTTTCACTATGGTAATTGCCTAAAACCAGTAATTCTTTAAAATATGGAATATATCCAATGTAACAGTAGAGATATTGGAACTTGTTGTACTTCTCAGGTGAAATGACATTTTAAATCAATTTAATTAAAATATATTTATTTATATAACAATGTTTTTTTAAAATCATTTGAAAGAGATCCACGAGGCAAATAAAAGAAAGCAAGAATAAAAATATTGCTGTTTCACATAGAACTATTAAGAGCTACAAGAAATGGGCCTGCAATATCTTTGCCAAAGCTTAGGAAACTCAGCTAACTTTAAGACAGTGTCTACTTCCCAAACCCTGAAAAACCACCTCAGACTACAACTATCAAGAACACTATCTTGTAAACTTGAACTATTTTTTTTTCATTTGCTATATAATGAGTGAAGGCCGTGCTAAATGTTTATTTTTAAATTCTAGTTCCAAATATGATTGTTTTCATTTTTAAAAAGCCAAATGAATTAACCAGCCATGAGAATGGAAATGTTGTCATAGCACTTCCCAAGATAATGGCAAGCTGGGTGAATGTTTTGGTCCATAAGCTACAAGAAATTTTATTTATTTATTGCTAGGTCTAATAAAAGAATTAGAATTTTAGTGATATACTTCATTTAGCACATGCAAAATATGATCATTTCAACGGGTAATCAATATAAGACATTCTGGTAAAATATATTGCCTTTTTTTCATATTAAGTCTTTGAAATGCTGAATATATTTTACACCTAGAGCACATCTTAATTTGGATACTAAACTTTCATTGGAATATTTGATGTATATTTATATTTCATAAAATTTACAGTTGAAAAGTAAATTCACATACCTAAATTGTTCCAAGCATACTGAAAAGCTTTCCAATAACTGAATCAATTGCAAGTTTTAAAAATTTAAGTTAATTAAAATTGAATAAAATTAAAAATTCAATTCCTTAGTCCCAGTAGCTACATTTCAATTATTCAATAGCCACATGTGGTTAGTGGTGCCTGTATTAAACAACGTAGCTGTTGGGGGAGGAGAAGGGTGATGATGCCCAAGTGTGGTGCTGATAAAAAATCCTCAAAAATTCCCAATAATGTAATAAGTCAAGGAAGCATAGCACTTATGAAATATTACATCCTGTGTTATTTTCTGTCACCTACACAGGAGTTTGCTGAGAATGCTGTGACAAATTACTACAGAGTTGACGGCTCAACACAGCAGAGAGTTGCACTCTCACACTTCTGGATGGGACAAGTCCAAATCCAGCAGGGCCACCCTCTCTGGGGACTCCAAGGAAGCCTCCCTTCCTTGCTTGCCTCTTCCAGCTTCTGGCAGCTGCGGTGGTTCTCGTGGGCTTGTGGCAGCACCACTTTGATCTCTCCTTCTGTCTTTACGTTGCCTTCTCCTCATGTTTCTGTTACACATCGCTCTTTGCCTCTCTCTTATAAGGACACTTGGAAGTAGCTACTGAAGCTTGCGATGGCATTCAGGGTCCACCTGAACAATCCAATGTAATGCCCTCGTTTCAAAATCCTTAATTATGTCTGCGAAGTCTCCTTTTCCAAATAAGGTAAGACTTCCACATTCCAGGGAGTAGGACTTGATATCTTTGGGTGGTCATTGTTCAACATATTAAAATTTATAAAACCCTAAAACGGTCTCCTTCTACTTGAACAATAAATACAACCAAATGCAAATATACCCAGGCCCACCAGCTGTCTGTTCCTACTGTAAAGGGCAGTGACAGGGTGGCCCGAAGATCCTGAAGCAGTGAAGAGCTAATTAGCTACAAGAGACCTAATGGGAACAATCAGAGAAATATACGTCGATACCCTGATGAACACATAAACACCTCCATACACTCTCTCTCTCTCTCACATGCATGTGCTCTCATTCTATCACAAACACAGCCCTATACCTTCCTTCCAAGGTAGTTGTTGGCAGAACCGAGTATTTTTCAATATAATACTGAGGAGATGCAGCTGCCATTGCCCAGTGTAGCATGGTCTAGGGTACAGAATACTCCAAAATGAAAATTATAAACTACAGAAATGAGCTGCCATGGAGAAACACAGATGCTCTTAAAAGGAAGAGATGAGCAAATGGTTTATGCACATAAATTGCACAATTTCCAGTACTCCAGAAATATAGCTATGATGGTCTGCATGTATGTTCATATTGTAATTTAAAAGATACTGACTATAAGTCAAGAGAAATATTTAGAAATTGTCTTAAAAGATGAATTGAATGTAAACAGGTCTGGCAGAAGAACAAAAAATGGAAAGATCGTCCCATATGGTTCCTTTATCACTGCAGAAACCAAGTGATAAAACTAAGGGTTCAGAAGAATTCTGAGTGATGCAAAGTAGTCATCTCCTGTCTCTGTGAATGATAGCTCCTGATTTATTATCAGACAGCTAGAGGTAAGTAAGAAGATCATAGATCCAAATAACAGCATATTAATAGCTCTACTCAAAAAAAGAAGAAAAGGCAAAGCATCACTTATTACTTTATTATGGAAATTAAGCATTTAGTAGATATCTATATAATCCTTTTTTGGAATTGACAAGGGAAAACTTGCCCACAGAGAAAATAAGTTTTGGTTTCTTTGCTTTCCCTGAAGGATACAACTTTTAACAATAGCAGGAAACAATTTAATAAGGGCTGCCTCACTTCCTAGCGTATTCTGAATTGGGTCCTCATTCCTCTAAACACAAAGCAAGGGAAACCTACTCAAAGTGTTAAAATAGGTGACAGATAAGCACACTGGTTTTTAGCTTTTGTTTAGTTTCCTAGAAGTCTTGGGATTATCTAACTCAGGAGGCGAAAACACAGGATCTGAAAGACAAAAAAAAAAAAAACACAACAAAACCCCACCGAGTTTCCCTCAAGTCAATACAACAAACACATAATGAACATAGACTTAATGGGAGATTCCACAGTCTATGGAAAAGTCATTTCCCCACAATGGCAAAGGTTATGAAAACCCATCAGAACTTCTGGGATTCACCTAATCTACTGGAGTCTTGGGTCACTGATGAAAACAATTTTATTCTCAGAATGGTTTCCTCTACCCCCTCCCCAACACACACACATCAGCTCCAACCCTACTGCAGCATACCCTCCCCAGACTTCAGAGAAAGTTCACAAAAAGACAGCAAACAAGTGTTGGTAATTGGACTATTACAGGCTTCCATGGATAATCTGGGTAATTCTCAGCACTGTCACCAAAACCCTCTGCAGTCTGTAAGGAAGCTGAAAGTAAGGCACGCTCTTAGATGGATTTTGAGATGGTTTCTATTTTAAAAGGCAGCCAACCACCACCACAATTGGCCCTAATTGCTTCTCTTGTCGGCAGTCTCAGGAGAGAGGACAAGGGCTGAACGAGCGAGGGAGACTTACACTCCTTCTCATTAATAGCTCAGCCTCACCGGGTGGGCTGAAGCCCCAGGGGGAATAAGTGCCTACAGCAGGGACCCTTACAGCTCTACCTGTCCACGGATAAACGAGATGGCAGCCTAGGATTTTCACTTTAGCATCCTCGCCTGGAATAACCTGAACTGAGTAAAGGAGAAGAATAACAAAGAGGACAGAAGGAAGGGCAGTGAAAATGAGGAGACATTATCTTTGGCGAGGAGACACTATCTTTGGCTAGGAGACCTGAGAGAAATAACGGGCTGCTTTAACTCAGGGGCTTAGAGAGTTTTCCTCTAACTTGAATTGTGAGATCTGAGGTCTCATCACCCCTGAGCTATTGTGAAGTTGTGTTGGATATTCTCCTCCTTTCTTTTTCTCCATTATGAAAATGATGCTCCCTAATGAGAAGGAGAGAGATGGTCAATTCCACTCGATTTCAGAAGGGTCTGCCCAGGCCAGTCTCCTAGATCCTTTGCCGTTTGCAGCCCTTTCTCATGTGGATTCCGACAGTCTCCAACTTCTGTAATTTCTAAATTTGCTTGTATGATTTGATGAAATGAAACAAAATAAAAAGGAATCTAAATAAGCACATACTGGGTCATTTAAGGACCACCTGATACCTCAAATTTGCTAACTCAATTCCAAGCCCATATTTTTATCTTTCTTAAGTCTTACAGGTCAAATAACATTGAAGGACATTGATGCAAACAGATTTCCCAGAAGTACAGGAAGAGAAATAAGAGACATTCTTGGAATGCCCCAAAGTGGCATTCTTAGGGGTGTGTGAAAATATTTTCCCATCCTTTGTTGTTGTTGTTGTTGTTGTTGTTTCATTTAAAAGGGCTTTACACATGCCTATGTGAGCAACTCCCTCCAAAGAAAGATGTAAATGGAAGGAATGCTTGACTTGCTGGGAGGGTGAATCGAAAGACATTAAGTCTTCATTACAGAGATAAAATTCACGACTAGTTCTAGCTTTTTTCTCTCTCAAATTAGACTCATACACATTTATATTATTTATGTACCTAAAATAGTTACCTAGGATTTTTGCCTGGTAAGATATGTAACTCTTGAGACTAGAGAGTTTCCAAAAGCAAGAGTCCCTGTCTCCTTGAAAGCCTCCCGGCCAATCCCCCTCTTCCCTCTCCCCCCACTTTCTGTATACATGTATGTGCAAGCAAGTTTACATGTATGCACCCAAAGTTATAACCATACTGTACAAGTTATAGATATTATTTGCAAAAATCCTACATGCGTTAGAAAGTATACCAAGTGATCTCCATACACCAAGGCATTTCATTTTTTCACCAATGCTAGAAGGTAAGTATTATTATTATCACATCATTTTACAGATGAAGAAATAGACTCTGGAAGAAGTTAAATGACTTGCCAAACAACACACAAAATTATTAGGAGAGCAGGAAGTCAAAGCTCAGTTCTTTCAGACACCAGTGTCTCGTGCCTTCCTACATCTAGCTCAATACAGTGTCAAAAATCTCCTCTGTTAAGTTTACCAAAAAGAACATTTTAGAGTATTATGCCTCATCTAACACAGCAACTCCCTTTGCACTGCCTTTCCACAGAGTACATTAACATAAAGAACCCACAGATCTAGACAACAATATCTGTATGAGAACAGAAAACACCGTGATGCTTCCCAAAGTGGGATCCAAGTACCACCCACGTCAAATTTACCCAAGGTGATGATCAAAATGCTGATTTTGATGCTATCCTGCAAGTATTTTAACACACCATTTTTAAATTTGCCAATGGTGCCCTCTTGGCTTACCTTTTCAGTTTTCAAAGAAACCAGCCCCCTTTTCATTTTAATTTGGATCAAAGTTGGTTTAGACATCTTCATCAGTGTGGAAAATGAATTCTAATTTGTCTTTCTGTCAGGAGCTTCATAAATAAAGGCAGAAAAATATTAAAAAAAATGACCTTGGATGTCAGAGAAGGCAGATTATTATTTAAAAATTCATTATTGTTATGTAAAAAAAAAACTACTAGAAAATACGAAATACATACGTACACATGTGGGAGAGAGTTGGAAGATCAGTTTGTCTTGAAGTTGAAGGAGGACTTGTGGGGAGGAGAGCCTTAAAACACAACTAAGAGAGGAAAAGGCAGTTGGGCTTCTGAACAAAATCATGATAAGGCAAAAAAGGCTCCAGACACTGGAAAACCTTGGTGAAAAAACCCTTCCTCTCTCAAGAAATCATAGGACTAGACCTCCAGGACCACTAAATAAGAGTAGTAAGTGTAGTCCTTAAGTACAAACTCATTCCTGACTTTTTCCCTGGGAACCCTAATGACTAAGCTTTATTCTCCATGCTAGGCAAGCAGAAAAGAGACAAACAAATAAATAAAGCCCCATGGAATTCCCCCATTGTTTCCCTGATTCTAAACCTGCACAGATAAAAGGTAGAATTCTCTCCTCTCACAAATAAGTAGAAAAAGTAGAAAAAGCAAATGTGTATAAAAGGGACGTCTTGACAGATTGAGATCTTTCTGCTGTGGAGCAATCAAAAATAATGAAAAAGAGCTTTTCCTCCTTTTCATAAGGACTGAGATCTAATTCCAGGAGCCTTTTGTCTTAGCTATGTAGTGTTGATAGCCCTTTGGAGATCAAGGTGTAAACCTTAGTTTTGGAAAGCTTAACTCTGACAAGGACAAGCAAGCAGTCCTCCAAGAGTGGGAGAGGCCCCAGAAGGCTGCCCTGATTGATTGCAAAAGGGCAGTGATAGGACCGTGGGATTACTTTACTCAAAGGTGGCGCTGAGATGCGGCAAAATGGAATAGGTCAGCATTCCAGTAACGTTAGAAGCTCCTGAGTGGGAAGGGTGGGCAGTGACGGCTGTATGCCCAGCAGTACTAAAGAACACCTCTGAGGGGATCCAGGCTTCCAATGTGCAGTATTCAGAAAGGGCCAGAGCTGGCGAGAAACAAAGCATTGCAGGAGGTGCTCCACTAACCACGGCAGTGACCAGGAAGCTCAAAAGATGAGGTTTGTGTCCAATTCTCTAGGACCCCTTAGGGATCTGATGAAACTGAGTGAAAGGGAACCCCTCCTCTCCATCCAATTAAAACAAAAAGGACCTGTCATTACAACTTGTCATGACAAAACCAGTCTGCCTGCTCTTTAGGTCTGAGCCTGGGCCCTTACATATTCCAAAGTCTTAGCCCTAGCAGACTTGATTGATACCTGCTTGCTTGATCCTGGTTCTGTGGACTGTATTCAGTTCCAACCCAAAGGTTGGAGGCTTCTAAATTTCAGTTTCAACAAACTTACCCTCCAGGCTGTTCCTCAGTCTACTCTGACCCTCAGCTCTGTGCACACCCAGTGTCTGATACTTTTGAAATAAAACAGAACCCTGCAGTTACTCCAGTGTCTCTGGCTGATGACTGTTCCACTTTAGCCACTCAAGTGAAGTGTTCTTTATCCCATGACAAGATCATGCTCTGGCCCCCATGTCTCCCCCCACTCCCCTTTCTGGCTAAATATTGCTCGTGCCTGGAAACTCTTACACTGTCTCATTAGTCTGATATTTCCAGTAGTGGAGAGAACAGAGGCATTTGGCTGGAAGGGATTATTGAAAACAGAACAACATCTGTAGCCCAAAGCAGCCAAGAGGTTTTGGATATTGAACAGAAAGCCAGGATGCTGAAAGTCCAACTTCCCAGCATTCCTCACTTTGCCCAGGGTGGTTCCTGTGAGCTGGAAACTGTGCTAAAACCGAGAGAAGCTGCACATGGGACACGTCTTCATATGTACCTGACAAAGACCCGTTTCCGTTTTGTTTAGTTTAGAGAGATATAGGAAAGCTTTCATAACAATTTGTCTTACCATTTTTATTAATCAAGTTATCACCACTGTGAAGCTGAAACATTTTAAAGAAGCAAATAACTCATTTTCCTTCAAGCTCAGAGAAGACTGGCTTTATCAGAAGAAAGAGAATTTCATGAACAATTTTAAATATTAAAATGTCTGCAAACTGATAGAAGACTCAGAGTGAAATCTGTAAAGCCTCGTCTGTGACATGTGGGGCAAGAAGCCCCACTAGGGGACAAAAAAATTAAACCGGTGACCTGCCTCTCTGTGGGGGTAATGTGGTGCTTTTAATTTATATTTTTGGAGTGTGATAGCATCTCTTCAGATGGGAGATATGATGAAATCACAGGAGAGGCTTTTCCATGTGACTTCAAGGTTAGTAAGAGGGAAGCTTGGCAATAACAGGGCCAGCAGACAGAGAGAAAAACCTTCCTTTAAAGATACAGATCGAAGGGTTAGAGTGATATCTATGTGACATTTCACCACTGATGTTCCTGATTAATTATCAACAATTCAAAAGAATGTCAGTGTAAAGAATGGGGAACTCTTGACAGTTAAAAGGACATAACCTCATTAAATCTTTGGGATACGGCTTCTCTCAAGTCATTTCAGATATGGGAAAAATGATCTCAAGTGTGTAAATCAGAAAGAAGTTACATCAAATTCTTAGCATCAATGTGATTTCAAAAGCATTTATTATAATAGTAGAATTTGCCATATCAGTTGTAACACATGTTGCAAAAACATGTGTTATAAATTGATTAAATATTTATTGCAGAATTGTTTGTAATAATGCAAAATTAGAAAAGAGCCCATATGTCAGTCAGTAGGGGAATCACTAAATAAAATATGGTATATTCATATGTTAGAATTTGCTGTTAAAGAATGAGCCTGATCTATTTGTAATACTTACATAGCGTCTATCATATGTCAGGCACTATTCTAAGTGGTTTACATATATTAACTCATTAAATTATCACAACAAATCTGAGAGGTACATCCTATTATATCCCAATTTTACAGATGAAGAACTGGGGAACAGAAACATTAGTAAATCGTGAAGGGTCACACAGCCAAGCAGTTTGGCTCCACAATCTAGCTCACCACATTAACAATATGCTTTACTTTCTCTGGTCTATCACAGCAGCATGATTTTTTTTTTTTTTTTTTTTTTTTAGGGGGGTGGGCAGAAGGAAAGGCAGAGGATCTTAAGCAGGCTCCACATCCAGCACAGAGTTTAATGGGGGGCTCGATCTCACAACCCCGAAAAACATGACTGGAGCCAAAAGCAAGAGTTGGATGCTTAACCAACTGAGCCATCCAGGCACCCCCAGACTTTTTTTGAAAAATAAATCATTTGCTATAAAAAAGACAAACAATAATACTAAAACGCTACATTAGAAAAAACACAGTATCATATCATATCACACTCTTTATGGATATCTATTAGATGTTTTAAACACATACATACATGTAGATGTACATATGTGTGCATGTGTATTTTTGTATATACACACACACATATATATCTATGTATACAGTCTAGGGTTCTGGTAAAAGTGGCTTGTCTTTGTCTTTAACATTCTAATTTCTAAATTAAGAATTTATCTATATATCTTTTATATAATTAAGAATTAAAATAAAGCAGGTCTACATAAGGCTAGAGTCTTTTTTCCCCACAATGGAGGACAGATGACAATGCACCCTACTCTTCTCTTCCAAATTAAGTATAAACTACTTAAGGCCCCTCCTCTTTCCTTTAGAGCTTTTCTCTCACCCCAATTCCTACTATTCATATCGGAAACTGTTTTTCAAACATGTGCAGGATTTCCTAACTGTTGGTCTCCACCCACGGTCTCTGAGAAGGTCCCCTCAGCAAATTCTTTGGGGACACGTCTAGTCACGCCTGCTGGTGGTGGCTCCTGGAATCTGGAATGCAGAGATTTAGCTTTTGACCGAAGCCTCGGGGGCCGACTCCGATTATAATGTAACAAGAAAATTCTTGTTTTCCATTCTGTTAGGCATGAACCTTCCTCATTAACCAACTAGGGACCTGGGACTGAAACAGGTACACAGAGACTGATGAACAGAATCCCTGAAAGGTTCCAAGGGCAATAATGAGAAGAGAGAGTTGGGAAAGTGGACACACCATCTCTGGAATGGTATTTGGGAAGACTCAGTGCCATGGGTTCACTGGCTCCACACTCCTTCCTGCTGACCCCACAAGGCAGATCTCAGATGTCTCCCTGCAAGTCTGTGCTTCCATTCAAGGGAACGGGGTTTGAAAACTCCTGTCTGTCCCCACACACAGCAGCAGCCCCGTGACCGGCCGGGCACCCGAGGGGAGCGATAGCACAACTCTCCGCAGCTTCTTAGATGACCTCACTTCCCCGTCCTGCTAGTTCCACAGGAGTCTGGACGTCTGCTTTCCCTTTCTTTTCTCAGGGGACCTGCATTTACCTTACCTGCAACCTGCTTCTTAGGGAAACTCCCTGAGTACTGGTTCCCGGTGTGTCCTCAGTTTTCTTCCCTCTGCTCATTTCCCTACGTCTTTACTGCAACGTGGTGGCAAATCTTCACCAGCTGCTTCAGTGCACCACTGTCCAAGATCACCTTCAGTTTCAACTTCACAGATGTTGTCGATAAACTAATGTTGAAAGGTGCAGACCTCAACAGGAACCCCAAGCTCAAAATATTGACAGAGGATCTGAAAACACCATGAAGCCAGTAAGTGGAACTTGAGAGTTCAGAAACACGCTTCTTCTTTCATCATTCTACCTGTAACTGGCCACACAGAAGGGCAAGAGCAGAGAGGAAAAGATGGCATGTCCACTTTCACATCTTTCCAAAAATCATCTTCTCTCCCTCTCAAACACTTGGATGTATGAAAACTATCAATGGGCTTAAAAAATCCATAATGTCCATAGCCCAGGATTCTGTGCTGGACAATCCACAGGACCCGGCTGGAGGGCAAGGTGGGGAGGCATAGGCTAACATTTTCTAGAACCAGATCTTTTTTTTATATACTACCCTGGAAGATAGATTCAGGCTCAGAGACAGTAGGTAACTTGTCTGAGCCACACCCTGAAAAGCAGCAGTCAGAATTTAAATCCGGGTCGGCCTGCTCCCATAAACCATGCTACCTCCTCATCACATAGTGCTGCCTTCCAGGTCAGCAGGGTCAGCCCTTAGGCCAGGATTCTCAAATCCTATCATCATCAGAGTCAGTTGAGAATCTTTGAAAACATAAATGTTGGGGTCTTGTTTCCCAAAATGTTTATTTTTGAAGTCTCAGGTAGGGCTATGGAATCTACATGCAGTTTAAAAGCACCCCTTGGTGAGTGTGATGATCAATTGGGTTTGGAGACCACTATTTTAAGGTATCCACAGCAAAAACGCAAGAGGCCCTCATAAACATCACATGGCTTGTTTGGAGAACTCATTTTAGGTTTTTCAATTACAACCTTATCAAAACCTACTTAGACTTACTTAGTTTATCCTACCACTGAAGGGTAGGGACTTGCACAAATGTATCCCTACATACAGAGCTGGTCGTCTACCAGCCGCCTCTCCACTCTCCCCTGGCTCCTGTAGCTTTCCCACGGCTATGGCGCTGTACGGGCTGGCCATCTGGTCTGTGCTTACCTTATCTGTGCCCTTCATGGTTTCGTAGAGGGTGGTATGAAGAAAAGGGATCATTTTAATCTGCTCTCATCCAGCACCCTTTTGTATCCCTCTGATCATTTTATCTGCCCCTCTCCAGACCTTTTCTAGCTCCATTTCCTCTCTTTTAAGGTTCATCAACCAGAACCACATATAGTGCAGATGATCTAAGGTTTTGTACAAGGGCATTGCCCTCGGTGTTCCTGGGGGATGCAATGTAGTTATCCTAAAAAAGGCAAATCCCAGGCTTTACAACCTGAAATAGTACGGAAAATACAAAGGAAGAGGAGATAGGCACACGAATAAAACCTTCCTCTTTCCAGTCTCCGTCTCTTTATCCTTCCCTTCCTCCTCATAGCTTAAAACTTAAAAGAGTGGGGGTCTCGTAAGGGGACATTAGAGGAACTGCAGTGATTCTGAGAAGCAGAGATGTTCATTATTTCCAGTTGGTCCATACAGGGTTGAGAGAATTCTAAGCAAAATTCTTTGTCACCATCTTTCTACGTCTACTACTTCTCAGTTTCCATATCTCCCTTTGCCTTCCCCTACATTTCTTTAAGTGGTCTATGGGCTGCCCAAGGTGTACCCCCAAATCACCAGCTGCTCCCAAACCCTTGTCGTCCCTACTCTCCTCCCACTCTCAAAGAGAAGTGCAAATTTGCAGGAGAAATTCTGCTGAGCCTGCAGCCCTAAGGAGCTGGTGATCTGATTATCTGATTAAAGCAATTTACTCTGAGTGTGAATGAATCTTAACCCTTCCAGAGATCCTATGAATTTTGAAAAGAATCTGTCAAACCTAAATAATCTATGATTGACCACATTTTTGGAGCATTGGAATATGTATAAGTGCACAGGTGGGGGGGGGTTCTGTTTTGAAAAGATATCTGCCTCTTTCTCTTTTTTGCATACTGCTAGGCAGGGTGCCTGTGTGGCTGTACATGTGTGGGTGCTCGTTAAATTGAGGAAAAAAGCAGCACAAAATGCAAGCTGGATTAAGTAGAGACAGAGAATGCTTTGGGGGAGAGATACATGTTAACTGATGGAATCTCTCTCTCTTTTTTTTTTAAACTCAGAAGCTCACAACTGTAAAGGAGTTTCCGTGTTTTAAATTGTTTCCCCCTTTAATACCTTTGCCTGCCCACAGCACTGCTTTCTTATATTCTCTTGCAGACTGGTAATGTCTTCCTTCCTGGAGTTCATCAACAATTCCTTTTGTATTTCCTTTTATATTTCTCTCCCTGCAAATCTTAGTGCCAGCTGACAGCCTTCTAGAATCTTGGCATTGGAAAGAAACTAAGAAATCATCCAGTTACACTTGTCATGCTAGTTTTAATAGGCATCTGTCCTTTTTGCAGCCCAGTGTCTAGTCATCCATTTTCCAGATAAAAGACAAGCCTGAATTACTTTTCGGAAACCGCTCCTCCATATCCTCAGCCCAGGGGGTTTGACTGAGTTTGACCCCTTTCTCCGCTGGGGGATGGGAGGCCCTGATGGGCTTTTGTAAGAAAACAACTATTCTGTATACCCCCACTCTAGCCACAGTAAAATTGGTTCAAGGGTGAGAACAGGGGCCAACTATTGCTAAAGAAAATCAGGTCTGGACTTTTCACTCTATTGTCGATGATAGATTTCTTTCCCTTAAATGTAAAAACAGAGGTTGGGAGTTCTCAAGGGCTGCAGCCATCTTGCCATCGTGAAACCAACTCCTTTCAGAAAGAAACCACAAGAAAGGAGGGGAAGTGGGCCCTGTGGGCGTCATCAGTGCTATGCATCTAGCCTCTGCTTGACTGAGGCTAGATGACGCCGGCCACTTCTCAGCCAATAAATTTGCCTTTTGATGAACATGATTTTGAGCAGGGTTTTCAATCATTTGCATCAGAGAGGATCCAAAATGAAGGGCCCATGATGGGGAATGGATTTATTTCTACTGTAGCCTGCTACAGTTTTCTAAATGTTAGGAAATCCTTCTACATAATCCTCTTCTCTGCATCTTCTGCCCATTTGTTCAAGTCTTTTTTAAAAGTTCACAGAGGGTGTCTGGGTGGCTCAGTTGGTTAAGCGACTGCCTTCAGCTCAGGTCATGATTCTGGAGTCCCGGGATCAAGTCCCGCATCGGGCTCCCTGCTGCTCAGCCGGGAGTCGGCTTCTCCCTCTGACCCTCCCCCCTCTCATGTGCTCTCTCTCTCTCATTCTTGCTCTCTCAAATAAATAAATAAATAAAATCTAAAAAAAAAGTTTACAGAAACAATCAACATGCCTTTCATTCCATCATCCTTCAATTATTTAACCACAATTAGCCTGACTTGTCCTCCTCAGATCCCCAAGTTATCCATTCTGTGGGCTACCCATTTGAGTTACAGAGTTTTTTGTATGACAAATTCCCACCCGCTGAATTATAGATATTATTATGACTCTTATTTAAACATGGTTCCTATGAAGGAAAACCACATAACTATGTAGGATTACAGTTCTTTGACACCCTCTCCCACTAACCCCCACTTGTTCTTTATGCAACCTAATTATACTATTTTTTCTTAGTTGTTGTATCACATTGTGGTAACTTTTGTCCTCCAAATAACCCCCCAAAATTTTCACTTGAAATGGCTGTCAACTCCATCTTATCATTTTAGGATAATATTTTTATTACACAATCAATACATATATCTTACAAAAAATTGGAAGACATAGAGAGGCCTAGGAAGAAAATCTCATACCTAAAATTATCAACCACAAAAACTATTGACATATTCCTGAATACCCCTCTGTATGTTTTTTTGTTTTGTTTTTAACATATTTGCATATTTATATACACAAACTTTATTTTATAAGAACAAAATATGTAATAGCTTTCTGCAGTCTTTTTGTCTGTATTACCATTAATATAGTTGCATGTCAATAAGTAAATGTTTACCACATAATTTTTAATGACTGCTTAGTATTTCATTACGGTAGTGCTATAATATGTTTGACCAATCGACTAATCCTGTTTTTGTTGGTTTTGCTTCTCTGTCATTAAATATTTTCCTGATTATTTCCTTAGACTAAGTCTCTCAGGTAGAATATTTAGTCTAAAGGTCATGAATACTTTACAGCTTTGCTTATATATGTCTGCCTTTCCCTCTAGAAAGATCAAACTAATTTATAATTCCATCAGCAACATCCTGAACATCACTAGGTATTATTAAAAAAAAAAAAAAAAAACTATTATTGAGGACATACATCTTTATCATTTTGATCTTGGCCCAGGAGTTTAGGCTGTCAGGATTGTTTTAGGTCTTAATTCTTTCATTAATGCATTATTTATATTCACCTCCTGTCATATTATCTACAACTGATAAGTTACTTTTTTTTAATTTAATTTTATTATGTTATGTTAATCACCATACAATACATCATTAGTTTTTGATGTAGTGTTCCATGATTCATTGTTTTCATATAACACCCAGTGCTCCATGCAGTACGTGCCTCCTTAATACGCATCACAGGGCTAACCCATTCCCCCACCCCTCTCCATTCTAAAACCCTGTTTGTTTCTCAGAGTCCATAGTCTCTCATCATGGTTCATCTCTCCCTCCGATTTCCCTCCCTTCATTTTTCCCTTCCTTCTCCTAATGTCCTCCATGCCATTCCTTATGTTCCACAAATAAGTGAAGCCATGTGATAATTGACTTTCTCTGCTTCACTTATTTCACTTAGCATAATCTCCTCCAGTCCCAACCATGTTGATGTAGAAGTTGGGTATTCATCCTTTCTGATGGCTGAGTAATATTCCATTGTATATATGGACCACATCTTCTTTCTCCATTCATCTGCTGAGGGGCATCTCCACTCTTTCCACAGTTTGGCTATTGCTGACATTGCTGTTATGAACATCAGGGTGCATATGGCCCTTCTTTTCACCAGATCTGTGTTTTGGGGGTAAATACTCAGTAGTACAATTTCTGGGTCATAGGGTAGCTCTATTTTTAATTTTTTGAGGAACCTCCACACTGTTTTCCAAAGTGACTGTACCAATTTGCATTCCCACCAACAGTGTAAAGACCTCAGTGTGAGACAGGAATCCATCAAAATCCTAGAGGAGAACATAGGCAGTAACCTCTTCGACATCAGCCACAGCAACTTCTTTCAAGATACATCATCTCCAAAGGCTAGTGAAGCAAAAGCAAAAATGAACTTTTGGGATTTCATCAAGATAAAAAGCTTCTGCACAGCAAAGGAAACAGTCAACAAAACAAAGAGGTAACTCACAGAATGGGAGAAGATATTTGCAAATGACACTACAGACAAAGCACTGATTTCCAAGATCTATAAAGAACTTCTCAAACTCAACACCCAAAAAACAAATAATCAAGTCAAAAATGGGCAGAATACATGAACAGACACTTCTCAAAAGAAAACATACAAATGGCTAGGGGCGTCTGGGTGGCTCAGTTGGTTAAGTGACTGCCTTCGGCTCAGGTCATGATCCTGGAGTCTTGGGATCGAGTCCCACGTTGGGCTCCCTGCTCAGCAGGGAGTCTCCTTCTCCCTCTGACCCTCCTTACTCTCATGCTGTCTCTCATTCTCTCTCTCAAATAAAATCTTAAAAAAAAAAAAAGAAAACATACAAATGGCTAAAAGACATATGAAAAAATGTTTATCATCAGCCATCAGGGAAATTCAAATCAAAACCACATTGAGATACCCCCTTACACCAGTTAGAATGGCAAAAATTGATAAGGCAAGAAACAACAAATTTTGGAAAGGTTGTGGAGAAAGGGGAACCCTCTTACACTGAAAAGTTACTTCTACGACACAGTCAATAGCGTTGATAAAAATCTTGACTAGGACCAGGCCTTGTTAAGGTTTGGCCCTTTGAGAGGTCTTTCCAGGTTAATGGTAATTTTTAATACACGTTGGGTTTAACAAGCAATTGTTGTGACTTATCACCCAACCCATACCTTCATCTTGTTGACTAGATTGGTGTCTTGACATACATACATACATAAATAATAAGATATGCCTGTGTGTGTGGATTTCCCCACCACATCTCCAGCCAGCTCTCCCTTGAGATCAGAATTAAGCCCAAAGTAGCAATTCTCCCCCGTAACATCTTCTACTTTAAGAAAGATGAAACTGTCAGCCAAGCAAGTCAGGTCAATAATTTATCAGAGTCTGCTTTTAGTAGATACTTCAGTGTGAAGCCCTCATCTAGACCATTTATGAAAGTGTCAAAAATGGCCCCAGGAATAATTCCTGTGAGTCTTAATTATTAGCCTTTCTTTACGTAGAAAATGTATATTCCTACCTCTTAACTTCTTTTCCTTCTTCTTTCTTCTAACCAAGTCCCTATTATAAACTATTTATGCTAAATCCATAGTGATTCATTGTAATAGTTTTTACTATGTAAAGATAGAGATAGTTTCTGATGTTCTAAAAATTCTCTTAAATTTCTCAAGAATATTAGTGTACAAAAGCATACGTGCTAAAGATAGGGACTCTTCAGGCATATTCAAGCAGGAATGGGAAAGAGACAGAAATTAGGCAAATTATTTAACATCAAGTATAATGGTCTTAGTTTGTTCCTGTATCTATCAATCAGATTAAATTTACCATGTGTATCTAAAAGGTTCCAATAGTAACAAATGGAAAGAGAGAGAGTTTGTGTATGTATCATGAGGCACCAAAAAATTAGGTATTTTTTAATGTATTTAGTAAGGTATTAACATATTTTATATATATATATATATATATATAAAGTATCTCATTTAATCCTCAGTGAAGTTAGGGTCATTAACTCAATCTTAATAGATGTGGCAATGGGCCTCTAAGAGTTTGCCATCCCCCAGAGTAAATGCCAAAACCGAATCCTTAGCCCCGGCACCCAAGATTCCAAACCACGGCAATTTGACTTTATAGGTTGTGAAATACTTGGTTGAAAGCATTTCACTACATATCATAGAATATCAAAGTCTGTGAATGAAAAATAAAAATAAATAGAATTTAAAATGGTTCAAAATTTTATCTTTGGTTATGTCATTGCTACTCATTGGAATTCCATGCTCCTTCCTGAGTGATATAAAAAGTGGGTAGGGGTGCTGCTAGTATGAAATTATTTATATTTAACATCCAGACTTTCTGAAGGGCCCAAAAGGAACAACGGATACTGACACCACTTTAATAATTGTGTTGACTCTGAATTATCACTGTGCCTGACTTCACTATAAATGTTGTGGCATTTTGTCAAAATCTGGGTACGCCCATGGGAATATGTTGAGCACATGAATGTCATCTGTCACACATGTCACAGCAGAAACAAGGACTGGGAATACTGGGCAAGACCAGACTACAGCCCTGAATGGGGTATACAGTAATTCATGTACTTCTCCTTAAAAGATCTCCTGATTGAGCTATCTGGTATGTGGAAGTGCTTATTCCTCCAAGGACAGGAAATTTCATTATTTTATCATTTGAGCCCATATAGCTAGATTTTGGTTCCATAAACAGGATCCTATTGTAATCCCTCAGCTACCTATATCCCCTTTCATTAAGCTTCTTACAACGAAGTGGATCCCTGATAATAAGTACAGACACCTGACAGAGACTTCAGAGTTCTACTGTGTGGGAGCAAACGTGCCCAGGGAAAGAAGATACTGGGAGGCCTGGGGACAAAGAAGCAGATGTTAATCCCAGTTTTTTGTTGACCTGCTGAGTTGAAAATACTTAAATAACCAAAATATCACAACTAGTCTTGTGGGATCCCCTTTAAATGACGACTGTTAAGACTAGCAAAAGAGTTCCTTGGGTGTATTTCTGAATGGGCAACTCTATTGCTAATGTCAATTTTCCAGAATTGGTCTGATTTAATCCATCTGGTAAAGGTTACTCTTGCCAAACTCCTACCTAACTTAAAAGACATTCCTAATTGCAGGAAACTCACTTACTTGACATCATCAGAGAAGGGAGTGTAGCACATTAAGTGAAATTTTCTGCAGACTTAAAGCTTAACCCCTGTAAGAGTCAGGTCTTCTTCAGTATGTAAATGTGGCTAGCCTTACTCTAAATGGGTCCCAAATATCATGATGAAATATAAGCTCTTGTTCCTGCTCTGACAGGAAGCAATCTGACAGCAAGAAAAAAACCATGGACTGAAAAAACCTGTTAAGTCTAAACAAAGTATCTCATGTAAGAGCAATAGGCTTTGAAGGGCAGTTTGAGGGGAAAGTTCCCTGAACTTTGATACATGTGTAGCGGACACAACTTGGGGGGGGGGAGTCCTTGTAGGTACAGACAAGAAGAGTTATCCCATGTGGTTCCCTAGATATCACACAACATCTCTGCTTATGAGAAATCTTGACTCTTCCTGCCATGGGAAGACTGGATCAATCCTGTACATCTCTCTCTCGTGGGTCAAACTGGGGGAGAGTGTCACAGGGAGATCAAAAAGAAGCAATGCTGAACAATGTACTCAGGGCAGCAGCTGCAAACACACAGCTTCAGAGAATATTCCAAAACAGCCAGAGAATATCTGTTCCATAAAAATAGAGAGAAATCATGCCTTATCTCTAAGCGGTGGAAGGTACAATGTAACCCTTTTTCATCTATAGCTGGTAAGGACGCTTTTTAAAAAAGATCTGAATTCTGAAAAATTGCTGAAGCCAAGGTTTAGGTTTCTCTGCAATTAATAAGGATCCAGACAGGCCTCCCATTCATCCTGGGCCCACTCTGCGAGATGGGAAAAATTAACAAAACCAACATGATGAAAAGACAAGGAAAATGACACTGTAGCCGTGTCAGAGTGAGTGAAAAGAAATAATATCAGAAATCCATTTCATAGTATGTATTGCTGCTGCATTCTATTATGCTTCAATTAGTGCTAAAATACACTATATTGAAGCCTCAATCCATAGGTACATTGAGTCTTTTTAAGTTCTAAATCAAAGTTACCCACCAAGTATTATTCTAATACTAATGTCAATGATGGAAACCTAAATGACAATTGTAGTTAACATTTTGGCATGCAAAGACTGTGGGGATATGATCACCAAAATATACGCAATTTAACACAGCATGTTCATATTAGTCTACCAACTTGCATAATTAATTGTTTTTCTTAGGGAGGTTTCATTTTTGTTTCCTTTAGAAACAAGGGATGTTTTTGGATAAGAGCAATACTACTTACTCTACAGTTTAAAATAGAAGAAACAAAACAAAACAAAATGAAAACAAATCCCTGCTAAGTACAAGGACTTGTTTTTTGAAATTTAATTTGCTGTTCAGAGTGGACTGACCTGATACACAATTAATAAATAACATGCATAGTAGAGAGGATGCAAAGTATCTAACTTACGATTTCCTCGCTGACTTTGTTTCATTTCTTCCCTTATTTACAGGTATCAATGATTAAGCTGAACTCTTTTTAGAATGCCAAGCAAATTTCAGAGGAAGTATGTGAATGGTGCTTACTGAGTTAATTTTTAAAGTTTAAATAATCATCTTTTCATTTAAATAATCATCTTATCTATTCTCTGAATAAAGATTGTGGTTTTAACAGTACTACAATGAATTTAGCACTTCTCAAGGTTCACTGTACACTGAAACATTCAGAGTGATGAAACTCAACTTGTTACCGTCTTCATTATCCTTCATTATACGTGTATAACAATTGATATCTCCCTTTCCCACAGCACATCACACTTGTTCATTACCATCTTATCAGCAAAAGATATCCCTTACCTTATCTTTCCTACACCTTTGTACAGGAAGCTCCTCTGCCCTAGGGAACACTCAGAATGGTAACATTCTGTATCAAATTAAGCTTTTTCTTTAAAGATCACTAGGGGTAGGGGGAAGGGAGGGGATGGGCTATTGATGAGTAGTTCTATGATAGAAATTGACAAAATGAGCAATGGAAAGTGGTATTTTTCTTTTCTTTTCTTTCTTTTCTCTCTCTCTCTCTCTCTTTTTTTTATGAGACAGAGAGAGAGAGAGAGAGCACATGAGGAGGCTGGGGGTAAAGGGAGAGGAAGAGAGAGAATCTCAAGCAGGCTCCATGCCCAGCACAGAGCCCAACATGGGGCTAGTTCTCATGACCCAGATATCATGACCTGAGCCGAGATCAAGAGTTGGATGCTCAACTGACTGAGCCACCCAGGTACCCCCCAAAGTGATATTTTTCAATGACGGCAAAACATCACGTGAAATTAATACCAGTATAATTATTTACCTATAAAATAACAGTGCATGCTTCCTAGGATCAATCTCTCTCTGTTAGTTGTCAACTGGGTCGGGCAGGTTTGTTTTTTTTTTCCTTTATACTCATTCGATGACAGAAACTGAAAAACTGCAGTACAACTTAAAAAAATTCAGAATACTGCACACACTCAAACACATACACATATACTCAAAACACATGCACTCATTTTATGCACAATTACTTAAATATTGTTGAAGCATAAGAAAAATTTAGAATAAATTTTAAAATCTCAATTAACACACATCTCATAGGACAAAAAGTATTATCGGGATGACATGTTTATGAAAATCATGTCTTTGGGGATCAATGTAATCACTTTCTATGAATGACAACTTAATAACACAGCTTGTAGGGGAGTGACAGAGATGGTCTTGCTTGATAAAAGTCAAGATCTTGGTCTGCATGGAATTCTATAAAGGGGGGCGCCTGGGTGGCTCAGTTGGTTGAGCGACTACCCTCGGCTCAGGTCATGATCCTGGAGTCCCGGGATCAAGTCCCGCATCGGGCTCCCTGCTTAGCAGGGAGTCTGCTTCTCCCTCTGAACCTCCCCCCTCCTGTGCTCTCTCTCGCTCTCTCATTCTCTCTCTCTCAAATAAATAAAATCTTTAAAAAAAATAAAATTAAAATTGTCTTTATGCATTCAACAAAATCTACAAGTTTTTAAAGTTTTAGAACTAGAAATTGAGTCTCTTTACGAAGCAGTTTGCAGCAGGCTGCAAATTGTGAAAACTGCAAGCTTCATCAGAAAGAACGTGTATCAGTGTTAATTAAGCATTCATTAGAAAAGAAGGCTAAGTGAGCCATGGGAGAAGAAAGGAAGTAATATCCAGCTATTAGTAATTTAGAAAGTCAGAATAACCTGCCTTGATTAGAAGTTAAGGGTCACCATTTCGGGAGGAAAACAGCAAAAACAGCAGAGGGATTTTTTCTCTTGTTTTCTTATCTTTCATTTTTAAGACTTCATGGGCAGTTGTGCAGTAAGACAGAATGGAGAAAAGAACCACAATTCGAGTTTAAGATCTCCTCACAAGGACTGATTAAGAAGCCTATTGTAAAAAAAAAAAGCTAATTAAGGCAATTAACCCAGCATCAGGCAGAGCAGCTGGTGGGGATTTTCTAAGCAAAACCTGAACTAGCTTAGATGTCCCACTGTCAGTGACTTAGTCCAGGGGCTCCCAGCTTTTACAAAAAAAGTAAATTGTAATTTAGGCCTGGGAAGGAATCCAAGGGTTTGATTAAGCTAAGAGATAATTGATAATTGCTGAGGAGAACTTAAAATTGTCTAAGTGTACTTAAAAGTAATAACGTATACTGACAGAGCCTCACGAACTATAAGGGACAGGCACATTTTGACTTGTTAATTCATCTCACTTTGACATAAATCTAATGTCTATTACTTTAGAGTAAACGTATCTTTGTTTTGCAAAATATAAGTGGTTGGACCATTAGCATCACTTTTATTAATCCCATTGTCTAATCATAGGTCATTGCTTGTCCTACACTGCATGATCACAAACCTGATGGAGAAAATTAAAGTGGGTGTTCTAGTCTATGGCACTTACCTTTCAAATTTGAATTATTTGTTCATAAACAAGCTAGAAAGAAACAGGTAAGAATGCTTGGCTGAATTCGAAAGTACAAAGAGACAGAAATTACTTGAGGAAAAATCACGTGATAGGGACCCACAGTCCATTATCAGGAATTCCACATTGGTGGGAAAACCAAAGCCTCAACGAAGACAGAAAGCAGAGCAAATGGCCAAAACCCCGAAAAAGTCTAATGAAAATTATGAGTTGAGGCCATTTTGGCTGAGAAAACAGAAGTCTGTCAACTGACCTTGTAATAAAGAAAGAAAAGAATCATCCAGACTTAAGAGTCTAAGAGAAACGGGGGTGCCAACGGATGTCCAATTTTGTGAATGGAGTGGGAGCCTATGCTAACAATTTGATTCCAGTCAACACACATTCACTGCCATCTTTTCTGCAAAACTATTAATAAAACAGGAG
Source organism: Eumetopias jubatus (assembly GCF_037043125.1). NCBI lineage: Eukaryota > Metazoa > Chordata > Mammalia > Carnivora > Otariidae > Eumetopias > Eumetopias jubatus. The sequence goes on from NW_028274807.1 coordinate 62,567,627, forward strand.
CTTGCATTCTATTTAAAGCAATTAAAGCTTAAGAGTCAATGTAATTTTTTCAGTTTATAACAGCTTATGTTTAATGAGTACTTCCTAAGTGCTTTATTTGATAAGTACCTTGTAGGTAAAATCTCACAAGAGCTTTTTAACCAACCTTTTGAGGGATGTACCATTTCACCTCTATTTTATGTTTGAGGAAATGGAGGCATAAGAAGCCAAGTCACTTTCCCAGAGTTACATAGTTAGTATAATTGCTACTACTACAAGTCTACTTACATGATTTTTTTTTCCACAAAGAAAAAAGTGGTTAAGCATTGAGTAGTGTAATCAACACTTTTTTTGTTGGTGGTGGTTTTTAAGAGCCTGATCATTAGATTTAAGAATCAATTTGTCAGAGTCCAATAACTATTCTCTTGGGGTTTCAATTAAAATTGCGTTGAATTTAAAATTAAATCAGAGAGCTTTCTACAGCTTAAGACATTTGGATTTCCTAACTATACATGTTTATTGCACCACTCTGTAAATGGTCTATGCCCTCCCTTAATGTTTAAGGTTTTTTTTTTTTAAAGGTTGTGATTTTTAATTTTTTTTCTAATAGCTTTGCAGTTTTTGTTTCTACTGTGAATGGATCATTTTAATTGATTATATTTTGAATTGGTTATTATTGATATAGAGGACCACAACTGACTTTTGTAAGTAGATTTTGCTGAACTAGAACCATCTAGTAATCCATGTCCACTCTCTCTCTTAGACAAGTTTCAGAATCACCATTTATTCATTATCAAATATTCCTTGAAGAAAATCTATCAAATATAATTATGCTATGCAGAATAGTCAATAAAAAATGGTGAATAAAGGTCTAGTCTTCACCCATTCCTAGTAACTAACACATGTATAGTGATTCAGGAGGGAATGGCAAGGCATCTAAGGCTCATAAACAGTAAAAGAGTATCAAAACACACAATACACACACTATTTAACATCACAGTTCTTCTTCCTGGAACGTGTATCCACTCCTTTTTCATTTAAGTTTCTATGAAGAAAATCATAAAAATCAGAAGGGCACAGCTTGAATTTTCAGAAGGTGTCAAATTCCATGTCACCAACATCCAGCTTAATAAATGGAACATTCAGAAGTCCCTGTGTAGTCTTCAGTTCATTACAGTCTCTGCAGTGTCCCAAGTCCGAATACCTGGAATCTCTAAGCTCCGCCCTCTCCAAATCTGCATACAATTAACACTAACTCACGCTGATGGATGGTGGCACCTCTGGATCCCTCACATGTATAGCTTCTTTCCAAGCTTTATTGTCATGGCCTTCTTCCAGACTCCCATCTCTCCTTCCTGAGGAAACTGTGACAGTCTTTTACCTGGCCTTCCTGGTCTCCGGTCTCACTCCTCTCAAACCCACCATGTGCACTATTACTTCTGTGTCATCTTTTCCAAGAAACCTCCCTTGAGCCCTCGGGCTGAATGCCACGGGCTCCAAAATGCCATATCCTTAACCCCAGTGTTCAATTTGTATACTGCTTGGGAATGTTTTGTTTCTAAGTCGGTTTCCCCCAAATAAACTTTCTCGTGGTTGTACCCACAAAGTTTAGTGGAATAACTGATACCTAGGAGATGATCATTAAGTCTACTGAACTAAAGGCAAAGAATTATAACCACCCATCCTCTTTTTAATAGGCAATATTCAAACCATTGCTTTTTTTTTTTCAGACCAATTAAATATTGGGCTTCGGGATTATTTTCCCCTTATAGGTCACTCTTCGATCTTTATTTCAATTTGATTTTATCTGGGAAATGCTGCTGGGTGACAGGGGAGCTGTAAGAGTTTATGTTCTGATTTATGGCCCCAAACAATGTACGGGGATTGATCCTCAGCTGGATGAAAACGGATGCGCTAATGTTGGTATAGGAGAACAAGGGTGCTTCTCACTGAGATGAGAAGAGGTGCACAGACATTCTATAATTAAAATTTTAAGAATGCAGGCAAAAGAATCTAGGTTTGCCGAGATAATATGAGTAGTACTTTACACAGATTGACTATAATCCTTATTAAATTAGGAACCATAGAAGAGGTCACGTGATACAGGAGACTTTTCTGTAGTTCATGACAATTCTAATACAAGGGGTTTGGTACTTCTGTTTATTACTGTTGCACAGTTCTGCATCATTCTATGGGTTTTGTTTCTCTTCTAGTATCTGTGATGAGGGAAGGAAAGAAACACTTCAGAAATGAAAGATTAGTTTCCTAAATCATAAAGATGAGCTTTGTAATCATTTTCCTTTAAGCAAGGAATTAAAGGATAATAAAAGCCCTAATTAAGCACCTCATTAGTTTAACTAGATTTTCATATGCAAAACACTGTTAGGAAGAGCTGCTGTAGAATGGAAACACCGCCTGTCCGCGACAAACCCAAAGGGAAGCATTTCTGCCGGGACTACTTTTTTGCTTCTTTCTGTCCTCTCAGGGTCGTTCCCTTTCTCCAGGGCCACTAATTCTCTTCACTTTCTCCACAATTCCTCCTTCTTCTTCTTTTAGTGGCCCAATATTTCACCCTTCTTTCTTATTTTAAAAATTTTCAATGATTCATTCATTCATTCATTCATTCATTCATTCATTCCACTTACCATTGCTGAGCCTGCAGTATGAGTGAGGCACACATCTAGGAGTTTGGAAGGCACAGGTTAACAGAGCATGTTCTTTTCTGTCTTCTCGTCCTCTGGACCATTCACTCATCATTAGCCTCCTATGTAATTACTTTTTTTGTCCCTCTTTGTCTAAGAGTAAAATGCCTCTTCCAGAGTGGTTTTACAACTTCCCACATTCTTTCAGCTCTCTTCTTCTCTTATGCAACTACCCTGATATTATATTAGCTACTTTGGACTCACCCAAGTCCACAGTTGATATTACCATATTATATCACTGGGTTATTCTATGCCTTTCATTATCAGTGTATATTAAGTCAGTAGAGGCAATACGCATATATTTTTACAATGCTCTTTTAAAACTGGACAGAGCTAAGGCAACTGCATGCAAAAGGATTCCCTCTGCCAGTCTGGAAAAATGGTAATAACACATATTCTCCCATTAATAGCATGGTGCTTTTGGAGTTAATATTTAATCTAATACTCTACAGGAATTATTAGGTGAGGGGCTAAGGCATTCTCAAATTACTTCAATAAAATCCTTGGGTTTTAACTTGGAACTCAAAATCTAAAAAGGGGAGTTGGGTTTCTCAAATAAAGTCCTGAGATTGTACTCTAGGCTTATTGAATAAGAATCTCCTGCAGGTGGAGTCTGGGAGTTAAAATCCTTAAAATATACCTTGGGAAACTCAAAGACTAAACCCGAGAACCACAGGGACAAGCTTTGAAGACAAATCTTGGTTAAAATCCCAGCTCTACAATAATTCCTGCCATGAGTCTTGGTTTCCTCATTTGTAAAGTAGTAGTAATAATATATAGTTTATGGAGGTATCAGAATTAAATGAAATACTTTTTAAAAAGTACCTAGTTCATAAACAGCTCAACAATTAAAAATATTTTCTATATGTATTAATAATGAAAGTTCTTCTATTGTCATATGTTTCAATCAAATAACAATTGGTTTTTACTTACACTTTGTCAGCTTTGTGAATTCAAACAATACTGTACAGCACGAGGGAACTAAAAGCCAAATAAAATGTTTCTTTGAAAATAAAGGGAAACCGACTCGTAAAATTATTTGATTAAATAAAGTGGAAAAACTGAACTACACAAAGAGTAAAGAGATGAATTTTTATTTGCTTTGGCAGTTTCACTTTTATTGCTATTAATCACAGTTGGGTGCCCACAACGCATTAGGCTTTATAAAAAGAGCAGAAGTCGAGAGTACCTGGGCCCTCAGGAGGTATATTAGTGATCCAGGACAGGCCTCACTGAAGATGTGAGCCTAACAGAGGAAGACAGAACGGTCAGTGGGAGCGAGTTCTAGAAGTCTTGTTTAGCAGGCAAGAGGAGACAGTGCTGGGAGTGAGAAAAGGAGAGAATACAGAAGTCAAAAGGCAGGCAGATTTCATTCTTACCAACGCTGTGAGCTATAAGGATGAGAGAGGTACAGCAGCTAGGGAGGCAGAAAGTGGCCGATTCAAAAAGGGTCAAGACTAGAGGTGGTAGTGGAGTATGATCTATTCAAGTAATATTTCAAGAAGAAAAAATTAAAAAACAAAAAACCTTAGCCATCCGCATTGGTAGGTGACTATGTGTTTACTGAATGAACAATAATAAGAAAGGTGATTAAGTAATAAACATTCATTAATGCAAACATCATTCTGACATTCAATAAACACTCAGCACTTAATGTGTGCAATATTCAGTGCTATATTGTGCGTGTGTGTTCAATGTTCAGTGAGGCTTGGCTACAAGATAAATAAGAGATCAGTCTCTGGCCTCAAGTGTGTAGAATATCAAGAATAATAAGAGTTCAGATGTGTAGCATTTGAAAACCCAGTATTATTAAATATAAAACAAGTCACGGTGATTCAATATTTATCACCTTATTAAACTAAAGAACAACAGAATATATAGGTGCTCCAAAGCATCCATTTAAGACTTTTATATCTTGAATAACCCCAATCAATATTAGATTTTATTTCACTTAATCTATTTGGATATTTACTAATATAAGAGAGTATAAAATTATCATCTCAGAAAAAAATGTCATTTGTTGGTTTGAAGGTCAATGTATCTTCCACATATAGCCTGAAATAGCAGCTTCTGCTTCTGCTCTTTAGCCAGCCTCTTGGTGAGAAATGGTTTTCCTAAGGTTTTTGAGGTTTTATGATATGCCAAGTGAGTGTGCTGAGTTATGATTGTCTTTCCAGTCATTTAGGGATTATTTTTTAACAAAACATGGCCAAAGAAAACTCAGCCACGGAATTCATGTTGTCTAAAATTAAATAAACCCTTTATCATTAGAGAATAATATTTGTAAATATTCTTAAAATGACAAATAAAATTTTTTGCCAACTTGCTCTATGACAGAAACTGTGTTGAGCACTTTCCCGGTATTAATTGCATTTATTTTTCCCCACAACCCATTGAGGTAGATACTGTTGTCTCCATTTTCCAGATGAGGAAACTGAGGGACAGAGAGGTTAAGTAAACAAGCAGATTGCTTTACTTTACCCAATTTCAAACCTTAAAAAATAAGTTTTTGGTTGAAAATTCCATATTCTAGAGAAATTTAGGCGACAATAATTTTCATCACCTGGACCCTCTTTCCAAAACAGAGGAATAGAATAAAAAAGCAGAATGTAATTTTTTGCTGAAACTCTGAGAGAAAATAAATGCACACATTGTGTTATTTTAGAAAGTCAGAAATAGATTTCATTTTTTAACCCCAATCATTCAGTGAAGTGAGTGTCATCTCTCTCTTAGGATATTCGTTAGCAACAGCAGAGAGAATACCGGAGTTGGACATTTGCATTTTTGCAGAGCCAGTCTGCCAGAGAGGTACAGGGCAACCAGCAGAGAGCTGACCAACAAAAGTCGTGGCGGTAACAGCAGCAGATGGAAAGTAAACCATTGGCGGATTGGAAATAATCAGACATCATCCTACAGCTGCGAAATCAGCAAGAAATGAAGATCAGGCTTTCTCCTCATTAAATCTGTAAGTAAGGTCTCGTTCTGCTTCGCTGAAATCCTGCTGTGTTGGTGGGTAATACCCTCTCTGTGCTAGGGTGAGGGAACCCCTACAAATGTCAGAGTGATAAGTTAATCAAAGGGTTGCATGGAGATAAAGTAAGGTCGGTAAGAGATTTAGGAAGACCCAGAAGTAATAATGACATAATTCTCGTCAATTTCTACCTGCCCATCTGAATCTGATGGGAGACTTGAAGGATATGGAAAGTACTGGGGACTCTGTTAGTCAGTATGAGTGTCGATGGTGGGAATAAAAATCAGCAACTGTTCTGCAAGCTTAACAAATATAATCCACTGACATATATAAAAATAATAAAATATTCCGTTTGCATTACAAGCTTTACTGAGACCATAAGAAATACCACGAAGTCAGATCTATGGTGTATTTAGCCAAGTAATTAAATCCGAAAGAGAAAATTCAGAATGATTTGTAGAATAGAATTCTCGCCCTGTCACATCAGCATTTGACTGGGAGACACGTATCCAAATATTGCCAGATTTATATAATCCTAACTTGTTATCGACAAGTTTGTATAAAACATGTTTAATTGTTACTATACCAGTCTACACAAACTCTTAAGGGAACAACTTCTATAACTTTATTAATTTTGGCATAGGTACTTCTGTTTATAGACCTATGAATTTGCTCTTGCAGACTTCAGAAACTTGCCCGGCTCTCATTTTCCTGAAATTGAATGCAGCAACACTGACCTTTCACAACTTGGTGAACTAGAGTTATAGCCTTCTAAGTTTTTCTCATTTGGAAACTACTTGAAATACCTGTTGAATAAAATGCAATTGGCTTTCGAACTAACTTTCAACAGTGTTTTTTAAAAACTCACAATATATCATTCTGGTCTTCAGAAGACTGAGAAAATTAGCATGTAACTGATTATATGTAAATGAGATATGAAATCCGAATGTCTATAGCAGCCCCATAACATAGAAGACGTTTTATCTTGAGAGAAGAAAGAAGGGTCTATAGTCTTGTTTTCTTTTTATGGCTTAGACACAGGCTTAAAATTCTCTCATCCAACTAGTTCCTAAATTCTGTCACCATGAGGTTCTCACAGAAATGTGTTCTCCTCCTTTCACTATTGTGTAAAAAGACCCAAAAAGCAGAAAGTCTGGATTTGGACCATAAATATGTCACTCACTAGTTCAGTAACTATGCTCAAGTGATCAACCCTCTAAAACCATTTTCTCACACCTCAAAGGGGGATAAAATATCCATGTAACATAACATACGTGAAAGGGCTTTGTAATGGTTAAGGACTATACAAATGCGAATTGACTGATGATGTGGTTTGTGGGGCCTAAAAATCCATAATTCTTTCCCTAACAGATTTCCATTTTATTTGGAGGACCAACACAGAGCTTCCTTAGGCATCAGACCCCAACTACCCCCCAAGGTTTTCCAGGAAACAAAGAATAACTCCATCATATTTTAGGGAAAGTTTTTTTTAAGGAGGTAAAAAATTACCTTAGAATTCTTATTATGCCATTTGGTAAAATCTGTCAGATGTAGTATATCCAGATTCCAACACATGTTTCCAGAGCAAAGCTTCTCAAAATTTAATACACTTACAAGTAACCTGAGAGGAATACCCTTAAATACAGAATTTGACACAGAAAGTCTAGGGTGGGGCCTAAGATTCTGCATTACTAACAGGATCTCAGGTGATGTTAATGCTGCTGGTCTTCAGGTCACACTTTGAGTGGCAAGGCTCTCGACCTTCTAGAGGTATGCTCGTCAATATGGTAGCCAAGAGTGACATGTAGCTATTTACAATGAATTTAATTAAAATTAAGTTATATGAATTTATTTCTTCTGTAGCACTAGCCACATTTCAAGTGTTCACTAGCACATGTGGCTAGTGGCTAGCACATTGGACGGCACCAATACAGAACGTTTCCAACATTGCAGAAAGTTCTATTGGACACCTCTGCTCTAGAGCACAACAGTAATATGGCAGGGGTGGCGGGGGAGAGAGTCAGGGAGAGGGTTGCCTTGACCTACTCAGCTTCTCCACTGCCTCTAAAGTAATATCTTCATGCATGTACTTCGCATCAAGGGTTTATTCTACTGTATCCTTTGCATGTATAAGGATATAGGATGTAAATGACCCTGTCATAGGTCCACGCTTGGAACTGTGGTGACAGAAGAAAGATGGGTTTTCTGTGAGTCTGAGATTTTAGATAAAGACGAGAGAGACTGAATGGTAATTCCCTGCCAGCAGGAAGAAGAGGGTCCAATGATACCCAATGAGAGAATGACTAAGAGAGCCAGCCTTGCTCCTCTCAAGGGAAGAGTGAAGTGATATTAATCAGCACACTATTGTATACCAAAAGGGTTCTCTCAGGAGAAGAGCAGCGCATCTGTCCCACTCACACATCAAAAGAGGCCCAGCAGCTGAAAACGCTTGTGTCAAATCTCCACTCAGACTCTTTTTCTCCTTGCTTTCCTTTCCTGGATCATTTGCTATTCTGTGGGCTGTTTAGCAATAAGCCCTTCATCTGATTAACATTTCAAACCCATTGTTGGTCTGTGCTGACTTAAATGAACTAATCATCATTAGGACTTCAAAACCTGTCTGGCTATGCCTGCAAGGGGAAAAAAGAAGAGAAGAAAGGGAAAAGGAAACAAGCCTGACTCATTAAGTAAGTCACCCATAAGTAGTTGGTCAAGACTGAAACAAAAGCTGAATCCTGAGTATCTTAATCATTCATCAAGTCATGGACACAGATAACTAGAAAGGCAGAGGAGGGGCCTTGAATATGTATTTCCACAGGTATACGTAGATACACACACACACACACACACACACACACACACACACACACACGTAGATAGGTATAGATACATCTCCCCAGGGCAATGATGGAATAGAGGGAACTTCTTCAGAAAGATGGAGAAAGGAAACTTGAAATCCTATTTATTCCCTTTTCTCTGATTTCCTTTCCCTGTGGGGAATACTAGTTTATGACTCCGATTTCAAAGCAAAACTTGTTACAGAACTAGTTTTCTATTCTTTTTGCTTCATCTATTTCAACTGAATTGTATTTCCCAAAGTAACTGAGGTGGGTCATCTTTTTATTTTAAGTTGTATTGATACTGTGTTACTTTTAAGGTATGTTTTGCATCATAGTAGAGAATGTAGTTGAAGTACTGCCCCATTGGGCCACTAACCTGGCTTAACTGGAGCTTACCAGAGGAGCTTTTTTCCAGATCAGATTTTCCAAGGAAATATATTCATTGTTTATTCTACTTGATACTAAAGTTTTCATCATAATACTGAGGCTCAAAAAAAAAAAAAAAATCCAAACCATTTCCTGTGTTTGCCTGTAAGACAGAGAGAAGTCTTAAAGCATGTTCTCCATTTAACTGGTGAATTTCAAGCTGAAGAAAGAACATTTTTCTTTCCTGTGAGGTCCACATTTCCCACAGATTACCCAACTCCTGTGATATGATTCCTAGATAAGAAGTGCGAGAGAGAGGACCAGAGAGGGTGCAAATTCACAGCCTTCCATGGCATTGAATCATATAGCGTGTACCATATTCTAGTTTCAATTCTCTTTCAATTATTTGATCAAATCGAGGAGAAAGTCTCATTTGGTGTTTAACACCATTTCCACTTGCCAATCTCCTCTTTTAACAAATAAATCAGCCCTCAAGCTCAGAGCCTCCTGAGGGGGAATTGTTATCTAGCTAAAAACCAGCAACTATTTTTTCATTGAATTTATTATTTTTAACATCTTCCTTTTATGCTGCTTTTTTCTATTCATGGTAGTAATAAAATGTTTAGTAAAAATACATTAAAAATGTAGTACCTAAAGAAAACATTAACCTTATAACAAAGCAAGTACATATGGCCGAAATCATGAAATATTAGTACTAATTTGAAGCACTCTTTTGGGAAGATGAGAGAGGAAATGTCTCATTCTTTTACAGAATGATGAGTTAGGGCTGAGAAAGGTCCCAGGGAGCACACAGCGAGTTGAGTGGCAGGAAACAACCAGCAAAAAAGCAGTAACAGCAGAGGGTGTGCTAAAGAGCAGAAAGAAGAAAGTAAGAAAACATGCTTGATCCATTCTCACTTGGTTGATTTCAATAGCATGAGTTGCTTAGGGTTTGTCACAAGCTTTTCCCAAGGGTGAGTTTTCAAGCATCTTCTTGGTATCGTTGGGAGGGGGGAAGAAACACAAGGTTTATTAACTATGTTTCAACTCAGTGTCATTGTGCCAGTTACTGACAAATGGGACCAAATTCATTCTAAAGGGAAAATCTGTAGAGCTCTTTAATCATTCATTACCCTAGTAAGAACACAAAATACCAGTTCTCATCCATGGATAATTTGTTAAGATAAAACCGCTCATTTGTGTTAAATCAATGACCATTTATTAAATATCTACTATTCATGAAACTGTGTTTGCTGCATCAAGGATACAGAGTGGTGTCCTGATTCTCGAAGCATGGTCTGTGGTTATCACCCTGGTACCTCTTTAGCAGCCCTGGAATCACCTGGGAGCTCTGCAGAAATGTATATTCTCAGGCCCTACCCCAAACCTACTGAATGAGAATCTGCACTTTTAAAGTGATCCCTACGCACATTAAAGTTTGGGAAGCTCTGTTTGAAGATATAGAGACTGTCTTCAAATAGCTTACCATCCCAGTTTGGAAATAATACTGACACTAAAATCATGAAGTAACAACAAGGGATAGTAGTATAAATGGAATGATGTGATTTTAGACAAGATAATGATCTCCAAAAATCGTGAAGGAAGACAGGAACTGTTTCTGAAATTCCATCCAGAATTATAAGACAGAAGCATCATCCCACCTTACAGTATGGTGATGATTCTTAGGCAGAGAGGACAGAACTATATGCATGTCATCTTAAATGTACAGATTAAAGATCTGTGTCACCAGAGTGAAGTTTACATGTCGGGACTGTGGAAAAGCAGAAAGTGGGGGGCAGTTTTGATAGGCAAGCAAAGGAGTTTACTTTTTATGTAAGAGGGAATTATATGCCATCTCTGAAAATATGCAGACTAGGAAGTCACAAAAGTAGAACCAGTCTCTTGCACATAATAAATGCTCAGCATTTGTGAAATTGAGTTGGTTAAACTGTATATTCAGGAGTGATTACTCTAGTCCCATGGTGGGTAGGATGAATCTTGGGTCGGGGAAGGGGAGAGCCAGGATGGTGGCGTCTATAAATATCCTTGGTGCGGGATCAGATGCCTTGAATAATGTCTGTTTAGTGAAAGAGAGGGAAAGGCCCTAAAAACAATAATTACATGTAAGAGACTAATATAGTCAAACTACTGTATCACAATGACTAGGCTGATTTGAATTTGCCTCAATTAAGGAGCTCTTTCATTGAAATAAAGTTTCTAAAAATGTTACTTAATGGCACTACTGCACTTCTGTTCAATTCATTCAGCTGAAACCCATGTGCTTGTTATGTCTCCTTTTATTTCCATGTTCTATTGTAACTGGAACGACAAAAGTGAGTGTAAACTATGGCAGTCGAATCCAGGAAGCACCTTTTCTTCAAGTGAAGCAATGGGCTGTGCCTGCCAAATCTTGAGCTGTGGAGCCACTCTTGGGTTTGAAACCTGGCTATGGCATTTTCTGGCCAGACACTGGTGCTATTTGACATTGGCCCGTGCTTAACTTCCTTGATTCTCAGTTTCTGTATCTGTAGCTGGAAGGAGATATTATCCATTTCACCAGACTGTTGGCAACAAGGCCTGGCACATAACTGATCCTGAAAACAGGTGCCGCTATTAATATCCTGATCATTACCAAACTCCTCTATTCACCTCCTCCTCTTCACCATTGTCATTGACTGGATGAGAGGACCAAACCCAAGGTGTTTTAACATATCCTTTTCAGTTTAAGAATAGGGCTCTGCTTTTACACCAAACCAAGTTTCTATATTCTGTAGTTAAGCCAGAAACCTTTCAAATAAAGGTAAAAAGAAAAAAAAAAAGGAGCATTTCATTTCTGCTGCTCAGTTGTGTTCTGCGAACGTTCAAGTGTGCTCAGTGACCAGTGATGTGCTGATGTGGGAACTCAGATGTGGGCAAGGCTATGAGCACCTGAAATTCCTTTCCTCAACTCTTCTTATCCTCAGGTTAGTTCCTACCCTGTGAGTCCCACCCAGCTTTACCCATCCTGTTTTCTGGTTGTTCTCTACCTTGTTCTCTATAATGCTTCCCCTCAGTTCCTTCCTCTCTAAACTTAATTGTTCCTCAAGCTACAAGCAAACAAGCCCTCCCCTTCACTCCTCTTGCTTCCTCCTCCAACACCAACCCAAACTGCCCACAAAAATACTCTTTCTCCTGAAGAGAGGAGAAAATGGGGAACCAAAGTACCTGAGTCACATCTGCATAAACTTTCCATAAACCCCAGGAAGTGTAGAGCTTCCTAATTACTACCAACTCTCTAGAGCTTCCCTGGAGGAACTAAAAGAAGCTTCTGCCTCACAGTGATGATTGCCTCTGGATCAAGTCTCTGTCTGATCTTTTCTCTAGCACTCCTGGTAGCTAAAAGCACACACGATTGTCCTCTCTTATAAACAAAGAAGTAGTTCCTAATTCATTCATAGTTGAAAAGGTTTTAATTTGGAAGCCATCTGGTGGGGTGAGGAGTATAGTTGGTGGGAAGGACTTAAGCTGGCATTATTGGCATACACAAGATTTAATCTATGGCACAGATGCTGGTAATCACTTTTAAACTTTCAGATACTGTCTAGGAGTGGACGTTGTTTCTAAAGAACTATTCAGAGCCCAGAGGAATCTCTTCACTGCTCATGAACCATCTACATATTATACAGAATCACAGGGTTCTACAGGACAATAGCTTGAACATCTAGTCCAAAGTGCTTCTTTTCCAGTAGTGAAGGAGACCCTTAACATGACTTAACCAAGATAAGTCAGAGCCAAACCCACATTTCACTATATGAGAGGTTCTCAAACTACACTGCATGAGAAAAACATGGAAGACTTGCTTTTCTCACAACTAATGAAGTAAAGGGGATGGGTGAAATAGGTTAACAGGATTTAGAGGACTTATTAAAACACAGATCTCTGGGGCCTACACCCAGAATTTCTGACTCAGGTGATCTAGAGTAAGGTCAGAGAATTTGTAAATCCCCAGGTGATGCCCATGATGCTAGCCTATGGACCACATTTTTGAAAACGACTTCTCTACATCATACCGTCTCTCAGTCATACAGAAATATTACAAAACACTCACCAGAGATTTTTTAAAATAATATTAAATACTATAGTTTCTACTTCTTAGAAGGGAAAAAATTTTGAAAAACTGAATTATCAACTAAATTTTACCATCATTTCCCCATTCTCCAGCCCACTCACTTGTCATGATCTTCATAAAATCCCATCTTGTATGTACTTCCCAGCATGTTTTAGCTCCCTGTTGGTTTGTCAAAATCACAGTCAGTGGTATCTAAAATAAACTAAAAGTTATCATTGCTTTCTTTAAAGGAGGAAGTTTTTTTTTTAATATAAAAGAGCAATACTGTTTGCTTGAAAATATCATACTGTGAACTTTCCTACATTTTCCTTAGGGTGAACGAAGGGAAAATGTTGATTAAACAAAGTGGCTTTTAAGAAGTAAAAAAGCTGTGGTGGGAGATTAAGAAAAAAGCAAAGAAAAAGGAAAGAAGAAAATGAGTATTTTTGAGTACCTATCATGTGTCCAACACCAGAGAGAGGTATTTCCCTGTAGTTTCACATGAATATCCAATCTGCAATGTTCCTGGTACAGCAGCTTGCATTTTCTTTTAGTGCCAAGAGACAGTTTATACTCTGTGTCCTGTTCTCCCCATAATGATCACAGTCTCATCTCATCAACCGCGTCGATGCAACATACATGACCTGCACAACATGCTGATAATCTTTACAATAATCCTTTATTTAAGATGTAGAGATAGCATTGCCACGATTAAGCAATCAAAAAGAGACAATTTACCCTAGGTCACATTGCCATTGCATGCTAAAATAGGAACTATAACCTAGCTTGTCTTATTCGAAGTCTACTGCTCTTTTCAAAGGATCAAGGGTCCACAGAATGCTGTGCCGTTTTCCTTCTTTACGAGACACGACACATGAGGCTCTACATAGAAGCAAAGATATCCACGACTGAAGAACACAGAGAAATCAATCAGCAGGTGTGGGATGCACACATCTGAAATACATCTCTCCCTCGTCCTCTCTCCTCTCTCTCATCACAGTCCCACAGTTTTTCGGCACACCTCACACATTTTACTTGCTGGAACAGGCACAGAGGAGTGGCAGAATGTGAGTTCAAGAGGAGGGGAAGCTTTTTAGGTGTCCACCCTTCTTGCCCTGCACACACCCCAAGTATGGCTTATGGGCACTGCTGCAGTCCCCCGAGAGCTTTCTGGTGTTTCAGAGGCATTTCACTGAATATCATAAATACTCATTTCATTCTCTGAGCAGGTCAGCACAAAGAAAAGCAAAGAAAACTAGCTGCTATTAAACGGCTGGTGGCCAGAAATCTGAGAAAGCACAGGACCACACAACATCTTAAGTCTAAAGGGAGGGTTCCAAGCCAAGATTTTGGCACCTCACTCGACTACACAGCCAATCAGCATCAGGGTTTCCACTCTCCAACACGTGACCTTTTTCCTGGGACACTCAGCAGTCATCCTGCAGATGTCCTGGTGCAGGCTGAAAGCAGTTGCTTGCATTTCTCTTCCGGTGCTGAAGGCCAGTTTTTACTCTCTATTCTCCACCCTCACATGTACACATAGAGATCAGTACCTGTATAACATGCAATATTAATAAGGGTATCCTTCTCTGAGGAACTCTGGGCATTTGTTTTTCCTTGTTTATGAAAGGAAAACTAATGCAGGGAAGAAAGGAATCGATAGGGCGTCTGGGTAGCTCAATCGGGCGTCTGCCTTCAGCTCAGGTCATGATCCCGGGGTCCTGGGATCGAGCCCCGCATCCGGCTCCCTGCTCAGCGGGAACCCTGCTTCTCCCTCTCCCACTCGCCCTGCTTATGTTCCCTCTCTAGCTGTGGTCTCTCTCTGTCTCTGTCAAATAAATAAATAAAAATCTTTAAAAAAAAAAAAGGAATCGATAGCAGAAATAGCACGTAGGCTCACACAAGAAGAAATCTGCTCAGCTGTTTGATATTAGCGCTCTGTGGCAAAGCAGTGTGCGACATTAGAGTGGCATTTCCTCCCGCTCCTTGTGGAGTTCAGTGCAACTTAGCTGTTGGCTACCGAATTGAATTCTGAATTGAATTAATTTACTTTTGACACAGCCAGTATGGCACAGTGTGAGATGAAGCAGATGCTGATTTAAATGTAACATTATGAGTCCCTGGGTCTAATATCTTCATAATAAGGAATGTTGCTGTGGACATAAAGGAAATTGTGTTTGCGTGTGCTCAGAACTTATGCAGGTCAGAACAAGAGTTTCAGAGTTTATTAAATTAAATGACAGATTGAAGAGAAACAGAGTTAAGGTTCTATAAATATTAACCAGAGTTTTTACCACATCTGTAAGTTCAAAGTATTAGAGCTGAATAGACTAGAAGGAGGGGTGCCGAGGGATTCCAGCCCATGCTTACAACTAGCAGAAGTGACCACAAACCACAGGAAATCGAGATGACAGCTGAGAGCCAAAAGGCTTGGCACTGAAGACTGACAGATTGGCCAGATGGCTAACGTCATTCAAGTACATGCCATATTTTGATTAGGATTATCTCTTAATACCCTTGATAACCCTGTAAGTTCTATAACAGAGACAAATCTTTATATTATACCTGCATTTGCCATTTTTTTTCCATTAATAACATAATAGATCACTTAGCAGTGAAAGAAACATTTATTTTTTGTCAGTAGACATTTTACAGTCTATGGTCAAAGTACCGTAGTAATACTTAAAATTGTCTTCCGGATGGTAATTCTAGCATATTCACTTATAAAACCTTGCTATTCGTAACCTAAAGACAATCATCTTTCTACAAATTGTTACCACTCTTTAGGTCAGAGGTCATGGTTTCCTTTACAAACTAAATTTTCACTACAGTTTACTGTGCTAACTTAATTCAGTCTATCAATTCATCAAGAAATTAGTGAATAACTACCTTATTTAGGGGTTGAGAATGTAAAGAAGAAAAGGATACAGTCTTGGCCTTTACGCAACATGAACTCTTCAAGATCAGAGTTAGTCCATCTCTAGTTTCATGCTAGCAATTACTTTTTATTTATCATTATTTTGCAGACACACTCTCCCTCAAGTTGGATTGGTCTTCTCCACTCAAAAACACTATGCTAATTGCTTAACTCTCATTTCTCCCCTCTGCCTTGAAAGTCTGCTTCTACTTGTCTGTATCAGTTAGGATAGACTAGTTTGTATTCGGGTAACAAACGACCCCCAAATCTTACAAGAACGGCAGGTTTCTTCTCTTGCTACGAGTCCGTTATGGGAATCGCTGTGGTCCTATTCCAAAGAGAAGCCTTTTTCTGGAACACTGCCAGTTGTGTAGCAATAGGAGAAGACATGGTACCAAAGTATGTACTGATCCCTCAAGTTTCCTCTAGAAAATGGCACACATTTCATTGGCCAGAGCAAGTCTCACGGCCAAGCCCCACACAGCCAGCAGAGCAAAGTATAATCCTCTTCCAAGGACTGGATGGGCAGTGAATATGAACCACAGTCCGGTCGACTCCTTTGTACCAACCTTACGTATTTGGCAACTCTCAGCTCAAAGGCTGCTATTAAATGTTCCCATTTCAGTTCTCACTAACCTTTCTAATGTTCTTCAGCAGGGTCTATCTGTAATACGCACACAAACATTTATCTATAATATATTATCTTGCAACATTTTAAAATAATTTTATTTTTTGTTGCACTTGTCTTTTTCATTCAATTACACATTCTTTGAAGGCAGGGACCTCGTTTGAAGTTTTTCCCTTGTACATACACATAGTTCACAGAACTCAAAGAATGGAATACTGCAGAGATTGCACTAGCCTTGAGTATTTCATGTTGATTGGCTTCAAAAATAACTCATCCTATGCATGTACTGGGTTTTAATCAAGGCAGCTAAAAACAAGACTCTGCCCTCTGCAAGTACTTTAAAACTGGGGAGTTGTAACACAGCCTGCTTTTATAACAAATAGGAAAACTATGTTCTATATAACACTACCATAGAATTCACAACAAATGTCAAAAATACATTTACATGATACAGAAAAGTAAAGATTGCCATAATTTTAAGAAATACAGAACCTTCAGGTGACTTTTCAAGACAACACCGGGATAGGAAAATTACGAAGTTAAAAAACCATGATCTAGAGAATAATTAGGCTGAAGATTACAGCGAATGAAGAAACTATAACTAGGACACTTTAGTCTATATTTAATATAATTCGAGAAAAATTGTTCCATGCACACGTGTCTCACATTAGATCCAACAGCATATTTGTCAAAGCACTCCGCGTATTGGCTGTGATTTCTGTGCTTGCAATTACAGAGGCTGTGGGTGCATCAACTTGTATATCATTTAGTGTTTGGAGGGTTGATAAAATAATTTGTTTGGTGGTTATGGTATTCAAGGGGGAACACAATGGAGCCTGATACAAATGTGTTGTCCATGCGTGCTTCAAAGAGGATGTGTAATTGGGAAATGGAAACAGAAGCAAGCAGATATGTAACAACATCAGAATTTTAAGGATCCACTTAATAACAATCAACGGAACACATCTTATGTATTTAGCTCCTTGAAATCATTTAATTAATCTGAAAATTAAGCATATGCTGGCTCCTGTGTGGAGAACAAGGGAGACTGGTTTGCTCGAGAGATTGGTAAAAGCACGCAAAGCTATTTATCTTGAGATTATAGGTCTGGCTTCAACCAAGAAGCTAAAGACAGTTATTGCTACTTTATGGCCCATATGAAATGAACTATCATTATCAGTTTAAATGCTCATTTCAGCAGGCTGTCACCATAATAAGGGTTTGGATAACCCGAATGGATATGTGGACAAATGTCTGCTTGGAGACATAATATAGTACATTGAAAAGAGCCTTTGACTGAGAATCAGGAGTCACTGTAACTCTGCCTTTGACACGTAACATGGGTGTCTCCCCTCCGGACAGGGTGGGCAGGGAGAAAGGGAAGGATTCGGATGACTGCCCCCACCCCCACCCCCTCCCAAATCCCTTCTAGCCTTAAGGTTGGATCTCATCCCCTGTAGGAAAGTTCCTTCCGGCTCTTCCCAACAGGAACTTAGCCCTTATCTTGCTCGCACTATCATGCAAATCATCCCTGGCCTTGCTTTGGGATCTTAGATCTGATTCTTAACTGCTTTCCCCTTCAGATCAAAGGGATAGAATGTCATCTCCCTTTTCCCCTCAAATGTGCTATCTACAAATTGGCCCTTAATCTAGGACAGATTCTTAGGCCTAGTTATATGGCCTATCTCCCTCATCAAGCTCTTTTCTTTAATCTTTATAATATACCATCCTTTATCACAAAAGGTATAAGGAAACTGTCTGAAGTAAATTGGTTTCAAATACATTTTAAAACAAGTAATGCTGTATTTTTTCATGCAATATTTCCATCACTTTGTTTAAAGGGAATAGGGTGTGATGAGTTCTGAGTTGCTATAATGCTGACTTGTCCTTACCTCTTTGAGAGGCTCAGAACTATTAAGAAAAGAGCAGCAACCAGGGTGGAACTGTGCATCAGAACCTAATCACAACCTACCTAATGACCTCCCCTTCACTGGCTATTTCTTGCTGCTTTCAGGGGAAGCTCCATGTTTCGTTTGTTGTTGTTGTTGTTATTGTTGTTGTTGTGAGAAAGGAACACGTGAATTGTAGATTATGAAAAAGATGACAGGGTTTACTTTTTTTTTTTTTTTTTTTTTTCCAAATTTGCAACTTGAAGACTCGGGGATTTAAGACAAGGGGAGCTGATGTGAAAGCTTCAGCTCTAACCTGGCATCATGACACCAAGTTGGAGGTGTTGGGCAAGCACTGCCTTCCCAGGTGACAGGGAGGAGGGGATGGGAACCAGCATTATTCAGAGCTGCCCCAGGGACTGCTCTCTGCTGCCTTTCTGCACACGGGCTCTTCTAGTCCTTACCACCTGGCAGATGGAGGGACAGATCCAGGAAGTTACATCACTTGGCCAAGGTTAATAGGGTGGAGCCCGATTTGTGCTCTGACAATTTGACTCTGGAGTTCTTAACCATTCAGCTTTCCTGCCTTGTAAAGCTCTGTGTAGGAGGTGGAGGAAGGAACAGGCTTCATTTCTATATTTGTCTGGCTTCAAAACTCACGCCTTTACCCACGAGGCCAACCTTCCTTCCAATCATGAAGAAATGGAGTGATTGGGGGCAGAATAACAGTAAATATAAGCTGAATTCCTCCTCCTAGCATTCCCTACCCTACCCCTGAACAACCTGCCTCTGAGGTCCTGAACCACACTCTGATAGGGAAACAGATCAGCTTAGGAAAACTCCCAACAGCCAGCTTTCTTAAAGAGATTTAGTATGGGGGGGATGTTGGTGGGAGGTGGGGAGAGATGTCTCATCCCAGCTCTTCCACTTGCCTGGTGTATGATCTTGACTACGCTACACAACATCAATGGGTTTCAGATTTTACTTTACTGTGAGGACACCAAACATGATGTAAATTATTGGTTTCATGCCCCCCCCCCCAAAAAAAGCAGTAGAATCCATTGTTTAAACGGTATCATAGACCCAGACCCAACACAGGGCAGGGGCATAAGTGGCTCTCCCTGGGTGACAGAGGATTCACCAGCACCTTTCATCCTACGCTGTGCCTGCAAGGGGCCTCCTCAGTGCACAGGTGCAAACACCTGGTTTCCACCCCCTAGATCGTCTCTAAGCCCCTTCCCAACTTTGATAACCTATGAAAGTCTAGGATTGCTTGGAGAACTATCAGAGAATCTACTATTTGTTAGTAAAACTATCTCTGTCTCCTTTGAAGGATTCTAATCATAAACCTTGCAATTAGTGTCCTTTGAATTACAAATCTGATTTATTTAGTTTTAAAAACACTACAACATCCAACACTTTAGACAGATGTACTCGTCAGTTTAGAGGAATGAAGAACTGGACTTTGATCCATTACCACTGTGCCAGGAATTGATTTTGGGGAAGGATATGTGATTATGGGACAGAATGTGAATGGGGATGGTTTGGGTTGACCTCAACCCTGATTCTCCATTTGTGTGTGGTGCTGCATGAGTGACACAGGGCGTGAGGAGTGCTTCATAAGATGTAAAAAGAACTGATTGATTTATTGATCTAAGGAAGACAGTCTCCTTGATGGAGACATGCTGTCAAACAGTGGCAGGATGTGCTGCTAAAAGCCCTCCAGATTGATTACCCTACCTGGCACCTGATGCCTCGTCACTGTGGCAGGTGAAGAGTGCTGGAAATGTACTCACAGCTGCATTAAT
The DNA here is from genome assembly GCF_037043125.1 of Eumetopias jubatus. NCBI lineage: Eukaryota > Metazoa > Chordata > Mammalia > Carnivora > Otariidae > Eumetopias > Eumetopias jubatus. Next base: position 62,587,814 of record NW_028274807.1, read on the forward strand.
AAATAGGAGGAGAACAAACAAGGAAGCCTGGGCCAGGCAAGGCTCTGGCTGAGAAGAGGGTTTCCCACTGCTCTGAATTTCCTCAACACAGAAAGTCTCTCAAATGGTGTGAAACACGAAGGCTGAAAATGAGACAAAATAGCTAATCCAGCTGCAAATGTGTGTGGCAGCAGTGACACCTCTGGCTTCTGAAGTCCTATGATTTGGTTTTCCCATCTGTTACTACTTCCAAAATTCGACAATTCCCGTTAGAATTTTCATATAATTAGAAAATGCTTTGAAAACGGTGTAGTAAGAGATACACCTGGCATAATATGCAAAAGGCTTCTCCTTTTAACCATGCCAGAGAATCTCCACGTAAACACTGCCACATCCTACCACGTGGATCAATAAAAAAATTTAAAAGGCGAAAAAAGAAAAAAAACAAACCAAAACAAACAAACAACAAAAACCCCACAACAACAACAGCAGCAACGAAAATTAAAAAGGCACACACACATGCACACACTCACGGAAGCTTTCTTTAACACAGACTCTTCTCTGTTCTTACAGGCAAGTCATAGCCAAAGATCAAACACCAGCTGATAATCAGGGAAGGCATCTACTCACACTATGTGGACAAAAGTAGTGGGGGAAATAAGTCAATTATAATGGTGTTGAAAGAAGGTATTGATGCTATGATTTCTCAGAAGACCAGCATAATCTGTGACAGGTAGAGTCACACCGTTTTGAAAGGAGACAATCCAAAACCTTGAAGTGTTAAAAGAGAAATTAGCCAGCTCCAAATCCTGAAAGAGAATTGGAGTTTTTGACATAATGTTTATGTGCTCAAAAGGATGAAAAGCGTAGCTACAGACGTGAAGCATCAAAAATTTTACTGCAGTATTTCTAGTACTAAAATATAAACTGTATAATTATACAAAGTTTGGTCTAAAGAAACCAGAAAATTCTCAATCACCTTATTTTACCTATAAGAAAACTGAGGGCAGGGAGGTTATGAATTTCCCCAAAGTCACACTTCCTGCAAGTGGGGAAGGAGCTGGGATTTGAACCCAATCTCCTGACTTCTGAGTGCTGTGATCTCTCTGCTATATTATGAATGTACGTTCAACCTCTTCCTTTACCCAGATCTTCCAACATCTTTTAAATATGCCTAAATCTTCTCTCATTAAGAACAACAAAAACAACAATACTAATAAAGAAAAAATACTCTCCTGTAGACACAATATCACCAGCTCTTCTTTACAGTTAGAATCTACTAACATAATGATCTTGCCAGCAAGGCCCAATTGCAATAGGCCTCTGTCCTTGAAGGGGAGATACCAATATCACACATGGGGCACCCATCATCATTCTAGAAAATGTGCCCTTACATTGTAGTGGCAGAGATTGCAGGGGTGAGGTAGTGTCAGATGATGGTCCTGGGAAGAGAGGAAGTCATTAAGGCAAAGCTAATTTCTAGCTCCACGGAAATAAAATCTGGCAAAGGCAGCAGCACACTTTACCAACCAAAATTTTAGAGAGGGACACGGACAGCTGAATTAGATCTCTAAATACTTTAGATTACGGTGAAAATAACACTCTGAAGCAACAGTTCTAGGCAATTTCACAGCCTCCTGAATACTCCTTCTGCACAAGGGTTCTGTAACAGGGGATCTGTGAACTTGGATGGAAAAAGAATCTACATCGTTGTTTTCAGTAGGCCATAACTGAATTTAGCATTTCCTTCAATTATGAGCATATCTAACAAATTATGGTAATATTAAAAAGTACCTGTGATGTTATCTGCAACAGAGTAACAGGTATCTTCGTATTACATTACTTCGGATGATGTAGATTTTCAAAATGTAATTCATGCCTTTTCCTTATTTTGAAGTTACATTATAATTGAACCCATTTTTTTTTTTTTTTGGTCTATGTACAATTGTTGCATGCTCCATCTGTTGAAAAGCCCATCCTTCCCTAAATGCTGTCACATTTTTGTAAAACTCAGTTGAGCATACTTGGATGCATATATTTCTGGGTTATCTATTCTGTCGCAGTGTTCTATGAGTCTACACTTCTGCCAATACCATATAGGCTTGATTACTGTAGCTATATAATACGCCATGGAAACAGATAGGTGGATTCCTCTCATTTTCTCTTTTTCAAAGAGGTTTTAGGTATTCTTGTTCCTCTGCTTCTCAATATGCACTTTAGAACACTCTTGTCTGTATCTACTAAAAATCTTTCTGGTATTTTGATAGGAATTGCACTGAAACTGTTCATCAGTTTGGGGAGGTTGCCATATTTACTATACTGAGTCTTCCCATCCATGAACATGGCATGTTTCTCTATTTATTTAGCTATTCCTTAATTTATTTCTTTAGAGTTTTATAATTTTCAGCATACACACGCTGAATAGGTTTGGTTAAATCTGCATCTAAGAATTTAATTTTTGAGCAAATGTAAATAGTACTGTATTTTTAATCGTATTGCCTACATGCACGTTGCTAGTATATCGAAATACTGATATTTAAATATTTATCTTCTATCCCATGCCCTTTATCAAGGGTCACTTATTAGTTCTAGGAATTTTCCTATAGGGTCCTTATGATTTTCTACCTACGCAATCATGCTCTCTCCAAGAGGGACAGTATTATTTTTCCTTTCAGAGCTCTACAGTTCTTCTTTTCCATTCTTGCTACTATACCAACTAGAGCTCCCAGTACTACACTGGATAAGATTAGTAAGAACAGATATACTTGTCTTATATTAGGGAAAAAGTATTGTCTTTCACCATTAATTATAATATTAGTTGCAGGATTTTTATACATGTTCTTTTTCAGGTTGAGAAAGTTCATCTCTATCCCTAGTTATCTGAGTTTTTATCATGAATAGGTGCTGAATCCGGCCAAATGCTTTTTCCATATCAATTAATAAGATCAAGGGACTTTTCTTCTTTAGCTTGTTGATATGGTAGATTACATTGACAGATTTTCAAATACTGAACCAATATTCTATCCATGGAATAAACCCCACCCAATCACAGTGTATAATTCTTTTTATAGGTTTCTGATTCCTATTGGTAATATCTTAAGGAATTTTGCATCTATACTTATAAAGGATATTTTCCATTCTTATGGAATGAAAAAAATTTGTTCACTTTTTCTTTAGTTTGGTTTTGGTATCTGGAAAATGCTGGCACCATAAAATCAATCGGGATGTCTTCTGTTTTCTGAAAGAGATTTTGTAAAATTGGTATTAATTCTTCCCTAAATGTTTGGCAGAATTATTTCATGAAAGCATCATATCCTGGAGATTTATGTTGGAGAGTTTTAAAACTGCAAATTAAAATTTAATAGTTATAGGATTATCAAATTTTCTATTTCATATTGAGCAAATTGTAGTAGTTTGTGCTTTTAGAGAAATTGGTCCATTTCATCTAAGCTGTCAAATTTATGTTTGTAGAGTCGTTCATAGTATTCCCTTACCGTCCTTTATGTCTGCGGCATCTGAAGCGATATCCTCTGTTTCATTCCTGGTATTGGTAATTCATCTCTTCTCTCTTTTTTCTTTGTGGGGAAGGCGGTGAGGGAGTGCTAAGTTTTGCAAATGTTTGCCAGAGAACAAGCTTTTTGTTTCATGACTTTACTGTTTTTCATTTTCAATTTCTGTTTTTATTATTTCCTTCTTCCTACTTGTTTTAGGCTTATCTTGCTCTGTTTTTTTCTAGGTTCTTCAGGTAGGAGCTTAGATTATTGACTCAAGAATTTTACCTTTTCTAATGTAAGCATTTAGTGCTATAAATTTCCTTCTTGGCACTATTTTAGCTGTGTTCCACAATTTTTGGTAAGTTGCCCATGCATTTTCATTCAGTTCAGGGTGTTTTTTTCTTGCTCTTGGGACTTCCTCTTTAACCCATGCACTGTTTAGAAGTGTGTTGTTTTAGACTCCGACTGTTTGGAGTTTTTCATGTGATCTTTCTGTTATTGACTTCTAATTTGATTTCACTGTGGTCAGTGAACACACTTCATATGATTCCAATTCCTTTAAATTTGTTGAAATTTGTTTTATGACCCAGGGAACTTACCACCATGTTGGTCTTTTCATCTCTAGGTGCCTGAGTGGCCTGCCCTCTTCTCTCCAACCTTCAGAATTTTATGTTTCTTTTATATATAATGTCCGAAGTGTTTAGTTGTACTTAGTGTGGGAAGAGGGAAAAGCACATCTATTTCAACTTCCCAGAAGTCAAAGTCTGAATTCCTGTATTTTTGGTTTATGTATTAAAGCATTATTCTGGGAATAGGTCCGTTGCCTATATCAAACTGCCAAAGGAGGTTGTGACCCACAAGGGGTGAGAGAACCCTTCTCTAGACTATTCTCGTAGAGTGAGTAGCCCACAGGCACTCTGTCTTTCATTCTGTCCCTGTAGCTGACCAACTGACCAGTTTTTATTGATATTAAACCCATCCATTATATCCTACCTATGAGGTGACATCAAATGCCTACCACAGTTTCTGACTCTCATGTATTCTCCAACCCTTAAACCAGCTTCTGTCCGAATCTATATCCTGCCTGACTATGGGTAATACATTTGCTTCCTACCTGCATGGACATGTGCATTGCCTGACCTCAAACACTATCTATGACCTAAGCCATAAACTGGACTCAAGGTCAGCTTCCCAATCCAGGAGCTTATTGGAATCACCATGACATTTTTTGAGGGGGTAGGGTGAGAAACTAATCTACTTTACTTGAGCATATATAATTAAAAAAAAAAAAATCTTAAGTCAATGAAGTTATCTTCAAGATACTGGGGAAAAACAAGATTCAATCATTCCTTTTGAAACATTTATTCACAAATGAAAATAAACATCTATGGAGCTTGAGCTTCAAAATCAGTGGTGGGTCAGTGGAGTTACTCTCAAACAAGGGACATGAATTTCAGCGGAAAGAAGGGTCAGCCAGCTAATGCATAGCCAGGTAATTCCACAGTATCTTTCCACAGGGATGGAAGTTTGTCAGGACCTCCAAAAGGACCTTTTATGGATAAGCCCTCTCAGGGGCAATTAGCACAGTTTCAGTAGCAGCGATGCGGAGGAGAAAGAGAAAAAAGATAAAAGGATAGGTGGATTAAAGTAGAGGGTGACATCTGTGTGAGCCAGGATGAAGCCTGCCATGCTGACTCACGTACTTAAGCCCCCAGGAGGACACTGCTGGCAGCTACAGAATTAACAAGGTCTGAAAATGAGGGTATTATTCAAGGGAAATACTTATTGATCTCAAAATGTGGAGGGTGTGAGATTTATGATTGAGAAATTATATTAATTAATTTATTTACTTATACAAGTGCTGATCTTGGATTCCTTATAAATTAAATTAGCAACAAGGACAGAGTCACAAAAAGGACAACTATGCATCTCCGTAAGGTTAGTATCTAAGTCAGGAAGTACTGGGGGCCTAAAAGCTGGACCACCTGACTTGGTTGGATGCCCACTCATCAGCTCTGTGTAATTTTTAATAATTTATTAATCTGCGGTTGAGATGGTTTGTCCAGGTAGAAAAAAGAATACTGGAAGTGGAAAAGTACTAGACAGATGTATAATTATTCTCTATTCCTCCACCCTGGGCACTGGAATTGTTTACACTGAGCAATTTAAGATACACTTAGGATGCAAGCTGTCACTTTCCCTCGATACAGGGGAAATATGGCCACAGAGTTTGACTACAGCTGCAATCCATGGATTTAGATAACAAAGGGACTTAAAAATGGAAGGGTAGGGTGAACCAAAGGAAAACATGACAAATTCCCATTGACTAATTTTTTCCCCAGAGAAGTTTTCCATCTTCTTACAGCAATTCTGGATACCAGCTGATGACAGGGGCACCTGGGACCCAAACTACACAGTCAGCACAGCATCCTTAGCCTCCAGTGGCGGCAGAGTGAAGGTAGCTGGGCACAGGTGGATAGGGAGAAGTGGAGTTGCTATTGCAGATGAGAGTATGGTAACAACAATGGCCTATCCCCCTGTCGCCTGTGACCATCACTGCCCGGCCAGGCATCCAGACTGGGGATTGTGACCCTGAAGTCCGTCCTCTCACATTCCTCTACTTCCTAGTTCATATTCCAACTCCAAGCAGCTAGGAAATAATAAAGTGAGGACAGGAATGGCTGCTGGCAAACATTATTTGAGAAAATGATTTTGTGCAATGGACAGGCTCAAAATGGGACTGGAACCTTGTGTTACGCGATCACAGAGGAAAGGGAAAGCCATGGAGCTTTCCCCTTGTTCTTTGTTGGACTGACAGAGGATACTGAAGTGCCTGGATGATGAAACGAGTGCCTAAGACCCAGTATCACTACCTTGAGCTTGTTTTCAGTTATGTCCAAAACTAGATCAATGTATGACAGGCAATCACTAGGACATACTTCCTCGGCAAAATAGAAGTGACAAAAACACAGAGATTGACGTGGGATGGTTTCTTGATCAGAGCACTGCTCATCTCTTCATTCGTTTTTTTTTGTTTGTTTGTTTGTTTGTTTTTCAGACTGTTTCAGACTACTGGGAGGAAGTCTGGGGGGACATACGGCTGCTCTCAGTGTGGCTACATCTTCCACAGCCCCTCCTTTTATCAAAAGGTCTGGAAATATCTCTGCAAAGCAACCTTTCCTTGCACTGCCTTCCTGACCCAACTTCATTCAACAAGCTGCTCGGGGGAAAGGTGGCGGGGCAGAGAGGACGATGAAAGGGTGACAGAGATGGGAAGGGTGGAAATAAAAACCATTCCTGCAGTCTATTCTCCCACTACTGCTGCACCTTGGAGTCCTGGAAGACTGTCTTTCCTGAGCTCTCTTCACTGTAAAATACTGGGAAGATAACAGACCTGGAAAATCCAGAGATTCTGAAACTCTACAAAACATGATCTCATCAATAATATAAACCTTCCCCACAACTTGGTGAAAATAAAATATTAATATGCCCAATTTTAAAGAGGGAAACAAGACTGTGTGTCAGAGTGTTTTTCATCTTATATTGATACTCTTGTTTATACATATGTGCTCCAGTGAATTCCATGGTTTCTGTCCTGTCTGCCACCCTGACTTGGAGACCTGTAGCTCAGTCAGGAGAGAGACGTCATGGGCTCCTGAGCCAGTGCACAACCTGACTGTGGTTCTGGGAGACACACGGGATGTCATTATTTTTAGTTTGGATATCCTCCCAGTGCTTTCTTTAACCTTCCTCAGGGCTCCTTCCCCCTCCTCTTTTCATACGGGATTGTACAGTCAACGTATTTCTCATTCATACCCCTCAAACAGGCTCTTCACTTGCTCTAAAATATAAGACTAGTTATTGAGAAGAGATTGTAAAAAGCGAAAAGATTTAGGTAGGTCTCATATCATCTCAGCCCAAGGGAAATGTTAATGTGTCTTGATGGGACGTCATTAAGTCTTTATGAGAGCATAAAAGCAACAGTAGAACTGGTAAGTAAGACATAATATCCTTCAGATCAAATTTGGAAAGCTAGTCTTCAGGAACTCTAGTAGTTAAGCTGGAACATGCCCACATACGGGATCATTTATCATATTTGTATGCTTCACTATTCTCCCCGCCACCAAAAAACAAAACAAAACAAAACAAAAAACCCAAAGGACCAATGGCAAATTTCATTTTAGCAGCAAACATTTAAAAGTATCATGAGTTCATGACAATTTAATATGCTTCTTGTTTAGTCATCAGAAAAAATGCAGCTAGTATACATTTAAAGAAACTTATTGATATTAAAGTACATCACAAAATAAATCTTAGATACATGCAAATGACATCCAGATTTACAGAATACTGGCCTAAAGGAACACCAGGGAATGTCTGATAAAGTGGTTTCAAACTAATTTTTGAAGAGCTCTGGAGCTCTACTTGAAGGGCCTCAGGCCCCTGGGGTGGTCAGGAGAGGGAGAAACAGACACCTAATAAACAGGGCTCCAAGGCTTAGTTTGCCTCCCCTGGGGAAGCGCTACTTTTATCGGTTTTATACTATATCACAGTCCGACATCAAAAAAGGAAGTGAGAGATATACCCATCAAAATCATCCCCTATTGGGGCACCTGCATGGCTTAGTCGGTTAAGCATCTGCCTTCAGCTCAGGTCATGGTCCCAGGGTCCTGGGATTGAAGCCCGCATCCAGCTCCCTGCTCAGTGGGAAGCCTGCTTCTCCCTCTCCCTCTGCTGCTCCCCCCTGCTCCTGCTTTCTGTCTCAAATAAATAAAATCTTAAAAAAAAAAAAAATGAAATTATCCCCTCTCTATTTTTGGAAAATATCATCCTCCTTAAATTTGTGGGGAGGATTAAATGAAATATCATAATGTGGAAAATAATAAAGTATACGTGTTAAAATAATAAAAGTAATATAATATATCTTGCATAACTGAAAAGTTATTTTTGATAAGTTATATTGTATATGGATATCACTGAACACTACGGACTCCCAAACCTGCCAAACTTCCACGTCATGATTTTACTAAACTTAAAATTGCATTATCATATCTACAAAATTAACATTCTAAATTGCTTAAAATAAATATGTATGGATGTGCACCTGTGTATTGGCCATGTAAATTAGCACAGGCAAAGATGCCTATAGATTAAAATGAACCAAGGGTGCAGAATTAAATGAAATCAGTTGGTCAATTTAAATTTTAATAAATCCTACCACTCGTGCAGATTTAGGTTAAGTATTCATTGTGATTTCTGAGAATCCTCCACCCTAGGAGGTTTCAGATACCCTGAGCTGTGGGGAACAGCCTGTGAGGAGCGCTAATAACTGGCTGCTGATAGGGTTGCCACAGCTGCTGGAGAAGATCTTGTAAAAAAGACAAGAAGAAAACAAACATGCTCATGGAAATCATGGAAAAGGCAATGATAGAAGGCATTATGATGTATGCTGCACAGAACAAATTTATACCGTCCTTGCAACCCAGAAGTTTATAAACTGAACCAACCGCATATCAGAGGACACATGTTAATGGGGTTGTAAGTAGCAGCATAGGAGGAAGAGCATGTCAGTATCAAAGGGTAACAGTTGTTATAGCTGGAAATGATACTAGTAATCCTATGAGGTATTAACAACCCAAATGCCAAAGTAAGGGCAGGTAATAAGCTGACTTAGTGAAGTGGGCTGGTGGAGACAACTGAGCAGGTTGACTCTGGCAAACGATAAACAGTCTTAAAGGCACAGCTTTTCATCAGGATCGTCTCAGGGTAACTAACACCTCGGAAATGATGTGATCTGTGATTGATGTCATCAAGGAAAGCTAAACAAATTTTGTTTTAACTTTGCACTTAATTCAATAACTAAAACACTAAGGACCAAACAAAACAGGACTTTGGCATGTTATCACCGACCCCTACGATTGCAGTTTGTAGCTAAGAGAATGGAGTTCCAGAGAAGTAAATGGTGCCCAGGGGCTCCTAAGTGGCCACTTGCCGCTTAGATTTTAGCACTTCTAACCCATAAGCAAATAATCTGCATCTTGGAGATGACAAAGGTGAGGGAAAACTTCCCTCTGTTCTACTTCTATTTTCCCTTGGTTGCTGGAGGCCTGAATGATCGTCAACTGTGTTACTGGCTCCTTGGCGTTCAGCTTAACTATGTGTGGGGCAGCTCCATGTCGGCCGTACGGCGAATGGGCCAGTGCTTTCCCTCCTCGCCCTGCTCATCCCCTTCTCTTCAAGGGTATGATGTCAGCACTCTGCTTTGGCCAAGAGGAATCCATTAAGACCCTGAGGGCCAAGATGTTACCTCTCCCTACCAACTCTTTCTCCTATATCAAATTCCAGAAAAACCAGGTCCTCCCTCCCACTGAAAGAGCTACAAGTTATTTCAAAGGTTGTAGGTCAGAACATATTTGAACGGCCCTCATTTTTCATCGCTCATCCACGTGCCCAGTTTTGCAACGGTTTCCACTTTAAAAATATTTTTATTTTGCTATTTTCGTTTCCGCTTTTTTGACAGCATTCATTTCTGTCCAAGAAAGGAAGCAGTGAAGCAGTGTTATACGTGTCAGATGGAGAGAATCTGCTGTCATTGAAATAAAAGACAACGGCCTATATTCCGCAGCTGTTATGCATGAGCACACCATCCTGAAGAATAGGGTTAGGGTTGGAGTAAATTATTCCTGAGAAATAGCTTGTGCAAACATAGCAACCTCTAAGTAATGTCTAACAAAAATTAAGCAAGGTTCTTTTTCTATCTCATCTCTATGTAAATGGATGGGTCTTGCCACTTAGCGTTACCTCTAGAAGTCACCTAGTCATATCCTGCCAATTGAAGAGTATTACAGTTTGTCAGAGTGGATGCTGGGCTCTGCAGCAGGTTCCTCTTGCAAACAGAAAACACACTGGCTGACAAACAAAAAGTGGTATTCTATGTGTTTTTCTAGTTTCTTAGTTCGAAACTGATGACTAAGCTTGGGAGGTGAGTCAAGAGAATCATGTGTTCTAAAAATATCTATAAAGTTATTGCCCTAACTCCTCCTATAATGTGAGGATAACATAAGGGGATCAACTGGATTTTAACCATCAAAAGAAGTTACATTTTTCACTCATTTGGAGTCCTCCATGAAGACCAGAAGCACTGACATGTATAGGATGATGTTAGGTATCAAGAAACCACAGGGGATGTGATGTAGTCTTCCACTTTTTTTTTAAGGTTTTTTATTTATTTATTTGACAGAGAGACAGCAAGAGAGGGAACACAAGGAGGGGGAGTAGGAGAGGGAGAAGCAGGCTCCCCACCGAGCAGGAAGCCCAATGTGGGGCTCGATCCCAGGACCCTGGGATCATGACCTGAGCCGTAGGCGGACACTTAACGACTGAGCCACCCAGGTGCCCCTATAGTCTTCCACTTTTAAGTGTGAAGACCAAGCATAACATATAAGAGAGTATTTTGACAAGACGGAAAAGATTTCCAAATATTTGCATATTTGACATCGAGTATGATTTCCTTTGATTGGTTGTGCCTGAAGGATGAAGACTTGAGAAGAGAGGGAAGAATTTGGTGCAGAGGGAAGATCAAGGTCAGGGGAGAGCAGAAGAGAGGGAGTCACCAGATGCCTAGAACTCTGAGAATGCTGGGTTAGGTCAGCTCTGGCCACATGCCTTCATGTGAGGCTTGGGGGGCGGGGTGGGGGGATAAGCCTTCTCCAAAGAGGAATGGTAGTCTCTGCATCTAGTCTTTTTTTTTTTTTTTTTTTTGCTACAAAGTGGTTATTCCTCATCTAAGAAGTTCATCTAACCTATTTCATATTAGAAGGTTAAAAACTGTATAGAAAAAAAAGTGATATGTAAAGAGTAATCACTTGAGAGACAAGAGTTAGAGTATCAGTCTTTTCCCACAAACCCACTACCCCAGTGTTCCGGGGGGGGCTATTTGCTCCATTTTAGTTTACCTCTCTCCCATGATTCCTCCACAGGGGGCCAATGCAATCATTAGGACCTAGTCTCACCGAGGTCTCAGTAAGGGAGTAGCTTCTGTAATGCAACAGCATATCAATAAAAGCAGGCCACATATCCTGCCAAAGAGGGAGCGATTCCATTCAAACAGTGCAAGAGCAACTTGAGGCAGCCATGACTGCTAGGGTCCTCTCTTGCTTAGATTCCCAAAGACAAGTCACTCTGGCTGACCTGGGCATGGCTGTCCTGAGTGTGCAGGGCCGGTCTCCTACTGGACACGTAGATTTCTTGCAAGAGGGAGGTTGATTGTAAGCACACAGCTAAAGATGCAGAGCTTCAAGCAAGAGAAAAGAACTTTAGTGATATCTCTGAAATTGCCGTTGAGCCAAAAATAACTCCTGGTAAACTTGATTGATGGACACTGAGTTGCCACATTGGAATAGAAGCTCCGTAAGAGCAGAAGACTTGTCCACCTGAACCATTGTTTTATACCCCTGATTAAGCATAGAACCAACATATTGTGTTCATTTCAAATGTATTAAATTGATACAGTAAATGTTAAGGATGCTTATTTAATCTAAAATTCTCATTCTGGCATACTGAATTTGAGTTTGAGTAAATTCTCCTTCCACGAGCAACCAGGCTTCTCTTTCCCTCCATCTTGTAAGGACACAAAACACACAGTGATGTAATATAAACACTTGCTGTAATCAAACCCTAGAATCCTATAGACAGACATTAAAATTTCATGAACATTTTTGCCCTCTGAGCTGTCTAGAGAAGTGGCCGTTACCTGTCAAGAGACACAACCCATAAACCACTCAGTGGAGAGCATCTCCATGCTTGGTTACAGTTCACCTGGGATGGGAAACTTCTCTCAGACATGTTTGCCATAAGGGATCTGTTGATGCTGCAAATATTTATGACTATTCTAAAAATGGCTGGAGCTCCTTCGATGATGTGAGGGAAAGGCTAGGAGAACAACTTCCGTAAACATACTTCAAAATTGGTAATAAATAGAAAGTTTGTACTCAGTCACAAAGAATCTAAGTACATTTTTGAGATACTTAGATACACAGCTTTAGGCTGATTTCTCTAAATGTTTAGAAATTCTAATAAGTTTTATAGATATTAATTTTAAAATATGGATATTTACTAAGTTTAAATTTCTATTTAGACTACCAAATCAAATTTGTTCTCCTGTCATCACTAAGTTGAAAACTCACAAAAAAGGATTATTCCACTTTTTCCATAGTAAGTATGATTGATTTGACATAAGTGCATCAACTTATAATGTGAACTAAATATTATTAGCAAATGTATCAAGTAGCAACATCGTAAGAGACCAAGAAGAGGGATAAAGTATCAAACTGAATTAAGTGGAAAACAAATCCATAGGTACATTAATTAATTTAAGAATCTGAGAACCGACCATACGCCAAGCATTATGCTAGATGCTGCACATAGGACAGAGAGGAAAACAGATGGGGCTCCTGCCGCATGCATCCTACAAACCAGTGGGGGAGATGGATTATTAATACAATAATTGCAAAAAGGTGAAATTCCAATATGTGACAAGTGCTCTGAATTAAAAGTCCATTTGCTAGTTAGCTGGTGCAACCTGACCAAAGAGACAGAGGTAGAAAGCGGTTTATGGTATAGCTCAGAGGTTAGCAGGTCATACAGGGGACTGAGGCTGAGAGAGAGACTTTAGTCTTTATTCTCAGAACAACGGGAAGATATAAAAGTCGGTAAGCATAGATGATCCACGTTGTAAAAAAGAATCCCCTACTGGCAACATGCAGAGCGGACGGGAATGCAGCAGAAATAGAATCTGGGAGATGAGGATAGAAGTTTTCTCCCTAGGCCAGATGAACTAGGACAGTAGTTTGGCGGGGTGGTGGTCATGGGGAAGGCACAGAGGAAGAGAAGCACGTGGATCTGAGCAACATTGGGTATGTTGAAGTGGTGGGCCTCGGTTACATACGGGATGGGAGGGATGAGGCAGGGAAGGGCCGGGGGTGCGTTCAGGACAGAAAAGGCACTCTGAGGCACTGAGACAGGGTGAACCACGTCCTCCCAGAAAAGATATGTGGGAGTCCTAACCAACGGTACCTCAGAAGGTGACTGTATTTGGAGGTAGGGTCTTCACAGAAGTCATCAAGTTAAAATGAGGTCATGAGGCTCTAATCCTACTGGACTGACTAGATACAGAGGCAGGCCCAGACCAAGGTGGTGTGAAGCCACGGGGAAAAGACAGCCATCTACCAGCCAAGGACAGAAGCCTCCAACAGACCCTTCCCTCCCAGCCCCGGGAAGGGACCAAATGTGCCTACACCCCGATCCTGGAATTCCGGCCTCCAGAACTGGAAGACAATACATTCCTTCTGTTTAAGCCACTCAGTTTGTAGTACTTTGTTAGGACAGCCCCGGCAAACCAATACAGGCCCATTAAGCCTGAGTGACTTCTTTTCCACAGTGGGCACAAGCTTGGGAAGTCATAAACAAGGTTCCTATGTACCGCCACCCAATTTCTTATAATGTTAACATCTTACATAACCAACGCATAGGAGTCAAAAACTAGCAAATGAACTAAAATACAGACTTTACTCAGATTTTACCAATTGTGCATTTAGTCACATGTCTCCTTAGTCTCTATTTGTGATTGTTTTCAGATTTTCCTTGCTTTTGCATGTCCCTAACAGTTTAGAAGAGTACTGGCCAGATATTTTGTAGAAGATCCTCAAATTGGGTTTCCCTGATGTTTTTGTTCCCTCAAGATTCTGCTGGGGTTTTAGGTTTGCGGGAAGAATACCAGATTGGTAGAACTCCCTCCTCATCACATCATATCAGAGCTCCATGATATAAACATGAGTTACCACTCAACTGATTAAAGTAGTATTTACTAGATTTCTCCATGGTCAAGTTACTATTTTCCCTCTCCACATTCTATTCTTAGGAAGTGAGTCACTAGGTCCTGCATGCATTCAAGGAAAGGAGGAAATACAGATTTTATTTTTAAGACTAAAAAAAAAAAAGACTCATCCTAGCACCTCTGTTTCTTTATTCATTTTTACTACTGGCCTGACACACCCATCATCACTGCACTAAAACAGCTAACCGAGTGCGATCTAGCTGGCTGTCTGAGCAGAGCCTCCCAGTGCTAAGTACTGCTTTTAGATTGCAAAAATTAGTAGTGACTGAAAGGCGATGTACAAATTGCAAGGCAGAGGAGAAGAGCAAGTGAAGACACTGGAGAAATTAACTACATAAAAATTATTTGCAAATACTGCCTATGAGTTTGCAGCTAAAGGTCAGCAGATGTTCTTAGAGGACAGCACCTTCAAAATAAAGGCAGGGAATCTGCTAAGTTATGACAGTTTTGGTGAGGCACAGCATAAGTACTAAGGGTAACTGAGAGTGATGGTGAACAAGAGACATGGGATCCACTAATTTAGGTGGTGAGAAAGTGTCCATTGAGGTTCACATCTCACCAAGATGCACAGTGTTTTGTAACCTGTCAAGAGTGATTTGCAGTAGTTGCTTTAACTGTTAAAACCACCTAAGCAGTCCAGTGCAGAATGGGTCCACAGTCATCACTGGCTGCAAACATCTCATGGTCTAAATAGGGAACCAAACTGCACAAAACTTAATTGGCATTGTGAAGTTTACAGAAAAATGTACTGGCTCAGGAGACACCTGAGTAAATTTTCCTGAGTTTTCTCAAATATTTTTCCAACTCTCTCTTGATTTCTTATTTCAGACTCTAGGATGAAGCCAGGGACAAGATTAAGAGGGGTGTACAGCTGCTGGCCCAGAAGAAGCAGCCCAAGGCATATAGCCTTAAGTGATGATGAGGATATATGGATAGACTCTACTCTGCCTTCAACTTGAATCAAACTCTTTGCGTTCATACAAATTGCAGAACTCTCCCATAATATGGCTCACGACGACAGAATTTAGCTTAATTTTAGGTCAAAACTTGTTCCCAGAATTTAGCTTTATCTTGGGTCAAAACCTCTTCCCACAAACTTAACAATTCAAAAAATAAGGAGCACTAGGAGCTAGCCAACATATAATCTCTCCAGAATATATTTTATTCTTGTTTCCCAATACAAACAGTGTAAATAGGGTGCCCATGTAAACACAGCGATATCAACTATACTTCTCTTTGATATTTTATAGTATTTTTTGATAGGGAATCAATGATGTTCTTTTCAACATGAGAACTCTTGAAACACCTACTTAAGTGTAGACAGTTATAGTTCCTTTCCAAAAAATGAGAATGGGAGAACTCAGAATAACTAGCACATAGTAGGTACCAAAAGTATCTGTTTAGTTGGTAAATTATTAGAAGCGGTAACATAAATAATTGCCAGATATTTCTGAAGTCTGGGTGTGCATTTTTTTCAAACTACATCAATTCATATTGTTACTCTCTTGCTCTGGGAAATAGAGCCATATTCTGAGCTCAAGGCTTCCTGAATGTCTGACATGAGCATATGCCTGGATACCTAGTGGTGCACCGAGTGGGTCAGACTTCTGTAACTCTGTGCTTGCATTTATTCATGTATCCTGAACAAAGGAATTTATACAGCAATGGTAAAAATTCCTCTCTTCTTGCCAGTTAGGTCAACTTGACCTAGGACATACTCTCCTTCCCCCTCCTTCTTCCTTATCTTCTTCTCTGGCATCATCCCTATCATCACCACCTTCACCATGACTCCCGTGGGCATAACTTCCTTTATCATCATCCCCTGCCTCTACTCTGCTATCATACCTGCCCCCTGCTCTTCCTTCTGAGCAACATATAGGAGACCCATTCCAAGGAATCCAGTACCAAATTGGTGCGAGAAAGGGAATGAATGTTGCAGACAATGGCCTGTGAAGGGTCTGGAGTCTGAAGACCACCACCAGGCTCTCTAGAGCTGTTTTTACAATATCCTCTGAATGAGAAATGCTGACCCTTCGTGCTGTCATTCAGTGTGCTTTGAGGTTATGTTTAGGTTACCTTTTCCTTTTTTTTAAGTTTATTCACTTAGAAGCACCCTTTTGAAATGAACTGTTACGAGAATTGTGGAACTTCTGAAAATTGTATAATACCTGGGGCTAAGTTGACAAGAAACGAGGCAGATGAAGGCAACAGAGTCCATTGATTATTCTCAAATTCTCAAGTTGTACAAACGATGTACAATAATACAGCACTGATTAAGACATGTAAGGGCTTCTGCCCAGGTCTAAGGCTACTCAGATGTTTCCCCAGACACAGTAACATTTAGCCATCTTTAGAAGATCATTTCTCAGTACTCTGACTTAAATCAATGTTTCTTCTACCACTTACTTATCTACAACTTGTTATATGATCTCTATAAGCTTTGCCTAAGATACTGCCCACTTTTATTGGTTTTCTCTTATAGCAACAGTGTGGTTGAGCCACTCAATCCTGGATATATTTACCCCAGAGAATAACATCAAACTCATATATATTGCAGAACATACCAAAAGGTTGATATGGATATCCAGAAGCCACAGGTAATCAAACAAACAAACATGGATCTGACATTCAATTTATCTCAGTATACTACTCGCAGGGAAGAAGAACAAAGTATGCCTGAGCTTCAGAATTGTATCTCCCCCCCTCCGACACACACAAAATGACTGAAAACATTAAATGATATCCTGTTTTATTACTTTGTAATAATTATACTATACAATGAATAGGAATATATACCTCTGTTCCCAACATACTTCAGAAATGAGAATTAATCACATTTCATGATGTTATGGAATGTGATAATTAGGAACATTTTGATTTTAATGGTAAACTGTTGTACACTTAAACGACTGGGTCCTGCATTGCCTAATGAATTTATAACAGGTAAAAAGAATTATAAAATGTATTGTTGTAATGACGGTCACCAATTTACTATCTCATTACCAAATAACCTCACGGTGTACTCATGAAGAATGAAAGCTCATGCCTCTCCATTTTCAAAAGGCTATACAAAAGCATGGCTTTGGGAATTTAAGGGATCAATACCAAAGTAGTATATAAAGTATAGGAGTGCTCACGTATATTTGCAATGTATTTGTCTCCAGATATCTGACAAAAGAAAATGTATATGTCCAATAAAATAAAGTGATTCAAATTCTAATAAATGACTAAAATATTGGAAGGATATACAAGGAGGATGGCAATAACTTCAATTGACACAAAAACTATGACTTAAAGGTATGTTTGGTCAAGGGCCCGCACATCTGGTGTCCCAAAGAAGAGGAAAAGGAGTTATGCTGAGTGTATACACCCCAGAAATGTTTCAGGGGGCACTGAAGGAGCATTCAGCCAGTGTACAATGACTCCCAACCCCTTGGGAGTTGGGATTCACTACGTCAGGGACTTTCCTGGTTAACACAGTGACCTCTGAAGCAAATATACAAAATCCTAAAAAATCCCTCCCAAAAAGCAGAGCCACCACCAGAGTTTCTCCAGCAGACTGACTAGTTTCCATGAACACCACAGCATAAGTGCTGTAAAATTTGGGCACAGGACAGAAGTGATGAAAGGCATTGATTTAGTAGTAGCAAAGGCTGGGTGGAAAGAGACTTTTACTTTTGCTGTGTTCCCTACCGGGGGAAAAGAGAAAAATAACTCTGAAAGGAATTTAGAACAAAAAAACCTATCCACATCTCAGACATATGAAGTGAGTGGTAAGTAAAAAGAGCAATGAACTCAAGAGTTATGAGAACTGCCAGGTTTTTAGTCTTGATTTGGCAACTAGCAGATTTGTTAATAAAAGGAAAAAAAATGCAACTCATATCACCTTCCTGTGCCTTAGTTGTCTCACCTGGGAAATGAAGAGGTTTGAACTCTCTGCTATCTCAGGGTGCCTTTGGGCCTACCATTCTTTGATTCTAAAACAAAAGTACCAGGAAAACTCTTTGAAGGCAGGTACTCTCTTTGTTCCTTCCATTTCCCATTAGGGCCCAGCGCACAGCATTCCCAGAGCTGCCAAGCGAATGAACAGAGGGTCAAGACACAAACAACCTACAAAAGCCACATCACTTGACTTTGCAATGTTTGGGATCTGACTTTTTTCTTTCTCCTTCCAACTTTAAAGGCCATTTTCTCTCATTCTCTCATCTCTGTATATTTCGTATCTCCCATCTTCTCCTGTAAGGAAATGAGTTCTCTGAAGAGACTAATAAAGATTGCTTTTCCATTTAAAAAAAGGGGGGGGGTGGACCCAGCACCTAAATGCTCTGTAGAAGCTCCTTAAATAGTGCTCCTAAGTCCTTGTTTAAAATATTTTCAGTGCACTCCCAAGTGGTCCTGCTACCACCTAACTTTGCAGGGGAAATGTTAGAAGCCTAGAAGGTCAGATGCATAAAACTTGAGCTAACTTGTAAGTAGAAGAAATGTAAGAGGCCAGTTAGTTGATTTCAGTCACCCCTAGGGTCTCTTATCTGCTGGGTATTGCTAACAAAAGTTTTTTATCAAATATGAGACCTTTACAAATATGCCATGATCTGGTTTTTGCCGGCCATGACAAAAAACGAAAACCTAAAATTCCTAGTATGTATACATCTATCAATTAATCCTTTAAACATTCAGTGACTCATATAGATTAGAGGTTTTTTTCCTTCCTGAATGAAGGTCTCATTGAATCCTCTCAGAAGACATAGTTTATTGCAAAAAGAACTCATTATAGCACTTCCCTGATTAGAACTCGGGACTAATTCTCAGCTTTGTCTGACCCTCTCTACCAGTGACCCTTCTACCAGAACCTTCAATCTGAGTATCTTTCTGAGGAAGGTGCCCACATGAGGAGTAGGTGCACACTTTGGTTATACACTGTAACCATGGAACATTATGAGTTTGCCATCTCTTGAAGATGCCAAACCCCACTGAGTCCCTTGTCCCATTCATCCTGCCCCTGGAAGTAAAGGAACTTCAACCGGTGACTGTAGAGAAATAAGCAGAACATTCAAAGCAGAAGTTGCTTTGCCTCCTGCAATTTTTGACTTTCCTTTCTTTACCGTTAATGCCAGTAATTAATGGAAGTATATTGTTTGAGTAAGATTTCCATTCCTCCCTCTCCATTGCGGACGCTGGCTTTGAGATCCAACAGTCTTCTATTTTGCGGGGCAAGAACTATACCACCGGGTGCCATGTTAAAAAGGAATGAAAGGATGAATAAGGACAGGGAAAAAGGCAGAGCAAGAATGAAAAATCTAACCTCTAGACTAAAATAAAGTTGTTTTAACCAAAGATTATTTAATCAGTAGTACCACTGTTTCTTGATTTATCTGAATTTATTATTTCAGTTCCAATAACTGTATAGAAATTACTTGTCTCTGAAAACATGATTTATCTCCTCCAAATGCAAATCCGTCTTACTATAAAAGGGCATCCAAGGGCAGGTTATGTGAATTTTGGGGGAAATGCTTGTAAAGGGTAGCTCATGATCAAATATCATTATATACCCCCAAAGAAATGATTTTAAATGATACTGAGTCTCTATAACATGATTTTATTTGATTTCCACAGCAACACTATAAAAGCTACTATTATTCCCAATATTTTACAGGTGATGAAATAGACTCAATGAGCTTAAGGAGCATCTACAAGGCCCAAAGAGCACACCTAGTCTGTGTGCCTCTAGAGCCAGTACTGTTAAAGACTACTTCACATAGAGGCAGAGAGACCTGTGAGATTTTCCATGGGACAGGTTATGTGCAAGATGAGAGCACTGGGGGAGAAGTCAGAAAATGAAAATGTGAGCCTGGGTTCCAATACACATTCATGACACAACTTTCACTAGGTCATTAGTTCACTTATCTGTGCAACAGACATCATTGCTTGGCTGACCCAACTTCCCAGTTGTCCTGCATGCCAAATGAGATAAATACACACTAGCCCTTAAGAAACTATAAAAGCTATTAAAATACAAAGAATTGCTATTTCAATATTATAAAGAGATATATTAATATCCTTGTTTCTTAAATGATGGATGAGGAGGCAAGTACAAGAACAGTTTTGCAGACACAGGGGGAAGTAAAGGAGATAATGCACCATGAGAGAAATAAGACCCACTGGAGGGAAAAATAAGAGAAAGCTTGGTGGGCTTCATATGGCAGCTGGAGCTCAGAGAAACCAAACACAGCTCAGAGGCAGGGTCTAGCTCACAAGATCCAGAGGAGTCAGGCCTCCCAGGGCCAGAGGGAGAAGCAAATCTGCTGGGGCAGAAAATTATTTGAGGCCCTCTGGAGTCACTCAATCTATTTCCTAGGATACAGAATAATACAAATCGGATTGTCTGTCAAATCTTAGACAATAATAAGTACTGCATGCAAATGAAAAAGTGAAGTAAACATGGGATAGGATCTGAAATAAGAGGGCAGCCCAAGTCTCATTCCCAAATAGGAAGGTTTTACATGCATCACTGTGGATGTAATTAGCTTTCTGCTCTTGAAATGAGCCTACAATTGTGGCCTCCATTTTTACTCCCATTCTCTCTTAACCTCTTGTTATTCAGATTCTATCCTTAGCAGAGTCAGATTCTTATTTTCCTCCCATTTCTTAGACTGTTCCTTTACTGAAAACTTCATTTTTTTTCCCTCCTGACCTTTGGAGGAGGGTGTAACATAGACTCATTTCTTGGTCCTCTGCTCTTTACACACATTTGATTTTTGATATCTCAACACATGAATTCTACCTGTATGTAAATGATTTTAAGCCTTTGCTCCAACCTACCACCTTTTCTAAGCACTGGTGCTATATTTCCTGTGGCTTCTAGTTCATATTTTGCTATTACCTATAGCTTATTATCCACTGTCTCTATTTTTTTTTAAAGATTTTATTTATTTATTTTAGAGAGAGAATGAGAGACAGAGAGCACGAGAGGGAAGAGGGTCAGAGGGAGAAGCAGACTCCCCGCTGAGCGGAGAGCCCGATGCGGGACTCGATCCGAGGACTCCAAGATCATGACCTGAGCCGAAGGCAGCCGCTCAACCCACTGAGCCACCCAGGCGCCCCCCACTGTCCCTCTTGTACTGTAATATATCTCCGCTCCTTGGCTTTTCTTCATATTGTCAGTTACGTCACCATTTTCCTAACCAGCCAAGGTCAAGACCTGTGAGCTGATCATATCACACACTCACGCCCTTTGACACAGCTGGGAGAATTATGTTGCAGTCACATCTAACTTGGGCATCACACTTACTCCCTTCCCTGTGGCCCCACAAAGTAAGGTCATCTCCAGAGTTGCTTCTTTATTTCTGTGCAGTATTTCTTCCATCCACCCTTCTCTCCATCCTTACTTTCCTTTATTAATGCTGCCACCTTAATTTAGGTCCTAAAACTTCTTATCTTTGGGCAATTGACAGAATTTTCTAATTGAATCCCACGTCTCTCACCATTAGTCTTTCAGAAGCATCATTTACATGCAGCCAGATTAATATTCCTAAATATTTTTATATCAAATCACTGCCTTCATAAATATTTTCCTTAGCTCGCAATCTAGGAAAACAAACCTTACCCAGGCATGTCATTCTTTTTTTTTTTTTAAAGATTTTATTTATTTATTCATGAGAGACAGAGAGAGAAAGAGAGAGAGAGAGAGAGAGAGAGAGAGGCAGAGGGAGAAGCAGGCTCCCAAGGAGCAGGGAGCCCGATGCGGGACTCGATCCCAGGACCCTGGGATCATGACCTGAGCTGAAGGCAGACGCTTAACCATCTGAGCCACCCAGGCGCCCGTCATTCTTTTCATTATACTCCTACCAAAACCCTTAGGTGCTCTCAAAACAGTTTTTTTTTTTTTTTCATTGCCTTTACACACATCTGGCATTTTCCTGCCTTTGTGCCATCCATCTCATGGTATATCCTACCAGTTCTTTTGTGTGCCTATAATCTTTTATTAACTTTGAAGCATTATGCCTTTATACACTCTAAATCCTGTTTTCATTACCTACCATTTGCTCTTCTAAAACTGCCACAAATATTCTATACATCTATCTATATATATACACACAGTGTATGTAATGAAGGAGAATGAATATGTATTATTAAACAATAATAATTTTCTCAAAGAGCCCCCAGAATGATGTGAATTCAGGTCCTCTGAACTACATTCACTCTCAATTTGAGAAAACAGAGACATTTCATGACCTGAAGGTCAACCCACTCAGGTCCATGGACAATAGTCCTATGTAAACAAACTCAACTGTCTCATCTTATTTTCTTACCCATCCATCAAGCTAAGAATCCTTAAGCTGTCACAGATGCTCCCTATAGCCACCTCCCATGTCTAGTGTTGCTAACCTTGGCAGTGATACCTCCCTTCTTTTCACCAGATGAGAGAAATGCTGGTGGTAGATCATAACCTCGAAGCAGCAGGAAGACAGTGTTGGACTTCAACCTGCTTCCTCGGGAGACACAGCTACACAGCCATTCACCGAGCAAGGCACCTGCTGTTGGACAGGTGCCCAGTGCCAGGGAGTGTTCTTCAGCACATGAGGCAGGGCTCTGCCAGAAATCAGTGAGGCTCCATGTTTTCATCCGTAAGTTAAGTTGCAAATATAGCAGAAACAGTAACAAATGTAGGACTACCCCTGCATGTGGTTGGTAATGATGATAAAATGAGAAGGAGAAAGACAAGGAAGGACACAGCAGACTAGGAGGAGGGTATCCCCGGACAGTACAGTAGGAATCCAAAAACACAGGCTTGAGTTCAGTTACTTAGGAATCAAGCTTTCATCTATTAAAAAACGATGGCTTTGGATGATCTTCTGGATTATTTTCAGCTCTTTATAGTTCTATAATTCTAGGAAAAAAAGAATCAGAGAACAAAGAGCAGAGATAGTGAGTGTACCCTTGACTGGAACCAGGTAGATTTACCTGTCAATTTACTCCTACAACCTTCTCCTATCTTTGATATATTAATAAATTAATCAGGAACAATTATACAAATTTACCACTCCTTTTTCATCTTGTTTATCCCTTCTTTTCTTCTTTCTTTCTTCTTTTGTTCTGTTTCTTTTCAATACCAGCCTTAACCACCATCAAAAGCTCACTGGGGCTCTACGGAAACAAATCCTGTAAGGCGTTATCTTGTTGCCAAAGCAGAACAACGGTTATACTGAAGGAGCAGCCAGGAGCTTGGCAGAGTGGGTCCAACAAGAGATAAAAACACTGAATTGGGGGAAGGGGGGGCTCACTGCTCAATGGGAATCTAGCTCTTTTCACGTTCCTCAAGGGCCCTCCGTAGTGTCCTGTCACCACCTAGGGCTGAGCTTAGCCAGGGGTAAACTGTGGCCCTGATGCCTTCAAATAATCAGAAAAACAATAGAGCAGTCAGCCAGACCTGTGCTGCCTGTCAACTGTTTCCTGATCACCTCCCCTGCATTAGAAGCGTTCAAGTAGAGACAGGTGACCTCGTGAAACTCTTTCTCCCAAAGACCTTCTGATCTCTTGCTAGATCAGAGGTGCTTAAGCCCTAAACACGACATGTGAAAGAAAAGAAAATCCTAATCTCAGTTCATTAGCAAAGCATTGCCTTTCCTCTCCCTCTCTGCTCACATTCAACCTAGAGTCAGTATCTACTTGTTTAAAGCATATGCCTTTTGAACAGGCCTTTCAGGATGCTGCTAAACTAAAGTAGAAATGATAGAAGATTTATATTTTAAGTAGTTTTGTGCATAATGGCTGGGTATAACATAGGGTTAATATTTAAGACATGAGGATATCCCCAGAATTAATGAAGGTTGCTAAAAATCATGACCCAGTTTCTGCCATGAATCTTTGCATACCCTCCCTCACCCAGCATTCAGGTTTTTCTGTTTCCAGAGGAGAGGAAGTGGAATATAAATGGATACACACCCCTTACACATACACATGTACATTTCCTCTATGCCTCCACTCACCTACACACCTTCAGGTAGGGACCAGAAGACTGTAATGAGTGGGGTGAACAGACTTCTGGGAAAGAAGTTTGAATAGGCTCCAGGAAAAGAAGATTTTGGCCAGCTTGCCAACCAATCTGGTCACTTTGGTCAAAGGTAGGCTCAGCCCTTTTCCTCCAACATCCCTTCCCTGTGCCTTTTCCAAACTTTCCTTGCATTACTCCACAACAGGTGGTAGGAAATCGCACGGCTAAAAGGAATTCACTTGTGTATCAAATATTTTGTGTGGTGGCACTGGTGACCCACTGGTGAATTATTTGTCTCATTAATTTATTCTTTCTATAACATCAAGATAGGGGACATTCCAGGATGCCCAGGATAGGTAGTTGAGCATCTGCCTTCGGCTCAGGTCATGATCTTAGGGTCCTGGGATCGAGCCCCACATCGGGCTCCCTGCTCAGCAGGAAGCCTGCTTCTCCCTCTCCCACTCCCCCTACTTGTGTTCCCTCTCTCGCTGTGTCTCTCTCTGTCAAATAAATAAATAAAATCTTAAAAAATAAATAAATGGGGAATAGACAAATTTTATGTTCAAAAAAATTGAAAATAATTTATACAGATGCCTCATCTTCCAGGAGATGGAGCATAACTTCTCACTGCTTAAGTATGGGTTCTATATAGTGATTTTCTTCCAAAGAGTACAACCCAGAAAAGGGGGGAGGGGACATTAATGTTGTAGTGAAGAAACCTGAGAAATACTTCCTCAGCCAGGTATCAAGGTCAACATCAATGATGAGTCATATTGATAGCATATATCCTTGATATGATGTGTTGAAAAGGATACTTTACCTGTGTGGTCTTCTTCCCAAAAATCCATAACCCCAATCTCTGAGAAAAATATCAAACAAATTTCAATTGAGGGACATTCTACAAAATACATGACTAGTACTCCTTAAAACTGTCAAAGTTATCAGAAAAAAGGAAAGTCTGAGAAATTGTCACCATCTAGAGGAGCCTAAGGAGACATGACTAAATGTAATGTGATATCCAAATGGGATCCCAGAACAGAAAAAGGACATTAGGTAAAAACTAAAGAAGTCTGAATGAAGACCAGACTTCAGTTAATAATAATGTATCAACTGTGGTTCATTAACTGTAACAAAGGTACCATACTAAGGTGAGATGTTAGTAACTGAAGAACATAGGTAACTGGAGAAGTTGCTATACTGTCTTTGTAGTTTCGTTTGTTTTGTTTTGTATCTCTAAAACTGATCTAACATAAAACTTTAAGGTTAAAAAGTATTTTTAAATGTTGCATTCCTGGGGCACCTGAATGGCACAGTGGGTTAAGCACCCTGCTCTTGGTTTTGGCTCAGGTCATGATCCCAGGGTCCTGAGATCGAGCCCCATGTAGGACTCTATGCTCAGCGTGGGGTCTGCTTGAGATTCTCTCTCTCTCCATCTCTCTCCCTCCCTGAAATAAATAATCTTTTTTCTTTCTTTTTTTAAATGCTGCATGCCTTCTCTCCTTTTATAACAATTGATGGATAATTGCTAATGCAAGAGTAGCCCAGCAGGGGCGGAGATTTAAGCAGTAAGGGTAGCTGTGTATTTCAAGGGTCCTTCACTACCTATTTTCTCTTTATTTCCAGAATCCCTAACAGGGAACTTCAGTTAAAAGAAGGGTCTTTTTAGC
This sequence comes from Eumetopias jubatus, assembly GCF_037043125.1. Classification (NCBI taxonomy): domain Eukaryota; kingdom Metazoa; phylum Chordata; class Mammalia; order Carnivora; family Otariidae; genus Eumetopias; species Eumetopias jubatus. Next base: position 62,613,839 of record NW_028274807.1, read on the forward strand.
CCTGAGCTTGGGAAGCCTATGGTGACAAAGTGGAGTTAGGAAAAGTTTCTGAAGAACTGAAATGGAATAAATGTGTTTTTTAAGGGCCCTGGGCTTTGGACACCAGCTGCTGTAGTTGACCACAGAAAAGTTACTTTTCAAAAAGAAATGATGTGTGCCCCACCACATACTTGGTAAGGTGCCCAAGACGTGTGTGGACAACTTCTCACAAATACACAGTACGATTGCCTATGGTAGGCAAGGTTCAAAGGGAGAGAACAGAGGAGCTGGAGGAAGCAAAAGAGAAGTGACCGAGCGGAAGAATAGGGAGAAGGAAGGCGAGACTGGTTCTCTGCTTTAGCAACAACAACAAAAACTCCCAGCTCGGGGACAGCTCTGTGCTGGGGTCTCCAGAACAGCCTTGTGCGTTTCCAATTCCCTCATTTCTCAGGTCCCTGTATCAGCAAAAGACAGATGGTCTATGACCGCCAGGCAATCAGAAAAACTGCCAAGTCAAGGGAACTTGGTGGAGTGAAATGATGTGGTAATTCCAGTTAGCTGAAGGATGAGGCTCAACTACACAGAGTTGGGGAGGAGTGTGCTCTACACCAGATAGCTCTTTTTGACTGAAAGGTATGTTTACAAGCCTGAAACTAGCACCTTTCAAGGCTGGGCCTCCTCCCACTCCCCCTTTGGGAGCTATGAGTAGGAGAAGGCCATATATTATATCTCAGGCTTGCAAGCTGACTGTGAAAAAGGCAGGGCTGATTTATTTCTGTCGTATGGAACACAAGCTCTATTGACAGCTATCTTTCATTATAGAAGCTGAGCATTGTGATATTAAAGCTGCATCTCATAAGAGTTACGCTAACTTCTCAGAGATTTTTTTTTTCCCTGAGGTAGACTAGATATGGTATACTCTACAGCTATTATAACCATCTTCTGCGTCAACTGAGCACTAAAAATTTCCTTCCACCTTCAATGTCACATGACTCTGTGGAGATGACTAAGCACCTCATGGGAAGGACTGAGTCCTAGGTCATGGGAGCAAACTTGGGAGTGATGGTAGTATAAAGGACAGGGGGAGGAATGGCCACGACTATGTCTTAAGAGACTGGGAATTCACAGTCCACGTGGTACACGATGGCAGACTTGCACTATGAAGTTAGAAGGTGCCCTGAGGGCTAAATGCCACATGGAGCCCTGAAAACAGTGCCAGGCACAAAGCAGGCACCCATTAAGGGGTTGCTGTTCTTATGGTTTGTGTTGTTACTGTCTTTCTCACTCTCTTGTCCAACAACAAATCTGGGCTGGGCACCCATGCATTCTAGACCTTTCTCCCATCAGAGATTCATTCCTCACCCTTTCTCACACCAGGGATTTCCACTGCTGTTTCTGCTGATCAATGTTTCACCATAATTACCTATCCTGCCTTTTTCTACTCTCCTTTGTTTTGGAAAATCAGTTTCTTCTGAAGGGCAATTTTGTTGGATATTTCCTGTCATCACCCAGGGCAAAGAAATATTGCCACGAGAAAGGTGCTCTCCGGTGTGGGGCAGGTTGATGCATGCAGGCTTCCCTACTGCCTGCCCAGGGTAAAGATCCTTCAGCCCAACAGCCTGCTGATTTTGGCTTCCCAAGCCATTTGATATCTACAGAGAATCATCCTATAAGTAAACACATGTATGTTGGATGCTAGAAAAGATTATCAATGTTGCGAACGAAAATACCGGCATTCCTGGCTGGCTCAGTCAGAAGGGTATGTGACTCTTGATCTCAGGGTCGTGAGTTCAAGCCCCATGTTGGGTGTAGAGATTACATTAAATAAATAAATAAACTTTAAAATACTGGCATTCTGAGTTATTTAAAAGAAAAAAAAAAAAAACAGAAACAATCTTATGCTGTTTATAGTCCTCTCCAACATACCTATTAGGTTGCCCACCCCTCTCTCTGGATAAATAAATTGCAGTTATTGCTCAGAAAACTTTTGAGGGTCCACTGTCAGGCAAGGCCCTAAGCGCCCTCCTACCAGCCATCCTTTCAGTCTTTGTCATCTGGCAGAGTAGAATTTCCCTGTTTACATTACTACCGAAGTAGACATAGCTCTTTCTCCCTGCCTGAGCAAGACTAAGCTCTGAAACACTAAATTCCAGTCCTTCAACTTCTCCTAGAGCCATGTCCAAGGCCTTACACTATCATCCCCACTCTACTGTTCCAGTCTTTGTCATTTGTCCCTGCCCTCTTTTTTTCTTCTCTTGCCCTTCTCATTCCAGCTCTTATTCTTCTGTCAGACAGGTTTGGAAACATCCAGACCCGAGACCCACCCTCCAGGAACATGTGCACAGCAAGGCCATCTGGAGAGGCTTGCTCTCTCCTTTCTCATTTGCTCTCACTCACCCCTCCCTCTGCCCATGTTTTACCCCCAGTGGATTGTGTTGTAGGCCTGAAACAATCCTGGCAAGGTCACACTGTTTGATTCTGCTGTCAGTTTAAGTTATGTGTCAGCTTTTATATCTAAATCACAATACAAGAGAAGAAAAAAAGAGAGAGGGGGAGAACGAGAGACAGCAAAGAGACATGGCAACATCCTACAGCAAGTAGTGAAATGACATTTCAATTGGCCAATTGATCCATTCCCTTGACAACTGGCCCCTTTCCTCACCCCTAGTCATTATTTAACATATAAGAACTCTGAGCCCACTGCAAGCCCCCTGTGGATGGAATGCATACCTTCTTCTGGAGGACAGGGGAATAAAACATTTTCTATAATGGCAAAAATAAGAACACTATTTTAAGGTGACTATTTTTATTAATAAAATGCTTGATCATTTATGTTAAAGACAAGCTACTTATTCTCAGTAGTGAACTGCAATTTCCTAAATTCCTATAGAGTACATATGGACTGCAGTGTCGAGATTCCATTCAGTTTAGCAATTACCAAGACTTGATTTTAAAACTATATTCCACCAGTGGGCTGTGTCTAAATAACACTTTCATAAAGTCAAGGGTAAGAAATGGCCAGTCTGATGCCTACGGTTGGTCCCACATTGTACATACCCCCATTCGATAAAAGAGTAATTCTTTTTTGTTTTACAAGTGAGTTGACTTGGAGCCTTTAACTGAAAGGTGTCCACAGAGGGTTCTTTAAGATATCTGTCTGTTAGTCTTTATAACTTCAAAATATAGGGCCATGATTCTTTTTTTTGATAAATGTTTTATTTACTTACTCGTCAGAGAGAGAGAGTGTGCGCACAAGCAGGGGGAGCGGCAGGCAGAGGGAGAGGGAGAAGCAGGCTCCCCGGTGAGCAAAGGGCCCAATGTGGGACTCGATCCCAAGACCCTGGGATCATGACCTGAGCCGAAGGCAGCCGCTTAACCGACTGAGCCACCCAGGCGTCTCTGTCATGATTCTAATAAAAGCTGACAGAATCAGGAACAGAGACCATAGCTAGTACTAGAGTACTATGTAGTCATGGAATACCACCACATTTAAACATGGTGTGAATTCATTACTGATGGTATCACCATCTCACTAAAAAGTTTACAACCATTCTTATTAATTCTGAGATTACCTACATCAGAATAGAGAGTCCACTAAGTTTGTTACCTTTCCTGGCTCTGTCTTAGACTGAAAAAAAGTTGTTTTAGTCCTTATGAGAGAGCTACATTTTTCATTGTTTACCCTGAAACAGTGTTCAGTTGATTCTGATCCAGCCATGACACATGCTATCATTTCCAAAAGGGGATTTACTTTGTGATCAGTAAACAAACATTAAAAGACACTGACTGCCTTGAAATAATTTCTAATTAGTTAAAAGTCAGAAGTATTAATTCCATTTTCACTCTGCTACTGTGTCATCATTAATTGACAAGTTCCTAAATTTCTCTGAGCCTCAGTTTTTTGTTGTTGTTTTTTAATCTACAAAATGGAGTTATCACTACTTGACACAGCAACTTCTCAGAGTGTTTATGAAGGCTAAAAGTGTGATAATGTGGCATTGCTTTTTTAATTATAAAGCATTATATGATTGCAAATTATTACTAGGCTATAATAATGACTTTGACTTTGTTAACACCATGTGCTAACCCTCTAAACTAATAAGCACCTTTGGGCTCAAATTCTGCAAACACAACTTTCTTCACTAGGTAGGGAAAAATAATTGCATATTTAGCTTACTTTGATAAACTCTTGAATTATGCCCGGTGAAATGGTCAGTGGTTAAAAAGAGCCTGGTGGTACTATAGAATGGAATGGTTGCTTGTTACTCTCAAAACCCTCTTTGGGGTAATAAGGTTGTAAGTGGTTAGTTCTTACAATCCCCCACCAGAGCAGTAACACTGGAACGGTCTAGTTAATCTTGCTTCTCCTTTGTGCTGTAGCAGGAGAAATGCTGACTTCCCACCTCACACATGCACTAATCCCATCTTAGGCTGTAACAGTGAAATGGGTCATTTGCCAGATTGTGTACCAAATCTCTCAGGAACGCTGTACTTTAATTTCCTTCATCTCAGTGAGACCTAACTGTTTACTACTTATAATCATTAGGTGGTGAAATACAGACCTCTCTTCAATATATTAAGTACCAGAAGACGACAATACTGTTTCTTCATGCAAACTTCATTTCATCTTTCTTTGGTTTATTGCAGTCGAAAATTTTTATATTTCATATACGCTTAGAGTAAAAGACTGTTTCACAAGTTGCTCGTGTTGCCTAATTTCAAAAGCTGAAATAGGGGAAGGAAGGAAAGGAACTCCTAGAATAAGCACATTTTACATGGAAACTTGACGATTTACTTATTTACACAAAACAATTACATCACCACATAAAAGACCAGGTCTTTTAAGCAATTCAACATTCCAGGAGTGACCAAGAGAAATTGGTTGGGCCTTATCTCTGCTCCCTAAATCCTGGGCTAACAGTCACCAAAGCTAAGGCAGAGTCTGGGACAGGGGGTTTTGTCACTGGGAAGAGGTCTCTGTGCATGGGCTTTCTCTTTTGTTTTGGTGAACCTTCATTTAAAATTTCCTCCACTGTGACCTTGAGTCAGAGAATACTACTAGGGATGTGTAGTTTGGTAGCTGGCCTTTGGGACTAGTACAAATGCTTACTCGTCTCAGATCCACTCCAATAGGCTGAAAATTCCAGTGGTGCAGGCAGAGATGGCTCAATAGGGAGTCATTTTATAGATGCCATCCACCTCCTCAGCAGAGATCTGTTCAATCTCAGTTACCCTAGAGATACAGAGGAAAACACTGTTTACTTCCATCACTCCAATCAGGTCATCAGCTGTGGCTTCAGGTAGGCCCTATGGATCATATCTTCCATTAGATGGCTCTTTGCAGTGTCAGCATCCAGCTTCTTCTGAAAAGCAGTGGATGTGAGAGCCATGCTTCCATCCAGGTTCTTCTTAAAGCCCATGTTAGAGCTTTGCTGTTCAAATAAATGCCAATGCCTTCCAGCTCATCTTCAACGATATTGTTGGGCTCCAAGAGTTTCAGCCCATTCAGATTAATGAGGATCAAGTTTCAGATTAGGGCCTGATGATGCCTGCCTTTTCCATTCTTGGTACTCTCCATTATATTTACGAAGCCCAGGTGCTGGGATTGGTACCTTTGTATCTAATGATACTAACATAGTACTCAAAGTGGTGAACTCACAGGTTGTCACCTCCAGGTGAATTCCAGCCAGGTTATTAAGAAATACTGAGATAGGAACACGGCAGGGATGTCCACTATCACCACTGCTATTCAACATAGTACAAGTCCTAGCCTCAGTAATCAGACAACAAAAAGAAATAAAAGGCATCTGAATCGGCAAAGAAGAAGTGAAACTCTCACTTTTTGCAAATGATATGATACTTTATGTGGAAAACCCAGAAGACTCGACACCAAAACTGCTAGAACTCATACAGGAATTCAGTAAAGTGGCAGGATATAAAATCAATGCACAGAAATCAGTGGCATTCCTATACACCAATGGCAAGACAGAAGAAAGAGAAATTAGGGAGTCGATGCCATTTACAATTGCACCCAAAACCATAAGATACCTAGGAATAAATCTAACCAAAGAGGCAAAGGATCTGTACTCAGAAAACTATAGAATACTCAAAGAAATTGAGGAAGACACAAAGAAATGGAAAAACGTTCCATGCTCATGGATTGGAAGAACAACTATTGTGAAGATGTCAATGCTACCTAGAGCAGTCTACACATTCAATGCAATACCCATCAAAATACCATCCACTTTTTTCAAAGAAATGGAACAAATAATCCTAAAATTTGTATGGAGCCAGAAAAGACCCCAAATAGCAAGAAGAATGTTGAAAAAGAAAAGCAAAGCTGGTGGCATCACAATTCCAGACTTCAAGCTCTATCACAAAGCTGTAATCATCAAGACAGTATGGTACTGGTACAAAAACCGACACATAGATCAATGGAACAGAAGAGAGAGCCCAGAAAAGACCCTCAACTCTATGGTCAACTAATCTTCAACAAAGCAGGAAAGAATGTCCAATGGAAAAAAGACAAGTCTCTTCAACAAATGGTGTTGGGAAAATTGGACAGCCACATGCAGAAGAATGAAACTGGACCATTTCCTTACACCACACACAAAAATAGACTCAGAATGGTTGAAAGACCTAAATGTGAGAGAGGAGTCCATCAAAATCCTTGAGGAGAACACAGGCAACAACCTCTTCAACCTCAGCTGCAGCAACTTCTTCCTAGACACATTGCCAAAGGCAAGGGAAGCAAGGGCAAAAATGAACTATTGAGACCTCATCAAGATAAAAAGCTTTTGCACAGCAAAGGAAATAGTCAACAAAACCAAAAGACAACCGACAGAATGGGAGAAGATATTTGCAAATGACATGTCAGATAAAGGGCTAGTATCCCAAATCTATAAAGAACTTACCACACGCAACATCCAAAGACCAAATAATCCAATCAAGAAATGGGCAGAAGACATGAACAGACATTTCTGCAAAGAAGACATCCAAATGGCCAACAGACACATGAAAAAGTGTTCAGTATCACTAGGCATCAGGGAAACCCAAATCAAAACCTCAAGGAGATACCACCTCACACCAGTCAGAATGGCTAAATTAACAAGTTAGGAAATGACAGATGTTGGCGAGGATGTGGAGAAAGGGGAACCCTCCTACACTGTTGGTGGGAATACAAGCTAGTACAGCCACTCTGGAAAACAGTATGGAGGTTCTTCAAAAAGTTGAAAATAGAGCTACCTTACGACCCAGCAATTACACTACTGGGTTTTTACCCCAAAGATACAAATGTAGTGATCTGAAGGGGCACATGCACCCCAATGTTTATAGGAGCAATGTCCACAATAGCCAAAACTATGGAAAGAGCCTAGATGTCCATCAACAGACGAATGGGTAAAGAAAATGTATACACACACGCGCGCACACACACACACACACACACACACACACACAAATGGAATATTATGCAGCCATCAAAAAAATTGAAATTTTGCCATTTGCAATGACATGGATGGAACTAGAGGATATTATGCTAAGCGAAATAAGTCAATCAGAGAAAGACAAGTATCATATGATCTCACTGATATGAGGAATTTGAGAAACAAGACAGAGGATCATAGGGGAAGGGTGGGAAAAATGAAACAAGACAAAACCAGAGAGAGAGACAAACATAAGAAACTCTTAATCTCAGGAAACAAACCAGGGTTGCTGGAGTGGAGGGGGATGGGAGGGATGGGGTGGCTGGGTGATGGACATTGGGGAGGGTATGTGCTATGGTGAGCGCTGTGAATTGTTTAAGACTGATGAATCATAGACCTGTACCCCTGAAACAAATAATACATTATATGTTAATACAAAAAATAACTTAATTAATTAAAAAAAAAATACTGACATATCCACAGATAGAAAAGCCACCAACTCAATATGAGCCTCACCAGTTCTACTACATCTAAACCCCCTGGTCTACCAAAATCAGCACACACTGAGTTGATGAATGCTCACTAAAAATTAGTAATGTAGACACAAGCTCTGAAGCATCATGTCCTTCTTCTACTGAGTTGAAGTTAACTCAGCCCAGTTCTAGTCAGTTCCAGCTAAGCAGCTGCTCACTGTGAGGAGCCTTCCAGTGGCCTCCATAGTAGAGGCCTTCCCTCATGAGACACACACAAGTGCAGATCCAGCTCTGGTTGGCCCTGAAGCTAATACAGTTCCTTATACAATTTTAGGGGCCCTAATTAAAAATATAAATTCAAAAATTAGGTATAAAAAAAAAGAGAAGCCTTAGCCTATTACAGGTTAGTGATTATGCTTCTGCAACTTTACAGAATCATGCAACCATGAACACCCATTGTTAAGGATCCTCCCAGGGCATTGGCATGAACACTGTGCAGGAGAGAAAGAGAAAACATGAAGTTTCATTAGTCTTAAAGCAAATTGGCCTCTAAATGCATCTTTTAAATACTTAAATAAAAACAAAGAAGTCAGACTATCCAAATATGAAAATATGTCCAATAATGAATCAAGGAACCATATAAGCTATGTATTGAACTAAGACTCTCAGTTTTTGATCTGACAGTTCAAGTTTTATTATATACCAGCAATGATGGGCTAGCTGGGCTCTACTCTGAGAAAGGTTCACAGATGAGTAAGAATTGTACCTTATCTATTAAGAATTGACAGTCTAGGGCAGAGTCAAACATATTTCTAGGTAACCCAGCAGATGACCAAGTAATAAAGCTCTGTTAAATTAGTTTATTTGACATCAGTGATCTATGAATACTTTTTTAAATATTTTATTTATTTATTTATTTACTTACTTACTTACTTACTTATTTGAGAGAGAGAGAGAGAACACCAGAAATAGCAGAGAGCACAAGCAGGGAGGTCGGGAGGAAAGGGACAGAGGGAAAGGGAGAAGGAGACTCCCCGCTGAGCAGGGAGCCTGATGCAGGGCTCGATCCCAGGACTCTGAGATCATCACCTGAGCCAGAGGCAGATGCTTAACCGACTGAGCCACCCAGGCACCCCTATGAATACTTCTCTTAAGAGGTGAATTCTGAACTGGGCCTTAGGTGATATTACATGTGGGCCAAAGAGCTGCTGGACAGAGAGTCTTGGTCAACCAATGCCTAGAGGCAAGAGATGTAGAGTATGTTTGAGGAATAAACTGGCATGCTCAAAATTAAGATCCAAGGATGCAAAGTAAAGAAGAAAGAAGAGAAATATTTGCTATGGAAAATAAGAAGGGAAAGACTCACTAGAACTGAAGTTTGGACAACTTTGATATATAAACACAGAAATGTGGTTGGTTTTCCTTTCCTGTGTACTACATGAAATCTGAAAAGTTTGTTTAAACAGGGAGTTGGCATGAACACGCATGGATTTTGGCCAGCATTGCTTGGTGAGGGTGGCAGAACCAGGGACTTAAAGCTGTTATAATGGTCCTGGTCAGAGTGGTGAGGGCCTCTTCAAGAATGGAACTATGAGAATGGAAAGCAGAGAATGTACGTGGAATGCAGAACACAGAGCTGAACACATTAGCTAGGTGAGGGAATATGGGGAGAGAAGAGAGAGAAATGGAAAAGAAAACTAAAGTTTAAAGCTAAAGAATACGGTGACCCTATTGACTGAGATGGAGGTTACTGAAGGAAGATGGTAGGGAGGTGGATGAGAAGGAAAAGAAGTGGGATTCATCTTAGACACTCACAGAACACCCCTGCATGGTTTCCCAGAAGGCATTTGGAGAGACCATGAACTCTACACTCAGCTGCAAAGAACGCTGTTCATTCTTCTCAGACCTGAAGTAGATTCATTCCTCTGCTGAACTCTTAGATCTTTCTCCTAATTAGACAATCTTCAATTAATGGCATGGCTTCTGCATTCCCTTGAATAACCCTGCTTAAGGAACACCTTCCTCATGAAATCCTCCATGATTATCCCCAAAATAGTCCAATCACACACTTTGTATTATATTAAATTGCTTTGCTATTCATGTCAACTTTGTTATTGCTCTCCCACTGTTCCTTGCAGGTACTCTAAAACTATTAGAATAAGCTATAAGCTCTATTAAGAGCAGGAAGCCAGATTTGATTTTATAGCACACCTCCGCTGTGACTAGTTGAGAACTCTTTGCAAATAGTGGGTGCTTACAAATAATTACAATCATGATTATCATAAAGGCTAATATTTATTGAGCATCTAGATTGTGCCAAGCACTATTACATATACAAATCTTATCCTATGGCAATCCTACAAAATAAGCTTGTGCTCCCATTTATATGAAAAAAATAAAGCTAAAAGAGGTTAGAAATTCTCCCACAACAACCTCTGGTAGGGTAGGGTTCCAACACAAATCAATTCTGCTCCAAAACCTACCAACTTTTTCACAAGGATATTAGGATTCTACATGGAATGATTTCCACTTAACCCTATACTGAACACAATTGAACTTTTTCCTAAAATTAAGAAGAGGCTTAAATATCTTACTGTGTCTCAGGTTGGGCTAGATACAATAATTACCTTGTTTTGTGGCCATACTGAAATATTCATTTTTGATATTAATTTAGAGATTAAAAGAATTCTGCTCAATAATATATTTTAATACCAGCATGAAAAAAGAGTAAATAATATAGCAGGGTTATACCTAAACAATCAATGAACTTTCCCTCACTCACATTATACAGTTCAATTTGTAAATCAGTTGTTTAAAACTGGGGATGTGTATCTTTCTACTAAAGTATATTGCAGGGGCACCTGGGTAGCTCAGTCAGTTAAGCAGCTGACTCTTGATTTTGGCTCAGGTCATGATCTCAGGGTCCTGGGATTGAGCCCCATGTCAGTCTCTGTGCTCAGCATGGAGTCTGCTTGTCCCTCTCCCTCTGCCCCTACCCCAACTTGTGTGCTCCCTCTCTAATAAATTAATAAAAATCTTTAAAAATTTAAAAAATATTGTAAATAACTAATGTCTTCTCCTATATTGCTTTATTTTTATCCATGATTTATCACATATCATTTATGCCATATATTATAGTTATTTACGCATGCTCCCCCTCTTTCCTTCCCTAATGTAGACTATAAGCTTTCTGAAGGCAGAACACGTGCCTTGTGTTCATCTTAATATATAACCTCAGTATCTGGCATAGCCCCATACTCATACTCATTCCTCCATTTGTCCTTTCACACATTCTAGAATTTGTAGCATGTCTACTATGTGCCAGTCACTGAGAGAGATGCTGAGGATACTAGATGAGTAAGAGAGACATGTATTCTGCCCTTCTATGGAGTTTATGATCCAATCAGAAGAAGAGTAAATATTTACAAAACTTGTAATTTAAAAAAATGTATGTGCTATAAAAAATGTGAGGGATGTTGAAAACACACATAAAAGAGACTTAACCAAGTCAGAGGAGTTAGAAGTAAAATAGTATTTTTCCCTATAAAAAATGAAATAAATTACATCCATAGATGGGCCTATTACAAAAAAACTGTAATCGGCTATAATGGGATTTTGAACAATCAATAAATGAATAGTCATTAATAACATTTCAGTGGGAAAATATATCCTAATCTGCTTCTTCAAAGGCTCAAAATAAAACACAGATGCCTTCTGACCCTCTATCCTTGGCAGCAAAAACAAACACCTGCTCATTCCTACTGAGACTTAGGTACAAAGAAAGATCGATTTCCTTCTGTCACTGAAGACGATCCTGCAGTTGTTGGGCCTACGGGGAAGGGAATGATGGCTTCCAAAGTGAAGTGTAAGATCTGGTCATACTCTAGAACTGTTCTGGGGGTACCCTTAATTGAGGATCCTAGGAAACTGGTAAAAGAAAGAAAGGCATATTACCCTACCATTTTGAAAACTGGTGATTTCTTTCTGAGTAACTTTCTTCCTATATAGGTGCTTTGCCAACTACTTCCACGGCTTTCACATAAGAACTGCTTAAAGGATTGCCAAGCCTCTACTGTGACAAAAGCCTCTTAATGAGTCAGTGTGAGAGCTGACAAGGATCCAAGGTCCCTTGGACACAACTATATGATTAGATGGTCCTTGTACACTCAGACACACTGGATGTTTGATACTCACGGATTTTAGACACATTCTAAATAGCATAAGATAAGCCTAGTAAAATAACTAGGGGGATTGCGTTTGATCACTGACTTCTTTTGTGAGCCTCAAGTCCAAGTGAACAGCAATACCACACTTAATTAGTAAATAAAAATCAAAATTGATAAAAACTGCATATGCTCCAAATGTTTCCAATTTGAATAAGCCAAAATTAAAACTATTATCTTTCATCTGTAATCCTCATCCAATATTGCCAATTGTATTCAAAATTCATTTTTCTCTTATAAAATAGCTGATAACATGTTTTCTTCCCCTGGTAAATTATGTTCCTTTATCTCTTCTTTCCATGGGTTATTCTACTTTCAGTCTTTTGAGAAATGACTTCTATTTTGATATTGATTTTGAAATCATGCATGTCCAAACTTTTCTTATCCAAGCAACCCGTATCTTCAATTTTTGTTCTTAATAGAGCATGTCCATCCAACACAGATGCATGCAGGCTTTCTACATTAATGGTAACAACTAGCACCATTTTCTATTCAAGAGATTCTTGAATAAATGGCATCATGGAGATGAACGAGGTGTTAACTAATTATAAAGTTCTGGACCCAGAGAAAAATCCAGTGCAGCTTATATCTGAAAGAGGCTGGACATCAGGACCTTATTTTGAGAATGAAGAAAGACCATTCCTTAGTGACCCCATAGCAATTTTGCTCATGCTTCCACTAGCACTTACTTTAAGGTGATATCATTTCTTGTTTGCCTCCTTACCTTTTCAATCACCTATGAGATCTCTGAGTACCAGAACAGTTTCTAGTCTACTTGTATTCCTAGTAATGAACAGATTAGGTGGCTAATAATAAGTACTTAATGAGTATTCATGAAGGAAAGAAGTGGGAGGGAAGGGGAAAGGGAAGAAAAGGGAAGGAGGAAAAGCAACCTCAATAGTAAGGGTTAGGGGACCTGAGTCAATAATTAGGCAACATGGACAAACTTTATGGATCACAAATCTACCTACCCTGAAATGGTTAGATTTGATTATCTCTAAATTTCTTCTAGCAACTGTATTTTATGGCTGTGAATGGCGGGGAGGTAAGTATATGCATTTTGTGTGGTGTATATGAATAGTCTTGCTGTGAAAAGCAATAGGTGAAAAGCAATCAATGCAAAAAAACAGAGGACTGCTTGAACAGAAAGTTCCTGACACATTTTTGCAATTAATCAACATTTCAGATTTTTCTGAAAACTTATAAGCGCATAAATTCAAAAGACATTTACTTGTCAGAATTTGGATCTAAAAGGGGCTTATTAAAGTCCCAAGCAAGAAGGAAAAAAGAAACAAGTGTTTATTGTAGACTGACACTATGCAGACACTGAGCAAAGCACCTTGCCTAAGTTATCTAATTTAATTCTCATTACGACCTTATGAAGTTATCATCGCTCTAAGTAATCGCCATATCCAATGTGGTCTCAAACTCATGACCCCAAGATCAAGAGCAGCATGCTCTACTGACTAAGCCAGCCAAGTGCCCCATCACTCTCTTTTAAATAAGGAAATGGAACTTCTACAACAAGAAACAATGTGCCCAGCCTACCAAGCTAGCTACAGACCTATCAGACCACTCTGCTTCTGTTTGACTCTAAAAATATAATGCTCTTCCACTATGCAAAATTGTACCTGATGATAAAGCACAAGGTTTAAGTTTTATTTATACTGCAAACCACATCAATAAATGCATACTCAGGAACACTGCTTCTCAGACTTTTCCTCTCAAAGTATCCTAGAGCCAGAGAAGGGGAAATGCATACCTCAGGGGCTGGAGGTAGTCACCTAATGCATCTGCTGTAGGGATAGTAATCTATTTTAATCCATGTGTTTCCTCAACACTAATGCATGATTTTATTCCCTTATACAAAAGATCTATGTTTGTTTTAATGTAAAAAGAACAACCCTCTTCCTTGAAACCTGTGAGTAAAGCTGACACTCCAAGAATGCTTTCCAATTGCTCAGGCAGCCCATTCACACTGCTGGACACCACTAAGAATAGTCACATCTCCAATGAACAGGTACAGCCCAAATCTTTCATGAGACTTAGGGCGTTACAATATTTTCCCACAAACAAGCTGAGGGATGTCTACTTTCTTGCCAAAAAATTCATTTTATTCAAGTGTCCAAAAGCAATATTTAGTTTCTTGAAACTTAATAAAGACCCCTGACCTTTTACTTTTCTCTCTCGATTTTTTTTTTTAAAGAAAAGGCTTTAAATAATAGTAAAAAAAAATAGTAAAAAAAATAGCATTGTGAAAGTCCTGGAAAATGTTTTAAAATATCAGAAATGAAGTAATGCTTCTTGTACCTGTTCATCTAAATATGAAAGCTCCGAAAATGTTCTCCTTGTCTTTTTACCATAGATATACTATGCTCTTTCTTTAATTCTTTAGATCTTAGGCTTTTGGATCTAGACGTAATCTTATAGATCCATATGTAGGGGAACTGAACCACTATGAATGAAAATTACTCCATTGCCATAGAACTAATTGGAAGTAGACCCAGGCCTAGAACCCAGACCCCATGCTTCCCGGCCCAGTGCTTCTCAGCCAAGTGCTCTTAACATAGCAGATGCTTCCAATATTAATCATAACTTGGCTTTCTAAGAGAATATCTGACCTTGCATTTGAATTATGTTTGGGCAGAAAAAATTGTGAGTTACAACCAAGACTTGAGATTGCCAGTTGTGCAAGATTCAGCAAGACACCCAATTGTCATTTAGAAGCTAAGAGAGATGAAATAGACCAAGATGGGTCAAAAATGCCTACTCTCAGCATTATCAATAGCTTGGCTATTCTCAGCATTATCAATAGGTTGGTTAACGAGTGGCAAAATGTGTCCTCTAGCAGAATTAAACTTTGCAGTTTCACTGGCTAATACAATCGTTTTCTAATTTGGTTTAATAAAATCCAAAGTGAACTATATAATATCTATTTTAAAAGCGCATGCCATGGAAATAGACATTGCTAACGTAATCCAATTTGTTGTCTGCCCTCAGTGAGCAGTTTGTAGTTTTATGATTGGATTAAAACAAACAAGTAGCAGAAGGTAATGGGCTCAGTATGTTTTTGTCTCACTGTTAAGAAAATTAAATGAGTTAATACAGGGAAACTTTTAGAATAATTCCTGGCACATGTTAAGATCTCAAAAACTGCCTGTAGAGGAAGTATTTTAGGACCAAGTGCGTGAGTGCATAAGAGCAGAGTGAAGACACTCAGAACCAGGTTGAAAACAAGTCAGGACTATTTCAAGGGGCCTCCAAAATATTCTGCTCTCTCTAGGACTGCTCCTCAGTTTAGATCAGTTCTTCAAGTTCCAAGAAGAATTACATTTACATAAAACACCCAAATAGCCAAAAGGCTTCTTCTAGGAAACCAGGAATTCACAAACATTTCCTACCTGAACTGCAGTTCTGCTCATCTACCAAGGTATAATTGCAGAAATTATACCTTGGTAGATTGTACCTATAATACCTACTTCAGCAAAACCCTGAGGTTACACCGTAGTTTTTAAGTGTAACTCTCCTACGATGACCCTTACTGGTCTCCTCTTAATTGAATTAGTTAATAGAACCAATCACCATTTTCCACATTGACTGCAAAACCTGGAATTCATAATGATTTTTCCTTTATTCTGGACCTTTGGGTTGCCACAAATCAAAACTGATATTATCAAACCAAATTCTCTTTTTTTCTCTTCTGAAAATGAAAGGTGAAGAAAAATACATAACCACAGAGTTTTCACACCAACATTTAGAAAGGGAAGATTTTGCTGATACCAATTCATCATCACCTTCTTTCTTGGTTTCCTGTGGCCTTGACGAAATTATTTGAGAAGTTCATGCCTGCTAAGTATTAAACAGATGTATTAAGAATGGTTTCATAATCTGACTTGTTTAAATGAAAGAGCTTTAATGAAGAATAAATTTCTCTAATAATTACTCAATTTCTTCTGTTTCAATTTTCAACTATATATTTTAAAAATTAAGTTTACTATTATAAAGGTAGTACATGCACATTGTTAAAAGTCAAAAGGTACAGAAAAGTGGATGTTACATTTAATGTGTTTTTTTTTTTTTATAACCTGTGATTCATAATTAGGATTATATTGCCTAGAATATAAAATTCACTGTTTTCAACTGCACCGAAAGATCAGGTATAAAAATAATGTAACATTTAACATTGGGTCGCTTTTACCTAAGATCTATATGTTTTGATTTTTTGAGGGGTTGGGTATTCTTGAACCTAATTCTGGACTCACTACCTTCCATCAGCTCCTAACATGCTGCATTCTCTCTCCTTACAAAAAGAGACTAATAGCTGTGATGAGCAGCTGCAGAGGTAAGCAATGTTCCTACACGACTGAGGAGTCATGCTGGGGTTTAGGTAACTAACTGAATCCTAAGAAGAGTTAAGATAAGAATCTATTTAAGAAAGAGGGTTCTTGATCAGGAAGACAACAGGACAAGGTCATTGTAGGCAGAGAGAATGTCGAGGACATCCTATGCTAAGGATGCAAAGCCCTTAAGGAGCTCTTTGTCGAGCAGGTATTGGCAGAGAAACCAAAT
Source organism: Eumetopias jubatus (assembly GCF_037043125.1). NCBI lineage: Eukaryota > Metazoa > Chordata > Mammalia > Carnivora > Otariidae > Eumetopias > Eumetopias jubatus. The sequence continues at coordinate 62,630,507 of NW_028274807.1, forward strand.
GTATACCTATCTATTGCATAATCTAATTTGGGAAAGACAAAGCAAATAAGCAAGTAAACTTTGCTTATGTAGGGAGAAGTAATTATGACTCTGGGTAGTCAAGTAGATTATAAATTGAAGGTCAACAGAAGACCAAATAGATAACAAGCAGGTTAGCATAAAAGGAGAGGGAGAACAAAATTGTAATCTCTGATGGAGGGAAGGATCCAAAAGCCAGGAATGGTGTATTCATGGTAGGTTTCCTAGTGTGTATGTGTGTGGTGAATGGAGAGAGCAGAGGAAGAAAGAGGGTGGGGCGGGGGAAGGAAAGAAGGCAAGTTTGCACCATGTGTTTTCAGTTCAGAAGAAATAGAGCTCTGAGATTTGCTAGACGACAGTATGGCTGTAGCTCAATCGGAGGCTAAGCCTTTGAGAACAGGAGTGTTACAGAAAGTGCTGGAAAGGAGTGTGGTACCATCTGTTTGCAAGGAGCCATTTGCCTTTTAAGAAGAAAGCTAAAATATCACTGCCTTACTGATGACAAGGTGCTAGGTGATATGTTCTATTGGGAAGAATAAGGAACCATGACCCAAAAGAGAATGGATACCTCATGAAATCTGCCAATGATTTCCTGTGAAGTATTTTTTTCCAGTAAATAATATACATGGAAAACGTGCACCTCCTTTCCTGTTCATAAGAATATTATGAATATCTGCTTATTAAAAGAGTGCTTAGAACTCCTGGTAAATACTCTATTACTACTATTTGCAATTATTTCTTTCCATGAGCCAGTACATCAGACAACGACTTTTAGATGCATTTTAAGCTGAATTTAATTATCTTGTCTGAAACTTGGAAACAGTCTGTTTTTATTTGGACAGATGCCAGGACATCATATCTAGCTGATATAGGCAGATTTATATTCCAACCAGTTCTCCCAAGTTAGTATCAGCTGGTTTATAAATACCAACTGATAGGCTTTTGCAGGTTTTTCAGAAATTATAGATTTAAATTAATAACTAAGTTGATAAAAGAATTCTCAAAGAACCCTCAAGTTTTGTTTATAATGTTACTGCTGGTAAACATCAGATAGCCAAAACTCCAGAAAGGTCTTGTCTTGGTTGTTGTCCTCACAACTTAAACTATAACTAAGAATGATATTCCTACACTTTCAGGCTATCTTAAGTAAATGAATAAATAAAACTTAATTAAATTTAATTAAAATCAACTAATTTTAATTAAAATTCATTAAATAAAATTAATTAAATAAATCTCTTCAGTCAACAAGTATTTCGGGATATTGGTGTCAGGCACTGTGCTCGGTACTGGAGAAGGAAGTGTAAACATGTAGAAATTGCCTCTGACCTGTTTAGTTGAAGAAAGAATTGTACAATCATATACACTTAGTTTATCTTCTAACAAGACATAGCTGTCAAAATGCATAAAAGGAGGAGGGTGTGGGTTAGGCTATTGTCTAAGGTGGCAAAGACATATGGCTCTCTGGTTGGAAATCCCTCATCAGGTTTCTGTCTTGGTGGGCTTATTATAACAAGCAGATTATATAAAGAAAGTATCAGTCCAGCAAGTTACATGGTCAATCCAAAGTGTGCTTGGATGAAGCATGCTTAAATAGACCATTTGCTCAGCTTAGAGTGGTTAAACTTTAAGTTTGTAGAGGAAAAAATGGCAATAAGACAAAACAAAACCCAGTGAGTACATTTTCCATGATCAGTCTAGGAAAGAAAAACAAGTGGTATGCTGTAGTGGTTTTCTACGGGCAAGTCAAGTACAGTTTGATTTTTCCATCATAGGCCAAGCACGTTATCTATTCCATTGACTGGAGAATGTGATAACTTCGATGGCACCACCCTTGGACAGTCAAATAAGAAATGAATTACACCAAATTTAACTGCATGTGAGAACAATGGGAGGATTCTCCTGAAACACAGTTTGCTCTAGACACCTATTTGATAACTTGAAACAACAGAGGGTATAAAGGTAGAGAATGAAGATATTGAGAGGAGAGTACTGAAAATGCTACACATTTTATAAGACTAACCATATCAAATAAGAAACATGCACAAATTAGAATTATTATAAAACCTCACTATTTAGGGATGCCTGGAAAATGATCTAAATAAGTAAAAATTCTAAAATATATATTTAAAGAAATGTTGTTTTAAGGCTTTCAAATAAATGCAGTGACTAACTGCTGACAAAGTTTATCCAAGCTTGCTGGACTAGTTTTAATGAATAGATGAGACTGATTGTAATTAGCAGCACTCATCTGTATAAAATGAGTATCTGATAATTTATTTAAATTGGCTCCCCCCTTCCTTAAAATGGTCTGTAGAAGTGCTTCCCTTTAAAGTGAATTAAACTTAATTTTGTTTGAAGGCTTTTTGTGGATATATTGAGATGTGTTCAAAACTAAATGGAGGCATTTAGGGTTGTTGTAAAGAAAAGGTTGAAAATCATTTATTTATAACCCTATTTATTGACCTAAAAATTTTGAGACTTTACAATAATGAAAGTAATTATAAACGAGATCATGAAATCATATGAGATATGCTGAGTATATATGAACAAAATGCCAAATATACTAAGAGTGAGCAACCGGTAAATACAGAAAGATATGAGCACAGAGCTTCTCCTGATTAATTCTTTAGGCAACGTAATTCCAGATAAGATGTTGCTAGAAGAGAAATGAACGGACAATCATCTTATTTTTACTCAGGATGAAAAGTACAAGTTATTAAAACAATCCAAAAAAAGGCAAATCAAAATTAAAATTAGTAAAATGCTTTTTATCTTTTGAAAATAACTTACTCATGTTGTACCAGTGATACACTTTCATGGAAAAAGTCCCAGAATATTAAAAATATAGAAATGTACAATGATGCCTCAAATGCCACCACATAGAAATTACCATCACTGATGTTATTTCATAATTACTTTTAGATATTTATGCATACATACATATGTTTAACATAAACACATAAGGGTACTAGGAAAATGTCCTATATACTGTTCTCTGCAATCTCTTTCTCCCCACTTAACAATATGTTCTGGACATCTTTTCAAATAAATTAACTCTACATCATTATTTCAATGGAACTATAAAATCCAATTACAATATGTGCTATCATTCAATTAAATAATACTTGATGAATATTTAGGTTGTTTTCTTTATTATGATTTCCATTATAAAGCATTCTGCTGTGAATATTTTTATAGCTATAATATTAGCTACAGCACCTTTGTAGAATTGAGACAGCTAGGTCAAATCCATGCATAATTAGCACTGGAATATATCGTACATTAGTGCACAAGAGTGCCCATTCTCCAAGTCTTTGTCTGGTTTGGTAAGTGAACAATGGTATTTCCTTGCCTTCTCCCCTCACTACTCCTCTCCTTCACTCCCTTCCCGTTACCTCTCCACTCCCTCTCTCCCTCTCCCTTTGCCACCTGCCCCCCCCACCATTCCTCCCTATCCATCTCTCCATCCATCTATATTGACTAGCTTCTCACATTTCATCTTTTGTCTATTGCCTATTTAGACCCTTTGCCAATTTTTCCATTGAGATGACCATTTTCTTTGCCCTTATTGATTGGTAAGAGTTTTTCTATATTAAGGATATAAATGTTTTATCCATGATGCTACTGCAAATATTTTTCATTAATTTTCAACTTCCTTTCAGATTTCCCTAGGTTGGTTTTCTGTTGTCATTAGAAAGTTTTGTGTGTTTATATGATAACATTTATAAATCTCTTCCTTTACCGTTTCTAATCTTTATGATGTTACTAAAATGGCCTTTCTTACTCAACGATTTTTATATTTTCTCCTAAATTTTTGTCTTAAATTTTTACATTTCAATCTTTCATTTATTTTTACTTTTAGTCTACTACAAAGTCTTTAGGCTAATGTAAGAAAGAAAGGGATCAGGCTTTCCTTTCCTCCTAATAGCTAGCCAACTGTCTCACACAATGAATTAAATAATCTACCATTTTCAGAATGATTCAGAAAGCTCTTTTTATCATTTGAGACATTCTCTTATACTCAAGGCTATCTTAGACTCTCTGTTCTAATGATCCATTTTATCAATTAAACTACATTGTTTTAAGTACTGAAGTCCTATAATGGGGTAAAGTATATTTTGAATTTTTTATTTTTGAAATCTCTCTTAAGGTTTATGTTTCATTTAGTTGTGAGGTTAAAAAAAATGCATGCGACAGTGCTAGGCTACATGTGAAACGTACTCTTTCAGGTAAAGCCTCTCAATTAAGAAGCTGATGTTATGATTTAAGATTTTATTTTTCTGCATGTGTGATGTCTTGATGTAGGCAGATTATCCTACGCACTCCTAGTTACTAGGACCAGACACTGGATGCATAAAGATACAGGCAGTCAAAATCAGATATACGTGCATTTTCCTGCTCTTCTTAGCAGTGGAATCCCAACTTCTAAAAAATGACGACAGTTAAGTCATTCTTATCTATTGTATCACTGTAGAATTTGAACACAAGACTTTGACACAAGTTATTTCAGACCCCTGGCCCTCTAGTGACTTGTGCTTTGCAAGTGATCCTTTCTCGGGCTCCCTGAGTGAAATAGTAAGAGGGCTCCTCCGGTTGGAGCATCATTCTCTGACGTGACAAGGAAGCAGCATCTTTCACAGCTGGAGTGCATGCCTGCAGAATACCTGGATGCCAGAAGTGCTCTTGAAGAACAAACAGGCAACCTGTTTCCTCCTCAAGCAGCAGTAAAAGCTGTCAAAACCACAGGTGCACCAGGAACCACCCCTCCATCAAGCTGTTTACATTCCTCTTTCAGTCTAGCATTTGGCAGCTGAGGTTGATTCTGGTCTTGGCAGCAGAGACAATATATCTCTTAGGATTTAAGGCATACAGATGGTGTTCAAATTTAGCAGTTTAATGCCTGCTTCCCACAATGCTATGGAGTCAAGACCCTGGGCTAGGTAGTGCAGCATTTTTATTTGGGAAAAGGATGGATAAGGTCATGCAAGCCAATTATGCAATTTCCACTCCTATTTGAGGTCTTTGAGTTCTTGTTTTGAACTATACAGTCTTTGCATAGCTAATGGATGGTAGCTACGGAGCTAAAAAGTAAATGAGATGCACTTACTCTTATTTCAAAAGCATATTTAGAATTGTTAAGCTTATAGGTTCTCTTCACAGATGACTTGCAGGAACATTAATATATAACTTAGCCTGTATTTATACTTGCAAAAATTCCCGATCTCAACTTTCCAATGAGTAGTCTCATGAAACAATTAAGTTGCCTATGTGGGGGAAAAAAACATACATCTTTCATAGATGTAATATTTTATCTGTATTCCAAATTTTGTGATATTACAATGTAAGTAATTTTTCATTGAAAAAAACTGACCATAATTTGATTCAAGATATTAAAATAAAAATATGTAGTTAAATCTCCGTATGATTTAATACTCTATCAAATGTTAACTCTTACAAAATTCATCATGAGATAGAAAATAATGTATATGTTTAATAATCAAATAATGTGGTTTTAGTAATAGCTTATATGGAAGCCAAGAACTGAATAAATTGCTGTTCAAGGACATTTCTTCCTTATGAAATATGACAAAACCCAACTTAGTAAGAATTATATACTCTGTTTACTTTGGTTAATCAAAATGTAAACTTAGTTCTTGACATGGTATCCCGGTTTACATTAGGCCTAGTTATTTCACTAAAGAATTTTTTCTCTTTTAAATGAGGTTTATGCTGGGCACCTGGGTGGCTCAGTTGGTAAAGCAACTGCCTTCGGCTCAGGTCATGATCCTGGAGTCCCAGGATGGAGTCCCGCATGAGGCTCCCTGCTCAGCAGGGAGTCTGCTTCTCCCTCTGACCCTCTCCCTGCCATGTGCTCTCTCTCACTCTCTCTAATAAATAAATAAAATCTTAAAAAAATAAAAATAAAAAATAAATGAGGTTTATGCTAATAAACTAAAAAAGTAATCCTAATTTTCACTAACCTTAATGAAAACATTTTTTTTTTCAGCCCTGCTAGGGCATTTGAATATGTTTTCTATGCAAACTAACTTTAAAAAGATAATACTTTCATTCCTATACCATTTGAACAAATATAATATGTTTCTTCATCATGCTTTATCAATATACAGCCAACTGGTTTCTGGGTTCATTAAACTATTTTTTGAAGAGGTGGAGTCCTTTTATTATAATCTGGCTCTCCATTATACTTACAATGTTCAACTATAATATGCTGTACTCACTGAAGGTTCAGGACTTTGGGCAACCCATAACCCAAATACAATATTTGATATTATATTCATAAAATACAATGGTATATATACGGTATTAAGGTCTTAGAAGTCCACCAACTTTCTTTCAAACGCATATCTTCCATTATAAGGTTTTCCCCCATCAAGGGACTTCAAGTCTGTGGGTTGTGTCCTGCTTGTGAAACTGTGTTCTCAACCTAAGTAGATGAGCCAAAATCCAACAGAAAGATGTTACTATGGTAATAAAGCAGACATTGTTACTTTAGAGACAGAATCCTGGCCCAGCTCTCTATCAAATCACAGTACATAGGCAGTTGTCCATAACCAACCTGGCTTATACATTGTTTCTACTCAGCCAAAATGAGGCAAAAGTCTGATGAAGTTTCCAAGACTCTAAAGAGAACAGAATGCTATCACTTCTGGTTTGGTGTTTTCTCTTTGGCCAGACATGTATATTATCTTGGACCTAAAATGCTCCTCTGAGGTTGCTTGACCTTCCTGGTCAGTCAGAAGGGTATGCGAATGCTGATCATAGGGCAATCTTTGTTGACTTGTTGTGGTCTCTTGGTTTCATATCTGCTCCATAAAATTTGTTTTGAGATCCCAAGTCAACTTAGAGGACTCTTACTCCCGTTTAGTAGGTGGTTACTTGAGCCAATTTGTGGATTTCTAGGGTAATATCATCAATAAAAGGCCAATGTGGACCTACGTAGGAAACTTCCAACCCATTTTAAAGCACACTGTTAAAAAAGAAAAAAAAAAGTGATCAACAGGGGAGTGGGAGGTGGTGAGCCAGATGAGAACATTCTATCAGCCCTCAACAGTTAGGGAGCTTCAGCAGATGTACATAATATAGCCAACACACAAATCCCTGTGCCTGAGAATTAGCTGGGATAAAAGATACAGAAAGTTGACTCTACACAAACATAGACTAATCCCAACAGGTCTCTCCAGTCAGCCTGAATTTTAGCCAGAATGTGGAGGGTTACTGAAGCCACGAGCTTATTTCCAGATTCCCGTCTAACCTGTGGAGTTGACAGAGACAAAAAATTCAGCTCTATATCACTGGTACACAGCAGCTAGTGTTATGATAAGATGGTTAAATAAGTCCTGGAATGCAGTTTCTTCAAAAAACTCCTTGTCTGGGGGAAAGGATTGCTGAAGGAAAAAAACGGGTATTCCCAGTTTTTCAAGTTCTGATTGAAAGAGCAACCATCTTGTTGCTGCTTATCATTCTGCTGCATAGCAATATCACCCTCATATTTGTTAGACAAATAGAATCAAATCCCCCCCAGAGTGGTGATGTCCAAACTTTCCCCAGTACTGCCATGGAATTTTATTGATTATGACCCATTCCCAAAAGACAAAGTATTTTCTCAAATTGGACACAACACTCACACGTTAACTGGTTCTGTCCATTTCACCTAGGGACTAAATAAAATTATCCTATCCTTGAGAAGGCTACTTTTGAAACAAGTATTCAAGGAAAGGCTATTGCATATACAGCCCTGGTTCAGGCACTGGTAAGCGAGCTAATGCTTATAAAGAGGCCTTGGAGTGCCTAGGTGGTACACTCAGTTGACTGACTCTGGTTTCAGCTCAGGTCATGATTTCCCCATCATGAATCAAAGCCCCGCGTCGGGCTCTGCGCTCGCTCAATGTGGAGTCTGCTCCAGATTCTCTCTCCCTCTCCCTCCCACTCACTCACTCTCTCTCAAATGAATAAATAAAATAATAAAAAAAAAAAAGAGTTCTTGTATGAACTACAAAGCTAACCACACCTTATCAAACCACTCTGGCTCTGGTGAGTCAAAGTTACTCTCTCCCGTTTTCCCCAGAAATGTCAAAACCAGCTTTATACCAATGAGTACATTTGTGACTAAAATCTCAGGGTTAAGAAAGACATTCCTATCAATTCCTATCATCAACGATTTCCAGTTTTCCCTAAGGTAGAAATGAAGAAGCTTCCCACTTGAATTAACTTACAATAGCAGTAATGTTCTGGCCTTTGCTAAAGACATTGCTGCCAAAAAGACTTCCCCTAAATATTGAAGAAGTGGACTCCATTTTATCCCCCTTCTGTTCCAGGCCTTTTTCCTAGGTCAACCTCATTTTTTTTTTTTTCTCTTTCTGGATAAACGTTTATGTTATTTATATAGAATGGGTAAGTCTTTTCTATTTTAAAAATAAAATACATTTTGTTTGGTTTTACTTGTTAATATATTTTTCCATGTTTAGAGTGAGAGAAAAGTCCCTCCGTGGGCAGGAACAATCCTGCTATATGCAGTGCTGTCAATATGATATAGTCCATTGATTTTCCTGGCTGAGCTAAGAAGAACACTAGGTCTGAAAGCTTTCTGTGCATCGCTGGCCCTAGGCAAAATCGAAAAATCGGAAAGGTTTGTTTGGTGCTCATGTCTCCTTTTACTCTATTTTTTCCTCTAGTTCTCCCTTTTTCTTTAGGGAACTGGTCCTCATGGTCTCTCTCCTAGATCATAAGCTCTTCTGAAGAAAGAACCAATAAGTTTCCTCTCCACCTCAATATTCCTCTTTACCTACAGCAACTCTCACTCTCTTTACTCACATATGAAAAATAACAGCCCATTTTCTTTCCAGACCTAATTAATACCCTGAGAATCTTAAATCTACGTCCTTTGGTTTCTCGAGGAATCTTTCTCCATCAAAGCCTCTCCCCCGCTCTCTCCCCCTCCCTCCCTTATTCCTTCCCCCCCTCCCCAATCTTTTCCACTCGCTTTGTCCACTTTTCACAGACACAAGTGTTCTTTCTCCCAACAAACCAAGAAGCTGAGCAAACAGAGAAAGCAACCCAGCAACACACACAGAACCCTAGTTCCCACAACCCTGTTAAATGTCCACTATGTCCATCCCATTCCCCTATGCGCACTCTGGAAGCCAACACTTCCTTCAGCTTTTCCCGCTGTTCACTCCTTACTACTTTACTGTCTGAAGTCTCTACTTCTTCCAGCTCAGTGTTGTCTGACAATCCGATGCAATTGCTTTGGGAGGTTCTCATTCCAGCCTCTCTCTACCATTTGTTACCTGCTTTGCCTTTGATGTTCTTATTTTTCCCTCCGAGACTCTCCTCCCCTGTCACTGTTACACCCTCCTGCATTTTTCTTCCATCCTAAATGGATGTGCCCCCTTACATACCCTATGTGTCCCCACTCTTCATTACATGCAGTCTTTTCCTTAGTGATTACATCAATTCCATCACTTAAATATTATCTCTCAGAACACATGCATAAAATCTTTATCTGTAACCCAACTCATCTGCACTCCTCCGTCTGTGGTTAGTGCCTTTTGCAAAAAAGAAATTACCTGTGTACCCTGGGACACAATCCATTCAACCAACACCCCAAGCTAAACTATCACTCCTTCCTCTCCTCCCTTTAGTAGCTCTTGCTGTCCATTTTGCCGTCACTGTTTCAGCCATCAGTTCTAAACTATACAGCTCCTCCTCTCAGATGCCACTTTCACTGGGCCACCATAGCCTCTGCAGTTTATCTTTACAACAGATTTCTTTCCACACTGCTATCACTGTAACCGAGACACATGTTGTCCCTTACCTGAAATTATTGGTCTTCTCACTTCTACATGCTGCTGACAGATTAATCTTCTTAGAATACAGCTATCATCTTATTATCCTATGCTGAAAAACCATCATTAGCTACTCACTACTTTCAATTATATCCTAATTACTTTACCTGATACTTAAGAACCTACATGACACAGAACTGAAGCAGCATGACCAAAATTCCAGCTTAATAAAACTAAAGACTCCTTCCCAAAAACGATCCAGAATTTTTTTAATCTAGATAGCTTTGCTGTTATTATTGATACTTAATGAAACATTGCTTCCAAGTCCACTTGAAGAATGGATTTTCATCATTCTGGGTGAAGCTCAAAATGCCAAGTTCTTCATAACAGTCTCTATTTCCAAATTGGATGTGATTGCTCCTTCTGAACCACTAAAATATTTGTGTGGTCTCTTATGACAGTTATTTTGAAATGATGGAAGTAAAAGTGTTTCAAAAATTGTCACCGCACCAACGCAAGGAATTATCATAGTTTTATTTTTTTTTAATTCCCTAGCTCAACCTTAGTACATTTGGTAGCATGTAACACAGATCCTTGTAAAAATGGGTTCTCAAAAAACATAGTAGACAGTCAATAAATATTTTATTAAATTGTATTTAATTAGCCCAGATATTAATTTGAATGATTAGGTTGAACCAAAATATCTTTCAGTGATATTTATAATGAAGCCTTCTTTCACACTGTGCAAAGGACCAGTAGGCCTTCATTAAATAAATGAGTTGTATTAAGTAGGTTGGGAACTTATTCTGTTACTCCCATGTTTTAGACGTGTGTGTGTGTGCACATGCACACACACACAAAAGGGCTCTCTGAGTGCTGCTAAAATCGCCCTACCTTCTTTCTTCTCCTTGTCTCCCTTTCTCCGCCTCCTTCAGGCAAGCCCTGTTTCCTAGTATAAAGCTGTGTAATAGTTGTCGAAAAAACTCTCCCAAGATGTTCATCTTAACCATATCCAGCATGCAGCAGCTCTCACAACTGTGTCACATGCGATACCAGAAGGATGCCAATAGGTAGATTGTAACCTGTCGGTTCTGAATAAAATATGTGACTGACTCAAGCTGAGCACAAATTCATTGTCAATAAGTCAGCAGTTAACTCCAGGAAAAATGAATAGAGATGAGGGCATCAGCTTCCTTCCATTTTCTTTAATCCACTTCTAGTCCACTTTCTCTGTACTGACTAAAACGAGTGTGTGTATGTGTGTGTGCGTGCGCGTGTGTGTTCGCACACGCACACGGGCTGAAAACAGGTTGGCTGGATAATATTTGAAATGAGATTAGAAAGTACTGTAATTATTTTGCTCATGCAGAAATACGCAGAGAGCATCTACCCCTTGTAAACAATGCAGGATGGGGGACTTAAACAGGGCTCAGTTCTTCTTTGCTCATTAGCACCTCATTAAGCTATTCTAATACTAAAACTCTTGCTAATGAAAAGACTGCTAAGAAATCAACAGAGAAATGCCCCTAATAACAGTATCTTCAGAATACTTGCCTCTGGTTACACTCTCCTCTCATCACTTTTAGTTTCAAAACACAACCAGTACTACAGGACATACTTTCCTTCCCATATTGTCCTGTACAAAGCCATTGCATATTTAAAACTGAAATGTCTCACACATTGCATGCTCATTTAATGCAGAAAGACGAAGTGCGGCAATCCCAGATCTAAGTCCCTCTTGTTATGCTGAGAGCATGAGAAGGAGAAAATGAGAAACTGAAAACCATCTCTGGCAAGACAAGCCCAGCCCCCCCCTGGTTGAAACAAGAGGGAAGGCTGCTGGAGTGGGTTTCAGTTCTGCATCCACATGTGAGAAAAGCAGTGGGTTTTAGGCTAAGCAACACTACATCACAACTGATTAACATCAGCCACTGCCATTCTCTGTGGAAAGCCAGAGATAAACAGGACAGATGACTTTATTTTTACTTTTTTAAGCAAATGGGCTGTGACATTTTTTTACCAACTCAAGCCAGGTCTCCTGGATAAGTGCTTTACATTCATCTAACTAAAAGCCCAATGACAGAGATGGAGTGACCACACTTCAGGGAAGTGAGTGCATGGGGGTAGGGAGGAGGTTAAATACTGAAACCAAGAAGGACAAGAAATGCAGGATGGGACACAGCAGTGTCTCTTGAGTTGAGCTGGGTGTTTAGTTTAATTGGTGAGGAACCTGATAAAAAGGCACGGAAGGCCTTTGGCATCTTCAGTTTAACACATGGTAGGGGTGGTAAAAGTGCTGGCGGGGAGCAGGGGGGCGTGGAGAGAGCTTTGGGGGAGAAAGATCAATTGCCCCCTGTTATGGAATACTCATGTTTCCCAGCTGATACGAAAGGACTGCTCTGGCAGAAGGGAGGGGACGGAAAGGAAATGACCATTTGTCGTGTATCTACTATGTGAGCTTGTGTAGTCTTGCGCCAAACCCTGTATGCACCATTTTACACTGATTTAATTTTCACCACAATTCTAAAAGGTCAGCATTAAAAGAAGAATGTTAAGACTCCCAATCATAAGCAGTCACATTTTTAAGGAATCCACGGACAGGGTCTGAGTTGCCTGGAATGCCTGCCAAGGAAAGAAAACTATGTGTGGGGAGGCTGGTCTTCAAAGAGTCTGCCTCTGGGAAATCAGAACCAAACCAAATGTGTTTTTCCCTGTTTTTCCAAGGTTGGAGGAAGCTAGAGAAAGAAGTATCATATGAAATTATGCTTAAAATTCTAATTTAAGTTGAAAGCACCAGGGTGGATCCTTTTTCTCCTAAAATATAATCAGAGTAGTAGGCTATTCTGGCCTATTTCTACTATACATGTGGTCCAAGGCAATAATACAAATAGATGTCTATGTTTTCTCCATCAAAGCAATACCATCATATTCTCCAAGAAGACTATGTCTCAATTTAGAATCCTCAATGCCCTGATGGTCTGCGTCTGAGGGAGGGTAGTGCTGGAACAGCTGCCCCTGAATCCTGGTCCTTGCCTCTGGATTTCCCTCCTTCCAGCCCTCTGCCATCTTCAGTTCTACAGGAAATCCTATTGAGAGGGCTCCTTACTCATGACCACACCTTTTGACAATCCCTGAAAACTCCCCTTGGCCAGCCCTTTCAAGGACAAGCAGGAAGAGGCCAATGCGGACTGAGGCAACTCTGGGCAGAGAGTTCTGGGATGCCAGGTGCACAGGCTGTTAGAGGGTGTCAGGTGGGCATGCCTTCCGTTTGTTGACTCTTCACCCTATAAGGGGGGTATGTGGCTATAAAAGGACCAGATGAAGTCGCTTAAGTATGGGACCCAGGATAGAGCTCCTCTTCCCTGGATCTAGGGGAGAACTCACAAGATTGTTAATCTACCTCAGTTAAACAGGTAGAGCCCAAAATCAAAAACCTGCTCAGCTAAGAAATCTTTACACTTCTATAAACATTGTATGGAACAGCAGAATTTTACATTCAAATTCCTGGGTTGAGAAGACAGCATCACATATCATACATCAAATCATTCTTACCCACAGATAGTAACCTAATCAAGAGACAGGACATTTAATCATGGTTAGAAAAAAGTTTTCCCAAATAAATCGAGGAAATAATGTATCTTTTGAAATCAAGTCATCTGAAATCAATTCTGCTGTTCACCATTTGCTTGTGTGATTAGGTAAATGATTAATTTATAGAAGTTTCAGCTTTCATAGCTACAAAAATAGGGCTAACACCACATATCTCTAGGGCTGTTGACAGAATTGGATTAGCTATTCTATATGAACAGTTTCCCCTATGTTTGAATATACACGGTAGATGGTAATAAATATTAATTTCGCTTTCCCTCCCCTCCTTCCCCTATTTTATTTCTTAGAAAGCTCTTCTAATAAAGTGATAAACATTTTTTTTCATTCTAAGATTCTTGAGGGTTGATAGTATGCATTTTGTAACTAACTATACAATTAATTTTTCCATTAAGGAAAAACCATTTATCTGTATTTATCACCATATACTTATTCTTGTATCATTTTGTTTGTCCTTCCCTTACTAAAAGACACATATATAAATCTAAATGCAATATTGTCAACTGATCCAAATTTGTGTAAATTAAATATTATTAAACATACAGGTGAGACTAGAACATCCTAGAACTCTGTTTTCTATACATTTTCCACTGTCCTATTTCTTCCTCTCATCTCTGACCATGTTTACATCATTTCTAACTACAGAAAGAGAACAAATTCATTTAATGCCGGAAAAGAGGAAATGGGAAATGATCTGACCACAGTCAGAGGCCACACACAAGAGCTAGACAGGGGAACATGAGGTAAATTGGTGTCATATGGGTGGCCCTACCTTTACCCCATGAGACCACCTTTGAGATTTGGTGCCTTACTCTTCCCTTAGAATATGCATTTAGAATCTCCAATCTCGTTGCTCAGTATGAAAGGACAAGATGCTATGCTTCTATTTGATCCTTTAGAATGTAAATCAATCAGGTTCTTTAGGCCCCTGCATAAAGAAAAATATTAAAAATACAAAATCTTGGCTTCCTGAGACCCTTTAGCTTCTCTCCCATACAAATCAATGCTTCATATTCATTTGGGAACCTGAGCCATTTTTTTACGGGGTATGCATTGTGCAGTTTCAGGCTGTTAGGCTTTAGTTCGGCTTGAGTGATGCTGCTCATGCATAAAGATATGAAACGAGGCAGTGGAAAGACACAGACACATCTTCTAAACTAAAACACACCTACCATTCAGCACCTGCTACTCCTTACACCTCTCCCAGAGGAAATGGGAACTGACATATACATGCCACACAAGAGGTAAAGGAAGCCAAAAGAAACCATGTTCACAAGTTTACCCAGGGATAAGCAAGAGATAATCACATACAGGCAACAAATTAGGGGGTGAGCAAGAACCTCAAACAACAAGATGGACAAAAAGCAGGCGTTACACAGACATTGAAATGTAAGAGGGAAAGGCTATGGGAGAAAGTTCAGGTGTGAGAGCATAACAGGGTCACAGACACGGGAGTCTTTCAGAAGGGGTGATGGCCTGTGAACACCACAAGGATGAAGGAACTAAAAAAACAGAAGAGAAAGACAGGAAGAGATGAGGAACTTCACAGGAAGGGGTGACCGGTGAAGAAAGAGGATTTGTTTGTTGGTATTAGCATTCTCCAGGGATGGCATCCCAATGCCCATGGACACAAAGTGGGAAATGAGAAATCGGTCGAAAGACCAAATTACAAACACAGAGAGAAGGCAACTGCTGATGGAGGCAATATTCTCTTTTTCTCTCGCACGCGGATACACACGCGCGCGCGCACACACACACGTTACAGCGATATTCACGGACTAGCCGGCGAAAGTTACAATCAGCAAGGGTATTTCTGCCTGAATGGCTCACAGGGTATGATTACTGAATTAAATCTAATGAGACAGAGAAAAGAGGCAGATCACAGGACAGAGAGTGAATTATAGTGTGGGTCTCTGGAAATTATAGGAGGTATGCACCTTGGCAGTATTAGAAAATAGAACTATGTGGTCCTTTCTTCTTCCATTTTTAGTGATACATGGATATTACTTGTGGACATTTCATTCTAAACCACACAGAATTCCAGGAAGAAGGTTTCTGAAGTGACTTCTCAGAATCCACATTTGGAGTATGTTTACTGCCCTTCATATTAGCTGAAGCACAGAGCTGGGAAGAGTTTGGACTGGTTGAAAAGAAATCAGATTATGGCCAAAGAATATTTAAAAACCTAGGAAATGCATTTCTCAGCATTGATCTCGAATTTCTTCATGCCTTGAGCTTGGCATCGGCTTAGTGTGCAATGTGGTGGGGTGCTGACAAGCTTTTGCAAGCCGGGGTATTTTCTCATCTATCTGTAAAAGTAGATTAGGCAGTTTCTGGGAATGGGAAGAAATGAGTAGATTATGGGTAAGATTTTACTTTCTCTTTTCTTTCCTTCTTTCCTTTTTCATCCATTCATTCTCACTGGCATTTAAAATACACTTAATCCTAATTCATTTCTATCCTTGTAGAGCAAGTCGATGTCATTTAGTTTGATTTAGCCTATTTAGGCCAGTGAGTTAATTGGCCAATAGAACATCTGTATGCATCAGGTGACAGGAACGCTCATAGGCCTGTAACCATGCCACAACAACGTGCCCACATGCAAACTCACACACACGCTTGTTCAGTAAGGCTGTGTGGGGTTGCGTGAAGCCAGGTCAGCTCACCCCCCAAGCGACAGCTAAGGTGAAGTTTTCTGCACCTGCTCTGCATTGCAGCACTGCCCTTCATATTCAAAGTTCTGCTTGGCAGAGTTCGTAGGCCACAGCAGTTCTGGAATTAATTTCCATAATTATCGTTTTAACTTCCTCATTATAAAAGGCATCATCCCTGGATGGCAAGAAGCCAACCTGCTGACCCCAACAGGACAGTCAGTGCTCGACGCAGACACCCAGATCGGCATGTGGTTCTTTTGTCTCCTTTCACACCACGCAAGCCAACCGCAGGGAGGCTGCATTTATTTAGGGAAATAAGAATGTGAAATAATGACCCTCTGTCAGAGTCATCGTGGTGCCAGGATGAGGGTGTGGACTTCATTTTGAGATACCCTGAAATTTGAAGCCCGGCTCCAAACTTAGGAACCCTGTCCCCATGGGAAAGTGAGTTGAGTTGTCTGAGTGTCGGTTTATCCCTCTGTTCATGGAGGATGATACTGTTGAGCAGCTAGGATCATTGTAAGGTTTAGAGATCATCAAGTTTCTCCATAAATGGTATATTTGTAAGTACACTAAGGGCTATTTGTTGGAAGATTAGTTTAGTTGGGGTATTTTGAAAGAAAGCCTTTAGACACATGGAAACTAGAGAGGCAAGTGATACAGTGATGATGGGAGGGGCAGTTTTGTTTTCCTTTTTTGTTTCTGAGCCTTGAGAAGAAAGGCAGTTTTAAGCATTACAACACCACTTACATAATACCTGATTGTATATATTGACACCTTGCAATGGAAAACATTTCAAAATATTTTACTAAATTATATTTTACATGAACAGTTTCATTTAATCATCTTGTGATATAATAAGAAATATATTTAGTTTTTGTCTCAAGCGGTTCCTGGCACAGAACTCCTAAAACCCTTGGAATAAGTGTGCGAAAGTCTGTCCCAAGAGAAGGGGATGCCTTGAACTTATAATACAAGGAGAAGAAATGTTACATAAAGAGAGGAGTAAACACATTTGGCAAACCAGGGCCAAACCCATCAGGTATTTGAGACGAGATTAGTGGAAGGGAGGGCAGGGCACTGGGCCTGGATGACCACACTGAGAGATCTGGACTTGCTAAGGTGGGCAACTGAAAATCCCTGCACCCATTCAGTTTCCTTTCTTTCATTTATTTATTTATCCAATCATTCATTCCCACGTTCAGTTGTACAACCATTCATATATTAATTGCCTGGTTTTTCCAGACACAGAGCTGAATGTGATGGATGCAAAGAAAAGTAATAGTCCAGCTCACCAGGAATTTAAAATGCAGCCAAGTGACAAACATGTACATGATACTATTCGACTAGTTCCAAAAGATGCAGGAGTGACCAACTGTGGAGTGATCTGCAAAGGCTTCAGAGAGGAGTTAGTGTTTGATCTGGGTCACAGAAGACGACTGGAAGTGCTTTGGGGGCCAGTGTGATGTGGGTAACTGGATTGAAATGGACAGAACCCTGGGGGAACAGAAGCCATTTAGACCATTACTGCAATTCAGAAGCAAAGCGATTAGAGCCTCCGGTAGAGTTATGGCTCTGGAGATGAATTTTAAAGGAGAAGATCAGTAACATTTAGTCACTTGATTAGATTTGGAGGTCAAAGAAAAGGGAGCAATTGCATAAATTTACGATGATAAGACTGGGGCATTAAGAGGATCACAGTGAAATTATTAATAATTAGGAGATGAGGAAGGACTGATGGTGCAGGTCCTTGGTGCTCCCAACGCAGCCCTTCTCCCCACCCAGAAAGGAGCTCTTAGACCTTAAAAGCCAGAGCACAATCGTGGCCTTAACCTGTCCTGCTGAATACAATAAATGGCCAAGGGGACAGAAGGAGACTGTGAAGGAGAATATGAGCTGGCCCCTATCAGACACTCAATCAATGTTTGTTCAGTTGAATTTGGACTGAGAGGTGTGAGAGGCAAGGACATCCCTGATGACAAGCCAGAGGGAATTCTGAGAGACAGCACTGAAGTGTGGCCAACAGCAGAGACTGGACCTCTGAGACCATCTGGAACGGAATCTCAGCTCCCCCAGCAAGTGGGAAGATTAGGACTAGTGACTTTACCTTATTCTATCTCCACGTCCTTGTCTGTACATGGGAAAGGAGAGCATAGTCTTCACTTTGTGGGACGTCGTGAAAATTCAGTGAGTTAATAAGATACCTCAATGACTTGACTTACATTCAAAGTGATTACAACGTATTTGGCATATGTTAAGTGTTCACAAAGTTCTGCTACTCTTATCACTTACCGAGGACCATACTGTTAAAGGCAAGGTAGAAATAAAAAAGGAAAAAAAAAAAAAAAAAAAAAAAACAACTGAAAGCTGAATACCGGTACTGGAGATGATCGTGGAGAAAGCCATTTACTGCAGTGAAGGGGTAAAAATGGAAGCCTGGTTTCTAGAATTAAGAAGCAAGGAGACAGTGGACTAAATGAAACATCTGGGTCCTCACAAATCAAGCCCTGAAGCATAGGGCAGGATTGACAAGAATGGGGGTGGTTGGGAATGTCTACACTGGTTCAGAGTGTTTAAGGACAGGCAGCAAAGCCCTGTGGGGAAAGCTAACACTACAGCTGCTGCTCCTCCTAATTTCAAGCAAGAACCCCAGCACCTCTCAAGGGAAAACAAACGCGAGCGAAATGGGAATCACGGAGGACAGGCAAAGGATGCATCTTTTCTAATACCGCCTAGATGCGTCTGAAGGAGACATCCCAGACATGACAGGTATGAGCATAGGAGCTCATTGCCGACTTGTTCCATGTAAACGAAGAAACCAGTAGTCACAGAGAACTGAGTTACCAGTTTAAAAAATGGGAGTAAGATCAAGTCTACCGGAGACAGATAACAGCATTCACGTGAGAAATAAAGCCACAATTCTGAAGACACATGCACCCTCTGCACTCCAGATAATGGGAAAAGCCACGTATGTGAGGAGCATTCATGTTGCTGAGTCCTAGAGTGGTCACAGCTGACCTAATCCTGGGCTCTGTAGTCCTTTTCCAGGGACTCTCCAAAACAGCTCACTATTATTTTCCCCTGCCGACAAAACCCAAACTGATCTGAAAGCATCTCCAATGCTTACCAGAGGAAAGAACACAACTGTTAGCAAATGTGCATTTGAGCTCCACACTCCCAGGGTTTTTTAAGTAATCAAAACCAATTAGATAATACTCACAAGCTATAGTGAGAGAGCGCAGGGCAATCTTACCACTACTAATAGGGTTTTTAATAATAGATAGGTTTCTCTCTGCAGAGCTGGAGTTGGAAGTAGCAGAACTATCAATTGCACAGCATTCTGCTGACCAATACTCAATGTAAAAAATATTACATTAATGCAGCTGGTCTGTCCTCTAAACTGGTCAGTTAGAGCCAGGGCAGGACTTACAGAATGACCACAGGGAAGCTTGCATAGGTAAGAACTGCCAGGGGGGAAAAAAAAAAAAAAAAGAAAGAAAGAAACTCAAGCATTCTCCTTAGATATTACGGGCAAGGTCATAACCTACGTCAGGAGAAAACTAGGTGATGAGGGAGAAGGCAAGCGGAGGACAAAGTACAAGCCGACACCCCGCAATCCGCCCACCCGCACTCCCAGGTGGATTGGTGTGACAGTCCTCAGGCACCCCTGGCTGCCCTGAAACTAAGGGAAGGGAAAAACAAATGGTTAACTAGCAGAGATCACAGTCCGCAGGACAGGAGTCTCCATCAGGTTGCAACGGGCTCAGTGATTTACAAGGAAAAGGCATTCTTATCAACAACCTAACTTTCAGAGACCCAGGGTCTCAATTTCCTGGAGCCCTAGAATCACCTTCCCCTCCATAGCCATGTGGGAAACAAGGAAGAAGTAAAATAAAATGTCCTTACCACCTGCAGCCCATTGACAAATACTTGAGGCAGGCAGAGTCTAACATTCCTCCAGGACACTCCCCAACTGTCTTAAGGTTTAATGCTTTGCTAAAGGGAAAAACCACTTTAGCTTGACAACAGCAAGCCCGCCAGGATCCTTAGAGTCGTCTTTAGCATATGAAAGTCCTTTTAGATAATTCCCTTTTCCTGACCTCACCCAACTCCCAAGTATATAATCAGCCACCCCTCACAACCCCAGCGCAGGAGCTCTTTCAGCCCCTGGGTCCTGTCCCTGGGCTTTCATAAAATCACCTTTGTGCACTAAAGACTTCTCCGGAATTCTTTCTTGGCTCTTGGCTCTGGACCTCACCAACATTCAGAACTACATCAGAGGGAGGTCCAGGTCTGAAGTATATATAAGTACAAGTTAACATTAAGTTCTTTGGGTCAGGGAATGCCGGAGACTTTTATGCTATGAAAATGTTGACTCCAATTCCAAGTAGAACAACTTTTATCTGCAGATGGAGTACTGTACCAATCTTTCATGCCTGACAGTAACCACATACCTATAGGGTTTTGTTTTTACCACAATCGCTTTGCAGAAAAATCATTTGCCTAATGCTTCTTTGCTTAAAACACAAAGTATGTGGAAAGTTATTTGTCTCGTTGTCATAGAAACCATCATTAAAATAATTCACCAACTCTACTTAATTCATCATTCCCTCCTTCAAAGCTGTCAAAAGAGGGCTCTTTAAAGAGAAGGCAAGAGTGTCTTACAGGAGCCATGGAGAGTGGAGGAGGGGGCTCAGAATTGGTTCCTCTGTGGGTTGCCCCACTGCAAACCAGCAATCGCTCCACCCTCTTCCAGCTCATGGACTTTCTTTTCTTCCACCCCACTCTTTTCAATACAATCATTTAGGTTTATGAAAGGAATTTCCTCAGGGTGTGTGGATAGTGCAAATTTTGTATGATCAGATCAAGCTTGTGAATAATACATCTGTCTGTGAGTCAGCTCCCCAGGGCATGTCCTCCTGGCTAAACCTCTGTAATGAAGTATTTGGCTGTAACTCCATGAAGAATGTGGGAGATGCAAGTATGTGTGGGTGGAGAGAGTGTAGAAGAGTTCACACCACAGGGAAACCATTTCCTCCTGGGTCAGTGTTGCATTCAAATGATGCTCAGAGAAAGCAGCTGCTGGTTTGCATGAGGTCAAATCCTAACAGTGTTTCAGAGCAAAGTGGGGAGCTGACAGACCCTGGCCAAAAATGCTGGCTTGTGAAAGATAATCACAAGGAAAAGCCATGCACTACTGTCAAGAGGGCTCACTTCTAGTTCTGCCCCTGACAACTGCACGATCCACGGCAGTCCCTCCCTCCCCCTGGGAGGTCCCATCTGTAATGTGAACCATCAAGACTAGTTACTCTCAAAGGTCTCTCAAACAGAAGAAACTGTGTGTGTGTGTGTGTGTGTGTGTGTGTGTGCGCGCGCGCGCGTGTGCGCGGGCGCGCACGCACTTTCAATCCGTAAAGGAGACAAAATAATGCTGTTATTTTCTGAAATTTTACCAAAAGGTCAGCAATGTGCTCATTAACACGTTAGAGTGCTTTTTCCTTATAATGACAGTAATTTATAATTTAATAATTTCTTCTGAACATGGTCATCATGCAGTAAATATATATATATTTCTCATTGAATATAAGCCCCGTAAAGCTAGGATTCATGAATGCATTCACAACACGTAGCCCAATATCTGGAACATACTACGTTTTGAGGGAAACATTTGAGTAAATAAATGAATGTACAAATGAAGATATGATCAAATAGAAAGTGATGCTTTTGAGCAATTTATAGATCTATCTATTCATGAGGTAAGAAAACGTGACTGTAATGCTAAGTCAAGCTTATATGAAGGTGACACTGGACAAGAAGTCACTGTCCTGGATAGGCTCCAAAATGTCTAAGGCTTAAAGTGTTCTCTCTTTTCCAAACATAGGCTCATACAAAGACCACTGTTTCATGTCCCTGAACCTTACACCACTCAGGGACTACAGTATATTTTCTGTTCTGTCAATTTCATGGTCACAGCAGCTAGGGGAAAACTGTTTCTTTGGTTAATCTTGCAACCATTTACTCAGCCTCTATTATGTGTAAAGCCCTTTGCTGAGATAAGTGGAGAATACCAGGATGCATAACAGATAATTCTAGCTATTACAGAGCTTGGGTCTCTCTGGAAGGATAGAACATTACCTATAAAAACTACAACCAGGCAAAAATATATGTATCAAATTAGGAGTCTTAACAAGTTCCATGATACACAAATGGAAAGTAATATTTGTTGCTGGAGTTACTGACCAACTACCATGTTTCTGGCACTACATCAACCACTTTTACCTGTGGTATTACCTCATTAAGTCCTCACCATAATCATGTTACATAATATTCATTCCAATATTCAGACATGGTAAGACCCAGAGATGTTTAAAGCAACTGACCACACTTACACGAAAGGAAGTGGTACAACAGGAAACTCTTCCGGTCTGCTAGCCTTTTCCAGTCTAGGATGGACATAGAAAGCTTCCTGGATAAGGGTGTTTCAATGACGGAGAGAACTTACAAGGATAGAGATGAAGGGAGAGGGGCATTTGCAAACAGAAGATAAAGCTAGAGACACAAATGTGAGTTAGATGTTGGTTTACTTACAATGAACTAAGTGTATCCAGGTAGACCGTTGGTGAGGACCCTGAACTAAAGAGTTTGCACTTTATCCCATGTGTAATGAGTATAACCACTGAAAGTCTGTGAGCTAGGGTATGACATAATGAAAGAGGTTTATGAAATATAATCTGTTGTTTCTGTGCTACACAGGGAATGTAAGTATTTAGATAGAGAAGAAAAAACATTATTTCTTAATTGACTATCAGATATAAATGAATTAGCAACTGAGAGCACATTATCCAGGCCCAAAGTTAGAATCCTCTCTTCTAAGCCCTTCGTTCAGTAAACGAAGATCGCTTTTCAGCTGGGAACACAGTACTGAGAAACAGAAGCACTGAGTTGGGGAGGTGGAGAGGAAGTTGGTGAGAAAGTTGTCCTTGATGCATGGCATGCAAATACAGACAAGTCTCTTCACGCAAGTGTTATTAATCTGAATTAACACCTGCATTGCAAAAGGTGTAGGCTACAGACGTCAGTTATGGTAAATTTGATGCCATTCCACAGTATCTTTAAGAAAAAAAAAAATCCCTGCAAAACACAAATGGAATCTGAGAAGTAAAAAGGACTATCAGAAAATAGTCTCTTTCCTAGGGTGAACCAAGGGCAGAACCCATAGCATTTGTATTTTGATACTCAGAAAAGAACACGTAACTACTGTGGTTATGAAGTTGTATTTTTTAAAAAAATGCACACTCTTGGTTTTATTGAAAGTAATTAAAAGGCTGTACCTAAGGGATGAGAAACTTGAGGGAGAGGAAACCAAACATTTTCCAC
This sequence comes from Eumetopias jubatus, assembly GCF_037043125.1. Lineage (NCBI taxonomy): Eukaryota > Metazoa > Chordata > Mammalia > Carnivora > Otariidae > Eumetopias > Eumetopias jubatus. The sequence continues at coordinate 62,653,968 of NW_028274807.1, forward strand.
TGCATGTTTCCAAGAACAGGGGGTTTATAAAAATAATAGCCAAGCCTTATTTTTGCCAGGTAAGATATTAAAAACTTTATATTAAGTAACTCCTTTAATCCTACAACAATATCATGGGATAGTATTATAATACTATTATTATGTGGAAACGGAGAAACAAAGTTGAGGAAAACATGCCCCAGGCCACATAGCTAGTAGGTGTGAGGACTGGGGTGTTAGACATAGGGAGTTGGTCTCCCAAGTCTTAATCACTATTCTTCTTAATTACCATGCCCCTCCTTCTCGCGGGCATCCTCCTACAGACAAGCTGATGTGCCCAGTGGGGTTTACAGGTTAGTAATGAACCACTGGGATCATTGCCAAAGTGAATCAGCAACTCTGGATCCAAGAGGAACACAGTGAGTTGCTGGCTGGGAGCAGGTGTACTGAGATGGCTGGAGTGATACAATGATAGTCAGTGTGGTAGAGCAGAAAATGTCTGAGGCTGGAGTCTGATGACCAGTGCTTCGCAGCTCCCTTACAAGGCCTCTCTCAAGTTACATAGTCTCTAAAGAGCTTGAGTTGCTAAACTGCTAAAAAGAGATAAAAACTACTATCTGTATCACAAAGACGTTGTGAAGACTAAACAAGTATATGTGAAAACAGTTAGTTAAAATCTTTTAAAAAGTCTTGGATTGACCATAAAGTGCTACATGAAAACTGTTGTTAAAATATTTAAATGCTTTTATCTTACCACGACTTTCTCAGAAACAAACAAACAAACACAAAAACCCTGACTCACCACTGGAACTCTCTTCATCTGCACCCAGAGTTCAGGTGGCCCGGAGAGCATTCCTAAATGCGCTTCCCTATTTCTCCCTCTGGGCTATGAGGGGGTCAGTCCCTTATACCCAACACCTCATTAAGTCTATATTAGAGGGAGAAAAGTTGAGAGACCCTTCTAGAATACTAACCTTTTCGTCTTGCCTTGTTACAAAATGGGCCTCATGTAGGGAAGAAAAAACAAAATGAACTTAAGATCCTTGCATGAAATCAGGTCAATTTTTTAAAGGCATAAACAAATATGTTTATGGCTCATCACACTTACCTTTTCTATACATTTCGCACTTTAACTTTAACTTCTTTCAAGAGTCAATCTAGCTGTATGTTCCAGTGTGAAAACTCTCGGGAACATCACTTATAGGAGCAGATTTGATCATGCTCTGTCTTTCTTCTGGCTCCTTCCTCATGTCCTCCTCTTTTCCAAGTCCCTTACCCCCTTTCTCCTCTAGCTTGGCCTATAGGCCTCTCTTGTCTCTCGCACAGCCTCTGCTGACAGCCTTCTAAAGATGAAGTCAGCAGCAGGCACACTGCATAGAAGTCCTTACTCTTAGAAAATGCTGGCCACAGTAAACCAGCTGTGGCACCAAAAATGAATGAATGTTCACTGTGGGCAGCTAATTTGGAATAAAGACCTGATCAAAGGCAGTGAGAAAAAAAATGAGAAAAGAATGAACGAATGAGCAGTGTAGACTATATTGATGACCCTGGTTACAATGGCCGGGATGGGAGACCCTAAACATCTAGGAATAAAGAAGCCTGAAATTCAAATTTTAGTAACCAGAAAGACTATTTCCTGCAATTTTATTGAGTGTATGATAGGAAATGTCCAGGAAGACCAGGGATAACATGGGATGGTATAAGGACAAACGTGAAATTCAAGAATAGACAACAGTGTCTACTTTTTAACTGTAGAAGAGAATAGATATTCTCTGTCCTTCAGAAGGGGCTGAGCAATTCCAGAGAAAGGTCTAGAGAAATCTGGGCAAAATGGTAGCCTATGTATCACCAGTCTGGCCCATTAGATCCAAAGCCTGCCTTTGTTCCCTCAAGAGCTGAGGTAGGTTAATGTAAAGAGATAGGAAGTATATGGGTTAAGAGCAGCTACTCTGGGGCCAAATTGCTAAGTTCAAATTCAGGTTCCATCATGGACAAATGGATAACTTGTCAGTAAAGAAGAGCTGAAAATGGTACCTACCTTCCTAGGTTTGTTCTAATATATAAGTGAGCTAATAAAGTTCTTCCATCACTACCTGTGGTATAGTAGATGCTTCTGCACATGTGTATAGTGCAAGCTATCATTATAGAAGAATGCAGTTTATTTGCATTTTATAATATGGACCAAATAATGTCCCTTACATTCTGTAATTATTCGTTTGCCCAGGGGAAAATCAGTAAGTTCTTGTTTTCCTTTCGCTAAAAAGCTTTCCTAAAGCATAAACACCATTTTAGGGCCTCCAAGCACCTACCTCTTCCTGACCTCTAAAGTCAAAGATTATTTGTTGTCCACAATGAGGAATCTCTTGCCAATTCCTAAGAACCTGGAGTTGCAATAGTTTAAGTAGGAGTATGAAAACTGTCACCAGTGGAGCCATGGGCCAACAAAGGCAATCACAGAATGAGGAGGATTTCATTGTAATAGCGAGCCTAAGAGCTAGTAGGCTGGCATTTTTCTCCCAACCAGTGACAAATTCTCTGACATATGACCCTAAGAAAAGAAAAAAGCTGTGCTCATACACGCTGCCTTAAAATTTAAAACTCCTTCATTTAGGAACTCTTTTTAACTCTCTGCAACGTTCCCCTAGCCCTCCAACACAAGCAGAGATATCAGCCCAAGCAAAAATAATGTCTTTACCTAAAATATCCTTTTTATTTTCTCTGCCTCTAGACCTGAAAATGCTCATCTGATGTAGCCAGTGGTAACTATGGCCTCCACTCCCTGAGCCACGTGATAGACACTGAGTTGAGAGCTTTGTGTTTAATAACCCCTACAACAATTCTGAAGTAAGTTAGTACTTACTCTCTACACATGAAAAAGGAAGCTGACTGGAGGTAAATGTGTCGAAAGCCACACACAGTAAGTGAAGAAATAAGGATCACACCCAGTCTGTTTCATTCTAAATCCCATGAAACAAACTGACAGGTTTAATTATGTTCTATGATTGGCAAACCTTGTTTCAACATCTGAGAAATTGATATCCAAAATTAAGGTCCCTATCATTGGCAGGTAGATATTCTGAAGGCAGTATATATATATATATATATATATATATATATATATATATATATATATTTTTTTTTTTTTTCCTGTTAGACTGAAAATTAACGTTAACTCAGAATGTACTAAACATTGATCTCATTTCCAAAAGATGATGGATGTCCATGGGGGAGTGAAAGAAACAATTTTCTATGTACTATTTTAAAGGGGGTGAGGGAAAATTTTGGAAAGATAAGGCCTCAGGCTAATGGAAGATAATTGACATTTTCTTTTAGGAGTTGTTAATTAAAACAACATTAAATATTCCCCTACAATCTTTTGTCAGTCAATAGGATAGGCCACTAGAACTGCCACTGAGGGGCCCATCAAAGCCTATAACATTCTCCCAGAGTAGCTAATTACAGCCATTTTAAAAGGTTTCCAATGCACTCACCAACATCTTTTTAAGAATTTGCTTCTATAAAACATTCAAATGTTAACAACCTGCCATAGAGAAGATGCCATGTAGAAGCATTCAATCAACATCCTAAAGCAATGTCCAGTCATCATTGCTTTATATAGGTCAACTCCTGTTTTCAAAAGGCCTATAAAGAGATCCAATTACATATAAGAATACAATATATGACAAAGCAAGCACCATGAAACAATGGCTAGAGAAAATGTAATTAAATAAACGATGCTAGGAAAAAGGTTTAGCATTTCACTTGAAAAAGGAGATACTCAGTTTATACCATATAACCAAATAAAGTTATTTATTTAGGTAAAGAAAAACATAGTGAAACCTATAACATTTATCAGATCTGTGGAAGAACTGGAATTTCTAAGACATTAAGTGAAATCAAAAAGGAAGAAGTCAATCTATTTTCTACATAAAATTAAACTTCTGAGGAATAAAAATTGCAGTGAAAATGGAAGACAGGAAAAATAACAGGAAATACTAAATTACTAAAGTTTATATTCTATAAATGCCCCATTCATATAAATAAAATAAAATCAAGGTATCAATAGCAAAATGGACAAAACGCTAATAAAAAATTAATTTCTACAAAAGGAGTTAACAATTGAGTTATTGGAAATGATAAACCTGACATCTCAAACAGAAGTCCATACTGAACCGAGATACCAGCTTATGCTAATGAAAGGATGAAAAATAAAGGACGATTAAAAACTAAATTATAGTAAGGCAATCATAAATCTGGGTACTTATGAATTGCTTCTGATGAACTGGTATAACCCTTTGGGAGAAGCTAGGACTTTATAATATAGGTGTCATAAAATTCATCAAAGCCTTTGACCAAGTCTTTGACCATCCCACATCCAGAAATTCTGGAATCATATTAAGATAAATATAAAAATCTCTTATAATATTATTTATCCAAAAGGGAAAGAAACAATTTGCATGTCTATCAAGAGGGACTGATTAAGCAAATTACAAGCATATAACCAACTAAGAGAGTACTAAAGAAGAGTAAGTAGCTACATGGACCAATGCTAAGGATTTCATGTTAATCAAAAAATCAGAGTGGAAAAATAAATATCATCAGTTCTAGAGGAAAATATAGAAAAAAAAGAGTCTGTTTTTTGGAACAATAGGATTCTGATGATTTTCCCCCATTTTAAAATACATTGCTGTGATATTTTGTATGAGTGAAATATAGATACAGGGTTTCCATTAGAGGAGATTTTACCATAATTAAAACCTTGCCGGGACGCCTGGGTGGCTCAGTCGGTTAAGAGTCTGCCTTCGGCTCAGGTCATGATCCCAGGGTCCTGGGGTCGTGTCCCACAATGGGCTCTTTGCTCAGCAAGGAGCCTGCTTCTTCCTCTGCCTGCCTCTCTCTCTCTCTGACAAATAAATAAAATCTTAAAAAAAAGGAAAAAAAAAAAAACCTTGCCAAAAACATTTCACCCCTCCTACCCTCTGTGTGCTGGAGTCACTTACGACACAGGAGGGCTGAATGCAAGGCTCTTTAGAGCCAAAAGTGGTAGGATAGTGGTTGAGATATTGTTTGTGTTTATGAAGTAATACATTTTTTTTGCCAGCCCAATATTCCCTACTTTTTATAGTGAATGGAATATGTGAGGAATTTTCTGCAAAAAGCACACAATTGGGTACTTTCAGTCCAGTAAAGGAAAGGTAATTGTATTGGTCTAACTGAATTATTCATCTTTGAAAGTCCATTATAACTCTAGGTTATCTACATAGTCATGGGCAGAGACATAGAAATGGACAGAGTATCCTTAAAAAACACCATTTATAGTTTGAAGTAGATTTTTATCCATTAAGTTGAAGAACAGGCATCATGTCTTACTTCTGAAACAGAATGAATGAATAATGATAATAGCTAACATTCACTGAGCATGTAGTGTTTGTCAGCCTCTGTGAAAACATGTTAGAGTTAGTATATTGTCGCAGTTATCTCCATTTTAAGACGAGGAAACTGAGACATAGAGAAATTATGTATGCCTTATAAGCTGTACACCTATAAAAAGCAGAACTGGGAACCGATTCAGTCTTATATCTCACAGCTAATACTCTGTAAAGTGCTCTTCTTCCTTCGCAATAAGGTTTTATTTAAAAGCTTATGGTAGGTTACCTATAATCCATAAAGTCTAGGATTTTACTAATACTTACTTATAAAATGGTTAATTTTGCCTTTGTGGACATTTCCAGGGAACATTAGTGAATTCTATCTACCCTCACCTACTGACTATAGAATACCAACAACCCAAGCCTCTGTCATTCAGGACTTTCAGTTTTACCAGCTTCGAAGTGCCTCTTGGTCTGATAGCATTAGTAGGATGGTAGAAAGTATCCTGAGGCTCAATACGCTCTCCATCGCTGACTGGATATGTACTCACAGGAAAGAGAAGCTTTCTAAAACTCAGTTTCCTTACTTTTAAGATATGGATAATAAAATCACAAAATTATAGATTTGTAGTGGGGGATTAAATGAGATCGTATATGCAAAGTGCCTTGCCTAGTGTCTGACATACAGTAGGCACTCAATATTTAAGGAAAAATACCTAAACTTCCTCAGTTGTTTAACACGCACCTACTGAGCTCCTAACTTGTTATGTGAATCAGTCGTGCTGGGAGATGGAGATGTATCTGTGAGCATGACAGACGAATACCCTTCTCTGATGGAGTCTGTGTTCTTCTTGGCATAGGAGAAGATGGTAGAACATAGAAACTATTCTTGGGAACAAAGGAAGCACATACTTAATTCACAACTTTACTTGCCTCAATAAACAATTGCTCTGATGCATGGATAGCACTAATGGCTTGATAACAACCACTGGATAATGAGGCAAACCATTTATTGAGACTGGAAGTGTCAACACAGGCATAATCTACTAATATGTTAATTGTTGATGGACATTCGCTGGTTCATAGAAATTCACCTTGTCACCAATACAAATGTCATTTGTTATAGCTTGCAAATTTCCATACAGGCAGGGATTACTTCTAAACCAGACTGCACAACTCCTTGCAGAGTAATTAATAAATATTCATGATGCTGATATTGCTGCCAATGACGACAGATCTTGTACATTAGAAACAGAATATTCTAAAGATGAGGATGTTAATCTTATAAGACAAAGACATTCTCATATCAGTTCCAGTATCCCAGGAGGCTTTAAATACTATAGCATGTGTCTCTTTTTTTCGTTATTTGTACCTCTGGGAAATATGAAGTCATGCCCCAGGAAATATTTGTATCAGTTTACACTTTATCTACAGACCATATATGCTTTCAATACATAATATGGTTTCTATGTGAGCACTTGGGATTGTTGTTCTCCTTCAGATCATGGCTAAATTAAATCTAGATTTGATTTTCATTTTGGATTCTGCAAAAAGGGCTTTTTTTAGTTTGAATCTTTTCATATTTATACTCACTGTGTCCTCGCCTGCCACACACACTCATCTATGCCAATATTGACTCAGTACCTACTATGTGCCAGGCACCATCCCGGGCCATGGGCACATGGTGTGGGGAACAAATGTCATTTCAGCTTTCGTGGATTTTCATATCTCCTGGGAAAGACAATAAATAAATTCATAAATAACTGCCAATATAATCAGTGTGTTATGATAAAATTTGGTCAAGAAAAGTCATTTTAAGGAATTAAAATAATTAAGAGCTAAAAAAAGAGAATGGACCCATCATGTGAAGAAATGTGGGAAAAGATTTAAGAGGGAGGGAAGAAATACGAGAAAACCCTAGGGAGCATAAGAGGCTGAGGTATGCCTGAAGTTAGTGAGCAAGAGAGAGAGAGAGTGAATGAACAGATAAATGAAGAAGGAATTTGACAATGCTTTCTCAGTCAGTGCTCCCTGACTCACTCATTCCTTGTAAGTGGGAAAGTCACTAGTCTGAGCCCTTATCGTCTCCAGGATAAGATAGTCTAGGAGAGCCAAGCTGGGAATCCAAGCTACGTGCATTCTCTCAACCCTTAGGCTCTCTTTCAGTTTTCCTCTGCAGGCCCTGCTGAATCCTCTTTCTTCCTGAACATGGATGCTCTCCTAGGACAACCTGTGATTGACTCATTGGCTCAAATGTGGGCTCCTAACACTCTTTCATGGAAATAAATCTTCCATTAGAATCCCACCTTAGTTCTATGGCGTGATTTCATTCCCCTCAGCACATATGCCCCTTATAGAGTGTCTAAATCTAGCTATATGTCACTTGTACATGAGGCTTTCACGTTCAGAGGTTTATAACCTTTCATCCATTACACAGGTTTGAAGGCAGATTTTTTTTTACCTTCTTTGACCAGTTCAATGTCAACAGTGAAGAGTTGTCTCTCAGTTAACTCAATTCACAGTATCCTAGGTTTTACTACCTAGATGGACAAATTTGTGATAAATACAAAAATATACAGTTATAATATATAGTAGTATGCATAAATATATACACATATATGTGCATTCATACATATAGTGTATAGGCATATGTATGTGTATACATGTATATGTTCATATACATACATATATATATATACACACACACACACACACACAAATTGTTAGAGATTTCTTATTTATCTATCCATCCACCCATCTATACGTTTTTCTATCCATCAATCTAGATAGACGTAGGGGCACATCAACAATCAACACTTAATTTCGGAGAATGTTTTATCACAAGTCTTCCAGGAGCACATGTAAAGATGTGCTTTGGAGATGCTATTTTTTGTAACTATCATTTCCAACTGTGGATGCCTACCGTTAATGGGAGTAAAAAGGAAGAGCAGCTCTCAGCAAGAATGTCAGAGTAATGTGAACAACAAGCCAACATCAGTGGGTTCACTGGGAGGAAAAAAAAAAAAAAGAAACACCTTAGAAAGGGGTGCCCTGCTGAGGCGATTTGCTTTGGCACTTGCGAGGGGTGTAGATAAGATGGGAAATGCCAAAAGTAGTGGGCAGTGGCAGAGGACGGGTAAAAACGCTACTGGAATCTGTGCTCCCGTTCCTGAAATAAGGGAGAGCTCGGGGCAGAGGGAGGCAGGCACTGTGCCTGACTTATCTTAGTACAGCTGAGTAGAGGACATTTTCTAAAAGACAACTGCAATCGGCTGTTTCCCTAACAAGTCACTGAAAAATGGAGAAAGAGGCAGACTGAAGAGTTGCAGGCTGTATTTATGCCATTTCTGTTCATTTCATGCAATTCCTTGAATTTGTTTAAAGACAGAACTACATTAAGAATTGTGAATTTGTGAACTCTAATTAGAAACACAAATACATCAGTACTCTTTCTACATTGTGTTTTCTGATGCATAAGATATGCTTACCAATTTAGTGCTAGGTAAACACTAAAACAACAGTTACCAATGCTTAGAAGCAAAACAATAAAATAAATTAAAAAAAATAAAAAAACAACAAAAAAACCCACAATGTATCATTCTAAAAGACTTTTAAAATTGATTCGATAAATTTTAAAGTATATGTGTTCCATTCTGTCAACAATAAAACAAATTATATATCTGCAATTTTTTTTTAATAGGCATTTTGGTGGGTAAAAAGCTTTTTGAGACCCCTGCTGACAGCAGAGGAGAATTACACCCAGGTTGCCCTTAACCAGAAACAGAATATGTAATTTTCCTCATTAGCCTAGCCACCTTAAATATATGCCATTTGTGAAATACGTGAGATACATCATGATAAGATGAATGTGTAAAGGTGAATTCTTGAAATAAGGTGATTTGCTACACACAGGGATTTTCTTTTTGCTTAGGTTTATAGGTCTCCTAAATAATTACATCTGACATAATAGAAAATTACTATTTTTAAATATGAAAAACTGCACAACTCTTTAGAAATATACACCTTTTGTGAGAATAAGGATATCTAGAATTTTCAAAGATAATGTGGTATTCTAATAAAGAATGAATAACAATGATAATTTTATCTGAAAAATACCTTCATTTCTCCACAATTTTATTGAGGGTATATTTTGTGTTAAATAACATTCTACATGTTATGAACATAGTTGTTTATACCAGTCAAGTACATGACTTTCAAAAACTTATATTCTTTGGGGGGGGCAGATAAACAATTATATAAGGTGATTTCAGATTGCAATGAGGGTACTAAAATATTTCGACATGGAAAGAGGATAGTGTAATAAGAAGGTAACTGTAGGGAGAGTGGTCAGGGATTGTTTCACTGAAGAGGTAATATGTGAACTGAAAGTTATAGGGTGATTCAAAAAATATATATAGCTATGCAAAGAATTAGGTAGACAGAGCAGCAACTGAAAGATCTGGAAGGTAAAGGCAAAGGATAATTATGCAAATACAAAGATAATACATAATGGGAACAAAGCTTGGCTCAGCCTTCACTAGGGCTCTGATTTGGATCTCTGCATTGTCTTAAAGGCATGTAGATGGAGTAAAAAGCTCAAGGTCTTTGGAACTCTACAAGCAGAACTTGGGAACAGTCCTAAGGATGCCTTAGAAAAACCTTGGACAAGTTTCTGAGCCTCTCTTGGATAGCTGCCTCATCTGTAAATTTTTGAAATCCATACCCACTCAAAAGATTTTCTTGATAATAAAAACTCACACAGTATGTAAAAAGCCTAAGCAGGTGCTCGGTAATTTTTTATTACCCTTTTCTCTGATTCAAGGGTTCCCCGAGTCTCACCTTGCTAGTAAGTCTCAACTCAGTTATGGGAGACAATGAGATGCAGTTAGCAAAAATACCCAAAGGGCAGGCAGCTAGGTGTGAAGGTGAATTAGTGAATATGCAAGGGCAAAGATGCCATTGCAGTCTTCTTTGTAAACCTTAGGCCTAACACACGCACTGACACAGAGTAGGGATAAACACTCACTAAAGAAAAACAAGGCTCGGAAATCACTACCATTAGGTAATCCACATAAGACAGTATATGGCCCAAAGTCACGTGAAAAGGAGCCTAGGACCTAATGATCTCAGTGGCTCACATACACTCAATGATCTATGAGACTATGACCTCACTGCTTTGAGTTGTGAAAACAATGATGTGACTAAGTCACATACACCCACAAATCCTTCAGAAATAGCTCTTGCTGAGAGGAATGTTCAAATGGTTATAGAAGGCCACGCGTATCTCAGCATACCTACAGAAATAGGAGGTCAGCTTTTCCCTAATTCTGGCCCAAGGTGATAACGAAAAACTACCTTGAATATTTTCACGAAGGTAAATTTTTTCAGTGTAAAGCATTTCTCTTCATTTTGAGATTAATGTCTTCCCTGTGTTTTCAGAATGAAAATGCTTTTACATTCATGAAATTCTAGTGATAACCAATGGAAATTTTTATTGAACATCTTTGGAAAAATAAGAAATTGTCACTCAGGGAGAGTAGTACATCGATTTTATTTTACATGAAATCTATCCCCAAAGAGGTGTGGGAAATTCTGGTGTCAGTAAACTAATGAAGAGTCTCTCCAAGGAGGGAGAGGTCTGATGAGCGTTTCATGAGGGGCGTAGGCTCAAAGATAACCGGGCAGAAGGGGCATAACAGAGATCAGAGCAGAAGGGCACGTGAGGCTAAGTTACATTACAAATAACAGGTCCTATGCAGAATGGACCAAGTAAAGACTAGGTAGAGTCAAGTCCCACTCCTTTCACTCAGGGGAAGCTGGGAGACAGTGAATACATGGTAACCAGGAACTTTGTCAGTCAAAAAAAAAAAAAAAAATAGGGGTTAAGGGAGACAGACAGAAGCAAAGCCTGGTTATTTAAAATTCCTACATTGTTGCTGAATCTCTGACCACATTTCTCAAGATCTAAGTGGGATAAGATAAGGCCCCCAAAATGCCAGAGCAGAGAAAGATGGAAGGCGGAGATGATTACCCTAGGTGAGTGCCCTGAGCTGCTCTTAAAACAGAATTTGTCAGGATTCCTGGTTCTGCACAGATTCAAGTTCAAGGGGAACTTGGTACTTCTGCACTCCCTCAGTTCCATGACATATTCTTCTTAAGGCAGCTTGACGAGATAAATGATAGCTCTTTAAGCCTTCTCTTTTTTTTTAATTGCCTGCTGCACACATCTTCCATGTAAACTAAGAGCATGCTTATCTTCCCTCATCAGATCAACCAGGCAGCGTTCTGTCTGCACTTGTGTAATCAGATTGCACTACAATCATTTTTACTCACTGACATATTGCTAAGTATTCTTCATCTATTTTTGCGAATTATATATGCTGAGTACTTGGGCATGTGCCCTTTTCAACCACTAGACCACATCTTGAAGGGCCTGGCTGAGATTTCTCTCCAGCATAGCGTCAAGTTTGGATTCAAATCCTAGCTCTACCAGTAACTGGACCTGTGAGTGTAGGAAGTGATCTAATGTATTTGTGCCTCTGTTTCTTCATCTGTAGGGGATAATATATTGATCTTCTTCAGAGGGTTTTTTGAGATTAAACAGTTCTTTAGAAGAGTAGCTGATATTTAGTAAGTCATCAATAAATGTTAGCCACTGTTGTTGGAGGGGGTGTTGTTAAAAGTGTAGGCTCTAGAACAATTTTTCCTGAGATCAACTCCCAGCTCCATCATTTCTCAAAGGAGTGACTTTAAGCAAATTGCTTGACCTCTCTGTATCTCAATTACCCCGATTACACAAGTGGGATGATTAAACCGACATCAGGGGCCCCTGGGTGGCTCCGTTGGTTAAGTGTCTGCCTTAGGCTCAAGTCATGATCCCAGGATCTTGGGATTGAGCCCTCCCTTTCCCCCCTCACCCACTCATTTTCTCTCTCATAAATAAATAAAATCTAAAATAATTTTAAAAATTAAAAAATAAGCCTACTTCAAAGTGTTTTAGGGAGGACTAGGCAAGTTTATACACATACAATATTATATTATTATAATGTATATAATACACATATAATATATAAATAATATACCCTTTAAATAACATTAACCATGTATAAAGTTCTCAGGTTGCTGTTATAAATCAAGGAGCTTCTTTGTGTAAACGTTTTTACACTCTTGAGTTACAGGTTTAGGTCAGTTCTATATCATAAATATCTCACTTCTTTTTCCCCTTCCCATTCACCCTTTCCACCTTCTCTTTCTCTTTCCTTCTGTTCCCTTATTCACTTTACTCTCTCTTTTCTCTCCCTTAGTTTTTGTTTTTCTAATTTGAAATCAATGTTCAAAGGAGAGGCTCCACAGGCAAGAACTTTCTCAAGAGAATAAAAGGTTACTAGTTAAGCCAAGAAATAAACTAATTTCAAAAGAAATGCAGTCCTGTGATACCTTTCTGAAGAAGGCAACATCTGTATCTCTTTGTCCTGGGATAACCTTGCCCTATCAAAATTGGATCAGAACGCTGCGAGGGGACTTGAAGCAGCATGTCTAACTCTGTCCCTGTGAAAATGCTAAGACTGCATTCTTTTGTAGGAGTAGAGGCATGGGGCTATCTGGTTGTTTGGGGTCCTCAAGCAAAAAAATAATTCTGTGGTATATTGAGGAACAGTGAAATTCACTAAATAACTTAGCAAACATGAAACACATCAAAGTAGGGAAGGGAGAAATACATTCAATGTTTTAGAATAGAATTCTAAAGCTAGGATTGATGGTCCCATGGAAGAAGTGAAGGACTAAAGATGGAAACTACCAGAAGAGAGAACATTTGTCTGAAGAAGAAGGGATTTTCTAATTGACTCATCCAAAGAAAGAATGTAGATAATTTTGGAACTGAGAGAGGTGTCTCAACATAGGCTGGACACAAGATGCCACACCAGGTTCAACAACACTTAGGTTTGGGTTCAGATGACCTGAGATCTTTTTTTTTTTAAGATTGTATTTATTCATTTGAGAGAGAGACAGTGAGAGGGAGCATGAGTTGGGAAGTGCAGAGGGAGAAGCAGGCCCCCCACTGAGGAGCCCAATACTGTGCTCCATCCCAGGACCCTGGGATCATGACCTGAGCCCAAGGCGGATGCTTAACCCACTGAGCTGCCCAGGCACCCTGACCTGAGAACTTTTAAGTCTAAGACTCTTATTGCATGATATACATTTGCAAAGGAAAATCACTCATAATAAACCTTAAACCTAAAGGAGCCAAATAATTGAAGAAATTCTGAATTGTGAAATTTTTTCCCTTCAGCAATCTAAGTTACTCCATTTGTTTTATTTTTTGCTTCCTTTTACATATATGGCCCAGTGAGGATATACAAAAGTAGTTTACAATTCTAGCCTTCCTAATTTGAAATTCTACAAGTCCAAAACAGTAACCAGATTATGAAAACACTTGATTAATTGTGCAAACCAGCAGTTAAATATTATAATTTAAAAATGCAAGTCAAAAATATTTCTTTTCCTTCAGGAAGAAATATGAATGTTAAAAACGTGGTGCCTTGCAGAAGCAAAGCTCCATAATTAATCTATAGTAGTCATCTCCACTGTCAGAGCAGAAAGGCCCCAGAGGAACTCTTTTTCCTATAGAATGATTGGTATTAGTGCTAACAGTGATGATAAGAAAGACCCTGAAAATTATGTGAGAATTTCTTTTAGAATCCTGCTTGGGGCCTAATTATAAGAACTAATATTTCTTGAGCACTTACTATTGGCCAGAGAATACTCTGAGTGATTTCTGTGAATTAATTTCTTAATCCCCACAATAAAGAGATAAAGTAATTTGCCTAAAGTCACCTAATTGGTAAGTGGAGGATCAGGATATGAATGGAGGCCATCTAACTGTAATGTACATCTACATATCAACCTAGACCACTATCTTCTATAACCTAACTTGAGGTAGGGTTAAAAAATTATCTTCATCTGAGGAACAGACACAAAACCTGCTGAAACCATCACTTAGTCACTACACAAATTTGAGTTGCCCTGGCCACACAGTGTCCAGAGTACTTGATTCCATTCTGGATCTCATCTAAAAGGGTATTAACTAAATGAAGTATATCCAACCTATTTTATCAGTGAAGATTACATAAAACAGACAATCCCTCAACAAAGTCTCAGGTATTAATGACTTCAATATTAGGGGAAAATTGTGTGTGTGTTTATGTATAAGAAATCTTTCAAAAAATCAACTGAATATGTTCAGATCAATGAAAGTTTCACAGAATATATTTCCAGGTGTAATCATTTTATCATTATTCTACTTCGTAAGGACACAGGACAACTGGAAATTTCTGTCTTCCAATCCTTAAGATATCACACATCAAACTACTCCAGATTTAGGTTGAGTATTTCCACATGATTGTAAGTGTGGTTTCTATGGACTTCCTTCAGTCTCTAGGATGAGAGGAAGTGATAAAACCCATCAAAATAACCAATATGTACATACCACAATGCAGTTGTACATTATAGTATTAGTTGAAGGTTTTCGATTTTCTGTCTTAAAACTATGAAAACCAGATACCCATCTACTTTATTATGTGTTCTGTTCTATCTCCACCCACACCTTGACCTCTAAAAAGTCAGCAGAACAGAGTTTGGCAAAGAGAATATAATGTGTGCTAAGATGCGTTCCTAGCTCATCACACATTTTCCTGAAAACGATCAATACAAGTAGCCCAAGGCAGACAATTTCATCATACATGTACTTTCCGAAAGCAGACCATTATTACCAGAAACCTTCTCCTTATTCAAAAAGACAAAAAGTATGACAGAAACCATATACAGAGTTGGCCCCAGGGGCAATTGTGTGGTAGGCAAAATGCCTTCCACCTCATTATACAGTCCCCTTCTCTCCTTTCCCTTCCAGTACAACAACCCTTGACTCCCAAACTCCCCCAGGCACCCAGGGCCTTTCATGATCTCACCCCCCACCCCCAATGACCTGACAAAAATCTACTTTGAGAAATGATTTTATAAACTCACTCCAACAAATGTGTAAAGGACCAGCACTGGTTTTAGAGTCTCCAAGTTGTGTACTCACAGAGTACAGTTCAGAGTGGCACAGACATTAACTGAAAAATAGTATTTTGTGAAAGTAGAACTTATGAATCCGGATTCAGATTCCTTGAAGGTTTCCACAGAGAATTTTTTTTTTTTTAAAGGAGATGATGAGGGTTTATAAGGGTGGTACTGAAAATGGGAATATTTTTCAAGTCATCTTTGCTACTATCCCATTTGGGACTGTCATGGAGAAGACACAACTGAAGTCAAACAAGGAGATGCTGAAGATGCTCCCAAATTACAGATATATCTTACCACAGACCGGCACAACACTAAAATACAGAATGAAATGAACAGTGCTATACAGTCACCCAATAGAAGCTTATTCAGCATAATCAAATCATCACTTGCACAAAACCTAGTACCTCTTGTCATTACTGCCCTGGATACATGGACCCAGGCTCTGTCATGGAGCTATTCTCTAAAGGGATACCACTTCAGGCTAGGAGACCGCACAAAAAACACATCTCTGAAACACACAAGTTCCCACACCACCATCATACGCCACCTGAGTACTCACTGCATATACTAATGGTATTCTGTTCAATGTTGTAGAGTAGTTAGTGTGACATGGTGTATAGAGTTTGGACCTAGGAATCGCATAGATGTGGCTTCAGATCCGGCACTGCCACTCTCTAGCTGTACATGCAACACTTCTAGAATCACTTCTGTGGGTATTGGTTTCTTCAACAACAAAACGGAAAAAAAAAAAAGATACAGTCTTTGGTTGTTGTGGAAGTTAAATAAGATAATGTATGTGCGTCACCTGGATTATAAAGCTTAGGAGGAGGTTAAAAGTCATAGTGATCATGATGATACTGATAATAAAAATTACATCACCAAAGTAGATGAGTCAAAAGGTAAGAAAATTCCAAATCACTCAGTCCTGTGGTAAGTCTTCACAGTGGCTTATAACACAGACTGAGAAATCAAATATTTTGGACAAAGAACTCAAATTCTTTAAGATTCCTGACTAAAAAGTGAGATCAGTAATAATACCTAGCTCATGCATTTGTTGTGAAGAGTAAATGAATTAATGCAAGTCAAACACTTAGAAGGGTGTCTGACACAGAGAAGGCACGAGATAAACGCTAGCTGTTATTGTTGTTACTATCCTTGCCAACAGTGGAGGTGGGAACATGGCGAAAATATGGAGATGGATCTTGGCATGAAAGTCATAGCTCTGTAAAAGAATGGTAGGAAGTGAACGCTGCAAGAACCTCATCACTTCCATTCTGGGCACATCCTTTTTCCATTCATTGGTTTACTTGCCCAAGTGGCAATCAGAGGAGCCCAGCTGAGATTCCAGGGGTCATACCCCAGGAGTTACTTCATTGGAACACAGCAGGTTTGGTCATTACTCAATCACAACTAAATCTTTTCTACTGAGAATCTACAGTATCTACTAAAACAACCATTTGCTATTTTGGAAGTTTTTATAAGCAGTATCAAGAGTTTGGCAGTGAAAATTACATGTTAGGCTGTTGTCCACATTTACGTGGAAACGGTAAAGACACAGCAAAATCAATGGCTAAAAGAAGCTATGATACTGAGATGTCCAGGCCTAGAACATCATTACTATCACCATCATCACTAATCATCATCATCATCACCTTAACATCAGCTACCATTTATTATCTGTGAAATCAAAACCCACCAAAACTTCACCATTACAATCATTTTAGTCCATTTTTCCCTTGAGGTAGAGGAGCTTTGTGTCTTTCCACTTCTGAAATCAAACACTACATGATGCACAGCAATACTTGCATCCTACATTTTCCATATATAGCAAGACCCATTTTGACACACAATAGTAAACCACTGAATGAGGCACTCAATTAACAATGAAAAAAATGAAATGTTTAGTTTATAATAATGTATCACAGAAGGCCAATTCCAACAGTGACCTTCAAGTGAAGCTGTTCAGTCTTTCTCTGCAAGACCATTCCATTGTGCTTTGTAATTAATTTCACACATGGATATTGATGACAGGATTCAAACAGAGAATCAGCAGCACCTTAGAAAATCTGTCCCCATCAAGTGAGCCGAGGGGCTGGCTTGATGAGCTCCATCAGCTAGGATGATTATTATAAATAAGGAGGTGTGTCACCTCCCTGTATAGTGTAGAGGTACCTGTACAGAATTACACACAAGCCATACAGAAGTCAGTCCACTGGAACAACTAAGATCCCCTCAGTAAATGCAAATAGCCAAATACAACGTGGCCAATGCTGTCTGAGCAGAAAACGAAAAGTAAATTTGGAAAGCCAGATAAGGAACTGAAGAATTCCTAAGTACGAAAAGCCAAAAGAAGGGCCAAGCCCAGGCCAGAGGCCAAGAAGTGTCACGGCCAATTTTCTAGGAGCAGTCACTGTTCAAATATTTAACTCCCAAGTATTCTTTTCCCCTGTTTTACTATTTATCTCCCATCTTGCCAACTAGATCCTCCTCTGCACTGTGCTGCTAAGAGCTCCTTTTCTTCAAGTCTAAAACTCCAACCTCCAAGTAGATTTGGATAATACAGGGGGAAAGAAGCTACACAGTTTAATATTTTAGACTCTAGAACACACCAAAAATCCATCCAGTTCCACCGTCAAGACTACCTTTCATGGAGAAAAGGAACAAAGTAGAAGTATCAATATAGAAAGAGAAGTGTATCTCAAGTAATAAAAGACACTTACCTGAAGTCTCTCTCAAAAAGTTACTTAATGCAAATCAAATGAAGAAAAATACATTAAGGAAGAATACACCTTAATGAAAATTCAGTATGGATATTGCTGTAAAGAGAATAATATTCCCCCTCAGTGCTTCTTTGTGTAAAAATCATGATTTGAATAGGGTTTACTTACCTTAAAGAAAGGTATAAGTAAACATTATATGGAGATATAAATATAACCATTTTAATACATCTTAATTCTAGATTGTTTGTTATTCAGCACTTCTGGGTAAAGACTCACAAATCAAGTAGAGATGGTGGAAAGTATGGAGATGTCACTTGTGGTATATTCACAGTGGAGAAAATCATATGCTGATGCGGTCTGGCAATCACAGTTCTGTTGTAAAAATCAGTTTCACTTACCTAGAAAGAAGAAAAAAAAAGAGAAAAAGAAAAATTTAACAGAATTGTTTGGGATCTGAAAGTTGTATTTGTTCCTTGCTTCCCTGTTCCTCTCTCTTCACATTCTCTTCACTCTTCAGGAAAGATCATCAGCATCTCAGCGGGCATCAAAGTTCACAGGGACCCAACAGAGACATGACACTTCTCGTTGGCAATGGAGAATAACAAGGCCCAGCCCCCTTCATACCTTGGTCTGTCGGTGTCTTAGGTAGGAGAAGTGAGAAAATACCTTGACATTTTTTTCTCAGAATGGAAAGGCATGTGTCAGCACTATTTGGGTTAGAGGCATACCTGTTCCTGGAGAGTTTCTTCACAGTCTTGCGCCCCCTTGCCTAAGACTTTCTGTACATGATCCCATTTCTTTCAACTCCTGCTACCCCACCCCACTCTGCCATTCAGTCCCGCTATCCTGGCTGTCCAATCTTGAGCATTCTATTTAGAAATAACCTCCTTTAACAAGCATTTATACATGTTTCAAGACCAAACTCTTTCTTCTATGTGCCTAGCACCCCGTTTATTGCTAAAACAGGAGTTACGGCACTGCCTTACAGTTAACTGTTCACTGGAATGCCATCTGCTAGAATATGAGTTCCCTTGAGACTAGAATCTGCATCAGATTCCACATTGCTTTTCAGAGTTTTCAGAGCATGATCTAGGATATGGAAAATTTCATAAATCCCGGTGAATGAATGAAGACATGAAATAAATAACAAGCAAAGGGAGCTCAAGTCAGAACAAAAGAAAAGTATAGGGAGCTGACTGCCTGGGGTGACTTCAAAACCTAGGGTCCTAGGGAGAGACCTAAAGGTGCGTCCTATTTCTTTTTCGCTCAGCTTTTCAGGTGAGGGAACAAATCACAGACAAATACAGAAGCTCTGGGCCAGAACATTCAATTTTTTCAGGGACCAAACATGGTACTTGGTGCCAGGTCCACTTGAAGATCCACAGGAAGTCAAAAAGCTCGGAGTGGCTCCACTCGAAAGCGTCCATGTCGTGTGACTGATAATGATCTCATACAAATGACCTTACTCTGTAATCTTTGCTTTCCCCAAATATAAATGAAAGTTACCATATCTGGCCTTTCTAAATCACCATTTTTTAACTAGGCAAGTACAAATTTATGCATAGTGTCTCGTGGATCCTTCTTCCAACTTCCTCCATTGAGAGCATCATATACAAATGTAGTATGCATCAAAATCGGGAAACATCTCTCTTTGTTGAACCAAATGAGATGATGGAAATAAATATCTCATTCATGGTATTTTTTAGGTTAATTATTCTTTATTCATCACTTATTTATTAAAGGCTTACCAAATGCTAGGTATTGTATTGTGTCCTCGAGATAACATTTGTGATCAAAAGAAGCCTGTCCCATGCCTTTATGGAGTTTATGTATAGTGGGAGAACACAGAAAGATGGGAGAATTAAAATGTTATGCATTAAGTTTAATTTGTATAAGAATTAAAAGCCAGGAATTTCTAATTCAGGCTAGGATAAAAGATGATGTGGTCAGATAAGGCTTCCCAAGGTGAATTTTTAATCCAGACTCAAGTCTGAATGATTAGGTGAAACTGTCCAAGGAAAGAAACATACACAGGTGAAAGGAAGAGTATATATGAAGGCAAAGAAAAAAAATTTAAAATCTGGCCCATTTTAGTTTGAACAACTGCCATATTTGTTTAAAAATGGGTCAGCAGTGGCATTTTTATATGATGTGAAATAATCCTGCATAGCTGTGTAAGTGTTGTAGTGAAGAGATAAACCTAGAAAGAAGGAAGATTTAAATAAAATAGGACACAGCTGACCAGGATCAGGATTTTGAATTTATTTTATGAGCAAGTGGTGTCTAGGGATATGTTTTAAACAGAGGAGCATAATAACCAAATTAGCATATCCTGGATGCTTATAGAGAAATGGATGTGATGGGGCAAATGTGGGGTAGAGGCAGGCAGATCAATTAGAGGTTGAAGCAGTAAAGCCAGGCAAAACATTACAGCAAAGTTAGCCAAGACAGTGGACGAGAAGATGGAGAAGAGTGGGAAGATTGTTTCTATGATAGAATTGACTTAATCTGGAGATAAGCTGTATATAGGTGTAAAAGGGGGGTACTAATAAAGCAGATAACAATATTTCTAGCTTGATCAATACAAGGTGGTACAATTCAAGTGAGCTACAAGTGAAAGCACTTTGTAAACTGTAGTGCTACTAAATATAAGTATTCTCCTGTATACAGAATATGCACAACACATGCCTACACAATTCTCAAAAAGGGTTAGAAGAAGAAGTGGCCTACTTTTAGAAAGGTGTCAGTACACGGCTCCTAGTAGTATATCATTATTGCTTCGTGGTGCCATTTAGTAATGCCAGGACAATCCATTAAGGGAATCAAGAACAAGAAGGTGTTTCTATTAGAATGTGCTCTAATAAACACACAAACACATGCACACATACTCACACACAACAGCCAACCTAGGGCAGAATTAAACTTGCTGAAGCACCCAAAGAATTCATTCAAGAAAACTGTAGTAGAGAGGTATTTTTCATTCAAGAGTGGAAATTAATCCAAAGTGAAAAAGAAAAATTGCTCAGGAGATTGGTAATTAAAGAGACCATCATGCTTATTACTTCTCAGCATATCATTTAAATAAATATCAATCAACCAACCCTATACTCTGCCACTGTTCGGTGACTTAAATGAAATTAGTGATGTCATCAGTCTCTAGGTGCCAGAAATCAATTAGACTATTGTTTTTCATTAAAATAATTTGTTATTTGTGTACTGTCTGATTCCACCTACTTGATTATGTGTTGTTTAAGACTCGAGGACATACCTTGCTTATCTTTGAATTCCCCATAGGCATAGCACAATGCCTTGCATATAATAGGCACTCAAGAATATTGTTGAATTTTAGGAACTTCGTTAGAAATGAAATGCACTCAGTTATCCAAATGATTTATTTTCAACCTAAAAGTATTGGTAGTGATTACTTCAACAGAGTGTTAGTGTTGGTAAGGTACTTTGTCAACTTTTCAGGAAAACATCATTTCTCTTAGGTCGACAAAGGTAATTTATCAGAGGGGAGTAAGGAGAGAAAGAAGTTGCTTTGAATGTATTCCAAGAAATGAATTTCTTTGAAGTAACAGGCTTATTGGTGTTACTAATTCATAAAATATGCCTAACACAAAATCGTGAAGACATTCACACAATTGTGTTACTTTTTAGAAGTTTCTCTTCATCTATTGCCAGTCCCCTCTCTTAAAGCAAATCATTAATGAGACTGATTTTGGGGAGGAATGTGCAGAAGAAACCAGAACCAGCAATACCACATCAGCAGCAGCAGCATCAATTGTTATTGGTGTGGAACCATGCTACTTCTCACTTGACATATAGATGGTGTTCACATTGCCTCCACCTTAGCCCAGTGTGACTGTAAATGTATGAGATCAAGTCTTGCCCTCTCTCTGACCTAACGCATTTCAAACAACTGGGAAGTTCATATGACTCCTTGTCTTGTTCCATCCTCCACCTTGCAGCTCATCGGTCTTCTGAGATGGCATAACCAAAACCTTAGGGTAGGAGATTCCAAAAGATGGCTGCCCTACCACTGATGCAGGCATGTTGTGGACCTAGTGGTACTAGAGAAGCTTGGAAAGAGAACGGCAGTACCAAGTGGTGAGGACAGAGTACCTGGTTAAAGCCACCTTGGTCCACATTTCACATTGTTTTGTAAAATGTGTTTAATATCCTGATGATATCCTACAATTACCCTGATCTTTGAACAAATTACAGTCTGTTTTTATGAATGGAGTATAGTTACCTGTTCAGCAGTAAAATTCCTTACTTTTTTTGTTTGTTTGTTTTTTGAGAATACCTGAGGTGCTCACCAGTATTCTTTACACCAGCAGCTTCGGAGGTCCTGACCCAGAAAAGGTCTTTCAAATGTGGACTGGTGAGTGCATCTTAGCTAGGCTTATTAAAAATCCACAGACTGGCTGGATAAAAACTTGGAAACAACCACAATTAAAGTGGAGGAAACTGTAATTGATGCAGGTTAATCTCTCCCATGTCTTCTGAGAAAGGCCCTACTCTCACTGCTTAACATTATATACAGGTTGTTATGGCAATAGGAAGGGAATAACTATGAGCAATTGCCAAGATGTTGCCATGTGAAAGGAGGCTAAGCATATAGAAACTTTTTCCAAAAAAACCCCAAAAAACAAAAAACAAAAAAACAAAAACAAAAAGCAAAACCTCATTGAGCTGTGACTGATGGTTACTGCGCTGCCTACTCCTGAGGCACTAGTAGGCAGTATGGGGCCAGTATACTCTCCCCAAATTTTATTAGCAAATTTTACAATTTTATGAGATAATTGCCTCACTTAATTACCCTGGTGGCTTTAAGGAGGGTACACTTCTTGGGGATGAGGGCAGTGCCCCAGTTCTAGAAACAAGTAATGCCTACATTATTCAAAATGGCTCTGCAGAGAAGCTTCCATGACTTAATAGATTAAAAGTAGCCACTTCTGTCTTATCCAACTTATTTGACACCTTTACTATTTTTCAGTTCAGCAATCAAAGAAAAGACTAAGATCTCAAGGCTGAAAGAGCTAGTTTTCAACCTTGAGATGGTGAGGAGATAATTGTAGTTTAATAATCTCTTTGTCATTAGGTGATATAATTCTCTGGTAGCAAGGAAAAGAATCCTTTTCCAACTTTAGTCTGGAGCTTTTATTAAGTGGCCTCGTATCCTCAAGGGAGAAGAACCCAGTTGTAGCAGAAATGGTAGGAAAAGAGCAAGTATCCTCACCCAGCTTTTACTCTTTCCTATAATGCAGTATTTCACCAGACAGGTCATGTTTGGGCATACTTATTGGTTGCAGCAACAAAAGTGCAGCTGACCTAAGGAAGTGGCTTTTAGGGTCATGTAATTATTGCTGATTAGTCATCTGAAGAGGTTGAGTGAGAAATATTACCCTTTCTCTTGTCCAAAATGGTACATTACAGATCCTGTCTGAGTTCAAAGAGGAATAGCAAGCTGATAAACATAAAAGACCCAGACAAAGAAATCAACATTATCTATAATGTGAAATGTGGAGCACCAATCCAAGACCGTAGCTATGGTAGAGGTTCCAAGTTATTTCTGAAAATATACCTATTCAAGATGACAAATCATTCTTGGTAAAATTGAGTATAACCAAGCAGCATATATATCTTTGGAATGGACATATACAGTCCAAAAACATTCCCTACAATAACATTTTGCTTAAATGAAATAAAGCGGCCAGCACACACACTTGATCCTCATAGTAAGAAGAGATTTCAGTTGCTTGTTCCAACTCCTGGTGGGAAAGTTTTATGAAAGAGGATGAATTTATTTTTTTTAATTTTTTAACTAACTTTCTTTTTCTTTCTTTTTTTCTTTCTTCCTCTTTCTCTTTCTTCCTTTCTTTTTTTCTTTCTTTCTCTTTTTCTTTAATTTATTTAAATAATCTCTACACCCAACATGGGGCTCAAACTCATGGCCCCAAGGTCAAGAGTCAAAAGCATGCTCTTCCAAATGAGCCAGCCAGGCACCCCAGAAGAGGATGAATTTAGGGGCAACAGAGCCCTCAAAATAGTTCAGCCAACTGCTCTAGCTCTAATGCGAATTCTTCATACCCTAATCTCATTTCCTTTCATTCAAAATGGAAATGAAGGAGATTATGTGACAGAGTTTGATTTTAGATACCTCCAAACATCTGCTTAAACCTATATTGAGCTCTAGCCAGGAAAACTTCCCCGTATTTTCTTCTCCTAGGTCCTTTCAACTGTCTTCTAGAAATAGCCATCAGCAAAAGTTCTGTTTCATAAATTATTAATTGAAATGAAAACACCATTTTTAATGGGCATAAAAGTCATTTGTAAATGAGATAAAATGTTCTAGGCATTGCCTGCCTAGATGCAGACCTAAAGCAAAAGCACTATGACAGTTTATGATTATTATGCACATTAGTGCAATCTAGTTGGCTCCCAATTCCTAGAGTAGAGTTCCCCTGTTTGCATAAATGTCCCTCCTGGTTGTTTGCTTTTCAATGCATTTACGTGAAAAGCCCCAAGGATAATTTTTTCCTTCTGATTTATCCCACACATTATGTTACTGCAACATTATCTCTCATTGGAGCCATCATAAATGTCTTGCTCCTTCTCTGTTCCTGGATTGGGAAGAGAATCCCAGAACTATGGCTCAGTCTTCCAAACTGAGTTCCTTATAAAGGACAATCAGGATCTTTACTCTCTAATTTGCTTTCTCTCTTATCTGATTTTCCACTATCTCCCTAACACCCCTCCCCCGCTTTGCCCATTCCCTTCCAGCCACACTGGCTTCCTTACTCTGCCATTAACCCCCAGCCATATACCACTTTAGGGTATTTGTATTGGCTGTTACGTCTGATTGGGCCAGTCTTCCCCTAGATATTTGTATGCAAGACTCTCTTATTCCCTTCAAGCCTTTGCTGAAATGTTAACTTTTCAAAGAGACTTAACCTTACCACCCCTATTTCATACTGACACCTGACCCCAACCACCACTTTGAACTCCCAGTCTCTTAGCTAGCTCTATGTTTTCATTTATTCCTAGCACTTTTCACTTAAGTAACCATTAGTTAATTTATATATTTTGTATCTCTGACCTCCCATTAGAATTTATCTACATAAATACACAGACTAAATACACACACACACAAGGTAAATGTATATAAAATTATAAATATATAAAAGGTACATATGTGTAGAGGGGCACATGTACATCTCCATAAATATTTGTTAAATGAATTAATGAAACAGTGGGTCTCTTGGTGATTCTGTTGCTTCCCTTCATCTTCAAACTTCCAATCAATCAAAATTCTGTCTATTCCAAAGAATAGATTATTACTGGCCCTTCCCTCTCCCAGAATGTGTATGTCCCTTTGGGCACCCAAATACTTGTCTTTTGCTGATCCTGATTTTTCTCCTCTCCCATAGTATTGTTAGTTCTGCTTTCCTTATTTATTAATCAAGTCTTCAAACCTCACTGTCAGTAACTATAGCAAGAAGGATGTATCACTGACAGAAAACAAGATTAAATCTTGAGTGTGTAGAATTGAAGGAAATCCAGGGACTATCTTTTCTTATCTCATTACCTATCAACCAATCAATGGGAATCTCTTCTCACCGACATGGAATTCTAACACACAAGTCAACCAAGCTGGAAAACATCAAAGATTAATCCGTTCTCTTGCATGCAAACCATGTAATTTAGTAATAGCTACTCAACCACCAGTGACCTACTAATTAATCCATAGATTTTTTTTGTTGTGCCTTTAATCATTTCCACTGATAACTGAGTCACTTTAGAAATACTCATTCTCTCCTCAGACTCACCAACTAAATGCTACCAGCGTCTGTAGTAATAAAACACTGAAATATATTGACTCCCTGCCAACTTGTTCTCTTTCTCTTCCTTCCTTTTCTATGTGTCAGCTGGTGCTCCTATGCAGACAGAATACAGAGAAGGGAAATGAGCAGCTAGTAAATGAGTAGTTTGTGTCACAGGTGAGGTTGAAAAGTGATTCGTCATCTGGGTCAAGAAACAAGTTGGTCCTGCTCTCTCTGAATTGAAGATTTATCTGTCCTTTTCATTTCCCATCAGTAATTTCAAATCAGCCTGAAAATAACTGGTTTGGACCTTATTCCCAGAGTCCCTTTTTCTGAAAACACATGATTGATTCTCATCTTCTACCATCAAGCAACGAGTGATGTACATTTTCTGGTGGGGCCATATTTGCATGTGGTGATTCACACAGTGTCTACTGAAAATGCTAGTAATGCAGTGACCCTACATCCTTTGATTTGAAAGGGGGCTCAATTGTATCCACTGCCTGAATAACAATTTAAGAGTTGGCTTCTGTTTCCTGATCTGGCATTCATCTACTGTGTGTCTTTGAAAGTGTCAGTTCACCTCTCTGAGCCTCAGTAGCCAGAATGGAAAGAACAGGCTATTTATCTGCCTCAGAGGGACATTGATGAGTTTATGTTTTGTCACATACAAGAGACAACTCATACCAACTATTATGATTTCCTCTGAAATACCAAGTAAAGCTTATTTCTCATCCAATGTTTGAGAGAAAAAGAACTGAGATGTTAAGTGATACACTTGCTCTAGACCTCCAGTTACTGCAATCAAAATGAGTGGCTCCATCAGGCCACCTTTATGCATCATTAGCAAATAGAGAAAACTGTGCTTACTGTGTAGTCTTCCTTTATAGAAATTACTTTTGCACCCATTTGGATTTCCCAGCAACTTAGTGAAAAGTACAGCCAGAAACTTTAACCCTGCTTGCACAGAAGCACTGCTACTAAGGAAAGGCCTACCCATTTGGAGGTCACATGGGCCTCTGTTCATGAAGACAGGAGAATCTTCATTAAGAACAAGTTGGGAGAGATCCAGTATCACATGACCAATAGCCAATGTGACTGATTTTCTAATGAAAGACAAAATATCCAGTGAGTAGTTCCCTTTTCAAGATAGTTTATGAGATTATACCTTTATTTCAGATAATGTCTTCCAAAGCCAAACACGTTTTTTAGAACATCCTGTTAGAGCTGACTTTTTCCAGTTTGTAGTGTCTTCGATTTGACATGGATCATTTCCAAATGTTAACTATCCCCCCAAACAGTTTTACCATCACAGAACATATTTAAGTGAATGCACCTAGGGGAGATTCTAAAAAGATAATTCTGGAGATGTTTCGAATACTATAGCAGAAAAAGGATACACTCTCCTAAGTGCATAGTTCTTATAGTTCTTTCTCCTTGAGGCAGTGCATTTTGAGGGTGAAAAACACACTTGGAGCTGGACTCTTGGTTTAAACCTTTCCATAGCAATTTGTTAGTCATGCTGACAAGCAAATTATTAACCTATCTGGGGTGTATTCTACTTATCTTTAAATAAAGATCAGATAGAAGCCAACTTCTAAGGTTATCAAAAGAGAAAAGAATTTGATCTACGTAAAACATTAGAATCTTGCATGAGACAAAAAATGGGAGTGTTATCTATTTTACGTATTATTACTACCAAAGTTATTATTTCCCAGACACAGAAAATGACTTGTGAAGTGTCACTCCACAGAAGAAGTAAAGGAATCTATGACCAGAAGCTATTTCTTGAGGTTCCAGCCAAAAAGATTTATTCTTCACTACCACCAATCTGCCTGCACTTATATATCCAAGAACCTCAAGAAAATCACACGACAGAGACTCAGATGATAATAAAGTGCAAGGGATTTAGTGGGTGGAAAAAAAAAACTGTCTCTTGCAGAAATAGCTATGACACTAAACACTGCTTCAGAGATATTTGATCTTTATTTTCCATAGAAGCTTAAGATAAGTGACAGACAGGGCTCTGAACCTGCAGTGGGGCTTTAAAACTGTCAGGATCTGGTGTTTTTGTATTGAGCATCTTTCAACAACTCAAGTGGAATAAATTATTACTTATCCTGCCCTCTGACTGCCAATGGTTTGTGAGCATAGAAGGGAGTCCTGATGTGGAAATACCCTACTCCATGTCCTAGAGAACAAACCTAGGGAAAGCAATACATGAGGAGATCACTCTCACCAGACCTCATGTTAACCAAAACAAGAAAAAAACAAAACAAAACAAAAAAAACGATGTGGCTATCATTTCTTTTTCCAACCAAATACAGAGCAGTCATCATCTATAATTTCTATAATTTCATAATAATAGAGTGCAGGTGGCACTTCAGGAAGTTATGCAGGACAAAATTTATCTTACACTGCCATATATAGCTGCACTGTCCTCGTATTTATGATTTTGCCATTGACAAGTGAAAATGTTATCATGAACTTGTATTTGGAAACTACTCATCTACATGCTACTTTTACACAATCTCAGCAGAAGGGTTAGGTTAACTTTGGGTGCTTCAGTTCCCTTATTTATAAAAAGGACACAGTTATCTTCATACCACATCCATGTCTTTTTCTCATCCTACTTAAATGTTCTGCCACATTGTTTCAACTAGCCTCTTCTCTGGTTTTTGCACTACTGTCCTCACCTTGTTCTCTAGGATCATGAGTCACTCTCTCCTCCCTTCAGTAACTCCAGTTCTTCTTCTTGACCTCTACTGTGAACTTTCTCTGGGGTATAATCATTGACCCTCTACATCCCTTTACTGCTTCCTCTGAAAGGGTTCATATATTTTCTTTGTTCATGTTGTATCCTTAAGCAAATGACCTCTAATTCTTTCTGTCTAGCACCAGCTTCACACAAGGATCCCGAACCTACTGGATAGCTCTTCCTTGGTAAAGTAATATCCCTTCAATCTCATATTTATAACCACTTTAACTTGCTCCCCAAGATTATCCCATTCTGGCCAATGGGGAAATTTTTCTAGGTCACTGGAGTTAAAATTTAAGAGAAATGTATGTCCAGTGATGGGTATTAAGGAGGGCACGTATTGCATGGAGCACTGGGTGTTATGCTCAAACAATGAATTATGGAACACTACATCAAAAAGACTAATGATGTACTGTATGGTGACTAACATAACATAATAAAAAAACAAAGAAAAGAAAGAAAGTATATCTCTTTTTCCATTGCACCCCAATATCTAAATAGGCTATTGTTTCTCTAAATTTTCTTTGAATGTTCTACATCTTCTGTCAATGACCTGATCTCATTATCTTTAATTTTTTGTTACTAGCTCATAACTATTCAGAGCTGTCTCTTCTCTGTATCACCTCCATGTTATCTCCGTTAATGAAACTGACATACTTTCAACATTTTGATTTTATTTAGTTACTCTCAACAAGAAATTATAGCATTTCATTTTTTGTTTTTGTTTTTCAGATCAAATACAAAGTCCTTGTTCTGGTGCTTTAGGCCCCATTGGAGTCCTGTTATCATATTTCCATATTGCTAAGCTCATTTCTGCCCATGAGCCTGTACTCAGCCCTTTCTACCACCTAGAATGCCCTCATCTTTTCTTCTAAACCAAGTAAATCTCTGTCATGGATCTCCCTTGTCTCTATCAATTCAGACTGTCTTCTCTCTCTCTTTTTTTAATATTTAGCAAATTTTGTTATTAGCACCTCTGGTCGAATAATTTTAAGTTTGCTATTCACTGTGTAGGTATTATTCTTACAGCAAATTTTCCATTCAAGAGAGGAGACAAGTCTTCTTGTTTCCTATTATCTATAGTGCCTAATTTTGAGCTGAGTTTCTAAGTGAGAAACCCCCAGTTTACTCTTAAATTACTAGCTATAAAAATACTTTTAATCAAAAAACTAGGGTTTTTAGTGATCATGTCCTTTTAAGTCCATCTTGTATATAGGGGTATGAGAATGGAAAACAGACCAGATAGGCATTGAAAACATAACTGAGATGTCTCAGCTTAGCTCTCAGTTGTTGGTGGGGTATTCTGTAGTATGGAAGGACATAAGGAACTGTCCAATCATTAGACATAGACTCATACACTATTAAGCTGTGAACTTTTTGTGCAGAAACTTTACTCAACCCACCCTCTGCTCTGTATCTCCAGCACCTAGCATAGAATCCATCCAGGTCGGCTCAATAAATCTAGCTCCCTCAAATGAATTCAATTTGTCTTATCTAGACGAATTACATACCAAACTCTACCCACTTGACAACTAGGACATTTTCCTAGCTCTAGTGTTCCGTTAACTTCATTTCTTGCTTTTCATCATTTTTTGTAGCTTTATTGAGGTGGAATTGATAAATAAAATTGTAAGATTTGACGTGTACAATTTAATGATTTAATATACATTATCAGCATACTGATAAGAAATAATAGATTATAGGACACAACTATCTATATGATCCAATGATCCCACTTCTGGGTATATATCCAAAAGAAATAATTTCTAAGAGATATCTATATTCCCATGTTCATAGCAGCATTATTCTTAACAGCCAACATATGGAAGCAACTGAAACATCCATCAGTGGATGAATGGATAAAGAAAATGTAGCACACATACAATAGGTTATCATTCAACCTTAAAAAAATAAGGAAATTCTATCATCTGCAACAACATGGAATAACACAGAAGACATGCTGCTAAATGAAATCAGCCAGAGGGAGAAAGACAAATATCACAAAGAATCACTTATATATATAGAATCTGGGCATGGGGCGGGACGGGGGTGGCGGGAGAAGCAAACATGGACAACAAGAGTGGTTACCAGGGAAGAGAGAACGTAGAAGTTAGTAAAAGGAAACACATTTTCAGATATAATATGAATAAGGTCTGAGAATCTAATGCATAATATGGTGACTATAGTTGATAACACTGTATTGCATAACTGAAATTTGTAAAACTTACATGTTCTCAATATAAAAAACGGTAAGTGCATGAAGCAATGGATGTATTAATTAACCCAATGGGGGAGAATCCTTTCATAATGTATATGTATATTAAATCATCCAGTTGTATATTTTGATTCTTACAATTTTATTTGTCAATTATATCTCCACAAAGGTGAGGGAAAATTATAGAAAGCAAAAAAGGTAGTTAACAGAACACTAGAACCAAGAAAATGTCCCAGCTGTCAAGAGGGTAAAGTGATGAATTTCCCAAGTTCAGGGCCAAATGACAGACAATTTCTGGGAAAATTCTAGGGAAAAGCATTAAATGATGATTTTTAGATATGTGCTGGTTAATGAATTCAACAAATATTAACAAATACAGCTCTATGTTGCCAAGTGCATGATGGTAACTTAGAAACAAGATGTTCACTCTGATGGAGCTTACATTATATTAAAGAGAGACAGTTCAGGGAAAAAAAATTTAGAAAAGAAATCAGTAAACAGCAGGTGTCAATAGGTAACTCAAAGAAATGTCAAAGCTTAGAAACAGGGATCTTGAGTAGTATGTGTGCTACATTTTCTTTATCCATTCATCCACTGATGGATGTTTCAGTTGCTTCCATATGTTGGCTGTTAAGAATAATGCTGCTATGAACATGGGAATATAGATATCTCTTAGAAATTATTTCTTTTGGATATATACCCAGAAGTGGGATCATTGGATCATATAGATAGTTGTGTCCTATAATCTATTATTTCTTATCAGTATGCTGATAATGTATATTAAATCATTAAATTGTACACGTCAAATCTTACAATTTTATTTATCAATTCCACCTCAATAAAGCTACAAAAAATGATGAAAAGCAAGAAATGAAGTTAACGGAACACTAGAGCTAGGAAAATGTCCTAGTTGTCAAGTGGGTAGAGTTTGGTATGTAATTCGTCTAGATAAGACAAATTGAATTCATTTGAGGGAGCTAGATTTATTGAGCCGACCTGGATGGATTCTATGCTAGGTGCTGGAGATACAGAGCAGAGGGTGGGTTGAGTAAAGTTTCTGCACAAAAAGTTCACAGCTTAATAGTGTATGAGTCTATGTCTAATGATTGGACAGTTCCTTATGTCCTTCCATACTACAGAATACCCCACCAACAACTGAGAGCTAAGCTGAGACATCTCAGTTATGTTTTCAATGCCTATCTGGTCTGTTTTCCATTCTCATACCCCTATATACAAGATGGACTTAAAAGGACATGATCACTAAAAACCCTAGTTTTTTGATTAAAAGTATTTTTATAGCTAGTAATTTAAGAGTAAACTGGGGGTTTCTCACTTAGAAACTCAGCTCAAAATTAGGCACTATAGATAATAGCACAGTCGGCTGTGCTATTGATTTCAGCCAGGAATTTGACTTTGTCTCCTATGATATCCTGAAAAATAAGATGGTGAAATGTGACCCATGATTCTAACTGCACTTGAAAAATATTCTTTCCCATTCAACATTCAATACCTTGTCAAATTTGCAGGTGACACAAAGCTGAAAGCAGTATCTAATATAGCAGAAGACAGGAGCAAGACTCAAAATAATCTTGACAAGTTGGAATACTGGGCTGAAACCAATAAGAAGAAATGTAATAGGAGTAAACATAAAGTCCTATATTTGGCTATGGAAACGATTTTTAAAGCAGGAAGCAGAAAGCAGTAACTTATCAAGAAAATAACATGATAAACTTCATCGACATTAGGAACTCTCTTCATCAAAAGACTTCATTTAAAAAATTAATAGTCAAACCATAGGATGGGAGAAAATATTCACAAATCATATATTTGACAAAGGACTGGTAACCAAAGGACATCCACACTGAGGGAGGGGAAGTAATTTTTCCTTATTGTTGATTTATATTATCTGTATTGTCCTACAGTGAATGTCAACTGTTAGTATTTCTTCAAAATCAAAATTTCGTTAATGAAAAGGTCCTATATTTTAGATAAAAAGAGATAAGGTACACAGGATTTATCCACTTACTGGCAGAAGCAATGGACATGCAGACACAAAGAATAATTGTTCGGCCTTCGTAGCTGGCTACGGGGGACTAAGTAGATGAACAAATCACAAGTAAGGAGAATTGGGCTGTCTTGGATGGGAAAGTAAAACGTGCAGGGGACACTACCTATCTTACCACTTTCCTCTCTGATCACAATCCAGACATAGGGCACTCCTTTTATTTCATTGACTACAACAACCTTTTCCCCTTTAGGTCTTCACACACACTTGCCTCCTGCCCAATATATCTTTCCTCCTCTCTCTCCTTGTCTCATTTTACTTATCCTTCAGATCTCACTTCCCCACAGAAGAATTCCCTAACTTTCCAAACTAGTTTAGGACTCCCTACCACCCTTTCTCATAGCACGTTACATTTTGGTAGCATTTGTGATCATTAATAAAAGCATGTTTATTGTAGGAGCGTTTGTTTATTATCAGTCCTCCCTGCTAGAATGGATGTTTGCTCATCACTGTAACCCAAGCACCCAGAGTAATGTCTAGCACATTAGAGGGACTCAATATACATTACTTTTTAAAGGTTTGTTTATTCTCTTTTAGAGAGAGAGTGCATAAGCGGAGGGGCAGAGGGAGAGAGAATCTCAAGCAGACTCCTCGCCGAGCGCAGAGCCCGACACAGGGCTCAACCTCACAACCCTGAGATCACGACCTGAGCCCGAAACCAAGAGTTGGACACTTAACTGACCGTGCTACCCAGGTGCCCCTCAATAAGTGAAGTTACTTAGTTACAAACCAGTTACATTTATATCAACAAAAGGATGCCAAGATGGCAATGATCAGCAAAAATGTAAAGATCTGTACCTAGGGTTAAGAAAAAGAAATGGAACTAAAGGTAATGTTTTGCATAGCCTCAGAAAGAAAGGTATTTGGTGATTTACGAATGAATGAGCCCCTCCAAAGGGGGGAAAATATGTATGAGAGCCAGTGACTGAGGATCAGTCTATCTTGTTGATTTCTTTATCATTTTCAAAACTTTATCCCCTTTTATCTTATTCTGTTTGCATCTTTTTATCTTGTTCTTCCTTGTACTGGAAACAGGATGTCAGCTTAACTAGCACTAAATTAACTACAGCTTTAAGCATGTGAAGTGACGATCAGCTCCAGAACAAGCTTGCTGTTTCAAATCTTGGCAGCTCAGGCTTGGCTTCTAGCTTCTCTACTTTTCTGCACGGCTGAGAAAGATAGGCAGCAAATGTAGGTGCAGATTCTTAGAAAGTACTGTTCCAATACCATAGAAATGCCAGGAACTCACAGGGCCGCCTTCTTTCACAGCCAATAGATTCATTATTCTATTTAAGATCCACTCAGTAAGTTGTTTATTAAATGGCCATTATGTACCAGACACTAGGCTTATTAATAAAGGTCAGTGCCCTAATGGAGCTCACGATCTAGTGGGCCAAGAGACCATAAATATGGAAACAAAAGTCAATTACCAAGTTAAGATTCCACTGAGGGGCAGGGGGAGCAGCAGAACAAAGAAAATACAAGAGGGGGTCCCAGTCATGTAGGAACCTATGAGGAGATGGCATTCAAGCTGCAAAGTTAAAAGATAAGATAGAATCAGCTTTGCAAGAGGACAAAGTTAAAAGATGAGATAGAATCAGCTTTTCAAGTAGAGGAAGCAGCATACGGAAGATGTGGGGCAGAAATTACTTAGGATATTCAAGGACCTGAAAGCAGGCCTGTCAGGTGGGAGCAGAGGGGAAGAGAAGAAGAGTGACATGGGTGATGGAGGCCGGGACCCAGTCCTGCAGAACTCCAGGGCTGCGCCTCTAACGTTGGATGTCAGAGGACATCCAGTGGGAAACCACAGATAGACACAGAAGTGCCATGGCCCCAGCGAGCAACCACAGACATTCTAATGTTAGACTTCCAAGTACATGGTCCCTACGTTTTTGCTGGCTGGTTGGTTTTTGTTTGCTTTTCTTCCTAAGCACTCCGAGCCTGTTGGGGGCTTCTCCCTCACTCTAAAACCAAGCCAGTCTCCAAATTACAAGTTAGTGAGCTAATCGACCAAATCCTTAACGGAGGAAATGGAAAGGAATTTGAATAAAGTATTGATAAAATAAGAAACAATGTATCTGTGTCAGCAGTTACTGTTTATTTTACATTAATGAGTCGTTTTAAAGAAAAAAAAAATGTTTACAAACTGTTGTTTTTGTCCACCGATGGCTGAAAGGCAACCGACTTTATAAGGGAGTGAAAAAG
The DNA here is from genome assembly GCF_037043125.1 of Eumetopias jubatus. Lineage (NCBI taxonomy): Eukaryota > Metazoa > Chordata > Mammalia > Carnivora > Otariidae > Eumetopias > Eumetopias jubatus. The sequence continues at coordinate 62,689,170 of NW_028274807.1, forward strand.
AGCATAAGACATTACCTTGGTTTTGACATATCCCTAACAGAGAAAGTTGTTAAATACTAGAATGAATTCTGTAGAGCTTCTTCCTAAGGCCACCGGATATTAGAAACTCATTTGTCCGGCATAATTGCAGGGTTGCCATGTCTGAAGTAAAAAAGATGGGGGATTTTTCTTTCATGTTTCCCTTGAGTTGAATAATCCAAGAGTCTCCAAGAGACTCTCATAACCAGCAAGTTGTAGAGTAAAGAGAGATCAGAATCTGGCAAATCGGGAGGTGCTTGATAGATGTTAACTAATTTCCTGGTTGGGAGTAGACAGGTGAATATAACATTGCTGCAGAGAATAATATTTGAATAATAGTGAGAATCTGATTCTTTACAATTACCGTCATACACAAGGAACATTCCAATAATGGTGTGAAATGTTCTCAGCAGCCATGAGTCAGTTAAATTGAATTTAATGTGCTTTGAAGAACACATTACACCTGAGAGATACGGGCAGCAGGGTCAGACAAGTCAGCAGTTACCAGGAGACAGCCAGTGGAAGAGGAGAAAACCCGCCACAATATAGAAACAATGGAATGCTGGAGGTAAGCCTCGCCAAGCAGGATGATAAAAGCAATGAAAAAGCCAGCGGAAGTGGAAGATGGAGCTCAAGGTGGCAGTAGCTCCTTGGAAGGAACCTGCCCACTGGCACAGGCAATAAATTGCCAGCCAAGCAGGGTATGGCTCAGTGGAAAACATCTACATCAGGTCAGGCCAGCCCACTGGCAGCAAGGCAAGCCAGTCAATGGGGTAGTCACTGCAGAGCCAAAGACAGAATCAGTACATCCAGAGGAACATGAGATGGGCGATATCCACAGTATTGGTTTAGTGAAAGCCCATCAACTGGCAAGGGTAATACATTTGAGCAAAACAGGAGAGTGGTATGCAAAAGCCAAGAGACATGATTTGAGCTGTGCCAAGTGAGAAGAATAGTCTCTGAGGATCTATCAGTTTGCTACCAACCAGGAGCCCTCTGGCAATGTGAGAACAGCATACACACTGCCAAGCATGGTAGGGCAGGGATCATGGCAGCCAGCATATAGGATGCACAGAGGGAACCGCTAAACTACCACAGTGCAAGCCCACAGGGCCCACATAGCCTGCTGCCAATAGCCAAGCACAGACTGAAAGACTGGAACAGCACAGGACAAGGCATCAGAAAGTCATGATTTGAACTATCTCTCTGTCATTAGCCCTATGACTTTAGATGGAAACACTACCTTGTCTTTTTTTTTTTAATTTTATTCATTTATTTTGGGGGGGAGGGGGGAGAGAGAGTGACTGAGCATGAGCAGGGGGAAGGGCGGGGGGGGAGAGAGAGAGGGAGAGGGAGAGGGAGAGGGAGGGAGGGAGGGAGGGAGGGGGGGAGAGAGAGAGAGAGAGAGAGACAGAGACAGAGAGAGAGAGAGAGAGAATCTCAAGCAGACTCCACACTGAGCATGAGCCCAACATGGGCTCGATCCCACGACCCTGCGATCATGACCTGAGCCGAAATCAAGAGTCAGATGTTTAACCGAATGAGCCACCCAGGCGTCCCTCTATTTTGTCTTAATAACCCATTCCTTCCTTATCCTCCTTATCCTCTAGGAACTTCAGGTCTCCCTCCCCAAATTGCATTCTGGCCCTGAACTGAGCCTAGGGATGCCAGATGCTGCTAGTCTTCCCTAATGCCATTATCTCGCTCTGAGGTCATTGGCTGCTTTACCATCTAAGGAAAGGCTGATTTTGCCTCTCTCCCTAATGCACATTTCTGCTTCCACTTTTCAGGCTGTGCTCTTGCATAGTTTACTTGATGGCCTGAACTACTCTTCATCACCTGTAGCCCACACACACTTTTCCACAGCCCACATCACCTCTACGAGCACAAACTCCAGGTTGTGGTTATTCCAATTTGACCTACTTACTCAATACAGCTATCTGTGTTTCGGGGACCAGACTCAGTCCCTGAAATTCTCCACTCCAAATTCTACCAGGCAGCTCAAGACTAAAAACAAATATAAGCAAAGTCACGGTCAGAAAAGTCAGTTTATTTCTCATTACCTGAGCATATTATACTTTAAATAATCATTTGCCTTTTTAAGACTGCATGCTGTCAGGGCAGATCACTTCTTCCTTTAAATTCATAATGTAAAAAATTGCTCAGGAATAATCTGATACAGCCAGTATATCCTATGACAAAGATGAAACTTGATAAATGTTACATGTGATAACCGAAGGAAAGAACTTCCCAGAGCAATAGCAAGCTCACTTCTACAATCACTAGGGAAAACATCTCCCTTAATTCTCTAAAAGCAACCTCCTCTCCTCTCCCCACTCCTTTCCCTTCTGCTTCCCTCCCCTTCTCTTCCCTTCTACTCCCCCTTCCCTTCTCTTTCCCTCTACTTCCTTTCCCTTCCTCTCTGGCTCCCTTCCTCCCTCCCACCTTCTCCCTCTCCCTTTCCCCTTCTCTCACATACACACTCACACCAAATAAGAACTGCTTTATTCAAGTACCTCATGAGTGATGTTTCATGCAAGATTATAGCTGGGGGAGGAGGGCTTCTTTTTGTAGCAGCATGTTCCTTCTGCTGCACCCTTCACTGCTGCCAGAGCTTTGGAGCTGGGCTACAGGTCTTTGTCAGAGCAATTCTCTGAGGATACTAGCAATATTCTACAGTCGAAATGAAAGATAATGTGGCCAAGTTTACAAAGAGTTCTCCTTGTGGAAACATCATTTATGAAATCTTAACACTTAGTTGATCCAAACCAATGGCGGCTATCTTAATGTCATGCCAAATTACTGGACTAGTATATCAGGATTCCCTTCATGTGGCATGACGAGATAAATAAGCCACCATGAACCAGACCAACTCCAATTTAGATATTATCTGATACAGCCACAGTCATATGGACAAACGTCAGAAGTCAAGAACAGTAAGAGAAGTGCCACCATGACTGCAGGAATGAATTCTTGAGGAGTTGAGATTACAATCGAGGGTACCAAAGGCTCTTTGCTTTGTATGTGCTCTTTTCTTTTATCCTCTACAAGACTTATCTCCTGTGAGTGGACAAAACTATTGCTTAAGAGATAGGGCTTCAGGATTGCATTCTTAAGTTCCCCTCTGAAATCTCCAAGAGTTTAGGTAAAACATAAACTACTGTCCAGCTTGCTTCACAATAGTAGTAACAATCAACTTCAAACCAGGATCCTGAGTTTCAAAAACATTTCTTTCAAGAGCCATATAAATATTTTACACTCCTAATGGCATAAATACAGAGATGCCATCATTTTCCACCTTATCCATCTGATCTCCCAAAATCTTGTACAACTAGTCCTCTCCGTATTCTAAGACCTGGCAGGGCTCAGTTCCTGCTGACTTTATTTCGAATGCCAAGCCCATCCCAGACCTGTACTACAAAGTCTATACAGAATCATTGAAAATGACATCGGTTGCTTGACTGGTGGCCCTGTCCGGCACAAACATTGAGGTGAGGTACCAGGAAATCCCCGGGCTTGCCTTCCAATCTGCACTGGTTTCCAAGAATCACCTGTGGGTATAGCTTTGGCTGTTGAGAATATTGGGAAAGAGATAAAGATAGCTGATATGGATGAAAGAAAACGAGCAAAGAAGAATCTGTAAGAACTCAGAAAGTGATGAATCAAAGGAAATACTCTGAATACCTGTTGTGAAAAAATGAAATTTTTCTAATATATTTACATATATACATTTTGTTTTTAATATAGCACATGCTTTAAATTCTTTGACATAATTCCCCTAAAAATTAGATCGACATACCTTAAAAATGCTTCTCTGATCAGGCTTCCATGATCTGGATCCAGCTTTCTTTCCAGAGTTAACATCCCACCCCCCCCCCCACCGCCCCATGCCTGGCCCTCTACATATGTGTACTCTGGCATGTCGACCTCTATTCAGTTCCTTGAACATACCACATTTTCCTTCTCTGGACATTTCCTTCTGGAAGTCCACCTCTCCCAGGACTGGGTGGAAGTTCTCTATTGCTTGGACTTATGAAACAAAATAAACTGTACTAAGTGCCAAGACGCCACTGCAGGAATAATCATATTATTATTTAATCTTATCTTGAATAGAAAATAAAAGGTACTTCACTGAAAATGCCCTTGTGAGTGAATTCTGCCTCTCATTTCTGAATGTGTGTTCACTGTGATTAAAAATAATTAATGAATTAGAGAGAAGGGAAAAGAATATTCCCTATTCTAACTAATTTTCTAAAACAGCCTAGTAGCTAACATGGTTTTGCACATAACAGGAACTCAGTAAATATTGGCTGATTGAACTGATTACGAAATGTATACCACATGGAAAGTAAGCCTTATAGAATCAAAATTATCAATCAAGTTCATCTATATCTGTTATTTGCTCTACCTTAATGAGACTGTAACCTTATCAGAAGAAATACAGATTATTTTGATAATGCTTTCCTTTTTAGAATGTTTTCTTTTTCATGGTCTCTGTTACTTTCCACTTCAAAATAAACTGTAGCCAACCAAGGGATATAAAACATGCCTCTTGACTGTCACTACAAAATTCCAAAAATTACTTGATATATTAAGAGCGGATAAGTGAAACCAATACGATTCCAAGTGCTATTACTGGCACTGGAAAAAAGAAAGAAGTGGCAGTGTTAAAGTAGGCATTAGCTTTAAATGACCTCAAAGTCCCTGCAGTGAAGCAGTAAAGGGCATCTAAACTATGCAGCATCATACAGCAGAACCCACACGACTAGGAAAGAACACAAGGGACCTGGACTCTCTCAGAGGGGCCTCTTTGCCACAACCGTGTCATCTGCAGATTTATCTCTCTCCAAACGCAGGTTGGCCTATTTCCAGGGAGTCTCTCTTTTCGTGGAAACCATTGCTACAGGTTTATAACCCTATTCGGAGACCCTTCTGGGGCATTTAACTACAAGACACACTAATCCTAGTCAAGTCCCATCACAAGGGACAGATCATAGCTCATCCTGATACCATCCATGAAGACACACTTTGCAGTCTAGTACTGACTTCAAACATATCTTCATGATCCAAACAGTTGCAGGCCCTAGGTGCCCAGTTTTCGAGGAGGGGGCATCAGGATGAAGTCCCTCTCCCACTGTTGTGGCTAGTCTCTTTGTTTTCTATCCCTCCATGTTTCCATTCCTCCATTCCTCTCACTACAGACTTACAACCATGGAAACCTGAGTGTGGAATATCACCATGCTTGGGAATCTTTCCTGTCCTACATGTTGCTGTCCTGTGACAACTGCAAGACCCCGGTCCCACCTGTGACAACCAGCATTATTCATAAAAGACCATAATGGCATGAGATAGCACGCATACACTAGAGTTGGTGGGTGTGGTGACCTTCTGTTTCCACTCTCCAGCGAAGACTGCAACCACATCAGTGTCTTTGGCCCCTAAAACCCAAAACGGATTTCCTGCAGCTTCTTCTTGAGGGAGTGAAAGTTGCTTAGAGAAGCGTGTAAATTCATGGCAAGAAGCAATAAAGGTGAGTTTTATACATTCCCATTATTGCTTCTACGTCTTTGCAATAATGTTTATTGACATGTTTGAACGGAGCACAAGCTGCAGTTCAGTTCAACTGCCTGTGAAAATGGGACATTTGTCAAGAAACAAACCTCGCAGTTTTTAGTGGCTCTGACAGTGGGTACTAGAAAAGATACTGATGGGAAAAAAAGAGAGAGTAGGCAGGCCTGGGGGGAGGGTGTCAAGGAATATGCTCAGCACAGATGCCTACAGTGGAGGAAGAGGGGATGGCTGAGGATGTAAAAATGAACACTAAACACATTGAGTGACTACCGGTTGCCTGGAAGCATATGCACTTGTATGGAGAACATCAACAAAAGCTCCCTCTGTCTCCAAAGCCAGGCCTCCACAGCGATGCTTTCAGTTATGATTTCATTCCCACTTTGCTTCCCCCCATCCCCACAGTCGATCTCCAATGACAGTCTGGCTCTTAGAGTGTGCATTTCACTCTGTTCTTCAGGGTTCCCATGAACTAAAAAGAGCACAGCACCTAGTTCGCATATAACCTGCCTTCAGTCATGAAATCAGTCCCCCGGTGATTCACAGGCAACACGCTTGTTGGGGCTACGAGGCGCTGGGTTGGGTGCCAGGGCTGTGCACAGACGTTTCCCACACGGAATCTGCAGTCTAGTAACAGAGTATGTTGCACTCATTAATAATACAGAGCAGCTCACACACACGGAGGAACGAAAATGATCTGTTGGTATTTTTATTTCCCCTCATCAATGACCCAAGCGAGTAGTAAAGTGCTGGGGACAGGATAAACTTTTAATAGATAACCGATTCACATCCCAAATTCAAGTGTACTTCAGATGTGCAAGGCAGTAACATAAAAGCTACTATCAGCTCTTTTCTTCTCCCCGTTCCGTTCAGCACTCTAGAATCTCAGCCATTCGGCAGCCAAACTACCAAATTCCCAACACGGCTTTCCGACATATACTTACTGCCTGGTGCCAGTGAATGAGTCAGTGCCCGCCTCCTTCCTCCTAAAACTCCTCAAAAGGAAATGGGTAAAACTAGATCTTGGATGTCATCGTCAAACACTATGCTTTATGAGGGCATAAAGGCAGTTTGGACCTACAGATTTAGTTCAGGGACAAGTTTTCCAGTCCCGATACATTACAAAAAGAAAAAAGAATAACACTAGTTATGGCAATTAGTTCATGACAATGTGCTACATTATACTTAGGATGCCATAGTACAGGAATAAGATCGTTTGGTCCTGGAAAACAAATCCCTCAAAAAAGTCAGAGAGACTAGCTGAATCACTGGGGATCTCAGTTTTGAGGACCTCGACTCTCAGTTGGCACTGGTTTCTGGCAACCCTGAGTTAACAAAATTCCAAAGTTACAATTTCACTTAAATCTTTCTATAATGGACTTTCCACCTAAATTTTTATCTTCTTTCCTTCTCCTGCCTCTCAAAACCCACAGCTTAGCATTTCATTTCAGACTTGCAAAAGCCCTAGATTCTTTGCTATCTTTTGCTTCCCAGACCTCTTTGTAAATCAATCAAACCTGTTCCCACTATACTGTACCCCACATTCTGAAGGCAAGCTCTCAGAGTGTAAGAGTGGTGTTAGTTTAATAGACTTGTTCATCATTACATGGGTATCAAGGCACTCATAAAGCATACTGTTTGATGGTGACATCCAAAATGTAGTTTTACTCATTTTTCATGGTCTGCAGGAACACTACAGTGCTAGTAAAGTTCTAAACCTATTTTGATTACTGCAGTATCAGAGGCTAGTTTATCTTTACTTAGTACTTGTCCCCTCCTTATAATCAGCACTGTAACCTCTCCCTATTTTTGATGCCATTTACATTCAATTTTGACTTTGGCTTAGCAAATAAAAATATTTATTAATATATCGATGTCCCAACTAATGCTTACTTTGGAAGGCATAGTATTATTGGTGGAGTGTGCGTGCATGGGTGTGTGTGTGTGTGTGTGAGAGAGAGAGAGAGAGAGAGAGAGAGAAAGAAAGAAAGAAAGAAAGAAAGAAAGAAAGAAAGAAAGAAAGAAAGAAAGGGGTGGGGGGAGGGGAGGGGAGGGAGAATGAGAATGAACATGTTGATCAGAAATTACCTGGCTCAGAAAAAAGTAATTTACTGATAAATGATTATCCATTTAGAGGTAACCAGTGTCAGCAAAAGCTGCCTTAAATTAATCTATCTGCCGATCCTCTCAGATCTCTAATACAGGATAGCAGAAGGCAAGTCAACTCAGCCATGTCACGGAGTCTCTCATAAACAGTAATAAATTGCCATAGATTTCATTTCACATCTCAGCAATTCTGGCCCTAACATGGTGAGTAGAAAAGGGTGGGGGCTGAGGGCCAACACAGAAGAGGAACAGTGAGCCACAAAAGAGCCTGTCCTAGTCCAGCAGGAGTACCTTTCAGAGCTCAAAAATTCACACAGCACAGATTCACAGAGGTGAAATTCACGATAATAAAGACACTAGACTAAGAAGCAGAAGTTATGGTCCTACCAGTTACCTACAGAGATTCCCAGAGCAAGGCACCTAACTGAGGAGAAAATGGCTACCAACAAAGTTGTTGGAAAAAATGAAATGAGATTATGTACAAAAATGCACACTGCAAAGGGTAAAGAATGTTACCTAAATACAAGTCTATCAGTCGACAACGTACCTATCACGTGCAGCCACTACAGAAATATGTCATAGCTCTCAACGCACTTATGATATAATGGGCACGTGCGGGAACTATAAACATACCTTTAGGAAACATTTTAATCATTACCAGTGTAGAAACAAGTGCAAAGTGCTCTAGAAATGGAAGAATATAGTTTGTGATGGAAGGCAACATTATTATTGTGGTTCTCTGACACATCATTAAGATGTCAATTTCCCTTAGGAATTTGTTAAATCACTTGTACCTCAACACTGAAAAACTCGTTTGCCTCGTGGCTCCCTTAGTGAACATAATGCAGCACCTGCAATTAACAATAAAAATAAACAGTGTAGTGATTTTAATGTCTGGGGCCATTCTATATTTTAACATGCTGGTATTCTAGTAACTTGGTGTGAGCATCTAATTATAATTATTATTTGGCACTTACACGAACTCTCCTTTAGGGAACTGCTTTTAAAATATTGACTAAAACTCAAAGTACTTGGTTAAGCAAGCAGATCAAAGGGAAATGGGACGGTATTAACTCATTCACTCACTTGATTTTTATATAGGTATTATTATACTATGTGTAACTATGATGCAGATCCACATTATAACATTATAAATAATATATATAACATTATATAAATATTTAGTTTGGAAAGGACCTTAATAGTTTTCATCCTTTTTTCATTACATGACCTTATTGGTTCCTTAAGAAGCGACAGCAACGGAAAGCAAAATCTTCCCATTGTACAGATTAGGAAATGAAGTTTGGGAGGATTCCATTTGGAAACAGTTCCAGGGTCCGAGTCCCAGGATTCATGTTGCCTGATTCATTGCTATCAATGTCTGCAGCTGGTATTTGCCATTAGTACTGCTCCTGAAGTAAAGCTATACTTGTAAAGTTCCTAGAACATATCTTAAATGCCTTAAATATTCAATAAATACTATGAGTGATTAAAGTTGAGATTTGATTCTTGCAACGAGCATACTCTAATGAAGAAACTACTACTTTATAAAATTATTATCATTAGAAAAGTATGAAGAAATCTCGATAGTTTGGAGGGGGAAAAAAAACCTAAATTTATCTAAAGCATGCCAAGTTCTCTAATATGTACCTAAAATTAAAATTTAAACACAGTTATGACATATTCTGGATTTTTTTTGGCTGGGAGTGGGATAAATGCTATCTTTCTAATATCAGCAAAGTACCCAACTAGAGAGTGAAAAATTCAGAAAATATCATAAATAATTCACCTATGCACTGCAAACTATATAAGTATTCGTAATGATTCACCTGGTTTACTATATACTCACATTTTCATCTGGATATTTCAAATTGCGTATATATATATATATCCAAGCCCAGTATATCCAGCCTCTAGTATATTCATACATGGAAAATACGGCAAACAACTCCCACCCATGTGCTTCTTGATTTAACATATGATTAGACAAAAACTGCATATACTTTGGACCAGGTAGGAAGAAAGAGCCCCCTTGTGAAATATCAAAAAGGCGCCCAGGCCTCTTGGAGTATAAAAAGCACCTCGTGTGCGGTCTATTGCCCTTATATCATGCTGGCTACTCCATATCTTAAGGGTTGCCTGTTAACATCTGATTTTTATTATTATTTGGCACTTACATGGAATCTTTCTTTGGAGAGCCATAAATGGCTTTTAAAGTATTGATTAAAACTTAAACTTGTTATAAGGTATATATCATCCTAAGAACAAATCTGTCTCCACTATACCATTGTTGATTCTTGGTGGCCTTCAAGATATATTTTAAATATATGGCATTTAACATTACTTAAGATCGGGTCCCATCGGGACGCCTGGGTGGCTCAGTTGGTTAAGTGTCTGCCTTCAGCTCAGGTCATGATCCCAGGGTCCTGGCATCCAGTCCTGCATTGGGCTCCTTGCTCAGCGGGGAGCCTGCTTCTCCCTCTGCCTGCCACTCCCCCTGCTTGTGCTCACTCACTCACTCTCTCTGACAAATAAATAAAATCTTTAAAAAAAGTAAAAATTGGGTTCCATCATTATCTTCAGCTTTGACTTCTGTCACTCACCAATAACTTGCCCTAGAGCATCCACTCAGCACTACCCAACACTCATTGCAGTAAAGAAACCTATGTTACTAACAGGAACAGCTTTGCATGTCTGTTGGCTATTTTGCTTTATTTTAGTTACTAAGTTGACCAAAAAAATTAAGTAAATAAGTAAAAGAGTGATTTAAAAATAACTGGCTATGTTTTTTCAGTCTTCAAGAGCATAAAGTTGGGATTCAAAAGCATTGAATTGAATGTGTTGATTAAAATGATTTGGGGAGCAGATAATCATAAAAGGGTCTCCCTTTCCTATCAAAAAAAAAAAGGCAGCAGCTGTTTTTGCACTGCTGTATAAAACACCTTTTAAGTTAAACAATAAACTAATTTGAAGGAGGTATAAGAAATGTTGAAACAAATTGAAAGAAGTAGGATCTATTACACTTATTTTTCAAAGAAGATAACCACACAATAGTCACTGACAAAGATGCATTGTTGCTTCTGGAAATACCACCTGGTGGTTTAAAGAAAAAGCCAGGCACTTCATTCTACTCCATCTTCTGGTTTACAGTGTTTGGATTTGTAGCCACAGCTTCAACCCTTGCCAAAGGCTCCATACTGCACGCTGTCATTCACCCTGCCAGACTGCAACATCTGCCAGGATTTATGGCTACCACACTGCTCTCTCATTGCTAAGAGCAGATGGCTGGGCTGAGGGGCAGCAGATTGCCTGAGGGCAGAGACAAGGGTGTGTGGGAGAAGAGAGAACGTGGTGGCCACAGGGACACACTTCATTCTCTAATGAGCTTAGGAAAGATGTCTTCCAAGAACTTCTTTCCTTAAAGGCTTTAGTCAGGTCAGCTAAGATTCATGGTAAGCTTCAGGAAGTTTGAGAAACTAAAATTGAATACAAAATAGTTAGACACACATATATAAATATATTCATTTATTTATGGAGAGATCTAACCACATAAGTATCTTCAGAGAGTCTTGCCCTCCCTCTCCCTATCTTAAAAGTATGGCACATCTATCTGTATTATTATATGATATATACAGCTATCTATCTATCTATCCCCATATGATACTGAGAAGTATTTTGAAACTTTGTGAGTTGTTTCAATTATTACATTTATGGAATCACATACATAGCACATACCTAAAGAACCAGTGGTTTTTGATTCAAGAATAAGCAACAGTAAAATCTGAACCCAGGGCATCATAACAAGAAATTATTAAATAGGTTGATGCAAATTATAACAAGAAAACTCATTGGCTGTATCCACTGGGTATGCTGCTGGTGGTGTCATCTTTGTACAGAGGCTAATGAGCAGGGTCTTCATAGGAATAAACGAAAAGAAGCTACCCCCCACCTAACATTCTGTCACCAAACATGGAGCATATCAGGGGAAGTGTGAGGAAATAAAAATTCCAGAAAGAAGGGGTGAGTCAAGCTAGAAGCCAGTTAAAACCCCACCCTATCATTTTCCCACATTACCTCTCCAGGGAGCTTTTCCAGACTTCCCCACCCATGCTTAGGATGGCTCGCCCTCCTCAGTGCTGCCATGACACTCAAATCCCAGCTCTCGCACTGCACATGTCAAGTCCTACTTATCTTTTACGTGCCTATCACCTTTCTACACTGTGAGCTCCCAGAATCTTAATCCCTTTATCTTAATCATTTTTTGAATCCATGGCGCCTAATACACCATAGATTGGATAAATGTTAAACAAATGTACAAAATAGGATTTTTTTCTAATAGCTTCATTGCTAATGATATGACTGGAGTGGAAGTATGACCGTGCTCAGTGTGCAACACACAGCCACAACTGCAGTGCACATGCATTCATCTAAGTCCATCGTACTTATGCTGGGGTTTTAGGGAGGCAAAGAAGGGAGGAATAAAACCATGGGCAATTTATGTTAGAGGCTTAGGATTCATTCAAAATACCTGACAATATATAGTGCTATAAATTAATTTTTTTAAGTTTTTTTCCAATCGATCAGAATGCTATGTATTTTTAATTTCAACATTAATAGAATTTATATACTTGAATTTCCAAAACTCCAGTCCCATATTTTTTCACATGAGAAAATTGAAGCCCAGAGAAGTGACTTGTCCAACGTTACCCAACTAGTTGGTAGCAGGGCCCAGAACTCAGGAGCAAGAGACTTAGGTCTCCTGAGCCTCAACCTTTCCACAATATCAAGCTGCTACAACTATTTTAACGAACATCCCTATATGCAATTAAATAAATATCAGTAGTAACAGTAACACTAATATCGCCAAGCCTTTTGAAACATTCTAAACTGTGTCAGTTAATTGTACAAATCTCTCTGGTTCTGCATCTTCCCATAGGAGTTTTGAGGTTTTAACATTTCCAGGAATAGAATAAATCCAGGATAATAAAGATGTGGCAGAAAAACAAACACTGTGCTTAGGGGGTTAGGAAACCAGATTGAATACAGTAAAGGGTACACTGAAGACAACGTGTAATTGGTAAATCAGCATGACAAGGCTGGCGTTCCTCCCCATCTGTGTCTGTTGGCATGGCTCCCCACATTGCCTCTCTGAGTTGTCTGAGAAGGTCTACAGTGTGCTTGAAAATGTTCTATTACTCTTTGTACCTGTAGATGCAAAGCCACTATATGGTGCATCCTAGGGGATGGAATTCTATCACCAATATTAGCAACCAGAAAGAATGGAAGCATTGTTCAGTCATTCCAACAAGAGTCTCTGTCATTTCAGTGTTTTAAACAAGAATTAGTACCACTCGCTGGGAGTGTTTGGAAATGTGTGGGACATTCTTGATTATCACCATAACTGAAGACTTCTATTGGTATTTAATGACGAGAAATGCCAGATGCCCTGCAATGTGGAGGGGCAGTCTTGCACAAAGAATTGGCTTACCATAAATGCCAAAGAGCATCACCCATGTTGAGAACCACGGAGAGTATTGTGAGTTCCTATGCACTCTAGCAGCTCAGAGAAGGCAAAACTGAAAAGCCTGTGTCAAGCTTCAAGTATGACAGTACTCCCAGGACTTGCCTTCCACTTGAGTGGAGATTAAGAATTTTTGGAAGATGCAAAATACAAAATAGTAGGCACAGTGTTCTCTTTGGTGCACCCGAGGGTATTATAAGTAGTTGAAGAAAAGAAGTCTAGATAACTTAACTCCTTAACAGTCAAAGGAGTATTGAAAGCATACAGGTTTCCCTATTATTAACCTGGAAATTCTAATGAGTCAACATCTTTAAAAAAGGTAGAGAAATCAGGGTGCCATCTCCAAAGCAAAGTCAGACAGTATAACCAAGATACATGATATATGATGTATGATACAGGTAGCATGCGTGATGTATGATACAGGTAGCATGCATGATGTATGATGCAGGTAGCATGCATGATGTTTGATGCAGGTAGCATGCGTGGTGTATGATACAGGTAGGATATAAAACATATGATGTAGGAACCCCCCGAGTTACCAGTGGGGCAGGTACCTGAAAATGAAAACACCAGCATATCTGAGCCAAGAACCCAAAGCAGCACCACCTTCATCCAAGACACACTCCTAAAATACAAGCTGTCTTCTTGGCCTCCACCGCTTTGCCAGGGAAGCATGCAGTGCCTCTCCAATTCTCCGCAACCTTTCACTAGTCCCTCTTAGATCTGTGAGGACCATCTTCAGTTACCAAGCCCTACACACAAGACTGACTGTTTCACTATTACCAAATTCATGATTCAGGAAAGTAATCCAGTGATTTTTCACTTCAGTTCAGAAAGCATTTCTTAGGCAATCATTCTTGAACTGCTTTGTGGCATACTCGGGTAACATAAATCACTCATCCATCAAGTATTTATCGAATGCCTGCCACTTGCCAAGTCCCATGCAATAGACAGTAAGGGATATAAAAATAAAACTGGGAGACTGACTGACTGTCCTCAAAAAATTCAGACTCTAATGGAGAAATGATGGGTAAAATTTTTAGGGAAGGCACATAAAGTCTTGGGCTGGGTTTTGAAAAATCCAGTGAACTAGATTTAGAATAATGGAGAAGCAAAACTGAGTTAGAAACATACCTTGGATATGCCCTCATCCTCATCAGCCATCCTCTGTAGCTCTGTTCATAATGCTATTTCAGAAAACCTTTAAAGTCCTGAGCACCCAATTAACTGTAGGCTGTACTACACAGTTCAGGACTTAGTTATATGCGGTCTTGATAATTCTGTAGTTCTATTCTGTAACACTCTCTTATTTCCTAAGACACATGGTAGCCACCATGAGTGCAGAAACCACACTGTCTCTATTTTTTGTGGCTTACACGGAGACATACACAGAGCTGGGCAGGCAGCTGATCAGACACATTTGCCTATTGACTTGAAGAGAAAAAATATGGGAAATCAGGGATGAAGATACAGACTGATGAGTTGCTAACGAAGACTGCTAATGCAGTTGATGTTCGAAAGTCCTTGCAGCCACCACAATGCCTTAGCGTTCAGCATAGCACCTTGCACAAAGTAGGCATTAAGTGAATAGTTATTGAAGTTAATTGACAGGAGAATTGGTATTTCTATGGAATTTCTATGATCTTGGTATTTCTTTGATTTCCAGAAAGCTAGACTCTTCTGGGAAATCTGTCATTTGTATGGGAGAGATCTGTAATTTTCTGCTCAAAGTTTGGCTCTCTAATAATGGAGGTCACAGGACCTCCATTATCTTGCCCTAAATTGACCCCTTTTAGTGCCATGACAAAGGATTAATCAGGGTTGTCCTTTCTGGAGCCACCATGGACTGGTGAGAAAGAGTGCATCTTTTTCTTTTGCTAGAGTTTTAAAGTAGCTGACATTGTCCACGCTGCTCTCTGTGGTCCCACTGTCAGTGGAGGCCAGCATGGGGCTCTTCTCATCCCTGATCCATGTATTTTTGCTACTGCTCTTTAGGATCTGCTATACCCTTCATTTCCTATCTCTTCACTTCCACTCCAGTTAAAACTTGTTTACACTGGAGTCCCGTTTTTATTTTCCAGTGTAATGACGGTACCCAGTGCAAGTGCAGACACATAGTAGGCCCTCAACAAATATTTGTAGGGAAAAAAAATGACAGTTCTTTTTATGAAACCCCCTTTTTAAGATTCCAGTCCTTAGTCACTCCCGAATCAGCCTACGTGCTTTAGTAATGTGGATTCTTAATCTTCTCTGATGCTCTTCTACACAGAAGCGCCAATCTTAGAATAATTGGTCTTGGACCTTTTAACATTCTGCATTTCAAATTCTGTTCACTGTCTGCATAGCTAAATCTACACATGTTCTCGTTGATCCACTATCAATAAAGCGGGAGTCTGCTTATAAATGGGGCTTATTCTCTTTTATATCTCTAATATCTTTAACCAGAACTCACAAAAGTGGAGAGAGAACCTGATTTAGCTGGTTCTGTTTTGTGAAATGTGTGTCTCTATGGGGGAGAGGAACACGGAAGATATTTAGGTTAATAATGTGTAATTTGTGTCCCCTTGCCCCTCGGTTCCAGCATGTTCAGAGCATCCTAGAGATGATGGGTAAAGCAACCGATAATACACTGGAGTTTGAAACTTCGAAGGACTAAGAGAAAAACCGCTATTCTAAGAGCCAAGAGTACATACTCCTTCTCACCTTCCCCTTTTTTCTGGCCAAGTAACTGTTGCTCCTGGTTCAGGAGCGAGGCCTAGAAGCACGAGAGAGATAAAGCAGCAATGGTGTCATCTGCAATTCATCCCGAGGAACTGTGATGTGAGCACACATACATTTAAATATTTGAAAAGCATCTTTTAAAATGAATATCAAAATGACAAATAATCTAAGTCAGAGAAAAATGCCCCAGTGTTTCCCTATCTCCCTTTTCTCATTATGGAGATAAATCCCAGATGGGTCTCCAGACAGCAGAGGGAGTGGGAAAAATACTGGTAATCACAAACACAGGAGTACAAGAAACGTCTGCAGAAAGCTGCCCTCCTGAAAGAGCAGGGCCGCTGGGCCCCGCCGGCTGCCGGCAAGTGTAGGAGCTGACCTCAAGAGCCTCTGAGCTCTGGGGAAGAGCCCCGGTCCTGAGCCAGGAGGTGGCCAGGTCCAGCTGGTGGGGAGGAGGGCCGTGACAGACTTGTTTACTTTGGGTTTCTTCTGCTGATAGCTTGAACTTCAAGGGATTTGGAAGTTTGATTCGGATTAATGTTCAAAAGCGAGGCTGTTTCTCACAACCTCATCCAGCCCACTCATGTATGTAAAACTACAGGGGGAGTTTCAGGAAAATAAGCTCTCTGGGGAGACTCCCACCCTCGCTGCCAGAAAACAGTGCAGAATCCAGCCAGCCAGAAGCAATGCCAGCCCTAATGAATCTGTCCCCGGTTATGACCAGAATCTCAAAGCACTGAGCGTTGTGGGAAAGAGGGGCAACAATGGGCCTCGGGGGTGTTTCTGAGCCCAAGCTTGAGAGGAGGAAGGGTGGGCGGACTTGAGCTCACAGAGAATCTGTGGATCAGCTTCTCCATCAGACCTACAGAGTATGTGGGGGAGGTTGGGGGGGGGGCGGTCATGGATTTGGAAATTCCAGAACCTACGCACCGACATGAGCTGCCTGCCTGCCCTTCTGCTGGGCTTGTCTGGTGGCTAAAACTGGGTAGTCCAGCTCCAGCGAGTGCCCAGACAGTCACCCAGCTGCAACATTGTTTTAAATGCAAGTTTGTGTGTTGCCTCTGAGAAGTACACATGAAATGAACACCATCACTTTGAGCACAGCATCTGCATAAATCACTGTCCGGTACATTCATTCCTAGTGACAGATTAATTCCTTTCTCAGGTTTTGCTTAAGAGTATACCACAGAATACTAATACCATTCCCCAGAGAGAGAGAGACAGGGAGGAAGAGAGGGAGGGAGGGAGGAAGGGAGGAGAAGAGAGAGAGAGACAAACTCGGATGTCCAATTCAACAGAATGAAAAAACAGGATGACAGTGGGTTAAGTGAGGAGGGGCTTCTGTCTTCCCGGCAAAGAACACTCATGTGGCTGTGGAACGGGAGGGTGTAGACCGTGGGGGAAATCACAGTCACTCGCAAGGTATGCCTGCACTCTGAAGAGCCATAGGTTGTGGAATGACACTGTTAGCTCTTCTGGGAGCTCAGCATTAGTCTAGCCTCAGCCTCCCCCCGTCAGTCAGGGGGAGGGTATCATCCACGCAAGGACGACGAAGCATAGGATGTTATGTCATGCAGTTTTAAAGAAGTAAAGGAAAACAGTCCCTAGAAGGATTCCCTTGCAAACACCTCTGAGCAACATGCCAAGTTCATAGAAATCGAAGACCGGGAAAGGAAGCCAAGAAGGAGGGGGAGCATTTTACCTCCCAGGGCGGGTTCCTCCCTAGGCATGTTTCTGAGCCTCCACCTGAAAAATGACTGTGATGGTATTTGCAGTTTATCAAGTCTTCCAGCAGCGGTGTCAGGCACAGACAACTCACTTGTCACTCCAACATTTCCTGGCATTTGCTAACCACAATGAGGAATGGGGGGCAAAAGGATTACGGAATAAGCGGCACTGGTACAGCAGCTGGCGAGGGGCTGAGATTTAGCTGTCACTTTGAAGAAAACTCCATTTCATTTTGTGATTTGGAAGGAAGGAGATTTAAAATAGGGGGGCTGGGCAGGGCCAGCCTCTGGCCGGGTCTGTAGGGAAACACAGAGGTACTCTCAGCGTGTCGAGGGGTTTCCGGCAGCCAGTTTACTCCAACAGCTCATTTTCCCTCCAGAGGTGGAGAGAAACCCACCACATCCCAGTAAGGTCCAAATTTCATAGCTATCCTTGCCAGATGCCCTTGACTCTATTGGAAGGTTCTCCAGCATTTTTCATAAAGCCACGGCTGCACTTTTACCTGGAATGTGGCTCCTAGGTTTGTATGCCTGACACACATCTGCTTCTCCACTAAGACCCTGTAGCGGGGCTTGGGCATCGACTCCTAACACCTACCTGCTCCCTCCAAAAGAGGCTTGGACCCTCCAATCAAATAAGCTCCCATTGTATCCAATTGCCACCTGGTCTGCAGCTGCCTGCTCTGTTTGCTTTTCCACAGGACTGCAAGTTTCTCAAGGGTGTGGACAACGTTGTGCTAGATATTTAACAAATTTTGCTGAGAGCCACTTGAGTGCCTTCTACTGAAGATGAATGAGGACAAGGATGAATAGGACCTAGTCCTAATACTCAACACAGGGCCTAACACACTGTGCATAATCAATACGTATTTTTAGAAAACAAAAAGGGTTTTTTCATGTTTGTTCCTCGTCACCTGATTGAAATAGGTCCAGGGCCATCTGAATGTTGAAACCTATCTGCATATCAGGACACGGCACTTCACGTGTGTGTGTATTTTGTATTGCTCTTTGATCTTACTGAAATAGACTACGTGAGACAAAACCAAAAGCCCTCTAAATTTTCAGCGTCTTCGCATTCAATTAAGCTAGAAATGGACAGAAAAGTGAGTCCGTGTTGAAGTAATGCACACAGGGGTCTGAAAGGCAAATTTGTGATAAGTAGCAGGGACCCTTCCTTGTTTTGTTCCTGCAGTTAATGATGAGTGCAAGATTAACCTTTGACTTTACCTTCTATAGAATTCCTAAAATAAGAAATGAATGGTCGAATGCAACTGGTTGATAGTGCTTTCACCGGGGGACTGGTAATCCTGCTATTAGAAATCTACTGCACTTAGTGAATCCCTTATCCTCCTCTATGTAATTGTTATTCACTGTGTTTTCATCCCTGTGACAGTCACATTTTGATTTGAATTTTTCATTAAACAGAAATTTTCCTCATGTTCAGCTTTTAGGGGAAAAAACAGATAAATCATAGTAAAAGAAGCTGGTGGCAGGGATTTATTCAAAAGATTAACTTTCAGGTATGGCTTATATTGGTAGAGATTCAACTCAATCCTTTGGCATTTCCTCCATGAAAATTCAAAGTGAGACAGTTGATGTTGAAAATGAAACAAATCAACATCTTGAAGGTTTAAAATAATGAATCACTGTATTGTGTGTCATGCAGGAAAATAGACGAATTCTTTATTGCAAATATTTTTATCACAAGGGTTAAAATGAACACGAAACTGTATTTAATGCTCAGCTAATTAGCAATCCTAATTAACCAGGTGATGTGACTTTCGAAATCCTCTTTTACATTTGTATACTGATTTATCCAACCCACATTTCTTGGCACTGTATGCCAGGAACGGGGAGAACAACCACGGGTTTCCTACTCTCACGGCTATCACAGAAGTGGCCAAGACCTTGTATGTGATATAAGGCAATTGTGAGCAATGTTCAGTGGTAGCATGAGAGACAGAAAATACCGAGAACAAAGGGACTTCAGAGAAGCTGGATCTTGAAAGATGAGAAGGAACTTCTCGACTGATTGACAGAAGGAGCAGCCATTGCAGTTAAAGGACTCAAACCCGCCAAGGACAGAATCAGGTTAGTGCAGGTGCCTTCAGGGAATCATTTTATATGGTTGGAGTATAGGGGGCAGGGGGATAGATGCGGATATTGAAGCTGTAGGGATGACAAGGACCAGATAATGAAGAGCCTTATATGTTGTGAAAGGGTTTTCTAATTGTTACCCTAGGGCAAATTACCTTAATCAGGGATTTAATCTTTAAGTAACATTTTCCTATTTCTACCATCACTTCTTCCTGTGCCTTCCTGATGACTCCATCTTTAATTCCCCCTCAGCTGACTATCTCTGTAATTTAGAGTATAATATACTATGTATCCTTTAATCACAGATTGTTTTATATCTCTCTACTTGATTCAAGTATTCTCATCTTGTCCTTACATCTGGGCTGTATGCCTGTCAGGACAGAGGTTGGGTCTTAAAGTTTCCCTGTAACTTCATAATATGCTACACAGAGTAGCCACTTCAGAAATACTTACTGATTAAAATTTAAAACAATAATAATCATTTTCCATTAATCCACTCTAACTGCAGAGAGAGATCTCCAGAAACAAAACACTGTGTTCTGCTTCCAGTTTTGAAGGTCAGAACTAAAAATTTTCAAATCTATCCAAATTCATCATAGCAATTGATTAATCTCTTTCTCTTCTTTGGGTCAACCTTCAAAGCCATCTTCTTCAAATTCCTTCTCCCTCACTAACCACTACAGAAGGATGAGATCTTCTAAGCTGCTTTTTTAGGAAGAGTGATTTCAGATGACATACTGGATAAAGGCATCTGTATTTGAAATGTGAAAGCAAACACTGATTGGAATAATTTAAGTACTGAAATTGTTGGGATAATTTAAATACTGAAATATGTATTTTTATTAGCTATAAAATTGTGTCTTTAAAAAAAATAATGCTGGGGCGCCTGGGTGCCTCAGTCATTAAGCACCTGCCTTCGGCTCAGGTGGATTCCAGAGTCCTGGGATCGAGCCCCGCATCGGGCTCCCCCCTCGGCGGGAAGCCTGCTTCTCCCTCTCCCGCTCCCCCTGCTTGTGTTCCTTCTCTCGCTGTCTCTCTCTCTCTGTCAAAAAATAAATAAAATCTTTAAAAAAATAAACATAAAAATAAAAAAATATTCCCATCAGTTCCTCTGTGCTGAGTGGTGACACTAAATGCCACCCGTTTCATCCACCAAGAAGACATGCTGGTCTCAAACAAAGCAGGGCGCAGTGTCTCCCCAAGCTGACCTGAGAGAAGGGGTTGCTTATAGACACCTGTCTCTAAAGAGGATCCCCACAAGTTACTGCTCTCTGATAAAGTTGCAGACCCCACACTCTTTAAAAGCCCGTTAATAGCCTGATCAACTGCAGAAATAATCAGAACATTATATTCTTAGTCCCTTCCTCCTGATCTTACTGAGCCTAAAGGGACTGTCAAGTGGATGTTAGAAATGGTGTCCTTGTGCAATGAAAATGAGTGAATTAATTATGGCATCCATAATGCTTAGCTGTCTCCCAACTGCAAACCTAGGGCATCAAGCACATTCCCATAAATGTGTCCACTTCAGTCAGCTATTGCAGGGTCCAGTACACCATAGTATCAACTCTGGTATACTTTGGAACACAAAGAGGTTGCCCAAAAAGGTGGAAATTAAAAAGTCAAGTTTGTTGCTTTACAGTCCCCCTTAAGACAACCCATTTCAGTTCCCAGTAGGCTTTGTACTGATGGGTCATTTGAGACAGGTTCTAATTCTTTTCTTGTCTACTATC
Source organism: Eumetopias jubatus (assembly GCF_037043125.1). Lineage (NCBI taxonomy): Eukaryota > Metazoa > Chordata > Mammalia > Carnivora > Otariidae > Eumetopias > Eumetopias jubatus. Next base: position 62,710,655 of record NW_028274807.1, read on the forward strand.
CTGTCTGAGCCAAAGTATATGCCCTTCTCCCTCAAACTCATTTCACTCCCCATTCTCTCTAAAAATACCTCTCCTCTTTGAGGTTTACAGCCCTTGTAAAAATGGCTGCCCTCACATTAGTAACTCCATAACATTTGGGCACATGGATTTTACTACTGAGATCACACTTTCCTTTGAGACACTTTAACTATTTATCATGGTGAAATAGAAAGTGAGAAACTTTACATGTGAAAAAATTCATGGCACGAAACTAAGACTAAGAGACCTCTGCTTGTTCAGAATTAGACACCAAATCTCTGAAGGAAATCTGCTCATTTCATATCTGAATCAAGAAGTAATAAAGGTAGACATCTTTTCTGACATCCTCAGGGGTGGCAGAAGATTGGCCATAGTCCTGTGACTAATGAAGATCCCAAGAGTGAAACATGAATTACACAAAATGGAATTACAAGTGAAACCTCTGTCATAAAACCTCCTGGTCATTCTCTGAAGTAGATGTATTTTGAAGGTCTTTTCAATTTGTACCAGTGATTTACTACTCTTGAGTCTGTTAAGATATACTGCTTTTATAAATAACAGAGAAAAAAACTGAGTCCAGAGAAACGGAAATTTTAGCAAGTGTTATTTATTCTACCTCTAGGACCCAGTCCTCCCTCCCCATCCTCCACATTACCCCACAGAGCTGCCTTATGGAGATGTATCCATCCTTCCTTGAGGAGAGACACATGAAGTTAAGTGTCATCACATTCTTTGGTATTATAAATTGCCAATAATACCTTTATAATATACCTAGAGTCCTCAGGTATTACTTTTTCATTCAGTTAATAAATTTCTAGCAAATGTTTACTATCTACTAGGGAATAAAAATACAGAAAGAAAACAAGAGACAGAGTTTTCTTCACTCTGATGACACTTAAAATCTACTCATACTTTTCATTCCTAAAATTTTAAGGTCAAATCTTCTTACCACTGAGTTAATCCATAAGCAACTTAGTATGTATTCACCTGCAAAAAAGCTAGAAACTTGAACCCATGGTTCTGAATGCTTGCCTCAAGGAAATAACTACTCTCATCCAACTAAAGCATTTCCTTAAAATTCCAAAATGTTTTGAACCATGACTACTGTGGTTGGGACCAAGAAAGTATCAAAGTTGGCCCTACCATTATAACAAGCAGTATGTCAGCTGGGTTTTGAAAAAACTTTTTTTTTTCTTTTCCTGTGTAAAGTCAATGCATGTACTATTTTGAGGCTATGTTAGTTCTCTGAAGTTGTATTAACAGTAAGCTTCTGTTCAATCAATGCAAACATATTGGCAGGTGTAAATTAATCAAGTACAAACTGAAGAGCTGAAAAAAAAAATGCCAAAGTGAGGACTGAGGCAAAGGAACTAAAGCAAAGAAGGGGGTGGCTATTCACTCCAGGAAGTAACACTGATCCCTGGAGTGGCCAGGCCACTTGTCCTTGGCCTGTGTCTTGAGCTGTCTGCATCGTGATACAAGCTGTCAGATGCTCCATGTGCCAGGTCATCACACAGCTTTAATTTACAGGATGTGAAGCCACAATATTAATGCTCAAATTACAGAATTAACATTAAGAGTCTTCCTGCTATATAAAATGGGTGATGATGCAAAGTGGAAGCTGTTTAGTGGTTCCTACACATCAGCTGCCCACAAATGCCAGAGCTGGTTGCTTTTTAGTCTGAAGCAAATATGCCAATTCATTGCTATTCAAGGTCATATTGTGGTTTCACTCAGAGGATTGCACTGAACCCAAAGGGTCACCATTTTCCCATTAAGGTGGCGAAAAGTAATTGGGTCTACCCACTGCATAGTGTTTGTGTTCTTTCTTCAACTTGACTATAAATCATAAGAAGGAAGAGAGTGTATATTCTATTGTTTTGAAGTCTCCTTGGTATCTAGAAAAACTACCTTCCTAACGGCATTTATTTATCTATCTTTTAATTCATCCCAAGTACTAAAGACCTTAAAAAATCCATAGGGGTCAGTAGGTGATGATGTAAACTTCTCAAGAGCTAGGACAACATCTTACCTAACTTTACATACTAAGGTAACAGCAAGCACAGACTTTTTAATGCAACAGGCACTCAACAAATACTTCTTGATTTGTATAACAGTTTATGTTCACTGACCCACCAGAATCCCCGGTGTGGTTGGGGAGGCTTGTTATTACATACAATGGCCCATAATTCAGTGTCAGACATAAAATGTAGATACTCAGAAAAAAAGGAGAGTGCTGTAGATTGGAGGCCCATGGAGAAGGTAGTGCCAGAGATGGGTCTTGATGTTCGGAAAGGCAAAGAAAGGAGAAAGAGCATTTTCCCTTCCCACGCTGTGTGGGAGAGCACAGTGCATGGAAACACCTGGGCCTGAGGTTAAACAGAGCATGTTGGTAGCATTACTAAGCTAGACTAACAAAGCCCTGAACAATTTTTCTAAGCCTCATTTTCCTATTCGTAAAATAAGAATAACAGTATCTGTCATGACAGCTAATAATTACCATGTAAGCAATAGTCTCTAAATTCTTTAAAAGTATTTCATCAAAAAATAGAACACGTTTTTATTTTAGTTCAAGCATTTATGGCCATTCACTGGCTATGTATCTTAGAGAAGTTTGTTTTGTTTGTTGTTGTTTTTACTGTCTCAGAGCCTTAGATTCCTATTTGGTTTTGAAAACTAAACAAGATAATGAGTATAAAGCATTTAGGATAAAAAAAAAACATATTTTGCTATCTTTTTAGAGAAGACTGCAAATAAAAATAGAACATAGATAAAATTAAGAGATGGAACAGGAAGCTCCTGGCCATTTCAGGAGCTGTGGTACAACCATTTTCTAGAAGAGAGAATAAACAGTTGCTTATGGTCCATTTTCTAAGAACCTGAAAGATCTGACTGATCGAATCCTTACAGTAAGATTGTGTACTCAATATTCATTTTTATTCCCATTTTCAGATAAGAACACTGAAAAAGAGTAACTTTCCCATCCACATACAAATTAAAAGTGGCGACAAGATTCAAGGCCAGATCTGTTTGGCTGGAAAAGCTATGTTCCTTCCTCAGCAGTTCACAGCCTCCCACATGTTCAGGTAGCTAGAAATCAATCTCCAGTTAGATGGAAAGCTTTCATACTTAAATAGCCATAGACATTTAGGCAGTAAGAGACCCCATATTTTCTAATTTTCCACTTCTACCTAATTTTTCTTTCCTTATGACTTTTAATAAATAAAAGTAAAAATCTGTACGTATGAGGTTTATGACTAAAAAGAAAGGCTCTTTCCTGTATTTTTTTAAAACCATTAAAGTAAGGTATTATACAATTTAAAAAAACTTGCCTCAACATGATTACAAATGATCCACTTCTCACTCTCCTATGAAATTAGACCAGCTCCGTCTCTGCAGAATATTGATGGCCCAAATCAGTTCATCAGCCAGCTATTTAATACACATGGCAGCAAACAAATGCTTTGACTATTTTAGAAATAGAATTACCTGGACTTTCTGATAGTGCAGCACTTTAGATAGACCATTTGTCTCTCAGGGTTTCTAAAGCATCAGGAAGAATACAGACCCTGGATTCGAATGGCCCTAGGTTCAAATCCCAGTTCTGCTACTTGCTGGGAATATGACTTTCAGCAGTTACATAACCTCTCTAAGCCTTGACATCCTCAACTGCATGGTAGTGCTCAGAACGATCATTCATTGTTCAATTCAGCAACAAAGTGACCACCATGAGCCAGGTAAAAATGGTGAACAAGACAGGTGTGCCTGTCCTCAGTGAGGGAGGAAGATACTAATTTCAAACACATAATGAGTACAAACAATAAAAGATCATGAGGGGCCTAGAGTTGGAGTGGAGAGAACTGGATAAATGTCTCATGGTAGACAGATTCTTGCAGTAATACCATTTAAGATCAGACCTGAGGGACATGTAAGAACAAGGTGAAGAGTGAAAAGAAGGGCATTCTATGGAGATTAACAGCATATGCAAGGACTTCAAGATGGGAAAGAGCTTTCAGTTCTGAAGACTGAAAGAAAGCCCAGTGGTTTCCTCCCATTGGGATAGAGGTGGAAGCTGGTGTTGAAGCAGAGGGGAGGGTAGGGGGGCACACACGTGCTCTTCCAGTAACTTTGTAGCCCATGCTAAGGAATGTGACTATTGTTCTAAATGCAATGGAAAGTCATTACAGGGTTTTAAGTAGATGTGGTAAGAGATGTGTCAGATTTGGGGGAGGGAGGGAGGAGGGGAGTGTAACACATTTGTAGGCTTGGCATTTGATTATTGAGATTCACATCTCAGCCTTCCATAAGGTTTCTTAGAATTCTCTCTTTTGGCTCTCCTGAACCTTTCAAGGTTGAGGAGCAGAGAGTGTGCTCTGATGATAACAAAATGTTCAATTTTAATGGATTATTTAAGATATAACTATATAATGTGTGTATGTACCTGCGTGTACATATATTATGTGTATAAAATTGGGAAGATACCTGCCTTATTTTGGCTTCCTTAAAACACTGATTTCTTCACCTTATAAAATTATGAGATAAAAAAATATATGGATAGTACTAAATGCTAGGTCTGGCACATAGGAAGCAACTCAATAAATACCAGCTATTATGAATTAGTTGTGACAAAATTATAAATGCAATCCCTGAGATCACAGAAAGCGGACTGGTAAATGCTGAAAAGAAATCCAGTGAGTCATCATTTCCAGGCCATACATTAGACAAAATGACGAGGTGTTTAGCAAGGTGTTTAAAGACAAAATCTAGCTGGTCTGTGTGGTTTGTTTGGCCAGCACCAGCCTTTTTTGTTTACCTTGGTTGCTCAATTTGGGGAACTTTAGCCAGGGCATATAAACTGTAGTTACACACTATGTCCATCAGACACTATAATCTCATACCCTGTTGGTTCAAACAATTGCATTTTCTTCCTGCCTCATGAAGATCCATGGTTATACATATGGTCCTTAACATGGGATGTGGGCTTTTCCTCCAAGGGTACAAGTATGGAGGGTTCCTTCCTCCAATCAACAACTTAGGGCTATAACAGACCCATTTTGTGATCTCCTGAGAAGATTGCTCCAAAGTTGATTTGGTGATTCAGATAGGATTCAAAGCATATGTGAATTATCCAATTATGATCCTGATCCAGAGTGAAATAAATCGCTTAGCACAGCTTCGCAGTAGATCAGTTCTCTGAAACTCTCTGGACCAAAAAAAAAATAGTCCTCTGTATCTCAGGATATCTTTATCTTGGAAATCAACCCAGGCTGTATGTATTATTCCCCCTCCTTTCTGTTCATTTCTGCAAAACTAGATAGGGGACATATCATCTTACTCAATGGCATGTCCCCCATGATACTCAGCCTAGATCCATTTAGACTGGTACTTAAAATAAGTCCACTGAGGATAAGATGTTCCTATGTTCCTTTTTTTTTTTTTTTTTTTTTGAAGTTTTCTGAGAAAACAGTGTCTTAGGGGGCTTGGTGGGAATTCTGGAAAAAAACTCTAAGAAAATGTCATATAGGAATGATGATATGAAGACATTTTACTCCTAGACAGATCTGCATATGGCTTCCCCATTAAGACTGCATGATTGGAACAGCTTGGTGAAAGAATCACGAGGTACCTGTTAGGCTATATGCTCCCTCTGGGCTCTGGCCTCAGCTGACAGTAGTCCCTAAGGAACACTGTTCCACATAAGGATTCCAATTCAGCTTTGAAAAGTATTTGCCATTGGAGTATTAGATATGTGTGTTGCTGAAAACACCAATAAGGAGAGCAACAAACTGATATCAATGAATTTCATGGTCAAATAATGTTTAAAATGCCCACAGCATCATTTTATGATGTCTACATTTCTGATGTCACAAAAACAGACATTAATCTAGGAATAAAATATACCAGTTCAAAGAATTGTAGACCTGATCATCTAAACTATCTAAAAAATAGAATACCTTAAATGTATGTCCCATTTAACAATGGTGAAGAAATGGATTAAGAGAGCTGAAAAGAAATGTGTATCTTAAAAGCAATCAATTAACTGATCACATGTTAATTGATAGATGGATGGGAGGAAGGAGGGAAGGAAAAATTCAAGTTTGAAATTAGGCTGGAAATATGCAACTAGAAGAACAATGCTTTGGTATTAAACACATTCAAATTTTCTTTCACTATAATCTTATTTATTCTGAAGTTATAAATTGCTTCTTTTCTCTACCTCAGTTTCATCATCTGTGAAATTGGAATAATGGCACCTTAGGGGAAAATGCTGGGGATTAGCTACTTAATGTTTACTGCATTGATTATTATAATAAGTTCTTTAGAGACTGGAATAAGTGTGTGGTGCATACAGAATGAGGTGAATAAATCAATATAAATAAAACCTTTGCAGATATAGTATATGTATGCATGAAAAATAAACTACATGGAGGAGGGTAATAAATATTTTCTTAAGTGGAAGAAACACACAGAACCTGGAAAGTATAAAATGGGTTATTCCTAATGGGAGAAAATATTCCACATAACGTACTGCCCATCACCAAACATCTGATTTATACCAGCCAGCTGCATTTTGAGTAAGCCTTTAATGTGTATTTATATTTTTAAGTGTCAAGAAGATGATAGTCTGAAAAAGGAAGCATTTGCAGTTGTCTGAGCTTTAGAATTCTTTCCCAAGAAAGCATCTGGGCTTGCCTAGAGTTTGAAAAATATGTTGTCTTCCTCTCAATGGTTATTTTTCTAATATGCCTCATGACCGTGTTGCCTGGAGTAGATGTTCCTGGGCATCTGGAGACTCAAACTGCTTGTCTTAATTTCTTCCATGCCAATGCCTGTATATACTTGGTGAAATTGCAGTCTGGTAGCTGGGAAATTTAACTCTGCCTGGTAGGAAAATTCCAAAAATAAGAAAATCTCAGCCGTCTCAGAAACCAGAGGGCATATTCCAATTTTATCAGCATCCATAAAATTGACTCAGTTTACTATTAATTTCTGAACATTTTATTTGGAACCTGGTGTGATGCATGAGAGGTCATTAGCAGTGGGTCAGCTCAGTGCCCTCAACCACTGAGCCACCAGTGTCTCAGATCTTGCCAAATTGCTGAGAACTTTTTATCCAAAGGCCCCAAGAAAATATGAGAATAATATATTCCCAAAAGGTTCAATCAATTTTATTTCTAAAAGTTTACAGTTGTTTTCTGGATGTTGTAAGCTGAAGTAAAAACTTCTGAAATGGGGTATTTTGAGCCTACTTACATTTGACATCGTGTTCTGGAAATTTGCAGATGCATTACCTGGAACCAAAAATGTAGGGTCCTGGAAGGTTTTTTGGGCTGGGAGGAAGGAACTTCTTAAGTTCCTTCAACCATGGTATATTTCTAGAATCATGGAGATTTATATATATGCTTTATCAAATCAACGTTTTTAAATAATGTTGACTGGATTAATTTTCTGATTATCACTTAGCCATGGTAATCAAAATTTCAAAACTAAAAATTAAGGCCCATGATTGACAACAGGCCAAAAGAATTAAAAATCTAGACTTCTATGCACAAGGTGTCACTTCTTGTTTTCCTAAAACAACACTTTTTTTCCCACAAAAATCCCTAATTTTGTAACCATTGGGTCTTGACACTTCTTGTGGTGAAGACAAAAAACTTCTGTTTCCCATCCTGGAACCATTGCCTGAACTCTCCAGGATCTCCATTTGGGTACACCTGGGTTTACTTCTCACAACCCTGGACTACTAGACTATCATTAAGTCTGAAATTAACTTCTTAATCAAATTAAGTTCAGAAGTTTCAGTTGACTCAATCAGGGTGATCCCTGTCACAGTGCTACCTTCAGTCATTCAGATCTAATATGCTTTCTTTAGGGGACGGACAGAGAAAGGGTGTATTTCATTACTCTCTACCGAAGATTGTCCGTAGCCTAGTTATTTTTTTAAGGATTTTATCCATTTATTGAGAGAGAGGGTGACCACGCCAGCAGGTGGAGGGGCAGAGGGAGAAGAGGAGAGAAAATCCCAAGTAGACTCCGCACTGAGCACTGAGCCCGACACAGGGCTCAATCCCACGACCCCAAGATCACAAACTGAGCTGAAATCAAGAGTTGGACGCTCAACTGACTGAGCCACCCAGGGGCCCCAAGCCTAGTTACTTTAAGATGAAGATGTTTCATAAACCCATGAAAAACAAAAGGGCGGGGGATTGTCAGCACTTACCAACTGTCAACTCCCTTTCACAGGACAGGTAGATGTGGGCTTCACTCTCCTGTTTATTTGAGCAACAGACATTGGTTGAAGTTGTCACCAGAAGGTATGACACGGAGTGGGTTCAGAGTGAGATTTTTTTTAAGGGAAAGTTAAAAGTATAATGTAAGTTTTTAAATGTAAAGCTTGCTGTTATTCTTGTTTCTCATCCCTGTTCAGAGCTGTTTCTAAAACAATGAAAGCATAAAAAGAGCAAGAACAGGAAGCATTTGTAAAATTTGCCCAAAATTATCACTAAGACATATAGCCAATAAGTTAATAAATCTACACAGACCAACTATAAACATGGTGTCTCCTTGTGACTCCATGATAAAGAGAATCAAATATGATAATGCATACAAATACATTTTATAACATGGACGATGGTTCCAAACACTACAATAAGCATCATCTCTGGTGCTGAATCATTGCTGAAGGGTAATTAATGGGCTCTTCAGTAAAACCATCCAGGCTATAAAACAAAAATCATGTAACTTCCTTAAAAGCCAGGGCCATGTTCTATTAATCTTGACATGCCCCATAATACCCAGAAAAATATTTAGTTTGGAGCCAAAACCCCACTAAATATGTTTATTTGATTACAGGCAGAATCAAATGTAACAATAAATAGATATGCTCAAGTACTGATTAACAAGAGGCAAGGTGAGCAAAAAGTGTTAAGATCTCCATTAGGAAAAGTAGCATAAGAAAAGAGACTCCTGCCACAGAGCATAGGGATTATAATGCTGAAAAGTGATGGAAAGAAACAGACCTATTTAAATTTGATTTTTGACAGCTTCTCTGTTAAAGAGAATGATGTTCTTGAGAATGAAAGAGTAAAATAAACATCAGTCAGAGGGAAGTATAGCTAGCTCGAGATGGGTGAAGAAATTGGGAAAAAAAATTCAGCTGCTTTAAATGATGTTGAGTCTTCCTGCTGAGACAAATTACAACCTTGGGGGTACTGATAAACCTCACAACTGAAGTAAATTAATTACTTAGAGTGTTCTTAAGGAAATAAGGGAGAAGTGCGAGGGTGACGAAGACCAAAGATAGGCGAAGTACTTGATTTACAGAAAAGATACATTATGTGAACTGAAGAATTTTGATGTTGCTTCTTAAAAAATAATGCAATGCTTTTTAAGAGTTATCATGGATTCACTAAGAGCAGGCTAATTCAGAGTTTTCACAACTCCTCCCCCACCACACACACAATCGTTAAGATTTTATACACGTGAGAAATGTAGTAGGTATGATTTACCCAGATTTTAGTGAGGTGCTTCTCACCATCCTCATGATCACCTTACTATTAAGGATCAAGATATGAGGACTGGATTGTAATATCAGCTGGATTTGTAACTGACCAATGACAACCATCGTGCATATGTGATGAGTGGATCAGTATTAACTTAAAAATATCTAGAAGCTTGTAGTTAGGCTCTGTTCTTGACCCTAACCCATTCCACATTTAAAAAAACATAATTCTATTACTTGAAAATGGCATTTGTAAATAAAATGAATATCTGAGGAGGAATCATACATCATCTGGGTAACAGAATCAGAGATTTAAAGTAACTTAATACTCTGAAAGGATGAGACAAATCTAAATCAATGAAATATATTTTCGACATGATCTTAGGTCTCATTTGTGAATACAAACAGAATTGTGTGTACAAGCCTGAGGTGAGAAAGTGCAGCAATGGTAGCTTGCCTGTGGGGGAAATGGTCTAGGTTTCTAATTCCACGATATGAGTGGCCAAAATCAGTCTTGATTTTCAAGACTGATGCAAACTTAGGCAGCAATAAATATCTAGGAATTATCCAGAACGCGGACGAAGATAATTCCACTGTATGCTGTATCACATTATTCTTAAAGAATTAAGAGGATTGAGCACAATCCTGAGTGCCACAGGGATATAAATAAACCGAAACACATTCTGAAGGGAGGTACTCACAACCCTTACCTGACACACAGAAGAAAACTGAGGCCATATAACCTGCAAGACAGGGCAGGCCCAGTATTAGCATCCACTGAGAAGCTGAGTCAATTTAGAAAACAACCCTGACAGTATTGAGAAGTAACTTTTCTCCTTTAAAGTTTCCTTTCTTTGTGCTTTAAAAGTGATTTTATCCCAATTATCTCACTGGAGACAATTGAGAAAATATGGAACAAGATACACAAGAGAGTGTTATTGCATTTGGGTCATTGCCGTTCTTGCATATCTATTTCCAGTTGCACTGTGTATAAATCTGTATGCAATAATTTAGCATTATGTAAGAGCTTTATCACATAAATTAATATTTACCTTCTCTACCTAAGTATAAAGATTCTTATGAGCATTTACCTTCTCTACCTAAGTATAAAGATTCTTATGAGAAGAAATGAGTGAGCTTTTAAGTTTGCTTTCCAAAGGAAGCATCTATAATGTATTAGATTCTCAGGCCCTGTCCTAGATGCTGGGGACACCACAAAGAACAAGAGACAAAAATCTCAACTCTTCTCAAGTTTCCATTTGTGTTTCTTCAGAGAGGGCATAAAACGGACACACAAGCAAGCAAATAAAAGGATCATTTTCATAATGTGTACCATAAAGAAACTTGATTTGACAAATGTACCTCTAAAAATGGATGCCCTTTGAACTGAGCCCTGAACAACAAGGAGAAAGCAATGCAAACATCTCATAGCAAATAGGTACGAGAAGATGGAACGGCAGATCTAAAAGCCTGTAAAGGTGAGAATAAACTTGGTGTGTTTAAGGAACAGAAAGAAGGTCGCTGTGGCTGGAGTTTGTTGAGTGGAGGAGGGTGGTACAAAAGATCACGTTAATAGTTAAGGTGAGGTCATGGCAAGGATTTCATCCTGCATGCAAAAGGAAACCTTCAGAAGGTTTTTGAGAGGGGAATGACCTTATCTGGTTTACTTTAAAATATATATATATATCTTTCTGCTACTGCAGGGAGGATGTAGTAGAGTGGGGACAAGGGCAGTATTATAAAGACAACACACTCCAGTGTTATAGTGAACACAAGCATCAGAGAGATGTTAGAGTTGAGATCTGGTTTTATATGGTAAACATGAAAGAGTGAATTAACCTCCCTGAGCTTCGTTTTGCTCTTGTGTAAAAGGGAAGTATCATTTCTATGCTTTGCAAAATCCACCTTGGTAGATGTCTTGTTTGGTAACTTTTTATATATGTTGAAAATCTCAAATGACTCAATATATATTCTTCAGCATATAAAGTAAGAAGCTAAAAGAAAACACTTAAAGGCATCTCTAGAAACCTTCCAGGTAATCATGGGTAATTTAAACTCAGTCACATGGTCTGCAGTCGAATTATTTTGCATTCAGTTCTTATACTTCCACGTGAAAATAAATAAAGTGTTGATGATTTTCAAGACTGATGACTAACTGTAGGGACAGGGTAGGGGGAAGATAATAGGACATTAGAATTCAGAGTGATTAAAAATATCCATTAGTAAGCACAAATCACAGGAATAAACTATATAGGTTACTTATTAAGTGAACTCCAAGGAACTACCCTACCTATTTAGTTATCAGTAAATATGGCTTTTTTTAAAATTGGCCACATGGCGAAAGCACAGATCTATTTTTGTTGTATTGTTACTGGTATTTGTTGCCACTGGAATTCTGTGGTCTCAGGTCAAATATTTCAAATGTTGCTTTTTTGGTATGGGAGGTGGGAAGGCAGCTATGCCGTGGGAAAAAAAAAAACAAGGGGCTGAAGAGAAATCCCTCAGCCTGTTCTGTTCCTCTGCTGGAGCCAACAGGAGCCTCCTCAAGCTGAGCTGGTGAGATGGCGCATTGAATACAGAGGCGCTACAGCTAGTACAAGAGGCCACTGGCACAGCAGTCTTATTTGGAATTAAATCCTCACTGCCCTCAAATCCCCTGAGGCAACCCGACTCCCAGGAGCAACCTCGGCTGCTATTTCCATTTTGGTTCGTTTTTCCAGTGCTCTTTGTAGGTTGACTGTTAGAACTCTGTCAAAATGCTTCTACTATCTTTGGCCATGTTCCTGCAAGAACATAAGCCTAAAAAACGGCCAGTACCACAAAGTCTCAGTTCTAAGGTTGAAGAAAAGTTGAAGAAAGACAGAACTTTCTTAAGGCTGAAGTAAAACAGAAACACATATATTGACCTTTGGGTAGTAATGTAATTCCCAGATGGCCTAGTTTGTTCTTTGGGGCTTCTCCTGGGGCCATGTGACATCCCCTCAACCACAGTTCAGTGACTTGTTGGTTGGGCCTATCTCGCCAGGTTAACTGTGTGACCTCTTCCTCCTGGCCCCTTCAAATCCTTTTTGGAACAGGCAGGGAACAAATAAACCAACTTTCCCCTCTCAGAAAGCCTGCCCCAATGGTGGATTTAATAGGCTCAAGGGAAAATATCTTGCCTATTTGTCGGTGATTTTGGAGAGAATTATTACTACAAGTTTCTCAACAGCCTTGGGGGCCACTGAGAACATTGTAGTAGTAGGACTCTCCACAATAATGAAGAGGACATACACTTCGGTCTTTACTAATTTAAAACTAGAAAGTTCCATTACAAAAGAGGGGGGCACTGCAATTCTCCACCAGAAGGCCTAATGATGTATGAATTAGATTTCTCTCAAGATTGTTCCCCCATTTACACCTCCTTGCCAAAAATGTCAGCATGCACCTATACGTCTCTACGTGTATACATGGGTGCATTTCTCAAACCCCAATTCAGAGATGTTCAATTCTATTTTTAAAAGAGATTATAATTATGTAAACATGACAACACACAGAAATTCCACTGTTTTTGTGATTGTGGCCTAAGAATCAGTCATGCAGCTGGATGTCTGCTAGGACAATTAGAAACTAGCCTGCTATAATCTAAGCACATACTGACTAGAGAGTGGCTGTGTTGCATTCTTCTTGCTCAAAATAAAAAAATAAAAAAAAAATGCACCCAGTGAACCTCTTTTTAGACATTTACAAAGACTTGTTAGGTCACATATCTTAAAAGATTTTTTTTTAGATAAAGAGAGAAAATTAAAACGTGTTCACTGAAAAACAGACTAAAGGCCATAGAAGGTGACTTTATTTAGTTGCTTAACAGAATTGAACGCATTATTAGAAGATTTAAGTGAAAATTACGTGAATGATACCCCAGCATATCGCGGCATCAGGAGAGACTCACACCCTTCTCCGTGGAGGCAACAAGCAGCTCCATATGCTGTGCTTCTGAAGCTGAAGGCAGGGGTGGCATGGCCTTCCTGGGAGCTGGGAGGCAGCCTCAGAGTTCGCCTTGGCTCAAGTCCTAGGAACGGGGCACTTGAGAAGCTAAGGGCATGATGCTGTGCCTGAGAAGCCACATAAATAAACGAAGTCCTTCTCAAAGGCAGCAAGACTACACAACCCAAAGGGCTTAGGGTAGGGTTTTGTTGTTCCCACTGGAATTAGTATCTACTTTATCACAAAAGGAAATGCATCAGGTCCACGCTGTGAGGAAGCAGCTATGTGATGTGCTTGACACAGCAGAAGATGCAGGGGCAGAAATGCAGGTTTAAGTCTTGACTCTGTGGCAAGTGATCCTAGCCCAATCACACATTGTCATCGGGAATGCGGCCTCTCTACCTGTAAAATGGGATCAGAGATAGCTAAGACATTTCAAGTGCTTCCCATATCCCGGGCATCTGTGCCGGGAGGGTCAGGGACATACAACACGCCACAGAGGTCTCCCTTCAAAAGAACATGCTACAGGGAGGTCACGCTGACTGAGGGGCTCCAGGTGCCACATTTTGGGATCCACTGGTGCTTGCGCTGAGGTCATGCTTCGAAAACAATGACTCCCTAGGGGTATGGGCATCTAGCTATTTCTCCCCAGTGCAAGACTCCTCTAAGACAGCGACTTCTTGCTTTCTTGAAGTCTTTCTCAGAACGGCAGTGCATTTGAAGCTCTTTCCACTCAACCCTCCCATCCACCCCCAGGTGTCAGACCTGAAATGCATTCTGAGGCTGATTTTCAGCTGCTCTGTTCCCTCTTCTATCCTTCACAGGTATTCTCCCAGTAAACTGCTTGCACATTTCATCTGATCTTGGGGTCTGCTCCTCGATGACCCAAACTAAAACACATACAGCGGTTGACATGATCTCACTTGATTTTCATAACAAGCCCATGAAATGAACATTATTATCCTCATTTTACAAATATGGAAACAAGGGCACAGGGGGATTAAGTTAAAAATAAATTAGCCCTTATTTCACACAGTTGTTGTGAAAATTTAATGAGATAGTATATGCAAAACCGCTTTATAACTAGTATTTTTTTTTTTTCAGGACAGAGGAGGAAAACACAAACAATATCCAAGCACGGTTTTACATAAGTTCCCCCCCACCCCACCCGGTTTTCCACCTGTTTCATGTACTTATGGTAGAAAATTTTACTTAGCCTCCCAAAGTGCCCCAGAAAAGTAACACTTTATCTTGATCACGGCCTTTGTCCCACAAACCCTTTTCTACTTTTACCCTCTGAGGACAAGGAACACTGAGATTTGCATGTGTGAGTCAGGGCACCATAACATGCTTGACATGGCATTCTGATCTTTAAAACCAGAGTTCTATTCTCCTAACCTTTCTAATCAATTTAATAGCAAGCAATTTACTAGTCACTGAGAAAGGTAGAACTACAGGAAATGAGGGCCTTTCTGCTCTTATTAATGTCATTCCTAAGCTTTTAGGCATCTTAACAAGAACCCCGGCATCCAAGTGTGTAGTGTTTGTTGTGCACGGTCAAAAATCCTCACCCGACACCCCTCCCTGACCCCAATCATTGAGCTCACCTGATAGAAGGTTAATTTTCTGTTCTTCTAGTGAGGCAGAGGCTATCATTAATTTTCTCACACATTCTTACCAGAGTAATTTCTCCCATTGCTTCCCACTTTGCACCCCAGATACATTGCAAGCCTCCTTGATCTCCTCCTCCTTCAGTGACATAGTTAAAACCCGTTTTTAGTGACCAGTAAGCAGAAGGTCAACACAGAAGGAAAACTCTGAGCTTGGCATTCTTCTCAAATTCTCAGATGTTAAGAAGAATCACCCAGATGTTTTCTAGTGTTGCTTTTCTGGAGAGATGTGGAGGAAGCAGCAGAAAAGAGGAGGGGAAAGAGAACATCCCTGGTGGGGCTCAGCAGAGCAATGTGCTGAGCACTACAAGGATGTGAGAGAGTGCCGCAGAACAGCCTCTGGAGAGAACCAGCAGGCTGTGTGTTCTCTTCACCTTGTCCTTGAATGTCAATGGTCAGGGGAAGCAACGGGGATGAAACTGGTGCATTTGGGGAGGTGCCAATAGTGCTTCTAAGGGAGATCTCTCGATTAAACTGATAGATGAGTTTGGAATCCTTTGGGGGTCAAAAAGCCCATCTCCTCAAGCTGCCTGAATACCGGGCTCTACCAGATTCAGCAATGTCAGAGAATCCCAGCGAGCTTAGGAAAATGATCAGGGAACAACACCTCCTCCTCCCTGCTAGCTCTGACAGCTTCCGCCCCTGACTGAGATGCATTCCTCTGGATGGAAGTGCCAGCTTGTCTCTCCCACAGGGGCTGGAGGCAGCAGGAAACCGAGCCCCCTGTATGGGTCTCACTGGCTTCTCCATTTGTTTTCATTTTGCCACCAGACACTTCTATTTAAAATACTTGGAAGGATATTTCAATAATATCCCTTTGCTGAGCCGAGAGGACTGGATGAGAATCCATCTGCCCTCTTCTCTGCACCCAGCCATCAGTCCTGGGGCATCATGTGGAGGCTACAAGATCGAGGACCTTCAGAACAGAAGAGCTTGGCTTCAGGTTCTGACCAGGGTAACGGACGGGACACACAGCTGCTGGCCACTGCCTGAGTGACACTGGTAGTTAAGCATTTAAACGACTAGTTCACATCCATTCATCACAGGGAGGGCTCGATATAGACTAAAAATTGTACTCACACTCCAAAAAATAAATCTCTGGCCCATCGCCATTCCAATTGAAACCTATCTTCCGAAAATCCACATACGATATACCCCTTGTGAAGCAGACTTGGCTTAATATTTACCAAGATTTCTTTTAAATGAGGCCAGGTCATATTTCCTCGGCCTGAATTTTGCAGACTGTTTTGTGATTATATGATCAGTTAGGTAAATATATCGTTAGAGAGGAATGCCTCCTCTGCTCCTCATTTCCACAGGCCAAGATTTTCCCTAAGCACACTTCTGACTTCTCTCACTTCTTGCCCCTGGATAGGTGGCTTGGCTTACTTGACAGTTAAATTTGATTCATTTTCACTCTTTTCCTTTTGGGAAGAGGCCTATCCACCAAGACCAAAGCCTCCTGGGCTTCTCTTTGCTGGAAATCATACGAGAGCCTTCCTGCATGGGGCATGCCGCTGGGGCTCAGTCCCACCATGCTCTGCAGGCATTCATCTTCTAGATCAGGGACTCAGTATTGGCAACAGGCCCAAGGCCACCACTGCTAACTCAGCCATTCCAGTACTAAGATGACATCTTGGCTTCCATTTTCCTTTTTCTTCTTACCTTGTTCTGAACCCAGGCTGAGAAGAAAGATCCTATTGACTAGAAGCTCCTTGGAGACAGATAATTATAGTACCAACAGTCTTGTTATCATGTGAATAAAAAGGCTTCGCATCCTTTGGGGATAAAATTCTGTCCTACGGTGAGGAAAACCATTGCTCACAAACATGGAAATAAGCAGTTGGGTGAGATACTGTAGGAAAATCATCCCCAGATCAATGTGTTCCAAAAACTGAAAATAAGGAAACACAAAGCAGTGCTTTTCAAACAGGCAAATGGAGTAATGAGATATATAAACCACAGAACACTCTCATGGACTCTTAGGGACTCTATATGAATTTGGTATTAGACCCAGTGACCAAATTCTCATATCTCACATATATTTATACACATACACATGCTCATTTCTCACAAGCCAAGAAAGATGGCTGACAGAGAATGTATGTGAAGAAACAACTCTGGAAATAGGAGTGCTATCGAATACCAATATGGGAGATATCATTATACTTTGCTTTTTCAAATGCTCACATTCAGAAAAGACTGAAGAATTGGTGGAACAAAACTGAATGGAAAATATGGCAAAATGTTGAATTAGGATCACAATGTTTCTTTCAAGTTCCTCTGACAGGTTTATTCATGGTGAATAAATGGTCCACATGATTTCTCTGGTAATAAAGGTATATACTAATTTGGTACTTTGTAATTATGGGAATTTGTAGAGTTTTACAATCACACTGCCATACATATGTTTGTTGTGCTATGCATATTTTGTTATGAGGAAACATGCTCATTTTTGGCACATTTCACCAAAGATGTGCCTATTAGCAGTATTCCGTTCTGTCTGCCTGTTTGTGCCAGGCACATGCAGGGAGTGCCAACGGCAGAAGATACTCCCACATTTGCGAGACACAGACAAAATGAGCCTGGACCTTAACTTCCTGCAAGAACATGAGCCGGACACACACCCACCTAGTCAGAGGAGACAGCTCTGCCCCCACGGGCAGTATGGGTACTCCATGTGGACTCTCATATGTCTTGACACCTGCAAAAGGGTCACTTGTTTGTGTTGACCAGTTACTTCAAATGGAGATAGACACAGACAGCAGTTGAAAATTCTCTCAGCCAAAAAGTTGCCTAGCCCACCTGAGGCGGAATTCTCAGACAGTACCTGCACAAAGTATCTACAACCATAAAAATCAAATCTTCCAAGCTCTGGAAGCAGCAATATTCCTGAAGTGCTTATGGAATGGAAGCCATCAAAGTCTCTAACCAAGAGAAGGTAGTTCTAGGGATTTATTCCTCCACATGGGACACTTGCATCCTTAAACATGTCTACATTTATTTATCATGCATATTGTCCCACATTCGAAAGGTATTTGAGAGACGTAAGTCCAGTTCCTGATTGTCCCTATATCATTTTCTCTAACTGAAAGTTTTCATGAGATTGATCACTTATTATTTGCTTCTGCACACATAGACATTTCTTATTCTATGCACTGTATCACAATCTTAACTGTGATTCTGTGTTTATCGGGTTACATCTATTGATACACATGAAGAAAAATGATAATTCATTAATCAAACACTGTCTATAAATAAGTACATGTGTGGCTGGCAATCTTGTTGTTTTGGAAAGGGGTGTGTGTGTGTGTGTGTGTGTGTGTGTGCGCGGCTATGTATGCACACACAATTTTTTATTATGAAAATCTTAAATGTTCTAAGAAATTTAGATTTATAGAAATAGAAAATCATGCCTCCCATGTGAGTTCAATAAATGTTTACTTATTTTTATTTTAGATTTACACCCAAATTAACTACTAATGTCCCCTTCTATAAGCCCAGAAAAAAGTCTGGTTTTAGCATACCCAGTCTAATGAAACATAGTTAAAAGATATGGGTAATAAAGATTTAGAGATCAAAGAAATCAAGGATCACTCTTGCAAGAGTTTCTGAAAAGGAAAACAACAATGGAAGAAAAACGTGGGAGAGGAACAGATGGGTTGGCAGAGTTTTGCTTTTTATGTGACAATGTGCACTTATTATTCACATGAGAACTAATTTATAAATCCGGATAGTGTTTATAAACTCCACCATCCTAATGGAAATGAAAGCATTAATACAACCAGAGGATTCTTTACTTTCCAGGTTTTAATTAAAATCACAGGCGTTAAGAAGCAAAAGTGCCTTCGTGGAATACAACTCTAATGAAGTATTTCCTTGCCTACACAGAGCTCTGTGTGCAGTCTCCGCTTTCTGGCACCAGGCATTGAAAATCCGACCCCCATGTAACCAGGAGAGCTCTCTCTGAAAATTAGAAAAGCAAATTATACCACTTTTTCCCCCAAATAAATATAGTTGCCAAGTCAGAGTCAAGAAAAAAAAAAAAGAGCCAGTCAAAAAGGAAACACACACACATGCACATGAACACGCACAGTCTTAAAATGTGCTATCGTAATTGACTAGCTAGGACTAGAGGCAAATGTATTTGTTCCATGTGCTGAATAGAAAACTCAACAGAGAGAGGGAAAAGGTGACTGGTTGAGAAATAGGAAGTGTGGGAATATGGCTAAGGAGATCTAAGAGGGGAGAGAGAAAGGAAAAAAGAGAAAACAATAATTTAGAGCGATATAACACCAGCATGGAAGGACTGCCCGTTAGGTTTGCTAAAAATGATGGAGAAAAAAATACACGAAGTCCTAGCAAGTGACTTGGACTGAGATGCCCACTGTGTTCCTGTTACTCAGCTCAGGCACTCCTCTGCCTTTCGCCTCCCCGAGGTATCCCCTAGGTTGCACATGGCCAAATCAGGGCTGTGCGGAAGGAAACCCGCTTCCCTGAAAGTAAGGCTGCAAAAACACGGAACAAGATGAAACAACAGACACAACCAGTTGGCGATACGTAAAGTCACAGAGATTTCCAGCTGCTCTGTTGAGTGATGATGACACAAGTGATGATGAGGAAGAGGAGGATAACATAAGTGATGACAGTATACACTCCATTTATTAAGTACTAACGTTGTGTTAGGCAATGTGCTGGGTGTTTTACGAAGATCATTTCTAATTCATACAACAAACCTGGAAGGTAGGTGTTATTAAGCCCTTAATAATTAGTATATAAATTACCCCAAATTATATAACTTTTGACTGACAGAGCTGTGCTTAAAAGGAGGGCTTTAAAAGAACAGGATTCAAAACAAAACAAAACAAAACTGAACAACACAAATAGCATTCTGGTTATCCCTGAAGACTAAAACACACACACACACACACACGATGGATGAGAGAAGAAACTAACACTTACTGAATGGTGGCTTTCCTCCAGAAAAATACTGGGTTCCTCTTTTCTTTTATTTCAATCAATTCTCACAATGTCTAATAAAATATGATTATATCATTCTTTTCTGGTACCTATGGGAAACTGAAGCTCTCAACTGTTACGAAGTTTTGACTAAACTCACCAGGAAATGGCAGATGCAGTATTTGATCCTAAGTTGGTCTGCCTCTCGAAGAGCGCTGACCAAAGGAAATATAATGCAGGCCAAGGTGTGAGCCACCCATGTAATTTGAAACTTTCTAGTGTCCACATTTTGAAAAAGTAAGAAGAATGTAGGTCCTATATATACACACACAGCCATCACAACCTTGGTCAATTATTGCCTTCCCTTAGTTCCCGGATTGGCCCAGATTTAAGGATTTAATTTGCCTATGTCTCTAGTTATGACACTTCAGGAAAACTCCATGATGACCCCGCCTGTGGCTGCTGCAGTTTCTATGGATGCACACACAACCCCAAGCCCCGCATGGTTTCAGGCAGAACAACTATATCCAGAGGGACAGACCTCCTCTTTCCTAGCCTAACCCTGTGAAGGCATTTCTCTGCCAGCTTACTGTAATTGAGTTTGAACCCTCCAGCCAGAGAAATAAAGTTCCTATGAGAAACAAGGCTACAGGAAAGGAAATACACACAAACACACACAGACACACACACTTAAAATTATAGTGTGAGGATTAGTAGTGCCACAGATATATGCAAGGATGGCTGTTATGATGATGCACTTATTAACACAAGCATTTCTCAAACACTGTGTATTCCTAGATGTGTCTTTTTTTTTTTAAATACCATATGACATATACACTATGATAGATCTTTTTAGAATACAAACATTGGTCCCTGATTTACTTGTAAATTTAAAATGTCAGACATTGGGTTTCCTTAAACTGAGGTCAATCCTCTAAGGAATATGTAGGCAAAGAATGGATTTATCTCAATCACTTGAATTGACTGTACATAAACAGAATATAGAGTAATTAATTACTTGTCCATTCACCCAGGAAGGTTGTCGAAAGGACTGAAATAGCCAGGCATGAAACCATAAGCAAACATGGTTTCAGATAAATGGCCAGAATCGAAGTTGTATTTAAATGTACCCAAGAGTGAGTTCCACAGTGGGCACTACCCAGAGAAAGAGATGGTCCTTGCCTTAAAGTGTTCTCCATTTTAAAATAGACACATTGTAACACTATATATTAACTACTCTGGAATAAAAATTCTAAAATTTAAAAATTAAAAAACAGACACACTGACTATAAAATTAAAATGTACAAACCAATAAACAGAATTTTCTTTTCATCCTCGTGTTCTTTGCATACTTGTTCTCAAATTTTCCAGGCAATCTCTCTCTAAATATATCTATAGACCATGAAATTAGTGAACCACTCTTCTTTATTGCCCAACCAGCATATGTTTTGAGTCTAATTAGCTATAAATAATAGAACTGAATTCTTTACCAAGTAGGTATTTCCTTAACCAGATCAGACCCATTTATATTACTCATGTGTTCTCTCCCTCTTTACAAATCACTTGAAAATTCCACATTTCTCTTTTGATATTGATCTAAAGAATCTACTATACATTCTTTAACAATTTTAGTGATTATAAATATTTTTTTAAGATTTTTTTTATTTATTTATTCATGAGAGAGAGAGAGAGAGAAGCAGAGGGAGAAGCAGGCTCCCAAGGAGCAGGGAGCCCGATGTGGGACTCAATCCCAGCACCCTGGGATCATGACCTAAGCCGAAGGCAGACGCTTAACCATCTGAGCCACCCAGGTGCCCGTGATTATAAATATTTTTTAAGTGAAGAAACTGGCATTAGTTTGACCTCTACTATATGTCAGGCACTATGATAAGTACACAACAAATATTCAACATATCATTTAAATTTTCAAAGCATTCTGTAAGACAGAGATCACAATTCCCATTTTATAGCTAAGAAAATTGAGAATCAGAGATATTAACCAACTGATCCAAGAATACCCAACTGGTAAGTGGTCAAGCCAGGATATAAATCCCAGAGTTTTCTGACTTCCATACCCAGAATGTTCTTATGTTAAGAAAAAAGTGATCTTGAATCAAACCTTGAATAAGCTGTGAGTGCCCAATCAGGGTAACACCATTTGGGTCAGGAATAAAGGGTGATTGTAAAATGGTCAGAATAAATTTCCTACACAATTTCTAATAAAATTCCTTCCCTTCCTCCCCCCCCCAAAAAAATTTCCAAACAATGAGCAATTATAGAATTATTAGAATAATGACCTGGAAATCTACAAGAGTCATTTCTACGTGTTCTAGTTTACTTGTATAAGCTTGAATCTCATTATGTTATAGTCTTATCTTCTTACTACCTGAGCTGGGGAGAGGCTGAGAGTTAAAACTGAAGTTTCTGAATCCAAAGACATTGAATCCAAAAGACATGGCCCTTGAGAGTCTTCCAAAGGGGTGACTTAAGTCCTTACCAAAGTAGGGACACAGTACATGATGAGCCAAAGCGTATGGCAGACAATAAAGGCATTGCTGCATAACATTAGTCAGAGAGCTAAGCTGGGAAGGAGCCATTTGCTATCTCTTCAGTCCATGTCCAGAGGTCACTCTCCATATGTGTACGAATATGTGTAAGATAAAACTAATAATATCCAATTTATAAATACTGTAATATCAAATGAAAATATGTAGAAATCCTTTTAGTCATTGTCTAATAACAACCATACAGTGTGTGGGCTCCTGGGTGGCTCAGTTGGTTAAGCGACTGCCTTTGGCTCAGGTCATGATCCTGGAGTCCCGGGATCGAGTCCCACATCGGGCTCCCTGCTCAGCAGGGAGTCTGCTTCTCCCTCTGACCCTCTTCCCTCTCATGCTCTCTATCTCCCATTCTCTCTCTCTCAAATAAATAAAATCTTTTAAAAAACAAAACAAAACAAAACATAAAAAACAACCATACAGTGTGAGTGAGTACTGTGAAGCTCACCAATGGAAAAATTCTCCAGGAACAAAGACAAATGCAAAATACACTAACAGCATGCTGAGCCTGAGAATTCTTATCAGTCTACAAGATTAGGGTATTTACAGTCTCTAATTTGGAGAAAAGTGGAAATGAAACCAAGAATCAGGGTGAAGACAGGGGATAGCGTCTTTATAGACTGGCTCCATTGTTTTATGTTTACATGATATGTTTGCATCATTTTAAGTGTTACAAAGTGATAGGACGTTCCTTCATAGCAGATATAGCCAAAAATCAAATGAAAGTATACATGCTCTCTCTCATACATTTCAAAAGTTAAACCAATAGGATTTGGTAACTGCTCCATGTATGTGCCTGAATGCTATGCTATTAAGCCACTTGGAGAACGAACAATGTCAACAGAACACTTTGCTATAGAAGCTTTAGTTTTATACAAAGATGCTTCTCTCCTAACAGGTATACCTGTCCAGATGGATCTTTCCCAGAGAAAGATCCAAGCTTCAGCAGCGAAGGACTGAACAGGAGACATATTAAGAGTGAGACCCAGAACAGATGACAGATATAAATGGCTTTGGGAACACACTTTCTCCATCTTTCCATTTCACACTCGGATGGCTTCAACATTTTTATGGACCCTCCCAAGCCCTACCCCACCTCCTGTAAATGTTTTATGTAATGTCAGCCTATCAGTTGTGTTGGCACTATGAACATGATGGGCATGTTGTCAAGATTTACCCCGAGGAGGGACTGGCAAGGCCACAGCCTGAGAGCATGGATAAGAATCATGTAAACAGACTTTCCTTAGGTAAACTGGAATAGACACATCAGACAGTAAGACACCGACTCTCAGACATTTTGTGCAGGGGCTGAATATACCATTGCTGCTGAAAGGAGTACAGACAAGGGACTGCCTGTCATGGTTACAGATCCTCTGGTGGGCGGGATGGAGGAGGGAGTGACAGAACCACCTATCAGCCACAATGGAGATGATTGATGAGCCAGAAAAACCAGGCAGCGAAGCCCAGCCTCTCTCCTGAATCCATTTGTTATTTCTGATCTCTCTCTCTCTCTCTGTCTCTCCCTCTCTCACACAGCAGCTAATCAGCAGTGATAGATGAGGGCAGATATTCACTCCTTCCTTTAGGCACCCAATTGCATTTTCTCTCGTTTGTCACCAGGTCCATCATCCATTTCTCATGAGTCCTTTATTCAAATAAGAAAAGAGTAGAATCTTCTCCTAAAATTGACTGTTGATGCAAGAGTCCTGAAGTGTTGAGAGAAAAAAAAAAAAAAAAAGCAGGAAGGGAAGAAAAGATCAAAGGGTTTCATTGTTTTACTCAGAAAGGGACAGAGAGAAAGCATTTCCAGGAGGAGTGCACTGAGTAATTAGGGTTGAATGTTGAAAAGGAAGTTCAAATAAAAATGCAGCAAAATTAGAGGGCTGGGAGTAGCGTGATTTGGCAAGAGTCTAGCCCTCAGCCCTGTGCCCCCATTTGAATTGGATGTGGTCATTTCAACTGATTCATTGAGGCGGCCAAGTCACCATTGTGGCTTGTGTTTACAGGACCTTGTCATTTGTATGGCTGTACCAATGATACCCTTAAATAGAAATGGACAAATTTTTTGGCCACATCTCATTTTTATTTACCATCTCCAGTTAGTATGAGCCAGTGAGGAAAACTGAAAAATTAAGACAATGGCTGAGTCCATGTAAATACGGTGGGGCCAGAACATTCAGTGCTTCACGTTGGCCGGGATTCATCTTCAGAACCAAGCCACATGGTGGATACTCAAAACATTGGACCCAGCATCTGCATGTGAGGCCAAAATAACCTCACAAGAAACAGCCAGACTGGGTATTTTGGTCCTAATAAATTTCACTGTGCACATGGGGATCATTTTTAATCAGGATATCTAAGGTCTGAGGATGGTGGTATTGCTGAAAATAATAATGGGGATGACGTCAAAGATCACCATGATAATGACAACCACAATAGAGACAGACTTGGAAAATGGGATATATAAGGGTCCTTTCTTCCCCCAATTAACTCTTCTGAATGGATTTAAACAATTTAGTGGCCATCTCTCCTAAAAGGACTCTAGTTTCTACCAGCAAGCCTTAGAAACAGTACCTCCTGATAACTAAAATCTGTGATCCCTTGGCAAAATTACCTTTTTAATAAACACTTCAGGACCAGGCATTGCTATTGGAAGGTAGTCTGCCTACATTAAAAGCAGGTGTTCTCTCATCTACATATAAGTTCGATGGTCACAAATGCATTGTTTAATTAAACATGGAAAAAAGATCTAGCCATCCTAAGTGACACCACCTCCTAAAGATAATCTCACAAACAGAGCCAAACAGAGATGTTTCTGCTGCATATGGAGGCATTGAAATTATCAGATTATCAAGATGACCAAATTTTTAGATATTTATATTAGAAAAAATTTAAATCAAGGAAAATGCTATATATATATATATATATATATGTTCTTGCCTTGCACTGAATTAAAATGTAATTTCCATATTCCAGAATTTTTATGTATCTACATATAGTTTATATTTCTGTAATCTTAGTATACGCATATTATAAATATGAAACCTGAGGCTAGATAAGACAAAGTTGCTAAGAATAGGTGGGAGGTGTCCCGTCATAACTAGCACCACTTTGAAACTTAAGTTGCATTATTAACATAGTATATAAAATGCTTGAACTGGTTCCTCTAAAAACTCTAATACTTCTGCTCACTTAGACTGTCAATTTGGAAGCATTAATATTGCTTTAAAAATAATACTTTAAAAAAATACACTGATCTTATTAGGAAAGTAATACTGGAAAAAAAATCAATTCAGTGCCATAAGTTAGAAAAATGAATGAAGCCCTTTAGGGACTGAAATCATCAGCACCTGGACCGTCCCTTAGCCTCAGGTCAACACCATCTTCTTTACCCTATTATGAAATAGGAGCTGCAAATATTAGCCTGATAATAGGCCTGACTATGCAGTTGAAATAACTAGATGATGCTCTCTTTGGTACAGTTATTTAAATTGTTTCGGCAGCCACATTTTCAGCCCAAATTATTTTGTAGCAATCGACCTTTATAAAACAAGAAAAAGAACCAACTATGCAGCCAACAATTTGATTATCACCTTATCCTCTAATCCATGTTCATGAGTAACCTGGAACTCTTATATAAATTGACTCTTTAGATTGAGTATTCTATTTTTTTCACATTCAAGCCATAAATATATAAACAAATAATTTAACATTCAGGCCCCAGATAATCAAATAATTTTCTAATTTTTTATTCCATGACTATGCAACCCTAAATGTTACTCCAATTTATAAAATATATTTTGAAAATTATTTCTCTGACAAGCGTTCAGGAATTGCTGCCACACAGTGATTTTCTTTCTCTGTTCTATCAGAATGCCCCTCTCTCCTGAGAAAAGCAGGCAACCTACCCAAGCAGCACTGACCTATGAAACCACCATCCTTCAGTTGTGCCCTGAAGGCACAAATGTTTGGATAAGTATCGACATTTCACCCTTCATCAATGCTAAAATTTAGCACTGAGTTCCTACAATAAAGCCTTATATCTTTGGCCTTTTTCTTATTAATCCTATTACGCTTGTCTTTATGAGCTCTCCTAGTTCCTTTCACTCCCTCCGGGGCTTAGCCGCAAATGAGATTTCACATCTCAGTGTAAAATAACCCGAACATTTTTCTATAAAATTAAATAAAAGTCCTCCATCCTGGCACTATATGCCTAGAATCCAATTTCTGGAACCAATGTCTTTCCCAACGCCTCATTGTCTTCTTGCCATCAGACTTCTCTTGGCACTGAGGAGCATTTATTTTTTTGCTTTTGCATTCAGAGGATTTATTATGGTGGGAAGGGGGAGAGAGCAATATTGGATGGTGAGAGTGCAGGAGTGGTTGGCAGAGCCCTGGAGATCCATGCCCACTTTTGTGAAGACGTCACATGAGTAGGATTCAAAGCTAGTATTTCCTGAAGCTCACAAACAGCCTGTTCTCTTTACCTTTACACTGTTTCTGTCTCTCTCGGCCAGACTATTCCATGCTTTCAATGTGAATTAGCCATAAAAAATAATCCTTCAAAGTTTCTCCTTGAAAAAGGACTAGAGTTTCTTAAAAGAAGGCAACTCAGAGGAAAAACAAGTCCTGGGCACCCTCTGAAGATTTTGGCCCTTTCAAGGAGTCTCAGGAACCAGAAGCTTCTCATCCTAATGGAACAAGGTCCAAACACACAAACCAACCAAATGTCAGACATCTCAGGAGCCCCTCAAAGCATTCCATCCAGCACACCCAGGTGTGATTACGGGTAAATATAATTGTTCACTTTCTTTTTCTAATCCCAGGTAGAATTAAATTCTTATAGAGTAATTTTTTTTAAAAAATTAACAAAAAAAATTTTTCATTCAAATATTTTGCATCACCGTCAAAGAGCTTGTTTAAATTTAGATCACAGGTGCAATGTTAATAAAATGCAACTTTCTGAAGTTTTCCTTATGTATAAATTGGCAATGGATAGCAATGAATTATGCACATGAAAAATATCAAGTAAATCACAGCATGGTGAAGAGTATGTTAGACCGTCATCCTAACTACTTTCAGAGTCAAGGAGAGACTTCATATTTTTAGATTTCAGAAATCATTTTGGAGACAATCTTTCACCCACTCTAAGACTAATATTTTCAATCACATAAGCAGGAGAATCTATACAGAGACACAAATGCCTTCAGTAGATAACATCAGGTGGGAAGCAGCTGGGTGAAAGGTAGCAGGGGATTCAGGACTGAGTTAACTGGGCCATATCTTTACCTCTAACCTAAATACATTTACATGCTCAAACAGAATTATATAAAATTCAAGGCAAACAACTTGTGTCTACTGACCACCTATTAGGAAACCTTGGGAGAAATGCAGCCTAAAGCTCCTTCTAACATTCTGTGATTCTACTATAACTTACACAATTCTTCTGGAATTGAGAAATAACTGCTGAATAGTGACAGGGTGATATAAATTTTAGACATCCCTGAAATGTTTCAATAGGATTAAAATAATACCAAGAATATTGGGCTAGGCTTACTAGGTTCTTTTTCCTTGGGAACTTAACCCAAAATTATATAGGTTTCTCGTGGTATAAAAAGACAATTCTTACTGAAAAGAATCTTCTTATATAGAAAACCAAATCTCATTGGGAAAAGTACCATCATTAACTAGGGGAAGTATTCTAGCTATGACAATTTCATATGAAGAAAGTTGAATGTGTGTTTGCATACAACTATAAAAGAGAGATTGACTGGGTGCATATATGGAAGGCTCAGAAAGAGTAAGTGGAAATGTGAATTTATCTAGTACTGATATTATTTCCTCTATGATACTTCAAAGTACAGTACATTCAGAATCCATTATGGAGAAGAGATTCTGATTGCTTTGTAACTGACTATATTAAACAGCAAATCTGCAATATTAAATAGCAAATGTATTTTGATGACACAACTTCCAGAGATATTTTACTTTTGCTTATGCAAATTTATAAAGTTTACAGCAGGCCAAAAATTGATGCAAGTCCAGTCAATAGTCATCATTATCATAGCTAAGGTGTTTCTGGGCTTCACTGACGGAATGGCATAATTATATTGCCTTTTGGAATTTCAAAGGCTTTGGTAAAAAATATTTCATTATTCTCTTCTGGTATTTCTGCTGAAATGAACAAGAAACCTCTATGATTCCTGATGAATTTACCAATAATCAGTGATTACTGTACCAACCTATCATGATTCTGTGTCCCCTTCCACAGAACAGAAGATGCTCTTAACTATGCCGACTTCCCCTCTATACAAAGGAGTTCTTTTAGAGAAGTCACTTGTGCTCTTAAGCCTAAAACCCATGTGGCAAGCGGATGCCACGGTGAATTTACATCTCAGAACTGATACCTTCCACTGCTGCTGGGTGAATCCCTACTTTCTATGTGCCAACTCTCTAAAGGAATTTTCAGGCGTTCTGATCAAGAGGCATTACATCTAACTGTTTGACCAACCTTTTTGTAAAAGTCTTCTACCATCTGCCCTTCTCCTATCTACCTTTAAACAAGTCAGGTTCTTCATCTCACTTTCTGTGGCACATACCACATTTCTAGTCCAAAGCTTTTCTTCATATTGTTCCTCTTGCTTACTATTCTCTTTCTTATCTTTTCACCGAACTGAAATACTCAAACTCTTCCAAAATGGCTTAGCTGAAAACCCCAACCTTATCCGATCTCCTCTGAATTTCTAAAGAACTCAGATCTTTATAAACCAAACTTGCTTTAAATTATATTCCATCTCTTTAAATACTTTCATCTTTTCTCCCCAGGTATATTGTTTTTTCTTTCTTCTTTTTTTAAAGATGTTTTATTTACCTATTTGTCCGAGAGAGAGAGAGAACACGCACAAGCAGGGGGAATGGCAGGCAGAGGGAGAAGCAGGTTCCCCACTGAGCAAGAAGCCTGATATGGAATTCGATCCCAAGACCCCGGGATCATGACCTGAGCCTAAGGCAGCCGCTTAACTGACTAAGCCACCCAGGTGTCCCTCCCCAGGTATATTGTGATCTCTTCTGCAGACTGGGCTCACTGTATAATTCCTCTAAATAGCTCACTTCATCTAGTACAACTCTAATTCTATAGTGGGTTTTCAGTATGGGCAGAATGGGGGTGAAATGGGCATTGAACATGAAATGATGAATATTCTAGGGAACTGATTCTGCCAATTAGAAGAGAATATGTCTATGATAACATCCCCTGAAAATTGAACTGTTCCATGTATTAAAAGTGTATAACTGGTTTGCTTGGAATGGGGCAGGAGTTTAAGAAGTGGCATGCTAAGTCATCTTTGGACCTACTGATCACTGGGATTCTTTCTAACTAGAGATGGTCATCTCCTTAGAATGAATAAGCAGTTGGAATCAGAAGAGACACAAATATGAGGCATCAACCATCGCCTCAGACAGACTTTGCACTATATGAAAGAAATCCCCTTTGTTGGACTGTACAACACCTGAAGAAAAAAAAAAACAAACAAACATGAGACAGAGGCCCTTTCCTGATTAAATTAGAAGAATATCTGATCCCCTCACATTCCTCAAAGTGAACAGTCACTCCTGTGTAGAGACTAAGATGACTCCTTTTCCTTTTGTAATTATATACAGTTCTGAACAAGGTACTAAGGTTTATTTTTTGATACAACTGTATAGTCATCAAATTTAGCATAAAACACAAATACCAAAATCAACACACCTTAGAGTTTGCAAATAAAAATTCATTAAAAATATATACGTTTCTGAGCTTCCATCTTGTTTGGAAAAAAAGAACAGCACCTTTCTAGATCGTGTGACCTCCTGGGTATCCATGTTAATGAATCCTGAAGGCTCCTCCTCTCAATGGGATGGCTGTTTGCCCTCCTGCTGAATAAGGATTTTGTCAACTTATCATGTGAAAATGCACTGATACTAAAATGGAAAGGATAAGGTGATATTGGTTAGATCATTCCTGCGTGGGTTTTTTAAAACTTACTACTGCTAATACACAACTGTCTTGAACAGAAGCCAGACCCGGTTTAACTAATTTTACATTTGGGTATTAATAATGCATGATAAGCCATGTCTAATGTGACAAATTGCAATAACTATTAAGTCATTTGCCCATCCAATATATCTGATTAATCATGACATACCATGTGACAAAGACAAACCTCTCAATTTTTTAGAAGAAAGCTAAGTGAATTGAAAAATAGACTAAACTCAATACTTCTCATTGGTGTTAATGAACTTGATTCCAGCTTCACATATTGCCTGGGTAGGGAGAGCAGAACAAATCCCATTACTTCCTCCTTTCAGTTCCCCTTTGTGCCCAGCCTGCTCCTGAGTGAAAAGCAATGCTATCTTACAAACGTGTTTGTGTTGAAGGCACTTTTCTCCATGAATGCAGGGAGCTGAAAAGATTGAGCCTAAAAATTCCCAGAGGAAAAGCAAGTGCAACCTGTCAATATTTTCACACTTAAGAATATTTCCTATGTTGGGTCTCACTAGTAGAGTTCCATAGGAACAAATGGAGAACAAATCCTCATTCAAAAGGAGTGTCTAAAATGGTACCCAAGTTGTCAAAAGCAAAGTGTCCAAATGTTCACACTGTAGCAAGGGTAAATAGGCCCAACACAATACCATAAGTTTGACCTTTACTCCTTAAATTCTGCTGCCACTGCTCTAGAATTTACCATTGAAATATCTACACAGACCAGCACTTGAGCACACCTGCCCCCCTATTTTCCCAGTGTCATCATGCCCCTTATGTCTGTACATATAAAAAAAAATACTAGGGCACCTGGGTGGCTCAGTCAGTTAAGTGTCTGCCTTCAGCTCACATAACGATCCCAAAGTCCTGGGATCAAGTTCCATGTAGGGCTCCCTACTCAGTGGGGAGTCCACTTCTCCCTCTCCTGCTGTTCCTCCCTCCCCTGCTCCTCCCCACGCCCCCCCCCCACTCTGCATGCTCTCTCTTGAATCAAATCTTTTAAAAATATTGATTTTAAAAAAAGATATATGCTACTTTCTTATCTATTTAATATTTCTAGGAAAGCTTAGCTCTTTGGACAATGAAATTATAATCAAAATACACTCAGTTGCTTAGTCACAGCTTCCTTAATTGTATATGAAATAAGTAGAATATAAAATTTCCATGGGGCAAGTTTTGGAAACCCAAACATAGAAAGATGAAAAAAATTCTCATTCTGTAGAACTTTGGACAAGTTTCTGATCCTCTTTGAGACTCATTTTTCACATATACAAAATAAAGATATTAATAGTATCACATATGTTTGTCAAGATTAAAAAGGGCTGTCACAAAGTGAAGGTTCATAAATATTTCCCATTACTAATAGTATGGTAGTGAACAGACCCAAAGGCGACCCCAGTGATCCCAGTGCCTGCTGGTATTCACACCTTTGTGTAACCCTTTGTGTAAACCCCCTGAGTTTGGGCAGTACCTGTGACTTACTTCTAACTGATAGAATATTAACAACTCCTGAGATTCAGTTACATTATATAGCAAAGGTGAAGAGAAAGGGCATTTCCATCTTTACCTTACAATATATAAAACCCCATTTAGGAGACTGATGCTAGAGAGCCTTCTCGTGTGCTTGATGGAGTAAGTGGTCATGCTGGGAAAACCCATGTGGCCAGGAACTCCAGGCAGCCTCCCAGACCCGATAGCACCTCCAATCAACAGTTAGCCAAAAGGCGGGGCCCTCCATCATATAGTTGGTAAGGAAATGAGTTTAGGTTAATAGCTTTCCCAGCTGAGCTTCTGGAAGAGCAGTCTACATGGTGTCATAATTTGCAGCCTTGTGAAATCCAGAGCAGGGGACCCAACTAAGCCACGCTCAGGCTTGTGACCCACAGAAACTTTAAGATGATAAATAGGTGTGGTCTTAAGTGGCTACATCTGTGGTAATTATATAGCACAATATAATTATGTATAGTGAAATGGTAGGCAACATAAAGAACATGTCTCTTCAATGAAGAAAATATTGCCTAAAATTTCTGCGGCATCAGAATAGAGTTGAGGAATCTTAAATCCTACACATTTCACAGAACTTCCAGGTATAAGAGATGAATCTTAGAAGGGATCTTGACTAACCTCTCTCTCCCAATCATTTTGCAGGTGAAACCACCAGGCTCAACAACGATTAAATAACTGGCCCAGGGTCATGTAGCCAGCTAACTGTGGAGCTGGAACTTGAACCCAAGTCTTTCAATCTAACATTTTATATCACTACACTGTCTCCAAAGCTGTGATTTCCCATTTTGATGAGACTGTGTTGAATCCAAGTTAATGGCGTTTAACTCAAACACAGAGAAAATGCCAATGTTGACTAGATCTCAGATGATCACGTGACCATCTGACATCTGATGATCACAATCACCCAACTTCATCTGTAAGTTACTTACTATCTTTCTAATATGGCTTGTGTTCAAGGTAATATTGGGTTGATGTGGTACCTGTGAAGCCCTACTGTATAAGGAACACAGTAAATCTGGTAAATGCAGAGCAACCAAGGTTCTGTCAGAATATAAAAGCATTGAGATAAAGGAGCAAAGCATTCAGTTAATCCATGAAAATGTCACCATCCACTTGGGATCTTTGTCTGAAGGTTAAGTGTCACAGACGAAGTGTCAGATGGTGCCAACAGCCAGAATGGCTGAATCAACCCTAGTGATAAGTATGGTAACAGATGCTAAATCACATTGCCTGTATGCCCAAGCCAGAAGATGTGACCATATTGAAACCAGAATGCAATTCCAAACAGCATATTTTGTTCCAGGCTTTATAGTGCTTGATTAACCAGATACTCCCTAGTACAATTAAAAAGGTCCAACATCTTTCCATTTCCCTTTAACTGAAATCTCCCCAGATGAATAAGTTCTGGAGATGGGATGTATAGCAATGTGCCTATAGTTAATATTATTGTACTGTATACTGGGCATTTGCTAAGAAGGTACATCTTAAGTATTCTCCTCACATATACAAAAAAGTAACTCTATGTGAGGTGATGGATGCGTTAATTAGCTTGATTATGGTGATTATTTTACTATGTATATCTGTATCAAAACCTCAAGTAGCATACCTTAAAGATACACAATTTTTAATTGTCAATTGTATCTTAATAAAGCTGGGGGGAAATGTCCAAGAGATAGAATATCCAGGCTTTATATGCAAATTTTTATATAGAATATATTTTAAAATATATTTGAATATACATTTTGACAATGGGGCATAATTTTCTAAAACAGGATTATCCTGGACAACAATATTATGTATCTGTTTTTTCCTTCTCTTCCATTTATTCTCTGTAATAGTTTGAATCCTAATTCTTTTACTACCTGGATAATTTTGAAGAGTTATTTAACCACCCTGATTTTGAACTTCTTCATGTATACCTTGCTTGCTAGAAGACGCTCTCATAGTATAAATAGAAGCATACACATTTAAAATGTTTAGTATAGTTTTATTGCATAAATTATTACCGTTGTCTTTTCTTCTCATTTATCCGTGGGAAGCAACCTTCTATTTCTCTCAAGTCTTTGGGAAATTTCAACAAGACGACTGTCATCCCAAGCTTAATAAGGTACCTTTTTTAGGTTGCTTATTTATAGAGAAGCATTTGTTATGGGTACGAAGACTCAAGTTCAATACAGCCATGTCTTAGGGTTTACATGGTGCCTATATGGACAGCACCAAGTCAAGCATGGACCCCCAGTGTCTGCTTTGTCCAACCGTGGCCAAGGGCAAAGATTCATTCCATGCTTTAAGACAGCCAACCTTTTAGCAAATGAAGGAGAAAATTGAACTTAAGTCAGAAAGGGAAAAACAAATCCTCTTGTCCAGTAAATTTCTTTAATCAACAAAGTGGTTTTTCAAGACTCATTCAATGTCGCAAAACTTGCTAGGTTTTTTTTAGACCAGGCACACAAGGTCACAGCAAGTTCTTATTTCAGAAAATTCAGAAAAAAACTCTTAGGGAAAAAAATGGAGAAAATTACACTGGCAAAAGAAGTTACCAAGCTGACACAGATGTGTTTAGAAATGTTTAATGTACTCTATTTGTCTTTGGATCAAGTTGAGAACAGAAGCATAACCAACACAAAAGAAACATTAGTAGACCTGTTCCTTATTAAGAACTTCATATATTGTAATTCTCCAGCTTTCTCCCACAAGTCCAAATATACGAATATTTGAAAAAAAAGTAGAGTAAAAGCACATGGAATTTATCCAGTGATGTATCACAGCTTGCTGCGCTAGGAGAGGTAAGTAAATGAGCAAATCTGTCGGTAAGCCCAGCATGAAATGAGGGTGGAGCTGGGATCACAAAGTGAAAATGTCACATTCAAATCCTTCATGAAAAATACTGGTAATACACAAATTTAAATCTAAAAAATAAAAGTTTCTATTCACACATATTTTGCTTTTTTATATTATTTTTCTTAGTTATTCTTAGTTTTTCTTAGTTTTTTTTACACCATGTCTATACAATTCTCAGATATCTGAAAGATTAACAAACCATTTAAGTATCTGCATGTACTACCTATTCAATTCTAAGCATGCAAATATTCTGAAACATCTTAATATTCAGAAACATCAAGTTATTAGAGGAAACAGTTATATACTGAATTTTAAGCCTCAGTATCATATACTTAAAGGAATACGTCTATCTGTACATTTACTTTTGAGCTTTTATTTTTCCCTTAGGCTAGTGGTCAATTTCTGACTTAGAATTTACAATTATTTTTTTCTTTTCACTTTTCTAGATTAAAAACTGTCTTCACCAATACACTGATTCTTTTAATTATTTTAGCACTTTTGTTTTTCTCACTCTATCCTTTCCTGTCTATACTCTGTTTCCTGGTCTTGTTCTCTACCTTTATTCACTGAGTATATTGTTCAGTCCCTTTCTCATCTGCATAAATTCCCAGAGAGCATTTTTTTCTTTCTGTCATTGTTACTGTAAGAGTGGGGAAGAGAAAATGGCAAAAGGGCCTATACTTCTCTGCAATCAGTATTGCTGAGGTCATCCAGGCATAGGTTTCTCCCTATTCTTCAACAGGAAGTAAGGGTGGGGTGGGTGTGGCCAGTACAGGAAACATCTTTGCCCAGCCACTGAAACAACTGGTGCCTTGTTTCTCTTGAGTGTGGATCTTAAGAGTTGCCAGAGATGGTAGAGAGGCTTACCTAGTTCATGGAGCAAAAGTAATGGGTTTGCATCACTCATGTGGCATTTTAATAAACTGGGTATTTGTTTATAAACTATGTAAACAAGCATAAATCTTTATTTTCTAATCAATTAAGTAATTAAACACAATTCATGTGTAAATGACCATTTTATATGCAGTGCGATTTCTGTAAACTTAATTTTTTCAGAGTGTTTGCCTTCCTCGCATTAAACTTTCTCAAATGGATTTTCACAATCTCCAGACTCTGAAGCATAAATCAGAAATCTGTTCTTTTAGCCCAATGCTTCAGGAACACTCCGTGGCTGTCAGATTTCTCTGTTAGCAGCTTTAGTTACTACAGCTTCTCTAGCCATTTTTTTTCATGTTCCCCCATAGAGAAACATACAATAGACCCTCTGTTCTTTTTTCTGCTCCATCAATGATTTAAGGTTGACCTACAAAATGTTAAAAGTTTAATTCTGAGTCAGGTGCTCAATACATGTCTTAGGGAGAGGTGAGTTCACTTGCAATACATGATGGCTGAGTCTACACATGTAAAATGAAATGGAGGAATGAGACAGCATCTGAACATTTTAAGGCAAAAACATATGTCTGACATATCTTGAGGACTGCGCCCAGACTCTCTAAAATGTTACTTTTTGGTAGGACTAAAATGTAACCATATGGATTTTTCTGTTTCACTTTGTATGAGCAGAGGAAACCTTTGATAATGATTTGAATCTATCTAGTATTTTCTTTCTTCACAGAACTCAAAGATTTAACAGTCACTGTTTCATCTTCTCAGGTATGTTCTTTTTTATTTCACTTTTCTCTCATCACTCAAATATTTAAAAACAACTGTAAAATTAATTTTTCATTAAATTAATTGCTACACTAGAATTAAAATAATAAAATTCCATAGTAGTAGAAAGTAGAAGTCATTAGAAGGTCCTTGGTATAATCAGAGCTAGTCCTACAGGGTACACTAGTGACTAAATCTAAGAAAGCCTATATCTCCTTTTTGGCCTTTTACTTGATGTTTTCTCTTAAGCCCTATCTCCTTATGCGTGCACGCACACACACACACACGCACACACACGCACACACACACTCATCTCTGGTATTTATGATATAGGCTCTCTGAATTTTTGATCCCAATCAAAACAAAGTTCATGATGAGGTTTTGACAAATTTTTGTCAAATATGAAAAAACAAGAAGCAAAATCAGACAGACCTATAAATACAAAGAACTGATAGTTGCCAGAGGGAAGAGGAGTGAAGGGATGGGCAAAATGGGTGAAAGAGAATGAGAGATACAGGCTTCCAGTTATGAAATGAGTAAGTCATTGGGATGAAAGGTACAGCATAGGGAATACAGTCGATTGTTTTATAATAGCATTGCATGGTGACAGATGGTAGCTACACTGTGAGCATAGCATAATGTATAGAGAAGTTGAATCACTATGTTGTAGGCCTGAAACTAATGTAACACTATATGTCAACTACACTAAAAAATTGCTATCAAAAATAAAAGGCTTTGATGAATCCACTTATACTTAGGGGAATGGCTGATGAGTTTAACTCACTTTACTAGGAGAAACTCCCAGGCATCTCTAAATCTGGTTTTGAAAAGTTTTTAGGGTGAATGGTAGGTAAGGCATTTTTTTTCAGGTGCTTAAAATAATACCATTTATCTTTTTCTATCCTAGATCCAGCTTTTTATCCCAGAGTTGAATTTGTTTGAAATGAGGTCCAAGTCTTTACGTTGTACTTTTTAAAAAGAGATTATGATGACACAATCTCCAAATAAGTAATCATGCATCCTGGTTGACACCTGTATTAATTCTTAAATATTAATAGTATCTTATCGCACTCTAAAGAGTGTCCCATATTGGACAATAAATTAAAGGTCAATCTGTGAAAAAGAGAAAAGTTTATAGTGGTGCTGTGTGGGGTCAGCAGATGCCTTCTCTCCACCCTTTTGTTCTCTCTTGCATAACAATGTGAGTTTTTTGACGACTTGTCTCCTTTCTCTCAGAACACCGCTTATAACCATAGAACCCCCTTCTCATCATCTTCCTGGGTTCCTCTATTCTCTCATCTCATACTAGTCATTCATACCTTTCAGTTCCTCCTCTATCCCCAAGCAACCAGGGCAAAAAAGACAGAGAAAGAGGTTCACAGAGAAGGCTTAGAACTATGAAACTCTAAAGTAAATGAAAACAGGGATGACACCTGGGTGGCTCAGTCGGTTAAGCGTCCACCTTCGGCTCAGGTCATGATCCCAGGACCCTGGGATAGAGTCCTTCATCGGGGTCCTTGCTCAACAGGGAACCTGCTTCTCCCTCTGCCTGCCACACCCCCACCCTTGTGCACTTTCACTCTCTCTCTGACCAATAAATAAATAAAATCTTAAAAAAAAATAAAGTAAATGAAAACATCCATTTTGTTCATCCTCTATCCTGTTTGATACCTGATACCCTACCCCCAAAGAAATCTGCTTTCAAAAAGGTATTCAGATTATTCAATTCAATCAGTTATTCATCTTACTATCTAGTGAAATACCAGACACCATATATATTTTATATATATAAAATCTTCTGGGTAAATGTTACTGGTTATTACTCTCTAAGGATAACCTTGTTTGGTGTTTCTGTGCTGACTAAATAATGTTGAAAGAGTAAGACAGACCTTTGATTTTCAGTTCATTCCATTGCTACCTAACTTTCCCTGCTAATACAGGGAAAGTTAGGGAAAGAAAGAAGTACTTTAAGGTTGATGCCAAAAGCAGGGGAGAAGCATTTTCTATCCTTGCTATAGAGTCACAATTGGGAAAAGACAAAGTAAGCAAACTAAATAGCTTTATGCCCAAATATTCCATCTGCTTACTTTGTTCTGAAACTCTTGTGAGGGTGGAAAAGAGAATCCCAGCCTAACCATTGTTACATCCCAAGAAGCAACACATGATGACATCCCCATGTTTTCTTCTCTCCACACAGCATCAGGTGTCAGACACCTGGCATTTCCCTTGTACCCCACAAATTGTACCCAAGTCTTGTCCCTTTTCCACATCACCTTTCCTGGGCACCTGAATGGTGTCCATGAAGTCTCTCCCTAACTATAGCTTTCTTTGTGAACACTATGTGAGAGGAGGGGCCCTCAATTTTATTCATAAACCATATTTTTTAAGATTTTATTTATTTGAGAGAGAGAGAGAGAGAGAGCACACACATGAGTGGGGGGAAGGGCAGAGGGAGAGGGAAAAAAACAGACTCCCTGACGAGTGCAGAACCCAAGGTGGGGCTTGATCCCAGGATCCTGAGATCGTGACCTGACCAGAAGGCAGATGCTTGACTGACTAAGCCAAACAGGTGCCCCTACAAACCATATTTTAAAGTAGTAATTGTCAATGGTTGGACAAGAGACCAAGTCTCCACCCCCGCCAAAACATTAACTTTTGGGGGGATTGAGGGAATAATGCAGGTTTCAGGACAGAAAGGGGGAAACATACAGGGAAAAATAGATGAGGGCATTGGAAGATACCATTCCCTCAGACAGTTGGGGGATAACTACATAGATTTGGGGGAAAAGTCCAGAGAAGCAGACATTCTTACATTCTTTCCTTTATCTACTAATTACTGAGGATCTCCTAAGTGCTCAGCATTTTTCTAAATGATGGGGATTCACCACTGACTCTGAATGGCAAAGACCTTATTTCTTTTGGAAGAGTCAGACAACAAAAGAATGTCAGATGGTGATAAATTCTATGAAGACAATAAGCCAGAATGATAGGATAAAAAACATTGAGGTCATTTTGATTAGTTGGTTAGAGAAGTCTTCTTTGGGAAGATGGTATTTGAATTGAAACCAAAATGACAAGAAAGCATCAGTCATAAGATCCAGGTAAAGATTTAGGATAGAAAAAAAATGCAGAAAACAAAAAGGATACAGACAACATAAAGCCCAAGCACACGGATCCTTTATAGAATTGACCCTTCTTGGCATCTAGACAGAATAAGCTAAGGGCCCTCAGTAATTTCTGTATACTAAGATGGACAAAACTAGTTGCACAAACTCTACATTACCAAGAAAAACAAAAGTGAAACAAAAATTAAATTATTCTGATTGCCCTTAAAAATAGACTTAAAGACTTAAACAGATAAGGACAAGATAAAGACATGGACCAATTTCAAGGTTATGGTTAGCCACAGCAAATGTTAAATCCTTAAGTAGCAATAGGAAGCAGCATTTTGACTATTCTGCAACTGGAGAGTGTCCATCTCCTTGTCTGGAACCCTAGCTACGACCCATCCTCGGGATAACCCTGGGGTTTGCCACCTGCCTTCTTTCTCCTCACTTTTTGCTCCCAGAACTTTTCCAGCTCTTCCATTCTCCAGCACTCTGCTCTACAACTTCTCTTCAGCCCTATTCCTGCCCCTCCCCAACTTGTTTGTCATAAAGGTTTATTACTTCCATGTTTAGGAACTTTTGAATACATCTGCTTTATAGTTTTCTTTTCAAAAGATTGTTTTTATCCATATCAGCAAAATAGAATATTTAAGGACTGTCAGGAGGATTTGGAAACAGTCTTGTTATACAGAAGCAGATGTTAAAGTGGCATTTGCAAAAATGGAATTCTACCTGTGTAGAATTTATTATGCATTCTCTATTCATATAATATTATTTTCTCATTGTTATATATGTTCTTTTTACTGGATGGGTATATTCAAATGCAGCCAACTATATACTACCAAAAGATTTGTTTAATCCATTCACTACTTTCAAGTTATACTACTTTCAAGTTATACTACTTTCAAGTTATACTACTAAGAAGCAATATACTTCTAATTGTTTGCTACCCACATAGCCTCATGTATTAGCTAACACAGATGAAAAGAATCTACTTTTTGTCCTACCCTATGTGGCTGCTTATATGTGCAGATGGCCATCTTCTCAACTCATTTGAAGACCCAAGGATGAATAAATACTCCTGTCTTCCATGACAACCTGAGATAGATTACATTCAAATGCCATAAAAATCAGTACTTCCTATAAAGAAAGTAAGAGGCAAAGTAGAGAACTGCAGTGTCCTGACTCATTACACTGGAAAAGAGAGTGTTCTTCAGTGCATATGGAAAGAAGTCATTTGGGCTCTGGAACTTCCTCAGCCTTCCCAGTTTATCAATCTTACATGTGGTGGTTAATGAGAGTCAAATTATTTA
Source organism: Eumetopias jubatus (assembly GCF_037043125.1). NCBI lineage: Eukaryota > Metazoa > Chordata > Mammalia > Carnivora > Otariidae > Eumetopias > Eumetopias jubatus. The sequence continues at coordinate 62,751,765 of NW_028274807.1, forward strand.
AATAGTAAGATATTGCTGTTGGTTCTATGCTTCAGATTCATATTTGTATAAAAGTGATTTTGTGAACAGGCCTGGGAACTTAATATGGAATATTATTCCAATGGGGAAATGTATTCCAAATTTCAAACCGCCTTCCAAATTAATTTGTGCTGTGAACTGGATGTCAAATTAGAGGCTTACAAGTATAGAATGTGCCTTAGTTCCCATCATTTCAGATGTGTTTTCCTAGCCTTGATTTGTGGAGCAACCACCTCCGTACTATGGTTAGCCCATTGTTAATCTGGTTAGTCCAGATTTCTTATATGTGTATTCAAATGAGTTGTTTGGTACCATTGAACCTTTCCATTTTTAGTCATGTTAAAATAAGTTCCTCGTTATTTATGGTTTTCAAAGTTCTCATGAGTGACATTTTTCAGTGTTCTACTTAAACATTCTACATAATGGTGTGTCGGCATGACTCTGCGTTCGATGTTGGCCAAATGTGTGTTTCTCTTTTCCTTTCCCCTCCCTGCCTCTCTCCCGCTTACACAGCACCCCCATCCAGGGGAGAGAAGAACTCATGTCTTTGTGAATGTGCCTATCTTTCCTCAGTGATCAAATGATTATCTTTTAGACTTGTTTTGAATGACAGTATTTCTGCTCATCATGACCTGGGACAATAGTGAAGAAAGGAGAGCACTGCTTTGACTCCCCCTGCCTTTCTGTATTTTCTGCTGGGCATTTCCAGCTCCCCTGTGCTTATTTCCTTGCCCTGAATTCCCACTGTTCTAGCATCCCATCATTTGAACAATGTGCTCCCCTCCCTGTACCTTTACTAATCTTCAAGGAACTCCCCGTTTCTTTTATCTACAGGAAAATAGATCTGCTGGGTTATATAAACTTCCATCTAGAAGACACTGTTATGTCAAACACAACACAGGGTACATAAGCATATTTTTAAAATTTTATCCAAAAATATATTTTTCCCCCACAGTTAGACAGTTGACTCTGAAAATCAACTGTGGTACTCCTCCTTAAACCATTTTTGCTATAACAAGGTATGAACAGCCTAATGTTCCCGGATTTTTCCATTTCCCTGAACACCATTCAGGGACATGACTGATCTTTCATTCTCTGATATACTCTTATGCTCTCTATTAATTTCCCTAGTTGCATCTCTCCTTCTCCCTAGAAACTATAAGGTCTTCCAATGTCTTATTTTTCCTTCTACTCACTGCTGTCATATACTCTATTTCATAACTCTTTTTTAATGTTCACAATTCCAAACAAAGCATGTTTATACTTGGCTCTCCCTATATTATTCAGTTAACTATTCCAATCTTTTTCTCCTCCTCACATTCTTTCTGACTGAGAGACAGTAGAATAAACTTTACACACACTTCTTAAGGGGTCAGTTGGCACCTATTCTGTGTTCTGTACTGTATTGGGTTCTGTGCGGAATAAATAACACAAGACAATATAGTTCCTGTCCTGACAAAAATGACAACATAATTTAACATAATTAGAGGATAACACAATGCTGTACATAATTAAATACTAACAAAATTATTGTCCTTTCCTAACAGAACTACATTGAAATTGAACTGACCCAATATTAGCCAATGGTTAAATACACCAAGCTCAAAATACCATTTAAAGTCAACTCATGTCTTTACAAGCTTGGCTAATTTCACTGTTTGATTCTCCATGGTTGCCCACACAATTGCACTGCTGAGACTAGAAAATGACCCAGATGACTGAATGAAGCACTTTCCGCATCCCTTGGTAGGATTTAACCACTTAGGATGAGAGGAGTGAAATGTAGTGAGAATGGTTTCAAGCAAAGCTAAGGACACTTTGGAAAAAGAAGAGAACTTCTCAAGGTAACATGAAAACAGGAAAGCTGTTGGCCAACAGCAATGCTTGTGTCTAGTTGCCATGTCTTCTCCTCGATCTTTCTGGCAGAGCACAAAAGGGAGTGGCTTTATGCTTTCTTCCCTTCTCTGTCCTATAAAGTTCCACCTGGAACTGGGCAATGAGGCAGCCCAGCACCTGCCCTACACTCAAAGTGTAGGTGAAGTTCAGAGTCTCTGTTTTAAATTTTGATGATAGTTTTCCTCTTCACACCAAACATGTTTTCAATGATGATGCATCCTGTGGATCATTTTGTCCCCAGTGGTATGTGAGAGTGAGCCAAGTGCACTGCTACAAGAACCCCACAGCCTCGCTGTCATGCAGATTAAGAAGTATCTGATGGTATGGTAGCTGGGTGATGGGTATTAAGGAGGGCATGCGTTATGATGAGCACTGGGTGTTATATGCAACTAATGAATCATTGAACACTGTATCAAAAGCTAATGATATACTATACAGTGGCTAATTGAACATAATACATAATAATGAATATTTAAAAAATAAAATTAAAAAAAAGAAGCACCTGACGGGGAATTTGGGATGCAGTGTAAAGGTCTTTACCATATTAGAGGGATAACAAAATCTTATTTTCAAAGAGAAGAACCTCTGTCCTCTTAGCCAATACTCAAAACAATTAAGACACTGAAAATAACACCTAAGGGAAGCAAATCCATGGCACAGATAGAAACAACCTCAGCTACCATTTTTACTCAAAGCTTGGTAACAGGGTAGCCTCTTCTTACACATATTTAAGGGTGTGGTTTTCCCTACCAGTTCATTAAGTGGAGCACTGACTCACCATAAATTCAAGTCTGTCTCACTTTAAAGATTTCTCAAATTATTAAAGCTCAATAGGGAAGTGAGACTTTGAGATGATCCCTGTCCATTTCTATTCTGGTAGCTAATTATTCTCAAAATGCATTAGGCTTCCTAATCTTCAGAATAGCTTAAATATCTCCTAACTACATCCAACCCTTCTACTACTACCTGTCTTCAAGTTTGGCCTAGTCTACAATCCATAATTATAAATGTCAGGCCGGATATGTCTAACCACTGATCTAAACTATAATCTCTTATTTTAGGCAAGAGTCCCTAAAACTAGATTAGTGATGGTATATGAGTTTGAGTTAGCATGTCAATATGTGGTGGGTGCCTGAAGAGTTGAGAAAAATTCAGAGGCCAAGTCTCAAGTACAGAGGAAGTGAGTAAACTAGAGGTACTTTCCACGGCTAAGGGAATTATAGTAGACTTCCACTGAGCCTCCTCAACATAACATTACCAATTTTATTTAAATAAATAAAACAAGAAAGTTGATCAAATAGTTACTTATAATTATGAATAGGAAAAACAAACCTTAATATTATCTTTTTCACTTACAAATACTGGCATTTTAAAGACTTGGCAAATATCTGGGTAAGAGTAGGTCTTGCTTGAAGAGAAGTTAGAAGCAGAGCAGACACATTTATCAGATCATTATATTCTTTGCATAAACTAAGAAATGTAAAAGTCTTAGTGCACTAATAGGGATTTAAAATTCAGCTTACTAAAAGATAAATATGATAGAGAATGAAGATGCAAATATCAAAAAACTTTTTGCAAAAAGCTGAAGTGCTAAATATGAATTCGTGATTTAAATATATATAATATATAATTTACAATACAATGTGTAATATACAAATTATTTATAAATATATTACATACAATAAATATAAATATACATATTTTTCCCCAGTTCTGTTCATTGAAAGTTTCTGGAAGTAATGGCTTCTAGGTAGCAGTCAACAGACCTAACATCCAAATGTTGGTTTCTAAATATCATTCCTCAATAAATGAAAATTAGGGCTCCTTGGAGAAATGACTAATTCCTGATCTGGGTTAGAAAAACTGCAAAGTAAGCCCAGAATCTTGTGCTAGAAAGCAAGGGAATTCTTAGAGACCAACAGGGGCACATGAAAACAACATAGGAATATTTGAAAAGGCTCTCAGTGTCCAAATTTCAAACAATTTGGGCATCAAAAAGAATGATGGCCATAACTGAGTATATGACTCGGAATAAAAACTTTGTGTCCATTTTGATACTAAAGAGAACATAAAATGTATGCAAATGCTATAATTAGAGGTGATGTTTACACCAATTTCGTACTCTGAAAATTGATACTTGAAGGCAGGGAATTAAGCATCCTTCCTTTATAGGAAGAACTTGAGTCTGTCCCTATCATACTGAGAGAAAAACAGTATTATAGAAGCATACCAGAAAACAAATGTAGAAGGAATGATTACACTAGAAAATCACCATTCAGTGAACATGGATGAAATGGTTGATTCAGAAAGCCAGGAGAATCAATGGGTATGAAGATGACTAGGTCAAAGTTTGATAGTACTAAAGTATCACCCCAAAGTTTGCTTGCTAATATCAAGGGAGAGATCCAGTAGTCACCATTTCAACCAAATTTAGTGTCACTAAAAGTGAGATAACCTGATATTAGGTACCTCTTACTTGGATGTAAAACAAAGTACTCAGCGTCATTTATGAAGTACTCTTGCCAGAAAGTTTTACTTGAATTTGATTAAGCTTTGAGATTGAAAATCCAGTTTACAGGAAATACTAAGGAGAAAGGGACAAGTAAAAAACACAACAAAACAAAACACCATTAGAGAACAGACAAATGAAGAATGTGGTATATATCACAACAGAATTGATCTAGGTTCTTTAAAAAATGATGTCAGGAACAACAACAACAAAAAAGAAGTTGGAAGTCTTTCCTAGATTAAGTCACAAAACAAATGTAATATAGGAAAGTTGCTTAGATATTAGTTGAAAACAGTAATAGAAATATTGACAGGATTAGTAAATTTCAGTGATGATGTATACAGGTGATTATTCAATTCCATCAGCTATTCTGTATTTTGGAAAAAATTAAAAATAAAAAGTAAAAAAATTTCAATATAATGTTAGTTTCTTAAGAGGGATATAAAACTTCAAGAAAAAAGAAAAAAGTTTGGGGTCAGAGGCCTTTCATTTTTGGGTTTTTTTTTTTCAGGGCAAAAGGTGTTTTTTCTCAGCAGAACACACAGCTCTGTATATGGCAGGCGCTAAGCTTCTTTAGCCATTCCCTATTCCTTGATGATTCCTTCCATCTCTATGCCAGTGATAAAATATTAGGGGTTCTGATTCCTGCCTCATTAAATAGAGCATATTCTCACTCTATTCTGACCTGTGCTGGGGCCAGTTTAAGGAGCAATCCGTCATGAGATCATTAATACAGCAACTAGCTAAGAAGGTGAAGATATTCATCTAAAATTAATTTCTTGACCTTTTCCACAAAGACCCAAACAGGAATATTTTAACGTTCATAACTGGGGGAACAGCTCCACTTATACACTGGGTAACCCAAATGTGGTAATTAGAGAAACAAAGTCAAGAAGCAGGGATGCTTGGTGCAATCAGGGCTTTAGGAATGCTCTCCCTGAGGGAATGCCTCAGGTTACCTGGGAAAGATCAGCTTGGAGAAAAATCAAGGTTACTCACCAATAGGTAACATATGGCCTTAGACATTTCTATGAGGCAAGAGAAAGGATGGGTGAAAATAAAGTCTAATGCAAACAGGTTGTGGCTACAAAACATTTCAGAAGACTGAAGCCGCTGTGGGGGCCAATGTCAAATGATTCAACCTTAATTCAGCACAGCAAGTGCCATCTAATAAATGAGACAATGCCTACTTTCATCATGGTTGAAGGCAAAGATATTGAATACAAAGCCAAACATTTAGCAAATGCCAGTAAACTCTGAGTCAGAAAGGCAAATCCTCAGATTCATGAGTAACCTTTACTGAGAACTCAGCAATGCCATTTTGAAGGTGAAATAGATGTAAGAAATCCTCTGATCCTCAGAAAAACGCATTTAAAAATGAAAACGAATACTTATCTGCCCTCCCCTCTCCTCTCTTTGTAATCTCAAAGTTGTAGAGCGTTCTGGGAGTACATTTAGGGGCCAGTAGATTCACAGTAATTTCTCTTTTTATTTCTCTCATTGTTTCTAAACCTTAATCATTCCAGTGATTGTTAGTATGGAATGAGATTCTGACTTAACAACATCTTTGCCCCATAGCCAGTGAGGCACACTTTGGGAAGGGACAAGAAGTCACACAAGTGGGGGTGTGAATAATCTAAAATGTCTTCTAAAAGATGGCATGGCTTCATCACCACTCTGTGCTTCTGCAGATCAAACTTAAAACAAATACTGGCTTCCAGATACTGGCTGGTCACCAGGCAAAATATAATCTGTAAAAAGTTAACATATGTGAATACGACCTGGTGTACAGTAAATGTTCTTCTGTAAGTGTTAAATTCATTTAAATTTAACCCAAATTGGAGAAGGGAGTAGGCCAATGGGTCTCCGTTATTTTAGGAGATAGATAGAGAAACAAGGGCTGGGCTGTAATGAGACAACATTCTCTACCATTATTACCCCAATACTTGTCTCATCACTTTAGTCAATACAGTTCTTTTAGTTCATGTGAATTATGCCTACTAATCCTTACAACAAACAGGTATTATTTTCTCCATTGTAATTATGAGAAGACAGAGGCTTAGAAAAGACAGATTCAGCAACTTACCTAAGGTTAGACAAGTTTGAATGGTAGAAGTAGGATTTATTTTTTTAATTAATTAATTTTTAGAGAGGGATGGGGTAAGGGCAAAGCAAGAGGGAGAGAGAGAATCTTAAGCAGGCTCCATGCCCAGTGCAAAGCCCAACTTAGGGCTCGACCTCACCACCCTGAGATCACAACCTGAGCCAAAATCAAGAGTCAGATGCTTAAAGATGCTTAACCAATGAGCCACCCAGGCGTCCCTAAAGTAAGATTTAGATCCAGATCTCTATGAATTCAAATATAGGTCTAAAATTCCCCATTTATCAAAAAAAAAAAAATAGTTCTATTGTAGTATCTCAAACTCCCAATATCATCCACCGGAATCAGCTTCTTGTACCAGCTGTGAATGCCCTGGTGAGAGCAGCTATGTGAAGAAGGAAAGTGTTGCTCCTTAGTTGAGATTTCAGAAGGATCTTGCATGTTCATAAGGATGGAAAGATTATGAAGGTTTTTGCAAAAGGAGGTCCTGGAGGTTTGAGGATATATTACTAGGTGAGGGAGACAGTGGTGGTGAGGAGGATGCTAGTGCCAGAAATGAATGAGGGAAAGAACACAGTGTATCCTGAAGATAATGCTTAAATTGTTGCTCACTTCCATGTTTTTTAACCCTGAACCCTGATCAGACTCATGGATCATCAATCAGATCTCTGCTACTGTCACTAATTTATATCTTTTTATATTATACAAGTTGGCCAAACTCACTTAAAATTTCAGAAAATGCAGCATTTGGAAAAATACGAAAAAACATATATATTCTCTGCCAAAATATGACAACTGTTAACATTTTCGTCTATTTCCTTCCAGCTTTTTTTCTCCCCATGCCTATGATTTGGGACTTTTGAAAAACAGCTGAAATGATAAAATATGCACACATTTAAATCTTGTTTTATGTTACATGATAAGCATTTCCCATTTTATTTCTTTATAGGATTTAAGTCTAAAATCACAGCCAAATTCCCCCCCCAAAAGAACTTGCTTCTTTTTTACTTATTCTCTGTTGTTTCTCCCCTCATCCCCCCAAAGCAGTAGTTACAAGACTGGAAATTATTGAAGAGAAAAAAATTTCCTATATCGCAAAGGCCCTGGGAGCTGGGACATGATCCTACAGGCCTTGACTCTCTTATTCAAGATGTCATGTTAGGCTGACAACCTATTTTTCTTTACCTTCCTCTTCTAAAGGCTAAAAAAGGGAATGAGCTAAAAGGAAGAACATAAATGAAAATTCCTGAGGTCATATCCCTGACATACAGCATTTAGCTCCCTCTAGGGAGGGGGCACATTATCCATTCCATGAAAACCATATTGGATATCTGGGCCATGGTCCCCTGGAATGTGAATGGTAGGTCAAACTGTTATAACCCAATCATTATTCAATCTTTGGAATAAGAGAGGATTATAAATCCATTTTCATATTAGTACTGCATTGCAAAAGTCACCTCCAATGATCTATTTACCAATTCAATCTGTGTTTCTCATCACAGGTGAATACTGAATAAACAAATAGGCACAATATAACAAGGCCTGTGTTTCTTCTGCACAACGAGAAAGGTACTTTCAATGCTGAGAAAGAGGTTAACTTCTTAGGTTAAAACAATAGATTTATCTTAAATTTAGTATAGGTCTTGCAATAGAAACTAACATCGTCAACATGTTTCATTGTCATTGCTGTTGTTGACTTTAATTTTGCTTTTGTTTTTTGGTGGTGACAAATAAAATCAATTCAAAATAAATATTTAGGTTTCACTTGTGTCTCTTTAGGATATTTGGGAAAGACCTTTTGCTATTTGAATTATATAACAAGATGAGAGAAGACACATTACCAGATTTTTCTACCAATTAAGATTTGAAGGTTCATTCCCATAAACATAAATGTGGAAGAAGAGCCTATCACTATAACCAGATGCATTATATGAACATGTAGATTTACAGAATAGATGGTTTAGAGATGCTACCAATTTGGTCAAAGTTTATGTTTTTTAAGACAGAATATTTCTTTAAAAATCATTCTTCATCGCAAAGCATAAATCTATGAAATGTACAGTATGAATTTCAAGAACATGTCTACAAGAAAAACCAGTACATACATGTCATCTCTGTAACCTGCTATAGCCTGGAGAGATTTCTGAAATTCTGTCCATATGACCTGAAGACCACACTGTAAACAACCTCTAATTTTAATAATAACCACACTGTAATTTTACCTCTACATTCAAGAGTATGCCTATAAATTCCATGATAGGACATTAGTGCCCAAGACATGGTCCACAGAAAGCAGCTTTATGCAAGAATCCCATTATCTCATGGTCATCAGTTCCCAGGTACATACTCACAGAATGTATTTGGAGCACCCTTAGCCCAGAATAGTTGTTTGCCAACATCTACTGGCAGCATATTTCCATGCTCCGTTAATATCTACAATAAATCAATAATCTCATGTCCAACCACCAACACAATGGATGTCAACTCTTATGTGTTTGAGAGTGTTGGTGTGTAATGGTGAAGAGAAAGGAGGTACACATCAGAATCAGTCAGAACAATTCAAAAAATCTTCCAAGCCCTGCTCCCCTGCTTTGATAGGCAGATGAGGTAAAAGGGGTCATGATTACACATTGCATTTATATCATTAAAATATTCAGAGACAATTATGATTAATTTCCTACAGTAAGTATCACCGGTTTAACCATATAATAAAATATATCTGAACAAGTCTTTAGTAAATGAGTTTAAGATACAGCTCTTGTATTACCAACTGAGTCTTACTAGTTGTGAAACCTTGATCATACCTTTTTTATATAGATCTAATTAGTTTTATCAAGTAATTCATGATTTGGGCAGCATCCCATCTAGCAAGTAGAGGGGATATCCCCTTAGTCATATATCTTAATTGCTCTATGTCTTAGTTTCTCATCTGTAAAATAAGTGTTTTTCACTTTCAGGTAAATTCCATGATTAAATACATGTACATACAGACTGATGCTTAGTACATAGTTTGCACACAATGAATATTTTTATTTTTACCAAAATTTTATTATGTACTGAGAAAAGAAAAGGGCCAAGATTCTTTTGAAAATCTCCCATCGCTCAAATATAAATCTTTAGTTCAAATCTCTCTAAGGAGGTCAAGACCCAAAATTTTCCAAACTATGCCAATGGTCTTAGATGTCTCACTGGCTCAATAAATTGAACTTAATCCCTGTCTACTCTTAACAATAGTTGCTCTTCCCATTTCTTGAAGGGTCCCACTTCCTTCTAGTGACCCAAGCAAGAAACCCGAGAACCTCCCAAATGTGTCCTTCTCCCTCTCCAAATTAAAATACTTAATATGTCATCAAGGTCTCTTGATTCTGGATCCTAAATATATCTTGAATATATCCCCCCACTTTTTATACTATCACAGCGTTAAGCCAACACTTTTCTCACTTGAATTTCAGTCCTGTCCCTTCAACTAAGCTTTTACATAGCTGTAAGACCTCACTGACCAGTATTTGTCAGGGGCCAGCAGAAGGAGTAGGGGTTGACTACAAGGGGTGGCATGAGGAAATTTTGGGAGCTACTAGAACTGATCTGTATCTTGATCATGAGTGTAGTTACCATGACTGAAAGCACTCATCAAACTGGATAACAAAAAGTGAATTTTAGGGGCATCTGGGTGGCTCAATTGGTTAAGCATCTGCCTTTGGCTCAGGTCATAATCTCAGAGTCCTGGGCTGGAGATTGCATGAGGCTCCACATGAGAATGTGCTTTTCCCTTTCCCTCTACCCCTCCTCCCCCCTCACCCGCTCTAGTGAGCTCACTCTCTCTCTCTCTCAAATAAATAAATAAAATCTTTTCTAAAAAAGTGAATTTTATTGTTGGTAAAGTTTAAAAAGCAGAAAAGGGCACACATACACATCCCCACAAAATTCTCTTCCCTTACTTCCCAAAGCTTATATAAAAAGAAGTAATATCTGAGTCTGGCCAAGAGAGCCCCTCAGCATCAGGCTTCTGCCTACTTCTCCAGTTGTATCTCATACCTGTCACCCCTCCTCTCTGCACACTAGCTGCATTGGTCTTTCCTCCATCCCCTCATTATACTACTCTCAGCCTAGAGTCTTCATGCCTGACACGAATGCTCTTCTCTGGTTCCTTCCACCTTTGACTATTTAACTACCACACATCCATTAGATCTCAGTTCAAAGATCACATTTGCAAAGACATCATGCAAAGAAATTTCAAGGAACACAAGAAAATCCTTTATACGGAATATGTATCAATATGGAACATATTGGAACATTTTTGCAGAACTTTCCCATAACTTTTGTTAATTCCAATGGCGCCCTATATTAATCTTCATAGCATTCATCACAACGTATAATCACACAGTTGATCTGTGTGACTTTTTTTTTCATAGCCTGTCTTCACCACTAGACTGCAAACTTCACAAGGACAGGGACCACAGCTATTGTCCCATTATGTTCTCTCAGTTTCTAGCACAGTGATCAGGAAAATACATAATGAACAATGGAACGAATGGTGAGTAATATTTCCAAAAAGCAGTGCCGAGCCAATACTATTCAATGCCTTCTCTCATTGTCTCTCAGTTCCTCAATTTGAATCTTATCCTTGGTGATTTAAGGCCTCCAAATATCTGCTTTGTTTCCTCTATATGGTATTTTCTTTAACCCTCATTGTTGGGTGAAAAATGACCCCAGAACAGATATCCAAGAGATATCCTAATCCCTGGAAGCCATGAATGGTACCTTACGTGGGAGGGTGAAAAAAGTTCTTTGCAGAAGCAAGTTAACGATCTTGAGATGAGGAGATTATTTTGGTTTATTTGGGTAGACCCTAATTGCAGTTGTATATACCTTAGAGAGGCAGAAGGAAATTGTACACATACAGTTAAGAGGGAAGTAGAGATTGAATGGAAGCCGCCACAAGGCAAGGAATGCCAGCAAGCATCAGAGGCTGGAAGAAGCAAGGAAAGAGATTCCCCTCTTGAGCCTGCAGAAGAAGTGCATACCTGTAGACACCTGATTTCTATCCAATGATACTGATTGCAGACTTCTGGTCTCCAGAAGTGTGAAATAATAAATTTCTATTGTTTAAACCACTCTGTTTGTGGTTTGCTATATCAGCTGAAGGTAACTAATAAAATCCATTACTCCCCAGCACTTCCTGATTCTGGCTCTTTCAAGATCCAGATTATTATTTCCTCCACGAGTGCTGCTCTCCCTTTCTCCTTTTCCCTTCAAGGTTGCAGTTCCTATCTGTTCCCATAGAGTGTGCTCAGTATAAAAGAAAAAGGACATGGTTTCTAAAATCCAGACAGATCTGAGTTTTAATCCTGACTCACTTAGAAAGTGTATGATCTTAGGGAAATTAATGAATCTTTCTAAATATCAGACTCCTCAGCTTTAAAATGAATGCAATAACTCTTATATTGCTCTATTATGACAAGTATTGCTTCAAGTATCCTATGAAGAATAATTTTCCAAAATGCTTGATGTGTAATAAATGCCCAATAATTTATATCTTTCCCCTCGCTTCCTATTAGCTGATGAAATTAATCTTACTTAAAAGATTTACTTAACCTTTACTGAGAAACAGTTTTGACAACACTACCTAAATTAGCATGGCCCTGACTCTTCATTCCCCTGGCACCTCTCACCCCTTAGCCCATTGTATTTTCTTTGCTCTTATCTAAACCATATTATGTGTGTGTGTGTGTGTGTGTACATGTGTGTTTATAGCACACTTACACCCCCAATTAGATTTACATTCCATGAGGGCAAGGATGTTTTTGCCATTTGTCATTTCTGTATCCTCAGAGAGGCTAGAAGAGTACCAAATACATACAAGGTGATCAATAAATGTTTTTGAATGAGTAGATGAATTTTTCTCACCTAGTTGTTCATAGTTTCACTTCACTTTCCTGTGGAGACCCAACTTAATAATTTGAAAATCTCTAATGGAAAGTTCCCATTGTGCTAATATAGAACTAAGCCCAGAAATGAAAAATCGAAACACGAATTTTATATTACAGAAGTAAAGTAAATCAATGGACATTATATAGGTTAACTAAAAAGTCATGACTATGTCTCCATTACATATAACCGTAACTACAGACCTTAAAAATAGTTCAGCTCTATAAGCATACCTATGTACAAACCACATTAATCTTTACTAAATCCCCAGATGTCAGCTGATATAAGTCACCATTATTTCCAACCTATGATAATCAGAATAGAACATTCTGCTTCATTTTGCCTTTCTAAACAGGCTCCATGTACTTGGAAATCCTTTCATTTTGTCCTCTAGGCAGTCAAAAAAATTTATGCATATTACAATATTGCTACAAACTTGGATAAAATTTTATTTTATACCTTAATCATTTCAATCCTTTTGGAATCTCCTACAGATTTCCTTAACAACTATTATCCCCTTAACTTGTAAATATGTCACACAGGGCATTTTGCAGGCAGTAGCTAAATCTTTAGGAACCAAGATTTTTAGGTTAATAGAGATGTAACCAAGTATTTTAAGTTAATAGAGATGTAATTTTCCTTCGCCAAATTCTAGAAATTTAAGTTATAGTACATTTATTTTTTCCAAGCAAATTCTGACACCATTTTCTCTTTATTATTATTTGTTCTCAGATGCTTTCTTCTCCTTTATGCATGGAAAATACAAGGGAAATATCCTGCTGATTTTGGAAAACAGTTTACCTTATATGCCTTTTAGCTTTCTTAAATCTCCCCTCCAAATGACAGGAAAAGGGAGAAAAATGGCTTGGAATGGTTTTGTTCAACTTTTAAATTGTCTCATGTTTAGCGCAAAGGAAGTAAGGTAAGAGAATAAAGGAAATAGGCAGATGTGGAAGAAATGGCTCTGAGAGGGAAGGAAACAGGATCTTGCAGAGTAAGTATGGAATCTGGAGCCACATAGAACTGTGTGTTTTCAACCTGTGTGTGCTTCTTATTAGTCGTGTAACTAGGCAGTTGGCCGTCTGAGGATGAGATTTCTCACCCAAAAACCTGAATAATAACTGCATCAGAGGGAGGCTCTCAGCAAAGCTGATTCTACTCTTCCTAGCCCTTCTTCGGGGTCACTCACGTACTTCAGCACTTTTCCTTCTACCCCCACCACAGGAATCCTAACTTAAAAGGTACATGTTGAGTTTTTCTCCGTGATCCTGGTCTCACACCTCCTGAACTTCATGAATTCCCATGACCTGCCACCTCAGGCAGCCTTAGCTTAGCCGCCAAGATCTCTCCCTTGCTCTCCTCAGGGATCTAGTCCTCTAGTCCTCACCCCTTTAATTCTCAAAGTATATCTGCCCTCCAACCTCTCCCACACCCTTCCTGGTACTTGCTCTTTTCTCACTGTTTCCTCTAGTTGGAATTCAACTCCTCTGTCATCTCACACAAGGAAGACATCCTAGAACTACATACCTCTCATCTTGGAATAAATACTTCCACTCAGCAAATATGTAGTGGGTCCCATTACCTACCAATCATGATCCAAGCACATGAAATATAAAAATAACAAAACTGATCAAGACCCTGCCCTCAAGAAGCTTTACTTACATTTTAGTGGTGAAAGGTCAACAAAACATAACTATTAATATATTGCTGAGTAGTGATGAAGAAAAGAAGCTGCCCAGGGGGATGGAGAATGTGAGGGTGGTAATGGTTTAGATGAATTTGCCTATGAAAGCTTCTCTGGGAGAAGTGGATGATGGGAAGAAGCCCCATGCAAATGTCTAGAGGAAGAGCATTCCAGGATTGGACAGGCAATAACCACTTCTATCTAGCACACTCTCCATTCTGTAATTCATTGCTTTCTCACTCTGCTGTACAACTTGCCAATCTTGGATTAATGCCACAGTTGCCTTTCTCTGTATCTGGGCTTCTGAGTTCTGCTTGAGAAAAATCACAAACATGAACTGATTGGCCCTACTGAAATTACCAAGGGTGTCTGGAAACCCTGACAAAGCCTGGTACAGGGCATGAACTCAATACATTTTTTTGTTGAATGAACTTGTAGAATCCTATGCCTGAACATACTTTTTCCAAAACAACTGTTATCTTTTCATAAACTCAAACTAACAGCTTTAACCAAGGATTTAGATCCCCAAGATTCTCTGAACTCTGTTTTTCTATTATATAACTTACTCATCTTTATATACATTAAAGAAAAAAAATTTTAAGAAGCAGTTTTCCAAAACCAGAAAGTATTATTAAAAATTATTCAAGTTCAATTTTGAATAAAATCCTCTGAGGTTCCTGTAAAATCTCTGCTGAATAAGTTCACAATTCTGAGAGTCCCATTTTTAGTATAATCTTCTCTTGGCTTACTTGGTAATTCAGCACTCTGAAATAGGAGGGTGTGAAGATTAAGCAAAAAAAAAAAAAAAAAAAAAAAAGTCCTACATGAGCAAAGTCTCTAACTTTGGATTTTAAGAAGTCTGATAAAACTTGTTCTTTGTTACAAGTTAAAAGTTTGGGGAAAAGTACTCTTTTTATGATGATGAAGTCTGGGCCTACTGAACAGTTCAGGATCATCAACTGCCTGATTGATCCAAAATGCCTCCAAAATGAAGCAGACACTAACAATTCCCTCAGCAAAATGCTTGCTGGATATTTAGAAAACTGATAGGATAAATGTAAACCAAATTCCTATAGAATTTCCTCACTGAAGTTCTCAATGGCAAAATGAGATGCTAAGAAAAAGAATTTAAATGCCCTTTCATTTCTTCTTCATCAGTTTTATCGAGTCCTGCAATGGGAAATTCACATTCATAATGAATCATGGATCAATTTCATAGGGCAGAATAAACCCTCCCCCACTGGTAGGATATATGCTTGGAATCACTTTCCTAGTAACACATTAGAAGGAATCAAAGGCATTCCAGCGTGTGGCACTGTGTTCTTAGTTGGAATCAAGACTTTGCTTCAAATATTTTAGAAGAACACTGAGGAAAATGGAGAAAATATCCTTGACTTCTCCCTCAACCTCACATCCATCACAGGCATCAGAACATCCCTACCTTGAACCTGGTTAATTATGTGATAAAAGCATGCATTTTCAGGATGGTCAAATAGCATTCAGAGATATGTCTATGGCCCTTAAATAGAGCTTTGTTAGTTCATTCATTCGTTCATTCATTTATTCAATAGTGTTTTTTCTTTTTTTTAATGTTTCTATATCAGACATTGTCCTAAGCACCACTGATAGGAAGCTGAAAACAATTTTATGCCTGCCCTTAAGGATCCCACGTTCTAAAGAGAGAACAGACTTATGCAAAATGAAAATACTACGTTAAATTCCATTTTAGATATTTTAACATGGTGTTGAGAGAGCACAGAGGAGAAACTAACTTACTTAGAAGCCATGTAATAGTTTCGCTGGGAATATATTTGATTCAGATCCAAAAGCTCCGGCCTAGATATGCAGATGAAGCAGTGAGCTTATTTGGGCAAAATATTAGATCATGCCCCTCCCACTGGCCTAATCCATACAACCTGGACTTATGCTTTGGCATACTATGGAACTGAAGATATGGCTGGAGCCCAGCTAACCTAGAAGGCTCTCTCTCACCCTTAGACATGCCTTACTCTCCCATCAGTTTAATAACTAGGTTCCTCCTTAGACATATTTGATCCCTTTGAAACCAACCACACTGTCAAGCTGTCACCAATGGGATTCCAAGTGTTACTACAATGTCTGCAATGCTGTTCCCATGCCCCACCAACCAGATTGGCCTTCCCTAGACATACAAATAGATGCTGGCTCAAAGGCATATAAGCTGGCTGAAACCTGACTTGAGTTCACTCTCCCTTTTTGTATTCTCGACATACTACACTGAATATCCACCCCAACCCTCACCTTAGGAAACACTCCTATATTCCATACAGGCCCCTCCCCTGCCCCACATGGTCTTAGATCCTTCATTCAATTATACCAGCTGCATTTGTGAGATCCAGCCTCTCTGGTACTATAATGTAAAATACATCTAGAATGTCATGCAAACATATCAACCTTATTATTTTCAACAAACTGTATTTATAACGGGACTCCATGCATAGGACACTGAGGTGGGTCACAGGCTTGAAAACAAGAGAGGCTCAGGTAGATTATGCCCTAATTGCACACATAGTAGGAATAAAAAACTGATCCTCAAACCCTTATCTTCTAACTCCAAATTCAGCTGTCTTTTGCTCTACCACATGATTTAGGCCAGGAGGAGAGGTCTGGCCCATCTCTCCCAGGAAGTGTAGTGGAGTTCATCTAGCTGAGGTTATAACCCTAAATTTAAAAAAATGAAATCTTAACAATAGGAAAGCAACATAATAACCAAGGTCTAAATTACAAACAAAGGTAAAAAAGCAGAGGCCAGACGATTAGGATAAGCAAGACTAAGACTTAGACATCAAGAACACAGCATATTCAAAAGGAGTACAGCACCAAGGAAGGTTTTAAGTACCCTGGAATATCACCTAAAGTCCCACCTTAGGGTCCCAAATACTAAGCCATGCTTAGCCATCCATCCAAAAGCAACAGCTTTAAAATCAAATATGACTGGGATGAAACAAATAGATATTTTACATACAAGTCTTGACTAAAGATGGCCAAGAAGTCAAGATACATATTTATTAGAACTTTTAGACAGACCATGAAAGGATAGAACTTATGATCATTTTGAATTTTTATTTCAAATTGAGTAAGCAGAGAAATTGTATTTCTTATTTAAGAAACAACATGGACAAAGATACTTCATTTTGGAATGGTTAAATAATATGGGGTATAAAGTGTCTTTTGGGCTAAAATCTCCTACCTCAGAAATAATTATTAGCATATTTGTGAATTATGCCTCTTGTCAACTAAAAATATCTATTTATTTAAAATGAGGTGCTTTTAGTTTATTACAGTCATTACTGGCTATCAAAAAGGAGATAATGCACTTGAGTATCCTGAAGTATATAAATTGTACATTTATTACCTAGCAGGGGTCCACCCTCAATCAATATTTTCTCAGAATGACATTTCTCAGGAAGGAAGATCTTAGTTAAGCTAACAAATTATTATCCTTCACAGGAGAACTTCAGACAGGACCCTAATTAATGAATTGGCTAATAGCAGTTCCTTGTTTACAAGTCACAGCATACACACACTTATAAACAGTGGGAGGCAGGCATGCAAGGAGCAGCCTGAGAAAGTGGGTGTGAAGAAAAAGGAGTGCGGCATAAAAGATGAAATCAGACAAAGGAGAATAGTTATATCAAAGTTATGGCAAGAAAACAACCTAAGAGGCTCTATGTAATATAACTGGACTCTGCCTGCACTGCATAAAAAGAGACTCAAAGAGAAGAAAATCTTTTTCTTGTAATCACAAATGCCATTTATGGCTGCTTTGATTCATTTCATGGTCTTAAGGACAACTATTCGGCTTTCATAGCTAAAGGTTCTCCTTAAAACAAAAGACTTTAAGAGTAAAGAATTCATTTATTTCCTAGTAGCACTATACATTAATTTGGAGTGTGCTTTGTTCTATTAGGTGTAATTTCAAATTACTTCCAATCCACTGTAATGCTTTCTTTGCAATTGTTAATGTTAGTTACAATTCATTTTTGCTGCTTTGCCAAATAAATACAGAAAAGTTATTTCTTGGTCTTATACAACAATGGTGTCATTTGGGAAAAATAATTAAATGATACCATAGTTGCTATTTAATTATGCTAGCTCTGCTGGGTTTATTAAGTTACCATTCTTCTTCACAATTTATTTTGTATTTCTGTCATTAATTCCATCAATTCATTTTAGCTTCTTTCATAGATATTTCTCAATGTTTTGTCTTTTCCTTTTTTTTTGTACTCTAAAAAGAAAGCATGTGTCCACAACAGCTATCCAGTTTTCAAGGCCTATGGGATGAAAAATGAGAGGTATATGATCTGACTTGGACATTTTCATTTAATGCATGATACTAATATTGACAATGATAAATTCTAGAATGGCACCAATTATCAAGTTCAGAAAGAGCAAAATAGCCTCTGTCCAGATTTTGCCAGTTGTTCTCTCAGACAAAACCCTTCTCTTGCCTGCATTAAATTACAATATACCCACCAAACCCAAACTGGGTAGGATCGTCCTCCTCACACACTACAAAGGCCAGTTGCAGAACCCATAATCTCAAACATGAATGTCAAATCTCACACTCCATCCAGCCCTAGTCAAGTATATTCCTAAGGGAATTCAGAGTTTTCTCACGAAAATTTGAATTAAGAGAGGTCTATATATTTCTCCAAATCTGAGAAATTATATTATGCAACATTAGGCAATTACATATATTTATTGTGCCTGGCTTGTAACCATCTAATTAACTCAGATCATCCATAAGTACTTCAGGGATATACTTATTATTCTGCATTTTCTGTAATTCATATTTGCCAAGAATGGCTCAACACTGTTTACTGGGGTTGGGTCATCTTAGCCACCAGTTCCAGTTTACAATGACAAGTAGACATTAGCTGAGGGGTGCCGGGGTGGCGCAGTAGGTGACGCATCCAACTCTTGGTTTTGAGATCACACCCTGAAACAGGCTCTGCACTCATTTGGCTTGAGATTCTCTCACTCTCTGCACCTTCCACTTGTGCATGCATGCTCTCTCTCAAAATAAATTTTTAAAAAGAAAAGTAGACATTAGTTGAATGCCTTGTGTACACTTATCACTAAGTACTTTAGAAGCACATATTACTAAATACACATACTATGTAATAATATAATCAAATCACTAAAAACATGATTTATCAGATGACTTTATAGAACCAATTTTTGCCCCACTGGCCCTATAGAAAATATTGTTTCAAGATGCTTGTTATAGGTAAAATCCTGATAAGAAATTCTGAAAAGTTAACACGTGTGCGTGCATGTGAGAAGAAGAAAGAAGGTAGTTATCTTTTTGCCTCACCACACTTATAAAATAATTTGTGTTCCTTTCCAGAACCAACGTCACAAGAAAGCCCTATGGTAGAAATACTAGTGACTGGTGATGTTGACAGTGTAATGATTGTTTTGTTGAAATACATCCTTCATGTTTTCTGGTGCTTCTTTGAGACCAGCCAGAAAAGCACTGTGCCCTGAAATACACAGAAGGTTGCCTGGAAATGATTCATCTTCATTTCTGCTTAAATGAAATTCATTATCAAATTTTGTAAATGATTCTAATTCAAGAGTATTAGTTTCAACTAGGCTACTTCAATCCTGTTTCTAGCTTCTGTGGACCTAAACTGTAAGAGATCTGTTATCATGGTTCTTTCTAATTCAGATGAGCTCTCCAGCAGGTTATTGCCAAATATTACTCCAGTTCACTCACTGAAGCTCTTCTTTTATCTTTATAGAACTCCGAAGTTCTTTTTTGGAAATAAAAGTTTATCTTCCCATGAAATTCAGAAAGATTTTTATAGATGTGAAACAAAGAGCTTGAGATTTTAGCCATTTATTTGAGAGTATCTAAACTTTCTATTCATAAAGCTAACCCTGAGTTTTGAGTAGGAATAGGAATGTGGTTCTACCCTGAACAGAAGAAACACTGAATGATGACTGCAGAAATAATGGAATGAAAAAATGAGGGAGTTTTAACAGTTAACTTAGCATGTTTTCCCCCATTGGTTCACTCAGTTCCTTGTATGAGCAGTCCACTCAGACCATTTATTTCAAATATATGAAGATTTGATTTATGTTACAGAGTAGTATTTCCCAAATAGTATTCTCCAAAGACTATATACTGGAAAATGGTAATAGGTATGTGAAAAAAAAAATATCTGGGAAACTGCCAAAAGTATTCCTCCACCCTCTTTAACATCAAAGCCTCTTGAGAATTTCTGTAATAAAGAAATCTGTTTAATTTTGTTTAACACAGCATTTCTCAAAAATATTTTACTGTAGAAAGCTATTTACTATAGAAAGCTATTTCCTAGTACACAGTTATCCCTGGAACACCGTTTAGGAGAGAATGCTATAGGGGATTTCCTCCAATTTTAAGCACCAAACCTTCCAAACATCTTATCTTCAGCCAATTATTTTAAAAATGTTTTAAGAAAATCATTTTAAGAAAATTTTTAACTGCAGTACTGTTACTTTTTTATATCTGGGACATCAGTAGGAGATATCAAATGATCTCACAGAAACAGCAAAAAATGACATGTGAAGTAGTAAAATATTAAGTGGTGAGGTTGGGGATGGTAATGATCCTCACCAGGTTATATTCATTCCTCGATTTGTTGATTGACCCAATGCATTTAAGATTTTCTATGTGGCAGGAAGTGTGCTGGGAGATTATTTTATATTAAGTTTATGTATGGACATTGCCAACACAACAGCCATTGCCTGAGATCATGGCTTGGCTAACTATGGCCCACAGGACAAACCTGGGCGATCGTCTGATTCTGTACATAAGGTTTTATTGAAACACGGCCACAGCATCTTTTTACATATTACCTAAGACTGCTTCTGCACTCCAGTGGTAGAGTTGGGCCGATGGAACAGTCTATCTGGTCTACAGGGCCTAAAATATTTACTATCTGGCCCTTTACAGGAAAACTTTACTCCGATCCTAGATCATCTTCATGTTATGTCATATAATACAACAAACTTTTGAAGAATGCATCACTCTCCTTATTTCATAAATTAGTAAGTTACATTTCAGAATAGCATGGCTCATTTGCCTTGTGTTACTCAGGTAATAAGTAGTAAATCCAGAATTCAAATCCAGCTGGTTGACAACGAATTACATGAGTTTTTTTCTGTATACCAGGTATCTTAAAGGTACTAAGCACATTTATTTCTTTGGAGAGTTATCTATTCAAATAAGCAAAGTAAATTCTATTTTAGAAATCACTTGGGCTTCTATCATTGTGGATCTTAGCACATTTCAAAACATTCGTATTCACTTTTGAGTATCTGCTATTCCATCATAGGCAGTGCTCCAGATAAATAGTACCCCTGTTTCATGCCTAATAATCTCTCCCTCCCTGGACTCTTCCTATGCCATCCAAATTTTGAGAACATTGTTCTGTTACACAAAGACAAGACATTCCTATTTTTGACATATGGTTCAATTTTTCATACTTGCTAAAGACCTGAAAAACTGTTTTCCTTTGATGGCTCTCAATTTAACTTAGCATTTATTTATTTGATTAAATATCTTGGTCTTTAGAGTACTGTTTTTGTTGATTCATCTAAACGGGATATTTCACTATTTCCTCTTCATAGATTTGGTTCATTTTCATTTAGTTTTGTTTCTATTTTTTCCAATATTGAAGGCAGAAAAACAAGTCTTTGTTTTGAAACACTGGGGATACGTTTTGGTCTCTGGAGAACATAAAAGATTTAGCCATTTCTAGAATGAAAGAAAGATGAGAGTCAGTACCAAGAAGTTCAGAGAAACTTCCCAATTCCAATCAGTTCACTTTAACAAGAACCTACTGAACGTCTAAGTGCTGTGGAGCTATGTACGGAGCATATGGCCACGTTTGCCCGAAGGAGGCAATACTCTCCTATGGGGAGACTTGATATGCCCTGGGGAAGTAAACAAAGTCAGTGAATGTGACTTCCACATAAATGCTATGGAGAACCAGTGGACTAAACCTATTTATTTTAAAGCCTATCAGATGATCTTTCACTTAAATGTGATAGGAATAGCAAATACAAATTAGTGCAAAAATCTGCCACATTAGTGCCAAGCATCAACATCCCTGACTCTGATTTCAACACAACCTGATGCCCTATCTGCTAGGATCAGGAGTCTTCATTCAGTCCTTTTATTTTTTTTAACTTTTTATTTAAATTCCAATTAGATAACATACTGTGTAATACTAGTTTCAGGTGTACAATACAGTTCCATGCAACACCTTGTACTCATGACAAGTGCACTCCTTAATCCCCACCGCCTATTTTACCCATCCCCCCACCTCCCCTTTGGCAACCATCAGTTTGTTCTCTATAATTAAGGGTCTGTTACCTGGTTTGTCTTTTTTTTTCCCTTTGTTCATTTGTTTTGTCTTATTTGGAAAAGTGTCTATTCATGTCTTCTGCCCATTTTTTAATTGATTATTCATTTCTTGGATGCTGAATTTTTATAAGTTCTTTATATATTTTGGATACTAACACTTTATCAGATATGACATTTGCAAATCTCCTCCTCCATTCCTTAGGTTGCCTTTTAGTTTTATTTCCCTCACTGTCCAGAAGCTTTTTATTTTGATGAAGTACCAAGAGTTTATTTTTGCTTTTGTTTCCCTTGCCTCAGGAAACATATCTATAAGGAATTTGCTACAGCTGATGTCAAAGAGGTTACTGCCTATGCTCTCCTTTAGGATTTTGATGGTTTCCTGTCTCACATTTAGGGTTTTTTTTTTAAGATTTTATTTATTTATTTGACAGAGAGAGACACAGCGAGAGTGGGAACACAAGCAGGGGGGAGTGGGTAAGGGAGAAGCAGGCTTCCTGCAGAGCAGGGAGCCCGATGCAGGGCTCGATCCCAGGATCCTGGGATCAGTTCAGCTGAAGGCAGACGCTGAACGACTGAGCCACCCAGATGCCCCTCGCATTTAGGTCTTTAATCCACTTTGAATTTATTTTTGTGTATGGTGTAAGAAAGTGGTCCAGTTTCACTTTTTTGCATGTTGCTGTGCAGTTTTCCTAACACCATTTGTTGAATAGACTATCTTTCTCCACCAGATATTCTTTCCTGCTTTGTCGAAGATTAATTGACCATACAGTTGTATGCTTATTTCTGAGTTTTCTACTCTGTTCTATTGATCAATGTGTTTATTTTTGTGCCAATGCCATACTGTCTTGATCACTACAGCCTTGTAATATAACTTGAAGTCTAGAATTGTGATGCCTCCAGCTTTTTCTTTCTCAAGGTTGCTTTGGCTATTCAGTCTTTTGTGGTTACATACAAATTTTAAGATTGTTTTTTCTAGCTCTGTGAAAAATGCTGGTGGTATTTTGATAGGGATTGTATTAAATGTGTAGATTGCTTGGGTAGTATGGACATTTAAAAAAAATATTTTTTCCAATCCATGAGCATGGAATGATTTTTCCATCTTTAATTTCTTTCATCAGCATAGTTTGCAGAGTACAGGTCTTTGACCTCTTTGATTAGCTTTATTCCTAGGTATCTTAATGTTTTTGGTGCAATTTTAAATGGAATTGATCCCTTAATTTCTCTTTCTGCTTCATTATTGGTATATAGAGATGCAAAAGATTTCTGTGCATTGATTTTGTATCCTGAGATTTTACTGAATTCGTGTATCAGTTCTAGCAGTTTTTTGGAAGAGTCTTTCAGGTTTTCTGTATAGAGTATTACATCATTTGCAAATAGTGAAAGTTTGACTTCTTCCTTGCCCACTCGGATGCCTTTTCTTTTTGGTCTGATTGCTGTGGCTAGGACTTCTAGTACTATGTTAAATAACAGTGATGAGAGTGGACATCCCTGTCTTGTTCCTGACTGTAAGGAAAAGCTTTCAGCTTTTCCCCATTGAGGATATTAGCTGTGGGTTTTTCATACATGGTTGTGTTGAGGTATGTCCCCTCTAAACCTACTTTGTTGAGGGTTTATATCATGAATGGATATTGTACTTTGTCAAATGCTTTTTCTGCATCTATTGAAAGAATGATATGCCTTTTATTCTTTTATTAATATGGTATAACACGTTGATTGATGTGAATACTGAACCCCACTTACAAGCCAAGAATAAATCCTACTTGATCATGGTAAATGATTCTTTTAATGTATGGTTGGATTCAGTTTCCTAGTATTTTATTGAGAATTTTTCCATCCATGTTCATCAGGGATATTGGCCTGTAATTCTCTTTTTTAGTAGTAGAGTCTTTATCTGGTTTTGGTATCAATCAGGGTAATGCTAGCCTCATAGAATGATTTTGGAAGTTTTCCTTCAGTTTCTATTCTTTGGAATAGTTTCAGAAGAACAGGTATTAACACTTCTTGAAATGTCTGGTGGAAAATAAATAATATTAAAAAAAAATTTGGTAGAATTCACCTGTGAAGCCATCTGGCCCTGGACTTTTGTTTGTTGGGATCTTTTGATTATTGATTCAATTTATGTGCTGGTTATTGGTCAGTTCAAGTTATCTATTTCTTCCTCTTTCAATTTTGGTCATTTCAGGAATGTGTCCCATTTCTTCCAGGTTGTCCAACTTGTTGGCATATAGTGTTTCATAATATCCTCATAACTGTGTTTCTCTGGTGTTAGTTGTCATTTCTCCTTGTTCATTTGTAATTTTATTTATTTGGGTCCTTTTTTTTTTTTTTCAGTAATTCTGGCTAGGGAATTCCTACTTCCAACATCAATATGTTCACTCATTCAACATATATGCAATGACTGCTATGTGTCAGGCACTGCACTTGATCCCATGGAACACATAAATAAGGTTATTTGTCTCTCTGTTCTTGAGGAATTTACTACCTAGTAAGAGAGAGAAGAGTGTTACAAAAATTAAGTAAATAGATAAAGTGAAAAAGAAAATCTGAACAGCTGACCCTTAATAGTTACTTTGGGGAGAAGAACTATTTTTGAAAATATGCCTTGATAGGTCACTTTGTATAGAGGATAAGCCTCAAATCATAGGTGCTTTAAAAGCCTTGATAACTAAGTTAAACATTAAACTGCCTTTGAAAAGTAAAATAAGAAAAACAAGGGGCTTCCTCAGAAGGCAGCAGAATGGCAGTTGCTAAATTGTAGAGGAAGGGGTGGGTTAGAGGGATTAGTTGAAAACCTTTAGCTGTAGGAGAGCCAAAAGAACATTTAAGCACAGGATTGTCTAACATGCAATCTTAATTTGAGACTGTGTGTTAGGGAAATTAGAATGCCCCTTGTGACCTACCACATGTTCAGTGGGTTGTTGTTATTGTTGATCGGTTCATTTTTATTTTGATGGATTAACTGATTGATCTTGTGGAAAATGAGAAGGGTCCAAGTTTCACATTACATGTTGTTGAGAAAAGACCGTCTTGAGGATTTCAGAGGCAGAAGTGACCAAGGAATGTAAGCCACCTCAACATTCATAGATATGTTGGGAGATGGGGAAGAGCTTCAGTTTCCTACAAAGCTATAGAACAAAGTTTTCAAGCCAGGATACCTTATTTGTTTTCTGGATAATATAAAAACTAAAATTCAACCTAGAAAGTAATGCCTCTGCCCTCCCCCATAAATGTATACACCTCATTTAACAAGTTGCTAGATAATATTCTACATACATTATGAAAAATGATGTATTATTTCCCCCGGAGGAGAATTCTAGAAGGCTATAAAGAATAGTAGATAGGAATATGGAGATTATCTCAAGAAGGACAATGAATAGCGTTATGCAAAGCAAACATGTACATTAAACAGTAATTCAGTCTTGTCAGATCAGGAAATGCTTAAAAAGATGTTGGAAAATAAGACTAGCAAGAAATGACTGTGACTTAATCATGAAGTTCCTTAGATTCTAGACTATGGATTTTGAACTTTATTCTACTGACAAGAGGAGACTGTATCACCACCTCTTGGAAAATATGCACTATCAGAGCTGTAGATAAAAATTCATTTAACAGTTGTGGTGCATAACAGACATTGGCTAGAGGAGGGGGGAGAAAAAAAAACAATGTGTGAGATCAAATGGTCAGAATGTTAGTTGTATCTGAAGTGGGAGATCATACCGGATACGAGATATGATAGAACAGTAGACATGTTAACATTTTGAGATACACATCTGAATAACCTGTTTTAATTTGGAGGATCCCCCATTATGTGAATATTATTAGGAACTAGTACTCTACCTCCCATTTAGAAATTTACCTTTCTTGTCCCTCATTCAGAGCAAGGACATATGACTTAGGTTCAACTAATACATTGTTTTCTCTAAGATAGGAAATCTTGACCTTAAAATACCATGACAAAAGATAAAAGAGATCTGAGCTGATGGCAACACCATCTAGCACCAGTGGTTTAACAATACTTCCTAAAAGGGTCATGCATCCTTTGTGCCTCCATATTCTCATCCTGGATTCTCCTCAATCCCCTTCAATTGGGTTCTTGTCATTATCACTTGACAGGAAGCATTTATCAAGCTCCCCAGGGGCCCACATCTTGTTAAAGACAATAAAAGACTGAAACATCAGCATTTGACAAGGCTGGCCCCTCCCTAATTCTTGAACATATTTCCTCCAATGCCATGAGAGTCTATTCTCTCATTTATTTATTTAGTCTCATTTATTTCAATGGTTCCTCTTATAATATAGTTCTCTAAATATAAGAATACTTCAGGATTAAGTCCTCAGGCCTCTTCTCAATTTCTGCTCACAGCTTAGATGACCTCATTCGTTTTATGGCTTTAAATACCACACAGTATACTTCTAAGCTCAAAATTCTATTTTTAGTCCTTTCCTTTCCCCCCTGAAATCCAGGCATTTCTACGTGACTACTTAATTATTTCAAATTCAGAATATCCAAACTAGAATTACTGATTTTCACTCTCCCTGTCTGGTCACCCACCACCACCCCAAATCGAGGGTCTATGCATATAATGCAAGCTCTAAGAAAGCAGAGACCTTCTTATACTTGTTTACTACATTACCTAACGCCTAGAATATGAACTAGCACAGGGAAGGGGTACAAAATAAGTATTTGATAAATGATTTCTTATTTGAAGATATCACAAAGGCAGTTAGAAATCCTCCCTTCATTTTATTGGTGAAAATACTGAGGTCAACTTAAAAGAAGGGAATTTACCAAGATCATGGCTTCATCAAAGCAGCAGACTTGACCTACCCACTCTGTGACCATACCCAACAGTTTCAGTTGCTATCATTGCCACTTGTCCCCATAATTCAAGCATCTCAAAAGTTCCCTGAGATTCAATGGTCTAGTCTATTCTCACAATGATTATCCGATTCCTCACCTGTTTCTGAGTTTAGTCAACATACAAGAGAGGAAGACAGTTGAGATTTTAGGAAAACAAAAGGCTTTCCAACTGTATTAGGCATCTGTAGTGTTTTCCTGATTGACCAGTACCTGAATTCTCCTTCTCTCAAGGATATGCATTGATGCACATGTTTTAGTCAAGACAGGACTCTTCCTCATGCCGCAAAATCTAAAAAGGTTGAAGTATGCCCTCCTCTTCTCCTCTGGCAGCCAGGTTACTCTACCAAGAAGAGGTCCTTTTCTAGGACTTTGAATCTAAAGGTAGGGACACAAAGACAACAGGACTCTCAGAGAACAAGAACTCATGGTACTGGCTGCGGACAGGGGAATATGAGCATGCTTTCCAGTGATGAGTTATCAGTGGTAGCAGTCTAGGCAGATGTCTTGTGACATGATAGCTGGGCCTACTGCTGCAGCCTCCCTTCATTCCTAGCTGGGGCTGGGTGTCTGCTGATTCTGCTTCAATTGGCCAGAGGTGGGTATTTTGTTTGTTTGCAACCTAAAGCACTCAACGTTTCATCGATGACCTCCAAACCATTCTTCAGTGTCATCTACTGACTCATCAGCACTGATGCTTGTCCCCTCTCTACACCTGAACCTATCTTGTCTATGTTATCTCAGAACCAGTTTGATGATTGATTTCCTAATCCAATAACTAGATTCAAACTGAATGACTAACAACTTGAAACGTACTCTTCTATCCATCTCATCTTGTTCCGAAAAACAATTATTTTGGGGGTAGAGAAAACTTTACCACCAGCCTTTCTCCAAAACCATCCTTTGCCATTTTTTTTTTTTGATGAAAACATATTTATGGATTAAAACTCAGCTTGTTTAAAACCTTCCCCAAGCCCCTCTTCTACCTATAACCTAACACCAACAGTTAAAGAAGCTGCTATCCCTCACTATCTCCCCGGTCAGTCTTCTCTCCCACAGGAAGAGAGAAGGAATACTAATTTTGGTTTTTTCTGAGGGTGAATAATTTGATGTGTAAGATTTAAGGCATTGTTCAGTCAACTTTAGTCATAGGATGGCTGGTGATACAATTAGGTCTTAAGAGTCCTGGCCTGGATTTGGTCCTAAGTCAAGAATCCAGGAAGTTTTAACAGAAAGCCTTGCATTAAGCATTAGGGCCCATAGTTTCATCTTGCCCTTTTTAAGTAGGGCTCTCATGGCAATTTCATGTGAGAGGAAAAATCGGGACAAGGCAATGTTTATAAATTTCTGGGCCTCTGCCTATAGGGTCTTATCTCACTTTGATTCTCAATATCTTATACCAATAATTCTTAACTTGCTTTGTGCCATTATATTCCTTTAAAATACAGTTTAAATAAAAATTTTTGCAAAGAATGTTAGAGTTCACAGATTAACCCTGAAGCATGCTCATTACAAGGACTCATCACCTGGCTTATACACTTACTACAGTACGTGGAGCCCTGCACTGTTCTTGTTACATTATTCTTGCTCTTAACTTTTGAGGTCCCTGAGGGCAGGGTATCTTACTTTTTATCCATAACACCCGAACACTGGGGTATCTCAGACACTCAAAAAATGCATGTTCAAGGGAAAAGTAACGCAATCCTTCAAATTGCTTTACATAGATATTAGACAGATGCCTCATTATCCCACCTATGCATATTTAATCACCCAGTACTTCTAAGATCTCACTTGTAAAGAGGATGTATAAATCTCTTATTTACTAGGGAGTTATAAACATTGCATCTAATAACAACTACTAAAAGGCACTCTACAAATGTCAAGGGGAACAACTGTGTTGATGAAATAACAATTTATGTAATTTGGGTAAATACATATTCACTGATCCCCCTGGGCATTTCAAGGAAGGGGAAAATAGACATGGAGGCATTCCAGAATAATCCCATTCCTCCAGCAAAGCAAGAACATCATTGTCAGTGAAGGTAAGCACCATATCCAATCTATTTTTTAGTAGTATTTCCTTCCACTTGTTCTCCAGATCTAGAGAAATCCACTTAATTCCCTATGTAAAGGCTGGGACAAATGAGGTAAACAAGAGTAATGCCTTCACTTTGCTGGGACATAACGGTAACTCTAAACCAAAGAAAGACTTGCTACCCCGTGATTCCTTACTGAGCTTATGAAGATGATGTATTGTATAAAACTGGATCTCCTGATTTAACACATTTGAGAAACTTCCAAAGCGAGTGTTTCCTCCATATTCAGGATCTCAGAGTTGGTCCAGGGCACTATGGTAGCACACCATCCAGAATGATCTAATGTCAGCCCTAGAGGCATGACAATGGATTCCCAGAAAGACTGGCGTGATGAAACATGATACACAAATCCTTTGAATTGAGTACAACACATGCACAGGTTATGACTCTTCCTCCACTTTCTCTAGCCTGTGGGGTCTTGCCTGTCCTGTCTGCACAGTCCCTAGGCTGCCAATTTATTAATCTCAAGAAGGTACAGCCAGGAAATGGAAAGGGCTCCCAGAATGTACCTGCCCTCTGTGCCTACTAAAACACACCTGGCAGTACTAATTTTAGGTTCTCATCAGCTGTGACAGCAAGCTGCAGCATCAGTTAATTCATAATCAGTGAAAAGTAAGTGTGTTTATAGACTGTATGTTGTGAAGTCAAGAGGAATCTTGTATAGCTTTTCACGTAAGTGTCATCATGGGCTGGGGGATGGCTTCGACAGAAGTAGTGTTAGGTATACAATTGTTCTAGGAGTAAAAGGAGTAACTCAGCAGGTCCTGAAATACCGCCCTGGTATATATCTGGGGACTTCTCTTATACACATATAGAAGTTCCCAGATATTCCCTATTATAAAATTATATAATCCAAATACATCTAAAAGAATAAACCTGAATACATTTTTTTAAAAGATTTCATTTTATTTATTTGAGGGAGACAGTGAGAGAGATAGAGAGAGCACAAGCTGGGGGAAAGGCAGAGGGAGAGAGAGAAGGAGTCTCCCCGCTGAGCAGGGAGCCCATTGCAGGGATCAATCCCAAGACCCTGGGATCATGACCTGAGCCAAAGGCAGACACTTAACCGACTGAGCCACCCAGGCCCCCCCAAACGTGAATACATTTAAATTGTGGACTATAATGAAAAACAAATGGAGGGCACCTGGGTGGCTCAGATGGTTAAGCGTCTGCCTTCGGCTCAGGTCATGATCCCAGAGCCCTGGGATCGAGTCCCGCATCGGGCTCCCTGCTCCTTGGGAGCCTGCTTCTCCCCCTGCTTCTCTCTCTCTCTCTCTCTCTCTGTGTGTGTCATGAATAAATAAATAAAATCTTAAAAAAAAAAAAAAAGAAAAGAAAAGGCTAGTGCCAATACTCACTGGATTCTTTAAAAAAAGAAAAAAAACAAATGGAAAAACTATTTAATATTTTCACTTGTATAAACTTACGTGAATTACTTGGCCCCCTGATCTTTAATTGCCTCATCTTCTAAAATGAACATGGAAAATAACTACCTTATAGGATTACTTTTCTTGGTACACAGTAGGCATGCAAAAACGCTGTGTCTCCATCTCTCCTGCCAAGTCTAATAAAGTGCTCATTTAAAACTAAGACCCACTGCCTTCACAACCCATGACTTTCAATAGTGTATTTGACTTTTATAAATTCACAAACATTTCACATAATTTACATTTCAACGACTGATCTGAGGTGCAGCGAATGTACTCAATACTGAACACTGCAATCAAGGCAAGGCACCTTAAACTAACAAATGATTACCCTTCACTGAAGACCTATAATTCATCAATTTGTTCCTTACAAAATCAGAAAGGCACAAACTAAAGCAACTGAGGGTGTAAGGATTTGGGAAACTCTCCTTAGATGCTTCCCCAACACCCAGCAGTTACTCTCAGGGAGACACATTCCTTATCTGTCTCGTCCTCTAGCTCAACAATAATAAATGGATTTTGGAGTCCATGGAAATGCCTAAAACCTACCAGATTTCCTATTAACTGCTTAAGGCATCACATGAGTGGGTCTTTCATGCCAGTTATCAGTCATTGTTTCACCAGAATTCTTGAATATGTCAGAACTTCTGCTCTTAAAAGCAGAGAATGGGAAAAACAGCATGTACATATGAACACATTCTTCACTCTCTGTACCAGTAAGAAAGCCAAAGAGTCCTTCAGTGGTAAAAAGATAAAGTCTAATAAGACAGTGAGACTCATGTGAAAGAAATTTTTAGGTAGATTGACCAGGGAAATCAGAGACGAGCCAAGATTTCTACAATAATTTATGATGGCTGGGAATGGGAATCTTCTTCATCTCTCCTCAAATTAGCTTTTCTCTATCCTTAAGCTTTTACTTATAGTCACACAAAGTCAGAGCTGGGAAGTAAAGAATTCTAAAGCACACTTTAGAGGAGACATGATATACAGGGAAATGTCACCATGGGCACAATACTGAGCATGAGTAAAGTACCACTATTCTTCCTCTGAGTTACTTATACACACAGAAAAATGGCAGTATAAAATATGTATCTTCAATTATTTTGTCCTTATTTTCCAGTAAAGAAATGTGGCAGACACTGTTCATCAGTTAATTCACTCATGTTCTCCAACCCCTTCTCCCATGTCACCTCAACTTCAGAGAGTGGAAAATCTTAACAATCATGTTTTAATCATCCTGTGTAGCTGGGGATGATATGCACGAGATGCAGAACTCAACAATGGTATGAGCAGTGAGATACACACAGAAGGCTACTGAGGACTTCTAGGAAAGCTTTTGGTTTTTCTAATAAAAGGGACAGATGGATGGCATCACTTCTTCTTCCCTATCACCTTCTATCTTTAATTTTTTTCTCATTTTTTTTTCTTAACTCTATCTTGAATTTGAACATCATGCTTAGAGCTGAGACATCCATCTTGGGACCAAGAGAACTGCAGAAACACTTACTGACTCTGATCTTATCAAGTTGCTAACAAACATCAGATACCAACAATTAATGCTAGTATGTAAGAGAAATAAGCTTCTATTTATGACTTTTAACTCAGACTTTTATGTTATTATTGCAAATACGTTACTATGCACACAGAGTAATTTTGAGTGACTACTCCCTTGGGTTTTGTTTTGTTTTGTTTTTTTTATGAGGACTTTAATACGTGTTCACTAAGAGTTGACTCTTGTCATCTAGACTTCAGAGCTACACAAGATCATTTGCTTTCACTGGGCATTCTTCTGAAGGCCATAGAAATTATTAGCAAGGAAAGAGTTCCATGGATCATAGGAAATTATTAATTAAGGGTAATCTGTTTCAGTGTAAGTATCAGTAAACACAAAGTAGGGAAAAAGAAAAGGAAATTCCAAAACAAAGAGGAAATGGGTTAAGCAAAAGAAAGAGACAGACAGGATGACAAACATGGGGGGAAAAAGCCAAAATGAAAAGCTAATCAGAAAAATAGAAAGCAGGCTCTAAACCTAAACTCTTCAATTCCAACCTGGAGGTACTGCCAAAAAAAAAAAAAAAAAAGGCTGGTTAAGGCACCTGTCATTGACTCCATTTTTGGGCTATTCTCCTCTCACTGCTGATTCCTAATGGGCACCTCCCACCTCGTGCCCTCAGCCCTCACCTCCCTTCCACAGTTTCTTCCTGCCTGGGGCCATTCACAATTTCAGACCGCTTGTACTGACTGATAAGCCCTCAGGATGCCAATGGGAAGAAGCAATGATAAGTAAGTGTGACAAGAAAGTTGTCAACCGCAACAAAGAAAATAAGGCCATGTCTCCCTCACAAGAGGATACAATAAGGACCATGGATTTGGCACAGGTCAAATCCGGCTGTTGGGCAGGCAGTATGTGGGACTGCTCACCTGGTCTAAATTGTGAGGAAACAGGGTCTTGACAATGGGCTGGGAGTAGTAGAGAGAGCTACGATATTCCTAGCCTTCCTCAAAAAAGAACAGAGAATTAACTACCCAATAAACCAACATACACTCAAATCTGTGACATTACACATCTCTCAATGAAAATTGCCAAGAGGAATGGTAGAAAACTCAACCTCTGTATTGAAATTAATTATAATGATTGTGTTTACGTACTCAACATAAAAGGGTTTGCAGCTTTTCTAATTCATAGAATCTCCATCTAAATCTGGTGATAAAAATGATAAAGAGTAAACTATAAAAAATAAAAGCCTTAGATTAATTTTGTAATGAAGCTTTATTTTAGAGGGAAAAAAAAGACATAGAAAAAGATGCTATTCTACGTTTGAGAGTACTACCCACAAACAGAAAATAAAAAATGCATAGAAACAAGAAAGCAAGAAAATAGGTAACAAAGGACAGACATGTTTTTGTGTGATGTTTTTGTTTTAAAGAGTGTTAGGCACCACATTCATTCTACTCTGACTCCTTTCTGCTCTTCTTCCAAAGCTCAAAAACAATTGAGGAAAACACAAAGTGAACTCCCATGACTCTTATGGTCTCTGTTCCACAAATTAACACTGTCATCATAAGAATAATATTTAGAAACCTAATTAATATATTGCCTTTTGGTAGCAGAACAGAAAAATAAGGCATAGCTTACTAAGTCCCCGTTCTTTGATGTGTGAAGCACAAGTTGTACAGTCTGAAACCGTAACATCAGCATATGCTGTCTCCACATCCCATGGGAGCTAGGAACGTAATATGGTAAAAAGAAACCTCAGTAGAAATTGTGTAGAGGAGGAAATGAGCAGAATTAATTTACAGTATTTAATAGCTCAGGAGCATATTGTATAGGGAGGGAAAATATGCAATAGGTTTTTTAAAAGAAGATACTAAATCCTAAAAACACAATGCTAAGGGAAAGAAGGAAGGCATGTCTTTGCTCTAGTTAATACTTAGAACATGGAGCGTGAGAAAGAACAGATTTGAAAGCTAGGTTAATTGGGTTTCCATCCAGGCTATATTAATACCTACGTTACCCAGGCTATAGGTTGTTAACCTGAAGTTCTATGAAAAAATATTTATATATTTTTCTATATACATTTTCTAGGGTAGAAGGCCACAGCTATAATCAAATTCTTAGGAGTCTATGAGCCAAGAAATGTTAAGAACTGTTACTCAAATTAATCTATCTCTGCCTTGGTTTTCTCTTCTTTATAAAGAGAATACCAACACCTATCCACCTCTAATCACTGTGAGGATTTAAAAGAACATACGGAGGAGTAAAAATATTTTAAAGTTATTAAAACATGTTTTATATCTTTCATATATATACGTTAGGAAGTTTTGATATCATCATGGAATTTTGTATAAATTCATCAAACAACACAGTTCAAAACTTTGGCTTCTTCTCCAGCCTATATGAGATAAATATGAAATTCTTAGAGGTAATGTATCATTGAAGAAGAAATATATTCTCATGAGAACTTATCTTGATATTCTAAGGTGTCATTATTAAAGGTTCATAACAGCATTGCCTACTCAGCACAGAACAATTTAAAGGTCCCTCTTATTTGAGGTAATATATATCAGTGCACATTGTTTACACGTAACATGACAAATGTAAGCCAAGAAATAAGATCTTTTTAATGATGTTACTATGTAAAGCAATGCAGCTAATCAGTCTAACCAAAAGTTGTGCTCAAAGGTGATTCTCAGAGGCCTTCAGGCACCGCTGTGCATATTCACACATTCAAAAATCTGATGAGCAAGCCTGTGCTTTTAGTTATGATTTACTAATAAATGATAAGAGAAACATTGATAAAACCCCTCATTAATAGATTTTGTTTTCCTTTTTTTCTGAGACAAACTCCTAGAAGTTTGCTGTAAACATCTCATTAATAGGAATAGAGGAAAGGAAGATATTTAGTTTGTGTCATCAATCAAGTTTTCAACTTCTATACCCCAGTCAATGCTCTCAACACTCTTTCAGTATTTAAATTACAGGAAAGCAGAAGGAACTCAGTGTTTGTGAAACCTCACAAGTATCAGTTGTAAATTAACTTACTTGGAACCAACCAACTCTGAGAACATGCCATGGGCAGCAGTAAATTTTGTGCAAATCCTGTGGTAATTGACGGAAAAGATACCACTTCTTCAGAATTTCTAATTATGAAATTCTATGAAAACAGTGGCACAAAATAGGAAACCATTTTGGAACTGAGTAAGCTCTATATCTAATATGAAAGTGATATATAGAGCAGCTAATTCATTGTATGATTGATCACAAAATGTTTTAAGTGCCATGATCATTAAACACATTGTTTTTATAGGTACTGGTCTACTACAGTTATAGGTCTGTACAACAAAGACACCAAAGACAAAAGGCAGCAGAAGTAAGAGTGCAGGTGTACAGCAAAAAGCTCACATAAGTAACATGGCTTGGCTGCACACAAGATATCTGGGTCAGTGTAGAAAAATAAAATTATATATTGCCAGGATCTGTTTTACAGCATACTACAGGCAAATGTGTGTGTGGTATTTTTTTTTTTTTTTATTAAAGGGTAAAATACTGAAACTCAACACAAAGCACTAAAGAAAGATATTGAGCCAATCTCACCAGATGAAAGAAATCTTTGGGGGAAATACTGTTCCTGAAATTAACAAGGTTAAGTGGCTGCCCCTTTCATGTTGGATCTGTTTAGCATGTGGTGAGCAATATCTCCTGAAATAAAATTGAAAAAATTTGGAAAATGTATCACTGTTTCAAATCAGAGCAAGTTTCTCCAAGCAGCTACAAAGCCTTCATTTCTAGTAATGTATCTTGTCACATCACTCATAACAGCTGGCTGAAAAAGATGTGCAATAGCTGGGTGCCTAGGCATTAATTCTACAAGGTGGCCATTAAAGCATGGGTATCACTGAGCTAGATCTATCAGAGACTGATTCAAGA
Organism: Eumetopias jubatus; assembly: GCF_037043125.1. Classification (NCBI taxonomy): domain Eukaryota; kingdom Metazoa; phylum Chordata; class Mammalia; order Carnivora; family Otariidae; genus Eumetopias; species Eumetopias jubatus. The sequence goes on from NW_028274807.1 coordinate 62,788,111, forward strand.
CCTCTTTAAAGTAAAAATACACCTGACAGTGAGTATTAGGTATGGACTCTTTGAAGGGACATACAATGTCTGGGTGTCTATCTGATCGGGTCACTGGCTCTGTTCAACAGTTTCGCTAATTTCCCCATGGTTTTTACTTAACATGATTAAACTCACATCTATCCTAGACATACAGATTAAAAAAAAAATTATTTCTTCATTGGAAGTCAAGATCTGATGACAAGCCAGCTCACAACTTGGGTCTGTGGTTCCAAAGAATGTGCCTTCTAGGAAGGAAAGAGCTCAAAATAGAAGTTTCTCATTCACAAAACTGGACAAGTACTTGAATCAGGATTTCAAGAATAAGGCTTCACATTAAAAAGAGATTTGAAGAAAAATCAAGTTATGAGGTGAATATCCATAATGTCATCCTATCATAAGGGTTATAGTTGAGAAAACTGTGGCTTTCAAAGATCAAAACAATCCTAATTCCAGTAGCTAAGGACTATTTAGACCCCATGTTCTCAGGCATAACCATGTCACCCACCAATACTCAAGAATCTTTTAAGTTACAAGCTCTTAGGCAACTTGTAATTTCATTTCTTATGAAGGGGGAAACAAGTACTAAAAACAAAACACAGAAATAGCTAGTTGAATTGGATGTAACCAAACATTAAAATAAAGAACAAACAATCCCTGTTCCAGTTTTGTTGGGAATGAATTCAATGAAGAACTATCACTTGGTTGGACATCCAATAAAACATAACAGACCCGGGCACCTGGGTGGCTCAGTTTGTTAGGCGACTGCCTTCAGCTCAGGTCATGATCCTGGAATCAAGTCCCCCATAGGGCTCCCGGCTCGGTGGGGAGCCTGCTTCTCCCTCTGACCCTATCCCCTCTCATGCTGTTTCTCTCTCTCTCTCTCTCAAATAAATAAATAAATAAATAATCTTAAAAAAATAATAATAACAGACCCACATGCTTAGTAACACCTAAAATGGAAAGAAAACAATTATCCCCCCAGGGTCTGGAATAAGATGAAGAAAAAGAAATGGAAGCCTATTCATGTTCTGCATTAAAACCAATCTTCCTGGGGCACCTGAGGCTTAGTGGGTTAAGCATCCAGCTCTTGATTTCAGCTCAGGTCTTGATCTCAGGGTTGTGAGTTCAAGCCCCGCACTGGACTCCTCACTGGGCATGGAGCCTACGTAAAAACAAAACGAAACAAAAAGACACCAGTCTTCCTACCTGAAAGGAAAAAGAGAAAAAAGAACAACACTTACTTTTTAAATCCTTTACTTCCTACTTTCTGGTTCAGAGATCCAAGTTCTCTGACAAACAGAAAACTGGGCAACTAATCTCTCTGTATGGTCCAAATTCATTCTTTTTTTAAAGCAGTTACAGTACTGTCTGATTAAAATTGTGACTTTAATTAGGTTTACCAATTTCTTTCTAATTTCAAAAAAATTAGAAAATTTAGGAACAAAACTTTAGTAATTTTTATTTTCTCTTTACTCTTTATATTCTTTTTTTTAAGAAGAAAATAGGCAGAGACCATAAAATTAAATCACTGAAGAAAAAATGAGGTAACTGATGTTTTTAAAAGTTTAACTCTACTAAATATCAAATAAATGAAAATTAAAGTCACAATAAGTTTATCAAATTGGCAAACATTAAAAAAATAATGCTTAGCTTTAGGGTGAGTTTAGATAACATTATTATATTCACTTGATGTAAAACTGAAAAACATTCATACTGTTAGAAACAGTATTTTTACCCCTAAGATTCCATCCCAAGGACAGAATCAAAGATACAAATATTTGTATAAAAGTGTATTTATTACAAGATAGTTAAGATAGGGGAAATTAGGGGTAAAACTGTCAAATAACAATAACTATCATAAATTAGGTATGATGGGATATTATCCAAACATAGAAGTTCTTAAAAACAATGACATAGAAAAATGCCTACCACATCACGATGACACAAAACCATTTGTATTATATATGAATTCAATGTATAATATATATAATTGAAGAAAATATAGAAAAAGATGTAAAAAATATAGATTATGTATATCATTTTTAAAAATTCTTTATACATCCCTATGATTTCTATGTATTAATTTTTTTTTAAACAATTTGACTCAAATATTCAGTCAGAGTTGGAAAGAAATTTCAAGACAATGGAAACACTTCAGTAAAGGTGGGTAGGTGGGGATGTGCCTCACAAAAATGAGGAGAATGTGCCTGCAGGAAAGGGTACATGTGCTGGGGGAAGGGTTGCAAATGTGACTGGACAGCTAAGGCCTGGAAAATATAGATGAGCCCTTGATATTCTTGAACTGAGTAGCAATTTGATGAATGACAAATTCTCCTTGGATTAATATATGGCAGTGTAGCAGATGGACTGGGTGGAGTGAAGGAGCGAGGTATAGAAAAGAGTTATTAATTCAATCTACTAAATGCTTCTGGGAATGAAATGACAATCAGAAACATTCTGAGTTCCTCTTCTTGACAAAAGACATGATCAGAGAATCCACACATATTCCCCAAAGGAGAGCTCTGGAGTGATTTAATCAAGAACCAGTCAAGATGGTACAACCATGAGAGGGTGTCATCCACAAGAGAAATTTAGCAGACTCTTCCCCTAATTTACATTCTTTGGTATTCTGAGAATCAGAGTCCTTCTTTCTATAATGTTGCTCTGATTGTCTCTGATCCTGCCTGTTTGCCTCCTAACATGATTGACATACTTCTGCTTTAGATACATTTCCAGTTGTTTTTTTCGTCTGTCTAGACTTGGACTGTCTACAAAACTTCATCTAAATTAGTTTGCAGATTTCAGACAGACCTGGTTTGAAGCCTGGTTCACTCTTTACTAATTGTATGACCTCAAGCATGCTGTGTAGTCTTGGTTTCTTTATCAGTAAAATGGGAATAATTCTACCAATTCTGACAGATAGTCATGAGCATTAAACTGAAAGAGATTATGTAATGGACCTGATACATAATAATACATGTATTATATATTATATAATACATTATAAGTAATACATGTATTATTTCCTCCATCCTTCATTTTATCTTCTGACACCAGAATGTGGGAGTTTCTAACAAAGGCAAGAGCAAAAGTAGGTAAAATTGAAACAAAAGTTGTCACTGCTATCATTGTTGTATTTTTATTTGTCATTGTTCGTAATGGTTATTACACCACTTTATCAACCCAGGGGATATAACTAGAATATTGAGTTGCAAAATAGCTTCAATATTAGAAAACCAATAATGGTCCCCAGGTAAGGTGTCTTCCTTCTTTTGTTTCTTTGTTTATTTTGTTATCAACAGGACTGAGTAAACTTGGATCTAACCGCCTTGTCTGGCTCACTCCCTTTTGTGATGGTTAACTTCCATTTTGCTTGCTGGATAAGATCAAGGAATCTGTGGCCACAGAACAGAGTGAATCAAATGATAAATGAGGAAATAAAATGCACGCTTTGGCCTCAGTAGCATTATGTATTAATTGAGTTCAACTGGCCACAGTGAGACCAAATGAGGGGAAATGTTCTAACTGCCAGGGACAGTTTAAATGTGATGAAGCCTTAAAGATTGCTTCAGGATAGTATAGTGTATTTTACCATATTTATTTTTCATGAGATTTCTCTTGCCTGGCTTTGTAAAACATTAGTCCCAATAAATGATTTACCATGGCAGAAAAGATGCAGGAAATTGATCTGAGCTCACCTTCAAACATTACGAAGGCCCCGGAGTCTAATCTGGTTCGAGAGGACTCTGAGATGGCCAACATTTACCAACAGAAGAGGAGAAAACACGCTGGGAAAACATCACAAAGACTAAACTATCTTTCATTTCATTTTAACATTGCCCATTCTGAACATTCCTTCTTTGAAGGAAGACCATTCACTTTAAATTTATTTTTAGTTAATGAAGGTAACCTTTTAAACTCCATTAGCAGCTTCTTTCTCAGCCTAAGTGTGGAGATGCCTGTGGGATTTCAGAGATAGACAACTTCTCTCTAGAAAGTGTGTTTTTAAGAATGACCCAGGGCTCTGCTTCCACAAAAGCAAGATTCAGAATACTCCAGAAAGCCAACATTGAACTCCCCAAATGCGAAAGGCTTAAGTTTAGAAAACTGTCTAATCTTTGAGAAATAAAAGTAGACCAGAATCCCATAGTCCCTGACTTTCTGCCCCCTTTACCACCAAGCAGTCCCATCCCAAGAGGGCACTGTGTTACAGGGGAGAAAGAAGAGTCTATACTCAAAGTAGCTAAATACTCTTTAACTAAGGCCTCTCTAGCTGTGAATAGACAGGGGTAAGGTAAGCTGGGTCTTAGAATTTGCAATGGGGAGAGAACTGAACTCCTAAGTGCAGGGCACAAAACTGGATGTGCCAAAACTGAGTCACATGGTAATAGGATCTATGGGTTGTGAAGTCAGATATGGATTTATATTACAGCTTGTCTGCTTACTTACTAAATGAATTATATTTGACATCCATTTGGTGTTCTAGCTTTAGTCCTATGCAGAAATTTCTGGGAGTAAGGGAAGAGGGAGACATTGAGATGAGGATAATAAAGTGATTATGCTTAAAAAAAATTCAACCTTGATATTCTCACAAGTTACCTCTAAGACCTTCTCTAATTCCCAAACTCATAGATATTATATTATTTTACCCATAAAATATAAAGTGACCCTTAGTGAGAATTTCAGAGTCCATGGAAATAAATGGATTCATGTTGAAGTGGGGGGTCTCTGAGCGACGGGCTGGTGATTGGTTTTCACATACCTAGCTCCAGCATGTGCTTCAAATCCTAGACTTGACAATGTTATAAATTATTCCCTGAAATAAGCATCTGGGTTGTTCACTAATCTTTAAAACGTGGACTGTTAAGTCCTCCAATTCTAAATATCTACCATACTTCAGAAGGAATGTGCAATATTATAAATTAATTTTCTCTATTTCTCTATCTAGAACTTATCCCTGAATTGTATTCTGTTGGGACTTAGGCAACAGACTTAATGTCATTTTGGAAAAATAATCTCGGGGAAGGGATAAATAACTCCTTAGGGAGGGATAAACCACTCAGCATTCATTGTGCTGACAGACATTTGTATTTTCCATATGTGATTCTAAAGCATTAATTTAGATTATATCAGCAAATGTGATAATCCCAATAGGCGTGTTGACCTGTAATGTCATCAACGTATGTTCCCTCTGTATCCATCTTGAGTGTAAAATCATAGTGAAGAAATTAGAATCTTCATAAAGTCACCTGATCCATTCATTTACTTGAGAGCTCAAGGCAGGAGAAAAAACTGGCACTTTCCAAATATGGATCACATTAATTAAAAAAAAAATCATTATGTGGGGTGCCTGGGTGGCTCAGTTGTTAAACATCAGTCTTAGGCTCAGGTGATGATCCCAGGGTCCTGGGATCGAGCCCCACATCGGGCTCCCTGCTCTGCGGGGAGCCTGCTTCTCCCTCTCCCACCACCCCCCCGCTTGTGTTCCCTCTCTCACTGTGTATCTCTCTGTCAAATAAATAAAATCTTTTTTAAAAACCATAATGTAATTTTAAGCAACTGTGGACAAATTTACCCAAGAGTTCACTAAATCTAGAGTTCAGTTTCTTTCCAGTTTCACTAAGTGATTTAGCTCCGCTGGTAAGCACTGATACATATTAAACAACATAGAAAATCCATCCTCCTCTACATCTGGATATACCTACACAGCTAGTTATGTGTGATTTTCCTTTAACTCACTAAAATAGATTCTCTGGTGGTCAGTGAAATAAGTGAATCATTCTTTTCTTTCCTTCATACCTACATCCTAAAAACAAACAAAATACTTCTATTTCTTTGCATAGGCCAGCTCTTGAGTAACCAAATTTTTTCTTGCTAAATTATTCAAATTCCATTGCCCTTTTTCTTTAATCTGCATGCAATAGCTCAACTGCTGGTAACCCAAAAGGTGCCTCCTTCCAGGGACATATAAATCCAGTACTAAACCAATGCGGTAATAGTAGGCACCATTTGCCAGATTTGTTGAAGTTTTGTGGTGCTAACACCACTGGCTGAGCCTGTGCTACTTGCAAGAGGGTTATGGCCGTGAGAACTGTGCAGCCCATTTAGATAATGCCCTTGAGTCTGTTGTATTCTGCCAGCAAGAGCTTCTGGAAAAGTAAGAGACTATTCATTTTGCCACACCATCAACAGGATCCTTGCAAACCTGCGTTATCAACAATAGACGGTAGTCCTTTGGCACAGAAATAGCTAGAATTTAGGCAGAGCAATTGTCCAAATGGATTGGACCTATTAAAAAGTAAACATTCTCTCCTTGTTTCACCTCATGCTTCCACACTACCTTGCTTCTTTATTTCTATGCCTCTACATGCAGCCCTCATTTTCCTGTAAAACCACAGCTTTTCTCCCTCTCACTCCCCTGCATTTTTTCCCTCCCAAGCCTTTGACCTCATTTCTGCCTTTTCCCTCCCAGTCTGTGCCTCATTCTCTTCCTCTTTGTATTTTAAATATCTTGATTTTTTTCAATTTATGCCTATTCCCAGGCTCATGCATAATGTGTCATAGAATTCAAAGTACTTTCTCTTACTCTAAAGAAGCTGATGCTTAAAATAATACTATGTCATTGGTAGCAAGAGATGCCACTTTTTAAATTTTATTATGTTATGTTAATCACCATACATCATTAGTTTTTGACGTAGTGTTCCATGATTCATTGTTTGCGTATAACACCCAGTGCTCAATTCAGTACGTGCCCTCGAAAGACATGTATGAGATGACATTTTTTAAATTTAGATGAAGACACAGGTTCAAACAGTTTAAGTCTGTCCAAGTTTTCTCCATGTGTAATGCTGTGATCTAGAATTAGAACGCCAGTCGCCTTAGGTTTCTACCTTATCACAGCTGCCTCTCTCTATCTCTGACTGCGATGGCTGTGCATCAAATCTCTTCAAATATAAGAAAATACACACAATATAGGAAACAGACTATATCTTTAAGACAGTTTGCCCTACTAACAGCAGAGCCGCATAGCAACTATCGACTAATCCTTTGAGCCTTGGAATCTGTGGGCTGTTGCTGCAAAATACATCTTAATTAACCACAGAGTCAAGAGATCAATGTGAGCCATTAGAAGCCAGTGCTTCACCAAGTACAACACATGATGGGAAAGCAGGTAAATCCACAGTGCTCAACCAAAAATGCAGATGTGCACCAAGATACTGAGACAGCCTGGGGATCATGCCTGTAACAAGCTGAACAGTCACATTGCAACAGTAGGGAGCCATGAACTGAGTTTTTGTTTTTGTTTTTGTTTTTAAATGACTGACAAAAACACTAATGTCCACATGCTATTTGGCATAAATTCATATGCTATGACAATAAACCTGGAGTAAGTCAAAAATTACCTGTTTAATCTTTTAACTCCTTTCCCACACTGAAGTAACCCTTTCAATTTTAAGATTTACCTGATCTCTGAAGTTCTCTATAATTTCACCTGATATAAAATTATCTACATAATCTAGTTGTTTCACACATAAAAACTAAATTCACATGCTAATGATTCTTTTCAATATTTCTGATTTATTTTGCAAAAGTAGGTTTGATTAGTGAATCTTCAAAGTCCCTCCCCAAAATCAAGTTGTTAATTTCCTCATTTTCTATGCTTGAGAACTTGACAAGAAATTCATCAACAAGGCAAAATCTAATGTCCAGATCTGTCCAAAATGAAGTACAGTGCTATAATCTATTTCACTCAGAAGATATGATCATGTCCTTCCAAATATTGGATTGTTTTATCTCCTACACCAATCACCATCCATTCTGGAAGTGTACTAATCATTCTAGGATATTCTAAACTGCATCTGTGCCAATTGCTACATTTCATGAAAGTATGTCAACTCAGAAAATCTTTCCCATTAGAATACATAAATGTACACAAATTTCTTTCTGGCCATAACCACGAAGGAGAACATTGACATGAGATGCTAAAGCCTAGCTTCAGTTCACCCAATTCTTATGCACCATTTAGCTTTTCCAGAAATTTCTGGTGATTGAAAGACAACTGCAAAAAGAAATTTTTCTGATCATTAAATGGACGTACATATTGATGCTTAGTTTAAAAATGAGGAAGCCCCTGGAATTAATCAAGGGTTCTCCATAAATAAAATTTAAAAATAATTTTAACACATTTTAGGAAAATTAGGAGGTACAGGGTAACTAGTCATAATGATTTGGGAGTATGGACTCTTTTTTTAGACAAAGCACTGCAAAAAAGCAGGAACAGATAAAGAAGCAGAGAGAGTGTTTATTATCTATACTATCTTGTATCACATGGTGCATTTAGTTATTGACTTATTGATTAGTGACTGAGTTTCATTTCAGCACTTACACAAAACTCCTTGATCTATAAAATCAGGTTTTGATTCTTCCAAGAATTCATTTATTATATTCCAAACTTGTTTCTAAATATGCTTGAAGCATATTTAGCAAATTACACTGTTTTATTACAACACAAAAACAAATATTTGGAAGTAAATCCTTTTAAGACAAAATAACCCCATAATAAGGGCTACTTTTTTCTAAATTTTATTTTATTATGTTACGTTTGTTACCTTTTTAATTGACTACTATTATTACCCCCATTTTACAGATGAGGAAACAGCCTCAGAAATGTTGTTTTGCCTTTGATTACACAGCTTTAAGTGGCAGAACTGCATTTCAACTCAGACAACCCAGTTCCAGTGCTTTCACCGCCTAACAATACGGCTTCTCTTTTACCTACTTTTTTGGACTCCCTATGTTAAAGTTCCAAAGTACTATTAGTGTCACCATAAATTTATGATCTTTAATCTCAGTGGCACCCATAGAACACTTTGCCATCCTGGTGTGGTTACCCACTTCCACTCTCTATAAGCCGATTGTAAACTACCTACTTTCTTAGGTCCTTTACTTCACCTCTGCCCTAAATCACAGCATCACAAGAACCCATAACTTTTCAGAGAAAATTGATTCTCTCCAGTATGAATCATCTCAGCTTTCCCCTTATAACTCCCATAACCTACTCCATATTTCTGTAGTAACTCACCTGAGAAGAAAAGGAAAATTTTATCCAAACTTAGAGTAAGCTTTCTACCTGGATTCTTGCTATCAAAATACTCCTTTCTCTTCTGGGACCCTGCTTTTTCAGTGACCCGTTCTACTTTTTGAATGTTTAGTCTTCCTCTCCCTACATCCTAGAATCCTCCCATCACATACATGACCCTTCCCCCGATCCCTCTGACACGGCCCCTCTTTCTCCTTCTGTCTTAGCCAAATCCCGGAAAATGTAATTACTACTTACTGTCTCCACTTCACTTCATTTTCATATTCCATGACATTAAGTTTTTTGATCCTCTCCAGATTCACTGGAAAGGGTCATAATTACCTCATAACAAATCTAATGTATGTTTTTTTTCTAATCTTTATGTGTACTATGTGAAATATACCATTTTTAATTTTAGGGCTACCATTTTCTTCTGATTACCATCCTCATTCCCTGATCTCTCCTTCTCAGTTTTTGATATACCGTTTCCCTTTTACAAACTTTTGAATGCAAATATTCCTGAATTTTTATGTCGTTGCCTCTGTTATCCCTCTAAACATTTTTTTTCTAGCCTGAACTCTCTTGTAATCCAGACCCATATATCTGACTGCTTACTACCCAGTGAACTACTTCCTGACACTTAAACTCAATATGCATTATGGTACAGCAGCCTCCAAGATGGTCCTAATGATCCATGCCTCCTTGCATTCATACCCTTTTGCTGTCCTCTCCCACATTAAACTGTGCTGACCTTAGTTACCACTGTGATGCTGGAAAAATGATAGGTGTGACTTATAGGTCTTCATCATAAAAGACTTTATGGCTTCTTCCTCGATTCTCTTGGATAAGTTGCTCTGGAAGAAGCCAACTACCATGTCATGAGGATGATCAAGCAGATCAATGAAGAAGCCAGTGAGATAAGAAACTAGCCTCCTATCAACAAACAGCTACGTGAGTGAATCATCTTAGAAACCCTCAAACCTTCAGATAGTTGCAACCCTATGCAACATCTTGACAGTAAACTTATGAAAGATCCTGAGTCATAACCACTCATCTAAGCTGTGCCCAAATTCCTTACTCAAAGAAAATGTGAGACAATATATGCTTGTTATTTTAGCTGCTAAATTTGGGGATAACTTTTTATGTAGCCAACTAAAATCTACCTCAATACTTCTCCCACCTCTTATGTATTCCCTTTCTCAGTTACTGGTAATACTATCCACTAAGTTATCTAAACCACATAGCGATGGTTTCACCAACTCATTCCCTTGTGCCCCCCTTACACCCCATCTCCAGTAAAGGTCCAGTTCTCTCTCTCCATTATAAAACCTCTGGAATCCAACCCTCTATCAGCAACTCTGCCTAGTTCCTGCCTTCTTTTCTCCCCTGGATTATATCATGAGACTATTTCTGTAACAGCTCTAATTTATCCCTCATCTGCCATAAGTTGGATCTTTAAATACACCCATCAGATCGTACTCTTAAAAATCAGAGCCTTTAATGGTGCCTCGTGTAGTTTCAGGCTGCGTGTTTGTAGACTTATCTCTTGCCACCACGTACTAAGCCTGATATTCCATAGCCCAAATTGTTCCAGGCTTTTAAAACTTTTTCTGCTATAATGTCCTCCCTTTCCCTGGTTTTTTAGGCAACCTTGACTTTGACAAATAGAAGAATCACATCTTTAACAATACTTCTGAATGTAATTGACAACTTCTTCCTTAAAGCACTACCGTGTCCTCCATACAATTCCATCAAGACACATAAAAATATTTTGACAAACATTTGTTAGCCATCTGCCTTCCACTATACTAAAAACTCATGGAAGATGTAGATAGATCTTTCTTATCTTTGTGTCTCCAGGATTTGGGTGAGGGCTTGGTATGCACTGGATGCTCAATAATTGCTTAAACAAACAAATGATCCTGACCAGTTAATTTCATTTCAGATTAGATGATTAGCATTCCAACAGATATAAAAGAATGTAATAAATATAAAGAAACATCTACTCACCAGGTATAGCAAGTTTTAATATAACGACAACAAAAAAAAAACACTTTCATTCAGGTTAATGTACAGAAGAATAAGTAGCATAAATTCACATTTTTCCATCTAATTTACTATGTGCAAAAAATATGCAAAGGGACACCTGGGTGGCTCAGTCGGTTGAGTGACCGACTCTTGATTTCAGCTCAGGTTATGATCTCAGGGTCATGAGCTAGAGCTCCAAGTTGGGCTGCCCACTCAGTATGGAGTCTGCTTAAGATTCTTTCCCTCTCCCTTTCCTCCTCCCTCCATCCCTTGTGCTCAATCTCACTCTCGCTCACTCTCTCCTTCTCAAAAAAAAAGAAAAAAAATATCCACAAATGCTGGTCCTCCCTATGTTCAAACCATGAAGACGGCCTGGAAGAATAAAATATGCAAAATATTTTTCAGTTTTTTTTTTTATGCTGTATGGGATTGCTCAAAAGAGAGAACAGGGAGTATAGAAAAAACAGGTTAGACTTGATTCTTTACAATTATACTTCTAATATAGCCCCATGTATTCATGCTTGATCATTCATGTTCTTTTAAGAAACAGATTAGTGCCAGCTAGAGCGGTATTAAATCACTGACCCGTAGGAGTTTCGTCATGTTTTGACATTATCTCTACTATTGATTCTATCTTAGGTTTCATATAAATTTAATACTATAACTGTCCCTTGTAAGATTTTAAGAATAATGTCAATCAAGTCAATCCACAACAGTGCAAATATTTGTATCATCATTTGTGAAAATGCCTTTTTAAGGCAGTACTTTTGCTATAGATTCTCATATATTGAAAGTAAAAATGTTATAATTGTTATTAAAACATTTTTCATAAGGTAACTAGAGATGGCACTCTGCACTTTTTAAAAAGAGGAAGAGGTGTTTGAAGAGTGCTATACTCGCCAACAAGAAGAGACTTGTATAGCTCCTAATTGAAAAAGATTTTGATAATTAGCAAATAATGCAAAATGAAGGAAAAGTGTAAACTAGATTCTGAAGAATCGATAAAGGGATGGGAGGCTTGTAAAACCACAAGGCTTAGTTAAAAAAAAAAAAAAGGTAGAAAAACAGAATTAGATTATGAGGGGTAGGAGGGAAGAATGTGGCTGAAGAACACAAAGAGCTAGGTGATAGGAGAAGAAAAATAGCAAAAGTAGCTAAACCTGACTGAGGACTTACTCATTTAATCTTCACTAAAAGATAAAACCAATTCCTAGCCCCATTTTATAGATGAGGAATCTGAGCATAGATCTAGCAAGTAGCAGATGCAGGACCAAGCATTGATTTCAACAGTTTTCAATTGCTAATGGCAGTCTTTGGATTCACATAAGGATTCACGATGCAAGCAATGTTTATTACTGGGTCATGCTATCACCCGGCTATGTAAAGAAAGCCACAATAAAGTCTACTTTGTCTTCCAAGAACCTCAGAATGAACATAGCAAACAGACATTCCTCAGAATCCAAAAAATCTCTCATCTCTGATAGGAAGAATTTTTCAGAGGATTATAAATACATTTTGTTAGCATCTTTGTGGGCTTTTGACACATTCTTCAATATTGGTATTTTTTAACTTACTGTCCCTTGGGGCACCTGGGTGGCTCACTCAGTTAAGCATCTGCCTCCCACTCAGGTCATGATCCCCAGGTCCTAGGATCGAGTCCCACATGGGGCTCCCTCCTCAGTGGAAAGTCAGCTTCTCCCTTTCCCTCTACCCCTCCCCACCCTGCTCATGCTCTCTCCAGTAACTAAGTAAATCTTAAAAAAAAAAAAAAAAATTGACTTACTATCCCAGCAGAGCAATAGTATCTTTTGGGCAAGCCAAGAGAGGTCAACTAAAGGAGGGAACTTAGGTTGCCTTAAGTCCAAGTAGGCAAGCAGAACGAAGAATCCTGGAGGTCACCAAAAGGAAGGAATGAACAGGAGGGTTAATGAGTGTGTTGTTAGTGAATAGAGTAGTTGCCTGAGCTGAGACAGTCTGCTCTTTTTCTCTCACAGTATGTGGGCAGCTTTGTGTGAACACATGCTGAATAAGATCAGGCCTTCCTTCACACTGGCAAGTGTATAAAGCCTATGAAGGGGCAAAAAAGAGCCCAATCTCTTTAATGTCTGTCAGAGTGTAAGTAGCGTATATTGGATCTTTTACACTCTGTATGTGTATTTTTAAGTCCTGTGTATGGCATCTGGTTTGTTGGGAGCTCTATGGCCTGTAATCTCTAATTAACTCTGTTCTTTCCACAAATACTTTGATGCTCCCCTTCTCAATGCTCCCACCACATGGTTCTACCCAAAGATAAAGTACCCTTCTTGGATAAAGGTTTACTCCTAAAAAAAAAGGCCGGGGCATGGCAAGGGCCACAGGTAACTGAAGTCCAGGAAAAGTTGGGAGTTACAGTTTAACAGACTACTAATCCTAGGTGAAATCCCCAGGTCTAAAAGGTCATCTAGAATATGAATTCTAACATGCATATTTCTTTTCTCTCTTCCCACCCCCAAGATCCCGCAATGATTCTGGAACTACCACATGAAATATAGTGTAGAGAGCAACTTGTCAGAGGGCTGACAGTAGGGAACTCCAATAGATATTCCCTCATGGACACCTCAGTACTGTATTCCTTGTGCTTCGATCTTATTAATCTGCTTTTTAAGGACTCAGGATGCTGTTTGGGAGACAGCTGTTAAGGCTAATGATGCCAAGGGAAGTTAAACTCTTCTCTATGTGAGCTCTTCTTGTGAAAAGACCCAGAAGAGTGATAAGGGATGGTGTTTTCCCTTGGTCCCCAGGAGGCCATGCTACTGAAGTCCTCTCAGCTGTAAAGGGAGAATGAGAGTTGTATTAAGAATCTAAAAACATAGGGTGGCTATGCCCTGGGAGGAAAAGGATATACTTGATTTCTGTAAGCATACAACACTGACATATTATCTATGCAATAAGTACCCCACAGGGCACTCAGAAATAGAAGACGTAGAGTCTGCCCTCAGAGAGCGTATAGTCTAGTTAGGTGGTAGTGTGAGGTGTTTCTACAGACACTGAATGTCAATCTGTTTAGCAATGTTCATTGGGGCTCCCGTACTTGTAGGAAATTTGGGACAAATACTGTCTAAATTCCCTTTGAGCACAAAGATTCTATATTTTATTCCTCAAAATTAAAAAAAGTACCTTACTGTTATCTAATTGTAAAATATCATCCCTGCCTAAAGTGCCAATTTGGGAAAAAAGGACAGAGAGTCTACTTAACATTTTGGCAAACCTCGTCGCGCATTTATCTCATAAGGACCGTGCTTACCATAAACCAGGCATTACATTAAAAATTTTTATACTTATGATCTCTTTTAATGTTCACAATAACTATGAGGTAGGTTCTATTATTTCCCATTTTTACAAATCAGGAAATTGAAACAGAAAAATTAAGGAGTTTACTCAGTTACACAACTAATAGGAGGAGCATCTAGGTAATATTCTGATCTGTTGCCAAAGCCCATATGCTCACCCACTATGCTATATCGCCTCAGGATTGCTCAACTAAAAAGAGCTATTCACATGTTGTTTTCTACTTAGAGAACACAAGTGGAATCTTAATGTCCATTATATTTTGGAACATTCCTTCTTTTACCTAACAGTTCACTGTGAATATCACTCCAGGTCAATAAGTACAGACCTAAATCAATTTTAAATTTATACTAGCAAGAGTCTGTAATTTTATACATATCACACAAAATATTTTATTGGCTCTGCTAATTAAATTTAATGCAACCCAACAAACACGTATGGAGAATCTGTTAGGCACACGGCTCTAGATGAAATGATCTGACCGCAGTTTCCAGTGTAGTTCTCAGGCAGCTTACAATCTACAGAATTCAAATCTCCCCTGCTCATTGGATATAGCTCTCATTTCCCAGGCCTTAAAATCAAGGAGATTTTGTAGATACGGGGTAAATTTAAGATAGCAGAGACAACCAAATCAGATAATTTTAGTGAAAGTTTAGGGATTATCTGTAGCCCAGTTCATGTCACCTCTACGTGAGTAATCAATAGTGTATTACAGTAGCTTCTAACGCTCTGGTCATTCCCTATCTTGAGGGCCAGTATAATCAAGCTGAAAGAAAGAATGAAAGAATCAAGCTGAAAGAAAGAATGGCACCGGCCTGCCAGGGGAAGATTGGGTGGTTAGGAAATCCATCACATTTTATGGTCCCATTGAATTATGATGTGCCATCCTGTCCTCTTTGTAAGGCTTGCACATTGGCTCCTATTAGTCTGTCAGGGTTTACTCCTTCTATTGTTTAACGCTTTCTACATGTTCTTGATATATGCAGAAAAATAAATACTCTCTGCCAAGAGGAGGGTACCACGATAATGGATAAATGATGATGGTTGTTGGAAAGGTTTAGTATTAAAAACCATTTTAATACTGGGAAATAAAATAGTGTAGCCACTTAAAACTTTGGTTAGGGTCCCATCCCATTTTCAATACTCAATTTCTGTGTAAATGTAAACTAAGTTATTTACCTTTTTTGTACTCCATGACTTTGGGACAATACCGGTATTTACCTCACAGGGCCTTTTCAGGGATTAAATGAATTGAAGGTTTTAAAGCTTTCCCAACCATGTGTGACACATAGTAAGTGCTCACTAACTGCTATTTTATGACCTTAAACAACCTCAAACTCCTCTCTGGCACTGATCGATTATTCATGTTTTGTAAGAGTGCCCATTTCCTTTGCAAAATATTGGAAATTGAAAGAAAAATAATCAAAACCCCATTATAAAATATTTTAAATAATTGCATTCAAATACATTCATCTTCTCACTGGATAGTTCTACTTGGATACCCACTAATTGTAGCAAAATAATTATATTTAAGATTTTAAAAATTCATTTCCAATGAATTTGGAAATGATCTTAACCATCGATCTTAACTCCTATTATTAATTTCACTTTTCATTTTTATTCTCATCCCTATTCAAATCAGCTGATTCTTCCTAGGCTCTCCTTCTAAGGCTAGCTCTGTCTGTGCCCATTTCTTTAGAATCTGTATTCTGCTTTGAACAAATTTTCACATTTTTAAAGACCCTTTCTTCCTCTTGCTAAATACGGTTTGACCAAAATTACCATGTAACATCCAGTCTTTTCTATATTTGTTACCTGTCCCTCCCCTGCACCTTACCATCTCCACCAACACAGGGAGCTGGGATGAGAGATCTACTTATTCTTTGCTCCCTAACAGGCTTCAAACCCACTTTCTACCGTTACTGTCTTTGAGGCTTTTTTTCTCCTCTTGGCTCTGGGAGATACTCTGGCTCAAATTCCTCCATGCCCAGGAGATGCTTTCGTGTGATGGTTCTTCAACCTTGGCACCACCCCTCATCTTTTACCATCATTTGAAATTACTCCACTTTGAACAGCTCATACATGATATTCTCTCACAGTCACTCACAGATTTTGTTTTCTATCTACTGTGTTCCAGATACTGTGTTACACAGGGCACAATGACAAACACATCAAAGTCTCTGCCAATGGGGCTCCGTTTCCATTCTTCCGTCCTTCCTACTTTCCTTTCCTATAAAATGCAATTTTCATCCTCATCCTCCAGTTTCTTAAGGCTCAATATTCTACCAGTCCTTTGGTATAATTCTGCCTTCTTTGGCTGACCTTGATCTACAGCCAAACATTTCAGAAATAAACAATACCAAACAAAGGCCCTCAGCCTTTCAACATACCCACCTGCTAACCCACTACACCTTATATTACCCTCATAGAATTGTTATATCCCAAGTGTGGGTGGCAAAGTCTGCAAAAGAATGCTGATCTAACATAAACCACAATTCCTTTATTATACATTCCTTGTTTGACTATCAAAGGCACAAAAGCACAGGAGAACAAGTAATTGGCAGCAGAGTATAGGACTGCAGTGTTGTCCCAGGTACAACTCAGGGGCTCAAACCCTAAAACTGGGGCACGGGCTAAGTTTCATAAACTTCCCCTCCCTAAAGAGCAAACTGCCCCAAAATCTGGCCTAGGGTAAGCTTACAGTTTGTGGCAGGTAATTCCAGGCCCTTTATTATCTCATCTCCACCAGCCCACAAAAGTTCATACTGCTCTCTCTACTGCTAATTTTGTCCTAAAGCACACACCACCTCCTACCATTACGCACCGTTTCACATGAATACGACTTGTATTCTTATATCATCTGTGAATTTATAAAAGGCAGGTTGGGTATTTTATATTTCTTTCTCATCCTCTCCAATACCAGCTGTACAGAGTATAGGAAGTCAATAGATACCTAGTGAGTGATGAAAAGAACCGGATTAACAGGATGAAAAAACTCTAAATATTTCCCCATTTGGTTCCATTTCAAAGGATCCCTACATTATTTCTCTATTGTGAGTCTATGCATTCCCGCTAATAACATGTTTGAAAATAAATCATTCCTAGAAAAGGAAAAAAAAAACAACCTATGTGAGATGTACATTGAAACAGAATATGTATCAATAAAAATTATAAATAGCCAAAATTCCTCTTAAAAAAGTTGGAGAAATGTTTGAGATGTAATTAATGTAATTTTCCATCACACGTATGGAAATTATTTACACTATGTCATTTCTGGAGTTCATTACTTCTCCAGCATTTGAAACTCAAAAAGCACTGTTTTTTTCGAAATGCCTCTCTCCCCACTGTTCATCCAATCCCAGGGACCATTAATTATTTCTTGTGGTCCTCTAGAGTATAACACTATATTTGACTTCTTACGTAGTAGAACACTGTATTTGATTAAAACACTTCATTTACTCTTGTACATTTCATCTTGAAAGCAGGTGAAAGTCCTAAATAACATTCTCAAACATGGAGAATATTTTCTTCTCAGTCATCTTCTACCCCACATAATCATGGAACAAAATCAAGTATTCCTCCCAACCAACATTTCTATCCAAGAGTTCAGTTAGTACGTACAGTTAGTACCTGGAGTGTGTTAGATCATTTCACAATAACATGTAAATGAGATAAATCTGACCAAATGTGATACTCTATAAAAGGAACAAGAAACAACTTAAATTCAATTCTGACTACAGAAGACCATCTGAAAACAAACTGGCAGCCAATGCATTTTCCATATGGCCAGAGCTTTTTGTAATTCCTAACATATTCCAATGAATTTTGGTAGATGAGTCCCTGCCATGGGAATTCCATACACTCAGAAGTATTAGGATCACAGAACCACTAGTTTGTTGTGTCATATAGACACAGCTGACTACAAGAATGTATCAAGGATTCATCAGATGGTATGGTTTGGATACATTTAATTAATAATTGGTGTTCAAGATGAGTCAGTTGTGGATATAAGACTATCTCACTGGTTATTTTGGTAATACTGGGATAAGAGAGTTGATTTGTAATTCTTTGGATTACACAAACCTTAGGAGTAATAGAAAAATAGACTAGAATTCACAGTTACACAGAAAAATTGGAGAAGTAGCCAAGCACAAACAGGAAGCTCCAGGAATAAAAATGACTATAGTTGCAAAGGAAAGATAAAGAAAGGGAAGAAAAACAAATGTACAAATCCAGAAGTCAAAATTTATTAGCCAAATAGCCATGTACTTAAATGTATCCATTGGAGAAATATGTACTTGACATATAGTATGATATAAATACTCAATATAAATAGTTGATACAGAAGAAGCTGGGATGCATGATTGGAAGGCTAAAGTTTAAGAACCCTGACACTCATGGCCTTCCATAGCCAGACTAGTATACTCACTAGATTTCTGGCCTTCACAATGAAGGACAGAAGGTGAGGACAGCAAAATAATTTAGGAAAACAGATTAAGAGTAATACTTTTTGAAAATATTTAAGAAAAATACTTGAGATTAGGATTATTCATCCTTCAGGTAAATACATAAATATCTGGGGCTTTTAATTTTGAGTTTTCACAAAAGTGGTGAGGAGCAGTTGTTTTGCATTTCCATAGAGAAAATGAGAAAGTATGTTCAAATTTAAGCAGGAATGATTTGAGTTACAACCAGTACTTTTCAGGAAAAAAAAAATATTGTTGTACACTAGGAAATCCTGAGGTTTATTCTTCTTCCACAAATATCATTAAAGACAGAGATTTCCATCTCTGGAATTGATAAGAATTATCTTGCTTAAAGATTCCAGGATTTCTGAATCTCTGGAGGTAAGGAGGGCCCTAGAGAGATTTGATTTAGGTTTAGAAAAGTAGTGTGGTCAGAAGAATGGTCAAGAGCTGAATAAGAAGCCTTTTAAATACTTTAGATAGGGGGCTACCAGGTAAACAAGATGTCTTCTGACACTTTCACCTTTAGATCACTAAGACATAAAGGAGGTGATGTGCTCAGTGCAACCAGGTGATTTGTAGGGGCTAGGCATTCATAAAAGAGAAGATTTAAGAGCCTTCTGACAAGAGGGCAGTAAATCATTTCCCATTTGCAGAGCCAAATGTGGTACACGGAGGCTTCTACACCCTTCTTAAATAAAGGGTGGCAGTGGGAAATGGTGGCTACATATAGCTTACAGCTCCTGAGTGAACCAGCACCATGCCTACTGCTACTGACAGCTAATTTTCTCTTCAGGGAATCTTTACTAAGGTTGGCAATTACAACTGGTGAAAAGCAATCAAACACAAGAAACATTGTCCCCCAACTCCAACCTTACTTTCTCTCCTTGCTGGGAACCCTACAGAAGAAATACACCATCAACACATATAGTGTACTCATCAAGAATAAAATTGAACGGCGCTCATTTCCTGAACATTACTGGAAGGTTACATGCCATTGTGTAATGTCTACACTATGCTATAACGGGGACAGCCCAGGTCAGAGATCTCTTGCGATAAAAGTTTTTGAAATGGGAGTTGTAAAAATGAAACAAGATGAAACCAGAGAGGGAGACAAACCATAAGAGACTCTTAATCTCAGGAAACAAACTGAGGGTTGCTGGAGTGGTGGGGGGTGGGAGGGATGGAGTGGCTGGGTGACGGACATTGGGGAGGGTATGTGCTATGGTGAGCACTGTGAATTGTGTAAGACTGCTGAGTCACAGACCTGTACCCATGAAACAAATAATATATTGTTAATAAAAAAATATAGTTTAGATATAAAAAAAAGAAATGGGAGTTGTAACCCACTAATTCTATAGACAGTGGAATATCGAGAGCTATTTTTCTTAAATAATGAAATAGAAAATATGACAATTCATTATATGTAATAAGGCTATGTACTACTTTTTGAAGCTGTTGTTTCATTTATACATTTATGTGCGGCAGGGATGTAGATGTAGGTGTGAATACGTACAAATACAGTGGGTCATGATACAAAATACCTTTCTTACCATAAGTTCTGGTATGCTATATGAAACTCACTGTTCTGAGAGATTATTGGGGTCTTTGAATTAAGGGGACATATCTACGTAATAGTAAACAGTCATGGAATTAAACAAAACTGTCAAATACCAGATGTTTCTGTAACATCTGGACACTTAACAGCATGTTGACAAAATACCTAAAAGTCTCTCTCTTCCTCTTCTCTTCTGGATATTTACTTTAATAAAACATCCATGAGTTGTGGCTGGCTCAGAGATGTCAATTCAAGCAACAATTTCATTTACATTCTTAAATTTCAAAGTATGCTCATTAAATCTGCTAAACTACTAAGCTATGTTCTTCCCTAGAAGAGGGAATTAAACACAAGAGTTTAAAAGAAAATTTTATTTAATGAGTTTGTTAAAGTCAAAGAGAAGTTCAAAAATGTACAAGTAACCACAAGTTGAACTAATATACACAACGGGATATTGTTTATAAATGAAAATGACATTGTAATGTACAATAAATAGAAAGTGAGAAGAAATCATTCAACTCCCTTCAGTATCTGTTACATTTTAATTATAGCAAGTGTCTGGCTGTGGTCTTTCCTGTATCAAGTTAAATGAAAGCAGGACAATCTAAGAGTTGAGATCAGCCTGTTTAAGAAAGAGGAACATACTGAGGTGTAGGCTTGTTACTAATAATGATTTGACAAATCACCAGTGGATAAATGTTTTCCTGTGAGAGAACTTCTTTATAAACATAAGAATTTCAACAAAGAAAAAGGCTATTATTAATGGAAAAACTACATATTCCCAAAATGTTATTGTTTAGATTTTAATGTTTTTCATCACAATTCCTGACAAAATCTGGGGGAAAAAATAGAACAAGAACACCCTCGATTCCCATGACGTCATCATGTAATCGACTGAAATTCCAATTTGTTAATTTTGGTGTCATGTAGAATTTCTGGAAAGTGGTTCTACAAAAAAATAACTATTTTTGCTCAGGTCTTGAGGTACATGTTCATGCTTTTCTTTCCTAGCAGATCAAGGTGGTGGTGAGTTCAGTTTGCATCATCTTAGAAATTTCCAGGCAGACTCTAGAACAAATGAGTGGAGCAAGTGTGATGCTCAATAAAGAATGAATCAGACTAATCTAAAAGTTCCATTTCTGAGCCTTCTGTTGAGCTGTGCATCCTGGTAAACTGTGAAAAAATGGGTTAATAAAAGAATAAGAACAGCAGTCAAAAAAATATGAGTAGTCATTGCTGCTCTAGGCTTCACTTCCAGACTCAGGTAAAAATTAAAAATTAAAAAAAAAAAAAACAGTAAAGTTGTTTCATTAGCTAAAGAATTGAAGGTGAATCCCAAGACCTCTGCCTGGATTTTCTGGACTGAAAATATGGCTAATCTGAAATATCCTAGGTTATTGGGTATTTGTGAAGTTTTACACACTCATTTTGTCACAATCCAGTCACGTTAGGTATCTTGGAACATGACATATTGCCCTGTTGCTAGTAAATGTTCGGCATGAGCAGACTGACTCGTTTTCATACACAAACCATTCTGAAGCCTCTGGTTGGTCCACTAGTTACACTCTGGAAGAACCGTGTCATTCACCTGGGAAAACATCATGAAACATTACTTTTCAACACTGAAGGAAGTACTAGAGAGCCTTTAAAAAAATCATCTAATCCATCAAAATCCTAGAGGAGAACATAGGCAGTAACCTCTTTGACATCGGCCACAGCAACTTCTTTCAAGATACATCTCCAAATGCTAGTGAAACAAAAGCAAAAATGAACTTTTGGGACTTCATCAAGATAAAAAGCTTCTGCACAGCAAAGGAAACAGTCAGCAAAACAAAGAGGTAACCCACAGAATGGGAGAAGATATTTGCAAATGAAACTACAGATAAAGGGCTGGTATCCAAGATCTATAAAGATCTTCTCAAACTCAACACCCAAACAACAAATAAGTTAAAAAATGGGCAGAAGACATGAAAAGGCACTTCTCTGAAGAAGATATACAAATGGCATACAACAGACACATGAAAAAATGTTCATCATCATTAGCCATCAGGGAAATTCAAATCAAAACCACATTGAGATACCATCTTACACCAGTTAGAATGGCAAAAATGGACAGGGAAAGAAACAACAAATGTTGGAGAGGTTGTGGAGAAAGGGGAACCCTCTTACACTGTTGGTGGGAATGCAAGTTGGTACAGCCACTTTGGAACACAGTGTGGAGGTTCCTCAAAAAAATAAAAATAGAGCCACATTATGACGCAGCAATTGCACTCCTGGGTATTTACCCCAAAGACACAATGTAGTGAAAAGAAGGGCCATATGCACCCCAATGTTCATAGCAGCAATGTCCACAGTAGCCAGACTGTGGAAAGAGCCAAGATGCCCTTCAACAGATGAATGGATAAAGAAGATGTGGTCCATATATACAATGGAATATTACTCAGCCATCAGAAAGGATGAATACCCAACTTTTACATCAACATGGATGGGACTGGAGGAGATGATGCTAAGTGAAATAAGTCAAGCAGAGAAAGTCAATTATCACATGGTTTCACTTATTTGTGGCATGTAAGGAATAGCACGGAGGACATTAGGAGAAGGAAGGGAAGAATGAAGGGGGGGAATCAGAGGGAGAGATGAACCATGAGAGACTATGGACTCTGAGAAACAAACTGAGGGTTTTAGAGGGAGGGGGGTGGGGGGATGGGTAAGCCCAGTGATGGGTATTAAGGAGGGCACGTACTGCATGGAGCACTGGGTGTTATATGAAAACAATGGATCGTGGATCACCACAGCAAAAACTAATGATGTAATGTATGGTGACATAACATAATAAAACTTTTAAAAATTTTAAAAAATTTAAAAAAATCATCTTTGAAAAAACTTCCTACTAAGATGGGGAAACACATATAAACAAAAGGAAAGTTCCTGGGTGAGGCAAAGCAAATGTAGCATAAAGATTTTCAGGAAAAGGCCCCTAAGTTGTAGAGAAACACTGCTACTCGTGCTCTGGTCTCTATCCATTTGTCTATGAGCACTCTCTGGAGTCCAGCGCAGAAATGTGTCCATGTCCTGGGGCTCTTGTATAAGGAAGGTTTTACTGTGGTCTCTGTGTAAATAAACTAAGTCTTACAAGAGACTAAGTAAGCTTGTGTTCTAATGAGCATTTAGGTCAATTTTTATTCAATCTGGACTAGCTCTATTTCTTTAACAAAAAGAAAAAAATTAACTGAGTATTAAACCACTTGGGAGAAATAAAACTTGGCAGTCTCCCAAGTGTTGGTATTCTCTATAGAACAGTTCTATCTCTCGTGATACTCTCCAAGTTATTTTATTATCTGCACCAAAAAGCCAGTTAATGCAGTTCCTTCTCCTCAGACCCTGGCACTCTCTGTTTTGCTTCTCATCTCCACATGCCCTGCTGCAGGCCACAGGCAGAACTGATCCTGTCAAGCAATGGCCCAGTGACCTGGAACATACTCCGGTCTCAGAAGGCAGCTCAATCTCCATGCACAAATGCAACACAGTCCCTGGGTAGAGACCCACTTTTCTCTTCTAGGGAGAGATGTGAAATTACTATCACTTCTTGGCTTGTTTCATCAAATTTGCTCCTAGACCAATCTGAAAGTATTTGTATTGCAAATTTTCTCCCAAAATTTTATTGCTACTTTATTTTAAAAACCACAGAAATTCCTAAAAAGCTCAGATATCTACAGGGAGAACAAAAATGTTTTAAAACTAAAAAAAAAAAAAAAATCACATTTTTAAAGGCATGTGCACAGTGCCAAGCCAAGAGCTATCTATTCAGAATGTGCAATGTCTTATTACATTGCCTAAAACGGAAATTTGACTTATCTGATACAGCATACCAGGCAAATGACCACCAGCAAGAATATCTTCAGAGAAGAGTTACACCTGTATTAGGTTTCTAAACACAATCCAGAATGTCCCATCTTGAAAACCATTGTCACACACCGAGGCTAACTTCTATGGGAAACGAACACCGACATGCTTGAGGAAAAAGTTAAAACTGCAGAATGGAAAAAGATAAAGGTACAGACTCCTACAGAGGAAAGGACTGGTTACAAACCCTGTCGTACCACTGGACTTTTATGAAAGGACAACAGCTCCTACTTGCCATTCTCTTTCCCTATCTCTTCTTCTTCCACCAACATCATGCATCTGCTAAAGAAGCCCAGAGTCAGTTGTGACAAGGGCAGATGCCAAGAAGAAAAACAACAGCAAAAATATGTTAATGATGCTCTCAACATTGCCAGTTCTTCAGTTCCATTCAATTATCTGTACCTTTTCTCCTGATTTCCATGACTTCAGGACGCTATTTATCAAGTACTCCATAATTAATCAGGCACCAAGCTTGACTGTGCTAATGAGACTCTATTTACAGCACCCCTCCCCCATGTTCTTTTCCACTCCTAATCCTCACTCCTACTATATATAAAGTCTCCTTCTCCTTTCCCTTCCTACAGTGGCCCTGGGGCCAACAAGAAAAGCTCCTCCTGACAGTTTTAAGGAAAATTAACATATAAGCAATGCCAGTTCCCCACTAGTTTTCCATCATTACTCATCTAAAGATTGGAATTTTCTTTGTTCGTGGTGAGTGACTCATAAATCCACCGCCCTTCACTTTTCTCCTTCCAATTTTCTCCATCCCCACCTCACTTTAAGCTCTATCTCTAATTCACAGTCCCTAAGACTATACCCCTTATTTTTACTCACCCTTGGGCTATTTTTCTTTTCTCTGCCAGTTCCTCGTGCTTACACATTTGTAATCATTTATTCCATTTTCCCTTGCTTTTAATCCACCCATACAGATAATACTTTTCATTCTATCTAGGTGAAAATCTTGAAAGATTCGTAATTCTTCTTTCTCAGTTTCTTGTAGTTTTTTTGCATCACTGCATTTGTTTTTTTTTTTAGTAATGTTCTCTCCTAGGTTAAAACAAAAAAGCCTTTTCCTTTTTTTTTTTTTTTTTTTTTTAATTCTGTCTGTAAGGCACTTTATCTCTAATTCCTTTTCCTGGTGGAGGCAGCGATGAATTGAGGGTACTGTTTTAAACAGAGCTGTTCTCCACATCATTCTCAGGCTCCTCTAGTTAGTGACTGCCTCTGTCTTTTGCCTCTGAAGCCAGAATACCTCTCCTGAACATACAACCCTCACAAAGTAGCCTGAATAGGAATTAAAGTAGGATTCTGTTTTCCAGTTCCCTTTTGCAGGTGCTCCCAGAACTAAAACAACGAACTCTTTACAGTGGAGAGGAAAGGCTACCCAAATACCGCTTTTTTCTTCTCTTTATTGTTGAGTTTTAAAATGTCATTATCCCTCACCATAATCAAATACCTAAAATTCAGAGACTGACTCTAAGTAGAATCATCTCATTATAAGAAAACAAAATTCAGACTAAAAGAAAAGTGTTAAGTCCAGTCTAAAATCACCTAGTTTTTAAGAGATTCACCAAAGACTTTAAACACATCCTCTTAAATCCTATTTCAGGGCTTTTTAATTGCATTCTAGGACTCTGTGATTTGAATAGGATAAACTGACCCTAAGCCTTCAGTCAACCCTTAGCTTTCTCCCTCCTTTATAAGTTATCAAAATTTAGCAGGGGTGAAAGGGGGTTTCATTCTACCAATATGCATGCTAAAAAAAAAAAAAAAAAACACGTGGCACTCATCTAATTTAACCATGCCCAAGAACAACTGAATCTGAAAATTTAATGTGAACTTAACATATTCTTGTCTTCCAGAGTTTGTGTAACTCCAATACTGAAACTCTTTAAACATTGAAAGATAAAGAAAAACCATTCCAAAATTGTCATTTTCATACTTAAATTAGAATATGGTTTAGTTAGAAGCTTGGTGAGCTTCTAGAGGTTGATTATTTTTTACCTCACCACCTAATTTTCTTAAGATTGAAACCTCTCTAAGCATGAGCCTAAAGAAAAAACTAAAAATAAAGGCTTTATAATTGCATGTCTGTTTGTTTGTTTTCTGGATACATTGTGGCATCTATCCACAGATGCAAAGCAAATAACTGACATTTGAGGAAAAGCAAGGTGCACGTCAAACCACCTACATGAAAATAAATACAGACTGTTGGAATAGAAGTTCTCTATTCTAATGCAGTTCAATTTTTCAATTATTTCTTTTATGATTAGTACTTTTTGTGTCCTATTTAAGGACATTTTGCCTTAAAGATATTCTATTGTTTTCCATCCTCACATAGATCTATAATCCATCTAGAAGTGAATTTTGTATATGATGTAAGGTATACCTGGCACGGAACTCACATCTATAACATGTAAATGATTCCTAGAAAGCTATAAGGCCAGGTAACTCAGTAAAAAGATAGGCATGAAACTTCAACAGTCACTTTACAAAAGAGGCTATCACATGAAAAAGTGCTCAAATTCTCTTGTTATCAGAGATATTTAAATGAAAACCACAAGGTGACTATAAAGCATCCACCAAAATGACTAAAATAATAGGTATTTCAGATGTTGGCAACGACATGGGTCAGCTGATACTCAGATGTAGCAGTGGGAGTATACATTAGTATAATCTCTTCGAAAAACTGTTTGCAGTAAATTTCAACATAAATTCCCAATGACTCAGAAATGCCAATTTCCAGTGGGAATGCATACAGAGATTCAACAAAATACATGCCCTAGAATGTTCATAACAACTCTATTCATAATGTAAAACTGGAAACAACACAAAACGTACATCCACTAGAGAATAAATAAAATAGGATATACTTATAAAATAAATTATTATAGAGCGATGGTACATGCAACTCCATGGATGTTTTACAAACAAAACACTGAACAAAAGAATCCAAAGATAAAGAGCCTAACATGTGACCCAATCCATATAAATTTCACAAGTAGGCAAAAAGTCATAGTGCTATACAGTGCTTACTCTTGGGGGCAGGGAGATGCTGTAGTAAGTAGTCTAGGCAGGAGCATGGGATAGCTTCTGGGGAATGGTAGTACTCTATTTCTTGGTCTGGGTGATAATATCACAGGTGATACTTGCAATTTATGACCATTTTTTTGTTTTCTACAGCAAAAATTTACTTAAATAACGAGGAGGAGGAGGAGAAGTGTCCACTCTGATCTTAGTGAAAATATGTACAGGGGAAAGATACTTAACCAGAAAGTGGTTCTAGTATTACTCTTTAAAACTTACAGGAAAGAAAAAGTGAAGAAAAGAATATAAAAATAAGATCACCAGCCAACATTTTTTGAATACTTACTGTGTCTACATCCATGAATAATGAAGTAAAAACAGACACTTGAGCTCAAAGGAAAGAAAGGATGTCAACAGGATTCTGAAGCTGTGATACAGGATCTCCAAAAGAACCATTAACAAAAATAGGGAAATAAAAGTGGAGGTTTGTGACCATTGTTTTGGATCTCTCAAGTGATGTGAAAATAACACATGCAAGTAGAAATATTTAGGATAAATTTAACAGTATGAAACTAGAGAAAGCAATGAGGTCAAGCGTTGGATCATGAATCTGGAAATCACCTCAAGGCAAGAGAAAGTATTCAGGGAAACAACTGAAGAACTGGCTAAGACCCAAATTTGGATTATGCGAACACATCATAGGTAAAAGAGGCTAGACTGCAAGAAGCAAATAGTAAAAAAGTCTGAATGGTAAAGTACATTATCATAGAAGTCCAAGTGAAAGTAGTCATTCAAACAGTTCACAAATATTCTGTCTGTCCTTTTGAACGTAAGACAGTATTTATTGTACCTCCCTCCCACTTTGAAATTAGGAGTGATCAGGTGATTTCATATGTTCAATGAATGTGAACAGCTTTATTGTGTATCACTTCTAGGTGGAAGCTTTAAGAAGCAGTATGGAGGTTGCCAAAATCCTTCCTCCTGCCATACTGACTGTAGAGATTGTGAAGATCATGAAATTGATCCTCGATCAGCCTGGGTTCTGAAGTTATCACCATGCGCAGTGTCCCATCCTCCAACTCACAATGGATAGGTATCCTGAGTTCAAAGAGAACTAAGGCTTCCTTGCACCCCTGTCTTGTGGACTTCACCTGCCCTATTAAACCTCAGAGATCAGTGCTACAATTTAGTCTTTTCTGTTTCCACATTCAAGTAGCTGAGCACTGTGAGGAAAAATCAGGTAGTCACACTGCTACACATCCTCAATCTGCAAAATCAGTAGGGTCTAGCAATCCTTTTATCTGAACTCAAAAAATCCCTTCTCCCATTTCCACAATTTTTCCAAATCTTAATCATTCTTCTCTAGACTCCATGCAGTTTCAGCAGAGGATCTCTGGCCTCCTGAATCATCAAGAGTCCTAAGGCTACAGAACACACTCTTCAGCATATCCCCACTTGCTACCTTCTACTAACTTAAATTCACCCATAATCAACCTTAGCCTCTTTCTTTCAGTCTTACTGGATGAGGTATTCTTATTTCTGGTTGAGCATTCCCTTCACATATACCATTTACTACTGACTTTCCTGGGATCTTCCTACACTATGTAGTCCTTCTCTTCCCATTGCATTCAACTAGTTATTCTGATTCCTTCCACTTTGTTTTATGGATATGCCATAAACTCTAGCTTGAAATTAAATCTTCCCCTACCCATCATCTAATCTCTCCCTCATTCACAGAAAGAAGTAGGCACAGTCCTACAACCACTACAATCTTATATCAACCATTCTACTGCAAGCTATTCTCACCAGGATCACTAAAGACCTAATGATGTACATCATTAAACGTCTATGTTATTAATTGCAATTAAAACTGCTGACTTCTTCCTTATTGAATGTCTCTGGTTTACTGGTGCCTGTGACTCTACACTATCCTTGTTCTCCACATGCAACTGTCCATTTTCTTTCTCTCACATAGGTACCTCTTCCTCCTGACATACTTGAAATGTTGGTGGTCTCTAAGGTTCTCTCCTTGGCCTATAGTTCTTCTCACTCTGCACAACCTCCCTCAATTTTACTTGTCCCATGATTTCAACATTACCTATATGCTGATGAACTCTAAATCTAAATCTCCTGTTCCAGATCTTTTCCTTGAGCTTGAAATCGTCTGTTACCTGATTCTCCTGTACACACCTCAAAGACAGTATGTCTAAAACCAATTTTTTTTCCTAAACCCATTCCTCTTCTCATATTCTCTAAGTTAGTGGAATTACCATCTAGCCATTGACCCAAAACAAAATCTGGGAGTGAACCCAATTTTTTTTAACTGACGTTAACAGAAAACATGTTACCCTGCTTTTATTCATTACGGCTTTACAATTTCAGTGCATGTTAGCCTGATTTGCTACTGGAGATCTCTCCTTCAATTCTGATAGATAAATTTGCTGGGCAGAATATTCTTGGTTGGTAGTTTTCCTTTCAGCACTTTGACTATATTATCCAGCTCCCTTGTAGCCGGCAAGGTTTCTGCTGAAAAATCTACTGAAAGTCTTATAGGTTCCCGTGTATGCAACAGGTTGTTTTTCACTTGCTGCTTTTAAGAATTTCTCTTTGTCTTTAATTTTTTTCCTTGCCTTTAATATTTGAAGATTTCATTGTAATGTATCTCAGAAAGGGTGTCTTTTGATTCATCGTATATACATCTTGGGCTTCCCAGATCTGGAAGCTAGGTTAGGAAAGTTTTTTTAGTCATTATTATTTTAATAAGCTTTCTGCCCTTTTTTCCTCTCTTCTGAGACCTCTATACTATGTATATTGGTCCATCTAAAGGTGTCTTCTAAGTCTCAAACTATCTTCACTTTTCCTTCCTTCTTTTTGCGCATCTAATTGGAGGAGTTCCACTGCCCTGTCTTCAAGTTCATTGATCATCGCTTCCATTTAGTCTAGTCTATAACTGAACCCCTCTACTACTGAATTTTTCAGTTCAGGTATTACATTCTGCAGCTCTGGGATTTCTACGTGTGTGTGTGTGTATACACGTGTATATATAATTCTTTCACTTGATTGAAATCCTCACTTTATTTCTGCATTGCTCTCCTGATCTTGGTAAACATCTTTACGACCATTATTTTTTTTTCAAATTTAAATAAATTTATTAACAAAGGACACACTATAGAAAATGGAAAGTATATGGCATAGGTAAAAAGTAACAACAACAAAACAACAGGACTACAGTGGGAAAAAAAAACAAAACACTGTTATTGAATTCTTCAGGGCTCTTTGCCCTGATACCTTCTTCATTCTTTGTTCAAGAAGATCACGATGAGTGAGAAGGGTGTTACACCTAACTAATGCCAAACTGAAACTCTCTCCATATTTTTTTTTTAATTAGGATTGGGGTTGTGTTTTTTTTATTTATTTTTTAATTTTGTTATGTTAATCACCATACATTACATCATTAGTTTTTGATGTAGTGTTCCATGATTCATTGTTTGTGCATAACACCCAGTGCTCCACGCAGAATGTGCCCTCTTAAACACCCATCACCAGGCAAAGCCATCCCCCATCCCCCTCCCCTCTAGAACCCTCAGTTTGTTTTTCAGAGTCCATAGTCTCTCATGGTTCTTCTCCCCCTCCGACTTACTCCCCTTCATTCTTCCCCTCCTATCTTTTTTTTTTCCTAACATATCTTGCATTATTTGTTTCAGAAGTACAGATCTGTGATTCAACAGTCTTCCACAATTCACAGCACTCACCAAAGCACATACACTCCCCAATGTCTATCACCCAGCCACCCCATCCCTCCCACCCCCACCACTCCAGCAACCCTCAGTTTGTTTCCTGAGATTAAGAATTCCTCATATCAGTGAGGTCATATGATACATGTCTTTCTCTGATTGACTTATTTCACTCAGCATAACACCCTCCAGTTCCATCCACGTTGTTGCAAATGACAAGATCTCATTCCTTTTGACGGCTGCATAATATTCCATTGTGTATATATACCACCTCTTCTTTATCCATTCATCTGTCGATGGACATCTTTGCTCTTTCCACAGTTTGGCTACTGTGGACATTGCTGCTATAAACATTGGGGTGCACATACCCCTTCGGATCCCTACATTGATATCTTTGGGATAAATACCCAGTAGTGCAATTGCTGGATCATATGGTACCTCTATTTTCAGCTTTTTGAGGAACCTCCATACCGTTTTCCAGAGTGGCTGCACCAGCTTGCATTCCCACCAACAGTGTAGGAGGGTTCCCCTTTCTCCACATCCCCGCCAACATCTGTCATTTCCTGACTTGTTAATTTTAGCCATTCTGACTGGTGTGAGGTGGTATCTCATTGAGGTTTTGATTTGGATTTCCCTGATGCCGAGCGATGTTGAGCACTTTTTCATGCGTCTGTTGGCCATTTGGATGTCTTCTTTGGAAAAATGTCTGTTCATGTCTTCTGCCCATTTCTTGATTGGATCATTTGTTCTTTGGGTGTTGAGTTTGAGAAGTTCTTTATAGATTTTGGATACTAGCCCTTTATCTGATATGTCATTTGCAAATATCTTCTCTCATTCTGTCAGTTGTCTTTTGGTTTTGTTGACTGTTTCTTTTGCTAGGCGAAAGCTTTTTATCTTGATGAAATCCCAATAGTTCATTTTTGCCCTTGCTTCCCTTGCCTGTGGCGATGTTTCTAGGAAGAATTTGCGGCAGCTGAGGTCGAAGAGGTTGCTGCTTGTGTTCTCCTTTAGGATTTTGATGGACTCCTGTCTCACGTTTAGGTCTTTCAACCATTTGGAGTCTATTTTTGTGTGTGGTGTAAGGAAATGGTCCAGTTTCATTCTTCTGCATGTGGTTATCCAATTTTCCTAACACCATTTGTTGAAGACACTTTTTTCCATTGGACATTCTTTCCTGCTTTGTCAAAGATGAGTTGACCATAGAGTTGAGGGTCCATTTCTGGGCTCTCTATTCTGTTCCATTGATCGATGTGTCTGTTTTTGTGCCAGTACCATACTGTCTTGATGATGACAGCTTTGTCATAGAGCTGGAAGTCCGGAATTGTGATGACACCAGCTTTGCTTTTCTTTTTCAATATTCCTCTGGCTATTCGGGGTGTCTTCTGGTTCCATACAAATTTTAGGATGATTTGTTCCATTTCTTTGAAAAAAGTGGATGGTATTTTGATGGGGATTGCATTGAACGTGTAGATTGCTCTAGGTAGCATTGACATCTTCACAATGCTTGTTCTTCCAATCCATGAGCATGGAACGTTTTTCCATTTCTTTGTGTCTTCCTCAATTTCTTTCATGAGTATTTTATAGTTTTCTGAGTACAGATCCTTTGCCTCTTTGGTTAAATTTATTCCTAGGTATCTTATGGTTTTGGGTGCAACTGTAAATGGGATCGACTCCTTGATTTGTCTCTCTTCTGTCTTGTTGGTGTATAGGAATGCCACTGATTTCTGTGCATTGATTTTATATCCTGCTACTCTACTGAATTCCTGTATGAGTTCTAGCAGTTTTGGGGTGGAGTCTTTTGGGTTTTCCACATACGGTATCATATCATCTGCAAAGAGTGAGAGTTTGACTTCCTTTTTGCCGATTTGGATGCCTTTGATTTCTTTTTGTTCTCTTATTGCTGTGGCTGGGACTTCTAATACTATGTTGAATAGCAGTGGTGATAGTGGACATCCCTGCCGCATTCCTGACCTTAGGGGAAAAGCTCTCACCTTTTCCCCATTGAGAATGATATTCGCTGTAGGTTTTTCATAGATGGCTTTTATGATACTGAGGTAGGTACCCTCTATCCCTATACTCTGAAGAGTTTTGATCAAGAAAGGATGCTGTACTTTGTCAAACGCTTTTTCTGCATCTATTGAGAGGATCATGATTCTTGTTCTTTCTTTTGTTAATATATTGTATCACGTTGATTGATTTGTGGATGTTGAACCAACCTTGCAGCCCAGGGATAAATCCCACTTGGTCATGGTGAATAATCCTTTTAATGTACTGTTGGATCCTATTGGCTAGTATTTTGGTGAGAATTTTTGCATCCATGTTCATCAAGGATATTGGTCTGTAATTCTCCCTTTTGATGGGGTCTTTGTCTGGTTTTGGGATCAAGGTAATGGTGACCTCATAAAATGAGTTTGGAAGTTTTCCTTCCGTTTCTGTTTTTTGGAACAGTATCAGGAGAATAGGTATTAATTCTTCTTTAAATGTTTGGTAGAATTCCTCTGGGAAGCCATCTGGCCCTGGGCTTTTGTTTGTTGGGAGATTTTTGATGACTGCTTCAATTTCCTTAGTGGTTATAGGTCTGTTTAGGTTTTCTATTTCTTCCTGGTTCAATTTTGGTAGTTGATACATCTCTAGAAATGCATCCATTTCTTCCAGGTTAACTAATTTGCTGGCATAGAGTTGCTCATAATATGTTCTTAGAATTGTGTTTTTTTGGTGTTAGTTGTGATCTCTCCTCTTTCATTCATGATTTTGTTGATTGGGGTCATTTCTCTTTTTCTTTTTGATAAGTCTGGCCAAGGGTTTATCAATCTTGTTAATTCTTTCAGAGAACCAGCTCCTAGTTTCGTTGATCTGTTCTATTATTCTTTTGGTTTCTATTTCATTGATTTCTGCTCTGATCTTTATTATTTCTCTTCTCCTGCTGGGTTTAGGCTTTATTTGCTGTTTTTTCTCTAGCTCCTTTAGGTGTAGGGTTAGGTTATGTATTTGACACCTTTCTTGTTTCTTGAGAAAGGCTTGTATTGCTATATACTTTCCTCTTAGGACTGCCTTTGCTGTATCCCAAAGATTTTGAACAGTTGTGTTTACATTTTCATTGGTTTCCATGAATTTTTTAAAATCTTAATTTCCTGGTTGACCCATTCATTCTTTAGTAGGATGCTCTTTAGCCTCCATGTATTTGAGTTCTTTCCGACTTTCCTCTTGTGATTGAGTTCTAGTTTCAAAGTATTGTGGTCTGAAAATATGCAGGGAATAATCCCAGTCTTTTGGTCCAGGTTGAGACCTGATTTGTGACCTAGGATGTGATCTATTCTGGAGAATGTTCCATGGGCACTAGAGAAGAATGTGTATTCCGTTGCTTTGGGATGGAATGTTCTGAATATGTCTGTGAAGTCCATTTCGTCCAGTGTGTCATTTAAAGTCTTTATTTCCTTGTTGATCTTTTGCTTAGATGATCTGTCCATTTCAGTCAGGGGGGTGTTAAAGTCCCCCACTATTATTGTATTGTTGTCAATGTGTTTCTTTGCTTTTGTTATTAATTGCCTTATGTAATTGGCTGCTCCCATGTTAGGGGCATAGATATTTACAATTGTTAGATCTTCTTGTTGGATAGAACCTTTAAGTAGGATATAGTGTCCTTCTAATCTCTTATTACAGTCTTTGGTTTAGAATCCAATTTGTCTGATATAAGGATTGCCACCCCAGCTTTCTTTTGGTGTCCATTAGCATGGGAAATGGTTTTCTACCCCCTCAATTTCAATGTGGGGGTGTCTTTGGGTCTAAAATGAGTCTCTTGCAGACAGCATATCAATGGGTCTTGTTTTTTAATCCAATCTGATAGCCTGTGTCTTTTGATTGGGGCATTTAGCCCATGTACATTCAGGGTATCTATTGAAAGATATGAATTTAGCGCCATTGTATTACCTGTAAGGTGACTGTTACTCTATATTGTCTGTGTTCCTTTCTGACCTATGCTGCTTTTAGGCTCTCCCTTTGCTTAGAGGACCCCTTTCAATATTTCTTGGAGGGCTGGTTTCGTGTTTGCAAATTCCTTTAGTTTTTGTTTGTCCCGGAAGCTTTTTATCTCTTCTTCTATTTTCAATGACAGCCTAGCTGGATATAGTATTCTTGGCTGCTTATTTTTCTCATTTAGTGCTCTGATGATATCATGCCAGTCCTTTCTGGCCTGCCAGGTCTTTGTAGATAGGTCTGTTGCCAATCTAATGTTTCTACCATTGTAGGTTACATATCTTTTCTCCCGAGCTGCTTTCAGGATTTTTCTCTTTGTCTCTGAGACTCATAAGTTTTACTATTAGATGTCGGGGTGTTGACCTATTTTTGTTGATTTTGAGAGGGGTTCTCTGTGCCTCCTGGATTTTGATGCCTTTTTCCTTCCCCACATTAGGGAAATTCTGTGCTATAGTTTGTTCCAATATACCTTCTGCCCCTTTCTTTCTTTCTTCTTCTTCTGGGATCCCAATTATTCTAATGTCGTTTTGTCTTATCAATAGTATTGCTTATCTCTCGAATTCTGCCCTCGTGATCCTGTAGTTCTTTATGTCTCTTTTTCTCAGCCTCTTTATTTTCCATCATTTGTTCTTCTATATCGCTGATTCTCTCTTCTGCCTCATTTATCCTAGCAGTTAGTGCCCCCATTTTTTATTGCACCTCATTAATAGCCTTTTTGATTTCAACTTGGTTAGATTTTAGTTCTTTTATTTCTCCAGAAAGGCTTCTCCAATAACTTCCACGCTTTTTTCAAGCCCAGCTAGTATCTTTAAAGTCATGATTCTGAACTCTAGGTCCGACATCATACTAATGTCCATATTGAGTAGGTCCCTGGCAGACGGTACTACCCCTTGTTCTTTTTGCTGAGGTGATTTTTTTCATCTTGTCATTTTGTCCAGAGGAGAATAGATGAATGAGAGAACAAAATGCTAACAGGTTAACAACGTCCCCAGCAAATATACTCTAAAGAAATCAGAAAAGACCTGAAACCAGGGGAAAAGAAAGGGAAAGAAAGAAAAAGATAAAAACAAAAACAGAACAAAACAAAAAAAAACAGATTATGAACAAATATGATCAGGCTAGTGCATAGATCAGTGCCACACACTAGATTTTGGGCATATTTTGGTCTGTTAGAAGAAAGTGCCTCCTAAAACTTTAAAGGAAGAAAGACTTATATATGTACAAAATCAGGGTTGATACAATGAAGGGATGGAAGATGACTGTAAAGATGAAAATTATAAAAGGTTTTATAAAAGGAATTGATAAGAAGTTGTTTGAAAAAAGAAGATTTAAAAAAAGCGGGGGGAGAGAGTGTGATCAGGCAGGAGACTAGAACAATGCCGTACACTAGTGATTTACAGTATATTTTGTTCTGTTAGAAGAAACTCTATCTCAAAATTTTAAAGAGAGAACTTATATATATATGCCAAAAATAAGGGTCACTACTATGAAGGGATAAAATATGACTCTAAAAATGAAAAATAAATGTTTTTTTTTAAAGGGATTGATAAGATGTTGGTTGAAAATGGGAAAAAGAAAAATTCAAAAAAAAAAAAACAGTTAAAAAAATTAACTTTGAAAAACTAATGAATCATGGTAAAAAAGCCATGAATTCTATGTGCACTATTCCCCTAGCGCTGGGGTTCTTCCATTCTCCTTGATTGGTAAAGTTGGTCTTGGCTTCCTGGCTGTTCGTGCTCATCTTCTGGGGGAGGGGCCTGTTGCCGTGGTTCCCAACTGTCTTTGCAGGAGGTGGAATTGCCCCGCCCTTGTCGGTCAGGGCTAAGCAATCTGCTCGGGTTTGCTCTCAGGAGCTTTTGTTCCCTGCAAGCTCTCGGTACAGCTTTGGAGGACCAGAGTGAAAATTGTGGCCTCCCAATCTCCGCCTGGAGGAGCCGAGAACTCGGGGCCCCACTCTTCAGGGTGCCCCCAGAGAAAAGCAGTCACTCCCATCTCCCCAGTCTCCAGCCGCACTCTGTGCTCACCCGGCCTGTGACCGAGTGTTTCTATCTCTGGCTCCCGACCCCTTGTGGAGTCTTCAAACCCAGCAGATCCCTGCGGTGCGCTCCCGCCCTGCTCCTCCCAGGAGAGGGAGGGGAGTCTCCCCGGCTCTGCCGTTTGTTGGGTCCCTGCTGGAGGAGCAGTGGCCTGACTGGGCCGTGGATCACAGTTTATGGCAACCCCGAGCTGAGAGCCCGCGCCTCAGCTCCGTCTCTGCAGCCAGCTTCCCAGCTCCGATACCTGGGAGCTCTGCCACACTTAGGCACCCCCAGTCTCTCTGTGACCCCGAGGGTCCTGAGACCACACTGTCCCGCGAGGGGCCCACCTCCCGCTTAGCCACTGGAGCGATGTCCCTCAGCAGAGCCAAGGTCTAAAAGTTCTGATTTTGTGCTCCACGGCTCTATCACTTGCCAGAAGCGGCCGACGGAGGCCCCCTCCCCCGCCGTCTATCCTCCCGAATATCGCCTCAAATTCACTTCTCCTCACGTCCTACCTTCCAGTAAGTGGTCGCTTCTCTGTTCAGAGTTGTTGCTACTCTCTTCTTCGATCTCATGTTGAGTTCGTAGGTGTTCAGAATGGTTTGATCCCTATTCAGCTGAATTCCTGAGACCAGACGAAATCCAGGTCTCCTACTCCTCTGCCATCTTGCTCCGCCCACGACCATTATTTTTAACTCCCCACTAGGTAAGTCACTTATTTCCATTTCATCACGATCAGTTTCTGGAGATTTCTTTTTTTGTTAGAACATAGTTTCTTCGTTTCCCTTGACTCTGTGTTGGTTCCTATGCATTATATAAAACAGTCTCCTCTCCCAGTTTTGACAGATTAATCTCATGTAGGAAATGAACTCTGTCAACCAGTCTGGCCCAAGCTCCTTGTTGCCTCTCAAACCTTTTTCACTGTCTAAGCCACTTTTGATATTAGTGGCTCCCAGTAGTTGGGGCTGTGCCAAGACCCATCACTGTCCCAAAGACATATGAAATGCTTATACACCTGTTCATTCTCCATAAGGATACTAATTACTAGCTCCTTGTTTCCCAATGAAGGCTAACTGGAAGCCCAACCTTCAGGCAGCAGCTGGGAAAACTGGAATATTAGATATGCAGGGTAGTACCTACTAGAGAGAAATCAGAACCTGAATGTTTTTGCTTACTCACTCTGTACTAAATCAAAGGGAACAGTCACTGGGAGAGCTTATGGGCCCAAATAGAATCACCATTTTGTTTTATATGGTCCTAGGAATTGAATGCTAAGTTCCACCATTTTGTTTTATATGGTCCTAGGAATTGAAAGCTGAGTTCCCCCACATTCTCAAGCTAGATTATTTGGAATCCAATTCCCTGGGTGGGAGGCATAACAGTTGGAGTGCTAGATGTGATGACAAGCTCCTTCTAGGCAGAAGCTAAAGGGCTGTTTTTAACTATTGGAGTGAGCCAGGGGGAGACAACAGGTATGCCCACCAGGTCTCTCAGACTCCCAAGAGGGTTCCAGTCAGCTACCACATACAGGTTGATTAGAAGCTGGAATCTTAGCAGCGGGGGAAGTATATAGTCAAACCCTCTCGAGGAAGAAACTGGAAAATGGAGTTCTTGCCTGTTCCCTCTACACGGAACCCAGGGTGGGTAGATGTGGGAAGTAGTTGCACATCTGTTTTTTAACTGGTTTTTTGTTGTTGTTTAATATGGTACTGTGGGACTCAGGAATGCCAAGCCCTGTTGGCTATCAGAGGTAGATGATTTGAGGGACCATCCCTTGGATAGCTGTCATAAAAGTCAGGGCCCTAGAGTGTGGACAAGTTCCTTCCAGGAAGAAGCTGGCAACTTTATTATTGGAGTGAGGATGTAGCAAAATTGCCCACTGGCACTTTCAGGATCCTGAAAAAATCACAGTCAACACCTAGATGCAGGCTAATTAGAAGCTGGACCCTCAGGCAGTAGCTAGGACATTATTCAGTCAGACCCCTTCTAGGGAGAAACTGGGATATGGTGTTTTGCCTATTCCCTCTGTGCTGAGCCCAGGTGTATAGCCATGAGGGGTGCTACTGCACCCATTTAAAATCTGCTTTGTTTGCTGTAATCCTGTGGCAAGCCCCATTAAGCACATCAAGCACAGTCACCCACAGTAGTAACTGCAGTGGTTTGAAAATGTGTCCTTTACTGGCCAAATTTCCTTCCTCATTTTATCATTTCCCTGTTGGCTTTTTCTCCCTCTCCAAGCTATTCTACTTCCACTTGCACTCTTACTTCAGGTTCTGCTTCTAAACAAACCTAAACCAAGACAACTCTCATCTGATCACATAATCAAAGACTTGATTTGAGTTGGTAACTATGACTAGACTCTATCCATTTTATTTCTATCCTGGTTTGCACTTTCTGCATCTCTTGCCTGGGCTATTCCATGGGACTCCTGTGCATGTCTCTATTTCTAATCCTGCCTACCTCAAATCCATCCTCTATACTGATGGAAGAGTAAGATCTTTAAAAAGCGGATCTTTCTGTGTTCACTTCCTTGACTGACACCTTTCATTGTCTTCCATCACCAACAAGGCAAGATCATAGAACATTAGATGTACTGTGATCAGGTCCCATCTATGTTTTTAGCCTCCTGTCTCCTACATCTCATGTTATATTCCAGTGAGACTAATTAAATTGTGCTCTCAGTCTGTCACCCTCTCCTATCCTATCTATCTAGATAACTAGAGCTCACTTCTGTCCTATCTTATCTAGAAAACTTCCTTTCTTCTTCTTAATCTCAGCCTACCATCCTTCACATCCCAGCTAAACATCTCATCATCCAAAAAAATATTTTCTAACCTTCTAACACAAGGCTAATGTCTACATGCTTTCATGTTACTGTCTACCTCTATTTGTTATTTCCACAGACTATAATTTTCTACTTATGCCTAGTATTGAAATTGCCTCCATGTAGATCTCCATGCCTTGAATTTCTCCCTCCTTTGAATACAAATGACACATTCATACTGATGCTAATTTTCTAAAAGAAAGTTAATAGAAAGCCTGAGCCAAACTGTCTATATAACCCCATCACTAATCAGTCCATTCTCATCTTCTGTTCAAGTCAGATGAAATTAAATTACTTTCCTCACTCAATGCCACTGTGCAAGGCTCTTTATACTTCTATGCCTTTGTGCATGCCTCTGACTGCAGTGGTTCTACCCACCGAAGAATCCATCAAGTTTTATCTCAAACATCACTACTCTATGGTACTTTCTTCAATATCTCCCCTCCCCACCTGTTAGTAATTCCTTCTGCTGGATTCTCTTGGTACTTGGCAAATATTCCCTTCATAATACCACACCGCCTTGTAATTATTTGTAAGTGCCTTAAGGGCTGTTCTTTCTTATCCTAGCTCAATATCTGATACTCAGTAAATGTTCAAGAGAGAATCATTAAGAATGAATAAATGAATGAGGAAAATAATGGAATGGATAGCCCATTTTCAACAAAGACAATCAGAGAAGCAAACAATTTTGTCCACAATGTGCTTGATTCTGAGAAGCATTTTTGTCCTTCCTAGTGACAGCACAATTCTCACCTTCACAGCTTGAAACTAAACTTGAAAACAAAAAAAATAGAAAAGAAACTGATGCTAGAAACAAAAAATATAGAAGGAAACACAGAGTTGGGGGGAAAGCCATGTAAAACCGAGAAGGGGGGAGAGGAACAGAAAGAATACCACATGGAACATCTTCACCTATTTTTACCTTCTAGATCTGAGGAGTCAGCTTCCTATAATGATGTCATAATTTAGTCCCATACATTGGATCCTCATACTCAGCTTCAGCTCAGGATACACGTTATTGAAATTACTCAAGCAACGGGACAGTAAGCTTCATTTTCCCTTGGAAGTATTTTCATAACGTCACACCTTCCCTATTGCAACAAAGGATTTAAACTCCCACTCAAGAGAAGCTGCACATTGTGTTAAAATACAGAAACAGGCAGAGGCATTAATGGAATTAAGCCTCCAGGGTCTCTGGCGGAAGAAGTATTATCCAAAATAAAGATAATTATTTAATGGACTACAGCCACTGCTGATCACCGCAGTGGCCAGATGGATGGAAATGCATCATAGTCCCTCTTTTGAGTGGGGTTTCATGCTCTGAACATCTGTCAGTTACAAGCAAAAATATGTTCTGATTCCATTCAGTCTGAAAAGAGCTCTAACCAAAGCTAGGAATTCATTAAGACAAACCAATGATTTAGGCTTTGTAGCAAGAGGCATTGGGTTCAGGAACAGATCACTCAGGGGACAGACACAAGGTAGAGATTTAACTCAAACACGCACTCTTGAATCAAACCTTAAGCCAAATGGTAGATAGCTGTGAAACTCTCTAGTATGCTAATAAGTGGACAAGAGTGAAATGGTCTTGTTATTCCTTCTCACTATATACCACCATCTTTCTACTTTACTCTTCTCTCTTGCAATGAAAAATCCAGAATATTTCACTATAGTTAAGCACTGGAGGTACTTACCCCCTCCCTGGCAAGTTCTGAGGTTCTCTTCTCTCACAGGTTTTTCTATTAAACATAGGTCAACAGATGAGAGTCTTGGAAGACATAAAAAAAATCCATCTAGCAACTTTCATTAATCAAATTAATCAGAACATTTCTCCACTCCCTCCAGTGACATATTTTTGCTCTATCCCATATCCCACTTCATCTCCCCGCTCCTGCTGTCTTTCTATCCCCCTATCATAAGGACAACAATTTCCTCAGAGCCAAACACATCATACCTTGGTAGCAGCCTGAACAAGGATGTTTTATAAAAGGCAATGTCTGAATATGACAAATGACATTAGCCCCGTGTTTGGCAGGGTCAAAGCCAAAGCCGAGCCTGATATTTACAGTATGCTTTATAAAACCACAAACATATTCCTAACTCCCTTGGGATGTCATGTCACACAGAACACATGCAATTAATCTCCTACTGTGACTTTTATCACATTTCTCCTTAGGTAAGCCTCTCCCAGGTATGTTTAAGGAGGCACTGCTGGAACTGCCACCAACCAGCAGTAGTCACACACGTGTGTTGCAGGGTTCGGTACTACTAGGACACCCTACTTGAAGCAGCAGTGCCATAAAGTAGTGAGCCTTTGCACAAAGGCTTAAACTTAACAGGTCATGTAGCAAAATATTTCCCTACTGGAATAAAACATTCAATGCCTGGAAGAGATGCTGACCGTAGGGGAACTGACTGCTGTCAGTTTTAAGCATGACATAAATTTTCCTTAATTTAGCTCTTACATGACCATTTCAAGACATGAATAAACTGAAGTTGAAGGAGTAGACATTTCAAAACTGGAAGTTGTGGGTTTTAATCTCTACAATTACTTGAATCAAGACAGTGCTAACAAAATGACTTGAACAGCTAACTGAAGTTTACTGAAAAATATTAACAGCTAGATCTCAATCAGTTTATATTTATATACTATATCTAAGATTCCAGTTCCAAGTCCTACCCTTCCTCAGTGGCTAGGGCCTGAGCAAAGGCCTGGAGCCAGACACCTGAATGTTCCAAGCTTCCATATCCAGCAACATGAAGACCAGTGAGGGCTGACTTCATTTCTCAACATCACTATGACAATGAAAACTCTTAGACTTGGTAATCTAGACAAGCGGAGTTATAAATCCCAGCCTGAGCACTTGCTTAAGCAGTAGCTTCTCAAACTCGATGCACACTAAGAATGATATTTGTTGGTGACACCTCTCCATAAACATGTGCAAGATTAAGCTCACTTTACATATGATGGCTTTAACTCCACTTTTTCCTCTAATACTCAAAAAAGTTTATCAGTGAGCATCTTATCAGAAATAGTGTTAAATCTAATGAGTATAAAAATTAAATAATTTCTGTTAGTATTTCATTATGAATAACAAGATACAATAAAATTCACAACTCATG
Source organism: Eumetopias jubatus (assembly GCF_037043125.1). Taxonomy (NCBI): domain Eukaryota; kingdom Metazoa; phylum Chordata; class Mammalia; order Carnivora; family Otariidae; genus Eumetopias; species Eumetopias jubatus. Next base: position 62,831,191 of record NW_028274807.1, read on the forward strand.
AGCAGACTTCAGAATGTCAAGACCCTATGATTGATGCATGCATCACCATGATATTTATGGTACATGTCTCTATTGACAGACCGTGCTAACGACTTTATACATTAGATTTAATAATCATCACGGGCAGAAACTATTAGATTACAAACCAAGGTCCCATGATTACTAAAGTTTTGGATCCAGGGCTTGAATCCAGTTTTGTCTTACTCCAATAACCATGTTGAACCACTATCCTTATTTATAATAACTTCCTATCTCATTCATTATCTCCAAACTTGGAGTGCTCCCCAATGGCAAGAGTATCAAGGTCCTGCAAAATATGACGGCAAACTTGATTTGTGGCCTTACCTATCCCTTGTAATTTGGAACCCAAGTCAAATCAAATCTCTCTAAATGAGTCTTCTCTGAAAACTCCCCAGATGTGACTGCTCTCCTCTAGTGCAATGGTTATCAACCAGGGCAAGTTTGACCCTCAGGAAACATTTGGCACTCTTTAGAGACATTTTTGGTCGTCACAACTAAGGGAATGCTACTGGCATCCAATGGGTTAGGGATCTTGTCAAGCATACCAAAATGCACAAGAAACCCCCCACAAAAAGAATTACCCATCATTTTCAAAATGTCAACAGTGAAAGTTTGAGTATATAATAGTCTTTGCAAACTCCTTACAAAAATTAATACTTTCTTCTTGTGTTACCTAAGATGTTAATATTCCCAGAGGTCAAAGACTACGTCTTACACAATTTTGTATCCTACATCCCTTTCCTCAAGACATAATAGGCATTCAACAAGTGTTGGGGGAGGGACTAAATGTTTGATGGTCGCTCTACTAACACATGACTCTTTAGGGCAAAGCCTGAAATGTTTATTGGAAGAGTTATGTGGAAAAACGACTATTATATATCCCATGAATTTTGGAGGTGGCGAACATGGTATAGAAACAACAACTTCCCTTTGAAGCCATGGATAATAAGAACCAGAGAAGTCAGGTGAATTGTTTAAGGTCATGGAACAAGTGTGACTTCCTTGGTCCTCAGACTGGCTTATATCTTAAATAAAAGCCAATGCTATATAAGAAAAAAATGGAAAATAAAAATCACCTCTTTAAAAGGTAAAAATTTATCTTTCCCCAGGAGAGTAATGTCTTCCCCATGACATGTGTTAAGTGCATGAATTGTTTGTTGTTTTTTTTAATCATAAACATGCTATGCATCAGTGCTTCCTCTAATCATACAGACAGTGGCGATCAATGCATTTTACAAAGATTTGTGGAAACCACAAAGAGTCAAACGTTGCTACTATGGAGATAAATGTCCTTGAAGGCTCTCAGCCTTAGCTCACCACTAAATGCCTCCTTGGAGGATGTTTTATTTTATCCCTATGCTATTACTGGAACAAGCAATGGTTCAGTACTGACTCGGAAAAGTATCCAAGGTGCTATGTCAGGACGTCAGTGCCTGACTCTTATGAAAGACAACTCTATCCTGGATACTTTATCATCTCTTGGCCCAGTCCTGACAATTCTTCAAATTAATCCATGAGATCTCTTAAGTGACACAATGGGAGTCTTCAATTATTAAACACGCGTGCGCGCGCGTGCGCGCACACACACACACACGATTTGAAATTTGATGCAGATTATGTTCTCTGTAGAAATTAAGGTCTATGTCTCCTTTGTCTGACCCAGTTCATCCACTATTAATAACTAGTTCACAACTGTGAAGATAAACACTTTTGATAGTATGAAATTCTCACAACGTCATATGGATACGTGCACCAGTGAAAGAGCCCAAAGAGCTTAAAGTGGTTCACTTCAAAAGAGATGGTCTGCTGCGGTGTCCTCAACAGCTTCTGCTCAGCTGACAGAAACCAAGTGGAAAAGAATGCCACACTAGTCCAACACTAAGTAAGATGCCCTCCATGCCAATAAATAAACATCGTCACAAATAATGGAGCAAGAAGAAACCTGCTGTCTTGCCACTGCTATCCTCAGTCTCCAGATCTCTCTTCAGATGGTGTACCAGGGACCGCCTGAGTTTCATGAAGAGACAGCATTCCATTAGTGGATTCCTCATTTATGAGCAAAAAAAAAAAAAAAGAGGAGGTATTTTATTTTCTTGCCCAAGAAAGAACTTTTCCTCTTCACAAAGTGGCTAGTGATCCATGTGTCAGAGTATTATTGCACTGCATACCCTGTTCTCACACCTTGTACTCATAGAATCTTCTGTTTAAACCCCTCCTTTCTCCCACAAAATAAAATCTTCACATAAATATTAATGAGTGTTCAACCCATGAACAGAAATGTATGACTATCTCAGCATTTCATAATGATTTTACTTTCTTTTCCAAAAGCCACCATTAAGTCCCAGAGGGAAAATTTTCTTTTGTGGATAATGCAAATAGTGTTTTTTTTTAATATATGTACAGATTCATAATGATATTACTATTATTAATAGCGATAATGAATAAATTTGCTACTACAAAATAAGTAGGTAGTCCAGATTTTTATAATCCTATTAAACATCTCTATTTTATATGTTGCATATTATTTTTCCTTTAGATGACCTGAGTCATATGTACACTTTTATGGCTTCCTAGAGATACAAGAAAATGGAGCTATAACTTTTCATTTTCTATCATGTGTGATGTGTATAAGAATATGCATAAGTATTTAATTTTTATTTGCTTCCACTCCTTGATCTGCAGAGTTGAAATTATTTTCTATGTACTTTTAAAGCCATATTCTTCCACAGACATTAAAATAAAAAGGAAAGAAATTAGCCACCAAAATCATCCACCAAAATAAAATTCTCCACAAATAGTGGGGTTGTTTCGTTAATGACTTTTGTCATTGATCACTCCTAAAAGAGGAGTCTAACAGGAAGCAGTATTATAAGACTCCAGAGCTAGGGGCCCCTGGGTGGCTCAGTCTGTTAAGCATCTGCCTTCAGCTCAGGTCATGATCCAGGAGTCCCAGAATAGAGCCCTCATGGGGTGCGGGGGCTCGGCAGGGAGTTTGCTTCTCCCTGTGCCCCTCCCCCTGCTCCTGTTCTCTCTCTCAGGTAAATAAAATCTTAAAAAAAAAAAAGATTCCAGAGCTAATATTGACATCATAATATAAGAATGAGCAGTCAACCTTTTGAGAGTATTCACAAGATGTGAGTGGACATCTCACCTTGATATAATTCCCCAAAACACCTTAAGTAATTTATAAACTTCCCTTACTATAGAGGAGACTATCAGAAGAGAGATGAAGACAGGAAGAAAACAGTTTAACAGAACAGTATAAAGATGAAAATAACACGGTAAAGGAACACAATCGTGTTGACACTTGACATTTAAAATAAAAAAAAAAAAAGGTGCTCACTGTGTCTCAAAGGCACCGAAGAATTCATCCCACTGTCTGGTTGATACTGTGACCAAACATGTAAATTTGTCAACTATCAAGTTGTTTTATTATTTCTTATGTAGTCATATAGCATGAAAGAAAAGCAAAGGCATTTTTTATCATCCTTAACATGGTGAAAACCTTATTGTATAAGTTTTATATTCTTAGTCATTCTAATACTTGCTAAGCCAACAGAGTCAGGTAGCTTTTGGCCTTTTGCTACACATGAAGAATAGTTCCTGATGTCTTCTATGGCATGAAGATGTGCACTAAACGAGGGGCCAGCACTTAAAGGGAGCAGTTAGGGGATGCTCAAGACTGGAAAATCCTGAAGTCCTCAAGTGTTGCCATAGTCACATCTAAACTTCCTAGTTGGTGCTCTACAAAGTTTATTCCAATGGGTTTCAAAATTTTACTGTGCATCAGAATCATCTGGCGGGCTTATTAAAGCACAGATTGGTGAGCCCAACCACAAGACTTTCTGACTTGGTAAGTCTAGAGTGGCCTGATAATTTGCATTTCTAAAGAGTTCCCAGACAACGTCCATGGTTCTGGTTCAAGAATTACAGTTTGCAAATTACTGTTCTATTCAACTATGTTCAGATTTGGAGGACAATCTTGTCCTGGGTTCTATAATTAAATTCTATCTCTACATTTAAAGAAATAATACCCCTAAAATCTGGGATTGAAAAATCAAACATGTAATAAGTCAACTTCTCTCTGCTTGAGATCAAACATTCACATTTATAATTCATATATTATATTTCAATTCATTGGTATGGATACCCCCTAACTGGATATGGTCTATTCTACAATATGGACTTCTGTTGAATATTTAATTCCACTGACAGATAAAAGAAAATATGGGATATAGCCTCATTCTCCATGATGTCGGTTTCTTTTATATGTTAAAGAAATATTATGACCAGTGTGTAGAAAGAACAGATTATAGAATTGACATCATTTGGTATTTAATTTTTAAAGTTTCACAAAGCCTGTCGTCCACAGTTATTTCATCCAAAAGTAATTCATTGAACATAAACCTGTAAAATGCCTACTGTGCACATAATACTGCGTCAGGCCTTTGGGAGAGATTTAAAAAAAAAAAAAAAAAGAGGAAGAAGAAGTGTAAGTCTCTGACAGAAAAATCACACATACACACACACCCAAACACACAGCCTACAATGAGGTGAAAGATAAACTTTAACTATACAAGACAACTCAGAAGTCATAAAAGAGAGGCATGATGCAAGTGTTGTGGGGTAGTTTACCCTTTTTTAGGAAAGCTCTTTTTCATTCTACAGAATAGTAAAAAGGTCTATAGATCAATTGAGGAGATGTGTAACTTGTGAATCCTCTCTATGTCCCTCATTCTATTGAGTGTTATTTATCTCTTCAGCCTTCCCTTCTATTAAAATATTCCCAATTCCTTTGACACTTCACCTAACCAATAAATAGTGAGTAGATTCAGATGACAGGCACTTTGCTAGGCAATAGGGAGCAAACATTGATTACACCATAGGGCATCCCTTAAAGCTATTTATAGTCTACTGGGATAAATGGACAAAGAGGCATTCGAACTATAATGTGGGAAGTATTAAGACCAGAGAAGGACCTTCTTGCCTGAATGTCCTAATATGAGACAAATCTTGAATTAAAAGTAGAAGGGACCAAAAAACAAAACAAAACAAAACAAAAAAGAAGGGACCAGAGATCATGGTTGGAGGAGAGCTTTCTGGCAGAGGGAACATACTGTGTTTATTAAGAAAATCTGATGTACACCTGGGTGGCTCAGTTGGTTAAGCATCTGCCTTTGGCTCAGGTCATGATCCCAGGGTCCTGGGATTGAGTCCTGCATCGGGCTCCCTGCTCAGCGGGGAGCCTGCTTCTCCCTCTCCCTCTGGTGCTCCCCCTGCTTGTGCTCTCTCTGACAAATAAATACAATCTTAAAAAACATTTTTTAAAGAAAGACATGTATCATATGACTTCACTGATATGAGGAATTCTTAATCTCAGGAAACAAACTGAGGGTTACTGGAGTGGTGGGGGGTGGGAGGGATGGGGTGGCTGGGTGATAGACATTGGGAAGGGTATGTGCTATGGTGAGCGCTGTGAATTGTGCAAGACTGTTGAATCACAGACCTATACCTCTGAAACAAATAATACATTATATGTTTAAAAAAAAAAAAAAGAAGAAGAAGATAGCAGGAAGGGAAAAATGAAGGGGGGTAATCGGAGGGGGAGACGAACCATGAGAGACTACGGACTCTGAGAAGCAAAATGAGGGTTCTAGAGGGGAGGCGAGTGGGGGGATGAGTTAGCCTGGTGATGGGTACTAAAGAGGGCATATTCTACATGGAGCACTGGGTGTTACACACAAACAATGAATCATGGAACACTACATCAAAAACTAAGATGTAATGTATGGTGATTAACATAATAAAATTTTTTTTAAATAAATATAAAGAAAAAGAAAGTTTGAATAACGATTACAGGAAAAGTGTGTAAACAAATAGAGAAAATAAGTAGCCCACCAGAAAGTAAGGCCCCCAAAGAGGGACCTCTCAAGCCATCCTAAGGAACTTAGGTTTTATACTGAGGCGATCAAATGCACTCAAGTATTTTAAGAATGGCAGGATCAATTTTGTTTCAGTCTGGCATTTCCTAAACTGCAACCATCATTCTAATTCTCTGAATATACCATACCATGTTTGGGTGCCTACATGAAGCAAGCAACTAAAAGTGAAGAGAATAATTGAAAACTTAAGTAGTTATTTACACGATACGCTTTTACACAGTCAAACGTGCAGATATTCGATGACCAGTCTTCAGCTAATTTTATTTTTCCATTTCTCCTGAGTTGTTTTGTGAGGCATATCCTCCAGTCAAGAATCCCAGGACAGGGTACATTAGTCCAGCCAAGGCCTGGGTCATGTTGATCATTTCAAAAGTACAGTTCTTATTCATTTCTCACAATTACACAGATACTTTGTATCAGTACGAAGGGGGAAAATATGCTGACCGGTGGCCTGCTTGTTATCCATTATAGCACCTATAGAATTTTCTATTTGAACTGCACAAAACTGTCTTACAACCTGATAGTCAGTTTCCTCTGCAGGATTATGCTTTTTGTTCTTTTTTGCATGTTATTCTACCAGGTTCTGACCACTGCCTACATTATCATTTGGAATTTTCACTCTTTGCTTGAGAATATGACTTCTCCATGCAGTACCATTCCTGCTTCTTCCATTCTCTTCATTTTCTGGCTGTTTTGTGTCCTTCGTTTGCTGTCTTTCATTTTTAGCAAATTAAATTCAATAAATGTATTTTCTTAATGTTTGGGACTTTGTACTAAAAACATGATAAAGGTATTTTGAGTACAAACCTTAAAAGTAAAGCAAGAAAGGAACCAAAATGGTCTGAACTTTAATGCCTTTTCCCTTTTTTTGAAGAAAATTTAGAAATGAATACCTGGAATGTGCTGTAATATCTTTGAAAGAGGCAATTTAATAAAAAATCAGAGTGCTTCTAGTTAATTTAATTCCCTCCAGACCCACATTCCTTCCAAATTGCACACTTTAAAACTACAGAGCCAAAGAACTTTAGATGCCCTCTGAGAATGCCTGAAGAGAAGGAGGGAAAGGTCCATGAAAGAAAAATGAAAGTAAAAGCTAATTTATGAAGAGAAAAGGGAAAATGGTGAGAAAGTTTCAATTAATCTGCAATTGATTTAACACTTAAGAACAATTGTTAAGAAAAAAGCAGTATTAGCATTTAATTATTTATTCAGAAGCTACTGAAAGGAACATATTGTATAGTGTATCCACCCTTTAGCCCACATAAAGGATGGATTGAAACTTGATAGGAAGTTATTAGCTTGAAAAACTGAAGCATTAAATACCATAGGGATACTCGAATTCCAGGTTTATAGATGTAGGAATAAAAATACATAAGAGAAATGGTTACAGATTGGAAGCTGGACAAAATTTTAGGTACTTGCAAAGCCCAAAGTCACTGACAACCGGGTTCGGAGAAGACCGAAGGGACTAGAGTGGCCCAGTGCTTACCTCCAAACCAGGAGACCTTCCAGGTCTCTGTTGCTAGACAAAAGGACAGTTCCATTCTACACAGACATTGTAGTGTTGAGGCAAGTCTAACCTGGGTGTGGTTTCACAGGAACAACCAGAGTAATTACAGAAATTATTTGTCAAAGTTATATTCGGTAAAACTGTCACAGTAACAATCATACCAAATGATGAAGTGGGTCCATGTCAGGATGACATTATCCTTTATAAGAAAATGGGCCATTATTCTCACAAGAGCTGCTGTTGTCAGTTTGGGTTTTGACTGGGAAATATTGCTCTGTGTACGTGAAGGTGTCAAAGCCTTTTCTGCCTCCTCCTGATATTTTGTTTTTCACTATATTCAAGACTGAGCGAGGAAAAAAAGAGGATAAACCTCTTTCTGCAAATCTGTGTTAACGTCAGGGGGCGTGGGGAAAATACGTGTGTGTGCACCCCCCCAACACACACACATAATCACACCCATACACACATTCTCTGTCTGCTATACTCTGTAGCTACCGCTGCTCCCAGGATCTACTGTATACGTGCACTGTGTACAGTACTGTGTATCTGAGACAATCCATTCTCCAGCTTTGTTCCAACTCCAACCCCATCTCCTATCTCCATTTTGAAGCCCTCACTGTGGCTCTGAAAGGGTAGAGGACTTTTTCTCTCCTGCTGTATTAGGTTCGCTGCTCATCTAGCCATCTTTGCTCTTAATAGCAATCTCCAACCACATAATGAACCAGACTCTGTTTTAAACACTTTTGACATGCAATAGTACTTATCATAATTAATTGATATAATCTCCATTTTTCAGGCAAGGAAACAAAAGCTGAAGTATGTAAAGTAACTGCCCAATTCCCATAACTAGATAGTAGTGAAGCCAGGACTTGAATTTAGGTCTCTCCCTCAAGATTCCACCTTCTTGACACTGTGCTAAAAAACTTCTGCTTTCTCTCCAGGGACAGAGAAGCTGCTAACATCAGCACTGCGGCATCTTAGTGTTAATCCCCCTTATCATTGTTCAGAATTAAACTAAACCCAAACCCACATTCCCCTGTTGTTGACATGAAACCATCACTATCTTTTTTTTTTCCTTTTCTTGCCTATCAATGGATATTTTATACTATAAAGTTTCACCATGCAAATTAGGTAGAGAAGCAGAAGTCATGCTATTAGACCCTCGGGTTATCGTGCTGGAAAAGAATTGAGAAAAATATGCAAAGGAACACGAAATGCATTCTTTGTTCCCATGCCTTTATATAAGGACTTGGATGAATTTTAGACACGTATATTAAGATTTTAGGATTGAAACTTAACTCAAGTTCTATTAAAACTTAAACCAAAACGCTTCAACTTCACAAGATGATGGTTAGAGAAAGTTAAAAGGACATTTTGCTGAAGGCTGGTAGAAAGAACAATTCTAACCACAGCTGCTGGTGGTTCTCTTTTCAGGCTGACCTCCTTATACCTCCTAGGGCATACATTAGCATGTCCAGAAAGTGCATTAACTCGGGTGCTCCCATCCCCATGCAATATCTGAAATTTTCAAACTATAGAAAGCTTATCAAAAGGTGCACAGAACTAACCCTGCTGCTATCAATTAAAATGTAATCAATGCAAACTACAGGGACAGTTTCTCCCCAAACTGAAAACGACATACTGAAGCACTGTCTTCCAAATAGCTCCATCACTCCTGATGACACTGACATTGTCCTCTTCTTTGGGGGTTTTCTCCTTCACCTTCTTCCCATTCAATGTCAAACCATGGCAGCCTCTTAGTTTCAGCTCTCACAGCCTATTGCACAAATCACAGTGTGCTTCAAGAGAAAGGTCATGAGCTTTGGAGTCTGGTTCAAATGCCAGTGTCAGGTGAGCACTTAAACTCCTAGATTTTCAGTTTCCCAATTAGAAAATGGGCATCATAATAAAATCTCTGTGGGTTACTTTGAAGATTACAAATGTGATAATATATGAAACACACTGATTGCCTTATCTGGTGTATCATGAGTTTTTTTTTTTTTTTTAAAGATTTTATTTATTTATTTGACAGAGAGAGACACAGCAAGAGAGGGAACACAAGCAGGGGGAGCGGGAGAGGGAGAAGCAGGCTTCCCACTGAGCAGGGAACCCAATGCTGGTCTGGATCCCAGGACCCTGGGACCATGACCTGAGCCAAAGATAGACGCTTAATGACTGAGCCACCCAGGAGCCCCATATCATGAGCTCTTAAATGGTAGCAAGATTATTATATGCGAAGTCCACTCAAGAGCAGATATTCTATTGATTCCTGTCTTGCCATTATTAGAATGATTAGACTCACGTTCCATACAAAAGGCCTATGCATATACAATTCACTTTGGGTTCTTCTGTTTCTAATTCTGTCTATCCTACCTGGGAAGTAATTTATCCTGTACGTCTCCAAACAGCAACTTAATCAAGCACTTACTACTCAAGACCCCAGCGACTCAAGAACATCTGAAAACTTCCTATGGACTTTCAAATTAAATGTAAATTTCTCCATTCTTCACTATATTACTAAACCCTTTTCTAATCTTTCCTAGACAATATATTGTAAGAAAGCCAAGTTAACCTCACCATCCCAGACATACTTCACCTATTTCACCTGCAAGTTGAGGAATTTTTCATTCTGCTTCACCCCACCCAGGGGGAAAAAAAAGAGTTTTACTGTCAGTTCCTTTTCTCTCCTTTTACAAGGTTAGGCGCCCTTTTCATGAAGGCTTCCAAATGAACACTACTCAATGCTGAGCTCTTCAATCTATATGCACTCAAAGTATTTGCTTTCAGTTTGCATTTTACTGGCGTGTTATACGTTGCTTTGCTTGGGAAAATTTATTCAGGATTTGTTTGTCCTTTATGTTAATAAGCTCTTTGAAGCAGGTAACAAATGTTTCATATGCTATCTTCCCCAAAGTTAGTAAAGGTACCAGGATATCAGAATAAATATTCATAGATCCTATTATTTAATAGTGTGACCGGTATCAGAGCCAGAAGGTATATGTGTGACTGTTTTTCTTTCATCTAAGCATCATGCTATTCCTTTTTCCACCCCCTCCTGGAAGACTCTGGAATTGAAGGGATTCTGATACTATCTTTACCGCTCTTACATAAATAAACCCTAGGAAGGACTGCTTAGAACAGACAACTCATTCACTGGTGTTCAGAACCAAAATCACAGTAGAGTTCCACTTCTTTCCCCCTCTTTCATTCCTTTCTTTCTAAAAATGTTGCTATGGAAACTGCACTGTGTTTTCATTCTCTGTTTTCCTCACGCTTTTGCTCAAAAGCCAGGGAGCGAGAAAGACAATGATCAGAAATGCAACGAGACAGCCTCTGGGGATTGCCACTGGGCGTAGTATGTATTCTCAGGACACTGGATCACAACTACTCTTTCAGCAAAGACAGGTCGATCTAACCATCCTTTAGGGGGATTTAATTAAAAACCAGTCTAGGCCAGCCTTTATGCAGTGTGGTGAAAACATGGATCACCAGCATCCAATAGTGGCATGTCAGAGAAGGTGGGAATTACTTAGACAGAAACGGCCCCACACATATTAAAGGTTTCTGCTGTGTGCTTCTGTCAAGCAACAAATTCATTTGGTGCTCATCCCTTTAGCCAGGGAGATTTACTGACCATGGGCTGAATTCCCTTCTCATGTTATTAGGTCAATGGGGGCCAAGAAAGTTGCTCCCCCTCCCTTCTGCAGTTCTCTCTGTGGCAGATACTTACACAGTTTCATCAATGGATTAGAGGAAGCACCAGAACTGAGGAAATTATCAACTGGACTTTCACGGTACTCTTATTCCAGTGGCAGCAATGACAACTGCCAATATTTCTGCAGTGATAACCTTTTTACATGGGATTTCGCAGCTTTACAGATACCATTTTATTTGTCTCCCTACTTTCAGTTCCTCATATATTAGGGAAAATTAAAGAGCTGTTGGTGCCTAAAGGGAAGCTAAAAAGCCCCCGTGAACACCTGGCACAAGGCAGCACTGGGTTTCTAGTTCCAAACTGGAAAGTCCTCCCATCCATTTGCCAGGCAGTGTTTCCCAGGAGTGAACTGTGATAGCTTTCAAGGCCTCTGGTAAGTGGGGAATATGTTCTAAGAATATGGAATTTGACCATAGGCAATCATCTCTCATCTACATTGTCCAGATCTTTCTAGCTTCCTCCCTTTTGATTCTTAATACTTGCCAGCTCACATTTGCCTCTACCTTCATTCTTCCACTTCCTCTACCACTTGTTTAATCCCTCTACTCAGTGGAGTTCTAAAGGTTTCAGATCCTGCAATCACACACCCTCCACCGTACTTCATCTTTTCCATATCCTACACATATAAACTTGTACAAGTTATTAAGCTTCTGCAAGCTTGGATTTTCTCATTAATACCAGAGAATTGTATACTGCCATATTACTCTAAAGATTAAAAATATATGTTTGAAATCTGGCAAAGTGTCAGAAAAGTAAACACTAGCTTTTATTTAAAGCATTTAGATCCACATATATTCTGTTGTTCTCTCACCTCTAATTCCTATCTCTATAGTCTGCAATCGCATTGCAAAACATGATCTGTTCAAGTTTCCTTTAATACAAAAAAGCCACTTAAAACCACCAGTATTTTGACATACTAATACAAATACCACAGAAGCTGTAATCATTCAGATTTACTCCAAGATTTTGTCTACTGGTCACCCAACTTTTCAGCCTACCCCCCCTCGGACACATGCAATATACCACAGCACGGTGCATATCTTGATAAAACTTTCCGGGGGTGGGGGGGGGATTGAAAAGTAAAAGAGTGACAGGCCAAAATTCAGGAGTGGAGCTGTTCATTTGGCAATCATCTGTGTAGGGCTTGTTGTGAAATCCCCAGGTGAACATTCCTGGAAGGCATAGATTTCCAAGTGCTAAATTCTTTCATAATACCTGAAATATTTCTCAACTTACATATGGTGGCTCATTAAATATATAATTTTGAAGTGGCAGAGTGAAGAGGCAAGGAATAGAAAAGGATAGAAATTCAAGTTCTAATGCTCTAAGTTCTTAACTGTGGCATGTTCTATCTCTAACCCTGATCACACCCCTCACAAACCTACAACTTAATCGTATGTAACCTTACCCTATATGGAGTATATAAAATATGTACGGTATATGAAGCATTATTGGTGTATATATAAGGGCTCCTGAATAATACAGGCTTGTTAATGTGATAATTACAAATTTTCCCATTTAAAAATATAATAGGCACTATATCATAAGATGGGAACACAATAGAAAACAAGGTAGACATGATACCTGCCTCATGGAATTTTTCGTGTACTAGAGGCACATGTAAGTAATAAAGAAGTATAATGAGTGGTAATGAAGAGTACAAGGTGCCATGGAGCACCAAGAGGAAGAATACATTATGGTCTAGAGATGGGAGGGCCGGATGAGCAGACAAGGAAATCTCCTTGGTTAAAGTTATGTCTAATTTAAGACCTAACTAATGAATAGCAAATGGGAGGTAAATAGGAGAGGAGATAAGGAAAATAAGGTGGGAAGAATTTGGCAAGCGAACAGTATACACAAAATCATAGTAGTAAGATACACCAATGCATAAAGAACTGAAAGAAATTCAAGATGGCTAAAGTTATGGCAGTCAAAAGATATTATCTGAGGGTTACTGGTTCTGGAGTCTCTAGGAACTCATAGGTCATAGTAAGGATTTAGAGATTTAACCTATTAGTGTTTTCAGTATAGAAATAATCTAATCCAATTTTTAAAATACAGTCATCCAGGAAGAGGATAATGGCTGCTTGAATTAAGGCTATGGTAGTTAGGATGGACTGAGTGGACAGATGCAGGAGCTACTGAAGAGGTAAAGTTAACCTGACTTGATGGTAGACTAGATTCCTACTCACTGTGCTTAGGTTTCTCTGCATCCCTCACAGTGCCTGCCATGGTATTTTAAGTGCAGAAGGGACCCGATAAATATTTGTTGAATGAATGAATAAATGAGGCCTCTAAAACTTCTCCCCCTAGAAGAAATATGAATTACATTCATGTTTCATTTATAAGGAAAGTGATGAATGCTGAAAGCAGAAGCAAAGCCCTTTCAGCATCAGTCTTGTTGAAGGAGCTAGTAAGTAGGAATTTCAGAACACTGCTGTGTGAGCCCCAGGGGAACAGGACTGGTTTGAGGCCAAGGACTCAGGGCTTCCATCACAAAGAAACTGCTAATACCATGCAGTTGAGGAAGTAAAAGGGCAGCAGGAAATCTAATTCCAGAGTTTTAGAACGTAATACAGATTCCTGGAAACAAAGCTGGCTTCTGAAATACTACAATTGCTCATATTTGAAGATAGAATATGTCACGTAAAATCACATGCTGGTACAAAAAGCTGATTTGGGCTTCAGAGAAGGTAAGCAGATGGCTAGTTAACACCTGGTATTCTGAAAGGTTAACTCCATCCTGGCTGTCTTGACAAGACATAAGCATGTAATTGACAGACTATTTCATCCTGCGCTACACCCTCCTTCCTTCCTTCCCATTCCTTCTATGTCAGTCTCTCTCTAGTACCTCCCTCTTCCTTTTTCACTTTCCTCTCTCTTTCTCTTTTTTTTTCCCCCCATAATCTCTATTTCTCAGCTCCATTACCCCCATTCCACCCTACCCCTAGCTTGGTGTCATTATTAAGAGTCAGGAAATATATCAGGGATTAATTTAAATCCTATGTAAACTGAGGTGGGGTTGAGATAAAGCATATTTGCCTTCAGCCCAAACCTCCTCTTAACAACTTGTGCAACACACAGGCTTACGAACCAAAGGTAATTGGTAGCTGAACGCAGAATATTTATATCTGATGTCTCCTCACCAATGTTCAACAATAGAGAAAGTGTTAGAAAATGATACTACTTGCAGACATACCACCATGCAGCCATCAAAATGCTATTTGTAAAGGGATTTAAAAATATGGGAAATGCTTTTGTTATCATGTTAACATGAAAGAAATTCAGAAAACAAAATTATATTTCAATGTGATTCTAGCTAGGTAAAATATGCATTGAAATACTAGAAAGTCATACACTGATGTGTTAGCAGTGATTAACTTTGTACTAGGCTTTCATTTTCCTTATTATAAAGTTCTACATTTCCAATTTGTCTGTAATGAGTAGGAGCTAATTCCATTTTGGGGAAAATATTTTAAAAGAAAGGTACAAACAAGATATCATGTGGTGGGTGGGTGGGTGGAGTAAGTATTCTAAGTGAGTTTCCTGAACTTGGTAATAAAATGTGGTCTTAAATGAGTAAGATTTTTAGGTATTGAATAGAAGGTCCAGTGAAAAGTTAAATGACCGTTGGTTGGCCCTAACTGTGACTTAAATCGAAGGTGGTAGGTTAAGCCCAGAATACCAAGCCTAAGAATCATGAGGCCAAATGTTCATCACTCAAAAAAATTCTCTGGCCATCCTTTTAATCTAGTTAATTCTATAATCCAAGTATTGAGTTCATAGCGCCATACTCAAATTTTTACTTCTTAGATATTTGCAACTAATATATCCAAGGAGAATAATATCTAAAATACATAAAGAAGTTACACAACTCAACACCAAGAAAACAATCCAATTAAATAATGGGTAAAGGACCTGAAAAGACATTTTTCCAGAGAATGTATTTAGATGGCCAACAAATACATTAAAAGATGCTCAACATTACTAAGCATCAGGGAAATGTAAATCAAAACCACAATGAGATATCACCTTACACCTGCTAAAATCCAAAAGTTAAGAATTAAGTGTTGGAGAGGATGGGGAGAAAACGGAACCTTAATGCACTGTTGGTGGGAATGTAAATTGGTACAGCCACTGTGGAAAACGGTATGGTGGTTCCTCAAAAAATTAAAAATAGAAATACTATATGATCCAATAATTCCACCACTGGATATTGACCCAAAGAAAATAGAAACACTAATTCAAAAAGATATATGCACTCCTATGATTATTGCAGCATTATTTACAATAGCCAAGATATGGATGCAACCCAAGTGTCCGTAAATATTATTTTTTTAATAATTTTTTACTGTTATGTTAATCATCATACATTACATCATTAGTTTTTGATGTAGTGTACCATGATTCATTGTTTGTGCATAACACCCAGTGCTCCACGCAGAACGTGCCCTCTTTAATACCCATCACCAGGTTAACCCATCCCCCCACCCCCCTCCCCTCCAGAACCCTCAGTTTGTTTTTCAGTCCATCGTCTCTAATGGTCCGTCTCCCCCTCCGACTTACTCCCCTTCATTCTTCCCCTCCTGCTATCTTCTTCTTCTTTTTTTTTTCTTAATATATTTTGCATTATTTGTTTCAGAAGTACAGATCCGTGATTCATCAGTCTTGTACAATTCACAGTGCTCACCATAGCACATACCCTCCCCAATGTCTATCACCCAGCCACCCAATCCCTCCCACCCCCCACCACTCCAGCAACCCTCAGTTTGTTTCCTGAGATTAAGAATTCCTCATATCAGTGAGGTCATAAATAGATGAATGGATAAAGAAGATGTAGTGTGTGTGCACACATGTGTATACACACACACACACACATACTGCAATATTATGCAATCATAAAAACAAAAGATTTTGCTATTTGTGACAACATGGATGGACCTAGAAGGTATTATGCTAAGTGAAATAAGTCAACTAAGACAAATACCATATGATTTCATGCCTATATAGAATCTAAAAAAAATGAATAAACAAAAAGCAGAATCAGACCTATAAATACAGAGAACAAACTGATGGTTGCCAGAGGAAAGGGGGAGTGGGAGATACAGGCTTCCAGTTACAGAATGAATAAGTCACAACAATAAAAGTATAGCATGGGGAATATAGTCAATGATATCGCAATATCATTGTATGAGGACAGAGGGAAGCCAGTGGTGAGTACAGCATAACCTATAGAAAAGCTGAATCACTGGGTTATACACCTGAAATTAATATAACATTGTATGTCAACTATACTCAAATAATTTTTGTTTTATTTTACTTCTTAGACCTTTTATTGCAAGTTAGGAAACTAACAGGAAAACTTGGTGTCAACTTATTTATGTATTTGTTTTCTTTCTATATTTATTTATCTATATTCTGTGCATTTCTTTTGTCTATAAATAGGTCTGGCTCTCCCTAAGTTTCACTGTTGGTTTTGTTTTAAATCTTTTGACTGTACCTAGTTGTGTGGGTGGTATGTATGTGTATGTATGTGTGTGTGCGCCACAGTGTTTGTAATGACCCATGTGTCCTTACTTCTCAGTCCAAACAGGTTGAAGGATATAGTTTATCATCATCTTTGAAAACATGTTTTGAAATTAGACAAACTTGAAGTCCCTGGTCTGCCAACCATCAAGTATAAAACTTTGGACAAATTATTTAATTTCACTAAACTGAATAAGATTTGAATAACAGTATTATTGATTTCACAAGGCCATTGGGAATATCATGAAATAATATATGTAACAAACCTGTTGGCATAAAGTGATTGCTCAGTAAACATTTGTGCTTATTTTGATTATCTGGGTACCTACAGTGGACTCTGGCCGAGAAATTGGTCAATGCTGGAAAACAGTAACTCATGGTCATTGTTCTTTCTTTCCTGATGACAAAGAAAATAGGGACATGCTCTAACTTCCCTCATTTCCTCAGGATTCCACATATTGAGGAAACATACAAAGACTTAAATAAGTTCCATCCTTCCCCAGAATGTCTGAAAGCATCAACGGGTAGACTTGGAACAGCTGCATGATCTCCTCAATATGTGCAAAACTGATATAGGTTATTGGCTCATGACAGTCCTTCATATGAACTCATCTGCTTAAATGGAAAGAAATATTATGGTGAATCTTGTTAAAGGGTCGCTGCCATCTTTCCAGGATTCTGACCTGATTTAGTAATTGCAACATAACGAGGGACATCTCTGCCACCTAAAATCTGTAAGAAAATGGTTTCCCATAGTTAAATGTCCTCCTCAGATCCCAGAACTGAGGCACAGATCTTTCCCAATGATGCTAACAGCGTTACTCACTCTAACATATTAGTGCATGAATGTTCAGTTTTTTCTGAGGGTAAAATGGGCAAGATTTACATAAAAAGAAATGCTTCTGGAAATGCAATCTCAGGCACATTGATACTTGGGTAGAAATGATTTAGGGAGAGAAAAGCTTTCCTGTCATCTTCCAGATCATGCCATATGCGTAATCACCTTCTCTCATCCAAAAGGCCAACTTAGATTGTCCCAGACATCATGTAGAAAGGCAAGAAAGGGTCACCAGCAGTGATGTCCTAGAAAGTCTCCCAGCGTGCAAGTAATTCCTGCTACAACACAGCTCCACTCATCTGGACAAGCACAGAGAATGGATGGCAGCTGTCTGGCAGATTGAGTAGAGACAGGGTCAGAGGAAGGAAACCGTATAGTGACATATTAAAACTCAACTTCAATAATGTCACATCTCCATGAAATGTTGGGAAGCCACAGCAGCAACATACAGAATGGGTTGGTTAAAATCAATCCCAGAGAGAATGTGTCTTTTCCTATAAGTACAGCCTGCAACCCAAGCAAAGAGGCCAAACAGTAAAAGTAAAGACTGTCCATATAGGATCTACAATCACAAAGCACAGAGCAGCCTACTCGTGTATCATATAATAACAAAGTCACAAGCCCATCTTTCTTGGTTGAGTTATAAATACTCAGAAACACATGCACAGCCAACAGACACATTTTTAAATACAAAGGGCTGAAGAATAAACTTGGAATTCTTTTTTTGCTTCTTAGGTCCCAGTGCATTTAATAAACATTATTCTTTAAAAGAGAGTTTACATTTCTCTCTCAGTTCATGGCATTTTTAAGGCTTTTCAACATTTCCTTTTTGCATTTAATGCAATGTACTATCCCAAGCAGTATCTGTGAACCTGCTCAAAGACATCCCAGTGGCATAACTTGGGTATTCCAGGGATGAGTGAATCTGAAGGATGAGTGTATGTTTTAGTGCCTGCTGTCTTAGCAAAATGTCATGCCACTCAGTGACAGACAGATCTGGAGAATAAAATTGTCTTGAGTTAAGAATCTGTGAACTGATCTATAGGAGTTTCAAGAGGCCAACAAATCCCTGCCTCCACCAGGAAAAAAAAAAAAAAATGCGTGTTCAAAAGTACTGTTAGAACTAATTTTCAGGGGAGCCTAGGTGGCTCAGTCAGTTAAGTGTTTGCTTTTGGCTCAGGTCATGATCCCAGGGTCCTGGGGATCAAGCCCTGCATCTGGCCAGCTCCCTGCTCAGCGGCGAGTCTGTTTCTCCCTCTCTCTCTCTCTCTCTCTCTCTCTGCCCCCTCCCCCAGCTTGTACTCTCTCTTTCAAATGAATAAAATCTTTAAAAAGGAAGAATTTTCTGCATAATAACCAAATTGAAATAGATTCTCCTGGCATAAAAAAATATACCTTGTATATTTCAATAGTTTTCAAAATCCTTAAGTTTTCCTGGGAAGTAAAGATAAATGAAACTTAGAGTTTCAGGTTTCTGATTTCACTATCTCCACATTAACATTCCTGAGAGAAAGGTGGAAAAAAAAGTAGAAAACAATACAAAAATGAGAATTGTTTTATAAAAACAATATGCTCCCATGGTCCCACCCATGTACACTGTAACACTTCATGGGACATTATAACAAGTCCTTTCAAAGCCAGATAAAAGCAAATGCTGCAGTGTCTCACTCACAAAATTCACCTGGTGTGGGTGGTGAGAAGAGAGGCTATGGCAGGAAGGCCTAAAAGGAAGAGGGAGTTCCAGCTACTGAGGATGAAGAGACAGGGGTACAGTAAGTGGTCACTGACTATCTGAAGTGCCTGCTCACCATCTGACCATTCACGGGGACAAATGCAGAGAAGAACTGAGGACAATTGAAGGACGGGGTAGAGGTACAGAAGTATAAAGATAAGTGAGGTGCAAAAGAAAAGGAAGAGATGGAATTAAACAAACATTCATGGAAATTACCTGACAGTGAGAAAGATTTGGATGCCAACCCTTGGGTGAGCTTCTGTACAGATCTAAGTGTTCCTCTGGATTTGTTTGATATGGCCACAATAAAACATCGTAGAAATGGCAACGTCAGCACCTAGACATCATTCAAGGTAAGCTGAGCTGCTGGGCACAGCATGAAGGATAACAAAAGCTAATGATCATCAAAGTATCAATGCCAAGTTCATTCTTTCATTCCTATTCCAGATATTAATTCAGGCTCTAATGATATGGTAGTGAATAAGACAAAGAAGTCTCTGCCTTATGAAATACATCTTGTTGAAAAACACAAATAATGCACATACTATTATTATGAAGTGATGGTCGCAAAGAAGAAGAAGAAAGCAGGGGAGAAGAGAGTGTGAGAGGGTGCTAGACGGGATGGTTGGAAGTCTTCTCTGCAGAGGTCACTTTTGAACAGGACTGAATGAAAGGAAGAACCAACCAGATGCAAATGTTTAGTGGGGAAGCACTGCAGGTGGAGGAACAGCAAGGGCAAAAGAACTCATGCGGCTGTACACTTGGCAAAGTCCCAAACCATCAAGGAGTCTGCAGAGCCGTGCGAGAGGGAGATGAGTGGGAGGAAGTCAATTCCGAGAGACAGCCAAGGGCAAGATCACCAAGGTTCTTCTTGGCCATTTCAGGTCACTTGAGTCTATTCTAGATGTCCCAGAAAGCAAAGGTGGGGGGGAGAATAAAAACTGTGATAGGATCTTATTAACATTGTGATCATTAGTGAAGTACAATTAACTTGAATAATCACAAAAAGTTTTTAACATTATTATTCAAGTATCAAGTCTTTACAGCTCCCTATTAATTAATCACAACCCATTTTGTCTTAAATATATTTAAGGAGCCTAGTAAACCCCTATGGGGCTCTATCTTGGTAACATCTGGAGTTATGGCAGCTCAAGTACAGGCTTTGGGTAGGTTTTAAGAGAGAGTTCAGGAGGTTCATTTAGTAGGAATTTACATAGATGATGAGAAAACCACAGATAGCTTGAGGCAGATGAGGTTGTGGTGATACTGGGCAGAGGAGGCACTGTGTACATGGTACATGAAATGCCCAGGAGAATTCGCAATGGCCAGCAGCACTGAAGACGCCCTCTCAAAGTTTAACTATTAAATGAGCAAAGATTACCATTAAGAGGCAAGATGGCTTCTGGACCACAGCAAACTTCCCGTGAGTGTTGACATATCTCCAGAAAGGAAAAAACAATCCAAAACAGAGACTAGTCAGCCACGGAACCATAGAAAAAAGAAAGTCACAGAAGCACATTCTGCTCAGTCCAGGGAAGGGACATCTCGGCATTGTCAGGCTACTTGGAATGTCTATTCTTTCTGGCAGGTAGATGGAGATGGATGAAGGCTGCCATTAGAGTCTGATGAGACTAAGCATCTGAAACAAGCATCCTGCTCACCGAGCAACCTTCTGTGAATGTGGCTCCCTAGGTAGCTTGTCTACAGGGCAGGAATTCACTGGTCAGACTGATGCAGATGTCTGGTCCAGTTAACAGTAATATTTTTCATTGTAAATTAATACAGTGGCTTTCCAATTTATATGCTTCAGTCTTTTGTGAGTTGGTACAAGTCATCCCCCCTGAATAATCAGCTCTGGGCATTAACCAGACCAAATGCTAGGACCCACAGGGCTGAGGTCTGGACACCAGCTGTGACAAATTCACCCTGGAAATGCTACCCTGCAAGGTCTCTTGGCAGCTGGCCTTCTCCTGGGACACACCGACCTTGAAGTACCTTACATTTGAAATGTCGACATGTGCATTCCAACACTGGCTCTCCTGGGAACAGTCACTCCCAGGGCATATGTGCAGAGAGTTGTAAGACGTGATTAATTGAATATTGAAGAAATGTCTCTGCTGGTGGGAAAAGAATTTTAATTATGTACACTATAGACATACTCTTTAAATATGATAATAATAGCTAATATTTATTGATTTATTGAGCACTTTCTAAATGCCAAACACTGTTCTAAGCATTTTAACTATTATTTAAGTACTATATTTATTCCCATTTGAGGGACTGGAGAAACAGAAGATAAGAATGATTAAGTCATTGGCCCAGGGTCTCATCATTAGTAAATGATGGAACACTAATTTGAACTCAGACCTATTATCCCCCAAGTTAAGAGAATGTGCTGTGGAGTTAGACTTGCCCTGGCTGGGAACTTGGCTCCACCACTTATTAGATTTGGGACCTTGGATTAAAAAAAAAAACAAAGCTCCCAGTCAGTTCTGTCAGATTTTCTGGAAACTGCTGTTTGTCTTATTTGCTGAAAATTGGTTCTCACAAAGAACATTTTTTGGTGTGTGTTCCCGTACATACAGGCTTAGTACTTTAGAGTATTGTAGTTATTACAACACACAGGGTTATAGTAAAATACAAAGGAAATTATAAAAATAAAGTACTTAGCTAAATCAAGTGCTATGGGCTGCAGCTTTCACACACTGAGCTCAAGAAAGGTTATCTGCTCATACGACAAAGTACTAAAAATATTTACTATATGGGATGTCAGATTACCCACCCAAATTGGTGCTCTGTATACCTTCTCGTGAGTACCCTTCTCACTCTAGACATATACCTCTGATATACTATAATTCAATTTATGTATATAAGCTTCATTTTAAAAATTTGAGTCAAGTTTCTAATATGTATGTATGGAGAGACAAAAGAAACAGATCAAGTACGACAAAAGAGTTGGAAGAGAAAACACAAGGTGGTGTGCCATATATTTCCATAACTTTGTTTGAATTAGGTGGCACATTGGCTCTGAAACACCCAGAAATCCAAGGAAATGGGATCGTGTAGTCGGTTTTAAGTTCTGCATTGCCCAGATGAAAATAAGCCTCCTCTCCGAAGTTCTGAGGGCTGGGAGAACTTACCCTCATGGGTCCTCATCAAGGTGGTAGTTTGTAAGCAGCATCCCAAACAAACCCCTTAGGATGCTTATAACAATAAACCTCAACAGTTTCAAAATAGCAGCATTACCTTTCAAGAATCTAAAGTGTCAGTTGGAGTGTATGAGTTCCTGACTGGCTTAACTCGGGACTGCCTGACCATCCTGTGTCCTCGCCCATAGACTGTCCGTACCTCCAGTTTCCCCCAAGCTTGCAAGAGTGTCCTGTCCTTGTCTAGATTTCCCTCTCCTCAGCTTTTATTCCAAATACCCTGTGCCTTTTTCCATTTCATTTTGGGTTACATTTTCCAATTCTCCGGCAATGTAGAGAAGAGGTCAAAGTCATTCATCTGGAACTAGAAAAAAAAAAAAAAAATTCCACACAACAGCAAGCTTACTATTCCAAATAGTAAATGGCTGGGAGAGAGCAAGTGCCTCTAGAACTTGAAAACCTGGCTTCAGACAATAAATCAAAAGCACTTAAGTTAGTACCAAAGCACCTTGGGCTTTCATACCTGAGTGGCAAAAAATTGAAATAAAAAATAAAAAGGGTAGTGATGAAGAATAAAAATGGCACCCTCCCTAACGGAGCTGTACAAACGGCTGGAGTGTCATCTCAGTCATGCGTCCTGTCTGGTTGCAAATGCCATCCACGCACAACTGCATCCACAGCCACACAGCACCTCCCCTGGCTGTCCCTACTCAAGTCCACGGCCTTGTACTTCTTCCCTTCTGTCGCTTTCATTCCTTTGTTCAGCCTGGTATCTGGTCCACCCTCAGAGGTTACATATACACTGGCACTTGCTTTTGAAAACACTCATCCTCCTAATCTCCACCTCTTTTTCTTTTTCTGTCTTCAAAAGTGTGTGCTTATTCATAGCCCTGGAAAGACCAGAAAGGCCAGGCCCAGGGTAGCATGAAAAGGTCATTTTCATACTGGGTTTTTTTTTTTTTTTTTTTTTTTGCACAGTCTCAAGTGGGAAGTCCCATGGTTCTCATAAAGACAGCCTGTCTTTTTCCATGACATTTACAGATTTAGCTTCAATAAAATAACGGAAACCCTGCCCTGGACATTTGAAAACAGCATGTTGCCTGATAGGTCTGATTCTGATTGCACATCACATGTTCTGCTCAGCACTCAGCACGTGGCTGATAATCCTCCAGTTACGGTTTCCTTCCCTTGGCAGGTAAAAGCTAACCGAACTATATGATGTGTTGCCTTCCCACAGCTTCCCCTCATCCTCTTCCCCTTCAGCCACCACACCCTATTCTGGGGAGAATATGTACCAGCTGAGTTGTGGCTTTCACCTTGGCTGGACATTTATAGAGATAAGAGAAAGAATATTGTCTATTAATTGAATGCACCATTCCTTATTCCTGGAGACAACGTAGGTGAGAGTCACCACCCCATTGGTGGCCGGAGAGGATTGTCTCACTTCCTTTGGATGTTCGTGAACCCCTACAACTTTCCTTCTACTCTTCAGCTATCACTTCACACAGATAATGGAGAATGGGTCCTCAAAGTTCTTGCTCAGAGTCCTCTCTCAAGAGCTCAGTGATTCTCTGTTTAGGCTAGAAATAAGCCTAGTGCAAGAAGAGCAATGTTCAAGGTGATTATTTTTCCCCCAACAAATTTATATCCCCTAGTGACTGGAGAAGAATGTGGTTGTATAATTTTCCTAACACTCACAACAAATACTCTCTTGTCTCCCCAGTGATAAAACTGCAGAGAAGTTGAAATGGCTTGCTCAAGGTCACAGAAGTATGCTGAATGTTTACATAAATAACAACAACAAAACAAAAATAGTTTCCAGATGCCCAGTGTGGCATAGAATCACTTGGAAACCCGGGTCTCAGATGCAGTGTCCTATGTCAAAGCCTTGCTAGGAAACAAGTGTCTAAGATAGAGTTGGTATGGTGGTAGACAAGAAGTCCCGGCATTATGAACTCACAGCTCTGTGTCTCCGTCTGCCCAATTTAATGTGGACAGCAGTATCTCTGCCACTGACAGGAACAGCATTTCTTGTCGCTTCATGTACTAAGCTATTTCTGCCATGATCGGGATCCTGAGGATTTATTGGAAGTGTTAATAACTGCATGTGAGTAAGGTCCCAGCTCCTCATCTGCAGCCCAGAAAGCCCTGCTAAATGGAGCCAGTGTATATTCTCTTTTGGACAGGGAGCTCATATTTAACACAGAGCTTTGTCTTCTCTGACTGTCCTCTGAAAAATTATGTTTTTAGTAAGTAAATATTTAACAGATTTCCTAGTGTCTGTATTTCCTATTAGTTTGGCTGGATTCAATATCCAGTACTCTGAAAGCAAAGTGTAAGAATTCTTTTGTAAAAAAATAACATTTTTTTAAACAGCTCCTGGTTTTTGTTTTACATGAATTATTTCTTACATTCACATCCCAGTTTTGTTTCCAAAGTATAGATAGCCACATTTTCTTGTTTAAAAACATATTTAAAAAACAAGTATGAGGGGATAGAAGGCACATGAATATTGTCTGTCAATATTAGGAAAGAAACCTAAGATCACCAGAATTCTTCATGTCCACTTAGTATTCTCATCTTTGCTTCTCTCTTTCCCCAAAGCTAGTTTTCCAAAGTGTTAAGAAGACATTGCAAAATTGGATTTGCTCCATCTTATCCAAAATAAAATTGACTACAACTAAATCTATTATGTATTAATTAAATATAAGTTGAGAGCATCTATCTACTTGGTCCCCAAACCATCGAATATATCAGATTTAAGTGCCTCTGGGTTTTGTTATAAGCATTTTCAGAAGAAGCCAACTGTGGTTAAAATTCACAACCTGTAGATACTCTTTACATCAGATATTGCAATTGCCTGGAGATATTATTTTTATGGGCATTCATTTATTTCCAATTTCCACAACATTCTGAGAAACTTCTCTATGAAAGGGAAAATGCAAAAATAAAATACATAGTGCCAAGTTATATGCTGATGTGTATAAATAGATCTCCATCAATGACATTTATTTCCTGTCCCTTAATGTTTATAAATGGTAATATGTTCTCCTTTGTCCTCTGATTTTTTTTGTTTAATTATATTATTCCTGCAACACGGGTATGTTTCTTCTTTTTGTTATATTGTATTTGTTTACACGATTTCCTATTAACTAAGTACAGCTAAGAAAAATGAGTCTATAACAAACATGACTAAACCATTTTATTGTGGCTGAAAGGGAAGTGAGATGGGGAAGAAAAGGAGAACATTAACTGAAGGAAAGCAAAATATAAATACACTTATATTTAAAAACCAGGCAGCCTCATGTTAGTATAGACCCAGAAGGGACTAATCTATGCATTTCCTTTTACAGATGAGGAAACTGAAGCTCAGAGGGGTTTGCCTCATGTCTTAGGAGAGGCACATCTGTACCCCAAACCAACAGGCCAATGTCATGTTCATGCTGCAGACTCAGAGCTCCTGGACCAGAAAGCAGCTATTCCTTTCAAAGGAAGTTCTTATAAGCTCTGGTTGCATGCTCTTGTATTGCATTTAAAATCTAAATTCATCTGTTTTCTCCTCTTCCTACCCCTAAAAGGTACCTTGAAGACTTCCTAAGACCCTGTCAGCCTCCTCCTTCCATTCCCCCCAACCATTCCCCCCAACCTTGTTTCTTCCTGGTTAACAACATATATAGCAAACATAAGGAGAATGAGGTGACAATGTCTAGAGAACAGATACCTCCTGCCAAACACAGTAGGCAACCAAAAAGGTCTTGAATTTTGAATACATGTACAAATTAACAAATTTAAGGGGACAGGAAAACTAAAAATATAAAATTCTTTATATCCTATCCAAACACAATCTACTTAGACAAATAATGCAGAGGTCTCTGCTTCACAGATGAGGAGGACAATTAGAGATACAAAGAATAGAAATCTGTCTACACTACACCAAATTCCCCTTGTCCAACACATTTGTCTTATACTCCAAATGCCATGTAGAAGCATAAAAAGGAATGAACTTATAGAGACCATTAGAAAGCAGTTTGAAACAGACCACAGAGAGATCACAAAGCCATCATCTGCTGGTGTTGGAATGTCTGGGTGTGTGTGATGAATGCATTTGCAAATATTGCTGTGAAGTAATTTCCTTCCATTTCTGGAGTACTCCAGATAAATCAGATTTCCCTCTAATCACATCTGCTGTTTGTGTATGAGAAAAGATAGTTTGTCTGCATAAGACACATAATATGTACTTGGAGGGCAGAGGGCAAAGAGGCTTAGTGGAAAGTTACCACATATAATCATAATGGGGCAGAGTACAAATAAAAAGTCATAGGACATTTCTCAAGCAGAGACTATGCAAAATGACATCCTGAATGTTGCTGTGAGAGTATTACAGGGCATATGCCATTCACCTGTTGGATGTAAAGGAGACCTTCCTCAAATGCGGCACCACGTTGGGAACTGGCTAAGCTAGGTTAAATACTATAAAGGAACAAATCTGATTTGCCATGATATTAACCCAATACATCCACACTGAAACCAGGAAGGAAGTGTGCATGTATTGGGTTAATATCATGGTAAATCAGAATTAAGATAGAAGAAAATTTAAACTGAAATGTGATTAATAAAGTGGTTACACATAGCTGTAGCCTATGTAGGTCAGCATCAGAGCTTGTTCCAACTGTTTAAAATAATATCTAATCACAGGCACCTGGGTGGGTCAGTCAGTTAAGTGACTGACTCCTGGCTTAGACGCAGGTCCATGATCTTGGGGTTGTGAGATGGAGCCCCACATCACACTCTGCACTCGGTGTGGAGTCTGCTTGAGATTCTCTGCTTCTCCCTCTGCCTCAGCCCCTCCCCCTGCTCACAGTTGCTCACGTTCTTGCTCTAAAATTAAAAAAAAAAAGAAGTGTTTAAAATATCTAATCCCAGAGAGTGATAGAATTTTAAAGAGGTATTAAATACAGTGGTCCCTCATGAAGTCAAGAATTCCTTACTGTAACAGGCTGATAGCAGATGTTATTAGTGAACCGCCCAAATTCACTTGGGGGGTATACCATTTCAGAAAAATGCCCATCGTGCCCTATTGCAAGCCTTTGTGACCCTCTACCAAGGGCTTTATGTGGCAGGCTAGAGGTACTGGGGAGTTAACATCCAGGAACAGCATCCAGCTAATGACAGATGGTAGCTGAAGAACAAATACTCTCCTTGTCTCTAGGTGGAAAAGCCTGTTCTCACAATGTCCCAACGTTTCCCAGTGGGGCTAAGCCTTAGTGATACATAAACACCCTTCACTGGCTTCCCTCCATCCTGGGTCGTATTTCCAAACCCCATTACCCATTTTTCCTGAAATTATCTACCATACAAATTACCTGCACTCTAATCTTATTTCAAGTCCAGTTCAAGAGAAACCCAACTGAAAGCATGACCTGTTCCAACTCTGCCAAAAATAGAAAAGTAAACCACAAAAAGGTCTAAGAATGTCCAAAACAATGGTTATAAATCCCAAGCACCAAAGTTCATGCATTTAACTTACAGTGAAAATGGCAAGGAATAGTAGGAACATTGAGGAAGAGGCAGAAAAAACTACCCAAACGATGTGATAAATTATAAAACATTTAGAATGGAGACAATCAGGCTTCAGGAACCTAATAAGATCTGAAGGCATTAGGATAGCATCTGGAAATGTAACTCATGCCAACACTCTACTTACAGAGATTTATCACAGAAGTGGAAAAGTTGAGGCAGAGAGAAAATAAACAAGAGTAGGAAAAATATTCATCTAATATTTGAATTGAGTCCATATTGAACTGATTTTTCATAATTTAAAAAATCATATCCCATCCACTTCAGCATAAAACTGTGCTTATATTTTTGTTGTTGTTTTGGGGTTTAAGATGAAACAATTTTTTATTCAATTATAATTGACATACATTATGTTAGTTTCAGATATACAGCATAGTGATTTTATACATTACAGAAAGATCACCAATAGGTCAGGTACCATCTAGCACTATACGACGTTATCACAAAATTATTGACTATATTACCTATGCTGTACATTATTAAATCCCATGACTTATTTATAATGGGAAGTATATACCTCTTAAAACCCTTCAACTATTCCACCTGTCTACCCACCTCCCTCCCCCTGGTAACCACCAGCTTATTCTATGAGTCTGTTTCAGTTTTGTTTTGTTTTTTTAGATTCCACATGTAAGTGAAATTACACAGTTTTTGTATTTCTCTGAATTAATTCACTTGGCATAATACCCACTAGGTCCATCCATGTTGTCACAAATGGCAAGATTTCTTTCTTCAGGGCTTAGTAATATTCTATTGTATATACATACCACATCGTCCTTCTCCATTCATCTATCAATGGATACTTCAGTTGCTTACATATCTCGACTATTGTAAATAATGCTGCAGTGAACTTAGGGCTGCATATATCTTTCTGAATCAGTATTTTTCCTTTCTTTGAATTAAAACCCCAGAAGTAGAATTGCTGGGTCATATGGTAATTCCATTTTTAATTTTCTGAGGAAACTTCGACAGTTTTCCATAGTGCCTGCGTCAATTTACATTCCCACCAATAGTGCATGATGGTTCAATTTTCTCCACATCCTCACCAACTATTGGTATTTCCTGTCTTTTTGATTCCAGCCATTCTGACAGGTATAAGGTGGTATCTCACTGTGGTTTTGATTTGCATTTCCCTGATGATTAGTGATGTTCAACATCTTTTCATGTGCCTGTTGACCATCTGTAAGTCTTCTTTGGCAAAAGGTCTATTCAGATACTCCACCCATTTTTAACAGGTCTTTTTGCTGTTACTGCATTGTAGGAATTCTTTATAATATTTTGGATATAAACCCCTTACCAGATATATCATTTGCAAGTATCTTCTCCCATTCAAAAGACTGCCTTTTCATCTTGTTGATGGTTTCCTTCACTGTCCAAAACCTTTTTTAGTTTGATGTGTTCCATTTATTTTTGCTTCCATTGCCCTTGCCTGAGGACGACGATCCAAAAAAAGCTTTGTTAAGACCAATGTCTAAGAGCTTACTGCCTATGTTTTCTTCTAGCAGTTTTCACAGTTTCAGGTATTACATTTAAATCTGTAATCCATTTTATTTTTGTACGTGGTATAAGAAAGTGGTTCAGTTTCATTCTTTTGCATGTAACTGTCCAGTTTTCCCAAAACTATTTATTGAAGAGACTGTCTTTTCCCCATTGCATGTTGTGCCTCCTTTGTTGGAGATTAATCAAACATGTAAACATAGGTTTATTTCTGGGGTCTCAAGTCTGCTCCACTGATCTGTGTGTCCATTTTTGTGCCAGTACCATACTGTTTTGATTACTACAGCTTTGCAATTTGAAATGAGGGAGTGTGCTACCTCCAGCTTTGTTCTTTCTCAAGATTGTCTATTCAGGATCTTTTACGGTTTCATACAACTTAGAATTGATTTGTTCGGCTTGCGCTTGTGTCTTTTGTTTTACCTTCCTATGTTAGTAGAATAAACTTAAGTAGTGAGAGCTGATGAGTATTAGGAAAGGATGCAGCCTATAAAAATATCTCCCCATTGATCAAGAGTTGATACATTAATTTCTGTCACTAGCAGCCTATATCTTTGGTTTAATCAGTTGTATTTCATCTTACTAGATGAAAATATATCTAAGGGGAGTATCACTTCAGGTCACTCACACCTTGATGCAATAAATAATACTGAAACCTTTGTTTAGTGTCAAAGGGACCCCATTATAGAAATTAGGGCTACAACAAAACAGTGATATGGTGATGGGAACTTTTGTAAAACCATTTTTGAAATGGGTTTCCTTACAAAAGCAGCCTAAAATCGTAAGAGTCCATACAATTCTGGCTAAAATTCACAAGTATGGATGGAGAGAAACTTTTCATTAAAATAAAACTTGATATGAGGAATTCTTAATCTCAGGAAACAAACTGAGGGTTGCTGGAGTGGTGGGGGATGGGAGGACAGGGTGGTTGGGTGATGGACATTGGGGAGGGTATGTGCTATGGTGAGTGCTGTGAATTGTGCAAGACTGTTGAATCACAGACCTGTACCTCTGAAACAAATAATATGTTTAAAAAAAATGATAGTAGGAAGGGAAAAATGAAAGGGGCAGAAATCAGAGGGGGAGACAAATCATGAGAGACTATGGACTCTGAGAAACAAAGTGGGGGTTCTAGAGTGGAGGGGGTGGGGGGATGGGTGAGCTCGGTGACGGGTATTAAAGAGGGCACGTACTGAATGGAGCACTGGGTGTTATACGCAAACAATGAATCATGGAACACTACATCAAAAACTAATGATGTAATGTATGGTGATTAACATAATAAAAAAATTTTAAAAAATAAAACTCTAGGAAAAAAAAACAACAGATACTTTAGCATAGAGCCTGAAAACAGTCTAACAAAGGGTATCTGCCCATTTCTGTAAAAGAAATACTATGATTCCTTTTTGATCTATGGCTGTGTGTCTTCCTCTGCATCTTGCTCAATTTCTACATCTTTGTCCACTTTGCCACTCTCAGTACCTATATTCTAAAAAATATTCTATAGTGATCTATTTCTTCCAGTTCCTCAGAGGTTGTCCTACAACAGCTGACCTTATTCATTCTGTGACTATGACCTCTATGCACAGGAAAATCTCTGATACATGACTAGCCTAGCCAGACAGATGGCCTGGAATATTACCAATAATCAAGCACAGGGGGAAAAAAAAAAAAGACCAAAAGGGAAACCAGCCCAGTAAAATCAAATGGTACTGAGATCAAGATAGAAAGTAAATTTCAGGTGTCTATCTTATTTTTATTTTTGCAGTGTTAACGTAGATGCTCCTGATGAAATTTATAGGTTCTAGGTTAAAAAAAAAAATCAACTCAATTCAAGCATTTTGAAGTTATTTTCTCTAGGACAAACCCTATGTCAGACTAAAAGGGCAGTCATAAACAGGTCACGATCTCCACCTCTAAAATGCAGAGGCTCCCCTCATCTAGGATCCCAAAGCCAGAAGCAGGTGGCCTACCCCCCACGCTGTGGGAGGCAGTGTTACCTGAGTAATGGCAGCTCCTTTAGAGCTCACCCCGTGGCTTTCTCACTGCCATACTAGTGACCCAAACTGTCAGAGTGTTTTCTGACTTGTTTCCACAAACTCTGACCTAAAAGACTAGAAATCCTGCTAATAACTCACTAAGTAGGAAAAAATGCAAGACCTGTCTATGCTTTTAATTAGCTCGGAAATCTGGCAAATCTCTGACACAGGGAAAAAAATAAAGTCTTACTTAAAATACTGTGGGAGGCTGGCTATTAAATATTGACCCATCCCCCGGTGGGACAGGGGAGAAGAGTGGGGTAAACTATAGCAAAGAGCAGCTGAGCTTGTAGGTCTTCTTTCAACTGCTGTGTGCATCTTCATCAACTACACCGATTTGCATTGATGCCAAAGGCCCAAGAGGCTGACAGCTGTCTGACCACTACTGCATCTTCTGGTCATCTCAGCAGTTCTTCCTTCTTCAGGTGTGACCAACGTCACTCCTGAGAGGCTCTGACAGGCTTCTAGGTTGTGTTTGGTGTGCATGTTGAAGGGAATGGCAGAGATTCCAATAACACACCAGGACAGCACACTTTTGTGACACTGACTTCTATTTAATTTTTATTAATCCAAAATTCTCCCCTTTGTCAAAGAAATGAATGAATTAAATATTGCAATAATGTCCCCTCTACAGGTTCAAACTCTTACTCCCCTTTCTCAATCTATTTACCCACCACCGGCCCTAAGACTAAAAGCCTTCATTACAATCTCGCCTGCGGAGGGGGAGAGGGGCCTTCTTCTCATATCCATAACTCAAAGACTCAGGGAGAAAGGGTATTAGGGTTTCTTTTATAACCGTCATAACTAGCCTTAAAGTTATACAAAACCAGCTACTGTGCTAGATGTGAATGAGTATATAAATAAATACATAATACCTCAATGAAGGTATTTTTATGTAGGAAGACAAAAATAGAAACATTTACAAAAACAGTGATGCAAGAGTACAATACCAACTTATGTAAGTGCTACACACACACACACACACACACACACACACACACACAGTGTCGACAGTGTGGCTGGCCATTCATGGAGACATTGAGGTAACCTTGAAGTTTTTATGGCACTGAGCTGGTCTTTCAGGAAGAGGTAAGCATATACTTTGAAGAGGTAAAGGGCATTTCAGGTGGGCTGATTTTAGTGAAGAAAATCCAAACATGTTTGAAGCCATTCACAAAATTAGGTAGAATTTTAAATTTGGTTGTTTTATTTTTTTTTTTAATTTCTTGAAATCTCCCCACTCTTCCCTAGAGATTAGACTGCTTACAGAGCCCTCTCCACCAGAGCATCCAGAAGGAGTTGTCACTGACTCCTTCCTCCCACTCCCCTCCTCCACTTCAGAGAGAACCGCCTATGTGTTCCCTGGGTGACAGAAAGGATGGCTGACATGTCACCTGTGACAGGCCTAAGTGGATAGTTTCGGACATCAGTCGCTAATACTGATTTCAGTGCCCCACAATTTGAGTGCTTGGATGATTAATGGGATTCTCATGACAGTTTTGTAACATATTTCTTCTATTTTTCTTTGACTTTAATAAAAATGGGATTACCCATTCTTAGCATGCTGGGTCTGAAGAGGTAGTCAAGTTGACAAAAAAAAAAAAAAATAGGTGAAACGTATTTGGAGAAGGGGAAAGGCAGAATAGCCTAAATCAGCTGCATTTTTTTAAAGGTGCCAAAGTATAGGGGACTTCTATTGCTTTGACTGAGGCCTTTAATTACCTGACTGTATATGGATACTGAATGCCTCTGTGCATCAGCCTTGTCTATGAAATGAGACTAATAATACAGATGTAGCCCAGAGCAAAGCTGTAAGGATTAATAAAACATGACTGTTAAGCCCACCGCAAACACAAAGCATGGTATGAAGACACTCCGTTAGGAAGTAATAAAGTGAAGGCTCTGAAGCGCGGGGCAGGGCTGCTTGCAGGCTCAGAGTCCTACCCTGTCTCCCTTTGAGCACTGGGGTCAATGCAGCCTTCTTTGTGCCCTCACCATGGGAAACTTTCCCTAATCCCATACCAGGAGTGCCTCCCCTCAGAGGCTCAATATGCTCACGTGCTTTTCCATTCTTCTACCTGCACCTGCTGTTTCTCTGTATTTTGGTTCATCTCAGTTGCTAGCTTTTATTCCACCTTTCCCATATTGATATTTCTCTCCCAACTGACTCCGAAGAGAAAATGTTCTTTCCACAGTAGAGAGAATTCTCCAATCATGCTCCTCACCCAGTAAAGCAACAGGCCTTGATGCAGTTTCTCTCCTACCTCCTTTGTGTCGTGTGTGTGTGGGGGGGGGGGGGGGTGTCTCTCGCCAACACATGTGCGTGCACACACACACACACACACACACGTGGTGAGATTCGAAAGATTAACTGGGTAATCTGAGAGAGGACAGACTACCTTCCCTGGGAAGGAGATTCTGAAATTCTGAAATGCTAATTTGATTCAATCACAAATTCAATTTAATTAAAACAAATCTTTATCATGCAGGTTTTTCTGAAAAGCACTGCCTTAGCCACAGTGCAGTACAAAGTAACAAGCCAAGTCCCTTGCCCTCAAAAGGTAAAGAGATACATGCATTCGTAACTGTAACTTAAATAGAGCCACAGTTCTTGAAATAAGATATAAGCAAAGAGAATGATAGATTGCAGCTTGATAAAAGGATGGATAGAAGGAAAGAACAGACAGAGGGGGGAAAAAAACCTTAGGTTATAGAGGAACTAGTCTATTATCATCAAGATACTAAGTGCTTCCATACAAGTTATCATTTTAAAACGCTTTAACTTCTGTATGGAGTAAGTACTTTTCCAGATGTTAAAACTGACAATCAACCAAACAGGTAACTTTCCCAAGTTGTCACTGTCAATGGTACAGCATGAGGTGAAGATTATATTTATTCATAATATAAAATCTGGGATCCTCTTGGTAGTTCTAAACATACCAATCTTTGTCATTATGTAAGAAATGCCACATTACATAAATAACCATGTAGAAGTGTAAATCTTTGAGTGGACTGATGCAAATACCTTTAAACGGTCAGCATAACATTAATCCATATAGGTCGTTGCATGGTCACTAGTGGTTATTTGGAAATATGCAGTAAGAACAGTGTGACATGAATCAGGTTCACTACTTTTCTACTACATATCAGAACAAGTAGTTTAGTATGGCAGCATCCATGAACCAAAATAAAGGCAAGTGGCAAAGGCTCAATGAAAAGACTTGACCCATCACAGAAAACAATTGTCAACATCTAAACGTCAGACCACAACTTATAAAAGGACTTGAAACTAGTATGTTTTATAAGAAACAGTACAACATAGACAATTTATAAGGTAGGACTCAGTGTTAAAGACAATCTGTTATAAGATACAAGGTCAAGGTGTTTATGTCTATTTTTAAAGCATTGTTTAGTTAGCTTAATTTTCCATTAAATGTCAAATCAGCTGCCTATTATATTTCAGAGCAGACAGGGCATCTGACATTCTTACCAGCTGTGATTTTCCCTAAGGGTTTAATGGGTTTGTATATTTGTACAAAGTAATACTATCATTATCATAAATGTTTTCTAATTATTTCTTGGTATTAATGAAAGCATGTTGTATTGATGGATGAAGTACAATATTTATAAAACAGTGATAGGATTAAAGTGAAATAAATATGTATATCTTTCTGCATGTGTAAATAATAAATATTAATTCCCATCATCAATTTTGTGCAAAGTGGCTTATTACATACTAAAAACTTACTAAATACTTTGGTTATCTGTTGTGGATTTAGGGTATAGCTGTAGTGTTTATCTGCAAGCTGAAGGACCAAGGTCAAGTTGTTGAGGACCACAGGAAGGGCAAGGATCTGGAAAATGGGCCCAAGAATGTTGGATTTCCATGAAATAAGCAAAATGTACCCAATAAACTTTAAAAGGGAAGGAACATAAAATTTAATCGAGAACAAAAATAAAAAATTCCATTAAAAAAAAACCTCCAAAACAAAAATAAGTCCCTTGGGGTGTCATAAATGCACATGGCAAACACTCATCATGTGTATACATGTATCTGTACATTATTTATAGTGTAGTGGCTCTCTAGCACCATTCTGTTGATTTTTGACTTGTGTATGTTTTCTTCTCTGTTCCATTTGTTGTGTAAGCTCCCTGCAGATAGAGATAAAGCAGCCACAGGACAAACTGTAAAGCACCCAGGATTTGAAGACAGAAGACTGGCTTGGAATTTGGAATCTCCAACTTTCCGCTGAGAGGTGTTGGAAGACAGTAATGGTGTGCATTGTTAGCTCATTCTCTTGTCATCATTTTCAATGACTAGGTCAATCCCTTACTGTAAGCCAGGACTTGGTTTTGTTACAAAAGCAAAACAATTTCTCCTCCAAAACTGAAAAATATAATACATTTTAAAGTTCTGATATGAACCATTCAAGAAACATGTGTTTGCTGATGAGATTTTAAAGAAATTACATCAGTAAACTGATGGAAGTCACTTAAGCAAATAGATTCATAAGAGACTACTGAAGTGATGAAATGGTTTTAAATCGCAATACTATCTTCAGTAGGTATAGAAAGTTGTTTTTTCTTTGGATTAATATATTTTAAGTTAGGGGGTAATGTGTTGGGAATTGAGGAAACAGGAAAGCTACATCTTTCCATCCTAGTCTTTGAATAAATAGGAGTCTGAGTAGCATAAACTTCTGAATTTCTCATTTGATTAGCTTGATCAATTTAATTTCTATTTTAAATAAGCCTGTTTGTCACATACTACCCCCTTCACCTATGGGCAAAGTTATCGTCAATAACCCTCATGGTTCATTATCTTAGTCCTAATAGACTTATAGGAATAACACCATATAAGGAAAAATAATTTACAAAATTAGATTGGGAAGTCTTAGCCATTGTATGTAGGTTGATTTTTACCAGGAAGTAATTCAGATAGTGTGGACTTTTCAGAAGTTTTCCAGGGTGACAGGTGGCTGTGTAATGACATGCACAGATGTTAGGAGTAGACGAGGCACCCCTGGGTCATACCCAGAAGTCTGAGCCTTCACCTCAGGCCTCCCTAATGTGCAAGCAGCCTTTCCAAACCATCACATGTCCCCGAGGATCCCGAATGCCCATAATCTCAAGTTTGCTAAAGCATCTGTTCTTACTGTATTACACCAGAGCTAACTTAATGAAAACTGATACATTGCCAGAACAACATGACAATAAATACTGTTTCTTAATGTAAATGATTTGTAAAAGCCTGTCCAAGCAAGAAATGATCACAGAGTGTATTTTTGTAATCACATGGTTTTTTGCTGTTTCTGGGAAATATTGTTCAGATTAGTGTCCTATTTCTCTTAAGTAATTTTAGGCCCTGGACATATTTCCAGTCGAATTCAGTCCACAAAAGTTACTTCTAATCAGCTTACTTGTGTTCCGTAGGGCCTTTATTCTTTGAGTGACTATCTAGGTACACGGAATTCCTGCTTAACTGGTGCCCAGGCAACGGGAGTGATGAAAACAGGCACAAATCAAATTCAAGAGGTAGAAAATAGAGCAATCTGGGCTGCAGAAGATAGTCAAATGATCTCTATGCAAGTTCCCTTTTGAAAACTTTATTCATGACCAGAGTCAACCTGTAAATTTAATCATGATTGGTCAAATTTAGAAAATAATAGTTAGACTTTACCATCTAGAGGCCAGGTCCTTTATTCCCCAAATTCAATGAAATCTCAGCCGCTTGAGAGTGCATGTTAGCTTAACAGAGATCAGTGTTAGGAAAGGAATATGATCCTATAAACAAATTGCTATAAAGATCTGTAAATAGCTCAATACATATGTTCTATTAAAATAAGACCCCTAGGAGAAAAATACCAGTACAACTCCTGTAGAACAGTGGTTCTCTGAGTGGTGTCTTCACATCAACAGCATCAGCATCACTTGGAAACTTGTTAGAAATGAAAATTCTTGGACCCCACCTTGAACTTATTTAATCCCAAACACTGGGGATGGAGCCCAGCAAACTGTGCTTGAATGAGGAGCATCAGCAAGGAAATTATGTCCCTAAATTCTACTCAGAGGCACATTTACATAGTACTCAAATTTAACCTAAGGTTCATTGGAAAATCAAGCTAACTATAATATTCTAGTCCTTGATCATACTTGATTAAAATATTGTTATTTTCCTCTACTACAATATTTAAAAATTTTATTGAGAGGCGCCTGGGTGGCTCAGTTATTAAGCATCTGCCCTCGGCCCAGGTCATGATCCCAGGGTCCTGGGATCGAGCCCCACATTGGGCTCGCTGGTCGGCGGGAAGCCTGCTTCTCCCTCTCCCACCCCCCCAACCCCCCCCCCCGCTTGTGCTCCCTCTCTCGCTTTGTCAAATAAAATCCTTTAAAAAAATAATTTTATTGATATTAATATCTAGAAGAGGAGTCGGTGATTTAATTGTGGTCACAATGGTAACAGAATATTTTAAATAGCAAGTATGTCAAGCAGAAGCTTTAATGTTTCTATGTAGCTAAGCCAAAGCCAGCATTTGTTTTTACATATCTACCCAGTTTTATATCAAAGAACAGAATAAAAAAAGATAATGTCTAGATTTTGCACTATCAGATTAACTCTCCAGGAATACTGAGGGTCTGGTGTGACTTGATAATAAAATAGGGTGTCATTGTTTTTATAAGTCTCCAGTGGAGTTTAGGTGGAGAACTGCAAGGCAGAATAACATTCTCGCTTCTCTTGGGGGTTTTAATTCTTCGGAGCTGCTGAAAACTAGTGTAGAGGCCTCCTGACACCTTCAAGTTCCCTCCCATCTTTCTCTTCTAATTGCCCTTGGCCAAACGAATAACCACTGGGGCATAAAAAGAAGTCCCACCCCCTCCAAGAATGAATGATTTCCAAGTCATAGATAACTGTATTCTGAATTTCACAGTGCTGGAGCAGAAAATTGCAGAAAGTGGAAAGTGCAGGATGAAAAGGGTTCATTCAGAAGCTGACAGCTGGTAAAGAGCCGAGATGAGACAATCAGGGACAAGCTAGTCAAATTTGGGAGTGAAGAATGTGGAGAAATAGGCAAGCAATAACAAAGGTAGTCAGGGTTGATGAGGTCAGAAGCTGAGGGAAATGAAAAACAGGAAGGACAAACACTGATTAGGGACGGAGAAAACTATTATGCCACTTCCTTTAAATCTCATTGTTAAGTTCTATTCTCAAGATTCTAAGTGTAGGTCATTTACAAGATGCTGGCAAGTTAATGAACTTCTACTTTAGTTCATATATTAAGCTTTATGATTCACAGTACTACCAGGCATGAAGTTCTGAGCTACTTTATGCCCCTTTTAAAATACTAGAGTTTATCTGAAAGTAACTCATTTTGATTATTAGATCTTCCTCCTCCTCTCCAGGAAACAAATAGAAGACGTCAGCTCACAACTTTTGGCCTGGAGGGAAAGCCACATTGGTTTGCCTTGGACCAGATTATATATTGCAAAAGTGAACAATCTGAATGGTGAGGTATCTTCTTCCTTCCTCCACACATCCCCATTAACATGGAAGGAGCCCAGGCCATCAGGGCTGGCTCCACTTAGCCCCCTGTCAAAATAGTATAGTCCTGTGATAAGCAATAGAGAAGACACCCAACAGGCAATCTCATCGGGTTATCTTAATGGTCAAAACAAGGGGCATTTAGTTCTTTTAGTCACTAAGATAAAAAAATCAGTTCATTCTGGAAGCGATGGGTGGATTCTGTGATTCCCTAAATCAATTTAAAAATAAATAGAAAAGAGAAAAAGCAACATAAAACTTACCATTTAACTATCTTTAAGTGTGCCATGCAATTGTATGTATGTATGTATGTATGTATGTATAAAATAAAGCCAAACAGTTACAGCAAAGGAGGCCTAATCCAGTCCTAGAACATTCAAATTGAAGGCGGCCGCAGATAGGACCCTGACAGGTCCAGATCCAGAAATAAAAATCCAGAGATGATAAGCACTTTGCCCAAAGGTCAAACACTAGTGACAAAAAAAAAAAAAAAAAATCAAAACTAAACCCAAGGCTCCTCATTCTCAGGCCAATTCTCTTTCCTTTTTAACCAACCTGAGTCAGGACAGCACAAAATGAAGCTATATGGCAATTATCTGATAAATTTGATGGATGTGTACAAACAGGGATAATTATGGCCAGAAAATCCAATTTAGGTCCTCAGTTACCTAGATCGACTCTCCACGTTGACCAAATAAACTGGATAATGGCCAAAACTGCACTCCACATTGTGTTGTATACCCAGAGCCTGAGAAGCATTTCATTGTGCTTTTGTGATTAATAGGAACACCCACACCACTGAGATAACTATGAACTACAAATCTAAATGGATGAATCTTCCATCAACAAAACAGATTTGAAAGTTATTCCAAATCTCTTTTATTGGTAAGTGGAGTGAAAATGCTATAGGAACTAAACGCATATGCATTATAGAGTTTCTCTGAAGAAAGTAATTATGCTGTCTCTGTCCAGGTCCTTTGTTTCATCAAACCTATTATTCCTCCAAATGAATCAACTATAATTAGGCCTAAGTTGTAAGATGAAAAGATGACAAAACCCTCACACCAAAAGCCGCAGTAAATCTGGGTCATTCTTGACTTTATTCTAAAAATTATGGAGGTCTCCGTTGTAAACTTAAGATAAACATCAGACTTATGATGTTTGGTAATGAATGGGAAGCATTAGAGGAAAGGAGCTTTCGAGCAATCCCTGCAAAAACTTTCTTGCAAGATTTCATGTTTTAAAGTAAGAATTCTGCCACTCAAATTTAGAGAGGTTTGCCTGTGCAATTTCAACAAGAAACGTGTATTTCAAAAATAAAATGTTTCTGATTTTAAAAATTAGATTCAGAATGTTTTGTGCAATATCAGGATCTCAAATGACGATTAGAGGCTGAGATGATAGGCCTGGGGAAAGATGAACCGAAAAGCATGGTAGAGTGTGGCATGGTGGAGAATTAAGGGGGAATCACTAAACTGGGGTTCCAATTCCCTATTTGGCATGAACCAGCTGGATGAGTTGATTTACCTTCTCTCTGGACTTCAGAACCCTTATCTCTGAAATGAGAAGGTTGACTGGATGAGTTTCCCATTCTACCTCTCTTTGACTGTACACCAGGGATCAGCAAACTAAGGATGAAAGGGAGACTGCATTCCA
This sequence comes from Eumetopias jubatus, assembly GCF_037043125.1. Taxonomy (NCBI): domain Eukaryota; kingdom Metazoa; phylum Chordata; class Mammalia; order Carnivora; family Otariidae; genus Eumetopias; species Eumetopias jubatus. The sequence continues at coordinate 62,871,927 of NW_028274807.1, forward strand.
CCACCTGCTCTTATAAATAAAGTTTAGTCAGAACACAGCCACACTCAATCACTTACATATTGTCTATGGCAGCTTTCATGATACAAAAGCAGAGTTGGATACTTGCAGCAGAATCTGTATGGTCAACAAAGCCTAAAATACTTAACTCTTTAGCCCTTTACGTAAAAAGTTGGCTGACCCCTGCTCTAAGCCATTGAGCTTGGCATCACTGCTAAACCAAAGTCCATATTTTAATGGATTATGCCAATTTCATAGGACATTCATAGATTTTTCACTCTTCTTCTGCCCAAGGCCATGCTTAGTAACAGGTCTTGAGGGATGATGTTTCTTTGTCCTTTTTCAGTCATTCGGGCCATTGATGTTCTGGTCCTTCATTGTAACTTCAATAATAAGTGATGGCAATTAATAGAGCACTATCTGGAAGCTTCACTAATCATTGATAGGGCTGGGGAAGGTGACTCAAGTCTGTTCAAAACTGGCTATTGCCCAGTTCCAGGGTCAAGAAGAAGCCCTTCTCCATCTCAGAAAGAATAGTGAGACAGACAGAGAGAGAGAGAGAGAGAGAGAGAGACAATCTAAGACAGGAGTCAAGTAGCTCATGTAACTTTCATCTTCTTGAGAAGCACAATTTATGTTGAAGCTAAAAATCTATATCCAAATTAGTAGGTACAGGATTGCCTCAGACTTTGACATTACCTAAATGCCTTAAAACTCAAGTGATGCAAGGGAAGGAAATGCACATATGCTCCTTATTATCCAATAGGACTTCTCACAAAACCTCACTATTAATGTGAAGGCCTCTCAGAGCCACAGCAAGAGAGGCCTCCAGTGCAGCCTCATCTGAACGTTATACTTCTCGGTTCCAAGGACTCTGCCTGGCTATTCATGCACAGAGCCATTTCAGAACTTGCTTCCTCAACCAACTTTCTACTCGCCAACATACTAATAAGACCCTGGAAATACTTCTCCTGGAAAATTCAAGCAGTTGGCATGGATTTCCAAGAGCCAAATCTCCATTAAATTGTTACTTATAGATTTTTTTTTGTTTTAAAGAAACTCAGTTGGACCTGCATGCAGCCTTAAAACATACCCCATTGCTGGTGCTCTCAAAGCCAACATGATAAAGTGGAATAAAAGTGGCATTTGAGGTTAATCACTTTTGATTTAGACTATTGGTTCTGTCATTTTCTCATGGTATGAAATTAGTTATATAAGCCCTCTGAACCTCAATTCTAATCAATTAAATGGTGCCCAAAATGTCTCCCTTTAAACAGTATTCAGTTCAAATTGGATGCAGTTGTATTAAGTAATATCTGTTCCTGTCTTTTGATTCATCACTGGTAACCAGGGACAAATATATTAGCTCACTTCATCTTCAAAATATCTTTGTCGAAGTTAGAATCGTTAATTCCATTCTACAGAGAAGAAAACTAAAGGTTGAACTAGTTAAGGGACTTGTTAATTGTCACACAGTTATATTCAATGATGCAACAGGCATTTGAATTTAGGCCTTTCTGAATCCAGTCCGTATTCTTTCCTCAAATCCACACTGTCTTCCACTGATGATTTCTTCTGTCTACCAAGGTCTACACTAGTTCCTGGGCTGTAATGCTAACTGGGAATAGGGGTATGGGGCACCTCGGCCTCACCTTTCAGAAATCATTTGCACTTATAAGATTTAAAAGGCTATGTTCAAGGCCCTAACCTCAGTACTCTTTGCCTGCCACTTGCTTTGGCCCAGGAACTAGGGCTGGACATCTGACTCCATCTCCTACTTAGTTTAGAGCTCTTTCTTGCATCACAGTCCATTCAGTTGAGTATATATAGTCTACTTAGTTCCCATTATTTATCATCTCCCCCATGCCAAAAACAAACCATGGGGCAAATATCAACATCTCAGCCCTTAGGGGGAATCTGGCCATAACTAGGAAAATGCTCAGAAGTACACAGATGCCACCTACATGGCAGGTGGCCTCCCCATCAATCAGATCTTAAGGTCAGATGGCAGCACCTAAGTGAATCACATGCTAAGATTTAAACCTTGCATGCGCATTAAAGACTTAGAGAGCACAAGACTCAGTGAGCAGACACCTCATTGACTTTACTTCCTCTCCCATCTGGCAAAGCTGCTCACTTCCCCATCAAGTCTCTCTCTGGTGTCTGATCAATGTCTGGTTTGATCTGTCAGAGCCAGGTGTTCAGAGCAAGAACCTAGGTTTGTAAGCTCAGTAACCCAGGAGATGTGAATGCTCTGGCGAAGGAGCTTCTGCACACTTGGTCAGGGCAGGAATCCACTCCAAACCCAGACTCCTATGGGGCTGTAGGCCTGGGCTGCTGAATGCATCTGACTGGAGAGAGAATGGAGAATCAAGGGAAAGGCAGAACTGCTGAGTTTGGACCTTTAACAGATTGTGATTTTGTATAAGTGCTCTGTTATTTGTCAAAGGGTCTGTTTTCTCTGGCTAAACTGAAATGGGATATGAAAAATCTTTGCTTAAAAAATTTGCATGTTTCCTCTACAAAGCATATTTCAATACTTCATTCTAGGAGATTTCTTTATAACTTGGTATAATTTGCTACAGCTCATCATAAATGCTTCTAACATCCCACAGGAAGGATGCAAAGGAGATGCTAGAAATTGTGGATGAGCTGTGGGGTGTCTCTTCTCCTTTCTTCCCACCAGACTAACTCTCCTTCCTAGGTCTTTAAAGTAGATATAGCATCCGTAAATCAAAAAAAAAAAAAAAAAAAAGAGAAGAAAAGAAAAAAAAAAGAAAGAAAGAAAAGAAAAGATCACCTATTGTTGGCTGTCAACTCTGCTCATTTCAAAAGAAAACTGTAAGTTTGGATTATAAAGTACAAATCCCTGTAGTAAAACTCCTCAACGAATCAAGAAACTTTCAAACATGTGGAATACATGAATCTATTTCCTTAAATATTAATATGCTAAATTTTTCAATCATGTTCCTTCAAATATATTCTTCTTCTGAATATATGAATTCTTCCACTCTGCATTAAAGCCATTTGTAAACACAGTGTCTCAACTTATTAGACCATTAGCTTGAGTAAAAAATTCATGCCAGATACACTATTTTCCCCCAGCACTTAGTGCAGTGTCTGATACAGAATAGGTTCTAAAGGGGATAAAACAAAATGATGAATAGGAACGAGATCCTCAGTGCTCATGATATTTGTGTTTACCCTTTCATGGTACAGAGAGGTTATTTAGGAAATAGGCTGTCCATCCAGGTATATCCTGAATAAACCTTTATTGTTTTAAGCCACTGACATAAGAGTGTCTATTTGCAATATCGGGTAGAATAACACTAACTAATAGAGTGAACACAAAATTTAATTAACTGGCTAACAGCTAAATGTTAATATCAGATATTAATAGATTTCTGATTATTTCAGTAAAGGAATGGTGACAGAATCAGATTTATCATGAAGCCAATAAGGCTTAAATTTCAGGGCCCTTCACTAGCACAGCACCCTTCCAAGATGCTGTGGAAGTCCCTAGCAACACAGTCACAGTTTTTATAAATGTTTCAAAAAGAAATGATTTTTATGTTTTTTGAGGAAAAGACCCTGAAATCATAAAGTCCTCAGGGCCCACAAAGACTGACTCTGCCCTGGTTCAAGAAAAAAGGATGTGATGGTATACAATGCACAAAGTATGAAATCTGTACTTGTAATGCACAGAAAGTCGATCTCTTCCACTGAAGTTGACTCTTACTAATAAGAATGTCACACAGTCTAAAGTAGCCTGCAATTTATTGTCACATTTTCTCTCATTAGTTTTTCTATGATGCCTTATGCAGAGAGAACTGCCTCATTAATAACTTTGACCAATTGCTTTTGCAAGATGTTGATTATTTTTTCCTTTTGCATTTGACAAAGCTTAGAAATAGGGCAAAAATGTCTTTCTTGTAATAGTGTTGGGTTAGTTTCAATAATGAGTCAACTATGGATATCTTAAACATTTCCAGTAAATTTATCTTTGGGTGTAGACAGACACTGAATTTACACACACACACACACACACACACCCCAAGATTACAGAATGCTCAAAAAAGGAAAATAAACAATGTTTGACTGAATTCAACTTTCATGTATTTAATATTTTGGTGATTGAGATTATCATCAGAGAGGAGAGATGGCTTAGACACAGAACAACTCGTACCTATGGGTATGAGTTTTAGTTTTTTTTTTTTTTAAGATTTTATTTATTTATTTGAGAGAGAGAATGAGATAGAGAGAGAGCATGAGAGGGGAGAGGGTCAGAGGGAGAAGCAGACTCCCTGCCGAGCAGGGAGCCCGATGCGGGACCCGATCCCGGGACTCCAGGATCATGACCTGAGCCAAAGGCAGTCGCTAAACCAACTGAGCCACCCAGGCACCCTGAGTTTTAGTTTTGAAGGTGAGCACACACAATGGAATATTTTGCCTGAATCTTTGGTCCTAAACATTTGTGTTTGCTATATTAAAAGTTCTCCCCAGCACATTTCCTGAATTTGCCATTTTTTCAATTTGATTTGCGTTTTCCTTTATCTCTGCCTAGCTTCTTACAGACAAGCTACAAGGAGAAAGAAAAAAAAATACTTTGCTTCATTTAGACACAGGTTTTAGTGATTAACGTTTTTTGTATACTCACTTCTGATATCAGAATTAAAAAATCAGATTACTTTTCAGGAACAAAATTAATCTTGGAATTTTTTAAAAGCAACATTCCCATGAGAATTCAGGACAGCAAAATGAAAACAAATCAAGGAACTGAAAAGAAGATTAATTCTTGGATGTTTCTAGGACAACATTCATGCCAATAGTTAAAGGCACACAATAAAAGTTAAAGATATCTCCACGATTTCTGAAGTGGAAGAGTTCTCATAAAAACCAGGAAGCATTCATAGATGTATGCAGAGTTCACACTGTAATGAAGATTTTTTTCAGGCATTGCACAGTTGTGTTGTGCTATCCATACATAAGCAACATGGGATAACTTGCTTTTATCCCAAAGAACTGGTTTTAACAGCTGAATATTAAAACATTGAACTTGGCACTAAGGAATCTGTACTTAGTCTTATTTCCAAGAAATTTCAAGTAAACTATTACAGAATAATAATTTGAATCTCTACATGTGCAGCTACGAGTGAAGGTTTTTAATGCTCATACCCATAAAGGTGAGTTTTTATTATGACTCCAGCATCATCATCCAAATAACAGAAAACATTTCCCCTATAGCTAATTTAGACTCCCTTTCTTTTAGCATAGACTGATTAATAATTAACTTTCATCTCAAAGTTGTCTCTTCTTTAATTCTTTGAGAGATACTTTTGACATACTAAGGCTCCCTAATTTCACTGGCAGCTTTCCGTTAAGTAGACCATTTGGTTAAGACCTTACATGCAATTCAATATTTTCCCTAACTACTTGTGAACAGAAGCCAGTTGGGGACCGTGAACTGTAACATTTACAAGTGTTTCTAGCCTTTCACTGTCCATGGGCTCCCCATATCCCTGTAGCCCAGAAATATATCAGTGGAAACAGCCAGACAGTGGTCAAGATTTCTTCATAGGCCCCCTGTCTGTGGCAGACATTTGTTCTGTGTTCATGAACTTGATGTATAGCTGTGGAATCAAAGACACACATTCATCATCAAAGAAGCCAGTGTTTTATCTACAAGCTGTAAGTTTGCTGATAAGTACAAAGAACAGAAGAGCACCCCAGAGAGGAAGGGAAAAGAAGAAAGATGGGGAGCTAACAGTGGGTAAAACTGAACAAAGGATTATGGAGTACTACACAGGAGCAATTCAATCCAGAATCTGGGCTATGACGGTGTTATCTTTCATTCTCAAACCTCTCTTACCCCTCCTTAGGGGCCTACTGCACGACCTTACAGATGGTAGGTACTCAGTCAATATTCACCACCACCGGATCACACCAACCATCTGTGTCCTTCTCACTTGGGGAATGTGGTGAGAAGAAGAAATGGGGACAAGCAGTGCACACAGGGGAGGCTCTTCCTCTCCACACCCTTCTGATTAGCTTTCTTGGAGCCCCATCTCCCCTGTCTGGATTTTGGTATTTAGCTCGGGCCCATTCAAGTGTCTCAAAAAATTTCTTTTACAGCCCCTGAACAAAACCAGTATTCATTTTCCAAGATGGAATCACAAGAGAATATGAAAGCTAACTGCACACAGTATAAATAAACATGGTATGAGAACACGAGAGCGGAACACAACGGCCTGACACAGACGAGAGAGACAATCCAGCATAACAAATAGTAAGTTGTGCTTCGCCCACGGCATTTTTGGGCTCCATCAATAATTATATAATACAACAGTCACTGATTTCTCAGCCCTGGATCAATAACGGGTTTCACATCCCCTCCAGAGCTGGTTGTTGACCAAGGTGCTTGCTCAGACCCCCACCCCATCCATGGCAAAAATCAATTCTTGCATAACTGCTTGTGTGCTTGGAATGCCAGCATCAGAGCAATGTTGAGTTTAAAAGCAACTGCAGAATTCACAATGATTTCATATCTGCCTCCATAAACCCATACAGTTCAACAAGTAGTTTCAAAGGAAAGTCCTCAAGCCAAAAAACACAACACAGTGGGACCTTCTAAAACACAACAGCAGCATCCACAGGTACATAGCACACTCGTATGTCCAGAGCACACTGTGGCTGGATGCCAGAAGTTTTATCTGCCTTATGATGAGCCTATCTCATATTCTATCAGATGAGCTGACGCTGTAGCATTCTCCATGCTTAGCACCATACAATAGGAGTGCCACATAGGATGGGAGGCATGCTCTGACTCCTGGCCACAAAATATTCCACCACATCCTATAGGACATCAAAAGTCAATTACGTCATATCATCAAATGTATTTTTCAAAATGTAAAGAGGCTGCATTTCTTTATGCCTTAGTGATACATTTTCAAGCATGGGTGGGTATACATGAAAAGCAACACTGTTTGTAGTCAATGCCAAAAAGAGAGGAGATGTAGTAATCATTTAATCTCATCAAGACAGATGGCCAAACTTGATAATAGAGAAGCCAAAGTAGATTTTAAAAATTGAATTACTCACTTTGGTTGTCTGCCTTGATTTAGTTAACTAGACAATGGCCCTAACTTCTAAAATCCTGGAGTAGGAGCATATGAATGAGGGCAAAATTATGAAATAGTTTGTTTTAGCTTCTGTTGCTCACTTCTCTCCAGGGGCTCCTGGCATAAAGATGCCAGAGGAATGCATCATACACAGAGCCTTCATTTTTCAGTTTAAAAAAAAAAAATGAAACTTAGAATGAGTGAGTTGTCCAAGGTCATGAGCAGCCTCAGCGTCTCATGGGCACAGGGCCTGTGTGCTTTTCACAGTGCCAAACCTCCTAAGTGGACAAATATATTTGTGGGTTCTAGAGCCATGCCCCTAAATTACCATCCCTCCCCCTCCCCATTTTTTAAAAAAAGTTTCCCTCTGTACTTATGAAAACAACTAAGAAAGAATAAGCCTAATGAATGTATTCACACAATATGGGGGTTTTCAGGGCACTATCTTCTAATCTTTTCCCCCTCTCTAGCCCCCCCTCCCCAAAACACTTCCTACGTATACATTTGTCCTCAATCAGTTAATAGCAACTCCCTTCTTTGAACTGTTCAGACCAAAATCCTTGGACTTCTACCTTGTCTCCTTTCTTGCCTTTATGCCACATCTAATCCATCATGAAATACTGCCAAGCTCCACCTTCAGCAGACATCCAGAATCGACCATTTCCCAGTACTTTCACTCTGGTCCAAGTTACCATCCTACCCCACCTCTAGCACTACAACAGCTTCCCGGCTATATCTACCAAGGGTGTCAATGCTTCTAACTTCTGCCATGCTCATCCTCACCCCACCCCCAGTTCTTCTCACCACCACAGGCAAAATTATTCCTTTACAGCCCAAAAAAGGAATATGCCACTTTGCTGCTTCAAACCTTCCCAAGCCTCTGCCTCTCACTTGACAAATTAAGCCCTGACCAGGTCTATGAGACCCTACACAATCTGTTTCTCAAACCTCATCTTCTCTTCACTCTCTTGCTGACTCTGCACCCACCCACACTGGCTTCCTGTTGTGCCCCGAATACTCCAGGCCTGCCCTGGCCTCAGTATCTTTATAATCGTTTTCCCTTCCCCATGGACCACTTTTCCTTCAGAGAGATCCATGGTTTTCCCACACCTCCTTCAAGATGACTTCAATGTCACCTTCCCTTATCTTCCTTTAAAAGAATGAAATGTCCCTTCTTACCCCACTCCAGCACTTCCTACCTTGTTTTCTTCAGTACAGTTAACTTCTAATGTACTGTAGAACATATTTTCTCTGGTGTAAATTCTGTTCTCTCTGATCAGGACACAAGCTCTAAGAAGTGAGGAACAGGAGGTACAAAGAGAGGTTTGCTGTTTACTGCTATGAACACAGGACCTCGGACAGTAGCACATAGCAAGCATTCAATTAATATTGGTTTGTTAAAGTAATAAGGTAAGTATCAGCTTCCAGGGTAGGGAGCAAGAGGGGACAATTTGGGACAAAGAAAGCATTATTTATATCCTGTTCATCATCCCCAGAGGCACACTCTTTCTCTGACAGTGCAGAAGGTTGATTCAAGCTATGCAAGTCTTCTAGATCATCTGGCTTCTGTCTTAAATGGATGCTGGAGAGGACCTGACACTAAATAATGTTTGTAGGCAGGAAAAAAAAATTGAGGAATGGTCATACTGCTATTTTTCTTGTATTTGTTGGAAATCTATCCATTACTCTTTACTATGTTGCTGTCCCCCAGAAAGCCCAGTTCAGGAGTCAAGTAGTTCCCTTCTGCTCTAGAGACAGGAGTTGGCAAAAGCCAAGGCATGAAGGACTGGGGGAATGAGGACAAAGTCTGAAAGCTTCATTGAGAGAGATAATACCTGATACTTTGACTTCTGCCTTCTCTTCATGAGTCCCTCAAAGTCTGAGGACTTTACTTTCCTCACTTCTTCACCCCTTGCTATTTGCCATCCCTGTGAGTAGGAGAGGGTGAGAAAAGCCAGAAATAGATTAAAGGATATGTTACACTGGGAATCAGGATTGGATAAGGCCATTTCAGGGCTTTACCAAAGTGTCCAGAGGAATCTGAAGTTTAAAAAAAAAAAAATCCCCAGTAAGTGTAGAAAATTCAAAAAATTTATGATACAAGTATAGCATCTGAGCCATAGTCTTCTACAGCAGGGCTGATTATACAGTCCAGAGAAGAAGGACCCACCATCACAGCTGGTCAACAGGGCAAATGATGACTACAACCTCCTGGCCCCAAGGGCTCCCTTTCTAAACACACCCTCAGCTTGTTTGTACAAAGGCAGACAGCTAGAACAACTCCATCTTCTCACTTTCTACTTTAGCCATTTCTTCAGAACAACATCAACAAAAGGAGCACCAACAGAAAGAAGCTATGTACAGTCAGCTAAAATGTTTAGATTTCAGTGTACTTTATATTTGCCTCCTCAGAGAAGGAGAGGACATGCCATATCTGACCCAACCAACTCCCTACCAACCTTAATGACAAAGCTTGGAAAATCTCTCATATAAAAGGTAATTAAAAAGGAACTGTCAGGGTGCCTGGCTGGATCAGTCAGTGGGGCATGCAACTCTTGATTTGGGGTTGTGAGTTTGAGCCCCATGTTGTGTATTGAGATTACTTAAAAACAAAATCTTTATTAAAAAATGAAAAAAAGGAACTGTTCCCTGAGAAGAGTTAGGCTCTTGTAAACTGAGGACATTTTATCCAAGAAAATCCATAAATGAAGTCATTGTCAAGTTCCTTGACAAATAATAGCAATATAAATCAAAACATCCTCTTAATCAGTTCATATACGTAATTCAAAACAATTTTGGTCATTAAGAAGGAATCTCTCTCACTGGCAAGGCAAAGAAAGCAGTAAGTTGAATAAAGGAATCAAATGTAACAACGTTCGACTCAATGTGACTCATCTTGACAAGGTAAAGAGACCATCTCAAAGCTAAATAGAAGGGCCATTACTTTATTTTAGTGGTTCCCCAGGCCACTAGCCATAATCTATATTTTCAAAGTCCTGCCTCTTTTAAAGACCACAGCACTCAAAGAGATATGCAAGTCTACCCTCATTCCTAGATTTATACTGAGAGCATCTACGAAAACTAAGGAGATCGGTAATTTATTTTCAGGGACTTTGGGAGAGTAATTCCCTCCAGATCTTCTGGATTAAACAATGTGCCCTGAGTAAAGTCCCAGAGAGTTCTCCCTTTGCCATTTGGCTTACACTTGGACAGGTTTTTCACCCCAAACGTTATAAAATCTTGACTCTAACTTAGACAGGAAGGTATTGTGAAGTCAATTTTCTGCCTTTGAGGTGAATGAAAGATTATCTGGCACTTGAATAGTCTAGAATTGCATAGCTATGTTCAAATTTACTTTCCTGAGGGCTGGGGAATGTCCTATTTTCAAGAAGTGGCTTTGGCAAACAATTAGAACTAGTCACTTGTCACCTATTCTGACGTTCATCCAGCTTCACTTTATAAACTTTGATATTTGAAAATGTTCACATTTCCTTCACTGCACTTATCATAACTAATTTATTACATTAGCTCTGTTTGTTCATGGTTTTAGCCAAGGCACTTAGAAAAATGCCTGACAAATAATACTCATTATAAAAATAATCGATGGATAGATGAATGGATAAATGGAAAGCAGAAGCAGCTTCTTGTCACTCCTCTTATTCCCAGTGATAACTGATTTATTATTTTAGGATCTTTAATAAAAAAATTGCTGAGCCCAGTTCTAAAGCAGGATTATTGTCATGTAAGTCCTTAAGCATGGAGATAAATGTTCCTCCCTCTGTCTGTGCTACTCTTTCTCTGGTTCCCCAGGTCACACCTAGATTTATGGGTGTCATTATAAAGGTATGTGCTATTATGTGCTGGGAATGCTCACAGCAAGTCTCTGATGTTCACAATGAGGAGATTCCAGTATTTGCTACGAAAATCATTTGGGCAGCATGGTGGAATGCACTATGGTGTTTGTGAGACCAGGGATTTATTTATTTTTTTAATTAACATAAAATGTATTATTTGTTTCAGGGGTACAGGTCTGTGCTTCATCAGTCTTACACAATTCACAGCGCTCACCATAGCACATACCCTCCCCAATGTCCATCACCCAGCCGCCCCATCCCTCCCACCCCCCCACCACTCCAGCAACCCTCAGTTTGTTTCCTGAGATTAAGAGTCTCTTATGGTTTGTCTCCCTCTCTGGTTTCGTCTTGTTTCATTTTTTCCTAGAGGGTATTATGCTAAGCGAAATAAGTCAATCAGACAAAGACAATTATATGATCTTACTGATATGCGGAATTTAAGAAACAAGGCAGATGATCATAGAGGAAGAAAGGAAAAACTGAGACCAGGGATTTAAATGCCAACTTGGTCTTCTACCATTTGTAGTTAGTGGGGATTACTAATTATTTCAGAGCCCAGTTTCTCATGTACAAATAAAAGGACATCACTGCAGGGGAACTGGGCTCTAGATCAACTGAGATTTTTAAGGAAAAGCTTAGCAAATATTACAGATGTCCAATAATTAAGCAAGTATCATCAACAAGCCAAAGTAGAAAGCCCTCTCCCTAAACACAGGAGAGAAGACAACAGCTAGTGTGTGGGTTTTATTCTCCACATGTGTAACTGAACACCTATGATATCCCTTTTGTTGTTTTTTAAATATATATATATATATATATATTTTTTTTTTTTTTTAAGAGAGAGAGAGAGCACTAGTGGGGTGGGGGGCAGAGGGAGAAGCAGACTCCTCACTGAGCAGGGAGCCCGATGCGGGACTCCATCCCAGGACTCCAGGATCATGACTTGAGCCAAAGGCAGATGCTTAACGAACTAAGCCACCCATGTGCCCCTATGATATCCCTTTTGAATAGCATGAAAATCAGTTAATTCCTAGAGGTCAAGTCATTCAATAAGAAGGTTCAAAAAAGTCAATTAAATCTAGGAGCTATGAAGGCCTCAGGTTCATATATATTTTTTTAAAGATTTTATTTATTTATTTGACAGAGACACAGCAAAAGAGGAAACACAAGCAGGGGGAGTGGGAGAGGGAGAAGCAAGCCTCCCGCTGAGCAGGGAGCCCGATGCGGGGCTCGATCCCAGGACCCTGAGATCATGACCTGAGCCGAAGGCAGACGCTCAACGACTGAGCCACCCAGGCGCCCCCTCAGGTTCATATTGTTGCAGGGGAGGATCAAAGAGGAGGAGAATAGACTTAGGCGGCAGGCTGTTTGCGGCACCTACACATGGGTCCAGATGCTTCATTCACTACGTGCGTTCCAACCTTGATAATCTGAGGTATCATATCCCAAGACCAGGCCTCATCATCAGAGAAACCATCAAATCACCAATTAGAAGAGGCAGGTCTTGGCGAAACAAAATTCAAAGTCCCACAAACCCCACATGCACAAAATTTAACCAAATGATGCAATAGTATTTGAAATGTTTGTGAGAGGAGTCATGCATAAAGGGACCACTGGCTTAAAAATGATACTGCTTTACAACAATTTAATGAGGGAAGAGCTAAATTTTCATCCCTTCCAAAGCAGAATAGGCTGTAAAGCAAGACATACCAAAAATTAAACCCTGGCTCTACCACTTACTGGTTAGGTAATGTTGAGCAAGTCACGTAACTAATCTAAACTGAATTTCTTCATCTGAAGTAAACACAGGAAATAATTGTGCTTATTTTGCTGTGCCACGTGAGAAATAAATAGGAAAAGTCCCTACTATATTGAAGGCATACAATACAGATACGCAGTTATATTTACTCCTATTCTATATTGTGAAGTTTGACCTGAGAGCATGCAGTTGATCAAAATATCAGCTTGCGTTTATTGTTTAAATTGTGTTCATTTAGGGGAGCCTGTTTTTAAAAGTGAAGGCTTGCCTTCGCACCTTCACACCAGGCTCTCAGAAACTGACAAAGCAGCCCAAAAAAGCATGCTAACCTTGATCCAGGTGTCTCCCTGAGAAGCCAGGATGTTTACTGCTTGGAACATATCTGAATCACTTATCCATATCCATATGCTACCTTTAAAAGGACTGTTTTGGGAGTGAGAGGGATTAATAAATTATGTATATTTAACAGCTAAGAGAGAAAACTGTTACTTTAACAGTTTAACATTGGTACAAAACTACAAAATCAAACATAAAAATAATGTGTTAAATAACACAGTGTTTATTTGCCACAATAAAGTTTGACCTAGAGTTCATATTTTTCTTAATTTCTCCCGTTCACACAAATATTGGCTTAAGATTAGACAAACGTGATTACCTTTGACAGAATCTGTAAAGGGAGAGGAGGATCAAAGAAAGTTTTACTCACCAAAGTAAGAAACAAAATATAGTAGTGAAAAAGCTGAGAGTGCAAAGTATTAGCACAGATAACCACTGTTCCGCATTGGCTGTACTTAAGCTAACAAATACACTTGTGTTTGTACACTTATATTCAGTATTTTATATACTCTACTAAATGTTATAAAATATATAATATGCCATATTTATTGTACCAGAAATAACAGTAATCAGGACGCTTGGGTGGTGCAGGTAAGCGTCCAACTCTTGGTTTCAGCTCCGATCGTGATCTCGGGGTGATGAAATGGAGCCTCACATCGGGCTCTGTGCTCAGTGCAGAATCTGCTTCAGATTCTCCCTCCCTCTCCCTCTGCCTCTGCCCCTCCCGCTCGTGCTCTCTCTAAAATAAATAAATCTTAAAGAAAAAAACCTGTAATTATATTGAAATATATGTTCTATGTTAACATTATAATATACTGTTGAACTGTAATATTTTAAGAACATTTAATACCTTTTGAACTAACAACCTTCACTCCTACTAAAAAGTGTGGTTATCCTTTTTTGTCCACTGTTCATCCCTTCTATCTCTTTATCCTATAAATGTCTGAAGAATGCATTTCTCAGACATTTGTAAAGAGCCATCTTATAGTCACGCTTGTTTCTAAATGTGCTGTTTCACACCTTCCACAGGACAGGTTAATGATTATTTTTGGTTTTAGATGCCATCTGCTACAGCTTTTGCTGGGCCAAAGATCCTGTTTATGTCAACAAATTACTTAATTAAGCAAACTAGGTGACGACAATGAGTTTTTGAAAATGATGTAGATGTCTCTGAAAACTATACAATTCAATATAATGCTTTGTTTAAAACCAGAGCTGAGAAGAGGAGGAATGTAGTGGGAGAAGGGACACAGAGAAGAGGGTGCCAGCAGGCCCCCCCCAGAGATGGAGGGAGTGATCTAGTTCACAGGATGAGGAACTGCCTTCAGGGCAAAGAACTTACCCCCCTTCCTTGGACCACAGAGGAAAGAGGTCTTTCACAGAGTAAAGAGAAAGCTAGTGCAGTTCTCCCTGTGCACAAAATACAGTATTATCTATCGTGTGACAGGCCGCAGAGAAAAAAGGGTCTCAATGACTCCATATAGCTGAAGAGTGGCTTCCAAAAGTCCATGTTCACTTAACATTAAACTTGACTTCAGAAAACTCTGCCTCACTCCGGGGATACTGTCTTTCATTTAATTCATGGCTCCATGACACCCTTGCATATTTAATAAGGACAAGACCCCAAATTAGAGCATTCCTCACATATGCCTTTAAAATATTTTTTGTAGAATTGTACCCAGAAAATATGATTTCGTCTCAGTTGACAAAATTTGCTAATTCTGGAAGCTTTTCAAATAATGCTTCTTGTTTGTAAACTCACAGCTCCATTGGATTTTTGGTAATTCTCATAATATGCAGGGATAAACTTAAACCACCGTTATAAAAACCACTGGATCTATTATAATTCTAATAATATTGAAGGGATAGACTTAAACCACTGTAATTATCAGGTGTTAAGCCCAGCTATCACAAAAATCATACCTTCTACATATGGTAACTCTACTCTTGGTTCCAAACAGGCTTCTAAATAAGACTTCTTCCAAAAAGTCCAATGTGTTCAGTAATGCTTCATTCAGCCAAATAATTCAGGTTTAAACACATTTATGGCAATAGCCTTAATTATAATAATTTAGGGGATACTTATAGCTCTATAAAAACTGCCACTGCACCATTGGCCTAGGTAACCCCTGGGTATAACATCTCATGGGCATCAACACCAGGTAAATACAAAAACAACGTGTTCATATCCTGAGTTACGAAGACTGAGACTTTCCTTATTGGAAAGTTTAATAAAAGTGTGTTGTTTATAATGAAAATTGCCCTGTACATAATTATTAGAATGCACAATTTTTAATACACTAGGGGAAAAAATGGACTAAATACCTGTGCTGCCATTCTTCTGGGTGGGACTCCTAATGTCTGGAACTTCTAATGACAACCACAAGGCCAGGAGAGAACAGATTAGGAGATAGGAGGGAAAGGAACTAAGTGGCCAGAATTGACTCCACTCTACTCTCATCACCTTCTTTATGACTCCAGAAGCAAATTCTGGAATTCTAATACATAGGATGATCACACATCTTAGTTTGCCTTGGACAGTTCTAGTTTATATCTATGCCCCCGTGTAATTACTGATAAAGTTCCCTTTCATTCTCAGAAGTGCCTGAGCTTGAACGATAAATGATATAGTCAACCCTACCAGTAAGCTGTCAGACAAATGACTGAACTCCTTTCAGAATATTGACATTAAAAGGAATGGATCACTTGGCTATCTGTTGCTGTCATTGCTATTATTTAATACCAAGCAAACAGCATTGGGTCATTGCAGATGGGAATCAATAAGAAGCGATGCTGTAAGCCTTCAGGAGGGTCAACAGAAGCTCCTTATGGGGAGAGGAATTTAGAAGTGAGTAGCATTTTACGTTCACCAAGACACAGTTGATTGTCTAGACTCCATGGCAATACTGTGGCTTTAGCTAGTAAGTAAAATCCATGTCTACAGAATCCATAAGACAATGAGAGACTCATGCCTTGCACGGACTCCTTTCACCTCCACAACATGTAGGAATTATTATTCTTCAATTGTTCAATTCGCAAACTTTTATTAGAAATCAATTACAATGTTAGACCCCTGCTTATCACTGTGGAATGCACAAGAAGCTACAGTACTTGCCTTTAAACAGTTCATATTTTGATAATTCAAGACCAAAACAAACACAGAATAAATAAAAACTATGTGGCTGTAACTCTTACAGGTAATTTTAAAGTAAAAGAATATTGAGAGAAGGGCTATTGAAGAATAGAGGTTTGAACATAGGCCTAAAGGATGCAGAGGGCTCCCGAAGATGGAGAGGAAAAGTCTTATTGTGGAAATGAATATATACGTGCAAGGGACAGTGGCTAAGAGTAGGTTTGTTTTGAAAGGAAATTTTTAAAAAAATCGTTGAATAGACATGGTGGAGCTAAATTTTAGATAGTTTAGAAAATTTAGATAACAATGTTTAGATTTAATATATAATATCATATCAAAACTTAATCCAATGTCTACCATCTCCATTTTACTCAACGTTTTCTACACTGCAATCTGAGATCATGCTGATTAATGCTCTGGCTCTAAGCAAAGGCACTAGATAGGAAAAATATCCAGCCTCTTGTTACTTTCAGTCCTAAAGATCAGCTATAGTGAACAAAATACATGTAGCCCAACAAACTGTGCACCAATTTATGATTAAAATATTTCAGAAGATTGCTTTTGTTTCTTTGTATAACCAAAGTAAGACGTGTCCTGAGTCTGGGCTCAAATCTCCCACTTCCTTTTCTCTTTCCTTCCAAGGTCAAGTAGTTAGGTGGTAACTTCAGGATCCAGGTGCTTACACCCTTTCAAATATGCAAAGGTTATCATTCTAATCCTCTGTCTTAGCCTTCATCAAGGTTGCTTTCATCAGGACTCATTGTTCGATGAAGGTACTTCGGAGTAAACCTCCTTGCCTCCCCTCACCAAAAATCACACAGCTAAGATACCTGCCAAGCCTTCCTCCCCAGATCCTTGAATACTTGGTGTTTTCTGGATAGCAGTCATTAATTGATGATAGGTATATTTCAGTCATGTGAATCTGTCTTTTCTTGCCTCTTTGAGACTGTGATCACTACAAGGGCAGGAAACCCTCTTCCATTTTTCTTGCACTACCATCATTATGCATTATTATTTAGCATTTAATGAGAAACAATCATTTATTGTAAAATATGAATCAGTTTCTCACAGCTGAAAGCAGATAATGGCCACAAAAAAATAGAAGCGTTAGTACTAGCCAAAGGGATTTGAAATAATAAGAAAAACTGACTATACGTAAAATTTGGATTCAAAAAGACTAAGAGAAAATAGACTAAATGGGGCAGACGTGAAATCAAGGATTACTCAACAATGGTTAAAATAGTGAATTCGTTTCTTAACAGTAAACCAAAGAACAGTGGACAATTAGGAAGTAATGGAGACACTACTAAAATAGCCATTGATGAAAGGCTGCAAACACTTGGAACGACTGGACATTTACAAATAAGGAGTCCTCTGCTAGAATTATCAAACACAGTACAATGGGACTAACTAGGGAGAATTGGATAGATTTTTGAAAGTGAAATTTGAGGGCTAAGAGAAAGCATAATGTTATAACATTTATGAAAGGGAATTACTAAGCTAGTCTACAAAAGAAACAGTGGTGAATGCTGGCCCTATGCAAAATAAGTAAGTCATCCCAAATGGTTTCTAGGACCCCTGACAACATCTCTCCATGGCCATCCTTTGTCCGCTGCCTTCTGTCCTGACCCAACATGCCAACCTGTGCTTTTTAAGCTGTCCCAGCCGACAGGGCTACCAGAGGTAACTTCCCCTGTAGGCTTATTCTTTTCCCAGACCTCTGCTTTCTGCTAATATAATAGCTAGGTATGCTGTTAAACTAAGCCATGAAGGTTAATTCAACATTTTTCTGTGGAATGACTATGACATGCCAGGCATTGTGGAGAACACATAGCTACACACAGTAGAGACATGGCCCCCTCAACATTAAACAGCTGGACAAAGACATGTGCTCACACTTAGCACAGGCCCCTGAGAAAGTGGCTTAAATCCCTCTGCCCTATCGAAGGTATTTGTTACAGAGTACTGACACTTCCCCTAAATGGCTACTTTATGTAGTTTTGCCTAGTGAGCTTTTTTTTTTTTTTTTTTTTTTTTGGCCAGATGGCTATGCTCACCTCTAAGGTTACACCTACTGTTCTTTCCTGCTCTTTGCTTTTCACAAACCTCCCTAAGTGCTCCATGGCTTGCTGTCCTTGCACTGCCATCCACTGTTATTTTGATCATCTGTAATGTTATGATCCTGGGTAAAAGAGTAATGACAGTTATAGAAGTTTCTTGGTTATATATTGTAAACAACCAACACCAGGTTTTGTGACACCCACCTGTCACAACAGGATTTTTCCAGCAAAGAGTCCAAGCTTATTCATAAATGACCAAAAGAAGCTCTAAATAGGAGATGGAAAAGATGGAAAAGTGAAGTTTTGCATGACAAAGTTAGAAAACCAACTAAAATTGAAAGATAGTTTTAAGTGGGAAAATTATTTAAATGGTGCAACAGGTACAAATCTCTTTTAGAATTGTAAACAGCATCATTGGGCTGTTTGAAGACTTTGTTTTTTTGAGAGCGAATTGTCCTGTGAATTTGTGAAATTTCATTAGCAAAGTAAAAGAGATGATTCTTTAGGGAAACAAAATGCATCGTTATTCTCTACTTCAAAGCAGATGATATATATGTGTTCTCTATCAAATGACAACTTTAATCTATGAGGCAACCAACCAAGCAAAAGGTTTTACACACTATGGACAAGTGTCTATGGACAAGTGTCTATGGACAAGATAAGTAGAGAAAATTAAAAATCATGGTCTCTTCCTTCCAGTAATTTACAATAGACTCAAAAAACTTTTCCTGTGCCAAACCAACGCACAAATAATCCACTGCAAAATTATATGAACTATACATACTATAATAGATGTATGGGAAGAGATAAGCACAATTCCATTAATATATCCAATTTTTACTAAATAGTTGTCAACTGGATGAATAAACTAATGAATAAATGAATAGATTATGGTGACTGGATTCAGTCTCGAGGGATGGGTAGGCTCTAATGAACTACAGCTAACAGAGGAGTGTATTTCCATGTGCCTGAATTTACCAGAGCTGGGCCATTGGCAGGAATGGGAATGGGTGAGGAGATTGTGTTATAAGTAGCCAATGTTATTAGAAACAAGCTCAAATGGAGAAAAAGTTCAAAGGGCATGAAGAACACACATACATCTCATAATTATTTGTTTACTCCCTAGAAAAGAAATCCGGAGTACAAATTTATGTTATATAGTAAGATTTAAATTATTCCAGGGTAATAGTTTCCCAAGCTGGAGGATAAAGTAGCAGGAAAAATAATAGGACTATGATGGACAACCTCAGTCCTATTTTGTTCTATATTAATTTTTACCCATTCACCTTTCTGATCCCACAGTCTCTCCCTTCACTCTGTTACCCCCCCCCTTACTCCCTTAATCTCATAAGCTTTGATCTCTGGGTTATTTCATGGTTCTCCTCCAAGTTTGTCTTTGAACTCCAGATTCTTAACCACCATCTACCTTATTTGCTGAGATTTTCTGTTCTCATTCTTTTCTGATCTGCAGACCCTTCACCCATTTATGGCCAAAATGTGTAGCTTTAAGAGTTCCACTCTGCAACAGTCATGCAGAATGCTAGCTAGGATATAGGAAAGTATTCCACCATTTGGGGGCACCCTGAGTTGTATGTTTCTTGTTTCTTTGCCTATGCCATTATAATGTAGTCATAAAGTGCTATTTGACCTAGACATTGCTGGTGACAGCCTAGGAGATACCTAGATACCCATGATTTTCCAAAGTCACATACTAGAGAAAGAAAAGAAAAAGAAAAAGAAAAAAAGAAAAGAAAAACAAAGGAAAGAAAAGGAAAGCCAGAAAGGGAAAGAGATACTTCCGTTATGTGTATCTTCATTAGCCTCATCCATGGTTTACCTAATAATCCATTATCCATCCACTCAGAACCTATTTACATTTCTCATCTTTGTACTCTTGGATATAATAAGTGTCTTCAATTCACTTATTGGTAAAGTAAAGCTCTGTGGTGCTATAGAAAATGAATAGAACTTAGGAGTCAAAACACTCATGCTTGAAACTTGACCTTCCACTATTTTATGAACTTAGGAAAGCCGTTCAAATTACCTTATCCTCTGAGTCCTCATCTGTAAACCTTTTAGAAAAAAAAAAATCCTACACTTCTACCTCATACAGAATTGTAATATCAAATGAGATAAGGGAACATTCTTAGAACATTCAAAAAATTTTGTGAACACATTTGTGTTTTAAGTTTTGACAGTTGTTACCTAATTTACAGTCTATCATCATTGGCTTCTTTAAATATTTTATAGATTTTTGTCTCTATTTTGTTTTGAGATGCAATGGTCAAACAGACTTCAATGCCCAGCAATGAGCTTGATACATACCAGGCACACAATCAGAACTGTTTGACAAATGAACTAAATATCCCGCATTATGATACATCATTTAATTCAAGATTAATGTTTCTGTGTTTTCATTTTCAATTCCCTTCTTGATTTGTCAATGTACTCGTTACTTCAAAGAATGGTCTATGAAATGTATCTTTTATGATACTAACGGATAACTAGATCTATTTTTCTATAAGCATGGCTTTTATTATTTTTTCCTAAGTGAATTACCTTTCATTGCCCACACTGAATATCATCTACCACTTTTCTACCCACTCATGCAGGCTGGCAAGATTTCCCTGTAGTTTATCTCCATCTGCTTGGCATTTCACTACCTGGAAGAGCTCAGTGTCATCTGCAAACTTGGATAATTCACCATGCATTCCCTCTTCCAAATCATTTATGAAAATGTTAAATAAGACAGGTTCCAGGGCCAACCCCTAAGAAACCAAACTGTTTTTTACTTCTCCATTCGGAAGAGCTCTCATTTATCTCTAGATTATGTTTTTCTTTCCCCTTGTTAAAATAAGCTTTGTATAATCACATACATCAAATTGATGTATGTATGTGTTTCTTATGGGTAATAAAGCTACTTGAAGTTTGGGGATACAAAATTATCCAAAATGTATCTCTTCCATAAAACTCTTAGGGACTAGCCAACTTGAAAAGTAAAGAGGAAGCTAAACAGATAGGACTCTGGATGCTTCGGACTCCACTTGCAAAAAAAAAAGCATCTTTGTTTTTATCTCCTTTATCTGGCAAGACATCGATATGTGAACAAAAAGAAAAAACTTTAAAAAGAAAAAAATTATAGCTTTAAAAAGAAATGACTAGTCCAGAGAAAAAGCTTTAGAGTCAGGATCCTAAGACTTGTACTTTGCCTTGTACTCTGGTATGTACCACCACTGTATCCTTAGATGAGTAACTTAACCTTACTGAAATTCTGGTTCCTAAACTATGAAGCAAGGAAAATAAACTCTAACTTGTCCCTCTTGCATACAATGTGAGGATGAAGTAATACAATGTATTGTGAAGTGAATTACAGGCATTCATGAAGAAGGGAGATGTTTTAGATGGACACAGTAGAAGGTGCAAGGGTACCCGCACTTTTAGAGGTAGTGTAATTCAGATATTCAAAGGGCAAGAGCCAGAAAGAGGAACTAAAAATGTCAGGAGGCAGATGATGTCATGAGAAAGTGAACATAACGAGGAACTTTGTCTCTGAGATGAAATATGAGAAAAAAATGGGAGAATAAAATAGGAGATTATGGTCTGGGGGGAATACTGGAGAGGAAGATTTCTGAGTGAGACACCTAAGAGTGGGTGGGTGTATTGAAGTCAAGGATGCAAGATTGAAGAAATCAAGGGCTTATAAACTAGTACATTATAAAGCTTGTCCAAAAATGCACTTATCTCCTCAGTGGAGGTAGGGAACAAAATAGTGATGTTGGTCCCAGTGTCTTCCAAAGTTGGGGGAGAGCCCTCAGGAGAGTCAAGGATGGCAGTGCTGAAGAGGGTACAAAGTAACATTTTCAGAGGCAAAGAACCTCAAAAGAAGACCTCAGACAGGAGGATAGAATCAGCCATCTGAGCCAGAAGATCATCCATCCCACGTCATCCATGGTTCGTTGACTCCTAAGTGAGGGGGGACCGGGCAAGTTTTGTATTCAAAGAAGTGCCTAGATTCAAGCATGGAGATTCAGATATAAAAACATTGTTAAAAAGCTGACCACACAGGAGATTCTGTTTAGAAAAACACAAGGTTTTCTGCCTAAGCAGACAAGTTGGAAGGAGTTTCAGTGAGACGTGCAGAGAGCTATGTAAAGGCAAAGTAAAGGGGAGAAGATATGGGATGAAAAAGGACTCTGACCAAGATTTCAGGGGGTAAAAACAGGTTTTGGTGTAGAAAAAAAATCTTACTTCTGGCACAGGGTTTTTGATTGTGGCACAGAATAAGGACCCTAGATACCATCTGCCCTGGTCTCAGAAAGTAGAGCCAGTTGCTTCAAAGTTTAAAAAGGGCCCTATTGTTCTAGAAAAAAGTGGTCAACACCTAACCCGGATATATTAAATGCTGTTGGACAATATTGGTGTCTGGTTCAGAGATACCTAATATAGGTGATCCACACATTCTAATTTATTCAAAGAAATCCAAATCACCCCCATTTTTTTGGTTATCCTGTATACCAGGATACCAGTATCCCCATAAACTCAGCTTTATAGCTTTGTTCTAAGGTTGTAATAAAATCCCTTTTAATTTTTGAAGACAGAAACTTGCATTTTAAGTTTCGATAGATATTTTCAAATTGTCTTTAAGATTTTTATTTATTTATTTGACAGTGAGAGAGGGAACACAAGCAGGGGGAGTGGGAGAGGGAGAAGCAGGCTTCCCGCGGAGCAGGGAGCCCAACGTGGGGCTCAATCCCAGGACCCTGGGACCATGGCCTGAGCCGAAGGCAGACGTTTGATGACTGAGCCACCCAGGCGCCCCTCAAATTGTCTTTTAAAACCTCTGAATGTCTATCCCTATCCCATCACCTCACAGGTTTCACCCAGAGCAAAGGGCTCTACAAATAAATGCTATTTCCCACATGATTTGATAAGAAAGTGTTGACACACCCTGAAAATACATCTAGGACATTTAAAGCTTCTTAAAACAGGAAACATAGTTCAATTTAAATGTTATCTATCTAAAATACTATTTACAGTGAATATTAAAGAAAAATATCCACCCTCCTAGTATATTTAGAAATAACCCAAGCTCAGGATGCCTGGGTGGCACAGTCAGTTAAGCATCTGACTCCGGATTTTTGGCTCAAGTCATGATCCCGGGGTCCTGGGATCAAGCCTCCCCCCCCACCACCCAAATTGGGCTCTGTGCTCAGCGGGGAGTCTGCTTGAGAATTCTCTTCCTTCCTCTCCCTCCACTCACACTTTCTCTCTCAAATAAATCTTCAAAAAAAGAAAGAAAAGACAAGACATAACCCAGTTCTACAAACTTAAGTGGTAGAGGCTGATTCATCACAGCCAATCAATAAACTTAATAAAAGTGAAACATAAATGTGGATTAAAGCTGATAAGGCAGTATGTGGCAAATGGTAACAGACACTATTAGTAACCTGCCCGTTATCCATTCCCTTTTCCTCCTAACAAAACCTTCATTATGCTCAGGGAAGCTATTTGCCTGCCAAGGTGAGATCTCCTTTCCAACTCCCTTGTGTGACCATACGACATCATGCTAGGCACACGGAAGGAAACCTATCTGCTGTGGACTCCAGAAAGGGTTCTGCTAGTAAAAGGGATAGAAACCATTTCCACTGACAAGTCCCACCATACTCCCTTCCTCCACCACCACTTTTATCTGCTTTGAATGCGAACATGATGCCTGAAAACACCATAGCCATTTTTGTAAACTTGAAGACAAACAGCATGAAGGTAAGGTTACATAGAGCTGCAGGGGTTAGCCTCGATATTTTCCAGCACAGGGTACCTGCTATCTAACTTAAAAATACACAGCCCCTATTTGCTTTCAGGTTCTGTATTGTTTTGTGCTTGAAGCTGAAGACATCCCTAACCATACATACATTACATTAACAATGTAGATACAGTAAAGGTATTTTTTAAAATAAGTTGAATTCCAATGAACTCATAAAAAAGGTTTGAGTTTAGGAGGTGGATTATCATTTTGAGGCGACTGTTTATAGCCTTTGGTTGGACAGCAATATGATCAAGAGAAAAGAGACTGAATTTTGGAATCTGACACACTTGAATTAACAATTCATTTCTGCCATGGGATGGGGGGGTTGGCTTCCTCATGTATAACTTAAATAAAATCATAGGAGTCTTATAGGCTTGTTCTGAAGATTATGTGATTCTGTATGGTGATCACACAGTAGGTAATCGATACATGTTGATTCTTTTCTTCCATTCAAAATTGATCATTTCTGTGGAAAAAGCAGCCTTGGTCAACTTCCCATGAGACAAGACCATTTCACACTCTTCACCGTTTTTATGGCAAAGAGAAAGATACAATAAGCTGATATAGGACTTTTTAAAATCTAAACTATATATTTCAGGGTGTGGTATGGGGACAACACTGATTCAAGCATTCTAGAGCTACAACCCCATAAAGTGAAAATTGATGCTCATCATGGACCATGAGATACTGCAAGATCCTGGCCAAAGGATTAAACTAGGTTTGCTCTAGTGTACACACCAATGCAGGAAATGTAAGAAAAAAAATTCAACAGCAATGGTTAACTCTTTACTACCTAGAACTCCAAAAGAAAGAATGTTAACTAAGATTACTTTAAGGATGATTAACATGGATTTTTTTTAAGTGGAGAGATATGATCATTCACACTGCAAAAGGACAAATTCTACAGTTATTTAAGGTTGGCAGTTCTAGTTCATTTAAAATAAAAGTATTTTCTGGTCGCTTTGCAATTAAGAGCCATGTTGGTAGTATTTATTATTTATTTGATTAGATTTAGCAAAATGTAATTGGGACAAAAAAAATCAGCAATCAATCCATTAAAATATTTCTTAAAGTGTGTCCTAAGAAACATCAGTCCCTCAGGATAGTTTGGAAAATTTTCTTATGGTTTAGTAAGTTTGGGAAATATTATAAAATACATGGTCCTATTGGGGATCTAAGTAATACATTATTATTATAGACTTTAAGATTCCTCACCTCTAAGAAGACTAACATTTAGCTTAGCCCAAAGCACAGAATTGTTCCAAATGTCTTTGACCATGAAAGCTATTCTCCTAGTAATACCTATTAACCTCCTACACAAAGAGAGTTGTTTGAAACACACTTCAGAAATTGCTGATGTCTGGTATACAGTGAGGTGTCCATATAATTATAGTGATACCTATAAAAGCAGAGTAATGTGAAACATTCTCTGTCCAGTCTGTCCACAGTCAGACGGATAATTAAGCTGAGATAGATGGCTCACATACAACCAGATAAAAGGGAAAGACTCGTTTTGGAATGTTTTTTCAGCCCTAGGTTTTTACACTATTGATTTTACTATGTTACTTGGGGAAAAGTATTAGCATACATATATATGTCTATACACATGCATTAACAGTTTAGAGGTCCAGAAAACAGTCAATGCTATACTAGTTCAAGTATCTTCGAGAACCTTCTCTCTGCTAGGCATTCTGTTGATGAGAGAATAGAACATATGGCTTTGGTGTTTCAGAGTCCAGTGTCAAAGAGGAGGGTGGGTGAGAAAATTTCTCAAACAACATGCTTCTCCTGAAATCTAACAACCTCTCAAATGAATAAAGAGCACCAAGATGGAAACTTTAACATAATCTGAAGTGATTGGGTGTGATTTCAACTATTCTTTGAAGGCTACATTTCATCTGGTATTTTGCAGAGAAAGGTATGGTAATGGAGGAGGATATATATATCATAGACACTAGTCAAATGGTAACTGCTAATTAATTTTGGTGGGAAAACCAGCTATAACATTGTTCAACATAACATTTTTATTTTATATTATGTAATAATTATATGTGGATTTTCTACTATAGGCCAAAAAGCAAGTAAGAATTTAAGGAAAAGATTATTATCTCATGGGAGTTTGTAATCTAATTAGGAAAACAAGATATGTATCCATAAAACAAGTAACAACACAAGGGAGATGATTAAGTGCCATGATAAATGATGGGTGATAAAGATAGCAGGTGCTATAAGAGGATTAGGGGAAAAAGAAATCAGGTTTCACTATTTTCATGGATATAAAACATCCTAAATTATAAAATCAACCTGATTTAAGTGGATTTAACTTGTCATTTTGATTTTGCATGTTTAAGGTTTTATAGAATTGGGACCTCTCACCAGGTAGCCAAATAGAGAATAGAACATACAGTTCTGTCCCTGCCATCTGCCAGTTACTCCTGCTGCAAACAGGAGACTCGCGTGTGTGTGTTTGTGTGTGTGTGTATGCGCACACACATTTATGTATATATACATACATACATACACTGTCTGATTTGAATTTCTGTGAATGCTACCCAATTTGTATTTGTATTTGCATCAGGGCTGAATATTGTGAGATTCTCCAATGCAAGAAACTGTGAAAATACCTGGTCTCATTATCTAAACTTCCAGTCTGAGGTTTAGCCATCCCTGAACAGCCATGACCCAGTGCTGAAAGTAAAGATGTATCTACATAAGCACAAATTGTAACAATAACACTGCATTTCTGAAACATCTTCTATTGAAATAGCTCATTCTCAGCACCGTTTACAAGCATTAATTTAACCTCACAAGAGAAAGATAATTTGCAAGGAATAGGTTAACTGTCTGGTTTGAGATAGAATAGTTCCTAAAGTCAGTATCAAGCACAGCCTTTCTCACTGCAACCCAGGGACTTTGCACAACCAAAAACTACTCAAATTCCTTTTAAAATTTTACTTTCATATACTGTCACATGATCATAATAAATTATAAAATGTCATCAGTATAGATACAGAAAAATAATCCACAAAGTCCTTTCTTATGTGACTGTCTTTGCTGTTACTATAATTCACAATCTTTCCCAGGCCTGGCAAAGTTTTTTTCTGTGTGGATCTGCTGACAGGAAAACCATTACACAGAAGAGAATAATATCAGATGAGGGGGAGGGGGGCGGGGGGGAGGTTCAGTTATAGGATGAAAACAAAAATGAAGAAGGTCTGAAACCACACAGGTAAATTTGATTAAAATTTGTCCTCTAGCTTGTTAATGAAAGTTGTGATCATCAGCATATGGTAGATTAGAATAAGAACAACAGAGGTGGGTCAGAGAAAAATTTGGTAACATTTTTCCTCGCCGGTGCCCCTGCTGGAAGTCAAGGGAATTAAAAATCAGAATGTCCTGAAGCAGACAGAGAAGTGTAGTTCTGCGGAAGGCATCGGCAAAGAAGGACTCTGACAATTATCCTCAGCGCTTGGAAAACTTCATTATTCACTTTTGTTCAATTACATAAATAGTTCAGCGTTTTCCATAATCAAGGTGTATATAGGTGTAGAGGCAGGTCCTCAAAGACAAAGCAAAATAAAATTAAAATTAAAATTAAAAACAGTAAAAAATAAAAACAAACAATGAGAATGTGAATATATTCATTCAATATATCTGGATCATCTACAATAGGCGTGGCCAGAAATTCTTGTAAGTGATGACGCTTTGGAGGTACCCTGGGGAAATTTGGAATTTAGCTACGGTAGTTTTCGGTTGTTCCAATAACTGGCAGAACTCCTAGTATTAATTCATCAGTATCCAGAGACACCTGACATACTGCAATATTCAGGACAGTCTGATCAAAGAATAACTGTCCCAATCCTGCATGACTGTCAAATATCTCATTGTAAGTTCACATAGGTGAAAAATTGTTTTATAATTCTTTGAGGTTAGAACCTATCTCCATATTGTATTCATTGTACAAAGAATGATTTACATTTTTAATAGATACTGAATTCTGAGTACAAATATATTAAAGAAATATTTCACACTATTTGGTTGAGAATTTACCAATATATCATCACAATTTTGGAAAATCACATCATTGATGACTATGCCATGGCACTGGAGTCAACAAAACAATGTGCTGTGTGTGCCACAGCCAAGTCATGCCATGAATACATATATGCATCTGCCCACTTTATCTCCTCAGAAAGTCATGTCTAAGCATTTATATATTGAAATATGGCATTTTATTATAATTACTTTTCCTTTAAATCTTCCATTATAGCTAATCATTACATGACTTTTTTAAAAATTATGTGTGTAGGTAGGTTATATTATGTTATTAATTTCAACTCAGAATAAAGGTATATTACATATTAGTTGTTATAAATAATACCACATATTTGTTTTAAATAGTACTGTGTATTATTTGTTATAAATAATCTTGCATATTAAAAGGGAAGGGAGACTGTGCTATACACACTGGTGATGGGGGTGGAGGGAGGAGGATCTTTGTATTCACAATGTCAGCCAGTCGGGTTTAAGAAACAGGTGTGAAGCAATAAGAATGTAGATAAATGTAAAATCACTAACAGTCCTAAGTGTTATAAAGGAAAGAAACACCATGAATGAAAGGAAATAGCAGATAACAGAATTTGAATGGTACAGCGGCAGGGAATGCTTTACCAAAAAGAAAGACCTACAAGATGTCTAGGAGTTATCAAATGGAGAGGGGGTACATGTGGAGCAGAGGGCAGAGCATGTACAAATACATATAACCACAATGCAGAGAAGAAAGGAGTCAAACCAGGGTGAAGGATCAGGACAAATACATAGGAAGAAAAAGCTTTTCCATATCCTCCATTTTTCTGTGTTGAATTCTTCCACCTTGTTTTAAGTGCATTTTCCTTTGAAAGGGATTCGGATCTCTGCTCAGAATCTAGTTAATGGACCCCAAATTTCTCCAGAGGAGGAAAAAATATAAAGTGTCACTAGAGTGTATGTACCCTTCTTAAATGCCTTGAGATAGACTGAAGTATTCCAATATTTTCTCTGGGTGAATGCCATCTGAATTGACAAATTGGGATTTCCACTCTGTACTCCACATTTAGCATGATATTGCCTAAATGTTGAAGCAAATGGCTTCTTGCCTAAGGGTCTGAAAATAACAAAGCCAAGCAATACGCACCCAGGGCTCCCTCTGGATCACTCAATCAAAGAAAATATTAAGTAGCACTGTTTTCATAACTACCATTGTGGGGACGCTTTGGTGTTGAGAACGAGGCTAATTCCCACTCTCATAATGCAACACGGTGGAGAAAATGCACTGAAGAGGATTTGTCTGATAAACTTACAAATATACAGTAGGTGACTCCAATCACACACCACAAGGCTTCTTTATAAGAAGGGTTTACAAAAAAGAAACCATCGACTTTTTGAGGCCAGTGATCTCCCCCTTTTGCAATCTCTCACCCACTTGGGGTAAGGGCATGGGGAAAGGACAGTCAAATGAAAATTTGGCTGTGAATCTCCTAACTGTGAGGTGATTCAGAAAAACTGGGGGGAGGGCAAATGCCCAAAGTCTCCTCTGATAGCTTCTCTCCCCCCACCTCCACTGCTTATCTTCTACTTTTATTTTAAAACAATCAGAAGGACATGCATCCTTATGTGAGTCTGGATTGGAAAGAATCTTTAGGAAAAGATGTGACTGGCTAGGACACATCTGACACATAGGCTAATCGGGATGTGGGTGGGGAGGCTATCTCCCATTCACCCACTCCCCACAGCCTTTGCTGCCACTACCCTTCCTTCATCAGCCAGTTGATCACATCCCTTTTCTCCTAATAGGCTGGAAAACAAGAATTAGAACCTTGACCTCTTTTTCTGGAAAGGTTAAAAAGCTTTGCTTCAAAAATTAATCGTATGAGACATGGAATTGCTCTCATAATTTTTCAACTTAGAAGCTTCATGGTTGACTTTTAAAAATAAATGGTTTTGAGTTGTATATGATATAGATCTCAGAAAATCAGAAAATCCTTAACTTGACTGAAATTCCAGTAAAGTGGAAATGTGTTTTTGAAAGCAAGAAGAAAAACTAAAATCCTTCTGTTTCAATAGAACCTCCATAAGATAGGTAGATTTATTTTCAGAAACAATGTTGCCTTGTATTTAATATTTGTGAAGTGAGAAGCCTAAATTCCAAAATTCTAGTCCATATAATCAACGTGGGATCTAGCCATATCAATAAAATAGCACAGACATCTTCAGATGGGGAGGGAAAGGATTAATTACACTAAATGAAAGAGGTTCTATGATCCTCTTTAAATTGAATGTAAAAATAGGTATATGAATCTATGTGTGATATGTCAGGGTCAGCCTACAGCTGCTTAGAAAGCCTCTGGACTGGAAAGCTTCTATTCTCTACCTTGATACTATTTAAATCCTAGGTCACAATGTGCCGAGACTCTTAGTTGGAAATTCTACATTTAGATTCTAGATATTAGATCTGGTGACTTGGATGGTAGAATGCCTGTTTGAGGATTAAGATGCAGATTATATATTTCATTGGTTGATAATGAATAAAAGCCCCCAGCGAAGAGAATCCATGCTTCATGGTAACACTCATGCTGGCCTCATAACGGCTGACCTACAGCATTTCTTTGGTAGGAGTACAGCAGAAAATGAGGCCTCTATCTGCTTTGCCTCCTGATGTATCCTTTGCCACATATGAATCGGTTACAACTAAAACCTATTAACCACTGTAAGAGTCCAAATGTTTCATATCTGCTGTTCCATGGACCTGTAGAAGTCTTGGTCTCTCACATTGCAAGTGCACATTATTCTAGAGTCCTAATAATATTCACATTATTGGAGAGAAGGTCATCACCCCAAGAGAGGTTAGAATAAAATGCTCTATAAAATGCAGTTTCACTTGGCCATTCCATTTCAAGCTTTAGATTAGAAGCCTCCTCGTTAACACTGGCAAAATAAATGTAGATCTCTGTTCCCACATATTTTAATTTTATATTCCACCAGTCACATAATCATGACCATGCACTCATACAAACACCTGGTCAACCTAAAAATTCAAAGTGGACTCCCCACGTCCAAGGCCCATCAATACAACTGACAACATTCTTTGAGAGGCTCTGTTAATTCACATTTCTCTACCTTGTTCTTTGTTTGATGATCCTAGGAACTTTCTGCACTAGCTCCAGGCAGTTATATCTGACTTGCCTACAATGCAAGCATATCCTTAAGGCTAAATAAAATTGAAAAACAGCTGCTTAAAATTTCCCAAAATGTCATAAAAATGCCTATACAATTTATTTCTTAAAACGAGTATATGTTAAAACCCATTGTTAGTGTTTACCAAAGAAATCTATCAAAGCACCATCTCTTTGGTCACATTATACTCTGAATTTTAATACAAAACCCACAAATTTGCCTGAGATGGACATATTTTTACAATTTTCAAACTGATCTGATACTTAGGAGAAACATTTATAATGCTTAAAGACCAATTTTATTCAATATTTTCAGTGATCATCCTGGGAAATCAAGAAAGAAACTTGAAGAAGTTATTAAATACATTCTGATGTCCTGAAATACTATCCCTGTTCAACAGATGGTAAACATGTTCGAAGGTCCTAGTTGCAGTCATTCAGGAATTGCTGTATGCCAATCATTCTGCTCCAAGAGCAACCACACTGTTAAGATAGGCAGGAGATCATGGGCCTCAGCTCAGCCTGCACAATCATCTGGACTGACAGTCAGTCTAAAGGCACTTAGGTCTGTAGGAAATCTAGCAAAAGAAAAACTTTGTGAGGGGCCCATACTGAAAACAATCCTGAATTCAGCTTCAGTCTAAATGACAGCATTATATTAGAAAACCAAATAAAGTATGCAACTATTAGTTTACACATATGCAGCAGGGCAACAATTTACAATTTTCCCCATAGCAATGCTACCCTAACTCTATAACAAGTAGAGCACATCTTGCTTCTCGAACATTTGTCAGCATTGTTTCTCAAAGCATTAAGATCAGTATTAATGAGTTCCCAGCATAGAAATTCCAAAAGCATCAAAGCCCTTATTCCTGAACTTCAGCTCAGCCTCTGAACAAAGGCAGAGGGAAACCTGCACGTAAATGCTCCATAGTTTTTGTGTCCTTTGTGGCAGGAAGAGCAAACATTCGCCACGTGAAGACGGAAAATATGCAAAGCAAGAATGAAGCTGAGTAATCTGGCTCTTGGGGGAAAAAGAAGGAACAAAGATTCACTCCTTTATAAACAGTGAATTCTGGTGGGCTTTTTGCTTATTTAGCTAAGGCAGGATGTAGGACATGAAAGAAAAATGAAGCAAGGACAAATGATCTATTCATCTACTCTTCTTTGCTACTTTTCCATGCCTTCCTCCACACTGCAACACTGGAGGAAGGTGCTGTGGGGAAGGGCCTTCTTACAAAACAGAGGATCTTAGGATTTAAGTGATTTGGTGAGAGACCATACCTGGAGAATGGTTTATCAAAGGACAAATTCTTTGAAGTCAACATTACACATGCTCCTCTCCTCCCACCATGCCATGCTTCCTCTGGATAGCACTGGTGATAGCAACAATTCTTGTGGTCATTCATCACTGACAGATAAAGCAAGTGTTAGAGTTTGGAACACGTTTTCCAGGCCCCTTCTTTGCACCCAGCCCTACCCTCTTAGAGCAGTCAACAAGCCATTACCAATAAACACTTTGGATCTTCCAAAAGATGTTTGAAAATCACTGATCTCATCTAATCCACCAGATACAACCAATCTAATCCAGAGTTGAGATGTTCTGCCCATATACTCAACCAGGAAAGAGACCGAGGATTTATGGTCAGGTCTCCCAATTAATAGTACGTTTTTTTCTACACCTCAAATTAAAGAGAATTAGATAACGTGTCTGGATGGTGTGTGGCAGCACTGAGAAGCAGAGTAGAGAGATGGTTTTGATTTTATACCGTTCACGTTAGGAGGACAATGAAAGTTCAAGGAATTTGTCTAAGTTTGAATAAATGAGTGGCATAAATGAATAAATGAGTGGCAGATGGCTCTAAAATCCATGTTGAACTGTTATACTACTACACTGTTATGAGCACTAAATTAAACATTATCTTTAATCCTTACCAATTTGGTAAGTTCATTTATCTTTCTTTAATAGTAAAATTTAAAGTTTTAAGACTATTATCAGTCTATATTTCTTGTTTTTTAAATCTCTTCATCTTTTTCAGCTTTTTATTACAGGATTTAAATATATGTGTGTAATATTCAAATATTTTATTCTTTAATTCTGAATGACTTAATATTTTATTATAATAAATCATCAACTTTAATCTTTTTTTCCCTATTTTTAATGCTTTGGAAATCTTTCCATATCATGAAAGCCAATATTTTTCCCATAATTTTTTTAATGTTTAAATGCTGCTTCACTTGAAATGTATTTCTTATAAAATGGGGGACTAACTTTTTTTTTCCCAAATGGTCACCCAAGATTTGTATGATCTTTCTTTCCTTTCCCCATTGATTTTAATGCTAGTTACATAATCTTGGGTAAATCATAGAATGCTCAGTCCTCAACTGCAAATGGGGATTAATGAAAGTCTATCTCCGTTTCTGTGAGGAGTAAATAACACACATAAATAAAAGCTTAGAAAATATGCTAAGTAATCCATGAGTGTCAGCTATCATTCGCATTTATTTTCAACCATCTATTTAACTTTAGAATAACTGGAACGTTTGAGATATTTGTTAATTTGGTTGGAAAAGGCCTAGGATTTACAAAATAAGTTGTAAAGAACTGATGTTTAAAATATTCATGGAATGGGCAGGTCTCCAGTTATGAAAAGAGAGACAAGTCCTACACTACAATTTGTAATTCTTTCATGTAAATAATGCTAGTCTTCATTAAGTCTGTGGTCATAGAGTCAAAAATATTTTTTTAATACTTTTTACCTGTTTTTTGTTATGTTTAAAAAGCACTGCTTTTTAAAATATTCATTTATGTAAGTAGCCAAATAAGTAAAAACTTTTGTTACTAGTTCTAAATGACTTTTTTTTGGGGGGGGTAATTGTTGATTCTCTTGGGCTTTCTATGTAGTCATCTTTTATGTAAATACAGATCATTTTGTCTCTCCCTATCCAGCAGCTCTTTCATATCCAAATAGCTAAAATTTCTTGGAATACATCAAACAATATTTCTCACAACAAACGTCTTCACCTTGTTTCTCATTTAGTAAAAATGCTTCTAGATTTTCATTCTTACAAGTGACATTATTCATTGATTTTCCTTAACTTGCAAGAAAATTTAAAGTTTAACAGGATATTTTAAATGACATCAAGTATCATTTTTGACATCTGGTGAGGTGAACATAGAGTTTAGTCTTTAGCTAACAATGGATTCAAGAAACAAATTTCTATATTAAATTAGGCATTCCTAGAAATAAACTCCTCTTTATATATTCTATTTAAATACTGATTATTTGATTTAGTATTGTTTTATTCAGAATTTTCATAGCTTTATAGAGTTTTGTTGTTTTCTCAAGTTTTGGTACCATGATCACGTAGCTTTGTAACATGAGACAGACATTTGTTCTTCCCATAATTTTATTCTTCTGGGCTTTTAAAAGGTTAATATCAGAATTAACTTTACCTTAGCATTTCCAAATAAACTTCCTATAAAACCGTGTAGAGCAAGGACCTTTAAAGAGATAATTTGTTGGTATTTCAGTTTTCATTTTCAATATTCATAAATATTTAAGTGAATTTTGATAATTACAATTTCCTAAGAAACTCATTCTCTGGGATTTTAAATATACATTATCTGCTATCTCATTAATATTCAAAGGAGCTGGTTATTTTGACATTTATTACATAGAGTCTTAAGTCACAACCAAAGTTTACATGATCTTAAAAATAACTTCTTCAAAGATGGTGGCAGCTAAAAAGTACCAGAAGACTTTATTTTCTGGACTTTTACTGAGTTACTTCCCTGGATTCACTGGTGGAGTCTACAGTCTTCTAAAACCTATTTATGTAACATTTTGAATGCTCCAAGACTCTATTTTTTCAAATACTAAAGGAACTAGAAATTGCAATTCATATATAATGGCAGGATTGGAACTTTAACATATTTTAAATTAAGATGATTTATATTCATTTTAAAACCAAATTCAATTAAAATGAAATAACTGGGTAATGTTACTTTTATAAAAACGCATTAAATCATATTCTTTCATTAAAATATTTTATACATTTTGAATACAAAGTGAAAAACAGAAGTAATAAAATGACAGCAGAAATTAATTAACTGAAAACACAGAAAATCTTTGGATAAAAACATAATAGACAAAGGTCTAGAAATTTTAATTAAAAATAGAAAACAAAATATTTAACATTATGAATGATAAAGGAGCTATAACTATTGATAAGGAGATTAAAAACTTTGTAAAGCCCATGTGGATCCATCTGAAATCTTAAATTGGAGGAGTTTCTTAGGTAATTATAATTATAAAAATTGACTTAAAGATTAAATTGATAAATGTTATAAAAACAAAAATTAAAATACCAAAGAATTAGCTCTTAAAATGTTCTTTCTACATGGTTGTATAGGTGGTTTATTTGAAAATGCTCAAGTTCTAAGGCCTTAGTACTCACTTTTTGGATGAACAAGTTGTAGCATAACTAAAAGGTATTAACCATTCATTCATCCAGTTATATTCAGTGTGGCTGATTACCAGACACCAGGTGGATATTAGGGCAGGGAGGATGCGAAGGCTACAATGAATAGCACATGACAGTTGGATTCCAGGTGAGTGCAATGTGGGGAGTCTAGCAAATCTACAGGCAGAGTCCTATGGGGACACTTCTCACTGTTAGGCAAAATGAAGAAAATCTGAAATTGTTACTCACTTGCTAATTTGTGTATTATCTATCTCCCAACATTTTATAGTGAACTATACAAAGAAAACCAGAGCCTCTTTCACTACCAAATACCCAATGAGTAGAACACATCCCGCATATAGCAACAGCTCTATGAATGTTTGCTAAATTAACACATGATATGATTGGTTGGCCTTTAAAAGCTACATGGAGGCCAGCTGTTTTATTCAGGTAGGCCTTGAAGATTAATATTTCACCAAAACAAGATGGGGCCATAAGGACCTCAAGACTGAAATGTTGAAGCAGGAGGTCTCATTGGAATGGGAGATCTTCATTACTGCTCTAGTGTAAGGGGTGTAAGAAAGAGCGGGAAGTAAAGAAGCTAAAAAAGAAGGGGCCCCTTTGCGACCAACCTGAGAGTGTTGACTGTACCCTCCCATCTATTCAGGAAAGGGTGAAACAGATGTAAGTTTTAGAAAAATCACTTGGGTAGCTGTTGAGGGAATGAACTGGGGAGAGCTTATGAGGTCACATTGATGGTTACCAATGGAGCTGCAGTTGGAATATCTTTTCCACTGTATATTGTCTCATTTTAGAGAGGCACGCTTTTCAATTTAGATTGAAAAAGAGAGACAGCCATTCATTTGGTCAATTAAGGACCCAATTTTGTGAGATTCCTGGAGGTTTATCTATCATTTTGTTTAGAAAGGTAAAAGGAAACCACTGTAACTAATAGGTGTCAACACTCAGATCCCAGATGTTTGGTGTCTTCCAAGATAAAAGGCTTGTTAACAGGAAGTATGGGGGTTCCAGATAGCAGGCTCATGAGTCCTATTGTCTCTGCATGGCACTTTCGAGTTAATTTATTTTAATCTTACTTTGTTAAAATAATTGTACTTACTTTCAAAAAAAAAACATATAAACTGGTTTTTAGCAGTTTAAATAATTTTTATGGTTAGGGTTTGTTTGGCAGGAGTTTGGGAGGAAAGACAAAGGGGTATCTTCTAAAACACAACAAAAATGTATAACCCACTGAATTGGAGATGGTGTCTTTATAAGCCTCTGCTTTAATTAGTTTTTAATTTATACCCACCCTCATCTAAAAGGATTTACAAAGCTTTAGATGTCAATTAGTTTGGGTAGCTAAAAAATAATCAATATTCATTCAGTTTTCTATTGCAGTTATAAATTTCTTCTGAGAACTTATCAACATTCCATATAAAGCAGAAAAATCTTACAACACGAATCTCTATAAATCCTATTTGGGTGTCTTCCAAACTTTTCTTTTTCCTGTAGCCAGTTAGAATTAACCCACAAAGAGTAGCTGAGCTTCATTTCAGTTAGCTTAGGGTTGTTTTGGTTTTAACTGGTATTATAGAATTTCTTCAAGAATTACTGCTTAATATACTGGTGTTTTTGTTTTGTTTTTTTTTAAAGAGCACTGGATTATGCTCTCACATATCCTAGTAACTTGAGTAAATCACTTTAGTAAGAAAAGGGTATTTGAAATATGGACAACAAAATTAATTCCAAGATTTCCAATAATAGACATCAATTTCTTCCACATCCTGAACATTATTTTACTGAATGTATTCATATGTACAAATTAACTTAAGTATTACATTACTTAATAATTATCTAGTGTATTTGTCCTCTTAACCAACAGAGCATGAGGTCCTGGAGGGCAGAGGTTTCAAACAGTGTTTTGTGGGGTGCCTGGGTGGCGACTGCCTTCGGCTCAGGTCATGATCCTGGAGTCCCGGGATCGAGTCCCACATCGGGCTCCCTGCTCAGCGGGTAGTCCGCTTCTCCCTCTGACCCTCTTCCCTCTCATGCTCTCTGTCTCTCATCCTCTCTTTCTCAATAAAATCTTAAAAAAAAAAAAAAAAAAACAGTGTTTTGTCTAGCATTCTGTGTCATGTCTTAGATATAGTTGGTACTCAGTTAAGTGATTTCTGAGTATTCTGTTCCTGATGTCTAGAAATAAGTTTCAGTACGTGATATGTATCAATTCAATTTCATGTTCAGGTATCAAGGACCAGGTATCAGGAATCCAAATTACAGAAGTATTGAAAGAACTGACCATTGGCACATGCGTTGCTTTTGATAATCACCACTGTGTTTCTGTATGAGAAGAACATAGCCTCTAAGTCACTTGTAAAATTATGGGGATAATAGAATGAGAACTATATTTCAGACTTCTTATATAATAACTTGAAAATAAAGTTTCCCTTTGAATGAAAACAAAGAAGATACATGGAAAATAAATATGTACCTGTGGCAGAGACTATTTGCCAAAATGTGTTTCCTCCTCTTCCCACAGAACACAGCTTGACCACGTTTCCCAGTATTCATTTCCCAGCTTCTAGATTATTCCTAGACCATTTTACCCTTTACTTTCACACACTGGTCAGATATAACCAATTAGCACCTTCTAAAATGCACACTGAGGTATAACCATGTGACTAGATCAACTGCACAGAATATGTTCAGAAGTGATACAAAGCGCTTCCAAGATTCTCCATAAAATAATTCCTTGCTGACCCATCATTTTTTTATGGACAGATACAACCCCTAGGGCAAACTTCTAAGTCTTATGTTCAGATTGTCAGAAATATCAGCAGACTGAGTCCTGAATAACTGAGAATTAGAGGCTGCTTGTTGACCTGAAACACCCCTGGGCTATGACACGCATAGTCCTATTGTACTCAACCTCCAGGTACATAGGGAGGAAGGGAGCTCTTTGTTACAGCAGCTAGCATTACTTTTATTTCAAATTTCTGTGATGGAAGAAAACACATCATTCCTATTAGCTAGAAAATTAACATCTGGACTATGCAGTAAAAAAAAAAAAGACTGACATTTTCTTTCACATTCTTCAGCAGATATATACAAATCTAGCATAGGATAGTCTTCATTGAGCATTGT
Source organism: Eumetopias jubatus (assembly GCF_037043125.1). NCBI lineage: Eukaryota > Metazoa > Chordata > Mammalia > Carnivora > Otariidae > Eumetopias > Eumetopias jubatus. Next base: position 62,910,815 of record NW_028274807.1, read on the forward strand.
TACCATGAGCCAGTTAAGGTCTCATTGTGCCTCATCCCATGGGGCAACGGTTCTCAAACTGTGGTCTTCAGCTAAGTCACCTTGAAGGCTTATCAAACCATGTAAGTGGGATTACTGAGCCTTTCATCTAGAGTTTTTCATTTTTTCTTATTAGATCTTGGGTGGAGCCTAATAATTTGCAACAGGTTCCCAGGAAAGAACCATAGCCATAGGGCTTCTAGATTATTCCCAGAAATATTTTACCCTTTACTTTCATACACTGGTCAGATATAACCAATTAGCACCTCTAAAAGTTGTACAGCCTGCTTGGCAATACACCTGATGATATACTGATGTAAAGACAACAGGGTCTCAAAGCAGCCACTTAGCCAACAATGGGATGTTTCTCACTGTCAAAATTGTTGAAGATAGCACTTGTGTGCCAATAAGCTATTCCTGAGGTAGAAAAATTAGCTTACAGGTATATGAAGTCCTCTTTGTGGAGTGAAAGGTAAGGCGAAAACCATTTGAAGATGAGAAGAGAGGAATTATTGAGAGGAAAAAATATGTGTAAGGCATAGTCCTGGGATGCTGGCTGGAGAATAAGGCGTCATTATTAAAGAGTTACCAGAGGATAAATAGAACCTCACCCTAGCATGAGAGGAAGTGGCCAGCCAATTCCCCAGCAGAAACTCCATCAGAAGCTGTTACCCCCCCAAAAAAAAAAAAAAAAAGAACTTCAGCCAAGAGTGAAAGGCACCTCTCTACTACTATCAAGCACAACTCTGCCTTCCAAAAAAAATCGCAGAGTTCACTTACTCCACATGGCAGCAACTTTCAGACTGCTCCCATTTGCTGATCCTTTGTCTGCAAGGCAGTGGTATCAGTCTGGAAGTGATGTTCCCCGCCGCACAAGTGTACCTGGCAGGGTTTGTGCAGAGAATGTCTTCAATGAGACTCCAGAGCAGTAGCTGTGCTAACAGGTGGTGCCGGACCTACACAAGGCAGGAGGATGAAGTCGGCCTTCAAAGATCCACCAAAGCCAAACTTCAAATACGGTGGCAGAGCTGTGGGTTGGGGGGTGGGGGGTGCAGGTGCGGAGAGCAGAAAGCCTTGTTTACAAGGATCTGGGAAAGGGAAGCCTTTTAAAGCAGAGGCTTGGGGGAGACATGGATTCTAAGAGGCAGAATTTCATCAGCTCGGACAGGGCCCTAAACAACCAAGCACATCTCTATTTGGGAAAGCAAGGAAAGGTTACGCATTGGTTTCTTTAGCTGAATTCACGGAGAGGAATTCTTGTCAGCAATAATCCTCAAAAGTAAAGGATTACACATTGTAAATTTAAAAACAAAAATACTGCTAAATGGATGCTGTACCAAAATGATGTGTATGTTTAATGGTAAGAGCCTAAATTTATATGGTGCTCCACAGTTTTTCAAATGATATTTAATATTCATAACCCTGTGACACAGTATTTTCCCTCTTTTGCATATGAGAAAACTCTGGCATTACCATCCAAAGTTTCCAACTTCACTCCTTTCCACTTCTGAAATCTTCACATCCTAATCCAAATATTATGACTAATTTAATCTCAATTATACATTGTCCAAGAAGAGTGGATTTTGCTATTGCCATCTTTAATACAGCATGTAAAAAAAGGGGGGATGCTTTTCCCCCCCCACAATATCATCTGAAATCCTTTCTTACTTTAGATGGAAAATTTCAGACAATTCCTTGGTTCTTTCGGAAAAAGAATATCTGCAGGGCTGAATGCTGCCTGAAAGACTGACCCTATTTACTCAAAAGATATATATATATATATGTTTTTCCTTCTCTCTCTCATGTCAAATATGCTCTCTGCTATAGCAGGTGGTATTAAAAGCTGAGTCCTTGAATTATAAATCTACCTCTCCCGAGCTTTGCTCTGTAAATGTTGCCTGCCTTGCCTCATGGGGGTTTTACAACCACACCGCAGCAGCCTCTGCGGTATCATGGCCACCACCATCACCCTCATCCACCCATCCCTGCAAGTCGCTTTACATCTAATGGAGCTCATTAAAGCAGAGTCCCCATCAGCACAGGTATGCTGAATAACCTAGTACACAAAAGCCATGAATGAAAATCTAGAAAGTCTGAAGACCTTTTGGAACTCTCATTAGATAATGACAACATGTGTGGGAAATCTTGGAAAGAGGAACAGGTAATCCTTATTTCTTTACAAAATTATTCCCATATGAATGCCATTTTTTATCCCGAAGCAGCACACCATAATGGTTAAGCAGGTAGTCTGGCTCCAGAGTGAACACAAGTTCAAAACCCAGCTCTGCTCTTTTTGAGCTGTGTGACATGAGGCAACCTATACTTCTCTATCCCCCATTGTCTTCACCTATAATATACAAATGATAGCATTTATTTAGGTTGAAACCACTATTACTACTACTGCAACAACAACAACAACATGATGCAGCCCCATTTTCCAGAGTCTTTCATGACTTTCAGTTATCATGAAGCCTCTGTTACCATTTGTTATTCCATTCCCAGAAACTGTATTCCAAGTAGACTGGTCCTGTATTATTAGAATTCTGCGCTGATTTGAAGAGGCCACTGCCATGAGACCATTCCTAACCTTTTTCTCACATGGGGATGAAGAGTGAATTTCTAAATAGAAATCAAAGATGATGTATTTTTTTAAATGGCACTATCTCCTTTCATCTATGAAAAGACAAATTCTGAGCTCTCATTTTGTGTCAGCCATCATTTTTGAAATATCCCACTGTATTACTATGTTCTAGAAGGGAGGCCTGATGCTTTGTAATGGGATTCTAGAGGGGCCTATTCGCATGAGTAACTGAGAAGTTATGTAACAAGAAATTTACCACTAAGAGAAGATTCAGACTGCAAAAACTGAGTTAACCTAAATATAAGAATGAAGATTTGGGAGGCACCATTGTTGGGGGGGAAATCTAGGATTCTGATGATGAATGAAATCCTTTTCAACCCAGCTCCCTAAACCCATACTAGAGTCTTCTGAGAAGTCAACTGGGAAGTTGGTGGCAGTTTGGGGGGGGGGGGTATTGTTGTTTTGTTGTTTAAGCCACTTTATTGAAGTATAACTAATGTGCAAAAAAAACCTGCACATGTTTAATGCATAAACTGTGGTGAGTTTGGACATATGCACTCCACCTCTGCATCAGCACAATCAAGACAATAAACATATCCATCACCTCCAGAAGTTTTCTTGTGCCTCTTTAGGTCTTCTCATTTTATGGTAAGACACTTAACATGAGATCTACCCTCTCAACACTTTTTTAGAAGCACAATATAGTATTGTTAACTACAGGCACTATGTTGTATAGGATAGCTCTAGAACTTACTCATCTTGCATAACTGAAACTCTGCACCTCCTGAAAAACAACTCCTCATTTGGAAAGGGAGCACTTTAATAAAGGAGTGAATTTTTCTGAAAAACTGAACACAGAACATTGAAAGACGAAGGCAGCATCTGGTCTAATCACAAAACATGGCTCAAACGGGAGTAGAAGGTATTCTGCCTTTTTCAAAAAGGTGATAAAATTTTGGAACAGGTATGGGTCAAACATGAACCAGAAGGAACCGTAGAGGCCTCAACAGGAGGAACTTGGAGACAATGGACAGGAACTAAGCACAGGAGAACAAATGGTAGTGACAAGGACTCTATATAGTAGGGAACATGCACAGAACAGGCTGTGTAACTTCCCCCATGCTCATGAACCAATCACGAGCTCTGACTGAGTCCACGAACCAATCACAAACTCTGAGTCCAAAATAAGCCACAAAATCCTTAAGGCTATAGTCCTCCTTGAGTTGCAATGACCACTCTGGAATACTATGTAAGATGAAATCAATAAAGCCATATCTGCTCTCCTAATAGGGACCTCCTATTACACAGGAGAGGGATTTGAGGAAGATAAGAAATATCCTAAATCTGGGGATAGGACCAGAAAAAAATACTGTTTACTACTATTATGACTACCTCTTGAAAAAGCCAAAAAGGGGGGATAGATTTTATAAGACATTTATATTCTCACCTGCTCATGCCTTTTGTGAAGAGCCATACACACTGAAGGAAGTTTCACTGAAATCACTACAGAAGTCAGTGGCAATGGCACTAGGTTTTCCTGTGGATAACTGTATTGCCCTCATAGGATTTAAAGATTTTATGTATTTATTTGACAGAGAGAGGAAGGAGAGAGAACACAAGCAGAGGGAGGAGAAGCAGACTCCCCGCGGAGCAGGGAGCCCGACGTGGGGCTCGATCCCAGGACCCTGGGACCATGACCTGAGCTGAAGGCAGACGCTCAACCGACTGAGCCACCCAGGGGTCCTGCCCTCATAGGATTTAGATGCCACTGTTCAGTGATAACATTAAGTCCACCTTAGCATCCAGTCAGTTCTTTGAAATTACTGTGTATTAGAAATTAAAATTTACCTCATTTTCAATGTATATAAGCATTACAGAAAGGATACAGACAAAAACTTAGCTGTATTTGAAATGCACTAAATAAAAAAATAAACAGAATGGAAAACACTGGTTAAAATCTCTAATCCCTCCTCACAGGATGAAACTGAGTCCAAGTGATGTTAACCAACTTTCCTAAGTAAAAACACGTGGTAGAGTAGAAGCTGGAAGCTTGATATTCAGTTTCTCCCTCATACCATACTGACCTGTGAGTTAGTGAAAGGACCTTAAAGGCCACTGTCACCATAGGTAGGGAATCAATGGCTAGGAGCCCAGGGAGGGTTCTGTAGTAATCCCTTAGAACGGAAGAGAATAGTAGTTCCAGAAGGAGTAGTGACAATTAGAATGTAGAGAATCAGATCTTCCAAAAATATTCATGGGTGCTTGAGGAAGGAGAAGAACTAATGAACAGAAGATAACAGCATGTGAAATAAGTGACAAGATAAAGTATTCTAGGGTTAAAATCTTGAACATACTGACTTTATTAGATGTTTGTAGCTGAGAATTCTAAACCTAAATAATTAAAATGTTGCAACTGGGAGATACAGTAATCCTCCTTGTTATGACAGTGAAATTAATTTGGAAAACAAAAACCAAAGCAGCTATTAACAATAAGAGGTTCTGTTTTGTTTTTTGGGGGGATCATTTAATGCAGTGTATAAGGAAAAACACAGGATTTAAAAAATGAGTGTGGGTGGGTGTGTTTGATAGGTCACATAACAGCTCCCTAGGACAGGTAGTTCTAGAATGAATAGGAAGGAAGGGGGTGGGGTGCAGGAGCAGGACTCTTTATACAAAGCAGCTTCAGGAGTCAGCTCAAGCTAAGCCACCTGTAACAAAACTCAACCCCACATCCTAGTGGTAGAGGGAAATCCCAAGAGAATCACATCATTTCATTTCAGAAAAGGAAAGAGGGACAAAATAGACATCATTAGGAAAGAAAAACTACAAAAAAAAATAATCCATAAGATGTCTTAAAAGCTGTTTAGAGACACTATAAAGCCTAGAGTAAACATAGGTCCAGGAGAAGAAAAGAAAAGAAAAGAGCTCGTAAAAGTCCTTTACTACCAACTGGTAAAGTATCAGAGATATTAAAGGCAGAGGAACAACATAAATATATAGAAAATATAAATGGACTTAAGAAAAACAAGAAAGACTGCAAAATGTGGTACCTCGAGTTCAACTTAGGAATTATGGGAGTCCAAAAAAAGAAGCTAAGGAACAGCATGAAAGACAGTCTGCAGAATTTAATATAAGTTTTCAAGTGTAGAAAAGGGAGGGGATCAGGTGAAGAATTATGCAAACCACCTGACCACAGCAATGAGCAAGTAGACCCAGGGTAATAAGGCAAAAACCAGGAAACTGAATCTTCTGCCTCAGTCTATCTCAAGGGTGTTACCTGTTGCACATTTTAAAGGGACTATCAGATCAAAGGATGCTAGAGTGATGTGACCTTTGAAAACAAATTGACAAAGCAGATGTGGATGAGTCATCCTTGCTGGATGGCATCCATGTTTACATTCTAAAAGTAACTCAAAAGGTGGAACCTTGAGATTGTAGATCAATGTAGATGGCTTTTAAACTGCCACATTCTAGACAAGTTGAGATTTGCCGAAAGATTTTTTTTCCCCACAACCAGTCATCAAAGAGGAGTCGGGGAACTCCCTTTCAGAATACAGTGAATCCCAGTGAGAAGTATCAAAACAACGGATGCTCTGTCCCCACCAGAGAAGGCTCAGAGGAGAAGAGCGGGCACGGGCCTGGAGAGAGACAAGATCATGGCTTGCTATACTGTTGAATAGCATTTTATCTCACTTAAGTTATCGAAACTTCTAAGGTCTCGGTTTCTTCATCCTTAAAAGGAATGATCCCTAACCAAAAAATAAAATAAAGGTTATTTTCAAGGAGATTAACATGACCACGACTGTCAAGTACCAGCAGCAAACAGTATTTCTCAAGCTTTCACTACAGTGCCAAGCACCGGACTGGATGTTTTACCTGCGATCCTCCCATTGCAGGTGCTCAATTCTCTGAGCTTGCTTTCTTCCCCACACAGTATTCTTGGGGCCCAGGTAAGTTCACGTAGGGGAAACCACACCGCATCCAGTGTAGTCATTGTGAGCACACAGGTACCTATGAAGAGATCTAGTAACCAGCATGTATCACTGACCGAGCAATCAAAGAGAAAATATTGGAGGAAAACCAACATGGTTTCTGAAAAACGAAATGAACACTGGATTAATTTGCTAGTCCGGTTCCTAAGGTTGCTAAAAACTCCTATGTTCATGAAGTCAGAACAAAATTAATTGTGGATGGCATCGTGTAATATCTTCCTATTTTAAAAATAAAAGCACTCACCAAAAACTATATTCGATAGGGCACTGATGAATAAATAATGGTATGGGACACTATGCAACCATTAACGAAGATGTTGTAGGTGAATATTTAATAGAGAATAACATTTCATGATATGCTATTAAAAGAAAAGAGTAAATCACAAGGTATATGTAAACCATGATCCTAATTTTGTAACTTGAATATATATGCCCGAGGTGGGAGGAAGTCTGTAATGGTATACAGAAATGAAAGCTAATAGAGGTATTCTAGTATGGAGCATATGATTAATTTTCCATTTTCTTCCTGTGCTTTTCTAGGTTTTCTCATTTTTCTACAATGAGCCCATTAATTTGTAATGAGAAACTTTTAAAAACGCAAATGATTCTTTAGGCCGTATCAGGGAAAACTGTAGCTTCACTCATTCTAAGAATATAAAAAAAGCAAGCTTTGCTTTGGAATGCAATGGGAAGTACTTCAAAGTTCCTTCAGTGTTGCCAAGGTTTATTTAACAATATTTTCTCACCATATATTATACAAGAACAGAACTAAACAGATGGTCTACATCGGAAACCCAGCAATCTAGGAAAAGCTATCCTCACTACCTACTCATCATATATTACATACTATATATTACACACACAAGTCCTTATTGCCTTATCAATAACACGCATGCCTACATCTTACGTAGACCCCAGATGTCAAAGTCATCCTACAGGACACACACACACATCTATGTGTAGGTCTTCACAAAATGAAGTGAGAGATATTCACACTCATATGACCCTACTGACTTTAAAAACTAAATCCTTGCCTCACATATTTGTACATTTAACACAAGAAAAGCTAAAGAGCTTGGAATTTGCAGTAAACAAAAGCAAGGCTTGAATTTGACTCTGTATTATGTATGCAAATGGCATCTTGGCATCAGATTAGTCTTCCCCAGAAGCAACATTTCCCTTATGTCTCTTCCTTCCTGGACCAATCAATGGGCCTTTCTTTCTTTCAGGATCAAGTACAAATGGCTCAGCCTGGCATGCAAGGTTCACCCCGCGTCTTCAGGCTTCTTTGTCAATAGTTTCCAACATGAACCCTTAACTCCACTCAGGCTGAAGTCCACACTATCACCCAAACACAGAGCAAACATCCCTTCCCTGGTTCCTTGGTCTGTGTTCTTTGCCTCAGAGGAAGTATCCTCCATCTTTTCCCTTACCCCTAATAAATCTTCCTATCCTTCAGTATACCCTGCACTTGAATAAGGCCATGTCAATGATACGTTCCCATCCTCTGGTTTCTCTGATTTTCTGAATCACTCTGTTTTACACCTTATCCTGTTTTGTGTATTCCTCTTTAGGAAATTATTTAAGGATACCAGACTTCCGATAAATACATATTGAATTACACTCAAATGTCCAGTGGTATAAAGTTTTATATGTACCTCCCCCCAAAAAAGAGCTAGGATTATGACTAGAGTGACTTATATATAAATAAATGGTGTTATCCCCAATTACAAAAGAGTTTGCTTCTCTTATTAATCTGGCCATAAAATGAGGTCAGCAAGACCCCCTCCTTGAAAAGACTTTATTGGAAACTCATTTTGGTTTTTTTGGTTTTTTGTTCTGTTTTTTGTATGTATCTGAATGGAATAAAATGACGTTATTTGAAAATTGCTTTTAATTCAGCTATCTTGCTACTTAAGACTATACTTTCCCCAGTCAGAATCAAATCATAAACTCTCGTCTAATTTTTTAAGCTCAAAGAGGCCTTCGAGAATATTTCCAAAATCTTGCCCAAGAGTAACTTGCCCAAGGTTACATAGATGTTTAGTCAACAAAATTTTTAATTCTGTAAGTTATTCCCAGTTATGCCACTACTTAAGAGTAATGCAGTATAAGGGAAAGAAACTGGATTCGGGGACAGAAGCCCAGGCTTATAAATCAAGTCCACTTGTTCTTGGTTTAAGCTTCTTTGCTCAGCTGTAGAGTGGAAATGATAGCATATGACCTCCCAAGGTTGTTGGTAATAGGTGACAGGTAATATAGAAGCACGGCCATTTTCAATTGTCTGCTTTGTATCCTCGGCCTAAACTGCAATGATTTGTTTACACACCTGTGTGCCAGAGAACTTCACTCAGCCAAGCCCTCAGGATTCTGCCCTTGAATCTCTCCACGCATGCACTCTCCCAGGCTACCACCTTAGCCCAAACCATTAGCTCTGAACTGGCATCTCCCCATGACTCTTTTCCTTTCCCCATACTGTAGCTGGAGGCCTCCTTTAAAACCTCACACCCCCGGGTTCCTGGGGGGCTCAGTCATTTAAGTGCCTGCCTTCCACTCAGGTCTTGATCCCAGAATCCTGGGATCGAGTCCTGCATCGGGCTCCCTGCTCAGGGGAGAGCCTGCTTCTCCCTCTGCCCCTCACCCTGCTCTTGCTCTCTCAAATAAATAAAAGTCTTTTAAAAAATAATATAAACAAAAACTCACACCTCATGTTGCACTTTTCCACTTTAAAACCCATCATTGGCTTCCCTCAGTTTTACCCCTTAGACTCAATGCCACATCCTTGCAACTCTCCCACAATGTTAGGCTTAGTTCACCCATACAGGTTTACACTCTCTTATTTTCCTCTTTGGTCTTTGCACCCCTTCCATTTCTTCACTTCCTGGAATATGTTCTTCTCCTTCATAACTCAAACCATGGCAAGACTCCTCTTTGCTGTGAAAGCTCTCTTTACCCTCCTCTTCTACGCATCATTCAAATCCAATTACACGTCAGTTCCCTCAGGAAAGCCTTTCCTTGCTCCCTAGAGCAAGGAAAGTCTCCCACATATTCTCCTGGTACCCTAAATTCTCCTTCATTATATTTTACACTGGTAATTAATTTGTTATCTTTTAAGTGTCTGCCTCCTTTGCTGTAAGGTTTCTAAGAGTGTTTGCTTAGGCTTAATAAATATTTATGGAAGGAAGAAAGAGAAAGAGGGAAGGATATCAGTTGTTTCTTGCATATCCCCTCACCTTCTTAGACTCTGTACTTTGTATATACTCAAACCAGCAGCCATGCCTACCCATTCTTCATGCTGCGCAGAGCATACAAACAAAAATAACTTTAAACCCACAGAATGCCCACTCTTCTTCCTCCTCCACTCAAACCACATTATTACCTAATGGGAAAGATAGGAAATTAAAATTTCAGTAACAAAACCATAGTTGTTACCAAGAGCAGTTTCGAGCCTACATTTGATATGCTAGCACAGGTTTGGAGCAGGTCAGTGGAATTAATCTTACCTCTGCTGCAAGAGGCAGAAATCTGTTTCTCTCCATTCCTGTTTAGACAGAGGGTCCCAGTGGAAAGCAAACCTGGTCACTGGCTATCTGGACCAGCCTGACCCAGCCAGAATTCCTCTGAGAATTTGTTAGGGACAGCAAATCTGGGTTTCCTCCCAGCATCCTGCTGCCTCTCCTTCGGAGACAGAATCATGTACCTCTCCTCCTGGGAGTAGGATACAGCTTCTGGGGCTGCTGGGTTGGAGGAAGGAGGGAGGACAGCAAGGGGGAGAGGTAGACTGCTCTCCCTGCCACCCCTGGGAGTTCACAGTTGCCTTCTCAAGGAGAGAAAAGGGGGCAGGTTCCTGAATCAGGAAAGACATTTCTATAAACTCTTCTTGCTTCCTCATAAAACACTTGGCATTCATTCCATTTAAAAACTAAGTTGTATTGTTGATTTAAATGTACCTAACCCCGCACTTGAAATACAGCTATAAAAACAGCCCTATAGATGGTGCCTATAGAGAATCTCTTAATATCACTGATATTTCAGTGAAAGACAAATCGTAATATACACATCAACAATGCCAGCATATTTCCCCGCATAACTGCCTTTTTGCTGACTTTTTTCATACTGAAAAAGGAAAGGAGAACACGGAAAGAGAGAAGGGATGGAGGTTATTTGAGCAGCAGAGTTCTGGTCGGCTGACACCCTCAGCAAGATCATTAATCTTGGAGATTCTCACTCTCATTTACTAAACAACAGTGATTCACACCGAGTTACACAGCCACAGTAGCAAAGTTAATTGGAATCTAGATCCCCTAACATTTCTTCCTTCCTTCAGCAATTCCTCAGTACTGCAAGCTGAAATATTAAGTGGGACTGTTGTAGGCTTATGAAAATGGGAAACAAACAAAGGGTGGTTATTAGCAGGGAATTAGAAGTGGACACATGTGTTCCTTCAATTCTTGTTTTGCTTTGTTTTGTGTTTTGGCTTAAGCCCTCCCAGCAAAGTAAGAAGGCAGAAGCAGCTTATGCAACCCTCTATCAATACTGGTATCTCCCCTCAGCATTAAATTAGCACTGGGAGCTCAATATGGCTCTCACCCAAGTCCAGAGAAAGAAAGGATGGAGGCAGGGAGAAAGAGATAGCTATGAACACTGGCAAATTCTGTTCAGTCGGTGGCGAGCAGCCAGATCATGCCTTTTAATTTAACTCTTTATCTTCTCTGGCAGAAACAAATAATGCATTTGCTTAAAGCTTTATAACTTTGCAAGCATGCAAATGACATCCCCTGGGCACCATTTTCCCAATTCAATAAATGAGGAAACGGAGACTTAGATCAGATGATGGTCTACATTTTATCAGGAAATTAGTGGATTCAAAATCAGAATCTAGATTTCCTAGTGTGTATCTCCGTGTTCTATTCACTCGACCATCTTCCCTACTAATAATGTCCAGGCTAGCACTGCTTCCGTTGGCAGCACTGAGGTTTTTAAATAAGAATGATAGAGAATAAAAGGGAAGCATGGGTGGGGGAGGGGTCATGGTATGAAGGGAAGCATCATGTAAGGAAAATATATGTATATTTTAGTCATTTCAAACTTTTAGGCAGGGTAGAAAGGTATACAACGAAGAAAATAACTATGTAGGAAAATAGGATAAACAAGATCTTCACGGTACAAATATTGTTGTGTGTTCAAAGGCATGTTCAGCCTCAGGATGTGACAATTCTGTAAAATGAATCAGTCTTCTGGGGTTGACCTGTGGACAGTTATCAAATGAAATAAGAAATCTAAGACTTTACGGTCAACTGCTTTATTTCTAGAGTTTTCTAGAGTAACAAGCTACTTGTGAAGAACTCCTACAAAAAAGTACTGTATACATTTTTCACCAGTCATCATGGTAATTTGAGGCAGGGCTTTTGTATTATAATTAACAATCATCACTGAAAACTTTGACAAGGTCTGTTCAACCACCTACAAAATCTAAAGGCAACGTTCCATAAAAGGGGAGAATCTAAGTTCCTCAGAATGTCAAGGTTTGTGGTTTTTTTTTTTTTTTTTTATGTGTGAGGTCAGACTTTTTTTTGGAATGCAAGTGTCTTAGAAAAAAAGAAACTGTTTCTCTTGTATCTCAGAGGTACCGCACGGCAGCCAGTGGTCCAGGAATCTATGCTGGGATACCGATGGTGGCAAAGATGTGGCTATCATCAACGTTCCTACCCAGCAGAAACTCTGAACTGATGGATATGCTTTAACTCTTTTTAAGTTACTCTGGTGAAATTAGAAGCTTTATGTTTTCACTTCCTAAATACTTATCACCTAATATTAAAACAACGTGTAACTTGGACTAAAAAAAATCATCTTGAAGGGTCTTGTTTTTAGTCCTTGTCCAAGGGAGTTGTGACATACCACTGGAGAAGTTTTGCCAACATATTTGCATTAGAACCGTTTGGGAAGGGGGTGGAGAGTGCCCCTGGGAGCAATTTAGGCCTAGCTCACAAAAGATGTTCTTTAAAGGGAGCCTCAGAACAATGGGATAGAACTCTCCCCTCCTAGGCATTTCTGCTGCTCCCTCACTGAGCAGCTGCAAGGCTCCCCTCAGGGGTTGGCCATGCTGCCCCTCATGCACTTTAACTCTTCTCTCCTGGCCACTCAGCAGCCCAAATCTGGCTGCAGGCAGAAGCCAAAGCGACCTTCATGCCCAGATGAGCTAAAAATGGGGGTGAGGTGGGCCCAAGTGGAGTTCATCTCTTCTGTAATCCCCAAAGGGCACACAGCTCCTGCCATCCAGATGCCAAAGGGAGAGAACAGAGCCAACCTCAGTGAAAAGCAGTGGCTGATCCCTGGCTCTGGAGCTTGAGAAAGAAGGGACAGATGCCACATGAGAAGGAGACCCAGCCAGATCTGAGACAATGGAACAGGGGCCTCAAATTAAATGAAGCACAAAAATGGAGAGTTCTGAGGAGTTTTTGTTCTTGTTTGCTTGCTTCCCTTTACCTTTAAAAAAAAATTTAATTGAACTCTTTTCTCTCTGCTTGCTCAGGATTACAAGGAAACGTGATTATGGTGTAGTCAGGAACTAGAGAACTTTCTTCAGAGAACGTAGAGCCTTTATCTAAGGAGTTATCATTAACATAAAACACATTTAACAGTGTATCAAGGATAAAACCCAGCTAGGCCACTAACTAGGTAAACTTCTCACCACTTTCTCATTGCTCCAAAGTTCTAAATTGTACAGACCAATATCAGAAAGATGTGGCATGAAGGAATATAATCAACTACAGCAAAGTACTCTAGGATATTTGGATAAGTAGTACCAGAAAAATTATAGGTCTTTATTCATATGTAAATATATCTTGACTAACATCTTCCATCATGTTTCAAAATGGTAACGATCCTTAAGTCATCACTGAGGAACAGAACCTAATTATTACTGAGAACACACCGACATACGTCTGACCTGCCCACAGCCACACAGTAAGGGCTTAGACTGCACAACCTCTGTCTCACGAGTCCAGCCCAAGTTATTCAATAAATATTCATCCACACAGCCCCAGATACTCACATTAGAAATTTCTGAACAAATTGAGTCTAATTAAAAATGAACACCAAGAATAGCATCATCTGTGGATCCATGAACATATCCATGAAAAACAACAGAAGTAACTATGCTGCAGGAGGGAGACAGTAGTCAAGAGAAGGAGCTGAATCAGAAGGGCCATGGGCTCTGACATTGAATAACCTGTGTAAGAGAGAGGGAACACGTTGTGAGGCAGGCAATCCAACTCGCCATGATGAAGACAGAGGAGTAGTATACGGCAACTGTTTGTGATTGATGCCCGTGTTTCCTAGCTTCATCAGACCACACTGCCTTCTCCTCCTACCCCATTAGCTCCCAGTCTGTGCCAAACAGGGGACCCCAAAGCTTAAGAACTGGGACCACTTCCCATGATTCATTGAACTCTATTGAGTAAACTCTTTAAAAACTCCTCTTTGGAAACAACGATATTCTCTAGGAAGAAAAACCACTCACTTTGCTCAAATGATACCAGATACTCTATTTCAAAGAGTTGCCATTATCGTTAACTTTGGAATTTCTAAGAAGACTATAGAGCTTTATTTTTAGGTGGAAGATCTGAAATCTAATGCTCTGCTCTGGTGCTTCATTAGACCTTTCCCAACATTTAGAGGTGCCATCTGATATCAGCCCAGCACTGTGATCTGCCCTTCACTCATGTGACTCCCCCTAAGAGAAGCCTGTATTAGTGACTTCATTCTTAGCATTTTTATCTGAAGAGCTAAGTTCTTAAGAGTTAAATGGAATAGGAAGGGATTAACCTCTGCTGCTGGCAGAGTACAGCCAGGATGCTAATGTCTCTGTATGAAAAAGCTGAACTGCAGTAATATCTGAAATCACAGAGGAAGTCTGAAGAGCTTTGGAGGAAAAAAAAATATGGAGGGATAAAATGTTAGAAGCCAAAGCTGGTTTGGGATTCAATTTTTCATGTAGGCATGTTTAGGAGAGGAATTATGTATTACAAGACCCCACAATTTAGATGGTGGAGGAATGGGTCAGTGAGTTCTAAGATGAGGAAGTTTTTAGGACGTGTAACTTGTAATTGTGTTATGGGTGAGTTCCAGCAGCTCCCCTAAGCTTATTTCAAAATTTAACTTCAACATAGTGTTTATTCACTTGCAATGCTTCAACTAGTAAACAGGCAGGGAGTCTATTCTCTTTTCATTTGGCAAGAGGGTTCTACATCTACACAAAATATCCCCCAGCGATGAAAAATGAAACCCACAAGTGTAACATTAGCAACCAGCTGTCAGAAGAAAATCAGGAGTAGGGTTGTCAGTCTGGTCATTTCAAGCCAGCGTGCTCATGAGAGGGTCTGTGCGTGCGTGTGTGCATGCACATGGATGTATCAGTGAACTGACTCACATGTGCGGTAGCCTAAGAAATGTGAGCGGGTGCCGGTCTTAATGATGGCAGAATGCCCCAAACATGAAGATGCAGTAGGACCATCAGGGGTAAAGCAATACAGCACAGACTCTCTACAGCTAATTGTGCAGGGCTCCTCTCATGGAAGAGTAGGACACAGGTGGATTAAAGAGAGTATGTTTTCATGTTAGAACTACTTCATGTATTGTAGGTACGTTCAACACATATGTGAGCTCTGGATGCCAGCTTGTAAGTGAAATGCACACCGTGTTTTCATTTTTAACCTTCAGGAATTCATTTCACAACCTCTCAAAACGTAGGGACCTAACCCTCTTCAAAGTAAACACCCAGCACCAGCAATGTAGTCCTCCCAGCAAGAAACATATTGACCATTCCGAGTCAGCACAGCTATTAACCCGTAAATTCCTATTTTCTCTCTCATCTCCCCCCCAACTCCGTATCCTCCCCTCCGCCCGCTTCCCTCCCCCACCTCGGGCAGAATCCATAAGGGGTATTTTACATAGAGATACAAGTACCAGGTGCAGAGCGGATACCCAGCCTCCTTCTAAACTTAATGCCAATTCCCTCCTCAAAGAGAAGGAATGCAGTGGTATCAGCACCGGGGACACGGGGACAGCGAACACCACGGCGGCACTTGGGAGTTTACAGAGGAGCAGCCCCAGCTCCGCCACCGCCACCCCTCACACCAGCCCCCACCCCCGCCAACACACGAGCACACACGCGCGCGCGCGCACACACACACACACACACACACACACACCCCACTCTACCTCCCCCTGCCCCCCCCCACACACACACCACCAACAGCGATAATGCAGCAAGTCAGTCTGCGCACTCCTGCACGCCTCAGGACCCAGCCTGGGCGCAGAGCCGGGAAGGCAGGGAGCGCACCGCAGGACTTGTCAATAAACAGCGTTCCGTCCATATTCCGAGCGCTCGTCACTCCAGCGACCACCCCGAGCCTGGCGGCGGGAAGGACCCTGCGCGAGGAGCCAGGGAAGCCTCCCCTTACCTTGCAGCGAGAAGAGGGACAGGAAGAAGCCCAGCACCCAGACGCTGTGCAGCCAGTAGGTCCTCATGTCTCCGCCGCGCTCCGTGCTCCGTCGCGCGTCCTGCTCTCGCCTCTTCCGCTCGCGCTCTCTCTAGTAAAACGCGCGGCTCGCTTCCCTCGATTTCCTTTTGGGCTCTCCCGGCTCCCGCAACCCGGACAGACCAGGCTCCTGCCGCACGACGGCCGGATCCAAACAGCTTCGCTGTCCCCCTTGAGAGCGCGAGCCAGGAGCCGGGAGGGACGCTTGAAGCCTGTGCCTGGTGGAAACACAGCGAGCCCCCTTCTCGCTCAAGCTCTCCCGCTGCCTCCTTCCTACCCTCCTCTCCCTCACTCCCCTGCAGCTCCAACTAAATGCGACTGTACTTAAACAAGCAGCGTCTTATAGGACCGCGAACCCAGCCGAAAGGGCCCCGCTACTGCCATCTAGTGCTCCCATCTCGGTATCGCCGCAGCTCTGCGTTTGCTTGTGTGTGTGCGAGGTCCATCCAATGCCGCCAGTTCCCCTTTGCTCTCAGCAAACACAGGTGAAGCTCCTGCCCTCCGGAGTCCTTGATTTAACCTTGTTATATCCCATAGGTCCTGATTCTCTCTTTTGCACGGGGAAAGGCTTGGCAATTACCACCCACATTTCTTCATTATCCCATCGCTCCTTCTCTCTCTGAAATTCCCTTTCTTTCCTCAACAACTCAAATGGAACTGCCCTTCCAAATGTCACCTTGACCTCCACCTCAGAGGTCTAATGACTGTTTGAAGCCTCATCCTACCTGATTTAATGCTGTATTTCACAGTGTTGCCCATTCCTTTTTATTTGAGTTCAAAGTCACTGAGTCCGAACAGTTCTCCTGCTGTTTCTGACTTTCCCTTCCAAGAGCCCCCTGGGTCCTCTGCAATTCTTTGTTTATATTTTCTTGTTTCTTTCCATATTTAAGTTATTTGAAAATCAAACACATCTGTACTGGTTACTCCAAGGTGGAGATCTCCACCAATTACCTCCTACTTAGCCCTCAAATCAGACTTTCCAGGTGGGTGGGTACCAAGCATTTCCATCTGAATGCCCTTGGGCCAGATATCAATTGAGTGAGAGGTCAGATAGGTTCTTACTAAAGAGCACTGGCTGAAATCCAGAACTGGATTTCACTTCTGTCGTGGTGGCCCCCGTTCACGGAGGACCTTAACCCAGTCATTTAATCTCTGAACTTTGTTTGACTCTTTGGTGAAATGGAGAAATTGAATTACATGATCATGATGTCTTTGGCCCTTTCCAACTCTATTTGTAGTGTCTGTATCAGGTTTCTCAACTTTGGCACTATGGGCATATTGCATCAGATAAATCTTTGCTGTGGGAGGCTGTCTTGTGCACTGTATGATTTTTAGCAGCATCCCTGTCTTCTACCTACTAGATGACAGTAGCCCCCACACACATAAATCATGACAGCTAGAAAGTCTGGCAGGCAATGCTGAATGCCTTCTAGGGAACAAAATTGCCCCCAGCTGAGCACCTCTGATCCATACCTCCTGCCATTTTCCTTCAGGAATCATTCCCTATTCCCAGCTTCCCCATTTCTGTTAGATTCCAATTCCACAGGCTTATACCTTTAGAATATCTTTCATCCCTTTTGGAACTTCAGTTGGTCATCAATCTCACCAATGTGAATACATCTAAGATGCCTCTATCTTTTTCCAGCTCCACTGCCACCATTTTCATAATATATTGAACATGTATTGTGCCTTATACTTCCCAAAATATCTAATTTTCAATTATCCAATTTGAATCTCATAACAGTGCTGTAGTATCTTCAGGGACGGTGTTAGCTCTTTTGTGTTAGTAAGAAAAGCAGACAAAGAAAAAGTTAAATGACTTTTCCTATAGCACACAACACGTCACTGACAGTGTCAGCAAAGCTGAGGGAGATCTCTTCACTGCTGTTTCTAGCCCATCTCCTTAGTCTGGGTCTTTATCTCCACGCACCCAGGTTCCTACAATAGCCTCCCAGCTGATCCCCTTCCTCCATGCCTCATGCTCTGATCTAGTCTATACATTACCACCAAGTTAATCCTCTTTAACATTTGCTTTAAGACTCTCAACCTGTTTCTGAATTAAAGCATGACTCCCTACAGTGTTCTGGGTGCAGATTAGAATCCCCTGGAGTTTTTAAAACCTACTGATGCATGACCTCACCCCAGACCAGTTAGAGCCGAATCTCTGGGGTAGGGCCCTGGCATCAGCATTTTTAAAAGATCCCAGGTGATTTTAATCTGTGACTAGAGCTGCGATACACTGGCCTAACACTGAATTCAGATTCCTCATTTTCTAATTCAAGGTCCTTTGAAACTGTCATCGTACCTTTAACAATTCACATTCTCTTTTTCTATCACCAATGGAAATATTCTCTTCCAGATTGCCCAATCTTCTCCTTCGCCTGCAGATTGTTTGTCTTATGGAGACTGCACTACTCTCAGGAGACTTTGCATAGTGACCAGAGTATGGACTTCGGAGCTAGAACTAAGTGGATTCCAGTCCTGTCTTCTCTAAAGTGTGAGACCTTATTCCAACTGTGGTTGTGAGAATGACTCATGACCAACTTAATTTAAAAATGTCAACAGTATCATTTTGCAAGAATCAACCAAGATTCCTTCAATGTCAGTGTATATCTTAGTAAGGCTTAGCAAAATATATTTTAAGGACTCATGCAACAGAATCAGTGTGCATGCTAAAAATCCAGATTACTTCTGAGTAGGAAAAAAAAAAAAGGTAGTGGCCCTAGATGTCTCTGTCAGTTCTCTTCCTTTCATTCAGACCCCAAATTCTCTTGCCAGAAAAGAAAGAGTCCTCTCCCTCTCAAAAGAATCCCAGAGATACCTGAGCTGGCTTTTCTTATTTTGTTTCAGTAGACCTCAACTACCTTCCCCTAAGAGTGGAAGAATATTTAGGTTAGAATATCTGTGTCTAAACTACTATTGCATTGGAATATTCCTCCAAAACTTTAAGAATAATCATAAGAAATATTTAAAAAAAAAACAGCTTTTATACTAATGTCCTGAAATAAAATCACTAGAAGAAAGGAATACCAAATGCATGACATAGTGAGTCAGCAAAACTATCTCTAAATAGAATACTTTTCAAAGGTCTCTATGAAGTGTTAGCAAATTCTTAAAAAACAAAAACAAACAAACAAAAAATACCTTTCATTGCAAGTATAACTAGGTTTATGCGCATAGAAGCGCATTTTGTCCAGAGACTCCTTAGGATGCTATACTGAGACAATGAGCCAAAAAAGGAAAGATTTTTTTGTTTTTGGGGTTTTTTAACAGATGGATTGCCTAATTTTACCTTTCTTACATTAGAGCTGTTTTTCCCCTCTTTAAACGAGAGACCTATCATCCTATATTGGCATACAACTGCCATCCTGCCTGCCTGTATTATACTCCCACTACTTGACTTTAGGCAAGAGAAGGTGATATGCACAATATCTTCCATAACAGGCTTTGCAATCTGGCTTGCGGGTCTCTTTAGACTGTCCCAATGCCTGCCAGAGTGGTTTCCACAGATCTTGGAAATGGCTACACAATTTACATGGAATCAGAAAATGAAGAACAAAAATGCAGGGTTTTGTGGGCATCTGAAATGAACCAAGTCCACCTCCAGACCAGAAACCCCAGAGTGGTAATTGTGCTCATCTGACAATAATACCTTATGGTCATGAAGCTACTTCATGTTCATGAGTTCATTTGTATAGCAATGAAGAAAATTTCAGAGGCAGTTTGTCTTCTTGCCTTTGACTTATTTCACCCTAAAAGTATACAACCAAAGAAGGAAAAGCTGAAACTTGATGTGTCAAGAAACCAAAGAGTAGGGCTTCAAGAAAAGGAACTTCAGTACTTGAAAGCAGCTTAGATAAGGCAGTGTGGTATGGTGTAAAACAAAAATCTAGTTGTAACCTCAAACATATATGGGGTTCTCCACTCAATGGCCTGTGACCCTGGTGTGGGTTCACAAACTGGCCCCCATGCACGGTGGGCAAGGTGAGGTACAAGAAAGGATAGGACACTCCGGGGGGCGGGGGCAGGTTTAACAAGCAAGGGAATTTACATATGAGGCCTGTCTTGAGCAGCCACAAGACAGAAGACCTCTGTGCCCACCTGCCAGAATCTGAAAAGTTTATATAAAGGCCTGAACTAGGGTTCAGTCACATACTCAATCCAGATGGTCTCAACAATGCCTCGCTCTCTCTCAAGCCTGCATCCTTGAAAATAGCTTTCACTCTGTGAACAGTGGCAGGGTGTACATTCCAAGGACAGGGGAGGGGGTGAGGAGGCTTCAATAGCTTGGATCCAGCTCTTGGGTCAGCCAGCGGTCACGTCCTTTTGATGACCTTCTCCAATACCTAGGTAAATAACCCAACTTCTTTGAGCTCTAGTTCTTTTTTTAAGGATATTGTGAGTATCTATTGAAATAAGATATATAAAGTTCCTGACATATTAAGTGCTCAGTGGAAGTTGATCCATGACACTGCCTCAAACACGGTACCACCCACCCTCTGTGTTTCCCTAAACCCATCCCCCTCCCACCTCCCATTGTGCAAGAAAGACTAAGGCTTCTAAACTCAAGCACTGTGTCCAAAGTCCTACAGCTAAACAAAACATATAGAATGTAGCCATTGTGATTCCTAATATACTAGTCTATATTTAATACTTGACAAAAAAGTAAGGTTTCCTACCAACACTTTCCTGGAAAAATAGCACTTTCTCTCCTTTAGATGGTATAATTTTAAAACTATTTTCATACACCTAGAGAAAAACTACAAAGTTTATTTTATTTTAGATAAGGACTAGATAATACAGCTTGGGGTTATTTGAGTCGAGAAATTAATTCCTGACCAATAAAGGACTTTTGCTGAGGTGGGAGGTTGACAGTTGTCAGAAATAAGGAGCTATAATATCCCCCTTTGAACCAAAATAACTTCTTTTCCCTTAAAATATCCCCATTTGCAACTGAAAAGAAAATAAACTATTCTGGCTGAAGAAATTGCTTTTGCCATTAGGATGCAAATGGCCAAGCAAATTTGTTGCCCAATAAATCTTTCTGGGCATTATATAGACATAGTCTTAGAATTTGTAAAGCTTAAACTATAAAAGCAAATAACATAAAAGGAGAAGAAGCTATAAATTCCAAATCTAGATGACACTTTTGTATGTAAGACTCAGGGGGGCAAAACACACTCTTAAGAACAAGGAATTACAGGAACCAAATGGAGTTAGAAAGGCTTCTGGTTGCTTCTCTCTTGCCATAGCAGGACCCGACAACCTGCACTAAGCAATGTGGGTTAGAAATCCCGTTTCTTCATCATCAGTCCCTGTGTTAATTCTAGACCAAGATGACAGCCTAAGAACAAATCAAACTTGGAAGGGAGGTTTTTGGCTGTTGACTATGTTCCAAAGACCACAAAGCAGATTTGAATTCAGAACAGAAAAACATTAGGACCTGTAAAAAGACCTTGATGATCATGGAGCCTGACCACTGCTTGCACTTCATTGAGGAGGAAACAGGCTCAGAAAGGCACAGTGATGATTTTCAAATTACCCTTACATGAAAAGAGATTGTATACATTTTCATCCTTATCTCTCCCTCCCCTTCCACAGATACTTCATCCTCTAGCCAAATTATTCACTAATCCCTCGACAAATCTTGAGCTTTTTCCTGCTTTTGCTCAAGCTACCCACTTACTTCATTGTTTATTTTCCCCAAGCCCTGTGTCTACTTCTGAGAATCCTACCTTACATTCAAGGAGCATCTTCTCCGATACAACCATGAGGCAAGCACCTGTCTGTCTTCTCCACCACTATGTCCTTGGAACTAAGCATAGTTCCTGGTACCTAAGAGGTATGTCTAAAAATATCTGCTGAATAAAGAAATGAGTCCTTCATCTATACTTCTGGAAGTGAGCCCTTGTTTTGCTTTGTACAACTTATAAGTAGCTGTCTACAGTTGTATGCATAGGTAGCCTACTTTCCCTGTTCAACAGCAAGCCTATTGAGGGCAAAGACCGCGCCACTGAATGTAACCACAGTATCACTAAGTATTGTTTTAACCGTGTAGTCATAAGAAAATGAGCAAGTGAATAAATGAATGAATACATTAAAGTTGAAGTTTTGAGAGAACCTCTTGAACTATATGAACAAGAAATGAGTACTATGAAATTGGCCAATTCAAGGCCCAATAAAGAGTAGAAGCCCTATACCTAGCCATCTTAGAATAAGTCAAATTTTAAAAGTGTATTAAGGAGGATCATTATTTTTCCAAAAATATATACATATCTTCAACACTATTTTTACTTAAAGCCTAGAAATGTACATCCATTTACCATAATTTTAATGTAAGCCCAGGGACCTTACCTTTGAATAGGCCCATTATCTTTCTTCCAAAATCTTATGAAACCTGTGAAAAATCTGAGTATGAAATTCCTTCCAGGTTTTTACAATTTTCCCTGAGACTTTTACAGTTGTATTACCCCTACCTAATTAGACAACATTTTTTTCAGCTTACCTTTAACAAATATGTCCAAAGCCTTCAACATAGTTTTCATTAAAACACCAACTTTTTCTTTTTGCTCCCATTATTTGCTTGTTTTAAATAGTAATCAGTTAACTAATTACAATAGTATATAAAGCTGGCATAAATATGTTTGAAAGAAAGACCTGACACTTGATAAACATATAATTTAGCTACTGGGAGAAGAAGAGCATGGATTGCTAAAGAGGTCTACTAATCAGTGGGCCTCAGTCAGAATAGAGGAACAGAGTGATAGTTCATTGATGAATTGGGTAAGTGCAGTTGGGTAAGAGATCTTTTTTCTGTAACACAAAGAAATCTAGAGATAGTTGTCACTATGTCCATAATATCAAAATGCATAAAGAATCTTGACATAGAGGAATAAAGGATGTTTACAACAACAAAAAGGGAATCTACGTACAGGCCTTAAATGTATTCCCAAATTTGATATATCATTAACAAGCAGGTGCTTATATTTGCCCATCTATAAAATATACCTAAGCTTACTATTGGTCGTACAAATAATTAACTCTTACCAACATTAAATGTCATATGTATTCATTTTACTCTTATTATTTCAGGAATGAAGGAAGACTGGATAAATCAAGACACAAGCGGTCACTGATCATATATCATTCAGAGAAAGAGAGAGAGAATGAGAATTGTGATAGATGCACAAGAACCAGATAGGTGACACATGACCATTGTCCTCACAGAGCTTTACAATTTAGTGGGAGGAACAAGAACACAGTAAATCAGTAAGAGTAATGTAAAAAGAGGATACAGAAAATATCATTATCATACTTGTTTAGATTTTTGAAAAATATACATTTAAATAAAATCCGAGTGCTTTTCAGTATTCCTTGTCCAGACACTCTGGTCAGGCCGCTGTGGTTCTGCATAGAACACAACCATAACCCCCGGTATTATTTGTAATAAATGTTTGTATTCTTACACTTTGGCAAGGACGCCCTCATACACCTTGTTGTTCAGACAGCCAAGATTTCTCCAGGAGCTTTTAGAGCAGGGTGGGCAGAGACGTTGGTATCTGCAATTATGTTGAATGCATCAAAGGCACGACTGTTATCGCCGACTTGCTGGTGGAATGAGCATGTCACACATTCATGGGTCTTTCCATGTATGTAGCTATACATTTTTATACGCTGTGTGTGTGTGTGTTTGCAGTCATAGTGGAGTGAGAGAATTGCATTTCTCTTTGAGAAGTCATCATTTATCAAGTTAGACTGACTATCAGTCCGGAACTGCTTTCAAGGTCAAGGACTGCCGAATGTCCAGAAATGAGATTTCTCATGGATGGGTGCTGTAGTCTATCAAGAGCTTGATGAATGTTCTCACACCTGGGCAGGCTGATAGACTGAGCAAACTGGATTTAGATTCCTTATTTGCCTGTTACCTGGTGACTGGCAGATCCCATCCCAATTTTGGCTTCTGACCTTTGCATAGTGGACTTTTTCTTCCGAATTTTGCTTCAGGGCCACTATTATTTTTATGGTCCACCTCACTAGATTTCTATCTCCTCTGCCTCTCTCATGTTCTTCACTATCCCGTGTTTGACAGCTCTCTCTGGCATGTGCTCACTCTCTCTGCTGTTTCTAGTGTGGACAGGAGTGTGATGTCTAATGATGCAAGCCCAATTTCAGTTTAACATGTGTGATGCATATGGTCCAGTTCTTCCTTCACTCTCCTTTGGTAGCATAAGGGTAGAGGTTATGATAGTAAGAGTTGATCCGTCTTTATCTGTTTAAAATGTGTCCTTCCTCATGTGTTTACTTATTTCTTTCCAGTTTACTTTTTCCTTTGCCTCCTTTTTTTGAAAGATTTTAAAATGCCAAAAATATGACAGTAGAACATATTGAACTGTCACATCTTACATGGAAAGGATGTGCACCTGACAGAGGTGATATCCTGCCCCAAATGTTTTTTTCTCTATTCTTTTTCCCTCACTGAAGACCAATTGTTCCAGGCCAAACTTATGTGCAATAACACTCCTTCCTTAACATTAACTATCCTTATAGTGACCCCTCCTTTCTGCCAAACATATTTTTCTAAAAGATTTTATTTATTCATTTGAGAGAGAGAGAGCATGAGCGAGGGGAGAGGGGCAGAGGGGAGAGGGAGAAGCGGTCTCCCCCTCCAAGCAGGGAGCCAAACACAGGGCTTGATCCCAGGACACCGAGATCATGACCTGAGCCATAGGCAGATGCTTTAACTGACTGAACCACCCAGGTGCCCCTGCCAGCTCATATTGTTTGCATCATTCATTTGTCTCATAATCATGTATTGTCTTATACTGTCCTTTTTGTTATAATATATTCTTTGCATTTTTCATTTTTTGCATTTGAGTAGGCTCTCTTAAGTTATCGATCTCATATCATTGAAACTATAAAGAGACAGAGAAACAGGCAAGTTATAATCCCTCCCCCCTTCTTTTTGGGACTTTTCATGTGGGTTACATTTTATTACTATCTAGCCTATAAGCTCCATGATAAGCAAAAAATAAGCATTGTGTATAATAATCTTATAATGACTTGGCACTGTTATTCATTAACAAGTTCTGACTTCAATAAAGTACTTCTGTAATGAAGAAACCATAAAAGAGAGATCTATAGTATGTGAAACCTGAAAGGACAGATAATACATACAGGACTAACAAATGTCAGTTCTCTGGTTTAATAAATGGAGCTAACTATATCCATCTGCCAACTTCACAGAGTGGCATGGGAGAATCAAATGAAGTATTTAACTATAGAAAGTTCTAATGACTTCTGCTCCTCCAAAGATGCCTTTTACTATCACTCACCTTCATTGTTTGAAAAGCTTCTTTACCAAATCAAACTGTATATATTTATTAGTAAGTAACATATGTCCTTACTTTTGTTAATCAGGTAAATATATACCTTACCATGTAGTAAAAATAGTAACTGCAATATTATCCATATTAGATTATTTTAAAATATTGTAAACAATTCACAATTACTAACTTCATGAGCTCCCAGTGGGTCTAGGACCTTAGATTGGGAATATGTTTTATAGAAATTTAAAGGCTAAATTATTTTGTTTATTATTTTTAGCAATACTAATAATAATAAACCAAATTGCTTGCTCAAGAGACCAGTTTCCAGTCCCACTCTGCCAATTACCATCGGCTTCAAATTTTCCTTTTCTGGGACAGTCAATTTACAAAATGCTGAATGGATAACCAGAGAGGCAAGAAAGAGCCATAAACGCCCCATCCTATTTCACTTGCCTGTAACATGTTGAGAGGTCCTCTCCCTTACTCTCTTATTGCAAAATTACAAACTGATTGTTAGACCATCATCATCGAACTCCTTTTAGACCAGCACATAGAGAAGCATCTAAAATAGCACAAACATTTTTAAAAACTATTCCCAAACTATTACAAATTACCCCTAATCTAAACTAGACCCATTCTTATATTTCTTGGAAATTCACCAGCATGTGTATGTCATTTAAAGTTAAGGAACTGTGACCATCCCCTGTATAAATCTTCCTCCGAATCCAGGGAGCATGATTCTTTGTCTTTTTGATAGAAATCAGTTCTGGGACAATACATGTTTGAATCTGAGTCAACTCCAATAAAATTCCAAAAATTGCTGAAAAGGAATTGAAGATTATTCAACCAGGCCAAACTTACGTGCATAACTACCTCATTAATCGAGGAAAAAATATTTAAAATTGTAAAAAGTGGGTTGATTTTTGTGTGTGTGTGTGTGTGTGTGTGTGTGTGTGTGTGTGTGTGTGTGAGTTTGTCAGAAAACCTGCATCTTTTGCTAGGTGAAAGCAAAATCTTTT
The DNA here is from genome assembly GCF_037043125.1 of Eumetopias jubatus. Classification (NCBI taxonomy): domain Eukaryota; kingdom Metazoa; phylum Chordata; class Mammalia; order Carnivora; family Otariidae; genus Eumetopias; species Eumetopias jubatus. The sequence goes on from NW_028274807.1 coordinate 62,937,293, forward strand.
AATAATCCATGTACACATCATGGTCCAACTTGACATAACAGTACAAGAAAGTTTGATTTTATGGCTGTCCATTTCTACACTGGTAACATTCAGGCCTGGGCCTTTTGAGGAGCCCCTGGCTAAAGAAGTTGGTCATAATAATGAATAAATATGAATTAAGTGCCCCCTCCCCAAAATAAGCCAAAAATCTTAAAAGCTGGTGGTAGTAGTTATCCAGATATTTACTCTAATTTATCCTAATAGTTTCAAATATGGAACACACAAGTAATTTGACTTGAAAGCAGCTTATCTACGTTAGCAGTTTGTAGACACTTCTATATATTAGGCATTACTGATCAGAATCTTCCTCTCAAGGAGGTGACAGCAGCATTAGAAGAGAGGAAGCAAGACGGAGCCTGTTTTTAAAGTGTTTGTTAATGCCACATCTCTTTCTGTTTCCTTCATTTTCTAGTGTTTATTTGCATCTCTAGCAAGGATAAGGGTCAGAAAGGTATTTGGATGGTTGCGTAAGGATCAGCTATTTAAACACATCTCATTCCCACTTAATCAAAAATGCCTTAGAGTTGGAATTCAAGGATAGTTTTCAAGGAGACAAGAAAGATGATTTGACTGACTCATTCTGATAGTTGAAGTAGACTACTTAGCCATCTGTTCTTCTCTGAAGATATCAGGCTTAAGTTGGCGGGAGAGGCTGCAATTGTTTGTCTGAGTACACTAGAGAGTAACTGCCATGGAAACAACATTTTCTGAGTTTGCATCACACCTCATAGAGGTCTTGGCACCCAGAATGACCACCTAAAGCAATAAAGCAAGGCAAGGAATGACAGAAAGCTGCCCAATAATATTTAGTCTCTACAAAGGGAAGGTGCTAATTGCTAGGGCAGACTTTTTTCTACCGCGATGTAAAAAGGAAGTCACTGCATGGGTAAATGCATTCACATAAGGATTAAGTACTCTGCTATTGCAGAAAGGAGTCTTGAGAAATATGTATTCTAGTCACTTACTTTCTCCCCAGAAATAAACTATGAGCAGATCAAAGTGAAGGCTAATCTATTGTCAGATTTAAAAAAAAAAAAAAAAATCATCTAGAACCAACGATATAAAAAAACCACAGAATGTGTTTTTCCACATCGGAAGCAAGAAAATTCAACATGAACATCATTAAGCTCAAGGCTAAGTCTGAAAGAGATACTGAAACTTCACGGTAGGGTCCCTGACCTCTAAATGTAAAAGCTGCATTGTTATAGAAAATATTTCAGCTATTTTTCAACACACTAGAGAGAGAGAGAGAGAGAGAGATAGACACACACACACGCACACACAGAATATCAGTTGCTTTCTGTTGTAGAAATTTTTTGCTAAAATATTTTTTAAAGAATTACAAGTTGAATAAAAATAAAAGTGTAAAGTACTAAGAAATAAAAAGAATGAAAAAGATTATCTCATAGACCCAACTCTCAAATTCAACCTGTATGCCATTTTGGTATATTTTTTCCCCTTCTTTCTTTTAACCCTCTGAATATATTTAAGCAACAACATTTTACATCACTGAGGATTTGACTCACTGGGGCTTCAGGGTGGCTCAGTGGTCTGACTCTCAGGGTCGTGGGATTAAGCCAGTTGGAGAGGCTTTGGGCTCCACACTCAACAGGGAGGCTGCTTGAGATCTTCTTCTTCTCCCTTTGCCCCTCTCCTTCTCATTCATGCTCCCTCTCTCTCTCAAATAAATAAATCTTTAAAAAAGAGAGAGAGGAGGAGGAGAAAAATATCCAGAAGAAAGAATTGAGTCCAGGTGCAATATATTTAAATCTGATCCCTCATCTTTATAGACAATGCCTTGTCAGTTTCCCCTGATACCACCAGAGATTGTCAGAAATAAAAGGGATCCCAGAGATTGACAATTACAAATGTCTTGTATAAATGAGGAAACTGATGTCCTAAAGGAAGAAGTTACTTTCAAAGGTCATACAGTTATTGAGTGGTTAACTTAGACTCACACCGTTTTCAAAGCAGCCCAGTGCCACCAATTTACTCCATCTTTGTGGATTAAAACAACCTTCAAATTATTTGTGACTAATATGAATTATCTTTTTTTTAAAAGATTTTATTTATGTATTTGACAGAGAGAGACATAGCGAGAGAGGGAACACAAGCAGGGGGAGTGGGAGAGAGAGAAGCAGGCTCTCTGCAGAGCTCCCCCCACCCGATGTGGGGCTCGATCCCAGGACCCTGAGATCATGACCTGAGCCAAAGGCAGATGCTTAATGACTGAGCCACCCAGGTGCCCCATAATATGAATATCTTATATCAAGTTGTTCTTTTCCTAGTCTTTCTAGTCTGTTTCTCTTCCCACAAGAAAGGGATTGTAACATACATTGTATCCTCCCTTGCCTGACCCAGACAGAAATTTCCAACTCTTCTGTTCAGTTTCACCTTGGTGAGGAGACATGCTCTCCCCCCCACACTCCTCTCTTCACACAAGGTGTTCAAGCCCAGGTCAGGGGGGAAAATTACATGTTTTCAGAACACCTGAATGGCACACTGTCTAAAGAAGATGGATGAACTCAGTGGAAGAAGTGGTAGTCCATACCAGAAGACATTTCAAATTTAGAATCTCTACCACTCCACTCTTGGGCTTAACACAAAAACTTATTTTCCCTCAAACCCCACACCCCAAGTTGGCTTCCTTCCATTCCACCCATCACACCTTCTCCCGTGCAATTTATATCTCTCTTTTCCTCTTTCCCTTCACCCAAACACCGTTTCTTGGCCTAACTGGACTGCTGTAACAAAATATTGCACACTGGGTAGCTTAAAAAAAAAAAAAAAAAAAACAGAAAATTTCTTCTCATGGTTTTGGAGGCTGGAAGTCTTAGTTCAGGGAGCAGCATGGTAAAGTGAGGAACCTCTTCCAGTCAGACAAGTGACTTCTCCTGTCCTCAGGAGGTGGAAGAAGCAAAGGCCTCTTGTATATGGACATCAATCTCATTTATGAGCACTCTATAGACTCATGACCTACTCACTTTCTAATACTATCACATTGGCAATTAGGATTTCATTATATGAGTTTTGGGACCACACAAACATTCAGACCATAGCATTCAGTCTTTTCTGATTTCTTGGAGGGGAACACCCATCTGGAAACCTCTTGTAGCTTTTTGCTTTAACTCCAGTGTAGGCTCAGTTAGAGAAAATGGCTGCTAGAGTAAAAGAAGAAGGTAGAGATACACAGAAAAAAATAGTATTTGAGATTTAAGCCTACCAGAAGATAGTATTCAAACAAATGACAGAAAGCTAGGGCAGAAAATATTTTTTAGATGAGGGACTTAAGGTTTAGAAAGATCAAGTTATTTGTGTTTGTACATGATCACCCAAGAAGATGGTTCTGGATTCAAGACATGAATCCAGGTTGCCAGTGTATCTGATACTATAGTTTACTTCATCTAATAAAAAGGTTCTGACAGCCTCAGTGGCATGTCAGGTGTCAACACTTCTTGCGTATGAAATCATGTGACTTAAAATAGTAATTACACTTGGAGGTATTCTTGTGTAAAAGTTCTTACACTTCTGAAATGCTCAGACTCGTGGTGGGGGGGGGCGGGGGCTAGGCCAAAAACATTTCCTACAGTTTTGGCTTTTCTTTGCAATGGTTGGCCAAAGACTTAAATCTCTCAGTCTCCCAGTATATCTGCCTGCTTTCAGAGAACATGTCCTATAGTTCTGTAATTGTAAACTTGAGTTGTCTGAACCCCAATGCTTTTTGGGGAGCTACAGTGCAAATACTAAGGATCCAGTGTGAAAGGGTAGGTCACAATAAGCAAGAGAACATGTCCACAGTAGACAAAAGAATAGAGGGATTCTAAAGACAAGTATTGAAAATACACAAAATTGGCCTCATGGGGCTTCGTTCCATTTACCCTTCCTCTCTGCTATACCTACTGATGAATTTGTGCTTATTCCAGTAAAGCAATACATATCCCTAAATATGTGATAATTTACAGTTGCATTAAGGAATATTTGGCAATATGACCGCCCTCATTCTCAGAAGACCATTCCACAGTTGTCAGTTATTCTCAAATATATGAAGGATCAGTTTATGACTTACTCTATACCTAATTCCAATAGCTCTCTTGCTGAGATCAGGATGTTATTTTTCACAGCTGCAGCTTAGAATATACTTTTATAAAGTCATTTCCAAGGTCTTATAGTCACAACATCTTCCTTGTGGATTATGGCAATAGCTTCCTGAACTCCGGTACTCCTGTCCCCAACAGCTATTCTCTGCACGGTAGCTAGAGTGATCCTTTGAAAACATTAATCTGATCGTGCTACACCCTTACTGAAAGCACTATAATGACTTTCCATCACTTCAGTGTAAGATCAAAGCCCTTTCCCTGATCTGGTCCCTCTTTATCTCTCTGACCTTATTTGATAGAGACTCATCCCTGTCTCTCTGAACATGCTTGCCTCAGGGCCTTCCCTGATAGGGCTCCTCTCTCTGAAATGTTTTCCCGATGGCTTACTCCTTCAACTCTTTCTAGTCTATGCACAACTACTACTTCTTCAGAGAGGTCCTCCTTGAATACCTTTTCTAAAACAGCAATAGCCCTAGTGGTTTGTAAGCTGGCCCCATACACAGAGGGCTAGGAGAGACACAAGGAAGGGGCAGGTCATTGCAGATTGGTAGGGGGCAGGTTTAACAAGCAAGGGAATTTACATATGAGACCCGTCTTTGAGGGGCCACAGGGTGATAGGTCTCTTTGCCCAACTGACAGAATCTTAAAAGTTGATGTAGAGGCCTTAACTGGGTTTTGTCACATACACTATCCAGATGGTGCCAACAATAGCTTGCCCTCTCAAGGCTGCATCTTTCAAAATGTCTCCCACTGTGGGAATGGTGGGCAAAATGTACATTCCAAGGACAGGGAAGGAGATGGGGAGCCATGGATTACCCAGGTCCAGCTCTTGGGTCCACCTGTGGTCACATCCTATGGATAAGGTCCTCCAACAATCCCCTTCTTCACTCTTCTTTTACTTTGCTTTTTTTCTCCAACTTTTACTACCTAATGTTATATTATACAACTAAACCTTCCTGTTCCACAAGGGCAGTTACTTTTTCCATTGGTCCACTGACAAAAACTCTCAGTGCTTATTAGTTGCTCAGGGCTTATTAGTTCACAAGTATTTGTGAAATGGCCTCATAAAGTGTGCTGTTTCTTCTGATGTGACACAGACCATTTTAGAAGTATTTGTACTGGCCATTTGCTATTCCCATACATTGAACCAGTAAATTTGTTTTGAATTGTGATGAAAGTAATTTATCACTAACAGTGTGACATTTAATGCTTAATTTATTTTATATACATAGGAAGGGATTTAAGAAACCTTGTATTTGCATCTCCTTCACATCTTTATATACTTTAAAGAGTAGGAGAGAAAAGGGTGGGGTTAATGAAGGCACACTGAAAATAGAATTTCAATTACCACTCCGCTTATCTTTACCAAAGTCTAACGCTTAGGAGGGTCATATAATCATCCATCAAGAGTATCTTGATGAGAAAAATAAAAAGAGGGTGCCTGGGTGGCTCATTTGGTTAAGTGTCTTGATTTCGGCTCAGGTCATAATCTCAGGGTTGTGAGATTGAGCCCCACATCAGGCTCCTTGCTGGGCATGGAGACTGCTTAAGATTCTTTCTCTCCATCTGCCTCTGCCCCTCCCCCCACTCTCTCTCCCTCTCTATAAAAAAATAATAAAAAATAAATAAAAGGTTGAAATCCTTTCTTCAAAGTAGTGATTCCTTGACGTCATGTTTGGTGTGAACATTGATATGAGGACTCCTTAAAATAAATCCAAAGCCCCCTCAAACTTTTTGGTGCATAAATATAGAGATCACTGCAGTTAACATTTCTAAAGGCCAAATTTCCACTATGTGATGTGATTTATAAACATCATCTAATGTGTTTCTTAATACACAGTAGGTGTTCAGAAATGTGACTTCTCCTCTTACCCTTACCACTATCCTCTTTAAGCCAGGTCAGGCCTTCTTTTATTGGAAGGAATCCAAGTAATGAGTAAAGTGAGGAAAAATACTAACAAAATGACTAACATTATCTACATAATAAACACCAAAGTGCGAGAGGATGAGGAACGCCTGAAGGAGTTTATGGAGGCTGGGTAGAAGGAGAGATTTGTCAAGTTGGGAGATGAGGAGATGACACTTGGAAGCAACAGGGAGTGGACAGTTGCCAAAAAAGTGAAATAATTAGCAAGCCACCGGAAGAGAGGCTTTCTAGAAGTTTGGGAAGCATTGTAATTGGAACGTCCTTTGTAAAAGTTTTGGAGAAAATTTATAGTCAAAACTCAAACTGTTCTCAATTAAACTCCTGTTGCCAAATTCTAGGTTTTTGTTGTTTGTTTTAACTGTAATTCTTTCCTGAGACCATGCTCAAAGTAAGAGCAAGGCAACCTGTCTTCATATGTCCCCCCAGCCCCCCGAGCACCCCCTCCACCACTCCTATGAGAAATTTAAATTCTCTAAGTTCATAGACTTTCTAGATGGAACTTGGGTCAGCAATATAAAGCCAAATTTGGAAAGATTCCTAGAATTATCCTCCATGAATGCCACTCAAAGAAGAAGGGAAATTAAAGAAATTGGTTAGTAAAGAGCAAAACGTATTATAAATACATATATTGTCTCTCTTTGCAGGGGCCTATAACATGCTGACAAAAATATGTGTAATACCTCACCATTTGGGGACCGCTGGGTGGCTCAGTTGTTTAAACATCTGCCTTCAGCTCAGGTCATGATCCCAGGGTCCTGGGATGGAATCCCGCATCTGGCTCCTTGCTCAGTGGGGAGTCTCCTTCTCTCTCTGCCTGCCGCCCCAACCCCCCTGCTTATGCGCTCGCTCTCTCTCTCTGACAAATAAATAAATAAATAAATAAATAAATAAATAATCTTTAAAAAAAAAAACCTCACTATTTGATCCATCACCCAACAAATGAGGAAGCCAGAGTGGCTAAGTTTATCCATTCCACAAAGAACTGAGGCAGTGAGGAAGGGAAAAGGTATTTAGAACCTGTATATATAGGGGGAAGAAAGGGCTTATTTTTTGAGTTATAGAGGGAAAGAAAATACTCTTAAAAGGTTTTGACATAGAGAACCAAAGAAAGCAAATTATAGAAATTTTGTGATGCTAAAATTGAGTTCTCTCTATTGATATTTTTGAAAGAGACTTATTAAACCAACAAATTGTTTTTGGTTACTTTTTATTTTTTTAAGATTTTATTTATTTATATGACAGAGAGAGCACGTGCACAAGGAGGGGTGAGGAGCAGAGGGAGAGAGAGAAGCTGACTCCCCACTGAGCAGGGAGCCAGATGCAGGGCTCAATCCCAGGACCCCAGGATCATGACCCAAACCAAAGTTAGACCTTTAACCGACTGATCCACCCAGGCACCCCTGCTTTTGGTTACTTTAAAAAAAAAAATGAGTCTCTGCTGAGACTGGATTCAAGGCAAGATCCTAGTAGGCTATCTTTATGTATGTGACAAAGAAATAAGCCTATTTTATTTTTTTCTTTTTAATCCCCTTTTTATACCCTTTTTACCTACAGCTAAGCTTTAGGAGGGTCATTTGTTTATCTATCCACAAAGTCTATGACAATACCTGGCACAAAATACATGTTTAATGGACTAACTAATGAAAGATGAAATTAATCGAATTTTTTAAGAGAAAAAAATGATTGCTATTGTCTATATTGACAAAATTCATTTATTTTGGACACAAGAGATCTAGAACAATTATATTTCAATTTGATGACAAGAAAGCATATATTGAAAAAGAATCAGGAATTATGAATGATATTCATGTCAGAAAGTGGTCAACTGAGTGGCTATTCATATATTTATCAGAAATTTGGTTTCTCGCCATTTTATTTCCAACCAGCCACCCATGGAAGCAATACGTATAAATATTTTATTGAATAGCTTTCATTTTAACATAAGCAGTAAGTGGGAGAGCAGATGCTTCTGCATCTACGGGATTGCCTTTGTGATGAAGCCAAATGCCAGGGCTGCTTTGGCAAGAACTTTCATATTGGCTAGGTCTCAGGATCAACTGTCCTCATCAGAATTTATTATTTTTTTCAAGTTATCATGTAATAACTTTTAAATATTTTATTAACTATTCTGAGGAAAGCTCAGTTCCTTCAAATTCTCAACTAAAAACAGCATCGTTTGGGGATAATTACTTGACAGCTCCCCTTCTAAACACCTGACTGTGCTATGTACCCTCTTTTCAGTCTTACTTGTAAGTGGCCACTTCCTCACCATTGCTCAGCCTCACCCCACACCTCCTGACCTTTAATGATTCCAGATGATTGACAGGGGAAACTCTGGTCCAATTTAAATTCCACACTATTTCCTTTCTCCCTCCTCCGGGTCTTTCCTTTGTTTCTTCCTTTCATTTGATATAGCTCAGTTAATTCTACTTTGGGAAATTTTTAATTTTACACCTATAAAAGGTAGGATTTATCTCTACTGGCTGTATGTATATTTGGTCACACAGGTTTCTGGGGGAGGTGATACAGGGGACATTTAAGCTCAATTAAGTTCTTCATATTCTATGTTAGGTATTTGCCACAAATTCCTGGTCCTATCCCAGTGAGAGGGACTATATCATAAACCAAATATAGTGGTTTAAACAAATACGTTTATTTTTATTATGTAAGAAACCCAGAAGTCGACTGCAGGATAAATTTAGTAACTCAGCAATCAGGGATGACTTCGCTCAGCCTTCCCATCATAGCTGAAAGGTGGTTCAGAGGCTCTTGCCATCATATCATATCCAGCCAAGAAAAGTAAAGAAGGAAAAAGCACAACTAGCAGATGTCCACTTGCATGTCATTAGCCAGAAGTCTGTCACACAGCCAAACCTAACAGGATGTTGATGGGACCAACCTGCAATGTCTGCCACACTCACCTCCCTATTTCTCGGGTCTAAGCTTAACGCTCCTGCCTTGATATTTTACTTAGCTCTCCAGAACTGAGGGCATCTCTGAAATGGAAGGACATCTCCATTTTACTAATCCAGTGGCAGGAAAAGGAACTCAAACAAGAGGGAGGATATTTGTATCACTTCTTTTCTCCCACCAAGTCTACCACTGCTGAGCACCATAGAAGCACATTCTAATCTTGATGATCTCACTTGATTCTTGACATATCAGTGTCTCTCTTCTCTAAGGAAGAGGATTGACTTCTGATAATGGGGATGGCTCCCCTCAAAACTATATTCTTAATGTCCAATTTGTACCCTAGAGAATGTTATTTCAAAGCAACACTGCGTTGTTTAGAATTGTAAACCTCTTATCTATTTTTTATCTTTATCCTGATTCTCAGTAATATTGAATAATAGGCTGATATTATAGAAAACCAACTTGTTTTTCTAAATTTCAGAGGCAGATTAATATATTGCCTGACTTTCAAAACAAACAAATATTATTCAATCTAGGAATTTGGCCTTTATCATGTTTTTTTCCTCCAACTTTTTGTTTTAGGAAAGTTGCCAAAAAGAACAAAAACACCCTTCTATCTGTCACTTACATTCACCAAGTTTTAACATTTTACCACCTCTAAATAAGAAAGCATTTAGCTCCAAATTCTTGAGATGTTCTCTTACATAACCATAATACAATGTTCACATTAAAGGAATTTAATATTGATTTGTTGTTATTATTAACATATATTGCCCATTCTCTAGTTTCTCATATAATCCCAATGTGTTCCAAATGTCTTTTTCCCCCCCTCTCAAGGATTCAGTCAACAAAATTAATTGCTATCACTCTCCAGTCTACTGTAATCAAGAATAGTTCATTGTTTTGTTTTTTTCTTTCATGGACACTGATATTTTTTGAGAAATGTGAGCCATTTGTTTGCAGGGTGTCTCTCAGTGGATTTGATTGTTTCCTCAAGATTAGATTCAGGTTAAACCTTTTTAAGAAGAATACTACATAGATGCTTTTGTATCATTCTCAGTATGTCATATCAGGAGAAAGATGATATTGGTTTGTCCTGCTACTGGTGATGCTGAATTTGATCATTTGGTAAAGGTAGTGTTCACCAAACTTCTATACTACAGCATTTTCTTTCCCCCTTTCTAATCAATAATTAATCTGTGGAGGTTATATGTTGAGACTGTGTGATTATCCTGTTCCCCAGTGATCTTTAACCTAATGGTTTTAGCATTTGTTACTGATTTATTCCTGAATTAATTGCTAAAATTGGCTGCAAGACGGTGATAATTTTACCACTCCTCCTATATTTATTACTGGTGCTTTTCTGTAAAAAAGAGATTTCCCTTCATTCCCTTCTTTCTGGGCCCTTTAAAAATTAGTATTATTATGGTTCATGGATTTATTTCTTATTCAATATGTTATAAACCATTTCTATCATTATTTCTTTTTGAGGCTCGAATTATCCCAAATTTGGCTGATGGGAGTCTTTCCAAACATGCTTTTCTGTCCTCTTGATATATTCCTATCAGTTTTTGAGAACTTCTTACTTTCTGACATAACAAAATGTCCCAGACTCACCTTGTTTCCCTGCCACAGACCCACAGCCAGCCATTATCCAAGGAGCTCCAGCTCCTTTTAGAGAATGGGATTTGTAAAATCAAGATCTAGGTGTTAAGTACTCTGAGTGCTGTTGATGTACTACTCCTACTAGCTTTATCAGTGAACAGAGCTAGGAAATATGTATTTTGAAAGTCATTAGCTCATACTGATAACTCCAATTCAAATACCACGACACAGACTCTTAACTATGGAGAACAAACTGATAGTTACTAGAGGGGAGGTAGGGGGATGGGTTAAATAGGGGATGGGGATTAAGGCAAGCACTTGTTGTGATGAGCACCAGGTGTTGTATGTAAGTGTTGAATACTAAATTGTACACCTGAAACTAATATTATACTGTGTCAACTAACTGGACTTTAAATAAAAACTTAAAAAAATAGAGTACACGAAAAATGAAGGGGGGGAAATTGGAGGGGGAGACGAACCATGAGAGACTATGGACTCTGAGAAACAAACTGAGGGTTCTAGAGGGGAGGGGGCTGGGGGGATGGGTTAGCCCGGTGGTGGGTATTAAGGAGGGCGCGTACTGCATGGAGCACTGGGTGTTATATGCAAATAATGAATCATGGAACACTACATCAAAAACTAATGGTGTAATGTATGGTGATTAACATAACATAATAAAAAAAGTTAAACATAGAGTTACCATATGACCAAGCAATTCCAATCTTAGATATATACCCAAAATAATTGAAATCGTATGGCCACACAAAAACTTGCACACAGGTGATCATAGTAGCATTGTTTATAATAGCCAAACAATGGAAATAATCCAAGTGTTTATCAACTGATGAATGCATAAATGAAATGTGGTATATCCATACAACAAAATATTATTTGGCAATAAAATGAAATTGAAGTACTGAAAAAAATAGAGTACACGTATCTTGATGAGCACTGAATAATGTATAGAATTGTTGGATAATTATATTGTACACCTGAAGCTAATATAACATGGTATGTTAATTATACTGGAAAATAAACATTACAAATACCATACTGTACTATTCTTTCTTTCCTCCCATTCTACACTTATAACTTCCTTCTTCCACAGTGGGAAACAAATGTGGCTCCATAAGTGTCAGTGTGTATATTTATTTGTTCAGTCATACAACATATGAGTAAGTTTCAGATCTACTACACATATATCGCTATACTCACAAATGTATTAATTAAAGGTCTAAATTTTCCTTTGACCCTAGGATACATCTTTCCAGAAATAAAGTCAAAGTATTTTATATACAAAAGTTACTTAGATTAATTCTTTTCTTCTCTGTGTTTGTAATCATCAGTGTGATAGGCAATTAGGTATTTTCTTATATTTTAACCAATTTGAGGGGCTTTTTTTTGCAATACTTTGTTGAATTAGTATTTCTTGAATATAAAAATAAGAACATGGTTCAAAAGTCAAATCTATATAAACATTCTTAGCAACGTCTTATTCCTCTCATATCTTTTCTAATCTGTTTCCACATATCTTCTGAAGGTAAAAATGTAATCATTCGCTAATCTACCTTTCCTGCATTTCTTTTACAAAAAAAAAAAAGAGATACACACATCTCCATGAACACAAACATACACAACCATTTAATTCTCTGAATATAATTATTGTCAATAAGCCTAATCACCAATTATTGGGCATATAGGTAACTTTCCAATAATTTGTTGTTATAAATAATATTACAATGAATAAATTATTCATTTTGTATGAGTGTGTTACCAAAGGTGTATCTTTAGGGTAAACTTCTAGAACTAAGATTGTTGGGTCAAAGGGTATGTGGTTTTGCTATATACTGTATCACTAAACTTTCCTCCACAGGGGTTATACAATTTTACAGTTCTAGCATCAATATAAAAGAGTACCTGTTTCCCCACAGCCTAAGCAACAGGGAAGTATGTTACCAAACTGGCAAATTTTTGCCAATCGAATAGATAAAAAATGGTTTAATTTAGTGTAGTTTTAACCACATGTATTGTAGTATGGATTAAGATGCATGTCTTTTCAAGAGCCTAAAGGCCATCTTCTCATGTCTTATGCTCCTACATCTGTTTTCCTTATTTCTTTCCTTTTTTTTTTAGGTCTTGTTATTCCTTTTTTTTTTCTTTTTCAAAGATTTTATTTATTTATTTGACAGAGAGAGACACAGTGAGAGAGGGAACACAAGCAGGGGGAGTGGGAGAGGGAGAAGCAGGCTTCCCGCGGAGCAGGGAGCCCGATGCGGGGCTTGATACCAGGACCCTGGGATCATGACCTGCGCCGAAGGCAGACGCTTAACGACTGAGCCACCCAGGCGCTCCTAGGTCTTGTTATTTCTTGATTTCTTATGAATTTTTGTATTTTTTCAGAAATTAACTCTTAGCATAAATGTTAAACAAATATTTCCTCTCAGTTTGTAATTTATTTTTTAACTTTATTTTTTTCTAAGCAAAAGATTGCTTTATATTCCTGAATTAACCAGTCAGTCTTTAATTACATCAGGATTTTGAGAGTCAAGTAGAAAGCTTTTGCCTACTTCTAGATCAGAGGGGAATTCATCTATGTTTTCTTCTGTGTATGTTTTGTTTGTTTTTTCTTTTTTTACATGTAGAGTTTTGAACCTTTTGGAGTTCATTTCTGTGTAATCTATGAGATATAAATTCAATACTCTTTTTTAAACGGCCATGCAATCTGCCAATCGCATGTATTAATAAGCCCTATGTTCTACAGTGACTGAGGTGTCATCCTTATCCTATACTAAATTTCTATACATCTTTGGGATGTTTTTCAGAACCTTTTATTCTGCCCTGCCACTCTTTCTGTCCATTCATATGCCAATCACAACTGCCTTAGTTACAGAAGCTTCATAGGATTTTTTAGGATCTGGTAAGTACCCACTGTCCTCCCACCCCATGGCTCTTCAAGATCTTATTATTCTCGCACATTATTTTTCCATATTAGCTTGCATAACCACAAATTAAAATTCTGAATTTTTATTGAAATTACGTTTGATTCATATATTAACTTAAAGAAAATGGACAGGCATATGATAGTGAATCCAGAAACAATAAATGTTTTCTCATTTGTTCAAATCTATTTTTGTCTTTCATGAGTGTTTTTCCTAAGAATTGTATGTATTTTGTTGCAATTTAAATGGGATATCTTTTTTTATATTTTTACTGATGGTGCAGTTGAAGGCCATTGGTTTTTATATGTTAATTTTTGCATCCTATTGCATTATAAAATGTTTATTATGAGTATGTTTTATAACCTACTCTCTTACATTCTCAGAATATTGTCATATCACTTGCAGATAGATATAGTTTTACTTCTTTTCCAATTTGGTCAATAGTCCCACATGATGTTAAACACTAGTGGGGAAGTAAGCCTTGTTCTTGATCTAAGTAGAAATGGTTCCATCGTGTGTGTGTATGTGTGTGCATTCTTATTCCATTAAATGTTATCAGAAAAAAAAATGGGTATCAATTGTGTCAAAGGCCTTCTGGGTAAACTATGATTTTTCTCCCCAGAAATTAACGTGAATAAATTCTCATTAATATGAAAATATATGTTAAAAGACTGAGCAAATATTGAGCATTCTTACTGTTAGAGAATAAACCTCACTTTGTCATAATGCATTATTTTTCTGAGAGACTGTTCAATTCCATCTGCTAATGTTTTATTTAGGATATTTGCTTCAGTGTTCACAAGTAATATTTGTTTTTGTTTTGTTTTCTGTTACTACCAGGTCCAGCAATTAATATTATATTCATCTCATAAGAACTAATTCAGAAGTTTTCCTTCACTTTTAAAGCTCTGCAACAATTTATGTAGCATTAGGAACATCTAGATGTTAACCATTTCAAACAATGTCCCTTTGGAACGATCTAGGGCTGGTGCTTTTTTGTGGGGGGGCTGGATTTTTTTAAACTTTCACCATTTGCCTATGAAACTAGTCTATTTCACCTCTGTGTGCAACAGGATTATTTTTACTGAATTGCACATACCTAGAAAAATTTATCTCCCACCTAAATTTACAATGTATCTGCATAGAGTTACACCAGGTATTGTTATGATTTTTGTTCTCTGTCTCAATAGCTTTTATTCTTGTAGTTATTTTAATATTTGTGATTTATTGATTTCTTTCTTTATTAGGCTAAATAGTAATATGTCTACTTTTGCTAACTTAAAAGAATCAGTATTTGGACTTAATATTACTTTTAAATGTTTATTTCTGCCTCATTAATTTTTGTTTTTCTTAAGTCATTCCTTACTTGTTTTTATTTTAAGATTTTGTACACTTTTAGTTTTGAGTTGGGAAATTAAGAAACTTATTTTTAATTTTACACTTGTATTGATACAGATATTTAAGGTTTTGAATATTCCTCTGGGAAGTGCTATAAATACAAGAAATAGATTCTGATAGTACATTAAGAATTGTACTACCAATTTTTAAAATATTTTGCACTTACGCTTTTCATTTCCCCTTTTGTCTAGAAATATTGAACAAAGTGGTTTTCATTTTATTTTTCATAATTTTCAATGGGAAGATCCTTTTTTGGTTTTCCCCAACATTTTATTATCAATATTGTATGCACAGAAGAATGGAAAGAATTGTATAGTAAACAACCATATACCCACCATTGAAATTTTATTATTCTCAACATTTTGCTGTATAAGCTTTACCACATATCTATCCATTTATCTACTCATCCAGAAATTCAATTTATCAATTGATCTCTTTATGAATTTATCTACTAATCCATAAATTCATCTTACTTTTTGAAGTGTTTCAAAGTAAGTTTCAGACATCAGGACACACCAGCATTAAACAGATCAGCATTTATGTCATTAACTAGAATTCAATATTTGTTGGTAGTTATTTTTGCTTTATTTGAAGTAAATTAACCTATAGTGATATGAACCATCCATGAGTTTTGACAAATGCAGAGTTCTGTTATACAAACACCTATCAAGCTATAAAAGCATTTCCATCACCCCAAAATTTCCCTCATATCTCTTTCCAGTCAGTTTCCATTCCCAACACTTCTGAGGTAAACACTTAATATTTTTTCACTATAATTTTTGCCCATAATAAAAATTTTTTAGATACAATTATACAGCACATGGTCTAATGTGTAAAGCTTCTTTTGCTCAACATAATTTTAAGATTCATCAAGGTTGCTAATTACAATAGTATTTTTTTTTAATGATACCTAAGTCTCCCATTATATAGATATACCGCAGTTTGTTTATCTATTCTGTTGATATGTATTTGGATTGTTTCCAAATTTTGGCTATTATGAAGAACAGCTTTGAACATTTTTGTGCACATATGTTTTCATTTCTCTTGGATAAATACCTAAGAGTGCAATTGTGTGTCATAGGTTAGCTATGTATTTTATTTTATAAAAAACCCCATGATACAGAAATTATAAAATATAAATTAAATATTATCAGAACGTAAAATGTTTGCTTTCAAACGTCACCATTAAGAACACAAATAGGCAAGTTACAAACTAAAAGAAAATATTTTCAAAATATGTGAGAATCGGTTTCCAAGAGATAGATATATATATATATCTACCCGGTATGTATCTAATATATCTATATATCTCTCTACATATCTCTACACATATAGATGTGCAGATACCTATATAGGTATTGTATACCTACACCTACATATATAGATACCTATATTGGTATACTAATAGACATATGGATATACCTAGATCCCTATATAGCTGTACAAATATCTAATATATGTTACACATACATGTTTTGTGTATATACACAATAATATATATTAAAGCACAATAAAAATATACACAATTCAATAAAAAAAGACAAAAAATTTAAACAGACATTTAGAACAATGTGAAAGGCAAATGACTACACTGAAAAGTGTTCAACATTATTAGTCATCAGCAAAATGCAAATTAAAACCCTAATGGCAGGGACTTTAGTTTCTCTTCCTGCATGTAAGCAGCTTTTCAGTTCAGAATGAAAATCAGCAATTCTTCTTGGCTCCTTAAGAGAGGGGAGTACACAGGCCAAATCACTGTCCCCGTGATTGGCAAAACAGAGGGACAAATGCAGTGAGTCGGAGGTAACTGGATTACCGGAGCAGAGACCTAGAAGAAGAAACTGCCTCTGGAACTAGTGCCAGGTTAGGAAAACCTAAACTTAATTGATGAATTGCTGGAAGCTCAGTATGGACAACTGTGCAAGTTAAAAACATCCAGGAGAACCCAGTTTTGGGGGGGGGCCCACAATATTGTGGGATTTAGCTCCAGGAACTTGACCAAATTCTACAGTATTAAACATTAGAGAAAAATCCCCTCCTGCTTCTGGGGAGGGAGGGGGGGAGAGAGCTATTTTGAAATTTGCCAGAGCACTCAGTTTTTCTAAAGGAGGCTTGCCCTCAGGGGGAAATAGTTCAGCAAAACTAATATTAGCTAAAAAGAAGCATATTAAGACTTCAGTTTTTATGTTCTGCCTGTAAGAAGCTTGGAAGTCGCACTCTGTCCTAACAAAAATATAAAGCTGAACAGCCTGAAAAAAATCTGAACAAATCTTTTTGGATCCTTAAGAGAGGGGAGGACACAGTGCAAACTGCTGTCCCCAAGATCAGAGAGACAAACAGGTGAATACAAGCAGGCAGGCTTACCAAAGCAGAGACTCGCCAGCTACACACCACAGGAACCAGGGGTAATTAGGAAAACCGGAACAGTAACTGACAATTTGCTGGGGGCTCAGTACAGACAATGCTGACACTTAAAAACTCCAAAGGCCCAGTCATGGGGGGCCACAATACAGTGAGCTTTACCTCCAGGAGCTTAACCAGGTTCTCACAGTAAAAATTGGAGAAAAAAGTCCCTTCCAGCTGGGGGTAGGTGAGGGAAAAAGGATCCACTTTGAAATACTCCAGAGCACTCTGTTCTTCTTAACAAGGCCTGCCTTCAGGAGAAACTGATTAAACAGAACCTTATTGACCTGGGGAAGGGAAATAGCCAACTCCAACCCACTCCAGTCAACCTGTCCCATCAGAGTGGGGGAGAAAACTGAGAAATGCTTACGAAGTTCACAGGCCAAAGGCATGGGCTCACCAGAAGGCTGAGATCTAATCATAGGTCTACAGAATGTCTCCCTTGCCCAAACCTCATCACCATATTACCAAAGGCTTATTTCTATCAGTTCCTTTTCCTCAGTACTCAGCTATCAAGAAAAAGTTTCAAGACATAGCAAAAGACAAATAACACAATTTGAAGCAGTAGAACAGCCTCCAGAATCAGACATGGTGCATTGTTAGAAACCTTGGACAGGGATTTTAAAACAACTATAATTAAGATGCTAAGGACTCTAACGGATGAAGTGGAGAGCATGCAAGAACAGATGGCAGTATGTGGAGATAGAAATTCTAAGAAAGAACCAAAAAATACTAGAAATGAAAAAAAGTATATAACAGAAACAAAGAATGCCTTTGGCTGAGCTAGAGGATATAGCAATAGCACCCTGGGAAACTGAAAAGTGAAGAGAATTAAGACTGAAAAACAAAACAGAAGAGAATATCCAAGGACTATGGGATAACTACAAAAGGTGTAACAAGAGGAGTACCAGAAGGAGAAGGAAGAAAGGGCCAGAAAAATATCTGAAGCCTGACAGAATTTGCCCAAATTAATATCAGACACCAAACCACAGATCAGGAAGCTTAGAAAAGACAAAGCAGGATAAATGCCAAGAAAAAACCAGAGAATATTATTTTCAAATTACAGAAAATCAAAGATACAGAAAAAAATTCTGAAAGCAGTCAGAGGAGAAAAATACCTTAAATACAGAAGAACAAAGAGAAGAATTACATCTGACTGCTCCTTGGAAACTATGCAAGAATGAAGGGAAGTACAGAAAATAAGAAGTGTTGGTGAGGATGTAGAGAAATTAGAAACCTTGTATATTGTTGGTGGGAACTTAAAATGATACAACTGTTGTGGGAAACAGTATGGTAGTTCCTCAAAAAACTAAAAATAAAATTATCATATGATTCAACAGTTCCACTTCTGGGCATATACCCCAAAGAATTGAAAGCAGGCTCTCATGGAGATATTTGTACACCCATGTTCATAGCAGCATTGTTCACAATAGCTAAAATATAAAAGAAATCTAAGTGTCCACCAACAGATGAATGGATAAGCAAAATACGGTATAAATGTAATTCTGACATATGCTGTAACATGGATAAATCTTGAGGACATTGTTGAATTTAAGTAAAATAAGCCAGTCACAAAAAGAAAAATCCTGTATGTCTTCTAGTTATATGAGATACTAGAGTCATCAAAATCATAGATATGGAAGGTAGAATGGTGGTTGCCAAGATCTGGGGGAGAGGGGTTGTTTAATGGGTACCGAATTTCAGTATTACAAGATGAAAACAGCTGTGGACATGGATGGTAGTAATGACCACACAATATTATTAATGGATTTAGTACCTCTAAACTGTATGCTTAAAAATGGATAATATTTGTACATACAAATATTAAATCATTGTTATACACCTGAAACTAATATGGTATACTTCAGTTTGATGTCAATTTATTTTTTAAAGTTAAGATGCTGAATGTTATGTTCAGTACATTTTATCACAATTAAAACATGGGGAAAAGAGTCATATGCATTTTAAAGAAACTGAGAGAAAAATATAATATTTTATATTTATCCATATTTGCCATTTCTGATACTCTTCAATCTTCTCCCGAAATCTGACTTTCTCTCTGTTATCATCTTACTTCAAATGAAGTACTTCCTTTGACATTCCTGGTAATAAAGTCTCTTAGGTTTGTTTTTGTTCTGAAAATACTGGACATAGAATTCTGGATTGACTGTTTTTTTTTTTTCTTTCTAGTACTTTAAAAAGAATTTTCCATGGTCTTCCTGTCTTCTATCCACTTTTTGTGTTGAGATGTCAGGCATCATTCATACCATTGTTCCCAAGTATGAATGTTTTGGTTATTTTTCCCTGTAGCTTCTTTTAAGAATTTTTTTCCTTTGTTCTTTCTTCAATAGTTTGATGATTATTCACCTATGTCTTTTTCCTTTGTATTTATCTTGCTGGGATTTGCTGAGTTTCTTCTTTCTTTTTTTTTAAAGATTATTTATTTATTTATTTGAGAGAGAATGAGATCACCAGCAGGAGGGAGGGGGAGAGTGAGTGGGAGAAGCAAACTCCCTGCTGAGCAGGGAGCCCGATGCAGTACTCCATTTGAGGACCCTGAGATCATGACCTGAGCTGAAGGCAGATGTTTAACTGACTGAGCCACCCAGGCACCCGGTTTCTTCTTTCTTTACATCTATGTCTTTAAATACATTTGGAGAAATCTCAGTCATTTTTTCAAATACATGTCTGCCTCAATCTTTCTTTCTCATTTATGCTTCTCAGACTCCAAATATATGTTTGTTAAAATCTTGATATTCACCCACATCACTGAGGCTCTCTTTATTTTGCAATTGTTTTCTTTCTAGTCTTCAGATTAGATCATTTCTGTTGATCTATTTCAAATTCCCTGATTTTTTTTTTCTTTTGTCATCTTCATTGTATAGTTAGGCCATTTCACTGAATTTTCCTGTAAGTTATTCTATTTTTCAGTTCTAGGGTTTTTTTGTTGGTTTTTTACATTTTTAATTCCTATGCTGAGATTCTCAACCTGGTCTATCATTATGAGCATACATTCTATTTGTCACTGAGCATAATTACAATGACTGCTTTAAAATTCTTGTCTGTTTATTCTAATGTCTTAGTCATCGCAGATTTAGTTTTTATTGATCTTCTTTTCTCTTAAGCGTGGGTCATATTTTTCTGTTTCTTTAATCTCATGATTTTGAAAGTTACATTTACTGGATATTGTGATTGGTGTATTATAGAAACTGGATTGTTATCATCTTCTGAAGAATGCCAATTTTTGTTTGTTTTAGCAATTAACTTGGCTGAATTCAAGCTCCAGACTCCTCTATGACAAAAGGAAGCACAATTTCTGTTCAGTTCTTTTAGTCTTATTCGTCTTTTTGGAGCGTGCCCTGTGCATTTATAGTTCATACATTAGCCAGAGATTTGGGCAGTTTATAAACAGACATCGGAACCTCCTATCTGAGGCTCTCTCCTTTTCAAATTTTCCTTTGACTTGTCGCTTGTGGCGATAGCCCAGAACCTTGCCCTCTGATCTGTTGTGCCAGTAACATGTTAGGCTTCTAGCCAAGTTTGCACAACTCAGTGCAGCATGAACATGACTGTGGCCTGTGTCCCGCAAAAAGTCATAAAAAGAGACATTCATTCAGTATTTCCTTCCTCTAAGAGTTGTTTCTGTGTACTTTTGCCATTTCCATGGTGCTTTTAAATAGCTGTTTTAGGGAAGCCTGAGGGGCTCAGTCAGTTAATCATCCAACTCTTGGTTTCAACTCAAGATCATGATCTCTGGGTGAGGAAATCAAGCCTCACTCAGGGCTGCCTACACAGTGGGGAGTCCGCTTCCCCCTGCCCCTCCCCCACTCTCTCACACACACACACACACTCTCTCTCAAATAAATAAATAAATAAATAAATAAATAAATAAATGTCTTATCCAGAGTTTATAAGTAGGAAGTTGAATTTTCTTTGTGAGGAAATTTAAAGATAATTTTAAATATGATTTGTGTGATTTGAGCTCATTTACATTTTAGTGGTATGACTGGTATGTTTGGATTCAGTTCTATTTAATTATCTTATATTTATTTTGCATAATATTTTATATTACAATGTTACTTTCTTTGCATGGTCTTATTTTGTACTCTCTTTTTCATTCTTCCTGGCACTTAAGATTCTTATTTTTGTTCACATGTTTAGCATGATAACACATACTTTCTATAATGCCTAATGTTCTTGACTTATTACCCAACTATTTGGCTTTTACTTTTATTTGTTTTCACTGGACTCATATTGCTATAGAATAATCAATAGGCTGGTTCTGTGTTTCTTTTTTTCTCATCTTCTCCATCCAGTCTTTAGTTGCATTACATCTGCATTAACAGAATATGTACTATTTGTATAACTTTCCTTTGCTTTTAAAGGAAAAAACACATGGGGAACACTTTATGTTACATCGTAAATATTCACGAAGTGATGGGACAGAATTGAAACCAAACACATCATTCATATCACAGTATTACAATGATCATGATTAGTTCTTTTGCCAGTCTCCCCAAAAACCATTTGGGTTTGGATAGAACTTCTCCGCTGGTAGATTCCTCAGGAAGGGATTTTAAAAATAGTTACCCCCAGTTCTTGTAGGTTAAATCATATTTATTATTGCTTTAATATTTTCTAACAGCTTGACTGCATATAAAATCCTTTGGTTCACACTTTCTTTCCTAGAGTTTCTGAAAAATGCCACTGTTTTGTTTTGTATATTGTTGTTAAAAAGTATGACACTAATATTAATGCTCTTCAGTTAGTATATGACTTGCTCTTTTTGTCTAGAGCCCTGAAGTTTTCTTTGGCTTCCCTTTAATATTAATTTCTAAGAATTGTATTATATGTTTTGTAGTTGTCTGTTTCAGGCCAAGTTTTTCCAGAAATAGTAGGCCTTTCCAATAAGTGATTTTAGGTCTTTTGTATCTAGAAATTTTTCTGAAAAATACTTTAAAAATAATTCTGTGCCATTTTAATTGTTTTTTATTCTTCAGGGAATCTAATTGTATGTATCTTCATTTTCCTGTCTTATCAATCACTTTTACTTTGATTTTTTATATCATTTTCTATATTGTCTTTACGTTCTCTTGGCTATTTTCATGCCTTTTCTCAATATTCTTTTTTATATTATCAATTTAATCTATTCTCTTTGGACCACTTTCTGTTCTATCTTCATTTATCATTGATTTTTATCTTTTTCTTCAATTTCATTTCTGATTATAGCACTATTTCACAGCTTTCTGATTTTTTTCAATTTTTTCTGAGTTTTTGAATTTCTCATTTAAGTTGCTTTACATATCTGCCAATGATTATTTAACAACATTTAATTTAGGTTAGCACATTATGTGTTATGTTATAGTTTCCTCCTGCTTCAGGACCGTTCTTTGGGGACAATTTTTATGAGCTCAAAACTTTTATTGTTATTTTGTTTTATTGTATAGCTTTCTTTGCATGGACATGGATGACCATTTGTTCATTCTGTGATATCTTATCTTCTGGCACTAGCAAGCAGTGGTATGCAGACATTGCTGGAGGACTTAAGATAGCTTATAATTTTTTCCCCAAAAAACTTTATTATGAGAAAATTAAACATAAAGAGAAGATGAAAGAATTTTATAATAAATACCCAAATACTTACTGCCTGGATTCTAACATTAACATTTTAGTAAAATTGCTTTATTGCATATCTTTTTTCTTCTTTTATTTTAAATTTTAATTTAATTTTATTATGTTATGTTAATCACCATACATCATTAGTTTTTTTATTTTTTATTGTTATGTTAATCACCATATATTACATCATTAGTTTTGATGTAGTGTTCCATGATTCATTGTTTGCGTATAACACCCAGTGCTCCATTCAATACATGCCCTCTTTAATACCCATCACCAGGCTAACCCATCCCCCCACCCCCCTCCACTCTAGAACCCTCAGTTTGTTTCTCAGAGTCCATAGTCTCTCATGGTTCGTCTCCTCTTCCGATTCCCCCCCTTCATTTTTCCCTTCCTACTATCTTCTTTTTTTTTTTTACATATATTATTTGTTTCAGAGGTAAAGGTCTGTGATTCATCAGTCTTACACAATTCACAGCACTCACCATAGCACATACCCTCCCCAATATCTATCACCCAGCCACCCCATCCCTCCCACCCCCCACCACTCCAGCAACCCTCAGTTTGTTTCCTGAGATTAAGAATTCCTCATATCAGTGAAATCATATGATAAATGTCTTTCTCTGATTGACTTCTTTTGCTTAGCATAATACTCTCTAGTTCCATCCACGTTTCAAATGGCAAGATTTCATTTTTTTTTTTTATGGCTGCATAATATTCCATTGTATATGTCTATACCACACCTTCTTTATCCATTCATCTGTGGATGGACATCTTGCCTCTTTCCATAGTTTGGCTACTGTGGACATTACTGCTATAAACATTGGGGGGTGCACATACTTAGGATCACTACATTTGTATCTTTGGGGTAAATACCCAGTAGAGCAATTGCTGGGTCCTATGGTAGCTCTATTTTCAACTTTTTGAGGAACCTCCATGCTGTTTTCCAGAGTGGCTTGCATTCCCACCAATAGTGTAGGAGGGTTCCCCATTCTCAGCATCCTGCCAATATCTGTCATTTCCTGACTTGTTAATTTAAGCCATTCTGACTGGTGTGAGGGGGCATCTCATTGAGCTTTTGACTTATATTTCCCTGATGCCGACTGATGTTGAGCACTTTTTCATGTGTCTGACGGCCATTTGGATGTCTTCTTTGGAAAAATGTCTGTTCATGTCGTCTGCCCATTTCTTGATTGGATAATTTGTTCTTTGGGTGTTGAGTTTGATAAGTTCTTTATAGATCTTGGATACTAGCCCTTTATCTGATATGTCATTTGCAAATATCTTCTCCCATTCTGTCGGTTGTCTTTGGTTTTGTTGACTGTTTCCTTTGCTGTGCAAAAGCTTCTTATCTTGATGAAGTCCCCATAGTTCATTTTTGCTCTTGCTTCCCTTGCCTTTGGCAATGTTTCTAGGAAGAAACTGCTGCAGCTGAGGTCTAAGAGGTTGCTGCCTGTGTTCTCCTCTAGGATTTTGATGGACTCCTGTCTCACATTTAGGTCTTTCATCTATTTTGAGTCTATTTTTGTGTGTGGTGTAAGGAAATGGTCCAGTTTCATTCTTCTGCATGTGGCTGTCCAGTTTTCCCGACACCATTTGTTGAAGAAACTCTCTTTTTTCCATTGGACATTCCTTCCTGCTTTGTCAAAGATGGTTCTTGTTCTTTCTTTTATTAATGTAATGTATTGTATTACATTGATTGATTTGCGGATGTTGAACCAAACTTGCAGCCCAGGAATAAATTCCACTTGGTCGTGATGAATAATCCTGTTGATGTACTGATGGATCCTACTGGCTAGTATTTTGGTGAGAATTTTTGCATCCATGTTCATCAGGGATATTGGTCTGTAATTCTTCGTTTTAATGGGGTTTTTGATTTTGGGATCAAGGTAATGCTGGCCTCATAAAATGAGTTTAGAAGTTTTCCTTCCATTTCTATTTTTTGGAATAGTTTCAGAAGAATAGGTATTAATTCTTCTGGAAATGTTTGGTAGAATTCCCCTGGGAAGTCATCTAGCCCCAGGCTCTTGTTTGTTGGGAGATTTTTGATGACTGCTTCAATTTCCTTAGTGGTTATGGGTCTGTTCAGGTTTTCTATTTCTTCCTGGTTCAGTTTTGGTAGTTTATACATCCCTAGGAATGCATCCAATTCTTCCAGATTATCTAATTTGCTGGCATAGAGTTGCTCATGATATGTTCTTATAATTGTTTATATTTCTTTGGTGTTTGCTGTGATCTCTCCTCTTTCATTCATGATTTTATTTAGTTGGGTCATTTTTATTTTTGATAAGTCTGGCCAGGGGTTTATCAATCTTATTAATTCTTTCAAAAAACCAGCTCCTAGTTTCATTGATCTGTTCTACTGTTCTTTTGGTTTCTATTTCATTGATTTCTGCTCTGATCTTTACTATTTCTCTTCTCCTGCTGGGTTTAGGCTTTATTTGCTGTTCTTTCTCCAGCTCCTTTAGGTGGAGTGTTAGGTTGTGTATTTGAGACCTTTCTTGTTTCTTGAGAAAGGCTTGTATTGCTATATACTTTCTTCTTAGGACCGCCTTTGCTGCATCCCAAAGATTTTGAACAGTTGTGTTTTCATTTTCATTGGTTTCCATGAATTTTTTTTAATTCTTCTTTAATTTCCTGTTTGACCCATTCATTCTTTAGTAGGATGCTCTTTAGCCTCCATGTATTTGAGTTCTTTCTGACTTTCCTCTTGTGATTGAGTTCTAGTTTCAAAGCACTGTGGTCTGAAAATATGCAGGGAATGATCCCAATCTTTTGGTACCAGTTGAGACCTGATTTGTGACCTAGGATGTGATTTTCTGGAGAACGTTCCATGGGCACACATTCCATAGAGAAGAATGTGTATTCTGTTGCTTTGGGATGAACTGTTTTGAATATATCTGTGAAGTCCATTTGGTCCAGTGTGTCATTTAAAGTCTTTATTTCCTTGTTGATCTTTTACTTAGGTGATCTGTCCATTTCAGTCAGGGGGGTGTTAAAGTCCCCACTATAATTGTATTGTTGTTGATGTGTTTCTTTGATTTTGTGATTAATTGGCTTATATAATTGGCTGCTCCCATGTTAGGGGAATAGATATTTACAATTGTTAGATCTTCTTGTTGGATAGACCCTTTAAGTAGGATATAGTGTCCTTCCTCATCTCTTATTACAGTCTTTGGTTTAAAATCTAATTTGTCTGATATAAGGATTGCCACCCCAGCTTTCTTTTGGTGTCCATTAGCATGGTAAATGGTTTTCCACCCCCTCACTTTCAATCTGAAGGTGTCTTTGGGTCTAAAATGAGTCTCTTGCTGACAGCATATCAATGGGTCTTGTTTTTTTTATCCAATCTGATAGCCTGTGTCTTTTGATTGGGACATTCAGCCCATTTACATCCAGGGTAACTATCGAAAGATATGAATTTAGTGCCATTGTATTTTCTGTAAGGTGACTGTTACTGTATATTGTCTGTGTTCCTTTCTGGTCTGTGTTACATTTAGGCTCTCTCTTTGCTTAGAGGACCCCTTTCAATATTTCTTGTAGGTCTGGTTTCATGTTTGCAAATTCTTTTAGTTTTCATTTGTCCTGGAATCTTTTTATCTCTCCTTCTATTTTCAGTGACAGCCTAGCTGAATATAGTATTCTTGGCTGCATATTTTTCTTGTTTAGTGCTCTGAATAAATCATGCCAGTCCTTTCTGGCCTGTCAGGTCTCTGTGGATAGGTCTGTTGCCAATCTAATGTTTCTACCATTGTAAGTTACAGATCTCTTCTCCCGAGCTGCTTTCAGGGTTTTCTCTTCGTCTCTGAGACTTGTAAGTTTTACTATTAGATGTCAGGGTGTTGACCTATTTTTATTGATTTTGAGCGGGTTCTCTGTGCCTCCTAGATTTTGATGCCTGTTTCCTTCCCCAGATTAGAAAAGTTCTCTGCTATAATTTGTTCCAATATACCTTCTGCCCCTCTCTCTCTCTCTTCTTCTTCTGGGATCCCAATTACTCTAATATTCATCTTATGGTATGACTTATCTTTTGAGTTCTGCCCTGGTGATCCAGTAGTTGTTTATCTCTCTTTTTCTCAGCTTCCTTATTCTCCACCATTTGGTCTTCTGTCTTTCTTCTGCCTCATTTATCCTAGCAGTTAGAGCCTCCATTTTTTATTGCACCTCATTAATAGCCTTTTTTATTTTGACTTGGTTAGATTTTAGTCTTTTATTTCTCCAGAAAGGGTTTCTCTAGTATCTCTAGATACTAGCCTAGCTGGTGTCTTTATAATCATCATACTGAACTCTAGTTCTGACATCTTACTAATGTCCATATTGATTAGGTCCCTGGCAGTCAGTACTGCCTCTCGTTCTTTTTTTTTGAGGTGAGTTTTTCCGTCTTGTCATTTTGTCCATAGGAGAATAGATGAATGAGAGAACAAAATGCTAACAGGGTAACAATGACCCCAGAAAAATATACACTAAACAAATCAGAAGAGACCTGAAACCAGGGAAAAGAAAAGGAAAGAAAGAATATGGTCAAATATGATCAGGCTGGTGAATAAATCAGTGCCACACCCTAGATTTTGGGCATATTTTGGCCTATTAGAAGAAACTGCCTCCCAAAATTTTAAAGAAAGAAAAACTTATATATATACAGAAATAAGGTAAATAAGATGAAGGGATGAAATATGAGTATAGAGATGAAAATTATAAAAGATTTTATAAAAGGAATTGATAAGAAGTGGGTTGAAAAAAAAAGAAGAGAAATTAAAAAAAAAAAGGAGAGAATGTGATCAGGCAGGAGACTAGAACAAAGCCATACCCTAGAGATTTAGGGTATATTTTGGTCTGTTAGAAGAAACTGTATCCCAAAATTTTAAAGAGAGAAAAACTTATATATATACCAAAAATAAGGTTAACTACAATGAAGAGATAGAGTCTGACTCTAAAGATGAAAAATAAAAATGATTTTTAAAAAAGATTGATAAGATGTTGGTTGAAAAAGGGAAAAAGAAAAATTCAAAAAAAAATAGAAAAAGAAAAAAAGAAAATTAAAAAAATTAATTTTGAAAGACTAAAGAATCATGGGGAAAAAAAGCCTTGAATTCTATGAGCTGTATTCCCCTAGCGCTGGAGTTCTACTGTTCTCATTGATCAGTAAACTTGGTCTTGGCTGGCTCTTCTTGCTGATCTGGGGGAGAGGCCTGTTGCCGTGGTTCCCAAATGTCTTTGCTGGAGGCGGAATTGCCCCGCCCTTGTCGGTCTGGGCTAAGTAATCTGCTCGGGTTTGCTCTTGGGAGCTTTTGTTCCCTGCAAGCTTTACATACAGCTTTGGAGGACGAGAGTGAAAATGGCGGCCTCCCAGTCTCTGCCCCGGAGGAGCCGAGAACTCAGGGCCCCTCTCCTCAGTGCGCCCCCAGAGAAAAGCAGTCAGTCACTCCCATCTCCCCGGTCTCTGGCCGCACTCCATGCTCACCCGGCCTGTGACCGAGTGTTTCTATCTCTGGCACCCGACCCCGTGTAGAGTTTCCAAACCCAGCAGATCCGTGCGGTGCACTCCCGCACCGCTCCTCCCAGGGGAGGAAGGGGAGTCTCCCTGGACCTGCCGCTTGTTGGGTCCCTGCTGGAAGATTAGTGGCCCAACTGTGCTGCAGATAACGGTTTATGGCAACCCCGAGCTGAGAGCCCGCGCCTCGGCTCCGTCTCTGCAGCCGGCTTCCCCGCTCCAATATCTGGGAGCTCTGCCACACTTGAGCACCCCTGTCTTTCTGTGACCCCGAGGGTCCTGAGACCCCACTGTCCCTGCAAGGGTTCCAGCCCCCACTTAGGTACTGGAGTGACGTCCCTCAGGTGGAGATGACTTCCAAAAGTCCGATTTTGTGCTCTCTGGCTCTATCACTTAACAGTAGTGGCTGATGGAGGCCCCCTCCCCCACCGTCTATCTTCCCGAATATCACCTCGGATTCACTTCTCGCATGTCCTACCTTCCAGAAAGTGGTCGCTTTTCTGTCAAGATCGCTTATAAATTTTGGAGTTGAGTTTGTTCTTTTCTCTTGATACAGTGAAATACAGTCCTTTAGGAAGGGGTCATTGAATTTTCTAATTTTGTGATTCTGTTGACTTGTTTCTACAGACTAAAGCTATTTTTATATATGCTTGATTTAAAAAAAAAAGCTTTGCTGGATACACAAGCCTTAGTACACTTCCTTTCCTTGAATTTCTTAATAATACTTTTATAATATCTACCTCTTTTTAAAAAGATTTTATTTATTTGACAGAGAGAGACACAGCGAGAGAGGGAACACAAGCAGGGGGAGTGGGAGAGGGAGAAGCAGGCTTCCCGCGGAGCAGGGAGCCCGATGCGGGGCTCGATCCCAGGACCCTGGGATCATAAGCCGAGCTGAAAGCAGACACTTAACAACTGAGATACCCAGGCGCCCCTTTAATATCTGCCTCTTGTTTCTTTTTCATTTTCACTACCAAGTCTGAAATGGATAGATCCCCTTTCCAAGTTTTCCGTTTTTCACCAGGAGCAGGGCCTTCCTGAGCCTGTTACCTTGATTCCAGCTTACAGAATTGCTTTCAGTTCTTTAATAACCAGTCTCTGAGTTACAGGTAACAAATACGTCTTCAATATTTTCTAACTAAATGTGGGATTAGTGTTTTGGGTGTAATTTTATCTGTGTTCCATATTCTTGATCTCTTTGTTCTTGTATCTTCTTTCTACTTCTACCTCTTCTCACAAGAATGGGTTCTGGAGCTATATCCATGCCATTCGGGTGTTTATTGCCCTACTTATCCATGACTTAAGGTTGTAGTATTCTTTATGTCTTAGTTATGCTATAGACATGAATCATGGATTGTTTAATTTGTTCTTCTTCTTGATCTCTATGGATTTTTTTTTTTTTGAGAATGTGTGGAAATCCTGACTTATACTGTTGTTAGAATCCTATGAAACACTGGAACCCAACAATTGTTCTCAAGTTGGTTCTGACTAGCTCCCATTGGAAACAGGAAAGCCAGAGTCATAGAGATATGGTAAGTCTCAAAGATATAGGAGGAGATTGATAAATGGAAATCTATATGGTATTAACATAAAAAGTCAAGAATATGCTTCTTACTGGTTTTATTTTCAAGAATTTTGAATATAAGTAAACCCTGATTAATATGTATCAGAGAGAAAATATCATTTTAGAAGTTGTCTATTGAATTCCTCTTAGGCACAAATTTTTTTTCTGTGTAAATTGAATAGCTCTAAATTATTCATGTCCCTCTAATATTGATATACATCCATATCACTGCTATATTCACCTCTTTCCTTTGAGCTTAGCCGATTGACTTGTTTGGCAATCAGATGTTAGCATATGCGACATAAGCCAATGCTTGAAATGTGTTTACATACTTAGGTTTGCTTTCTTGAACTCTTGTTTTTATTCATAAGAAAATCATGCCTCAGATCGTGGCTGGTCCATGCAGATTGAGAGTCACATTGTGCAGACCTAGATCCAATCTGAAACTTGAAGCCTAACCAGTTTAGAGCAATAGAATGATAGATAACCCACTGCTGCATGGTTAAGGAAATAAGCTTATTGTTGCAAGCCACTAAGTTTTAGGGTGGTTGGTAATGTAGCAGCATTCTGACAATTGCTACCAAGGAGAGCTGCTATAACAAACACCTAAAATTGGTTGGCAGTGGTTTGGGAACTGGGCAGCAGGTGGCAAGCACACTGTAATAAGAGGCTAGAAAAATTGTGAGGAAGGTTATAAGAAGTGGGAAAAATGTCAACCTGTGGCATGTAGTGGCTAAATATTTGATAAAACTGTCACTCATCATAATGGGGAGAACAGAAAAAATATGTAATGATCTCATCATGTTGATTGAGGAGCTTTTGAGGGAGACTGCTGAAATCCCGAGGTGGCTGCTGCAGGCTGCATTTGATAAAGTTCTCTAAGACAGGAACAAACTGGCGAGGGTAAAAATAGAATTGGGGAGAGGAAATATGAAGAATCCAGAAGTGCTAGGATTGCAAAACTGGAAAGTAAAACTGGTTTTCGCCATATTAAATAAATGGTTATTAAGATATAGCCTCAGGGGAAAGAATAATTCCCTGCTACTTCCAATAAGATAGAACCTCAGAGTATGACCAAAAAAAATGCGTGGCTATAATATAATCTTTAAAACCTCTGAAAGAATTAAATGAACATCTAGTAGATCTCCTCAGCTGGAAAAAGGGGGTTGTGGCTCCTAGAAACCTTAAGAGTATGGTCCCCCCCAGACTTCTCATATACCCAGGGAAACTATAATTGCAAATAAAATGAGGGGTATGCCTCAGAAATAATTGTGGTCATATCTCTTGGAATATGAAATTGACTAGAATCAAATACATAGAAATTTTACAGTTTTTGAGAGAGTTGTATTGGCAAAATGTCTAATCCGGAATAAAGGAGACTGAAAGTGTTCAAGATGTAAAAAGACTTTTGAGCCTCTTACCTTCTCCACACAGATAACAGATTCAAAAACCCCCTCTGCTCTGAAGAAAAGCATATTCTCCCATGTGTTCTTCAGAAGTGGCCAAGGACAGGCACCTGGGTGGCTCAGTTGGTTAAGTGACTGCCTTCGGCTCAGGTCATGATCCCAGGATCCTGGGATCGAGCCCCACATAGGGCTCCCCCTGCTCTTTGGGGAGGCTGCTTCTCCCTCTGCCTCTTCCTGCCACTTTCCCTGCTTGTGTTCTCTCTCTCTATATCAAGTAAATAAATAAAATCTTAAAAAAAAAAGTAGCCAAGGAGATTTTTGGAAAAGGAAAGACCCCCTAGATGACAGAAAAGGTGCTGTGGAGAGGACACGCTCAGAGAACAGACTCAGACTAATCAAATACACTATCTGCCCCTAGTGTAAGTGGACTTGGCAATATTTATCTAGCAGGAGTATGAAACTTCTATGGACCATTAACTGATATGTACATTCCATTATTACTCTCTTGGAATGGAAATGTTTATGTTTTTTCCCATCCTTGTTATACCATTGTACTTTGGATTCTGGTAAACTTTTAATTAGTTCATAGGTTTCTTGATCACAAGAAACTACATCTGGACATAATGTAAATCCTCTGATCCTGATTGAGTCTGCTACCATGATTGGATAAAACTTTTGGGTATCCTTGCACAGGGATGAGTATATTTTACACGTGAGTAGTTGTGACCAACAAAGAAATTGTGAAAGATTGAACCATTACTCTCAATTCCTAACTCTCCTGCAGTGATATTATGCATCCACACTTGTGTCATGATGGAAGGACTGGACTAACCAATTCTTGCTTTGGGCTTGATCACATGACTTGCTTTGACCTTAAGATGTTAGTGGATATGACATCAGCAAAGACTTAAAAAATTTTATTACAGTTATATGCTTGCACTCTGGCCTTTCACATGTGAAGAATATGCCTTTGGTAACTTTGGAGTCCAGGAAGGATAAGAGACACTTGGAGATGATTTTAACCCAACTGAAGTTGGAAGTTATGCCCAACCAAGCCCATCCAAGCCTAACCAAGACCAGCTGAACCTCAGATCCATGAGCATGAAATACCTATTTCTGCAAGCAACTAAGTCTTAAGGGTTTTTTTTTTTTTACACAACATTATTACGGTGATATTTAAATCACTCACTCTCCCTTAACAAAATATTTTGATGAAATTTGGGAAGGAAGAGAGTGCCTACTGCCCTGTCTTAAAGCTGCATAAATGAAGAAAAGTTTGAATTTCTTGACATAAAAAATGATATATATTTACAAGGGAGACCAGGAGTCCAAGCAAAAGTGGAGGGATATAACCTGAATCTGCAGGTTGCAAGGCTACACTGTTTTCTAATTTAAAAAAATTGAATCAAAATATCAAATAAGCGATATCCTGGTGAATTTACTGAACAAAATGCATAATGTTTTCTTCTTCTGATTAAAATAACATTCAAACTTTTGAAATATACTTTGCTAAATCAATTATAGTGGAGATTCTCCATCATGGCGCCTTCAGTGCTCAATGGAGAGAAGATCACAGGGCTGGTTCACTCAGAGCACGTAACCTTTCTAACTACACTGACAGAATCATATGGAAGATGACCCTAAGTCCAATCAGAGATCTTGCAATATTTTTCAAGGTGGAGCTAGGAGAGAAGCTGCTTATATTCCTATTCCTAATTTTCCTAAAGGCCTCTCCCTCCTACATAAGTCTTTAGTGGAAAATACTAATGTCAGCACATGGCACAAAGCACAGAATAAAAAGAAATAAGAAAAACCTGACAGCATTTGAGTATTTATTCTAGTCATCCTTAATGGTAATGATGTTTCTTCCCTTCTCAGTCTG
Organism: Eumetopias jubatus; assembly: GCF_037043125.1. NCBI lineage: Eukaryota > Metazoa > Chordata > Mammalia > Carnivora > Otariidae > Eumetopias > Eumetopias jubatus. The sequence goes on from NW_028274807.1 coordinate 62,970,576, forward strand.
TGGGAGCTTTCAGATTCCTCTTTTTTTGTTCATGCCAGTTCAAATTTAACTTCTGTCATTTTCATTGAAAATTTCCTGATTAATGCATTAGACTTCAATTAAAAAAAAAACCTCCTATGGTATTTTTTTAGGAACAACAACAAAAAAGCAGTTCACTTATCAAGGGTGCTGCTTCTCCCTCTCCTTCTGCTGTGCCCCCCTCTCTCTGTCAAATAAATAAATAAAATATTTTTTAAAAATTACTAACAAGTAAAACCACCTTGGCCAGGTAGACTGAAGTACCATTCCAGGCTTTAAAATTTCCTTAGGCTTTTGGATGTTAGCATTTACTTCCAAGTCAACATAAAAAATAGAAACTGTAAGTTCCAAATTCTGAGTGGGTAAAGAGAAAAAATTACAAATCAAGGTTTTATACTCATTTAAATCACTTTGAACATATAAAGGTAAAGATAGACATTCTAAACAAATCAGAAAATATAGGGAACATAAATCTTAAAAGAACAGTTTGGTAGAGGGATCTAACCAAAGATTGAATCAAGTCAAAAACCTGGGAATGAAGACACCCATAACATAAAAGGATTGGAAGTAAAAACTGAATACCATGGATTATGGAATTATTCAGTTAGGGCAAAACAAATGGGTGAATTATGTTTAGAGACAAGAAAGGAAATGACAGACACTGAGAGAAAACACATATGAAAATAATGATATATGAAATAATATGAAATGAAAATAATAATATGAAAATATTGAAAATATGAAAATAATAATATAACTGCAATGAATTGGACCAAACTTCCAGCACTGTAATAAAAGTCAAACGGTGGGAATAGAGAAGAGATGGGAGTACAAATTAATTTCCTTATCTTTTAGAGGAGAAATTTAATATATCATTCTTCACTTTTAAATTGGAATGTATGAAATAAAGATATTAGTATATTATTTAAATTATAAATGTAACCACTAAAAGAAATAATAAAAAATATACTATATGATTTTCAAGCTGAGAAAAGGAGTGGTAGTGGAAGGAGGGAACTATAGGTCATATGGCAGAGTGTAGAAAACATAAAGACAGTAGGGTGTATTAAAATAAAACTTAAAAGCACAAATAACTACCAATTAAGGTAAAATATAATATTGGTAAATGTAATGAGATAAACTCCCCCATCAAAATGTATGCTAAGTTTGTATTTGCTAAAAGCAAAGACAAAACTATTGGTCATATACAACAAATATAGCTAAGATAAATGAATCAAAATATTCAAAGTAAAAATGATAAAGATAAACCTGGCAAATACTAACACAAGGAAAGTTGACGTCTTCATAACCATCTCCAACAAGTTTGATTCAAGGAATTATTGTATTAGATGTGACAAAGAAGAGCATTTTCAATAATAAAGAATATAATTAACAGCTAGCATATTGCTGTCATCATTCTTTAAGCCACAAATTACCATAACATTAAAACACAAAGCCAAGACTGCAGGAAATACAAGGAGAAGTCAAAGACAGAGAATTGTAATAGAACATTTTAACTCACTATTATCACCTCAGAATAAAAAAATATGTAATAATCTGAATGACACTATATTGATTAATATATTATCTATATAAAATCTCTGATAAATAGAGCATGATATTCTCAAAGAACATTCACAAAAGCCTGCTATATATTAACCTAAGAATACCACTACAAATTCAAGTGTAAAATGCTGAAACAGTGCAGATAACATTTTCTTACCATTTTTTAATACAATTAGAACAATGGCAACAAAACTAAAATTACCAGCAACTAAAGGATGAAAATTTTAACTCTCAATTTGGAGAGGAATTCAAGACTGAGAAAATGGAATGTCTAGACAAGAACAGTAATAAAAATACTGGATATCAAAACCCATGGGTTGGAACTCAATTTGTGCCCACAGGAAGATTTTTATCTTTACATATGACATCAATAAACAAAAATGAAAAGAAGTTAAGTACTCAATTCAAGGAGGTAAAAATCACAAACCAGGAATGCAAAAAGAGAGCAACATAAGTTGGACACTGACAAATTAAATACAGAAGACAGAACAGATGAAAAAGAAAAAAAAATCCAAGGACTAGTTTGTTGAAAGACAGATGAAAATAGATAACCAATAGTCACCATAATTAAAAACAAACAAAATAAATAAATAATAAATAAAACACCATTAGGCATTTGCAATACTGATGGTCCATGTGTAACATGCTTGGAGGAACAGCTTCATAGATGAAGAGGAGAGCTTTCAAGTAGATTTTATAAAACCTATATATCACACATCTCCCAAACCTAACAAAAGCAACACACTTAAAAAGAAAACTCAATTTTGCTCAAAAGTATGTATACAGAACTCTTCAATATTAGCACAAAGAACTATATAATATATTAAAGTAACTAACTTTAAGAGCAAGAGTGTTTTAAGATTTTATTTATTTCAGAGACAGAAAGTGCAAGCATGAGGGTGGGGTAGAGGGAGAAGCGTCAGACTCCCTGCTGAGCAAGGAGCCCAATGCCCAATGTGGGACTAGATCCCAGGACCCTAGGATCATGACTTGAGCCAAAGGCAGATGCCTAACCGACTGAGCCACCCAGGCGCCCTGAGCAAGAATGTTTTAAAACAAGGTAATTTATTTGATTCCAATAATGGTAGGTCAAAATAAAAAAACAAATTAAAAAACCATCTTACTAGCTTATGCAAGGACATTTAACAAAATTAAACATTTCTTCCTGATGAAAACATTATCAAACATATAATCCCTTGACATAATATAATTAAAATTGCAAACAGCCATCATTATGTCAAATTTTGGAACGGTAGACAGATTCTTTTTAAAGTTAGAAAAACTATATGAATACCTACACTCAATACTGTTACTTAACAATACTTTGGAAGTACTAGTCTGTACATATATGCTGGAGGATTAAATATACAAAAATACTGAATAGGAAAATTTTTGCCTTATTATTTGCTATTAACATGATTTTGCAACTGGGAAAATAAAGAGAAGTCACTAAAAAAATCTATAGGAAAAATATTAATTTAGTAAGGTGACTTGGTCACTAAATTAATGTAAAAACACCAATGGCCTCTTTGTTACAGAATGTAATTAAGAAATGACTCCATTAACTTATAGCCTCAAAACCATGCAACTAGGAATAAACTTGCATGGTACTTGTAATGATAATATAGAAAAAATTAAATGACTGAAAGACATAAAGGGAGACTAAATAAATGTAAAAATATACTATATTTGTGGAGGAAAAAAATAGAAAAGCTCAATATTGTAAGGCTACCCATCCTTCTAAATATTTATCTAGAAATTCAAAGTAGTCTCAATCAAATATTAACAGTATTTTTTCTTAGAACTTGAAAAACGTTGATACTAAATGTAATCTAAATTTTAAAAGATGGAGAGATAATTAAGAAATTTTGCTAAAAAAGAAAAAATGAGAGCAGACTATCCTTAAAGTTAGTAAATTGAAAGTAAGTCAAGACTAGCAAAATCTCTTTCATACTAGTGTGGGGCTAAACAAATCAATAGGATGTACTATGATCTGCAGATATAAATTTAAAATAGAAACTTAAGATACATTAAAGTATATTCCAAAACAGTGGGAGAAAATATATATTATTAACTTTTTTTCTGATACTATTGGCCAGCATTGGTACTAGTAATGTGGGGTCAGATGTATTCTTGGTTCAGTACTTGCACTAAAATAAATTTGAGATGTAGTAAAGGTTTGAAATTTCAAATGTAAAAATAGAATAAAAGTACTGAAATAAAACATGGGAGACTTTATGTTTTCTTAATATACAGTGGGGGGAAGAATCCTGAACATGACTTCATAAAGATTAGAAATCTCTGTAGGAAAGAAATAATATAGCGAAATTATTTGCAGTACTTATGACTAAGGCAAACTTTTCTTAATATAGAAAAAATTTAAATATCAAAAAGAAAAAAATGAATAATCAACAATAAAAATGTGCAGAGAGCACAAAGAGGTAGTTTATAGAAATGTACACATAGGAAAAAATGCTCAGCCTCATTCATATTTAAATAAACCTTTAAACAATCATTGTTTTATTAGATTGAAATGATTAAAAAATTATAATCATGTTGGCAGAAGTCTGTGCTAGAAAATACTCTCCTACACTATTGGGGAGAGTGCTAATTAGCACCTTTTTGGAAAGATATTTAATAATGTCTATCAAAATTCCAAATGCACATACCTTAGCTGAGCATTTCCTCTTCTAAGAACAAAGTTTTCTATAGATTTACTAGCAAAAGTGACCTAGAAAACCAACGCAAGAATGTTCATTATTGCACTGTTTACAAGAGTGAAAAAAAATGGCTAAAGGAAAAACAGCTTCAGTATTTATTTAGAAAGAACTGGCTAAGTATATGATGCCATGCATTGTTGGAGGAGGTCATTGCAAGGGGGTGGCCAGTGGCTAATCTGAGAGCTAGACTCAGGTAGTCAGAGTCTCTTCATCCTTTCCCCTGCCCTTGGAGCGTACATTCTGCCCATTGTTCCCACCATTTTCAAGGACGCAGTCTTGAGGGAGCAAGGTGTTGCTGAGGCTCTCTAGATGGTAAATGTGACTGAACCCAGATAAGGTCTCTGTATAAATTTCTAAGATATGGGAGGAAGGCACAGAGATCTACTCCTCTTGCTGCCATTTAGATGGGACTCATATGTAAGTTCCCTTTGCTATTAAACCACCACCTACCAATCAGGAATGGTCTCTCTCTTCCTTCCCTCTCTCCCTGCCCTCCCTCTACTAGGCCATGTTTCAGGTTTCACCTCATAAGCTCCCAACTGTGCAAACCAGCAACTGGCAAGCCAGCCAGGAAACTGGAGCAATGGATCTTGGGAAAGAGGCATCCGCAGGGGAGATTCTGAGTGGGCCATGGACCTCTGAGTGGGGCAGGGTGGCCTGTAGGTGAGATGCTCGTGGACCCGTGTGTGAGCGTAGATGCCGTGATAACCCAGCTGTGATAGTTTGAGGAACCGTGCATAGGGCCCTGCGCAGAGAAGGAAACAAATGGCTGCCACAGTGAGCTGGCCTCTACTGTGGGCAGTGCTCAACTAGAGGCTGAAGCTGGAGTTAGAAAGTTGGAAGAAGAGCTGAAGTTACAGGAGAATGTGCCAGTGTCCACCACTCTGCTAGTTTCAGGGCTGGCAGACAAGATGGGAGAGCAGGAGAAGGAAATGGAGAACTTAATGTGTTGTTTTACAAAACTAGGAGGACACAAACTGCCTTGAACTAAAATCGGGGTGCTTCTGACAAAGACTGACTGAAATGCTAGCAATCTCTGGGAAAGTGAGGAGAAAGAAGGGGAAGATGTTGTGGTGACTGATCGTGAAACAAACAAAATGCCCTGTACTGACCTATCCCTAATACACAGAAAAGCAAAAGCCCAGCAACTATGACCCCAGCCAGCAGGGCAGCCCCCAGTTCGGGAGACACTCATGGTGAGAGAATATACTTTCTGCTGAGCTTATTGAGAGAGCTGCCAAGTTCCAGCCAAAGGCCAGGCATGGTTAGTGCAGCTATAGGATATGGGGGTAATGGCATTTCTCTGTCCAGAAGGGAGGCAGAGAAAATGAGCAACATTACCACACACCCTGTGTGTGTGTGTGATATTCTCTTATAGAGAGGATTATTCTAGCCTTCAGGGAGCTTTGGCCCAATGAGGAGGGCCTCCCTGAGCATGTGAGACCTTGAAAATCTATAGATAAGATACAACAAATTCTTAGGAGGTTGGGAATGAGATGGGCCATCTACACCCCTGTCTTTGAAGGCCCTGATCTGGTCCCATTGACTACAGGAATGAAAGCTGAGATACTTCGGTCTGCCCCCAGTACCTGGTATGAGGCACTGATATCCATGCTGAGCTCAGTTTTGGGACAAGACATATGAGATGTTGGGCAATCCACTGCTGATCTGGGGGAAACTGACACATCCCAGGAATGGACTGGGATCCCAGGAATGGGCTGGGCTGTGGGAAAGATTAGAGAGCGAGGTGGGGAGTTCATGTAGCCAAAAGGCTATCCCAGTTGGCTATGAAGGGGCCAGGAAAGTAACCTGGAAGCAATGTGGTTTGATCTCACTGCTGATGGGACCCCACCTGAAAAGATAGACCTGCAGCCCCACACTGTGTTGGTTAGCCTGTGGAAGGCTTTAAAACCTGAATAACAGCTCAGACGTGCCCCTCCTGCCCGTACCATCGCTGAGCTGCTCCAGCAGAGGCCTCAGAGATATAGTCCTACTCGGGGTGGGTTCCTCTTATACCCCAGGTATAGAGTGCAAGCCAAAATTTTCTCCAGGTGAAGACCTATGTAGGTGATTAGAGGCCTCATGTTGAGCTCACTACTCACTGGTCCCCCAGAAATAAGCAAAAAGTGATAGCTCTGGTGGATATTGAAGTCAAATATACTCTAATACATGGTAGCCCTCAGATGTTTTCTTGCCCCCTCAGTATCATCGATGGCACCATAAAGATTTTGAGAGTATTGGGTCAGTTAAGATGCATTTTGTTCCAGAAGCTGTGATTGATAAGGTGCAAGTCTATCCAACCCCTACAAATGTGAAAGAGGTTCAAGCCTTTGTAGGGATTTGAGGAGTTTGGAGGACTTTTATTCCCTACCTGGCACAGTGTTTCTGTCCCTTATGCCACCTGGTAAAGAAAGGGCATATGTGCAACACAGGATCAGAGCAGCAAGCTGCCGTTGAGAAGGCAAAAATACTAGTGATGCACATTAAAGCTCTGGGTATCTCATTATGCCCTGTGGAGTTATGGAAATATATATGGAAAGATATTTGGGTTCACCTCTAAGAGCCTCAGGAAGCCTTTACTGTCTTTCAAATTCCAACACAGGCACTGACACCCCCTGGTAACCAGGAAGATGATGCCCTAGCTCAGGTATGAACCCTAGCAACTGACCCTACAGTAGATACAGAAGATTGGGTGCATAGGAGGAGTGGCCACCATAGCACCCAAGTGAGATGGCATATTGCCAAGAATGATGGATTGCCCTTGAAATATATGACTGGTTAATGCAGTAACAGCATGTCCTGTGTGTTCCAAACAATATCCAAGACAACTGTCAAGAGAGTCTGGGGACATTCACTGGAGTTCCCCACTGGTGAGAAATTGACAAATTGATTATACTGGCCCCTCCCCACTGGTGAGAAATTGACAAATTGATTATACTGGCCCCTCCCTCTGAGTGAGGGTCCTAAATATCCTTGGTTTGTGTGGACACTGCATATGGCCCGACCTAAGCTTTCCACTTTGCCATGCAAAGCAGGCTGCCACCATCCGGGGATTAAAGAAACTGAGTACCATGTATGGATACTCTGGTCAAATAGACAGTGATCAAGGGCCACATTTTAAAGGTCATGATATGCAAGAGTAGGCAAAAGAACATGATATTGAATGGATGTTTCATCTCCCCTATAACATGCAAGCAGCAGGCTTGGTTACAAAGGAGGAATGGAATATTAAAGCAGTCTATTAAATTACTAACAAGTAGGAGTGCCTGGGTGGCTCAGTTGGTAAAGTGTCTGCCTTTGACTCAGGTCATGATCCCAAGGTCCTGGGATCCAGCCCCACGTCGGGCACCCTGCTTGGCGGGGGGGGGGGGGGCTGCTGCTTCTCCTTCTCCTTCTGCTGTGCCCCCCCCGTCAAATAAATAAATAAAATATTTTTTAAAAATTACTAACAAGTAAAACCACCTTGGCCAGGTAGACTGAAGTACCATTCCAGGCTTTAATGCATTTGAATGATCATCCAGTAGGGCCTTTTGCCCCATGTGCCAGACTGGGGACCCCTGCCAAGATAATTAACTCTGTAAAGGTATGGAAACCTTGGGAGATAACCATTGCCCTGACTCTTACCATGGATCCACATGCTATGCTGTTGAGAACATCAAGCCCCATCACACCTAGGAAAGGCATTATATACTAGAGATTGCCATGGGACATCCCACCAGGATGGATGTTACTTTGCATCCCAGTGCAAATCACCACTGGGATCCTGTCGTCCTGCTGCAAGCTTGACCCATGGAAATGCACTACACCTGGAATGGAACACACACCATTGAGAGAGGGGAGAAGGTAAGGGTCCTGATCTGACATATGCCACCCCTAGCCCATTTCCTCACACCTGATGGTACTGTTTCCCCCAGCCAACATATATGGTATATACAACAAGGTCAAATTCCTAAAGCTGTAGCCACATTAATAACTAAGAATCAGGCCATAAGTATAATTCTTATAGAAGGGGAAGACCTTCCCATATAAGTTCCTACTAAATACGTCTTTTTTGACCTTAGTTTTCTGTTATTCCTGTGATGTCTGGTCACAGGATGGGCATCCAATACCTTTCTGCAGTGGGTCTACTCATATACCCAACAAAGGAACCAATCCAACTGTTGGGTATGTGGGCAGCTGTCCCTCTCTAGCTCATCAGGATGGCCATAGTGGGTATCGTCACTCCAGGGTGGGGATTAGAAGGCCTTAAAGCAATGCATTACAGAGGAACAAGCTAGGACTAGTACTCTTAATTCATCTGATATTATCAATACTGAACCTGGCCCATGGTACACATTGTCAATAACCCTGGGCATGGGCATTCTTTTTCTGTCAATCAAACTGCATAAGCAGTCCATCAGACTGCTGATTAGAAGGGTCTTAAAAATAGAGCTATTGGTGGGTATGCTCAGATTTGGGATGGGTTCGTGTGGCTTACCCTGGGGTTATGGACATTTGAGCACCCGGGCATCCCTCTCACTCCAAACAGAACCAACCCAATTGTACTAGGAATGTGGGTTGGATGTCACTGGAACTGTGTAGTCTTTCTATCACATTAAAGGATAGTGACTGGTTTAGCACAAACTGGTTCTGCTTCCTAGATGTTTTCTGGATAGCCCTGAATGGGAAAACCAAAAGTTGTGTGGCACAAATATTCGTCCACAGCTTCCACCTGAATGGTTGAACCACTATACTATGGGTTTTCCCTAGGCATAGGGGAGAATTTGCCCCAGAAAAACAAAAGCTGCCAACCTCCCTCTCTTCGAGGCCAGAGGAGCACATTCTGTTTTCCACTGGTTTGATCATTTGGCAGCTGTCTTTGTCCCCTCCATTGGCTGGGCAGATGTTGTAGCACACATAGAAACCCTTACTAAATTCACCCAACAAGCCTCAAATGACAACTGGCAAACCCTGTCTTTACTGAATACTGAAATGTCTCTAATAAGAAAAGCTGTCCTTGGGGTGCCTGGGTGGCTCAGTTGGTTAAGCAACTGCCTTCAGGTCAGGTCATGATCCCAGGGTTCCTGGATCGAGCCCCACATTGGGCTCCCTGCTCAGCGGGGAGCCTGCTTCTCCCTCTCCCTCTGTTTCTCCCCCTCCCTCTGCTTCTCCCCCTGCTTGTGCTCTCTCTCTCTCTCTCTGTCAAATAAATAAATAAAAATATTAAAAAGAAAAAAAAAAGAAAAGCTGTCCTCCAAAATAGAAAGGGCTTGGACATTATTACTGCCTCACAAGAAGGCACCTGTGCCATTATCCAGAGTGTTATTGTTAATACCCCGATGAGTCTCCTAATGTATCATTTTTATTAAATCACATGAAGTTACAAGGGAAGGCCCTGAGTGATCAAACCACCAGCCTGCAGGACTTAATAAATCAGTGGTTTGGATCATGGGGCTCTTGATGGACAAAAATTGATATTTATTTTAGGAATCATTATCTTCATCTTAGTTTTCTCTTGTATGTGCCTACATTGTTGTTGTGATACCTGCCTCCATTGCAGTCAGCCACCAAATGAGCCATCTTCTTCACACTAGTGAAATCCCTTGCTGACCACTCAGCACACATTGTGGAAAAGGGGGGCATGGAAGATAGTAAGAGCTGGTCATTAAGGGTGGAGTGTTAGAGGTCACTGAGAAGGCATGACTACCAGCTGACCCGAGAGCTGGATGTGGGCCATTCGAGGCTCCTCATTAACTTCCTGTCCTTGGAATCTACATTCTGCCCACCATTCCCATAGTGGGAGTCACTTTTAAAGATGCAGACTTGAGAGAAAAATGTGTTGTTGAGACTATCTGGATGGTAAACAAGATGGAACCCAGTTAAGGCCACTAAATAAACTTATGGTTCTGGCAGGCTGCTGCAGAGATCTACTAATCTTGTAGCTGCCTAAAACAAACCTCATATATGAATTCCCTTGCTTATTAGACCTACCACCTACCAATATAAGGTGATCTACCTCTTACTTAGGTCTCTCCCAGCTCTCCGTGTATGGAGGCCAGTTTCAAATTTCACTGGGAAGCTCCTGAGGGTTCAAACCAACACACATTTCAATATTATATTCTTTCAAAGATTTATGAAAAGTGGTATAGCTACATGTACTGATCAGAAAAAATATCCAAGTATATGAAGTATAGAAATGCAAGTTGCAGTACTTTATTTGTAAAATTATTTAATTTGTGTAAAAGTATATGTGGCTTATAATGTTTTATGTAATATGTAACCTGATAAAATACAAATCTGTGTATGTAAAAATTTTTTCAAGATAGCTGAAAAAATCATTAATAGTTGTTAATAAGTAGAATGAAAGGAAGATGAGACATCATTTTATCATTTTCTACTCTTTGATTTTAATTTTTCCATGATTGTGCGGTACAGCATCAGGTTTGGAATTTACATTGTAGACCTGGACCATCTGCGTTTAATTTCTTATTTCATCATTTACTAGTTGTTTGACCTTGGGCAAATTATTTAATGTCTTGGATCCTCAATTTCTGAATCTGTAACATAGTAATAACAGTAAGTAGCAATCAAAGGGTTGAGGTTAGATTTAAATTAGTTAACTCACAACAAGTACTTAAAACACAATGAAAGTCACTGAAAGGACTCAAATATTAGCTGCTACTATTATAACATTATTATCTCTACTTTTACTTTTATTTATTTACTTTAAAAACAGATTCAGATTTAGTGATATTTCATACGTGTACATACACATACACTGATCTACATTTAAAAATGTATATCTAAAATTTCAAATTTATCCACATAAATTCACAATAGCTTATTATTAAAAACATCTTAACTATATCCTATTGATCTCTTATTTCTTTCCTGATACCCAATTGTCTTTTTTTCTCTTTTCTTAATTTTTAAGAATTTTTTTGCATTTTTTTATTTTTCTATTTCTATTTTATTTTTATCCTTTATATATATATGTTTTCCTTTTTTTCTTTTCTCTTTTTTTAAACAGGTTCATAATCTTTTTTCATTATTTTTTTTAAAGGTTTTGTTTATTTGGGAGAGAGTGAGAGAGAGAGAGCACAGAGGGAAAGGGAAAAGTAGGCTCCCCACTGAGAAGGGAGCCCAACACAGGGCTCAATCCCAGGACCCAGGGATCATGACCAGAGCTGAAGGCAGACGCTTAACCAACTGAGCCACCCAGGCACCCATGGCTTATAGTCTTTTGTTCATTTGTTGGTTCATCTGTTTCCTTCTCTTATTTTCTGGATCAGGCTTCTTTTTTTTTTTTTTTTCTTTTTTTCTTTCCCTACTCTTCTTTCCTTCCTTGTTTCTTATTTTTTAGAATCAGGCTTATAGTTTATTATTTGTCTTTTTATACCCATTTTTGTTCTGTTTCCTTTTCTCTTGTTTTGGTTCAGGTTTTTTTGTTTTTATTTTTATTTTTCCTTCTTTTCTTTTCTTTTTTCCTTTACAGGCTTCACTTCACAAACAAATCCAAGCACACCTACTTAGGGGTCCAAACACTCCCTACTACAAGCAAGGAGGAACTCTGTAGAGGACAGACCAGTGGAAAAGAGCAGCCAAAACACAACAGCAGAGTGCACACAGCATACGCCAGAAACGCTTCCTGAAGTTGTTGTTGTTGTTAGTGTTTCTTTGTTTTTTTTTTCCTTTCCTCCTTTCTTTTCTGGACACAACGACTAGAAGGAGAAATTCACTGCCAAAGAAAGAACAGGAGGTAGTACTCTCTGCCATCGATTTAATTGATATGGATATAAGTCAGATGTTGGAACTAGAATTCAAAACAACCATTATACAGATACTAGCTGGGCTTGAAAAAAAGCATAGAAGACACCAGAGAATTCCTTACTGCAAAAATAAAAGAACGAACACCTAATCAGACCAAAATTAAAAATGCTATTATTGAGATGAAGTAAAAAATGGGGGCTCTAAGTGCTAGGATAAACAAGGTAGAAGAGAGAGTCAGTGATATAGAAGACAAAATTATGGAAAGTAAGGAAGCGGAGAAAAAGAGAAAAAACAACTACTGGATCATGAATGGAAACTTTGAGAAATCAGCGATACCGTAAAGTGAAATAATATTCAAATAATAGGGGTCCCAGAAAATAGGGAGAGAGAGAGGGGGGCAGAAGGTTTATTTGAACAAATTGTAGCTGAGAACTTCCCTAATCTGGAAAAGGAAACAGGCATTCAAGTCCAGGAGGCACAGAGAACCCCACTCAAAATCAATAAAAATAGGTCTATACCTCAACATATAATAGTGAAGCTTGCAAATTTCAGAGATAAAGAGAAAATCCTGAAAGCAGCTCAGGACAAGAAGTCCTTAACCTACAAGGGTACAAACATAAGGCTGGCAGCAGATCTGTTCCCAGAGGCCTGGCAGACCAGAAAGGACTGGCATGATAAATTCAATGTGCTAAATGGGAAAAATATGCAGCCAAGAATACTTTATCCAGGAAGGCTGTTATTCAGAATAGAAGGAGAGATAGTTTCCAGGACAAACAAAAACAAAAGGAATTCATGAACACTAAACCAGGCCTGCAAGAAATATTAAAGGGGATCCTCTGAGTGAAGAGAAAGCCAAAAAGAAACAAAGACAAGAAAGGAATAGAGACAATCTACAGAAACGGCAACTTTACAGGTAATATAATGGCACTCAATTCATATCTTTTAAAACTAATGATGTACTGTATGGAGACTAAAATAACATAATAAAAAATAAATAAAATAAACTGTCAATAATTGGTTTTATAATAAAAAATTAATAAATGCCCATTTACAAAAAAAAAAGAAAAACTCCCTTCAAATATGGAAATAATGGAGAAATGTATCATGATCTTGGATAGGAAGACTCATTATCTTAAAAATATCAATTCTCAGGTGGGGAATGGGCAAAATGAATGAGGGGGAGTGAGAGATATAGGCTTCTAGTTACAGAATGAATAAGTCATGGGGATAAAGACACAGCATAAGGAATAAAGTTGATGGTATTATAGTAGCACTGCATGGTGACAGATGGGAACTATACTTGTGGTGAGTACAGCATAGTGTATAAATTTGTCAAATCACTATGTTGTACACCTGAAATTAATGTAACATTGTGTGTCAACTATACTTCCATAAAAATATAAATTCATTCCTAAAAAAATTTAAAAAAAAAACACTTACACTGAATGTGAATGGACTAAATGCTCCAGTTAAAGGACCCATGTACCAGATTGGATAAAAAAACAAGACCCATCAAGCAGTTGTCTACAAGAGACTCATTTTAGACCCAAAGACACCACCAGACTGAAAGTGAGGGGGTGGAGAACCATTTATCATGCTAATGGACATCAATTGTCTTTTTAAAAAATTGAAGCATAGTTTGCACACAATGTTACATTAGTTTCAGATATACAACATAGTGATTCGTCAACTCAACAACTCCCTATGTTATGCTGTGCTCACAAGTGTAGCTCCCATCTGTCACCATACAACGCTATTATACCACTGACTATATTCCCTATGATGGACCTTTCATTCATGTGACTTATTTATTCCATAACTGGAAGCCTGTACGTGCCATTTCCCTTCACCCATTCCCCCCAGTCCCTCCCCTCTGGCAATCACCAGTTTGTTCTCAATATTTATGGGTCTGTTTCTGCTTTGTTTGTTTTGCTTTTTAGATTCCAGATGTAAGGGAAATCATATGTCATTTGTCTTTCTCCGTCTTATTTCATATATCACTATATCTATAGGTCAATCCATGTAGTCACAAATGGCAAGATCTCATTCTTTTTTTATGGCTGAATAATGTTTTGTTGTATGTAGAACACCTATTCTTTATCCATCATCTGTCAATGGACACTTGGGTTGCTTCCATATCTTGGTTATTGTAAATAATTCTGCAATAAACATAGAGATGAATATATCTTTTTAAATTAGTGTTTTTATTTTCTTTGGATAAATATACAGGGGTGGAATTACTGGATCATATGGTACATCTATTTTTAATTTTTTGAGGAAACCCTATACTGTTTTCAACAGTGGGTTCAACAATTTACATTCCCACCAACAGTGCATGAGGGTTCCTTTTTCTCCACATTCTCACCAACACTTGTTATTCCTTATCTTTTTGAAACTAGCCATTCTGACATGTATAAGGTGATATTTCCTTATGGTTTTAATTTGTATTTCACTAAAGATTAGTGATGTTGAGAATCTTTTCATGTGTCTGGTATTATCACTACTTTTAGATTTTTATAATGAGTTAAAGTCTACATGTAGTGAAATACCCAAATTTAAGTGCAGAAATGTACAATTTGATGACTTTTGACAAATGCATGCACCAATCTAACCACTACCACAATTAAGATACAGAATATTTTCATCACATCAAGGAATTCCCTTGACCCCTTACTGTCAATCCCTACCCTTCATAGGCATATGCTATTCTGATTTTCATCATCAAAGTTTCATTTTGCCTATTCTTGAACTTTTTATAAATGGAATATATATATGTTATTTTGTTTCTGGCTTTTTTCTTCTTGACATAGTATTTTTCAGATCTATCCATATTGTTGCACGTATTGTAGTTTTGGTTTCTGTTTTCTCTTTATTAGTATCCCATTATGTAAATATATCCCAATTTATTTATCCATTCACCATTAATAAACATTGGGTTGCTTCCATTTTGGAGCTCTTATAGATAAAGAGGCTATACGCATGTTATAGATACACTTTTTTGTGGACATGTGTTTTCATTTGCTCTTGCTTATTTAGGAGTAGAGTGGAATTAGATATTTGAGAGGTATGCTTTCCACAAGCTATGTATTGTAATTCCAGTTCCTTATATATTTGCCAACATTTGGTGTTACCAGTTTTGTTTAGTTATTTCTTATTATTTGTTGCTTGTTTGTTTTTAGTCATTTTACTGAGTATGAAATGGTATCTCATTGTGGTTTCAATTTGCATTTCCCCTGTTAACTAATTAGGTTAAGCACCTTTTCATGTGCTTTATGGACAGTTACGTATTCTCTTCTGCAATGTTTGTTTAAGTCTTTGGGCAATTTTTATTTGGTTGTTTGTCTTTTTGTTATCATTTTATAGGAGTTCTTTACACATTCTGGTTATGTTATTTGTGATCTATCTGTATAGCAAATATTTACTTTCAGTACATAGTAATACTAATTCTATGTTATTATAAATAATTCTGTTGTGAAGATTCAGATCGAAATGTTTGTGAATACATGTTTTCATTTCTCTTTGGTAGATGTCTAAGAGTGGGATTTCTGGGTCACATGGGAAGTATATATTTAACTTCATATAATACTGCCATGTTGTTTTCCACAGTGGCTCTATTGTTTTGGATATCCACCAGCAAGATATAAAAGTTCCAGTTGTTCCACATCCTTGATAACACTTGGTATTGTCAGCCTGTTTGACTTTAGCCTAGCAGATATATATTGGTATCTTATTTTGGTCTAAATTGCATTTCTATAATGACTAAGGACTTGAACATCTTTTTATGTGCTTATTGCCCATTTGTATATCTTCTTTTGTGAAGTGTCTTCTTAAACCATTTGCTCGTTTTAAATAGTATTGTTTAATTTACTATTGAGTTGGAATATATATTATTTAGATATCCTAGATTTAAGCCCACTGTCAGATATAGTTTTGTGAATACTTTCAGTCAGTAGCTTGCCTTTTTATTTTCTTAATTGCCTTTAAAATAGCAAAAGTTGGGGCACCTGGGTGGCACAGCCAGTTAAACATCTGATTCTTGGTTTTGGCTCAGGTCATGATCTCTGGGTTGTGAGATCAAACCCCACATGGGGCTCTGCACTCAGCATAGAGTCTGCTTCAGATTCTCTCTCCCTCTCCCTCTGCCCCTCCTGCTCCTATTCTCTCTTTCTAAAATAAATAAGTAAATCTTTAAAAAATATAAAATAGCAAAAGTTTTAAAATTTTTATCATGTCTATTTTTTCTTTTATAGTTCATGCATTTTGTATAGTATTTGAGAAATTTATGTCTTTTATTCCCATTTTGTCATGTAAAAAAATTCTAAATTTATTCTTCAGTATTTTATTTTTCTTGGTGCCATTTTAAGTGGAGTTGATTTTTTGTATTTCTTTTGCTAATTATTTATAGCAAATATATAAAATAAAATTGGTATATCTACACAGACTTGACATATCCAACCTTGATATATTCACTTATTAGTCTAAGTAGCATATTAGTAGTTTATTACATTTTTCTATGTACACACTCATGTCCTCTTCAGAGAGTTCATTTCTTCCTTTTTTATGTTTATGATGTTTTGTTTCTTTGTGTTGTCATATTTCACCGGGATAGAACTGATACTACAATGTTGATTAAAACGTTTCCTGGTTCCTGATCTTAAATGGAAATCACTGAGCCTTTCACTGTTGAGTATAATGTTAGCTATAAGTTCTTTAGAGATGCCCTTAATCAGGCTAAAGAAGTTTTCTTCTATTCTTGTGCTGAGTATTTAGAATTTTTTTTAAGTGAATGAGTACTGAATTTTGGAAATGCAATTTCTACATCTATTGAAATTATCATATATGTTTACCACTTTATTCTATTAATGTGCTAAATTACAATGATTGATGTTTTGGAAGTTAAATCAACCTTGTATTCCTTAGGAAAAACCTTTTCAGTCAGGTTTGCTATCCATTTTATATATTATTGGGTATAATTTCCTAAAATCTTGTAGGGATTTTCACACCTGAGTTCATGGAGGGACATATATCTGTATTGTTCTTTTGTTGTGATATCTTTGGATTTGGTGTCAGCATACTACTGGACACAGGATATGAGTTGGAAAATAATGCCTCTCCCTCTGCTTTCTGCAAGAGTTTATGTGTGACTGTTACTATTGCTTCCTTAAATGTCTGATAGAATTCACCATTAAAGCAATCTCAACCTGAAGTTTTTCTTGTGAGAACTTTTTAATTATTAATTCAATTTTTTAAATACATGTAGGGCTTTTCAGATTTTTTCTACATTTTCTTGGGCCAGATTCATAATTTTATGAGTCCTTAAATAAATTTTAATTTCATCTAGATTATCAAATTTTTTAGAATAAGGTTCATAGTTGTTCTTTATTATCATTTAATGTCTGTAACATCTCTAGTGATAGACTCTCATTTATAATTTTGAAAATTGGTGTCTTCTTGTTTTTTTTTCCTTGATTAGGCCAACCAAAGCTTTATTAATTTTATTCTCTTCAAAACACAAGTTGTGGTTTCATATATTATTTTTTACTTTTTTTCTTTTTTGTTGTTGTTGTTTAATTGGCTTCTACTCTTATCTCTATCAGTTCCTCCCTTATACCTCCTTTTTGTTTACTCTGCTTTTTATTGTAACTTTTTAAGGCAAAGTGGCAGATTATTGATTTTACACCTCCCATCTCTCTAAAATAGCATAGCATTTAAAGCTATGACTTTCCTTCTAAACACTGTAGTAGCAGTATCTCACAAATTTGATATGCTACATTTTCATTATCAGTTAGACAACTTTTCTCATTTTCCCTTGTAATTTTTTGACCCATCAGATATTTTAGAAGTACATTGCTGATTTTTTAAATATTGGTGGATTTTCTATTAAGTTCTAATTTAATTTCATTAGTCAGAGAACATAAAAAATTTTAGTCTTTTAAAATCTCTTAAATTTTTTTTATTTGAGAATAGTTGACACACAATGTTATATTAGTTTCAGGTGTACAACTTAGTAATTTAACAAGTTTATACCTTATCCTATGTTCACCACAAATATAGCTACCACCTGTCCCATTACATCATGATTATATCATTGACTGTATTCCTTATACTCTGCTTTTTACATTTTTTGAGAATTTTTTAGTAACATTGTAAAAATGTCAACTAGTTCAAGTTCTTGGATAGAGTTGTTCAAATTTTCTATATCCTTAATGATGTTCATTGTACTTCTCCTATTAGTTCTGTTAGTTTCTCTATTAGAGAGAGGAATGCAGAAACTCCTAATTTTAATTGTAGGCTTGTTTATTTTCCTTTCAGACCTCTCAGGTTTGGTCTATTTTATTTTGAAACTCTTTAATTAGGTGCATAAACATTTTGGATTAGTAAGTCTTCTTGATTAATTTATCCTTTTATCAGATTTTTTCTTTATCTCTGTTGATATTCTTGGTCCTAAAGTCAACTTTGTCTAATATCAATATAGCCACTCCAGTTTTCTTATGACTATTCTGTATGGTATATATATATATATATTTTTCATATTTTGTCCTAAAACTTGTGATTTGATTGTTAAATGGCATCTTCTATAGACGTCATATACTTATGTCTTGTTTTATATTTATTCTGACAATTTCTGCTTTTGACTGCAATGTTTAGACTACTGACATTTAATGTAACTGAAATGGTTGAATTTAGTTCTAGTGTCTCGGCATTTTTTTTTTCATCCTATCGGTTCTTTGCTCTTTCTTTTCTCTTTTCTTGATTGCTTTTAGATTTGATGGATTTTCTTTAGGATTTACTTTTATTTCCAATATTGACTTATTAGCTATATCTCTTGGTTATTTTTTATAATGCTAAGTTCTTACAGTGGCATAAAAAGAGACCATGATGCCTAGAGACATACATACTCCCATCAGAGCTGAGAACTTTACCCACAGTCAGGAAATTTAAAGCTGAAGAAAAATATAATACTTAAGGAGGAGTAAGTTTTGACTTTTGCTGGCTAAGGGGTAGCTCTCAATGTTAAATTATAAGCTGGAGTGCCTTTCTTAATTTCCTGGCAGACAATACAATGGGGCATATACCCATGAAATTCATACTCTTAATTTCTGTTTGCTTTTTCTTCTTCTGCTTACATCCTTAGCTGTTTCCTAACTCGTTAGACTGGATGGAAGGAAAGCCTAAAGATTCCTTACACTTTTTTTCTCTTTTTAAGAGCGAGAAAGAAAGAGTGTGAGCAAGCAGGGAGGGGAAAGGGCAGAGGGAGAAGTAGAGAGAGAATCTCAAGCAGGCTGCATACCAAGCATGGAGCCCAACACAGGGCTCGATCCTAGAACCCTGAGATCATGACCTGAGCCAATATCAAAAGTCGGAAGCTTAACCAACTGAGACACCAGGCACCCCTTACACATTTTATTCTTTGTCTTTGGGAGAAGAATATCTGCAACTTACTTTTATTGTTGTTGTTTCAAGTTTTTATTTAAATTCTAGTTAGTTAACATAATGTAATACGAGTTTCAGGAGTAGAATTTAGTGATTCATCACTTATATATAACACCCAGTGTTCATCACAAGTGCCCTCCTTAATACTCATCACCCGTTTAGCCCACACCCCACCCACCTCCCTGCCAGCAACCTTCAGTTTGTTCTCTGTAGTTCAGAGTGTGTCAACTGATGAATTATTGAACACTACATCTGAAACTAATGGTGTACTATATGTTGGCTAATTGAATTTAAATTTAAAAAAAAGAGTCTGTCTTATGGTTTGCCTTACACTTTTTATTCTTAAAGCCTTATTGAACATATACTTCTTGTTTCTATTATTCTACTCCCAACTAGTTTTCACCTAACACACTTCCTCCCCAACCCAGGTTTAGTGCAACTCTTAAATAGAGAGTATAATCTATGTTAGTCTGGGAAGTCTTCCGAGAAGCAGATGTTAAGGTAGAATTAAAAAAAAAAATTAGGGGAAACACTGTAAGAGAAAAATGGGAAAGAGCTGTCAGAGTACAATGCAAGTCTAAGCCTGAGTGAAGGAGAGAGGGAGGGAATGCTGGGTGAAAGCTCCTCTTCTGTTCTGCATTTAAAAGCAGATTTAGCAATGCCATCAGGGAGTCCTCTAGCCAAAGTCAGCCATCAGAACAGAACTGTTGCTTGTCTTCCCGGATCATGAGTGCCTTAACTGTGTGTAGTCATAAGCTGGGAATAGCGTGGGGGCCATAGCCTCAGCACAAATACACTGGTATATTTCCAAGCACAACACTGGGGCCTTTGATCAATGAGGCCCTGTGTAGTTGGAGGATCTTCAAGGCATAATTCCCAATCCCATCTTCCAAATTCTTTTCTGGAGAGGAAAGAGATTTTGAAGAGGAGGAAGAAAATGTTGATATCATTTCTTCTTTTACTAAAGTCTCTGCCTAAGCCACTAGCTATTGGTCATAAGTTGTAGATGACTATAGGCTAGGGTTAGAGAGTCACCTGTATCAGGGTAACAAGAAGTGATATTTTCAGAGTAAAAATAGAAAAAATAAAGAAAAACATCATCTAAGGTATTTGAAAATGCCCTGAAATCTTTTCAAAACCTAAATAAATTAATGTCACATAACTCCTTTAATTAAAACTGGATTTTCTAAAGTACCAACATCAAGATAAATAGGAATATTCATTTTTTTCTGTTTTGCTTAATTATGTGTGCTGTGGATTTGAACCTATTTTTCATTTTAAATGTGCAATGTTTCAGACTCATTATGCTTAATATAGGCTTATATGAGTAACCTGGGATCCCAATCATCATTTATGACATTTATGACATTGCTTCTATGGGGAAGTAGGTTCCAAGTTCCCAGTGGTGAATTTATAAATGAGCTTTTGGGATATAACTTATTTGCAAGTTGGAGATGTAGATCTTATATCTTTCAATGTTTTATATCTTTCACATATCTTTATGTGATCTTTGCAAAATGTTTGCACCTCTGTTGTTTGAGACTTCCCCTGCCACTCTGGAGCAGGAAAATAGGTAATAATTGTCTTTTATTCTTTCTTTCTCCACCCGAGATTCATACCTGAGTACCCAGGAACGTCTGCCCAAGCCTGTCCTCATTTTTCTTAATCATCTCCTCCCAGTTTCAACTTAAATCTATTCTGAGGCAAAATTCAATTTTTGTGATTGAAATCAGATGAGTGATTAACTTGGAGAGAGGGTACTGACTGGAAGGGGACATGAGGGAGTTTCCTGGGATGCTGGAAAGGTTCTGTATCTTTTGGTTATATGGATGCATATGAATGTAATGATTGGTCTTCCTCTCCATTTGAGATTTGTGCAGCCTTATGTAATTGTAGTGAATTAATTTTTTTGAAAACTTATCTGTTCCCAATTTCAAAAGTAACCTTATAAATTAACTAAAGGTAATGAAGCATTGCTTTTAGTGAGTTAAGTTTATCCTAGCTCTATGATACCTGAATTTTAATCAACAACATCATTGACTTTACCCCAAGGCACATAATACTGAAGTTGTTGAACAGTTCATGTTACTAACAAAGGCACCAGTGGTGAGTAGATCTAGAACACAAGAACCTGCCGGTAGGAGCAAGTTTTAGGAAAAAAATATGAATAAAGTTTACATTGCTTCAAATTGGTAAAGTTAGATAAAGAGATTTCATTTTATTTTCATTTTTTTATTATGTTCAGTTAGCCACTGTATAGTACATCATTAGTTTTTGATGTAGTGTTCAATGATTCATTAGTTGCGTATAACACCCTGTGCTCATCACAACATGTGCCCTCCTCAATACCCATCACCTGGCGACCCCATCCCCCCACCCGCCTCCCCTCTGAAACCCTCAGTTTGTTTCCCGGAGTCCATAGTCTCTCATGGTTCATCTCCCTCTCTGATTTCTACCCCTTCAGTTTTCCATCCCTTCCTCTACAGTCCTCTGTGCTATTCTTTATATTCCACATATGAGTGAAACCATATAATTGTCTTTCTCTGATTGGCTTATTTCACTGAGCATAATCCCCTCCAGTTCCATCCATGTCGATGCAAATGGTAGTTATTCATTCTTCTGATGGCTGAGCAATATTCCGTTGTATATATGAACCACGTCTTTTTTATCCATTCATCTGTTGAAGGGCCTCTTGGCTCCTTCCACAGTTTGGCTACTGTGGACATTGCTGCTATGAACTTTGGGGTGCATGTGGCCCTTCTTTTCACTACCTCTGTATTTTTGGGGTAAATACTTAGTAGTGCAATTGCCGGGTCTAGAGTAGCTCTATTTTTAACTTCTTGAGGAACATCCATACTGTTTTCTAGAGTGGTTGTACCAGCTTGCATTCCGACCAACCGTGTGAGAAGTTTCCCCCTTCTCCACATCCTCACCAACATTTATTGTTTCCTGTCTTGTTAATTTTTGCCATTCTAACTGGTGTAAGGTGGTATCTCATTGTGGTTTTGATTTTGTATCCTGCCACATTGCTGAAAGGGCTGCCTTTGCAGTATCCCATAGGTTTTGGACCGATGTGTTTTCATTCTCGTTAGTTTCCATGAATTGTTTAAGTTCTTCCTTAATTTCCTGGTTGACCCAATCATTCTTTGGTAGGATGCTCTTTAATTTCCACATGTTTGAATTCCTTCCAAATTTTTTCTTGTGACTGAGTCCCAGTTTCAAGGCATTGTGGTCTGATAACATGCAGGGAATAATCTCAATCTTTTGGTATCAGTTGAGACCTGATTTGTGACCCAGTATGTGGTCTATTCTGGAGAAAGTTCCATGTGCATTTGAGAAGAATGAGTATTCTGTTGTTTTAGGGTGGGATGTTCTGCATATATCTACAAAGTCCATCTGGTCCAATGTGTCCTTCAAAGCTCTTGTTTATTTGTTGATCTTCTGCTTAGATGATCTGTCCATTGCTGAGAGTGGAGTGTTAAGATCTCCTACTATTAATGAATTATTATCAATATGTTTCTTTATTTTGGTTAATATCTGGCTTATGTAGTTGGCTGCTCCCATGTTGAGGGTATAGATAATTACAATTGTTAAATTTTCTCATTGGATAAACCCTTTAAGTATGAAACAGTGTCTCTCTACATCTCTTACTACAATCTTTGGTTTAAAATCTAATTTGTCTGATATGAGAATTGCTACCCCAGCTTTCTTTTGAGGTCTGTTGGCATGATAAATGGTTCTCCATCCCCTCACTTTCAATATGGGGGTATCTGTAGGTTCCAAATGAGTCTCCTGTAGACTGCATGTGGATGGGTCCTGTCTTTGTATCCAATCTGCAACCCTGTGCCGTTTCATGGGAGCATTTAGGCCATTTGTGTTGAGAGTAACTACAGAAAGATATGAATTTAGTGCCATCATATTGCCTGTAAAGCCCCTGTTTCTATAGATTGTCTCTGTAAATTTCTGGTCTATGTTACTCTTGGGGTCTTTCTACTTTTATAGAATCCCCTTTTATTATTTCTTGCAGGGCTGGCTTGGTGGTCACATATTCTTTCAGTTTCTGCCTGTCCTGGAAGCTCTTTGTCTCTCTGTCCATTCTGAATGACAGCCTTGCTGGAGAGAGTATTCTTGGCTGCATGTTCTTTTCATTTAGTACCCTGATTATGTCTTGCCAGCCCCTTCTGGCTTGCCAGGTCTCTGTGGACAGGTCTGACATTATTCTGATGTTCCTCCCTCCATAGGTAAGAAATCTCTTCTCCCTAGCTGCTCTTAGGATAGCTGCCTTGGCTCTAAGATTAGCAAGTTTTACTATTGTATACCGGGGCATTGGTCTATTTTTATTGGTCTTGGGAGGGGTCCTCTCTGCCTCATGGACATGAATACTTGTTTCCTTCCCCAAATTAAGGAAGTTCTCAGCAATGATTGTTCAAGTATACCTTCTGGTCCTCTCTCTCTCTCCACCCCCTCTGGGATCCCAATAATTCTGACTTTGGAATGTTTCATGGCATCATAGATCTCATGGGCTTCTAGTTGTTTATCCCTATCCTCCTTGACTTCCTTCCTTTCTATCAGCTTATCTTCTAGATCACGAATTCGTTCTTCTTTCTCATTTGCCCTAGCTGTTAGAGTATCCAGTTTACTGCATTGCTTCCACAGCATTTTTAAAAAAGATTTTATTTATTTTTTGACACAGAGAGACACAGAGAGAGAGGGAACACAAGCAAGTGTAGTGGGAGAGGGAGAAGCAGACTTCCTGCGGAGCAAGGAGCCTGATGTGGGGCTGGATCCCAGGACCCTGGGATCATGACCTGAGTCGAAGTCAGACGCTTAACGACTGAGCCACCCAGGTGCCCCGTTTTCATAGCATTTTTAAGTTCGGTGTGAATAGGTCTCATTTCTGCCCTTAGAGATTCTATATTGTCACAAATACTTTTTTCAAGCCTAGCAATTGACTTCATAAATGCTACCCTGAATTCTAAGTCTGACATCTTGCTTATATCCATATCCATTAGTTCAGTGGCAGAGGCCATTGTCTCTGGTTCTTTTCTTCGTTGGGAGTTTCTCCTCTTAGTCATTCTGTTGAGGGATGGTTGAGGGAATGTACAGAGTCCAAAATATCAACCACGACCCAGGCAAGATGCACCCTAGGAAAATCTGGAGTGGTCGGAAGCCACCACTCGCACCTGGTGGAGTTTTTCTGCTTGTAGAGATCCAGATATATATTCTTACATCCAAGGCTGATTTCATGGGTGTTCAGAATGGTTTGGTAGATATCCAGCTAAATTCAGGGGACTGGTTGAAATGAGGTCCCCTACTCCTACATCTTGCCTCCCTCCTCCCAGCTGCAGATAGATAAAGAGATTTTAGATAAGATCTTCTCATGTTTGGATTTAGAGGCTCATTTCAGAAGCTGATGATTGTCCTCTCAAAAGGCATTATGTATATATATGCTTATATATGTATATGTGTGCTTATACATACATATGATTGTGCACATATGTGCCATATATACCAAAAAAAGAATAGAAATTATCTTTTTGTCTGTATGAAGAACAAATTTGCAACAAAAAATATTACATTTCAGAAGTATTAAAGTTAAATGAGTATATATAATTTATATATAAACATATAAAAATATTTATATTTTTATAAATATATATGAAACTTTTATCTACAAGAAAAATATATTGGTTTATTCCAGAAACTACAGGAGAATGTGTAACCAACTGAAAGTAATTTGAACTTAATAGCTCAACTATAACCTGAAATTCCATGCTTCTATGAATGCCTTAATCAGAGAAACACTGAGCATTTTAACACTTTGCTTGACCAGGAGATCTCAGTGTGCTTGATCTTTAGGAAATAAAAAAGAGCTTTCCTTTTTCTGATCTATGATAAAAATTTTAAAAATATGTGCATATATTTACGATGTTAATTAAGACATTTTAGACATAACCCAATAAATTAAACAGAAATACTATGTTTCGCAGGCAAAAGTGGAAGCAAAACATAAGGGCCTGCACTAGCCAGAGATGAAGGACAACCACTCCAGTTATTCTGTTTCCTAGCTTTTTCCTTTCTCAACATTCACCAAGCACATCATTACTAGCTAATGACATGACATATACGAGCATAGGTGCACATGCATATATAGATACATATATAGTCCCACACACTAGCACAGAAAGGACAAAGACTATCTTTATCCTTTGTTCTTCCATCCCTTCTAGCAGCTAGCACAAATACTTGGATATAATAGAAACTTAGTAGTAATGTTCTGCTTGCCTAACTCATCTTATTCTGTCTTGCTGCTGTAACAAATTACCACACACTTAATTAAAACAACACAAATTTATTATTTCACAGTTTCTATAGGTCAGAAGTGCAGGCACAATTTGGTTGCTCTGAGTTGAATAAGGCCAAAATCAAAGTGTTTCTTTCTGGGAATTCTGGAGATGGATCCCTTTACAAACTCATTCAAATTGTTGGCTGCATTCCGTTTCACAAGGCTGTAGCATAGAGGTCCACATATCCTTGCTACCTTTTGGCCAGGGGTCATTTTCAGCTTCTAGAGGCTGCCTAAAGTTGTTAGTTCATATTCCTCTTTCTCTATCTTCATGCCACCAACAGTGAGTAGAATCTTTCTCATGCTTGGAATCTGATTTCTCCCTTTGCCTCCTATCTCCTTTGTTTTCCTATCCTGCCACAGCTCTCTGATGGACTCTTCTGCCTGTCTTGTCTGCTTTTAAGGCCCATGTGACTGCACTGTACTCAGCAAAATAATCTTCTTATTTGAAGGTCAGCTGATTGGTAACCCAATTCCATCTCTAAAGCCCCTTCACAGAGATGCCCGGGTGGCTCAGTCGGTTGTGTCTGCCTTCAACTCAGGTCATGATCCCAGGGTCCTGGGATCAAGTCCCACATCGGGCTCCTTGCTCAGTGGGAGCCTGCTTCTCCCTGTCCCTCTGCTGCTCCCCCTGCTTGTGCTCTCTCTCTTGCTCTCTTGCTCTCTTTCTCTCTTTCTGACAAATAAAATCTTTAAAAATAAACAAACAAAGCCCCTGCACAGCAGTACTTAGACTCATATTTTTTAAAAATAACTAGGGGGTGGGATTCTTGGATGGACATCTTTAGAATTCTGTCTACCACAGACCTAAAAAACAAGAATGTACATGGGATACTCAAAATACTTGGCTCAGTGAAGTGAAGACACAATATAAACAGTACTTTTGATCACTAACACACATAAACTTAGCCTTGTGGTGGCCATGAAAGTGGAAGTGGGCAGGGAGTTAATTCCACATTCATTATCCAAATAGTTTAAGGTGAGTTTTGGCAAGTTGCCTTGAGCAGCTTGGCTTAAAGGATATGTTCTGAGAGTTGCTGCCATACTTTAGAGCAGGTGCAACTAAGATCCTAGAGAAAAGAGAGGAGTATTAAGGGAAGCAAATTACAATGGGGTCCTGGAACTGCATTTCCACTATTCCTTTTTCTATTCCTTTCTACTAATATTTCCAAGTGAAATAAACATTCCCTGTTTGGAGGGAAAGTTACAGTAAGAAAAAAGTGGCAAGGCAGAGAGATAAGAATGCCTGGTGGTGGGGTGGAGTATAAACTCCATGAAAAAATTAAAGAAAACATATAAAAATTGGAACAAAAACTAAAAAAAAAATTAATGAGAAAAGAAAGCTAGGCAATCATGAGTTTAAAACTAGGCAGATACTTAAGAGAATTTATGAAACTGAAGATTGGGATTTTTTTCTACAGCTGAAAAATTCTTTTTCTCTATTTTATGATTTTGTCCATTAAAAACGTACAGACTAGAAAAAATGATAACCATATCCTGGTATTAGTTAATATGCTTGTTTTCCTCCAGCTTCATACTCCTCTATGCAATTAACTCTCTCATCAATAGAAAGAAACATTAGTGTAGATGCATGAAATCTGGAGCTAGTCTACAAATACTTGTGACCAACACATGGTTATCAGTCTCCTAGATAAGAAACTTGCTTTAGGTATTAGGATAAAAGAAATTATTTTATGGAGGCTGTATCATACCAGATACAATAGATTGCAGTGCTAACTTTTAATCTCAGATCTGCATGTGCATATTCTCAATCCTTGGTTTACCTATAGCAATTTCTTTCCAATAGCTGTCATCTAATTTCCCTTGGTAACTCCCCAAATGCCCTACATATTGCCCCACATCTGAAGCTAATATGATACCTGTGCATCCTTAGAATTAGAATCGCTACTCAGACATTCTTTGGAGACATTTCTAATGAGTTTATTATCAATGTTCTTACTGCATATTCCCCTTGTGGGCTTTTACAGACTTCAACCGTAAATCTGAATCTCATAACAAATTCATCTTTGAGAGGATCTCCTATCTGCCCTTTCCACAGATTTCACATTGCTTTTCTCCTTTTCCTTTTCATTTGGTGTATTTTGCATTTCTCTTTATCTCTAGTCACTTTTAAAGGAACAGAGCAAGAAGTAGGAGAACCTGGAGCCACAGTGAACATTGCTATCCTCCGGGTAATCACTAAGTGATTTAATGTCAGTCTGTGTGGCTGGGGCCAAGATAACTGATCTCTGTCTCAAAGTCATCCCCGCACTGCCTCTTCTGACGGTCTCAGAAGTAAGTCGCCTTACTTAATAGTTACCAGAGCAAAGGCTTAATGGTGGGTTCCAACCCTGGAAGATGGAAGATTGATCGCAAAATTGAAATGTGAAATCTCTGTAGCTCTCACATATTTGTCTTTAAACAGAAAGTTTGGTTTTCGGTAGAGGGAACATGCTTCTAGTTGTTTAGTAGTTTCTAGACAACATAAAACTAACCAGCCTAATTCTCCTTTTTTTTTATTTGAATGACTCCATTGTCTCTTGGTTCATCCATCAGTCATGAATTTAAAGGCTATTATGACCCAGATACAGCCAAACATGCTATAAAATCCATCTTTCTTTTTGTACTATTTTCCCTCATGTTTGAATATAACAAATCTAAAGGCCATTTTAAAATTGCTTGCCTTTCATTCTAGTAATGTTTTATTCTTTTGTCTGTGTTTATTGTTGGCCCTTAAATATCATTCTCCTGCTCAAAACATTTGGTTTCCCACTGTTAACCAAGACAATCACAACCACAATGACAACTTTCCTCTTTGGTCTAGCTTTTATGGCCTTCTGAAATTTCTACCTAACTATTTCATCCAGGACTGAAGGAACCATCTTCATCCAAAATCTTCTGCTCCAACCAATTTGCATCATTTGTTGAAGGCCCATTTTATATTACAGTCTCTTGAGAGCCAGGGAGGTAGCTTAGGTAAGGTACCATGGATAAATGGCATGGGTTCAGTCTCCCTAACTGGGCTAGCTCTTTTTAAGGGCATTCATAATCATTAGCTTCTTTAAGTGAACTTTATTTTTAAATAAAGTTTTTTTTAAAAGATTTTATTTATTTATTTATTCATGAGAGACAGAGACAGAGAGAGAGAGGCAGAGGGAGAAGCAGGCTCCCAAGGAGCAGGGAGCCTGATGCGGGACTCGATCCCAGGATGCTGGGATCATGACCTGAGCCGAAGGCAGACGCTTAACCATCTGAGCCACCCAGGTGCCCCGAAGTTTTAGTTTTATAGAAAAACTGAGCAGAAAGTGTAGGGAGCTCCTATATACCTGCTCAGATCTTTTGGCCCAATTTAGCCCTCCAGCTTCCAGATTGTTACCCCTGGCTCAGATCATTCTTATCACTCCTTACTCTGTTATCTTAAGAGAAATCTAACTCTCATAAACATCTTATAAAAACTGCCCATAATAAACAAAGCCCTAATTTTCATAAAATAAATCACTTTTTTTTTATTGCTAGAATAGTATATGTTATTTGACTCTATTTATGAGTTTGCAGGGCTAATGAGGCTTCCTTATGTTGGTTATTTCTTCTTATTTGTGATGCTAAGATTTATGATAAGTCAGGTGAGACACAGTTATATCATTTCTAGCCTTGGTAAGGCTAAATGTTAGGCTTTTAAAGGTGTGGTTGAGTCAAAACTTTAACCCAACAAATATTCCTATGGTATCATTTTTATTTTTATTTTTTAATTTAAAAAAAAGGATCCTTATTAATGTAACTGTGTCATTTCAGATGTTCTGAGTGTAGAAGACAGGACACCAAGTGGTACAAGGCAAGCAAGAGATTTATTGATGGAAACAGAAGAAGGGGAGAAGGAGTACATTGGAAGAGAGTTCAGACCATGAAATAGGTCTGACACCAATGGAAAAAAGGAAGGGAAGGTAGGATTGTGAAGGAAGGTCCTCATATCACAACACAGTTCTAAGAAAATTCCAGCCAGGCTGACAGGGTATCTCCAAGCCAAAGTTGCTTGTTAGAAGAATCTCACATTGGGCAAGAATAACCTGATTCTATTCCTTCAGTCACTGGCTAGGAGCATGGTCTCATGATCCATGGTGGATCTGGAGATACAGCAGCCTCTCAACTAGCTATGCTACCCAGAGAAGGCTCACTTAACTTCAAGATTCGCACAGTAACTCAGCAAAAAATTCCAAACAGTATAATTATGTAAAAGACACACAAATACATACTATTTTTGATACATTTTCTTTCTCAATTGTCATTAGTTTTCCTTTTTATTTTTTAACTCCACCTTACATTACTCTTAAGTTTGATTAGAACTAAATCATCCTAACTCTCCCAAAGATCTTACATTCATATGGTGAAATCAAATGTAATACATCTCACTACTAGTAGTAATTAGATAAAGTAAATATTATGGAATAACTATATCTGGAAGAGTTATGTGTAAATAGCTGTTTTAAATTAAAGCATTTTAAATATCATTCAACTGAGAAAAAATTTTTAAATGAGAAAATATAAAATTCATGGGGCACCTGGGTGGCTCAGTTAGTTAAGCATCTGCCTTCAGCTCAGATTATGATTCCAGAGTCCTGGGATTAAGCCCCACGTCGGGTTCCCTGCTCAGTGGGGAGTCTGCTTCTCCCTCTCCTCTGCCTCTCCCCCAACTCATGTTCACACTCATTCTGCTCTCTCTCTCTTTCAAATAAATAAATAAATAAATAAATAAATAAATAAATAAATAATCTTTTTTTAAAAAAGAAAATATAAGAGTCATTTTATAAAGTAAGAGCTCTTTTTATAACATAAACACTTTCCCACTAGCACTTACTTTTCACAATCAGAAGTTGAATTTAGTTGTTTTCTTTTCCATATGCCAAATGAATACCTATAATGTGTCAGTACTTTGTTTATATAGCTTAAAAAGATAACAGTAAAGAAAGGAAGGCAAACAAAAACAAAACAAAGCAAATTACAGTTCCTGTCTTCAAAGGGCTTATGGTCTGTTTTCCCCTGGTTTATGTCCTTTTTTGCCCATCATTCCAAATTCGTTAGGACGAGATCTGTGGTTACTATCCTCTGCAATTTTTCTTATTCTTTTCACTATTATCATGAACTCTACCTTGAACCCACATCTTATTTAAACAAGAAATTCAAAGAGAATATAATCAATATTTGCCATAATTTCAGGCTGATCAGAATATTTCAGAAAATACTAATAAATTTGCAGAACTTCTAATATTACAAGTTATTCCTCTCCAAAATAGGACCTGGAGAACTTATCTCACCTGCCTCCTTTGAAGTTAAAGCACAGGCAGGTGATCTGGGCTCTAAGCATCAGGCTTAACCTTAAGACAGAAATGAAGAGCTTGATGTAGTGAGCACTTAGTTGGGGCAGGGGAGATGCACATCGAAGAGAATTCATTTTGCTTGCAAATGTTTCAGAGATATCTGACTTTGAGTCTAGCAATATTTGTAAGGTTTAATTCCTGGAATAAAAGTGACACTGTATGATTATGGTAGTAATGTCATAAGAGTTTCATGAGGTAACAGAACTCAGCATTTTTATACTA
This sequence comes from Eumetopias jubatus, assembly GCF_037043125.1. Lineage (NCBI taxonomy): Eukaryota > Metazoa > Chordata > Mammalia > Carnivora > Otariidae > Eumetopias > Eumetopias jubatus. The sequence continues at coordinate 63,002,003 of NW_028274807.1, forward strand.
TTGCCATTCTTTAGTTTGTTGGGTGAATTGTTATTCCCAGAAACTTGTCTGGAACCTTTTACCCATCCATTCCAAAATCCTGGTAGCTGTCTAACATGGGTTTATTACACTATTTTTTAAGTTCAATCAGCCACTATTGGATTGTGTTCACAGAATGTAGAACTTACTCTAGGTTCTGATTCACTGAAGATGTCTTCAGTTTACTGACACCATGTTTCAATTCTCTGGCCATCTCAATTTGTTATTGTTGTGAGCTTTGTGAAGATTTCTGTTTCATACATCCTAATGCCTAGAACTTTATGAAAATATGTGTACTGAAAGACCTGTATGTGAATGCATATGTAACTTATTTTAAATAGCTCTAAATTAGGAAAAGTACAAGTATTCATCAACTACAAAATGGATACCCAAACAACAGTACATCAATGTGATGGAATATTACTCAGCAATAAAAAGGAACAAATTACTAATATTACTGGCACAAAAGACTATATACTGTTTGATTCCATTTATAATGCACTCTGGAAAATGTAAATCTGTAGAAATATAAAGGAGATGAATGGTTTGCAAAGGCAAAAGATGAAGGGAGGGGACTGACCGCAAAGGAGCCTGAGGGGAACTTTTTGTGATGATGGAAATGTTTATCTTGATTATGCTGCTGGTTACACAAATGTCTACATTTTCCAAAACTCATAAACTGTAAATTAAGGTTTAAATTTTATTATATGTAAATTCTACCTCTATAAACCTAAATTAGGATATAATAAAACTAGAATGATGTATTAATAGTAGAAAAAGTAAATTAAAAACAATAGATATTATCAGAGATAAAAAGGAATATTTTATAATGATAAGAGGACCAATTCATCAAAAAGCCATTATGATCCATTATATATGCCTAATAATAGAGCTTCAAAATACCTGAAGAAAAGACACATGGAAATGATAAAACTGAAAGGAGAAAGAAACACATTCACAATTATAGTTGGAATTTCAACACTCCTCTCTCAACATTTAATAGAGAAAGTAGATAAAAATAATAAGTGCATAGAATGTTTGAACACTGATATCAACCAACTTATCTAACATTCAAAGAACATTACACTCACAACAGCAGAATACACTATTTTTCAAGACACAAAGGAAAATTCACTAACATAAATTCTGGCCATAAAACAAGTCAATATATTTAACAGAATTGAAATAATCTGAAGTATATTCTCTCTCCAGAATGAAACTAAATTAGAAATTCATAACATAGAGATCTGGAAAATTCCCAAACATTTGGATATTAAATAACATGCTTCTAATGACACAAGAAAAAGGAAGAAATCACAAGGGAAGTCAGAAAGTCTTTGGATATCCTGGGATTACACTTCTGGGATTAAAGATTTATAATGGAAAAAGAAAAGTGGTCTTATATGAATGACCCATGCTTCTACTTTCAAAACTAGGAGGGGCAATGTAAATACAAAGTCAGCATAAAGAAATAAATCACACAGATGATGGCAAAAATTAATGAAATAGAGAAAAATATAAAACCTACCAAGACTGAATCATAATGAAATAGAAAATCTGAACAGACTGATTACTAGTAAGGAGATTTAATTAGCAATCAAAAACCTTCCAACAAACAGAAGTCTAGGGCTAGGTTTCTTTGGTGAATTCCACCAAACATTTGAAAAAGAACAAATACCAATCCTTTCAAACGCTTCCAAAAAATAGTAGAAAAGGAAACTTTTCCAAACTTACTTTATGGGCAAGCATTACCCTGATACCAGACAAGGATGCCACAAGAAAATTATAGGCCAGTATCCCTAATGAACATGTGCAAAAATCCTCAACAAAAACTAAATTCAACAATACATGAAGAGGATCATATACCATGATCAAGTGGGATTTATTCAGCAGATGCAAGGATGGTTCAACACCTATCAATCAGTAAATGTGATACAGTACATTAACAAAATGAAGGATAAAAATCATGATCATCTCAACAGATACAGAATAAGCATTTGACAAAATCAACATGCATTTATGATAAAAATTCTCAAAGCAGATCTAGAGGGAACTTATCTTAACACAACAAAGGCCTTATATAACAAACCCACCTCTGGTGACAAGGTGGAAACTTTTCCTCTAATATCAGGAACAAGACGAGGATGTTCAACCTCTCCACTTCTATTCAGCACAGTACTGGATGTCCTAGCCAGAACAATTAATAAAGAAAAATAAATAAAAGGTATCCAAATTGGAAAGGAAGAAGTAAAAACTATCACTATTTTCAGCTGCCATGATATTATATATAGGAAAAACCTAGACTCCACCAAAAAACTGTTCAAACTAACAAACAAATTCAGTAAAGTTGAAGGACACACAATCTATACCCCAGAATCTGTTGGGTTTCTGGACAGTAATAATAAACTATTAGAAAGAGAAATTAAAAATTATTAATAATTTAAGATAATCCTATTTACAATTGCATCAGAAATAACAAAATACCCAGGAATAAATTTAACCAAGGAGGTGAAAGAGCTGTATATACCTGTGTACTAAAAACTATAAGACATTAATGAAAGAAATTATAGAAAACCCAAATAAATGGAAAGACATTCCATACTCATGAATTGTAAGCATTAATATTGTTAAAATGTCCATATATCCAAAGCAATACACAGATTCAATGTAATTCCTATCGGAATTCCAATGGCACTTTTCACACATACAGAACAGACAATCCTAAAATTTGTATGAAACCACAAAAGACAATAGCCAAAGCAATCTTGAGAAAGAAGAACAAAGTTGAAAGTATCACACTCTCTGATTTCAAATTATATTACAAAGTTATAGTAATTTAAACAGTAGGGTATTGGCAGAAAAACAGACACATGGATGAATGGCACATAACAGAGAGCCCAAAATAAATCTACACATATATAGTCAATTAATGACAAAGGAGCCAAGAACATATAATGGGGAAAAGATCATCTCTTCAATAAATGGTGTAGAGAAAAACGGACAGCCACATGTAAAATAATGAAACTGGACCACTATCTTAAATTATCTCAAAAATGGATTGAAGACTTGAATGTAACACCTGAAAACATAAACCTACTCGAAGAAATCATAGGAGGTAAGATCCTTGACATAGGTCTTGGCACTGATATTTTTAATCTGACACCAAAAGTAAATGCAACAAAAGCAACAAAAAAAAAAAAAAAAAAAAAAAAGAAAAAGAAAACACACACATACAAAAACACACACAAAAAAAAACAAAAAACAAAAACCCAAGTGGAACTATATCAAACTGAAAGTCTTTGGACAGCATAAGAAACAATCAACAAAAAGACAACCTACAGAATGGGAGAAAATATTTATAAACCATATACTTGCTAAGGGGTAATATCCAGAACATATAAAGAACTCATATAAGTCAACAGCAAAAAAACACTCAAAGAATCCTATCAAATTTCAGAAGAATCTGAATATAACATTTTCCCAAAGAAGACATACAGCTGGCCAACAGGTATGTGAAAAGAGGCTCAACATCACTAATCATTAGGAAAATGCACATCAAAACCACAATGAGATATCACCTCACACCTATTAGAATGACTATGATCAAAAAGGCAAGAAATAACAAGTGTTGAGAATGTGGAGAAAAGAGAAAACTTGTGCAGTGTTGGTGGGAATGTAATTGGTTCAGCCACTATAAAAAACAGTATGGAGTTTCCTCCAAAAATTAAAAATAGAATTACCATATAACCCAGCAATTCTACTTCTGGGTCTTTATTGAAAGAAAATAAAAACTTTAACTTGAAATATATATATAGAAGTACCACCATGTTCACTGCAGGATTATTTACAATAACTGAAACATAAAAATAACCTAGGTGTCCCTCAGTGGATGAATACCTAATAAAACTATGGTACACACACACACACACACACACACACACACACACACACACAGGAATATTATTCAGCCATAAAAAAGAATGAAATCTTGCCATTTGTGACAACATGGATGAACCCTGAGCACATTAAACTAAATGAAATGAGTCAGAGAAAGACAAATACCACATGATCTCTCTTACATATGAAATCTAAAAAAAATACAAAACAAAAAAATAAAAACAAGCTCATAGATACAGAGAACAGATAGGCAGTTGCCAAAGGCATGCAGTAGGGGGTGAAAAAATGGATAAACTGTTTTTATTTTTGTTTATAGTTTAAATTTTTAAAAGAATAATCAGACTATTCTGATAATACTGGAAAAAATTGAATTTCTAGTTCAAAACCTGCCACAAAGAAAACTCTGGGCTCAGATGGTTTTGCTGATGATTTTACAAAACTTTGAAGGTAGACATAATACTAGGTCTATACAGATGCTTCTAGAAAATAAGATAGATTACTTCCTAACTCATTTAAGAACATCATCCTGGTACCAAAACAATAAAGCAAAGTTACAAAAAACCTAAACTGATATCCTTCATAATCAAAGATAGAAAAATCTGTCTTTAGCAAATCAAATTCAGTAATATGTAAAAAGGATAATATGCCATGACCAAGTAGAGTCTATCTTATACATGCCAGGTTGCTTTAATATTTAAAAAAATATTTAAAAATTCAAAAGTGTGTCCTCATTATTAAAGAATAAAAGAATAAAGTTACATGATCATCTCAATAAATGTACAACTATTCATGAAAATAGAAAATAGCTCTCAACAGAAAAAAAAATAGCTCTCAGCATATTAGGAACAGCAATTTCATAAAGAATAGCTATAAAATACCTACAACTAACATCATTCTTAATGGTACAAAGGTGAATGCTTTCCCCCTATGATCAGTAACAAGGCAACTTGTACCCAACATTGTACTGCAGGTCCAATCCAGTGTAAAAAGGGAGGAAATAAAACTAGATTAAATGGAGTTTGGAAAGAAAGAAGTAAAACTATTTATGCCCAGATAAATGTAGACAGTCCTTCCCCAAAGTCTTCAAAAACCTATAGAAATTAATAAATTAATATATCAAATTTTCATGTGTAAAGTCAATCTGCTAAAATCAATTAAATTTCTATACACTAATAACAATTATAAATGAATTTAAAAAATTTTTACATCATTTACAATAGTATTAAAAATAAGAAATATTTGGTGATAAAATTAACAAGATATGTGCAAGATCTATATTGCTTACAGCTACAAATAATTGCTGAAATAAATTAAAGAAGACCTAACTGAGGATAGAGATATATCATGTTCATGGATTCAATAATATTATACTGTCCATTCTCCCCAAACTTACCTACAGATGCAAAATAATCTCAAACAAAATTTCAGTAGGTCATTTAAATAAACTAACTAGCTGATTTTAAAATTTATATGGAAATGCATAGGACCTAGAGTAATCAAAATAATTTTGAAAAGAACAAAATTGGAGAACACATCTACCTGATATCAAGATTAGTATAAAGCAGAGTAATCAAGGCAGTGTTATATTTGCATACATATAGACAAATAGGTGAATGGCAGAGAAAACAGAGTCCTGAAATAGACATATACATATATGGTCAGTTGATTTTCAGCAAAGGTGTCAAGGTGTTTCATTGTGAAGAATTTGGTCTTTTCAACAAATGATGCTGGAACAAGTGAATAACTATATGACAAATAATTAAATAAATAAATAAACCATGTCCCTAACCTCACACCATACACAGAAAACAATATGAGATTAATCATAAACCTAAATGTGAAAGCTAAAAACTATAAATCTTACAGAAGAAAATAGAGGAGATAGTATTTGTGACTTTGGGATAGGCAAAGTTTTCCTAGATGGGATAGAAAAAGGATGAATGATAAAAGTAAATTGTACTTCATTAAGTTTAATAACTTCTGTTTTTCAAAAGACACTGTTAAGAAAATAAAAAGGCACATAACATTCTGGGAAAATATTTGAAAAACTTCTTTCTCCTTAAATGTTTATGTCTAGAATATATAAAGTATCTTACAACTCAGTCATAGCAACACAAAATCAAATAAAGAATGGGCCAAAGGTCTGAACAGACACTTTATCAAATATGATATATAGATGGTATTATTCCTCATCATTCCTCATTGAATTATGCAAATAACAGCCATGAGAGACTACTGTATAGCCACTATAATAGCTCAAATTAGAAGGACTGATAATTCCAAACGTTGGCAAGAAATTGAGCTTGAACACTCATATATTGCTGGTGTGAATCCAAGACAGTATATCCACTTTGAAAAACAATCATAGTTTCTTATAAACACACACTTCCCTAACAATCCCCTTTCTAAACACTGACTTAAGAGAAATGAAGACACAAATCCCTACTAAAACGTGTACATGACTGTTGAAAGAAGCTTTACCCATAATAGCCAAAAAGTGGAAACAACACAAATGTCCATCGTCTGGTGAAGGGATAAATGTGGTATATCCATACAAAAACTATTACTCAGCAATAAAAATAAACCAATTTGGAAAACACTATAAATCTCAAAATAAAAGACTGTAAATTGTGTGCTACCTTTTATGTGAAATTCTTAAAAAGGACAAACTGTAGTGAGAGAAACAAATCACCATTATTATCCAGAGGACAGAAACAAAAAGACGTTAGCTGCAAAGGGTTGTGTGGGAACTTTTATGTCATAATGAAATGTTCTGTTTTGTGATTATTATGGTCCTTACATGATTGTACATGTTTGATAAACTCATAAAACTGCACAGTTTAATTTGGTAAATTTTATTGTATGGAAATTATATCTCAATAAAGATGTTGAGAAAAATATGAGTATTTTTAGCACTAAATTCTTCAAATATGTTCTTTGAACTGTCACCCACCAATAACATACTGGGTACTGTTGTTTGTAAGCCAGCTTCAGATTGTTTCTTCTAATTTATTGGCCTAGAAATAAGCTTAGATGTTGGATATGAAGTTAGTTTTCTTTTATTTTGTATTCTTTAGGGCTATGTTCTAGCCCCTTTCTTAAAGGATTTGAATAAGTTAGAACAAAAGTATTTTTTTTCTTTCTCTCTCCCTCTCTCGGATTTATAATTGATGTAGAAAAGAACTGCAAATATTTAATGTATACAATTTGCTGAATTTGTACATAAGCACGCATCCATGATACCACTGTCACAATCAAGGTAAAAATATCTATCACAATAAAAACATCCATTACCTCCAAAAGTTTCCTTATGTCTTTGTTTCTTTTTCTTTTTTTTTCTTTTTTTTTTTTTTCCATTTCCCAAGATCACCCAGGGGGCTACTGAGTGGTGCTGCCCCCTCTGCAGTCACTTAACCACCTCTTTTGTCTACAGACACTCATCCACTCTTCTTGCCTCTTTTCAGTATGCTGCTAGTACACCTCTCTTTCTATTTCTACACTTTTTAAAACAAAGCGCCTCCATCTGGAAGTTCATCAGGGACTCTTTTCTGTCTCTTGCTGATTCCAAGCCTCCAATTTACAATGACAAAAACGCCGAAGAGAACTCCAGCAGAATAAAGTTCTGGGCAGGGAAAACTCTGAGTCATTCTTCACTGTGTGCTGCTCAGCCTTCTCTTTGCCTTTCTCCACCAAATTACTGCACTCCATTCAGTGCTTTCCCAACTGAGTCTTGTGTCAGCAGCTTTCAGCAGCTGCAAGAGCAGCTGCTGCTTCCACCTCCCTTTCCTCACTCGTGGCTGTCATCTTGTCCAGCCCAGAAAATCTATCCAGCGGGCCAACAGAAAAGGAAAAAATCAAGAGCCAGTAGTGTTATACACACAATTTTTCTAAAGTTTCTGTCCTTGCCTCAATGTGATGAAGTTCTAGAAGCTGTAAGAACGATTTTAGTTGTCTTTAAGGAGAAATGCTTCAAAGGGGGTATTTTCTCAATAGGTATGATACTTCTAATAATTGATGCTTGCAAAGTACATTTACCTACATGGAATCATTCTGTCTTCCAAATGAACCATGGAGCAGATGGTACCATTGCCTTCATATGGAAAGTAAACTTCAGTATTAACAGAATTAAGTGACATGCAGTAAATATTAAACCTAGATCTTAAATGCTAGCCTGCCATGTTCACCTAGTAGCTTATATTGCCTGTGGCCATGGTTGGAAAGAGTCACAGAGTCTCAGTTCTGATTTGTGTTCAGAAGTCCTATAGATATCCCAAAGCTTTATTCCTTAGAACAAGCTTATTCAATTCTGAGATTTCTATTTCCAAGAATTCAGGGATTTTGAAGAACCAAAATCGTGCTGCAATGTAGTTTCAAATGACTGAGAGTCCCAAGCGAAAAAGGTAACTTCTCCCACCATCTGTGCTTTCCTGCTTGACTGTGATCTTCTTTCACTGGTTTCCCAGGATGACCTATTGAACCTTTTAGTTCTCTTTCAACTTCTTTGTGGGAAAACCCAAAATCACATTGGGTAGACCCAAATTTCTCTAGGCCAAGATTCTGCCCCTGATAGAATAATACCCAAACATAATTATCCTCTATTATATCATTTTGAAAGTTTAAATATATCATCAAATGTATTTAACTTTCCCCAAATTTTAGTGTGTGTATGTGTATGCCTGTGTGTGTGTTTATATATTTACCAATAAGAGGTCTGGTCTAATCAGAAAACTGGGGTTTGAGTGCCAGTTTAGCTGTTTGCAGATTGAGGTGATGACAGATAAGACAATTAGCATTTCTAAACCCCATTTCAATTTCCTTACCTATAAGGTCAGTAAAATGATACCCAATCTACATATCTCACAGGGGTCATAAAATCATATAAGTTAATTTATATAAAAGTACTCTGAAAGCCATTAGGAATTGTGCAGATGTAAGTTAGCATTATTAGCAATGATAGCACCTTGAGAATGTATTATTTATTATTCTACCTATTTTTTTCAGAGGCCTTTTATATATGAGATAGGACAAATGCCTTGGATTGGCACAGCATGGTTCTTATACTAAATTTGCCACTTTAGGCCTCAGTGGATGCCCCTGAGAGCTATTCACATCTCAGTTACTATATCTACTTTTGTCCTATCTCCTCTCTGCCTTCATTGTTCCAGACCAAAGGACAGACTCTGCTTAAACTCTTCCCTCATGATTCCCAGACCTCACTTTTCACATCTTCACTTTTCTTGCCCTGGTTGCTTTTACCATGTCAGACTTAAAGACCCCTTCACCTAGATTCTCTGAGCCCAACTATCACTTTTGCTCTTCCCTCTCAGTGTCCTCTCTTATACGCCTACTTGGCCCCTGCATTTCCTCTGATTATAAGCACACTTTGGGACAGGGAAATGATGGATTCAGCATTTTTCCTGAGCCTATATTAAAGACAAAACAGGTCCACATTTCTCATGAACCAATTATATATAAACAATAAGGACTAATTCTAATTCTGGTCTGCTTCATAAGCTGGCAGGCAGGTAATATCTCCAAATGGTATGAACACCTAGCCATGCTGAAAATTCACAGGAAATTTTCAGGCACATGTGTTTTCTTTGACATTTTTACCCCATCCTTAGTAGAACATCATAAGTAATACTCTTGCTGGCTGGGGTAGATTTGAGGGTGAGATATAATTTACATTGCTTTCTATACTAACCTCATCAGGTGTTGTTTTCTACAATTAGGTTTCTAGTTCTAACTGAGGAGATTTCAGATTAATATTCTGCCACATCCGTGCCTCAAATCTGCAGTCAGATTGCTGATGATAAATCATATGAGTCAACAACAGCAATGCTACCAGTTCCTAGACTTTGCAACAGCCAGAAATCATCTTTCATTTGGTTAGCTCAGACCAGCAGTCCCATCACCAGCTTTCAAGAAGCTGTGTTGACAGGTGAACAAGGAGACTTATTGACCTGGCAACTGGTTGCACTATCCCCAAGGCAAAGTGGATATAACCAATCTTCATCTTCCATTCAATTGTTATAAAATATTTGCCCTTGAATACTATCCACAAAGTGTATGTTAGGCTAATCCCCCCACACAATACCAGTACTTAAAATAGAGAAAAGCATAAAGTATTATTTATCTGTCCCAAAAGGCCCTTAATGGATAGCACCTTGGCAACCTACTTCAGCACTCATTTCAAGCTTTGGGCTCAAGCATTAATGAAGAAAACCACTAAGTGGAGTCCGATCAGTTCCTTAACTTCTTTCCCTTGTTATTTGAAAAACAGTGATAATGGAACTTTGTGAAAGTTAAGTTAATGTGTGATTATTCTTAGTAAAGTGTTTAATATTTTGAAATTCTATAGAGCTTGACTTCATATTGAATATAATTTCCTTCAAGAAGATTCAATCATTACATTTATAGAACTACCAAATTTTAAATTTAAATTGATAAGTTGACATATACAGATTAAGGATTTTAATAGTTAAGAGAAAAAATAAAATCAGTGTATAGTCCATCATTTTGTGCTATGGATATACGAAAATACATGTTCTTGCTCTCCTCTTACTGGTATTTAATTTTCATGTGTCTCTTATCTTGATCACCATAGCATAGGCTTGAGTTTATGTAAATTATTACTATAAACTGTCTTCTTCATGGTGATTTTCATATTTCAAGGATTAATTAGCTGTACTATAGGGAAACGTTAATGTTTAATTAATAGGAGAAATTTAAGTGGTCTTAATTGGGTAGAGAGAGTTTTTTCTTCTCCTAAAAGTTTATTCAGAGTACAGAGGTTTAAAAGAAAATGAAAATGCTTTATAATACATTTGGCTGTCAGAAATGATTTGACTTTGTTGTTGTTTTGGTGAGTGTTGCAAAGCACAAGCCTACTACCCTAAAGAGATGATGAATAGGCAAAGGCCAACGTTTCCTGACATTTACATAAGTGTGCTCAAAGAGTTCCTCGTTGGAGCCTAAGCAGGTCACCGACATCTAAATCTCATTTACCAACAACTTCCAACCACAAGTTTCTCTTAATAGCCTCCTAAACTTTTTAATCCCCTTTTAACTATCCTTATACAGCATAACAGCAATGCAAGCAATTCTCTTGCTCAATATCTTGCCCTACTATAAATGGAAATTTCTGGGGTGTCTTAGAATCATCAGGACTAAGCACAATTAGTATTCCAGGAGTGACTTGTGGTGTAATCAGTCAGGGAAAAACTTAGCAATAAACCAGAGATGATAAGGCATCAAAGTAAGATTTCATGATATATACCGGACACAAATGTTAGTTTCTTAGAAGTAAAAAGATGTGCTTTGCCACTAGTAGATCAAATAAGAAGTCATTAACCACTCTTTCTTCCACATTATCCCCAGATGATTTTGTGGAGTTTAAGAGGATTCTTTTGTTTTGGTTGATTGGACTGTTTGAAGGCAAGTGAAGAATAACTAAGATTGAAAAACATACCAAATTTAGAACAAACTATCTTAAACTCCACCTTGACCTTTAATGAAAACAGAATACCTTGAGCTTCTGTGTTTTTAGAGGCATAATCGAAAGCACTTAGAACCATGCACAGACGACAGAATGCTCTTTGAATATTCAAAATACTAGTGTTGTTTTTAAAATTACAGATCATTATATCTATTCCAGATGAAGGTGCCTTGTAACTGTACACCTCTTTGTTTGAAACCACAATGACAGACTATAGCAGACCAAATGCTTCTTTCTATCATAAAAAATCCATATTGAATACAAATTGAAATAATATAATTTACCAAATAAATTGTGAACTACAAACCAAGAGGTTTGATGGGATAAACACTAGTGGGAAAATGTTCAACTTATGACTGGAAATGGGAAAAGAGAGTCACTGAGGGAAAGAAGGGAAGGATCAACAGAGAAACTTCAGAAGAAGGAAGATAGCTAGGACCCTTCCTAACATAAAGTTAATTCCTGACACAGGATAAGGTCATCAGGCAGCCAAATCCTCACACCTACCTACACACACTCTCTCTCTCTCTTCAAATATACTGAGCGCATGTGTCACACTTATCCTAAAATATAGTTGGTTTTTTTTTTTTTTTGAGAGAGAGAGCACGCATATGTGAGCTGGAGGGAGAGGTAGAGGGATAGAGGGAGACAGAGAATCTTAAGCAGACTCCCTGCTGAGCGTGGAGCCCCACAGAAGGCTCCATCCCAGGACTCTGAAATCATGACCTGAGCTAAAAATCAAGAGTTGGATGCTCAACTGACTGAGCCACCCAGGTGTCCCTAAAATATAGTTCTTTATATTTGTTGGTGCATTTTATTATACTGAAGAGAGCATATTTCCTTATGTACCTTGGCAGTAAAAATGTTATTTTATACTTTTCAGTTATTACATTATTACATTTCATTATGTAATCAAAGCAATTGATACCAGTTCCTTTGGTTTTTCACATTTGCTTTAGGGATTGCCTAAGTATATTTTTTTCCTAGATATTCAAATACTGTCTAAAGTATTCAGGAAGAAATTTCACTTCACAAAATGGTATCATTGCTACATTTTTTTGTACTATGATAACATGTCTAACCTGGGAACACATTTCTCAAAATTCTCTTCCTTGTGTGGTTCTAGATTAGGACCGACTTCCTTATGCAAGGAAGCTTGCATAAAATTTGGAAGGCAGTGATGTGAATGCTGGGTAGTGTTCAGTCGCCACCACAGCATGTGCCGATTTGTTGCTCATATGCTAGTTCCCTTTCTTGGTTGGTGTAGGGTAGCAGATGGGCCTACAGTTCTTCTAGCTCCCATCATATCTCCTCCTCAGTCTCTCCAACTGGCTGGGCCAGTTGCATGTTTAGTTCCGCCAGAGGGCTACAGTTCCTTCTGTGGTCACCCACATTGTCAAGGTTCGAGGTGATGATACACAGATGTGGGTTCCAGTTCGTCCACATGGGTTCCAATCTGTCTTCACAAATTCTAGTCTTCCCTCATTCTTCCCTACTTCATGTTCAGCTTGTTTTTTTTTGTTGTTGTTGTTTGTTTGTTTTTTGCCAGCTGGTCCTACTGAAATACAGAGATGATAGGACCATAACCAGATGCATAGGCCTTCCACAAACAGCCTTCCATAAACATCTTCACAAATACCCACAATCATGTCCATTCTTATCCCTTATTTCATTTCACTCAGAGTAGTGTTAAGCTTCCTTGAGTCAACCTTAATTAACACAAGTGTCTTCTCTTTGCTCCATGTTGGAATGAAAGATATTTTATTCCCCTCCATACTTTACTCCCCTCAGAGAATAAATGAATTCTATAAATGTGTGTCTATGGATCCAATTTTAAGAGGTAAATGTCAATGGAAATAATAATAGACATAAACACCACTGTAATAGTGGAAATTTGTTGAGATAAATGAAGTCTTACATTTCAGTTAAAAAACAATTGTATGAGAAACACGGAATTTCCTAGAATAATGCAATATTAGAGCTAGTAGAGATCCTAAAAATCATTTAATCCTAACTTTCCATTTTACAGTTGAAGAAACAGAACCAGATACTTGCCTCAGATCACAAAATAAAGTAGTAACCAAGCTGGGAGTAAAGTATAACCCAGTTAAATTTCCTTTCCCTTCATACCTGTTTTAATTCTTGAATTAATATCAGTTTATGTGAAAAACCATAGGGGGTTTTATTTATTGTGATTCACACAAATTTATTATGATTCAAAGGGTAATCAGGCTATCAAGAATACTGTGATAAGAGGCTGTATTAATAAAGTATAGTATCTCATATAAGAAAGGTTGTAACGCCACTGTATTCTGCTCTCATCAGACCATATTCATGCATTTGAGTACTGGAAAGAGCCAAATAAGTTAAGAGAAAGTGACCAGAATTATATGGGTTTTAATGCTATGGCATATAAAAGATAGAGAATTAGGGTTATTTTAATTGGAGAATGGAAGACATCAGCAGATATAACTATCACCAAATATTTGAAGAGGTTCCATAAAGAAGAAAAAATAAATTTATTCTGTGTGCTTTTCTAGGGCATAAATAAAATGAACAATTGGATATTAGAGAGGCTATTCAATATTTAGAAATGTTTTGTAAAAGAAAATAGGGAATTTCAAAGCTGAATGGGTGACCTTCTCACACAGTGAGCTTCCAATCAATCAGTTTTCAATCAGATGATCTATCAGGTAGTTTTAGCAAAAGATTCCCAATGGGATGCATGTTAGAATGACTTTGAAGTCTTCACTATGTCCCTGTGGCTGAGCATCAATTGTTTGAATGACAACATTACAGGAATAAAGTAACAACCTCAATTATGTGAAAGTTCTATTTCTGCCATACCCCATGTGGAAGCTCCAATTCATCTTTAATGTTTAGTCCTAAAGTACCGACAACTTCCTTGAAAGCTTCTTTTTCTGGAATGAGCTACATTTAATCCAGATACATCCATCTGTAATAAAATTCAGGCTGTCAGAATTGAAGGTCAAAAATACAGTTTTTAACACTACAGGGGAAAGATCCTCTAGACAACACTGTACTAAGTGCATTCTGGATTGTGTGCCCAATGATCCCCTTCCACAGGGCAGAATGCTGGCTGTGAGCCACCAAGATGACACTCAAGGTGTTCCCCAGAGAGTAATAGAGCTTTTGCTATAGTGTCCGAACAAGATGCCAGACCAAGGAAAGGGGGTCTTATCAGTGGCAGCCCGGCAGGCTGGGCTGTTGGCATGGATTGTTTTACCATGGCAGTCACGGACAACAGAAGTAGGCCAAAAACAACTTTTTTTTTTTTAAAGATTTTATTTATTTATTCATGAGAGACGAAGAGAGAGAGAGAAGCAGAGGGAGAAGCAGGCTCCCAAGGAGCGGGGAGCCTGATGCGGGACTCGATCCCAGGACTCCAGGATCATGACCTGAGCTGAAGGCAGACGCTTAACCATCTGAGCCACCCAGGCGCCCCAAAGACAACTTTTTTAACCAGAAGTTGACACAGAGGATGTTGCTGAACTCAAATATCTTAAAGAAAGAGAGGCAAAGAAAAAAAAGATTTAATGGAAACTGACAATGATGCCTTTTAAAGAAGAAAACTAGGTAATCTTGTTTGACTTTTTTTTAATTAAAAAACTGTTCTAGAAATGCACAGCAAAACTGGCAGATTCATAGAACTATCCTAGAACAAAAGGCTTCCCTTGTGCACACAAGGAAGGCATACATCAAGTTAGCCTGGGGCCTTCTCTGGGAAGAAATTACAGAGTAAAAGAATCATGAGTGTATATCAGAAAAGAAAAAAAATGCTTAAAACAGAGTCTGATAAACAATTATAAGACAAAATCAGAAGACAATTCTGTTGCTATCTAGGGAAGCCTCTCAAATGTGGCGGCACATCTCAATCACCAGTGGAACTCATTAAAAATACAGTTAATAAAAAAACAATACAGTTAATCAAGCTCCACCTTAGACTAACTGTGTCAGAATCTGATACTCAGGCAATTTTTGAGACCTCTAATCTTGAGCATCGTAGAATATTCACCATACTTCTGCCTTAATACTTGTTCAACTATACCTGTTTTGGACTTTGCCCCTATAGTTTCGTCAGTAATCAGGTATAGTAGATAATAATTAAGAGCAGTAGTATAGCTACATTTTCTCATTTAATAATCAAAACAATGCTAAAAGATAATTATGAGTTCATTTTACAGATGAATAAAAAAGATGAATAATTTTCCAGCGACCATACCTGATAAATGGTATACCTAGAATTTGAAGACAGATATAACTCTCTAGCTCATGTTCTTTCCACTACACCAAGTAGTAATAGATTGAACCAACCACATGAAATAGCCTGCATTCAATTTTTTAACCCACCAAAGTTATGATTTTATATCATTTAATATAGTAAGTTCAAAGTCATGAAAGAAGACAAAGTGCAGTATAAGGAATGGCTGTGAAGAAATAAAGCTATACGAACATTATGCTTTATAAATTAATCCTTCTCTTTAAGTGCCATGCATTTTGAGAAAACTAAAAATAGAATGTTCTATCAACTGTTGATGGGATATTCCTTGTGGACCCGATATCTGTCTGCCTGTGCTGCTTACAGATAAGTCAGAGGTCTGTGGCCTGGACCTGGGTACAACAGGTGAGGTACCCAGGGCACGGTGTTTGAGGCACTCACACTCAAGTGCTGATGCAACACTTGCACGAGCTTGAGAGCTTGTGAGTAGCTTTTTACATTTGCACCCCAGGGTGCCTCCTTTGCTCACCCTAGTTCTGATCTCACACTTCACCTCTATTTCTCCTCCTTTTTAATCCATTTTGATTAATTCCATACCCAAATCATACAAGGCAGGCAATTAAAATTATGAGATACAAGTCCAAGGCAGTGTCTGTTCTTTGTGCATGGTGCAAAAGATCAGTCACATTGCAACGTGGAGAGAAAATGTAAATACTGAATAGAGAAAAATAGCAGGTATGTGGTTAAGAGGAAAAAAAAAACAGTTTATTCAAAAAGTGGCTAAGGTTGACTTGCTATACTTATTACGCATCAAGCCTATTTAGGTTTGTGTTTGCTCCATGCTCTGTGATTCTTGTGTTATCATCACCATGACCATTCATTATTAATTAGCTTTATGAGCTGAGAACTTCTATGTGCCCAAAGTCATGGCTGCACAAAAAAGTATGATTCAGTAACCACATAAAAGAAAAATGCAACTAACTGAATGTGTTTTTAGAAGGAGAATAATCATAAACTCATAGTAGACCAGGGATTCAAGGGGAAGCACTTTCTACATAGTCCTTCTTCACAAGAGATAATCTTGTCTCTGAATACCTTTAGAAATGAGAACTAAACCTTCATGAGATATCCTTCAAGGATGCCAGGGAATATTTCTACTATAATGTTCTTTCTTCTTATAAGCCCAAATCTTCCTTTTTGCAGGTTTTTCCAAACCTTGCCCGGTGTCATGCGGCAACATAAAACTGTTATACCTTTTTCCCCCAAACTGAGTTTGCAAATATTAGGAGATAGGTTTTAATATTTGTTATGGTTATACCCATTAAACAATCCAGACTCCTCCAATGAGCTGGACCAAGACAAGTTCTGTTCCTCTGAATATACCCCATTTCCTCAGTGTGCTTTTTAAAACATATTAGCTAGGTGCAATGTCCATTCTCACCAAACTTATTCAAAATAGAACTGGAAGTTCTAACCAGGCATACAGACTGGAAAGGAAGGAATAAAACCACCTCTATTTGCAGATGGTATGATTTTCTACATAGAAAATCCCAGTGTTTACAAAAACTCTTAGAACAAACAAGTGAGTTTAGTAAGGTCATAGATACAAGTTCAACACATATAGGAACTAAATAAAGACACAATACGAATTGTAACTGGCTCAAGGAAAATTAAATACTTAGGGATACACTTAACAAAATATGCAAAGGATTTGTATTAAAAATTACTAAATGTTGGGGCGCCTGCGTGGCTCAGTCAGTTAAGCATCTGCCTTTGGTTCAGGTCATGATCCCAGCGTCCTGGGATGAAGCCACGCATTGGGCTCCCTGCTCATCAGGGAGTCTGTGTCTCCCTCTCTCTGTCTGCCACTCCTCCTGCTTGTGCTCTCTCTCTCCCCCTCTCTCTGACAAATAAATAAAAAAATAAAATCTTTTAAAAAAATTACAAAATGTCGATGAAAGAAACAAAGAAGACCTAAAAAAATGGAGAAATATGCCATGTTCATGGATCAGAAGTCTCTACATGGTGAAAATGTCAATTCTCCACAAATTGAGTTATAAATTTAATTTAATTCCCATCAAAATACCAGAAAGTTATTTTTGTAGACATAAACAAGCTTGCTGTATGGTACACATCATGGAATATAGCCAAAACAAGCTTGTAAAAGAATAATTAGGAATAGAAATCACCCTACCCAATTTAAGCCTTACTGTCTAACTACAGTATTCAAGACAGTATGGTATTGGTGGAGGAATAGATATGTAGGTCAACTGAACACATAACAAACCCAGAAACAGACCCACAGAAATATGATCAAATTATTTTTTTAAGGTGAAAGTGATTCAGTGGAAGGATAGCCTTTTCAATTAAAAGAGCTAAAGCAATGGGATATCCCTAGGCAAGAAAACAAAAAACTTCTACCAAAACCTTATACCTCACAACTTATACAAAAATTAATTAAAAGGAATCAAGCGACTTACATGTAAAACATAAAACAAAAATTTAAGAAAAAATAGGATAAAAATCTGTGGAATACAGAGCTAATCAAAGGTTGTTATACTTGTCACAAAAACAGGACCCATAAAAGGAAAAATTTATAAATTGGACCTCATCAAAATTTGAAACTTGTTCTGTGAAAGCCCATGTGACAAGAATGAAAAGACAAGCTAGAGACTAGGAGAAAATATTCACAAAATACATATCTGACACACAACTGGTATCTAAAATATATACATAACTCTCAATATTTAACAATGAAAATAAACAAATAAATTAAAATTATAGAATCCAATTAGAAAATGGGCAAAAGACATGAAGAGGCATTTCTCTGAAGTGGGTATACAAATGGCAAATAAACACATGAAAAGGTGTTCAGTGTCATTAGCCATTACAGAAACACAAAGTCACAATGAGATATTACCACACACCTCTCAAGATTGTTACATTAAAAAGTACTGACAACTCCAAATGCTGATTAGGCTATTCAGAGAAATTGACTCACTCTACTTTACTGATGGGAGTTTAAAATGATACTCTGGAAAATAGTCTGACACTTTCTTACAAAGTTCTAGAAAAGGAGAACAGATAACAAGTTGCCAGGGTTTAGGGGCAAGAAGGGACATAAGAGGGAGATAGGTGTGATTATAAAAGGATAGTATAAGAGATCCTTGGGGTGTTGTAATAGTTCGATATCTTGGCTGTGTTGGTACATACACAAGTCATCGTAGATGGCACAAGTAATCAGTAATTAACACACATGCCTGCACATACACATGTGCATGTACATGAGTCCAGTAAAATTGGGGAAATCTGAATAAGGTGAATATATCATGATTGTGATATTATTATAATTTTTGAAAATTGTGATCATGGGGAGAAAGTGTCCCAGGTTCTTCCAAGAGCCTTCCTTTGACTCAGTTTTTTTTTTTTTTTTTCAGTCTTTAGATACATCACAGTCTCAGTTAGGGACTCACTTTTTACACATAAAAACTTCTGATAGACTACAGGAAGAAAGAAAATTATTTCTCATTTAATATGCCAGCAGTGGACATATATATAGGCAGGTCCCAGCTAAAGCAACAGTCAAGCAATAACTAGTAATTACTTTCTTGTGGGCTGTAGGAATTGAAATTGAAATCATGATGCCCAAAACCCTCAAATCCATGGATTTTCCTGAAAACTAACATAGGAACCTTCAAAAGCTAAGAATCTGTTGTCTCCAGTGTGAAGAAAGGAACCCTTATTTTTCATGTGCATAATTCATGTGGTATAGATATAAGTTTTATTGTAAAATGAGATGCCTTTTTATGCAAAAGAGCAAACCATTTCTTATTTGTAAAATATGTAGAATCTCAAATACAAACTATGGCAATGGCCAGGGGAAAAGTTTGCTCTCATGAATTAAAAACTTAGTAATAGGGTCCAGGGGTGGGGGGGTGAGAGGAGAGGCAGAAGGTTCTCCTTTAGCCTTTATCCCACAGTTTGTAACCAAGTAGCAGAGACAGAGGGAGGTATGAATGCAACCCCATATTTAGTTAGATAGGGATTCTGGAAGCAGGAAAACAGGTAAGATGCTTTTAACATTGTAACAGCTCTTGATGGAAAAAGTAAAGGTGTCTGTTCACAACTGGACCAAGTTGTGAACCTTGGAAACAAGTTGGCATCTCTCATGGCTATGAACCTATGCTTTGTAAAATGTACCGGCTTGAGATTTCTTGCACTTTTTTTTCATTTGCCTTTTGTTGCTTTTAGGAAACTGGTTGACATTTCCTACTGTTTTTAACTGTACTGACGGGATTTTGTCTGCATTTGGGCCTGAGCTTTTAAGGGAGAGAGCAGAGCCCTTAGGGAAGAGCCAGTGGCAATGGATTTCCAGTGAAGTGCCCAAGACAAAGAGAAACCTCATAGAAAAGAGAGATGGGGGCTCCAAATGGGGCCTCAGCTCTCCACTTGCTAAGCCATGAAGTTTGCATGCTTTGACTTAATAAGGAAACCCTGCCTTTATCCATAAGGCAGTAATTTTTTTTTTACTTCTCTTACCTTTTACCCCCTAAAGTCTGTTGCTAATGCTAATAATAACCATTTGCTCTATGCTTCATCTCAAGGCAGCTGTAGTTCACAACTTCACTGTCAAATTCCTTCTCTCATTCTTCCAATGGTAGCACATGGTATAGATTGCTGGTATCATAGTCTGTGAATGATCCGAAGTCATTTTCCTTCACTTGTTTCTCAGGGAACTTTATGTTCAAGATGATATCAGTTGACAATGCACCAACGTGAAAGCAGGAGGCACTGGATATAAGAGAACAGAAGAGACAGTCCTGTCCTTGGGGAATTTATAAGCCACAAAAAGGGCTTGGAAAGGCTTAGAAAGTAATTTTCAAATAGACACATTAATATAGTGCAAGCAGAATATTATATTAAGGCCAGGCAGAATCTACATAGCAAAGAAAGAATAATAAAAATAATAACTAGAATTATATAGTCTTTTCTAATTTACAAATACCTCTCTTGCCTTATCTCATTAGCTACAGTTCTTTCAAGTAAAGGACTAACTTTTTATTATCCCTATCTTACTGATGAAGAAACTGGGACTCACAGTCTGTCATTACTGTGGCCACACTGGGGCTCTGATCCCTTGTTCTTTCTTCCATAGCATTCTCCCTTCAGAACTGAGGAGGTGAGATTAATCTGGGAAGTAGGTGAGTTTGGAATAGGACTTTATGGGAAGTAAAATTATGTGCAATGGCAGACAGAAATGAAGAGAATGTTCCAGGTGTGCTGCTAATCTTGAACCAAACAAACAAAAACAGAAACTCTCCACACAATGCAGGCTTTTTTTTTTTTTAGACTTCTTTTTGAACAGTGAAAAACCCCCATTTGGTTGGGAGACAGTTTCTGTGCACTCATCCCTTCTTTCTTGTTTCGATAACTATATTTGTTAAATGTACAACCTTGAACAAATCAGACAATCAATCTGTGCTCCTTATCCCATTCATAAATTGGATGTAATAACATTTACATTGGTGGCAACTAACTCAAAGGCGTTCAATCCTTCTTATAAACATAAATCTTCAATACATCTCTGCAACAAGGAGAAGGCAGGTGTTATTATGTCATGAAACTACACAAGGAGACTGTGATACATGAACTCCTTCTGAAGTGAAAAAGTAGCATAGACAAACTAAGAACCATCTCATTAAGGCATAAAGCCTATGGCCACATGATCTACATAATGAGGAACAGCATTCCCTTCAAGCTAAAGTTCCCTGTAGACCCCCACCAAGAGCAACATAAATAAAGCAGAGAGGCAGAAGAGAGTCACTGAAGAAAAAGTGATAACCTTGCCAGAATCAAAGGGCAGCTATGTGTGTTGGGGAGGAAACTCCATGTTTTTTTAACATCAAATCAATCAAATCAATCTGTTTCTGGGGGAAATGGTAATTTTCCCTTCCATAGTTGGAACTCCATTTCCATCTTCACTGAATGAAGTCCACAATCTAAAATTCCATGCAAGTAAGAAGAGAGATTCAACACTGGCTTATCATTTGCATCATCCAACACATTTCATCGGTATAGAAATGTACAAAATATGCAAACCCAACTGACATGATCTCTAAGAGAACATCTCCCTTCATTGTGCCACTGTCCCACTCAGCTCTCCCAGCATGCCCAACCCCAGTACACTACTTTTTGCAAGGGCATATTTAGGATCATATCATCAACTATTTATCAAAGAGTTAATAAGTCCTCAGAATGCACTCCCTGGCAGAGGAGAGATGAGCAAGACATAGTTCCCCCCAACCTCAAGATGGTGAGTGGTTAAAACAATCTGGGTGGCACCAAACAGCACAATCTTGCATGTGGTTAAGGGCTACACTGCAAGCATGAAAAAACTTGAAGGACTTTGTGGTACATTGCAAAGAACTTGGTATTGGGAGTTGGAAGGTCTTTGTTCTATTCTTCAGTCTCTCTTACTAAATTATGGCTGTAACATTATCTTTTTTGCCTTAATAAATGTATCTGTAACATATAAATAATAACAGCTGCCTTGCCTACTGCAGAACAGCATTGTGAAGAATACATGAGTTTGTGTACTTTCACATGAGTTACACATTATAAATCTGAATGATGGAAGCAGTTAAGAATGAGAATTAAAGTAAAAAGTAGCTAAATAAAAAAAGTGAAAGGTAGCTAGAATGGGGTTAGGTGGCCATCATGCTAGCATGGGAAAGTTGTAAGGGAAAAAAAAAACCCTCTGATTAAGATGAGACAAAGAGAAAATTTGGCATACAGGAAGAATGAAGCAGAGATGTTAGGAGAGGACCCATGAAGGGAGGGACAGAGTCATAGAAGAAGAGGAGGGAAAGGCAGAGACAGAGAAAGAGAGAGAGAAAAAGAATGAAAATTGAAGACTAGGAGGCAAGCATAATGCGGTATAGCAGTCTGTTAGAATACAAGCATCTGAAGGGTAGAGACCATTTTGAATCTATCTCCAATACTTAAAATAGTGTGTTATGTATTGTATCCATAGTAGGTGCTAAATTCACATTTGCTGAAATAAAAACTTTCCACATTAGGAGATCTTTTGGCTCTTTTGCCATAATCATCAGAGGGATACATTTCAATTTCTTACAAAATTACCCTTTGTTTGTCTTTCTCCTTCAGGCTCTGTCCCCATTGAGAAAATGGAATTCATTTTCTCAAGAAGCTGTAAACATACCTATTATAAAAGTTAAAATAATAGAGACTCCAAAACAATAGTTATTAGATATCATAGTTAAAATTATTTAGAAAATACAGCACAGTAACCATTTATGAGACCACCAGAAGCTAACTAAACTTAGACCAAAAAAATGGGGTAAATTATTGAGACAATCTGTGTGTGTCTATGTGTGTGTGTGTCTTTTTGTAATTCTCAATTTTCTTTTTAGGAAATAGATGTTAGTGTTCTCTTACCTCAGAACTAATGGCAGTATAGAGAGATTGCTACCACCACCTCAATACATGTTTCTGAGGAAGATGGGAAATAATGCAATGCCTCTGGGGAGCAGGGCAAGTTCTTGGTGAAGAAAAAGAATAGAAACAGAAGAAATTCCTCAACACCAGGAAAGGAGAGGGGCCCTGAAAAAATCAAGAGTGCTTGCACTACTCCTTGACAGGGCCAAGGGGGATGGAAAATCTTGGAAGCAGCCTGGTTGTATGTCACTTTTCCAGGGGTTAAACCACATGAGAACAGCTTCCAGGTGCCACAGAGATCCTTCTGTTCAAGTGTGACACAAAAACCACAGGGCCCCTTCCCTTCAGGTACCATGTCCAGATTTAAAAAATGAAAAAACAACATATATGTTTCCCAAACCAGAGCTATCTCCCTAAAAATTATACTTTGAGTAAGACCCTTAGAATCATTTCATACCCCGAAGGGAAGAATCTCAACTAATGACAGAAAATCAATTTCTCATTAGCCTTAGGAAATATAGGGATTTGGTGTTAGATTTGATTTGATATCAGAAAAATAAAGACCACCCACATTAGTCTTTGACAACTGCTCATGTGATTCTTCAGAACCATTGCTATAGGCAGGATATTTTCCCTAACATATACAGAGGAGGTGAATACCAAAACTGGTAATCTCTTATAGAAAAGTTTCTAAAGAAAGTAATTGAAAAGGAGGAGTTCTTTTGCCTACCTCAAATGAGTGATGGGGGGAAGGAGGAGCCAGATTACCATTATATATCTGATCAAAATAAAGGGAATCTCATAAGTGTATAAAGGTTTAGGAGTGAGGGTAGAACTCCTAAGCCTGAGCTACACCCCATGTTTAGATGCAGGCATGTTTGGGCTAATATGTTAGTCTTGTGGCCCTGGCCTGACTGGTGTCTATTTACATGACTACTAAAGACTCCTGAGTGGAGACCCATTTTAAAGGAAGGAAGGAATAGGCAGAATGCTTGGACTAATAGCAAAGCACTGTTGTAAAAGAGAGGAGTAATTCTGAATATAACTTGGTGACTGTCACTTGGAGATGCCTTCCAGCTGAATCCCAATGATGTCTTATTCTAAGGAGAAGAGAAATGAGAACTGATAGACCAGTTGATGTTCATTTCTTCTAAAATATTAGGACTCAGAAAAGCTCTGTTTAGGAACCAATGTGGCAGAATCTCACCCTCCTGCCAAAACAACTAAAAAACTGTATAAAATATAAAACTGCACAAAATAGAAAACAACCATTTTCAGACATTATACAATAGGCTAGACTTCAACCTTTGAGAAAAGGTAAACAAATGATGGGTCCTGAATGATAGCCAAGCACGGGAAAGAGAAATCTAAGGAGAGTGCAGTGATTTTGCAGAGTTGAGGTTACAGAGGTCAGAGTTGAGGGGAGTGGGGTGGTTGGACTTTGCAGGGGAGAGTACCAGAGAGGAGGATGCTAGCCAGAAATTGTACAGGGGTTCCTTGAGGCATTGGCTGAATATAAGCTAAACCTGCATAGATAGGTCTTCATAAGACTAGGCAAAGAACAACCACTAGAAAAAGAACAGCTCCTAAACAGTTGTAATCTAAACAATTCCTAAAGATCACACAGGTTTGGGACACATTTGATTTGCAAACAAGCAGAGAGGAGATTCCTGGTTGGAACATTCAGTAGAGGTCCCAGAATGTCCTGCTTTCATAGTCGAGGTAGATAAGCCTTAGAGTAAAGGATACTCTAGGTTTAAGCTAATAAACAAGGCTTATACTTAAAGCAAGCTTTAAAATGATCAAGTTGATTAGCAAGTACTTTTAACTGCCTGCCTAAAGAAATCTCAATACCCTTTAAAGAAGCCAACAGAATCCAGAAACTCTGCAATTTAATTTCTTTTCTTTTTAAAAAAAAAAATTTATTTATTTATTTGACAGAGAGAAAGAGAGCACAAGCAAAGGGAGTGGCAGGCAGAGGGAGAGGGAAAAGCAGGCTTCCCACCAAGCAGGGAGCCCGATGCGGGGCTTGATCCTAGGACCCTGGGATCATGACCTGAGCTGAAGGCAGACGCTTAACTGACTGAGCCACCCAGGTGCCCCCAATTTCTGTATTATCTAATAGGCATTCAAAAATTACTAGGATGAAAGAAGGAAGAAAATGTACCCATAGTCAGAAGAAAATCAGTCAGTGGTGATAGAGTCAGAAAAAATCAGAGGTGTTGGAATTAGTAGACAAGAACTTGAGATATTAAAGAGATCTTTAATAAAGTAATAAAGATCTTTAATAAAGTAATAAAGAGATATTACAAATATGTTAAAGGATTTGAAGGAAAACATGATCAGATGAGGAGAGAAATGGAAGGCATATGAAAAACAATAATTTCCCAAAGCTAAAACACCACCATATCTGAAATTAAAAACTCACTGAAATTAGACAAGGCAGAAGAAAAACTAACAGTGAACTTGAAGACATAGCAATAGAAACTATCCAAACTGAATTACAAAGAGAAAAGAGACTGAAGCTAAAAAGAGAAAAAAGCTCCTCAAAATTTGTGGTATGTCTTTAAGGCTGTGCTTAAAAGAATATTTATGGCTTTAAATGTCCATATAATAAAAGAAGAAAAGCTTAAAGTAAGCAATGGGAAAATAGGCTTTCTTCCTTTTTCAGCCCAGGAATTGGAACTGTTTCAGCTTATCAAGGACTCCAGAGACTTTCCCATATTGCCCTGACACATTGGAAGGCTCTAGAACCTCTATGTCAGTGCACAGAGAGGGTAGAAATTCCTGGAGGGGGGCAGCTGAATTGTTGCCTACTGGAAGCAGGGCTGACAAATTCTTCCCCAGCTTTATAAGTAGCAGAGGGCTCAGCAGCAGAGGGCTATGAACAGATAGGAGGAAAAGACAGAAACCTCACTATAGCTGATAGGACTTACTCATAAGGAAATGTGAGAGAAAAAACATCCTGGGTATCTACCAGAAATAACTGGAGGTGGGGTGCGTGGGATTAGAAATGAGGAATATCTTGCAGGAAGTTAAAGGTCAGTAAAATGTATCTGATGACAAATTTTCCCTAAATGAGTAAAATACAGCCATGGGTACAGAGAAGGTCCACAATGTGACCTTTTTAAAATCTAATTTAGTAAGGCAGTATATTAGTTATCTATTGCTACTCCCAAGCTCAGTAGCTTGAAACAACTACACTTATTTTCTCACAGTTTCCGTGGGTTAGGACTCTAGGCACAGTTCAGCTGGGTCCTTTCCTCAGGGCCTCCCATGGGCTGCAATCCAGGTACGGGCTGTGCCTACTGAATCTAAGTCTCAACTGGAGAAGAATCCACCCAACGATCACTCCCATGATTACTGGCAGGACACCATTCTCCACGGGTGTTGGGCTGGGGGTGTCAGTTCTTTGAAGGCTTTTGGCGAGAAGCTGCCCTCAACAGCTTATGAGGTGGGCCTCTCCAACATGGCAGCTTGTTTCATCAAAGTACAAATGGAGCTTATGCCCTCAACAGCTTATGAGGTGGGCCTCTCCAACATGGCAGCTTGTTTCATCAAAGTACAAATGGAGACATCAAAGGGGAGAGAGTGCAGCGAGATGGAAGTCACAGTTTTTTGTAATTTAATTCCATGGAAGTGACATCCTATCCCTTTTGTCAGATTCTATCCAACAGATACAAATCACCAGGTCCAGCCTACATTGAAGGGGACGCCATGGGTACCAGGAGCTGGGTGACCTCTGGGTGCCTTCTACAGACAGGAAAACAATGGCAGGCAGGTATTTCCCCACGCCCCTCTGGTGTGATGTTCCTTCTGGAGAGTGATGGCCCAAATAAAATTTACCATTTGGAGTGGATCAAGTCCCTCAGGTGTTCAGACAACCACCTTCCTCAGATGCCTGGAGTCATCCCTTGAGGCAATAGCTTAGAGAAGAGGGCAAGAAGCAGTGAGTGAGGGGAAAGAGAAATGGTGATGTTGCAGCATATAAGAAGTTTTATTTACTTTTAGAATGATATTTCCTTGACAATAACAATTTAGTAGAAAAAATTTTTAGAAGTATTTTAAGATAAGATGTTTTGTGTATGTGTGTGGGTAGATTTTTCTAGTCCCCAAGCCATCAGCGAGTTCCTGAAGAGAGCAGTTTGAGAAGTCCAGGAAGTGTGATTTACTGCAGTGTTAACTGAGTTTCAGCCATTCAAAATAAATAAATAAATAAAAGAATAAATTTCAGCCATTCAAATACCTCTTTTGTGACTTTTTCTACAGTTGTATTATTATGAGTACATATTTTTAAGTTTAATGTTCATTTTTACACTGATAAAAAAGATTTTAAGAATATTTTTATAATCGGGGTGCCTGGGTGGCTCAGTCATTAGCATCTACCTTTGACTTAGGTCATGATCCCAGCCAGGGTCCTGGGATCGAGCCCCACATCGGGCTCCCTGCTCAGCCGGGAGCCTGCTTCTCCCTTTCCCACTCCCCCTGCTCGTGTTCCCTCTCTAGCTGTCTCTCTTTCTGTCAAACAAATAAATAAGATCTTAAAAAAAAAGAATATTTTTATAATCACTGCTATACCCCCAAATCTATAACTACTGGTCATAAATATTTTTCTTACATATATTAAAATTAATTAAACCTATTAAATATTTTTGATGGTTTTCTGTGTTCTACCTATAATCACTTCATCCCCAGTGAAGGCAGCCTGAAGTTTGAAAAAACTGTGTATCATGGAAGGAACATGTGCTTTGGGTTTGAATAGTCACTTTGCCATCTTCTATTTATTAAAATATAGGAAAGTAAGTAACACTTGGGTTATTTGAACTTTAGGCTCCTTTTCTATGAAACTAGAATAATGGTGTTCACCTTAAAGTGTTGTTTGGTTTTAATGAGATGATAGTGGTGAAAAGGATCATACTCGGTTATCCAATAATAACTGCAAACATAATAATATTGGCAATACCTAATACTTATTACACAATTGCTATGTGGTAGGTACTGTACTAGAGCATCGTGAATATGTTTTCAACAAAACAGTGTTGTTTTCAAAAGCTATGATATCAAGGAATTCAACAGTCCCATCTAGTATTGATTATCACTTGGCAACAGCTCCCAAGTTTCTAAAGGAATGAAAAATGTTTGAGGGTGTGCTGATAGATTAGAACATTTATAGTGACTCTAACCTTATAGCTGGGAAAAAGTAATACAGTAAAATGGGATTAAACCTATATTACAGATAAAAGTTATGACTTTTAAATGTCTCCCTTCATAATGAGCTATATTATATGGATTATACCAAATTAGTCCTCATAGTTTGTAAACTGGAGCATGAAGCCCTGGCAGTTGATTATGCCTCATTTAAAAGGCAAACATGGTCACATGTGTGGGGCTCCCTAACAACTTTTAGGCACAAGAACACAAGGTATGGGAAAGGTGTGCTCCCTGGGTGGTAATTTTCTTTAGAAACCAGAGACAAATAGGTAAATAAGACATGTTCTTTGTGTGTCTTGATCCCATTACCCCAAATTTCCAGAACTCATGTCAAAAATGTTTGCAAATAATCCCTTCTAGTTTTGAGTCCTATCTTCCAATGAACTATGATCTTATTCAGGTCTCACTTCCTCTAGCTGTTTTTTTCATTTTACTCCAATCTTCTCACGTAAGGCATTTGCATAGAGCAGACTTTTCTTAAGTGTTGACGTGACAGGTATCTGCTTCAGTCTACTGCCTCGCTGTCTAAGAATTCTGTGCTTCACTATTTTCTGGGGATTCTTCCTATAGCCTCCCAGAGAGGACACCTTCCTTCACTCTATTATGGACAGCAGCCTATCCAGCTCAGACCCTGCTATTGCATATGCAAAGACTCACTAGGGGACAGAGATTCTTCCAGGTTTCCCCTCAAAGAACATAAATGACCTGGAAGAAACTTTGAGATTTCCTTACTTTCTTTCATCTCAGCCAATCTCCATGAGAGGAAAGGAATAGTACATAGAAATTATTATCTCATTTCCTTTAGAAGGAAGATAGTCATTTTGGGTGTTGAGTAATAACTTGCCTTCTCTTTCTTACAGTAGGATAATTCCAGGTAGAAACAAAGAGGGTTAAATCCTCCTAGTCACATTTTTGACAGTTTCCTCTTCCAAGGAAAGAGTTCCTAAATCTACCCTCCAACATGCCTCAGAATGGTTATGCACACATTTATGAATGAATTAGATCTTTGAAATACTCAAATCCAATGTCCCCATTTTGCAGGCAAGCAAATTGATGTCCAGCAGTACCTGAATTGAAACAGCTATTCAAGGATATGAATAGACAACAACTCAATTGGCATATCACAACATTCCATATTCTCAGTGCATCACTTAAGTATCTAGGATGAAAGGAAAAAAGTAACCCCTTGAATATGTCCTGGCAAAGAAAGTTATTTGTACTCTGAGACCAACAATTGTCCCCCAAGAATTTTAAGTGGTGAAGAAGCTAGTAGCATTTGTTAAGAGTCTAACCCAAACTGCATCTGGTTCCCTCTTTTCTTGACATGTTACTTCCTTTCAGCCATGTTCATCAAAATTCACACTCTACCTAACATTTCAACACAGAGAAGGAAAGAGGAGGCTATAGGCTTCTAGAATCCTGAGCAATACTTTTTCTCCTTGACAAGAGAAAGCCAATTTTTCATCTGAAAAGCCATGAATATCAGATTAATAACTGTAACGAAATCCTCCCTTTCTCTAAATATATTGGGGATTGAAGGGTGACCCCATCTGGGCCAGGGTGGATGTGATAAAATGCAAACGTGCACTTCCTGTGGGAGAGAGCACGATGCAACACAGGTCAGAAGTGTGGACTGAATAAGGATAGTTTTTAATACTAATGTAACTGGGGGGGAGACTGCTTCTAGATGGGAGGGGCAGCTGGTAGAGAGAGGTTTGTGGGGGCCAGGGGTTAAAATTGAGCAAGCATATGGAGACAGAAGGGAAAGAAAAAGGCTCTAAAGAGCAGAAAATGTGGAAGCAGGACTCAGATTGTAGAGAGCTCAATAATGATGCATTGGGCCTGTAAAGAGGGAGACAAATTCAGGAAATAACATCAGATAAAGGTGGGATGCTGAGGGCTCCTTGGGAGAGCAATTTCCATTAGATGGCCAGAGAGGAAAGAGCCTGTCAGTGCAGCAAAGAGAGAGAAGGCTTCCCTGCATTTGGGGATAAAGTAAGGAAGTAAAGAAATGGGAATGTATAGAACAGCATCTCCTAGATTCTCAGGAAAGTCATTCAAGCAGCCAGGAACATCTGAATTTTCTTCTACTTCAAAATATCTTCAGAGATAAAGCAAATGCAGCAAAATGTTACTAAAAGGGGGATCTAGGTAAAGGGTGTGTTTTGGCATCCCTCTGGTGTTTGACTATTCTTAATTCTTGCACGGAGGCCCCTGATGGACATAGAGTCGCTATTCAGTTTTGCTCAACACTGTGATCTCATCTATGATAAATGTCAGGGTCTCAATTCAAAACGCAAGCAAAGGGTGATGAGACAGAGAAGTTTCTCACTTAAAGAAAGCTATTCCATTTTAATTCAGCTCAGTCAGTTTCCTAGCAAAAAATCAAACAGTGACTGTATGAACTCTGATTCTTCACCAGGTTGTCTTCTGTCCTCACCTTCAGCTTAGAAGTATGATACCAATTATCACCTTAACTTTAAGTCTATTAATATTTCAGTGCATAGTATCTAATGTTGAGTGCATCCATATCTTCCTAACACTATATTTTCTTACCACACACTCTCATTTTGAAATGTGTTAGTGGTTTTCAATACCTACAGTTAGCCATACCTAACCGAGGTCTCGTTTAAATGCAGGCTCTTTTTCTAGACGAGACTGTTTCATATATTATGATTAGGAGGTCCATAGATCTTTAACCAAATCCATTTCATAGGGAGTTTCGACTTTGAGGTTTCCTCACAATGTGGTAAAACCCTCTGTGTACACAGATATGGCTTGCCAGGTGCTGTCTGGCAAAGGACACAACAGAAATGGCAGGAAAAGCCCACGAGTCTCAGTCACACTGTCTTTATAGTAGGAAAACCAGGTCTCTTTGGAGTTGACTGCTTCGGCAGAACACAACTGGAAGCCTCCTGTTGGGGGACTTCCCAGAGGTTCCCAACTCAATACATGTGCCTGGTGTGGCCCTTGTATCATGGGGGAGTGATGCAACACGGGCACCACTTCCTCGCAACCACATCAGACTCCGACTCCTCTTTGACTGCAAACTTCTAGGCAACCAGAAGTCTCTGACAAAGTGTAACTTCCCTCTCAGAACCAACATCTTTCATTACACTGCAGGGTGAACCAGCCCTTTCAGCTGCTTCCTTGTTGTCTGCCTTAGATTTTAACCTTCCTTTCATCGTGTGTGTTTCTCTCACTCTAAAGTAGAAGCAAGTCGATGGAGAACACTGGGTCTTTATGGCTCTTAAAGAGGGTCTGCCGAGAGGTCCTGGGATGCTAGCCTCTGACAGTTTTATTTGAGACCATGTAACAGGAGGCAAGTAGGAAGGGATGCTATTGTTAGCATTTCAAAACAACATCCAGTATCACCTTCTGTTTTGACCTGTTCAACCTTTACTTTCAAGAAATTATCCTTTGATTCTCAAACTCCCTTGCCCTTGTCTGAGAACAAAGAGGTCCCCCCCATTTTTAGTGCACAAATTGCTTTAGTCATTTTCAGGTTATGAAGTATTGGGGGAAATTTTCATACAGAGAAAATACTTATGATTTCTTTTATGGATAATGCAAATATAGTTCAACCTTAGAACTTTAAGATGAAGAATGAAACTGTTATGAGTTTGGGAAAAAAAAAACTTGAGCAATCAAAAACCAGTCTTCACGTATGCACAATAAAATTGAGTTTTAAATTGTGTAATCATACCTCTGCATAACACGGCAGGGATATTATTGTTTGTTTTGATATTGTGCTCTATTTTAAAATGTACATAGCTATGCAAATAAAGTTAGGTAACTCAATCAAGGCACAATTTTCCTTTTTTTTCTTAATTTACCATCTAAGTTTCTTAAATCTAAAACACAGAGAAATTAAATGTGAAAAAAGTCAAGAGGAAATAATTGATGATGTTTCCTCTTAAAAAAATGAAAGATATTTAAGATTTTCATCAGGACATGGTTAATTAACATTACAAGTAGGGTGATACCATCAGTAAAAGAAAACATTCCTAAATTATGTGTCTCTGCCTAATTCTCCATCATCTTCTAACACTCCCCCCATACCCATACCTCTGGTCATTAAATAATTACTCTTCTGGCCTGGAATGCCCTTTATCCCTCATGTCTATCTGGCTAACTCATGCTTGTCCTAGAAAACTCAGATCTACTGTCACCTTTTCTCCATTACCCTTAGTGGTTCAGAAAAGCCAGTACTTTTACTTGCAAAATTTGTAAATCAAAATGTAACAAATAGGGGCACCTGGGTGGCTCAGTTGGTTAAGCTTCTGACTCTTGATTTTGGCTCAAGTCATGATCTCAGGGTTGTAGGATTGAGCCCCTCATCAGGCTCTTTACTTAATGTATTCTTCTCCCTCTGCTCTTCCCCCTCTCCTCCGAAATAAATAAATCATTTTTAAAAATGCAACAAATAATTATATATCAGGATTGGTAGGAATATCAAGTGTTATTTCACAATTGCCACTCTGTGTTTCTATTTCTCTGACACAATCAACACAGATCCAGGCTTGCTATGTTTGAGACGATTCACTTCCTTTCATTGATGAGCTTCTTTCATGATGCACTGTTCCTGAATCTGGCTGTAGACAGATTTTGGTAGATCTCAGTGAGAAGCAATGTGTTTTATATAAGGATGATGTTGAAATTTCTTCTTCAACTTCTGGTTGTAATCTTTGGCTGCTTTTTCTCATGATGGAAGCACACCCAATTTTTCAGAAGCATTAGCTTTACACAGACAAATGTTCATTTCATCAGATCCATACATAATATATTTGCTGTCAGAAGTCCATTTTACACAGATCACATGTTGCATTCTCTTTGTGTGATAGACTTCCCTGCTTCTGCTTTTGTCCACAGGAAAGATTCAAATAGATTTATCAAAACTAGCAGACATAACTCCTTCCCAGTGGGAAAGTAATCCACATCAAGCCCCACAGAGGCATGATCCATATGTACCATTAGGGGAATGTCCAATGCATGCATATCAAAACTATAGAAGTTCTAATCTTCATTTGCAGCAGTAAAAATGAAAGCTTCCATAGGGTTCCAACAAAATGTATTTGTTCTCATATCTAAGATGCTCTTTTTCAGAGGACTGGTGTGCCTCGTCTCATATAGTACTATATTCCCATCAGAAGAACAACTTTCCAAGATAAATGTATTAATTGGGTTAAATTTAACACTAGTTTTCCTGTCAAATCCCCTGGACATTGGACATATAGGACTTGTTCTTGGTTCATCCCATATGTCTACTTGCTGTCCACATGAGGCAAAAACAGTCTCTTTCCAGTGATGATCAATTCCCACATACCCTGTCTTTCCTAATGTGATGTGCAATGGTTTCTCCTCTTCCCCATAGCCTGGTCCGTCCATCTTCCACTCCTTCACAGTTTGTCGTCACCAATAGTAGAAAAAGAAGTCCCACAAAAGTCAGTACATATTCTTTGTACAAAACCCTCATGTGCTTGTATTGTACAGATACATTTTCATTTAGTCAAGTTCCAAATTCTAACCTCTCCATCACATGCCCCAGGAAGGGCAGTAGCCATGCTCTTTGGATGCTTGCCAAGCCACTGACTCCATCCTGGTGACCATCCAGGAAAGCAAAGAATGGTATTGCAAATACACATTCCAGTTTGGTGTATTTAAAGTTCTTAAGTATTCTTGTGGGACCTCAAGAAAATGTAAGAAGGTCATAGTTTCTTGGAATTCTTTTAAGTCCAGCTTGATTTCGCAGACATAGTTGTCTGGGTTCTGGCTCAGCATCTTCGCTTTCATCTTTCCTCCTAGTTGTCCCTGACTCCCCAAGCCTTTCCTTCATGTTTGGGTTACTGCTGCCTCCTTAAACAAAAGCCTCGTTAAAACATTTAAGTTATACTAGTAACTCTCTACCACTAGTCGTGTGACTCATGTTCTCTTCGCATCATTTCTTTATCCATAATGAGAAGAAAAGCAAATAAGGTTGCCCTTCCTACCATCCAGGATTATAGTATCAAATGAGATCATGTATATGAATATGCTTTGTGAAGGCTTTAGCACCATGCAAATATAAAATATTAGTATTATGTGCATTATTATAGGAATCTGTTCTACCCAACATTTTTATCAACAACTTGAACAAAGACATAAAAGCACGATTATAAGCTTTGCAGATGATAGACATATGGGAGGAATAGCTAATAAAAAGAAAGGAAGATAGAATCAAAGTTCAAAGAAATCATGACAGATTGGAATGATGACTAAAACTACTAAAATGATATTTAATAGGAACAGATGTAAAATACACTTCAGTTAAAAAAAATCATGTCAGGGGAGACCTCTGATGACATCAGTTTATATGAACCACAGTTATATGGTTGGGAATTGAGGATAATTTTAGGTTTCTCTAATAGGAATACTGTGTCCAGAATAAAGGAGGTAATGTGCCACATGTGTCAGACCATTGCTTACATGTGTAGTATTTAAATATTGAAATATGAGGAACTGAGCATCTAGGAAGAGCAACCAGAATTTTGAAAGGCTTTAAAATCATATCATAAAAGAAGCAACTGACAGAGCTAGGGCTGTTTTGCTTGGAAAGAGATACAGAAGGGTGTCTACAAATGTTCCAAGGACTTACACACAGAGAGGGTGTAAAAATGCCTAATGCACAGAGTAATTGGGAGATCTAAAAGAGATAACAAGGCATATACTAGATTCTCAGTAAGTGAGAGTCCAATCTAAATTCATTCTGTATTACTCTAGTGGGAAGAGTATGGATTTATGACTGGGAGAGTCGGTCAAAGTAAACCAAAAGGAATGAGTTTCTCATGGCTAGAAACACAAGGAAACTTTTATTGCTACCTACAGCATTTATAAAATGTGCTGGAAGTTTTGGGTGTATTAGTGTTGTCTCATTGGAGAATGTGCATTCATCTAATTATACACCTGCCTTCCATCCATGCACAACCTATAGCTAAGGAAAGATAATATATAAAATTCCATTACATTTTCAGGAAAAAAAATGAAAAGGAAGTAATGTTGCCTTTTATCACTGGAAAACTTCGATACAGAGAGATTATGTAAACCAAATATTCAATAATATTGTGATAGCCCCTGATAAGGCTCTGGTTTTCAAATGTTAGTGTGTATCAGAATCATTCATAGGGCTTGCCAAAACACAGATGACTGACACTCACCCTCAGAGTTTCTGAATGAGTAGATCTGCGGTGAAGCCCTCCAAATCTGCATGTCTAATAAGATCTAATAAGGTGAAGGACCACTGCTCAAAGTAAAAATGCCTTGTTCATTGCCCTTGCCACACAAGACAAATTTGCCACAGTTTTAAATGTTTTATATCCTCCCACCACCTTCAGTTGACAATTAGGGGGTGAGAACCTGATTAGTCCACAGCGACCTATCATGTGCCTTGCCATGAAAAGACAAGCAGAAGAAATCAAGTTTCATCTCTCAAAAATTTGAACCAGTGCATGTTTAAAAGACCAGCAACTCATATAAGAAAAAGAAATTGAAAAACCAACATGTATAAAGAAAGGAGTGAAAAGGAAGACGGATAGTCAGAAGAGGAGAAAGAATATAGCAAGAAGTAGGAAGCGGCTGATTTCGGTTGATGGTGAAGCACTAAATTAAAGACCCTTAAACTTCTTTTGGGAAAATTCCTGGTGCCCCGGGATCCTGTTCCCTCACCCATTAAGGTGGCGCTACTAAATGTGCTCTTCTCACTTTCTAATCATTTGACTTTTTCTATGTTCTTGTTTCCATACCTGCTTACAATACACCTCACACTTACTGATAATTTTGAGAATGTTTACTCCAGTATTCGGAAGAACATTATCTTCCTGTTAGCAAAGTTGCTGTTGAGAAGTCCCTTGCCACAATAATTCCCTATCTTTTGCTTGAGACTTAATATGTTACTTCTCTGGAAGTTTTGAGGGTCTTCTCTTTTCCTAGTGCTCTGATAATTTCATGAGAATGTGTCCCAGCCTGGGTCTTTGAAAAATTACAGTCTGAGTGACTCTTGCATTCTGGAAAATCGTTTCCTCTGTCATGAAGTTTTGTTTGTTGTAATCTTCCTTTAAAAACAAATTGAAAGAGAAGGTAAGACTTTCCAACACGGAGCCCAAGCAGTGTTAGAAGTCAAACAAGAAAGAAAATTTTTATTCCTCTTACAGCTCCCTCCTCCCCAAAAGAAGAAGAAAGAAAAGCAGGAAATTCTGAAGGGGGTTTTGGTTTCTCTCTTGTAATTCAGCCTGATTGCTCTGGTAAATTCTCAGGAGGGAAGCCATAGGATCCAGAATAGCAAACAGAGTGAGAAAATGAGTAGTGAATGGATGAAAGGACAGTGATGAGAACCAGAGAACAAAACAAAACAAAGCCATGCCCCAGCTGACCGCGCTGGGCTCAGGGATGCAAGGTTGCACACTCTACAAACACCGCTAATGGTGGCAGGAAGGAAACAGTATTTTAAACCCATCTGTAATCCCCCTCTATTTTCTGTCACTCTGGGAAAGCAGTGCTTACAATGGCCTTCTCTGTGCTTCCCATGTGGGATTTAGCCACTGTTGTAACCTTTGTGTTGTTCATTGTGAGGCTAGAAAAGTATAATTCCACTACGTGTAAGCCCCTTTGTAAGGGGAAATACAACTGTCAGCTCAGGTGGCTTTAAGCTGCCAGAGCTTGGGGAATAAAACCAACTCATCTCTCTCCAAAATCCCCACGTGAGGAGAGAAGCTGACAGATATTAGTTCTGTCTTCCTGTAATAAACTCTTTCCATGCAATGCAATGGTCTCATTGCAGTCACACTGGAATCAACCGTGGGGGCTTGAGAACTCCTGCCCTCTCCCTTCCCTCTAGAGATTCTGACGTATTTGGCCCAGTGTTTTGGTCTGGACATAAGGATTTGCAAATGCCCCCAGATGATTCTAATATGCAGCCAAACTAGAGAACTATTGCTATTTTTCTTTCTTTCTTAGTCTCTCTCTCTCTTTTTGGTTGCCTGCCCAGAATAATGTTTCTCTTTCCTAGACCTCTGAATTTTGGTTCAGCCTTCTACTCTTACTCATTTAGCAAATCGTGAGGAGAATGGACTCTGCCTGGCTTCAAGGCTGAGCCTTCTTGGATTGTGTTAATTAATCCACTTCATTCCTCCATCCACAATCACTGGTCCAGAGATGAACAGGTAATATAAACAACCCAGTCAGGATGGATCTTGGGATACTTGCTTAAAAGTCTTTGAGAAGAGTATTTTCTTTCTTCCTCTTTCTTCTTTTTTTCTTGTGGCTTATGGATGTGAAGGCAGGAACCACTACAGGCATTTTTCTCCATGAGAGAAGGAGCACAAAGATGTAGTCATTATTTAGAAGGGGACACAGCCAGGGAAATTGCAGAGAAACAGAGCCAGAGCCATGAGTTGATGGTCATCCTCAAGCTCACCCCATTTCTGGGGTTGCAGTTAGATAAGTCAGTAAAGGGCTTTTTTATTTAAGTCAGCTGAGTCAGGATGTAGCTAAAGTACAACAGATTTTACCCCCATGGGCTGTTTTTCTTCTTGCTTCTCTTAAACATGGGCCAAGTGGTTATAGGAAGATGCGAAAACCATTCAATATTTATAGGGGACTGAAGCAGTCATGGTAATAATTTTTCATGATCACCTTCCTAGATTAAGGTAAATCTTAATGTAAGCAAGATATCTTTTTTGTGGTTTGAAATGGAAGTGCTAGCTTCTCAGATCTATATAGAGTCGACTGATGTCATGACTACAGGAAAAAGTACTTATATCCCATACTCTTGCTTTCTCCCACAATAAGCAAGTTGCCTAGTTTTCAGCAAATTGATAATTGTTGAGTGGATGATCCACAGGAATACTGTATTAGGAAGTGCAAATTTGGTTAGGAAACAGAGGAATGAAAGAAAGGCATGGTCCATGGCCACAAGCAGTTTACTCTTTAATTGAGCTGTTATCCCCACATTTCACTTCCAATCTTTAATTGCGGACTGCTTTCCCATTGGGAGAAAGCTCAGGGAGTCATGTCTAGATCTCCCCTAATATGCTATTGACCCTGCCTTTAGAATGTTGAGCCAGAGCACACCAATGGAGACACCAATGATCCATGATCCTTTCTAGACAATAACTTTTCCCCTAGATCCAACAAACCCATGACTTTGCCAACCTGGAACTGAAATTAAAACCAGAATGGGTACTGGAATCTTCCCTTAGTTTTTCCCTTAATATCAATTTTTCTAATTGCAGAAGCTAGCACTTTTCTTTTTTCTTTTCTTTAAATACAATTAGCCAACATATAGTACATCTTTAGTTTCAGAGGCAGAGTTCAGTAATTCATCAGTTGCATATAACATAAGTGCTCAACACATCACGTGCCCTCCTTAATGCCTGTCACTCAGTTACCCCATCCCCCAACCATCTTCCCTCCAGCAACCCTCAGTTTCTTTCCTATAGTTAAGAGTCTCTCATGGTTTTTCTCCCTCTCTGATTTCTTCCTATTAAGTTTTCCCTCCCTTCCCTTAGGTCCTCTGCACTGTTTCTTATGTTCCACATATGATAAGTGAAACCATATAATTGTCTTTCTCTGACTGACTTATTACACTTGACATAATACCCTCCAGTTCTACTCATGTTGATGTAAATGGTAAGTATGCATCTTTTCTGATGGCTGAGTAATATTCCATTGTATGTATATACGACATCTTCTTTATCCATTCCTCTGTTGATGAACATCTCGGCTCTTTCAATGGTTTGGCTATTGTGGATATTAAGCAAGCATTTTTCAAGTGACCAGACTTAGTTCTCCTGTATGTCGTCATCTGGTGATGTTTACTTTGTAAGCTTTATCTCAGACTGACCTCTTTCAGCTGGGGATCAAATGTTCTCCTTTGTATGCATAAGAAATGGAAATATTTATGATTCCA
Source organism: Eumetopias jubatus (assembly GCF_037043125.1). Lineage (NCBI taxonomy): Eukaryota > Metazoa > Chordata > Mammalia > Carnivora > Otariidae > Eumetopias > Eumetopias jubatus. The sequence continues at coordinate 63,041,267 of NW_028274807.1, forward strand.
CTAACTAATTTGACAAAGAAACCATAGCCTTCAAGGAATTCTGAATTTCTATTAAAAATAGACCCTTCCAACATTTTCCTACTTTCTTGTGGAATGAAATCATTTGGCTTTTATGGGCTGATTTCAGTCAAATTGGCAAAGAGGCAGAAGTCTTAGAGATATATTGAGTTTTCTTGCAGGCAGCCACCCATGAAGTTAAAAGCCAGGGGAAATCAAATTTCTTTAGTTCAGTCATTTGCCTCCAGTAATGACTTACTTTTGCACCAACCATAACATTTCTCTACCATTATAGCAATTTAGAGAATTTTTGTGTATCAGATAATTTTCACTTGGACACAGTTTTCCCTGCTTCACTGCTGAATCAATCCAGCATTCTGAGGTGCTGTCAGTTCGCACGAAGGGACAATCTGCAGGCTCCACTGAGTAGGTGAAGTGTTCCATCATGACTGGTTACACTCCAGTTAGGAGTCTTTACCTCCAGCTCCAAGTAGCACTACATTTTCTCTTAATGCTTGTGAGTCATAGTCTAGAGACCTGAGTTTTTAGCCTGTAGGTATAGGTGAGTGTAAGAAGCAGGAATAGAGATTTTTGGAGAGCCAACTTTTGACACAGGAGTAGTGCTGGAATAAGCTTAAAAATGCGTACGCCATTCCCCAACACAGCCCTTTTGCCGATAGGCCCTATGACACCTCATAAGAGACTAATGCTTAGGCTTTAAAATCACAAGGTCTGGCCCAGGCCAGGAAAGGAACCCGAACACCTCTCCTTAGGTTTTACAAAGACTTGTGGTTTTTGTTTTTTAAACTCTTACATTATAAAATAGAATAAATGTATGTGTCTAATAAAGTGTGTAAAAAGTGTGTTTTCAGTTTAAAAAACAGCTATAAGCCAAACTCATGGAAATATAATATGTCAGGCAAAAGAATAATAGCAACATTCCAGAACTCCCACATGTGGCTCCTCCCACCATTCCCTCTCCTTTGGGGTAACCATTATCTTGACACTGTTTATAAGCAATTCCTTTTCTTTAGTTTTAGTTCTTGTGTATGCATCCCCAAGCAAAATACTTGAGTTTTGCCTCTTTGGAATACTACATAAATGTAATTATGCTGCATATATTTTCTATAACTTGCTCTTCTCCATTCACTATTAAGATTGTAAGTTTCAGCCATATTGTTGCACATAGAATTAGTTCATTAATTTTCATTGCTGTGTAACATTCTATGGTTTATTGATATGGCAATTCATTCATCCATTTTACTATGAAAGGGCTCTTTTCAGTTTTTGGAAAATGTGAAAAATGCTGCTTTGAACATTCTTGCCTTTTGTTTCTTTTTGCATATAAACCTGCAGATTTATAAGGAATACTCTCAGAAATGGAAAGACTAAGTCACAGGATATGTGTGTTTTTTCAAGTTTACTAGTTTTCTTTCCCAGCTATAGCATTACTACACAACGTTATACCAGTTTGCAAAATGTGCTAATTTATTTATATATATATTTTTAAGTAGGCTCCATGCCCAGAGTGAAGCCCAATGTGGAACTTGAACTTACAACCCTGAGATCAAGACCTGAGCAGATATCAAGAGTTGGACGCTTACCCTACTGAGCCACCCAGGAGCCCCATGCGAATTTATGTTAATAAAAAGTACTATAAAGTCCTCCAAATTTATTCTTTTATTTTCAATGTTGTTTTGTCTATTCTGGATACTTTATATATTTTTTAAAGATTTATTTCTTTATTTGAGAGAGAGAAAGAGAGAACCAGCACAGGGAGGGGCAGAGGGAGAGGGATACAGAAACTCAGACTCCTCCTGAGCTCAGACCTGAGGCGGGGCTTGATCTCACGAAGCTGAGACCATGACCTGAGCGGAACACAAGAGTCAGATACTTAATGGACTGCACCACCCAGGGGCCCCCTGTATACTTTACATTTCAATATGAATGTTAATATCAGTCTGTTCAAATATAAGCCTACCAAAAATTCCTGGGATTTTGATTGATATTACATTGAATCTACAAATCAATTTAGAAAGAAATGACAGGTTAACAACATTGAGTCATCTAATCTATGAACATGGCATCTCCATCTTTTTAGGGCTTAATTTCTCTTAGTATTATCTATTTTTCAGTGTAATGGCCTTGTATATCTTTTCTTAGATTCACCTCTAAGTAATATTTTTAATGCTAGTGTAAATGGTATCTTCAGTATTTCAACTACGGATTGCTAGTACACAGAAATCCAATTGATTTTGTATATTCATCTTATATCCTACAACCTTGCTGACTTCACATATTAGATTTATTAGCTTATTTGTTTTAGATTCCAGAAGACATTTTACAAAAACCATTCTGTTTTTGGTAGATGAAGATTATTTTACTACTTCTTTTCCAATAATGTTGTCATTTAATTTTTTTCTTACCTTACTGGGCTGACTGGAATCTCCAGTACAATGTTAAGTAGAAGTGGTGGGAGAGAATATCCTTACTTTGTTCATGATCTTAAGAGCCAACATTTATCTTCTTTTCACCATTAAGAACGATGTTAGCTGAAAGCTTTTCATAGATGACATTTATCAGATTAGGGACATCTCTTCAATTCCTTGTTTTCTGGGAAACTTCTATTAGTAATGAATGTGGGTTTTGTCAAATGTTTTTCCCTATATCTATTGATCTATGTGTTTCATTGTTGCTGTTATTGTGTGTGTGTGTGTGTGTGTGTGTGTGTGTGTGTGTAGTCTGTTAGTGAATAAGGTGAATTACATAGATCTTTAAATGTTAAACCACTTTTGAATTCTTGATATTATTCCAAATTGGTCATAATATATTTTCTTTTTTACATACTGTTAGATATTATTGCTAAAATTTTGTTGAAAATATTTACATGTATGTTTATGAAGGATATTGTTCTGTAGTTTTCTTGTCTTGCAACATGTTGGTCAAGTTTTGTTATCTGGATAATGCTGGTCTTGTGAAATATGTTGAGAAACAGTCTCTTTAATTATCTGGAAGGATTTGTATTTAGACATGTTTTATGGCCTGGTATGTGTTAATATTTTATAAATAATATTTATAAATGATCTGTGCATGATTGAATTAATGTACATTCTGCAGTTGATGAGTCAACTTTGTTAATTATGTTTTTCAATTTTTTTTATATCCTCATATTTTTAAATGCTTTTCTATCAATTCCTAAAAGAGGAGTGTTGAACTTTCTGATTTTGGAGATCTATCAAGTTCTCATTGTATTTCTGTCAAATTTTGCTCTGAATAATTTGAGACTTTGCTAATATATGCATATAATTTTAAAATTGCTATACATTCTACTCATTGAATCTTTAATCATTTTGAAGTAATTCTTTTGAATTCTACTAATTGTATTTGCCTGAGGTCTACTTTTGTTGGCTATTAATATAGTTATATCAACTTTTCTTTTTATTAGGATTTAATGGCATGTCTTTTTCCATCCAATGGCTTTCAACATTTTCTATAGCCATGTATTTTAGATATATTCCTTATAAACAGTATAGACTTTTTGTTCCCAGTTTATCTTTTTTATTAAAATAGAGCATTTAGTCCATTTTTACTCAGCCTAATTACTAATATATTTGGATTTATATCTACCATATTATTTTTTACTTTTTTTGTGGTCTCTGTTTCTATCTCTTTTCTTTGTTATTTCAGATTATTGAATATTTTAAATACTGTTTTCATCCATTATTAGTATAAAATTTAGACACTCTGTTTCCACTCTTTTGGTAATATTAGAAATTCATATTTAACTTACTAAAGTTTGTAATTATTCAATTATTTTACTCTCATCTTTGAAAATATTGGGATACTAGAAGTTTTACCCCCATTAATACCACACATTCCAACTGATAAGTTATGGTTCTATGATTTTTTTTTTTTGTTACCTAAAATTTTAAAGTCAGTTTTTTGTTCATGTGTTTACTACAACAAACGTTATTACTTTTGATTTATAGACTCAGTGTTCATATTTATATTGCCCACTCATCTACCATTTTCTTTGAGGCTCACTTCAGTTAGAGATCACTTTCCTTGGACCTGAAGATTATTTTCTAGAGTTTTCAATAACTTACAGTTTTTTGGTGATTAATTTTTTCCTGTATTTATTTTAGTAAACATGTCTTTACTTCACCTTTTTTTAATTGACATTTTTGTCAAATATAGAAATCTAGTCATGCAGTTATCCATGACACTACATTATTTTTCTTTGTAGCACTTGAAATTTGTAACTGTATAGTTATTTGTTCAGTATCTGTATTCTGAACTGGGTTACTAGGCCATAAGTTCTATGTGGGTGAGAACTATGCCCATTTTGCATATCAGTGGATATTTAAATCTACTATAATGCTTGGAATATGGAAGTTAAACAATATAGATTTGCATGAATGAATAAGAGAATGAACAAATTAATAAGCATGGTCCCTGAACAGACATCTGGTGGATGTCCATTGAAAATAGACAAAATAGGGCGCCTGGGTGGCTCAGTCGTTGGGCGTCTGCCTTCGGCTCAGGTCGTGATCCCGGGGTCCTGGGATCGAGTCCCGCATCGGGCTCCCTGCTCCTTGGGAGCCTGCTTCTCCCTCTGCTTCTCTCCCTCTCTCTCTCCCTCTGTCCCTCATGAATAAATAAATAAAATATTTTAAAAAAATAGACAAAATATTGGTGATCTGATAATTCAGGGCTGGTTGTCTGATTCCCACCATTAAACAAAACAAAACATGGACCCAGGAGAAAAAGAGATTTGAATGGTCAAAGTTTGGGTTAATTTCTGAAGCTATTATGCAGCTATTTTCATTGTGTATTGTTCTTTTATTATTCTTAAAGTTGTAGGTGAAGTTGGTCCTGAGGATTTAATAGTACAGCTTGAGCATAAATTTTTGCTTTGTCTAAGTTGGGCTTTACTAATATAAGCATATTATTGCTTCCTCCTTCAACTTTCTTAGGGTATATTCATACTTCTTAGAGCATACTTCTTAGGAAATTTTTTAGATTTCCCCAGCAAATGTCTCTTCAGTCCCAGGTGCATTTCTATGTGAAAATCAAATTAATGTGCCTGATCCTTTGCCATATGCCCATACAGCAGATCTAAGTACTAATGCTAGCCATGGTGTTACTAGTGTGCATCATGATTTTCGTTGTGTATTGTTCTACTAAAAGATAGAATGGCAGTCTCAAGGTGCTAAGCATCTTAAAGAGCTATGGAAAATGTGGTGAGTGCACTGTGGAGGGGGTGGCTGGACTTGAAACTCTGAGGTTTGATGGCATTTTTCATCTTTAGCAATTCTAAGATATAGACCTATAGATACTTACATAAGCACATGACTTTTGCCAGGGCAAGAATTATATGACACCTACAATTTGAGTCTCACCCACCCCCAGATTTACCTCCTTTTCTTGCTATTTGGCACACCACTGAACGTCTTTGAGTCTATTTTTTCAACAGTCTTAAAATATGCCAGATGCTTTGCTATCCACTTGATAATAGAATGTGAGTAATCTCTACCTACCTGAAGCTCATGGCATAGCTGAGGAGGCAAAGAAATAAAATAACCAATTATACCACGGTGGGATAAATTCCACAGAGAGGGAAATGACTGACATCTAAGTGGAACTGTGACTTGTCAGAAGGATCCTTTTACATTACTTCTGGGATACCTACTCTGACCATTTATGTCTTGGTTAGATGTGGCACTCCTTAGTGTTCAGTGAGAGAAACATATTGCTCAGTCCCAGGGGTGACACTCATATTACCATGCAAATGGTGTCCCCTGGATTGTTCAGCATATAATCCATGCAACTCAGTTCTTATAATGGCAAAAGCAGCCATGATTATTTTGAAAAGGCCAATTCTCAAGAAGACAGTGAAAGATAACTGATCTAAATTATGGAGAGATGTTTCATGAAGGAAGTATAGGAGAAGTAGTCTTTCAGCTTTGGATAAATAGCTACCCCATAAAAAAAAGAATAATAGAATGAACACAAGAATTGCAAAGGACTTATGCAGTGCTGCCAAATCAAGACATAAGCTGGTGCCAAACCATGGTGAGTTAGTAGTCCATTGAGTAAAGGGTGGTGGTGGATGGAGTATCTTCTGGATATTCATGAGGTTGTGGGCTTCAAAAGACTGATTTCCATAGTCAGTACCCCAGATCTACTTCAGACCATCAGAACTAGGAACATTCATAGGGGTGACATAGTTGAGGCCAAAAAAGTCCTGGCAGAGGTTATTTCTAATGGAGTCCGGGCAGTAGAAGTAAATGTCCTTAATAAGTCCCACTTTGATGTGTTATCTGTATATTGTGAAAGATGTCAGTCCTTTGTAAGCTAGGGAGCAGCATATGTATCCAGAATCCAGGGTACAAGAATGACAGACATGGAAGTATATGGCAAGAGTTACAAAGTACTGTAGAGCTAAGGTTCAGATTTTCTAGTCAAAGTCAAGAGCACTTTATACAATTGAACTAATTGGCCATGAATCTCTGAGCATCTGATCAATGAAATGGTGCCTCTTTATAATGCAGCACAGGAGACCACACCTCCCAGTCTGAATACATGGCCTGAGGCCATATAAAACTGTGTAGCAAGAATACAGAACTTTTCTCATATAAACGTGCAGTTCTTGGATCCTTGTTTAGCTCTGACATTTGCAACCTTCTTTTAAGCTAAAGAGTATTTGGGAATTTTATTAACAAAATCTTCTATCAGTCAAAATTTTTCTTTAATTTAGTTCCAAAATTCCCAAAGGGGGAAAAAAATCAATATTAAGTTTTTCAACAGGAGCTTTATACACATTGCAAAGTAACTATTTATCAGTGTGTGTAGTCAGTAAGTTTACCTGTGAAGAATTAAATATGAATACAAGAGCTTTCACATATAGAAAGAAGTAATTCCTTTTTGAAAATCTACCATGTACTGCTCTGGGTGCTTTGTGTTTGCCTGATCATGAGCCATCTCCCCCTTTTGATGAAGTAATTCACATCTGAATGTTTTCATCATGAAAATAAGAGCCCACTCCAAATTCTCTTTATGAGAAAGTCTGTGCTTTGGACATGAGATGATCATTTCTCTTGAGGAAACAACACTAAAAAAATCAAAACTTGTTTTTAGCACTGAAACTGCAGCTCTAAATTTGTTTAAATGGGTTCAGTTTTCTATTTCAATTCCTGTGTCAAATGCAAGTGTGGGAAGAATTTTTAGCATCGTGGATAATCTGTGGAACGATGCAACTGTGCATCGGGACTACAACAAAATGAACATAGTATATAAGAAATGCTGAGCCTTTTTAAATGCACCTTTAATTTGAGTGGAAGGAAAAGATAGGTATTTGAACTCAAAGACTTATAAAAAGCTATATATTCTAAAATATATTATAAGGTATAATTTAGGTCATCCTCGTATGAAACCAATGAGTTGGAAACTTAGGAATTCAGGTAAGAGCTAAAGGGAGAGACGGTGGGATTTATTTCTTGAACCAACTAACACCAGGCTAGAATCATTAAGTTAATTTTTCTCTCTTTTTTAGTGTATGGATGTTTCTCCCTCCATAAAAATGTGATCAAATACATAAAAATTTTGTTAAAAATAATAATTTTGGGAAGAGGGACAGGGGAACAGAGAGGAAAGCCCTGGTTCTCATTATAAACTTTTGAACAATTAGTTGAATATTCTAAAAATGTGCATGGCTTAGTTTTAAAAATGTCAATAGGCATTTTTCATTAGAGTGATTATAAACTGTATATGCTTTTTTTTTTTTTTAGTTCTGTACACTAACAGAACTAATGCTATTCCTCAGCAACACTCACTTATTCATTGTTGAAAGTTAGAAGTCAGGGATAAACAAAAATAATAATGCTAAAACATTTTCAAAACCCATGACCATTCAAAGACAACAACTATTAGCTCTTCTTCCAGGTTGTTTTCTCAAATAGATTATGCTAATTTAGCAACTAATATAGGACTTTTCACATTACTTAATATATTTCTGCATCACCTTTTTTAAGGACTACATGTAAAGTATCATGATTTATTTAATGGATCCATTACTTTGGAATCACAGGTTTTGAATTCATCCTTCTTCCTTCAAATTTGTGCATTTGTCTCATTTCTTAGGATGAATTCCTAGAAGAGCACTGCTGGTCTAAAGGGAAGGCATATGTTTAAGACATTTGATACAGTTGCCAAATTGCCTTTCAGGAAAGTTGGACCAATTTAGACTACCATTAGTAGTGTATCAGAATGTCTGTTTATTCCAATCCATGCTGTCACTCAATTTTGTCAGTCATTTTAATATTTGTCAATGTAATAGGCTAAAAATGTGCATTTCTTTGAAGTTAAATGTATTTTCTTCTTTTATGAATTACCTGTCATTGCCCACATTATTTTTTCCATTGAGATGTTGAACAATTTCTTTATAATTTGTTAAAGCTCTTTGTATATTAACATGTTAATACATTTTTCCATATATTTTGTAGTTATCTTTCTTAGCTTAGTGTTCATCTCAACTTTGTTTATTTTTTGTTCCCCATAGGTAGGGAAGTTTTGCATTTTGTTTTCAAATCAACTGAAAGACTGCATACAAAAATGGACAATGGCCAGACCATCTATAGAAATAAAACTTTGATGCAAAGCCTGCAGTAGCCTGCCCAGGAAACCAACCGTTACCTACAATAAGCCACCAGGAAGTCAGCTTGCTATCAGACTTCCAGGAAGCCAGATTGCTATCTCTAGTGGCAATCCAGGAAACTAAACAATGACTCTGTATCAATCAGCCCCAAATGGCCAGGATTTGATTAATGGACAGCTTCCCTAATTTCTGTCCCCATTTCCAACTTAGGATCAACCAGAGTGAGCCAAATATGTACTCCTAATCAATCATATAGGGTGCCTCACTTCCACATGGCCCACTTACAGCTTCCCCAGGCCAACAGCCTCCAATGAGAACACTCCTTCAGCTTCCCTTTTCTTCATCCTAAAGCTTTCCCATTCCTCTGCCTGCCTTTGAGTCTCTGACAAAATACAAGTGACAGTGGCTGCTGACCCCCTTGCTATAACCAGCTCAGAAGAAATTGCCTTTGTTTTTCTCATTTGGTTGGTCTTCATTTATTTCCATACTATCTATATATTCTTATACTGTTCCTCCTTTGGTGCCAGAGAGAGCCCTTCCTCCTTGCAATTTTGTGTAATTTCAACAATTCTTATTTATACAAATAAAATACAAATGAGAGGCAGTCTGAGATGTTGATTCAAAGTGCTGGCTGGAGAACTAGACTATTTGGATTTTTATATCTGTGCTGTCACTAATCAGTTAAGTGACTTTGGACAAGTTGCTTATCTTCTCTAGCCTTAGTTTTCCCCATCTGCATAATGCGTGTAATATTAACTCCAAAAGGTTGCTGCGAGGACCAAGTGAGAGTACCTAGAATGACACCTAACATATAGTAAGCAATCAATATATGTTCCTGTTACTGCCTATATTTTTCAAGTACTTTAATGATCACATTTCTAATTATAGGAGAATTTTATATGGTTCGTACAGGAGGTGACAGACACACTCTAAGAAACAATTGAAGGACAGGCTCTTGATTTCAGCCAACTTAGTCAGGCTGTAGTTCAGGGCAGGGATGCTTCCGCAAAATCAAGAAACTGAGGGAAGCTCAGGCATGCTCCCTGCACCAAGGGGTTGAGAATTGGAGAAATGTTGCCACTTACACGCCTATAGCTGCTCATGATTCAGTCTAAACCTAGAGTGTCTGTGATCTTGTGAATCGTTTCATCCACCAAAAGTGCCAAGAGTCTTGTTGTGCTCCTTGTCCTGTCTCCCCGTAACAGCTGCCATTTTGGAGTGAAATGGAATACATTAAATCTTTTCTTTCCTCTAGTCTTTGGCCATAGTTCAACTAACCCTTATATAGCTATCAGTAAGTATATCTCAGTCGATTTATTTAAAGAAAATTTTAGGGATTTGACCTCCACATAGACCTAGAGTTCTTAAATTTATTACTAATAGGAATTCCACATAATTATGATACTGATTCTCAGGTGTCACTATAAAAAATTGAGATCATTCAAGAGACCTGGCAGTGTGAACAGGAACTTACATTTTTTTCCTAGCTTTATTGAGATTGAATTAACTTACATGATGCATTTATATATTGTGAAATGATTACTGTGGTGATTAGTTAACACCTCCATCTCATCACATAATTACCTTTATTGTGGTGAGAACATTTAAGATCTACTCTCCTAGCAATTTTCAAGTATATCATATGATATTGTTAAATATAACTACCATGCTGAACATCAGATCCTCAGAACTTATTCATCTTATAACTGGAAATTTATACCTGTTGACCAACATCTCTCCATTTACCCTACCTTCAGAGTCCCTGGAAACCACCATTCTAGTCTCTGTTTCTGTGAGTTCAGTTTTTTTTTATTCCACATAAAAGTGAGATTGTACAGTATTTGTCTAACTCTGTCTGACTTGTTTCACTTAGCATAATGCACTCAAGATCAATCCATGTTGTCACAAATGGCAGAATTTTCTTCTTCTCAGATCTGAATAACATTTTCTTTATCTATTCATCTGTAGATAGAAGCTTAGATTATTTCCCTGACTTGGCTATTGGGAATAATGCTATAATGAACATGGCAGTACTGATATTGCTTCGAGATTCTGTTTTCATTTCCATTGGATACATATCTAGAAGTGGGGTTTGCTAGATCATATGGTGGTTCTATTTTTCATGTTTTGAGTTCCCTCCATATTGTTTTCCATAGTGGCTGCACCACTTTACTACCCCACCAATGGTGCACAAGAGTTCCCTTTTCCCCACATCCTCTCCAACATTTGTTATTTCTTGTCATTTGATGATAGTCATTCTAACAGATGTGAGGTATTATCTCGTTGTTTTTGATCTGCATTTCCTGGTGATTAATGTTGAGCACCTTTCCACATACTTGTTGGCCATCTGGAAAAAATTTCATTTTTAATAAGCACTCTAAATTATTTTCATGATGATGTTATATAGCTCCCACATTGGAAATACTGCTATAGATGTACTCAGATACTAAACTGGTTTGCATTTGATTTGGTATCTGAAGCATGAGCTAAAAAATGACACAGAGGTTGGATGAGAGGAAGAGGAGGATCAGATTGTCCACTTCTTTCATCTTTTCTAGTCTCTAGAGAAAGAGGCCTTTTATTAGTATGTTGTCCCCTAATGTTATGTTAAAGATACTTGATTTCTTTGATCTTCCAGCTTCTCTGTTTGTTCTGTATTTCAGAGTGTTCTGTCACTAGGATAAATTTGGTGATGCCTAAGGAAACACCATTTCGATCCTCTCCTCCAATTACTAGTACCTTTATTTTCAGTGAGGAACAGTGTCTTAAACTTTTTCTTGGAGCTTTTTGTACAACAACTTTCCTTTTAGATCCTTACAAATGGAATTTTTAAAAAAATACTTAACTTGTTCATTCTCCCCCCGTGTACACATAATTATATCTAGTACTTAAATATGATTTTATATTGTCTCTAATTATTTCATGTTTTCATCTTGTCTTTTCAGCTAGATCACAAGTCAGCAGTATATTTCATTACAATTACCTGCTGTACCAATTTGGTTTAGCTTTTCTCTTTCTTTTTGGCTTAGCTTTTCTCTTTCCTCCATTATGATTTGGTCATTCTTTTCTATTACCTCTAGTCACATTGTACATTTTTCTTTTCTTTCCTCCATAAAAAAGTTGTTTTCTTCATTTACAAAAATATTATTTAATTAAAGGTTTTCAGAATGGTTTAATAAAACTACTCAATTGTGCATATAAGTAAACTGAGTATCTGACATGTTAATATGATTTCTCAAGATAATAATGCTAATAAGTTGCACATTTTTTTAAAAAAAAGGAATATAGTATTAGAAAACATGTGTTAAACACCTATGTGGTCAAATTTTCATATGCATTTATCTTCTGTATTCCTCAAAATAACCCTATGAGATAAATATTCCCCACCTTAGCAGATGAGCAAACAGTCTTAAAATGCTAAGTAATGCGCTCAAATTCAGTTCACAAATAATACAGTCAAGAATCAAACCCAGCTATTTTTGTACCTATAGTCATCTTCCTTTTTTTAAGGGAATATCTAGCCCCAAATCCCAGCCTCACTGCATGATATCACACTGTAATATTATGTTGCAATTCCACTTCTACTCCAAGAACATGACTGAAATGTATGCCTACCTTACCAAGGAAAGATGCTTTCCTGTCTGCCAAGCATGAAAGAAGTATACCAGCTACAATGAATAAAACATGTCCAAGTGTGTAAATCAGATTTGCAATGATTACTCTTTATCTGTAGGCTTGATTTACTTACAAACACTTCTGCCAGCCAACACACAAGCTGGGAATAAGATATTAATGACACAAATCCAAGTATTTCAGACAACCCAACTAGACAACACCTTCTTGAAAACTTTATGACTCTATATTTCTAAGACTGATATTGTCAGCTAATTTTCAAATGGTTAATGTCCAAAGGTAAAGTCAGTCTCTAAAGTTTATGCAACCCAAGGAGCCACAAAGTGATACTGAACAAATCTATTCAAATCATTTAGTTTCATTCCTTTATATTATTAAATAAATGAATATTAGATTAGAATTCTTAATGGAGAACAAGAATATAAATTCTCATGACTGAAACTCTGTAACAAAAAAGAAGTGAAAAAAAAAAAAGAAGTGAATAACCATGGTTTTGTGTGACAGTAAAGGTCAAACTTCCCACCACTTTCTATTATCACCATTCTGGTGCAGTTCACCCTCACTCTCACCTGGATTAAGGCATTGCCCTGGATACAGAAAATCTAAATACTCTAAGCATGAAAATTCATGACATTGGGAATTGTAGCTCTCCTTAAAAAAACATTAGATAAACACTAAAAACAAATTGCAAGGACAAATGAAAAAAAATGATAATTTGTCATGAAGTCGAGAATAGAAATGTGTGCTGTCTGTGCCTGTTTCATAAATTCGGGGTCAGTGTGGTGACTTGACTTTCTAAAAACTTACCTATTATTTTCATGCTATGTTACTAGGTAGCAGCATCTCTATACTGTATAGTTTTCCTCTAGAATATAGTTTCTCTCCAGGTATTGCACAAATACTGAAGTATTTATGGTCATGGATTGCCAATTGCTTTAAGGTTCAAATATAGCTTCCTCTGTTAAATTAGTCAAACTTACGTGATGTCTAACACCTTAAAGCAGACAACACTTTTGGGGAAGTATTTTAGAGCAAACCAACAAATGAAGAGTTGCTGTTCAATGGGTATATAGTTTCGGTTATGCAAGATGAGTAAGTTCTAGAGATCTGCCGTACAACATTGTGCTTATAGTTTAAAATACTATTATTATTTAAGTGCATTATGCACTTAAAAATTTGTCAAGGGGGTAGATCTTAATGTTGCGTGTTCTTACCACAATAAAAAAATATCTAAAGAAAAAATCATACGTGTTTTAATAAACTAATTCCTACTTATTGGCCTATACTCATTCTTCCTTTTTAAGGAAGTCCTATATTTTCCTTCAAACTGAAATTCAAGGACCTATTTACTTACCTATTTGGCTTTGAGTCTAAAGGACCTTCAGCAATTTGCTTTAAACCATCCCTGTTTCAGCCAAGCTCAGAGTAAATGTTTCTTCAGCTCTGCTCCTGGTATAAAACATTTTCTTTATGCTTCATCCTTTCATTCAGGTGGTAGAACAAATAAACTGCCAAGAGAAGAAGAAAGAAAGAAAGAAAAGAAAGAAAAGAAAGAAAAGAAAGAAAAGAAAGAAAGAAAGAAAGAAAGAAAGAAAGAAAGAAAGAAAGAAAGAAAGAAAGAAAGAAAGAAACATGGCCTTTCTCTTCACCTTTGGAATCCGATATCATCTACCAAAGGAAAGTATAAGATGTCTCTCCTTAGAAAAGAGGTATTATGGTATGGTGCCCTCCAGTCGGGAAGAGAACTAGCACATATTTCTTCTTCTCTTATGTAATTCCTTTAGTAATAGCTAATGAAGGATTTGGCTTTATTTGTATATGAAAATAATCAGTAATTTAAAGTTAATTCTTTCTACTAAGTTTCAAATATGAATGAACTTCATTACAGTAAAAAGAATAATGCTACATAGCTACATTGTCCCTTTTTTGTTGCTATTATTTGCCATACATATTACATCTATATAAGTTACTAGCACATTACATTGTTATAATTATTACTTTATATAATTTTGTGTCTTTTAAAGAAGCTGAGAGAAGAAAGAAAAGCAAGTATATATTTATAGTGCTTATTATATTAAACTTCTTATTTGCCTTTTCTGATTTGCTTTATTTGTTCCTACAGATTCCAGTTACCACCTGGTGTCATTTCCTTACTCCATTACAGCTTGGCTCCCACCCTCCCTTCACCTCCTTCTTCTATTATTGTAAAATATATGTATCATTTCTAAATGTTATAAGCTCAAAAATATACTTTATATAATTGTTAATCACATATATTTATATATTATATAGTCTTACACATTTGCTTTTCTAATGAATTAAGAAAAGGAGAAAAATATACAATTATACTCTCATATAATTATATAAATTGCCTTTACTGATGTTCTTTGTTTTTTGTGCAGTTTCAAATGAAAGTCTGGGGTTACTTGCTTTCAGCTTGAAGAACTTCAGTCTGAATCTACTAGAAACAAATTCTGTTTTTCTTTATCTGATGATGTCTTAATTTCACTTTTATTTTTGAAAGAGAATTTTGCTAGATATAAATATGTTTGGTGGACAGGGTTCACTGATGGTATTGTCATTGTTTTACTTCTAGTATTTGAATATGTCATCCTGCTCCCTTCTCCATCATTTCAGATAAGAAATCTGTTCGTCTTGTTAAAGGTTTGTGGATCCTTTCTAGTGAATTCTTTTTATCAGTTATTACGCTTTTCAACTCCAGAATTTTCATTCATAATGTTTTTTGTGTGTAATTTCCATCTCTTTATTGATATCTTCTATTAGTGAGACACTGTCATTATACATTTCTGTACTTCTTTAAACACAATTTCCTCAGTTCTATAAACATATTTACAATGGCTCCTTTAAAGTTTTTGTCTCTGAAGTTCAACATCTGGGCTCTTTCACAGGTAGTGTCTACTTTTATTTTCCTGCTTATCTCCTTTTCCTGTTTATTTCCATATCTCAGAATTTCTTGTTGAAAACTGGACAAATTAAATAATATGTTATAGCAACTCTGCATACAACAAAGTCCCATGGTTTGTTGTTGTTGTTGTTGTTTGATTTTTTTTTATGTTCAGTGACTTGCTGGATTTAAGTCTGTTTCTCCGGGACTGTGAGGCTTCTGTTGTGATGCTTCAGAGGAAGCAGCCTTGGATATATGCACCGTCAACCTGGGATGACAGTGGTTTGGACAGAGTTCTCTTTGACAATCTTTTTTCCTGATCTTTTGGTTAAATTGTTTGCGCTGCTGGTATCACACCCAGCTGTTAGTCTCCACTACTTTCCAGCTGACTGCTCTATTGTTTTCAATTATGCCCTGGGGCATAAAATGCTCCACAGTCTGACCCAATTAAATTTGAGCTCCTTTATAGGGATAATTTTGAGGTCATTCTTTGAGGTTAGTTCTGACCCTGGGAGGGATACTCTTAGCTGCCTCTTTCCATGATTCTCTCTGGTAAACCAGCTGTTGTATAGTTTAGTTGTGGCTCTCATGAAGTTACCAGTCTCCCCTACATTGTTTATTAGAAAAATCTTCATTGTTCTTGAGAGTACCTTATGCTTAAACATCTCTGCACTCTGTTCATTTGGACAGACCTTTCAATTGGAGGAGTTACAGAGCTCTCTCATGAAAGATCTCTCCCCCTTGGTAAAATCTTTGGGCCACCACTCCAGACCCGGGATGCACAGCTGGCCCATTTCTCTGAGTAACACTCCCATTTTACAGGTGCAGTGTTGGGAGAGGGCAAGGGCCTCTGGTCTTCACGGCTTGCCTCTCTCATCATGAAATCTCCACCTTAGAAGCGAGCTTGGTCAAAGGCTGTTGAGGGTCCAGTACTCAGGAGTAGAATCTCTGTCCTACTAATGGGGGCTGAGTGGAGGAAGGGAGCTCATAAGGTGCTTTCTAGGTTACCTTTGCCTACAATGTAGCTTCTGCAACAGAGGGCTGGTCTAGATGAGAAATGCTGATGACCTTTCCCTCCTGGGGAGACACCGTGACCCTTGGCTGGGAGCTAGAGAAAGAGGGAGTTCAAACTGCCCCGCCAAACCTGCCAAAGTGGAGCCCTCATATTGCTTAGCCCACAGAGGAGGGAGGAAGCAGTTTGTCTCTAAGTGCCACAGACTTTTGCTCCTCTTACAGATATTTAGCAGGTTTTCTTGAATAAATTTGTTCTGTGCCCCTAGGACAATTCCTAGAGACTTTAAATTATTTTTAAAGCAATTTCCCAGTTATTCTTTCACCATAATTTCTCCCCAGTTTCACTAGGGAGAGCGTCTGCAAAACTTCTAGGCTGCAATTCCAGGAGTTCAGGATTTTCCCACCTATAATCATGGCTTAAAATTTCATTTCTATGATGGCTAATGATACTGTCCACTTTTTTTTTAATACAAGGATATTATTTTTTCCTTACCTAAAAAATATATATCTCATTTATCAAAATGACTGAAATCATTTTTTAACAACTTTACCGGGAGTATAATTGACATAAAACAAATCATACAAATTTATAGTGTACAAATTGATAAGGGTTGACATGTACTCCTATGAAACAGTCACTGAAGTTAAGATAATGAAACTATACATCACTCTCCACATATCTTTCATGTCCTTTATAATCCATCCTTCTGCCCCTCTCACTGACTTTTCCTCCACATAAAAGGAGGAATGTCCTAGAGAAATATTGATCTGCTTTCCTTCCCTGTAGTAGATTAGTTTGCATTTTCTAGAATTTAATATTAATAGAACCATATAGTATATAATCTTTTTTTTGGTCTAGCTTCTTTTGTTAAATGTAATTGGTTGGATAGTCATACATTTTGTATCATGTATCAATAGTTTCTTTTTATTACTGAATGCTATTATATTATATCCATTCATCTGTTGATAGAAACTTAATTGTTTCCAATTTTAGGCTATTACAAATAAAGCTACCATGAATATTCATGTGCAAGTCTACATAAAGACATATTCTTTCGTTACTCTTGAGTAAATACTTTGGAGTGAAGTAACTAGATCATATGATAGATATATGTTTAACTTAAAAAAACACCTGCCAAACTATTTTCCAAAGTAGTTGTACTCTTTTACATTCTGACCAGCCCAGTGTATGAGAGTTCCTGTTTCTTCATATCTCTAAACACTTGCCAATAAAGCATATGATTGCTCTTTTTTTCTTTAAAACAGTTCTAATAATGTAGTGGTATTTCATTATACTTTTTATTTTTATTTCCAATAGTGATATAAATATCTGTTCAAATAAAATTTTTTACTGAGTTTTTAAAATCATTTTATTTAGTTTTGGGAATTCTTATATATTCTGCATATAAGTACATATATACATACATGTGTGTATGTATATATACACACACATATATAAGTACATATATATGTTTATATATATAAAAGCTTATATATATGTGCTTATATATACATATATATATGTACATATGATTTCAAATATTTTCTTCCAGTCTGTGGCTTATATTTTCATTTTTTTAACAGTATGTTTCAACTACAAAAGTTTCTAATTGTTCTGAAGTTCAATTATCCAATCTATTATAGATTTGCTTTTGGAATCATTGCATAAAAATAATCTTTCCCTAAAACCAAATCACAAAAATTTTTCCTAGATATTTTTCTTAGAAGTTTTAGGTTTCACATTTAGGTTCAAGATCTTTTTTTGTGTTAGCTGTTTTTTTTTCTTTTAACATGGGGTGATTTATGGATCAAAGTTGTTTGTCTATATGGCACACCAATAGCCAATGTTGGAAAACTATGTTTTCTGTATGGAACCACCTTTGCAACCTTGCCAAAAGTCAGTTGTCCATATGTGTGTGGGCTTATTTCTTAACTCTCCATTCTGTTTCATTAATCTCTGTGTCTATTTTGATACCAATCCCACAAAGCCCTCATCGCTATCATTTTATTATAAGCTTTACATTCAGGCATTGTTAATCCTCCAGTTTTATTGTTCTTTCTCAATTCCTTTGGCTAGTCAATATCCTTTCCATTTCTAAATGAAGTTTAGAATCAATTTTTTAATTTCTATTTTACAAAATTTAGATGGAGGAATAGGGCTTCCCAAATGACACACTGAGAAACTCTGTGACTCTTTTCCTACATAAAATCAATGAAAATTCTAGAAAAATCTGTCAAAATCAACTTTCTCAGGACTCTGAAAATTAACCACAGTTTTGTGACAATGAGAGGAGTGTTTGCTAAAAAAAAACAAAAACAACAATAACAACAAAAAACCCTCTCTATCTTTGTAAGAAAAGTAGGGTTTTGGTTTTTATGCTTGGCCTATTCCCACCCCCCCCTTTGAACAGATATTCATTATAAATCTAATTTAAAATCTTCATTATACAAATGGCTAACAGACACATGAAAAAATGTTCATCATCGTTAGCCATCAGGGAAATTCAAATCAAAACCACATTGAGATAGCACCTTACACCAGTTAGAATGGCAAAAACGGACAGGGAAAGAAACAACAAATGTTGGAGAGGTTGTGGAGAAAGGGAAACCCTCTTACACTGTTGGCAGGAATGCAAGTTGGTACAGCCACTTTGCAAAACAGTGTGGAGGTTCCTCAAAAATTTAAAAATAGAGCTACCCTATGACCCAGCAATTGCACTACTGGGTATTTACCCCAAAGACACAGATGTAGTGAAAAGAAGGGCCATATGTACCCCAAAGTTCATAGCAGCAATGTCCACAACAGCCAAACTGTGGAAAGAGCCGAGATGCCCTTCAACAGATGAATGGAGAAAGAAGATGTGGCCCATATATACAATGGAATATTACTCAGCCATCAGAAAGGATGAATACCCAACTTTTACATCAACATGGATGGGACTGGAGGAGATGATGCTAAGTGAAATAAGTCAAGCAGAGAAAGTCAATCATCATATGGTTTCACTTATTTGTGGAACCTAAGGAATAGCATAGAGGACATTAGGAGAAGGAAGGGAAAAATGAAGGGGGGGGAATCGGAGGGAGAGACGAACCATGAGAGACTATGGACTCTGAGAAACAGGATTTTAGAGGGGAGGGGAGAGGGGGGATTGGTTAGCCTGGTGATGGGTATTAAGGAGGACACGTTCTGCATGGAGCACTGGGTGTTATACGAAAACAATGAATCGTGGATCACTACATCAATACATGATGTATTGTATGGTGACTAACATAACATAATAAAATTTAAAAATAAAATAAAATCTTCATGGTAGCTTTGAAAACAAGTAGCTTCATAACCACAAAAACAGTGAAAACCAGGAGACTTAGAACAACCAGAAAAAGGGACAACTGGGTGGCTCAGTTGGTTAAGTGTCTGTCTTCAGCTCAGGTCATGATCCCAGGGTCCTGAGATTGAGCCCCACATCAGGTTCCTTGCTCAGCGGGGAGCCTGCTTCTCCTTCTGCTTGCTCCCTGCCGCTTGTGCTCTCTCTCTCTCTCTCTGACACATAAATAAATTTTAAAAAAAAAGACCAACCAGAAAGAGCAGATGAGGATTTTAGTTCTTCAAAAAGTTCCTTCTCCAGAGTATTTGTCACTATTAGACTTGTATTATACCTATCTAGAAAAGCCTGATTTATAAGGCATTGTCATTATTTAACTGACTCAGAGCTCACTGCATTATAAAATCTCTGTCCTCATGGACTTTGTTGAAAAAAACTCAACGGCGATTGTTTACTATTGCAGCCTCTTAAGTCTACAATACAAGTTGAGGCAAATAAGAACCCAGCAAATAGTTATAAGGGAGATTTGAGGAAGAAAATCTCCAGAGGAAGCTTTGAAATCTGAAATACATCTACAGCTATAGAAATCTTTGTGCATGTGCAAGGCTATGCACATTCTCAAAAAAGACCCGAGAGGGCCCCAATCTCTCAGATGTGGCTGAACCTGAAATACTATACAAATAGGAAGTGAAGGCTAAGGCAGAGTTGTGTATGTTCTAACCCACATACAGAGCCTCTTTGTAATGGATGAAAAATTTATTGGCTCAGGCATTTAAAGAAATATCTGGCCAATCACTGTTGAGCACTAAGTTAATCAAACAGTAATTTCAGTGGTAGCACAATATTGGGAATATAGACTTCATAGAATTAGTCAAGAAAAGTCACTAAACAAATAGCAAAAACAACAACAAACCTAAGGGAAAAGGATAATAAAATTTCCATAGTTGCCATATGATACTATCACAAATATTGTTTTCAACAACAGTGAAAAAATAAAAGAAACATGGAAGTATTGTCCATACACAGGAAGAAATTACATCAATAAAAACTATCCCCAAAGAGACCCAGATTTTAGAATTACTAGACATATATGTAAATCAGCTAGTATAAGCCTACTCAAAGAACTAAAGGAAAGCATGTATAAAGAATTAAAGGTATGGCAATGATTCTCATCATTGATGAGATAACATCAACAAAGAAATAGAAATTACAAAAAAGAATGAAATAGAAGTTCTGGAATTGAAAAATACAATAACTAAATGAAAAATTCATTAGAGGGCCTTTAGAGTAGATGTGAATTGGCAGAATAAATTATCAGCAAACTTGAAGAGAGAACAATTGATACACACACACACACACACACACACACACACACACACACACACACACTGAAATATTACTCAGCCATAAAAAGAATGCAATCTTGTCATTTGCAATGACATGGATGGAGCTAGAGAGTATTATACAAAGCAAAATCAGTCAATCAGGGAAAGACAAAAACCACATGATTGCATTCATATGTGGAATTTAAGAAACAAAACAAATGAACAAAACAAATGAGCAAAACAAAAGAGGAAAATGAGAAAAGAGAGGGAGAGAGAGAGACGAATCAAGAAACAGACTCTTACCTATAGAGAACAAACTGATGGTTACCAAAGGGGAGGTGGGTGGGGGGAGGGGGAAATAAGTAATGGGGTTTAAGGAGGGTACTTGTCATGATGAGCAGTAGGTGTTATATGGAAATGTATCACTATATTGCACATCTGAAACTAATATTACATTATATGTTAACTAAATGGAATTTAAATAAAAACTTAAATAAAAAAATGATTTAAAGGGACTACAGTTGGCACTTGAACAACATGGGTTTGAAAGGCATGGGTTCCCTTATACCTGGATTTTTTTTTTTTCGATACAGTACTATAAATGCATTTTCTCTTTCTTAAGATTTTCCTAGTAACATTTTCTTTTGTATAGCTTACTTATTATAAGAATATATTATAACATACAAAATATGTGTTATCAACTTTATTACCTGTAAGGCTTCCAGTCATAGTAGCTATTAGTAGTTAACTTTTTGGGGGTCAAACACTGTACATGGATTTCAACAGCAGAGGATGGACACTTCTAACCCCATGTTGTTCAAGGGTCAATTGTACTATGAACAACAATATGCCAAGAATGTCACCTCTTCCATTCTTGTCATTGGAATGTCTCCTTTCCTTTTATCTTTATCACTTTTGCTAGAGGTTTTTCTTCTTTTGCTTTTATTGAGCTTCTCCAAGAACCAACTTTTGACTCCACTGATATTTTATCTTTCTGATTATACATTAGTGTATACTCTTTATTATTTACTTTATTCTGCTTATTTTGTGTTAATTTTCCATCACTTTCTAGTTTCTAAAGATGGAGGCATATGCTATATATCTGAGATTTTTCCACTTTTCTAATAAAAGATTTGTACTAAGTCTCTAATACTGTGTAACAAATTACCAAAAAAATGTAGTAGCTTGAAAGCAACAAACATTTATTTTCTCTGCATCTGTGGGTCAGAAAAACATGAATGGCATTGCTATGTAGTTTTGTTTCAAGGCCTTTTATGAAATAGCTGGACCTGTAATCTCACTTGAAGGCTCAACTCAAAGAGAATACAATTCCAAGCTTTCTCACATGATTGTTACAGGCTTTAATTCTTTGCTGGCTGTTTGCCAGAGACTTCTATTCCTCACCATGTGATACTCTCCACAGTCTGCCTGAGTGAACTTATGACAAGGCTTCTGGCTTCCCCCAGAGCAAGTCATCTGAAAGTAAGCAAGTCCATGCCAGGGGGAAGCTGCAATCTTCTCATAATCTAAATCTCATACATGACATGTCGTACCATAGTTTCTACAATATCCTATTCTCTGTGTCTATCCACACTCAACAGCAAGGGAATGAGGATCTGCCTCTTAAAGGGAGGAGTATAAAACAATTTGTAGAGGTATTTTTAATGCCACAGTCAAATCTCTGACATACTTCTACTTCCCTCCCACATGTAAAATAACTTCCTCCCTGCTATATTTTTTATTTTCAAACAGGTATGGCTCTACCAGTTATTCTGTGCCTGCTCTGCCATTGTTTGTGTGAGGCAGACAAGTTGTCTTAGTTTCACAGGTCCACAGATTGACAAGAACTGTATTCCAGGAGCAATAGTTAAGGAACTACACCCATGGAGCAGTATCCACACCTGTACCTGAATCAAGTGACAAGATTCTGAACTTAGAATTGATTTGACAGTAAAATGAGACATCTGGCAGTCTTGGGAAAGAGGATATAAGCACTTTAAAACTGGATACTTCCACTGTACATCTCTGGGCCTTTCTTCTATCATTTGGCTTTTACTGTTGCTACAACACCATGATACATGGTTATTTTATACTTTAGATACTAATTATATTTTACAGAGATTGAAAAAATAAAAAATAAGTCTTTTATACTTATTCACACATTTTCAATTGCTGATGCTTTTATTCCTTTGTGTAGATCCAGATTTTGATCTTGGTATCATTTTTCTTCTGCCACAAAGATATCCTATTTATTTCCATTACATTTTTGTGTGAAATTATATATGTGTGTGTGTGTGTGTGTGTGTGTGTAATTGATATATAATAACTTGTATAACCTCTTTTATTTCAGATTGTGATATAATACAAAAATATACTTTGTCTTTTTCCCCAGTTTCTGGCACAGAGCTCCTAAAACTCTTGGAATTTCCTGAATGTCTTTGTTGTTCAATATGAGCCTCTGCATCATACCTGTGTTTCTACTAATGAGATGAATTAGGGTGGGACCCCCTTGATCGCTTCAGGGT
The DNA here is from genome assembly GCF_037043125.1 of Eumetopias jubatus. NCBI lineage: Eukaryota > Metazoa > Chordata > Mammalia > Carnivora > Otariidae > Eumetopias > Eumetopias jubatus. The sequence continues at coordinate 63,064,645 of NW_028274807.1, forward strand.
ATAGCTGGTCATCAAAAAGACCAAGTGATTAGAGAGTTGGAACTTTTAGCTCCACACCTCAGCCTCAACCTCTAGGGAGACAAGGTGTGGTGCTGGAGATTGAGCTCTATAAAAACTCTTGAACATGAAGCTTTGGAGAGATTCTGAAATAGTGAACACATCCACATGCAAGGACGGTGGAACACCCTAACTCTACAGTGACAGATGCTCCTGCACCAGGGATCCTTCTAGACCTTGCCCGATGTACTTCTTCATCTGGCTATTCATTTGTATTCTTTATAATATACTGGTAAACATAGTACTGTGGCTTTCTGAGTTCTGTGACCTGTTCTAGCAAATTACTGAACCTGAAGAGGAAGTCATGGGAACCCCCAATATATAGCTGGTCAGTCAGAAGTATGGGTAACCCAATATTTTCAACGGGCATCTGGAATAAGGGCAGTCTTTTGAGACTGTGCCCTTAAACCTGTGGAGTCTCATGCTATCTCTAGGTCATCAGACATGAATTTTGGACATTGAGTTGGTATCCACAGAAGATCAGAAAATTGATTCGTGTCAGAAAACATCCCAGACAAATATAAGTAATTAAAGATAATTTTGTCTAGGTTTTTTACTTGGATATAAAATTATTAATTTCAACTTTGTCTTTCAAAAATTTTCTCTACTATGTATTTGTCTTTTTCATTTAATTGACTTTTTATCACCATGGATTACTATCATCCATTTCCCACAAGCTCAGCACTGCTCAAGCCGAAGGACACAACCAAAACAATTCCCCAATCCCATCTTTGCAAGTCTATTTTCCTACGAACACTCATGATACAAAATCTTTATCAGTCAAGGGCTAATCCAAGCACATAAACATCACTGTAACGTGAACACACGAAATTTAAAGAATTATTAACCATAACAGAAATTAATTATGAGTATAAAGAAAACTGTACAGAATAGCCTGTGTTTGAGGGAACAGTGTTCAAAAGGGAAACCAGGCCTCCTCCCCAAGGCTAGGATTCAGACCTGATCGCAGAAAGAGAAATTGCATTTGACTGTATTGTGCAGAAGTTTATTTGGTTGCAACCACCAAAGCTGGTCTACCATTGCCAGGCAAGTAGGAAACACTCCTCTGGGGTGCATGGAGGCTGAGGCTGGCACTTAGATGCTTAGCAGGAGTCAAGCTTGGAAGCCACTTGCAAGCATAGTAGTAAAAGGCCTAAGAAACACAGTGTCCTTTTCAGGAATGCCACAGTGAGTTGCTCACTAGGCCTGGGCCAGCACAAACAGTTCAAGGTGTTGTGTGCTTTGGGCACATGATTTGGGCAGAGTGGCACTGGATGTCCCTATCTACATGCACCCTGGGAGTAATGCAGTAGGAGCAAGAAGAAACAAAACAGAAGCAAATTGGAATTGAGAAAGACAATATCCTTTCTTCTGCGATGTCCTTCCAGCACCCTCTACTCTCAAAGTTTAACATCTTTCTCTCTGTATAGGAAATATGCTTAGAGGATCAATCTCCCTTATTACAAAGCATGGTATTAAAGGTGCATTTTTATCCAAAAGGCAATAAATTGACAACTAGCACAAATACATATGCAACTGATGGAGGGGTTATGCTAAAATGAAGATGACAATTTAATTGGTCTTAGGTGGAGCCTGAATTTTAGGAACTTAACTCTAAACAGTTTCCTCTACTATATCTGGTAGGACCAATAAACTCCTAACCATATCAGCTGTCCCAAAGAAAACAATTAAAAACACGAGACAAAACACAAAAACGGTTATCTAATGGTTTGGAGAGTAAAAATTAGGAGGCAGATTCTGGAGAAGAATTAAAACTTGGCAGAAGGGATCACCGCAGGGTTAGCTTTATTGATTTTGGCTTTTTGCCTCAGTGCAGACAACACTCACATCCCCATGAAGGACAGCTGTAGAACGTCAAAGCCACCACATTTCTGGCCTGAAGAGAAAGAATAGAGTTTGGGGCAATACCAGCTGCTAGAATATGAGGTATGTGGGGGGAGGCAGGAGCCACAAAAAACAGAGAGCCCTGGGGTCATATTTTGTGTATAAACTCTGAGCAAATCTCTGGCTGAGTGCTGAATTATACATGTGTAGGACACACTGCAGGCTGTAAGCAACCCAGCTAATGGAGAAAACAGTAACAGCAACAACAACAAACCCAAAGAATGTAATTTAGATTTGAGTTTCTATGTAAAAGTCAGAGTTCTCAGTTTGAGTTGAGTCCAATCAAGTTAACTGTCTGCTAAAACAAAAATACACATACTCCTTTCAGTTATATAACAGAATCCAGGTCACCATAACATGACATTCACAATGTCCAGGATATAATCCAAAATTACTTGAAATTTAACAAGCAACAAAATGCAACCCATTTTAAAATGGAAAAATAATCACTGAAGGGTAATGTTAAAATAACCAAAATGTCAGAGATAGTAACCAAGGACTTCAAAGCAGCTCTCCTAACTATACTCAGAGAGAGATGGGAGAATATGCTCATAATGAAGGAAAAAAGAGAAAGCCCAACAGAGAAATAGAAAATATGAAAAAGGAAAAAAAAGGAAGTTCCAGAACTGAAAAATACAATTTCTGAATGAAAAAGTCACTGGGTGGACTTAAGAACAGACTAAAAATTAAGAGGAAAAAGTCAGTGAAGCTGAAAATAGATCAATAAATTGAAATAAATAGATTACAATATCAGAGGAAATGGAGAACAAGGCAGAAAAATATTTGAGAAAAATGCCAAAATGTTCCCACTTTGATAAAAGATATAAATTTATAGTTTGAAGAAGCTTAGGAAGCCTCAAGTCAGATAAATATGAATAAAACCATATTTAGGCATATAGTTAAACTGTTGAGACAAAAGATAAAGAGAACAACTTGAAAACAGCAGGGGAAGATGGCACATTTTATTCAGGAGGAAAACAATTTACGTAACTGTTAACTTATCAGAAATTATGGAGGCTAGAGACAATGGGATTTACAGCTTTAAAAGTGCTGGAAAAGAGATCAATGTATTGCAGTTTCAAATAATGGAAAAAATAAGAGAATTTGTCAAACATGTGTTACAAAAAATGCTTAGTGAAATTGTTCAAAATGAATGAGAATGATTCCAAATAAAAACTCAGATGTCCAAGAAGGAATGACGAGCACTGGAATGGTAAATACATATAAACATTAAAGTTTTTTTCCTCTTTATTTGTTTAAAATATATATGACTAAAGCAAAAGTTGCGCTTCTGTGTGCACTTTACAATGTACATGATATAATATGTATGATAGGCAGAAATGTTGGTGGGATGGGGTAAATAGATCTCTACAGTCCCAGGGTGTCTACATTTTACATGGAGCAGTACAATATAATACAAAGTAGACTATAAAAAGTTAAAGATGTATATTTAATCCACAGAGCTACTGCTAGAAAATATTCAGAAGTATAGCTAAAAAGCCAGTAGATAAATTAAAATGAAATTCTAAATATATCGCATTGATCTGAAAGGAGGTAGAAAGGGATGATTTAAAAAAGAGAGATGAACAGAAACAAATAATAAAATGGTAATAACATAAAAGTCATTGGGAGAAGATATTTGCAAATGCATATTTGATAAAGGGTTAGTATCCAGAGGGGAGGTAGGTGGAGGGAATGGGTGAAACAGGGGATGGGGATTAAAGAGTACACTTCTCATGATGAAATTAAAAAAAAAAAAAAAACTGTGCCTAAAAAAATAATCATTAATTACCTTAAGTGTTACTGGACAAAACTAATCAGAAGGCAGAAGTTATCACAATTGACAAGAAAGAAACCTACCTGTATGCTCTCTAGATAGATACACTTAAAAATAATGCACAGACAGGGTTGAAAGAAAATGGATAGGACATACATACAGTATACAAACAGTAATTATAACAAGGCCGGAGCAACTATATTTATATAAGATAAAACAGACTTTTAGACAAATAGTATTACCAGAGATAGAAAAGAATAACTATTAAAGAACTAATTCATCAGGGAGACATAATAATCAGAAATACAGATGCACCTTATAACAGCTTCAAATTGGTGTTATACGTAAGTGATGAATCACTAAGTTTTACACCTGAAACCAATTTTACCATATATGTTAACTAACCAGAATTTAAATAAAAACTTGAAATAAAAAATAACAGCCTCAAATTACATGAGTCAAAAATTGACAGAATTAAAAGGAGACTGGTTAATTCCACAATCAGAAGCAGAAATTTTAACACCCTTTTCTCATCAACTGATGGGATACTAGACAAATATCAGTAAATACATAGAAGATCAAGGAAACACTGTAGATTATTTTGATTGAGTTTACATTTATACAACAATGTAATTATCAACTTCAAAATATACATTCTTTTTAAGTGGACATGGTACATTTATCAAGATGGATCATATCCTGGGCCACAACACAAGTCTTTATAAATATAAATGAGCCAATATCATATAGATCATGTTGTACTACCACAACAATATTAAATTTGAGATCAACAGCAGTAAGATTCTATCTAGGGAAATCCCTTCAGAAATTGAATGACACCCATCTAAATTTTCTATGGTCCAAAGAATAAATTACAGCCAAATTAGAAAATGGTCCAAACTAAATGATAAGGAGATTATAACATAACAAAACTTGTTGGGATGCAACTAAAGGACATCTTACAGGGAATTTCTTAATCTTTCATGATTATATTAGAAAAGAAGAAAGGTAGCAAATCAGTGACCTACTTAAGAAACTACAAAAGTAGAGCAATATAATACCAAAGTAAGTAGAAGGAGGGCAATAAGATAAGAAAAATTCATAAAATAAAAACCAATAGAAACTATTAATAAATTCTGTCTCCCTTGTGTCTGCAGCTAAAATCTCTATCAGGTTCCTCTAGCCTTTCACTTACTATTTTCCCTCTGGCTACCTAGAATTTCAACAACTGAGCCAAGGAGGACGCCTGGGTGGCTCAGTCGTTAAGTGTCTGCCTTTGGCTTAGGTCATGATCTCAGGGTCCTGGGATCGAGCCCCGCATCGGGCTCCCTACTCAGGGAGCCTGCTTCTCCCTCTGCCTGCCACTTCCCCTGCTTGTGCTCTCTCTCTCTGACAAATAAATAAAATCTTTAAGAAAAGAAAGAAATCAGCCAAGGATTTGAGGATGGCTTATATTAAGATTTGGCATTCTCCTTCTGTCGTTCCCTATTTTGTTGTATTTTTCTCAATTTCTGGCCATAATGGCATCCCTGAACTCTGACCTCTTACTCCTTAGGTCAGTAGGATTCTTATTTTCTGTTTGACTTTGATCTGCCAGCATACTGTGTTGACCAGGTAGCACCCTTAGAGCAAAGTTCTATCAGCACAGGTCTTGCTCTGTGTGGAGCCCAACCGCTTCAGTATTTCTCTGTGCTTGATCTCCAATGCCTTAAAACAGTTTTCCAAAGTTTACCATTGTTTTCAGTGGGAGGGTTATTCTGATTCAAGATCCTCTGCCCTAACCAGAAGCTGGAAGTCCCCCATATAATTTTTAAACTTAGACAAACCTAAGACAAGCACTTAGATAAGTGCTTCTCAAATTTTAATGTCCAGATGAATCATCTGAAAATCATGCTAAAATGCAGGTTCTGATTTGGTAGGTCTCTAGTGGGGCCTGGGATTCCAGATTTTTAACAAGCTCCCAGTTGATACAGAAGCTACTGTCCACAGACCACATTGAGTAGTGAAGCCCTAGACTACTAACATAATGAAGTATTTTACAGTATGATACAAGAGTTGTTGAGTTTGAAACAACGAGGGTTAACACTGCTGTTAGTGAAGAAGTGTTAGTTGTGATTGTAAATTCTTAATTTCCTTGGCCTAGGGATCTGAACAAGTGCCAGTATTGATAAAACCTACCTCCACCTTGTTAATGCTAATGGATTAAACAGCACCATGAGCCTGATTATATGTTAGCCAATTAAGATAAGCATTGAACTTGTCTTTATAAGCATATTTATTGTGATTGGAAATATTGATGTATTCCATGTTAAATACTGGCCAATACATCAAGTACATAATTTTGCCCTGGGCACACTCCAAAAACAACCACTGAAAACATATTTTAAAAAGGACAGTTGCTAACTTTTCTCAATTAAAAAAAAAAAAAAAAAAGGACCTGAATCTCAATGGGTGATAACAATGACATTCCTTCCAGGGATCTGAAAGGAAGTTATCTCCTCCCTCCTTATAATATACATTGTCAGTCACTACCACATGAAGAGATAACCCCTCCCTTGGCTCACCAAACCCAGTCATTAAATTATACAGATTTTATCTTCTAAATAATACACCAATCCAACTCTTACCTTCCCCATCATTTTTTTTAAGATTTATTCATTCATTTTTTTTTCTTTTTTTGAGAGAGAGAGTGAGCACTCCTGTGGGGGGGGTTGGGGGAGAGACAGGGGGAGGGGAGCTAGGCTCTCAGATAGACTCTGCACTGAGTGCAGAGCCCTATGCAGGGCTCAATACCATGACTCTGAGATCAAGACCTGAGTGAAACCAAGAGTTGGAGGCTTAACCAGCTGTACCACCCAGGCGCCCCTCATACCATCTCCATCTTTGTTATCACTGTTCTAACTTAAGTATTGAACAACTCCCCTGACTGCTATTCCTTTTCCCTTCAGGTCCATATCTAACACTGCCACCCAACTAATCTATTTACCCCCTCCTTAAAACTTCTGCAATATAATATTCAAGCTATTCATTGTGACATAGAAGACACTCCATGAACTGATGTCTGCCTATCACTATGGTTTCTTTTCTCATGAGTTCTTTCCTCCAAAACTATATTCCAGTAACAATAGTCTGCTCTACTTACACTGGCCATGCTATTCCTCTTCCTTATGCTTTGGCTCTACCTGGGATATTTTCTAACAATGTGATCATTCTTTTCATCTTCCACAGTCCTTGCGTACAAACACACACACACACACACACACACACACACACACACACACACACACACTTGAACTAAAGAATGCTATTCTATTTGTATCTGAGTCCTAACCTTACTTCTCATCTCCCTCCAGATTCTACTTTATTTCACTTTTGAACCATCAGCCCTAATCCAGCTCCTGCAAGAAATGCCCAGAAAGGCTGGTCTAGAGTTTCTCACTGAAATGCAAATGAATCTTCTATCTGTCTTTACTGTATAGAGAGATTCAGAGTGAATGTACAGAATAGTTTTGCCCTTCATAATCTAAATAGAAACCTTAAAGAATAAACATATATAAGAAAGTTTTCTCAAAATGTCTGTGATAGCTTCAGGCATAGAAACTTGAATGGTAACTGTGTCATTCTATTCTGCTGGGAAGGAAACTTACATGTTATAAAGATGAGCAAGAGTGGTCACAGAAGGGAGGGGGGACAAACAAACAGATAGTTGAGGACAAATAAATTTCCCATGGCCCTCATGCCTTGCAGTTCCTGAGCTTCATGAGCTTTATCACTGAAATTCTTCAACTGTCAATCTCATAATCCTCCTTCTACGTTCCTCTCCATTTCCAGTTCATTGATTATCTAAGACTTATTTTGCATTTCTCTGTGCCAGATTCTGTAGGAACTGTGGATACCATTGTTAACTGAATATAGTCTTGCTCTAAAATGTTCAGTATACTAGGAGAAATACATAAACTATTAAATATGGTTATAAAAACTACCAGCGGACTAAGCACAAAGTTCCTTGATCCACCCACCCACCAGTGAGGAGTGTATAAACAAGAGCCAGATTCAAGCGAATCTGTATTGGGGAAGCACCTGGCAGAGTTTCTCAGGGAAAGTTGTCGATTTTAATTCTGTCTGTGCATTTATTGTGATCATAAATACAACTCATAATTTCTTCTTGGGGGACTCCTCTGATCCTACTACGACCCACCAAATACATGGTTAAGGAGAAACAAGTGAGTCATTTCCATTTGCACTGTGGATGAGAAGTGTTCCTGCCATCTTAAATTAGAACCCAGGGAATTTTTTTTCTCAGAAAACATTTTTACATATAAAGTTTAGTTCTATAGTTATATTTCAGATAAATCAAAGGTTAAATACAATTTTGTATACTGGTTTTAGAACCTAAGCACCACTATGGCATAAAGAAAAAACATTCCCACTTCCAAGCGATTGGTTTACAATGCACTTACTATACCAACTTGTTACTAAGTCAGATACTTTTAGATCTTAATTTTACATACTAGGAAAACTTAGACTCAAAATTATCAAGTGACTTTAGATTTTTTTATATTCTTTTTTTAAATTTTTTATTGTTATGTTAATCACCATACATTACATCATTAGTTCTTGATGTAGTGTTCCATGATTCGTTGTTTGTGCATAACACCCAGTGCTCCACGCAGAACGTGCCCTCCTTAATACCCATCACCAGGCTAACCCATCCCCCCACCCCCCTCCCCTCTAGAACCTTCAGTTTGTTTTTCAGAGTCCATTGTCTCTCATGGTTTGCCTCCCCCTCCGACTTACTCCCCTTCATTCTTTATTAAAAAATACAATTTTAAATTGCTTATAGAAATGACTGGATAAAAATGAAATAAATTTAAAAATAAGGGGCAAAAGAAAAAATTTGTTCCATAAATTACCTAAAGCCACGTAGAGGAAGGAAGAGTATTTCACTGTCTATGACTCAGTACATCCTCATAGCTAGAGCACTTAAATCCCTGACACTCTTGTCCATATTGATGAGAAGGTCAAGCCTTTAGAATGTGAGTTTAAAATAAGAGAGGGAACAGAGTATGGGGTACCCTAACAGACCAGATAATTTTAAAAGACATCATGGAATTGTGGGACCCTAGGAAAAATCCTCATGTTAATTCTAATGAAAATTAACCAACTCTTCTAAAAACTGTTTCCTGGTCAGTGTCATAGTTAAGTAAGTAGTGGCAACTGGAGAAAGCTTTGCTTCCTTTGTCTTAAACTCTGACATGGAAGTAGGGATGTTTGGAAGGCAACTGAGATAACTCAGTCTGTCTTGTTTGGGTTTCAAAGTCAAGATGTATCTGCAAGGTTAAAATTGATGGCTCATATAAACAACTCTTAGTAATGAGGTCATCTATCCAGCTAAGAAATCCAGATTTGCACTGACCCACCATTTCTGAGCGTAAATTGTCATGTCACCTTTATTTTTCCTTATTTATTTATTTTTATTCTGTTTCATATACCTTGCTTGAGAAAGAAGAAAATTCGACTATGTGAAGAAAATTCTGGGAAAACAAAACACTAGGGTATACCCTGCTGTACCCACTATTACTGTTATAGAGAAACAGAGGCAGAATCATTCAAAAGCAACCAAGAAGAAATAATACATGTAGGAATGCTGAAAATAATGCTGCTTTTCTGGTTTTGCCTACTCAGAACACCAGAATCTCCTCTCTGAATATCAAATGTAGTCCAGATATTTATATATAAGAACAATAAGAGTGCTTTTTTTTTTTTTAACTCAGAGATTCAGGGAGACAAGAGATTTGCTGAAAATGCCTGAATCAATAATCTGAAATGAAAACTATACAATTCCTCACATACAGGAAGAATAGGAGTGTATAATGCTTTCTGAAGTTATTTCTCTTCTCTGCATTAAGAAACTGGGAATGACTCTTAAATAGTATAGCTGAGGGACCAGCATGGTCCAGCTGGAATGCTCCCTTGTATGACAGTCTACAGCAGTCCCTTCCTTAATTCTGAGCTCCAGTTACCACTTATCTCTTTGATACTTAAAAAGTAACATTTGAGGGGTACCTGGGTGGCTCAGTTGGTTACGCCTCTGACTTCGGCTTAGGTCATGATCTCAGGGTCCTGGGATCGAGCCCCATGTTCAGCTCCTTGCTCAGTGGGGAGCCTGCTTCTCCCTCTGCCTGCCACTTCCCCTGCTCGTGCTCATGCACTCTCTCTCTCTGTCAAATAAATCAATATTTTTTAAAAAGTTACATTTGATGACTAAATATTTATTAAGTTATTTTACAGAAGGCTTTGCCTCACTTCAATATGCTCTGCAGAAGAAGAATGTGAAGGAAATGCTGCCTTTTCCTATGAACATTGGAAAAAAATTGCATCTATGTCCTCTTTTGCCATACAAGGCATTTTTTTGTGATCTGTGGTGATGAGATGTATGTTTTATACCCATTTTGGAGGAAAAGTCCCTTCTGCTTGGAGTCATTGATCTAAAACTTATGCCACAATATATAATCACCAGCACCATTGGTCACCCCTGTGGCACCATTACTGTTTATTGTGGCAAGCCTACGGAGACTGGGTTACTGAGAGATGGAAAAGGTGTTCTGGAGAGGCAGAGAGGAACCAAGAGGAACATCAAATTTTCAGAGATCATCAGAATGTGATGCAGATATGAAAGATAAAGACAAGAAATTTTGGAGCCTACTGGTCCCTTAGGTCAGTAGTTCAAGCAGGACTCAATTTGCCCTCTGGTTTCCAGGATGCTCAGACAACAGAGAAATGGTCAGTCATTACATGACATCTACTGGCTACATGCATCACTTCTTGGGACTTTTACCAGAATCATTAAGAAAGAGGCACTCTCTCTTTCTTGAAGGAATATGTCAGTCTGGAATCCCTGTGAATCCTATTGGCTACCACATGGAGAGAATCAGCTGAGCAAATCTGAGGAGTGGCTGAAAGCCAGATGTGCCACAAATCTTTTTCAGAAGTAAATAAATCGCAATTTGTTATGTTTTTAACTTGAACTAGCTGAGCTGGAGTTTTTGTAACTTGCATCTGAAAGAGTCACGGCTAAAACAAGTTATGAAGCCAATACTGTTTTCTCCATTTAACTGCATCTTTGGAAGTATTAATAATTCACTCAAAACTATGAAACTAAGGAATGGCTCAGACCAAATTAGAACTTTTTAAAAATCATAACTGAATTATATTCTCTTCAGGAACACATATATATGTGCTATACCATGAGGATCCCTCCTATATTTATTAACTGCTACCATATCTGTTGGCATATACAGGGAATAATAAATGATATTAACATTTTTATACAACAGCACTTTCACAGTCATCAACTTATTTTGGTGCTCAATCTCACCATTTCTATTCACTATCAAATTGGAGCTCCTCATCAGTAAAACAAGAAAACAAAAATGCAAGTCATAAAGCTGGGGAAGAAAGAAGCAAAACTGTCTTTATTCACACATAACATAATCGTGTATGTAGAAAAGGCTAAGGATTTTTAAAAAGAGCTATTAATACTATTAAGTTAGGCAAAAATGCAGAAAACAAAGTCATTTCACAGAAACCAGCTGTTTTCTATATACTAGCCACAAATAATCAGAGAATTAAATTTAAAATAACCACTTATGATCACATCCCAAAACATGAAATATCGTGGGATAAATTTAGTAAAATATATGCGAGACCTGTACAATGAAAGCTACAGTGCTGAAAGAAATTAAGGACCTCAATAAGTGGTTCAAGAAGACTAAAATACTGTTAAGCTGTCACTTCCTTTCAAGATGATATCTACATTTATTACAATTTCAATCAATTCCTGGAAAGCATTTTTTTTGGTAGAAATTAACAAAAAGGTTTCTAGTATCTGTTTGGAAACATATAGACTTAGGAGAGCCAAAATAATTTTTGAAGAGAACAAAGAATTTTGAGGACTTATATGAACTGTTTTCAAGACTTACCATAAAACCACGGTAATTAAGAAAGTGTAGCATCAGCATATAAATATGTAGATCAATGGAAAAGATAGATAGTTTCAACATGAACCCACCCCTATATGACCAATTGTTTTTGACAAAGGTACCACCACAATTCAATGAGTAAAGGATAGTCTTTTTTCAACAAATGCTATTGAAAGAATTGCTTACCATTTGGAAAAAGTAAACCATGATGTTTACCTTCTACCTTACACAAAAAGTAACTTGAATCAGAGTCCTAAATACAAAAGCTAAAGTGATAAAATTTGTGGAAGAAAATGTAACTAAAAACCTTCATAACCTTGGGAGAACAAAGATTTCTTATAGATGACATAAAAATGGTAAACCATAAAAGAATAAAAATGATAAAGTGGATTTCATAAAAATTTAAAACGTCTGCTCTTTGAAAGACACCATTAGGTAAATGAAAAGACAAGCTACAGGCTGGGGAAAAACACTTGCAATAACCATAGCCTCAATATACACTGAAAACCTTCCTATGTAGTTTTCAGAAAGTACTTTTCCCCAACTCTTCCCAACAAAATAGTTTGGCCTTAATACCTAAGCCATGTGTTCCTTTTCCATTCACCCTGGTATCTGAAAGGAATTAAGTACTGTTTAATATTTCAGGTTCAAAAGAAAAAGTTGAGAAGTGATATCTTAAAGGCATATCTGAAACAGTCCTTTGTTTTCTAAGGTCTAGTTCAACTGAAAAAAAAAAAAGAAAAAAGACCCAAAACTTACCTGGATAGTCTAAGAGTTGCACACATGCTTCTGAAAATTAGTCCTAGCTTTGACACTGGTTAGAGAACCCCTAAGGACAAGATTGGCAAAGAAGGAATGGAACTTCCAATGGGTCAACACAAATTTTAATGACCTGTGCAGACAGTGGTAGGAGTCCAGGTAAGCGTGATCCCCCTTCAGGTGAGGCAGCAAGGGAAGGAAGGGAGAGGACAAACATGTTCTGCAGCTTCCAGGTACAACCTAGAGCTGTTTATGCAGGCACAGAACCCCAGGACCCACATATAACCTCAGGTAAGAGAAGGTAACCAACATTATACTTCTTACCAACCTTGGAAAGTGATTTTACAGCCAAGATTTAATTTGATTTAGAAAAATTAATTTGGCACGTTTTATATTGAAAGTGTTAAGGAAAAAGTCAAAAGCTTGCCATTCTTTAATGAATTACTCACAAAGTATTATGCATGATCATTTAAAACTTCAATCCAGAACATGACATCTTGCTAAAAATCTTTCAATACCTTTAAGGCAGTTGTCCAAATCCATAGTTTGACCCATAACACCCTGTAAGATTTGGCACCTGCTGATTTCACTATGCTTGTCTCATGACTCTTTTTCTTGATCTCTGAGGAATATCAAAGACAAAAAGAACTTAAAGAATGTGAGAAAATATAATTTTTTAGAATCCAGAGATTGATGTAATAATAGCTTCAAGTTTCTGAAGGAAATAACTGTCCATCTAGAATTCTATAGCCACAAAAACTATCATAAAATCATGAGTACAAGATAAAAATATCTTTAAAGAATAAACTATCACTGAGAAGTTTACTTTAGCAAAAGGGAAAAGGAGTCTTGGATAAAGAATTAGATATGAAAATTAACAGTGAACAGATAAGTCAATAAATTAGTAAATATAAATAAGCATTGACTATGACAGAAAAAAAAGAAAAAAATAATTTTGCTGGTTTTCAAAAACAACGTTCTAAATTGCTCAACAAAAATGTGGATGGGGGGGCGCCTGGGTGGTTCAGTCGTTAGGCGTCTGCCTTCAGCTCAGGTCATGATCCCAGGGCACTGGGATCGAGCCCCTCATCGGGCTCCCTGCTCCGCGGGAAGTCTGCTTCTCCCTCTCCCATTCCCCCTGCTTGTGTTCCCTCTCTGGCTGTGTCTCTTTCTCTCTGTCAAATAAAGAAATAAAATCTTAAAAAAAAAAAATGTGGATAGGGGACTCCTCATGGCCGCGGCGGCTGCTTGGGTGCAGAGCAGTGGTGACTGAGCTGCGAGCCTGGCTGGCGTGCACCGAGCCCCGGTCTGGCCTCGGCGTGCCCACCCCTCCCCGGGGCATCACACCCCTGATGCTGCGTGGGTGCTGAGCCCGCCCGGACTGGGACCGTGGTGAAGTATTTCCTGGGCCAGAGTGTGCTCCCTAGTTCCTGGGACCAAGTGTTCGCTGCCTTCTGGCAGTGGTACCGGAATCCCTATAGCAAACAGGTCTTGACGAAAGACATAGTGCACCGGGAGGTGACCCCTGACCAGCAACTCCTGTCCCGGTGTCTCCTGACCAAGGCCAACAGGATGTCCCGCTGGGCCGAGCGACTGTTTCCTGCCAATGCTGCTCACTTGGTGTACATCCTGGAGGATTCTATTGTGGACCCGCAGAACCAGACCATGACCACCTTCACCTGGAACATCAACCACGCCCAGCTGATGGTGGTGGAGGAACCATGTGTTTACTGTGTGAACTCTGATAACAGCGGCTGGACCGAAATCTGCCAGGAAGCCTGGGTCTCCTCTAGCTTATTTGCTGTCTCCAGAGCTGTCCAGAAATTTGGTCTTGCCCGGTTCAAAAGCAACGTGACCAAGACTATGAAGGGCTTTGAGTACATGGCCAAGCTGCAAGGGGAGGCCCCTTCCAAGACCCTCCTTGAGACAGCCAAGGAAGCCAAGGAGAAGGCCAAGGAGACGGCACTGGCAGCTACAGAGAAGGCCAAGGACCTTGCCAGCAAGGCGGCCAGCAAGTAGCGGCAACAGCGGCAGCACTTCGTGTAGTCAGCCCAGGCCCTGGGGCAGTAGGACACCCGACCACCCGGCTCCAGTCCCTCTGCCCTTCCCCCTTGTACTTTACTAGTAAAAGTCAGCTTCTAGCCCTTTCCGCTCTCTGGGGGTAGGGGGAAGGGGAGTGTTGGGGCTTGAGCCCGGTGTCCTGTTTGGCGCTGACGGTGCAGCGGGCATGGTCCCCACATCGGAGCCGGGACTGCAGATTCGCGCTGCGGGCAGCTGAGGACTGGCCCAGGGAGGGGCGGTGGCTCGCTCGGGGTCACAGCGTGCGGAGGGAGGAAGCCTAGACTGTAAGCTCCGCGAGGGCAGGGGCCCTTGTTGCGTTCTCTGATGTGTCCCAGGTACCTGGAACAGCATCTAGCACATAACCGGCACTCAATAAACAGTTCTTGAATTCAAAAGAAAAGAAAAGAAAAGAAAATGTGGATAGGGGCCTTAGGTGGCTCTGTCAGTTAAGCCTCTGACTCTTGGTTTCAGCTCATGATCTCATGGGTGAGTGAGAGCAAGACCTGCTTTGGGCTCCCCACTCAGCAGGGAGTCTGCTTGAAGATTCTTTCCCTCTGCCCCTTCCCCCACTTGCTCGCTCATTCTCTCTCTCTCAAATAAATAAATAAATCTTTTTTAAAAAATGTGAATCATGTAGCAGAGCTTGGGAGCCTGTAGCTAAAATAAGTTTCTTTTCTTTCTTTTTTTTTTGTTGGGATGAAGGACAGAGCCATTGATCATCTATTATGTTAGTATTTAAGATCCTAGCAGGAACTGGTCTATTTGTATGGTACCCTGTGGTAACTAGCATCTAAAAGAATGCCTGCCATGTATCTTGTTTGTTTTGTTTTTTAACCAGTGTGATTTTGTCTTTTTTATTGGATGAACTTTTTCATTTATAATAGTTATAAATTTACAGAATTTTTGCAAAGATAGTACAGAGGGTTTCTCCATATCCTCCACCCAGTTCCTTATTATTAGCATCTTACATTAGTATAATACATTTGTCACAAGTAGAGAATACATACTGATACATTTATTATTAACTAAAGTCTATACTTCATTCAGATTCTCTCGGTCTTTTTCCTGATTTTTTTTTTTTTCTCTTCTAGGATTCCATCTGGATACTGCATTAAATTTAGTAGTCATCTCTGTTTAGACTCCTCTTGGCTGTAACAATTTCTTAGACTTTCTTTGGTTTGGATGATCTTGATTTTTTGAGGCATATTGATAAGATCTCTCAATTGGGAGCTGTTTCCTGTTTCTTTCTCCTGATTAAACTGGAGCGATATGTTTTGAAACCACAGAGGTAAAGAGCCATTCTCAACACATCATATAAAGGATACATAATATCAACAGGACTCATCAATGTTGTTATTACCCTTGATTACCAGGTTTGATCACCAGAGACTGTCAAGTTTCTCCACCATAAAGGTATTGTTTTTTCTCTTTCCAACTGTATATATTAGAAGAAATTCACTATGCAAAGCCTACACTTAAGGAATGGGGTTGTTTTGAATGCTGGTTATTAAAAATAATAACCCTGTTATTAAAAAACAAAAAAGCTTCTTTATTTAAACTTTTGAATATGCAAAAATATAAAGGGGAAAATAAAACTATAACAACTAAAATGACTATTTTGGAAAACATTGCTTCATGCATTTCTCTATTAATATACACACGTATATACACATATACTGACACCTCACACTCAAGTATATAATTTTATGTGAACGGGATCATATCACATCGGCTGCTTTTTATTATGTATACACAGTTTAAATGCAGTTTCTTGTTTTTTTGTTTTGTTTTGTTTTTTTGGCTTATCTCTGCTCAGCATTCTCCTATCTTTCCTAACACAACATTTCTCCATTCTTCAAAGCCAAGGCTTCCAAGTTGTGCATAATTTTGGCCTCTAATATTTATATATATGTAATATATATATACACATATATACAATTACATATATACTTATACAATTATATGTAATTTTACAAAAAATAGGGTGCTATTATATACCTATGTCTAGCTTAGATAGGTAGTAGACTCAGCTGTTGTCTCCTGAGGCAAGAGAAACAAAAGCAAAAATAAACTATTGGAACTTCATCAAAACATAAAGCTTCTGCATAACAAAGGAAACAATCAACAAAACTAAAAGGCAACCTACAGAGTGGAGAAGATATTTGCAAACGACATATCTGATAAAGGGTTAGTATCCAAAATCCATAAAGAACTTATAAAACTCAACACCCCAAAAAATGAATAATCCAATTAAAACATGGGCAGAAGACATGAATAGACATTTTTCCAAAGAAGATATATAGATAGATGGCCAACAGACACATGAAAGTATGCTCAACATCACTGATCATCAGGGAAATGCAAATCAAATCTACAAGGAGATATCACCTCACACCTGTCAGAATGGCTTACATCAATGAAACAAGAAATAACAGGTGTTAGTGAGGATGCAGAGAAAAGGGAAACCTCATGCACAGTTGGTGGGATTGCAAACTGGTACAGCTACTCTGGAAAACAGTAAAGAGGTTTCTCAAAAAGTTAAAAATAGAACTACCCTACTATCCAGCAATTGCACTACTAGGTATTTACCCAAAGGATACAAAAGTACTAATTCAACGGGATACGTGCACCTCAATGAATATAGCAGCATTATCAACAATAGCCAAACTATGGAAAGAGCTCAAGTGTCCATCAACTGATGAATGGATAAAGAAGATGTGGGGTGTGTGTGTGTGTGTGTGTGTGTGATGGAATATTACTCAGCCAAAAAAAAGAATGAAATCTTGCCATTTGCAACAACATAGATAGAACTGGAATATAATGCCAAGAAAAATAAGTCAGTCCGAGAAAGATAAATACCATATGATTTCACTCATATGTGGAATTTAAGAAACAAAACAAGCAAAGGACAAAAAAGAGAGAGAGAAAGAGACAAACCAAGAAACAGACTCTCAACTATAGAGAACAAACTGATGGTTACCAGACAGGAGGTGGGTGGGGGGTGTGTTAATAGGTGATGGGGATTAAGGAGTGCACTTGTGATGAGCACTGGGTGACATATGGAAATGCTAAACCGCTGTATTGTACACCTGAAACTAATATTACATTGTGTGTTAACTAACTGGAATTTAAATAAAAACTTAAAAAAAAGAGTATAAATTCTGGAGCCAGACTGAGACTATCCTCTAGGTTCCCATGTTAATTACCTGGGTGACATTGAACTAAATTCTCTGTACTTCATCTTTCTCATGTGTAAAAAAGGAATAATAGAAACACTTACTTTGGGGCGCCTGGGTGGCTCAGTTGGTTAAGCCACTGCCTTCGGCTCAGGTCATGATCCCAGGGTCCTGAAATCGAGCCCCACATCGGGCTCCCTGATCATGCAGGAAGCCTGCTTCTCCCTCTGCCTGCCGCTCCCCCTGCTTGTGCTCTCTCCCTCTCTCTAGCTATCTCTCTCTTTGTGTCAAATAAATAAAATCTTAAAAAAAAATTTAAAAAAAAAAGAAACACTTACTTGACAAAGAGATTGAGAAGACTAAAGGATTTAGTAGAAGTATAAAAAGATTGAAGAAATGTTAGCAGTTGCTGGTTTATTATTATTATTATTATTATTATTATCATTATTATTTTTAAATAACAATACAAAAGTCCCTCAGTCCCTCCAAGTCAACTAGTATAGGCGCAACCACATAAAATTCCATGTTACAAAGACAAACCTCATTTTATTCAGTAATTTCCCTATTGATAGACATTTGCCTTCTCATTTTTTTGTTATTACAATAATACTGCAATAAACATCTCTTCATACAATGAACATACATTCATACAATCTTTTTGAACTTGGTCTTTTACATGTAAGGAACAGATTCTCTGGGGAAATATTGCTGGTTTGATTTGTATATGTATCTTCATTTTTAATGGATTTGCCAACATTCTAAAATTGTTTTAATAATTACTATTTTAGCAGTAATGTATGAGAATACATATTTATAATATTCCTATGATATGCCTATGAGCAATAGATATTGTCGCTCTTTTTTATTCTTTGTAAATTGTGAATATAATCTGATATCTCAGTGTAACTTTGACTTAAATCACTCTCCTGTTGCAGAGATTAACTTTTTGTTATATGTTTGTGGTCACTTGAATTTTCCTTTTTGAGATTTTTCTTGTTTATATCCTTTGCTCATTTTTCTGTGAAGATGTTACCCATTTGTAAGAATTATTTTTATATGGACTTTATCTGTGAAATGGATACCAAATATTTCCCATAATCTATCTTTTATATATTAAATTTTAGGATAATTTACATCATTTTCAAAACACATAATTATATAATTATTTTTTCCATTTTAAAATGAGTTTTCTAAGTTTTCTGTCTTGTATATCTTTTTTCATCTAAGAATTATTTGGACCATGTTTCTTAATTTCATAATAGAAAGACTATTTGCAATCTTTTTACTATCCTATAGTATTAGGGGTTTTTTTGAATGGAGGTCTCAATCCTCTAATTTGTTTTTACAAACAACTGAGACAGTGGTTTTCAAACATCACTATGCATTCAAATCACCTGGAAGACTTTCCAAAACACAGATGGCTGGACCACATCACCAAATTTCTGTTTCAGTATCTATTATGATTTCTAACTTCTTCCCAGATGATGTTGGTCCTACTGGTTCAGGGCCCGCATTCTGAAAATCACTAAATGCTCACAATACAGAGTTTGAAAAATACTAATAAAAAAATAAAGAAAACTTTCAGTAGAGGCTTAGACATCAATGCTCAGTACCTTTTTCAAGGTCACGCATTTAAAAATGACAGATCAATATCTCCCAACTCCCAGAAAAGTAATAATTCAGCCACATCATACCATCTCCCTAGGTTCAATAGAAGACTGAAGATTCTATCAGTTACATCTATGAGGGTGGAAAGGGCTAGGAGTTCCATGTTCATGCAGAGACCAGAGAACCAATTAGAAGAGGCGATCTTGAAGAATTTTATACATAGGACTGGAGGTTAATCTGAACTACTTCTGTGATTTGAAGCCTCACAGATTTAAGAATGCAAAGGCGAAGCTGGAAATAGTTCATGAAAAAGCATAGAATAAACAGTAGGCTTAGAGTGCAGAAAGAAGGGCAAAGTAAGAATAGTTGCTTTGGAGTCATTAGAGCTGAAAAAAATGTTGATAATAAATTGATCAAATCAAGGAGAGCTTCTAAATCAAGGAGAAGGCTGGAGATTAATATGACATTTAAGGTTTTAAAATGTAATAATTCAATTAGCAAGTACAAAACTAAAAAATATGACTAATAAAAAGCCACCATGACCTACACAGTTGGCATAATGCAAATTGTGTGCTGCTGATTACAATCTGGCTCCACAAGTTAAAATTTTGGATGAGTGTAAAAATTAGAGATGGCAAAACTGGAGCTCATTGAGCCTAAATAACTTGCCCGACATCAATATATCCAGTAAGCCTCCTAGCTACTAGTGGGCCTTGTGAGTGTAAAACCACTTTGTTCACTATGCCATAAATGAATAGTTTGATCTATGACCCGGGGGGACCATCTATATTTCTGTGCAAAGCAGGACATTTTGTTAGTGAAATAGCCTATCATCAATAGTAGTTGTGGGAAAACATAGTGAGTGGCTTTTTGCCTGGAACTACAGCCCATTGGACAATCCTGAAGATGAGGCAGGGGCTGATGGAAACACAGCCACATCTGCAATCTCATTCCATTTTGAGACCCATCCTCTAAGCGACTCAAATGCACCTGGACACAACACAAACAGATTTTTATTTTTAAGATTCACATACAATTTTCTTTTTCATCCCAGAAACAGCATCATCATTTTCCCCCCTTCATGTGCCTGAAACCTACCTACATTTTTTGCCCATGTTTTTTGTGTCATTTGCTACAGCCGTTTTGAAACATTCTCCTCCACAGCCTGCCGGCTGGAACTGTCCTTCAATGTCTAACCCTTCAGATCTCTACTTCTGTATGAAACACATTGCGATAGTATAATTAAAGTGTTTCTGTTCTGCTGTATGTTGTCTAACATTTTGCTTTGTGCCTGAGAGAGCTATTTATTCTAGCGGCCTCAGAATCTTTGGGAATTGGTATCTCCCAGTGAGGGTCAGTAGGCAGCATGAAGAACAGATGACAGCCTGCAATGCCTCCTTCGCATTTCTGTAAAGAGATCTGACATTTACAAAGAACTGCATGTTGCCTTTCCCCACAAATCTCCAAAGACTCCATAAAAATAAAAGGCTTAATGATTATTCCTTCACATTTGATATGCTTTTAAAAGTGCAAGATAAGCTGTTCTTGGTTAAATGGAAAGGCTTACCATGGGGGGCATGGTGGAAGCATCTCTAAGAATTCCCATCAGAATACAGGAACAATACATGTCAGAGAACCCTTTCCTAGAAATTGCTGTGCCAGTTCTGGAGCTAAGAATTGCTGTTCAGGGCAGGTCTTTGGGTTCTTAAGAATCAATATGCCTCTTCCTACAGTTCTCTTAAATTTAGATCTGGTAGAATCAGGTAGCATTTAAGCTACCCTAGAGTTAATTACACTTCCATTTCCTCTGTTCATGAAAGAAATTTGAAAGCACCTGAAGTCCATTCTTAAATAACTGAGATAAACTTCCTTTAATGATAGATAACACCTTGAACTAGAGATTCAAACAAATTCCAAAAGTTAATCTACCCTTGGATCTTTTAAATTGCGTATAAAAACCTGCATGTGTTAATAAGAAATGACTTCACTTTATTAATACTGCTTTATTTTGAATTTTCTGATCTAAATACAGATCACTTAAAAAGAAATTTTCTGTAATATTTCCTTCATGCAGAATTTAGGGAAGTGCTGAGATTAACCAATCTCTTCTATGGTAAATAATTTAAGTAGGGAAAAAGTCAATCAATAAAAAAGTAAAAGGAGCTTTAGTGACATTCTAAAGTAAAACCCAAGGACAGTTGTGATGTGGATCAAGTCCCATTTCTCCCTCCATGTCACATACAAAGTATGGAAACCTGGCTTAAACGAATCAATGCTGGATTTGGTAGGGCAGGGAAGAAATGACTCAAGTACATGAGCAGGAGAAATGGCCACTTCCAGAGGATACTCACTCACAGTGGATATGGCCACAAAGACTGTTAAGGGGAAGAACAGTGACTCCTTAATCCTGCTTCCTTTCTCCTACTCTCTGTCTCAGCCAGTCTCCATTTAAATAATTGTCATTACAGGAAAAATGAAGAACATAGTATTCTCTTATAAAAAAAAAAAAGGCGCTTTATGGTAGAATCTGATGAGTCCCATTTTCTTTTTAAATTGTTACATTCTCCAGAATTTCATTAATTCCTGAATTTTCATAGAGTATTATGAAATATATCTCTACATTAAAAAGTGTTTAAATTGACAAATAGTTTAAAATAAAAATAACAGGAATACCCATATACTCACCACTCAGTTTAAGAAATAGAATTGCTGCCTGTGCCTGAGATATTTTCTGTATATACCTGAATGAGTGTATTACATTCCCTCTGCTCAGCATTGCCCTGCTTTTCTTTTTTTAGTTTTATCATGTTAATGTACAGTATACAGCTTATTTGTTTTTGAATTTTATGTTAGTAGACT
Source organism: Eumetopias jubatus (assembly GCF_037043125.1). Lineage (NCBI taxonomy): Eukaryota > Metazoa > Chordata > Mammalia > Carnivora > Otariidae > Eumetopias > Eumetopias jubatus. Next base: position 63,086,829 of record NW_028274807.1, read on the forward strand.
CATGATGTACACACTGTTTCGTGACATTTTTTTCCTTGTTTTTATGATTCGTTCATGTTGATGCTTGTGCTTATAATTTATTTTTACTACTATATATTGTATCATTATGTGATACACAACAATTTATTTATTCGTTCTATTGTTAGCAGATATTTGGTATGTTTCCAGTTTTTAAAATCTATTTCCATTTTTACCATCAATTTTTTTAAAAAATGTCAACGTCAAGATTCTCGACATCAATAATTATATAGAGGGAATGCAAATCAAAACCACAATAACACATTACCTGTCAGAATGGCTAGTAGAATCAAAAAGACAAGAAATAACAAATATTGGGGAGGATGTAAAAAAAAAAAAAAGGAACCCTCACACACTGTTGGTGGGAATATAAATTGGTGCAACCACCATGGAATACAGCATGGAGGTTCCTCAAACAATCAAAAATAGAGGTTCCTCAAACAATCAAAAATAGAGATGCCAGATGATCCAGTAATTCTATCACTCTGTATTTACCCAAAGAAAATGAAAACACTAATTCAAAAAGATATATGCATCCCTATGTTTATTGCAGCATTATTTACAATAGACAAGATATGGAAGCAACTCAAGTGTCCATTGACAGATGAATGGATAAAGATGTGAGATATTATTTATATTATATATATATAATGGAATTTATATATATATAAATATATATAGACTTATCATGTAATATTACTCAGCCATAAAAAAAGAATAAGATCTTGCCATTTGCGACAACATGGATAGACCTAGATTGGTTATTATGCTGAGTGAAAGGAGTCAGAGAGAGAGAGACAAATACCATATGATTTCACTTATATGTGGAATCTAAAAAACAAAACAAATGAACAATCACAAAAGCAGAAACAGATTCATAAATACAGAGAACAAACTGATGGTTGCCAGAGGGGAGGGGGTGGGGGATGGGCAAAAAGAGTGAAGGAGAGTGGGAGATACAGGCTTGCAGTTTTGGAATGAATAAGTCATGGAGGTGATAGACACAGCACAGAGAATGTGATCAATGGTATTGTAATGGTGTTGTATAATAACAGATGGTAGCTGCACTTGCGACGAGCATAGCGTAGTGTACAGACTTGTCAAATCACTATGTTGTACAACTGAAACATTGTGTGTGAACTATATTTCACTAAAAGAAAATTAAGGCCAGACCTCCCTAGAAGTTGAAAGAAAAGTACAATATACCCTTCACCTACATTAATCAAGTTAATATTTAGCTACATTTGCAGGTTTTTTCCATATTTTTTCCCATATCCACTTCTTCCATATTAAAAGTTGTGGGATACAGAAAAATCTGTGGTTGAAGGCAAATTTATAGCTCATGGATTCCACCAAGAATTTCAGTAAGCTGCCATGTATCATTAATGTCTTTTATTCTAGAATAGTTCTTCAGCATTTTAGAGAATGTCTCAGAATTTTGATTTGGCTAATGGTTTCCTCATGATCACATTTGCATTAAAAATCTTTATAAGAAATATCTCACAGGTGACGCTGTGTACCATCTCACGCATCACATAAACAGGCACAACTTAACAGTTTATCCCATTATTAGTGATGTTAACATTATTTGGTTATGAAGATGCCCACTGCATTTTTCAATATATACTGAAAGTATACCTCCCCACTTCACAATTAATAGCTAATGTGAAGTAATAGTAGGAAACTCTAAAAATGTCTTATTCCCCAACAAAATTTTTCCCAACGATTTTAGCATTCATTGATCATTCTTCCTTTATTCAGTCACTACCATGCTGTTTGTAAAATGGTGACTTTTAAAATTTCCATTATTACTTCTGCATTTAGTAATTGGCATTCTTCTGTAAAAAAAAAAAGGATCATTTCCCTTTTCCACCACACCTCTTTTAAAATTGTTTAATTGTATAATGTTCACATATTAATCAAGATAAAACTTCCATAACTATAAAAAAGTCTACAAAGTGGAACTGAAGGCAATAAGAGACTAAAAACATCCATATTTCTTAAAAGTAAAAGAGTAGATTCCCTGGGACTATTTAACAATTTTAAATTTGTATGCACCTAATAACATGGTCTGAACATTTATAATGCCAAAATTCATAGAACAGAGAGGAGAATTACACAAACCCACAATCGCTGTGAATAATTGATAGAATAAGCAGGCAGAATATCAGTAAATATAAAGAAGATCTAATAACTTCATAGCAAATTTTATTTAATTTAAACCACTGAATCTAATTTGACCTAATACACTGATCATCTGTAGAATATACATTATTCTGAAGTGCACCTAAAATATTTACCAAAATTGGGCAATACATGCGGTCATAACTTAACACATCTCAAAAAAGACCTCAATAAATGTCAAAAGAGATGATGCTAAGTGAAATAAGTCAAGCAGAGAAAGTCAATTACCATATGGTTTCACTTATTTGTGGAACCTAAGGAATAGCACGGAGGACATTAGGAGAAGGAAGGGAAAAATGAAGGGGGGGAATCGGAGGGGGAGACGAACCATGAGAGACTATGGACTCTGAGAAACAAACTGAGGGTTCTAGAGGGGAGAGGGTGGGGGATGGGTTAGCCTGGTGATGGGTATTAAGGAGGGCACATACTGCATGGAGCCCTGGGTGTTATACGAAAACAATGAATCATGGATCACTACATCAAAAACTAATGATGTATGGTGACTAACATAACATAATAAAATAAAATTTAAAAAACTAAAATAAAATTAAGATAATAAAAATAAATAAATAAATAAATAAATGTCAAAGGACCAAAGTCATACAACTTGTATTATCTGATCACAGTGGAATTAAGGTAGATATAAATGACACAGATATAATTAGAAAGTTCCTAAACGTTCAAAGTTTCAAAAATCACTTTTAAATAACCCATTAGCCTAAGACAATCATATATTAAAAAATAAGAAAGGCTGAAATCAATGCACTAATTATCCAACTCAAAAAGATAAAAAGGAGTAGTAAAAAATTCCTAAATAAAATTGAAAAAAAGAAATAATGAAGAACTGAAATGCATGAAATAGAAATCAAAGAGAAAAGCAAAGAGAAAAGTCCAATATTTATTCTTCAAAATGACTATTAAAATTTACATAACCCTAGTTATCTAAAAAAGTATACAAATGGCTAATATAAGGAATGAAAAAAGGTGATCACAAACACATGCTGCATATACTAAAAAGATAAGAGGCACCAAAATAAGTGAAAATATATATAAAACAGACAAAATCCTTATAAATACAGATTGTCAAACATATTAAGAAAGACAAAAAATCAGGATGGAGTAGACATACCATATATATATATTTATATATATATATGACCTACATGATTTATATATTACTTTTTTGGAGGGTACTCTCAAGAGGAGTGAAGAAACTAAGGTAGAATGGGAAAAAAGCTATGCAAGACTGTGGTCTCAGTTGAGACTTGTTTCAGTTTGATCCAAGAGAGAAGTTCTGGCACAGAATCTCATCCTGAGGTGAGGCAGTGGGGGGCAGGGGAAGGGAGGAGGGCTGACCTTTGTACTTACATCACTTAGTTTGGCCAACAATAGTTATTGTCTGTCCCAAACCAAATGGGATGGGAGTGTACTCTACCAAGCAAGCTGGCTTACAAAACTGAGCTAAGGGCAATTCTCTGGCAATTGTAAATAGTTACCAGGCAATAACAGCAGGTGAGCGATTCCCTGGCACCACTGAGTTTCACTTGTTTATCACAGTAGGTTCACTTTATACAGTCAGAGTTTCTTCAGGATTCTGGTTGGTGACAATTTCTGGAAATACTGAGAGAAGAATTAGCAGGACAAATAACAGCTCCACTGCTATAGTTAGTCCTGAAGCCATAACTGATAATCATCATCTCCCTCTTCTGCCACCCATTCTAGATTTCCCTGAACTCTGGCTGCCACTTCCTCTAATCTAGATAGCTTGACTGGGAGACTGACTTAGATCCATGAATCAATCCCCAAGGGAATCTGGCAAAGTCTGGAGACATTTTTGGTTGTCAAAACAGGAGGCGGTGCTATTGCCACCTAGTGGGTAAAGGCCAGGGATGCGCTAAATACCCTACAACGCATAGGACAACTCCTTCAACAAAGAATTACCTATCCTAAAATGTCAATAATGCTGAGGTTGAGAAATCGTGCCTCAAAGATTTAGTGAAAATGTTTATGGGTTTGGGGAGTTTTAAGGTTTCCTTTTATGCAATGTGCCAGTGACTTGGCTTTTTGCAGACAGGTAACTGTGGAAACAGTCACCCAGACCAGCCTCCCAAAATGCCCCTTTATTTCAAGTACAATCCCACTGGAGAGTGAATCAGGAGAATTAGTTTGAGAAATGGCTCTTCTACTAACTCGTTCTGTGTCTCTAGACAAGTCTCATCAACTCTGGGCTTAGATTTTCTAATTTATAAAAGAAAAGGGGGGGAATTAACTGATCTTCATATGGTCCTTTCAGTTCTGACCTTCAGTTCTTTGTGGCTAAATACTTCTTGGAGGAGGGAGATTAACATTGGAAAACCATAATATGTATTTGTGTCTTTGTAATCAGCTTCATTTATAAAAGACAGCTGAACAGGAGAGCAAGTAATAATGGCTGTTGGAGGAGGGGAGTGTGTAACCCTGATAAGTGAAGTCAGCTGGACAGGAAAATTATGGAGGGAGGGGAAAACATTGAAAGTGAAGGCAAGAAGTTCCAAAAATAAAAACCACCGTTAATCTAAGGCTGATCTGGTAACCACTACAACCACAACAGCAAACATTTGCACAGGGTTTTATAAATGTTAGATACTTTAACCCTTACAGCAGCCTCATGAGATAGGAAAGGATGACTTAATTATCTCCATATTACACATAAAGATCTTGAAGCTAAATAAGACAAGTGGATGCTTAAGTTCATGTGTTGAGTAAGAGGGGGAGTTGGACTTAAATTGACATCTTCTGATGCTAAAGCCTTGAGACAGACTGCCAGAAGAAAACTGGACTGAGAGTCTGAAGACCCTGGTTTTAGTGTAGTTCTGGCCTTTTCCAGCTAGGTAAGAGCTTGTTTCTCCAGATCAAAATTATTTGATTCCCATGCTGGGGGAGGTTTCGTCATCTTCTCTGCACTCATTAATTACATCCCCCTGAGCTTGAAAGGGGTGATTCACTTTCAGCATTTCTAAAAAATAAATAAATAAAGCCTTGCCAAAACACAAACATTAGTTCTGCCACATTATTCTTCAAGTCCATAGGCCATGTCTCAAAAACCTAAGAGAATAATGCTTATAAATTAACTCTGGCTGTGAACGGTTTTGAAAGAATTATGTTCCCATAAAAGCCTTAGAAAGCATGGTTTTGTGTCAGTATATTTGTATGACCCTTACTGTGTGCTAATTATCAGTTATTTTTAAAGTTGTTTTATACTGAGTTTTCCACACAGCAGCTTAAAGAAAGATTCTTGGAAAATAACCTGGATTTCTAGCTGCAAAACCTTGGGAAGCTCTCACACATTTAGTGATATTACAAATACTATGGTTTTAAATTCACCCAAACTAAAGAAGAGATTTGGAGATACTAGAGTTTTGGGGGCCAAATTTTTGTCTTGGTTCATTGGAGATATTATATATGATAATCTGATAATTTGACTTCAGCTGTAAAGTCAAACAAGTCTATGATCCTCTATCAATACTTCTTGTGCCCCATTGCATATCTTTATGGTCTTACCATTGATTCTAGTTACAGCTGCGACATACTTTTTCAAGTAGGCTCTGACTTATTTTGCACTTACAGCATTTCACCTCCATGACAAGCATCTTTGCTTCTTGCCCCACAACTTCAGTGCCAATGCATGAGTGGGCCTGCAGTAAGAACTTTTTCAGCACAACCCATGTACAGCTATATAATGTGGGGGAATTAGCTCCAGGATAATGCTCAACCAATCTGGGATGGGAGCCAATGGATGAATATTCTTCACTGTCAATCCTTGGATTCACGATTTTGTGAGGCACTTAATAGGACTTCAGAAGATCCCAGCAGGACTGAACTCTAAATTTCCATGATGGTAACCAACTCAATAATGACCTCTTTTATTGTTTTTTGTTGTTGTTGTTCTTCCCTATTAAATTCCGTGCAGTTACTTCCATTCCCTGAAATCACCTTCCAAATAAACAACGAGTTCATAAGTCTTTGTTTTACACTCTACTATTTTGGAGGGGAGGTAGGTAGATGGGTAGAATCCAGGCCAAGGAAATTAATACTAGAAGTAGCCCTAGAGATTAGTAGACCTCTAGGATGAGATTCTAAATCTGAATCACTCACCAGCTACTGGTGACTGACCATGATAGGACCAGGCACTCTGTAACATCATAATTAGAAGGGCCATATGCACCCCAATGTTCATAGCAGCAACGTCTGCAACAGCCAAACTGTGGAAAGAGCCGAGATGCCCTTCAACAGATGAATGGAGAAAGAAGATGTGGTCCATATATACAATGGAATATTACTCAGCCATCAGAAAGGATGAATACCCAAATTTTACATCAACATGGATGGAACTGGAGGAGATTATGCTAAGTGAAATAAGTCAAGCAGAGAAAGTCAATCATCATATGGTTTCACTTATTTGTGGAACATAAGGAATAGTATGGAGGATATTAGGAGAAGGAAGGGAAAAATGAAGGGGGGGAATCAGAGGGAGAGATGACCCGTGAGAGACTATGGACTCTGAGAAACAAACAGGGTTTTGGAGGGTAGGGGGTGGGAGGATGGGCTAGCCCAGTGATGGGTATTAAGGAGGGCATGTACTGCATGGAGCACTGGTTATTATACGAAAACAATGGATCGTGGATCACCACAACAAAAACTAATGATGTATTGTATGGTGACTAACATAACATGATAAAATAAAACAAAAAAAAAATACTATAGAAATACTGTCACCTATGGTGTGTTGGAATGTTACACAGGTGGAGAGTGGGGTAATTGGGCTATTTAACAGAATAGGTGGCACTGGTAATTATAAGGCAGAGTTCTGTTGGCTGCATTGGAAACATCAAAAAAGAATGATTGGTCTGGTAAGCCAACCATCAACCAAGAGTGAGCTATGGAAGCCATGAAGGCCTCCACAGAAGAACTGAAAGAAAACAGCTTCTCCTGCTGCAACAAGGCAGCCTATGTTGTTAAAAAGAGACTAATGTGCAGATTCAATGTGACTCCTGTGCAAAGGAGCCCTGATAGAGGAGAGATGTGACTCTGACACCTGGTATGAGAATATTTGGGTGGACAAGCTTAAGAAGACACAACTCCCAAATTTTCCTAATCCTCTAGGCCAGCAGAAGGAAATCCCTTCCCACTTTGGGGCTTTGGGGAAGCAGCCTCCCCTTGCCTAAAGACCATGAAAAGAACTCACTGAAGCAAATGCCTTATAAGGTTTTTTTGCCTTCCTCATGATCCATCACACCTCTACTCATTCTCACAAATTAATAACTAGAATCAGATCTCTTCAAAACCCAAGCAAGGAAACAGAGGTAACAGCTAACTCCCTAAAAGAATTGCAGATTTTGCCTCATGTGTACAACGAATCATGAGCGTTCCTCTTAGATTGAGGGCAGAATATAAGACTAGATGAAAAGGCATTATTCACATAGACATACTCTCCCATGACACAAAATTTAATATTCTAGCCTGAACACCTAGAGCTAATTCTAATACACTGCTGGAATGGTTCCTTAAAACTCTAATATTCTGATGGTCTATAGTAATTGAAGTCAGATATGGGAATTGCCATAGAAGTTTTAATCAACTTTATTGAGGTACAAATTATATACAATAAATGCACACATTTTAAGTGTACGGTTCCAGGAGTGTTGATAAATGCAGATACCCATGTCCACCCTAATCATTATGAAAAATGTTTTCATCACTACAAAAAGTTCCTTTGTGCCCTTTGTAGTAAATTATCCTCACCTTCCACCTCAGGCAACTGTGGATCTGATATCTATCTCTATAGATCAGTTTTCCCCATTCTAGAAACTCATATGAATGAAATCATATGGTATATACTGTCATGTGTTGGCTTTTCTCTTTTTACACTCAACATAGTATCTTTGAGTTTCAAACATGTTATCACATGTAACAGTAACTTATACCTTTTCATTGCTGTTATCTCACTTTTCAAACATACCACAATTGGTTTATACATTCACTTGCTGGTGGACATTTGGGTTGTTCATTATTCAGAGATAATTTAAACAAGTCACTGTTAACATTCCTGTCAAGTCTTTATGTAGAAGTATATTTTCATTTTTTCTTGGCAAAAATACTTAACAGTGGATTAGTGGATTATAAAGGAATAGGTATATGATTATTTTTATAAGAAACTCTGTTTTCCAAAGTAGTTGTAGCATTTTTACATTCCCACCAAGAATGTGGGAGAGTTCCAGTTGCTCCTCATTCTTACCAACTTGGTATGATCAGTCTCATTAATTTTAACTTTTTAAGTTCTTAATTTTAACTCTTCTAACAAGTGTGACATGGTAGCTTCATGTGGCTTCAATTTGCATTTCTCTAATAATAAATCTCTGGAAGTTTGAACCTTTTTTATGTGCTCATTGGCCATTTGTATATCTTAATTTTTGAATATCTGATCAAATATTTTACCTATTTTCAAACTGTGTTATCTTCATATCATTAAAAAGTTCTTGGGCTTTGCGAATGTGGGTCTAAGGTATTTTTAACTCTAGATTGTAATTTTTATTCCTACAGCATTCTTTCCAGTGCCTCAACTAGATGCCGGGGTTGTTAAGGAGATGTTAATGAGTTCTTCTCACTCTGGCTGGTCTGAAATTCCAATGCCTCCCAGTATACTTGAACTTGATCTATACAATCTCTGTTTTCTATGCCCTATAGGTGCTATTCTCTGGTAAGACTCCAGTAGTCTTGACTTGCTGCAATGTGAAAAATTACCTGCATGCAAAGTAGCCTCTAAATACACTACCAAGTTATCGCACTGAAAGGTCATAGAACAGAAGGGCTCACAGAACAAATTTAAAAGGTTTATTAAATTATTTTAGAACACACTGCAAGAAGGAAGGGGATAGAAGTGGGGTAACAACATTTTTAGACTAGGTTATAAGTGGACAGAAGGACCATACTAGTTGAGTCCTGGGTTATGTAATGTTCATTTATCCTGTCTCAGTTTCAGCTACATCAGCCTTCTTGCTGATGGTGTGGCTATAAGATCCGGAGTTGAAGTTAGAACAAGGAATTCACAGACAGAGATATCTTGGGCCAACGACTCATGCTTGCTCTCTCAGAACAATGCAGAGGCAAGTATACCTGGCCAGAGCTGGAAGATGTCAGTCAGCTTATTGAACAACCATGGGTTTTATTGCATTTCTTGTGTAGAGTACACAGGGTGTTATTAATCAAAAGGAGTCATAATCATGACTTATTCTTTCTATACCTTTCTATTTATAAGAAGTATTCATATTTGTTCTATGATCTTGACTATTTATTATTTCTATCTTTGAAGTGTCTTACAGGTTACTAACTCATTTACAATCTATATTTAACATGTCTCCTAAATTTTGACTATACCTCACAGGCTCCTTGTTTACTCATATTTGACACATTCTAGGAGCTTTACCAGTGTATCGTAAGTTCCCAGCTTACTTACTATCTACATTAAACACTTATGGGTTTCATCATCCCATTAACTATCCTGTTCTCTATGGAAGACTGAATATTCTCAAACAATAGAGTACACTCACATTACATCTGCACATGTGCAGCTCAATCCTTCACAAAGCCCTCACCAAGTTCCTAGATCCAAACCAGCACCCATTGATTGAAGGGGAGATTGGGTCCCCTTGAAGGACTCTGGAATGCCACTAAAGGTATATACGATAAACACTCACCTAATCCTTCCCCCAGAAGTACTTATGGTCATTTACCAGAGTAACTGTGTATTAGGGGAAGTAGTATACTCAAACACCTTGAGGGTTACTGGAAACAAGGTCTAAGCTAACATTACAACAAGAGGACCAAAATGCCATTTAGGGGGTTAATGGAGGACAGGTGATTAATGGGATATAAGAGTGGACACAAACTAGTCTTGCCAACATACCTGGAAGTAATTAGAGTTATAGAATAGAATAGCCTATTAAAGGCTCAGCTGAGGTGCCATAAAAGAGTCAATATCTTGCAGGTTTTTATAACTGTGTACTTTAGGAGGAAGCATATAAAGTAAACTAATAACTATTGTATGGTGACTTATCCCCCAATATCTAGAACAAATACTTGGATCTTAAAAGCAAAGGGTGGAAGATTGGCACTTATCACCACCATTTTTAAAGATCTCCTTGAGGAATTTACCATTTTTCATTCCTAAAACACTAAGGTCTGATGGATTGAAGGTCCTGATTTCCAGAGAAGAAACAAATCTTCAAGGGAACCAAAAAAGTGTTCCACTAAGGAAATGCTATGAGTACCACCCTACCGGGTGGTATCAGGGGCCAGAAGCCAAGAAAGTAGTTACTATAGTTAGTATAGTTATGAAAAACTGATCCTGATCATCCTGGAGAACAAAGGTTGCTCCTCCAAAATAGGAACATGGAGGAATATGTCTGGGACATATTTATTGGGACATGTTTTTGGTGCTTTCAGGCTTGGTAATAATGGTGAATGCCCAGTTGCAGCAAACACAGCCCAGTAGGACACAGACCCCTCAGTATGAGGATCTGGGTCACCCTACCAGGCAAACAACCTACACTTGCTAAAGTGCTAATGAAGGCCAGGGAAATCTGGAAAGAGTGGTGGAAGAAGAAAAGATAAATGTCAGTTATACCCTTGATACCAGCAGCAAGTAGCTTGTTTCATTAAACATTGAATATTATCTTTGAAAAATAATTTATTGAGGTATAATTGAAATATAACATTATATTAGTTTCAGGAAAATACTAAATTTTTTGCAAGTTGCAATTAGCTACTACTTTGAGAAAGTCAAGATTTAGGTTTTAATGTAAGGCAGGAGAGGTTCTTAACAGTGCAAGATGTGAGCTTTATTAAATGTGTCCTGTGTCTGGCCTCACATCCTCTCAATCCTATCTCTGATTCCAACCCTTACTTGATAAACAAATTCTTTGTGGGCTTTGACTTGTCCTCCACTTTTTTCTCTTTGACTTGGGCCTTTCTCCAATGTTAAAGCATGGAAATCCAGTTGGAACTCAGTAGCGTGAAGCTTGTGCAGTCCAGAAGTGTGTGTGTCTGTTTGTGTGCACGCACGCATGCATGTGCATACTGGGAGTGGGGATTAAAAGTCCCTGAAGTTATTCTCAATGAAAAATGATAGGAGCCCATGGGTATATGTTTGCCCCTGTCAATCCTTTGGTGGACAATTTTGAGAATTGTTTGGCTGGTTCTCTTCTTTTAGAAGGCCCTAATGGGATCCAGACTCACCATGGCAGTGACCATCTTGATATCAGGTGCTCAGGCTGACTTTTCATCCTTCCAAGTTTATTCTCCCCAGTCCCTCATCCTCCCAATCATCACTCTGAAATCTGAGTTACCTAGAGGAGGAACCTAGACTAAGACAAATATTATCCCTATAACCTTCTCACTGTGTGATGGTAAGAAAATTATTCAAATTCTCTGTATCTCATTTATCTTAAACAATGGCAACATTAATGGCACACAGTGGTTATAAGATTAAATGATAAAGTATAATGACTGGCACATAATACAAAATAAATATTAGCTGTTTTTAATATTGTTATTATTGTTATTAAGCTTTCCCCAAAACACAAAATTAGGGTCCTATAGCTCATTTAGGAAAAATTCAGCGGTGCTGAGATAAGAATAGTCTGATCAAGACATCCTCACTGTTTTTTTCCCCCCTTGAATATATAAAGCATCAAGAAATTCTAGGGTCATTAAAGGAGTCCCAGTGTTTACATATACTTTAAGAGGTCTACATGAAGTTGGGATTTCCAAGAGCTTTAATGCTTAAAAGCACATATAATGAGTCATATAAACCTTATGCTCTATTCCCTAGGCAGTTCATTCAAAATGCCAATCTCAGCACAGGTTTAGCTTACAGAGAGATTCATATATATTATAATACCTATAAATATATGCATGCATGTCATATACATGCATGTACCTTCTAGCTTCAATTTGAAAGTTTTAAAATTACAATATTAAGAAAACATTTCATTTCACTTTGAAACACACTATTTATAAGAAATTCTGCATTGAGACTCCAGTGTATCAGTTTCTATAAAATCTCAGATTACTTAAGCTCTCTAAATGACATGTTATTCATTTTTTTTAAATGGGTATAAAGTAACACTACCTCCACAAATGTGTTATCAGGGTTAGAAGAGATGTATATGAAAGTGCTTTTGGAACTGAATTTTTTACAAATATTGAGCATTAATAATTTTACTAATTATTTTACTAGTAAATTAATAATTTATTAGTAATAAAATATTACTAATTTTACTTACTTGGATTTATGCACCAAAGAACGAAATTTCAAAATGGAAGAGACTTCTTTTCTTTTCTCCTCTCAAATTCTGCAGTGATTTTGAGCTCATTGTCCATTGGTTGGAACTGCAGCCATCCGGACTATGTGCAAGGGCCAGTCTCTCTTCCAGTCTCTCTTCCATGCAGCCAGAAGTGTAGCTGCAGGGGGTTGAGAGTGAGCTCTGCAGTGCCTAATGGGCACTAATCATCCTGAACTCCTTACCTTCCCACATAGTATAATAGATCTATGTCTCCCAGAGGACAGTTACACGGTTCTCTTCGCCACCACCTTGATATTTCTTCTCTGGGCTTAGAGGCTTATGGGACCCATGCTTATTTTGAATCAATAAGCTCTCATAGATTGAGAACATTTGGGAGTGAATGATTCTTTCCAGACAGGGATCAGAGGCAGCTTCAAGGAAAAGGCAACATTTGAGCCGAGCTATATAGACTTTGAAAAGGTAAAAACAGAATGAGGGCATTCTGGACAGTGGAAAGAGCATTACTAAAGACACAAGGACATGGAATAATATCCAAGAAGATGTGGGTATGAAGGAGGGCACGTTCTGCATGGAGCACTGGGTGTTATATGCAAACAATGAATCAGGGAACACTACATCGAAAACTAATGATGTAATGTATGGTGATTAACATAAAATAAAAAAAATGTTAAAAACAATAAAAAAAAGATGTCCTTCAGTAAAAAAAAAAAAAAAACACAAAACTGTATGGAAGCAAAAAGCCCTAACATTTTATAAAGGTATAGATAGAAATGGTGATAAACATTTACGTTCCATCTACCATGTATCAACAGAAGTCATTTCATTAGATTAAATAAATGATCTTTGCCAAAAAAAACCAAGAAGACTGATTTAAATATAGGGTATATTGGGTATTAAGGCCAAGAGAGAAAAACAAACAGTATAAATAGGTTAAGATCAGGTAACGAAGGTCAAATATAAGGAGCACTTTCTATGCAATACAGAGTCATTTGGAATTTAAATTGGGTTGAGGTGGCATAATTAGAGCTGAATTCTAAATAATTAGGGACAGTGTCATTGAGATGGGCAAAAAAAAGGAAGCATTTTGAGACATGGTAGAGGGAAAAGATGGACTTAGAAATGTTTTTGTGAAGAGTAGGAATATAAAATATATTCTTTTTTTAAGACTTATTTATTTGACAGAGAGCAAGTGAGAACAGGAACAAAAACAGGAGCAGAGGGAGAGGGAGAATCAGACTTCCCGCTGAGCAGGGAGCCTGATATGGGACTCCATCCCAGGACCCTGGGATCATGACCTGAGCCGAAGGCAGACGCTTAATGACTGAGCCACCCAGGCGCCCTCTAAAATATATTCTTAAAAATGACTGAAGAGTGACTTATATTGAGGTATTATATATATATGTGTGTGTGTGTGTGTGAGCACATATGTATGTAGTTAAGTGCAGAAAAATGCATTAATTTTAAGTGAATTTTCACATTTAAATAAATACTGAAGCCATAACCCAGATCAATACAGAATATTTCCAGCATACCATAAGGTTTCCTCATCCTGTTGCTAGTCAACAAACATCTCCCTTGGTGAATTTTGAGTTAGGCTCATTTTATATCTCTTTTTTTTTTATTAAATAAATATTCACTGAGCTCATAGCAGTACCAGGAAAATATGGGGAATAGACACAGTTGCTTTCTTGTCCCCAAGAGGGTTCTTTATACATGGTCCAGTGCAGTAGTTCTTATTTTACTACACATAAAAGTCACCTGGGACTATTGTTGAAAGTGTGGATTTGGTAGACCCCTCCCCCAGGTCCTGATTCAGCACTTTTAGGGTAGAGCCCTGCAATATCCATTTTCTCCCCTATTGAAGGGTAACTTCTTTTCTCTTTTCTTTTTTCTTTCTTTACTTTTGCTTCTTTTCTTTCCTTCAAGTACAGTTGACATAGAATATTATATTAATTTCAGGTGTACAAGCTAGTGATTCAAAAATTACATACATCATGAAATGCTCACCATAAGTGTAGTTCCTATCTGTCACCATGCAGAGGTATTACATTATGATTGAGTATATTACCTATGCTGTACTTTTCATCCCCATGACTTATTCACTTTATAACTAGAGGTTTGTACCTCTTAATCCTCTCACCTGGTCACCTATGCCCCCAAATCCCTCCCCTCTGGCAACCACTAGTTTGTTCTCTGTATTTGAGTCTCTTTTGTTGTTGTTTATTTAATATTCATTTTTTAAAAAATGCCCTGCTTTCCTTTATTTTTTTATTTTATTTTTTTAAGATTATTTATTTATTTATTTGACAGAGAGAGACAGACACAGAGAGAGCACAAGCAGGGGGAGCAACAGAGGGAGAGGGAGAAGCAGGCTCTCCGCTGAGCAGGGAGTCTGATGTGGGGCTTGATCCCGGGACCCTGGGATCATGACCTTAGCCAAAGGCAGACGCTTAAAGACTGAGCCACCCAGGCACTCCCCCCCACCCCCGCTTTCCTTTAAAGCAGATGATCTTAGGGTCCACCTGAGAAATGCAAACCTATTGAATGGAATAATAAGGCCTTGTAGTCCATGCTAAGGAATCTGGACAAAATCCTGTGGGTTTTAGAGAAGAACTAGAGTGGATGACAAAGGAATACAAAAGTCATGGTTTATGTACTTGGAGATAACTCTGGTAGCAGAGTGGAGAAGGGACAGCCTAGAGGGAACAAGACTGCTGCCAGAGGGTCAGATGCATGAAGATGATTGCAATAGTTCAGAAAAGGCAAGAAAAAGTCTGACTTTCTTCTGGAGAAAAGGCAGATTCAAAAGGCATTTAAGAGGAGCACTCAAAAGCATGTGGGACCAATTAGATGTGTGTATGTGGGGAGGAATGAACAGGGAAATAGGGAAGATGACTAGTTGTTTTTAATAACGTAGATGAAAGGATACCCTCGACCTTGAAGCCATCCTGACCTCATGGCTACTACAAACATTGGAGTGCTGAACACAAAACACTAACCCATTTGTCCTGAGTCACAGAGGGCAGATTTTTAGTGCCAAAGACTGACTGGTATTTATCCTAATACATAGGGCAGTGTCAGGACAATAAAACGTTGAGCATCCACTTAATGAAGCCTTGTCAGACTCAAAGATCTGGTCCTGATGGTTTTCAGGTTTTCAGTTCCAAGAATGCTCCTCCTGCTGGGGAATTAATTGGTGTTTTCTCAACTAAGCTGGGGGGAGAGGTGGGAATAAAACCAAAGAAAACCTTGTGTTTGACATTGGGAAGCAAGCTTGAGAGGGGCGTGGGGTAAAGACTAATTGCCAAGTATCCTTTCCAGCCTGTTTTGTCACAAAGTCTCTAGTGGTGGCAGCTGAGAGGTGACACAGATGGGATGCCCTAAGTAGAAGCTGTGTCTCAGCCTTTGCTGGCCAACCCATCAACTTCTTAGGACAGGCACAGAGAGTCAAAACTAACCTGTAGATGGGGACTCCATACTTCTTCAACCCAAGTCCCCTTCAGAGGGAATTAGACCCACAGTGAGGATACCAAATAAGGTCAGAAACATTGTAGCTCATTACAGATTACTAAGAGCTTTCTTCAACCACCTACTTGGAGTCTGATAAGTCCTCTGGAAGCCAGAAAGTGAAGATGTTTATCTCCTTTTTCAGATGACAACGGCATAGAAAGATAAAGCATCCTCCTCAAGGTCACAGACACATACCCTGCTGGAACTGAGACTAAAGCACTGAATATCAAAAGACTAGAGTTATTTCTCTAAAACTGAGCAGTGTCCCAGGGACCAAGGACAATCTGCTAGCCTATCTGCGATCCACTTTTCCCTTCTGAAATGCCAGCATCTCTCCACTGAGGATGTGCAATGGCAGAGACCCCTGGGGCATATTAAAGTGAGGGTAGAACCTAGTCAAGGGGAATACACCATCATCCTCTCCCCATCCCCGTCCACAAGGTGTGCACATCTTCCAGATGCCAGGGACAAACATGGAAGCTGAATAGTGGAGACTGCTTTCTTCTTTGTGCCCATATTGATAGTAGTGTCTAATAAAAATCACCAGGAGAATCCAGGTGAGTAACATGTACTCTTTTTTTTTTTCCTTAAGGATTTCTTTACAACTGATTCTTAGCTTGCTCTTAGCACTCAAATGGAATTGGGAAAAGAAATGACAATACTGATTCTTGAAAAATGTTTCCTGTTTCAGATATATAGCTGCCATAGCTGTCAGCATTTGGCTTTGCCATCTGTCGTTTGTCACAGAAATCCAAAGCTCTTCTATGTAAAACTTGCTTAAACGAAATTCACTTAAAACAATTCTAAATATGAAGAATTATTTAATTTAGCAGCAAACTCAGCCTATGGGCCAGAAAAATTCAAAGTTAAAAAACTGAAGAACTGATATTATCGTGCCTGCCATCTTGATGCTGCTTAGTTCTCTTCCTATATGAGTTTGGATTAATTCCAGAAATGAGCAAATGTTTAAGAAAAAGAAATCATCATTGGAACAGTATGCTGATGTTCTAACATCTTACAATTAAACAAACCATTAGGTATAGACTTTGCCATCACGAACCACATACCAGTCATGGCCATGAACCTGGTGGGGAAGGGGCAGACTCAGAGGCTTTGTCTCCTATGACGGGACAGGCACAGCTGGAGGAGCAGATACAACTCCAGGCTCTGGGGGTCACCTTGTCTGGCAATCAGAAGGGGTGCCAATGGACCTCAGGGATATCCAAGTAGGCAGACAGGGCTGTTGGATGGGCCAAAGGGATCCAGAGGAGACAGAGCAGCACAGACAAGTAGCTTTTACATGAACCTCTCTGGAAGAAATGTGGGGCACAATGACAGGGAATCCAGGAACAGGCCACATTACCTAACCAGAAGTATTTTCTCCAACTCTTGTTTTCTCTTGTTCTTTTCTTTTCTTTTTTAATGGTTTTCTCTTCTTCTATTTCCTCTTCCAGTTATTTGTCTAATACTTGCATGCTATCAGTTCTCAAGTCAACAGACTACTTGTAGCTTTAGACATCATTTCTGTTACAAAGCTTTCCTTTCATAAAGAGATGATGCCCTATTTGGCTTCTTGTTCTGGACATGCCCAACCTTTCTGAGAAATGGTGAATACAGAGAAAATACCTCAGCAGTAGGACTGCCTGCACCATGTTTAATACAAACTGACTCACCAGGGAAGTAGGGAAACAAGCTTATGATCTACAGTCTCCTCTACAAGGCAATGCTGACTGTTAACAGAGCAGGAGAGGCAGCTGTGTAACAGTGACACGGGTATGCATCTCTGTGACCATCCATCCTGCAGCATTAGCAAGAGCTCAAACTTGGATTTAGATATTCAAACAAAACTCTCCCTTCCACAAGTCTCATCCCTCTAAAAATTATATACATATATACTTATCAGTGTTCCTGCCTATAATCCCTTGGGGCTGTCTTATCCTGGGACCATGGTATGGAGGTACTTCTGGTTCCATTTATTATTTTGACATTTTAATACAGAGAGTGGTTGGGCATCTGAGGCTACTTTGTTTGGTGCCTGCACAGTCCCTTCTTATTGATAACCCTAATGTAGTTTATCTTTCTCTCAAGTGTGCTAAGTCAGTAAAATGCTTCTATAATCAAAACCATATTAGAGGTAGACAAATTTTTCCCATTACACTTTACTGATGCCAGCTGGTGTTAAACTGACTGTTTTCCATGGTCTTTGTATTTTGGTTCTGCTTTTTAACAATGTGTTTTATTTGGCTTTTATATCTATCTATATCTAAAGTACTATTAGTATTATTTTTATATTGTGTTATGTTCCCCAACAAATCATATACCCTTTCCAGCTATAAAACTAAAATTACTAGAGTATCAACCTAGAAAAACATTTAAGTGGACTACAATAGGATGTTAAATTAGATTCAAGGTAAATAAACACTATAGCTATTCCTGATAGAAGTACTGAAAGAATTTTTACATTTTCTATAAGTTTCTATAAATTGAAGCTAATTCCTGGTTTCCCCTCAATAATTTTAAACATGGTAGGCTACCATCTCTCTATCTTTCTGGTAAGATAATCAACTATTAACACAAGCTAATATTTCCCTATCCTCTCCTTCCCCAGTCTAAACACTTTTTCCTATATTTACCCCTGATTTTGCAAACAAATATTAAGAATCACCCTCAGAATTCTCCAAACATGCTTCTTCCAAGTTAGACCATTCTGAGCCAAAATCAGCTTTGGCCATAGCAACCAGAACTCTTGTTTCCTGCTCAAAATGTTATTCCTTTGCAAATATTCTTTGTGCTTCCAGTCTTCCTACCTACCTGTCACTGCACTCCCTCCTCAAATACCTCTTTCCATATTCTTAATCTGAGATGACTCCTTGTCTGCACACACCCATTCAAACAGTCTCTGCACACTCCTGCAACTTCCTTGTACCTCCACATATTCTGCCCCCTCAGCCCTATCTAAATTTCTCTTCATCTCTTTCCAGTGTGGCCTACTCTGTTTGGAACTCGGTCTTTGGCAATTATAGCAGGTATGTTATTAACTCTGCCAGTTGCTTCATCACCTGCACTCACCGCAAGCCAATTTTAAAAATCTTTGTTCTTGGATACTCCGCATATTCTAATTAGAGAGCTTATCATAAGGCTGCAGCAGAATTCTGCTTTCACAATGATCTTTCCTCCTTACTTCCATAATATAAAGTCAGAAGCAAATTGTGTTTTAGACATCAATCTCTAGCGCTCATACTATTAATTTTTCTTAGTATGTGATAAGTTTGTGGCATCCACTTACTCCTGAGCCATTTCTTTTGGACCTTACTAAATATATGTATGAAATTGAGAGTTCTGCACATTGAAGAAGGGGTGATGGCACACAATACCTGTTGTTTTTAAAAGGGAAATCAGAGAAATACATTTTGCTACTTTTTATCCACATGTTCTCGGCTTTATTTAAGAAAACTCTTTTTCTCTCCTATTTTTCCAACTTTCACATAATTGGACAGGAAGCTGAAGGAGACCATAAGCTGCTGCAGTTGAGGTTAATGTACAGTGTGACATGGGAAGCAACCATTGGGGGGCACTACTGAGCAAGGGCAGTACCGCTGACTTCTGAACAGTGCCAGGGCTAGGGGCCCGAACCTCCACACAGTGTAAAACTTTGGACTCCCCTGAAACTTAACTACTAATAGCCTAGTGCTCAATGGAAGCTTTAGAGATAACATAAACGGTCAGTTAACACATATTTTGCATGTTATATGTATTATATACCATACTCTTAACAATAAAGTAAGCTAAAGAAAAATGTTATTAAGAAAATCATAAGAAAAAATACACTTATAACACTAAACCATATTTATTGCAAAAATCCTCATATAAGTGGACCTAAGCAGTTCAAACCCGTGTTGTTCAAGGGTCAACTGTAGTGTCTCTTCCAGGCGTTACTGAATCAAGAAGCTTGTTGATTGATTTCTTCCTAAAGACAAAAAGTTATTCTAAGTCTCCTTTCATATTAAGCCTACTTATTAGTATGCTAACTATCCTTAATATACTAATTCTTTCATGTATTCTTTTATCCATGCATATATAAAATCATTTATTTATTCATTCATCCTTTCGACACATATTTATTAGAAACCCAGGTAAGGAGTTGCGTTGAATGCTGAAGACTCACAGAAAGGCAAGATGTCTGCTTGCCAGAAGTCTCAAACAAATAGGGGAACCAAATAAGCAAAGAGACAATATAATACGTCATGAGCACTGTGAGTACTATCATCGAGCTGGGAGTAGTTGCCTTTTCAAGTCTTAGAAGAAGCATACTTGTGAAGTATATGAGAAAGCTTTCAGTTGTATACATTTTTACTGAGGGGACTGTAGTAAGCATTTTAACATTACACAGACCTGTATAGAAACTAATTTTTTTTAAAAAGGTACAAGTAATCCTGGGAAGTATTGTCACAGTGAATTATTGCATGACATTTAATGCCAGGAATACATGTCAGGCATAGTTACTAAAATAGCCATTGTGAGGCAATCACTGTAATTATCTTTCCATGGTCAGACATATTTATAATAGTCAAAGGAAAATCAAGTTGTTCTAAGTGGGTTGCAAAACTGGAAGAAATAGGGGGAAATATTCTCACTTAATTGAGCATTGATAAAGGAGAAAGGAAGTTGAATGAATTAGTAATTTAGTTACAAAGATGAGGTTTTTTTGTTTTTTTTTTTTTCCTTTCTCTCCCACCTCCCAACCCTGGTGGAAGGTCATGAGTTTAGAAAAAAAATAAGCAAATTGATGAAAGAGAAACAGGATCACCTTTTTTCATCTGCAAAAGAAAAGAACAAATCTGGAGAAAATGTTATTTCAGGCCCACCCCAAGATTAAAGAGAACTTTCTTTTTAGGAGAGGGACTGTCTATCTAATGAAGCTGAACAAAGACCTGCAGACACCAGGCCACCAATAATTCTTAATAACTTTGACAGCAAAAACAGGTAGCTGGCTTGCCAGGAAGCTAAGGGTCAACTGAGATGTTAGAACTTTCCAGTGCCTGAAAACACCGTGGAAAGACAGAGAATATAATGGGAAAAGACAAAAAGCTAAGTGTAACTTCAGAAGTGACAATTATAGAAATTATTAGCATATATTTTATTTATACTGTTATTTACATTTTCATCAATCTTGCTGGATATTGAATGTAGCCTTAAACATATTTACAATTCAATAATCGTATAATTGATCAAATGGAGTCCATTTGCCTTACTCCAGGTAAGCAAACTCAGGTCTGCACCTCTCTGGATGTACCTGTCTCTTCAGATTTCAGGATGTAAATTTGCCTTGTGACCTAAGTTCTGGGGCAAAGAGAAGTCACTGATTTTCAGTTTGTGCAACTCTTTTCTTGTGGGACAGGAATGATAACTTCCAAACATTTTTCACATTGTATCTAAGATCCAAAGCTTTTCTAAGGGTTTTAAACAAGAAAAATGGTGTGACTTTATTTTCCGTTTTAAAGGATTACTCTAGTTTGCAGAGTAGATGGGGAGACAGCCATCATGGAAGCAAGGAGATGGGTTAGGGGTTGTTTCTAATGACAACATAATCTGATGTTGTTAAAAAGATGTCAGGGACAAGTCTATGAGATATGAGGACATCAAAGAACTGAGATGCCTTAGATGCATGGGTCCTCTGCCATGATTTTGAAGTTATTCAGTATGAGAGTAGCACTTGGTTTGAAGAGAAAGACACTTGGAACCAGGAAAGAAGTGCTTTGATAAATAAAGTAGGGCAATGAGGAATTATTGGATGACAGGATGAAGAAGGGAAGAACATAGAAAAGGTATGAGACTGACTATAATTACACTTTTTGACTTTTTAATTTATTTTTCTCTATTATTGAGATATGGTTGACATACAATGTTATATTAGTTTCACGTGTACAACATAGTGATTCCACAATTGTATACATTGTGCAGTACTCACGGCAATAAGAGTAGTTACCATCTGTCACCATACAATGCTAATATAGCACTACTGAGTGTATTCCCTATGCTGTAGTTTTTATCTGCATGACTAGCTGATTTTATAACCGGAAGTTTGCACATCTTAATCCCTTCACTCAGCCCCCAACCACCTCCCCTCTGGCGACCAACAGTTTGTTCTCTGTATTTGAGAATTTGTTTGGTTTTTATTGTTTTTGTTTTGTTTTGTTTTTTAGATTCTACATTTAAGTGAAATCATATGGTATCTGTCTTACTCTGACATATTTCACTTAGCATGGTACCCTTTAGGTCCACCCAAGTTGTTGCAAATGGCAAGATAAAATTCTTTTTTATGGCTGAATAATATGCCACTGTGTGTGTGTGTGTGTGTGTGTGTGTGTGTGTGTGTGTGTGTGACATCTTCTTTATCCATCTATTGATGAACACATGGGTTGCTTCCGTATCTTGGCTATTGTAAATAATGCTGCAATGAGCGTAGGATGTGTATATCTTTTCAAATTAGTGCTTTCATTTTCTTTGGGTAAATACCCAATAGTGGAATTATTAGATCATACGGCATTTTTATTTTTCACTTTTTGTGAAGCCATATTGTTTTCCACAGTAGTTGTACAAATTGACATTCCCACCAATAGAACACAACAATTCCCTTTTCTCTAAGTCCTCACTATAACTTGTTATTTCTTTCCTTTTCTTTTTTTATCGTTTCAAGGCTCTAATTTAAATTCCAGTTAGTTAACATATAGTGTAATATTAGTTTCAGGTGTAGAGTTTAGTGAGTCATATTTTGCTTATTTTTTTAATATCAAGCTGAATGTGTAATTGTTTTATACTGAATTGGAGAGAGAAGACACCCATTCCACTTTCTTCCCCTAAAGCTTACATGGGATGAGAGAAAATGAAGAAAAGGTGGCATCTGCAAACTCCAGGTTTCAGGTAAGGCCCTTAAGTGGATGGAAAAGATGGAAAGATTTAAGACTTCAGTGGAGTTGATCAATCCCGAAATAGGTTCAGAAATGTAAAAGATTTTTTGTTTTTGTTTTTGTTTGTTTTGTTCTGCTTGTTTTCAGAAATGTAAAAGATTTTGAGAAGAGTGAGGAGTGAAATATTTGGTCAGATCTAGGAAACAGAATACCTCAAAGGGCTACTTGCAAAAGAGACTTGAATCTTTCATAGCATATGAGAAACAAGGGATACAAGCATGTGAACAAGGTGACTACAGCCCAACAAATCTTAACGTCCGTGGGCCCTCCGACCTCACCAGATTCCACAAAGTTTTGGTAGAGCCTGGGTGGCTCTGGGGATCACAGAGCAGGCAGGTGGCAGCCATGCTGGGCAGGAATAACTTTTAGCATGTATGTTGCAATCTGAAGGCAAGAGAAACAACCACGATGGGCAGAGGCAAGTGGCTAGACAAACACCTAGTGGCCAGTCATCAAAACAACAACAACAACAACAACAACAAACAAACCAAAACAAAACCCACACATCTAGTGGCCACTCACAGTAGGAGCAGACGGAGGTGGTAAAGAACATTCATTGGACAGAAATAACTGACACTAAATAGGCCATTCATCTTGTGGCAGCCACCAAAATTGAGAGGATATAAGCATTTGCTCTCCTTGTATTGCCTTTTGGGGGGGGGGGGCTTGTCACATCCTGCCCCTAATCCTAAATTATTTATGGCCCTTTTTCAAACTTCTCTCATTGAAGCTGGTCTCCTTACTGTCCAGCACCTCACCAGAAGCATCACTCTTTGGGTTTCTACCTTTTGTCCATTTCCTCAGCCTTAGAAACTCTCACTTTTGT
This sequence comes from Eumetopias jubatus, assembly GCF_037043125.1. Taxonomy (NCBI): domain Eukaryota; kingdom Metazoa; phylum Chordata; class Mammalia; order Carnivora; family Otariidae; genus Eumetopias; species Eumetopias jubatus. The sequence continues at coordinate 63,110,678 of NW_028274807.1, forward strand.
ATATAACCAGCGCAGAGTTCTCAATGACAGAACTTTAGGTCTAGTTAGTGAAAAAGATATTTTATTCTAACTTTGTTTGTTCAGGCAAGAACAAAGCATTGTCTGCAGCGAGAACTGTCTGATGGCAGTATAGCACTAATTATAATTTAATACATTTATTAGAACAGAAGTCTTTCTTAGGAAAAACTAATTTTTTAAAAATTATTTTTTGCAGGTTTCTAGGGGTGTTAGGGCTGCTATTTAAGAGTGGGATCATGAATGAATTACACTCAAATTAAGATTTCTTAGAAGACACAGGATGGTAAATTATTTCATGACAAGGTCTATAAGTTGATTCTATTTATATAGCGCTGCAAAAGGTAAATTTTCTTCCTTATGAGATGCTTTCATTAGTTAACCAACACATAAAAGAGTAATTCACATATTTTCAATCATTCCACAGGAAAATCCACATGATTTCCAGGAAAAAAATATTTAAAAATCCTTCTCTTATGACAATTTATTCTGCTAGAATCCTTCTAAGTGCCAGTGAAATAGGGATGTGAACAGAATTTAAAAAGTCATTAAAACTAGAGTCCCTTTTAACATATAATTTAGAAGTCAACTGATTAATTGGCTTCAAGTTATATTTATTTTTAAGCACAAAAATGTCACTACTACAGGATTATACAGTTCATCAGAAAGATCTATCAAAAGCAACTTCACACAAATTAAGGTGACAGGGTACAACTCTTTGTCAGCAACCTGTAGTGGACCACATGATGGAATTTAAGGTGCAGAACTCTGGCTGAAATGGTTATGGGGCAATCTTGTTTTTTTATCCCATTCATTATGTATATCGAATTTAGCTTCATATATTAAAACTTCAAAGAATTGGTTTTCAAAGATAATAATCATCTAATCTGAAAATCTCAAAAAAATAATAAAATAATTGATCATTATTAAAAGAAAATATATTATAGGCCACTGTATTAGTTTTCTGTTCCTCCTGTAATAAATTACCACAAACCTAGGAGCTTAAAATGATACAAATTTATGATTTCTGTTCTGTAGGTCAGAAGTCTGAGCCAGCTCAGTTAGTTTCTCTGCTCTGGGTCTCATAAAGCCCAAATCAAGTTGTTGGTTGGCTGGTTTCTTACCAGGAGGCTCTGAGAAGAATCTGCTTCCAGACTCATTCAGGCCATTGGTAGAATCCAGGTCCTTGCAGTTCTAAGACTGATATCCCTCTTTCCTTGTTGACCGTCAGCAGAGGGCCACCCTTGGCTCCTAGAGGCCTCCCCTCAGTGCTCGAACAAGGGTCCCTACTCAGAGCTAGCAACAGCATGTCAAATCCTTCTCATAATTGGAATACCTCTTCACTTCTCCTGCCAAATTTCTCTTTCGCTTCCAGCCAGAGGAAGTTTTTGGCTGTTAAGGGCTCATGTGATTACACTGTACCCACCTGAATAATCCAAGATAATCTCCCTATTTTAAGGTTCTTAACATTAATTACATTTGCAAATTCCCCTTTGCCAGGTACTATAAAATATTCACAGATTCCAGGGATTAGTCATGGATATCTTTGGGGAGGGGGCCTTATTCTGCTTCCCACACTCACCAAAAGTAAAAGAGAAATGCAAAATCACAAAACAGAAGAGTGCAATACATGGTACTTGATTAAAAAAAAATTCTGAGGGAAGAGCAAAATAAATCATGTCATGTTCAAACTATAGAATATTATTATGTAGTCAAAAAAATTCCCATTTTTATTTATTTTATTTTTTTTAAATTCCCATTTTTAAAGTGTACCTAATCATATCGGAGATTTTATACGATAAAATTTAAGCAAAACTAAAGTGCAATTATGTAGACTGTATAATAACCAATATTTTACATATAGGGATGTATAAATATATATGCATACATATTTATTTTTATTTATGCACACATTTATAAATGTATATGCATAAACATTGCCTTACATGTGTGTAATTTGTGTGGTACATATGATATCTTTATATACCAAAGTATAGCAAAATATCAGTGTGGCAATCTCTGGGTAATGATATTATTATGTTTCCTTCTTCATTTGTCCTATGAAATCCTATTTTCCAAAACATTATAATTAGATAATAAAATGCTATGTTTTTAAAAAATGATACCATGCACGGTTTCTCATATAAAATGAAATATTCTAGCAAGAGAATCCAATGAGTCACATTATAGACAGATCTCAGTTTATCATGAATTAACCATAAACGGAGATCTGGTACCCTGAGATGGGGAGAAGGGAAGATGATTCATACCTTATTGACTGATCAATCACAGAAAATCACTGAAGGTTCACAAAAATTTCTCTGCTAGATGAAACCTTTTCTGAGTGCCCTTCTCTCCAACTCATAGTATAAAAGTTAGTAGTTTCTTGTTTTGTTTTATGTGATTTATCTTGATTTTTGTATGTCTGTATATAAAGAATTTTCAGGTTGCAAATAACAGTCTCCATGGTTGTTTCAAGTCTCCACGTAGAGTTCTGAGGCTCTTATACCAGTAGATCTCCTGAAGCAACATTATTGTCCTTCTCCCTTGATAAGGGACAAATCACACAAAGGAAGCAATGATCCTTCTCTCCCCCTGGATGTCTGGTGACTCTAAACTGTGATTAGGGAGAATGGGCTATAGCCCTTTGACAATAAAGAACATTTACCTGTGCTCCTCGTACATTCCCAATGTCAAAAACATTTCAAATTAATTTCTACCATCATCTTTTTCTTAGAACAGTAAATCACTGCCAAGATAGTTGAGCTCATTTCCAAGACCTGTTCCATGCCTTCATACTTTGTTAATATCAACCAGGCTGCCTTAAGTGGGGGAACACTGACATACGTCATTACAAAGGGTTATTACTGTCATTGCTCCATTTTTCTGAATTTCACTGAGAAGGCAGTCACTCCCCTTTGGTCTGAACAGTGCTCTTCACAGAAAACTTAGCATGCGTGCAAGCCTATAATTGGAAAAAAAGGTTTTCCGGAGGTTGAGTACTTTTAGGCATGATAGACAGGCCATATGCCACTGAAACTCAAAAATAGCAGGATAAAGGAACAGAGGATTCAATTGTTCCCCATCTTCCCTTAGGAAATGTGACTCGTAAGAATTGTGCTGATAAAACTGTCCACTTCATGTGTTTACTTTTGCTGATTCAGTGTTCAAGACAGGCAAGAACTGCATAGAAATTACTCTCTCATTAGAATGTACTAGGACAAACTGGAGAGGGTATCTTGGTCACATGCTGCAAAATTGGAGATTTGAGTCTCAGTTGCCTGTGCATCAGTGGTGTGGACGTCTACAGCAATGGGCTGCAGTGGCACATCTGGCTGTGTAATTAGGAGAGCCAAGGCAAGACTGGAAATGACATCTATGAACAGAAGAGAGAAAATCTCAGGTAGAGATCAAGAAAGGAGAGTGAGTCTGATGACATATATTTCAAATTTTGGTTTTGCAATGCAGTGCATTTGGTATTGGGGAAAGCAAACCCACGGGCCTTACTTCAAAAGCAGTTCTGACACAACTGAATTATATCCACAATAATCCACCTGAATGATGGTTCCTTATTACTTCCCTTGTCTCTTCAGTCAGGCTCTGACAGCTTTCATATGTGATATTTCCTCATATTTTCCATGGTGTGCCATTCCCTGCCCCAAAGTGTGTCTTTTACTATTATTCTGATATGTAACTACTGTGTCCCAATCCTGACTTCAGGTTTGTTGCCCAAAAAGTAGTATTTGACATCCTCTCCCCATTGCCTTTGGTGTAGATGCATGAATTCTGCTTTATTTTTGGCCTTGCTGAAAATGCACTGTTCTCTGAGGGTCAAAGCACTAAAGACCACCTTCAGGATCAAGAGAATACATTGCTAGAAGATGCAAGATGGATTGGATAATTTTCTAATTTCTCCACTTCATATTATACCTATCTCTGGTTATACCTGGATGGCTCTAGAACAAGTCCTTGGGGGAAAAATAAAAGGTATTTCCATCACCTCTTCTACGGACAATGGTTCTCACACTTGGGTATGTATAAAATTACTGGAAAATTATTTATAAAATTGCTTCCAGGACCCAATCCCCAGATATATTGACTTATTAAGTCCGGGATGGTCCCACTGAGCTGTATTTTATTTTATTTTATTTATTTTTTTTTTTAAAGATTTTATTTACTTATTTGAGAGAGAGAGAATGAGAGATAGAGAGCACGAGAGGGAAGAGGATCAGAGGGAGAAGCAGACTCCCTGCTGAGCAGGGAGCCCGACGTGGGACTCGATCCCGGGACTCCAGGATCATGGCCTGAGCCGAAGGCAGTCGCTTAACCAACTGAGCCACCCAGGCGCCCACTGAGCTGTATTTTAATGAGATGTCTTTATATCGAGAAGCACTGCTGTAAACAGGATAAGAAAGGACAAATATAGAGGTCCTCTAGAAACTTGGAAGAAAATAAAAACATTCTCTGGAATGTAAAATATGAAACCATCATCTAATGCATCAGAATACATACAGCCAAAATATTCAGTCTTCTGACTGCTCTTCAATGTTCCATGTATCTCCTCTTTAGAGAGGCTATTCTACTAGAGATCAGGAGTGTTTGTTTCCCTGACAACTGTATTTCCTGTTGGTCTTCCCAATTATAGTCCATCTCTGTGAGGCCAAGCTAGTGAGCCTGCTCTTTGGAGACAGCCCTGTTTGTGGTGGGCTCATCAGTTGATATCAGGCCTTGAGATTACAGAGAACAACAGAACCTAAATCACAATGTTAGATCGAAGTAATGAAAGCCACCCTCTGGGGACTTCGGGCAAGGCGGCAAGCCTGCTTCACGGAGTTACCCACTGCATTTGCTACACTGGGGTCACTTTTCTTGCTCTTCCAGTTACTCTTTCCTAAAAAAAGTTAATTGAATGAGTGGTTGTTTTGTCATCTGTGAGTTTTTGACAGCAGAGACGATGTCTCATCTATCTTGTGTCATTAAAGTCTAGTACAGTGCTTGTTAAGGAAGTGTTGAATAAATAACTAGATGAAGGAATGGAAGCACCAAGAAGATAAACCAGGTTTGGGGGCATGGAGGGAGAGAGAATGCCAGTGCTTGAGGAAGAAATGACCTCATCCTCTACTCCACCTGATTTACCCCAGACTTTAAGTGTACCATTTTAGTACTCTTCCATGGGGGGGGGGGGGTAGTTATGTGACTAAAAACAAAGGGTTTGCTAGAATAGAACATTTGGTGTATACCATGAAAAACCCCATCTATATATTTATATTTATCATTTTCTAAAACTTGTATTTCTTCTTTAGAAATCACTGGTGAGTTAGTGTTAAAGAGCTAGGAATAGAACTGCTTTTTTGAAGTCTAATATATGTTCCATTTGAAAAAACTCCTTCTTGTGTCTAAGAATAATTAACACCACACTTTAATTTATGAATGTCTGTGTTCAAAGGTCTTTCATCCATGGGAAGGGGAGAGAGAGAAAGAAAGACTGAGAGGCTAATGGAAAACTTCCATGTCCTTGTGCTCAGCTCGGGTGAAACCTCCAGGAGTGGTTCTGAAGAGGCCAGAGGAATCGCTGCTTTACATACGTGCATTAGAAATGGGTAACCTCCATATTTTAGGTTTTCGACAACTCTCTCTCCCCTCCAGTGGCTATGATTTAAGAGTAACAATGTGACATGAACACTGAGATGAGAGGATAAGTGAATAAAGAAAAAGGATGGTGGTGAATAATTAAAAGGAGGGGGGAGTGGAGGGGGAGAAAGAACTGACTCATGGGGGAGCAAATGTATTCATCGCCTCTTTGTCTCCTCCATATACTGTACCTCTCGACCGGGAAAGCGGATTTCTTGACTCGCAAAGGAAATAAAGGTGGCAAATAAATGCTGACAAGAAAAATAATAAAAATAAAAAGGAAGAAAAGAACAGGGAGGAAAGACCACCTCCTCCCTCAACTATATACTGTGTGATCCTGACAACTTTCTCCCCATCTGTCAACACTAGAACAGTCAGAGGATTTGATCTTAAGGGCCTGGGCAATGGGTTTTCGAATCATCCAACAAATGGGTCTAGTTCTTTTTTACACCATGTTCACCTGTCCTGTCTTCACTACCCATCCCTGTGAGTCGGCGGCTTATCCTCAGTGAACTCACACATCCCACTGAAGCAGTCCCCTGTGGGAGACCACTCCTGCTGAGCAGATCTGCCCCAGTTTCACGACCATGGCCTTCTCTCCAATGCCAACTGCCTCAACCAGTGCTCCCACGGTATCTGACTATTTCTGGATACTGTGCTACCCCAACCCTCAACCATCCTCTGCTATCTACTGAGCCTGCTCCTCCCTATGTTCTGAGGATGGCTGGGGGGGAAATGCCAAATCCAAAAGACTCAGTCTTTCTTTGTTCACTTCAATTGCTACTTCCCGGTAAGACTTTGATTCTTAGTCACCACCAATAATACTTCAATCAGCTCTTCTCGAGCCTCCAGACCTCAAAATATACCCTGGCCCTCAAAACATTACTATCTTTCCTCCTACCTCGATGGAAAAATCAAAACCATGTCATAGGCATTCAGAGAGTTGCCCTAATTTCCTGTCTGTCCAATTTCACATCCTTTATTCCTAACACAAAGGTGAAACATCCCATCCTCCTCTTTAAACTCAACCCTTAACTCATCCACCACACCACATTCCTGCCTAACCCCACCTTCATCTCTAGCTGATCAGCTCTTACCTTCATCCAGTTACTTCTTCCCATAGGTCTTGACCCTAAGCCCCTGGTTAATATTAATTTCATTCCCTCCTCCCATGACCAGGCTTCTGAGTAGCCAGAATGGCCTCTTTAAATTCATTGCTAGCTTGAAGCAGTCTGCCTCCTGTCCTCACTAGGGTTTTGAGTTCACCAGTGAACCCCACTCCCATGCCCCAAACCCCACCATTTTTGGCCAGAACTAATAGTGATTGTCATCTCTTACATTTGATAACTATTGAAACCCTAACTACACTTCAAGGCCGGGTACAATTTTCTCCTACCCACCCCGCCTTCTTTCATCCAGCTCCTTCTACTAGTTACCTTTCCATAGCCCCTCAGCACCCTGTTTATTCTTTAGTGTTTTGCCTGCCTTTTTCTCTTACTGGGTTGTAAGCGCCGTGAGCGTAGGGACTATCTTAGAGCTAACATACACTGCTTTCTGCAGGACAGATTTTCAGTATTTAAGAGAAAATTATATTCAACATTTCTTTCTTGAACTTTCTTCCCTTGGCTGTTCCCTTGGCTGACTAAGTCCCTTCCTTCACCACACCACTCCCTCACTAGTTAGTCATAAGTTACGAAATGTTTTTCCTTTTGGTCAAATGCCATGAATCTATGTCTTTCTGTCCATTTCTATTGTCAATACCTGGTACAACCTATCCCCTTTCTGTGGCTAGATTATAGGGACAATGTTCCCCACTCTAACTTTGTCTTCCCTCTTCCAACTTCACATTGCAGTACTCATGTTTTATCACCACTTCATATAAACTCTGTCCCAGACCCAAAACATTCAGGGGTTCTCAGTTTCCTACTATGTCAAGTCTAAAATCCTCTACCAGATTAGGTGCAGACTTGAAAGTAAGCAATGTATTTCAGTGCTGCCCAATTTCTGCCTACTTATAACATGCCACCTTCTTCTGGTCAACCTGGTTTCCTCCTGAGTCATGTAGATGCAACACACATCCTTACCACAGGGCCTCTGGAGTCACAAAGCCTGGAATTTGAATCCTAGGCTTTTCCTTTTACTAACTGTTAGCTTAACAAGTTATTTACCTCTTTGAACTTAAGACAGCTCATTTGTGAAATGAAGGCAATAATATTTTCCTCACAATTATATCACAACCAAACGGTGAGCTCCTTATATTCCTTCTCTAACACTACCAGTCCTAGGCACAGAACTGAGCACAGCACAGGTGCTCAATAAACTCGGGCAGTGGTTAATAGTGCTTATCTCAACAATGAGAAATGACCTTCATCAGAACTGATGAAGAGAAATAGGATCAAATATAGGAATAAAGGAAACATAGCTAGAAGTTTGAAGCAGCTCTTTATGGAGATTAAAAAAAAAAATCAAAGACCTCAAAAAGTAAAAGGCTCTATTGTAATTCTGGTGTGAAGGCCCAAGTCACAAAGGCTTACATTAAAGTAGCATAAAATGAGTCAAAGGAAAGTTTGCAGTGTTGTAGGAGACATTCAGAGGGAAGTTAGGCAGGCCATGCTGCCATCTTTTATCTGCCATTCACTTTTATTCTTCTTGCCCTTTCAGGGGAGTAAGACAATTTTCTGCATCTGTCTCTTTAGTTTCCAATGAGGCAAGGACAACACTATGACCAAGAAGAGTGCTACCACCCTGTTTTCTGTTTCCCACAGCTTTTAAGCCTATAATTCTGATCTTGATCACTGAATAATTATCTTCATTATATTAGATCATCATATTATCCTCACTTCATAAATGAAGAAACTGAGGTTCAGAAAGATTAAGTGACTCACCTCCTTAAGAAGTCCTCTTAAGATATTAATGTGATTAAGTCCCTGTTCCTACAATAGGCCAATTGTAAAAAGCTCTTGCATATCAGGTTCCTATGACAGATATGTATAATACAAAATCACTGTGAGAAAAAGCATCTAGATTTGACAGTTCTAGATAGTATCTATTTGTCTCCCTGAAACATGAAGTTCTTTCTGTTGGTGTTGCTGAAATGGAGAAAGTGAGGACCATTCTTTGGGGTGATATCTTCCATACCTGCGGTGATATCTTCCATACCCGCTTACATTTTTTTTTCCAGCATCTAAAATGATTAACTGTGCTGCCTCAGCTGTGATGAATTGAGGGATCTTGAATGTGACTCTCTAGGGAGAGAAGCTGACAAGAGCTAGAAAGACTAGGACCAGGAAACTAAACTTTTCACATTTGATCTTAGTGGGATTAACCAGATGGCCAGGGTCCAAGCTTCTAGGTAGTCTGTTTTTGGCTACTAAGGGACTCTGATATTTGTGGCAAGACATGGCAGTAGGTTAATGAGCAGAAAGTGGTAATATTTGGCATTAAATGTGTAGACAAACCTGAGTGCTAAGGACATTAATCACTTTAAAGCAGGGTCACAGGGAGAAAGGAAGATATCAGGGCCTCAGGGAGAGAACTGATGCTCAGAAAGATTTCCACAGATGAAAGAAACTATAATGTGAATTAAGAAATTGAGGCACATTAATAATAATAATGTGATTTAGTGAGAACTATATCCCGGGCACTATTTTAGGCATTTTGTACAAAAATATAAATGAATTCTTCTATCGAGTCACTCTATAAAAACAGTATTATAATCCTCATATACGAGAGGTAGTAAATTTTTAAAGCCTGACTCCAGAGTAAATTTTAGTAAAATGAGAATAAAAAAATTAACTACTTCAGATTGTCCCTATAAGGATTGCATGAGTCAATATAATGAAGAACTCTGAAGACTACCTGGCACATATTAAGCATTGAATGAATGCTAACTCCTATTTGCTAAAAATAAATAAGTACATATTAATAATAAAATAATCAAAACACAAAATGATTTGGTAACTTCCTTAAGGTTACACAGCTATTTACTGGTTTGAGCCAAGCTATGAACCCATCCCTATCTGGTCCCAAATGCTGAGCTCATAAACACTGGGCTATGGAGCAGAAGTCCAAACATACCCATGAGGCACACATAGTACCAGGGTGGGAAGCAGTGGTTATAGCTTGATGGACATGGAACCTAAAAGGTCATCCAAGCACACAGTGAATAGGACTTTGAGCATCAAGACATCTGGGCTCTAATCATGTTTCAAGATGGTGCTTCTAACACCAAAAATGTTTGAATAGGCTAGGCTCTGGGTCAGGGATAGCAGACCACTGGGATGAAGTTTGGCAGTATCTGTAGCTAAGGGGACATGAGTAATCAAAAGTGGAAAGATATATGGAGAAAAAGAAGGTAGTGGTTAGAGACGTCCCCTTGTAGGTAGTAGTGGATAGGAGGTTTTGAAAAAAATAATCAGATATTTTTATGTATTCAAAAGCAAGCTCTCTAAACCAGACTTTATAAATTATTCCCAGGTGCAGATGTTGACACAGTCCTGATCTGTTGGCCAATCTTTAGTCTTACATTAACTGGTAGGCACAAAAATGGCCACTTTTAAGGCTGCCCACTAACCCCTACTGAGTTAATAGTTTATGATGCTATATGACCTAAGCTTTGTATTTAAAATTTGCCTCCAACTTTGCAAATGCTTAGCTTGACCTGAGTCTGTGAATGTGTCTAGTACAGCATTGTTCCTGATCTGCCAAAGAATTTTTCTTTATTGTGAGAGTGAAGGTGTTACACAAAAGGAGGTAGGTAGCTCTATCACTTTGCCTTGGAAAGGGCCAAAGATATGAGTGGGTATTAAATCAGGCATTTAAACAAGCCAAACAAGTGTTTAAAATACACCCAAATGTAAAGGGTTACTCTTCATGCTTTACCCACGCATTCTATATGGTGATAGATACAACATCAGCAATACAATAAAGACAACAGGTCAAAACAATTCTGTGATTGCTCTGATACTCATCTAATTTTTTTTCCTGCAAGTAATCCTGCTCAGATTCTTTGAGATGGAAGTTTAAAAAGTGACAATTGCATTAAAAAAACACACTTTCCATCACCTCCCATGAAACCTAACAGACTATGAAAAACTTAAATAAGTATGAAAAACTTGCAAAACTGTATTCTTATATCAAATTAAATAAAAGTTGAATTGTTTTAGACAGAGTTTCTTTCTTTCTTTTTTTTTTATTCTTGACAGACCACCATTATATCAGGTGAGCCTTGCAGCAAGTAATGATATTTAAAATGAAGGAAACTTTTCCATTTCACCGATGACAATTTTAACATTTCACAATGAGTCTTTTTGGCATTCTAATTATTCTTCTAATTCTATTAATGCTTTTTATATAGGATTGTATTGGCTCCTCTTCTAATGATCACTAAAACTTCATTTGGAGTTGTATCACTTCATTAATCTTGATTACCTATAATTAATCAAAACAGTCTTTTTTTCACAGTCAGGTCTCAGAAATATTTATCAATATGTATCTTATGAATACTTGACTGAATCTATGTTAGCATTTTCAAGAAAATCTGGAAACTCAATAGGCTTCCTCACTGAGAGATAGTATAGCTTAACTTTTAAAATCTTGGACTTTGAAGTCAGACTATTTGGATTAAAAGCCAGTTCTCCTTCATTTCAGCTGCCTGTGATGGGGCAAGTTATTTAACCTCTTTGTACATTTTTATTTTAATCTATAAAACTAGAATCATAGTAATAATACCTAACTCATAGAGTAATTATAAGCATTTAATAAAATAATATGTGTAAAACAGCTATAACAGGGCCTGGCACATAATAAATATTTGTCAGATTGTATTTTTTATTATTTGAAAAACAGAAATACTTAGTAAATTGTGTTGTGCATTGGCCTGTAGAATCACACAAGCCAGGGTTTTAATTCTTGCTCTTTGTTTTACCAACTGTATGGTATTATGTATTTAGCTCTCTTGACTTTTCTTAGAGATGTAGACATGGATATATAGATATCACCCCCCAAGGTTGTTAGGAGGATAAAATCTTTGAAAAATATGATTAACAGGGGCACGTGGGTGGCTCAGTCATTAAGCGTCTGCCTTCGGCTCAGGTCATGATCCCGGGGTTCCAGGATCGAGTCCCACATCGGGCTCCCTGCTCAGCGTCAAACCTGCTTCTCCCTCTCCCTCTGCCTGCTTCTCCCCCTGCTTGTGCTCTTTCTCTCTCTCTCTGTCAAATAAGTAAATAAAATCTTTAAAAAAAAAGAAAACTATGATTAATAGAGTTATTAGCACTTATTTTATATTGGTTGTATTTTATTTAAGTGGGAACACATTTTGGTTTTACTCTATACTAAGCTAAAAATTCTATAAAATGCTACCTGGAAATCATTTATAATATTTGACTTCGAAATTTTCTTGTAGTATAGATAAACAGGCCTATTGCATGCCCAGTTTCCATTCATTTGTTCATTCAAAAATATCTGAAAGGTTAATATATACCAGGCACTGTGCTAACAACTGGTGACGAAGTATTAAAAGGCAGAGACCCCACCTTCCAGGGAGTTCTATAACCAAAAGCAAGCCAAATAAATAAGAGGCAATGAGGAAACTGCCTACGTACTATGTATACAATGGAGGCATTTGTAGAGGGCACTGGAAGAGTAGAGGGAGAGCAAGAAAAGCTTTTACACATGTGGAATCTAAGCTGATTCTTGAAAGAGTAGATGTTAGCCATAGAACATAGAGAGGAAGAACATTCCAGTCGGTGAGAACAACTTATGAAAAAGAGCTTGGGAATCATTTTCTTAAGCCTGCAGGTGTGGTGCAAGGAGAAGAGATTAAGTTGAAGAGTCAGCTCTGGGAAGTACACAGGAAATGGGGATCCTGGGAAAAATTCATCCAGGGGACTTATGTGAGTTGATTTGAGTTTAAGAAAGATTACTCAGGCAAAAGTAGAAAACGGCCAGAGAGGAACAACAACGACAACAAAAAACAGAGACAGAAAGTGTAGGGGCAAATAGTTGAGCTCAAATTAAAGGTGTTTATTTATGACTATATTTATATTTGCATTAACATATTTACTATAACTTAAAATTGAAGGTACATCTGAATGAGTTGTCACATGCTTATCATAAGCTCTCTTCAATGTTGACAAATACTCTTCAAAACATTTTTTAAAAACTCATTTTGTGCTGTCAGAATCTAGGGAGTACTAGACTGCCTGCTGTGACCCACACAGGTGGTTCTGATGCAACAGAACGCCTAACTCGGAAGGACCTAGATATGGTTGTTGCCCTCAAGGCAACACAGTCTAGAAGAAAAGACAAACTAGTCAATAATGCATTATGTTTCGGTGTTCTGAGTGCTCTGTGGCGGCAGGAGGTGATATGTAAACACATGAGAGGCTGACTGTAACCATTGGGTTCAGAGAAGACTCTGGGCAGGAATGAATGTTTCATAGACAACCAAAGAGGACCTAGCCTGAGGAGTCCACACTAAGAAAAGTGTTGCAGGCAAACTTAATATGTGAAAGTTCAAAGGACGGGAGGACTTGGCTCCTTTGAAGAAAGGAAGAGTTCAGCATGCGAGGAGAGTGATGCACAAAGGTCAAGGCTGGAGAGGAAAGTAGGAACCACAGCACCGAGGGCCCACACATAATGTTAAAGAATGTGGACATGGACAGAGTTTGAATTGTAATAACATCAGCCTGGCCACTTTACAAAGAAAGGAAATGTTGAACCTCTGGGTACGCCCGGCATCTAAGCACAAATCTTGGTTACTAGTCTGGACTTTGATACCTGAGAGCTAGAGATGGTATGTTTTCTGTAATACTATCAAGAGCCAGCATATAGTGGCTGCCCGTAGGAAGCACTGGATGCACACTTTCAAATGACTGAATGGATGACAAGAAATTAAATGCCCACTGGGAAGTTCATTTTCCATAATTTAACTCTCTATTCCTGGAGAGTTCTTTGTAATCTCTCTTACTTGAAATAACGCTAAAGTGAACATCCCTGTATTTACATCTTGAACTACATCTATGTTTACTTATTTAAAATACAATCTTAGCAATGGAATTACCGCGTAAGAGTAGGAATATATTTAAGGCTCACAATACACTGATCTGGAAGGATAGTCCAAATATGCTCTAATAAGCAAATATTTGGAAAGTGCCTGTTTCCATGCATCTTCAGCACAATTGGATTATCCTTAAGTTTGATAAGGATTTGCAATTATTGCATGAAATACTGGGGGAGGAGCTAGTGTCTCTATTATCTATTTACATTTCTTTTGTTAAATCCTTGAAATCATGTCTTCTTCCCCTTATCCGCAGGGCTTATTGATTTCCCTTTTCCTTTTAATTTGTAATGAAAATAGGCCATGAATTTACCTTTGATTTAATTTTGGCTAAATCTTACAAGTTAATTTACTGTTTTGTCATTTTCTTCCACAAAGATGTGTAGTGCTGGATTTGGTGTTTAGAGTAAAATTAGCATATGATTTCCTCAGGGCAGTATATTATTACTGAATTGTAAACTTTTTATAAGTTAATATCATTCTCTTTGTCTTATAAATTTCAAATATATTTCTTGTTTGACATCTGCCATTACTTTTATTCATAGAAACTTTTGACATTCATTTTTTGCTTTAAAACTTCATTCCTGGGTGCCTGGGTGGCTCAGTTGGTTAAGCGACTGCCTTCGGCTCAGGTCATGATCCTGGAGTCCCAGGATCGAGTCCTGCGTCGGGCTCCCTGCTCGGCAGGGAGTCTGCTTCTCCCTCTGACCCTCTTCCCTCTCGTGCTCTCTGTCTCTCATTCTCTCTCTCTCAAATAAATAAATAAAATCTTTAAAAAAATAAAAAAATAAAACTTCATTCCTCCTGTGTTCCATAGCTTCTACAGTTCTTCTGACTCCATGACATTAATGTGCCATGTATCACATTTCATTTTTAATCAGTAATGAAAACATTTAAACTATGGCTTTCCTATGAGTCAACTTTGGCTAAAACTTTAAGTTAATTTACTGTTTTTTTAAAAAACTGTCATTATATTCCCAAAATATATGTAGTGCCATGTATATGTAGAGTTAAATAAGCCCAAGAATTTAAACTCTGGTCTCTCAATAGCATTGTGACATTTGGATAGTTCCTTAATCCTTCTATACCTTCATTTTCTCATCCAAAAATTAATAATAGTATCTACACCTCACAGAATTTACAAATATCTATGAAGGACCTGCCATGTCACGGAACTGATCTAGATCTTTGGAGTATGGTGACAAAGGAACTAGACAACATCCCTGCCATTATGGAGCTTACATTCTAGTGGAGAATGGACAGTAAACAAATGAACACATAAATAAGTCATAGAATGTCAGGGAATGAATTAGTGTTTGGGAGAAGAATAAATCTGAGCTCCTATTTTAAATAAATTGGTATGAGATTATAATATGTCATATATCTAAAATACTTTTTCCAGGGCCTGGAATATAATAAATACTTAACAAGCATTAGCAATTATTAATGATAATCTAACTTTCCTCTTACCTCGTAAGTTATTCATAAAAGCATTTTGTGGGAGTGTTTAACTTCAAGTGACTTAAACAAAAATAAACTGTAAGTGTGATTCATTTATTTGCTTCTTTTAAATTGAGACTATGGCCCATTTATTTTGAGCCACTTATTTTCTGCATTTTGGAATTTTTGAGTATTTACTGTGGTCTAACACAGAAATTATTTTTAAAAAGTAGATTAGAGGCTATAAAGTTTATATTTTCTGTTTAAAGATATTCAATTAGATATCCATATATTTATTTTTAATCCATAAAATTACCCTCATTAATTATATTATCTAGATCATTATCTTTTATTTTTCTTTTTTGGTCTATAAAGGACTTACAGAAATAAGCTATCGCCAACTTCTCTTTATTTATCTAATAGTTTTTGATTTATACATTTTGATATAATGATATTTAGGACATAAATCTTTATGACTCATATCTTTACTGTGGATTATATCATTTATCAAAATAAAATGACATTCTATGCACTTTACTGCCTTCTGTTTGGGGTTTGACATCCAGTGAGAATCCCTTCATAGAGTTTTTGATGTTGAGTATATACTAGGCTGTTACTGAAGAAATGGACAATTCTCCTTTTTCTTTGTTTAACTTTTAAGATCTCTCTTTCCTTTTTTGATTTTGCCTGATAGTTTCTGCTTTTGTCTTTTCAGTGTCATGATGCTGTAAGTATATCTCTTTTAAGGAACATAGTTTATTTAGTTGTTTTTACTATAATTGAGAACAGTTTTAAAAAATGTTGTGTTAACTTATTTTCATTTATTGTTACAACTGATAAATCTGGCTTTTATTCATCCATCTTGTTCTATGTTTGCTGATTTAATGGACTTTTTTTGCATCATATTGATTCTATCTGTTTATCTTTGTGAGTTGGGATGTATTCAATTGTTTTTAAATTCAACTAATGCTTACTTTTTTTCCATCTTGCTTACTTTTAAGTAAGAACACATGCACGTGCATGTGTGCATGCGTGTGCACACAAAAACAACTCACATTTTTCTTCAATCACCATCATGAAATAATCCCTATTTATTCTTTACCCCTCAGGCATTTCTTGTTCCCTCTGCTCCAGTAATAACCTAATCTCAACAGCATCCTTTCGTCCACTGTGTACTAAATGCAGGAAGGCATTTTAGCTTAGTCTAATAGATACCATCATAATGACCTTTTCTCTATAGCAAATTTACTTCCATGTCCCAGATGCCTGCTAATACAAGAAATTTGCTTATCTGGTGGAAATGTAGTGACTTGGTGCAAACATTCAATAACAGTGATCATTAGGCCACACACATATACCAAATGACTATGAATGCAAGAAAATATACAGATAGTATTTGCTACATAAGGATATGAGCACAAAGTGATAACCAATAATTTTTTTTAGCTGCCCCATGATATAGCTCCCTGGCATCTCTATACTACCTGGAAATACTAATGGTGGACTCAGCTCAAAAACTGCACAAAAAGGTAAATCTTACTGAATCAATAATGTTGATAGAATGTAGTAACTCATAGACCCTCTTCCCAACAATTAATTTTATGCCCAACTATCTATAATCCAACTTATTAGCAACTCCTACCTGATACAACTATCAGAAAATAGCTTAAGTCCTATTTGCACATATACAACTCATATACCTACTCTTTTCA
Source organism: Eumetopias jubatus (assembly GCF_037043125.1). Lineage (NCBI taxonomy): Eukaryota > Metazoa > Chordata > Mammalia > Carnivora > Otariidae > Eumetopias > Eumetopias jubatus. The sequence continues at coordinate 63,127,538 of NW_028274807.1, forward strand.
TCCCTTTTTTTTTAAAGATTTTTATTTATTTATTTGAGAGAGTGAGAATGAGAGAGAGAGAGAGCACATGACGGGGGGAGGGGTGGAGGGAGAAGCAGACTCCCTGCTTTTCATCCCTTTTTAAAAAAATCAGTATTTTGGCATCTCATAGTTAAATTCCAGGTAAATACAATCTAAATCCAAGTCAGTAAGAATAATGTTGACCAAGACAGACATAACATAATGATCTGAGCCAAATCACAAGAAACCTACCTCCAGGTTGATAATAATCTATTAATCAGCAGGTTTGAGATAATATAGTTGTACACTACAGTTTTGAATTTACCCAACTATGGTCAGGAGTAGTTAGGGATCACTAAGAGCTGAAAGTCTACTTATTCTATGATTACCCTATAGTTTTTATCCAATACTTCATCTGGATAGCAAATTTCATCATATTTAGTGTGTTGTTCAGAGAGAATACTGTTTCTATCATGTTTTACTGTGGTATTTCTAGCATTTTCATAGAATAAATAACCTAGATTCCTTCTTAGAGAAAAAGAAATAAAACACATTGGTCTGAGCGTGACAAGGGTTAAGGGCTTTCAAATGAAGAGAGGTTAACCCCTAACTTCTAAAGCAGTGCCCAAATGGGAGCTGTGGGGCTCTGAAATAAGATGGAGTTAAGGATGACAAAGGTTAATTTTGTAAGGAAGAAATGACTTTTCCATTATTTTATATATATCACTGAATCAGGTTCTTGGGAAAGGTTTTAATATGTCCTATAACAAAGGAGTTAAAAATCTAAGAAAGTAAGTTCAATTTAAAAAACTGTAATTCTGTTTATTCTCTGTATTTATGGGTCTGTTTCTACTTTTTTTTTTTGCTTATTCATTTGTTTTGTTTTTTAGATTCCACATATAAATGAAATCATATGGTATTGGTCTTTCTGTCTGACTTACCTCACTCAGCATAACTGTCACAAATGGCAAGATTTTATTCTTTCTTATGGCTGAGTAATATTCCATTGTATATACATACCACAACTTCTTTATCCACTCATCTATTGATGGATACTTGGTTGTCAGAGGGGAGGAAGTTGGGGAGATGGACAAAAATGGGTGAAGGGGAGTGGGAGATACAGACTTCCAGTTATGGAATGCATAAGTCACAGGATAAAAGGCACAACACAGGGAATATAGTCACTGGTATCCTAATAGTACTGTATGGTGACAGATGGTAGCTACACTTGGGAGCACAACGTAACATATAGACTTGCCGAGCATATAGACTTGCCAAATCACTATGTTGCATACCTGAAACTAATGTAACATTGTGTGTCAACTATACTACAAAAAAATTTTAACTCTGGAAGTACTTAACTACTGCCCTGGTCCCCTTTCTGAGAGACTAAGAAGGACTGTTAACAGTGCTGGTAATGGGGGTCTCTTCTATCTCAGTATGACAATAGACCATGTTAATGGAGAAAGGAGGACCAATGCCTGCAGGAGATCTGTAATAGCCAAAAAGAGGAGTCTCTGGGTATCCTGGGACATAAGGTTGCCAGGTCAAACATAGGACACTGGGTTACATTTCAATTTCAGATAACAACAAATAATTATTAGTATAAGTATGTTCTGTGCAATTCATAGCTCATCTGAAATAAATTTAACTGGAAATCCTGTGCTTTTTATTTGCTAAATCTGGAAACTCTAGTCAGAAAGTTTTCAGAGAAACAGAAGCCTCAAATAGCTTGGAGTCCTCATTATTCTTCCAAATAAAAGAATGTTTTCATTACTTTATGTATTTCTAACCATATATCTTAACTATCATTATACAGTTTATCTTGGAAAAGCAAGTTTCCCCCCGCCAAATTGATAAAATATTCTTAAATGTTTCTGAAATTCCCTATTATGCTGGATTATGACTTATTCCCTCATCAATATCTTAATATAAGCACCACTGCCAGAATTTAAACCCACTGGATTCTCATGGATATCAAATGCAAGCTCCTTTAAAAGATATTATGTATAAAGGAAGAAAACACTGGTTAGTAAATGACCAAATATGTAAGGGAAGAGAGGAAGAAGGAAAAAATCTGGTAATTTAAGAAAAAAGAAAGGAAACAATTTAAGTATTTAAATCTGATCATTATGGTGTTTAGTTTCTCTTGTAAGTAAATTAAAATTGAGTAAACTCACTGCATTTGCATATTTAGCTTAATCTAAGGATTTTCATGGCTTCTTTCTAATTCTGACAGAGCCTCATTCCCTTGTGTATTTCTCAAGCTTTAAGATGAATGTACCCGTTTATCTTGTCACTTTGACAATTTCAACTGAAAGGCCTTTTAACTGATGTCAGTAAGAAAACTACTGCTATTTGTAAAAGGAATTTGAGCGAGGCAGTTTGGAAGTTAGAGATATCTTTCTCCTACCCACTCTTTCCCCAAAAGGAAAATAGTAGCCTCCATTTTGGGAAAAGAAAGAGCAAAATGCTCCAAGGTTCATAATGCAAATTTGAATCTTGAGCTCAAATGCCTGTGTGTGTGTGTGTGTGTGTGTGTGTGTGTGTGTGTGTGTGTGTGTGTGTGTGTGTGTGCGCGCGCGCATGCGCGCACGCGTGTGCTAAGAATTGGAGCACAGACCACAGCATTAGACTTCTTAAGATTGCATGGACATAAAAAATACCTCACTAAATATTCCCAAGGCAGAAGTGATAGGTTCCTTTTTAAGTCCCCATGCAGCAGCTCCTTAAGCAGTAATTATGAGAGGAAGTGAAATGTCTAGATAGGGTCTCCTAAGCTCCAGCCAGCCAATTAACTTCCAGCCCTCACACTGCAGATTGGATCTCAGGATGCTTGTGCTGCATTGTGTTCCTGGCAACTCAAGCCCACCTATTGTTTCAAAGAGCATCTAGTGAGGGTGAGGACAACTGGTTTGCCAGCTAACTGCTCCTCCTGGGAAATGGAAGGAGACTTCCTGCTTCTCCTGAACTATTACCATTTCTGGTTATTAGCACACACCGGAGAGAGTCTCCAAAATTCCAAGCTTATCTCTTGGCAAGGCTGTCCACAATTCAGTGCTTCCAGGTTTGATTCTTTTTAGAGAGCATAGGGAATGGTAACACAATTGGAGGTCAATTGACTCTGGCCTATGAAATTAGAAGTGTCCAGCATGCTGAAGGTCATATTCACACGGGCAGAAACATACTGTGAATTTAGGGCTTTGGAGCAGAATGTAGCTGTGCTATGAATCCTGTTCATTTTTGTTGTTTTTTTAGGTTAATTCACCTATCGTTCTATGGTCCCAATTCTAGTATCATAATGCCAAAAGTGTTGTTGAGACCTCCAGGTGCTTGATCTTAGGCAACATCACTTTACTGTTGTTTTCTTCATTGTAAGATAAAGAGGAAGGGGGTGATCAGGTGTTTTCTAATGACCTTCCACTACTTTCTTAGCAAGGTGATGAATTTGTAGCAGAAGTCCAACTACAGGGGCTGAACCATGTGCAGAGATTTATTTTCCCTTACATAATAAGAGGTGTGAAATTTAGTGCAGGGCTGGTACAGGGGCTCCCCAATGCCAACAGGGAACAGCATTCCAGTATTTCTGCTCAGTGATTGGCTTTTGATTTAAAGCTTTTCACCTGTGATTTCAAGACGGTCACTCTATCTCTAGCACTTCCATCTAGGCAGGAAGAAGGATAAGAAACAAGTTCCAGCAGAGTGAACCTTCTAAAGTTTACCTAAAAGCTCCACCCAAAAACTCATATATAGGTAGCCATAAATGGGGGTCTGGGTGGCTCAGTCAGTTGAGCGTCTTCCTTCAGCTCGGGTCATGGTTCCAGGGTCCTGGGATGGAGCCCTGCATCGGGCTTCCTGCTCGGCGGGGAGTCTGCTTCTCCTTCTCCCTCTCTGCTTGTGCGTGCACTCTCTCTCTCTCTCTGTCAAATAAATAAATAAAATCTTTAAAAAAAAATAAGTAGCCATAACTGCATCAGAGATTCATCCCTAGGTGCAAGAGAGGTTGGAAAATGTACATTTTTAATTGGGTACATTGCAACCAACATGAACATTGCATTCTCTTAGTAAGAAGGGGGAAATAGATATTAGGTAGACAATTCAAGCAGAATATACTGTAATCTCTAAGATTCTATATTTCAGTCATTTTACTGTCTTTATGCATGTTTTAAATCATTGAGAACAGGGGGAAAAAAGCATCAAAAGAAATTTTGTGAACAAGGACTCTTTGCAACTTAGACACCAGTTACCATGAATTGGAAGTATGGTTCCAGAATGTTGACCATCTGACCCTCATAAAGGTTGTTCCAGGATATATGTCACAGGTACTGATTGTCACTTTCTAGACCCGTTTTCCTTACTCTTTCTTCTTTCCTTTCTATGCTTATTCTCTCAACCTCTTTCTTATCTCTCTTATCAGAGTTATGTTTGCCAAATAAACCTTTTTGAGGGCAATTTAAAAAAAATAACTTGCTTATTCATGTCACCTAATTGGCTCTGTCTTCTGCATAAAACATCCTCCCTTTAATCTATATCCACCTTCCCAAGGCTGGATGACTTACATTCCCATCATTTATAATTTCATTATTTAATAATGAATCCTTTCCCTTCTTTCAGAGAGTTTTCCTTCCTGTGTTCTTCACTAACATGACATATTAAATCATTATTTACAAGTCTTCATGACCTTCCTATATTAGAATTACTTATGCATGTCCTTTGCCATGTGATTTTGTGGCACCATCCTCTAGATGGAGATTATATTTCCCTCCCCACTGATACTCAAGTTTAGCTACATATTGGCTTTTGCCAATGGAATACAGATGAAAAGTAAATGTCCCAGTTCTGAGGTGAGTCCTAAAAAGTTTCTACTTGCCCTCTTGCAATATAGCCATTCACCATGAAAATATTTCCTAGATAGCAATGTACCCAAAGAGAATAAAGAGACAAATGAAGATAACCTGAAATCAGTCTAAAGCCTGAAATAAAATCTAGCTGACTTCACCCTGAAACAGACCTACCCCAGCTGGCCCATAGGATCTTATGTAAGTAATATAAAGCTTGTTTTAGTGAACTATTGATATTTTGGGATTTTCTGTTACACAGCATTATTATGGAAATACCTAATTCAATTGGTCCAAGGGCAATCTGTCTACTTCAGGGTATTCATGGCTGGAATTAGTGGTAATAAAACCTGGGAGGTGCCTGAGTGGTAAACAGCCTTTAAATTCTGTGATAATGCCAAAGGGATTTGCAAGAGCTCTCTTAATTCCAGGCTTTATTCTAGAAGTAACACAAAAGGCAAGGAGGGAAAAGGAAAGGTCTTTAAAACCTCAATCAGCTGTACAAAGAGAGCCATTGCCCAGATTTTGTTCACCCCATTAGTTTGACTGAAGTAACTTCTCAAGTCCATGTGTCTGGTCTATTATATGGGACACCTATGCTTACTCAGCTAGCAAAATTCAAGTATAGAATATGGTAATTTTTTTCAGAAACTGAGCAGGCCTTAAAAGAGAGAAGGTTTGAGGCATTATAATAATGAATAATTCACCACAGTACTTAGCTTCCAGAAAAGGACAGTTGAGGACTCAGGAGAAAATTGGAGTTGCTCTCATCTCTATAATTGACAAGTGCACCTTGGAACAAACATAAGCATCTTCTCTATTAGCCAGGTCCTGGGTTTACTTCTGGGCACACAACAAAAACACAACCTCAGCCCCTGGATCCTTGCGGTATAGAGCAGAAGCCCCAGGGGAACAGATACACCATCCTTTCCAGTGTCCACCAGCAAGGCCCAAACACATTACTGGCAGGAGCCTGGAGATACTTGAGGAGGAGAAGTCTCCTCGGGAAGCCCAAGTTGGCTGCCTAGGTTGGTATGATAAGGGAATCCTGAGAGACCCCACAATGCCTCATCACTACAGTTTCCCTATCTGAAGTAAAACAAACTAGACAGCAGCTGACTCTGATCACCCTCAAAGGGGCAGTGGCTGCAGCTGGTTTCTCTCCCATAGGGCTCCATAGTTATACAGTACCACTCTGGCATCTCGTCAGCTGGCAGATCTGAGGTCTTCTGAAAATCCTATTTTCTGTGCTCTGAATATTTGCTGTTGTTTATAATCACCCAGTGACCAGTGGAAGCTATAGCCAGTAAGTAGATGTGGTTCAGTAAACCCTCTAAAAGCATGAGTTCCCCAGGTCAAATGTGGCTTGCATGGGTATCAGGATCACTTAATATAAAGTTGAGGTAGCTGGACTGCATATTGAGAAATTGCCTTATGCTGTCTTTTACCATGCCAGGACAAATCACGACAACAAACAAACACGGAAATATCTTTCTTTTCCTACCAAAGGGGAGTCAAGCTTCTTTGCTCTTATTATCTGGGGGGGGGGGAGGGGATGAGGACAGCTGTAACCAGCCTCATGTTTCTAGACAAAAGAAAAATTGCTAATCTGAGTCACTGGTAATGATAAATAGGCTTTTTTGTATTGATGGTGTAGGGCCAGAGTTCACAAACTCAAAGCCTTTCTGGGAAGAAGCAGACCGTGGAAACGACCAATTCTGACCCCAGAGGATAAATTCGAGCTGACCCCTGGCTTTTCAGGAGACAGTAGGAAGTGGCAAAGACTGGGAAAACTAGCAAGTTCATGTCCTGCCTAAAGAAGGAAGATGCCACTCAGTTCCAGCAGGCTGCTGTGTTTGGGAACAGAGACCTCTCTTCTGGATTAAGGAGCAACAGCTCCTATGGACATAGAAGGGCACGGCTTTCCTCCTCTCCTGTTTGGGACTAAAGAGGTCTCCCAGGATTCTTCTATGATAGAAGTAATGCTTCTATCTAGCAAATAAGTGATGCTAGATGGTTCTACCACTTTGAGACATCTGAGGACTAGACTAGAAACTAATCATTACATCCAATAAATTCTAGTGGTCTGCATAAGAATTTAGGGGAAACACTATTATAGTGAATTTTCAACAAAGGAAATTACCATTCTAGGATATTTAAATGATGTGAGTTTTGGGTTGCTTCCTTTTTTTTAAAGATTTTATTTATTTATTTGAGAGAGAGAATGAGAGAGAGAGAGCATGAGGGGGGGGAGGGTCAGAGGGAGAAGCAGACTCCCTGCCAAGCAGGGAGCCCGATGTGGGACTCGATCCCGGGACTCCAGGATCATGACCTGAGCCGAAGGCGGTCGCTTAACCAACTGAGCCACCCAGGCACCCTTGGGTTGCTTCTATTGAAGAAAATTATGAAAAGAGCAATTTGGGAAATGGGTATAGAAAAAGGAGATAAAGTGGATGGTAGAAAAAGAATAAAATGTTCTGCAACGTGATTTTAGAAAAAGTAGAAAATAGGAGAAAGCAAATCACTAGGTCAGGTCTGTATTATAATGGTTTGTAAGTGGGAGAGAGCTAAGGAATGTGTAAGAAGTACGTATGGATAGATGCTTAGTGAAAAGGACATAGGAGTAAAAAGCTCCAAATCACACAGTCAGGTGGCTCTTGAGTATTTGGTTGGAGAACTACATGTACGGGAAAAAGTCTTGCTTATTAAAAATAAATACATGAATTAAAAAATACATGAATTAAATAATTCATAATGATTTAAGAGTTTTTAATGTCATTAACTTTTAGAGAACTATTTTTATTGATTTTTTTTTTGTATCAGCAGCTGTGGCAAACCACAGAAACCAAACTATATTAATTTTATTAGAAGATAATTTATTTGAAGGATATTGGGTAGCTCACAAATCATCAGGAATGCCACAGAGCCAAATTCAGAAAAAGTATAGGTAATAAGGGGAGGTAAGAAGCAGGCAAGATCCCCCTGGATACCACTGCCCATGAATACTCACTCCTGGGACAGAAGGCTTATGATTCCATAGCAGTCTCTACATATAATCTCTTGGCGTATCTTAACTTTGTTTCACTTCCTCAAGATCCAAAGTGTTTGGGAGCAACATCCAATTGGCCAAATTTAGGGTGAGTTTTGCATCTTTGCTGCCCTCCACCTCTGGATTCCATAATGGGAGGCCAACTTCTCATAAGATTCTAACAATATAGGAAGGTTGTTCCAAAATAAGCATACAAGAAATGTCAAATGCCTTTTACATTTATTAAAGGATACTTAGGTTATATAGTATCTAGTAACCTAATTCTTGCAAAAAGAATTCATATAAAAACTTACTTTATCAGTCATAAATTCTTGCATTAAGAGAGCTTTCTATTAGGTAAGCCACATGACAAGGGAAAGATCATCATATAATTGTGAAAATCCGGGTGAAACCTGTAAAACTGTAGTAAAGCTGTTGTGTCCCTAGTGACGGCTCTTTCTGTCTAGGTAAGTTAATATCAGCATTAATGTGTCCAAATTACTGAGCACCACTGTGGCTATGGAAAGTAGAGGAGGGGAGAAGTTGAAAGAGAGGGACAGAGATAAAGACAAAGAGAAACAGGTACATAAAGGCCTTATCTCTATCTAAAGGAATAAACAGAATGATATGACTTAAGAACACTCATAATACATATGCCTGCAACTGAGCACATAAATCATGAGCTGTGTAGGCTGTGCATTCATCAGAGTCACTACTGACATTTCAGAAAGGAATATGTCTGAATGGGGTAACTTTTGATCTAGCTCATAAGAAAAATAAGCAATCTAGAAATCCATTTTGATCAAGTCATTTATTCATTCACTACTTCAACAGATATACATGGGCACCTGCTATGAAAAGAAGTTCAAACAACTGAGAGAAGAAAGCATTGATGAGCATAATCAGGAAAAGTAAACAGAGTAAAGACAGATAATTTAGGGATGAAAAATTATGTATTAAAATATTTTAAACTAGTCTCATGCTTCAGAGAAATTCAAGAAGCAACAGTGAATGGACAAGCTAATCCTAAAATCCTTATGGAAATTCAAGGGATTATGAAAATAATCCTGAAAGAAGAGAAAAAAGTTGGAGGACTTCCTAATTTCAGAAATTACTATGAAGATCTGGTAATCAAGAGAGTATAATACTGGCACAGGATAGACATATAGACCAATGAATAAAACTGAGAGTCCAGAAATAAACCCACGCACACATGATCAATTGATTTTCAATGAGGGTACCAAACAACTGATTGGGGGAAATAGTCCTTTCAATAAACAGAAGCTAGAAAAATGAGATGTCCACATGCAAAAGAATGAATTTGAGCACTATAAAACTCTTTGAAGAAAACAAGTGTAAATCTACACAACCTTGGATTAGACCAGTTTCTTACATATAACACCAAAAGCACAGGCAACAAAAGACAAGATAGATAAAGTACACTTAATCAGAATTTAAAACCTTTGTGCATGCAAGGACATCATAGAGAAAGTGAAAAGACAACCCACAGAATGTTAAAGCATATATTAGATAACCATTTAATATCCAGAATATATAAAGAACTCTTAAAACTCAGTAACAAAAAACACAAATAACCCAATCGAAAAGGGGGCAAAAGATTTAAATAGACATTTCTCTGAGGAAGATATACAAATGGCTGTTAAGCACATAATTATTATAACCATCATTAGTCATTAGGAAAATGCAAATCTTATTGGAATCCACAGGAGGCAATTGAGAACACCAGAAATGTCATACACGTGTTGGTAAATATAAGACTGTTTATACATATATGTGAATATGTATATATACCCAATACATATATTCTATACATATATAATCAAATATTCAAATATACAGGTAGTTACATTAAATGAAAGTTAAAAAAAAGAATTCTATTCAAAAAGCAAATGTTGTCAGACTGGATAAATATGAAAACATGATCTCATGATATATTGCCTACCCTTTCTACTTGTGATACACTTCAGACTTAAATACCCAGCCTGAAAGTAAAAGAATAGGAAACTATATAGTATGGAAACAGTAACCAAAAGAGAGTTGGAAAGGCTAAACTGATATAAAATAAAATTGATCTTAATAAAATGAATATTTCTTTTTTCTTAATTTTTTTTAGAGAGAGAGAGAGTGTGCACATGTGCGAGGGGGCAAAGGGGGTAGGGCAGAGAGAGAAGGAGAGAGAGAGAATTCCAAGCAGGCTTCACACCCAGCGAGGAGCATGCAGGGCTTGATTTTATGACCTTGAGATCATGACCTGAGCTGAAACCAAGAGTCAGTTGCTTAACCGACTGAGCCACCCAGGCACTCCAAAATGAATATTTCTAGAGGAAAAAGAGTCATTTCATAAGGATTAAAATATCAATGCATCAGGATGATGGAACAGTAATAAACTATATACAAATAAAAAAAGGGAAAATGCAAATCAAAAATGCAATGAGATAATACTTCACATCCACTAATATGGCTAGAATCAAAACAAATAAACATACAAAACAGCAAACAACAAGTGGTGAGGAGGATGTAGAGAAGCTGGAATCTTCCTGTACTGCTGATGGGAATGTAAAATGGTACAGACACTGTGGAAAATAGCTTGGCAGCTTGTCCAGAAGTTTAAATTACCATATGACCCAGCAATTCCACTCCTAAATTTATGCCCAAGAGAACTGAAAATACACATTCACACAAAAATTTGTTCACAAATGTTCACACTAGCTTTATTCATAATAGCCCCACATTAGAAAGAACGCAAATGTCCACCAACTGAGGAATGGATAAATGAAATGTGGTATATCCAAGTAATGGCATATTCAGCCATACAAAGGATTGAAGTACTATCACATGCTACAGCATGGATGAACCTTGAAAACATTACGTTAGTTGGAAGAAAGGAGACACAAAAGGTGTAGTATACAATTATGTTTATGTGAAATGGCTGGAATAAGTAAATCCACAAGGGATACAAGGTAGATTATTGGTTTCCAGGAGCTAGGGAAGGGGGGATGTTACTGGGACTGACTGCTAACAAGAATAGGCTTTCCTTTTTTGGGTAATGGAGAGGTCCTAGAATTAGATATTGGTGATGCTTTACAACACAATAAATATAGAGGAAAATAACCCACTGAACTGTACAATTTCAAAATGGTGGATTTTATATTCAGTAAATTTTATCTCAATTAAAAAAAAGAAAAAAAAGAGGTAACTGTAGCCATAAAAGAATATGGTACTATGAAAATAGTATTCAGAAAGTAAGAATCTGTTCTCAGAAATTAAAAACACTGATGAAAGAAAACTAAAAATTCAATAGGTTGGCAAATTAATAAATTGGACCTAACTTAAGATCTATTTATTGACACATAATAAAGTTAAAAATCTAATATATATGTAGCAAAATAAATAAATGGAAAAATGTGGAAGTATATTTAAAGGATATGAAGAAGGTGCCTGGGTGGCTCAGTTGGTTAAGCAGCTGCCTTTGGCTCAGGTCATGATCTCAGGGTCCTGGGATCGAGTCTCACATTGGGCTCCCTGCTCTGCAGGGAGTCTGCTTCTCCCTCTGCCCCTCCCCCCCCACTCGTTCTCTCAATCTCTCTCAAATAAATAAAATCTTTAAAAAATAAATAAAACATATGAAGATAGTTCCAAAGAACACCATTGATCAAACATACTGTTTTTCAAACTGTAGATTTAGCCCTTTAATGGGTCATGATATCAAATTAGTGCTCTACAAGTAGGATTTTGAAAATGAAATGAGATCAGAATATACCATATATAGTAATGTAATGTACATATTGAACAGTATGTAAATATAGTTCTTCTTTTAGATTGTGGTCAAAAGTTTGATAGTTAATGATGACATAATAAAGTATCAATCAGGTAGAAACAGTGACAATGTAGGAGCCAGTGCAAAGAAACAAGAAAAGATAATTTCCTCATCTTGAAGAGAGGCACAAAATCTTTTAGATGGAAGGACCAATCAAATACATGCAGAATAAATAAAAGCACCTATATCCAGGTGAAACCGAATACTTTTAGGGATAATTTTATATATTCAACAACTAAGAGGGCAGAGAACAACTCACTGCTATCCTTGACCTTCTCAAGGAGAAAAGAATCTAAACCAAAGCATTATGCCTAGAAAAAGAGCAAGCAAATGAAAGAGAAAAATGAAGGCACTTGGTGACAGGCAAGAACTTAGAAAGTTTACAATCCACACAGTCTTTATGAACAAAAGAAATTACTCAAGAAGTTACTCCAGCAAAAACAAAAAAAGGACACAAAGAGGATGACCTAGGATATACACTCAAGTACAACCCAGAGGAGGGAAAGAAAGCTTACAAGCATTGAATAAGGAATCCATTAAAATAAGATGCTGAGAGAATTCCTCTACCACAGAGTTGAAATGCCACTGGGGTAGCAATTCCTTCTCTGAGTTAACCACACTTCTTAGTTTTACAGTGAATAATATGTATACAACTATAATAGTGTGAATTATATGTGGCAATTTCAATTTTTAGAAATCAACTGATGAACTCTGAAAGGTATATGGGTATAAAAGGGATAAATATTAAGGATCTTAATAGGAATTTGCTAACGTAAATGACCAAAAAGTGACTTGCAGATAAGAATGATGGAAAGAAGGGTAATTGCTCTAAATCTCTCACTTTAATATCAGGAAATAAATAGAAATTGTCTAAAGTCAATAAATCAAAAAAACAGGTTAAACTCATAACTACAAGTTAAACTCATACTACTCAATGACTAGATAAACTAAATATATAATAAGATGACCAAAAAAAGTAGAGAGAATATAAATACTTTAGAAACTTCTACTCAGGTATTCACTCCTCCAATAGCCCACATAAGGAGGAAGAAGGCTGTGCAATCCTCCTGAAGGAGTATGTGGTACATTTATTGCATCAATGTCCCAATTAATGGGACTTCCTGCATCCAAGCCTTTGAGCCCTGTAAATTTGTAGTCCTCCCCCACTCTGACTCTGGGCTCAGACATTAGACTGGTTTCTTAGCACAGCTGATGCAAGCAGAGGCCTGAAAATGCATTTTGCCTTTCCCTTTCTCCTCTTGCTTCTAATTGTCATGAGAACTTGCTCTGGCTAGCCTGATTCTGCTGGATAAAATATATATCACCAATTCCAACGTACCACCTCAGGGTTCTTTCTTGCCTTCTCTTTTTCCATTTGTATATAGATTCCTTCTCTGCAGTGAGTGATTAATTCCACTGTATGTATCTCCAGACCACACTGGATACCTCTGCAGTTCTTAGCCCTGAGGCCTCTGAGCACCACCACCTCCTCAGGTCCCGGCACTGCTGCCTGCTTGGCCCCTGGCCCTTCCACTAGCTCTTTAGGTGTGATTGCCCCCCCTCAGCCCCCACACCCCACCTGCTACCTCCTCACCTCCTCAGACCACACTCCTGCCTCCTAGGGCAGAGGAAGAAATGAAAGGAGAGAGAAAGAGTAAGAGAAACCCCAATAAACTTTCTATTTAAAAGAATTTATTTGGTAAAACTGTAACTTAGAACAGGCTCTCATTTCCCTTCCCACTTACTAGAGATAACAGAAGAGGGAAAGGAGTTCTTAAATCTTATAGTCAAACTCTACTTTGGAGGTCTCATTATTGGTGATACTCTTCTATAGGGATATCGTCTCCATAATATGCATAAAAGCTGAATTCTGGTATTGAATGAAATATTCAGCAATGATACCATGAAACATCACTGTCTAATGCCTACCATGTTTTGAAGATACAAAAAGAATTTAAGTCAATAAAATACCATTCCACAAACATCAGATGGGCAAATCTTACACTTTTTGACAATGTCATTATTGGCATGGCTACTGAGACTCTCATATCATGCTGGCAGAGAATAAATTGGTACATTTTGGAGAACATTTTAAAAGTATTTACCACATTTAAAAATAAGCATGTTCTTTGACTCCGCACTTTTACTTTGAGGTGTATTTCCTAGAGAAAATTTGCAGATGTTCACAAAGAGACATGACAAACAAGTTCATCACAACCTTGATAGAGAAACTTGGGGAATGACCTAAATGTCCATCAGCAGGACAGTAAATACAGACAGTGTGTTTATCAAGTTTCATATATACATTGGTGAAAATGAATTAGAACTACTGATAGCAACATGGCCCAACATTTAAAACATAAATACGCAGAAAAACAAAAAAAGAATGAAAAGAATACTCTAGTATTCTCTGAGAGAAGTCTTCAACTGTATCTGATTTTTTAAAGTTAAAAAATGTAAAGAAATATGGCTAGAAATTGAGAATGTCATGTAGTAAGAACATAGGTATTTAAATTTTTCATAAAACTTTTTGTATGTTTATAGTAACTTTAACAGAAATTCTCTCACACATACATGTATGTACGTGCATGCGTGCACAAACGTGCACACATGCACACACACACACCCTTCAAGGAGGTTCAGACTCTTTGGGAATGGTAGAATTTTTGAGGAAGGATGCCTGTAAATAAATAATATTCTTTCTGCAGCCCACACAAAACAGACATGGTTTCTACTCTGATAAGGTTAGCAGTATATCGGGAGAGGCAGATATTAAGCAAATAAACATAAATAAATACATAATAAGTACCTCTGGTAAGTGCTATGAACTATGGATGGCATTTATTAGAGACAGGGAGGCTGAGGGAGCGGTATTGTCAGGGATGTCTTCTCGGAGATAAAATAAACTGAGGCCTAAAGGAAGAGTAAGAATTAACCAAGAGAAAAGTAAAAGATTTCTTGCAGGTACAGGGAACATCATGTATAAAATCCCTGATACTATGAACAGATTGCCAAGTTCAAGGAAGTGAAAGGATGACTGTATTGCTGAGCAGTGTGAGTGAGAAAGTAGAGGTCGTAAGACAGAGCAGAGGCCAGGATTAGGAAAGACATTGAAGTCGTTTAGGAAAGAATGTGTTATGATCCGATTTATATATTTAGAAGATTATGTTGAATGCTAGGTAGAGAACTGAATGGTAGGAACAAGACATTCAACACAACAATCTCAAACCACCACACTCATATAGCATGGGGTGTAATTGCTCGCAAATCTTCTTAGGCTAATGACTCATCTCTGGATGCATGGTACTGTAGAGGAGGAAAAAACAAAACAAAACAAAACTCTACCCTGTTATGTTCAGTAACTGAGGCCTTACAGATTAAACCAACAAAGACATAGTAACAGAAGAAAAGGCATTCAAATTTTATTTGGTGTTCATATTTTTATGTAGCATGGGGGCAGGCTGGAATCATAGAAAAGCAGTGAAAATCTCTCAAAGGCAGTTAGGACTGAGAGCTTATATATCATTTTAACAAAGAGTGACAAATTGTAGAGACATGCAAAATGAAGGAATAGGGGTTGAGCTTCTTGGGTAGTAAATTACGGGAAAGTAAATATATGGGGGAAACTGATAGAAGATAGGGTTATTTTAGCATGATTTGTTTATGCAGATTTAAGTTGGTGTTATCTTCAATGATAAGAGTCATCTTTTTGGTATAAGAAAGGGGAGGAAGTCACCTTCACAAGGGTAATTCATTTCCTGCTTTTAAACAGAAAGGAGGAAGAGGTGTTGTGTTGTTGTTTATTTCCCCTGTGTCGGCTGTTTCTCAATTGCTTTCAGCTCAAAATAATCCTTATGCCAAAGTAGCATATTTTGGGGGCAGCATATTCTGATTCCCTTCAGTACACTGGTTAAACTATGGACTTTTGAGACAAAGAGAACCAAATTCAAATTTCAATTCCACCACATACTAGATCTGTGATCGTGGGCAATGCTAA
This sequence comes from Eumetopias jubatus, assembly GCF_037043125.1. NCBI lineage: Eukaryota > Metazoa > Chordata > Mammalia > Carnivora > Otariidae > Eumetopias > Eumetopias jubatus. The sequence goes on from NW_028274807.1 coordinate 63,143,239, forward strand.
TAACAGACAACATTTACTGAATTCTTATTATAGACCAGGCACCATTCTAATAAGTTTTATATTCATTATCTCACTGAATTCTCAGAACAACCATATGGAGTTACATATTATATTATTTCCATCCAGTACACATGAGAAAACTGAGACTACACGGTTTATTAACTTACCCATGCCACATAACTAAGTGGTAAAGTCAGACTCTGATCTCAGGCAATCTTGAAGCCCTGTGTTCCGCTGTCACCGCATTTTCATTCCACCTACAAACTAAGGGTAAGGGACCAATTCACAGGACTAATACAAGAGTAAATGGAACAATCTATGTTAAGTTGTAAATCCAATATTAGCACAAAGTTGCTGTTTATACATTTATTTTATTTTATTTTTTTAAGATTTTATTTATTTATTTGAGAGAGGGCACATGTGCGTGAGTGGTGGGGCGAGGAGTAGAAATAGGGAGGAAGAATCTCAAGCAGACTCCAGGCTGAGCAGAGCTCAATGCCAGGCTTGATCTCATGACCCTGAGATCATGACCTGAGTGGAAACCAAGAGTCAGATGTTTAACCAGCTGAGCCACCCAGGCACCCCTATACATTTATTTTAAAAGATAATACAACTTTGCTTAAAAAAGGGTTTTAAAATTTCAAAGTGCTTTAGGTGCTCATGAATTTCATAGTCCAGTAAGTTAAGAGAAGTTGAGAACATTAATGTCATGCACCAATGCATCATTTCCGCCTGGTTAAAGTCATAACTTTTCATTGAACATCAATGTTCAGAAATCAGTAATCAACAATCTTAAGAGGAAAACAGAGTAGAAGCAAGGAACTGGTAATCATTTTGGCAATCTTTAAGAGCCATAAGAAGAGCTGGAAGGAACTGGACGAACTGGGCAGTTGACAAAATTGAGGCTTAGAAAGGTAAATACAAGGTAAGTGAATAGGTATTTTCTTAATTTAATACTGTGATTGAGAATAGATTCACAGACACACACACGAATATCACAAATTGATTTTCTGATGAAACAGAGGTGGTGGAGTCAACCTTTCCCAGCCAAAATACTGGCAGAACAAAGCACAGTAACCATCCCCACAGTTTCTAACTTGATATCTCTGCAGTAGAGACCACAACCAAGATATACCACTTCAGAAAAGATGCCACCTACTCTTATATGCATATAATATTTTGAATGGTGGAGCACCTCAGAAAACATGTTGAAGCTTCATAATGATGAAGCAATAAGTATCATTTCATGAGCATGAAAAGCACATTAAATTATGACTAAATCTTTCTGTAAAGAGAAATTAAAAGTCAAATAATATAGCAATTATACAGCACAAACTGCAGCCCTACTTCCTGGACCATCCATTCCCAATGGCCAATCTTGGGGTGTTGCAACAGTCAGATAATTTATAGAAACCCATTTTCTATTCTGTATTTTCACAAATGCTATAGTACTCCATTTATTCCATATTTGAAAAGACAAGACATATACCAGGAAAAAAAAAAAACTGACCCTAATTAGCAAAAGCTCTATAGATTTCTAAAAAGATATGGAAATAAGTTCTCCTGAGGCTTAGGTGGGAAAGGTAATTCTTACTTCCAACCCCACCCTTGCTTCAAGTAGGGTGGGGTGGGAGAGAAAGAGAGAGAGAGAATCTAATTCTTTTTTTAAAGATTTTATTTATTTGTTTTAGAGAGAGAGAGAGAAACTTACACCTTTTTTAAAGAAAGGTTTTATTTATTTATTTATTTATTTATTTGAGAGAGAGATCACCCATGAGCAGGGGGAGGAGCAGAGGGGGATGGAGAGGGAGAGGGAAAGAATCTCAAGCAGACTCCACACTCAGCGGAGCCTGCTGCAGGGCCTGATCCCAGGCTTGAGATCATGACCTGAGCCAAAACCAAGAGTCGGCCACTTAACCAACTGAGCCACCCCGGTGCCCTGAGAATCTTACTTTTATTTAATTTAATTCTATATTATTGCATTGCTTAGATAGAAAAGTGAAAACCAAGATGAAAGATGGAGAAGGCACCCCAAGTTTAACAAAAAAAGAGCAACAGGAAAAAACCAGTGGAAGCGAATGGGGGACACAGGCTTTTACACCAGATAGAATGGCCTTTATATTTCATACTTCCTAGCTTAATCATCTTGAGCCTCAGTTACCATGTCTGAAAAATAACATATACTTCATGGAGGATTTCTTTTTGACGATCAAATGAGATCATGTATATAAGGTGTCAGCAGTGCCTGGCACATAGTAGATGCTCAACAAATGGTATTTATTATTATATTATTAAAATTCAATGTTGAGGTCTTTAAAGCCAGATAACTCTACTTTTTAGTCTTTTGCTGCTACCAAACCGCATACTGCATGGAGTAGTAATGCACAAAAGAAATGTTTAATGCTTAGTGAATTGTTGAGTAATTCCACATTTTTTCAGTGGTTTCCAGGCTCAGCATCCAGTAAGGGATGGATGGGGTTCAGCACTGCTTCCATGCCTGACTATGCATAAAAATATAGTCCTCCCCTAAGCCCTCAAAGAGAAGGCAGGTATACTAGATTTGCTTATTGGGAAAATTTTCAATATCCATAACCCAAAATCTCAGGAAGGATTTATCTACCAAGACTCCAGGCCAGAATTTAGGGGTTTTCCCCTTTTCCTTTGTCAAGTGCCTTCTCCCACAACAGGTGATGCAGTTTGTGACATGGTCATCTCCTTTTACGGTGCAAGATTGTTATTCCGAGTACAAACTATGTAATCCTACTACTGTAAGCTTCATATTTGTCTTTGTATTTCCAGCATCTAAACAAAGCAAACACATAGTAGATATTCACGTGGCTGGGTCCATCTCTCTAAGATAATATGTACATAAAGTATGCCATACATCAGACAAAATACATGGCGTATCTCATTTTCTTCATGAGAACCCTGTGCAGTAAGTACTATTACCATCCTCATTTTACAGAAGAGAAAACTGAGGTTTAGAGAATTAATTTGTTCAAGGTTACAGATTCACAGAGTTCTCTAGACAAATCGGCCTATTGGATTCCAAAGCCCAGACTTTGAACCACTACTTTAACTATGTCCTTTCTCTTTGGGGTGTTGTGTTAATCTTTCCAAGGGACCCTTTCATACCCATTAAAGTTAAGCTTCCTCCTCTGTTTTTCCTGTGCATTTCTTTCAGAGCATTTATCCTAATTTGAAATTATATATTCACTCAAGTATTTATTTGTTTGTTTCCCCCACTGGACTGCAATACTCTCAAAGGTAGGGTCAAGTCTGTTTTATTTGCTAACCTACGTGCTGCACCTCATAAGATGCTTGATGCGTAGTAAATGCTTGACAAATACATCAGTGGAGATGGACAAATAAATTCAGGGTTATGTGAATGAAGGTCAGAAGAAATATAAGTTCCTACTTATATTGGTTGGGTACTCATCCTGGTTTCCCCAGCATCTGGCCAATGCCTGATACAACAGGAACTCATTAAGTGTTTGCCAAATGAATAATTAGGAGTTGGTTATATATAAACAGACTTGTATTAGTGATTTTAAGTCATTAAATTCTTCCTTTCATTCATTCTTCATTTAGCAAGGAAAACATGAATTGCAACCTCATAGAGTTCTCTTCTAGTGGAGAAGAAAGACACTAAACAAGTTCAGAAATAATTTTAAACATTTCTAGTTTTTACCATAAGGGTTTTTTGGCTCTTACCTTCTAGCTGTGTGTTTTTGAGTCCATTCTTTCTTCTTCTCCAGTTAAGTTCGTTCCTAGGGTCTTTCAAAGCTATAATCACTCTTTCTCTCTCCATGATCTCCTGCATGTAGACCTGGAGCCTCAAAGTAAGGTTTCTGGTCTCATGCAAGGTGTACGGAACTGGGAACTTGAGAAAGAGGTAAGGTAATCTGTGTGTTAACCAACTTTCTACCAGAGCCCTGATTCTCAAACTTACTGTGCTTCCGAATCACCTGAAGACCTTGTTAACACACAGGTTCCTGGGCTCCACCCTCAGAGTTTCTGATTCAGAAGATCTGGGGTAGGACTTAAGAATTGGCATTTCTAGCAAGTTCTCAGGGGATGTTAATGCTACTGGCCCAGGAACTGTACTCTGAGAAGCATCCATCTAGAGTTCAGACATAAATCTAGAGTTCTCAAACCTGACTATATATTTGAGCTCCCCAGAGATTCAACGCCTAGTCTGTACTCCAGAACAAATCAAAACATCTGGGTGTAGATCCACATTTTCTTAAGCTCCCAGGTGATTCCAATATATAGCCCAAGTTTGAGAATCACTCTTGACACCAAATCAATGCTTCTCAACCTTAATGTACATAGTGTTGCCTAAGGTCTGGGGCAAACCCCTTGCTTGTAAAATGTAGTCTCCTGAGCAGCAGTCTGAACATTTCCTGGGGCTTATAAGAAGTATAGATTGTTGGCCTTACCTCAAACCTCTGCTTTAGAATCTGCATTTTAACAAGACCTTGAGGTGATTTTTAACCACATTAGAGTTTAGACGTGTATCCATGCACACACAAGAGCATGCTTTCTCCAAGTCCTCCTGTCCTTGTTCTATTATTGGCCACATTTTGCCCTGAATTGTACATCATACAATTCTCCTTTCTAACCACTCAAGGTCTTCAGACTTCCTGAACAATAGAAAATGTGCAGTCCCTTTGTGGCTACATCACATAGTGCTGTGATTTCCATAATTTTCGATGAGCAGGGCATCCCAGGGAATGAGGTACTGGGTGGATGCACCCAAAGGGAGGCAGATGTTTTTAGATGGGATGGGTATTCCTTCCTAATTCTACTAATTACTGAAGCACAAGAACCACCAGGCTCTTTATGCTTTTAGAGCAGATGGAGAAAAATTTTAAATTGCCTCTGATGAGTCAGAAATCCAAGTTCTATTCTGGGTTCTGTGACTTCGGAAACCTTGTTTATCTCAGCTCTAGCTAGTCAAGTTGTGGAATAACTTTGCCTTTAAAAAAAGAGAAGTCATAGAAAGCAGCAGTGCCAACAACCAACTTTACATTTCCCCTGTTACTCTGGGGGATAAAAATGGCTGGGTTGGCATCAGATCAGCCTTCAGCTTTGGAGAAGAGGATGGGATGGCATGTAGAAATTCTAAGTATTCCTCTCTGGATTAAAGAAAAATATATGGAAAGAATAAAAAAGAGAATAGAGTTTGTGCAGCACACACACACACACACACACACACACACACACAGATTATAACTGTGTTGCTAAAATGACAGAGGAAGGGAATAATTGAGGGTTAATCAGAAAGTCACCCCTGGAGAGCTGAAGTCCCAATAAAGAAAGGATAATAACATTTATGTGAAACTTTGCTCTTTGTCTCATTCAGTCTCACAATTTTATGAAGGCCCTAGAGGATGATTATTCCCATTTTAAAGGTGAAGAAACCTGAGGCATAGAAGGTCAATATGCTAAGCAATGTTACGGTAGATCATAAATGTTAGAGGCTGACCATGTCTTGTGGCCTTAAATTCTACAAGTTTTCTTGGAAACATTTCTTACGTGCTTCAAAGATGCTAAACGCTCCCCATTATTACTAGGCCTTACTACTTCCTTTGATGACGTTTGTTCAAAATCTTTCACTATGGTGGCATGAGGACTCTCCCAATCTGAAAGAAATCCTATGAGAACCCACAGTGAGGCACAAAGGACATGAGCGAGATTACCAAGTGGCCATCCAATTCTGTATTTTCCAAACATCATTTTAAAATAAAAATCATACGTGTGCCTATTAAACATTTAGTTTTACCACAGGGCATTCTGAAGATTCTAGTTTAAAATATCTTGGATGGGGCCTGGAAACTTGTATTTTTTAAGCATGTCTTTTATTAGCGGAGACTGGGGAGAACTGATTTTCTTAACTCAGGATTCTGCAAGTGGAATTAGAACAATAATTAAATGGAAATAGATGCCATTTTAATATTTCTATACTATCTGCCTCTTTAATCCACCATGGATCCAAGCATCCCCCACCTGGTTCTCTATGAATTTTATTTTGTTGTTTTCATTTTAATAAAATGATCTAGCAATTCAAATTGATATGACATGATCTGTAAGGGTCCTTGCTCACTGTAGGCCTGAGCTTTCTGAACTATGCTCACAGACCCCTTGGATACAAATACGTGAGCCTAAAGCTCTGATATGTTAGCTGAAACAATCTGGCAACCCTCTCCAGCATTCAATAACTCTTGCACTCAGGAAAATAATTTCACATACAATCTAAATCTTTAATATGGCAATTTAGCTCCTTTTGAAAGTGTTACTAGCTTTCTGATACTGTTTACTGCCTTAAATCCTTTCCTTTTCTTGAATAGATAGGATATAAATTCCAGTAGATAAATAACCAAGAAGTTGGAAAGACTGTATGGAAAACCAGATGGGCAAGACATAGGAATCTACGCTGTTTACTGATGAGAATTTATGGGGCTTGGATGGTTTTGATGCAATGTATAGGCACTGAGTGAGAACATATGCAATGTTAAATTGCAGCATATGTGGATTATAGAAGTTGTCAGAGAAGGAAGTGGTGATAACATAACAATTTAGAAATAATATAAAGGAGCTAGGGGCCAAATAAATCATGGTAATATAATTTAGTTAGGTTGGCTTTAGTAAGAAGAGATAACAAGAATGAATTAACAATAACAGTTACAAAAATACTAATAGGTAACATTATTCAGGACTTACTATGTGCCACAAACTATTCTCAGCACTTCACGTGAAGTACCTCAATTAATCTTGAAATAAGCTATTGCTATCCATATTTTATAGATAAAGAAACTGAGGCAGAGAGAGGTTAATAAATTAGAGTAGAATCAAACAGCTTACATGAGGGGCTGAAGCAACAGGATTCCTAGACAAGTACATGTGATTTGGCATTGTACCTCAAGGTGGCTGAACTCACATACAGCGCACTCCCATGCCTGGCCCAGGCCCTGCGGCCTTGATCCCCGCCATTTTCTTAGAGAATCATCTCTCACTGAAATCTAGTTTCCATATGACTGCTCATGTGTAGTTTCCCAATGAGGCCTCTTCTGGTATCTCCAGCCTACCACCCTGAAGGGGAGTTCAAGTCCACTGATGATAGGATGAGGTGATGGAAATTATTAAGTCACTCAAACATACCCCAAATTAAATAGTGTAATGGCACATTTCTACCAAATTCATAAAACATAAACAACCAGTCTTTACAATTCAGAACCAAACAACTCCATGTCCTTCATAAGTTATAGTGATTAAATTTAATCAAGGGTAATGACTACATAATGCCAGGCATAGTTCATCTGCATTTTTTGAATGTGTTAACATCTTGTTGAGGAAGCTCTTGAGCCCTCTAGGGATTACTGTCCATGTCCTGGATGCTCCTTGAAAATTAATACAGGCCTGTGCAGAGTTAGCTCATCCAAGGTCAGAATACGGATCTCATCTTATACAGGTACTCAAGCATCTATCCTGCTTTTCTGTTCATTTCCCCACCTAGTTTGAAAAGGAGGTGAAGAATTCTGGTAAATACGATGCCCTCTTTACTTATTACAGAATCTCCTTTGCAACCAAAAAGAAATCCCCCATGGAAATAGTTATAATGGGATTTGAGCTATAAGATATGCACATTTACGTGGAGGAGTAAAGATTGATTGACTCTTTTACTCTATGAAGAGAACAAGGTTATTTATCGATTAAATGTTTTATAGCATCTCTCCTCTGAAAGGTTCAACTTATGCACAGTTGGGGAAAACTTTGTCCAAGGGAAATAATTTATGGGAGGTGAGGGAAGCAGGTGAGGGGAATAGTAAAAAATCATTAGGAAATATACAACCTCCTGAAAGACCAGGTATAGGAAAATGTACGTGCCAGGGAATATGCTAGCAATGGGCTTGGAGAAAAAGCTGAACCTTAGTTTATCATGAGGGAAGAGAGAACTAAAATGTGCATGCACACGTGCGCACACTCATACACACACAGATTTTAGAAATAATTAACTAAAAATATTTTTAATTAAAGTGATACAAGCACCTGGAGTCTTGTGATCTCCAAGCAAAACTGCCAGTGAGCAGGGCCCAGATCTTCAGGGCTCTGTAACTCCAAGGTCCCATTTTTTCCTCCTCCTAGCATGGAGAAATCTCTTTACAGATGAGAGGACGACCAGCAGGGGCTTGATCCACATCTCCTTCCTGCTTCTCCCAGATACTCTGCTCTACTTGAAAATCTTCTCTCACTCTGAGCCTTTGGCTTTGGTAAACAAAAGCTAAGAGGTCTTTGAGGTCTACTTCTAGTTTTTTCTCTGCCATATAACTCCCCAAGGGAATGGACAGAGCATCAGTTACCTGTTTAAGTGGGTGGGGGGGAAAGAGAGAGAGGGAAAGGATGGGGAGCAAGAAATAAATATTGACAGGTCAATATATTATCCATCCATACATGTGTACTATCACAACATAATGCAAATGAAAGAATTGCTAGATAAAATGTACTAGCAGAAAGCCCAAAGGGCTGAGGAAGGAACAACTGTCTTTAATTGAAGGATTTCCTTTTACAACAATGCACTGGAAGGCAAATGCCTTAGGATAGCCAAAACTTCTCCAGGGTTTATTCATCTTTATATGTAAAGAAAGCGTAAATCATCGGTGGCAAAAATGCCATTCGGTGCCTAGCAATATATTTAAAGCATTGTAAGGTTTTTCCTCAATTAATTAATTGACTACAGCAACACAAAGTAATTTTTTAAATTTATTTTTACTTATTTATTTACTTAACTATGTTATAGAAAACATGGGCTTAATTTGACCCTTTGGTAATTACAGACTAGATCTTTCTCAGAGATAAAATAGGCAAAATAAGACCCAATTGTTATGGTTGTCAACAGGCTTAAGATGAGAAACTACATATGAAGTTAACTTTGTAAACTGTAAACCACTACAAAATGTTATTTTTGCTTTCCTTTGCAACATCTCCTTAGTGTGTACCTATTGGCTACCAGCCCCAAATTTCACCCCTACTCTCTGCCCCTAGAGACTTTTCTTACCCACCTGAAATTCACGTCTGTTCTGTTACTGTTATCAGGTGAGTTGTTACTCCTCCATGCAAGCCTATCATTGCCATTGCTTCCCTCTGCCCACATCAAAGTTCCATCCTTTTGCTGCTGATTGGCTGCCATTACAGGTGATGGAGGCTGATGCAGATGGATTCCAGCAGTTCTCATGAGTATTTTATGTGCTTTTGCTGATTTACAGCCAGTTCAGCATTCCTTTAAATGGCCATAAATTGGATTGATGTCATAAATCATATCTAGAGAAAGTGCCTGAGTCCCAGCTCAGGCAGCTATGCTAATGTCTGTGAAAATAACAAAGAAACATCCTCATTCAGACCCGATTCTACCACATTAAAAGGCCAAAAATGTAAGAAGCTGTTAGTTACTGAGAGGTGAAAAGGTACAAAGGGGAGAAAGGTCTTTGTAGGAATTATTAATAGCACAGCCAGGAAGAATGTGTAGATGTGTGCCAGGGAACATACAGGAGTGGGGGTAGAAGAGGGACCCCTGAAAGAGTGATAAAAGAGAGTGCTGTATATGGAGAAGATAAATGCAAATGAAATATACTGTATGGCAATGGATTATATCAGCGGTTGATATATGGGATTGAGTATCAAATTGTTGAGCTGGCAGCCATTAATATGATATAGTGGATGCCATATGCCGGGTGACGGTAGTCCCGGTGCAGGGGAAAATAAAGAACACACTGCAGTCTTTCAAAACAATGGTTCAAGAAAAGACAGAAAATTATAGCACGACAAGTTTATAAAACTAAAATTGTGTGAGATAATTATGGATTCTGATACGGTTCATTATTCTTTATCAGCTCACCAATCTCATAAGGAAAACAGAGAACTATCTCTTCTGCCCCTTGTCAGGGGTGGGGGATGAAGATGGGAAGTTTCCCATTCCTGTGAAGGATAGCAAAAGTGACCGGGATGTTTTCTCTGGTGAATACATTTCCCTTTGACATTTTTGCCAAAAAGGTTGGTATCCCCAGACTCCATCTATAGAAGTGCTAGGAGCTGACGCTCATCTCCAGGATTTCTAAGAATTTAGTTTACTCGAAGAAGTTATCGGCTACTTTAATTCATTTACCAATTCCTTCAGCAGATCTTTATGATAACCTACTATGTGCCAAGCACAGTAATGAGGCTTCAGAAATTAATGCAAGGAAGTCTGCAAAACATTTCCTATTTTTTATTATCTATCCCTTGACCTTTGCATTTGGATAGTTTGCTCATACAACATGCTGCAGCAGGCCCATGTAAGAAAGCCACAGGACAGTGTTTAGTCAGATGTCTTTAAACCCAGTGAATTCCAGGTCCACTGCTAGTTCTCAGTCTGCTGGCCCTTGGGTCCTGACTCTGTACTCTGGCACCACGGTTTTCACAATTGGTTAGACTCCTCTTTTTGGTGTGGGACCTTAGTTTCCTACTCAGCTTTTGGCTTTGTCTGCTGCTCTAGCTTGGCACCTCCCATGGCTCAAAGCCAGTATGAGAGAAATCCTCCCCTGAGCACTCCCACTCCCCGCTTCTGCTTCATCTCAACCACCACCACATACAAACCCCATGTCAGCATTACAGGAACCATCAACCACTACTTCACCAAGAATGGAGCATTCTGGAACTTCCTTAGAATTGTCTTTCTTTTTGATGGCCCCTTGACCTATACTTTCCCCTTTCTCTGTGTGCCACCCATTTCCATCCTTGAAACAATCCCTCTGAGGCATCTTATCCATTCCCCCATCATCCAATTACCCCCCAATCGCCAACCTGAATCCTTCATTTCCACTTCCTCCCTCCTGAACTCTAGTCCCAATCACCCTGTTGAACTGCCCACCGAACAGGCCCAATTCCATGTCCCACACGCATTCAAGTTCAGGAGGGAGAAGTCTACTCTTCTCAATGTGTTTTCTGTCTCTAGAGCATGATCAGTTCCCCAGCCACTCAGGTAAAACATCAACATCTGAGTCATCTTTAATTCCTCCTTCTCTCCGACTAGTCTCTCCATGTTGTCAATTAGAAGAGTACTGCCAGTCCTACCTAAGAAATGACTTTGAAATCGATTCCTGATTCTATATTCTAATGGTCATTGCTTGAGTTTCACTTTTTCACCATGATACTGGCTCCTAACTAATCCCACTTCCAATTTTTCCCATTCCAATTGATTCCATCCCACTCACTTTTATCAGGATATCATCCTAAAGGATATATCCAATGATGTCATGCCTCTGCTTGAAAATTCCCCATCAATTGCACTATAAAGAATAATATTTAATAGATGCATATGTGAATGTTTACTTGTTCAAAACAGAAAGATCATGTTACTCAGCAGGCATTCAATATGGCACCAACATATTTTCTGACTCTATCTTAAAGCACATAGCCCTAAACACATCTTAACATTGCTTTCACCAGCCTGGAATATTTGCTAATCCCTGAACACACCTTACAGTGTCCACTGGCTCAGTGAAGCCAGTTCACACACACACACACACACACACCACACACCACACAAAGACTTCCCAGAGAGATTCCAAAACAAATCTATTCTTCTCTCTATCTACAACTCTACCCATGGTCTCCATAAGATCCTGAAATTTCCCTAGCATCTGTAGAAGGAGATGTGTGCTTTTGCCATGACCCTTTGTCATTTTTGGCCTGCTGGCAATCTCAAAGTTATCAACAGAGACACCCTCTACATCCCAGTTTGGACACTGGTCTGATCGAGAATTTTTGAATTTCAAATAGTTCCCAAACACAGGTCCACACAGCAATCACTGGAGAACTTCCTAAAATACAGACTTCCATGGCGCACTCCTAGAAATTATAATTTGGAGATCTGGAGCCCAAGAATCTGTATTTTATTTTATTTTAATTTTTTTGAAGATTTTATTTATTTATTTGACAGAGAGACACAGGGAGAGAGGGAACACAAGCAAGGGGAGTGGGAGAGGGAGAGGGAGAAGCAGGCCCCCCACCGAGCAGGGAGCCCGATGTGGGGCTTGATCCCAGGACCCTGGGACCCTGGGACTATGACCTGAGCCGAAGGCAGACACTTAACGACTGAGCCACACAGGCGCCCCAAGAATCTGTATTTTAAACAAGATCCCCTAGATGATTTTCAGGCTCAGTCAAGTGTGGAAACCAATGGCTTACATTAGCTGGATGGCTGATAGAGCCAGGATGAATAACAGGACCAGCTTAATTATCTGGCTTTCCCATTGGAGCAGAGCAATTCAGAACAACAAAAAGTTGGCTTGGGGTGGGAGTAACAGGGATGAGAAGATGAGGAAGAAAATTGAAGCCACCAAAATCCTTTTTAAATCCCAGAGATGATAACATTTTATTTTGAGACTGATAAATAAAAGATGGCCTCTCCCATCTGGCTTTATGATATGGAAACATTGTTAATGAGACATTTGTAAACGTGCTGCAGAGTTGTTAAAGGACCATGACTATGGCTCTTAAATTGTGAAATATGAGCACCAGGCTTCTGTGTGTTCTATCTTACACAAATGCGAGAGTCACTAATGTGGGCGCCTGACATTTTCAAAGGGTCATATTTACATTTCTCACAAATTAAGCTAATGCTGTTTAAAACCAGTGCAAATCTCCCATTATATTTCAGTTTTCTTGCTTTTAAATAGTATCAGTTCTAGCCATTTACCAAACCTCACTGTTTAACTTGGCAGCTGGTTAAATTGGCAGTAGAACCTGCCATCGTGGTGGCTCTTGATGACAGTAACAGTGCTGCTGTGTGTCCAGGCTGAGAGAGGTTGGAAGAACAGCACTGCCTACGTTGCCTGTGGTCACCATGGACTCCTATGTCACATTCTTTCATTGGTTGATTTGGTAAGTGCCCTCTCTTGAAACTGCTTTGGGTGCCACTGAGAGGTCCCAGCTTTAGTAATTTTTTTTTTTAAATTTTAAAATTTCGTGGGGCTTTTTGTTGTTGTTGTTGTTTAATATGTTATGTTAGTCACCATACATTACATCATTAGTTTTTGATGTAGTGTTCCATGATTCATTGTTTGCATATAACACCCAGTGCTCCATGCAGTACATGCCCTCTTTAATACCCATCACCAGGCTAACCCATCACCCCACCCCTCCCCTCTAAAACCCTCAGTTTGTTTCTCAGAGTCCATAGTCTCTCATGGTTCATCTCTCCCTCCAATTTCCCCCCTTCATTTTTCCCTTCCTTCTCCTAATGTCCTCTGTGCTATTCCTCATGTTCCACAAATAAGTGAAACCATGTGATAATTGTCTTTCTCTGCTTGACTTATTTCACTTAGCAAAATCCCCTCCAGTTCCATCCATTTTTTAACACATAAGTAGACTTTTCTGTAATTGACTTAATGTATGTGATCCTATCATTATGGCTGGCTGGCTTTCATCAAGACCTTTCTGGACTTACGTTTCTCTATCGGCAAAAAAACAATAATAATAACCTTTTACCTCTTTACCTTAAGGATGGTCAAAGGAACAAATGATGTGTTTGCATATCTGTGCATAGGTGAGTGCTTGAGTGAGTTACTGACTTCTGCTGGGAAGGTGCTCCTGCAGACTTGGGGTAAGGAGTGTGAGCTCTGTAAGACGTTCTAGCAGCTCAAGCAAGAAGAACAAGACAAGAGGAGGGCTGTGAGAACATAGCACACTAGCCACACATAAACTGGTAAAGTGACAAAACCAACAAAAGCAATGGCAAGAAGCAGGAAAATGGCATGGCTGAAGTATGCTAAGCCCAGAATGTTTCTTTCTTGACCTCTGTTCAGAAGCACCATCAGTGTCAGTAAGTGGATACTGCAAACAGGGGTACAGGAAAAGACTGGCGAACGGTGATGGGGAAAACGTAAAGAGAAAAAAAATGGGGAAGGTGAACTTGAAATAAACAAAAAGTTTATTTAAACTTTTTTAATAAAAAAACTTTTTTATATAAAAAAGTATGGCCTTTTTTTTGGTTGTTAATTGGCCATTTGGGCAACAGGAAGAAGATAAGGCAAGAGAAGAAAACCTCTTCTGCTTTGAGGAATTAGAAAAATCTCATCAATAAACAAACCACATTTTTTTTTTTCAACCCAAATATCTTTGCTTCCCCAGCCTCAGGCTGTAAAATTCAATATGCAGTTAGACCCTCAGTCTACTTGACTTTGCAAAGCTTTGCCTTTCACCAGGTTTCCTTTCCAAAATGTTTCTGGGCAATGTGACAAATTTGGCCCAGTTGCTGCTCGCCACGGCTGCCAGTGGTCTGGATCTGTTCACCGCTCCTCTCATCCCAGAGCTCCGCTCATCCTGCGGCAGTTACCCCTTCCTCTTCAGAGGGGCTTACCCCAGGCAGCTGCTGCTGGCTCCGTACCCCTGCACCCTCAGTATTTTTGCTCCTAGCTTTCCCCTGCATCCCCATGGTAGAAGCAGAGAAAATCTACAGTTTTAAAAAAGAAAATGTTACAGATGGTTTGAAGATAATGAGAGAAACACAACATAAAGAATAACTCCTATCCGTCACTAGCTGTGTGGATACTCTGAGTACACAGACCTATGCCTACCCTTAAGGTTCTTTAACAGTTCACATAGCTCTGACTTACTGCTCATCTGCCACCTCAAAGGAGAGTCCAATGCACCCCCCCTCACCCTGATCAAAAGAGCCACAGGCATCTCAGTGCCCTAGCACCCAGCAGTCAAAAGACTGCAGGAAAAGTGGAAATGGCTTCCACCGATGTCAATCTAAGGCGCTCCTTCTGCATGCTCACTTCTTGGTCCAGGATTGACCTCTCAGTGAGAAGATTCTTCCCTTCAGGGGAACTCTGTCCCACCCGTTGTGTGTTATCTTTGTTACCTTACCTATTTGCCCCCAGATGATCTCAAGGTATTATATTTCACAAACCTTTAATAACTCTAGGCATGGGTAATAACTACAAAGCCAACCAAACCAAATACACATCCCCACAAGGACAAGAACATCAACATGGGGCCAAGTCCTTTCCCAGCCCCTGCCTATTCAGAGCCGTACCCTCTCCATCCCCCATGCGGAGGGCTGACCTCAGGCTGGGACCCTGATAATGTGCTAGGAGCTTGAGACACACCCACCACATCTCCAGTTCTCACCTGTTTTCTCCAGAATACTTTTAAATGCACCCTCTTGTATTTTCAAAAGTTTCCCAGTTTAGACAATAAATTATACGGTCTCCCTAATTTGAGGGGCATTAAACATTTCACTGAAACAAGCATGTTAATAAAGGCCCTGATCATTACTTTCCTGGACCATTGTATAAACATCTAACCTGAAATATCTGCCTCCACGCTTAGCTGCTGCTCCTTTATTTAACAAATATGACTAGGCACCTACTATATATTTGGATTATTCTGGAGACTGTGTATATAAGTATAAAACAAACAAGGTTACTACTTTCCTGCAGCCTATAATCTATTTTTAGAAATATTTTGAAAACAAAAACCTGGCTATGACACTTCCCTGCCCTAAATCTTTTAAAAGTCCCTATTGTGGCCAGACCCCCAAAGATCCCCCCTATCACCAAACCCCCCAGGCTCTCTATCTTTGTCTTTTAATATAATTTACATTTCACCAACAATATCATCTATCTCCCACATCACTTCCTGCTTCAGCCACTTGTATATGCTCTTTACTTTCTCACAACATCCCTGCTCACTTTTTCTCTTGTGGAATCCCTTACTTTTCTGTCAAGTTTCAACTTGATGTCATTTAATTTCTATGGTTTTCCCTCAGACTTGAAGGCAGAATTAATCACTCCCTTATCTGTGAGCCCAAAGTAGTTTATAAACACATTTGTCTTAGCACATATTGTATCACAGTTTGGTTAATATGTTTATAGGTCTTTCTCTCCCACTAGACTGTGGGCTACCTATGATAAAAATTTCCAAGTGGCTCAACAAATATTTGCTGAATTTCATTGGAAATTTTAGGACATTAATATGTTTAAGCACAAGATTTTTGTAAGAATCTTTGATAGAAGGTTGGTAAGAATACCAGAGGATATGATAAAGAATGTGCAGTGGTTTTCACAGAGGGGTGGAAAAATCTAAAATTTGGTGAATATAATGTAAATAACAGAAAAGTCAAAGGACAAAGGTTTCTAAAAAGAATATGTATTATGTTTGTATCAAAAATAAGTGGTTAAGAATAGCAGCAACAGGTACGTGTTATTCTTCTGCCCAGAAGAACTCTGCAGAAGAACCACCTGCAGGTTCAGTAAAGCATTCTCCTTTGCCAATCTGGCTTGGCTCCAGCATGAGACCCCCAGCTTCAAACAAAATACATATTCTTAATGGTGGAAGGAGCTGGTAGATCCAGCAAGAGAAGCAAAGCAAAGCTCAAAATAACTTTGGAACTTCCACATAGATAGATATATTTTTTAAAAAGAGAGGACTAAAGACATATAAAAGAGAAAAAATAAATAGTATTGTTTTGTTTGTATATCCTTAGATCTTATATAAATGGATATATTCTGTCTCCACCACAATTTACTTTTTCATTCAATTTTTTATTCTAAATATCCATTTTGATACAGTATATTTCAAACCACTATCTCTCTAGACCTCCAATCTTGGTTGAAATGCCTGCCTGTGATACATCATTCAATTTTTGTGAGCTGGCATTATACATATAAATTATTTATAACAATGCCATGAGCGTAGTTAACACTCAATAAAGGTTACCTATTATTATTATTTTCACCATATTGTCATTTATTCATATGAATATTCACAATTTATATATTCATTCCCCTTATGATGAACTTTTACATAGTATCCAATATTTTACTTGTACAAAAAAAAATGTTGTAATAGATATCCATGTCTCCTTTTAGATATGTGTGAGAATATCTTATACCTGGATGTGAATTGCTGGATTGAAGGATGTGCTAGGTTGTTATAATGATTAATAAATCATGCTTCCCTGTATCCATGCCCCTGTATTGTCTCCTGACTCTAGCCTCTTATAAGTAAGGCACTAATTGGCCTTTTGCTCCAGCCTATTTTTTCAAGGATGTTAGTATAACAAATAGCCTTAGAGGATAAAGAGAGTGTCTCCCTGCAGAGCAAAGGACAGATTTGCTTAACATCCTACATCATATATCATCCCACATCAAAGAGATGATGTCTTCCTCTGGGGCAAAGGCAGATTTGCTTATAATAGGTCATAAAAGATTTAGGTTCTGTAAGCTCAGAGTTCCTCAGCTGTGATTGAAACCCGCCACACTTGAAGCATCCACCCCTGTGTCACTCTCATATGACTTGAGAGGCAAGAAAAACTGTTGTAAACATGATGCTCATGCTACTTACTGTGCTGTAACAGAATCCTTTGGATCTGGTCCGAGAGACTAGTATCTTCTTACCAGCTTCCAGAAGACTATAGCAGGCTAATTTGTTAACTTGCAAGGAAAATAAAATCTCACATCCTCCACATTTCTCAATGATAATAGCAAATGTGATAAAAGAAGAGGACTAAAATCTGCTTGCACATTGCCAGTTGCCTTCTCTTGACTGTGGAAACTCTTTTGACAACATGAAAAACTTCAGGCTAATGTGTAGGATGATAAAGAGCCTGAGGAGAGAAGCCCATCATATCCCAGTCAAGACCTAAAATCATTAGCGAACCTAGATGGCATTTTAAGTAAGCAGAGATGAACCTTTTGAACCCAAGTTGATAGCCCACAGACTTGGGAGCTGTTAAGTTGTTTTAAACCACTAAGTTTGGAGATGGTTAGTTATATGGCAAAAGATTACTTTAAAAAGGTTACTGATTTTAAGGTAGGTAGTCACTTAGAACCTAATATATATCAGGTATTGATACACATACCAGAGCTAGGGCAATGAACACAACTGAGATACATTTCAGTGGATAAATTCAGCATCAGCTACCTTTGATACTAAAAAAATTGATCCACAAAGACTTTATATCAATATTCATTTGAAGCAATTCATTGAAGCAATTCATGAAGGAATGCATGAACATTCCCTTTTACCATTTTCTTTCTAACAGTTGTTATTCTAGGAATTTTTGCCCTAATCTGATAAATGTGAAATTATATATAATTACTGTTTTAATTTTCATTTCCCTGATTACTAGTGATTTGTTTTTATGTTTTATTGTGTATTTGGGATTCTTATTCATAGTGAATTTCTGGCTCCTGTCCTTTATCCATCTTACTGTCGGACTGTCTTTTTACTTACTTATTCATTGCTCTTTATATATATATATATTAATGCTTTACCAGTTAAGTGGGTTGCAAGTAAATCTCCCAGTTTGATCATAAACTATTTGTTTCCCCACTCCCTGCATCAAAAACACTTTTTAAATGTTTCTCCAGCATTGTAATAAGTCTTAAAATCTGGTAGAGGGCAAGTCCTCCTTCTTGATTCTCATTCAATTATCTTGACTAATTCAGTTTCTGTTTGCCTCCCTTACATTTGCCCCATATACATATATCTCACCGAGTCCCACAAAGATCACTGTAGTGTTGCTTTTTAAATTTTAATTAACTTGGATTTATTGTTAAATTTGAGGTTAAACAATGTCTTTTAAGATAATGTCTCTTCCCATCTATGTCCATGATACCTCTCCATTTTCTCTGCAATGATTTCACAAATCTTTTATAGGGCTTATTCTTAGATGGACACAGACAAACAGGCAGATAGATATTTGCCATTGTGATTGCACTGTTTTTAAAGAAAACTATATTATCTTCTTGGTTGTCACAGATGCCTTTAGGGTCTTATGTCATATCACCTCCCCTCACCTCTGATTTCAGCCTTAGTTGTGGCAGACAATTCCATGTTAAGGACTTTCTGAGCCTTCTCTGAATCCACAGAAGCCCACTAGGTACACACCACACACACAGCAGAGAAGTTGGGGGGAGTTAATGTCATCAAGAACAAATCCCAACCAATGGGGGCACAAGAGCCATGGATAAATGACCCAGCGCCCTCTCCTTTCAACCGGTAATTCTGAAACTTTGTGTGCTTCTCAGATGTCACAGTGAAATTAGACACCCATCATCTGTAGCAGTGACTTCAATAATTCACCCATGTATTGACTTTTGCTCCTCTCCTTCTTCACTCTCCTGCTTCCTGATTACTGCTCCTTGAGTTCATATCAAAAATTAATTAGCTGCACCTAATTCTTGTTTTAGGTTTTGCTTTCAGGGGAAACTCAAACTAAGAGATTGACATATAGAAATACTATTGATTTTTTTGTCTATCGATTAATTTCCAACAATTTTGCTGAATTCTCTGATTTATTCTAATAGACTGGAATAGATCTTGGGTTGTCTATGTACTTAGTCACATTGTCTCTGAATAAAAAAATATTGCTTTCAAAACCTGACTATTCTTATATGTTATTTCTTGTCCCATTACAAAGACTAGGACTTACAATACTGTGTTGAATAAGAGGAGTAGTATCAGGTATCTTTAAATTCTTTTTGACTTTATAAATAATGCTTCTGTACTCAGTTGTGCATATTTCCTATAGGTTTTTTTTAAGACTTTATTTATTTATTTATTCAACAGAGAGAGAGAGACAGCGAGAGAGGGAACACAAGCAGGGGGAAGTGGGAGAAGGAGAAGCAGGCTTCCCGCTGAGCAGGAAGCCCAATGTTGGACTCGATCCCAGGACCCTGGGATCATGACCTGAGCCAAAGGCAGATGCTTAAAGACTGAGCCACCCAGGCACCCCTTCTATAGGTTTTTCATAGAGACACTTTATGAAGGTGAAGAAGTTTTCTTCTATTATGAATGAATATTAAATGAAGTTGAATGCTTTTCCCTGAATCTACTGATAAAATAATATTTTTCCTCTTTTAATCAGTGTTTTATAACATGAAACTGTTCTTGCATTTCTGAGAACAACACTACTTGCCAGTATCTTTATCCAGTTTTGATATAATTTCTGTTTTGCCTCCAGAATGCATTGGAAAATGTTTCCTATTTAGCTTTTCTGTGTAAAAGTGAATATAAGATAGGTAATAATTTCTCTAAAAGTTTGGTAAACACTTGTAAAATTGTGTTAGTCTGGGGCTAAGTTGTTAATATACTTTGACAAATGAATAATGATTATAAGTTCATTTCAGGTTCAATTGCTTTTTAAATTAGTAAAATTTACTCTTCTGGGAATTATCCATATCATCTATGTTTTAAACATGAGTATTAACGAGTTGATCATTTCTTATGATTTTAAACCTCTCTATATACCTTGTTATACTCTTAATTCCTAATATATATTATTAGTAGTTTATTTTTTCCCTCTAATTATATTGCCAGATGACTATTTCACTTTTTTTTAAGGTTTTATTTATTCACTTGAGAGACAGACAGAGGGAGAGAGAGAGAAAGAAAGAAAGAGAGAACAGTAGAGGGGAGAGGCAGAGGGAGAAGCCGACTCCCTGCTAAGCCGGGAGCCCAATGTAGGCTCAATGTGGGGCTCAACCCCAGGACCTGGAGATCATGACCTGAGCCAAAGGCAGACGCTTAACCATTTGGGCCACCTGGGTGCCCCTCACTTGTCTTTTTTTAATAACCAGTCTTTGACTTTGGTTGATTCATTCTTGTATTTTTTTTTTTGGATTTGTTTTTCTTGGTAATGTTTTCTATTGCAATGATCCTTACTCTTCCTTCTCTCTTTTGTACTATTTGTTTTGGGTTTACTTGGTTATGATATTTTATAGATTTATTGAGATATGCTTGACACAAAATAAGTTGGACACATCTTAAGTTTACAATTAGTATAAATTGTGACATAATTATACACCTGTGAAACAATCAGCATAATGAAGATATTGAACATTTCTGTCACCCTAAGGGGTTCCTCATGCTCTTTTGTAATGCATCCATTACTCTTTCTTCCTATTGCATAATCTTCAGACAATCACTGGTATGTGCCCAGTCGATATAGATTATTGTTCATTTCTAGAATTTCATATAAATTAAAACAGAGTATGTGCTTTTTTTGGCCTGGTTTCTTTCACTAAGCATACCTCTTTTGGGATTCATCTATTTTGAGGCATGTGACAGTAGTTTGTTCTTCTTATTGCTGAATACTATTGTGCATATTATACAAATTTGTTAGTCCATTCAATGTTGAAGGATTTTGATTGCCTTCAGTTTCTATTACAAATAAAGTAACTAAAAAAATTGGTGTATTGGCTATTTCTCTTAGTTAAATACCTTCAAATGGAATGGCTATTTCATATGGAAAATCATATTTAAATTCTTACGAAAATGCCAAACTGTTTTCCAAAATAGTACTGTTTAACATTTCCACAAGTGCTACATGAGAATTCCTGTTGCTGTGATTCCTTGCTAAAACTTCGTAGCAACAACCTTTTCAAATTTGTGTTTTACAGGGTGTGTAGAGTTATCTCATTGTGTTTAATTTGCATTGTCCTAATGATGTTAAGCATCTTCTCATGTACTTATTTTCTATCTATATATTTTCTTCGGCTAAGTGTCTATTAAAATATTTTGCCCATTTTATTGTTTCTCTTACTATTACTGCATTGTAAGTGTTCTTTATTCTAGACACAAGTCCATTTTCGATATGTTTTGTAAATGTGTTTTCACAGTCTATGGTTGTTCTTTTTGATTTCTTAAATTTCTTTTAAAAAACATTATTTCATTTTGATGAAAATGGATTATTTTTTATAGCACATTCTTTTTCATCTCTCACCTAAAAATCTTTACCAAACTCAATGTCATTTAAAGCTTACATTTAGATTTGTGGTCCACATAAATACATTTATTGTAAGAGTTGTTTTCTCTCTCTCTTATTTTTTTTTGCACTTTTATATCTATATTCATGAAAAATTATCTTTTCCTCATTGAATTGCCTTAACCCCATTATCAAAATCATATAACTGAGACAAGCCAACATGGTGCATGCAGCCTGTGGGTGCCTGGTCCAAGGCCTCTGGTGTGCACTGGAGTGGAGAAGGCAGGGAGTTCCGAGTCCAGCCCCTCAGCCCATCCATGGACTCATTTTAATTCTCCCAATCATCCCATGAGTTGTATCACTCTGGCTTTCAAGATCCTCTTCCCACCAATCTTCCACACACTCAGCCGAAAAGAACTGCACCTTTCCCGAGAGCAGCATCATTGGTCTGACATAAGACAATTCAGCCATTGGTCAGAAACAGATGTGCTTCATGAGTACTACCTCCTCCAGAAAAAAAAGCCTGTTCTGTCATTCAGGAGGGTAATCTTCATTTTTTCTTTTTTTTTAAGATTTTATTTGTTTATTTGACAGAGAGAGACACAGCAAGAGAGGGAACACAAGCAGGGGGAGGGGGAGAGGGAGAAGCAGTCTTCCTGCTGAGCAGGGAGCCCGATGCGGGGCTTGATCCCAGGACCCTGGGATCATGACCTGAGCCAAAGGCAGACGCTTAATGACTGAGCCACCCAGGTGCCCCTCAGGAAGGTAATCTAAGACCACATGTCACCTGCCTTGTTTTCCACATGATCACATGTGGAACTCTGCAGTGGCCCCTGTGAGATGGCTGAGGAATGGTTCTGTGTGGACTACGCCAAGCATGGCATGGCCGGTTGCAAAAAAGAAATGCCAGAAAGAGATTGTGAAGAGTGTATGCCAGATCAGCAAAGTAGTGCCCATCCCTTTTCAGAGTCCAGGGGTGATGAGAAAGTGGTATCATATTAAATGCATGTTGGTACAGCCACTTTGGAAAACAGTGTGGAGATTCCTCAAAAAATTAAAAATAGAGCTACCTTATGACCCAAGCAATTGCACTACTGGTATTTACCCCAAAGGCACAGATGTAGTGAAAAGAAGGGCCATATGCACCCCAATGTTCATAGCAGCAATGTCCACAATAGCCAGACTGTGGAAAGAGCTGAGATGCCCTTCAACAGATGAATGGATAAAGAAGATGTGGTCCATATATACAGTGGAATATTACTCAGCCATCAGAAAGGATGAATACCTAACTTTTTCATCAACATGGATGGGACTGGAGGAGATTATGCTAAGTGAAATGAGTCAAGCAGAGAAAGACAACTATCTTACGGTTTCACTATTTGTGGAAATTAAGGAATAGCATGGAGGACATTAGGAGAAGGAAAGGGAAAATGAAGGGGTGAAATCAGAGGGGGAGATGAACCATGAGAGACTATGGACTCTGAGAAACAAACTGAGGATTTCAGAGGGGAGGGGGGTGGGGGAATGGGTTAGCCCAGTGATGGGTATTAAGGAGAGCATGTACTGCATGGAGCACAGGGTGTTATTCGAAAACACTGAATCATGGAACACTACATCAAAAACTAATGATGTATTATATGGTGACTAACATAATAAAATAAAATAAATTTTAAAAAAATAAACGCATGTTTGAGAAACTGGAGTGGGCCCGGGCCACCACAAAAAATATTGAGGACCACATAGAGCTAAAGGCTGGGAAGAGCTGGAAGATAATGAGAAGGAACAGATAAGCCAGCACATTGCAGATCTGTCTTCTAAGGCAACAAGCACACCAAAGAAGAAAGCTACTGTCCAGGCAAAGCTAACAGCCACTGGCCAGGTGACATCTCCAGTGAAAGATGCATCATTTGTCACCAACACCAATCCCCAGAAATTTTCTAACTTTTTAGTCAAGCCCAGCAACTCCAGGGAAGTCTGCTCAAGGCCTACCCCTAAGGCAAGTCTGTCCTCAGCAAATGTGACCCCAAGCACAAGGATTGTCTGCTATGTTAGTTTTGGAAGTTTTGTGCCATGGTGGCTGAAAATCCTGGCTATGACACGAAGACCCAGATGATCCAGGACTTCCTTTGGAAAGGTTCAGCAGGAGAGAGTTTCCACAGTGATGTGTACCTAACAGTGAAGCTGCTGCTGCCAGCTACTATTAAAAGTGTTTACAACTTGAATAATAAGTAGATTGTGAAGATTTTCAGCCACATTCTTAACTGCAACCCAAATGATATGGCACGAGACCTAGAGCAGGGTGAAGTGTCAGAGACAATCAGAGTCTTCTTTGAGCAGAGCAAGTCTTTCCCCTCAACTGCCAAGAGCCTCCTTACTATTCAAAAGGTGGACAAATTCCTCCTTCAGCTCTCCAAGCTCACCAAGGAGGATGAGCAGCAACAGGCCCTGCAGGACATCGCCTTCAGGTGTCCAGCCAATGACCTTAAGTGCATAATCAGGTTGGTCAAACATGATCTGAAGATGAACTTGGGTACAAAACATATGTTAGATGCCCTTGAACTCAATGTCTATGAAGACTTCAAAGCCTTGTGCAACCTGTAGGACCTAGTGGAGGAGGTCCTCTGCAAAGAGCCGGAGGTAGAGAAGTAGCCAGGTCAGAGATGAGCTCTGAGCACCCAGGCTTCACTGATGATGCCAGTATAGCCCATGCTGGCTGCCATCTGCAAGTCCATCAAACATCAGATGAAGGAGTGTCCTAATGGCATGTTCTCTGAGATCAAGTATCATGGGGACTGAGTCCAGGTGCATAAGAAGGGGGACCACTTCAGCCACTTCAGTCACAGACTCAAGCCTGTCCTGCTCCCCAAGGTGGCCCACTTTAAGGACTATATCCCCCAGCCTTTCTGTGGGGGCCATGGCATGATATTGGACTCTGAGGTGTTCCTGAATGATACTAGACAGCCAAACCACTGCCCTTTGGGACTTGGGGAGTGCACCAGAAAGTTGCCTTCCAGGATGTTAATGTCTGTCTCTTTGTTTTTGATTATATCCACTTTAATATCAGCTTGATGGACAGGCCTGTGTGAGCAGCAGAAATTTCTTCATAACATAGTTGAAATTCCCAACCAGATCATGTTCTCAGAAATGGAGCAAGTCACTAAAGCTTTAGACTTGGCTGACATGATAAACTTGGTGATCTGAGAAGGGTTGGAAGGGCTAGAGCTGAAGGATGTGAAGGGTACATATGAGCCTGGAAAGCAGCACTGGCTAAATGTGAAGGAAAACTATTTGAATGAGTGAGCCATGGGTGACACAGCTGACCCAGGGGCTTTGGGGCCTTCTATGGGCATGGGAGCAAAAGTGCCATGATGTCCATCTTCCTCATGGGCCGCTATGACACAAGCAGCCAGAAGTGATGCATAGTCATCAAGTGTGCATGAGGCCATGATGATATGATGCTTGCCCACCTGCAGAAGGAACTAGATGTGGTGAAGATCCACAAGGATCCCAGCAAGATACCTAACTGGCTGAAAATCAACAAGATCTGCTATCCTGACTTCATTATTGTCCCAGACTCAAAAAAAGCTGCCACATGGAAGACAAAGGGGCTGAGTCCTCCAAATCTGAGGCTTACAGAGCTGATGGCATCTTCATCTGATTCCCTCATGGTACCCAGATCCTTGATGATAAGGCCTGGAAATCTGCCACTAACTTGCCCCAACTCAAGGAACTATACCAGCTGTCAAGGAGAGGGCAGAATTCACTTGGCAACTGGAAAGGAGGGGAATTCCACTACAGGGGGTAGCAGTGGAGAGAATAAGGGTATTTCAGGGGCTGCTGGGTCTTGCAAGGCTCCCCAAAGCAGCCCTCCACCAGTGCCAAGAAGGCAGGAGGGAGGCTGAGTAGCCTCAACAGCAAAGGCGGCAACAAGCTGACAGCAAAACCTTCCCCTGTGAAAATGGGAGAAAAGCAGAAGGCTCCCGATGAGACCCTGTACCAAGCAAAGGTGCTGCTGGACATCTTCACCATGGCGCAGCTCTACTTGCCACCCTCCACACCAGACTTCAGCTGCCCCTTTGTGGCATTCAATGGGAACCTGGTGCAGGAATTTGACATTGCCTCAGCCACACATGTACTGGGTTGCAGGGACAAGAACCCTGATGCTCAACAGGTCTCCCCAGAGTGGATTTGGGCATGTATCTGGAAGCAGAGGCTGGTAGCTCCCTGCTAGGACTGTGGCCCTCCCTGTTCTTCATAGGGTTAGGGATTGGCGAGGGGGGCGGGGCAGTGGCCTTTCTTCAAGCAGTGCATCTTCCAGAACCTGCCAACTGTGCTTGGTCTCTTCCCAACCAGGGGTTAGTTGCTGTTAGTGCCGTCAGTGAAGTCAGTTTCTTCTGCTGGTTTACATAGATCTTTCAGATCTGGGTGCTGGCTGGGTTGTTTTCTTCTAAAAAAAGCTTTTTTTTTCTATAAATAAAATATCTTAACAGTTTAAAAAAATCAAATGACTGTATATGTTAGAGTCTATTTTGGATTCTCTATGCTGTTCTAATGACCTAATATTCATTTATGCCAATGCCATGATGTCTAGATAACTATAGTAGTCCCTTAAGTCTTAAATAAAATACTGTAACTTTTTCATATTTGCTCATAATTTTCAAAATTGTTCTGGATATTAAAAGTCTTTGATTTTCCATATAGCTTTTAGAATCAGCTTATCAATTTTTACAGAATAAAACAATTTCTAGGATTTTTAATAATTTTTTTCATGGACTCAATAGATAGAGTTGGAAAGAACTGACATCTTAATATTGAGTATTCCAAACCATGATCATGGTATGTCTCTCCATTTATTTAAGTCACTTTATTTTCAGCAGTATTTTATAAATTTCAGTTTATAGGTTTTGCACATAACTTGTGAAAGTAGTCTTTATTTCATATACTTATAATATTTTAAGTGGTATTTTTTTCAATTTCAATTTATAATTGTTTGTTGCTACTGTACATAATCATTTTTGGTCTGATAAACTTTTATCCTACAACTTTACTAATTCTAGAAGTTTTTGGATCCATTATTTAGACTTTTCTATGTGGAGGATTATGTTGTCTGCAAGTAACAATAGTTTATCTCCCTCTAAAATCTGGGTGTGTTTTTTTTTTATTGGGTTATTTTATTTTTATTGTACTGTTTATTTTACTTTATCAATTTAATATTATATTATTTTGTCTTATTGAATTGGCTCCAACCTCCAGAACAATGTTCAATGGAAGTGATGAGAGCAGTCATCCTTGGTGTCCCTGATATTGGGGGAACACATTCAACTTTCACCATTAATATGATGCTGGTTATAAATTTTACATAGATGCTTTTTTATCTGGTTGAAGAAGTTTCCTTTTGTTTCCTGTTTGCGGTGAGTTTTTTTTTATCAAAAATGAATGTTTAATTTTATTAAATGATTTACCTGCATCTATTAAACTGCTCATATGATTTTCCTTTTTTGATAGTTTAATATGGTGAATAATATACTGGTTGATCTTAGAGCGCCAAGACAACTTTACCTTTCAGGTGTAAGTTATACTTAGCCAAGACATATTAGCTTGTATATTTTGTGGATTATATTTGCTAAAATTCTGTTAA
The DNA here is from genome assembly GCF_037043125.1 of Eumetopias jubatus. Taxonomy (NCBI): domain Eukaryota; kingdom Metazoa; phylum Chordata; class Mammalia; order Carnivora; family Otariidae; genus Eumetopias; species Eumetopias jubatus. The sequence goes on from NW_028274807.1 coordinate 63,170,634, forward strand.
TACTTTGTGTTAATGGTCATGAGGGATATCAAGATATAGTTCATATTGTCAAATTTATAAATATATGTTTACTATATTTAGTTATTATCTTTTCAGTGTTTACGGGATTGTATTAGCTCTGTCATTCTTTCAATTTAATTTTATTTAAAGTTAAGTTAGTTAACATATAGTGTACTATTAGTTTCAGGGGTAGAATTTAGCTCTCTAATTCTTGATACTGGTATATTATTTTTCCTCTATCTTTTCTAATCCATCTGTTTAGATGATTATCAATTTAATTGATCTTCTCCAAGAAACCACTTTGGTTTCCTCAGTTTTTACTGTTTTGTTTGGTATTTCATTAGTTTCTGCTTTTATTTAATTATATACTTCATAATGATTACATTTGGTTTAATTGTCTAGTTTCTTAAGATGGAAGCATAAATCACTGATTATAGATTTACTCACCCTTAATTTTCAATATTATAAAATTCCCTTTAAGCCCTTCTTTAGCTGCATCTCCAAATATTTCTACACTGTGTTTTCACTATCCATAATTTAAAAATATTTTCTAATTTCCCTTGTGATATTTTTTTGACCTGCAGATTATGTAGTAGTATGTTGACTGGATTCTAAATACTGAAGGATTTTCTAGACATCTTTCTCTTATTGATTTCTAACTTAATTCCATTGTGATCAGAGTAAATAATTCGTTTTATCTGAAATTTAAAGAATTTATTGGTATTTGTTTTATGGCCTAGAATATGGTATATCCTGTTAATTGTTTTGTGTACATTTAAAAAAAAGTTGTTGGGTGACTGCTTTATAAATGTAAATCAGGTCGAAATACTTAATTGCACTGCTCATGTCTTCTATACCTTACTAATTTTCTTTCTATTATTCTATCAGTTAGTGGGGCATGCTGGACTTTCGTACTATTGTCAGACATTTTCATTTTACTTATGTTAAAAACCCACAACATATTTTTACTATTTTTCTTTAAAATGTTAATAATTTTTAGAGGAATTTACAAAATAAGAAAAATATATTTACCAACACATTTTCCACTTCTCATGCTTTTCATTCTTTAAGTACATCCAAATTTGCATCAGTCATTTTTCTTCTCACTAAGGGATTCTCTTCAACATTTCTTATAGTCATAATGGTGAGTAGTATAGTGGTAGTCTACTGGTGATTATATGCTAAGCTTTTCTATATCTTAAAATTATTTCACCTTTGTTTATGAAAGATTATTTTACTTGGTTAGAGTGTTCCCCTCTTCTCTGATTTACATTGTTTCTGAGAAGAAATGTGCCATCATTCTTTTTTTTTTTCCCCTTTAGGGTAAAATAGGACTTTTCCCTACCTTTGGTTTTGAAGATTTTCTCAGTAATCACTTTGTTTTAATGCAACTGTGTTATAATGCACCTTGGTATAGATTTCTTCTGATGGAGGTTTATTGGGTTTCTTCGATCTATGGCTTTAGAGTTTTATCAAAATTGGAAAATACTGGTCAGTATTTCTTTAAATATCTTCATCTTTCCTACCCTTTTATCTTTCTGGGACTCCAATTACACATATTAGAATGCTTGGTGTTTTCTCACTGCCACACTGATCCTTCTTAAAAAAAAATCTTTTTCCTATAGTTTCTATTGCCATTTCTTCAAGATTATTATTTTTTTCTTCTACTATGTCTATTCTACCATTAAACCCATCTTATGTATTTTTCATCTTATACAAGACTAAATTTTATCTCTGGAGGCTTGATTTGGGCCATTTTGTGTCTTCCATTTCTCTCTTTTTTAAAAATTTAAATTCAATTTAGTTAAGATATAGTGTATTATTAGTTTCAGGGGTAGAACCTAGTGATTCATCAGTTGCTTAAAACACCCAGTGCTCATAACATCAAGTGCCCTCCTTAATGCCCAGCACTCAATTACCCCATCCCCCCAACCCACTTCCCCTCCAGCAACCCTCATTTGTTCCTTATAGTTAAAAGTCTGTTATGGTTTGCCTCCCTCTCTGTTTTTATCTTATGTTATTTTTTCTTCCCTTCCCCCATGTTCATCTGTTTTGTTTCTTTAATTCCACATATGAGTGAAATCATATGGTATTCGTCTTTCTCTGACTGACTTATTTCACTCAGTATAACACTCTCTAGTTCCATCCATGTCATTACAAAGGGTAAGATTTCTTTTTTGATAGTTTAGTAATATTCCATTGTATATGCATATATGACATCTTCTTTATCCATTCATTAGTCAATTCCATATTTCTCTTTAACAACCTCATGCTTTCTTCTTCATATTGAGCATATGGTAAATATTTATAACACATATTTCATATTCTTATCTTCTAATTCTCCCATATTTATTATTTCTGTTTCTATTTGTATTGATTACTTTTTATCCTCATTATTGTTTTTATTTTTCTGCTCTTTTTTTCATGCCTGGTAATTTTGTTGTTGTTGTTAAAGATTTTATTTATTTACTTGACAGAGAGAGACAGCGAGAGAGGGAACACAAGCAGGGGGAGAGGGAAAAGCAGGCTTCCCACTGAGCAGGGAGTCCAATGCGGGGCTCGGTCCCAGGACCCCGGGATCATGACCCGAGTGGAAGGCAGATGCTTAACGACTGAGCCACCCAGTTGCCCCCATGCCTGGTAATTTTTGATTCAATGCCAGATTTTGTCAAGTTTATAATTTGAATATCGATTTTTTTTTCATTTCTTCAAATACTTTTGGGCATTTTTTTATTATGCACTTAGTTGGAAACAATTTGGTCCTTTCAAAGCTTGTTTTTAGGATTTGTTAGGTAAATCCAGACAGCTTTTGTACCAGGGCTCTGACTGATCAGAACAATTATTCCTGGCCCTGTGTGAGGATTGTTCCACATGATCCTTTCTAATGGGATTTTCCCCCAACTTTGTTTCCTCACCCACATGTACCAATTAGTACTCATTGAAGCCTCTGGGAGAATCCTTTGCAAATCTCTGGAGCTCTCTTTCTCTATGCAATTGTTTTTTCTCTAGTAGTCTTCTCTATGAATTTTAGAGCTTTGGTCTCCCAACATCTGAATTCTGTCTTGTAAACCACTGGACCTAATTTGACTTCCCTCTCCCTATGCTTCATCCTGGAAATTACCAGTATGAAATTAGAGGTAATTATACAGTTCACCTTACTTGATTCTCTTTTCTCAGATCTAACTATTTTAGATGTGTTGCCTCTTATCCAATGTTTGAAAATCATTGTCTCAGATATTTTGTTCAGTTTTGTAATTATTTAAGGTAAGAGGTCAGATCCAGATTCAGTTTTCCTGACCTAAAGCAGAAGTCTTAAACTTTGTTATTCTTTTTATAATTACTTGCTAACAAATGGATTTAAGGCTATATGTATCTTCTTTTTTTTTTTTTTAAGGCTATATGTATCTTCTAAACTGAAGCTTCATCCTGAAAGTCTGATGATCACTTCTAAATATTTTGTTATTTTCATTAGGATTTCCTATTTGATTCATAAACTATGTAAAAGTATGTCTTTAGACTCCAAATTTATCAGATTTTATAGATTAATGTAGATTGCTATTTCTAATCATAATGCATATTTCTAAGGAATTTGGACTCATATTGAGATTTTTATTTTGTATTTATTAAAAGTTCCTTTTGATAAATGGATATTATTTATTTTGCATTTATTAAATACATTATATTGTTTACTTTGTATTTATTAAAAGTTCCTTTATGGCCTAATATGTGGTCAGTTTTATATGTGCTTAAAAATAATGCTTATTCTCTATTTTTGAGATGCAGTTTTTATAAAAATCAATTGTATTAAGCTTACTCATTGTGTTGTTCAATTTTTCTGCATCTTCAGTAAGTTTCTTCTTGTATGACTCACCAGATTCTGAGATACAATTGTTAAAAGTTTACATTATGATAAAAAATTTGTCAATCTCTCTTTGAAATTCTTTGCTTTTTTGCTTCATATATTTCAAGTCTATATTGTTAGAGGTATGAAGTTCAATATTGTTATATATTCTGAGAAATTATTCTAGTTTCCACTAAGCATAATTATTTTTGCCTGCATTTATGGCTTCCTAATGTTAATAAACCTATATATCTTTTTAAATATAGTATTTTCCAACTAAACTAAAATTTAAAAATTAAGAAATGGCCATAATATTCTACTTTGGTTTAGTTTTATTGTGTGGTAGGAAAGCAAGTATGAACTGTACATAGGTTTATAATAAAATGCACATGAGAATAAAATGAAATTATAGTTTTTAAAGTGTTTTTATAAAAATACCTTACCAATACTAGATATCATCATTCTGAATCTGTTACTCTTCTTTAGTCCTCAAAAATACAAAATCTATCCCCTGGTGGTAATTACAAAAAAAATGGTAGCAAGTGCAGTAATTAATTGATCTGCTAAAAAAAATTTTTTTTAACTCATTCCAAAAACCAAAAACGTCCTAGAGCAACTGCATAAATTCATGGATTAAGCCATTAAGGGTTAAAGAGGATGGACTAACTAGAGAGTCTCATTTTCTTAATGGACATCTCTTTGATTTTTGTGAGGGACTATTTAGCTAGCAATTTTTCTCATTATTAATGGCTAATGATTACTGTCATTGTTAATCATCTGCTCATATATGTCTTAGTCCAGGCTGCTATAACAAGTACCACACACTCGGTGCCCTAAACAACAGAAATTTGTTTCTCACAGTTCTAGAGGCTGGGAAATCTCAAATCAGGATGCCAGCATGGTGGGGTTCTTGGTGAAGGCTGTCTTCCTGATTTGTAAATGGCTGCTTTTTCCTTGTATTCTTATGGCAGAGAGCAAAGAAAGGAAGCAAGCTCTTTGTGTCTCTACTTATAAGCCACTAATGCCATCATGAGGGCTCCCCTCTCATGACCTAGTTACCTCCCGAAGACCCCATCTCTGAACACCATCACAGTGGAGATTAGGATTTCAAACATATGAATTTTGTGAGGACACAAATATTCAGTCCATAGCAACATATTTTGGCTATTTTTATTAGTATGTTCATCCATTTTGTTACTAATTATTAAAATCTTTCATTTATGTAGTAATTGTAGTAATTATTAAACATACAAATTTGATTTTAAATTTTTTGTTTTAATATTGATAATAACTTTATAGTATGTGTCAATTTTCATTGTTATTTGTGGAAAATATCGATCTGGTTGTAGGATTTTTTGTCTTTCTTTTATGTATATAATATTTTCCCTGGATTCCAGCTTTCCTTTTTGTCTAGGCATTTTGTGGTTGGTCCTTTTTTTGTTTTAACTATTTAATCATCTAGAATGCATCATTCCCCCAAATATATCTTACTTTCTGTATTGGCTTCATGTGAACTGTGTCATAGTCTATATAAATGTGGTTGAATCTACCCTTATGCTTTCTACTTGGTACAATTAATCAGTCAGTTCTTACTCCATACCAAACTATTTTAATGACTTTGGCATTCTAATACATTTTATTATTAACCAGTACAAACCACTTCTCATTATTCTTTTATTTTCAGAATTTGTGGGATGTTAGAATCATTAATTTTCCAAGATGACCTTTAGAAACATCTTTAAAACTTTTCAAAAACATTCATTGATATTTTGACTGGAATTATGTCATATTATAAATTGTGCTATCCGGAGAATTAATATTTTTAGTATTAAGTAAGTCTCGGTATTTGTTTCATATAGTCATTATATTTAGTGGGGTTATTTTGCACTTATCTTACATTTCTTATTAGGATTATTTGTACATATTTTATACTTATTACTGCTTATTAGTAAGATGACCATATAATTTATTATTCAAATCAGTAGACTTTAATAGTGAAAGAGAACACTATAATAATAACAAGCATAAATAGGATCTCATAGTTATTATTAATATGATTTTTTGAAATTTTATTTTCTAATAGTTAATGTCACTAAATAGCAATGGTGTCTATGTTTTTTAAACAAGCCAACCTTTCTACCACTATGTTAAATGTAATCATTTATACTTTCTCTTATTTTTTCAGATTATCAAATATGTCACTTACATATAATTATAATTTTGACATCATATAATTATATGCCTAATTTATTTTTCTTAACTTATTGCATCATATAGAGCTTCCAGAAAAATATTAAATACTAGCAGTGAGGGAGTGTATTTTTTTCTTTGATTCCTTACTGGGACCACAACTAGCACAGTATCATTTTGATGTAATGGTAGTTATTTCATGGGGGGGGTCCTTCCTATTTTTTTTTGTAAATTATACTAATTGAAGTATAACAAGCATAAAACACAATATATAAAATCATATTATATAACTCAATGAAATTTCACATCTGTGTAATCAGTACCAAACCAAGATAGATAATATTTCCAATCCTCTAGAAGTATCTTCTACTTCTACCCAGAGAATTACTATATTCCCACACAAAACAAATATTGTGATATATAATATCATATATCAAGTTTCCTGCTTTTGAAATAGATACACGCATATGTACACTATTCCCCACAGTATGTTTTCTTTCATGTCTTTCTTATCACTCAGTATTATGTGAGTTTATCTAAATTTATATATCTACAGTAAGTTTTTGGGCTGTCATTGATAATTATAATTATCTATTATATGAATATACCTCTGCTTATTTATTCATCCTATCCTTTTTATGGCCATTGAGGTTGTTTCCAATTTGGGTTTATTACCAATATTCCTGTGAAGTTCTTGTATACATCTTGTGGTGAGCATACACATTTCTGTTTTGAATATGCTTAGGAATTCAATTACTGTGTCATAGCATATACATATGTTCAGCTTTAGGAGATGTTACCAGTTTTCCAAAGTAGGTGTATCAATTAACACTCATAAGGAATATGAGTGTACCAGCTAGTCTATATTCTTACCTTCACTTGTTTTAATTTGTTAATTTTCTTTTTAATTTTAGTAATCCAGGTAAAGTGTGTTGAAGTACATCATTGTAAATTTTAATTTGCAGTACCCAGTTGACAGGTGAGGTTGAACATCTTTTCATATATTAATTTACCATTTGGAAATCACCTTTTATAAAGTGCCTATTTAAGATATTTATCCATTTTTTGATCCATTTAAATTTTTTTCACATAGGTTTGCCTGGGTTCTTTTTTGGATGTGTGTTGTTTAATCATATACTTATAGCAAATATCTTCCATTATATAGCTTGCTTTATAATTTCTTAAGGTATTTTTGTGTGTTTTGATAAAATTATCTTAATTTTAATAGCCCAATTAATCAAATTGTTTTTTTTATGATTAGTGATTTTTGCCTCCCTCAACTGATGAAGATACATACTCTCCTGTTCTTTTTTTTCCTAAGCACTTTAATTTTTAGCCTCTATATTCAGCTCTTCATATTCCATCTGGAATTGAATGTTTTATATGGTATGAGTATGGATGTCAAGATTCATTTCTTCTATATGGATATCTAATTGGTTCAAAATCATTTTTGAGAAGATATACTTTCACAAACTCATTATAATGCCAATTTTGTCATCATAAATCAAGTGCTCATATATGTGTGTGTTGATTTCTAGACGCTTTATTCTGTTTCAGTGGTCTGTTGATCTATTCTTACACCAATGCTATAATCATTTAATTTTTATAGCTGTAAAATAGGTTTTAATATCTGACTATACATCTGTCAGCTTAGTTTTTATTTTTTATGATTGTCTTGAGTATTCTTGTCCTTTTTCATTTCTATATGTGGTAAATATGTGAGGTCCTGCTTGGATCCCCTTTTAGTGGAAGGGAAAGTCTTGCCTGGAGAAAAGTCTTTACTGTTCACTCCCCTTTGGGGATTGCCTTAAGTGGAGAGACAAAACTCACCCAAGGCCATGCCCCTTTCCTAAGTGTAGCCCACATCTAACTACTGACCATTGTGAGGGCATACATGTCTGACTCTTGCTCAAACTGAGAAAATACTGAAGAGTCATCTCAGTTTCAAAGATCTTCATAGTACTATGAAGTTCTCCATTGAGACTACATTTTAGTTCATTTTCTCCTTTTGTCTAATTCTGCATCCAGCCCTTCCATTCCTCAGGTGTTACACCCCAAAATATTCCTAAGAAATCTGTTGCATACTAATCTCCATCACAGTATGTGCTTCCTTAAATACACAGTCTGACAATTGGTGCCAGGAGTGACCCAAGAGAGTAAACTCTGGAATGGGATTTTGCACCTGGCTTGTCTACCTATCACCCTGCTCGTAACAAGAAACCATTAACTCCTTGAGGTAGAACACTGAGCCCCATAACAAGATAGCAGAGCAATTGTTAAGACACATATTATCATGAACTGGGATGGTATGCTGATGGCAGTGAATTCACTAATGGTATAACATATCAGGTATTTAAGAAATATGTGGGACACAGTAACTATAAGAACTGTGGAATTAAGTGACTGTAGCTAAGTTCAAATGAAGAGAAGAAAAGCTAAGAGTGATTAATCACAACTAAAAGCTAACTGAGACAGTAAAAGCGCCTCCTTGGTAGTAAAAAAACAACAAAAACAGCAGGATGGCTGAGAAAGAGATGAGAACATATCCAGAATTTAATCATAAGAGTAGTAGAGCCCAAGGGACGAACTATTATCCTAAGCAGGTCTACCATTTACCCAAGCAATACAAATTGTGCTGGTAAAGAGGACAACAACATGACTAACATATTCAGTTTTGGCTCTCTATAAACCATAACTGATGACTGGAGTTGCAATTACAATATGGGTTTACTGATGTCAAGAGGTAGAACTGAATGGGAAGAAATCAGAGAGGGAGACCAACCATGAGAGACTCTGGACTCCGGGAAACAAACTGAGGATTACAAAGGGGGTGTGGGGGGGGATGCGGTAACCAGGTGATGGGTATTAAAGAGGGCAGGTGCTGTGATGAGCACTGGATGTTATATGCAACTAATGAATTGCTGAACACTACATCAAAAACTAATGATGTACTATATGCTAGCTAACTGAACATAATAAAAAAATTTTAAGAATAAAAAAGAGTGATTATAGGACCCCAAAACAATAGAGGTCAGGTGGTAGGGCTTAATCATCAGAAACCAGGTGTATATACTTTTCATGAGATTGGAGGGACAGCCAACTGACCTGAACCACAGAGAATTACGGAAAGTTTTTAAATAGAATATAACATTCCTAGGAGCAAAATAGGCAGCCAAGGGAACTACTCATCCTATATAATCAAAGAAATCAAGGGAGGCTAGAGCAGTCACCTAAATAACATTTTTTTGACTCCTTGTCCAGTTTTTGGATGTAAGCCAGTTTTCAGACCCAGAATACACTGACTAAAGGAGAAGCCAGATGCCAAGGAAGAAAAATATATGTGTTTTTCCTTTGGAAAAATATATGGTAATTATTCCCCCCATCTTTCTTCAAAGGGACTTACAGCCATCTACTTAGGTAAACAATATCAAAACCCTTGAGGTGAGATGGAAATGGCACAAATTAATGTTTAAATTTGAAACTAGAATGAAGAAGTTGTGTTTCTCTAATATCTGCATTTATTTTTTTTAAGATTTTATTAATTTATTTGTCAGAGAGAGAGAGCAAGTACAAGCAGGGGGAGCGGCAGGCAGAGGGAGAAGGCAGGCTCCCCGCCGAGCAGGGAGCCTGATGCGGGGCTGGATCCCAGGACCCTAAGATCATGATCTGAGCCGAAGGCAGACGCTTAACCGACTAAGCCACCCAGGTGCCCCTAATATCTGCATTTAATTTACCAATTTTACTCCTGAAAAATCTAAATGGATCAGAGAAAATGACAGTGCATTACCACAAACTCAACTAAGTAGCTCAATGTGCAGCTGCTGTGCCCATTGTGGAATATTTGTTACAGAAGATTAACATGGCTTCAGGTACATGATATGTAGCCACTGACCTGGTGAATGCATTATTTTATATTTCTATTTTTAAAAATGAAGATCAGAAACAGTTTGAATTCACTTGGAATAGACAAGAATATACATGTCATAAGAAAGTCTAAAGAGCTCTGGACTGACGACATCATTCAGAACGCTATACTGGTTTATAATATCAATGATATCATATGAGATTACAGCATCTAATCAGAGAGGATAATTGAGAGAAATTGCTAGTGCAATGGAGACATGATAAAACCTGTGAATGCCAAAGGGTAGGAGATAACAAAAAATCAGGAACCAACCACATCCATAAATGTTTTTGGTGTCCAGTAGTACAGGGAATACTGGGCCATTTACTTCAAAGGAACAACAAATTACTGTACCCTGTACCTCCTACTACAGACTTTTAACCAACTGAGCCACCCAGGTGCCCTTAATAGAGATAAGGGGGATAAGGAAGGGATAAACTTCGGGGGTCCTTCAGGCAACATATTCCATACCTGGGAATACTGCATCAACCTATTATACAGAGTGACCTGAAAATTTGTCAGTTTCAGTGAGGCCTAGAGCAAAAAGGGGTTCTAAAGCAGGTTCAGACTGTGGTGTGTGCAGCTCTGACTCTTGGATCATAAGAACCAGCACACCAAGCAGCTTCTTGGTTATGCTCTGTGATTACCATGTATCTCAGCCTATTACTCCAAGGAACTGAGTTCTACCAATAACCTGAATAATCATGGAAGAGAATCCTGAGCTCCAGATGAGACCACAACCCTGGCCTACACCTTACTCTCAACCTGAAAGACCCTGAACAGAGAACTCTGCTATCTTGAGCCCAAACTTCTGACCTACAGAAACCAAGGGATAATAAATTTGTGCTTCTTGGCACTTAGCACCACCTGCTAAGTTTGTGGTAATTTCTTGCACAGCAATAGAAAACTAATATATCCACCATTAGTATTCTTGGGGGCTATCTTAGAACTCTTAGTAGAAAAAGATGCCTTGTGGAATCTGTGGCAACTTCGATGGGAAAACCATAATGTACACCTTTCAGTGCTCTGAAACAAGGCTGTGCCATTTGAAGTGGAGAAATACACACATTTGAAAAGATAGCTTGTGGTGTGCTACTGGGCCATGGTAGAGTTGAAATACATGACCATGGGGTAACATATTTGCTCATCATAAACCAGGTTCCACGAGACCCACCAAATCCTAGGTTGGATAGGTCTATTGTAAAATAGAAGTGGTATGACTGTAAGTGAGCATGAGCAGGTTAGGAAGACACAGCAAGGTGCATGAGTACATTACCTCAATCCCCATGCCATCCACCACTATTGGATAAGCACTCTCCCTCAGTTCATAGTTAGGTCACATATGGATGAATTGGTTTGGTACAACTGGGCAAGCCAAAAATGGATAGCAGCTACATTACAGTCCTACATAGGACCATATAGGTAGCTTTGGGAAAGATATGAGTTAGGGGAAAGCTTCCCAATAGGGAGAACTTTGGGTAATGCACTTATTCATACACTTTGTATGATAAGAATATAAATGGATTTATGCTCATTGGTATGTGGACATATGAGCATGAGCACAAAGTATAAATATTTTTATGCACGTTTGTATACAAAATGAGCATGTTAATACTTGAAAAGTATTCTACATAGACAAGGCACTAAATAAACAGGTAGACAAAATGATTTGACATTAATATGTTACATTCATTGATTACATCTAATGGTCTATAGATTCTTTTAGATTCTGTTGGGATTTCTACATATATATATATATTTCTTCTATTTCAATCTTTTTAAAAATATAGACAGGGCAATTCCAGTTTTTTTTCATTTCTTTTTGTATCATTTTTGCTGATTTTTGTTTTTCAAGATATTTGCCAACCTCATCTATATTGACAAGTTATTAGCTAAAGTTATTCTTAATATATAAATTTTAAAAGCATCTGTAACATCTGTAGTGATAGGCCCTTTTTCATTTCAGAAACTGTTAATTTATGTCATCATTTTTATTTATTCTTACTAGTTTACCAATTTTACTATTTTTTTAAATATTTTTACTTTGATTCTCTATATTTTATATTTATCATAAAATCACCTAATAATTATGTTTATTACTTCCTTCCTTCTATAATTTTTGAGTTTACATCAGTTCTTCTTTACCTACTTGAAATATATATTTAATTAATTTACTTTTCATGTTTTTGTTTTTAATATATACATTTAAAGTACTAAATTTCCTCTAAGTACAGTTTTAGCTGCATATCACAAATTTTTATGTTCTCTTTTGTATTTCTTTTACTATGGTGAGGGAGAAAATTCTCTCAGATAATTCCCCCACTTCCTTGCAAATGCGTCTCTTTTGCCTCCTACCTTGAAGGATAATTTATATAAAGGGATACTAAAGAATCCTTTTAGGATAATTTTGCTGTAAAATTCTAAGTTGGTACCCATTTAATTTTAAAATTTTGAGGTTGTCATCACACTGCCTTTTGGCTTTCACCCTATATGTTTAGATGTCAATTACTCATTTGATTCCTTTTCCTTTGAAGGTAATGATTCTTATTTTAATCAAGAGTTTAGGGGTTGATTTAGCCATAATTTTTCAAAAGTTTTACTATTCTGTTCCTAGATGTATTTTTCCTTGTATATATTCTTTATTTCACCAAATGAAGAACAGATTTTGTATTTAACAATAAAATATGATATGACTATAGTAGAAATATGGGAAGAAACAAAGAGAATTGATTCCTCAGCTCTAATAAAAGAAAGCTAATAAATAATGTCTCAGTTTTATAGTTAAGAAACAGAATTTCAAGTGTGTGTATAAAAATGTGTATTAAAATACCAAAAGAAACAGCCTCAAGAATTGAAAGTGACTGCCTCTGGGAAGGAGCCAATGAGATTGGGAGAATGGAGCAGAAGATTGTTGCTTTCTGTTCTGAATGTCTTCACATTAATTGATTTTTCCATAATATGCAGGTAATAAGTTAATAGAAATAAAATTAATTGGAAGTAACATGAATTATATATTTAACTAATGTCAGTGATTATTCACAATATTACTTTACTCAAATTTTTAGTTATATACGCTGAAATGGCTCAAGAAAAAAATTTTTTTTAATTTAAATTCAATTAGCCAACACATAGTACATCATTAGTATCAGATGTAGTGTTCAATAATTCTTCAGTTGCGTTTAACACCCAGTGTTCATCACATCACGGTGCCTTCCTTAATGCCCATCATTCAGTTATCCCATCCCCCCACGCTCCCTCCCCTTCAGCAACCCTCAGTTTGTTTCTCATAGTTAAGAGTCTCTCATGGTTTGTCTCCCTCTCTGATTTCTTCCCATTCAGTTTTCCCTCCCTTCCCTTATGGTCCTCTGCACTGTTTCTTATGTTACACATATGATAAGTGAAACCATCTGATAATTGTCTTTCTCCAATTGACTTATTTCACTTAGTATAATACCCTCCAGTTCCACCATGTCGAAGTAAATGGTATGTATTCATCCTTTCTGATAGCTGAGTAATATTCCATTGTATATATATATACCACATCTTCTTTATCCATTCATTTGTTGAAGGATATCTCGGCTTCTACAGTTTGGCCTGGGGTGCAGGTGCCCTTTTGTTTAATTACACCTATATCTTTGGGGTAAATACCTAGTAGTGCAATTGCTGGGTCATAGGATAGCTCTATTTTTAACTTCTTGAGGAACCTCCATATTGTTTTCCAGAGTGACTGTACCAGCTTGCATTCCCATGGACAGTGTAAGAGGGTTCCCCTTTCTCCACATCCTCACCAACATTTGTTGTTTCCTGAGATGTTTATTTTAGTCATTCTGACTGTGTAAGGTGGTATCTTACTGTGGTTTTTATTTGTAGTTCCCTGATGACAAGTGATGTTGAGCATTTTTTCATGTGTCTGTTGGCCATTTGTACATCTTCTTTGGAGAAATGTCTGTTCATGTCTTCTGCCCATTTCTTGACTGGATTTTTTGTATTTTGGGTGTTGAGTTTGATAAGTTCTTTATATATCTTGGATACTAGCCCTTTATCTGATATGTCATTTGTGAATATCTTCTCCCATTCTGTAGGTTGCCTTTTAGTTTTGTTGACTGTTTCCTTTGCTGTTCAGAAGCTTTTTATCTTGATCAAGTCCCAATAGTTCATTTTTGCTTTTGTTTCCTTTGCCTTTGGAGATGTGTCTAGCAAGAATGCTGCTGCTGAAGTCGAAGAGGTTGCTGCTTATGTTCTTTGATTCTGATGGATTCCTGTCTCATATTTAGGTCTTCCATCCATTTTGAGTCTATCTCTGTATACGGTGTAAGAGAATGGCCCAGTTTCATTCTTATGCATGTGGCTGTCCAATTTTCCCAGCACCATTTATTGAAGAGACTGTTCTTTTTCCATTGGATATGTCACATTAATAAAAAAAAAGGACAAGAATCATATGATCCTCTCAATTGATAGAGAAAAAAAGCATTTGACAAAATACAATATCCTTTCTTGATTAAACTCTCCACACTGTAGGGATAGAGGGAACATCTATCATATCATTCTCAATGGGGAAAAACTGAGAACTTTTCCCCTAAGGTCAAAAACATGATAGGGATGCCCACTCTCACCACTGTTGTTCAACATAGTACTAGAAGTCCTAGCCTCAGCAATCAGACAACAAAAAGAAATAAAAAGCATTCAAATTGGCAAAGAAGAACTCAAACTCTCACTCTTCACAGATGACATGATACTTTATGTGGAAAACCCAAAACTCCACCCCAAAATTGCTAGAACTCATATATCAATTCAGCAATGTGGCAGGATACAAAATCAATGGACAGAAATCATTTGCACTTCTATACACTAACAATGAGACTAAAGAGAGAAATTAAGGAATCGGTGTCATATACAACTGCACCAAAACCCATAAGATACCTAGGAATAAATCTAACCAAAAAGGTAAAGAATCTGTATTCTAAAAATTACAAAACACTTACGAAAGAAATTGAGGAAGACACAAAGAGATGGAAAAACATTCCATGCTCACAGACTGGAAGAATAAATATTGTTAAAATGTCTATGCTACCTAGAGCAATCTACACATTCAATGCAATCCCTATCATAATACCATCAACTTTTTTCACAGAGCTGGAACAAATAATCCTAAAATTGGTATGGGACCAGAAAAGACCCTGAATAGCCAAAAGAATGTTGAAAAAGAAAGCCAGTGCTGGCGGCACCATAATGCCTAACTTCAAGCTATACTACAAAGCTGTGATCATCAAGACAGCATAGAACTAGCACAAAAACAGACACATAGATCAATGGAACAGAATAGAGAGTCCAGAAATGGATCCTCAACTCTATGGTCAACTAATCTTCGACAAATTAGGAAAAAATATCTAATGGAAAAAGAAAATTTTCAATAAAGCATATGATTTTTCTGCTGTCTGCATGCTTTCTTATCTGAACAATTTTCTCTGTGTCCTTCAGAAGAACTAATTAGTTAGACGAACCTACAAAAATTTTACTTTGAGGGGTTAATGTTTGAAAGAAGTTTGAGATCAAATTGATTTTTGTAATTTGTAGGTGAAGTGTTTTTGTTTGTTGGCTGGTCTATTTATGTGTTTACTCCTCACATATTGACCTGAATGTTTCCTCTATTTTTAAAATCCTTGACATTCAGAAATGTGTCCTGCCTATATATATGAATTGCTCTCTTTTCATGAATTTTCCTTAGCATTTAGTGAGCTTTGGGCAGTACAAACTCAGGACTAGCACAACATTTACACTCTTTCCTGGTTTCTAAGGCCAGGTACGTTTCTATACTATTTTAATTGCTCACAGTGATCATAAGTAAAGTGACGAAAAAAAAGTTCCAATGGGTTTTTCAGAAACTTATCCATAAATTTGGGAAAACTTAATTTTCCTTAGTGCCAATCCTGCCTTGCTGACCATTAATTATTTAAGTATAAAGGTAGTTATGGTAGAAATGCACTACCTAATTGCTAAAATAAGACTTTCTTTGCTACGCTTTTGAGGCATTCCTTCCCTTCACAGTTATCAATTCCTTCACTTATAATTAACACTCTTTCCTTCTCTGTACTCTCTGCCCTTTCAGGATACAAACATGCACAGATAAACCTTATTCCAGCACTTTGGCAAGAGGTAAGTGTGCTACTTAAAGGAAATCTATAGTGACTGTTTCTATAATGAGAACAATACTTTTGAAAGAAAACACTTTAGAAAGTACCTCCTAATTCATCTTTTTTGGTGAAATTGTAAAAATAGATTTAATTAAACAAAGACAGTTATAAACCCATAAAATCATATGCATAGATATTGGTAATAATTTGAAACATCATGGAAAACAAGTAAAATATTTGATAAGAATGAGACAACTACCATCATTTTAAAATGTAAAAAAGAATTACTCATTACTCTAGAAACTACAGTTCTGTAAGCTTAATTTTAGTGTCAGGAAAATGCTAACATAATGCAGTAAAAATCTTATTAATTCTTAACACAGGAGACCAGAGAAAGAAAAAAATACAGAATTGCAATTAACTTGCTTGAGATTATCTAAATTTTTTTTTATTAAAGTAACAGAACATCTAGATATCTGGGAACTGGCAGTCTTCTTGCTATCCTAAATAAACCAATATTGGATTAATAAGATTTTTTGTTAACACAGGAGCAAAGTTGAAAATTCATGGAAGAAAATGGCATGCTGGGTAACATAGCTTTTTGAAGAAAATAATTTTTTTAATTATAAGAATTATTATTTCATAATAGGACTAAGTCATTGTACAATTCTGTACAAATTACCTTATAGCAAAATAAGTGTTTTGAAATGCAACTATTTTATTACTTAGAAAAAAATCTCTAATGCTAAAGCATTTTCTACCAATAAGCAGTGATGATCTTAAAAAAATTTTGCTGAAGATCTCATAATGACATGCGATACAATGTACTTGAGTGAAATAGGTACAAGAGGAAAATAATTATGCTCATTGTATAAAAATGCATGCTCCTGATCAAGAATTAGAGGAGCAGCACAAAACAAAAATAGAAGAAGTGAGAATGAGTTTAACACAGGATAATTGCTGGGGTTAATATTTCATATACCTAATTCCAAAAATCGTGTGTAAGTGTCTCATTATGTGATACTAAAAATTTATTCAGGGGTGGGGGGGAACAAAGATAGTAGCTTAGGAAGACCCTTAACTCACTTCCTCCCATGGACATACTAAATCTACAACTACATATGGAACAATTCCCACTGCACATATGGAATAATTCCCGTTGAAAAATTAACTAAATGAATAGCTTTCTCCATAATAAGTGATAAAAGGATTACATCCAGAGAAGTAGGAGAGGCAGAGACAAGAATCCCATCAAACCCAACTCCAGCGTCATGACACACAACAGGGAGGTATCTCTGGGCTAGAGCCTCATCCTGAGGAGTAAGGGATTTGTGGCCCACATAAGGCACTCCAACCCTTGGGACCTGCACCTAGAGACAAAGTCTCTAAAAACATTCCAGGGGACTATAGGGGCTGTGAGAATCTGAGATACTCCTTTCAGAGAGCTTGTGCTCGTACTCATTCTTTGAGCACAAAGGAAGCAGTTTGAGAGGTGACTAGATTATAAGTGAAGGTGATTCAGTTGCTAATCTTAAAGCATCTGTTGGAGAAGCAGGGATTAGTTGGGATTTTCCTTGGGGACAGCATTGTTTGCATTCTCCTGCTACCTTACTATGCAGGTGGGTGCACAGAGACACATCTCATTAAAGCCAAGGGTTTGTCCCACCCTCAGTGCTCATCCCAAGCCTCACTAAAGCCAAGGGTATACCCCGCCCCAACACTCTCCTGTGGCCTTGCTATAGCAGGGCGGGGGGGGGTGGTGGAGGCGGGGGGGGGGGTAGTTCACAAAAGGAATGTCTCTTGACTGCCTGGCTATGGTGGCCAAAGGGGCTTGTGCTCCTGGACCCCACAGGATTGTAACAATCAGAAAGATAGTTCTGGGCAGGATACCACACCCAGACACTAGACAGCAAAATGAAACACACCCCCAGTCTGCACATGATAAAACCCCTTTAATCATCCTGTAGCTCTCAACTTGAGGGAGAGGCTTCAGGAATACTACACATCTAAAGGCTACAAAGGCACTCTCTGAGAACATAAGAAGGGAGACACCATCTGTGCACCTTCCCTGGGCCTTGCCACAGCTTGCTAGAACATCTCAGAAAGGAGCTTATACATTGAACTGAAGCCCTGATTCTTAGAACTGTCTCCCATGGGACATCTCCAAATCTCCTGGTCTGGAAGTCAGCAGAGTCTATGACTGTGGTCCCACAGGACTGCATATATCTGCAAACTTTAAAAGCTGCTGCCTGAAAATCCGGCTTCCAATCAGCCTGAATTTAGGCTCTGACTGAGATTACTCCCTTTGGAACACTGACAGGTCCTGACACACCCTCAACACCTGGGACCTATCAAAAATAATTCAAGCAACTTAGACAGTCACAAAGGTTCAGGAGAAAACCAAGAGCTAGAGCAAGGTTGAATGATAAGGTTCACCTCCTGTACAAAGAACACTCCTTCAAAACTAGAAGGGGTAGCTATTTCACCTAATACATAAACACACAGTCAAACCAAATGAGGAAACAAAGGGATATGTGCCAAATGTAAGAACAAGACAAAAACCTTGGAAAAAGGACCTTAATGAAAAGGAGGTAAGAAATCTACCTGATAAAGAGTTTTAAGTAATGGTCATAAAAATGCTCACTAAACTCAGAGGAAGAATAGATGAACATTGAGAACTTCAACAAAGAGACAGAAAATATAAAGAACTACCAAAAAGAAGTCACAGAGCTAAAGAATACAATAACTGAAGTGAAAAATATACTGGAGGCATTCAACAACAGACAAGTCAGAACAAATCAGTGACCCAGAGATAGTGGAACTTCCCCAAATAGAGCAACAAAAAGAAAAAAAGAATTTAAATGGTGAAGATAGCTTAAGAGACTCATGGGACAACCTCAAGTGGAATAACATTCCCATTATAGGGGTTCCAGAAAGAGGAGAGAGAGAGAGAGAGGAACAGAAAACTTACTTGAGAAATAATGGCTGAAAACTTCCCTAAGCTGGGAACAAAAGAGGCATCCAGTTTCAGGAAACAAAGAGTTCCAATTAGATGAATCCAAAGAGATTTGCAGCAAGACACATTATAATTAAACTGTCAAAAGTTAAAGATAATGAATCTTAAAAGCAGGAAGAGATAAACAACTTGTTACATAAAAGGGAAACCTATATAAGACTATCAGCTGATTTTTCAGTAGAAAGTCTGCAGGCCAGAAGGAAGTGCTATGATATACTTAAAGTGTTGAATGGAAAGAACTACTAAACAAGGATACTCTAACCAGCAAAACTATCATTCAGAATTGAAGGAGAAATAAAAAGTTTTCCAGACAAACAAAAGCTAAAGGAGTTTATAACCACTAAACCAAGAAATGTTAAAAGGTCTTCATTATGCTGAAAAGAAAAGATACTAACTAATAATAAAAAACATATGGAAATATTAAGGGGGGCATGTGTGGTGATGAGCACTGGGTGTTATACACAACTAATGAATTGTTGGACACTACATCAAAAACTAATGATGTACTATATGTTGGCTAATTGAACATAATAAAAAAACATATGGAAGTAAAAATCTGGCTGGTAAAGATAGTGTGAAGGTTAAAGGACAAAGGTAGTAAAATTAACTACAACTACAATAATTTAGTTAAGGGATACATGAAATAAAAAGATGTAAAATAAGACATCAAAAACAAAACACAGGGAAGGGTAGTAAAAATGTAGAGTTTGTAGAATACATTCAAATTTAATGTATATATAGACTGTTAAATGTAAACCTAATGATAACCACAAAGCAAAAATCTACAGTAGATACACAAAAGATAATGAGAAAGGAGTCTAAACATAACACTAAAGAAATTCATCAAACCACAAGGAAAGAGATCAAGAGAAGAAGACGGAAACAGAGAGGAACTACAAAAACAGCCAGAAACAATAAATAAACAATAAATAAAATGGCAATAAGGACATACCTATCAATAATTACTTTAAATGAAAATAGACTAACTTCTCCAATCAAAAGATTCAGAGTAGCTGAATAGGTTAAAAAACAAAACAAAACAAAAAGATTCATCTATATGTTGCCCACAAGAGACTCAGTTCAGATCTAAGGAAACACACAGACTGAAAGTAAAGGGTGGAAAAAGATTTTCTTAAAAAACGGAAATGAAAGGAAAGCTGGAGAAGCTCTACTTATACCAGATAAAATAGACTTTAAAACAAAGACTGTACGAAAAGATAAAGAAGGGCATTACATAGTGATAAATCCAACAAGTATGTATAACATTTGAAAATATTTATGTACCCAACATAGAAGCATCTAAGTATATAAATATAAAGCAAATATTAACAGACCTAAAGGGAGAAATAGCAATACAATTATAATAGTGGACCTTAATACCTCACTTACATCAATGAACAGATCATCCAGACAGGAAATCAATAAGCAAACATCAGCCTTAAACAACACATTAGACCAGATGAACTTTAAAAATATATACAGAACATTCCATTCAAAAGCATCAGAATACACATTCTTCTCAAGTACACATGAAATATTCTCCAAAATTGATCACATGTTAGGCCACAAGGCTCAATAAATTTAAGACTGAAATCAAATCAACCATCTTTTTTCTGACCACAGTGGTATGAAACTAGAAATCAATTATAAGAAAACTAGAAAAATTTCAAATATGTGGATATTAAACAACATGTTACTGAACTACCAATAGGTCAACAAAGAAATCAAAGTAGAAATCAAAAAATACCTTGAGACAAATGAAAATGGAAATACAACAACCCAAAATCTATGTGATGCAGCAAAAACATTTCTAAGAGAGAAATTATAATAATACAGGCCTATCTCAAGAAACATGAAAAATGTCAAATAAATAATTTAATTTTACACCTAAAGGAACTAGAAAAACAAAAGAAGCTCAATGTTAGCAAAAGAAAGGAAATATTAAGATCACTATGAAAATAAACAAAATAGAAACAGAAAAATAGAAAAGCTAATGAAACTAAAGATAGTTCTTTGAAAGGATAAACAAAATTGACAAGCCTTTAGCTAGACTCATCAAAAAAAAATAGAAGGCTCAAACAAATAAAATAAAAAATGAAAGAGAAGTTACAACTGATACCACATAAACAAAAAAGATCATTAAGAGACTACTATGAACAATTATAGGCCAACAAATTGGACAACATGGAAGAAATGGATAAATTCTTAGAAACATACAATCTTCCAAAGCTAACTCATGAAGAAATAGAAAATCTGAACAGACCAATATGCTTATAAGGAGACTGAAACAGTAACCAAAACCTCCCAACAAACCAAAGTCCAGGACCAGGCAGCTTCCCACCTGAATTCTAACAAACATACAAAGCTTTAATACCTATCATTTTCAAACTCTTCCCAAAAAAAGAAGAGGTGGAAATACTTCCAAATTTATTTTATAAGAAAAGCGTTATGCTCATATCAAAAGCAGACAAGGACACTACAAAAAAAAGAAAATTACAGGCTGATATCCTGGTAAACATAGATGTAAAAATCCTCAAAAAATAGTAGCCCCCAGTTTGTTTCTCACAAACTGGGGGTTCTGGAGGGGAGGGGGTTTGAGGGATGGGTTAGCCTGGTGATGGGTATTAAAGAGGGCACGTTCTGCATGGAGCACTGAGTGTTATATGCAAACAATGAATCATGGAACACTACATCAAAAACTAATGATGTAATGTATGGTGACATAACATAATAATAATATTTTAAAAAATAGTAGCAAACCGAATCCAACAATATGTTGAAAGGGTCATACACCATAATCAAGTGAGACTTGCTCTCAGGAAGAAAAAGTAGCTCAACATCTATAAATTAATCAACATGACACACCACATTAACTAAATAAAGGATAAAAATCATATAATTATCTCAACAGATGCAGAAAAGAGCATCTGATAAAATTCAATATTCATTTATAATAACTCTCAACAAAGTGGGTATAGAGGAAACATACTTCAACATAATAAAGGCCATATGTGACAAATCCACAGCAAACATCATACCCAATGGTGAAAAGCTGAAAACTCTTCCTTTAAGATAAGAAAACATGGCAAAATGCCCACTTTAACCACTTCTATTCTACATAGTATTGGAAGTTCTAGTCAAAGAAATTTGGCAGGAAAAAGAAAAGGCCTCCAAATAGGAAAAGAAAAAGTAAAACTGTCACTATTTGCAAATGACATGATTCTATAGATTGAAAACCCTAAAGACTTCACCAAAAAACCCTTAGGACTAATAAATGAATACAGAAAATTTGCAGGACACAAAATTAATATATAGAAATTGGTTGCATTTCTATACACTAATAGCAAACTAGCAGACAGAGAAATTAAGAAAACAATCTCATTTAAAATGGCACCAAAAAGAATAATACCTAGAAATAAATTTAATGAAGGAGGTGAAAGACCTGTACACTAAAATTAAGACATTAATGAAAGAAACTGAAGAAGACACCAATAAATGGAAAGATATTCTGTGCTAATGGATTGGAAGAATTAATATTAAAATGTCCCTACTACCGAAAGCAATCAACAAATTCAATGCAATCCCTATCAAAATTCCAAGGGCATTTTTCAGAGAAGTGTAACAAATAATTCTAAAATTCTTATGGAACCACAAAGGACCCCAATAGCCAAAGCAATCTTGAGAAAGAAGAATAAAGCTGGAGGTATCATTCGCCCTTATTTCAAACTATATTATAATGCTATAGTAATCAAAGCAGTGTAGTATTGACATAAATACAGACACATGAATCAATAGAACAGAATAGAGAGCCTCAAAATAAACCCATACATATATGGTCAGTTAATTTATGACAAAGGAGGCAAGAATATACGATGGGAAAAGGACTGTTTCTTTAATAAATGATATTGTAAAATGCTGATAGCCACATGCAGAGTAATGAAAATGAACTGTCATCTTACACAATACATAAAAATTAGCTCAAAATTGATTAAAGACTTGGACGTAAGACCAGAAACTACAAATACCCTAAAAGAAAACATAGGCAATAAGCTCCTTAACATCATTCTTGGTTATACTTTCTTGGATCTGACTTCAATGTAATGCAATGACAGTCAAAGCATAAAAAACCAAAGGGGACTACATCAAACTAAAAATCTTCTGTACAATGAAGAAACCATCAAAAAAAAATCAAAAGGTGGGGCACCTGGGTGGCTCAATCGTTCAGCGTCTGCCTTCAGTTCAGGTCATGATCCCCAAGGTCCTGGGATTGAGCCCTGCACTGGGCTCCCTGCTCAGCGGGAAGCCTGCTTCTCCCTCTCCCACTCCCCTGCTTGTATTCCCTCTCTCGCTGTGTCTCTCTCTGTCAAATAAATAAATAAAATCTTTAAAAAAAATCAAAAGGCAACCTTTTGAATGGAAGAAGACATCTGCGACTTGTATACCCAATAAGGGGCTAATATCCAAAATATATAAAGAACTCATACAACTCAACAACAAAAACAATCTGATAAAAAAAATAGGCAGAGAATCTGAATAGACATTTTTCCAAAGAATATATATAGATGGTCAACAGACATATGAAAATATACTCAACATCAGTAATCATCAGGGAAATGCAAATGAAACCCACAATGAGATATTATCTCACAGCTGTCAGAATGGCTATTATCAAAAGACAATAAATAAGTGCTGGAGAAGTTGTGAAGAAAAGGGACTCTTTTTTTTTTTTTCCTCTGTAGAACAAGAACAGGTCATTCCTTTATTGACATGCATAAAATACATCACATTTTCTGTTCTGCTGATGCTATAAATTCAATACCAATTCTCCAGCCACATCAGTTATGAGCATAAAGTATATCATGTAACCTCAAATCTCTAACAGTGGAAGGCTTAAAAAAAGACTGGATGCTAGAATAATGCTGCTTCCTTTGATGTGACAACTGAGCATCCATCTCCCTCCCCCTCAGATGATTTCTTCAGCATGTTAGAGCAGTGAGGAATGGTTTTAGTCTCATAACTGAGTTAGAGTGAAGACATTGGCCACATAATACACATGCTCCATTTTTAAAAAAATTCTGAATCTTGGGCAACTGTTCTCTTGTAACTACTTTACAGTTTCTAAAAGCAGTTATTGTCCAAAGCTGGAAGAACTTAAGTCTTCTCAGATGAGCATATGAATGAATGGAGGGAGGTAAACAAAAAATAAAATTAAAAAAGATGAGGTCTGATAGGGGAGCAGCCGGATAAGAAAATCAAAAAAGGAACAGTAATTTAAAGTTTATTCCAGCTATAATGCAGGTTATTCTGACTTTAAGGTAGCATCACATGGCATACTTCTGAGTCCATTCCTGAGATATTCTGTTGTACTTATCTCTGTCTGTTTTATAGATCCGTGCAATCTCTGGCACTAGGGGGTCATCTGGGTTTGGATCACATAGCAGTGAACAAATGGATAAAAGAACTTTAGAAATAGTTAAAGCAGGAGACCACTGTGATCTTAGAATATCGAGACAAATGCTGCCAATACTGTTAATATTTGGATGATAAATTCTTGTTGTAAATGCAACCTTAGGTGGTTTGAAGGGGTAGTCTGTAGGAAAATGAATTGTCAAAAAGAATACACCGCCTTGATATGGGCTGTCATTAGGTCCCATAATTGTGGCTTGCCAATGAAACATATCATCCCCAACTGGACCTGCAGAACATTGTGCTGGAGGGTCACGGGCCAAATCACTAAGTTCCTTATTAATCCATTTCAGCGCCATAGTCTGTGCTTTTCGTCTGGCTCTTCACTCTCTCGGTGTGTGCTCAAAGGTCCGGCCAAAACTCTTGATTATCCGGGCGGCAGGGAAGGATTGTCTCTTCGTCTCACACCGGCTCTGCCAGACACAGGTGCAGAGGGGCCAGGGCCTCCCTCAAGCTGCGGCCTCGGCCTCCTCCCCGCGCGGCAGCTGGTGCCTCCCCGGCCCTCGAAAAGGGACTCTTGTACACTATTGATAGGAATGTAAATTGGTGCAGGCACCATGGCAAATAGAATGCAGGTTCCTCAAAAAATTAAAAATAAAATTATCATATGATCCAGCTATTTCACCTCTAGATATTGACCCTAAGAACCTAAAAACACTAATTCAAAAAAACAGACACACCCCTATGTACATTTAAGCATTACTTACAATAGCCCAGATATGGCGGCAACCTAAGTATCCACTGAAAGATGAATGGATAAAGAAGATTTGGTATATATAAACAATAGAATACGACTCAGCCATGAAAAAGAAGGAAATCTTTCCATTTGCAACAACATGGATGGATCTTGAGGGTATTATGGTTAGTGAAATAAGTCAAAGACAAATACTACATGACTTCACTTGTATGTGGAATCTAAAAAACAAAGCAAATGAATAAACAAACAAAAAAATCATCACAGCTAGAGGCTGTCTAAAGGGAAATGACAACTAAATGTAATGTGGTGTCCTGGATGGGGTCGCAGAACAGAAAAAGAACATTAGGTTAAAAACTAGGGAAATGTGAGTAAAGTATGGACTTTCATTAATAATAATGCATCAACATTGATTCACTAATGGTAAAAAACTGCCATATTAAGGTCAGATGTTAACAATAGCAGAAAGTGAATGCAAGGTATATGGACACTCTCTGTACCACCTTTGCATTTTTTCTGTAAATGTGAAGCTGTTATAAGCAATAGAGTTTTATTTTTAAAAAAGAGTAAGAATAATGTCTATATATTATATGGAGTCATCTTCAGGAAATACTAATTAGGAAACAAAGGTGCAGAAGAGAGTGCATAGTATGCTACCTTTGATGAAAGAGAAGTAGGAAAGTGTGTGTGTGCGTGTGTGTGTGTGTGTGTGTGTACATACCCACTGTTCCATAGTGGGATGAGAAAACAAGAACTAGTAAAAATGGTAACCTATAGAGAAAAGACAGAATGGGAGGTGGTTTGGTGGGCAGTTATCAAAGTTAGGCTTCTTTAAATAGATCTTGTTTTACACCTTTAGCTTTGCAACTATGTAAATATTTTGCATAATTTTAAAATAAAATTGAATTTTTAAAAAGCAAAGAAATCCCTATAATCAAAAGCAAGCTGGAACAATTGAGCCTAACTATATATCAAATTGTTGACACAGTCATTCAGAGAATTATTTCAAGTGAAGAGAAGTATTTCAATAAAAGAATTTTGAAATACACAGTATTTAGGCTGCACCTCCGTAGTGGGAATTATTTTAAAAATAAAATAACCACAAAGATATCTAAACTGCATTCATTTCTCTTATTCTTGATAATAATATTGATTTTATTGTTTTGAAACTGAGAGAGAGAAGGCATGTTTTATACAATTTAAAGATCCTTTTGCCATGGAACACAAACAAAGACACTTGAACAGATGAGAGGCAGAACCCTTTGTTATTTACAGCTCAGAACAAGGGTTGACACACAGGCCACATAGGGGGTTGGTAACAGCAAGGGATAAGATAGCAGTGAGCTGGAACTGCAGGGGAAAAGCTTATGTATGGCAAGTGGAGTAGGGTTATAGCTAGGTTTTGCAGGCTTCTTGTGGATTGGCTAATTTGAATAATTTCCCAGGTTCCTTGGCATAGGAGATGTCCCAAGTTGTCTGATACCTGGCTCCAGGATGATTAGAGTGGGTGCATAGTAACCTCAGAGTGTGAGAGCCCTGATAAGGGAAGTGCTTAGTATGTGGATCTTAATAAGCTGCTCAAGAAGGGAAAATGACTAGCATCTAACAGGGCCTCAAAACTGATTCAAGATAGTATTAAGAAAGGAAATACTGGGCACCCGGGTGGCTCAGTTGGTTAAGCGACTGCCTTCGGCTCAGGTCATGATCCTGGAATCCCGGGATCGAGCCCACATCGGGCTCCCTGCTCAGCAGGGAGTCTGCTTCTCCCTCTGACCCTCTTCCCTCTTGTGCTCTCTATCTCTCATTCTCTTTCTCACAAATAAATAAATAAAATCTTAAAAAAAAAGAAAGGAAATACTATATTTAGGGGTACCCGGAAGGCTCAGTTGGTTAAGCGTCTGCCTTCAGTTCAGGTTGTGATCTCAGGGTCCTGGGACTGAGCCCCACATCAGTCTCCCTGCTCCCCTCCCTGCTTACAGGAAGCCTGGTTCTCCCTCTCCCTCAGCCCCTGCCCCCACTGTGTGCTCTCTCTTGCGTGCGTGCTTTCTCTCTCATAAATGAAATCTTTAAAAAAAAAAGACAATACTATATTTAGACACATACATACATACAGATAGAAAGGAAACAAAGATACTTGACAGAGTAAGGAGTGAGCAAATATTATTAATATCATGAGGATCAAAGATGATCAGAATAAGAGAAAAGATAAACAAATATTACATTAATTTAAATAGGGTTATTCAAAAACTATAATCTTTCACCCCAATTGGAAAGATGAATAGAAATTCTTGACTTAATTTCCCATTATAGAATAGTATATTTTCTAGTTTTGTCCACTGAAAAGGACTAAAAGTAATGATAACTCAGTAGTAATTATTACCCTTAGTGCCCATACTATGATCTCTAAATCCTATCTATAATCAAGAGGATCTAGGAATTATAAGAAAAAAATAGCTAAATTTATGTTTGGGGCAGGAAATATAAATGCATAAATGTGGACAGGTTATGCCTGAAAGCAAGAAATTGTCAAAGACTACCAGGATCATGTCAAAGAGACAGAGGAGCCAAATTTAAGGGGCCCTCAACAACCAAAGATAAGATCATCTGAGTTCATAATTATATTAAAAATATCTATTGTCATTACTAAAGGTAATTGTTTTGAAAAGCAATAAAAGGAAAGATTCAAGCATCTATCCTGCCTTTGCTGTATGGATAACATTTCAATATAACCAAAAGTTGATGAGTGACAGTTATCTCCATACAGAATCTCAGATAATAAATGCAGAGGAAATAATAAAATAAGAAATCATCATTTTGCAACCCTTAATTAAATAATAGATTCAGACATTTAACATCAACAGCCACTTAAACCAGCAGTTAAAATGCTGTTGGGGGAATGTTGTTGGACAAATTTAATGGAGGCAACAGACTGACAAACGACCCTATTGACCAATCTTATTACTAAAATTACAACCATCAACTATCATGTGCCTCCTGATGTAATGCAAGAGAAATAACAACAAAAATTAACCTGAATCTAACCAGGCTTCTAGATCTAAGTACAAGTTTACAGGAAATCTGATGACAGAATAAAAAGTTATAAGAGACTACGGTATGGAAGTTATCAACCAAATCCAAAATATAGGAAATTCTACAAAATGACTCTGTTTTTTAACTACATAAATGGGATGAAACAAAGAGGATAAGCTATTATTGATTAAAATAAATATAATAGATATGTCAATCAAATGCAAAATGTGAACCATGTTTAGATACTAATTCACACCAATCAATTATACAGAAATTTTTGAGATAATTTGGGAAAGGTTAACATAAATGAATATTGGATAATATAAAGTAATCATTTTAAAATGTTAGTGACTGTGATATTGGTATCACAGTTATGATTCTTTATGTTCATGTGTGAGTTGGAAATTTGTATTGAAGTATTTATGTGTTAGATAATAGCATGCTGCAGCATGCTTTAATAATGTCCAGCAAACTCAAAAGGGAGGGTGGGAGATGATACAGACAGATAGAGTTTAATATCATATTCATCTGCAGCAAGAATGTTCAGATAGTCATCCAAAGCAAAAATGGTAGAATATGGGTAACTACTGAAGCTATGTGAAGTATATATGGAGATTCATTATACTGCATTCTCAACTTTTGTATATGTCCAAATACAAACTTGAGAAGAGTTTCCAAAGCTAAGCTTCATTGTTTGTACAAGCAGTTTAAAAAAAAAGAAACAATATGAACAAACTCCTCTGCCACACTCTATGGCAGATTCAGGAACAAATATTTCTCAAAATAACAACTTATCTAGATCTTTCATTCTATGTATCCAAAATAAACAAGAAATATTTTTAAAAATCTTTTCATTGTTTATACATGTCCAAAAGATTTACTGTTTCCTCCCATATTGCCATGAGAGTCAAAACTTCCAGATACAAATTTCTGTGTTAGTCAGTTTTGCTAGGTTATGCTGTGTAATAAATAGCCTCCCCCCAAATTACAGTGATTTAAAACTACTGACCAATCTGAATTTGGGGGTGTTTTCCCCCTTACTCTCAGTACATGTAGGTGGCTAATCACTTGCAGTTATGCTCTGTGCTGGGGTAGAGTTCCAATATTTACAAGTCTCCATTCTCAGGTCTGGCAGAAAAAGCATCTCCTATTTGGAGCTATTCTCATGGCTGAGGGAAAAACCACAAAATGCTGAACTTAACCATACAATTTTCTTTAAAACATTTGTTTGGTAATTGGATGGCAAAACCTGAGAATGGGATGGAGAAATGGAAATTCTATATTCAAGAATGGGGTGCAATTATACAATGTCCCACAGAGAATTTTCCACAAAGAACATCCCTCCCTCCATTTTTTGATGCACCAAAATATTCTTGTCAACATTTATCTGGGCTCTTGAATGTAAAGCAACTTAGATTTACCTGTAGACTTAGTTTTTTTGGGCAAAAGCTTAGTCAAAAGATGATTGAGAAAGTTCTATGTCCACTACCTTAGGGAAACTGAGCATATTTTACCTTTAACAACCAGCTTAGTGCTCACATAAATTCACTGATCCAGCCTATTTAAGCCCTTATGGTGATGCTACCTCCAGAAGCTCATCTATTCTCCAGTCACCAGAATCTGGACAGGTCACTTTTGTCTGTCTACATTGATAGATTTCATAACTTGAATATTGGGGAAATAAAGGTTTCTCAATTTCTTCCTTACCAGAAAGTTCTTAGTTTTGTTTTGTTTTTATTTCTAGTTATTCAAAATGTTCCACACTCTCCCCTACCACCACCAATAAGCACTCTTCATGCTGAATACATCTTCTTACACCCAAAAATAATTCATCTTTCCCCTTACTAAACTCACTAAACTAATAATAACAAAGCAAAAACTTCAACATTAATAGTATGAAATATTAAATTCAAATAAAAATTTTAAAAGGACAAACAAGGTTATTTTATATTAATAAAACTTATAACCTTCAGAATAAAAGAGTCATGCAATTTTATGTGTCCAATGACAGAATAAAAATACATAAAGCAAAAATGTTAGACACAATTATTGTGGGAGATCTTAATGCCACTATCTCTTTCATTAGATCTATGAACAATAAGTAGTAAAATATGTTCACAAGTGAAATTTTTTTTATTTATATTCAATTAGCCAACATTGGTACATCTTTAGTTTTTGAGTGAAAATTTAATCAATGAAGTTGTTATGAGGTATATTTGGATTTTTAATACTACATACAGATTTTAGACTTTCAAGAATCCATGGAACATTTACAATAATGGATGGAGACCCATGCCCTCTTATTGAAGAAGAAGGAGGAGGAGGAGGAGGAAAAAAAAACTGATCTACTTCCTCAGTCACTACAGAGTTAAGTTAGAAACTAAGAAAAATATTTTTAAGTCAAATTAATGGAATTTAAAAATTCTCCCAAATTACTATCAAATCAAAGGGGGAAATTAAATCATAAACTATTTAGGAAATGGTAAAAATGACAGCTTATTAAAATATGGAGTGGGCCTCCAACATTTTCTTTTCTTCCTACTGATTTAGAAAGTTACAAAGATAGAGACCACATTTTCCAGCCTTTTTTGTAACTAAGTTTGCCATGTAACTATGGTCTGGCCAATGCAATTTAGAGAAATAACTGATACAACTTCCAGGTCATTACCATAATTATAGATAAAGTCACTTACTCTGGAATTTTTCTCTTTTTCTATTCTTTCGACTAGATCTGGGAGTTGTGTTGTCTTGGTTCTGATGATGCACTCAGATGAAGATAATACTGCAGGAATGGCAGAATAAGAAAATGAACTTAGGTCCCTGAATGATACTGTAAAGCAGAGCGACTTAATGGCTTGGACTTATCTGGCCTATTATACTAGAGAGAAATACATCACTATCTTGTTTGAGCAATTGTATTTTGGGATCTGTTTGTTAAAGCAGCTTAGTCTGCCTCCTCACTAAGAAAGTGTATGGCCAAAACTATCGTTGCAATTTCAATGATTAAATTATTTTATTAATAATTAAGAAAATATGAAAGTAAGTTAAGCATCAAATAAAATGAAGCCATAGAGGAAAAATAAAATAGCACAATCTATCCATAGAATAGTTAAATGAATTAGAAAGATGAAGTCAGAAACTAATGAATTAGAAAAACAGAGAGGCAACAGAAATACTAAGCAAATAAAATAGATAAAAATCATAAATCAAATTAATTATAGGGTCTGTTTGGAGAGGTGCATGAGAAAAACTAATTTTTAAAAAAATAAGGATATGATAAGAAGGATTAAAAGACCTGATGGATTTAGTAAGATGCAACTCAAATGCCATGTCCACCAAGAAGTGATATTTTCCTTCTTGAAGCCCACACACCAGCACAAGTTCTGCAGTATGTGTTTAAGAAGCTCTACCGTAGGCAGCAGCTTTGAAGGGCATCCTAGTAGCTTGATGAATGCACATTAAACCTTGGATAGCTCTGGAGATGTGTGCTGTGGGCACACACACTAATCCCTGATCATTTCAATGGCCTTATTTAGACTGTTTAGAGAAATAAAAACCTACCAGTTTAGAGACTGGGTGTCATGGACAATATATTACGAGCCCAGGCCAAATTAAATCTGAGTGAGTTTCACTATCTCAGCTTGTATGGTAGTGCATAATAAGATCAGCCTCAGAAGAAAGTTATTTTCTGACACCATAACCATCATTTATCAGACATTTATCCTAAAGGGCTCCTTTGCTTCTTTTGAATGGCTCATGTTCATGATATATAAAGTTGTCCTTAGAAGAGAGTCACTAGGGGTGCCTACTCTTGATCCACTCAGGTCATGATCAGGGTCATGAGATGGAGCCCTGCTCAAGATTCTCTGTCTCTGCCCCAACCTCTCTCCCACCCCGGTCTCTTAAAAAAAAAGAAAAAAAAAAAAGAAGAGAGGCACTAGGACACAGTGAGCACTCAAAAAATAAACTCTGTTTTTACTATCTCCTCCTCTGGCACATTTGAGAATGACCATTACACAGCAGAAATGGAGCCTATGCTATAATCTTATAGACTGCAACAGAGCTCCATCCTATCAAAGGTAGAAAAAAAAATTAACAAATTTAAGACTGCAGAAGTTTTGCTAGGCATTCCCCTCAGTTATGAAGAAATATCAGAAAATTTTCAAGAAAGGGAGCATACTCCTGTAACCCTCTGAAATTCCATCTTTTGTCTGAATTAAAATATGTTGTAAAAAGAATTAGCCCAGCCACAAGAAGGCCATAATGAGAACATCAACTACTTGGTGATGAAGCCATAAAGCTTGTGTCAGCATTTTATGAAATTATATGATTAATCTTCTATGAAGAAATGACAAGATAGGTAGATGGAAGAAAGACAACGGAGCCCCCTTTGACTTTAGCGAAGCTTTACATTCTTTCCTTCATTACACTATTATCAACTCAATGAGAAATTATGGCTCAGACTGCCTAATTGCTAGTTGGAGGGTCATTCAGAATGAATTCCCTCCATGAGAGTAATGTTACCCAGAGGGGACATAGCAAGCAATGTTCTGCCAGGGTGAATGCTGGGACCAATTTTTTTAAAGTTCACCAGTGTCCTCGGTAATGGGATAAAAACGTTGTAGGATGGTAGAGGTATTTAGCAACATTCAGGTTAAGATGAGAATTCAAACTACTATTGGCAAAGAAACACAATGGATTTCAACATGTATGTGGGAAGGCTCCTTTTTTTGAAAAGGAAAAATTGCATGGATCTCAAATAGGGAATCAGTAGTTAAGGATAAGAGTTACAGAAAATGTTCCCTGACCACAGTGGAGTGCAAGTAGAGCAGAAATTAACAAGCTGTGCAGAGAAGGTGAGCTTCAACCCAGTGCTAACCTGTACATAAAAGGATAGAGAAGACTAAGGTGTGCAAATGTGAAACATGGTAGTGATCATAAAAACAAATAGTACTAAAGGATGTTTCTCTGTAAGAATAGTTCACACATGTACCAAATACTCCACTCTGAGAATGACTCAGGATCTACTAGCCGCCAGCATCTACCTGGGTGAGCCTCAGGGTGACCTGTTCTAGGATTAAGGTGTATTATATGATGGTAGCTATTCCTTTGGTTGTGACAGAATAATAATTTCTTCTTTTTTTAATTTTAAGTTTGTATTTTAACTCTAGTTAGTTAACATATAGTGTTATATTAGTCAGGTGTATAATATAGTGATTCAACAATTCCATACATCACCCAGTGCTCATCATGAGTGCTGATTTTAACAGAGATAGTAATTTAAAGTTGCATCCCTTAAAAAAAGGAAACAGTTGCACTCCTTCTCAATAATTCAGGTGGGTTGATCTGCTAAGTCAAGACAGAGAAACTAGGAGTTTCATATTGATATGTGCATGTGGCATCATGGAGCAAATATGGGGAAAAAAAAAACAGTCCCTGCTTTTAAGGCACTAGCAGTTTAAAGATAGGAACACACAAAAAATTAATATTTGTTTCTTTATGATAGGATCTAAATAAATAGTTTTCAAAATCAGAACAATAGAAAGAGGTATTTGGGCTTGAAATATACACAGGAAGTATAGCTACTTCAGGTAGCTTGTAGTGGGAAGTGTTTGGACCTTTAGCTAGGTGTGCTTTGTGCTGTTAAGATAAGCCTCGAAAAGAAAAGAAAAGAAAAAAAAAGCCTGATCCAACAAAAGAGAAAAGTAACAAAAAAGCAAACAGACCAAAAAAAAAAAAAAAAAACTATAAGGAACAAAAAACTATAAGCTTGATTCCAAAGAACAAGAAAGAAAGAAGGAAAAAAAGAGAAAGGAAAGAAGAAATAGGCTGATCTGAAAAATAAGACAAGGAAACAAACCAACAAATGAACAAAAACTTATAAGCCTGATCCTGATACCAAAAAAAAGGTAAAGAAAGAAAAAATACATTAAAAAATAAAAGATAAAAAACAAAAAAAAATAAGAAATACAAAATTTAAAAAAAGAAAAGGAAAAGAAAGCCTATTTCCACCAGAACCGAAGTTGACGCTTCGGAGCACTTTTTAATCAATAGATTTGGTACATGCAGGGGGCGTGTGTTGGTCTTCTGAGGGAGAGGCCCACTGGGCTGGCTCAGAAACAGACTTGCCCTTGTAAAGGTGCCCCTGCCAGGCCTGGGTGGGGGTGAGGGTGTGGAGGGGGAGGGGGTGTTTAGGATAGGGGACTTCGGCCTCCACCGGAAGCGCTGTTCCTCTCTGAAGTCTGACTGTGCTGGAGGGCATGGGGGGAGGGAAAGGTGGTGGAGGAGGAAGATGGCATCATGGCGCCCTCTTGTCCCTGGGACCGGAACTTGCGGCCACCGCTGTTCAGGAGGCCCTCGCAGAAAAGTGACCAATCTCCTGTGTCCCAGGCTTTCATCAGATCCTTGCCCTTAACTTGTCTGTGCCCAGG
Organism: Eumetopias jubatus; assembly: GCF_037043125.1. Taxonomy (NCBI): domain Eukaryota; kingdom Metazoa; phylum Chordata; class Mammalia; order Carnivora; family Otariidae; genus Eumetopias; species Eumetopias jubatus. The sequence continues at coordinate 63,205,337 of NW_028274807.1, forward strand.
CTGTCAGTGTGCCCAGTGCCACAGATCTTCTGTATTTTATCTGTGGCTGGTGGCTGGGATTCAAAACTCCAAATTTTAAAGGGCCTGACAAGGTGTGGACCCTGGAGGAGAGCCTTGAGGCATGCCTGGCACCCTCCTGTCCCAGAAAAGCAGTCACACGGTGTACGCACGGTGGTTAGAGTCTATTGTGACACACGTGAAAAGCTGCTACAAAGGTTATCTGCCCTCTGCGCGCCTCTGTCCCCTGCTGTTGAATGCCACTCAATGGCTCCCAGCTGGCCTTTTGTCCTTGGAGTGGCAAAATACCCTCTTCCAAATGTACTCTGGGAAGGGGAGCAATCTCTCCCAGTGTGACCCAGGGGCTCTCCTTACCCTGGCTTATTGCGCAGTCCCCTATCTGCTGCACTCCCCTCGCTCTCTTCCTCTCCCTGACTTCACTCTGCAAAAAAGGTTCCCTTCCCTTCGGACCCTGCGGCTTTCCTCTCCCCCAATTCATGACTCCGAACTTTGCATCTGCCGCGTTCTCTCCCTCCAATGGTGCAGATTGTTTTCTTAATCCTCAGATCGATTTCCTAGTTATTCAAAATACTTTGATATTGATCTCGCTGTGTTCAAGGGACGAGACAAACTCAGGGTCCCCCCACTCGTCCACCATCTTACCTGCCCGCAAATGAGGTTTTAAAAACCAGAAAGATAATCATGTGATTTTTGACCTACTGGATCTTCCCTTCTGCCTTTCCCTTAGGTAATGATTTCACCTTTTTCACCAGTGTTATATTCTTGCCTCTCATTCATAAAGAATTTACCCTTTTTCTGTGTAATTTATTCACTCTTAAGCCTTCTCTACCACACTTATGTTGATGCCTCCTAAAGATCTATCTCTATCCTCATCTCTTTCCTAAGTTACAGAATAACTGTGCTAACTTCTGCTGCCTACCTCCACCTGATGACCAGAAGTCAAAAAAATAGAATCTACCTTTTCACCCAATCCTATCCCTTTTACAGGTTCACTTTCTCAGTTAATGGCATCATCATCATCAGTGATACTCAAGATAAAAATTTAAGTAATTCTTGACAACTTCCATTCCTCAACCACTACCATGTGTCCCTGTACATTAAAAGTTCTCCTTTGCTTTTCAAAATCATGTGGATTACTATTTAAAATGCTCTTAAAATTATCGTTTCTCCTCCAGCCCCCATATTTTAACTTGCCTACTTTCTATCATTATTTTCTCGGGATTATTGCAACAGATCTAATTTTAAAATCTACCTTCATTCTAATTTTTCTCCAAAGTATTTTTTTATATTGCTGCCATATTGTGAAGTCATATCGATCACTTTCTCAAAAACTGTAGGAGAGCCCCTAAACCTAACAAAATTTCTTCAAGCCTGACTTTAGGCTACTTTGCCACCCAGTTCCAGCAAGAATACTGTGGTCCAACCACAATGGGTTTTTCACTGACCTTCAAATGCCCTAGGTACTTCAATGTACACATGTACACATTTAGACATTTTTTCCAGACTATAAAGTTCTCCTTCTACTCATTTGCCCCTTTAAGTGCCTCAGTATTCAAGACCTGGATTAAAGGTCACATTTTCTAAGCCTCTCTTAGCCTCAGTTGTGTAAATTAAAATTGCCACCACTCTGTGGCAAAAATGTTGCAATATAATGCATTGTGGCTATTTGTATAGGTATCTGGTTTTAACACTTAATTTCTTATAGATGGGTACCAGGTTTTATTCATCTTGAAATCCCTATGGCCAACACAGTATCAAACAAGGATGAAAATTATGTTTACTGAAGTCAAGCTGAATTGAGTTGACTTGAACTGAAGACATCTATGAGTAGTGGGAAACATTTAATGAAGCTGAAAGAAAGAATTGGGAATGAAGACATTAGCTAAAGTCATTAGAATATTCATGTTTTCCAAGCTTCTCATATAGAGAAGGTGACTCACAGAAAATGATGACATGGAAGAGGTAGGAAGAGAAAAACAGGGAATCCAGTGAAGATTACAGAAGAAAAGTAGTTAGTGAAGTAAAAAGAGCACCAGGAAAGAAAATGGCACTAAACACAGTCCATTGGAAGGAATTCTCAGAAAGAAAATTGAAAATCTTTTTTTCATTTTTGCTAAATCCTATAACCCAGATCATCCTGTTCTAAAGGATAATTTTTTACATCCTCCCAAATGAAGATACGTAAATGGCACCCAGATGTTTTAGGATTATCATCCTTTTAATTATTTTCCTAATGTAATCTTTAGGAGACCATAAATAACATAAATTTACTTTCCATTTGTTTCTTTGCTTACTAAATCAGCTGTTAACTCAAGTACATGGTGTTCAGTAACATTGTGTTTGTACTATATTTGCTTGCTGATGGTTGCAAACTTACTCATTTGCTAATAAATGGGTCTTTCATCTAATTGATAATATCTCTGTCCCATTAAAATTTGGATCAGTAGACATAAGTTCCTTTCTGAGTTTAAGTTTTACTTTCATTGTTTTTATTATCTATGCAATGGTATATGCAGCAAACAAAATAACAGGTTGAAAAAGTGCCCTAATACTTTTCCTACAATTTGCCTTCTCTGCATACTCTTAAATTTTTATGGGTCCTGGTTAATATTAACAGCTCTAATTCTAGTTGATATGTAAGAGTGTCAGAAATGATATTCTAGGATAAACTTAGTGTATTGGCTGACTTTAGATCTGACATATATTTAGACATTCTTCATAAAGTTGACTTTAAAATCTTATAGATGTGATCCTATGCTCATTTCCCTTAATAACCAAGTAAGGTCTATAAGCTGAGATTGCTTCTAATTGTCCTGAGGAGATTCTAACTGGGAAGGGACTTGTTTATTTTAGGAGGTCATGTGTTCTTCAGCCTTCAGATCATTTTCCACTGGTCCCCAAACTGAGAAATAGTAGCTTTTATCATGACTCACCTTATTCTTCCACAACTGAAGCCTATTTGGAAAGATAAGAAGCCTATTCTAAATGCCTGGGTGATATCTACCAGCCAAAGAAACTGTCAATGAACTATTCTTGAGAAGTTCCTAAACACAGCCCATCTCCAGTCTCATTCCTTGCAGAAACCCCTCCTCTTCAAAAATGAATAATAAGATTATTGGTGTAGAATTATGATTGTACCATCTGATTTTCCTCTACTCTTGCTCTTTCTGCTTGAAATGGACTTTCCCCTTTGTTTAACTATTCATCTTTAAAAGCTGTTTTTAAACCACTATGTATCTTGAAGAAAGGAAGAAAACATAGAAGAACAAATAGACAACACAACTGAAATAATACCATATATAAGCAGATATCACAGTCTTTTGGGTAGAGAATTTAATTTTTCTTAAAGTAGTTTTAACTATGTCTGTATTTACTTCTTACAGGCTCCAGTATGATTTTAGTGTTCAACGAAAAATTATGATACTGATATTCGTGATAATGAGTATCACATTTTATATAACTACAGTGGAAGAGCACTCTGTTAATTTGAAAGAACAAAAAATCCAGCAATTACAAAATAACAGCAATAATAATTTCCTTTTCTCAAATAAAGTTTTCCCCATATCTTTCACTGAATACCATTGCATCCAAATTCTGACTCTTAGAAATACTGTCATTTGATTCCAATTCATCCATGCATACATGCATACATTTTACTCAGATGCCAAATCACATTAATTTTTTGTTGCTTTATTTTTAGTTTTTCAATTGCCAAAAATGATAAAATTGTAAGGCTATAATAGTGCCTTCTGGCTCCTTGCCACTTCATTTCCACCTCCCTCCTTAAAGAGAACAGTTGTTCAAGACTAACCTGGAATATTTTCTTCTAGATTATTTTTATTGTTTTATTTTATTTTTTTAAGGTTTTATTTATTTACTTGAGAGAGAGAGAGAGAGAGAGCACAAGACAGGGTAGGGTAAGAAGGAGAAGCAGATTCCCTGCCAAGCAGGGAGCCTGATGCGGGACTCAATCCCAGGACTCCGGGATCATGACCTGAGCCAAAGGCAGTCGCTTAACCAACTGAGCCACCCAGGCGCCGTCTTCTAGATTATTTTTAATGTATTACAAATATACCTATCTTCATACACAAGTCTTAGTTTAATAAACAGAATCCCATTATAGATATATTTCCATGACATTCACATAACTATATATCTTAGCGATATCTTTATGGCAGTATGAACACATCCATCACCTTTGTAATGGCTACATAGTACTAAATAATCTAAATATACCATAAATTATTTAGTCTTACCTTTATTAACGAATGTTCAGTAAACACCCATTTTGTACTGCTTACAACGACAAAATGAGTATGTTTGTATATAAGTTTGTGCCCATGCATGACTATTTCTTTAGCAGAGAGTCTAAACATGAAATTGCTGGGTCAAAGGTTATGTGTGTTCTAGAAAATTGCCTTTCAAAAACACTTGTGCCACTTTACATTTCTACCAACACTGGAAGATAATGCCTGCTTCCTCACAAACACATCAAAACAAAATTTTCAGTCTTTCAAAATAATTTTTCCCATGTGATGAACAAAAATTGGTATTATTTTTGCTTTAATTTGCATTTCTGTGGTTTTTAGTACAGCTTGACTTTTTTTTTCACAAAGTTTATTGGCCATTTGTATTTTTCTATATATTTGTCCATTTTTGCTAATTTGTTTTCCCTTTCACTATATAAGATCTCCTTATAATTACACACCCATCTTGTCATACATGTTGCACGTATTTTGAAAACTCAAAATACATAATATTAATAACAATAAGAATTATAATTATAATGCAATAATTCATATGTGTAAAAGCCAGGTTTCTTGAGTCAGCATACCCAGCCTGTCAGAGGTTTGAGGTCTGTCAGTGCAAATCAAGTCTATTCGGGTCTTGGCAACAGTTTGTTACACTTGGTGTCTGTTTTCTGCTCTAACTCAAATGCCCATGGGAAATATTTGGGACCTGTGTGTGAGGGTTAATTTTATGTGTCAGTTTGACTGGATCAAGAGGTACCCAGACACTTGGCTAAACATTATTTCTCAGTGTGTCTGTGAGAACATTTCTGAATGAGATTAACATTTAATTCAGTAAACTGAGTAAAGCAAACTCCATCATCCAATCCACTGAGGGCCTGAAGAGAAAAAAAAGTGGAGGAGGAGAAAGATGGCAGAGGAGTAGGAGACCTGGATTTCTTCTGGTCCCAGGAATTCAGCTGGATAGGGATCAAGCATTCTGAACACCTACGAACTCAACAGGAGATCAAAGAAAAGAATAGCAACAACTCTCCGAACAGAAAAGCAAACACTTTCGGGAAGGTAGGACATGAGAAGAAGTGAATCCGAGGCAATATTCAGGAGGATAGACAGCGGGGAAGGGGGCCTCTGTCTGCCGCTTCTGGCAAGTGATAGAGCCACGGAGCACAAAATCAGAATTTTAGAAGTCGGCTCCGCTGAGGGACGTCGCTCCAGTGGCTGAACGGGGGGTGAAACCTTCGCTGGGACAGTGTGGTCTCGGGACCCTCAGGGTCACAGAAAGACCGAGGGTGCCTGAGTGCGGCAGAGCTCCCAGGTATCGGAGCGGGAAACCAACTGCATAGACGGAGCCGGGGAGCGGGGTCTCAGCTCGGGGTTGCCATAAACCGTGATCCACAGCACAGTCGGGCCACTGCTCTTCCAGCAGGGATGCAACAAGTGGCAGATCAGGGGAGACACACCTTCCTCCCCCGGGAGGAGCAGCCTGGGAGCGCACCACAGGGATCTGCTGGGTTCAGAGACTCTACATGGGATCGTGAGCCAGAGATAGAAACGCTCACTGGCCGGGTGAGAATGGATTGCAGCTGGAGACCAGGGAAAGAGGAGTGATTGACTGCTTTTCTCCGGGGGCACACTGAGGAGTGGGGCCCTGAGTTCTCGGCTCCACTGGGGCGGAGATTGGGAGGCCGCCATTTTCATTCTCATCCTTCAAAGCTTGCGGGGAACAATACCTCCCGAGAGCAAACCCAAGCAGATTACTTAGCCCAGATGAGCAAGGGCAGGGAAATTGGGCCTCGGGCAAAGACATTTGGGAACCACAGCAACAGGCCCCTCCCCCAGAGGATCAGCAAAAAGAGCCAGCCAAGACCAAGTTTACTGATTAATGAGAACAGCAGAACTACAGCGCTAGGGGAATACTGCACATAGAATTCATGGCTTTTTTCCCATGATTCTTTAGTCTTTAGAGTTAATTTTTTTTAACTGTTTTTTTTAAACTTCTTTTTCCCTTTTTCAACCAACATCTTATCAATCTCTTTTTTAAAAAAATCTTTTTTTATTTTTCATTATTGGAGTCATATTCTATCCTTTCATAGTAGTTATCTTTATTTTTGGTATATATATATATATATCAGTTGTTCTCTCTTTAAAATTTTGGGATACAGTTTCTTCTAACAGATCAAAATATACACTACATCTCTAGTGTATGGCTTTGTTCTAGTCTCCTGCCTGATCACATTCTCTCTTTTTTTTAAAATCCTCTTCTTTCTTTTTTCAACCAACTTCTTATCAATTCCTTTTATAAAATCTTTTATAATTTTCATCTTTACAGTCATATTCCATCCCTTCATCAAATTAACCTTTATTTTTGTACATATATTTTTCTTTCTATAATTTTGGGAGGCACTTTCTTTGAACAGAACAAAATATGCCCAAAATCTAGTGTGTGGCACTGATCTATGCACCAGCCTGATCATATGTGATCATATTCTATTTTTTTTGTTTTGTTTTTCTTTGTCTTTATCATTTTCATTTTCTTTTTTTTTCTTTTTTCTTTCTTTCCCTTTCTTTTCCCCCAGTTTCAGGTCTTTTCTGATTTGTTTAGTGTATATTTTCTGGGGGCATTGTTAACCTGTTAGCATTTTGTTCTCTCATTCATCTATTCTCCTCTGGACAAAATGACAAAATAGAAAAAATCACCTCAACAAAAAGAAGAAGAGGCAGTACCGACTGCCAGGGACCTAATCAATATGGACTTTAGTAAGAGTTTGGAACTAGAGTTCAGAATGATGATTTTAAAGATACTAGCTGGGCTTGAAAAAAAGCATGGAAGTTATCAGAGAAACCCTTTCTGGAGAAATAAAAGAACTGAAATCTAACCAAGTAGAAATCAAAAAAGGCTATTAATGAGGTGCAGTCAAAAAAGGAGGCTCTAACTCCTAGGATAAATGAGGCAGAAGACAGAATTAGTGATATAGAAGACCAAATGATGGAAAATAAAGAAGCTGAGAAAAAGAGAGATAAACAACTACTGGATCACGAGGCCAGAATTCGAGAGATAAATGATACCATAAGATGAAACATTAGAATAATTGGGATCCCAGGAGAAGAAGAAAGAGAGAGAAGGTATATTGGAGCAAAGTATAGCAGAGAACTTCCCTAATGTGGGGAAGGAAGCAGGCATCAAAATCCAGGAGGCACAGCAAACCCCTCTCAAAATCAATAAAAACAGGTCAACACCCCAACATCTAATAGTAAAACTTATGAGTCTCAGAGAAAAAGAGAAAATCCTTATTGAAACGGGTCCTCTCAGCAAAGAGAGAGCCTAAAAGTAACATAGACCAGAAATGAACACAGACATACACTAACAGTCACCTTACAGGCAATACAACGGCACTAAATTTATATCTTTCAATAGTTACCCTGAATGTAAACGGGCTAGATGCCCCATCAAAAGACACAGGCTATCAGATTGGATAAAAAAACAAGACCCATTGATTTGCTGTCTGCAAGAGACTCATTTTAGACCCAAAGACACCCCCAGATTGAAAGTGAGGGTGTGGAAAACTATTTACCATGCTAATGGACACCAAAAGAAAGCTGGGCTGGCAATCCTTATACCAGACAAATTAGATTTTAAACCAAAGACTGTAATAAGAGATGAGGAAGGACACTGTATCCTACTTAAAGGGTATATCCAACAAGAAGATCTAACAATTGTAAATATCTATGCCCCTAACACAGGAGCAGCCAATTATATGAGCCAATTAATAACAAAAGCAAAGAAACACATCAACAACAGTACAATAATAGTGGGGGACTTCAACACCCCCCTCACTGATATGGACAGATCATCTAAGCAAAAGATCAACAAGGAAATAAAGCCTTTAAATGACACACTGAACCAAATGGACTTCACAGATATATTCAGAACATTCCATCCCAAAGCAACGGAATACACATTCTTCCTAGTGCCCAAGGAACATTCTCCAGAATAGATCACATTCTATGTCACAAATCAGGTCTCAACCCATACCAAAAGATTGGGATCATTCCCTTCATATTTTCAGACCACAGTGCTTTGAAACTAGAACTCAATCACGAGACGAAAGTCACAAAGAACTCAAATACATGGAGGCTAAAGAGCATCTTACTAAAGAATGAATGGGTCAACGAGGAAATTAAAGAAGAATTAAAAATATTCATGGAAACCAATGAAAATGAAAACACAACTGTACAAAATCTTTGGGATGCAGCAAAGGCAGTCCTAAGAGGAAAGTATATAGCAATACAAGCCTTTCTCAAGAAACAAGAAAGGTCTCAAATACACAACCTAACCCTACACCTAAAGGAGCAGGAGAAAGAACAGCAAATAATGCCTAAACCCAGCAGGAGAAGAGAAATAATAAAGATCAGAGCAGAAATCAATGAAATAGAAACCAAAAGAACAGTAGAACAGATCAATGAAACTAGGAGCTGGTTCTTTGAAAGAATTAGTAAGATTGATAAACCCCTGGCCAGACTTATCAAAAAGAAGAGAGAAATGACCCCAATCAACAAAATCATGAATGAAAGAGGAGAGATCACAACCAACACCAAAGAAGTACAACCAATTATAAGAACATATTATGAGCAACTCTATGCCAACAAATTAGATAATCTGGAAGAAATGGATGCATTCCTAGAGATGTATCAACTACCAAAACTGAACCAGGAAGAAACAGAAAACCTGAACAGACCCATAACTACTAAGGAAATTGAAGCAGTCATCAAAAATCTCCCAACAAACAAAAGCCCAGGGCCAGATGGCTTCCCAGGGGAATTCTACCAAACATTTCAAGAAGAATTAATAACTATTTTTCTGAAACTGTTCCAAAAAATAGAAATGGAAGGAAAATTTCCAAACTCGTCTTATGAGGCCAGCGTTACTTTGATTCCCAAACCAGACAAAGACCACAACAAAAAGGAGAATTACAGACCAATATCCTTGATGAACATGGATGCAAAATTCTCACCAAAATACTAGCCAATAGGATCCAACAGTACATTAAAAGTACATTAATTCACCACGACCAACTGGGATTTATCCCTGGGCTGCAAGGTCGTTTCAACATCCGCAAATCAATCAATGTGCTACAATACATTAATAAAAGAAAGAACAAGAACCATATGATCCTCTCAATAGAGGCAGAAAAAGCATTCGGCAAAGTACAGCATCCTTTCTTGATCAAAACTCTTCAGAGTATAGGGATAGAGGGTACATACCTCAATATCATAAAAGCCACCTATGAAAAACCTACAGCGAATATCATTCTCAATGCAGAAAAACTGAGAGCTTTCTCCCTAAGGTCAGGAACACGGGAGGGATGTCCACTATCACCACTGCTATTCAACATAGTATTAGAAGTCCTAGCCACAGCAATCAGACAACAAAAAGAAAAAAAAGGCATCCAAATCGGCAAAGCAGAAGTCAAACTCTCACTGTTTGCAGATGATATGATACTTTATGTGGAAAACCCAAAAGACTCCACCCCAAAACTGCTAGAACTCATACAGGAATTCAGTGAAGTGGCAGGATATAAAATCAACACACACAAATCAGTGGCATTCCTATACACCAACAACAAGACAGAAGAGAGAGAAATTAAGGAGTCGATCCCATTTACAATTGCACCCCAAACCATAAGATACCTAGGAATAAATCTAACCAAAGAGGCAAAGGATCTGTACTCAGAAAACTATAAAATACTCATGAAAGAAATTGAGGAAGACACAAAGAAATGGAAAAACGTTCCATGCTCATGGATTGGAAGAACAAATATTGTGAAGATGTCAATGCTACCTAGAGCAATCTACACATTCAATGCAATCCCCATCAAAATACCATCCACTTTTTTCAAAGAAATGGAACAAATCATCCTAAAATTTGTATGGAACCAGAAGAGACCCCAAATAGCCACAGGAATGTTGAAAAAGAAAAGCAAAGCTGGCGGCATCACGATTCCAGACTTCCAGCTCTATTACAAAGCTGTCATCATCAAGACAGTATGGTACTGGCACATAAACAGACACATAGATCATTGGAAAAGAATAAAGATCCCAGAAATGGACCCTCAACTCTATGGTCAACTAATCTTTGACAAAGCAGGAAAGAATGTCCAATAGCAAAAAGACAGTCTCTTCAACACATGGTGTTGGGAAAATTGGACAGCCACATGCAGAAGAATGAAACTGGACCATTTCCTTACCCCACACACAAAAATAGACTCAGAATGGTTGAAAGACCTAAATGTGAGATAGGAGTCCATCAAAATCCTACAGGAGAACACAGGCAGCAACCTCTTCGACCTCAGCCGCAGCAACTTCTTCCTAGAAACATCCCCAAAGGCAAGGGAAGCAAGGGCAAAAATGAACTATTGGGACTTCATCAAGATAAAAAGCTTTTACACAGTGAAAGAAACAGTCACCAAGCCAAAAGACAACCGACAAAATGGGAGAAGATATTTGCAAATGACATATCAGATAAAGGGCTAGTATCCAAAATCTATAAAGAACTTCTTAAACTCAACACCCAAAGAACAAATGATCCAATCAAGAAATGGGAAGAATACATGAACAGACATTTTTCCAAAGAAGACATCCTAATGGCCAACAGACATATGAAAAAGTGCTCAACATCGCTCAGTATCAGGGAAATCCAAATCAAAACCTCAATGAGATACCACCTCACACCAGTCAGAATGGCTAAAATTAACAAGTCAGGAAACGACAGACGTTGGTGGGGATGCGGAAAAAGGGGAACCCTCCTATACTGTTGGTGGGAATGCAAGCTGGTGTAGCCACTCTGGAAAACAGTATGGAGATTCCTCAAAAAGTTTAAAATAGAACTACAATACGATCTAACAATTGCACTACTGGGTATTTACCCCAAAGCTACAAATGTAGGGATCCGAAGGGGTACATGCACCCCAATGTTTATAGCAGCAATGTCCACAATAGCCAAACTGTGGAAAGAGCCAAGATGTCCATCGACAGATGAATGGATAAAGAAGAAGTGGCATATATATATATAATAGAATATTATGCAGCCGTCAAAAGGAATGAAATCTTGCCATTTGCAACAACGTGGATGGAACTGGAGGGTATTATGCTGAGTGAAATAAGTCAATCAGAGAAACACATGTATCATATGACCTCACAGATATGAGGTCATATCTGTGAGGAATTCTTAATCTCAGGAAGCAAACTGAGGGTTGCTGGAGTGGTGGGGGGTGGGAGGGAAGGGGTGGCTGGGTGATAGACATTGGCGAAGGTATGTGCTATTATGAGCACTGTGAATTGTGTAAGACTATTGAATCACAGACCTGTACCTCTGAAACAAATAAACATTATATGTTAAAAAAGAAAAAAAAGGAGAAGATGGCAGGAGGGGAAGAATGAAGGGGGGAAAATCGGAGGGGGAGATGAACCATGAGAGACTATGGACTCTGAGAAACAAACTGAGGGTTCTAGAGGGGAGGGGGTGGGGGGATGGGTTAGCCTGGTGATGGGTACTAAAGAGGGCACATATTGCATGGAGCACTGGGTGTTATACGCAAACAATGAATCATGGAACACTACATCAAAAACTAATGATGTAATGTATGGTGATTAACATAACATAATACTAAAAAAAAAAAAAACAACAGAAAAAAGATAAATAAAAGTGGAGTAAAGAAGGATTAGCTCTCTGCCTGAGTGCATAAGCTAGGACATCAGTCTCCTGTACTCAGATCAAAACTTACCAGGGTCTCCCCTCCTTCTTGGGCCTTTGGACTTGGAGTGGGGCTCATGCTACTGGCTCCCCCATTTCTCAGGCCTTTGGGCTTGAATTGAAATTACACCAATGGCCTTCCTGGGCCTCTAGCTTACAGATGCCAAATTGTGGGATTTCTCAGCTCCATGATCTCATGAGCTAATTCCTTAAAATAAAACTCTTTCTCTCTGTATACATATACATCTAATTGATTCTTCTTTGGAAAACTCTGATTGATGCACTATGGCTAGCTAAATCTAGCAGACAATGCCAGCAATTCCAGATGTCTCCTAATTGGCTGGCACTAGTAACATTATCTTGCTCAGTGGAGACTGGACTGAAAAAATATAAGGGAAACTGAATACTGGGGACCTGCCCTCTGCATAGCATTTCCTAACAGAAGTTTCTTCTTCCCTGCCTAGCTCTACTGTTCCCTTCATGTTCACTTCCTTCTTCTTGCAGATGATAATAAGGACTTTTGCCTGAAACCATCTGAAAATGGATCAAACAGAAGACAGAAGCCAATGTCCAAATGTGTCATACCCCAAATCATGTCATTGCAGCTATTATAATCATGGAATTTTGCTATGTTTTTCCCATTTATCCACTCATCTGTTGATGGACATCTGGGTTGTTTTCCGTTTTTAGCTATTACAAATACAGCTGCTATAAACATTTAGTTCTTTCTGTGAATATATGCTTTAATTTCTCTTGGGGAAATATCTATGATTGGAATAGCTGGATCATGAGGTTGATGTATATATACCTTATTTAGAGACTGCCAAACTTCTCTCCAAAACTGTTGTAGCATTTTATATTCCCATCAGTAGTGTATGAGAGTTCCAGTTTATCCCTATCTTGACAAACACTTGGGATTCTGTCTTTTGATTTTTTTGTTCATTTTTAATTTTAGCCATTATAGTGGTTCTGAATGGTATCTATTGCAGTTTTAGTTGGCATTTCCCTAATGACTAATGATAAGCCAATTTTCATACGCTTATTTGCTATCTATATATCTTCTTCTATGTAAAAGAAATACTTAAAATATTTCTAAATTTTTAAAATTAAAAAATATCTTTAATTTTAAAAAATCAAGTGGTTGCTTTTCTTATTCTTAAGTTTTAAGATTTCTTTGTATACTCTAGAAACAAATTCTTGTTGGATATATGTTTGCAAATACTTTTTTCTCAATTTGTGGCATAACTTTTCATTATTTTAACATTGGCTTTCAAAGTGCAGTAATTAATTTTGATTTAACCCAGTTTATCAATTTGTTCTTTTATGGATTGTGCTTTGGTGTCATATCTAAGATGTTTGCCTAACTCAAGGTCACAAAGACTTTTCTCCTATGCTTTCTTCTACAAGTTTTATAGTTTTAGATTTTACACTGTGATTCATTCTGAGTTAATTTTATCTATACTATGAGGTTTCAATAGAGGTTCTTCATTTTGAACTTGCATAGTCAATTGTTCTAGCACCATTTATTGAAAAAAAAAACATTCTTTCTCTAGTGAAGTTCCTTTGCATCTTTATTGAAAATCTGGTCATAATATAAATATGGATTTTTTTTTCCTGGACTCTATTGTGTTACACTGATCTATTTGTCTAACTTTGTGCCAGTATTATACTCTTTTAGTTACTGTAGCTTTATAATTAATATCTTAATTTCTCCAACTTTTGGTTTTCAAACTTTTTCAATTTATTTGTTTTTTGTTTTCTAGGCCCTTGCATTTACATATCCATTTTATAATCACTCTGGCTTAGGATTTTACTGAAATTGCATTAAATTAATAGGTTAATTTGGGAAATGTCAGGTTTTAATAATAAAAAACCTTCTGAGACATAAATACAGTATATTTCTTCATTATTTAGGTCTTTTTAAATTTCCCTCAGTTTTTTTAGTGGACAGGTCTTTCATATCTGTGCATTTCTATGGCTGACCTCAGTCAGGTTGAGAAAGATCCCTATACAAGCTTCCTGAGAGTTTTTACCAGGAATAGATGTTAGATTTTGCCAAATACTCTTTCTGCTTTTCTGTATTAATCATATTTTTTTAGTCTATTAATATGGTGCTTGATATTAAAGTGCTATGCCAACCTACATTCCTGGGATAAACCACACTTGGCCATAAAATATTATCATTTTTATATATCATTCAACTAGAATTCACTAAAATTTAAAAAATTTTTCCATCTACAATCATGAGAAATATTGGCCTGTTATTTCATATTTGGTAGCATCTTTATTAATACCTTTCTGCCTTTGGTAGCAATATAATGGTAGCTTTCATATATCTCCCTCTTTTCCATAATTGGCAATATTTCTTCACTAATGCATGGTGTAATTTCCCAGGAAAGCCACTGGCCTTCAAGTTTTCTTTGTGGGAAGGTTGCTAAATACAAATTAAACGATTTCTCTAATAGATATATCTACTTAGGTTTGACAGTTTCTATCCTCAGAGATTTTGTCTAATATCTCTGAGTTGAGATTATTGGCATGATTTCATTCTTACTTTACACTTATTATCTTTTTAATATATATACAGAATTTTCAGTTTTGTCACCTCTCTAATTCTTGATATTGGTAACTTGTGTCTTTTCTGGTCAATTTGGCTAGGTTTATCAGTTGTTTTGCTCTTATATAGGTATATTAACATTCCACTATATAGAATTTAAAGGAAATATTATTAGAGATAAAGATTATATTTTTAATGATTGGTAAATTTATCACAATTCTAAATATGTTTGCAACTAATAACATAAAGCTAAAACTAATAGAATAAAATGCAAATCTATAAAGAATTACAAATTCTCAATCAAGTAAGGGAATAAAAACACACAATTCAGAGTAACTTAATAGAATAAAAAAAATCAGTAGAGACATAGAAAACCTGAACAACACCTTTACTATATAACACCTTTAGACCTATATAAACATACATATATCCAGCAAATTCTGAAATGCACACTTTCTAAAAATCACAGTTACTAAAAGTGACTACATGCTTGTCTAGAGAGTAGAAACTAATGATTTGAAATTATAAGTGCTTTTCTCATAGAGAAAATTAATAATAAAACATAATAGGAATTTACATGTACTTTGGAAAATTAATAAATAAATTTCAAACAATACATAAAGTGGACATCATAATTAAAAAATAAAGTATTTTAAGTGGAATATTAATTAAAATATGATTTCTCAAAACTTGTAGGGCCTAGCTGAAGTTAGACTTAGAAAAAAACTTATAGCATTGAAATATATATTCTATATTCTAACCATCCATCTTAAAAATTCATAATAGCTCTAATTTAAACCAAAAGAAGGTTGAAAGGAGGGAATAAAATTATGGGAAGATGTTAAAATAGAAAACAAACACACCATAGAGAAGATCAACTAAGTTGACAAAAGTTACAATTGAAAATATCAATAAATTAATAAAACTTTAAAGAAACTAATCCCAATAAAAAGGAGAAGACAGAAATAACCAATATCAAATCAAGAAGGCAGGCAAATTACTAAAGATAAACAGTCATAAGAACTACTCTGGGCCAGGATGGAATACCAGGAATTGTATTTACCTTCCTGTATGAAACAGCCAAGAAATACATGAAAAAAAAAATGTTTTACAAAACACTACACACTCAGCTACCATATGACTGCCTTTCTACTCCTAGCTACTGAACTGAAAGAAAAAGACTTTTCTTTCAAAGACAAATATTCATAGTAGTTTTATGTGTGAGAGCCAACACTGAGGAAACAAGAGAGGTGAGACCTACGATTGTTCAAGCTCAGGGCTCTGACCAAGTTTCCAGGTCACAGTGGAAGAAGGAAAACCCATGTGGAGGCTGGTGGACCCCAGGAGTGGAGGGGACAGAGGTAATCTTCCAAAGAGATCCATGAACTGAAGTCTCAAGACAGAATACCAGAGAAGAAAGAGCAGCACAAAGGAAGAACTCCAGAGATCGAGAGAGGGCACTGAAAGTATCCAGGACATAGAAATCAAGGGAGACCTATACAAATGGAGATAGATATAGGGTTCATAAGTTAGAAGAATTAATATTGTTAAGATGTCAATTCTTCCTAAATTTATCTACAGATATAACATAATAATCTCAATAAAAATGCCAGCAGTCATTTTTTTTTATAGAAATAGACAATTGATTTTAAAATTCATATGGAGGGTTGCCTGGGTGGCTCAGTCAGTTAGCATCTGACTTCAGCTCAGGTCATGATCTCATGGTCCTGGGATCAAGCCCTGCATCTGGCTCCCCACTCAGCGGGGAGTCTGTCTTCTCCCTCTGTCCCTCCCCTCCACTCCTGCTCTCTCTCTCTCTCTCTCCCCCAAATAAATAAAATCTTTAAAATTCATATGGAAATGGAAAGAATCTAGACTATCCATAACAATCTCGAAAAAGAAAAAAAAATTGGCAGATTAAAAGTACCTGAGTTCAAGATGTATTTTAAAACTATAATAATCAAGATAATTTGTTATAGGTATAAAAATAGACAAATAACGGAACTTAATAGAGTATACAGAAATACATATATATGAACAATATGTTTTCAACAAAGGTACAAGGCAATTCAGCAGAGATAAAATTTTTCAACAAATGGTGCTATAAAAATTGAATATTTTTTAAATGTACTTTGATTCATACTTCACATCATATATAAAAGTTAACTCAAAATGGATCATAGACCTAAATGTAAAATGTCAAAATATAAAATTTCTAGAAGAAAACTTAAGAGAAAAACAGTGATTTGAGATTAGGCAAAGATTTCTTTGAACACCAAAAACTCAATCCATGAAGAAACAAGTTGATAAATTGGACCTTATTAATATTAAAACTTCTCTTCCAAAGACACTGTTAAGAGAAGTAAAATACAAAGCACTAAGTAGGAGAAAACATTTACAAATCATGTATCTGATAAAGAATTTGTATCTAGAATATATAAAGAACTCTCAAAATTCAACAATAAGGAAACAAGCAGCACACATTTTAAAAGAGGTGAAATATTTAAGACAATATTTAACCAAATAAGATATGGCAAGAAAACACATGAAAGGATGCTAAACAACAATAGCCATTAGGGTAATTCAAGTTAAGACCAGAATGAGCTACCACTACACTTCTTAGAATAAGTAAAACTAAAAAGATTAAGCATACCAAGTGTTGGTAAGAATGTGATAGAAGTAGAATTTTTCATGGTCTATTGGGCAGAATGTAAAATGGGACAACCACTGTGGAAAACAGCTTGATGGTTTCTGACAAATCAAATATACAAGCTACCATATGATTCAGCCTTTTTACCAAGAGAAATGAAAACATGAGTTCATACAAAAATTTATACATGAATGTTCATAGTAGTTTTATGTATAAGATTCAAAAACTAGAAGCAACAAAATGTCCATCAATAAGAGTATGAATAAACACAGTGTGGCATATCGATTCAATGGAATAATACTAGGCAACAAAAAGGAATAAATTATTTGATATAATTGCTATTACTGCCATATACAATTATATTACATATGTAATTAATTACATACAATTGACATTACTGAGTAATTATGCTTAGTGAAAGAAGCCAAATAAATTAAAGAGTATACACTGTATAATTCCATTTATGTAAAATTCTAGGAATTGCAAAATAATGTATAGTGACAAAAGTAGATCAGTAGTTATGGGCATATCTCTGAAAATGCAGGTAAGGAAGAGATGTAAAGAATGGATCAGAGGGGCATGAGTAAACTTTTAAAGATGACAGGTGTGTTTTCTAAAATGTCAACTAGCTTTTTAAAAAGATAGCAAAAGGATATTATGAACAACTATAAATAAGAAATTAAAGGTTTAATTCAAAGAAAAATTCCTAGAAAAAAATCATAATTTACCAAAATGACATGAGAAAATATAGAAATCTGAATTTTCACATAACTATTAAAAATGGAATCTGTAATTAAAATCACATCCACAAATACTCTAGGCTCATATGCCTTCACTGGCAATTTTCACCAAATAGTCAAAGAAGCAATGCCAAACACAAAACTTCCAGATAATAGAAAAAGAAAAATGTCTGTTCATGTCTTCTGCCCATTTCTTGATTGGATCATTTGTTCTTTGGGTGTTGAGTTTAAGAAATTCTTTATAGATTTTGGATACTAGCCCTTTATCTGATATGTCATTTGCAAATATCTTCTCCCATTTTGTCGGTTGTCTTTTGGTTTTGTTGACTGTTTCTTTTCTGTGAAAAAGCTTTTTATCTTGATGAAGTCCCAATAGTTCATTTTTGCCCTTGCTTCCCTTGCCTTTGGGGATGTTTCTAGGAAGAAGTTGCTGCAGCTGAGGTCGAAGAGGTTGCTGCCTGTGTTTTCCTGTAGGATTTTGATGGACTCCTGTCTCACATTTAGGTCTTTCAACCATTCTGAGTCTATTTTTGTGTGTGGTGTAAGGAAATGGTCCAGTTTCATTCTTCTGCATGTGGCTGTCCAATTTTCCCAACACCATGTGTTGAAGAGACTGTCTTTTTGCCATTGGACATTCTTTCCTGCTTTGTCAAAGATTAGTTGACCATAGAGTTGAAGGTCCATTTCTGGGCCTGATCTATGTGTCTGTTTTTGTGCCAGTACCATACTGTCTTGATGATGACAACTTTGTAATAGAGCTGGAAGTCCGGAATTGTGATGCTGCCAGCTTTGCTTTTCTTTTTCAACATTCCTCTGTCTATTCGGGGTCTTTTCTGGTTCCATACAAATTTTAGGATGATTTGTTCCATTTCTTTGAAAAAAGTGGATGGTATTTTGATGGGGATTGCATTGAATGTGTAGATTGCTCTAGGTCGCATTGACATCTTCACAATATTTGTTCTTCCAATCCATGAGCATGGAACGTTTTTCCATTTCTTTGTGTCTTCCTCAATTTCTTTCATGAGTATTTTATAGTTTTTGGAGTACAGATCCTTTGCCTCTTTGGTTAGATTTATTCCTAGGTATCTTATGGTTTGGGGTGCAATTGTAAATGGGATCGACTCCTTAACTTCTCTTTCTTCTGTCTTGTTGTTGGTGTATAGGAATGCCACTGATTTCTGTGCATTGATTTTATATCCTGCCACTTTACTGAATTCCTGTATGAGTTCTAGCAGTTTTGGGGTGGAGTCTTTTGGGTTTTCCACATAAAGTATCATATCATCTGCAAAGAGTGAGTGTTTGACTTCTGCTTGCCATTTTGGATGCCTTTTTTTTCTTTTTGTTGTCTGATTGCTGTGGCTAGGACTTCTAATACTATGTTGAATAGCAGTGGTGATAGTGGACATCCCTGCCATTTTCCTATCTTAGGGGGAAAGCTCTAAGTTTTTCCCCATTAAGAATGACACGAACAGACATTTTTCCAAAGAAGACATCCAAATGGCCAATAGACACATGAAAAAGTGCTCAACATCACTCGGCATCAGGGAAATCCAAATCAAAACCTCAGTGAGATACCACCTCACACCAGTCAGAATGGCTAAAATTAACAAGTCAGGAAACAACAGATGTTGGCAAGGATTCAGAGAAAGAGGAACCCTCCTACACTGTTGGTGGGAATGCAAGCTGGTGCAGCCACTCTGGAAAACAGTATGGAGGTTCCTCAAAAGATGAAAATAGAGCTAC
This sequence comes from Eumetopias jubatus, assembly GCF_037043125.1. Lineage (NCBI taxonomy): Eukaryota > Metazoa > Chordata > Mammalia > Carnivora > Otariidae > Eumetopias > Eumetopias jubatus. The sequence goes on from NW_028274807.1 coordinate 63,225,045, forward strand.
CATACGATCCAGGAATTGCACTACTGGGTATTTACCCCAAAGATACAAATGTAGAGATCCAAAGGGGTACATGCACCCTGATGTTTATAGCAGCAATGTCCACAATCAGCAAACTGTGGAAAAAGCCAAGATGTCCATCAACAGATGAATGGATAAAGAAGAAGTGGTATATATATACTATGGAATATTATGCAGCCATCAAAAGATCTTGCCATTTGCAACGATGTGGATGGAACTGGAGGGTGTTATGCTGAGCTAAATAAGTCAATCAGAGAAAGACATGTATCATATGACCTCACTAATATGAGGAATTCTTAATCTCAGGAAACAAACTGAGGGTTGCTGGAGTGTGGGTGGGGGGGAAGGATGGGGTGGCTGGGTGATAGACATTGGGGAAGGTATGTGCTATGGTGAGCGCTGTGAATGGTGCAACTGTTGAATCACAGATCTGTCCCTCTGAAACAAATAATGCAATATATGTTAAGGGAAAAAAAAGAAGATAGCAGGAGGGGAAGAATGAAGGGGGTGAAATCGGAGGGGGAGACGAACCATGAGAGATGATGGACTCTGAAAAACAAACTGAGGGTTCTAGAGGGGAGGGGTTGGGGGGATGGGTTAGCCTGGTGATGGGTATTAAAGACGGCACGTTCTGCATGGAGCACTGGGTGTGTATCATGGAACACTACATCAAAACTAATGATGTAATGTATGGTGATTAACATAACAATTAAAAAATTTAAAGAAAAAGAAAAATAGTGACTCATTTTATGAGGGCAGAATAACCTTGATACCAAAACCTTAAAAGAACTATGAAAGCAAAGAAAATTATAGACTAAACTCAATTATAAACACAGATGCACAGATTCTTAATATTAGCCAACTAAGTCTAGCAAAATACTTTAAAAGATAATATATCAGCATCTAATTGTGTTTATTCCAGGAATAGAAGTTTGGTTGAATATTTCAAAATCTATCCATGTAACTTACCACATGTTATTGACTGAATCTTTGTGTCCCCACCAAAATTCATATGTTGAAATCTTCAAGCCCAAGGGGATGGTATTAGGAGCTGGACCTTGGGAGGTGATTACATTGTGAGAATGGAGCCCCTTACTGGGATTAGTGTCTTTATAAAAGAAACACCAGAGAGCAGTTTTACACTTTCTGCTATGTGAGGATACAGTGAGAAGACATCCGTCTCTGAACCAGGAAATGGGACTTTGCAAAACACAGAATCTGTAGTTACTCTAATCTTAGACTTCTCAGCTTCCAGACTTGAAGAAATGAATGTCTGTTTTTTTGTGCCACCCAATCTATACCATTTTTGTTATATTAGCCCAAAATGGACTAAGACACCAAGTTAACCAAATAATGAAGAAAAATCACATGATTGTATTTGCACATGGTGAAAGAAAATTTAAAATTCAACCCTATTCATGGTATAACTCTAAGCAAGTTAAGAATAGAATGGCATTTCACTTATCTGAAAAAAATTTCTACAAAACCCCCAGAGCAAACATCAAAGTCAATGGCAACGTTACAAACTTTCCCTCAAAACTGAAATGAAGATGTCCACTAACATCCTTTCAATTCAGTATTGTGCTAGAGATTTCAATTAGTGCAATAAGGCAAAATAAAAAAAAATAATAAAGGTACAGGGATTAGAATGAAAGAAAAAAGGTGTTGTTCTTAGATGATATGTCTGACATGAGTCTGCACATAAAAAAATCCAAAAGAATAAACGTATCAACAATAGGAATTAATAAGTAAGTTTATCCAGGTGGCTGGACAACAAATGAATCTAGTGCTTTTTTCTATTTATCATCAATAGAGAGCTAAAAAGTGAAACCTAAAACATAATACCAAGGCATATCAGAAAGAACAGCAAATATTTATTAACATAGCTAATGAAAAAATGTGTAAGACTCACAAAACTAATATAATTGAGAGAATTGAGAAAGGGATATTAGGAATATATCATGTTCAACAATTAGAAGACTCAAGTTGTAAAGATATAAATTTCACTAATTTTCAGGAATTTTGTGTGGACTCTGATAAGCTGCTTCTCTTAATGAAGAGGAAGAGGAAAGTAGAGGGACTTACTTTACCTAAGATCATGATTTACTCCAAAAATCCAGTATTAAAGTCAATATGATTGTCACTGTCATTCAGTAATTAAGTCAATATAAATTGGCCCAAACTATTTTGGCTCTTCAATTTCAAATTTTTGAGTAAGACAGTCAAATTCCTCTCTCTCTCTCTCTCTCTGTCTCTGTCTCTCTCTCTCTCTCTCTCTCACACACACACACACACACACACACACACACACACACCCTACTCTCATTTTGGGGTGGAATTTGTTGAATCTTTATTTCAATTTGAAGAGAACTCACATTTTTACAATATTGGATTGTCACACCTGTGAGAACCATATGCTTTTCCACGTTTTATGTTTTCTTTAATGTATTTAAGTAAGGTTTTGTAATTTTCTTTGTAAAGATCATGTACATTTATTGCTATTGTAACATTGGTATTGTGACATTTTAAAAATTTATTTATAAACTATCTGTTCTTTTATAGAAATGGAAACTGGATTGTATTAATCTTCTAACAGGCAACCTAACTTTATCAGTCAGGGGCTTATAGATAACAGATACCACTCTAGTCCCCTTACCCAAAGAAAAGGATTTAATACAGGGAATTAAGTGCTTACAAAACTGTAGAAAAGACCAGATGAGCAAGCTCTAGGCTGAATTTCCAGGAGTGACACCCAGAATAGCTTTTTAAAACTGACCTGCCAAGGAAACAAAAATCTGCCAGAAATTGAATGTTGGAGAGGTGCCTGGGTGGCTCAGCCAGTTAAGCATCTGCCTTTGGCTCAGGTCATGATCCCAGGGTCCTGGAATGCAGCCCTGCATTGGGCTCCCTGCTCAGCAGGGAGCCTGCTCTCCCTCTCCCTCTGCCTGCTGCTCTGCCTATCTGTACTCTCTATCTCTCTGTCAAATAAATAAAATCTTAAAAAAAAAAAAAGAAATTGAATGTTGGAGAATCAAAAAAAATCACTGTCCAAATACTGACTTTAGGACCAGAGTTCAGCCACAACCCAGACATCAAGAACCTCATCCACAGCTGTGGACTCTGGGGCACACTTACCCTCCAAGATGAAAATGTCTCAGCAGCTATAAAGTGATGAGGGTCCAAACACTAGGATAGTGTTCCTGCTACCCGAGAAAACCAAATGCTCTTCCAACTCTCACTTCTAGAAAGAACAATAGAGGCATATTCTCTGCCTTGTTTTCAGCTCTAAATATCTCCTGTGAGTATCTGCTTGAAGAAGCCAGATCACATGTGTAATGTGAGCTGAAAGAGTTTGGTAAATATAACTTTAGGGTTTCTAGCTTCTAGGATCGAGTAAAGTCATGTTACAAATTTTGGAATAGCATTTAGAAAGCTGCAATTTACCATCCTATATAAATTATGTTTATTCTCATAATATGTCTAAATATTTGGGAGATTTTATACATAGAGGATCCTATTACCCACCTTTTTTTCAAAGTCCTAATTTCTTTTAATCCTTTTCTTATCTTATTCACAGGCTAAGACCCCCAATAAATCTTAACTATAATAAAAATGGCTCTAATGTAAAACCATAAAATAGCTATTTGCTATAGGCTTCTGGTAATTCTCTTTATTGAATTAAGAATGTTTACATCTATTCCACATTTACTCTAAGAGTGTATTTTCTTTGTTTTTAAAAGCAGGAATAAGTATTGAATTTTACATAGTAATTGCTGATATAGTCAAGATGATTGCAGATTTTTCTCTTTAATCTATTAATGTAGTGAATTTCATTAATAGTTTTTTAAAGGTGAGCAATCTTTTACACTTCTGCCTATTCTATTTTTATGCTACCTCCTCTCTGTCCTTTCCATGCTATACTTGCTGCCCCTGTGTTAGTTCATATCCTCATTACCTTTCACCTGTACTACTGTACTAGCCTCCTAATTGGGTTTTCTGTCATAAATGTTTGGTTTCTGCAATGCATTCTTCACATTTAAAACCAGAATTATATTCCTCATTGGATAATCTCACTCTGATCCTCAAAAACCTTTAGTGCATCTCCGTAACTTAGGAAGGAAGATTAAAATTAGGCCTTTTACTACATACCAACCGGTAATTACATCAATACTTCTTTAATTATTACTTACCGCAAAAATTTACTATGAATTGGTCATCACAAGCTATTGAAGAGTTCACAAAACATCCCATACATGTTCATGTCTTGGAGTCTTTCATCCAGCTCATCATTTCTTTAAGTGTGCTCTAGGGAACAGTAGTCCCAAGAGATACTTTTGGAAATAATGGTTTCAAAATCAATTAAGTTATGAAAATACTTTCTCTGTGCTGGTCTTAAAGATTCATATTACTTATCGTAATAAGAAATACTGTGTGAAATCAAACAACAAATAGAATAAGAACTCTCTTTTAGCTCAGTACTCTGTGGGCATATTTACACACAAAATCCTTTAAGTGATTAATAATATTCATTAAAATTAAGTTTCTATTGAAAGCACTTTTTAGAAACAAAAATTTATTTCCTCAGCATAGAATATGCCTCCTCTCTTTCCCACCCATCAAATCCTACTCATCTTTCATGACCTCCTCTATGAGTCTCTGGATAACACCCTTCTCTAAATTGGAACTCATTCTCTGACTCTCTATAGCACAATTTTGTACTTTTAAACTGTGTGCTATAACTTTCTCCCAAATAAGTTTCAGTTCCTTAAAAGCAGGGTTTTCACTGCATTCCAGAAAAACTCATAATAGGTACTTAATAAACATGTATTTTTAACCTACTGAAGTCCTTTTCCATTTTGCAGATTTGGGTATTTTATATTTGTATATTTGTATCTAAAATTATCTTAGATATGATTAGAGGTACAAAATATATTTGAGATATCATCCTAAGCATGAAGGTCATGTTATTTTGGAGAATCATAGTCTAGTTGAAGAGACCAGGTAAGGATATATTAATAAAAATTCAAAAATAGAAAGCTGTGATTTAAATTGCATAGCCTTTAGGCCTTCAGGAGATCAGAGAAGAGAGACTTCAAATTAGAATAAGCCGAGCAGGTTGCATGAAAAGGTAGGACTTGAGAGGGCACTGACCAGAGGGCATAGACCCAAGGTAAACACATTCTCAGTGCCATGGAAGAAACCCAAACATTCTCCTTGCTTTCCACATTCTGCTCAGTCCTCATTAGCATTCACCCAGCTTCATCCAAGCATAGTAGCCAACTCACCCATCTTCCCTACTATTTGTCAAGTTAAGAGAAATATGGTTTAGCGGGCACCTGGGTGGCTCAGTTGGTTAAGCAACTGCCTTCAGCTCAGGTCATGATCCTGGAGTCTCAGGATTGAGTCCCGCATCGGGCTCCCTGCTCAGCGGGGAGTCTGCTTCTCCCTCTGACCCTCCTCCCTCTCATGCTCTCTGTCTCTCATTCTCTCTCTATCAAATAAATAAATAAAATCTTAAAAAAAAAGAAATATAGGTTAGCAAGGTAACTAAGCATGCTAGAGAACAAGTTTAGATAGAAGAAAGTGACTTGATTACAGAAACCCAGGTAAGGAGAACTTAATGACATCTGTGGGAAGATATAAATAAAATGCATCTTAATCCTTTGGTGACTGTGGCAAAGAAAGCCTAGAAACAAGGGGAAATCTTTCCTAGACCTTGATCTTCCTGAAGTGCGATGGGAGATGACTTGATAAAAGTAAGGGTTATTTATAATAGTAAACAGATGCCCCACAGAGTGCTTAGTCATGTTCAAATCCAGACAGCAGTGTACTGAAGTGGGGGTAGGAGGAGAAAGAAGGGTTTAGAAATGGACATGACAAATTAATGTTTAGAGTAGCATTGCCCAAAGGATTTATGTTCTTCTAAGACATAAATAAAGAGCCAAAGAAAAATCTGCCAAGAAAAATACGAGGTATGCTGATATATAGCAAGATGGTGAAAAATGGAAAGAGTATTAGGATTAGTGTAAAGAGTTCTGTAAGACCTGGGTATGTATGACATTTTCCAGGGGTTTTGGTCTATTCCTCTCATCTTCATCACCATTACAAATCTTCTAATTCTTCAGTCTGTCTTCCCACATCCCTCCCTTCATCACCTTTTGTAGCCTTGGTCTCCACCAACTCAAGAATGCCAGAAGGATAGGGCACAGTGGGGATTGCTCTCATCACTAAATGTTCTCTATCTCACTCACTCACTCACTCATCTGCCAATTCACTTACTCATTCATCATTCCAAGAGATACTCAAAGATATTTTTACTATGTAACAGGACCTGTGACATGAAAGAAGCATGTCTAAATCATGAAGGTGAGAAAGGAGTATTTCAGATAGAGAAAACTGCATGTACAAAGGACTTCCCATGAGACAAAGCACACTATGCTTGGAAAAGTAAAAGTCTGTTAGTCTGACTGGAGTAAGGAGTTCAGAAGGGCTGATGGTCAGAACAAAAAGCAGTGGCCAAATGATGTTGGGCTTTGTAAACTATGATGCAGAATATGGATTTGTGGGAAAGTGGTGGGAAAGATTTCAGGAGTTTAAACACTAGTTTCCCTCACCATCTATGCCATTTCTTTTGCGTATAGGAAAAAGCATGTGTTTACTTGCTTTAGAATGTCTGAGATAGGAACTAGGATCCCATAGAAATAGAGATTTAATTTACGAAGATTTGTAGCCACCAAAAATCTTTCAATTTTTTTATTATAGTTAAAGATATTTCAAGGAAGATAGAAACAAATGCAATGTGTACTTTCAGCATCTCTTGTATATCTAAAGCAATTTTGTTAATTTAGAAGCATAAAAATGTATTAGGTCTAATTGGTTTGTTCATAAAATGTTCATGTTTTATATATTAAATTTTAAAATATAGTTTACTCAGACAATTACAAATTTACTAGGAGAATTCCTTAAAATGTGGTAAATTAAACTACACGCTGCTAACTGTAAGAAATATATTCTCATTCCTGCCACTTTATAAGGAACAGGCAAAATTTTGAGAACAGAAGCAACATCAATATGATAGCATGACAAAGAAAGTTATATTTTCTTGAATCCGTGTCTTCCAGGACAATGTCAAGCACATACAGAAAGCATTCATTTCCAGAAAAAAAAACTTTAGAACAAAAGACAGAAAAATGTTCACTGAGTATTTTTGCCATGTGAGACTAATTATTATTAATCTTGGAGCTATCTCTCTCAGCAGTTTTTGCTCCATTCACTGCTCTACTTTGGAATTGAAGAAATTCCTATTGTAGAAAAACAACTGGTCTCAGGGCCGGATATCTGAGTTCTAGAACACGATGACCTGGAACAAGTCACTTCATTTCTCTGAGATACAACAAGATCTCTGAGGTTCTGGCTAGCATTTTGAGATAATGTGGAATGGGACCATAAAGAGGCTTGAAATAAACTTCAGTGTGTCTATGTGGAAAAGGTGGGAGCATGGAGTGGAAACTGCCAGATGAGGTGGATCAGAAAATACCCCCCATGAAGCTGGAATATACACTTGTAAGAAATGAGGTTAGAGTAGTAGGAGAAGGAAAAGAAAGGTGCTAATCACAAGGGAAATGAACAAACATTTTCTGCTCAGGAACCCTATAGACATTGTTTGTTGTCTGTCCACTCCAGAGTTCGGGGAGCTCTGAACACAGTGGAGAGTGCCCATAGGGTTTATATGGGGTTTGAGTGTTAGAATAGTCTTGATGTGAGAATGATAATGCCCAAGTCAAAAAACTGAAGAAATCAGTGGTACAGAAGTGGGATTTGACATATTCATATATCACCTTCGAAATCAATGTTGATATAATTTAATGTATTTTTAAAATTGATTAATATTAACTCCTCAGAGTGCTCAAGTGATACATAGTTTAAAACACTGCCACCTGGATTAGTGCATTGGCAGCAACGTCCAAAAATAACATAAATTGGATAAATCTGGACAATCACAGGAGTTTTGATCTGATCTCTCTGTGACAGCTATGAGCAACACCAGGATTAAACACCATTTCAACCTCTACTTTATGCTTATTTAATGAGTGCATCTCTACAAAGCTAACAGTATCATTCATGAAGTATGGAAGAGAAGGAATCTGAGACAGATGAGAGAGTGAAGCAGAGACCGGAATGGAGTTGTCTTGCAAATGTAATGCAAAAAGAACATGTAGTAAAGAAAGTCATCTTGACTGAAAAGAGGTCTGGTCTTTGTCCTCTGTTTCTGGTAGGTAATCTCTAAAACGTCATGCTTGCTAGGAGAGTCTATGTTTGCCTAGAAGTCTTGGGCCAGGATGGATAATACAATAATGTGATTTAGGGCAAAGGGTTTTGGGTCACACCCAGAGGGCTGGTCAGTGAATCAATCATGCCTATGTAATAGAGCCCAAATAAAACTCTGAACACCAAGATTCAGGTGAACTTTCATGACTGGCAATACTCCGTGTGCATACACAAACATTAAGAGTACTTCTCCCAAACTCCACCAATGCCCTTTATCCCTTGACTAATTTTTAACTTGTATCCTTTTCCTGTAGTAAACTGTAACCATAGGTATCAGAGGTTTCTGTGAATTCTGAAATTCCTTTCAGTTTTGAAATTTTCTTTCACTGAGCACAATGTTTTCAAGATTCATCTATGTTGTACCATGTATCAGTACTTAATTACTTTTCACTGCTGAATGTTCCATAACACAATTATACCACATTTTCATGTGTTTATTGACCAGTTGTCTTTTTTTTTTTTTTGAGAAATAGCTTTTTAAATCCTCTGCCTACTTTTAAATTGAGTCATTTGTCTTTGATTATTCAATTTGAATAGTTGTTTATATATTCTGGATATAAGTTCTTTATCAGACATATGTTTTGCAAATGTTTCCTCCCATTCTGTGAGTTGCCTTTTCACTTTCTTGATGGTATCATTTTCATCACAAAAGTTTTTTTAAAGATTTTATTTATTCATGAGAGACAGAGGGGGTAACAGAGAGAGAGAGAGAGAGAAGCAGAGGGAGAAGCAGGCTCCCAAGGAGCAGGGAGCCCGATGCGGGACTCGATCCCAGGACCCTGGGATCATGACCTGAGCCGAAGGCAGACGCCTAACCATCTGAGTCACCGAGGCGCCGATCACAAAAGTTTTTAATTTTGATGTCCTCCCATTTAGCTTTTTTGTTGTTACTGCTTGTGCATTTGATGTCCTATTGCTCAACCATGTCATGATGGTTTTCTCCTAATGTTTTCTTCTAAGTGTTTCATAAATTTACTTCTTATATTTAGGTGTATGATTAATTTTGAGTTAATTTTTGTGCAGGATAGGTATCCAAATTATTTTATATGTTCATATCCAGTTGTCCCAGCACCATTTGTTGAAATACTATTTCTTTCCCATTGTAGTCTTTTCACCTTAGTCAAAAATTAAGTGGCTTCAACAATATCAGTTTATTTCTAGACTCTAAATTTGATTCCACTGATCTCGATCTCTATGTTGGTAGTGAATTTCACATTGTTATTAATATGGTAGCTCTGTAGTGAGTTATTAATTTGTTCCAATTTTGTTCTTCTACTTCAAAATTGTTTTGGCTATTCTGTTTTCCTTACATTTCTATACAAATCTTAGGATCAACTTGTCAATTTCTACAGAAGTTTCACAGAGAATTTTGCAGCAAGAGTTTTCATGAGGACTGCATCAAATCTGTAGAACAATTTGGGTAGTATTGCCATCTTGACGTTAAATCTTCAGATCCATGAACAATGGATGAATTTCCATTTAACTAGACTTCTCTAATTTCATTCAACAATGCTTTGTAGTTTTCAGTGTATGAGTTTTGCACTAGTTAAATTTACTCCTAAGTATTATATTCTTTTTAGTGCCATTTTACAATGGCACTAAATAATACAATAATTTCATTTTCAGATTTTCATCACTAGTATATAGAAATACAATCAATTTTTATGTATATATATCTTCTACCCTGCTGAATTTGTTAGTTCTGATATTTTTAAATATATTTCTTAGGATTTTCTATATATAAGATTATTACCAACAAGTGAAGATAGAACTTCTTCCTTTTTACTTTTGATACCTTTTATTTCTTTCTCTTGCCTAATTGCCCTGGTTAGAACTAAGTGAAATATTCAATAGAAATGGCAAGAGTGGATATCCTTGTTTTGTTCTTAATCTTAGGGAGCAGGCATTTAGTATTTAGCATTAGGTATGATCTTAGCTGTATCTTTTTTGTAAATGTCTTATATAAGGTTTAGGAAGTTTCCTTTTATTCTGATATTGTTTTATCATGAAAAAGTATTGGATTTTGTCAAATGCTTTTTTGGTATCTATTGATATGATCATGTATTTTTTGTCCTTTAGTCTATTAATATGGTATACTATATTGGTTAATTTTTAGATATTAAACAAACTTTGTATTCCAGAGATAAATTCCACTTGGTCATGTTGCATAATCTTTTTTATATGTACCTGGATTTGGTTTACCTTTTTTTGGAGTATTTTTTTGTGTCAATATTCATGAAGGTACTTTATTATAATTTTATCTTCTTGTAATGTTTTTGTCTGGTTCTGATATTTGGGTTTTAATGGCTTCAAAGAATGAATTGTGAAATATCATTTCATTTTCGTTAATTAAAGAGTTTGTGAAGAACTGGTCATCTTCTTTAAATGTTTGCTAAAATTCACTAGTGAAGCATCTGGGTCTGGGCTTTTCTTGGTGGGAATTGATTTAAATACTAATTCATTATCTTCACTTGTTATAAGTCTTTCAAGTTCTCTATTTCTTTTTCAAGCAATTTCATTGATTTGTGTCTTTATAAGAACTTGTCCATTTCACTTATCTAAGTTGCTGGCCTATAGCTGGTCATAGTATTCCCTTATAATGCTTTCAATTTCTATAAGGTTGGTAGCGGTATTCCTGTTTAATTCCTGAATTTAATTCTTTACTTTTTTTTTTTTTCTTACTTGGTCAGTCTGGCTAAAGGTTTGTCAGTTTTCTTGATCTTTTCAATGAATTGACTTTTGGTTATGTGGGTTTTCTCTATTTTTTATCTTTCTTCCAGTTATTTCTGTTATAATCTTTCATTTCCTTTTATCTGCTTGCTTTGGGTTTAATTTGCTCTTCTTTTCCAGTTCTTAAGGTAGAAAGTTAGCTGATTGATGTGAGATCATTCTTCCTTTTATCATATAAAGTTTATAACTAGAAATTTTCCTCTAATTGCTTGGTTAGCTGCATTCGCTAAGTTTTGGTATGCCATATCTTTCTTTGAGCCATTGATTATTTGGGGGTGTGCTGCTTCGTTTCTACATATTTATGAATTCACAAAATTTCTTTTTGTTTTCGGTTTCTCATGTAATTCCATATTGATTAGAGAACATATTCTGAATGATTCTGATTTTTTTAATTATTCCTTTTTTTATGACCCAACATATGTAAATGTTTATCCTGTAAATGTTTCATGTGTACTTGAAAAGAGTTTTCACATTGTTGTGAAAAAAGGGAAAAAGGACAATATTCTGCTGTTGTTGCATGAAGTGTTCTAGAGACGTGTGTTAGGACTAGTTGATTTATATTTTTGTTAAAGTCTTTTATTTATTAACTTCTACCTAGTTGTTCTCTCCATTATTTAAAGTTGCATATTTAAGTATCCCAATTTTATTGTTGAATTGCCTATTTCTCCCTTCAATTTTGTCAGTTTATGTCTCATTTATTTTGGGATTCTACTGTTAGGGTGCATTTATGTTTAAAATTGTTATATCTTCCTAATGGATTGACCCTTTTATCATTTATAAGTGCTCTTCCTTTTCTCTAGTAATAATTTTTGTAGTAAAGCTTATTTTTTCTGATATTATAGATACTCCAGTTTTCATATGGTTACTATTTGTATGAAATATCTTTTTCTATCCCTTTACTTTCAAGTTATTTGCATATTCAAATCTAAAATATATTTCCTATCTTAAATTCCCCATTTGAGTGAAAATATATGGTATTTTTCTTTCTCTGACTTATTTCTCAATAGGTATTAGGGACGGCACTTGTGATGAGCACTAGGTGTTATATGTAAGTGATGAATCACTAAATTCTACTCCTGAAACTAATACTACACTATATGTCAACTAACTAGAATTTAAATAAAAACGTGAAACTCCAAAAAAATAAAATAAAATATATTTCCTATCAGCAGGATAAAGTCAGACCTTGTGTTTTTGTTTTTAATACATACTCTCTTCCTTTTAATTGTATTGTATTGTTTCATCTATTCACATTTGTTATTATTGATATAATTGGATTTATATCTGCCATTTTCCTTTTGTTTTCTTTGTGTCTCATTATTTTTATTTCTTTATTATGCCTTACTACCTACTTGGTACAAGAAAGAGATTTCTTAGTCTATTTTAATTCCATGAATAATATTTAATCATATTTTTGAATCATTTTAGTAGTTGCCCTAGAGTTTACAATAAAATCTTAAATAACCAAAATATACTTCAGATATATACTAACTCAATTACAGTAAAAAATTTACTCCTATATGGCTCCATTCCCTCCCTCCTTATTTGTGCTAGTATCGTCATACACGTTGTTTCCATATATGTTACAAACTGAACAAGGCACTGTTAAAATTATCTTGTATAATCTTACATCTTAAACACAGAGAAGAAAGGAAAATCAGCTTGTATTTATAATTTGTTGTATTAACTTTATTTACCATTTCTGATTCTCTTGATCTATTCTTATGGATTTGAGTTATAATATTATGTCACTTCTTCATGTCCTTTCCTTACTCCAATACAGTTTTGTTTCTATTTTTAGGCTTTGTGCTGTTACTGTCCAATATATTACATCTAAATGTTCTAAGCCAGTCAATACAATTATATACATAGTTTTATAAGATTGATTTTTAATTCAGGTAAGAGAAAAAAAGGAAAAAAGGACAATATTCAGTCATATTGTCTTTTAATAATTACCTACATAATTACCCTTATTATGACTCTCTGTTTACTCATGTGGATACAAAATTACTATTTGATCTTGCTTGCTTTCAGTTTGAATGTCCTTAAGTATGATAAGGCAGAACCGATAACAAATTCTCATCCTTTATTTAACTGGGAATTTCTTTATGTCATCTTCATTTTTGAAAGATAGTTTTGCTGGATATAAGATAATCAGTTAATATTTTTACTTTCAGCATTCTGAATATGTCATTCCATTGCAGTCTGGCCTCATTACTTCTGGTAAAAACTCTGCTGTTAATTTACTATGGTTCTCTTGTACCTAATGAGTCATTTTTCTTTTGGTGCTTTCAAGATATTCCCTTTATCTTTCACTTCAAAAATTATGATTATGATGTATCTGGGTGTTAAATCTTAAGTCTCTTGTGTCAGTGAGCCTTCCGTTCTTTGTGGATTAATCTGTGTGTAGCTTGGAAATGTTTTCAAGCCTGCCCCATATTTGGTTCTGATTGTTACTGGGTGCTTACAGACTAGCGCATGCAATCAGACTTCCTAATCCTCAGGATTGACTAATCCTAGGAGGCTCTTCTTGGCTGTCTCCTTCTCTGGTTCTCTACTAAACTTCTGGCTGCTCTGCTATTCTGCTTGTTTCTACTAGCATTTACTTAACTGACCTCCACTAAAATTTCCATTGATGTCCACTAAGACACCCACAGTCATGGGATTCTCTATGTTCCGATCTAAATAAGTCAGTCTCCTCAGACAGCTGTGGGGCTCTTTATCTTAATACAGTACCTCTCTCCCAGGCAGAACCTCTTTGCAACTACACAGTAACTAGAGACAGGAACAGTGGTTCCCTTATCCTAGAGTGAAATCTCTGCTCTACAACTGGGCACCAGAGAAAGGTGTAGCCTTTGGCCTTCTCAGACTGCCACTTGTGGTATGGAAACTCTGTCCTATAAATAAGCTGGGGCAATCAGGTTCCCAGTATTCTCCACCTGTTGTGCCTTCAGTAAAGTTTCCCTTCCTACAAGGAGGAGCTGGGTGAGTAAAGGGAGCCTCAGTCCTCTTACAGCACTCAGTAGGTATCAAGCTTCTGCAACAAAGAACTGGGGAAGATGAGAAACCCTGGTGGCCTGCACCTCCTGAGTTAAAACCATAGCCCTAGACTTGGTTCTGGTAGGGAGGGGAAGACAGACTTGTATTCTTAGATGCATCAACTCAGAGGAAAGCACCCCAAGTAGAATTCCCATAAAAGAGATCTTGAAGGAGGGTGAGGAAGAGGGTCATGTTCAAATGCCAGTTTCTCACTCTTCTTACCAAGATGCAGCAGATTTCCCTTAATGAGTGTTTCTTCATTTGCCTGTATGCCCTTAGGAATATTTCAAGAGACTTTAATTTTTTAAATAATTTTCTCCAGTTAAGTAAGTTTTTTTGTTGGAGAAAGGGCTGACTGCATACTGCACTCTTCATGTCATCACTTCAGTATCCTCAGGGGTGATTTCTCCCAGCCTTTCTTCCTGGTCCGAACACCCAATTATGTTCTAAATCTTCAATATTTGAAAATATGTTTTCAATTTCAAGCCCTTACTGTGTTGCCTGTCAATTTATGTTTGCTTCTTGTTTTGTAAATCTAGTCAAATGTAGCACATTGATATTAAAATGTTAGGGCTGCATTTAAATCTAAGATTCAAGACATATTATCAGCATGGGTTAGCTTGAAGCATTTTCTTACATTTATTAATGAAATCTTGTTTATGCCCTTGTGAGAAAAGATAGGCTTTGCTTCTGAAGAACAGTTTTTTGTTTCGTTTTGTTTTTTTAGACCACTTGGTAAAGAATGTTTGACAAGTACTGGTGGATGACCGCTGAGAAAACTGGTTTTAGAACATTGCAGAAGTTCTGCATTTGAATTCAGAAAGCATTCTTAAGTAAAATGGTCTTCACATTTCTGGTTCCTTTAAGATCCTCAACCATTATTGCTTATTAATGAGATTCCATGCATTTTAGTAATATCATAGATGACACTATGATTCTTTTTCATCAATTTCCACCATAGAACCTCAACGTTTTTTATTGCTTGCATTCCTTTCTTCTTAAAAGACCACAATTATAACATTAGCTGCATTCTATATTTTATATACTCTAATTTTCTATATTTTTAGAAATATACTGAGATACCTATAGTAGAAAAAATTATTACTGACACCAAATGTAGATTATGAGATTAAACATGCTTTATTTTTCTGAGTGCAATGGGAATTTTCTGGGTTGGAAAATGAAGAAAAGAGTCTCTGGAGAAAAGTGTAATGCAATAATACAAAGACAGAGAGTGAATGTTGCAATGTGAGAAATGAGAGGAAAATGAGGCCAGAGAAGTAGGGCAGAAGCAGAGCAGTGAAGGAACTTGACTTTAATTTTATGTATTAAAATTAATTAATCTTTTATTTTATAGTCAATGCTTCTGGTTTCTTTTTAATGAAATCTTTTCCATTTTTTAAAATTATTTTTTTTTATTTTTAAGCCTCTAATCCAATTGGAGTTGATTATTGAAGGGAGTATACAATGTTCTCTTTTTGCAAATAACCCTTTTCTACTTCCAGTTAAAGAATACTTCTTTCCCACGCTTTTCTCTCATACCACTTTTGTCATATGTCATACTCCATGTATCTATGATTCTGTTTCTGACTTCGCCTTTTGTTTCATTGGTCAATTTATATATCTTTGCACTAATACCACACCATGATAATTACAACAGCTTTATAATAAATGATAGCATTGGATCTGACAAATGCCTCTTGCCCACACATCACAGAAGTGCCTAGGTAATTCTCTTCCATTTAACTTTTAGAACAATCTTTGAAAGTTGCACAACAAGCTGAATGGATTCTTAATTAGAATACTTTTTTATTTAACCATTATTTTTCATAATTAATATTTCTGCCTTTTTCTTTTCTTTTTCTTGTTACACATATCTAATACCCTTCCCTTCATACTGTGAATTCTATTAGCACAATTTTAAACTTTTCATGCATCTGTTCTAATATTTCTGATTCTGTTGAACTACATATTCCAATGTGTTGCTTTTTATTTTTAAAAGTTTTTAAATGTCTTGTTATTTTAGCTTATGAGATCCCCATCCTCAGAAATATCAATAATTCTGACAATGCCTGTTATTTATCTCCAAAACCCCAGGGAGTGTGGAGTAGAAAATGCATGAGCCTTATCATAGTGAGCCAAATCACCAGAAAATCACAACTAGCTCTTACTTACAAAACAACTTCTCAGATAATGGCTTCACCTTTTCCCCCAATGGAGAAGTAATATCAGAAGAGATGTATCTTAGATTGCAATGTACCAGACCTTAGATTCTGGAGCAGGAGGGATGAGGACATGGCTGTTCTTAGTTACTTGGTCCACACCAGTCCTTTTCAGTACTTCATAAGGTCAGGGCTTCTGTAACTACTGAATTTACTCCTGAGAATGTCTAGACCAGACCCCTGGGTCATCTCATAGGTGTGAGGGATAGACATTGTTCATCTCAAGGTACTGCAAGGGGAGGAAAAAATAAAAGAACTCTAATGTTTACCTTACTTACCTTAAAAAATAAAAGAACTCTACCTTACCTTACTATATTCTTCCACTGCAATTTCTGGTTGTCTCATTTCCCAGGCCAAAGCCTCCACCTACCCACACCCTTACACACACATCAATTCAAATCAATCCCTATCATCTCAGGTTCCTATATTTCCCATTCAATGTGAATTTTTCTTTTCTCTATTTATTCTTCACTCAATTCTTAATAAATATGTGGATATTACCATTTGTTTATCACCTCTTACTACATTAAGCCTTTCCAAAACTGCATGGTGCTGCTCATTAGAGCCATTGTTCAATAAGTGCCCTCTTGAGCCTGCTGCTCTCAATTTGCTTTTACAGATCTGGCTAGGCTTTCTTCCTAAACACCTACTTCCATAAGTGGCAAATAAATAACATGGTTTTTCTAAATTTCACATGTCTGAAATTAGAATAACCTACATTTCTTTCTCTCTGTTTTTAATAGATTAAGAAATTTATCTTTGCCACAAATCCAACTGAAACACATTTCCTAAATCAAATGCACTGATGAGTCATCTATGAGCTTTATTCTGGCCAAAAACATGTCTGAATTATTACTGTATATTCAATGCTTCTCTCTACAAAATGAGATTTTAGGAAAGTACTATCAATATATATTTGTGCCATCCTTCTGTCCCTGATTCCTTCCTGTACAAATTCTACTACAATATTCTGATTCTATTACAAAAAATGAATGAACAAAAAACTATCTAATAAAAAAAAGTATGACAGAATTGGAATATTAAAACAGTTTGTGGTTCCACCTTTCCATTTGTTGATAACCTTGTAAAAAAGTGGGCTGAAGTGGACAGTACAAACGACCTTTCCAGCCTCATTCTGGAATATCTCACTATATTGCAAGAGTGGGATTTTACAGACATTCTATTTCACGGTCATCTTTGCAGCTAGGATTCTGGATGCAAATAAGGTTCTATATATCAAATGCAATTGCACAGTCTGAAAGCAGAAGACAGGTATAGACCATCGTATTAGTTTCCTAGGACTGTATTACAAAGTACCAAAAACTGAGTATCTTAAATTAAGAAAAAAAATGTTTTGTCTCACAATTCTGGAAGTCTCACAGTCCAAAATCCAGGTGGCAGTAGGACCATGCTCTAGAAGCCAGGACAGAATGCTTCTTTAACTTTTCCCAGCTTCTGGCACTGTCAATTCTTAGATTCCCTTGGTTTGTGACAACATAATTCCAATCTCTACCTCCATCTTCATATAACATTCTCACTGTGTCTTTACCATTGTCTTCCTTTCGTGCATGTCTGTCTGTTTCTCAATATTCACTTTTGATATGGACACCAGTCATGTTGGATTATCACCCACCGTAATGACCTTATCTTAATTTGACTACATCTGCAAAGATCCTATTTCCAAATAAAGTCACATTTTGATGTAGTAAAAATTAGGACTTCAATCTGTCTTTTTTTGGGAGATACAAGTCAACCCATCTTCCTGACAGTTTTGGCTGGTTTTAACTAGCAAGTAAGGTTATGGAGACATGAGATTTTCCTATATCTCATCTCTATGCCCAGCCAGTTTGTTATATTGAGAGGAAGTTGCAGGAGTTATTTGCTAATCTGGGGATCATAACTATAGATGAGTGTTCTTGAAATCAAAATCTCCAGCTCAGTTTCAAAGGAAATAGCTCTTATGGCAAGTAAGTTACAAAGCATTCTAGAAACCATTTCCGTAGGTCTAGTCTAGATCTTGCTTCTATTTACTTAACTCATATATACCTAATTCCCTATGTTAAAGATTTATACTTAAAATACCTGAGGGTTTTGTCTTACTTACACTGAGTCCTGACTGATGCACACATCAAATTTTTTGTCATCTTCAGATTCATTTTAGACATGAATTATACCATCAAGAATGCTTGTGTGTGGCTCCTTTTAATGTTATATAAAATGATGAGTGAGGAACCTATATGGCTGGTGCTGTTTCTACTGAACGAACATCAGCAGCTGGATTTTTTAAAAGCCAAATCCAATTAAAAACTGTCACTTGTATCATTAAGGTCCTGCCTGAGACAATTAACAATTTTAAATTACTACAAGACACACTGTACATACAAGAATATATTTGGTCATCCTAGTAGCAGTTGGAAATGCATATTTCATTTGACAGCATTTGCAAAACCCTTTATCACCTCAAAATAACTTGTGCAATGTACAGATTTCCATGTGTTAAAAGTTAGTCTCACAAAATTTTTGTATGTAAAAGTCCAATTTGGCTTATATATAAAAATAAAGTTGTAGTCAGTATTGATTTTGTGGTTGTTATCTTCTCAAAATTAATCATGAAAATTCCTAATCTTGCAGTCTTCACCTAACTTTTGAGGTTGCAAGGCAATTTTGCCACAAAACTAGAAATTAAGAGGAATCCCATTGTCACAGTATTTTAATAATATTATTATATTTAATAGTATTATTATGCTAAGAAGTGTTATGGCACAATTTTTGTGGGCTTATGCTGCCTTATTTGGTTTTCTATAGTTAGTACCTTTATTTGCATACATAGGAAAATGTTATCTAGTTAACTAGCCCTGAAGAGTAATAAAGGTCTTTGCTCAACTAGTTTTGTTTCTACTTGTTTTCTCTGGTCATAAAACTCCACAGACATATTATTACATATGTCAATGTGAAAAAATACGGACATATAATTTAGAGAAATGTAAACCCATCTTTCAGACCCTTTGTAAATCTCTCAAGTTCATACTGCTAAAATGAACCAAGTTCTAACTCCCATCTGATTCCAGACTATTGTATTGCTCTTATTTTTCTTTGTCTTCTGTCACATGAAGAAACAGAAAAATAAATTTGAATTTCACTGTTAGAATAAATGATGCTACTATCAGGATTTAATCTTATTCCCAGTCCACTGAGGCCTAATCAAAAGACAGATATGAAAACTGACCAATCTCCTGATTAGGAAACATTCAGTGAAAATACACAAAGATATAACTCTTATTTCTTCTCTTGTGAAAATGGAAGACTACACCTCACTGATTCCTACTCTATAGTAGAAATACCTTTTGCAATGAAAAGTTATATTAATTATTTTCAAGTGCTATAGAAAGAAAATACATATGCTAAAAATCCGGAATTCTAGGAATTACGTTGTGTTTTAACTACATTGCTTGAAAGAAATTTAAATTATAATTCAGATCAAAATTCTTATTTTCTAAATAAAAATATAAAGTATAAATCTATTTTTTCACAAATAAAATGATGACACCTAGCCAAGTGAAACATATAACACCTGGCATATGTAAAAGATAAAATAGGATGCAGGTAGTTTTGAGGAAATCTGAACAACAAGCAACTGAAAATAGCAAGAAAATGGAAAAATATCATCAGTGTTAGAAAACGTACATAGAAGTTATTTCAAAACAAGATGGAAAAATATAATCAACCTAAGTACTGTGGACTATAAATTGTATAGTTCTACAGGAATTACTGAAATTTCCCATTTTACACAAAAGAACACTCACTCTTTAGTTTCTGGATTTCTTTTGTCTTACTCTAAAAAAGAGCATGGTACTAAAGAATGTGTGTTGCCTATTCCTAATTCCAATAATAAAATATCAGTATCTAGTTGCATAATACATTATAACTACCATGTGGTGACACCCCTGACCACAAATAACTTGCAAACTTACAGGGACAGCAGATCCATATGGATCCATATCCGTAAGAAAAGAGCACTTATCACATGTTCACAGAAAACACTGAGAAAGTTCTGAGAGTTTCTTTATGGTGCAGAACTGAGAGAGGTTCCCTTGAGATTCCACATGAATTTAGGTTGAGTTTTTGTCCTACGAAAAACACCGCTGGGATTTTGATAGTGAATGCATGGAATCTGTAGATTGCTTTGGGTAGTATGGACATCTTAACAACAGTAAGTCTTCCAATCCATAAACATGGAATATGTTTCCATTTACTTATGTCTCCTTAAAATTATTTCAGCAATGTTTTATAGTTGTCATTACAAGTCTCTCATTCCCTTGGTTAATTATTTTATTATTTTTGATGCTATTGTAAGTGAAATTGTTTTCTTAATTTCCTTTTCAGATTGCTCCTTGTTAGTATATAGAAATGCAACTAATTTTTGTGTGTTGACTTTGTATCTTGCTATTTTGCTCAATTCATTTATTAGGTTTTTTCTTTCTCTTGTGGAATCTTCAGGGCTTTCTACATCTAAGATATATCATCTGTGAACAGAGAAAATTTTACTTCTTCCTTCCCAATATGGATGCCTCTTATTTCTATTTCTTGCCTAATTGTTCTTATTAGAACTTCATACCATGGATACGCACATGCAAAAGAATGAAGTTGGACTCTTACCTAGTACCATACACAAAAATTAATTCAACATGGATCAGAGACCTAAATGTAAGAACTAAAAGTAAAAAACTCTTAGGTGAAAAAATAGGACAAAAACTTCATTACATTGATTTCTTGGGTAAAACACCAAAGCACAGTCAACAAAAGAAAAAACAGACATTTTAACTTCATGGAAATTAAAAACTTCTGTGCATAGTGAGAGACACAATTAACAAAGTGAAAAGGCAACCTACGGAAGGGGAGAAAATATTTTTTTTTAAGATTTTATTTATTTATTTGAAAGAGAATGAGAGATGAGAGCACGAGAGGGAAGAGGGTCAGAGGGAGAAGCAGACTCCCTGCTGAGCAGGGAGCCCGATTCGGGACTCGATCCCGGGACTCCAGGATCATGACCTGAGCCGAAGGCAGTCGCTTAACCAACTGAGCCACCCAGGCGCCCGGGAGAAAATATTTTCAAACCATATATCTGATGAGGGGTTAATATCCAGAATCTATAGATATCTCCTAAAACTCAACAACAACAACAAAACAATCAGATTAAAAAATGGGCAAAGGATTTTAATAGATATTTCTCCTAAGAAGATATACAAATGGCTAATAAGCACAGGAAAAGATCCTCAACATCACTAATCTTAGCGAAATGCAAATCAAAACTACAATGAGATACCACCTCATACCGTCAGGAAGACTACTACCATAAAAACAGAAAATAGCAAGTATTGGCAGATGTGGAGTAGTGGGGACGTTTGTGCACCATTGGGGGAATGCAAAATAATGCAGCTGCTGTGGAAAACAGTATGGCAGTTCCCCCCCCTCAAAATTAAAAAGAGAACTAGCATATGATCCAGGAATTCCACTTCTGGATATATACCCAAAAGAACTGAAGCAGCGTCTCAAAATTATTTGTACACCCCTGTTCATAGCAGCATATTATAGCAGCTAAAACACTGAAGCAACCCAAATGTCTGCTAATAGATAAATGGATAATCAAAATGTGGTACATACTTACAGTAGAATATTATTCAGCCTAAAAAAAGGAAGAAAATTCTGACATATGCTACATCATGGATGAATCTTGAAAACAGTATGTTAGGTGAAATAAGCCAGTGACAAAATGATAAATACCCTGTGATTTCATCTGTGTAATAGGCTTAGAGTAGTCAAAATCATAAAGATACAAAGTAGAAAGGTGGTTGTCAGGGGCTGAGAGGAGTGGGGAAAAAAGTGTTATCGTTTAATAGGTCTAGGGTTTCAGTTTTACAAGATGAAAAGAATTCTGGAGACAGATAATGGTGATGGTTGTACAACATTACAAGTGTATTAAATAGCACTAAACTGTACACTTAAAAATGGTTAAGATGGTAAATTTTATGTTATGTGTATTTTACCACCAAAAAAAAAAAAATAGAAATCAATGACAGAATGATTCCTGGAAAATACCAAAATGTGTGCTAATTAAACAATGGACTCCTAAATAATCCATGGGTCTACAAGAAAGTTTCAAGGGAAATAAAAAATTATTTGGACTAAACAATAAAGATTAAATTTAAAATATGCAGAATTTAACTAAATTAGTGTTCAAAGGACAATACGTAGCATTAATATTTACACTAGAAAAGTTAAAAATTAAGCCAATAATAATCATAGCTTCCACCTTGAGAAACTAGATAAAGAGGAATTTAAACACAAAGATAGCAAAAAGAAGAAAATAATAAAGATTAAGAGCACAAATCAATGAGGTTGGGGAAAAATAATATAGAATATCAATAAAATCAAAAGCGGGGTCTTTCCAAATAAATGAAATTGATAAATCTTGCAGACTGATCATAAAAAAGAGAAAAACAACACAAAATTTTCAGAAATGAAAGTAGAAACCCTAGAAGAGTATATTAAAAATATAATAAGGAAACACTGCAGTGAATCTATGCCTATACATTTGACAAAGTAGATAAAATGGACCAACTCTTCTCAAGATATATACTAAAAAAGCTTGCTTATGAAGAAGAAACTGAAGACCTGAGTAGTGCTATATTATTAAAGAAATTTAATAGGTAATTTGATAACTTTAAACTTCATACCCAGATGGTATTACTGGCAAATTCTACCAAACCTTAAAAGAAGAAAAAAACCACAGTTCTACACAAATGCAAGATTTCAAAATCAATCAAGTCTATTCTATTAACTGACTAGGAAAACACATAATTATGACAATAGAGGGAGAAAAAGCATGTGACAAAATTCAACATTCACTCATGGTTAAAAAAAAAAACCCTCAGTAAATGCTGAATGATAAAAGGCTATCTTCATAAAGTCTACAACTAATGGTGAAATATTGAACATTTTTCCCTTAAGACTGGGAAGAAGGCAAGAATGTCCTCTTGGTATCCCTATTCAAAATTTTAATGTAATACGTAATTAATATAATAAAGTGAAGAAAACAAAGAAAAGCATATAGATTGGAAAGGAAAAGTTTAAATATGTCACAGATGACATATTTATCTACACAGAAAAATCCCAAAGAACATACAAATAACGCCTAGGAATAATACATGAATTTAGCAAGGGCAAGGGGTATAAGGTCAATATACAAAAATCTACTGTATTTCTATATATTATCATAGAACATTTTGGATTTAAAAATTTTAAATGCCACTTAAAACACTACCAAAAGTGAAATACTTAGATTTGAATCTATCAAATCCATCTTCAGTCCCTAAATGATGAAAACTACAAAACATGAGGGAAAATATATAAAAAAAAAAAAATTAAGTAAGTTGAGAGATGTATTGTGTTCCTAGATTGGAAAACTCAATATTGATGTCAAGCTCTTCCAATTTGATAAAATAGAGATCAACTGAGAAGATATCAACAAGCTTATTTTAAAATATATATGGAAATGTAAAGAAAATAGAATAGTCAAAATATTTTGGACAATGGACATAAAGTTAGATGTTGCTCATTATTCAAGACTTACTATAAAGCTACAGTAATCAAGAAAATGTGGTGTGGCAAAAGAATGAGCACCCAAAAATTCAATGGAACTGAATATGGAGCCCAGAAATACACCTACAGAAATATAGCCAACTGATTTTTTTTACAAAGGTGCAAAACCAATTCATTGAAAAAAGAATAATCTTCTCAAAAATGGTACCAGAACAATGACATATCCATCTGCATAAAAATATACCTTAAACCTATCCCAAATGTTTTACACAAAATTAATCAAAATAGATCATAGAACTAAATATAAAAAATAAAATTATAAAACTTCTAGAAGAAAATATAGGAGAGAATCTTCATGAACTCGAATCTGGCAAAGAATTTTAAGATATTACACCAAAGCACAACCCATTTTAAAAACCTGAAAAATTGCACTTCATTGAAATTACAATTGTTTGCTCCATGAAAAACACTAAAAGAGAGTAAAAAGGCAAGCCATAGACTGGCAGAAAGTATCTGAAAACTGCATATCTGATAAAGAACTTATATTAATAATATGTAGAGAGCTCTCAAAACCCAACAGCAAGAAAATAAACAATGCAATACAAATGGGCAAAAGTCCTGAAAAGATTTTAACCATGGAAAATATATAGATGCTAAATACGCATATGAAAAGATGCTCAACATCATTAGCCATTAGGGAAATGCAAATTGAAACCTCAATGAGATACCTATTACAGTGACCATATTTAAAAGCAAAACAATAAAAACCACAAGTGCTGGTTAGGATACAGAACAAATGGAACTATCATTCATTGCCAGTAGAAATGCAAAATGGTATTGCCAGTTTAAAGAAGTTTGGCTTCTTTTTTTTAAAACAAATTATACATACACTTGCCATTCAACCTAACAATCATACTCCTAGGCATTCACCCAAGGGAAATGAAAACTTGTTTACACAAAAATCTATACATGAACATTTACAGCAGCTTTATTCATAATTGCAAAAATCTGGAAACAGCCCTCATGGCCTTCAACAAGTAAATGATGAGCAAACAATTCCACACAAGGAAACATTACACAACAATAGAAAAGAACAATTGATTCAAAACCAACATGTATGAATCTTAAATGGATTTTGTTAAAAGAAAGTAGCCAGACCCAAAAGTTTATATATTGTATGATCGTACTTATATAAAATTTTAGAGAAGGCAAAGCTACTGAGACTTAGATAAATGCTATCAGGGGTTGTATGGGGAAGGAATTGGCTAAAAAATGTCATCAAAAGAAAACTTTTGTGGTAATGGAACTCTGCTCCTTGGTATTCTATGCATTTTTCAGATACCATAGAACTGTATATCACAAAGAGTAAATTTTACTCTTTCAAATTTTACTCATTCAAATTTTAAAATATCAACAAGGCTGAAAGGAGAAATACAATGAAATGCAGACTGTGACAAATGCATTTAACTGTGACTCAAATGAATGATATAACCCCACTGAAGTGGTTGGAAAGAAATGAGAGGACTTAAAGTGACTTCGAAAATCATTGTTTTGACTGGATATTATAATATTAAAGACAAAAAGAACTGTATACAAACACCTCGGTAACTTGGTTTTCACAGTGGTATGAGTTAGTAATTCTGAAACTACTTTCTATGTTAAACAGTAAGTGTAGATAATAACATCCAGCTTCTTACTGTTGCGGGAATAAGTTACAAATAAGTAAAGGTGAATTGCTAGAACAAACCTGGGCTTGCTAGACTGGAATTAGAGGTATCAGTGTGAATTCATGAAATTTTGTGGGGGGTTTATTTTCTAATATCTATTCAGATGGACTGACACATAAATATACATGTAGTATGTGCATGTGGCTTAGTACACATATAAATATTTTCAGCTCTGTTGAGAGCAATGATACCTCAATAGCAATATGCACACCTAGCACTTAGATCTTGGTTTATAAGTACTATTTTCCGATAAAAGGAATCAGACTACTTAGAGAAGTGGTTGATTTCAGAGCTGAGGCAGGGAAAATCCATGATAAGTAAAACATCTAGCGGTCTAGGAAGTAAGGCAGTGTTCAAAAAAGGGATAGAAATAGGATGAGAATATTTGAAAGGGACACAAGAGCCAACCTGTAAGAGCACTTGAGAGCCAAAATTGGAAATTTTGAGCAAAAAAATAAATAGCAATAGTACTGGGTTGTGATCGAAAAATTAATAGCCCCAAGTCCATGCTGACATAAATAAACGATTGATGTAATAAACTAAAGGGGAAGCAGGAACAGCTCTTCCTTACAGAAGCATTCCAATTAATAAATGTAGAAGTAATTTAGGGAAATAGAACATTACCATTAGGACAACAAGATCTACTGATAAAAGTTTAAGAAGAAATAAAATATTTGCATAGCCTCAAAGCATTTCCTCCAAATATTTACTGATTATGAAGGAGAAAAGTAGTAACATTACAATGGAAAAGCCTGGAAGACGCCAACTTAACTAAGTGATTTAGGTTAACATAACTAGTAGTAAGTTCTATCAACATATGGAACCACTGATATACTGCACTAAGAAAGCTACATCATTTCTGTGGAATGCTTCTTAAAAATGCATAACCTAGATTTAATTATGAAAAAAAAATCAGGCAAATCCAAACTGGGGAACATTCTACAAAATAACAGATCACTACTCTTCAAAACTCTTAAGTTCACAAGTCAAAAAAGTTAAGACTGAAGAACTGTCAGGTATTGGAAGAAACTAAGGAGATATAACTACCAAAAGCAATAAAAGATCCTAGATTGAATCTTGAGACATAAAATATGACATTAATTTTAAAACTGGTGAATATCAAATAAAGGATGTAATTTAGAAAATGGTATTGATAATCGTGCTGTGGTTATATGTTATCCTTAGGGGAAGCTGGATGAAGAGTAAATAGGACTCTCTATACTGTTTTTGCAATTAATTCATAAATCTGAATTATTCCAAAATAAAAAGGGTTTTATTTATTAAATGAAATAAATTCTAGGTAGAATAAGGAGGAAAAACTATTATAAGCAAAAGTCTAAAACAGATAAGAGTTCCTGAATCCTAAAGGTGTGTGGTTCAGATTTCATTAATTCTATAACTACCTTGGATTTTTCCCTGCCTCAGCTCTGGAATCAACCACTCTTTCAAGGAGCCTGGTTCCTTTTATGAGAGAATGGTACTGATAAACCCAGAACTAGATGCTAGTTATGCTTGTTACTACTGAGGCATTATTACTCTTTGTGGGCAAAACTAGAAAATACCTCTTTCCAATGTTCACTTCACAGCACAGAAGTAACCATAAGCATGGAGGATATTTTCCCAAGTCAAAGTCTGAAGAGATACTGGATGTTTTTCTTCTGGTGGCAAACCAGGAGTAACACAAGAATAGGACCACACATATTTGTGTCCTTAAAATACTGGAAAAATAAATATGATAGGATGATACATATATATAGTTAAACAAAGAAGAAAGGTAAATCACAACCATTACATTCCAGAAAAGCAGACATAAAGAAAGAAATAAGCCATATCCTAACAATATGTAGGTGCAATATTCACCATTTCCTACCTCAAAATGTCAGTGAACCTAATTTTCATTCTTAAGACTGAGCTCTTTAGTTGGACACTGAGTACATTTCAGGATCTGGCCCCAGTGCTTTCAGTACTATTGCCCAAGGCTTCCCTGCACATATACTGCACTCCAGGCATCCCGAACTATGCCCATATCTCTTGCTTTTGTGCTCTTACTTGTACTGTTCTATGTGGAAACGTTGCTGATCAACAAACCACTTGTTCTTCAAAATCACACTAGACGCCATCTCCTTTCTGATGTCTATACAGTTGTCTCTAAATTAATGCCATCTTTCTCTCCTTTGAATTCACTAAGCAGTTCCTTTCAATCCCTTTCTTGTTGTTGTTTTTTTTTAAAGATTTTATTTATTTATTTGACAGAGAGAGAGAGAGAACAAGCAGGGGGAGCAGCAGAGGGAGAGGGAAAAGCAGGCTCCCCACCGAGCAGGGAGCCCCATGCGGCTCCATCCCAGGACCCTGGGATCATGGACCTGAGTCAAAGGCAAGACACTTAACCGACTGAGCCACCGTGGCGCCCCACCCCCTTTCTTGTTTTAATTTGTGTTCTTGCTGTTTCTATCTTGCCTATCCCTACCTAATAATATATATTTCTTTAGAGAAAAGAAGGGACTCCTACCTACCCACCTTTATATCCCCAGAGGGATCAATAACATGTTTACTATGTAAGGTGTTCCTTCAACAAATAATTATAGAATAATTCAATTAAATATCTGGAACTGTACACAAACTTGAAAAAAATTACAAAGCAATGAATATTTCTAACACAGATTCCTTCACTCAAAAACAGTCTTAGATTTTCTTCATCATAAATTTGGGCAAGGGAAGATCACATTATCATTTCAGTGAGCATGGTTGTATCCTCAGCAAATTCTGGTGGGAGTCATTAATTCTGTTGCTAAGGGAATTGCTAGCCAAATTTTAGAACAGAAGGGCCCAGTGAGGGGAGTTTGCTGAAATTTGCAATAGCCACAGCAGGAGATTTTTGTTTTCTGTTTTCCCTTTGTCCCTGGAGAGAGAAGTATTGTGGAGTGGCAAAACAGAAAAATGGCTTTAATACAGGATCCAAACTGAGAGGATTTGCCCCTACCTTCACTTCAGCCAAGGAAAATAGGTATACCTTCTTTGATGCACAAGGGGAGGCAGGGACCTATCAGACAGGAAGAAGCCTCAGAGAGAGGTCAAGGTGCTATCCAAGGGGCTCTAACTGAGTCCTGTTCTGTCTGGTTTTGTGCCAAAAGAATTGGTGGTGGGAGGGGGGGTAGACAGAGCAGGTCCCTTGGAAACAGAGTAGATAATGGACACACACTACTAGGCGACAGGGTTCCTGGGCAGACTCAGGAAACTTCCTCTGGAGATTAACAAGAAGATCCTTCCCAGCAAGAAACACTCTCATATCCCTTCCTCTCTGAGACCTTCGTCACCTGAAGTTCACTTCACTGGAAGCAGAATCAGGGCTCAGCCCCGCATGGGGATGAGGGACAGCAGACTTCTGTTCTTTCCTCCTTCTTTCTTCTGGACCAGGGACCATATTACTAATAGTCACTTTTTAAACCTCTTTTATCTGGAATATTACAAATGTACAGAAAAATGCCTAAGAAATAAAAGTATAATTTAATGAGCTATAAAATAAACACCTGTTCAACTTCTGTCTTAGTCAAGAAGTTGGATATTAACAGGACTCCAGAAGCTTTCTGCATGTTCCTTCTCAAATAAAATCCTTTCCCTCCTCCCCAGCAGTACCAATATGCTGAATTTTATGGAATTCAATTTGTTTATTTATTAAATAGTTTTACTACCTAATTGTATACTCCTAAACAATACAGTTTAATTTTACCTGCTTTTTGAAGTATATACAAATAGAATAAAAAAATTTCCTACACTATGTCTGACTTCTTTAATTCAATATTATGTCTTATGATTCATTCTTTTATGTATCTATAATTCATCATGTTCATTGCAGTATGATATTTCATTGTATGTCTATATTATAGTTTACTCTTTCTATTTTTAAAAATATTTTATGTATTTATTTTTCAGAGGGGGGAGTGGCAGGCAGAGGGAGAAGCAATCTCCCCGCTGAGCAAGGAGCCCGATGCTAGACTCGATCCCAGGACCCTGGGATCATGACCTGAGCCGAAAGCACACGTTTAACCGACTGAGCCACCCAGACATCCCTACTCATTCTATTCTTAAAGGACATTAGGATATGCCTTTGGCTGGCTTTTTAAAGAGGAATATATAAGGCTACATATTTGTCCCCAACTGTCCAAAAACATTGTTACATATTTCTGAATCAAGACTGTGAGAGCTTACATATCAGAACTCTGTGTTGAGATGCATGTGCCTGTGTGTACTAACCTTATGAGCTTCTGTTGCACTGTATGTGTGAGATAGGGTACTACATGTTAGAAAGAACATGTACTCCTACAAGTCCTACCAGGGCTATGCCCAACTTTATGTTCCTAAAGCCAGTGTTCCTGGGCTGCCTGCATTGATAAGGATTACAATGTAGGTTACATTTATTTTTTGAAGTCCTAACACCAGAGAATCATGGATTGCACTTTCAGAGCCACTGCTAACTTTTAACACATTTTATATTAAACATTGTTATTTTAAGCTTCACTTCTGTTTCCAAAAACTGGTTTAGCAAATTTCTTCTCTTGTGAGTTACCTTTTAATGAAAGGGTTAATACAGGAGTACCCAATGGCAAGTTAGATGTATGTAGACTTTCTGGAGGTTTTGATGCAGCCTCTCTTCTAAGGCTTTACTAAAGAAACTTCGTGCACAGTGTCTCTTGTGAAGGAAGTAGGATTGAATTTAGAAGCAAAAACATGGAAGTTAGCTTAGAAAAGGGTCTCAAGCCCTAGGGATTATGCTGTGATTAGGTCATTAGAATTTAATAGAAAGGAATTACCTGTGTGTCCCTTCACCTAGACCTAAGGGCTTCAATTATCAGAGAGTTCTCTAGTTCAAATTACTTCCCAACAAAAACTGATGTTATGTTTGGAACCTCTGTAATAGTCAGAGACCCTTCGGTTTCAAGTGAGAAAATGTACCTCAGAATATTTGAGGCAAACTATGGAAATTTAATCATATATACACAAGAAAATTCAGGGGTACCCCCAACTTGTCCAGAAGTGACCTCATGCTGACTCAGAACTTCAAAAAGATTTCATTTTCATCTTCATGTCTGTATCTCTCCCTTGTCTTCTCTCTCTCTGCTTCGCCTTTTGATTCTCTTCTGTTGCACACATCTTTTCTCCACATGACAGATAGGTAACTAAGGTGACGCTCTAGACTATATCTCTATGTCCAACAGAAAAACCCCTCCCCAGGGGGGGCCTCTGACAAGTCCAGCTTGGATTCTATTTCCCACTCCAGCAGTGAGAATACAAGACACAGGAATATCAGTCCCTCCACACAGAGGAAGGGAGGAGTCATGAAAGAAAATGGAAGAATTGTGTGCAGTAAGAATTTTTCCTTTACCAAAGAGAGGTCTGGCTTTTGCCCACAGCTTCTGGGAAGTAATCTCTAAACCCTTGGAATGTCATGCCCACTAAGAGTATCTATGTTCAACTAAGGGCATTGGGCCAACAAGAACACAACAGTATGATTTAGGGTGGGGTATCTGAGCCATGCCAACAATTTGACTTGGGGTGTGTACTTTGGGTCAGGCAGCTTGACCTCTTAAAGGGCTTTAAACAAGTCAGTCATGTGGGCAGTCAACCATTCTACATGATGGAACCCTAATAAAGACATTAGACACCAAGGCTCAGGTGAGCATCCCCATGTGTATTGGTACACCTTGATGTCAGTAAAGTAACTCCGTCCTGATTGCACAGGGAAAGGGTGACTGGAAACTCCACATTTGGTACTTTTCCAGGACTCTGCCTTATGCAGAGCTTCCTTTGGATGATTTTGATCTATAGTCTTTCCTTGTAGTAAAATCTGTGATTATAACAGCTTTCACTGAGTTCTATGAGTCTTTCTAGTAAATTATCAAAGCAGTGTGTGGTTTGAGGAATCCCCAAACTTGCAACTGGTGACAAAGTGAGGATGGTCTTGTGGACTCTGTTCCCTCTAACTTCACAGCTGAAAAAACTCTCTTAGTAAGAGATATAGCCAAAGTGTCCTGGGTAGTCAAACATTATAATTAACATACACAAACAGTACACCAATGAATTTTTATAACGATGTCCCTATAAATCCTTGATGTCAGAAATACCCTTAATTCAGATCATTACTGGGAAACGGGAGAACTCATATTTTCTAGACCCTTAAGTACTGAAAGAGAGAGTTGCACCTTTCTGAGTAGGGACCTTAACCTTAGATAAAACTGGAGATAGATAAAATACTAGCATGGCTAGTTAAAATACCTTGGAATATAAGTAGAAAAGAGGTTTATTAATGAAGATTGGAAGAGAAATTGAAAACACATGTTCATATTTTCTAACTTATCATTCACTTCTGAATTTACTTCATGTAACTAAGTCATTATATTAGAAAAATTCAAAAAAACATCATTCCATTGATATGTTATAATAAAAAGCATATAAATGCTCCCATTTGTGGGAACTCATGTAGGAAAGTAGAATCCTGAAAATAATATATCTCCTCTTTAATAAACCAGCTGATAAAAGTTTAGTACTTAAAAAAATACTTCAGCACTATTAGATATAAAAAGCTGAATGCAAGTCACAAGTAGCAATAAAAACCCTGTACTCAGAATAGCATTGGACAAAATTGCATCACACATACAGAAAAGAATGATCATAGTGTAGAACAATGGAAGAAGAAAGAAAAGAAAGTCCACAGAACCAATGACTATTCTCTTGAATGTTCTCATTAAGGGTTATCATTTTAGTGAAGAACCACTAAAATTTGATAACAGCTCTCGTCATAAAGTATTCACATTTGCTTGAATTATCTGTGCAGTAAAATATATGCAGTTTTCACTTCATGAAGTGGTCCTTTATAAAGTTATAAGTTAAATAGTTGTCCTAGTTTTGCTGTACAAATACACTGTATTTATTCAGCTCCAAGATGCGTTTTTCACATTTCAACATTACAATTGTATTTTGCTTCTTGATTTTAAAAACATTATTATTGTTTTCTGAAAGACTGTTATCAACACCATAGCTTCTATTATAGTGATGGCAAGGAAATATTTATAGTAAATTAGTGGAGCCCACTAAATTGCTATGTACAGGAGTCAGGTGTCCAGTAAACAGAAACCATGCAAGTGCCATACCTGATACAGTGCTGTCTTGAAGTATGTTAATCTCTGGGAGTACTACTCATTACAGAAAAACAAACTGAATGAGAAATATGATTGTTTTGAATCTTGGGTGCTGGTGCTTGAAACATGAAATTATAAACTCCTGGAGTTCAACAATTACAAAGTTGCTTGTCCCACTCAGTGTGCTCCGCTTGGTGGTCTCACTGATTCCCACAGCTTTACCTCCCTCTAGGTAGTAAGGATTGCTAAATTATAACTCTCCAGCTCAGAAATCTCACCTAAGACTCAGAGCCATATATCCAATTCTCAATCAGATAACTGATTCATTCACTTATAAAACTTTGTTAGGAATCCACTATGCTCTACAGGTAACTCAATCTTAACACATCAAAATTAACTATATATATATATTTTAATGGCCATCCCTTTTATTCTTCACTTTCATTAACATCACCAAGAGTTAGCATTATATAAAAGTAAGAAAGTTATCACCACTCCTTCATGATGCTCAACAAATTACCCAGATACTTTTAAGTCATCATCTTAGGATATCTCATATCCATCCTACGCTCTTTTATTGCCTTTGCCTTAGTTGAGGTCCTCCTATGATCTGAATGTTCAGGTCCCTCTAAAATTCATCTGTTGAACCCTAATCCCCAATGTGATGATATTTGGAGGTGAGGTCTTTGGGAAGTGATTAAGTCATGAGAAGGGAGCCCTTATGAATGGGATTAGTGTCCTTATAAAAGAGACCCTACAGAGATCCTTTACCCCTTCCACCATGTGAGGATACAGTGATAAGACAGTCTATGAACCAGAAAGCAGACTTCCATCAAACGGTGAATATGCTGGTGGCTTGATCTTGGACTTCACAGCCTCCCGAACTGCGAGAAATAAATTTCTGCTGCTTATAAGCTACCTAGTTTGTAGTACTTTTATTATAACAGTCCAAACACTCTAATGGGCTAAGACAGGTCCTCATCTCTCTTATGGACAATGGAAGTCACTACATGACTAATCTCCCTGATCCTTTACTTACGAAAACTTACCTCAAAAATCCATGGATTTCCTTCCCTCACTAATTGTCTCTACTATGTCATTCGTCAGTCAGACCCACCTATATGTTAACCCATTAAATGCCCCAATGCACCCATAATATAGGTATTATTATTCCCAATTTCCGGATGGGAAAACCTGAAGGTTATGTGACTTACATCAGTAATAAGTGGAAAATTTGGGGTGAGAAACCCAAATCTTTTCCATCCCGAAGCAGGGGTTATTTTATGGTGTTGCACAGCCTTCTAGTTATGTCACTGTCAAAGAGACAGAGAAAGAAGAGGAGAATGCAACAGGTGTTTCTTGTGGTAGCAGGACAAAGATTTTTAAAAGCACAATCTGAGAAGTGGTTCCTGTACCAATTTCTTGGGAGTATAATTTAGTGAGTTCTGTAGAATAAGGCAGCAGGAAAGACACACTGGTGGCACTTTTATTGCACAAGTCACATTACATGCAATTGCCCACTGTTGAGATTGAGGAGAGAAGGAAAGGCAGAGGGCATATCTAACTATATTAATGGAGTGCTTTTTACATCAGGTGCTGGTATAGTTGGGCATGCCTCTAAAGGAGAAGAAAATATACTCACGGATTGTTTACATGTTAAGTATGATAGAATATTTCTCCATTTTTGAGCAAGCCACCAGGTAGCCTGTCAGAGCACATCAACAGTGTCACAGCTATGAGTCAGACAAGGAGATAGCAAAGAGAAGTGTGGTCAGAGAGAGCCCAGTTCCCAGATAAAGAGCAGCCTTTCCAGAGATTTTTAAAAAATACAGAATTGAGGATAAGTCAAACTATCTAAACAGAAAGTCTGATAAGCATAAAAAAATTGACATATTTCTGACAAACATTAGAGAGTTAAACATAGCAAATAAGAATAAGCGAATAGATATATTATTTAATTGCTTGAAGGTTGTGATTTTATGTCTTTGACTCAGGGTATTTATTATTTACTAGTGCCGCTAATCTACTGCCAAAATAATATAACAAAACTATTTAGAAATGAACAGTAGTCAGACTCCTGACAGGAATAACACTGCAGACAGTTAATTAATTCAAAGAAATGATGATACAGCTACTCACCTGATGGCAGGGGCAAGCAATGATGAACAACTGTTAGGAAGGAAATGAAAAGTATCATCTGGTATTGCTTGAATTCTTGCCACTCTTAGAGGAATCATTTCTTTATAACCCTTATTCTCTGTTATGAGAGAACTGGGGGCAAAAAAAACAAAAATAGCAGATAATCCAGTTTATTTCTGATATTTGGTCTAGAAATTCATTACATGATTTTCATTGTAATTTACTCTTCTAATTAATTTTATCACCATATTACTTAGTTGTAAATAAAAGAGACAAAAAGATGCACAAAGTGTTATGTTTTTTATTTCTCCAACTTAGAAAAACTCAGCTGAATACATTCTGCCCAAAAATGAAGTCATTTTTATGTCTTAATATTCCCTAATCTCACCACCAGAGCTGGAAAATTATCATTTCGCCATTACCCATGGCTTTGTTCTTCCTCTAAGGCAAAGGACCCTCGTTGTACTCCTGCCTCCAGAAGGTGTGAGCCTGAATTCCTCCCTGTGCCATGCTCCTTTGGCAGCTTCTCCCTGCTCCTAAGCATATGCCCCATCTTTGCATCCTCTGAAACCCTTTGCAGAAATCACACAGACCAGGGATTTCCATAGACTGATGCTTCAGAGCAATCAGGTTTCTAGAGAATCTAACTTCTGAACTGAGTGCATTGAGCATGCTTACCCTAGTACTATGTAAGTGAATGCTGAGATATGAATGAATACAAGTTCTGTATCTGGTCCTGGAGGAGGAAGGAGCTTTGCCAAGTTGGACATACTTTTGGGTAAGAAAAATCTTAAAGGAAGTTATTGGGGCTCTAACTGTGTCAGAAGTGTTGGTGGATACAACTGGCTATGCTATAAGGCAATTACCTTCTGGATTATAAGTTACAGAATTAGATCATATCTTACTTTTAAGTATTAACAGTTCTCCATGGTACGTGCTCCTCCTCAATCTCTAAGGATCCTTTTCACGTGAACTTGCTCTGGGGAGTAGCCAGAGGGCCACAGTGTGTCAGAAGGATTGACTCAAGATAGGGGTCAGTGAAATCACAGGGCTCTGGAACCCAGACACGAGTCAGAGAATAGCTTTACACCTGATCGTGCCGTAGGACATGGCAATGAATTAGTTAGTCCACAAAGGCTATACCATGTGATTTGTGAACCACTTCAAAATATTCTTACGTAATGTAGGAGAGAGGGGAATAAATCTAGAAAGAAAAGGGGAAAGAAAAAAAGGGAAAAGAAAGGAAGGGAGGAAAGAAGGATGGAAAGGAAGGAAGGAATGTAGGAAACACTGAGCAATAAGCAAGTAAAAGAAAGACAATGATAAGGAAAGAGAAGGAAGGAAAGAAAGTGGGAGAGTTATTTGCATGTTTATCGGACCTTACATAAATCTACCAGATGTTACATAGATTTACTCTAGAGTTAGGTACAATTATTATCACCATTTTATATATGGAGAAACTGAAGCTTAATGAGTTTGAGAAAACTCTTTAAGTTCACACACGGTAAGTGGTAGAGCAGAGGTTCAATCCACAAAAACAAATTCCAGTATAAACAAACTATAACATAATAAAATGAAGAGTACATTCGCTAACAGATGTTCTGAATGCACACAGGAGAAAGTGGAGTTAGCAGCATATCTCCATCTAAACCTTGGGACTCCCATAGGTAGTTATGCTTTAGGGCACATTTGGTTGTCTTTGTTTAAATTTCTTTGCTAATCAATTTTGTGGCTTCACTCTCATTTCATTTAGAAAGAGCTATCACTACATGCTAATTTCTAATAGAAATTGAAAATATTTTACAAGATATTCTTTATTGTGTACAAGGTGTCACATTTGGGTTTAGATAGATTTTTCTAGACTATTTTGCTGCATTTACATGATAATTCTTGACAAACACACATACTGATTCACAACTGTCACTCAGCAGCCACTCGGTCTGTATCTTTATGTCAAAATTACGCAATTGAAATAGACGACATCATAAGTGAAACTTTGTTGATGGTATTTTTATTTAATTAATTTAAAATGGATATTATATGTGCATGGGAAAAAATGCAAAAGGAACAAAACTGTAGAGTAGGAGATAAATATGTGTCCCTCCTACTGCCGTCTCAGCATTAAGTTAGCTTTCCTAGAGGCAACTGATGTTTCCACTTTTTAGTACACCCTGCTAAAGATATTCAATGCATAGGCAAGCATGTGGAATACAAATATAGAAACACACAGGAATGATGACTTTCCTATTCTAAATCTTTTTTTTTTTCCACCTACATACAGGTAGCAAATAGGATATAGATAGGAAATAGGATATAGATAGGAAATAAGATGTAGGCAGGAATTGATAGATGACAGATAGATAGATGATAGATAGATAGATAGATAGATAGATAGATAGATACTTATTTAATATTAATACATACAGAGCTGCCTCATTCATTTTAGTGCCAAAATAGTATTCCATTTAATGAGCACAGTATTACCATTAATTTCTTGATCACTCCCTGTTGATTGACATTTAAGGTGTTCCCATTCTGTGCTATTACAGAATGTTGTAATGCATATTTTGGATGGGTGTCATTTGGGACATATGTAAGTGTATTTGTGGAATAAATTCCTAAAATAGAATTGCTGAATCAAAGGATATTTATATTTAACTTTTTAATAAATATTTGTCAAATTGGCTCATAGAAGTTGAACCGATTTACATTTCTTCAACATTATGAGAATAACTACTTCACTACACCAAATCTTTTTTATGTGTGATTTTGCCAAGAAAATAAGTCAAGAGACAGTAATCCATTATAGATTCAATTTTGATTTCTTTGTAATGAATAACCTTAAACTTCTTTTCATGTGTTTAAGAGCCAAGACAGTTATTCCTTGTGAATCATTTCTTATGTCTTTTAACCATATTGGCACTGGACTGTTGGGGCTGCCATGAACGGGTGTGTAAGATTCACTTCTATATGAATGGCTTCCTTGGCATTGTACCTAATCTTTACAGCCTGTATGGAGTCTCACTACTGATCATTCTCTAAGTATCTGTGGCCTTCTTTATATATTATAAAAATCCACATTTTGTACCTCATATGTATGGGAAATATCTCAGGTAATTAACTGCCTTTTGACTTCATTTAAGCTTTTGGGTTTGTTGAGATGGTTTTTTAAATGTTTATGAAATCTGGTTTATCATTTTTTTTTTTTAGTGGCTCCAGGATTTTGTGTCATATTTAACAAAGTCTTCTCTATTTCAGTAGTATAAATATAACTCCTTTACATTTTCTTCTGTAACTTTCATGATTTCATTTTTCATATTTTAGCATTTGATCTAACTGGAATTTATTTAGGTGTAAGAAGTAGAAAATGATGTTTGTATACAAGGTTACTCAGTTGTCCCCAGACAGCTACTGACTAACTTATGCTCTCTCCATTGTTAGATGAAATTTATCTCTAAAATACACTAAATATCTTTAATATTTGAGTCTACTTTTGGATTCCCTTTTTTTTCTTTTTTTTTTAAGATTTTCTTTATTTGACAGAAAGAGAGAGAGAGAGAGAACAAGCAGGAGGAGTGGCAGGCAGAGGGAGAGGGAGAAGCAGGCTCCCCAAGGAGCAAGGAGCCCAGTGCGGGGCTCAGTCCCAGGACCCCGGGATTATGACCTGAGCCAAAGGCAGTTGCTTAACCAACAGAGTCACCCAGGAGCCCTGGAATCCCTTTTCCATTCTATTGATCTGTCTCTTCATACATTAGTACCATCTTGTCTTAATTATAGTAATTGCAAAATTGCTCCTCTGTGACTCATCTTTTTCAGATTTTTCTTGAATATTTTTTTTCTTATTTTTCCCATGAGTTGCAGAATCACCTTGGTTAGGTCTTAAAATATAACTTCTTGATATTTGGGGGGGCTATTATTTTATATATTAATTTAGGAGAAAAAAGATATTTTTATGAGATGGAGTATTCTTATGCAAAAAGAAGACAGGTTTCCTCGTATGTTTGAATTATTTTTTACAACTGTCAGTAATGTGTTATATATTTTTCTTCTTGGACATTTATTATTAAATTTATTCCTATAATTTTATTTTTGTTGTTGCTATTATAAACAGGGACTTTTTATTTTTCTTACTGGCTTTGTTTATCTATATGAAGGCAACAGATTCTTGCATATTATTTTATGAAATCTTATTGAATTCTTTTTTATTTATAGCCTTTTTGGTTAATTATTTTGGATTTTCAAATAGACAATTATAACAACTGTAAATAATTACATCCTTATATTCTTTATTTGTATATATTCTGCTTCATTTTCTAGTCTAGTTGCATCCCTATTACCTGAGAAAAAAGCTTAATAATTAGATTTGATGGGCATCCTTACCTTATTCCTGATTTATTAGAAATGTTTCTAGCATTTCACCAATAACCATCATGCTGGTTTTTGGTTTGAGATAAATATATTTCTATTTTAAAAATTGATTTCTGTCAGGAACAGATTTTATCAAATATCTTTCCATCATCTAAGATGATATGTTTTCTCTTAAAATCTATTAACATGATGATTAATAAATAAATTTCCTAATACTGACCCATCCTAATATATTTGGAATAAGGTTCCACTTGGTCAGGGGGTATTATTATTTTAATATGCTGTTTGATTATATTTGCTAATCAGGCAATGGTAGAATGTCTCCCTAGTTAATATTTTATTTTTCTAGTAGAAGACCGTTTGGTTTTTAATACTCAAACTTTATAAGAAAAAAATTATATATATATGTGTGTGTGTGTGTGTGTGTGTGTGTGTGTGTGTGTGTCAGTGTAATGTTTTTCAGCTGATGTTTTTATAGGAAACTATATTTACAACTCCAAAATTCACTGTATCATATCTAACAAAATGATGTACCAAAAATCCTCAAGTTATATTCCACATAAAATTGGCATATGTCAAATGTCAACAAGGAGGATCTGCATGATGGCAATATAAGAAACAATTCTTTTAAAAATGGTCTGTCAGTTTTCCACTTTCTCCTTTTCTTCCTTTAACTTCTCTTCCCTACCTGAACAACTCACTCCAAAAAGCATTAGGTAGAACCCAGCCAGGTAGGCATCTGCACAGGGGTAAGAAGAGGAAAAAGCAGTGGTATAGATTGAGATGTCATAGCCTGAGGAGAGTGAAAATGACATCCATATGGGAGGGAAAGCAGGCCCCAGCATGATATTTTAGAGCCTGAGTGTGTTGAGTAATGTACACATGAAGGGTTTGGCAAGTGGCTTAGCACGGGGAATTCAAGCACAGTCAGAATAAAAAGGGCCTCCTCATAACAAGATAGCTCCATGTAGAGTAGGGACAAATAAAGATAGCCCACATTGGGTAGGAGAGGAAGCAGCAATAATGAGACTTTGGTTATATATGCATAAAATGAAAAAAATAAGTAAATATATTAAGAATAAGGGCTGTCTGATTTCTCAGAGTCAGAGAAGAGAGTTACAAATACTTAATGGAGAAAAATAAAGTGAATCTTATAGTACTGGGATGGAATTGGAGGCACTGGTAAAAGTCTGTGGTTTTTGATATAGATAGATAGTTATAGAAACAAATACATATGTAAATATGCACATGTGTATACATATTATCTAGTTCTGTTCACCAAGACAGGCTAGGGACAGTGACATCCCAAAAGTAATGAGCACACTTAGCACTCAGATCTTGGTTGCTAAATACCATTAGCCATTAAAAGAAACCAAGGATCCTTGGAGAAATGGCTGATTCCAAGGTTGGAGTAAGGAGAGTACAAAATAAGCCAGGAATACCTTGTTGTACTAGAAAGTAATAAGGTGTTTAAATTATGATGAGAACATGTCAAAGCCAACTTGAAGGAGCTCTCAATAATAGCAGGTAATTAGAACATCAAAATAAACAATGATGTTAACAAACCCATTACACAAAACAGGAATCCATGAATCCATACTGCTATAAATAAGGAATATGATATTGAAAGTCTGACAAGGATCAGGGTATTTATA
Source organism: Eumetopias jubatus (assembly GCF_037043125.1). Taxonomy (NCBI): domain Eukaryota; kingdom Metazoa; phylum Chordata; class Mammalia; order Carnivora; family Otariidae; genus Eumetopias; species Eumetopias jubatus. The sequence continues at coordinate 63,266,003 of NW_028274807.1, forward strand.
TAGTTCCAAAGTACATCCCTCCCCCCAATATTTATTAATTACAAAGGGAAAAGAGTAATTTACAGTGGAAAAGTCTGGCATAAATCAACCTTATCAAGTAATCAAAGAAAACACCACCAATTATGTGAAATATTTAAATCATGGGTCATCTAATAGGAGGTAAAGAAAACACAAAGTCATTTTTGTAATATTTTTACCCAAAATACACACCTGAATCTAACCATGAATTAGCATCAGAAGATACCAAATTGAGGGTCATCCTACAAAATAATGTAATACTATCCGTGATCTTCACAAGTGTTACTGTTTTTTTTTCCCCCCACGGGATCAACTGTTTATTGATTTTTTTTCTAAAATATTATACATTTAAAGAAACTCCTAACTGAAAAGAATGACAATTTTTGGTAAATCTGTAGCAAAGGAATGAGGATTTCTGCTGGTAAGTTTTCATGGCAAACACAGACACATATCCACTTTCCAAGCAAGACATCAAGCCCACTGGAAACTGAGAAAATGCATAGCTTGTGATGGCGGTGGCCATTTCACCAGTGTCTGACTTACACAAAATAAAGGTTTTCCCGCCTTTCCTCCCTCCCCCGCCCTGTGATTACAGTCTGCTCCCGATGACTAAGGGCGCTCAGAGACCCCGGTGCTCTGGGGTGAGACCCAGCTTTTGTGTGCTCATGAGGAACTGGGAGGGCTGGAATCTGCAGCTGCTGGAAAGACATGGAAGGTTTTACAGTGTTCTGCTATGGAAAGGACTGAGGCTGGTTAGAAGGTGGATCCACAGCTGGCCAGCAAGTCCAGGGTTCCCCACAGGTCTCCACTCCAGAGAGGCCCAGAGCCCAGAGAAGGCCCAGTCAACCAGTCAGGCCTGTGCCCGAATGTCACAGTCTTCAAGCAGTTTACAAATTAAACCCACTGTCAAAAGCCATTAAATCTCATTAAAACAGTAGACGAACTCTTTAGATTCTTTGGATATCAAATAATATATACAGATATACACCAAGACATGACAGTCTAATAGAAAGCATCTTAATCTACAGATGCTTGTGCTTAAGAAGTTAGTCTTCTTACTTTGTGACCTTTCAGATCACTGATAAAATTATTAATTTGCAAGAATAAAGTTTTAAAAACAAATAGAATGAAAATAGTTTTTAAATATGGGGATATTTGGAGTACTACATAAGGTTATTTCCAGAACTCCCGGCGGATGCCCCAAATGCACTGGGCATTCACAACAGAAATCTAGCGGAACGCGTTCCCACCTTTCCATCACCATCTCTGGCCTCAAGCACCACCTGTCTCGAGGAACTGCAGCTCTCATGGCTTGCCCCCCAGGCACAGCACGGAAAGAGAGATTTCCTCAAGACTGGTGTATATCAGTCTGTGCCATAATTTAAGTATAAATGAATGGAAGAACAGGTATATAAAAAAGTATAACTGTACACATTCTTTAAATTAAAAATCTCTATGTCTTCACTCAGAAAATGCCATGTAAGTTTGTTCATTTAAGTTGCGGGTGATGGGACTCCTCAGAGGAAGTCATCAGCAAAACAAGAATCAATGGAACCCACCATTGACTCCGAGGAGAGGAGGAAAGACAAGATCAAGAACAGACAGATCTATGATGAGCCAACACACAGAGTGAGCAGGATGGGGGGCAAGTCTGAGAAAACTTTCAAGATTGAGGTGGACTAAAGAGGTACAACAACTAAATATAACATGTGGTTTTTGACCTAGAAACTTATTATTATAAAAGACATTAACTGGAATAAGCATTGAAATCTGAGCTGTCTCAGGATTCATATATCAGTGTCCTTGCTTATAAAAATAAACACTGAAGTATCTGAGGATGACAGAACCTCTTATCATCAAACAATCCAGGTAAAAAAAAAAATAAAGAATTCTGTGTACTCAAAACTTAATGTAAGATTGAGGTTGTTTCAAAATTTAAAAATAACATAAAAATATTTTTAAATATCTGATATTTAAATATCAGATATTTTTAAAAATCTAAATATCTGACTTCTGGGAAAAACAAGAAGACATGCTTTCCCGTGTTCCACTTGCTAAGTATAACTATAAATCCTGGACATTATGTAAAATAAAAATCAGATTCTGGAAAATGGAAAGAAGAAGCAGATACTCCAGTAAACACTATAATTCAATAATTGTGAAACTATAGAACAACTCTCCAGGTAAATACATAGCCTATAGAGTTGAATTAAAACTACATGATAGTTATAAGGGAAAGAATAAAGTATATAACATTTTTGTGTTCTGATAATGTAGGTAAAATACAACAATCAAAACTGGGGAGATAAAGGGGACAAAATGTGAAAGTAGAATTAGACTTCTTTATTGTCTTACAGCTTCTATCTAGTACAAAATAATATTATTTTAGGTCAGATGTTTGTTGAGAAAGAACAGATGGGAAGAAGTGGTTACAGTTACTCCAATATTGCTAATAGTAGGGAACCAACAGAAAATAACTAAATAAAATAAAAATTTTTTAAAGGAACTTAAAATATCATATAAAGATGTTAGTATAAAAGTAAACATTAGTACAAAGATGCAACCTTCCTGAACACCAAAAAGTATACTCAAGAGAAATTAAAAAACAAATAATGGAAGAATAGATCATTACTGTTTTTCATGGTTCTATAGGAGAAGATAGAATAGAATGAAGGGAACAGGGAAAGAAGCTTGAATTCTTTGAGTATACCCTTTTAAAATTTGACTTTGGTACTGTGTCAATATATCCCAAAAGAATATTAATAATATTAAAATTATAAATCAATACCTTCAATTAAACATGAAATAAATGAACCTAAATATGTATTCAGTTGGATGAATTATTCCAAGATACTTTAAAACAGTAGTTCAAATTTATATGGCTACTAGAATATATCCTAGAGGGGAAAAAAAGTGCAAATAGGGTCTAAAACTGTTTTAACTAATCTATATTCTTTGTAGTAATATAATGGATTATTTCATCTGTGTATTAGGGGAATGATGTAAGTGAGTAATTGTTGGACATTCCATCATTTCCAGCATCATCACTGAGAACTGTAATTTCTGCTATGGGATAAAGGCAATATAGATGAAAGAATTCAAGTAAAAATCTTGTTCTCCTTACTTTGAAACTCATGGAAGTAGCAAAATAAACTCATGATATATTTTATCTTTAAAAAATGCATCCTAGTTCCCTTCACTGAAAATACTTGAAATAAATGTCCAAGCCAGTAGCAATATGCACTCCTGTTGTTCACAGTGTAAATTTTATATACCATTTCACACTTAAAGGAACCAGGACTCTTTAGAGAATGGGTTGATTCATTTCTGTATGAGTCTGGAACATTTTGACATGCCAGAAAAAACTATCAAAACCTGTTCAGTTGGGGTCAGAATAACCCAAGAGCCAATTTGAAAAGGCTCCCATTAACAAAAATGGGGAAATTTGAGTATCAATTAAAATAAAAACTGAAACAAACTGAAACATATTTCATGAAATATATTTCGAACTATTAGTTCAAATAATAGTAAAAAAAAAGTTTTACAAAACTAATTGGTCACTGTGCTAATGATTCAATTCATTGTTTGAAAACTGGAGAATAAAAGAAAAGAATCAGGTATCATGTTAACTTTTCCATACAATTATACCACAGGATAACCAAGTCAAGATAAAGAGAAGTGTGTTTTTGTAGAAATACTCTGGGTAATAAATGAAGAAGGAACCATAAAAATAAAATATCCTCCTATCAAAATGGATCAATTATTGATCTAGACAGTGAATATCAGGGACTGCTAACAATCAGGTATTATGTGCCTCCTAATGGAAGAAAACAACATTGGTAATTAAATAGTCATAGCTGATTACACTGACACTCAATCTGATCAAGCCCCTTGGTCAAACTACCAATTTGCAGGAAATAAGAAATGGTTAATTCCACCAACAGGATACAATCAGCAAAATCTAGAGGCTGGGGAATGCTCCAGAAAAGTGACCCAGTTTCTTAACATAGAAATTACAAACACAGGGCAGCTGGGTGGTGCAGTCAGTTAAGTATCCAACTCTTGGTTTTGGCTTAGGTCGTGATCTCAGGGTCCTAAGTTTGAGCCCCACAACAGGCTCCATGCACAGCCTGGAGTCTGCTTGGGATTCTCTCTCCCTCATCCTCTCCCTCTGCCCCTCCTGCTCATGCTCTCCCTCTCTAAAGGAATTAAATAAATCTTTTTTAAAAAGATTTTATTTATTTATTCATGAGAGACAGAGAGAGAGAGAGGCAGAAGCAGAGAGAGAAGCAGGCTCCCTGCTCTGCAGGACTCAATCCCAGGACCCCCAGATCATGACCTGAGCTGAAGGCAGATGCTTAACCAACTAAGCCACCCAGGCGCCCCAATAAATAAGTCTTTTTATTTTTATTTTTTTCCTTTAGATTTCTTTTTTTTATTTATTTATTTGACAGAGATAGAGCGAGAGCAGGAACACAAGCAGTGGGAGTGGGAGAGGGAGAAGCAGGCTTCCCCACAGGAGGAAGCCCGATGTGGGACTCGATCCCCGGACCCTGGGATCATGACCTGAGCTGAAGGTAGACGCTTAACCAACTGAGCCACCCAGGCACCCTAAATAAGTCTTTTTGAAAAAGAAATTATAAACTTAAACAAAAGCCAAAAGAATACATTATATATATGAGTAGAGTGAAAAAAGAAGAGGAAGGAATGGAAGGAAACCTGGAAAGAAGGAAGCCCAAAGATGAAGAGATTTAAAAGTCATCATTCAGTCATAGCATCTGAATCTTATTTGGATTCTAAAAATATATATACATATATATTCTAAAAAACACATACATACATATATATAAATATGATTCTAACAAATTAGAACATTTTTTAGAGAATTGGAAATTGGAACACTGATAGAGAATTGCTGATATTAAGAAATTATTTTTTTAAAGATTTTATTTATTTATTTGAGAGAGAGAGAATGAGAGATAGAGAGCCCAAGAGGGAAGAGGGTCACAGAGGGAGAAGCAGACTCTCTGCTGAGCAGGGAGCCCGATGTGGGGCTCGATCCCGGGACTCCAGGATCATGACCTGAGCTGAAGGCAGTCGCTTCATCAACTGAGCCACCCAGGCGCCCTGATATTAACAAATTATTGAAAAGTATTTTTAGTTGAGTTAATTTTATGGTTTCTTTAAGAGTTCTTATGGTTTAGAGATACTAGTATATTTACAAATTAAGTAATAGGATGTCTGAGATTATCTTCAAAATAATATTGAAAGAGTAATTCGGTGAGATTAGCTATAGTTGATAATTAGGAAGTCTGGGTGATGGTACATGGAGTTCATTATACTACTCTACTTATTTTTGTATATGTTTGAAATTTTCCATGATAAAAGTTTCCCCAAAAAAGTGAAAAAGGGAAGGGGAAAAGTGATGACAGAAATGTAATTTATGATCGTTACTTGAAAACAAACTTGCTTTGATTGGATATAATAAGCAAAAAACATATTTGATTTCACACAGTTAGATACAGTTAGATAAGGTGCTATATCTCTGGCTTTCATTATAGGCATAATTATTTTATATTGGCTTTATCACATAGGAGAGAGTCACATCCCTCTCACCACAGTGATTGGTTCAGGAATGAACACAGATTAGGGGAGAAACTGAAAATTCTGGCAACTGAAAGGGTGCTCCCTTTACCTGCTATGTATGGATCACTACTGGAGGTTTGCATATATAACCCCACATCTGTTGAAGACAACCTGCATCAGAGTTAGGACAAGCCAGAAAAAGCAGATCAATGACAGAGGAAAAAGACCAAATCCTGTCTGAGCTCCCTGTGGAATCATCCAGCTATAGTTGCACAGGGTTCTCAGTACTTCAATAATCACTTTTTAAAAGAAACTTTATTGGGGTGCCTGGGTGGCACAGTCAGTTAAGTGTCCAACTCTTGGTTTTGGCTCAGGTTGTGATCTCCAGGTCGTGAGATCCAGCTCTGCACTTAGCATGGAGTCTGCCTGAGACTCTCTCTTCCTCTCCTTCTGCCCCCCTCACTCTCTCAAATAAGTAAATAAATCTTTTAAAAAAATAAAAGAATCTTCATTATTAAATGTCAGTAGAGTTTGGAAAAGTTTTTCTTAGCATTCTTGGAGAAATTATGGAGAAATATGACCTGAAAGATGGTACAGTTACATAGATTCCCAACTACTTGAACAGTTACACATAGAATGTGGATAAATGATAGTTACAGACCAAAGGGGAGAATTCATTCTCCAACACTTTTGCTCTGCACTAATCAGCATTTTATCCCAATCTTAGGTTAAGATACAAATGACATACTTATCAATCTTCCCATGCACAAATCTAGGAGTCATCAATAAACTACATAACTTTAAATGAAGATGTAGAGATATAATTTCTAGGGAAAAAAAGTGAGTTGCAATTGATGAGATTTTTTAATGTGAATAAATGAATAGCTTTTCATAAAAACTTTAAAAAGTCAATTTTATAAGCACAGGGAAAGAAAAAGAGTCCAGTGGCAAATCATGGGTAAAGGCCTGGGATCTCAAATGGATGCAAATTCACCTGATCTGTCTATAACTATGGCCAAAAATATATATCTGTGTGTGTGTATATATAAATATATATACACATATTTATGCTATAATTATTTTACTATATATTTATTATATATTTATATTTATTACATATAATTATTATTAATGTACTATATAATCATATAAAATACAATTTTAATAGGACTGCAATCTCCAGATCAGCTGAATAGTCCAACTGCATTTGCATTTTGTCCTTGCCAGAGTAAACACAGGTCTTATATTCAGTTCTTATTAACATATTTAAGGAAGAAATTTTACAAAGTAGGAGACAATAGGGGAAAGGACAATTATCAAGAAACCTTGTAATGGGGCACCTGAGTGGCTCAGTCGGTTAAGCGGCTGCCTTCGGCTCAGGTCATGATCCCAGGGTTCTGGGATTGAGCCCCACATCTGGCTCCTTGCTCAGCGGGGAGCCTGCTTCTCCGGGGAGCCTGCTTCTCCCCTGCCTGCCATTCTCCCTGCTTGTGCTTGCTCTCTCTCTCTCTCTCTCTCTCTCTGTCAAATAAATAAATAAATAAATAAATAAATAAATAAATAAATAAAAAGAAGGCTTGTAATGGTTAATGATCTGAGACTGTTTAGACTAAGGATGAAGACTGCATGGCAACTCTCTTATTTAATGAAAGAGGTGAAGACATGTGGGGAAGATGCTAAATTTATCCGATGCAGATCCAAAACTAGGCCAAAGGATGAAAATTACAGACATGTAGGTTAAGGTTTAAGAAGAGAGATTATTTTCTACGATTAGAGCTAACTTTTCTTTTCTTTATGGAAGCAGTAAATTCACTAATCACTGAAAATGCTCCTGATGATCACCCCTTTGGGTGACTAGGTACCTCCCCATTTGTGGAAGTGGGAAGGTGAGTGTAAAGATCTTTATAGGAACTTTATAATTTAATATCATATTATTAAATTAATTATATATATAGCCAAATAAATCAGATTTACTAGCAGACATTTTATAAATTTTGTCTGTAACAACAGGATGATATTATTTTTTATTTGCTATCATTCATTCCTTAAAAATTATTGAGCCACCTGAAGAACAACAGAAACTTCCAGTTTCTCATATGTATTTGTTCCTGCTTGATTTGTATTTTTCCCCATTGTATCTTTCAACCTAATCAACTCAGCTAATCCACAAAGCATGCCACTACCATGCACTTAATAACATTTAATGTGCTGGCCAAAGTTTCGATTAAACTCTTACGTTTTGTCAATCAGCAGCTCCCTAACTGATTTAAGTTGCTTCTTCCTTTCTCTACTGATTGCCAAGCAAGAATTCATAACAGATATATGAATATATTCTGCTGAGCATAATCTAAAACCACATAACCTTTTCACAGCAATAATCAAGTTAAAGCTTACCTAGATTCAGGGCATCACATGCTTGACACTTACATTTATAATTTATTGCATAAAATGGAATCAAAGGATATATTTTCTCCTTGATCTAATTAATCTAAACATTGACATAAATTTCAGCAGAATATATTTTGCCAAACTCAGGTATTTAACCCAAAATATCTCTACTTTCTATCATTCTAAATGGATGATACCTGAGTCCATAAAACATTTTATTCATCAAATATTAACTGAGTAGTTATTTGTCAGGCCTGGTCCCATGCCCTGGGAATGAAAGATTAAAAAAAAAAAAAAGTTATGATCCCTGTCCTCGTGGGGCTTGCAATCTAGTAGAATACATAGACATCATATTATACTGTAATCAAACATAAACTTGAGTGGCAATTAGCCACTAATAATGAAAACTATTTTTTTAAGATTTTTATTTATTTATTTGAGAGAGAGAGAATGAGAGATAGAGAGCACAAGAGGGAAGAGGGTCAGAGGGAGAAGCAGACTCCCTGCCAAGCAGGGAGCCCGATGTGGGACTCGATCCCGGGATTCCGGGATCATGACCTGAGCCGAAGGCAGTCGCTTAACCAACTGAGCCACCCAGGTGCCCCAATAATGAAAACTATTAATAATGGGATTAGACCTGGTCAAGGTCAGGGAGAGCTTCCTTAAAGAAGTGACAATAGAGCCTCTCTAAAGAATGGGTGAAAGTCTTCCCAGACACAAAAGACACAGAAAAATACTTTCCAACATTGTAAAGGCTTCCTAGTGGGACAAAATATCACGGGAATAAAATACTAGAAGAGATCTGTGTGGCTAGAACCAAGCAGGGCACAGTGGGGAAGCCTAGAGTGAGATGAACATGTAAAAACAGATAGGGCCAGACCACACACACCCTTCAAAGGAATGGGTAGTAAATATGATTGGCCCTGGATAGCACTGCAATTCATCATGGGTCATTTGACAAAAGGGTAGAGGCATAATGATGCAGAGCAGAAGCCAGTGAAGTAGTTATGAAGCTATTTTACTCATCCATTTGGGAGAAAAGTAGCTTGAATTGCTTTGACATGGAAGTAATGAAATTGGTTCTGTTCAGGAGATATTTATAAGGTGAAAGTGATAGGACTTGAGTAGATCTAAATCTATCTTTCACCTATAAATTAGATTTATAGAAATTGAGTTTTGTAGGGGCACCTGGGTGGCTCAGTCAGTTAAGCGTCCAACTCTTGGCTTCATCTTGGGTCATGATCTCAGGGTCCTGAGATTGAGCTCCCATTCACGCTCCGGGCAGAGTCTGCTTGTCCCTCTCTTACCCCCTCTGCACATGCATGTGTACTCTCTCTCTAATTAATGAATTGATTAATTTAAAAAATAAAAAAAAAAAAGAATTTGAGTAGTGCCTCTTTACCCTGAGAGTCCCTGAGTTTGTAAGCTGTATCAGTCAGGGGTCTCCAAAGAAATAGAACCAACAGGACACATATATGGAAAGGGAGATTTATTTTAAGGAACTGGCTCACACAATTGTGGAGGCTGGCAAGTCTAACATTTGTAGGGCAGGCCAGGAAGCTGGAGATGCAAGCAGGGTTTCTATGTTAATCTTGTGATAGAATTCCTTCTTCTCAGGGAAATCTCAAATTTTGCTTTTAAGACCTTCAAGTGGTTGGATGGGGTCCACTCACATCATTGACAGTGCTTTATTTAAAGTCAACTGATGGTAAATGTCAATCATATCTACCTTCACAGCAATATTTAAACTAGTGTTTGACCAAACGATGGGGCACCACAGCCTAGCCAAGTTGACACAAAAAAATTAACCACTGCATAATTTGTGTATAAATTCAGAGGATCCCTCTAAGTTTGGCATTTTTAAATCTAGTAAACACATCCATATAAACTTTTCATGGATTATTAACTCTAATGAATGAGCTTGAAAAAATAGCTTATTTTAGCCCTAGGTTTTTCATATTATAAAAATATATTTTGTTTATATCTTTCCTCATGTCATGGGCTCTCTCTTATACTTACCTCCTTCCTCAAGTAATTGTAAGCTTCCCAGATTTTCTAGGGTAACAGAGTCCATAAACATAAGGAAAAAATATGTTAACTTTGAGGCATACTTTGGTCTGGGATTTGTCTAATATGACCAAGAAATCAAGTTACATGGCTCTACCAATCTGCCCAACTCCTTAGCACATCCATTAGGAATTTTAGTATTGGAAAGTCCTCAGTGTATTAGCAAATCTGGAGGTTTTGTTGAAAACTTCTAAGAAAGTTATTAAAAGTATTCATGAGAGTAAATCATATGAAATACCTAAAAAATGTCTTTAACAATCCTAGAACCAAAGATATGACCAGATATTTTTCTTATATTTTGGTATGTTGACTTCCTCATTTCTTCTCCTATGAATCTCCCAGGCATTAGCAACACCACCAACATCAAAATGGTAAGTTCTCTGTGTGTGTGTGTACATGCGTGTTTGCACAGAGGCACACTTTGTGTAAGTCTCTGGCAAAAATTTTAAGTCAAAATGAAGCATATTTACTGGTTTCTTCTTGTTTAAGTGTTCATTTACATGCTATGGCTCCCCCATCAATGTATATACAGACGCCCATAGAGTGGAATTAATAAATCCTTCCCTCTGATATTTCCATAGTAAAGGCAGTATATGAATCTGTAGGATGAATGTGGTACATGTTTCTGAGACGCCAACTTTACTACAAGATTTGGAGCAAAAATGTTGTCAAATAACTAGTCAGAATTTTAAAACATATTTTTTTTGTCTCTTCCTGGGACTTATTATCCTTATCTACTATTTCTGCTCTAATTTTTCTATTAATTTTTCTATGTCTTTATTTTCGTCTGCCATCAACTAAGAGATTTCCTCAATCTAAATTTCTGGCTAACCCATTCTTTTTCAGCTGTATCCATCCTGTTGTTTATCTCAACTATTGTGTTCTTGATTTCTACTACTATTTTTTTCAGACATATTTCTGCTTAATTCTTTGTGTGAGTTGTCCTGTTTCATATTTTTTACAGCTCACTGAGCATATTATTTTGCTTATTGCAAATTCTTAATCCATTCTTAATTTATTAGTTCCAGTAATTCTCCATAGCATATGTAGTTTCTTTCTTTTTGGTAGTTTGCATTCTCAAAAGCCTGGTTATTTTATACTCCCCTGAGTATATCAGCTATTGTATCAGGTAATGCGTAAAGAAGCACCGATATCCAGTCCCTAGTTTGTGTGAAGGGATGAGTACCGGGGAGGATTACATCATAAGAGGCATTTACTGCTTCCATTTGCTGCCACTTTTACTAATTAGGTATTCATTTTTTAACTACTAGAAAAAAGCAGCACGAGAAGGGGGCAGGCTCTTTAGTAATTATCCGTTGGCCCTGAGAGTTTGGAAAGAATGCGATGCAAGAGTAATGCCTGAAGGCAACCAGTCAACCATGCCACTGGTCATCAGCTAGCTACCCCAGCAGAACTTTTATATTGATTGATAATACATTCCAATACCAGGTAACCTGAGCTGTTGCTGAGATGATGGAATCAAAAATGACTGCCCAACTCAGGATGGAGGAAAGGCAAGAGTAGAATTTAAAAACCATCCAATCCTTCTTCTACCTCTGTGTATGGCTGACCTCTAAGCTAAGCTAGTGAAAACCCCATCCCTTCTTCATATGTATGAATTCAAGGTTTCTTTTTTTTTATTTTTTCTTGTTATGTTAATCACCATACATTACATCATTAGTTTTTGATGCAGTGTTCCATGATTCATTGTTTGTGCATAACATCCAGTGCTCCACGCAGAATGTGCCCTTTTGAATACATATCACCAGGCTAACCCATCCCCCCACCCCCCTCCCCTCTAGAACCCTCAGTTTGTTTTTCAGAGTCCATAGTCTCTCATGGTTCGTCTCCCCCTCTGATTTCCCCCCCTTCATTCTTCCCCTCCTGCTATCTTCTTTTTTTTGTTGTTTTCTTAACATATATTGCATTATTTGTTTCAGAGGTACAGATCTGTGAATCAACAGTCTTGCACAATTCACAGCACTCACCATAGCACATACCCTCCCCAATGTTTATCACCCAGCCACCCCATCCCTCCCACCCCCCACCACTCCAGCAACCCTCAGTTTATTTCCTGAGATTAAGAATTCCTCATATCAATGAGGTCATATGATACATGTCTTTCTCTGATTGACTTATTTCACTCAGCATAACACCCTCCAATTCCATCCACGTCATTGCAAATGGCAAGATCTCATTCCTTTTAATGGCTGCATAATATTCCATTGTATATATATATATACCACTTCTTTATCCTTTCATCTGTCAATGGACATCTTAGATCTTAACACAGTTTGGCTATTGTGGACATTGCTGCTATAAACATCGGGGTGCACGTATCCCTTCGGATCCCTACATTTGTATCTTTGGGGTAAATACCCAGTAGTGCAATTGCTGGATTGTATGGTGGCTCTATTTTCAACTTTTTGAGGAACCTCCATACTGTTTTCCAGAGGGGTTGCCCCAGCTGGCATTCCCACCAACAGTGTGGGAGGGTTCCCCTTTCTCTGCATCCCTGCCAACATCTGTCATTTCCTGACTTGTTAATTTTAGCCATTCTGCCGGGTGTGAGGTGCTATCTCATTGAGGTTTTCATTTGGATTTCCCTGATGCCGAGCGATATTGAGCACTTTTTCATGTGTCTGGTGGCCATTTGGATGTCTTCTTTGGAAAAATGTCTGTTCATGTCTTCTACCTATTTCCTGATTGGATTGTTTGGTTTTTGGGTGTTGAGTATTATAAGTACTTTATAGATTTTGGATACTAGCCCTTTATCTGATATGTCATTTGAAAATATCATCTCCCATTCTGTCGGTTGTCTTTTGGTTTTGTGGACCGTTTCTTTTGCTGTGCAAAAGCTTTTTATCTTAATGAAGTCCCAATAGTTCATTTTTGCCCTTGCTTCCCTTGCCTTTGGCGATATTTCTAGGAAGAAGTTGCTGTGGCTGAGGTCGAAGAGGTTGCTGCCTGTGTTCTCCTGTAGGATTTTGATGGACTCCTATCTCACATTTAGGTCTTTCAACCATTCTGAGTCTATTTTTGTGTGTGGTGTAAGGAAATGGTCCAGTTTCATTCTTCTGCATGTGGCTGTCCAATTTTCCCAACACCATTTGTTGAAGAGACCGTCTTTTTGACATTGGACATTCTTTCCTGCTTTGTCAAAGATTAGTTGACCATAGAGTTGAGGGTCCATTTCTGGGCTCTCGATTCTGTTCCATTGATCTATGTGTCTGTTTTTGTGCCAGTACCATACTGTCTGGATGATGACAGCTTTGTAATAGAGCTGGAAGTCTGGAATCGTGATGCCGCCAGCTTTGCTTTTCTTTTTCTACATTCCTCTGGCTATTCGGGTTCTCTTCTGGTTCCGTACAAATTTTAGGATGATTTGTTCCATTTCTTTGAAAAAAGTGGATGGTATTTTGATGGGGATTGCATTGAATGTGTAGATTGCTCTAGGTAGCATTGACATCTTCACAATATTTGTTCTTCCAATCCATGAGCATGCAACGTTTTTCCATTTCTTTGTGTCTTCCTCAATTTCTTTCGTGAGTATTTTATAGTTTTCTGAGTACAGATCCTTTGCCTCTTTGGTTAGATTTATTCCTAGGTATCTTATGGTTTTGGGTACAATTGTAAATGGGATCGACTCCTTGATTTGTCTCTCTTCTGTCTTGTTGTTGGTGTATAGGAATGCCACTGATTTCTGTGCATTGATTTTATACCCAGCCACTTTACTGAATTCCTGTATGAGTTCTAGCAGTTTTGGGGTGGAGTCTTTTGGGTTTTCCACCTAAAGTATCATATCATCTGCAAACAGTGAGAGTTTGACTTCTTCTTTCCGATTTGGATGCCTTTGATTTCTTTTTGTTGTCTGGTTGCTGTGGCTAGGACTTCTAAAACTATGTTGAATAGCAGTGGTGATAGTGGACATGCCTGCTATGTTCCTTAACTTAGGGGGAAAGCTCTCAGTTTTTCCCCATTGAGAATGATATTCACTGTAGGTTTTTCATAGAGGGCTTTTATGATATTGAGGTATGTACCCTCTATCCCTATACTCTGAAGAGTTTTGATCAAGAAAGGATGCTGTATTTTGTCAAATGCTTTCTCTGCATCTATTGAGAGGATCATATGATTCTTGTTCTTTCTTTTGTTAATGTATTGTATAATGTTGATTGATTTGCAGATGTTGAACCAACCTTGCAGCCCAGGGATAAATCCCACTTGGTCATGGTGAATAATCCTTTTAATGTACTGTTGGATCCTATTGGCTAGTATTTTGGTGAGAATTTTTGCGTCCATGTTCATGAAGGATATCGGTCTGTAATTCTCCTTTTTGATGGGGTCTTTGTCTGGTTTGGGGATAAAGGTAATGGTGGCCTCATAAGATGAGTTTGGAAGTTTTCCTTCCGTTTCTGTTTTTTGGAACAGTTTCAGAAGAATAGTTATTAATTCTTCTTGAAATGTTTGGTAGAATTCCCCTGGGAAGCCATCTGGCCCTGGGCTTTTGTTTGTTGGGAGATTTTTGATGGCTGCTTCAATTTCCTTAGTGGTTATGGGTCTGTTCAGGTTTTCTGTTTCTTCCAGGTTCAGTTTTGGTAGTTGATACATCTCTAGGAATGCATCCATTTCTTCCACGTTATCTAATTTGCTGGCATATAGTTGCTCATAATATATTCTTAGAATTGTTTATATTTCTTTGGTGTTAGTTGTGATCTCTCCTCTTTCATTCATGATTTTGTTGATTGGGGTCATTTCTCTTTTTCTTTTTGATAAGTCTGGCCAGAGGTTTATCAATCTTGTTAATTCTTTCAAAGAACCAGCTCCTAGTTTCGTTGATCTGTTCTACTGTTCTTTTGGTTTCTATTTCATTGATTTCTGCTCTGATCTTTATTATTTCTCTTCTCCTGCTGGGTTTAGGCTTTCTTTGCTGTTCTTTCTCCTGCTCCTTTAGGTGTAGGGTTAGGTTGTGTATTTGAGACCTTTCTTATTTCATGAGAAAGGCTTGTATTGCTATATACATTCCTCTTAGGACTGCCTTTGATGCATCCCAAAGATTTTGTACAGTTGTGTTTTCATTTTCATTGGTTTCCATCAATTTTTTTAATTCCTCTTTAACTTCCTTGTTGACCCACTCATTCTTTAGTAGGATGCTCTTTAGCCTTTCTGACTTTCCTCTTGTGATTGAGTTCCAGTTTCAAAGCACTGTGGTCTGAAAATATGAAGGGAATGAACCCAATCTTTTGGTACGGGTTGAGACCTGATTTGTGACCTAGGATGTGATCTATGCTGGAGAATGTTCCATGGGCACTACAGAAGAATGTGTATTCCATTGCTTTGGGATGGAATGTTCTGAATATATCTGTGAAGTCCATTTGGTCCAGTGTGTCATTTAAAGTCTTTATTTCCTTGTTGATCTTCTGCTTAGATGATCTGTCCATTTCAGTGAGGGGGGTGTTAAAGTCCCCCACTATTATTGTACTGTTGTTGATATGTTTCTTTGCTTTTGTTATTAATTGCCTTATATAATTGGCTGCTCCCATGTTAGGGGCATAGGTATTTACAACTGTTAGATCTTCTTGTTGGACAGACCCTTTAAGTAGGATATAGTGTCCTTCCTCATCTCTTATTACAGTCTTTGGTTTAAAATCTAATTTGTCTGATATAAGGATTGCCACCCCAGCTTTCTTTTGGTGCCCATTAGCACAGTAAATGATTTTCCACCCCCTCACTTTCTATCTGGGGGTGTCTTTTGGTCTAAAATGAGTCTCTTGTAAACAGCGTGTCAATGGGTCTTGTTTTTTAATCCAATCTGATAGCCTGTGTCTTTTGATTGGGGCATTTAGCCCATTTACATTCAGGGTAACTATTGAAAGATATGAATTTAGTGCCATTGTATTGCCTGTAAGGTGACTGTTAACTGTATATTGTCTGTGTTCCTTTCTGGTCTATGTTGCTTTTAGGCTCTCTCGTTGCTTAGAGGACCCCTTTCAATATTTCTTGTAGGGTTGGTTTCATGTTTACAAATTCCTTTAGTTTTCGTTTGTCCTGGAAGCTTTTTATCTCTCCTTCTATTTTCAATGACAGCCTAGCTGGATATAGTATTCTTGGCTGCATATTTTTCTCGTTTAGTGCTCTGAAGATATCATGCCAGTCCTTTCTGGCCTGCCAGGTCTCTGTGGATAGGTCTGTTGCCAATCTAATATTTCTACCATTGTAGGTTACATATCTCTTCTCCCGAGCTGCTTTCAGGATTTTCTCTTTGTCTCTGAGACTCATAAGTTTTACTATTAAATGTTGGGGTGTTGACCTATTTTTATTGATTTTGAGAGGGGTTCTCTGTGCCTCCTGGATTTTGATGCCTGTTTCCTTCCCCAAATTAGGGAAGTTCTCTGCTATACTTTGCTCCAATATACCTTCTGCCTCTCTCTTCTTCTTCTGGGATCCCAATTATTCTAGTGTTGTTTTATTTTATGGTATCGCTTATCTCTCGAATTCTGTCCTTGTAATCCAGTAGTTGTTTATCTCTCTTTTTCTCAGCTTCTTTCTTTTCCATCATTTGGTCTTTTATATCACTGGTTCTCTTTTCTGCCTCATTTATCCTAACAGGTAGTGCCCCCTTTTTTTACTGCACCTCATTAATAGCCTTTTTGATTTCAACTTGGTTAGATTTTAGTTCTTTTATTTCTCCAGAAAGGGTTTCTCTAATAACTTCCAGCTTTTTTCAAGCCCAGCTAGTATCTTTTAAATAATGATTCTGAACTCTAGGTCTGACATTGTACTAATGTCCCTATTGAGTAGGTCCCTGGCAGTTGGTACTGCCTCTTGTTCTTTTTGTTGAGGTGATATTTTCCATCTTGTCATTGTGTCCAAAGGAGAATAGATGAATGAGAGAACAAAATGCTAACAGGGTAACAACATCCCCAGAAAATATACTCTAAGCAAATCAGAAAAGACCTGAAGCCAGGGGAAAAGAAAGGGAAAGAAATAAAAAAGAAAAAGAAAAAGATAAAAACAAACAAAAACAGAACAAAACAACAAAAACAGGATATGATCAAATATGATCAGGCTGGTGCATAGATCAGTGCCACACACTAGATTTTGGGTGTATTTTGGTCTGTTAGAAGAAAGTGCATCCCAAAATTTTAAAGAAAGAAAAACTTACAGATGTACAAAAATAAGCATTGATATGATGAAGGGATGGAATATGACTGTAAAGATGAAAATTATAAAAGATTTTATAAAATGAATTGATAAGATACAAAGTTGTTTGATAAAAGAAAAAGAGGATTTAAAAAAAAGAGAGAGGAAGAAAAGGGGAGAGAATGTGATCAGCCAGGAGACTAGAACAAAGTCATACACTAGAGATTTAGGGTATATTTTGATCTGTTAGAAGAAACTGTATCCCAAAATTTTAAAGAGAGAACAACTTACATATATGCCAAAAATAAGAGTAACTACTATGAAGGGATAGAATATGACTCTAAAAATGAAAAATAAAAATGTTTTTTTAAAAAGGGATTGATAAGATGTTGGTTGAAAAAGGGAAAAAGAAAAATTAAAAAAAAAGTTAAAAAAACTAACTGTGAAAGACTAAAGCATCATGGTAAAAAAGCCATGGATTCTATGTGCAGTATTCCCCTAGCGGTGGAGTTCTGCTGTTCTCATTGATCAGTAAACGGTCTTGGCTGCCTGTTCTTACTGATCTTCTGGGGGAGGGGCCTGTTGCCATGGTTCCCAAATGTCTTTGCCAGAGGCAGAACTGCCCCGCCCTTGTCTGGTCCGGGCTAAGTAATCTGCTCGGGTTTGCTCTCGGGAGCTTTTGTTCCCTGCAAGCTTTAGAGGATGAGAGTGAAAATGGCAGCCTCCCAATCTCTGCCCCGGAGGAGCCGAGAACTCGGGGCCCCACTCCTCAGTGCACCCCCAGAAAAAAGCAGTCAATCACTCCCATCTCCCCGGTCTCCGGCCGTACTCCGTGCTCACCTAGCCTGTGACCAAGCGTTTCTATCTCTGGCACCCGACCCCGTGTGGGGTCTCCAAACCCAGCAGATCCCTGCGGTGAGCTCCCGCGCCGCTCTTCCCTGGGGAGGAAGGGGAGTCTCCCTGGATCTGCCGCTTGTTGGGTTCCTGCTGGAGGAGCAGTGGCCCAACTGTGCCACAGATCACGGTTTATGGCAACCCCGAGCTGAGAGCCCACGCCTTGGCTCTGTCTCTGCAGCCGGCTTCCCCGCTCCGATACCTGGGAGCTCTGCCGCCCTCAGGCACCCCCGGTCTCTCTGTGACCCCGAGGGTCCTGAGACCACACTGTCCCACCAGGGTTCCACCCCCCGCTTAGCCACTGGAGCGACGTCCCTCAGCGGAGCCGACTTCTAAAAGTTCTGATTTTGTGCTCCGCGGCTCTATCACTTGCCAGAAGCGGCCGACGGAGGCCCCCTCTCCCGCCGTCTATCCTCCCAAATATCGCCTCGGATTCACTTCTCCGCATGTCCTACCTTCCAGAAGGTGGTCGCTTTTCTGTTCAGAGAGTTGTTGCTATTCTTTTCTTCGATCTCCTGTTGAGTTTGTAGGTGTTCAGAATGGTTTGATCCCTATCCAGCTGAATTTCTGAGACCAGACGAAATCCAGGTCTCCTACTCCTCCGCCATCTTGCTCCGCCCTCTCAAGTTTTCTTATTTTTATGTTTTATGTTATTTTATGTTAATTTCTCAGATTTGCGCTGCTAACGGCCCATGCTACATCATTTTTTTTTTCAGGAACTGGAGTCCAAAACAGTATTTGTCTCCAAAACCAAATATTATCGTGGAGGAGAAGGCAAGTTTCACATGAACACATCAGATAAAAATACAAAAATTAAAACACATTTTGTTCTTGCAGGGGATTTCCTCAATTTATGCTCAGGTTGTACTTTCAACTCTGAGGTTGTACCTGTTCAGTCTACTCTGCCATTATAAATCTCAAAAGTGCTGGCTTCAGTGATCAATGGAATAATCCTTTGTTACAAATCCCACCAGTCTGCCCAACAAAGAATGAGATTCACTGGTCTGTAACTCTCTGGTCCCCAGGGAACCCTTCTCACTCATGCTTGGAAGTTTCCCTGGCGATCACATAGCAGAGTGGCCCCCTTATGGCAGCTTGCATATTTATGCCAATGACTCCATAATTTCACCCCTGAGTTCTTTTAAAACTCTCTTGACAGGTTATTAGCAGCAGAGGACCTAGGAAATCTGAGACATGCTGAGACCAGGGAACAGAGGAAGAGAAAATAGAACCCTTACCAAGCAATAGGCCCTGGGTAAACAAAGTCACAGGCAGACACTGAGGTCTCAAGTGCATACACTTACATAAAGCAGAGTAAGAGAGATTCTAAAGTCCAAAAGGCCAGTGGCTGTGCACAGGGGGAGACAGTCTGCAAATAGGAGCTTGGAAGGCAAGGAGGAAGTAGGAACACCATATGCAGCCAATGAGGAAGCCAGAACTTGGACTAGAGTGCTGAAGCAGTTGGTCAGCTGCCTTCATGTTCCTCTCATCTGGCCTGGGGAAGACACTTGGAAAACAGCAGTCATGCTGGACTGTGAGGGTAAGAGGAGGTAGAGCAAAGACATTTTCTTGACAAAAACTGGGATGGATGATATCAATCCAAGTTATCTGTCTTCATCTCATTTTGCAATAATATATAGAGCCTAGCATTTACCGGAATTTGACTAGTATCTCTGATCTGTATTTGTTGAGAGATAATTTGGGAGTAGAGATTCCTTTAATGTTATCCTCAGAAAACTCCCAAGCAAATAATTCATTTATTCTCCTTGCCCTCTCCCTTGTGTTCCCAAGTGTACCCTTCAAATCATCATTGACAAATTTTTTTCTCTGGTGTTCTGCCTTTAACACACTTAGAGAAATTATTATTAGTATTAGAGACTCTTGCAGGTTTTCCTTGAATTATTTTTTGATTTGCGTTATGTTTACTATGCCCTTGACCCTCCACAATTCTGAGCTACCCTGTCTTCAACTCTTAACTGATCTTCCCCTTTCTCTAAAGATCATTTTCCTCATTACAGGACTCCTTTTTGAAAACTTGACTTTCGTCTACGGCCATCCCACCCTGAACGCGCCCGCTCTTGTCTGCACTCAAAAACTTGACTTTCAGGCTTACTGTGATTTATTTGCTTTCAATTTTTTTTCCTTTCATAGTGTCCTTAACTTATTTTGTCAATTTTCAATCTCTAAATTTCAATTTTATGATAAATGTCTTTTTGCTTATTTTCCTTTCCCCACGTGATCATTGTGTTACATTTTGGTGCTTCTTGGTGCCCCTTCCTATTTATTTACAGATAAATAAGGTACAAATTTTTGTTCCTGACAAAGTCAAGCCAATATAGAGATATCTGTGTGAATTTTAAGATGCCCTATTCCAGGAGTAGACAGAACTCATCCACATACCTTGCTTCAAATTAGGATTTTATCCTGGTTTGCCCTATTGGGTGGATTCTTGAAATTTCCCAACATTATTTTCTATCTAATTTGCCCAATATCAGTTAGCATTTTCAGTTTATCTTAAATATGAAATGCATAGTGCATTGCTCTTATGTTTTTTGTCATTTTGTTGTATGAGGTTTTGCTGGTCAGCCTCACACACATTTGCCACTTTCTCTTATCCTATTGATCATCCTACTGTTGCCAGATTTTTTATCCTGGAAGTCATTCATCCAAGAGCAATTAACTGAGCAGTCACTATATGTCAGCACTATGCCAGGCCCAGCGAGACATGGCAGTCACCAAGAAAGAGAGAATTCCAGTTCTTATAAAGATGAGAAGTCTCAAGGTGCCATCACTGCCAAGCAAACATTTATAATTTGCATAGATGCATTTTTAGGTCATAAAGATACATTTAGGTCATATTACTTTAAAATAATCTTTGTCATTTGATGTTGTCAGTTGATTATTTTATCATCTTCACTTTCTTCGAATATGACATTATCTAGTGAATCCGAGTAGATGAGGTGGGAGGTAAGGAAGAGGTCTGTGAGAATTGTGTGTGGGTGTGTTATTCAATAGTTTTCACCTGGGTTTTATATATATATATATATATATATATATATATATATATATATATATATTCAATAGTTTCACCTGGGTTTTATATATATATATATTCAATAGTTTCACCTGGGTTTTTTCATATATATATATATATATATATATATATATACTGATAGATAGATAGATATACTGCCCTGTGACTTCTAGTTCAAAATCTTGATAAAACCGCTAAAGCAGCCTCTCGCTAAAAAATATTTATGAAAACCATAAAACATGGAAATACTAAAAACATCAAAGATACCATGACTGACAATTAAGAAGTTATCTGGATATAAGAGAAAACCTCTGCTAACTACAAAGTCTTTACCTCTATTTCAACTGAGCTTCCATGCCCACTAAAACAAAAGCACAGTGACACCTCTTCCCTTGCTTTCATACCCCTGACTCAGAATACCTCTCCTGTATAGGTGATGTCTTTTTCATTGAGTGAAATTCTCCTTTCCTTTCCTACTGCTTTATGACATTCTGAGAAGACAAATATATCAAAGCCTAAATAATCTTAATAAGAGTTAACATTTGTAGGAGATCATTCTGTGCAAGACATGGTTCTGAGCCCCTCACATTTATTATTTCTTTTAATCCTCATAATTATCCAATGGGGGTATTATTCCCATTTTACATATGAAAAGAATGGAAGTACAGAGGTTCTGTAACTGTTCCAAGATTATTCACTAAGTTAGAGGCAAGGCCAGGATGTAAATAAGCATTCCAGCTCTAAGTACCTTAGTGTAAATGAGGACAATCTAGAAATTATGTGTCTGGAGGCTCTGGGCCTAAGAGGTCAATTGACTCTCCATTGAGCATAATTCTTGCTCATACAGTATATGAAAGAAAATGTGCTGATGCTACTGTGTATGATGATGTCTCAGAGTTAAGTTTTCAAGAAAAGAGGGTGCATGCAAATGAAGAAGTTTAGAAGGTGGAGAGAATACATCTAAGCTTTGATTTCCAATTTCTGTAAATGCTCCTTTTTTCATTTTTCTAAATCAACTTGACATCACCTTTTGCAACCATTCTTTCAAGAATTATGGGTTTTCATTTATACTGATATTTTAACTTTTATTCAATCTGAGGAAGGTTATTTACCCTCTTTAAATTTCAGATTTCCATTATTTCTCTTAAGTGCACAAATAACCATCATTTGAATTGTTATTTTTATTAAGTATCATAGTCATCATTAGTAGTTTGACCAAAAGCTTTTTGAGAACATCAGCTGTGGCTTATTCTTCTTTATGCCCTCACTGACTAGCATGTAATTGTTCCATTACAGGTGCCCAATACACATTAATGGAACATTAAACTTAATGACCAAACCATAAATTTGCTAAAAATTCTCAAACACATAGAGTTAGCACTCGAGTTGATTGCCCAAAAGATGATAGCTTTGATGACACAATCCTTCTTCCCCTTCCACAAAATCTGTGCCCATGGGACCATTACATGATAGCACCATGCCCTTGAATAGAGACAATGAAGAAAAATTGTCCAAAATTAGCTTGACAAACTAGTCATGTATATTAGGCCTTTAGTAATTTAAATTGCTTTGATTATAGAAAAATATTCCTGTTTCCATATGCAATATTAAAAATTATGAGCAAATTTCTGAGTGCTTCTGGAACCACAAATAATTACATCAAGAGAAGCAAGAACATGGATGCTTGGCACCACTGAAAAACAAGAATCTGATTCATGGTATCAGAAAGGAAGGATTAGACAAATTAATTTGTCTTTTCTCCTGCTTTTGCTCTTATACCATTCAAATCCTCCCCCACATTCAGAAGCAGTTTCAGTCTTTCTCTCCCAAAGAGATGCACAACCCACAAACTTTCTTTCATAGCATTTATATATAGTTGCCATTCATTTTAAGGCAAGAGAAATAGAAGGGTTTTCCTGGAGTCTGAACACTATTAGTTAAAACAACAGATGGTCAGGGTAATAGACTGTACTTTGGTAGAGAAATGTGTGTTTACTGAAAGTAGAGTCATCCATATTGTTTTACACAAACATGTTTTATGTGTTTGTGATATGTGGGACCCTAGAGAGTAGAAGGCCAAAGACAGACCATAATTTGTCCAAGTTTATGGTTACCAGTCCCATCACAGTCCAAATTTCTTGTCATATGAATACTTAAGGGGTTTTAGGAAATAAAATATTAGTCTCCCCAAATAAGACTTGTCAGAAATCAGCCAAGACATGAATCAATACTAACCTAGTTAAAAGCTGAAGAAGCACTACAATGAAAAAAAAAAAGGAGGGAGGGGAAAAGAAAGCATTAAAATATTGGGTGTAAAACTTATGGGATGCTACAAAAGCAGTACTTATAGGGAAATTGATAGCTGCAAACTCCTATATTAAAAAAGAAAAGATCTCGGGATGCCTGGATGGCTCAGTTAAGTGTCTGCCTTCGGCTCAGGTCGTGATCCCAGGGTCCTGGAATGGAGTCCTGCGTCAGGCTCCTTGTTCAGCAGGGAGCCTGCTTCTCCCTCTGCCTGCCACTCTCCCTGTTTGTACATGCTCTCTCTCTGACAAATAAGTAAAATCTTAGAAAGAAAGAAAGAATCTCAAATAAATAACTTAATCTCCCATTGTAAGAAACTAGAAACAAAACCCAGCAAGAATGGAAGAAATTATTAGAGCAGACATTAATGAAATAAAAAATTAAAAATTAAGTCAAAGCAACCAAAATTTAATTCTTGAAGAGGTCAACAAAATAGACAAAACTGTGGCTAGAATTATGAAGAAAAAAAAAGACTCAAATTACCAAAATCAGGAATGAAAGAACACACATAACTACTGACAGTACAGAAATAAGAAGGATTATATGGACATAGTACAAACAACTGTATACCAACAAATTACAAAACTTAGATGAAATGGGAAAATTTTTAAAAAGATAAAAACTACTAAAATTGACTCAAGAAGAAATGGAAAATCTAAATAGACTTATAAAGCAAAGAAATTGGGGCACCTGGGTGGTTCAGTCTGTTAAGTGTCTGACTCTTGGTTTTGGCTCGGGTCATGATCTCAGAGTCCTGGGATTGAGCCTCCCATTGGGCTCCACACTCAGCGAGGAGTCCGCTTGTCCCTCTCCCTCTGCTCCTCCCCCTGCTCTCTATCCCTCAATCTCTCAAGTAAAATCTTTAAAAAATAATAATAAGTAAAGAAATTAATTGAGTAACTTAAAAATTTCCTACCATGCAAAGCCCAGGTTAGATGGCTTTAGAGGTAAAAACTACCAAACCTTAAAAAATAATAACAAGACCAATTTTCCATAAACTTTTCCAAAAAATATTTTTTAGGTGAGTATTGACCTTTTGCCAAAACCAGACAAAGAGGTTACAAGAAAAGAAAATGACAGAGCAATATCCTTATGAATACAGATGTAAATTCCTCACCAAAATACTAGCAAACAGAGCCCAACACTTAAACAGAATTATAAATTGATCAAAAATGAACACTATGCTGAGAATAATCATATATGCTAAGAAATTAGATAACCTAGAAGAAATGGATAAATTTCTAGAAACATACATGCTACCAGGGCTGAAACATAAAGAAATAAAAAATATCTGAACAGACTTATAACTAGTAATGAGATTAAGTCAGTAATAAAAAACTCCCTCCCTTCTACCAAAAAAAAAAAAAAAAAAAAGAATCCAAGGACCAGATGACTTCACTGGAAAATCTGCCAAATATGTAAAGAAGAATTAACACTTATTCTTCTCAAAGAAGAGCTACAGAGTTGGGGCGCCTAGGTGGCTCAGTCATTAAGCAGCTGTCTTCGTCTCAGGTCATGATCCCGGGGTCCTGGGATTGCATCCTGCATCAGGCTCCCTGCTCCGCGGGAAGCCTGCTTCTCCCTCTCCCACTCCCCCTGCTTGTGTTCCTGCTCTCACTATCTCTCTCTCTGTCAAATGAATAAATAAAATCTTTAAAAAAAAAAAAGAGCTACAGAGTATAATGCCAAGTGAAATAAGTCAGTCAGGGAAAGACTAATACCACATGATTTCACTCATATGTGGAATTTAAATAATGAAACAAATGAGCAAAGAAAAAAGAGACAAACCGAGAAACAGACTCTTAACTATAAGAACAAACTGATGGTTACCAAAGGGGAAGTGGATAGGAGGATGGGTGAAATAGATGATGGGTATTAAGAGTACACTTATCTTTTTTTTTTTAAGATTTTATTTACTTATTTGAGATAGACACAGCACAAGCAAAGGGAGTGGCAGGCAGAGGGAGAGGGAGAAGCAGGCTTCCCACTGAGCAAGGAGCCCAATGTGGGACTCGATCCCAGGACCCTGAGATCATGACCTGAACTGAAGGCAGATGCTTAATTGATGGAGCCACCAGTGTCCCAAGAGTACAGTTATCTTGATGAGCATGAGTAATGTATAGAATTGTTGGATCACTATACTAAAACACTTGAAACTAATATAACACTGTATGAATTACACTGGAATTAGGGAAGAAAAATTCTGTGCAAACAACAATCAAAAGAATAAAAGATAACCTATGAAATGGGAGAAAATATTTGCAAACCATATATCTAATAAGGAGTTAATATCCAGAACACATAAATAACTCCCACAACTCAACAGCAAAAAAAAAAAAAAAAAAAAAAAATCCAATTTAAAAGGCTATTTTTCTCCAAAGAATAGATATTTCTTCAAAGAAGATATACAAATGGACAACAAACATATGGAAAGATATTCTACATCATTAACCATCAAGGAAATGCATAGCAAAACCACAATGAATCCTAACCTCACACATATTAGGAGAGGAGAGACACTATCATAAAAAAAAAAAATAATAAGTGTTGGGAAGGAGGTAGAGAAATTGAAACCCTTGTGCACTACTGGTGGAACTGTAAAATGCTGCAGACACTAGGGAAAACCTTATAGAGATTGCTCTAAAAGTTAAAAACAGAATTACCATATGATGCAGCAATCCCACTTCTGGATATACATCTAAAAGAACTGAAAAAGGAGCTCAAAGAGATTGACACACCTATGTTCACTGCAGCATTTTCACAATAGATGTGGATGAATTAAACACTTTACATTGCTGGTAGGAATGCAAAATGGTGCAGATGCTGTAGAAAACAGTTAAACATTGAGTTACTATATAACCCAGCAATTCTATTCCTAAGTATATATCAAAGAGAAATGAAAATATATATCTATACCAAAAATCTTATGTACAAATGTTCATAAGATCATGTTTATAATAACCACGAAGTGGAATCAACCCAAATGTCTATTAACTGAATAATGGGTAAACAAAAGTGGTGTATCCACACAGTGGAATATTATTTCACAATAAAAAGGACTGAAGTACTAATTCATGCTACAACACAGAAACATTGAAAACATTATGCTAAGTGGAAGAAAACCAATCACAAAGACCATATACTGTGTGATTTATATGAAACACTTATATGAAATGTCCAGAACAGGCAAATCTATAGTGACGGAGCATAAATTAATGGTTTTCACGGAACAGAGGGAAGGAGGACTAGAGAGTGACTGCTAATGGATATGATGCTTCTTTTTGAAGTGATGATGAATATGTTCTAAAATTATTCAGTAGTGATGTTTGCATAACTGTGAATATATTTATACCACCAAGTTGTACACTTAAAAGGGTAAATTTTATGTTACGTGAATAATATCTCAAAACATTTATGTAAGAACTGCATTGTTAAATAAAAGAGTAATTAGAAGATCCACATAGGAAGAAAAATAATATTTTTAAAAGGTAAGAAATAAGTCTGAATTTGCAAGTGACTGTTACTGGTTCACATTTTTCATTCATAATTTAAGATGTACAAGGAAAATTCTTATGTGAATATTTAATAAATAAGTTTTTAGAAAAATGAAAGAAGACTGCAATTTTGGAGTCTTATTTTAGGTTTTCCATCTGTTCCAAGTACATAGGCTGTGTCTCTTTAAATTTTCATGGAAATTTATTATTAACAACCTCTTTTTTCAGAAATTAAATCATGTTGGAAAACACAGAATTAGATGCTGACATTGATCAGAATGGACTGGCCTGTCATCAATATATACTTTGAGTTGAAGTTCAGTAAAAAGCTCTCAATTAACTTCCTTCCTCAGACCCTAACAAGTAAATGTTTGTAGTATTTCCACGATTAAAAAAAAAGAAAACACACGTCTCTAAGATTCATTTCAAAGAACTCTGCTCTTTGCTTTCCCAACACTGGACAGCAACTGTCAATAGGTTTGAAACATTTAAAAATGTGAGACTAAAGGAAGTCAAGAAGGATGAAGGTGGAGAAAAATCATTATTTTACTTGCTGTCTTTTCAAATCATTTTCTTCAACATTGTCAACTTGACTTGCCTTAGAATTCCCACTCTGGGTTGGCATAACCCAGATGAAAGTTACAATAACGTTAACTTATTTATGCATGTAAATCAAAACAAAATAAAGGAAATATTTTTCCCTTACATGAAATGCATTCCATCTAAGTTGTAGTCTGAGGAAACAGGACAGTGGAGCCATAAACCCCCACCTCCAAATCACAGGTTTAAATGTTCTCCAACCCCTGGCAGGTAAGGAATCAGGAGGCAAATACTCATCATTACAACTGAGTGTCTGTCAACAGAGTTTGGTCACTATCTTGCTCACAGAAATTAGTCAAAATCAGAGTAACTTTGAGCTTGCTCACTATCTTGCTCAGAGAAGGAAGTTCTTGTTGGAACATCAACAGAGAGAGAAGGCAGGACACGAGGAAAAGGATTATGAAACAAATAAAAAACAGACATCCACAATCAAATCAACTAGCGCTTTGCTCCATGGTCTTATGCAAAAATATTTTTTAAGATTTTATTTACTTAAGACACAGAAAGGAGGGAGAGAGAGAGAGAGAGAGAAAGAGAGAGAGCATGAGCAGGGGGGAGGGGTAGAAGGCGGCTCCCCGCTGAGCAGGGAGGGAGCCTGACGCAGGGCTGGATCCCAAGACCCTGGGGTCATGACCTGAGCCAAAAGTTGCCGCGCAACCGACTGAGCCATGCAGGCGCCTCCTGTGCAAAAATATTCTTGTTAACTTTTTTGTTTGTAGATGTCACAATTTCTGTTTTAACAGTAACTGTTATCTTTTCTGTAAAAAAAATATATTTTTACATATTTCCCTTTATTCTTTCAGTCCTTTGTCAACGTTTCACCTTCTAACTAGTATTCATTCACCTACACAAACAGAGATACACATAGAAATTACCTTATTGGCATTATACTGTGAAAGCAACGTAAAAAAAAAGATTTTTAAGTGGTAGGGGAAATGTGTTATTTGGTAGGCAAAACGGAAACGAGGGGAAAATATCATACCATCCTCTAACTTTCCAGTCTTACAAATTATTAGTTCCTAATTCCTTGCCTTTTGGGATTCTGTCTCTCTTTTTCCATGGGGAAGATGATATTCATTCATTATGAGTGGACATTGTGTTCATATTGGTACTGTTTTACACTTGCTGGACTAATCAAGATATTGTGTCTCCACATTTGTGATAAAGATCATCTGGTAAAACAAACATGCGCAAATACTAAACACACACACATACACAAAAACAAAACCGCAAGGGTAGACTATCTCCTACCAGATGTTTAAAATACTATAAAAGCTGTAGACTCAGAAGGGTGTGTTTCTAATGCATGAATAAACACAGACTAGCGGAACAGTATAGAAAGTCCAAAAATAATCCCAAATATAGATGAAAATTTAGTATATCATAAAGGTAGCATCTCAAACCACTAGGACAAAAATAAACTATTTAATAAATTGTTCTGGAACAAATGGTTAGTTATTTGGAAGAAGACAAAATTATACCTATACCTATACACTGGGATAAACTCCAACCATATCAGGAACCTACACGAAATAAAAAAAGCATGCATACAGTAAAAGAAATCACAGCTGAATTCCACTTAACTTCTGCATAGGTAACAACCTCCTAATCAGGACTCAGAATCCAGAAGCAATTTAAAAAGGATAAATTTGACTATATAAAAAATTTTTAAAGCATTTAAATAACAAAATATTACAAGCAGAGTCAAAGATAACTGAAAAACTCTGAGAAAATCTTTACAACATATACCACAGATGGATAATATCCCCAATATATAAAGAACTCTAAAAAATTGAGGGACAGAGAACCAAAACTCTGATGGAAAATGGGGAAAAGATGGAAAAATAATTCACAAATAAAAGGTACAAAGTGCCCCTTAAAAATGTGCAGTTATCGAAACTCCTACGGGATGGGGGGAATGAGCCCTCTCTGAGTTTACCTCCTCCTGTATCTGAGCCCAGTAACTCATCACTGATTTTTAGTTTTTTGATGCTGCCAAGAAGATGAATTTAACATTTTACCTTTTTTTTTTTTTTTTTGTAGTTTACCTCACTGGAAGAGCTGATCTGTATCACCTATCATCATCAATGTTCTAAACAGGGCAGAGGAAGAATGTTTAGCTGATTCTTATTCATATTTCCATATGATTCTGTTTTCATTTCGCTGCTCCCTGGTATTTGGTGCCCCCATTCCTAAGGCTTTCTGGGAGGCTGTGGCATAAATCACATGGTTTCTGTGCTTTTGTTTTACTTATTGTTCATGTGAGTTTACACATTTCTTATTCCTCAACCATGACTCTACCGGAGCTCTAGAGGGAGTAAGGAAGCTCTTATTTTTTACTTCTTTTCTCCCCCAACTTTATAGAAGAAAATTGACAAATATAACTGTACATTTTTAAAGTGTACAACATGATAATTTGATATACATACACGTTGTGGAATGAATAGCAGGATTTATTTCTCTTTGATGACCTCAGAGCCACCACTGATATCTTGATTTTTATAATGAAATATTCTTGTGCGGCAGCAGAGCTTACTATTTCAGAGCATGGGCTCTCCAACTTATTATGTAACTTCTGTGCCTCAAGTGCCTCAGAATGAAAATGAATATCATAATAGTATCTACCTCAGGTTCTCTTGAGGGTTAAAGGATTTACTAATACCTGTAAAAGCACTACGACAGTGCCAGTCACAAAATAATCATTCAATAAGTGTTAGTTTTTATTACCATTACCATAAAGCCCAAAGAACAACAGTTACATCTATCTTCAATCAACCTATAGGAGGAACTCTCTAGATGGTGTCATGAAGTTCACTATCATTGCTTTAAACACTCAGGGGGGTTTTAAACACTCAGGGCCATCTCTCCTAGTTTTGTTTGGTGCCTAATTTTCTCATATCAACGGTCTACTTTTAACAGCCAAGGGGAAAAGATACGTAGTCAGTTTTCTGTTCATTTAGTTAATTTGTTTATAATCAGTGCACTATGTGTTTATCGACTATAGCACTGAGTCAGGTATACTGGAGGATAGATTTATCACAGTGACTGCCTTCTAGTAGCAAACACAGAATGCTAATATATTAGGTGAAAACTGTAATTCATAGAAGATTTAAGTCACAGTCAATGGGGAAAAATAGAAAAGATGGTAACAGGCAATACTGGATTATTCAAATCTATTTGGAAAACTGAGTCATAATATTTCTATTGAAATCATTCCTGAATTATTTAAATAAATCACTCAATACCAGGAATAGGAATCGGTTTTCCATGAAAGAAATGGAACTTTGGGATTCAGGGACCCTCCTTTACAGGAGAAAATCAAATTTAATTGTGTATGGTTGGGGACTGCATAGGAACACAAGGCCCATAGGCAGTCAGGCAACTGAGGTTTAGATGTCATCCAGAGCTAAGGAGAAGGGGGAAGAATCTAGGACTTCAAAGAGAAGGAAGATAATTCATAAGGAGATGAAAAAGAGTAAATGTTTTTTTTCAATAAGGAAACATTGGCTTTACTTTTTTATCTTTTTGTGATTTTATCCATATTTTATTATTTTTCTATTATTTCTTTTTTTTATTTAAATTTAATTAACCAATGTATGATAAACAAATGTTTGCTGGGCCATTCAGAAACAATGCCACATAGAGAATTTTTTTTCATAGACAATAGCTAAGTTCCTCCCTATCTATCACTCCTAGTTCGTATTACACTGTAGTTATCTACAGTGATAGCTCTCTTCTTAGAGCAGGTCTTCTTTCTAAATTCTTTTAGGCAGTTAGGGGAGAGGTCAAAGTTTCTTCCTGGGCCTTTTGTTTCTTAAAAATAATCAGCCTAAAATAAATCCACATCCCAAAGAGACACATTTTGGGCTGTCAAATTTTGCTTCCCTACGGGGCTTCCAAAAATATATTCACATAGTCACATGTTTATATAAAATCTAGAAAAGTAAGGTGGTTTAAAGACAGTTCCTTTACCTTCTGACTTACCTCTCATTGCACTTCCCCCTGTGGCCTTGGAGTGACCTTGGAGTGGCATTTGCTGAATTCGACAAAGGAGAATTTTAGTGTAGAATGCATTTCATTTGGATTTAATAGAATATGTGTTATATGGTTCACAATCAGTTCTACGAATAGTGAGCTTACTGTTAGCAATGCCCGTATAAGAACAGATTCCAGAAACTTGCACCTCTGACTACGTGAATTCATCCTGTGCAGCAGCACGAATGGTGCATCATCAGAGGTCTTGTTATGCTGTGAACATTCCCTATAGCTCTCAGCACCAGAAGGACCAGGCTAATGGGGAGAAAAAGGTTTGAAATGTATGCAGCCAGGAGGCAGCCGGTGGAAATTTCTTCCAGTCGTCGGTGGTGTAAAATGATAAGCAGTGCATTCAATTCTCATGGAGTCTAGTCAAAACAAAAGTTACCACCTGTCAGGCATATACTCAATAATGCAGCCTACACAATTATCAACATATCACACATTTTAGAAAGAGAATTGTGCAAAAAATTGAACTTATCAGATTTTTTTTTTTTACAGGGCACACACATGTGAAGGGTACTACAAAGAGCCAGGACATCAGAATGTGAAGTTGTCTGTTGTATATATCCCAAGGTTTTGGACTGTATCTCAGCATATCTGCTGCATCTTGTCCTGATACAGTCGGACATGCCCAAGCAAAGCAGTGAGTAAAACTGCCACTCGAACTACAAAACAGCCTGAAGAAACTAGTGCTCCAGTGACAAACTCCCTGCCTCCTACATGTTGATCAGTAAGTCAATGCATGTAGTTTAAGAGTAATTTGATTACACAATTATGTAGCTCAAAACACTGTAGTCGCCATTTTAAAATGCATTTGATTGCTTTCGTGGATTCCTTGATTTCAGATTTATTTTGTATGTTTATGCTTATTGATGATACCAAAAGTATTATAAGGGATAGATGAGGCAGTGAGGCAGTTAATTTATAAAGGTGTTGTGGTATTTTGTGTGTGAGGGAGATGTTTGTGGTATTTGTCAGCCTTTTTAAGTTTGCAAATTTTTTGTGATTTTTTTCTTTTTCTGAGTATATATGCACTCTCACACATTTTTGTCAACTAATAATTGTGTATCTTTTTAAAGATGGCCTCATAAATAGTTCATAATGGAACCTATAGCAAGATCATTGTGAGGATGACAAGATTTGGTACATGCACAGCCCTCAGTGCAATGCCTGTCACACGAGAAATTCCTGTCAACTCCTAGCTCTTGATGTTATTTACAAGTAATCAGCAGAGTGCTGGACATAGAGCAGATCTAAGAGCTAACTTTCCTTTCTTCACCACCTTGAAAGACCCACTTAACTGTTGCAGAACTGTGCCTTCACTGAATTATAATCACTGACCTGAAGCAAGAATCAGGACTATGTGATATTTTCATATTTTTCAATTCTAAGATGCTCAGTAGTGTGGATCAGGTCCAGAACTTACAGACTGTGAAAAGGCAAATATCGCCCTACTTATCACAATACTGGAAGAAGTATACAGCCTCCAAACTTTACAGGAACTCAGAAGGAACACACACACACACACACACACACACACACATACACACGGATAGAGTGGTTCCCCCCAAAATAAAAGATGCAACCAGGGTCATATATATTATTTATTCACCACCTTGCATTTGTCATTTTTAAAAGTTTTCCCTTTCTTTTCTATATCCATATTAGTTCTACTATTCTTTTTTCTTCTTTTAAAATACTAGATTACTTCTTACCTCAGTTATTTTTTTGTATATTATTACAATGTTAATTTTTTTTAAAAGTATGAATTATAATCTAATTTCCCCTTTGAATTCTTCTCCATATTGGGAGACTTGAGATCCAGCTCTTTTCATATCTGTCTTTTCATTCTCCCCTCTGTCTTGTATGTATGCCCCCACCCAGCGCGCTTCCTACTCTGCTTTCTAACATCATCGCTGTACTATGTATTAGAAACACCCTGTAGGAAAAGCTAATTGTTTCGGGAATTGCTATTCCCTAAAGCCAGTAGGAAACTCTGGAATCTCCTGTTAGTCTCAAGACTGAAATCCTATCTCAATCAGAGATAATTATTAAACTAAGCAAGAGGATTTCAATAGTCTTCTCAAATTGATCCCAACGATGCCACCTGCATTGCTGCTGCCTCATTCAGTTTTAGCCACTTTCAATTAACTGAACAGCATAAAGCACTCCCAAGGGGCTAGGAGCAAACAAAATCCAAATTACAAACAAGCGGAGAAATCTGAAGTAATTAAGCCCTTGGTGGCTTAACTCCAGGGTGCCCAGAAGTCTTGTTCAAGGCCAAGGACCCAAATGGAGTAGGTACTATATTAAATCAGTTCAATCCCATGAAGCAGTTAATATCTGATAAATCTGGGCTATGTAGACAGTTAGATTATATAACTGGTAGGAAAGAAGAAACAAACTCGGGGCCTGACTAAGGTGATTTAGCACTCTGTACAGCCCAGTTCCACAAGGTAAAGCCCAAATCTCCACTTGCAAACTTGACCTCATTTACTTCCCAGCATAACACAACACTCTACCGCAAAACTGCATCATATAATTCCTTGAGACCCCATCAGATAACCTCGGCTCAGCAGCCCCTTAAATGATGCATCATGCCACCAGCAGAACTACGTGGTTCCTATTCGGGTCATGTGGCAAACTTAAAGAAGAGCCAGGGGAGAGGAGGAGGTGAAGAGGAGAACAAAAGGTGGAAAAAACGAAACAGAAAAGGAAGCAAGGAAGTGTATGTGTGAGAGCACCTGAAGTAACGAAGTGACTCTAAAATAGAGTCCGAGGAGTGAATCTGCATGGCTCTGCATATCTGATGATGGGGGTCAGGGAAGCATTTCAAAGGTGCTTATGTTTTTGACTCAGCACTGGATTACAGAAGTCTCTGCCAACCTTCTCCCTCCAGGGAGGGAGGCAGATGCGAAGTCCCAGTTCCTCCTTCATTGTCTCCTCTCACACTACCCCACCCCCACCCTTGTTATCATTAGTGGAGCAGCGTGGAGGGAGAGTTCTGGGACTGAAGAGGCTTATCTGTAATAGCGGCTTATCTATGGTTAGCAGTAAACCTTGAAGTTAAAACTGAAGGAATTCTAGCCCTCCTGTCATTTCTCTTTTTTCAACGCTATTCCAATTCCTTAGGAGCCTCTTTTGCCCACTTCATGCACTCCAATCAATCAAGTGAGCAATAAGCACGTGTTCAGGCCCCACTATGCCCCAGGAACCATGCTAAACCCGGGGACACAGAGATGGACAAGATACTCTCCCTGATACCAAAGAACTTACACCATTGTTGAAGACATAAGGCATAAACTTTAAAGGACTGGAAAAGGACTAGACAGCAACAGGTACATACTAAAGTACAGCACCGTTGAGTGGGCTGTGGGCTCCAAGGAGAAAGCGCTCCCTAAGGGGCTTGTGGTTAGGCCCTTGCAGTGGGTGCAAAAACTAGATGTGCTTTTTTAAATAGACCAAGTGGAACAAGACAAGCAACCAGGAAAGGCTCACAGTGCAAGCAAAAACACTTTATGAAACAAGGCTGACTTTCAGAGGGAGTAAACCAGCCTGATACGAGGAAAGTCCCAAGATAATGATGGAAAGCAAAATTCAGTTAAGACTCTGGAAGCCTTTGGATATCAATCTAAAGAATCTGGACCTTATTCTTCTAAATGTGGGGAAACAACCAAGTGTTTCGGGAAGTGCATGCCTGCTCAGTTACTTGTCCGTGTATGCATGAAGGCATGCAGGTGAATATATTTATAAACCTTTCATTTATTCCCTGCCTTACCACTGCAAAAGATTTGAGCCTTATAATAAGAACAGAAATCTATACAAACTAAAGAACAAAAACAAGTAGGTAAGAATATCAAAGGTAATTTTGAGGGGCAATACAAGAAACTAAATTTACTATAAGATAATAATTCATATTTTCAAGTCAAAATAATTTCACATGTAATGAAGATATGAATGAGAATAAGCAGATAAAATGGTAGTTAAGAACAGGGCACACAAGTAGTTCTTAGTATATGTAATGATTATATAATAAATAATAAATATATTTTGAGTATATATTATACATGTATAAATATATTGGTACTGATATATTTACAATACATTTCTAAATAAGTATAATAAATAGATAAGAAGACAATCACAACAACCACCATAAAGCTCAACGTCCCTGGGTTTATTATCCCCAATTCACTCTGCAGGAATTCAAATTGTGGAATCCTCAGCAAGTTGTCTTACATGCTCTTCATGAAACAGTCCTGTAAGCTATCAT
This sequence comes from Eumetopias jubatus, assembly GCF_037043125.1. Classification (NCBI taxonomy): domain Eukaryota; kingdom Metazoa; phylum Chordata; class Mammalia; order Carnivora; family Otariidae; genus Eumetopias; species Eumetopias jubatus. Next base: position 63,301,839 of record NW_028274807.1, read on the forward strand.
GTGGCTGGTATTACTGGACTCCCTTTTATTTCAGGCACACTGATGGAATGCGTGGTTAAGGCACTGCCACAGTTAATAGTGATGTACACCAAAGGTACTGTGCCTGCCTTGGACCAATTTCATCTGCCTTCAGGCGGCCAGTCAAAGTGACGAGGGTCTGCTATCTGCAAGGAGGACCCTGGCATGTGTCACTACTAAAGGCACGAGTGCTGCCTACAGTCACTGCAGACGGCCCTGGCACATCTGTCTCTGGAACACTGTGCCATCCATGAGCCTACAGAGACCATAACGGAAAAGCCTTTGGTCTTCAATCTTCCACTTACTACAACCCAACCAAAACACAATCACCATGAGCCAACTGAGACCCTCTGAGTGAGACATGTGGATTATGCAGAATCACCCTCCCTTTTTAAAAACCGAGTCATTGTCCTTGAGGAGCCACTAGGGTCTCTTTTTTCCCCTTAGAATTTATTGATGAAGAAGACTTCCTATCTGTTAGAGTGGATGCTGCCCAGCTTGAACTGATTTTTGCTCAAATAAATTCTTATAATTTTTAATATGCCCCAGTTTATCTTCTAACAGTTCTGGTGTCAGAAGAGGGAACCAAAAGAGACCACGATGGTCCCCAGGAGCAATGTACTTTATCTCATATGAAAATGTTCTAAATAACCAATGAATATCCATCATTTGGATAAAATACGGAAGCATTAGTTACTGAACATAGATTTATCCACTTTTGGCTTCCCTTTACAGAGGAACTAAAGATATCTGGGTCTATTAGGAAACATGTTTTGTGCCACACTAAAAAATTTACTATGAGCAAGAATATACTTCAAGCAACTCTAAAATGTATTTATAAATTTGCCAATCCTCACAATGTTAGTGTAATACCGTGCACAATTACTTACTTTTTTTTTTGTTTTCACTAGAAATTAAGGATTGTGGGGCACCTGGGTGGCTCATTTGGTTAAGTGTCTGCCTTCGGCTCAGGTCATGATCCCAGGGTCCTGGGATCCAGCCCCGCATCAGGCTCCCTGCTCAGCAGGGAGTGTGCTTCTCCCTCTCCCTCTGCTGCTCCCCCTGCTGTGCTCTCTTGCCCTCTGTGTCAAATAAATAAATAAAATATTTTTTAAAAAAAGAATTTAAGGATGCTAAGGGCTGGGGCGCCTGGATAGCTCAGTCGTTAAGCGTCTGCCTTGGCTCAGGTCATGATCCCAGGGTCCTGGGATCGAGTCCCACATCGGGCTCCCTGTTCCGCGGGAAGCCTGCTTCTCCCTCTCCCACTCCCCCTGCTTGTGTTCCCTCTCTCGCTGTATCTCTCTCTGTCAAATAAATAAAATCTTTAAAAAAAAGGATGCTAAGTGTTAAGAATTCTAATTAATATATGTAATTAAAACTACTTACAAATAGCAAGGGTGAAAGGAAACTGTGGGTGAAAAGTAGGAAGGAAAGTAAAATGTTCCAGAATGAGAAAGACGAAAAAACAAAGGACAAAAGAAGTATGTATGGATTTAAAAAAGTTGGAGAAAATCTGTAGAAAAGGAATCTGGGAAAAGTAATTTTATACGTGGTCAAACTGGTTAAGATTGGAATGGGTTTATTTTAAAAGTTTTTAAAGAATGAATTTTAATATCAAAAATACTGGTACAAAATTAGAATTTGGTTTTTTCTCTGTTAAAAGAACAAAGTTTTTTAAGTAATTTTAAAATAATACTTCAAAAATAATAAAAAAATAGTCAACTATATTTCAGTTAAAAAAATCCTAAATAATTTTTTAAAACGACAAAGTTTACCTGGATTACTGGTCTGCTCTTAATAAGTGATTGCAAGGCTTTTGTTTCTTTTGTTTTACTCTTTTGGATAATCCACCTGGAAAGCAGGGGATGCCTGGATGGCTCCGTCAATTAAGTGTCTGCCTTCAGCTCAGGTCATGATCGCAGGGTCCTGGGATTGAGCCCTGCATAGGGCTCCCTGCTCAGCAGGGTGTCTGCTTTTCCTTCTCCCTCTGCCTCTCCCTCTGCTGGTGCTCTCTTGCTCACTCTCCCTCTCTCAAATAAATAAATAAAATCTTTTTTAAAAAATAACTACCTGGAAAGCAAAGATATTGTATACTACCAAACTAATGTACTGTACTTCATGTTATGTTTTTCAGGTCTTTGATTACTTAAGAAAACCCAGTCTTCTCAATATTGAGAGAGCTAAGTTTTGTTCACAACTATGTAACCTTCTGTATTTGCCTTTAAAATCTTCTCTATCACTTTGGTTTAATAGATAATTAATTTTTTTTTCATAATAATCTGTGATCCTATTTAGTTAAGTGTTCACATTTTGACGTTTTGACAACTTCCCAAATGAAACTCTAAATGAAGTCTTTTTTACCTCAAGAGTAGCTTTGAGACTTCCCAGAGGCTCCCTGGAAAATCTCAAAACATTTGTCTCTCACCTGGTAAAAGAGAGATGTTAAGTTAATTAGGTTTACTTGGTATGTACATGGGCAGCATTGCCAAATAAGTGATGATAAACCCTCTTAGGTTATATTTGTATCAATGTGTTATTAATATGTCTTCTAAAAATTGCATGAAATTCCTAAAAATCTCATATGTCCTCTTATAATGTTATTAGTCATAATTCCAGGTATTTTCTAAAATGTTGTATGTAAAAAAATAACCAAATTTCCTTGTCAATTCCATTATAATGAACTCTTATCAGATCTTTGACCATGGGCATTTTTAAGTCTTCTGTCATTTACAGACAATTATTGTTTTACTCTGACGGTTTGCAAAAGTAAGATTCATGGAAAGAACCCTACACCAAGTACTCCTGACCACTGACACTGTTGCCAAATTACAAGGTGTCAAAACTTGCATATTCACAACAGAAGAAGGCTCCACCTGACAATATGGTCCTGTGCAAAGGCTGCAAACCTCAAAATCAAATTGAGTTGGAAGAGAAGTAGTTGACATCAAGCTACACTGCTTCCTTCCGAGATCAAAAATATTTATTTCCAGGGGTGCCCACGTGGCTCAGCTGGTTAAGCGGCTGACTCCTGATTTCAGCTCAGGTCATGATCTCAGGATCATGAGCTCGAGCTCCACATGGGCTCCATGCTCAGCAGGGAGTCTGCTTGAGATTCCCTCTCTCCTTCTCCCTCTGCCCCTCCCCATGCTCATGCTCAACTCTCTCTCTCTCTCAAATAAAGAAATAAAATCTTTTTTTAAAAAAAAGAGGGACACAAGGCAAGGAGAACCAGAATGAAACCACCAGTGTGATCTACAGACCCATAAATTTTATTAATTTCCATAGCTGTCACCCTTCCAGTTCTGAGCTATAGATTCAAAAGAGAATTACCATGAGGCATTCATGATTCGATATTAGCTTCCTTCGGCAGATTCCTACTGCCCTTGCTAGGATTAAGTACTTATGAGGCTATGATCAAGAAACTCTCCTTAGCTCGATGATACTACAGAATCTGCTGCTAAAGCAATAGCCACCCAACAAGAATCCCTAGACTCTCTGGCCATAATTGTTCTTAATAATAGGCTAGCCCTTGCTTATCTTCTGGCAGAGTGAGAAAGCATTAGTGCTACAGTCAACACCACTTGCTGCACTTGAACAGACACTTCTGGGGATGCTGAAACTCAAGCTGAACAAGCCAGTTGGCTTAAGAAAGTGACTCCTTCAATGGGGTCTTTCTCTGACTTATTTGATTCTGACTGATTTGGAGCTTAGGGAACATGACTCCAAAGTGCATTCCAGATATTGGGAATTATCCTACTTATAATAATTATGGTAATCACTCTGGTGTACTGTATTCTCTCAAAAGCTTTAAATGGCTATTTGTGGCCATGTGCAACCAAGAAAATGATCTACCTAAGATGAGAACATCAGAAAGGAAATGAAGAGAATCACCAAGTTAAAGAATGTGAACCTGAGATTGTGACTTATGAATATCACACAGAGATTCAGAGGGGGAAAAAAAAAAAAAAACGGTAAGAACTCCAAAGCAGCAGCTAGAAGTAGCACTAATGACTTATATTTTGATCACATATCTCAGTTAGGCTGAGTCTGATCACAAGTGGGGAACTGTAGAAACAAGACAATAGTCCAAATTGGATTTGCTCATGCTCAGCCCCACACCACCAAACCAAAACTTAACTTAATTACACTTTTGACTCTCCCAGGAATAGAATCTTAAACTAATCCATCAGGAATTGTCTGATCAATACTAGCTGAACATCTGCCTAGCAGGTCCTTGCCATCCCCCAAAGGAAAGTAACTTTGCAATAACCAACCTGCTTTTGTTTAATATAACTTCTTTGTTCCACATCTCATCTGCCTATAAAAGTCTTTCATTTTGTACTGCTCCTCAGAGCTCCTTTCTATCTGCTAGATTAGATGCTGCAAGATTCAAAACAATTTTTGCTAAAATAAGCTCTTAAAATTTTAATATATCTCAGTTTATCTTTTAACTCTGATGACAACTATAAGGAAGAAAAATTCTGTTGAAACCAGAGCCCTTACTCTGGGGCCTGGACTCCAAGTCAGTGTGGATGATGACAATAGTTAGCAAGCCTAATATTAGCTAAAAAGAAGCATACTAAGATTTCTAATTTCCAGTTCCACATATTAAAAAGTTTGGAAGGAAAAAAAAAAGTTTGGAAGTTGCCACTGTGTCCTAACAACAAGTAAAAAGTGAACAGACTAAAAACCAACCAATCTTCCAGGTCCATAAGAGAGGGGAAGGCACAGGGAGAACTGCTATTCCCAAGACTGGAGACACAGACAGGTGAATACAGGGAGGCACAGACCAAAGCAGACCTGCTAGCTGAAAGTTCCATGGGAACTGGTACTGGGTTAGGAAAACCATAACTACAACTGACAAATTGCTGGAGGTTCAATGTAGAAACGCTGAGAATTAAAAATTCCAAGAGACCAGTTATGGGAGGGCCTCACAGCATTGTGAGATCTACCTCCAGGAGCTGAACCATTTCCCACAGTAATATCCCTTCCTGCTTCTAGCAGGGAGAAGGGAAGTATCCAAAATATTCCAGAGCACTCTGTTCGTAACAAGACCTGCCCTCAGGAGAAACCAGTTAACTGGAGCCTAATGCTAGAGAAGGGAAATGCTCAACTCCAGTTCAGTCTAGCCATCCTGTCCTACCTAACGGGGGAAAAAATTGAGAAACACTTGTAAAGTTGACAGGCCAGAGGCACTGGCTCACCAAAAAGCTGAGACTTAACCACAGGACAAGAGAACACCTCCCCTCCCCCACCACACCTCACCACCACATTACTAAAGGCCTCTTTATGGCAGTTTCCTTTACCCAGTACATTATGTACAGTTATCAAGAAAAAATTAAAAGGCATACCAAAAGGCAAAAGACAATTTGAAGAGGCAGCAAGATCAGAATATACAAAGAACTCTTAAAACTCAACAAGAAGAAACAAACAACCCATTTAAAAAATGGGTTAAGGACGTTAACAACACTTGACCAAACAAAATTCCAGATGACAAATAAGCATAAGAAAAGATGCTCCACATCACGTCTTCAGGGAAATGCAAATGAAAACAACCATGAAATATCATTACACACTGGAACACTGACAAGACTCAATGCTGGCAAGAATGTGGAACAACAGGAACTCTCATACCTTGCTTGTGGGAATGCAAAATGGTACGGCCACTTTGGAAGATAGTTTGGAGATTTCTTACAAAACTAAACATACTCTTGCCATATGATCCAGCAATCACACTCCTTGGTATTTATCCAAAGGAGTTAAATGTTTATGTCCACACAAGAACCTGAACACAAATGTTACAGCAGTTTTATTCAGAATTGTCAAAACTTGTAAGCAACCAAAATGTACTTCAGTCAGTAAGTCGATAAATAAACTGTGGCACATATAGACACCAGAATATTATTTGCACTAAAATAAATGAGCTATCAAGTTATGAGAAGACATGGAGGAAACTTCAATGCATATTACTGAAGAAAATGTCAACCTGAAAAGGCTACATACTCTATGTCTCCAACTATATGACATTCTGGAAAAGGCAAAACTATGGAGTCAGTAAAAATCAGTGGTTGCCAAGGGAGGGGAGGGAGGCAGAGATGAGTAAGTAGAGTACAGAGAATGTTTTAAGGCAGTGAAATACTCCATATATTATAATGATGGATATATGTCATTATATATTTATCAAAACCCATAGAATATACAACACTAAGAATGAACCCTAAGGTACACTATGGACTTGGGACTATTATGATATATCAATGTAGGTTCATCTTTGGCAAAAAATGTCCACTCTAATGAGTGATGGAGTGGCTGGGTGGCTTAGCTGGTTAAGCATCCAACTCTTGATCTCAGCTCAGGTCTTGATCTCAGGGTTGTGAGTTCAATTCCTGTGTTGGGCTCCCGCTGGGTTTGGAGCCTACTTAAAAAAAAAAGAAAAAAAAGAATGATGGGGGAGGCTGTGCATGTGTAGAGGCAGGGGCTACATGGGAGATCTCTATACCTTCCTTTCAACTTTGTTGTAAATCTAAAACTACTCTAAAAAAATAAAGTCTTAAAAAGAAAAGAAGTAGCTTAAAACTTGTATCAGTAATTAGAATCTTCCATATGTTATAAGAGTGGAGGAAGTCCACAAAACCATAGCAAAAGCCCACAGTTATATCCTCCAAACTCACCTACCAACATGCACCTGTGGGACCAGTATGATTATCCCATTTATATATATATATATATATATATATATATACACACACACACTATATATATGCTATATATGTATGCGTGTGTGTGTATATATAGTATCTATTGTATTCTTTTTTTTAAAGATTTTATTTATTCATTTATTTGAGGGAGAGACAGAAAGATCGAAGGTGGGTAGAGGAGCAGAGGGTGAGGGACAAGAAGACTCCCTGCTGAGCAGGGAGCCTGATGTGGGGCTCCATCCCAGGACCCTGGGATCATAACCTGAGCCAAAATCAAGAGTCGGTTGTTCAACCAACTGAACTACCCAGATGCCCTAATACCTATTCTATGCTAAGACTCCTGTTGCTCAGTAGCAATCATGCCAAAACTTAGATCATAATTCTTGGAAGCTGTTGTTTAATGAATAATCCTGACGGGAAGAGGGGATGGGTAATGTGGTTCCAGAATAATTGTCTCTGGAAAACTAAATTTAAAAAGGAAGGTTGCTTACAGAATAAAAATGTCTATTTTTAAAAAGGTTTTATTTATTTATTTATTTGACACAGAGAGAGACAACACACAAGCAGGCAGAGCAGCAGGCAGAGGGAGAAGCAGGTTCCAGCCAAGCAAGGAGCCCGATGCGGGACTGGATCCCAGGATGCTGGGATCATGACCTGAGCTGAAGGCAGATGCTTAACTGGCTGAACCACCCAGGAGCCCCTAGGATAAAAATGTCTTGACTCCAGCTCCATATCATTAGCCCTATCATCTCACTATTCTAAATTGGGGTAAAATAGCAAAAAGAGAATTATACTGAAGTTCCTAAGAAAATAAAAATGGTCACTTCTCTGCACAAACAAGAGGATGATAAGAAGAGTGAGGCCAATTAATGAATGAATGATAGATATCCTTGACACCATGTTAAGATGCAAAGGAAGTTCCACCTTGCATTTCCTTTTAAGTTGCTTTTAATTCTATTAGGGAAGGTTCACAAATGAATCAATTAGACCAGGTATTTTCTTCTTTACCCCTTCATTCAGAAAGCTATCCCTTTAAGAGTGGGCCCATAAAAAAAAATAATCTTGCATATCTACATGTCCTAGAGGTGAAACTTTAGTCATAGACAGTTCCAGAATTTAGATCTCATAAAATTATGTCAGATAAGGGAAGCAGGGACTGTAAAGTTCAGGAGATTTGTCAAGTTGAAACTAGACATGTAAAGAATCTACATACCCCTTAGCTACAGAAATATAAACATAAAAGCATAAAAGGTCAGTCTTTCTTAGTAGCTGACTTGAAATCAAAAGAAATAAATTTTCAGAAATAACTCAAAAAACATCCCTAACAATGACTAAAGATCACGTGGCTAGCATACTTTTATCTCTATCCAAATTCTTCACTTTGTGACCAGAGCAGCAAAGAACTCAAACCCTTGAACATGAGATAATCCATGTCCTCCAAACTGGGTTTCTGACTGATAAATCATGTTAACACTCAGAAAGCTCATTATCAGATCAGGATTTTTTCATTCAGAACCTACATCTTACCACATTTCAGATTTGTAGACTTTGGGATAGGAAGGGGGAAAATGAAGATTCTTTGTCTCCTGACAACCGTGGTAAATTTGAATCTATAGTGCCCATTTCAGTAATGTTATCACAGATGAACAGCCTTTGTCATATGGGCTAAAAAACTATATAATGGGCCCATCTCTATCATGAAAAACGGTTTTCTAGAATAGTGCATGAGAAAGATTGTGTTCAATGAGGAACCAGTCTTCTCCAGAAAAACAAACAGACAGCACTGCAGGTGCTTAACGTAAAAATGACGATGATGACGGTGATCCTAAGGCTTTTTATTGGGGTTCTGCATGTGTTACTATCCCCAGGTTATTTTGTTCCTGTAGCAATAAGCCTCGGGTCAGTGTGCCCTTCCTATTTATATATTAGTGTAACTTAGTCACCTTGTCTCAAAATTTTTGGGTCCTGAAGAGTCACCTCTCAGTTTTAATGGTGACTAAAGACAGAAGTGTTTTTGTCTGAGCTCAAATCCAGGTAAAATATCTCCCTATAATATCCTCTACTCCAAATCAATGGCATTTGTAGATTCCACCTTAAAGATGGTAAGTCCAATCAATTAGCCTTTCTTTTTCCCCTACACATACAACTCTTAGGCTGGCACCTGTGAAGTTCTCCTTTAATCTGTCTGTCATGGCTGTGCTCCTGATCGAGACATAAATATTCTGCCTGGTGGCCCCAAGTAGATCTCTGCCTAAGTCAGTCATCCTATTTCCTCTCTAATTTCTTCACATATTTTTCTGCCTAGTTTCTCTAAAGCAGCTTCTTCTTTGTTTTGAACTTCCCCACAGTTTCTAATAGTCTTTAGATATTTCTAAAACATTCAGAAGTAAATGGTTCTCAAAGATGGCTATGTAAGCATCTCTACCTTGGAGGACCATATCATACTCAGGACATCAATTCCCAAGAGAAAACACATATTTCCCAAATTTCCAACTTTTCAGGATACAAACTAGCTTTTTCAGCATTACCATTCTTTATGTTCCTCATGTATCATATGATCCAATGAAGAGTCCATTTTGAAAAATCAAACTTAATCAGAACATGACTCTTCCTTCAAAACTTTAGAGTTTAAATCTTCCCCATCCCTATCAGGAATAGCAGAAATAGACACTGGGCACCATACATAGCCAGCAGGCAAAAGTACCCAGAGCAAAGAAGCTCCAGGGACCAGCAAATAGGGACAGAGCTATTCTTGGGTAACAAGTGACTGCAGCAGGCATTTCGCAGAGCATATTAACAGAAAGCAAAAAAATCATTAGAAATCAATTAGCAAGAACATTGCCATTTCCTATGCAAACTTGGGCAGTGCTGGAGATTCTGACACAAGTTTTTGTTTTGTTTTGTTTTTTTAAGATTTTATTTATTTATGTCAGAGAGAGAGAGCACAAGCAGGGGAAGTGGCCGGCAGAGGGAGAGGGAGAAGCAGGTTTCCCGCTGAGCAGGGAGCCCTACGTGGGGCTCCATCCCAGGACGCTGAGATCATGACCTGAGCCAAAGGCAGATGCTTAACCGACTGAGCCACCCAGGCGCCCCTCTGACACAAGTTTTATTGAAGCCCTTGACACAGGGAAGTGGCCATTTCCATATTAGTGGCGCAGAAGAAGAGGCTTATCCAAACATTAGGGCAAGAGGAGATCACAAAGTTTCAAACAGGAAGAATCCCCTTGACAACACTAACACCTCACTAATTGTATCAAGTCCTAACGAGGAGGAATTGGGAACTCATGCCAGAATTTCACTTTATATTGTTTTGCAATTGGAGTTGTTACTGGTCAGTTATATGGAAAAAGTCATTTAAAGCAGCAGGCATTAAAATAGTGACGCATATGTATGCTGTACACTTTATTTTCATTCAAAAACATGCAAATATAATATTTTTACATAGGGCCAGAGCTGACGACATTCTGGGTCCCAGTTCTTTCATAAACCACAGGCATAGGCACTGTCTTATTTTTTCCCCTTCTTCGGTGCCTTTAAAGTGAAACAAGAACTTAATTAAATGTACTTGTAAAGCAAACTGGATGCAAAATCCTTCCTGAGTTTTACATTTCTCTTCTATCTTTTGTCTTGCCCACTCTATGTCTACACATTCGTAGTGACTCTCCTTTGTCAGTTCTTACCTAAGTATTTAACTCAGCTACCATAGAATGAACAACAGTCTCTTTCTTTTCATATTTATATTTAATTTGTTTGTGTATTAAGTTACTCAAATATAATAAAAGTAAAACAATTAACAAGTCTGAGAATAAACAGAACTGACCCTTGCTTGTAACACAAATTGACTCCTAGACGTAGGTGTGCTTGAGCACCCTAGAAAAAAACACGCTAGCTGTTAGGCTTGCTACAGGCATTATTTGGAATGTTTCACCAAAGGAATCGAGAATTTCAGTTAATTTGGAGGTAACTGAGTGTTTCTATTGTGTTTGGCATAAAGGTTTCCTAGTCTAACTTCATAGTAAAGAATTTAAATCTTCCCTCATTTTTCGAGGAAGGTTCAGCCCTATTCTTGCAACCCATCTTTTCCTGGGCCACATCCCTACAAAAGGGTCATAACAGAGGTAACGACATGGGGCTACTCTGGCTCAGCCTCACCAACTGATTTATTGAATGAGAAGCCCGATTTCATTCCTCTTGACTCTGGAAATTCTCAGTTACTAGGGTATCTTACTCATGAATACAGCTTTCCTAGATCTTGTGCCGAATCCTTCTCCTCCGATGCTCCCAGTGATAGCTGGGAGGGTCCCAGGTTGCTGGAGGAGGGGATGTGACATTCCTTGGCCATTCTGTCCTTCACTCAGCATGACTCATTTCTGTTCCTGGCACTAAATCACCATGCTTGTGAGACTCTTCACTCCCTGCATCATATCTTTCATTTCAGATCCTTTAACAGCCAACTTGAGGGAGGAAGGAAAAGCGTGCCCTTCAACCCAGAGTTTTATTTATCATGAAGCTGATGAACCTTGTGTTTTAGGTCCCTTCATGTGCATCATCTCTGTCTAAACCGTGTACCTATTTTTGTATTCTTTTCTTAAAGAATTTCCTTCCAATGTGGAAGCACCAGACTCTGCTTCAACCAATGTCTTTCACTCCAGGTTATTTATAAGGCAAAAAGCAGTCCCTCTTTGATATCTTAGTGCCTCACAGAGATTAGAGAAGTATCACTTTTAATTGTAATATCACTTGGCACATGTGTCGGGGGAGAATGAAGAGAATGAGTAATCCTTCACTGTTCCTCCAAATGTCCCTTCCATTCCCCATTTGTGAGGGCTCACACTGAGCCCGCCAGCCTCCATTTCCTTCCCTTACCTCAGAGTCAGTTTCTTCCCTTGAAGCTACTTGGTCTCTAAATCATAGAGAGCCTTTGGGTGGACTTTCCTTCCTTCCATCATCCATGAACATTGGTGAGCATGACATATTTTCACAGATCTAGCTTAGACTGTGGTAACTTACTCTTCTCTATCAACCCTTCTGGACTCTTTATAAAGGCTTGAGTGAAAGAACTCCTCAAGGCACTGCTAGAAACAAATATGGGACCCTAGCTGGTGCTTGAACAGGTCCTAGAGAAAACTAGAACTAGATAGTAGTTAAAACAGTAAAAACAGATTTTATTCAGAAACTGATGCAGTAGGGGGAAAAAAGACCTCAGAGCAGAGCTGGGCTCCATTCTGAATGCAGTAAGGATAAGTGGGGATCCATAGCCTCGGAACACATTTGGGGCAGGGGAGGGGGAGAGTGGGTAGATGGAAGATTACTAAGAGGGAACATCAGAGGCTGGGGGATTCCAGCTGAAGGCAGACCAGAGATCTGGTATCACTTGGGAGGGGGAGTGAGGGGAGGAAATTTGATCAGATATCCAGATACTGAGGGGGAGGGTTTCTCCTTAAATTGACTTAGCAGGATTCTTGGGACCACTGGGCTCTGAAGGACAAAGCCCAAGCATGGGATCTAGCTTGAAACGGGACTCAGAGGATGCTGCCTAGAATTGGGTCAGGGAGAGAATCTCAGTCACAAGCAAACCTCAAGAGTAGTTCACCTCTTTCCAAGAACTGCCTTAACCAGGTGTATTTCCATCTAGGTGAGCTACAGAATACATTTATAAACTCGCTATAGATGAAACCTACATAAATCAATCATTGTCTAGTCCTGAGGCTTCACTAATTCAGCAGCAATCAAATCAGGAAGATCAAAGTAACACCTATGAAAAAATCACGAAATCCTTCAGTTACTACAAGTCATTACAATCTTCAAGAGGAAGAAAGAAAATCATGTACCTCATTCAGACTGAGCAACAAGACTTAATAAAAGCATCGGGCTGGTCAGAATGAAGGCACACTTCAGGAAGAACAGGAGAGTCATGACCTGGAGAGCAGCAACACACTGATGGTAAGAAGAGAGGAATTTCCACAGGCGAAGCAGCTTCCAGACCTGACTGACTTGATTAGCTTTCAAGTGTCATCAACCCTAAAGTTGTTCCCAAATCAGTTAAATGCACATATAAGAAATGAGAAACTATCAGGAAGTGCTGGGCCTTGGGAGGATAATGACTAATGCTCAGATCTGGAGGCAATATTTTCAGCCACACTGAAACAATAGTTATTTCTGAATTGCTTAGGAACTTTGCCAGTGGCCAAAGATAAACTAATAATGTCAAGTAGCATGGAGTTGAGATTAGTAAACCTTAGGTGTGAAGTGCCATGGAAATATAGTTGACCCCTCAACAACACGGGTTTGAACTGCATGAGTCCACTTACACACAGATTTTGATAAATACAGTATAGCACTGTAAATGTATTTTTCTCTGTCTTATGATTTCTTGAATAATATTTTCTTTGGGGGCTCCCGGATGGCTCAGTCAGTTAAGTGGCTGACTCTTGATTTTGGCTCAGGTCATCATCTCAGGGTCGTGAGATCAAGCCCCGCATCTGGCTTTGCACTGAGATTCTCTCTCTTCCTCTCCCTCTGCCCCTCCCCCCACTCACACTCTCTCTAAATAAATAAAATCTTTTAAAAAATATTTTCTTTTTTTTGCTTACTCTATTGTAAGAATACAGTATATAATACATATAACATACAAAATACATGTTAAGTGACTATGTTATCAGTAAGGCTTCCAGTCAACAGGAGGCTGTGAGTAGTTAACATTTCTGGGAAGTCAAAAGTTATTTATGGCTTTTCCACTGCACAGTGGGGTTTGCACACTTAACCCCTGTGTTGTTCAAGGGTCAACTGTATTTGTAAAGAAGTAGTGGCAGGTTTCATGGGAGGCAATTGGCTTGGTGTCATACCATGGAAAAGCAAGGGATAGCTGGATTATTGGTCACCCTGTAAGGCAGTGGTTCTTCACTGCAGACAATTCTTTCCCCAAAGGACAATTTGGCAATGTCTGGAGAGATTCTGAATGGTCACAACTGGGGGTCAGTTGCTAATTACAAGTAATGAGTAGTGTCCAGGGAAACCCCCTAAACATCCTACAATCTGCTACCACCACCCCCCAACAACAAAGAAGTATATGGCACAAAATGGCAATAGTGCTAAAGTTGAGACATCCTGTTCTAATGCTACTCAGGAGGGAAAAGCAACCCAGTACCCTATTTGCCTAATCTCAGGTCATGACAACCACTGATCTGCTCTAATCAAAGCCAACATTTAAGAGATAAAAGATGGACATTTCCAAATATATTATGAATGCAAAGGAAGGAAGCAAGTGGATGATAATAAATATTTTATATTCCCAGATTTCTATTTGTTGGGATAAGTTTTTGTCCTAAAGCATTCACCCTTTATATTCTCTGTTGTTTTTCCCATTTCCTTCCCTCAACTCCTCCTTCTTCTCTCCCACCACTAACCTATAAGACCACATAAGATCTACCTATTATTCAGAATGCTTTGCAGGGTGGAAACCTCAATGAATATCTGAGGCTATTCTGAGGTAGTTGTGGTCATTCTAATCATAGATAGGAGATAGCCTGTCTGATATGGGAATTATTGATCAAGTTTTAAGAACTCACAATCACCTCAAACACAGTTTGAGATATTTAAGAACCTAAAATGGTGGCAGTGTTATAAAGATTTGCCCTTAAATTACATTTCCCTCTCCTTTTACCTGTTTTTTAATTTTTCTCCTGGTAATCATAAAAATATATCTTGCCAACAAATCATAGGGTATATTTGACACACGTTTTCCAAGTCACATTATTCTGCAGATTAAACCAAAGCAAATAATGAAGAAGATCTTGGCAAATACAAATACGCTATTTCCAAGTCACTACTGTGAACGTCAGCTGCTCTCAAAGCCTTTCCCAGTGGTTGCTGGGCTTCTCCCAGAGCCTCCCGGCGGAACTCCTAGTGTTACACCGAGCCGTGAGCATACCCTGCCGAAGCAGCTGTCCTGTGACAAAGCTGCCACACTGCAGCAGACCACTTCGGCCCCCCCACTGCCACAGTGACGGCAGTGACTCAGGCCTCTGACAGTGCTGAGTGGGATCTCCTGCCAGAATGTCTTTTCCCCACCTCTGTGTTATTTTCTGTACCAGACTAGCTTTTTCTCAAATGAACTATGTTCATTTATTACCTGTGCCCCACTGCACATGGACTCAAAGTCTCTGACAATACGGTCAAGACTCGTATTTCTCATGCTTCCCAGAGGATCTTTATGCACATCAAAGTTTGAGAGCACGTGCTCCCAACACCTCACTGAGTTTTTAATAAAGTCGTTTCACCATCTTTATTTGTAGGACTCTCTCCTTCAGACACAGATCTGAAGATGGTGATGATGATGGCAGGGGCAGCAACAATAACAACACAACTCTACAGCACAGATTAGGCATGTTGCCTGAAATTACCAGTGACACAATGATTAGAACCAAAGCCCTGGGCAGGAGGAGAGTTGACCCTGGGCAGAAGGGTTGACCCTGGGCAGGAGGGTTGATACTAAGCTCCACTCACAACTACTATTAGAATGACCGGGCATTGAAACTAGAACAGACTCTCGTGTTTCTATTAATTCGTCCTTGTGTATGTGAGACTTCAGTCCTGACTCCCAAGCGCTCCCATAAGCTCTATATCCCATCTTTTTTTTTTTTTTTTTTTGACTGGTTGCGAGAGGCTACTTTACTTCAGCCCATCCCCGCCGCTCCGACAACCAGCCATCCTGGTCTATACCCGGAGCACCCGAGGCCAAAACCTGCCAGGCAGCATGAACGTTACCACAAAGCCCTTTTGAAAGGGGTCCTGGCCTGTAAGGAGAGCCACAAAGCCAGGCTATGGGGCCAGCACTTACTGTAGGTCCGACCCAAAGCTTGGAAGAGCGGATCCGGCTTCACGCTGACAGTCAGCATGGCGAGTCAGGCCGCACTGCGCCTGCGCCATGAACTAGCCAGGGGCTCAGCTCCGGGGGTGCATAGGACCCTGCCCGCTCTTGCACCGGCTCTCTTAAATATTGCCAGGGTTCATGGCTTAGATTCAAGCTGGGCTATTCCTATCTTGCTCCACTATCAATCTGCATGCTGGCCCACATCCATTCTCATCACCCAACACCCCCAAGTACATATATATGAATCCAGAATAGGTCAGATTATCTCATCCATCCAGCCTGCAATACAAAATAATACTTCTTTTGAAGCGGTTCCTGCCTCTTAATATTGCACCCAAGTGTTTCATTACATAAGCAAGTGAGTGTAATAAAGTAATTAAGGGGATAGTCTCTGAAGTCAGACTGTCCCAGCTCAGATCTCATTTCTCCCACTATTTAGATGTAAGACCTTGTGACTTAAACCTCTCTTTCTCAGTTCCCTCAACTTTAAAGCTTTAATAATAACAATACCTACCTCACAGGTTCTGGTGACAATTAAGCATGCTTTTTTTTTTCATATAACGTACAGGAATTGGGTCTATCTCATTGAAAGCATCACTTAAGTGCCAATCATTATAATTAACTTGGTAAGCTATAAATTTCACCAGGAAAAAAGTAGCTTTTCTATTTTTTCCTATAATTCACAGAAAGAAATAGAGTACACAAACATATAGGCATACTCATATGACTGAAATAAAAGATTTGTAAAACAATAGTCATCATTTTTATATGCACTGCTCTCTAATAAGCTCTTACCTACTGTTTCATTTTTTTTAAAAAAGGTCAAAATTCATCAAATTACTTTCACAGTCTACTGTTGGGCCCCTACACACAGTTTTAAAAACAGTATACTGAAGGGTGCCTGGGTGGCTCAGTCGGTTGAGCAATGAACTCTTGATTTCAGTTCAGGTCATGGTCTCAGGGTTTTGAGATTGAGCCCCATATCATGCTCCGCACTCAGTGTGGAGCCTGCTTGAGATTCTCTCCCTACGCCCCGCCCCACTGCACCTGCATGCACACTTTCTCTTAAAAAAACAAAAAAACAAAAAAAACCCTACTATACTAGACTGTATGTGAACTTCATGAAGGAAGTCATTACATCTGTTTTGTTTAACACTGTATCCATAAGTTCCTGGAACAGGACATGAAACATAATTGGTAGTTATCTACATGTGTTAGATAAATGAGTTATCTTTTACCTGCATTTAACATAGACATAAGGAAAATGTTTGTCTTTCTCTGGTGTTGACATGTGAAGCTGTGGAAGACAGAATCCTTTCTACTCACTGTTTGATGAGAATCTTAAGAAAAGTCCTAGAAAGTTAAATCACAAAGCTTTTCTAGAAGCTTATCCCAACAGAACTAGGCCTCCGTGGTAACATGGCAGACAAAAATCTTGCCCTGATCATAAATATGTGGTTTCTTGGAGCGATGGGAGATTCTTACCATAATTTTTTCTGTTGTTATCCTTAACTCAAATTTTTCTTTCTACATAAATCAGCACATTTGGTTTTGTAGACATTCCTTGTTTTCTATAATGACACACGTCCCTTACAATGGCTAGAATGATGACAATTCCCATTGATACAGACTTTGACATATTTTAAAATTTACCAATCAGTGAATGTATTTCAGTTCAATCTTTTAGTTACACTGTGAGCTCTATCTAACAGGTAAATTTGGATAGATATGGCTAATGAAAGAAACACTAGTTTTTACTTTGTTAATATTTGATGAGTTTCAGTCCCTTGCCTCCTGACCCTGCCCCCTGAAACACACAACACACACACACACACACACACACACACACACACACACACACTAAAGTGCGCTGTGGGAAATTATGTACTAGAAGAAATCTAAGAGACAGTAGGAAAGCTTCACAGGCTTTAAATATTACAATGCCACATTAACTGAACTAGTTACATTTCATACTCTGTGGTGGTATCTGTGTTCAAAAGTTATGATGCCAGAGGCAATATTGTACAATAGAAAACAAAACAAAAATAGATAAACAAAAAATTAAACCACGGATATTGGAATTGGGCAGATCAAGGTTCACACCCAGCCTACCACTTTCTAGTTACATTTCTTATCTGTAACTTTTTTCATCTGTAAGATGGAGCTAACAGTGTCTGCCTCACAGGGTAGTTGTGAGGATACAGTGGTCAACACCGTAACAACTTTAGGGCCTTGAAAAATAACAGTCATTCACTGTAAAAAGTTTCTTCTCCCTGTCCTGTTGGTCGTGCCTGGGCTCTGGGTCTTATGACCCGGCCTCATAGACCAGCTCCCTATCAAGTCACTTGTTGGTGAGGCTGAGCTTCATTTCTAGAAATAATGATGCAGTTTTTGACATTCGATTCAATTCAATAAATATGCATTAAGCACCTTCTGTAACAAGATTTCGTGACTAGTTGTTACCGAAAACAGAGGAAAGAAAATGAATGAAAATTGCTTCCTGCTCTAAAAAAAGCATCAAATTTATTGGGAGAAAAGGATATAATTAATTAACTAACACAATAAATACAAGTAGTATAGCTACAGGTGAGAAGCAATTACATCTAATTTGATGGAGGAGGCAGCAATACATTAAGGCAAGCAGGAAGATACTTCAACTAAGGTTGAAGAATGAACGTGGATTTTTTAAGCTGAGACAGTAGCAAGAGATTTTCAGTCTAAAGCAATAACACGAGCAAAAACTGGCAAACCAGCTAAGTGGTGATGAGCCAAGCCAGAAAGGATGAAAGCCTGGATAAGGACAATGGCAATGAAAATGAGGTTGGGAAAGGGAGTGGGGAAAAGTTGCAGAGTTTAAACAAATAATCGCAAACTAGGACAGGCTGCAGAGAACAACATACTTTGTATCGTGTCTTAGGAGCGCTTTGGGTTGCTTCGTAAACCGATTTGTTTTTAAAGCCTTTGTTCTCAAATAATTCTTCCATTTTCTAACTACCATAGTTGGCTTGATTGTCTAAACATGTCTCACAGACTAGCTGCCCCCGCCCAAATTTTAAAGAAGAGATTTGATTATTTCTTCCCATATTGTTTGCTTCTTTGCTTTTTAAAAATTTTCTGTCGTTCAAATCACATTGACCTTTTTTATCCCAATGTTTTCTTGTAACTTCATTTTTATTTAGCTACCCACTTGTTCTATATCTTCTAACATTATCACTTACCAGATTTCTCAGGAGGACTATGAATCTGGTTCAATTTCTTCCCAGATGTACTAGTTTACATTCTCCCACTTTAATCTCATTTTGATTTGAGTCCATATTTGTAACCTTTTCAAGTTCCAGATAAGTAGTTTCTAAGTCATTATCCATGTTTACAACATTGCCTAATACAGCATCCTTTCAAGCTATATTAATGTACTGCTCACTCCTGCAGATATTAATTGAAGACTTCGGAGAGAGCAGCAGAGACAGTATCTCGTCCCATGGCATCCACGGGATGGTTTTGTTAATAACTTTTATTATTTAGGACTTGTGGTTTTCCAATTTCATTTGAATTACTTTCCAGGCAAAATGAAGTAAAATGTGGTGTATATTCATTTAAAATCAGCTTTCTAATTTTTTTCCCTTCCTTTCCATCTATTTGGAAGTTTTATTAGAAAAGCAATCCTTTGAAATCTTATTTCTGTCTTGGAGGTTTTGTACTGACCCACGTAGATGTTTCAAACAGGTATGCAGAGAAAGTGTCTCTGGGAGAAGAGCAGCTTGCTGACCAGGGGGCTCAAACCTGTTTGGATGTATCCTGGCCCCGTGTCTGGCCTTCTTATGGTGTTTACTATGTTCTTATCACATCCCATTAGTTCTTGTGTTCTTATTGAGTCCATCTGCAACTTGTTGTCTTTCAGATATTTGCATACTTCTTTCCTGATTTATAATTACTTTCATTAAATATATATTTTATGGACAGAGCCTTTATAATTGAGGAGTTCAGACACACCAATAAGAAAAGATAGGTAATGTAAGAGAAATATGAAAAGATAATTCACAAAAGAGAAATAATAGCTGGTTGACAAAGGAAAAGGAATCAACAGTCTTTAAAAATATGAGATGCTGGGGCGCCTGGGGGGCTCAGTTGTTAAGCGTCTGCCTTCGGCTCAGGTCATGATCCCAGGGTCCTGGGATCGAGCCCCACATCGGGCTCCCTGCTCCGCGGGGAGCCTGTTTCTCCCTCCCCCACTCCCCCTGCTTGTGTTCCCTCTCTCTCGCTGTGTCTCTCTCTGTCAAATAAATATATAAAATATTTTTTAAAAATATGCGATGCTATTTTTCAACTATTAAAGGAGAATATTTTTCAGTGATGATACTTATTACTGGGGAGAATCCACAGATGCTTATATATTCATACACTGGTTTTGACAATAGAAATTAGAACAACTCTCCTGTAAACAAGTTGGCACTCTGCATCAAAATTTATGAAAAAATGTCATACTTTCTGTCAGTCATCGTACTTCTGGATCTAACCTAAGAATAAAGTATGGGACAAAATATGCAAGGAATATATTTAGTATGGTCTTATATTAGTGAAAATGCTAAAACTATCTGAATGTTCAACAATAACGGAATTATTTCAATCATAAAATATCCACTGAAAGAATTAGTATAAAAGTTATCAAAATATGTCAGTGAAGACTATAAACATGGGAAAATGTTTAAAAGTAAAGTTTAAGGACACAAAATGGCAAGTTTAGTGGTACCACAAAAACATAAAAAGAAAAAACCTGCTTATACAATAAAATTTTGAAACAAAAAATGTTAAAATAATTTTGTGAGTGTGGGGATTTTTTTCTTTGTTTCTTCTCTATTTTCAGTTTTCCTTAATGATGCTTATTTTTTACAATAAGAAAGTTTAGAGTTGGTGCAATATACTGGGCATTACTTTGTGCCAGGCAGTATGCTAGTTGGGCCTTGGAAATACAGAAGTAAAGAAGACAGATATGGCCTTTGCCCTCACAGAGCACTGTATCATCAAGATTTGGATACTTGGCATCATGCTCGACCCATCTTTCTCTCTTTCATCACACCTCAAAACTAATCCATTAGGAAATACCATTGACTTTAATTTCAAAATAAAATCTAAAATTTGGCTATTCCCACTCTCCTCTCTGTAACATCCTAGTCAGAGTCACCACCATCTTCTGCCTTCATTAACAGTGTTGTGATGAACCAAGTAATGTCCCCTCCCCCGCAAAAGGTGTTCTGATCCCCAGAACCTAGGGCGATGTTATCTTATAGGATGAAAGGAACTTTGCAGATGTGATTAAGTTAAGGATTTTGAGATGTGGAGATTTACCTGGATTGTCCACGGGGGCCTGATGTGATAACAAGTATACTTAATAAGAAGGGAGGCAGGAGGGCCAGAATCAGAGAATGAGATACAATGAAGAAAGCAGAGGTCAGCATGATCTAATTTCTGGAAGACGGTCACAAGCCAAGGAGTGTAGGAAGCCTCTAGAAGCTGTAAAATACAGGGAACAGAGTCTCCCCCTTGAGTCTCCAGAAGAAACACTGTCCTGCCAACTCCTTGATTCCAGCCCAGTAAGACCCATTTCAGATTTCTGGCCTCCAGGACTGCAAGAAAATACACTTGTGCTGTTTTAAGCCACCATGTTTGTGGTAAATGTTATGCAACAATAAGAAACTAATACTAGCCTCCTACTAGGTTTCCCTGCTCTTATCCTTGCTTCTCCACAGTCTGTTCTCAATCTCACAATCAGAGTGACTTGGCTAAAATCTGCATCATTATTACTCCACTGTTTTCCATTTTACTCAGAAGAAAAACCAAAGTACTTACAATGACCTACAAGGTCTCCCATGATGATCTTCTTTTCTCTTTGACCTCATCTCTTAAAATTCTCACTTCCCTGATTTTGTTCCAGAGTCACATAGGCTTCCCTGGTATTCCTCAAGATCACTAGGGATACTCCTGTTACAGATCCCTTGCACAGGTAGCTTTCTCTACCTAGAATAACTTGACCCAAACCTTTATATGACTATTTCTTCTGTTTTCCTCAGGCCTTTGTTCAAATGTCATCCATCAATAAAAGTGACACCAGCCACCCTATTTAATGATGAAATCTGAAACTCTACCCCTAGAACTCAACTCTTGCTCTATTTTTCTTTCTTTTAATAGCACATACATCACCTTCTGACATACTATATGTTTACCTGTGTATACTGTTTGCTATTTATTTGTTACCCACTTACACACACATACACACACACACAGAGGCACACACACACACACAGGAATATAAGCTCCATAAGTATAAGGCTTTGGTTTGTTTCATTTTCTGATATAGCCCCAGTGCCTAGAACAGTGCATTTTAATTTTTTCAAATGGAAAAATTTAAGCAATTTATTAAATAAAGAATATATTCAAATCACGAAGAAAAACAGTAAGTCCATACTAGGAAAACAGCAAATTTACAATTTATAAAAGAAGATATACAATTGATTAACAAACACTTGGGTAATAGTTTAAACTCTTAAAAATGAGTAGGATGTTTTTTGCTTATTTGTGTCCATATACAATAAAAAGTCATCAAGGGTATTTTAAAGCATATGATGATGATGAGTTTCTGACAAATGATAGGGAATATTATATGGAAATATTGAGTCTTGTTCATGTTCTATGGAGCCCTTCTGTGCAAGCTTCTGGCTGCACACTTACTGTATTATTCCTTTCTCCTTCTTTTCAGGTTATGATTTTAGATAAAGTTTCCAGCTTTCTCTGTGATAGACTGGGATGAGCTATTCCCCCCATATTTTTGCTCCCACCTTTAGATGTGATTCATGACCTCATTCAAGGGCCATATGCTGCCTCTGGAAAAGTGAACTCTGTTCTGCTTTTCTCTTAGCTTTTTGTTTGTTTGTTTGTTTCACCTTGTTTTTTTCTCATCTTTCTGTGTCATCAATTCCATTGGAAAGATAACAAGTACCATATCATATAACATTATCAAAAGACGCCTGAATCCTATATACTGCAGTGAGCTCTCTAGAGTTTATGACAGGTCCCAAGGCAGGTGCCTGAGAGATCACTCCACACATGATTTAGTAATAAGCTCGAGGGCATGGGAAGAAAGCTGCTTCTCTACATTTCAGAAGATTTAAAATTGTGGGCCCTTGGGCACATGAGAATATATTCCACTTCAATCATCTAATTAGAATGCTGGTGTCTATTTTTTTTTTCCATTTTGATCACATTGTTATTAAACCCAATTACAACAAAGACTGCTTTATTCAGAGAAATAAATAATCCCAGACACTTAGCCTCTCTACTGTGGGGTCAAGTAACCTAGGACTAATGGTAATATCCATTCACTCCCATCTTATGACCAGCTCCATTACAAACTCCCCTTTGGGCACAGGGTTGAGGATGTCTGATCATTTATTCAACAAACATTTATTGAATGCAATTAAGTGCTCCAAACCTAATGATGCAAAAAAATAAATAAATAAAATAAAATAAAATAAGAAGTAGTCCTCATGTTTAAGAGTGTAGACTGCAATAGATGAGATCAAGAAGCTACCAGGAAATTTATAGATCAGCATTAAAAATGGCATGAGAGAAGCTAATGTGCTCTGGATACCATGTGGCCAAATGGAAGGATAATTAATCCAAATGGTGGGACAGAGCAGGGGAGTAAGACAGAGAAAGTAAGAATTGAGTCCTTTGGGGCAAGTCAAAGCTTAGTAATGGGTTGAGGAATAAAAGGAAAGGAGATGAAAAAGGGAAAAAAATTTGAGAATCCTCAGCAAAAGCTGGGGGTGGGAGAAAATGTGGAACCAGACTCAGGGAACTCTAAGTAATTTGGTAATTTGGTGTGGCTAGAGTACAGAGCAAAAAAGACATGGAAGAAGATGGGGCTAGACACCTAGGTGAACACCACATTATGGAAGCATATGTACCAAACTAGGTATTTGGTGTTTATCTGAAGGTACCTTTTTCTTTAATTTCTCTACATCACTAAGTCTCCCCCCATCCCTTGTTTCTGTCATAATAGACACATGGAGGCTGGTACATAATGTTCAATCCAGAGATTTTATGTCCAAGCATAATTTAATATTGTCCTTTCCAACCTTGAAGTATTTATTCATTCTTCAAAAATAGCTGCTTTGCTAATACATATTTGCTAATTACAGTAGTTGCAGATAAATAATGCTTTGACTTGATGTGCAAATGCTCAAATTCTCCCATGCTCGTTTGCATTCTTTAGGTCAATAGTTGCTTTATTATTTCTCAATGTTTAGATTTATAGGCTTTAGTTTTCTTCTTGAGGATAGATTTAAAATGAGTTCACCCTAAGAAAGTATTTTAATTGACATTAAATTTTATGTCCTACTCCATTTATTAGCAGATATTTTTTAGTGTGGGTTTTCTTTTCCTCTAGCTAAACTGTATTTCTATGAGCAATGAGAGAGGCTTCCTATTATTTATCTTTTTATTATTGCTTTATTTTTTGCATAGCATTCATTCATCCAAATTCTTCCCTGACCACTGAATCTGATATAACAGTGCACTGAGCTAGGGTTAGCCCCTTTTGACTTTCTAATCTTATTTCTGCAAATAACTAGCTATTTGATCCTAAGCAATTCACCCTTCTCCTCATCTGTAAAACAAGAGGGTTAGACTAGATAACTCCAAATGCCCTTTTAGCTGAGAAGTTTTAGTCTGATAGCTAAACATGCATATATGTAACGGTCCTCATCATGGTTCCTTTCTCTATCTCATCTGTACATTTTGTTGCTCATAATACCGTACACCTTGCTTGTTTTCTCTCCTTGTCTATAGATTGGGGCTTCTTGAGGGGCTTGTACTGAGTCATCTATTTCCTTAGGTTACCATCAGAAACACTGCTAAATGTTCTCAGCTTATAGGGGTTACCCTTTGTCACAACAAAGCCATAGTAGGAGTTATTGTTTGTGCTTTTGTGGCCCTCATTGTGTGCTTTGGATGTTTCTGTTTTGTTATAAAGCCTATAAAAGAATGTTCTGTTTCCAAGTCATACGATCCTGTTGCTTCTGTTATCAGCTCTCAAATATCCAGGAAAGCCTGACTCACCTTGACTCCAAGGTTATACTAGTCTAGCCTACTGCCATGGCCCAAATGGTATGGCTTTAAAGAATGAAACCTGAGGTGCTATTGAGCTAAATCGTATACAAGTGTAAAAACAAAACCTACTATGCATTCCAAATATCAACATTATAGAGTTTAGATGACATCCTCATTAGATGATCTTCATCTTTGCTCCCTTGAAGTTGTTTCTCTCTCCCCCTTGTCTGCTAAATTTGGTTTGTTTCAGGAATTACTGAGCCAGCAGCTTTTCCTTGTTATTGCCTGGGATAGTTTCACTATTATATAATCAAAGCTTTATTATCCTGGTACCAAAATTTGTTCTCTGCTTTCTCATCATCAAACTCCCATTCCTCCTATATCTCTGAATTACTGCTCAGTGTCCTGGCTTCCTTTGGTGGGACCTGGATATATTCCTAGGAATTGCTTTCTCTTAAAACCAGTTCCTCGCAGAGGAAAGTCCAGTATGGGCATCCTCAGGGATGGTAGACAGTAGCATCCTTAAAGTAGAACATTTCTATTACAAGAAAAAAATCTTTCTCAAATTATAAAGTGAGTGAATTTTGGTTCTGAGACAATTTTATCTGCCTCTGGACCTGGAGATTTTTTTCATGGCCCCACTCAAGTGAAACCAAGCAAATATCTTGACCACTTTAAAAAAATGAATAGTCCCATAATCTGCACATGGGGATCCAGCAATGGTCCTTAATGTATATAGATTCTGTCTTCTGGTCCAAAATTAGAGACACATGACTTGACAATGTAAATATCCCTCTGAGTTCAATCAGAAGAGCAAGAAGGCAAGAAGTGAGCTAGCTCACAAACATCCCTCTGGCTGGGAACTGGAATTAGACACTCATTCATTTATGGTCTTTTTTTTTTTTTAAGATTTTATTTGTTTATTTGACAGAGAAAGACACAGCAAGAGAGGGAACACAAGCAGGAGGATTGGGAGAGGGAGAAGCAGGCTTTCCGCTGAGCAGGGAGCCCGATGCTGGGCTCAATCCCAAGACCCCTGGGATCATGACCTGAGCCAAAGGCAAATGCTTAACGACTGAGCCACCCAGGCGCCCCTAAGGTCTTTATTTATAGGGCCAGAAGGTGGATGCCAGAACTGTGGCTAATACTGATTGCTGAGGTTAAGCAAGAGAAGCATGTCCAAAATGAGTCATTATAACCAGACTACCCAAAGAGATTGTCTCCCAAGTCATAGAGAAAGACTGTGTATCAAAATAGCAAGTGGAAGGTGGTCTGGATAAAATAGATAGGGTAGACACCTGAGGTTGATTTTCATATGTTCATTTCACATATTAACCTGGATAAGCAGAGTCCAACTATAGCTTCTGTGTTAGACTGAAGCAGAACAGATTAGAAATTGTGAAGTTTGTGAACATCAAGTTAGTAGTGAGCTTTGAAAGTATTTTGATTATTATACCCTAGACCCTGAAATGATCTATTTTGCCCTGGTGATCAGCATACCCACCACTACTACTTCCATGAGTTTAAAAAGAGAACAGCCAAGGAGAAATCACAGTGTTGCTTTCTCACTAGTTGCACCAGTTCTCAGTAACTCTAACCCAATGCAGAGGGCTGCTCAAAACTGAGCTGGAACATGAGGGCCTAAATACCCAACATCATCCTCAATCCTTATCTAGATTTTTTTTTTTCATTTTCTTTGGGTAAATGCCCAGGAGTGGCATGTTCTGGATTATATGGTTCTATTTTTTAATTTTTTGAGGAACTTTCATACTGTTTTTCCCAGGGGCTGCACCAATTTTCATTCCCAACAACAGTGTACAAGGCGTCCTTTTTCTCCATATCCTTGCCAACATTTGTTATTTCTATTGTCTTTGTGATTCTAGTAATTCTGATAGATGTGAGGTGATACCTCATTGTGATTTTGATTTGCATTTCCCTGATCATTAGTAATGCTGAGCAGCATCTTTTCATGTACCTGTTGGTTATCTACAGATCTTCTTTGGAAAAATGTCTATTCAGGTCCTCTGCCAATTTTTAATTGGATTATTTGTTTAATCAGTTGTTATGTTTCTATACACTAATAATGAAGTAGCAAGAAAGAGAAATTACTAAAACAATTTCATTTATAATTGCACCAAAAAAAGAATAAAATACCTAAGAATAAACTTAACCAATGAGGTAAAAGACCTGTACTCTGAAAACTATAAAATATCAATAAAGATATTGAAAATGACACAAACAAATGGAAAGATACTCCATGTTCATGGAGTGGGAGAACAAATACTATTAAAATGTCTATACTATCTAAAGCAATCTACAGATTTGATGCAACCCTATCAAAATACCAACATCTTTCACAGAAATAGAACAAATAATACAAAAATTTATATGGAACACACAAAAGACCTCAAATACCCAAAGCAGCCTTGAGAAAGAAGAACAAACCTGGGGTTATCATAATTCCAGATTTCAAGATATACTACAAACCTGCAGTAATCAAAACAGCATGGTATTAGCATAAAAATAAACACATAGATCAATGGAACAAAACAGAGAGCGCAGAAACAAACACATGCTTTTATGGTCATTCTAACAACAAAGGAGGCTAGAATAGACAACAGGGAAAAGATGGTCTCTTCAATAAATGGTGTTGGGAAAACTGGACAGATACATGTAAAAGAATGAAACTGGACCACTTTCTAACACTATACATGTGGATTAAAAATCTAAACTTGAGACATGAAGCCACAAAACTCCTAGAAGAAAACATAAACATATAGGCAGTAATTTATGTGACATTGTTCATAGCAGCATTCTTCTAGATATGTCTCCTAAGACAAAGGAAAGAAAATAAAAAATAGACTATTGGAACTACACCAAAATAAAAGTCTTCTGCACAGTCAAGGAAACCACGCACAAAACAAAAAGGCAATCTACTGAATGGAAGAAGATATTTGCAAATGATATATCCAGTAGGGGGTTAATATTCAAAATATGTAAGTAACTTATATAAGTCAACACAAAAAAAACACAAATAATCCAAGTAAAAATGGGTAGTTGCTGTTGTTGTTTATCCTTACCAGCCTTTGACTTACTGCATGAAGACAGATGGTCAAGAGGATAGGGAGTAAACCACAGAGGCCAGCCCACAGAACAGACTCTGGCTCTCTGTAACTACCTACCATGTGTGAGCCACTTGTGTGTGGTTGACACCATGCCGTCAACTGCTGAGAGTGCTCCCAACGGGCACCCCTAATCTATCAGTTTTCTCCAGGAATTTCCCTTGGCTCATGAGAGCTGCTTTGTCAATTATCATGACTCCTTCCCAGGGAAAGCCTGTCTCCAACATCTGGTCCTTGTGGGAATATAAAGTTCTACATCTTCTTCCAACTCCAGACACCTCTGCAGCCCCCTCCCAGCCTGAAGTCCCCAGGAGGTTCCTGGAGGTTCCTGGAGACTTCCATTGTGACTGTATCAGGACCTGGTGTTTTCCTCTGCCCCAGGCTAGATTCCTCTCTTTTCCCACAAGTGTTCATCACAAATACTTACATTCTAAATGACATTTCAGTGTTTACATCCTAGAAAACTCACCCTGCAGTAAGACAACAGGAATGAAAAAGCCACAGATAAAGGGAAAAAAGATAAGCAACTTCCCTGAGAGGCCAAACTTTGAGCACATTCCCTTAATTTTCCACAATAACTAGCAGGTTACATCACCATGTATAAAAAGGAGGGGTGTCCCAGATACTCATGACACACCACATCTCCAGGGCCCACATGATTTCAAGCCCTCTCTGGCCCACAGCCAGTATCCCACTTAGTCCATTGAAACTGGAACTTGGAAATATGGGGAAGTTTAATGTCCCAAGCAGCAACCTGCCCCAATAGAGGATGGGTTAGTTGGTGGATGGATGGATAATCTAACCTTTCCATCCTCTGGTGGGATAAATGTGAGACAAGGTTTACATTCTTCCAGTAATTAAACAGCAATCCAGCACGACTGAGCTTTTGTCTCCACATTATTCATGTGCAAGGGCTGTAGTCACAAAATACCATAGACTGGGGGGACCTATACAACAGAAATTTTCTTTCTCACTGTTCTGGAGGCTGGAAGTTCAAGACCAAGGTGTCAGTAGGCTTGGTTTCTTCTGAGGCCTTTCTCCTTACTTGTAGAAGGCCAATTTCTCTCTATGCCCTCACATGGTCTTTCCTCTGTGCATAAACACATCTGTGCCCTAATCTCCTCTTCTTATAAAAACACTAGTCATATTAGATAAGGGCCCATCCATATGACCTCATTTTATCTTAATTAATTCTTCAAAGGTTTTTATCTGCAAATCAGTCACTTTCTGAGGTATCAGAAGTTTGGACTTAGAAATATGAATTTTGGGGCACCTGGGTGGCTCAGTCGGTTAAGCGTCTGCCTTCAGCTCAGGTCATGATCCCAGAGTCCTGTGATCAAGCCCCGAGTTGGACTCCCTGCTCAGCAGGGAGCCTGCATCTCCCTCTCCTCCCTGCTCCTGCTCTCTCTCGCTATATCTGTCACTATCTCTGTCTCTCTCTCAAATAAATAAATAAAATCTTAAAAAAAAAAGAAATATGAATTTGGGGCAGGGGGCACAATATAGTGCATAACACCCCAGCAACTGAATGCATACTTTATCAGCATTTCCCTCTCCTGTCTCATTTTTCCCCTCCCACATTTCTGCTTCTGTGGATCACTTCCCAAATAAACTAAGAAACCTCATCTTTGTCTCAAGGTCAGTTTTCAGAGGAACCCAATCAACTCTCTCTTTGGTTTAAGAGACCAAATTAGCAGTTCCTTGGGGAAGTTAGGAAAAGGATAGACATACACAGGTCTTGTTTGTGAAATATATAAACCTCTTCTATAAACACTATATCATAAACACAGTCAATCCCTTTGAATCGAATTTTCTGGGCACTCTGACCTAAAGATGAGAAAGTGAGACAATCAGATAAGGTAGAGGCACATGCACTGACTGCCTCAACCCTGTCAGCAAAATTAAGTTTGGTGCAGGATATAAAGACATGTAAATGTCTGGACAAGAGAGGAGAGAACATGTATCTAGCAGCATGTGTACATCCTGTGAGACTCCCCTGTGGGACAGAGCAAAGTGCCTGCAACAATACAAAGCATAGAGCCATCCAGGCAATTTTTGTGACTTTTCCCAAAATAGAAAATATTCTGAATCCAGAATATTTTTCTCTTTACTGTGAATTATTCTCATTTAAATTTTGAAATGACAGATATGTTTTCAAGCCAAATGCTATGGATTTTTTTATCACTCTTTGTTCTGCCATGAATTTATAGTTTATAAGCTATTAGCCTAAAAGTAGCTATCTTACCTCTAAAGAGCTTACCTAAATCTAACCTTTAGGATAATCTACTAATCATTATCAATGACCTGTGGGTGTGTATCAGTTAATGAAGACTGAAGCAAAGAAAACAAAACCTAAATAATCATAATAGCTACATTTTATGATAAATGACCTAACTTGCCCCATCCTTCTAAAGGACATAAATAAAAAGAGCTATGACTTGATGAGCTTCTCCTCTGTATCAGTCTCTTTAAATAATTACCACATTTAATATCTCCAAAACCTTGTTATCCATATTTTTAATATGAGGAAAGGGATTTGGAAAATACCACTCAACTATTAAATGACACAAATGGGATTTGAACCCAAACCTGATTCTAAATCTTTTTACTCCCAGTGATTCTAAATCAGGATTGAGCATTAAAATTAATTGGAAAGCTTTTAACAGTTACAGGTGCCACCATATACAAAAAGTACTTTGAGATGGATCAGAGTTCTAAATGTGACAGCTAAAAATAATCAAGTTTCTAAAAGAAAACATAGAAGACTATGCTCATGACCACTGCATAGATTTCATAAGCAAGACTCAAAATACATGGATCAATAAAGAAAAGAATAACAAATTGGACTTTATTCTTTTGATGAAGAGAGTGGAAATGTAGGCTACAAACTAGAAAAAAATATTTCCAATACATATATCAAAAAAACAGTTGGATCCAGACAATAAGCATTTGAAAAGGTGCTTATCCTTAATCATCAGAAAAAAGCAAAATAAAGCAACCACATATCTACTTGAATGACTAAAATTGAAAAATCTGACAAATACCATGGGTTGACAATACTATAGGAAAATAGGGACTCTCTTACATTGCTGATAGGAGTGTTAAATCTAGAATTACTTTGAAAAACACTTTTTCAGTATCTTTGAAAGTTAAACATGAACATACCCTAATGATACAGTACCCTAATGATACAGCCCTCATCATTCCACTTATAGATATATATACCCAACAGATGCAAGTGATATTTCCATCAAAAAAAAATATATGAGAATGTCCATTATAGCTGTATTCATAATAACTAAAACTATAAATAACCCAAATGTTTCTCAACTAGTCAAATGGATAAACAAATTGTGATATAATCATGTAATAGAACACTACATAGCAATGCAAAAGAACAAACTACTGATACATTAAACAACATGGATGAATTTCACAGATAAACTACTGAGTGAAAGAGGTCAGATACAAAAGAGTACTCATTATATGAGTCCATTTATGTAAAGTTTTCAAACAGGCAAAATAATCTATTGTGAAAGAAGTAAGTTATCCTGGAGGAAGGGGGGTTTAGTGACTGAGAAGGATCACAGATGGATCTTCTGGGATCTAGAAATCCTGATTTAATCTTAATCTTAGCATTGGTAATACAGGTATGTGTATGTATATATTTAGTATATACCTATGTGTGCATAAAAAAATCATGACTTTTTATACTCAAGATTTGCACACCTTACTATATGGAAATTATATTGTAATCTTAAAAAAAAAGGTAGAGCTGCTGGATATCTTCTCTAGGCCTACAGAGATACTTGTCTATCTCTTTTCCCTCAGCCCTACTTCCCTCAGAAGTAGGGCTGAGGGAAAAGAGATAGACAAGTATTTATATATTTTTAAGAGTTTCCCGTGTTATCCAGGTGATTCTGATACATGTCTTTGTTTCAAATCACTTTATCACCAGATTCAGATAACTTAACCAATGTACAAAAAAATCAGCCCTCCTTGGGTACAAGTTCTGGCTGTGCAAATAACAAGCTGGGTAACCTTGGATAATGCAGCCAGGAAAAGAACGGTTTGGACAAATGAGCTCTCAGGTCCCTTACCACGCTAATGTAAATTCTGTGACATAAATCCATACCGACTGACAGGCACACACAAATAAACCCAGTATTAAAACCTAAAGGAAAAAAGTGGTTGCATAACATGATATAATAGCAATTATGGCTGCCCAAAAGTATTTTACATACCATCTTCAGAAATTCAATCTTCTTTATTATACTTAGGTACTGGTTGAGTGGCAAATTCTTTAAAGATGGCAATACATTAAGATATTATCAGTCGTTAACTTTTCATATGGCTGTGACAACAGATCATTTTCAATTTGATAGTTACCTAAAATTCTATCTTTAGGAACAGGATGTAGAATTAAAGACAGTTTGGTGTTTGGCATAAAGAACACAGAACTGAGGGACAACTGGGTGGCTCAGTCAGTTCAGCGTGTGCCTTTGGCTCAAGTCATGATCCCAGGGTCCTGGGATCCAGCCCCGCATCAGGCTCCCTGCTCAGCGGGGAATCTGCTTCTCCCTCTCTCTCTCTGCCCCTCCCCCCTGGTTGTGCTCTGTCTCTGTCTCTCTCTCTCAAATAAATAAAGAAATAAATAATCTTAAAAAAAAAAAAGAACACAGAACTGAGAAACAGGAATGTGCTTTCTATTCACATTTACCCACGAATTAACTGTACTTTAAATAGGCCCTTTCCTACCTCTAGACTCAAACCATCCATCTGTAAAATGGGAGGATTAGAATAGATAATCCCTACAGTCATGAGAACTATATAATTCTATGACTCTTCTTACGCCCTGAAATGGGGGAGATGAAAGATAATCCTGAGCTCTGAATGAAGACACTGGTTTCCCGTCATTTTGAGGGAGAGTGACACAAAAACTAAGGATGGTGGCAGGAGGCTGATGAAGAACATCGAGATCAGGCCTGTTGTTTTAAAGGCCAGTTTGAGCCCTTCGGTAAAGGCAGGGTCATTGCATCATCTTTGTGTATGGGCTGCGTGGTGCTTGCCCCTTACAGAATACTGGTTAACTCATGTGGCTTGGGGAGGTGGGGAAAGGAATACACGGGCTTTGTTTCTTAGGACAATGCATGCAGGATGTATTTATAAACTATTACTAAAGTGCAGAGATCAGAATTGACTGACTAACCTCCAGAAGCACAGGGTCCTAACAGGCAACACTTCCCTATTCTTTGCCCCCTCACCTGCTAGTTGTGCTCATCCCCTCAAAAAAATTGCCCTGGGGCTGGGACTGGCAGGGAGAAGCCCGTCATCTAGGAAAAGATTATAGTATTGGATATGAGCGTCTAGGCCTTCGGTGGTAAGACAACTCAAATGAGGGGAATCAAGTAGCCACCCAGAAGTAGTGCTGGGGTGTGTGGGGAGTTGGGGGACTCAAGAGGGATAAAAAAGGAGTTTATAAGGACTCTCCCAGGTGTGAAAGGGAAATTGGAACTCAGTCACATAAGGGCCATTCAACTCTTCACACTGGATCAACACAATTATGCCTGTTTGCCTAATGAGATTGGAGAGGACCACGTTTAAAATGAGGCAGCTCACTCGAAGCTAGCAGTGTTGAACTTTGACTTTCTTACTCCAAACTTTCTTACTCCAATCTCAGGACAGTGGCTGGGATGTCAGATTTTGATAACTGAAAGAATTACAGAGAACACACTGTCTTTCACAATGTGCCTTTCTTTCGGTCTCAGAAAGTCAGCCCCTACTTCATTTTCCATGGCCTTTTCCGGGAATAAATACAGCTAACCCAGGAGTCACTGGGCCAGGAAATGCAATTATGTGCACCTATGTTTCCTGGGAACTGAATGGAAACAAACCATTTCAAGTAGTCCAGGAAATCGCCATTCAGCTAATAATGATAACAGGTTGCTAATGATCTCTGCCCAATAGGGGGCTCACCTGAAACTATAAGGAGGAGGGAATCTTCCTTTTTAGAAACCCGCCTCATCCTCATCTGCTTTTAAGTGGCTCCTTTCCTCCCTCCCTCCCTCCTTCCCTTCCTCCCTCCCTCCCTCCCTTCCTCCCTCCCTCCCTCCCTCCTCCCTCCCTTCCTTCCTTCCTTCCTTCCTTCCTTCTTTCTTCCTTCCCTCCCTTTTCTTCTGCCCTCCTCCTTTTCTTTTTAAGCTCTAAATCTCCCTCCACCCCCTTAAAGAAATATTTAGTTTATACTTGTAATGAGCTTCAGGAAGCTCACTGGGTCCCTGCCTGAACACTGACTGTAATTTAGGGTGAGTTATGTTTCAATTACCTCTATGTTATAGCATACTGGTGAGGGCAGGCATTCTGTCATGTCGGGGATACAGGCAGGAGAAACTACAGAGGCCCCCATTATAGGAGGTGATGGAGCAGTTTTAATAATATTGGGGGGAAATGGAACGTAAATGCCTTTCCAGCTACACCATTACTGCACATTAGCAATAATACCACGTGGCCAAAGTGATGGAGAGGAGGACTTGGGGAGAATAGGGTTACAGGTACGGTGGCTCCTGGAGTTTGTTCTCTGTGTTCAGAAAGAGACAAAAAGTCCTATAAGAACCTTGGAAATATTTGTTTTTTTCTGTGAATAACGATCTTACCAAAGATAAAAAATACTAACTTTCCAATAATAAAAAAAATCTAATTTCAAGCAAGTTTTCCTGTTTCATGCGCGAAGGATAACTCTTACATGTGCCCTCATTCTCGCTCCCATTCCCTCTCCCTCATTTCCTCAGCCTCTTTGTTTTCTTGACACAAATAGCAGTCATTGCTCAGAGAATGTGCAGGATTAGGCTGCTTTGTAATTCAAACCTTTTATTCAGTTTACCCTTATGTACTAAAGAGGAAAATATGTATTGGCTAAATGGCCTTGTTATGAATGTTTCCAATTGTGACTGGAAGGGTGGCTCCCCGCCTCAACAAACCTTTCCAAACCATGACTCCATTTATCACTTACAATGGAATTTAGCTAATGCTAATTTCCACCTTTTACTTTTTTCAAATAGGGAGGGGTGGAGCATATATAGGTATTTTTCTTGGCATGACTGGTTCCTTTTAAAAGAGGAAATGGCAAAAATGAGCAGCCAGAGCCTGATGATGATCTGTGCTTTGAGGACTGGTGGGGTGTTAGGTGTTGAGCTTGATGAAATACAGTATGAAAGATGAGAATGTAACAGGCGTCGCTGAGCTGCTACTTTCAAGAACTGTTTACCTTTGTTCAGTGAAAACAAATACAGTCCGTCACAGGTGCCTCTGTATTTAACCAAGAAGGAACGAGTTCAGTAACTAAA
The DNA here is from genome assembly GCF_037043125.1 of Eumetopias jubatus. NCBI lineage: Eukaryota > Metazoa > Chordata > Mammalia > Carnivora > Otariidae > Eumetopias > Eumetopias jubatus. The sequence goes on from NW_028274807.1 coordinate 63,336,997, forward strand.
ATAAACAGTATACATGGTTGGTCTGACCTTCCTCTAATCAAAATGACAGAGTAAGCCTAAAATAAAAAGGACAATATGAAACATAGCAAAATGCACAGAAAATATACCGAGAAATTAAAAAAAAAAATTAAATCAACTGGCATTGGGAAAGGTACATGCTAAAGAAAGACAACCGTGTATGTGTGCTTAATGACTTTTTCTCCTGGTAGATGTAATTCAAACTTGCTGGAAAAAATTTGAAAATTTCATATAAATATTTTAAAAAGCACCCTGGTTATTATTTCAATAGTTTCTACCTTTTTAAAATGATTCTAGCTAATGTGTTGATAAATTCATTCATTCAACAATTATTCATTGACCACCTACTACGAAATGAGCACGACTTTGCTCAATATGAAATGAAGACATCTAGTGAACAAGACAAGTGTGGTAAATTCCCTCCTGGAGTTTAAGTCCTGTTGGCACTGTTAATAACAAGACAACAGGCTGCAAACTCAAGTTGCTTAGGCTAAGTCCCACATCACCAAACCAAGACTTGACTTACTTACAGGTTTGGGCTCTCCCAGAAATGGAATCTTAAAGCATTCAATCATGAATCACCTGATCAGCACTAGTTAGGTCATCTGCCTAACTAAAAAACCCCTGCTATCTCCTAAAGGAAAGTAATTGCAATAACTACTTTCTTGCCTAGTATAACTTCTTTTTGCCCTCTCCCTTCTGCCTATAAAAGGCCTCCATCTTGTACTGCTCCTCAGAACTTCTATCTGCTAAGTTGAATGCTACCCAATTCAAATAGATTTGTGCTCAAATAAACTCTTAAATTTTTATATGCTTTAGTTTATCTTTTAACAGCAGAAATAGGCAATAAATCAAATACTTGCAGTTTGTGATGCATTTGAGGAAGCAACATGTTGTGTCACAGCACAACAGCAGGGAAACAACTTTAGAAAAGTCTTCAGAGGGACACCTGGGTGGCTCAGTCGGCTAAGCATCTGCCTTCGGCTCAGGTCATGAACTCAGGGTCCTGGAATCGAGCCCCATGTCGGGTTCCCTGCTCAGCAGGGAGTCTACTTCTCCCTCTGCCTCTGCCCCTCCCCCTGGCTGGTGCTCACTTTCTCTCAAATAAATAAATGAAATCTAAAAAAAAAAAAGTCTTCAGAGAAATCAGGATTATAATGCACATGTTATTTCGCATCCTGCTTCATTCACTTAACAGCCTGCTATGAATGTTCTTATACCACTAAATGCTCTTTTGAAACATTTTAAATAGCTACATAGTCTTTTAAGCAAACCTTAATTTATCTATTGATCTTTTTTTGTGTGTATTTCTTCCATGGTTTTAATGCTTAGAAACAATTTTTTGTCAGAATACCTATTAAATAATTATATTTTCTTCCGTTTTTGTTGTCATTGATTTGTTATATTTAATGTTTTAAATTCATGTGAAATTTATTTTGATGCAAATGATAGAAAAAATAAAGTTTTCCACATAAAGTTAAAATAATAATTCCTGAATCACACATAACTTGATTATTTTATAAACCACTATTTGCCACATAGCAAGTATTTAAATATATTTGAGTTTATTCTAGAATAAACTTTAATAATTATTTCTCTTATATCTTCTAAGGAGCTACTCTTCATTTACAGAAGAGCTATCAGTTATCATAAAATTACTTTGTATCCAGTCACTTTGCAGAAGTCTTATCAATTTTTATAATCTGAAGCTAATATTTTTCCTCAGTAAGATATTATGCAAAAAATACTAATTATAATCCCTATCCCAGTCATTTTAATTTGTTTCTGACTTTTCATCTTGTTTCACTGGAAAGAACTTTTAGAGCAGACAACTTGCTCTTGCCCTTGATTAAAATGGGACTATTTAGAGGTGCCCAGCTGGCTCAGTCGATGGAGCATATAACTCTTTGATCTCAGGGTTGTGAGTTTGAGTACCATATTGGGTGTAAAGATTGCTTAAAAATAAAAAATCTTTTTAAAAAATGGGACTGGGGCACCTGGGTGGCTCAGTTGGTAAAGCGTCTGCCTTCTGCTCAGGTCATGATCCCAGGATCCTGGGATTGAGCTCCGCGTCTGGCTCCTTGCTCAGCGGGGAGTCTGTCTTCTCCCTCTGCCCCTCCTCTCTGCTCCTGCTCTCTCTCTTTCTCTCCCTTTCAAATAAATAAATCTTTAAAAATAAATAAATAAACAAATAAATAAAATGGGATTATTTTACTGTTTTGAAATCAAGTATAAAGTTGGATCTTGATTAACATGTTAAGAAATGTTTTCAGGGCACCTGGGTGGCTCAGTCAGTTAAGCGTCTGACTTTGGCTCAGGTCATGATCCCAGGGTCCTGGGATCAAGCCCCGCATCAGGCTCCCTGCTCAGTGGGGAGTCTGCTTCTCCCTCTCCCTTTGCTCCTCCCCCTGCTCCTGTGCTCTCTCTCTCTCTCTCTCAAATAAACAAAATCTTTTTAAAAAAATGTTTTCTAAAAAGAAAAAGAAGAAGAAGATAGCAGGAGGGGAAGAATGAAGGGGAGTAAATCGGAGGGGGAGACGAACCATGAGAGACGATGGACTCTGAAAAACAAACTGAGGGTTCTAGAGGGGAGGGGGTTGGGGGGATGGGTTAGCCTGGTGATGGGTATTAAAAAGGGCACGTTCTGCGTGGAGCACTGTTATGCACAAACAATGAATCATGGAACACTACATCAAAAACTAATGATGTAATGTATGGTGATCAACATAACAATAAAAAATTTAAAGAAAAAAATGTTTTCTAAGTATTGTGATGGAATGAATGTTGAATACAATCAGAAGCCTATTTAACACTTAAGATTATCATTTTCCCCTTTGGCCTCTTGATCTAATTAATTGATCTCTTAATATTAATTCATCATTACATTCTACATATAAATGTTACAGTGTATTTATGGATTATATTTAAGGTATATTTGGATTCAATTTATTCATAGGTTATTTAGGTTTTGCCTCTCTATATAAATGAGATTTTATTTAAAAATAAAAACAGATAGCTATATGGTACAGTTACACATATTTTTTTCTGCTTTTACTGTCAGGTTTGTTACCTGAATTTGATAATTTATTACATTAAATCAGTAACTTTATATGTTTTTCTACATTCTATTCCCTAAAATTTTTGAAAATACTACCATACATATAAACATTGAAAGCTGAAATGTTAAAAAAAATATTTTTATAATAAATTTTTAATTTGCTTAATTTTTAATGACACCAGGCTTTCTCCTAGGCAACTGTGATAATTAACACTTTCTGGAAAACTGTTCATTGCATTTATATTTTCAAATTTATAAGCATAGTCTGATTGTGTACCCCAAAATTCATATGCTGAAAAACCTCATGCCCAAGGTGATGGTTTTAAGAGGTGGGGCCTTTGGGATGTGATTAGGTCATGACAGCAGAGCCCTCTTGATGGGATTAGCGCCTTTATAAAAAAGACCACAGAGAGATTCCTCGCCCCCCTACCATGTGAGGCAACAATGAGAAGTTGACAGTCTGCAACCCTGAAAGGGGCCTTCACAAAAATACACCCATGCTGGCACCATGATTTTGAACTTCCACCTTCCAGAACTGGAAGAAATGAATTTCTGTTGTTGATAAGCCCCCCAGTCTATGGTATTTTGTTACAGTAGCCTGAATGGACTAAGGAACCTTATACTGCCTATAGTATTATTTGCTCATTTTTTAAATTCTTTTCTCTTTTTAAACTTCCTTTCCCATGTCTAATTTTCGTTTTATTTTACTTTTGTTCTTCTTATTAATTAGGCTTGCCAGAAGGTGTCTATTTTTGTTTTTTGGTGGGTTTTTTTTTAAAGATTTTATTTATTTATTTATTTGACAGAGAGAGAGAGAGAGAGGGAGAGCAGGAACACAAGCAGGGGGAGTAGGAGAGGGAGAAGCAGGCTTCCCGCCAAGCAGGAAGCTGGATGCAGGGCTCGATCCCAGGACCCCTGGACCATGACCCGAACGGAAGGCAGACACCCAACGACTGAGCCACCCAGGAGCCCCTCTATTTTTGTTTTTAAAAATGACCACGTTTATTTAGGGAGAAGAGCCTAAATAATAATCAGAGAATAATCATTCTCCGAGAATGATTGAGGACATTCTTTAATAAAGGGGTGGGTGTGGATGGGGAGATAAAAGTTTAACACTGGGCATAGCTAACGTTAAGGGGGTGATGAAGTTCACACTCACTCTGAGTCGGAGAGGCTGTTAGGCTTGCAGCTCTGGAGGCACAGAGGCAACAGATGAAGCATAGCATGCAGTTATGAAAGCAGGAGAGGGCATCTGTAACGGTGATAAATAGTGTGCCACCTTAAAAGCTTGAGCAAGAGAGGAAGGACCAACGTTATGCAGTTTTAAATTGTTCTAGGAGGATCATGGAAAGAATTACAGATCAAGGCAGGAAGGGCTTTCCAGGAGGCTATTAAAGTTCTGGCCAAAAGAATGAGTAGGAAGAAACAGATAAAAGACTCCACCGTCCAGGTAAAAATACACCGCTCATCCAAAAAGGAGACGTTCATCTGACAAGTATGAAAGTATTTATGGGGGTGTCTGGACAGCAGTACCTTTCCCCAAAATCTGGGATATTCCTCTTTGGGTTCCTGAAGAAAAAGCTGGTAGGAAACAACCTCTCCAACAGAACTTTGAGAAGTTCTGTCCAATACAATCAGTGTCCTAAACATGCTGGGACAGGGAAGAGAAAGAAATAGAAAGGTACTCAGAAGTTTTATGTAATAATGAAGAAGGAAATGGGGAAAGGCTGATCTACTAGGTTTGAGGGATCTACATGTAATTCCATGCTGAACGGCCCTGAGGCGATTATCAAGCACAAGTGTAGGTGGAGGGAGGTATGAAGTTAAGAACTAGAAAATAAAACCAAAGTTATAATAATAGTAACAATGTCCTGATATTATTTTATAGGTATCAATTTGGGGTGATTATGATGGTACAGATGAAGTGCTGTTTTTACATGCCTTCTCTAATGTCATTGTCCCAATGATACCTGAAAGTAGATCCTATTACTCACACTTTAGAAAAGGAAACTGAGGCTTGATGAGTTAGAATAAAAATAACTTATTTGAGTCCGTGCAGACTATGACTGGAAGAAGCAGTGTCTAACTAAGCCCAAGGCTTTTAGCTCCAGATCCTGAGTTCTTAATCACCATGTTACATAGAGTCATTCATATCAGGCAGTAATTTAGAGCAGGAAAGAGGAAAGAGATAAACTACCTTTGGAAGATAAAAGATAGGATTGAGACCTCAAGCAGCATGCATAACAGAAGAGAAAGAAGGGCTGCCAAATAGTCTCTATACAGCTACAAATGAATGAAACACAGAGAAGCCTTAGAAATTAGCTCTTTTCAGTTTTATCATAGCAAAAGAGTGACATTCCATATTCATCCTATCAGATCAAAAGGAAAAATAATTATATTTATATTCACCTATAAGATCAAGTAATATGACATATAAAAAGAATACAATAGACATTAGAGATACTAACTCATCCATATATTCATTTATTGAGCGAATAGGTATTAAGCATTTACTACTGGCCAGACCCAATTCCAGGAGTTGTGGTTTTAATAGCACCTATGAAGAGTTATGTGAACTTCATGGAGTTTACGGAATAGTGGAGGAATAAGACACCAATCAATAACCACACAAATAAATGTATGATTACAAACTGCCTTACATGTAATGGGAGAACAGTACCAACCCTCTAAGAAGGAGCCCTGACTTAGTCTGGCAGGTCAGAGAATTCTCTCCAGAGCAAGTGGCATTTGGGCCATGAGTAGGAATTCCCAGAGAAAATAAAAAGGCTGGATGTTCTAAGCAGCAGACCAGCATGAAGAAACCCTGCGGCAGAGGGAGCGCGGCAGGTGTCCGAGAAAGGAAGCCATGTGGTTGGTGCAGAGCGACGGGGAGAGCAGCTGGGCGAGAGACTAGTTCACATGGGGCCTTGTAGGCCATGTGAAGGAATCTGCTTTTTATTCCAAGAGAAATGAGAAGCAATTGGCAAGTTTTCATGAGAACAGTGTGTTCAGGCTGAGCATTAAAAAGATCCAGTGTTGCTTCAGTGTGGAGACAGGACAGAAGGGGAGCCCAAGTGGGTGTTGGGGGTCCCAGGAATGCATGCTGAGGAGAGCAGGAGAGAGGGCAGCCTCTGGAACCAGAGGGATGGCTGTGCTGGCCAAAAGGGAGGAAATGACAGATGGCAGAGACAATACGAAGGGAAATTCAGCAGAGCTTGGTGACAGTTTAGCCACAAGGGTGAGGTTGTAAGAACAGGACATGCCAAAGAAGACTGGTGCTATGGTTTCAAAACTGAATAGGTGATGATACCCTTCATAGAGATAAAGAATAGTTTACTGAATACTTACCATGAGCTAAGGATCCTGCTTTTTGTGTTTTTATTTTTGTTTATTTGTTTTTACCTCAGATGTGCAGAAGAGTATTAATTCCACAAAATATCATGTTAGGCACATTATAGCATTTAAGCCTCACCACCCCACCCCTCATCGTCCCCCACCAAAAATCACTGTGAGGTAGGCAATATTATTATCCGTATTTTATAGATGAGGAATTAAAACTGCGAGGGAATGAAACTTGCTCAAAGTCACACAGCTTGTGGATTGTGGAGACTTGTCTTATTCAACACTTTCTTAACAATTATACTCTATACATACATCTGATTAAATGCAAATTGATTTCTCCAGGTTTGACCCACAATTGAGAGGTCAAGAAGAAGGAAATCAAAAGGGATAATGCGGTCATGTAGGAGACGGGAATGGTGCAATTTGGGCCACAAAAAAGCAAACTGAACATTACAAACCAAAAATAAGTAAACAAATAGATAAATGAGTTTGTTTCTTACACTTAAACTAATTTGTAGTCAAATTTACAGTAATTTTGGAAATTTTTTACATAGTTTTTTCATAAATACATCAGAATTCATGCTTTGAATGATTTATTACTTCCCTAAAGTCTCACTTGAAAAAAATCTGTTGAAATCAAAATATGTATGTTTTGTGACCCATGAAGAAAAAAAATAAAAACAGGTTCTAATGCTTCCAGGAGATATTTTTCAGAGCCTGCTTTACTTAAAAATTGTACCTACATATTTATGTATTTATTTCCTCCCTAGATTTTCCTTCCCTTCCACCTCTCACTGGTCTCAACCAGAGCCTGTATTCCCAGGAGTCTTCCCTGGGTGAAAGTCTGGAAGTCTGCTTATTACTACCTCAATTACCCAGCAAATAAGGAGGGATTTAGGGCCTTTTCCCCACCATTTTCCCCCTTCTCTCATGAGGAAATCAAGCCTTGCCAGTGCTGGTTCACTTCTCCCTAGTCTAAGGCAGGACACTGCAAGGTAATATATTTTCATCAAGGCTCAAGCACGATCGTGCTCTAGAGGATTGGGGTTTAATGTAATTTATGGGGAGCCACTTCCAAGGGAGATCAGGGAACCTCCAGTTTAATTGGGGTGATCTGGGAGGCTTGGCATCTGTCAATACGCAAGGGAGATGGTGATGCATGAACAGAAATAGAAATCGCTCTGCTTACCCTCCTTATTCCCTAGGCCTTTTCTCTGAAGCTCCTAGCTTTGGTTTTTCTTACTGATTTTCTGCTCTTCTTACTCTTTTTTTTAATCTTTATGTGATTCTCTTCTATTCTTCATCAAACATGTCTATGTGGGGAAGCATAACTCCTTTCTGGGAGTGGGAGCCACCCCCTTTACCACCTGTGCCTTCCCCTCCTCTCCCACAAAAGTCCTAATGGGAAGGGGCTTGGTGACATGGTGCTAGTACCCTCAGCAACTGAAAAGCAGCTCTGATTATGTATGTGATATTAATTATTAACTAATTCAGAAAATATTAATTGAATACTTACTATAGGCTAGACATGACTGCAGGTCTTGAGGATATAGAAGTCAAAAAAAACAGATTATATTACACTGAGGAATTAGATAGAAGCAAAATTTTTAAAAACAAAATATATAGCATATTCTTTGATGATAAGTGCTGTATATAAAAATAAAGCAGGAAAGAGGGTTGGGCATAATGGGACAGGAATACCAATTTTAAATACTGTGGCTGGGAATGTCCCAGTGAAGGTATCATTTGAGCAAAGATCTCAGGCAGTGGCTATGTAAGAGAAGGGTGCCCCAAACAGAGGAAATAGCTAGTGCAAAGGTCCTGAGGCAGGAGAATGTCTTAAGTGTTCAAGGAATAACAAGGAGTCCAATGTGAATGGAGTTAAGAGTAAGCGAGGTGGTAGAATATGAGGTGTGTGAAGTGGGGGTACAGATCATATAGGGCCTCATGGGCCACTTGGGACTTTTTGAGTTTTATTTGAGATGAAAACCCTTTCATGTTTTGAGCACAGGAGAGATGGAAACCAATTTATGCTTTGAGCTTAGAAGTGACACAGTTTGACTTAAGGCTGAACAGAATAAACGGAGAATATTTTCAAGGTAAACTGAGAATATTTATTGAGGTTGAAGAGTATTTAGAACTTTTTTTGTGCCAGACACTGTGTAAGAGACAAACTTGCATGAGAAAGTACTCACTTTTTCAAGAAGTTGTCCTCTCTCAAAAGAGACAGACAAAATATTTGAAAAGCAGTCAGTGCTGCAGAGAGATGAAAGATTACAATCCCAAGTAAAAGCTTTAGAGCCATTAAGAAGAAGCCTAACAGGAATCTTCCAGAAGTTTCAGCAGAGAAGAAGGGACAGAGCCCAGACTTCAAGGAGTGAAGAAGTGAGCTGAGAGTGGAAAAGGATTCAGCAAATTCGGTCACTACGCCCATGATTTCTTTGATGGTCCTCCCCACAAAAGCAGGTTCTGAAACTCCTTCCATTGAATGTGGAATAGACGTAGGGACTCCACTCTGGCAAAGAGAATATGGATGAAGTGATGGGAGGTCAATTCTGAGAGCAGGTTACTAAAAGACTGCATTTCCCTGTCTTGGGTGCGCTTTGTTACTTGCCTATCCACACTTTCTCTTCTCTCCTTTCCTCTCTCTCATGGCTCACTCTGATGAAAGCCACTTCCTGAGCCTACAGAGAGACCAGTGTGGGGCAGAACTGAAGGCTGCTAATAGCAGCCACAAGTCTCTCAGAACTCTCCATAAGCCAAACTTCATATCCCCGTTGTACTGTTGCACCGAAGTGTCTTATGAATGTTAGCCCAGAAACTGAAGGAGGTAAATTTTAAGCACAAGACAACATTTGTATTACAGATTTGTCTTTCAGAGCCAAGATGAGTCTCCCTTTTTTTTCCCCTATTCAAGAAATTCCACCTGCTTTCCTACCCCTTGAACAATAACAGTTGGTAGTAAAAAGCGAAAGCCATCTTAGAATGTTCTGCAAAGTTGTCTCTTTTCCTGAGAAAATATCTGTATCACAACTGAAATATCACTTTCAAAGCTTCTTCTTATTTCAGATTAATAATTTTTTTCAGAAAGTGACACATACACCTTTTAAAGAAGTCAAGCAAAGTACAGATAAGAAAACTTAAGAGTCAGTCATATCATTTCATCCAATGATAATCATTTTTTAACATTAAGCAAGCATCATCCCAGATACAGATAGAAAAGTGGATGGAAAGATGGATGAGAGATGGATAGATAGATAGAGACAAAGTAATTCCATAAAAATGGTATCACACTAAAACATGCCACTTTTTAATTTGTAATAAAAAATAAGTAAAGAAAAAGACATAAGTAAAACTGAAGGAATTGCTGGAATTTGCACAAATATCTAATTTTTAAGATAGGAGGTTTTTCCCCCCAAAAGATAAAACCAAATTTAAGAAGGAAATAAAGGCAGAAATATTAAGAAGTTGGAGTGATTATGGCTCTTCTGGACTAAATCCATCAAATTTAGTCAATATTGATTGATTGCTTGTTCTGAGAAATGGGGAAATTAGCACTCCCACCCACCTGCCCTGCCCCATCGCCAGATTTTTATTATGTTATTTTAACAATATCAAGTTATACATCATTTGCCTTCTGTTCTGAAATGTATTACCAGCTTCCTCCTAGTTCTGTATTAATGTGGACTCAGTATTTACAACAATACATTTACCACAACATTTCCATTCTGAGCTTTTTAAAAAAATGTATATTTCAACTGGCTGTATTTCATCAAGTTCTTTTTTAAACAATGATATAGTCCCTGAGTTCCTGCATGTTTAGGGATGTCTACTTCCTTTCATACCTAAACAACAATTTTAATGGTTATAAAATCTATAGATAACACTTTTCCCTCCTCAGAACCTGGTAGATTCTTTCCTTCCTTCCTCCCTTCTTTTTTTTCCCTTCTCTTTTCTTTCTTTTTTCAACATTTAATGTTGTTTTAGAGAAATCTGAAGCCTATAGATAACTTGCTTTTTTTTTTCTTTCTAAATCTGTTTGCCTGAGGAAATTTTTCTTTATCATCAAAGAAGATCTATTAGAACTGATGAACACTATGTCAGAGCAAATATAAAGTATGAACAGGGCTTCCCATGTTAAGCATGAGCAGGATGAAAATATTTTGCATGGAAACCATCCAAATATAAATAGTATTAATAATAAAAGTGAAAGAAGTGGATGAAAAAGGCAGACTGAGAACCCAATTTGTAAGACAGCATAACTCAAGGAGTAAATGGTGAAGTTGGCCATATCTACAACCACTTTTTGTTGTTGTTCTTCCCCATGTTTTGTCATTTTTGGCAGTTTTGCTACATTTCATTCGGATGACCCTAAAACTAAAACATGGTCTAAAAACACAAGTTGTAAGTCTAATCATTTTGCCATTGTGTTTAGCGATGTTACAAAATTTGGCAAAGATAAAGCTGTCCCCATGCCTTCTTGAGCTCTGACAGCCAAAGATGAGAGCTGTCTGTATTTTAGTCACCAGCCCTGAGTGATTTTATAAATAAATATATAATATGTAATATATATATATGCAATATATATAAGATGTAATATATATAAATATATATTTATAATACATACATTACATTGTATTATAATATGTACATTACATAATACAGTAGATATATAAATGTAAAATATATTTATTTACAAAGCACCTGGAGACGCTGCCTACCTCTGCAGAAAAGAAACAAACCATCCCCATGCACAGAGGGCCACAACCAGGCCAGACTTAGCAAGAAACAGAGTGAATACAGTGTGCGAACGGACAGTCCCACCAGAGCGCTGCACTCTGGTGACTGTGCTGTTAAAGCTTGTGCGTGCAGCCCAGGTAAGAGGCAGATAGTCCCAACGCAGCACCACTGTTTATGGTCAGAATCTGTTGTGAATGGGCAGTGCTATGCTATCTTAGGAAATTATTAAATATTCTGAAGAGCCCCCTGTATTCATTTTCTATTGCTATGTAACAAATCATCACAGGCTTAACAGCTTCAAACAATGCCCATTTATTAACTGTCATTCTATAGTTAAGAAGTTCAGGTGAGCTCAAATTCATTCTCTGCTCAGGGTCTCACCAGGTTTAAATCTAAGTGTCAGCCAGGCTGGGCTCTCATCTGAAACTCTGGGTTCTCTTTCCAGCACATACTAGTTGTTGGCAGAATTCATTTCTTGGGATGTAGGACCATGGTTCCCATTTTCTTACTGGCTGCCTGACACGGGTTGTTCTCAACTCCTAGAGGCCACCTTCTGGTCCTAGCCAAGAGACCCTCTCACAACATGGCCACTTACTTCCCTAAAGCCAGCAAGAGAATCTCTGGTAGAAATATCTCTTTCTCTAGTAGGTGTGTATTTATGTGTAAAATAGTGTAACACAAGAGTGACTAGCCTATCACACTCAGAGATCCACACTCAAGGGGAGGGGATAATACACGGCAAATATAACAGTACAAGAGAATCTTGGAAGATTTCAGAATTCTGCCTGTCACAGCCTCTACTATTTTGGTTGCTTTGATTCCTTGCCTGCTTAGAACTGTAGGATCATGGGAACCACTCCTGTTTAGGTGGACTCCTATGCCTAACCCTTCCCTGACCAGCTCTGCTCTGTAGGCTGACCACTCACAGGAATAAACATGACATTTACTTGGCACATGTTTTGAGGAAACAAATAAAATTGTGTCTAAAAACAATATCAAATATTTGGAGGAAAGACAAAAGAAAATGAGCAGTATATGAAAATGCATATGACTCTACATTCAATATGATGGCTATAATTAACAAAAAGAAAGAAAATAACAAATGTTGGCAAGAACATGGGGAAATTGGAGGCCTCATACACTGTTGATGGGAGTGTAAAATGGTACAGCCACTGTGGAAAAGGGTTTGGCAGTTCCCCAAAATGTTAAACATAGAATTGCCATATGACCTAACAATTCCACTCCTAGGTATATACTCAAAAAATTGAAAACTGATACTCAAGCAAATATACACATATACCCATGTTCAGAGTGGCACTAATCACACTCACCCAAGGTGGAGACACTCCAAATGTCTATCAGGGGATGAACGATTACACACATTGTAGTTTATAAAGACAACAGAATACTACTAAGCCATAAAAAAGAATGAAGTACTGATAAATACTATTGCATGGATGGACTTTGGAAACATTATGCCTAGTGAAAAAATTCAGACACAAAAGACCACATATGGTATGATTTCACTTACATGAAATATTCAGAAAGGGAAAATTAGAAACAGAAAGCAGATTGGTGATTGCCGGAGGCTAGAGGGAAGGGGATTTGGGGAGCAACAGCTTAATGGACACAGGATTTCCTTTGGAGTGATCACAGTTTTTTAGAACTAGATACAGGTAGTAGTTGCACAACATTGTAAATTTACTAAATGCCACTGAATTATTCACTTTAAAATGGTTACGTTTATGTTCTGTGAATTTCATGTCCATAAAAAAATGAAAACCAAAAACCAAAAAAAGAAATATCCATTGAGGGGGGGAAAACATGTCAGTGAAGAAAGTCTTCATAATTCTTGAACCGTTTTTCTTCTGGGGCTTCTTTTTCTAATTGGGCTGAAAAAGGAGCAGAGCCACATAGGAACCTGCCATGTAGGTGAGAGAAATGAGAGGATAAAGTGTTCGCTAGTACATTTCTTCTCCGTGATGAACAGCAAGAGAAATTCTGGTAGGCATGCGAGCCTATGCTGTTGCAACAGATACAAGCAGCAAGTTTTACACTTCTTTACACTTAACATAAACATGATTCAGTACAAGCAAAGTCCCAGAAGAACCAAGATGAAGAGAACCATGGAAGTTCCAAGGTGAGTTTAAAGAATACACCCAAGAATACACCCAAGAATGGAGTGAAAACAGAAGTAAAGGGCAATTGAAACTGGAGAAAAGGGGCTCCTGGGTGGCTCAGTCATTAAGCATCTGCCTTCGGCTCAGGTCATGGTCCCAGGGTCCTGGGATCGAGCCCCGCATTGGGCTCCCTGCTTGGCGGGAAGCCTGCTTCTCCCTCTCCCACTCCCCCTGCTTGTGTTCCCTCTCTCACTGTATCTCTCTCTGTCAAATAAATAAATAAAATCTTAAAAAAAAAAAAGAAACTGGAGAAAAGACAACCAGCTCTGCCTAAGTGTAGCATTTCTGTTATTCTCTGATACATCCTACTTTAGCCAAATGTAATATGCAAATGTACTGATTTATATTTCTATTTTTAATGGGGGAAAAATAAAATTATTTTGGCCAGATATACTCCTCTTTATGTATGTTGACACTTTTAATCCACTTTTATATATTAAAGTTGGATTTTCCTTAATTGGTTGAGGCATTTCAAGGTTATCATCATGGAAATGATGGTTTCCACCAACAATCCTGATTTGGCAATGTTAATTTGTACCTATACCACAAAGTCCGAAAACAACTGCAAGGATATATTTTAATAATTGCACTTCATTCCACACAGGCCGAAGGATTCCTTGGGAGCCACCACAGAGCGCGATGAGGTGCAGAGTGGAGAAGGCATCCTAGTGGCCGAGCTCCAGACCCCCTTCCGGGACCCACCCATCACCACAGCTCCATTTTGAACCTACCTTATGCATCATGCTTCCTGATAAGATGTTACTTGACAAGGGATTAAAAAATTCAACATGCAATTTATAAAAATGGGTGAAAAATATAAAAATGTACATGTTGGTGACAAGACTCTTTCATAAAATTAGTAATACAGAGACATATAGCATGAGATACAGTGAAAGCAGTGGATCTTAGTCTCAACTGGTTGCTCATTAAGTTAAATTGATCAACTGGGAGTGAAGCCAATGAAAGAAGGTTATTTTTTTCTTTTTAATGTATAAAACACTGAAAATATTTCCATGAAGATTATACCTGGAAGACAAGGTCCAATGACAAATTTTATAATGTTTTGTAACTCTGAGAAGGAAAATCAGCCATAAAATATGCAAGTTTGTTTTTCAACTTCAGCTCATCAGACTTTTTAACATAGTCTCAGAAATGCATTATGTACAAAACTAAAGGATTAACTTCATGTTTCTCAGCTAGAAGGAGAGAAAGCATAACCACTTGATCTTGCCTCAGTTATCCAACTGACCTAGCTGACACTACTATCCTTCTTGTATCAGTCATGCTAATGATAAGCCAAGAACCTGACAAAGTTTGCCCACATACATGGGCCTTGCCTACTCAGCACCAAAATTCTTTTTTTCTTAAGGAAGCTTCATGCTCAACATGCAACTTGAACTCCCGACCCCAAGATCAAGAGTCATATGCTCTACCTAATGAGCCAGCTGGGTGCCCCAGCACCAAAACTTTTGTACTATCTTGCACTATTCCCTAAATTTTATAAAGTCTTTTAAGGCAGAGACCATTGCCTATGTGTATGGATCCCCACCCCGCCCCCACCACAGTATTGAGCATGTTCTGAATGAATGACCACTGACCATGAAACACAGTGGACAGTGTGCTGATGTCAGTGATCCTGATCACAATGACCATGGTAATGGAAAGTACAAACATCAAAATAGATAGTCCCAGGAGAACTCTTGCTATCAACTTGAATAGAGTCAAAATGCTGAATATGTATGAATGCTCAACCTGACGTCAGCAGGAAACCCACAAACTTTAGCAAAAACTAAATCTCCCTAAAAGAACAAACATGTGATGCTACTAGGATTAAAACCTTTATCCCTAAAAGTCCCAAAGCAGTCACAAACAATACAATTGACCAAGTACTGAAAGGGCAATTTGCTGCTGAGAGCAAAGATTTAGGATTGAGGGGAACTCTGGCCAGATTTAAATAATGACAGAAGGATCAAAAATAAGAGAAGGTAAAGGATCAATTGATCGGCTAGCATGTTAATCCATAATGCAGAGTGGAAAAGGTGCCGACAGCTAACTTTGAGTCTGGTTATTAAAAAAAGAGCATTGGGTTTAAGGTTCCATGACAAGTGTTATTCTGAAGGTTACTCTGAAAAGTGTATAAGGTAATCTCAGGCAGACAGCTTTAAAAATATGAAACTTGGCTTAAGCAGATGGGGTAGAGGGTTTGGTCCTCACTAATATTTGATTTCTTCTGGGTTCAAATATGAGACAGTTATGCATTTCCCTGTGGTTGATCTTTGAATTATAAAATGTGCATATGTCCAAGTATATGCCTTCGTTTAGAAACCTATTTGGGGAAAATTTTTTGTTAGAGTAACTGTAAATCTGGACATATTATATGACAAAATTTATAGAATGTTCCCCTAGATATTTCCATAAAATTTCTAAATATGGAGTCAAAGAAAATAATTAAAGAGAACTTCATGTTAAGCCAGTACCAGGTTAGAATAATAATGATACAAGTCCTTTTCATTACTAATTTTAGAGCTCTTACTATGGACCAAAGTGATGCTAGTAGACTCTTTTAAATGAATTGTTTTATATAATCATCACAGTAACATGGGGAGGTAAGTAGTTATTACCCCTGTGTTACAGATGAGGCGTGTAGATTCACAGTAGCTAAGTAATTTGCTAATCACCAGCTAATTAGAAGGTAAATCTGGGTTTGGACTCAATCTTTCTAATTTTGGAATTCACACTTCTAACAACGGGACCATCCTGGAAGTCAGAGAGAAAGATCTTCACTAACATCAGAAGAATATATTTGCCTTATATTTCTCATTTTTTTGTAATGTTAATTACCTCTTTTTAAAATTTTATTTTATTATGTTATGTTAATCACCATACATTACATCATTAGTTTCTGAAAGATATTTTTCTTTAGTGATGCAATTTTAAAGGCCTGATTAAGCTGGATTAAGTATTAAGCTGGATTTTATAGTATCTTAAGACTTTGTTTTTTCTTTAAGCACAGAGTCTTATCTCTCTCTCTCTCTCTCTCTTTCTCTCTCACACACACACACACACACACACACACACACACACACACACACAAGCCATGGGAGAAATAGGAATCCCTATATGTAAATCTATTCTACAAAAGGAGTTTCAAGCCTAGTCACTTACTGAGCCTACATAACCATTCGGACCATAAAATCCTCCCCCTCCCCTCACTCTGCGTATCCCGTATTTCTGATTTTCCTGCAAATACCAGGACTCAATTCTTGCTTCGTGACTATGTTTGGAACTTCACTGCTATGTTTTTGGCCCTCCTACACATCCAAGAACGGTGGGCTGGAGCCCCTTTCCCTGATAATCTCATTTGTCATGGCTCCTACTTGGAGTAATGCTGCCCCTAACACGCAACCTGGTCATTTCTTTTTCTATAGTCTCTACCTCTCTGGATTTCCCTTTTTATAAGAGTCCTTTTCCCTATTCCCTTTGAAAGCCCTTTGCAAATTCACCTTCAGAGAACTGTCAGCGATCGACTCTCTCCCAGCTTCCAGGACTCGTTCAATTTACCTCTCACAATCCTAAACTGTGCGTCCTGTGTAACAGAAGATGCTGTACTGCTCTGATTGGGTCTGTTCCTTTTTGATTTCTGGTTCTTGAATGGCATGGTGACACCACATGAGGCTGGCCAGACTCCCTTTTTTCTGTCCCGGTGAAGTTCCATGGCAACCAGCGGGCTTATCTATCCTCTGTCCCCTGCTTCTCCTCCAGTGACAGACTCTGTCACTGAGACTGCTGGACTCACAAACATCCCACAGAAGGATACGCGGAGTTGTGCTTGGAGCCTCCAGGCATGGACTGCTATGGGGCTCCTTCCCCTTGCATGCCTGGCTCCCACCTTCTTGCCTCTCTGTGGCTTTCAGATTTAAAACCAAAGTCAGAGCTTACCTTCAGATGAGCAACCTGTGGCTCTCACACTGAGACCACAGGCACTGAATGCCCTTTGCCCTCTTTTCTCGTCTTTGTTCTTAGTTAGATTACAGTTTTCAGGGTCTCCTGAAAGAGAGGAGAGAAAGACCTTCAAGGTGCGTGTGCACATACGTACGTGCACAGGTGAGCACACCCCTTTCTCCCCCAGTGTGGCCAGGGTGTGGAAAGACGCCCTCCCCCAAGCTTCTCCCTCTCCACACCTAATCTCTTTGAAATGTAGAAGACTGAGAAGTTTTCTTTGATATTCATTTGAGTGTCTTTATATCTTGGTTCCTTTTTGCTTTTACATCTTTTATTCATGTGCACTCTAAATACCCCCATTAAATTACATAATCAACGAGGACAGGGACAGCATCTGTGATTCCAGTAGGGGCTTTCTCCTTCACTCTCAGGGTGTAGCTATCATGCTGAGCTCTCCCTACTGCCTTTGTCTGGGCGTCTTTAAAATCCAGAGGAATGGTGAGCCTGGCCTCCAGACGATGCACACAAGTGAACAGAATGGGGATGCTCAAATGACAAGCATCCCCTTTGTAAGAAGGAATGATCTGGGCTATGTGTCCCCTCAGATTTAAGTGACTTAACACTGCCACCTACCTTGGAAATATCCCTCGCTAGTCATTAAAACCACGCTCAGAGCCACTGATGGTAATCCAGTCCTGCCTCGGTCACTTCCCAGCCCTACACTCTGAAGCAGATTATTTAACACCTCTGAGCCTCGGCTTCCCTGTCTCTAAAATCCGAATAATAGGGATGCTACTTCAGAGCTAAATAAGATCATGTAAGTTCATGGCCCATATTAGCTGTTCCAAAAATGTCAGAGATTTTTATAATTCTTGTATCCTAGAATTATAAATTTTTGCCACTCTCCAAGGCCTTAAAGATAGTTAAGAAGTATTCCAAACAGTTACTTTATCATTGTAGGGATTTTATCACAGACAATCTAGAAATCCACAAAGAAACTCATGAGGAGAATATGGTTAAGTTTACATATTAAGCAGCCTTTCTGGCAATTCAGCAATAAAAATGCTCTAAAGGGGGGAAGGGTGCTGTATGAAAAGAAAAAAAAAATCCCTTTGATATAACGATTTCATCTTTTGTTCTGGCCTGTCTCAGGGTAAAGAAAAGCCAATTCTGAAAGTCCCTGGAGCTAAGCAAATTTCTCCACCATCAGCTCCTGGGCTGTGCCAGCAAAGCCAAGTCGGCCTGCAGGGCACAGGGAGCCCAGAAGTCTCCCCAAGGCTCTGTCCCGTAGCAGAGGTATCAAGACCACCGCCAGGCCCACCCTCTTTAGCATGGAAACCCGGGCTTTTGGCTCCTGTGGGGCAGTCTCCCTCTTTCCCTTGTTCTCTCCCTCCCATTGCTCCCTCCTGGATATTAAACTTACTGTGGTTTCATCCACTTTATCATCTCATTTGCTTTCTGATCTGATCCCGGGCTGCCATGTGGCTGATCAAAGGCAGATGTGAGCTCTCATCTTCACAAAGAAGCCCCTGTATTCAAACAAACATGTTAATTTATCTCTTCTCGCCTGCAGTTACCTTCCCTTGCTCCCTCCTACCATTTCGCACTATATTCACTCTCTCCCCGTGCACCCTCCCGCTGTTTACACTTTCTTTCTCCTCCCTTTTTATTCTCATTTGTCTTTAAGAATCTTTCCTTTCTCCAGCTCATATTCTATTGTCATTTAAAGAAATAAAATGGCTGTTGCCCCCTTCTCAACCTCCTTATACTTGAAAGAAAAAAAAAAATCACAGTTTTGTTTCAAACCTCAGACATGCTCTTATTTTCAGCAGCCTAATTTGTTTTTAATGGGGGCATATGTTAGAAAACTCCAGCTCTCCCTGCCTCCTCCCCGCCCCCCCTCCCCCGCTTCCATTTTTCCTGCCTCCCGCGCTCTGCTCTGCGTCTCCCTGTCGGCCCCTCCTGCCAGGATGTGTTCTTCTCCCTTGTCCTTCCTTCCTTCCATCTTCCTTTCTTTTTCAGTCCCTCCCCTCTAGGAAAGAGTCACCCTCGGGCTGTCTCGCCAAATTCTACCATGCTGCTGACTCCCTCTCTGCTGACTTTATGCTGAGTTGCTACTTCCAAGGTTCTGAAATTCAGTAAATCCTTGATAGTTTGCCCTAATTTGGAGAGAAGGTCAATCGGAAATAATAAGCCCTTAACAGAATATTTTACAAAAATCTCCCAGTTGAAGGATATTAAGTGGAGGCAATATGCTTGTTGACAAAGAATCAAGAAAGCCTTTCACAGAACCACCAATAACAATTTACTGAGTTCCCAGGGCTGTGGGTGGTTCAGAGGTGAGCAAGACTTGCCCCCTGCCCTCGGGGAGTTTAAAATACTCTACAGAAAATACAGCAGCTTGTATGTGACCGTAATAAAGGCAGAATGTGTGAGAAGCTGATTCATTTGACAAATATTAACCCCTACACTGAGGTCAGACTGTGAAAAACTGGAAAGGGAATCCATATGATCTTCGCCCCCAGGGCACGTAGACTCTGTGGAGGATCAGTTTGCAGTTACATGATGACCCTTCGAAGCAAAAAAACAAACAAAACCCTTAAGGTT
The DNA here is from genome assembly GCF_037043125.1 of Eumetopias jubatus. Classification (NCBI taxonomy): domain Eukaryota; kingdom Metazoa; phylum Chordata; class Mammalia; order Carnivora; family Otariidae; genus Eumetopias; species Eumetopias jubatus. Next base: position 63,356,884 of record NW_028274807.1, read on the forward strand.
TAGGACAATAAGCAGTTCCTAGGAGAAAGTGATCCACGTAAGTAGGAAGGTAGGGACTGTGTCATGGCAAGGATGCCATTGGATCTGGGTCTTGAAAGACTGCTTAGCCTTTGAAAGTTGGCATAGGGATCAAAGCAATGCAAGGACCACATGGAAAATCAGGTTTGTCTTCATGGCAACTTTAGTTCACTGTGAGAGCCTGCGGGAACCCTTGGTTGAGGATTCCGAGTCTGAGTCTAGTCCTGCTGAGATATTTTACCCTGATGAGTTAGCAGTCTTCCTTTTGGACTCAAGCAGGGGAAATAGAGTCATATGTGCCCGCGTGTGACTTTGTGCACTGTGGAGATAGCAATGCACAAGCAAGGTTCAGAGGTAGGAAAGTGGCTGGGACATTAAAGGGGAGAGGGAGTGGCCCAACGTGGCTGTTGGAGAAAATGTGAAGGGAGGCAGTGGAGGTGACACAAGGAAGGCAAGTGTGCCATATCGTGGAGGACACTGAACGCCATGTTTGAAGATTGAACACGTACAATTTTTGAGCCAAAGAGGACAGAACCAAATTTGTGCCGAGTCTATGGAAGACGGGAAATATTCGATGAAAAGAGACCAATCAGGAGGCCACTGCAATAACTCAGCAAGCGATAATAAGAACTCATCTAGTAAGGATGATGGTAGTGGGTAGAGGGATTTGATTCCAGCAATATACCTGTGAGAGCATCTCTTCAAGAGAAAGGGAAGGAAGAATCAGAAATGAAACCAATTGGCTAGAATGGTGATGATGCCAGTAACTATGAGAGGAGGACAGAAGCAGGAGTTTTTTAGGAGAGATGCTAATAGATTTGGTTTCATTCCTATTGAGTTTGGGATATTGGTGGCTATAGAAGCAATAGTGAGAAGAAAGCAGAGAAGAGGAGAGTTAGACCACTTGAATACACTTTTGGGGCAAAATTATGTATGCTCAGAAGCTGAAAATCCATACTTTCATTCAGCAAGTATTTCCCGAGCCCTTACAGTTTGTGGGTGAGATGAAGTATGGCCCTAGAAAGTAGGATGTTGTTGATAAAACGTCAGTGGCTGAAAAAGTGAGTAGGAGGAGCTCGTAAAAACCCACTATGGGTAAACTGATTCCACCAGAAAGGAAACCATCTGAATGTGTTCCAGAGGCTGCGAAAGACAAAACTAAATAGGGAGAGAATAAGAGGAAAAAGACCCTCAGAGGCACAAAGGTTTTATAGAATGCAGCAATTCATTAACAAATAGGTAAGAATTAGTTGTGCTTAGCAAATGTATTATTTAAATGCAAATGATGCTGCTAATTTTCTTCACTCTTAAGTAGGCTAAAGAGGAGTTATCTAATGCTGAAGAAGGCAAGCAACCAGGGGGACCTGGTTTTGTAATCACTTTGCCACTTACTAGTAATATTCCTTGGGCAAGTTACTTAATAACTGCGTCTCAGTTTCCTTCTCTCCAAAACAAGGAAAATTATATTTACTTCATTGTGTTATTGTGAGGATTAAAATTAATGTGCATAAAATGCCTAGAACAATAAATGGCAGCTATTATCATATATTTTTAAATGTGTTAGTCTAACACTTCTTTCCCTGCTTCGAGTCAAGTTCTGTCACCAAGTTTCTATATGAGTAAACTATTTGCACATCCTAAGGAATAGTCTCTAGTAACAGAGCTTTGTTGAGCTGATTCTAATACGTCCTCTAGAGTGCTAGTCCCTGACCCTGTCCACCTGACAATAATTCTGTACTACAAACGCATCCTTATGCAGTTTTCATTAGAGGAGAAGATGGGGACAGTGAGCTGAGGCAGAGCAGAATCATTCTTTGTTTTCACATCAAATAACAATTGTTCAAGTCTCACTCTGCTCTACCTCGGAAAGTCAAATCAACCTCCCATAGAAATATTTCTAAGTCCTTATTTTAACCGTTATCTATAATTCCCAACCCTCACCTTCACCAACTAAATGTACTCCATGCCCTCTCCCCATATTCTCAAAATCAGTTCACAGCATCCTAGCATTTGTGATGCCCCCTCTTTCTCACGGCCCCTCTAAAGGGTCCTATCTCTTGAATCAGGTCCTGTGTCCCACTCCCATTCTGCTACCCTGTTCAAGACCCTCATTACTTTGAACTGATTTCTCGGCTACAGTCTGTTCTCTATTCCAGTCTGCCCTTCACACTACAAAGGAGATCTAATTATGTCATTCTGTCACTTGCTAACTTCCATTAGCTCTGTACATTGCCCACAGGATAAAATCTATATGTTTTAGTTGAGCTTGAGGCCCTTTATATTCCCAACCTAGCTCTGCAGTCTATCTTGTGCTCCAGTTTCCCAAATATGTAATATTATTTACTAATTCAAGTCATTGCACATATTCCCTTCACATGTAACACCTCTCCACAACTTGTTTGATATACAAACTCCTACTCATCCTTTAAAATCCAGTTTAAGGGGCACCTGGGTGGCTCAGTCGGTTAAGCATCCAACTCTTGCTTTTGGCTCAGGTCATGCTCTCAGGGCGGTGGGATTGAGCCCCACATTGAGCTCCATGCTCAGCCGGGGAGTCTGCTTGAAGGTTCTCTCCCTCTGCCTCTCCCCTCACTCGCTCATGCACACACGCACTCCCTCTCTCTCTCTCTCTCTAAAATAAATAAATAAATCCAGGGGTGCCTGGGTGGCTCAGTCAGTTAAGCATCTGCCTTCAGCTCAGCTCATGATCCTGGGGTCCTGGGATCAAGCCCCGCATCAGGCTCCCTGCAGTTTCCCCTGCTTGTGCTTGCTCTCTCTCTCTCTCACTCTCAAATAAATAAATAAAATCTTTAATAAATAAATAAATAAATCTTTAAAATAAAAAAATAGATAAAACCCAGCTTAAATGTAACTATTAGTAATAGAGATTGAGGATAGTTCCGGAATACTAGAGTTCCATCCTTACTTAGCCAATCTATCCCTGAGAGGTTCTTAAGGGAATTACCATGTAAGTTAAGGCTAAGCAAAAGGACGGTTTATAAGCTGGCTTTGGCCTAAAACCCTAAGGGAAAGCCCTGGGTTGGCTACCCTGAACAAGACTGTTTTGAACTCAATTATTTCACTTGGACAGCATAACTGACTTTTTTGGTGGGATTTCACTCTAGTTTCTAGCTGCCTTTCTAAGAGTCTGAAAGAAAGGGAAGGGTGGGAGTTCTCTTTTCTAAAGCAGTAAGGTCATGAGCCCTTACTTATCCTTACAAACTTACGGGAGAATAGATATAGGGCTATTTACCCTACTAGAGGTTCATGTTTTATACTTGACACACTAAGACTTCATCCTTTAGAAAACCTAATCCAACAAATATCCCTGAACATGACAAATCTACAGCAGCTCTCCTCCTGAGGATGAAGCAATATGCCAAGAAGGTACCAACAGTAACTTCCCTTGAGATTTCTTCCCTCTCTCCACTCCCCACTGCCCTGTATGTATGAATTGCTCCTTCTTTCATCTGAATTCCTTTAGTAACCTGTTCATCTCTCTCTGATAGTAAGCACATTTTCTATAATTATTTTTAAATATATATCTTTCCCACTCAAATATCATTTTTAAGAAGGCAGGAATTGTATTTATCTTGTAGCCCGATATGTCCAGTGCCTAATATAGGGAAACCACTAGCTCATACAGTGCCTTAATGCAACTTCCTCCAGGAGGATGTGGCCTATGCTTCATGAGCAGACTGTGGACTATATTTTAGTCCCCCTACCCTTACTGTCTGGACACCTGATACAGGCCACAACCTGGACAACTCTATCCAGAACCCTATATCAGCACATAAGAGGAAATCTTTAAATATTTTTGTACATGTCAATAGAGCATAAAGGAATTGCTTTGGAGTGTGAGGAATACAGTGACAATGTAAAGACTGGGAAACTATGAAGCATAAAAATTAATAGAATTTCTGACTATGATCATTAACAATCCATAAATTTTAGAAAGTTCTTAAATATGTGAAAGCAAGAAGAAGGTCTTAAATCTCAAAGAATTTTATAACTGGAAGTGTAGCAGCTATATGTTCCAGATCTTCTAGGATAATCCATATTTCAAATCTCCCATCTTATTGTCCCCATAATGGTAATTGTACTTGTCAGACCATATGTCCTAATATGGGGCTCAGAAAATACGGTCACTAACTAGAAGGTATATTTGATTTATTTTTGCTTGATCTTCTCATTTAACAGATGGACAAACTGAGATCCACATGGGCTATTCAGGTCACCTTAAGTCACAGAGGAAATTAATTATAAAACCAGGATTTAAAACTAGTCTCCTGACTTCTAGTTTACTGTTATTTTTTATTATTTTATGCTATAACTTAACATAGCCCCCCCGAAAACTGTTTGTTTGTAGCTAAATGGATATCCCACTCCTACTATTGAATCTTTTCCTGGTATAGGTTACACTTCCCTACCACAACAATCTAGTCCTTTCAGCTCCAAATTATAAGGAGTCTCTGATGTCCTATATGGAAGGGTACCTGAGACAAACTAAGCCTATTATTTTTAGGCAAGATGGGGGAGGAGACAGTGAGTGCCTTCATTAAGGCTGATGGCACAGAAGGGACATAATCACTAGGTAATGCTTCTTAATCACTATATTCTAAACTCTATACCTCAAAAACCCCAAGCTTCCTGGTGTCAACATCATCCAAGGTGACTTTCCAGGATAAAAGAGGAATGTGAGAACATCTGGTAGGGGATGGCTAAATAATGAAAAAGTACAGGGAATACCTAGCAGCCAATCTGAAAGTGCCATTCATAAAGAACTTATCACATAGGGAAAGCGTATATGAGTTACTAAGAAAAAGGACAGAAAGTAGGTAAGGTGAGAATGATTAATATGAACATATTATGGATACTGTGGTACAAAAATACAGTGAAGTGCTTAAAATCAAGGTGAACACACCAATACTACTGACTGAAGGACTCATGCAAGCTAAAAACTTGAAAATGTAGGGAGAGTAGTTTTAGAAAGGAAGGAGTACAGACAGAAGGGAATGTGAAGCTGTTTCCAGTGGTGTCATGGGAGAACAGTGGTCAAGTCTTCAATTTAAGTTGATGATGTGACTTTGAGCAACTTGTTTAGTGTCTTTGGGCCTTAGTTTCCCTACTTATAAACACAAGAATTAGGATCCATGAACTCTAATCCTCCTTTCCAGCTCTAATTCCTCATGATCCAAATTGAACCACGACTATCCTTCACTAACTTGCGGAGAATGTTATTTGTAAGAAAGTGACTAACAATGTGGAGGGTTGTGTCTGCCAGATCAACAGAAAATTACAATTTCTAGTGTATATTCGGGTCTAGAGATTGGCAAACTTTTCCTGTGCAGAACCAAATAGTACATATTTTAAGCATTGTGGGTCATACATGGACTCTACTACATAACTACTCAATTCTGCCACATGAAAGCAGCCATAGGCAATATGTAAACAAAGAAATGTGGCTTTGTTCCAATAAAACTTTATTTACAAAAACAGGTAGCAGACTGGATTTTGTCCAGAGGCCTTAGTTTGTCAACTAGAGTATGGGAAATTGATTTTATGTCATTTAATGTAATCATTTTTATTATTAATATCCATATAGGTATATGTTATACATGGTAAGAATGCATTAAGCTTTTGAAAAGAAACAAGTGTGCATACCTGATAATCCATATAGACTGCCACATTATACAACTCTAGGGCCCACCTTTCACAATGACGTTATAGGATGCTCTAGAATTCTATATAGTACAACGTGAGTGGGAGACATGAACAACCTCTAGGGCCCTACTGGTGGTACAGATACCTCAGTAACACTAATAGCCTGAAAGTAGAAATTGGTGTGAAGAAAGGAAAGGAAGAATCTGAAAAAAGAGTGCACTGCAATAGAATTCCTACTCCCTTCAGGAGCTCTAAGCCTGACTTCTCTGTCCTGTTTCTTCCCCACGCCCCAAACAAAAGGTTCTTACCTCTGGAAAGAGAAAGCATATCAGTCATTTAAACTTGAAGTAAATTTAACAATGAGTTACCTTTCTCAGAAATGTTTTTATTTGAAGATTTCTTAACTACTGGAGGTAGTCCAAGGAACTATGAGAAGGTACTCCTAAAAGTATATTACCCTAGCTGCTTGCTACTTGCCCCCCCCCCAATACTGTTTATCTGTTGTTTAGATCCCTTCTTCCAGAAAGAGCATTTATTTTGAGGTCTACCCCCACAGCAAATCACAGTTTCCAGTAGAAGTTAACAATGGGAGTTATGTCCCTAACCATAGCTGATCTACTCAAGGATGGACATATGACACAAGACAGGCTGATCAGAGTTCTTCCCTAGGATCTTTCAAACCAGAATTCAGGGAAGAAGAATTAAGTGCTTTCTCTGGTAGGGCAAATGTGAAATGAGCTCTCTGTCACCAGCCATGTGCCCTACCATGTGCATGAAGCAGGTCAGAGAGAATAAAGCCAACATTCAGTGAAAAGCTGAGAAAAGAAGTCAAGTTTGGGGGACATTCTTATCAAACTTTGTAGTTGTGCTTCAGGCCCTCCCTGCTGCACCCCTATCTCTCTCAGACTGGGGGGATGCCCTCAGTATCTTTCTAATAAAGTCTCTTTTTGCCCAGGCTAATTCAAATAGAGTTTTGCTGCTTGTAAACAAAATGGATCTGAAAAATACAGTCCTGTAACTACAAGGGTTTTTGTTTTTTATTGTTGTTTTTTTTTTTCTCTTTTCCCCTCAGATCTGTACTCTTGTCTCAAATCTTTAGGCTTCCTTATCCTCCTTTTCCTGGTATTATCCCAAATCCTGCTGATTGAGGAAAAATTAAATTCTCTGCCACTGTGTATCATGCATCAACCCTACCCCATACTTATGTCTAGATGCTAAATAGGGATTTTGTGGTATGGGCACTTTTCTAGTTTGACAGAAAATTCTTTATCTACAGACTTTGGGTATCATCACAAAGATTTCAACCGGCGCCCATTCCCCCAATGGCCCTCAGATATGAAAGACACACAAATAGCAACTAAACACATGACAGGTCACCCACTTCACCAAAAGGCAGGGAAGAAGCATTAATACTTCAAAAGCTTCAGTAATCAAATTCTGTGTTAGCCAACCAAGGTCCCAGAAAGGTCAATCCCACCATTTTGTTATGTTCTCATTGCTTAATTGGTTAATTGTCATTTTAATGAGCAATACATCTACATGGCACAACCTTGAAAGGTTACCAAAGCGCTTATGGTGAAAAGCGGATCTCCTCTTACCCCTGCCCCATCCCCTGGCCACCAGTCGTCCTCCCTAATGGCAACAGCCCTTATCAGTTTCTTGAATGTGTTTCCAGAGATATTTGGTGTATTTATAAATACATATATGCACATATACAATTTTGTACAAATGCTAGTATTACAACACATACTATTTTGCTGTTTGCTTTTTTCATATAACCAGTATGTCTGTTCTTACCACATGGAATGAGGCATATGTTATCTGAAGAACTGAATCTTCTGATCACATGCTTGGGAGCAATACATATAGTCACAGATGAACAGAGGTAAACACTTTCTGAGGTCTCTATTAGACATGCTCTATGTTTTCCCTTAGCACTGTTATAGGATAAACTGAGGCATATTAAAATTTTTGAAGTTTTTTTTAAGCCAACTTTCATTTGAATTGGGCAGCATCGAACCAGAATTGGTTAGGAGCACTCCACTTACAGGAGCTAAAAGAAACACTTTCATGGAGCGGACTTGAAAGTAAAAGAAGGAAATCATTTGATTGGCTACAGCTGAAGTGGTTGTTTATTTGAGAATGATTAGTTGGTCGTTTGTGATTGGTTGTCCTTGGTTGTGATTTCTTACACCTTGAGGAATTTCAGGCTTATTGTTATGGTTTGCTTCCTAGGCTGCCAGGACATTAGAGCCATCTCAATCTGATGGCCTCCTTGTTTAATTAATTTAATAGCACCAACAGCAGTTCACCTAAAGGAGGAAGCTCAATACAGTATTGAAATCTGGAGATAAGGTAAATGTCTAGCTTACCAGATCCCAAGTGTGAACCATGATTCTCAAGAGTTTAAAGTTTGAAGCAACAAATTTCTTTATACAAGTGAGCTGTGGATTTCAGTCCCTTATGAAATAGAGTAAGCTATGGCTGCTGGGTTCCAACCCATTTTACTAAATTAAAAAAGAACAATTCAATGATGGGTTATTGAAAAAATATGTTAGAGAGTTTTCTTCTAAACTTTTGTGGTTGACATCATGAGAGAATAATCTCCTTGGTCATAACCCAACCCAGGACTAGATGGAACATTAGTTTATTCTTATATGATCATTCATTTGTAGGTTCTTTTTAAAGAGATATAACTTTCTGCAGCTCAAGAGACTTATGAATCAGTCTGAATGACCAATTTTAAGTGATTTTTATCCCCTCTTTGGAAAAGACAGTTTGAAATCTTTCTCTTCTATTGGGCAAATCACTCTATAAAGGAGGACAGCTGTGATATTTATCATCATTTAAATAGATTGGAGTTTCAAAGCATGCACTGTCCTACATCTAAATCCATCATAAATTTTGCATAAGTTTCTTTGTCTGCTCTGAGAGGCTAGTCTGACCCTTGGCAGTGCTGTCCCTGGTCTTTCCTTTTACATTCCTCCCTTACTTCTGCCTTTCTCTCCCCTTATTTTAATAGTCATTCTTTACCCTAATTGGCCTTACATAAACCATAATAATTGAAGAGTTACCTTACAGCCATGGCCAAGAAAGTGCTAATGGCTGCCTGACTTATGCTGGCTCTATGGAACTTCCTACCCAGTCCATCTCCAAAGAAAATCATGCTCTTTGACCTTTCTTCCCTCTTTGCACCTCCCCTTCCGTCCATGCAACACGATTACCTCCTACTGCATTGGACTGACCAGGGTCCCTCTCTGTACGGCTTCAGGTAAGCTTGCATTCTCTCCCATGGAAATAAGTTAGATCTAGAACAATCTCTCCCTTTCCTCCCTACCCTTCCTGTATTTGTTATATAATGAAGTCAACTGAAGTCTCCCTCAGTATGGCTCTATCAGCATCTGAAATAAGGGAAATACTGAAGTCATTCATGGTGTGTAGATTACTCCTCTGAAGACAACTCCATGAGATTCACAGTTTCTTTGCTCTCCAGCAGTGTTCCACAGTATAATCAGCTCAGGTGCATAAACTGTGTTTATTGCATTGCGTTAGAATCTCTGTGTTAACCTACACTGAGATTATATGTCTCAGGTACATAGTCCTATGTTTCTAATTCATCTTGGCATTCATTTAAATATGAACCAGGCTCTCTATTCCATATCATTTTCTTCCAGGCAGAAAGCTCCTACTCAAAAGCACTATACTTTCTGAAGCCTTTGTGCTCAAAGTCAAGCTGTTTCCTTTAGCTCCCTTTTGAATCAAGGAAAGCAATGGTCCTTCCTCTCTGAGCCCCCAGATCTATGCTTTCTGCTTAAGATCAAAAGTATTTATAGGTTCCTAAATTCCTCCATTCAGCTGGTGCTTCTCAGAATCTATCCCCCCCAATTTTTTAATAGGTTTTTCCTTGTTCCCGAGATGCAGCATGCTACATAGCACTAGTAAGCTCAGCCTCCGATCTCTGAGTTTCCCTTCATCAGCATGATGACATCCCTCCTCCTTGTAGTCCTTTTGCTAAATGTCCCCTTCATGAGACTAGCTAACAAAGTCCTCTCATCTTAACTATCTCTCAGAGGTTCACTTTTCTCTAGGTAGCCCCAGGGTCTCTCAGACTCCCACTGTTCCTTCTCAATAACCCAGCCAGCATCAGTCGCCCACCTGGATACCACTTAGCTCAGAACTGCACAAGCATGAGCATAGTAAAGTCCAATTATATCTATACACACTCACTCCCCTAGTAGTACCTTTCCCCGGCAACATTTACCATATCAGATTCTACATTTTCTTTGTGTTTCAGCTGCTCCAAAGTCCAGGGGAAGCCAAATGACCTTGGAAAAGTTTTTTTTTAATATTTATTTATTTATTTATTTATTTATTTGAGAGAGAGAGTGTGTGTGTGTGTGAGAGAGAGAGAGAGAGAGAGCAGGGGGAGACAGAGCCAGAGCCAGAGAGAATCTCAAGCAGACTCCCCAGTGAGTGTGGGGCTGATGAAGGGCAGATCCCATGACCCTGAGGTCATGACCCGAGCTGAAATCAAGAGTCCGATCCTTAACCAACTGACCGAGCCAGGTGCCCTGACTTTGGAAAAGTATTGGTATTTGTTTACCTTCCTGAGTTATTCCCAAGAAGTTCATATAATCTATTTTAAATATCTGATGGACTAGTTCATGATAAAATGCTAATAACTGGAAACAGCCTGGTCAGAACTTTATATTCATACAGATTCTTTCCTATCATTACTATCATTTCCTGTCATTGTTGAACAAGTACATTTTTGCAGTTTCCTTTGCTAAAGTCTATGTTTCTGATTATATATTTGAAATAAATATTTCAAAATTTAGAATTTGGGACTTGGGCAATTGAAGACATTAAAAAAAATCACTGGACAATCAAGCTGCATCCCCCAATGTAGAGAAGGACTCTACTACACTGATTTCTTCACTATTGCTGCAGCAATCATTTTATTTCTCTGTCCAGAACCTACTCTACCTCTTCTGGCAATAGATTCTGTGCTCTCAACCACAGGAGGGGGCATGTGAACCAAGGCGAGTCAATAATATTTCCCAATTGCCTGGTCACTGAGATTGGCCTAGGATAGACACATGACCCAGGCAGAGACCTGCTCCAAGATATTTCTGGTTTGAGGGAGCAGAAATCATATCTTTCTTTTGTGATGACAGAGCCTCTGGGAAGGGAGTTCAGGGATGAAAGTGGCCATGTTCCTTGCCATATGGAGAAAACTTGTCTATATTTGGAAAAGATGAGGCCAACATGTGTGAGAAAAACTGAGAAGACACAGAGAAAGAGAATCCTGACAGCATCACAAGCCACAGATCCAGCTGTTCTTGAGGCTGACGCCACCTTTTCTGTGATGTGTTCCATGAGCAATAAATTCTCCTTTACCTTAAATGAGATCATGTAATTTGCAAGTAAAAAAGTACTTAGCAATGAATTTCCATTAACTTGCCCCAGCTTTTAAGAAGAAATAGAACCCCCATCAAAATAAACAGACTGATCTACACTATGAGAATCCACTCATAACCCTGAGCAAGAGATGACCTTGTCCTTTCCTGCTAATCTCCTTTGTGATCCCCTCTCCTTTCTTCTGCTGGCTCACTTCATCACTTTACCCCATCTGCTATCCCTTCCCTTCCTTTAGGTGTTTTCATCTCTATCCTCAAACAATTTCAGTTTCATCTAGTCTAAAAATACCTTTCTTTCTTGCTGCCTCAGCATACCATGTCATCTGGTCTGTGTATGCTGCAAGAAAAAAACAATATCGACATCTCAGGAAACAACAAAGGCTTATTTATTGCTCATAATAAGTGCACTACAAAGCAGGGTGACTCTCTAGAAAAAATATCTTCCATGTTGACAACTCAGTGTCCCAAATAAAGAATACTCCACCATACTATAGTTGTACGGTATACAGCAATTGTAGTGTGTGCAGCTTCTGTGGTTAGCACCAGTGGGATACAAAAGCCGGGAGAACTGCACACCAGCTCCTTAAATGCTTCTGCCTCGATATTGACATATGTCACTTTTGGAGACATTTTACTTGTCAAAGCAATGTCTATGGTCATGACTAAGTTCAAGGATTCTAGTAGGGGAAAGAGAACTGCATCCATATGCAGTATTTGATGTTTTCACCACATCTCTCTCCTTTGTTTTACCATTAGAATTCTCAAGAAATTAGATCAAAATCAATGTTAATTTTTTCACAAACACTCGATCCTTAACTCCTTGCAAATTTGCTTCTGTGCTAATAAGTTGAATTAGTCAGTTTGGATGAAGTAATGATCTCCCACCAAGCCCCCCAAATCCCAGTTACTTACAATAATAAATCTTTCTTTCTTTCTTATGTCATGTACAGACTGCAGGTTGGTTGCAGTTCTGGGACCTAGGCTAAAGGAATAATTCTCATGCTTCTGCTTAGACATGGCATTCTTCACATGTGTTCACCTGCCATTAGCCAAAGCACATCACACAAAGTCAATGAGGCTGAGATGTATACTCCCATAGGAGGCACATATCAGTAGGTAAGGATCTGCATACAAGGAAGAAGATATGAATTGTGAGCAGTAATATAATGTCACAGCACTATAGTACTATACCATCACTATTCTGTTGGCTCTCATCTTTTCTTAATAGGGTCCCTCTTCTCATGTGGTTTTAACTATAGCATCTGTAAAAATAGCATATAGATTACATTTCTTTTTTTTTAGATTCTATTTATTTATTTGACAAACATAGAGAGAGAACACAACTAGGCAGAGCAGCAGGCAGAGTGAGAGGGAGAAGCAGACTCCCCACTGAGAAAGTAGCCCAACATGGGCCTCGATACCAGGACCCTGGGATTATGATCTGAGCCAAAGGCAGACACTTAAACAACTGAGCCACCCAGGTGCCCCAGGATTACATTTCTGATACTATTTATTTCTCCAAAGATTCCATTTAAAATTTTTAATCACTTGATGGCAATTCCCATGACCACATTCCTAGACATGCCTTAAACATATTCCCTCAGCTAAGCACTCTTTAGTACATTCTTATTTCTGTCTGAAGTAGCATTATTCTCCTGGTCCATTCTGTGCCTTATAACCTCAGTGGCAGTCTTAAATCTTACTTATTTTTAACTCCCCCACATCTTCTGAGTCTTCAAGTGCTACCCAATAACTTTTATTAATATTCTGTTCTTTCCCATTACCTAAATCTAGTCTGATCCAGATACTTCTTACCTAGACAGTTTCTATACCTTTCTTGATGTTATATCTCATAACCTTGAAATTTCATTCTTAAGTGTAATGCCCTTAAGAATTCTCACATTCACAGAGGGATTTCAAGGGTTTTCACTTCAGTATTGATTGGAATAACAAAAAACTGGAAAACCATGCGCATGCCCATCAACGTGAGAACTGATAAATTCTGGTATAGTCATACAGCAGAATAATATACAACAGTAAAATAAATAAACTAAAGCTACATATATTAACATGGATGAGTTTTACAACAAAATACATGCTAAAGTAACAACATCACAAGAATATATTCAACATGATAGCCTTCTGATAAATATTTCAAATCATGCAAATAATATCATTGTTTAGTAAAATAATTTAGTAAAAGTGCGTGTTTTTTTTCAAGATTTATTTATTAATTTGAGAGAGAGAGAGAGCAAGGGTGGGTGTGGGGGAGCAGGGGGAGAGAGAATCTCAAGTAGACTCCCTGATGGGTGCAGAGCCTGACACAGGGCCCAATTCCATGACCCTGAGATCATGACCTGAGCCAAAATCAAGAGTCAGATGCTTAACTAACTGAGCCACCCAGGCGTCCCTAGTAAAAGTATGTTTCAAAAGCATGGAATTAATAAATAACAAAATTATCATCATGGTTATTGCACAGGGGACAGGGAATGGGAGTGAGAAGGGGAATGTACCTAGAGAGGGGTATAAAGAGGGGTTCAATTCTATTTATCTTTTACTTCTTAAAGTGGACTGTGGATACACAGTGTTGTTTTTTGTTTATTTTTTACTCTTGATGACTTTAATCTGTCAGAAATAGTGATACACTATAAAATAAACTAAATGTCTACTAATTAATTTCTCTATTCTAGACTCTCCCCATGACAAAATATTCTGCACATTGGTAGAACTAACCTTCCTAACATACCACTTTGCTTCATCTTCTATTTGCCAGTCTCCAACTATTCTCTAAGGCCTATACAATAAACTCCATGGTCTTTGCATGTCACTCAAAGCTCCCAAGAACCTGGGAGTCCCTCCTCCCTGTCCCCATCTTCCTTATTCCCTTACCTGAAATATCCTTTCCCTTCCTGTCTGTTTACTTATCTTACCCTCAATATCTAGTCCACCCATCCTTTGCCCTTCAAATCTGCCTCAGCAGGTGGAATAGATGGTCCTCTCTCTTATCTGGGGCTATTCCTCCATATGCATCCATTGGCCTTTTCCCCCCACATCCTCTGAGAACACATTCCATCAACTTCCCCATATTCTTTTAACTCTATGTTTTCTGCATTCCTTTGTCTCCTATAAAACCTCCTTCACCAAGTCTCTCCCAGTCCACTATGGGGGTTGAGCATCTACCACACTGCATTCTTGGTATATTTTTTAGGTACTGTCAAGAACTGTGAAGAGTCAAAGATTTTACCCTACTTGCAAGCTAGCTAGTTAGCATCCCATAGTTTCATGGATATTGGCAGAAGACATGAGTTGCCTAGTCAAAGACAAAAATTGTACCCTACTTGCAAGCTAGCTAATTAGCATCCATAGTTCCATGGATATTGGCAGAAGACATGAGTCGCCTAGTCAAAGACAAAGTGTTTTATTACTCAAAGTGAAAGCAGTAGCCAGAATACCCACTTTTCTTGTGCTAGTTCCCTGAGCCCCAATTCCTATTGGATGATGCAGAAGGTCATGTGATACCAGAACACTCACTGGTGTTACATTATAGGAAAAAAACCCTGAGCTTAGGGAACATGAATCTTTTATAATAGTCAGTAAGCATACCTGCCCTTCCCTCTGGAGGAAGATACTATCTATATCTTCCAAGGCTGCGTGCTACAAACATCCTTGAAAAGACAAAGCTGACAAAAAGGCAATCAGTGTCTACCGAAAAGATAGACAGAAAAATGAGAGACCCATGGAGAACTGTCTTCCAAAAGTTACTAGTCCTATTTTCCCAACTACACTGGAAAATCCTTGAAAGCAGGATTTGGCAAATATTTTCTTGAAGGGCCAAACAATAAATGTTTCAGGCTTGTAGATCACATGGTTTCTGCCATTATAGCTCAAAGGGAGCCAGAGACAAAATGTAGAAAAACGGATGTGACTATAGTCCAATAAAACTTTATAAAAACAGGTGCTGGCCTCTGCTTGAGAACAATGGAACACAACTTATTTATGCACCACAGACTGTTCTGGATGCTGGTGATACTTTAGTAAATAAAAGAGATGAAATATCCACCATATACTGTACTAGGAGAAGACATCAACAAGTAAAAGATGGTTTTTCAGCTATGGGGAAAAATAAGGCAGAAAACCGGAGACACTGAGGGAAATAAAATTTTACATAAGGGGTTAGGGAAGGCATCCATTGCTAGACAAACAATATTGCTATAGGAACAATTCTCAACAACAGAGAAAGTGACCTACAGGAAAGACCTGAAGGAAGTGCTAATACCAAGGAGAAGAGCATTCCAGGCAAAGGAAACACACATTAGGCTAACAGCACTCCTGGGAGGTTTTAGAAGCTGGAGGGAGACAGGGGAGGTGAAGCAGAGTGAAGGAGGGGGAGAGTGGTAAGAGACAAGCTCACCAGTTAGCTGGAGGATTGCATGCAGGAATAATCTGTACCGACTTGAATTTTTAGAGATAAATCTGCTGCTGTGGGAATAATCTGAAATAATCTGCACAAGTGGAATGGAAATAGGATGATAATTCGGGGTGCTTTTAAAATCACCCAGGCAGTGACAATTGCTCAGACTAGAATGATGGCTGCTAAATTCTGGAGAAACTGAAAATAAAGCCAATAGGACTTGCTGGTGGCTTGGAGGTGGTCTGTGAGAGAAACAATGGAGTCAAGGGCTGCAGCAAAGTTTTTGGCCTGAGCTACAGAAAGAAAGGGGTTGTTGCCACAGACTGAAATGGGAACCCGAAGAGAGATGCAGGTTTTGGGGCAGATCCGGAGCTGGGCTTCAGAATGTTAAGTAGATACTTAGTAATATGTTAATGATAATAAGCTACCCACTTAACAGACTTGCCAAAGCCAGCCCTGCAGCTCAGCAGTGTATCAGAAAACTGCAATTGCTTCATTGCTTTATAGCCAGGATCCTCCCCTCCCCTCTACAGAGTCAGGCCTGTCGGCCTCTACAGATGGGTCAGCTGGAACATTAATTCAGATCGCTTCTCTGGCCAAATAGACACAGAATGATGACAAGGGTCCTTTGTCCAGACTTCATCTGATGAAGGACAAATCCAATAAATGAGGAAGAGGCTGTCTGTCTATCAAAATGTATATTCATTAAACTCTTTATCAACTGTCAGCCCGGAAGGCGGAATGACAGATTTTTAACAAGATAATTTGAGGAACATTCCCTAAACATATTGAACTAAATTGTCCCTCCTGTATCTGGGCTAGTGCCAGGAGTTACTGTCCACATCTTGAATTCTCCCCGAGGTCGCTTCACGGGGTCAACTGAGGAGTCCCCCTTACCCTGCTTAACAATCAGTGCGCAAAGCTTACTTTGAAAAGAAGGCAGGGGCTGCTGGCTCTAAAAGGGAAAGCATCCCAACATACAGCTCAGCTCTTTCCAGCCCAGTCTTTAACATTCAGGCAACAGCCCCCTAGGCAAAAACTCGGAGTAGAAGGCAACTTCACTTGGCTCATGCTTGATTTTAGGTAAGTATTTTTTTTTATTATTATGTTATGTTAGTCACCATACAGTACATCATTAGTTTTTGATGTAGTGTTCCATGATTCATTGTTTGCGTATGACACCCAGTGCTCCACTCAATATGTGTCCTCCTTAATACCCATCACCAGGCTAACCCATCCCCCTACGCCCCTCCCCTCTAGAACCCTCCGTTTGTTTCTCAGAGTCCATAGTCTCATGGTTCATCTCCCCCTCCAGTAAGTATTTCTAAGCAAAAGCAAAGCCCAACTTCATATGTACAAACAAAAGAATCCACACATCTAATTTCACCTTGTTATGCAATGTGATTCATTCTTATGCATCTCTTCAGTGTCTCTCACACACAGGGGAAGCGGCACTAACTTTGAGGAGAATGTTCCTACATGCAGAATTCTGTCCTTTCTCTGGCCTCAGTGTTGGAGGGGGTCAGGCAGGCTAGATACCAAAGTGAGGCTGAATTTCAGGCAAAAGATTGGATGCCTCTTTGAAATATTTGAGGAGAGAGGCTGTATTCACCTGGAGGGAAAAAATAAAAGCTCCTTGACATAGAAAGAAGATGTTGCCCAGGATTTGACAGAAGTGTAATGGGTCTCAACCCAGGGGAGAACTAAGTTGACAGTTTTAGCATTGGAGACAGAAATGGAATGGACGGAAGAGAAAAGAAAGTTCAGTAAGTATTGAAGGAACAAAGGTACACTTGTTCTTGAGGAGGGAAGCCATCAGAGCTATGCCATAAAATGTCTGCCTAGAATATGGGTGATGGCCCCAAGAGGTGATATGCACACCTTGGGAACATTAAGATGCAAATCAGGGAACTGTACATATCCATTGGGATAAATTTTGAAGCAAGTAATTCCTGAATAAAACTGATAATAAGGATCCATTATCTCAAATAATAAGAAATCCAGGGTTAGAAGGATTCAAAAGTTGATGTGGCAGCTTAATAATGTCAACAAAAAAACTTCAGTTTAATGCTGATTTTCTGCTCTACATAACTGTTCATGCATTGGCAGTTTCTCTCATTATCACAAATTAGATCAAACAACTCTTGCGTCCTATTCTCACAAAACAGTATCTATAAAATAAGAAAGTGGGTTGGAACATAAAAGGGGTGGCTCTTTTAGTGGTGGTGATCCAGTGGGGATAATACCAATTCCCAGAAGACTTCTTATATCCCATTGACCAAATCTGAGTCATCTATCAGAGGAAATAGGATAGTTCTATTTTGCTTAAATTAATCAAAATCTCATCCCCTGGGGTTGAGTACAGTGCTGCAAGAATAAAATTGAGGCTATATTTATAAGGAAGGAAAGATATCCATTGGTTAGAAAACCTTGAGTTGCCATATTTAGCTCCTTGCATTTCCCATATTCTATCTTAAAAAATACTTCTAGGAAGTAAAGACTTCTGCAGGAGGAAAGTTTGAGAAACTGAGATTCAGATTCAGTCTAAGAGAAAAAAGAAAAAAAACAGTGAAATAAAAATTTCTCTTTCTGGTAAAATGGTCTAAGTAATTGAGATGCAACACCCCAAGAGAAATAACAATTAAAAAGTGGACAAAATATTAAAACCATCTCTTTGAAACTATAAAGAGCTAACAAAACAAGGAATAGTTGTGAGGCCACAATCAAGAAGCAAATGGAAATGGATAAAGACAAAGCAAGCACTTAAGCCCATTGTATCTGCCAATTCTGAAGGAAGTAGCTGAAAGGCTCAGAAGCCCTTAGAAGCCCTCAAGGGGCATAGCACTTGGGAGTTCAGAACCTTCTCTGAAAAACGGGAGAAAACTACCAGACTTTGCATTGTTAACAGAAAGTGTCAGGCACTAGGAGTGAGGGGTAAATCAGAAACAGACCTGGCCTCACCAGGTCTTCAGCTTCAAATCACCTCATTTCTAGAAACTTCTGCAAGGAGATCTGAAATAGCTGGTATCTCTTCTGTCTGGCAGAAGCAAACAATATTCTCTGGAGGAAGATAACATAACTTTAGGCCTTTAATTACTCATTTTCTCATACTTTTAATTTGAAAAGATTTATACACATTGTCATGCTTTTTCACCTACTGGCACGTAATCAAATCATCCTGACACATGAGGAGATAAGACAATAGGACTGAAAAGCAAGAACAATGGGAAACAAAACCAACCCAATGGGATGCAGAGGGTGAAGATACCATATGTACAATTTAACTATGTTTATTGTCTTCAAGGTAAAAAAGAAAATATCACAAATTTTTAGAGAAAACAGGAATTAAGAAAAAGAGTCAAAGGTAAACTCTAAAATAAATAATTGAAATTAGAAAAATTAATGAATGGGTTTAATAGCAAATTTGATACAGCTGATTAGAGAATTAATGTACCAGATGTTAAGTCAGAAGAAAATATCCTGAATGATGGAGAAAGAAGAGGACGGGACATATAGAAAAGATTATGCAAAATAAAGGAAACTGAGAGAGAAAGCATTAACTAAGTGTAATTAAAATCCTAGAAGGAGGGGCGCCTGGGTGGCTCAGTCATTAAGCAGCTGCCTTGGCCTCAGGTCATGATCCCAGGGTCCTGGGATCCAGCCCCACATGGGCTCCCTGCACAGAGGGGAGTCTGCTTCTCCCTCTCCCCCTGCCTGCCACTCTGCCTACTTGTGCTCTCTCTCTCTGTCAAATAAGTAAATAAAATCTTTTTAAAAAATCCTAGAAGGAAAGGAAAAGAGAGAATAGGCAAAGAAATATTTGAAGCAATAATGGCTGAGAATTATGCAAAACTAATTAAAAAATTAAACTATAGAAGCCATAAACACCATCAACAGTAAGCAGAATAAATAAAAAGAAAATTACACCTACACACAGAAAAAAAAATGCTAAAAATTAAGATGAAGATAAATTCCTAAGAGCAGCTAGAGAAACAACAAAATACTTTCAAAAGCTAACAATAATAATGGCTGACTTCTCAACAGAAATAAAAAAGAGCTTATACCTTCAAATTTCTGAAAAATATAATTGTCAAGCAAGATTTACATAGCAAGTGAAAGGAAAATAAAAACATTTTCAGAGAAGTAAAAACCAAGAGCATTTTCAACATTACACTTGAGCTAAAAGGAAATACTAAAAGAAAGGAAGGAACAAAACAGTGTTAAATACATGGGCAAATTTTTTTATTGGCTAAACATATGAATAATGCTTCTAGGCTTTTAAAACTGTAGAGAATTAAAATACATGAAACAATACACAAGTTGAGAGGGAAAGCAAAAGGTTTTTAGGCTCTTGCATTTTGCGGGAAGAGGAAGGAGTTCTAATTCACATTAGACATTGATAAATTGAAAAAACATGTTGTAATCTGTAGGATACCACTGAAGAAACTGTTACCAAAAAAGTATGTATCACCTTATTCACAGATGAAGTAAAATGCAATAATAAAAAAGAACCAATCCAAAAGAGAGAGCATTTCTTTGTCATTCACCATATAAACAAAATAAAGGAGAGAAAGCATATGATCACCTCAAAAGATGTAGCAGAAAGTATTTGGTAACTTTCAGTATCCATTTGTGATGGAAAATCAACCAAATTATAAAAGAATTTTATTGAGGTACAACAGACGTACAATATACTGCACATACTGAAAGTATTTGATTTGGTAAGTTTTGACATGTACATTCCCCTGTGAAACTATCACTACAGTTAGGCTAAGCACATCCAGCACCTCCCCAAATCTCCTGGTGCCCTTTTGTAATTGTTCTTTCTGCCTCCTCCTATAACCACTCCAGGTCCATTGAATCACTCTACTGCTCTTGGTTGTTATAGTTTTGTTTGCATTTTTTAGAATTTCATGTAAACTGAGTCATACAGTCTGTGCTCTTTTTTGTCTGGCTCCTTTCATTCAGCCTTATTATTTTGAGATTCATCTATGTTATTTTAGGTATCCATGGTCCATTCCTTTTTATTGCTGAGTAGTATTCTATTGTATTGGTATACTACAATCCAGTTATACATTCACCTGTTTGTTTTTTTTTTAAAGATTTTATTTATTTATTTAACAGAGAGAAACACAGCAAGAGAGGGAACCCAAGCAGGGGGAGTGGGAGAGGGAGAAGCAGGTTCCCCGCTCAGTGGGGAGCCCGATGCAGGGCTCAATCCCAGGACCCTGGGATCATGACCTGAGCCAAAGGCAGACGCTTAACGACTAAGCCACCCAGGCGCCCCTACGTTCACCTGTTGATGGACATTTACACTGTTTCCAGTTTGGGGCTATCACAAATGAAGCTGTCATGAACATTTATATACAAGTCTTTGTAAGAATATATGCTTTCATTTCTCTTGGGTATATACCTGTGAGTGGAATGGCTAGTTCCTATGGTTGGTAATGTTTAACTTCTTAAGAAATTGCCAAACTGCTTTTCTAAAGTAGTTCTACTGTTTTATATTCCCACCGGCAAAGTGTAAGAATTCCATTTCATCCACATCTTTCCCAACACTTGGTTATCTTTTTTATTTTAGCCTTTCTAGTAAGTATGTGGGTAAAATTTCCCTAATAATTAAGGATGTTGAGAACCTTTTTAAGTGCTTATTTGACATCCGTTTATCTTTGGTAAAATATCTTTAAATCTTTGTACATTATTAAATTTGATTTTAAACATTACTGCATTTTGAGAGTTTAAATATAAATATAAATACAAACTGGAGACAATTCTTTTATCAGATGCATGATGTGCAAATATTGTATGCCAGTCTTTGCTTGTCTTTTAATTCTCTTAATGCAATTTAACAACAAAACTTTTAATTTTGATGAAGTTTACTGTTTTTTTTTTTTCCTTTTAAGGATTATGTCTTTGGTGTCATATCTCAGAAATCTTTGCCTAACCCAACATCACAAAGATGTTCTCATGTTTTCTCCTAGAACTTACAAGTTTCAGATTTTACACTTAAATCTGTGATTCATCCTTAATTGTTGAATATATTGCAAGCTATGGAGTAAGATTACATTTTTGCGTATGGATATCCAATTGTTCCAGCATCAACAGTTGAAAATACTACTCTTTCTCCAATGAATTGCCTTTATATAAACCTTTGTCAAAAATAAGTTGTCCGGGGTGCCTGGGTGGCTCAGTCATTAAGCAACTGCCTTCGGCTCAGGTCATGATCCCAGGGTCCTGGGATGGAGTCCCGCAAGGGGTTCTTTGCTCAGTGGGGAGCCTGCTTCTCCCTCTTCCACTCCCCCTGCTTGTGTTCCTTCTCTCACTGTATCTCTGTCAAATAAATAAATAAAATCTTAAAAAAAAATAAGTTGTCCAATACCACATTTAAGGCCTCTCCCTTGGTGCACTGGGATATAGGAAATTATAAACAGCAAAATCCCATTGTAGATAAGTTGATTATAACCTAACTGCTGTATAGTTTGACTCCACTACACTACATTGTTCCAAAGAATGTTACAGTGTCATTAGAGAGATGAGAAGAATGATTAGCATTCAGATATTTTAAAGATGCCTATTAGTTTTCTCTGTAGCTTTGGCTTTTCCTCTATTGACAACTTGCAATGAAAATAAAATATTTGGGTAGCATAACCAGGAAGGCTTTCAGTTTAGTGCCTTAGATCTGGACATTTAAGAACATCTATAAGAAAGACCATTAATGAAAAGCAAATTATATCTGTTGTTTGTGTCTGTTTGTGTGAATATTCAGTGAATGGTGTGCTTTACTTGGCTATTACAGGAATGAGTATACTGGCTTGGGAATTTTTGTGTGTGCATATTTATATGTGGGTAAAATGCCATTGTTTATTTTGAGTTATCCAGTTAAGAGTTTTTGATGTCTTCAAATGTACATTTTTTTTGGTTTTGAAAAATACTCACAGCCAAAAAAAAAGTTGTCCATATACGTATGGTTTTATTTCTGGATTCAGTATCATTTTTCATTGATCTTTTTATCTCTCTTGATGCCAATATCACACCGTTTTTATTATTGCAGCTTTAAAATAAATCTTGAAATCAGGAAGTACTAGCCCCTCAAGTTTATTCTTCATTTTCAGAGTTGTTCTGGCCCCTCCAAGTCCTTTGTACTTCTGTGTTCAATTTGGAATCAACTAGTCAATTTTTACGAAAAATCCAGTCAAGCACAAAGTAATATGTAGTGGCTATTTAATATACTCAACGAAAGTTAACAAACATGTATAGGTAAAAAAAAAAAACCTATTATCTCATTGGGATGAAACTACTGGGCTCATTCCCTCTGTATCTCACATACATCTACCTTATTCAGCACAAAATTCAAATGTATACTTTATCAAGTTTACAAATTACTAGATTATAATAAGAAGTGAACATCACCATGTGCTAGGGACTATGCCAACCCTTTATGTATGTTATTTCATTTAACACTCACAACAGCAAGCAAGGAAGGTACTATGATGCCTCTCTATTTAACAGATAAAGACATTGAGGCTCAGAAAGGTTAAGTAATTCATCCAGGGTCACATACCCTTGATTTGACTCCAAATCTGGTTTATTGACCATATGGCTACACTGCCTCTGGGACCCTAGAGATCCATTTAGATAATTAAATGCATGCCTTATCTGCTCTTTACTAGTCTATAAACCCCACAGAGACAGAAATACCGGTGCTCATATAGCACCTTGAACACAATCATATGGTAGGCATCTAATACATTTTTTTTTGAAAGAGTGAGTGAATGAACAAATAAATGAATAGGTGAGGAAAAAAAGAAAAAAAAAGAGTTTGAATTGAGTTGAGGCATACAGAATTCAGATGCATTTGTCCATAAGGCCTCTTGTAATGTTTTTTAATGATTTACAAAAAGGTAAAATCTGGACCACCACCAAAGTCAAAGTCAAAGAAGTCAAAGAAGCTGTTCCTGTGGAAATGAAATCTGATAGTTCCAGTTGTGGTGAGAGAAAAGTCTGGTAAGCCTTGCAACCCAGTGTTGACTGCCCAACAGGTATTGTAGAAAAAGCATCTGCACAAGAAGACTCAATGACCTAGGAAATACTTTTTGCAAGTTAGAGATCTGGATTCCTTAACTAATCACACCATTTTAGAATTTTGAAGCTAAAGAGATCTTACAAATCATTGATTCTGCCTCTCCATTTCAACACAAAGAAATGGAGCTCCAGAGAGACTGATGGCCCTATCTAATGTCACACGGTTTGCTGTTAACAGAAATCCAAATACTCTAATTCCCAGCCCAATACTCTTCTCCAACACATAGTCTCTATGTGTATCCAGTCATAGATGATCTCACACTTTTTATGACCTGTAGACTAAAGAGGGATTTCTGCAGACAGGATTAATGTCTTCACAGTCCTCCAGAGAAAAGAATGGTAAAGGCCTATTAGAGGAAAGAGAGGCAAATAAACAGGGGTCTGGGGGGTTTCAAGAACAAGCTGAAAATACAAACGGTTCCCTCTTGTTAGCCTTCCTGACAGTTTCAATGACAGTAAAATTTCCATGGTATTTATAAGAGAAGCCAGAAATTCTCTTCAGCCTGGGTTGACTCTAATTTGGAATATTTTCCTATGGCGACCCACTGCCATTTGGCCAAATTACTTCACTGTTTTTGACCAACCCACTTTGCCCAACTAGTTTCCTCTACCCCAAGGATACCATGCACTGATAATATCTACAACTAGGTACCAGTATTTGGTACTCATATTCATGATCTTTAATTTTCCCTATGACCTTGGAAATTAGGGGTGACAATCATTCTTGTTTAATAGATGAAGTAACAGACGTTCAGAGTGCATAATGCATCCTCGGTAACACTATTAAGAAGACACAGAACCAGAAATCAAACCCAGGTCCTGGGGATGCCAACATTTTTGCTTTTCCCACACAGTGCAGAAAGACTGATACAGCTGAATGATGCATTCCCAGCCAGCACATACTATTGACCAAACTGATCAGTAAGTGCTCTGGTTTGTTGGACAGAAAGAGTGTCCTTCATGGGTGTCCAGAATAATCAATGGTTAGAGGAATCACTCACTGACAAATAGAGGAGGGATATAAAAGCAGGATGAAAGAGTCAGAAAAAAATAATAATTAAAAATAGATAATTTGTGGCAGACACAACTCCACACACTTTACAAAGTATATTCTTGCTTAATTCTTACAACAACACTAGGAAGGGTTTCTCTTAAGGATGAGGAATGGGAGGCTTTTAGACTTAGATGGCCTACTCAAAATCACACAGCTAGGACAACAGTGAAAGTCTTCCTTCAGAGCCCAATTTCTTAACCCTAGAAGGGTAAAAAAATCACCTGAAAGGGAAAGAAAGAGAAACAAAACACCAAGGAACTGGAAGTGTCAAGGGACAGGGTGAACACCACATTAAAATATGCAACTTTTGAGGCACCTGTCAGTGACTCAGTCGGTTAAGCATCTGACTCTGGATTTTGGCTCAGGTCCTAATCTCAGGGTCGTGAGATCAAGCCTCAGGTTGGGCTCTGTGCTGGGCCTGGAGCCTGCTTAAGATTCTCTCTCTCTCCCTCTGCCCCTTCCCTCTTGCTCTCTCTCTCTCTAGAATAAAATAAAATATGCAACTTTTACTTAACAAAAATAATTGTTGTTAAACACCAGCCTCAAAGTTCTCTAAAGTACCTTCTTAAATTCTATAAAGCTAAAGTTGAATTTCTTCTTCCTGTTTAAGACTTAATATAAGTCTCCAGATATAAATAAGAAATTCTGTTGTCTCTGTGCAATATACTTTGTTTAGTGTGAAACTGAGTAGTGCAATTGTGTTTACTATTAATGGTTAGAAAACCAATTGTTGTGTGATTCACCATAAATGATAATGGCGCATGAAAAATGAATGATCACTATTTGGTCTCTAGAGCTAAATCAGATCAAGAACAAGAGTAAGCTACCAGTGATGATGAATCTCATTTCTGATCTGCATAAAAACACTGGGAGCTTGCAACTCCCCCCTTGAGTGCAGGTGTGACCTAAAGCCTTTGTTCAAACAAAGCAGCCTTGTGGGTTACTAAGTACACTTAGCTAAGACTGTGAGTGCCCTACTCTTCATCTTGGTCTCTCTTCTCAAATTAAACAACTCATCAAGAAGAATCTAGGTGCTCAGGAGGCACATGGGCTCTGAAGAGACAGATCAGATTTGATTCCTGCCCCATCACTTACTAGCTGTTTGTGACCTTAGATGACACATTAGAAGCATCTGCTCATGCCCCAGTATCCATTCTTACCTTTTCATACAGTAACAGAATTTTTAGTTGGGCACATTGCCACTCAGAATACAGACTACGTTCCTGACCCTTCCTTGTAGCTAATTCTCTTATGTGTCCCATATTGTCTAATTCTGTCCAGTTTGAGAGTCCTATGAGCAATTTCTGAGAACTTTCCTGAAAAGAAGGCTAATATACTCTCTGCCCTTGTTATTCATTCTTTCCTCAATTCTATTACCTAAATCATGGATCTCACCCTGAAAAATGAGGTTGAAGGTATTACCCAATGGATGAAAAAATGGAGAACTGGTGGGGGTCTCAGCCTCTGCAGACTTGAGACAGAGCCACAAGATGCCATCCAAACCCAGGACAACATCTCTGCACATTTACATGATAGAGAAATGCACTTCTGACTTAACTGTTATTTTTAAGGTTTTTCTCATATTTGTATTCAAACCTAATCTGAACTAATACAGACAAGTTGTATAAAATGAGAATAATAATAGTATACATGTAGCTCAGAGGTTTATTGTGAGGATTAAATGAGAAAATGCAAAAAAAAAAATAAAAAAATAAATGAGAAAATGCATGTAAATACAAAGCCTGGATAATAAGAATTAAAATTTGTCATTATTATTAATGATAGTATTTCTTGCCTAATGAGGACAATTTTCTTGTCTTAGGCCTTATATAGGAATTATGATATTTGAGGCACTTCCTCAGACTAAGACATCATAAGAAAAAATATAAATGGTCTTATAGAATCACTGTAGTCCTCATACCTGAGGCCACTTCTTTCTCTATACTAAGAGACAATTTTATATAAGGAATAAAGGATTATGGTCTAGACAGCCCAGAAGATAGACTACCAGGTTTTTTCTTTCTAATTTCTCTTTTCCAGTACTCATTATCAGTCATTAAGTGCTCTTGTCAATTACAACATTCCCACACTATGCTGTCCAGTTTTCAAGAATTCAGTCTATTTTAAACCAATTATGTTTTAAATTTATCACTTCCTAGCACCTTAAACTCATCATTAAATTATTTCCAAATCATAACATAAAATGGGATTATTTCTGGGGAGGGTTCTGAATATGTGTGTTGATTTTCTTGCCTTTGTTACTAAATAATTTAAACATAACTTTGCTCTCCACTCATCACAGAGGTAAAATATAAGTACAAAATGAGTAGTGGAGATCATGGGAGAGAGAAAATCCTGTGCCAGGGAAGAACTGCATGTGCCAAGGAAGTTTCCATTGAAGAGATGAAGCCTAAAAGAAGAGCAAGATTAAGATTTACAAAAAAGAAGAAAGGGCTTTCTAGAGAAGGGGCAAAAGTACAGGACAGGGCAAGGGAGTAAGCCCTTCCAGGTGAAGCAGAGAATTCATGTGGCAAAGCAGGTGAGGGTATCAAAAAGGCACCCTGAGATTAGGACATGAGGAGCCCCAAATACCAAATAAAGGAATTAGGACCAATGGGGCTGAGCAGAAACGTGAATATACAAAATGATGGCTTAGCTCGTGGTAATGAGCTGGATGGATTAGAAGTGGAAGAGATGAAGAGAACAATCTAGGAGAACACTTGTTGAGATATAGTTCACATAATATGTAATTCATGCATTTAAAGTGTAGAAGTCAGTGATTTTTGGCATATTCACAGGTTGTGCATCCATCATCATGATCTAATTTTAGAACATTTTTGCTCCCCCCCTAAAAACAATCTTGTATCCATTAGCAGTCAATCCTTATTCCTTCCCTTTCCTCCTCAGCCCTTAAGTAGATTAATAAACTAATCTACTAAATGTCTATATAGATTTGCAGACTCTGGACATTTCGTATAAATGGAATGACACAGTATGTGGCTTTTTGTGACTGGCTTCTTTCACTGATCATTACGTTTTCAAGGGTCATCCATGTTGCAGCATGCATGGGTCAATACTTCATTTATTTTTATTTACAAATAATATTTCATTATATGGATATATCACATTTAATTTATCCATTCATTAATTTTAAGATGAACATTTAGGTTGATTCCACTTCAAGCTATTATAAATAATTCTGCTATAAACATTCTTGCAAGAACTTTTTGTGTAGACATATGTGTTTATGTCTCTTGGGTATATATATAGGAGGAGAACTGCTGAGTCATATGGTAACTCTACGTTTAACATTTTGAAGAACTGTCAAATTTTGTCCAAACTAGCTGTCCTCTTTTACATTCCGAATAGCACTGTATGAAGGTCTGAATTTCTCCAAATCCTTGCCAATACCTATTACTGTCTTTTAGATTATAACTAGTATACACACTAGTAGGTATGAGGTGATAACTCATTGTGTTTCCCTGATGATTAATAATATTTATTACAAGTTGTAAGAGCTCTTGAGTTACTTATTTTTATATGTCTTTATATATTCTGGATGCAAGTCAGATATATGACCCAATATATAATATGCAAATATTACTCTTATTCTTTTGGTTGCCTTTTTACCTCCTGATGGTGTCCTTTGAAGCACAACACTTTAAATTTTGGTTCAGCTCAATTTATCTATTTTTTCTTTTGTCATTTTTGCTTTAGGCGTCCAACCCAGGCAACTATGCCCACCTATGTTTTCTTCTACAAGATTTATAGTTTTAGCTCTTACATTCAGGTCTATGATCCATTTTGCACTGACTTTTGTTATATACATGGTATGAGGTATGGATACAACTCCATTCTTTTGCATGTGGATATACGGTTGTGTGAGCACCATTTGTTAAAATAGCAGATTTTTTTCCATATAATCCAGGCATGTAATAAGGTTCCAGACAAGGGTGATGTCCTAAGAACCACTAGGAAAGCATTATAAAAAATATGGATTAGTAGCCAGACTATGAAGAGGCAAGAGAGGGGTATGGCTGGCTAACCAGGAGAATAATGTTACTGCCATTGACATGAATAGGAAAGTCAGGAGAGGAAAGAGTTTTTAGAATAAGATAAGCTCCACTTCGGACATGTGAGTTTGCATTGCCCAGAGGAAAATATATAGAACATCTGAGAAGATGCATAATGGTAATGTAATGCCAGAAATATTCTTCATGATGATGCTAATTAAGTGCTTTCCCCAGGAAAAAAAAAAAATTAGAGATGAAACAATACCAAGGTAAACAATTTTATTTAGACAGGAAGAAGAGGTAGAATAAAAAATATTTTAAGTAATTTATTAAATAATTCATTCATTCATTCTTTCAACTGATACTTATGGAGCCCTAATCGTGTGTCAGGAGCTACAATAAGCACCTGGAGCTGGAGGAGGTCACGCTCAGCATGGTCTACCTTCATGAAACTTTCTATCCAGAGCAGGGAATGAGACAATTAAATAAATGATTATAATATAATTACAAATGTATGATAAAGAAAATATAGAGTTCAACAGAAAGCATTTACCTCAGTCCAAGTGTGTCAGGGAAGGTACTAGATGATTCATTCTCCAGCCTCAAACCTGAGCAAAAAAAAAAAAAAAAAAAAGCCAAAGAAAGAGGCAGGGAGTCAGGGGAAGCATCCAGGTAGAGGAGAGCATGTGCAAAAAAGAGAAGAGAATGTTGTTCATTTGACGAAGTACTGAAAGATCCCTGGTAAGGCCAGAGTACTGAGCCCTAGGAGAGGAGGCGTGGTCGAGAGATAAGCAGCTAAATTCCCAGAGGAATGCCCACATTCCTCACACCTCCTAAGCTTGCTCCCTCCATACTGTCTGATCTTTTGGTCTTTCTCATTTCTCATTCACCCAAACCTATGCCTAGCTTCAACCTCAGGTTCTGCCTCTTTCAACACCCCAGATGCTTACTCTTAACACGTCCTTCTGCTTGGGTTCCTATCCTCATCGACTCCATTTGTTCCCCCACTAATACTGAAGAGTAATGTGGGAGCCATTGCTAGAGTTTTATTAACTTCTTCCATTTCTTGGGCTGGCCAGCTCCCCACAGTAGCTTAGCAGCTGTGATGCTTTGTTTGTAACCACGCCCTGAGGCTTCCTCTGCTGCTCCTCAAATACTGGTCCCACGGCACTGCTAACCCTCTTCGTCTTCCCTTGTCTTCCACTAGACAGAGTTTTAGAGGTCAAAGAGGTGTAGGGCAAAGAACTTGGGTTTTGAAAATAGAAAACTGAATCTAATACCAGCTCTGCCACCCACTAGCCATCTGGCCACAGGTAACTAACCTAATGTCTTTGAGTCTTAGTCTACTCATAAACTGGGGTAATGCCTACCACGGAGTGAGCAATGCAAATGAAAGAGATCTGCAAAACACCTGGCTTGTGGTAGGTATTCAGTGAATGCTGGTTTGCTTTCATTCCTGTCCTCTGCTAAGTGTAGAGCAAAGAGTTTGCCTTCTATGCCTCATATTCCTGCCTAGCCTCTTTTTGCAAGAGATCCCTCCCCTGAGATTCGGCTTTCTAAATTGTGCACCCTTTATCTCTCGTCCTTCATTGTGTTTTGTCCTTTAATCACACACACCTCTCCAGTCTTGAAAACATCTCCACCTGATGCTTTGCTCCTCTCTCTCCCTGTCTCTGCTGTCTCTCTCCTTTCTGTCTCTCTCTCTCCCCCAACCTGCCCCCTTTCACATTGCTCAGCTTCTCAAATGAATTTTCCATATCCACTGCCTCTGCTTCCTCACCATACTCTCACCTTTTCATTGCCTACCACTGGGGGGTTTGTCCCCATCTCTGTTCTGAAACCTCTCTGGGAAGTCATAAGAACTTCCTTATTGCTAAAACAAATGGTTTTTCTGCTTGGCATTTTGTATATATATTTATAACATATAATAATATAAATTAATAATATGTATTATAGTAAATAAGTTAATATATTATATATTAATATAATATAAATAAATGTTTTATGTATAAAGTTATACATAGTACATATACAGTTATATACATGTGTATATATGTATATATAGTTATTTATAGTATATATATTTAATAGTTATGTACATAATGTTATATACAGTTATATATGTAATGTTATATATGCCTAATATGTATTGCATTACATTATATATTACATTACATGTATTTTCTATATATATTACATTATGTACATTATACTTTATTATACCTATCTGTCTGTCTATATTTAAGATATGCTTTGACATGAAGATAAATCATCAGGGACAAAATTCCCTGTTTTATCCGATATGTTGCTAAGTGACTGTTGCCTACTCAGAAGATATACATTTCATGTCCAGTTTAATGAACTGATTCAGATTCCTGGACCACCTATAAGTAAACAGTCTAATTGTTGATATGAGGATTAATAGAAAACTCTACAAATGAGTAATACTTAGAAAATATGAACCAAAAACAAATAAAGCAAAAGTACAAAGCGAAGCAAAATTTGCCTTGGATACATGACTTAGCAAAGAGCATGAAATAAATGGCAGATTTAAAAGTTGAAGCTGAAAAAGTTTCCTGATAGAGTTTGTTAGAAATGTCGGTTTTTCACAATTATAAATTTATTTATGAAAGTAATTGAAGTTATTTGTTTTGAAAACCTATCTCCTGCTTTCCCATTGTATCTTGTCTAGGAAACAGATATAAAAAAAGCTCACCACTACTTGCAGAGGATAGACACACACAACAGGGGGATGGAGGCCCTTTGTGTCCTCTGTGCCTTGCACAGAGGGGAGAAGGGTCCCTGCAGTATGCTCCAGGGGAGAGCAAGAAGGCCCGGTGGAGGGAGGGCAGCAAGAGGAAGAAAGAGCCGGAGTGTGGAGGAGACAGATGGCACAGGGTGGGTTCTGAGTGTGTGAACTGGAGGTAAACTGCTCTTGTCACATTCTGCTGAGCATTTACGCATTGCCTTCAGAATAAGTTATCACTGTCCTTCAGAGTTCTCATTAGCTCAGCAATGTCAAGCGAAGAGGTTTGGGGCCTTCCTGCAGATGCCCAGGGGAGAACTTGGTCTGAGCTGAGACACACTCAGGGGTGAGGTTACCAGACTGGGGGGTCAGAAGTGCTGACATTTGAATCTGTGGACACAGATGCAGCAAGCAGATGGTGAGATCAGAAAAGATTGTAAATCCAAAATCAGAAACATGGGCACGGAAGAGAGAGGTTCTAAGCTGTGGTTGGCATCAGAAAGAATCATGAGATTTGTTCAGGAGAGCAAGGGATTGAAGCAGAAAAAGTCATAACCTAGAAATCTGAAGACTGGGTTCTAACTCTATTGTGTACTACATACTTGATCTTGGACAAGTCATCTAGTTTTTAAGCACCAGTCTCTCTCTCTCTTTTTTTTTTTTTTACCATTTTTTTAACTTCTCCAAGCCAGAATGTCTCCATCTGAAAAATAGATAAAATAACAGAATCTTTCTCATTGTAATGTTTTAAGAACTAAATGAGATAACCCTTTAAATGAGATAACCCTGAGATATAAAGACCCTAGCATACAGTAAGCATTCAATACATTCATTGTTGATCCTTTTGTTACTTTTGTCATCATTTCTATCCTGCAGGGATTCAGTGCAGATCCATCAGTGGAGCTAATATGTGTAAGCCCGGGGCGTGGCTACATGGGTTCTCAGACCCTAAGCTTTGCTACACAACCTGTTCTATTACCCTTGTCTCCACTCATTTGATTTCTCGGGAAACATCAGTCTGAAGTCAAATAAAAAGCTGCTGACAGCCCTTAGACACTGATGTCACCAGCAGTGAACTGTCTGAAAAGGCAAGATGGCGATCCTTCAGGGAGATAAAAGTTGACAAGGACATTGAGTGCCACAAGGGCTACCTTGGCTGAGACAACAGTAACATGCCCCCCTAACTGCCCAGTTAAGATTAACTTCAGTGTGGTCATGGTAAAGCCTGCCAATTTCAACTACAATAAAATATATGCACGCACACACACACACTGAAAAGAATGGGAATAAATACATCCCAAATTTGAGTGATTACATCTGGCCTGAGGGATAACTTTTACTTTATTCTCTATACTGTTCTGATTTCCAAATTTTCTGCAATGTACAGGTATTGCTAATATACTCAGGAAAAAAGTTATAATTAAAGGCTGAGGTCCCTTTACCTGGATTTTGGTGACATAAAGAAAAGGGACATAAGACCATATTGTTCAGGGGAAAGAAGGAGCAGGGAATTTGAAGCTATGTCCAAAGCTTTTCAGGGGTGCCTGGGTGACTTGGCTGAGTGTTCCACTCTTGGTTTTGGCTTAGGTCATGATCTCAGTGTCTTGGGATCAAGCCCCACATCTCGCACCATGCTCAGCAAGGAGCCTGCTTGAGATTTTCTCTCTCCCTCTCCCTCTGCCCCTTCCCCCACTCACATTCTCTTACTCTCTCTCTCTCAAATAAATCTTAAAAAAAAAAAAAAGTCGTTTTTCATTCTTGCATCCCTTCTTTCTGTTTCCACAGTCTCTCCCCTCCCTATTCTGGATCTGTATCACTAGATTATTGTAACCTGGTCTTACAATTTATTTCCTCACTTCCAAGCTCTACTTGAGGCCGTGCCTCCCACACAGCAAGAACACATCCTGCTGCAAGCATCATCTTTGCCAGTTAACTTCCTGTTCAGTCACTTATAATGATGTCCTGTCACATTGGATATCACTCAACAGTTGTCCACTGTTCAATATCTTTTCTTAATATTCCTTTGCTATATTTTCTTTTGCACTCCTATTTCTCACTAAAACTTTGTGAGCCCTCTGCATTTCAGCTAAACCAACGGTTCTCAAAGTGTGGTCCTCGGGCCAGGAGCATCAGCATCACTTGGGAACTTGAAATGCCATTCTCTGGCCCCATCCCAGACCACAGAATCAGAAACTGTTTTATCCAGCTGTCCAGGTATTTGTGATACGTGTTAACATTTGAGAGCAAATTTTAAGCACTGAGCTAAACTGACTTGCTGGCTCTCTTCAAACCATGCTTGTTCATTCACAGCTGGTTTCCTTTATACATAGTATGGGGCTTTGTAAAGAATCAACTTGGGGGGCGCCTGGGTGGCTCAGTTGGTTAAGTGACTGCCTTCGGCTCAGGTCATGATCCTGGAGTCCTGGGATCGAGTCCCACATCGGGCTTCCGGTTCAGCGGGGAGCCTGCTTCTCCCTCTGACCTTCTCCCCTCTCATACTGTTTCTCTCTCTCTCTCTCAAATAAATAAATAAAATCTTAAAAAAAAAAAAAAGAATCAACTTCGGTGTTGGGGCGCCTGGGTGGCTCAGTCAGTTAGGCATCAGACTCTTGATTTTGGCTCAGGTCATGATCTCAGGGTTCCAAGATCAAGCCCTGTGTCAGGCTCCATGCTAGGTGTGGAGCCTGCTTAAGATTCTCTCTCTCCCTCTCCCTCTGCTCCTCCGGCCACCTAAAAAAAAAAAAAAAAAAAAGAATCAACTTGGGTAGGATAAACTATGTTTCCCAGAATTTCCTTACCTGTGGGTGTCTGGTTAGGCTGGGTCACCTCAGATTTCAGTGCAAGACTTGGAGAATGGAAGCAACGCTGCAGCCATTGTGTAGCTCACATGTTGTCACTCACCTGCAGAATCATTTCATGGGTGTGGGGCAGCAGCTGGGTCTGCAACCACTCTACCTCCCCGTGAACCCTCCTTCACCTTCTAACTCCGGGGCGAGATGGGCATTTAGCTCGATGATGAAGGGCCCCAGCTTCTCCTGTGGACACCCACACACCTAAAACGGAAGTGAAATCAGTGAAAACCACCAGTTCAATTTGTGGATTCCAGCTTGTCTCTGTTCTATCTCAGACCTGGCTTCTTCTCCCCACCCACACATCCTACGGATTCCCAAGTCCTGCATCAGATACAGAGACAACAGCTTCACAGCACGAGCCACAGATGAGGCAGATGTCTCCTCCCCCGCAGGAAAGGTGAGGGCAGAGGCACAGGAAGAGGATTCCCTGCCCTCCCCCCAGGCCTCACTGAGGCCCCAGCTTCTCCTCTACACTACTCCACACACGGAAACAGTTCAAACCTGAACTCCAGGAGGTTTTCCAGATAAATCCTATTCCAGTTCTATTCTCCCTTTCCTAATTCTGAAAGGTATGTTGCTGTCCTTTGTAGTCTGACAGTAACCGTTCTCAGGCTGTTTCACATATGCTGGTTATGCCACCACATCTAGACTTTGAGCAGTTTGGGCCCGCAATCCTGTGTTCCTCTGTCCTGCTCTGCAAACCACCACCCCCCCCCCCGACCCCAGCACGTAGTAAAGCAAATTCTATTTAAAATGTTTAGTGATATCACCTTCTCTCCCTACACTTCATATTCTTCCTGGACCTTCTTTATCACTCCCAATGCTTCATATCTAGGCTGATGATATTCAAATATGCATCTCCTATCTTGACCTCTTTCCTGAACCTCAAGCCTTATATCCAGGGCTTACTGAACAGCTTAAGGAGAGCCCTAAGGCACTTCATTTTCATCCAACAAGCTCAAAAAACTGAACTTGTCATTCAGCCAATCCCAATGTTTTTGAGTCTTCAATCTAAGAGAACTGCACCTCCACCCACCCTGGTGGCCAAACTCAAGCTAAGACCTGGGTGTTATCCCAGATGTCTCACTCTTTCTCCATAAAGCCAATCCGGTTACTGTATCATCTAGATGCTTCCTCCTTGATCCTGTCTACCTCTTTCCTTGTATTGGGTACAATGTTCATAATGGTTAAAACAGTGGACTACAGAAACAGGCTCAGGTAGACCTGAATTCCAGTTCTACTGATTATTCCCTACTAAAACTCAGTTTCCTCATCTGTAAAATGGGAAAATAATAGCACCTATATCAAATGATTGTTGTATTAACACAGGCAACTTTCATGAAGTCATATATAAACCCTGTCGCATAGCAAATACTCAGTAAATATTAGCTATTTTGATTCCTCCTTCTGGTATACTCTAAGCCAGGTAACTATCTCTTTCCTTGATTATATCACAGATTTCTAACTGGCTTCCTTGCTGCTGGACTTTCTTTTCTCTCTCTCTCAATTATAGACATAGAATTTTATAAAAATGTCATCAGCAATTTCTAAAATACCATTAATTATTTCTCCAAATGCCACATATATTTTAGAATGGCATTTTAAGTATATTAATGTTTTGGATGGGATAAACTTGATTAACAAATTTATATGGTCTGAGTGCCAAGAACTAGTGCGGTTGGCATGAGTCCCCAATCCCCCCTTTGGGCAGAAGGGTACCAAAGCACACAGACTTCCAGAAATGTCCCTAAAGATCACTAAAATTCCATAAGGTGGATATGCAATACTCCTACTGTATTATGACAGGTCTGTTTTTCTGGGGCAGGGTATGGGTATCTGTGACTTTTCTACTTTTCTCTATCACTCAGATTGGAATGTGCTAGGATTACAGTAAGAATATTTGCCCTATCCTTGTGGAAAGATATGTCTACCCATAGCAATAAGTGACTCTGACTAAGACAGACAGACTTAACAGCTGCACAGCAGATGGACCTCAGTCATGTTTTTAGGTGACTGCTTCGACTGAATATTATAAAATTGGATAAAATTCTGCCAATTTCCCCTTGCAATTATAGAAGTGTAGAATGAGGAAGTAAAAAAATTTAGTATTCATTAAAGTGAACATCCTTAATAAAGTCTTCACTTTCTATTTCTGAAAAGCTGCATGTTTTCTTATGGAACCAAAGTACTTTATTTGTACCTCTAATGAACTCTGGCATCTATTAGAGTGATTTATATACGTTGCTTACCTTCCCCACTAAACTATGAGTGACTTGAAGGCAATTCTATGTCTGGTCCATCTTTGTATTCCAGCACTTGCACACTCTCTTGCCTACAGTATGTGCTCAATGAATACTGAATTAACAAACAACCAGATGAATAAATATGCCATTGAAATTTTTGTAATTAAATCATACTTTATAATGAAGTGGAACAAGTCGCTATTTAAAGGTACTCTGTGGAAAATTGTTATGTATAATGCCAAATCTCCTCATTGTTTATTGTATATTTCATATATCAAGTTTACTTAATGTAATACAATTCAAAAGTGCACAGATTGAGCATCTGTTACCTTCCATTGACTGATAAGGTGCTGAGATACAAAGAATAATGAGATATGGTCCCTGTGGCAAATTTCATTTTTTGTTCTTTTTATAATGTGATTTACTGCCACTCTTCCCACAGAGAGGCAGAGTCCATGTCCCCCCCATGAATATGAGTGGGATTTTGACTGTTTCATCTCACAGAGATGCTATGTGACCTCTGAGTCCAGGTCACATAAAGGATTCAGCTTCTGTCTTGTTCTCTCAGTCAGAACTGTCCCTAGCTTGGAAGTCAGCCACCATGCCATGAGGAAGCCCAAATTAGTGCTAAAAAAGAGACAACAAGCCCAAAATGGAGTCATTTGTGCTAAACCTCACATTAGCAAACCAAGACAATACCTAACTAACTGCAGTTGCAACCCTTCCCAGGAATATAACCTTTATCCAGTCAACCTGAAATTACCTGGTCAGCAAAATGAGATGACTTGCCCAACAGACCCTTTCCATTCCCCTTAGGAGGGCAACTTGCCTGGAACATTGCTAATCACATCCTTTCTTTTGCCCCCTTTAAAAACCTTTCTTTTTCCACAGCTTGGTGGAGCTCCTTTCTGTTCTCTAGATGGGATGCTGCCTGATTCAAGAATTATTGAATAAAGCCAGTTAGATCTTCAAATGTACTCACCTGAAATTCTGTTATTTAAGATGTCCACATGGAAAGCAGAGAGGCCACATTGGAGAGGTCCATATGAAGAGGAACTGAGGCCCTCCAGTAAACACACAGAGTCACCCAGCAGACATTTGAATGCACAAGTCTTTATATCAAGTTTCTCATCCTTGGCATCACTGACATTTTGGGGAGGATAATTCTTTGGTGAGGGGAGGGTCCTGTGCATTGTGGGATGTTGAACAGCATTTGGCCTCTATCACTATATGATAGTAGCACCCTTCCCCCAAGTTGTGTCAATCAAAAATAATTATAGACATTGCCAAATGCCCCCTATGGAGAAGGCAAAACCACCCCCAGTTGAGTACTATTGCTTTAGATGATTCTAGCACCTAGCCTTTGAGCTGCCCCTGCTAACTTCAGGTAAAAAATAAATGAAGTATCCCTGCTGAGCCCTGCCTAAATTGGAGATTTGTGAGTGGAGCAGATATTGTTATTCTTATAACCTACTAAGTTTTGGGATGGTTTGCTGCAAAACATTAGGTAATGATAAGAGGCCCTGACCTCAAGGGACTGTTTTTCCCTTCTAGGATAGAAAGCAACTACAAAATCAAATAATCACCATTCTAGGCACTTATAAAATCTACTAGAAAGTTCTGCTTGTGAGTAACACCTTGAATAGATGTATGTGAGAGAGGCTGTGTCTACACAGAAAGGGGTAGCACTCCTGTATTGAAATCCTAGTTTGTAGTCATACTGAGCTATTAGAGGATCTGTGTTAACCTAATTTCAGTATATATAATTATATTATCTTCCTAATTTGCTCATGTACTTTCAACTGGAAGTGGTGAACACCGGATTCGTAAATAAGTCCACAACATTAAGGTCACCTACAGTAATATATAGCTTGTTTTCCTGTAAGCTACATTAGATGACTCAGTCCCAGAGTATGTGGAACAATTGTGAAATAATACTCTGAACAGAGCTGTGGCAGAGTCATGTTTGGTCTGCATAGCACTTGTAATATATCCTCAGATATCAAGGAAAAAGTCTGGATACAAATTGTGGATATGCAGTGGCTCCATATAGTATATATATATGCTAAATTTACATTTTTAAAAAGAATTTAAAATTAAGATAAGACATGATAATATGTATACCTGCAATTTATGGCTTTACATAATCACAACAAGTACTCTGAGCTGTGTCTCACTTTCATAATGGCAATGGTTACTGCTGAATTCTTGCTCTTGGGCCCTGTGCAGTTGATGCTGTGGTATTAATCCTCAGGACAGCCAAGCTGCAGCAGATCAAAGAGGTTAAATGACTTGTCCAAAGAGCCTATGGGATTTGAAGCCTTTTTCTCTGACCACTAAGTCTGTTTTCTTTCCACAAAACCTGTTCTGTTTATCTTTGTGTCCTCACTCACCAACACAGTGTGTAGTACACAGATATTGAAATGAGTTTGTAGTTTTTGATTAAAGATAGCTTTAAATTGCAGATGTAACAGCTTGGCACGGAAAAGAGAATACAGTGCACTGGATTGATCATTATGATGGTTAATCCATGTTTGTTGATTGCCATGCAATAGAGGAGTTAACCAAGTAAGTGGTTATTCTAGATGTCAAGCCAACTGAATCAGTTTGACTTTTCAGTATGACTCACTGCCTAGCAATCGGCCATCAAATGGCAAAACTCATCTTCTGTGTAAATATAGGCTTAAAATGGCCTGCTATAGGGGTGTCTGGGTGGCTCAGTTGGCTAAGCATCCAATTCTTGATTTTGGCTCAGGTCATGATCTTAGGGTCATGGGATGGAGCCCTGTGACGGGCTCTGCACTCAGTGTGGAGTCTGCTTGAGATTCTCTCTCCTTTTTCCTCTGCCCCTCTTCCCCCCACTCTCTCTCAAATAAATAAATTAATCTTTTTTTTTTTTAAAGGGACTGCTATATAGCAAGTCTTTATTTCCCTGTTCTGTGGAGGGAATGTTGCTTAAGGAAGGGAAAGGAGCCAGCATAAGCTCTTTCTCATAAGGAAAGTGATAAACTGGTTGAGAGAGGCTGAATCTGATGAATCTATATAAAAATATCCTCAATGTATAAGGCTAACTGATAGAAAAAGTCCCAATTTGATTATGGATTGTTATTAATATAGAGTGATGCCCACAAATGGTGAATGAACAAATGAATGAATGACTGAATAAGTGACATATAAATAAATAATAAAATTAGTAGCCCAAACTAGTCACAGGCATTGTCAACTGACATCCAATGATATACCTGCAAAGTAAACTTGTTGAGAGAATATGTACACATAGACCAATTGCAAACAATGGCTATTTATATTTCAAATTGGTTGATAATAGCTGGTTATTTGAATTAAACCTTTTTCCTCTCAACTGCTTCCTGCTTCACGTGGATTGCTATAAACTTTAGATTCATACTGTGTGTGTATATGCATGTGTGAGAAAGAGAAGGAGGGATGGGGTGGGGGATGGGGGAGACGCTCGCTAGAAGCTGCAAATAAACCTCTTTTCCTGCAACAGTGAAAGGTAAGGAGGAAAGACAGTTTCAATAGTTTTCAACTGGGGGTGTTTAGAAATGTTTGGGGGGTGTTGGAGTTGCCACACTGACCAGAAGCACCAATGGCATTTAATGGAGAAGATCCAGGAAAGGAAAAGATCCTTCAATATACAGGACAGCAGAAGGACTTCCAAAAGGAAAAACCTTCTTGCCCCAAATAATAATATACATGAGAAAGACTAGCCAATTCCCTTTTGGAACTTCACAGGCCAGTTGCTCAGTATCAGCAGCTAGGAGACCCAAACTCTAGCTATTATTACATAGAGGAAACATGCCAGGATTTAGCTGAAAAAATTTTCCTAGCCAAAGCAAAGAAAATCCTCATGCTGCTTTCAACAATAACCTCCAAACCCTCCTCAACTTTAGGAACAGCACCTCGGACTTGCTTTAGGCACTAGAAATTTCAAAGATGGGAGCCAAGGAATAAACAAATGCCAAGATTCTGTTTAATCCAAGAACTTATAAGCTTGGTTGAATATGCAGTAGATTAATAAAGGGAACCAGGTGGGTTGCAGGGTGAAAACCTCACTTAAAAGTGCCATAAAATATCTCCTTCCTCTTACCCTCGGTCTTGGGGGAGATTGTGGTTCTTGTGCATTTCTGGAAGACAATGTGGTTCACTAGGCAGGTGGGCTGAGGGTTTTAGCAGATGGTGACAGGATGGCTGTAAAAGAGAAAAGAGCTCTTGCAGATGGTATACTTACTCCTTTCTGCGTTTTTCTTTTGGGAGGGGGCAGGGAGGGAGGTAGTTTCAACATGGTGCAACAACGCTGCAAACTCCCAAAGTATTTATTCCCATACGTTTTCTGAAGTTGCCACATTATTATCTTCCATCACATATCATGGAGGAGAAATCAGGCAAGAAATGGAGAGAGGACAACAGGAAAAATCCTTTTACATTGGACAGCTATAAATTCACCATCCTCTGGAATTACCCTTCATGGACCTGAAGCCTGTGAATATAGTAAATTTCCCTTGTATTTTCCTTCTCCAGGTGAAATAAGCTAATTACTATAAGTTTTTTCTCATAGGTTATGGGTTTTTTTTTTCAGTCTTGTGCAATTATTTTTGGTGCCTGACTTCCAGCTATATACGTTTCTGCTCCTCCTGTGATTCTGAGAACTACAAGTTGGTCACAATATTCTGATAATGGCTTGCAAGATAGGAGCTGCCTCAGCTGTTGATCTCCTGTTAGTTGACAACACCATCTCCCTTGGCAGTCTCATCCAAGGAAGAGAAGGTAGTTAATGAAGCCACTCATATGTGGGCAGCTTCTGCCACAGTGTGGGCACAGCTTTCCTACCATAATGAGCAGCCACAGCCATTAATTGGGCTGCAGATTTCAGAGTTTTCCAAGCCTACTTCAGCTCCTGTCGTTATTACAAAGATGGCAAGTGGCAAGTTTTTTGCAAAGTACTGGATCCCACAAATGTGATCCTGGGAAGTTCATCCCCCAGGGATGGCTATCTGCTTCCTTTTCCTATGCTGCCTTTGGGGGAGTGTCCTCAGACCATTTCTTCTGCCCGCATTTTGGTATCAGGAAGGGGAATAAATGATAAAGGCCCTTGAGTGAGATTACCTTTTAATTATTACTGTGATGATTTGTTCATATATTCATCTCTCCATCCATTTAGTAAATATATACTGAGAACTTTTTGTGGGACCATCTTGGGAGAGTTCCCAGATCAAAGGCAAATAGATCAGATTATGGCCCTAAAGGAGATCTAAGGGAGGAGGACTCACAAGGAAATCAAGAATTACAATTCAATGTAATCGGTATGTTATTTTTTAAATGTATAGGATCCTGTGGAGACACTATTTCAGTCTGGAAGGTCAGGATCAGAAAAGCTCATCGAATACATCACTCTGAAACAGAGTCCTGAAGAATGATTAGGTGTGATTCTGTCTGGGAGCCAAAGATAGGAAGAGCACACCACAGAGAAGATGGAACCCATGCAAAGGCACAGGACCATGAGAGAGCATTCCAAAAGCTCTCTCATTTTGGAATGAGAAAAACTGTGGCACAGGATACAGGTGGGGTATGGCAGGCAGGAAGCTGGACACTGAATGGCCAGAAAGACTGCAGGACTTAGTTCAAAGCTAATTAAGAACGAGCACAGCAAACTCCCACCCAAGTACAAGTCACTTGGCAGCCTTAGTTTAGGGGACTTGGGTTCAGGATGGAGAACTACAGTGCAACAAACAGACTTCACCCTCCTCACAATTTACCCACAGCAGCTCTCCCTGCCTTAGAATGTCATACAGTATGAAGAGCTACTACCTCATAGACAGTGGGCTTAGTTTCAGTGAAAGGTCTCATTTCCTCAAGCAACCAAAGATGAGGGCCAGGAATGTAAGTGTCTCCTTAAATGTGTTGCTTTGGCCACCCGGAGTCCAGTTCCCTTTTTTGAATGGTACTTTCACCCCATATTTTCTTTGGAGAACCACCCTATGCCCACTTACAGTCCCTGGGTGGTTCCACTCCTGACACAGTGAAGTCTGCTACTCCGCTTGGTGCGTCAGCATCCCAAATTGCCCCAGTCACAGTGACTGGCTCTGATGGGCACACATCCCAATGAGCCCAACGGGGAGGAACCCTGGGCCTATACTTAAGAGCGACCAGAAACACTTGTTCTCTCACGTCCACTGAATGCAAACATGGAAACATCGAAGGGCTAGAGTTATTGCCAGCTATCTTGCTACTGTGGAGAACCTGAGAAGGAAGTCAACACAATAGAAAAGACAGCCTTAGCTGCAGCAACTTCTTCCTAGAAACATCGCCAAAGGCACAGGAAGCCCGGGCAAAAATGAACTATTGGGATTTCATCAAGATAAAAAGCTTTTGCACAGCAAAAGAAACAGTCCACAAAACCAAAACACAACTGACAGAATGGGAGAAAATATTTGCAAATGACATATCAGATAAAGGGCTAGTATCCAAAATCTATAAAGAACTTATCAAACTCAACACCCAAAGAACAAATAATCCAATCAAGAAATGGGCAGAAGACATGAACAGACATTTTTCCAAAGAAGACATCCAAATGGCCAACAGGCACATGAAAAAGTGCTCAACATCGCTCGGCATCAGGGATATCCAAATCAAAACCTCAATGAGATACCACCTCACACCAGTCAGAATGGCTAAAATTAACAAGTCAGGGAACGACAGATATTGGCGGGGATGTGGAGAAAGGGGAACCCTTCTACACTGTTGGTGGGAATGCAAGCTGGTGCAACCCCTCTGGAAAACAGTATGGAGGTTCCTCAAACAGTTGAAATTAGAGCTACCGTTCGATCCAGCAATTGCACTACTGGGTATTTACCCCAAAGATACAAATGTAGGGACCCGAAGGGGTACGTGTACCCCAATGTTTATAGCAGCAATGTCCACAATAGCCAAACTGTGGAAAGAGCCAAGATGCCCATCGACAGATGAATGGATAAAGAAGATGTGGTATATATACACAATGGAATATTATGCAGCCATCAAAAGGAATGAGATCTTGCCATTTGCAACGACGTGGATGGAACTGGAGGGTGTTATGCTGAGTGAAATAAGTCAATCAGAGAAAGACATGTATCACATGACCTCACTGATATGAGGAATTCTTAATCTCAGGAAACAAACTGAGAGTTGCTGGAGTGGTTGGGGGTGGGAGGGATGGGGTGGCTGGGTGATAGACATTGGGGAGGGTATGTGCTACGGTGAGCACTGTGAATTGTGCAAGACTGTTGAATCACAGATCTGTACTTCTGAAACAAATAACGCAACATATTTTAAGAAAAAAGAAAAAGAAGAAGATAACAGGAGAGGAAGAAAAGGGGAGTATGTCAGAGGGGGAGACGAACCATGAGAGATGATAGACTCTGA
The DNA here is from genome assembly GCF_037043125.1 of Eumetopias jubatus. Taxonomy (NCBI): domain Eukaryota; kingdom Metazoa; phylum Chordata; class Mammalia; order Carnivora; family Otariidae; genus Eumetopias; species Eumetopias jubatus. The sequence goes on from NW_028274807.1 coordinate 63,400,806, forward strand.
AAAACAAACTGAGGGTTCTAGAGGGGAGGGTGGTAGGGGGATGGGTTAGCCTGGTGATGGGTATTGAGGAGGGCACGTTCTGCATGGAGCACTGGGTGTTATGAACAAACAATGAATCATGGAACACTGCACCAAAAACTAATGATGTAATATATGGTGATTAACATAACAATAAAAAAAGAAAAAGACAGCCAGGAAACGGAGAAAAACTAAGTCTCCCTGACATGTTTTGAGCCTCTTGGATCAAGTCACAACTGAATCTTGGGCTGCCTAAAAATGTATGTCCAAAAAATATTTCCATTTTATTAAAGCCAGTCTGAGTTATATTTCCTGCCATCTGATACTGAAAAAAAATATCCATACTGATATAATGTTAAAATTCTTTTTCAAAAATCATATCTTTAAAAATGTAGTGTCTTAGGGGATAGAATATACTGAACATTGAACAGGCAAAGAGTAATGGAACAGGATCCATAAAACCTGTTTTCCAGGTCTGACTTTGACACTTAATAGTTATAGAGTTTTGGACAAATTACTTCATCTTTTTGAGCTTCAAATTCTCTACATCTAAAAATACAGATAATTCCACTCCCCTCCCTATATCACAACCTTGCAGTGAAAATCAAATGAAATTATGGACTGATTTATCAAATCTGAAGTGCTAAATGAATGAAATGGCTACTAAAATATTCATATGTTTTAGGAAGCCCTTAAAGAGGTTAGTGTCATATTAAGAATCAGTCTTTTTTTCCCCGGTTGTCTAAAATAGGTCTAAGGATGTTGATATCCAACCTGCTATAAAGCATCAGTTTCTGAAAATTGAAATGGAAATCAGCATTATCTCAGGTCAGGAGCCAGCTAAGCTTAAAAATGTACGGTGCCCATGGTAACATGGTACATGCTAATTGGCATTATGTTGGCCGCCATTTATGCAAAGAAAGAAAAATGCAAGAAAACTAGTCTAGTATCTACTTAGATCCCAAAGAGATCCGAAAAATCAGCCAATTAAACAAAATGAAACAAAAACCAATCTAATTGACTTTGCCTTCCAGGTCATTAATCACATTTTTAATTTTTTTTTTAAACTGGTTGTTGTGGCAACCTACCCCATGGTGACAAAGTTTAGCTGAATCCTAAATATATGCTATGTCATCAAGGACTTCAAAAAACCCCTAATCGTTCACCTATTATTCTCTTTCTCAACAACCTGCCCATGCAGCTGGCCACCTAGTGCCATCATTTCTTCTACTGGGGATGTCACAGATTTCCCAACTGCTTAGCAAGACATTTAAGCCACCTTACAGTCTTCCTATACCCTGCCACCAGGCCTAGCCATTTTCTCTCCCTCCCTCTTCCCGATCCCAGCCAGAAGGTCAGTATCTTAGCCATGCTGTAATTCCTAAACACAACAGGGAACAGTCACACTGTTCCTTGGAATATAGATTTTCATATTTAGTTTCTTCTGATTGCAATGTCCATTCCACTAGTTTACTGTATCTTCCTTCGCTGACTACTAAACCCTATTCTTTTTTTTTTTAAATAACAGAGATCTTAAAAATTGAAATGTTTACTGGGCTCTGAGAAATAACAGTATAACTGAATAAAACTGGGTAGTATAAGAAAAATCCTATTGTCGTCCCAGTCTATCTTTTATTTTCCACCTCTGATAGAACCACGTGACAAAGAAATATTTCTCTATCATTAAAAAAGATCAGATTAAGATCAATAGATGGTAAGAGATGACTAATGCTATCTGCCTGTTGAGGACACAATAAGGAGTGGTAGGGACTATGGATCACTGAAGTTCACACACTCTTTCTCAAGGGGCCAAAGAACTCTCAGAGCTAGACTAGTATTGCTTTATATGTATGTATGCTTAATGTTGACATATCTTTCCATTTTCAAGATAAAACATAAATCTGTATTTTTATGTGAAATCTTTTGAGAAGGCTGAATCAACATGTTTTGTTGGCTAGATCCAGAGCAAGGGCACAAATGTGTAAATCTCAGCCCTAGGACCTGTTCAAACATTGCATCCTCTGTAATACCTTCTCTTACTCCCCTGACCCAGTGGAGTGTTCCCTCGCTCCTCATCCATGGACTGATCGACAGACTGAAACCAGCTACCATGCTGAAGCATCAGTGACAAGGTGGACTTTGTGTGGAGCATAATCATACATGGGCAGGGCAAGGAGAGAGTGGAACACACGCTCATGCGCCCTGTGCCCTGTCCCCTCAACCCACCTGATTTCAGCTCTGATGGGAAGTGTGATGTATGTTGCCAGCATTCCATCTCTGAAGCACCCCATGGCATCTATTTTCTGCCTCATTGCTTTCATGCAGGAAGCAGTTCAGTCTGCGAGGGCATAGCCCCACACATGGGGCAAGATCATTTTGGTGACAGTTTTTAGTCATGCAGCTGTAAGGCAAACACCTACCCACTCTTACGCAGGAAGGTATGTACCAAAATGCAGCCGCTGTACACCTGGTCTTAAGCAGTCATTTTAACAACAGCACAGGGTTTTAATTCTGAAAATGGTATATCTCTGGAGTATTTATTTTTAATATTCATTGATTTTGTGTTTCTTCTGGTGGGAGCCCTAGACTGGGGTGAGGAAACAAGTGAAATGGAGACAATCCCCCTACGAAGGATGATAAGATCCCACAGTTGGGCAACAGGCCAAGAATTCAGACTGGCGATGCCAGAGCCCCAGTGAGAGGTTGTGGACCCTGGACTTGAAAAGCTAAAATATGTAATATCCACTTTCGAGATTTCCTTCTCTGCCTTGAATTTTTCTTATGTCATCCTCATCTCTTAGTCAAGATTATTTTAGATGACAGCCTTTTGCTATTAGATAGGAATGAGCTATCACAGCATGAAGAGGAGGTGACAGGAAGATGACTGGGGATGGGGCCAGAACAGAAGGTAGATGTGAGCACAACACAGCCACACTCAAGATGGCATTTGTTATGAGTTTAAATGTGCCACCCAAAAAGATGGTGAAGTCCCAACCCTCAGTATACGTGACCTTACTTGGACATAGGGTCTCTGCAGATGATCGAATTAAAAGGAGACCTTAGGGTGGGCCTTAATACAATGTGACTGGTGTCCTTATAAAAAGGGGATATTTGGACACAGAGACTTGCATAGAGGGGAAAATGGCCTGAAGATACAGGGAGAACACCATATAGAAGCCAAGGAATGCCTGAGGCTACCAGAAGCTAGGGGAGAAGCCTAGAACAGATTCTCCTTCACAGCCCTCAGAAGGAACCAACCAACACCTTGATTCTGGACTTCTAGCCTCCAGAACCGTGAGACAATACATTTCTGCTGTGTAAGCCCCCTAGCTATGGTGCTTTGTTATGGCAGCCCCAGGAAACTAATACAGTATTTCTCCAGTGAACATCAGAGATAACTGCGCATAAGATTGGACTCTTGCAGTTACACAGGAAGGATTCTCAGATTATTGTCATTTAGATATTAAAGGGAAGGGCAGAAAACTTAGGAACACTCACAGAGATGAATCTTTCCCTATGGCTTTCAAAGTGGAGCACTTCAGCTCTCTTATTGTATCACAGGAATGACCAGTGGGAATTAAACTCTCTCATGGCATATAATACAATGTAATACAACACAAACTCCTTTTTGGTTAATTTCACCTTCTCTTTGGTTACCAGCAGGCCAGTGGCATTTAATATTAAATAAATATCCGATGAATTATACCTACTTTGAGGCTTTTCTATATTTGTGGTTTCCAAAAATGCCCAGTCCCTCTGATTCCAAAAGTGACCAAGTGTGCTTGCCCTCAGAAGATCTAGGTCAAGGAAAATAATTTCCTAACAATCTTGGAAGAGTGTCGTTAAGAAAAGGATAAGGTTGTTCAGGGTATTCAGTGGCCTAGGGATAATATTAAGCACATTTTCTGAAGATTGCTTTTTTCACTTGGCAATATATCACGAACTTTTCTCTGTGTCAATAAATATTCCTCTACAACATGATTTTTAATATCTACAGGGATCCCATCATCAGGAAGTACATTCCATGATTCATTTAACTAATCTTCTATTCCTCAGACAAGTCAATGAAAAATCAAGATAGTGAGTTGAGCCCAGAGGTGTGCATGCCCTAAGGACCAGCTCTACGACCATCTGTTTCATATTCCTCTATAAATCTCTATATGGTGCTTTCTTTGTCCAAGAGAGTGCCTCGTGGAATCTCATTTGCCAGTCTGTGGGTATTTCTAGGGCACTGAAAAAAAAAAATGTCACCAAGCTCCTGAATAGATCACCCATCCATTTACTCAGAAAGTGAATATTTATTTTATGCTTAACATGTGTCAGGCACTATTCTGGTGCCTGATGACAGAGCAATGAGCAAGACAGATATGGGTTCTTGCTTTCTTGGAGTTTAAAATCCAAGTAGAGTACACAAATAAATAAGATAAATTCAAACAGTTGCTCTGAAAAAAAAAGTAATATGGGTGATGTGAAAGGAGTTGACGGGAAGAGGATAATTTAATTGGAGAGAGAGGAAGTAGCATATTAACTGAGAACTGAAAGAAGAGCTGTGATGTCAAGAGCCAGGGAAATGAGACCCAGGTACAGGGAACAGCTAGAGCAAAGACATGATGCGGGGGAAAGTCTGACATGTTCAAGAAATAAAAGTTGGCCAGTGTGGCTGTTCAGACTGCCAGAGTAGGTGATATAGAGAGGAGTTCAAGAAGTAGACAAATGCTGGCTCTAGTAGATCCTTGCCAGAGTTTACTCCCAGTACAGCAAGGAGCTAGTTTGGAAGGTTTTAATTCAGAGTGTTATATGTCAGCTCTGCTTTAAGAAGACCCCTCTGGCTGTGGTTGGAAGCACAGATTATAAAGAAGCATAAAAAGAAGCAGAGAGAGACCAGTGAGCAGGCTCCTGAGTTGTTGGTAGTTTAGACTAAGTTGATGGCTGTAGAAATAGAAAAATGTGAATTGGTTATATTTTGATAATAGAATAGGCAGTGCATGCTGACAGAATGAGTACAGATGGGTGAGCTAAAGTAAAAATTCAAGGATGACAACATTTTATCATAAAAATTTTCAGACTTATAGAAACGTCAGATGAATTGAATAATAAACACCATATATTCACCATGTAGACTGACCATTAACATTTTACTATGTATACTTCATCACATAAACTGTCCATCTATCTCCTTCACTATCCATGAATCAATCCATGTTATTTCTCTTATGATCTTAGGGTAAAAGAAAGTCAGAACATCAGAACACTTCAACCCCCACCCCCTACTACCATCTGTATATTATTAACTAGAATCATATGTGGCTTTGGTTCTTTTATTTTTATAGGAAAATTTGCATATGATGAAATGCAAAAATCTAAAATATACCATTTAATTAGTTTTGAGAAATACATACCCTTATATAACCCTAATTCAGGGTTTTTAAACCTTGGCACCATTCTCAACCTTAGACAATTTTTTTTATAGCGGCTGTCCTGAGCATTGTTGGATGTTTAGCAACATCCCTGTCATCTAACCAATAAAATAAAAAACATCTCAATACTTTGCAAAAAATAACCTCTGGGGGGGAGATTGTGCCCAAATGATAACCATTGCCTTGATTCTTATCAAGATATAGTGCAACACAATCATCTAAAAAATTCCCTCATATACTTTCCCAGAAAATCCACACCCCTCTCTCCAGAGGTAAACTATATTCTAATTTTTTGCCACACAGAATAGTTTTGCGTGTTCTAGTTTTGCGTTCACCTTATATAAGTGAAATCATACCATATGTGCTCTTTTGTGGAAGGCTTTTTTCAATAAGCATGCTTTGAGGTTCATCCATGTTGCTGTTTATATCAAGTTTGTTCCTTTTTAATGTTAAGCAGTACTCCATTATATGACTATACCAAATTTGTTTACTCAGTCAGTTGTAGCTGGACAACCAGGTGGTTCCAGTTTTATATATCATAAATAACCGTGATATTAAATTTCTCATATAACTATTTTTGCAGATATGTTCTCATTTCTCTTGGGTAGGAACACAATTACTGAGCCATAGGATAGGTTTATGTTGTTAAGAAACTGCCAGCCCTTTCCTAGAAAGCAATTATACCTCTTTACACTCCCATCCACAATGTTTGAGACTTCCAATTCTTCCATAGCCTTGCCAATACTTGGTGCTGTCAGTGATTTTAATTTTAGCCATTCTGGTGGGTATCTAGCATATCTCATTGTGGTTTTAATTTTTATTTCCATGTTAACTCTAATGTTGAGTGTTTTTTCATGTGTTTATTGGTGATTCATACAATTTTCTCAGTGAAATATCTATTTAAATGCCCCTTTTTTAAAATTGAGTTATGGTTTTATTATTAACAAGATTTCTTTATATGTATTGGATATTGGTCCTTTGATGTATGTTTTATTCATATTTTATGTAGGATAATTAAATTAATATAAATTTTATAAATAGTATCTTTTGATAAACAGTGATTCTGATAAAATCAAATCTACCAATTTTTTTTGGTTATTATTTTCCATGTCCTAAGAAACTTTTAGCCACTCTCAAAGTCTCAAAGGTATTCTTCTGTGTTTTCTCCTAGAATCTTTATTGTTTTAGCCTTTACATTAAGGTGTAGGGTTTATTTCAAGCTATTTTTTTTAAAGATTTTATTTATTTATTTGACAGAGAAAGACACAGTGAGAGAGGGAACATAACCGGAGGGAGTGGGAGAGAGAGAAGCAGGCTTCCCGTGGAGCAGGGAGCCCAATGCGGGGCTCAATGCTGGGACCCTGGGATCATGACCTGAGCTAAAGGCAGACGCTTAATGACTGAGCCACCCAGGCACCCCTCAAGCTATTGTTTTATGGTGTGAGGTATGGGTCAGAATTCTTTTAATATATATATAAGCATACATTAAATATTTATTATATAATATTTAATATATATAAATATAAATATCCACTTTCTCTACCACACTTTGTCAAAAAAAATCCTTTCCCTATAACATGGTCTTGATGACTTTGTTAAAAATCAAATGAGTATATTAGTATAGGTCTAATTCTGGACTCCCTATTCTGTTCCATTGACCTATTTGTAAATACTTTCACCAGTCCCATACTTTCTTAATTACCATAATTTGGTAGCAAACTTGAAGCCAGGTTAAGTTTCCAACTTCATTGTTTTTCAAGATTGCTTTGGATATTCCAACTCTTCACAGTTACATACAAATGTTAGAATCAGCATATTAATTTCTTAAAAGAAAAGAAAAAAAAGCCAGGTGGGATTATTAGTGGGATTGCATTGAATCTATAGATTATTTTGGAGAGAATCAGCAGACTAACAGTAGTGTGTCTTCTAGTCAATGTACATGGTATATCACTCCATCTCCTTCTCTAACTTTTCTTAACAGTGTTTTGTAAATTTTTACAAAAAATTATATGGAATCAGAAAAGATCCCGAATCACCAAGGAAATGTTGAAAATGAAAAACAAAGCTGGGGGCATCACGTTGCCTGATTTCAAGCTATATTACAAAGCCGTGATCACCAAGACAGCATAGTACTGCACAAAAACAGACATATAGACCAATGGAACAGAATAGAGAGCCCAGATATGGACCCTCAACTCTACGGTCAAATAATCTTCGACAAAGCAGGAAAAAAATACACAATGGAAAAAAGACAGTCTCTTCAATAATTGGTGCTGGGAAAATTGGACAGCTATCTACAGAAGAATGAAACTCGACCATTCTCTAATACCATACGCAAAGATAAACTCAAAATGGATGAAAGACCTCAATGTGAGACAGGAATCCATCAAAATCCTAGAGGAGAACATAGGCAGTAACCTCTTCCACATGGGCCACAGCAACTTCATTCAAGATACATCTCTAAAGGCAAGTGAAACAAAAGGGAAAATGAACTTTTGGGACTTCATCAAGATAAAAAGCTTCAGCACAGCAAAGGAAACAGTCAACAAAACAAAGAGGCAACCCACAGAATGGGAGAAGATATTTGCAAATGACATGACAGACAAAGGGCTGATATCCAAGATCTATAAAGAACTTCTCAAATTCAACACCCAAAAAATAAACAATCAAGTCAAAAAATGGGCAGAAGACATGAACAGACACTTCTCCAAAGAAGACATATAAATGGCTAACAGACACATGAAAAAATGTCCATCATCATTAGCCATCAGGGAAATTCAAATCAAAACCACATTGAGATACCAACTTACACCAGTAAGAATGGCAAAAATTGATGAGGCAAGAAACAACAAATGTTGATGAGGTTGCGGAGAAAGGGGAACCCTCTTACACTGTTGGTGGGAATACAAGGTGGTACAGCCACTTTGGAAAACAGTGTGGAAGTGCCTCAAAAAATTAAAAATAGAGCTACCCTATGACCCAGCAATTGCACTACTGGGTATTTACCCCAAAGACACAGATGTAGTGAAAAGAAGGGCCCTATGCACCCCAATGTTCATAGCAGCAATGTCCTCAATAGCCAAACTGTGGAAAGAGCTGAGATGCCCTTCAACAGATGAATGGATAAAGAAGATGTGGTCCATATATACAATGGAATATTACTCAGCCATCAGAAAGGATGAATACCCAGCTTTTACATCCACATGGATGGGACTGGAGGAGATGATGCTCAGTGAAATAAGTCAAGCAGAGAAAGTCAATTATCACATGGTTTCACTTATTTGTGGAACATCAGGAATAGCATGGAGGACATTAGGAGAAGGAAGGGAAAAATGAAGGGGGGGGAAATCGGAGGGAGAGATGAACCATGAGAGACTATGGACTCAGAGAAACAAACTGAGGGTTTTAGAGGGGAGGGGGGTTGGGGATGGGTTAGCCTGGTGATGGGTATTTAGGAGGGCACGTACTGCATGGAGCACTGGGTGTTATTTGAAAACAATGAATCATGGAACACTACATCAAAAACTAATGATGTACTGTATGAGGACTAACATAACATAATAAAATAAAATAAAATTTAAAATAAAATAAAATCCTAAAAACACAAAAACAAAACACAGTGTTTTGTAATTTTTAATGTAGTGGTCTTGTTAAACCTGTTCCTAAAGTATGCTATGCTTTTTGACTCAATTGTAAATGGAATTGCTTTTTAAATTTTATTTTCCTCTTTTATGCAGTTAAATATGGGAAATGAAATCAATTTTTGTATATTGGCCTTGTGTCCTGAGACACTGTTAAATTCATATACTAGTTACAGTGGCTTTTTTTAAAGGTTCATTAGGCTTTTTTACCATGACAGTCATGTCATCTGTGAATAAAGGCATATATATTTCATTTCTCATCTGTATGTCTTCTATTTCCTGTCTTTTCTTACTATAGTGTCTAGGGTTTCCAATAAAATGTTGATAAAAGTGGTAAGAGTGGACTTTCTTACCTTGTTTGTGGTATTGGGAGAAAGCATTCAATATTTCACCATTAAGAATGTTAACTGTTGGGGAACATGGGTGGCTCAGTCTGCCTTGGGCTCAGGTCATGATCTCAGGGTCCTGGGATTGAGCCCTGCATTGGGCTCCCTGCTCAGCAGGGAGTCTGCTTCTCACTCTCCCTCTGTTCCTCCGCCCTGCTTGTGCTCTCTCTCTCTCAAATAAGTAAATTAAAAATCTTTTTAAAAAAAAGAATGTGAACTGTTGGTTTTTCATAAATGCCTTTAATCAGAGTGAGGAAATTCCCTCTATTCCTAGAGTGCCAAAGGTTTTTATCAATGAATAGAAGTGAATTTTGTCAAATGATTTTTTTGTGTGTGTCTATTGAGATAACTACGTTTTTTCTCCTTTATTAGTAAAGTGAGTTACAATGATTCACTTTTTAATATTAAATCAAGTATTACCATGGATATACTCCATTTAGTATTATCCATGTTATGTGCTGTTGGATTTTATTTCCTAATATTTTAAGGATTTCTTGCATCTTTGTTCATGAGGTAAATGGGATAGTAATTTTATTTTTTGTAATGCTTTGTTAGGTTTTCTAATCAGGGTTTTTCCATAGTTTTGTTTCTTTGTTTTTACCTTGGGCAACTAGTAAAATAATCTTCTAAGATATCAAAGACTGGCAAGAACATGCTTGGGCAAGTTGGGAATCAAGAGTTCCATCTCAGACTTGTTTAGGTGAAATCTACTCAATATCCAAGGAAAAATGTCAAGTAAATAGTTGTTAAATTTAAAGCTTAATGGAAAGGACTGGTGAGTTAAGTGTGAGAATTATCAGCTTCCAGTTAATGCTTAAATCCACAGAAATGAATATGAAAACCTATTATAAGAGTGTATATTAAAAAGAGAGCTAAGGAGAAGCTCTGAGACACTTTAATAATTAGAGACTGAGTAGGAGAGTAAGAGACAATAAAAGACTGAGAAATAACAGCCTGTAAGGGAAGAGGAAAATCAGTATTTTGTAGTCCATACAATTAAAAAAAGAAGAAGAAGTGTTTCACACTGAGTATGGCTGATAGCTCAGTAAGATGAGGACAGAGAAGTGACAATGAATTTGGCAACATGGAGTCATTGGGGATATTGACAGGAATCTTTCAAGGGTGTGGAGGTGGGGTGGAAGTGGATTAAAGATTAAAGAGAGAATGGAAGTAAGGGAAAGGTGAAGGCAAGTACAGCCAACCTGTTATAGAACTTTTCCCATGAAAAGTAGCAAAGAAATAGGGCTGGAGAGGATGAGGAGTCAAGAAACAATGAGAAAAAGAATATTCCAACTCTTTCAAGGTAAGTAAAACAAAACAGAAAAGAGGACAATTTGAATTAAAGTATTAATGATAGTGGAGAGAGCTATGGACTAAGGGATTAGACCAGGGTTCTGTTTCCAGCTTTAAAGTTAACTGACTATATGCCTGAGGGCAGGTCATTTCCCTTTCTCTGAGCTTCAGTTTTGTTATCTGTAAATTGATGTCTTGGAGTAGATATGAAAAAAGACAATTTAAATACTCCTCAACTTCTGTGAGTTTTCTGCAAGTCTCATAATGAAACTGGTCTCCAATTTGTCATGCTTAATCTTAAAAATTAATGGTAACTGTATTTTATCTATTGTGTCTCTTGTCTGTTTTATGTGTATCATAAAAGTAGTATGAAAATGGCAAGCCAAGTCTGCTTGATTACTCTACAAAAGAGGGTATACAGAAAGTGAGAATTCTACTTATGTGAAAATAAGCTGTAAAGAGAAGAAATCAGGCCAGCATGAGTTCCAAGGAAAGTTCCAAGGAAAGAGTGGATACAGAGCCAGGGGAATTTCCTCAACAGAGGAAACACAGCCACAGATGCTTTTTTAGATCTCTGATAGTGGGAGAGAAATGATAAGGCTACTTAAAGGTTAATCACAATCATCCAATCACATCATGGCAGATGAAGCACATTTGATAAACTATAATAACTAGTCTCTAAAATAACTAAGCCACATCAAATTATCTTGTTTGTTAAGATAAATGTATTAGATTAGCCATTTTACTAAATTCATGGATTGATGTTTAACTAATTAAACTCATTTCTTCTAAAAGAAGTGATTAATTGTGTTGATGATGTAGTGTCAAGTAAACAGGATGAGCTGATTTGGAGAGGAACAAAAATTAAATAGATTTTTATGCAAATAATATGTGCATTTAAATAGATGCAGTAGTCAAGCTATCACCAGGGATCTGTTGAGTTACTACATGTCAATGTGTTGAATATCTACAATTATTAGACAGTAGGTAGGAAACAAAGAAATACAGAGAAAATGATCCCTGCCCTTAAGTGGCTTCTAACATCATAGTGAATATACTGAATAACATCACTTCATGCCTAATTTGGGGAAAGACTTGAAAATTCTTACTGTGCAGAAGAAAGAGGATTTTACAAAGAAAAGATAGGGAAGGTCTATGGAGGATGTGGATTTTCACTGCATTGAAGGTAGAATTGAAAATTAGAACACATTTGTTTCAAGTGACAACATCCAATATGAAGGTATAAACTGGAATTTGTAGAAGGCACAAGTAGTCAAAAGAAAGAGATGGGCAACTAAATTCGCAGGTACTTGTGTACCTTTAGGACTCCTTCCTTTCTCTTTCTCATCTCTACTTCTCCTGGTTTCTCAGCTTCAAGTATCAATTTATCTTCAGTGGAGGGGTCAGAAAGACAAAGAAGCAAATAAATCAGAATAGGATGCACCAGACTAGCTAAAGTATGTGCATCAGCAAGAAAGGGCAAGCTTAATTCAACTTTCATTAAGTGGTAGAAGCCCCTTCTTTCTTTCTTCTTTCAGCTATCTGAAAGAGAAACTAAATGACAGGGAAAGACTACAGCTAAGAAGCAAAAGTAAGAAATCAGTAACTATAGCACAGAAGAAGCAATCAAAAAGACGGGAAAATGCCAATTTAATGTATATTTACAGTAGCTAAAGTCAGAAGAAAGACCATCAGATATGAGTAAACAAGTTATCAGAGGCATTAAAACTAAAAAGAATACAGAAAAGTTCAGGGATAAAATAGTCTTTTTAAGTAGACTGGAAGCAATTTAAAGTCAAATTGAAAAGGGATGAAGAAATAGGTGAAGTACAAGAAAATGAAACTTCATCTTCTAGCCATGATGGAGTAATTAGTACCTGACTAGTCCTCCCACTATAAGCAGTGGTGTGCTCGTAAATGTTTAACAACCAGTTCTCCAATAAACAAAAAGAAAAAGCCTTAATTTGTGACATTTGTCTGTTTCCATGGTAAAAATACTCCTCCTTTGGCTGATTTCAAGCTACCAATGATTTAACAACTGGCTGGAAAAAAATCCTAAAAAATGTAAAAGCTGCCTCTCATGACTCGGTATGAGCAGAGCACACCACAAATCACTATAAAACTGGGCAGAATATGAAAGGAAAGTATGTTTAGGCATTAGAAAATAGGAAAACTCACAACTGTCCATCCCACTCTGCTTCCTACCTCGGGGCAATTTTACAAAACAAGTGGAGCTGCACCCAGAGTCCAAACAGAACAACATTCCATTTGAGCTACACAGTCTCACATCAGTTTGGAGATACTGAAAGGGCTGGAATCTACTTGGCATCATAGTAAATAGGTGGTAACTGTGCAGAAGTAAGCCCCAGAAGACTAAGTAGAGTACCCCAGTGAGTCCTTAACTGAGTGCTGGGCTGCTAAGGTGCAAAGAGAGACTATGCTAGGCTTTCATGAAAGTAATAGCTATGGAGCTAAGAGTAGACCAGGGATACCAGAAATCAAGCAGAGTTATGAGTTATATTAGAGTTCTGGACCAGAGTGGAGAGATGTCCCTAACACTCTGTTAACATCTCATTAGCACTCAGCATCCAGCTAAGAATTCAAAGGGCCGTACATTAGCAGTAAGGAATGACATCTTTAAAGTGCTAAAATAAAAAATAAAAACAGCATAGTCAGCCCAGAATCCTATATCCAGCCTGCAAATATTTCTTTACAAAATGAGGGTGAAATGAAGACTTTTTTTTTTTTAAGTATGAGAGAATCTGTTGCCTGTGATCCAGCACTCTAAGAAATCTTAAGTAATATTCTTTAGGAAGTGATACTAGATGCAAACTTAGATCTATAGGAAATGAAGAAATAGAGACTGTAAATATGTCCGTAAATATTGAGCGCTTTTTTCCTAATTTTCTTTAAAAATAACTTACTGATTAAAGCAAAAGCAACAATTTTGTAAGGTTAGTTTATAACATATGTATAAGTAAAAGATATGACAACTTTAAGACTAAGGATGGTGGGGGTGGGTAAATGGAATTGTATTACCATAATATTTTTATATTAGTGAAATGGGAAAAATAAGTGTAAAGGAAGAATTGAGAAGTATAGAATGAGAAATTTAAGTGATATAACTTTGACTAAAAGTAAACTCTGAAAGGTAAGAATACATATTATTTTCTCTAGAGCAACAAATTATAAAAAGAGGCACAGTTATAAAGCCAATGGAAAAAATAAAATTAAATACTAAAATATTGTATTAATCCAAAAGTAGTCTCTAAAGGAATAACTGAGGAACAAAAAGCAAAAAGGACAATTGGAAAACAAATATCAAAATATAGATTTAAACTCAACCATGCCAGTAATTACATGAAATATCAATGGACTAAACACTTGAATAAAAGACAAAGGTTTTTTTGACCACATTAAAAAAAATTATATATATATATATATATATACCTATAAGAAATACACTTTAAATATAAAGAGAAAAATGGGTTACAAGTAAAAGAATATGAAAATATATATGACACTAACAGAAAGCATAAGACAGCTGTTGTGTCTGTATTACTATTTGAAAAAGTGGATTTCAAGACAAAGATTATGATCAGAAATAAAAGGAAATTTCATAGTGAAAAAAGGATCAATTTATCAGGAAGACATAACAATTTTAATGGACTATGCCCCTAATAACTAGCAGAACTAAAGGCATATACGTAGTATGTAATATTACAAATATATTACATGTTATATGTTTATATATTTAAATCATGGTTGGAGATTTTAACACAACCTCTCAATCATTGATAGATCAGTTTTTCAAAACACTGGTATGTCTACAGAAGGTCTGAATATCACTAAAAACTAATACAGACTAAAGAACATTTTATAGAACACTCCACCCAACAACTATTCTTATCAAGTGTCCATGCTAGGCCATAAAATAAGTCTCAATACATTTCAAAAAATTAAAATCTTACAGAGTACATTCTCTGCCCAGAAACAATAACAAAAAAGGACAAAACAAATATTTGAAAATTAAATAATACATTATGAATAATCCATTAGTTAAAGAAGAATTCACAAGAGAAATCAGAAAACATTTGAACAAAATGATAATAAAAACACGAATAGAAAAATTTATGGGATGCATCTAAAGCATAATTTAGTGGAAATTTATAACTTTAAGTGTCTACATCTTAAGGGACAATGTTTAAATTTTCTAGACCTATGACTTAAGAAGCTAAAGAAAAACAAACATAAAATAAGCAGAAATAAAGAAATAAAAAAGATGAGAATAGTAATTGATGATATAAAAAACAGAGAAAATTAACAAAATCTAGATCTGGTTCTCTGAAAAGATTAGTAAAACTAGTAAGTACTTAGCATGACAAATCAAGAAATAAAGAGACACCACAAATTTCCATCAGGAATGAAGAAAGTGAAATGATTATAGCTCCCCTCCAGTCATTACAAGGTAATGTTTTTAACAGCATTATTTCAATAAATTCAAAAATTTAAATAAAAATGAATACTACTTCAACAATACAAGTTATGAAAACTGATTCAAACTAAAGTAGCTATCTGAATAGCTAGTTATCTATTAAAGGAATTGAATAGATAAATAAAATATAAGTTCAAAGAAAGCACGAGATCCAGATGTCTGCTCTGGAAAATTTATCAGATATTTAAGAAAGAAATAATACCAATTTACAAATTCCCTTTCAGATAATAGACAAGGGGGAAACATTTACCAATTTACTACATGAGGCCAGCATAACCCTGATACCAAAACTTGATGAAGACATTACAAGAAAATTACAAACTAACAGCCCTCTAGACATAGGTGCAAAAATCCTTAACAAATTACTAGCAAATCAAATCCAGAATTATACAAAAGGAAATTACCATGTGGAAATTATCCCAGGAATACAAAATTGGTTCAATAAGTAAAAGTCAATAATGTGATTCACCACATTAACCGAATAAAGGAGAAAATGGATATGATCAGCTCAATACAGAGCATTTGACAAAATTCAAATTTATGTGTGATAAAAAATCTCAACACACGTGGAAAAGAAAAAAACTTCCTCAATTTAAAGGAAGTTCAGCTACAAAACAAACAACCTATATCTATCTAATAGTAGACTTAATCCTGAAATACTGAAATTACTTTTAAGATCAGCCACTATTCAAGGTTATCCTTTCCAAATGCTTATATTCAATATTATTTTGAGTCTTAAGTAGTAAAATAGAACATGAAAAGGAAATAAAAGTTATTAATTATGGGGGGAAAGGATAAATCTTTTTTATTCATGGACTGCATTGTTTATGTGGAAAATCCTAAAGAATCTGCAAAAAACAAACAAAAATAACCTGAGACTTAGTAAATAAATAGTCACAGAACACAAGGTCAATATATGCAAATTAATTGCATTGCTATGTACTGGAAAAAACAACTGAAAGATTAAAAGATCCTATAAAAGTATCATAAAACATTAAATTCTTAGGAATAAATTTTGTTAAAGATTTATTTATTTATTTATTTGAGAGAGAGCAAGAGAACACAAGCAGGGGGAGCGGTAGAGGGAAAGGAAGAAGCAGGCTCCCCACTGAGCTGGGAACCCTATGCAGGGCTTAATCCCAGGACCCCAAGATCATGACCTGATCCGAAGTCAGACACTTAACCAACTGAGTCACCCAGGCGCCCCTCTTAGGAATAAATTTAACAAAAGATGTGCAAGGCCTTGATTCTGAATACTACAAAATATTTCTCAGAAAAAAATTAAAGAAAATTTAAACAGAGATATACCACATTCATGGATTGGACACTTTCAAGATGTCTACATTTCTCAAATTGATCCAGACATTCAATTCAATTCCATTCAAAATCTTATTAGGTACTTTTGTGGAAACTGACAAGCTGATTTGAAAATTTATATGGAAACATTAAGAACCTAGAATAGCTTAAACAATCTTGTAAAAAAAAGAATAAAAATGGAGGACATACACTACCTAATTCTAAGACTTATTATAAATCTACAGTAATCAAAACAGTGTAGTACTAGCATATAGACATATAGGTCTGTGGAACAGCACAGAATATCCAGAAGTACACATATAGAACAAATAGGGGAAAAAGTAAAACTCAACTCCTGCCTTTAAACAAACATAAAATTAATGTGAAGCAGATCACAGACCTAAACATGAAATCAAAAACTATAAAATTTATAGAGGAAAACATGAGCCAATCTTCATACTCTGGGGTAGGCAAAGATTTCTGAGATGGGCCACTAACCAGCAAAGGAAAAAAAAAAAGATAGATTGGACTTCATCAAAATTAAAAGCTTTAGTTTTTCAAAAGATACTATCAATAAATGAAAAGGCAAGCCACAGAGTTGGAGAAAACATGTGCAATACATATATCTGACAAAGGTCCTGTGTCACAACATATTAAAGAAAACTCATCTGATTTTATAATAAGATGACAAACAAGCCAATTTATAAAAGTAGGGGTAATATTTCCCAGACAGTTCACTAAAGGAGGTACACAAACAGCCAGTAAGCACATGAAGAAAGGCTCAGCATCACTAGTCACAGTGAAATGCATGTCATTGGAATGACTAAAATTAAAACTGATAACGCCAAATGTAATATGGTTGTAGAATAGCTGGAACTTTCATTTATTGCTGTTTAGAGAGTAAAATGGCATAGCCACACTAGAAAACAGTTTGGCAGTTTTTACGAAATTGAATATATACTAACCATATGACCCAATGATTCTATTCTAAGGTATTTCTCAAAGAGAAAAAAAGTGTATACCATATATATGCCCAGGAAAACCCTTATAGATGACTGTTCATAACAGCTTTACGGAAAAATTTTTTAAAAGTGCAAACACCCCAAATGCCTATCAAGGGTGAAAGGATAAATAAATTGCATATATTTGCACAAAAGCAAATGTGTATATTCATACACTGCAATACTATTCCATAATACAAAGAATGAACAACTGTTACATTCAGTAACATGCAAGAATTTTTTAAATTATGCTGAGCCAAAGAAACCAGACATAAAAAGTATATATTGAATCATTCCAACCACACAAAATTCCGGAACACATAAAACTATGTAAAGTGATCGGGGTCAGATCAGTGTTTAGAGCAGGGGATGGAAGGAATTGACCGTAAATGGACATGAAAGAATTCTCCAGAGTAACAGGTATGTTCTATATTTTGATTGGGGTGGTGGTTACATGGGGCACATACCTACAAAACCTCATCAAACTGTATACTTAAAATTTGTACATTTTATTCTATGTTAATTATGCCCCCCAAAGTTGTTTTTTAAAAAATGAAAACAGAAATAATAACCATAAGAATAGCTACTACTTAGCAGAGTTCTACAGGATGCTTGTATATATTACCACTCAATCCTTAGAGCATCCTTTAAGGTAGGAGTTATTGTAAAAACTGAGACTGAGAGCAGTGAAGTAACTTGCCGGCGACCTTGAGCGAACAAGAGGGAGCTGACCTGTAAGAAGGCACAGGGCAAGGATTCTATTGAAAAGCACAAATCAAAACTACTAGAAGGGGATGATGGAAACAGCAAACAAGGCTGTACTGACTGAAACTAGAGGAAAGAATTAAAAGGTGTTTGTACAGGCAAATGTTTGTGATGAAAGGGATGTAGGTGGCCAAGAGGGCTTTATGTTTGATTAGCTTGGTTTCCTCAATGGAGTAGACATGGGACTGCCTGTTAGAGTGTGGTTGGAGCATGAGGAGATTCTGGAACATTCCCCAACAGAAATAAAGAACCACTGGGCAGCAACCAGGACTGTCTCTGACAGAGGGAAAAATTAGGCTTGCAGTGGGCAGGCCCCACAGGATTCTGCCATTTTCTCTTGTCAGATTCTGCAAACTAAGAAGAGCAGTAGAGGGAGTGAGGGTGGACCCAAGTTAGAGGTGTGCACATAAATCCGTCCCAGGCAGGAATGACCCAGAGGCCCGTCAGATTGGGTAAGTAAAGCCTTCTCTGTAGAAGTTAAAAATATCCACTACCTCATCCATCCCAGCTGAAGGGAAAACTGGCAGTTCTTTCTCTTTTTTTAATTATAATATTTGACTTACTATGATTCTGTCAGACTACTAAATTGGAATTGGAATAAAATATAGAAGAGTAAAAATTTTGGCTGAACCAATTAAAATATTCCATAGGGAGTCTTTCCTGTCCAAGCAATATTATGAACCTTTGAATAAATTGGGTCTGGGCCTTGGTTTGTTATTTTTAATTTGGACTAATGGAATAGATATAAAAGACTAAAATGTGGAGTTTATTCAGTCACTCACATCCTAATCAAACCCCCAACATGTCAAAAATTGACATCACCTTCCCTATCCCAGTATCCTCTCTTTCTGCCCCTATTTGTCCATACCTTTCCTTCCCTGACTTGAGATCACAGAGGTCTTTGGACCTCAAAACTGTCCTCCTTCAGGGTGCCTGGGTGGCTCAGTCATTAAGCATCTGCCTTCGGCTCAGGTCATGGTCCCAGGGTCCTGGGATCAAGCCCCGCATCGGGCTCTCCGCTAGGCGGGAAGCCTGCTTCTCCCTCTCCCACCCCCTGCTTGTGTTCCTGCTCTCACTATATCTCTGTCAAATAAATAAATAAAATCTTTAAAAAAAAAACTGTCCTCCTTCAACCCTTGGCCCTATTCTTTTCTTCTTTTCTTCTACCAAGAAGTTGTGCACAACTTGCTAGTAGGGGCTATGCAGGAAGACGGTGACGGTTGGTTCTGTAGGCAATTATTTTGGGAAACATTGTGACACAGTTACAAGTTTTTTGCTGTAGGACGTCTCAGAGATTTTAATGTGTTTCCGTGCACTGAGAATCTCCAAGGGTGAGATAAAATATTTGATCACGGAACCCCTGTGGTTGTAGCATTACCTGAAATTCACCCTGGGAAACACTGGCCTAAATTACAATAACTGCCCCCCAGCCATCCTCTCTGCATTCAGTCTCTCTTGTTCCAATCCATCTTGAATATGCTGTGGGGGATTATCTCAAACCTCATTCTTCTGGAGCTGGTCCTCAACTGTAAAAGCTTTGGTGACCACATAGAGTAGCTATTATGCCACATCCAAGCCTCTCCCAGTATGACCTGCAAAGCTCTCCCTACTCCAAAGGGAGAAACCTGCTCCACCTCAGCAGCAGCAACTGCACAGCTGACAAGGATGTCCCGTGCTACCAGTGGAAGGAAGTTATTGTTTCCAGAACCCACGTGGCTTCAGAGTTTACATTTTAAGAGGAGTCAGCATACATGAATATAGGGTAGAGTGAAAAAAGCCTGGATGACGCCTACTTTTAGAGGAAGAGTAAAACTGGAAATCAAGTTTAGCCATGGTTTTGATCTGATTTTGTGCATTATGTGCAGGCCAACAGATAAGAAATTAGTTAGAACTCAGACTAAGGGGTATCTCACCAAAATGTTCTGAGCTGGCTTAGATCAACCAACAGCAGAGAGAACACTTCCTCTCATTAACCAGTTTACTTCTTTTAAGAGTAACACAGCCACCACCCACCCTCAAGACTGCCTTGGACAAGTTTCCAGAATTGGTTCTTGGAGGAAGCACCAGTTGCCTAATTTTTCCCCTTCAAAGAAATGCTTTGCTCTATCACATGCTATACATACCATATGAATAAGGACTCCCTCACTCCCAAATACTTTGACCTGAAATTATTTGAATACTTCAGGTCAAAATGTGGTCTGGGCCTGAATTATCTAAATAATAAGTGTGTGGACAGGTGCTTGGTTTTCAAGAGCATGTGACTGGAATAAAAAGAGCCTGTTTCTTTAAGTAGTCTTTACAAAGGCTTTCTAAAGCTCTCTCCTGTTTTGTTGATTTATTTTTTAAAGAGATAAGACACGTTGATGAATGAGTTAGACTTCTGCAGGATCCCAAGAGAGGACCAGAGGGACTTGTGGGAGAGTGAGGGGTGGGCAAGATTTCTCTTCTGCTTGGAAAAGGCTCCAGGGCCCTCAGTCCTCCCTGATTACTCTCCAAGATGCTATACTCACTGTCTGAATTGACTCCATGTCAAGAAAAGCCTTCTTTTGAGCCTTTGAGAGTTTGATGCTGTGGGATAAAAAGTAAACCAGAACAGAAAGGGATGAAGGATAGAGACTGAAAGAAACAGAAAGCCGAGAAATGAGTATAATTGCAAGCTGAGGATTTCTGCATCTCCTGGCTTGCTGGGCTTCTTTGATCCTCAAAAAGAAAAGGGACAGCACTTACATAACATGCTCTGGTCCAGAAAGGAATCTGCTTTTGCATGGGAGCTGTCCAAGTGGCCTCCCTGCCTCTAGTTTGGTTAACAGCAGGCCTTCAATAAGAGAATCAGTGAATTTGTCCTGAAAATCAGCTGCAGACCATAGCACCCACAGGCTGCTTTAATGGGACTTGTGGGCCCCACAGGAGTCTTTTTTCAAGACTGTGTAATCAGAGCTGTTAAAAATCTCTCATTCAGGTAAGTAAAGAAGACAATGGAGCTGTCCTATATTACCCAACTGGCAGACTTCAGGGAGCACCAAGGTACCCAGAAAAACGGAAACACCAAAAAAAAAAAAAAGTTTTTGATAAAATGTAATGCTTGCTATTTCAACAATAATAATAAGAAGTAATCAGCATGGGAATCTAAAATAGTTTCTTATACTTATGTAACAGTTTAATGTGCTTTGAATGAGTTAGCCACTGTCACAAAAATACCATGTAACTGGGGTGCCTGGGCAACTCAGTTGGTTAAGCATCCAACTCTTGGTTTTGGCTCAAGTCATGATCTCAGGGTCATGGTTTGAGCCCTACACTGGGCTCTGCACTGAGTGTGGAGCCTGCTTGAGGTTGTCCCTCTCTCTACCCCTCCCCAACACCACCACCACCCATTCTCTAAATAAATAAAATATTCAAAAAAAATACTGTGTAACCAACCCAATGAGTCAAACCATCAGTGATCTATAAGTCAGTTGTGCATTGTCTTATCTAGGCTGGCCTCAGCTAGACAGCTTGGCTTTAAGCCAGAGTGGCTAGAGCAGCTCTGCTTCTCTGAGTGGGGCTGAGAGAGCTGGATGGCTCTGCTACATTTGTCTCACCTCTTCCTTGCATGCTCAGGCTGGCTCTGGCATACTGTACTCTTGGCATTGACAAAAGTGCAAGAGAGGACATGCCCCAGTGTGCAAGCACATTTCAAGTCCCTGCTAGAATCCTGTCTACTAACATCTCATTGAACAAGGTAAGTCAAAGAGCCAAACCCAAATTCAAGGGATAGAAAAGTACCCTCTTTTGAGAGACACTCTATAAAGTTACATGGCACAGCATACAGACATAGGGAGAGATGAAGAATTGGGGTCAATAGTCTCACTTACCATAATGCACCATTATCTCTTCAGTTTTTAGGGCCTCCTAAGAGCTTCTCTAGACATCACTGGTTCTTCATCAGTCAGTAAGTAGATAGTGTCAGGGATGTTTCTTTAAGACTCAGTTTCCTTACCTGTAAAAAGTGATGTTTTTTCTGCCTATTTCATGGGTTTGATGTGGAATCCAAATCAGATAATCAATGTGAAAGTTCTTCAAAAGGTCTAAGGTATTATACAGTGTAAGCTATTATCACAGTTCTCACTAGAGGACAATACTCTTTGCAGGTGTTGGGCTTGTAGAGGCCAAGGATAGACTGCCCCAAAATATGCTACTATGGCATATTGATTACTTTAAATAAAAGTTACTTGAGAGGAGCACCAGGATGGCTCAGTCAGTTAAGCATCTACCTTTGGCTCAGGTCATGATCCCAGGGTCCTGAGATCTAGCCCTGCATCAGGCTCCCTCATCAGTAGGGGAGTCTTTTTCTCCCTCTGCCCCTCCCCCATCATGCTCATGTGCTCTCTCTCTCTCTCTCTCTCGTACTCACTCTTTCTCTCTCTCAAATAAGTAAATAAAATCTTTAAAAAAAAAGTTACTTAAAAAAGAACACTCTGATCCCTTTTGTATCCAGAAAGCAGGAAAAAAATCTCCCATGTGAAAGGTACCTTCCTGTACCACAAGGCAAAGAGACATCCTTATCATTAGAAATAGAGAATTTAGAGCACAGAAGGCTGATTAAACAAACCCTGTTATTTTTTTAAATTTACTACCCCAGCTCAAGTTCGGTTTAAAATTCCTAATTGAAACTCTTGACCATAGTGTTCTTTGTCCTGTTAATACCTCACAAATTTACTGTCTCTGTCAAAAAATGCATAAAAACTGCCTGCCTTACTCATTTCTTTGGGTCTCAATTTCATTATTGGGAATGTAATTTAACTTTGTTTTCTCTTGTTAATCTGTCTCATGTCAATTCAATTCTTAGACCAGCTAGAACAATCTTGAAGGGTAAAGAAAAATGTTTCCTCCCCAACATAGGCCATACACTCTCTGTGCCACTACTCAACTCTGCCACTATTGCATAAATGCAGCCATGGGCAATAAGTAAATTATGGTGTGGCCATTTTCCAATAAAACTTTATATACAAAAAAAAAAAAAGGCAGCTGGCCCAAGGGTAATAGTTTGGTATATATTCATGAATTTTAAGAAAGACATATGAGGGTGGTTTTCCATTTGTCTGAGATAGTTGGGCAAGGACTCCTTCAAGAAATTCCCTACCTCCCTTGTTAATTTCTGTTAGGATTTAACAACCTTCACCATTTCAAGATGCATTATAATATGTAAATTATATCTCAATAAAAAAATAAATTTTTCTTAAAAAGCACATCATATTATTAAAGCTCCTTACTCTGTACTTTAAACCCATGCTCTCTTATTCTGCATGGGGATAATTTGTTATTGTATCAAAGGGAATTTGTATCCAAAACATACTTCATAAAGCTAAGTTATTTTGGTATTGCTGAAGTTTGAAAAGAGAAGGAAAACTTTTTTTTCCCATTTTCTCTGGAATATAAGAAGATTCCTGGCTTCGTCCTTTCCTACTACAAGCTCCTTTGTGATACTGTCCTCCAGAGATAGCAGACAGAGCAAAAGTACAGATGCTAGAACATAGTTGCCAGTCCCTGTTAAGGGGATGGTCCCTTCATTTCTACCAAAGAAAGAGCTGCTTCCACTGAGAAGCTTCTACAACCCTCTTTGCTGTTTTCAAAACTATCTTTGAGTTTTCATTCCCTGTTAGCCAGAGGAGTTAGTCTCCATTACAATCAGGTAAAAACCTGGCTCCAGCCAACACTTTTGGGAGGCAAGTGAAGAGAGAATTCTTCTCAATTCTAAGCCCTGGGAGGTTGGTAGGCCTACCTTGGCAAAGAAAATAAGCAGAAAAATAAGTTGGGGGAAATCAAGAATCCCCACACAATCCCATGATTCTTGACCTGAACTCTTCGTTAGGCATTCTTAGGGTCCGCTTTGGAAGTGGAAACAGCTGGTGAGGAAACTACAAAAGCTGGTGCAGGAAACTTGTTTTTATGAGAACACAAACAACCCAGAACTTGCCACAGGATGCGGGCTGAATCAGGATACTCAAAAGGGCACACTGTGAAAGACTTCGTTGTCCTGGAATGATCTTCCTCACCTGAAATGAGTTTTTCCATAATAAGTAAATTACCTCAAACTGCCTGGAGAGTTGGTGCAGATAACGAGGACATTTTCGATGGCAAAGCTTGTATCTCCCCACTTGGTACCTAGTTTAGAAAGCAGGCAGGACCCCATATTGATTTCATGCCATCTCATCCACAGAGCTGGAACAGCTCTCAGGGTACATTAAACTCAGTGCCGGCATCATGAGGACAACTTTTGCAGTCACATGGAGTTTTTTTAGGTCTCAGCTCCATTTACGGTTGGCAGATGCCCAGTTTCCCCAGTTTGCTGCTCTGAGAATCAATCCCTTGTTGCACAGACCAGTCTCAAAGAGTTCATGTTCAAAGGAAAGGTTCCTTTTTTGTGTTCATTGGAGAATGTACAAGTGCTGAGGAACTGTCTCCCCAGGAGCTGTAGCCCTGGGTGGGGCATTCACTTTGCCAAGGTTAAAACCAGGTCTTTCTGCTTTTCACAGCACACACCTTTCAGATGACTGAACCAGTGTGGCTAACTAATGCTCTGGCTTTGTAAGCTATCTCCTACCTGGCCTTGTCTCTGTTCTCCAGGCATTCTAACTAAATGCTGCCTCCCTGCTGCCAGCCTCTCTTTTCCTATAAATATACCTCACACGCTGGCCCCTCCTTAACCTTCCTATACCTTGACTTTAGTTATTCACAGTCCTATTTTCAAAATAGGACCCACTTTTACTGACTCACATGCACCTTATTTTCTAGAAAATAGGGTTCTCACTATTCCCCCAAACTCATCTTACCCTTTACTACCAAGTACTTTTCTCATGCCATTTTATTTATTTTTTTAATTTTATTATGTTATGTTAATCACTATACATTACATCATTAGTTTTTGATGTAGTGTTCCATGATTCATATAACATGCCATTTTCTCAGTCTGGAATGTGCTAGTCTATCTCTACCCACTCAAATCTTTCAAAGTTAACTTACATAGTTTTTCTTCTAGAAAGTCAACCCAAAATGATACACTAAGTTCCTGAAACTCAGAACTTCAGTTGTATTTCCTTTGTTATGTTAATTGTGTTCTCTTTCATTTTATAATGAAATATCTTTTCTTTTCTAGATGAGAAGCATCCTTATCTCTATACTGTCTTCCTCTTTCCAAAATATAATTCATAATAGATGCTCAGTTAGGACTTGTCACTTAATTTATTGGTCAAATGAAGGACTCAGGGCTAGAAAGAGTTAATTTGGCATTTTTCAGCAGTTTTGCTAGCGCTGTTTACCAGGTTGTTTACCGAATCAGATCCTGTAAGCCTAAGAGAAGTAAGTTAAATCTTATTTTTCCCATAAAAGCAATCTTATAAAATTGGTTTCTGTTCTTAACCAAGGCCTGATGCCCAACTTCTTTATATTGTCACAAGCATGATATTTAATCAATTATAAATGTTACACCTGTTACACTATATTGCATAAAGCTTCCTACAGTGTATATAAATCAATTAAACAAGGCAACACAGAACCTATAAAATAAAACTTTATTTAATATGGCCTACCATAAAGGTCTACTGTAAGAAGTTTTCATCCTCTTTAAATTTCCTGGTAAAATAAATCAGCAGGTGAAGATACTCCTTTGATAGGGTTATGGTTTCAGAAAGATTTCTTTGAGGAAATTTTGTAAAGCATTTTAGGAAAACTTTGTAAGGGATTAAAGACTGCAGTGACTTTTGGAGAAACCAATGCAGGAATATAAGTTTGGCTATCCCTATTTCTCCCTGACAATATCCCTATGGTGAGCACAGAAATTAACCAGCAAGCCTGGATTTCTCTCAATACGGAAGCAGGAAGTTTGCTGCCGTTTGGTCCTTTCATCAACATTAGCTAATTTTCCCAGTTATGTAGTAACAACATACTTGACCAAGAAGACTGCCTTCTCATTAAAATGCATGCACACATTTATTCCTTCATGATGGTGGCTTATTTTTCTCATCTGATAAAAAATCTTGGCCAAGATTCCATCCAGTTTGATAGACTAAAAGTCTGTGATGTTCACAGTCATCTCCATGTTACTTCTCTACAATGATAAGCCTCAAGGCTGCCTTTCATAACTAAAGGTAGTGTGCCTTTATATTATTGATCCACCTCTGATTTATGAGCACAATACCCAGGCCTTTCTCCCCAGTTACCAAATCTATGCCAAAGGTGCTTAACCTAGACTACACATTAAAAATATCATTGCCATTTACCCAAAGGAGACGAAAACTTATGTCCACAGAAAAACCTATACATAGATGTTTATAGCAGCTTTATTCATAATGCTAAGCAACCAAAAAGCCCTTCAGTAGTGAATGGATAAATAAACCATAGCAATTCTAGAAAATATACTATTATTCAGCACTAAGAACCATCAAGTCATGAGAACATGCGGAAGAAATTTAAAAGCAGTTTACTAAGTGAAATAAGCCAATTAGAAAAGGCTACTGTATGATTCCAACTATATGACATTCTGAAAAAGATAAAACTACAGAGACAGTGAAAAGATTAGTGATCGCCAGGGGTTAACAGGGAGGAAGAAATAAATAGGTAGAGCACCACAGACTGTTTGGACAATGAAACTACAGTTGATTTATTGATACAAGACCAAGTCCTATCCAGAACAATTAGGTTAGAAAAATAAATGAAACCCATCCAAATCAGAAAGGAAAAAGTAAAATGATTTCTGTTCACAGATAACATGATCTTCTATGTAGAAAATCCTAAAGATTCCACAGAAAATTGTTAGAACAAATTCAACAAAGTTGAAAAACACAAAATCAACATACAAAAATCACTTGTTTCTATATACTAACAATGAACAATCCAAAAAGGATATTTTTAAAAATCCCATTTATAATAGCAACAAAACAAAATATTTAGGAATAAATTTAAACAAGAAGGCAAAAGTCTTATACACTAAAAATTTCAAAATGTTGATGAAAGAAATTAAAGATACAAATAATAAAAAGACATCCGTGTTCATAGATTGGAAAGTTTGGTATTGTTAAGATATCAATACTACCCAAAGCAATCTATAGATTCAATGCAGTCCCTATCAAAATCCCATCAATGTTTATTGCAGAAGTAGAAAAATTCATTCATATGGAATCTCTCTAGGGACACCAATTAGCCAAACAACACTGAAAAAGAACAACAAAATTGGGGGTCTCATACTTTCTGACTTAAAAACTCACTATAGAGGCACCTGGTTGGCTCAGTTGGTTGAGCATCTGACTCTTGATTTTGGCTTGAGTCATGATCTTGGGGTCCTGGGATTGAGCCTTGCATCAGGCTCTGTGCTTAGTGGGGAGTCTGCTTGAGGATTCTCTGCCTCTCCCTCTGCCCCTCCCCCTGCTCTCACATTCTCTCTCAAATAAATAAATGAATTTTTAAAAACGTACTGTAAAGTTACAGTAATCAAAACAGTATGGTAGTAGAATAAAGACCGACATATAGACTCATGGAATAGAGAGCCCAGAAATAAATCTTCACATGCATGGCCAAATGATTTTTGACAAGGGTTCCAAGACCATTCAATGGGGGGAAAGGACAGTCTTTTCAACAAATGGTAATGGAAAACTGGATATCTGTATACAAAAGAATGGAAGTTAGACCCTTACCTTACATCATATACAAAAATTATTTCAAAATGGGTCAAAGACCTAAATGTAAGAGCTAAAACTATGAAACTCTTAGATGAAAATATAGGGAGGAATCTTCATGACAATGGATTTGGCAACAATTTTTTGGATATGACACCAAAAGCACAGGCAACAAAAGAAAAAATAGACAAAATGGATATCAAAATTTTCAAACTCTGTGCATCAAAGGACACAAACAGAGTGAAAAGGCAACCTACAGAATAGGAAAAAATATTTGCAAATCATATATCTGATAAGGGGTTAACATCCAGAATATACAAAGAACTCCTACAAAGAACAACAATAACAAACAACAAAATTTAAACAGGACTTGGATAGACATTTTTTCAAGGAAAATATAAAAATGACCAATAAACACATGAGAAGATGTTCAATATCACTGATCATTAGGGAAATGCAAATCAAAACCACAATGAGATACCACCTCATACCGTTTAGGATGGCTACTATTAAAAAACCCCAGAAAATGACAAGTGTCAGGAGGATGTGGAGTAATTGGAACTCTTGTGCACTATTGGTGGGGCTGTAAAATAGTACAGTTGCTATGGAAAACAGTAAGGCAGTTCCTCAAAAACTGAACATAGAGGGGCGCCTGGGTGGCTCAGTCATTAAGTGTCTGGCTTCGGCTCAGGTCATGATCCTGGGGTCCTGGGATCAAGCCCAGCATTGGACTCCCTGCTCAGCGGGGAGCCTGCTTCTCCCTCTCCCACTCCCCCTGCTTGTGTTCCCTCTCTCGCTGTCTCTCTCTCTGTCAAATAAAAAAATAAAATCTTAAAAAAAACACTGAACATAGGATTACCATATGATCCAGCAATTTCACTTCTTCATATCCAAAAGAAGTGAAAGTCGTAACTCAAAGAGAGAGTTCATGTTCATAGCAGTATTATTACCAATAGCC
Source organism: Eumetopias jubatus (assembly GCF_037043125.1). Lineage (NCBI taxonomy): Eukaryota > Metazoa > Chordata > Mammalia > Carnivora > Otariidae > Eumetopias > Eumetopias jubatus. Next base: position 63,429,723 of record NW_028274807.1, read on the forward strand.
AAAAGGGGAAACCAACACATGTCCATTGATGGATAAACAAAACATAGTATATGCATACAAATATTATTCAGCCTTAAGAGGGAAGAAAATTCTGACACATGCTACATCATGGATGAACCTTGAGAACATTATGCTAAGTGAAATAAGCCAGTCATGAAAGGAAAAGTACTGTAGGATTCCACCTACATAAACTACCTAGAGTAGTCAAAGTCAAAGAGATAGAAAGTAGCATGGTAGTTGCCAAAAAATGAGGGTAGGAGGAAATGGGGGTGTTATTGCTTAAAGGATACAGAATTTTAGTTCTGCAAGAAAAAAAGAGTTCTGTGTGTGAATGTGGGGATGGTAGTGTAAATATGTGAATGCATTTAAATGCTGCTAAACTATACCTTTAAGAATAGTTTTAAGATGGGGCACCTGGGTGGCTCAGTAGGTTAAACGTCTTCCTTCAGCTCAGGTCGTGATCTCAGGGCCCAGGGATCGAGCCCCATGTGGAGCCCCATGTCAGGCTCCCTGTTCAGTGGGAAGTCTGCTTCTTCCTCTCCCTCTGCCCCTAACCCCCACTCACTCTCTTGCTCTCTCTCTCTCAAATAAAATCTTTTTTTTTAAAGAATGATTAAGATGGTAAATTTTCTGTTATGTGTATTTTATCACAACTAAAAAAAATGGTATGCACAGATTCTATTCAAACTGGGACCCTTACTCAATAGTTGGTGAATACATGATTAACTACCGTGTGCCAGCTGACTGAACACAGCCACCTCCATCCTGATGATTATGAATCAGCAAATGAAGATTATATAGTTGACCGATGTTAGGGAAGACAAAAGTTAACTTGTTGAATTTCAAACCAATATTTTAGATATCATTGAAATACAACCATTAGCCGAGATTTCTGTCTGCCAGTTCAGCTTGAATACAAGAAAGGTGTCTTGCAGAATATTCCATGACCTAATGTGAAGATGCTAATGCACAAGTGGTTTGCATACAAGAGACAATATAAATATGCATGCATGTTCACCATTTTGTGGGCGAGGTGAAGCATTATTTTGCTGCACTTGATATACAGAATCTGCTAAACTGGTAATATTGGATATTAACCTAAAACAAATATTATATAATTTTTTTATTAAAAACAAGACTACTACTTCACCACAAGAAAGCAAATTTCTGTCTTTTGAATGTGCACAGTGAAGTGACATTTAGACCAGTCACACTCTAAATGAATGTAATCAGCCAAAACTCATTGCTGCCATATACACTACGAGCTAGCTGAACCTGATAACAACAGTAATAAAGTGGTGCATTATAAACAATATATGAGTTGTAAAAGTAAATCCCTATAATTATTAAATCTTATATTTTTAAGTAGATTTTACGCATTCCAAAAAATCTCTATAAGTTGGCAAGCACACAACAATGACAGAAATTCCAAATCAAATCACACTCACACACACACAAACATAAGTGCATGCACATAAAATGTTAGCATTAGGTTTCATCTGAGCTTTGCGAGGGTAGGGGCTTTGTTTTGCTCTCTGTAGAATAGCACAAAGTCTATTAGCACAATACATATTAGTTGGATGAAAAAATGTGTATAATTTTCACTGACGGTTTCTGGTCAGATGTTCTAAGCAGGGCATGGATGGGGCACAGCCAATGGTTCAGATGAGCCAATGGAAGGGAATCATACCCAACACTTTCCTCCTTACCAGGTGGAAGAGACCTGAGAAAAATACCTCCCATAAAGCATAATTTTTTGGGACTGTAGCAATTTCCTATCAGAGTTGAAGCAACAAATAACGGGCCCCAGCATGAAGGGTACAGGATGTTACAATGTGAAATAGGAAAGAAATAATAAGGAATTTAGGGTGGACTATATTCAGAAGTCCACAAAGGAAAATGGCCACTAAAAGTAGAAGAACCCCAGTGACTAAATTCCTGGAAGAAAGCCTCATGCCAGGAAGTCATTTCAGAAATCAAGGTCGAAGCTCGAATTAGGAAGCTGGGAAGAAGAGCTAGGTTTAAACGAACAAATATGAAATTTACATTTCCAAAATGGAGGCATACCATGAGGATTAGATTAGCAAGATGGTAGCACCTTGTACCAAGTCCCATGGTGTGGATTTGGGGAGACTTACACATCTCCTACGCCTGAACTGGGGATAAGCTTAGATGCCTGGTGTGTTCATATAACCCAGCTATGAAGAAGAAAGGGATTCAGAAACCAGAGGACCAGATTTGCAATAATCTGTATCTTTGTCTTGACCTTTGTTCTCCCTCAATACCATAGGTCGTCTGTGTGCTTCCATCACAGACTTTACAGTGTAGGTCCTCGGCTCAATTCCTGATCAAGGAAATAAAGTTGGGAAGAAAGGGTGAACAGAGGAAACCGGGTATTCATGCACAGAATGCACAATGGGAAGGTTATCCTCTAGAAGGAGAATTATACCGATCAGATACTTGGACAACGTGAATGCATAGAAAATATTCCTTCCAAGAAAAGGAATCTATGGATTCTTTCCCCTTGTTTATTGCAGTAACATGATTTCTCTAGTCTGTGTTAAACAGCCTGTTCATTCTTTCTTGGTGGTTTCTCTGACTCAATCTAATTAATGTGTTCTAAGATTCTCTACTTGTCAAGTATAGCTGGAAAGTAATCATAATAACAGATAGTAGTAATAACAAATAAGTGTGGCTTTTTAAGCACTTACTATAAGCCATTTAATTGTCACATGACCATATCATATAGGTATTCCTAATATCTTCATTTTGTTGATGACCAAACTGAGGCATGGAGATAATAAGTACTTTGCCCAAAGTCACATCCCTACTAATCTGGGATTCAAAGTCAGACAGAGTTTCTGACTCTAAAGCCCTTCCTCTAAACCACTAGAAATACTGAACTACTCTCCCTGTTCAGTGGGAAGTTTTATCAAACTACAAGTTTGATAAACTTGTAGTTTCTAAGCATGATCTCTGATCCAATATGACCTCCTTTTAAAGACCTATATCCTTTCCCACAGAAGTTAATTTTTCAATACAGCTTTAAAGTACATAGCACAGTTATAAAGTTCAGTAATCACTGAATCTGATTTTTAGGTCCCTATAGCCATAACAGAGGGCACTGATTTCATCTCATTTCATTCAAACTCCTCTCTCCACATGGAGAAAAGCATAGTTCCACCATCTTCAGAGAGAAAACCATATGTGCTGGGCAAATAACAGGCTAGTCAGACTATCTGCAGGAGTTTTGAATACCAAGCTCTTTTGAAGACCTAAAGCACAGAGACATTGTAAAACACATGGCAAGTCAGGGAGATTTCATTCTAATTATCATGCCCTAGAAAAAAATAGAATTAGATTATGCAGTGATCCATATCATAGAAGATGTACTGAGAGCTACCCCATTGTACCTAAACATTACATTTTCTTACATCATACTCTGAATGATGTACTCTGATTAAAATATTCTACTTGCTTGGATCAATATTTTGTTTGTTCATTTGCAATTAGTTACCTGTATCTGCCAGATATGTGACAGAGCAACCAACAAAAGCATCCTACTGGGTGGTCGTAACTAGATCTAAGAGCTGGCTAAAAATTAAGAAAGGTAAATACAGCAATCCTAAAGCAATAAGGAACTGCAAGAGCTAGAAGTACATTTCATAATGAATCAAAGGCCAAAATGAAAAATGGGCCCTTCAAAAAGTAGGCTTTCCTATTAAAAAGTTGATCAAGCAATAAGTACATGAGCAACTGCATTCTCCATACCACATTAGGAGCTGAGGGTTACAGAGATGAATCCCTGCTCCCTGGTCTTGAAGAATTTTATAATCTCTGGAACCAGAATGTCCAATACAACTTCCTGCAGTGGTAAAAAATATTCTACATTTGCTCTGTCCAATATGGAAGACAAGAGCCACATCTGGCTTTTTAATTTTAAGTTTAAATTTAGTAAGTTCAAAAATTCAGTTCTTCAGTCATACTAGCCACATTGCAAGTGCTAAATAGCCAAATGTGGCTTCTTAGATTTAAGTTTATATTAATCAAATAAATAAAATTAAACACCCAGTTCATCAGGCATACTAGTCCCATTTCAAGTGCTTAGTTACCAAATCTGGTTTGTGGCTATTGTGTTGGGAGAGGACAAACAGGACATATCCCTCATCACAGGAAGGTCTGTTGGACAGAGCTGCTCTAGAAAATGTCAGAAGAGGGGGCACCAGAGGGGCTCAGTCCTTCAGTTTGGGTTGTGATCCCATCCATGGTCCTGGAATCGATCCCAGCATTGGGCTCCCTGCTCAGTGGGGAGCCTGCTTCTCCCTCTCCTCCTGGCTTGTGCTTTCTCTCAATATCTGTCTCTCTCTCTCAATAAAATAAACAAAATCTTAAAAAAAAAGAAACTGTCAGATGAGGATTAAAGCATAATGTCCATATTTTTAAGAAGCACTAACTGTATGACCTTCTTTAAATTAAAGTTGAAATCATTATGAAAAGAAAAAATAATGGACAAGACCCTAAGAAGAAATCTTACCAACTAAAGGCAAACTATGTATACTTAACAACATACCTATAACCAGCGGGATACTTAATCTTAAATTGGCTTTGAATTAATACATGATTGGTACACCGTTAAGCAATGTCTTTAACAATGGAGGGGAACGTGATGGGCACAAAAATTTTCCACTTGAGAAATTTTCTATGAAAAAGTTAAATCCATTAAATTCTTGGCTCTGTAGTCAAAGATGATCAATGTGTGTTGATGTAGCAGACTATCAGGGAAAGAATGAAATTTGGGATAACAGAGATACAATTGAGGTACAATAGTTTGCTTCAGCAAACCTCTTGCTGTGATTTATTTGTTCTTTTTGGTAATGTGTAACAAATTTGAGTGTGGGTTTACCATTTAAGCTGATGCATTGGTAGACTAGTAGTGGCTTTCACTTCATTCTAGCTACGGGCCTATTGATGGTCTCATTAAAAACATATTCTCAGGGTGCCTGGGTGGCTCAGTCGTTAAGCGTCTGCCTTCAGCTCAGGTCATGATCCCAGGGTCCTGGGATTGAGCCCCGCATCGGGCTCCCTGCTCAGTGGGGAATCTGTTTCTCCCTCTCCCACTCCCCTGCTTGTGTTCCCTCTCTCGCTGTGTCTCTCCCTGTAAAATAAATAAACAAAATCTTTAAAAAAAAATATTCTCAGTGATTTGAAACTCATTATAAATATTTAAGTGGTATTACTTCTAAAACGAGAACTTCTTCCTTGCCCTTCATTCATGAAAGGGCCTCAACCCATTTGTGACTATGTTTCCAAAGAGGAGCATAACAAGTATACCCAGAGTGATAGGTCCTCAATATTCATGGAGACTCTGATATACATGCCATGAAAATGGAACACAATAATTGTGCAGAGTGGAGGACATGTGCCTTCCATTACCGTGTTTACATACCTGGATGAAAGATTTATGCATTTGGGATTATTTTTTGGTACTATCTTCAGAACTCTGATCTTCAATGTCTTTGGCCTAGAAAACACTCAACAAGGCAATTTAATTTCTGAAAATTGGCTTCTTCACACATGAAATAACTTAATTTAATAACAATGATAGTAATCAGGTTAATTGAAGGAAGGAAATTCACTGAGCAAAGCCACATTAAAGCTTGGCATTATTTTAATGTGTTCTAAATTTGTGAATTTAACAGGCTACATCCTGGTTTCTGGAATGTTCCATTCTGGGTTTGATTGGAGCATCATGGGTGAGCAATGCCCATCTCCAGGGAAAAGATCTCTGCCCTGGTCACGGAGCTTAGCCAATAGGCTGGCACAATCAAATGGGCTGCCTTCCCTTTTCCATTTTCCTCATTCTAAACTCCTCTTTTCCCTGGTGCTTGTTTTTAAGTTTTATAATCTAAAACAGTCCTTTAAAAAACAGCTTTCTTCCATTTGCTGATCCACAGAAACCCTCCATATAAACCCACAAGCCCCAGCTCCAGTAATAATCTAACCATGATCAGTGTTGTTATTACAACGACCAGCCACTCATCTGCTCCTGCTTCCGTGCTTGCTGATTTTATTATGCTGGTTAAAACGACCCCAGGAGTACTGCCGCTCGTGGGGGACTTACTACCTCCTTTGGGAAATGACTGCTGGGCTCCTTCCAGTCACGGTTGATTAGATTAATAGGAGACATTGGAACCAAGGTGAACTAGTCAAATTATTTCTTCCTAAAATCTAGAATTAAGAATTAAGAGTTGGTTAATCTGACCTGGTTTTTGAATGAAGCAGTTGCAAACTTGGGAGATCTGAGCTGGCAACCTTCTGCCCGGCATGTGATGGAAGAACAGAAAAAAATAAACCTGACTGCAGGGAAAAAAAAGTGAACACCTGGCAGTATCAATTCAAGCTCCTATCCCCGCATCCCACCCCATCACACCTCTCAATGGATATATGCAAACAGCCATAGCCATCCTCCGAAGATGACTATTGCAGTTCTGACATAATCGTCTCCATCTCCTATCCTTTCCACTTTTAAATAGCTATTTTTGTATATCCTTTTTTCCTTCTTATGTTAAATACAAAGATTCCCACCTCCTTTTTAAGGCTAACCCTTCAGTTGTCCTTGGGCCCATTCCCTTGCATCTCCTGAGTAATGCTCATTAGCTATTCTTCAATCACCCTTCCTCTACCCAACTTTTCATCTTCCATTTCTGTCCATTTCTCCAGGGATCTACCTTAGACTTCAAGTGTGCTTCTGTCTTCCTCCACTTTATCATCAGACTACTGGAGAAAGAGGCTTGCACTTTGTAGACAAATACTGAGCTCTGGCTACCTCCAAGTCACTGTGCAGAGATTTTACATTTATTAACAACAACCTCACAGCTCTGCCTAACACGTAACTCTGCTTCTGCCTCCTGACCACCCTCAACCTCCATCACGTCCAGCAAGCTGTCTGCTACCCTTATCACTCCATGGAAGCATTTGTGCTAAAGGGTACCTGTGGACTTCCACCACCAAATCCCAAGTTCTTAGGTTTGGCCTTTGCATCATATAGCAATAATGGTTTATTCTCTGTGGTAGGCAAAATAATGACCCCCCCCGACTCCTAACCCCTGGATCCTGTATGTATATTACATCATATGGCAAAGGGGACTTGGCAGATGTGATTAAGGTTAAAGACCTTGAGACAGGGAGCCTTTCATGGTTTATCTAGGTGGGTACAATCTAATTACATGAGCCCTTTAAAGCCAAGAGTCTGTGAGAGAAATGTGATGGAAGAAGCAATAGGAGAGATTTGAAGCATGAGACAGCCTCAATCCACCACTGCTAAAGGTGGAGTAAGACAGGAGCCAAGGAATGCAGGCAGCCTCTAGAATCTGGGAAGGGCCCTCAGGTGTCAGCCAGCAAGAAAATGGGGCCTCAATCCTACAACCACAAGAAAGTGAATTCTGCCAACAGTCCTAAGGAGCAAGGAAACAGGATTCTTCCTGAGAACCTCCAGGAAAGAACACATGTTGATTTTAGCCAGGTGAGACCTGTGGCAGAATTGTAACTTACAGAACTGAAGATAATAATTTTGTGTTATTGAAGCCACTAAGTTTGTAGTAATATGTTGTGGCAGCAATAGAAAACAAAAACACCCCTTCTTCCTGAAATTCTCTCCTTGGTTTTTGTAATAATACTTTTTGTGGTTCTACCCTGATGTCCGTGAACTCTTCTTCATGGTTTTTCTTTACTCCCTTTCTCCCTATATATAGGTAATTCCTAAATTTTTGTTCTCATTCCTATCTCCACCCAGCAATCTCTTACAATTTTATAAGCTCAACAACAACGTCTACTCATTTGGTGCCAAAAGCTAAACTCTTGTCTCTGAACTTTCTCCCAACTACCTGGTGGTCTTCACCATCTAAATAACCCAACCATCCAAAACATTTAGGATGTCCAAAACTGAACTCATCACCTTTTCCTCAAGGGTTGCAAGACACCAAAATACAGAATTTTAGCTCTATAGGTCATAGAAGCAACAAGAAGCTAAATAAGGGATAATCAAGCAATCCAGAAATTAGTACAATGGTAAGTTGCTACCATCACTCCCTTGGCAGAGGCAAAAATGGAAAACAGGGTTACCAAAGCTGGAGCCACAAAGAAGTTATTGCTGCTGCAGAATTACCACCCGAAGCAGAGTGAGAGAGAATTACTCTTCCTTCCTCTTTCCTCCGTTCTTCCACCAGTGCCTCTCATTGGCCAAACCAGCAAGAAGCCAGCTGACAGCTGATACAAAGGTTGAGAAACACAAACTGTATGAGGTAGCTCCCTGGTAATCAGAGGAAGAGAGAGGTCTGAAGAGATCTGAAAGCATATAAGCAGTTAACTGACCTACACCTTAGTTCCACCCCTCATTTCCTCTCACCTTGAGTATTTGTAATAGTCTCTTAATTGGTCTTCTTGCCTCATGTGTCTCCACACTATACTATAATACTACTGCCTGATGAATCTTCCTAAAGCAATAATCTAATTCTGACATTTTCTTCTCCAAAGTTTTCAATTGCTCCCTATTACCTACAAAAAAAAAAAAATTCCTAATCCCCTTGCCTGATGTGATAGATGGTTACTCTGATGGCCCCCAACAAAGCACATCTCTCAGTATTCATGCCTTTGTGCAGTCCCCTCCTACACTGACTCTAGGCTTGACCAATGGGACATTAGCCAACAAGCATGATGCCAGCAGAGGCTCCATATGCATTTGAACATTGAGGCTTATCCTACCGGAATGCTTGTTCTTGGGACCCAGCCATTATGTAAAGCATCCCAACTAGCCAAGAAAAGGGCTATGTAGACAGAGGTTACAGCCTCCCAGGCATCCCTGCTAAGCACCAGATAGGTGAGTAAAGTCATCTTGGACATTCCCACCTAGCTACATAAGATCCCAAGTGAGGCCAACAGAAGAGCCACCCAGAAGAGCCCCAGACAGACAATCCATAAAATCATGAACAGGCAAAATGGTAGTCTTTTTAAGCCACTAAGTGTTGGGGTGGTCCATTATACAACAATGGAAAGCCAAAATACTCCAGCTCCTCTCACAGTCATGTGAGGGCGAATTCCACTAAGAAATCATTATTCTACAATATTTGTAATGATTTTGCTTCTCTGAGCAAACCCTGATTTCTACCCTGCTCATCTCTATCTACTATCTTCAATAACTTCTACTCCAGCCCGTCAAATCACAGGTTCTCACATATTTCCCTCACTTTCTAGATCCATATTCTCCTTACCCAAAACATAGCTCCTGCGAGAATTCACATAAGTAAACACTGGTTTAATATCACCTCCTGCAGAAATTATAATCTACAAGTTATAATCTCTTTCCTCTATAATACTCTATTTTATGTTTGTATAGTACCAACCTTACATTTTGTTAATTAGTTCCATTGTAGAACTAGTAGTTCCAAGAAGACAGGTTGGGATTTTTAATGCATCTTTCCATCAGCACCCAGGGCAGTACCTTCAACACAGTGTGTGCTCCTTACATGTTTGTGGATTCACTGGCTCAATTAAATAGCAGTTAGTCTTGGGCGACCAGGAGGAAAAAGAAAGTAAGTGATGCAGGTCTACCACTAGAATGAAAGCTTGGCTGGGCATTGACGAGAGGCTCAGAAAGTACTTGTAAATTAAATGACACATTCATGTGATGTTATATGAACCTTATATTTCAAGAACATCTTCCTGTGTAGTTTCCAAAATGTTTAAAACATTTAGAGTTATTATTACAATCTTCCCTTCTTTTCCCTACAGTTCATTTTCTCCTTCCTCTTTTTGTATTACTTTCTCTCCCCAGGCTCTCCTTTTCTCTTGCCCAAGGTCAGAAAACCTTTTTCAGGCAGGCTGTAGGCTGCCCAAACCCCCTCCCCGGATCCACAGAGATGTAGGGCTCCCTACAATTATATTAATCTGACCCCTTTTTTTTCATGTGGATTCATTTCCTGGGCCTGAAACCAACAAAATGGTGTGTTTTCAGTGTCCTAACCCTTTGAGGGTAAATTTTAATTTAATCATTTGAAAAAATGGTAAGAACAACCAAGTTCTTGGTTAGCTCAAAACATCTAGGGGATTGTTGCAAATATTTGGTAATATTCGCTAAAGAGGCAGGAAAGCACATTAGGCCAAATTGGTTATAAATGCAAACAATTTTCATCGAAAATTAAAAACTAGAGCCTGACAATGTACAACTACCCTATAACATGATAATTTCTAAGAGTGCCATTTTAAAAAATCTACCTACCAGTCTGCTTTTTTTTCTTCTTCTCTTTAAGAAAAGAAGAGGGGCAGTATTGTATAAAATCCTAGATTATAAACCAGATTCGTGCTCCATGTAACACAATGGAGAAAGCAAGGGCTTTGTACTGAGACACCAGTCTGAACCCCAGTTCTAGAAGGTATTGGCTGGGTACATGACCTCAGCTCTCGCACCCTCCCCGTTTCCTTAACTGCAAAATGGGGATAACAACCCTTACAACACAGGGCTGTCATGAGAATGACTTGTATGAACACAGGAAAGCACACTACCTGACACGCTGCAGGTGCTCCACTGCCCAAGAAATGGCAGGGTTGGGATTCCTAACGAATTTTTTTTTCTCACCAGCATGAAGAACAGGACCTTATATGTAGTTTGCGTCCTGCACCTGACCCCTTCCGCAGAGGAGCCAGGGAGTCCTTTCCATGTTTAGTTCCTTTCACTGAACCAGTTTTGCAGTTTCCTTACTTACATAATGACAAGACCCAGTCGAGAGTTTGGGGACCATTAGTCCCTTACAGACTCAGTAAGCCCAGGCAGTAATGCAGTTCAGGTTGGCAGGTAAGTGCTGAGCCCCCTGCCAAGCTCTTCTCTGTCCTTGGAACTCTGAGGAATGTGCAAGGTCCAGGGTTTCTGGATTGCCAGAAACTTAGAATCTGTGAACACAGCACATACAACAACAAAAAAGCCACCACACATCTTATAGCATTTGTATAATATTTTGTGTGCTTTCATATGAAACTCCATTCAAATCTCCTTCAAAGCTCCCAGAGCTTCCCGGACAGGTATTAGCATGGCAATGATAAAGCTGAGGAAACAGACTGAGCAATGTGTCAGGGCCGCAGAGGCAGGACCCATATTAAGTCCTGGCTCCCCAGATACTCTGCCCAGTAGATATTCTTCCTGTGCTTCCCTCCCCTACTCTTTAACTTCTTTCTTCATGACTTGAATATACCCGAAAGATTTTTCACATCATCCCTTCATTCAAAGGCAACTCTGACTTTGTGTCAGACTCTGCACTGAGTGTTCTGTGGAGCACAGAGTTGGCTGCAAGCGCCACCATACACCTGGGAACAGGTGACATCCTGAGAGAGGAAGTGAGAGTGCTTCCATTTGGGAGACTCCAGGAAGGCTTCTGGAAGCCAGCTCTCAACCGCGCCCATGAAGATTGAGTATAAGAGCAGGTAAATCAACTCAGGCCATAGACTCAGATCTGTAAGAAATGCAGCTTCATTTTTTTTTATATATACTTCGACTCCATTTCTCTTGTGAGCCCCCCTCTGCACAGAGACGTGGTAGCCTGTTTTCTGTCAGTTTGTGTCATCTCAGTCCATTCAGCATATGATGGTTAATTTTCTGTGTCAACTTGACTGGGCCACTGGGTGCCTAGATATTTGGTTAAACAGTATTGAGTGTGTCTGGGAGGGTGCTTCTGGATGAGATTAACATCTGAATGGGCAGACTGAACAAAGCAGATTGCTTTCTCCTATGGGGGTGGGCCTCATGAATTCTGTTTAAGGCCAGAGTAGAATAAAAGGCTGAACAGGAAAGGATTCTTTCTCTCTGCCTGACTGTCTGAGCTGGGACATCAGTCTTCCACTGCCTTCAGACTCACTGGACTTGAACTTACACTATCAGCTATCCTGGTTTTCAGACCTTTGGACCAGAGTAGAACTATACCATCAGCTCTCCTGGGTTTCTAACTTGCCTGCTGCTGGTCCTAGACTTCTTAGCCTCCATAACAGTGTGAGTCAATTCATTATAGTAAATCTCTTTCTCTAGATACATAAACAGTCTATTGGTTCTGTTTCTCTGGAGAATCCAGAATACACAGGGGCTTCTCTCACCCCTTGCTGAAAGGGTGTCTGTGACCCTCGGAGTAGCAGCAGAGGGACTTACTTAGGGCCAAGAGACAGGAAGGAGGAGACAACTGGTCTTCATTCTTCATGACCTGTATTGCCACAAGCACAAGCAGGCGCTCACAATCCTGGCAGGTGTCCTTGCAGATGACCGCGGCCCTCTAATGCTTCAAATCACCACAGGTCCCAGATCCGGCTCTCACAGCCTCCCCTACAATCTTCCAAGGTATTTGAGAAGCATATGGTTGTTCTCCTGTCCATGCCAAGAAGTTTGGCAAGGCTGCCTCAGACTCTTAGCCTACACATCCCACGTGGCCCCAACACCATAATGCTCCATGACTGGGGAGCCCTAGGTGACTTTCATCTTCTCAGGATCTGCCTATGACTTGAGACACAGGTCATGTCCACCTCAGGTCCCCTACAAGCAAAGGAGCATTTCCATTATGGTTTACTCTCAGCATCTCACAATGTTTACTCCCTGTAAATACTCTGCCTCTCTCAGCCTGTGGAAGTTTTATCTAGACAAGCAAGGGTGGGCCTGGGGAAGCAGGAAAAAATAGAGTGACCACATATTCTTCTTTGTACATAAAGCTCAGCTTTTGATCATCAAAAAGTCAATAATTTGACTCATGTTCTCTGCAGATTTGGTTATCTGACTCCTGTTTGTTTTCTGTGATACCATCTTCTCCAATATTAAGCACTACTGACTGAATGAGGCAAAATTTCAGAGGAGAAAAAATGAAATCAGATCAAGAAACAATTTGGGTAATATTTAACACTCGTACCCTGCACCATAGACTTTGAGTATGCCGATACAGGAGGCAATGTGAGTGATATCATAAAGGTAAAATTGACAGGATTCATATTTTCATTTTTATTTTATTTTCATTTCTGCTACTGAGCTTTTATTTAAGAAAACTAAATAAATCATTAAGTAACTTATCAAACTGACCATTTCTAAATAATGGAAAAATAGAGCTCAATGTTGAAATAAATTTCTAGGCTCAAGATGGAGCTGCTCCTGCCCAGCATGCCAGGTCAGCAAACCAAAATTTAGGTAATGTTTGTGTTCCTGTAAATGCTCTGGTTGACCAGAAATGCAGTATTTCCAGTCAGCCAATCCCCAAACACCAAGCCAACTCTAAGCTAACAATGTGTAGCCCCAGCCAACTGGATACATTCTATTTGTCTCTTCCTTGTTCTTTATTCTTTATCCTGTAAAAGCTTCTTGCCTTCCACCCCATTTTGCAGTTCTCTGGAAGGAAACTGTCTGCTTCATGAAGTATTAAATAAATTTTGTTTGTATCACCTGAAGTGTTTTCTTTAATCATTTTTTAACACTACCTTGCCAGCATCAATGCTCAGATGAAGAGCTGGTGGCTGGCATGAGTCAGGGGAAAAGCAGAGATAAGGCTGGTCTGGTCCATCTGGCAGAGCAGGGGTCAGGGTCATCCCTACTGGGGTTAATAGAACAGGCAGAGCAGCACCCCTAGACGGTACATGGGAGAGGGAGGGCAGGATCAGAGGGAAGGATTCAGTCTCCTGTAGAAGGGCCAACAGGAACTAGGAAGAACAGAGTACCTCCTACTGGAAGTCTTGGATACCAGGCCAGATGGTATGTGTAGAATCTAGTACTTCAGATTAGATCCATCCTGGCATAAGGTATAGCTATAAATGGCAGCCCACAAGAGTGCCCAGGGTTGGCTCATCAAGCAGAAAGCAGGTCTGATTAAAATTCTGTCTAAATCCCAGGCACCACTGGTTCAAGAAGAGAGGTAGTCCTGAGCTTAGGGTCATGAGGAGCTGGAAAACTCCATGCAAGAGCTACAAAGCATGGAGGGGAGCGTAATAGGCAAGAGTCAGATAAATTCCGCATGACTATAAACTGTATGGGGACAGGAATTTTTGTCTATTTAGTTCACTTTTATATCCTCTGCATTTAAAAAGTTCCTGGCACATTGTGTGCCCTCAATATGCATTTGTGGGGGCTCCTGGGTGGCTCAGTCATTAAGTGTCTGCCTTCGGCTCAGGTCATGATCCCAGAGTCCTAGGATCGAGCCCCGCATCCGGCTCAGTGAGAAGCCTGCTTCTCCCTCTCCCACTCCCCCTGCTTCTGTTCCCTCTCTCGCTGTGTCTCTCTCTGTCAAATAAATAAATAAAATCTTTAAAAAAATGCATTTGTGAAAAGAATGTATGAAATCACAGTTCTGTCTTATGCCAGCTGTGTAACCCTAGGCAAGATACTTAGCCTCAATTCTTTTTCTAGATTCAGTTTTGTTCAGACAATATGTGTTGTCATGGGAAGAATTTTGTCTCCATGACCTTTGCCCCAGGTGTTCTTCCCATGAGTACATCACATGACATGGCAAAAAGGGACTTTGCAGGTGTAGTTTTAAGATTACTAATTAGTTGACCTTAAGATAGGGAGATTATCCTGGTTTATCTGAGTATACCTAATCTAATCACACAAACCCTTAAAAGCAGAGATCTTTCTCCAACTGGTAGAGAAAGGAAAGTTAAAGGTTCAAGGCAGAGGAAAGATCTGATGTACCATTGCTGGGTTGAAGATTAAGGGGGCCATGTGTCAAGGAAATAGAAACTCCAGTTCTAGAATCACAAAGAACAGAATTCTGTCAGCAACTTGAATGATTCTGGAAGTGTAATCTTCCCCAGAGCTCAGCCAACCCCATGATTTCTGCCTTGTGAGTTGAGCCACACTGGGCCCAGACTTCTGACATACAGAACTATAGGATAATAAATGGCTATGTTTTAAGTCACCAAGTGTGTGGTAATTTGCTATGGCAGCATTAGAATACTAATAGAAATAGAATAGCAATGAATAATAACAGCAATAGAAAGCTACATATATATACATATATTGTCTAACACATTCTAAGTACTAATAGCAATAACTAGACCAGGCTATCTTCATGGCTCACATCTGAATTTCCACGTTCCTCCTCAACCACCTAGTCCTAATCACTTCACTGATTTTGTAATGAAATGCTCCCTATGGACCTAATTTTGGATTAATTTTTAAGGCAATATTTCTCTTGCCGAGAATAGAACCAACATTGAAGGACCATTTGTGCATGACATCTCAGTCTACCAAAGCATACTGTCTCCATTGTGCATGAGGAAGGTTGAGAAGGGCAAAGGAAAGTGACAAGTAAGCCCAAATAAATGGTTCTGTAGGCTTCTGTAACAGAGAAGGGGGGTTGCTGCTTTCCCCATGCACAAGTGAATCATCATAGACGACTTTAACAAAGTGAAGCCCCCTTCAATGAAGTTTTCTGCATGGTTGCTTGTGCCTGAGCCCGACTGTTGTCAATCACGACACAGGTCAAACACCTCAGTACAATCCTACAATGTCAGAGATGGCTGGGAACCTCAGAGGTCATCCAAATCGGTCAGGTTGTCCAGCTTCAGAAAACAGAATTCACTCTAGATAGTTTGAGCAACATGAGAAGATTATTACACTGTATACTGAGTTGAATAGTGTCCCTCTAAAATTCATGTCTACCTGAAACCTCAGAATGTGATTTTTTTGGAAACAGGATCTTTGCATATGTGATTACTTAACTTTTCTTTTTTAGAGGGGGTGGAGGGGCAGAGGGAAAGGGAGAGAGAAAATCCCAAACAGGCTCCACAGCACAAGCCTCTCACAAGCCTCTCACAAGCCTGAGCTGAAATCAAGAGTCAGAGGCTTAACTGACTCAGCCGCCCAGGCACCTGCTGATTACCTAAGTTAAAAAGAGGTCATACTGGATTAGAGTGTGCCTAAATCTAGAGACCAGTGACTAGTATCTGTATCTGAAGACCATATGAGGACACAGAGAAACACATAGGGAAGAAGGCCCTGTGAAAATAGACACACATAGGAACAGGCTCTGTTTAAACACTGGAACAGTGCAGCTACAAGCCAGGAAATAGCAAAGATTTCTGGCAACCACCAAAAGCCAGGAAGAGGCAAGGAAGGATTCTTGGTAGAGCCTTCAGAGGGGGGCATGGCCCTGCTGACACCTTGATTTTGAACTTCTGGCCTCCAGAACCATGAGAATAATTTTTCTGTTATTTTAAGCTGTCCAGTTTGTGCTGATTTGTTATGGCAGCCCTAGAAAATAAATACACACTGTATCAAATGACTCAGAAAATTATTGTGGAGAAGTCTGCTGAAGAAAATAGACAATTGGCTTAGTTTCTGGGAATAATCCCAAGGCCATAACATGGGAGCAGCTAGCCAAAGGAGCCACCACTCCTGCTCACATGGGAAGCCACCATATCTAACAGCTCTACAACCACACTGTTTCTGCTACTACGGGACATTAGTAAAAAAAAAGGATACCTAATGCTCTCCCTCTCTCCTTTTTTAAATTTAGTTCCCAATTTAAGTCTCTATCAAGGGTATCAGATCAATGGAACTGAATCATAAAATCTAGCTGCAAGGGAGTCTAGAAATGTAGGTTTCAGCTCTCTAGCCTCTGCAGTAAGGAAGGCACAATTAGAAAGGTTAGAATCACATGAACCACACTAGACACCAAAGTGTCTACTCCTAATTCCTCACAGATCCAGATTCAACCAACTTTTACTGAAATCTTTTCATGGGCCAGATACTATAAGACCCCTCCTGTATTATTTTATTCATATTCTTAACAACATTTCAAGGCACCTATTATTGTCCTCATTCTAAACATAAATAAAGGGAAGTTAGATTTTGAATCTCATTGATTGCCTTACAACAATTTATTTAACATTCAGCAGGTATTTATTGAATACCTACCATGTACCAGGTTTGCTGAAAATAAACAGGGAACAGGAAAGACTTAATCCCTAACTCCAGGTGCTTAAAGTCCAATGCCAATGTTGTTGGTTTTTTTTTTTTTTAGAACACACAACTCTTAGATCAAGAGTCACATGCTCTACTGACTGAGCCAGCCAGGCACCCCCCAAAGCCATTGTTTTATTTTAATTCTGGTGTACATAAGAGTTGCCTAAGGCTGTAGGTTTCCAGGTAACATTGCTAAGACCCCATTACCAGAAATTGGAAGAGAAAAACATTGTGAGGGCTGATACTCATCAAAATAATGATCTGGACACTAGTCCTTTGATTCTAGGCCCAGTTCCTCTACTGATACCCTGAAAATTCCTCCAGGTGCCAGGCAGGTAAAATAAAAATGTGGAGAAGGTAGATATAAGTCAATAGGTGTTAAGTCAATTATTTGTAACCGAACCTAGCTCGATAGCTGCCTGGTGAAACATAACATATTCTCAGATTATTAAAGCTCTTGAGTATGCATGAGCCCCACAAGGCTCCCCAGCCTCTTCTTGACCTGGCATGAATCCAAGTGAGAAGTAAAATCCATTTCCAAGTCCATCTCCTCTCAGAGCCCCTCTCATGCTGGATCATAACTGCCTATTCTCTTGTCAGCCCTACTACTCTGTAAGTAATAGAAGGGTCAGGAACTGAGTCTGCCTTGTTCATAGTTGTATTAACTATGGGCCAGGCACTCTGCTAAGTTCTAACACACAATAAATATGTGTGGAAGAGAAAAAAAGGGGGAAGAGTGGATAACTCATGTCCTTCACACCAAGGGAATATATGTCCTCTAGCCTTAAATTTCACAGAGAGAAAAATGTCCCTGAGAATTCAGCATGGTCTACACAATGCCCTTCTTCCTACCTTGGCAATAGGGCCGTACTGTCCCTTCTGTAGACTGAAGTTTCACTGAGACTCCTCTGCCCCCATGAGAAGTACCCCCAACTCCAGGAACGGCCAGAGTTCCACTCCTATACCCCACAAGTTGCAAAGGCAGCAGAGAGACTTTTTTTTCCCCATTCTTTAATGCAACAAATACTACTTTTTCCAGGCTTTGTCCTAGGTGTTTGAAGCACAGTGGTGAACAAGCAATTTTTGTTCTCATGAAATTCATATTCTAGCCAGATGATAAACAAGTACACAAATGGATCAACAATAAGCATAGATTATGATAAGCATTAAGAAGGAAAAAAGATAATGTGATAAAGTAATAGGGTAACTACTTTAGACTCTTGATCAGAAAATACCTCCTGTGCAGGTGAAATTTAAGAAGAAACCTGAGGAAAGGTATCATGAAAAGACCCAGGAGAAGAGTGTTCCCACAAAAAGGAAGACCAAGTACTCAAAAGCCTTGTGGGGGTGGGGGGAAGGTTACTGTTTTAGGAACAGAACAAATCCTGTGTGACTGGAGCTTAGTAAGTGGAAGTATGACAGAAGGCTGAAAATGTAGACATGAGCCAGATCACTCAGCGCTCTGTAAGCCATGGAGAGAATGCAATTAAGTAACAACCCCCAAGGACCTGCTTCTGAGTGGGGTCCAGGAACATGGCATGGCTGGTAGCCAGATATAGTAACTACTGCCCCCTTGTAGATGCCTTTGGTACACATCCTTGAAGAGTAATCCAGAAAAATCTCCTTTGTCCTCTGCTGTCATTGGACATATTCCTGAGGACACCCAAGAGACCGGTCTTATTAAAATGAAAACCTATTTTAATATAACAATAGGAAAAGTGTCTTGAAATTACTAGATTCCTTAGATTATATGCATATTCATATTCTCAATTCAAATGTACTAAAATTATAACTCAATATATAATTGTTCTTTACTGCCCTGCAACCAATTCCACTTGTGATTTCACAACACATCTTACCTTGATTCATTCCTGTTGTCCTGCCTGGTTATCTCAGTATAGGCTGGCATAAATCAGCACACACAGAGTCAGTCTGTACATGGGTGGTGGGGAGGGAAGGTGTGCCCCCTACCAACATGCACAGGGTGTGGCTCAAAGAACCACCTGAATGTGGAAGCAGTTAGCAAAGTGAGGCCTGGATTGTGAGACATTTTTTGAAACGTGCATGTAGATTCATTTCCCAGACACCTTGTTAAAAATTTTTTTATTTGGGGGTACCTGGGTGGCTCAGTCAGTTAAGTGTCTGACTCTTGGTTTCGGCTCAGGTCATGATCTCAGGGTCATGAGATCGAGTCCTGCATCAGGCTCTGCACTCAGCGTGGAGTCCACTTCAGATGCTCTCTCTCCCTCACCCTCTCCCCGCCCCCCGTTCGTTTAAGAGTGCCCACTCTGTCTAAAATAAATAAATAAACATTTTTTTAAAAATCTTTTATTTTAAAAAAACATTTGATCTGTATAAGAGTTCCAATGATAGTAAAGAGAGTTCTCATATGTTCTACACCCTGTCCTCCCTGATGTTAGCACTTTACATAACCACGGTACAATGATGAAAACTAGGAAATTAATATACTATAAGCTAAAATATAGGTATTGTTCTGATATCACCAATTTTCCCCCAGTTCCCAAAGTGGAACTGGTTCAAACTAAACCCCCACTCCCCACCAAAACCAATGGAAACCAAGGATGGAACCTGGCTGGGAACAGGCAGAGCCCAAGAGAACTGATCTACTATAGAGAGTACAGGAGGAGGAGGGAGGAAGCAGACCTTCCACGTGATTGCATATGGTGGGGGAGACAGGAGGCTGTCATCTTCTGAAGGGGAAAATGGGTGTCATGAGCTTCTAGAGAGTGAGGACTGTAGAGGAAGCCACCCAAGTGCTCACTTTCATTTGAGAATGGAGGTCCTTATTCACTTTCACTGGGCCTGTCTAGACCCTGGAGATCAGGAAACAGGCTTCTCAGAACGGTGGTGGTGTTGGCTGTCGAGAAAGTGGGCACCTCCCTCTGAGCTGCACTTGGTGCTCAGTACAGTCTATGACCGAGTCTACATAAACGGCACCGCTTAGGCTCCGCCCCCCCCGTGCCTAAAGTAAACAATTATAAGGGGTAGACCCAGAACTAGGACCAGTGTGGTGTTTGCCATGTTTAATAGCATTTGCAAAACAACAAGATACCTTTGGGAGCAGAAATAAGTAGAGAAAGAGAGGACAGCTAAAATTGCAACAAATTATCCTGGCTGAGACTTGTCAAAAAAAATCATTTTCATTGCCATTGGGAGTTGACTATCTTTCTTCCTACCTGCACCCAGGTTTGTGGATGGATAAGCAATTGTCATCAATACTTTCCTGGCTTCCATGAAATCTGGGGAGATGCAACTAAAGGAGTTTCAGAGTATTTTGCACGAAGTACATTAATATTAGCTGTCCCCAGTCCCACCTCCACTCCACCGCCATGGCAGTAGAAGTTGCTTACCCAGTTGGATTTCTCATTCTATGAACCAGAGAAAGGATATACAGAAGCTAGTAGTAAACATCCCTGCTGTTTGCTTGAATATGCGAGGAAGGAGGGGTTGGAGGAATGGGGAAAAGAGAAAACGGAATTCCTTGTATTCAAGATGTGAATTTTCTGCATACGTGGAGAGGGAGACTTCAAGCTGAACATTTAATATGCTGCATAAATATTCCCATTTCTTCATTGATAAATGAAATGGAATCTGGATGATTAATTCAGCGAGTCACAATTCCTTTGATTTTAGTGTTTGGGATTCTTTTATGTTCTGTGTTATACAGGACAGAATTTTGGGGTCTCAAACAAGCAGTTACACAGCACTTAAAGATCCCAAACTCCTTTCTTAAAAAATAATATTGCCTGTAGAAGTGAGTAGCCCTGCAGCAACTGCATGTGAAGGAGAGGGCTGGTCTTCTCTCTAGGGGATATAGCAAGTCCAGTTCTTAAACTTGGACAATGTAGAAGTGACTATGCCTCCTCCAAGGAGTATCCAAGAAGGAATGCACTTGTCTGGCCTATTCCAGTTTCTCATCTCTAATGTTATTAATATTTGTTTATCATTCTAAATATATTCTATGCATGTAAAAATAATGGACTGAATTGAATCTCCCTAAAATTCACATTTATTAAAATTCATATTTAACCCACAATGTGCTATCATTAGGAGATGGGGGCATTTAGGGAAGTAATTAAGGTTAAATGAGGTGATAAGGGTGGGACCCTAATCCAAGAGGATCAATGTCCTTATAAGAAGAGGAAGAGACACCAAAGACCTCTTTCTTTCTGCATGAGCATCACAGGAAAGGCCATGTGAGGATATGGTAAGAGGCAGCTGTCTACAAGTCAAGAAAAGAGCACTCACCAGAAATCAAATTTGCCAGCACCTTGATCATGAACTTCTAGCTTCCATAACTTTCAGGGAGTAAATTTCCAGGTTTTTTTAAGCCACCCAGCCTGTGGTAATCTGTTATGGCACCCCTAGCAGAGTCATACACACACAAACACCTTCCCTTCTCCCTTTTTTTCCACACAATGAAGCATACTATGCACACCCCTGCACCAAGATTTTTCTGACTAACAATGTCTTTGAGACTGCTATATCAAGATGTAAAGACTGCCCCCCCAACACCAGCATAATATTCCATTGAGTACATGTGTCACAGTCTATTTCACTGGTCCCTTATTAACGAATGTTTAAGCTGTTTCCAAACTTGCCAGCACAGATAATGCTGGAATAAATAACCCTCATACATACATGATTTTGCACATGTCACACAGGGCTTTTAAAAAATGTGAAGGAGCTGCCAATATTTAAAAATGGGAAGATTTCACATATAATCTGGATCTGTTACTTTTCCTGAAGATCAGAAGATCTGATGATGCCCGCATTCTCTCGCGGCATCCATTAGCTGGAGCAGGGAGCTGGCTGCCTTATCCAATGATGGGCAACGTGCTGTCCTGCACACCACTGCCACCACCCAGCCTCACCCACCCATTACTCATCAGGCCCCCTTAGACCACCATCTAGATTCCCTAGTTCCACTGTAGCTTAGGGTAAATTGTCAGCAAACATGGTTACTAGGTACTAGCTTAGCTCACTCTCCTCATCTTCTCTGAAAAAGAAAACAAAAGAGTCTTTACTAAGTTAGGCATTAGTATTATGCCTTCTGCCTCTATAGAAAGCTGAAACAAGAACTGTCTGCTTAAGAAGGATTTTAGTGTCTTTTACAGAGCTGTCATTGAAGATACTGTCCACTGTGTTACTCAAAGTTCTTTATTTTTTTGTCCCCTTTTTTAAAAAATTTTTTATTGTTATGTTAATCACCATATATTACATCATTTGTTTTGGTGTACTGTTCCATGAATCATTGTTTGTTCATAACACCCAGTGCTCCATGCAGAATGTGCCTTCCTTAATACCCATCACCAGGCTAACCCATCCCCCTACCCTCCTCCCCTCTAGAACCCTCAGTTTGTTTTTCAGAGTCCATCTCAAAGTTCTTTAAATAAATTCTCATTCCATAAATGTCTGCTTAGGTTTGATTCCAGAATAATAACAAGGTCTCTTCAGGTGAACGCATATACTTTCTCTTGTCAGAAAATGAAAATGAAATAATGCACAAACTTCTACTCTCGCATTAGGAAACAAAAGAAACATTTAGCCAGACTCGAGAGAGCTACCAGCTGGGCCCTGCTGCTTCAGGAGGTTACACCTCTCACATCTTACCTAAATGAAAAGTGAGTGACTCCCATCCCTCAGTCACATGCAGTCAGTCCTTCAGGGTTCAAATTCCCACCTTTTAGTCAATTTCAGGATGAACTTCACTGTTCCAAAAATTAACTTTCTAATGGCTAAAACTCAGTGCCATTTATGGCACTGACATTCTCATATTCAATAACATAGGCAATCTGAGTCATAAAAATATACACTTCCCCTGAGGGACCTAACAAACCTATTTTCATTTTGAATGAAAGAAAAATTACATATGAATATGTACATTTGTCCTGGATTAGCTCCCACAGAAAAGAGAAGCCTGCTCCACCCAGAGTCAGATGAACTTTTCTCTTCTTTCAATCTTTAAATGTCTTCTTGAGTCCTATGGTTCAACAGCAATCTGCATCATGAAGTAGGTAGGGTACAAACTTTAAATAGTGAAAAGAATACTGTTTTTTACTTTAAAAAGTTGACAGTATTACCACTCACTGCTAAAAATAAAACCAAGTTTAAAAGTTAATTTCCTGTATCTAATGACTTAATCAAGCTCTACGTCTGCTTAAAATTCAGATCACAAATCCAAAATCTCAATTCTTGGCTAAGCAATGAGTCTGTCGTGATGACCTGCTGAGTAGGTTGACTGTCAATTCTTAGCTAAGCAATGAGTCTATCGCGATGACCTGCTGAGTAGGTTGACTGTCAATTCTTAGCTAAGCAATGAGTCTGTCGCGATGACCTGCTGAGTAGGTTGACTGTCATTTGGCTCCTCAGCCCTTTCTTCAGGCTCGGGATCTGAGGGGACAAGAGTCAAAGCATATCGTACGGAGCCAGGGGCGCTTGCTGCCGTGCCGTCGTTCATTAGCTGTGTGAGCTTGAAGTGACCATAGCCATCGGTGTCCTGACCCAGAAAATGTGGCTGATATGCTCAGGGTTGCTGTATAACAACCACATGAAATGTGACATGTATACATCCTTGGAAATGGTGCAAGTGACATCACAGCTGTAAGAATAAAAACTACTAGGTACCGAGCCACCCTCTCAGTAATTTACACCTATCAACTCACTTAATCCTTACCACAACTCTTGGAGGGGCTATTATTATAATTCTCCTATTTTACAGCTATAGAAAATGAGGGACGGAACAGTCATGAGACTTGCCAAAGGCCACACAGGAGCCAAAATTTGAACGTAGGATGTCTGGTGCCACAGTCCATGCTCTCAACCACTTTGCTCCTTCCCAAATGTAAGGGATTATTAAAATTAGAAAGCTGCCAGAGAACCCCGAAGGTAGACAAATTTCTTTCAAATAGACCTTTCCTATTTTCAGCCCAGAAATTAGTTCATGCCCAGGAAAAGAAAAGCGGATCTTCCTTTGTGTCCTCCCTACAAGATGTAAATAGCAGAGGTCTCAAAGCTAATAAAAGGCAAAGTTAGGACTGGAACTCATGTTTCCCTGAATCTAAACCCTGGGCTCCACCCACAAATCTATCTGGGTTTTCACCAAGCTCTCACTAAGATGCAGCATGGTAAGGGGTAACACGGTTGAATCCTTGGGTCCCTATTGTTTATGTTTTTCTCTTGTGAGAGATCAGAGACAGTACCATGGTGAGACAGTACCAATGCTATGCTGTCGAGTACAGGGCACCGGTCATGCCAGCGAATGCTGAAATAAAGACATGGTGCCTCCAGTCCCTACGTGTGTGTGTGTGTGTGTGTGTGTGTGTGTGTGTGTGTGTGAGTTTGTGTGTGTTTATGTTGGGGATATATGTGCTCCTCAAGGACAAGGGGCCACCAACTCTGTGCTGCCTGGCACGTGTGTCTGCAGATGATGAATCCCTTCCCTTTTTCCCTGTTCCCCCAGGCCTGAAGTAGAAGGTAGAAGAGTAAAGAATGCTGGGTTCCTTCCAGTGCTTTCCCCACCTTGCCTACAGATGGTGAAATCTTGCCCTGGAGGCAGCAGCAGGGGCAGCCCTTATCCATGTGCTTCGCTTCCCAACTGTGGGAGCACATGATCAAGAGGCAGTCAGGAACTAGAGAGGGTAGCAGATGACACTTTAAAAAAACAAGGGAGGGATGCCTGGGTGGCTCAGTTGGTTAAGTGATTTCTCTGGCAAGTTATGTGTTTTACATTCAGCTAAGAGCTCCTCTCATCACTCAGCTATTGTTTCACAGGAAGCCCACTCCCACGGCCTTCACCTCAGAGATGAAATCTGCTGTGATGAGACAGTGGAGAAGGTAGAGTTATCCTAACTGAGATGAGAAAACTTGGGCCATGATAGTGTCAGCCAGGATGGGCACATCAGTGGCAGGCAACTTTGTCCCTGGTACTGCTTCTATTACCCAACAAATATACAGTCCCCCTGAGAACCCCACAAATGCTTTCGAACTTCATTTAACCCATCACGTTTCTTATATGTCCATGAAAACTGCCATTCCCCATAATTTCAATGTGTTTACTCCAGCTGTCATCATCCGAATTTCACAACACAATTTCTAGTGTTTCTGCCTCCCTCCACAGGTATGAAGAGGGTATAGAGGGTTTTCAGTCTTAGTAGATCCATGTAGATGATCTACTTATTCCATGAGTATGGATGGGGATCCTCCAGCAGAACCACACTCCACTTATTGTATAATTCTAGTTGGCAGAGTTCACAGTTGGAGGACTAAAGGCTGGTGGGTGGCATGCAATATGGTGAAATGAACATGAGTGTGGACACAGAATTGGGATTCAAGACCACTCTATCCCTTTCTAGCTGTGTGACCTTGGGCAAGTACCTAACTGCTCTGAGTCTTGTTTTTTTCCTGGATAAACCAGAAATAATATCTTCTTCCAGGGGTCGTTATGAAGACTAAATGAGATAATGCTTATTTAGTGCCAGAGATAGCATCGAGCACACCATAGGTACTCAAGAAATAACAGTAAAATGTCCCTATCATCATCATTATTGTGATGAATCTGCCTCTGAAATGGAATGCAAGCTCTGCAAAATCAGGAAAATTTTATTCATCTTTAGAATCTACGAGCTTCTCTTGATGCCTAGCAAGAATAGTAATTAATAAATTCTGAATGAATGAAAAGCTGTCAAAAAAAAAAAAAAACCACTGCCTCAGCAGAAATTGATCCCAAGTTGATTTGGAGATGTACTACCAAATTAGTTTATAATGCCTCCCTAAATGTCACTAGGAGGTAGTCAACTTAAACTGTAATTAATTAGAAGTGATCTGTACACTTGTCGAGTGTAAACTCTTACAAAAGGATGCTTACTGAGAAAGGGAGGGACGATTCAACAAGAAAGGCAAGTCACAGTGGTCATGAGAGAGGAGGGCTGAGAAGCGGGGTCTGTCTCTCTCCAGCTCCACTCGGGCATGAGGGCGCTCAGGCTGGAAATGTTCTGGCTCTTCAGACAGAAACATCTCTTGGGACAAGAGAGACAATTCATCAAGCTACCAAGGCTTGACAGGACTGTCCCTTGAGGACATCCAGCTCTGATTCTATATTCACCAAGAAACCTTCTGAACTGTCATGTGTTTTCTGAGGGAACTCACAGTCTCAGGCCAGGTTTTTCTCCAACTGCAAGTTAATAAACCTGCATTCTGACTTACATATCAGGATCGCAGTGGGAGGGAGTGTTAACAGGAATCAATTATTCAGTGCCTAATCATGCCAGGAAAAAAAGATAAATACAATAAAATTGCTAGGGTTATAAAAGTGCAGACTGGACATAAAAGATAGAAGGTCCACACCTGTCGGCCTTACCTGTCATATTACTTAAACAAGTACAGCAAAGATTTACAAGAAAAGCTAAGGGCTGGAAGGAAGCCTAACCTTTAGTGTTATTATTCCCCGTTGGGTCCTTCAGAGTTCAAACAAGCATTGTACGGACTACAACCACAAACACAATTTCCTTTGTCTAAATGGACACCAAGCAAAAGATCAAGAGACAAGAGATATATATTATAGCAAAAGAACTATCAGCTGGCTGAAAGGAAGAACTTTTAACAGAGCGATTGATATTAGAATTATTATAAAGTGTAAGCTATTAAAATCCAAATTCCCAAGATTTTTCAATATAAGGTAGATAATTAGTGGCTGAACACAGTAAACACTCAAACCTATCCTCTTAGTCCTTTCTAGCCCCATGACTCTTTGAATGGCACCAATATAACTTGTTGATTCAATGCAAATAAATTAATCATTTTATTTTATATATGCAAAATAACAACCTGAAAGACTATTTTTTTTCTTTTGAACTTTCCAACAAATTGGGTTGGCACTGCATAGATTGGGTATAGATCATCTGTGATCTACGAGCCAAGAGAAACTTTCAATTTATTTTCATTCGGACAACATGGAAAGTACCAAGAGGTGATACCACAGAAATACTCTTGCTTATAGTTGCAAAAATGCAACATGTTTTAAAAACCTTTATCTGTAGAATTCCAGATCCTCTATAAAATTAAAATGTCTTTCTGAAATTCTCTCTTACCCTGTGTCTAAGTACAACAATCTCTAGCTATGCTGGTCTACCTGTGGGTTTCATTCTGTGTGTGAATCCATCTGACTCTAATTCCCTCTCCTTCTCCTTCTCTCCGATGACCTACCTCACTGCCCGATTCCCACCCCTTCATATTCAGTTTTTCCTCTTTTTCTTCTCTTTCCCTGTTTTCCTTTTTATCTCTCCCAATGCTGTACAATAAACTTCCTGTAATGATGAAAATGTTTTATATCTACACTTGCCGATACAGTAGCCACTAATAAATGACATGTAGCTATTGAACATTTTAAAAATCTGGCTAATGCAAGTGAGGAAGTGAATTTTTAATTTATTTAATTTTAATCCATTTAATTTAATTTTTTTAAAGATTTTATTTATTTATTTGACAGAGAGAGACACACAGCAAGAGAGGGAACACAAGCAGGGGGAGTGGGAGAGGGAGAAGCAGGCTTCCCGCCAAGCAGGGAGCCCAATGCAGGGCTCGATCCCAGGACCCCGGGATCATGACCTGAGCTGAAGGCAGATGCTTAATGACTGAGCCACCCAGGGGCCCCTAATCCATTTAATTTTAAATAGTTACATATGGCTAGCAGTTATCATACCACAGAGTTCTAATACATTGAATTAATATTGGAATTAATATTTTCAAGCACTATAGTATATGTGCATATGTGTGTGTGTATAATCTTTATCTCTTAAAAATAAGATATTAAATTTATGTGGCTCTCAAATGATTTCTCCCTTTCACCCCTCAACAAACCTGTGGCCCCTGATAATTTTTTTTAAAAATCCCTAAGCTTGTTTAAATGTTACTATAATTTTTAGTAGAAATGAAAGGTTAAAGGTTGATATTATTTTCATTCAAATTTTCTAATTATTAGAATGCCAAAACTGTTTTCTGGTTTTAGGTTTCTTCTACATTGCTTGTTTCCTTTGCTTATATTATAGCAAGTTCACATACCATTGCCCATTTTTATACCATATACACATTGGCTTATTATTTCACTTGGGAAAAAGAATTGTTGAAACGAATAATCCTTTATGTAGACATTTTTCTTATGTTTTCATAATGTAATAATTCCTCCAAAATGAAGATAACACTACAGAATCTACTAATTGCGTAGTGTTTAAATTTGTAGCAATATACTCTTTATATATGATTTTTGCCTTCTACTTAGTTATTCTATACTGCAACAGGATATCCTTTCTTAAATGTATTGTCATAAAAAAAAAGTAAAAAATGTACCATAAAAAAAATCCCTAAACTTGAAATTTCTAAGGACTTCAAGGAAGAAAAAGGAAAAATGGAAAAATGGAAAAATGAAGCAATGAAGGAAGGAAGAGGGGAAAAAAATGTTTTCAGGCTATATACTTGAGTAAATCCATGAACCCACTTCTGTGAGTCTGCTTT
Organism: Eumetopias jubatus; assembly: GCF_037043125.1. NCBI lineage: Eukaryota > Metazoa > Chordata > Mammalia > Carnivora > Otariidae > Eumetopias > Eumetopias jubatus. The sequence goes on from NW_028274807.1 coordinate 63,458,224, forward strand.
GGCCTTGCCTATCAATAGAACACTAATGGCTAATTAGCAAATAGTGAGGCTTTGTGGGTTTGGTATGAGGAGATCTGTGCCCGGGCTCTTCCATGAGCTGTCCCTGAATGCAGAGATTTCCAATGCCGCACTCTGCCCTGGCTACAGCAGATGTCCGCTGGCAAAGCGGCTCCCGCCTTTAACCTGGCGGGTGATTCAAGCTGGAGCGAAAGCTCCGCCTACAGGCCCCGGCAGCTAATGCAAGCCGTCCTAACACGGTCTTCATTCATCCTGACAAGAAGCCTATACAGTAGAAATTCTCATCTCCAAATGCTGCCACAAAATCACACGTTCATGGGGGTATGAGGAGGTGGATAAAGTGAAGCATTTGTCAATTCCATCTCACCAAAACACTACCTCCCTGACTCCGCCACAGTGAAGCACTTCATTTCAGAACAAATAGCAGTTCATCACCAACCTCCTTCCTGGATGGAGTTTAACTCGGCAACAGGGTCTAAAGTGCCTTCACAGTTCCCGGTTCCCTGCCGAACGTACGTGTCACCGTACGTCCTTCTCTTTTATGTGGAGATTGAACAATGTAAATGATTTTACTGACAATGAAGTACTTATTAAGGAATCTAGAGATAGAATTGGATCCTCCTACTTTCCCTTCATTTAATGACAATGGAATAATCTATTGTTACATTAAATGCATTAGAGATGAGCATAATAACCCTGCTATTTTTATCACTTCACCACCACCTTTGCTGGATTTACACTTTATTATAGACAGTGCAGAACGGTGATTTTTAAGTTTCCCTTCTGACACTGTCTCCTTGTGGCAATTTTATCCAGACTGCCCTGGACGAAAAGCCAGCCCTGAGTCTGTGGGAGGTGAGCTTGCTGGGAAAGCCATCTGAGGTTGCTGACCGCCTGCCGAGGGTCTGAGCCCCTATGAAGAAAGAGCACCTCAGCATTCAGAAATAGGGACAGTTCTGGGTTTACTGGCACTGTCCCCGGAAGTAGGCTTTTTGATCCTTAAAGGTCAGAATATGGACGCGTGGTTAGCCACCTTGCCAGGATTGTACACCCTGCAGGACACCTTCATATATGAGTTCCAGTCCCCATTTACCTCGGTGACTAGGAACTAGATAAGGCAGGTGAGGCCATGGAATTGGATCAGGGAGCCATACCAGAACCAGTACTTTTCCATTAGGGCCATCCCAGAGCCAACAGTCATTCATTCACTCATTCATTCATTCATCACCCAATATTTCTTTCGCTCCAGGAGGCAGACACGTACCAAGACTAGAGAGAGGCAAAGCAGCTGCCCTCACAGAGCTCACACTCTCTGCCAGCCCATCTGACGAAACGTGTTCGGCCAAAGATCCTGTTTCTGCAGAGCTAAGACATTTATTCCAGGAGAGTTCAGTTAGCTATCAGCAATGTTGGGAATACAGGAACAAAAATGTTAGCCACAGCTTAGCTGTTTCTTTCATTTAATAAACATTGTGATGCTATTTGCTATCCCAGCAACTTAATCTTCCTTTGTTCTTCAACCAACCTACCGTGGGGGAGGCATTTTGCTAGGGTTTTTATAGGTTCTGTGAGCAGTGCAAAGGCCCTCAAGGAGCTCACAGGCCAAAAGGGAAAATAAGACATGTGCATAAATGACTACATTGCATTGAAAATATACAAAATAGCACAAGAGAAGGCAAACAAAGAAACTGTTAGTAGAGATCAGGGGACGGTGGCATTGCTAGATGGAACAGGAAAGCTAGAGTACATGGAATCTGAACCGAGACTTGATGAAACAGTAGGGTTATGACAAGTGGAGATTCTTCAACACAAAAGCAACAGAGCACTACGTTTTTTAAACAACCCACTTGTGCTTCATGACAGCTCTGTAGGATAGAGAAATTAGTAATATTGTTATCTTTTTTTTTTCTGCATGTAGAAACTGAGCCTTGGATAATTTCAATGACACACCCAAACCCACCAGGCTGGCACGCTGCTGGACAAGTTTCATTAACACATAGTAAAGGGGGATCTCCAGTCTGTCTAGGCTGTGGTGGGCAGAATTCTAAAATGACCCCTCAGATCTCCCATCTCCTCTCCTCAAATAGTCCTCAAGCCTGGGAGCTTCATGGATTTCACTCCATCATTGGTTATGTTAGATGACACAGTTGATTTTTAAAAAAAGGAGATTTTCCAAGTGGGACCTAATCACATGAGCCTTTAAAAGCAGGGAGGTTCCTCCAGCTGGTCTCAGAAGGGGAAGTCAGGGCCATTCAACTTGAGGGAGATTCCTCACTGCTGAGATGGGGAGAGATGTGATCTAAGGATCTCCAAGGATCTAAGAGCAGCATCACGGAGCTGAGAACAGTCCCCTGGCCGACAGCTAGGAAGATGATGGGGACCTTAGTCCTACAACCACAAAGAAAGGAATTCTGCCAACAGCCTGAGGGAGCTTGGACCAAGATCACTGAATCAAGATAAGGACTTTGCTTTCGCACTCACGAGAGCCTGAACAAGAGGACCTGGCTAAAACATGCGGAACCTTGACCAACAGAAACTATGAGGAATAGTTTAAAACAGAAATAAAACTATTTATTAATGTATACTGTTCTAAACCTCTAAGTTGGTGGTAACTTACTACAAAGCAATAGGAAACTGATAGAGAGGTCACCTCGAATTTTGCTATAACCTACTGACCTAACATCAGAACGCTATACTCACCAAAGCAAACCTATTACTCCAAACTGGGCAACCTTTCCCCTATTGCTGAGTACATTTTGTCCCTTGCCATCTCCCCAGCCTTGCTCATATAGCTCATCACAATTTTTATGATCTCATACCCTTTCTTCACTTATACAAATTATCCTTATAATTTCCAAGGCAAGAGAAGCAAAAGGATACATGCCTGACTGGACTGGGCATAATGGTGTGGTAGACTGCGTTTTCCAAAAATGGTTACAACAGTATTTTTGGTTCCACATGACCATCTATAATTTGCCATTCTCCCATTAAGAGGTGTAGTCTGTGGCCCTTCACCTTGAAACCAGAAAGGACTTGGTGACTACCCGAGCTAACAGAATACAGCGGAAGTGGTGCTGTATGACTCCTGAGGCTCGGCCACAAAAGGTAATACGCGTTCCACCTGGTGCCCCCTCTCTCGGATGCCTGTCCTTGGAACCCAGTCAGCATGCTGTGAGGAAGCCAAGGCCATGTGGAAAGGCCCACGGGACAGATTCTGAGACCTGGTCCTCATCCCTAGGTGAGATCTCAGCTAGTGACATTCTGTTAAATACTGAACCGCCAACTCTCTGGAGGTGGGGTGGGAGCTCTGCTTTGTAGTATTTGCCAATTTCCATGGTGTAAATATTCCCACTATGGCTGATTTCAAACTACAAAATGATGCCACTGAAAATGGATTTGGGAAGTAGATGCACAGAACTGGCTTTGCACATCAATACAAGCTGGCTCCAGCACACCACTGCCCCCAACCCCCACCCCCACGCCCCCAGCCTGCACTGACTTCCCAGGGAGTGGGAGTGAGCCACCTCCGAGGCAAATACTCCAGCCCCACATGACTCTGCATGGAGCAGAGATGTGCCTTCCCCTCCAAAACCCTAACCAAATTTCAGGTTTATGAATAAAATAAATTATTAGTATTGTTTTAAGTGATCAAGTGTTGGAACAGTTTGTTATAAAGCATGAAGTAATCAAAACAGATAAAGGCAAAGAGAGGGATATTTCAAGATGAACCTGAGGTTGTAAGCTCAAAAGACCAGAAAAGCAATTATATAGTTAAAGCTAAGGAACCTGCAGCCAGAATTTTTAAGTTTAAAACTCACAGTTATAGACTAAAGCAAAGCAAATAGGTAACAGAGCAGCTGGTATTGGTTAGACATTAGGCGATTATCTGATTAAATTAATTTAGGGGTGCCTGGGTGGCTCAGTTCGTTAAGCGACTGCCTTCAGCTCAGGTCATGATTCCAGCATCCTAGGATCGAGCCCTGCATCAGGCTCCCTGCTCTGAGGGAAGCCTGCTTCTCCCTCTCCCACTCCCCCTGCTTGTGTTCCCTCTCTCGCTGTATCTCTCTCTCTGTCAATTAAATAAATAAATAAAATCTTTAAAAAAAAAGTAATTCACACTAAGATGTTACTAGAGCCTAGCTTAACCTCTAGGGGAATTTTTACATTTTGAAAGAAGAGATTAATACAACAAATCAGTAGCCCTCACAACAAAGCTAGTTTGAAGGGTTCTGTTGCTGAAATCAAATAAAGGCAGTTGTTTATATTTGAATTCTTAATGAAAAGACATTTCAATGAATACAATTTTCTCAATTTAAAATTTTGTCCCATTGTAAAACCAAAGGTTTTCTTAAACCTTTCATGACAGCAAACCTTTTGCTGTTGGTGAGTCCTAGCAGATGAAAAGACAATGAAGTTCTACATTACTATTACCAGAAAAAGTTAGAATCCTCCCTAGTTGATTGGTATATACAATTATGGAAATGACTTCATAGTGCAGCGCACAATACAGTCATGTTTTCTGCTGGTTAAGTGTTCTTAGTATGTAAATGGTATTAAGTATGTAAATATTTCATGGAGTTCTTCTCAGAACACTACTTCTTTCAGGTGTTTTGCCAACTGAACAAGATTGAGAACCACTAGCTTAAATGAATCTGTCATCAGTGGAATGTAAGAGAGGATATTTTTTAACAGGTTGGGAAGCCTTGCTGCACCATCCCTGCTCTGAACAGCTGGCATGGCTTTGCCACAGGACAGAAAAATTAGTAATCAGTAACCTGGCCTCTTACTTTTGAACGGTGTACTACCCTAGCCTTAAGGCAGCAGAAAGAAGCCAGAGGCTTTCTGAAGACAAATTTAGCCTAAAGACAGAGAAACACATGGTGGTCCAAAGAGACATGTGATCATAAGGTTGGATTGCATAAATGTAAAATGAAAATTGTAACCAAAGTCTAGGGATGAGACCAAGGTGATTGAGAATAATTAAGGAAAGTAAGAAGGGACCCACATTAGCAATCCTAGTTCTATCATGCTTACTTAGTTGCTTTGAGAAAGTGCCTGTGTGTGTGTGTGTGTGTGTGTGTGTGTGTGTGTGTGTGTGTGTGTGTGTGTGTGTGTGTGTGACATTAAAGTCCTGGAGAACTGTTTCTCAAACAAGACTATAAAATGTTCTATAATCAATAGATGACAAAGTCAGCCAATTTTGGAAAAAAGCACTCCTTTCATATTAGACTTACAAACAAAAATAATAAAATGAAAACAAAAAGCTTACCTCTGAATGTTATTACAGACCACACTTAAATATAATTGCAGCAATACTCAAAACTGTGATGGCTGAGTTTTCTATTATCTGGACCTCCTAATAAAAATGTTAGCTAAAAAATGTTAGCCATAAGATTCTGAGTTTACATAAAATACAAGAATAATTACTTATTGATATTTTCTGTGGTTTATATCCCATCCATTTCCAAAATGGATCTGAAGCAGCATTCCCTTTTAGATCAAAGTTGACTCTCAAGCTCTCTCTCTCTCTCTCATAATATAACAAGATGAATAGGTGTTGAGAGCTCCTTTTCTTTATTGTCACTTGAAGCTTTTTAATAATTTAAAGTATTGAGGAAATCAACCTCTTCTGAGTTTTTTAATCTACTTTTCAGTCCCATTCCAGGGCATATTCTTGCTATAGCTATCTTTTCTCTAACACTGGCTTTCCTTGAAACCTTTTTCTTTTATCTTAAAAAAAAAAATTCCCTTCAGGGTCAAGGCTGGTATAGACAGGTGGAAGGTAGGTAGGGAATTGGTATCCATCACTTTTGGAAAAATTTGAAAATAAAACAAAACCCTTTGTTGGCAAGAGTGGTGAGATCCATGTGCTCATACTACCGTTAGTCAAAATATGACAGAGCCTTAGAATTGCCCGTACCCTGGATTAAGAATCACTTATTGTGATGAGCACTGAGTACTGGATCAAATGGTTGAATCATTATATTGCACACCTGAAACTAATATAACACTGTATGTTAATTATACTTGAATTTTAAAAATGAATCAATTAATTTAAGAAATATTGCCTTACCCTTTGATCCAAAAATTTCAAGTTAAGGGATGTAGTCTGAAAAAATTTTCAAAAGATTTTTAAAAATCAATGTGAAAGCATTCATCTTATTGTTAGATATAATAGAATTTTTTAAAGTAACATAAATGCCAACAATATGAGTTGAAACACATTCTAATATATCTATATAGTATAATAATCTACAGAACTCTGTACACAGTATGATTTCACTTGTGTATATGTTTGTGAGTGCACACACACATACGCATGACTGAGGAGGAAATAAACAGAAATCCTAACAATTACTTCCAGTATAAGAATTGTGATATTTCTATTTTTCTTCCTTATATTTTTCTATACTTTCTGTGGAATGGATATTATTTTTATAATCATAAAAAATAATACTATAAGTTGCCTATTCATTTCCTTAAAAAATCCATTAGAATACCCAAATCTCTGAATTACTCCAGAGAGTTTGAGGCTAGGTTAACTTGATTCCTTTTTTTTTTTTTTTTTAAGATTTATTTATTTGGAGACAGAGAGGGAGAGAGAGAGTACAGGCACACATGCACGCAAACAGAGGGAGGGGCAGAGGGAGAAGGAGAGAGAGTATCTTAAGCAGACTCCATGCTGAGCACTGAGCTGGACCTGGGGCTTGATGCAGGGCAGACACCAGGCTGGACGTGGGGCTCCACACGGGGCACAGTCCCACAACCCTGAGATCATGACCTGAGCCACAACCAAGAGTCAGATGCTTAGTGGACTGAGCCACCCAGGTGCTCCAACTTACCTCCTTTTTTTACTGGGCGTGCCCCTCTAAGACTTGGCTTCAGCTTGGTTCTTCCTTCAACCACTCCTGCCTCAGTGCTGCCTGCTCCTGAGGACGGCACCCCACTGTGTTCCAAGCAGGGCAAAGGGTATAGTTTTCTCTCTCCCATTGATGCTATTTTCTACTTTCTGCTTTTCCTAGGGCCTTATAAGCCAGGTGCACCCTCTCTTTTTCTCTTCCTTTTTCAGGCCTTGCCCTAGCAAAATACTGGCATTACCAGTGTTCCTTTTTTAATCACCACCATGAAACTTCCAAAAGCCAATTTTCTTCCTGGATTCACATGCAAGTAGAAGTTGTAGGCCAACATGTTTTTGTTGTTGTTGTTGTTGTTGTTGTTGTTGTTGTTGTTTTAATTTAAGAAAGAACTGTCAGAATTCTGAAGCTTGATCCTAATTTTACTTTCTGTGTTTATCTTTTCTGGCTCCTTTATGCAAAGATCCTCAATAAAATACTAATCCTATGAAGTTTTTTGGCTCTTTCATTTCATATATATCAAGAGGTCAAGAATATTTATACCCTTTGACCCAATATTCCATTTCTGGAAATAGAGCTCCACCAACAGATCCAAAACTTGGGGTCGAAGGAGGGGGTATACTATGAGATATTCACTGAGCATAATTTACAAGAGCAAAAATTTAAGTAACAAAAGGGACCTGCCACTGGGAAATACTTAAATAAAATAAGGTACATCCATAAAATAATTTTTTAATTACAGATATTAAAATTAATGACTAAGACTAGGTACCAATGGGTGAATATTTAAATATAATTTTAATGAAAAAAAAAAACCCAGTGCTTAAATAACTTCTAAGCTAAGTAAAATGGTACAAGAAAATCTGGAAGAACAAGCAGAGATTATAAAGAAAAGCATCATTTTTCCCTCCAGTTAGTTACTCTCATTAGTTTGGAATATATTCAAGTCCCAATAAAAAGGTGCTTATTAACAGTTCTAAAAGTTGCAGTATTGAAGGATCTTACTACCCACTTGTGGACTGAGGTGAAGTGTCCTTCCTTCCCACTTCACCCCTAGCAGGACAATGGTGACCACCTCCTAGAGGAGACAAGGACAGTCACGTGTCACAAACACGGCAAAGCATCTCACTTTCCTCCCAGCCATATAGCTCCACTTTGAACAAAGCAAACTCAAAACCAAAAGTCACCACTGTCCCAACCATGTGTGACCCAGCATCTCTCTCTGGACCTGCCCACACCTTGGGCATTGTTACTTCTCACCACAGCTGTCTTGTACAATGGAGGTAGCAAGTCTTTGGGGGCCTGTGGTGTGCCGATCAGGCAGTCATGCCGGAAAGGATTTCCCACTACCTCTTGGAGCTAATTATCTACTGTCTGGCAATGCTGGAGGCTACCACTGGGAGAGGTTTGAGGAAGGCCATACTCACTTTGACCATTGGAGGAGGGATCCCTTTCAGGCCCACTGCCAGACCTACTGCCTCCTCTGTTCTCCACCTACTCCTTAGCTTTGCTGTTCTATTCTGCCTTCCACTAGAAAGTTCTTAAAACCTCTCATTAAGGCGGCTAACCTTTTTTCTATTTCTCAAGGTGCTTGTTGGAAAAACAGTACTTCTCTTGCCTGTTGAGGCTTCCCCCCAGTGGACGGCTGAAGAAAGGCAGTTCATTCATCCTGATGGAACTCAGAACCCATGGAGGCTCCTGCCGCTGAGCCCTTTCATTCCAGTTGTATTGGTGTGTCCAGGGAACACAAAGACCCCATACAGGAGGTGTGCCCCTGGATATGCAAATCCATATGCTTTATGACCAGGTCAATTTTCAATGCTGCACAAATTTCCCACCCTTCCAGCAAGAGGAAAATCCCTCAGTAATGAGACTGTCTTAAATGCCAGGGGGCCACGTAGAAAATTCCCTGGGCATTCACTCATGATCTCGCTTGTCTTTTTCCCAGGCAGCCTTCCTAGGGCACGAATGAAGGTCTTCCCAGGCAGCCTTCCTAGGGCACGAATGAAGCTGTTGTGGAGTCCCAGGTCCCTTATATGCACGTTTTATTTTGAACTTTAGAAAACCACACGTCCATAAAGAAAGAGTTGGAAGAAATCCATCCAAATGATCATGACAATGGTCAGGGCAGTGAAATTACAGATGATTTGTCCTCCAAATCCTATTTTCCAAATTTTTATTTTGACTTTTTTACAACCTCAAGTTTAGAGTGAAAATAACATAAGAATCCTCACCACTGATCAAAACTTCCTGCAAAACCGAAACATTTCTTCTATTTGATTTTTGCTTTGCTTTTCCCAACTTCTTTCTCCTTTCCAGTGTGGATATCTAATTGTAGTCTCGGACACCCGTCCGTCCGTCCGTCCCCTTTCCATTACTGCCTTGGAGGAACCAAGGAGAGAAGCCAAGAGCTGCCTTAAAAAAAAAAGAGAGAGAGAAAAGTAAAGAAAGAAAGAAAAAAGAAAGAAGCACTCAGCGGCAGCCACAGGCACTAATGGGAGAAGCTAGAGAAGGTGTCATTTTTCACTCAAACTGACATTTAAGCCGTTTCATAAATATGAAATCAAACTTGAGGGTCCAGATGGGCTGCCGCCCCCTCTGCCTTTTGCTGGAATTACATGCTATTTACCAGCCTCAGAAAGGGGGACTGAGGAATGAAACTTTAGCATGAGGAGTCACTGAGGGAAATGACTGATGAGCGATGAATGAACTGGTGATTTTTTCATACAGAATCAGGAAAGAGCCACGGCACAGCCGACAGTGATCCCCGCGAGGACTGTGGCCAGCCGGATGGGCTGTGACAAGCAGCAAGGGGGCCACATTTCCCAGGCCCGGCGCTGAGAATGAGTCATGGCGTATCACTAGGTACCTGGAGGCATTTCTGAGAAGAGAGGGTCCCTCTTATTGTGGGTGCTCCCGATCTCACACAGCAGTTGTTTCTCATTCCCTACATGCAACATAAGAAGAGCATCATGTGAAATCAAATATAAAATCTGAGTTTTGAAGACACAGGCATCCTCTAGGATCTTCAATTCATGAAGTGGAATATTTACGACAGCACTACCCCACCAAGGGCACCCGAGAGCCCTATTCCAGAGGTGAGCCTTGCAGAGCCCTGTCTGCATCGCCAGAGCCCTGTGCAGCAGCAGCAGTGAGGAAGCAGGGGATTTAAGGAAGCCCCACCGTGACTCCAGCAACGCTATGCCCTGGAAAGGTCTCTGTGGTTATGCTGCAAAGGTACAATTGCTCCCAAGTTAGGGACGTGGAATGTGGCTCTCCATCATTCTGGAGGACTCTCAGGAGTGCCCTGGCATTCATTCTAATTCCTCCTTACAACTCTGAGGAATCTTAGTTTCCTGAAAAACAAAACAAAGAGACACCCCTGGTTTCTTTTATAGCTACAGATGAGAGGAATCATGGAAATCTTATCAAATCATTATTTCAATGACAGAAAGGAGATTTTAATGATGGCCATGAGCTTGAATTTTCTTCATCGTTGGAAAGGCAGGAACTTGAGGTCATGCAGTGTACTTTCTTCAGTGAAAATGTGGTAGTGATTTGCAGGCAGTAGCTGTGACCTTGAGCCACAGGTTCTCCTGAATGGGCAGAACGGACCTTTCACAACAGGACAGATTCCAGCTTGTCTGGTCAAATTCCTTGGAGATATCAGCTTTATATGTATCTGAGCACCCAGGGGACAAAGAGGCTTGTTTTATTTCAATAGATCAACAATATCAGAAAGCTGTTCCACCTACTTCTTTCAAGCATTCTTCTGTAAAAGAGAGTCCTCCAGAAGGGACAATGTTAGCACAATGTTAGGGTAGGAAAAATTCCCTCTTTCTGCTCCTCCCCAGACTGGTGATACCACCATTCTCGCCTAAACAGCACCAATGTCACCACCCTGCTCCAACTCGGGCTTACCCCACCCCATGTGCCACCTTTGGGGGGTCTGATCAGGGACAATATGCAAGCTTTGCCCTTACCCGTGAGCTCATGTCTCTTTGTAAACAAGGAGGAGAATACCTGCTGGACCATCTGAAGAAGGATTAAGAAAAACTGCGGTGGGAATCCATCCTACTAGAATAAGGAAATTGGTAGGACAGAGAAGGAGGTTAGGATGGCGGGACAGGAATACCTGGCCGAGCCTGTGGCCAGTTCACTTTCTTCTTTTAAGGTTTTCAGTTATCAGTGGGTCAGCAGTTTACTTGCAGATACAGATCTTTCTCTTGATCAAGTCTAATGAAGAAATAAATTTGCATACTGTATATATATATATATATATATATAGTATGAAGTACACACACATATATATACATATATATATATACTGACATATACGTTTTGGTATATATTTTATAAAGTTGACTCAGAAGATCGTTATTGTTTAGCTTGATTTGATTATGGTTTATACAACTTTGGAATTCTTCTAAATGGAATTTTCCCTTGAATGGGCCACTGGATCTCCAGCCTGTCAGGATTACTAATGCCAGACACACTGTCTTATCTTACATCTTACCCTACATGCAGCTATTTATGGTAGGGCCCCCATTAGGGCTATTTGACAGAATCACTCAGGCATGTTTGGACTAGATTATCAGTAGTTTCCATTACAAAGATGCACACCAATTCAGGGCATATAGAACCAAAATGTAAAGCTGGTAGTAAAACACACCACTTAAAGAGAACGAGTCTCTTCTCTGCTAGTTAGGATCCAAATCATTTCATCGAGATACCTGGCCATATGCTGGTAACTTCCACACTGGAAGAAAAATCAACATCTTAGTAAGAGAAAGTTCTAGCTCACTGGTAAATATTAAAATCTACATTCAATTTAATTCAAAAACCAGATATTAGTTGAATACTATGTGCTTACCCCTATGCTAGATATTGAATAGGGTTTTTAAAACATTGGTGTTTTTTTCTCCCTCTAATGGCATATATGTTTGTAATGAAAAAATTAAACAATAGCATAAGGCAGTAAATAACTGAGTTCTCAACTAGATTACATTGTTGAAAAGTTTTGTTTTGTTTTGTTTTGTTTCATAATTGCATGACCTCCTCTGTTGAGAAGGAGGGTAAATGGACAAGTGTTAGGACCAAAGTTGCTATCATCATATAAAAGATGACCAGACACACCCCAAAATGGAAAGATAAGCTGCAGTGGAAAAAGATCTAAAATTAAGTACCTCCCCAGGTGAGTACCAAGCATCCACAGAATGCTTGGTAACAGACAACAGGTAGGAGCTGAGACAAGCGAATAGCCTCAAAGAGTCCTGCAATTACAGGTATATATGGGACAGTGCAACAAAATGGTGGTGGTTCTAGGATAAAGCAAAATGCAGAAGAGTCAATAGGCAGCATTAGGACAATCTGAAAACTGAAGACAGAATCTCAGCCAAGGGCTGGCTTAAAAGGTCTCTGTGGGAGATAGGAAAAGCTAAAGTCTTAACCGTCAAAAAACTGGGCATGATAGATCTCCAAAACCGGACATAAGATATGAGAGAACAAGTGACCTAGTCACTAACACAGGGGTCCAAAGGCAGGAGATGGTCTCGGGAACCAAAGAACACAGGATTAGAGCCAGGCATGCAGGAAGAGTAACCAATATTTATACATTGCACTGTACAGATTCAAAGTGTTTTCCCTTATGGTATCAAACTGTATGGGTTCCCAGATCACTCACAGAATAAATTCACTTAGCATGTGCTAGGACCCATGTAATGGATGAAGCCCTGGAGATAGACCTTAGAGATGAGGAAGACGTGGCCCCAACATTTAGGAGAATATGGTCACATGTGAAGTACTAATGGGTAAAAAGACAGGACAAAATGCAACTGTTCCGGAACATCAGAGTTCAACGGGTGAAGGGAAGCCGTCCCATCCTCTGGTCTCGTCCTTACTCTTTGTAACTGAATGCAAAGTTGACAAGTGACAGTACTTGGATCTAATGATAATGACTTAGCAACATTTCACATACCAAACAAGTAGAATTTAAATTTCCATACAAGGGAACATTTAATTTCTATCCCACAGGGCTGTACTTAGAGCAAGGGATCGTTTTAAAATTCCATAGAATAGGCCCTGCCATGTGGAGCACAAGAGGACTTGGAAGTGGATGGGCTCTAATGAGCTGCTGTGTGATTTGGGTAATGTCGAGCTCTGAGAAAAGACCTTGTACAAATGTTGGGTGATGAACTAAAGGAAAAAAAAAAAAAAACATGAAACCTCAGCTCCAGTCAATGTGGGAAGATTAAGACAATGAATACATGGGGTTCAGGCCTGAGGGTACCCCTAGGATCTAGGAGACTTTGAATAATTTGAACCCAGTTTCCCTCCTCCCCCAGTCCTCCACCCAAACGTTCTGTTGCTAAGACAACAGGATGCTAGCAGGCACGTGCTAGTGTCTGCTCCCAAGATGCTGTTGCCTAGCAACGGGACTCAGCAGAGCCTGGGCTCTCGCTCTTTACATCTACCCTGCTCCATCCATTGCCTTGACTTGCTAGTTGCTTCCCCAACCCCCAAGGCAAAGAAACAAGAAGCAGGAGAGTACTAAAGGCTCAGGATCTGATCTTTTCGTCAATACCAGGAGAAAATCCAAGCCTGGCTTCACTCAGCTTAACCCCTACATCATGAAGTTATAAAGTATAAACTGACAATTACAGCTGAATAAAATCAAAGGATGATTGGACATTCTTAGTCTTTGAAATCCAGTTATGGAGTCCTAGTCTGTAATATACCAAAGGAATGTTCTGATAAGGAAAATACTGAACCACTGAGGCAAAATTAACAAAAGGATCTGCCGTCTGGAACGAGACAGCAGAAGTGAAAAATAAAAAAAGGAAGAGAAGCGAGGAGAAAGAGAAATGAAAAAGGAAGAAAGAAAGGGTGGAAAGAAGAAACAAGAAGGAGAGGAAAGGCTTTTAACTCACAATAAATAATATCCTTTTGGAATATCAGAGTGTACAAACTGGGAAAAAAAAAGTCTGCGAAATTATGTAGAGTGGGATCTGGTGCACCAAGAATAACAATAGAACTTACTGAGCTTCTTTTTGATACCAGGCATTATGTTAAGTTTGCTTTACGTAGGTCCTTTGCATCTTCACAATAACCTTGCAAGATGGATACCGAGGAAATGACTTCACAGCTAGGACTAAGGACAGCTCAGTGACTTGACCAAGGCCACACAGCTAGTAAAACTGTAGTGTATTCAAACCGAAATTAGTCTGGCTCAAAACTCCACAGGATTTCTCAAAATATATTACAATAAATATCTGGGAAAAAGTGTGTGAAGCGTGTGAAATAACACAAATTTGTTAAACTGGGGACCTTTTAAAGGAGCTATAAATATGCTTTATCTAACATTAAAGGAAAGGCTTTTTCTACAAAGCCTTAATGCAACAATTCATGAAAAGAAAATAATCTTTGCAAGTGGGAAAGGAAAAGCTGATCCTTTAACAAAGTGCTCAGGAAAAAGAGTTTAGAGTCCTTTGAAGAAGTTGGAGAAAGGAAACTCCAGGGTTTACTCCTATTGAAAAAGGAGTTCAAATTTTGGAGATGCTTACAGAATTATGGGAAACTTAGTGTATACAGAAAGCCACTGCTCCAGGGAAGTCAAATACAAGCAAAAAAAAGAAGGTTCCAGTGGAAACTTGGTGACCTCTACCATGGATCTTCCCATAACCACACAGTGCCCCTGGTTGGGGAACACAGAACAATGCACTGACAGCAGGGATGGACACACATGTATTCAGAAGTCTTTTCTCAGACCCTTAAATCTACCTACAAACAGAAGACACTTGGCATTCTGGTCCCATCAGTCCCATAGATGTGTTGAAGCCTGCCTGACCTAGGCTTAAGCCAGTAACCATGCCAAATACATTTATTTCTCATTCTAAAGGGTGAGTTCAGGCATGCTCAGCAAATCCTTTTGGCATATTCATTAATTCCCATGGTAAAGGACCCCCTCTAAATATTAATAGGGACCAGGTAGACCCTACCTATTAGCGTCAAGATCCTGGTATCCTGAGTGCACAAAATTAGGTTACAGGTTAATAGCTCTTTCCCTCCCCAAATATAAAATGTTATTATTGTTATGTTATCACATATGACAGCTATTCTCCAGAAATAGCTTGGCTTTTCTTAAGGGTCAGGGCCAAACATGAAGCAGGCTTTCCTGCTTTTCTACCCAGAGCTATATGGAGTAACCACGTTGCAGAGCTCTAAAGTAATATAATATGTAATATGTGATAAAGTAATGCCTATAATGTACAACAATGAACTGTGCAAAGTCGACTAATTGTCTCACAATATCCATTCTGCCTTTCTTTCACAGCCAGGAAATGTTAGCCCAGGATATGGCCACTCAGACTAAAGTCTGGCCAATAAGATGTAAGTACAATTGCGGTGTGGCAGCTTCTGAAACTTTAAGAAACAGGTATTACACAAAGTCTGCCCTTCTTTTCTTCTGTTCCTTCACCTGATAGAATGTGGAGGATGTCATGTGGGAGCATGAGAAAGCGAGCCACGCTGGGGATAGCCAAGTAGGAGCCTCGGTCCCTGAGGGCACAGTGGAACAAAGCCACCACACTAACCTGGGGCTCCATACCACCACGTTTCATAGAGGAGAGAAGTAAGCTTCTATCTTTTTCAAGCTCCTATTTGTTGGGTTTTATTGTTACTTACAGCCGAATTCAATGTTAAGTAATACACAGAGATTACAGCATAGCTCTTGCAGCCTAATTGGCCATCTAGGCAGGTAATCATTTGAATGACCTATAGCAGAGAAGAAAATCCTGAATAGGAATGAGGATCCGAATTGTCCTGAGTTGAGAGTCTCTCATCCTTCACTGGTGATCTGAGGAACTCTTGTCATTTTCATTAAAGGTACAATCTTTCTTGTGGTATGCAAAATACAATGTTCTGTTCCTCACCAAATAAGATATTTTACCCACAGGCAAAAACCTGTCCTTTAATGTTTCCCTGCCCCTCCCTGGAGGAGAGAAAGCTCCACTGAATCCTCTTGAGCACATACCCAAAATGCACACCCAAGAGGTACTGTGTCTCAAAAACCTTTCCAAGAAGTGATATCCAACAGGCCTATCAACAGAGCCCTTGTATGGATTACAAAGCAAACTTCAGGGTAATGAGAAACTCATCCAGCAAAATGGAAAAGTGTAAAATATGACTTAACATCTTTTTAATGTTTGAAGAGAATCTGTACATTGAAAATATGTATGTTCTACATCAGTATTATCCAGTATAATTTTAATGCCAACTACATATGTAATTTTAAATTTTCTAGTAACTGCATTGAAAAAAAGCAAAAGAAACAATTGAAAATAATTTTAACAATATCTTTTATTTAACTGAATATGTCAAAAATATTATGAACATTATATAGTATAATCCATCTAAAAAACAATATATTTGACTTTTTTTAAAGAAAACCTTCAAAACCCAGTGTATTTTACACTTGTAGCACATTCCAGTTTGGAATCGGCTCACTGGATGAATTTCGGATGCTCAGCAACCACTGTGGCTAGTGGCTGCTCAATGCAACAGTATAGATCTAGAGTAGTCAGTCACTGATTAGTAGAAATAATGACATCATTGTAATATCTTGAGCCTCTAAAGTTCCCCAAGTCCAACCAAGGCCCCTGCGTTCTAGCTATAATTTGATCTAACCATAGTGAAGGTAACTCTGTGTGAATAGCTACTGAAACAGTTATGCCATGTACCGTCATTTCTTCAAACCTATCATGAAGTCTTCCATTTGTGCTAACCTCATATCTACTGCTGCACTTAACCCTATTCTTCTGATTCTGTCGTCCACAGAGGAGAGAGACAGTGAACCCAAATCTTCCACATAATAACCCTCCATGTCAGTAAGCAGGAAACCCCAAGCACATTCTCAATTTCCGTAAGTGCAAAGGTGGCAGTGGTTTAGAAAGGCCAAATCCAAACCCCATTCAGTCTCAGGGTTTCTTCTGCCAACTGGCTCATAAGTACCTTCGTTTTCCAGGATAATTCCAAAGCCAAGGACACTGGGCAAGTTTTCCTTTAACGACAAAGCAATACTGAGTGAAACTTCTGACTCAGGTCTACTTAGATCTTTAAAAAAGAGGAATTTGAAGAAAAAGAGGAATAGCAGGCGGTGGATGAGGAGGAGGTAGAAGAAGGAAAGGATAAAGAAGAAATGGGAAGAAGAAGGCAGAGAAATGTGCTGGCCCTCACACAATTTGAGGGCTGACACTGGAACATAAATCCCAAGAAAATTATCTGTTTCACCTACTTGCCTGGTTAGGAATTCAAGCATCAGTAACTAATTCTTTGAGTTAAACCAAGAGTCCATGCATACCCAGTTCAAATGCAAATAGCCCTAGAAAGTAAAATACCAACCTTTAGCTCTTACCACAATTTAATTCATCAAATATAAGCAATTTGTTCAACCAACGAGGCCCTAGGGGGGCAGACACAAGTCTGGTGAGCTGTGACATGCACGGTAGGAAAGATTCAGGAAATGGGAGCCAAGCCTTCTGGCCATTAGTGTTAGAACCTAGGGGACCTGATGTAAAAGACACTTGGAGCATCAGAGGATGCTGACAGGAGGACAGGGATTGCAAACGCTGACCGTCCACGGTCCACAGCCACCCTGCACACAACCTCCATTATGTCACCAATCCATAAAAACATAATGGTTCCCCTTCTCCACCCTTTTGTCCAAACTTGCTATTGAACTTCCATCACTTTACTATGAGTCTGCTGCTTCCAGTTATCTGTATTTACTTCTCAAAGATACAAAGAATGCAACATGTCGCTGTCACTTCAACTCTCATGTTTTATTAAGATCAGCTTCTCCTCCTTGGTCCTGGTAAGCTTCTGGCCTTCCAGTTTATTCAACCCAGTAGTAATGAAATAAACCATCCAATCTTTGGACTTTTAAAATTCAACTTGACAGTCAGGCAGTGGAAAGCCAGTGCTTGACAACAGATCCCAGAAATTTATGAATACCAGGAAAGATTCAACAGTTGAAAAAAAAAAAAGAAAGAAAACAAGTTCAAGAGAGGTTATTCATTCAGTCATTGAACAACAGTGCCAGAGTAGCTGCTACACGCCTGGCACTGTGCTCGGAGAACGGAAGTAAGTAACACACAGGGTGACACGTTACTGTGTTAGGTGCCATCACAGAGATGTCCGCAGGTAGAAAGGGGAAACAGAGGAGGATGCTGGCCCAGGAAAGCGGTTGGCCAAGGGCTTGGGCCCTTCCTTCTCACAGGTCCATGTCTCTCTCTCCCCAAGTTGCCTTCTCAGACAGAGGAACAACGTTCACCAGCCATGAATACACAATTGTGCTTCCCTGTTAGAAAGCAAAGAATGA
Organism: Eumetopias jubatus; assembly: GCF_037043125.1. NCBI lineage: Eukaryota > Metazoa > Chordata > Mammalia > Carnivora > Otariidae > Eumetopias > Eumetopias jubatus. The sequence goes on from NW_028274807.1 coordinate 63,476,473, forward strand.
GGATGGGAGAGGTAGAGGAGGAAGAGGAGGGAAGAACTAGAATCAAAGCTCATTCTAAGTCCACCTTGCTAGTTATTATCTAACAGTGAACATCCTGGAAGTAAAATCATATCAATTCAGCTTTTCGGTGGCATGTCTTTGCCAAGCAAGTACCCTTCCTCTTTCTAAAGCAAGAACAGTGGAATGGATGGGACTACTCTTAAGTAAAGGCACCCCACTCAGTGTCAGTACAAACTAAGTGTCATCCTCAAGTGTCCCTGGAGCCTGACCTCTGGACTCACAGAAAGGTAATGGGATGGTCTCAAATATACCTATTGGAGGAATGGATCTTCTGTATGCTAGTCCTGTATCTAATCATTTTTAAAGTGATTTCCACCTTCATTTCCAACACATGTTCTTGACAGAAATAAGGAAAGGGGAGAAAAAGCTCCAGTGCATTACAAAAACCACATTTGAGAATCCTAATACCAACTTCAAGGTGTATTCCTCTTTGGTAAACATGCAGTCTGTTTGCATTTAATTCTTCTACACAAGCCCTGCAAGAAAGTTAGCCAAATTGATAATCGATTCACATGATCTTTGCTCACTCACTTATTAAAACACACCAAACAGTTAATTCCCTTTTCTGTTGGGAGATCTTGCTGGCACTACACAGCATGAATGTTAAACAGGGCTCAGCGCTCCAGGAATACAGCAGAGCCATTAGGTGGTAACTATTTCAAGCCATTCAAAGCAAGTCTCTGAAATGAAGGGCCCACTGCACCTTCATTGAGCCGATGACCCACAGATGATAAAGAGTATTTAAGAATCTCAGAAAGACCCGATTTAGTTGACCAATGTCCATTCTCCCTCCAACTCCCCCTGCCAGAGTAAGGGGAGAGAGAAGTTTTGGAATAGTCTTTGCTCCTCCAGGTGCAGCATGAGACTATTAGGCACACTGGTTAGCACACCTAATACCCTGCCAAGAGCCTCAAGAACCTCTCTCAATATCCTACCCCCTCTCTCACATCGCTCCCCTTCCCTCCCCCAGACCCTACCCTACCTCCCATTGAACAAATGGTCTCCCTTTTTATTCTGGTCCGGATACTACTATCAGGGACTCTAAATCAACTGTGGTACTAGAAGGAAGCCAACAGATTCTATAGGCAAATCCCTTCTCCTTACAAAGAACCTTGGGCTTCAGCAGTTGTTCTCTGGCCAAGCTGTGACGATGAGCCAAGTTTCCCAGCTCCTACACAGGGATGCCCTGTTCTCCCTAGCCCTCTGACCTAGATGCAGTATTGAAGAAGCAACCTAAAGCTTTTCCGAAGATCCCGGTTTCATTTTCCCACCTCAGAGTGTGGTGCCAATGTTACTGGTGAGTTTGTTCCTAACACCCCACTTGCTAAATTCACTGGACAATCATTTATAGAGATCCTGTCAGGTACAAGGCACCGTGATAAATCCTTGTGAATACCAAAAATGAACTACAACTTTTCACTACGGTGGGCAATACAGATGGATAATGAGATAGTTAAATTATAATCAATAGGTAAAAGTAGAGATATTTACAGAAAAATAAAAATGCACGGCTAGGATAAGTCAACAAAGAAACACTAAAGCACATGGTGAGTGCTCCACAAGTGCAAAGTCATCTCCTCCACACAGCAGTTAACCAATGCTAGCCTGTGAACCAAGTGCCTCAGGATTTTCTGGGGACCTTTCTTTATACACTGGAGTGTAGTTCTAGAATCTATATTTTTAATTATTCCCTAGGATGTTCTAATAAGAACAGTAAGTTTTAGGACTCCATGCCTGTAGTAATAAAGGAGAAGAAACAACTCCTGAGGAGTTTCACAGAGGAGATGATGTTCAAATTAAGTTTTTAAAGATAAGCAGGAGCCTCAGACAATTATTTGCAGGGCTGTAATTTAGAAAGGAATTATAATTTTTTTGGCAGCTTTTCTCATAGTAGAATTAGGACCAGTATATTAAAGTTATTATTTAATAAGAATTTTTTAGGGAGCTGTTTTAAAATGAATGGCCCACTTTGGGAGGCAAAGAGCAGCCCATCCCAGGAAGCATTGAGCTGGACTGGTTGACTAAAGTCCTGGCTCTTTTCTACTTGGGCAGATCTTCTCTATCAGTTACTGCGCCTATTATATTATATGCTCAATTCACATTGTTAATGAGTAAATCCTATAATTGAGTACATGAACAAATTAAGTACAATTGATTTTTTCTTTTGTAATAATGAAGTCAGACTTTATATCTACCTTTATTATTTATTAAGAAATTGACATCAAAGACTGGTTCTCATGTATTTTTGAAACCTCACTCTCATGTTTACAAAATGTTGGCTGAATCCCTATTAAATCCCATCTTGCTAGGTTACCCATTGTTTCTGGATTCTGAAACTTTTTTTTTTTAGCTCAGTTCTGACAATGATGACAAATTTAGAGAATTGGAGGTCTAAGATCTCTTCAAACTCTCAAATCAGTGATACTCTAAGTGGGCAGAATTTCTATGAATTTGTTAAAATCAAACTGGATCTACTGAATACACAAATGGCTGTCCACTTGTCCTCAGAGGAAAGCTTCAGGGAATGAAAGAGAAGTCCTTCGTGGTACTGATGTCAGTTCAATAACATAGTACTGGACATTTCCTCTGTGCCAAGAATGTAGATTCATGGAGATAAGCAAGGCATGACCTGCCTCGAGGAGGCATCTTTCACCATCTAGTATCTACTATCACTATCCCCCGTTAGATACCTATACCCTTAACCAACAAAACACAGATCTTATCTTTTGAAGCTAAAGGAAGGAGGCCTTCATTTTTAACTCCTCAGAATTATTATGTGCCCCCCAAATCCACAGAATAAATGCAATAATAAATAAGTATTGAACATTTTCCACACGAGAGAAGAGTATTTTTTCAGTGCTTTCTGGATTCCTCAGTCAATCCGAGACTTGTAAACCCAAAGCAAAAAGAGGTAAAAGAAATAGAGACAATGGAGTGCCCTTTCCACATAAGTCTTACCGGCAGTTGTGTAAGAAAGTGATTGGGGATGAGGAGGGAAAATTAAGAGACTCAGGCCCTGCATTCCTGATACAGAAGCACGTGGATGCAAACACACCTGCCCCTCAACCACTGAAGCAGTGGCCACCTAGCACCCTTCTCTCTACTCCCCACCCAAGAACAGCTAACTCGTGGGCCACCAAACACCTCCGCCAACCTGTGGCTTGACATCCCTGGTATCTTTTCTGTGAATAAAAAATCAAAAGACTTTGGTCCTTTCCTTTTGCAGGTGTCTACCATCTCCCTGGGCCCCAGAATGTAGAACCTAAAATGAGATAGTTTGTTTTTGCACAAAATAGGGAAGATCAAGAACAAGTTTAAAAGAGCTGCATTTTCTACTCAATGGGGGAAGATGAGAATAATTTCTTTATGACACAAAATTAAATGTTTTCCAAGCTTTTATTCTTTTCTCCTTAACCCCCTTCAGGTTCAAATCTAATTTTTTAAGAGAACCATCAAATTGATTCTCAGAGAATAATTGCTAAGGCGTGAAACTACCACCCGTATCCTGGAAACAGGCTGTGCCATGGGTTGTTTCTTAATTTTCACCCTATTAGGGTAATTTCCTGCCACTCTGGGTTCTTATCCTGCAGCAGCTCCTGCGCACTGGCATCCTGGCTGCTTCACAGCTGCTCTGTCAAAGCAGAAGTTAAAGAGCCCATTAGCATCTTTCTAGAAATAATCAGATGCAACAAATGCCACTGCCCTATTAGCCTGTAACAGGGTGAGGGTAAGGGAAGGAGCCAATATTGTAACCTGGGAAGGCTTGTCACCTCCGAGAACTTGGCTACTGCAGTTATTTAACCAGCAATGACACAGTTTATACATCCACTGTCCTAAAAGAAAATGGACAATTCGCAAACTAGAAAGCACGGTATGCAAAAAAATGTTCACCCTTTTCAAGTTAAGCAACAAAATGCAAGTTTAGAAACAACCATACCACATTTTTTTTTGCCTCTTAGCATTCTTTTAAATGATAAAATTAGATGCAGATGAGGGTCCAGTGAAATTATTTTTCTACAGTGCCAATGGCATTGTAAATTTGAATAGCCTTCCTAGAAAACAATTTAGCAGTAAGTACTAAGGACCACAAAAATATTCATGCTCTTTGACCCAATAATGCAACTTATTGAAATCTCTCCTAAAAAAATGTAGAAAAAGCTGTATACCCAAATATATTCATTGCACTTCTATTTATGACAGTGGAAAAATTGAGGGGGGGATGTACCTCTATAGATATGTAGTGTAAGAATGCATTGCCACACCTCTCTGTCATTCACACTGGCTTCTGACAATAAAAGGGGGAGGCCTGAAAGTCACACAAAGAGAGGAAGCAAGAATGCACAGGGCTTATGGACACTCATGGAAGATGATCAGTGCAAAGGCTGTGAACTGCAGGTAGACATGATGGAGAAGCAGTGAGTGGGTCTTCTCTGGGACCAAAGAGAACTTCCTTCTGGGCCATCTTGCCACTTGCAATGGAGAGCACCCTAACTGAAATAATGACGAAGCCAGAACAAAAGCACAAGAAGGAGATGATCTGGATAGGCTGTGGGCAGAGATATTTCACTTAAAACATTCTAGCTTGGCCGCTGACACCCCAGTGCAGATGCATAAATAGCTAGGTGTGATGTCATGGGGCTACAAAACTGAATGTCCACAGAGCCCTTCTTTCAGGAGCTTAGAATCAGCTCTAGAAATAAAACATCCAAGGCTGATGCTAAATGAAACAAGGAAAAGCTACTAGAAGTCTACAAAACTGAGTTGGATCCAGTTCTGCATAGCTTTAACTGTGACGTTTTAGTAAATCATGTAACTTCCGTCTGAGTCTCTGTTTACTTATTGGTAAAATGAGCATAATAATCCCTGCCCCCAGCTCCCTCACAAGGCTGTTATAAGGGCCAAAAGAACTAAAGCAGTGGTGTGTGAGTGTTGTGTGCACCATGATGTTCCATGGGCAGATGAGGGATGCTGCTCATCAAGAATAGAGATCCTGGGGTTTGCCACTCTGTGGCTCATTCTGGGGTTGACAATGTGGCAAGATCTTATACAATCAGAAATCAAAGAAACCTCCATGAATTCCCCAGCCTAAGGATGAAAACCACATGAAAAGCACTCCTTTATTGGCCTATGACTGCTACATGGAAGAAAATTATATAAAACTGTAAGACTGACACACACACAAAACCGTGTATATAAATAGTGGCATTTACCAACGATAGGTTCAGAAGTGCAAGGTCCCATTTTCTTCCTGCCCTCAAGTCCAGAAAACCATCAGTGTCACTACAAAAGCTATTCTTTCTAGCAATGGATCTGAGCCCAGGTGATAGTGGCTCTCTGTTAGCGGGCATGAGCAAGTTAAACAGCCCAGAGGAACTACAAGAAAGAATTATCTGTTATATCTGAGACAGGAAGTAACAGAGTCAGTGACTTCCACATAAAGTGAGCACTTTTCAAGCATCCCTTCCTATAAGTGTTGTCTCCTACCAAAGATCAAGGCTATTTATAAAACTTATCCTACCAACAACTCCCAGTGCAGCCTAGAGACAGGGGACATACATGGCAGCAGCATTTCATGGTAACAAGAGGCTCACCTCTTGTACAAAGTGCAGAGGGAGAGGAAACCTGTAGTTTCTCAAATATTTACTGATCACCTACTAAGTACTGGGGACGAAACAGAGAAGCGGTTGGACAAGGTCTCTGCACCATATAGCTTATATGCTAGCTCCCTCAGGCCTCACATTGTGTACTCTGCATCGTGACAAATTAAGAATATAAAAACATAGTTTATGAAGTTTTGCAGTTAGGGTATAAATTCTGAGTGGTTATAAGAGACTGAAAATTCTCTATAGTTAGAGTAAAATTACCCATACAAAGAACTGTCCATTTGGAGACAGGATATAAATAATATGGAATAAGGAAGCAAATCAATGTAGGACACATTCCTGTCAGCATCTACTACTCTCAAGTGCTAATAAGTGAGAATCCCTTTCATTTAAGGATCCCCCACCCCAATCTGTGTATTTTCAGTGAAGCAACTCCAATCCCAGAGATCAAAGTGTAGCATATGACCTAGGTTAAACCAGTCAGCACACTCCATTCCTCTGGTCACAATTATTGGTTCAGGGATGGACACTGGACCCACATCAATCCAGTGAGGGCCAAAAAGACTCAATTAATTCTAAGGCATTCATTTGGGAACATCAGAGGAATGTTCCTGGTCATTCTCTTTCTCTCTCAGGAAATAATCGAGAGAGCTGCTATAGTGAACCTGAGACAGGTGAGGCCTTACTACAAAGAAAGTGAGGTCAGGGGCGCCTGGGTGGCTCAGTTGGTTAAGCATCTGCCTTTGTCTCAAGTCATGATCCCAGGGTCCTGGGATCAATTCCCACATCAGGCTCTGTGCTCAGCAGGAGTCTGCTTCTCCTTCTCTCTCTTTCTCTCTCTGTCAAAAAAATAAATAAAATCTTAAAAAAGAAAGAAAGAAAGAAAGTGAGGCCAAAAACAGAAAAAGAGAATCTGAGTCCTGGTGACATTATGCGGACCAAGCCACAATGTAAGCCTTTCCCTGTGTGTGTTTACTTACATGAAGCAGATAAATTTGAATTAGGTATTCTGTCACTTGCAATGGAGAGCACCCTAACTGAAATAATGACCAAGTCAGAACAAAAGCACAAGAAGGAAATCATCTGGATAGGGTGAGGGCAGAGATATTTCACTTAAAACATGGTCAAGTATTTCTTCAGTTCCTTAAAAAAGATAAACTGGACTTAATACTAGAACAACCATGCATATTACTGGAGTTATACTTTGACCACATGTCTGAAATATACAAGGATCAGGATGGGTTGCACATAGTATAAAAACAAACAAACAAGTAAGAGTAGTCTTAAAAAGCAGTAAAAGAAGCCCTACAGCCCCCTTCTGTATCAGGTACCAATCCTACTGATGTGGGGAGGTTCAGGATATTCCAGAGTTGGAACACTGGAAACTAGGGTGGTAGATGAAGGAGCAATTACATACTAAGGGGCTAACACCAATGACTATTTGTCAATAAGTACAAAAGTATTTCAGGGAGGGGGCGGAGCAAGATGCGGAGGAATAGGAGACCTGGATTTCATCTGGTTGCAGGAATTCAGCTGGATAGGGATCAAACCATTCTGAACACCTACAAACTCAACAGGAGATCGAAGAAAAGAATAGCAACAACTCTCTGAACAGAAAAGCGACCACTTTCTGGAAGGTAGGACGTGTGGAGAAGTGAATCCGAGGCGATATTGGGGAGGATAGATGGCGGGGGAGGGGGCCTCCGTCGGCCGCTTCGGTCAAGTGATAGAGCAGCAGAGCACAAAATCGGAACTTTTAGAAGTTGGTGCCACTGAGGGACATCGATCCAGTGGTTAAGCAGGGGGTGAAACCCTCACTGGGACAGTGTGGTCTGGGGACCCTTGGGTTCACAAAAGGACCAGGGGTGCCTGAGTGTGGCAGAGCTCCCAGGTATTGGAGCAGGGAAGCCGGCTGCAGAGATGGAGCCAAGGCGTGGGCTCTCAGCTCGGGGTTGCCATAAACCACAATCTGTGGCACAGTCGGGCCACTGCTCCTCCAGCAGGGACCCAACAAGTGGCAGATCCAGGGAGAATCCCCTTCTTCCCCCGGAAGGAGCAGCGCGGGAGCTCACCACAGGGATCTGCTGAGTTTGGAGACTCCACAGGGGGTCGGGTGCCAGAGATAGAAACGCTCGGTCACAGGCCGGGTGAGCACGGAGTGCAGCCAGAGACCGGGGAGATGGGAGTGATTGACTGCTTTTTCTGGGGGCGCACTGAGGAGCGGGGCCCCGAGTTCTCAGCTCCTCTGGGGCAGAGATTGGAAGGCCGCCGTTTTCACTTTCATCCTCCAAAGCTGTACAGAAAGCTTGCAGGGAACAAAAGCTCCTGAAAGCAAACCCAAGCAAATTACTTAGCCCGGAGGGGTAAGGGCAGGGCAATTCTGCCTCCAGCAAAAACATCTGAGAACCATGGCAACAGGCCCCTCCCCCAGAAGATTAACCAGCCAAGGCCAAGTTTACCAATCAATGAGAACGGCAGAACTTCAGAGCTAGGGGAATACTGCACATAGAATTCACGGCTTTTTTCCCATGATTCTTTAGTCTTTCAAAGTTAATTTTTTTAACTGTCTTTTTTTTTGGAAATCTTCTTTTTCCCTTTTTCACCCAACATCTTATCAATCCCTTTTTTTTAAAAAACATTTTTATTTTTCATTTTTAGAGGCATAGTCTATCCCTTCATAGTAGTTACCCTTATTTTTGGCATATATATAAGTTGTTTTCTCATTAAAATTTTGAGATACAGTTTCTTCTAACAGATCAAAATATACCCTAAATCTCTAGTGTATGGCTTTGTTCTAGTCTCCTGCCTGATCACATTCTTTCCCTTTTATTTTCTTTTTTTTTTAAATCCTCTTCTTTCTTTTTTCAAACAACTTCTTATCTTAGCAATTGCTTTTATAAAATCTTGTATAATTTTCATCTTTACAGTCATATTCCATCCCTTCATCATATTAGCCCTTATTTTTGTACATATATAAGTTTTTCTTTCTTTAAATTTTTGGGAGGCACTTTCTTCTAACAGACCAAAATACACCCAAAATCTAGTGTGTAGCACTGATCTATGCACCAGCCTGATCATATTTGATCATATTCTGTTTTGTTTTGTTCTGTTTTTGTTCGTTTTTATCTTTTTTTTTTTCTTTTTCTTTTTTCTTTCTTTCCCTTTCTTTTCCCCCAGTTTCAGGTCTTTTCTGATTTGTTTAGAGTATATTTTCTGGGGACATTATTACCCTGTTAGCATTTTGTTCTCTCATTCATCTGTTCTCCTCTGGACAAAATGACAAGATGGAAAAAATCACCTCAACAAAAAGAACAAGAGGCAGTACCAACTGCCAGGGACCTACTCAATAGGGACATTAGTACGATGTCGGAATTAGAGTTCAGAATGATGATTTTTAAAGATACTAGCTGGGCTTGAAAAAAGCATGGAAGTTATTAGAGAAACCCTTTCTGGAGAAATAAAAAAACTAAAATCTAACCAAGTCGAAAGGCTATTAATGAGGTGCAATCAAAAATGGGCTCTAACTGCTAGGATAAATGAGGCAGAAGAGAGAATTAGTGATATAGAAGACCAAATGATGGGAAATAAAGAAGCTGAGAAAAAGAGAGATAAACAACTACTGGATCACGAGGGCAGAATTCGAGAGATAAGCGATACCATAAGACGAAACAACATTAGAATAATTGGGATCCCAGAAGAAAAAGAAAGTGAGAGAGGGGCAGAAGGTAAATTGGAGCAAATTATAGCAGAGAAGTTCCCTAATTTGGGGAAGGAAACAGGCATCAAAATCCAGGAGGCACAGAGAACCCCTCTCACAATCAATAAAAATAGGTCAACACCCCGACGTCTAATAGTAAAACTTACGAGTCTCAGAGACAAAGAGAAAAATCCTGAAAGCAGCTCAGGAGAAGAGATCTGTAACCTACAATGGTAGAAACATTAGATTGGCAACAGACCTATCCACAGAGACCTGGCAGGCCAGAAAGGACTGGCTTGATATATTCAGAGCACTAAGCGAGAAAAATATGCAGCCAAGATTACTATATCCAGGTCGGCTGTCATTGAAAATAGAAGGAGAGATAAAAAGCTTCCAGGACAAACAAAAACTAAAGGAATTTGCAAACCATCCCTACAAGAAATATTGAAAGGGGTCCTCTAAGCAAAGAGAGAGCCTAAAAGCAACATAGACCAGAAAGGAACACAGACAATATACAGTAACAGTCACTTTACAGGCAATATAATGGCACTAAATTCATATCTTTCAATAGTTACCCTGAATGTATATGGGCTAAATGCCCCAATCAAAAGACACAGGCTATCAGATTGGATAAAAAAACAAGACCCATCGATATGCTGTCTGTAAGAGAATCATTTTAGACCCAAAGACACCCCCAGATTGAAAGTGTAGGGGTGGAAAACCATTTACCATGCTAATGAACACCAAAAGAAAGCTGGGGTGGCAATCCTTATATCAGACAAATTAGATTTTAAACCAAAGACTGTAATAAGAGATGAGGAAGGACATTATATCCTACTTAAAGGGTCTATCCAACAAGAAGATCTAACAATTGTAAATATCTATGCCCCTAACATGGGAGCAGCCAATTATATAAGCCAATTAATAACAAAAGCAAAAAAACATATCAACAACAGTACAATAATAGTGGGGGACTTTAACACCCCCCTGACTGAAATGGACAGATCATCTAAGCAAAAGATCAACAAGGAAATAAAGACCTTAAATGACACACTGGACCAAATGGACTTCATAGATATATTCAGAACATTCCATCCCAAAGCAACAGAATACACATTCTTCTCTAGTGCCCATGGAACATTCTCCAGAATAGATCACATCCTAGGTCACAAAGCAGGTCTCAACTGGTACCAAAAGATTGGGATCATTCCCTGCATATTTTCAGACCACATGCTTTGAAACTAGAACTCAATCACAAGAGGAAAGTCGGAAAGAATTCAAATATATAGAGGCTAAAGAGCATCCTACTAAAGAATGAATGGGTCAACCAGGAAATTAAAGAGGAATTAAAAAAATTCATGGAAACCAATGAAAATGAAAACACAACTGTACAAAATCTTTGGCATACAGCAAAGGCGGTCCTAAGAGGAAAGTATATAGCAATACAAGCCTTTCTCAAGAAACAAGAAAGGTCTCAAATACACAACCTAACCCTACACCAAAAGGAGCTGGAGAAAGAACAGCAAATAAAGCCTAAACCCAGCAGGAGAAGAGAAATAATAAAGATCAGAGCAGAAATCAATGAAATAGAAACCAAAAGAACAGTAGAACAGATCAATGAAACTAGGAGCTGCTGGTTCTTTGAAAGAATTAACAAGATTGATAAACCCCTGGCCAGACTTGTCAAAAAGAAAAGAGAAATGACCCAAATCAACAAAATCATGAATGAAAGAGGAGAGATCACAACCAACACCAAAGAAATACAAACAATTCTAAGAACATATTATGAGCAACTCTATGCCAGCAAATTAGATAATCTGGAAGAAATGGATGCATTCCTAGAGATGTATCAACTACCAAAACTGAACCAGGAAGAAATAGAAAACCTGAACAGACCTATAACCACTAAGGAAATTGAAGCAGTCATCAAAAATCTCCCAAGAAACAAAAGCCCAGGGCCAGATGGCTTCCCAGGGGAATTCTACCAAACATTTCAAGAAGAATTAATACCTAGTCTTCTGAAACTGTTCCAAAAAATAGAAATGGAAGGAAAACTTCCAAACTCATTTTATGAGGCCTCCCTTACCTTGATCCCCAAACCATAGACCCCATCAAAAAGGAGAATTACAGACCAATATCCTTCATGAACATGGATGCAAAAATTCTCACCAAAATACTAGCCAATAGGATCCAACAGTACATTAAAAGGATTATTCACCATGACCAAGTGGGATTTATCCCTGGGCTGCAAGTTTGGTTCAACATCCGCAAATCAAGCAATGTGATACAATACATTAATAAAAGAAAGAACAAGAACCATACGATCCTCTCAATAGATGCAGAAAAAGCATTTGACAAAGTACAGCATCCTTTCTTGATCAAAACTCTTCAGAGTATAGGGATAGAGGGTACATACCTCAATATCATAAAAGTCATCTATGAAAAACCCACAGTGAATATCAATCTCAATGGGGAAAAACTGAGAGCTTACCCCTTAAGGTCAGGAACATGGCAGGGATGTCCACTATCACCACTGCTATTCAACATAGTATTAGATGTCCTAGCCACAGCAGTCAGACAACAAAAAGAAATCAAAGGCATCCAAATCAGCAAGGAGGAAGTCAAACTCTCACTCTTTGCAGATGATATGATACTTTAGGTGGAAAACCCAAAAGACTCCACCCCAAAACTGCTAGAACTCATACAGGAATTCAGTAAAGTGGCAGGATATAAACTCAATGCGCAGAAATCAGTGGCATTCCTATACACCAACAACAAGACAGAAGACAGAGAAATTAAGGAGTTGATCCCATTTACAACTGCACCCAAAACCATAAGATACCTAGGAATAAATCTAACCAAAGAGGCAAAGGATCTGTACTTCAAAAACTATAAAATACTCATGAAAGAAATTGAGGAAGACACAAAGAAATGGAAAAACATTCCATGCTCATGGATTGGAAGAACAAATATTGTGAAGATGCCAATGCTATCTAGAGCAATCTACACATTTCGATGCAATCCCCATCAAAATACCATCCACTTTTTTCAGAGAAATGGGACAAATAATCCTAAAATTTGTATGGAACCAGAAAAGACCTCAAATAGCCAGAGGAATGTTGAAAAAGAAAAGCAAAGCTGGCAAAATACATCAGCCCAGTATATGTCCCCAACTATCTGTGCCACACAGTTCTCCTTGATCCTCATGGGTGGCTGGGTAATGCAACACCACAGGTATGAAAGAAGAAAAGTACCAGCTGAATTATAGGAATCCTTATTTATACCATCTGTCTCACAACTGGCAAGGAAAAGGTAGGGAACAAGGGGAAGAAAAAGGTAAAGAGAAATTAGAAAAACTCGAGTCATTGATGGTTTTATTTTATCTTACAACAAGTCAACCAGAACGTACCTCCTCCAGTTCCTAGCAGGCTGCAATTCCATGTAAGAATAAACTTAGTGAGATGGTGATAATGTCACTAGAGGAGTTGCTTAAACAGAAAAGGTTATGTTACAGGGAAGTTAGAAACAAGATGTGCTGTGAATAAATCTCGATGTGGATAATCAGCACTCCCCAAATTAACAGATGATTATATTATATTTATAGCATTTCAAAGATAAAGTATTAATAATAAATTCAGGTACTACAAAGGATAAAATAAATTCAAACCCTCAGACTTAAACCATCATTCTTCCTAAAATCTTAGAAAATTTAGATTGGCTTTTGTGTCATTATTTTTTATCTTAACAATACTTCCCAGGACAAGAGAAAGCTTTAGACAGTAACATTCTAACAACAGAAATAAAATCCTTATGAGATTTTTAAGTCCAAAATGCAGACTAAGAAGTTTTTCCAATTGCATTGATCATGTGAACTCTCAAGCTCCTGATCCCGAGGGCACGTATTTTGCTCCTCATTAACCATAAAAAGTAAGGATGGTGTCACACTTATTTTAAAAGCTATTTTCTAAAGATTGACTATGAAAAACATGGTCATTTTCCTCAATTTGGGTATGATTTCTTCTATTTGCATGTAATTTCATAAAATGATTATATTTAGACTCGTTCTGCTTTAGTCACAATCTTGTAAAGGGGTCAAGCAATGTGGGAGGGAATCTAAAAAGAGTAAACTTTTATGTTGAACTGGACTCCCAACAGAAGGTCACATCTGGATGTTGAAAGCGACATCATAAGCTCTTTGATGACCAATATGGACCCTTGCAGATTGGTAACAATCTGTATTGACCATCAAAACAGTTTTGCTTATAGAATATTTCTTAGCCTTTTGTCTCTCTTACTGAAAGGCTTTTTCCCCCATAGTTTGGAGAGATGTATTCTTGTCTGCAAAAGCCACTTTTTCCCTTTTCAGCTCCCATTTCCTACTAAATGCAAGTATAAGGCAAGGTCTCTGATATTTGGAAATGAGTAAAGCCCAGATTCTCCCCTCAAATGGCTTATAATGTAGCTATTCTTCCTCTTCATTTTGTACCCTCCACCTCCAAAGCTAACATACTAAAGATGAGAATCCTCTCCTCTCTGCTCCTATCTTCTCTTCTTAGAGAAAGTTCCCTATCCACAGCCTGGCATATAAGATGCTCCATTTTCACCCATTCATGCCAATTAGACAAATGACCTATGTGGGGCTGAGAGCTATTTCTCTCCTAGAAAATGGGAAATGGAGCTAAAAAGACTAAGGCTGCTGGTCCTTCCTTGGAATGAGAACCCAGATGAATCAGGATATTAACTATGTCACACCAAATCAGAAAGGTGGCTCCGCAGACATGGACGTACAGAGAGATGCCATGACATAAAACCAGGAAGTTTAGGAGTGAGGAAGTAAAGGTGCAGGACTGCCTTTCTAGTCCATGTTCCACTCCATCAGGAAGCTACACTTCCTGTGTAGGACTCTGTGGGGCAGATGCTGCAGGCCCCGGGATCTATCCAATACATTTTCTCTGATCAGCTTACACTATAATGAATGGGTTCCTATTCCTTCAACCAAATGTACCTTGTTTAACACATAACTAGTAGACTTAAGATCACAACTGAAAACAAATTCCAGCAAGGGATGGCAAAAAGAGCACCAAATCAGGAGTGTGCAGACATCTGAATTTTAGATTTTTGCACCAATGCTACAGTGATCAAATGATCCAGATTTTCTAGGCACGTCATGATGTTTAAAAATGTTATTCCATCGTTAAAAGGACAATATTATAAAAACATACCTAGGCAGTGGATATCGATAAATGTTTAACAAGTCTCAGCTTTCCAGCAAATAAAAACCAAGCCTTGATATGTAGCCTTTGCCAATTTCCATGGTGTAAATACATGGTTGATTTCAAGCTACCAACATAATTCCACTGAACACCAAGTTGGAAAGAGTTGCCAACAATCAGCTCCCATGAGCCAGTACAAGATGGTTCCAGTATACCACTGTGTAAGGACACAAATTTTGTAACTGGAGAGACTTGGGTTTACAACATAGCTTTGCCCTATTATTATTTATGAAGTGGATTTCTTTCTGAGCCAACTTTATCTATAAAATTGTAATAAAAAATAACAACCTACCACACAGAAGGTCAAATAAGATATACTATGGGGATGTAATATACAGTGTGGCAACCACTGTAAATAATACTGTATTGCATATTTGAAAGTTGCTAAGAAGATATATCCTAAAAGTTCTCATCATAAGAAAAAATTATGCAGCCATGTGTAGTGATGGATGTTAATGAGACATTGTGGTGATCATTTCCTAATATATACAAATATCAAATCATTACACTGTATACCTGAAACTAATATAATGTTATATGTCAATTGTACCTCAATTTAAAAATTTTGAAATAAAATAATAATACTAATGAGTAATTTTTTAAAAAAAACATGTAATGTACCTTGTACAATGCCTGGCAATATGGATGATTAATTAACAGCAATAATTACTGTTGTCATTTTTGTCTTTGTTATTATTATGACCGTATTGTCAGATTATGAGTCTCAGTTTTAGGTTGGGAAGTACAGTCCTTGTAATTCTTACCAATTTCCTGAATGATCTTAAATAAATTACCTAATCTTTATATAAGTCAGTATCTTCATCTATAAAATGAAGTTCTAAATTACCTCTATTCTTGCCTTCAAATTGTAAAATTCTGTAAGGACATAGACTGAAACTATGTGTATGTGAAAAAGAGGGAGAGACTTGGATTGAGGGGAAAGGGGAAAGAAAGTGATGGGCTCTGTAGGGTTGGACCACCTTCCAAAAGGAAAAAACACCTCAGGAGGTGAAGCCATTAAGTGTGATCAGTTCAAGGAAGGCAGTTACTCTCTTCCTCTAGCACCTTTCAAAGTATACAAACTACAGCATTATCCAAAGGCTAAGCCCATGCTTAAATGGAGCCTCTTGATGGCTTGATTAGGAGCAAGAAGACAGATATAACTGGAAAGCAAAGAAGGTACAGAGAAGAGGTTGAGAGTCTTCCTCTTCCCATTTACCCCAAGAGCAAAATAAACATTAGACTAGGGCCAGCAACTACCCCAAGGACTCTGACCCACTTATTTGGTGCCCAAAAGGAGATGGCACAATCAACCTTATGCTACTTTCCTTCCTTACTTCCCATTCTCCCAATACACACATACATGTACACGTGCACACGCACACATGCACACTTAAACATATATACATCCCTTAGAACATGTGTAATGCACACACAGAGGAAACAGACTGGTCAAATGGCAGCAGATTTATCTGCTTGTTGGGGAGGGGTTGGGCGGGAAGTTGATTTTAAGTGAAGACCTCAGACTAATCCAGTTCACTCCAGTTCACACTAGTAAAAGCATCTCTGCTTTTTAAGAAAAAAGGGTAAACAAACTGGAGGAGGGGGAAATGGGAGATGGGAGGACTCAGAGAAAAGAAGCACTAACCTAAAAGGGACAAGAAAAGTAATCAGAAAGAAAAGATTTTTAAAAAGGGAAAACCAAAGAGGAAATCAAATGGAAAAACAATGAGAAGAGGAAAGAGATTGCAAGAGAAGAGACATACGATCCAAAACAATGGACAAGAGAATTAGCCATGGATGAATTTGAATTTTTTACTGACTTTCTTTCTCACAGTATCGGGTACTTCCTACGCCCCAGCAGGGGAGTAGTGAGTTTATTGGTAGATGTGCAGCAACTCTGAACATAGTTCTCTCTGTCTTCAGTAAGGACTGAGAAGGCGCAAGAACACACCCTTTTGTCCTATAATTTACATTCAAATAAACCTAAAAGGCAGGAAAGACAAGCTGCCTGCTGTATCCCATTTACAATCCTGAAACACAGGAACCAAGTACCCAGAATATTCTGGGCAGATTAATTTTTGCCAAAGTCTATATAAAGATGAAAAAATGCAAAATTAAAGTGATTCTGTCACTTAAAATAAAGAGTAATTACTTATGGAAGGAAGGAAACCAAATAAAGTAGCAAGGAAATTCTCTGATTTAGTGAAATTCATAGAAATGAAAAGATTTTCTACAAGATCTGTTATATGAGCTGTAATTTTCCAAGACTGCAGACATGGTATTTGATTGGAACCTTTGATCAACTCTTGTTAAGGTTGTTGCTCCCTCTTATCATTGCTAGCACAGGATAAAATTTCCACATCCTGACACAGTCATATTGCACCATAAAGAAACACAGTCAACCTGTTTGAAATTGGGCTCCAGATTTAGCATCAGATGATTTGAGCTTTGCCTAAACTTATCTTTGGGTCTGGAAAGTAATATTTGTTTACTGCTTAAAACACACCATTTGCGAACGAAATGATCATTCCTGAATCACAACGCTATAAAAATGTTCTCTCTGGGTAAAATCAAATGAAGAATTAAGTTCTTTTGCAGTGAACCTGGGACTATCCTTACAGTCAATTTAACTACTTTGATGGAGTGAGAAGGCACACATTAAATATAGTTAAAATTAAAGATACTTTTTTTGACTGAGTTATCCCTAAACACAGAAAGTAGGTTTTGCTTTTACTTCCTACCTTAGACTACAGGGAACTGTAGGGTCTTCTGGCCTAAGCACAGTGGGTAAGTTATGGTCAGTTGACAAAATAAGAATTAAAGAAATAAAAGTCAGAAAATTAGAGGCAGCAGAAATGAAAAAGTAAAGGGCATCTCTTTCATGATAGCCAATAAATCTGTTGGCTCAATGCATCTAAGATGTGAGCTAAGCTTTCAGAAAAGATGAAAATGAAGGAGGGTTTCTTACCTCTTTGTTTCAAATCAGATTACAACGTGCACACACAAGGATCTGCAAACAGAAATAAGAAAATTCCATTAATGTGATAATGATATCCTGAATGACCTGAACAAACAAAGGAGATTGGGACTTTAGATGTAATTTGTCCATCGTTTCCTTTTCCAGGTTGTGTGAACACCTGACTTGAAAGATTTAGGAAAGACTGCTCCTAGGTCAGGTTTGTTCCATCTGTCAGAGAATCCCTACAGGAAAAATTAATTTAACAAAATATTTAAATCGTGATGTTAGATTGTTTCCACTTCCATTAATTAAAAATTTTAAAAAATATATTATGAGTCAGCCTCAGTGATGCCTTATGCATGTTAGACTAGATCTGAATTGAAGGGCACTCACTGGAAAATGTGCTGCTAACTTGACCTTCCTGGAGCCTGTTTGCTGCATCCAGTAAACCAGTGGACCATGGCAAAGCCACTATTAAAATGCTCACGTACTTAGGCAGGGAGGAGGTGATATTAAGTTATTAACAACTTTGTTTGAATCAGACTCTAAATTCTGTTTCATTCCTGCCCCTTGCAGGGGACCACCATGGGCCAGCACTCGGTCTGTGTGCATAGTTCCCTGAAGTGGCTAAGAACAGGATGCAGTTAGTAAATCCAAACAAAGTCTTTACCAAGGATCAGGAGGCAGATGAGGGGAGCTATTTTTATCTTCAAGTCCAGTGGGGCTGGTATGCAGGTAGATACAAGGGGTGAGACCCAGAGAGAAGAACTGGTGGACAGTGAGATGCCAGAGTGGGTTAGAGCAAGGGTGAAGTAAAGGGAGAAGACTCCAGAATTCCCAGAGACAGGCAGGAGATACCGGATTACTTCTATTTGCCCTGGACCCCCACAGGGCAAGGGGGTTGGTTTACACACAGATTTGAGGTAAACAGTTTCCCCAAAAAAGTTAGAGAAAGTTCCAAAGCAAAAGGAGAAATCACGGAGGTAAAATAATGTGGTAAGAACAGCACAGATGTTACGTATCATTAGTCGATCAATGGGAGTGCAGTGGAAAAGGTCTGTGAGCGGCACAGGCCGGGAGAAGGGGGCTCTTTGTGAGATGTCCTGATCTCGTGGAGATAGAAGATCTACCTGGCCAAGTCACAGAGAGATGAGCACTGAAAATCAGAGCAGAAATCATTCTGTTACAAGAACTCGACAGAGCACAAGGATTTAGTATGTAGGCTCTCAAGAAAGACCTTCTGAGTTTGAAACCTCGCTGCCACTTAGCAGCCCTGTGACTTTGGGCAAATAATGCAACCCTCCTTCTTTTAGCAATAAGACTAGCACCTACTTCAAGGGTTGTTGCAAAGATTAAATGAATGAGTAAATGTACAGTGCTTAGAAAAGTGGTACGCAGTAAGGACTCAATGTGAGCTATTATAACTGTTTATTAGCATACTTAATACCATATTGTGAGAGATATGAAAGGGATAACAAATAGAACCCTAGCCACAGGGGCTTATGTTTTTATATTGCAATGCCTAATAACCGTATCTATGTTCTATCTTGGAGCAGACCTTTACTCGATTTCTCTTTTTCCTTGCTTATGTAATTTCAATAAATTAGAACCTCCCAATTCAAAATAAGGTTTTAAATGTAAATTACAATTTATAATTACTTTTTAAAAAAATACATGACACATTATCAATTGATTTGTTGAAACAATTTCATATATATTTTTATAACTTATTTTAAATTCAATTAGTTAACAGAGTGTATCACTAGTTTCAGAGGGAGAGTTCAGGGATTCATCAGTTGCATATAACACCCAGTGCTCATTCCATCACATGCCCTCCTCAATGCCCATCAGCCAGTGACCCCTTCCCTCTGCCCACCTCCCCTCCAGCAACCTGTTTGTTTTCTAGAGTTAAGAGTCTCTTATGGTTTGTCTCCCTCTCTGATTTCATCTTATTTTATTTTTCCCTCCCTTACTCTTGATTCTCTGTTTTATTTCTTAAATTCCACATATAAGTGAAACCATATGATAATTGTCTTTCTCTGATTGACTTATAATGCCTAGCATAATATCCTCTAGCTCCAACCACATCATTGTAAATGGCAAGATTTCATCCTTTTTCATGGCTGAGTAATATTCCATTGTGCATATACACACACACACACACATATGCTATGTGTATATATATACCCACACCACATCTTCTTTATCCATTCATCTGTCAATTTCACATATATTTTACACTCTTGCACTACAGTAGTGTTGGAAAGGTTACTCTGCATGTGTCTATGCAGCCCACAGAACCCTGAAGGACAAAGTATGACAGAGATACTTCCTAGTATCACCTGCTTTTGTTCAGAAAAAAGGCACAGTCTCCCCTTCAACCATAGGGATTTTCTTATTAAGTGCTTCCTTAAACGAGTTTGTGACTTATCCTCCTGCCATATTCCTGAGATGGATCATGGAACAGAGCCACCAGCCATTCTCCAGCTCTAACTAAAACTGGGCTATTAGCTAAAGCAGTGACAGCAGCAAAGGGCTACTGCTACAGACCCCGATCCAACAATCTGTGCTTTACCCAGCTCAGCAAGTTATTCTGACACATGCTCAAATTTGAGAAACACTGGCCAAGAGAAGCTTAAGCACAGCCTGACAATCTCCTTACTGAACTTGCCCAAGGTCACACAGCTGAGAAGCGGGAGAACCCAGAACACTGGCTCACATTCTTACCAGTAAATCATGCTGCTTTATTTTTCTTTGCACCACCTTCGGTGTGGAGGGGGAACCCCAGGGGGTGGGGAGACCTTTGGAAATTAAACTATGGAAAAAGTATCAAATTCCATTTTAAAAGCATTTACAGTAAAAATGGCAATTTTCTCAGTTTTCTACAACCTAGCATATTTTGATTCCCATATCAACTAATCAAATATTTCTTCAGAAGCATTTCCAATGCATAAAACCACCAGATACAATCTGCCTTCTCCTAAGAAAATTCAATACATGAAAATCTGCTTACAAAACAGATAAATCAGAGTTTTAACTTTACAAAAGAATTTGCCACCTAATTTTTTTTCTTTAAAAAACTAGTTTCCTGATACATTTACACAGTGATTCATTTTATAAAATTTTAATATACATGCAAAATTTAGGAGGCATATCAACTAAGATTGTGCTCAGTATCTTATATAATTGGATCATTCATTATCTTTCTCATTAATTCTCTGTAGTTATGTTTATCATTTTGCAAAAATAAGAATTCTACTTAAAATCTGGAGAAGTTGCTAGGAATCACCCCAATCCCTTAGGGCAGTGGTCTCCAAGTCTGAGATGTATCACGAAGAGACCTTGTTAAGACACAGATCAGTGGGCCCTACACCCAAGAGTTCTAACTCAGTCGGTCTGGGGTGGGCTCAAGATTTGACATTTTGAACAAGTTCTAAAGACTGTACTTTGAGGACCACTGCTTAGGGAATTTCCAGGGTAGAGATGAATTAAAAATTCTCCTGCAATATTCTTCCTGTTTTCAAACTGTCCTGAGATATATTCATAATTCAAGAAATAGTTATTTCCTCGAAAACATATTTAATAAACCTTTATCACCACCCACCAGGAGACTAACTCAGACCTAAATTGAGAAAATGAAACAATAATAAATCCTGACACCTCCCCCAGCACCTGGTAAGTACCCAGATTAAACTAGTTAGAAGAAGTATCCTCAATTAGAGAGAAATGGACGGCCTTTCCTGCTTTGGGGGAAATTTTAAAGAGGTTACCCCTGGCCACCTATCCCCATTAAGTCTGAAAAGTTTATGATATTGAGGTCTCTAGCTGCCAGGACCTTGATGAGGAGCTTCTCCACACAGTTATCCAATTCAAGAAGAGATGCTGAAAATCAATTAACCAAATAACACTATTAAAGATAGCATTTATTGAGCATTTACCATATTTCATATATTATTATCTCATTTCATCTGCATGATATTCCTGCTCAATAAAGGGGATTAAGCCTATTTTGCAGATGCAGCCAATCAGACTGAGGGGTGCTGTCCCAAGTAGCACACAGCTGGTAAGTGACAGAGTCGGGACTTGAATCCAGGTTGTGAGACCACAAAGCTTAGGATCCTTCTTTTATTTCATGTTGACTGTCAAATAAACGAAGCTTCAATTCTCCCATTCATCAGAGATAAGTAGTCACGGAGTACAGAGGCTCTAAAGTCTCCTTAACTTAGAGGTATTAGGCAGAGAGCCTCCATGAGTTTTAATGGTATATCCATTTTCTATTGCTGTGTAACAAATCACCACAACAGTCTAAAGCAATACCCATTTAATAGTTTACAGGTCTGTATACCAAAAATCCAGGTGGGCTCCCCTGGGTTCTGTGTTCAGAATATCACAAGACTGCAACCAAGATATTAGCCATGCTGGGCTCTTCTACGGACACTTTGGGAATAACTCTACTTCCAATCTCATCAATGTTGATGGCAGAATCCATTTTCTTATGATTGTGGAACTGAGGTCCCCATTTCCCTGCTAGTTGTCAGCTGGGGCCATTTACAGCTTCTAAAAGTCATACCCCTTCCTTGTTATGTGGCTCCCTCCACCTTGAAGCCAGCAACAGTGCATCAAATTCTTCTTGTGCTTCTATCTCTCCAACTTCCTCTTCTGCAGCTAGCCAGAGAAAACTTTCTGCTTTTAGCTTAACTGATAAAGGTCTACCCAGACAATCTGTATTTTAAGGCCAACTAACTTGGGGATTTAATTATATCTGCAAAGTTCCCTCACAGTAATATGTAGATTAGCATTTCACTGAATAACTAGGGATTAGAAATCTTTGGGGGAGAGGAGAACTGAGGGGGACATCTTTAGAATTCTGCCTACCACAGAGGGTTACAATTATACTTGACTCCCAAAGGTCAATTATTCCCAAACTGTACATGTTATTTATCATACCCCTCTGTCTACACAGAGAACTCAGGGATTATTTTTCTATTTCAAGAGAACCCTGGGATTTCTCCCGCTCCCTTGCTGCCTCATGGCTATTGGTGAGCTTCACCCCTGAGAAGAAATCCTGCTGTGCGCAGGGGCCAAGATTCACTACCTCATGGGCATTTATCCAAATTCTAACTTGAGAATCAAGCTAGACAAGTATCCAGGTAATTGAAGAAAATTACTTTCTCATAGATCATGTCTTGAATAATTATTTTATCTATTTGTTTTATATGCAGATATAATCTTATTCTGCTACTAGAATAGGAGATCCTTCAGGAAAAGAACCGTACCTTATAAAATCTTTGTGTTCACAAGAGTGCCTAGCACAGTGCCTGATATTCAGAAGATACTCAGTAAAAGTTTGATGAATTCAGTTAATTATTTGGCATTAATTAGGCTGCAGGGAACATTGCTTACTACTCATGAGGTGTTAACATTAAATTTTATTTCCCTTTCCTTTCCCTCTGGATAAAAATTAGAGAAGGAGGCTTCCCCTCTTAAAAAAGTAAAAACTATAGATGTTATCAGTATAATCATTCAAGGCATTTGGTAAGTGCTTATGATTGTAGGAGTTTGACTGTTAACAGTGTTTCCTATACAGTTAATCTATAAGAAACTTTGGGATTATAAATTTAAAGCTTCATAAGGACAGCTCAACTATTTCATTTGAAATGTAGAAGAAACAGAACTTGGTGATTTTCTTGTCAAGGAACTTAAACCATTTAAATGAAAACTGGACAGTTTTACCCATTAAGACTGTTACATAATTTGGGATCTGAAGTCCACAAGGAATCCCCTGGGTGACCAGAAAGGAATACTGGTTTGGAGATGTGACATATCCCATGGAAGCCACAAATTCCTGTAAACAGAGAACTTAAGCTTGAATAGTCCACAATGAATCAAATATTTTACTGGTTCTCAAAAGTTCTCCGTGGTGCTGCTGTGGTCTGAATGTTTGTGTACTCACACCCCCAAATTCACATGTTGAAATCTTAACTCCCAGTGTGACAGTGTTAGGAAATGGGAACTTTGGGAAGTTCTTAGGTAATGAGGGTAGAGTCCTCATGAATGAGATCAGGGCCCCTATAAAAGAGGCTCCAGAGAGATTCCTAGCCCCTTCCATCATGTGAGGACACAATGAGAAGTCTGCCACCCAGAAGAGGACCCTCACCACACCGTGATCTTGGATTTCCAATCTCCAGAACTATAAGAAATAAATTTCTAATGTTTATAAGCTACCCAGCCTGTGGTATTTTGTTGCAATAGCCCAAACACCCTAAGACAGAAAATGTATGTGGGTATGTTTGCTGCTCTGCAGGAAGGTGGAAGGCGGACTGGTGCAGTGGCCTTTGAGGCCAAGGAAACAAGCCTGTAATGTAAATCCCAATTCTGCTGATTACGGGCTGCTAGGTTTTGGCCAAGGAACTTAACACTTCAGGACACTGGCTTCCTCATCTGTAAAATAGACACAGTTAGAACTGGCCTTTAAAATTATTATAAAGATTGGAGATCATGTAAATAAGCTTTGTGACATGATAATTCACTCAATGGTAGCTACAATTATTATTACTGTAGGTACCTTTTACCAATTCATCAAAGACTCTCCCTTCAATGTGAAATATCCTTATTTGAGTTTTTCCTTTTTCCAGTGCTAGGTTTAGACATTTTCCCCCATATTCCCTTAAAATTTCCCAAACTTCCAAATTCCTAGCAAAAAAGATAGAACTAACTTTTAGGTAGCAGTAACTGTGTGTGTGTTGGCAGGAGGGTTGTAACGTGTTCTCCCCATGTGCTATGTGTTACACTATGTTGGAACAGAGACAGCTAGAGGACGTTTGTCGCAGGGTCTTTCTCCTTCCCTTTGGTATTCAACACGTATTAAAGAATTAATAATGGTCATCAGGACTACTGCATGCATACTCTACATAAAAGAAAAATCCAATTGGTGTTAGAAAGCTCCTGGTCTTAGAATCTCTTTCTGCTTCAGCTGATATATAGTGTAAATCTAAAACTTATTTAAAAACCTGTCGGGGTAAGACAGCTTTTAATTAATCTTCTCTTAGTTTTTATACTATATGGTACCTGGAAGATGCAAGATCAATCACCACCGTATTGTAATGTCGAGTTGTGGGACAGAAAGATAAATGAGCTATCAAGCTTAGCATTTTGATAGCTAAGTTAATTGAACTAGCTCCAGAACATACTCTAGATGGGTAGATAAAGTTGTGAGCTGGGGCATTGAATGTTACAACTGTGAATGTGGTACGTTATTAAGAAATCAGGAATTTGCTAATTCCTATCTGTCCTTTATGGAAATTTAAATCCAGGAGATCAGAGAGGTGTAGCTGGGTGATGAGGTCATATTGCTAGTTCTGTCAGACCAATTAAGACAGCTTTATTAATTCAGACTTTTAATTGAGCACTGTGACAAGGTCTGGGCTGATCTGAAGTTTCCCTCAGCAGTATGCATGAAGAAAAGCTTGGCCAAGCAAATTAAACTCAATTTATGCTTAAGGGGAGACCTTGAGTAGAGTTTGTTTCCTTATGGGACCTACCAGGATTTTTTTAATCATAAATTGTATTTCAAATTATGTTTTCTCAATTATAGGGATTTTGAACTGATTCTTTTCCTTGGGGGAGAGAATACCCCATCCATTTACACAATGATGTTTCAATCAGCAAGAGTAAGAAAAAAATTTACAGCCTGGCTCCTCAAAACTGCAAGTTGAAATTGTAATAAAACTTCAAACAAAAGAAAAATGCTTCAGAAGTCACTGGAGAAGTATTTAGATATGCTAATCACAGCTATTAAGGAATATCAACTTTGGGATGTCACATCTATTCAAATAAGCAACAGTAAATGTAGCAGTTTTGAAAGATTTCCCCTTCCTTAAAAGATAACAAAACCAAATTGCTATAAGGCAAAAAACTCAACCTCTACCCACTCCCCTACTTGCCCACCCTCAATCTAACCTATGCTAAAACATGCCTTTCCCTTTCTGTTCACTCATTTGTTCACTCTAACAAACATGTACCAAGCACCTACTACATATAGGCCAGGTCCCATGCATACATTAGTTATTAGCCAGTGACGTGAGTCACAGAGAAATGTGCAGTTCATTAAAGAAGAGTATGTGTGATGCTTAATTTTATGTGTCAGTTTGACTGGGCTACAGGGTGCCCAGGTATTTGATTAAATATTCTGGGTGTGTCTATGAGGGTGATTGTAGAGGAGATTAACATTTGAATTGGTAGACTGAATATATAAAGCATACCTGCCCTCCAAAATGTGGGCGGGCCTCATCCAATCCATTGGGGGCCTGAATAGAACAAAAAAGAAGAGTAACAGAGAATTCAGTGTGTCTGACTGACTGGGGACATCTGTCTTTTGCCTTTGGACTCAGACTAGAACTGGAACTCGTCTACTCAACCCTCCTGGGTTTCCAGCTTGCCAATCACACATCTTAAGAATTCTCAGCTCTCCATTATCACACCAGCCAAATCCTTATAATAAATATATAATATATATATGTATATGCATATATATAACAAATATATTATACAAAATATATAAGAATAAGCATATATTACATATAATAAATGTATATATAATATTGAGTGTGTGTGTGTTTATACATTAGTTCTGTTTCTCTGGAGGACCCAGACTACTACAGCATGATAGGTGAAAACTGGAACAACCATGCCCATCACTTCTCTAACATGTTGCCATTTCAAAGTTGCCTATGTGGTGTCCTCCTTAATTGCACTAAGTCAATAAACCTCATTTTTTTATATCAAAGTAGATTTCTTTTGTTCAGGGTAGAGATAATTATTTTCACAAATGTAAGAATGTTTAGAACTCAAAGTCACCTTAGAAGCATTTAATCTCACAAAATTTACTATCCTGTATAAAGGTAAAATGATTCCCTCAAAGTCCTCCAGCCAGTTGGTGGCTTAGCAAAACAAGAACCTAAATCTTGAGATTTAGGAAAGAAAAGAGGTTCCCTTGCTTTCACATCAAGTATACTTATAAAAATGCTAGAAAGATGTTCAGCTTTAAACAAATCTCTGATTCATTAAACAAATCTAAGTGCACTTTTACAAACAAAATTCTACTGTTTTTCAAAATCCCAACAGGTAAAGAATTAACTAATTCCCCCTCCCCACTCCACCCCCCAACACACATTCTATCCTAACGAGAGATAGAGGGAGAGAACCTCTGCATTTGACACATATATGTGTGTACATGCCAATATGATCATAAGCTTCCATGAAGAGTTTTATAAGTGTATTCATATAATGTTCGGTTTTGGTTTTACTTATAGTCAGTGAATGAAAGCTCCACCTCCTAGTTGTATAACCTAAAATCTAAGGAGGCTAAAAAATAGTCATCTCATTGGAAGGCAGAAGAGAATCATGGCTTAATAACATGAACTTCAACATTAGCTACACCCAAGTTCAAACCCCCAGCTCTGCTACTTGAAAGAGAATTATTTTTTTAAGATTTTATTTATTTACTTATTTATTTGAGAGAGAGTGAGCAAGACCACAAGCTGCGGTGTGGCAGGGAGAGGTAGAGATAGAGGGGAGAAGCAGGCTCCCCACTGAGCAGGGAGCCCGATGCTGGGCTCGATCCCAGGACCCTGGGATCATGACCTGAGCCAAAAGCAGACATTTAACCAACTGAGCCACCCACGTGCCCCTTGAAAGAGAATTCTTAAAGCTCTCTTCATAACCAATATCTCTTAGTAAGGGTAGAATGACAACAAATAAAAACAGATGGCTTCTTGGGTTTGAAAAAATTTGTCAGGATCATCTCTCCAGGTTTGAGGACAGGGAATATGTGGGCAGGTATTGCTGAAGCAAAACCATAGTGACCATGTTTAAAGCTAAGATTTACAACTGATATATTTCTAACTCAGTATGATTTTGTTTAAAATAAAGAATGAAAGATAACTGCATTATTCAGCAACACCTACCTAAAAGAATATTTTTATTCCTAAGGACCAACAAACCCTTAGAAATCAAAATCCTGTCTCTAGCAAAAAAGCTAAAACTGTTGAATAAGTCAGAATTAGTGCCCCTAATCCTTCTACTGCATCTTGGCCAGCAAGCAGCTCTTGCCTCCCTGTAAGAGCCTTCCAGAAAATGGTCCAATTAGAGCCTGCTCTGGTGTGAGGAACAACAGCTGGTGGGGTGAGGTATGAGATGCAGTGTATTGAGATGCAGACTATGACCCGTCTGAACCTGATCACAGGCACCAGCTGCAAGGATTACCCATACACATTTCCATACTAAGGCCTAACAGTAAGCCTCTGACTTTCCTAGAAAATGTAGAACCAGAATAGCCAAACAATGGCCCCAAAATAGTCATAAATATCACATCAGCCATAAACTACTTCTGTCCTCAAGAAAAAACTTCCCAGATATTAAAAGTATCCTGTCTTCCAAAGAAAGGAGGAGACCAATAGTGGGTACCACTTCCAAAAGTGATCACAATATTCAGAGAAGAGGCTTGCTTTCCCTTTTTTCTTTGAGTGGTGGGGTGAACTGGTAGAATTCATTTAACATTAGCCATTCCCTAACTCTGGGACTCTGAGTACGTTATAGAACCTCTCTGAGCCTCAGTGTCCTAATCCCTATATTAGGGAATAAAAATTAAATTAAATAATGAATAAAACATGCTTAACATAGAGTCCAGCACACAATAAGTATCTAATAATTCTAATTATTATTACTTATTTTATTCCCCCCGAAAGGCATTTGTTTTATGAAAAAACATAACCCCATCTTACAGGTTATATACTGTTGTTGCTAAGGATGACTTAAACCAGGTATCATAATCACAATTACGAATTTAAACTTAACACATGAAAAAGAAGAGATGAAGAAATGAAAAAAGCAGTATTTACCCTTCTTTTCCCTGTTACAGAGTACAAACTGCAAAAAATCCTTTGCACTTTAATTATTTGTATGTAATTGGATATTGTTAATTTAATCCCAAACGACTCTACTTATTCATTAAGGTTGTTATCTTGCCTGACTTTATTAGTGATTAATTTCAGCTACACAGGGGGAAAACAAAAGTTCACCTTCGAAGTACATCAAGATCATCCCAAGTTCCAACCTACTTTCTGTGTATGTAGTTCTCCATGACAGTATTCCCTGTTCTTTCAGGGGACAATGGGCCAAACCCAAGAAGCACGGAGTCTTCAGTCTTGGACACCCTGTTCCCCACTTCTTACACCCTGGCCTAGCCTGAAAAACTCAATAAACCAAGTGGAGCAACAGGTTTGTTACCAGGCTTCCATCTCCACTCCTTACTACCTTAATGATATTCAAGAACTAGAGATGGTCACAGTTCAGTCTGCCGGCTCTGACTCATGAAGTGGATCCTCAATGTAGACATTTTACTCTCCATTCATTCAGGGCCAAACCTCTCCACTCTTGATGATTGGACTCATCAGTAACTCTGTGACGCTAGGCCTCCTTCTGCTTCAGGTACCCCCAAGGGAGAAAATGTTCAAAATCTCTTTGTCCAGACTGTTGGGGAAAATGCCATTCAAATGCCTAATCAAAAGCACAATAAGCACCAAGGCACATTATAATTTTCATGCTGTTGTAGAAAAAAAAGTTATATTAGTTTGACAAGATTAGTTCTTTTAAGAGTCATTTTGATTTTTCCTCCACTACTCTGTAATCCCTCTCAGACTTTGAAAATTAATCCTCCTATTATTCCTGTATTTCTAGATATGAACATTATGTTGCCTGGTTTATGGCATCTGGTATCATGGGCCCCTCGGCAAGCCTCTCAAAGTTTTCAGATGGTTTTGTTTCAGTTTAATTCCTTAAGCATCCCAGGCTTCAAGTCATTGTATCTTATAATTTATTTTATTAATCCTAAGTGTATCTTTAAAAAAAGGATAGAAATTAATGAAAATAAATTAGCATTTTTGATTACAAAAGATACCTTCAAGGGCATTCTCATTTCTTAAAAGTGATCTTGCATTGTCTAGCAATACAGGAGCAGAAAAACAACAGAAGGGGCTAGCTTCCCTCATAAATGGCTGGTATCTCTTTTCAGATGGGGCCATATTAACCAGGGATGGTAGGGGTTTGAGTCAGTGATGCTGTTCAGATGTTAGAAACTGGTGTCGGCCCTTAAGCAAGAGCTGACAAGCATCCATACAATTAGTCAAACATAGCTGAGTTCCAAACCTTTGTCTCCAACTTGCAGTGCTCCAAATGTAGTGCTCCCACGGTAGTCCAGATTATATCCACCTTTCTCCTGGACCATTACAATAGTTTCCCAGCTATTCTCTCTGCTTACCCTTTACTATAAACCATACCATCACAAGTTGGATCATGTTACTCCCCTGCTGATAATCTTTTGAGAGCTTCCCATTACGAGAAGGAAAAAAATACAAGTTCTTTACATAGTACATAAGGGTATGTATAAGGATCTGGCCCCTGCCGACTCCATCCTCCCCTAGAACGGTGAGTTCTGCCCTAACGTAACTAACATATGTATTCCTAAAACTGCTGCACTCTGCAAAATCATGCAGTAAAAACCACAGAGCTCCTGGGAAGAATGGGGATGGAGAACAACACTAAAAACTTCATCAGTGGCACATTAAGAAAAGGTAGGAACGGGTGCACCTGGGTGGCTCAGTTAGTTAAGCACCCAACTCTTGGTTTCGGCTCAGGTCATGACCTCAGGGTTCTGAGATTGAGCCCAGCCTCTATCAGGCTCCGCACTCAGCAGGGAGTCTGCTTGAGATTCTTTTCCCCTTCCTCTCCCTCCCCCTCCATTCCTCCCCCCTGCTCACATTCTCTCTAAAATAAATAAAATCTTAAATAATAAAAAAGGTAGAAACTAATAAAAACAGTGGCACAGTTTTACACATTTTTTAAAAAGATTTTATATATTTATTTGAGACAGAGAGAGCATGAGCAGGGGGGAAGGGCAGTGGAGGAGGGCAAAGCAGTCTGCCCGCCAAGCAGGGAGCCCCAAGGGCAGGACTCTATCCCAGGACCCTGGGATTGTGACCTGAGCCGAAGGCAGACGCTTAGCCCATTGAGCCACCCAGACACCCAGTTTTACACATTTTAAATGGTTAAGAAACACACAGATACTACAATAAATATGACCCTTTACCTTGGAAAGACTTGAAATTTGCTTATGAAAGTGGGTGCCAGAAGAGTTGCAACTTGCTAATTATTGTTACGTGGTGGCAGGAGAGTTATCTGAAATCAGAGGGAAAAGTTGTAACACCAGATAGGTGGATGGGTGTAACTCAGACACACGTGGTGAACTGAGGCAGCTGGTAAATGTCTGCATTTAGGATATTCCTATACTGGTTAAGCTGGGCACAGTCTTCTACGTTCACTAGTATTCTTTGCAGACAAAACTGCACAGAAGCAAACACAGAATCCACGTCATGCTCAGGGTTCCCTATCAGTCGTGTTGGAACAAATTTGCATTTTGAAAGCAAGCATCACAGCAGAGCCTACTAACCCTCCCGCTGTCCTGTGTTCAGCATCTCCATCAGGCTAAATTCCTCCCCCTCACATTGCTTTTCGCTCTGCTTGGATTGCTCTTCCCCAAGTTCTTCCCATGGTTGGCTTCATCTCATCCTGCAAGCCTCAGTTTTAAGAGCACCTCTTCAAAGAGCCCTCTCGGGAGACCACCCTCCCTAAGGTAGACCTCCACCCTCATTACTCTTTATTGCAGAATCTTTTTTTAATTTCTTTAGAACTCCTATTACAAGACATAAATAACTAATTCCTTTGTCTTTGTTATTATCTCTCTTCCACTAAAAAGTAAGATCCATGACGTCAGGACCCATGTCCCCTGACACTTTTAAATTTCCACGTCCTAGCAGGTATTATACAAACACAAAATGTAGGCACTCAGTGTATATCTCTTGAATGAATAGAAGTATGAAAGAATGATTATATCTAGGCAAATATATCCAGCAGGCTCTCACAGAATGGCTTTATTAATGCTGTTATGATACTTACTCTGTTAAATCCCTTACAATTTAGCTCTTGTTCAGATTTAATGCTCTCATTAAAAAGAGCTTGAAGGGAAACAACACAAAATTAAATTTAAAAAAAAAGAATGTATTGAGAGTCTTCAAAGAAAACATTATTAGAGTCACACAACACAAAAATAACAACAGAAGAAAAAATTAGTCTGTCAAAAACAGATGACTCATTCAAGCTCTTTAAAAGACTGGACTCTAATACCAATGATGGTAACAGAAAGGCTCATATTTGGCAAACAATTAAACAGAGATTAAGGATTTGGTGAGGTGCTTATTACAACTCTTTGCCTAGTTTTGATGACCAACTTTTAAGAGGAATCTGGAATAACTCTGAAAGATCTACAAAGAATCATGTTAATAAGATTAAATAGGATTAAATATGGAGATAAACTAAGAGCTACTTAGAGTCTTCACTTTCTACCTTCTGCATCATAGAAAAGATATTGTGATGAAAATGTCTGAATGTCCTTAATACCCATTCTTTCCTTCTTCTGCAGCAATAGAACCTTCAAGTTTTAGCTGGGCATGTGATAAGAAAAAAGGCTCCTTTCCCTAGCCTCCTTTATAGCTAGTTATGTGTGATGTGTGGCCATGGAATAAATTCTGGCTAATGGGATATAAATAACTAATTCCAGCTAATGGCATGGCAGCTTCCATAAACCTTCCTTAAGACAAAGCTGTGCGTTACTCCTTGCCTCTTCTTCATTCATTCTTTTATCTCTGAATACAGATGTACAGCTGGAACTCAGGTGCCATGTTGGATCATGGGATGACCTTGAGAATATAGGTCGTGGTCAGTGAAGCAATAATCAGAAATAGCCTGGGTCTCTGCAGACTTTCTGAAACAAGACCACCAGAGCATCTGAGCATGAACTGTCTCACTTTAACACGAGAGGGAAAATATAGATCTGGTTTAAGTAAATTATATTTTAAATTTTATTTTTAACTACTAAGTCAAAGAGGTAAATGTGCCCCCACTTTTTGTTCTAGTTACCAAGTCTTAATGGGTGCTTTTAGTGAAGAAAGTCAGGCTACCTGGGCATAGCTAGAGGATGAGAGTAAGAAGCTGAATTGCTCTATTTAATAAAGTGTTAGGAATTTGGGGATTTAGAAGGAACACCTTGAAGGACAATGGTGGAGACATGAAGAGAAGAAATGAGAGAAGCTCCTATAATTGGAAGCAAGGGCCAGTGAAAAATTCCCTATGATAAATATTTCCACAACATTTACTCTAAAGCTGCCCTCCTCTACTATCAATAATTACCAACCACTTTCCCCAAACCTTCAGTGAGAGTTGTCTGTGCTTAATAGCTTGTGATGTCTGGGTAGATGAAAGAAGAAAAAGGTAGGGCTGGGGAGGCAAGGTTGATAGCTAGGAGCTAAGGTTACTGCCAGCAAAAATTTCAAAACATGCCTCAGTGCACAACAACTTAGAAGAGAATAAATGTCCCCTATCTAATTAACACACACGCATGCACACACGTACACACGCACACATTTCTGTCAAGGGCCTGATAGAACTCCGCAGAAGATAGAATTAGGGGTTAAATATTGTAGGAAAGGGGTCATCAGGGCCAGGAAAACTTAGAAACATCTAGGCTGAATACTTTTGAGCTGCATAATAACATCAAATGTCCTCTTCCTGTTCTTCATGATGACTCTCATTTATCTATCCTTTACATTATGCTCCAATATCACCTTTATTGAGAAAGCTTCCCTAATCCTCCCCGATAGGATTAATCAGCACCTCATCCACAGTAAAGACTTCCTGGGACATTTCTCTCTTGTTGCATTTTCCCCATAGTGAGCTTTCTGAGACCATGATATCTTATATTTGTCTTATCTCTAGTGCCTAGCATGTAGTTAATGCTCAAAAAAACTTTCAAGAATTAAATTGAATCAAGAGTTTTGTAACGAAACAAGTGACATGGTAGAAACCTTAAAGGTAATGTTCATAAATCTGTATTTTGCAAATAAACTAAAAACTGGACAGACTAAAGTCACACAGCTAGAAACAGGCAGAACAAGGACTCTAGATCTCAAACCATCTTCAGTTGCCATCATATTACGTTCACTGACACTAGGGCAAAAACACCTCAGGAAAACCCACAGACATTTGAGCTCTTTCCTAAATCAGCTGTTATTTCGCTGTGTGCTGGAATTACTTTTATTTGCTTCAACTTTCAGGAAAGGAAAGCATGTGATTTGTGCTTCTTGTTTTCAAGCTTCGTTGTAATTAAGTGCTGAATAAGCATAATGAAGAGAGAGATTTAGCAGCGTACAGATAAGTGCATAGATCCACCAGCCCTCCTGGGGCTCAAAAGTTGCAGAGAATAGTACACTTCTCAAACTAAATATTGTTATATGGCCTGACCCCACTGCCCCCCAAAAAGGCCAACCTGAGGTTTAAAAAAAAGGAATAATTTGAATTAAAAAAAATTAGGCAATGCGGCACAAACATTCATATTATTTTCAGTCCCATGCACAGAAGCCCACTAAAGTTGTTCTCCCAGCTCTTCGTATTCACCACATCTTATTTTATCTCCCCTACTTTTTTCTCCCTCCTGGAATCCACTCAATCATTTATTGGTTTGTTGGTGCTCCAGCATGCTTCTTCTGGGCTTTACTATCTCCCTCCTCTCAAAGATAAACACCTTACACCTGGGAAACAGATGCCTCTAATTAGTATTAAAACCTGAAGTTTATCCCTGCCTTTGAAGTTTTCTAGAATGCATTTTGGCAAATAATAATATTCCCAATTCAGCACCATTTGACAAACAAAAGTCAGTTTAGTATGGAAATTGCCGCAGTCGCTCACTACATTCTTGTCCTAAGCATGGTTATTATGAGAAGTGGAAGGACTGGACTCTGAAATTAGAGTCTCTCACAAACCACACTTCTCTGAGCTGATGTTTTGGGGAAATGGGGACCCCAATTTTACAAAATCTGAATAAAATTTTAAACTGAAGAAAAATCAAAGTTGAGGACAGAGGGGAGTGACATCAGCAAGATGGTGGAATTAGAGTTTTTCACTATCATCCCCCCACAAAACATATATTTTAACAACCACCCACAGACAAGAGTACCTATGTGGAAGTCCAGGAGTCCCAGAGAAATTTCAGTACATCATTGGAGCAAAATTCTGAGAAAAGACACATTTGAATAAGATAAGAACAGCAGCTTCACTTTATCCAGGTCACTCCTCCCCAAAGGTAGCACAGTTCAGTGCCAGAAGAGACCCCCTCAGCCTGTAATTTCCCCCATAGGGGAAAGTGAGAGCATAGTGAGTGAGCAACCAGCTTCCCAGTCATGCAGGATGCTGCCAACATATCCACTTCTTTCTCAACCCACCAAGAATATGGAGGTGATCAGCACAACTGAAGTATTAGAAGAGGCCGGGAGTATAGCAACTAGAGCTCAGAAATCATCAAAGGTCTTGGGTCTTATTAACTGCTTCACAGACTCCATCAGGAAGCTTGCCCATGAGCCACTTGAAATGCCTTGCCTCCAGATCCCCCAAGCTGGCCAATGGGCATACCCAATGCTCAACACACTCTACCTACCCACGGCTAGCTCCCCATGTGCCCTTATGGATTGCAAGTGTAAGGATTTGCAGACAGCTCATAAGCACATACAAAAAGCCTGGCCAACTCTGTGGGACTGGAAGAAAGCACACAAACCTGAGCAATTAAGAGCATTGCCCTCAGAAAAACAAACAGGAGACTCTGAGCACCCAACGTGGCTTTGCAGGGTCAAGAGAAGTCATACAATCTTAAGAATTCTTTCCCCAAGAGGGAATGAGGAGCAGAGTGGCTGCATCCATAGAACAGGTTTGAGAAAGCATTGGAATCCCTAGCACCAGATTTACTGGAGAGTCAGCTGGTAAAGACTGAAGGAGGTAACTGCTTCTTTCAAATGCATAGTAACACAAGACATTTAAAAAGCAAACAAACAAACAGGAAAAATCATGGAAACATGACAACACCAAAGAAAAAAATAATTTTCTAATAACCAACCCCCCCAAAAATGGAGATCTGCAAATTGCGTGGAAAAGAATTCAGATTAATTATTTTAAGGAAGCTCAGAGAGCTACCAAAGAACACAGACAATCCAATGATATCAGGAAAACAAAATAGGAAAAAAACTCCACAAAGTTCAACAAAGAAATAGAAATCATTAAAAAAAAAACAGAAATTCTGAAGTTGAGTAATATAATAAATGAAATGAGAAATGCAATAGCATGTCAACATCAAACAGAAGAAAGAAACTGTTTACTTCAAGACACATTATTTGAAATTTTCCAGAAGAGAAAAAAAAAAGAATGAAAAAGAGTAACACATACATAACAGACATATACAGAACAGTCCATACAACAACAAAAGAATACATATTCATCCCAAGGGCACAGAGAACATTCGCTAGGATAGATCACAAAACAAGGCCTAATTTAAGTCCAAATTTAAGAAGACTGAAATATCAAGCATATTTTCTAACCCCAAGTATATGAAACTAGAAATGAGCATCAGGAGAAAAACTGGACAGTTCTTAAATATTTGGATATTAAACAAATGCTACTGAACATTTAATGAGTCAAAGAGGAAATAGAAAGGGAAATTAAAAAATATCTCGAGACAAATGAAAACAAAATACAATATACCAAAACTTACGAGACAGAGCAAAAGCATTTCTAAGAGGGAAGTTTGTAGTGACAAATGCTTACATTAAAAAAAAAAAAAGGTCTTAAATAAGCAACTTCTTTCCTTTCCTTTACACCTCAAAGAACTAAAAGAAAAAGAGAAAGAAAAGAAAAAAGAAAAAAAGAACTATGCCCAAAGTTATTGTAAAGAAGGAAATAACAAAGATCAAAGAAGAAATAAATGAAGCAGAGACTAAAAAGCAACAGGAAAGATCAACAAAACTAAGAGTGAGTTTTTTTAAAAGATCAACAAAATTGATAAAACTTTAAACTAAGAACAAAGAGAGGACTCAAATAAGTAAAATAAAAAATGAAAGAGGAGACATTACAACTGATACCCACAAATACAAAAGACCATAAGAGACTACTATGAACAATTATATGCCAACAAATTGGATAACTAGAAGAAATGAATAAATTCCTAGAAACATGCAACCTAACCGAGACTAAATCATGAGGAAATAAAAAATCCAAAGAGACCAATAAGGAGTAAGAAGACTGAATCAGTAATCAAAAACCTCCCAACAAAGAAAAGTCTAGTGGGTTCACCAGTAAATTCTACCATTTAAAGAAAATATATCAATTTTTCTCAAACTCTTCCCAAAAACTCAAGGAGGAAACATTTCCAAACTCATTTGACAAGGCCAGCATTATTTTGATACTAAAGCCAGACAAGGGCACTACAAGAAAAGAAAATTATAGGCCAATACCCTTGATGAATTTTGATGCAAAAATCCTGAACAAAATATTAGTAAACTGAATTCAACAGCATATTAAAATAAAGTGCTGATGAAGTACAATTTATCTCTGGGATGCAAAGATGGTTTGACATCCACAAATCAATGTGATATGCTACATTAACAGAATGAAGGATAGGGGCACCTGGGTGGAACAGTCAGTTAAGTGTCCAACTCCTGCTTTTGGCTCAGGCTGTGATCTCAGGGTTGTGGGATTACGCCATTTCAGGCTCCACTCTCAGCATGGAGTCTGCTCCATGTGAGTCTCTCTCCCTCTCCCTCTGCCCCTGCTCCCCTTCTAAAAAATAACTAAATCTTAAAAAAACAGAATAAAGGATAAAAATCATATGATCACCTCAATAGATGCAGAAAGAACATTTGTCAAAACTCAGTATGCTTTCATGATAAAAATTCTCAACAAATTAGATATAGAAAAAAATGTCCCTCAACACAATAAAGCCCATTCATGACAAGCCCACAGACAACATACTCAATAGTCAAATGCTGAAAGGTTTTCCTCTAAGACCAGGGACAAGACAGGAGGCCTATTTTCACCACTTCTACTCAACATAGTACTAGAAGCCCTGACCAAAGTAATTAGGCAAGAAAAAGAAATGAAAGACAGCAAAATTGGAAAAGAAATAAAATTGTCTCTGCTTGCAGATGACATCATCTTACATATAGAAATCCCTAAAGACTCTACCAAAAAAGCTTTTAGAACTAATAAACAAATTTAATAAAGTTTCAGTACACAAAATCAACATTAAAAAATCAGTTGCATTCCTACACTCTAACACAGAACTATCCAAAAAGGAAGTTAAGAAAATAATTCCATTTACAATAGCATCAAAAAAATACTTAGAAATAAATTTAACCAAGTAAGTGGAAGATTTGTATGCTGGAAACTCTAAGACATTAATGAAAGAAACTGAAGATGACACAAATCCCATGTTTGTGGATTAGAAGAATCAATATTGCTAAAATGTGTATACTAGCCAAAGCTATCTACAGATTCAGTGTAATCCCAATGGCATTTTTCACAAAGAAAAACAATCCTAAAATTCAT
This sequence comes from Eumetopias jubatus, assembly GCF_037043125.1. Taxonomy (NCBI): domain Eukaryota; kingdom Metazoa; phylum Chordata; class Mammalia; order Carnivora; family Otariidae; genus Eumetopias; species Eumetopias jubatus. Next base: position 63,514,603 of record NW_028274807.1, read on the forward strand.
ATGGAAACACAAAAACGCTGAATAGCTAAAGCAATCTTAAGCAAGAAGAGCAAAGCTAGAGACGTCACACTTCCTGAGTTCAGATTATATAACAAAGCTATAGTAATGAAAACAATATGGTACTGTTCTAAAAGCAGACATGCAGATCAATAGAACAGAATAGAGAGTCCAGAAATAAACCCATGCATACATGGTCAATCGATATTTGACAAAGGTGCCAAGAATACACAACGAGGAAAGGATAATCTCCTCAATGAATGGTGCTGGGAAAACTGTATATCCACATGCAAAATAATGAAATTGGATCTTATCTTCCACCATACACAAAGTCAACTCAAAATAGATTATGAAAAAGACTTAAATATAAGAACTGAAATTATAAAACTCCTAGAAGAAAACATAGTGGAAAAACTCCTTGACATTGGTCTTAGTGATGATTTTTAGATTTGACAACAAAAGCAAAAATAAACAAGTGGGACCACATCATATTAAAAAGTTTCTGCATAGCAGAGGAAATAATCAACAAAATAAAAAGGCAACCTCTAGAATAGTAAAAAATATTTCCAAACCACATATAAGAGGTTAATATCCAAAATATATAAAGAATTCATACAACTCAATAGCAAAACAAATCAACAACAAAAAACAATAATCTGATTAAAATGGGCAAAGAACCTTAATAGACACACATACAAATAGCCAACAGGTATATGAAAAGATGCTCAGCATCAATAATCAAGGAAATGCAAATCAAAACCTCAATGAGATTATCACCTCAAACCTGTTTGGATAGCTACTAGGAAAAAGTCAAAGGATTTTAAGTGTTGACAATAATGTGGAGAAAAGGGAACACTTGTGCACTGTTGGTGGGAATGTAAATTGGTATGAACATATGGAAAATAATATGGAAGCTACTCAAAATTTAAAAATAGAACTACCACATGTTCCAGCAGTTCCACTTCTGGGAATATATCTGAAGGAAACAAAAACATTATGTCAAAGAGATACCCACACTCCCATGTACACACAGCATTATTCACAGTAGCCAAGACATAGAAACAATCCTGTCAGTGGCTAAATTGATTTTTTAAAATGTGATACACACACACACACACACACACACACACACACACACACACACTACACACACACAAAATGTATCCTTATTCAGCCTTAAAAAGGAAGGAAATCCTGTCACTAGTGACGACACAAATGAACCTGGAGGACATAATGTTAAGAGAAATAAGTAAGACAAAGACAAATACTGCATGAGCTCACTTTTATGTGGCATCTAAAAGATTCCAAAAGTTATGTGGAAATTAAATGTAACTTCAGGGTAGAGTTACCTGAATGGCCATTATCAGCGGCTGAGGAGTAGAGAGAATGGGGAGATTTTGGTCAAAGGGTACAAATTTGAGCTAAAAGATGAATAAGTCCTAGAAATCTAAGGTACAACATGGTGACTATGTTACTAATAATATATTGTATACTTGAAATTTGCTAAGAGTATAGCTTTATTGTTCTCACCACACACACATACACACACACACACAGAGGTAAGTGATAGATGTGTTAACTAGCTTGACTGTAATAATCATTTCACAACATACATGTATATCAAAATACCATATTGAGGTCCTTACATATATCCAATTTTTGTCAATGACACCTCAGTAAAGCTGGGAAAGAAAAATTGAGGATAGAAAAATCTGAGAAGTAGCAGTTGTTCTAACATTTGCCAAGTGACCATGTTTCCTTTGAGTTTTGAATTTACTTGGAGTATTTCTATTAGACATATTATTTAATACTCTAAGTGCAACTATCAGAATGAGCATAAAAAGATTAAATACTAAGAGCCTTGAAAAGCTACAAGTGGGAGAAAATGTACACAGAAAGCAATATGGCACCCATGACTCTAATCACTGATGACATCCTCTGCAGGTTAAATTCAAGCTATAAATCTCTTTTAGTCAAAAAAAGAGGAATGATTCCCTATGTTACTACTATAGCTCTATGTGGCAAAATATAAAAAGCCACATAAAAGTAAAAAAGAAAATTTCAACACCACACAGATAAAGAAAGACATTTCTGAAGAAATAATTACATAATTGAGGCCATCCATTTTGTAGAGTCTTCAGATGCAAGAAAAACTAGTGCAGAGAAATTCTATGCAAATAAAAAGAGTTAACTAGGGCTATAAAAAGAGTTGGAAAAGATTCTACTCAAAATATGAACTTGAAGCTATAACAATGAAAATATTTGTGCTCTATGCAATTAACATCACGTCTCTTGAATGACCACTCAAGTGGTCAGACCATTACTGAACAAAAGCAGAAGACATGGAATATGGGGATTAACCCACGAAAAACAAAAATAAAATATATTAAGCCCATGACAAAATAATTCTTAGCACAATGGAGCAAGGGGTTCCCCATTTTCTTGGTTTGCCAGCTTCAGAAAATTTATATTGTCCTATGACATGTACATGTAATTGTCCTTTGTCTCATGTGTATTAGTCAAGATAGGCTATGCTATGATAACAAATTATCCCAAAATCTCTCAACAAGGGTTGATTTCTTGTTCACACCATTTGTCCATCACAAAGTAGCTATAGTACTTATTACTCCTAGTATCAGGCTGATAAGAGCAACTTCCAACTGGAACTTTGCTGGTAGTCCTGTCAAACAGGAAAAGAATGTGGCAGGCCTCCTGCTGCCTCATAAAGCTTCTGCCCAGAAATGACATGCTTCACTCACTGTGATGGCCCAGGCAAGTCAAATGGCCCTGCCTGAATTCAACAGGGTATGAATATATAATCCTCCACAGGCAGGGTCCCTGATTATGAGCCATACAATCTACTACAGTATGCTCAAGATAACTATATATAGTAAATTGTAAAACTCTTATTCTATAATGCAAAGTGTTTCTGAAATAAAATTATCTTTGCAAAAATCTCAAAGATCTCCAGGCATTATTACAAATAGCTATCTGGATGGGGTACACCCTAGTGGTAGTTATGGTCAGTATTTTGGTGTTTATACTTAACAGCTTCCCTTATATAAGAATGTCTTAAATTTTAACTCTGTCTGGGTATATTCATGATTTGTTTACTTTATTATTTTTTTATTTTTATGTTTTTTGAGAGAGTGCGTGCACAGTGGGGGAGGGGCAGAGAGAGAAGGAGAGAGAATCTTAAGCAGGCTCCATGCCAGCACTGAGCCCACCATGGGGCTCACTCTCATGACCCTGAAATCATGACCTGAGTTGAAATCAAGAATCGGATGCCTAACCAACTGAACCACCCCAGATGCCCCATATAATCACGATTTTTAAAACCTTCAGGTTGTCTGCTAAGGTCCTTAATGCAGAGGAACATTAATCAACTTAATTGGACTTTTTCTTGTATATCTATTCCCAAAACATATAGAAGTTTGAATGGGATGGGGTTGTAAATCTGCATGTATAAAGTTTTACATATTTTTCACTTCTCAGCAAGGAGCCTGATTTTTAAATACTGCTCTATAACAGTACCTTTAATAGAAACCAAGGCCTCCTTAACCCCAATAGTTAATTTTAGAATAGAAAGCATAGATTTGATGGGCAGAAATATCAGTCAGAAATTTACTAATTATTTTTCCATGATGTGACCTTTAATTTTCTTGGTAAAGATAATGAAATGTATCCCACTTAAGTAGTTAAAAATCTAATTGGAAAATACTCCATATACATATATCCCATCCTCCTACTACAAAGGATACAGCATGTTATGGATCTGTTTACCTACTACTGAGAGGAGGCAATAGCCCTCACACAAGGAATTCTAGTAAATGACTTCAAGTTATATTTCTCAAAAACAACATTTATCATGTCATTTCAGCATACTACAGCCTGGAGGCAAGAGAAAGAATGAAAAGTTTTCTTAATGTTCCTTTCATTCTTGTGATTTTTTTTTTTTTAATTCACCTTTTCCACTACTCAGCCAAATCCCTTTTCCTTGGCCACTTTTATTTTCCTCTGCCATTCCTTTTTATAATAATTGGTCCTTATTCTAATAAAGACATCTAGAAATTTCCAAATTGAGACCTGCCTCCCACCCCCAGAATCCCAGGAATCAGCCTTGAACACTATATAGTTTGGATAAACTCTAAGCTGCAATAACAGATTATATTTCCCTCCCACAGGGGTTGACTAAAGAAAGGGTAGGTAAGAGCATTGGTTGACTGCCCAGTGGATTAAAGGGAAAGATAAGCTGGTGTTTGTGACCTGAGGATCCTCCCAATGGCAATGTGAAACTCGGTTCTTGAAGTAGGAGAAAGAGAGCTCAGGATGGTTCTTTGACGGCCTTTCATCTTTTCTGACCACTTCCTTCACTTACCACTTGGTCGGTTCCAACTCCACTTAGTCTTGGCTTCCAGAACCTCCCCCCCACTCTCTTTAACCTTTGGCCCTGATCTTGGCCCTACTCAGTTTAATTATCTGTTCACTTGTTTCAGGCTTTATTTTCAGCATTCCTAGAAGTCCCCATCAGAAGGGTCACCATTATGAATGGGAATAAGCAGATACGCCTACCATTAGAAGAAACCTAGTTGATAAATGTCTGCCAAAGAGAAGTTAAGACATAAATTTGAGAAGGGCCAAAGTAATAGTTTGGAATGTGTATAAAAATGGCATAGTCAGGGTGCCTAGGGGCTCAGTTGGTTAAGCGTCTGCCTTGGGCTCAGGTCATGATCCCAGGGTCCTGGGATCGAGCCCAGCATTGGGCTCCCTGCTCCACGGGGAGCCTGCTTCTCCCTCTCCCATCCCCCTGCTTGTGTTCCCTCTCTCGCTGTCTCTCTCTGTCAAATAAATAAATAAAATCTTTAAAAAAAGGCATAATCACCCAAAATTGAACTGCCCCTCCAAGGCCGCATTTAAATTGCTTCTTGATAGGTCCTGAGAGTCACCACTTGACTTGCTTAAATCCTTCTCACCTGTAAAAGCTTAACTCAAATGACAGTCCCTCACTGAAGCCTCCCGCCTCCCAGGTATCTGCCCCTAGGCAATATTACTTGTTCCTTCTTGCACGATGATCTTCAATAATTCATAAACTTAGTTTGGCATTTTCACATGTTATGTTATTTAGCTCTGTGCATCTATTTATCATCCCTGCAAGAAAGCCATCTCCCAAGGGCAGGATTAACTCTAATTTATCTTTCCATCTATGATGCCAAACAGAACACTGGACACATGGTAAGTGCTAAAGAGATGTTGCTCATTGAACAAAAATTTAGTTGAGGGTCAGTGTGATGGGTAGCAGGTTTTGTGAGACACAGTGGGAAGGGCATGAGCTCTGGCTTCAGGGAACTCAAGGTCAAATCCCAACTGTCCCACCTACTAGCTATGAAACTTTAGACAATGTGACTTAACTTCTCCAAAAGTATTTTTGCCCCTGTAAAATGAAGCTATTCATCCCCACCTTGCTAGATTATAGTGTAAATTAACTACAAGGTATACACAGCACACGGTACCCGATGAGTTGGAATGATGATGGTAGTTACCCATCCAGATGCCCTTGGATGCCGGTTATTTGTTCTGTGTGCCCATCCTCCGGCTTCTGAGTACTTCAGTCCAAATAGCTGACACCCATAATTTCTTTCCGAGGACCCCCTTTGGATTACTGGAGCAGCTTTGGCCTAAACACAGACAGTGCAGAGATGTAAAGTCCTCCCTGAAGTGGCTATGACCAATGACTGACTGGTGTAGGAATGTACAAACCCAACTCCCTTGTCTATCAGTAAGACAAACTTGGAAGTTAAACTTGTTCTCCCAAGCTCTGCAAGGGACCAAGCTACGGCGGGAACATCACCTACAATCACACCTTCTTTCGTTCCTTCCCCATTTCCTGTCATGCTTCCCCTACTCTCCTTCTGTCTTCTCCTGGAATCACTGACTTAAGAAATTACTTGATATGAATCCTTGTCTCAGGGTCTACTTCTGGGAAACTGACCTAGGACATGAGTGCTCCCCAAACGGTAATTATTGTTATAACCCAGAGGAGCTTCTCTTCTTAAAGAGAAATATAAAAAATTGCCACGCTAAAAATATCTCCCTGTCGTCACCTTCCACCTACTTTTCCTATCTTTCCCTAGCTACATTTTACCTCCTCAACATGTTCATACCAGGCAAAAGGAGAACCAGCAGAAGATATTTTTTCTTTTGATAAAACATATGTGCATTCATGTTCTTAACTGGGTAGCTGCCTCTTTATAGCTGGTTTGTTCAACACTCAGCATCTTGAGGGTGATTAACAAATGTGAAAAATAAAACAAAATTCTGTTCAGCAATGTCTCACAGGAATGAGAAGGATGCCTTCCATAAAAATCTGTCCAGAAGATCCAAGATAACAGATGAGTCTATTCTGGGACTGACAGATTCTGTCCCATCTTGAGGACATATTCCCCAGGGAAAAGGGGGATTTCATAACGTGCTCTTTTGTTGAGACCACTTCTCAGTCACATGTTACAGAATTTTAACAGACTACTACTGAATGCTTTGAAGTTTTCTTTCACCAAAGAAGTTTTCTTTCACCATGGCCTGGGCAATACTATCCCTTCACTATGAAATGATCTCTCTCAAGTTCAAATGCAGGCCAGGCTACTTACTGAGTGACTGTGGGTGAATGAATCTTCCTAAGTCTCAGTTTCCTTCTCAGCAAATTTGGAAAAACAACAGTCTTCGTCTTATAAGGTTGTTGTGAGGATTCTGTGAACTAAAGTACATAAAGCATGTAGCTCAGTGCCTGACCCAAAAATAAATGCAAGCCAAAAGTTAAATATTTATTGTTATTGTTGTTTTTCTTGTTGTTATCGTTGTTTTAACACTTTCTCCTACTCTTCCAAATTAACAAAGGAAACAAACCTAATTTGCTGAGCCTGGGATATCTCTCTTCAATAAAGAAGGCTTAAAGGATGGAGTAGTCATTATCGAAGGTGAGGGGCTATGAAGGAAGAGACAGAATAGAATTCTGTTTGGACTGGCAAACAGAACTAGTAATCACTTGTGAAATTCACATAAAGCCATTTCATCTCAATATGAATGGAACTGCCAAATATTCATCGTTTCCTCATTTTCTGCTCATTTTCCATGAATACATGAACGTATGTATTCATGTATGGAATGAAATCCGTGGAAGATGGTGGGTTCCCTATCACTGGAGACACTGAAGCAGGTACTGACTGACCACTTTCTGGGAAATATATTAAGCCCCTTTTGGCTTCAATTGGTTGCAATTTTGTTGCAGTCACAAAAACTTAGGCCAAGAGAGAATCCACCAGAAGGAAGGCCATGGATAGGGAAGCAAACAAGCCCCCAATGCCATCATGTATATATATTTCACCCATTGCTGCATGTCTGCTCCTCTCTTCTCTCTGGCCAAAGAGAGCCTCCTCTGCTCCTCAGTTTCCATGGCAGAATGTGAACCCCAAATCTTCACAAATGTTATGCCTTACAGGCCAGATACCCAAAAAGATAACTTATGCAAGATTCTCTGGTTGTCACAAATCCAAATTTCTCCTTCTGGAACTATGCTTGGTTCAACTGCAATCCAGACCAATCAAATGTGGTCAGGGATTCCACTGTATTAACATACAGGGTTCCACTGTATTAACATTGTCATTCCTAGAGTAAACATTGACGAGAACAAAAGGAGGAGGGACAGCATCTCAGGGAAGAAGGCAGAAGTTCCTAGAAGCGGGAAGAAGGCCATGGGGTACTTCAGGACAAATTAATAGGTCTTCACTACACTCTAGAATGGATGAAAAGTAGACCAATTTCTGCTAAATTTCTTCTAACTCTGCAATTCTATCAATTTAGCGTAGGACTTTATCCACCAACGGAGTCAAATTTATCATTAATATGAAAAATCAGTCTGCAACATTAAAAATTGTGAAAATCACTCATTTCTTCAAATGAACAATAAGGAATGTAGCCATATGAAGACATCTACCACATGTCATTGACCATAACACACCATTGATTATAAAATATATCATGTTTTATGTACTACAAAAGAAGAAGAAACATGCCAAATGAAGTTACAAGATGTTACCGATTGTAAAGAGTATCCCAATTTCAAAGACGTTAAATTATGAAGATATGTGCATTTTAGAAGTGATGAGATATGAAAAATTAGTTTGATCATTCTGTATGCTCTGACATAGGCTCTCTGCTGTCCTTCATTTAACAAAGTTTGAGTCATGCAAACATTTAATGAGCATGTGATAGGCACTGTATTGGCCTTGCACCAGCTATAAGCTCAGTAAGGGTAGAACTTCCACTCATTCATTATTACAGCTCCAGTTTTAGAATGGGAAATGGATGTTGATTGAATGAACATTTTAAAACTTGAAAATTAAATGCTCTTATCTTTGTTTTTGGCTTTTCTATTTGGCTGGAGAAATCTTCTGCTCATTTTCTATGAATACATGAATGTATGTATTAACAATATGCAAAGCAATTTTGGAAAAGTCCCTGTGAAAACTGAGGCCAGTAGATACTAAAAGAGTTCAGACAGCAACAGGATTTCATCCAGTAAGGGGAATCAGGAAAAGTTTCATAGAGAAGCAGCATTTGACTTCGGCTTTCAGAGATCTCAGTAGGTGAATGTTGGAGGAAGGCTTTCCAGGAAGAAGTACTGGAATGATTCAGAGCCAGAAGTGGGAAAGATAAAGGCACCTTAGAAGAAAAACTGTTAGTCAGGTTTGCAAGTTACAAAGAGAGATTAAGGATAGACAAGGAGAAGAGCTAATGAAGTTTAAGCTTCAGACCCTTCCCTTGCCTGGCCCCTTCTAAGGCTGGTGAGGTTCTACTGCAGGGACACAAGGAGGAGGCAGCAACCTTAGCAGCCAGCGGAGACCTGGAGTGTTATCCCAGCCTGGAGGTCATGTTCTTCTGGTATCCCGGGATTTCACTTCCAGCAGTACCTGCACATTGGCCTGTCGTCCAGCAAACCTTGCCCATGATGGACCTGAATGAGCCTCTGGACACCATCTTTGATTCTAAGAAGGGTCTAAAAGAGATGCTGTTCTTTGACATCCAGAAGGAAGACGTTGGCAAAAGGACAGGCATTGAGTATCTGAGGAGCAAGACCAGCTGCTGCTGCTGCAGCAGCTCTGAAAACCATGCCAGGAGAGATCAAAAGAATAGGCTTCTCCAAGGCTTACCCTAGGGCAAGAAGCAACTTCTGAGCAAGATCCTGCAAAGGAAGTTGTAGAGACAGCATTCCCAACATGAAGTTCTGAGACAGAAAACCCTTTTCTAAACAACTAGAAACCAATGTCTATCAGCCAGGCTGGAAGAAAATGGAATTTTCTGTGTTGAAAATAACAAAATTGCTGTCATATGAAGAGATGATCAAAGAGCATGCAACCAAACATACAGAGAAAGAGTATTATAGTTGTGTAGTAGGTGGGAAATTAATAATAATAAGCCATTTTCTTGATTTTTGTGATGATTGTGATATTTCTTCTATTTAAAAAAAATGTAATGGGTGTGACGTTTTTCTTATTTCGGATGAGTAAGTTGTCATTTTTCTACCTAGTCTTGAATTTGTTATTTCATCTTTTTCTTAAAGAAGACTTCAAAAGTGATCTCAGCTTCAGGCCCCCCAAAAACTGCCTGTGACCCCAGGTGACCATCTTGCCTGCCAGTCTCAAGGGCTCAGACTGTATTTTGTCAGGAACAGAGGAGGAAAGAATATGTCAGTTAATCAGTTTTCATGCTAATTTGTATGAGAATGAACACATATCTTTATCTATCAGTGTTGCAACTTTATCTTCCACGGACAGTGCTGATAATTACTTGGAATTAAATGTTTGGGTTTTTTTTTAAAGTTTTCCTTCTACTTTGCAATTTTGCTGCAGGAATTTATCTGCCAATTTTCTGTTCTGAAACATAAAGACTTGCCTATAAAGTATAACTATTTTGCTCAGATCAAAGTTCCTCCCTAGCATCATGATGTTATTAATATATCACATCCATTTTAACCGTATCACTTTTCCTGGGTTTGGCTACAGGCACAGATTAATAGTTGTCTTTGCATTATGCAGTGGAACTTAATTTCTATTTGAATGTTTAACACCATTGTAATGATTTTATTGCAATTAAGAATGATAAATGTTTCCCTTCCAGTCTCAAAATCAATATTCACAAAGTGGAGCAGATAGGCGGGAATGCAGCAATGAGGAGAACTGGGGGCTCTGCAGGAACTGAGGGAAGATGAAGGGAAGCTGAAAGGTACTCGTGCTGACTAAGCACCTACTATGTGCTCGACATTCTGGTAAATATTTTACAAAGCAGAAATAGTAACAAAGCCATGCAAAAACAGCCAACATCCACTGTACATTTACTCTGAGGTAAGCACTTTCCACACATTCCCTCAGTTGGTCTTCCTACTAATTATATAAAGAAAACTGAAATTCTATTCCTCTTTATGGGTGAGAAATCTGAGGCTCAAAGAGGTAGAGTGACTTACCCATAATCACAGAAATAGTGAATGGAAGACTCAGGACTTGAATCCAATTCCAAAGCTCCATAAATTTAATACCCATCATACTCCTTTTCTATCACTGCCTAACAAATTGCCACAAACTCTCTCCCATTTATTATCTCACAGTTCTGTTAGGTCAGAAGCCTGGGTGGGCTCAATGGGGTTATCTGTTTAGATTCTCACAGGCTGAAATCAAAGTGTCAGCTGGACTGGGCTCTTACCTGGAAACTCTGGGAAAGAACTAACTTTCAAGCTGATTCAGATAGCTGGCAGAATTCAGTTCCTTGAGGCTGTAAGACAAACATCCCCATTTCTTTGCTGGCTGTCAGCCCAGGGAGGTCTGTTCTTTAGCTTCCAGAGTCCTCCCTCACTCCTTTGGAATTCCACAGGAACTTCCATTTTCAAGCCAGCAAGGTGGCATTGAATCCTTCCCGCACTTGGAATCTCTCTGACTTCGGCTACCAGCTGGTAAAAGCTCTGTTTTTAAATGATTCGTGATTATACTGGACCTGTGTGGAAAACCTTCCTGTTAACTCAAAGTTAACTGATTAATAAACTAAATTACATCTGCAAAATAAATGCCTTTGGGATATAATGTAAACATAATCACAGGTGTGATAACTCAACAAATTTACAGTCCTGAAGAACAGAACACAAAACCTTTAGGGAAATCCTAGAATTCTCCCTTCCACACCTATACCATCCTCTACATCACATATACACTCTATCATTTGGTCCTGACCACAACCTTGTCAAGAACTTATTAGTATTCACTCTAGAACAATGAGACACCAGGACCCATAGCCAGAGTGATCCCTGGAGAAGAGATGGTAGGAAGGCTAAATCTGCTTTTTCCGTGATGGTAATCTTATGCATATTGTAGCACTTCCTTGTTGCCTCTCCATCATCATCCCTCACTGGGTCATGCTCCAGCCACACTGAGGGTGCCAAGGTACAACAAGTGCTCATCTGCAGGACTCTATAGATTGTAAACAGAGTTCCCTCTACCTAGAACTCCACTGTTTCTGGCTGGCTAACTCTTACCTTCAGGTTTCATTCAAACCTCCCTTCCGTTGAAAACCACTCCCTACCCCAAGCCTGGAATAGGTCTGTCCTATACTAAGCATCTTATACTTAACTCATATAGATATCAGCTTATATTATAACTCCTACCTGCTTATCTCTTCCCACCCATTGATGTTTTAGCTTTGTCACTGGTCAAGGCATCTTTGGCATGGCTTTAGATGATATATTTGTGGCTTAAGATTTTTGAACAAGTTAATTCCCTTTGGTAAAAAAATAAAAGAATAAAAAGTCAGCCTTCACAAAGAGGTACTAAAGGAGTACAAAATGGTATCAAAAAAGCATTGTTTATCCCTGTAGCACTTCAAAAATCTTCATTGTCATGACCCTCATTGTAAGCACATTCTCAAAACTAATTACACCTACCTCTTCCTTCTCTCCTACCTTTTTAATATACATTTCACTAAATAACATATCTCTAAGAGAAAAGATATTAGAAGTACCAAGGATCCATATATCATTTGTCTTTGGACTTCATGGCCTGAGTTTATTCACAAACCAACCTAAAAATGGAAATGAACAAGAGAATGATGAGAACCTATTTGCAAATGTGTGTCATCTTAATTAAAGCAAAATGCTGGAGAAAAAAAAATATATTCAAATGGGAAAATGTATTTAAATCCTAATTAAAAGGGTTGATTTCCTTTTAAAGTAATCGTATTTCAAAAAGGTTATTGTAAGTTTCAGAGATAAAAACTAAGAAGAAAGAAAAGAAAATTTGAAAGACTCAGAGAAAAGAATAGATATCTAGAAGTAGAAAGATTGAAATAATAAATTCTTCACAATTAAGTACTGAACTTTGCAGCCATAGCAAGAAGAAAATTATTCTGGCACCATCTGGACACATTTTACAAAAATAAAAAAAATATAAAAGAATTAGAAAATCATTAGGAGGCAGACATCAATGTTTAAATCCCAGGACCTAGAAAAGGAATAAGGCTTAGATGTAAGCTGTTTAGAGACAAGACAGAAAAGAAAATCAGATTGCTGAAAACGTTTCTTCTCTTTTCTGGCCTCTTCAAAATTGCCTTCAGCCAGGGTTGTCTCAAATTCCATGTGCAATATCGTAGCCTGACTACAACGGCTAGGCAAGTTTTAGGAGGCAGACCAAAATTTCATGTGAGACAACTGGAACCAACCTAGCACAGAAAGAAATAAAGATTTAATAATGTTCTTATTAATTTGATCCCTAAAAGCAGCTCAATTTGAAACTTAAGTTTATTTTTTTTAAGATTTTATTTATTTATTTGACAGAAAGAGAGAGAGAGAGAACAAGCAGGGGCAGCAGCAGAGGGAGAGGGAGAAACAGGCTCCCTGCTGAGCAGGGAGCCCGATGAGGGGCTCGATCCCAGGACCCTGGGATCATGACTTGAGCCAAAGGCAACCGCTTAACTGACTGAGCCACCCAGGTGCCGTGAAACTTAAAGTTTAAAATGAATTCTTGACCCAGCTTTTACCAATTTGACACCAAAATACCAAGGAAGATGCAGAAAAAGACTAAAGCATAGAACACCAGAAAACCATGCTATTGGCTACACTATAGCAAGAATCTGGGATATTTGGTCATTACATTCAAGGCTGACAGAATAAGATTGAGCCCACATAAGGAGGAGGGAGGCATGAAGTATGTCCTTGTCTCAGTTTGAGTTCCTCGGTTGCAACAAAACCTTGTTAATTTAGTCCAAAAGAAATTTGTTTGAAGTAATTTTGAGGTTCACAGAATCACAGGAACATTGGAAACCCCAACTTGAAAATAGACAAGGCCTAAGAGAGTGTCAAATAATAAATAAGATAACCTGCAGGAACTGCCATAAGCCTAGAGTAAGGACAAGTGGGAAATCCCAGATATTTTCATTTACTTTCTCCCCCTTCTGCTCCAGAAGGGAACATCTCATTGCCTAATTTGGAAGTTGTGCCTCTATCTCGGCTAAGGAAGAAAGGTGCCCTTGACTATAATCCCATCAGATGGTGTTCCACTAAAACACAGAATAAATCCCCAAACTCCTTCCCACCGCCTACAGGGTATAAATGACCCAGTCCCAGCCACCTCCTCAGCCTCACCCCCCTCTACCCTTCCCCCGTCCCTATGCTCCAACCATATGCTATTCTCCTAATCCTTGCCTCCAAACTCTTGCACTTACTGTTCCCTCTGCCCAGGGAGCTCTTCTCCCAGTACATCCCCTAGTTCATCCCATGCCCAACTCCCTCTTCTCGCTCAAGTCTCAGCTCCCTCTTATCACTACAAGTCTCAGCTTCTGGAGAGATCTTCCCTAACTACCCACCTCCAAACATTCTCAACCACATTTTCCTGTGTCATTTTTATGGCAATCATCAATATCTACAATTATTTATTTGCAGATTTTATTATTGTCCAATGTCTGGTCCCCCTTCCCTTTCTACATTGAGGGTAGAGACCACACCTGAGAGTAAAGGCCTTATCTGGGCTCCCAACTGTATCTATATCCCCTGTCGTGTGTTCAGACGTAGGAGGAAATCAGTAAAACTTTAAGGGAATGTATGAACCAATATTGTAGCACTTACTACATTTTCCACATAATTAATGATGGACGTTTCTCATGATGAACTATGAGATCTTCCAAGGTACAGATGGAGTCTTCCTCATCTCTATGTCCTTGTGCCCAGATCCTGGTAAGGTCCTCAACAAATGTTTATTGATGTGAATTCTATTTAGCTGTGGGCTCTTTCTTTATAAACTGCTAGGCAGGCAGGCTGTACCTTCGAAAATGATTCCAAATCAGATTTCGTAAGATGATAAGAGCTAGAATAAAAAGTCCTTCCCAGGAAAGCTCTGAAAACACTGCAAACATTCTCAAACATTTATAACCCTGAAATTTCTTTTGCCCAGCATCTTTCTCCAAAAGCATGAATAAATGTGGCTGAAAGTTTGTCCAAACTGTCAACAGACAAGCCAGGGGCTCCGAGCTGGGGGCTCCTCCTGGATATTCCATCTTGATGAAGGACAAGACAATGAGAGGCATCACAAAAAAAAAAAAAAAAAAAAAAAAAAATCCTCCAAGGAAACTGAACAAACATCTCCCTTGGTGATAAATAAATAGTTCAGCTGGAGAATTATAATTGTGTGTATAATGTAGCTCAGATATAGGGCATAATTACACTCTAGAATCCATACAGTAATAAAAAGCTCCAGTCAGGGAAAAGAATGCTTGTTTGCCATGGTTTGACAGGCAAGCAACAAACAAGAACCATTTTTTCACCTTTTATTCAATAAAATCAGCATATTAAATATTCAGACTGAGTGTCTCCATTAAGCAATTCACTTCTAACTCTCCTTCTTCCTCCCTCCCCACCTCTTCTTGTTTTGTTTTCATCAAGTCAGGGAGGGAAAAAAAAATAAAATAAAACCAAGTCCGTGATGTGGTTTTTAATGAGGCCGCTGCTGGGAGGTTCTGCTGCATTCAGGAGGGTCTCTCCGGTCCACATGGGATGGGGGGGTGCAGTTTGGGAGGGACCTCAGACAGCAGGCAGGCCACCATTTTCAGTCAAGGATAATGTGTTGGCAGGGGAGCGGGTGTGTAGAAGTAGAGAGAAGGAATCGGCTTCCCCAGCACCACAATAAGAAAAGACACCTGGCCTAAAAAGAGTCAACGGGTGCTATGAGTTGGGAACTGTGGCTAATGAAACAGCTGACAGCACAACATGGAGTAAAAGAGCCAGGGCAAAGGAGAGAAAGGTTAAAAGCCTGGGGAAGTAGATTAGAATGATTAAGAGAAACCGACATACATCCAGAGCACAACTGACTAATCCTTGAAAGACACTGAGAGGAGATTTGAATATTTCCTCGGACAATCAAATTACTGCCTGCCTCTTTCTTTCTCTCCCATCTGGAAGGAGGTCTGCACCTCTCCGTTTTGATCTGCCTTGGAAGGAAGAGGTTACAAACAGACAGGAAGAACAAGGGAATCTGAAAATGTCACTGTCTCCAGAAGGAAGGAAAAAAGTTGTCCTGCTTCCTTCTCAGCCCTGGCAGCAGCAGTGAGCTTTCAGGCAGACTCTGCCTCTGATGTTGGTGGGCAGAGGTGAGGCACATGTAGCAGGCAGGACCTTGGGAGGCTGACCCACCATCACCCAGGAGGGAGTGAGGTCACTGGTAATGAGCAACGGCAAGGCAGATGCAAATTGCAGGAATTTATGAAGTTGTTTCTGCTCAGTGAGCAGATTCCAGATAAGTGGAGTGTTAATAAGGCAAGCGAGTTTTCAGCTGTACCAGCTGTTGGGAAGATGTCGGCATGCTCCTAACCCAGTATTTATTGGATGCTACTCATTGCTGTGACAGCACACATGCACACACAAACATGTTTATTCACAACATGCATAATCACCCTGTCGTAACACAGATGCAAATCAGCGGCCTGTCTCAGGAGCACAGGGGCATATCTAAAACACAGGGCCCTTAAGGAAAACCTTCCGAAGGGGTTCCCTTTCACTAAAAGTAATTGATCCCTCCAGGCTTCCCTGGAATGGAGTGTGGCAGATTGACTTTTGTGGGGACGAAGATGCAGAATGGAGCCTCATAAGGAATTCATCTTGAATAAGCCAAGTAATTTGGTTCTAGTGTCCTATAAATTTGGGAGGGTGTAACTGATCTCATTGTGGATTTGAAGGAGCTCTAATGGTCTCTGAGTGCCCTGTGCAAATGTATCTTCTAGAATAAGTGGCCGTGTAGAACCCCAAGAAGCTCAGTGACAAACCGAGCTCCTCTGAATGTGCCTGCATATGTACATAAGCTGCTGAAGATTCTGTCACAGGAAAGAAAATGACTCTTCACACCCACTTAAAGAACAGCAGGAAAACCGGCCAAGGAGAAAACTGGGAAAGCCATAGGGATTTTGAAATGGAAAAGGAATTGTATCCAAGATCACCTCTGATTCGGCAGAGAGGACTGGATACCAACATTTGGTACCACCCAGGTGCTGCCTATGTTATGCACACTCTCCCTGTAAGCCAGCTAGCCACCCCATTTTACAGAGAAGGAAGCAGAGCAGTGGAGACATTAAGACGTGCCCACAGTCCCAGCCACCCGGGAAGTGAGGTCAGCCACAGCTCTGGCTGAATGCCAAGACTGCGCTCCCCCCAGTGTTTGCCCCATGCTGTCTCAGGCCAAGAAGGGATTTTTTGAAGACTCACACTGGAATCCTGGAGGCAAAGTGGGCTGAGTCTGAGAAGCTGGAAATAAATTCAGACTGAACAAGAGTACTAGGAAAGAGCTGCCCTGAAGATGAATTCATGGTATAAATTCTACACGGGGTGACTATAAACTGAAGTCAGAAGACTAACTGCCACCACAAGCCCCACCTGATAGCCAGTCCCAATGCTTTATAGCCACATGGTCCCCAAGCCGTGGTCATAGCACTTATGACATATGACCGCGCGCCCCGGCACCAGTCCTGGGCCATCCATGCTCTTGTCCTTCCTGAGCAGCACCCTTGGCATTCAACTTCTCTTGTTCTTTCCATTCCTTCTCTTTCCATATTCTTGGTCCTGGTGTTTTTCGGTTCCCAAAGTCACTCAAAGTTTACTCAATACATCATACTTCCTTTACCACTTGACACTGATGAGGATTGCTGAAAACACAAAACCTGATCCCAAAGGAATGAATCTTTGTTAGGGAGATGCAGAGCATGGTGGGGGTGCAGCTCCACACTGTGGAAGGAACCAGGGACATAACTCTAATGTGGGCTCTGGTGCTATTAGACTGTATGGTCTTGGGCAGGTCAGTCTCTCTGGGCTTCCACCTCCTCACCCATGAAGAGGTTGAACTAAAACTGTGTGGTTTTTAACCATATATGCTGCTCTCCCAGGGAGCATATATAAACATGGAGTGCAGGCATTTTCTGTCATCACAATGACTACAGGTACATATCCTGACTCAGATGCCTGAGCCCCCTGCTGAAGAACAATGGTCTAGACCCTCTGGGAGGTCCTTCTCTGATATTCTATTGGTCCCCTGGGAAAAGTACTGTTGGGTAACAGTGCCTTTCTCAGATTCCTCTCCAATCTTGTCATGGGGCATCCAAAAGGCAAGGCTTTTTATGGCCTGATATGGCCTAAAAATCAGAATACAATGTTTTCAATCAGATACCGGTCCAATGTATACCAAGGACACAGTCAGCTCAGAAACACAGAAGACCATCAGTCCTTTTCCAAAGCACTATTGCTGCTGACAGGGGAGTAGCATTTTTCTCTCCAGTTACCTCTGTGACCCCCCAGTTTCCTGGTCTCTCTTCTGGGCATGCTTTTATGTTTATGGGCTGTTTTCTTCAAATACTTAGAATCATTATAGATGGCAAAAAGATCTTTTAGGTTTTCCAGGAGAAACTATGACAGATGCTTAAATGTTGGTGCCCTGCACATTTTAGGTCTTTCCCTCACACCAAGTGCACCCTCCAGGAAGGGAAGGGAGTGAACAAGCGTGTGCTACAAAACAAGGCTCAGCAGACATGTACACTCCAGTCAACTCCAGGCACACTTACTCAGCAAACTCCCTCCTAGCTTCTTCACTTACTGCCGCCAGTGAATCCAAATTAATGATCTAGCCAAAATCTTACACTCTTGGAATCATAATTATGTTAATCTCTTTCTCAAAGCCTTCTTTTGATTCTCTGTATTTACACACATTTTCAATTTTCTTTTCCCCTTCCCTCAATCCCTTTAATTTCCCAATCCTCTTGGTGTAGGCATTCCTACTCTTGTACATTTCTTCCCAGCTGGTTCCTACTTCTGTTTTCCTCTCTGGGATTCTCCCTTCAACTATTATGTATCCTAAACCCAGAATAGTTCTGCAGAACTCTTAACATCTACCCATTTTCAAGAACCCCTAAGGGGTAGGGCTCACTTCAGGAGCTTCAGCTGTGCCTAAACCAGCATCTTGATTTATCTGGGTCTATCTGGAAGGCTGGGGAGGTAAACCTTCCTGGCAGGAATATATGGGAAAGATTTTTCTAATAGAAGAGAGAATGAAGCTTACCATTGCGGGGTGGGTAGCAATCTGCCCACATTATCTTTCAGCCACGCTTTTCCTCCAAAGGCTTCCTGCCAGAGGGCACAAATAAAGAAGCAGTGACAGTAAATCTGTCTGAAACAAGTGTACCAGGCATCGCTGCCGACTCCCATAGCATGAGAGAAACCCAGCAGACTAAACTACAACCTGGACTAGCCTCCATCTGGCCCAGAGGAGGAAATAGAAAACATGATCCTACACCGCAGTAGGGTGTCTGGGAGCATATGGGACTCCGTGGGCAACTTCACGAACCATACCGGAGGAATAGAGCCAGTGTAGGGTGACTGGATGGGGGCCCTTTAGTTCCAATCCCAAACAGCTGGCCTAGAGGGGAAGCACTTGTGACCATCAGAACCTAAAAGACCTTTGAGTGTCAGAGGCCACATAGGTCCTGTCAGGGATTGTCCCGGCAAAAAGTGCATTTCCAGGAAGATACCAAAACCCTAACCCAACCTCTCTCTTTCTAAATGGCTTCAGAAAGGATTGCTCAACTTCCATTAAACACTCATTAAAGTGTTTAGAAAATCTATCAGAAAATTCTCCCTCTAACTAAAATTCCTCATACTACACTCCAAGTCCATTTATAAAAGGCCCTTTAGTTGCTCAAAGACAATTCTTTGTACTCTGCCTAATGCTATAACTTTCTCCTTTCCCTAAAGGGTCTTCCACTTACCATTTATCTCTTATGCTTCCCCATCCTTCAGTACAAACTATAAAATGAGACCACTGGGTATATACATTATCTAGCTGCTGCAATCGCAGGACCCAGAGGCAGAAAACGATCGGGAGCAGAAGTGGGAATGGGATGAGGCTGAAGTGTCAGCAATGGAAATCAAGTTTGAACTCGGAGTTGATGCCCCACTTTGGGTTAGCCAATTTGGGTGTATTTGTTTAGCTGAGGAATTTTTAGATGAATTAAAGAGTGACTCACCATTACCTCAAGCAATGTTGTAACTGAGCAACCATAATTATGAACTCTAAAAATGACTCATTTATGGATTTCCTGGAACTTCATTCTATGAACTGTTTACTACATAGAAGCACAGGCTTTTCAGCTGGACTAGAGATTATTCATTCAAGGTCCTTCCCTATAGAGGAATCTAACTACATTCATAGGGGCCCACAAACAGCTTCAACATGCTCAGAGATCCAGGAACCGATTCCATCCCACAATAAAACTAGTTGTTAAAACAAAAAGTCTCCTTGATCTTGATTGAGTTCAAATATGCTTCCTCAAAATTTCTACCACTGGCTTTAGCTCCCCCAAAACCACATTAATACATACATACCCCCTTCCTCCTGAGAGCTTGTTGATTTTTTTTAAACAGCTGTCTCATCCCTCTCAAAATACTGCTTCCAGTGAAACATCCCTTACTGCTGCACTCATTTCTCATATCTCATGATTTCTAGGCCCTTCACCATCCCTCAAACCATTCTTTGTATTGATATCTGGACCAGAACACAGCACCCCAAGACTGTCAATACTAGATCTCAGCCAGTGCAGTCAAACACTGCACCACCTGGGATGCCATCGATTTTCTATGCTCAGTCCCATTCTTGGGCATCAGTACATATAAAGTTATCATTAAAAAACAGTTAGATATGAAAAAGCAATTTCCAAAAGAGGAAACACAAATGACCAAGAATCATACAAAAAGATGTTCAATCTAAGCAGGGAAATGCAAATTAAAACAAAAATACTATTTCATACTGATCGGATTGGCAAATTTTAAAAGTCTGATGACAGGAGTATTGGCAAGGATGTGAAGGAAAGGGAACTTGTACACTGCTAGTGGGAGTACAAGTGAGTTTAACCACTTGGGAGAGATATCTGGCAATAGTTAGCAATCTTCAAAATGCACATACCCTATAACTTAGAACTTCCCCTTTACGAGATGTATTACAAAAACTTGAACACAGGCTCACAAGTTTTGTCCACAACGTAACTGGAACATTATTTGTAATTGTGAAAAAGGTAGGGAAAGGAACAAGTTCTTACAATAGAAGAATGGTTAAATGCATATAACTATGCAAGGAAATACTATTAATATTTAAAATGGAATAGAACATGGAGAAATCTTGAAAACACAATGAAAAAAGTTGCAAAAAGATTTGTACGTTATATAATATTATTTGTATATATTTTAAATATACCAAGCAATGTTAAGCACTGCTTGTAGACAGATAATATCCACACAGGTTATATATAATTATGCCTATCTATATAAAATCAGAGCATAAAAATGTGGGTGTAAAAATACATCTGACTTCAGAGTAATGTTTACCTCTCACAAGAAGAAGGAAGTTGAATAAGATCAGAATGAGAAAGAATGTCTCTGTAACATTTTATATCCTTAAAAAAATACTAAAATAAATATGGCAAAATATTAACATCATTAAATTTGGATGGTATGTGGTTGTCTAATGTGTTCTTTCTACTTTTCAATACACTTGAATTATTTAATATTTTCAAATAATGCATAAATTTGAAAAATTCAAAAATATATAGTCAATAAATAAACCTATATCATTACCCAGAGGATAACACTGTTGATACTGTGTTTTATTTTCAACTGAATTTTAATTTTATTTTGAAGCAATTTTAGGTTTTCAGAAGAGCTGCAAAAGGAGTAGAGAGGATTCACATATACCCTTCACTCAGCTTCCCCTAGTGTTAACAATTTACATAATCTTAATTATCAAATCAGGGAATTAATCAGTGAAACTACAGATGTCATTTAAATTTCACCAGTTTATTCTCTCTCGCCCAGAGCCAATCCAGGATGCTACACTGCCCTGTACTTCCCTCCTTACCCTTCTCCAATCTATGACAGTTCCTCAGTCTTCACCTGTCTTTCATGGCCTTCGCACTGTTGCTCAGAATGTCTCTTCATTTGGGTATGGTTGGTGTTTCCTAAAGATTAGATTGAAGTTATGCATTTTTTTTCATAATGCCACAGAAGTGATGCTGTGTCCTTCTTAGTACGTCATTTCAGGGATGCATGATACATCTCATTACTGGGGATATTAATCTTGAATATTTAGTTAAGGTGGTGTCTGTGAGATCTCTTCACTGTAAAATTACTATTTTCCCCTTTATAAGTGATATATTGGGTGAGATACTTTGAAACTCTGCTAATACTCTGTTTCCTCTCAAAGTTTCACCCACTAATAGTAGCACCCATTAGATTTTGCTTGCAACAATTATCACTGTGGTGTTTGCCTAATGGTCATTGTTTCCTCCCATTCTTTATTTATTCATTGGAATTTTTCTGTAAAAAAGAGCTATCACTTCTCCAACATTTATTTATATATTCAATTATAGATTTGGATGAGTATGACACAATGGCATTTATTTATTCTATAGGTTATACTGTATATGGGTCATCCAATACTATTATTTATTCTGTTAATCTAATTGTTCCAGCACTGGCCATTGGGAGCTCCCTCAGCTTGGTTCCTGTGCCCTTTTGACATGCCCCCTCCCACCATTTTTCAAATATTCCTGGTACTCTAGTGCTCATTCTGTATTTTCCCTGACCCTGCCCTGGATCAAGCATTCATTTACTGAACCTGGTTCCTTTTACTGAAAAACAGTATTTAGAAAACCAAGATCACAGTTCTGGGTATGTTCATGCCTATGACGATTAGGGAGGTGGGGCAGATTACAAGCATATCTCAGAGATCATTAGGGGTTTGGTTCTAGACCACCATACTAAAGTAAATATCACAATAAAGCAAGTCAACTGAATATTGTGGTTTCCCAGTGCATATAAAAGTGAAGTTTACACTATACCACAGTCTATTAGGTATGCAATAACATTATGTCTAAAAAAGCAGTGTACATACCTTAGTTAAAAATATTTTATTGTGGGGCACCTGGGTGGCTCACATGGTTAAGTGTCCGACCCTTGACCTCACCTCAGGTCTTGATCTCAGGGTCCTGAGTTCAAGCCCTGCGTTGATTAAAAAAAATAATAAAATACTTTATTGCTAAAAGATGCTAACCATCATCTGAGCTTTCAGAGAGTCATAATCACTGGTCACAGACCACCATGAAAAATATAATAATAATAATGAAAAAGTCTGAAATATTGAGAGAATTACCAAAATGTGACAGAGACAAAAAGTAAGCAAATGCTACTGGAAAAATGGCACTGACAGACTTGCTCCAGAGAGGGTTGCCACAACCTTCCATTTGTCAAAAAAAAAAAAAAAAAAAAAAAACACAAAGAATTTGCAAAATCCAATAAAATGAGGTATGGAAAGCACAATAAAATGAGGTATGCCGGCACTTTTAGACTCTCCCAGTGGACAGAGCTTGGAAATACATGCATGTATAAAATAACCTATGCATACATATGTATATTCATTTTTATATTTGTATATATATTTACACATATATGTGATATTTACACTCCTGTTTGAGTATATATGAATTCATACTTGATATCTCCAATTCTAATGTGATACCACATGTTTATTCTACCTTCCCCCTTTCCTTTTTTGTAACTTTTTTCTCCAACAGTAAGATATCTGGCTTTCATTATCTACAATATAGCCATGCATGTATCTAGTCCTAGGACACACATAAAGTGGTTACAGAATTGCTGATAGGAACCACTGGGAGAAACAGATTTACTACCTAGAAAACAGTATCTATGTACGATTCTTTTTGTCTTTAGTTTTATAATATCCAGTCAAAATACTATTTTCCAAAGTTACTTAGGTTATTTTCTCCCCATTTTATGCACTGTGGTTATTTGTTTATAAAACAATTAGTTTCATTAGTCACTGTATTCATTTTGGATTCTCCCCACATCCTGGTTGAATTTAGTTATGGGGCAGGGGGAGTGAAAATGTGAAACATGACTATATGTCAAAGCTATATAAAAATGTAAATTCAGCAAAGGGCTGATTCCTCCTCATCCCTACTATCTATCTATATGGGGTTTTTTGCACAAATGTGCAGATATATGTGTTTTTTCTTATATCCTCATCTTCCTTATACAAAGGATAGCAAACTGGTTTGTTGTTGTGTTTTGGGTTTTGTTTGTGTTTACATGTTGCTATGTGCACTTCACAGTGTATTCTGAGAATCAGCCCAAATCAGTTCAAAGAGAACCTGCTCCCCTTTCTTCCTTTCTTTTTTTATAGCTGCATGATACTCCATTGTGCAGATATTCTTAGGGCTCTTTGCATTTCTTCACATCCTTTGAGCAAGGCATTGACTGCCCTTTGCTCCAGACTATCTTTACAGGTATGTTTGTATGGCCATCCAGCTTAGAAAATAGAGATAGCATGTCCCTCTAAACAAAGGGGAGCCACGCTTGCTGTCTGTTTTAAAGACCCAGGTTCCCTAGTCTTGGGGTTCATCTTCTGTGCACTCACTGCAAATGCAGGTGTCATCTGATACTCTTTGCTCTACGGGAATTGGGACTCAGGAAACTAATGCCAAAAAAAAAAAAAAAGTATCCTTTGGCTACTGTTTGCTCTACGTAATGACCTGTCCTTCTCTGACTCAGGAGTCTCATGTTTTCCGGATCTATGCAAATGTGGCATGGCCGACTAACTTGTTAACTCACAGGGAGGATAAATCTCATGCCCATCACAGTTCTTGAATGATGTGGAATGACCTATTTAATCACTCTGCTACATATGGGCATTTAGGTGTCTCAGTTTCATGGATGCTGGACAAAGGTACAAGACCCCTAGACCAAAGACAAGGAATTTTATTACTCAATACACAGCAAGCAGTTTGAGCTTCATGTTTGCATTGGTTCCATTTGCCCCCCAAAGGCCCACAAAAGGGATGTGTAATGGTCCAGGGAAATACTGCACACATACTGCTCTCTGTCCTATCTGAGAAACTAGGAATTCAGGGAACCCAAATCTTTTCTATTGGACTGCAAGTATTCCTAGCAGTCAGTATTTGGAAGTGCTTGTTGCTCCACAGTCTCGCCAAAAGAATGTGTTCTTATGCTTTTTAATTTTTGCTAGTCTGATATGTGAGGAAAGATAACTCCATTTGGGGTTAATTTCTGTTTATCAGTGAGTTTGAACATTTTCATATGATTGAGACATATATATATATTTTTGTGTATGTGAATTGTCTGTTTCTGTCATTTTCCAATTATTCCATTGGGGTTTTGTTCCTTTGTCCCTTAAGTTTTAAAAGATCTTTATACACTAGGAATATTAGCTTTTGTCTGTGGTAAATAGTGGGAATATTTTACCCTAGTTTGTCAGTTGTCTTTTAATTTTATGTTGTTTTTTCCAGGGTTTTTTTATATATGTAGTCAAATTTATCTTTACTTCCCTGCCTCTAGATTTTAAGGGATTGTTACAAAGACTTTTGTTACACCAAGATTAAAAAGAAATCTGTCCATATTTTCTTCTAGTACTTGCATGATTTCAATTTTTGCGTTGAGATCTCTAAACCATTTGGAGTTTATTCCTATGTCCAGTGTGAGGTACAGACCTAATTTTATCTTTTTCAAAATGGCTACAAAGAGTGCCAGCATCATTTATTTAAAAGTCCATCTTTGCCCCAGTGATTTAAGATGACATCTTTATCATCATATTCTAAATTTCCATATGTATGTGGGTCTATTCCTATACTTTCTATTCATACACTAGTATTATATCTTCCAACTTTGTTAATGCAATTTTTAAACATGGTTGAGATCATAAGGTATAAACAATTTTGTATACTGTTCTTTCCCTTCACATTATATAAGAAATATTCTATAACATCATTTAAAATGCTTACTTAAAATTATTTTAAGAGGTTTCATAATGTTCTATGCTGTGAATATAATCTAATTTGCTTTAACATCCCTCATTTTTGGACATTTAGATTGCTTCAATTTTTTTGCCATTATAAATAGTACTGTAATGAAAGGATAACATTTGCTCCTTTTATTAAACTTTTTATTTTGTGATAATTGTAGATTAACATGCAGTTTAAGAAATGATAGAGAGATTCCATGCATCTTTCACCCAGTTTCCCCAATTGTAGTATCTTGCAGAGCTGTAGGACAATATTACAACCAGGACATTGACATTAACACAGTCAAGATACTGAACACATCCATCTCCACAAGGATCGTTCAGGTTGTCCTTTTACAGCTATACCCACTCCATTTCCACTTCCCTCATACACACACCCCTAATTAACCCTTGGCAATCACTATTGTATTCTCCATTTATGTACTTATGTCACTTCAAGAATAAATGAATCACACATATGTAACATTCTGAGATTGGCTTTTTGCACACAGTATAATTTCCTGGAGACTCATCCAAGTGTCCACATATCAACAATTCTTTTTACTGCGAAGTAGTATCCCATAGTTTTTGGATATACCACAGTTTATTTAACCATTCATCACTGAAGTACATCCAGATTGTTCCTAGTTTAGAGCTATTACAAATAATGCTGTTATGAACATTCACAGACAGATTTTTTTGTGAATGTAAGTTTTCATTATCTTAGACAAATGCCTAAAAGTTTAAGTACCAGGTTGTATGGTCACTTCATGTCTTTTAAGAAACTGTCAAACTCTGTTTTTTCCAAAGTGGCTGGGCCAGTTTACATTCCCACTAACAATGTAAGAGTCATCCAGTTTCTTCACATCCTCGCCAGCTTTTTTGGTGTTGTATTCTTTTATTTTAGCCATTTCAATGCATATGTAGTGGTTCTAATTGTGGTTTTAATGTAATGACTAATGATGTTAAACATCTTTTTGTAGGTTTCTTTCTCAGCTGTATATACTCTTCAGTGGAATATCTGTTCATGTTTTTTACCTATTTCCCATTTAGATCATTTGATTTTTTTCAACGTTGAGATTTAAAAGTTCTTCATATATTCCAGGTAATAGTTCTTTGTTGAGTATGTGACTTGAGAATATTTTTTCCAACTCTGCACCTTGTATTTTTATCCTCCCAACAGTTATTCCACTATTCCCATCTTTTCTTGGAAGAGTTTTTGTCAATTTTTTTCTGCAACAATTGATATGATCATACGATTTTCTTCTTTAGCTTTTGATATACTGAATTACACTGACTGTTGCTAAATATTAAATTATGCTTCATTCCAGGAATAAAGCCATTGTGTTAAATAATTATTTTTATATATTGCTGAATCGTTCTGCTAATATTTTGTTAAAGATTTTTACATCAACATTCATGAGGGACATTGGTCTATATTTGTTTGGTTTTTTGTTTTGGTTTTGGTGTCATAGTAATACTAGCTTCATAAAGTGAATTGAAAAGTTTTTCCTCCTATTCTGTTTTCTGGAAGAGAAGTTATAGATGTAGAACTGCTGCTTTTTTCACAACTGTTGTAGATTTCTGCAACAAAACCATCTAGGCCTGGAGATCTTGAGAGTTTTTCAACTACAAATTCAATTTCCTTTATACGGTCATTCAATTATCTACAGTTGACTCTTGAACAATGCAGAACTTAGGGGTTCTGACTCCCTGCACAGTCAAAAGTCCACATGTAACTTTTGACCCCCCAAAACTTTACTACACCCAGCCTACTGTTGACCAAAACCTTACCAATAACATAAACAACAAATTTTATATGTTATATATATTATATACTGTATTCTTGTAATAAAGTAAGCTAAAGGAAAGAAAGAAAAATCGTATGAAAGAGAAAATACATTTATAGTACTGTACTGTATTTACTGAAAAAACTCCACATATAAATGGACTCATGCAGTTCAAACCCATGTTGTTCAAGGGTCAACACTATTTCATCTTTTTTTTAAGATTTTATTTATTTGTCAGAGGAAAAGACAGAGAGAGCACAAGCAGGGGGAGCAGCAGAGGCAGAGGGAGCAGCAGAGGCAGAGGGAGAAGCAGGCTCCCCGCTGAGCCGAGAGCCCGATGCAGGACTCCATCCTAGGACCCCAGGATCATGACCTGAGCCGAAGGCAGACACTTAACCAACTGAGCCACCCAGGCATCCCAATAGCATTTTTTATTTTGGGTGAGTTGTGGTATTTGTGCTTTTCAAGGAATGGCCCATTTCTTCTAAGTTGTCAAATTTTGTGTGCAGAGATGATCATAGAATTCCCTTTTCTTCCTTTCAGTATCTGTAGGGTCTCTAGTGATAGTCTGTTTCATACCTGATATTGGTAATTTGTTTCTTTTCTCTTTAGTTTTTTGAACTTTCTAGAGATTTGTGAATATTATTTTTTAATAAGCTTTTTGTTTCATTGATTTTCTCTATTTCCAATTTTATATTTATTTCCTTCCTTCGACTTAATTTGGGCTTATGTTGCTCTTTTTCTGGGCTCCTCAGGTAAGATTTCGGATTGTTGCTTTTAGGTGTTTCTTCATTTCCAATCTAAGCATTTAGTGGTATATATTTCTCTCAATGCTGCTTTAACTGTGTCCCATAAACTCTGATATGGTAGGTTCTCATTTTCATGCATTTCAGTGTATTTTTTAATGATAATGAGGCTTGCTCTTTGACATATTGTTATAATTATTGTGTTTAGCTTCCAAATGTTTTGATATTTTTCAGTTATTTCTGTTATTAATTTTTGATTCCACTTTGATCATAGAATGTAGTCTGTGTGATTTAAATTATTTAAAATATTTAAAATTATTTAAAAATTTTATGTTATGACCCAGGATATGGCTTATCTTGATATGTTCCATGAGCATTTATAAAGAACACGTATTCCACTGTTTTAGGATAGAGTGTTTTATAAATATTAGTTAGATCCTGTTGCTTAATGATGATGTTGAGTTCCTCCAAGGCATTGCTGATTTTCTAACTGTTCAATCAATTATTGAGAAAAGGGTGTGGAAGTCTCCAACTATAATTGCAGATTTGTCTATTTAGACTTTCTTTCAGTTCTGTTTGTGCTTCACATATTTATAAAGCTCTATTGTTTGGCGCTTATACATTTAGGATTGTTATGTCTTCTTGGTGAATCGATCCTTTTCTTACTATATAATGTCACTTTCTGTGTCCAGTAATTTTGTGTGTGTGTGTGTGTGTGTGTGTGTGTGTGTGTGTGTGTGTGTGTGTCTGGTAACTTTCTGTGTTGTAGTCTACTTTATCTGATATCAATATAGCTACTCCTGCTTTTTGGATTAAAGTTCATATGATATGTGTTTTTCCATCATTTCACTCTTAATTTGCCTCTATCATATATGAAGTGAGATTTATATACATAGCATAAATTTGGGTCAGGTTTTTTAATTCACTTAATCTCTTTTAATTGGTATATTTAGGCCATTTACATTTGATAAAATTATTGATTTGTGAGGGCTTAAGTTTTCAATTTATTGTTATGTTTATTCTAATTTTCATGTCTTCATTCTCTTTTTCCTGTCTTCCTGTGAGTTAACTGAGCATTTTTTTTAGACTTCTGTCTTGATTTATATATAGTGTTTGTGAGTACCTCTCTTCATATAGCTTTGTTATTGGTTGCTGTAGATATTACATTATATATACATAAATTATCACAATGCACTGGTGCTGACACTTTTACCAGCTTAAGTGAGGTTCAGAAACCTTACCTCCTTTGACATACCGTTAACTTCCCTGTGTATAACTGATATAAGTATCTTCTCTATGTATATTTAGAACTACATCAGACATTGTTATAATTTTTACTTTAACGGTCAAACATAACTTAGAAAATTCAAGAAGAGGAAGAAAATCTATTGTATTTACCTATTTTTTGCTCTTTCCATTTTTTTTCTTCATTTCTGATATTCCAAGATGCCTTCTTTTAGTATTTCTTTTCTGTTTAGAGACAGAAATTCCCTTAGCTATTCTTGTAAAGTAGGTCTTCTGGTGATGAATTCTATTAGATTTCCTTCATGTGAGAAGGTATTGATTTCCCCCTTCATTCCTGAAGAATATATTCACTGGATATAGAATTCTGGGTTAACAGGTCTTTTCTCCCAGCTCTAGAAAGATGTGCTGCTTCCTTCCAGCCTTCATGTTTGCTGATAAGAAATATGCTGTCTAAACTAATGATGTACTATATGCTGGCTAACTGAACATAATAATAAAAAATAATAATAAATACAAAAAAGAAATATGCTGTCTTTCAAATTGTTTTCCCCCCACAGGTAAGTTGTCATTCTCTTACTGCCTCCAAGATTTTTCCTTTGTTTCAGTTTTCACAAATTTAATTATGATGTGTCTTATTGTGGATTTCTTTAGATTCATTCTATTTGGGATTCACGCAGCTTCTTGAATCTATAAATTATATCTTTTACCAAATTTGTGGGATTTGGGGCATTATTTCTCTAAGTGCTTTTTCAGCCCCATCCTCTTTCTCTTTTCTTTCTAGGACTCTGATGACGCAAATATTACACCTTTGTTACAGTCTCGCAGGTCCGTGAAACTCTGTTCACTTTTTAGGCTGTTTTTACACTGTCATTTAGATTAATTTCTGGTGTTCTATTACCAAATTCACTGATTCTTCATGTGTTCCCTGTATTCTTCTATCGAACCCCATCAATTTAGATTTTTATTTGTTATTGTATGTTTCAGTTCTAATTTTCCATTTAGCTCCTCTTAATATCTTCTACTTCCTTGCTGACACTTTTTATTTTTTCAGTTGTTTCAAGTATGTTCATGATTGCTTCTTGAAGCATTTTTATGATGGCTGCTTTAAAATCTTTGTCAGATAATTCAACATCTCTGTCATCTTGGCAGTTCAGATATTTTCAGTTCCTGGTATGATAAGTGATTCTTCGACTGAAACCTAAACATTTTGGATATTTTAAGACTCTGGACCTTATTTAAAACCTCTTAGTTTTCCCTGCACTGCTCTGGCAGGGGAAGGGGCAAATCCTACCTTCTCACTTCAAGGTGGGGTTAGAAGTCCAGGTACTCCATTCGGCCTTCACTGACACCCAGGTAAATGGGCTCCTCATTCCATCTGGGAAGGGTTGGAGGTTCTGGTTCCCCACTAGGCCTCTGCTGATGTGATCCTGGCTCAGAGACAGGAGTGCCACATTACTGCTCTTCATGTTGTGCTTAGCGGGAGGAGTAGGAAAAAGTATCTCTACTACACCTTCCCAGAAGCTTAATATTTGCTTTTAAATTTTACTATTTCGGGGCACCTGGGTGGCTCAGTCATTAAGCATCTGCCTTCAGCTCAGGTCATGAGCCCATGGTCCTGGGATCGAGCCCCACATCGGGCTCCCTGCTCGGCGGGAAGCCTGCTTCTCCCTCTCCCACTCCCCCTGCTTGTGCTCCCTCTTTTGCTATGTCTCTCTCTGTCAAATAAACAAATAAAATCTTTTTAAAAAAATAAAATTTACTATTTCTACAGAATAAAACCCATAAAATACAATTATTGGAACAAGAGGTAACAATGTTTAAAAGGCTCTTGATACATATTTTCAAATTACTTTTCAGAAGTTTTTTTTTTAATTATTGAATTTATATGTAATATCAAATGCCTGCTGTTATACTATGTTCCCTTTAGTATTCTGTATTACTGTTTTTTAAGTCTTCTCTATTCCAGTGGAAAAAGTATAGTGCTTCATAATTGTTCTAAAGTATAGTTTTCTGGTAATTAATAATGGTGAACACTTTTTTCCAAATTCTTAATAGCCGATTTTATTTCCTCTCCTGTGAGTTGTTTGTTCACACACTTTTTACTCTTTCACTCTTTGAGTCCTAATATTTCTGTTATCCTTTTATGGGTTCTTTATACATTTGAATGTTAACTCTATCACATTTATTGAAGTTTTTAGTGAGCCTTTTCATTCTCTATCTTATATTTTTTGGTGTAAACACATTCTAAAATTTTTATCTAATTAAATTTATTGATATTTTCCTTTGTGATTATTTTCAACAACGATAAGGTTAAAAAAATGCTTTCTAGTCCAGAAATTCAAAAACATTGCCTCTCTTTGTTTCAAGTTTCTTTTTTGTTTATAGCATACTCAAATAAGTAATCCATCTCATATTTATTTTAGTGCATGGGGTCAGATACAAATGATAGTTTCCTATATTTTTACATATGGCTAATTTTCCTAAAACCATATACTACTTTTCTCTAAACATTTTCAGAAACTCTTATGTGATCCCAGCTAAGTACCGTTTATGAGCGTTGAATTCTGGGCTGGCATGCAATATCCTCAAATTCTGGGGCTGACAGAGAAGTCAGCATCATTTGACTAATGACTACTGCTATGGTCTGAATGTTTGTGTCTGTCTCCCCCAAATTCCATACGTTGAAATCTTAACCCCTAAGGTGATGGTATAAGGAGATGGGGCCTTTGGCAGGTGATTAGGTCATGAGGGCAGAGCCCTCACAATTGAGATTAGTACCCTCATAAAAGAGACCCCAGAGAGCTAGCTTGCTCTTCTGCCATCTGAGGTTACAATAAGATGACCTTTGCTGAGGAAGTAGAGTCTTACTAGACAGGAAATTCACCAGTCCCATGATCCTGGACTTCCCAGCCTCTAGAACTGTGAGAAATAAATGTTTGTTGTTTATAAGTCACCCAGTCTCTGATATTTTTATTATAGCCTCAGACTAAGGGAACCATAGAATATGGAAGTTATATATTTTCTGCATACTTTGAGGGGTTGAAACAACAGTACTGACAAGGCTGAAATGAATCTGCCAGTCTCTAATCAATGTCAACAGTGACAACAGCCTGCACGAAGTCTTCACCGAGGACTCTGAGGAAACCCTTACAACCTCACGAGGGAGGATTCCTGACATTCTCAGGGAATTTCATGTATCTCATAGGATCCAATGGAGGTCTACACTGAAGAAAAGGTTAAAACATAGGATCTTGTGATTAAATATAGGAAAGGTTATAAATGTATAGCCCACCATTACCAAAAACATAATATACCATGTCAGCTTGCTGCAGAGTACATTAATATAGTAAAATTTTCTGTCCCATCAGATCTCCATTATGTGGAAAGAATGGTGAAATTTATCTGCTCCATGCTAGTCCACCAGGGTCAGAAACTGAGATGCATTTTAGATGACATAAGCCATGCTTTAAAAAATAGCAATGTGCTCTGAAAATAAAAAGAAACTTGGAGTCCATAATCCTCGTGATTTCCACAGGCAGACAATTCCTTGATCATGTGTCTCTCTTTCTGGGCTCTCCATGCCCACTTTATAATTTACAGTCATGTCACTCTGGACCTTGTCGTCCTTAATTCTCCCAGCTCATCCTTCCATTCACGCCATCCCTTCTCCCTAGTAACATTTCAATCTTCTTTCCCTACTGCCTTATTGGCCAACAAGAGGAAACTCATTTCAAGATGTGATAACCTGGTCACTGGCTCCTGGAAAACTGGCATTTTTGAGGATCCACATTTCTCTATATGGGCTACAATACACTATTACCCCTGAAAACAAATAATAGTTCAAAACACACGCTTGAGAAGAGGACTTTTTCATACAAGTAGATGTGATAAGATAGAAAAATTAACATGTTGGCATTCACAACTTCCTCCTTTGCCTACTTAGATTTTTCTCCAAGCCCCACTTTCTGTATAGAAAGCCAAAGCTGCTTAGGAAGGTTATCATAAGACAAGCAATCAGGAGAATAATTATAATTAGCAGGACAGTTGTGTGTACAAAGACGAGGGGGACAGAAGAAGCATGGTGGCATTATCAGGATAGGGGAGATGGAGCCTCTGGAGT
Organism: Eumetopias jubatus; assembly: GCF_037043125.1. Lineage (NCBI taxonomy): Eukaryota > Metazoa > Chordata > Mammalia > Carnivora > Otariidae > Eumetopias > Eumetopias jubatus. Next base: position 63,547,922 of record NW_028274807.1, read on the forward strand.
ATTAAAGAGCAAGAGACTTCAAGTTTGGAGGATGAGAAAAGAGAGTAAACATTTTAGTAGACGTTGCCTTACTACTTAAGAAAAAATACTGAATAAATATCAAAATGTAGCTCCAGGTCTTGATTTTTTTAAATGCAAAACTACTCTGGGACCTGAGCTACACTACTGGGATCACAGCTTTATAAATATTGCATATTCATTAAACCAACCAAGTCTGCAGAGGGTTTTTGGGGGGGAGGGGTAGTTGGGGAAGAAAATGGTGAGATGGTATTTCTCTTAGAGTACAGAGTATTAGGAAGTTCTACATGCTACCCCTATTATACCATAACTCCCTGAGATCCGGAAATTTGTCTTATTTTTTTTCCAACTTTACTGAGATATAAGTGACATATAACACTGTGCAAGTTTAAGGTATACAATGTGATGATCTGATACAGGGATACAAGGAATCTGTCATACTGATAACCACATTTCCACTCCCTCATACACAGTACCATAATCCCTGGAACACAGTGGGTGTTTCATAAATGTTTGGCAAATGAGTGACATATGATCTCCATATCCTAGCTCCAGGATAACTTTGTCTGAATGGTTTCTGAGAGTCAGATCAGTCCATTCTTTCTGGATGATAAAATCAACTCTACCAAGAGTCTTTCTGGGAGAAACCTACAGCATGGGGGCTACAAGGACTGCAATTCAACCACTGTGGTTCAAACTCAACTAGCCATCATGATCACTCCTGATTCCCATAGGCAAAAAAAAAAAAGTGGATTCCCAGATAGGAGCCAATTTAGAGATCTGAGAATAAAAGAGATTAAGACTTTAAAGAAGAGGTTTACTATAATTCTAAGAAAAAGACCTCAGAATTGCCTAAGAAACTTTGGAATGTCCAAAGATTAGAGAGTTGAAAGCCTAGCCCCCAGGAGCAGAACTGAATAGAATACAGTCCAAAGCCTTAAGGATAAAGACAGGGTTAACTTAATGCAGTTTACGTCCCGGTAAATGTGATTTATTTTTATACACACCCAGAAGGAAAGTTTGTGTGTATTGCCTTATGATAATTAGTTCACTGTAGATATAATAATGAATAAAGCACCGTACTTTGCTAAGAGGAGTTAGAGCATTATTTACACATAATTCAATAAATAAAACATCTGTAAGAAAATTGGTGGTAGGATAATTAAAGCCCATCACCCATAAAAAAAAAAAGCCTTTATTCTTTATACCTTTTCTTTCTCGGATGAGGCTGGTTTTGCTGACCCACTCTATGCAAGCTAAGGGAGGGGAGGTTGGAGGGGAAGAGAGGAGAAGGGAGGGGAACAGAAGTGAAGGAAGGAGAGTGAGGAGCCGAGAAAGGATGGAGACACCCATTTCTGGCATAAATAAATACTCTGAATTACTATTCTGAATAGAAGCAACTAAAACAGTGGGTATAAAATATAGAGAGATCATTTTTAAACACTCTGCTGAAGTGACACAAAAAGAATCCACAAGGCCCAAAACCAAAGTGAAATCAATAAACTTGGAAAATAAGGAAGCACAAGAACTAGCCTTTTCCTTAAAGCCTTCTCTTGGGCCCTAAAGACTCTAAGCTTCTGGATCATCAGCTACATGAGTAGTGGGTATGGAGAATATGGGATAAAACTCCAAATCCCCAAAAGCTCCCCTCAAAGAGATGATAAGTGAGAAACTAACCCTGCCATACAAAAGGACAGAAAAGATTTCCACCACTCTCAATTCTAGCACTGGATAGATGTGAAGAATTAACATTACCTGATAATTTGTAACAACAAGCCAGCCCTCATGCGGTTTTGGTCTATAATCATGTTACCTGAAAAACCTTACTCAGAAAACTTGACTTAAAGTGATCCCAGGTTGGTAAGACACCCCAGGTCCTTGAGTGAATGAACTACAATCCTCTCTAGACAGATGTACTTTCAACTCAAGCCTGAAAGAATTCTTGCATAAAAAGTTCTAAGACAAATGAAAAGCTCACAATTAAAACACACACACAAAGATGGAGGAGGAGTAGGAGACCTAGATTTCCTCTGGTCTCAGGAATTCAGCTGAATAGGGATCAAACCATTCTGAACACCTACGAACTCAACGGGAGATAGAAGAGGAGAGTAGCAACAACTCTCTGAACAGAGAGGCGACCACTTACTGGAAGGTAGGACGTGTGGAGAAGTGAATCCGAGGCGATATTCAGGAGGATAGACGGCGGGGGAGGGGCCTCTGCCGGCCGCTTCTGGCAAGTGATAGAGCCGCGGAGCACAAAATCGGAACTTTTAGAAGTCGGCTCCGCTGAGGGACCTCGCTCCAGTAGCTAAGCGGGAGGTGGAACACTCGCAGGACAGTGTGGACTCAGGACCCTTGGGGTCACAAAGACCGGGGGTGCCTGACTGCGGCAGAGCTCCCAGGTATCGGAGCGGGGAAGCCGGCTGCAGAGACGGAGCCGAGGCGCGGACTCTCAGCTTGGGGTTGCCATAACCTGTGATCCGCGGCCCACTCGGGCCACTGCTCCTCCAGCAGGGACCCAACAAGCAGCAGAGCCAGGGAGACTCCCCTTTCTCCCCGGGGAGGAGCGGCGCGGGAACGCACCGCAGGGATCTGCTGGGTTTGGAGACTCTACACGGGGTCGGGTGCCAGAAATAGAAACGCTTGGTCACGGGCCGGGTGAGCACGGAGTGCGGCCCGAGACCGGGGACACGGGAGTGACTGCTTTTCTCTGGGGGCGCACTGAGGAGCGGGACCCCGAGTTCTCAGCTCCTCCGGGTGGAGATTGGGAGGCCACCATTTTCGCCCTGGTCCTCCAAAGCTGTACCGAGAGCTTGCAGGGAACAAAAGCTCCTGAGAGCAAACCGGAGCAGCTTGCTTAGCCCGGACCGACAAAGGCAGGGCAATTCAGCCTCCGGCAAAGACATTTGGGAACCACGGCAACAGGCCCCTCCCCCAGAAGATCAGCACGAACAGCCAGCAAGCCAAGACCAAGTTTACCGATCAAGGAGAACGGGAGAACTCCAGCGCTAGGGGAATACTGCACATAGAATTCATGGCTTTTTTTTACCAAGATTCATTAGTTCATCAAAGTTAATTTTTTTAACTGTTCTTTTTTAATTTTTCTTTTTCCCTTTTTCAACCAACATCTTATCAATCCTTTAAAAAAAACATTTCATTTTTCATTTTTAGAGTCATATCTTATCCCTTCATAGTAGTTACCCTTGTTTTTGGCATATATTTATAAGTTGTTCTCTCTTTAAAATTTTAAGATACAGTTTCTTCTAACAGATCAAAATATACCCTAAATCACTAGTGTATGGCTTTGTTCTAGTCTCCTGCCTGACCGCATTCTCTCCCTTTTTTCTTTTTTTTTAAATCTTATTTCTTTCTTCAAACAACTTATCTTATCAATTCCTTTTATAAAATCTTTTATAATTTTCATCTTTACAGTCATCTTTGATCCCTTCATTGTATCGACCCTTATTTTGTACATATATGTCTTTCTTCCTTTAAAATTTTAGGAGGCACTTTCTTCTAACAGACCAAAATACGCCCAAAATCTAGTGTGTGGCACTGATCTATGCACTAGCCTGATCATATTTGATCATATTCTGCTTTTTTGTATTGTTCTGTTTTTGTTTTTATCTTTTTTTTTCTTTTTTCTTTCTTTTTCTCTTTCTTTTTTCTTTCTTTCCCTTTCTTTTCCCCTGGTTTCAGGTCTTTTCTGATTTGTATACAGTATATTTGCTGGGGACATTGTTAACCTGTTAGCATTTTGTTCTCTCATTCATATATTCTCCTCTGGACAAAATGACAAGATGAAAAAATCACCTCAGCAAAAAGAACAAGAGGTAGTACCGTCAACCAGGGACCTACTCAATACGGACATTAGTACGATGTCGGACCTAGAGTTCAGAATCATGACTTTAAAGATACTAGCTGGGCTTGAAAAAAGTGTGGAAGTTATTAGAGAAACCCTTTCTGGAGAAATAAAAGAACTAAAATCTAACCAAGTCGAAATCAAAAAGCCTATTGATGAGGTGCAATAAAAAATGGGGGCACTAACCGCTAGGATAAATGAGGCAGAAGAGAGAATCAGCAGTATAGAAGACCAAATGATAGAAAATAAAGAGGCTGAGAAAAAGAGAGATAAACAACTACAGGATCACGAGGGCAGAATTCGAGAGATAAGTGATACGATAAGACGAAACAACATTAGAATAATTGGGATCCCAGAAGAAGAAGAAAGAGAGAGAGGGACAGAAGGTATATTGGAGCAAATAATACCAGAGAACTTCCCTAATGTGAGGAAGGAAACAGGCATTAAAATCCAGGAGGCACAGAGAACCCCTCTCACAATCAATAATAGGTCAACACCCCGACATCTAATAGTAAAACTTATGAGTCTCAGAGACAAAGAGAAAATCCTGAAAGCAGCTCGGGAGAAGAGATATGTAACCTATAATGGTAGAAACATTAGATTGGCAACAGACCTATCCACAGAGACCTGGCAGGCCAGAAAGGACTGGCAAGATATCTTCAGTGCACTAAACGAGAAAAATATGCAGCCAAGAATACTATACCCAGCTAGGTTGTCCTTGAAAATAGAAGGAGAGATCAAAACCTTCCAGGACAAACAAAAACTAAAGGAATTTACAAACACGAAACCAGCCCTCCAAGAAATATTGAAAGGGGTCCTCTAAGCAAAGAGAGAGCCTAAAAGCAGCATAGATTAGAAAGGAACACAGACAATATACAGTAACAGTCACCTTACAGGCAATACAATGGCACTAAATTCATACCTTTCAATAGTTACCCTGAATGTAAATGGGCTAAATGACCCAATCAAAAGACACAGGCTATCAGATTGGATTAAAAAACAAGACCCACTGATATGCTGTCTGCAAGAGACTCATTTTAGACCCAAAGACACCCACACATTGAAAGTGAGGGGGTGGAAAACCATTTACCATGCTAATGGACACCAAAAGAAAGCTGGGGTGGCAATCCTTGTATCAGACAAATTAGATTTTAAAACAAAGACTGTAATAAGAGATGAGGAAGGACACTATATCCTACTTAAAGGGTCTGTCCAACAAGAAGATCTAACAATTGTAAATATCTATGCCCCTAACCTGGGAGCAGCCAATTATATAAGGCAATTAATAACAAAAGCAAAGAAACACATTGACAACAATACAATAATAGTGGGGGACTTTAACACCCCCATGACTGAAATGGAGAGATCATCTAAGCAAAAGATCAACAAGGAAATAAAGCCTTTAAATGACACACTGGACCAAATGGACTTCACAGACATATTCAGAACATTCCATCCCAAAGCAACGGAATACACATTCTTCTCTACTGCCCATGGAACATTCTCCAGAATAGATCACATCCTAGGTCACAAAGCAGGTCTCAACTGGTCAAAAAAGATTGGGATCATTCCCTGCATGTTTTCAGACCACAGTGCTTTGAAACTAGAACTCAATCACAAGAGGAAAGTCAGAAAGAACTCAAATACATGGAGGCTAAAGAGCATCCTACTAAAGAATGAATGGGTCAACCAGGAAATTAAAGAAGATTTAAAAAAAACTCATGGAAACCAATGAAAATGAAAACACAACTGTTTAAAATCTTTGGGATACAGCCAAGGCAGTCCTGAGAGGAAAGTATATAGCAATACAAGCCTTTCTCAAGAAACAAGAAAGGTCTCAAATACACAACCTAACCCTACACCAAAAGGAGCTGGAGAAAAAACAGCAAATAAAGCCTAAACCCAGCAGGAGAAGAGAAATAATAAAGATCAGAGCAGAAATCAATGAAATAGAAACCAAAAGAACAGTAGAACAGATCAACGAAACTAGGAGCTGGTTCTTTGAAAGAATTAACAAGATTGATAAACCCCTGGCCAGACCTATCAAAAAGAAAAGAGAAATGACCCAAATCAACAAAATCTTGAATGAAAGAGGAGAGATCACAACCAACACCAAAGAAATACAAACAATTCTAAGAACATATTATGAGCAACTCTATGCCAGCAAATTAGATAACCTGGAAGAAATGGGTGCATTCCTAGAGATGTATCAACTACCAAAACTGAACCAGGAAGAAATAGAAAACCTGAACAGACCTATAACCACTAAGGAAATTGAAGCAGTCATCAAAAATCTCCCAACAAACAAAACCCCGGGGCCAGATGGCTTCCCAGGGGAGTTCTATCAGACATTTAAAGAAGAATTAATACCTATTCTCCTGAAACTGTTCCAAAAAATAGAAATGGAAGGAAAACTTCCAAACTCATGTTATGAGGCCACCATTACCTTGATCCCAAAACCAGACAAAGACCCCATCAAAAAGGAGAATTACAGACCGATATCCTTCATGAACATGGATGCAAAAATTCTCACCAAAATACTAGCCAATAGGATCCAACAGTACATTAAAAGGATTATTCACCATGACCAAGTGGGATTTATCCCGGGGCTGCAAGGTTGGTTCAACATCCGCAAATCAATCAACATGATACAATATATTAACAAAAGAAGGAACAAGAACCATATGATCCTCTCAATAGAGGCAGAAAAAGCATTTGACAAAGTACAGCATCCTTTCTTGATCAAAACTCTTCAGAGTATAGGGATAGAGGTACATACCTCAATATCATAAAAGTCATCTATGAAAAACCTACAGCAAATATCATTCTCAATGGGGAAAAGCTGAGAGCTTTTCTCCTAAGGTCAGGAACGCAGCAGGGATGTCCACTCTCACCACTGCTACTCAACACAGTATTAGAAGTCCTAGCCACAGCAATCAGACAACAAAAAGAAATCAAAGGCATCCAAATCGGCAAAGAGGAAGTCAAACTCTCACTCTTTGCAGATGATATGATACTGTATGTGGAAAACCCAAAAGACTCCACCCCAAAACTGCTAGAACTCATACAGGAATTCAGTAAGGTAGCAGGATATAAAATCAATGCACAGAAATCAGTGGCATTCCTATACACCAACAACAAGACAGAAGAGAAAGAAATTAATGAGTCGATCCCATTTACAATTGCACCCAAAACCATAAGATACCTAGGAATAAATTTAACCAAAGAGGCAAAGGATCTGTACTCAGAAAACTATAAAATACTCATGAAAGAAATTGAAGAAGACACAAAGAAATGGAAAAATGTTCCATGCTCATGGATTGGGAGAACCAACATTGTGAAGATGTCAATGCTACCTAGAGCAATCTACACATTCAGTGCAATCCCCATCAAAATACCATCCACTTTTTTCAAAGAAATGGAACAAATAATCCTAAAATTTGTATGGAACCAGAAGAGACCCCGAATAGCCAGAGGAATGTTGAAAAAGAAAAGCAAAGCTGGCGACATCACAATTCCGGACTTCCAGCTCTATTACAAAGCTGTCATCATCAAGAGAGTATGGTACTGGCACAAAAACAGACACATAGATCAATGGAACAGAATCAAGAGCCCAGAAATGGATCCTCAACTCTATGGTCAACTCATCTTTGACAAAGCAGGAAAGAATGTCCAATGGCAAAAAGACAGGCTCTTCAACAAATGGTGTTGGGAAAATTGGACAGCCACATGCAGAAGAATGAAACTGGACCATTGCCTTACACCACACACAAAAATAGACTCCAAATGGTTGAAAGACCTAAACATGAGATAGGAGTCCATCAAAATCCTAAAGGAGAACACAGGCAGCAACCTCTTCGACCTCAGCCACAGCAACTTCTTCCTAGAAACATCGCCAAAGGCAAGGGAAGCAAGGGCAAAAATGAACTATTGGGATTTCATCAAGATAAAAAGCTTTTGCACAGCAAAAGAAATGGTCCACAAAACCAAAAGACAACCGACAGAATGGGAGAAAATATTTGCAAATGACATATCAGATAAAGGGCTAGTATCCAAAATCTATAAAGAACTTATCCAACTCAACACCCAAAGAACAAATAATCCAATCAAGAAATGGGCAGAAGACATGAACAGACATTTTTCCAAAGAAGACATCCAAATGGCCAACAGACACATGAAAAAGTGCTCAACATCGCTCAGCATCAGGGAAATCCAAATCAAAACCTCAATGAGATACCACCTCACACCAGTCAGAATGGCTAAAATTAACAAGTCAGGAAACGACAGATGTTGGCGGGGATGTGGAGAAAGGGGAACCCTCCTACACTGTTGGTGGGAATGCAAGCTGGTGCAACCCCTCTGGAAAACAGTATGGAGGTTCCTCAAACAGTTGAAAATAGAGCTACCATATGATCCAGCAATTGCACTACTGGGTATTTACCACAAAGATACAAATGTAGGGATCCGAAGGGGTACGTGCACCCCAATGTTTATAGCAGCAATGTCCACAATAGCCAAACTGTGGAAAGAGCCAAGGTGTCCATCGACAGATGAATGGATAAAGAAGAGGTGGTATATATACACAATGGAATATTATGCAGCCATCAAAAGGAATGAGATCTTGCCATTTGCAACGACGTGGATGGAACTGGAGGGTGTTATGCTAAGTGAAATAAGTCAATCAGAGAAAGACATGTATCATATGACCTCACTGATATGAGGAATTCTTAATCTCAGGAAACAAACTGAGTGTTACTGGAGTGGTGGGGGGTAGGAGGGATGGGGTGGCTGGGTGATAGACATTGGGGACGGTATGTGCTATGGTGAGCGCTGTGAATTGTGCAAGACTGTTGAGTCGCAGATCTGTACTTCTGTGACAAATAATGCAACATATGTTAAGAAAAAAGAAAAAGAAGAAAATAGCAGGAGGGGAAGAATGAGGGGGAGTAAGTCAGAGGGGGAAACGAACCATGAGAGATGATGGACTCTGAAAAACTGAGGGTTCTAGAGGGGAGGAGGGTGGGGGGATGGTTTAGCCTGGTGATGGGTGTTCAGGGGGGCATGTTCTGCATGGAGCACTGGGTGTTATGCACAAACAATGAATCATGGAACACTTCATCAAAAACTAATGATGTAATATATGGTGATTAACATAACAATAAAAAAATAAAAATTAAAAAAAGAATAAAAAAATAATAAAACACACACACACACACACACACACACACACACACACACACACACACCAAAAGATAAAAAGGTTCCTTGACTAAAGACCAGTAGAAACAAGCAAGAGTCTGCCCACAAACATACCAACAAACACTTCGATACAACTTGGACAGAGAACATAAATTACTTACATTTATTAAGTGCTTAGAGATAAAAGCTTAAAAACTTAAGCAAGAAAACAATAAGACTGGAAAATTTCACTAAGTAAGGACAAACGAAACAGCAGATAAGGAACCACCAAAGAAAGAGTAATTTTATGACCCAGGGTAAAGGAGGGTTTTCTTAAACAAGACCACAGAAGTACAAACCACAAAGCATGTAATAATAAATTCCTGCCCTCATAGAGCACTTCCTATATGCCAAACACCACTGCCAGCACTTTACTTGGATTATCTCCTCCAATCCTCCCAATCCCCCACTGAGGTAGATACTATCATTAGCCCCATTTCATAGATGAGGAAACTGAAGCACTAGGACATTAGGTAACTTGCCCAAAGTCACACAGCTAGCAAGTGGAGGTGCTACCATTTGAATCGAGGCAATCTGGTTCCAGAGTCTGTGCCCTGGAGTAAAGATAACACAAATCTGACTACACCAAAATTTAAAATTTTAATAGGGAGAACACAAAGGATTTTAGGTCAGTGGAAATATTCTGTATGATACAATTGTGGATACACATCATTATAAATTTGTCTAAACCCATACTACATCAAGAGTGAACCCTAATGTAAAGCATGGACTTTGGCTAATAATGATGCATCAATATAGGTTCACCAGTCGTAGCAAATGTACCATTCTGGTGCAGGGCACAGAAAGTAGGGGAAGGAGGGATACAGGAACTCTCTGTACTTTCCCCTCAAATTCACTGTGAACCAAAAATTGCCCTAAAAATAAAGTAAAATATTTCTTTTCATCAGACACCATAAAGAAAACTAAAAGACAGACACAAACTGGGAGAAGATATTTCCAACATATTTTAACTGTCAACATATTGGTACCCAGATTCTACACTAAATTTCTCAATCCAAAGCTGGAACTGAGCCATTTATCTTTTGCAGGTCATTTTCCTGCAAATAATAGCCTAATCCCATGGATATCACCACAGGGTAATTTCCACAACTCCCCTCCTCAAAATCCAAGTTTACCTGGGATAGGGTTACTTACTATACTTTCTGGCCACTACCAATGCCCTGTCTTTGAAAACCCCTGCCCTGAAATTTTCCATAGAGCTGATATAGTGACCACATTTCTCAGAATCCTTAACAGTTCTCTGGAGACACAAATGACACACACCAATGCTTTAAACATTGGACTCCTGCTCTACCACTCACTCGCTCTGTAAATGTAGGCAAGTTACTTAAATGGTCTCGGCCTCAGCTTTCTCATGTGTACACTGAGCCCATCAATAACCACCTCACAGCAGCACTGTCAGAATCAACTCAGATGATGTAGGTAAAAGTGCACATCCTGGGGTTCCTCAAAAGATCACCATATATGGAGTCCCCATATGACTTGGCAATTCCATTCCTAGGCATATATCCAAGAGAAATGAGAACATGTCTGCACAAAACCTGTACATGAATGTTCAAGGCAGTATTACACCCAAAGGAAAAAAGTGGAAAGAACTTAAATGTCTACCAACTGAATGAATAAACAAAATGTGCTTTATCCATACAAAGGAATATGATTCCAAGTAAAAATGAACAGAGTAAATGAAGTAATGATTCGTGCTACAATATGGATAAATCTTGAGAACACTATACTAAATGAAAAAAAAAAGCCATCTACAGAGGGCCACATATTATATGATTCCATTTATACCAAATGTTCAAAGTAGACAAATCCATAGAGACAGAAAATAGATTAGTGGTTGCCAGGGCCTGGGGGAAGGGGGAAGGAAAAGGCTACAGGGTTTATTTTGTGGTGATAAAATGTTCTAAAATGAGATATGGAGACAGTCACACAATTCTGTGACTATACTAAAATCCACTGAATTACAGACCTTAAAAGTGTAACCTTTATGATATGTAAATTAAATGTCAATGTCAAAGAAGTGTTTATTTTGAAAGGGACATACAGTACTTGATATATGGTAAGTGCTCAGTAGCTATTGTTATTTTAAATCTAAATGTTTAGCAATCTATATATCTTCTAGCATCCTTAAATTGTTTCTGACCAGTTGAGATATTTTTCTAATTAAAAAAACAACAACAACAAATTATAGCTCCAGAAGCCATATGCAAAGAACAGCATAAAGGGCTGCAGAAGTGGGCCCAAGAAGATCCTTGCTGGGGGAAATGAAGAGACAGCTATGTTCTGAAATACGGGAATTCAGGAGGACCCTGCGATATGGAAAGCTCCAGAGCTATTTGAGAACTTAGGGACTGCTTGTGGGTAGGAACGGCATGTGTCAGCCTCCACAGTAACTGGAAGAGCCATGAATTAACCTAGCTAGAGTTCTTTTCCCAGCTAGGTGCTAGTCACACTCCACGCGTTGTCTCCTGTGAGTTTAGTTCTGGTCTTATTCCCATTTTCCAGATGACAAAACTGAGGTAGAAAATAGTCATCTCCAGAACCAATGTTCTTCATCACTGTCAAGCCACCTCCTACATAATCCCTGGAATCAAGAAAGTCTCCCCCTATTTACTTAATAACCATCATAACAGATAATATCTATAAGTTTCCTGTATTTGAGGCAGTATTCTAAGTGTTTTATGTATATTCGTGCATTTAATTCTCACAACAACACTGAGATGCAGCCACCATTGTCGGATGACACAAATGAGGTACAGAGAGGTTAGGTGACACAACCCAAGGTCACACAGCAGGTAGGTAGCAGGGCTTTGATTTCATGAATCCATGGAGCCTGGCTACTAGAGTCCGCCCTCTTTTTTTTTTTTAAGATTTTATTTATTTTTATTTGACACAGAGACAGACATAGTGAGAGAAAGAGCATAAGCAGGGGGAGTGGCAGGCAGGCAGAGGGAGAGGGAGAAGCAGATTCTCTGCTGAGCAAGAAGCCCGATGTGGGGCTCAATCCCAGGACCGTGGGATCACGACCTGAGCTGAAGGCAGATGCTTAACCGACTGAGTCACCCAGGTGCCCCTAGAGTCCGCCCTCTTAATCACTCTGATGTACTGCCTCTCTAGTTGATGCATCTAGTTCTGGTTTCACACCAAAAACTTGTCTAAATCCTCAACATGAATTGTTTTAAATCTTCAGAACAACACTATGAAGTAGGTATTATTATGAAAAGTGTATTTTAAGTAGAAGAAAATAAGTATAGAGTTTTAACTACTCTGTCCAAGTTTATTCAATGAACAAGGTTCAAAGCCAAGGCAATTTGATTTATGCCAAGGTGATTTGGCTGGAGACTCCAGGCTCTTAGCCACGACTCCATACTCCCCCAGTAGTGAATGAAATTCCTGGAACCAGAGACATTGTTTATCACATGCAACTAGAGATAAAGCCAAGACTGAAATACCCAGCAAAATTGCAAATGAAGTAAAATAAAATGCAAATACGCAAAACACAAAACAACTTTAACCTGCAGGGGTATGGGACCACTGGACAATACGAGAGTATCCTGGAATGGGGTGGGAAGGATATCCAATTCTCCCAACATCATGCTTTGATTATATACTGAGGTGTATATTCTCAGTATTCAGATTCTCTGTAAAACCTATTCCTTCTACATTTAACAAACTGGTCAAATTCACTCAGTAAACAGGCTAGTGAGCCCAGTTCTCCCCCACTACCCAGTAGCCTTCCATCCTGTGTGCCCCCAAAGTCAAATGATGTGAGTTATCTCCATCACCAGGTGCAGGTCCCAAAGCCGCTTAGCCCTGCACCCCTTCTCTCTCCATCCCAGACTTGTACTGCTTTGAAAACAGCCTAGAAAACCCCCTCTGTGCTCCTCAGAGGACACCAGCTCAACGCAGGCAGGGGGCATTAGGCCCACGGCCTTGCCTTGACACTCTGGAGCAGCTGTGGTTCCTCTTTCGTAGAGGTGGCGAAATGACCCACTGAAAGCTATTACTCTGTTATCCAATATCCAGCTCAAGACATGCCCAGGCCCAGAGCTCCTTCCTCACCTCTCCTGGCTTCTGCCAATACTTGGGTTCTTTCTTTGCCCCTCTGCTTCCAGAGCTGAATGTGACTGGAAAAAAACAAAATACAGTGTCCTGGGGTCCTATGTAGCACTGTAGTTACTTACACATCTGACTGGGGAGAGGACTGACACAGTTGATTAAAATGAAGTCTCTGTATTATCTGTGAGTATCATCTGGGGTTCTGAAGAACAGCAGTATTGCAGCTTGCCAGTTCACATCCATGTGAAATAAATTACAGGTGGTACATTTGTCCTCTTGAGTTATCAGTTATACTCATGGGCATGGATGCCCTAAAAATAAATACAGAGTCTCAGAACCACATACATTCCCAACAAGTGACACACATTCACACACCAACATCAGCAACTTTGTAAGGAAGCCTTATCCTTCTCATCAAGTTTGTTCTTGGTGCCAGCAGAGATTCACGAGTAGCAGTCAGCAGCAGTACTATCAATATGTATTTTTAAGCCTATTGTGTTGTTTTGACAAACGAAATGATTAATTAACAGCAATCTAGCAAGCAGATCTCTACTTACAGCTTAGAGTGAGAGAAACACACAGATCGCCATGACCATTCTATAGTCACCATTACTGAGGAAGAATACTGCCTAATTAATTATAATTGATCACAAAGATTAGATTCAAATTCCACTAGCAGGGCAGAAGAAGCCCAAACAGAGGAAATAAATCAGAAAACTATTCTCTGAATCCATAATGAACCAACAAACTTTGCAGATAAACAGATTTGTTTTAATTGCAGTTTTTAAAAAAATAATTTAAGAACATTTGGAGGCCCTTGGAGAGAGAAGAATACAGAATGGGGGGAAGGCTAGGGCCAAAATCGGGAAGCACTAATTCAAGTGAACACCAAAGTTCTTATTTCTGACTCTACAGAAAATCGGTAAGGTGCTCACCAGGGTGGGGTTTCTGCACAGGACGTGCAGAGATGGGACCCCACAGATACTTTCCGCTGATCAGATTCTCCCTGACCCAAAGATAGGTCCTTGTAAGCTGGAAGACTCTCCCAGCTTTCTCTTCTCAGCTCTCAGAGTGAATATTCACTTTTCCTTCCCAGCGCCCATTTCCCCTCTGATTGTAGAGCCCCACCCCTAGTCACAGGAACGTGTGAGACAGTGGCCCTCACCTCATCTCCCCTCTCTCACCCCCCAGCCCCACTCTAGTGCTTGAGCCAAGGAGAAGACTCGAGACCCAGACTGGAACCACCAAGGGTCTTCTGAAATATTTCAAAAGTCCGAGCTCAGAGACAGAAGCCCCATCCCATACTCAACCCCCTTTCTTCTTTGGTTGTGAAGTTGCAAAGAAGAAAATCCATGACTGCTGCAGACAGTAGAGACAGGGAGTGTCAATGTCAGCAACTTTCTAAGGAAGCCTTATCCTTCTCACCAACTGTTTCCCTTGACGCCAGAAGAGATTCACAAGTGGCAGCGGACAGGGACTCCGCACAGCCCTGGTTCCTGCTGCTGGCCTTTCCAGAAACCCATTTTTGCTTTAGCTAATTCAAAATGGGTTCTAACAGAGTCCCAATACTCTGATACCTAACCAGTTCTGGAAAATCCTCAAATAAAGGGGTCTCCCTAACAGAAATAGTCTGATAGAGAATTGGGGCCATTCTTGACGAGAGGGAAGCTTTCCACAAATTCTTGGCTGGGCTGCCAGAATGTCATCTCCCACATGGGCGATACTGAAGCTGCAGATCTTACAATCAGGATTAGGTGGCAGAGCGAGCCAGAGCTATGTAATGGAAAAGATCTGCTACAAGTTGTGACTCGTCGGTCAAGATCAAGATCAAGATCTTGACCTTTCTGAACCATAGTTTCCCCATTCCTTAAATGGAGGTAAGAATCCCTCATCGGGGTTTGTGAAGATTAAGTGAGCTAATGCACAGAGAGTGAGTAATAGCGTCTGGAACAATACGTATGGACTCCGCTTACGTGTGGCATCACAGTCTGCCAGTATGGCTTCTTTCCTCCTCTCTCTTGACAACCGAGCACTACAACAGAATATAAACTCTCTTTCTCCCGGTACAAGAGAACATGGCAAATGAGTAATTAGGAGCTAAAATCCTATCCCATCTATAAAATATTAAAATCTGATTTTAGCTTAGAGCTTGTTGGATGTGATAGATGTACAAGAAATGTTCATGCATTTATTAATATGGTTGGTTGAATGAATAGTGACCTCACTAACTTAAAATAACTTGGGAGAAGGCCCAGTGCAATTACAGGATACTTTTTAAAAGTATACTTTAATTAGTTTCAAACATAGTCAGTAACCAAAATAATTCTGAAAAGAAATGCCTGGGATAATCTATGATACAATGCAGTGACAAAAAATGATTTATTACTGGTACACCAAAGTTGGTACACAAAATATCGGGTTAATTCCTATCATCTATGGTGGAAGAGAAAGGGCCCGGACTTTGTGCTGGAAAAGCTGGTATCTCTGCATCTTTACCTATAAGATGGGAATTAAAATTCCTCTGCCCTAGGATTACTGGGAGGCTTAGAATTCAGTGAGCAAGAATGAAACCACAAACCCCGTAAGATGGGTTTGTTTATATACACCCAGCTCAGGACAGTCGCCCAGTGCCTAGCACAGGGACGACACTTAGCCAGCTCTCAGTAAATACGTGTAATAAATAAATAAATGTGCAAGTTCGTGATACAGAGCTCGTCACATAAATTGTGAGGACCTGGCATTTCAGGGGTAATTCTGTGGTCTCTAGCCATGAGTGATTTTTCAGGTGTTTATACAGAACCTCTGGAGTCCTGCTCTGGCTCACACTGGCCACATTTACTGATGTTCACCCACTGCAGTTGGTCTCCAGCAGCCTTTTTTATAAACCATGAGCCTGTCATTCTGGCCACATTTCTCTTTTGGACCACAGATGGGCATTTAACCCAAGAAGATTCAATCAGATTTTCTCAACTCAGAATTTGGAACTAGTACTAAGAAAATCTATTTTTTTGTACAACAAAGAGAAAGGGTTTATTATTATTATTATGTTAAGCTAGCCAACATATAGAAAATCTATTTTTTTCCAGGTCAGTTGCTATAAAAGTTATATGTAAACTGAGGAGCTGTGAATGAATCATATTCCTCTATGTAGATCAGAGAAGCAGATCTCAGAGAGAAAAACAAAGAAGCTTTGGAAGGAGACAAAATATTCCATTCCTAGTTCGAGGCCCTAATTAAAGTCTAACTGCTTCTCTGCCCTTGGGATCCATAATATCTTCTCTATACTCTTATGATAAGTTTTCCTCTTGTGCTAGCTTGGAATATAAAGCAAGATAACTTTAATACAACAAGGAAAGAATAAGCAGTAAACAAAAAAAAAATTCTTACTGCAAAATAAACATACCAGAAGGTGTAAACAATCTTTGCTCACACTACATTGATTTTTTTTTTTTTTTGATCTATAATGCTGGGCTGCAGTAAGCTTGGGTTAGTGAGAGAAGAATCCAATACATGCTCATCATACATGTTTGAATAGCTCAGAATTCTACAAGACTAGCTGACCATGGGAAAACACATTTGCATTGCATGATTTTTTTAATATTTTATTTCATGTTGCTATTACTAACAACTCTTTTCATTCCTTCTGTGTATGAGGTCACTGAGCCTCAAAGAGAAAAAATGATTTATCCAAGATTTCATAGTGAGCAAGAAGCAAGAAACACAACACAATCTCATGCTTTCTGTCTATAAGAGTTAATGCTCTTCCTTTACCAAGCTCAAGGATAGGAGGGAAACCACATAGTTATTTTGTACTTGGGGGCAGTAGATCTCAATCATTTTAGTATGGGAAAAAGATTTTTGAAGTCAAAAGACTTGAAAAGATCTGCACTTCAGAATAAGCATAATTTTTACACTAACAGAAAAAAATCAATGAGAAAAATTAGAATGTCAATAATACTTTAAAATAATTTTTTGTTATTACTCAATATACAAAATTGAAAATTTTGTGTGTTGATGTATGTTGGAGGGAGGTATTAAGAGAGAAAGAATATAATTGCATGACCACCCTATTTTTCATTTATTCTAAATGTAGTGGTTGGTGCACTTAAGGATTCAGAATCCCTGGCATTAAACCAAGACCTCCCAGGGGACCACAGCCCTCAAGAAAGAAACCACTCCAATGAGGAAAACTCTAATTTTAGACATTTTGAAGAGGTTAATTTTAGACATGTCAAAAATGGGTTTCATTTAGTAATAACTCTTGGAGATAGCCTTGCCTCAAGATATTAAAAACAAGAGGGGGTTTCGTAAGTGAATTACAGACATCCACAGTTTTTGTTAGGGTTGAGAGAGTATAGGTCAAGGGGACCACTGCCATATTCTGGAAAACCCAGGAGTGCATGAATCATAAGGAAGCTCTTGCCAGTGACCACAGCTGCCTGCAGCACAATGTGTAGGATTCCCAGGAGGCTGCCCAGAGCATTGGCTAAACCCTATGTCTGTAACCACTGTGATTATGTGCCTGCCTACAGTTGCTGCCAAAGAATACTTGCTTCTCCTCTTCCTCTTCTCAATTCCATAGGAGGGTTTCTCATTGGTGGAATATAACCTGGAATTATGCCAGTAAGGGAGGCTGGTAAATGCAGTTCTCAGTCTTTCCTGTGACCATATAAGGGGAAAGTTAAGGCTGACTTGGTAACAAATGATCCAGGACAATCTACCCCTTTTCTCAACTCAGACCCATAAAATCCTTTGAACCCATATTTATTTTCCAACCGATATTAGCAACAACTTCGTGTGTCTACCTAAAATGATGCGTCTACCTCTCATTCAAATGTAGATACACTCATCCTCTCTTGAAAAAGGAACTATATCCATCTCTGGGCAGTGTTAACTCCTCTTCTGCTTTAGTCATGGTACTTCTTTAACAGACAGTAAAGATTAAATGAGCAAATTAATCATAACTAACATACCTTATATAAAACTGTATGGAAAAGACAGAAGATACAAAGAAGAAATTGGTGTCAAAGCAAAAACAACAACAAAAATGCATAGCTACCACAGTCCTCATTTTTTCAAGTGGTCACAAGGTCATAGTTAAACTTCCTTCTTCTACCATCAACTCCATGTTCCCTTTATAATCAGTCAGCACCTAAGCATGTCATACTTACTTATCTCCTGGGATGGCCCAAATTTCATTCCTAAAGGTGCCAGTACTGGGCTGTTGTAGACTTCCATTAACTTAACCAGTGAATATCAAATGTACACGAGTAAATCCCCCAGGCTCCAGACACACTCTGCTTTACCTCCCTTATGTACCCATTTCTCCCTCAGAACCATAATCAATCACCAGTGACAGAGTAACTCCCTTCTTTGTCTTTTGGTTCAGTGGTACAAGGAGTCCCTAAATGGTCAGAGTATTATCTCAACTCTCAGAAAGAACAAATGTTGTATCCTCTAGTGACAGGATTCTTCATTTGGGAACTAAGACTACTAAACCAGGAGAGTCCGAAGTTTTGGAGCTGGGAAGCAAAATTTGGTTTTCCAGACCTCCATTCTGACAGTGGGATAAAGGGTATAATATGTGAGTCACTAGTTTTGAGCATTTACTGCTCTTGCTTCTGAGTGAATGAGGGACAAGTTAAGACTAGTGAATCCCATGAGTGTGACTCTTTCCCTCACTTTCTTATTATTTATTATTTTGGCCACAAAATAAAATTCCTTGGGCAGAATAAAAATACTGTGTGTGACACCAAGACAGTGAATAATGCATTCAATACATCTACAGATGGTGGTGTTGGCAGCAATGGACAGCAGACCAGTGTCCATATTATGCATCTATTCCAGGGAGAAAAAAACATTGCTGCCCCCTCAGTGATGGAAGGAGTCCAATGTAATCAACTTGCCACCAGGTGGCTGGCTGGTCCTCCTAGAGAATGTTGCCATATTGGGAGCTCAGCTTTGGTCTCTGCCATTGACATGTTGACATGTTGGGCACTCAGCAGTAGCAGCCAGATCAGCTTTGGGGAGGAAAAATCCATGTTGTTGAGCTAATAAATAACATCCATCCCTGTTAACATGGCCACTTTGCTGGTAAGCAAGTTGTGAAGTAGCTGGGGAAAGAAGCTGACAGCCGTCACAGAACAGGTCATCGAGTCCCTGTGATTACTGAGTATTTTCCCTACAGCAGTTGCCCTTTGGTGAGCAGTGACATTGATAACAGTTATCCTTAATCCTATGCCCATTCCAAAAGGCCCATCCACATGCCTCTTCCTCAGAGGTTCCTATCCCCAAGTCTCTAATCTTGACCTTACCAGCCAAAATTTTTGCCTCTGCCCAGTATAGACCTATACCTCTGGCTCTCTATCAAAGTTCTTCCCATAGGTCAGTTTCCCTTACCCACTGTCCTCTAGGGTCACCCGTACAATGCAGCAGCAATCTATTTGTATCTGGTACCAAATTATCAGAAAGAATTGCCAAAAAATCAGAGAACACAGTTTTTTTCGTTCTTTAGTCAAATGATCATAAGCAGCTTCCCATGAGGCCATAAGGTGTGAGATAAGGGGGAGGCAACAATATGGAAAAAGTAGATCCCACTGGAGTGCAAACCACTTGCTCAAGCAACTTACTCCTACCTCTGGCACTTACTCAAATCCAATCTCATATATACCATTTCTACTTAATTATGGAATGCTGCTGCCCATGCCAAACTTAATGGCTTGGTTAATCAGACAACATTCAGTAGATGATATGTAATTCAGGTTGCATGGTCACATACTGTCCAATGATCAGAGATTCAGTCTCTACCAGGCCTGGTAGCAACGAATGGACTTGTTTTCAACAGGGTATGACTTTACCTCACAACTCTAGGGGTCTGCACTGTGATTGTCTAATCAGAATTTTCCTGTGATTCCAAAAAAACATTCCTACCTGGCGCAGACATTCCACAGGATTTGATTTTATAAGGCTCAAGTTGCAGAGCACCTTAACACTACATCCTGCATGTGCATGCTGCACAGCCTTCTTTTGCTGGGCTCCACTCAAAGCTGGCAGTCTGATGGGTTATTTGGTAAATGAGTCAAAGCATCACACTGAAATGTGGTATTCAGAGAGGTCAGCTATTATTGCATTTCTTTGTTAGTGAGTAGGGATCCAAAATGCAGCCACTTGTCTAACACTATATAGGTGATAGCTCAACATCCCAGACCACTGAACTCCTATAACTGCTCTAAGGTGATGAACCCTGACTTTTCATGGGAGATATTTCCAACCCCTTGTATATATATGTGCTGGTGAGGACACTTCATATATTTTCCACTCACCAGGGCAACTGGTAGGATATCATCAATGTAGAAGACTAGTAAGATGGCCTATGGGTTACTGAGATGATCAAGGTTCCTGCAGAATCCAAATAACACAGGATCTGAGAATTGGCATAGACATGAGGTAAGTGAAAAAAGGCATACTCCTGTCCCTGGTAGGTGAAAGAAACAGCCTCTCATGGACTTTTGCTAGAGAAAAACAAAGGATGGATCAATGACTACATACAAGATATGAAAGACAAGGTGGATATGAATACCAAAAAGGACAACAGGGCCAAAGCCATACATAGAATGGTATAACATGCAGATATCTTCTCTTGGAAAGAGACTATATCTAAAAAAGTAGCTGAAACTAGAGTTACTACTATAACGTTTAACAGAAGCCATTGTTCTTCTTCAAGATCTAGTGTGTTCTGTGTAGAATAAATATACATGTTAAGTGGTGAAGACATAAGAATCACACTTTTGCATCTTGCAGTGTTTTTATGGTAGCACTAACTTTCCAATTTTCCAAGGGAAAATAGCTTTCGGTTTACTATTTGTATGGGAGAGACAGTCCCATGGACTTCTGTCTGGCCCTTCTACAATAA
The DNA here is from genome assembly GCF_037043125.1 of Eumetopias jubatus. Taxonomy (NCBI): domain Eukaryota; kingdom Metazoa; phylum Chordata; class Mammalia; order Carnivora; family Otariidae; genus Eumetopias; species Eumetopias jubatus. Next base: position 63,569,035 of record NW_028274807.1, read on the forward strand.
TTGCTCTAACTCTACAAGTAGGTAGCCAAAGCAGGGATTTTCTAGTGGCTAAGTATGTCCTTTCTAACCATGTATTCAGGAACTGGAGAAATTAACCACAGGGTGGCGTTGTGGATGCACTGCACTGACTGAGAGTGACTAAAGCCAAAAGTCTATGTATCATCTGACTTTATAAATCCTTACTCTAACTGGTGGTTCACAGTGGTATACTGGATCCCCAGAGATAGTATCAGTGCATAACTAAAGTCTAGGAATCACAAAAAAAATATGGTTTTTTCACTTTCCAAGGGCACAGAAGTCCTAGAAATTGGCTGCACAAGTCTTTGGGGAAGACCAGGAGGACTAACAATGTATATATACTTGTGGCAGTCCTGTAGGGTTCTTTCTCAAGAGGAGACTTTATCCCTTCATTCAAGCATCCTTAGGTCTGGAACTAGCTCCAGCCTAGAAATTGTATGAAAGGAACTTAATCACCAATTTTGTGAAAGAAATCAGGGCTCTCTATTCACTAAATGTACAGTTTTTCAGTTATTCAGATCAAGTAAGACTCTAGTAGACTTATCTGTTTTAGTCCTAAGGATACTAAGATCAACTATCTATGCCTCCAAATCTCTATGTGTAAAATCATTACGATTATTATTTCTCTGGCTCTGCTCTTCATTACCATAACCACTCACCCCTTGTTTTTGGTGTTGAAGCATTATCATCTCCCCCTGTCATTTTAGGATCCCAAATCCCTATTTATTTAAGGGAGCTCATTCCAATCATGGCATTTTCCAGCACCATTCTCAGCCTATGGAAGACAACCATTAACGGGTTTTCAAAAAATACTAATAATCCCTCACTACTGCTTTTCCCCATGCCTCATTTAAGAGAATGTTATCTAGGGGGCGGAGCAAAATGGTGGAGGAGTAGGAGACCTGGATTTCATCTGGTCTCAGAAATTCAGCAGGATAGGGATCAAACCATTCTGAACACCTACGAACTCAACAGGAGATCGAAGAAAAGAATAGCAACAACTCTGAACAAAAAAGCAACCACTTTCTGGAAGGTAGGACGTGCGGACAGGTGAAGACGAGGTGATATTCGGGAGGATAGACGGCGGGGGAGGGGGCCTCCATTGGCTGCTTCTGGCAAGTGATAGAGCCGCGGAGCACAAAATCGGAACTTTTAGAAGTCGGCTCCGCTGAGGGACGTCACTCCAGTGGCTAAGCGGGGGGTGGAACCCTCTCAGGACAGTGTGCTCTCAGGACCCTCAGGGTCACAGAAAGACCGGGGGTGCCTGAGTGTGGCAGAGCTCCCAGGTATCGGAACGGGGAAGCCGGCTGCAGAGACGGAGCCGAGGCGTGGGGTCTCAGCTCGGGGTTGCCATAAAATGTGATCTGCAGCCCAGTCGGGCCACTGCTCCTCCAGCAGGGACCCAACAAGCAGCAGATCTGGGAAGACTCCCCTTCCTCCCCGGGGAGGAGCAGCACGGGAGCGCACCACAGGGATCTGCTGGGTTTGGAGACTCCACATGGGGTCAGGTGCCAGAGATAGAAACACTTGGTCACAGGCCGGGTGAGCACGGAGTGCGGCCAGAGACCGGGGAGACGGGAGTGACTGCTTTTCTCTGGGGGCGCACTGAGGAGCGGGCCCCGAGTTCTCTGCTCCTCCAGGTGGAGATTGGGAGGCCGCCATTTTCACTGTCGTCCTCCAGCCCTGTACAGAAAGCTTACAGGGAACAAAAGCGCCCGAGAGCAAACCCGAGTGGACAGCTAAGCCCAGACCGACAAGGGCGGGGCAATTCCGCCTCCGGCAAGGACATTTGCGAACCACGGCAACAGGCCCCTCTCCCATAAGATCAGCAAAAACAGCCAGCCAAGACCAAGTTTACTGATCAATGAGATCGGCAGAACTCCAGCGCTAGGGGAATACTGCACATACAATTAATGGCTTTTTTACCATGATTCATTAGTCTTTCAAAGTTAATTTTTTTAACTGTTTTTTTTACTTTTTCTTTTTCCCTTTTTCAACCAACATCTTATCAATCCCTTTAAAAAAAACATTTTTATTTTTCATTTTTAGAGTCATATTCTATCCCTTCATAGTAGTTACCCTTATTTTTGGCAGATATATATATAAGTTGTTCTCTCTTTAAAATTTTGAGATACAGTTTCTTCTAACAGATCAAAATATACCCTAAATCTCTAGTGTATGGCTTTGTTCTAGTCTCCTGCCTGATCACATTCTCTCCCCCCCACTTTTTTTTCTTTCTTTCTTTCCTTTTTTTTAATTCTCTTCTTTCTTTTTTCAAACATCTTCTTATCAATTCTTTTTTTAAAATTTTTTACACTTTTCATCTTTACAATCATATTCCATCCCTTCATCATATCAACCCTTATTTTGTACGTATATAAGTCTTTCTTTAAAATCTTAGGAGGCACTTTCTTCTAACAGACCAAAATACACCCAAAATCTAGTGTGTGGCACTGATCTATGCACCAGCCTGATCATATTTAATCATATTCTGCTTTTTCTTGTTGTTGTTGTGTTCTGTTTTTGTTTGTTTTTATTTTTTCTTTTTTTTCCCTCTTTCTTTTTTCTTTCTTTCCCTTTCTTTTCCCCTGGTTTCAGGTCTTTTCTGATTTGATTAGAGTATATTTTCTGGGGATGTTGTTGACCTGTTAGCATTTTGTTCTCTCATTCATCTATTCTCCTCTGGACAAAATGACAAGACGAAAAAAATCACCTCAACAAAAAGAACAAGAGGTAGTACCTTCTGCCAGGGACCTACTCAATACAAACATTAGTGCGATGTCGGACCTAGAGTTCAGAATCATGACTTTAAAGATACTAGCTGGGCTTGAAAAAAGCATTGAAGTTATTAGAGAAACCCGTTCTGGAGAAATAAAAGAACTAAAATCTAACCAAGTCGAAAGCAAAAAGGCTATTAATGAGGTGCAATCAAAAATGGGGGCACAATGGGTGCCTGGGTGGCTCAGTTGGTTAAGCGACTGCCTTTGGCTCAGGTCATGATTCTGGAGTCCCGGGATCGAGTCCCACATTGGGCTCCCTGCTCAGCAGGGAGTCTGCTTCTCCCTCTGACCCTCTTCCCTCTCATGCTATCTCTCATTCTCTCTCTTTCAAATAAATAAATAAAATCTTTAAAAAAAAATGGGGGCACTAACAGCTAGGATAAATGAGGCAGAAGAGAGAATGAGCGATATAGAATGCCAAATGATGGAAAATAGAGAAGCTGAGAAAAAGAGAGATAAACAACTACTGGATCACAAGGGCAGAATTCGAGAGATAAGCGATACCATAAGATGAAACAACACTAGAATAATTGGGATCCCAGAAGAAGAAGAAAGAGAGAGAGAGGCAGAAGGTATATTGGAGCAAATTATAGCAGAGAATTTCCCTAATTTGGGGAAGGAAACAGGCATCAAAATCCAGGAGGCACAGAGAACCCCTCTCACAATCAATAAAAATAGGTCAACACCCCAACATCTAATAGTAAAACTTACGAGTCTCAGAGACAAAGAGAAAATCCTGAGAGCACCTCGGGAGAAGAGAGATGTAACCTATAATGGTAGAAACATTAGATTGGCAACAGACCTATCCACAGAGACCTGGCAGGCCAGAAAGGACTGGCATGATATATTCAGAGCACTAAGCGAGAAAAATATGCAGCCAAGAATACTATATCCAGCTAGGCTGTCCTTGAAAATAGAAGGAGAGATAAAAATTTTCCAGGACAAACAAAAACTAAAGGAATTTGCAAACAGGAAAACAGCCCTCCAAGAAATATTGAAAGGAGTCCTCTAAGCAAAGAGAGAGCCTAAAAGCCGCATGGACCAGAAAGGAATACAGACAATATACAGTAACAGTCACTTTACAGGCAATACAATGGCACTAAATTCATATCTTTCAATAGTTACCCTGAAAGTAAATGGGCTAAATGCCCCAATCAAAAGACACAGGCTATCAGACTGGATTAAAAAACAAGACCCACTGATATGCTGTCTGCAAGAGACTCATTTTAGACCCAAAGACACCTGCACATTGAAAGTGAAGGGGTGGAAAACCATTTACCATGCTAATGGACACCAAAAGAAAGCTGGGGTGGCAATCCTTATATCAGACAAATTAGATTTTAAAACAAAGACTGTAATAAGAGATGAGGAAGGACACTATATCCTACTTAAAGGGTCTATCCAACAAGAAGATCTAACAATTGTAAATATCTATGCCCCTAACATGGGAGCAGCCAATTATATAAGGCAATTAATAACAAAAGCAAAGAAACACATTGACAACAATACAATACTACTGGGGGACATTAACACCCCCCTGACTGAAATGAACAGATCATCTAAGCAAAAGATCAACAAGGAAATAAAGACTTTAAATGACACACTGGACCAAATGGACTTCACAGACATATTCAGAACATTCCATCCCAAAGCAACAGAATACACATTCTTCTCTAGTGCCCGTGGAACATTCTCCAGAATAGGTCACATCTTAGGTCGCAAATCAGGTCTCAACCGGTACCAAAAGATTGGGATTATTCCTTGCATATTTTCAGACCACAATGCTTTGAAACTAGAACTCAATCACAAGAGGAAAGTCAGAAAGAACTCAAATACATGGAGGCTAAAGAGCATCCTACTAAAAAATGAATGGGTCAACCAGGAAATTAAAGAGGAATTAAAAAAATTCATGGAAACCAATGAAAATGAAAACACAACTGTTCAAAATCTTTGGCATACAGCAAAGGCGGTCCTAAGAGGAAAGTATATAGCAATACAAGCTTTCTCAAGAAACAAGAAAGGTCTCAAATACACAACCTAACCCTACACCAAAAGGAGCTAGAGAAAAAACAGCAAATAAAGCCTAAACCCAGCAGGAGAAGAGAAATAATAAAGATCAGAGCAGAAATCAATGAAATAGAAACCAAAAGAACAGTAGAACAGATCAACGAAACTAGGAGCTGCTGGTTCTTTGAAAGAATTAACAAGATTGATAAGCCCCTGGCCAGACGTGTCAAAAAGAAAAGAGAAATGACCCAAATCAACAAAATCATGAATGAAAGAGGAGAGATCACAACCAACACCAAAGAAATACAAACAATTCTAAGAACATATTATGAGCAACTCTATGCCAGCAAATTAGATAATCTGGAAGAAATGGGTGCATTCCTAGAGATGTATCAACTACCAAAACTGAACCAGGAAGAAATAGAAAACCTGAACAGACCTATAACCACTAAGGAAATTGAAGCAGTCATCAAAAAACTCCCAACAAACAAAAGCCCAGGGCCAGATGGCTTCCCAGGGGAATTCTACCAAACATTTCAAGAAGAATTAATACCTATTCTCCTGAAACTGTTCCAAAAAATAGAAATGGAAGGAAAACCCAAACTCATGTTATGAGCCCACCATTACCTTGATCCCCAAACCAGACAAAGACCCCATCAAAAAGGAGAATTACAGACTGATATCCTTGATGAACATGGATGCAAAAATTCTCGCCAAAATACTAGCCAATAGGATCCAGCAGTACATTAAAAGGATTATTCACCATGACCAAGTGGGAATTATCCCGGGGCTGCAAGGTTGGTTCAACATCCGCAAATCAATCAACGTGATACAATACATTAACAAAAGAAAGAACAAGAATCATATGATCCTCTCATTAGATGCAGAGAAAGCACTTGACAAAGTACATTATCCTTTCTTGATTTAAACTCTTCAGAGTATAGGGATAGGGGTACCTACCTCAATATCATAAAAGCCATCTATGAAAAACCTACAGCAAATATCATTCTCAATGGGGAAAAACTGAGAGCTTTCCCCCGAAGGTCAGGGACGCGGCACGGATGTCCACTATCACCACTGCTATTCAACATAGTATTAGAAGTCCTAGCTACAGCAATCAGACAACAAAAAGAAATCAAAGGCATCCAAATCGGCAAGGAGGAAGTCAAACTCTCACTCTTTGCAGATGATATGATACTTTAGGTGGAAAACCCAAAAGACTCCACCCCAAAACTGCTAGAATTCATACAGGAATTCAGTAAAGTGGCAGGATATAAAATCAATGCACACAAATCAGTGGCATTCCTATACACCAACAACAAGACAGAAGAGAGAGAAATTAAGGAGTCGATCCCATTTACAATTGCACCCCAAACCATAAGATACCTAGGAATAAATCTAACCAAAGAGGCAAAGGATCTGTACTCAGAAAACTATAAAATACTCATGAAAGAAATTGAGGAAGACACAAAGAAATGGAAAAACTTTCCATGCTCATGGATTGGAAGAACAAACATTGTGAAGATGTCAATGCTACCTAGAGCAATCTACACATTCAATGCAATCCCCATCAAAATACCATCCACTTTTTTCAAAGAAATGGAACAAATAATCCTAAAATTTGTATGGAACCAGAAGAGACCCCGAATAGCCACAGGAATGTTGAAAAAGAAAAGCAAAGCTGGCGGCATCACAATTCCGGACTTCCAGCTCTATTACAAAGCTGTCATCATCAAGAGAGTATGGTACTGGCACAAAAACAGACACATAGATCAGTGGAACAAAATAGAGAGCCCAGAAATGGACCTTCAACTCTATGGTCAACTTATCTTTGACAAAGCAGGAAAGAATGTCCAATGGCAAAAAGACAGTCTCTTCAACAAATGGTGTTGGGAAAATTGGACAGCCACATGCAGAAGAATGAAACTGGACCATTGCCTTACACCACACACAAAAATAGACTCCAAATGGTTGAAAGACCTAAACGTGGGACAGGAGTCCATCAAAATCCTAAAGGAGAACACAGGCAGCAACCTCTTCGACCTCAGCCGCAGCAACTTCTTCCTAGAAACATCGCCAAAGGCAAGGGAAGCAAGGGCAAAAATGAACTATTGGGATTTCATCAAGATAAAAAGCTTTTGCACAGGGGCGCCTGGGTGGCTCAGTCGTTAAGCGTCTGCCTTCGGCTCAGGTCATGATCCCGGGGTCCCGGGATCGAGCCCCGCATCGGGCTCCCCACTCCGAGATCCTTCTCCCACTCCCCCTGCTTGTGTTCCCTCTCTCTCACTGTGTCTTTCTCTGTCAAATAAATAAATAAAATCTTTAAAAAAAATTTTTAGAAAATTTTTAAAAAACAGCTTTTGCACAGCAAAAGAAACAATCAACAAAACCAAAAGACAACCGACAGAATGGGAGAAAATATTTGCAAATGACATATCAGATAAAGGGCTAGTATCCAAAATCTATAAAGAACTTATCAAACTCAACACCTAAAGAACAAATAATCCAATCAAGAAATGGGGAGAAGACATGAGCAGACATTTTTCCAAAGAAGACATCCAAATGGCCAACAGACACATGAAAAAGTGCTCAACATCGCTCGGCATCAGGGAAATCAGAACCTCAATGAGATACCACCTCACACCAGTCAGAATGGCTAAAATTAACAAGTCAGGAAATGACAGATGTTGGCGGGGAGGTGGAGAAAGGGGAACCCTCCTACACTGTTGGTGGGAATGCAAGCTGGTACAACCACTCTGGAAAACAGTCTGGAGGTTCCTCAAACAGTTGAAAATAGAGCCACCATACGATCCAGCAATTGCACTACTGGGTATTTACCCCAAAGATACAAATGTAGGGATCCGAAGGGGTACGTGCACCCCAATGTTTATAGCAGCAATGTCCACAATAGCCAAATTGTGGAAAGAGCCAAGATGTCCACTGACAGACGAATGGATAAAGAAGAAGTGGTATATATACACAATGGAATATTATGCAGCCATCAAAAGGAATGAGATCTTGCCATTTGCAATGACGTGGATGGAACTGGAGGGTGTTATGCTGAGTGAAATAAGTCAATCAGAGAAAGACATGTATCATATGACCTCACTGATATGAGGAATTCTTAATCTCAGGAAACAAACTGAGGGTTACTGGAGTGGTGAGGGGTGGGAGGGAGGGGGTGGCTGGGTGAGAGACATTGGGGAGGGTATGTGCTATGGTGAGCGCTATGAATTGTGCAAGACTGTTGAATCACAGATCTGTACCTCTGAAACAAATAATGCAATATATATTAAGAAAAAAAAAAAAAAGAAGAAGATAGCAGGAGGGGAAGAATGAAGGGGGGGAAATCGAAGGGGGAGATGAACCATGAGAGATGATGGACTCTGAAAAACAAACTGAGGGTTCTAGAGGGGAGGGGGTTGGGGAGATGAGTTAGCCTGGTGATGGGTATTAAAGAGGGCACGTTCTGCGTGGAGCACTGGGTATTATACACAAACAATGAATCATGGAACACTACATTAAAAACTAATGATGTAATGTATGGTAATTAACATAATAAAAAAATTTTTAAAAAAAGAGGAATGTTATCTAGGCCCTCCTGGTAAAGGAGTAAAGAAGTCATGTATGAAAAACCTAATCCCAAATTTTCTGTCTTGCTAAGCCTTTAGATTTGTTCTTCTACATTTTACCCAGGAAAGTCTATCACCTCAACTTCATTTACCACAAGCCACCACTGAGTCCACATTTATGTCCACCAAGTAAGCAATTGTTAAAGTCAGTTTCAGTCATTTGAGATAAAATTTCAACTCTATATTGATAAATTCAGCCTAATCCAATGCTATATAGTATTTATTCCTTGACATAAACTTTAAAGAAACTACTGGTAACATCTTCTTTTGGTGAATATGCAATTTCTTCCAAGTTTAGATTGTGTCTTATTCCCAGAGGCTGCTGAGTTCCAATATTAGTTTGGGTCTATAGGCAATGAGATAGTGAGGGATAAGCTTCTCCTAACTACCTTAGGTCATTTTATTCCAGGGTCTTTAAGAATGAGGAGACAAGGGCGCCTGGGTGGCTCAGTTGGGTTAAGCAACTGCCTTCGGCTCAGGTCATGATCCTGGAGTCCCGGGATCGAGTCCCACATCGGGCTCCCTGCTCAGCGGGGAGTCTGCTTCTTCCTCTGACCCTCTTTCCTCTCGTGCTCTCTATCTCTCATTCTCTCTCTCAAATAAATAAATAAAATCTTTAAAAAAATAAATGTACCATTCACCATCATTTAAAAAAAAAAAAAAAAAAAGAATGAGGAGACAAACCACCAGACAGTTGGAAGAAGGAATTGCTTCTTCTGACAAGGGAGTTCAGGATGATTTGGGGTTCAAGGTCCAAATATTCAGAAAAATCCATTCAAATGTGCCAATTATTCTAAGGACCCCGAACCTTCATTAAACTCCCCTATCCATCCCCCAGAGTCCTACAACTAATTATTTCCTTCATAACTTTCTATTACAACAGACATTTTGTCACCCGAAGCATTATATCCAATAGACATTTAATAACACTAAAGTATAAATGAAAACTAAGTTTTTACCATCACATGCCATGGACTACCAGTATTCCATTTTTCCCTAGTCATTCCTATTTCAGGTCTAACTAAATGAGATAACTAATACCACATTTCATATTTGAGATTCTGTTTCTTGGATCCTACAGCCTTATCAAACAGGATTGGATCAGTGTGATGATTAATTTTATGTGTTAAATTAGAGGGTATTTTAGGATAAGATTAAAATGTTTAACTGGTAAACCTGAAGCAAGCAGATTGCTCTTTATAAAGTAAGTAGGCCTCGTCAAACCAGTTGAAAGCCTAAATAAAACTAAGAGAACAGTCTCCCCAAGCAAAAGTCAATTTTCCAACAGACTGCCATTGAACTTCGTCTACACCATCTCCCATTCTGGGTCTTCAGGCTGCTGGCCTTCAGACTGGAACTGCACCACTGGCTCTCTGGTCTCCAGACCGCCAGCCCACACTACAGATTTTGGATTCACCAGCCTCCATGATCACATGAGCCAATTCCTTATAATAAAATCTTTCTTTCTATACATATACACATCTTATTGGTTCTGTTTTTGTGGAGAACCCTAACTATAAGAGTCAGGAAACCTGACCTGAAATTCCTGGAGAATTAGAGGTTCACAAAACTGTTATAAGGGCTGGGGGTTCAAATGTCAAGCAGGCTGATGCCGGCTTTCAGAAAATCTAGAAGTGCAAGTATCAGAGGGAAGTCACTACTCATGATCTCAGCTGCCTATAATACCAAACAAGGCAATTCTCAAGAGAATGCCAAGTAGCCACTGACATAGCCCTATTTCTGCCACCTGCTAAGGCCCATATCCTGCTCGCAGCTACCTCAGTAACTCATGGCCTTTCTTTCCCTTTGGCTTCTAAACTTATAAAAGTACTTCCCATCAGCAAAACCCAGCACAGAACCTGCTGAGAAGGGAATCTAGGAAATGTAGTTCCAAAGAGCCAGAATCATGTGATCATGGCTGGGAGGTAGGGGCTGTTGCTGAGTGTTCAGAAAGCAACAGGGCTGCTGCCAAGTTGGATACTACTACTCTGGATAATGCACCCTCCCAGCCTGTGATATGAACAAATCACACCCTACAGATTAAAGCATCCAAAGTACTTTACTTCTAGTGGGAGGAGATCTTGGTTTATGAAAGATTCAGACACCCAAACAGATCTCCTTTTCCAGTTTTCCCTCCTTATTCCTTCTTTCTTCTAGCCTCTGCTTTAGGACCCAGGTCCTTAGGTCACCAAAAAAGAACATTCTCTCTTCTAAGGTAAAACCCACTTTCCATTAAATGTTTGATTTACAAATAATCATGACTTGACAGCTGCCCTGGATCTGCCCATCAAATCCTCCTAAACCAGGCTTTCCTTCCTGTTGGTCTACAACCATTCCAGTAAGCACCAAAAGTCTTCCTCTGGGTCTCAAATCCTTTTTTTTTTTTTTTTTTTTGACCACTCATACATTTGTTCCCAGAGCTTCACATCCTGGCTTATTATCTCTGCCTAGATAAACATTAGCACAGCATATTATCATATCTAAAGCCCAATCATATTCCAATTTCTCTGGTTTCAGATTAGAATAACTTAATCTTTTTGGAGAGAGGAAATTTGGCAACATTTCTGTCCTTTGGCGATAAGAGTAGGACTGTGATTTTGCCAGGCCGCCAGAAAGAAGGAGAGGGCTATGCTAAATCCGACTTTGCCAGGCACCTGTACCCACCGGCCCTTGGGAAAGTTCAAAGGAGCCTAAGAAACAGCAGACACATGGGAAGCATAGTGGTGGCCAGGACCTGATGCTGCAATGCAAGGCCCTCTGGACAAAACAGGAATGGACCTTGAGGGCTGAGAACTGCACCATTGCAGAAGTCCTTGTTCCTATATCCAGAAGCTACGTGTTTACTATCTTCTCCCTGGACACCAGGATGATCTTGCCTCGGTGGCATGTATACAGAGACAGGAAGAGATAGATGCTCCCAGGAAAGGCTCAGACTCAATTTAGCAAGCAGCTTTGTGGCAGGAGGTGACAGAAGGGAGAACACAGTGCCTGCCTACATGACTTAAACCCCATCTATTTCTTTTTTTTTTTAAAGATTTTATTTTTATTTTATTTATTTGAGAGAGAGAATGAGATAGAGAGAGCATGAGAGGGGGGAGGGTCAGAGGGAGAAGCAGACTCCCTGCTGAGCAGGGAGCCCGATGCGGGACTCGATCCCGGGACTCCAGGATCATGACCTGAGCCGAAGGCAGTCGCTTAACCAACTGAGCCACTCAGGCACCCCAAACCCCATCTATTTCTAAGCTAGAGCTTAGAAATCTGACCAATCTACTTAGCTGTTCTTCTTTCTCAGGGCCAACCAAGGAAGAACTCACACATGGAGCAAAGATCAGGGGTCAGTGTGAACTGGGAGCCATGAGTTTGGTCTTTGCTAGACCTGTGTCCCTTCTCCTCCTACATAAAGAACCAACATTCTCTCGTGCCAGGCAGTTTCTAGATTAAGGTGACTTGGCTGAACTCAGGAAGAGTATGGCGTGCCTGCCAACATTTGTTCCTGATTCGTCTCCAGAACTTGTCCATTTCCCAATAGAACAAACACTAAAATAGATAAAATTTCACAACTCTCTAACTGACAGGAAGAAAAAAAAGTCCCTGTTCAGCTTAAAATGGTTTTGCAGTAAGAGGCTCCAGAGAATTCTTGAAGAGATTGGCACTGGCCATGCGTAGGCCAGAATGTACGCTTTCCAATTATCTGACATCCTCTTCCAACACATCCAGGGCACTCTCTGCATCTCATTTGCATCAAATTCATTTTAGCACATTTTTGATTACTATTTTATTATTCCCTTTTCAATCCCAAACTTTCAGTAACAGAGGTTTATTATCTTAAGTAATTCCTAGGCTTATAAGCAACCTTTACTCCCCACTACCCCCTCCACCCCCAATTCTCCACAAACTACCCTTCTTCCCCCACCACTGCACACACATAAGTATTCCTTATTACCACTCCTATCACTGGTGTAAAGTATTTCATAAAAATCATCGAAACTTGGACAGAAGCTGTCAGTCATAAAAAGGTGATTCTCAAACTTGCTTAGAAAATAGTCTTTTTTTTTCATCTCCACCATTCCTGATGTTGAGGGAATCAAGTCTTTAACATAAACCTCAATAGAATAGTCCCTGGTTTCCTGTCTTGGCGACCATATCACAACAGTGAAACATGTCCTGAGATTTTGATGATTGGTGGCGCAAGGTAAAAAGCAGGAGAAAAGAAGACCAAGGCAGTGGAAAGAATTGGACAGGGCAGGAGAACAGAGGAAGGACATGGAACAAAACCAAGAGAAAGAACTAGAAGAACCATGTGATCCTTCCTCAGCATCCCCCAAGGTTCAATGTTCCAGAGTCGGCATGGTCACCTGCCTTCCCAGGGACTTACACGCAGATGGAAAGTGGTAGATAACATGTTCCTGGAGCTCACAACATTCCTCATAGGAGAAGAGACCAAGAGATCTACGTGCAGCAAGGCTGACCCACAGCATAAGAGTCACGGCCATTCAAGTTCTAGTTTCAGAAACCTCACTAGTTTATCCGTGGTCCTGTGTTGTTCCCATCTCCAGACCACAGCTAGACTTTCAAGGCTTTTTTAATAACCTACTCTCCTGTGTTCACTGACCCACACAGAATTTTCCACCATGTAGGGAGAACTCCCCACTGAGAGAGAATTACCAAGTTCACACATAGAAGTTAATAACCACGAGGAAGGGTGAATGGTTCCTACTGCATCTTTCATGCCCAGACTCTAGAACTGAGACTAGAGGAGTGAACACATCTTAGGCTATGCCAGACAGGTGAAAAATGAGCTGTGAACTACCCCCTGCTGGAGGAGACAAGGCCTCTGGTTAAATCATAATAGCACAGTTGATACAATCTCAGAAGGAGGCTTGCCCCACTAATCCCTCAGGAGAAAACTGTCCATGTATAACGTCTCCAGCTCATTAGAGCTTCAGTTCATTTATTAAATATTGAGCACATCAGATGGTTCTCTTTGGTGTGGAGAAGCAGAGTCCTTGTTCTTGGAGGGGGATGCTGTGTATCCTCCTGAGAAAGTCCAGTTGGCCGTGCTAATTGCTAACAGATTTCTCACACAGTGTTATTTCTTCATCTGCCCAGGAAGTACACGCTGCACCACAGGAGATGCGGGACAGAACTTTGTTGCTAGGAGTCTAAATGATAGTGGCAATTAATTATTCACACCAGTAAAAGGAAGAAATTTAATGAGAGCCTAGCAATAGAACCTACTCTGGGAAGTTGTCTAAGATGAGGAAGAAACACAGACATCCCTGGTCACTTAGACTATCAATTGATCTTCAGGTGGAACCATGTCCTATGGCAGTATCCAGGACCTAGGCTAAGACTCATTTACAGGTCCCGGCACTGAGAACTGAAGGAAGGAAGTAACTTGCCAAGACATAAAGAAAGTAAGTGTCCCTGAGGTCTTATGATGTGCTGTATTCTAAGCATTTTATATCTATGTACTCACTCAATCCTAACAATTCTATAAAGTTGGCACCTCACAGCAAAGCTTGGCCGATTACCAATTACACCAATAGTGCCAATAATGTCCCATGTCTGGTAACTCACCTAAGAGAGAACCCTCCCCTACTTAAATTTCTATAGCCTATTTGCCTTCATCCTAGACATAGCTACCAAAACCAGCAAAGCCAACCCAGATTAAACCCATGCACAAGAGAGTTTTAATATATCTATGGAGTGTTAAAATCATGAGACAGAAAGAGTCCAGTTAGATGAGAAACAAAGGGGGTAGCTTCAATGATATGGTATAATACTCTAGATTCCTGTTCTTGTGGCCTCTGTCTCCTATCCTTGAATGCCTGTTGAGATCAAACTCAAATTTCCTTTTAGGCTAGCTCGAGTTTCTCCTCGCAATCAAAATTTCCCTGTCAACACTAATGTGCACACATGTAAGTATATGCATACATGCACACACGTGTGTGTGTTTATATCCACATGGTGAATTAAAGCATGTCAGGTAAAAGAGGTTCTATTGAGAAGATAAACAGAAAAGACTTGATCTAACATAACTGAGGGCTTGGAAGGAAAAATACTTCCCCCATTTGATGTCACAGGGTATTTTCTGGTTCTGAGCCAAGAATGATAACTAATGGCAATTAATACTAAGGTCTTCCAGTGTGCTAGCTTCCAAGCATTTTACACGATTATATTCATTTAATCCTAACAATTTTGTAACATGGGTACTATTGTAATCCCCATTTTATAAGTGAAGAAACTAAAAGAAAGATTAAGTAACTAGTTCAACGTCATCCAGTGTGTAAGTTGACAGAGCTAGGACTTGAACTCAGAGTATAACCTCTCAGCCTCTGATCTAGGTGGTGGATGGGCAATGGAGTCTCTAGGTTCCTCTTTCTCTTTAGTGGACCTCAAACCCAAAAAGAGGCTTTCAGAATTCCAGAGCAAAAACCTGGTGGGCATCAGCAAACAGATCAGCTTCCTAGGTACTAGGCAAAGGGAGGGTTTAGGATTAAAAAATTATAAAAATAATTCTTTAATTTGTCAGCCTGTGTGACTTAAACTACCACCTCAGCAGTCAGACAACTCTTCATTTTGATTTTTACCTAAATGTTAAGACCCATAGATAAGCAATGTTCCCTTTCTTAACATTCTGTCTGGCTACATCAGCCATGAGTCAGAGGCCCACTCAGTCTTCAGAGCCAGTGAGTACTGGTGGTTTGTGAATAAGTGCACACTAGCAATATTTATTATCACCAGTATGACCAAGTATTTAGCCCTCTGAAAAACAAGATTTAAAATAAAGTTTGACATTTAAAAAAAATTGTACGCTATTTTAAATGTGAAGAATTAAACTGTTATGTTTGTTTCCCAAGCCAGAGACCCAGAATCAGCCTGCAAACTCCTCCTGCAATTCAAATCAATCCACCACTCGAGAGCCAGCCCACAGCCATCCATTTCACCTTCTCTTAACTCTTGAGCAGAAAACATGTAACTTCTTCTCTTCTCACTGGCATAAAGAGCCTATCTGCATGAGAGAGGAAAGATGGTTGTGAAGAGCAGAGGACACAGGATACGAAATGCAAGAAACATACTGTAGGTTATTGGGAAAAGGTACCATAAGAGTCATAGGCAGAGCTGGACAGTCATACAAAATATAAACTTCCTAAAGAGAACAGCTATTGTTTCAACGGAATCATTCCAAATTTTGTCTTATGTCTGGAGACAGAAAAGAAAATCTATCCAATTTATCTGAGTTCAGAGTCTGAAGGAGCTGGCTTACAGGATTTCTTCCTATGAAAACTTTTCAAAGGAATAACCTGATTTCCTGTTTATTACAGATTGCCAACCAGATAATGCAATTTCAGCTCCCTGGATATCCTGCAATACTTTATAATCCAGAGAATATAAAGGAGCAAAGGGGTTGGAAAAGCAGGGTAGAGCAAAGGATAAATACCTTTTTTCTTTTTGTAAAACAACACAGGACATACTGTCAGCATTTTCAACTTCAACAAGAAATAAAAGAGAATAAAGAATTTGGAAATCTAGGGCCTAGAAATATTTCCATTCCCTTCCTGCCTTTCATTCATTCCAAGCTGATGTAAGAAACCTGGGCAATTACTAATGTTTGCTTAGTCTACATTCATAAGTGAAAAAAATCTGAGTATGGGAAGAGAGAACAGAGCATGCAGAGAGATTCTGGAGAAGAGAACAATAAGATCAGCCATGTCACAAACACGGCACTGTCCTTTACAAAGCAAGTTTCTAGTGACTCTAGAGGTCACATCTAAAAACACTTACTTAGCATGTCCAAAGTCCACCCATATCCCCTCATTTTCTTCTGTTTATTCCTATCCATGTAACACATAGACAACTTATATTTTTCTAGTATTTTATAATTTACATTTTCCCATTCATCGTGTCTCTTGGTACTCCAAGCAAGCCTACTTACAGGAACCATTACAGATAGGAACACTGAGTCTCACGAAGACTGGGACTTTTACCCAAGATGTGATAGGGATCTGTCTATAACATTTGCCCAGATATTAACCCTTCCCTTTCCTGCATTATTTTTGACTCCCAGAATCCATCTTCCCCTTTAAAAATATTCAGACACAACATCTCATCTGAGCAACAAGTACCTCTTTTTCTCTCAATCCATATACTCTAAGTAGAGCTGACTCCGTTCCAAGTGTTCTCAGATTTGGCCTATTGAGTATCAAATGTCCTCAGTTTGTCTCTTTTTTTCTTTATTTGTTCTTTTGTTTCTTAAATTCCACATATGAATGAAATCATATGGTATTTGGCTTTCTCTGATTTATTTCACTTAGCATTATACTCTCTAGGTCCACCCATGTTATTGCAAATAGACATATATTCTTCTTCATCCACTCATCTACTGATGGACACTTGGGTTGTTTCCATACTTCAGCTATTGTAAATAATGTTGCAATAAAAATAGGAGTGAATATATCTTTTTGAATTAGTGTTTTCATTTTCTTTGGGAAAATACCCAATAGTGGAATTGCTAGATCATATGGTATTTCTATTTTTAATTTTTTGAAGAACCCTCATAATGTTTTCCACAGTGGCTACACCAATTTTCATTCCCACCAACAGTGCACACGAAGGTTCCTTTTTCTCCACAATCTCACCAACACTTGTTATTTGTTTTTTTGTTTTGTTTTGTTTTGTTTACTTTAGCCATTCTAACACATGTAAGGTGATATATCTCATTTTGGTTTTGATTTGCATTTGCCTGATGATGAATGATGTTAAGCATCTTTTCATGTGTCTGGTGGCCATTTGTATGTCTCCTTTGGAAAAATGTCTATTGAGGTCCTCTGCTCATTTCTTAATCAGATTATTTGTTTTTTTGGTGTTGAGTCATGGAGGTTTTTTATATATTTTTGATATTAACTCCTTGTCACATATATCATTTGCAAATATCTTCTCCCATCCAGTAGGTTGCCTTGTGGTTTGCTGATGGCTTCCTCTGCTGTGCAAAGAAATTTTTATTTTGATGTAGTCCCAATAATATGATTTTGCTTTTACTTCCCTTGCCTGAGGAGACATATCTAGAAAAATGTTTCTACAGCCAGTGTCAAAGAAATTACTGTCTATGTTTTCCTCCAGGAGTTTTATGGTTTCAGGTCTCACATTTAGGTCTTTAATCCATTTTGAGTTTATTTTTGTGTATGGGGTAAGAAAGTAATCCAGTTTCATTCTTTTGCATGTAGCTGTCCAGTTTTCCTAGCAGCATTTGAAGAGACTGTCTTTTCCCTATTGCATGTTATTGCCTCCTTTGTTGTGGGTTTATTGGCCATACATGCAAGGGTTTATTTCTGAGCTCTCTGTTCTGTTCCATTGATCTATGTGTATATTTTTGTGCCAATATCATACTGTTTTGATTACCACAGCTTTGTAGCATATCTTGAAATCTAGGATTGTGTTATCTCCAGGCTTGTTCTTCTTTCTCAAGTTTGCTTTGGCTATTCAGGGTCTTTTATGGTTCCATACAAATTTTAGTATTTGTTTTAGTTCTGTGAATAATGTTGTGGGTATTTTGATAGGGATAGTATTGAATCTGTAAACTGCTTTGAGTAGTATTAACATTTTAACAATATTGATTCTTCCAATCCATTAGCATGGAACATCTTTCCATTTGTGTCATCTTCAATTTCTTTCATCAGTATTTTCTAGTTTTTGGAGTACAGGTTTTTTTCCTCCTTGGTTTATTTCTAGGTATTTTATTATATGCCCTTAGGATAATAATTCAATCAGGACTAATGAGGTACAAATATATTTGGTTGGGTCTGCTGAAAGAAAGGTGATCTCTTTTCCACAAGAACTGAACCTCACAAGATGGAGCCTGGTATCTCTAACAGCTATCATATGGAACCTGATATTGAAACCAACTATGGCACTTTATGAGCCTCTGGATCAAACCACATATGAAGGGAAACCGTCCATCTTTTCAGCTACGTAAAGCAACATGTTTCTTTTTTTTCTTAATCTAGTTTGAATTGGGTTTTCTTCCACTTACAACTGATATATTACCCAATGCCTTGAGTCTGTCCCTCCCCAAAACATTCCTTAAGACAAAGAGGATAATCTTCCCAGATAGAAGATTAGGACATAAATGGTCACACTGCCAGAACTTCTACCTAAATATTCTATCACCAGGTAGTAAGCTTCTTTTCGTGACATCATGATGTTTATCTCTTGCTTCCACTCATAGTTTTTCCTTGGGCTGTATAATCTCACTCTTCCTCTCCTACCAGAATAATTCATGCCCTACTGACAAAGCTAGGCTCATATTTTCCCTTCTTGGAACTCCTCTGGCTAATCCTGGTTCTTAATTACATAGACTTTTTGTTACTATATATAATTTTAGATACCTTATCTTTCCAAATGGACTCTAAGATATATGAAGATGAAAGCATGGTCTTAGACTACATCTAATTCATCACTGGCCTAAAAAGTATGTACAGGGTACACATTATCAACAGGCAGTGTTCTTTACTTGAACTAGCAAAAGGAAGTGCAAAGCGGGTAAGAGATGACACCACAGCCAGATAGCTAAGTGATGAAAGAATGAAGAGATGGCTGAGTTAATCCCTGTGGTATCCGTAATACTGGCTTTGTGATTCCATGTAAACTTTATGAATTTACTGAGGAACCTACAGAATATAACAAGATTCCTAACCCCACAGTAGGCCTTCAACAAATTTTTTAAAAATCTAATTAAGAGTTGGGCACCAATCCAAGTTATTACTCCATGGAATATTCCCAGAAGTGCTTTCTTAATGATAATAAATAATCAAAACATTTTCTCATGGCTTATTTTTTCATGTTTTATTCATGTGTTAACAAATAATAAAAATAGTAACAACCATTTTGTCAAATATCTACTATGTGCAAGACATTGCCAGACTGAGAGATATTTTGCATATATTATATCCAATCCTTTAAAAAAGCTGCAAAGTATGTATTATTATTGACTTTTTGAAAATAAACAAGAGTACCTTAAAGAAGTTAAGTAGGAGTTCTGTTTGGGCAACCAGAAAACCAAACAAATCTCTTGACCAAAAATCACATAGAAATATGGGCTAAAATAATATGAACATCTGTTAAAGAGCTGAGCATGTAACAAAGCAAGTGACAATTCCAAGCCAAAAACAAAGAGGGATCTGAACACACAGGAGTAAGGATGTGACCTGCAGCTGCAGCAGTGTGGGAGGTGGTAAGGACTCCTGGCTTCTGTAACCCATTCCCTTGGATTTTATGCCCAGACAGAACCAGGAGATAAAGTAAGGTATAGAGTTGGAATTAAGTCACTTCACGTAAAACCTCAATAGAAACCTCAACGGGCTGTAAATTCAGTAAAAGTGTGAACTAAAAACCCTATCTACTAGCACAGAGAAATATCAGGAAAGCTTTTTCTGTTGGGGCCTGGGCACTGGTAGAAATAAATTAAAGTTTACCCTAACGACTTATAACCAGTTATGTGTCTCTGTGAGTGTGCTGAGTATGAATTTACCACTCCCAGGCTCTAGGAAAACATAAAACAGTTTCTGGCCTATGAATGCCCCTAGAGCACCTGGGAGGAAAAACAAACAAAAAGGACACATGGTTTCAGCCCAGGCCATACAGGATTCAAATAGAAAATGCACTGCTGGATTAGCTTATACTACAAAATGTGTAATAATACAAACTACAAAATGGTAAGAACAAGAAAATCTCCTCAGTAAACCAGAGTCAGCATATAAAACATACAGCAGGATTAGACTCCTGAGATCTTCGAATGATGGAACTATCAGGGAAATTGCAAAATAAATATTTTAAATAGCTAATTTAAACTCAGTGAACAGGTTAAGCAAATTAGATATACCTGAAGAAAGAATAATGAACATGAAAGTATTTGCGAGGGAACTACCAAGAATTATGTCTAGAGAACCAAAGAGATAAAAAATATAAACTAGTGTTGAGGAATATGGATGACAAAATGAGAAGGCCCAACATATGTCTAGGGGGAGTTCCAAAAAGAGAAAACAGAGAGAAATGGGAAACACATTAGTGGAAAAGATAACAGCAGAAGATTTCCGAGTAGTGAAGAAAGACATACTTCAGGATGTACAATTATTTATGAGCAGAATAAGTACAAATAAATTCCTGCCTAGATACTCATTGTGAAGGTCCACAACAGCAAAGAAGAGATGTTAAAGACATCCAGAGAGAAAAACCAGGTCATCCACAAAGGAACAATTAGACTAACAATATGTTTCTCAGCAGCAACAACAGAAACAAAAAGACAAAGAAATCATATCTTCGAAGTATTGAAAGAAAGAAATGTCAACCTTGAATTCTTTATCAATCTAGACCATGATTCATGAGTCAGAGTGAAATAAAGACCACTTCAGGCACACTAGGTCACAGAGCTTTCTCCTAACAAATACTTGCTCAAAGAACCAGTAAAAAATGTACTTTAGAAGGGATTCTCAACCCAAAAGGAAGGGCTGAACTACATGAAGGAATGATGACCAAATAAATTTTTTAAATGTGGTTATTCTAAATAAGCATTAATTATAAAATCAGTAATAATAAGAATTGGTGAATATAAAATCAGACAAATCTTAAAACTGAACAATAAATCCTCAAAAAGAGAGAGGACAACTATATTCTAAGATTCTTTGTTGCTTAGGAGAAGAATAGAGACTTCACTAAGCCAAACATGCATTTAAAATGTTAAGCATGACCTTTAAAAAATGAAAGCAGAAGGCATGAATTTCAAAGAGTAGAAGAGGGAAAATGGATAAAAAATAACAATCAATTGATAAGGCAGTAAAAAAAGGGGAAAAACAGGACAAGCAGAGTCAAGAGAAAGCATAAAATAAGATGGAGAAATAAAATCAATTATTGTATTAATCACAACAAATATATATTACATATATTAATTAAAAAACTGACAGATTACAATTAAAAATGTTCAGTAACATGCTGCTTATATGAACAGATAATTCATAGAAAGCCAAGCCAGAAGACATATTAGAACATGAATAAATGTTCAACCTTACCAGTACTTAGGGAATTGAAAGTCAAAACAATAATAGTGTCCCATTTCAAAGCTATCACCTTAAAAAGTCTGACTACATAATTGGTAGAAATAAAAATTGGCACAACCCCTTCGGAAAGATATTTGGTAAAATCCAGTATAGTTAAAAATACATGTATCTTTAACCTTACAACACTACTCCCAGGTGAACATCCTAGAGAAACTGTTACAAAAGTATATATGAATTTATATTCAGAAATACTTATTATAGCCAAAATTTGTAATCATAAAAAAAAACTACAAGCAGTAAATGTACATCATCAGAAACATCACCTTAAAATCTAAATTAAGATAAATGGAATGCTATGCAACCAGTAACACGAACAAATGAATAAATGAGTGAATGAATGAATTACAACTATGTTCATAAAGACAGATTTCAGAAACAATGTTGAGCAACAAGGGCAAGTTGCAGTCAGATATTATACTATTTGATATTATTTGTATACAGCTTAAAAATATAAATTCTTACAGATTCATGGATATGAAGTATAAAAATTTGCAAAAAAAAGGACAATGAAAGGTTCAGGAAAAGAGGGAATACACACATTGTACTAAAACTGAACTTGTAATGCTTTTTTTTAATACATGAAGCAAAAATACAAAATGTTAAAATTAGACAATGTAGGTGGTATGTCCATGGATTTCACTGCATCAGTCTTTGTACTTTTACTTATGGTTGAAATACCTCATAAATTTAGAAAATACATATAGCATAAATACATACGTTTTATTTTTTTAAAAAAGCTTTTAAAAATAAAAAAAATTAAGAAAATAGTAACATTTGAGCAGTGTGTTAGTGTTTCTCAAACTCTAATGGCATATAAATGACTGGAGATTTAAAAAATAAGTAAATAAAAAAATAAAATAACAAATGACTGGAGATTTTGTTAAAAGCTAGATTCTCATTATAAGGTTTGGGGCAAAGTCTAAGAACATGCATTTTGCATAACATCCCCAGTGACATTGACCAACTGGTTTATAGATCCCACTTTCAAAAGAAAGTTGGGAGATTATATTATTCCCCAAAATGTGTTGCACATCTCTGACAAGGATTATACTTCCCCAACCCCGTTGATGTCAGGCTTGGTCATGTGTGGCTTTCACCATGAAATGGCCAAAAGTGATATGTGATTATTTCCTAGGAGAGACTTGAAGGCCAATATGTTCCTTTCCATGATTTCTTTCCCTTCTGCAATAAAATTAGCGATGGTCCAGGTAGACGTGTCTCAATCAGCCTGGGTCAAGAAATAAAGATTCAAAAAACAAACCCAAGCCCACTGCCTGGGTAAGGTAGCATGGGTGCAAAATAGAAAACTTACACTGATATAAGCCCCTGATATTAGGGGCTATCTGTTACTGCAATATAACCCAGCCTAGTCTCTGATTAATACAAGCCATATGGTATGGTGTATATATGTATATGTATATATATATATATATATATGTATTATATGGGTTTAAAGAACCACCCTGGGGCACCTGCCTGGCTCAGTGTGTAGAGCATGTGACTCTGGATCTTGCGGTCATGAGTTCAAGCCTCATATCAGGGTGTAGAGTTTACTTAAAAAAAATAAAATAAAAAATAAAGAACCACCCTCCACCACTTACTTGAGTGGGGACTTTGGCCAAGATACTTAACTTTCCTGGATCTCAGCTACCTCATATGCAAAATAGGAATAAAACTTGATTGTCTCAGTGTAGAAAAAACATACATACAACAGCTCAGAAAGAGTGTGCTTGTGAATGAACTAGGTCCCCACAACCCCTCCCAAAAAGAAGGAAATGAAGAGGAGAGAAGAGAAGAAAAGAAAGATGAGGAGAAAGAGGAAAGGAGGGAGAAAGACAAATCTAAATTACTTTCCAGATCATACAGCTCACAGGTTCCTAGACTGAAACACCAACCCAAACAGTTTCACTCCAAAACCCAGTCCTTTTCTACTCTGCCAGGCTGATGAAGCCAGTCTGACTGAACAGATGTTGTCAATCTGAAGTCTTTTTTAGTTTGAAAGGGCTGACCCTCACTCTTGACTCATCCCCAACCTCCTCTGGAGCACCCCTTGATGCATCCCCAACCTCCTTTCTTTCCACCTAGCTTCCACTCATTCTTCACCTTTCTTAATCCCAGAAATCAGGAGCACGTGCCATGGCTTTGGAAAAGGAGAATGAATAACACTATAAATTTTAATGGACGAAGGCAGATTTGACCATCCTTGGAAGGCCAACTTCTTACAGTTTATATCTGAAAACTTGCCCTGTCTCCCCAGAGGAAACAACCTAATCACGCCTTCAGCTTTTTACTTAACAAATTACTAAGTATTTGCCAAGTTCTTTCTCAGAGTCTACGACTATGCTCCCAGTTAGTTGCATGATCTGGGAACGGAAAGACATTAGCCAGTGATGCTGATAACACTGAATGGGAGAACAGTGCACATGATGAAAACTTAGAAATGGAAAACAAAGCCCCAAGGATTTAAATATATAAAGAAGAGATTGAATTTAAAAAAAAATGCAACTATATATAAATTAAAATATCTTCATCTTAGGAAGAATTATCCCAAAGCACAGAAAGTCACTGAGAATGAAAAAGAGGCTGGAAGGGATGACAGAGTGATAGGTAAGAATGAATGTTGGTGATAAATATGTATAAGATACGAAATCTCAATGCACTATTCCAACAAAAAGGGCCATTGTTGTTTTGTTTTGTTTGATTACATAAGAAAAGGGAATGTATCCCAGAAAAAACAGATGATCATTTATCTTTAAGAAACTGATTAAACTGTACCTAGAATGCTGCACACTGCACTTGTAGCAGCTTGGGAACTAGTAATAAATAAGAGGATGAACGTTGCTCTGAATAGGATGAGTTGAACAGCTAATGGGTCGGCAGGTGACTCAGAGTCAACTAACACTCAGCACCCACGGTGGGCCCAGCTCTATCTTGGGTCCAAAGATAGAAAGTTTCCAATCCCATTTGGTTTCAATCCTGACTGGAGTCAAAGGAAAGATCATACATTAACTTTACTATTTTTACCTTTTGACAGGAGTGAAAAGCTTCCCGAGAAGCACAAATCACATACATTTTTTTCTAATTTACTTTTAATCTCAGGAGTTGGCTAACTCCAGCACACAAGCTGCATCTGTAATAGCAGCCTTCATTTCCACTGCTCTTGTCAAGAGGGCTGAGAAATATAAACCAACTGATTAGAAAGAAAGCCCCTTTACTGTTAGAATCAACAGTATGGTGTGTTTGGAAGGCAGCCTAACAGCACTTCCCTCAGTCTCTCTGCTGTGGTTAGATTTGCTCTTTCAAATCAAAATGCTCCTCCACCAAGGCCCTGCCTCTTCTCCCTGAATGCTATAGGGAAAGGTAAAAAGTTTCATTATGCCTCTAACCAATAGTACAGTGCCATTTATAGTGGAAATTTTCCTCTCAGCCTCTACCCAAAGTGCAACATGGGATATTAGCCATTACTATTCTCAATCTAAGACAATGAAGGGAGGTACCCGTCAGAGTCTAATGAAGTCTCCATACGAATAAAGGGATAGTGGTACATCTGGGAATAGAAAGAGGCGAAAAAAAAACTTGCACAGATACAAGATGGAAAAGAAGTGGCTCTCTGTATCATGAGTGGGACGGTTTAGAAAACAGCATGGATCACCACCGGACCAAGGAATAGCCACAGGCACTAGAATTTAAACAGCTCTAGAGGACTAGGTCAGTTCTAAGCTTAACAATAAGTAAGAGTTAATATAGCTAATATTTATTACACAGCAGGTACTGTTCATGTACTCTTTCAGCCACACCCCGATCACCATCATTCCCATTTTAGAGATGAGGAGATGCAGCAGAGAGAGACAAGGTAGTGGACAGTCACAGGGCTAGTACTTTGGCAGAAGTGAGATTTGAACCCAGGAAGTCTGAAGAGGAAGCATGCGGAGACATCAAGGGGCTTATGGCACTTGAGAGCACAACATGGGAACCAAAAAGAAGAGCCACAAAAGAAAGACGTTTTTAAAGTAAGAATTACAAAGTTAATTTTAAGAAAGTCAGCTTATTTATGCCGGAAGAAAAATGAAGGCACACTCCCTGGAGAAGAAAGAGAAGAGAGAAGGAAGAAGGAGTGAGGTGCATTTATATTCTTTTGAAACCCTTGCTTTCCAGCAATTTGCTTGAAACAGGCACATGGGTTTTGACACAATTGCTTGAGCAGTTTAAACGAGTCACTCCAATTGAAGGACTAATAATTCAAGATAGGCTTGTACTTGATTGCATATGTTTAGTGATTGTGAAAAAAAACAAATTCATTTTTTCCTACACTGCTTTACATTTTTATAGGCAAAAGTATGTATTTGGGTAAGGAGGAATGTTAATAATGTCCAAAACTGAATAATGCCCCCCAAAAAGAGAATCCTAAATCAAAGTACTTGCTTCCATATGGTTATCTTTTCTTTTTCTTACTGAATATCCACTTCCCCAGCCTGGATCAAGACCTCAATAGAGGGCGCCTGGGTGGCTCAGTTGGTTAAGCCACTGCCTTCGGCTCAGGTCATGATCCTGGAGTCCCAGGATCGAGTCCCGCATCGGGCTCCCTGCTCTGCAGGGAGTCTGCTTCTCCCTCTGACCCTCTTCCCTCTCGTGCTCTCTATCTCTCATTCTCTCCCTCTCAAATAAATAAATAAAATCTTAAAAAAAAAAAAGACCTCAATAAACGTGGAAGAAGAACTCACCATGTATCAGGTGCTATGTGAGGTACTGAAGACACAAGATTCCTCCCCAAATGAAGCCACAATCCCACAGAAAAGACAAATGTAGAAATAAAAGAAATATAAGGTAGAAGTAATAAATTCCAAAGTGTGGGGAAGGGAAAATTGGCTACATACATTTAAAGGGCAGAAGAGTTATAGGTGATTGAAGCATTCTGAAGAGGTTTACAAAAGAAAATAGAGATTGGATTGAATCCAAGGTAAGATTTTGAAAGGGAAAAGGTATTCCAGGGAGGAGGCTTGGCATGAATGAAGGCTCAGTAGTGGAAAAAGACAATGCATATTTGAGAAATACTAAGGGCCATAATCTGGCCAGAATGCATATGGCATGCTTATGTGGTAGAAGTGGCCAATACAGTTGAAAACCTAAACTGGAGCCATATAGAAGATTTAAAATTTTAAGGTTTTTTTTTTTTTTTAAGATTTTATTTATTTATTTGAGAGAGAATGAGAGATAGAGAGCACGAGAGGGAAGAGGGTCAGAGGGAGAAGCAGACTCCCTGCTGGGCAGGGAGCCTGATGTAGGACTCGATCCCGGGACTCCAGGATCATGACCTGAGCCGAAGGCAGTCGCTTAACCAACTGAGCCACCCAGGCGCCCTAAAATTTTAAGTTTTAACAGAGATAGCTATTAAGGTTCTCATGCAGAAAAGTGGCAAGGTCAGAGAGGATATACTATAGAAAAATCACTATGCTAGTAGAAGTATGGAGAGTGGCTTGGGCAAGAAAGAGCCCTGAAGTAGGGGCTGAGAAATCTTCAGACCCCAGCTATGAACTACACCCTCAGCCACAAACAACCACCATTCAGAGGCCTGCCTTTGCTCATGGAAGGGATAAGGCAAGAAAACATGAATGAATTTGTCTGTCCCACCCTTGCAAGAAAAAAACAAGTCCATGTGAAGTAGCATATGAAGATGGCTACCACACGGCCAGCCTGTGGGACAGTCTCTGCCATCTGTCCTTAAAATTGAAAGTTTCTTCCTCATCCTGCAGTTATGTTCCTGGGCTCAGATAATCTCTTCAGATTTTGCTTCTGACCTTCTGCTCTGTTTCACTGTCTGACTGCTATCCAGTTTCCCCTCATTAAGTTTCTATCTCTACCCATGGGTACTTTGTTTGGTTGCAAACTGGTCGTTTGGTTGACCAGATTCCTAGACTCTACATTCCAATGTTGCCCTGGAATGGTGCTTTCAGATCTATCTTGGTTCCATACTCTGCAGCCAAGGGGCATTCCAGCCCCGTCAGTATCCAAGCTAGGATCTGAAACCTCTTGTGTCTGGAGCCCCAGAACCCCACTTATGAGGAAAGATTAAAAGACAATGTTACCTCAGAGAAGCACTTTCCAAGTGTTTCCACTTCCCAGGCTTTCTGGAAAGAACTGAAATCATCCCACTGACAGTAGCCAGAGTTATGAGCTATAAAATACCAAAACAGGAAGAGACTTTGGAAGTCATCTAGACCTTCCTATCTTCCTCATTTTATCCAAAAAAAGATATTTTAAGTGGCTCATTTAAAGGTCTTTTATTCATAGCCTGAACTTCTTCTACTTCTAAACCACTGTATGTTGAAAATTCCTATAACTGAGTATAATAATTTCATAGAAATTTTGGAGCAAATGGATTATTAATAAATACTAGCAACTAATCATCAAATTTACTATGATTACAATTGTATTCCATTTTTCATTCATTCATTTCACTCATTATTCATAGTCACACAAAGTGGCAACCAGAACTAATATCCCCTGACTCTCAATCCAATAGGTGTTTGTTAGCAGTTAGAATGTATAAGGTGTTATATATCTAAATTACATATGCAATTAAGACCATAGTAGCTGCATAATTTTTACCCTCATCCTATATCACTTTATTATATAACCCTGCATTGCTTATTAATTCTTTCATTCAATCATCTTGGCTTCCCAAATAGACTGAAATTCTTAAAGGGCAGGCACCAGACCATCTTCTTGCATCCCCAGCTACCAAGCATGGTGCTAGACACAAGGTAGACCCCCACCTATTATCTAGTATGTTGGCTGGTTAAAAAGAGGAGGTGAATTTTTACACCCTTCGTATTTAAATATATGATCTAGTATGTTATCAGTGTTCTATTAGGAGTGTAAAATTATGGGCAATTTTTTTTTACTCTTTTTTAGTGATGGTAATTTAGATATATTAATATTATACTCTTAGTGAAATAAATGAGAACTAATATCCTCATCTACCACCAGCAATTAAGGAAATATGGAGTGATTCCATTATCTGCAGATGAGAAAACCAGCTACTGAAATCTTTCTCAGGAAAAAGACCTAATCCTTTATTTAATACACATTTCCTTTGCTGAATTAAGCAAAGTGTCTCCCTTGCCGCTTTCTACCCCTTGCCATTCTTTACCCGTAACAAAACTGCAAGTGTAGAGGGAGTTCTTAATCTAGAACTTGTTACTTTGAACAAAGTGGGAGTTGTTTCCCCTTTAACACTCACAGAATAGTGGCTTCATAATCTCAAATAGATATTTCCCCAAAGTTGGGGAGAACATATGGAAGAAGTGTTCAATTTTGTAAAACCCATCATATGAATTAGGACACTGATGAGTAGTGGTCCGAACATTTTCTTCCACTTCTAAACCACTGTATGTTGAAAAATCCTGTAACTAAATACAGTAAATTTTACAGAGATTTTGGAGCAAATAGATTATTAATAAGTATTAGCACTAATCATCATATTTACTACTAATACAATTGCATTCCATTTTTCTACAAATTACTCTGGACACCTTCACAGTTAAATATAAAAAACAAATAAATGAACAAAAACATCCTAGCACCTCCGGCATTTGAAAGTAGAAATTGCTGGGCTGTAAAACTAGTGAGTTATTTGTCATGTAGCTTAATTCTGTCATAAAATGCTAATCAGCCTTTCTGTCACTTTGCTCTTGCCCCATATCTTTTTATGAGAACATTAACATGGTTATTACAGAACAGAGACTCTTATGGCTGCAAACATACTTACTATTTACGTATATTTTTGTCCAACAACAACAACAAAAAGCATCACCACCAAAAGCCCCCAACTCCCAATTAACCGTAATCCTAGTTTCTGGTATGTTGGGCTTTTAGTCAGCTATGCCATCTGGATGATGGTATCAGGTAAAGGCTAGGATTAGCTTTCTCTTGTCCGGATCATCATGTGGGTGTCAAGCTGTGAGCCTTTCTTCCTATCTCACCACAGAGCAACTGAAGCATCCTTTGTAGAGCTGGTAAAACACAGGCTATATTTTTGGTGGCTCTTTTCAATAATCCTTACAATGGAAATATAGATTCTGGAATACAATTTCTCAAAGGCCTTAAGAGTTGGACCCTATTCCCAGAAACTGAAGCAGTAAGCCCCCCAGAAAGCTTCTTCTTACACATGTGCAATCTCACTAGTGAACAGCTTTAAGACTGGGTAATTCTTCCCAACACTGGGCCTTGTGCTCGCTTCGGCAGCACATATAACAACACTGGGTCTTGAATAGAGCTGTCAGGCATCTTAGGTCTCAGTAACTTGTCTTACGACCCACACAGAAGCTAGTGTCCTGCAAAGACATGTTTATACCATAAAATATGTACTTTGAACTCAGTTCTGAATTTGAATCTTGGCTCCATCACTTAATCTGTCTGTAGCTCTTGTCAAATCACTTGTCTTTTCTGAGACTCTGGCTTTGTTGCTGTTCATTAAGTTGTTGTGAAAATTAGAATAATGTCTAAAAACCACTTGGTACAAAACAATGGCAACCATTACTATTATCCTTATCACTACCGCTACTGTTAACTGACTTTCCATCAGAGCCACGTTGGGTGTTCAATTGCATTAACTATATTCTAGTACAGTATTTTCTGTCCTTCATCTAGATTTCTGAGCTCTCTTTGTTTACCTACAATTTAACTCTCTCATTTTACATGTTTTAATTTAGGCTGCCTTGGGTCCCCACTGGAAGTAGAGTAGGCATTATAAGTAACTGTCTTCATTGTCTTGTCCAAAAAAGTAAAGCAAAGAGGGTCTCTAATATTCCTGATGTTTCAATCTCTGCTTTTTGATTCTAACCAAGGAGTGTGAGAGAAATCAATCTCTTGACTATTTCCTTCTCCCCAGCTGTGAGCCCAAAAATCTGCATATAAATTCCACTTCGCATAACACCTAGACATGTGAATCAGTAATTCTCAAGTTTATTCATTAAACGTGATAGCTCTGAACTTGGATGAAAATGGGCAGAATGCAACAAGATTCATCAGCTATTCTTATGTTTAGTGACCTGAATGCAAACCATTCAGGTGATTAAAAATATTTTGGCTTTCTATCCGTATATCTTTGAAATTGTGCAGGTCTACCCTGAAGTATGATGGTGATGATGATGATGGGGAGGATAAATTAATATAGACATGCCAGGAATTATCAGAACTGCCAAGCTCATCAGAGCAAGAGTCCACAATAGACAGGCCTGTCTTCTTTGTCATAGTTCCCTTTTGCTGCCACCTGGGCCCTCTTGGGAGAAGTTTAGGGGAATCCTAGTGGGGAAAGCCTGACAGGAATTGGAGAAACTCTGAGGTCTCCTTGGCAGGTGAGCACTCGGAGTGTTCCCTGTCTCTCCTGCTAGTTGCTATGAGATGTCTAGGCAATCAGAAGTCAATTGTCATCAAGAAGAAAATTCCTGTCAAGAGTCACTTAAACTGTGTCACTCAGGAGGAAAAATCGATACCAACAATCTCACAGACACTACTGATTTGGAAAAGTCTCCCCATCCCCTCCCACTCACACTAAGGAGCTATGTTACAGCGCTCACCTAGATGGTAAAAGAAAACGGAAAATGCAGTCCCACCATTGAGCAAGCAACACCCTCACCCCAAAGCCTTGCTGGCTCATCACTCACTTCCTGACACTCTCTCTGATCAGAAAGAGCAGCAAAGAAATGCTTCAGCATACAAGTCTGAATGAATTTTATAATTTTTTCATGTAAGTGAATTCTCTTCTAGCCTCTATTCCTATCTCACTCCAAATGCAAACGGAGTTCTCCTTTGCTCTGCTTTCTTTTCATGTATTAAGGGCTCACAAAAGGTGATGCCTTGCTGATCGGAGCTGGTATTCTTTCCTGGTTCTGACCCGCATTCAGGAGAAAGCAATTAGCATCAGTAATAACAAGAGGACACAGATGCAGGCTCCTTAGCACAGGCAGTCTGATAAGTATCCAAGTAAGCAGACCTGATCTGGGAGGAGGAGCTGTTATATGTTGCTGCATATTCTGTTCTCATAAAGAACCACTTCCTTTGTAGGTCAATGTCTGCAGAATCTGCCTCCTCCAAGAATTATTCAACCTTTTCATGGGTAGAAGAAAGAAGGCTGGGTTTTGTTTTTGTTTTAATTTTTTGGTAGTAGCTCTACTGCCTGTGGACTAACTCTGAAAAAGCCCCAAATACGTAATATATATATATATAATACCTTCCCTTAGATTAGGCAGAAACACAATCTGGAATGGATGGCCATTCTGGTCAAATCTGGCGCTCTGAACTCAGATGAAAATGGGCAGAATGAAGCAGGATTCAATAAAGGAAAAAATGGTAATACATTTCATGGTTTATAAAAGAAGCACTTAAAGTTTGGATCAGTTCCTACTGAACTCACTTAAATAGGCAAAACAAACCCATAAAAAAATTTTCATACAAATGTTCACAGACAAAAAATTCATTGACAAAACTTTTAGAAGCAATTTTAGCAAAGTCTCCAAAGAAATCTGAGGTCATGGTGTCCTCTGGCTGCTTGCCGGACACTACCCAAGGTTGGAGGAGGATGAGATTTCAGGCCAACCGAGGAACTGATAACTCCTGAAGTTAGAACAAGACACTGAATATCAAAAGATATTGAATCTAAAAACATTATCTCTATAAGTGATTTCAGAAATTACCAAACCCAATCTCCCTCTTTTTGCAGAAAAGGAAAGTGGGTCTCAACGGCTTGAGATTCCGCCCTGACAATACCCAAGAGCAGAAACGTACAGCAGCAGGTTAGAACTCAGGCAGCATGACCCCCAGTCCAGGGCCTTCTCATTCTGTGGCACGTATTTCAGAGCAGCAGAGAAGCAGAAAAGGCAGGGAGGGAAGTGCAGATGGCTCATGATGCCTCCAGAGACAAGAGACCCGCAATCCAACCCCTGTGATGCATGTGCAGCCATCATCTTCTTTCCCAAGAGGGAATGGGGCCAACTAGCACACGCCTATTCAGAAAGATGCTACCAGGAGCTACAAGTCAAAACAAGAACCCATATCAGCAAACAGATCCTAGAAACTGAGCCTGCAGTATCATTCTGTGCATGACTTTCTCTTGTACTCAAAGAAATGCTTGCAAATGGTATTTTCTTTACTGCATATCCTTATAAAGCTAGTTGACGGTTTATTTGAATGTGTTTACTTATAAGAGTTCTTTATGTCATTGTTCTGTTTTTGATTTTATGAATTTCTGAATTTATTTCTTAATTCCTTCTATTTTATTTAGGAGTATTTAGCAATTGTGTTCTTCTAGTTTCACAGATGTCTTTTTGGTCTTTCCTCTTTATTACTATGAATATTTAAAACTACACCTTTTCTGGTAAGTTTAGTTTTACTTATGCTGCTCATGTTCTGATATGTAATATCTTCATATTCTTAATTTTCTAGATATTTTCCAATTCCAATTTCGATTTTACTTTTAACCTAAGAACAGTTTAAGAAAGAGGTTTCAGTGTACAAATGGTAGAAATATCTTTGTTTTCTAGTTTAGTAACTAATCTTTCATGTTATTGGATTCTGTGAATGTTGTCTGTGGTTTTGAAAATTTTGGAATCCTTCTTTTGGACCTAATATAGTTCCACTTTTGTAAATGTTCCATAGCACTTGTTAAAAAAGTGTTTTCTGTTTTCAGAGAACAGTGCACTGGTAGATTGATGTAGCTATATTAGGTCTACCTTGTTAATTATGTTTTCTAGGTCTTCTACATCTTTACTTACTCATTTGTCTACTTAATTTGTCAATGGACTGGGGAAAAATTACTAAAGTCTACTCGTACTAATGTGCTTTGGTCTATTTCTCCTTGAAAATTTTTGCTCTATTTTGATGCTGTTATTTGATCGAATGACTATTAAATCTTCATTAAGAACAGTGCCTTCATGATTTTAACATGTCCTATAATACTAACCAGAGGAGTTCAAGGTCGTTTCCACATAAATAAGATAAGGACAGTAGTTGGAAAATTGAGTGACATTAACAGAAAACTGAACCTGAATTAGTGCTGCCTGTCTTATAAGCCATCCTCTAACTGCCTGGCCAAAGCAACCTTCCCTTCCACTGAAACCTCTTGTGGCTCTTAAAATCCCCTGCCCTATGATAGTTCAAGAGTAAGTTTAAAAACATACTATAAGGCTAGGAACTTCTTTATTTTATAGTCCTCATAGCACTTAGTGCATTTCATTGCTCTGAATCTACCAGATGTTTAATAAAGAACTAATGAACTAGATTGATTTATCAAAATAATAGTTTCTGTAGCCTCTAAAACATATTCCCTGACTACAGGGTTCTCCAGAGAAATAGAACCTATAGGGGATGATATAGATATGGCTGTATACAGTTCACTAGTCACCAGTATACACTTTACTACTCTAAGAGAAGAGATTTATTATAAGGAATTAGCTCACACAATTATGGAAGCTGAGGAGTCAGCAAGCTGGAGACCAAGGAGAGCCAATGGTATAGTTCCGGTCCAAATCTGAATGTGAAGGTAGGAGATCATTGTCCTAGCTTGAAGACAGGCAGAAAGAGCTAGTTCTTCTTTAATCAGCCTTGTGTTCTATTCAGACCTTCAACAGATAGGGTAAGGCCACACTGGGAAAGACAATCCGCTTTAGTCTACCAACTGAAATATTAATCTTATCCAGAAACATCCTCACAGACATACCCAGAACAATGTTTAACCAAATTATTATGTGGGTACAATTTTATGTGTCAAGTTGATACATAAAATTAACCATCACACTCCCTAATGATACTGATACTGATGATACAACACTCCCTAGGTTGCTATTTTGCCTATTATGATACTAGATGTTATGACTACTTCCTTAACATCCCTCTTAATACTTTATTCTCAAACACAGGAGAGAAGAGAAACTCAACCACATAGGTCTAGCATCACTTTTGACTTGGAATGCAAAAGGCTTGGAGAATTTATCTATGTGCTATGTATACCACTATGGTAGAGTGGGGACCCTCATTCTTTCTGGGCATATCAACAATATGAGTTTTGAAAATCACAATGAATTGGCTGCTCCTTCTAGTGTTAGGTTCATAACAGTCCTTTTCTTAGATCTAGGCCTAATACCTCTTTACTCCTTTCCTCAGTTTTAGGGAACATTTGGGCTTTTAAAATATTTGAAAATACCTTTGTAGACCTTGGATTAGTAAATTAAAAAATGTCAGTCAAAGAACACACAGGAACTCTACAGTGAGGTCAGAGAACATGTGGAATGTTATTCTCCAGAGGGATGAAGGCAACACTGTCACTGCTCTCAAAGAGCTTATAAATTTGCCTCACAAATTACTTAACTAGAAAATATGAAAGATTGAACAAATGGTAACCTGAGGTACAAGGAATGTCTACAGAGGCCCCACAGAGAGACAACTCATTCTACATGGAAGGAACAGAGAAGGATTTAAAACAATGATATGTGAGAATAAGGGATAAGGCATTCCAAAGGATGAATGTCTTATCCCTTATTGGGTACAGGTTAGTTAGACCCTAAGTAGAGGACCCATCTGACCCTGGACTCAGGGATGAATCTGAGCAAAGCCTCAAATGTGAAAGTGTAAGGCACATATAAATTATCTCTGTGACATAGGATAAGAAGATATTTGGTGGGAAACAAAACTGGAAAGGCCACTGGAGTGAGAACAACGAGGGTAGAAGAGCCCAGTCCCTGAAGAGTCTGGAATTTCTTCTGTAGGGAATGAGGAGCTTATGAAAGGTTTTGGGATCAGAAATAATATGAAGTTGGTTATTCAGAGTCTTTATATGTGGGAGGAAGGAAAGTATTTGGAATGGATAGGAAAAGGAAGGGAAACAAAAGAAGAAGAAATTAAGAACACCAATTAGAATGTGTATTAGCTTTCTATTGCCATGGAACAAATTACCACAACCTAACAGCTTGCATTGACACACATTTATTATTTCAGTTTTTGTGGTCAGCAGTCCAGGCTCAGATGGGTCCTCTACTTACGGTCTAACCTGTAACCAAGGTGTTGGCAGGGATATATTACTGAGGCTCAATGGGTAAAAGACAATCTGTTTCCAAGCTCACCAACGTTATTGGCAGAATTCAATTCTTTGTGATTGTGTGACTGAGGGCTTCAGTTTCTTGATGGTTATTGCCTAGAGGCCATTCTCAACTTCTGAAGCTGCCTAGAGTTCTTGACACATGGGATTTCCCAACACAGCCACTTATCTCCTCAAAGCCAGCAGGAGACTCTTCTGTGTAATCATATACACCCCATCATTTTGCTATATTTTACTGGTTGGAGGAAGTCACAAGTCCTGTCCACAAACAAGGTGGATACTAAAAAGCAAGGATCACGGGGACCTACGAGTCTACCAAATAATGCTACTGCAAGATTGTGGCCAAGAGATGAAAAGGCTTTGAATTAGCCAGAGGCAACAGAAATTAATGATGATTAAGAGGAAACATACAACTTCAGAGTCTATAGGCAGAGTCTGGAACATAGGTCTAAGACATATAGAAGTTGCCAAACATGGACATGCTGAAGAGATGGAGGTCAGTGGTTTATTGAGCTTAAAATCCCTGAGAAGCTTGTTAAAGATGAAGATTCTCAGTAATCCTTAATTTTTATTCTGTGAAGGACAAGGAATCTGTATTTAAATAAGCAGTCCCATTGACCTTGCCCTAGAAAATGCCAGTATGCTAGAAAGAAGGGAAAAGAGAGAAGTTTGTTTGAATTCAGTTCAACAAATATCCATTAAACATGTGATAAGATACTGTGGAATCAAAGACAAAAACACAAATCTGCCTTAGGTAAACCCAAAGTCTAGGAGGAGAGACAGACACATGGCAGAACATTATTTGGAAAACAGTGTGGAGGTTCCTCAAAAAATTAAAAATAGAGCCATCCTATAACCCAGCAATTGCACTACTGGGTATTTACCCCAAAGACACCGATGTAGTGAAAAGAAGGGCCATCTGCACCCCAATGTTCATAGCAGCAATGTCCTCAATAGCCAAACTGTGGAAAGAGCTGAGATGCCCTTCAACAGATGAATGGATAAAGAAGATGTGGTCCATATATACAATGGAATATTACTCAGCCATCAGAAAGGATGAATACCCAACTTTTACATCAACATGGAAGGGACTGGTGGAGATGATGCTAAGTGAAATAAGTCAAGCAGAGAAAGTCAATTATCAGATGGCTTCACTTATTTGTGGAACATGAGGAATAGCATGGAGGACATTAGCAGAAGGAAGGGAAAAATGAAGGGGGGGAATCGGAGGGAGAGATGAACCATGAGAGACTATGGACTCTGAGAAACAAACTGAGGGTTTTAGAGGAGAGGGGTGGGGGGATGGGTTAGCCCGGTGATGGGTATTAAGGAGGGCACGTACTGCATGGAGCACTGGGTGTGATATGAAAACGATGGATCGTGGATCACCACATCAAAAACTAATGATGTATTCTATGGTGACTAACATAACATAATAAAATGAAATTTAAAAAAATAAAAATAAAATATACATGACATAAAAAAAATAAAATAAAATAAAGGGAAGTATAGAGCAATATGCTAGCCCAGGAGGATCAATGAGCTGTTTCAGGGGAGAGGAAGCAATGGAAAGTCTACCTAGAAGAAAGGTTTCCTAAGAGTAAGAATAGCTAATATTTATTGGGCCCTTAATATTTATTAGTGTAGGAGAATTATCTCACCTAATCCTTATAATAATCCTCATTAGATAGATGTTATTATTTTCCCATTTTATAGACATGTAAATGTAGACTTAGGGAAGCTAAGTAATTTGCAAAAGTCACTCAGTTAGTAAATGTGGGAATGTGATAAATCTGAGCTCTTAATTATTACACTCTACAACCTAAGGAGACTCTTGAAGGATCAGTAGAAATTTCTAAGGTAAATATGATAAGAGGGAGGCATGGAAGGAAAAAACAGATGGCAAACTATAAGGAAATTACACTGTAAAAAAAATTTAAGAACACTTTGAGTCTACTTGAAATTTTTGTTATTCTGTCAGGAAATTTTATAAATATTACATAAGAAAAAATTTTGTCAGGTATTGTTAGAAACTTAAGGAATGCTAAAGGATCACGGGAGAGAAAGAAGGGAAAGAACTCTGATAAGAACGCTCAGCCTAAATCAAGTAAAGTTTTGCTTTAACTAAAGCAGTTTGTTTTTCTTTATTGGAAGAAGGGCCAAATAGAAAATTGGTCTTTAAAAAGAATGACTGCCCAGAGGACATCTTACCCCTTTGCTTTGATAAAGAAAAACAGCTAGAGGAAAGCCTCTGACAGGAAATGCTTATTTTGTTAACTCCAAAAACACCCCTGACTCCAGGATGGACAGCCCAGAAAGGCCTCTTACTCTGGTAGTGAGGCCAGTGAGGCCACAGTCAAAGGTCATGTTCTGATCAATATTAAAGCTACAGAGAATATGCTGATCTATGTCTAAGGTCTACAGTTTCTTCAAAACTTTCTTCAAATTATACTTTCACGAAGGCGAAGAATAGGCAATCCATATCTGTTGACATTTAGATGGTTTTTAACAGAGCATGATATTTTATATGCAGAATAATGTCCAATGTCAAATGAATTATGAACTTTAACAATTCTCAACCAGCTGGGCTGGGAACTCTTGGTGTCTGGGTCAGTGTTCCAAGATCTTACACACATAGCGGCAGGTGCTGAAATCCCAGGTATAGTTTCTCAATAAAAATAACTAGCTTTTAGAATAGTATAATTTCAATATATCTGGGGCTATGGGATAGTCATTTTTTCTTGTTTTTGTTTGTTTTTAATGTTCAGCCCACCACAAGCCAGTTTGTGGTCCTACTGCACATGATCAATATGTTATCTCGCACTCTGGGTATAACACAACACCAGAACTGGTCTAGACCCTATTCAGTAAGATGGTGTCGCTGATCATCTGCTTGGATTTCATGGTAATGCCAAATCGCTATCACACGCCTAAATGCTCTCAATTTCTGTACTTACCTCATCAGAGATTAGAAATAGTTTGCATCCTGGCCCTGGTCTATGGATGTCTCTTTGGGAAGCACTATATAAGATGCACCTTGACAATCCGAATTACCTGCAGCAGCCATGAATGTGCCATGAGGTAAGACTAAGGAAGAAAGGAGACTGAGCGGAGCCAGAGCACGGGTCTTCCATAAGAGAGGAAATGATGGCTGAATCAATACTTTCTGTCAACATGGCCAAGCAGAATGCTAGCTCTGTGAGAGGAGGGGCCCCTCTCCCGGGCCCCCCTGAAACAAACACCAGCTCCAGCCTGCAGCAAATACATTCCAAACGTCTGCAGACACAGGGACCATGACCAAATCCATGAGGAACACAAACATATGGGACAGGATTTCAGGCTCACTGCCTTGGTTCCCCCAAGCGGGGCTGGCCTGCCCACAGAAGGGAATCAGAAACTACTTAGCTGTAGTGATGGGTTTGAAAGGACCTCAGGAAAACCCCTATCCTTCCCATGAAAGCTCTCCGAGGGCTTGAGAAGAAACCCCTAAATTCACTTCATCTTTAAGACAGTTTTTCCTACATTTTGTCATTTCTGAAATTGGTATGCATGTTAAAACCAATGTGTACACTCAGTATAGCAGTGTTCCATTTTTTTGGTCCCCCAATGTGTTTAAATTTATATTTTACAGTTGATGACATTTTAGAAATGGAGAAAATTAGATACGAAATTCCATTGTAAATCAAAAGCATGTGATATTTTCTCATAGGCAGCCTTGTTTGGGGGAAGTCTACATCAAGAAAATGGATGAGGGCACCAATATCATACAGCCAGGAAATGCTGAAGGCAGGCAAGGTTCAAACAAATGTTGATTGCTGACTGCCTGATAAAGCCGCCTAATCAATGTGTTGCCAAAGCAAAGTTGAAGTTCACTGCTTACTGCAGTAAGGAAGAATACACCCTTGACAAGAGATTTATCTTCCAAGAAGAATATTTATGATGTTTGGGGGCCTGTTTTAGGCAGGTACTTCAATGTGGGGGAGTGACATGATTGGACCAACTGCCTGACATGGTTTAGGATTAGATGACACAGCAAGAAGAGGGCTCCAAGTGAGTCATCAAGAGTAAAACAGTGGTTTGATGGCAAAGTGATGTATCCTCCCGAAAGGGGGTATTTACTCTGACGAGGGATTAGCTGAATCATCTTTTACTCAGATAAATGGATTTGGGGCAGGTTCCTTAGCCAAATAATAATTATTTGTAACATTATATTCCTGAGCAAGAAATTCCTGGAATAAGGTCATTTTAAGGCAGACAAGTGAGCTGTGTTGCTGGAGATGGTTGATGTTCTCACCAGGTGGTTGCCATCTGGTATGGACTGAACTGTGTCCCCCCAAATCCTTATGTTGAAGCCCTAACTTCCAATGTGACGAAACTTGGTAACAAGGCCTTTAGATGGTAATTAAGGTTGAATGAGGTCACACGGATGGGGTCCTAATCAGATAATACTGGTGGCCTTATAAGAAGAGGAAAAAAGACCTTGCTCTCCCTTCCCCTCTCCCTCCCCTGTTTGGCTCCCCTCCCTCTCCCTGTCTCTGTCTTCCTTTCTCTTCTTACCCCTCTCCTTCACTCCCTCCCTCCCTCTCTCTCTCTCTCTCCATCATACAGGCAGAAGGCAGCTGTCTGCAAGCCAGGAAGAGAGACCTCACCTAACCTGTGCTGGCACCCTGATCTCTGACTTCCGGCCTCCAGAACTGTGAGAAAATAAATTTCTGTTGTTTAAGCCATCTAGTCTCTGGTAGTTTGTTATGGTTGTCCAAGCTAACACACCATCCATACTCAAACATTCACTTACCCAGGCTCAGCTCCCTTACCGAATGGCTGCAAGAATTCCATGAAATCATGTGGAGTCCTGTATGAATGTTAGCTGATAGCACTGTTAATAGCAGTGGTCCCTGTGGTTCCTGACTCCGTGAAGGCTCACGACTTGGGCCAGAGCTTAATGACATGGCTGGGTAAAGCAACTGAGCCTAGCAGAAAAGACTCACCTTGAGTTAATCAGAAAGGGAGCTTGGCAAAGGGATCGAAGTACAACTTGGCACCAGGAAAATCCACATTCTCTGTGTTCCTGAGAAAGTGAACACCCAGCTGTGAATTTACTGACTCTCCCTTAAGAAGTTCTAATGGAATAAATTTTGCCTTCTTGGTGCCTGCTAATTAGACAATTATTTAACTCTGTTTCTTTTTTTAATGACTCTCTGCTGTTGTTTGAAGACTTCTGTCTATTATTTGTAATAAAAACCTCTGTCACATTTTTGCCTCATTATCTTTAACAAATAGTGCATTCCCCAGACCCAATCCCTGGTTCCCTTGGTTCTCCCTCCCTCAGCACGTCCCCAGTCTAGAGCTCCCAGAGTTTTAAAGACCAGCTGTTATCATTTTGTTGACTGAGAGATTTTTAGAAACTTCTATCACAGGCACAAGGCTCCATGGGGGGCTGTTGAATTAAATATCAGCTCTTCAAACAGGAATTAGCTCAGAGAACAAAAGCAGCAGGAAGACAAGGGACAAATATAGGCAAGTGCTGCAGTCTTCCCACCAGGGATTGGGAAACTGGCCTTCTATCCCTTCCCCAGAAACCTTGACTAGTATTCCTAGGCCTGCCTATGGCTGGAGACCAAGCCCAGCCCAGCCCAGCCCAGCCCAGCCAAGGGTCACTCATCAGAAGAGGAGTATGTTCAAAGCAAATGATCCTTTTCACTACCGCCTACAGTGACTCAGTCTCATTTGGGCATCCCAAAGGTTTTTTGAAGGTCTACTGAACTACTATGATTTCAGAAGGGAGAAGTGGGGAAAGAAAGTGATGAGTCCTACCCTATGTCATATCTGCCTGCCACGAAGATCCTATCTGCCTGTCCTCATGTTGTAGTAACATATAGAGGATAGTAGTATGGAGACTAGATCCTTGCTACTCAAAGCGTGGCCCAAGTTGCCTTCATGAGTGTGGGACCATGCAGTCACTGCATAGGAGTCTTTGCTCAGGATGGCCATACTTGGTTTAATGCTCTGCTATCTTGAGATTCTTAATTTTATCTTTCAATTTGTATTTTGTAAATGGAATCCAATGGGATTTTTTTTAACCATTCCTTGATGCCCCCTTTGCAAATGGCACTTGGTGATGCCCATAAGCACTGGATTCCAGTAGGCCCATGATGTAAGAGAGTTCAACAAGCCTCAAAGTAAGTACAAGATAAGCACGTCAAGTCCATGACTCAGCAAGCAAAATTGCTGGCAGCTCCAAGAAACCACGCTTTCCTTTCGCATCCTTAGAATTTCTTTCGAACACAGAAAGAAAAAAATGGCATTTCAAGAAACACAAACTACCAAGAACCCTTTCATTTCTTTTCTTACTCATATCACATCGCTGTGTTTGCCAGGCAGTTATGCTGAAAATAAGGACATAGAAGGAAAAGACAAGATAGAAGATAGGGCAACCATAGTTCCCTTTTCTTCTTCCTTTTTCTCTCTTACTCATCAATAACTGGAAGGAGAAAATGTAGATCGTGAAAGCCTCAAGACATGAAACAACAGCTGAGACAGGTTTGTCCAGCAGAATTCTGGGAAGAACGAAATACATGCGGATCCATGAGCAACAAAATAGGAATTGTGTTATTTTGGTGATTCCACGTACGAGTTAAATGCTCTTATATTTGCATTTAAAAGTGACATTGTATAATTTAAAGATAAATTATGAATTTCATGCTAAGAATTTAAAACGCTAGTTTTCCTTTACTTAGTACTACATTAAATAACACACACCATGACACGCTGAAAGTGGGACCGTGGAAGAAAGGAAAAAGCTTTATATTTCAGTACCTTTAAGAACTTTCTTTCAGCTTTTTGAACAAAGGATCCACATTTTTATTGTGCACTGTCCTGCAGTATCCACCCTGCCTACAGCATCACTGTGACCTGGGGGCGGTTAGAAATGCAGAATCGCAGGCCCCTACTCAGATGTGCACCTGAACACTCCCCGGGTGCCTCGAATGCAGTGTGCACATTAAAATTTGAGAAGCCCAGGAATAGAGAATCTGCTCAGCGATGCACAGGCGTCCAGTGGAGGAGCTAGGATCCAAACTCCAGCAGCCTGACTCCAGAGTGAGGTGAAGGACCATGACATTCCACTGTGGGGCTGTGAAGTCAGTGTATATTGCCCCCATTTACAGATGCAGAAACAGCTTAGAAAGGTTAATGGACTTGCTAAAGGTAGTAAATTGCCTGCTAATAAGCAGTAAAGCCAAAATTAACAGCAAATCTGTGTCATTCCAAATCTAAGCTGTTTTCATTTATACCAGTAGTTTGCAAATGAGAGTGAGCATCAGAAATAACTGGGGAATTTTTCAAATGCACATCCCTGGGCCCCACCTCAGACGCACCAAGTAAAATTTTCTTGGTTGAGGCTCCAAAGTCTGTATGTTTAAAAACAGTGGTTCTCAAATTTGGCTTCACAATAGCACTACCTGGAGATTTTTTTTTAAATCCTAACAACCAGG
The DNA here is from genome assembly GCF_037043125.1 of Eumetopias jubatus. Classification (NCBI taxonomy): domain Eukaryota; kingdom Metazoa; phylum Chordata; class Mammalia; order Carnivora; family Otariidae; genus Eumetopias; species Eumetopias jubatus. The sequence continues at coordinate 63,612,166 of NW_028274807.1, forward strand.
GGCGCCTGGGTGGCTCAGTCAGTTAAGCATCAAACTCTTGATTACAATTTCAGGTTGTGAGATCAAGCCCCATGTCGGGCTCTGCACTGAGCATGGAGCCTGCTTAAGATTCTCTCTCCCGGGAGCCTGGGTGGCTCAGTCGTTAAGCGTCTGCCTTCGGTTCAGGTCATGATCCCAGGGTCCTGGGATCGAGTCCCACATCTGGCTCCCTGCTCAGCGGGAAGCCTGCTTCTCCCTCTCCCACTCCCCCTGCTCGTGTTCCTGCTCTCTCTGTGTCTCTCTGTCAAATAAATAAATAAAATCTTCGAAAAAAAAAAAAAAGATTCCCTCTCCCTCTGTCCCACACCGCTTCTCAAAAAAAAAAAAATCCTCACCACCAGGCCACACCACTGGTCAATTAAATCAGAGTCTGAGGGTGGCGCTCAGTCATCACATTTCAAGCCCGCTGAGAACTACTGTTTTTAAAACAGCTCCAGGTGGTCCTGATATGCACCCAGGTTTGGGAAGCCTGCTTCACACTTGATTATCTCCTGTTCACAAGACTTGCCATTGGATTCCTGGGCACAAAGATTAGGGACAAGCTTCTAATGAGCAAACAAACAAATATGTGGGATTTTAGGAAACTAATTTTATTCTTAGAGCCAACTTAATCAACCAGCTCCATATGTAAACAAATGCAATTAGTACTCAGGATGACTGGTGTATATTTTGCTAATAAAACTCTAAAACTTATCAAAGAATCATTAGCAGCCAAAAGCAAAAACTCTGTCCTAAATATTTACATCTGTTTCTAAATCAGTATTTTTATCTTCAGGTATAATGACATTCACCAGTCATTATTCTGGAATCCTTCTCAGATGCCCATGTTAAAAGAGACAGGAGCCTTTATGAACTGTTGGCAGAGAATCTCAGAAGCTCAGGGTTAAAAAGTCCCTAGAGGTCAAGAATTCAAACCCTCTTCCAAAACCTGACCCTGCCTACAGAAAAGCATCTGGCCTGACACAAGTTTCTCGAAGCTTATGTGGGGACCACCACCTGCATATGAATCACCGGGGTACTTGCTTCAACTGCAGCAACTTCTAATCCTAGCCCAAACCTCCCATATATCAGCATCACCTGAGAATGTTGCCTTTTTTAAAAACAAGTTTCCCAAGCAACTTGTATGCACATTAATGTTGAAAAACAGTTATTCTTTTTTAAAGATTTTATGTATTTGAGGGGCACCTGGGTGGCTCAGTCATTAAGTGTCTGCCTTCGGGGGTCATGAGCCCATGGTCCTGGGATCGAGCCCCACATCAGGCTCACTGCTCTACGGGGAACCTGCTTCTCCCTCTCCCACTACCCCTGCTTGTGTTCCCTCTCTCACTGTGTCTCTCTCTGTCAAATAAATAAAATCTTTTTTTATTTTATTTGAGAGAGAGAGAGAATCAGCAGGAGGAAGGACAGAGGGAGAAGCAAACTCCCCGCTGAGCAGGGAGCCTGACATGGGGCTCAATCCCAGGACCCTGAGATCATGACCTGAGCTGAAAGTGGCCACTTAACTGACTGAGCCACCCAGGCACCCCCCCCCTTTTCTTAAAAAAGATTTTATTTATTTATTTATTTATTTATTTATTTATTTATTTATTTGAGAGAGAGAGAATGAGCAGGGGGAGAAAAACAGCTGTTCTGATAGTTCCATCAGATAGTTCCATCCCAGTGTTAGACAATGGCAAACCCACCAAGCCAATACCACTCTAGGGATGTTCTGGTGATCAACTAGCTACCTCTCCCTGCTTGAACACCACATATCTTCAAACCACCATCTTTCCTACTTACTTGAGTTAATTGGCGATTGTTCTCATGTCCTAGAAGGTAGAAAAGGAGCCATGAAAAGGGACTAGGCATTATATCATCAGATATGCCCAATACAGGGGTCACTTCCACGTAAGCCACTAGTTCCTCTTACCTATCCTAGGCAGAGCCAACTGGCTTATTTTGCAAGCTTGCACAAGCATACAAAATGTCCTTGGTTTTGAATCAAAATCTACTCCCCAAACTACAGAACAAATGATCTGCCCTCAAGAGCTACCCAGAACAAATCTTCCCTCTTCCACAGGACAGTCTTTAAATACCTACAAATACACACCACATTTCTCTCAAACCTTTTGTTTTTCAAGCTAAATAATCCCACGTCCTGTGGGATTCTTTTTATTAATTTCCCTTAAAATTATTTGTATATGGTTTTACATAATATGTATTTTTAGTTCATGTGAATGGAATTGTGTAAGTAATATCTCATTCTGTTCCTTATTTTTTCATCAAATGTGAGGCTTTTAAGAACTCTGTATGTTGCTATGTACACCTTTAATTTTTTTCTCCAATGCCAGTTTCTCCACACCCTCCCCCCACCTCTCCAGCACCCCCATGTCTTCCTGGTTTCCATTGTTCTCCAGGTACTTCTCATTATCCATAAACCCTTTAAACAAGGCACCCAGAATTGAACATTATCTCACCTATTATAAACACACAGGATCCTGCAGATATATTTTAAGGGATGCTTGATTCAAGATTCTCACAGCAGTTAACCATCCCTAGAGTCTTAACTACAGTGACAATACCTCATTTAAATCATTCACCCTGGATGGTCATCTCCCTCCTTCTCAGGCAGAATAAGCCCATGACATGAGAAATATTGTCTCCTAAATAGGCTAACTCTGCCTTCTATTTCCATGTGTTCTTTTTGCTCACAGAAATGCACGTTATGTTGTTGAAAGAGACTTGGAGCATTCAAAATAAACCTTAGAGATCATCCAGCATAAAGTTGCCTGAAGGACATGGTGGTAAACTCTAAACATTTTGTGAAGGAGGAAACTGAGGCCCGGAGGTATTCAGCGACTTGCCCAGGAACACAAGCCAATTACAGCCCCAGAGTGGAGTCAGAAGCCCCAGGTGTCCCGATGCCCAGGCCAGCTTTTCCCAGCACCCCTGTGGGCCATGTTCCCTGCAGCACAGCAGAGGCAGCACAGCTGCCTCCCCCTCCCCCTCCCTCCGATTCTCTGAAAGCGGAGCACACAGACCCAGTCTGTATCACAGCTTCAGAGCTACAAAGCCTGCATTATTTAACACTGGCTTTAGCTATCTGGGATGGAGAATAAATAGCACTATAATAAAATCCATAAAATATACCAAATTGGATTTTTTTTTTCAGGGATGGCTCCAAGCACAAGTTGGTAATCAAAAGGTTTTCAGAAAGACTGGAAATAGTGTTTGCTGTGTTGAAACTTCCCAGAATCTTAAGAGCATCCCTATTCCCCATCACCCACTAGCTGAATACTTTAGGCATGTAACTCTAAGTCATGAGAAAGGAGGACATTTTCAAAAAGCCTGATAAAGTAAATTTCTCCTCAGGCCTTTATGAGCCAACCCACCTTAGAGCATGAAGGTCTTTAGCCCTGTGATTTCCTAATACTCCCCAGGCAACAGCATTAAAGGAAGAAGATATGGTGGATGCACTTGCCAGTGAGGTGAGGAAGCCATCTGTGACAGCGAGTGGTGATGTTTGCTATCCATTTACACACATTTGGGTTGGCAGAGCTACTAATAATGAAGCCTCCTAAGGACTTGACCACAATTTGGGATCTCTCTCAAACCTTAGGAGTCAGAGGAGCCCTGTTTACCACCAGTGTGGTCAAGTGATGGGCAGCGATGAGCACTGTTATTGTCATATTAATATACTTTACAAAGAAAACCTCCAGCTCAAGTTTCATGAGTATACCCTATTACCTCTCTCCCAACCCAAATTCCCAGTGAAATAACTAAAATGATGTTGATTAAAGAAAGAAATCCTAATAGGGATAGCACATAAGAGAGCAGGGCATCAAGAAGTTTGAGGAATCCCCAGAATATCACCACCAGAGTTAGAGATGTTATTCCCAGGAAAAGTGGGAGACAAGCCAAGCAACTTGGCATCAACAAACGACAAAGGACAGGAATAGGCTCTGAGGCCATCAGATGAGTTGATTGGAGAACTCCTTTTAGATCACCTGAGCGCTAACTCCTCTCCCAGGTACACAGAACACAAAGAGCAGAACCTCTCTGCTGGAATGAAGCTTTCTAACTACTCCCCAACACAAATGGGCAGTTATCTGGAAAAGAGTCAATATGTGCATGTTTGGGGCAGAGAGAGGGGGAAAACAAAATTTCACACATTTCTGTACTCTACACCATACCCTAAAGGAAAGGTGGAGGTGGAGGAGGAGAACAGAGCTCTCCTTCAGAATGTCCTGCCCCGGAGCCAGCCCCTTCTAGCTTCAGCTGCTGGGGCAGCCACGGACAACCTGTCTGCTTCACCTCAAGGTGCCCGCCCGTGGCCCACCCACTCACCACCTGCCCTCGAGAGAAGGTCCTGCTGACAGACAGCAGCACAACCGTAGAGGAAACTATCAGGGATATACGCTAACCAATCTCATTAACCAAACCCTTATTCATGTGTCTTAACCAACAGCCAGGACTCACTAGACAGCTGAGTGAAACCTAGAGAGAAAGAAGCTCCACCACTGTGACTAAACCGAACAACTGACTCGGGAAGGAACAGGGAGGACAGGGGAACTTCAGAAATCTAACTGGCAAGCTCTGAGGTATCAAAAACGGTATCATGTCCCCATGTTGATCCAAACGATGAAGCAAAGGGATTGAGAAAGGGAAAACATGGAGGGAAAAGTGAAAGTGATATGGAGGACAATGTCGAGTCCAACATCCACTTAATACAAACTCCATTAAGTATAAAGCAGAGACAACGGATGTAAGTGAATAAAGCATAATGAAACAAAATTTCCCGAAACTTGAGACAGACAAGAATCTTCAGATTAAAAGTTTCTACCAAGTGCAAGTGGGATTAGCAATATAGCATGATGAAATTTCAGAATTCCAAGGATTAAAAAAAAAAACTCCTAAAAGTTTGCGTAGAATAAATAATCACTTACAAAAGGATCAGACAGCATTTTCAGTGTTTTATTTATCAACCACTTACCCAGCATATATTATATGCCAGGCCCTTTTCCAGGCCCTTTAAAAAAGAATAACTCGTTGAGTGAAAGCATCACATTCCTCCTCAGAACACAACCAAATAATATCCTCGAAGTTATAAGAAAAATTATTTTTAAGCCCAGAATCCCATACATAGTCAAACCATCAGTCACATGTGGGGGCAAAATAAAGGCACTTTTTGACATTTAGGAGTCAAAAATTCACATGCCCTATGTGAATAAAAAAATATGCTAGAAGCTATTCCAACAAAATTAGAAAGAGATTTTAAAAAAGAGAGAGAATGTAAAATAGAAGAAGCTGTGGTAGCCGAATATGACCTAGAAGAAATGAAGAGAGTCAGAAAGAAATTAAACAATGATCCAGTGGACCTTGACGCTTAAGATACTCTCTTTTGAGCATTGGTGATTTAGTGACACAGGTTGATATTGCCTTCTCTATGGGCAGGCACTAAGCCCGGTGTGACAATGGATAATCTATGCATAATCATAACACTGCAAATGCTTGTCGGGGGCTTAATTTTTGTAATAAACCTATAGTCAAAGCAAGGAAAAATGTCATTACAAAATAAAATATAAATGCAAATGAAAAAATACCAACGTAACAAAAACTGAGGAAAGAAGAAGAGTGACCGGGAGAAAATACAGTGAAATAACATCTCATCCTTCATGTCAGGGAATCAACAAATACAATCTAGTATTAATAAATAAAGAAAAGGAAGTATTAGTGATAATTTGCAATTATAACAAAAACCAGAAGCTTTAAAAAGCAGTTACTAGGAGTGTATGGAAACTGTACTTTCTCCTCAATTTTTCTGTAAACCTAAAACTTCTCCTAAAAATGGCCTATTCTTTTTTTTTTTAAGATTTTATTTATTTATTCATGAGAGACAGAGGGAGAGAGAGAGAGAGAGAGAGAAGCAGAGGGAGAAGCAGGCTCCCAAGGAGCAGGGAGCCCAATGCGGGACTCGATCCCAGGACCGTGGGATCATGACCTGAGCCGAAGGCAGACACTTGACCCTCTGAGCCACCCAGGCGCCCTAAAAATAGCCTATTAATTAAGAAAATAAAAAGTAGTTACCTGTGTGGAGTAGGTAGATGGCCTTTCAGCATGGCTTGGACATTTTCATTATGATTAATACGTTTAACCTCAGAGTAAGTCTTAAATAACAGACTGAAGCAGGATGGAGGGTTCTTGACAAGTACATTTGATCTTTATTATGGTTATTTATATATTTATCTTACCCCCATAAGCTCTTGGAGAACTTACCTGTGTATGTCCTATGGTAATTAACAGTACTTTTGTTCTTAGGTTGAATTAAAAAGGGTATTTGTAAAAATTTTAAAGAAATACAAGAACTTAGGCACAATTATTACTGCTTCTTACTAATTTTTAACTTTCATCCATCACTTCATGTGTGCAATATCTAGTTGAAACAGATAGTGGCTGGGAATCAAGGTCCTCTTTGTACCCTCTGCTGCCTGTCTGGACCGCCTTTGCCCATGGTTCCCTGGCTCTTGACTGCTTTTTTAAATATGTATCCCTGGCTGGCAATAGCCGCGTCCTTCTGCACGCCTGACTTTACCCTGCTCCTTCTGAAGTATGATGACTCTGTGTTGTCTGGTCTCTGAACGTCCTTCCTCGCTGCTAATAGACCAGCCATCCTACACTCCTCATTCCCACAAACCTCGGAAGTACCTCAAAGGTACTGGTTCTGGAGTCCTGTCACTGATGCCACGACCCCTTCCAAATCTGAGATGAAAAAAAGAACTGGAAATAAAAGGGAAAAGAGCCTAAACCGAACCCCTCGGGGAGTTTCATGTGTTCTCTCTGCACTTTGGTAGGCACAGTAATGGTGAGTAACTCGTGCCTTTTAAATTGAAGAGGTAAGAAAGGTTATGGCTGGCCTCTCATAACATGAGAACAAAGGTTCTCATATGGAGGCAACGGGCACTCCCTGTATTTGTGAGGGAAGTACATTTCTGAGAGTTCCCAGTGATCCAGGTGTGGGCTACTCCTCAGCCAGCAAGGAATTCTCAGAGATCCTGAACAAGAGAGTCCCCTACAGGGGCAAGGGACTTCAGCCAAGGGAGGAGGGACAAGTGGACAGCTGGAGGTCAGGAGACAGAGTAGCATCATAAGCTACAGCTGGAATACAAGTGCATTCAGAGGAGTCAAGAAAACCTCAGGTGAAAGTACCCTGATGATGGAGGGGGCAGGAAAGTGTATTGGGACATCACCAAAGTATCTATCAGGGTGGCTAATGGGAAAGGGTCAGCTGCAAACCCTTGTCAACTTGAAAAAGCATTAATGCCAGCCAACAGTAATATTTACCAAATAGAAATTTTCCCCCCACCTGTAATAGGCAGATTACTTAGATGGCCTCCATGATTCCGGGCCCCCACCAGCCACACGTTTTCGTGATCCCCTCTCCTTGAGTGTGGGCAAGACTGTGCCTTGCTTCCAACCAAGAGAATATGGCAAAGGTGAAGGAATTTTGTAAATATGATTAAAGTTCCTAATCAGTTAACTTTAAGTTAATTAAAAGGGAAACTCTCCTGGGTTGGCCTAACCTAATCAGGTAAGCCCTTTAAGATGCCCTGTCTTACTGACCTTGAAAAAAAACAAGCCACATGAATTCTATAGGTGCAAGCAAATGAATTCTACCCATAACCACAAGAGCTTGGAAGAGCATCTCAAGCCTTGGGTGATATCACAGCCCAGCAGACAGCTAGATGGCAGCCTTGTGAGACTCTGAGCAGAGGACCCAACTTATGCCTGGACTCGTGGCCCACAAGAACTGTGAGATTATGAATGGGAATGGCTCTAAGCCACTAAACTTGTAGTAGTTTGTTACACAGCAGGAGAAAACTAACACACCCACCCTACATACACTACAATTCTCTGGAGATTAAAACTAAGGTTAACAAGATGAGAGAGGGTGGGTTGAATTAATAGGTGGGCGGAAAAAAAGAAAAAAGCTGGCCACAGCCTCTGTCCCTTTGCAAGGACAAGGTCCACCCTACAATAGGACCTAACTGGAAGACAGGAAAGAAATCTTAACTTTACGTTAGGATTAAAGTTTTTATTATTGCCTGGGATTGCATTTGCAGTGTGTTGGTGTATGTGTGTGTAAACTGTGCTTGTTTTCAACAAAGAAGGTAGGGATTCAACTAGCCCCATAGTCTGGGAATTCATGGACAATGCAGAAAAGCCATTGCTTTCAGATTACACCCCACGAGTCTTGCTTGTTCAACAGAACAGTACTTTTTATATCATTTTATTATGCTGAAATCTCCACGTGCCAAACTGGAATTGTCTGTGCCTGACACTATGTCTTTTCCTAGCAGACTGTCCAGTGACCCATATGGCCAGCAACCACTGAGAAGAAACTCCAAGCCTCCCAATCCCCTCAAAAGGGTTCCCTCATCCTCATTTTGTTCCATCTTCAGTATTCTCCCTGCATTTTTCCAGCTCCTGGCTTTCTGATCTCATTTCCTTTTTCTAGCTCTAATGTCTTTCTTTGGACTTGATGACAGATTTGTTCTCCTAGTAAGCTGTAGTCCTCTTTATTCAATCAGGCCTCTCCCTGGGTCCGTCTACGTATGTCTGCTCTTGGTTACTCCCATGCATGACCAAGCCCTGGTTCCTAATTCCCAACCCTGGAATGGTCCACCTGACTGGTATCCCTACCAAGACCATCATGACCTCCCATGATGGGGGATTCCACAAAAGTTGGGTGTTCTCAGCAATGTGCTTATGGAGAAAGGAAGCATAGTCCAAGTAGCCAAGAAAAGTAGGGCACAATCTGCATGCATGCGTGCACACTACATACACACAGACATAAATCTTGGAAGCAGAAAGAGCGAAACTTAGACTTTTCATTTGGTGACTGCTGTAGGTCCATTTTATCACAAGTTTCTTCTGCATCCATTGTGCTACTACAGTTAACTGTCCTAGCCCAAGAGAAGAGTCATGGATACTGAGGGTTTCAGAGGGCTTAACTCCAGGGCAGACCTACAGTATGACAGCTGGTCAGTGACTATACCCTACTAGGAATGCAGACTCTTCCTACTGCTGTAGCTGAAGACTCAGAGGAGCTAGAGACCAATCTCCATCATGAAACCTAAATTTGAACTCTGAGAGGGTAGAGATCTTAATCTTCTGTTAACCACTGTACCCCTCACGCCTATTAACAGTGCAGCTTTTGGTTCATGTTCCAGAAAGGCCCACCAAGGGAATGAATGAATAAGGAATTAATTCCATCAGCCCCATATTAGTTCCGAGATGCCCATGCAAGTGTAGGGCTTTGCCTAACAAGTGGGCAAACCCTCAGCCCCATGCTCTCTCCTTTTGCCTCTCTCTTTCCCTCCACTTTTTTCTCCTCTCTGCTGACCCTTCTTGGACCTCTCTACTCCTACTCTCTCAGTTTCTCTCTCTCTCTCTCTCTCATTCCCTATTATCCCCTTTCTCCATCTTTCCTTTCTGTTTTGTGTACCTCTTCCTCCCACTGCCTCACCACATATGCCCATCTGTTTTCATCTGGCCCTCTCCCTACCACTTACCCAGCCATAACACCAGTTTGAAGTACATTTTATTTGTTATGTCTATTGATTAAAGTTTTATGTTCCCCGTTCTTAATTAATTTTTCATCCTGCTTCCACATATTGCTGTTGTATATTTCAAACAATAGATATATTGCTGATAAAGCAATTTGTAAATCAATGTTCTATAAACTGAATCCTATTTCAAATGTACTGGAAGAATTTGCTAGATAAAGGAATCCTATGATGAAAAATTAAACAATTCCCAATAGTGCATATTTTTGTAAATCTGAAGTTTCAGACAATGGCCATAGGGAATAAAATAAACCCATCCTAATGCACCTACCACCATCATTCTGCCCCAGTTTTGGTTTGATTTCCTCAAGAAAGTTATTCGACCACAAAAAAAATCTGTAGAAGGAACTAAATAATTCCCCTGGGAGGCTCTTCTTTATGAAAATGGAAGTGTTACTGGGTGTTATGAACAAACAATGAATCATGGAACACTGCACCAAAAACTAATGATGTAATATATGGTGATTAACATAACAATAAAAAATTTTAAAAAAAAAGAAAATGGAAGTGTTGGAAGATGAAGGATGAATGAGAACATGCTCAAAGTCTGCAGATTTATAAGAGGGAAAAATATGAAGAGCATTCACTCATTATACATATGTATGTTTAGTTACCATGATATTCCAGGCACTCTGGTAGGTACTGAGGATAAAAACTTGATTAAGACATAGTGCTTGCCCTCAAGGACTCACAGTCTAATAGGGGACAGAAACATATAAATAAGTAATTTCAAAGCAATGTGTAAGTATTATAAATAATAGTAGTATGTACTTAAAAAAAACAAAGGCTCAGCAGTGGCACCAAGTGGGGAAAGCTTCGCAAGAGCAGAAACAGGGTCTGTTTTGTTTGCTGTTTGATCACCAGTGCCTAGCATGGAGCCCCACCTAGCCTAGACGCACAATGAATCCTTGTTGCTAAAATGCTGAATGATCTGTTCTGCTGTGGCAGGAACTGGAAGGGGTAAATGAGTAAAGTCTTCAACGGGGAGAAAATACATAAACCAGACCTTTAAGGAGAATAAAGGTTCTAGAGTAAGACAAGGATGGAATCCGTATCATGCGTAGATGCAGACTTGAGTGTAAGGTACAGAGTTGAGAGAGAACACTGCGCATTCAAGAATTAAATTTCAAGCAAGCACCTGCCATTCACAAAACATTTCCCTCATTTTATCAGGAGGAAAGAGAACTTAATTTCCTTTATGTGTAGTTGGCAATCTTGTTTTTTTCCCTTTATGACTTTGTCTGCTCTTACCATTGAATTGCTTCCTATCCCCTCATGCCTCTTTGCCCTAATTGGCCCTTCAAGGGCCTCTCTATTTCTTCCAACTACAAGCTCCCTCCCTCCTATACCCCAAAGTTATTGTCTTATCACAATTGTTTGAGGTCATTCCCTACCACGTGTATGTCAGGGCAAAAATATGCTACACATTCTAAATACATCCTTGGTTGCCCCTGTAGGACCGGTTTGATATGGTATACCTACTATGTGGGGTTCCGCAAGCAACATAAACTTTCACCAAGAATTTTCCAAGATAATCTGTATTTCAAACACTTGCTCCTGTTGTTCCCTAAACCTGCAAAGTCCCTGAAGTTTGAATATTTCACCTCCTATGTCTCCTATCACAGCATAAAGCAGCACAAAAGTCTTCTGCTAGCCTCTGTGTCACACACAATTTTTATTTCAAAAATTCTGAAGGCCAGACTCATAGGTCTTGTCCCCCCTGACAATTTATATATCCTAACATTTGCTGCAACGACTTCCCTACTCCCAGGTTACTCTGAGAGCAGGAGTGGTGTGTTTCTAAGGGTTGTGCAGCATACTGGCTAAAAACTGGAGGTCATCAGCACTGCCCTCAGGAAGGGCAGCAGGGTTAAGAGAGGCATCCTAAGGCACATGGGCTTTGCAGCCAAAGAGGCCTAAATTCAAAATCCCATCTCTGTCACTCACTAGTGAAGTAACCACATTCCACTGCAGCTGGTCTCAGCCCATCTAAGTGTTCTTCCTCTACCTGGAGATGAAACGGAGACCGAAGGTCCTCTCCTCGCAGTAGGAATCTGTTGCCCAACAGTACCTAATACAGTAATAAAGGAGGTGCCTTTGGCCTTTCCCACCCCACAGGCTCCTTCTACCACGTCACGCGTGCTCCTATACCACCGTCATTTGGAAGCATGGCCCACACTCTAACCTTCGTCTCCTCTGATTGGTCTCTTATTGATTGCTCTCCCTGCTCCAGGGTCCCCAAGCAATAATACCCCAAAGCATAACTCTGACATACACCGCCCCTGCTGCATGGTCAGGGGTCCTTACCCGGGGTTTGGCCCCTAGGGAGGAGCTCTTTGCAAACCTGAGATGTGCATTCTGGCTTCCCACTTCTCGTCTCTCTTACCACTCGGGATGCTGCATAACAGTTTGTAAGTTTGTCCCGCATAGAGGTGCCCAGCCCAGCTGCAGAATGGACTCTTCGGCAGCCACATAAATGCAAGGGGATGTCTTTCCCTAAATGACACAGAGAACGGACGTGCCAGCAGCAGCCCTTCTCCTGATCAAGTACATGCCCTCCAGACAGCTACCTACATACTACTCAGTTCAGCCCCCTGTCACCTGCTCAGGCCCCCTTCTCTTTCCCTTGCTCATCCTCCCCCATGATCCCCGCCATCCTCTTGCCTGTCTTTTTCTTCGTTTATACTTCTCTCCATTCTCCTTTCATCCCACGTACATGCCTTGGTCATTTTATGGGAATACAAAGGCTGCACATTTCATCTTGAGTTATACCAGATCCTCTTAATTCTGACTCCTAGTGACTCAGAGCAGCCATGTGAAGCCAGAGCATAGGAAGGACGGCACAGCAATGTGCAGGCAATCATCTTCTAAGAGCTAAAATACACACCCAATTTACATGACTATTTGCATTTGTGTATAAATTATACATCAATATGTATCCTCCCAAGACAGTGAGTTACTAAAATAATTTTGCTACTTTCAAACTTGTCATTGCTCAATTTTTCCTCTCTCCCCCTTGGAACACCCACACACATCTTTTCATTCCTTAGGAGAGAGAGAGAGAGAGAGTGAAGAAAAAAGGAAGAAGAGAGAGAGAGAAGGAATAGGACAGAGAAAAGTAAAGAAGAAAATGGAACAAAGGAATGAATAAAGATGAGAAAAGGAAAACAGGGATGAAATAACCAGCATTTTTGAGTAATCAAATAAAGGATACCACCATGGTCAGCTTATAATGATGATTAAACACAATCTAATCCATGCCCAAAGGCAAAAAAATAAATATAAAATAATATATATCCAACTTCTCTATAATTTCCTACTTCTTTCAAAGAAAAACTCTTAGGACTTAAATTCTACAGAAAGTTTCTTTAATAGGTCACTTTGGGGGGCGTCTGGGTGGCACAGTCAGTTAAGTGTCCGACTCTTGGTTTCGGCTCAGGTCATCATCTCAGGATGGTGAGATCTGGCTCTGCGCCCAGCAGGGAGTCTCCTTGAGATTCTCTCTCTCCCTCTCCCTCTGCCCCTCCCCCTGCTCACACGTACATGGGAACTCTCTCTCTCTCTCAAATAAATAAATAAATCTTTAAAAAAGAGAGAGAGAAAAATAGGTCACTTTGGCAAACATATATATAGAATCACCTTTTAACAGTAAGTGAATATCATAACATACTTCAGCTACAAATATTGTGTGCCCACATTATGCGGCACTGAAAAAGGACCAATCAAGACAAAGTGTATAGTAGACAATACCCATCCTAAAAACTCACTTCATTGAGGATTTCTCTCCTCTGCTCATCCATCCCACCCCAATTCAGGTCTCTAGGCAGCCATGTACTCACTATAGGGCTCCTACACTCTGGACCAATCACATTATTTCTCCTAGATAACTGGACAGGGGGTTCAGACATGCTGGGTAGTTGGAGCTCTTCATTTGAACTCGGGAACTGAGCTTGCCCTTAGGAGGCAGCCTACTTCAACTGGGCAGAAGGAAGCACAAATAATTGCAATGAGAGAAATGGAAAGACAGAGAGAGAGATCTTGAAGTTTAAAATGTGTGCATGCCTAGGTTCTGCTGCGTTCCTACCTCCAGGCTGCAGTCCTATTTTCTGCCCTTGGGAACTCTGAGACACCCATGTGTCCTTATACTCAACTTCCCATTTCTGCTCCAGCCAGTTTGGGTAGGTTTCCATTACTTACACCAAAAGAACCTTGACTAAGACTATTTAATCCAATTAATCCAGAAGCACTTCCAATATAATTTTGTATTTCTAATAATTTTTAATGTATTTGAAGTGTTTTGTGGCTGACAGGATATTTTTCTTTTTCTGTTAAATAAATTTGACTCTTTAGGATACAGCCAGTTTGTCTAAGAAACTTTCCTTAACAGTGTTATATTTTTAGCCATACAAATATCAGATACTTTAGGGGTTATGTATTACTTTGTGTTGCACAATAGATCATGACTTCGTGAATTACACATCTTGGAAAATAAAATACACTGAAGTTCAATAAAATTCTCACCCGTGGGTCTCACTTCTTCATTTCTGCTGTCAAAATACCAACACCTCATTAAATGTGAACAAATATTGGAAATGTGCTAATTCAGTTAATAAATGCAGAGAAGAAGCAAAGGCACAAATAATGAAAAAAGTGTCAAGAAGGAGGCAATAATAATAAAAAGGAATAAGTTTGATAAATTCTGCAAAGCAGGCTGCAGGCTTGATAAGGAATTTATTATAGAAGAAAAGTGGAAAGTGGCAGAACATCAACAGAACCTAGAAGGGGCATCTGGGCCAGCCAGAACAGGGTCTGTTCTTCCGGCCACACTTGGGCGGAGCACTAAGAATTTAACATCAGCACCCCACTGTGTATTGTTTCTACTTGGCTACGTAATCATAGGGCAAGACTAGCGTCTGATAAAATGCAAATCCTTCTCATTGCACAAGGTAGAATCAGGAATTCTCAACTAACTGTTTTATGTTTCAACAAAGAAATAGATTGTGAGCTCGTACTAGTAACTTATCTGATAATTATGCAATGTTTATCCCTAGGATAGGCACAGACTGAGAGCTGCACATAAGAGACATAAGCGCTGCCTTTAGTAGAGATAGGTTTTGACTGAGTCCTATGTCCAGACTTTACTTTCTCCACTCACTGCTACCAGCATAACTAACGTTGGATTGAAAAACGCAGAATCGGGATTATCGCTATCAATATTCAGTATCTACCCTATGCCAGGGACTATATTATGCTTTCTCTATATATCACATATAATTCTCTTTATAACTCTACAAAGTAGATTCACTCTACCTATTTTACAGATAGGCAAATTGAGATTCAAAGAAATTAAGTAATTTTGCCCCAGTCACACAGTAAGTAAATAAGGGAGCCAGGATTGAACCCAAGTCTCTCTTAATCCAGGGTCTATATATTTCTCTTTCATCTGGACTCAACATACACTACACAAAACTCTCTGAAAAATGAAAAGAAGGGCATTCAATCAGTTAGTTGCTTATTCATTAATTTCTATTTTTTACTGAGTACCTACCACTTCGTCACACAACCTCAAGGGGATGCCACTCACAATGTACTCCATGCAAATCTCTTCCTGCCCACACAAGACTGTGACTGGTGCCTCGGAACTTCAAGACCTACAGACTCTGTCTACCCTTGCACATGGCATCCAAAATGACAGCAACATAAGGAAGACAGTTTTCCATAAGAAAGAAGCTTATTATCCACTGCAGGGACAAAGAAAATCCTCCTTAACCCTAAAATAAAAGAAAATATAATAAAAACATAATAACACCTCAGGAAATGTAAAAATACAGTGGACATTCCAAAGCAAGCATCCAATTTCCTAAAGGGCTGCTAGAGGAGATTAATAAAGGAGCCCTTTAAATACCATGAGCAATTTGCTGACTGCACAGGTGGCCTGACATGGCCAACTGCTGCCAAACACATTCAAAGACACCACAAGGAAGCGAGGCGAATGGGAAAAGGGTTTTGCATTTTTTAATCTTCTGTGTTGATTTATCTTCTTCTGTGCTTTGAGTGGAAGCAAGTCATTCTCCCTCCTCCTCCCAGCTTCACCTCCTTTCCCCTTCCAACATACACACACACAAAATTTCAACTTATAATTCATCTGTGTTCTTCATTCAGGTTTCAGTGACTCAATTTCAGGGAATGCAAATACATGTTCTCTTGCTACCTGCCATCGCTCGATAATCACTTGTCAGTATACTGTCTATAGATGAAATTAAAGGACATTTGAAAAGACCCATGGTTCTCAGAATAGACGTTCGAGAATATTAAAAAGTAATGAATCCATATTTGGACACCAAGTAAACTTCCCTTCACATTATTTCTTTGGCTCATGGATATCTGATAATTCAGTATGCCTATAAAGTTAAGTATATTAGGTCAGGGATCCAATTTTGATATTTTTTTTCACCTATCTAACGTGATCTATTGCTACAGTTCCATAAAAATATTAAATTGATGCTAATCACATACGTATGTGAATACAAACACACACACACACACACACACACACACACACACACACACACACTCCTCCACCCAGAGATAAACTGTGTCTGTTCTTCATTTCCCTCCTTCCATTGGTATCTAAGTTTTCACTGTTACTGAGGAAGGAAGATATTAATTTTTTGCTCTAGTAGTCAGAAGATTAGAAGCATTAAAACAGATGCACCACAGTCATGTTTATTTGAGATTTTTTTTTTATCTAAAGACCAAAAGGAAGCAAATCTAATTGACAGATACATGAAACAGGGCTGTATTCTCAAATAGATTATTTTCTTGCTGCTAAGTTTCCTCTCTTGCTCTATCCAATACCTCATCTTTGCAAATATAGGGTTTGCTTCATAATGAATCTCAGGAAATCCTCCCTGTCACTCAGCCATCCAGGGAACAGTCCTCTATAGCATGGCACGTCCCTTCACAGGTGGCTACGCCTGCCGAGAAGACAGCAGAGATTCCCCAGTGGGAAGAAAAACCACAAAACAGAAGGCTTTAGAGTCAAATAAAGATTTAAGTGTGAAAGGTTGTTTTAGTTAGGGGAGGAAGGAGATTGGGGAAGAGATCCCAGAGAAAACAGAGCTTAGCCCTGGAAAATGACTGTCCTCTTCAATACAAAGTGAAATGCAGATAAGTGGTGCCTTAGAGCAAACCAAACCTGCCTGATCCTTAGGCATCTGAGCTACATAAAACACAGATTCCTGGGCTCCACCCCAAAATTGCTCAATCAAAACCTCTGGGTATTGAGCCTAGAAATCTGTATGTTTTCAAAGTGCTTGACCAAATGATGGAGCTTATTCGTGTTTGGAACCATGGCCTTATAAGACACACCAATCCACGGGTTTTGTCCTAGAAGAAACCAGTCTTGGCATAGCTGACATAGGTTCTGGGATGGGAACAAGCTACTGGGACCTCTGAGACCCTGTTTAAGGTAGGAAACAACCCCTAACAGGATATGGCTGTAACTCGGACATGAGTTCATAGCTCTGGAATTCTCTGGCAAGAATGGGAATGGAAAGGAAAACACAGACGTAGAGGGTATACTGGACAATGTAAGGGAACACGCTGGCTGGTTAACTATGATGTATATTCAGACACAGTGGCTCTGAGGTTCGGATGCAAATCCAAATTTGTATTTTCTCTCCATCTCCGTACCCACCAGCCTTGACCTTATCTTCATACTGCAATGGCCTCCCAATTGGTGGCGCTATGTCCATGTTTGCCCGTTCCCTGCCAATCCAGTCCATCCCCACAGAGCACGGTAATCTAAACATGCAAGTGTGACTCTGTTATTCCCTTACTTAGTATGCTGTTCACAGTTCTTAGGATAAAGACCAAAATCCTTAACATGGCCTCAGGTCCCTTCATGAACTGATTCAGCCTCATCTGTTGCCACTCTCCCTTCCATGTCATTGTTGACCTACACTGCTTTCTTTGTTGCTTTGACTTGCAATTTCCTCTGCCACCCCCACTCCCAAAATTTCTTTTTATGGCTGGGATGTCCCTTTCCATCCCTGACTCATCATCCAGATCTTAGATCAAACATCACTTCTGCAGAGAAGACTTCCCTTCCCTCCTAGCCTAACTCGGATCCCTTGTTCTACACTCTCATGGCTCCCTGTACTTTTCCTTTGTCATTCTTCTCGTACATGTAGTAGGGTCTGTTTTTGTGATTACCTGATTAATGTCTAACTCCCTCACTGTGACACAAACTCCACTAAGGCAGGAACCATATGTTTTAGTCCATAACCTACCCAGCACCTAGAATGGTATCTGAAATATAGTAGATACTTACATTTTCTAGGGGAAAAAGAGCCAATATTCTTGGATGACTGGGAAAATAGGAGTACCACTGAAAAAACAGGGATGCCAAAAAAGGAAAAAAAAAATGAAATGTTTGATTTCAAGTACTACCTACACGCAATGGCAGCAAATGCAAGTGGATTAATGTAAAGATAATAATAAAATTACAATGATGTTTGATTTTATTTTTTTAAAGATTTTATTTATTCATTTGTCAGAGAGAGAGAGAGAGATTGCGCACAGCAGGCAGAGGGAGACACAAGCTCCTTGCGTGGGACTCGATCCCAGGACTCTGGGACCATGACCTGAGCCGAAGGCAGACACTTAACCAACTGAGCCACCCAGGCATCCCAACAATGACACTTGATTTTAACAGGTAATTGATAATGTATGTTGTACTCTAGGGCTGAAAATAAAGACTCGGAAGATATAATAATTCAAGTGGCAGTTAAATCCTGAGAAATCCAAATGAAAAAGTGCACATACTATCAGAGAATCAAAACATAACCCTAGCATCTTCAATAGGTTGT
This sequence comes from Eumetopias jubatus, assembly GCF_037043125.1. NCBI lineage: Eukaryota > Metazoa > Chordata > Mammalia > Carnivora > Otariidae > Eumetopias > Eumetopias jubatus. The sequence continues at coordinate 63,630,683 of NW_028274807.1, forward strand.
TCTGGTTCTTACTGAAGAGATTCTAAAGAAGGCACCAACAGTGAAGAAGTCTTGCCTAAATCTTCCCCAGATTAGAACCCAAATTGGTTCTAATCTAAACCAATCATGTCATAATTCTCAATGAGTGTTTACTGATCCTGATGGTGATATTATGCCTTTAATCCATCTTCAGTGTACCCACTTTGATTGGAGCAGAACAGAATCTGTTGTGTTATAAATATCTGTGAAACATTTCATTAAATGTGAATGCAAAAATTCAAATATATAGCAGCATTCCTTCTTGGTATGCTAATTGGCAAACATAAAGGGAGAGTAGTTTGGGGCAAACAGAAAATGTCAGTTGATGCAGATTTCTACTGGACCAGAATAACCCAGACACCCTAAAGTATAAAAAAGATGAGTCAGATAAAGATCAGAGGTCACTGGTGGTTACAAGAAAGAGTTTCACCAAACTGTTGCTCTCTTTTAGCTCTAGTTCACTTGGCAAATGTACCCACCTCTGGACAAGCCCATCCATTGCCCTTTGGGACCAGTGAAAGAATTGGTCAATTGTTGGAATGTTCACGTGATTTTAAGGACCCGTGACTAAGCCCAGGGAAAAGGTAGACAAGAGAGAAGGAAGTTAATTTAAACTCCTCCAACTCCTTGCTTTGATATCATCAGCCTTGCCTTACCCTTACCCTCCTATCCACCCAAAGGATAGATAGGCTCATTACAAGTAGCCCTGGACATATGCAGATGTCCTAATGGCTTTAACTTTCTATAACTTCATAATGATCCAGCACTGTATCATCTAGAAATAGAAGGAAGTAGAGGGCAGGCCCTCTCTCTTCTCAGTATATTCAGACCACATCAGATATCTGTAATCCAGCCTGGCAGCCATACTTTTTAGGGATAGAGACAACCTGAAGTTAGTTTAAACCTCAGTAGATAGCCTTGGTGCAAGGCCCAAAAACAATGTCATCTGCAGACAAGTTCAAGGAAATGAGGCTAATTCTGCTCACTGAAGAATAAGATGGGGTGGGATACACAGTAGGGAGATGGGAAGGTAACCATGCATTGTTGAACTGTACCAATGTCATTAGTTTTCCCATCTTCCCCACTTAACTGTGAGCATCATGAGTGCAATGACCACATTTTATTTGTGTTGGGGACCCAGGGCAGGTCTGGGCCTATAATAGATACTCAATAAATATTTGGTTATAAAGTGAATGATAACTGCCTTCAAATTTTCAAAGAACTGCCATGTGGAGTGGTGAGATTTGTTCTTTGTGATCCCAAGTAACAGAATCAGGAACAATGAATATAAGGTATAAGGAGACAGATTTATGTCAATGTAAGGAAGAATTTCCTATAGAGCTATTCTTAGAGAGACTAAGAACTTCTTCCTTGGAGGAATCTAACAGAGACCAACCAAGTTTGGGGCAGTGACAATGATGCAGAAGAAATTTAAGTATCAAGTAGGTTTACCTACATCATGGTTCTCAATCCTGGCGACACAGTAACATCACTCAGAGTTGAGTTTTTGGTTTTGTTTTAATACAGAAGCTAAGCACAATCCCCAGAAACTTGGTTTCAGTTGGCCCAGGGCATCAGTATTTTAAGACACTCTCCAGATGGTTCTAATGTGCAACTACAGGTAAGAAGCACTAGATGAAACTTTAAGGTTCTTTCCAAACTTAAGACTCTGATTTTACATCTGAAGAATTAGGAGCTCCCATTCAAAATACTCCAATTTGGACTGACTGCCTAATTCATTAGATGTTCTCTTAATGAAGCATCTAAGGCGATGTTCCAAACAGAAGGATAAAAAATTGGAACAAGAGATAGAAACAGAGCATGCAAGCTGTATTAAAGTGCATACCTTAATTTGTAGTTTGCAAATTCTAAATAATTGAATTTTTACTTTATCAAAATTTCAGAAGGTGCAAACATGCAAAGTTCTTCTCCTGAAGTTTCCTAATATGGAACCATCAGCAGTTGGATCACCAGTAGGTGTGGATATAATAAAAAAAAAAAAAAACCTCAGAATTCTCAAATCTCAAAATGCTGTTTGAGACCTTTCAGCCTGAGGACTGAAAATATCGAAAGTGAATGGGAGAGTACATATGGTTGTTAGAACGAAAATAGGTGACAATCAGATAATCTCATATGCTGCTTTTTTATCCCAAACTATTTTGGTAAAAGTCTGCTCTTTGGTAAATGAATAATTCACTTATATTTCAAATGTATTTTAAATGTGTCACTTTTGAAAGCAGGGTAAGAGATATTTAAATAATATGTTATCACTTTTTAATAGGTTGAGAAGTGGTTTGGGGTACTGCTCTAGATAGAAGAAGCCAGTCAGCTGCATGGCTAGAAAAACAAAGAGGGGATGGGCACTGAATCCTTTCCTTCAACCCAATAACTAGAGACACATTCTACTCAATAGCGTCCATAGTTTCAGGTTTCCTTTAATGTGCCTTCGGAGACTCTGACTTTGCCAGATGAGCCTCTTCAGTATTTAGCTGCCACTACTCGTGGCTCCCAATAATTGAGGACTTAATTGATCTACATTTACACCCTTAGAAAAGACCATAATTCTGGAATAAACTTATATCATTAAAATGTAAAGGTCCCGAAAACACACAGAAACAAACATAATTAATTTCCAACAAAGGAAGTTGGAGGTGGGATGGCACAATGCCATGTCCATAGTAAGTGTTCAAAGATACTAGAATGCAGTGACCAAAGGTCAGTTTTTGAAGCAGAGATTTTCAAGTGGAAGTCTCATGGGGCAGGAATGTAGCTAGAATACTGGAAGCCAGTGTGGCCACTAACGACACATAGTGAGAGTGAAGGAGACCATTAGGACTTAGCTCAGAAACAGGTAAGAAGAGCCTTCTAGGAAGCTTTTAAGGACTCTGGCTGTTACTCTAAGTGAAATTCAAGGTTGTGAGCAGAAGAGTAACATAATCTGACTTTGGTTTTTAAAGGATCACTTGGCTGCTATGTTGAAACTCCATCACAGGGGGCCAAGGCAGAGAAGCAGGGAGACTATTCAGGAAGGATACGGCAAAAAAACAGGTGACAGAGGATGGCATCTGGGACCAGGGTGAACAGTAGGAGAGGTGATAAGATGTGGTCATGTTCTGGATACTCAAGTATTTTGGGAAGATAAACCAATAAGCTATACTGATACACTGAAAGTAGAATTTGAGATAAAAAGATAAATTAAGATGACTTCAAGGGTTTGAGCCCAAGCAACTGAAAGGGAGGATTGCTCTTTACTAAAGAGGAAAGACTAGGAGAAGGATGTTTGGGGGAGAACAGAAGTTCAGTACGGACATATTAATTTTTCAGCATACCTATTACAAATTTAAGGGGAAAGCTGAGTAAGCAATAACCATATGCCTATGGAAGGGTTTCAGGTCAGAGACATAAATTTGGGAGTCTTTAGCAGACAGATGGTATTTAAATCCATGAGCTTGGTTGTGCACGAGTGTAGACAGAATAGGGAAAACATCTTGAGGACTGAACCCTAGAGAACCCAATATTTAGAGGTCAAGAAGGTCAGGATGCACCAAGCAAAGGGACTGAGGGGGAGCAGCCACTGAGGTATGAAGAAACCAGAAGAGTAGGAGATCCTGGAAGCCAAGGGAAGAAGCTGTTTCAAGGGAAAGAGTATGACCCAGCGTAGCAACTGCTGTACTAATAATGCAAATGAGAATCAGAGCTGAACTCTGTCATCTGTTTTTACCAATGAGGAGGGCATCGGTGGTCATTATGAGAGTAGTTTGGTTGCAGTGGAGGAGGTAAAAAGTCTTAGTGGAATGGATTCAAAACAGGAGAGGAAGTAGAAAGAGCAGGTGTAGACGATCCAAGTAGCCATCACTGACTGACTACAGGAGACAGTGAAGAATAAATAGACCTATTCCCCAAGTGAAGCAACAGAATTCAGCACATAGAAAACAGGTCCATATTCCTATTCTCAGAGGAAAGAAAGAGCTGCTTATCTCTTTGTAAAAAGGTGAGACATTGTTTAACTTCTCATTTTGTGAGCCTACCTGGCTTCTGAATCTCAAGTCACAGTGTTCCTGTTCAGTTTGACAAACTCAAGTGGCAGGCTTGGATTTCATCCCCAACCCATTTTCACAGGCCATAATACAAATCCACACCCCAAATGCCTCAGGCCTCCACCCAATCAATAAATTGCAGTTAGTGCCCTTAGGGAAAATGGTCTTTGATGAGACTCGGTGTTAGCAGCCAATCCAAACCCATTAACTTCCACATCTGGAAATAGGTAAGGAAAATGAGGCTGATGGCTTCAATTTAGTTCTCATTTATCAGCATCACAATAACTCAACTCAAGGACATACAATTCAGGGTGATTGGATAAATTTGCTGAGTAGAGGTCCAAGACAGAAATAATAAAGAGGCTGAAGGTCAAGATCCAGGATTACTGATAGAGTTATGATGAAGGAGCAGGTTTAGAGTCAAGGAGCAAGAATAAAGGGCACTGTGTAAGATGCTCAGAGGCCCAAACCCAGAAAAGCTATCAGGCTAATGTAGCACGGTATCGTTTGCCACTCCCCTCTAACTTCTGACTCTTAATTTCATTAAAAAATATGTAATAACACTGATTACAATAAACTTTACATTTCTATGGCTTAATCCCCTCCAGAATGCTTTACTGTCTACTTTTTTCATGAGTCCCTTAGCAGGTAATAATATTCTCCATTTCATAGATGGAAAAACTGAGCTTACAGAGGGTGAGTTACACAGAACAGTAAATGCTGATGACCAGTGAAGAACACGCTTTGCTTCAGGGAATAACACACTCCCCTAATGAGGGAAAGAACTGGCTATTTGAGTTTAACCAAATTCGAAGAGTATATGTAATGGGATGAAAAATATTTTATCTGTGAACAACAGAATTCTTCTTAAGGAGAAAATTGTCTGTGGTTAGGAAAATAATAGCAGATCCTGGTTTGCCCAGGACAATCCCAAATTTTGCCTTTTGTCCTGGAGAAATGATTAATATCACCAACTTTTGCTTTCAAAGGTATTCCATTTCTTAGAATGTGGTCACCCTGTTAAGATATATATACCACATAGAAGGCTGCCTGAGAGAAGTCAGGGAGGGAGGAAGTGAGACCCCAACCCAAGAGCAAGGATTAGCAGGAAATGACGCGGCAAAGGGTTGGCCAAACTGCGCTGCATTGGACATGAACAGGAATGGAGAGAAGAGCCAGGAGAGAGAAGAGAAATGAGCAGTTAGAAGAAACCAGGCAAATGATGTGTGCCTGGGGCAACTGTGTGGGATTAACAGCCAAATCCCCAGTGGTAGGGTGACCTTAGACTTTTAAGAACAAAGATAGCTGATTTCTAATTTGAAATTCTTTTTATTCCTAAAACGTAAAACTTTGCCCTGCCCTCCCTTTCCCCCACTTCAGTCAAGTCTATTACACATGTAAATGCCTTATGTAAGATTTTTTTTAAGAGAAATTAAGGAAACTTGAGTTTTACAGCCAGATCTAAGATACACTGAACAAAGAGAACACATAAAGGACAAATGATGACGCAAAAACGGAAACAGAGAGAACTAGAAGTTTAGAGCCAGGGAGGCCATGAACACGTAAGCCGCGAGGAATTCTCAAAATCCACAGGGTCAAGTATGAAGCTTTGGGACCATGTCTTGCAATTCCCACAGAGCATGAACACCGAGTTCACACTTGGGTTGCATAAACAGTGAATGTGATAGGGATTGACAGTTGTCCGGTTTATTAGAAAAATCAAAGTTCCTTAAACATTTTATTAAAACTTGAACCTATAAATGTATATTTATTCACCAATGTATTAATGTGGAGCTAAGGCTGCACAGTCTACCATGAGTCTGCTGAATGGAGTTCTTTATCGTCTTTCTTGCATAAAGCACATCCATGATACAACATCTAATTTCTTTGGAGGAGACAAAACGATCTAAATGCAGAATTCTCCTAGACTTCTATGATATTTTTCTAATCTCATGCAGATGTTTTGCCCATCCCTAATTTGATAACAATTCTCCTTAGCAATGTGTTATATCAAATCTTTCCAAAGAAGCTTAGCTTCCATAGAAACACTTTCTTCTTGTATTAATTTCCCATCTACTTATGTAATAGTTAATAAAATTACATAATTATGATAACAAAAAACAAATGGCATAAACAAGTTTGCAACCAATGCAGCCAACTCTTGAGAAGTGGAGAAGTTATCTATGGGAGCCGAAGTGGTTGGTGAATTAGAACATTTACTCTGCCATGACTCCAGACAGTGTCCCATGTTTTACAGAGGAGAGAGCTCTATTATTCCAAGGAACTTAGTAAAGAGAGGTTAGTTCAAAAAGTTTCTATTAGGTTTATACATGATCTTCCTGAAGAGTTAAACAGGATGCCAATGCAAGGCACGCTGGAACCATGGCCATGACCTGCTCCCTCCAGCAGCTGCATCACTGTCAACCTCCAGGTGTCCACGTGGCACCCCCGTGATCGCCCTTCATTGGGATGGACATGACCCAGAGGCAAGAGGACCACCTCCCCTCATGGGAAAAACATTCCCACTCTTAACTGAATAATTATACTGTGCAGTGAGCTTTGACATTGGCTCACCCTTCAGTGAAGCCCCTTAAAAGAAGCCAAGTTGTATGAGAAGCCAGACAGAAGAGCTCCAGAACAGATTCTCAATGAGAAGTTGTAACATTTAGTGGTAATGACTAAACGCGTGTATACAGTGTAAATTAGAGGCCTCTCTTCGGCTGGAAAGGGCAGAGAGCTAAATCTAAGGAAGCCGTCAGAGAAAGCAAATTTTCTCCTAATCAGAAAAGTACAATCATGGTGAAGTGGAGCAGGTAAGTGGAGCTAGTGTGTATAATTAGGATCTTTTTTTCCTTTTCCTGAAAACTGCAAGAAAGGAAAGGTGGGCACCTGAGAAGAAAGTTATAACTGCGGGAAGAGAACTTCCTTGGTTAACTGAGCGGACAGGTTACACCGGATGACAGTCTTGGTAAAGAGCTGGGGACAACTGAGGATGTTTATGAATTTAAAGGGACTTCTGCTGTCAGAAATTCTAAAGTGATAGCATTCCTTCTTTAAAGTTACAGATTTTTTAATGGATATTAATCACCACATGCAGTTAATGAGCAAAATTCCTCACTACACGTGGGTTTTGTGTTTCTTTAAATTTCTACTCTTTAAGTTTCTACTCTGCTTATATATTCTTCAATAATACAATGATTAATAAACAGACATGGTGGTAAATTTAGCGCAAAATGCTGTTGTTTTTATAAGAAAAACAAAATTGAGAAAAAGAAATGCACCATTATCTCTGGGACTCAACCTCACCACTGGGCCACCTGGGAATCCACACTTGGGGCAGTTTAATTAACGGGAGATCTAGAACTTCAGGGGAACCGGATGGCAAACTGAAAACCATCAAGTAATGGCACCTGGCAGAAGGTGGGGGGATGGAGAAAATGGCAAGCTGAGCTGGATGTTTTGTTTTTATAATTAAAAGATATAAAAAGCATAAAGATTAAATGGGAGTTGCCTCTGGAAGCTGCAGGAATAAATACCCAAATTTTGTTTTACTTGCTGCCAACTTTGCTGAAGCAGCAAGACTGCGGCTCCAGCATAGCTCTCATGTTTTGAAGTTGGGAGGCAGGTATTACCGGAGTCTCCACACTTCCCGCTTTCTCGTGTTCTCCTCCAGCTCAAATGGATGGTGAGGAAGACCAGACTGAGGCCTCTGCAGGACACCATCAAAAGGAGCTGCTAATAATTGGAAACCTACTGACCTTCTAACGGACAAGTACAGCTAAGAGAATTGTGCAGATGATATTTATAAGAGAAGAAAAAGAAACTATGCTCTAAACCAGAACAAGAGCTGATCAGGCTGGGCACAGTTAAGCCTCGTAAAGAAAAAGCTACAGCCCTCCTAAAGAAAAGACATTTATCATGAAGGCCTCCACCACCTCAGAGCATCCACGGCAACCACCAAACCCTGGGTGTGGCGACACAACATTCACAGTGCACCGTGATGCCTCATAAGACACCTGTGTCAAGCAACATGGTGGACATTTTTTCTTAACCTGCATTTATGAAACAGTGTTGACCCACAGGCAAGACACGGTGGCAGAGTCTCCAAGACCTGGGCTAAATCCAACTGGAACTAAACAGGTTGTCAGTCAGATTCAAATATGGCCACTGTAGCAAAAGACCATGGTTGTACAAGTATTTCTCAAGCCCTGGGAAATCACCTGGTTTTACCAAATTAACCCAAAAACACATTTAGAGCTCGAAGATTTCCATCCCACCCAATCTGGCAGTATTAATATCCATGAAAACTCTAGAACAATGGTTCTCAAAGTGTAATCCTCAGACCAGTAGCACCAACGTTTCCTATTAGAAATGCACACTCTCAAGTTACTGGGCAAATCCAGGGGTGAAGCCTAGAATCTGTTTTAAAAGGCTTCCAGGTGATTCTCCTAACGCACTCAAGCTTAAGAACCACTGGTCTCTAACACTGGATCTCAAACTTGGCTCCACGTTAGAAGCTCCTAGGAAACTTTAAGAAACAAAATGCGGAGGCCAAGTTCTTACTTCCTCCCCCAACTTCTGAGATTCTGATTGAACTGGCATCAGGTGCAGCCTAAGCATGTGCATTGTCTTTTAACTCCCCCGCTGATTCTAAAGTTTGAAAACCATGAGAACAAACTCAGGAAATGAACATAAACATAATTTTTCATACCTGGGGCAAAAAGCATATATGTAGTCAACAGGTATGTAGAGCCATCGATTACAAGAATAATAAGTAATCTATACTGAAGGACTCAACAATGTTTTTCCTTGATCATATTTCAAAAAAAAAGAAAATAAATTTTCCCCAAAAGTCTTAGTTTTATTTTTTTTTAAGATTCATTTGAGAGAGAGAGCGCGTGCATGCATGAAAGGGGTGGGGGGAGGGCAGAAGGAGAGGGACAAGCAGATTTCCCGCTAAGGAGGCAGCCTGACGTGAGGCTCCATCACAAGACCCAGGGATCATGACCTGAGCCAAACGCAGACTCTTGACTGTAACTGAATGAGCCACCCAGGCATCCCTAAGTTTGATTTATTTAAATGTATATTTGAGATTTCCTTTTTTGTCCTTGCTGTTAGGGAACTCAGAAACTAGTTTCATCCTTAGAAATTTTATCTACCCCTTTTATTTTTTTTAAGATTTTATTTTTAAGTAATCTCTGCAGCCAACATGGGGCTCGAATTCACAACCCCAGGATCAAGAATCACCTGCTCCACTGACTGAGCCAGCCAGGTGCCCCTATCTACCCCTTTTAAAGTAACTGACTCCTGTTCTTTTATACATACTTGAAAGTCTTGTTGCCACGCTTCTCACACTGAAATACAAGTAACCTCAACAGTGGCTCATATGTCTAGAGACCCCAATTTAATCAAAGTTAGGTTATTTTAAATGTCTTAATACAAACACAGATATATTATGAATTGGAAGGCACAATTCGATCGTTCTGGGTTCTTTCCCAAGCCTCCCAAGAATCGTGCCCATTTACTCTCCCCTGCCCTTCGGAGCACTTCACTAGGGGTATCCGAAAGGCACTAACGTGTGTGTGTGTGTGTGTGTGTGTGTGTGTGTGTGTGTGTGTGTGTGTGTGTATGTATACAAGCCTTATTGAAAACTGCCTGAAATTATTTTGGAAGAAGGCATAATATAAACAAATAAATGATGAAATTGCCCCTTGAGATCTTTTCTATGTATGTAAAGCATTATTATTACCTCCGAACACTGTTTATTCTTTGGATTCCATCAGACACCAATATTCAATAAAGAGAAACAAGCTATTCCCATTTGGTATGATCGATAATGAGATCCCATTATGGCAGACATTCAGAATACCTTTGAAATGATAATAAAGTTAATCCCTTCACTTATTTTTAATGAGAGTAGACGTTAAGAATGGCATGCCAGGTGAGGACTCCTATCTCCACAAGGGCTGAGGTGGGAGCAAGTCAGGACTTAGTGGTAGAGAAACAAGGGAACTGGGCAGGAAGCAAAAAAGAGGTAAGTTGCTGAAATTGGGATTCAAGGCAGAAACCTGTAAAATTATAAGGCAAAAGGCTTAGAAAATAGGGCAGTCTCACCATCTCCCAGAAGAATCAGAGAGAAGAAAGAGGAGAATGAATGACAAAAATCCAAATCAAGACTACAACCTCAAGGAGAAATTGTCAGCATTTTATATAGAATTCTTGTGCCATATTTATGCATTTATTATACCCAAAGGGTTTATTGCTCAGTCTTTCTGCTGTCCTCTAGGTAAAAAATAGAACTCTGCTCCTCAGAGCTTTTAGAGAAAATGGCAATAAAATTCCCCCTAGAGTTTGCCCTGGCGCCCAGCTTTTCCTTCTTCCTAACCAAGTTTGAGCTTTCAGAATTGGCACTCTGGGGAGTCTTTCACGCACCTTTTGCTTCAGGCAGCAGTGCACCTGCATCTTCAAGGCTTCTCACTTCTGCTCGGCTCCATCCGGTGCAGATGGCCACACGCGTAAGTGCAGCATCCCTGGGGTTTGTCAATAGTTTGGAGAAATGCAGTTTCCTTCTTTTTTCTCAGAAGAAAAATTAAAATCTAAAACTCCTGACTATCCTTAGCACTTACTGTTCCGAGTAACAAAACAGGCCTATCCATTTCCCCGAAAGTTAAGGAGAGAAGCCTCTCACATTCTGCGAGCACTGCATTTGGAGTCACAGCGTCTTAGAGCCCTATCAGCAGCCATCGAAGTCCAGACCCCTGTTCTACCAATGAGGGAATCGGGCACAAAGATGATGATCTCTCTCAGGGCCACAAAGCCAATGAGACCAGAGTCCCAGTCTCCTAATTGAGTTCAGTTTTTCCCCCCAATCAGCCTTGCCACACCCCTGGAATGCCACTAACAATAAAGGAGGAAGAATGAAAGCTAATGGGGTGCAAATAAAGCCTTGACACTGGACAGGTGCGGAGAACGGATGCATATGCCAGAGGCAGCAAGTGGATGTGCGGTAGGTCTCTGGCACACAGGGAAGCAGTGGAGGCGGACAGAGAGGGCCTCTGAGACTGCATGGGAAGCTCCAGACGTCGTCGGCAGAGTCTGGCCGAGGGCAGAGACCCTCTTGTTTCTCTCCCGTTTGGATGCTCCTGGACCCGTACAAGGTACAGAATCTTGCACCCAGGGAGGCAGAAACTGCAACAGATAATCTAGAATATGGATTCTAACACTTGGGTCCTTATCCGTAAAAGTGGGTTCATTACTCTTGCCTTGTAAAAAGTGAAGTGAGACACGTGACCTTGTATGTAAATTATACAGGAGGGTGAGATGGTACCATCACTTCTGTCAGCACAACCTCTACCATCTTGGGGGCAAAAACACCTAGGCTTTTCGGGGATTTCTGACATACAGTCCTGAAGTTTAAAGATGGACAAAGCATGTTGTGAAACGAGAAATAGCTTTGGAAACAGAGATAAGACTCCACACCAGCTGATACACAAACCTGTTTCCTAACCTGTATTAGGAAATTAGTAAACTATAGAATTTAATAATAGTAATAAACAAACATGTTAATAAAGCTCTCCCTAAAAAGGAGTCAATCTCAGGGCCAGCACAAAATCTTTTCTTCTAAATGTTCACCCACTCACCTATTGCAAAGCTAATCCCAGGTGGATACCCCTTTTTCCTGAAAACTTCTCCTTCTGTCCCTGACTGTCCAGGAGCAGAAAGCCAAACTCCAGTCATAGCTTAACCTTCAAATCAAAAATAAAAATACAATTAGAACCAAATGAAGAAGAGAAGGAATATCCTGTCAAAGCCATCAGTTTTCAAATTAGCTAGCTAACCAGAGAATCAAATATTTTAAATAATTTTGGAATATTCTTAATAATAACTGGAAATTCTTGCCTTTATTTGGCTTCCTTTTTATACATACAAGAAATTAAATCCTCTGGTAACTGCAAGAAACTTAATATCTGGAAAACAGCAAAAGGTATACTGGGGAGAAATGACAGAAACCACAGTTACCCGATCTGGATCAAAAATATTAAACAAAGAAAAAAATACTCATTATTCTGTCAGCTTTAAGACATTTTCAGCTTGCTCAAACTGGAACACGTCCCCCTGTGGTCTTGTAAAACTCACTGAATTGGAGTAAAGTAGCGTAAGCAGCTGCTTCATCTTCAAAGATGCCATGTAAAATATACATATTAACAAGCAGGGTTTTCTTATTTTTATTCCTTCTCTCCGTTTCTCTGCTCTGTTCCAAGCATCATCCATGTCTTGGTAGCATAATATCAACCAGTTTACATTTGCTTGCACCTGCCACCACCCCTAACCTTGAGGCCTCAGCCACTGCCAGAGAAGCCCTCATGGGTTCCTCCAGCAGGGAGTGAACTTCCTGAGCCAATAGATTTGACATAAGTACTTACATCTCTTTCCTCTAAGACAGTACCTAGTAAATAGTGCCCAGGTTAAACTGCTTGTATTTGAAAAAGCAAATAAACCAAAAAGGCATGCTTGTGGGTGTGTGTCCCAGTGCTTTGCTCTGTAAATTCCTCCTGAATAACTGATTAGACCAGGGACAAGCAGTGTCTTAGATCTGAAACAAGAGGAGATGCATGAATTCAAATTCACAGTTCCAAATGCATCTTCAAAATTTGGGAGTTCTGATATATCTTGCTATTTCCATTTTGCAGAATATTGGGAGTTCTATAGACAAAATTAGGGATTAGTCTCCTCCTGACCCTATGCCATCCTTGGCAATGGGCAGGTGGGTAGAGCCATGGAGCAGGATGTCCATGAACTAAGAGAGAAGACCAGGTGATACTTTCATTGCCTTTTTCAGCTCTTTGAGTTTTGACTTCCCTTTTCCTTCCTACCTATGGGAATTGAAGTATGTCTCTCTAAAGGTACAGTAGCCATCGAGGAAAGTGTGGCTGTATATTTAATTCTATACCATGCAACTAAGCAACCATTTTTGGAAACCCTCCTATAGACCTAGAATATGCAAAACCCTGCATCTCCAGCATCTAGCTCAGTGCCTCCTGCACAGGGGACACTAAGTAGATGAAGTTTGTTGAATGAATGAATGAATGAATATTAGACCTAGATTGCAAAATAGAGGTTAATGCTAGAATTTCCATCAATGCAATTTCAAAATTTAGGAAAATAGACAGGTTTTGATCCTATGGCCAAAAGAAATATAGTTCATGAGAAATGAAAAAAAAATACAAAAGAAAAATAAAATAAATCTCATATGACACACAAAACAATGCCTGATGGGGAATAAAAAGGAGACAAGATGAGAGAGGCAGGAGGGGCCAGACAACTGAGGGGAACTGGGGAAATGGGCCAAACCCCCAGAGTGGGGCAGGCGGTCCCTCAAGCATCCATAATTTGGACCACAGACGTACAAGCAGCATCAGTAAATGTCTGGCATGGGCGATCAGCAGACAAAAAGGGTCAGCCCTGGGAAAGTCCAGCCACAGCTGGAGATGGCCCCATGCATGAGGTCTGGGTTCACAGACACAGCCCCAGGAACTAAGTACCCTATTTCTTCGGCAGGAACTCTCATTATACAGCTGCAGAAAGAAAGCCTGGTGTCCCTTAAACCTCCCTCGCCTAGAATCTCCCTTGGTCTCAATAGTGCTTAAAATGAGAGAGGGGCTGGGCCCACAACAATATCAACAAGAAACACCAATATGGTGCTCACCGTGCTGGGCACTGTTAACACAGTCACTCATTTAATAGCCTCTCCAGCCTTAGGAAGCAGGTGTACTATAATCATCTCCACCTTACAGATGAGGCAACTGAGGCACACAGCACTTCCAGTGCTTGTCCAAGGTCATGCAGCTAGTAAGTGGCACAGCAGAGATCCGAACCTGGGCAGCCTGGCACCAAAATCCAGGCTCTCAACACCGTATCTGCTGGCTGCGAGACTCCAAGGCAGGCGGTCAGGGAGCTCCATGTTCTTTCCAAGCAAGAACAATAAAACCAATTACCCATGTGGAGATCCACACTTTGAAATGTGCAGAATTAGAAAGCAGAGCACATAACCAAAGACTCATACACAGGATGGCAAGACCCTATAAGAATAATTCAGCAGGGCAAAAGCCCCAAAGGGCCTGAGGCTTGCTCATGCAGTGAATTAAAATTTACACACTATGACTCAGATGTGCAGAAATGAAGTTTAAGTCCCCATGCTCCTGAGCCCCTGTTTCCATTTGCTTGCCCCTGCAGGGCTTCCAAGCAATCTCTTGTGGCTTAATACAGTCTCTTTAGGGTGAATATTCAGTGTATTCACGATTTGCCCCTTTAAAATCTACCCCCAGGTTGGACTTACCAACTCCCCTAGCTCTGAAAAATGGACTGCTGGCTGAGGAGTCCTGCCCCGCTTACTCCTGGGCATGGACCCCTTTAGCATGTGGCTATTTCAATTAAAATTAAATAAAATTAAAAATTCAGTTTTTGGGGGCACCTGGGTGGCTCAATCAGTTAAGCGTCTGACTCTTGATTTCAGCTCAGGTCATGGTCTCAGGATCATAAGATCGAGCCCCACATCGGGCTCTGTGCTCAGCCGGGAGACTGCTTGAAATCCTATCTCCCTCCCCCTTGTGCTTGTGTTCTCTCTCTCTCTCTCTCTCTCTGAAATAAATAAATAAATCTTAAACAAAATTCAGTTCCTCAGGGGCACCTGGGTGGCTCAGTAAGTTAAGCATCTGACTCTTCGGTCCAGGTCCTGATCTCAGGGTTGTGAGTTCAAGCCCCATGTTGGACTCCATGCTAAGTGTGGAGCTTACTTAAAAAAAAAAAAAATTCAGTTCCTCAGTCACACTAGCCACAATTCAAGTGCTCCATAGCCACGTGTGGCTAGTGGCTACTGTAACTGCATAGTACAGACATTGATCATTTCCATCACAGAATATTCTACTGGACAGCGCTATACACACACACACACACACACACACACACACACACACACACACACACACGTGTTCTTGTCTATTTGTTCTTCTTTCTTCCAAACGTAATACACCTACAATAACATACATAGGTAACAACATTCAAAACCAAGATGGAAGCTCCATGCCTTGTAGAACCAAGCTCTGCCAACAGATGGCAGTGAGATCTCAAACAACTCATTTAACCTCCTGCTAAAACCCAGGATTCCTTGGAGACAATAACATCAGTCCTACCAGTCTCTCAAGTGACACTAACAGTCATGAGATAATGCATTGGAAGTACTTTCAAATTTTTAAGACAACACTCAAATCGAGCCATTGCCATTCCTATTCTAAATAAAAACTCACGCTACAGATGGAATATGTGTGTCCCACCAAAATTCATATATTAAAACCTAAACTCCAAAGTGGTGGTATTAGGAGGTGAGGCCTTTGGGAGGTGATTAGGTCATGATGGTGGAGCCCTCCCAAATGAGAATGGTGCTCTTAGAAAAGAGACCCAATGAAACTCTCTTCTGCCGTGTGAGGACACAGCAAGAAGACAGCCATCTATGAAGCTGGAAACAGACTGAATCTGCCGGCACCTTGACTTACCAGCCTCCAGGACTATGAAAAATAAATTTCTGTTATTTAAGCCACTCCATCTATAGTATTTTGTTACAGCAGTCCAAACTGACTAAGACAAATCATTATTTTATTGTTAAAAGAAAAAAAAACACACAGCAGAACCCCAGACTAATTATATCTCAGGTGCTAAAGGAATTTACATCTGTATCTCAGGGTTACCCAGGGCTACCTACTCTACATTAGCATGATGAAATCCTGAAGCATAGACAATAAATTAGAAAACTGCAGATAGAATAATTCTTGAGTTTTTAAACGAAGGAAAAAGAATAGTTCCCGGAAACTACAGACCAACACATTACTTACCAGTTCTTAGAAAATTTAGAGCACACTTTATAACAACAGATTGTGAAATATTCATAACCAAATATATTTGTTAGAATTGCTTACCAACCCAAATAACTTTAGGGATATTGCAAACATAGTCTGCTTTGATTTCAGCAAAATATTTAACATTCCCCCAATATGTCCCTGTGATCAGGATGGTGAAATGGGGACTAACGGGCAGTGTGATTCAGTACATTTGTGTCTGTTCCAAAAAATACCCCCAAGTAGTGTTGATCATGTGTTCAAAGTTAGCTTGAAAGAGGGATGTGGAGAATATTGTCCTTGGAGCCATTCTGTTGCACATTTTTGACAATGATGGATATTCTCGGGGGGAGTCTCTGCATATGACAACACTGCACAATTTACCCAGGCTTCAACAGAGAAGGCTTGGAAGGGCTACTCTCCAGAAAAGTGTGGCAGGAGGCAACTTCAACTCTGGGCAAGAACGCACATGTACACATTATTACCAGACATTTTGTTTTGCTAAGCTAACCAGAGCCATGCAAAGACAGATTATTCACCCCAATTCAGAATTAAGGAAACTGAGCATCAGAGTGGTTACATACATCAGTCAGGGCAGAAGAGCCAGCCAGCAGCACAGCTGGGATTCCAGCCCCGATTTCCCTAACTCCCAAGCTTCCAGTCTTTCCCCTGCCCCACCTCTGAACACAGAGGTGGTAACTGTCTTGACTCCCAACAAAGTACAACTCCCTCTTTAACCTTTTTATGCCCCCCTCTTTCCTCTCCTCCCACCTCCTTCCTTTTCCATGATCTGCTCTTTTTTTGTTTTAAAGATTTTATTTATTTATTTGACAGAGAGAGAGAAAGAGCACAAGCAGGAACACAAGCAGGGGTAGTGGGAGAGGGAGAAGCAGGCTCCCCACTGAGCAGGGAGCCCGATGCGGGGCTCGATCCCAGGACCCCGGGATCATGACCTGAGCCAAAGGCAGATGCTTACCCAACTGAGCCACCCAGGTGCCCTCCATGACCTGTTCTTTACCTTCTCCCCTGCCTATGTTTTATGCCTATTCACATCTAGGCAGGTTTTATTCCACTAAGGTTCTTAAGGAGAGGCCAGGAACTGATCTCTGCTCTAGAAAATGATGTTCATGGTCTCCCAAAGGCAAAATTACTAGATATCCCAAACACAGTTGGGAGTGACCCATATTTTACTGTTTGTTCTATTTTCAACTCCTTTGGGACAAATAACTGTCCTATTTTAAACTGGAACTAGGGTGTGGGGGGTGTGTACATGTGTGTGAGTGAGGCGAAAGGAGAGGGAGAGAATGTGTAATACCCTAGCTTCCTGACTTTATAGTTGAAAACTTCTAGGTCAATCATATTTTGTCCAGTCAGGATTCCAAAACCATGACCTCTTTCGCCCAACACACACATGCATCATCGGATACCTAATAACCTTTTATTTTTAATACTGACATTTGGAACCCCAATATTATCATTCATATCTTACATGTGCATTTTTACCTTCATAACAAACCTGTCTGATAGGAAGAAAAAATATTACCATTCCTATTTTAAAGAATCATCAAATCGGAGAATGTCAGTCAATACATTTATAAGGAATTGTAATTCCAAGAAGTATCCTGGCTTCCAGGCCAGCTCTCTCTAATCTCACAGGGCTCCTTGACAGCATTGTGAGGAAGAAAACTAGGTCTCCTGTCTTGTTATTTCGTTCTTTTTGCAGAAATGCAAACCCATATCCTAAGAGGGGTGGGGGCAGTTTAAATGGAAATAATTTACTCTCCCTTTAAGTGAAAAGGGGAAGGAAAGGAATAGGAAAAGAAAAGGGACAAAACTTCCTAACACTTCAAATGCAGTTATGACCTGCTTAATCACAGACAGAGAAACAGTTATGTATAATCACATAGAGCCAAGGAATCAAAGAGCAGGGCCCCAGGGTCCTCCACCCCTGCACAGACTGTGGCATCCTTGATGATGATGATGATGATCACTAAGGTTCACTGAGCACTCTTTAAGTCCCAAGCACTGTGCTTATGAGTTTTTACATATTTTCTCTCCTTTACTTTGTCTACAACCCTAAGAGATAACTACTATCATCATCCCATTTC
This sequence comes from Eumetopias jubatus, assembly GCF_037043125.1. Taxonomy (NCBI): domain Eukaryota; kingdom Metazoa; phylum Chordata; class Mammalia; order Carnivora; family Otariidae; genus Eumetopias; species Eumetopias jubatus. Next base: position 63,648,734 of record NW_028274807.1, read on the forward strand.
ACAGATGAGAAAAAACTACTTTATCATCCATCTTCGGTCTTCATAACAGTCCCAAAGAGATTGTTGTTACCACTGTTACCACATTAGAGATGATAACCTGAGGCACAGAAAGGTCAAGTAACTACCCATGGGTCACGCAGGTCTCGCAATGTACAGCCCAAAGCTCTTTCTACAGAGCAATATATCAGCAATACAGAAAATACTGTCACCCCGTCCCCCCAATTGACCATCCATCATCAAAATTTAAAATCAGAACCTGATGTTGACATCGTGTGCAAACAGGCCAAGACTGGGTCTTGCAGTACCCCACTGGAGAAAGGCCAGCACTGGCCCCTGAGGAAAGCAAGAGTCAATAATTCAAAATGTAGACATGGAATTGTCACAAAAACAAACAACCCTCCAAAAAAAGAAAAGTAGTAATTTCATAAGAAGTGAATTTTTAAAAGAGAAACAGAGAACTGATGGCTTAGGAAAGGTAAAGTTATGGCAATGGGTTGTAAATCCTGATCATAAATCAAGGCTGAAAACTAAGAGGATTTTTGATGCAGTCACTAGGGGAACTGCTTTACTGGATACACTAGCACCACCTTGTGGTGAAGAGAAGGAACTTCTATCTGCTCTGTACCAACAAAAAATGCCTTTTCTATGCGGGTAAAACAATTTTGGATGCACAACACAAGCCTCCAGAATTTCACTCACTAAGAGATGATTGCTATTTTTACCAAATATCCTGCTTTGGGGAAATCTTGTCTTATTCAGAGAGGACAAAATGCAAAATGAGGCTAGTCCTGGCATCTTCTATGCCTATCTTTCTGAATGAATACTGAAATACAATGTTGAGACCATATTTCACATTTTTGTAGCACTTTCACATACATGATTTTAATTTTGTTATCAAAACAACACTGCGAGTTAGGCAGGCAATATATTTATCCCATTTTACAGATGAGGAAATTGAGTTCATTCGTGTTATTGGCCAAGTTAGGTATGAAGTTATTTGTGCCGCTTGCAGAGCGGGCTAAAAAGTTAACAGGCCTTCACAGGAAACCAGAGTCTTATAAAGATGAGCACACTGAAAAGGCCAAAGTAGGAGAATCAAGAGTCAGTCAAGTAAATGTCCCGCTCACTTTCAAATGACTTCTAAAGAGTTGATTTCTCAGCAAAGATGTACCTTCCACAAGTTGAAAAATGAATGGTACCATAGCAACAGATGCAGCCTCAAGGAGGCAGCCACAACCGGCTGGACCACTGAGCAGCCCTTTGCCAGGCCCATGTGCCGGTCCATCACTGAAATCCTCCAGGGCCAACACACCGACAGAGAAGGACATTTCTGCCAAGCTGAAATAAACACATCATCTTAACCAGACCACTTCACCCCATCCTCAACTTATCCAAAATCTGCTTGTTCTTTCTCGTCCATAGAACATCAGAGAAATTATTTTCATCCTTCTGTCTGAGTCAAGGAACTGAGCCAAGGAACTTCATTTAGCAGAGAATAGTCCTACACGTAAACTTTCTACTAGGACTGTGCTCTGTTCAGAATGGGATGGCATGCATTTGTCAATTTTTTTGGACGATGCTTTTAGAGGAACCTGTGCCGGGGGTGGGATGCTCATCTGCCCCATCTCAGAGGACACTTACTTAATTTCTTTTTCTTATGTGATGTTATGAGACATTTGGAGGGTCATATGTTCATTCAGCATTAATCTTATTGATCTCAAATGTCAATTCATCAAACTTATTAATAAATATACTATAAAAATGTATGTACATTAATCTTTATGTGCACTTCTAATTATCTTTTATTGAATATTTTTTGAAGGGAGAGGTGTAGAATTTAACAGTTATTCTAAATTGGCGAACTATACCTTGAAAGAAGAATGTGGAATTCTCCCTTTAGGGTACTCTATAGCTATTTCTAATATTTTTCCTTGTTCATTGTTTGCCTTTTAATTTGATGATGAGGATATTTGATGTAGATTACAAGAATTAGAGCATTTAGAAGAATTTTTGGCTGCAGATCAGAACTCTTTCTCCTTGGTTGGCCCCAAATTAATTAATAGATTATTTTCTAATGGCAGTGAGTGAAAAGCCAAGATACCAATCAGACATTTTTTTTTCAACAAAATTCCTTTGTTTTCTACTCAAGATAACATTAAGGCATCATCAGATATCACTTCTCCTTGAACCGTTTCAAAGGCCTGAGCCAAGCTAGAGAAACACACACACACACCGCACACATTCACTAGCTTAGGTGCAACCATAGTCAAGTTTCCAGAACATGACCTGGTCCCTCTCTCTCTCCCTTGAGTGATCGAAGCTTCCTCTATTATAATCCGAACATGATCAACAAGAGGCAGGCTTCCCATTCTCTAAAAAGATATTACAAGACAGCAAACATGCAAACATTTTGGTGACATAGTACAGTATAAAGCTAATGAACATCTTAAGTGTTCATTCTCTTTTCCATTGTTGTAACTCGTAGATATATTTATCATATATATTTAAATGATATAATACAAACAACATAATACCTACACATAATATCTATCATTTATACACACACACACACACACACACACACACACACACACACATCTCATGGGAATCACCTAGACCCCACCTTTCACAGACGAAGGCTCCATGTTCACTGTAGCAGCTGAGAAACCTGTTGGTACATGGTGGCAGGTTTGCCGAAGGATCCTTGAGAATGCCGGGTCCAATAATAGGAAAAACATTAAGAGACAGAAGAAATCTTGAGGGACAGTTTTGACAGATTTCACTTTATTTTACCCATCAATAAAATAATACATTGATAATGAAAATATTAACACATTATAGAAAAATAGACAAGGATGAGACAATTCAAGAAACAAATACAAATGGCTGAGAAAACCTTCAAATACCATCACTAGTAGCTGCTGGAAATAGACGTTAAATAAAAATAATTAAGGAAATGTAAATTACCTCACCAACAAGAAATTATTTTCTATGGAGTGGGCAAAGATTAAAAACATTATAAAAACTCCTGACTGTTCTCTTCCATTGTGAAAACGCTAAGACAATATGCATCAAAAGTCTTAAAGTTTTTATAGCTTTTGACCTAGTAATTTCAACTCTAGATAACTACCCTAAGGAAATAATCAGAAATGCAGGCATATTTACGTGCAAATATGCTTATAATAGCATTATTTATTATAGTAATAAATGGAATCAATAAACATGCCCAACAAGAGAAAAATGCTTAAATAAATTACAGGCCATCCAAACACGCATACTGTGGACTGTTATACGGCCATTAAAAATTACATTTACAAGGAATTTTGAATGACATGGGAAAACGCTTATGATGCACAAAGTGGAAGAAAAAACAGGATATAAGGCTCTTCATATAGCACAATCTGACTTTTTTTAAGTGAGTTTGTGTGCAGAGAAAAAGCACCAAAACATAAACAATGTGTAAGATTACATGTGATTTTATCTTACTCTTTATAATAATACCTCTTTGAGTTTTTTCCAATTTTTCCATAGTGAGCATATATTATCTTAACAATTAGAGAACATATTCACTGAAAAAACATTCCAGAGCTTGGTACTGGAGACCTGGAGAGACTCCATTCTATCTACTCCCTTCTATCCCTGATTGTTTGCTAAACAAATCAGGCACAGCCACACCTCCCTGCTTTTCTTCAAGTTCTTACTGCTTGGAAGTCCTCCCAAGAACTTGAAAGTCAGTTCTTCTGGGTGACATGAGAACTGACTGTTCCCTCATCTTTGTTTTATAACCACTCGATATCTGGTGGTAGTGATGTGAAAATCTTGGGGTTCGGAGCTGACGGTCAAGAAAAAATTCTTGAGACATCTTCAGTGCAAAAAGGTAAGGTTTTCTTAAAGCACGGGAACAGGACCCATGGGCAGAAAGAGCCGCACTGGAGTCCTGAGGAGTGACTGATTATATACTATCAAGGTGGGAGGGGGTTAGGGATAGCCTAAGTGTTTAAGGAGTTTGGAAACAAGGTTTCCAGGACCTTGAGGGGCTAGCTGTTGTTAGGAAAAGGTCATGTACCCCTGTCTAGTAAACCCTTAGTCAGGAGACCCTTCAGATGTGTTATCAGTGGACCACATACTAGATGATGACTGCTAACACGGATCTTGGGGAATAGAGATAAAGGAAGTTCCCAAAGGAATTTTGGAGACTTCCCGGATCCTGGAGGGCAAGTTAATGTTAAGCTAAAGTGTTAACCTCAAGGCCGTTGAGTTCCTAGAGGAAGGCCACTCTGACTGTCTCAGGGACTTGTCAATGGGCCGTAAGCTGTAAGGAAATGAAATTTTTTCTTTTGCCTTTGTTCTCCACATCAGTAGGATGCCATTTACTAAATTCATTCTAATTATTCATTTATGTGTCTGTGTCCTACACACACACACACACACACACACACACCCTTGGACTTGGGACTTTGAAGTCCCTATGACTTAGAAACCTTTAAATTTCTAATGTCTGGGACCATTCCTGGGCTGCTATAAGTATTAAATATATGGATGAATGAATGATAAATGGAAGGATGCATAGATGGATGGAGGCAAACACAGAAGTTTTTCAAGGGTGAAAGAATCTAGAAACTAAGTCCTCTTCAAGTTGCTTCACATATTTGGATGTACACATCCCGCAGATAACACACAGGAAGCACTACATTGAACACTGTAAGACAAGGTGAACTATAATTAGCTTATAATAGAACTGAAATTTTTCTAGTTGAAACAACAAATCTGTTATCCTGCTTTACAATAAATGGCTTTCTACAAAGGATACCCACATGCTATTTTATTATTAAAAACCATTCCAATAAAAGATATGCTGAAAAATTATAGCAATTTCTACTAATTAAAAACTAATTAAGTCATTTGCTGAATAATACATGTACTCTTCTTGCATTATCTATGAACATGCTCTTCACTTACAAATATTTGTCTCCATTTCATTAAAGTAATTAAACTGCTTCAAGTATGGTTATTTTTACAAGCATTTTATAGCCAACTCTGAATTTTCCATACCAATGGAGAAGCATAATTGAAATATTTAAAACTGAATAAGAGATAATACAGAACCTCCCTGCAGTTCCTCTCCTCCTCCAGTTTAACAAACAACAAAAACAACCAACTTGAGTTTTAGCTTGGCTCTCTTCTCTGACTCCCACTCTGGTAGCCTGAACAGAAAATCATTGCACATAAACAGTACGATTGTATTCATACGCATGTGTCACTTCCTTCCCTCCCACCTCTCAATACTCTCATTTTAATGTGTGTTAGGGCAAAATGGAGGGATAAGCGAACCTCCTTTCCCAGGGAAGAGGGACCATCTACAAATCAATGACAAAATTAATTGCACTCTCTCTCCGACCACATAGCCCATGCTTTGTCCCTGGCAATTAAGACAATTCCTTAAGTTCCTAGGGAAAAAAAAAAAAAAAAAAAAACGCTGCACAAAGCAAAAACTTCTTTACGCGAAAAATTATAATGGAGATTCTGAGTGAACGTGTCAGGGTGTGCACGACAGTGTAACTGGCTGCAGGTTTGTTTGCTATTTTAAAGTAAGGGGAATTACGCAGAGGAAACTTTCCTTCGCAGAATGGGAGGGAGCCAAATTATGAAGGGGCAGAGAGTAAATATAAGTTGGATGCATCTAATTACATATATCAAGAAACGTGACAAGAAAACATATTTTGGAAACCGGTTGACAGTCCACTTTCCATAACAGTCACTTTGTCGGGGATAAACAGAGGAGAGTTCTTCTAACTCTCTAATTCCAGTTTTTGACCTACTGCAAGAGGTGAGTATGGGAGGAGAGAAATGGTGCTGCACAGAGAAAGCAGCACCCAGGGAGGCAGGGGTCCTGCAGAGGGGACAGCCAGGGGCAGACGCGGGAAGGAGGAAGGTGGTCAGAGTGCAGACGGCTGGGGGAGACTGGCTCCAAGGGCTTCACAGCTGCAGTTGTGATACAAAACAGATGACAGATTGATGATGAAGAGATGGATAAAGAGATAGATAGATACATACATACATACATATATGCATACATAGATGGATGCATGGACAAATACACAGGCGGAAAGAAAGAATATTTGGTACCCACACCTACCATACAGAAACCTAACAAATGTACCACACTCTGGAGGTCCCCATATACAATATTGTTTCCTATGGCTAAAGACACAAAACAGGTTGTGTGTGTGGTAGGAGGCAGGGGGAGGGAGATGTTATTGTTTTGTTTCCTTCTAATACAGGCCTCAGAGGTGGACTCCAAAATGTGTTCAGAAGGCTTGAAGCAGAATTTGATTCAGACCTCATGTGTTACATGACATCTCCTTTATCCTGGGCTTTCCCCTCTTTTAAATTTTATTGGATTTTAATCGGAGACCATCTGAGGAAATGTTCTGAACCTAGATTAGAATGGAGCACGTACTACAGCTGAATGAGAGGGAGGACAGTAGAATCACATAATGGAATATAAAATAGATTTTAAAAGCAATAAAACTGCAGCAGCAGAGGGGTCCCCTCAGGGGCAGGGAGAAGCGGGGCCAAGCAGGAACACACTCACTACCCAGAGAAAGAGAACCGAGTAAGTTCCTCCCCAGGCCAAGCGTGGGCCCCCCTCACCTTGGGCCAGGATGTGTTCGGTCCTGCCCAGGGCACCGCAGAAAGGAGAAACAGAGTCCAAGCTGCTTTATGTGGAAAACTGAATAGATTTTATTAAAAAGGAAGACCCAGAGCCCTCAAGAACCTGAGGCAGACTCTGGACTTCTCCAAAATTCATTCTGAGAGACAATGGAGGTCAGTTTTGCTATACCATCTAGAACAGGGTTCCTCTGAACCTTACCATGCAACTGAACCACAGGGGATCTTATTAAAATGCAGATTATGATTTAGAAGGTCCCAGGGCGAGCCTGAGAATCCACATCTCTAACAAGCTCGAAAGGATGCTGATGTGTTTTTTTGTTTTAGGGTTTTTTTTTTTTTAAAGATTTTATTTATTTGTCAGAGAGAGAGAGAGCACAAGCAGGGGGAGCGGCGGGCAGAGGGAGAATCAGGCTCCCCACTGAGCAAGGAGCCTGATGCGGGACTCGATCCCAGGCCCCTGGGACCATGACCAGAGCCGAAGGCAGACGCTTAACCGACTGAGCCACCCAAGCATCCCAGGATGCCGATGTTTTGTTCCAGGGACCACACTCAGAGTAGCAGAGGTAAAGCAGTATTTTTCTCACCTGCACCAGAATCATAGCTCGAAGCTACCATGCAGACACCTGGACCCACCCAGAACTGCAGCTCTCGGGACGGCACCTAGTCATCTGCAGGTGTATCAAGCTCCCCTGATGATGTTTTAGGCCTACTCTCCCACGTGACAAATTCCTGATCATTGATAACATGGAGCTCGCTACACAGATGACTGTAAGACGGGAAGGGGAGCTCCAAGCTGGCCAGCAGAACTAAGGGTGATGTGAAGTGGTTGGGAGCGGCTCTCATGGAGGAGTTGAGCAATGAGTCTGTGAACCATGCTGGGAGCCCTCTCTCCAGGCCTCCAGGGCAGGTGTTAGGGCAGGCACACCTACTTAAATGGCTCCAGCCTCCCGAGCACGCTTGTTTGATTGAAGTAGGGCTGACACACAAAGTTGCATTCATTGCAGGTGTACAACACAGTGATTTGACAACTCTGTACATCACTGAGCAGATGTTTTTTAAACAAACCCCATTATAGTGCCCTCCCGAATGGAATCCCTTCAGGAGCCATCCTGAACTCTGCACGTTCCCTCCCAGCCATCTGCCCACATCATGACCAGTGCTGTTGGCTGAGCCTCTGGGCCCCATCCTGGCCTCCATCTCCTCCTCCCCACTTCCACGGCTACATCCTAGTCCAAGCCACTGTCTTCTCCCCCCATGGACCAGAGTCGCAGTCTCCCAGCTGCCGCCCCAACTACTGTCTTGCTCCTAACATTCCTTCTCTATTCCACAGCTAGCCTAGAACTCCTTCAGAGGCATCCCACTGCATTCAGAATAAACTCTTCACTGAAGCCTGAAATGTTCCACATGGTCTTATTCCTCCACCTCTCTTGAACCTTCTCATTCTCTCTCTGTGCTCCAGCTGCACCGGTCCCCTCTGTGTTTCTTAAATTTACCAAGCAATTTCCCATCTCATGGTCTATGCCCGTGCTCACTTTTTGCTGAACGTTCTTTGCCAGACATAGCTGGACCCCGCTCTTCCTTTAGGCCTAGCCACAAATATCACCTTCCCTGAGCGAACTTTCCTGCCCACCTCCCCGTGAGTAAATCCCTCTCTGGCCCCTTGTCCTTCCTTTATAGCGTGTACAAGGACCGGCAATTCATTTGCTTGTTTACTCATGGACTTTTCTTTCTCTTCCATTATACCACTGGTTCTTAAAGTGTGGTCCCTGGAGAAACCACACCAACATCACCTGAGAATCTGAGGGTTGGGCTCAACCTCTGTTTCAGCAAGCCGTCCTTGTGAACTGGTGTATGCTGAAGTTTGGGAACCACCGTACCGGACTCTAAACACCACAGGGGTAAAGACTCAATCTGTCTTCTGTGTACGCCCAACACCTGGCATAGTGCATATAGTCGACATTTGGTAATTTGGGACATTTCCATGTCCCAGCCAATAATCCCTTCTTGAGCCATTAGTATACTTGCAAAAGTGCCATTTGAAAGAGAAATCTCATAAATTTTGTTTCCAATGAAGGAGTTCTAAGCTGGCTTCAGAGTAGCCGATGGATTTTAGGGAGCAAGGCAGAAGTTGGGACACCCACTAGGAGACTGTTGCAGTGTCCAGCTGAGAGATGATGGTGGCAGGAACCAGAGAGATGGCAGGGGAAAGGGAGAGGAGGTGGTAAGCTGAAGGATAGAGCCCAGAGGCTGAGCCAACAGGACTTCATGACTGCTCATAGGTGGAAGGGTACGAGGGAATATGAGGGGCTAGGAAAAGCATAAGAGGTGTGTAAGGTAAAAATGGGCGTTCACAAGTGAGAAAAAATAGGACAATAAAAGATAATAAGCAGACTGCCTTTGCCTAGGAATGGTCACACTGGGACCTTTCCCTTCTCTCCTTAACCTCCTCAACCCCCTGCCAAGCCTCCATCTCCCCAAAAACACATGCAAGTAGATATTCTAGTATAACCCACAGTTGGAATGGCATATTTGAAAGAAATCATTTAGTGGCCCCACATCCTTATTATGCAGTTGATAATACTGTAGCCCATACAGGGAAGTGGCTTATTCAGGTCACATGGCTGCTGGAAACCATGAGGATCAAGCCCCAGTCCCCCATCTCCTAGCCCACTGAGATAGTTGCTTCAGTGGGTGCTCTGGGGAGATAAAAGGAAAAACTCCAGGGTCCAACACGACTGAAAATGTTGCAAGCAACGTTATCTCTGGAGAGTTTTCTTTCACCTATTTGGGCTGTGAGAAGTCTTCCACTGGAGGAAGCTGTTGAATCCAGCATGTCTCAAACACAGCCGACCACGGAGTCCCTCTTCCCACGCACATTCATAATACCGGTTAGCACCCCAGGCCATACATACTAGGCATGAGCTACAGGAGAGACAAGGATAGATTAATCCCAACCTAAAGAGGCCAGAGCATGCACATAAGGGTGCCTTGGATGCTCTGGAAGGAAAAACCCCCGCATACGGCCAAGAGGAAGTGGGGAACAGGGGTAGTCGGGCCTAGGGATGACCAAACATGGCTGCCCAGCAAGAGGAAGAGGGAAGGGGGAGGGGGCCAGGGCTTGCTGGTCTCTTACTTAGGGATGATGGGGATTTGGGCAGGCTTGAGGCTGAATTCAGGAACCTAGAAAGGGGATCTCTCAGCAGTGCTGGATTCCAAATTAGGAGGGGTGCACAGGCACAAGACCTGCCTAATGGGGAGGGGCGAGGACCCGACATGGGGAGCTTGACCGAGCTAGCGGTGCGATCCAGCTGTGAGGGAGGGAAAACAGCAGGGAAAAGAGCCGATGCTCTGGAATTCATACACCACCAAAGTCCGAATGAGTAAGCTTCCCATGTTTTCACTGCATGATGTTAGACATGTGACTTCATTCTCCTGAGTCTTGGTTTCTGCATATGTAAAAGAGACACAATAATGTCTGCCTCCCAGAAATGCTGGGTGATCTAAATCAGATAACGAGTGTGCAAACACTGCCAGATAACCGAGGTGCAAATGAATACAGGTATGATCACAGTAGTTATCACAGGTGTTTACTGAGCATTTACAACGTGACAGGCACTGGGTTAAGTCCCTCACAGACATTAGGTTGTCTATGCCTTCGAGGAGCTCTCTGAGGTAGATCACAGCATAGCTTCAATTTTTCAGCTGAAGAAACTGAAGCCCGGAAAAACTAATTTACTTGCCCAAGGCACACAGACAGAAGGCAGTAAAGCCAGCATCTGAACGCAGAGTCTGAGTACAGAAAATCTTTCCCAGTCTACAAACACTGCTGCAGAAAAGTGCGGAGAGGCAGAGAGGTACATTAAGAGTGAGCCGGCAAAACTCACCGGGAGTGGGGGCTACGAGAGCTGTGGCAGGCAACGGCCCCTCTCGGGGTCAGTTTAACAAGCCCAGTCCTTTGATTTCAATTCGCAAACTCTGCCCGTGATAGGGTAAGCCCTGGAAATCCTGGCAAGGGATCCATCCTGTCCTCGCTGGGGAAAGTACAAGAGCCCAGCTGGGTGACAGGGGCCAGTGGGCTGGGGGCCAGCACCTGGGATGGCATTGGTATGCTCTGTGCTGACTTCCAGGACAGGAGCCTCCCTCCGGGCCCTCAGGCCGGCTCCACCTCCAGAGACAGAGAGCGCCGTGTATGCAAGGCCAGTGGTGCGAGATCATGGCCTCAGTCACATCAGGTGACAGTTGGTCCCAGGCGCCCTCAGGGAAGCCCCGTGGTGCCACAGCCCTCGGCGATCCAGAGGCAAAAGCTCCTAGATGGAAATTAACTCATGGGAAAGATATTTTCCCAGTTGGAATATGACGGACATACCCAGCCAGCCCTGAGTGATCTTTGAAGAAAGCCAGGGAGTGGGGGGTTAAGGAGTGAAAGCTTCCGAGGAACGAGGCAGAAGCAACCTTTCCATCACCTGCCTGCACCTGGGCACAGCACGCAGTCCTCAAAGTTTTATTGAACCAATGCTCCAGTAAAGAACAGCCAATCCCCAACTTAGTTCCGGTATTCTTAGCTGGGAAAAGAGTTCCAGAAGGGCTTAACATGAACCCCGGAGATGAATTACAGTCCTGGGTGAAGCCAAAGGGGTGGGATGGGGGCTGTAAGTGAATTTGAGGGTATGGTGCAGGGAACGGAGGGGGTGTTGCTCAGCCCCCCGTTTCATCAGGGCTGGAAAATACAGTATAGAATAGTTTCTCCCATGAGCGAAATTACAGGTTAGCCAGTAACCTACAGAGTAGGTCCTAAAACCACTCGCAGCGTTGCCTGAGAAAGACAAAATGTATCTTACAGCCCTTGAAGAGGGGGGAAGGCAGAGGAGAAGAGAAGAAGGAAGGGGAGGGGGAGAAAGGACTTTGAGAAAGCGGGAGGAAGGAGACAGAGCCCCTGAATGAAGGTCAGATGCTAGAGGAAAAAATCTTATATCCAAGGCTGGCCCAGAGATGAGAGGACCATTTTATCCTAGTGCTTAGGATTTGAATAAAATCTATCGTTTTAAAACAATGCTGTCAGACTTTTGGGCAAGCCTGCTCTTCATTGTAACTTTAACTCTTGTAATAAAGAAAAAAAAAAAAGAGTTTAAAATTAAACATAAAGGATAAAAACCTCAAAATTTTCAAGTCAAATTTCATTAACTGATAAAGGTCTACCCTGGGCCCTGGGCAAGGTCAGTGGAAGGGATTTGGTTAATTTGTAAGATTAAAGGCATTGTGAATAATTGAGGCCACATTAGAGGGAAGGGCTGTAGTTTGAATGGCATTCCAAGGTCAAAATTTTACTGAAGAGCTAAAACCCTTATCCAAAAACACTAAGTTAACCTTTCAGACAGGAAAAATTCAAGCTACTGTGGCCTTGAACTTCAATGACTGATAAACAAGAAACAGACAATATAAATTGGTAATCTACCTGTTTATACATAGATTTATCTTTCCTTTGGCTAAGGAATTTGACCAGTGGAGTCTTGAATATTTTAAGGTGTTCTTTATAAGGTAATGTGTTATCTTGACAGTTTATTAGCAACAAAGTCAAGAAGGTCAAAACTGAAGACTTCTTCTATAATTTCATTTCTACTCTGCTTACATCTTAATAAAAAGGTGTCTCTTGCAAGAGTAAACAGAAACCAATCTGCATTTGCAGGTGCAGAAAAGGTGCTTTCAAATATATTACAAATAGAGAATGACATAAGCTTATTGGGATCAGCATTACTCAATATTCTTTGGACCTAGGCAAGATACAAAATTATCTGTTTCTTCTCTTGGCTGAATAGAAAGTGAGTAACAAAGTCCATAGGACACAAAACTAAGCCAATTAAGACTGTGGTCGTTTTGTTACTGTTGTCATTATTAGTAATAACGATATCATTACACAGTGTTTTATTGGTTTCTAATAGTTTCCCATTAAGTGGTCAGAGCTGCTTTGGTTGAAGGTGTGTGTGTTAGGTGCAGGTTGGGGGCTGAGTGTCTTTCCCTCCATTCCCTCACACCCTCAGAGGTGGCCCTCCAGGCTCAATGGAACACATAATTTGAATAACCATAGCCATAAATTGCCTGATTTTTTTAAAGATTTTATTTATTTATTTGACAGAGAGAGGGAACACAAGCAGGGGGAGCAGCAGGCAGAGGGAGAAACAGACTCCCCGCTGAGCAGGGAGCCCGATGCAGGGCTCGATCCCAGGACCCTGGGACCATGACCTGAGCCGAAGGCAGATGCTTAACCAACTGAGCCACCTAGACGCCCCAGATTGCCTGATTTTATCCTCAATGTTCCTATCATGGATATTGTGGTTGCTACCCTAACCGCCATTACCCTTCTCTTGGTAGCTGTCAAGATTTCCATTCTGGAATCCACACTCTATCAGCTGGAGCCCACCTGCTTTGGCAGAAGGTCATGCCACGTCTGCTTCTAGAAGTGGAGCACATAGGAAAAGAAGTATTATCCCAACCCCAGGCCTCAGCTGCTACTTTAAGGGTAGGAATTGACACAGTTTGAACACTGAATGAACCCTGTACACTGGAGTTTTCTAAAGGTCTGCAAGAAAAAAAAAAAAGCATCATCTCTCTTCCAAAAGATTTCCAGAGTATTCCCATATATACACACTCTAAATGTGGACAAGAAGCATATGGGTCTCGAGTTGTGACAGCAATGGGTATTTATTCTCAGGATGAAGCTGGCACCAGGAAAGGCAAAAAAAAGACCGAGATGAAAAGAGACATGATTCCTGATGACATCATCTGCTGAATCACACCAATCCTGAAGCCCATCTAATTCTAGACTTCCGATCACATAAGCTAATATAGTCTCTCTATTACGTAAGCTGATTTGATTTGAATTTTCTTTTACTTACGGCTGATCTCACCCTAACTCAGACTAGTACTGTGTGAGGTGATTTAGTCAGGTGTTAGAGATAAGAAGGCTGACGTTCTGAGATCTTACATGACATAGAGCTCACAGCTAATAAGTGATGAGACCAAGTTTCAAATCCTCTGACTGCAAGTCCAGTGCATTGTCGTGTGCCATCTCCACAATGTGGTCCTAGAGAGCCTCGTCTCCAGATTTATAATTTCCACTAAGTTTGAGTGCAAATATCTGACATTATACAATTAAAATAAAAATTTTAGTGTTGGTTCAAAATATTTTTGCCTATTAAAGGGCAGCAGTGGTTTTTTTCTAATAGCAAAGAGCCACCACCACCCACTTGTGGACCTGACAGTAAATCCATCAAATGGCTCCATTCCAATCACCACCAGTAGTATCAGGCATAACGACAGGCTGGCAAAAGTATGTGTAGATGGCTAGGTATGTTGTTCTTATTGGACAGGCTATAAAATACATTAAAACAGAAGCCCTAGGTCAGTTATTTAACACCAACTGGCAACACTGGTTAGGCAGTATGGAATCATAAACAGAGTTTCTGCCTTCCAGGAGTGTGTTAGCTAATGGGAGAAGAGAGGATAGTGACCCTTCCTCCCTCTGCTGTTTCTTCCCCCAACCACACTCCTCTGCCACTGCCATGATGGGAGATTAATTCTATTCATGTATGTGCTAAGTAAGTGTGGGTGAGTTGAGAATCTTTCTATAGAGAAAAATGCACCCTGATTACCTTAAAGATCCATCAATGATATGAAAGCAGGTTGAGGCAGGAGGGACAGAGAGAGCACAGTTAGAGAAAAGAAAAGTGATTTGTTCTCTAAAGGGATATCCTGGGTTACCAAAAAGTAAACATGAATGAACCAAAGAAGAAAAAAGTCAAACTGCCTAGAGATAAAATAGACATCAATTATTATTTCAAATTAACATGATTTTTACTAAAACTAATTTCAGACTGACAGGGAGGAGTAGGAACTAGGCAGTTATAGCCAAAGAGGGGCTTATGCTCTTCTTCCCACTTGGAAGACTTCTCGCCTATCAAAATTTCTGCATAATGGGAAGGTCAAGAGTAGTGCTTAAGAGTTCTAGTTTCAAGACAGATCTGGAGCCAAGGTCCATTCCCCGTATTTACTAACTATATGACTGTATGACTGAGTAAATTACTGCATCTATTTAAAACTATCTCCTCATTTACAAAATGGGTGGTTGCAAGGATTAAGATTACAGATGTCAAGTGTTTAAGATATAGTGTTCAATAAAGTGAAGATACTATTATTAGCCATACACCAATCATCCTTCAAAATTTTGCCCAGATTCCTAATTGTGACCCAGCCTTCCCTGGCTCCCCATAAACCCTGATAATTCGACTTACGGCAGCTACTACAGCAGCCATTACCGTAAGTCTCTCCTAAATGCTCTGGCCACAGACTCCAGACAGTTCTACAGCATTAACTCTTCCTTTTCCAGGAATCCTTAGGTGGCTTTGCAGACTCTCTGTAGGGCCAAGGGTCAAGCCTCTGTAGGACCAAGGATCAAGCCTTGTTTCCTGGGTGTCTAGGCACTCTTAGCTTAGTCTCGCCTAGAAGTATGTAACTCCTGGTGACCCAAACCAGCATTGTGGGGAAGGGTGGCTCTTGATTAGAACCACCATATAAGGCAGGATCCATGTGATCCATTTTCACAGAGGGTCTGGGGAACTGAGAAAGTAAGAACGTTCATGCCTCTTCTTATTTTCTGCAAAGACTTTAAGTCTCAAGGGCTCCCCTGTGGTATTGACTGAAAAATCCATACTACACTTCCAGGTACAAACTCAGGGGAGGTCTTACATCAGTTAAAGCAGTCAGGAGACAGAAAACACAGAAGAAATTTGAATAGAAAGAATTTAATATAAAGAATTACATGAAGTTATTGATCAGAAAGCCGAAAAGTATAAAAGAACATTAAGGTATCATGGTTGCAGCAAGTATAAGAAACAGCTGTCACCCCTAGAACCAGAGGAACAAATGCAAGAGTGTGTAATTATTCAAACTCAGAGATGAGAAAAAAAAGCCTACAGGAGGGTCACAGTCTTCAGAAAAGGGAGTGCTGGCGGACTGGTGCTGGGGAGGAGGGAGTGCAATGAGACTGATTCTCCAGGTGCTGGAAAAAACTGCAAAGGAAGTCAGCTGCTCCTACAGGGAAGACGGCTGCTGCCAGAGTGAAGAAGCTCTACTGTGTGACACTCACAGGAACAAAAAGCAAACAGAAAGGAGTAAATCCCATCTTCCTCTTCTTGCAGTCTCCCTCTTGGTGCTCCCTACTGGCAAGTCCTAACAGAAACCAGCTGACAAAGCATAAACACGATAGGCAAACCATCACAAAGTAGAATACAGAAGGGTACCTGTGGAGGTGCTAGCTTAATGGCTAGCACAAGGCTCCTGTCCTCCCCTTTGACCAGAGATTTCCCATGCTAGGAAATCACCGGAGCCTTCAGAGACATCCACTCTGCCCTTTTCTACTCGAAGGACCCCCAGACCCTCAGCCCCAGCAGTACCTGTGGAAGGCAGGGATTTCCCAAGGATATGAAAGGCTGAGAGGTACTCCTGAAACTCCCACAGCAGATCTACCCCAGATGGGTCAAAACAGCACATTAAGTTGACCCCAAGGACATGTTTGTGACAGCTAAGGTCACTCCTTATTTAATGACCACATTCTCCACCTACATCACTCGATACACCAATTAGCACTAGGTAACAGTGCATTTAATACAACACTAGCAATATGAAATGTCCCAAACTCTCCACCATCCTCTAAGATGAATGTCTTCCCTTTGCTCTCATGGCTAAATTAACATCTGAAATGTGTACATACATTTTCTTTCCATTTATTTTGCTTAAAATCCTATTCCCGGGGCACCTGGGTGGCTCAGTCATCGGGCGTCTGCCTTTGGCTCGGGTCATGGTCCCAGGGTCCTGGGGTCGAGCCCCGCATCGGGCTCCCTGCTTGGCGGAGGCCTGCTTCTCCCTCTCCCACTCTCCCTGCTTGTGTTCTCTCTCTCGCTGTGTCTTTCTCTGTCAAATAAATAAAATCTTTTAAAAAAAAAATCCTATTCCCATTTCCCTTACATTTTTATGCAGAAGCAGCTTAGGTTTCTTAAACTTCCACAAAAAGGGGAAGTCTGGGATTATGGCAACCTGGTACAAGTCCTCCCTCTCCTCCTAAATCCACATGATCTGTTGTTCCTGCCCCCAATTAACTGCTGGGGCTGATGAGCGGCTAATTGCCAGAGAGATGTCAGGCTCTAATTCATGTCTAATGGGGAGAGCACATGGGAGCCTGTAGACCACAGTCAAAGAGATGGGGTAATGATTAGATACCTTAAAGGAGCTCCATCCCCACAGATTTTCACCCCTTAAGGGTTAGGTCAACATTGGCCCCCTGTGTGAGATCTCACAGGTCCCCAGGAAGCTGAGATGTGCTGAACTATGGAGCCAAGGTTTCCCTGCCCTTCAGGTGAGAATGTGCGGGGTCTGGGGGAGAAGGCAACTTTCTCCAGAGAACCCAGACTGCTGTTTCCACTTCACCACCCCAGGAGGTAGAGATCACATTACCTCTGACTGGCATCAAGACTCCTGGCACTTGGAATACCCCAATAACAAGATCTGAGTCTCAGTGACACACAAAAGAGAAGAATAACACATCAAATGGTTCCAGAGAAGACCAAACAAAATGAGCACCTAGCAAAGTGGTGCTTCCTTGGCAGAAAGAGGACTGACCAAAAGTGTACCAATAGTTCTTCATGAAATTCAAGTGCAGCTCACAAGCACACACACAAAAATCTTCTAGAACTGAAAACCTTGATTTTCAAACTAAATATCCTGGTAAATTAACTGACAGAGAAGTGCTATACACTGAGGTACAAACTAGTGCCCTGGAACTGTAATTAGAAGAACAATCATAAAGAATAGAAAAGTAAATTGTGAGGGAAAGGATCAAAGTCATGGAGGATAGACTGAGGAGAACTAAGATGTCAGTAACAGGAGTTCTAGAAATCATCAAAGGAATATAGTGACAAGATGAAATAAGGAAAATAAACAAACAATATAAGAACTTTCCTGAGATGTAGGCAAGTCCAAGTTTTCAGATTAAAAGTGTGCACTAAGTGTACACTAGGCAAATTTGACTGAAAAAGATATACTCCTGAGCACACCATCTTAAAATTCCTGAAGTCCAAGGATAACAAAAGAATTATAAGTTTCTACTAAGAAGTGGTATAGAAATTTTTATTCATCACATTAAAAGCTAGAAGATTTTGGAGAACATCTTCTGAGAGGAAAGGAATACAACCCAAGAATTCTATATCCAACCCTGATACTTAACTGTCAGGAGGAAACAATTATATTTGCATACATTTATGTCACCCATATCTCATCAGAAGAAAATGCTCAAGAAAGGACTCTACCCAAACAACTAATGAATCAAAAGGAAGAACTCAATGTGTAACTAATGAAAAGGAGAGGAAAGAGTGGTAACATCAGGCTTTGCAGTGTGTGTGCATGCGTGTGTGTGTGAGAGAGAGAGAAAGAGAGAACTATAAATGAATACTAAAAATTATGGGAATGAGTAACGTATTCACTAAATAAGGATTATTAAAATAGAAGGGATAAATGCTAGTGAAAATTTTAATAATACTAAACTCTCTTAGCCAAACTGTGAAGTTAGGGATAGAGAAAAGAAAGAGGTCTTCCAAAAGTCTCATCTGGTTTGGGACTGGGAGTTTAAGAGATGGGGAAAGTGAAAGTATTCTTAAAGTCTTATTTTATTGGGAGTAATCATCAGGAAAATAGAGGGAAGATACAGGGTCTTAATGGGGGAAATAAATAGTAGAGAAATATGTATATGAGTTTGAGCAACAGAAAAGGGAATAGGAAAGTGAAAAGTTAATAAGGAGGAAATAACTGAAATGAATCTCAACTCTAACAAATCAACAAAAAGAATGAAAAGAGTACTCATGTGAATTATTTAAATATTTTTAGTATTCCATTTTAATTTATCTGTTGGCTTTTTGGCTAGGTATCTTTTGCTCTGTCCTGTTGTTAGTGGTTGCTCTAGAAATTACAGTATAAATACCCAACCTTACCTTCTCAGTGTAATTATAGCTAATTTTGTTCCACTTCAGATAAAATGTAGAAGACTTACAAGCACATAGGTCCTTCCACTGACCTTTACAATTGTCATGTATTGCTTCTTCATACATTGAAAATCCCATAAGTTTTTGCTTTTTCTCAGTCATACATATTTTTGAAAACTTAAGAGGAAAAAAAATAATCTTTTCTGTTCACCAAGAGATTTGCAATTCCTGTTGTTCTCCCTTTATTCCTGAAGACCCTTTCATCCTGAACATTCTCCTTGGCATTTTTTTTAATTTCATTTTATCATGTTATGTTAGTCACCATATATTACATCATTAGTTTTTGATGTAGTGATCCACGATTCATTGTTTTCGTATAACACCCAGTGCTCCACGCAGTACGTGCCCTCCTTAATACCCATCACTGGGCTAACCCATCCCCCACCCCCTCCCCTCTAAAACCCTCAATTTGTTTTTCAGGGTCCACAGTCTCTCATGGTTAGTCTCCCCCTCCGATTTCCCCCCCTTCATTTTTCCCTTCCTACTATCTTTTTTTTTTTTTTTTTGACATATAATGTATTACTTGTTTCAGAGGTACAGGTCCATGATTCATCAGTCACACAATTCATGGTGCTCACCATAGCACATACCCTCCCCAATGTCCATCACCCAGCTACCCCATCCCTACCACCCCCACCACTCCAGCAACCCTCAGTTTGTTTCTTGAGATTAAGAGTCTCTTATGGTTTGTCTCCCTCTCTGGTTTCATCTTGTTTCATTTTTTCCTCCTTTCCCCTATGATCCTCTGTCTTGTTTCTCAAATTCCTCATATCAGTGAGGTCATATGATACTTGTCTTTCTCTGATTGACTTATTTCACTCAGTATAATACTCTCCAGTCCCATCCACGTCATTGCAAATGGCAAGATTTGGGGGTTTTTCTGATGGCTGCATAATATTCCATTGTGTATATATATACCGCATCTTCTTCATACATTCATCTGTTGATGGACATCTTGGCTCTTTCCATAGTTTGGCTATTGTGGACATTGCTGCTATAAACAGAGATGCACGTACCCCTTCAGATCACTACATTTGTATCTTTGGGGTAAATACCCAGTGGTGCAATTGCTGGATCATAGGGTAGCTCTATTTTCAACTTTTTGAGGAACCTCCATACTGTTTTCCAGAGTGGCTGCACCAGCTTCTCCTTGGCACTTTTTAAGAAGCATTTCCTATTCCTGCTGATGAATTCTCTTAGCTTTCCTTCTCCTAAAAAAAATACCTTTATTTTGCTGTCACTCCTGATGGTATTTTCACTGGACATAGAATTTTGGATTGACGGTTCATTTTCTTTTCAGCACTTAAAGTTGTTTTACTCTCTTCTGGCCTCTATGGTTTTTGATGAGATACCCAGTGTTTTCCTAATCATTGCTTCCTTGTCTGTAATGTGTCACTTTTCTCCAGCTGTCTTCAAGACTTTATCTTTAGTTTCATCAGTTTGACTCTGATGTATCTAGGTACACCTTTCTTTGAGTTTGTCCTGTTTAAGTTTCACTGAGAAGCTGCCTAAATCTATAAACTTACAGGTTTATTTTCCCTAGGGAAAATTGGGAAGTTTGGCCATTATTTCTTAAAATGTGTTTCCTGACTCATTATCTTTCTCCTCTTGTTCTAGGACCACCACAACATGTGTGTTAGACCTTTTGCTATTGTTTCACAGGCCTCTGAGGCTCTGTTAACATTTTTGGTCTTTTATTTCTTTGTTTCTCGGGTGAGATTATCTTCAAATTCACTGACTTTTTTTCTCCATCTTCTCCATTATGCTACTGAGTTCATCAGTGAACTTTTTTATTTTGGCTATTATATTTTTTAGTTCTAAAATTCCCATTTGGCTCTTTTTCATAATTTTTATTTCTCTGCAGGGAACTGCTATTTTTCCATTCATTTCAAGCGTGTATGCCTTGACCTCATGAAGCACAGTTAACAATAGATGTTTGAAGATTTTGTCTGATAATTCCAACATCTGGACCAATTCAAGGTTAGCATCTACTGATTGTCTTTTCCCTTCACAAGTGGTCACATTTTCCTGGTTCTTCACATATCAAGTAACTAGATATTGAGATTATGATGTCATGTAGCTTCTGGGTCCTATTATAATCTCTGTATTGATGAGGATGGGGAACAAATGAAACTCTCATAAACTGCTAGTCAGAATGTAAAATGATAAACACTTTGGAAAAAAGTTTGTAGTGTTATAAAATTAAATATACACCTACCATATAACCCAGCCATTTTACTCCTACATCTTTACCCAAAAGAAATGAAAGCATATGTCCATACCAAGACTTCTACATGAATGTTCATAGTAGCTTTCTTCATAAATTCCAAAACTGGAAACAACCCAAATATCCATCAACAGGTGACTGGATAAACAAATTGTGGCATTTCCATGCAATGGAATATAAAAGAAAAGACTATCGCTATAACACACAAAGTAGATGATTCTCAAAATCATTCTGTCATTTGGAAAATGGCAAAAAGGAGTATATACTCTATGATTTTACTCATATAAAATTTTAAAAGATTCAAACTATATTAGCAAAGAGCAGAAGTGTTTGCCTAAAGCCAGGGGTGAAGAGAGGGACAGATTACAAACAAACACAAGGAAATGTTGCAGGTGACAGGAATGCTTGTTATCTTGATTGAAGATATAATGTCACAAATGTACATATATATCCAATACATCAGAAACTGACCAACAGTACACTTTAAATATGGTCATTTAATGTGCTTTATATCTCAATAAGCCATATCAATAAAAAGAAGACTCAACTACGTAAATGAATACAAAACAAAGCAAGAGAGATGGAATAACATCAAGTACACCTGTCTTTGCACTGTGCATGATTGAATTCTCCCATGAAAAGACAAAAGACAATCAGATCTGTTTAACAAAAAAGAAAAAAAACCTCTTAAGCCTACAAGAAATAGTTAAAGTGATAATGAAAGCTTGAAAATAAAGAAACAAAGAGATACTGGGAAAATATAAATAAAAAGGAAGTTGAGTGGAGCATTTTAAAATCAGACAAGGTTATAAAAACATCAGAGATGTCTTAGAAATATTTTGCAATATGAATGCACTATTTATGAAGAAGATGTCACAGTCACCAAAAAACACAGCAGATAAATATGTAAAGCAAAAAGTATTGGAAATGCAAACAGAACTTAATAAATAAATAAACTTAACAAATATACAAGGAAGATTCAATATACTTCTTTCAAAACTGGGTAGACCTAGTAAACAAAAGAATAAGCAAATACCTAGAGAAACTAATGCAAGCAATAAATTGAATAATACAAATAATAAATGTATTAAATATATGGAGAACCA
Organism: Eumetopias jubatus; assembly: GCF_037043125.1. Classification (NCBI taxonomy): domain Eukaryota; kingdom Metazoa; phylum Chordata; class Mammalia; order Carnivora; family Otariidae; genus Eumetopias; species Eumetopias jubatus. Next base: position 63,670,825 of record NW_028274807.1, read on the forward strand.
CATGGCTCCAAACAGAGAATATACATTTTTGTCTTATGCCCGTGATACATTCACAAAAAAATTAGTCCTATATTTTGCTTAAATAAAAACATATTCAAGGAAATCATTTACAGGCCATAGTTTCCATTCATAATAAATTAGAAACAAAACATAAAAGTGGCTTAATGAAGAAACGGTCAGAACTTTTCTGAAGCTAAATTCCACTTGACATTGATCACGATATAGGCTAAATAAACTCTGGGGTCAAAGGCCACCTCCACCACTGTGTGACACTAGAGACTACACAACCCCATGAAGATTCCAACACCTACAAAGAGCAGTGATTCTACCCACTCTACAAACTTCAAAGGTATTGCTAGTGAAAAGGCCAATTGATATCATGAAAACGAAAGCATTTTTCAAATATCAATTACCATACAAATGTCGGTTTTCCGTGAGAAAACATATCTAAGTAACACTCAACCTGGGGGGAAAAAGAAATTAGAAATAGGTCTTTCCATATTGGGGTCTACCTTGTATGGTATGCAAAGACCTTTTTAAGGAAATCTAGAGAGGCCATACATACTTGGAGTAGTAGAAGCTATAGCAACTACCAATGATAACATGTTACTAACTTAACAACTAATGAGGAGGAAAAGTCCCTGAGATAGGAGCTACTTAAATATTTGATGACTAATAAATTAAATGTTAATTAAATACTTCAGCAATTTTCTTCCCTGACCAGCATATAATTAACATTTAATTTGTTATAAAATATTTAAAGTTATGAAATATCCTATGGCATCCAAAATGTCTCCACTGTCAAACCATCTTGGGACAATGTGCCAAGGGTATAAGAGGTTAGATTGGCATTTAAACCTCAGGAGACAGAACATAAAAAGTACCTTTCATGACTTTCTCACATAAAGAAATTGAGAATTAAATAAGGATAATTTCATTTTCCAATTGAATTTGGCCAAAGAATTTATAACAAAGCGTTACTAGGAAAATGATGAAATAGGAATGAGGCACTCTTCCAAATCTAAAGCTACAATATGTTTGCAATCACCTCAACAGTAAGTAGGAAAACATAATTAAAAGTTGATTAGGAAGAAAGTACCATTCACTTTGTCCACTTTGAACTTGAAATACATCTGGAAGAATGAGCACTAAGGAGGAGGAAGATTGGAAAGAACAGTTATCTAGTAACTAGGGGTGCCATAAAAGAAGTGTCCTGTTCCCAACTTCCCCACAAGGCTGTTGGGAAGTTTCAGACAGAAATGCATTTCCCCACTGGTTCACCTGGAAAGTACGTGAGCCTGGGTTTAAAGCAAGGAACATAGGGGCTGGAAAGGCAGAGAGAGCTGTGGGGAGACATCTAGCTAGTAAGGAGAAAACGATTTGGGGAATGAGCATCCACACTGCTAGTCTTCAATCTAGGACTGCAGAGAAGAGTCACTGGACCAAGAGAAACTTCTCTTGTGGATCATCAGTAGAGCTACACAATGAACCAGGCTAAGGCCAGTCTCCTAAAAGAAGGCTCCCCAGTGTGCACCTACAATATCAAAGGGAATAGGTGGGTTCCTAAAGATCATGACTTGGGGATGCAGCCTCTGCCCTTCCAACACTTCATTACCCTTCCTGCATGCATGGTTTTCATTCAGCACAAGCCCCGTTCGGGGACTCAGAAAGTAACATGTGTTCTATCAGAAGTGAGATAAGTGCACACCGGACACTAAACTTTGGCCTTCACCAGGACTGATCCCAAGAGCTCCTCAAACTGCCTAAGCCTCTGTTCTAACACACATTTATGGTAGCCCACCCAACTCTCTTACCTATCCACCCTTCTCTCACTAGTTTAAAGAGAGTCCAGCTCCAGGGCCAGGCCCCCAGCCTCAAGGAATACATTATGTTTGGCACAATATATCCTCATTGTGGAAATCTCATTCTGCTTGTCAAGTGATTGATTAAGGAATAAACAGGAACCTAGTTCTTGCCAAAGACTTGAGGAGAGGTCTACTGGGACCTCTCTGTGAAGAAGGAGAACCTGAAAGAGACAATTCTCATGATCCTGTTTGTTGTTGTGTCTGTAGGCAACTGTAGGACAGCAACAGCCATCTCATCACCATGGATGGTCGAGCCTGAGGGAAAAGCATCCCGCTGAGGACAGAGATCAGGAAGAATGAAAGAAGTTGGCCAATCGAAGATATTAGTGGGTGAATGAATTAATCTACTCTCCAGATGCCCCACCGCTGGATTTCTCACACTGTGTCCTTTTTGTGACAGCCCTTCTCCCAACATGCAGGCTTCCTTTTATTGCTGTGTTCAATTTTCTCAATATCTCTTGCCTTTTTTAAATCATATCATTTCCCTGCTAGCCGATTCACATATCCATGGTTTCCACTTGGACAAACCCCAGCCTGTTCACACTTAGTACAGCTCAGGACAACAAACATGAGTAGTATCTACTGTGTGTTGGGGGCTAGTCTTTGTGCCAGAAGTTAAGTTCATACCAGCTCCATAAAAATGTTTCTAAAGTCTAGCTTGAAATATGATTGGCGCTGTCCCTCTTAGAGGTTCTCCTCCTGGGTCACCCTATAATTTTGGAGATATCCTATAATCCATAGTGTCTATATCAGAAACTGAATTTCTTTGTGTCCTCTGGGCCTACTCCATCTTCCACTCTACCAATTACTGCACTCACTTCTACCTGCAGGTCTAGAAGCAGCCACCTGGGGAACAGGTATGACCTCAGGAAGAAGCATCTATAAAGTCCAAGGACTGATGATGGCTTGAGTTAAGCAGCCTGATTTTGCAGCTGTTCTTATAATTCTCAGTTTTCTTGTCTGCTTTCCTCTACTTCTTTGGCTCTATAGAACTACAAGTCCTATCCCTTTCTCTGGAAGGTAGACCACCTGCCCTTCTTCACTCTCCAGAAAATCATGGCCCCAGGTCTGGTCTGCTGGCATGGTTCCTTACCTGCATTTTGGCCTGGTTCTTACACATGGCACTAGCCTCCATGTCCCACCTTAATCACTCACCTGCCACACAAGAAGAGCTGCTGTCTACACCCCAATGTGTCAGACTCAGCCAGAGCTCTGAGAATTACCAGGGAAAGAGAAGGAAGTGCTTGCTTAACATTATGGAACACACTGCCCTGTAAATATAACCAGGGAAAGTGGCAAGGAAGTTTCCACTGGGAAGGTGACAAAACAAATGCATGTATGGCTTTGATATATACAAAGTTATGAAAGACCAGATTGGAGAATGGTCAACAAGTAGAAGCCTGAGAAAAAATGAGGTTTGGGAAACATGTGATCTACTGCTTCAGAAACCATACTAACCAAGACAGAATGGGGAGTATCCTAAATTAAAACTCATTTCAGAGGAGGAATTCTTGTTTTTGTTGCATTGAACCTACCTATGAGAGATTCAATCGAGGAGCTAAGAATGCTGCGTAGGGCTGACTGACCTCGGACACTCCATGAGTGAACGGCAGTGTTAGCACTCTCCTCCAGGAAAGGTTACATGAAGCTCACATGAGGTTGTACGGCAACATGAAGTCTGGTGATGGCTGAAACTCTGCTTACAATGTCAGAAGATGTTTTGTTGGTAGAACAACTTGCAGCCATGCCATTTAACTCTCTGATGAGCCCACTACAGTGATAAAGTTCTTCGTATCCCCAGACCAGCGGGGAACATCAGCGTCACACCTAATTATCATCCTCAGAGAAAAGAGTCCATTAATGATCTGGGCTGAAACCAGGTCTGAATATTAATGAAAGGTGGCCTTCCTGGATATTAATTAGGGGTGACACTTTCAGGGCAAGCTTGACTTTTCTTCCTGGGATTCCAGTTGAGACCATGCATTGGATGTGAACAAAATGCAGATTAGGAAGAGAAGAAACAATGGGTAATTAAAAAAAAAAAAAAGGAAAAGAGACCATGAAAAGCAAATCATGAAAGTTTCAATCCTAAAACCCAAAAGCCCAAAACCTCAAAAATAATTCAAGTGTCTGTAACTGCAGTGTTAGCTCCCCTCTCCTTGCCATTTGAGATTTAATAAACCCAATTCCATCCTTTTTTCCAGTGTTTGGTGGGCAGTCTAATACTCTGTCCTAAGACATTTAAGGTCTCTATGATTTACATTCTTAAGGTTTCTCTGAGTCTAAGTTTCTCAATCCACTAAATGTGACAGTTCACCTACATTTCTTGCCTATGGTTCCCTTGCCTCTCTCCCCAACACTCACAATGTTGTCTTGAAACCAGAGGTATTGGTAAGATCTGGATGCTTATTAGTAAGGCAGAATCTTGGATCTACTACTGGATCAAAATCTACAAGTTTAACAAGATCCCCAGTGATCTGCATGTATATTAAAGTTCCAGAAGCTGTGTTATACTCAATTTAGAAAACATAGATACAGAACTCAATTGCTCCATGATTTCCCCAAAAGCATGGTGAATGTAACAGACTTTATTAAAGATTTGGGGCAATTGGAATTTGGGGCAATCTGGAGAGCATGGAAGCAATGCCTATAGCTTATATTTGATCATTAGTCACCCCGTACTTGTCTTCACACCACCTTGACCTGTTGCTTGTCTAACTCTTGCCCTCGAATTTCACACTCAATTCCCCTCATTTTATTATGCAGACTAATTTAATTCTCCAATCCAGTCTAGCTCTCTGTTCACTTCGGCATACGTTAAAAAAAAAAAAAAAAAAAAAACCTCATTAGTCTCCTTTGACAAAACAATGGGTTATCTCCTCCATTGGTCTCTCCAAAAAACTCACAGAGACTTTGAAGTTTCATGCTTTCCTTTCTTTCTCCACTTCTGGCCTCCATGAGTAGAGGGAAGTAGTACAGATGTATATTTTTCCTCTGATATGAAATATGTCATCCTACCCCACTTGAAGGGCAGAAATTGCTATAGTCACATGGGATTTTGAAATATTTTTCTTTCAGCCTGTAATGCTCAAATCTCAATTACTCATTGTAAAGCAAGATAAGAATAGCTCAGGTCATTCAAATCCACAGAGTGTAAACACCATACGTGAGCTACTACTTTCAAATGTTTTACCAGAATTACAGGCAAAGAATGAGAATTATTCTAAGTTCTAATTGGCCTCTCTTTATTTGATCTGTCTCTTTGGTCAAAATCGGCTCCTATTTCAGACTCCAGACATGACTTTGGCCACAGCAACCTATTAACATCTGCCTTACCTGGGTTATCGGCTTCACTTGCCTTGTAGCAATGTCTCTCTGGGGTTGGCTCCAGTCCCTAACAGGGTTTACTAAGCACTTCTTGGCTAAGGTAGGTGTTGTCTCCATCTTAAAATCTTATTTTTGGTGTCTTATGATCAGGTGACCAGGAACATGGGGTGTCATCAGACTCACTGAGAGTAGGGAGAATGGAAAGAGATTCACTTGCCTCCAAGTGAGGTGGAAGCAAGTGAATGTTTCAGACATGGAAGTCTGGAGGCACAGGCTTGATAGGGGGCCTGCATGATCAATAAAACATCAGATTAATTTGTTTTATAATGTAGGTGGCCAAATTCAATCAATAAAAGAGATGATAAAAATAGCCTAGAGTTCAATTGAGCACCACAAACAACAGACATTTTTTCAGCACCTGCTAGGCCCTGAGAAAGCACAAATAATTGCAAAATAGTCCCTGCCTTCAAAGAGTACAGTCACATTCCAAAGTTAATTTGAATGGAATATGGTAAATCCTAAAAGAGATATAAGTACAGGAGGTCTTATGTAAGCACAGAAGATTTCTTCTCCTGTCTTGGGCAATCAAAAAAGGTTTCAGGAGGAGGTGTCACCTGAGAAGAGATTTTTCTATTCTACTGTGGTGGAGATGGATGTCCTATCTTCATCACACCTTTCACCACAAATACACTTATCTTAGGCTTTTAAACCCAATTATCAACATATCTCTCCTGGAAGGTTCATAACAGAATCGTTAAAAACTACCAGGCTGCAATGCAGAGTTGGAGATCTATGGAAAATTGACATTAGTTCATTTCTATCATAAAACAATTTGGACAGAGATTATAAGACAACAGTTCAAGGTCGAGTGGCCTTACAATTTACTGTCCTATAATTTACTTCTAAGAGTGAAGGAGAGACACTAATAATAATTTCTAGGGAATGTAAGACCTGAACCCATAAAACTCCTAAAAGAAAATATAGGTGGTAGGCATCTTGACATTGGTCTTGGTGATGATTTTTTGGATTTGACACCAAGAGCAAAGGCAACAAAAGCAAAAGTAAATAAGTGGTAAGTACATTAAACCAAAAAGCTTTGCACAGCAAAGGAAACCATCAACAAAACGCAAAGAGAGCCTTTGGAATGGGAGCAAATATTTGCAAATCATGTATCAGATAAGAAAGTAGTACCCAAAATATATAAAGAGCTCCTACAACTCAAAAGTGAAAAAGAACCAAACAACCCGATTAAAGAATAGGCAGAGGAGCGGAACATTTTTTTCAAAGAGGACAGACAGATGGCCAACAGGTACATGAAAAGGTGATTAACAGCACAAAGGACCAGGGAAATAAATATCAATACCAAATGAGATATCACCTCACACCTGTCAGAATGGTTATTACTGAAACAAGAAACAACAAGTGCTGGTGAGGATGTGGAGAAAAGAGAGAACCCTTGTGCACTGTTAGTGGGAATATAAACTGGTACAGCCACTGTGGAAAATAGTATGGAAGCTACACAAAAACTTAAAAATAGAACTACCGTGCAATCCAGCAATTCCACTTCTGGGTATTTATCTCAAAAAAATCAAACCCTAACTTGAAAAGATACATGCAGCCCCATGTTCACTACAGCAGTATTTACAATATCTGAGACATGAAAATAACCTATGTTCACTGATGGATGGATAAAGACATAGCGGTAAGTGTATACAACAGAACATCATTCACCCATAAAAAAGAAGGAAATTCTGCCATTTGCAACAACATGGATGAACTTGAAGGCATTATGCTAAGTGAAATAAGTCAGAGAAAGAAAAATATTGTATGATGTCACTTATACACGGAATCTAAAAAAAAAAAAACCCTCATAAATACAGAGAATAGATTACTGAGGGGGAGTGGATGAAAGTGGTCAAAAGGTACAAACTTGCAGTTATTCAGTAAGTCAGTCCTGGGAATGTAATATATAGCATGTTGATTCTAGTTAAAAATACTGTTTTGTGTATTTGAAAGTTGCCAAGAGAGATCTTAAAAGTTCTCATCACAAGAAAAAGAATTTATAGCTATGTGTGTTGATGGATCTTAAAAAGACTTATACACACAGATCAAATCATGTTGCATGCCTGAAACTAATTAATGTTACATGTCAATTATACCTCAATAAAAAATAATAATTTCTAGTATTACAAATATAAACTGAGACTAATCTGGATGGACTAGTGGGGTGCCTGGGCGGCTCAGTCGTGAAGCGTCTGCCTTCGGCTCAGGTCATGATCCCGGGATCCTGGGACGGAGCCCCACATCGGGCTCCCTGCTCGGCGGGAAGCCTGCTTCTCCCTCTCCCACTCCCCCTGCTTGTGTTCCCTCTCTCGCTGTCTCTCTTTCTGTCAAATAAATAAATTTTAAAAATCTTTAAAAAAAAAATCTGGATGGACTAGTAAGTGCGTCACCCTAGTGCAAGGGCACATTTCCAGTCATCTTGTATTTTAGTCTGTTCAGGCTGCTATGACAAAAATACCATAGACTGGGTGGCTTAAAACAATAGAAATTTATTTCTCACAGTTCTAGAGTCTGGGAAGTCTACGATCAAGGTGCCGACAAATTTAACGTCTGGTGAGGAGCCACTTCCTGGTTCACAGACAAGCCGTGTTCTCATTGTAACCTCACACGGTCGAAGGGGCAAAGGAGCTCTCTGGGGTCTCTTTTCTAAGGGCACTAATACCTTATATGTACCTTTACAAAGGACCTAATCACATCCCAAAAGCCCTGCCTCCATCTAGGTTTCAACACATGGATTTTGGAGGAACACACACATTCAGCCTGGTAAATGGTAAATACCCCTAACAACATACATCGTCTTCACCATTGGTCTTCCTACGTTTCCTTCTGAAACTTGAGATTTTTGGCCTTGAGAAGAGGCAACTTTTTAATAGTGAGAGTAGGATCCCATCTGAATGGATCATTACTTAAAATAGGATGTAACAGAAAAGAGGCCAGGAGCACACTTGACCCAGGTACAGGGAAGACGCTGAGGAAGACCGTCTCAGCTGTAAATGCCAACAGGGGTTCCTGGTCTATAGCATTCTCCCATCTCAGCCTGTGTAAATACTCACCAGTGGCCGGCGAGAGAACAAGAGAAGGAGAAGCAAAGGTAAAATTAGAGGCTATTTCAGCTGGTAGCAGAGACCACTGAAAGAATAGGTGAAACTCAACAAGTCAGGGCAGGAATGCAGTATCTCAAGAGTCCACCAAAAGGTGGTAAAGCCCAGTTGCAGCCCTGAGTTCATTCAGGTTCTGCCTGGAAAGACCTAAACCACAAATCCAAATAGTGGTACCGAGGCACTGGAGAGAGAGAATAGTGTTTAATATAATGTTGATTTGATACACATTTTAAAATAGGTTATTTATAATAAGTCTTTTCAAATGATAGTAATAGTAGGGGCCCCTGAGTGGCTCAGTCAGTTGAGTGACTAACTCTTGATTTCAGCTCAGGTCATGATCGCAGGGTCATGAGATCGAGCCCTCTGTCAGGCTCCCTGCTCAGCGAGATGTCAGCTTGTGATTCTGTCTCCCCCTCTGCCCCTCCCCTTGCTCTCTCTCTCTCTAAAACAAATAAATAAAATCATTAAAACATTTATTGAATGATGTTTCAACCACTATTCCAAGTGCTTTATAGCTGTTAATTCATTGTATTTTTACAATTACCTTAAATGCTGGATGCCATGATAAATCTTCATTCTGTACCTCAGAAACTGAGGTATTGAGATAGGAGCTGAAGTCCAGGAGGATACAGGAAGCCGTGCAGCCACCATTTTTGCAGTCCTGCCTCTCTGGAGGTAGATGTCAGCCATTCTTTAAATGCAATGTTGCTTACTTAAGAAACACACAAGAAAGAATTTGAGATTACCCTAGAGAGTGTCTCAAGGGTTAATAAAGAAAATTCTTCCAGAAATGGTGAGAATTTTAAAGGTCTGTTCATTAACATGATGTTGAGCTTGATGCATTATTCAAACTGCATACCTTAATTAATACAATAGTACAATGTAGTTCACCTAGAACTAATGGATGATGGAGGAAGCAAGTTGGCTCCTCTTTCTCAGGGGTGTGGTAAGAAAGAGAAGCTGGAGGAAACTTTCTAATAGAATATCAGCTCTTGTGAGAAAAGTTCACAGCTTCAGAGTAAACCATATTGCAAATTCAGAGAGGGTCACTAGGTCTTGGGACCCTAAAAAGATATCTACCACCCAGTGACTCAGATTGTAATTTAGATAGCCTACTTCTGAAAAATATCAGATTATTGTTAAAGCACACTCCAATAAACTAGAGTTCCTATTTGCCTCAGGATGAATGTTTTTAATTTTGAATGCTACTCTGAATTGTTTATCATGAAAATGTTTAATAATGCAATGTGGCTGCACTATAGGAGTGCACCATAGAGAGGGGCAGAGGCTGAATAATTGACTGGGAAAAGCCTCTCAGCTAAAGCCCAGCAGGAGCACGCTAGCCAGTAAAAGAAACACTGTAGTAGGAGAGTGGAGGAAAATAGCCTGAGGAAGACAAAAAGAATCAAAGACAGTGTCACACAGAGAAAAGGAACTGCAGTTCCTTTCTCTTTTAAGTCCCTTACAGAAGGCCATGTGATGTATGCAGTAGGTTTCAGTGCTACCCAGGCGTCCAAACAACAACTAAAGATGTGCTTTTGGCAGCAGAGTTGGGCGGAGTGGGTTCCACAAGCACTTGGATGATGCCCCTCACTGAGGCCCAGGAAATATGCCCCAAGATTTCAGCCGCAAAGATGAGGTACAAAACATCACAGCTGGCAACACAAGATATTTTATCTTCCATGTGAAATTAATATTTATTGTGTGTTGTTTCCAAATTAAATTTCTGATTAACTCATTCTTTGACAAGAAATCTCCTTAATTCTTAGAATGCTGAAAGAGAAGAATAAAGACTGCAAAATCCACAGTCAATGAAGTAAATTTCCTGAGAATTTTTTGTAAAAAAATCTCTGAATCAAGTCACAACACATGCATATTAAATGAGGTACTGGACATCTCCAGAAAATATCTTAAGTGGGGTTTAGATTTCCTGACACCACCACAGAAGGATTTTCCACCTCTCAGGACTAAACAGAACTAATAGACCATAATCACTATTTGTTAAAAAGGTGTGGCAGAGTCTCTATGTGCCCTTTCCAGAGACTATATATCTACAGTGAGGGAGGAAAGCACGTACGTCTGCAGATTCCTACGAAGAGCCATATTATATAAAAATCTCCTTTATTCTCCCCTTTGACATGTGGGTTTCTATAAATAAAATGGGAGAAGCTAAACCTTTTGTAAGTCAAAGAAGACAAAATAAAACTGTGACTGGGTGTCGTATTAGGCCCACAGTTTCAGCTCAGAATAAAGCAATAAAAGGAGTCAGCATCCCTCCCCACCTTTGCTAGAATAGTTGTCTTTTTTCACCATGCTGCCTGGTAGAGGAGAAGGAAAGGCTGGGAATGGGGATCCTGTCTTTCTAAAAAACCTTTGGAAAGAGCATCTCAGCATGACAGTGAGAAACCATGTTGGTTCTCTACGGGAATTAAGCAGCTGCACTGTATGAATCTATAATTCCAGGGAAGTGACAGCCTCATAGCCACAAAGGGTATAAGCTTTAGAGGCAAAGTCACTATTAATCCCTGTGAGGTTTGCAGCAAAGGGTGTGCTGTCAGTAGCAACAACTCCAAGGGCTGCTGGCTTGAATTCTCAGGCCATGCCCACATGAACTGGAGTGTCTTTGTACTCTACAGTGACTCTAGAGGCTGGGGATACTTATTTCTCTCATCCTATTCTGTGAAGAACAGAATCCTGCCTCAGCTGACAGTATACCCAAACACAAGGACTAGGCAAGGGCACTGCTGTGGCATGAGCTTTAAGGTTAGGACCTAAATATACAAAGGGAGCTCAGGCCAAGATAGAGTCCCCCAAGAGTTGAGGGTCAATAGAGTGACAAGCTCAGAGGCAAATGTAACAAACTGCCAAAACTCAAAGGCAAAATGTGGTAGCTAACATGATTTACAGAGTTGCCATAGAGGTAAGAGCATATTTATAATCAACTCCATGGATGAAGATTTCAGAATCCTACAAGATAATGGAAGCAGGATAGGTTTGTTGTTTATTTAATCTACAAAATTTCCTCCTGAACATCATGCCAAGTAACAAGGACAAGAAATACAAAACAAAACACACAAATATACTTTTGGTTCTGACCATGACAGTAATTCATACCAAACTAATATTCTCACAGTAATCAATGGTAAAATTGGACAAATCTATGAAGCAAATGTTTTCAGATGTTGGACAATAAGCAGTAAATAAAAGAAGGGAAATAATGAGATAAACCCTATGATCTCCCTGGCTTTCTGTATGAAAGCAATTTCTGGGCCATAATTCAGGGAGACAAGTTTGTGCAGAGCATAATGCGTTTATTACCTACAGAGACAGAAATTGGACAGGGCCTCAAAGGGGATGGATTTGTGAAGCCTTGTAGTAAGAAGAAGGGAGCTTCACACAGAGGTAGAGCAAGAAATCTGCAAAGGGATCTTAACATTTTCAACAAAGATTATGTTGCACATGCACAGAATGAGGAGATGAAGAATAACAGATAACTACTACTGGTGTTAAGATCTGTGCATTGAGGGGAGCATGGGTGGCTCAGTCGGTTGAGGGACTGACTCTTGGTTTTGGCTCAGGTCATGATCTCAGGGTCGTGAGATCAAGCCCTGTACTGGGCTCCATGCTCAGCAGAGAGTCTGCTTGAGATTCTCTTTCTCCCTCTCCCTCTGCCCCTCCCTCCGCGTGTGCACATGCATGTGCACTCCCTCTCTCTCTCAAATAAATAAGTCTTAAAAAAAAAAAAAAAGACCTATGCATTGAGTGGAAATTGCAGAGGTCATAAGTGCACACAGATACATGAGTGTTCCAACGAGGCAATGTGAAGAAACCTCACTGCACACCTCAAGAATTCAAATGAGACCTCAGAAAATCCGAAAATGATTTGCCTTATTCTAGCTATATAGTAAAGCCTACTCTAGGTCTATCCTAACACAGCTTAAAAATACACGCCTTGAAACCATCAAACTGATCCTCTATTAAATTAATTACCTGACAGAACAAAATCCAACACCCTTAAGAAAAAGACAACAAAAGCCAGGTGTTTTTTTGTCTGTTTGTTTTTTTGTTTTTAATGCAGCATTTTCAATGTCTTGTACACTATCAAAAATTACCAGATACAAGTAAGAAAATGTGATCCATAATCCAAAGACCCCCAAATGCTAAGAATTTCGCTGACTTCTCCTTAGAAACAATGCAAGCCAGAAGCTAATGAAATGACATATTTAAAATGCTGAATGTAAAAATGAACATTGTCAATCAAGAATTCTATACATAGTGTATTCTTCATACACTAAAATAAAATAAAGACATTTTCAGATAAATAACAACTAAGATAGCTCATCACCAACGGACCTGCCCAACAAACATTTGTTAAGAAAGTTCTTTGAACTGAAGGAAAATGGTCAAAATTATAAACATTCATGAAAGACACTAAAGTACACATGAACAAATGAAAAGATAGAGCACATACTTAAATAAGAAGACACAGTATCATAAAAATCTTAATTCTAAGTTGATTCAAAAACTTATTGTAACCCTAATAAAAATGTCAATAGAATCATTTTCTAGAGGCAGACATCTTAATTATAAAGTCAATTTGGAGAAGAAACAAGAAAAAACCACCAGAAAAACCCTTATAAAAGAAGAGCAAAGGGGGAGAGGCTACCCTATATTAAGGCACTTTATAATCCTTTAAAATTAAAACAGTATAATATCAAAACATGAATAAACAGAATAGAAAGTCAAGAAACATACTCGTGTATATGATAATTTGATATATGAAAAAAATGGTTTCTCAAATCATAGAAAAAAAGACTTTTTAATAAATAATGCTAAGATAACTAGATTGCATTTTGGAAAATAAAACAAAATTGAATCCTTTTCTCACACTACCCACCAAGATAATTTCCAAATTGATTAGAGATTTAAATATAAAAAATGAAATCATATAAGAAAAATAGGCATACTCTTTTTAATTTAGAAAGAGGGAAAATCTTCCTACATGACTTAAGTTTCAGAAGTAAGAAAGATAAGACTGCTCTATTTGACTACATAGAATATAAAGAAAAAAGAAAAAAACTTTTACATTTAAAAAATAAGAAAAACTAAAATACAAAGGAACACACTTGGGAAAAATGCAACTTATATCAAAAAAGTCTAGTCTCCATAAGTACATAAGGGCTCTTTAAAAAAAAAAAATACTAGCACAAAAGATCAATAACCCCAAAAAATAAAAACAACCACCAATCATTAAATTCACAAATAAGGAAACGTTTCATAATCATATGAAAAGATGCTTATCTCACTCCTCATAGGAGAAACACAAATTATAACAACATTGATATATTATTTTCTCACGTATTTGCCAGCAAAACCCATGAGTCTAACCATGTACCCTTTGGTGAGGCTATAGGAAAACATTTTTCTTCATCTTAGTTGGCAGGTAGACAAAATGACAACCTCTAGTAAGATTACATTTGCATTTATCCAACCTACATTTATTTAACTTTAGTTAGTGATGTCCTGAATTCTGTTTTTATCTGGAAACATTTTACAGACTCCTTTTATAATTAGGGTGCTTTTGGAGTTGGATTGTTCCATCAACTCCATATTTGCTACGTCGTCGTGACACAACCTTGGTATTTGACTTGTCTACTGATACAGGACGAGAGGACACTCAGAACTCTGTTCATGAACAATCAAACAAAAAGCAGAATCAGACCCATAAATACAGAGAACTGATCACTGACAAAGGCGTAGGGGATGGGGGAATGAGCAAAATGGATGAAGGGGAGTGAGAGATACAGGCCTCCAGTTATGGAATGAGTAAGTCAGAGGGATGAAAGGTATGACATAGGGAATGTAGTTGGTGGTACTGTAATAGTGCTGCATGGTGACAGCATGACACGCAGAGAAGTCAAATCACTACGTTGCACACCTGAAGCTAATGTAACACTGTGTGTCAACCATACTCAGATTTTAAAAAAAAAAAAAAGGTTTTTTTTAAAGAACTCTATTCAGAAACGCATGCCCCAAAAGGGTTTTCAAATGCTGACTGATCAGGGATACATATCTTATCAAGGGCCAAGATCCCAATGAAAGGCACCAAAACAAATACCTTGAAATTTTAAGCCCCTCCCACCACTCTTAATAACTATGGAATATAGATTGTTCCAGCGGTGGCAAGAGTTTCAGATGGGAGAAGACTGTAAAATCTATGTTTTTAAGTGTGTTGGTACCAAGTCCTGGTTCAACTTGATATATTACATATTTTTTTAAGATTTTATTTATTTATTTGACAGAGAGAGAGAGAGAGAGCACAGGTAGGCAGAGCTGCAGACAGAGGGAGAGGGAGAAGCAGGCTCTCCACTGAACAAGGAGCCCGATGCGGGGCTCGATCCCAGGACCCCGGGATCATGACCTGAGCTGAAAGCAGACGCTTAACCGACTGAGCCAGGCGCCCCCTGTAAGAGATATTTTATATCAGGGGGCAGCCAACTATGGTCTGTGGGCCAAATCCAGCCCACAGCCAGCCCCCTGTTCTTGTAATAGTTTTATTAGCATACAGCCATGCTCACTCATTTACATATTGTTTGTGGCTGCTTTTATGCTACAATGGCAGAGTTGAGTGGTTGCAATAAAAATTGGCCAACAAAGCCTAAAATATTTACTATCTGGTCCTTTACAGAAAAAGTGTGCCAACCCCTGCCTTAAAGTAAAAAAGGATTTGAACTTTGCAAAATTCTGGAACAGTTTCGTTCTGTGAGCAGGTACCGAACACGCTGCGTCCATGATACCAAAGCAACAAAAGGCCGGTTGGATCTGAGGTCGCCGTGGTCATGAGCTGAAAGCAGAGCCAGCTGGCCCGCAGCGTCCCAGAAAGCCACGTGTCTTCAGAAGCACCAGCCACAGTTCAGAAACCCAACACTGGCCCCCACCCGGCTAACAAGGTGTGGCATGCAGAATGTCATCCTGGGTAGTTTCCACCGTGGATCTCTGAACCCGGGGACAGTTACCTCACCGACAGCTGTAATTAATTAAAATAAACCTTTGCAAAGAATCACCCTTCTGTCTGAAGTATTGGGCTTCCAGCTCTATCCCAACAAGAACAATAAAAACATGGGATTTGGGGAATATGAGAACTAGGTGACCCAGGACAGGGGAGCTGCAGCTTTCTTTCTGAGCTCACTGATCGAGGCATTTATTTTCTCCATGTCACACCCCCCACTCAGGCTAGACAGCTCCTCCGACACACATACACGCCCCTCCCCCCAACCCGGGCACCAATGATTTCCTCCACTGTTTCTCACACAAATCTCTCAACTCTGGTCTCTTCTGCTGGCTGGCCTAGCTCTCCAGTGGCTTTCAGTCTCCTGCACACAAAGCCCCCACAGAGATAGGTTCTACTTTGGTCATTCTGCGGCTAAGCACGCTTTGCTTGCGTTCTAGCTCCTGGGTCTGCACCTGAGGGAGGGAAGATACTAGAGTTACTTTGCCAGGCACAGCATGGGGGCTGGTGCCCGTGGATGTGCTACCCCCGCCCCAAGGATTTCCCGCGGCCTCTTTGCCTATCCTTGCCTCTGATAAAGGGGCTCTGTACACCCAGGACAGGCAGTCGCTGGTCTGGAGATACTGAGCGCCGTGAAATTGGCCCAGGTGTGCCCCGCTTTCTAAATGGCTTAAGCAAGACCTTCAAGGTAATTTGATTTGCATCAGTCCTCAGCCCCTTTGTTGTTTCTCCTCTACTGACTGTAAAAAGGCCCAGCTCTTCTGCATATGAGCTCCCAGTGACCTCCTGCTTCTCTTCTAATAACCCTAACTGTTGTGTAAACACGCTGATTACGATTCTGTTCCATGACATTCTTCCCTGGCTTAAGGAGAAGCTGGCTGCTGGGTGCACTTGGAACGACACTCCGACACTCCTCCAAGTGCATCTGCACATGAGGACGCAGCAGCAGGAGGACTCCAGCTGGCTTTCTGCCAGCTCCACCACCACTGCCAGGGAGCAAATGCAAAGGAACCGCTGGTCCCCAAACCAGATCCCGGCCCTTGGTTCAAAGCTGTCCATCTCAGGGGCAGGAACCAAGAGTCACATTTCCCTCCACACATGTGACTGAGAACATACCACCTAGCGTGAAGGTCTTTAACAGTAATAAACCAGAAGGCCAGATAATAAAGGTTTTTCTACTACAGAAAGTACCCATGGATTTATTAGTGTATCCGGAGCTCACCTGTGTGTGGAATTTTCGCTCTCTCTCCCACCCCCCTCAATCAATCCTCCCAAGTCCACCAGTCCACATCATCTGCTGTCTCCCTCAGCACCATGATCTTTATGTCTCCTAGGTGCCACAAGCCTGAGAAAGGTGTGGGCAATTTAAAAAATGAAGCAAAGCGCCTGCCAGTGAAAACACCAGAACCCAGTTCTGGCAGAGCTCCTCTCTTTTCCTGACAGAGTTCTTGAGTGGGTCACGATCAGTTCACCTTTATGGTCGCAGAGCTAACTTCATCTCTGATCCCCTCACAGCTGGAGTTCTTTTCTTCCTACCTCTGTTACATGGCAGATGGCAGATGACAAGAGGAACCGCTCAGCATGGATGCAGGCAGGCCTTGCCCCCCTGGCCATTTCTCCCCACCCTCCACGGTCACACTGCCAATACCCTCCATCCCCTGGTGCCTCACTCGCCTTTCACCACACTGCTCAGGTGGGAGAGAGTTTTCTCACCATGAATGTCGCGCATTCCAACTTGGTTCTTGTTATGCACTGAACTGTGTCCCTCCAAAATCTATATGCTGAAGTCCTAACCCCCAATGTGACTGTATCTGAAACAGGGCTTCTGGGAGGTAACTTCAGTTAAATGAGGTCATAAGAGTGGGATCTTAATCTCTTAAGACTGGTGTCCCTATAAGAGGAGGAAGGGACATCAGAACACTCTCTCCCTCCACCATGTGAGGACAGTGAGAAGGCAGCCATGTCTCGGCAGAAACCAACCATGCCGGCACTTTGATCTTGGACTTCTGGTCTCCAAAACTGTGAGAAAATAAATTTCTGTTGTTTCAGACACCCAGTCTGTGGAATTTTGATACAGTAGCTCATGCTGATTAACATAGTCCCAAACAAGATAGACTTGCCTTGTCGCTTGCTTCCAACACACTGTTATGTTTGTGGCTCTGTGTCCTCAGTTTGTTATACCCCCTTCCACAGGAAGTTAGAAGTGCCCTACTTGAGTCTAAGTCTGAGGCATTATGAAATGCCTGAAACCATCCACAACACCCTGCCCACCTAAACTTGTCCAGAGTTCCCTCATGCCTCTTCCCTATTCTCCTCAGAAGATCCATGTAGTCACTACCCCAAAGTGTCCCCATCCTTGACTTCCCCTTCTTGGGAAGACAGCATTAGACTCTGCAGAACTCTCATTCCATAGTGATTACTTTTCTCATTTAAAGTTCTCTTTCCCTATGTCTCTCTGTGTTTCTCACTCTTATCTTTCCTCGTCTTTTTATTTTTTTTAAATATCCTTTTATTATTCTCTCCTTGTCTCATTCTTGAGGTCTGTCATTGTCTCTTATTCCTAATCATTCCCTTTTCTGCTCCTTCCCTTTCCTGCACCTTTCATATTGAAGTACACTTTTTAATTATTTTTAACTTCGTGAATAAGATGCGCTCTCTAGTATTAGTTTAAGTAAATGAGTCAAATGCCATGTGCCTTTTCTTGAATGAAAACAAATAAGCAAATGAAACAAAATCAGTATAACTTCTCTAATTCTTGACTATTCTTTTTTATTGGGCGCACTAACCAACATTTGTTGGTACCACAAAATGTCAGTCTATCAAGCAGATCATTTAACGCAAGCAATTACAATACCAGAGGTCAGAGGAGGCGGCCAGTGGCTTTCTCCTGGAGAAAGGTAGGGCCAGAGTGTAGTGTCGTCTGGGAAGAGCCATGACGGACCAAGAGCATGGAGAAAGACTCAACAGGTTTCCTGACTAATCAGTTTTCTTATCTATGAAATGAGTTGACATCCAACAGAGGACCATAAAAATTCATCCCACCTCTTCTGTTCTGTTGAAAATCAAGAGGTAGGGGAGGGTGGTGAGATTAAGGATGACTTCAAATCATTGATATGGCTACCAGAAGGACCCAGCAATTTTGTTACAAACATGTTGACTTTGTGATGGGAAATGGCCAAAAAGAAATACTTAGCTGACATTTGTAAATTTGCACCCACTGCTCAGAAAGGAAATGAGGAAAAAGGTGGGATTTGGGAGGTCACAGAAGCCACATACATGGAGAGCTTAATGTCTTGTGGTCTTCATCCTGATGACTTATGTACCGCTCCACTTGGTGCTTCTGTGTCTTCCCAACCCCTGAGCTGAGATCTAATATGTGCCTGTCCTCTCATTTGCAAGTGACAAAAACTCAATTCAAATTAGACTCATTTAAAAAGGGAAGTTACTGGCGACTGTACCTGAAGAGTCTAGAGAAGTGCCAACCAATAGAAATATAACATGAGACATATAGAGTTAAAAATTGTTAGTAGACACATTTAAAAAGTTAAAAGATCCTGGTGGAATTAATTTTAATGATATATTTTATTAATTCAACATATCCAAAATTATTCTATTTTCAACATGTAATCAGAATGTTAAAACTATCAATGAGTCATTTTTTTTTTTTACACACATAAAGTCTTCAAACTCTGGTATGTATTTTACATTTCCAGGACATTTCAATTTGGACTAGCCATATTTCGACTCCACAAGAGCCACCCGAGCTAGGGGCTACTATATTAGACAGCACAAGGCTAGAGCTAGACCTTCCTGTTTGTATCCAGGAATTCAAACAGTGTGGTTTGGCCTCTCTCTCAGTTTTGCTTCTCTTTGCATATTGAGCTCATCCTCTCTAAAAAGAGAGATACCTTCATTTAGCTGGGCAAGGTGGCCCACAAGTCAGTCCAATTTATATTATACTTATAGGTCAAAGTCACAGAGAAAAAGATATTCTGATAGTTTTGATCAATCCTGCTGATATCACCTATTCATCCATGAACCAATCACTGAGGCCAGGGGAATGGAGTCAACTCCAACTTAAATTGTCCTCAACAGTTCTAGCAAACAAAGCACTGATTGCCCAAGCCTGGTGACATGCTCCATTCTGGATTTGGGGGTACAATGAGGGGGCTGATGAGTCCCGGGTGAACCACAAAGAATCAAGGAAGATAGGTCCCCAAATGAAGGGATGTGACACAAATCACATAGATCCATTTAACATGCATATCCACCTGTATGTTTAAACTGCCCCAGACCCTGCACTCAGTGGCAAGGCAAGGGGAATTAGGAAGGTGGATATTAAAAGCTGATTTGACTACTCATTCCTCTTCATCTGCTCACAACATAATCATTGTGTCAGGGAGCCAAATTCCCACTCAATTCCCACTCCTGATCTGCAGCTTCTTTAACCAGCTTCTCCATGCCTGTGGCTGGATCCCTCCCATGCTAACCTGTATGGGATTCCTCTGAGAACCTACCTTGTGCCTCCATTCAGCCCTTGGACCTTGCATTTAATTTTAACTGCTTGCCTGTCCTTTCTTTCAGGCCGAGTGGTACCCGAGTCTGGAGCTTACATTTGTTCTGATGCTTGGGACCAGTATTCTCAGGCTCAGCTTTTTCATGCAAGTCTCGCTGCCCTTGAGAGGCAACTTCAGTCCTCATGGCTCTCTCCTGACCACTGAACTCCAACAACAGCAATAAACAGAATAATCAGGAGAGACTGTGCGATATGGAGAATAATAGATTCAAATCCCAGCTCTGTGCCTTAGTGGCTCTGTGATGCTGAGCAAGTTAGTTAACCTTTCTATGCCTCAATTTTCTCATCTTCAAAATGCAGAAAGAATAGGACCTATTCACCAGGCTTGTGTTACAAATTAGATACGTAAATACACAAGTGCCTAGAAGAGTCTAAGAGCTATCATGGAGGTTTGCATCAGGGAAGAAGAACCACTCTGACTGACATGGAAAAGGGTTTTATTATAGGGATTAGACCCTAGACGACTGTGGGGGGAAATGGGTAAGTAAAGGTGAGCATGGGGAAAAGTGAAGGATCGGACAATGTTATCTCATCAGGAGCCTCAAAGGGTTGCTGATAAGAAGACTACTGCTGAAGATACGGTCTCTGCATCTGCTGGAGGCCTGAAATGCTAGGTCGGGAGAGCCAGCAGGTGGGGAAGAAACTCTGGACCAAAGCAGAGGAAAGCAAGGGAGACTGGAACCCACGACTCTCGCGCACGCATTTAACTCACTCATTGCTGGTGACCCAATAAAGGGGGTGCCCTCCTCGGAGCTGCATAGGTGCCTTACAGGAACTTGGAGATCTGGCGGGAGCGGGTGGAGCCCCAGGCCCAGGCGCTGCTCCACGCCGACGACGTCAAAGCAGAAGAGCGACGACGGCACGCGGCGCCTTACGCCGGGCGCAGAGCCCACGTCCCCCTCCCACCAGCCGCTGGGTCGCATGCGCCCTGCGACTTTCGCGGGAATCTCCCCTGTGGCCGACCGCAGACCCGAACCGCGCCAGGAGGGATCCTGGGGATACCCTCCCGCTCTAGCTGAAGCGTCAACGTGTGAAGGCACGAAGCGTTAGCTAGGACTGTTCTTACTGCTGCCAATGCCTTGCCTGGGTCTTGTGTCATTATCAGGTCTTGCCTGTATTACACTCGGCGAGTGTAAGGTCCCTGAGGATGTCTTAGCATGACCTCTTAGAGTATGCAAAGCGTTGCCACCTGTTATTTAACCCACATAACAACCACGTGCTCGGCGAGGACGTTTTATGACCCACAGAAAGGTTACAGAGCTGATAGGTTGCAGGGGACAACTCAACCAACTGTGGTCGCCTGATTCCAAGTCTAGGGCACCCCACTACGTCCCGTTGCCTGTTACGCCACACGGTGGCAGCACAGTGCACAGTGTGAGTGCTCAATCATATTTATTAACTCGCTTGTAATTTCCAGGTGTACATCAGTTAAACAAGAATGTGGTATTCCGTGCCACGATGAATCTGGTTTTCATGGGAGGTCTGTGGGATCGTGTCCTTCCTAGCCCGTCACGTCTTCTACGCCCGAGGAAACCCAAATGTTGAATTTTTAAGAGATACACTTCCTACAATTTGCAGCAGGCGTCACCCTAGAGCTACTGAGCAATCAATTCTTGATCATCTGAAAGCATCAAGGACAAACGGTGTAATGCACATCACGTAATGCAAGACACTACCTACATTTTCACCTGGACAGAACAATACAAAACAAAGAGGAAAAAAAGAAAACCCACTGCACCATTTCATGTTACATTGCATATAACAACTTTTTAGCAGAGGATTTCTCTCCACCCTGCTCCACTTCACTATCAATCAGGAAGTGCCTATAGAACAATAGCTATGTGCTAAATGTTGGGGAGCGGCAGAATTTGAAGTCGATTTTTCAAAACCAGTTCCTGTCCTGTTATGTTTTCATATCTCCAAGTCCTTACGATTATCTCTCGCAGTTGGGATCCTCTCTGCAATGCTATCCCTAAGAGCACACCGTCCTCTCCCTGCCTCCTTTTCGCTTTTGCAGAATCAACAGTCATGATGAACTTAGCTGTCCTTAGGTCTGAACAAGCCCTTTTAGGCCCTTATAATAACGTGGGAGATAATAAAAACATTATATTAGTTTTAACCCTTGTACTTTACAAAATATTTTTCACATCTGTAATCTCACTGAAATGTATAACCATCTTGTACATAGGTAGGGCAGAAATTATTGTACTCATTTTAGAAAAGTGGAACTAGGCTGAAGAGTCTAAGTCAATTGGTCAAGGTTCCACAGCTGGTCAGCCGAGTACTGCGTCTCCTGAATCCAAGTCCAGAACACACCATGCTACTACTGTTGAAGAGAAACCAGAGTCTTATATGTACATATTAGAATAACTTATGCATGTTCTATCCTAGGTAGATGTTTTTTATATTCTTATTTCAGTAGGGTTTTTTTTATTTTATTTTATTATGTTATGTTAACCACCATACACTACATCATTAGTTTTTGATGTAGTGTTCCATGATTCATTGTTTACGTATAATACCCAGTGCTCCATGCAGTACGTGCCCTCCTTAATACCCATCACCGGGCTAACCCATCCCCCACCTCCCTCCCCTCTAGAACCCTCAGTTTGTTTCTCAGAGTCCATAGTCTCTCATGGTTTGTCTCCCCCTCCGATATCCCCCCCTTCATTTTTCCCTTCCTACTAACTTCTTCTTCTTTTTTTTTTACATATATTATTTGTTTCAGAGGTGCAGATCTGTGATTCAACAGTCTTACACAATTCACAGCACTCACCATAACACCTACCCTCCCCAATATCCATCCCCCAGCCACCCGTTCCCTCCCACCCCCCACCACTCCAGCAACCCTCAGTTGGTTTCCTGAGATTAAGAATTCCTCATTATCAGTGAGATCATAAGATACTTGTCTTTCTCTAATTGACTTATTTCCCTTAGCATAATACACTCTAGTTCCATCCACATTGTTGCAAATGGCAAGATATCGGGGGGTTTTTTGATGGCTGCATAATATTCCATTGTATATATATATACCACTTCTTCTTTATCCATTCATCTGTTGATGGACATCTTGGCTCTTTCCATAATTTGGCTATTGTGGACATTGCTGCTATAAACATTGGGGTGCACATATCCCTTCGGATCCCTACATTTGTATCTTTGGGGTAAATACCCAGTAGTGCAATTGCTGGGTCGTACAGTAGCTTTATTTTCAACTGTTTGAGGAACCTCCATACTGTTTTCCAGAGTGGCTACACCAGCTTACATTCCCACCAACAGTGTAGGAGGGTTCCCCTTTCTCCGCATCCCCGCCAATATCTGTCATTTCCTGACTTGTTAATTTTAGCCATTCTGACTGGTGTGAGGGGGTATCTCACTGAGGTTTTGATTTGGATTTCCCTGATTCCGAGCGATGTTGAGCAGTTTTTCATGTGTCTGTTGGCCATTTGGATGTCTTCTTTGGAAAAATGTCTGTTCATGTCTTCTGCCCATTTCTTGATTGGATTATTTGTTCTTTGGGTGTTGAGTTTGAGTATCCTAGGTAGATTTTGACTGAAAGAGGATAATCAGCTTCAGTGATATCAGTAGCCATAAAACCATAACCTCCAGTTTATCTAGAATCTAAAATGATAAAGGATAGAAATTTCTGGTCAATTGGGAGGGCCACACATATCTATGATTTGTACTGTTGGGATGTTCCTAATACTTATTTCTGCTATAATTTCTAGAATGTAAATTTCTTTCAGGGAGTAACTTCATTTTATTTACTGCAGCATCAAGAACACCTAGAAGAATCCCTGGCATATAGTAAATGCCTAATATTTGTTGGAAAAAAATGATAATGAAATCTTGCAAAAGCAAAGGGGGAAGGAACACAAGTGAAAATGTGTACACTACACCGTTACATTATCCACCTTTTTAAGGTTTGCCTCAGTCTGTGTATGGAGGTAACTGTCTTCCATTTTACGTCTTAGTCTATTTGATAAGCTACCGAACAATAAACTGAGACTTTTAGCAGTAGGCAATCCTGCCTTTTCTCTGAGCCCTAGTTATGTCCCCAGCACTCATAAATGCCATATTCAAATATAAAGTTGTTCATGATCCTTCTCCAAATCAGAATCTTGTATCTCAGATCAAAGATCCCACCCAGAGATGGTATTGATTTATAAGTTTTATCCATCACAAATGGCTTCCTGAGTTTTTGAGAAGGATATAGTGTGGTTTAAAAAAAAAAAGTATGCTTCTTTCTGAATATAGGTCTCATCTCATCCCTTCACTTTCTGCTTTCAAACCTCATGGTACTCCAGTTCCCAAAGAATAAGGACCAAAAACATAGCAAGGCATGTAAAACCCTTGAACTCTCACTCAAGCTATTTGACTAAATTCTTGCTCTTTTTCAATAACCACCCATGCACAACACTACCTGCTTTCCAGCATCTCCAGCCCAATTCCTTTTTTTTTTCTTTTCGTTATGTTAATCACCATACATTACATCATTAGTTTTTGATGTAGTGTCCCATGATTCATTGTTTGCATATAACACCCAGGGCTCCATGCAGTATGTGCCCTCCTTAATACCCATCATCAGGCTAACCCATCCCCCCACCCCCTCCCCTCTAGAACCCTCAGTTTGTTTCTCAGAGTCCACAGTCTCTCATGGTTCGTCTCCCCCTCCGATATCCCCCCCTTGATTTTTCCCTTCCTACTATCTCCAATTCCTTTGATTATTCTGTTTTCTCTACCAGGAATGTGCTTTCCTCCCTCATGGAATAGTTGGGAATGTTTATTACTCAGGGCCTCATTCTAAAACATCACCTGAGAATACCATATGTTGCTACTAGTGTTGTAGCTTGCTATAATCTTTCTAGATAATAACTTGGCAAAAGATATCAAGAGGCTAAAGATTCATATTCTTCGACCCAATTATTTGCCAGGTCTATCTTTTCTAGGGAAACAAACTCAGGAAATTATCCATGGAGAAATCCACTATAGTATTATTTACAAGAGTAAAAAATGTAAGTAACCTAAATATCTGCTGTTGGAGAATGCTTAAAATGGGATCTTTTGAACTTCTTTGACTATTGTATATATATATTCACACACCAAACATACATTTGCATGTACATATACATATACAAATACAGTGTGAAACAAAAACTTCATGAGACAATATTCTTACTATATTCCTACTACATACAGTGCATCCATTATAAAATGTTGATTGCAACTTGCTAAACCTACATATTAATAGGTGATGAGCTACAGTTTGAAAAACACAAGATTAAAAATATGGTAATCATGTAATAGAATATTATTTAGCTACAAAAATACTTCTTAAAATAACACCTAATAAGAATATATTAAGACAACATTAAGTGATAAAAGCAAGATACCAATTCTCTAAAGAGCCTGATTTTTAGATTTTTTTAAGTATGTATGCATTCAGATGGCTCTCTGGGGCCAGAGTGAAGAGATTGGGTACTTCAGTGTGTTTATAATTTGCCTAATATTTCTATGTCATAGTTTCTCACAGAAGGCAAAAGAGAAGAGCATGGAATTTAGACAGTCCTGGAGTCCTGTGTAACTTTGGGTTAACCTATAAAGTATATTCATTTCATTCAATAAACACTTATTAGCCATAATCATTATGTACTCAGTACTCAAAATACAAAGTGCTTCAACTCTATCATGGGAAGGCAGATGTTTAAACAAATGAATGCACTGATGTTGCAAATGAACATTAGATGTACAGTGGGGGCCCAAAAGAGAGAGTGTCCTCATTTCTCCTGGGAGGTGATTCCTGATCTGAGATTTAAGAGGAGTTCACCCCAAGAAGTCAAGGAGGAAAAGAAGAGCATTCCAGATAGAAGGATGGAGCAGTGGGGTACAGGGAGAGGGAAGGGTGAAACTTCAGAGTGAATGGGGGGGTGTCAGGCATATTAGTATGACTGGAGCATGAGGCCAGGTAGAGATAGGGTGGGAAGTAAGGCTGGAGTGCTGAGCACAGCGGGATCATGGAGGGCCTGGTGTGCAGAGCTGAGGAGCCTGGATGCTCCAGGCCAATGATTGTTAAGAATGCACATTACCATCGCCCATGCAGCTATAAAAACTTCAGATGCCCAGCTCATCCCCTGTAATACTGATTACTTGGCCCTTAATGAGATCTACCATTTCTGAATTTTTACTCCCCCTCTTTCTGTAGGCAATGAGGGGCTATTTAAGGCATGCAATAAACACAAGTGTAATATCACATTTCCCATCAGCAACAGTGTGGAGACTGGACCGGAAGTGGACAGATCGAAGGCAGGGAGCTCAGCTAAAGAGACCATCGTGATAGTCCAAGTGAATAAGGGGGGGAAACACAGGGTAAAGGAAGAGTGGTTGAGAAGGCGAGGGGAGAGGGTAGTGAAATGTCAGGGCTCCAGCTCATAGTCATGTGGAGGTAGTGTGGCTGGTTGGGGTACTGGGAGGGTTAGCTCTCCCATGATCTCCTGCTGCCCTCCTCAATAAACAGGTAAAATAAAAACATTTGCTGTGCTAACAGAATTACAGGAAAAACCCTCCACCTTCCCTTCCTCCTCCTTGCTCACTTTCCAGTAGCTTGCCACCCCTATACAGCTCCTCTTTCTGAAGCCGCCGCTAGCGTCTGGGGGCGGAGAAGGGGGACATGGAGGTGGACAGAAATTAAAAATGACTGCTTTTTTCCAACACATCAGGGAAAATATTACTTACCTCATGAATTTGAAGTGAGAATAAGTAAGATAATGTATGGACTGTGTCTGGCACATGGTGGGCTCTGGATAAATCATTTCCTTTTCCCGGATGGGAGTGACTAAGACCTGAGCCCTCTCTCTGTCTGACCAAAAATTTCTACCCAGCTCTGTTTTCCTCTGTTAAACATATTTATAAGTTTTCTAGTGCAAGACTAAAATGACAAGTTTTCACTTTCTTTTTTAGACTAGGCAGGGGAAATTTTTTCATCATATGGAATAATTAAAGTCAGAGCAAGGTGAAAGATTTTCCCCCTTTCGGTTGTGTTTCAACAACTGAGAAGAAATTCTCTTTCCTGATAATCCTCCCCAAAAAATAACATTCTTTTCACCCTCATACTCAATGAAAAAAAAAAGTGCTAGCAGCAACACATCTGATGATTCCTTGTACCCATCTACAAGTTAATTCGTCTTCAGTGCTTCTCAGGTAACCAAAAACACTACAGTTAAAAAAAAAAAAAAAAAGGCTACAGAAGCCTCTATTAAAGCTGTTCTTTTTATAAAAGTGCAGTCACAAATCAGTGCATTGTTAATGCAAAGTTTTCCTCTACAGGCTTCTGGAGTTATGAAGGCTCAAGACTTGCTCAGGACTTCTTGCCCAGGGGCAGGGATAGGCTGGGAGTTTACACAATGGGGGCTTTCAGCTCCATTTGCTCCAGAAGAAGCTAGCCGAGGAAGTCACATGCCCCACCAGCCTCCTCCCCTCCTTTCCAAATGTTAAGCCCAGGTCTCGTGGAAGTGCAAATATCAGAAAACACTGTATGTCAGTGAAGAGCTAGGTGGCCTACATTTAACCCTCGTCCCAGCTCTGCTGCTTCGTAACCTTGGGCTACTTCATTGCTTGTG
This sequence comes from Eumetopias jubatus, assembly GCF_037043125.1. Classification (NCBI taxonomy): domain Eukaryota; kingdom Metazoa; phylum Chordata; class Mammalia; order Carnivora; family Otariidae; genus Eumetopias; species Eumetopias jubatus. The sequence continues at coordinate 63,698,382 of NW_028274807.1, forward strand.
CCTCGTTTCCTCCTCCGTAAAAAAGGATAGTAATAGCACCTGCCTCACCGAGTTGCTGTGAGGATTAAAATGAATGAATAGAGTTAAAGTGCACAAAAGAGTGGCTGGTATGTCGTTTCTGGACACCCAATCAGCAGAGGACAGCCCCCAAGCTGATCAACTCACGGAGCTGCTAGAAATCGGTCTCTCCTAGAACAGAGACCGTAGGTACCAGACCACAGGCCAACTAAGGCCCACAGACATGCACGGTTAACTCAAACAGGGTTCAACTTAAAAAAAAAAAAAATTCATTGCCAACATCCACAATGCAGGAGATAGACAAATCAGCATTTCTGGCTTCTCTTGAATGTTCAAGAGACCTGGCCATCCTGGGCCCGGAGGCCTCCTGGCAACTCGTGGTGGTCGTTTGAGTAGCTGCTCAACTCTGCGCATGGCACTGTAAGGAGTGCGACTCAGAAAACCACAGCTTATTCTCACCTCATCATAAAGGAGTGACTCTGTGACGTTGGAGGGGTGAACACAGTTCTTGATGATTAGGAAAAGGGAAGTGAAGAAGAGGGAGGATGTTGAGCTGGTTGTATAGGAGACTCAGACCGTCTGTAGTCTCTCCATTGGAATGTTTTCCCCTCCCTATAAAATTTAAATAAGAGGCTTATAAAAGTCAAACAACAGTAGCTACAATTTATCCAGAACTATGCCATTTGGCACATATTCACTCACTGAATCCTCAGAGCTATGATGTAGGAATTACGATCTTCATTTAAAGGGGAAGAAAATGAGGCTGAGAGAGGCCAAACGAGTTGCCTGAAGTCATCAGGGAGTGGTGGTGGGGCTGGACCGGCGCCCAGGGTCCAGGGTGATGCAGTGCATCCTGGCAGTCACCGCGTGCCCTCAGGGACTTCTCGTCCCTCTCAGAGCTTCTTGCCTCAGAGAATTTCCTCCACCTCACTCTCCTCTCACAAGACCTCTCTGATGGCCTCCAGCTAAAGGTGGGGAGGGAACTGTGCTTTATGCAAACTGCTAAGGCCCTAGGAAACCAAGGAGAAAAAATCAAAAGGCTGTGGGACTCCCTAATGTGTAGGAATTAAAAAGGAAGACTTAAAAGCCTTGAATGTGTGGAGAAAGTTATCCTGATTGTCTAGAAGTCAGAGACGGAAATTTTCTCCAATCAATTAAAAAAAAAACAACAACTTGGACAAAGAATGACTGGAAGGAATTAATAATTCTGTCTATGCCATACCAAATTGGAGGCAGTGCCAAGACTTTTAATATTTATTAGCCATCTTAATGGAGGAGCAGTCTATGGCAATACTCTTGGCTCTATAACTTATCAGCTTTGACCTTGAGCTGATCACTGAACCTATGTAAGCCTTAGTTTCCTCATCTATAAAATCAGCATAATACCAACTTAGAAGTGTGTTGTGAGAATTGATGGGATACACACAAAGGGATTGGCATGCTGACACACAGTAGGTACTCTGTAAATGTTTTAATTCTCCTCAAAGTGATTTAAATTGATGGTAATCAGAACATAGATATGCTATTTTGGAGTAAGTGTGGGAAAGCAGGAAACAAGGGACTATTTGGGCAGACAGACAATTATTATAATTATTACAAAGGTATTTTTCTTTCTCTCAAACAAAAAGAGTCTCAGTGTGCTATTTGATATGGGCAGCACTCAAATAGTACCTCTGGCAAGAAGGATTGGAATACTGAGTAGGTATAAATGACTTAGTTAATGAAAAATTTAAGTTTCTGAACTACTAATAATGGCTAATATTGAGTGTTTACTATGGCCAGACACTGTGCTACTCACTCTATGCACCTTAGTTCATTTACTCCTCAAAGATAGCTACAATTATCTCCATTTTATAGATGAATTTGAGCCTTTGAGAATTTTGTAACTTGTCCAAAATAATGGACAATTGCAGCTCATCCATATACATATATATACATGGTCGTATAATTTAGTCCAAGCCCCATATGCAAAACTGCTGTAAATCTGATAAACTTGGGGGGAAGGGGGTAACTGATGGATGGTACAGAAATGTGGCTTCAGAGTAAAATATTTTAGGCTAAATTATCTAATGTAGTTATCCAACCTGCCAAAATTAATCAGCTATCATCTGAGTGCACAGTGTTAAATACACAGCTTGCATTACTTACATGTATTGCTTTGTCCAATAATTTTGTCCCTATCGTTAATGTCTTATGATTCAGTCAGAATTTTGTGCCCTGCCTTTACCTAAAATAGGGAAATAATACCTTATTCACAAGGGAGCTGTGAGGAGAAGCTATAAATAACTACATATGCACAGAATTTACAAGTCATCTTTTCTCTAGATTGCATTTATCTTCTCAGCATTTTTCTGTAAAGTTATTTTACTAAACATAAGCTAGACGACTTGTCCAAAAGAGGGTTGTTAGAAAGCAAAACAACGAAGACCCCAGATCTCTGATTCAGACATTCAGATATTCAGACAGGAGTACCTACTGAGAAAAGCAATTGGCTGATACATACTAGTTTGGCCAACTGTTTAACTACTCTTAGCCTCAGTTTCTGCACTTGTAAAATATGAGTAATATCTTCCACACAAGATTGTGATAAGGTAAAATGAATGAATGCTAAGTGCATTGTTTAAAGTGCCTGCCATGTAGTAAGCACAAAACAACAGCAATTACTATTTTTATGTAAAACACTTCATAGCTACTCACCATGGGATTCTTCCAAATCCCTGCATTTGTTACACTATCTCTACCTTTTCCAGGGGACCCATCCCAAGGAATTGGTACAATCATTTGCCCCTTGGGTGAGTAACTCTGATACATCGTTTTGGGAATTTTCTGCTATCTGACTGCTACTTTTAATACCTGAGATTGAGACCAATTGTCCATTTTGTTTCATCAATTTAGCACATCCTTCAAGCACTTGCTCTGCGTGAAGCAATGTACTGTGTTGTGACAACTAAGGTATAGAAGACATTGTCCCACCTAAACTTGTACAAACATCCGCTTATATACTTATGATATTAATTGCAGTAATTGGTTTACAAGTCTGTACTCCTGTCGTATGAGCTCCTTGAGAATAGCCGTTGTGGCTTTCTTCTGTTTTTATCTCCAAACCTAGAACAATGTTTAGTACATAGTACGGGATAAAAAATGACTGTGGAATAACTTGATCCAGTGGGGGAGATCAATCAGGTACACAAATACAGGAATGTAATACAGACTGTGACAATTCCCTTACATACAGTAAATGCTATCACTTGTGGGAAGTTGCAGCCACTTCTCACTAGATGGAAAAAGAGGATTTAGGACAGAGTATTTGGATTAGACTTGTGGTACAGAAAGATTTGGGTAGAGACAGGTGGAAGGTATAGAAAAAAAGAGAAAGAGAAAAAAAAAAGTTCATTTGAGGGAAGGTAAACAGGCCTAGAGCAGAGTTTTCATGCAGAGAAGCAGTGTAAGCTGAGAATGAAAAGATTATAGACCATTTGTGGAAGGAACTGAGTGAATCAAGTGAAGGAATAAGCATTTTATTTAATACACAGTTGAGAATCCTCAGAATAGTAGAGTACTGTAAGATATAAGATATAACTGATTATTTCTTAAAATAATGTTCCAGGATTTCTAGTTCCAACCAAGATGGGGTGGCCCCATTATAATCCCCATTATAAGATAGTCTTCCCTCTTACAATTATTTTTTTAAAACCTGGACATAACACAACAAGCGTAGGAACACTGTAAATAGTGGAAACAAGATGGATTTCTAAGAGACCTTGGTACTCCCCCAGTGGCAGGGAGCTGAGCCTGCACTCAAGCCAGTATCAACAAGGTGGAAAGAAGTGATGCAAGGCAGGATAGCTGACATTCCATTTCCCCCTTTCCCTGGTCTCAGCAAGCCCAGTGGGGAGGTAAGCCTCTACCCCACCTCCCAACAGGGAGGCAGGATAATGTGGCACTCCATCTTCCTTCCTCCTTCCCCTCCACTGGGGTCAGCTGGGCAGCATAGAGTTGAGTTTCTACTCCCATCCTGTAGCAAGTGGTACAGGGTTACTCAAGCACCCTTCTTCTTCCCTTCTGGGTTTCAGCAGGGCCCAGCCAAGAGCTGGGTTTATACCTTCTACTTGAAGGAAAGAACATGGTATAGATTGGTGCCCAACTTTTACCATGAAAGTGTAAGCAGAGCCAAGGGGGAGCTATCCTTCTACCCCATCCATCTGCAAAGAGACAGTGTAAACACTTCACTTTTGCTGAGATGCTATCGGTGGTGTCCACCAGAAAAGCAAACATATATACACATCTGGCTCGTGTGCTACACCTCAACAAGGGGAATACTTGCTAAAATAAATGAATATTAAAAAGAGGTTACAGGGGCGCCTGGGTGGCTCAGTCACTAAGCCTCCGCCTTTGGCTCAGGTCATGATCCTGGGGTCCTGGATCGAGCCCCACATCAGGCTCCCTGCTCAGCGGGAAGCCTGCTTCTCCCTCTCCTCCTCCCCGTTTGTGTTCCTGCTCTGTGTCTCTCTCTGTCAAATAAATAAATAAAATCTTTAAAAATAAATAAATTAAAAAATAAAAAGAGGTTCCAGAGTCTCATAATTCCAAAATGTCTAGGAGAAAATTAAAAAATCGCTCATCATCCCAAGAACCAGGAAAATCACATGAATGAGAAAAGACCATCAAAAGATGTCAGTATTACAATGAATTGGATGTTGAAATTATCTTGCAAGATTAAATAATCTATAATAAAAATGCTTCAATAAGCAATAACGAATTCTCTTGAAACTGAAAAACTAGAAAATCTCCATGAAGAAACAGGAATCCAGCAATAGCACAGCTACAACATGGACGAATCTAAGAAAACATTGTGCTAAAGCAAAACACACACACACACACCCATATTGTAGGATCCCATTTACATGAAATGCCCAGAGTAGGCAAATCTATAGACAGAAAGTAGATTAGTGGTTGCCTGGAGTTGAAGGTGGTGTAGAACAAGGAATGACTGTTAATGGGTACAGGTTTCTTTGAGGCTGATGAAAATGTTCTAAAATTAGATTATAGTGATGTTTGTGCAACTCTATAAACATACTGAAAACTACTGAGTTATACACTTCATATGAGTGAATTTTATGGTATATAGATTGTATTTTAATATGATTTAATGTGAAATTGTAACTAATGATTAAATTTTGTTTTAAGAAGAATCAAAAATACGTTGCCAAACTAAAAAATACAGTAACTGCAATAAAAATCTTGCTGATCTCACTAAGCAGAGTGGAAACAACAGAGGACAGAAATCAGTAAACTTGAGGACAGATCAATCGGATTTACCCTGAACAACAGAGAGAAAATAGACTGAAGAAATGAAGAGAGTCTCTGGAACCTGTAGAACAATAACAAAAGATCCATCATCAGAGTCCCAGAAAGATATGAGAAGGAGAGGGGAGCTGAAAGAGTGTTTTAAGAAGTAATGGTGGAGACAAACCATGAGAGACGATGGACTCTGAAAAACAAACTGAGGGTTCTAGAGGGGAGGGGGGTGGGAGGATGGGTTAGCCTGGTGATGGGTATTAAAGAGGGCACGTTCTGCATGGAGCACTGGGTGTTATACGTAAACAATGAATCACGGAACACTACATCAAAAACTAATGATGTAATGTATGGTGATTAACATAACAAGAAAAAATTTTTTAAAAAAAAGAAGTAATGGTGGAACACTTCCCAAATTTTTCAACTGCTAAAAGAAAAGAACTGTCAACCATGAATACTACATCCAGTGAGGAATGAAGGGGAAATAAAGACATTCTCAGACAAAAGAAAACTAATAGACTTCACTCCTAGCAGACCTACCCTAATAAATTGGCTAAAGGGAGTTCTTCAAACAGAAAAAAAAAAAAAAAGATCAAAGAAGGAATCCTGCACCAACAGAATTGAAGAAAAAAAAAAAAAAAACAGAAATATGGGTACATATAATGAACTCCTTATCATAAACTTTATAAATCCTTTTTGATGATTGAAAAAAATTACACATCATATTGTGATCAAGAAAAAGATATTTAAAAGTGGTGAAAGAAAAGGGATATATATGGAAGTAAGTTTTCACACTTCACTTAAAGTGGTAAAATGTTAATACAAGTAGATTGTGATATGTTCTGTATGTTTATTGTAATACTTAGAATAAAGGCTAAAAAAACTATATAAAGTGATATACTCACAAACACTATAAATAAATCAAGAAGGAATACTAAAAATTATTCAAGCAATCCACAAGAAGGTAAGAGAAACAGATCATTTAAAAAGGGGGAAAAACAGAAAACAAAAAATAAAATAGATTTTAGCCCTAAACATATCAACAATTGCCTTAAATGTAAATGGTCTAAATATGCCAATTAAAAGACAGATGTTTGCAGAGTGGATATAAAAATATGATCCAACAATATGCCACCGACAAGAAACTCACTTCAAATATGACATTGTTGTAAAGAATGGAAAAAGATATCCCATGCAAACAGTAACTTAGAAATGCAGGGTGGTAATTTAATGCCAGATAAAGTAAACTTCAGAGAAAAGAAAATTCCTAGAGACAAAGAGGGACATTACATAATGATAAAAGGATCAATCCACCAGGAAGACATGATGATTCTAAATATATCTGCACCAAAAAGAGAGCCTTAAAATACATAAAGCAAAAATTGATAAGCTGAAAGAAGAAATCAACAAATCTACAGTTATACTTGGGGATTTCAACACTTCAGTTTCAGAAACTGCTAGATAGACAATCAGTAAGGATATAAAACTGATCAACACACACACACACACACACACAAACTGATCAACAACAATCACCCAACTGACCAACACAATCATCCAACACACCATCTAATTGTATACAGAACATTCTACCCAACAACAGCAGAATTAACATTGTTTTTTAAGAGCCCATGGAACATGTACCAACAGGGACTGTCATAGGTCATAAAACAAACTTCAACAAATATAAAAGAATTAAAATAATACAGCTTTTTCTAACTTCAATAATACAGATTTTTTTTCTAACCTCAACCTAAAAACATTAACAGAAAAACGACCAGAAGATTTCCGATAACTTGGAAATTAACACATTTCTGAATAATCCATGGGTATAGAGGAATTCTCACAGGAAATATAAAAACACATAGAATTCAATGAAAATGAAAATGCAATAAGTCAAAATATGAGGATGCAGCTATAGAGGCGCTGAGGGAGAAGTTACAGTCCTAAATCCTTACATTAAAAAAGAGCAACAATTTGAAATCACTGCTCCCACTTCAAAAAACTAGAAAAATGAGAGAAAAATAAACCTGTAGCAAGCTGAAGGGATGAAATTAATAAAACTGAAAACAGAAAATTAGAAAAAACAAAAAACAAACAAAAAAAACAAATAGCTGCTTCTTTTTTAAATAATCAGTAAAATTTGTTGACAAAGTTCAGGCAAGATTGATAAAAATAAGTAAGACACAGATCACCAACACCAAGAATGAAACAGAGATATCAGTGTAGATCCAGCTTCCGTTAGAAAGATAATAAGGGAAAAATACAAATAACTTTATGTCCATAAATACTAACAAGCCAGAACAGATGGATCGATTCCTCAAACCCAGAAACTATTAAAACTCAATCAAGATGAAATAGAAAACCTGAATAATCCTATAACCATTAAAGAAATTGAATTGGTAATTTAAAAGCTGAAAAAGAAATCTCTAGCCACAGATGATTTTACTAGAGAATTCTAGGCCGTTATACACAAAAATCCTCAACAAAACATTAGCAAATCAAATCCGGCAGCATTTTAAAAAATTATACACCATGACCAAATCCAATTTATTCCAGGTATGCAAGACTGCGTCAGCATTTGAAAATCAGTCAGTGTAACCCAACATTATCAACAGGCTAAAGCAAAAAACCAAAACAAACAAAAAGTATGACTGTACCAATTGATGCAGAAGAACATTTGACAAAATTCAACACCCATAAATGACAGATCTTCCCAGCAAACTACTAACAGAGTGAAACTTCTTCATTTGATAAAAAGCACCTACAAAAACTTAGTTAACACCATACTTAATGGTAAAAGAATGAATGCTTTCCCCCTACAACTAGGAATAAGGAAAGCATATCACACTAACCATTTGTATTTAACATAGTTTTATGAAAAAGAAAAGGCACATATATTTAAGGGAAAGAAATAAAACTGTCCCTATCTGCAGATAATGTGATTCTGTACATAGAATATCCCAAGGAATCTATAAGAAAACAAAACGCAAAACAAATAACCAGACTCTGAAGAAGTAATTTCAGCAAAGTGGCAGAGTGCAAAATCAACACAAAAAATTCAATCACGGGGCGCCTGGGTGGCTCAGTTGGTTAAGGTCTGCCTTTGGCTCAGGTCATGATCCTGGAGTCCCAGGATCGAGCCCAACATCGGGCTCCCTGCTCAGCGGGGAGTCTGCTTCTCCCTCTGCCCCTCACCCCACTCGTGTTCTTTCTCTCTCTCAAATAAATAAAATCTTTAAAAAAAATTCAATCACATTTCTATTTACTAAGAACAAATACATAGAAACCAAAACTTAAAACACAGTAACATTTATAATTGCTTCAAAGAAAATTAAATACTTAGGGATAAATCCAACAAAACATGTACAGGATCTGTATCCTGAGAATTAGAATATGCTCATGAAATAAATCAAAGTAGGTCTAAATAAATGAAAAAACATACCACGTTCACAGATTTGAAGACTCAAATAGTAAAGATGCCAGGTCTTCCCAAATTGGTCATAGGTTTAACACAGTTCCTATTAAAACAGCCCAGTGTTTTGTAGATATGTACCACTTTATCTAAAATTTATATGGAAAGGCACTGGGACCTGGAATAGTTAAAACAATTTCAAAAAAGAAGAAGAAATGGGAGAAACCACTCCACCAGTTAAAGCTTATTAAATAGCTACAGTGGTCACCATAGTATTGGTGGAAGAACAGATACCAAGATCAGTGGAACAGCTAAGGAACTCAGAAAGAGACCCACACAAATACGCCTAAATGATTTTTTCAAAGATGCAAAAACAATTCACTGGAAGGATAGCCTTTTCAACAAATGGTGATAGAGCAAATGAACTCTCAGGCATTATCTCAGAGAAATAAAAACTTACATTCACACAAAAGCCTGCAAAGAATGCTGTTTTATTTGTAATAGCCAAAAATGGAAAAAACTCAAATACCTTTCATAGCCTTCAATAGGTAAATGCTTAAACAAACTGGTATATCTGCACCATGGATGACTAGTCAGTAATAAAAAGGAATGAACTATTGATACATGCGACAACTTGGATGGATTTCAAAAAAGATATTCTGAGCAATAAAAACCAATCCTCAAATGCTACATACTACCTGACTCCATTTAAATACCATTCTTGGACAAAATTATAGAGATGGACAACAAATTAAAGATTAGGGACTTGGGGAGGTGGGAAATAGTGGTAGACACATCAGTCTACACATGTGATCAAATTGCATGTAACTAAATGTATGCACAGCACATACATGAATGCACGTACAACTGCTGAAATATGAGTAAGGTTGATGGACTGTATCGGTGTCAATTTGTGATACTGTGTAACACGTATGCAAGATGTTTGGAAAAATTTCCATATGGAAAAATTAGATGAAAAGTATATGGGAGTATCTATTATTTCTTAAAACAGGATATAAATATATAAATGATCTCAAAATAAAAAGTTAAAACAGGGGCGACTGGGTGGCTCAGTCAGTTAAGCGTCTGACTCTTAATTTCGGCTCAGGTCATGATCTCAGGGTTGTGGCACTGAGCCCTGCATCAGGATTCTCTCTCTCCCTCTTCCTGTGCCCCACCCCACTCACGCGAGCTCTTTCTAAAAAAAAAAAAAAAAAAAAAGTTAAAACAAAGGAAGAGAGCTGCAATCATGATCATAACTTTCTGTATTGGAACTTTGCAACTCAGTTTAGGAATCATCAGTCATTCACCCACTCAATACCTATAGTAGGCACTGTGCTAGGTGAGGGATTCAGAGTAAAAAAAAGCAGTCATGGCCCTGGTCTCATGAACTTCAGACTGGGAAAGAGGAAAATTGCTCATGCATGAAAAGGTCATTACATCTCAGTCATACACATGAGAACTGGACTCAAATTTCTAACAAGAAGAGTAAGGTAAAATAATTTCTAGAGTACTATTTGCTCATTAAAATTATTACGTATACTTTTTAACAGAACGGAAAATTCTTGTAACATTAAAAAGAACACAAAATATAAACTCATAAACCCATTAATATATGACAATTAATGACAACGTGTTTTTATATGAATAAACTTTTATTGAATTTTAGATAATTAGAAAGAATAAAGAAATGCAAGATAAATGCTTTCTAAACAACATCTGATAGCATCTTTTCTGTCATGGTATTTTCACTCTTCTTTATAAAAAGTATAGACATTCATTTATTTAAATTTTTACAAAGTCAAGAACCATCACATGGAAAAAATAAGTAACGCTAACATAAATTCAGCATCTCATCAATATCGAAATGGCTGCAATGGTTAGGTTCTGAGCTTAGCCCTCCCAGAAAACAGCATACGCAGCAGCTGCTGGTTTCCATTTATTAAAATGGGTCTGAGAATCAGGAAGCCACTCCCCGTGACGACTATTTTTGCAGGAAAAGAGGGCAGAAGGCATGGTGCGAAGAGGGAGTGAGAGACATCCCGGGAAAAAAATGATGCTCTTATCGAACCATGAGGTCGGCCTCGTAAGTAATTCAGAGAACGGTTCTGGGATGAAATCATTTCTGTGCTGCTTAAAGTGTGATTAAGGCGAGACAGTCCCCGATACAAGTATGCCCAGATCCACACAGCACAAGACACGAGTGGGGAGTTTGTAAATTATCTGCTGAACTCCAAGGCCAGCCAAGCCAGGTAATTAATCACAGAAGGAGTCTCTTTACAGTGGTGTAAAATGCATTTGGGCAGAACTGCAACCCTGAGCTGTGACAAACATAGGGCAGACCCTCCCAGGAGCATTCTTGAAGGCATCCCTTTTGTCTTAATCTTATCTCTCTTGCAAAAAGAATTATTTTGGAAACAACAGAACAACTCCTGCCCTCCCTGTAACAACCTACTAACCTCCACTTGTCAAACAAGGAGAAAGTTATCTCCCTCAGTGCAAAAGGCATCAGGTGCTGCCTTCATTAAGGGTAACCCACTGTGATAGCCAGGGAGCCCCGGCCAGCCCTGTTCAGAGGCTGCCAGGAAGGCTCCAGTCCCTCACACCTGCCTTCCTGGTTCTACGTGGCCCATTCAACCCAGCTCCTTCGCCCGCGCGATGGGCCTCCCGCAGAGCCCCACAAACACAGTCACTGAACGTGCTGTTAATAATAATCTTTTCTTTCCTAGCCCTATGCCTCTCATGTATTTTTTTTAAAAAACAATAGTTTTCTTATAAAAAAATATTTTTCCAGGAAATAATGAGTGGTAATTATCATGGACCCAGAACAGACCCTAGAAAAACGCAGACAGGCAAGAATCTGTCAATATAGCAATATTCCAAATATGAAATTCATGGTTTAGGAAGACATAAATAAATAAATAGGAAGGGGCTTCTCAGAGAAGTTTCCTTTGTTTTCCTCCATTTCTTACTGAATTTTGTTTGTGTAAAAAAGTTTTGATTCTAGGATACAAGAGCCAGCCCTGTTGGGACCAATATGAACCATTCATGCCATTAAGCCCTCTAGACAAAGAGGGAACCACGATGATCCCAGGGTTGCTCATTATTTTTTATAAAGACAACTATATTTTTAAATAATTTCATTATTTAAACTTCACCTGGCACTTTAGTCTCTTGAAAAATAATTAAGTTAGGCATGAATTAAAGAACAAGCCCATCTGGACTGTAGTTTGGGTTTTAAGTGCTATTCTGCTCTTATATCTTTTTTCTTGGCTTGGCACATCTTTGAGATCCAGTTTTTTGAACAGAATGCTGGGACATCTGTGGTGGGGAAACGAGTCTTCAAGATGAAGAATTCCAGTTCATGTCACAAATTTCACTGGCCAGGTAACAGCATTGCCTTTTCCTTTGTGCTTTTTACTAGTATCCTTATAAGGAAAGTGTTTCTTTCCCCGCACTTGCTCACCCCCCTCCCCCTGCGTGGGGCACTCCACTGACCCTGTTATGAACACTCTGTCCGCCCAGGTACTATACCAAGGACCCAGCCCGACTCTGGGCTGGCACCATGACAGGGACAGCACCAATTCGCTCGAGTGTTGCTTGGCTGATGGTGTACGAGTGTGTATGCTGAAGCCAAGGCTTCCTGCTGACTGAGCCATTGCTCCTGGACACCACCTGCGGGGATGACCCTCTGTTGGCTGTCACTACTAGAGTCTTAGGCGGAGCTGGGACCACGTGGGTCCCATTAGCATAGATGGATGGGATGTTGGCATTGCCTGAGTGGAGAGAGAAAGACTGGCGTAAGTCACTGAAGTGGTTGAAGGTCTCCGTGTTCCTGGGAACTTTGGGATTGTTGCTCCAGTATCGACTGTTGTAGGTATTGGAAGAGGTCAATGTGTTGTTCTCTGAAGAGGATATCTCGGTGTGAAATGCTTTGGCAGAAGAAGAACATTTAGGTGGAAGATCATCCTCTCTGAAAAGGAATAAAAATAAAGTTGTCATCAGGATTTACTTGAATGTCACCCTACCCTCCTGCCCAGGACTCTTGCATCTTCTGCTAAGGCCAGTATGTCTGTGAGATACAAACCCTCAGGACAGATCAGACTATCATGAAAGCAAACACATCAGCCCTGGTGGCCTCGGCTCTGACACTCATTCCCTTTGAGACAATGCTCAAGAAAAATGTTCCCTCAGTTTCTCAATAGCCAAGGGTAGAAAAAGTAATGTCAAATGTCTCAGACTATACTTTCCAATATAACTGAAAAAAAAGTGTGTGAATATATATGTGTGTGTATGTATATATGTATGGGTATCTACCTACCTATCTATCTATCTATATATATATTTTGCTCTAAATAGGAAAACAGACCTTGAAGAAAGACACTGAGCTTGTTGTGTAAAGAATTACAAGAGGCTAAGATAAGTCACTAATTTAACTTAAGATGTTAACTAATACATTCAACATTTATTGAGTACCAGGCATTCTACCAGATGTTTCATGTAAAAAAAAAAAAAAAAAAAAAAAAAGACACAGCTCCTATACCCCAGAAGCCTATGGCCAAACAAGAGTGCCAATCAATGCAAGAACATCTCCAAGTCTGAAAGGTTGGACAGGGACGAGAGTCAACTTCTGTGAGGAGGTCTTGAATCAGATCAAGGAATTTAGCAAAGAGGTGGATGTTTGGTGCTGGAAGAGGGTGGAGGCTTGAGCAAAGACCCTGAGGCATGAGCAGCTACGGAACAGACTGGAACACCAGTGACTGTGGAAGTGGTGAGAGAGGATCAGGGAAGCAGGGGAAGGTCAGATCCTGAAGGGCTGTGTGGATCATGCTAAGTAGACTGGAGTCATTAAAGCGTTTTCGACAAGGATATGATGTGGTGCAATGTGAGACAGAGCTTGAACTCCTCTATCCCCACAATATGCCAAGAGTCACTTTTCTTTAAAGATGATTTTCACATTGTTTTCTGAAGATGTTGAGACTGAACTCTCTCACAGCAAGCCATACTGCTTTGGCCGAGCTGTGTACACAGGTACGGGTATGCTCTTGGGGTGTTCCTTCTAGCTTCTGTTATAAATGCCAATGTCAACCACATTTCCTAAACTAACTTTTCTTCTGTGGCAGCCACCTTAACTCCACCCATCTTGGAACTACGGGAGGTAAAGGAATTCTTCACATGTGTCCTCCTAGTTGGGCACATATTGGACCCTCTTCCCCTTTCATGATCCGGTAAATAAAGCCGAGCAGTATCGTGAGGAAAAGCGATATAATATACAAGAAAATATGACGTGGCTACTTTAACTATCTTGGCCATCACAGCCATTGGATTAGCAAAGAAATCTTAGCTGCCAAAATTAATAGAAATACAGACACTGGCAATGTAGGACAAATTGTCTGACACACAAACCTTATTTCATTAGGAATTTCTTCTTCCTCTTCCTCTTTATTTTTGCTTCTCCAGTAAAAGAATGCCCCTAAAATTAGTGCAATGCAAAAAATGATAATAACTGCACCAGTGCCAATGGCTCCAGCTATTAGTCCAATGCTCCTGGGCTGGGCTGCAAAATATATTTAAGGTAGATTTAAAGAACAAAAAAAGAGAGAGAGAGAGAGAGAGAAATAGCATACATTCATGCAACTTCATAAATATGTCAGTTTACCACGGAATCGTCTTAAAATTCACGAAATCGCCTAAAGTGTTGCGTCCTTATAAAATTAAACGCTGGTTAACCTTCTGTGGACTCACACACAGTAGGCTCACAGACACTTGCTGAATGAGCGAACAGTGTAGGACTCACCACATCAGTAGAGCCACACTTAGAGCAGAACAGGCCAAAGATGCTCACCTGTCTGATCTGCCCAGAGGAACCCCGGCAATCAGTGGGATAATGCTCACCTCAGCCCAACCAGGGCACTACTTTTTTAAGTGGAATTCAAATAACCCAGAATTCTCAAATAAAGAGAAAATTTCTGCACTGCTTATTTATGACCTGGCCACCCAACAATTAAGCAGATATAAAGGGATAAGGAGAAAATACAAGAAGGTCTCACCGCGGACATGAGATAATTACAAGTTTTTATAATGTCAATAGTACTATGCAATCACTTGAAGACAAGCAACTGACTTTATTCTAATGACCCTGAGGAGAAAGACATTCTGCCATAAAGATGTCATATTGCTGAGGCTGAAAAGTATACTAATACATTTATAGAACATTTCAATAATTAATAAAACCAAAAGAATTTCTATTTTATCTTCAAACAACCTAAAAACAATTAAAAGAAACTTTTCATTCCCTGGTTTAACAAAGATCTTGGTGTTCCAGAATTTTATATACTTACGTGAAATAACCTGGAGATCCAACAGACAGGTGCTGGTTCCGATGGCATTCGAAGCCACGCACTGGTACAGGCCTGAAGACAGAGCACTGATGTTCCGGATGGTAACTGTCCCCTGGACCTGGTCTGTCACAAAAATCATAAGTGAGCAGGTAGGGGGAAAAAAATTGGAAAACCAAAGAAATCAGCAGGAAACCACAAAAATAAACACTGAAGAGTCATCCATAGCCTTTGCCGAGGAGATTCTCTTGGTTCCTGAAAAGACTAAAATCACATCAAAGACCCAAAGACATGGAGGCCCTTCCTAAGTGCAATATTACAACTTAATCTGACGATTAGTCTGAGGTCCTAATTGTGGGTAGCCCTTCCTGAGGAAACAGTGGCTAAGGCCTGTCCTAGAGAATCTATGATCAGTAACACCAAATTTCAATTCTGAGGAAATGCGACAACCTAAAGATGAAGCTAAACTCATTACAGTCATGTTCACTTTATACTTGATGGAGAAAACATCCACTCTGTGCTCAAGGGTGTCGACTGTTACTTCCAACAACTATTTTAACTATAAGCCCAGATCCTCCACGAAGCAGACACCAAGATAAGTCAAAGGTTTAGTGGAAGAAATTCTAGTTCAGGAAATGGGAGAGGAAGCTGGGGAGGGTGGGAGAGCCTCTGACTGCAATGCAGGTTTGGACCCTGTGAAGAGGAGAGGCAAGGAAGGAGGGCCAGACAGGGAGCATCTCAGATTGCAGCATCATGTTAGGGAAGTCTCCATCAGGCTGCGGGGGAGGCCCGGCACTAAAATCACCTGTTAGAGGAGTCCTACACCTTGCAGGAATAGGACTGCATTCGCAGGCTCACTGTGCCCAGTCACTGGTTGGGAGCAGCCCTGGTGAAACCTGGTCTGGGTGCAAAGCAGTGGTAGATTCTGGAGGAAGCAGTTAGGGCTGTCTGTCAACTGTGTTCTCCACAGCAGGGGATGAGCAGGGCATTTTCAGGTCCACCACACTGATATTGCTCAGAAATGTTTCAGTAGTTCATATTTTATTAGTTCATGAACATTAGCAGAGATTATTTCTTGTAAATAAAATGCAAATTATAGTAATAATAAAAAACTAAGATTAATAGTTGCTATTACTATGTGCCAAGCATTGGTTAAGCTTTTATAGTATTATCTTTTTTTTAAGATTTTATTTATTTGACAGAGAGAAAGAGAGAGAGATCACAAGTAGGCAGAGTGGCAGGCAGAGGGAGAGGGAGAAGCAGGCTTCCCGCGGAGCAGGGAGCCTGATGTGGGGCTCGATCCCAGGACCCTGGGATCATGACCTGAGCCGAAGGCAGACACTTAACCGACTGAGCCACCCAGGTGCCCCTATAGTATTATCTTAATCTTTACAACGACGCTATGAGGTATTATTACTCATCCCACTGAACAGGTAAGGAGACTAATAAGGTTATACAGCTAGCGACACAAAATGGGAATTAGACGGGGTGCTGTCTTACATCTAAGCTCTAGGCTTCCCTGCCTCCCTTAGGCAGAACATAACACTACAGTCATCTCAACCACTCAAAATAGCTGCAAATTTAGAAGTGGAAAGCCTACTGATGGCACGTTTCTGGCACCAAGTCCATGTGCTCCTAGGGCAACACCTGGAGCTCCCCCTACCCTGGGCAATTTTTACGTGAAACTAACATTATCTTATTTCTGCTGGCAATCTTCAATTCTATCTAGAGCAAAGGCCAAAGATGGATCAGCAAAAGCAGACCTAACCACAGCACTGCATGCATTTATTGGTTAAGTCATTTAAGAAATAATTATGTATTGAGCACCTTTCTGGAATTAACTTAAATAAACAAGCCAAGGAAAGAACATTTTTTTCTTGCTTTTGTTTCTGGTTTCTAATAGGAACACTTTTTTCTTTTTTTTTAAGATTTTATTTATTTATTTGACAGAGAGAGTGAGAGAGCAGAAGCAGGGGGAGCAGTAGAAGGAGAGGGAGAAGCAGGCTCCCAGCCGAGCAGGAAGCCCGATGCAGAACTCTATCCCAGGACCCTGGGATCATGACCTGAGCTGAAGGCAGAGGCTTAACCAATTGAGCCACCCATGCGCCCCTAATGGGAACATTTAAAGGGTCAAATCCACATTAGATGGGTATCTTACTTATTCAGAATATGACGCTCGAAGAATTTGGACATTTGAATTGTACTGGACACACCAAGTCAATATATTCGGTGGTTACTTTGTTTGCACTTGTGTATTATTTCCTTTTCCTTAACAAACAACTCTGAGGGCTACCAATGTGTGAGAGCCTTTCAGTGAATTCACTCAATAGTTGGGCCAGTCTGAGAGGAAATTGTTTTCTCCTCCTGTGTTTTTGACTTGCTTTCCCAGGCCTTCATCAAATGCCCCCTTCAGCACCATGTATTCTCTAGTGCTGGCACTTAACCCCATTTGGTGTCATTTCTTGCCTATTGTCTCATTAAAAGAAGGGGCGGTGGGGGCCCCTGGGTGGCTCAGTCAGTTGAGCCTTCGACACTTGATTTCGGATCAGGTCATGATCTCAGGGTGGTGGGATCGAGCCCCTCATCGGGCTCTGTGCTCAGTGGGGAGTCTGAGATTCTCTCCCTCTGCCTCTCCCCTGTTCTCTCTCTAAAAAAGGGGGGGAGGGCTGGGTTTGTATTGTTCATCACTGCATCATCATCCTTAGAAGATACCTGGCACACAGGAAGGTGCTCAATAAATAAAGGAGTTACCTTCTCTTTAGTGTCTACTGTGTACCATATGTACTGTACTAAGAGTTATACATCTGTATCATCTAATTGTCAAAATCCTAGGTTTTAAGGGACGCCTGGGTGGCTCAGTTGGTTAAGCAGCTGCCTTCGGCTCAGGTCATGATCCCAGGATCCTGGGATCAAGTCCCGCGCAGGGAGCCCGCTTCTCCCTCTGCCTGCCACTCCTCCTGCTTGTGCTCTTTCTTTCTCTCTCTCTGACAAATAAATAAATAAAATCTTTAAAAAAAATCCTAGGTTTTATATAGAGAACAAACTGAGGGTTACCAGAGGGGAAGTGGGTGGGAGATGGGTGAAATAGGTGAAGGGGATTAAATAGCACACTTAACCTGATGAGCCCTGGGTGATGAATGGAATTGTTGAATCACTATATTGTACACCAGAAACTAATATTACACTGTATGTTAACTATACTGGAATTCAAATAAAAAGCTAAAAAAAAAAAAAATCCTAGGTTTTCTATTCCCTACTTTTCAAAGATGAAAAAGCTCAGAGAAGCCACACAATTTATTCAAGATTACACAGTACAGAAATCTATAAAATCAGGTCTCTCTGTGTCCAAAGCTTATAAGCCCCATACATACGCTTGATTTTCTAGTAAGGCATTTTAAACCACAGTATTCCATAGGGTGCATCGGCAGGATGTTTCCTAACCATGCAATGTTACACTGCAGCTAGTGTTAAACTAAGCTGTCTGCCCAACTCCATCTTCAATACATTACCAGATGTCACCAGGCAAGAAAACCATAATCTCTGGGCAACTAGCCCTACAATTCCAAACACTGTGGTGCTGTCTTCCTAAGCCCTGAAATTCTAGGAATTTGATCAGCTCACACCAAACCAGTAATGTTGTTGACCTTTTCACAGAGATAATTTGGGAAACTTTTAACAGCTGAACAAAGCAGCATTCTGGCATGTAGAAAGAGGTAAACTTTAAAGATTCTTGCTTTCAAAAGGTTATTTTTAAAAGGTGAAGTCACTGTTCTTCCTTTTATCTCTACCAACACAGACAGCACATGCAGATTGATGGAACAAATTCTTCCTGACTGAGGCTGACATAGCATGCTAGAGCTAACTCAGAATGTAACCAGGGAAGGAGGCACATGGATAAGAGAGGATTAGCCAGAAGCAGGACAGGGCTGTTTGTGTAGTGAAGGCAAAGAGCAGACGGGAGCCCCTCCTGAGCCAGCACCAGGGTGCTTCCAGCCACAAGCACAGGGCTCTTCCTCAAGTGAAAAGGACTAATTCTTCAACTCAATCTGTCACTTCACTGGGTCTGCTCTGGTGCAGAAGTAATTTGTTGAATCGAAGTTAGAAAACAAATGTTCTTATGATCTTCTTTCTTTTAAGGATAGGTAAAGTTCAACTGTGTGGAACCACAGTTTGGAAAGCACACATGACATCACAGCCCACGGTCAGTTCACAAGAACGATGCAGTTGGCCTAGGATGCCCTTCGGAACTACAGCGGAATAAACATGTGTCCATTTCCACGTCCATCCTTTTTCCTTAGGCCAGAACCATATTTCTGACTGCCTCAGGGATGGTGCACTGACGAAGAGCATGTGTTCTAGGCTCAGACAGCCTGGGCTGGGATCCGCCCTACCACCTACCAGCCGGTTTCCTCATGTGTGAAGCAGAGCTACCAACCTAGCCTCCATATTGTGGGTCACCGTGAGGGGGAAATGAGGTAATATGCGCAACAGCAGAGTATAGTGCCTGATAAAGCTTCGGTATAGGAATTCCATGCTGGCGTCACTTGGGAAACTTACATATATTTCTGAATCAATGGAAAATCAGTCAAGAAATTGGGAAAATGTTGGATGTCTCCAAATCCCCAACAGATATTAATACTCAGGATCTGAGGTTGAGAGACAGGAATTCCTAAATCATGAATTATTCTATACTTTTATATGATTTATGTACTTTGGAGTAATGAGTGGCCATAATAATAAAGTCAATCATTTCTTATATAAAAGTTCCAGAAGTGGGACACCTGGGTGGCTCAGTCATTAAGCGTCTGCCTTAGGCTCAAATCATGATCTCAGGGTCCTGGGATCGAGCCCCGCATGCGGGAAGCCTGCTTCTCCCTCTCCCACTCCCCCTGCTTGTGTTCCTCTACACTGTCTCTCTCTCTGTCAAAAAATAAAATCTTAAAAAAAAAAGTTCCAGAAATATCCTGTAATAAAAAAATAATAATGAATACATGATTTCTTGTTATTTGAACCAATTATTAGTACAAAAGTATAAACTTCAATACTATGTAAGAATGATCTCAACCTGATACATTTAATAATTAAAAAATAGTAAAAAAAGGGAATATCACAAAATAAAGGCCAAATTAAAATCTATTTAAAAATTCAAAGATATCACAAATACTTAATATTTAAACTGTCATTCTAAAAGAAAATTTTAAAACACTATGTAGCACTAAGTGTACTATCCAATAATCTTGATCTTTTTTCATGCCAAATATTCCAGACATAGAAAATTTTATTTCATTTTTGAGTTGATATTTGTTGAATTAAGATGTAGATGAAGAAAGGACAGGGAAAGGATCTGTCCCCATTAAGAGACTATCCAAAGTATCTTTGAGGCACACATTAAGATACATGCTGCTTCCTATTAGCTCTTTTTTTAATTTATTTAATAATGAAAATATTTTCTGTTTGCTCTGCTTTCGCTTTGCCATTGAAACAGATACCACTATTGCCAATTCAGATTTTAAATTCATTTGATTTCATGTCAGTGTATTTCCAAACCAACATTCCCAACTTCTTCTCTTTGCATTTCTGCTATTGAAGTATTTACAAAGAACTGAAGTCCACAGCAAATATTCAAACACCGGAAAACAATGATGAACATTACTGGGCAATATGTGAATAATGTAATATTTGGAACCCCCAGTATTAACATTACATAGAATCACACATCAAAATTACCAAGCTAAGGACTTCTTTTGCTTTTAAAACTTCTTATTTCCCAAATACCACTCACATGGCATGTGTATAAAATATACTATGTATATAAACTTATTAATATTTACTTGCAAGACTGACTCACCATTAGCAACAGACTGGGGCACAACTACACACTTACAACATGGCAACAGCTACAAGCAAGACCGATTAAATCAGATCATGACAGCTTCTCTCCTACTCACTTCTGTCCAGGTTCCCAGAAAATGTTGACTCTGAGTGTTCTTGCTTTTAATTTGACATCAGTGGATTCTTTTGAATCAATATATCTCTATGTTGACTGTTAAGCTTTAATTCTCAAAGAAGAGTACTTAGTGCTCACGAAATGTTACCTTTTATCATTACCTTGGCCCCGGAGGACCACTCACTCACTCACTACCTTCCTTAAGCAAATCTTAAGTATTCCTTCTCTGAGTTAATACAGTTGTTATTCATTCAATGGGCCTAAAACAGAAATCTGAGTTAACTCTGACTCTTCTCCGAGTCCCATGTCTTGTTGATTTTTTGTCTTCAGTCTCTCCTGAATCCTACCCTCCACACCTCCCCGACCCTTCTCCATCCCCATCACAAGGGCCTTAGTTCCAGTTCTCCTCCTTTCATGATGGAGCTATTATCAAGGTCTCACATCTATGACCAGGCTATCAATCGCACACCCTGACTGCTGCAGCTGTTTCTAAAATGCAGATCTGGATATCTTTTCTTGCTTTATAAATGCCTGGGAACACCCACAGTCTCAAAGACAATGCCCAAACCCCCTGAATGCTATACAATGCTTTTCACAATCTGGATCTGAACTTTCCAACCTCCTCCCTCACCAAACCCTCATGAATCTTTATGTCAGCTTCATATATTTTTCTCACCTAAAAGCATCAAACTTACATTTGCAGGATTTTTTTTGCATGGCTCCCGCTACTAATAATATCCCCTTTTACCTGGTAAAACTTCTACTCATCCTTTAAGATGCATTTCTTTTCAGGAAACTCTTTCCCTATAAAGTTTTTCCTAGACTCTTTGGGGGAGAATAAAGGTTAACAGTAAACACTTTTATAGCATCTGATATTCAGTATACTAAAATTACCTATCTCTGTCTCTCCATTAAACAGTGAACTCTAGAATAAAGATACATCTCTATGTTTCTATTTCTCTACTTTCCCAAACACCCTACCGTTAAGTAGTTACACAGAATAAGGGTTGGGTCTGTGTGTGTACATATGCATACACAGGCACACATATATTCAAAGAATGGACAACTGCATAAACAAATCAATATAGTTGTGACAATTACTGGTATTTAATTTTTAAAGAGGGAGGACTGAACATTGCATGGGGTCTGCTTCTTTATGTCAGAGGGCAAAAACAGGAAAAATTTGCCTTCAGTCAGAATAACATCTTGATAAGGAGGAAATAAGTACCTATTTATTCAGCAGCTGAAGTGGGTGAGAACTATATTACTCCCCATGAAAGAATTATGGAAACACTCACTGGGAAGGGAATTAGCAGTGGCAATTCAAGGAGAATCAAGATTCCTGAGGCTTCAAATGTGGCAAAAGAATTGCAGTGCTTTGTATGTAGACACTGGACAAACTTGGTAATATGACAGTGTTACTACCGTAATGTTTGAGACACTCTCCTGCTCCATCTAAGTTCTCCATACTAAGTTCTGCAGAGTTCTCAAGCAAGCAGCAAGCAGGAGAGTTAATCACTTCTCTTCACTGTATTAAATTATGAAAGGATGACAATTCCTTAGGAACAATGAAGGAAAAAGGCATGATTAAAAAAAAAAAACACTGAAATAATCAGTAGACGGTATGGAGAAAGGGCAAAAGAAAAAGCTTGATAGATAAAAAACATAAAATATTAGAAATTAATCAAACTATATCCATTATCACAATTCACATAAATGGATCCAATCAATTAAAGAACGAGGCTCTCAGATTGTAGATTGAAAACCAGATTAAATCCAAACACATGCTGCTTACAAGCAATACACCTAAGACTTAAAACATGGAAACCTGAAAGTAAATGAACCATAAAATAGAAACATACCAGCAAAATTAACCAAAGAAACCTACTGTAGGAATTTTAATAACAATTAAAATAAGGCAAAAATGCATATTAAGCATAGAAAATCAGGGCGATATAACACTCTGTAAGCAGATAATGACAAATAACTGGGGGTACGTTAAAAAAAATTGGCAATAACTGCAAGGACAAAGTGACAAATCCACAATCCTGTGTGACTTTTAAACACATCTCTCTTATAAAATAATAACTGAAACAGATAAGACATTGGTGAAGATAAACAATATCTGAATAATACAATTAACAAGTTTCTCATTATATACACAGCCATACCTTGTTTTATTGTACTTCACAGATAACTGCATTTTTTACAAACTGATGGATTGTGGCAACCTTGGGTTGAACAAGTGTATTGGTAGCATTCTCCAAGAGCATCTGCTCAGTTTGCGTCTGTGTCACCTTGTGGTAATTTTCACAATATTTCAAACTTTTTCATTATTATTATATTGGTTATGGTGATCTTTGATGTTACTATTGTAATTGTTTGGGGGTGCCATGAAGTGCACCCATATAAGATAGTACACTTAATGGACAAAGGTTTTGCTCCAGTGACTGGCCATTCTCCCATCTCTCTCCCTCACCCCAGGTCTCCTTCTTCCCTGAGACAGGCTAATTAATAACCCTACTATGGCTTCTAAGTGTTCAAGTGAAAGGAAGAGCCACACATCTCTACTTTAATTCAAAAACTAGAAATGATTAAGCTTAGTGAAAAAGGCATGTTGAAAGCCGAGATAGGTCAAAAGTTAGGCCTCTTGCACCAAACAGTCGGCCAAGTTGTTAATACGAAGGGAAAACTCTTGGGGGAAATTATAAGTGCTACTCCAGTGAACAAATGAATGACAAGAAAGCAAAACAGCTTTACAGCTGATACTGAGAATGTTTGAGTGGTCTGGGTAGAAGATCAAACCAGCAATAACATTCCCTTAAGCCAAAGCCTAATCCAGAGCAGGGCCCTAACTCTCTTCAATTCTAGGAAGGCTGAGAGAGGTGAGGAAGTTGCAAAAGAAAAGCTGGAAGCTAGCAGAGGTTGGTTCATGAGGTTTAAGGAAAGAAGCCGTCTCCATAACATGAAAGTGTAAGGGGAAGCAGCAGGTGCTGATAGAGAAGCTGCAGCAAGTTTTCCAGAAGATCTAGCTCAGATAATTCATGACAGTGGCCACACTAAACAACAGATTTTCAATGTAGTCAAAATAGTCTTCTACTGGAAGAAGATGCCAGTTAGGACTTTCATAAATAGAAGTCAATGCCTGGCTTCAAAACTGCAAAGGACAGGCTGACTCTTTGGTTAAGGGCTAATGCAGCTGGTGACTTTAAGCTGAAACCAATGCTCATTTACCATTCTGAAAAACCTAGGGCCCTTAGGAATTACCCTAAATCTACTCTGCCTGTGCTCTATAAAGGGAAC
Source organism: Eumetopias jubatus (assembly GCF_037043125.1). Classification (NCBI taxonomy): domain Eukaryota; kingdom Metazoa; phylum Chordata; class Mammalia; order Carnivora; family Otariidae; genus Eumetopias; species Eumetopias jubatus. The sequence goes on from NW_028274807.1 coordinate 63,722,701, forward strand.
AACAAAGCCTAGATGATAGCACATCTAGGTTTACATGGTTTACAACATGGTTTACTGAGTATTTTAAGCCCACTGTTGAGACCTACTGCTCAGAAAAAAAAGATTCCTTTCAAAATATCACTGCTCGGGGCGCCTGGGTGGCTCAGCCATTAAGCGTCTGCCTTCAGCTCAGGTCATGATCCCAGGGTCCTGGGATCGAGCCCTGCATCGGGCTCCCTGCTCCGCGGGAAGCCTGCTTCTCCCTCTCCCACTCTCCCTGCTTGTGTTCCCTCTCTCGCTGTCCCTCTCTGTCAGATAATACACACACACACACACACACACACACACACACACACACACACACACACACACACATATATATACACATACACATATATATCACTGCTCACTGACAATGTATCTGGTCATCCAAGAGCTCTGATGGAGATAGACAACATGGTTAATGTTGTTTCTGTGCCTGCTAATACAACATCCATTCTGCCAACCATGGATTAAGGAGCACTTTTGACTTTCAAGTCTTACTATTTAAGAAATACATTTCATAAGGCTGTAGGGGCTATAGGTAGTGATTCCTCTGATGGATCTGAGTCCGGAAAGGAGTCACCATTCTAGAAGCCATTAAAAACATTCATGATTCATAGGAAGAAGTCAAATAGCTTAACAGAATTTAGAAGAAGTTGAGTCCAACCCTCATGGATGACTTTGAGGGGTTCAAGACCCCAGTGGAGGAAGTAAGTACAGATGTGGTAGAATTAGAAGTGGAGCTGAAGATGTGACTGAATTGGGGCAATCTCATGATAGAATTCTTAAAGGATGAGCAGCTGCTTCCTATGCATCAGCAAAGAAAGTGGTTTCTTGAGATAGAATCTACTCGTGGTGAAGATGCTGTGAAGACTGTTGAAACAACGACAAAGGATTCAGAATCTGACATAAACTTACATGACATGACAGTGGCAGGGTTTGAGAGAACTGATTCCAATTTTGAAGGAAGTTCTACTGTGGGTAAAATGCTATCAAAAGAGCATCACATGCTACAAAGACAGCATTCATGAAAGGAAGAGACCATCAATGTGGCGAACTTCACTGTTGTCTTATCGTGAGAAACTGCCACAGCCACACTAACCCTCAACGACCACCCTCATCAGTCAGCAGCCATCAAGACGGAGCCAAGACCTTCTACAAGCAAAATGATAGTAACTCACTGAAAGCTCAGATGATGGTTGGCATATTTTAGAAATAAAGTACTTTTAAATGAAGGTAGATGCATTGTTTTTTTAGAGATAATGCTATTGCACACTTGACAGACTACAGTACAATGCAAACATAACTTTTACATGCACTGGGAAACCAAAGAATTCACTTGACCCACTTTACTATGATATTTGCTTTATTATGGTGGTCTGCAACTACACCCACAATATCTGTGAGGTGTGCCTGTATCTCCATCCTAGCACCTGTAACTGGACATCATAGCTCTCACTATCCTCTGCTTCACTTGCTCCACTCAAAACACACTGGCCTCTGTGCTGTTCATCCAAAACACAAGGCGCATTCTGGCCTCAGGGCCTTCAGATGGCTGTTCCCTCTGCCTGGAATACTCTCCAGCCCCCATATTCACAAAGCTCATTCTTTCATCATTTTTACATCATCCTTAGGTTATCATCCTCTTGGTGAGATTTACCCTAAGCACTTTATTCAACATTGCAGCAGAACTCATGCCCCAACGAATCCATTTTACCTTCCTCCATGTTTTCCCCCCAGAAGGCATCATATGATAATAAACTGTGATTTACTGATTTGTTACATTCAGTCTCCACCCACTAGAAAGTAAGTTCTATCAACGAAAGAAGCATTTCTGTTCTGTTCTCCACTTTATCTCCAGCAGCTAGAACAGTGTCTGGAACCTAGTAGGTGTCTACCATATATTTGTTGAATGAATAAATGAACAACAGAATTAATATCAGTATACAAAAGTATAAAATCGAAAGCTTGATTTAACAAGATTGATCCAAAAAATAAAGATGAAAAAGCATAAACAGAATAATGAAAAAGGAAATATAATAGAGTTTTAAAATATACAAGAAAATAATTCTAATGATAAAAACATTAGTATTTATTAAATGCTTAGTCATGCCAAATGCTGTTCTAAAAGCTTTGCACATGTTTTCATTTAATCTTTATTCCACCCCCGTGAGGGAATTAGTATTATTGTGTCCATTTTACATGTAAGAAAACTAAGGCACAAGGTCACATTACCAGTCACCCCTGGAGCCAGGATTCCAAATCACATCCTCTGACTCCAGAACCTGCACTCTTAACTACATTCTCCTGACTTCATAGAATATATGAACAACTTGATGCCAGTATGTATAAACTCAGACAAAAAAAAAGATGTTTTCTAGAAAAATAGAGAAGAGGGGTACCTGGGTGGCTCAACCGGTTAAGCATCTGCCTTCAGCTGAGGTCATGATCTCAGGGTCCTGGGATGGAGCCCTAGATGGGGCTCCCTGCTCAGTGGGGGGTCTGTTTCTCCCTCTCCCTCTGCCCCTCCCCTCCCCAGTTATGCATGCACTCTTTTTCTCTCTCAAATACATAAAATCTTTTAAAAAAGAAAAAAATAGAGAAGATACAGAAAATCTAAGTAAACTCGTATCACTAGAAAAATACCTACCAACAGTAGTCAGTAGTCAAAAATCTACCAACAAAATATAACAGCAAGGCAAAGCTTTTATAGGCAAATTTACAAAATCATCAAATAATCTCCATCTTATTCATACTATTATCAGAGTATAGAAAAAGAGGGAAAATTGCCTAACTCATTTTATGAGACCCTTATATAATCTGGTACTAAAATTGAACCAGGGCAATGGAAGACAGAAAAAAAAAACCATAAGCCATTCTCACTTATGATCACAAATGCAAAAATTCTATTAAAATGTTACCATACCAAATGGAGCAGTTTATTAAAAAATAATCACAATCATATAGACTTTATTCCAGAAATGCAAGGATATTTAACATTAGAAAATATATTAATGTCACTCACTCATTGGCATTTTGGGCCAGATAATTCTTTTCTATTTTTTCTCAGATTTTATTTGAGAGAAAGAGAACAAGTTGGGGGGGGGGAGGGAAGAACACAGGGAGAGGGAAAGCAGACTGTGCTGAGCATGGAGCCTGAAATCGGGCTCAATCTCACAACCCATGAGATCATGATCTGAACTGAAATCAAGAGCTGGATGCTCAATAACTGAGCCACCCAGGTGCCCCATGGGCCAGATAATTCTTTATTGTGGTGGCATCCCTAGCCCCTACCCACTAGCTGCTGGTAGCACCCTCTTGTATCAGTTGTGATAACCAAAAATGTCTCCATATACTGCCAAATAAAACTGTCCCAGTTGAGAACCACTGAGGCAGGTGTTGGTGAACTGTGACACAAGCCCAGACACTTACTGAAACCTGGGCAAGTTGTGCAGACCTTAGAAGCACAGGCCAAACAGTACTTCATATTTCCTAAGAACAAAGACGTTCTTTACATAACCACAGTACAAGTTCCAAAGTGAAGAAATTTAACATCAATACAGTAGTATTACCCAATCTACAGTGTACACTCAGATTCCATCAACTGTACCAGTAATGTCCTTTCTGGCTCTTTCTTCCCCTGTCCAGATTCTAATCCAGGATTCTGCATTGTATTTTCTTAACTCCTTGGTCTCTTTCAATCTGGAACAGTTTTGTCTTCACCTCTGTTTGATGTTTCCTCATGACTGGATTCAGATTATGTGTTTGTGACAAGAATACCACAGAAATGATGCTGTGTCCTCCTCAAGGCATACATATATTAGTAGGCACAGGATATCAGTTTCTAACAGTAGTGGTAATGTTCACTTTGATCACTCGGTTAAAGTCGTTATCAACCAGGTCTCTCCATTATAAAGTTATCTTATAATTAATAAGGAATATGTGGGGGCACACTTTGGAACTATGTAAATATCTAGTTCCTCATCAAACTTTTGCCCACTATTTTGACACCAATGGTGATTTTCAAACTCCACTGTTCCTTCTACAAACATTAGTTGTCATTCTAACCCTAAGAAAACACATTTCCTTCTCTCCCATTTATTTATGCATATCAGCAAGGATTCGGGGATTTTCATTTTATTCAATAGATTATATATTTATTTTAATTTTCAAATTGTCCCAGATTTGGCCAAAAGGAGCTCCTTCAAGCTAGCCCCTACACACAAGGACAATTCTAATCCCCAAATATTATGCCCCTGTTACTAATTTGACTTCTAGAGTGCCCTTCCCTGATGTCAAATATTCTTTTCTCAGAGAATACATCTTGAGTTTATATTAAACACCTGCAAACATATTAGTAAAGTGTTTTTAAAATCTGTTATTTTAGTATTATATACTATTTTGAGATCTATTTTATTAATATCAGTACCAAGAGGTAAATTTAAATAAAAAATCTGATTCACTTAATGTACATTATGATAAATGAAGTTATTCAAAGTAATTCTGATAACTAATCCAGAGTTTGAATTACAAAAGCCAAACATTTTCTTCTTTAGCATTAAAGTTCACTTTCCTACCTAAAGTACTAAAAAATATTTAAGTTGCAAAGAAGATACCAAAAAACTTGACTGATACACTTATTCAAAGACAAAGAGATGTGACAGGCTCTTTCTACAGTGTATTTCTCAACTTACATACAAACAACCACTCTTAAGCATTCACTTGTAATTCCAAACCCAGCCCAATATTTCACAGAAATGTTTTTAATATAAATCATAGAATCTTAGTGCTGATACAAAGAACATTGGAAATGATTATTTAATCCCCTTATTTTAAAAAAAGGCTACACAGGCCCAGAGAGGTAAACTGTCACTGGAAATACATACTGGAAAAATCTGGAATTTAAATATGGTTTTCAGGATTTCAACACAAGAGCTAGATTAAACATGCCACTTACATGAAAATAGTGAGATTAACAAGTTAGTTCACAAAAAAAGCTATTCACCCCACAGTGTGGCTGAAACATTTAGCAATTTAGCAATCCATGGGGAACGACGGTATTGCAGTAATCATTACCAGAGTAAGCCAGAAGTTATTATGCCCCTGTCACTGAGAAGTTTTTTTAAATAATTAATTTTGAGCTGAGTAAATTAAAAAATGATGGAAAGGTCCATTAATATTTCTGTTGGGATTCTTACAGAAACCTTACAGGCTCTTACAGGGCTGGTGGCCCTGGTTCTTTCATATGCTACCTTTACCACACAAGTTAGGACTTTGCGTTTCAATGACGGCCATCGACCATCAATAGGATTCAAGCTTATCAGCAATAATTCAGGTTGTTTGGGACCCCTTCATTAACTGCCAACTCTTTAACTTAAGATTTATACACGTGCCCTGAGAATGCTACAAGGAACATACCCTGTATCACAGATGATGCAACACTCAAGGCCGCTAAATTTTATTTTGTTGGAATAGAAGATTTTATATACAATTCTGTAATTTTCCCTCATTCTATTTTATCAGTTTTCCTCAAATTTTCTAGAGTATTTCCTTTATTAACCAATTTAAATCGCTCGATTTACATGTAGAAAATCATCGATGACACTCATGTCTCCTCCTTCTTTACCTGTTTGGTGGGATCAACTCCTGGTTCTCCCAGGATCTGAGATCTTTTCCTGTTCTCTTTCCCATCTTCTTCCCCTAACTAGACTTGAGGCTGAAAACAGGATGATTGACCGCCCCCCATGATCATGCTGATGTTTCTCATACTAAAACAGGCAACTGTGCCTCAAGAAGAAAGTGGCTTCTCAGTGATAAACTTCAAGGATTATTTTACAGTTAACAATATAAAGAAGGCACCATTTAGCTATTTTAAATCTTCACTGTAATAGAATGGAATTTCCATATATAGTTACCACTGGATGAGATACATAAAAGCAGCACATGAGAGAGAAAATGTTTTATTCTCTTTAAAGTTGAAAACACAAAATGATTTAGATAGCTTTTTAGCAGTTACAGATACAGTGTGTTATTTTTCAAAATCTATTAAACTTAATTACTTCATGAGTCTTAGAATTTTAATTTTGCATGGTAACTGATCAAATGGGTAAAGCAACACCATACATACCCTGAGTGGCTGTTGGAGGTAGTTTGAGGGTATTGTCTAACTTCTCCCAAAGGTAAGTTGGCCGAGGGATGCCCTCCTCTGAGCTGCAGAGCAGGATGACATCGCTGCCGATATCCTGGGATCCTTGGATTTGGCAGTGTGGGGCAGAAGGGGGAACTATAATAGGAAGAGTAAGGAATAAAGATGCATTTACTGTAAGCCAACTGATGACGGAAAGGACATCAACATTCAGGGTGCTGGAACCTCAGACAACAATGTTTGTAGGACACATACCAGAAGACTACCACATGAGGGAAGCCTGTGGCTTGTCAGGTACTATTCACGGAGCTTGGGCACAGGTGCAGGACCCCCAACTTCAGCTCGCAGGGGGCAAACATGTAAAAGGGGCTACACCCTTTCATTCTATTTTCAAGGAATCTTATGGTCTTGGTTTCACTCTCCTTCCTCTAAAGAAGAACGTTTAAGGTCTTTAGGCCCACAGGTGGCCTTCAGAGACATTAGTGAGCACACACATGTATGCAGCAGCATGATTCACAGAGGCCAAAGGAAACAGCCCAAGTGTCCACGGATGGATGAACAGATAGACAAAATGTGGTACATACATACTATGAAACATTATTCAGCCTTGACTAGGAAGGGAATTCTGACACATACTACAGCGTGGATGAACCTTGAGAATATTATGCTAAGTGAAATAAGGTGGTCATAAAAAGAGAATTATTCTCCTTCTGTGAGGCACCTAGAGTAGTCAAATCCACAGAAACAGAAAATAAAAAAGTGGTTACCCACGGCTGGTAGGAGAAGGAAATGTTGTTTAATGAGCACAGTTTTAACCGGCTGAGCCACCCAGGTGCTCCCATGAGCACAGAGTTTTAGTTTTGCAAGATGAAGAGTGCTGGAGATTGGTTGCACGGCAATGTGAATGTACCTAACACCACAGAACTGTACGCTTAAAAACTGGCCAAGATGGCAAGTTTCATGTTGTGTGTATTTTACCACAATTAAAAAATATTTTTAATTCCTGAAAGAAGCCACTTTTAGAAAAGATATTTCAAGGAAGAGCAACCAATGACCCAGGTAGCTACTCTCTGAACAAGGTTCTTTGTTACTTTACAAACAAAAACCAGACAGGCCTAATTTATATTATTCTGCTTTGTAGTGGGGGAAGTTAGAGTAAGGTTCACGTATGTCTACTGCTTGGTCGTAACTCAGTGGACATGTTAAGGCAGATAAGGACACAAAGGACATGAAATAAAAAATTACCCAAAAAGAGCAGTAAAGGAAGAAGGTGGTGCTTTGCAAGAAGAATGCAAGCAAATAAAAATATAAACTAAGCCCACAGCTCGGAGTCTCATGCTGGGGTACATAAGAAGTAAAGTTTAAATCCAAGTGATGATGTACTACTTGCTTAATGACTTTTCAACAAATGTGTTCAACCTTTCAAAAATGAATGTATGAATGCATAAAAGGTAAGTGCAGTAGACATAGGCTCCAGGAAAGAAAGCGGGTGGGGGCAGAGAGAACAATGAAAGGGTATAAGGTAGGAAAAGTAAAAAATCTCAGAGAATCATAACTGCTGTGATGGGGTAAACCAATCTCCTCAATTACTGCCTTCATCATTGCCACTATGATGCTGTCAAGGAAACCCAAAATAATTCTTTGAAGGTAGCAGTAACTATAAGATAAATTAAGGCACTTTTTTTCTTCCTTTAAAAATTGAAAAAATAAACTTAGATACTGTGGGAAGACAGTTATCTAACTTAGAGGTATAAACATCAGGAAAACATTGAAATTCCATCAATACTCTGTATTCAGTACTCAAGCATTTTTAAATCTCCATATTTAATAAAAATCTGTATTAAACATTCTATATAAATATACAACATATAAAATATAATGTAACATACATGATATAAAAATAATATAATTAAAAATTCTACAATTTTAACCATATTACAGTATTTCTAGGATAGAAATCCCCAACCCGGTCCTTAGTTTTCTTATTTTGTTTGAAGACTAGGAAAACAAGGCACCAAGGCTATAGCATTTTGTCACCCAAAAAGGGAAAATGGCAAAAAGCCTCAGTACTGATATTCTCAAATAACTCAACAATGGGAGGGAAACGGAAGGGCAAAATTTGCCAAGGATAAGGGAGTAGATTCTGAGACATGAATAGGATGGAGGACAATCAAGAGCAGCAGCCTTCTCTACCACAAGTATGCATTTAGGAGGCAGTGTTTTATTTCAGAGGCAGAAGTGAGAAAAAAACATGTTTAGAATGGACTTAATTTAGTATGAGATAGTCTAACTATACCGTATAATGGGAGAAGTGAGACAAGAGATCTACATTTTAATCTTAGCTTTATTGTTCATTGTCTATGCCACCTTGAAAAAGGCCCTAAATCTGTATGGTCTCAGTACTAAGACCAAATTGATCAAATAACTTACCATTCTTAGACTTTTCAGAGTAAAAGGAGGTCTTACTGAAATTACACCAGGACATAAGGTGTAAGCCGAGAACTGTGGGGACCCTACTCAGTGTTACGTAGACGTGCAATAATCATTTTCTTCTCACATGTGCTGAAACTTCTACTTCGTACTCAGAATAAATGATTCTTGATTTAACTTACTCTCAACGATAAGTCCTATCCCGTAAACGCTGGAGAAAAGCGAGAGGCCACTTGTGATGGTATTTTACACCCTTTCTCCACTTTCAGAACAAATCATTTAAGAAGATTTAGAGAGCCACCAGAAGTGGAGAAACGGATGTGAAGATGATGTGTAAAAAGCAGAGAGAAGCAGAGTCCAAACAGGGCAGACAGGAGAGGAGACTGGAAAAGGACATGATCAGAGCAAATGTGTAGAAGGATGGGCAGAAATATATACGCTCAAGAGAAAAGTCGTATCATAAGCAAAACCAAGGTGCCTGGAACATCCCATCACTCACCTAAAACTGTGAGACCGGTGACCCCAATGTTTCTGCCCCCTCTATCTGGAAGGTTATTGACCAAACATTGGTAGGTGCCTGTATCTGATAGTTGAGTGTTATTAATGAAGATAGAGACATTGGTGGCTGGCATGGTGCCTGTAAATCCTACCCTACCATGGAACCGGGGGGCACCATCAAACATCTGTCCACCCTGATACAGAATGACCTGAAAAAGAAAGCAAAATAAATAAATAAGCCACTACACCCCCTTCTAGACACATAGCACATAACAATAACCAACTGGTAGATAGTGGACTGCACCAAACATTGGAAAACTGAATTTCTCATCTTATAGTTGTCACCCACTTGTTACTACAGCACCAGTGCATAGGTATATTCTGGGATTCTAAATTCTCATATCCCAAGTTGGAATAACACTGTTCCCTTGTCTAAGTCATCACAATACAGAAAATGTCTTGAATGCAATCCTACTATCAGCCCGTAAATATTTTTATTCAAATAATTCCAAAATAAAAAGTTTAAAAAATCAGTACTCCATTCTCATGCTTAATAGAGTGACAAAACGATAGATCATAGTCATAGCCTGAATATAAATGAATGTCATAAAAGGGAAGAAGAGTTGTAGGTCCATGACTCTTCTTTCGTCAATTTCTATTATCTAAGTTAACTATTCATGAGACAGGACTCAGGATGGTGTTACAAAAAGCCTTGTGGGCTGAGAATGAAAACTTGGTTCTATTTCAGCTCTATCTGTAAATGTTTGAGTAACAAACAAGTCTTTGTTTGTTACAGCCAAGTCTTTCTTTACCTCCTAAAATGATAAGGTTGAATAAAATCTCAAAGGCTCAGTTTAATTATAATAAATTCCATGGTTTGAAGGAACAAAAAAAGCTCCTATTAAATATACATATTTGAATTCATATCAGAAAATTTAGCTTATCACATATTTTTAGTCAGTAATAAGCTTACTGAAGCAGTAAAGCTTCATAACGGTAATAAATTATCTTTGGGAATGAAGGTATAATCATGATTACTATTCATTAATTTTCTGAGCATCATTTTCTGCAATGGTTAATACAAATTATGGGTCTTTTACCTGTAATTGGGTAGTAGCTTCTGTTTTCATGTACCCTAATTTATCTGAGACTCTTTGAGGCTGGCTAGCATGCCTGTGTTTATTTTAAAACACTTGTGAAATTAGCCAAATAAATCAAGTACTGCTATCTAATGTTACTTCCTTAACATTATCAGTCTCTAAAACATACTCTCATCCACCTGTGTCAGTGTCAGTCCCTTCCTGTCAAAGTATACTTTGCTTTTTCTGTCTTGGTATTTCCTATCAGCAATGCCTTTTGATAAAATTCCAGATTCCTACATAAAATTCTCAGAAGGAGTCCCTTGACATCTGTTAAAAAGAGGAAAAAAAAGTCTCTTAAAAAGAGGATAATCTCTTCTGATAGTTGACTAACAACACAGGAGTAAGATTTAAAACAGCATAGGCTCACTGAAAGTGCTACCTTATTCTAGAAATCAAATATGTACTCAGGATGCTTTTCTACCCACCTCTTCTGAAAAGATTAACGTTTGAGAGGTAGCATGGAATGAACAAAAGTACCTGCTCAGGCTGGTTAGCGTTGGAGAGAGGAATGACCATCCAAATGACATTGAGGTTAATGAGGGCAGCGCTGGTAGTGAAGGTACAGGGCAGGACTGCCGTCTGGCCCCGTGCCACCTGGATACTCCCAGGGCTCTCGGAAACTTCCAGGGAAGCTGCGACACCTGCAGAGGAAAGAAGAAGGGTTATGTGCTCACCCTTTCCCAACAGACCAAACCTCTTGAGAAAAGGTTTGTGTGTTACGTTATTAGGAATGTAAGCAGACTAACATGACAGTCTTACTGAACAACTACTGACCAATCACTGACTCAAAATATTAAAAATTGTTCATCCCTTTATCTCTTAGAAACCACAAATGAAAAATTTTAACAGCTACTTACTTTATTTTGTAAGAAAGTAAGTAGCTGGTATTTGGCCAGATTCAAATACAACATGGGAGAAGATGACTGATAGGGTTTGAGCAAAATTGCAATGGTGAAGAGAGATAAGAAATTAATTTTTTAAGAGCATCATTACGATAGCACACTTAAAATTAAATGTTTACATATAAATCTAACAAAATATGTGTAAGATCTATATACTAAAAACTATAAAATGCTAATGAAAGGAATCAAATAAGACCAAAAATGGACAGATATGCAATGTTCATGGATTGGTAAATTCCATTCTCTCTAAAATGATCTATAAAGTCAGAGCAATCCCAATCAAAATCCCAGCAGTCTTTTTGTAGCTATTTACTAATTCTAAAACACATGAAAAGGCAAAGAACTAGAATAGCCAAAATAATATTGAAAAATAGGAACAAATTTGGAGAATTCACACTGATTTCAAAACTTGCTACAGAGCTATAGTCAAGACAGTGTAGGGCGCCTGGGTGGCTCAGTTGGTTAAGCGACTGCCTTCGGCTCAGGTCATGATCCTGGAGTCCCAGGATCGAGTCCTGCATCGGGCTCCCTGCTGAGCAGGGAGTCTGCTTCTCCCTCTGACCCTCCCCCCTCTCATGCTCTCTCTATCTCATTCTCTCTCTCAAATAAATGAATAAATAAAATATTAAAAAAAGACAGTGTGGAACTAGCATAAAGATAGACCACCAGATAAATGGCACAGGATTGAGAGTTCTGAAATAAACCCTTATATTTTTAGGAAAATGCCTTTCAACAAAGGTACAAGACAATTAAATGGGGGAAAATATGTCTTTTCAATAAATGGTATTGGAACAACTCGATAGTAATATGCAACAAAATAACTCAGACCCTTACCTCAAGCATACACAAAAATCAACTCAAAATGTATCACAGACCTCAATGTAACAGCTAAAGCTATAAAACTTCTAGAAATAAACATAGGAGAAAATCTTTGTGACTCTGGTTTAGTCAAAGAAGTCTCAGATAAGTCACCAGGACCATAAAGCATAAAAATAAAATAAAAAGCTGGATTTCATTACAATTTTAAAAACTTCTGTGCTTCAAAAGATTTAATTAAGAAAACAAAAAGCCAAGGTACAGGCTGGGAAAAAGTATCTGTAATTCACACATCTGATAAAGGACTCAAATATAGAACATATAGAGAACTATTACAACTCAATAATGAAAAGACAACCCAACATCAAAATGGGTAAAATATTGGAATAAACATTTAGAAAAAGTAATAAGCACATGGAAAGATGCTTAACATTATTACTTATTAGGAAACTGCATATTAAAACCACAATAAGATACCGTTACACGGCAGTGGAATGGCTGTCATCAAGACAAAACCAAGTTTTTATAAGGATGTAGAGAAACTAGACTCCTCATTCAACGCTGGTGAGAATATAACATAACAACCCAGCAATTTCACCCCTAGGAATCTACCCAAGTACAGTGAAGATATACATCACAGAAAGACCACAAATGTTCATGGTAGCATTATTGATATCACACCCCCAAACAGAAATAATAGAAATATCCATCAACTGGTTAGTAGACAAAAACAAAATGTGGTATACCCATACAGTGAAACATCACTCAGAAATAAAAAACCACAAACTACTGATACAACATGGATGAGCTTCTCAAAACCATTTTGCTAAATGTAAGAAGCCAGGCATGAAAGACTATATACTGTATGATTCTATTTATGTGAAATGCCCAGAAAAGGCACATCTAAAAAGATAAGAAGCAAATCAGTGGTTGCATGAGGGATTGATGGAAATACGTTCCATGGAACTTTCTAGGATGATGGAAAACTTCCAAAACTGGATTGTTAGATGGTTGTACAACTCTATAAATTTCCAAAAAATAAATGAATTTTAAATGTGTGAATTTTGTGAAATGTAAATTATACCTCAATAACACTGTTAAAATTCAAAAAAGAAAATAGTTATCTGCCAGAGCCAAATCCTGGGAAGTGAAAATCAACTGTTATCTCTTCTAAAGAGAATGCCTGTCCCCCTGGGACTACAGAACAGTATGGGACTAACAGGAGATTAAAAGAGGCCAGGGAGATCCAACAGAGAAGCTATTCTCATCATGAAAAATACATTATGCCCATGGCAATATCTCAAACTGTTTTACTTTGAAGTGATATTATCTTAATTCTCCAAAAAAAGTAACACAATAGCATACCAGTATGATTACAATTAGTTTAAAAAAATAAATCTACATAACACCTTCCTTCTATAGAACCTCATGTTCTTCACATATAGTCTGGTGATTTCTCAGGAGTTAAATTTACAGGATAAAATGTTTCATAAAATATGCCATCTGTGATAGGATACAAAGCAGTTGATAACATCAGGAAAAGTCTCTAAGGAAAATAATATTAGGGAAAGTCTCTAAGGTTCAAAACGAAAACCTGAAGGAACCTCAAGCATTTAGAGGCAAACAGGGGAGGTTTATCATGGAACAGGCAATGAACCTGGGAATGAGTGATCTTAAAGGGTAGAAGAGGGTTAGGGGAGTGAGTCTGTTACAATGATTATAACAAATGCCACTGGAGATGTTTTTAAGAATAAGAGTAGAAGCCAAACTGGCAACCTTCTCCAAATAATACTCCAAGAAGTGAAGGGAATATGTCCCCTTTAAACCAGACAGGATACTGTGTACCCTCCACCCCCAATTCACTCATTTCACACTGAACTCACACAATCTTTCATACAAACTTAAAAAAAAAAGGCCAATGTAAACTGAGAACAAAAAAGAAAGATGTTGATGGGAAAACTACCAAAATGCAACAGGAGTAAATAAAGGAAGAGTAAACTCCTAGGCCAGGTGGGAGCTGAGGGGGAGGGAGCTGGTCGGGCAGCGGAGAGCAGGCCCTGGGGTGGAAAGAAGCTATCAAAGTTTGACTTCATCTCCTTCACGTTTCACAGAAGATGAACTCTGAAATCTCAAGTACTGAGATGGCTATAGAAGAAATATTCGAGACGAGGGGGAGAGATGTAGTTTGAAACCTGGCACCTTCATCAGCTCAGCTGTGTGGCTCCAAGTACAACACTTCATCTCTGATGCAGGGGCTTCATCTGTACCATAGGGCTAACTGTTCCATCACATCAGCAAGAGGGCATGATAAGGGCAGTGTCAGATGCCAACAGCTGATGATGCCAGCACTGCAAGTACTGCTACCGGCATACGCTACATGCAATGCTGACCATACGCCAAGCCCCACACTCAGCACTCTTTATAAACATATGAGTATGCACATACGTGCACACACTCATTTCATCCACACCCCAATTCCTTTCCTTAGTAACCTCCTACTCATCCTTTCAATCAGCTCAAGTGTTACTTTTTACAAAAGAGCCTTTCCTGACCCCTCAGCCTAGGTCAGGGTCTCATAAGGCAACGTTCCTTCCATCTGAGCACTATCCAAACTTATAATCACACTTTCCTTAGTTTTCATATTCATTTCATTACTTAACATATCTTCACCAGTATACTCTAAGTACATTGAGAACTCCTTTATTTTTTTTTATAATTGTTAGCCAACATACAGAACATCATTAGTTTCAGATGTAGTGTTCAAAAAATCATCAGTGGCATGTAACACCCAGTGCTCATCACCACATGTGCCCTCCTTAGTACTCATCAGTCGGTTACTCCATCCCCCCACCCCCTCCCTTCTGTAACTCTCAGTTTGTTTCCTGGAGTCCAGAGTCTCTCATGGTTTGTCTCCCTCTCTGATTTTTTCCCATTTAGTTTTCCCTCCCTTCCCTGTGGTCCTCCACACTACTCCTTATGTCCCACATGAGTGAAACCAGATGATAATTGTTTTTCTCTGCTTGACTTATTTCACTTACAGTAATCCCCTCCAGTTCCATCTATGTCCATGCAAATGGTAGGTATTCATCCTTTCTGATGGCTGGGTAATATTCCATTGTATATATGAACCATATCTTTATCCATTCATCTGTTGAAGGACTTCTAGGCTCCTCCCACAGTTTGGCTATTGCGGACATTGCTGCTATGAACATTAGGGTGCATGTGCCCCTTCTTTTCATTACATCTGTATCTTTGGGGTAAATACCTAGTAGTGCAATTGCTGGGTTGTAGGGTAGCTCTATTTTTAACATCTTGAGGAAACTCCATAATGTTTTCCAGAGTAGCTGTACCAGCTTACATTCCCACCAACTGTGTAAGAGGGTTCCCCTTTCTCCACCTCCTCACCAACATTTGTTGTTTCCTGCCTGGTTAATTTTTGTCATTCTAACTGGTGTAAGGTGCTAACTCATTGTGGTTTTGATTTGTATTTCCCTGATGGCTAGTGATGTTGAACATTGTTTCATGTTGTCTGTTGGCCATTTGCATGTCTTCTTTGGAGAAATGTCTGTTCATGTCTTCTGCCCATTTCTTGACTGGATTATTTGTTTTTGGGGTGTTGAGTTTGATAAGTCCTTTATAGATCTTGGATACCAGCCCTTTATCTGTAATGTCATTTGCAAATATCTTCTTCCATTCTGTGGGTTGCCTCTTTGTTTTGTTGACTGTTTCCTTTGCTGTACAAAAGCTTTTTATCTTGACAAATTCCCAAAAGTTCATTTTTGCTATTGTTAACCTTGCCTTTAGAGATGTGTCTTGAAAGAAGTTGCTGTGGCTGAGGTCAAAGAGGTTACTGCCTATGATCTCCTCTAGGATTTTGATGGATTCCTGCCTCACGTTGAGGTCTTTTATCCATTTTGAGTTTACCTTTCTATATAGTGTAAGAGAATGGTCCAGTTTCATTCTTCTGCATGTGGCTGTCCAATTTTCCCTTCTGTTTTATTGAAGAGACTGTCTTTTTTCCATTGGACATTCTTTCCTGCTTTGTCAAAGATTAGTTGACCATAGAGTTGAGGGTCCATTTCTGGGCTCTCTATTCTGTTCCATTGATCTATGTGTCTGTTTTTGTGCCAATACCATGCTATTTTGATGATCACAGCTTTGTAATCTAGCTTGAAGTCAGGCATTGTGATGCCCCCAGCTTTGGTTTTCTTTTTCAACATTCCCCTGGTGATTCAGGGTCTTTTCTGGTTCCATACAAATTTTAGGATTGTTTGTTCCAGCTCTGTGAAAAAAGTTGATGGTATTTTGATAAGAATTTCACTGAGAGTGTAGATTGCTCTGTGCAGCATAGACATTTTCACAATGTTTACTCTTCCAATCCATGAGCATGGAATGTTTTTCCATCTCTTTGTGTCTTCCTCAATTTTTTTCACAAGTGTTCTGTAGTTTCTAGAGTATAGATCTTTTACCTCTTTGGTTAGGTTTATTCCGAGGTATCTTATGGTTTTTGGTGCTATTGTAAATGGAATTGATTCCTTAATTTCTATTTCTTCAGTTACATTTTTAGTGTATAGAAATGCAATTGATTTCTGTGCATTGATTTTGTGTCCTGCCACATTGCTGAATTGCTGTATGAGTTCTAGTAATTTGGGGGTGGAGTCTTTTGGTTTTTCCACATAAAGTATCATGTCATCTGTGAAAAGAGAGAGTTTGACTTCTTCTTTGCCAATCTGAATGCCTTTTATTTCTTTTTATAGTATGATTGCTGAAGCGAGGACTTCTAGTACTATGTTGAACAATAATGGTGACTGGGCATCCCTGACATGTTCCTGACCTTAAGGGAAAAGCTCTCAGTTTTTCCCCATTGAGAGTGATATTTGCTGTGGGTTTTTCATAGATGGCTTTTATGATATTGAGGTATGTTCCCTCTATCCCTATACTTTGAAGAATTTTAATCAGGAAAGGATGCTGTATTTTGTCAAATGCTTTTTCTGCATCAATTAAGAGGATCATATGGTTCTTGTCTTTTCTTTTATTAATGTGCTCTATCACGTTGATTGATTTCCAAATGTTGAACCACCCTTACATCCCAAGAATAAATCCCACCTGGTCATGGTGAATAATCCTTTTAATGTACTGTTGGATCCTATTGGCTAAGATCTTGTTGAGTATTTTGGCATCCATGTTCATCAGGGATATTGGTCTGTTATTCTCCTTTTTGATGGGGTCTTTGTTTGGTTCTGGGATCAAGATAATGTTGGCCTCATAGAACGAGTTTGGAAGTTTTCCTTCCATTTCTATTTTTTGGAACAGCTTCAGTAGAATAGATATTATTTCTTCTTTAAATGTTTGGTAGAATTTCCCTGGGAAGCCATCTGGCCCTGGACTCTTGTTTTTTGGGAGGTTTTTGATTACTGCTTCAATTTCCTTACCGGTTATTGGTCTGTTCAGGTTGTCTATTTCTTCCTATTTCAGTCTTGGTAGTTTACAAGTTTCCAAGAATGTGTCCATTTCTTCCAGGTTGCTTAATGTGTTGGCATATAGTTGTTAGTAATAATTTTTAATAATTGTTTCTATTTCCTTGGTGTTAGTCATAATCTCTCCCCTTTCGTTTATGATTTGATTTATTTGGGTCCTTTCCCTTTTCTTTTGGATAAGTCTGGAGAGAGGTTTATCGATCTTAATTCTTTCAAAGAACCAGCTTCTAGTTTTGTTGATCTATTCTGTTTTTCTGGTTTTTATTTCATCGATTTCTGCTCTAAACTTTATTATTTATCTTCTCTTGCTTGGGTTAGGCTTTATTTGCTGTTCTTTCTCCTTTAGGTGTAAGGTTAGGTTGTACATTTGTGATTTTTCTAAGTTTTTGAGAGAGGCTTGGATGACTATGTATTTCCCTCTTAGGACCACCTTTGCAGTATCCCTTAGGTTTTGGTCCAATGTATTTTCATTATCATTAGTTTCAATGAATTGTTTAAGTTCTTCTTTAATTTCCTGATTGACCCAATCATTCTTTAGCAGGATGCTCTTTAACTTCCAAGTGTTTGAGTTCCTTCCAAATTTCTTCTTGTGGTTGAGTTCCAGTTTCAAAGCACTGTGGTCTGAAAACATGCAGGGAATAATCTCAATCTTTTGGTATCAGTTGAGACCTGATTTGTGACCCAGTATGTGGTCTATTCTGGAGAACGGTCCATGGGTACTCAAGAAAAATAAGTATTTTGTTGTTTTAGGGTGGAATGTTCTGTATATATCTACGAATTCCATCTGGTCCAATGTGTGCTTCAGAGCTCTTGTTTCTTTGTTGATCTTCTCCTTAGATGATCTGTTCATTGTTGTGAGTGGAGTGTTGAGGTCTCCTACTATTAATGTATTATTATTGATATATTTCTTTATTTTGGTTATTAATTGGTTTATATAATTGGCTGCTCCCATGTTGGGGGCATAGATATTTTCAACTGTTAGATCTTCTTGATAGACCCTTTAAGTATGATATAGTGTCCCTCTACATCTCTTACTACAGTCTTTGGTTTAAAATCTAATTTGTCTGCCATGAGGATTGCTACCCCGGCTTTCTTTTGAGGTCCATTAGCATGGTAAATGGTTCTCCATCCCCTCACTTTCAATCTGGAGGTGTCTTTAGGTTCAAAATTAGTCTCTTTTAGACAGCATATGGAGGGTCCTACTTTTTTATACAATCTGAAACCCTGTGTCCTCTCATGGGAGCATTCAGCCCATTTACATTCAGGGTAACTACTGAAAGTTATGAATTTAGTGGCATTGTATTGCCTGTAAAGCCCCTGTTTCTACAGATTTTCTCTGTTTCTTTCTGGTCTATGTGATTTTGGGGGCCTCTCTTCACTTACTAAATCCCCCTTAGTATTTCTTGCAGGGCTGGTTTGGTGGTCACACATTCTTTCAGTTTCTGCCTGTCCTGAAAGCTCTTTATCTCTCCATCCATTCTGAATGACAGCCTTACTAGAGAGAGTATTCTTGGCTGCATGTTCTTTTCATTTAGTACCCTGAATATGTCTTGCCAGCCCTTTCTGGCTTGCCAGGTTTCTGTGGACAGGTCTATTCTGATGTTCCTCCATCTACATGTAAGCAACCTCCTCTCCTGGCTATTCTCAGGATAGTTTCTTTGGCTGTAAAATTTGCAAGCTTCACTATTATATGTTGGGGTGTTGATCTATTTTATTGATTTTGGGAGGGGTCCTCTCTGCTTCTTGGACTCAAATGCTTGTTTCCTTCCCCAGATTAGGGAAGTTCTCAGCTATGAATTGCTGAAATATACCTTCTAGTCCTCTCTCTCTCTCTCTCCACCGCCTTGGGGATCCCAATAATTCTGACACTGGAACGTTTCATGGCATCATTAATCTCTCCAATCCTTTTCTCATGTGCTACTAACAGCCTATCTCTGTTTTCCTCAACTCCCTTCCTTTCCATCAGCTTATCTTCTAGAACACTAATTCTCTCTTCTGCCTCATTTACCCTGGCTGTTAGAGTATTCAGTTTAGACTGCATCTCATTCATAGCATTTTTTAATTTGGCTGGATTAGATCTCATTTCTGCTCTTAGAGATTCTATATTGTCACTAAATGCTTTTTTTCAAGCCCAGCTTTATGATTGCTATCCTGAATTCTATCTCTGACATCTTCTCATGTCCGTATCTATTAGTTCTGTGGCAGATGACATTTTCTCTGTTCCTTTTCTTTGTTGAGAGTTCCTCCTCCTAGTCATTCTGTCAAGGGATGGTTGAGTGAATGCGCAGAGTCCAAAATATCAACCAATACCCAAGCAAGATGCACCCTAGCAAAATCTGGAGTGGTCAGAAGCCACCAAAACCAAACAAAGCCAAAATGAAACACAAGAATAAAATTTAAAAATTTTTTAAAAATTTTTAAAGGGGGAGAGGGACAAGGGTGCTGTAATCTCTCTCAGTGTGGACAAAGCAGGGTGTTTCAGTTGTTCCTGGGTGTATTTTGGTCTGTGTGCTAGAAGACAGTACATCCCAAAATTATAAGGAAAGTAAAACATGTATTTATATAAAGATAAAATTGAATAGAGTGAAAAAAAGGACTAAATTAAAGCATATATCTATAAAAAATATGTGTGAAAAAATAGAAGTTGAAAAGCGACTACGAGATATAAGTTGATATAATAAACATCTAGTTGAAATGAGGAGAAGGTAAAAAGAAAAAAAAACAGAAAAAGTGTAAGAAAAAGAAAAAAAGGAGAATTTTCATCTGAAAAATAAACAAGTCGTGAGGCCACACCTGGAACTCAATATACAATTTTCCCCTGGCATTGGGATTTTACAGGCTTATGGGATCCATAGGATTGTCGTCCGCCTGTTCTTCCAGCCTGTCTTCTGGGGGAGGGGCCTGCCGTGCTGTTTCTCAGGTAACCCTGCCTGTGCAGAGTTGCCCTGCCCCCTGTCAGGGGGATGGGCTCTGTGGAAACGGGTCCTCTATGTGGCTTTTGTTCCCTGGGGGCTTTCCACACCTCTTCAGAGGATCAGAGCAAAAATGGCCGCAGCCAAACCTCTGGCCCAGAGCAGAAAATTCGCAGTCTGGCCTCTTCAACAAACCCTCCAGGACAAACAGTCTCCACTTCTGTATGCACCACCGAAAACCACAGTCTCCCACAGTGCGTGCCCACAGCAGCTCTCTCAGAGATCGTCCCAGGGGTCCCGGAGTGCCACCGCCCTTAATGATTCTAAAACCGCGAGCAGCTGCCAGCTCACGCACATCCCCAAAGCTCCTGGATCATGTCTGGGTGCCGCTCTAAAGTCCATTCTGGCCACTACCAGAAGCTCTGGTGAGGTTTTCCTGGTCACAGGCCAAAGTTCCAGATTTTTTCAGGCTGCTCAAGAGAAAGGCAATGGCGTATATGGTGATTGGAGCTCAGAGTCCCTTCCTGGGCTCACTGACCATAACCTGCTTCCTGGCTCCACAACTCAGGCACTCTACCAGTTCAGGAACCCCCTTTTGCTCTGTGGTTCCTCCTATCCAGAGTCCACAATGCCCTACCTAGAATTCTGCCTTTTCATTTCCCGAGCCCCCTTCAGAGAGGGATGTCTCTCACTAGAGCAGATTTCTAAGAGTTCCAATTTTGCGCTCTGGTGTTATATCACTTTCCAGGAGCCAGCTTATGGAGGCTCCCTCCCCCTTCTGTTTATCTTCCAATATCTCCCTGCAGATTCATGACTCTGCACATCCTACCTTGCAAAAAGCAGTAGCTTTTTTGCTTGTAGAGATCCAAATATATATTCACACATCTCAGGCTGATTTCATGGGTTGAGTTCAAAATGACTTGATAGATATCCAGCTAAATTCAAGGGACCAGTTGAAACAGGGTCCCCTACTCCTCCCTCTACCACCTTGCTTCCTCCAAGAACTCTATTATTTTAAGAATTTAATAAAGAACTCAATAAATACATCTTACTGAATTGATCTAATGCAATTCCTTCAGTTTCCACATAAAAGACTATATACAGTATAGTATCTAGACCTAGACGAGACTGTCTAGTCTTGCCAAAGGTCTTAAGGTTAGGACCTGTGTCTTCTGACTTTCAATACAGAATGTTTTGTACTATGTCAAACTCCTCCACAGATCATATCTCAGAAAATAAATGACAATGTTATCACTTCTATTAAGATTAGAGTGAAGGGTTACTTCCTTACCAATAAAACTGGTACTGAGCAATAGAAGCTCAATTTACTTACAAATATATCTCTTCTACTCTCAGTCTCTTTTAGATTTGCTTTAGAAATAAAGCAAAATCAGAGAAATCTCAATTAATAGATGGAAATATATGTGTAGTTTCCAGAATACCAGTGATCCACCCTCTGGGAATTCAGAGGTCTACCCCCACCTTCCTTCTAGTGAGATCTCATCAGCCAGCCCTCTTGGGACAATCTCTTTTAGATAGAAACATCTAACATAAAAAGGCTGTTACGTTCTTTAGCTACCAGGATTCTCTATGGAACAGAATTTTAAAAGAAAGTCATCCAAAACCCATCTATTAGGATAGCAGATACCAAAGCAAATTGTACAATACACTATCCTAAAGGACTCACGTAAAGAAAATGGCTGAAAACCGGCTACCTAACTTTCAGAACTACACGGCCAATAAAGAGGTCAAGAGTGAACATCTGCAGAGAGTCTTTGAGGAGCCTCCTTGAGGAGGCTTCCTTCCTTCACCTCACAGAGCTTGGTGAGCTACAAGTCCCAGCCCTTTCCCACCCAACAACAAGGCCTATATTCCTGGAATATGTCAGGGCCAAGGACATCTGAGAGTTCCCAATGGATCAGATGTGAAAACAAAAAGAGCTGGTGCAGGGCCACCTTCGATTGTCCTAAGAGGGCTGGCTGATGAGATCTCACTAGAAGGAAGGTGGGGGTAGACCTCTGAATTCCCAGAGGGTGGATCACTGGTATTCTGGAAACTACACATATATTTCCATCTATTAATTGAGATTTTTCTGATTTTGCTTTATTTCTAAACTCAGAGTGAACAGAAGAGTTGTGTAACCTGCTTACGTTTTCACGTCGAAAAAGGAGAACTGGATCTTGAATAAATGTAAAGAAATCTGGAAGATAAAGCTGCTTTGGGATTGTGTCTCAGAATTCCTATTTAACATACTGACTAAACTGAGTACAACTGAAAATTTCTTAGAAAGAGTAAGAAGGAGAGAAATGGGTATTTTTCACATTTTAAATGATTGATTTTTTCTATCTTATTAAAGAATCAACTAAAAACCCCCATTTCCTTTTAGAGTGTATTTCCATGTTTGAAATTCTAGGCAGGAATTTAAACTTTAATGCTAAATATTAGATTAAAAATTCATTTAAAATACCTTACAATTTGCAATATTTACATGAGAAATGCATAATTTAAGAGCTGGTTTGGCAACATTTTTCAAGCTTGAATCTTTTCTTAGTACTTTCACCCAAGAAAAAAAATTAAGTCAACTCATGAATTCTGAATGATTCTAAGCAATTAAATAAGAAAGACATAAAGCACATGGCCCTGTTTCCTCTGAGGAGCCGAAATCATAAATAACAGTTGTCTATACTCTTTCTTTAGGCCCCTGTTTCCCAAGCTTTAAAGCCAAAAGAAATTCACACTTTTCTCAGACCAAGAATTACCCGTTAGAGGAAAAGAAACTGGCAGCAAAGAATCCTCAAAAGTCCTAAGAGGGATCATCCACACTACATTGTAGCCAAGAGAACAAAGGACATTTTACAGTGACCTGCAGACTCAGGGAACATGAAACATCCCTTGCAAATCCATCAGAGCCAGAACAGCTGAAGTTCAGGAGGAGGACTGGCACAAGCAGTCCAACTGGGATTTCAAAACACTGATATCTATGGAGCATGTACTCCTGTTTGAGGATCAGCCCAACTGCCAGGCTACTTCCCTCTGAGAATACAGTCAGCAAAGGATCAGAAGGATGTGATGGTATTTTGGGAGGACTATGTTGCCCTGTCACCCAAAATATTAATATCAGCAGTCACAAAATCCTAATTGGCTTATATGATTCCCCTGTGATTTCATAAGTGCTATTTCTAACATATAAAAATGTAATATAAAATTCATTTAACCCATGCAAATTCAGTTCTGTAGTTCCAGGAGACTAAAATAAATGTCAAAAAATAAGAATTCTACACTCCTTGTTTTCTAAAGGAAACTATGGAATAGCACAGATCTTTAATATTGCAGTGATTTTTAAAACAAATCACTTTCTCTTCATACTGTAAGCAAATTCCAATTAGATGAAATAATCTACTATTATAATTGTTATTATATGATTTTTTAAAACTGCCAACTGAACTAAAAAATAATGTTTGTGTTAGTTGACATTAAATTATATTTTGGCCATCAACACAGTACTAAACTAAATGAAGAGTAAATATCTGGTTAATTTGATCAATTTAGATGGCTTTATTTATTATACACTGGTCATCCATATTAATCAATTTGTAGGGTCACTGCCAAATCTCTACTTCATTTGATGCCATATCAAATGATATACTTTATTGTTGATATACAAAGGAAAGCTACTGTAAAATTATATAACCTTATCCTCTGGTTAAAGCAGGGAATACTCCTACATAGTCTATGACTCATGGTATTGCAGTCTTGTATTTTCATGGTTTTATGGTTCCCCTTCAGGTATTATTACAGTGCCTTCTCATTAACTTCTCCTTTTCAACCACAAACATTCCTTAGGGACCATACCAAGGGCAAACAGCATACCAGGAGACCTAGGTATTGAAATTATTTCCTCAGAGCAGACCCCAAGATGAGACAGAGGGAGCCCAAAGCCCTGTACTGAACCAATGCTCATGGTCTACATTATCACTCCCCTTTGTCACTTTGCAAATAATCAAAAAGTATATACATCTGCCTAGTTGGCCCCGTCATGCCATGCCATATCTATTATGTGAGTGATTTAACTCAACAACAGCTCCTAACACTTGAGGTGAACTTGATCAGAATCCTCTACAGCAAGTCTCCCATTATTACTGACCTCTCCTGATTTCATATATGGCTTCGGGAATAGGTATTTAAGAATTCTCTTACAGGGGTGACCACAGCCTGGCAAGGCGACAGATCATTTACATACACATTTTGTTTGGCCAATATTATATGACTCACTCAAAGTTTTTCAATACTTTGAATTACTTACAATTAAATAACACAAAACTCTAATAGATTACCACTTCTCTTGAAAAACTGTAAACGTTAGTAACATTGGGCCTGCATTTCACATGATAATTAGTGCTGCCCCTGTTAGACAAAGCATGAGCTCTCCATATTGCCAGAATCCCCACAATCCCCAAACCCCTATTACTCTACAATATGGCCCACTTTACTCAGTTAGGATACCTGCCTGACTCCTGTGGGCATCTGTGTTTGCAAACCCTTTTGTAAAACTAAGTGAGTAATGTGATTATAATTAAGTGTTTAAAGAAGCAAGACACAAAAGCAGAACCAGGTTTTGCAATGTTATGATGGGACATGATATTACGACAACACCAAGGCCACAATTCCCTTCAGGGAAAGCAGAATGAGATAATTCCTTACCATGGGTTACCATGGTTTGTGACACAGGATCTCATTCACATCCTGGCTACAAGTGATTGCACCAGGAATGGGCACCTGACCAAAACTGTCACCTACAGCCTGGACAGTTGTTTGAGAGATAATTATCATGAGATCCTTGTCAAAAGATACTACCAAATACAATGGTGCCTGGCAAATCCAACAGGACCTTCCTTCTTGGTGGGGAGTTTGAAAAAGCAGCAGCATGTGAAGAGAAGAGCTAGGTCACTAAAGTAGGAATAAAGAAGGACATTAAATAATGATAAAGGGGTCAATTCATCAAGGACATAATGGTCTTGTGTATGTACCTAACAACAGGGTCTCAGAGTACATAAAGTAAAAACTGATAGAATTGAAAGGAGAAAAAGAAAAATACCAATCATAGTTGGAGACTGGAACACTCTTCTGTCATTAACAATGACACAGAACAAATTCATAGAATAGATAAAAGTCAGTAAAAAAAAATCAGTAAAATACAGAAGACCTAAACAACACTACCAATAAATAATTTAACATAACTGAGATTTTTTAGGACACTCTACTCAACATCATGGAATACACATTATTTTCTAACTACAAGAAACATTCACCAAGATAGACAATATTCTGAGTTACAAAATAAACCTTAACGAATTAAAAGAATTAAAATCATACAAAGAATGTGAATTAAATTAGAAATTCAATGACAGAAAGAAACCTAGAAAAGCATCAAATATTCATGAAAATCCACTTCTAAATACCTCACTTCAAAGGTGAAATTACAAGGAAAATCAGAAAATATTTTGAATTACATGAAAACGAACATGCAACATATCAAAATTTATGAGAAGCAAGCACTACTTAGAGAAAAAATAGCATCTAAATGCTCATATAAAAAGAAGGCTTATAATCAACAATCCAAACATACACCTTAAGAAAGTAGAACAAGGGATGCCTGGGTGGTTCAGTTGGTTAAGCATCTGCCTTTGGATCAGGTCCCCATGATCCCAGGTTCCTGGGATCAAGTCTTCATCAGGCTCCTTGCTCAGTGGGGAGTCTGCTTCTCCCTCTGCGCCCCCCCCCCCGCATGCTCACGCTCTCTCTCTCTCTCTCTCTCTCTCTGACAAATAAATAAAATCTTTTTAAAAAAGAAAGTAGAACAAATTAAATCAAAAGCAAATCAAAAGAAGAAAAAGTATTAAGAGTAGAATTCAGTGAAAATAATAAGAGTAAATCAATGAAATCAAAAGCTGCTTCTCTTAGAAGGTCAATAAAATTGATAAATCTCTAACCAAACTGCTCAAGAATGAAAAAGAAAAGATACAAATATCAAAGAAGGGACATAACTACAGATACTAAAGACAGTGAAAGAATAATGAAGGGATATTATAAATAACTTTATGCTAACATATTTGGTAACACAGATGAAATGAGCAAATGCCCTGAAAGACACAAAATGCCAAAGCTCACTCTAACAGATATAGATGGCCTGAAGAGCCCTTGGACCATTAAAGAAAATTATTTTCATTTGTAGTTCAAAATCCTCCCCACCAAGATAACACCAGGCCCAAACAGCTTCATCAGTGAACTCCGCCAAACATTTAATGAAAAAATAATGCCAATTCTATATATAAATTCTTCCAGATTAAAAAACCCTCAATTTATGAGGCTAGCTAACATTACCCCAATACCAAAATCCAACAAAGACAATACATGCAAAGAAAATTACAGACTAACATCCCCTCTAAACACAGACATAAAAGTCCTTAAAATATTAGCAAATTGAATCCAGCAATATACAGAAAGAATTAATCATGACAAAAGTAATGTTTATCCCAGGAATGCAAGGCTCACTCATTATTTGAAATCAATATAACTTACGTGTCAACATACTAAAAAAGAAAAAAATATATATAATTTTTTTCAATAGGCACAGAAAAATTGACAAAAATCAGTATCTAGGGGCACCTGGGTGGCTCAGTCAGTTAAGCATCTGCCTTTGGTTCAGGTCATGATCCCAGGGTCCTGGGATCCTGCCCCACATCGAGCTCCATGCTCAGTGGGGAGTCTGCTTCTCTTTCTCCCTCTGCCCCCCCCCCATGCACACACACACACTCTCTCTCAAATAAATGTTTTTTTAAAAAATGAGTATTCATTATAAAATATTCATTTTAAAAACTCTCTTCAAACAAGAGAAGGAACTTCCACACACTGGTAACAAGCATCTACAAAACAAAACAAAACAAAACAAAAAACAGCTAACATCATATTAATGATAAAAAGACAACTTTTACTAAATGGCTAAAGTTGCTTTCTTACGATCAGAAACAAAGTAAGAATGCCTGCTCTCACCAGGTCTATTCAACAATGGAGGTCCTGGCCATTCCAGTTAAGGCAAGAATAAAGGGGAAAGGCACATAAATTGGAAAGAAAAAAAGTAAAATTGTATTTATCTGCAGATAACACAACCATCTACATTAAAAATTCTAATAAATCTACAAAAAAGCAACAAATTAATAGCAAGGTTGCAGAAGTCAAGGTCAATATACAAAAAATATACAAAAATATTTTTATACAATAGCAAATAAATTTTGAAAATTAAAAATTTTAAATAATACCACTTATAGTAGCATCAAAAGACAAAACATTTAAGGATAACTTTGATGAAATATCTGTAAGATCTATATAATGAAAATTACAAAACTTTTCTGAGAGAAATTAAAGGACCTAGATAAATGAAGAGATAAAACACAGCCATTAATCAAAAGACTTAAATACTGTTAGATATCAAGTCTCCCCAAAGTCATATACTGATTTAGTACAATTCTAACCAAAATTCCAGTGAACTATTTTGTAGAGATAGTCAAAATGCTTATAAAATATATGTGTAAAAGCAAAGATTAAAATAACAAAATTTTGAAGGGCACCTGGGTGGCTCAGTAGGTTAAGCATCTGACTCTTGATTTTAGCTTAGGTCATGATCTCAGGGTCATGAGATGGAGTCCCACACTTCAGTGGGGAGTAGGCTTGAGGATTCTTTCCCTCTGCCTCAACCCCACACTCACTCTCTACAATAAATAAATAAATCTTTTTTAAAAATAGCAAAATTATGAAAAGGAAAAAAAAGTTTGAGGACTTGTCATATCAAATTTTAAAATGTTCTATAATGCAAGGTAGCCAAGATAGTGTGATATTGGCACAAGAACAAACTTAGTCCAGAAACAGATCTACACATATATGGCCAATTTATTTCCAACAAAGATGTCACAGATGTTCAGTGGGAAAGGATACTGTTTTCAAAATACAGAGCTAGAATACTGGACCTACAAATACAAAGATATTAATTTACCTTTACCTTATACCTTTATATAAAAGTTAACCTGAAATGGATCAAACAGTTAAGTATAAGAGTAAAAACTATAAAATTTCTAGAAGGAAACACAGGCGAAAGTCTCTATGACTCTGAATCAGGAAAATACTTCTTAGGATACAAAATGCATGAGTTATTTTTAAAAATAATAAATTAGACATTCAAAATTAGTAATTTCTTGTTTTCAAAAGATACTGTTAAAAAAATAAAAGTACCAGCCATATTTTGGTAGAAATTAATTTCAAAACACATTGGGGGGGGCACCTGGGTGGCTCAGTCGGTTAAGTGTCTGCCCTCGGCTCAGGTCATGCTCTGGGGGTCCTGAGATGGAGTCCAGCATCAGGGTCCCTGCTCAGTGGGGAGTCTGCTTCTCCCTCTCCCTCTGTGTGCGCTTTCTCTCAAATAAATAAACAAACTTTAAAACGCACACACACACATCAAGGACTTGTAATAATACAGAAACAGCTCCTACAATTCAATAAGAACCTAATTTTTTTTTGAGAGGGGGAGAGAGAGTGAGGGAGAGAGAGGGAGAGAAAGAAGGGGAGCATGCTTGTGAATGGTGAGGGGTGGAGGGAGAGGGAGAGAGAGAGAGAACCCCAAGCAGCCTCCACACCCAGCACAGAGCCTGACATGGGGCTCGATCTCATGAACCTGAGATTGTGACCTGAGCCGGAATCAAGAGTGGGATGCTTAACCGAATGAGCTACCCAGGCACCCCAAGAAACCAATTTTTTAAAGGCACCATAGAAAACATACAAATGAGTAATAAGAACATGAAAAGATGCACAACTTCATTAGTCAACAGAGAAATTAAAACCACACTGAGGTATCACTACAAGGAGTTAAATTAAAATGACTAACAATACCAAGTGTGGAAAAGAATGCAGAGTAACTCAAGCTTCTACAGCTTTCTAGAGGGACTGTGAAGTGGTGCAGATCTTTGGGGATATTTTCACAGTTTCTAGGTTAAGTAAGCACTTAACCATACTAACCAACAATTGCAATGCTAGGTATTCATCAAGAGATATAAAACCACAAAAACACCTATATGCAAATTTTCATAGCATCTTTATTCACACTAGCCAAAAAACTGGAAACCCAAATGTCCATCAACTTACAGATGAATAAAACAACTTTGGGAAATTACTCAACAAAAAGGGACAAACTACTGACACATGCGACACAGATAAATATCAAAGGCAGTATGCGAAGTGAAAGAACCCAGAAACAAAAGACTATAGACAGTATGTATCCATTTTTAAAAAACTCTATATTATGGAAAAGATAAAACTGCAGCAGCAGCAAACCCCATCCGTGGTTGGCGGGGGTGGGAGCGAGAGCGGAGGCGGAGAGGGGGGTGGGCAGGGAGAAGGACCGCGCATGGCATGAGTGGAGTCTTTGGGGGTGACAGAAATCTTCTACATCACAACTGTGGTGGTGATTAGAAGACTGTAAACATTGGTCAAAACTCAACAAACTATACATCTAAAAGGGGGGCGAGGTATTGTATATAAATTGTACCTCAATCTGATCTTTTCTTTAATTAAAAAAAAAGGATGTTGGGAAGCTCTCAGCATCATTGAAATGCCTAAGGAAACAAGCTCAAGGATAAACTTCTAGGAAAATATCCAAAACTATGCTGTAGAATGGGCCTGATGAGAAAATTGCTGCAACTGTCCCTGTCACCAAACCCTAAGTGCGAGGACCCTACCGCAATGACTAATGAGGCCAGCTCTCTATCTGGCACTCAGCCCAGCAACACCATCACCCCCAAAGCCATGCTCTTCTGCAGCTATCCAGGGGGCTCAGTCCAGAGCCCGTTTCTCACACTGTCCTCTTCCAAATCATGGTCTCACCTCTGTGCATCTGACTGGAGAGTCAAAGTCCAAGCTACGAAAGAGGCTGGAAATTTGAGTTCACACTTCTAACAGTGGGAAGTGGACACATGACCTAAGAATTTCTCCAAATATAGAAATACTATTCAAAATAGGATGGCCGGACAGTAACAGGACAAATGGTAAGTGAAAACATTAAAGGCTGTTTCTTTCGTTCTCCTCCCCTTCCCCTTCGGAGCCTGTCTTGGTCAAACCCTCTCTTGTTCCTGCCCTCACAGGCTTCTGCAAGGTGGAAAGCTGAAACTACTCAAGACAACAGGCTTCCTGTCTCTAGTGAAAGCCTGCACTCGGCGAGGAAACCATGCTGGGGGAGAGGAGCTGGGAGGGCCCCCCTCCACACTTGCGAGAGGAGAGAGAGGGCTCCTGGGAAGGGCATGGAAGCTGGCCAAAGTCCTGGAGAAGAGGACCAAGGGAAAGAGCAGTGCTTCCAAGAGGATGGCTGCTCTGGACATCAGGCCCTGTCCTTCCGAGGCTCCTTCTGCTGTGAGCACAGAGGCTGCAGGGCAAGACTTCAAAGGACCCTGGTGGTTCAAACGTGAGGAATGTAGTAGCTACTGCATGGAAGACCAGAGGGGTCTCCCGTGTTTTGGGTCTGTAGGAGACCTTGCTGTGGAGGGGGGGGGGGCCCCAGTAACAACTGATAGTAAATTTCCTGCCACAATGGTAAGAAGAGCTTCAGATTTGCATTCAACTGGACCTAAAGAAAGTAGATGAATGGACAAACCTCATAAACCTCTGTGGGTCCTAGGAATTATAAGCATAATTTTAAAATAAATCTAATGCCCTAAAGATTATATGAAGGACTTAAAAAAAAAAAATCTCAGGCGCCTGGGTGGCTCAGTCGGTTAAGCGACTGCCTTCGGCTCAGGTTATGATCCTGGAGTCCCAGGATCGAGGCCCGCATCGGGCTCCCTGCTCAGCAGGGAGTCTGCTTCTCCCTCTGACCCTCTTCCCTCTCGTGCTCTCTATCTCTCATTCTCTCTCTCTCAAATAAATAAATAAAATCTTTTAAAAAAATAAAAAATAAAAAATAAATCTCTGCACTTTCAAATTTCAGAAATCCCTGTCCAGAGACAGGGCAGGGCATGGGGAGAGAAAACTGACATTCCATGGGCTATGTTTTCAGTGTTTCAGGATTGCCATTTATCACAGGGGTAACTCTCTGGCCAAATTTCAACTTGCCAGTGACTAGCCATTTTCAGGGGGAAAAAAAATCAAAATTCTTTGTTGTTTAGTTTTCTGAAGAACTTCTGAATATCTAGGTTTTTAACCTGGACAACGGCTAGGGTAGGAAGAATGTACCTTTCTTCCCTGGCTTCAGTTTTGCTTTGTTTTCTAAAGAATTTACAGAGTACTTTATATTTTGGTAGGCCTTTCTGACATCATGACACTATAGCTGAATGCCAATATCAGTCTGGTTAGCAAATTGAAGATTTATACTGGGAAATACTAACTAGAGTTTCCAGATGGCAAAAGGCCAAATAAATGGCCTCTACTGTTAAATACAGCCATGTACTCTCAACTTCACCACCTGGCTGAACACAGCTTCTCTCGGCTATAATGAGCAAGCGCCAGTTGTTTAATGAAGCATTCATGTGATAAGAGAGGCTAAATCAACAAGTAGAGTTATTTATGAATAAATAAAGCCATCTGAAACCATCAGGAAGGATGTTATATTCTGAAACCAATTAAATTCTTTTTTTAAAAAAATGGTTCTACTGAAATATTTTATTCTCATTCACCAATAACACTGCCTCCTTCCAAAACTAAACACTATTTTTTAAAATTTTCTTGATCTTGTGAATTTGTCATGACTAGTTTAACTTTTAACTAGTTTAAACCATTCTCCAATGTATACATTTTTCAGTGTATACAACATGAAAAATAAAAAATTTGACATATGGAAATAGGATAAACAAAATGAAAGGACAACCTCCTGAATGGGAGAAAATATTTGTAAATCATGTATCTGATAAGGGGCTAACATCCAAAATACATAACGAACTCATACCACTCAATAGCAAAAACACAAACAATCCAATTTAAAAATGGGCAGGGGGACCAGGGTGGTGCAGTCAGTTAAGCATCTGACTCTTGGTTTCAGCTCAGGTCATGGTCTCAGGGTTGTAGGATGGAGCCCCACATCGGGCTCCACACTCAGTGTGCAGTCTGCTCAAGGCTCTCTTTCCCTCTCCCTCTGCCCCTTCCCCTGACCTGTGTTCTTTCTCTCTCTGCCCCTCCCTCCCTCTAAAATAAATGAATAAATTTTAATTTTTTTAATTTTTTTTAAGATTTTATTTATTTGACAGAGAGAGACACAGCGAGAGGGGAACACAAGCAGGGAGAGTGGGAGAGGAAGAAGCAGGCTTCCCGCTGAGCAGGGAGCCCAATCAAAATGACCCTAGGATCATGACCTGAAGGCAGACACTTAACAGACTGAGCCACCCAGGCACCTCGAATAAAATTTTTTTAAAAAATGGGCAGAGGATCTGAATAGACATTTTTCCAAAGAAGATATACAGAAGACCAACAGGTACACGAAAAGATGCTCAACATCACTGATACTGGGAAATGCAAATCAAAACCACAAGGAGATATCATCTCACATCTGTTAGAATGGCTACAATCACAAAGACAAATAACAAGTGTTGGCCAAGATGGGGTGGGGGGGGAACCAAAGGAAACACTTGTGCACTGCTGGTGGGAATGTAAGTTGGTGCAGCCACTGTGGAAAATAGTATGGAGGTTCCTCAAAAAATTAGAAATGATCCAGCAATTTCACTTCTGTGTGTTTATGCAAAAAAAAAGAGAACACTACTTTGAAAAGATAACATGCACTCCCATGTTCACAGTAGTATTACTTGTAAGAGCAAGATACAGAAACAAATGTCCATCAAAGGATGAATGGATAAAGAAAAAGGGGTATGTTTGTGTGTGTGTGTGTGCACGCACATGCATGCGAATGAGTGCACGCAATGGAATATTATTTGGCCATAAAAAAAGAATGATATCTTGGGTGGTTGTCAATTGAGCATCCAACTCTTGGTTTCGGCTCAGGTCATGATCTCGGAGTTGTGAGATCAAGCCCCACGTCAGGCTCTGTGCTGGGCATGGAGTCTGCTTGGGATTCTTTCCCTCTCCCTCTGCGCCTCCCCCCACTTGTGCTCTCTCTCTCTCCAAAGTAAGTAAATAGATAGTTAGAGAGAAAGAGAGACAGAAAGAATGAAATCTTGCCGTCTGGACAACATACACGGACCCTGAGAGCATCATACTAAGTTAAATAAGTCAGAGAGAAAAAGATAAATACCGTATGATCTCATTTATATGTGGAATCTAAAAACAAACAAACAAACAAAAACCTAAGCTCATGGATGCAGAGAACAGACTGGTGGTTACCTGAGGTGGTGGGGGTAAGGATGGAGTAGATGGGCAAAATGGATAAAAGGAGGACAAAATGTACAAATTTCCAGTTATAAAATGAATGTCATGGGGATGTAATGTACAGCATGGTGACTACAGTTAATAATATTGTACTGCATATTTGAAACTATGGGAGTGAACTTTGAAAGTTCTCATCACCAGAAAAAAAAATCACAACTTTATGTGGTGAGAGAGATTAACTGGACTCACTGTGGTGATCATTTTGCAATACACAAATATCCAACCATGACATTGTACACCTGAAACTAATATAATGTTATGTCAATTACACTTCAATTTTTAAAAATGTGGAAATAGGGAGTTTGTTAGCTATCCTGTTAGAAGTTCTTACTAATCTGAGAATGCAGAGAGATAATAGGGCCTCATAATTATACACTGACCCAGTGCACTGGAGTACTTTCCATGACCTTCCAGGCTCTGCTTAACCTGGCCTCTGCCTGTCTCTCTAGTCAGTCTTACAGTACTTCCTCCCACAGGGGACATTTCTCAGGTCCGAGAATAGACTGGACTCTCCTGGATTAATAGTCATTTCTCTAGCTTGAACTTCTCTCCCTGTTACACACATATACCCTTCTAATTTTACCTATCCTTCAGATTTCAAAATTTCCCTGATCCAAAACAGGTTACATTTCTCCTTTAAATGCCTCCACAGTACCGTATACTTCCTTTAAACTGTAATGAGACTTTATATTCTCTTGGCATAGGTCTTTCTCACCAGATTCTAAGTATGCCTAGGTCCCAGCACACAATGACCATAATACAGCAAATGTCTAATATGTATTTGATAATATTCATCAAAAATTTGTGTGCCAAATATACTTCTAAGCACTTTCCTTTAGCTTAGTAACAAACATGACTGGAAGGTGATATGATTATTAATCATATTTTACACATGAGGACACCAAGGCCCAGAGGTGTTAAGAAAAATGTTCCTATATAACTGGGATTCAAACCAATGTCCAGCCTGACCCAGGGCCTTCCTAACATCTACCCCATACAGCCTCCTAATTATAGTGGAAAGGGCTCAGGACTTAGACTCCAGAGGCCACTACTTACTAGTTGTGTAACCTTGGGCACACTACTTAAACTCTTGGATCCTTCGTATTTTTCCATTTTTATAGAAATAAAAACATCTACCTCCCAAGATCACTTTGAAGAAGTATACATTTAATGCCTGGCAAAAAGGGAGTTTTTAAAGAAGAGTAATTAAATCTGATTTAGGAAAATAGCCCAAAACAGTAATAAATAAGTAAGAAACAGAGAAGAGAAGAAAGAAAGCAGTTGGTATGTATTCACCTACATTCCTATAATTGTCCCAGTGGCAGGAAACTTCTCAAGAAAATTATGGTCATACACTTATTTTGATGCATACCTACCTACAGATCTGGTTTTCTTAGTTATTGAGAGCTCTATGGAGTTATGCTTCAGCATATGTTTAAGTTGAGAGAAAACTTCTTTTGGTGTGTGGGTGAGTACGTATCTATATCCTCCACACCCCCACCATGTAAAAGGCCAAAAGACTCAACACTTTCCTATGACAAAGCAAAAGTGAAATTCAAAAATGAAATGTGAAGTAAAAATATAAAAGAAACATTAGAAAGCAAATAACTGGTAGGAAATAAAAAGATAAATCTAAAGAAACCAAAGATAGTACAGGAAGAATAAGAAAAGAATGGGGACCATAATGGGGTAGAAGGTCCTGTATTGTTGGCAGCATCTGATCCACTGATTAATGTTATTTCTAAGCAGATTAACCAAATCCCAACTGTTCTACATCAGGTCCTTTCTCTAAGCTTTTCCTCCCTCCTATGAGCAAATAAAGAATACAAATTTTAGGGTGCCTGGGTGGCTCAGATGGTTAAGCGTCTGCCTTCGGCTCAGGTCATGATCCCAGGGTCCTGGGATCGAGTCCCACATCGGGCTCCCTGCTCCTTGGGAGCCTGCTTCTCCCTCTGCTTCTCTCCCTCTCTCTCTCCCTCTGTCTCTCATGAATAAACAAAATCTTTAAAAAAAAAGAATGAAAATTTTAAACACACAAACAAAACAGAAGGAAAAAACCCACCCCCACAAGCCAGAAGTGTTCTGAGTTGACGATCACCTGAGTACATCTATTCTTTCCTTCCATTCTGTGCCCATACTAAAATGATAAAGTGATAAAGTTGAAAAGTAAAAAAGAGGAGAATCAGCTCCTCTGTATAATGTTTTAAATAGCGCATCAAGCCACCCTCCCTTCAGCACAGCAGTGCAGTATGGAGACCGTCACATGAGGGGTAGGGCGTAAAGAGATGCTGTCACGGGGCAGGTGGGGGGGACTGTTATTTCCGTCCCAGATGTAGGAAGAACTTTTAACCTTCTGATGCTTTTCCTTACCATAACCTTCTCCATAGCAACCATGGAATTGCAGTGGCAAGAAACAGAAGGGAAGATAAAAAATATACATGTTATACATATACTCACTTATATATAAATCCTGCAAAACTGCTGAATTCAGTAATTTTTTTAAAAAAATCACATATTTCTCTGAAATTTTATATTGCTGTGGAAGACTAACCCACTAAAAAACAGAGTATACTTGTTATTTTTCTATAACACTTACATTTGTTAACAATTATAGCACTTTACAATAGATTTAATGTACCTTTTGAAGTCTAACAGATTTCCCAGTGTTTGGTCCAGAAGAACAACAACAGTAATGTTACAAGACTAAACCTTGTGCCCACTGTATGTTATACCTCTGGCGAAAAGTTTAAGACTAGAAAAGCTAGAAGGGGCCATTCCACCCACAAGGACTGTTCTACCAGGTAAAAGCAGCAAGAAAGGACTACAGTCTCTTTTCAGATACTACTTACCTTAGTTTTTGGTCACTGTTCCCGTTTTGGCTTAACTTTGATGTCTAACTACAGGATCAACAAATATGCATAAAACATACATTTCCACATGAAGAGGTTCTGCAACCAGGCAGGCATGAGGGAGTGTGCTTTCGTGAAGAAAGCACAGCACCCCACAGTACCACCTTACAGAAAGGAAAAGCACCCTTAAGGGTGCAGGTGGCAGTGACATTAGATGAGTGAGTAGATGAGTGAGTGTTCCCCATCAAGACTTGCTCTTGCGAGGGAACAACTATTACAGATCTCATTGTCTCCATTCCTAACCTCTAGGGTGCCTAGACACCACCTCAGAAGGGGTTAGACACCTGTTAGAAGCCTACACTAGAAGCCAGAAGGCCTCCCCAGTGGGGGACTTTGTGACGTTCACTGCTGAATTATTTATTACATATTATGGCGGCCTCAGTTCTCTCACTAAATGGTGAAGTGTTGTTATGGGCTGAGTTCGTAAATTTACATCTAGTAATTTGAAGTCACAGGAAGATACATTTTTATGGCTCCCTTTATTAAAATACAGGGAAACAGGCAATAAGGAATATGGGTACAATGGTTTAAGTGGAGGAGAAATGGGGAAAAAATATTTTGATGACAGGTATATTGTTAATAACTTAATGAAAAAGAATTACTGCTTTTCAGGAATGGGAAGGAAAGTGAGGCCAGAGCACTGGTGTGTGTGTGTGGTGGGCAGGGGAGGATGGGCGGGAGGACAGAAGGAGGAGGTAATGGCTGGGGTGGGGGCGGGGGCTGGGGAGCACTGAGACTCTCACTCTATGCTTCTGCCTTGGTCCACAGGCTCGCGTGTGCCCAGGCCCACTGAATTCTACACTCATTAATCCAGGCAGCTAAACAAACGCCAGGCACTGGTAAGAGTGGCAAACATAAGTGACACATTTTCTACCCCCATGGAACCAACAATCTAGTGGAAATAGAGCTGTTAATCGATTAAACACAATGGTGATAAATGTTATGCAGAGGATACCCACTTCTACTTCTTTTCTCTCAGGATGAGGTACTTTAGATTGTGAGGTTTGGTTTTAATTTGAGAGGCATTTCTCTAACACATTTGGCTACTTCTGGAACCCCTGACCTGTCAACAGATGGATGAGTCTTCCTCAGGTCTCAGGAAAACTAATATGGAGTCCAGGCTAGCTAGTGGTCTGTGACTGAGCCACAGGGCTCAGTGGATGAACGGAGGAGGCAACTCTCCCCCGGAGCCCTAGGACTCTGTCATCTGAAGGGAAGGGGGGTCTGTCTCCTCCCAATCTGCCTGCTAGTCTTTCCAGAGCTGTCTCAGGTTCAGAGAGTATTTCAGTTGAATTCTGATCAAACTGATGTTCAGAAGAAGCCCAGACAGACTGGTCGGGGGATGTTTTCTTTGGCACAAGAGAAAAATGATGGTGAACTGGAGACACCAGGCAGGACAGATAGAACTTTCCACACAGCTACCACTTTTGTGCAAAATTTTAGCAGCTTCTTGCAAGAGTCTGACTGATGGTTCCAGAATGAAACTTAACCAGCTCCACTCCAGCCACAAGGAAAACAAAAGCTGTATACAATAAAATACGTGTTTCCAGCAACTTCTGAGTTAAAGAGCTTTGAAAAGTGTAAAGCACTCTCAGAGTTAAGGTATAACAACTTATACGGTATCAATATGTTCCTTCCAAATGATTTTTAAAGTTCTCTCCTTTTCTCCTCTCAGCAGCCCTAGCCTCTGACTACTCTTTGTACAGTGCACACCATCTTATGTCCTGCTCCCAGGAAGGCCACTCTCCCAGCACCCTGTGAACTAGAGAGAGAATCCCTTAACATTCTGATTCACTCTTTTCAGACAATTCCATGGCTCTTCAAAGTTGTCTGTAGTTTTCAGACTCAGCCAGATGAAAACAGATTACTAAGTGCGAAATGGCTTCCAACAAATAAACTACCAACTTCAGATGCATCCAACACACACACGCACACACACACACATGTACAATCTGAGAAACTGGAGACAAAATCAGCAACCCACACTGGACATCAACAAGAGAACAGCATTAATAAAGTTTTATGAAGAAAATAGCCATTGAGCTGAGGACTATGAGAACAGTAAGATAACCACATTATCCACAATTTTCAAAGGGTTGAATATTTTTTTCATGTTTTTTCCCCCAAAAGAAGGAGAAGTGAGAGGTCAGAGGTCTGTTCTCTTTGTCCCAGTTTCCTAACGAAAATATCCTCAAAGTAACAATCTGCTTCCCTCACCTCCCCTTCTCCCTTGAAGCCAGATTCCAGTGAGGACCACCACCTCATCTTCTACAGAAGTGATCAATAAAGAGGAAGATGATATTGAAGACAGAGGTTTAAACTACCCACAAATGGAGTAATGCACTCCTCAGTTATGAGGAATCTCCTATGGTATTTATGACCATTCTAACACTACATCTCAAGGTATGTGTATATGCACGTAAAACACACAGAAATGACTGAAGATGAGATTGAATCAGATAAGCAGCTCAATTTAAAATTCACTAGTTGTTCTATTTAAAATAATAATTTTCTATTTTTGATGAGGAGTTGGCAGGAATAGCCTTCTCCAGATGCTCACATACCACTATCTAATGGCACGTACTATTAGACAAAACCGTATCTCTGCTGGCTCTGTAACTGAGATGGGAGTTATGTTCCGAAAATAAGTGCGTACACAGACCCAATTCAGTAAATATCTATGAGTTTTGACAAAAACTAAAGTGATACCTTCTATCCAATCCAGTAGTCAGGTGGTGCATTTGGTGAGTCAGCTTTCAAATAAAATAGTGGTCTACAACAAGTTTCTCTATTTTATAAACTAAAGCTTTAAGAAAAAAAAAGCATTTAAATTGTAAGGATTGATTCAATCTTACCTTATTTATTAGCTTTCATTTCCAAGTTGTATTTGGCTTAGGGTACCCTGCAATCAGTATTTCTACCTACAGTGAGTTTTCTATCCCTAAGTGTATCAGTTACCTAAACTGTGTTCAGAAATCAAGTCAGTGAACAGATGGCTTTTGCCACTATTGCTCTCTTATTGTGCTTTCATTAAACATCTCTTTGAAAGTATTTATTTTGAATGGTTTTATGTGCTACTCTGAAGATTCCCATAATAGCTGGGTGAATAAATAGGTTATAGTCCCATAACCATAAAGAGGTGAAGGTTTTGAAAAACTTACAAAACTAATCACACACACACACACAAAGAAAACAGTACTTAACAGAGCTTAAGGATTCATTTTCCTATAAAAATAAAGGTTTAGGGTAAATCCTAGATATGAGAGATCATTTTATTTTTTAATTTATTTTATTTTTTGAGAAAGAGAGGGCTTGAGAGAGCGCGGGGGGGGGGGGCGGGCAGAGAGAGGGGAAGAGAGAATCTTAAGTAGGCTCCAGGCTGAGCACGGAGCCTGAAGCAGGGCTCAATCTCAAGACCCTGAAATCACGACCTGAGCCACAATCAAGAGTCAGAGACTCAATCAACTGAGCCACCCAGGCACCCCGAGATACCATTTTAATGTTTGGGGTTTTTTTATTTGGAGCTTTTCAGAATGTTGAAAGAGTACAAAGTGACCTTAAATATCAACTATTCCAATCCCTTTATTTCATAAATTAAAAAAGTTTCCCACACAACAGGGAAGTCATTGGTCTGAAAGCACCACTGCCAGTCCTGAATTCGCAAATGAGTGTTATTTTCACCGTTATCAGATATGTTGTACAAAGGACAGAAACTTAAATACCCAGGAATAAATCTTAAATACTTATGAACAGGAAGCCTAAAATCTCTGCTTATCTTTTCCACTGTTATTCATTCTACTACTCATTTAAACACTTACCAATTGGTGGAGGATGGAGAAAAAGAAAATGACTTTGAAATCAATTCATCCTAATAATTTCTAGAAGACTTAATTATTTTAAATTTTTTAGATGAAAAGAGGTTGAAATTATAGAAGTGAAATTGCAACTGGTGATTTAAGTAACTTCAATTATCTATGTTTTATGTCTCCCTACCTTCTAATACTTTACATCACAATCCAAATGAAAATTCAATAAATATTCTCTAAATTAGAAAATTAAATATTGGTGCCAATGTTTCTGCATTAGCGCCAACTAAATTCAAGAGCTTTAAAAACTTACTCTGTCATAGAGAAAATACCTAAAAGATATTTGGCAACAACTATTGCCAGGATATCCTGTTTGTGATAATTTGATCCACTGTATAAAAAAACAAAAAATCTATATTTTTTAAGTTAGTGAAATATTGTGATTTAAATTAGACAAAAATGTGTAAAGCATAAAATATCCAAATCATGTACCACAGCATATACAACCGAAGCTGGTAACATGAAGCATAAGTTCTGCAGAAAACCTACAAGTAATTTACAAGCTGTTTAAGAATTAGAAGTAAATCCTGCCACTTTGCTGAATTCCTCTATGAGTTCTAGCAGATTTGGGGTGGAGTCTTTTGGGTTTTCCACGTAAAGTATCATATCATCTGCAAAAAGTGAGAGTTTGACTTCTTCTTTGCTGATTCAGATGCCTTTTATTTCTTTTTGTTGTCTGATTGCTGAGGCTAAGACTTCTAGTACTATGTTGAATAGCAGTGGTGATAGTGGACATCCCTGCCATGTTCCTGACCTTAGGGGGAAAGCTCTCAGTTTTTCCCCATTGAGAATGATATTCGCTGTGGGTTTTTCATAGATGGCTTTTATGATATTGAGGTATGTACCCTCTATCCCTACACTGTGAAGAGTTTTAATCGAGAAAGGATGCTATATTTTGTCAAATGCTTGTTCTGCATCTACTGAGAGGATCACATGGTTCTTGTTCTTTCTTTTATCAATGTATTTTATCACATTGTTTGATTTGTGGATGTTGAACCAAACTTGCAGCCCAGGAATAAATCCCACTTGGTCATGGTGAATAATTCTTTCAATGTACTGTTGGATCCTATTGGCTAGTATTTTGGTGAGAATTTTTGCATCCATGTTCATCAGGGATATTGGTCTGTAATTCCCCTTTTTGATGGGATCTTTGTCTGGTTTGAGGATCAAGGTAATGCTGGCCTCATAAACCAAGTTTGGAAGTTTTCCTTCCATTTCTATTTTTTGGAACAGTTTCAGAAGAATAGGTATTAATTCTTCTTTAAATGTTTGGTAGAATTTCCCTGGGAAGCCATCTGGCCCTGGGCTCTTGTTTGTTGGGAGATTTTTGATGACTGCTTCAATTTCCTTACTGGTTATGTGTCTGTTCTGGTTTTCTATTTCTTCCTGGTTCAGTTTTGGTAGTTTATACGTCTCTAGGAATGCATCCATTTCTTCCAGATTGTCTAATTTGCTGGCTTATAGTTTCTCATAATATGTTCTTAAAATTGTTTGTATTTCTTTGGTGTTGGTTGTGATCTCTTCTCTTTCATTCATGGTTTTATTTATTTGGGTCCTTTCTCTTTTCTTTTTGGTAAGTCTGGCCAGGGGTTTATCAATCTTATTAATTCTTTCAAAGAACCAGCTCCTAGTTTCGTTGATCTGTTCTACTATTCTTTTGGTTTCTATTTCATTGATTTCTGCTCTGATCTTTATTATTTCTCTTCTCCTGCTGGGATTAGGCTTTATTTGCTGTTCTTTCTCCAGTTCCTTTAGGTGTAGGGTTAGGTTGTGTATTTGAGACCTTTCTTGTTTCTTGAGAAAGGCTTGTATTGCTATATACTTTCCTTTAGGACTGTCTTTGCTGTATCCCAAAGATTTTGAACAGTTCAGTAAAGTGGCAGCATATAAAATCAATGCAGAGAAATCAGCTGCATTTCTATACATCAACAACAAGACAGAAGAAAGAGAATTAAGGAGTCGATCCCATTTAAATTGCACCCAAAACCATAAGATACCTAGGAGTAAATCTAACCAAAGAGGCAAAGAATCTATACCCAGAAAACTATAGAATACTCATGAAAGAAATTGAGGAAGACACAAAGAAATGGAAAAACGTTCCATGCTCATGGATTGGAAGAACAAATATTGTAAAGATGTCTATGCTACCTAGAGCAATCTACACATTTAATGCAATCCCTATCAAAATACCATCAACTTTTTTCAAAGAATGGAACAAATAACCCTAAAATTTGTATGGAACCAGAAAAGACCCCAAATAGCCAGAGGAATGTTGAAAAAGAAAAGCAAAGCTGGTGGCATCACAATTCCAGACTTCCAGCTCTATTCCAAAGCTGTAATCATCAAGACAGTATGGTACTGGCACAAAAACAGACACATAGATCAATGGAACAGAAAAGAGAGTACAGAAATGGACTCTCAACCCTATGGTCAATTAATCTTCAACAAAGCAGGTAAGAAGGTCCAATGGAAAAAAGACAGTCTCTTCAACAAATGGTGTTGGGAAAATTGGACAGCCACATGCAGAAGAATGAAACTGGACTCCTGATCCCAGGGTTGTGAGTTTGAGCCCCATCTTGGGTGTAGAGATTAATTTAAAAAATACAATCTTCAAAAAAAAAAGAAATCTGCTGCATTTCCATACACTAATAATAAAGTAGCAGAAAGAAAAATCAAGGATCAATCCCTCTTAAAACTGCACCAAAAACTCTAAGATACCTAGGAATAAACCTAACCAAAGCGGTTAGGAGTTCTCTTAACTCTTCGGCAGAAGACTTGGTTGCACATACAAAGGGCACGATTCTATTCAGCTCAGGAGAGAAGAGCTTTTGGGGTGTTGAAGAGAGACACTCCAGGCTGAGATACTGTAGAGGATCACGGCCTCAGGGTCCATGAGAGTCTCTATTTCCAGGAGAGCTCAGTATCTAATGGCAAATAGGGTGGTGCCCAGGAAGGCAGATGATTACATCAAAAGTCTACGGACAAACTGTGGTCATTATGGGTGATACAGAGATGGCAGGAGGCATGAGAGGAAGTGGCTAAGCCTCTGTAGTAAAAATAGAGTCTTAGAGTGAGAAGAGGGACACCAGTGGAAAGGCTACTGTATTGCAGTGTGGACAGACGTTAGAGCCTTTTGTTGTATAGAGTCCCATTCAAGAGAGGCTGGTTTGCAAGTTGTAGCATAAACTGGAGTAAGTAAAATTCGTTAATGTAAAATACGCTATCTCTCAAACCCAATAAGACCTGAAGACGTTGAGCCCATTTTAACATCTGCTAAAAGGGTCATCAGCTGTTTCTTGACACTGCTAGGGATAGAGTGGCCCCCAGATTGCCAAACAATTTTCAGTAATTTAACAAAGATAGCAAGGCCTTGCACTATGTGTGGGGCAATGGCTCGTGTCCTTTGTGAATATTATTAGTATGTCCTGAATGAGTCTGTTACGGGAATCTCCCTGGAGAAGAGTGTCACCAGTGTGATGTCACTCTTGTGCTTCTGGAGAAGCTGGATGTGATAAAGATCTTGCCTAGAAAGACTGGATGCAATAATGGGGCTATTGAGGTACCCCATGGATAGCTGGGTAGAGGGCTATTGTGTCCCTTCAAAGATGCAGGCAAACTGCCACCGAAAGGCTGCTGAAATAGGCTTTGAACAGAACGTATTAGTGAAATCTCTAACTGTAAAGTATTACCAGTTGCTGATTAGATGGTGTCAGTAATTTTAATAATATTAGGAAGGGGCCTTAATGGGTAAGATTATTGCATGAAAGTTATGGTAATCCACTCCTCGGCACTAGTCTCTCTTTCCAAGTTTAAGAACAGGTCAAATGGTGCTGTTAAATGCAGAAAGAGTAGAAATAATTACCCCTTCTCTATAAAGGTCTTATATATGGGTTTTAATTCTTGAAGGCTCTATTTCAATTTACATTGGGCAATATTAACTATTTGAATCATGGAGTAGGGAGGAGGGCAAGGCAGTCCTCTTTTTCCAAGCCTATTGTAAGTGCCAAAGATGTAGTTTAATTTAATTTATTACCCACTGGGTCAGAACACCAATGCTGACTATGGGATATTTTAGGGCAATAAATGGTATGAACATAGGAAATTTAAGCATACAATAGTTTAAATGGGGTTAAAATAAGGCATTCCTATTTGTTCTCTGTTTTATATTTGATAATTTCCCTGTTGCATGTGGGGCTAACTTATTAAAATGTAATAGGACCCCC
Organism: Eumetopias jubatus; assembly: GCF_037043125.1. NCBI lineage: Eukaryota > Metazoa > Chordata > Mammalia > Carnivora > Otariidae > Eumetopias > Eumetopias jubatus. The sequence goes on from NW_028274807.1 coordinate 63,767,449, forward strand.
GTGTATAGGATTACCTTGTTTAAATTTATTGGGATTCTCAGGTGTAACCATAATCTGAGCCCCAGCATTAATTAAGACCACGGAGATGCAGTTCAGCAGATGTTAAAATCAGAACTCATGTAGAAGTGCAAAAGTCAATCAGTGCCTTTTTATCTTCTTGTTACATAAATTCTTCTAGGACACTATGACTTTCCAATTGAGTCAAATTGTAGACCTCTGATTCGGTACTTTGTTACCTCTCCATATATCCAAGTATTTGTTTGTCTGTTGGGAGTTTTTTGGAGGTTACTACAAATACTTCAGTGAGATCCTCTCTATTTGCTCATATTTATAAATTTCTTCCTCCAGGGGGCCTCAAATAAGTATCATTACTGTTAGGGGCCTCCCCCATGGCAATGATGGCTTAACTGGGTCAGCTTTGAATTAACCCCTTGGCTTTGCCACAAAGTACCATGGGTGTTTTTCTCTATAATCTTGAAATATTTGGGATGCAGCTAAACTAGTACTTAAAGGGACATTTACAGCTTTAAATGCTTATATAAGAAAATTACATAATAAAGCAAATAAAATGTATAACAGTTGTTATTGCTATAATCAGAGACAAAACTAAAGAACAATAAATCTTTAAATTGATGGGTTAGCAAGAAAAACTATTTATGTGCCAAAAGTAAATACATCCAACCCTTAGAAATAAGATTAGCTATAAATTCATATTTTAATGTAAAATTTTTGAAGTATAACACATGTATAGAAAAATGTTCACATCTCAAGTACATGCCTTTGTGTACTTCACCTCTGGGGAAAGGAATACATTCATTTTTTTATTTCGCCAATTAATCTGAAATTAATTTACCACTAAAAGTTGACTGTAGTCCTCAAACTCAAGGTTTGGAATAAATTAAATTAGGCTAGGGGATGAGGGGACAGTTACCAACACAAAAGCTTAGGAAAGAGGGAAAATATAAAGAATTAGCCCTATATTTATTGAGTCAGGAATGGAAAGACAGATTTGTTCAGAAAAAATAGGTAATTCCCCATGACACATATAATACCTGATGTCACCAACTCTTCCTAAAGAAATCATAGCACATACACACGCTCCCACTGTGCTCTATGCTTTCTCTGTTTATGGAGAAACACATGGGCTTTAGCATGAACGGCAAAAGAGATACAATGCCATCCACTAACGTAAACCATTCTAAGAGATTTGATCTGTTCTATCACCTCACCATCATTTCAAACTTCCTCCAGTTAAGTGTTAACAGTGAAAATTCTTCAAGTCACGATTCTATGATCAAAAGTGTGCTATTTCCCCATTATACATGATAAAGCATTATTCTAGCAATAGCAGATACTGACTGCCACCATGAGATACAGCATTATGATGACAGTTAAAAAATTTCTAAGGCAATACACATTTCTTTTAAAGATTTTGTTTATTTGACAGAGAGAGAGAGAGCACAAGTAGGCAGAGGGAGAGGGAGAAGCAGGCTCTCCGCCAAGCAGGGAGCCGGACGTGGGGCTCCATCCCAGGACCCTGAGATCATGACCTGAGCCGAAGCAGCCACTTAACCGACTGAGCCACCCAGGCGCCCCAAAGGCAATATACATTTTATCTACTTAGTAAATAATACATAAAGGTTAAAGTTTCACATTGATGTACTTCTTTTAGTGGTGAAAAATACACACACGCAAACACATATACACTCCAATTTTCTCCATCATCCCTAGAAAGGCACTGATAATATATTCCTTAAAGTTTAGGGGTGGCGGGCGCCTGGGTGGCTCAGTTGGTTAAGCGACTGCCTTCGGCTCAGGTCATGATCCTGGAGTCCCGGGATCGAGTCCCACATCGGGCTCCCTGCTCAGCAGGAAGTCTGCTTCTCCCTCTGACCCTTTCCCCTCTCATGTTCTCTCTCTATCTCATTCTCTCTCAAATAAATAAATAAAATCTTTAAAAAAAAAAAAAGTTTAGGGGTGGCAAAAAAACCCACCCTTATTACTCCCTATGGAATTTTCTCCTCAAACTGGAGATTCACCCAATACCAGAAGCCTAGCACCAAAGAGCTTTTTAAAAAATACTTAAAAAACAAATGTATAAATTGCTGCTAGAGAGCAGATTAACAGCTGTAGGTCAAGCAGGTAAACAGTTCCGCCCAATCCCACACTAAGGTATATGTAAGTTGGTAGATAGCAATGAGTGAATATTTTTATAAACCATTATATCAGCTCTCTCTGATGAAGCTTTCTGTAATGATGGAAATGTTCCATATTTGCACTATCCGATACGGTAGCCACTAGCCACATGTGGCTATTAAGCACCTGAACTGTAGTTTGTGTAACCAAGGAACAGAATCTTAATCTTAATTAATTTAAATTTAAATATCCACATAAGGCTAATGGCCAACATATTGGATAGCACAGTTTTAGATTCTTAGTCTTTTAATAGAGCTGAACTACTTACCATGCATGGATTCCTCACACCAGGGACTGCAGACTGGTAATACATGGACCAAACTTGGCTGACAAATGAGTTTGGTTTGGTGATCGCAGCATTTTTACTTTTAATGTAAATTAAATACTTTTAGACAGGTACTCACCAGTTGACCATTATATCTAACATTTTTTTAAAAAGATTTTATTTATTTGAGAGAGAGAGAATGAGAGAGAGAGAGAGCACATGAGAGGGGGGAGGGTCAGAGGGAGAAGCTGACTCCCTGCCGAGCAGGGAGCTTGATGCAGGACTCGATCTCGGGACTCCAGGATCATGACCTGAGCCGAAGGCAGTCACTTAACCAACTGAGCCACCCAGGCACCCTTATATCTAACATTTCTTGTTCTAAATTCTTCACATGTATTAGCTCAATCTTTATGACCTTTATATAAGTTCTATGATTACATACTATTTTCTCTAACTTACAACTAAGAAAAGTGAGACACAGGGGGATGAAGTAATTTGCCAACTTACTGCTAACAAATGCTGGAGCCAAATTTTGAATACAAAAAGTCTGGTTCTGGAGTCCCTGCCTGAGCTTCACCACCAGGCTCTCCACTGCTTGCAGGCTAGCTTTTTTGCTTCCAATCATCACCAACCTCACTAGCAACATATTTCAAACATAAGTTCTTCAAAGTAATTACTAATCTCCACTTCAGGCTTGTTTTAAGGGGTGAAATGAACTTCCACTTTGAAACAACGGCCAGCTACTAACAAAGGTTACAGGCTAAAATAAAGAGACTGCTGGTTTTGTTACCGTTGTGAGCAGCAGTCAAGGAACCAGCATTCCTTTATTCATCTCCAAGAAAGGACATCAACCTCTGAATTTTCTTATCTTTCCTACTCTCTCTGAGCTACTGAGCCTGTTAGATATTTTCACTTTGACTAGGAAAACATTAACAAGCTGCACACCCTTCCTCCAAATTCAGTGGTGCTGAAATCCAAAAGGAGAAATTCAGAAGAAAAAGGAAACCCTAAACTTAACACTGCTTAGTCTTCAAATCACCTTGTTTCTTGTATTTCTTGGAATCACAGACACTGCCACAATGTTCTCTATATTTCACAGGAGACCTTTAAAAAACTTCAAGTCGCGTTCAAGGAAGGGTTAAAGTTCACAGTTAACACTGCCAATAATGAATGCCACTATTGTTCCTTTATAAAGGAGAGAGAGAAATAAATCAAAGCTGACAAATGTGGCAGGGAACCAGAATCCAGAAACCGTCATAATTACCATCACTGTGGCCACCATTCATGCTTTAGAGGGAGACTCAAGGCAGAATGTCGGCCTGTTTTGTGACTAAATTTGGTAGTTTCAGCTCTCCCTTTTCTTACTTTAACACGATGTACTCAGAGATGACTTATATGAGGACTGTGGCCAGGAATCTTCTAGTCATGCATTTCATTTGTCTCCAACTTTCCTTAGTCATTGGGAAAAAAACAAGGATGAAGTTATAAGCAGTAAGATAAAGAAAACCATTACAAAGGGATACACGCAAATTCACTAAAGTAACATCAAGAATTATAAACATTTGGTAGTTTGACTGCTTCTGCCACTGGAATGAATTTAAAAATGAAGAACACTAGATTTAATTGCAGGGAGTAAAAAGCTGAGATAATGACAAGTTCAGCCAGTGGCCTGAAGGATTAATAAGTATATTTTATAATAGATGTTCTTCAACACATAATTATCATGAAAGGCATTATTATTATAATAAAATAAAATAGAAATGTAGATGAACAGAGAAGAGATATTTTATTAAGGGCAAACTTTGTCCTTAGCATTGAGTTAAGTGTTGTGAGAAATACAAAAACAGCAAATGAGACTGCATTAACAGAAGTCATCAACCCATTTCATACATTCCAAGAACTAATGCCCTCTTGGCTCCCAGAAATTTTACTTCTGCTGGATGCTATGGACTACAGAGGCACCTGTGAAATATGTGTGGGGGAGACAAATTGTTTTACCAATAAATAAAGTTGAACACACCAGATTTCACTGGATGTTAAAGAATGCACTCTGGAGGTGCTGTCTGGATCAGGCATGAAGTACAAATAGACTCTCAGCCCTCCAACGTGCATAGATTATTCTCTAAACAGGGATCCACTTTTGATGTTCTCTACCATGAATTGCAGGCCACAGGTCTCTGCTTAGGGAAGACCTAAGCCACTAAAAAAGATCCCTGATTTAGATTACACATGCTAATGGATGTGAAAAAAGGATGAAGCCGACATGGCTTAACTCAAAAGGGAAAGACTGTGGCTAGTCTGAGTCCTGAGTGAGACCTGGACAGGAAGGAGAACAATCAAACAGCAAGGACGTAGGACCATACTCCAACAGAGGAAAGAGTGATGAATTCCTCTGAGAAACATGTCAAGAATTACTCCTGATGGAATGATAGGTAAGTAGTAACACTCTGGGATAACATGACCCTACAAAGAAGTTACTAGCACAGGGGCACCTGGGTGGCTCAGTCGGTTAAGCGGCTGCTTCAGCTCGGGTCATGATCCCTGAGTCCTCGGATCGAGCCCCACGTTGGGCTCCCTGCTCCGCGAGAAGCCTGCTTCTCCCTCTCCCTCTGCCTGCCTCTCTGCCTACTTGTGCTCTCTCTCTCTCTGTCAAATAAATAAATAAAATCTTAAAAAAAAAATTTACTAGCATAGCCATTCCTAGATGGTTTTCCTTGTCAAATTCACAGGAAAGCAAATCCTATGAATAGTAAAATTTGTCTCTTCAAAGAGAACAAACAGACAATAGGTGTCCTAAATTTTTAGAAGAGCAAGGTCGAGGAAGCCTTGATAGGGAGATAAAACAGCTGTGTGTGTGTGTGTTTTAATTGTTGCTGTTGTTATTAATAACAAACGTGTGGAATGAAAAGGTGATATCCAGGTAACATAGCCCAGTCCTTTGTCAAGGCTCCCAAAGAATCACTGAAATTAAAACTGTCTGATATCTAAGACTTCTTTTAAAATGTTCCTATTATCTGGCCTGTCATACCATTTCAAGGAATCTACTTATCCCCAGGAAACAATCAAGGAAGCAAAGGTTTACAGGACACAGTCTTTGAGATGCTAGTCTGCTGTCTCCCTGGTGTTGGCCTCACTGAAAGAAATTCCTTTCTTGCTTCACCACCACTCGTTTCTCTGCCTTTGGACTTTGCCAGCGGTGAGTGGCCGAACCTGGTCTGTGTGGGACCCCCAGAGCCAGGTGCTCTAGCAGCCCTGTGCAACCAGCAACATCAGGATTCAAACTCAGGCTAGTATCATGGGAAGGGTCTGCTACTGAGTTAGAAGAGCTGCACGCAAGTCCTGGAAGCTGTGTACAAGTTACTGAACCTCCACAAACCGCATTTTCTTACCTATAAAATGTGGAAGACAGGACGTGCCTCTAAACTCAGAAACTCCTTTCTAAGAAACTCAACTTTGCAGTGATTCAGGCCTTCTTCTGAAGAGGAGAGCCTCTTAATGAGTGACAGAGAACCACCAGACACTCAGAGGATGAGACCTATGGTGATCCAAACACATTTAATCTGAATTTCAAGGGGCCTGTTGCCAAAAGGAGTTGTACAGATGTTCTGTGCTGCATAATCTTCATACTGTTCATTACTGGCTACAGTCTTTTAGGATTTGTTGTCTGGGTACATGGTGACCCCAGGAGAGGGGCCTATCCTACAGACAGCAAGGGCCACTTTTACGGCCACACGTTCTCACCCAATGAGAACAAGGCCATTTTGTTTTACTTTAACTTACTCAGCTGTATCAGTGCCTCTGTGGTGGTAAAACTAAAGTGCCCTATCACACAGATCTGTGTCTCCAAGTGCCCAGAAAAATTTTTAACATACATGGAAACACCTTTTACATAAGAACAAACAAAAACTATTGGATATACCACAGCCAGTTCTGCAAGTCTACTTTTGTTAAGCCTGCAAAGACTCTCACACATGTTTTACTGAATGATGATTGTCCAACAGTGATTTTTCCAAGCAAATCATTTCTTCAGAATGTCTCCCTGAATTCTCTACTAAAAATAGCACTTTGACAGTAGGAAATAAGACAACATTTGAAGATGGGAGTGGAAGGACAAGAAATGCTGTAGAACTCACAGAAGCTACAAATCGTATTGATGAAATCCTGGATGCAAGGGCAATTGGAATGAAAATATTTGAAGACGAAGCAACAACTTGGTATTGGATTCTCTTTGGCCTATCACCACGCTCTTTAGTTGGATGTTTGTGATACTCGTGAGATTCATAGCTGGATTCCTCCTCTGGCTCTTCAAGGTGGGTGTTATCAGAATTTTAAGTTATAGAATATGGCACTGTGACCAGGAATACAGCAGTCTTCAGGGACGGCCAAATTCTGACTTAATCAATTACGAGATCGGGTTTCAGACTGACTTAAACATGTACTTTCAACTGAAACAATCATGGTTCGCATTTAGTGAGTGGTTTTTATTTTTTTTTTAATTTTTTTTTTAAAGATTTTATGTATTTAATTGACAGAGAGAGAGAGAGAGACAGAGAGAGAGGGAACACAAGCAGGCGGAGTGGGAGAGGGAGAAGCAGGCTTCCCATCGAGCAGGGAGCCCGATGTGGGGCTCGATCCCAGGACCCTGGGATCATGACCTGAGCCGAAGGCAGTCGCTTAACCAACTGAGCCACCCAGGTGCCCCTAGTGAGTGGATTTTAGAAACCTTGTTAAAGTTATAATAATGGAAGAAAATCTTTTTTGTCTAAAGGAAATCTTGGGTGCATGTTACATTTGAACTAAAAGAAAAAATAAAACCATTCTAGTTTCTTACTTGAAAAAAAATAAAGGAAGTCTTGGGTTGTTGTAAACTGTTAAATACACTTATCACTAATGTCATTAAAGTAAATGTGTCTATGATCTTAGTAGCTACAGTAAACAGAAAAGTCGCTGGGGGAATTTAAGAAAATATTACTTTACAATTATCTCATGCTATCTGTCTTCAACTTAAAATAGTTTGGATATGGATGTTTATAGCCATTAACTTGACATCCAGAAAAGGTGTTTTAAAAGGAAAAAAAGTTTTATTTTTCAAACCTGTTTTGAAAACACACAAAAAGGGCACCTGGGTGGCTCAGTCAGTTATGCGTCAGACTCTTGTTCAGACTCAGCTCAGGTCATGATCTCAGGGTCATGGGATGGAGCCCCAGATAAGGCTCCATGCTCAGTGGGCAGTCTGCTTGAGATTCTTCCCCTTTTCACTCTCCCTCCCCCTCTGCTCCTTCCCTGTTCATGTGCGCACTCTCTCTCTAAAATAAATAAAATCTTGTTGCCCACCAGACCAGAGTGTTCCATGGGCCACTAAGAGAAAGTGCAGGACAGGTATTCCCGGCGCACTGGGAGGGCTGAGCCACTAAGGTGCCCTGGCACTGGGGGAGCGTGAGGACCCCAACCACACTGAGACAGCCCGCAGAGTCCTTCTCGTGTTTTCTTTCTGCCTCTTCCCCGACCATGTGCTTTCCTGCACCTGTTCTGCAGCTGGGCACCAAATGGTTCCACTGGGACAATCAAAGCCTCTTCTTCATGGTCACCGTTACTTGGGACAGTTGGCAGAGTTCATAGAACCTGACCTTTGTTCTGGGCACCACTGTAGATTCAAGCAAGGTACCTGCAAGGGTCTAATATGCACTGTCATCTCCCTGGTGACATTTGAAAATGCTTCTATCTTCATCAAAGAAAAATTTAGTTGAAAGATGCTTTCTGATCAGAGGGAGGCAAGATGGTGGAAGAGTAGGGGACCTCATTTCATCTGGTCCCTTAAATTTAGCTAGATAACTATCAAATCATTCTGAACACCTATGGATTCAATCTGAGATGTAAGAAAAGAACTGCTGGAATTCTACAAATACAAAAGTGACCACTTTTTGCAAGGCAGGAGGTGAGGAGAAGTGAATCTGAGGGGATATATCCAAAGATAAATGGTGGCGGGGAGGGAGCCTCTGTAAGCGGGCTACCAGAAAGTGATATAGCAGTGGAGCACAAAATCAGAACTTTTAGAAATCTTCTCCAGTGAAAGATGTCCCTGCCTGAAAGGTGCTCGGGTGACAAAAGAGGGCAGAATCCTAGGTAGGACAATGTGGTCTCAGAATCCCCAGGGTCACAGAAAGAATGGAGGTACCTGAGCCGGCAGAGTTCCCAAGTATTGGATCAGGTAAACCAATTACAGTCAGCAAGCCCAGGAGTAGGCTCTCAGCTGGGTTTGCCATAAACCCCTAATGGCAGCACGACTGGGCAACTTCTCTCTGTGCAACTTCTGGGCATCTTCTCTCCACTGGGACCCTCCTCCCTCCCCTCAGGTGTGCACCACAGGAATGTGCAGAGTTTGGTGCACACAAAAATGAAGATTGTTTTCCCTGAGGGTTTACTGAAGAGAGGGTGCCACCATCCTTCAGCTCCGGGACTGGGATCTGGTGGGGCCATTTTTATTTTCATTCTCTGAAGTGGTGCGGAAAGCCTTCAGGGAACAAAAGCCACATAGAACAACCAGGAGCACCTCACACTGACCCCAGCCCCCTGGCAAGGGGTGGTACAACTCTGCCCAGGCAAAGACACCTGAAAATCAACACAGCAGGCCCCTCCCCCAGAAGACCAGGTGTAACATCAGGGGAATGCCAAGTTTACCAAGCACACAGAACTGCAAAACTCCAGCACTAGAGGAAAATAGTATATAGAATTCGAGGGTTTTTTCTCATGATTCTTTTATCTTTAAGTTTAAAATTTTCCTTTTCTTTTTTCTTTTTTCCTTTTTAACTAGTTTCTTATTTTATCAACTCTTTGTTTTTGTCTTTTTTAAATTTTCATGTTTACATTTACATTTTCTAGATATATTCTTCATTTTTGGCTTCCTTTCACTGTATTTAATTTTATTTTTGTATATATAAAAGGCTTGCTTTCTTTAGAATTATGGGATTTAGTGTCTTCTAACAAACAGACCAAAAAACACCCAGGACCAAGTGGATCACCCTGTTTTGCCCACCTGGGAGATTATATTTTTTCTTTCTTTTCTTTCTTTCTTTCTTCTTTCTTTCTTTTCTTTCTTTCCTTCTTTTCTTTCTTTCTTCTTTCTTTCTTTCTCTTTCTTTCTTTCTTTCTCTTTCTTTCTTTCTTTCTTTCTCTCTCTCTCTCTCTCTCTCTCTGGATCATGGTTGATATTTTTGATTTTGTTCTCTCGTTCATCCATTGTTCTCTGGGCAAAATGACTAGAAGGAGGAATTCACAACAAAGGAAAGAACCAGAGGTAATACTTTCTGTCACAGATCTAATCGATAATGGATATAAGTAAAATGTCAATGCTGGAATTCAGGATAATGATTATAAAGTTACTAGCTGGGCTTGAAAAAAGCATAAAAGACACTAGAGACTCTCTTAGAGCATAAATAAAATCTAATCAGGCTGAAATAAAAAATGCTTTAACTGAGATGCAGTCTAAATTGGATGCTCTAACAGTTAGGGTAAATGAGGCAAAAGACAGAGTCAGTGACATAGAAGATAAGATGCTGGAAAGGAAGGAAGTTGAGGAAAAGAGAGAAAAACAGCTAATGCACCATGATGGGAGGCTTTGAGAAATCAGCAATACCATAAAGCAAAACAATACTGGAATTACTGGGGTCCCAGAGAAAGAAGAAAGAGAGAGAGAAGGCATATTTGAGCAAATCATAGCTGAGAACGTCCCTAATCTGGGGAAGGAAACAGGCATTCAAGTCCAAGAGGAATATAGAATGCCCCCCAAAATCAATAAAAATATACCCCAACATGTAATAGTGAAGCTTGCAAATTTCAGAGATAAAGAGAAAATCCGTAAAAGCAGCTCGAGACAAGAATTCCTTAGCCTACAAGGGTAGGAACATTAGACCTATCCACAGAAACCTGGCAGGCCAGAAAGGGCTGGCATGATATATTCAGGGTGCTAAATGAGAAAAATATCCAGCCAAGAATACTTTATCCAGCAAGGCTGTCATTCAGAATGGAAGGAGAGATAAAGAGCTTCCAGGACAAACAGAAACTAAAAGAATTTGTGATCACTAAACCCGCCCTGCAAGAAATATTAAAGGGGGGGGGGCGCCTGGGTGGCTCAGTTGGTTAAGCGACCGCCTTCGGCTCAGGTCATGATCCTGGAGTCCTGGGATCGAGTCCCGCATCGGGCTCCCTGCTCGGCGGGGAGTCTGCTTCTCCCTCTGACCCTCTTCCCTCTCGTGCTCTCTATCTCTCATTCTCTCTCAAATAAATAAATAAAATCTTTAAAAAAAAAAAAAGAAATATTAAAGGGGATCCTGTAAACGAAGAGAGAGCCCCAAAGTAATATAGACCAGAAAGGAATAGAGACAATACACAGAAACAGTGATTTTATGGGTAATACAATGGCACTAGATTCATATCTTTCAATGGTTACTCTGAATGTAAATGGGCTAAATGCCCCAATCAAAAGACAAAGGGTATCAGATTGGATTAAAAGGCAAGACCCATCCATATGCTGTCTACAAGAAACTCATTTTAGACCTAAAGACACTTCCAGATTGAAAGTGAGGGGTTGGGGAACCATTTATCATGCTAATGGACCTCAAAAGAAAGCTGGGGTAGCAATCCTCGTATCAGACAAATTAGATTTTAAACCAAAAACTGCAGCAGGGGATGAAGAGGGACACTATATCATACTTAAAGGGTCTATCCAACAAGATCTAACAATTATAAATATTTATGCTCCTAATTCGGGAGCAGCCAATTATGTAAACCAATTAATAACCAAATTAAAGAAATACATTGATAATACAGTAATAGTAGGGGACTTCTACACCCCACTCACAGCCATGGACAGATCATCTAAGCAGAAGAATAACAAGGAAACAAAGGCTTTTAAATGACACACTGGACAAGATGGACTTCACAGATATATACAGAACATTCCATCCTAAAGCAACAGAATACACATTCTTCTTGAATGCACATGGAACATTCTCCAGAATAGATCACATACTAGGTCACAAATCAGGTCTAAACAGGTACCAAAAGACTGGGATTATTCCCTGCATATTTTCAGACCACAATGCTTTGAAACTTGAACTCAATTACAAGAGGAAATTTGGAACGAACTCAAACATCTGGAGGTTAAAGAGCATCCTACTTAAGAATGAATGGGATCAACCAGGAAATTAAAGAATTAAAATGCAAGCTGGTACAGCCACTCTGGAAAAGAGTATGGAGGTTCCTCAAGTTAAAAACAGAGCTACCCTACAACCCAGCAATTGCACTACTAGATATTTACCCCAAAGACACAAATGTAGTGATCTGAAGGGGCACCTGCACCCCAATGTTCATAGGAGCAATGTCCACAATAGCCCAACTGTGTTAAGAGCCCAGATGTCCACTGACAGACAAATGGATAAAGAAGATGTGGTATACACACACACACACACACACACACACACACACACACACACACACACACACACATATACATACATACACAATGGAATATTACTCAGCCATCAGAAAGGATGAGTATTTACCATTTACATCAACGTGAATAGAACTAGAGGGTAGTATGCTGAGCGAAATAAATCAGAGAAAGATTATCATATCGTTTCACTCATATGTGGAATATAGGAAACAGCACAGACGACCATAGGTGAACGGAGGGAAAACTGAATGGGAAGTCATCAAAGAGGGACAAAAGCCAGGAGAGACTCTTAACTATAGGAAACAAACTGAGGGTTGCTGGAGGGGAGGTGGGTGGCAGGATGGGGTAACTGGGTGATGGGCAGTAAGGAGAGCACGTGATGTGATGAGCACTGGGTGTTACATGCAACTGATAAATTACTGAACACTACATCTGAAACTAATGATGTACTATATGTTGACTAATTGAATTTAAATTAAATAAATAAGTAAATTTTTTAAAAAGCACACACACACCAAAAAAACACCAATTTTTCATAGTAAGACTTTTAAACTGTTAACAGGAATTAGAATAATAAGTAACAAAATAAATTTATATTTTTGAAAAAAGATGCAAATATTTACAAAGAATTATGTATATTATAGGATTACTTAAAATGGTGTTATTTTTAAAATAACCTAGATATTCAGTAACAGAGAAATTATTCATCAACAAACTATCTACAGCTGTTTGTTTTCATTAAAAACACATTTAGGGGGCACCTGGGTGGCTCAGTTGGTTAAGCATCCAACTCTTACTTTCAGCTCAGGTCTTGATCTCAGGGTCCTGGGATCCAGCCCCACATCTGGCTCCACACTAAGCGGGGAGTCTGTTTCTCCCTCTGTTCCTTCCCCTGCTCGTGCTCTCTCTCTCTCAAATAAATAAATAAAATCTTAAAAAAATAAAAATAAAAATAAACACATTTAGGGGAAAGGGGAAATGATCCTGTTATAATATTAGGTGATAAAAAGCAAAATATAAAATTCCAAAAATGTATTGTATCAAATATTTACATGTAAAATGTATACCATAAGGCTTTGTCATAATGTTTATACATCTAATAAATTATTAGTTTTTTCTGGTTGATTAATATCTATTTTTAATAGCATTTGTTTCTCCTAGCTATAAAGCATATAATTTACTTCAGGCAATTTAGGGGGAAAAAAACATAAAAATAGAAAAAGAAAATAAAAATCACGTCTAAAGTCACCACTCAGAGATGAAGACTGTTGGTGTACATTATTTCTGATCTTTTTCCCGTGCATTTATCATATTACTCCTATTGTCACAGGGTGACATTACAAATCTATTTTTGGCAGGGGTTATTTTCTGTGGTAAATAATACAAATTTATTTTTGAAACATTCAGTTGGGAAAAGAAAATGCAGTCTCTTTCATTTCTATAGCTGATTTAATCACCCTCAGGAGCCCCATCAGCAATATTTCAATCTCTTCTAGTTTATTTTTTTTTAAAGATTTTATTTATTTATTTGAGAGAGAGAGAGAATGAGAGATACAGAGCACGAGAAGGAAGAGGGTCAGAGGGAGAAGCAGACTCCCCGCTGAGCGGGGAGCCCGATGCGGGACTCGATCCAGGGACTCCAGGATCATGACCTGAGCCGAAGGCAGTCGCTTAACCAACTGAGCCACCCAGGCGCCCATCAATCTCTTCTAGTTTAAACAAAGCTTCAGCTTAAATATTTACCTATTGAAAATCTGACCTGTCACAAATGCTGGTTTATGACATGGTCCCCTCTGGAAGACTGTCTTTAGGACAAGTCTCTGGGAGCTCTCTCACCCCGTTTCCAACCTTATCCAGGAAGAATAAGGGAGACAATACATGATGGGGCTCACGAGATCCTTCTGACCCAAACAATGTCCCCTGGACATCACCGCTCTTGTTGGCTACAATGCGGCTCTCTTCCTTGGACTGGTTCCTGCTGAGCTGTGGCTGGTCCTAGGCTTCGTATGGACTGCTTGCTGGCACGCCTCCTGGCCTGTGGTCCCAGAGGGCTGGCTCCGGCCATGAAGCCCTGCATGCACAGACCTCTGGGCTCCAATACTGAGCTTCTATAGGGCCACAGGATTTTTCACACTCCCACACCATTTTCAATCCTCAAAACTCACTGTACTGTCCACTAAAAAAAGAGTCAAGTTTACTATATATAAATGATACCTCAAAAAAAAAGCTATATATTTAAAGTGGTAAAGGCAGATTTGCCAAAAATGTTCCCTTAAGCAAAAAGGAAAAGTCTCCAAAATAATGAATTAACCACATCATAAAGAAGTCAGAAAAAAAATAACAAAATAAACTCCAAAAACATAAAAGAAAAGGAATTTTAAAAATGATTCTAAGGCTTCCAGCTTGAGGTAAATGTGTGAATGGCACGACCCGGTGGTATAGTAAGGGCATAGGGGCAAATCTGACAACACGGGGTGTGCTGTTTACACCATCAACTTAAAAATAAGAATAAAGCTGATTAAAATCCAGTTGGCTTCTTTTTGTCACCATGAACCAGCAATTCTAAACAAGGTCACTGATAAATTATTCTCTGAAAAAACTGTGTTGGTCTAAATTCTAAACAAGTGCAACAGTGACTATTAAGTTTTAGTAATACATACATAAGCTTGGAGTTGGCATATTTTTTATTTCTTAACCTCTAATAAGCATGGTATTCTACCTGGAAGTTATTTCACAGAAATTATGAATTACAAGGGATTTACATTTATGGAATCTAGGGCCTGGCCTCTAATTCATGTTTGTTTCAAAGGACTGGGGCTCACTTCCGGTGTTCTGTCTCCAACCACATAGTCCTGTGTTTGAAGAGTAGATTCCCCATAAACAGGATGAGCATAGTGGTTGTAAAAGAAACATACCGGAATCATTTCAACTCTGCCCCTCCCCTCACTCATGTGCTCACTCGCGCTCTCTCTCCCGCTCACTCGCTCGCTCTATCTCAAATAAATACAATTTTTTAAGAAAAATGAAATAAAATAGGAAATACAGGTAGAGGAAGTGTCTGGGAAAAAATGATCTGGGCTCAATTCTAGACACTGAGTTTGAAGGTGCTGAGGGACAAGCAGATAAACATGCCCAGTAGGTAGCCAGAAAGATAGGAAAAAAGCAAGCTCTAGAAGTCACAGTGGGGCCAGTGAAATCGTGAAACTGAACAGAAGATCCGTCAAGTAAAACGCAAAAATTAAAAGCCAGAACTTCATGGTACAGCCACATTTAGGGGCAGGCAGAGGAAAGGGCACTGGGGAAAGAGCAAGAATGACTTAGTGCAGGGGGATGACAAGTACCAAGAGGAGAAGAGTAAGTAAGCACAGGCAGAAAAATCTGTAAAGTCAATTTGTAAGTTTAAGTCAATTTATTATGAAACCCGAATGGCAACCACCCTGCATTTGGCAACCAGGAGGTGTTCAGTGATCTTTATAAAAGCAGTTCCCAAAGGATAGTAGATCTGGCCACTTTGCTGAAACTTAAATCTGCATAATTACGAAGCCACATTCCCAAACTTAGGTGAGCCAGAGTGGGACTCCCAGGGCTTCAGGGACCTATATAAGGAGGTCCCTGAACCACACACATCAGGATTATCTGAGGCACTTGTTTAAAATTCCTGATTCAACGACCCTACTTCATTCAAATCAGAATCTCAGGAGGCAAAAACAAGACGTGTCTTTAATGAGCTCTCCAGATAATCCTTACACATGCTTAAATTTGAGGACCCCTGGTCTATATGCTCTTCATGGCTCAGTCTACTTCTGCCATTCTGTAGTTCAATAGTTTCTCCCTCTCTGAAAACAGGATGCTAAAGCAAGGACTGTTAAAATCCACCCAGAAGTCAGACATTACCTGATAAACATATAATAAACAGAAGTCCTCAGGGCAGAAATAATATTTTTGCTTTTCATTTATACGAATCCATTGTGATTATGTGGTCCCATCATTCTGACGATGATCACTTCATGGAGGAAGTGCTCTGGCCATGTAGAAGGACTACATCTGTACGTAGCTAAGACACCCCTAGAGATGGGGATTGGGGGCAGGGAAACTAGGTAAAACGAGAACGAAAAAGAAAAAGTTCTGTTTGGTGGCACTGAGGTGCTAAAAAGGTCATGCAACCTAAAAGCACTACATTACTATTGTTAGATACCTTCAAAAGATATTCCGTGTTAGCATCTTTCATTTGGTTGCAGGGGGGAAAGCTGTATTTCTGTTCATCTACATATAGAAATAAAGAGTCAACGTTTTTATCATAAAGAGAAGCAGGGAATCAATGTTTTTTCCCTTAGGGAGGCTACAATTTTAATTAATATTCCCTAATTGATATTGACTTGAATTGACTGATGACAGTCTTATGATGGGCCTTCTGCCAAGCTTCCCAGGTCAGGAGCATGCTGAGCGCCATTATGCACAGAAACCTTTTGTTTTCAGTGCTCTCTGACTAGGGCAACACTTTTTAGGTCTCAGAATATTGGAGCCAGAAAGATCCCTGAGAAGCCATGTGGGTTCAGCCTTCCATATACTGTTTTCTAAAATCTCTCCAACACCTCCCCAGCCCCCACACAGAGTCTAAAGGATCTGCTTATTTCACTTGAGTTCTTCCAGTTACTTCCTCTTGAGTCATCTGTAGCATTCTAAACATTTGATTACCTTGGAAAAGATGGTCCTGGGGTATCATTACATTCTGGGTTAGCATGATTGCTCTGAGGATTTTTAAATAAAACAGCAAGAACGTGAAGAGAAGTTAAAAATTTAGATGTGTTCTATGACTGTGTATTAACCACAGCGATCCATAAACAGTTAACACACACACGGAGAATGAGTGCAAGTCAGAAGGCTAAGAATGGACAGAACTAAGGAGGAAAGGAAGGGGGTCAGGGTAGAAGGTGTCCCACCAGTATGTCACAGGCTGGAAAGAAGCTTTGAAAACACTAGCTTAAGGTACATACACACATTACCGCAAATACACAAATTACTTGCAGGAAGAAAAGCAGGGCAAGGGGAGGAGATGCAAATGCAAAGAGGGAAAGACATTTTATACTTTTTACTAGCTATTAGGGTTTTGGGTTTTTTTTTAGCCTCTGAGCATACGAGCTCTTTCATAGATAATCCAACCTATTTTAACTGCAAACAAGATCACTTTTAAACCATCTCACACAAATAAAAATTTAATCCACTTTATGAGGGCTTATAGAAGAGATTACACAAACTCATTCTTGTGTTTGAAATTCTTCATAAAAAATGTTTCCTTACAGTCTACCTAACTCTATCACACTAGAGTATTTAGTCTGTATCTATTTGTTACCCAAATCCCACAGCTTACAGCTAGCTGCAGAATACAGTTAACAATAATTTATATGGTTCAGATGGGCAGTAAACCATCCCTTGACATTTTTCTGGCCAATAATCTCAATTTGTCATAAACTTATTTAATTTCTTTTTTTACAATTCCCCATGTACACTGTGCACAAGTAATCCCTCTTCTTTCCAGAGAGGTTATGTGCCTTGTCCAGAGTTAACAATAATTTAAAGACTAAGCCACAACAGATCTTAGATTCAAATCTTGAATCTTTTTTCTGGCAACAGAATCCTTTGAAAATCTGATGAAACTCATGGACCAATTCTCTTCCCAGAAAGGCCCATATATAAATACATTTTGGTATATAATTTTCGAGGATGTAGATATCTCCAGGCCAGGAGCCTCCAATTTAGATATATCAGTACATCTTCTAAGGAGACACAGCACCCCAGAGATCTACCGGGGCTCTATTCCTTAGCTAAATTCATAAGCTGAAAAGGAGTATAAGAAAATAAAAAGAGGGAAACGTAAGAGAAAAGAGAAAGAAAATGAACTATTTGTTGAACATCTAATATGTGTCATAAATTATTAAATAAAAGAGCCCTTCTCTCTTCTGATTTCTACTTCAACTCTTTTTTGGCTCAAAAATGAGTCAAGGTTAGTGTTCACAATAATCTTACACAATTTGAGCTTTAAAAAAAAAAAAACAGGGGTGCCTGGGTGGCTCAGTCGGTTAAGTGTTGGATTCTTGGTTTCAGCTCAGGTTATGATCTCATGAGTCATGAGATCAACCCCAAGCTGAGCTCTGCACTCAGGGAGTCTGCTTGAAGATGTTCTCCCTCTGCCCCTCCCCCCATGCACGCATTTTTCTCTTTCTCTCCCTCTCTCTAAATTTTTAAAATCTTAAAAAATAGTACATAAACAATCAAATCCACTTTCCTATATAGAAGTGATTGTATTTCTTAAGGAAAAATAGTCCCAAATTATTGGGGATCATTCATAAATATGTCAGTGTTACCTTCTAAATGTAGCAAGTCTCTGTGAGTTACACTGAAAATCCAAATGTTTGCTAAATAATTTTTTAAGAGACAGAAAGGATATGCCAAAACTTTAACAGATGGGACCTCTAGGTGCTAAAACATTGTGGATAGTTTTTATTTTCTTCTTTATACTTTCCTATACCCACTAAAATTCCTGAAAAAAAGCATAGATATTGTTTAGAATTAAGGAAGCACCCAGGAACATGTTTACTGCATAGCAACAGAAGCGTCATTTTAGAGAGATGGAAGAAAGATGAGGAAAGGCCAACTCACTTTATGCTCAGCAGCTGAGGGGACGAGTTCTGGGTGTGGAAAAGTTTGCAGTATTCAGAAAAGACCAGACCGGAAGATTAAGAAAGGGGAAGAAAATGGTCACAGAAAGGAGAATAAAATAGAAAAGTAAGAAGAATTTTATGGACAGAACTGCAGTAGTAGTCAATCAAAGAAACGAGTATGATATAAATATAACCTGAACCCATTTCAGCGCACAAAAACACTATCTCCTTTTTTATACAAAATGCATCATGAGTAATACAAAAGCAGTATCAGAAGCCTCCCCTCTTGGTAAATTTTACCTCACCAACCCCCATGTTCAGAGCTCATCACGGTCTTCACCAAACAATGTCCATACGCTGAGTGACTGCTATGTGGTCGTGCAGGCTCTCTTCCACCCTCCCTGATTCTGGTGGACTCACCCCCACATCACCAGCCTGGGTAGCAGTCAAACCAGGACGATTCTCGCACTCCCTGATCACATGTGGTCCAGCAGGGTGGCGATACAGTGAGCTTCCTGTCACATGGTCCCCCGTCTGATGCAGGACCCTAAGAATGACCACCGGTCTGGCCAATGATTCAAAGCATAGAACAGAAATGGCACCACCGGTATTTTTCCAACAACAAATAGAGCAACTATTAAGAGGGTCAGTCTCAAAACTAGTGAACTGTAAAGTGCTGAAAGGCAGGGGCCAGGGATAGCTCACCAGCAGATTTAACCTTTCACATTTATGTGCTGAACAATAATTAAATTCATTTGAACGTTAGGGACCACGCACCCTTATGCTGGGCACTTTCACATGTATCGTAATGCTCACAAAAGACCTTAATAAAGCAGGTATTGCCATCTCCATTGCACAGGCGAGGAAACAGCTCAGAAAGGCTAAGCATTCAGTCCAAAATCACAAAGCTACTTTGTGGAAGAGCAAAGGTATTAAAAAGCCCCTGACTCCACACTGCTTTCCCTATACCACAGCTCCTTTAGATTGAGTTATTTATCTTAATTATATTCTACACAAGTTAAAAATCAGAAATGATTGGGTAAGTCTACCAAAAGACATCTGACCTTCCTTCCCCTTACTTTATCAAGCATCTGGCAATGTACTTCCTAGGGAATGGAATTAAAAAGGCAACTTTCACCTCTGTATCATGTATCTCCCATGATGTATAAAAGGATTTCCAGACTCAGGTCAGTACAAAGGCATCATGAAGACAGTATATCAAAGATTATACATTTGCCCAAATCAAAAGCAGCCAGATTACATGAATAAGGACCAGACTTTAATTTAAGACAGTCAACTGAAAAATAATATTCCACTTCCTATTCTTTCTATACGATTTATCCCTTCATAAACCGAACACGCCACAGCTTAACCAAGCCAGCCCAGTGTTCCTGTCCCTTTGTCTGACCTGCATTCCCAGGATATCCTTGAGTGCACAGGGCTGTGCCCACACAGGAGGTGCTATGAGGGCACCACACGTGGAAGAGACAACTGCTTCCACCACCCCCTGTAACCCTACCTCACAGAGAGGCTGAGGAAGGGAAAGGAAAATGAAGAAGAAAAAAAGACACATGCTCTGAAGTTAACTCAGGACTGAAGGAGGGCTCTAACTCAGTCATACTATTATATTCTTAGGGAGATAACACGAGTTCTAAAGGTTACTCAACATATGGGAAGCCAAATCAAAAAGACAACTATATATAAGTATGAAATTTGTCAAGTGAATGCCGAGCTATTCCACTCATTACTTGGCAATAAAAGAGGAAAAAGTTTCTAAAAGCCACTGATCACAGTATGATCTGTGTTACAGCTCTCCTGTGGTCTTCCTTCACATTCTCTATGAGGAGTTAGGTACGACTGCACAGGTAACTACTGTTTTAGCAAATTGTGTACAACAAACTGTTTCACTTGGCACAGCTATTCATCAAACATGAACCCCAAAATTATCTTTTAAAAATTAAATATGAGGGGCGCCTGGGTGGCTCAGTCATTGAGCATCTGCCTTCAGCTTCAGGTCATGATCCCAGGGTCCTGGGATCGAGCCCTGCATCGGGCTCCCTGCTCGGCGGGAAGCCTGCTTCTCCCTCTCCCACTCCCCCTGCTTGTGTTCCCTCTCTAGCTGTGTCTCTCTCTGTCAAATAAATAAATAAAATCTTTTTAAAAAAATAAATATAAGCCTTTCTCAGGGCCACTCCCTCCATCTCCTGCCACTCTCATCAGTCGCCGTGCCATGGGTCTGGCCCTCAGGGCCTCCAAAGCACCCAGCAGCATCCAACCTCCTCACCTCATTCACTCTCTAATTCCCCCTTACTTTCCAGGGCTCAACGGAGACCACACTGCCTTAAAAACCCCTCTCAGAAAGGCCCCCTAGGCATTCTGTCTCAAGCACCAGGTGCTTTTTCTCATCAGCACTTACTGAAACACATGAAATAAATAAGTGAATGAGCAAGGAAGTGAGCCAATATAGTTGTACTGCTTTTTCTTTGTAGAAGCTTTTCTATTTATTTTTTTATTATGTATTGGCAAGCAGCACACTGCATGAGGAAAGGAATCCCCCCCAAAGTTAATGCCTGTTCTTTCTTATTATTCCCACAATAAGGACACACTCTCTAATAACCTTACTGTGACAGACTATCATCAGGGTCATTGCCAGTAGGAAAGTGTGTGCGTGTGTGTGTGTGTGTGTGTGTGTGTGTGTGTGTGTGATTTTTCAAGAGCTTCTTAATAAAAAAAAAAAAGCACCTCTGATAAGATTACCTTATAAGCAGAGTATTATAAACCTCAAATTACTTGTAAGGCATCATTCAGGATTTAAAAATATTAGATGCACTATATATTTTTATATATGAAAAAGGATACATGCTTTAGAGGTCATCCCCAAAGAGGGACATAGGACCTCCTTCTGCAGAATGGGTTCTGTGTTCTGCAGTGGGACAGGGGAAAACCAATGCATTGATGGGGGAGGGGGGGACAGAGGAACAAGATAGCATCCCTGGGTGCCTGAAGTCTCTCAGGTTTCAGCTCTTTCCTTCCCCAGGTCTTCTGCCAGCCCTGGGCCTCCAGGGAATCATTACAGCCAGGGAAATAATATGGGAAAAGAAGATCCAGCCTCTCTAAAACCTAACAGAGGAGGACCTTCTATGAAAAGGCTCCTAATATCAAATAAAAAAGAAAGTACAAAACAGAGCAGGAAAACAGCTGAGTTTCTTTCAAGCAAACGAGTGAAACACAACTAAAATCTATGACAAAATTATTTTTTGAAGTTCTGTCAAAAAAGGGCTCTAATTAATGTCAGATAATTTTTCATAATTAAAAAAAACTAAACAAGACAGATCATTAGCTTTCTTTATCCCTTCAATAACTTGGAGCAAGAATTAACTAAAGATACTAAACCTGTGAGGCCTATATTCCAAAGGCCTTTTTACCAAAGTACACCACTGCATTAGAAATACTCAGAGTATTTATTTAGCTACCCATTTTTAAGTGACACTTGAAAAAAGAACACCATCAAGCTTTCCAAAAATAGAGCAAATCAGCTTTGTTTTACTTTTCAGAGACATGCACAGTACATCCACCCACTGCTTGTTTCTTTAACTACCAGAGTGGAAGAGAGATAGAAATACACAAAGAATAAAACAGATAAAGATAAAATTCATCTCCTACATTATGTAAATAATAATGGTTTCTATCCTATTAATTAATGAATAATTTTTCACTATCTACCCTATGCCCACCATGTGCTGCCTTCAACAGAATGCAAGAAAAATATGGGTGCATGGCCCATATTCCTAAGAAGCTTATCACCTAGTTAGATGAAAAAAAACCCCAAAAACTAATGGCTGTAGAACAAAAATCAAGGAACAAATAAGTCTATGTAACTAAGTAACTAAGTGCTGAGTGGTATTGTAATTTTTTTAAAAATCAATACAATTATGAATCTGAAAATAAAGGTTTTTAAAAGGTAGCATAATCTGGGCTGAACCTTGGAAAAGGGTAGGATTTAGACCAGCAAAAAAAGAGAAGGGGGCCTGTCCCCGTCTGAATGTAAGTAAGGAGGAGAAATATAAGCAAAGAGAGAACGGTTGGGTGGGAAGCTGAGAAGTCATCTGACAGACACAAGGCTGATGGGCTAATGAGGAGAGTGGCCTTCCTAAGTGAGAGATACCAGTTGGAGACCAATGCGAAACAATGTGGCAGAGCCTGACACAAAGAATCTGGATATCCAGGTCGTGTACCACAAACTGCCACGGTAGATTCCTCCACCAAAAGCAGCAAGACTAGAGAGGCAGCCCTGGAAAGGAATCAGTGCAACAGGTACCCCTGCAAAGCACAAACCTGGGTGTAGAAGAAATCATAGTTTAGTTCTGTGTAATTGCACTTAATTTCCATTTTAAGGCTCCCATTCTACTAATGGTAAAAACTAAATTACAGTCAGTTCAAGGTAATCTCAACCAATTTCTGGTTTCCTCTTTCTCAAGGGTTATGTCTAAATTCCAGAGGATTACAAAATGCTAGATTTGGGGGGTGTGGGGACAGGAGGGGTGGGAGGTCGTTTACCCCTGCAAACATCTGAAGCTCTTCCACCAGCAGGTCCCCCCAGGTCCTTCCCTCATCCGCTTCTTCCTCCACAAGCCTCCTGCAAGTCCAGCTCTCTCTGGGCGACATTCATGGCCTTCTGGCACACAGGCATCCCCTCGCTGCCCTGTTATCCTTGCAAGAGAAACCAGCAAAACTGTCTCAGGTCCAATCAGGCAGACAGTCCCCATGGCCATCTCTCCTGTTCTCTAATGTGCCACCATCCCAAGCCTGACTCTTCTGAGGATGGGAAGAAATGACCTGGAATCCTTCAGACCAGTTCCCTTTCTGCCTGGGACTCGACTTCTAAAATTCACAAGAATTTGTGGACTCTTTCATGGTATGGGATTAGAATGTGTTTGTCTTTTCCTTAAAAAATAATTCAGACTGCTAAATTAGACAAAGGGAGTATAATAGGAAACAACTGGAAGAGATATTGAGGTTAATATCTCAAACATTATCACATCAAACTAAGGAGGAGGTAAAGAGGACCTGAACCAGAGGATCTTTGGGAATAGAGAATAAAATAGGTAAGCTTGGAGATACTGAAAGAATAAACTGTCAGGAATGTCTGACAGAAGTAAAGGATACTAAATTTAAAAAGCAAAAAATAAAATAAAAAATAAAAGCAATCCAGCATTTCCAGCCTTTGAAATTAGAAAAATAATGGCATTATCAAAACAGAAGTCAGCTTAGAGTGGAAAGGTTCTAAATTTGGTTTTGAATTATATTCACATAGGTTTTTCTAGTTCAAGGTGATGATTTAAAATACTAGCAAAAAGGACTCAAGACTTATTCTAGGAGCTGGTACTGCAGGGACTGAGATGTTTCTCGGTAACACATTCACTACTATGGTTTTCAAATAAAATACTAACAGATTTCAAATAATTTATGAAAGAGAAAGCACAACTGATCTTTTTTTAAAAAGTATTTAAAATTTTCAGACATTAAATACACTCTTCCATTCACACTTTTCTACTAAATGGTCCCTTCTTTTTTAAGAACAGGTACATAGGCTACTTACAGATGGAGGATAATGCCGCAGTGTGTGTGCAGCACTCGGGCCGCTGGAGCAGAATGGGCAGCGATAATGCTGACAAGAACGAGCACTGGGCCCAGCTTTACACACCCAACCAAAGCCCAAGGCGAGCCCAGTGGGCCTTGGAACTGACAGATGCACCTGCTGCCCCCTCACTAACTCACTCTGTGCCCAGATGATAACCAGAAGGAACGTAAGTAGGAGTCAGTCACCGTGTTGAAGGGCAGAAAGCCCTGGAAAGACTGAAGGATACCATGGGCACTTAGGGCAGGCTATGTCGTTAGGAGCAGACTGAGATCTTCGCGTTATAAATCATTAGGTCGGCGTCAGTCAGATTTGCAAACTTCAGGGAGTGAAAATTCAGTAATGGGAAATAAATATCCAAAGGAAAACATTTTAGGTTTGTGTGTGCACATGAAAAATTGAACATCAAAAATCCAGAATTATGTCGGGCCATGTTGTTTGATCTTAATTCTGAGATGCATTTCCTCATTTCAATAACACTGATTATCCTAAAAAGAAGTGACTAGAAGAATTCAGTGAAATAAAAGGTGTGAAAGGATAGTGAGTGGATGAAGGAAATCTACTCTTTCTCCACTCACCACCTTTTTAAGCCGTCCCTGGCAACTGAACATTTTAGTGTATAAGTAAAAAGTGAAGAATCGGCATGTTTAAAATAACATGTTCCCTGAACATTTAAATCTGTTCAACAAGATATTTCATCAAAACCACCTAAAACTCAAATTATGATTGTTGTAGACTGAAGACAAATACTAGAACAAGATGCATTTCTATCTTTAAGGAGAAAATCCCAAGTCCGTGAGAACAGAAAGAGGGAATTCAGTGTTTTCTCTCCTTTGGAGCTTCTTCTCACTAAATTTTGGTTTAGACTGGAGATTTTTCAGTTTATTCCTATCCTTGGCTCCAGCCCCAAATGGCCAGGACTAAATGGCCAATTATTCCTCTAAGATCTAGAAACAAGAATCTGAATGCCTGACTCCTCGTGGTCCTATAATCTAAAAAACTCATGAAAAGGCACAATCTCTTCAAATTATATTTGCTTAAATATGAGGTTTATATGTATTCAAATGGAAAATATTAAACTACAGTCCCATTCACATGTTTTAAGTCACTCCTTTAGTGTTCTCAGGTTTTTCTGTTCCCCAAGGTACTTATCACCTCCTAACATACTACACATTGTATTTATGATGCTCAATGTTTTCTGTCTGTCCCTGCTAAAAGGGAAGCTCCATGAAGGCAAGAAACTTCATCTTTTTTAGATCAGATACTGTTCAATACATAGTTGTTGAACGGGTAGATTGCATAGTCTGTGCAAATCCTGACACCCCGTAAACCTGACGTTTTGAAGCAGCAGAATCCATGTGCCTAAAACATAAAGCATGGGTGTTGGGCTGGAGAGCTATATCCTACTCATTCTGGGCAGATGCCATTATTGAATTTATAAAAGTTATAGCTGAATGCTTGGGGGGGCTATAATTCAAGGACAAATGGAACAGTTTCAGTTATGTAGACCAGGGTCTCACTGTCATAAACTAAAAGCAAATTAAGGAGTTCAGTAGCCCCTGGAGAGCTAAAATATGGACACCTTCAATAAAGAATGAACACCTTCTTCAAGCAGAGTTGGGATAAGGCATAAGTCATGCCATAAATTAATTAAAGATTGAATTCAGCAGCCTCCAGGTGATGCTAGGACCTGGGTAAAGATGCATTACACTGTGAAAGACATCACAACCCTGCTCTCACTGGCCGTTTCCATCAGGAATGTGCATACCTATTCCCTCTATTGTAAATACCCCCTTTTCTTTCTGCTCTTACCCTCCCTCTCAGTTCCTCATTCCCAGTGTTTTGTTCCCTCTGCCGCTCTCTAATGCAGGATCTCTCACCCAGGCATATGCCCCACCCCGCAGGAGCTGCACTCGTCATATGCACAGAGGCAAGCCGGCCTCTCCTGGCCACCAGCATGTGCCAAGCTCAGCAGTGGCCTGGCACACATAAATGAGTCCAAGTCTAAATGGAGTAGAGCATGGACAGCCCCTAGAATTAACTGTTCCATGCATACAGCACTGGGCACAGACCCAGAAGCTAAACACATTCAATGCATCCAGGATAAATCCCCTCAAAACTGGAGAAAATGGCTTCCTCTGTCAACTGCCTGAGCATGGTAGAATTCAGTAATACCAGGACTCTGAACGCAGATTAAAAAAAGAAGTGAAATAAGGACCCAACTCATTTCTTTCAGCTGACTTGTCTGTGTGAGTTCCCCAAGACCCAGTGCTACAACTATTTGGAATTCAAAACAAGATGGGTCATCTTGATCTCTAAAATCTCTTCCACTTCTCCAGGCCTATGGTTCAATCACCACTAGCTTTTCTGCATCCACTGCATTACCAACAACCACTCTGAGCACGGTGAGGACTAGTAAATACAAATGTAAGAGACAACAGCGGCAGGAAATCATTAGGATAGTGAGGGACTGAGAGCTTAAAGGATTTAGGACTGAGAGAAACAAGGGGGTTTTCAGACAAGAGCAATGGCACGTGCGTGCAGAGAAGCAACAGAAGAGACGGACATGAAACACTTTGATTCAGGGAAGACACTAGACTAGTCGGGAATAGGGTGCAAGCAGAAGCTACGGGTGATAATGTCGGTCAGGCTCCCTTTGGGGGACCCTGAATGGCAGGATAAGAAGTCTGGCATTGCAAGCAATACAGAGCCTTTACTAAAAGCACGTGAGTAAAAAAGAGACAGAGATGAAGTGATACTTCATAAAAATGTATTTGGTGGCCAAAGGAAGGTTGAAATGGAGTAAATAATGACTTAAGAAAGATCAGTGGGAAAAACAATGCAATAGTTGAGTTACTGGCAATATGTTAATAATATTAATGTATTATTAATTATTACTAAGGTATTGGCAATTGTAATGAAGGCAAAGAAGGCAGAGGAGGAGACAGAGCAGGAAGGAAGAACGGTCAGCCCTTACACAAAGCCCCTTCCAGGCTGTGGAATGCACATTAATCCCAGGTGGGTGTGTGGAATGGCACTGGCATCCTATCCAAAGGACCCCACATTTAGCATGTTGTGGTTATGGTACCTAATCCCCTTGCCCTTCGGCAGCGTTCAAACCGTACATATGTGACTGGTTTCCCTAACAGAGTTTTGCACATCTCTGATTAATGCTGTTTCTCTTCATTCTCCTTGCTCCTTTTCTCCACTCCCTCCTTCCACTGGGCTCAGTGTCAAAAATCGCAGAGCTTTTCACCACGATCCCCACACCACACAGCCCATCTCCTCTCTTTCTTCTACAGTCTTTCTTTTCTATCATCTTTTGAGTTAATCTTATTAAAAATTTATTTGTCGCGATACCTAGTTACCATGGTGATAAGAAGGCAACATTACAGATAAGAGAAAAAATTGCCCTTATTCTTTTACTAGCTTAAACCCTTTTCAGTTTCCATCAGTTTACCTAAAAGATTAGGCCATTAATCTCCAGTCTTTCAAAATAAGCCTGCAAATAGCTCAACCCTCATTCCAAGACCAATATATAGTGCAAGCTTCATCCTAATTGCTCTAATTACATGAAGAACATAATGAGATACAGCAGCAGATGGCTACAGATTAAACGTGACAGAGAAGAAATGCTCCTCTCTCTCCTCTTATTGAAGGAAGTTTGCCGTTAAAAGAATTATTTTGTTCATAAAGCCAAATCTATGTTTTAAAAAACATTATCCCACTTTTCTATTTTCTCCACTAGTATCTTTCCTTAAAAACAAAATTTGTTCATTTCATGTTGGTTTCTATTACTATATATAACAGAGATAAATTTGTACCCCTGCTGAACAAAAGAAGATGTGCTCATAGGAAGTTTTTTTGTCAGAGTTTATATAATAAATCATACACTTCCACAAACCAGCTCCATAATCCCAAAGATGTATTCTATTAAATAGAGATGGGGCGGGAGTGTCTTTAATTTGGGCCTAACAACAAAAAGTCAATGTCTTACCCTTAAAATTAAGTTTGTTTTCCCACCTTCTGTCTTCTGGCTTAATGGTAGTAACTGGCTCAAACCTCGGCTATCCTTTCAAACCCCTCATGCTACTACTGGTAGTATCAAGATCTTGTACACAGGAAATCCCTAAGTCATGACCCCACAAATCACCATCATCACTGAACTTCCAGGGCTCTGGGAGGAGCATCTACCACTGCTGCCATGATCGGGGGGCTCCAAGAAAGCCCCCGTGCCACGACAGAAACTGTGTGCAAGAACAAAGAACAAAAGCTCTGCCTCTAGTGAAACAAGAGATAGAATCAAACTTTTCATCTCCTCCTGAAGATAGACGATATTCCAAAAACTGGATCTAGGCCACCCCCATTCCCCAAAGTGATAAGCCTCTCATTCCAGTTCTAAGATCAGCTGTATCCAGATTATTAGTGTTTATGAATGTTCCTGCTGCCATGGCACTCCACAGTGGACCAGAATACATACAAAAACCGCAAATCGTAGGAGGCTCTATGCTTTCTTCACCCAACAATGTAACACTCCACTGTCAGGATCAGAAAATACTATTCTCTGTAGAAAAAAAATAGTCACTGAATTTTATCAGCCACTCCAATGCAGCACTGTACAATCTTTTGTTGTTGTTAAAAAAATTAGGGAACATTTGTTTGCATGTTATCTTCTCCAAAGCAGGCATTAGTGTAACATGAAGTGAACATATGTGATATGTGACCACTGATCCAGTAATGCCATGGGTCAAATATTTTTTTCACATATCAATTTCCATTAATAAATGAAGTTGTTCTGCTTACACCTCCAAGTCAGTCACCTTAATACTTGACTATACTTAATACTATTTTTCTTGTATTTTATTCTAGTATTACTCTGCCCATCTTCATAATGACAATCTGAGAACTACATGAAGGATTAATAACTGAAAAGAGGAAAATGATACGGGAAACATTTTGAGAAGTACTATTTTCTTGAGGTAGGTGTTTAAAGATACTTGAAAACTTGTTCCAAAAACCAAATCCATTTACCATTTTGTATGGCATGCCCAGGAAGCAGAGAAACTACCAAAACAACGGCTGGCAACACTTTGTCACTCTCCAGGCTTCACCTCAAGGATCGCGTCACCCTGTTTACAGACGGCCCATGTTTTATCCTCAGCCTCCATGTAATTCAGTCTCTAATAAAATTATTAATTACCATTCCAGAATACACAACTGCTTGAAGTTCAAAAAGATAAAAGAAGCTTTAAAACAAATAAATTTCTTGTATAGGACGCGGGGCAAGAAAAAGAAGGGTTAAGAACTGTATCACCTAGACATGAGTTTACATGAACCCCCTTTCAAAAAGAAAAATTAATCCTAACCTTGTCTGTTTCCTTAATAAAATCCCCTCTTCTCTCCTTCTTAATATCTTCATTAAAAAGGCCTCTACTAAAACTGATCCCTCAACAGTGTCTTCCACTTGGTGTTCATCTAATCAATAATAATAATAGCCATACTGTACTAATCCACACAGACTAGATTATGCATCAATAGCAAATCAACTCTGAAACCTCAGCAGCTTTATACAACGTCTATTTCGTGCTCACACAATATCCTCGATGGATCCCAAAGCTCTCTTCTGAACGGTGACTCAGGGACCCAGTCCCGTATCGTCTTATGATTCCCTTATCTCAACATGTGGGTCTCCACAACCCACACCCTGTCACCCTCACTAAAGTCTACTGGTTAGAATACATGCATGGCCCCAACCTAACTGCAAAGAATGCAGGAAAATGCAGCTTTGGTTTGGCTCTAAGAGGAAAATAAAACAGTACTAGGTGAACAAGTGGCACTGTCTCCATCCAATGAGGTGCTTACTCCACACCTAATGAACTACCATGCACCTGGAAGTCTTCACATATACTAACATCTTTAATATCTTCAATGACCATTAAGATAGTTATGACTATCCCATTTTACAAATGAGGAAATCTAGGTCCAAACAAGTTAAAGTAACCTACCCAAGCTAGTAAGTGACCTACCTAGCTGGGATTCAGCAACATGCTCCAGAAAACACTATGAGGTCCTGCTTCTCAAATACGCAAGACACAGTGCTAGGCACAGTTAAGGATATTGGTCTTCAAATACTTGTAGGGCTATCACATGAAAGAAGTATTTAGATATATTCTGTAAGTCTTGAGAAGACCAAATAAAAGGTAGTACTGAGAGAAAAAATACAGTGAAGGAGAGTATTTTTGAGTGCTTATGATAAGCCAGGCATTGGAATAGATCCCTTACACACATCTCCATCTAGGCACTGAAGCACTCTCACAGGTGGGTGTTATTAATCCCCGTTACGCAAATGAGAGAGACAGACTCAGAGAGATGAAGTAGCCTGGCTAGGATATTAGGCAGAGCCAGGACTGAAACCCACATCAGGCTGGCTTCCAAACCTAAGCAATCTTCTACTGTATTCAGTACAGAGACAGTGAATAGGACTTCATTCTACAAATCACATGGGCAAGGAATGTAACTTCATTCTTTTTTAGAAATATTTTATTTATTTATTTTAGAGACAGAGAAAGAACACACGAGCGGGGTAGGAGCAGTGGGTCAAGCAGACTCTGTGCTGAGTGCAGTGCCTGATGTAGGGCTCAATCTCAGGACCCTGAGATTATGACCTGAGCTGAAACCAAGAATCAGACACTTAACCAGCTGAGCCACCTAGGCACCCCTAACTTTGTTCTTTTTATGTTTTTCTATGACTAAACTTCATTTCGTTTGTGACCCCCCATTTAAAAGAAGGGCAGAAACCTGATCCTTGCATTTCTGCACTGATGTCTCAGGGAGAAGTCCACTTACCTCTAGAACTCAGCAAACCCTTTTAAAGTTTTCTTTCAAGCACAATGCCAACACCTACGCTCCCTCAACTCCCTATCTGATTCTCCTTCCTCAACTAGTCTACAAAATCTTTTTTCTTAACTTTTCCAAATTTAGTTTTATAGACACAGCAAGACTTTGTAATTTCTGAAATTCAAAAACTAGACCATCGCCTCTGCATTCTGCTGAGGTGTCTCTTTCCTCCCCCTGATAACCAGAAAAAAGTATAACTGTCAGAGGGCAACAGGAAATACCAGGAACAGAAAGCACATTGGTTAATGTGTCACAATATCACCCTGTTACATAAGGGAGGCCTTTTGATAATTAAATGAGCTTTAGTATAAGACAGTAAACTTCCCAGCACAAAAATTATTTACGGAAGGGGCGGTTGGTCATGTGGCTAGAGCAACACAGGGATCTAGCTGGTATATTTTGGGGGGCATAGTGATTGGGCCTAGAGTATTTTTTACCTTAATGGATAGGAGGAAAGGATGGAGGAAGGGGAAAAAAAACAACAGTCAAACTTATAATTTCAAGGAAGCCAGAAAAGAATCACTGATTTTCTATGTATATTCGAATGGAAGACGACAGGAAGGACAGACTACCGTAAAGCTCAGGACTGACATGAGACTATTTAAGTAAAATACGTATAGACCACAAAGGAACAGAATGAGACTATCCAAGAATGTAGTTTCCTAAGAGCCTCTGAAATAAGATGAAGTCTGTCCTCCTTGCTGAGAAAACGTAGGGAATGGTAACAGGGAAAGGTGATGGTGTGGAAGATTAGCTAAAAAAATCCCGAGCTTCAACAACTTTATCTGAATACTGTCACTCAGTAACACCTTGATTCTGATCTAAAACTGCAGAGCCTCCAGGAGAGAGACAGCAGCAAGTGAAAAGACAAAAAGCCATTGCAGCTGAGACATTTACATTTATTCCTCTTATAGCCCAGGGAATACACGCAGATTTTTCTAATAATTTTCTCTAAACTTTTGTCTGAGAGCTAATGACAAAATAACAACAACAATATTAATAATAATAATAAATTACTTTGAAGCACTCCCAGAGGCATCAGAAGATATGCCAAGCTGCATTAAAATGCAGCTTGGAGTTATGTAAACTATCACATTAACATGTAAGACCCTTCAAAGTCCAATCTTACTTAATTTCAAAGCAGTATTTCAAACCAAAAGGCACTATGGGAATTGAGAGAGAAAAGGGAGATAACAATATTCTATCTCTATTTAGGAGAGAATTGAGATCGAAGGGGGGTGGGAGATCTACCAGACATTTTTAATGACAGCTTCATTTGTGTTATATTATAAATGTCCGTCCCTCTGTCACAATGCAAGGACAAAAGGACTATTTTACTTTTTGTTTCCTACATTACTATTATCAATTAAGATTAATGTGAAAACCTACATTTCTGGCTCTGACCTCCTTTAAACCCTAGACCCATATGTTGAATTGCTTGATTTTCTTCCCCTTGGTCACATTCCTCAAGCAGAACAAATTCAATTTGTCCAAAACTGGATTTATCATCTTTTCCCAAAACTAGATCTTCTTCCTTTATTCTCCATTCCAAGGCATCCAAGACAAGAACCAAGAGAATCGCCCAGGACATTTTTGTCATCCTATAGGACAAAGGAATTTTATCTCCTAAATTGCTCTCAGCTGGTGGCCTCCTCTTTATCCTTTCTGCCATTTGCTCTTTCTGTTCTGGCCTTCATCATCTGTCCTCTGAACCCCCTGCACCAGCCTCTCCGCACATCTTGTCTCCCGCGGATACATTCTGTGCACCGTCACCAGAAGACACTTCGAAAATGAAGATGTGCTTATGCTCCACCCTAGATTAGAGCCTGGGGATGAATGGAACTCACTCTCCACTAAGGGATACACCAAGTCTCTCAGCAGGACGCAAAGTCCTCCCATGAGCTGCCGTTCCACCACCAGCAACTGCTACAGCTAAGCAAACCTGAAAACCCAGTTGCACTCCCTGTGCCACTTGACACGTTTTTGCCTTTCTTCGTGCAGTCTTCTCTGCCCGGAATGTCCTTCCCCTCTTCAAGAAGCCACAGTTCAAAAATCCATTCCCTCAGGAGCCCCTCCATCTCTCCCACCCCTCCTCCTCCTCTTGCTTCCTCCCCCTGTGTTTGCACAGCCATCCCTCCTCGGCACCCACCACACCCTCCTGCATGCCTGTGCTACCCATTAGACTACCAGTAGCTCAAGGAAGTCGTATTCACCTCCATTCACAAGGGAGAAGAAATATACAAGAAATGGTCTCTGAACTAAATTTTTTTTCATTAAGTGACTCAATTTCTACTTGATGCTATTTGTAACATTTTCTCCCAGTTTCTAATAGTGCAAGTGAGAGATTTAGAGTAAGGAATATTTGGTATGCTCAATTTACCAGGAATGGAAAGGAGACTTGACTAAAGTCTTCCCCAGGTCAGCAGTACACCACGCCAGGCATACACTTTCACATGATATTTAATGTTTAAAACTGCCATGTAAGCTGAGTAGAGGCAGTATCCTGTTTGTATAGAGAAGAGAGGGTAATCAAGTCTCCCAAGTTGACACAGCTCAAAAATAGAGGGTTCAATACTGAGATACAGGTTTGATGTCAACTCAGCAGTACTCCTCCCATAAGAGACAGAACAGAGGAAGTCAATGGAAAGAAAAGAAATACAAAAAGTGAAAAAAGAGGAAATTTCCTGAGTTCTCCTCTAGTCTCATAGTTTTCTCTTTTTTGCACATTTCTCAGCAGAGTAGGTGATTCTGGGTAATGGGGTCATTCTAATACCGTGGCTGCTATTTAGAACACCGTGTTAAGAAACGTTAAGGTCAGTGGTTCAATAAACTTAAGCATTAATTAGTTTCGTTCCACTAGACATCCATCCACTAAACTTCTAACTCTTGTGAACCTCACAAACACACAGACTAGGAAAATGTGTAGAGGCTCAGATTTAATCCACTGCCATCATTACAAATACAACTAAAAGTACTAACCTTCCTAATGATGCCTGCACGTTGGTATACGAAAGCTACTAACAGAGGCTCAAGGCTCAGCTCCACAAATAGAATGCACAATGGAATGCCTGACAAGAAAAGCTAAATGTGAGGGGTATTTCATATACATTCCAGAGGGTGAGGATTTCCGTCCTTCAGCAAATGGGTGAGGAGAAGATGCCTCTCACACTGTACCCACCCACACATACCCTAGGTTGGGGTTCTGGGGCAGGCTGTGGGTACTGAGGATTATGGCCTCAATGTGTAAGTTCTGGCTCCAAGCAAAGACTAGAACAAGTCTAATACCCCCACTTCTGCCAAGACCTGCCTGGTAGCGTGGTGTCATAAAATATGCTTGGCCTACTCAGCAGAGGTAGCAGCCCCAGGAAAGATTGCAACTGCTACTAAACAATGTTTGTAGCTCGCCCCTGGGAGAAATAAAAGAGCTACAATCCAGGGACACCAGGCAGAGATCCCAACAACAAGAGCCTTGAAAAAGACAAGGAAGAAAAAATGTAACAGAAACTCGCTGGGCATGTGACTTGAGACTCTTGGCAGGCTGCCCTGCTGGGATGGACGGAATGTGGGCAGAGAATTCACATCTTTCTCCCCACTGCCAGAGGCCAAGAAGGCCCAGACACAGGAATACCAAGTCAGACCCTTCATCAAGCTAATAATCAATGAGAACTTTCTGAGGAGAACAATGAATGAATAACCACCTCTCTCAACTGTTTCACACATGCATGTGACTGATCCCCACTACTCTAACGGCTTTATGACTTTAACAACTTCAAACAGTCCTGTAATATATTAATTAGGTATCAAATATGCAACCAATGCAAGGTTTCTCACCTGGTAGGCAGATTGCTAAACAAAGCTCTGAAGCAAAAACAAAGGACAGAGTTCAGCTTAACATGTCACCCAACATTAACAGGGCAGGGATTGAGACACTGGGCCAAGAGCAGCTAAAACAAAGATGAATAAGATGTCTTGGAGGAGGCTACAGTATCCTGGGGGGAGGGGGGAGGGAGGGAGCAAAGAGAATGCCAATATAAGAAGGGACTGTATATATATGATAGTATATGAAGGTTGCCAGTCAGAGTTAAAAGACCAAAAGCAAAGCAAGCAAACATCGACCCCCACAAGGACCAAAGGAAAGAATTAAAACAAAACAAAACAAAACAAAAAAACCTAGAAATAATCTAATCTGGATTTTCAAAGGAGGACCCAAATTATAAGAGGAGTGTAACTTGTCCAGAGTCATGTGGTCAGTAGCAAAGCCTGGGAGGGAACTCAGGTTTCCAGTTCTTTCCACCAAAGGAGAAAACTGAGGGGGGGGGGGGTGTCGGGGGCAGGGGTGGCGAGAGGGGGCAGGTTCCAGGCTTCTGAAACTGGATGAATACAACTTCAAAAAGAGCAGATTCTAAAGACAACTTGATTAATGAACTGTGAATAAGAATGAAGGGAGGGACATGAGGGCTGGATCTCCTCAAGGAGGGGAGACCTGGAGGACAGAAAGGCTGACATGTGCTATGTCAGTAAAACCAGAAAAGTTAAAAGCATTTCATTTGTAACTGGCAGTAAACATTCTCCTCAAAGCAGCTATCTGCTAAAAGGTTGCTTCAGTGGTGTTACTAGTTTACTCTCCCCTACTGCAGAGAGCTATTTTATCACTGGTGCTAAAACTGTAGGGATGTTTTA
Organism: Eumetopias jubatus; assembly: GCF_037043125.1. Classification (NCBI taxonomy): domain Eukaryota; kingdom Metazoa; phylum Chordata; class Mammalia; order Carnivora; family Otariidae; genus Eumetopias; species Eumetopias jubatus. Next base: position 63,803,235 of record NW_028274807.1, read on the forward strand.
CATGCAAGATTACTTAGAGACTGCTGAAATTAAGGCATATCACAACACAACTGCATCTACTTCAGAGTGTGCAAGCCGCTTGCCCAGTGGAACTTCTCTGTGACATCATGAAGTTCAAAGTAATACCCACATAAACTAATATAAAGCTCTACCCAAGTTGCGAAACTCAAACCAGTTGTGCCTATAAGGTAAGGAGGTCAATGCTACACTTAATTCATTCAACAAAATTTACCGATTAACTCTGTGTCATGCACTACTTTAAGACCTGTTTTGGGGGGGTTAGAAGACAAAGGATGAGAAGCCACATAAAGGAAAACACAAGATAATTAAGATAAATAAGACCTAACCCCTGCCTAGTGAGAAAAGTAAATACGATACATCAAAAACTATAAAACTGTTTGATAAATGTTATAAAGCAATGCTACTCAAAATGTGGTCTATGGACCAATGTCGACCCATGAATTGTTTGTTGTTGGTCTATAAGAAGACAGCAAGTTCAGAAATTGAAAATAAACATTTAGAAACTTTTATAGCAATTTAACAGTAATTTTAGGTCTGTTGAATCTATTGATCTAAAAACGAGCCTTCTGTTTTGTACGTCTTTTTTACATTTCATTTTTCTATTACTTTATTTGTATTACTTTTCTTTTTTACAAAATATCAGTCCACAAACAGTTTGAGAAGCAATGCAATAAAGTGATGTAACACAAATACTACATACTATACTATACTAAGATGAAGAGAAATAACCTAAGATATTTAAGAGTGGCTCCAGAGAGGAGATAACCTTTAGACTGCAAAGGATAAGTGGGGGTTAACCAGAGACAGTGAGAAGTGAAAGGCACCCCAGGCAAAGAAAGAGCATCTGCAAAAGCCTGGGGGTCACAAAAGTGGATGGCATGTTTGAGGCTAAGTAATAAACAGTAAAAGTGCAGGAAGTTAAGCCACAAAGAGATTACAAGAGACTTGTATGACTTTACAGGTTAGGCTTTTAGGTTTTTACATAAAACACAAGAGGGAACCACTGAACATTGTTACTATCCAGAGAAGGATGTGTTTATATTTTCATTCAAGTTACTCTGGCCTCAGATTTGAAGGAAGAGAGAACAGAAGGAAGGGCAGAGAACAGTTATGAACATACTGGAATAATCTAAGTGGGAATTGAAGAGAACCTGCATTATGTCAAGGGGAACAGGCAAGAGAGAATGGCTTAGAGAAATGTTTCAAAGGCAGGAATGTATAATATTCCTTACTTGCCAATATGTATCAGAATCTGCAATTAGACAGTTGTTCACTTAATTCATAGATGGTCTGATTATACAAGGGGGAGATCAGTAAGCACAAGGATGATGAGCAGGTCACCGAGAGGAGAAAGGTGAGGATGAAATGGTAAATTCTAGAAGGAAAATGTTGAAGTTCAGTAAATACAAGTATGATGAGTGTGCTGCTGAGAGACAGGGAAGGTATCCGGGGCAAAACGTGAAATTCTAGAATGATACTGGGCCTTGATAACATGTGTACACACACACACACACACACACACACACACACACACACACACACACACACACACATTATACATACAGAGAGAGAAGAAGAAGAAAAGAGTTATAGCCAACACATTTATTTTGCACATTCTATGTATAAAGCAGTATTTCAAACACCATGAGAGATAAAAAAAGGGGAATAAGAATAATCCTTTCACTACTAGCCCCAGGGCAACTCTAGGGTCTCCTGAAACCCCCTAGTTAGTTCTGGACCACAGCAGACCTGAGGTACTTACTCCAATAAGTATCAAACCAAGACTCGTTTTCAATCCAGAGAGTTCTATGGGTTCAGGGAGACTCTAAAGGAGAGGGGGGTGTAAGTGCATGCGTGTGTGGGCAGGATAGGAGGGTTTCTCGGCTAGAAGAAATTATACCCTAAAATAACCCTATGGAAAATCTGTCCCTCAAATGAAAACTGTTGAATCAAGCCAGCTCCTCTAGAGCTCCCGATCTTCAGGGAAGGTGTAGCCCTTCCAAACCCAGTGTAAACTCCACAGAGATCCAGAGATAAGCTTCTCCTTAGAATAGCTTCGTCTCACAGTTTAATGAGTCCCTAAAATTCAGTGACTCTTGAGAGAAAGCAACAGTGGTGGAGAACATAAGGCAAGCATCTACCATTTTTCACAGAATATTTGGGAAAAAGTAAGCCTGTTGTTAGATGTAGTCAGAAATAAATCAAATATTGTTCTATTGTGGATATATATATCCCTGGGAGCCACAACCAACACACATGGAGAATACCACTTATCTTTCACTGTGGCCATGGGACAGGCTCAGTATCCATGTATGGTGGTCTGATTGCTTTATCAGGCTCTCATAATAAGTGCCTGCTGTATTTCAGGGCACATGATTTTCCCAAAAGATATAATGGCCTTAGTTTTATAACAACTTCTACTTCATTCTGGTCATGAACTGGGACAAATAACACCCTGTGCATCTTTAGAGCTTTATCTGTACAAGTGAAATTCAGCAATTAACCTGTGAATTTAATCTAATTATTCAACAAGTATACAAGATTAAATATGAAACAGTTTAATTTACCTAAAGAGTAATAAGCTTTTAATCTAAGATCATCAACTGCCACTTCATTTTCTTTTATAAAACATAACGTTGCCCATGTCTTTGTAAAATGACACTGGATATAAGACAAATGTTTACATGCAAGAGAACATAAAACTATCTCCCAAGAGCATTAATTGCCATTTTGTTATCAGAAATGAACAAATTCTCAATCAGTGCCTACCCATCTGCAAGACACGACTGGGAATCAACAGAAAACAAAAAGATCTAATTATCCACAAGGTCTGGAAAAGACAGAGAACAGAATCGCTTAATACCAACAGTGTATGGAGGTAAGCAGAGGAGAAGCTCTCCTTTCAAAGTCTCCAGGATCCTCTGCAAGCCCCGTACAATGCACCAGCATGGAAAGTGATGAATAAGCTTCATTGAGAATAGTGACTGCGTCACGGCGGGCTGAACATTCAGTCCACAAACAGAAGGCTTCTTGTATTTGCTCAAATCAACATAGGAAAGTTTTAGCAGAAAGACTGTGATATTCAAATGGAAATCAGTACTTTCCAGCAAGAATGAACAATCAGCAATTCCTTAAACTGGCACTAAGAGGAAGAGCAGGGAAATGTACCAAAAACAATCACAAACAACCTATATTCCCAAATGTGAAATAAATAAGAAAGATTACGACAGTTAGCATTTTGAAAAATGCACACAGCAAACCTAAGTCTGAATGTTAAGGTCTCCCAATTATCAACCCACTGGTAAGCTTCACCCAAATACTCCTCTTTTGTAAACTGCTTATTACAGGCAAGTTTAAACCCTCATCTAAGATTCTAGGACATAGTTAATTTAAATGGTGTTCCGTGAACATTAAGTAAAAAAGTGCAAAGGCTGTCTGTACCTTTGAAAAGCCTTTACTCACCAGATTAACAGATTCTAGAAAATATCTTTCCAAGACTGGCAGGGCAAATAGTTACCATCCTTGCCCCTGTCTGCAAGCACGCATGCAATTTTGGCCTATTTGACCTATGGATCTGGCACTGTGAGTCTGATCTGGGGGTATAATGAGTCCAAAGTTTCCCAAATAAGTTATGATGGTTTCACAGTCACGTTGGGATTGAAGAAAAATATTCAAGGGAAAAAGACAGCTTAAAAATTTGCACCAGCTTTAATCAATGGTTTCTTAAATATGATAGCAAAAGCACAAACAACAAAAGAAAAAACTGATAAATTAAACTTGGTCAAAATTAAAAATTTTATGCTTCAAACTATACCATCAAGAAAGTGAAAAGGCAACGAACAGAATGAGAGAAAATATCTGTATATCATATGTCTGATGAAGGACACAGATCTTTAAATTTAATAATAAAAACACAACCCAATTAAAAATGGGCAAAGGGTTTGAATAAGACATTTCTCCAAAGAAAACACACAAATGGCCAATAACCATATGTTTAGCATTATTAGTTATTAGGAAAATGCAAATCCACAAGGAGGTATCACTTCAAACCCACTAAAATGGCTACAATAAAAAGACAACAGCAAGTGTTGGTAAAAATGTAGAGAAACTGAAACCCTCATTCTCTGCTGGAGAGAATGTAAAATGGCGTGACCACTTTGGAAAATAGTTTGGAAGTTAGAGGGCTACAAGATCCAGCAATTCCACTCTTAGGTATATATCCAAGAAAAATGAAAACAGGTCCACACAGAAACTTGTGCAAAAGTGTTCATGGCAGTATTCATGATAGCCAAAACATGGAAATGTCCATCAATTGATGAATGGATAAAGAGAAATCTGTATATACATGCATGTAATATTATTCAATTATAAAAAAAAGAATGAAGTACTGATACATGCTAAAACATTGATGAACTTCAGAAACATTATACTACGTGAAAGAAGCCATACACGAAAGACCACACGTTACATGATTCCATGGATAAGAGATGTCCAGAACAGGCAACTCTCTAGAGATTGCCCAGCACTATGAAGGGGTGGGAGAGAGTGGAGAGTGACTGCAAATGGATACAAGTTTTCTTTGTAGAGTGATGAAAATGTTCTAAAGTTAGATTATAGTGAAGGATGCATAAATCTGTATCCTGAAAACCATCCAATTACACACTTTAGATGGGTGGATTTTATGGTATATAAATTATACCTCAATAAAGCTGGTATTTTTTAATTGTGCCAAACTGCAAACCTTTATGCACTCCTTGAGAGCTTGTTTGGAGGTTCTAGCAGGGAGCGCGGCTACTCGTATACCCTTGACCGAAGAACAGTCCTCCTCTATCGGGGAAGGCCGTCCTCTTTGACCAAGCACGCAGCTTCAGGAGGGACGCACATGGAGCAGTGAGGGAGGAAGGGGACACCCGCCTAGCCAGCCAGATCAGCCGAATCAACCCTGGCAATCAATGGGGTGACAGATGTTGCAGCCAGATCGCCTCACATCCAACCTTTATGCACTCCTAAAAGCTGTCCTTCAAACCTGATATCAAATTGGGCAAAGTATATCTGAAGTAGAGTAATTATATTCACATCAACCTGTGTTTACAACCTAAGCACTGTCTAGAGTTGGACTGGCTCTGGGGGCACCACAGAACCCAGTATATACAATTTAAACACTTTGAATTTCTATTAATTACCAAAACCTCTTAGCACTTGCTGCCAACTTTGGCTCCATTTACTTCAACAAACAGTGATAGGCTAAGGATTATGTTTAGAATACAAAAACAAAAGGGGCACCTGGATGGCTCAGTCAGTTGGGCATCTGCCTTTGACTCAGGTCATGATCTCGGGGTTGGGGTCCTGGGATAGAGCCCTGTGGCGTCAGGCTCCCTGCTCAGTGGGGAGTCTGTCTCTCTCTCTCTCCCTCTTTCCATCCCCCCCCCACTCATGCTCACTCTCTCTCTCTAATAAATATTTTTTTTAAAAAAAGGAATGCAAAGATGAAAGAGAGAGTAGGCCTAGCGCCCAAGGAGTCATACCCTCTTAAGTCTAAGACCAACATGTATGCACGTGATTTGAGTTTAGGGCTGTGTGTGCAAATTATGGGGATGAGCACAGAGCAGAGAAATAGAGCAGAGAAGGGAGTGATTTCATCTGGAAATGACGCACAAAGCTTTCGCAGGAATGATGACACCTGAGCAGGGCTTCAGAGGCTTGAGTAAATAGGCAGAGAATGGTGTGGGAAAGGGGACAGAGGAAGGAAAGCAAACCACACTGATGGCAATGCAAAGGTGTATGTCATAACAAAGCAACTTACAGGACTGAAAGAAATTTGGGGAAAAAAAAAAGTGAGACAAGAATGTTAGGTGATGGTCAGGGTGAAGAGAAATGGCTTCACTGACAAAAGGAAATATACAAGGGATATCCTAAAGATATTCCAAGCCTAATAATCCCCCAAATGGAGCTCTCATCCCTCCACCCCAGACCTGTTCCCCAGTGTCAACTTCCATCATCTCAGTATATGGGACCAGGCTGATGCTGGTGCTTGAGCCAGAAGCCTGGGACTCACCTTTGACATCTGCTGCCTCCAGCCCCCACAATCAGTCCATAACCAGTGCCACTGATTCTAATTCCAAAATGTGTTCCATCCAGCCACCACGTCTTCCTATTACCACCGCCATTACTCTAGCTCACGCCACCAACATTGCACCTGATTTCTCAACAGCCTCTTCATCAGTCTCCCTGCCACAAGCTTTGACTCACTCCAATTCATTCTACACACAGGGATCTTTTTAAAGTGTCAAACCCTTCAATAAATCCCAACTGCACTAAAGTCTAAAGATGGGGAACATGCCTTGGGATATTCAGTGCCTCATACATTGAAAGAATACTCATCATCTGGGGCGCCTGGGTGGCTCAGTCGTTAAGCATCTGCCTTCGGCTCAGGTCATGATCCCAGGGTCCTGGGATAAAGCCCTGCATCAGGCTCCTTGCTCCACAGGAAGCCTGCTTCTCCCTCTCCCACTCCCCTGCTTCTGTTCCCTCTCTCACTGTGTCTCTCTGTGTCAAATAAATAATCAAAAAATCTTAAAAAAAAAAAAAAAAAGAATACTCATCATCTTGCCCTGACATGGGTACAGGCCTGTTGGGTTTGAGCTATCTAAGGAATATCCAAGTAGTTACCCTGCTGGCAACTGGCAATACGGGCCTGGATCCCAAATAACATTTGGCTTCACTCTTTCAAGACTAACATAAGCAGAATTACCTATGGTAAACAGGACTAAGACTATTTTAGATAATCATGAACTAAGTTAATAAAGCTTGAAGCAGGCTCAGCTTCTTAGAAAAGATTAAAGTGGCTCTCTAATCTGAAATTCTGCCGTTCTAGGTCAGGTCTAGGTTAGCATTTCAAGGACAACAGAAACCACGGATCTAGCACCAGATTTGTGGTGGGATCTTTACAGGGAGCAATTTGGTAGCAAACCCTATGATGTGGCCACTTCCTTCAAACTATTTTCACAATACCTCTGCCCCTCTGCTCCCTGATGTCCTCACCAATTTTCAAATGACTTCTCTATTAGTTCATCATAAATTGCTCCCAACTCTCAGACACTCCATCTGGGGTGGTCCCCGGAAGTATATATTCTGACAAATACACCAGGCAGTTTCTGTCTGGGGATGCCACTACGTTTATAGCTTAGGGAACAGACACAAAGGTTATCTTCCTTCCTCTCTCCTACTGACCCTAGAGAGCTACCTTACAATGTGGGTGCTGTAAGGATTTTCAGACAAGAATTAAATGATAATTGGTGGGCTTCCCATGGTACTGTGTAAAGTATTTAATATGAAGTACTGTACATGACAAATAAATGCAAAGAGCTTCCAGAGAGTTTCTAATAAGTAACAATTACTTTTCCAAATGCAGATATGGGAGACAGTGATTACAACCTCCAATATCCTTTTTCCTCCTCAACTTTCCCCAATATCAGTGTTTCTTAACTACCATATACAAACACTTCAAGTTCAGTAAGATGGTGATGGCATCTATCTCTCTGTTACTTTTTAAGTCAATACGTAAAATAATCATTCAAATGTCTTAACCTTTAAAACAAACACATTGAGAACTTCTGTCTACATATCCAGAGAGCTTGTACAACAGTTAGTCACGTAAGACTGGTCAGGTTAGGACCTAGTTGGTTGATGTCTTATTCAGGTGATCACAGGCAACAGCCTGGCGAATTTGATAGTAATAAGATTTTTAACTCATTCATGTTTAGTCCTGTATCATTTACTTTATATCTGAAAGGACCATTGATTAAAAACAGAAAACATAGGAATTATTCAAATATAAGTGAATAAAGAACACATTAAATCCTACAAATTTAACTCACAATGATTTTTACCAGTGTTGTATATTGCATTATCTGATCACGTTTCTTACAACTTACCAAAAAAGTCTCCAACACTTTAAAATCCAATAGGAAAAAAAAAGCAGAAATATGGAAGATAAAATATCAATACTGGCTTTTCATCTACAGGGAATAAGATTGCCTCCATAATGTGTTATTTACCAGAAAAGTACTTATGAATAGCAGTTCGAAAATTTTTTGTATTTTGAAAGAAAGCCCCAAAATAATTTTTTTAAAAATAGGACAAAATAGACTTTCAACCACTGAGTGATAAACTAAGGTTATTATTTATTTTTTGGTGCCTTGACACAACCTTAAATTTCAACCTGCACTTTAATCTACATACATCCCAAAAAGCATGTCATCTTAAAATTTGACAAGTGGGGCTTTATTTTATGTGATTAACTTAAACTAAATTAAGCAACCTTGGTATACATGCAAAATAATATATGTATAAAGTTATTCATTTTAGTATTGTTTAAAATAGTAAAATATTGGAAACCATCTAAGTATTCACCAGTGGGGAACAAGTTATGGTACATCAATATGATGCAATGTTACACAGACATAAAAAAAAGAATAAGAAAGCATACAGTATAATGTGCTACTGCTTGTGTAGGAAAATGGGGGTGGGTTATAAATGTATTTGATTGTATATGCTTAAAATAACTCAATGATACTTTAAAAAAAAAATCAGTTACCTGTGGAGGAGACAAATTAGAGGAATTGAGCCAAGAAAAACTTTTCAAGAAGTATTCTTTTATTTATTTTTTTTAAATTTGAGTCATGTGAATATATAACCTATTCTAAGAAAGAAATGTTTAAGATAAATATTTTTAAAAGTAAACCATGTAAAAGAGTATTTTAAAAGAAATGAATACTTTCAAAAATGTAGTACTCAGTAACTAGTTTATATATAATCACATAAAGTCATTTTGTAAAAGAACAATCTCAATTATGTCTCTAATCTTAAAACTGCTCAGTACATGCACTCTTGAATCACATGGAACACAGCAATCTTAGAGTTAATTCCATCTCAAACCCTTTTCATGTCCCATCAATGGGTGAAATAGCAGCAACAATGGGTTCCTTCATTTTCTCAGAGCTACAAGGAAAAAACAGTACAAATATGAGCTTCTTGACAAATCCCTGTAACAAGTGACTGAGAACAAAATTTTTGAAAATACTCATTTTTTCTCATACACTATACATCACTTGTTAAATGGAAAAGTCAAAATGCCTTTTCATTTATAATGCTACACTAAATCATACATTAAATATAAAATTTATAACACAATACTTAATAATAGAATATCCATTTAAGATCAATTTTGTCTTAATCACATTATCTTTTACAGACCCCAAATGACAAAATGCTTTTTAAAATTCAAAAGGAGGTTCTTGAGAAATAGGGTCTCAGTTCAAAAAAAGGTGAGAACAAAGCAAAATGTCTACAGTGCACCGATGACCAACTGACACCCAGAGTTGTTGGAGAACAAAAATCATAAATCTAAAGATATAAAACAAAATGAACAAAGAAGGTTGGCTTTTCTATTCACCATCCAACTTCAAAAGGGTATTCTTGTTATTCATCTCTCACTGAGTCCACACCCAATTGACTTTGACAGTGCTTCCAAAGGTTCACCTCTCTTGAGCTCCTTCTCCTATCCTAACCTAACTCTTGGCAAACACCTCACTTTTCACCTTTATTAGAAGAAATGGAAGGGGGCTCCTGGGTGGCTCAGTCAGTTGAGCGTCCGACTCTTGATTTCGGCTCAGGTCATGATCTCAGGGTGGTGAGATCAAGCTCCTTGCCGGGCTCTGCGCTCAGCAGCCAGTCTGCTTGGGATTCTCTCTCTCTCCCTCTGCCCCTCCCCCACCCGCTCACACACAGGCACGTGCTCTCTCTCTCTCTCTTTCTCCATCAAATAAATAAATCTTAAAAAGAAAGAAAGAAAGAAAATGTTAGGAATTCTGGACACTGTGCCACACCAGAGTGTCCACCTTCTTGCCTACCCTTTCACCTTTCTCTCCCACCGCAGGAGGCAGGGTAACTCCTGTCCTGCCTTAGAGCATCTCTCAACGTCCATCAAGATCTTGTTTGGGCCATCATCCTACCACATCACATGTCAACTGCTCCCTTTTCTTTGGCCCCTCTCTTTGTGCCTTCAAAACAGCAAAGACCTTGCACTATTGTGAAAAATTTCTCTTGATCCTGCTCCATCCTCTATTTTCCTATTTCTCTCCACTTTCTAGTCAAGCTGGCCAAATACATAATTCACATCCATTACCTCCTCCTTCTTCCCTCAGAAAAGGTATACTTCAGTTTCAAACCCTCTACTAAAAAAACGTTATCAAAGTTCCCGAATGTCCTCCTAATCACTGAATCAAAAGTAAAAGGGACCTTCAAGCTTATCTACTCCATTTAGCTTAATTATATGGGTAAGTAGCTGAGAATCATGAAAGATTAATTTGACCAACATTATACAGTGAATCAGTTGGGCTGACACCTTGACGACCTTCCATCCAGAAGAATACACATTCTTTGGTAAAAAACAAAAAAACAAACAAACAAAAATCCCTAACTTAAAAAAAGCAAGATGGATCCTCCTCAAGATTATCTTAGGTATCTCCACAAAAGAAAAAGAAAGAACCATAATTATAATCTGAAATGGAGGTCAATACAAATATAGCAACAGATAATCCAAAGTCCATTGCAGTTAGCTTTAGAATATGGCCTTGCACTTCATGAATTCCTAAGCATCTAAACCAAATAATAAAGTTCCATTGTGGAATTTTTTGGGGGAAAAGCCAATTCCTCTTCCTTTTCTCTACTCCTCCCTCTGCCATGAACTTGCCTGCAGTACACAATCTAAATCTGGTTGCTGAAAGACTCTGCTTCAAAACTGTACAAGCAGTCAGAGAAGGAGAAAGAGAAACAGGGAAATAAGAAGCAACAAGTTTCCAGAAGTTAGAAGCAGTCCGTCGACAGCCCCAAATGCTAATAGTGCACATTCTTCCCCCTGCAGACTTCTTTTTGTGCATTCTTAGTCATCCTAAATAAGTCTGAAGTTTTACTGAATTAGGGCTTAGCCTCTTTTACAAATAAACATGCCCAGCTGAGCATGAAGAGTATAGATTCCTTAATCTACTTGTAATCTACTTGTGTTCAGTCTCCCAGACTGTACATTCTAGAGGCCGACCTACAGTCTTAGAGTAAAATATTTGAAATTCTATTACCCAAGGTTTCTCCCCATCCAACACCTTCTTCCATAATACTCTCTGAAACATTCATATAACTACCCCCAAAAAATTATAATAAATGAGGACCTTAAACAAAGAACCAATGGGAATTAATAGATAAAAAAGTTATTTAGATTATACTCTTAGCTTTGCCAGGTATTCCATTCCAGTTAACTGGTAGGCTTCATAGACTTTTTTGCTTCACTTTTTACTGTTTTATCACACTATTTTCAGTTACCCCAAAAACTGAGGAAGGCAAGGTACTATAAGAGACATCCACCCAGGAATATACGATACCTAGATTTCAAATTAAACAATTTAAAAAAATTAAAATAATAGGTTACTGGTAGGGAAACATAAAGACACTATTTTGTCATGATTTTGAATATTACTTTAATAAAATTAATCAGCAGAATGAGGAGAGGAGGGAGAAGAGTGATGGGCAAACCAGGGGAAGGATAAGATGGAGGGATGAGAGATGAAGGGCAAGTAGAAGAGTCTATGGAGAGAAGAGCCGTCCTATATGCTGCCCTCTAGGGCTCTGTGCGGTGTCCACTTGTTCTCCTTTCCTTCAGACTCCTACCTCAGAGCCAGCTAGACTTAGAGCCATGGGACACCCCTGCATGGTATACAAAGTATACCCAAGAACTGAGAGGGTTTCCTCTGGCATGAGGTCACGGAGATTCAACTGGGATTCCCCAGCGGCCTTGTTTAAAGGGAATAAAGAAGATAATACAACAGGGAAGGCAAGAAAGATGGGAGCCATTCCTAGGTCAGCAAACTCCTCAATGCACTTCTGTTAATAATTTAATCCTTGTGCATAATAGCCAGAAACAGCCCATCTGGTTACCTTCAAAATAATTTTAAACTCAAGGAATTGTACTAATCAAAAGTGAACTAAGAAGTCATTCAATCCAGCCTCCCTTCTTAAAGGTTACTGGGATAAAGATACTTGGATAAAAATCATTGCAGGGTCTACTTCTAGTATGGAAGAATAAGCTTCTAACGAATTAAAATTCCCACAAATAACAACTAAAACTCTGGACAACATATAAAAAACAACTACCTGAGGGCTCTGGCAAGTGAACAAAAGCCAACATGTTTGGAAGTCTAAACTTGGAAGAAGTGACCAGCATGGAGTGAGCTGAAAGTCCTCAGCTTTTCCCTGAGAACAGCCACAGTCATGGTGGTGGTGCTAAACAGCTAAACTCCTATTTTAAAAAACCCATCCTCGGGGCACCTGGGTGGCTCAGTCAGTTAAGCACCTGACTCTTGACTTCAGCTCAGGTCTTGCTTGATGTCAGGGTCATGAGTTCAAGCCCCGCATTAGGCTCCATGCTAGGCATGTGGTGGGCATGGAGCCTACTTAAAAACAAAACAAAACAAAAAAAACAAACAAAAAAAACTGGGGCACCTGCGTGGCTCAGTCGGTTAAGCATCTGCTTTCGGCTCAGGTCATGATCTCAGGGTCCTGGGATAAAGCCCTGCATCAGGCTCCCTGATCAGCAGGGAACCTGCTTCTCCCTCTCCCTCTGCTTCCCCTGCTTGTGTTCTCTCGCATTCTCTCTCTCTCTCTCTCTCTCTCTCTGTCAAATAAGTAAATAAAATCTTAAAAAAAAAATACTCTCCATGACTAGAAGAACCTGGGAAAGTACCTCAGGGAAACCAGAGCCACCAGACAATGAGGGAAAACCCTAGAAAGAACACAGGCGGAGAAGGTGAACATCAAATTCTGTCTAAAAACTCTGCCCAAGCCTCTGGCAGACACTTAAAGCATCTACGCATGCGACAGACCAAAATTAACCTCAACTGTGATATGAGCCACCATGCACTGTGGCCACAGCATGTGAAAGCTAAAACTCCAATGGAAAAATTTGCCATCTTTTTGGCAAAAGAAATCAGAGCTCAAAGCAACAAAAGCTACCAGGAAGTGACAGAGAATCGCTGCAAAAATGAGAAGCAGAGAAGCCAGAGTTTTGTATAAATCCTGCACAAGTCTCAGGCTGAACCCTGAACCACATATGTGCAGGGCAGACCTGAGACCGCCTGAACTAAGATCTGAGCCACTACCACCACAGGTGTGACAGTTTACTCCTTGAGTCAAATGCCTGCTTACATACTTCAGAGCAAGAAAACAGAAACAGAGTCTATACAACGTAACATTCAAATGCCAGAAATATAATCTAAAACTTATCCACGTGAAAAGGCTAAGAAAATTTGATCCATTCTCAAAGGAAAAGAAAACCAACAGATGTTAACCTCAATATAAAGCAGTTCCTGAAATTATCAGACAAGGATTTTAAACTAGCTATAGTAACTATGCCCAACAAAGAACATAGAGGAAATCTCAGTTTAAAAACAAACAAACAAACAAACAAACAAACCCAGGGGCACCTGGGTGCCTCAGTCGGTTAGTGTCTGACTCTTGGTTTCAGCTCAGGTCATGAGCTGAGGGTTGTAAGATCCAGCCCAGAGATGGGCTCCAAGCTGGGTGTGGAGCCTGCTTGAGATTCTCTCTCCCTCTCCCTCTGACCCTCCCCCTTCCTCTCTAAAAAATAATTAAGAATAATAAAATAGAAAAAAATAAAAACTCTAGTACTAGAAAAAATCTGAAATTTAAAAATTCATTAGGTAAGCAGAAAAAGGGGGAAAAAGAAGAGAAAAAAAAATCAATGAACCTGAGGCTAGAGTAATATAAATCATCCAAACTGAAGAGAGAAATAGATTTAATAAACATGAATAGAATCTAAGAGATATGTGTGCCAATTTCAAAGTGTTGGCATACAGTAGTTGTATTTCAAAAAAGGAAAGAGAAAACAAATGGAGCAAAGAAAAATACTAAAGATAAATGACCACAAACCCCTCAAACCTGGTGAATGACACAAATTTACAGATTTAAGAAACTCAACGAAACCCAAACAGGTAACTTCAAAGAAAACTACAGGTAGGAAATGTCACAGCCAAAATGTTTTTTAAACCTAGAGAAAATCGTAAATGCAGTCAGAGAAAAAAAATAAACAATGTAATGTAATGTATGTAAACCCAGGAGGAATGATTCCAATGACTACCGACTCCTTACGCAAAGCCACAGAAGCCAGTTGAACAGTATCTTTAAAGTAACAAAAGAAAAAAACTGCCAGCCTAGAAATACTACTTTCAGCAAAAATACCCTTGTAGAATGAAAGAGAAACAAAGACATTTTCAGAAAAAGAAACATAAGGAAATTTGTCATGAGTAGACCTGAACAATAAAAACTGCTAAAGAAAGTTCTTCAGGCTGAAGGGTAATAATGCCAGAGGAAAACATGAATCTTCAGGAATGAATGAACAGCATCATAAATAGTTATTATCTAAGCAAATATAAAATATCTTTCTCTTAATTTAAAATAAATGACCATTTAAAACATAAACTGTCTTTGGGGTTTATAATACATACAGATGTAAGACATATGACAATAATCACATAAAGAACAGTGGAAGTTATAATAAAATGTACCTCTATGTTTGTAGAGTTTGTATTGGTACAATGTTAAATATAAAGTATACCATGACAAGTTAAGGAGGCATATTATAATCTCTAGAGCAATCACCAAAAAATAGTAATAATATAAAAAGGAACAGCTTACAAGTCAATAATTAACAGAATATATTAAAAATCAAGACCCACCTATATGCCACCTATGTGTGTTAAATATAAAGACACAGATTGAAAAAAAAATGAATGGGAAAAGATAGTCCATACAAATGGTAAGTATAAGAAGTCTGAAAGCTTTATATTAATATCATATCAACAGACTTAAAGAGTACACCCAAAGATAAAGAGGGACAATTCATAATGATGGAAGAGTTAATTCATCAGAAAGTCATAATAGTCATAAATGTGTATGAGCCTAATCACAGACCTTCAAAGCACATGAACCAAAAATTGATAGAACCAAATAGAAACAAGTAATTCCACAATCATAAAAGATTTTTAACACCTACTCTGAGCAACTAATAGAAACACTGGACAAAAAATTAATAATGAAATAAAGAGGATCAGAACAACACTATCAACCACCTTGACCTCTAAGACCTGCAGAATACACATTATTTTTAAGTGCACATGGTACATTAACCCAGAGAACATGTGTTTGTCGATAAGTTCCAGTCAGTTTTCAAAGAATGACAACATACAATGTTCTCTGATCAAAAATGAATTAAGCTGGAAATCAGTAACAAAAATATACCTAGGAAAACTTCCAGCTGACTGGAAATTAAATAAGACACTTCTAAGAAACCTATTGGGTCACCTCAATGAGATACCACCTCACACCAGTCAGAATGGCTAAAATTAACAAGACAGGAAACGACAGATGTTGGCAAGGATGCGGAGAAAGATGAACCCTCCTACACTGTTGGTGGGAATTCATCAGCAGGAATGGGAAGTGCTTCTTAAGAAATGCCAAGGAGAAGCTGGTGCAGCCACTCTGGAAAACAGTATGGAGGTTCCTCAAAAAGTTGAAAATAGAGCTACCCCACGACCCAGCAATTGCACTACTGGGTATTTACCCCAAAGATACAAATGTAGTGATCCGAAGGGGTATGTGCACACCAATGTTTATAGCAGCAATGTTCACAATAGCCAAATTATGGAAAGAGCCTAGATGTCCATCAACAGCTGAATGAAGAAGATGTGGTACAAATACAATGGAATATTACACAGCCATCAAAAACTGAAATCTTGCCATTTGCAACAACGTGGATGGAACTAGAGGGTATTATGCTAAGTGAAATAAGTCAATCAGAGAAAGAGAAGTATCATACGATCTCACTGATATGAGGAATTTGAGAAACAAGACAGAGGAAGTAGTGGAAGGGAGGAAAAAATGAAACAAGATGAAACCAGAGAGGGAGACAAACCATAAGAGACTCTTAATCTCAGGAAACAAACTGAGGGTTGCTGGAGTGGTGGGGGGTGGTAGGGATGGGGTGGCTGGGTGATGGACATTGGGGAGAGTATGTGCTATGGTGAGCGCTGTGAACTGTGTAAGACTGATGAATCACAGACCTGTACCTTTGAAACAAATAATACATTATATGTTAAAAAAAAAAAAAAAGAAGAAGATGGAAGGGAAAAATGAAGGGGGCGGGAAATCGGAGGGGGAGATGAACCATGAGAGACTATGGACTCTGAGAAACAAACTGAGGGTTTTAGAGGGGAGGGGGGTGGGGGGATGGGTTAGCCCGGTGATGGGTATTAAGGAGGGCACATATTGCGTGGAGCACTGGGTGTTCTACGCAAACAATGAATCATGGAACACTACATCAAAAACTAATGATGTAATACATGGTGACTAACATAATAAAGTTTAAAAAATTAATTAATTAAAAAAAGAAAGAAACCTATTGGATCAAAGAAGAAATCACAATGGAAATGAGAAAACACTTTGAACTAAATTCAAATGAAAAAGACAACATATAAAAATATGTGGGATGAAGGAGAAACAGTGTTTACAGGGAAAGGTACAGCTGTACATGCTTACATTGGGGGAAAAAATCTAAAATCAGTGAGTTAAGTTTCTACCGAAAGAAGCTAGAAAAGATCAAGACAAATTAAGTAGAAGGAAAGAAATAAAGATAAGAGGTAATTCAATGGGGAAAAAGAACATCTTTTAAATAAAAAGTATTGAAACAACTGGATATTTGCATTTTGAAAAAATGAACATCTACTCTTACCTCACAACATATAAAAAAATAATTCAGAATGGATCACAGACCTAAATGTAAAAGCTAAAACTATAAATCTTCTAAATGAAAACAGAAAATGCTACAACTTCTGGATAGGCTTTTCTTAGAACACAAAAAGCACAAAGCATAAAAGAAAAAATTACAGTGGACTTTTCAAAATTAAAAACATCAGCTCTTCAAAAGACACCATTAATAAATTGAAAAAGCAACCCAAAGAATGACAGAAAATATTCCCAATACATACCTGATAATGTAATGGTATCCAGAAAATAAAAGTAAGTCTTACAACTCAATAAGATGACAACCCATTTTTGTAAATGGGCAATAGAGTTTGAACAAACACTTCATTAAATTACATGAATAACCACTAAGCACACAAAGAGATGCTCACCATCACTAGACATCAAGGAATCACAAACTAAAACCACAAGAAATCACTACACACCCGTTAGAATGACTCAAATTTAAATAGCTTGACCATACCAAGTCTTGGTAATAATGTGAAACACCTAAAACTC
This sequence comes from Eumetopias jubatus, assembly GCF_037043125.1. NCBI lineage: Eukaryota > Metazoa > Chordata > Mammalia > Carnivora > Otariidae > Eumetopias > Eumetopias jubatus. The sequence continues at coordinate 63,820,641 of NW_028274807.1, forward strand.
TTACACACGGATAATGGGGGTAAAAAATGGTGCAACTACTTTGGAAAACAGTTTGGCAATTTCTTAAAAAATTCAACACCAACCATTCCACTTATAATTATTCACCAAAAAAATTCAAATGTGTTCACATGAAGACTCATACAACAGTAGTCCCCCAAACCGGGAAATAACTCAAATTCTCCTGAATAGGGGAAGGGAGAAACAAGTTATAGCACATCCATACAATAGGGTTCTACTCAGCAATAAAAATCAACAAACTACTGATACATGCAGCAACACAGATGAATCTCAAAATCATTATGCTGAGTGAAAGAAACCAGACACAAAAGAGAACATATTGTGGGATTCCATTTACAAAAGTTCTATAAAATGTTGAACTAACACCCAGTAGCAACAAGTAGATCAGTGGTTACCTGCACCTGGGGGCAGAGGGAGGGAAGAATGCAAGATGAGACAGGTAATCTTTAGGCAACAGAGGCAATGTTCTGCATCTTGATTCACCTGGTGGACTTATGGATCTGTTACAACTGTCATCAAACTATACACTTTAAGTGGGTGCAGATTTTTGTACTTAAGCTGCATCTTATCAAAGTGGCTTTTTAAAAAAATTACCAATGCCCACTGGAGGGCACTTTTTTCTGTCGTCTGATGAGTGGATTCATCATAGGTGACCCCACCATCTTACCACCTTCCACAAAATCATGGCGTCAGCGAAAACTGTTATTACATCAACCAAGCTAAAAAAACAAATGTTTTATTTCCATACAAAAACTACCCTAAATAAATGAAACATTAATTTTGAAAAATAAAATTTTGAAAATTTCAAATTTGCCTGGTGTTGGGGGAGGGGATGAGAGTGAGTGGGAAGCTATATTTAAGCAGGGCTAACCTAGCAAAATGTGCTTCTACTGGGGAGGAAGTCTAGGGGAGGAGGACAGACAAGAGGGGGCAGTGGTGTGACCCCCCCCCACTCCAGAAGGGTGGGAGAGGATCCATTACCCGGAAGTGTAAGACACGACTTAATTACAATCTCTGCAAAGAGCCCTGAGGCCAAGAGATTGTCAGAGATTCTTGGAGACCTCTGAGAAATATGGAGAAACTGGCAAACTATCAGCCGTTAGTCTCTCGAGGAAAATTCAAGAAAAGGGAAACTGCAAAGGTCTGCCATTCCTAGAGTTATTAATTCTAACATTTCTCAAACCTTTATGAAATTCCCAAATAAGTGCTACACTATAATTTTACATGCTTTATTCAATGTATTCATAATTTATATACTCCCCCAAAAGGTGGCCTGATTTAGTCTGTGCTCAGATGAGTACCATTTAAGTGAAACTGAAATTTCTTCTTTTGCCATGTTACCTAGATTTCTAAGGTCTGGCCTGGTTACCAATACAAGAACTAGCAAACAGACAAAAATGGCTAGATTTTAATCTCAATACAATCACCTTTTAATAATTCACATTTATCCATATATTAATGAATCAACCACAAATTTAATATTTTTTCTCCTTTTTACATTTGCCCCATTCTGAAAAGAAAATCTTACAAGTCTTTCCCCTTTGGGGTAGAGGTTTTTGCAAAAGCAATTATGCCAAGCTTTTAAAAGATTCATTGAGGGGCACCTGGGTGGCTCAGTCAGTTAAGCATCTGCCTTCAGCTCAGGTCATGATCCCGGGGTCCTGGGATGGAGCCCCGCACCAGGCTCCGTGCTCAGCGGGGAGCCTGCTTCTCCCCCCTCTCCCCTGCTCGCTCTCGCTCTCTCTCTTGCTCGCTCACTCTTTCTCTCAAATAAAATCTTAAATAAAAAAAAAATCCATTGAGAATATGTCTCTCTTCTTGAACTTAAACTTAATTTATCAACATTTATGAAGAATTTCACATGACCTTGAAATAACACAACAGCCTCTTAAGTAATCTGCCTGTTTCCCTCCTGGCCCACTTCCTATCCACCCTCCTCCTGCTACTAAAGTCAAATTACTTAAAAGAGCCAAGGTGAGCAAGTCATTTCCCTGTAAGACCCTTAGAAGGCTTCCCACTGCTCACCAGATGAAGTCCAGATCTCTGGAGCTCACCTATCCTTGCGGCCCCATCTCTAGCCTCTTCTGCCCTTGAACCCTAACCTCTAGCCATGCAGAGCTATGTGTAGCTCCCAGACTACTTTATGTTTCTGTAACTCTGCTTGTCTACTCTTTTTGCCCACAAAGCCTAGCTCTCACAAACCCTCTCCCTTCCACATTACCCCCTCGCTTCCTGGATTCCTACTCATCCCCAAAGATGAAGCTTCTGGATTCGCTTCTTCTGCAAAGTTGATCATTCCACTTCCTTTGGCATGGACTTACAGATCATTTTCCGCTTTCCATTCTGTGACTTTGAAATAAAGGTTGTTCTACCAACATATTCATTTATATAAAATGTGATTCCCCATACAACTCACATTCCAATGAGAGGTGGTATGTATATACAAACCTCCTCACTTATCTGGATTTTGCTTTTTTATGTCCTTGGATCATTGTTGATCTCTTCAACTTAACTATAAGATACCAGAGAGAAATAGTATAGCCTACTAGGGGCAGGGTAGCCATAAAGCACTTAGTTCTTAAACAATTTGCCTAATGAATTTTGTAAATTGAAAATACAAGACTGATTCTTTTGTCAATGTTTACTAAACATCTACTATGTGCCAGGCACTGTGCTGGATTCTAGGGACACAACACAGTACAAAATAAATTCTAGACAATTTATAGAAACAAAGAACTTCATAACTAACAGGTACATGAGAGACCATTGAGTCTAGTCCACCCACTTTATGGTAGAGGAAGTGTCTTGCCCAAATTTATACAGCCAGTTAGTCACAAAGGCAATATACAAGAGACTTCTCATCTAATATCTCTTTCTTATCTTTTTTCACCAGTTTGAAGGAATTTTGAGTAATAAGACAGATTAAACACTATTTTGGTTTAAGATGTTATATAAATCTCAATATTTTAAAATAATATTAATCCATATGTGAAAAGAGGCTTGAAAGCAGTGACATAAAACAAATCTAAAGGGAATGAAATAACAGAGACCCAGAAGTGGGAGCTGAGATTCATCTAAGTCAGCAGATGACATCTATTTGCACTCGTTAGCACTGCCTGGCATGTGCTACACCACCCCCTCGGGTAATTTACATTTTTTTTTAAAGCATGTATTTCTAAATTTAGGAAGTTAGGATAATCAGGGTGGAAAAGCCCATCTGTTTGACGTTCACTCCAGCTGCTGCAGATTCTGAAATGAAATTTGAGTATTTTCTTTTCTGTTTCATCTTATCCAGTCTGGAATCTGAGGACATTATAGTAGCATAAAAGTAGCTCAGGGCAGGGGATCCAATATGTTTTTTTTTTTTTTTTTGGCATACACAACACCCCCATTGTGTTTAACTAACCCTACCACAATTACACAAGCACACCCACCATTTATACACATTTGTGTACACTCATGGTACGTACACATTTCCTTGTGTAATATTTTGTTGGGCTGGTAGGGTGGCAGAGACAGAAAGACCCTAGGAAGAGATCATGTTTGACCCTCATGAGGTTCAATTTCATTTGTACAAGCCAGAAAAAGTAACTGAAATATTGCTTGACTCGATTACTTCCCTTAAGTTATTAGAAAGAGCTTTAACCTGGATCCTGGTCCAAACTTTGCCACTTGAAAGCTATGTAGTAACCTGAAAGAATAGAGGCAGGAGGGGAAGGAAGAGAGAGTTAAGCGAAGAAGAGAAGCCAGGAGACTGAAGGTGCTTTCCAGATCTGTAATTCTAGGACTTGATAACAACTGCATGAATTTTCAAAGAGAAGCCTCTGTTAGGTAGAAGAAGCTTTCCCCTTCTGGTTTGAAATTATCAGCTTTAACCCAGAAGCAAATCAATAAACATTAATTTATATGCCTTTTTATTTAACTTTAAAGTACATGAGTCATATATATTGGAAGCTAAATAAATATTTAGTATATACTAAAGCAACTTAGAAGTATTTTTAAAACAAACACAATGCAAACAAGTCTACATTTCTAAAGTACAAAAATACATTAAAAGAAAAAGAGAAGCAAATATTATCTAGGATGTTTATTACTGGTGATAAATATTAAATGCAACTGTTAATAAAGCCTCAAGAAGAGAAGTGTAAAAGCTCATCTAGAGAAATAAACATTTCCGGTATCTGTAACCCTTTCCTGAATACCTTCACCACGTGAGGTACTATGGTATAAGCAACAGGGGATCAAGAGGAGCCAAAAATCCTACGGGTCGTGGGAGTCGGTTCCGATTTCTTATGTAAGATCCACCTGGCCCGACACAACCAACAAAGTGCAAGCGTTTCAGAGCCAGAGACCCAGCACAGGTGGCAATCACCGTGACCCTGTGACTTCAATTAGCAAACTGTCACATACCTGGACAACACACCAAAAATCATAAGGCTGTAAAAGCTTTAAAAAGCTTGTTTAGCATGACTTCAGGAGACTTAGGTTCTTAACAGAATTTCTCTCTGACAGTTACCTTATTCTCAGCCTACCAGTATCTTAGAGGCGAACAAACATTTTAAGAAGTGGGGACCTGAAAGAGAAACTTGCTAGGTCATCTTGTACTGCCTTTGATGTTGTTAGGCTATTCTTGCCTCTACTGTACGCCTAGTACCTAGAACAGTGCCTACCACAAAGCAGGCCCTCTCGAGAAATGCTGAGTGAATAAACAACAAATGTTAAAGGTAGTTTGGCCATATCAAGGGCTGAAGGGAAGGAAGAGACAGACTTTTGCTCCACACCAGGCATTAGGGCCCTTTCTTCGTCCGATCCAGCCACTCCGTGGAGAGGTGTGCAGGCCTCTCTTTCCAGACAAAGAAAAAGAGTCAAAGGTTAAACAACACTCCGACCAAAGAAAAGCAGAAAGCATGGGACCATGCAGTCTATCCAGGTGAGCTGGGGTGAAGGTGCTGAGCTCCTCTGAGAAAGAGAGAGAGAGAAGGACATAAAAGACTGCGGTCTGAGACCAGGCAGAAAGGCTGGGCCGGGAAGGTTAGCGACAGGCTGGGCAGCAGCAGGAAAAGAGCAGGCACACACACAGGGGCGTAAGTGCCTGGACCAGAGCCAGGCAGGAGGCACAAAGGGTGTCCCGAGGGGCTGCAGGAGTCCCACAAGGAGAGCCGGAGGTTCAGGGACTCTCAGGAGTGAGGGTGTGTGGGCCCTCAGGCCGGAGAAATTGGGGGAACCAGGGTGGTATAGGTCACGTGTTCAAAGCTTCTCAAAGTAAAAACCGCCTAGAAATACGTCAGGGCAACCAAATAATGGCATGAACGTTAGTAATAAAGATGATGGTCATTTATGGTAATTTATTAGTCAAGCTGTCATTCCTAATCCTTTTTAAAACCATCTTCAGAAATCTAAAGGGAAAAGCCAATTTTCAGCAGAAGGAAGAGAACACTGCAAATATAGAATTATTGACTATGCAGGAAAATGTTTAGAATGCTGAAGCACATAGTTCAATGTGTACAGATTACATGCATAATAGAGCTTCAAATGAGTTACCATAGCTACAAAAAGATAATTAATTTTGAGGAAACAAAAGAAAAGAGATATCATTAGGGGCAGTTTCAAAGAGCTGAAATAATAAATGTGGCATCCAAATTTAACTCACATTACTCCCCAACAGGAGCTAGGAATGCTCCTTTCCATGTGGCCACTTCTGCTGTGGCTCCCCACCCCCTCCCCAGTCCAATGTTCCAGGCCTCCGCTGTGCCAGTCCAAATCCTATCCAGATGCCGGGATTTATATTCCATAGAGTCTCTCTGAACTCCAGGTGCCCTCGTAGCCCAAACTGTACAATCATTACCGACTATGTATGAAACACGGGTTGGGCACTGGCTGTGTCCCGGGCACAGTGTGAAGGAGAAGGAATGAAGAGGGGGATTAAACACACAGGCGAGTGTGTAGGTCACAGTAAACAGGAATGGGCTAAAGTCTGAACAATGTTCTACGAAGACGTGGAAGAAGCCAACTCAGGGGGAGACCACATGAGAGGTAACATCCAGCCCACACCCAGAAGCATAAGCATTATTTTCCTGGCCCAGAAAAAAAGAGGAGGAAGGGGGATATCAAGTTGAAACAACAGTATTTTCTTGTTCCCTTTCTCCTGAAGCAGGAAGAAGGTAGATTTGAGAAACCAAAAGGCATCAGCTGTTACTTTATTTAACCTTTCTGAACATCAGTTTTCTTGTTTATCAAATGGAAACAATGCAAGAGTGTGGTGAAGATTAATCATATAATGTATATTGAAGGACTAGTACCTAGGACACATTTTATTTTATTTCATTTTTAAAGATTTATTTATTTATTTCAGAGAGACAGGGGTGGGGGGGGCACAGAAAGAATCTTAAGTAGACTCCAAGCTAAGCACGGAGCCCAACGTGGGGCTCGATCCCATGACCCTGAGATCACAACCTGAGCCGAAAACAAGAGTTGGACACTTAACTAACTGCACCACACAGGTACCCCCCTAGGAAGCATTTTAGATAGGAAGCAGTCAAAAAATGCTGCTTCTCCTCCCTCCTCAAAAACTGTAAACTCAGTGAAGGCAGGGATAGAGATTTATACTTCTTTCCTGTCACCAGCACTAAAAGAACTTCAAGCATGATTTCTTATTGACATAATAATTTTTCAATCATTCCCATTTGAATTTGACAATTTATAAATCTTCTATCATGCCTACCTATTTGATATAAATAAAAATAAAATTTTAAACTCTTACATCCAGTGCTGTATTACCCAAAAGGGGCAAATACTTAAGGCACCAGCAAGACAGGAACAGGGTGGTGGGAGGAAGAAAAGAAGGGGGAAACATTTTTAAGGCTGATTGATTCTTGATATTTCAGAATAAAGACGAAAGTAGTCCTCATGAAGGAAAGAACACAACTGTGCTGGGCTTGCTTACTCTTTATAATTTAGTGTCCCATTCCGAGTGTCACAGGAAGGGTCACCATGATCTTTTCATGCTTAGGGTTCCAAAGATCTCTACAAGCCCTACTCACAGATCATATAAATGTTCCCCAAGTTCTTCTCCAGTCAGGCCCTAGAATGGAGACAAAACCACCACAAAGTCAAACGGAGCTTAAAAGAAAAAAAAAGACTCCACTAACCAACTGCCTGAGCCTGGCACAGTATTAGGCACCTTACATACTGTCTTAATCTTCCAGGCACTTAACTCCAGGTACTGAAATTCATTCTACTCTACAACTGCACAATTTCCTCACTTGGAAATAGGGATCATAGTCATCTTTCCCACAGACTTGTCTTGGAATTGGTGAATAAATATACACAAAATGCCCAGGTAATGCATGGCATGCGGTAGGTACCCAATAATGGCAGCTACAAATTTCATGGAGACTTGACAGCCAGCCTGGAAACTGATGACACTCTGAAGTCAGAAGAAATGCATGTGACTTACAGAGGGATCCAGAAGTGGTGGCAGCGGCAAGCCTGAAGCTCGTCAGAGCTGGCCCTGGGGGCAGGATGACTTGGCTTACCACCCTTTGGCACATGTGCCCAGAGCCTACTCAACTCCAGTGTTCCAAGCTGTTTAACCACATTCAGTTCACTGTGGGTACCTCAGTATCGAAATGCCTGCCAAAATCCAAGTATTTAAAAAAAAAGCACTCCAAGTGATCAAGCAAATAAAGAGGCTTTTCTTAAAAGAAAAGATCATTTATCGAGATTCAATAAACCTCTGTAGTATGGTTCTTGCAAATGCTTACACATTTGCTGCCGTGTTGATACATCGGCTTCAGCTGAAAAGTAGGACAGAGCTCAGGCTTGGCGCATCCGGCCAGAGAAGGACCCCGGACTCTGCGTCTAAACCCCACGTTATCAAGAGGACGGCAATAAGTAAATTTACATTTCTTCACTGATAAATGAGCATATGCATAAAAGCACGGTCTATTTTCTTTCAAGCTGATATGCTCTTCTTACTACTTCCTACCTCAACAACCCACCCCAAAACTAGATGGGTGGCAGGGGTCAGGGCATAACTAAATTCAGTCTGATCTGGTCATCTAAGACTGATGCAATAACCTCAACAGCCTTTTTAAGTAATCTTACAGATGTCTCCCTGGATGGCTCAGATAAATGCTCAGTCTTTTAGATTTCTTTCCCCATGTCCTATTTTTCTTCCAGATGGTATCTGACCGCCTGAAGGAGAAAATCCTCAAACCATCCCAAGGCGGAGAAGAGGAGAAGCGGCCCTCCCATCTACACAAAGCTGCCTGGGTCTTTACTGGATTCAGCTCAAGAGTATCTTGACTGAGGGGCGCCTGGGTGGCTCAGTCGTTAAGCGTCTGCCTTCAGCTCAGGTCATGGTCCCAGGGTCCTGGGATCGAGCCCCGCATCGGGCTCCCTGCTCGGCAGGAAGCCTTCTTCTCCCTCTCCCACTCCCCCTGCTTGTGTTCCCTCTCTCACTGTGTTTCTCCTCTCTGTCAAATAAATAAAATCTTAAAAAAAAAAAAAAGAGTATCCTGGCTGAGTACCCCCTGAGTGGTAAGTTACAACTGGTCCTGTGGGGGGTAGTTGTAGTGGTACTGAATGGGGAACAGGGGTGAGGATGTGCCAGTTCCCATCTTTAGCCAATGGTCCTGGCCATTTGACTCTGATTTTGAAATTCGTGTACAACACATAGACTTCCTTGCAACCTCAGACCACTCTAGGTCCCCTCAGCAGAGTCCACATACACCCCTAGTCTCTTACACCCCTCATGTCAGGCCCCAAGGAACGAGGAGCACTGCCTCGGACTCCACCTGCTTCTGCCACTGCCTCCGGGTCATCGCTCTAACACATGTTCAGAGTGGCCGGCTGCAGAAGCTGCAGACCCCAAGAACCAGACCACCCAGGGAAATGGCATGGACTGCCCAAAACAAGAATGAGAATCAAACAGGAGATAACACTTCACTCATACCACTGATGAAACACATTCTATCATAATGAGCTGAGTCATGTTTGGCTTTTAGACTTAACGATAGGAGTCTTGAGGACTGGACCCAACCCTTTTTCATCTACCTGATTCCGGGAGCATAATGGACCCTTCATTTTTTTGTTGTTGTTGTTTTGTTTTTCCTTAAAAACTGCTTATTACCAAAGAAACAAAGATGATCTGCCTCATTGGCTGGGATAAAGATGAGTCAGGCAGTGCACAAGACCATTAAATACCTTCTTCCACCTGACATTTTAACTTCTAGACAGCTGCACTTCCTTTTCCTCACATGATCTAACAAGTGTTCCACAATGACTCCTTTTCTGATTCACAAATTATAAGTGTGCTTACAACTCTAATCATAGTTACACATGTATTAAGCTCCTCAAGACCAGGTACCATACTAAATACTCCATATAACCCACAATGCCTAGTACAGTGGTATACAAAGAGTGGGTTTCTCAATAGTTTATTAGAAAATGAAAGGATATACTTTAAAGAAGTTGAGATATTCTCCCCCAGGAAAAAGAAAAAAACCAAATGCCTACAACACTAAAGTTTACATAAAATTTCTCTGGAAACCATTTTTGGACCATAAGTTCAAATTCCTTGTAGAAAACAAATGTAAGGTGGTGCTGTTATGATGCAAGGTACCCAACAATAGGAAAGGCTATTCTACCACTAAAATTATTATTTTTAAAGGGAATTACTATACAATGGTAAAGTGAAGATGATGAGATTCAGAATGTAACCTCAGCTCCGTATGATGAAGATGGTATTAATGAAGCAGGAAATGATGCTGATAAACAGGGCAGAGGCAACAGGGGCGGAAGAGGAAGATAACAGACCAAAAACAAAATAAAACAAAAGGAGAGAAGAAAATAATGCTGTGAAGAGGAAATGAATACTATTTACAAATAAAGTCAGATTTCACAGCATTCTGGTTGGGTCCCTTGTGTCTTTTGGGAAGTGAGTGTTTATGGCTCAACCATTGTTAGTAAACAGTTATTGATCACTTACCATGTGCAAGGTATTATACTAGACCCTTAAGATAAGATGAAACATAAGACCATATCAAAGAACTTAATTAAACAAAAAGACTGGACGTAAACATAAATGGGTAAAACACCACAAAAGTCCCTAGCTCCCAACTCTCATCGCACACCCAAAAGATCAATTCCGGATAGACTGTAGCTCAAAATATAAAAGGTAAATAGCACAGCTTCTAGAAGAAAACAAAGAATATCTTTATGACATTGGGACAGGCAACAAATTCTTAGCCAAGACACAGAAAGTGCTAGTCAAAAAGGAAAAATTGTTAACACTGCACTAATTAAAATCAAGAACTGTTCCTTAAAAGACACCAAAATAAGAGAGTGAAAAAAGTCACAGAGTAAAAGAAGATTTCTGCAACACATATAAACAAAAGAGTGCCAGTATTCTGACAGACATTTTAAAACCCGTACAAATCAGGGAGAAAAAAAGACACACAGATTCTCTTAATTTTAAAAACTGGCAGGGACACCTCAGTGGCTCAGTCAGTTAAGCATCAGACTCCTGATTTCAGCTCAGGTCTTGATCTCAGGGTCCTGGAATCAAGCCCTGTGTGGGGCTCTGAGCTGAGCAAGGAGTCTGCTTGAGATTCTCTCTCTCTGCCTCTGCCTCTCCACCCACCTCTCTCTCACTCTCTCAAATAAATAAATAAATCTTTTAAAATAAAATAAAATAAATAAAAACTGGCAAAAACCCAAAGGTTCAGCAACAGATAAATGGATAAACAAAATGTACTACATATAATACAATGAAATATTGTTCAGCCATAAGAAGTTATGAAGTTCTGATACATGCTATCACATGGACAATCCTTGAAAACATTATGCTAAGTAAAATCAGCCAGACACAAAAGGACAAATACTGTATGATTCCACCTGTGTGAGGTACCTAGAATAGGAAAATTCATAGAAATATAAATAGACTAGATGTTACCAGTGGCTGGGGAAAGAGGAAAACGGGGAGTTACTACTTAGTGTTTATAGGGTTTGTCTGAAGTGATGAAAAAGTTTTGGAAATAGTGATGATATTTCCACAACATTGTGATGTTTCATGCCACTGATTTGTACACTTAAAAATGGTTAAAACAGCTAATTTTGTGTTATGTTTTACCATGATTCTTAAAATTTAATGACACATTATACCAAAACCATTGAATTATAAAATTAATAATGTAATATACAAAAAACCACTTAATTGTACACTTTGAATGGGTAAATTATACAACATGTGAATAGTATCTCAATAAAGTTGTTACAGAAAAAAACCATCAAGGCTTGAGCAGACAATTTACATAAGAGGATACCTAAATGGCCTGAAAGGGGAAATGGTGAGCAACCTCATTAGTAATCAGGGAAGAGCAACACACTTACAGACACACACACACACACACACACACACACACACACACACAATGAGATACCCTTCATCCATCATAATGGTTCGAGTTAAATAGATACAATAGCTTGCGTTCACAAGATGTTGAGGAAACAAAACTTTCAAACACTGCTTGCAGGCATAAAGATCGACACAACAACTTTGGAAAAAATGGCACTACCTACTAAAGCTGAATACACACAATTTGTTTCTTAGGTATATACCTGACAGAAATGCACTATGATCTGCATCAAAACAACACATGTCCAAGCCTGTTCAATGCGGCATTATTCATTATAGGCCAAAACTGAAGAAAACCCAAATGTCTATCAGCAGTAGGATGGGGAGGTTGATATCATGGTATATTCACATAATGAAGGTCTATACTACAATGAAGATGAAGAAACCAGAGCTACACATAATACGCACAAATTGCATAAACAATGTTGAATTTTAAGAGCCAGAAACAAAAGAGTGCATAATGAATATGGATGAATCTATTTACATAAATTTTAAAAACAAGCAAACTAATTTCCAGTGTTAGAAGTCAAAAAGTGGCTACCTTTGGGGAGCCAGGGATGCTAGGGTGATTGAGAGGGGCACTGGAAGTCTACGGGGTGTGGGCAATGCTGTCTTTGGTTACACAAGTACGTCCACTCACGATAATTCATTAAGTAGTACTCTCAAGATTTTTACACTATTTTGTGTGTATATTACACTTTTTTAAAAAATTTAGTCCGTGTCACTATTGCCCCTTCTAATTAAATATAGCAACTCTAAAATACATCATAATCAAAGAAAAACCTGCCTGAATATAAGTCCCCGCTCTACAGTGGGATGAACAAAGTATCAGTTAGACAAAGACAGCAGGAGCTTGTTCCAAGATAGTGGGAAGCTACTGTAAACTTGGCTCACAGTAAAGGAAAAGGGTGAGAAACTATTAACCTTTTCAAAACTGGAGCACACTTGAAATGCAAATTCACTCCACAACCTAAAAGAAAGTTTTTTTCATTCTTTGAAAATGAGAAAGGCCTATACTCTAGCAGAAAACTTTAAAATGTATAGGCATATCTCAATTTCATATATGGAATTTCAATTCTTTGCCTGTGAAACGAGAGAACTGGATTGTCCATTACCTAATACAAGATAAAAGGCACTGAAAGCAGAGACTTCACATTTATCCATTCACTCGACAAAGCAAGCACCTGCCATGTGCACGGCACAAAGCGCTCGTCCTTCAGAGCTTGCAAGAAAGCGTATGAGAACAAGGCAGGTCAGTCTAGAGGCATGACCAGAAGAGGGGCGCAGACCGTCCTGCTTTAGGAGACAGTGAGAGGAAACCACCCCCTCCTGAGGGGTGAGGCCACGATGTAAGGCAGTCCATCTCAGAGGAAATGGGCAGGAGCTGGGCCTTGAAGGGCAGGGATGTGGCTATCAAGAGAAGGAGGTGAGGTCTTTCAGATCCACCAGCAGAGGATGGGAAATGTGAGCAACAAAGCTGAAGAGGCAGAAGGACAGGAGTGGCAGAGGGCACTGGGGACATGCTGGGTGGGGAAGAGCAGAAAGTCACCGAGGGCACGGATGATACTAGGAAAATTTCGGATTTTATCCTTTAAGGGGTTCTGAGTTTGTGTTGTTTTGGTTGTTGGAGGAGGAGAGGAATATAATGAAAGCAGTGTTTGACAGAAAAGCAACCTTGCAGAAAGCAAAGGGTGGATCAAAGCGAAGAGAGGTGAAGGAAACATCAGCCCGAAAACTGTTAGAACAGCGTAAACTTAAAATGACACGGATAAAAAATACTGAGGGTGGAGAGGAAAGAAAGGAGAGTAAAGGGGGCGCCTGGGTGGCTCAGTCGTTAAGCATCTGCCTTCGGCTCAGGTCACGGTCCCAGGGTCCTGGGATCGAGCCCCGCATCGGGCTCCCTGCTCGGCGGGAGGCCTGCTTCTCCCTCTCCCACTCCCCCTGCTTGTGTTCCCTCTCTTGCTGTGTCTCTCTCTGTCAAATAATTAAATAAAATCTTAAACAGAAAAAGAAAAGAAAGGAGAATGAAGTTAAGAAAACTAAGAAGAAATATTCTCAAGATTCGGGCATTTTCAGATATGAAAAAATGAACTCTTTTGCATAGGAACAGGCCACACGATCACACATTTGTACAGCATGATGCCACCACAGTCCACACAGACTCCAGAGTCTGCCCGAGAGCAGAAGCTTGTGCCAGACACAAAATCAGTCTGCCTGAGATCTAAATATATGGATATATCTCCACCATCCGTGAAAACTGCAGTATTAAAATTAGATAATATATGTGTGTTTACCTAATTAGCTGCTATAGATGAAGCAGAAGGGCAAGGAAAGGCTTTATGAAGGTTAATCTAGATATGGAAAAGCTGAATTACTTCCCCTGCCACGCTCAGTAGGGGAAACGGTTCCACTACCCTTTACTCAAGTCAAAGAGAAAGCTGGCATGCCAACTTCCACTATGTCAAGAGAATCTGAGCTGAGAATTCAGAGGAAGTGCCCAAGACTGCAAATTATTTTTGTGTTCATGGTCTTCATCATCAGTTTATAGAATATTTGTTAGACATTGAAGGAGTAAGCAGATTTGATTTATTTTAATGCAGGCAGATGGCTTGGTTATGGAAATTGTGAAGAGATTACTGAGCGGCTTCCTCAGATCAAGGACATTATGGAATTAAAGCCTCTAAGAGACCGTGCTTGTCCAGGTCCCCCTGGCTCACAACCTTACACGTTCTTATTAATGAGAAAGAAAACTCAACCCCTTGAACTGGAAGTAACCAGGGAGGAAGGGGTGGGGTGTAGAGCAATTAATTTGTCCAAAGAAGTATAAATGTTAAGATGGAAACCAGAAATACAGATTGATCAAAGGACAACTAAAACATGCCTTGCTCTGAAGACACTGAAATCATAAATTAGGAAGCATTAAAAATCACAATTTTAGAAAATATATTCATGAAAACAAATCATGTTTAAGTTGCTATAACTATTTTGGAAAATTTTAATGATCTGAAAACACACTATACTTACCAAGATAACATAGTAGGCTGTGAGTTTATGAATCTCTGGATTATTTTGAAAATTCTGCCAATGTGACTAACTCTTATCCATTTTGGAGACCACCTGGCTTTGTACAAAAACATTCTCTTTCGTGAAAATGCAAAGAAAAGAGCTGGGAAACACCAACAATGACATAAAACATAGAGTCAGAATCCAGACATGCCCTAACCACACCCCCAAAGCTTTCCATTTAAGTACCCCTATCTCCCTGACTAAAACTCCCTGGTTTTTGTTTTTAAAAAGTTCACAGGTGGCTCAGTCAGTTGAGCTTTCAACTCTTGGTTTCAACTCAGGTCATGATCTCAGGGTCATGAGATCAAGAGCCCTTCTCTCTCCCTCTTCCTCTGCCCATCCACCCACTGGAGCACACTAAACAAACAAACAAACAAATAAATAAATCTTTTTAAAAAGTTCACAAGCTTTCCACTTTCAATCAACAACAGCACTATGAAAATTTCTGTATTTGTCATGTAATCTCATACAGATAAAATTTAGACGAAGAAAAGTCATTATGAGAGAAAGGCAGAGAAAAGTCATAGAAATCAAGACAAAGGACCAGAATACAGTGATTGTGACAAAAAGATTTCTGTCATGTTTATAGTCTGCTTATCACTACTGACCCTCTCCTGACACATACAAGATCTATGATATAAAGGATTTAAGAGAATAATTATGTACATAAAAAAAATACTTGAAACCACTTTTTCTAATCTTTCCACAACAGACAAGGATGGTTTTAATTCCTAGAATTAAAGAAAGTCTCACTATATTGATGGGGAAAAGGAGAGAAAAAGTCAAATAACTTGCCCTAAAATAGAGCAAGTCTTGTAAATATGTTAAAACCAGCCATATATTCTCTCCAACTTATATTATTGCCAATATTCTTAATACTTGGATGCCAAGTCAAAGAATCATGAGATTACAGAGCTGGAAAAGAACAAGAGATTACCTCATCCAACTCCTTCATTTTTTTAATGAAAGCAGGCCTGGAGATTTGCAGGATGTGTCCCAGGCCACACTTCCCGCTGGTACTCCCTATACAGAACTCTTACCTTCTGACTCAAGTTGGAGCTGACCAATCCTTGTAACAGTAACTGCCACTAACCAAGCATTTTTTTTAATGCCAGACTTTATGCTAGACCCTTTAGAAATGTGTCATTTTATTAAATTTATATGTATAAAGAAGTTCACTACATCATCATTAATACCAAAAAATCAGAAATAAGGGTGCCTGGGTAACTCGGGCACCTAAGTGTCCAACTCTCGATTTCAGCTTGGGTCTTGATCTCAGGATCATGAGTTCATGCTCCAAGTTGGGCTCCATACTGGGCGTGGTGCCTACTTAAAAAAAATATCCGAAACAACATAAATGTCCAACAATGGAGAAATAGTTAAATATATGTGCTGCCGAAGCAAGCACTGGAGAAATAGTTAAATAAACTATGGCATATACATGCTATGACATACTAAATGATCATTAAAAAAGAACGAGGTAGATCCATGTAATAGATGGAAAAATACCCATGTTAAATTGTTATGTTTTACAAATAAGTTATAGAACAATACTTATGACGTTATTTATTTTTTTAAAAAATATGAGAAAATGAGTGAATTGGGTTCAGTTTAAATAAGCTGAGTTAAAATTTTTAAAAATAAAATTATGTAGAACAGACAAAAATAATATACAGATAGTATCTAAGATACCAAATATAAGAGATACCAAATATGAAGTAATATACCAAATATAAGATATAAAATATAAGATATGGAAATATCCAGAAATACAGGAAAACAGATCTGAAATGCAGGAAGACATGAGTAGGCAGACTGAAAAGATATATCTCACAGAAAAAAACTGGTAAAAACACATCACCATAAATTATGACTAACCTATCGAACTATAAAGATAAAGGAGGGCTTTTAACATCCAGGTACAAAAAGTAAATCACCCTCAAGAGAGAAAAATTAAATCTACACTGATCTCAGACTTCACCACAATAATAGTCAATGCCAGAAGATATGGAGTAATTTCTAACAAATTCTAGGAAAGACATTTTGACTCAATAACATACGTATACAAATTCTCCTTTGGTGTGGATAGAAATAGGCAGCGAAAACATGAACTAATTCAGAGAACAAAGTAAGTACTTAAACAGTTCTAAATGATAGGAATTATCTACATTTATCAAGAAATAAATCATCATCATCAAATGTTAAAATGGACATATCTGGGTGGTGTGGTTTGGAATGATATGTTGAAATATTCTTTTTTCCTGCTTTGTGTTGTTTAACTCAAAATGAACATGGATCTTTTTAATAAAAAACCTGAAGTCTGTACTTTTCAAGCACAAATAATATGATTTCATTTAGGTAAAATAGTCAAAATTAATGTATACTTACAGAAACAAACTGACATTTGACTAGACCCAAGAATGAAGGAAGGAGTGAACTGCAAAGGCACATGAGGGAACTTTTCAGAAATTTCTACATTTGACTCTGCTTGCACAGGTGCATAAATTTATCAAAACTATATAATATTACACTGAAAATAGGAGCATCTTACCATAGTAATTATACTTCAATAAAATTGACTTGAAACACAATATGAGTAACTCATGAAAAATTATCTGGTGGCATGGTGGTTGTTAGTCACATACAAAATACATACACATACACACACACACACTTTCTACCTAGTGGCTATGATTATTTTCCTACTAAATGCAATCAAACAATTGAATTTTGAACTTAGATTCTAGATAAAGAGGGTAAACAAAAGCTCCAAAAAATGTAAATGACTGGTCCTCTGGGTGATCCATAAAGATCCTCATTAAAGAAAACAAAGTACACGTACATGCAGACTTTGTCATTAGAAAAAGGCCTGGAACAATGCACAGCAAAACCAGAGAATTTGGTGGGTGGAGGTAGGGTATGAGTCAATTCTTAAACACTTCTGCATTGTTTGAATTTTTACGCCTAGGATATGTTACTCCTGTATACATAAAATACAAAAATAAAGAATTTTAAATGAGTTTATTATGCTTAAATAATTATATGCATACTTCATTTAATACCATCCTACATAGTATGCGATAATTATTGGCTATCAGTCTCAAAAACAATTCTCAAGGAAAAAAAAAGCAAACAAACAAACTAACATCCCATTATAGTAACACCAGAGTTTCGTAGTCCATGGACCTAAAGGGGTCTCCAAGATCCTTCCAGAAAATCGGTGAGGTAAAAGCCATTTTCTTAATAGCAGTAAACTGTCATGTGCCTTTGGCCTGTGTTGACCTTTGCGCGGACGTTGCAGACACAGCGGAGGGTGAACCTAAGGGCCTTACCACCGTCAAGGTCCTGGCGCTGAATGCCCCCCACGGGCAAAGGGCACTGCCCCCCACGGGCATGGGCCTTCACCATCATGGACTCCCAGTGAAAACGGAAAATCCAGTTTCACTAAAGAATGCTTTTGACAAAGCACTAACAGTAATTTTATTAAATCTTGACCTTTTATAATATCCTGTGTGACAAAATGGGCAGTATGAGCCATAGGTCACTCATGCGTAGGCCGAAGCAAAACGGCTGTCCCCGGAAGAGCACTGCCGTGACTCCTTGAGCACAAAGCTGAATGAACTGGCTGCTGTTTTCGCGAATCAGCATTTTTACTTGAAAGAACAACTCACAGACTACAATTATTCACTTAGGTATGTGGCAGGCATTTTCTCAAAAGTGAACAAAATAAGAATGTCTCTTCTTCAAGGGAAATAAATGACAGCTTTCTGTTTCCAATGATAAAATTTGGGGAAATACTAAAATTTTACAAAATCTGTATCTGCCATTGCAGCTTAATAGCTTTCCAAGACTTAAACACTCTTTTGATAAGATCAATGGTGATATTAACAAATGTGATTGGTTTATATTATACAATTTAATGTATGCCAACATTTGTAAATCTGTATCGAGGAACCAATATTTTCCAAATTATCAATGCACAGTGTACCAAAAAAATCATGCAGGAATAAAAGACCCACTCAAATTGCAAGATACATCAATGAATTTTAAAATAACAGAGCAAGAAATATTTATTGATATGGTTTCTAATTTTTCATGGTAACCAATCTTTAAGAAACTACTATTTATTGAGTTTTGGTAAATATCAAAGAATATCCGAAATTATTTGAAAATGCTATCAAAATACCCCTTCCTCCTCCAACTACATATCTGTGTCAGGCCAGATATTCTTCATATATTTCAACCAAACCAACACATCATAATAAATTGAATGCAGAAGCAGATAGGGGAATCCTGCTGTCATCTAATGAGTCAGACATTAAAGAGATTTCTCAAAACTGGAACAGGGCCACTCTTCTTGCTAATATTTTTTGGTTTGGGCAAAAATTCTCACTTGTCATGAAAATATATTACTTATGTCAATATACAATGGATTTATTGTTGTTTTTAAATTGATTAATAAATATTTCTAAACATTCTTACTTTTAATTTTTAATATGGTAAATATTAATAGATATAATCCACATAAACAAAAGCTCTTCATGGTCCTCAATAATCTTTAAGGCCACAATAATCCTAAGGCCAAAAGTCTGAGGATGTTTGGGGCACCTGGGTGGCTCAGTCGTTAAGTGTCTGCCTTGGGCTCAGGTCATGATCCCAGGGTCCCGGATCGAGCCCCACACTGGGCTCCAGCCCCGCATTGGGCTCCAGCCCCGCATTGGGCTCCAGCCCCGCACTGGGCTCCCTGCTCAGCGGGAAGCCCGCTTCTCCCTCTCCCACTCCCCCTGCTTGTGTTCCCGCTCTCGCTATCTCTCTCTCTGTCAAATAAATAAATAAAATCTTTAAAAAAAAGAGAATCTTTGCAGTACATTGTTAACACATTTTTACATGTTCTGCATACTGTCTCTTTTTATCTTCTTTCATAAAATGGGAGTAATGACAATAATATTTATTGAACCTTTACTTACACGAGTCTCATGACAGCCAGATGAGGTAGGCACTATATCCTAATTTTTCCCCCCTGGGATGAAGAGTTTTTATTTATTTCAGTAAGCAACATGGAAACACTGAAATCCTTTAAGTAAGAAATCTTGAGTCATTCTAAAATGTATTGAAGAAAATGGATTTTTTTTAAATTAACATATAATGTATTATTTATTTCAGGGGTATACGTCTGCAATTCATCAGTCTTACATAACATCCAGTGCTCATTACAACACATACCCTTCCCAATGTCCATCACCCAGTTACCCTATCCCTCCACCACCCCCAGCCCCAGTAACCCTATGGTAATCTGCATTTACACCCAGACAACATGCATAAGTGAAATATACGACAAGCTTTCTTAACCAATGAAAGCCTAAAATGCTAGCCTGACTGCAATATGTTCTGCAACAAGTGATGTTTACTACACTTCACCCTCACTTTTTGCCATGTATTTTCTTTTTTGGCAAATAATCCTGACCTGTGGAGCTGACAGAAACTGTGTAACAGGTAGTGACAGACCTGGTACAAGGAAACGAAGATGAAGTATAAAAGATGTCTGATGTTACTTAAGGCATCTTTGAGTACATGGTGGAGGATGGAGCTATGATTAGCAGAAGACGTCTGACATTTCAGGAGATACAAACATCACTGCAGACTGAGAGGACTGTCCAGAGGGAATGAATCCTAGCTGGAAGAAACTCTGGGGGGAAATGGGTAGACTGCAGGAAAAGGGGGGGCCTTGGGAGGGGAGCACAACTGGAAATCTCCCTTGGGAGCAGGCTATGATGCCTCCCCTTGGGGCTCATCTAGCTAATGCTCCTATTTCTAAAAAAGCATTTCCAGTACTTTGTATATATAATGTCAGAGGGTGGGGAGGCCAAGCTTAGACTACACAGGTGTTATTTTAATTATCTCCGTTCTTGGGAGACTAGTTTTGACATACAGGCCCTTAGGACGAAGAACACCAGGCATGGAAATGGGAAACTTGATGGCTTTAAATGAACACCCAAAGGTCCGAGGTCATTCTTTATTGCATGGAGCAACATCTTCAGAAATTCCTTAGGAAAAAATATTTCAAACATAGACAACCTCAAAGTTTTGTGATTAAAAATAAGCTAAAAATCAATGTCAAAAGATCTGTATTATATTTTTAAATTAACTTCCAAAGTCATAGAATCTAAAAAGTCTATGAAAATAAATTTCTATCACCTCTGTTCCACAAAATATACACTAAGGTTTAAAGATAAACTGAAGCTGACACAGTCACACTAAATCCCTAAAAAATCCTTAGCAAAAATTATTTTTCTTTAAAAGGGGGGGCATTCTTTTCGGGTACTGCAGACACACAGGATTACCGATTATATGAGTAACCACTCAGTCATTCTCAAGTATCTACTGAACACTTACTCTGTGCCAGGTATGGTACTGTCTTTTAGAGAAAATATACATATATACATATACATATTATACACACACACTGAATTATATCATAAAGTTAACTTCATGGAACGAGGGGAAAATACTAGCATAGAGTTACATCCACATGCTCACATAACCTCAACAATGCCCAGCTTCGAAAGTGACTTCCTGGTCAGTCTGCTGGACTCCAGGGTTGATATATCCTTGAAATAGGTAGAGCTAAGTCATTGGAAGGAGCCACGAACGGCTAGATGTATTTACCTTAAAAGAACCTGATGCTAATAGAACAATGTGACATCCTCCAAAAGGGAAGAAGATGAGGAGGAAAGAGGGCAGGAAAGAATCAACATTAGTGAGAATATGAGAGCGAAAGGAAAGACGTTTTCACATGAGCAACTACTGTCAACAGGGAGAGGCTTTAGACAAAGGTGGGTAAGGGGCTCTCTAAACTAGGACATCTGTTAAAAATTTCCACTGGTGTGATCTTCAACAAACTTCAGAAAAATTTAAACCTCTTTCCAATTTTTAAAAATATTAGATTAATTAGTCTTTCAAGACTGGCCTAGAAGTGGCCCCATTCTACTCGAGTTACATTCACAATGTCACACTGTGTTATTACACAGTTGTGACACTTGATGAAAAAACAGCATTGAATTTTCAACCAATCCACTATCATTCACAGCTTCTGATTTTAACCCAATTCTCTGAAGATTCTTCCAAAGAACTCTACATAGTACAGGAATTTCCTGAACTCAGTGCTTCTGGTGTCTCAACTTTTTTACTGGCAACACTTTTCTAAAATAAAAGTGTGCATCTAATACTGTCAGTTTGTTACCTCTCAAGATCAAAATGCTAAATGAAGGGAAACCAGTAAGTAGACTTCCTCTAAGAATTTTTTTTTTTTATTGAACAGACCTTTTTTTCACATTGGCAAATTTGTATTTTTTAATCCTTTTCTAAAAACATAGAAATTGTAATAATATTTGCTAAAATATGATCTTCCTATAATATATATGTGAGGCAGAGTCCCACCATATAGCACCTCTGTGGTATCCGACGATGGTGAAGATGAACTGGTACCAGATCAGGGGCTGAGTCTATCGTTTGTGAAATTAGGAAACAGATTTTATTTCTTTGGCTGACTTCATTTTTTTTTTAATCCTCACAAATGTAAACTACTCTTTCTTAGGTGGTAGGAAACCCGGTACAGAGGGAATCAATTACCCAAACTTCAATAGAAAGAAAAAAAAATCCACAGTTTAGGTAAATCAGCTTAACTAATAAGTAACTAATTAACTTTCCACTTTTAAGACCAAAATCACCTCAAATTAGATGGTGTTTTGAACACCACCCAAGAACTGACAACCCCTCTGAAACCCGTTACTCTCAATTATAATTGAAGGAGGATATCAGAGCCTCCAGATGGTCTAAGGGACGATTTCAAAATGCAAGGGTGAGATATATGCGTGCCAGACAGTTCTTATCAAACAAAGGAGGGGGGTACTTGAAGTGAGGGGACTACCAGAAATGCAGCAATCTTACCTCCAACTGCCTAAAATATCACTAGTGTAGATAACATAAATTCAGAATCCTTATTCTAAATGAACTAATGTAGATCAGAATTTCAGTGGGAGTGCCATGATTTCCCCAAACCAGCTAGTATTTCCAGTCCCTTGTTCTGTAGAACTCATTGCAACTAAAGAATCTTGTGTCCCAGCACATCACCTTGTTTGGCACTAAATCACACGGTTTAAGTATGAAGACCCAAATGAGACTTTTCATTATAAATGCTTCCACTATCAAAGCGTGAAAACACATTTGAAAATGTGCCACATACTGTTACTGGGGGGAAAAATCTTTACCCATTGCATCATTACCTTGAGTCTGACAACAGTTCTAAGTATAACATTTTAGAAGCACTTGGTGATTTAATGTTTAAATTCCTTCCTCAATAGTCTGCATTGAAAATACAGTGTATTACGTTTAATTTCTCTAAAGCTTTCATCCAGTGGCTGTCACCTTTCATGTAGGCCAAACTACAGATTTTTTACTAAAAAGTGAATCCTGCCAAAGCAGTTACATAATTCAAGTTAGAGCTAAGAAATCGAAGTTCACTAGAAATTTTTCAGAATGCTAACATTTAGGCTCATAATTCTTTTCATTTTCATTTCATTTTTGTGTGATCTTTTCTTTTTTTACAGATTTTCTCAGATTCTGGGAAGTTATCTGCTATTTCAATGAATCACAAGTAGCACAAAAAACGCTTCAAATGTATCTAACTATTGGTAGGACTACATAGAAGTCAACTTTTCAGTTCAAATTCCCTTTTAAGTTACTCCACAGAAACGCAAACAAAAATAAAAACAGAAATCTCTTGACATCCATTTTCTTTCAAAAATGTAAGAGACTCTCTACCTTTCATGCATCAAGACTTCATAGTAGCCAGTGCTACAGTGGTTATCTACTTAGCATTCCTGTCTTTTCCCCCTTCATAATGAAGCCACTTCATTCAGGTTTCCACCCCTTCCCTTCATTCTAAAGTCCTAGGGATGGGCCCTAATTCATTCAAAACAACTTTGCCTTGACTTCAAGCACTTAATGGCAGTGAGGACATGGTCTTCTCCTGGAGACTGTTATGCTAGGCACAAGGAGGCACACACAGCTGTTCACCCTCCTCCCCCTCTTCATCTTAAGGAAACTGAGTAACAGTGGCCTTCCCATGGCCTCCTGAATAAATCCCAAATTCAGCATTCAAGGCTCTCTACTATTCTTTTACTACCTTTTTAGCCCTTTCTCCTTTGCACACATCTCCTGCTCTAGCAGCTACACACTTGGCCTTTCAAGAATATGCCCCTGCACTTTCCATTTCATATCCTTCGCCCAGGCTATTCCTTTGACTAGGAAAGAAGGCCCAACCACTCCCATGTCAGCCAGTTCAAATCTTACTCAAAGTCCAGATCAAAAGTAAACTTTTCTATCAAGTCTTCCTTGATATCACCATTAATAAATGGTACTCATCATACATTCCTTGTATCGTTAATCATTTTACATGCTTACAGCCTGTTTTAAAACCCCAGACTCCTTAAGGGCTGCAATCTCTTGTGCATCTTTGTCCTCCACCATCCCTCCCCACCAGACACGCAAATTCAGACTGGTAGGCTCAGCAAACATTTGTTGAACACATGAACATAACTGTTCATTTCTGAGGGTGAAAAGTACTTCTACAGAATAGATTATCACGAAGGCTGAATTGTCCTTGGAAGTCTTCAAAAACATCCTAGGATAGCTGAGGAATAGTTTTGCTGAAGGAAAGGAAACAAATCAGATGACCTTCTAAGGCTGCTTCTGCAAATTACATCAACTCTTTAAAAGTACTGCCTAATAATTCAAAAACAAACTATACACAAATGCTATTTACAAAAAGAGAGCAGCATTTATTATAATAGATGAAGGTTAAGAACAGATTATTTTTAGCAAAATTTCAGCTGCTCTTATAGTAACATACCATTTTTCAGTTATATCCAAGGAATTGTACAAAAAAGCTCATTTACTCTAATTATTTCACACTTGAAAGAAGTAGAACAGAGAAAAATGCCAGTCCCTTCAAACGGGTAACCAGACAAAATTAATCTGGAAGCACATACTCATGTCACTTAATTATTGTCTACACATCATCACCAAATATATACCTACTGAACTCCAAGAAAGTTACCTGTAATTTTGATTATTTCCTTCACTGGCATTTATGGAAAAAGAATATGAAATTTTGTATTCCTTTCTCCCCTACCAAATAAATTTGAAAAATTTAAGTCGACTAAAATGAAGTTCCTTCAAGATCCATGGGTACATCATCAGTTCAAATAAGGCCACAAAACTATGGGAAACACTGATATCTCCAGAAACAAACAAGGTTAACCACAATATTCCATAAACCATTGAGCCTGCTCATTAAATAAAACTTTCAGAATAAATCTCATCAATTAAATGGGACAGAAAACTTGATTCCAAGGACAGTGCACTCATAAAAGAAAAAGGCACTGTGTAAGAGGAAAATCAGAGTTAAATATGATGGCTATTCATAGAAAATAATTATGTAAGAAAGATTAGAGAGTAGAAAATGAAATAGTTTTTTTAAACATTAAGAAAATTAAACACGTTTAGTCTTTTTGTTCCAATATTGTTACACTCTATGTACTTCTGTGAGCCACTTTAAATGCTTTGGGGAAGAAGCTAGAGTAGAAAAAATATATTGGTTTAGAACATAATGTAGCACACTGTATAGTTATTTTTAAAGCAAAGATCACATTTTCAGTCAAACCTGACTGTGCTTGTTAAAGGTTAAGGTAAAGCTACAATTTAAAGTTTTCTCAATTATTTTAAAGGCACCTCTAATTTTCCTGGAGCCGCCGGATAACGGAAACTGATTCTAAATACTGTTTCTCCCTGGACCCAGTAAGTGAGGGAGCGGTTACTTAAAAAGCACAGCGGGGTCAGAAGCCGGCCCCGGATCAGCGGAAACCGAGCAGCGGGTGCAGTTACCTCTCGGATCTGGGACACCTGAGCCGCGCGGGGGGCGGGACGGGGGCGCGGGTGGGCGCGTGAGCCCCGGCCCACAGCGACCAAAATGGCCCCTGGCAAAGTTGGGCTCGCAGGACCCGGCACAGGTCTCCCCGGGCCCGCCGGTCCAGCCTGGCCCCACCGGGAGCAGAGGGCTCGGGCTACTCACCGTGCAGAGAGAGGAGCAGCAGAGGCGCCAACGGAGAGCCCGGAGAAGTCATCCCGGGGCCGCGGGGAGCGCGCCCGCCGCCCGCCCGGCTCCTCGTCGCGACGGCGGAGACGCGGGCCGGGCTCTCGGTGATCTTGGGGCAGTCGGGTCCGCCCGGAGGGGCCGGGACCGTGGGACGCGCAGCGGTGACAAGTGGCGCTCCCGCGCCGCCCCGCTTCGCCGACGCTAAGCTACGACCAGGCGCGTCCCGGGCTCGCCGGCCTCGTCCCGCAGCGCCGCGGCCACCTCGCGCTGCCCCAGGACCCGACGGCCCGCCGCGCCGCCGGGGGAGCCACTCCCCCCCCAACTCTCGCCCAGCTAGTCCGGCAGCAGCCCGGCTCCCCTCGGCTCCGCGCCGCCCACTCGCCCAGCTCCTCGGTCTCCCGGGCAACCGCGGCTCCCGCGCGACGCCTGGCGGCCCACCCCCGGAGCAAGCGCGGCGCGCAGCTGGCGCTGCCCGGCCACCTGTGCGCGGTGCCGCCCACTGCCCCGCACGCCGCTGTGAGCGCCGCTGGGGACCCTCGGGAGGACGCCCTCCTGGCCTGCAGTCAAGGCCTACCCCCGCCCTAAACCACTCTCCAGACAGGGGTGTCAGTCTTGATCCCCAGAGTCCTCTAAGAAGGACTTTCCACAACCTTCGTCCAGCAAGATTCATTTCTGTTGCCGTTTTCAGATGATTTCTATTTGTCCACTTCCTCTCTTCTGTAATCTGGCAAAATTCTGATTCTGGCAAAATTAGGAATTGATGAGGTTTGTTCTGTTCCATAGCTTTTTTTTTTTCTCCCAACACCCACCCACTACCTTTTTTTCCTTAAAAGAGCATAAGGGCTGTACCATGCTCCTATTCCCCGTTTCTATCAAAGACACTACCATCTTTTCTTGCCCTTTTAGTAAAACTTATCTCAACTTCTAATATTTAAAATTAGCCGCCTTAAACGTTATGGCTTTCTTTTTTTTTTAAGATTTTATTTATTTATTCATAAGAGACAGACAGAGAGAGAGAGAGGCAGAGGGAAAAGCAGGCTCCCCGCTGAGCAGGGAGCCGGATCCTGGGATCATGACCTGAGCTGAAGGCAGACGCTTAACCGCTTAACCGTCTGAGCCACCCAGGCGCTCCGTTATGGCTTTCTTAAACTAATTTCAACTATTTGTTAACTAGTGAGAGGGTGATTTTATTATGGTGATTTTTACTTTGGGTTTTTATTTTTTGTTTCCTGTTCGTTTTGGTTAGGTGGAAAGAGAGACCTTCTTGGCATCTGAAATTATTTTACTTAAATATCTACCTACTTCTCTACTTATAAAAACTAATCTTCGTTCCTTTTCCATTGGATCTCTGGTGTCTTAACAGCCCATAGTCACTTTCTGCTTCAGCCTCCAATGGGAACATACTTTCCCCAGAGGAATGTCAAACCATTCTGGTCAATTTCTACAGCAGCATAGATTAGGATTCTTGGGGCCCCCCGGAAATTTTGAGCCCCCATCTGGCAGATATAATACTCCCAGGGCAATTCTGAATGAAAATAGTATGCACTGGAGAAAGGCAAATATGTAAAACACCCATACATTGGACAAAGATTGGAAGATAAATGTGAAAACAACAGTAGTGGTGGAATTATGGATGCACCTTTTTTAATTGGTGATGTTATAATTTTAAGTTAAAAAAAGAGAGAGAGAGGGGGGCGCCTGGGTGGCTCAGTTGGTTAAGCGACTGCCTTCGGCTCAGGTCATGATCCTGGAGTCCCGGGATGGAGTCCCACATGCGGCTCCCCGCTCACTGGGGAGTCTGCTCCTCCCTCTGACCCTACCCCCTCTTGTGCTGTCTCTCACTCTCTCTCTCAAATAAATAAAATCTTAGAGAGAGAACATATTAAGAAATGCCAATGACCTTTAATACCAATATCCTAAAAAGATATAGCTTGATTATGAATTGAAGATGCTTCAACTTTGCTCACTACTTCCAATTTGTCAGAATCCTTTACTAGAATCTCTAGTGGTAAAAAAATATATATATATATATGACAGTATAGATTATTTGACATTAATAACAGAAATTTTAAATTTCAACTGTGATTTCATCACTGGGCTCATTCTCATTCTTTTAAATTCCACAACAAGGACTAGATTTTCTTTCTCCATCCAATTCAATTCCTTGTTTTGTCCTGTACATATTCCCACATTCAAATCCAGTCCCAAATAGGGCATGGATAATATAAAATAGGTTTTTTAAAGGTTTTATTTATTTATTTGAGAGAGAGAGAGATCACAAGCAGGGGGAGGGGCAGAGGGAGAAGCAGACCCCCTGCTGAACAGGGAGCCCAATACAGGGCTCAATCCCAGGACCCTGGGATCATGACCTGAGCCAAAGGCAGATGCTTCACCGACTGAGCCACCCAGGCACCTGCTTAAGAGTAATATAAAGAGAAAAGCAAGGAAGCTGTCAAATGGCAGATGCTACTCAGAACAGGTCTTCTGGGATATATACTCAAGGTCATGAATCAGAGAAAGTGAGCTCCCTCTCCTGCCTCTATGTCACCATAGTGTATTCTACCTTCTACCAACAGGAGCTGCTGAGTTATTAAGACGAGTAGCCCTTTTCACAGAAAAAGAAATGTAGCTTCTGAAGGGAGAGTGGGAATGATCTGATTTCAGGCGGCAATCTGGCTGCCCAGAAGCTCGGGGGCAGATGGTAGATGGTGGACTCACAGGAAGCAGATTGGGAGTACTGGAAACTCTAAGTGCCGTTCACAGAACATTCCAAAAGGACACTCTCACAGGAAACGGGGGAAAAACGTGCTTTTAATTTACAGAGATAACACCATGGGCATGTGTTTTGAGTAAATTTGTTATTAGTAATGATGAGTTCCACCAACTCATCTTAATCTGTTTTATGACTGCAGTAGATTTCTTTAAATCTCTTAAGTATTCTAAGTTCTAAAGCAACAGACAACATCTTACATTTGTATAATACTTTATAAACTTCAAAATGTTTTCACATATATTATCTCTTCTGATCTTCACAGCAATCCCAGGGGGTAGGTAAAGCAGGTATTATTACTCCCTCTTCACATATTAAGACACTGAGTCTCAAAAAGATCAAGGGATTGCAAATACCGAGGCAAAACTGAAACCAAGGTCTTCTGACATTCATCCTATAGTTGTTTCCTACCACACCATGAAATCTTTCTCTTTTATCTCTTTATAAACCAACACCTGAAGAAATTTATATAAACCACAGTGTCTTAAAGCTGTCTCTGGGGAACACTGCTGTTGCTGCCCCAATATTTTCCCCCCTCCACTCCACCCTTACCACTTCCACCCTACCCGCACATAAGTAGCCCATAAAATTTTGACCATCTCGGTGCCACCCCCACCTCTAAGGGAGCTATATTTGGTCTATGTGACCACGGAAGAAATGGAGAGGGGAATGTCTGGGACAAGGAACCCTAGGATAAAAGACTCTGATATAGTATAATAATAATCTTGGCTCAAAAACATTGATGACATGAGAATATGGTCAATTTCTAAATATCTAAATATGGATTATCCAAATCCAAATGTAATCCTAGACCAGCTTCTATTCTCCATCCATTGAAATGCTGGATCATCTCTCTACAATCAGTTACTCTGCATTCAAGAATGGAAAGTTAATTTTAATATTAGCTTAGGAGAAAAACAATTAAGAAAGAAAAACGGAGGAAATTATAAGGCTTTCCAAAGCCAAATATAAATTATTTTTAATTAGCTACTTTTAAATTATTAATAGCACCTATCCCTCTCTGTTTATGTATATAATTAAAAGTTAATTGCATTTAAGTTTTTGAGGATGTTTGTCTATGGAATATTTTATAAGAATATAAGAATAAGAATCTTAAAATTGGAAAATACTTTTTGATCCTTGTTTGAGTCAGTAACTCATTCTGTAACTATTTTAACCAAGCTGCTTAGGACCATATATAACCTAGAGTAGAGCTTGGTCCTTATAGAAGTAAAATTTGAAAGGAATTGTTCCCCCTTCCCCTTTGTGAAGAGATAATTAAGGCTCTAAAATAACAATAGGGAGCTAGGATGGCCCCATCTCGTCGGTTAAGCATCAGACTCTTGATTTCAGCTCAGGTCATGAACTCAGGGTCCTGAGATCAAGCCCCACGTAGGGCTCTGTGCTCAGCTTGGAGTCTGCTTGAGACTCTCCCTCTGCACCACCAACCCCCACTCATGCATGGTCTCTCTCTCTCTCTCTCTCTCTCTCTCTCTCTCTCTCAAATAAATAAATAAATAAAATAACAAAGGAGTAGAGAAGATAATAATGGAATTGTTAGAATAATTAACAAGCCAATAACGGGTTTATTCTATGTTAAGATATAAAGAAACCATTTAATATTTTAAAACCTCCTTCTCAAATGTTGGATCAGTTTATAACCTAGATATATTGACAGTGTAGTCTTTCTGATATTTGTTTGTTTTGTCAGTTTCTGCCCGCTCCTCTGGTAGAGCAGTGCCAGACAGGGTTTACACAAAGGTAGACAGCACTTCCATCTCCGTCACCATAGCCTAATCCCTATCACCACTGTGAATACTGCTTAAACAAAATTTCGCATCTTCATCCATTTGGGGAAAAGTTGGCCCTTTTCCTTGAAATCCTTTTATTATGAACACATTTATTTTCAGGCATAGTTAATCTCTGAGCAGGGCCCATTGGGACAAAATGCTACTGAATTCATTCTAATGGCAAATCTAAAATGGTGCCACTATGATTTTTAGGACTTGAGTAGGGAAATAGCATAAAATGCATTTTATGTCACCTCAGTTCTTGTATGCTCTTTCTTATAATGCAAGGAAAATAATTTTTAAATGTTCCTCAAAGTCTCTTTACCAGTATCCAGTAATCTAAACTAATCTCTTTGAAACTCTCACTTGATTTTATATGCTTGGTACTGGCAATCACTTATTTCAGTTGGTTCCAACTCTGAGTTTTCCACAGAAGTTTTCCATGGAAGTTTAAAGTACAGTTCAAACTTTTATTTCTGGCAGCAAAACAGAATAGAGATGATGACTTACAAAGAAATGTGAAATTAGATTTTTTTAATCGTAAATGAATTGCTGAGACCTCAATAAAATAGGGGAAAGTCAAGCCAAAAGCTACAAGGAGGAAGGAATTCTTCAACAGTCTACTCACAACACAGTATCCAGAATGATCCTATTGAATCACATCAGATCACTCTTCCGCCCGATGACTTCCTGTCTCACTCACAGTGAAAGTAGATGTCTTTACTATAAACTACAGAGCTTGTGTTAGATTTCTATTGCTGCTATAACAAATCACTGCATACCTAGTGGTATAAAACAACACAAGTTTATTATTTTATAGTTCTGAGGTCAGAAGTCCAAAATGGATCTCACTGCGCTAAGATTAAGATGGCTGCAGGGCTATGTTTCTTTCTGGAGAATCCTTCGCCTTACCCTCCCCAGCTTCTGGAGCCCACCTACTTTCCTGGGCTTATGGCCCCCTTCCTTCATCTTCAAAGTCACCAACATCAGGCCACATCCTTCTCACATTACTGTTTCTCTGACTCTCTCCCCTGCCTTTTCTTCCACATTTAATGATCCTTGTGATTACAGTGGGCCCACCTGGATAATCCAGGATAATCTCAACATCCATTTCATGGACTTAATATTCCACCAAAAATTTTTCATTGCATTGTATTTTGTAGCCATTAAGCAAATATTTGAATTCATTTAATTCTCAGAATCAAGATAACTTCACAGAATAAACTGAAAAGACCTCTGAACAGATCTTTGAAAGGAGAGACTTTAAGGCATTATTGCTTTAACAAATACCTTTGCCTCACAACCAACCCTACCCTGTCCTTCCACCTTTAATGAACGTACATAGGTTTCATGCAGCCCTTCATCAATTACACAAGTACAGAGAAATCCCCATATGACGTGTTAAGTGGAAATGAAGCAATTAGATAATATAAAATACATGTTTGCATTATTATGAGGTTAATAAAATGACTGAGTTAATAAATCTTCTAGCGGTTCAGGAATTCCAGAGGTCCTATTGCTGGATCCAGATCTATTTCTGTCCTAGCTGTGGTTTCGCGCCACCTGGTGGCACATCAAACTAAAGCTTGGCTACTGATGGCATTTGTTTCATCACCTTGATGTAAGAATACTTGGCCATAACAGACAGGAACAAACTTAGGCTTCCTAAGACGTAACTGCCTGCCATTTACCCTTCTAACCTCACCCCACCACATCCTCCCTTAGAAAGTGAGCACTTTAGCCTCCACCCTGTCCCCATACCTCCAATATGCAAAAGTGCTGAACATAGGACAGGAATTAATAGCCAATTCCATTATATGTGAATTCTTATGATTTATGAGGCATATTATAATATGGTTTTACAGTATTTACATATCCCAGGCCCTGTCCAAGACTGGTAATACATTAGGTAGCAAAAATCAAAAGATCTTTGTTATGAAACCTCCAGTTTAGTGGAAAATGCAGAAATGTATCACATGATCCTACAAACAAATGTGACAGTGGTATGAAGGAGCGAGTTTAGGTGCTAAAGCAGGACTGTAACAGAATTTAACATAATTAATGAGATCTGGAAAGAATTCTCTGGAGAAATGGTTCCTCTAAAAAGACGGAAGGTTTACTAGCAATGGAGAAGTAGATAATTTCTGACTCAAGCAACAGAATGTGTAACTGAGACATTTTGAAACAATTAAAATTATGCATTTTTAACTTCCCTTTGTAAATCATATTTTCCTTCAATCTTTCCCCCTTTTATGTAAAGCCATGACTTTTGTTGTGCAGAAGACAGAACAGGCACCTGGGGAGGGAAAGCTTCGTTCTTTTGCTTTGAGAATGATGGCTTCTTCTTTGAGCCCATGGTAAGGTCACTTTCTAGTAGCCAGACTTCAAGAGAGGGAAAAGTTCTACCTACTTATGTTGTTGTCGTCGTTACTGTTTATAGTTTTATTTGTTTTTTATTCAAATACCTCCTTTTTAAGTATTAAGAGACAAGTCAGATGGATTCAAACAGAAGGATTCTATTGTTAAGTCATCCTGAAGACAGATCAGGTTTACATAAATGAAGTTCCAACCCTATCAAGAAGATTAGGAAAGCTCTCCAAAGAAGAACCAAGGAAGAGAAAGAGAAAGAAGGTGAGGAAGTCCAATTGAGGTGCCCTCACTTTCCCTGACAGGTGCAACAGTTCAAGGAGGTACTACTGCAATTTAGAAAATGAGCAGTGGGAGAGGGATGGCTGGGGAAAAAGTGTTGATGGGTAGAGGCCAGAAGATGGTCACACAGAACTGCACATACTCCGTGACGGTGGTGAAGAAAGGACAGATTAGAGTTGTTATCGTGTTCTTGGTTGAGTGAGGTAAGGGAGGCACTCTGAGATGCCAAGAAC
Organism: Eumetopias jubatus; assembly: GCF_037043125.1. Lineage (NCBI taxonomy): Eukaryota > Metazoa > Chordata > Mammalia > Carnivora > Otariidae > Eumetopias > Eumetopias jubatus. The sequence continues at coordinate 63,853,741 of NW_028274807.1, forward strand.
ACTGGCGAGCCCTCACATTGGAATGAAATGCCCACAGACAAAGGACTACAAGGTCAGAAAGATGTTCTACATTTTCTTCTAAAAACGTTATTGTTTTACCTTTCACATTTCTATCTGCAATCCATATGGCTTTGATTTTTGTACATAATGGGAGGTAGAGATAGTCAGGTAACCCAGCACCATTTATTGAAAAAGCTAGCCTTTCCTTACTGAACTACAGTATAGTTTTTGTCATAAATGAGACGAATATGTGTGGGGTTCGATTCCTCTGTTCTGTTCTCATCGAACAATTTCTCTTTTCTAGCTCCAACACTATACTACCTTAATTACTGTAGATATGTAATAGTCATGATATCTGGTAGTGTACATCCTCCAGGTTTTTTTTCCTTTTTTTTTTTCAGTTTTGTTTTTCCTAAGACTGCCTTGTCTATTCTTTTTTTTTTTAAGATTTTATCTATTTATTTGACAGAGAGAAACACGGCAAGAGAGGGAACACAAGCAATGGGAGTGGGAGAGGGAGAAGCAGGCTTCCTGCTGAGCAGGGAGCCCAATGCAGGGCTCGATCCCAGGACCCTGGGATCATGACCTGAGCCGAAGGCAGACGCTTAATGACTGAGCCACCCAGGCGCCCCTGCCTTGTCTATTCTTGCTTCTTTGCATTTCCAGGTGAATTTTAGAACCAGCACCTAAATTTCCACAATAAAATTTCCTGGGATTTTGATTGGGATTAGGTTGAAACTGGTTAATTTAGGAAAAACAATATCTTTATAATATTCGTTCTTCCAATCCAAGAACATGCCAGATCAAGCAAGGCAGTTAGGGTTCTTTCATTTCTCATAATCATATTTAGTAGCTACTTGTCCACTTTTAGTTATATTCCTGGCTAAATGTATCCCTAAATTTAACTGACTTTAACCCTTTGATGCTATTGTCAATGGTATCATATTTCAAATTTCATTTTCTATTTGTTTTTTCCTGGTATATAGAAAAAAAGTAACTCTTGTACATCTTATTTCCAACAATCTTACTAAATTCACTTATTGATTCTAATAGTTTGTAGTCTTTTGAATGGTCTACATACACAATCATGTCACCTGAAATAATAAGCTTATTTCTTCCTTTTCAATCCTTATTTCTTTCTCTCACCTTATTGCACTTCCTAAGGCCTCTGAAAAATGTTGAATGGAAGTGTTGGTAGTAGACCTCCTTTTCTCACATCCAATATCAGAGGAAGATTTGTGAATATTTTATCATTTAATATGATGTCTCCTATAGGTTTTTCAACAAATATATTTATCAAATTGAGAAAATTCCATTTTATTCCGTGTTTACCAATATTTTTAAAAATCATTAATGTCTCTTAAATTTTCTGAAATGCTTTCTCTGTATTTGTTGCAATGAGCATGACATTTCCTTTTTTTTTTCCTTGATAATGTGTAAGTTGCCTTAATTGAGTTGTGAATACTAAGCTACCATTGTGTCCCACTGGTCATGTGGTATTATCTTTTTTACATACAACTGGATTTTTTAAAGTGCTTTATTAAGAATTTTTCGTCTACATTCATGAGAAAGATTAACCAATCATTTTCTTTTCTTGTAATTTCCTTGTCAAGTTTAAGAATCAAGGGTATACTGGCCATATATAAAATAAGAAGGTATTCTTCTGTCTCTATTTTTTTTGAAGATTTTATTTATTTATTTGTCGGAGAGAAAGAGAGAGCTCAAGGAGGGGGAGCGGCAGGCAGAGGGAGAAGCAAGATCCCCACTGAGTAAGGAGCCCCCCTTTGTGGGACTTATGACCTGAGCTGAAGGCAGACACTTAAGCGACTGAGCCACCCAGGCATCCCTCTTCTGCCTCTATTTTAAAAAAGAATTTGTGAAAGACTTGTTTTGTTTCTTCCACAAATGTTTGTGAGAATTTACTTGTGTGTCCATCAAACCTGGGTTTTCATTATGTAAGGTTGTTTCTTTATGGACAATCTTTTTAATAAATATTACACTATTCAAGTTTACTATTTATTCTCTGGTAGCTTTGGTTGGTTGTTATTTTTCAAAAATCTATCCATTTTATCCAAATTTATTGGCTCCAAATTCATAATAATCTCAGTGTATATGTGATTTCTATAAAACCCATAGTAATATCACCTTGTTAATAACTGATGCAGATAATTTGTATTTACCTTTCTGTTACAATAGTGGAAAAATAATAGGATAATAGTTAGGCTCCACCAGGATTAAATAACCAAGGATGACATACTCATTTCAAAATTCTAATCCAATTACATCTGGGAAAACCCTTTTTCCAAACAAGATAACACTCACAGGTTTCAAGAATTATGACATGGATATGTCACTTTGGGCATCACCACCCAGCCCATTACACCTTGATTTGCAACAGTATTACAATAAAGTGCAGTATTCTTTGTGTAGTATTCTTTGTATTTATCATGCTTGTAGTGGGCTGAGTTCTTTAATCCATGGCTTGATTTATTTTTGAAGTTTTGGATATTCTCAGCTATAATCTCTTCAAAGGTTGCTTCCACCCCATTCCATTCCCTCTTTCTGGGTTTCTAACATATTTTAGAGTTTTGGAGTATGACTCACATGAAGAATGCAGTACAACTAGCTTGTACCAGCTTGCCTAAGTCAATTGTTAAATATTCAGGTATTCTGTGACGTGGCTATTAAATCATTGGTTGCTTGAAATCAGCCATGGTGACAGTATTTATACCATGGCAGTAAGTTGTATCATTACAAATCAAGACTTTCTTTTTTCGGAGAGCAGGATTACAATACGCATTTGTCACACTGTTCTGTTCTTTCCATTTTTGTGTCTCTCTATGGATATTTTCTTGGATATTTTCTCTTTAATTGTCTTCCAGTTTATTAATTCTGTGTTCAGCTCTGTCCAATCTCATAAAACCTATTTATTGAGTTCTTAATTTCAGATACTGTATTTTTTAGTTGTATATGTCCATTTCACTTTTTTAGAGATTACCAATCGCTGGTGGGATTTTCCATCATTTCATCTCTTTGGCCATGTTTTCCTTTATTTTCTTAGAGATATTAATCATAGTTATTATAAATTCCTTGTCTGCAAACTTCAATATCTAGACTATCTGTGGCCCTACTCAATTTTCTTTTTCTCTTAATTATAGGCCTTATCTGTCTTGCCTCATTGTATGCCTAGTAATTTTTTATGGTATACCAAACTCTGTGTGTTACCCTTCACCAAAGAGGGTTTTTCTTGTCCTTTACTAGCATATAGGAGGAGGGGCCGATTGCCTCAATCCAATCAAGTACTGACTGGGTTGGGACTAAGTTTCAGTTTTAGTAAAACTCTGGTCTACCTCTGGTTCCCCTCTTTTCCTCAGGCTTTCCTGAACTGTTTATTGAGAACCTGGTGAGTTTCCATCTCTTCAGCTCTAACAAACTGTGAACAATCCAGCTCTACCTTTCCCAAAGTTCTCAGCCCAGCTTTTCAGTCTCCTGCCCCTATATTTTAAAATCTAGAAATGTCTTGAAGGGGAGACCAGTTGTGCATTTGAGACATGTCCCTCCTGTGGCAGGTCTTTCTTTCCTAAGTATCATAAGACTGCAGGGGATTTCACTCTGCCTCTGAGAAGCTTTCAGCTTAGCTCTTCAGCTACCTGTACAGAAACAAAACTTGGCGAATGTCTGGTGAGGGAAACCAGACATGCATTTAATGTGCTTCAAATTTCCTTTTCTCATTCCAGCCCTGCATGACCACTAAAAACTTCATACATTTCTCTTTTTATTAGCAGAGTCTTCTACCTAGGCTGCAATAGATCTGCAGCCCATGCCCAGAGCTGGCAGGTGACTCCTGGAAGAGAAGTGGCTGTTGTTCATCCACCTACCTGAGAACAGTTCTTTCCTCTCTGAAATTTTAGTATCATAAACTTGCTTTTACAGCTCTCTGATACTTTTAGAAATATATTTTTAATTTGTATGGCTTTTGCAACAGAAACCCTGGCCTGCCACTATCTGCTACATCATACCTATTAGTAGAAGTCCCAACACCTAATTTTTAAAAAGTATCCTCTGGCAATTCTAAGCAGCCAATCTAAAGCAACAATGACCTCATCAGGAAAACTATTACAAGACTGAGGTCTGAGTTGAGGTATCTGTGAGGTACCCAGGCTTTCCCTTACCTCTACAAGATAAATAGACCCACATCCATCATGCATTTCATGTTTCATTGGGAAAAAAAGGGAAAAGTCCATAGAGCAGCAAAGGCATACTCACCATAGGTCACTCACTTTTAAGAAGTATTGCCAAAACTTCCAACCTTAAACTTCCATTTGTACATCATTGAACTGAACTGTATTACTTGCCCACTTCTATTTATACGGAAGGCTGAGAAAAATAATATTTGTTAACCTGAATACAATATCGCCCCCAAGAAAACTGGGTTTCCCTTACTAAAGAAAAATGAGAGAATGGATATTAAGTGAGCAGCTAGCAATCTCTGCTACAGTTCCATTCTTAGCACTTTCAGATTCTTTCTTATCTAACTAATTCCTCTCTATAATTGCACATGAGAAAAATTATTTTCTGCTCCAAATACCTTACCAAAAGCCCAGAGAGTTCTTCCATTTCATATTTGCATGCAAGAAGCATGACTTCCATATCTGCAGTAATCCTTTATCAATGAGACGGGAATAATTTTACTGACATGTTTCTTTGTCATTCAGTTCTTTTCTCAAATAGAAAATTTCAACTTAAGAATTAATTTTCAAATGAAAAAAACAATCTCATTCACAATTACATCAAAAAGAATAAAATACTAGAAATAAATTTAACCAGGGAGGTAAAAGACCTGTACTCTGGAAACTATAAGAAATTGATGAAAGAAATTGAAGATAATATAAATAAATGGAAAGCTATTCCATGCTCATGGATTGGAAGAATTACTATATTTTAAATGTCCATATTACCCAAATCATTCTAAAGATCCAATGCAATCCCCATCAAAATCCCAATGGCATTTTTCACAGAACTAGAACAAATAATTCTAAAATTTATATGAAACCACAAAAGATCCTGAATAGCCAAAACAATCTTGAGGAAGACCAAAGCCAGAGGTATCACTCCTTAATTTCAAAATGTACTGCAAAGCTACAGTAATCAAAACAGTATGGTATTGGAACAAAAACAGACACATAGATAAATGGAACAGAATAGAGAGCCCAGAAATAAACCCATATGTGGTCAATTAATTTTTGACAAAGGAGGCAAGAACGTACAATGGGGAAAGGACAGTCTCTTTGATAAATGGTACTGGGAAAACTGGACAGCTACATGCAAAACAATGAAATTGTACCACTATCTCCCACCATATACAAAAATTAACTCAAAATGGATTAAAGCCTTGAATGAAGACCTGAAACCATAAAACTCCCAGAGGAAAACATAAGCAGTAAGCTCCTTGACATTGGTCTTAGTAATGTTCCTTTGGATCTGACTCCAAAGGCAAGGGGAACAAAAGTAAAAATAAGCAAATGGAAATATACCAAACTAAAAAGCTTCTGCACAGCGAAGGAAACCAACAAAACAAAAAGGCAATCTACTGAATGGGAAAAGATATTTAAAAATCATATATCTGATAAGACATTAATATCCAAAATATATAAAGAACTCATACACCTCATTAACAACAATAAACAATCCAATTAAAAAATGGGCAGAAGATCTGAATAAACATTTTTCCAAAGAAAACGAACAGATGGCCAACAATCACATAAAATGATGCTCACCATCACTAATCAGCAGGGAAAAACAAATCAAAACCACAATGAAATATCATCTTATAACTGTCAAAGTGGCTATTATCAAAAAGACAAGAAATAACAAGTGTTGGCAAGGATGTGGAAAGAAGTGAACCTTTGTGTACTGTTGGTGGGAACATAAACTGGTGTAGCCACTATGGAAAACAGTATGGAGGTTCCTCAAAAAATTAAAAACAGAATTACCATATGATCCAGGAATTCCACTACTGGGTATTTACCCAAAGAAAACAAAAACACTAACCTGAACAGATATTTTCATAGCAGCATTATTTATAATACCCAAGATATGGAAACAAGCTACGTGTTCATCAATGGATGAATGGTTAAAGAAGATGTGGTGTGTGTGTGTAATATATGATTTTATGTACATATACTATAGATTTATTTTATATACATATATACAAATATATTTATTTTATATATACATATAATATATATTTATAGATATTATTTTGTATATAAATATATATTTTACCTATATAATGGAATACTACCCAGCCATAAGAAAGAATGAAATCTTACCATTTGCAACAGCATGGATGGACCTTTAGGGTATCATGCTAAGTGAAATAAGTAAGAGAATGACAAATATTGTATGATTTCACTTATAAAAAAACAAAACAATCAAAACAAAAACAAACAAACAAAAAAACCCAGACTCTTATACAGAGAATAGACTAGTGATTGTCAGAGAGTCAGAGGGCTTAGGGAAGGGGGGACAAAATGGGCAAAGGGGATCAAGAAACACAAATGTCCAGTTATAAAATAAATAAGTAATGGGAATATAATGTACAGCATGGGGAATATAGTAAATAATATTGTATTACCGTTATATGGTGACAGATGATAACTAGCCCTAATCATTTTGCAATGTATACAAATGTTGAGTCCCTATATTATACACCTGAAACTAATATATTATATGTCAACTATAACTCAATAAAAAACATTTTTTATTCAATAACTTCTTTACTGATCTCTGAAGCCTGACCTTTGTTACAGATCTCTGCCAAACTGCTTTTAAGGAATCAGGCTTTCAAAACAAGCTTTTAAAAATATGTTTTGGGGCACCTGGGTGGCTCAGTAAGTTGAGTGACCAACTCTTGATTTGGCTCAGGTCATGATCTCAAAGTTGTGGGATCAAGCCCCCCCGCCATGGGCTCTGTGCTGGGAATGGAGCCTGCTTAGGATTCTCTCTCTCCATCTGTCCCTCCACCCCAGCTCATGCTCTCTCTCTCTCACTTTCCCTCTAAAAATAAAAAATAAATAAATAATAAAAATAATAAAAATATGTTTAATGGAACACATTGTTTTAAAATAGCTTAGAGCACCTGGATGGCTGGCACAGTTGGTTAAAGTGTCTGACTTTTGCTTTCAGCTCAGGTGGTGATTTCAGGGTCCTGGGATCAAGACCCCATACCGGGCTCTGCACCCAGCATCGGATTCCGCACTGAGCTTGGAGCCTGCTTAAGACTCTCTCTCCTCCTGCTGCCCCTTGCGCCTGCTTGCTCGCTCTCTCTCTCTCTGTCTCTCTAAAAATAAATAAATAAATAAACAAACAAAATAAAAATAAAAATAAATAAATAAATATTTAAAAAATAAGTAAATAAATAATAAAATAGCTTTGTACTTCACATGACAAAAAGTTAACTATCATAAAAACAAACCATACCTTGGGATCTTAATTAGAGCAAATAAAAATATATTAATGACAATGATTAGCTATTTTCTATATCTTTGGTAAAAGAGAGAAGAGGCTTAAGTCTTAGTAGGTTGGGTTGGTTATTAACACCACAAAAACTATGAAGGAGTGAAATATATTACCATGGAAATTAATTGAGTCAACTTTAGGCATGTCAAAACAAAGAGTAGAAAAATTTTTTTGGATATGATTCTCTTTAGAGCATGAAAGAAAGTCTAAATGACCATTGTAACTCTGAGATTTTATGAATAATATATAAATATAGCTTAAAGACATCTGACAAATACAGACATTGATTATGAAACAATCTAATTTTAGATTATAATAAAATCCCAGGTACTTTCCATGATATTCTGCAGGCAGCAGTTAGAAGGCAGGTGATATAAAAGTACTAGATATCATTGCTAATATTTTCATGGTAAGTAGAAAATCAGTAACTTCTTTTGGTTGGTTCAGAGTAAATACATAGGATTAGGGAAACTAGTTGAAGCAAAGGGGGAAAGAGAAGGAAAGAAATCACATATTTGCCACCAATTTAAAAGGTGCTACTTTGTTAACAGTTGCTCCTGTTTGGAGAGGAAATTTTTCACTGCTCTGATTCTGTTGTCATGGCAATGAAAATTGAGATCTATTTCTTCCCAGCTCTGAAATTCCATACAGCAATGATTCGCTGAAGTACGAGACAACTCTGGAAGAATAGGCACTGTGTAGGAGGCAGTAACAATCGTCGACCCTCTAGATACGAGGCAATTTGCATCATTTTATTTAACCCAGACATGGATACTGGGAAGTATCTTCAATTTTCAAAGGGGTAAACTGAAGTCCATAAAGCATAATGACCAAGAATATATAAGTAAGTGAAGTTGGAATTCAGGTGTTTCTGACTTTGGAGCTCATGCTCTCTCACAGTTCTTCCAGACCAAAAAAGGCAGAAACTCTAACTTTTAACCCTAGGCCCTAAGCATGAATTTCAAATGTATTTTTCTTATTCTTTTGAAAATTGAAAGCAAAAATAAATTGATCTCTAATACAAGGAGCTTATCTCTTTTCCTGGGATTCAGCCTGTAGGATTACTGTATTTATATCCATGCCTGAAACAATATGTTGCAATATTGTTCTAGATATAAAACTAGTCCATATTTGGAATACTTAAGGGAAAAAATATAAAGTAATGGGAGATGAGCTGGGAAAGCAAGCATACCCAAATAACAACTGATGGATGATATTTTATGCAGATTCTAACATGATTTAACAATTTAAAAAAATTTAATTGTCCCACAGTACCTTCCTGGACAGTTAAGAATCAGATTGTCTGAAGTATCAGTAGCATCTAAGTATCTATCTTTAGAGAATATGTGCCTTTGGGGTGCAGGGGTTGGCTCTTTTCTGCCTTTGTTTCTTTTTGGTTTGGGGTTTTGCTTTTTTAATTTTTGCTGAGAGGAGACAGAGATGTATAGATGCAGCTGTGGAATAAAGACCAGAGGAAATTGGGGACAGTGATGGGAATGCCATGACCTTTTTTTCATTTCTTATTTCTCATTTCTCATCAGTACGTGGCTGTACTGATGGATGAGTTCAAGATCCTCTGAGAGCAGTAGTAGGGCAAAAGGCCAAGGAAGTATATTTATGAAAGACTGCAGGAGGCTCTGAACACAACAGAGCCAACTTCTGTCTAGGTGACCAAACGCATACGGAATCAGAGAGACTCCTCTCCCTTTCCCCCAACCCCACCAGGAAACACAGCCCTGGCATAGAGCAGGTCGAGGGCAGCAGTGCCCAGCAGAGAAGCATCCTCAAACAAAAGCTCTTTGCCAGGGGAAATTACCTCTCTGGTGGTTTGCAGTCATGGGGTTATGCAAGAGGGGAAGAGCGCAGACATAATTATTTATGAGCATATGTGAAACATCAGAATTGTGGCAGCTGCTTGAAACAGCTAGGGGAAATCTCTGAGAGGGAGATGAGGTCCCACAAGAACAAGGAGAGCTAGGGAACAGGCTGGGCATAAATGTCCCATGGTCACAGTCATACTCACAGTTGGGTCAAGCCTTGGAAGTCTGGGTTACATATTTCCAGACAGAAAATATTTACACTAAGAAGGGGTGCCTGGCTGGCTCAATCAGTGGAGCATGTGATCTTGATCTCAGGGTTGTGAGTTTGAGCCCCACATTGGGGGTAGAGATTGCTCAAAAATAAAGTTTTGAAAAAAAAATTACACTAAGGAAAAGTCCTTATAGGAAATGGTGATACATCATGTATCATAGCAGTTGCAATCTTCACATTATTTGTGATCACTGCTTTTGACAAAAGGTGATCCTGCCATGGTTAAAAGAAAAAGAGACTCAGGATGAGGGCTCATAAGTGAGGATATTCATTTGACTGAGGAAGTATGGTATATTCACTGTGTATCTTACCCTGTGGGATATTGTATGTCCTGGAAATTTAAAACCAATTATTTGACACAACTATCAATGTATAGGTAGTGATGCTGATTTATTTCATTTACTGTTGAAGTTGAGGAATTTAAGTTCTATTTCTCTTTTTTATTTTTTTAAAAGATTTATTTATTTATTTATTTATTTGACAGAGAGAGACACAGCGAGAGAGGGAACACAAAAGCAGGGGGAGTGGGAGAGGGAGAAGCAGGCTTCCCGCAGAACAGGGAGCCCAATGTGGGGCTCGATCCCAGGACCCTGGGATCATGACCCGAGCTGAAGGCAGACACTTAACGACTGAGCCACCCAGGCGCCCCCTGAGTTCTATTTCTAAGGAATGTTATATCTGATGCCTCCTTTAATCTCCCCAAATCTCAAAACATGTAAGATTGGTCACATAAGTCATCACAGCCAGTACAGTAACCCCCTTCTTTATCTGTTGATTCTGAGGCACAAGGAGCCCAAAGTTGACAGGTGGCCATGTCAACTTCAAGTCAATGAAACAATTGTGTGCCCCTGGTGGAAGATTCCTCTCTTTGGAATGAAGGCTTCTAGACCAGTGGAACTGAAAGATATGGGGCCGAGAAGCAAAGCTTTTGTGTGTCACTAGGGGAAATACTGAGAGGAGGCGGTGGTATGATCACATCTTGATTCTTGGACCCATGAATCCTGGCTATGGAAGGAACAGTCTCAAATATTATACACTCAATTTAGAATACATACTGCATCCTGGAGGATGCTCAGTTCTGCAAAGTATTTCTATGCACCTGTCATCATAGCTGGTTATTCAGATAGGCATTCACCTATTATTTTAAGCCAGCTTCTTGGAATGATGGAGAACATGAAAAAACCAGGGAATCGCATGGCCATGGGTCCATTGCTGCACTTCATGTGCTATGAAATTACTTTCTTGGTTGGAAGTGATGCTATGTGGAATACCAGGACAGTGGAAAAGGCATTCTATAAATCTATGTATGGTAGTTCTGGTGGAAGCATTTGTGTACAGAGAAGGAAAATCCATATTGAGAATAAGTTTGTATTTTAATAAGGACAAAGTGATGCATTTTCCATGATGAAAGCTGTCCAATGTAATCAACCTGCCAACAGGGAATCAACTGAGCACCCCAGGAAATGATGCCATAAGCGGGGCTCAATGCTGGCCTCTGCCTCTGGCAATTTGGTCACTGAGCAGTGCCTATAGCTAGGCTGGCCTTGATGAGTGCTCTTCCCTTTTGCCAAGCCCATGCATAACCTCAGTCCCTGTCACCATGGCCACTGGTTCATGAGTCCATTGGGCAATGACAGGAGTGGCTGGGGAAACAGGCTGACTGGTATCCACAGAACATGTCATTCTATCCACTTGATTATTAAAGTCCTCTTCTGCCGAGATCACTCTGTGGTGAGGATTCACATGGGATGCAAACATCTTCACACTTTTTCCCATTCCCATCCCTCTTCCCCAAACTTCCTGGTTACCACCTTTCTAACCACATTCCTCTTAAGTCCCTGACCATCCAGCCAAACCATTGGCCATAGTCCATGAGTCAGTATGCAATCACACACCTGGCCATTTCTCCTTCCAAGCAAAATAAACAACCAGGTGCACTGCTCGGAGTTTAACTCACTTGGAGGATTTCCCTTCACCGCTTTCTTTCAGGATGTCCCAGAGAGGGGCTATATATAGTATGGCAGTTGTCCACTTTGGGTTGGTGCCTGAATATCATACAGAAACATTTATAAAACCAAGGTTGAATTTTTTCATGCTCAGTCAACTGGCCATAGAGAACTCCTAATGAGGCTATAAGAACAGGCCGGGAAAGAGAAGGTAATAAAGCAGAAGAGATCATTGGCATTTGGACCACTTCCTCCTGCAATGTGGTTGTGCCTTCATGGTCTATTTCATACTTACTGGGCTCAAGCCCAATCTCACATATACCACTAACCTCCGCAGGCAGGAGTGTAAAGGGTGCTTCTACTAGCAAAAAAAAAAAAAAAAAAAAAGCCTTTTAAATTTAGGGGTCCAAGTTTCCTCATCTTCACTGGAATCTACCATAGGTTCTTGATCCCTTTCCATCCCAGTAAAGGTCTGTTTTTAACAGAATAGATACTGTAGGGTTGTAAATTCAATTTGTGTCATAATTTAGTCGCTTGCAAAAGGAAACTCTGGGTTTGGTTTTAGGAAATCTTGGCCTTGCAGCTAAAGTAAACAAGTGTTTCTTCCAAGAAAGTTAAAGAAGCTTTCAGGTCAGTACCTGTAACTTGAACTGGGAATTTGAAGCCCTGAGCTCATCATTTTCGTCCCCTACTTTTTCTGGTGCAGTTCAAAACAACCAAACAATCCCATTAAATCCCTTATTTTGACTAAAACATACTGAGGTTGCTAATACTTGGTGACCCAGAACCTTGCCCTCTGTAGTTGATTACGGGTATCTAAATGTGATAATTTTAACATTATTGCCACTTCATGCCACTGGAAATAGAGCCAGTACATCATACTCTTGATCTGGGCTCAGGTCATGATCTCAGGGTCCTGGGATGGAGCCCCGTGTCGGACTCCACTCTCAGCCGGGAGCCTGCTGAAGATTCTATCTCTCCCTCTGCCCCTCTCTCGGCTCAGCTCTCTCTCTCTAAAATAAATAAATAAATCTAAAAAAAAGAATGATTCTGTTCCTCTGGAACCACAACTTCAGGTACCAACTTCTATATTGGTCACCATTCAACTGGAGAACCAGTAGGCTACACACACACACACACACACACACACACACACACACACACACAGATCTAGGTCTAGATATAGACATAGACGTGGAAGGATTTATTACATGGAACTGGCTTCCCCGTAGTGGGGGCTGGCTCAGCAATGCTGAAGTCCACAGGGCCCACACACTGGAAGGGAAGATCATGAGCATGCTGGAGCTCCACAGGAACAAGGTAAAGGTCATCATTCACAGTTAGGCATCTCTGCACTCAGAGAAGGCCCAACCCTCTTTTAAAGGCCTTCCAATGATTAAGTCAGACCCACCCAGCATAAGCTCCCTGATTAATTTAAAGTCAATTAATTAGAGGACTTTAATCATATCTGCCAAATCTCTTCTCAGCAGCACCTAAATTAGTGTCTGCTTGAATAACTTGGAAAAGGTGTATGTTGCTACCATCCTCCAACTCTCTCATCTTAACTAGGTACATACTAAAAATGAAATTACGGGGACTTTCATTCAGCCTAGCCAAGTTGAGATGTCAAAAACTACCGCAAGAAGCTACCGGAGGAATTTGAGCAGGGGAGTAACACTTTTGGTTATTTTTTTGAAAGAATACTCCAGCAGCAGCATAGAAAATTGATTGGCAACTGGGCAGGAAGGCAGGAATTTCAGCTCTGTACCACAGTAATTCAGGCTAGATTTGATCAAGGTCTGAACCAAGGCAGTGACAATAGAAAGGAGAGGCGGGGATGGGTTCGCAGAGAGACTCTACAGAAATTAATGATTCATTGTGAGAAGTGATAGAGGATCTACTTGGCAACAGAGTGAATGTTGGTACCAATCACAGAGATAAGCAGCCTAGAAAAAAAACTCAGATTTGGGGGAAAGATCAATAAATTTGCCTTTATACCTATTTAATGTGCCTATGATTTGTGTACAAATCTGTAGTTCAGGGAGGTGACAGCTGCAGAGGCGGAGGCAGGAGTATATGCTTGGATGGGAGTCATGGTGAGACTAAGATTGTCCAGAGCAAGTATAGAGAATGAGAAGCTGAGGAGAGGGCTTGGCTCACAATCCTGTTGTGGCTGAGGTCACAGCCCAGTTTTCTATTGATGCTGCACCAAATTACCACAGTTTTGGTGGCTTAACCAATACACATCTATGACCCTACAGTTCTAGAGGCCAGAAGTCCACAATGGGTCTAGAATCCAGGCATGGGCAGGAGGGCTCTCCCAGCTTCTAGAGGCTGTCTGCACTCCTTGCTTTGTGGCCCTCTTCCTCTGTCTCAGACAGCGGGTTGAGACTTTCTCATGTTGTCATCCCTCTCCTTCTCGCTTCCACTTTTGTAAGGACTCCTGTGACTAAACTGGGCCCACCCACTTAATCCAGGATGATCTTCTGATTTTTAGGTCAGCTGATTAGCAACTTTAATTCCATGGGCAACCTTAATTCCCTTTTGCCATGTGACCCAACACATTCACAGGTTCTGAAGATCAGGACTTGGATGTTTTGGGGGCCATTAGTCTGCCTACCACATCTTTCCAGCTCACTCATTGCATGTGCTTCCTAGCATCTTGGCCGTCTCTATTTCCTCTGCTGACTCCTCCTTTGCTCAACTTTAAATGTTAAATATTCTCTTTTCCATCTGCAAGTGATTTCATCCATTCCTATGGCTCTATATGCCATTTCAATGCGTTTCTTCTGCTAGAATATTCTTCTGCTCTTCACACTATTACTGGTTTCTCCCTCAAGAGGCCTTCCCTACCCACTATATCTATAGTGGGGCCCCCCATCGGTCACTCTATATTTCTTTACGGCACTAATAATAATTTGTAACTGTTTATTTATTTGTTGCTTTACCAAAGATTTCCCCAATTAGAATTAAGTTCCAGAAAGGCAAAGGCCTTATCAATGTTATATTCCATTGTACTTATCCCAGTACCTAGGACAGAGTCTAGCACACAGTAGGCACTCAAAACACTGTGTGGACTGAAATCTATCAATAAATGAAAGAATAAGCAGATGAGAGAAAGAAGAGCCTTTAAAGGAGGGTATGATATAAAGATCAGATAAACAGAAAGAAAACCAGGAGAGAAAAATGACTTAGAAGCCACAGCTGAAGGAATGAATTGTCAAAAGATTAAATAACTTAAAAGGGTTAGGAAATATTAGGAGAAAAAAAAATCCCATTGAATTCTAGTCACTTGAGAGATTCCAATATTAGAGACAAGTCAGATTGGAGTGGGCTAAGGATTATATAGGAAACGAGAAAGTAAAGAAAACAATCTCTTCTGGGATGTCTGGGTGGCTCAGTGGGTTGGGCGTCTGACTCTTGGTTTCAGCTCAGGTCATGATCTCAGGGGCATGAAACTGAGCCCCGCATCGGGCTCCACTCTTGGCACAGAGTCTGCTTGAGATTCTCTGCCTCTCCCCTGCCCGTGCTCTCTCTCTCTCTCAAATAAATAAGTAAAATCTTAAAAAAAGAAAGAAAGGAAAGAACCATAAGAAATAAGTAAAATCTTAAAAAAAGAAAGAAAGGAAAGAACCATAAGAAAGAAGAAAGTATAATTTGCAGGTGTCAGAGGAGGAAATTGAGGAGGAACCTGATGTTGATTTTCTCAGCTGAAAAAAAAAAAAAGGACGAGGTCAAAAGGTCAAATTCTTGGAGTAGGAGATGAGATGCTAGGTATGGTTTGAGAAGAGAAGTAAAAATGTATAAAAGCCACTGAAGGTATATTGGAGGTAGAACAATCCGGCAGTATGAAGGCTCAAATCAGGATGAAAATGCTTTGCTTTCCTTCGGTGCTTTAATTATAGTAAAGTTCAGCCCTGTGCATATAAGAAATGCAACAATTCACAATCCCCATGAGAGAAAATAATACTATGTTCAACTTCTGATCTCTGCAAATCATAGCACTGTATGAAGGAGGTTAGGCCTAAGTCACAAGGCAAATGGCCAGTACTCATAGTCTTCTAGTAATGCACTTAAACCATGAGGATATTGCCACCACAGAGGCCTAAGAGACCAAGGAAGCACAAAGGACAAATTACAGTTACGTTGTCAAGAACATGGAGAGAGTCTGCAAAGTTACAGAGAGGAGGCAACAATGTGAGCTGGGCCTTAAGGAGTCAGTTCCCCAGTCAGGTGAATTTAGATTCAAATTACCATTCAGCGAGTCTTCCTTCTTTGTGCTAGGCACTGTGCTATATGGTTTCATACACACAATCTGCTCCTCACCACACCTTAGTAAGAAGAATTACATTCGTTGTACAAAGGTTAAGTGACATATACAAGGGACACAGTTCACACTTGTAGAAATAGTGAGGACTTGATACAAGTCTGGAATTGATACAATGCTCTTTCCACTCTCCCATACAGCCTATTGTAACATGAAATGTTTATAACCCAGTGTGAAAGCAGTGTATCAGAAATAAACCATGTATACAGCAGATGCAGAAGCACTAATACTGTCTATTTTTTTCTACTGCATGCCACTAAGCAACTTTGTATATCCTGAGAAATTATGTAGGATTCAGAGATACTTCTGTTTCTGGCCCTGTCCAAGCAGTTGGTGCCCATGTGTCCTGTTCCCTAATACCAAGGGAGCCAATCCACGTCTGAGAAAGACTTATTTTATACAATCAGAAGTCTTTGAGGACCATGTGGGAGCTGCTACCTCCTCATGGTTATCCTCTCAAAGGAAACATACAAGAAAACATGAATACTGACTTATATTTACATCAACACAACAGACTGAGAAATCTCTTAAGACTGAGGCTGCAGAGCAACCCTTATCTGAAATATCACACTCACATGGCAAAAAGTTCTGTTAGAAATCCAGAGTATCAAATTCAACTACATAAACTGAATAGCTCACGCCCTATCAAAAATTCAAACCTAAGAATACAGAATTTATAAACAAGTTGCTGTAGGCTAACATGTCACTTGCCATAGATTCAACTTACTTGCATCAAAGAGTGAAGACAGCTGTAGACAGTCCCCTGTTTTAGGGAGGCACTTGGCGTCCCCCGAGAAAACCTTCTGGTATGAATTTGAACTGAGGTGGGTTGGAGAGACTTGCTCTGGTTCACAGGAAAATCCACAGTATAGGCCTCAGCTGCACCAGGGTTTTGGGGACACTTGCAGGGCTCACAACCACTGAGATTCACCCAGGGGTTTGAATTCATCACCATGTCCTTTCAGAGTCCTCTGGAGAGAACACTGTTCCAGGTGCATTAGATGTGGAAAAGGATGACCCTAATACCTTGCCAAGCCGGAAGGTTCTGAAGGATTTTTAAGAGCTCAGAACACAGGCTTACCAGGATGGATCCAAGACCTCAGTAACAGACCGTACAAAGTACCCCACTTCCCTGGCCTCTCTGAGCAACTATGCCACAAAGAATTGCAACGGGTAATATATCTAATAATGGTCATTTCAATCTGACAAAGAGTAAAAGCTAAAACAAAATGGTAAAGGGGAACCTAGTTAGATACTTTCCTTGGTGCTTTACATGTTATCTCATTGAATCCTCCCAATTTTGAGGTATATATACAGTATTTTTATATTAGAGATAACCATCAGTTCCTCTCACACTCCATTTTTGAGAAGCTATGGCCCAGTTTGGAGACTTAGGGGTTACATTCAATACCTCTCCCCTCCCCCAATAAGCAAGCCAGAGTCACCACAAATCAGAAAATGTGAATCTTTTTTAAAAAAACAACCTTACTGAGACATAATTTATCTGTCATACAATTTGCCCATTTATAGTGTATAATTCAATGGTTTTTAAAAAGTCATAGAGTTGTACAACCACCACCACAATAAATTTTAAAATATTTTCATCCCTCCAAAAGAAACCCCGTATTCATGAACAGTCACTCCCATTTCCCGCCCCCAACCCCTTCCCATCTCTAGGCAACCACTAATCTACTTTATCTATATATATATTTTCCTATTCTGGACATTTCATATATATAGAATCATACAATCTTTTGTGACTGTTTTTTTTCTTTCACTTAGTATAATTTTTTCAAAGTTTGTCCATGTTGTAATATGTACCAGAACTTTATTCTTTTTATGGCTGATAGTATTCCATTATGTGGAGGGACCATATTTTGTTTAACCATTCATCAGTTGATGGATATGTGGTTTGTTTCCACCTTGGGCTATTATGAATAAGGCTGCTATGAACATTCTACATAAGTGTTTGTGTGAACATACATTTTCATTTCTTTTTGCATATTGCTGGTAGTAGAATTGCTGGGTCATATAGTAACTCTATATTGAACCTTTAGACGAACTGCCAGACTATTTCTAAAGTGTCTGCACCATTTTACACTCTCCCTAGCAGTGTCTGAAGGTTTCAGTTGTTCCACATACTAACCAACGTTTACTATCTCTCTTTGATTCTAGCTATTCTAGTATTTATGAAGTGGTATTTCACTGTGGTTTTAACTTCCATTTCCCTGATTCTTAATAATATGGAGCATCTTTTCATGTACTTATTAGCTATGTGTATATCTTCTTTGGAGAAATGTCTATTCTAGTCCTTGGCCCATTTTTAAATTGGGTTGTTCTTTATTTGAGACTTCTTGAGACTTTCTGTCTTGAGTTATAAGAATCCTTTATATATTCTGGATATTAGACCCTTATGAGATAAATTATTTGCAAATATTTTCTCTCATTCTGTGGGTTGTCTTTTCACTCTTTTGATAGTGTCCTTTCATGTACAAACATTTTTAGTCCAATTTATTTGCTTTTTCTTTTCTTGCCGGTGCTTCCGGTGTCATATTTATGAAATCATTCCCTAATTCAAAACCATAAAGTTTTAGAACTATTTTTCTTTCTAAGAGGTTTATAGTTCTGGTTTTTCTGTTTATGTCTTTCATCCATTTTTAGTTAATTTTTGTATGTAGTTTGAGGTAAGGCTGCAACTTCATTCTTTTACATATGGATATCCAGTTGTCCCAGCACCATTGTTGAAAAGACTATTTTTTTCACATTGAATGTTCTTGCATCCTTGTTAAAAATAAGTTGACCATAGATGTATGGATTATTTCTGGACTCACAATTATGTTCCATTGAATATATAGGTCTGATCTCATGCCAGAACCACACTGTCTTGATTTCTGTAGCTTTGTAGTAAATTTTGAAATCAGGAAGTATGAGCTTTCCAATGTTGTTTTTCATGATTGCTTTAGCTATCCTGTGTCTCTGGGATTTCTATATGAATTTTCTATATAAATATTTTCTATATGAATTTCTATATGAATTTTAGGATCAGCTTGTCAATTTCTGCAAAAAAAAAAAAAACAAAAAACACAAACAAACAAACAAAAAAAACCTCCACACTCAGCTGGAAAGATGATAGGGACTGTGTTGAATCTCTAGACCAATTTGGGGAGTATTGCCATCTTAACTATATTAAGTTTTTTAATCTGCAAAAAATAGGATGTCCATCTATTTATTTAGGTCCTCTTTAATTTCTTCAGGAAATACAAATCTTGCACAGGAATCATAAATGAGAGACTCTAGGAAAACACTCAGAGAAAAGGAAAAGCTGCCTAAAAACTTTTCAATTTCCGTAAACTGGACTATAGTTAGTGCGTGTGGTGTTCCATGAGATTCCTTTGTTTCCTTGTAGTAAATCTGCTATGCTTAATCTGACTTGAATGGGTTTCTACTCCAGGTAATCAAATGACCCTGGGCTAAGACATTACCTATCAAGATCTGAAAAGATTTTGGAGACTTCAGAAAGGGTCTAAAAATCAGGCCACTGATAAATGGCAGAGTTGAAATTTGAACTCAGCTTCAGCTGACTCCAAAATCCATGTTTTTCCCTTCACCATCCTTTGAATCCTTGGATTTAATTGTTTCCCAATGTACCCTTA
This sequence comes from Eumetopias jubatus, assembly GCF_037043125.1. Lineage (NCBI taxonomy): Eukaryota > Metazoa > Chordata > Mammalia > Carnivora > Otariidae > Eumetopias > Eumetopias jubatus. The sequence goes on from NW_028274807.1 coordinate 63,873,279, forward strand.
AGATTTAGGCCAAACTGGGGACCTACTAAGTAACTATGTATCAAATTACACCTCTGCCTTCTTAAGTAACTTTTCTTAAACCCCACTTCTAATTTTACATTTGGCTCTCTAACTTGTCTTTCAGCTGTAACCCCTAGAAGTTTCCCATTTTATGATTTTTCTATGCTTAGTTAAAGCTTTGATTCTTCACACTCTGAGGATTATGGGAAAATTGCTTTATTCTTGAATATTATGCTTCTATTAATATATCTACCCTAACAACATGTTGGCTTTTAATAATAGCACAATTCTATGGTACCCCTCATCTTGCTCCAAAACATTATGGACATTCGCAAACCCCAGCTTTATACCAATCAATATGACAGTGTGGAAAAAGGAAACACTATCTACACAGTTTCAGCAGACAGATTTTGCTTCTCTTCTTTCTTAATAACAGTGGGAAGTCTTCTCTAGTAACAAATAACATGGAAGAGACAAAGCCCAGAGAGGAGGGGCAGAAGCTGGAGATGGTGTATTTTTAGTCATTTGATTAAATCATGGAGATGTGAAGTTGATAATTTATTGAAGGGGTACAGGGAAGTCTATGTAAATGTTTGCAGATGAATAATTAATGTGACTTTCTGACATCACTAGGCCTTTAATTAAAGCCACTGTGAAACAAAAGAAGAACCAAAGAGCATATTATGGCAGCTAATTGTAACTTTCCTATCCTAAGTAACATTTGAGAGTCCATGCTTAATTTGCATCTTTAAAGGAAGATACACCATACCTAGGGTGACAGTTGTTTTTTTTTTTTTTTTCAGTTTAACTACTTGCCTGCAGACGAAAAATCTATTCATATATTAATGAATTCCCTCCTACTAAAATTTTACCCAGGAAGTTTTCTGTTTTATTTGTTAGTTTTGCCTTTTTAGATGTTCCATTTAATTTTCATTTTAGGGCAATATATTGTTGCCTCTCAACAACTTAAAAAGTAAAATAAATACTCATTTTGTTTAACGTTAATCACTTAAAGTGTTGTTTCACCTGCTATTTACAATATTTGATGGTGCATCTGACTGCCCACGGGTGCTCCTCATCCCTTTCATGTCTTATTCTTTTTTTTTAAAGATTTTTATTTATTTATTTGAGAGAGAGAATGAGAGAGAGAGAGAGAGAGCATGAGAGGGGGTTGGGTCAGAGGGAGAAGCACACTCCCCGCTGAGCAGGGAGCCCGACAGCGGGACTCGATCCCGGGACTCCAGGATCATGACCTGAGCCGAAGGCAGTCGCTTAACCAACTGAGCCACCCAGGCGCCCCTCTTTTTTTTTTTTTTTTAGATTTATTTATTTATTTGAGAGAGAGAGAGAGCACACAAGTAGGAGGGGCAGCAGAGGGGGAGAGAATCTCACGCAGACTCTGCGCTGAGCCGGATTCAGGGCTCCATCCGTCAACCCTAAGATCACGACCTGCGCCAAAACCAAGAGTTGGAGGCTTAACTGACGGGGCCACCCAAGCACCCCTCATGTCTTATTCTTTACTGTATCTTTCTCACTCACTTTTCAGCCTCAGTCCCTTTTTCTCAGCCGTTTTTATTTTGCTCATTTCTATTCTCTTTTTTGTCTCCTTCTCTTCTGTTTTTGCCTTGATCTTTCCCATCTGCTTCTGTTTCTCCTCATAACCTTCTCCTTTGCTTCTCTCCCCTCTCTTCTTTATTTTTTTAAGATTTTATTTATTTGAGAGAGAGAGAGCACGAGTAGGCAGAGTGGCAGGGAGAGGGAGAGGGAGAAGCAGGCTCCCCACTGAGCAGGAAGCCTGACAGTGGGCTCCATCCCAGGACCCTGGGATCACGACCTGAGCTGGAGGCAGACGCTTCACCGACTGAGCCACCCAGGCGCCCCAGCCCCTCTCCTCTTTACTGCCACTTGTTTTCATGTATTCTTTTTCCCAGACTATCTCTTCACACCCTACTCAACCTCTATTCTCATTATCACAACAATAATACTTGGAGGAACACTGAATCCCCAAGAGCCGGGACGGGGGGTTCTGTGCCAGCTCTGAAGGGACACTCCTTTGGTGGAGCATATAAATAAATATACACTAAATATATATAAAGAACTGTACGATGCCATACAGTTCTTCTAAAAATCTATTTTCTATCATACGCTGGGTTGGAAGCCAGGAGTTCCGGTCTGGTTCTGGTTTTTTAACATTTATACTATGTATGCCCTCGGGCAAAGCACTTTAATCTCGGGGAGTTTCAATGTCCTCTTCTACAAAGTGAGAGTTCTTTGGGCTCTCTAAAGTTCCTTTCAGCTTCTTAATGCTGTTGCTTATCCATACCCACTTGTGGAGGGAAATAGAAATATCCAATTCTTAGGCCTTCCGTAGGCATTTTCTTGGTGGTTCAAATAAATCTGTGTCTGGTGGAATTTTAGGCAGCAAGAGAAGATGTTTGAGGGAAAGAGGCCTCCCCTTATAAGAACACTCTTGGTCTGTGCAAGCTCTGAAAATGGAAGATAGGGAAGAAAAAGGAGAGAGTTTGATGTCACAGTCCTCAAGTTTGAGGTGACAGTCCAAATTAAGAGTGGGAGGATCCAACAAAAGAAATTGTAAAGCATGACCTCTTGCTTCCTCCTACATTATGGGTTGTGGGATCATAATCTAGAGTTCAGAGCAACTTCCTGCTTCGTGCAGTCTGCCCATATTTAGCACCAACGCTGGAGCAGCTGAATTGGACCATGAAAATGCCTACCACTTGTAATTATTTATAAGGGCTACTCATTTTGTTTATTCAACCTAATTAAATCTTGTCACATAAAAAAATAAACAATATTATAAGTTATACGTAAAAATTAATAAGTAAGAAATAATGGTAAAATAAAAGTTAGATGAAGTGTGAGGTTAAGGCGGATAATATATGCCATAATATCCTCCAAATTTACTATGGGTCAGCTGTAAATATGGCTCTGAGCTTCCTGGCAGGCAATGCAAAGAGGAACATAATCAGTTAAAAAAATCCTTAAAACGGGGGTGTCTGGGTGGCTCAGTCATTGGGCCCCTGCCTTCGGCTCAGGTCATGATCCCAGGGTCCTGGGATCGAGCCCTGCATCAGGGTCCCAGCTTAGTGGGAAAACTGCTTCTCTCTCTCCCACTCCCCCTGCTTGTGTTCCCTCTCTCACTGTGTCTCTCTCTGTCAAATAAATAAATGAAATCTTAAAAAAACTTTTTTCTAAAATAACATTAATTGATATCTAATTTTTTTTTTAGTTCTGGGAGTCAAAATGGAGCAGAATAGGGAAAAGGGAACAAGAATATCGAGACCAAGTAGTATACGTAAACAAAGCCAGAAAGCAACCACCATATTTTTGACACCATATCAAATAAGGAGCAGTGTACACATAGATCAATGGAACAGAATAGAGAGCCAAGAAATAAACCAACATATATGGTCACTTAATCTACAACAAAGGGACAAGAATATAAAATGGGGAAAAGTAGTTTCTTCAATAAAGAGGAAAACTGGACAGCTACATTCAAAAGAATGAAACTGGACCACTTTTTTATACCATACACAAAAACAAACTTTCAAAATGGATTAAGGACATAAATGTGAGACATGAAACCACAAAACTTCTAGAAGAAAACATAGGCAGTATTTCTTTGAAATAGACCATTCCAACATTTTTCTAGACATGTCTCCTCAAGCAAGGAAATCAAAAGCAAAAATAAACTATTGGGACTATACCAAAATAAAAAGGTTTTGCACAGTGAAGAAAACTATCAACAAAATGAAAAGGAAGGGGTGCCTGGGTGGCTCAGTTGGTTAAATGGCCCACCCTTGATTTTGGCTCAGGTGGTGATCTCAGGGCTGCAGGATCAGGCCTGGGATTCTCTCTCTGCCCCTCTCCCTCTGCCCCTCCCCATCCACCTACGCCCATGTACACACATACACACACACACACACACACACACACACACTCTCTCTCTCTCTTTCTCTTTTAAAAAGAAAAAAAAAGAAAAGTCAACCTATTGAATGAGAGCAGATATTTGCAAATGATATATTTGATAAGGAGTTAATATCTAAAATATATACGGAACTTATACAACTCACACCAAAAAAAGCAAATAATCCAATTAAAAAATGGACAGAGGACCTAAATAGACATTTTTCCAAAGAAAACATACAGGTGGCCAACAGACACATGAAAAGGTGCTCAACATCACTCATCATCAAGGATATGCAAATCAAACCCAAAATGAGATATCACCTTACATCTGTCAGAATGGTTAGAGTAAAAAACACAAGAAATAACAAGCATTGGCAAGGATGTGGAGAGAAGCAAGCTCTTGTGCATGGTTGATGGGAATATAAACCGGTGCAGCCACTACGGAAAACAGTACAGAAGTTCCTCAAAAAATTAAAAATAGAAATACGATATGATCCAGGAATTCCACTACTGAGTATTTATCCAAAGAAAATGAAAACACCATTTGAAAAGATACATGCATCCTTATGTTTATTGCAGCATTTTTTACAATAGCCAAAATATGGAAGCAACCCAAGTGTCTATCAATAGATGAATGGATAAAGAAGATGTTTATGAATGGAATATATATGTGTGTGTGTATACATATATACAGTGGAGTATTACTCAGCCATAAAAATGGATGAGATATTATCATTTGTGACAACATGGTTAGACCTAGAGGGTATTAGGCTAAAAACTGAAATAAGTCGGACAGAGAAAGACAAATACGATATGATGTCACCTATATTTGGAATCTAAAAAAACAAAACAAATGAATAAACAAACAAAAAGCAGAAACAGACCCTTAAATACAGAGAAGAAACTGATGGTTGCCAGAGGGGTGGGGGATAGGAGGAGGGGCAAAATGGGTGAAAAGGAATGGGAGGTACAGGCTTCCAGTTACAGAATGAATAAATCATGGGGATGAAAGGTACAGCATAGGGAATATAAGTCATTGGTATTGTACTGGTGTTATATGTGACAGGCGGTAGCTACACTTGTGGTGAACATAGTACAATGTATAGACTTAGGAATCACTATTTTGTACACCTGAAACTAATGAAACATTGTATATCAACTATACTTCAATTTAAAAAAAAGCCAACTAAAAAAAGTTTAGCTTCTGCATTGAGATGTGCTCTAAGTATAAAATATACACTGGACTTCAAAGACTTAGTATGAAAAAAAGTAAAGTATTTCATTGCTAATTTTTAAATATTGATTACATGCCACAGTTAAAATATTTTGGATACATTGGGTTAAATAAGATATGTTATTAAAATTTTTTAAAAAGAAGGAGATCTGTGAAACTAAAGAAAAAAAAACAAACACAAAAAACTTTTCTGAAACCCACCTTAACTAAAAGTTCAGGAAATCAACATTTCATATAAAAATGAGCTAAGGAAAAGTATCAAAGTAAAACCCCCCAAAAAATTATTATTTAAAAATGACAGAAGCTAAATCAATATGTCTCTCTTTCTGTCTCTCTCTCACACGTGCGCGCGCGCGCACACACACACACACACACACACACACACACACACACACTTCACATCATGGTTCATGCTCAGGTCTGAGAATAAGTAATCTTTCTTTTAGCTGCCACCCTTTCCTTCACACTAAGAACCATGAGCTAGTAAAGATCTACTGCAAAGAGGATGCGCATGCTCACTTTTTCCAAGAATTAAACCCATGAACCGAGTAGATCTATAAAGGTCAGAATCAGCAAGATTGCTAAAACCTTCACAGGATAAACTTGCCTGACTCAGTGTTATCTGACATGGTGTATGTGACCTTCTCATGAGCCTAGAAAATCTATGTTCATTCCTCAAGTCTCAGTTTACTTCCCCAATGCAGAATACAGTCAGAAATTGTGAAAGGTCTGGGATTTTACCCTACTTACAAGCTAAGAAGTTAGCTTCCTACATTTCATGGATGCTGGCAGAAGACATGAGACTGCTGGATCAGAGACAAAGGACTTTGTTACTTACAGCTAAGTAGTAACCAAAACTTCCTGTCTGTGCCAGTTCCTTGGGTCCTCCAAGTCTCACAGGGGTGACACAGATGGGGCTAGAAAGTTGTCAGTGGGTTGCATTACAGGAGAGAAACACTTAACTTGGAGATTCACCACTTTTATAGCGAGCGGTAAGCTATTTGGAGACATTACCTTATCCTTGGGGTTGCTTGCTGCAAATCCAACTCTGAGAAATCAACCAAGTAAAGAAAACTTGGGGCCTTTATTCTTGGCATAGCAAGCAGGAGCATGCAGGATGCTCAGAGCTCATGGGAATTGCCTCTTCTAAACATCTTTATTTTTCATTTATGTCCTACTGTGTTTTAAATATTCATTTACATTTCTTTCTTTTTAAGCATATTTGAGCTCCTTGAGGACAGGGCAGTTTGGTTTATATATATATTTTTTTATCTCTGACAACTACCTAGCACATGTTTATACTTAATAGGGACTCACTGAATAAACAATGGGTGTACTGAGTAAAATCTACCATGGTTAGTGACTTTCCTTTCAGTATTTTTCTTGGTGGGAGAGTACATATTGGTGCGCACACTTATTCTCAAGGCTTTCTTAATTGGCCTACTCTCATGGCCCAGGCTCTGGGGCATACATGTGGATATAGGATAAATAGTTGTGACTCAAGTGGAACATATATGTGGCTTTAACTTCTTAAAAGGAAATGCGATCTTTATTGATGACAATAAAGTCCAAAAAGCCTAAAGACTCTTTAAATGAAGAAAACAACTAGACTATACTCCCTGACCCCGAATGAGATTCTTCCTCTTGCTTTGGGTCTTCCTGCAGATTACTAATGCCATCATTATATTTGCCTCTGGTTGTAAAGTTGCACTACTTTGCATTTAACTATCTACGGCATACTGTGCAAATGTGTCTTTACGTCCAGCAGCTGGGAAAGACCGGACATTCATGCTGTTACTAAATGCCAAGGCATATCAAAAGGGAAAAGAAACAGAGAGGAACACAGACCTTGATTGGCTTATATAAGTTGTAACTTTCTCTCTGTCTTGCAAGCCCCATTTTATTTCATGGGACCTTAAGCAGGGAGCATGGCCATGGAGTTCCTCTTCTTTTTTTTAAGATTTTATTTATTTATTTATTTATTTATTTATTTATTTGAGAGAGAGAGAGAGAGAGAGAGAGTGCATTCAAGTCGGGGGGAGGGGCAGAGGGAGAGAGTCTTAAGCAGACTTCCTGCTGAGCACAGAGCCTGACACCTGACACGGGACTCCATCTCACAACCCTGAGATCATGACCTGGGCAGAAATCAAAAGTCAGAGACACTTAACTGACTGAGCCACCCAGGTGCCCCGTGGAGTTCCTCTCTTTAATCCACTGAGCCTTACTCCTAATCCGTACCATACAGCCTTCTATACCAGGAGTCTCAGATATGTTAGACAAGCATTTTGTCACAAGGTCTGTATTCTCATACTTTTTAAGCCAAGTCTTTGTCATGCCGCAATCTCCTAGACTCTTCCACATCCTTACTCCACTTTTAAGGGTGATTACATTGTACCTAACTTGTCTCAGTCAGAGCAGGCTGCTATAACAAGACACCACAGGCTGCGTGGCTTAAACAATAGACATTTATTTTCTCACAGTTCTGGAGGCTGGAAGCCCAAGATCAAGATGCCAGCATGGCTGAGTTCCCCTGAGAGCTCTCTTGCTGGCTTGCAGATGGCTGTCTTCTCACTTTGTGCTCACATAGCCTTCCCTCTATGTGTGCTCAGAGAGAAAGAGAGAAATTTCTTTTCTCCCTCTTGTTATAAGGACACTAATCCCATCATTAGAGCCTTGCTCTCATAGCCTAATCCAAACCCAATTGCCTCCTAAAGGCTCCACCCCCAAATACCATCACATTAGGGGTTAAGGCTTCAACATATGAATTTTGGAAGGACACAAGCATTCCATCCATAACCCTACTGGATAATTCAGGATAATCTCCCATTTTAAAGTCAGCTGATGGGGCGCCTGGGTGGCTCAGTCATTAAGCGTCTGCCTTCGGCTCAGGTCATGATCCCAGGGTCCTGGGATAGAGCCCCGCTCCGTGGGAAGCCTGCTTCTCCCTCTACCAGTCCCTCTGCTTGTGTTCCCTCTCTCGCTATGTCTCTCTCTGTCAAATAAATAAAATCTTTAAAAAAATAAATAAATAAAGCCAGCTGATTAGCAAACTTAATTCCATTTACGACCTTAATTCCCCTTTGACATGTAACCTGACGTTCACAGGTTCCAGGGATTGGGATGTAGACATATTTGAGGGATGATTATTCTGCCTACAGCCATGACTCCTAAAACAAAACAAAACAAAACAAAACAAATTTAAAAAAAACCTAGTAAATAGCTGGCAAGAGCTAGAAAATACTAGGGAGGTATGAATCTCCATTACTTCTGATGTTTCCTTCCCAGAAGGAACTCACTAGTTGTAATTACTGGCTTCTCTCTGCTCAGAAGACATAAGGTGATTTATCTGAGTGGTGAATTTGGGAAGAATAAACTGGTCATGTTTGGCTCAGAGCCTCCCTTCTTCCTTTTGGGGGTGAGGTGCTTATAGGAGCATCCTATAAGCATCCATTTCACTGCTCCTCTACAGACTGTGCCCTTGCTGGGGGCAGGTGCTGGGTGGAGGGTTGGGGGTGAGATGTACCCTAAGCCTGGGGTTCCCTTCACAGGGTGGGGAGGGGTGAGTGGGGAAGCCTGCTAATTCTGTGGTTCAATATCAGTAAGCCCATTTTGCTAAAAGATCTAAAACCAAATGCTCCAGTTTGGCTTCTATCAGTAATAAAGGTGATATTTTGGCCCCATCTCCCATGTCTTCTGTTTATTCCTTAAACTGGTCAGAATCTAGTTGAGAAAGAGGAATCCTTTTATTAACACTTTGTCATAGACCTCAAGAAGAAGCACTTAAGTCATGATGCTGTTTATTTCCCCAGGATGTCCCATTTCTCCACAAGTAACTGTTTTTTGAGAACAGAGCTTACATGGGAAACAGTGGAGTAGTATAGTGATGGAGTGTAGGTGTTGTATTAAGACTGCCTCACTTCAAATGCTGGCCCCACCACTTAAATGTTGTATGATGCTTGGCAAGGTACTTAACCTCTTGTGTCTCCATTTCCCACCTGGAAAACAACAATACTGGTTCCTACTTCTTAGAGGTTTCTTTGAGTAGTGAGATGAAAGAAGTAAAGCAACTTAGAACAGTGCCTAGTGCATTGTATACATTTGATGCATGCTACTTATTATTACATCTTACACATATCTGGATCCCCTATTTTATTTAGCATAGGAAAACTCAAAAATTTTTTTAAATAAAATAGTGTTCTCTGCAGCAAGGACTATGTCTTCTTCAGCTTTGTATTCCCAGGAAAAGCACAGGGCCTAGCACAGAACAGCTTAAATCACGTTTGCTGCGTGAACAAATAAAATGAGAAAAGAAGTTGAAAACTAAGGTAAGAGAATTGTTCTGCTACGTAACACAATTTGCTTTGTTAAACTTAATGGCTAATACTAGGGCTTAATTTCTACTTGGTCAGAAAGTCAACAAAGTATATGCTTTTTAAATTAGTGACAAATGCATTTTGTCCAATTTTGCGTTGGAGACTGTATGCCAGGGATAATTCCAAAGCATTTTTACTATCGCCTAATGCAATCCTGAATCATTGCTGCCCTCTAGTGGAAGAAATCATATGGTGCACATAAAGGTATTGTCCTTAGCTAAACGACTTCTTTAAAAAATAACTTTTCTACTCAAATATTTCTTTCAAATACTTTTACACATTTTCAAAAAGTGTTCCAAAATTTGCATTAATATTCCAGGTAACAAATTTGTTTGCATTCATCATCTAGTCTCTTTGGGAAATCAGTCATATCAAATACAATGTTTCACTTTTAAAAATCTGCACAAACTGTAATAAATTGCAAAATAAATAGACATGGGAAAATTGCAACTAAGAAAAGGTCACAAGTGGAGAATGCCATTTAGAAGTATAGCAAGTCTCCAGGGTACTTCTGTTGTGCTATTACTTAAATATTTGTGGTTAATCCCTCTGGTTTCTAACCTGTTTTCAAGCCACTTTCAGACCACTAAAGTTCTGCAGGGGAGTTACAAATTTCTGATTCACCTGGGACATCATCTCTGAGCCTATAGAATGTGCAAAAGTTTGGAAAGAGAAAGTTGGTGGAATATACCAAAATGAAAAAGACACAATCTCTCTATGTAAAGAAAAAGTACATGGACACAAACACCACTAACTAAAAAGTAAAGCAAACCACTGTCAGAACACTATTCTATTGATGGCCCAAACTCAAAGACATGGGGGTAAAGGGAAGATTTGCTCTAGAAAGCCAGATGGTAAATGAACAGCCTCTTGAAGATGGATAAATCTTCAATAAAAATAAACAAAGGAAAAGTTACTTCAGAGTGAAAAAGTACAGACTAAATTTTGGGAAAGATGACTAGTCAGGTATGGCAACAGTGGCAAGTATATTCAGAAATAAAATCAGAAACAAAGGCTAGTTACAAATCATGGAGGCCTTGAATGCCACCCAGGAAATCTGGACTTTGATTTACCTGCTTTGAACAGTTATTGAAAATTTCGTGAGAGGTCACAGTAAGATCCACATTTGTACAAAGTAACATTTGCTATAATTCAGAAGATAAATTGAAACAGAAAAATGCTATGGACTCTGAGAAACAAACTGAGGGTTTTAGAGGGGAGGGGGGTGGGGGGATGGGTTAGCCCGGTGATGGGTATTAAGGAGGGCACGTACTGCACGGAGCACTGGGTGTTATACAAAAACAATGGATCGTGGATCACTACATCAAAAACTAGTGATGTAATGTATGGTGACTAACATAACATAATAAAATTAATTTAAAAAAAAAAGAAACAGAGAAATGCTAAAGTCAAGATCAGTTTGAAGGCCACTGCTATGGTCCAGTCTGAATTCCAGCTGTAATAATGGCAATAAAAGAAAAACACCAATGTGTTTCAGAAGAAAAACAAAAGCCATTCAACAGTGGATTGATGCAGGGTATGGGATAGGAGAGTATAATTAAATAAGAGAGAATAAAAAAATCTTTACCTCTTGAGTCTAGGCAGCTAAAGAGATGTTGAAGCCAATGAAACAGAGATCACAGAGGAGACAATTTGACATTCTCATTCTTTTCTATTTGCCACATGTGGTTAAAAGACAACGATGTTCTAGTATCCACCACTTAGGTGTGTTATATTATCCTTTAAATAAGGGAAGAAAAGGGAGATAAAAAATATGTGAGTTCATAATCCAACTTATTTAAATTTTTAACAAGAATCTAAATCACGTAATGCCTCTGCCATTAGGGTTTTCATTGGTAAAATAAAATGATGAAACCATGATGAATTTCTAAGGTCCATTTTAAGATTTAAATTTTATGATTCTTTAGTCCTAATTACCTTAATTAGGTAATCGAGAATATGTATTTGAGTTGACGTCCAGTATGCATCTGATAATCCAGATAATCCTGAGCTTATAAAAGACAGGGAAACTGTCCACAAAGAGGTGAAAACGTGTCATGAAAGGTGGAAAGGCATGAGATAACAGAATTCTACAGAGGAAGAGAAGGGCTGAAGCCTGAGTGTCCCACCTTGTGGAATGGTACAACCATTCCACTATCCAGTGCCCCAAGCCAGAAGAAACTTACATGTTAGCTTTGACTCCTTCTCACTACCCATCATTCCAACTGGTAATACTTCCAATCTATCTGCTTCTCTCCATCCCCATGGTCATTTCTCTAACTCAGGTCACCATTCTTTCTTACACAAATAACTTAGTCTCTTTTAAAAAAAAAAAATGTTACTTTTTAAAAGTAATGATACAAAATGTGTGGTACAAAAAAAATACATGATACAAAATCTTAAGATTACCATGAGGTATACTATAAACATTTTCCTTTCACCCCTAACCCTCAGTGACACAGTTCCCTTAACAAAAGGAAACCAAGCTAACCAAAGTTTTGTGTGTCCTCCAAGATACATTTTAAACATATACAAGCGGCACATATATATTGGTTTTGCTTCCCCATTCTATTCACTCAGTACCTTGTTTTGCCACTACATAATACATTTTGGTGATGATCCCATATAAATATACAAAGAGCTCATTCTTTATAACAACTGCAATGTATAGATATACCATATGTTATGTATTCCAATATATATTATTGATATACTATATATATGTTACTCCCAACTTTTTGCTTACACAATGTTACAATGAATATATTTTCACTCACTTTCTCACAGTTGCAATTAGACCTGTGGGCTTACTATAAGTTTATAATATTTTTAATCCTCTATTTCTATGGATTAAATGATTCAATGTTTACATTACTTTATTTCTATTTCCCTTCCACTTCTCTCCTCACTCCAACACCTAATTTTCATGGATTATAAGATTTCTTTTAGTATTTATCTTTAAAGTTTTAAATATATTTATACTTCTATTACTTCATTTATCAGCTTTAAGTAACTTCTGCCTTCCAAATAAAAAAGGTGCTTATGTTACATTCCATTTCTCATCTTTTATTTGTACTATCATTTCCACCTGTTCCAAGTTTATAAAATAGATTCCATTCTAACCATAACCCCCACTTTTATTTCCATTTCAATTCTACATTTAATCATACTGGCACCTCGCTCTACTCCTTCTGTCAGTTTCTCCACTCATCCAAGTTGTTCAAGCTTTCCTGTTAGAATCTTGACGAAATATCCGGGGCAACTGTGTGGCTCAGTCGGTTAAGCGCCTGCCTTCGGCTCAGGTCATGATCTCAGGGTCCTGGGATGGAGCCCCCTTGAGTCTGCTTCCCCCCTCTCCCGCTGCCCTTCTCCCTTGCTCATGTCCTCTCTCTCTCTCTCAAATAAATAAATAAAATCTTAAAAAAAAAAAAAGAATCTTGAAGAAATCCATCTACTATGGATATTCATGTAAATTACCTTCTCTGGAGTTTTTAATGTTCAAAGATATCTGTTGTCTTTATAACGAGAATGATGACTTCACAGTGAATACATTCCTTGAATCCACATTTTCTTTTCTTGAGGAATTTTAGGCATTGTTCCACAGTTCTCTAGTATTGATTGTTGCTGTGCAGAAGTCTGAGGAATACTTTATCCCAGGAAAACTTGACACAGAACAGTCAGCACTGATATAATACTTTTTAAAAACATAAATGGTCCTTAAAGATTAAGACTCCTGTGCAATAAGGCAAAAAGATCAGATTTCATACATGGAAAAAAATGTTTTCCTGGGATGAAGTATGCCTTTTTCATAAATAGATCCAAGGCTTTGTTTCTAGGGGGGAAAAAAATCTTAAATTATACATTTAAAAATTGATCTGTTCCATTTAATCTGTACCCTCTGATGTATGTTGGATCTTCTTTACCTTTCCTATCAATTATTTTTTTAATTTAATTTAATTTTATTATCTTATGTTAGTCACCATACATCATTAGTTTTTTTTAATTTTTTTAAAGATTTTATTTATTTATTTGAGAGAGAGAGAGAGCATGAGAGGGGGGAGGGTCAGAGGGAGAAGCAGACTCCCTGCTCAGCAGGGACCCTGATGCGGGACTCGATCCTGGGACTCCAGGATCATGACCTGAGCCGAAGGCAGTTGCTTAACCAACTGAGCCACCCAGGCGCCCACATCATTAGTTTTTGATGTAGTGATCCACATCAATTATTTTTGTTCCCAATTCTTTTACTTTTTTTATGGATTGTTTCATTTTTCTTGCTTCTCTTAATTCTACCTAACCTCCTTGTCTCCAAAGTGTTTTCAGTTATGTCTAGTCTCCTTTGGGCTAGTTTCAATGAGACTTTCATTTCTATAATACTTTCTTATTTCTTCCCTGAGTTCATTACTCAATTCCTTCTGTGGTCTTAGTATATCTTCCTTGAGTCTTTGGAGTTCTCTGTTTTGAGTTTTAATTTATAGAGAGAATGCAAGATTGAAATTTGCTATTATTTTGTTTTATCCTTTAATTCATGACAACATGCTTGGTCAAACTTTATATCTGATCCATTATGACCATTTTCCTAATGAAAGTTTTCTTTCTCCACTTATTTTGCCTGTTTATTATTTCTAACCTCCTTTTTTGGAGGGTGGGGGATATATTTATAAGATCCCATGCTGATTCCTTTTTGAATTACTGCTCATATTTTAATGTGTTGAGTTCTTCCTGTGGTCACTATTGGTAAGAGGTTTATAAGAGAAAGGAGCCAAGACCATGTTCTAGATTAGCAGAAATTCTTCCTGGTTCATAATGATGTTCCTTATGGTACAGGGTTATGTGTGTAAATTTTCTTTGCTTTTAGTTCTTAGTCAACAAAGATCAGTAGCTCTAGGGTGCCCCCAAATGCAGTATCTCTCTTACCAATAAAATCTCTCTTACCAATAAAATCTCTCTCCTCCACCCTATCTCACTTATAAAATAAAATAGAAAACCCAGATATGGCTTATCAGTGTGATTCTCCATTCACTCTTACTGGCTTCCTTCTCATTTTTCTGAACTAGGTCTAGGGATACTCCCACTGGCACACTCCCATTTTTCCAAATAAGGAAAAGCTTGGGGATTTTTTACCCCCCTCAAAGTATAGCATCTCCTCTGGAGAACTTTTCCCTGCCAGTTTTGGCTGAAATATGCAGATGTAAGCAACATCTTTCTCTATCTGTTCATACTCCTTTTAACCATAACTGCTCTCAGGAATCCTTTCTCATATATTGTGTTTCGGGAATATAGATCTCACCTAATTTTTTTTTCAAAGATTGAATTTGCAATTCTATTTCTTGCTCTTCTTATCTTGCATTGATTTTTGAGAGAAGCGTAGTGCCATCTTTCCTTGGCCATTTTATAAATGGAAGTCTCTATAATAGCATTTTATTAGTCTCCCCACCTCTAGTCTACTCCTTCAGTCTATTTTTCTTTACAACAAAAATCTAAAATGCAAATATGATGTCAGTACCTTGCAAGAAACCCTTTCATGACTCTGCATACTATTTTATCATTTAAATTTCAGTGTAGTTAGCTTACAGTGTTATGTTAGTTTCAGGTGTACAATATAGTGATTCAACTGTTCTATATATTACTCCACGCTCATCAAGATGAATGTAGTCTTAATCCCCTTCACCTGTTTCATGCATTTCCCCTCTTCCACCTCCCCTCCACTAACTATCTCTTTGTTTTTTGGTTTGTCTCTTTTTTCCCCTTTGTTTGCTGTTTTGTTTCTTAAATTCCACATATGAGTGAAATCGTACGGTATTTGTCTTTCCCTGACTGCCTTATTTTGCTTAGCATTATACTCTCTAGATCCATCCATGTTGCTGCAAATGGCAAGATTTCATTCTTTTTGGTGGCTGAATAATATTCCATTGTATGTATACACAACATCTTCTTTATCCATTCATCTATTGATGGACATGGGCTCCTTCCATAATTTAGCTGTTGTAAATATTGCTGCACTAAACATAAGGGTGCACATATCTTTTCAAATCAGTGTTTTCATATCCTTTGGGTAAATACCTAGTAGTGTGATTCCTAGATCATAGGGTAGTTCTAGTTTTAGTTTTTTGAGAAACCTCCATACTGTTTTCCACAGTGACTGCACCAGTTTGCATTCCCACCAGCAGCACATGAGGGTTCCTTTTTCTCCACATGCTTGCCAGTACTTGTTGTTTCTTGTGTTGTTCATTTTAGCCATTCTGACAGGTGTGAGGTGATATTTCATTGTGGCTTTGACTTGCATGTCCCTGATGATTAGTGATGTTGAGCTTTTTTTTTTTTTTTTTTTGGTTCTTGTACTGCTTTATTTTTTTTTTAATTTTATTATGTTATGTTAGTCACCATACATGTATTGTATGGTGATGTTGAGCATTTTTCCATGCATCTATTGGCCATCCATATTTCTTCTTTGGAGAAATGTCTGTTCGTGTCTTCTGTCCAATTTAAATTGGATTAATTGTAGGTTTTTGGTGTTGAGTTGTATAAGTTCTTTATATATTTTGGATACATTAATCGGATATGTCATTTGCAAATATCTTCTCCCATTCCATTGCTTGTCTTTTAATTTTGTTGGTTGTTCCCTGCTGTGCAGAAGCTTTTTATCTTGATGAAGTCTTAGTAGTTTATTTTTGCTTTTGTTTCCCTTGCCTCAGCAACATACCTAGAAAGATGCTGCTATGGCCAATGTCAGAGAAATTACCGCCTGTCTTCTTCTCTTCTGGGCTTTTTATGGTTTCGTGTCTCACATTTAGTTCTTTAATCCACTTTATTTTTGTGTATGGTGTAAGAAAGTGGTCTAGTTTCATTCTTTTGCATGTAGCTGTCCAGTTTTCCCAACACCATTTGTTGAAGAGACTTTTTCCCATTGCATATTCTTGCCTCCTTTATTAAAGATTGATCTTATAATTGTGGGTTTATTTCTGGGCTTTCAATTCTGTTCCATTGATCTATGTGTTTATTTTTGTGTCAGTACCATACTGTTTTAATTACTACAGCTCTGTAATATAACTTGAAATCTGGAATTCTAATACCTCCAGTTTTGCTTTTCTTTTTCAAGGTTGCTTTTGCTATTCAGGGATTGTTTATTCTAGTTCTGTGAAAAATGCTCCTCATATTTTGATAGGATGGCATTAAGTATGTAAGTTATTTTGGGTAGTATAGACATTTTAACAATATTTGTTCTTCCAATCCATGAGCATAGAATGTCTTTCCATTTCTTTGTGCCTTCTTTAATTTCTTTCATCATTGTTTTATAGTTTTCAGAGTACAGGTCTTTCACCTCTTTCATTAAGTTTATTCCTAGGGATTTTATTTTTGGTGCAATTGTAAACGGGATTGTTTTCTTAATTTCTCTTTCTTCTGCTTCATTATTAGTGTATAGAAATGCAATGGATTTCTGTACATTGATTTTGTATCCTGTGACTTTACTGAATTAATTTATCAGATCTAGTAGTTATTTGGTGGAGTCTTTAGAGTTTTCTATATATAGTATCATGTCATCTGCAAACAGTGAGTTTTGACTTCTTCCTTGCCGATTTGGATGCCTTTTATTTCTTTTTGTTGTCTGACTGCTGTAGCTGGGACTTCCAGTATATGTTAGATAAAAGTGGTGATAATGGACATCCTTATATTGTTCCTGACCCTAAAGGAGAAGCTCTCAGTTTTTACCCATTGAGTATGATGTTAGCTGTGGGTTTTTCAGATATGGCCTTTATTATATTGAGGTATGTTCCCTCTGAGCCTACTTTGTTGAGGGTTTTTATCATGAATGAATGTTATACATTGTCAAATGCTTTTTCTGCATTTATTGAAATGACTATATGGTTTTTATCCTTTCTCTTATATATACATCAACATGATGTTTCATGTTGATTGATTTGTGAATATTGAACTACCCTTGCATACCAGGAATAAATCCTACTTGATCATGGTGAACGATTTTTTTTAATGTATTGTTGGATTCTGTTTGCCAATGCATATGTGTTTTAGAGAGGGAGCGGGGTGGAGGCAGAGGGAGAGGGAGAGAGAGAGTCTTAGGGAGGCTCCACATTGAGTGTGGAGCATGATGCAGGGCTTGATCTGAGAACCCTGAGATCATGACCTGAGCCAAAATCAAGAGCCAGACACTTAACTGACTGAGCCACCCAGGTGCCCCTGTTTGCCAATATTTTGTTGAGGATTTTTGTATCCATGTTCATCAGAGATATTGGTTCTCTCTCTCTCTCTCTTTTTGTGCTGTCTCTATCTGGTTGGGTATCAGTGTAATGCTGGCCTCATAGAATGAATTTGGAAGTTTTCTTTACTCTTCTATTTTTTGGAAAAGTTTAAGAAGAATGAGTGTTAACTTTTCTTTAAATGTTTAGTAAAACTGTTGTTCAACATAGTACTGGAAGTCCTAGCCTCAGCAATCAAATAAAAAGAAATAAAAGGCATCCAAATTGGCAAGGAAGAAATCAAACTTTCACTCTTCACAGATAACATGATACTCTATGTAGAAAACCCAAAAGACTCCACCAAAAAATCACTAGAACTAATACAGGAATTCAGCAAAATTGCAGGATATAAAATCAACATACAGAAATCGGTTGCATTTCTATACACCAATAATGAAGCAGCAGAAAGAGAAATCAAGGAATCAATCCCATTTACAATGGCACCAAAAACCGTAAGATATCTAGGAAAAAACCTAACCAAACAGGTAAAAGATCTGTACTCTGAAAACTGTAGAACACTTATGAAAGAAATTGAAGACACAAAGAAATGGAAAAACATTCCATGCCCATGGATGGGAAGAGCAAATATTGTTAAAATGCCTATACTACCCCAAAGCAATCTACACATTCAAAGCAATCCCTATCAAAATAACACCAACATTTTTCATAGAGCTAGAACAAACAATTCTAAAATTTGTAGGGAACCAGAAAAGACTCTGGAATAGCCAATGTTGAAAAAGAAAAGCGGGGCACCTGGGTTGCTCATTCAGTTGAGCGCCCAACTCTTGGTTTCAGCTCAGGTCATGATCTAAGGATTATGAGATTGAGCTGGGGCTCAATCAGGCTCCCTGCTCAGCAGGGACTCTGCCTGACATTCTTTCCCTCTGCCCTCTCCCTCCATTCTCTCTCTCTCTCTCAAATAAATCTTTAAAAAGAGAGAGAGAAAAAGAAGGAAGGAAGGAAGGAAGGAAGGAAGGAAGGAAGGAAGGAAGGAAGGAAAGAAGGAAAGCAAGAGGCATCACAATTCCGGACTTCAAGCTGTATTACAAAGCTATAATCATCAAGACAGTATGGTACTGGCACAAAAACAGACACATAGATCAATGGAACAGAATAGAGAACCCAGAAATAGACCCACAACTATATGGTCAACTAATATTCAACAAAGCAGGAAAGAATATCCAGTGTAGGGAAAACCGGACAGCAACATGCAGAAGAATGAAACAGGACCACTTTCTTACCCCATATACAAAAAGAAATTCCAAATGGATGAAAGACCTAAATTTGAGACAGGAAACTATCAAAATCCTAGAGGAGAACACAGGCAGTAACCATTTTGACCTTGGCTGTAGCAACTTCTTACTAAACATGTTTCCAGAGGCAAGGGAAACAAAAGCAAAAATGAACCACTGGGTCTTCATCAAGATAAAAAGCTTCTACACAGTGATGGAAACAATCAACAAAACTAAAAGGCAGCCTATGGAATGGGAGAAGATATCTGCAAATGACATATCTGATAAAGGGTTAGTATCCAAAATCTATAAGGAACTTACCAAACTCAACACCAAAAAGACAAATAATCCAATTAAGAAATGGGCAGAGGACATGAATAGACATTTTTCCAAAGAAGACATCCAGACGTCTAACAGACCCATGAAAAGATGTTCAACATCACTCATCATCAGGGAAATACAAATCAAAACCATGATGAGATACCACCTCACACCTGTCATAATGGCTAAAATTAAGAACACAGGAAACAACAGATATTGGTGAGGCTGTGGAGAAAGGGGAACCCTCACACACTGTTGGTGGGGATGCAAACTGGTGTAGCCACTCTGGAAAACAATATGGAGGTTCCTCAAGAAGTTAAAAATAGAACTACCCTATGACCCAGCAATTAAACTACTAGGTAGTTACCCAAATGATATAAAACTACAGATTCAAAGGGGCACATGCACCCCAATGTTTATAGAAGCATTATCAACAATAGCCAAACTTTGGGAAGAGCTTAGATGTCCATCGACAGATGAATGGATAAAGAAGATGTGGTATATATGTACAATGGAATATTACTCAGCCATCAGAAAGAATGAAATCTTGCCATTTGCAACGACATGAATGGAACTAGAGTATATTACGCTAAGCAAAATAAGTCAGTCAGAGAAAGACAAATACCATATGATTTCACTCATATATGGAATGTAAGAAAAAAACACAGATGAACACAGGAGAAGGGAAGGTAAAATAAAAGAAGATAACAGAGGCAAACCATAAGATATTCTTAACTATAGGGAACAAACAGGGTTACTGGAGGGGAGGTAGGTGTGGGGATGGACTAAATGGGTGATGGGTATTAAGGAGGGCATGTGTTGTGATGAGCACTGGGTGTTACATGTAAATGATGAATCACTAAACTCTGCTCCTGAAACCAATAATAAATAAATAAATACATAAATACATAAATAAGTGTATGTATGTATGTATGTTTGGTAGAATTCACCTGTGAAGCCTCTTTTGTTTGTTGGGAGTTTTTTGATTACTGATTCAATTTTGTAGCTGGTAATCGGTTCACGTTTTCTATTCCTTCCTGTTTCAGTTCTGGTAGGTTATATGATTCTTGGAATTCATCCATTTCTTCTAGGTTGTCCAATTTGTTGGCATATAATTTTTCATAATATTCTCTTACAATCCTTTTGTATTTCTGTGGTGTCAGTTGTTGTTTCTTCTCTTTCATTTGTGATTTTATTTGAGGCCTTTCTCTCTCTCTCTCTCTATTATGAGTCTAGCCAGAGGTTTGTTAATTTTGTTGATCTTTTCAAAGAACTAACTCCTGGTTTCATTGATCTGTTCTATTGGGTTTTTTTAGTTTCTATATCATTTACTTTTGCTCTAATCTTTATTATTTCCTTCCTTCTGCTGATTTTGGGTTTTGTTTGTTCCTCTTTTTCTAGCTCCTTTAGGTGTAACATTAGATTGTTTATTTGAAATTTTTCTTGCTTCTTGAAGTAGGCCTGTGTTGCTATAAACTCCTCTCTTAGAACAACTTTACTTGCATCCCAAAGATTCTTGACCATTGCATTTTCGTTTTCATTTTTCTCAATGTAATTTTTTATTTCTTCTTTGATTTCTTGGATGACCCATTCATTGTTCAGTAGAATGTTATTTAACCTCCATGTATTTGTGCTCTTTCCAGACTTTTTTCTTGTGGTTGATTTCTAGTTTCAAAGCACTGTGGTCAGAAAAGATGCATGGTGTGACTTCAGTCTTTTTTAATTTGTTGAGATTTGCTTTGTGGCCTAGTATGTGATCTATTCTGGAGAATGTTCTGTGTGCACTTGAAAAGAATGTATATTCTGCTGCTTTAGGATGGAATGCTCTGAATACCTGTTAAAACCATCTGGTCTAGTGTGTCATTCAAAGTTTTTGTTTCCTGGTAGGTTTTCTGTTTGGATCATCTGTCCATTGATATAGTGGAATGTTAAAGTCCCCTACTATTATTATATTACTATAGATTAGTTCCTTTATGGTTTTTATTACCTGTTTTATGTATTTGGGTGCTACCATGTTGGGTGCATAAATATGTATAATTGTTGTATTTTCTTACTGAATTGTCTTACTTATTATTATATGGTATCCTTCTTTGTCTCTTGTTACAGTCCTTATTTTAAAGTCTATCTTGTCTGCTATAAGTATTGCTACCCCAGCTTAATTTTGACATCCATTTGCATGATAAGTGTTTCTCCATCCCCTCACTTTTTTTTTAAGATTTTTTTTCCATTTATTCAACAGAGATAGAGAGAGAGCATAAGTAGGCAGAGCGGCAGACAAAGGGAGAAGGAGAAGCAGGCTCTCCACTGAGCAGGGAGCCCGATGCAGGGCTCAATCCCAGAACCCTGGGATCATGACCTGAGCCAAAGGCAGCCGTTCAACTGACTGAGCCACCCAGGTGCCCCTCTCCATCCCCTCACTTTCAATCTACAGGTATTTTTAGGTCTGAAATGAGTCTCTTGTAAGCAGCATATAGATGAGTTTTATTTTTTTTATCCATTCCATCACCCTATGTCTTTGATTGGAGCATTTATTCCATTTACATTCAAAGTAATTATTGATAAGTATGTATTTATTGCCATTTTGTTACTTGTTTTGTAGTTGTTTTTATAGTTCTTCTTTGTTTCTTCTCTCATGGTTTGCTAGCTTTCTTTAATGATATTCTTGGATTCCTTTCTCTTTATTTTTTGCATATCTATTACTGGTTTTTTATTTGCATTTACCATTAGGTTTGTATATGACATCTTCTGCATATAGCAGTCTATATTAACTTGATGGTCACTTAAGTTTGAGCACGTTTTTTACTCTTCATCCCCCTATGTTTTGGTATACAGTATCATACTTTACATCTTTTTATTTTGTGAGTCCTTTGACTGATTTTTACAGATACACTTATTTTTATTGCTTTTGTGCATCCTACTTTTCTTACTCTTATTTCAGGCCTTTCCTTTCCACTCAGAGTCCTCTTTAACATTTCTTGTAGGGTTGGTTTAGTAGTCATGAACTCCTTTCGCTTTTGTTTGTCTAGGAAATGATCTCTCCTTTTATTCTGAATGTTAGCCTTGCTGGATAGAGTACTCTAGGCTGCAGACCTTTTCCTTTCAGCACTTTGAATACATCATTCCACTCCCTTCTAGTTTCTAAAGTTTCTGCTAAGAAATCTGCTGACAGCCTTACTGAGTTTCCCTTGTATGTAATTGTCTTCTTTTCTCTTGCTCCTTTTAAAGTTCTCTCTTTATCACTACTTTTTGCCATTTTAATTACTATGTGTCTTGGTATGGACCTCTTTGGGTTGATTTTGTTGGAGGCCTCTTATATTTGGATATCTGTTTCCCTCCCCAGATTAAGAAGTTTTCAACTACTATTTCTTCAAATAAATTTTCTGCCACTTTTCCTCTCTCTTCTCCTGGGATCCCTATAATGCAAATGCTATTGCATTTGATGGAGTCACTGTGTTCCCTGTTTTCTCATTTTGCATAATTTTTTCTCTAACCTGCTCAGCTTGATTACTTTCCATTATTCTGTCCTCCAAGTTTCTAAGTCATTCTTCAGCTTCCTCTAGCCTGCTATTTATGCCATCTAGTGTATTATTTCATTTGTTGTGTTCTTCATCTCTGATTGGTTCTTTTTTATGTTTTATATGTCTTTGTTAAAGGTCTCACTGAGGTTCTCCACTTTTTGCTCACATCCAGTGAGTATCTTTATGATCATTACTTTACATTCTCTATCAGATATCTTACTTACATCCATTTCACTTAGGTCTTTTGCTGTGGTTTTGTCATTTCTTTCATTTGGGACATATTCCTCTGTCTCCTCATTGTGTCTAACTCTCTGTGTCTGTTGCTGTGTGTCAGGGGTATCAGCTCTGTCTCTTGCTCTTGAAAGTAATGGCCTTATGAAGAAGATGTCCTGTAATGCCCTGCAATGCAGTGTCCCCTATTCACCAGAACCTGATGCTTCAGGGGTGTCTCCTATGTGTGTGGTGTGTGCCCAGCTGTTGTTTCTTGGCCACTTTTTCCTTCAGTCCAGTCATTTGCAGAGGTTCTCTTTGCCTCTTATGGACAGTGTTTGGTCCCTTGCCAGTGTGGGGCATGCGGTTTTAACAAGGTGAGCTCTGGTATGCTTCCAAAATGAGACCTGCCACCACCACCACCACTGGGACCAAGGCCACATAAAACGCATGTGTCAAGAGATGCAGTGTTGGCAAGGTTTGCACTGGTCTTCTGGGGGAAGGGATCTGCAGTGCCTTGAGGCAAACATGACCAGAAGGGGTGGATCTGCGGGGGGTGGGGGTGGGAGGAGGGCTTGGTTAGTTAGGTAGTGAATGTCAGTGCCCCACTGGTGCCCATATGGCACTTCCCAGTTCCTTTGTTCCTGGAGAATTCCCTCCAGAACATGCTCTAAGATGGGTAAATAACTCTCCCACCCATGTGCCCCAGGTGTTTTCAAACTGTTGCTTCTACACTATATCTCCAAGAGCTGTTTGTTGTGCTATTTATTTAAGGTTGAGGACTCAACTTCTTGTCACCCTCAGGGCTCTCCAAGAACTGAGCCCACTGATTTTTTTTAAGATTCCAGGATTTAAGTACCCCTGGTTGTAAGAACTCATGAAATTTAGCCCCTCCAATTTCCAAGCCAAATGCTATGGGGATTCATATTCCCAGTGCAGGATCCCATGTGATAGCGTGTTTCTCACCTTTTCCTATGCCCAGGGCTCCCTACCTGCAGCAGATGACCACATTTCCACCTTCCTACCTTTTTCTATGTGGTGCCTTCTCTACTTTAGTCGTGGAGTTTGTTCTGCCAGTCTTTGGGTCATTAATTACACTAATTTTAGTATTATCTAGTTATCTACACTAATGTGAGTATTATCTAGCTGCATCCGTGGGAAGAGGTGAGCTTAGGGTCCTCTTACTCCACTATCTTGGCCCCCCTCTCAACTCTGCATACTCTTGGCATAAAGACCAAACATCTCTCTGATCTGGCCCCTGTCTATCTCTCCAGTCTCATTTATTTTTCTCCAGCTCCCTCCTACTCAGTATTACAGCATAATACATTTCATTTAGTTATTCAAACTCTCCATGATCTGTTCTGCTTCCAGGCATGCAACACGCTCTTCTCTCTGCCTGAAATATTCTCCTGACATTGACCACACCATTTACTTCTTAACTCTTAATAATGCTTCAGAATAATAATTCTTTCAGAATCATAATAATGAGTTACCTTTTTTATTGTTTACTATGGCACTGTGCTAAGCACTTGATATTAACTCATTTATTTTCTTTTTTTTTTTTTTTTTTTTTTTTTTTTAAAGATTTTGTTTATTTATTTGAGAGACAGAGAGAATGAGAGAGAAAGCACATGAGATGGGGGGAGGGTCAGAGGGAGAAGCAGACTCCCTGCTGAGCAGGGAGCCCGATGCGGGACTCGATCCAGGGACTCCAGGATCATGACCTGAGCCGAAGGCAGTCGCTTAACCAACTGAGCCACCCAGGCGCCCTTAACTCATTTATTTTCATTGAAAACCAATGAGATGAGTACTATTATTGTCCCTATTTTATTTTTTTTTTAATTTTTTTATTGTTATGTTAATCACCATATATTACATCATTAGTTTTTGGTGCAGTGTTCCATGATTCATTGTTTGTTCATAACACCCAGTGCTCCATGCAGAACGTGCCCTCCTCAATGCCCATCACCAGGCTAACCCATCCCCCTACCCCCCTCCCCTCTAGAACCCTCAGTTTGTTTTTCAGAGTCCATCATCTCTCATGGTTCGTCTTATTGTCCCTATTTTAAATATGAGAAAACTGAAGGTACTAAAGATGAAGAAATTTGTCTAAGGTAACAGAACTAGTAGATGTTGCACCTGCAGCTAGACTCTAGGACTCCAAAGGTCCTACAATAGCAAACTGACTATACACTACACTACTTTTATGTCACTGCTCCTCTCCCTTCAACTTTGATTCAAATGTCTCACTTATATGCACCAATACCTGTTTGTACTTCTCCTGCCATAGCTCTTAACACATCGTATTATAGTTGCTAGTTTTCTTATCAGAAATCCTTTCTAGAATATGAGATTCTTCAGGTTGAAAACTGTATCTGTCTTGTTTCCTTTTGTATAGACATAGAGCAAGTGCTCAAAAATATATATATTATTGAAATTAAAAAAATATTTTTTCCCAGGATCGAGAAATGGGAGAGTATAAGAAGAGGTCAGTATCATAAAAAGCCCCTCTTTCAGCTAGGTCATCAGAGATAATAACTATGAATAGTTTTAAAATTTAGTATTAAAGTAACTCACCACTATTAGAAAAGTAGTCCCACCAGAGCAAAAGTCCCACCAGAGACATCTCCTCTTCTTACCTGAGAGAGGTGAGGAAAAGAAGAAGAAAAGATTCTATGTTTTGATAACATTATAATAAACAAATCCCATATTTTAAAATTAAAAAATAATCGCTTTTAATAAGACATCTTTGGATACATGATTTGAGTACAAAATATTAGGGTGGGAACCATTTCATTAGACTACTTAGTCACACAGAAACATCAAAAAAAAAAAAAGTTTTATCTGAAGCTAACCCAGTTTAGATTTACATGAGATCACCTAATGGGGTGGGAGCACCATGCAGGAGCTCTGACCTTGCTTCTCTCCTGTTTTACTCCTTGTAGTAAGTTATCTGCCTCAGTTTCAACAAGTTATCAGAATAGTAGCACACTCATCCAATCTTTCTTAGTAAATTATGGCTTCTCTGCCATAATCAGTAAGGAGTTAAATGTTATAAGCTCTTTGCAGATTAAGAAACCAGATACATTGAATCTCTTCACTAAGAAGATGGCATTTACTGGTTTTCATCAATAGATCTAAATCTTTGAGATCTAGGATTAGACAATGTTTTCTTAAACATGACAACAAAAGCACAGGCCACGGAAGATCATTAAAATTTAATACTTCTGTATGTCAAAGGATACCATCAAGGAAGTAAAAAGACAACACACAACATAGGAGAATATATTTGTAAATCATATATTCCATATGGGATTTATGTCTAGAATATATAAAGAATTCTTACAACTCAATAATAGATAAGCAACCCAATTTAAAATGGGCAAAGAATCTGAATAGACATTTCTCCAAAGCAAATACACAAATGACCAATAAACACAAAAAATTGTTCAACATCAGTAGCCATCAGGGAAATGAAAGTCAAATCCACAAAGATATACCACCTCATACCCACTAATAAGGCTGAAATAATAACTACATAATAATAAGCGTTGATGAGGTTGTGGAGGAATTGGAATACTCATATACTGCTGGTGGGAATGTGAAATTGTGCAGCAGTTTTGGAAAAGAGTTTTGGTGGTCCTCAAAATATTACACAGAGTTATCATATGACCCAGTAATTCCACACCAGGTATTTAGCAAATAGAAATTAAAATATATGTACACATAAAAACCTGTACATGAATGTTCATAGCTGCATTATTCATAATAGCCAAAAAGTAGAAACAATGTGAATGCCCATCAACTGAAGAATGGATAAACAACATGTGGTATATCCAAATAATAAAAATCATTTGACACTAAAAGGAAAATGAAATACTGATACATGCCACAATGTTGGTAAACCTTGCAAACATTATATTAAGTGAAAGACATAGGTTATATTTTTTTATTCCATCTTTGTGAAATGTCCCAAATAAGCAAATCCACAGATACCAAAAATAGAATGGTGATTACCAGGTTTGGGGTGAAGTGGGGGAGGAATGGGGAATTATTGTTAATGTGTATAGGATTTCTTTTTAGAGTGTTAAAAATACTCCAAAATTAGATTGTGGTGTGGTTGCAAAACTGTGAATATACAAAAAAAAAAAAAAACACCTAATATGCACTGAATTAATCTCATAGTATGTGAAATACATGTTAATAAAACTATTTATTAAAAATACATAATTAAGTATGTTTAAAACACTTAGCCTTGGGGCGCCTCGGTGTCCCAGTCGGTTAAGTGTCCAACTCCTGGTTTTGGCTCAGGTTGTGATGATCTCAGGGTCATAGGATCAAGCCCCACGTCAGGCTCCGTACTCAGCACAGAGACTGCCTAAATTTCTCTCCCCTATCTGCCTCTGCCCTTTCCCCCTCACTTTCTCTCTCTCTCAAATAAATAAATAAATAAATCTTAAAAAAAAATCTTTAAAAACACTTAGCCTCATGCTTAAAGAACAAGAAATTCCCAGACACCAGCCAAAAGGAATAAAACAAAGCAAACACAAGAAAAAATTATCTTCCCTAGTCCAAACCATAGATTCTTAACTAGGTTTAAGGATAGGCAAAAATGATACCTTGAACTCAGCTCGAAGTTGCGTTCACTTTGGTTTACTCACAAAGCAGTAAATAAGTAGGTTACAGAATATAAATGAGAAAAGATGCAGGAGGCTCCCCACTAATCCCTTTGTACATCATGGACACACACTTCAAATTTATTGATCTTGGTAGTCCATACAGAGATATTATAGGTCAGAGAATCATAAAACTATAAACTCACTGTCTAGTATATTATATCCTCAACACCCAAAAACAACACACAATATACCTGATAAACAAAAGAGAGGTTTCTTTAAAAAGGCTGTTTAACAAACATTAAAAGAAACATACTAGGAAGAAAGTATAACTGAATCTAATCAAGAAAGAATGAGGACCTACTATTGGAAATATAAAAGGAAATATAAACATATATGGGGATTGGAATAATATTCTAAGAAAATATTTATGCTCAATAAATTTTAAATTTGAAAGGAAATGCAATATTTTTCTAAGTGAAGTTGAATTTTCAAAAAATTTTCAAGTGGGAGAAAATTTAAGTAGCCCAATAACCATAGAATAAATTGGAAAACCTATAAAAGATCTGTACACAACACAACCATAACCCCCACACCCCAAGAAACCAGATCATGTGATTTTATAGGTGAGTTTTAACAAAACTGGAAGAACAGAGAGTTCATATATAAACTGTACCAGGTCAAAGAAGAAGATAGTAGGTTTCTAAAATCATTTTATAAAGCTAACATAATGCTGATACCAAAAGTTGATAAATATAAAACAAGAAAAGTAACAACAGACCAATCTCACTTGTTACTAAAATATAAACATCCTAAATAAAAAATTAGCATAACTGATCCCAGAATTGTATTAAAAGACAAATACAGGATGACCAAGTAAGGTCTATTCTAGGAATGGATTACTGATTTAACATTTAAAAATCTATGGATGTAACATGAATAAATTAATGGATACAATCATATGATTATTTCAATATGTTCTACACATTATTTTATAAAATTCAAAAGCCAATTAAAATCTTTTGTAAAGTGGAAATAGAAAGAAACTTCCTTATCGTAGAAATTATTTTGTGATATATTCTTTTTTTTATTGTTTCTGTGATAAGTATGTTATTTTTTCTCTTTTCCTTTAAATTTTTTATTGTTATGTTAATCACCATACATTACATCATTAGTTTTTGATGTAGTGTTCCATTATTCATTGTTTGTATTTGTGATATATTCTTATTCATATATCAGAAACAAAAATTAAGCATTGTATTTAATGGGGCATTCCCATTATATGCAGGAATAAAATGACATCTGTAATCCTCATAATTACTAAACATTGTTTGGCAGTCTTATTCAATATTAGGGAAAAAAGAATTAGAGAATAAATATTATAAACATAGAGGAAAATTATCATTACAATGTCTATTAAGAAAAATGAAACTATTATGAAAATCTATTTAATCTAATAAGAAAATAAAAAAGATGGCAGGAGAAAAGAGAAACATGATTATCTTTCCTACATACTAGCATTATCTATTTAGAAAACATACTAGGAAAAAATATCCAATTCACAGCAATAAAATTTATAAATTATTAGGGCGCCTGGGTGGCTCAGTTGGTTAAGCGACTGCCTTCGGTTCAGGTCATGATCCTGGAGTCCTGGGATCGAGTCCCACATCGGGCTCCCTGCTCTGCAGGGAGTCTGCTTCTCCCTCTGACCCTCTTCCCTCTCGTGCTCTCTATCTCTCCTTCTCTCTCTCTCAAATAAATAAATAAAATCTTTAAAAAAAATTCATAAATTACATAAGAATAACATTTTTAAACAAATATACTCAACATATAAGAAAAAAAATTCCAAACATTACCAAGGGACATAAAAAATGACTTTAATAAATTTACATTAAAACTCATGACAACTGGGGTGTCTGGGTGGCTCAGTCATTAAGTGTCTGCCTTCGGCTCAGGTCATGGTCCCAGGGTCCTGAGATCGAGCCCCACACTGGGCTCCCTGATCATCAGGAAGCCTGCTTTTCCCTCTCCCACTCCCCCTGCTTGTGTTCCCTCTCTTGCTGTGTCTCTCTCTGTCAAATAAATAAAATCTTTAAAAAAATAAAATAAAATAAAATTCATGACAACTATATTTACTTGCTGAATGTTAGGCACTGGGCTGAATTCTTCACAAATGTTATATCATTTACTTATCTCAATAACTCAGTTGAGTAGTTATGTTTCTCTTCATTTTACAAATGAAGACGTTAAAGATCAGAGGACAGATCACTTTTCTAAGGACACACAGCCTTTAAATGGTGAGGACAACATTCAAATCCAGTTCTATCTGGCTCAAGGCCTAGGCACACAGTCACTATGTAATACTAAAGAGACTGAAAATTAAAATGGGTGGAGGAACCAATCAGGTGACTTAAATGATTAAGGAGCAGGAGGGAAAGTGCAGGAAAAATGAAGAATGTATGTCCTGCCTGAACTGGGCAACCACTACTCACCAGGCAACTGTTGATATGTGGCACTGTGGGCTCAGTATTGACATATTTTCCAATTCTGCAAAAGAAGCTAGACATCTGATGTGAATAGACAAGTTGCCATTTTCAAAACTTTAAGGGGGGAAGGGTAGGGAGTGATGTCAGTGAAAGTGGCAGAATATAGCTAGCTCCAGGGATTCATCCTTCCATAAAAACAATGATGAGGAATTCTACCAACAACTTACAAAAAAACTAACCACAAACTTTCTCAAATTCTTTCAAAAAATAAAAGAGGAGGGAACACTTTTTAACTCATTCTATAAGCCAGAATTACCCTGACACCAAAACCAGACAATAACAAGAAAACTACAAACTAATATCTCATGAATATAGATATAAAAATTATCAACAAAACACTAGCTAATTGAATCCAGAAACATACTAAAAGCATCACATTCTTTTTGTGTGTGTGTGCAGAAAGTTTATTTGTACATGCTCAGTATCAACAGTTATGAAGTGAAGAAGCAGACCTGGGCAGAGGGAGAATCTGAACAGTGACATAGTCTCAACCAAGACCTTAGCTGATTCCATAGCTAACTTTAGAGCTGGGATGGTTCTTCAGAGATGTTCTATATTGTGGCATGGGGGTAGACCCTAATGCCTCTGTATGACCAATTATTGAATTGAGCTGTCTCTAGGAAGGGGGCAGGACTTTAGGCAGGTAGAATCTCTTCAGCTAAGACAAAGTCTTGGACAAGAACCCAGTTGAGAACAGCTGGTTGTCAAGACTCCCAGGAGCAGAAGAAATGAACACTTCAGTCTTAGAGGATAGTCACTGGATCATGACCTCTATACAGCCACTCTAAAAACATCACATTCTGTGACCAAGTAGGATTTATTCCAGGAATGTAAAGGTGGTTCACCATACAAAAATGAATCGATGTAATACACCACATTAATAGAATGAGGGAGATTAAGGAAGGCACATGATGTAATGAGCACTGGGTATAATATAAGATTGATGAATCACTGACCTCTACCTCTGAAATGAATAATACATTATATGTTAATTGAATTTAAATAAAAATTAAATAAATAATTCAAAAAAATAGAATGAGGGAGAAAAAAACACATAATCATCTCAATTGATATATAAAGAGAATTTTAAAATTCCAATACCCTTTCCTGATTAAAAAAATACTCAGAAAACAACGAACAGAGGGCACTTCCTCAATCTGGTAAAGGGCTTTGATGAAAAATCCATATTTTACTCAGTGGTGAGAGCCTTCTCCTTATGATCAGAAACAAGACAAGAATGCCCACTTTCATCACTTCTAGTCACCATTGTCCTGGAAATTCTAGTAAGAGTAATTAGGCAAAAAAAGAAATAACATGCATCCAAATTGGAAAAGAAAAATAAACCATCCCTTTTCACAAATGACATGATCTTGTATAAAGAAAATCCCTTAAAACCCAATAAAAAAGCTATTAGAAATAAGCAAGTTTAGCAAAGTTGAATAGATCAACTCACAAAAATTAGCTGCATTTCTATATACTACCAATGAGCAACTGAAAAAACAAAGTTAAGAAAACAATTTCATTTACAATAGCACCCCCCCACAAAAAAAAAAAAAAAGACAGAAAAGAAAGAACCCAAACCTGATGAAACCTTGATCTTAGACTTCTAGCCTCTAGAACTGTAAGAAAATTAACTTCTGTTGTTTTCGGTCACCCAAGCTGTGGTATTTTGTCATGGCAACCCTAGCAAACTACTGTAATGTAATTGGATAGGAAAAAAAAAAGTATTTTCAACAAATGGTGTTGAGACAACTGAATATCCACATGCAAAAGATTGAAATTGGACCCCTACCTTATACTACATACAAGAATTATATCAAACACATAAATACAAAAGCTAAGGCTATAAAACTCTCAGAAGGAAACAAAGGTCTAAATCTTCACAACCTTGGATTAGATAAGGGTTTCTTAAATGAGACACCAGAAGCACAAACAACAAAACAAAATATAGATAAACAGAAGTTCATCAAAATTTAAAACTTTGTGCATCAAAGGACACTACTACCAAAGTAAATATAGCATGGAAGAATATATTTACAAATCATATATCTGATAACGGTTTAGCATCCAGAATATATAAGGAACTCTGACAATCTCCAAAAGACAAATGACTCGATTTAAAAATGGGCAAAGGACTTGAATAGACATTTCAGCAAAGAAAAACTGCTCAACATCCTTAGTCATTAAGGAATCAAAACCGTGAAAAGATACCACTTCACATTTAGTATGATAGCTATAATCCAAATATGGAAAATAACAAGTATTGGTAAGGACATGGAGAAATTACATTACTGATGATAATATAAAATGGTGCAGCCGCTGGGGAAAACACTCTAGTAGTTCCTTAAAAGTCAAACATAGAAATGCCATGATTCAGCAATTCATTTCTATGTATATACCCCAAAGAATTAAAAACAAGTACTCACATATCTGCACACTAATGTTCATAGGTGTACTATTCACAATAGCCAAAAGGTGAAAACAACACAAATGTCTATCAACAGAAGAATGGATAAAGAACGTGTGTTATATATATTACAGTGGAATATTATTCAACCATAAAAAGGAATAAATTATTAAAACATGCCATAAAATAGATGAACCTCAAAAAACATATGCTAAGTAATTCAAAATCCAGTCACCAAATACAATATATGTACGATTTCATTTATTTGAAATATCTAGAGGAGGCAAATCCGTAAAACAGAAAGCAGATTTGTGGTTTCAAGGGACTGTGGGGAGGGGATTAAGGGGAGGCACTGCCTAAGGGGTATGAGGTTTTCTTTGGGGGTGATGAAATGTTTGAAACTTGATAGAAGTTGCACAACACTGTGAATGTACTAGATGCTACTGACGATATGATTAATTGAAATGATTAATTTCATGTTGAATTGAAATGATTAATTTTGTTATGTGAATTTCGCCTAAAAAAACCCAACATTCATTTAAAATGTATTCAATTATTAGATTCCTCTCTCTTCTCCAATAATGTTAAAATAGCTACTGAGCATCAAATGTTAAAAAAAAAAATTTAAAAACTTGATGGGAGCTATATTAGTCTGCTAGGACTTCCGTAAGAAAATACCCAGACTGGATAATTTAGAACAACAAAAATTTATTTTCTCACAGTTCTCACAGTGAGAAAATTTCATTTCTCACAGGCTAGAAGTCCAAGATCAAGGTGTCAGCAAGTTTGATTTCTCCCTGGCTTATAGATGGTTCTCTTCTACCTCTGTCCTCACATGGCCTTTTCTCTGTGTGAGCACCTCTCTGCTGTCCTTTCCTCTTCTTGTAAGGTCAACAGTCAGATTAGATTAGGGCCCCGCCTCTATGTCCACCCCTAGGCTTAAGGTTAATTACCTCTTTAGAGACCCTATCCCCAGGGACCTCTGCAGGGGTTAGGGCTTCAACATATGAGTTTTGGGGAAACACAGTTCAGTCTATAACAGAGATCAGTGCAACAACATCAGCAAGTCAGACACACACATCCTCTGCCTAGAAGTTTTTCCTTAAAATAATATTTAAATTTAAACAGTTCCAACAAGTTTTTTGTTGATGTCCTTGTTGGAATTGAACAAAATTATGCCAAAGTTACTTGGAAGAGCAAATATATGAAGGAGGTGCAAATTATTTTTAAAGAAAGCAAATGAAAGAGAATTTGCTGTATGAGATATTAATGAATAGTACAATAATGTATACTACAACAATAAAAACAGTCTGAGAGAAACACCAGAACAGGTCATTTTTTTCTTGATAAAACAGGAGTGAAATGTCCAGAAATAGACTCAAGTATGTACTAGAGAGTGTTATATGGAAAAGCTAGTATTTTAAATGGGGAAATAATTTTTTTAAAAAGGCATTGGAATATCTAGATAACCTTTTACAAATAAGATTAGGTTAGATTTCTATCACAAACTATCTACCAAAATAAAATACAGAAAGCTTAAAGCTTTACGTGTTTAAAAAATATACACATACCTACAAACACACACATACAAGCATGCTACATAAAGAAGTCCTACAAATCAATAAGAATAAGACAAACAATGCAACATAAAAATGGGCAAAAGATATGAATAGGCACTTCTTTTTTTTTAAGATTTTATTTATTTATTTGAGAGAGAGAATGAGAGATAGCACGAGAGGGAAGAGGGTCAGAGGGAGAAGCAGACTCCCCGCTGAGCAGGGAGCCAGATGCGGGACTCGATCCTGGGACTCCAGGATCATGACCTGAGCCGAAGGCAGTCGCTTAACCAACTGAGCCACCCAGGCGCCCATGAATAGGCACTTCTTTAAAAAGGATATCCAAATGGCCAAAAAATACCTGTAAAAGACCTTCACATCATTAGACATAAGGGACATACAAATGAAAACTCCAATGAGAACCAACTAACCGGAACAGCCAACAGTAAAAGGCAAACACGCAAAGTAACTTGAACTCCTTTATGCATTGCTAGTGAGAGTGTAAATTGGTATTACCATTTTGGGAAACTATCTGGCCGAATAAAGTCTATCCTATGACCCAGGAACCCTATACTCTGGTATATTACAGAGAGATAAGCATTTATGTCCACCAAAGACACACACAAAAAAGTTCTTCATAGTTCCAAGCTGTAAACAATCCAATGTCAATCAACATCAGAATTGATCAGTAGTTTGTGGTATAATCATACAATGGAATACTGCTCAACAATCATAAATAATATTTACTTCTACATGTAAGAATATAGTTGAGTCTCACAGACATAGGCCAGAACAAGAGTCATATTGTCTGATGTTCAAAAGCCAGAAAAACGAAGCTATGGAAGCAAAGATCAGAACAGTACTTAACTTTGAGAAAGGTATTCACTGGGTGGGAACATGGGAGAAACCTGCTAGAGTACTGGAAACAGCCTATCTCTTGATCTGGGTGCTATATGTGTGGATGGATGCATACTTAAAAATTCATCAAGCTTCACACTTAAGTTTTGAGTCCTTAACTCTATGTAAGAAAAAAAGGAACACACACATACTGAAAAATACTAAAAGAAAATATAGATGGGGAACACTTATTTAATCTTAAGAGATAGGAAAGGTCTTTGTAAACATGACCCGAAGATAAAAACTAGAAAGAGAAAAATGAATTTAACTTCATACAAATAAAACAAATAAAACTTCTACATGGCAAATCAGCTAGGAAACTTTTTTGCAATTATATAACAAAGAATTACAATTTTTACATAGGAAGAATTAAAAATTTAATATATAGGAAGCTCTCACAAATCAATAAGGAAAAGACAAGGGCACAGCAAGGACATTTACCAAAAACAAAAATAAATAGCCATTAAATATATAAAAAGAATACAAATTAAAACAAGATACTATGTTTCACTTATCAGACAGGCAAAAATAAAAATATATTCAGAAGTGGTGTTGGTATAAGGAAATAGCACTCTCATACATTACCGGTGGAGTCATAGAATGGCAACTTTTCTGAAGGGTATTTTAAAATACAGTACTTTCCGAAGACCAGAATGAGCACATTTCCTTAGCCAAGCAATTCCACGACTAAAAATTCATCTTAAGGGAAAAAAACATGACAAGTTTGTAAAGTTTCTGTACAATGATGGTCAATACAGCACTGTTAAAAGCAACAAAATAAATTCATATAATAGATTACATATAAATTTTAAAATAGCTACTCTTTATGAAGCACATATGAACTAATTACATATATTATCTCATTTGGTTCTCACAAGAACTCTGAAAGCTATTATGCTATTCCCATTTTCATCTGAAGATGAGAAAATTGAGGTTCAGAGAAATAATGAGATTTGCCCAAGCTCAACAATCTAGTGAGTGACAGATACAGAATTAGAACAAACTTGGTCTGACTCCAAAAGTCAGTGTTCTTTAATTTAGATTACATTTATTGACAAGGAAGAACATGTATACCACAGTGTTAAATGAAATGCGGTTTATAGAACAATTGCACAGTTTGATTCTATTTTGTAAAATATGCACATAACTATAGCTATTAGACGTACAGACGTGAGTGGAGAAATTCTAGAAGGATATACATTAAAACGTTAATGTATATTAACTGTCCATGTATATTAACACTCCTTTAGGTGTTTGGGGAGTTTTATTTTTTTTGTTTGTTTTCCTTACTTTTCTACAGTGATTAAATTTAATTTATAAATAGGAAAACAAGTCTACAAAACCAATGCCTCTTTGAAATTGTAAACCATAGCCTATCACCTATTTTACTACAAATGCGAAGTTTATTTGCTCCACACATTTTAAATAAATAAATAAGGCAGATCCTTCATACATTTATACTCAGCAAACACATCTTGAGCACTTCCTATGTTCTGGGAACTATTACATAAATGATTTTGCTTCAGTGTACCTAGATTCTCCTGTCTGCGCCTAAGTATGGCATCAAAGGTACGCACTCTCCCTCTCATATCTTGATCACAACTATCTGCGTTTGGATTTTGTTATCTCTAATTATTGAATGCAATTAAACCCATATTAAAGGCATACCTGATATTATACTACCAATGGTTGGCTTGCCTCAGTGATTTTAGGCTTTGAAGAGTCAGACACATAAATGTCTCATCAATCACCTCTGTGCTGCCCTACTCCTGAAAGTAGGGGACATGCTGGCCTGAAGTGGATTCTTAAAGTTTATTTCAAAAGGGGAGGGCCACATCTCAAAACCCAGACCACAGGGGCCACCACCATCAGGTGCAAATTCCCCACTTGTTCAATATCCCTTCTCCTATCTTCCCCCCATCTTTCCTACGCCCTTTCTTTCTGGAACCCTGGGTCCTAACCCTACCCTCCCTTCTGCTATAAGCCCATCAAATGGGGTGATTTTAGAACCCATTCTCACTGGATCTCCTCTCTTTCCTTTAGACTTCCATGTACGTCTCATTCAGAAAAGAAAAAAAAATAATAAACAAAACAAAACAAAAAACACACACACCGTGGGGCTTTCACAGCCAAGACAGCTCTTCGCAAAGGGGAGGAAAACAGCTGCTCACCTGTCCCTGGAGACAGAGAAGGGGATGATTCCGCAGCAGTGAATGCCCAGGGGTACGTGGTGGTGAGGGTGGGGAAGAGAGCAGATCTCTCCTCTCTACACTCTTATTGTGAGGAAAGATCCGTCTGATTTTGCTAAAATGAGTGTTAGGAGGACTGAACTCTTCCGGGTACCACTGAAAATAGCACGGGCACTGTTTGTACAGGCAGGATTTTTCCCAAATGAGTTTTGCAAGTAAAAGAACCCCCCCCAACACACACACACACACGCACACACACACACACACACGCACACACACACACACACACAGGATTTGGCCACATCACAACAATACCGATTAGAGTCTAAAGCAGACGAGCAGTTATGAGCAGGAGCATTCACTAGCACAGTGCCCAGCACTAACACCGTACTACGAGCACGACTCCGATTATACAGGAGTCTGTGGGACGGAGCGTGGATCTGATTGGATGGCAACAGTGAGCGCCGAGCGGGGGTGCTGCCCTCCGGTGGTCCGCCGCGGCTTCCTCGGCTAACACTTGGGTGGCGATTAGAGACTTGCTGTACCTGAGCAAGCCCGGTTCACACACCCGCTGTGAACCTCCACAAGAAAAGGCGGCGGGTACAGCTCTGGAGCCCCGATTCACAGAGCCCGGAGCCTAGTGGCTGGGCGGTGGCGACCGCCACGTGTGCGCATCACCTCCTCTCACCGGGAAGGGCGCTCGCCCTGCGCTCGCGTCCACACTGAGCGTCAGCGAATTGGGCACTCCTGGCGGCGCCCAGGGCCCGAGGCAGCCCTGACCCGGGCAGGGGTGGCGCCCGAGCACCCGCAAGGGCCGGCGCACTGAGGCCCGAACAAAGCGTGTGGGCCGCAACGTCGCGCACCCTGTGGAGGTCACCTAGGAGACCAGGCCGGCCCCGCCCACGGCGTCCGGCAACCTAGGCCCGCCAGGGCAGAAAATGAAAGAGCCTCCCGAAGAGGGTCCCGCAGACTCCTTGGCACCTGAAAGCACAGCCAAGTCCCCAGATGACAGCCACACAGATGGCCAGGAAGACAACTGGCAGAACCAGGATGAAGAAGAGGTCGATGACCAGACTGACCCCAGAACGGCTGAGCAGGCTGCCCAAAGAATGTCCGGACAGACTGACCACAAAGGATCTGAACCCACTGGGCGCCAAACATCTGATCAGGCTGATCTCAGAGCCTCTGACCACACTAATGCTGCTCAGCGTAGTGCATCTGATCGGGACGACCAAAGAATGTATGAACAGACAGACAGCAGGACATCTAGCCAAGCCAGTCATGTACAGTCTGAAGAGACTGACAGCCAGATGTTTCCTCCACGTGAACAAAGAACTTCTGAACAGATTGAACGCAGACGGTCCAGCCAGGCTGAAGGAAGAGATAATGGGCAGACTGACCGCAGAATGTCCGACCAGACTGAGCCAAGAGCTTATGAGCAGAGTAACCGTAGATTGTCTAGCCAGTTGGACAGAAGAACTTCTGAACAGACTGATGGTAGATTGTCGGTCTCAAACGAACAAGGAGCCTCTGAACAGATTGGCCGCAGAATGTCCAGCCAGGCTGACAGAAGGACTTCTGAACAGATTGACAGCAGGTTGTCTGGCTTGGTTAAACCAAGAACTTCTGAAAAGACTGGTCACCAAGTTGACCCCAAAACATCTCTAAAGACTCAGCAAGAAGTGGATGAAGAAGCTGCTGAAAGAGCTGAGCAGCAAGCTGCTGAGCAAGCTGACAGCAGTGCTGATCACCTTCCTGTGGACAAGGCTGACTACAGTGACCAGATGGATCACTTAATGGCTGAAGAGAATTACTACAAAGACTACCTAGCTGACTATGGAGCACCTGGCCAGTATGACGACAGAATATTTGCCCAATTTGGTGACATTAAGGGGTACAGAGAGGCTGAGCCCAGAATAGAACCCTGCGAATTTCATACCAGAGAAATCGACAGTGACAATTCCCCAGTTTCAGTGGAAACAGACACAGAAAGTGTGACCAGTGTGCAAGCATTTGACTCATTTGGTGCCAGATTCGCCAGTAATTTGCAAGCAAAAGACCAAGTCTATTCCCAGAGATTCCCCTGTATCTCATCCAAGTTGGACTATATCATCGGTCGAGAAAAAACTGAAGCCATAGAAACCAAGCCTGTACGTTGAAGGGTCATTTGATAACCACCTAGGGGATTGGAGGCCAAACCAAGGGTTTGTTGTGGCGGTATGGGGGCAGGGAGAGGGCATGTGTTGAATCAAAGATGAGGAATAAACCTACCTGTTACAATGTATTCAGCAAGCGCAGGACATTCCGGAAAGGCAGGAGAAGGGGAGTGGGAAATAGATTTGTTGCCCTCTCTGCTACAGGAAGGCCATTCAGGAAAGATCAATGAGCCAGGATTCAGGAGACCTGGGTTTCAAGTCCTAGTTCTGCTGCTTACTCTGGGACACTAAGTCATTTCCCCTCTCTGGGATTCCTCCAAAGGAAAGGCATTTGGAGTCAGTTGGAGATCCCTGTGAAGGGAAAAGTATTTGAAGTAGATTGGACATGCATAAGGTGCCTCCGGGGACTTGAGGCGCATTATGTTGCCAGGAGGATCAGTCAGGTTTGTCATCAGAATGTGTCTTTTCTCCAAGTCCTGGTGTTCAGGTCCCATCAACAGATTCCACTGATAATAACAACAATAACAACAAAAATTCCTGGAGCTTTTGAATTTATTAAAGACTCTCTGCTGGGGTGGGGGGGGGTATTTCTATTTCAGGATGATATTCCAGAATACCAAGAAGGAAGGAAATCTTTTAGATACAATCAAACTTATAGGAGGCAGTTCCCTCCTATTGTATATGAAGATCCTTATCAAGTTTCACTACAATACATGGAGAAGCACCACATTCTGCAAATATTCCAGGTAAACCTCTCAACCCTGTTCTTTAAGAGTGAGTTTTACAGTGATTACAATGTAAAAAACAAACTTGGACCTGGCTTTTAGAGGTACAAGAATGGGCCTTGGTTATAAAAAGGATATAATCTCTGGGTAGGGTATGTGCTAGGGTGAGTGCTGTGAATTGTGCAAGACTGTTGAATCACAGATCTGTACCTCTGAAACAAATAATGCAATATATGTTAAGAAAAAAGAAAAAGAAGAAGATAGCAGGAGGGGAAGAATGAAGGGGAGTAAATCGGGGGGGGAGACGAACCATGAGAGACAATGGACTCTGAAAAACAAACTGAGGGTTCTAGAGGGGAGGAGGGTGGGGGGATGGGTTAGCCTGGTGATGGGTATTAAAGAGGGCACATCCTGCGTGGAGCACTGGGTGTTATGCACAAACAATGAATCATGGAACACTACATCAAAAACTAATGGTGGTGATTAACATAACAATAAAAAAATTTTTAAAAAAAGGATATAATCTCATTGAGAAGTTAGTAAGTGCACTGAGATGTATTAAGCAAAAGTAGTAAATGAGAAACACCAAAGAATGGGGGCGCCTGGGGGGGTCAGTCAGTTGAGGGTCTGCCTTCGGCTCAGGTCATGATCCCAGGGTCCTGGGATCAAGCCCCGCATCAGGCTCCCTGCTCCGCGGTAAGCCTGCTTCTCCCTCTCCCACTCCCCCTGCTTGCGTTCCCTCTCTCGCTGTGTCTCTCTCTGTCAAATAAATAAATAAAATCTTTTTTTAAAAGTGACATTTCCTTGGTCAATAGAGAATTAGAAGAGATTATCACATTTACACCATGTTTTGTTATTTGGTGGGTTGTTTTGCTTTTGTTTGCCTGACGTAGTTATTTTTATGTTAATGCTATTACTCAGCAAGGCACAAGTATGTGTATTATGACGTGTACATGTAGTAACATTGTAGTTAGAAGGGTGTAAAATAAAAATGGCCCACCTCAAATGAAAATATGCAAACTGGGGGAAAAAAAAATACATTTAAACTGGGAAAGTTTAAGTTTAAAAAAGTAGGGTATAGAGGCAAGAGCAAATTATGCAAACTGTTAGCCCGAAGTTCCAACCTAACTTTGCCACTTCTCATCTTTGTGATTTGGAGAAAATGAACTTCAGTGAATCTCCGTTTCCTCATATAAAACAGAGTGATTTTACTCCATTAACCCTGCTCTATGCCTTTTCTTTCTTAAAATGTCCTTTTGTGGGAGAGTGCTAATGGCTGGGTTTTCTGGCTTTAATCAGAGGACTACTAATTCTTAAACTGCAGGATGAAAGCTATTGAAGAAAGTAGAAATCAAATCATTTTATAAATAATTTTCTTCATCTGTCAAGGAAAAACAATACTTGAGAATACAACATTATTATAAGAAAAATTAGTTATCAAATATGTGTTCAATAGAAACATATATGAAATATGTAATTGGCATGGGTGCATTAAACGGATATTAAATATTTTATACTTGAAACTTGCCCCATTGTTATTCCCTGCAAATGAGAATTCTGCTTACTTTATTATAATGTTTTGGGTTATTAAACAACAACAAAGTATGGAAGTGAATTTCTGAAGTTTTGTGTATGATTTCTCATTTATTATTATAAACATGAAACATCTTTTTCACCTTTTAGAATCAAATTCCTCACAGGAAAGTTTCTATGTAAAGACACATCGTGTTTTTAATTTACTCAAAAGACTTTTCTTTTGAATAAAGTGATTAATTCATTAATTTCTCAGTCTAGCAAAATCACAATTCTCAAAACAAAAACTTTCTCACTACCTGTTTGATCTTGGAAGCTAGAAAAATATCCATTGCTATTTATTACTAAATTTTTATTCCTCTAAATTTTACTTTAATTTGCCTAATTTTATCAGTAGTCAGAAAGTAATTTGTCACTTTGTAGAGATACATAAATTTCTTTAAAAGACTATGGTGCAAGAGAAAGCTGGGGTGGGAATCCTTGTATCAGACAAATTAGATTTTAAACCAAAGACTGTAATAAGAGATGAGGAAGGACACTATTTCCTATTTAAAGGGTCTATCCAACAAGAAGATCTAACAATTGTAAATATCTATGCCCCTAACATGGGAGCAGCCAATTATATAACCCAATTAATAACAAAAGCAAAGAAACACATTGACAACATTCCAATAATAGTGGGGGACTTTAACACCCCCCTGACTGAAATGGACAGATCATCTAAGCAAAAGATCAACAAGGAAATAAAGACTTTAAATGACACACTGGACCAAATGGAGTTCACAGACATATTCAGAACATTCCATCCAAAAGCAACGGAATACACATTCCTCTCCAGTGCCCATGGAACATTCTCCAGAATAGATCACATCCTAGGTCACAAATCAGTTCTCAACCAGTACCAAAAGATTGGAATCATTCCCTGCATCTTTTCAGACTACAATGCTGTGAAACTAGAACTCAATTACAAGAGGAAAGTCAGAAAGAACTCAAATACATGGAGGCTAAAGAGCATCCTACTAAAGAATGAATGGGTCAACCAGGAAATTAAAGAAGAATTAAAAAAATTCATGGAAACCAATGAAAATGAAAACACAACTGTTCAAAATCTTTGGGATGCAGCAAAGGCAGTCCTGAGAGGAAAGTATATAGCAATACAAGCTTTTCTCAAGAAACAA
The DNA here is from genome assembly GCF_037043125.1 of Eumetopias jubatus. Classification (NCBI taxonomy): domain Eukaryota; kingdom Metazoa; phylum Chordata; class Mammalia; order Carnivora; family Otariidae; genus Eumetopias; species Eumetopias jubatus. The sequence goes on from NW_028274807.1 coordinate 63,916,152, forward strand.
GAAAGGTCTCAAATACACAACCTAACCCTACACCTAAAGGAGTTAGAGAAAAAACAGCAAATAAAGCCTAAACCCAGCAGGAGAAGAGAAATAATAAAGAGCAGAGCAGAAATCAATGAAATAGAAACCAAAAGAACAGTAGAACAGATCAACGAAACTAGGAGCTGTTCCTTTGAAAGAATTAACAAGATTGATAAACCCCTGGCCAGACTTATCAAAAAGAAAAGAGAAATGACCCCAATCAACAAAATCATGAATGAAAGAGGAGAGATCACAACCAACACCAAAGAAATACAAACAATTCTAAGAACATATTATGAGCAACTCTATGCCAGCAAATTAGATAACCTGGAAGAAATGGATGCATTCCTAGAGATGCATCAACTACCAAAACTGAACCAGGAAAAAGTAGAAAACCTGAACAGACCTATAACCACTAAGGAAATTGAAGCAGTCATCAACAATCTCCCAACAAACAACATCTGGGAGGCCAGATGGCTTCCCAGGGGAATTCTAACAAACATTTAAAAAAGAATTAATACCTATTCTTCTGAAACTGTTCCAAAAAATAGAAATGGAAGGAAAACTTCCAAACTCATTTTATGAGGCCACAATTAGCTTGATCCCCAAACCAGACAAAGACCCCATCAAAAAAGGAGAATTACAGACCAATATCCTTGATGAACATGGATGCAAAAATTCTCACCAAAATACTAGCCAATAGGATCCAACAGTACATTAAAAGGATTATTCACCATGACCAAGTGGGATTTATCCCTGGGCTGCAAGGTTGGTTCAACATCCGCAAATCAATCAGTGTGATACAATATATTAATAAAAGAAAGAAGAAGAACCATATGATCCTCTCAATAGATGCAGAAGAAACATTGGACAAAGTACAGCATCCTTTCTTGATCAAAACTCTTCAGAGTATAGGCATAGAGGGTACATACCTCAATATCATAAAAGCCATCTATGAAAAACCTACAGCGAATATCATTTTCAATGGGGAAAAACTGAGAGCTTTCCCTCTAAGGTCAGGAACGCAGCAGGGACGTCCACTCTCACCACTGCTATTCAACATAGTATTAGAAGTCCTAGCCACAGCAATCAGACAACAAAAAGAAATCAAAGGCATCCAAATTGGCAAAGAAGCAGTCCAACTCCCACTGTTTGCAGATGATATGATACTTTATGTGGAAAACCCAAAAGACTCCACCTCAAAACTGCTAGAACTCATACAGGAATTCAGTAAAGTGGCCGGGTATAAAATCAATGCACAGAAATCAGTGGCATTCCTATACACCAACAGTAAGACAGAAGAAAGAGAAATTAAGGAGTCGATCCCATTTACAATTGCACCCAAAACCATAAGATACCTAGGAATAAATCTAACCAAAGAGGCAAAGGATCTGTACTCAGAAAACTATAAAATACTCACGAAAGAAATTGAGGAAGACACAAAGAAATGGAAAAACGTTCCATGCTCGTGGATTGGAAGAACAAATATTGTGAAGATGTCAATGCTACCTAGAGAAATCTACACATTCAATGCAATCCCCATCAAAATACCATCCACTTTTTGCAAAGAAATGGAACAAATAATCCTAAAATTTGTATGGAACCAGAAAAGACCCCGAATGGCCATAGGAATGTTGAAAAAGAAAAGCAAAGCTGGTGACATCACAATTCCAGACTTCCAGCTCTATTACAAAGCTGTCATCATCCAGACAGTATGGTACTGGCACAAAAACAGACACATAGATCAATGGAACAAAATAGAGAGCCCAGAAATGGACCCTCAACTCTATGGTCAACTAATCTTTGACAAAGCAGGAAAGAATGTCCAATGGAAAAAAGACAGTCTCTTCAACAAATGGTGTTGGGAAAACTGGACAGCCACATGCAGAAGAATGAAACTGGACCATTTCCTTACACCACACACAAAAATAGATTCAAAATGGTTGAAAGACCTAAATGTGAGACAGGAGTCCATCAAAATCCTAAAGGAGAACACAGATAGCAACTTCTTTGACCTCAGCCACAGCAACTTCTTCCTAGAAACATCGCCAAAGGCAAGGGAAGCAAGGGCAAAAATAAACTATTGGGATTTCATCAAGATAAAAAGCTTTTGCACAGCAAAAGAAACAGTCAACAAAACCAAAAGACAACTGACAGAATGGGAGAAGATATTTGCAAATGACATATCAGATAAAGGGCTAGTATCCAAAATCTATAAAGAACTTATCAAACTCAACACCCAAAGAACAAATGATCCAATCAAGAAATGGGCAGAAGACATGAACAGACATTTTTCCAAAGAAGACATCCAAATGGCCAACAGACATATGAAAAAGTGCTCAACATCGCTTGGCATCAAATCAAAACCTCAATGAGATACCACCTCACACCAGTCAGAATGGCTAAAATTAACAAGTCAGGAAATGACAGATGTTGGCAGGGATGCAGAGAAATGGGAACCCTCCTACACTGTTGGTGGGAATGCCAGCTGGTGCAACCACTCTGGAAAACAGTATGGAGGTTCCTCAAACAGTTGAAAATAGAGCTACCATACGATCCAGCAATTGCACTAGTGGGTATTTACCCCAAAGATACAAATGTAGAGATCCGAAGGGGTACGTGCACCCTGATGTTTATAGCAGCAATGTCCACAATAGCCAAACTGTGGAAAGAGCCAAGATGTCCACCAACAGATGAATGGATAAAGAAGATGTGATATATATATACAATGGAATATTATGCAGCCATCAAAAGGAATGAGATCTTGCCATTTGCAATGACGTGGAGGGAACTGAAGGGTGTTATGCTGAGCGAAATAAGTCAATCAGAGAAAGACATGTTTCGATTTTTTTTTTATTTTATTTGAGAGAGAGAGAATGAGAGATAGAGAGCACGAGAGGGAAGAGGGTCAGAGGGAGAAGCAGACTCCCTGCCGAGCAGGGAGCCCGATGCGGGACTCGATCCCGGGACTCCAGGATCATGACCTGAGCCAAAGGCAGTCGCTTAACCAACTGAGCCACCCAGGCGCCCCGAGAAAGACATATTTCATATGACCTCACTGATATGAGGAATTCTTAATCTCAGGAAACAAGATGAGGGTTGCTGGAGTGGGGTGTGGGTGGGAGGGATGGGGTGGCTGGGTGATAGACATTGGGGAGGGTATGTACTATGGTGAGCACTGTGAATTGTGCAAGACTGTTGAATCACAGATCTGTACCTCTGAAACAAATAATACAATACATGTTAAGAAAAAAAAGAAGATAGCAGGAGGGGAAGAATGAAGGGCGGGAAATCGGAGGGGGAGACAAACCATGAGAGACGATGGACTCTGAAAAACAAACTGAGGGTTCTAGAGGGGAGGGGGGTGGGAGAATGGGTTAGCCTGGGGATGGGTATTAAAGAGGGCACGTTCTGCATGGAGCACTGGGTGTTATGCACAAAAAAAAAGACTATGGTGCTAGGTTAGTGCAAAATATGGCTTTAGCTAGAACCTGACCACATAACTTTAGCTCAGAACCATAACGCGATGCCTCATGCTCTCTCTCAGCAGATCACTGAAAACTTAGTCTATGAAAAACCAGAGGACCCCCTCAGTTTTATGCTGTGCCAGGTATGGAATAGGAGAAAGAGAACAAGCTTTTAATTCTGTTTATTGTAAAATACAGCACACGTACACACACCCAAAACAAAACACATCCAACTCCGTGGGTTATCATGAAGCGAGCACTTATAAACTGTTGAATGCTAATGTCTTTTTAGCATTAGCCACATATTGATGGGTGAATTGTAATCTCTGCAGCGCCCATCTGCTTTTTCCTGATGACTAAGGCAGCTGCATACCTTTTAATTTGTTTATTGGCCATTTGGAAGTACTTCTTTTTCTATTGTATTGCTTGTCTTTTTCATACTCATTTGTCACAATTCTATATGTATTCTAGGTGAGGAGCCCTTTGTTGCGTTTCTTGCAGGTTTCTTCTCCTGTTCTCTGCCTTCCCTTTTTATCTCTTAAAGGTATCTTTCAACGAACAGAAATTCTTAATTTTGAAACAGTCACATTTAACAACCTTTTTAATTTATGATTAGTACTTCTGGTGTCCTCTTTTAGAAGTCTCCTTAGTCCAAACTCCTGACATAGCCCCTCCTGACATAGCCCCTTATATTATCTCATAGAAGTTTGTGCATTTTTTATTTTTTGGTGGGGGGAGTTAAATTTAATTTATTTTGCCTTTCACATTGATATCCAGTCACTTTGGAATTGATTTTGTGTACGGGTGTGAGGTGGGATCAAGTTTTATTTTTTTTCCTAAACAGACATCCAACTGACCAAGCACCTTTTATTAAAAAGACCGTATCTCCCTTACTGATTTTTATTTGATTTTGATGGTATGTTTGTTTATCCTTGCTCCATACAAGACTGTCTTAATTAGTATGCCTTAAAATAAGTCTTAATATCAATCAGAGCAAGTCCTCACATATTACTTTTCTTTAAAAATATCTTGCTTATTCTTAGGCCTGTACATTCCCATATCAATATTTAGAGTTATTTGTCAAGTCACATACACACACAATCAGAAGCACACCCTGGTGGGATTTTTATTAGGATTGCACTGAGTCTGTAGATCAATTTGGGAAGAAGGGATGGCTTGAAACAATGAGTATTTCCAATCCTTTATCCTCTACATTTATTTAGGTCTTTAATTTCTCTCAGTATAGTTATTATTTGCACGAAGATTTTACACATTTCTGATAGATTTATTCATAGGTATTTTATAATTTTGATGCTTTTGCAAATAGAAATGTTTAAAACTTCAGTTTCTATTTGCTGGCATATAGAAATACAGCTAAGTTTTTTGTTGATCTTATATCTAGCAACCTTACTAAATTCAACTTATTAATTCTAAACACGTATATGTAGATACTGTGGGTATTTCTACATATACAATCATATCATTTGCAAATAGTGACAGTTTTATTTGATCTTTCTAATCCTTACCTTTTTTTTCCACTTGTCTCATTCCATTTATTATGTATCTTCTCTTTGCCTCTTCAGATCCACCTTTTGCTCTTTTCTACCCTACAAAGTAGCTAATCCATATGGACTAGATCAACAGGCTCTCCTTCCTTCTGACTTCTGGTTGGGTTAAGCCAATGGAAAACCCTGGAGGAAGATTAGGAGGAAAGAGAGTGAGATCAGGTTTATTTCCCTGGTCTTTTCCCTTATGATCTGTCTTGAGTTGTCTGGAGGTCCCTGCTCCTCTCAAGACATCTTTTTACATGACTCTTTACTTCTGAATTCCAGTAATGTCTCCTCCTCTTGACCTTCAAGGTTAAGAGGTTAGCTCCCTTTTACTAGCTTTGGATTATTGTGTTATCTTCTGTGACTCCCCTATGCCTAATTCTTTTAAATGGATCCTTTCTGAATGAACCTTCTTTGAATTCTTCTATTTTGAATGTGCCATCTATTTTCTGTTGGGACACTGACTGATACAGTACACTGGTTAGGGATCTCCAGTAGAATTAATATTGAATAGAAGTAGCTACAGTGGTTCACTTTGCTTGCTCTTGATCTTTAAAAAAAAGTTTTCCCTATTTAACCGTTAAGTATGATTTTTGCTCTGTTCTATAGATACTAGTAATCATATTAAGGAAGTTCTTGTCTAATCTGTTTTCTGAGAGTTTTTCATTATGAATCATTAACTTTATCAAATTATTTTTCTATAGCTTTTGAGATGATTGCATGATTTTTCTCCATTATTCTGGTGATGTAGTAAAATATATCTATTTTCATTTCAAAAACTTTTCAAGCATACATACAGGAAATTATACAGATCAAAACTGTACAATTTGACTAAATATCACTAATTTAGTAGACCCATGAAACTACCCACCAAGTCAAGAGACAGAATGTTACCAGCTCCTCAAATCCCACATGGTGCCTATTTCCAATCACTACCCTTTCTCTTCCACAAAATAACCACTATTCTGACTTCTAGTTTAGTTTGGCTTTTTTAGATTTTCATACAAATGAAATCAAATATTATGTACTATTTGGGGGCTGACTTCTCTTGATCAACAGTATGTTTATGAGATTCATTCATCTTGTGCATATTCATTCCTTTTCATTTCTGTATTCTCTATTCTGAGTTAGACTTTTGGTTGTTCTGAATAATGCTGCAGGGAACATTTGTGTACTTACCCCTCGGTGCATGTGTACGTGCATTTCTATTGGGTTCATACCTAGAAAGGGAATTGCTAAGTCACAGGGTATTGACATAAGTTCAGCTTTAAAAGATGGCTGCCCAAAAGTTTTCCAAAGTACTCGATCAGTTTATACTCTCACTTAAAGTGGCATTGTTCTAGTTTTCTTCACATTTCTTGTGCCATGGTACTTTGAACTTCTAGGAACTGTAGGCTCATGGTTTTCATCATATTTGGAAAGTTGTCAGCCACTATTTCTTCAGACATTCTTCTGTCCCAGCCTCCTCCTCTAGGAACTCAATTACACATATAATGGGCTCCTTGAAGTTGTCTCACAGCTCACTTGATTCTCTTTATTAAAATTTTTTTCCTCTCTCTGTATCATTTTGGATACTTTCTATCACTATGTCTTCAAGTTTACTAATCTTGTCTTCTGCAGTGTCTAAAGTACCATTAATAATAAAGTGCCAGTGTGTTTCTCACTACATACATCATAATTTTGTAGTTTCATCCCTAGGAGTTTAGTTTGTGTCTTTTCTAGAGTGATGATATCTCTACTTTACTTTTTGCGCATGGAGAATACAATTATAGTAACGGTTTTAATTTTCCTGCTTCTTTATATGTCTGGTAATTTTTTTTATTAAGATATAATTGACATAACATTGTATTATTTGTAGGTATATGCCTGGCAATTTTTTATTGGTGTAAGATATTGTGAATTTTGCCTTGGTGGGTGCTGGATTTTTTTGTATTCTTGTAGATATTCTTAGACTTTATTTTGGGGCTCAGCTAATTTACTTGGAAACAGCTTGGTCTTTTGAGATTTTGCTTTTAAGATTTTTTTTTTTTAGAGGAGCAGAAGAGTTTTCAATCTAGGGCTAATTATTCCTATATACTGAGGCAATTGAGTATTGAGTATTCTACCCAATGCCCCATGAATCATGAGGTTTTCCAGTTTGACTGGTGGTAATAGGAACTATTCTTGTAGATCAATTTTCCATGGCCTTGCTAGTTTTCTCACACACATGCACTGATAGATTTGCAGAGGACAATTTGAAGGTGACTTTCTGCAGCTTTCCAGAGTGCTTTCTGTGCCATTCTCTCATCTCTGGCCCTGTGAACTATAACTGTCTTGGTTTCCCCAGGATCTCAGCTCCATCTTCTCAACTCAGGGGTCTGCCGAGTTCCTCTTGGGTTCTCATTCCCTACACTAACGCCAGGACATTTTCTGAAAACCGCAAGGTACATGCACATTTATGATTATTATGTCTTTCCGATTAATTGACTCTTATCATTATGAAATGTCCATCTTTCTCCTTGGTAATATTCTTTGCCTCTGACATTAATATAGCCAGTCCAGGCTTCATATCTTACAGTTTACTTGGCATATTTTTTTCATCCATTTATTTTCAACCTATCTATGCTTTATATTTAAATTGTGTCTCTTGTAGGTACTACATAGTTGGGTCTTTATTATCCTTTCTGATAATCTCTCCTTTTTAACTGAACCATTTAGGACAAGGGTAGGCAAACTATGGACCACCTGGTTTTAAATGGCCCACAGGTTAGAAAGAATTTACCCTTTTAAAGTGGTTGAAGAGGAAGGAGGAGGAGGAGAAGGAAGAAGGAGAAGAGAAATAAGTGCAAGGGGGCGGGGGATTCAGCAGCAGCAACAGATAGTTTGTGTCCTGCAAGGCCTAAAATGTGTACTATCCAGCTCTTTTCAGAAAAAGTTTGCCAACCCCTGGTTTAGACTATTAACATTTAACCTAATTATCAATATGATTGAATTTAGAGCTCTCATTTTATTATTTTTCTTTTTGTTTCTTTCATTCTTCTGTTCCTCTTTTATCGCCTTCTCTTGGATTATTTGAATAATTTCAGTATTCTACTTTAATTTGTGTATTGGCTTTTAGCTATACCTCTTATTATATTTTAGTGATTGCTCTAGGGATTGCAATATCTATCCCTAGCCTTCCACAGTATAAAATTAATACTTGTATCACTGCACATTAAAAGGAAACTTTATAATCATATAGGGTCCTTTACTCCCATCTGTTCTTTTATGTTAAACTTGTCATATCTATCACTTTCTACATAAGTGAAAACCCCCACAAGACAATAATTTTGGCTTTAAATAATCATATGTGTTTTAAGGAACTTACGAGAAAAAAGTCATCTTTTACATTTATCCAGATAGTTTCTGTTTCTAATGTTCTTCCTTACTTTGTGAATTTTCATGTTTCTCTCTGAAGTTATTTCCTTTCAACCTGAAAAACTTTTTCCAGCATTTTTTGTATTGCAGCACTATTGGCAAAAATGACTCTTGGTTTTCTTTTACCTGAAAATCTCTGACACATTCGTTCTTGTAGAACATTTTTTGCTGGCTATAGAATTCTGAATTGAGTTGTCCAGCTCTTAAAAATGTGGTTTCACTTGTTCCTGGCCTTCATAGTTTTGGTGAGAAATCCATAGTCTTCCAAATTGTTGTTCCCCTGTATGTACTGGGCCATTTGTCTCTGACTGCCTTCATAATCTTCTCATTTTCTTTAGTTTCCAGAGGTTTTACCATGACGTTCATTGGAATTTATGATTTTGGGGGTTAGCTGAGCTGCTTAAATCTTATAAATGTATATCTTTCACCAAATTTGGAAGTTGTCTGCCAGTTTCTTCAGATATTTTCCTGCCTCATTCTTTCTCTCTCCCTCTTTTCTTTTTGATACTCAAATTAACCTTATATTAGATCTAGTAGTATTATCCCACAGATGCCCTAAAATTCTCTTCATTTCTTTCAAGTTTTCTTGCTCTCCAGGTCAAATAACTCCTTGGCTCTATTTTCAAGCTCACTGACTCTTCTGTCATCTATATTCTCTATTAAGCCCATCCAGTGATTTTTTATTATTATTTTTCAGTTCTGAAATTTCTGTTTGGTCCTTTTCTTTATTTCTATTTATCTTCTGGGATATTTTATATTTTCTTTGATTTCCAGTATATTTTCCTTTACTTCACTGAACACAGGTACAATAACAGCTTTAAATGCTTATCTAATAATCTCAACATTGAATCATCTTGGAGTGGGCCTCTGTTGATTATCTTTTCCATTTATTTTTAAAATTTTATTATGGTGGGCGCCTGGGTGGCTCAGTTGGTTAAGCGACTGCCTTCGGCTCAGGTCATGATCCTGGAGTCCTGGGATCAAGTCCCGCATCAGGCTCCCTGCTCAGCAAGGAGTCTGCTTCTCCGTCTCCCGCTCCCCCCCCCCTTGTGCTCTTTCTCGCTCTCTCAAATAAATAAATAAAATCTTTAAAAAAAATTATAAAATTTTATTATGGTAAGAACATTTAACATGAGATCTACCCTCTTAACAAATTATTAAGTGTACCTTACATTATTATTGACTATAGGTACAATGTCATATAGTAGATCTCTAGAGCTTATTCATCTTGCTTACCTAAGACTTTCTGCCCATTAATTAGTAACTCTCCATTTCCCCCTCTCCCTAACCATTGGCAACCATCCTTCCGTTCTTTGATTCTGTGAATTTGCACTTTAGATACCCCATGTAAGTGGGATACAGTATTTGTCTTTCTGTGACTGGGCTATTTTACTTAGCATAATGTCCTTATTCATCCATATTGTCACATATTGCAGAACTTTGTTCTTTTTTGAGACTGAATAGTATTTTATTATGTGTGTATAACACATTGTCTTTTCCCATTTATCTGTTGACTGACATTTAGATTGTTTCCACATCTTGGCTACTACGAATAGTGCTGCAATGAACATATCTCTTCAAGATCCTGATTTCAATTATTTGGGGTAAATACAGCAATCCCAGAATTGGAATTGTTGGGTCATATGTAGTTCTATTTTTAATTTTTTGAGGATTCTCCATACTGTCTTCCATAGTGGCTACACTATTTTTGCATTCCCACCGATAGTGGGCAAAGGTTCCAATTTCTCCACACCCTTGCCTACATGTATTGTCTTTGTTGTTTTATAATAGTTATCCCAACTGGTATGAGATAATGTCTGGTGGTGGGTTTTGATTTGCATTTTCATCCTGATTAGTGACACTGAACATTTTTTCATAGACCTGTTGGTTATTTGTATGTCTTCTTTAAAGAAATGTCTATTTGAATCCTTAGCCCATTTTTAAATTAGGTTATTAGTTTTTTTCACTATTAAGTTGTAGGTGTTATGATATATATTTTGGAGATTAACCCTTTATCAAATATATGGCTTGCAAATATTTTCTCCCGTTCTGTAGGTGACCTGTTCACTTTGTTGACTGTTTCTGTTGCTATGTGGAAGATTTTTAGTTTGGTGTAGTCCCACTTATTTATTTTTGTTGCATGTGCTTTGGGTGTCATATCCGTGAAATAATTGCCAAGACCAATGCCGTGGAGCTTTCCCTCTACATTATTTTCTTGGAATTTTACAGTTTCAGGTCTTATGTTTAAGTATTTAATCCATTTTGATTATTTTTATTAAGGGTCCAGTTTCATTCTTTTGTGCGTAAACAGTTTTCCCATCACCATTTGTTGAAAAGAGTTTCCTTTCCCTCTGTGTATCTTTGGCACCCTGTTGAAGATCTGTTGACTGTGTGTGTATGGATTTATTTCTGGGCTCTCTATTCTGTTCTATTCGTCTGTATATCTATCTTTATACTGGTACCATATTGTTTTTATTACTGTAGCCTTGTAATATATTTTAGAATGAAGTGTGATGCCTCCATCTTTGTTCTTCTTTCTCCAGCTTAATTTGGCTATTCAAGGTCTTTTGTGGTTCTATAAGAATTTTAGTTTTTTTTTCTATTTCAACATTCACTGGAGGAATATGACAGAACTCAGCCTATACAACATACTATTCACAATATTCATACTATGATCTAAAATTATGCTACTTAGAAAAAAAAACCTAGAAAATGCAATCCATTTTAAGTGGAAAAGATGATTTTACATCTTCCTTTTTGGTTTGGATACCTTTTATTTCTTTTCCTTGACTAATTGCTCTGGCTAGAACTTCTAGTACTATGTTCAAGTGGCAAGAGTGGGTATTTTTGTCTTGTTCCTGAACTTAGAGGAAGAGCTTTCAGGTTTTCACCACTGAGTATGATGACACCTGTAGGCTTTTCATAGATGGTCTTTGTTATGTTGAGGTAACTTCCTTCTATTCCTTCTTTTTTGAGAGATTTTATCATGAGAGGGTGCTAAATTTTGTCAAATTTTTTTTGATCTATTAAGACAATCATGTGATTTTTATTCTTCATTCTACTAATGTGGTGTATCACATCAAATGATTTTTGTTCATAGTATACAGGTGTTATTTGCAGGATTCATTTTGTAAGTGCTTATTCTTGCATATAGGAAGCAGCTCTTACTTTTTGTATAAAACATATGCATTTAAGGTTTTATCACATAAGCCTAACTATGTGGTATTTTCACTTACTTAGTTCAAAATCGTTTCTAATTTTCATTATGTTTCTTTTTCAACTCATGGGTTTAGGGACATTATTTATATAAATTACCAAATACTGGATTTTCTAATTGCCCTTTGGTTAATGATTTCTAAGTTAATTGCACTTTATTTATAAAACAAGATTTCAAATATTTGAAATGTGTTGACTTGCTTTATGATGCAACATATGATTAACTGTGAATGAACTAATTGGGGTTGAAAAAATGTAACTGCAATTATTAGAATATATCCATTAGATCAAGTGTTCTAAATATATCCATTAGATCAAGTTTGTAAAATATGTTGTTCAAGTCTTCCAATATGATTGTGAATTTGCCTGTCTCCTTTAGTTCTGTTAATTTATGCTGTGTGTATGTAGTTAAGATTATGTTATTAGGTACATATGAACTAGAATTCTTATCTTTTTCTGGTGACTTGAACTTTTTTATCATTTAGAGGTATATCATGAACCCTAACGACTCTATTCAGTATTGTTATAGCTACATCGGATTTATTTAGTCAATGTTTAAATGATATAATATCCTTATTACTTTTAACTTCACTCTAAGTTTTAGATGCCTTTCTTATAAATAGCATATAATTTTTATCATTATTCAAATCTGACAAGTTTTTAATTTTAGCCCATTTATATTTGATGTTATTAAAGATTATTTGGGTTTACATCTAAAGTCTAACTATATGCTATTTGTTCTACCTGTTCTGTTTCTTTTTTACTTTTTGCCTCCTTTTATCACTCCATTTTTCTATTAGTTTAGAAGTTACACACTCTGAATTTTTTTTGTTGGTTTCCCATTAGGGTAATTTCAAAAAATTGATAGGCTTTATATTTTTAGAGTAGTTTTTACGTTTACAGAAGAACTAAGCAGAAAGTACAGTGAGTTCTCACATACTCCCTTCTCCTTTCCCCATTTTCCACCCCTAGTTTCCCCTGTTATTGACACCTTGAATTGGTGGGGCACATTTCTTACAGTGATAAGCCAATATTGATATATTATTATTAACTAAAGTCCATGGTTTACGTTAGGATTCTGTCTGTGTTGTGAATTCTATAGGTTTTGGCAAATGTATAGGATATGTATCTGTAATTACAGTATCACACAGAATAGAGTCACTGCTCTAATAATTACTTTTAATATTTTTTAATGGGGGTGCCTGGTGGCACAGTTGGTTAAGCATCCAACTCTTGGTTTTAGCTCAGGTCGTGACCTCAGGATTGCCCAAGATTGAGCCTTGGGTGGGGCTCCGCACTCAGCGCAAAGTGGGCTTGACACTCTCTCTCCCTCTGCCCCTCCCCCTGGCTCTCTCTGTCTCTGTCTCTCTCTCAGATAAGTAAACAAATCTTTAAAATATATATATATTTTTAAATAATTTTTATTGTTATGTTAATCACCATACATTACATCATTAGTTTCTGATGTAGAGTTCCATGATTCATTGTTTGTGCATAACACCCAGTGCTCCACGCAGAATGTGCCCCCTTTAATACCCATCACCAGGCTAACCCATCCCCCCACCCTAAAATATATATATATTTTTAATGGTTCCCCTGCAATTACAACAGGTATTCTTGACTTATCAAAGTCTGAATTATTTGTACTAGGCCAGTACAAGGACTTTTGTATTTTAAATTTCTATATATTTTAACCCCTCAAGATATGGTAATTCCAAGTTGACCAAAATTGCAAGTGGAAAAAAATTCTTTTTCATTCTCTTCAGGTACAGGAAATGATAGAAAGCAGAGACAAAAGTGAAACCTACAAAGAATGAATTTCTCCTCAACATTGTTTACAACCCTCAGTGTCAACACTATGTTCTGTCTCTCACTCTGAAAAATGATTTTTGAATGGTCATTGGTAGTGACTCTGCCTAAATATGTTCTTAATTTTTAAGTAAAAATCTATAGGGTATCTACTTCAAAAATTCACATGATAGTTACAGATATCTCTGACTAATCATGCAAAATATATATATATGTTATACTTATCCATGCATTGGTATTTCAGTACTCATTCCTCCAAAGCACTGCACAATAGTCAGTTTACAAATCTCAAGGAGGATCAAGAAAACATGAACAATTTATACATAGGTCTCATAAAGCATACAAATCTATCATATTTCCAAGCTGTTTATGAAATTTTCAATCAGAAAATATGTGGAAAATAATTTTTAACAGTCCTTTTTTTCCCTCTTAATGGAAGGTGATTGTCATAATCTCTTTTTTCTTGTCTTTTAATACCTCCAAAATATTTTTACTATTTTCCTCTTTGATCCTATTATATTCTGCCATTAGTAGAAGAGATTTAATCTAATCCTAGGGATAGCTCTCCTCTGATTTTTAACCTACAGCAAAATTCAAACACGTTATACTACTGGGTACACACCTGTGGGAGAGGCAGAATCACACTTCCTCATTACCTTTATCCCCTGAAGAGTATTGACATTGTATAGACTGTGTAACCAGTGGAACTGGTATTTAAAAGCAAAAAGCCTTAACATGGTCTGTCTGGTATGAGAGTATCTGCCCAGCAATCATAACTGAGATGATCATCTAATACTATTTTTGTAAGCTGAACCTGTTGTTTGATTTCTATTTGAACATTAAAGCAGACTTGATTTTTTATACTGGTGACTTGGTATGATTATGTGGCTGCATCACAACGAATTAAGTTTCTGTTTGAACAGTCAAGCACAAATCCTATTTTTTTATACCTGCATTTCATTGCTAATAATTATACCAAAAAATCTCCTGCTGACAACTTCAGAGTTTATTTAGTTCCTTCAGTTTTCCACAAAATGTGCCTGTGCTCAGACTCAGTAAGTGTTCTCCGCTCAGATAGGCAGCTTGTCTGTTGATTGTGGGCTAGCAAAACCAGGTGAAAGCTGGATAACTTATGGGAAAAGTTTGAGTGACATGACTAAGGTTATAGTCAGTTGGTTGAACAAAATAACCCAAAGATTATTAGTGTTCGAAAACTTGGATGTTATAACATCTGAAATTAAGTATTAAATTTAGTTCACTGGTTTTCAGCCCTAACACCAGACAGCTTTAATATACTTCTCAAAGCAGAACACTTCAGACGAGACCTCCCCAGTCATTTCAGCCCTTCTCATTGGCGTTCTGTGATACAATGACCTCTTGCCAACGAGGCAGTGGACCAGAGGGGATGAGCTTAGTGTGGCCCCATAATCCTTTACGAACACATGTGACTGAAAGAAGAAGGAAGATGGGAGATCAAGGCTCACTTTCAGTGACTCAGGCTGTCTACTAAAAGAGCTGTCTAGAAGTAGAAGATCAATCAGCTAAAAGTAAATTGAGTTCTTAGTCCCTAAGTGGTAAGAAGTAATCCCAGGCCAGAGTAAACACTAAAGGTGAGAATCTAGGCAGAACGAGTTGTCGGCTAACAGGGGAAGTGGAGTCTCAGAGAAGGCTTTTCCCAAGTACAGCTGACAGAGGACACGGATGGCCATGTGGAAGAAAATGTCATGGGGAGAAAAGTTACAGTGTCAGAACAACCAGAGATCAAAAGATGTGATTCCCCTTGAGGGAATTCTCCAAGGATTCTTCTGAAGCAGGAGTTACTCCTACAGCTATGAGGTGTGAGTGTTCCAAGTGTTAAATGAGATAACATGTAAAAGCACTTTGAACACTGCCTGGCACTGTTAGCTCTTATTATTTTAGTGCTCTTCTTATCCACAATATTAATATTCCATTTTACTTGAGCAATCGCAATGACCTTCCCTCACTGCATTCCCCACCAGCCCAATCCCACTGTAACAGAAAGGAAAGCTACTAGACCAGTTTTCCTGGACCCGTCCCCTCCCCTCTTCCATTTAAAGAATAAATGTGAGACATCATTTATCATTAGGGAAATGGAAGTCAAAACCAAGATGAGCTACCACTTCACACCCACTAGGATGGCTATAATCAAAAAGACAAACCATAACAAGTGTTGACAAGGATGTGGAAAAATTAGAATACTATACACTGTCAGTGGGAACGTAAAATGATACAGCCACTTTGGGAAACAGTCTGGCAATCCTTCAAAAAGTTAAATGTCATATTACCATATGACTCAGCAATTCCACACCTAGGTATATACCCAAGACAACTGAAAATATACGGCCTTACAAACCCTTGTACACACATGTTCCCAACAGCATGCATAATAACCAAAAAGTGGAAACAGTGCAGATGTCCAGCAAGTGATGAATGGATTTTTAAAAAATGTGATAATCGCCAGATGAATGGAGAAACAAAATATCATAAATACATACGAAGGAAAAGTATTCAGCCTTGTAAAGGAAGGAAATTCTGTCACAGGCTACAATATGGGTGAAACTTGAGGGCATTCTGCTAAGTGAAATAAACCAGCCACAAAATGACAAATAGTGTATGATTCCACTTATGTAAGGTATCGAAAGTAGGTCAGATTCATAGAAACAACGTAGGCTATCATGGACTGGGGGGAGGGAAAATAGGGAATTACTGAGCAGGCACGGAGTTTCAGTTTTGCAAGATGGAAAAGTTCTCGAGGTTTGCTGCACAGCAGTGTGAATGTACTTAATACCACTGAGCTGTATATTTAGAAATGGTTATGCTAGTCAATATCATGTGATATGTTATCACAATTTTAAAAAATGAAAAATGAAAAAAATGTGATATATGTATAGAGAATATTACTTAGTTATAAAAAGGAATGAAGTACTGATACACAACTATGACTTGGATGAACCTTGAAAACATTCTGCTAAGTGAAAGAAGCCAGACACAAAGGCCACACATTATCCGATCCCATGTATGTGAGATGTCAAGCATATAGGCAAATCCGTAGAGATAGAAAGTAGATTCGTGGATGTCAGAGGCAAAGGGGGAGCGTAATGGGGAGTGAACGCGACAAGGATGAGGTTTCTTTTGGGGGTGATGATAATGTGCTGGAATTGGATGGTGTTCTAAAAACCCTGAATTAGGCATGTCAAAAGAGTGGATTTTATGGTATATGAATTATATATCAACAAAGCTGTTATTTAAAAAAGAATAAGTGTGGACGTTAATATTTTTAAGTCCACTTTGTGACAGAGGAGAGTGAAGGAGAAACTCAGAATCGTTAGAAACAGGAATATCTGAGCCTTCCAGAATTATCCTATATCCTCCATTCTGTACAAATTCCCTTGTTTTACTCTTTGGTCTCTTGCATATGCTTTATTGTTTTTGAATTAGCCTCCTGTTACTTCACACACATGCACCTGTGTGTCCAGCTTTCTTGAGATCTAATTGACATATAACGTGTAAAGTGCACAATGTAATGATTATAAATATATGTGTATACTGTGAAATGATTTCCATAATAAATCTTATTTCTTGACTAACTTACTCTGTTTTACTCACCCACTCTCCTCCACTTACCTTTTTTTCTTATGTAATCAATGTGAACATATATATAAGTATATAAGTGCAATTATGACTATTATGTTTTTGTGCTCGTGTGTCTAGATATATTTTTGTCGACAGAGGTGTGGCCAAGTGTGTTTCCAGGGATCTGTGTATCTATGCTTGAATCTTCATGTCAGTTGTTTGGGAATAATGTAAGACTAAAACTCAGAATTGTGTTTTTTTATGTGTGGCAAACAATACTAGTGCGCCGGTGCCTTATTAGACTCTCCAAAGGCTATTTTTTTTCTTGTAGGATTGGCAGAGTTTGCAATACACTAGCATCAGAGAGAGAGTGGGAGGTTGGCCTGTAGTTCCGAACAGAGGGGATTCACACAGACAGAGTTAAGTTGTCTGCCTAATTCTGTGTTGTAGTTTTGTTTAAAAAAGAAAAAGCAGTTATTCTCAAACTCCATTAAAATTATAGTAAAGATTTACAAAAAGAAGGAAGTCCATCTTGATAACTCAAAGCAGGAGAGACAGGAACCAGATATTTTTGTGATTTCTGAAAACAGAAAGCAGATGGGACAGATAGAGCAGGGCCGAAGTTCCACCTCAAAACCCACAAAGGAGGGAGATGTCTTTCCAGGCAGAGCCTCAGAGGCTCCAAATGCAGTGTGGGCAGACATGGGGGAAAGGAGTGAGCTGTGAGTAACAAAGGACTCCTCCTTTCTCATAACCTTCACACTCAGTTTTAGTCACCTACCCCCAGAGCTACATCGTGTGATCACCAAAACTGCTCCAAAGTGAAATCACTCATAGAGTCAAATGACACATCCAGAAAGGACACAGAACCTGGAGAATTTATAAGGAAGATCTGTGTCAAATTTTTATATTGATAAAAAAGTGAGGATAATTTTCCAACCTCAAAAATGTCCAACCCCAGATTGATCAAATAAATTATGACACATCTATGTAATGAGATTCTATGCACACAATTAATGTTGCTGGACTGTTTAATTATTTAGATGAGTATAGTTGGATCTACTCGATACCACATAGCATACATATGCATATATAACAGTATACATATATGCCTAAAGAGTTAAATAGAGAAAGACAGACTGAAAGAAATAAAAGAATTGGGAAATACAAAATCTTCAGTTGGAAAGCCCTTTTTAAGCATAATGCCAAAGGTAAAAATCATTAAGGGAAATATTTATATAATTGACATGAAATATTCTAAAAGTATGAAAGAAAGTTATCAAAAATGCAAATGATTAATCAAGAGTAAATAGTTGTGGTGAACATGGCAGGTCAATATCCTAAAGATATGACAAGTTCCCACAAGTCAATTTTTAAAACTGTAAATGCTCCCAGTCAAAAAAGAAGGCCAAGAACATGAATGGAACATTTATTGAAGGAAATATGTAAACAGCCAAAGAAATATAAATTTAAAAAAGTAGATATCAATTAAATATTATTTTAGGAAAAAAGTTTTTTTAAGATTTTATTTATTTATTTGACAGAGAGAGACACAGCGAGAGAGGGAACACAAGCAGGGGGAGTGGGAGGGGGAGAAGCAGGCTTCCCACTGAGCAGGGAGCCCGATGCGGGGCTCGATCCCAGGACCCTAGGATCGTGACCTGAGCCGAAGGCAGCTGCTTAACCAACTGAGCCACCTAGGCGCCCCGACAAAAAATTTTTTAAAGATGGCTCCTAACCTGGCTAAAAGCGCAGATAAATGGGCCCTTTCGTACACTGTTGTGGAGTGTATACATTTTATAACCTTTCTGGAATTCAGTTGGATCACATAATTCCAAACATACTCTTTAGTCAGAACTTCTAATTCTAGGAATTTATACTAAGGAAATAACAAAATGTGTTTAAAAATTTATGTATAAGAATATTCACAACATTATTTTATAATATTGAAAAATTGCAAATCTAAATTTTCAACCTTTGGGATTCAGTTAAATACATAACAGCATATTCATATGGCAGGATATATGTTGTACAATAATCCCATAGGGAAATGTCTGCACCATATTATAAGTTAAAATAACTGGTTTAGAAGACTTTAAATAAGTTATAATCCCAATTACGTGGGGGGAATGCAAAGAAGAAAGATCAAAAGTGCCATAAGGGCAGGGATTTCGTCTGTTTAATGCCTGCTAGAACTGTGCCTGACACATAATAGTACCTCCAATAGTTCCTGAATGAATGATTCTATACCAAAATGTGTATTGTATTTATCACTGGATAAGGAAGTATAGTGATTTTTATTTTCTGCAAAGCACATGCATTCATTTTGTTATCAGAATAGAATAATGAAGATTTTAAAAGCAGAGAATAATTTAGAGCAATACATAAAGAAATGCAGATCCCTTCATAAAACTGGCACTTTGGTCATGCACTTTTGGCTTTTCTCAAGCTTATTTAATGCAATGGGTTTTTTTTTCCCCCGCCAGGACAAATAGATCTAATTCACCCTAAACCTTTCAAATCAGAAACTCATTCATTCATTTTAAACTATTCTAGTTTCAGTGAGGCAGAGAAGGCAGAGGAAGAAAAACAACAAATAAACAAGGTAATGCCAGCCTGATTATTTTTTACGAAGGAAACAAACCATGTTTATATGAGTGAGAGTAACTGGAGTGGAGAGGGCAGGCCACTCTGGGAAGGGCCATCAAGAAAGGCTTGTCAGGGGAAGTGAGGGTAGAGCAGCACCCGAAGGAGGACAAGGAGGAAGCCCAGAAGTGCCAGGGGAAACGGATTACCACTCACGGGAATGGCAAGTGTGAAAGCCATGTGTTTGAAGCACACATAGGATGAAAGTCATGCCCAGTGAAGTTGGTGAATACATGAGCCAATTATAAGCCACGGTGAGGAGCTTGGATCCTACTCTTGAGCACAAAAAGAAGCCACTGAACTGTTTTCAGGAGGGGAACCACAAAGTCTGATTTACGTTCTTAAACGTTCTCAGGACACTTCTGATTAAGAGTATAGTTTTACACCGCATCACAGAATTTTCTGCCCCCGATATCTGATAAAATAAACAAAAACTTGACAAACTCAGAGGCATATATTCTTACTAAATACCAAATTAAGAGAGGCCACAACCTAATTCACTATTCTTCAAGAGCTGGTGGCCAAGGAGAGAAAAAGAAGGTTCCAGGAGAAAAGCAGAGAAACACACCGGTTCTTGTAAGGAGACAAAGATCTGGAATTCTTATTATCGTCCTTAAATCTAGACAATGTTGCTTTATCCTGTTGAACCTTCGAACCAGGAAGTAGTGGGAATGAGTGAAAGGCGAGGGGGGAGGGGCTGAGTCCTGACGGTCGTAGTTTCAGAGCCAGATTCAGAATCGAGACCTGGACCCAGTTCTTGAGTTTTCTAATGCAATTGGTCAGGCCCAAGAGGAGACAGCAAAGGGGACTGGGAGGGAGCAGAGAACTTGGTGAAGCATGAAAGAATATGGTATCATGGAAGCCAGAAGAAGAGAGTAGTAGGAGAAGAATGGAGTCATCAGCTATACCAGTTGCTTCTGAGTGACCAAGTACAATGAAGCCAAACAAGTGTCTCCTGGCATTGGCAAAATAGAGATTGTTTGTAACTTGACAAGCAGTTTCAATGGAAGAATGATAAGAATGGAGGCGAGATTGAATTTGATTGAAGATTTATCGTGTTCAGTAGTTAAAAATAGTTTAAAAATAGTTTAAAAAAAGCAAACTAGTTGATTAGGAAAAATATAATCATCCCAAATGCTGAGACCAAAGGGAATATTTAGACCTCTTAGATCCAACATGGGTGATTGTGTACAACATCCTCAACGATATCTCTGCAGTAAACACAACAAGTTTCATAGACTTGCCCCTTAATACTGGCTATCAGAGATGTTACAGAGGCATTTCTTCATTGGGTGAAAAATTGGGCTAACTGGTTATTTTACTGGAATATAGTTATTCCCTATAATCATTCCATATAATAACCATAACTGGTTATTGAAATGGGCTAATGTCCTGTCCAATTATAAGAGTCTATTAATAATGGCACGTCCCTTTTCTGGGAGAGGGCTAGGTTTGCTTTAAGAAGTCGTCTTGTGGTGGCCATAATCTAAAATATGAAAAAAATAAAATAAAATATGAACTAAGTTAAGCATTTATCATCTACAGGAACTGAAGAGAATATGAGAATGTCAGTTAATGTTGAGCGAGAGGAGGGCTGAGTCAGAGAGAGGACCCATTAAAGGCCAAAAAGCCTGAATTTACATATTTCAGTAAAGTTTGCAAAGAGAGTCAAGACCTAGTGGAGAAAAAGCAGTCTTCAGAGGCGCTAGAGAATTGGCAGATCTGGGCACTTTGGGCACATAGTTTGCAAGTTTGGTTCAGTTATTTCTAATAGAAGCTGAGCTCTGATTGGTGACCTCCACTCCCCAAGGAGCAGAAGTGCTCTGGCGGACTTACTTGTGAGCCAGTTTTATAGACCATGGCTTCTCACATATCCCACGAACAATATTCTACTCTCTGTTTACCTTATTAACTAGTTAATAGGAAAAAATTACATTAACAATTTAAGATTTTAATGTCATTTTCAAAGTTACACCAACTTCTAACTCTATTCACATAGTATAGCCTAGTAGTTAAGAGTGCAGTCTATGAGGACAGACCGAGGGGGGTCTTCACCCCTCAATGGCTCTGGAACCCTGGGAAAGTTAGCCTCCTCAATCCCTGCTTCGCTCGTCTAGAAAATGGAGGGTCGTAATAGTATATACTTCACAGGGCCACTGGGAAGGGTAAATCTTACAAGTGCCTGGGAGTTTTAGAAGAACTGAAAATATGGCAGACAAAATCATGGTTTGAGACAACTTTTTCCCTAAAACTGGGGAGGAGAGCAAAGGCCATTAAGTAACTCGCATTCCTAACTCAGAACTTCGAGGTGGGGCCAGTTGCTTTCCCATCCAGTTGACACTGCAACTCCCTCCCTCCCCCAGCTACTGGAAGCCACCTTCCCAAGGCGACCTATACCTAAGGACTGATCACAGAGGGGCCCAATGCAGAACAACTGGGGCAGGCCATTTTCTTCTGGTGCTTCCTGGCTGGAGGGAGGGGGGTGCCTGTGGCTTCCCACCTCCGTGACAGCTTGTCTTCTCTGTCTGCCCAATCCTATATCTTCCCTCTCCTTCCAAGGGCATTAATCGCAAGGGCATTCCCTAATAAATATATTGCACACAAAACTTTGTCTCAGAGTCTGCTTCCTGAAGAACCTAACCTGTTACAGGGATGATCCAGACCCAGGAGAACTCCTGAGTCTATTGATGAAAGCACTCGACAAATTCTAACATCACTGCCATCACCCATCCCTAACTGCAGGCTAAATAAACTACGGTATGCCTGTACCATGGTATGTTACACAGACATTAACAGAAATGTTGTTGGTGCTGGGTATGACACACAGTAGCTTCAGGGGAGGGGAGGGGAGGGGAAGGGAAGGGAAGGGTAGAGGATGGGATGGGGAGGAAGAGAAGGGGAAGGGAGAGGGAGGAGGGGGAGGGGAGGAAGGGGAGAGAAGGGGCAACAGTAGTCTTACTAGTCTTTGGCCCACCTACAGTATGAGTGTTAATTGGGTGAGCACTCCCCCCCAAATGTAGCATATGCAAGTTATAAAAACTGAAATGAGACATGACCTTGGACAGACAGACATGCACCAGCATGACTATGAGCAGTCAGGACAATAGATAGGCAACTTTAAAGGCACAGAAGCAGAAATAAGGATCAAATAGTTAAAAAAAAAAAAAAAAAAAGTCAAAACAGGAAAGTCCAGACCTAGGAGAAATCCAGAGGAATGATGAGCTAAGCCCCGTCAAGGTGCTTCCATCTGTCAGAATCACACATTCCAAAGTGGCAGAAATCTACTGTCCAAAACGTCCTGTTACTTCCGGCCTCAGCGAGGCAAGCTCAGGCAGCATCAGGCTCAGCCCATGTGAGATGCCTCCTCCCAATCACAGACCACTGTTCCCTGGTCCAGGAGCTGGCAGAAAAGCACCTCAGGCCAGAGCAGCTTGCAGAGTGGGCCGACACAGCACGAGGAGAAGGAGAGGGCAAGGTGAGTAGACTGATCTCCCTCTGCAGGGAGGACAAGTGCACTCTCAATAGCTGGGCTGCTTTCCTGGGAGGCCGGCGGGGGTCTGAAAGGCAAAGGGGAGAGGATCATTTCCTCGGGAATAGATCTGTCATTTTTTGTAACTTGGAATATTATAACAATTTTGTTCTCTTTTACTTTAAATGGTACAAATTGTTTTCTTAAACCATTTGATATTGCTCAGTTCTCAGAACTGAGGTTAAAATTCTGGGAGTGTTATTCACCCACCCTGATTCCAACCTCCAGTTTCCTGACAGAAAGACCAAGAAAAATCCAAGAACCCTGGGAAAACCTTTATCTCCTGATTAAAATTTCAGACAGACCCCTGTGGACCCCAATTTCCTCGTGAAGTCAGAGAAGCAAAAAGAAAATTTAAGGAAACGGGCCATGTTCTTTCTTAATAATGTAGTAGGGAGAAAGTTC
Source organism: Eumetopias jubatus (assembly GCF_037043125.1). Lineage (NCBI taxonomy): Eukaryota > Metazoa > Chordata > Mammalia > Carnivora > Otariidae > Eumetopias > Eumetopias jubatus. The sequence goes on from NW_028274807.1 coordinate 63,939,785, forward strand.
CCTAGTCATCTTGTCAGAAATCATTTGATCCTGCCTACTCGTAATGGGATTTGTGAGGCAATTTACTCTTGTTTCTTCTCTGCAAACAGTTCTGTTTAATAAATGTGTCAGTTGAAATAAGTAAACAAATTAGCTTTATCTATGCAATGTTATTTTTACATAATTTATTTTTACTCTTCACCAATTAGTTGATCTACAGGATCCACAGGCCCTAACTATTTTTTCGTTCTAACAACGTTTCTACACATAATATGAATTAAGTTTCAAATAATGCTAGTATTATTCTGTGTAAGTTTAAAACCCCACTTATAACTAATTTCAAAGATTTTGAACACATTTTGAATTTCATTAATTTCAATGTCTTTTTAAAATTAAAGACAATGTTGGTCGACCGTTTCTCGATATATATACATATTTTTACATACTTAAATAGTTTTCAAATCGTGAAAGAAATGGTTTTCCCTTTGATTAGCTCTTCTCAACGAGGAGAAAATTTTCTTATTTTGCTTTCTGCTGCAACAGACTTTTTTCCTTTCTGCTACAATAGGCTTAAAAATCAACTCACCTACTTTTTTTTTGTTTTTATTACCTGGAAAGAATATAGACTTGTAAATCCAAAGGGGAATTTACATACTGTTTAGTCAAGAAAAACAAATGAAATCTCAATATTTCTTTTTGACCTCTCCAGCTTACATTCTTACCGAGAGCAAACATTGATCAGCCCATGCAGGCTGCCCACACCCCTGAGGTTCCCTAACTGGGGCAAAGACCAAATTCACAAAGAGGTGCCCTAATATTACCTCTCCCAAGGAGTCTCCACAGCATTCTTGCCTTGGGGCCAGGCTTCCTGCTGGCATTGCCCACACCTGAGGTCCTCACTTGGCTGAGAAAGCCTGAGCCATTGCTTCTACCTTAGTCCTGACTTCAGGTGGGTGAATGACTCTGAGGTCAGCATGGCAAGCATCAGGAGTCTAGAACTCTCTGTGATGATGGAAATGCTCTATACAATAGCCACTACCTACCTACCTGTGGCTATTGAGCACTTAAAATAGGGTTAGTGTTACTAAAGAACTGAATTTTAAATTTTATGTAATTGAACTAGTTGGAATGAAAATACCTACATGCAGCTACTAGTTACCATATTAGAGAGAGCAGGTTTAGAGCTTTAAAGCAAGAAAAACCAATGGAGGCTGTGAGCCCTGGGTGTCATGGTGTCATGACCCTGGAAACAAGCACCATTTTTCATCATTCCCAGGGACTCATCCTACCCTAAACTTAAGCAGACCAGCAATTGTTCTGATCCAAAATCCTCACACCCATCTTTCTTCTCCCCTCTAAGTCATACAACTGTCTACTCTTGTTCTGGGTTTCAAGGGCAGGGCTGAGGCAACAGCATGGTGTGTTTCTTGTTTCTTCCTCTTATTTCTCTATTTTTTTTTTCTTTTGTTAATCCAAATTTCTCTAGCATGAGCTAGAGTTTGAGGTGTGGTTTGCATGTTCTCTGGTCCAACAAATTTGAGTGAGGAAAAGAGGTAATGAATTTGAAAACATGATCTCATGCTTGGTGGGAGAGTCTCACTTCTTTTTCTTCTGCTTTGAAAGTGGTTTGGTTAGTGAGCAATGGTTTTTAGCCCTATTCAATGTGTCTGGAAACATCAACACTGTGGATATGAGTAATTTTTATAAGAAAACAAACTGAATGAGGGCAAAAGAAAAAAAAGAAATAAAACTCTAGCCTTTTAAAATGTTTGCATTCCTCAGAGCAAAGGAGCTCCTGGGATGTTGAGCAATTTGAGTATATCATCATGGTGCCAGGCCACTGGGCAGTTTTTAACAGGGCGGGGCTCACAGAGGCTATTCTTGAATGCAGAAAACATTTTGAGGCAAGCTGCATACTTTCAGTCAGGGGCGATAACATTTCTGCAGTGGACAGCCACCACTCGGCTCTCTGCCCTCTAACAATCCCACCTTTTAAAATTCACCTCACCCCATTTGCTTCTTTGTTATCCCTGCCAAGTTTAAGAAGAAATCTAATGCCTATGAGGGAAGTGCTACTTTGGAATAACACACAAAGTTTCCGCAGACCCCATATTTGAAATAGCTGATACATACTGGAGGCTACAAGGGAAGGTAGGAGGGGAAGACACATCATATTGTCAGGACTCAGTCTCTATCCATGGAATACAGACCCAAGACTCCAGATCATGCATTAGGTTAGTCCACTGAGGCTCTACACTCCTTGGGTCTCTTTCTCTCTCGTGTGTCTTTCCTCTCCCTTTGGAAATACAAGGAAGGGATTTGATAAAATCATTCACAATGAGGCATTGACATTGATGACTCATAAGACACACTGTGCCTCTTTTATATGGATGTGCATTCTGATCAGAAGCAAAGGAGTAATTCTCTCGTGGGATTTCAGAAATTAGGGTAAAGAGGGAGGAAGACTGAATGGAGGGCAAAGACAGAAGGCTCTCTCTTTGCCAGCTTTGTTTATGTGACTCCCTTCATGGCTTAACCTGTAAGAGAAAAGAGCAGGGCAGGGCATGGGACTTTCTCTCAACTTTAAAGAAACATAAAGGGAGGTGTTGTCTATCTACCTTTAAAAAGAAGAATGATTAGTGACAAACTCAATAAAAGGCTGTGAAGAGTCAGGAGAGCTGGACTTGAATCTTGACTCTGCAAACAACACATCCGTGATCTTGAACAAGTCACTTCGCCTCTGGGAGCCTCACTTTCCTCATTTGCACAATGAGAGGACTGACTACAAAGCCTCTACATCTTCAGCCAAATAAAGAGAAATTAGTTTTAAGGAAGTGGCTCCCATGGCTGTAGGGGCTTGCAAGCCCAAAATCTGTAAGGCAGCCGCAAATTCAGGAAAGAAGTTGATGCTGCAGTCTTGAGTCTGAAATCTGCAGATGAGCTTTCTGTTTTGCAGTTTGGGGGCAAAGTGGCTTCTTCCTTGGGAAATCTGTCTTTGCTCTTAAGGCCCTTAACTGATTGGAAGAGGCCCATCCCTGTTGTGGAGAGTAATCTGCTTTCCTCCAAGTCTATTGATTTAAATGTCAGTCATGTCTGTAAAAATGTCTTCACAGCCACAGCTAGACTGGTATTTGACCAAACAACTGGGCACTGTATCCTAGTCAAGGCCCTAGAGAACACCACAGTTTATAGTCTGTATGGAGAGTGCTACCATCTGTCCTTACCTTTTGTTCTCTCTCCAGGCCTGTCCTCTCCGGTAAGGGCAATACATTCATAACGTCTTTTTTTTTTTTTTTTTGTAACAGCCATTGGTGTGAAAATTTGTCAAAGTTTTTATTGTTTTAACTTAAATTAGTCTGCCCTGGTGCACAGGCATTCAGAACCTTCAAAGAACTCTGAAAGATGAGCCAGGCCTGATGGTTTCCTTTCATGGAAATCATGTTGCCTTTGCTCCAAGTTTGCCAAGAACCCCTTCCCGGACGCTCCTCCAGCTGTCTATTATGGAAGTCGCCTGTTTTCCAGGGAACTTTCCTAGAAGTGTTCCACTCAACACAGGTCTCTTTGACACAGAGACTATGTAATATCAATGTTCACATTTTGACCAGGGTTTTCCAACTTCACTTTTGAGTGTCTCCTAACTCCCTGGGAACTAACTTTCTAGCTCAGTACTTTTCCTACATCTTTCATTCCTCTTAGTTCTAGAAGAGTGGTTCGTAGCCACTCTGGGGCTCACCTATGTGGCTCAGAAATTCAGAGTTGATGAGGGAAAGCTCTCCACTCTTGCTTCAGCCAAATTTTGATCTGATTTTATATATTAGCATCCCATATTAAAATCTTATGTCCTTTGAAATGTGGCTCTGTGTTTTAAAACAAAATTAAATCACTAGTTTTAGGTGTTTTCACCATTCAAGTCTGTTGGCTTGGTCTACCTGCTTCAAGAAACTGAGGCAAAAGTAAAGAAAATGAATATTGGTTGAGGAACTAATATTGTGTTAGTATTCACCTATATTCTCACTAAATTTTCACAGTAACCTTTTGAGTTAGTTACTGTGATACCCATTTAGACATAAAGCTCAACAAGATTAAGAAACTACCTGAGCTCATAAAACTGCTAAGCAGCAGGGATGACTGGGTGGCTCAGTCGGTTAAGCGTCTGCCTTCAGCTCAGGTCATGATCCCAAGGTGCTGGGATCAAATCTTGAATCGGGCTCCCTGCTCAGCGGGGAGCCTGCTTCAAACCTCTGCCTGCCACTCCCCCTGCTTGTGCGCTCTCTCTGACAGATAAATAAATAAAATCTTTAAAAAACAAAAACTGCTAAGTAGCAGAGCAGAGATTCAAACCCAGGTCTGTCCAAAGCCCCTGCTCATCCCATTTCACTGTACTTTCTAACCCATTCTGCAACAGAGGTCTCAGCAAACAAGTCACTCATATATTCATTCATTCGTTCATTCATTCAAATACACATTCTAAGATCTACTTTATCTGTCTTTTGTTTAGCAAAATAATTTATTGAGTGCCTACTATGTGTCAAGTACTGTGACACCTTGGACCTAGAAAGACAAATGAAACAGGGTCCCAGCACCTTCTCCTGCTTCAGAGACTCTTGCAGTAATAGAGTGCAGGGAACTCTTTGAACATTGATAACAGAAGAATGCACAGGGGGAGCAGAACAGAGTCCCCCCTAAGTAAATTCTGCAGCCCGTGCATGGAGGAGAATCTCGAGTGTCAGCCTGACATCACCTCACCGTCCAGAGCAGAAGCACTAGAGCTAGCCAAAGCCAGAGGGATGGAGCCCAGTGTCTGGGTGTTCTGTTCAGGAACGTGGACGCAATGCAGAGAGGGTCCCTTCCATACAGATGTGCTGCTTGGTACCTAACTCTGGCCACACCCCAAGCGCAACTGGGAAGCTTTTTTCTTGTCCCAAAGAGATTATTCCACACCCCCCATGAATCCTTCCATGGAAAATAAGAAGCAGCACACATGGGTAAGGCCTATAGATCCCCACAGCAGAGCACACCCCAGGCAAGGGACAGAAGGAAGGTAGAAGGGGCTGCTTCCCCTCAACCTGGAAGACATTACCTCCTGGCTAGGCCCCGGGTGTCACTGGTGCATAAAGCCAAGCCACAGCCCAATATTCTGCCCTTCCTAAATATGCCCCTGGTTATTAATCATGATTTCTTAGGTTTATAAACAAACAGTATTTGCCAACCCCTTCCCCATCTTTTTTCTCAGCGATCACAAAGACCCCATCAAACACACTGTGTTTTACCCATTTTATAAAGAGGAAGCAGACAGTGAGTGACATTGCCCAGGGGTACACAGAAAGGCTGGGCAAGACTGGGGTTTGAAGCTCAGCATTCTGACACCACGTCCAGTGGGTTCACAGACCACAGCCACTAGGCCACAGCGTGAGCCACGAGGAGCCTACACTTGGCTTCCTAACTGCCATCTCTCTTGACATTTGTGGCTGTTTGGCAGATGCAACAAATGTTTTAGGTTCTCTATACACCGACCTAGTCTAAAATAGAGGTGACCAAGGAGAGGCTATGAAACGTCGACTCTCACATTAACCTACACATGTGCACCTTTTCCTTCCAAGAATTTTGGTCCCAAGGAGTGGGTGAGAAAACTGCAGGTTTGGGGTACATCTAAACAAATTTTGTGGGAAAACGTGGGTGCAGCCCTGGGTCTGGGGAAGATGTGCAAATATGAGTGCAATGTCAAGGAGCCTAGGAGACAAGAACCTGGAGAAGTGAATGAAAAGAGGCCCAGTGATTCTGACCTTGGCAAAGGCGGATCATCTGAGCAGCAAAATGGACCTGTTCTCTCTGTTTGAGGGTTAGCAAGGAAGTGAGCCAGGTATTGCTCTTTAGATTAGCTCTGTGACAGGACTTTATACATTGCGCAGTGTTAAGGAAATGATCCGAAACAAGACAGACCTGGGTTTGAATCTCAGCTTTTTTTTTTAAGATTATTTATTTATTTATTTGAGAGAAAAGGGAGAGAGAGAAAGAGCTTGAGTGGGGAGAGGGGGGCAGAGGGAGGGGGAGAAGCAGACTCCCCACCTAGTAGGGAGCCCGATGTGGGGCTCGATCCCAGGACCCTAGGATCATGGGATCATGACCTGAGCCAAAGGCAGATGCTTAACTTACTGAGACACCGAGGCGCCCCTGAATCTGAGCTTTTGCATTTTCTGGCAATGTGGCTTTGGGCAAAGTAAGCAATCTCTCAAGCCTCCCTTCCTTCATCTGCAAAATGGCAAGAAAACAGATTCTCCCCTAGATGCTCCAGGAGGGCAGCTCTGCTGACGCCTTGATTTTAACCCAATGAGACTCCCGCCACACTTCGGACTTCCACTTCAGATGTTACATCTGTGTTGTTTAAAGCCACTAAGTTTGTGGTAACTTGTTATAGCAGCCGTAGGAAATTAATACAGATTTCGGTAAAACAAAACAAAAAACAAAAAACAAACAAACAAAAATCTCTTGGATCTGTTGAGAGATGAACTAAGTGCCTAACATGTGCTGAGGACATCAGTCTTTAATAAATGAGAGATTTCATCATCGTTTTGTTATTTTGGAAGATGGGAGTGACTTCCTAAGTTATTATGCACCACTGATCCCAGAGGCCTGAAGGAGAGGAGAATGCACCGGGCAAACAGAAAAATCTAGTCATCAGCAACTGGAGCAGGTCTTGCCCATCACTATATCCCTGCCCTTCCATAAATCAGCCCGCAGTCAGGCTGCATCCCCGGCACTTCCTACCGCATGCCTGGCTCGATTTCTTCCCTTCACTCTTCTCTTTGCTCAAAGCAACCCCTCATCTATCTCCCTCTCCCCCTCTTGTCTGCAGGGTTCCCCCTGATCCTGATGGGCAACCCTCTCACCGAGTACTCAGTTGTCTCTTTCCCGCTTTATAAAACTCTGTGGCCGGTCGTCTTTGGAAAAGTGTTTAGGGGGTTGATGAGTCAACCGTGTCCAAATCCCATGTTGAGTCCCTTCAGCTCCTTTCTGGCCCAATAAAGTCCCTCTTTGGTGGCCTGCCTACCCTCTGCCTTAAATCCCTAGTGCTATCTCCCCCTTTATTTGACCGCATACAGTCATTTTTGCTTGAATCCATGTTGCTGTAATCACACTTTAAATTCCTTAAAAGAACCAAGTGCTTTTTTCTGTTCTTTAAACGCAACTAATCAACACAAGTAGGCTGCTACCCAGCAAATGGGTGCATAATCCATACTGGTGGAAATGGCACTGCACTTGGCTTCTCCAGATTTTTGCCCTTTACTCTCTATACTTACCATTGTCTGAACTTTCACCTTTCACCGTCTATTTATTTTTGTCTCTAGATGGTAACTCAACTGGTCAGGAGCAATGTCTGCACATACCAGTCATGAACTTTACAATGTGGCTGGTCTGGTCACAGGAGTAAAGATCTCCCTTGGTGGAGTTTGTGCATTCACTCCTTCAGGGCCCTCGGGCTCCACTCAGTCTGGTGTGTGACAATTACTGGAACAATTGCAGGAAAGAATAAATGTCACTTCTAAGCAGAAACTACACAGAAAGGTCTTGTAACAATGGCCCGATTTCTTCTATTCACTCAGCAAACACTGATGGAGAAGCCATGATGCACCCAATTCTGGGCCCAAAACACTTATGGATTTTAACTCCTTCAATTCCCACCGCTGTCCAGGCAAACGAGTAAGGGAAAATAGACAAGTGGAGGTTATGTGGAAGGTTGTTGATGCTTACAGTGTAAAAATGAAGTTAAATTTTAACAAGGTCTAAGTAGAAAGCTTGCCTCCCTTTAATTCCCTATACAAACTGGGATTTTAGCCAAACTGCCTCAGTTGCTACCTCATGGTCACCTTGCTCTTCTGGGTCTCTGCTCCCTGATTTTTCCTTTCCCTGAAATGTTGGCGACCCCCACCTTCCTCCCACATTGCCCTATATCTCTAGTCTACTTACCAAAACCATACACATTCTGCAAGGCTTACACCTTCCCTACTCAGAACTCCCACAGCACTTAGGGTCTTACTAGATGTAATTAAAGTTACTTAGGAACTATCTTAGCTTCCCTACTAAAGCATAAAATCCTAGACTACAGCAATCTCCCTTATTATCTTTGTATACCTCAAAACTCAAGGTGTATCCTTTAATACATTTTGATTTAGAGCATGAATGCAGAAGTGATTAGTCACTTAAATCAATACCACAGCAAGAGATGGCTTTTCTGAAGGTATTTTAAAGTACAAAAGCTAAAGTAATTGACCCATACACTTACCCTCATGTTCCTTCCAGAGACTCCTCAGAAGGGAGAGGCCCACTTATTTTTAGTGCCATACAAAGCACTAAACCTCGTAAATAATTCCTGGGAGCCAGTGTGGGCTGGAGGATGAGCTTGGGCTCCAGAGTCATGCAGACCAAGGTCTCCAGCCTGGTTCTTGCACTTACTGGTTGCATGACCCGGCGGATCTGAATGACGTAAATTAAAGCTTTAGTTTCCTCACCGGCAGGATGAGGCTCACCTTTTTTTTGTTTTCTACCTAATCTTGGGCTATGAGAATGAGATGTGTGTGAGAGAATCACCGAGGAGAGCCGCGCATGGAAGGAACTATACGTCCGCCCCTCTTCTCCCACACCCTGCCTTGTGCAACAGGGTACTTTATTTTTATTTACTTATTTATTTTTCCAAGTTTTTATTTAAATTCAAGTTAGTTAACATACGATGTCGTATTGGTTTCAGGAGTAGAATTTAATGATTCATCAGTTGCATATAACACCTGGTGCTCATCACATCACACGCCCTCCTTAATGCCCATCACCCGGTTGATTACCCCATTCCCCCACCCACCTCCCCTCCAGCAACCCTGTTTGTTCCCTAGAGTTAAGAGTCTCTTATGGTTTGCCTCCCTCTCTGTTTTTATCTTATTTTATTTTCCCTTCCCTTCTCCTATGTTCCTCGGTTTTGTTTCTTGAATTCCACATATCCGTGAAATCATATAATTGTCTTTCTCTGATTGACTTATTTCGCTTAGCATAATACCCTCTAGGTCCATCCATGTCATTGCAAATGGCAAGATTTCATTTCTTTTTGATGGCTGAGTAATATTCTGTTATATGTGTATATATATATCACATCTTGTTTACCTACTCATCAGTCAGTGGACACTTGGGCTCTTTCCATAGTTTGGCTATTGTTGATAATGTTGCCGTAAACATTGGGATGCAGGTGCCTGTTCGAATCTGTATCTTTGTATCCTTTGGGTAAATAAACAGGGTACTTTTTAAATTGCCAATTATCTTTGAAGGTAACGAAATATTCTGATAATAATGGTTTTTAACAGCTGCGTGTAGCCCATATGGGCCCTGTCAGCTCTGGCCATGTGTTTACTTTTTGGGTTTTGGTTCACCGCAACCAAGGGCAGGAAGAGCCATGCCAGGATCCCTGCCCAGTCCTCAGCACCCCATGTTTGCACTTGTCGATGTACAGGACCTCAGTTCATCACACAGATGTGTGCAGTCTGCATATTCTACACCTTAAAGGACCACTGAAAGTCACTGATGGGACACCAGCAAGCTTTCCTTTTTCTTCTTCTTCATAAAATTACGGTAAAAAAAAAAAAATTACAGTGATTCCTGAGCTTAGTAACCAAATTCCCACCCTTGCTAAATGATTGCCTAAATTTGGTTTGGATGCTTTGGAATGCAAGAAGGTGATCCGCAATGGTGTGAGGTAGTCACGTCATGGAACATGAAGCAGCATTTGTCACCTGGTCCTATTCAGTTGTACTGTTCTCCACTGTGTCTCCAGCTTGTGCCAAATCCTGAAGATGGCCAAAGATGACTCCACCATTCATTGTTTCCAGGGCCTGCTGATTTTTGGAAACGTGATTGTTGGTGTAAGTACGAGTATTTTTCAGGAAATTCTGTTCCTTCTGTAATCCCAGTTTTTGGATTAATCAAAAGTGAGAGTTTAAAGGAAAATAATGATATAATTACTCGCTTCCTCTCTCTTTTCTTCATTCCAGGAAATGTGTTAGTAAAATATGTTAGCTAGAACTTATATAAATAATCATATATAACTATGCAATATGTTGAAAGACCATGGTTTAAAAAAAAAAAAAAAAGGATATTTCCCTCCCAACTTTAAAACACAGGAATCTGAAAGAAGCCATGTCCACCATGGTCAGTGTCCAAACATTCCCACCACACACACACTTTGGTGTTTCTTTCCTATTTCACCTTGGTTTGAGCTCCATGGAACTGTTCTGTTAAGGCTGTTGGGGACAGATGTTTGTGTTTACATGTCTTTATCACACGGAGGCCAGTGCCAGGAAAGTCAGAGTGGCTCAAAGGCTGTGTGGGCTCAGTGTGCTGACAGAGCACTCGAGAGTCAGGATCACTGGCTCTAGGCCCAGCCCCACCACCAACTGTACTCTGGACAAGTCGTCAGCTTTCAAGGCCAAGAGCCCTCGTCTATAAAATGCAGAGTGTGGGAAAGATAACCACCAAGGTTCCTTGGTTTTTTGGCACTCATGTGTGAGTATGACCACACATATATTATATTATAATATCAAATATTATAATCCAGGAATTTGGGCAGAGGGCAGTGGAAGTGGGGCTGGGAGGTTATCTCCATACGAGAAGATATTGTTGAGTGGTTCATGCCCCAATAACTCTAGATGGTCTAAAATTGCCTGGGTCTTTTCCCAAATAGCAATAAGACAGAGTGACATGTGGGAGGAAGCATACAACTTATTAATAGGTTGGAAGGAGCTATTTGATTTCCTGGTAATGAGTTTAAGTCCATGGCTTTGAGCCTATGCAGGGACAGAGTGAGTCTCGCTCATAACCCCCTCCCCACTGTTCGGCATCCCTTTCCCAATGCTGCTCTCCTGACCACCGGCCTGATAGAACGCCCTCTGCCCCCAGATGTGTGGCATCGCCCTGACCGCAGAGTGCATCTTCTTCGTATCCGATCAGCACAGCCTCTACCCACTGCTTGAAGCCACCAACAATGATGACATCTACGGGGCAGCCTGGATTGGCATGTTTGTCGGCATCTGCCTCTTCTGCCTGTCAATTCTAGGCATCGTAGGCATCATGAGATCCAACAGGAAAATTCTCCTGGCGGTGAGACCTTAAAACTCTCTACAGTGCCCTCCTGGATCAATTCTGATGGACTGTTTCTTCCTCCCTGAGCACAGTGATTTGGCTTGTAGTGGGGCAGGTGGGAGCAAAGAGCCAGGTGAGGAGTGACAAGGAGGCTGAGACTCTCCCTGCGCTGAAGCTTGTCCATGTGGGGGCAAGGATGTCCTCCACTATTGCAAGTCCAGAAGATGCCAGTGTAGAGGACCCACAGGGGAGAAACCTGGGGGTGACCCTGGAACACTTTCCAGCTCTGTGCTTCTCTACCTGGTGTCTGCATGCATCCAGCAGGTACAGCCAGGAGCTCCACAGGCCAAAGAAGAGACAGAGTGAGAACATGATCATTAGATTTTTTTCTCTTGACAATAAGTAGTCTAAAGCATTATTTTAATATTAATCAGTCATTGATATTTTAGGATACAAAATGCAAAATATGCACGAATTTTTAAGAGAAAGCATGAGATTTTTCCGACATTTTTGAGCTCAAGGCTGATGATTTTGTATAAAGACCTGCATTTCCCATATTTTGCATTCATTCTACTTTTCAGGGACCCTAGAAAACCTTGATGCATGCACTAGAGAGGATAGAGGACAGCTTCAGCTCCCACATGCCTGTGGTGCTCGAACACCATGCACCCACAGAGAAGCTTCTGTCCTGAGCCACAGACAGCAAGGTCATGCCCTGCCTTTGTAGATGGAAGCAGACGTGCAACCAGCAGAGCTAAGAACACTTGGTATTGGACCTAGACCTCTATTCTCTGCCCCCATGCTCAGGACAATAGTTTCTCACACTGTGATGGCGTCCCACCCCCACTCCCACCCTAAAATAACTCTCCTACCCAAATGCTACAGGACCTGAGTTACCCCTTTATGGAACAAGCCCAGCAACTTAAGATGCTTGTTGGTTTACTTTTCCTGTGATCTAAACATTGTCCCGGCACCCAGAGAATGCAGAACATTTACATTCTCTGATTCCTTTAGCATGAGTTGGTTCCAGGGCAAAAGCACCCACTTCTTCGGGGTGGGGAAAAGAATGCAGGGAAAGGGGGAGGAGGGGCAGGTGTCCCCAGAGACAAGTTTCACCTGCATCCTGGTCTCATTTTGGACCAGTCACGTATGCATGACACAGCCAGGAGGGAACATTCTTCACTGTGTCCTGCAAAGGAAAGGAGCAAGGGAGAAATGGAGAAAATCCCTGTACCCCAGGCCTCCTTTCTGGAGTGTCTTTAAGGGCTTTCCAAGCCCCTTTAAGAAGAACCATCAACACTCTTTTTTTTTCCTTTTAAGGATTTTATTTTTAAGTAATTTCTACACCCAACGTGGGGCTCGAACTCACAACCCCGAGATCAAGAGTCACATGCTCTTTGGACTGAGCCAGCCAGGTGCCCCCAACCACCAAAGCTCTTGACAAAAAACAAGGCAGCAAATGTTATGAGGCCTCTGACGGTGCTCCTGCTACTCACTCCCCAACCAAAGACTTTCTGTGAGCAGTAGCTGAGTCGTTAGGGCCGCCCAGGGTCCTGCTCAGAGAGCCGTCCCTGCCCAGGGAGAGAGCACAGTTTTCCTTTGCCTTCCCCCACCTACACTGACTGCAGCACCCCTTCCCTAGAAGAATGCAGGGACCCAAAGCAAATATGCAAGACTGAGGAAAGCGAAGACAGACCCTTGCGAATAGTTCCCATCCCAGATTCAGAGGCAACTTGCTGTTCAGATATTTTTCAGTCATAAATAGAGGCAGTGTGGTGGGGAGGCATCGTGTGAAAGTGTGTGCGCATGCGTGAGCATAAACACACAGACACACAAGGGCAACACACAGTGAGATGTGTTCCGCTCGCCTGACCCATACCTGGAGGCCTGGGGGCTGCGAGAAGAGTGCCGGCGAAGGGCTGTGTACCTGGAGGCTGCCCGCTCCTTTCTGATGAGACTGGACCCTTGTCAGGAGGGACGATGAATGTTAAACGTGATCCAGTTCATCTTCTTCTGACCTCTGTAATTCTAAAGTTTCAATAAACCATAAAGAAAATTTCTCTCATCGAGAGGGGATTTATGAAGCTCTATATAGTGTCTGATCCCTCCAAGACTCTCTTGCCAGCCATTGAATGACCAAACACACGCACACACACACAAACACGCGTGCACACACATGCACACGCATGCACGCACACATCAGTTCGTTCTCTTGTGTTTGTTTTGCTCAGTTAAAATAGAAATGTAGGGTACTGGGCTGAGAAAGCTCTGTATTCAGTAGTCATTTGTTCTCTGGGCCTAAGGAGGGAATTGAGCTGATTAGCACCTAGCTCCAAGTCTTGTTCCAAACAGCTGATCAATGAAGGTTTGTTGAATAATTTCATTAATGATTAGATGGTTTTACTTAGATGCATATGCTGAAAGAATATGACAGTTATTTTTAATTCTCTTTTTTTTGGAGATAAATGTAATTCTTTTTTTCCCCATTTGTTCCCCTTCCAGTATTTCATTCTGATGTTTATAGTATATGTCTTTGAAGTGGCATCTTGTATCACGGCAGCAACACAGCGAGACTTTGTGAGTACAGTCACAAGAAGCACAGAGCGAAAATGGCCCCGGGGTCTTCACTATCATAGTCACGATACCGTGGCTGACATGTATTAGGCCCTTACTCTGTACGAGGTACCCCAGTATGTGCATTAATATTAAATATACAAGTCTACTTAATTCTCATAATAACTTTATGAAATAGGTATTATCACAAGGGTCACTCTATAGATAAAGAAATGAGATTTAAAAAGGTGAAGTAACTTGTCCAAGGTTACGCAGCTGGTAAGTGAAGGAGGAGGATCCTGAGTCCAGGCCGAGCAGCTCCTGGGGCCCAAGCCTACACTGCTATGCCCTTCCCACTATGCCGTGGCCACCGGCCCTCCCGTAGGATGATCAATGATCCACAACATCTGAGATTTCCTCTCAATTCAGCAGCCTGCTTTCTCTCCTTTTCTCCACTTCCTAGCCTAAGCCACCCTAAAATGCCTGCCCACCTGGTCTCACTGGGATTTCTTTGAAGATGGGGGTTGGGGGTGTCTTCTCCCTTCATGGGGGCTTCAGCCGTCCAGAGCCTCACACCCCACCCACCCCTTCTTGGGGGCCTCTGCGAACAGTTTTACTCCAGGAGACAATGTTGAGTGCCCCTAGCAGTAGGCTGAGTAAATCATTTTGCTTCCTTGGGGATGAGCGTGCTAACTCTCCTCTTGTTGTCTCCTCCCACCATAGTTCACACCCAACCTCTTCCTGAAGCAGATGCTGGAGAGGTACCAAAACAATAGCCCTCCAAACAATGATGACCAATGGAAAAACAATGGAGTCACCAAGACCTGGGACAGACTCATGCTGCAGGTAATGCCTGCGATTTTGGCATTCTGTGCCTAAACCAGTATCCAGGAGTGAAGGTATGGATGGGACTGAAGTCAAAGAGTGGGGACCACAGCCTCTAGGACAGTTTCATTCAAAAAGAGACTGGACGGGGGCGCCCCGGTGGCTTAGTTGGTTAAGTGTCTGACTCTTGATTTCAGCCCAGGTCATGATCTCAAGGTCATGAGATAGAGCCCTGCATCGGGCTGGGCATGGAGCCTGCTTAAAATTCTCTCTCTCCCTCTCCTTCTGCCCCACTCCTCCTGCTCACACAGGCTTTCTCTCTCTCTCTCAAAAAAAAAAAAAAAAAGAGAAAAAGAAAAGAAAAAGAGACCAGACATAGGCAAGTTCATTTATTCTTCTTATCTATTCCTCCTGTGTGCACATAACTCAATGGAACCCGTAAATGTATATTTTATTTCTGAGCCATGATGTTGATTAATTTCCATTTAGGGATAATGACATTGATAAGAAATTGAGATCAATCACACACACTGCCTCTTAGAACTCAAGCATCACTTACACTGAAAGAACAAGTTTGCTTCCTCCACATCACAGTTAACTCAAGTGGCAAATATTGCCTATTTTGCTTACTTAGTACCGATGGGCTAGTCCTGCCAAGGACCATGGGCTATGACCTGACTTGATTGCCCACTTGTCTGTATGCATCATACCTTATATGCAAGTTTACCTTAAAGATCATCAAAAATCCAAGTCTTTCAGAATATCCACTATTACCCCTACGTTGCCTTATGTATATGGATGTCTATCTGTACGTAAGCCCTAACCTGACCCAACTCTCACACTGCCCCCTGCCTCCCTCCCCCTCCATTGGCTCACAGTGCATCATCAGCCAACTCCCTTAGCCCCTGCCCCCTCCTTGATGTCTCTTTACCCTCTATCCTCTAGCACTTCCTTCATTTATCTGAATATTCCCATTCCAACCATTCTTTTTACCCCATTAGGACCTCCAATTCACTGGCCACTTTTTTACTTTCTGTCACTCTTCTGACTATAGGTCACGTACTTTTTCTACTCTCTTAGCAAGAACTAAGCTCTTCAAATGAAAATGCAAATGGCCACACATCTGAAAAATCTTACCAACTTTTAAAAACCCAGTCTGAACTTAACCATTTTCCCCCAAAAAGGCTCAGATCAAAATATAGGATAATTACTTTCCTTCGCAAGGTATTTTCCATAATCCAGTGACAAAATAGGATTTACTTTAAAGACACTAATTTGGGGTGCCTGGGTGGCTCAGTCGGTTAAGTGTCTGCCTTCAGCTCAGGTCATAATCCCAGGGTCCTGGGATCGAGCCCCGTGTTGGGCTCCCTCCACGGTGAGGAGTCTGCTTCTCCCTCTGCCCCTCACCCTGCTTGTGCTCTCTCTCTCTCTCAAATAAATAAATAAAATTAAAAAAAGATAAAGACAGCTGATTTACCATCAAGTTTGTTTGAAAGTAATTCATTCTGGAAAGTTGGGAGGGGTCTATAGTTTTAATTTCTCCCCTTGAAACATTTTAGCAGAATTTCTACAAAGGAAGGAAAGTGATATGAAGTATGTTTTATCCTCTACCCTCAACTCTATCCAGAGTGTGAGGATATTAGCTATGTGTTCCTTGATCTTCCGCTCTTATGTAGGGGCAGAGCTGTGTGCCACCAGGTTTGGGTTATTTTTTTCCAGTTTACTCTAGAAAATGTTAAAAGTACAGAAATGTAAAATAAGAATTACTCATCACTTCTTCACTACTAAAAATTTTAATTTTCTGATTCTCAATTTGCTCATATGTCATATGAGAATAATCATACCTCCCTCACATTGCTATAACCAGATATTAGTATTAATAATAATTAAGGGTTTACTGGGGTACCTGGGTGGCTCAGTCGGTTAATCGTCTGCCTTCAGCTCAGGTCATGATCCCAGGATACTGGGATCAAGCCCCACATCCGGCTCCCTGTTCAGCGGGGAGTCTGCTTCTCCCTCTGCCCCTCACCCCGCTCACGTTCTCTCTCTCTCTCACTTTCTCTCACTCTCTCTCTCAAATAAATAAATAAAGTCTTTAAAAAATAATAATAATAATTAAGGGTTTACTATGGGCAAGGCAGTATACTAGACAGGTCAGGCACATTAGCTAGTTTAATCCTCACAGGAATTCTGAGGACCATGGACTGCGTGAAGGAAACAAGGCCATATTTTACAGTGAAGGAAAATGAGGCATAGTAGGGAGTTGAACTCATCAGAGGCTACAGAGCTCATTAGTGGCTAACAGAGTAACAAATGTTGAAGTATTTTGTAAGCTCTAAAATGTAGGTTATCGATACCCTCAGTTCCCATTTGGGAATTCTGGGGAATTTGGGGAATTCTGGTAAACGTAAGATAGGGTATATTTTCCATATCTTCTTTCTCCATAAAATCTCAGTTGCTACATTCATGGCTCTAGCAAGGAGCATGGAAGAGAATTTTGTATCTCTCCTCTGCTGACAGGACCATTGCTGTGGTGTAAATGGTCCATCAGACTGGCAGAAATATACGTCTGCCTTCCGGACTGAGAATAATGATGCCGACTATCCCTGGCCTCGCCAGTGCTGTGTGGTGAACAATCTTAAAGAACCTCTCAACCTGGAGGCCTGCAAACTAGGAGTGCCTGGTTACTATCACAAGCAGGTGAGTCCTCTCTGCCCAACACCCACTCTTTATGAGGGAAATACTGATTAACTATAGGTAATAATCTCTCATGAAGAATTCTGCATCCTTTTTCCCTAAACCTTATGTCAAGTATTTCCTTCTCTGTCAATAAAATGCAGTTGCTAATCTAGGGCTGTTCTGGGGAAATCTACCTTTTAATAAAATTAACAGAACATGAGAATTGCAATAGCAAAGTCCAACTTTGCTTAAATGCAGACTATTTGTACAATAGAATATAGGCTTGGTATTTCAAAAACTATTTCCATTAAACGAAGATTTATTCTATTTTTGCAAAATATAAATTGGAAGGGGTATGTACAAAAAAGATGTTTTGCTAGTGCCAAAGCAATGGTAATTGCTGACAGTAAATGCAGCAATTATATAACCACCTTCATTATTCAGTGGTAATATAGGATGGTCTTAATAGAGTATTAAGTTGATGATTTGGGTAGAAGGCAGTTTACATACAGATGGTTTTTGAGAAAGTGTTTCCAGCCTGATTAGAATGATATAAAGATCCTGAAAACTAGCATTTATTACTTACTAAAGCCAGATACCGTTCCAAGTGCCATACATATATTAACTCATTTAGGGCTCAAAGGTAGGTGCCAGTATGATTCTTATTTTATGGACGAGGAACTGAGACATAGAGGTAGAAGATGTACCTTGCCCAAGGTCACTCAGCAAGTAAATGGTTGTGTCAGGATTCAAACCCAAGCAATCTGGCTCCAGAGCCCAGACTGTAAGCCAAGAAAGAACTTGGAAATATTCCCAAAAAGCCTGAGGAGAATTCTCCTATACTTGTGGTCAGCCTCCGAAATGCTTCTACTGCTTTGCGAGTTACCACTTTGAGGGAAGCTGGTTGTGTGCCAGTTCATTAAATATTGAGAAATGTCAGACTCCTTTAGTCTGGGAGCAAATAATACAAAGCGCACTTTCAAAATGAAGGACACCGAACAGCTGATCATCATGCCATACCTGGAAAGGTGCCTGGACTAGGATGGGTTGCATTCATCCAGAAAAGGACATGGGAGTGATGCAGATTATTTTGCAGAGTCCTTCAAAGCAACCCTTATTTAGCTTTTTGGCAATGTTGTTTTGGTGTCATTTTAACCAGTTACTTTCAGATTGCTCTAAGAATTAAATGTATTTCTTATAATCACAGTATGCAGTATAATGATCACTCTCGGGAATGATAAATGCTTTCAGTATTTCAACCTTGGCACGGGCCCACACAAACGTATCTTGATTGGATTGGATTGTGTATAAACCGTATCATCTCTGTGAAAGGGACAGAAAAAGGTATTTGCCCTGAGATAATCAGTTGATCTCCTTAGGACATGCAATGTGTCTAGTAGCAAGGGACCTCCCCATTGAGTTTTGACAACCCTTCCCACCTCCTCCCTTGAGGTTCCTTGGCCTCACCTGTCCTTAACATTTCTACCTCCTCTAGCCGCTAGCCACACCACAACTACAAACTTACCATCATGTAACCCTACTCGCCTGCCAAAGTTCTTTCTACACCTGAAATTCCTCTCTCTGTCCCCACCTCTCTGGGCTCCTACTCTCTCAATCTCACTCATTCTTCACCCTTGACACCTTTCCACCTCTCCCTCTCCCAGTCCCCCAGATTCACACACACCACCATTCTTTCTGAGTTATAGGTCCTGCTACTTCTCCTATAGCAATCCCTTTCTACCAAGTAAAATATGCCGCCCAGTACTTCCTATACTTTACTTCTATTATTGCAGTTGGTGCCTTGAGTCATATTGTAAGTATTTGCTCACAAATCTATTTTTTCTGAGTCTCCTCGAGGACCAGGCATTACTCAATTCTGCATCTTCAGTACTTCACATATTGCCTAGCTCAGAGCAGGCACTGAGAAATGGTTGGTGGGTGAGTGACTGAAGAGGGGAGTGACTCTGTTTTTCATATCCATATTGCAGCTTTTCAAAATCTACATTGCATAAATGAAGGCTAACAAGATTAGAGATGTCCTCATAAATGTGGGGAAATAGAAAAAAAAAACAGAATTTCACATAGCATGTCAGATGCAGATATATGTATTCTTACACGTGGTCCATCTGCCCCAGAAATGCTACGTGCAAATTCTGGTCATTATACCTCAGGAACATTATCACAGAACTGAAGAAGATCAAGGGAAGCAACATTACAATGATAAAAAACAAACAAACAAACAAACGAAAACCACCATGACAAGGAACTAAATTAGAAGAGGTGAAACAACTGGGGCTTTTGTCTGTGAGTTCCATGAGAACAATACCCACGTCTGTCTTGTCACCGCTGAATGCCCAGCCCAGCACCTGGCACCTGACATAAGTGGGTTCTATGGGTACATATTAGGACAAACGACCCCCTCCCAGGATTGTCGGGAGGATCCGTGAGTAATGGATATAGGGATGCTTGTGAGTTACTGTGTCATAGATGATACTGTTGTAATTATTACTTCATATCGGGCTCCATTCATCCTATCAATGTTTATTAGGTGCCTACTTTGTGCCAGGCACTTGTGCTGGGCTCCAGAGATTCAGCAATGGGCACAATAAGATCCCTGTCCTCGTACTTGTACTGTAGTATGGGAGAGAGACACCAAACAAATACATGATAAATTCCAGGTAGTGATAAATGCCATGAGTAGAAGCAAAGCAGGGGAGTGTATACGGAATGACAGGGGAAAGAGTGTTTTTCTCTATGATGGTCAAGAAAGGCTTCATTGGGATAATACTTGCACAGAGTTCTGAATTAAGTGAGGAAATGAGACACTCACTTAAAGAAGATTGGAGAAGGGAGTTCTAAGCAAAGGAAGCAGCAGGTGCAAAGGCCCTGAAGTGGGAGCATTCTTAGCTTTTTAGAGGAACATCAAGGACATCAGCATGGCAAGGCCAGAATGAGTGAAGGAAGGGTAGAAGGCAAGGATGACTTAGATTTTGTAGGGCTTGACTCTACATGGAAGGATCCCCTCCTTAGGAAAAACGATTAAAAATGTGCATACAAAATTAGGTGCAGGGCCTTGAAATGGTCTTGTATGTAAGCAGCCCTGAAGTTTAAGTTCATTAGCTTTACAGGGAAACAGCCTCTGGTAGAGGACGCTGGGCTCATAGAGAGAGGCAGAGCCACATCAGACAGGGCCCCATAGGCCACTGGGAGGACTCAGAACTTCATTTTTAGGGTGGTGGAAAGCCATTTCTTTTGAGCAGGGATTTGAAGTGATCTGATTTATGTTTTACAAGCATCCCTCTGGCACTGTATAAGGATAAGTAGGGTGCCCACAGTGGACTCAGGCCCCAGGGAGACCAGTTAAGAGGCTGTTGTAGTAATTCTGGAGTGAGACCATAATGGACCAAGATGGTAGCAGGAAGTAATAAGTGTTTGGATTTGAGATATATTTTTAAAGTAGACCCAAAAGGTTTTGCTTAAGTATTTGATGTTGGACAAGAGGAGAACAGTTAAAGATAATTTCAAAATTTTTTACTTGAGCACATAGGTGAATGGAGATGCCTACAACATAGAGAAGAGTAAAGGGGAGGGAACTAAAGGCTTAGCAAAGTCAGGGTGTGTAAGTGGGTTAACAAGGGCCTCAAGCAGGGTCAGAAAGATGAAACCTCTAGTGTTCACCTGTAGCCACTGGGCAGGGTCTAAACTTCAAGGTCAGCCTTTTGAGGACATTTCCCTCTGGAGCACAGTGGTCCCTGGAACAACCTGGCTATTGCATTCCCTAGACTTCTCCCGGAGCTTTAGCACAGGTCACTCAGAGGGCAGCTCTAACCCCATGCACTTTGCATGGTGACTGGAACAGAGTGTGCTGCGTATAAAAACTCACTGGATTATGGCATGCATGAATGAGTGATTTGATTAACAAAAAATGAATTGCTTGCACCGCACACCGTGGCTTCTCAAGGTGTCACTAGAATCCAATAAAGATATGTTGAAATATGATAGCAAATGAGAATTTAGACAGCATGAAATAGGGGTTCCTTTAATGGTTAAAAAAAACCCTTTGATTTTTATAGATCAGAAGCACTTTTATTTAAGAACAAACAAATCAAAAGGTACCTCTGCCCTCAAAACAAAAAAATCTGTAAGGAGAGAAAAAATACTCAAATTTTATTAAGAATGCTTTATATTGTACTTTATACTACAATTAAAAAAAAAAAAAAAAGAATACATTGCCCATGTAGTCAATACGAAAAAATGTTAGCCTAAAATAGCAGTACCTTTGTTAGACTGAGTGGTAAAGACACAAAATAATGTGATTTAGAGTAATTGTTGAACAGGACTATTTCTATTCCCTCAGCAAAGCCCCATTTAATACCTGGCTCTCCAGGGGATGTGGAAATAACCTGGTTATGTTAACCTAGACTTTGGAATAGTATTGATCCAAGTGGAAATCTGCTTTCCCGCCCATCCCTTACATCTTTTTCTCTGGTTCCTCTCACACCCACGTGGAATCACCTGCTCCTCTAGGGATGCTATGAGCTCATCTCTGGACCGATGAACCGACATGCCTGGGGGGTGGCCTGGTTTGGATTTGCCATTCTCTGCTGGACTGTGAGTATTTCCCTGCACTTGATAAGGAGAGAACTTGAGATTGCCCCTGGTTAACCCAACCACACTAGAGAGTCTGGAAACAAAACCTCAGACCTGAGGGCTAGTCAGGAAGCTGTGGGCACCAGGCCAAGGACAGTGGATTCGATTGGCAGGTGGGGCATTTATATCCCCTCCAGGGGAAGGGATGTGCCCTACTAGCCAGGTCCCCTAGCTGATGGGGGAGCATTTGTCTGCTGCTCCAGCCCTCCGGATCTCATTAATTCATTATAGTTAGATACCAAAGAAATCTAAGTGGTTAGATACCACTTCCTGGGGAAGCTTGGAGAAAAGAAAATATGCCTGGGCCCCAACCTCTGAGATTCTGATTCAGTGGATCAGGGACCCAGGCATTAAAAAAAATTTTTTTTTCCTATGATTCTAATTTGCTGTCAGGATTAAGAGCCATTATATTGGGGAAGCAATTCTAAACTTTTGGTTTCAGAACCCCTTTATACTCTCAAAAATTATTGAGGACTCCAACGAGCTTTTATTTATGACGGCTATATCCATTTATATTTACCCTATTGGAAATTAACCCAGAATTAAAAAAAAAACTTATTAATTCTTTTGAAATAACAATAATAAACTAATTACATGTTAGCATTAACAATATATTTTTGTGGAAAAAGTGACTATTTTCCAAAACAAAAAATAGAAAAGTAGCTTTGTTTTACATTTTTAAAAGTCTGGTTTTAATAGAAGGCAGCTGGGTCCTCATATTTGCTTCTTCACTTAATCTGTTATAGTATGTCGCTTAGGTTGAAGGATTTGAAGAAAATCCACCCTCACGCTGATAGGTAGCTGAAAAAAACCAGGAGTGTTTTGATAGCCTTATCTAAAGATAATTGTGAATATTCTTCTTTGGTACTACACAGAAGTTGACAACTAGCAGTTTCTCAGAGGTTAGTTGCAATGTGGAATCTCAACAAACTTTTCAGACTCTATTATATTAAAATACATTTACATCAGTTTGTCTTACAATTTACATAAATCTTTTACGCATTCATGATTCTATAACATCATGCATTGGTCATTTGGGAAAATACTGGTTCACTGAGTTATGCTGATCTTCCACATGTTGGCTGAATTCTTTACTCAATACCAAGAAGTCACATTCTTTGCTATTGCCACATTGGAAAGGATCTTTATCGTGGGGATGCTATCAGCCCACCATGACAGAAACAAGTGGCCTGATTTTTGCTTGAGCGCCCAAATTTATCACTGGCAACAATACTGCCAGTTGTTTTCCTCAAAGACACAGGCTCACTTTGTAAATTTTTGAGAAAATGTCTGCCAAACATCCAATCTGAATAACTGTAGCTTGTCTATTAATCATTTTTTCAAGTAAAAATCATGTTTCATGCAAAAATGGCTAGTTCAGGGGCACCTGGGTGGCTCAGTCGGCTAAGCATCTGCCTTCGGCTCAGGTCATGTTCCCAGGGTCCTGGGATGGAGCCCCACGTAGGGCTCCCTGCTCAGTAGGGAGTCTGCTTCTCCCTCTCCCACTGCCTCTAACCACAGGCCCCCCCACCCCCGCCCAGCTCATGTTCGTTTTCTCTCTCAAATAAATAAATAAAATCTTTTTTAAAAATGGCTAGTTCAGTATACAATCAAACAATCACACAAGTGCTTTTCCTTAAGACAACCATCAGATTTCAGTATGCAACAAAACTACTTTATGCATACTTTCCGTTGCAAGAATATTAAAAAGATGTATATTCAGGGGCGCCTGGGTGGCTCAGTTGGTTAAGTGGCCACTCTTGATTTCTGCTCAGGTCATGTGATCTTAGGGTCTTGAGATCGAGCCCCCCATGTTGGGCTCCCCACCCCATCCCGTGCAGGAGCGCACGTGCACTTTTTTAAAAAAAAGATTTATTTCTTTGAGAGAAGAGCAAAAGAGCACAAGGGGGGAGAGGGGCAGAGGGAGAAGCAGACTCCCCGCTGAGCAGGGAGCTTGATGAGGGGCTGGATCCCAGGACCCCAGGATCATGGCCTGAGTCAAAGGTAGACGCTTAACCGACCAAGCCACGCAGGTGCCCCAATAAATAAATCTTTCAAAAAAAAAAAAAGATGTATATTCAAAGGTGAACATTTAATAAAACTAGTCATTCTTACTGCTTCATCAAAAACAATCTCAAAATTCTAAAACTCTAAATCTCTTATAGTGCCTTTGAACTGCAAGTACATAGCAGTGAAGAATACACTGACTCCTAACACAGTTCAATGCCTCTACCTCAAATCCTGCTAAGATGCCGGCATTTTTACCTTCCCCAGCTTTTGCACCGTCAATGCAAATGTGGAAAACAGTGAAAAGAGCAAATAAAGTCTTAATATTATTATGCAAATGGTCTTGACATCAGGCCCACCCACAAGGGTCCCTTGGGTGTTTGTGCACCACACTTTAGGCGATGCTGGGTTCGGGGTGAGAAGCTGAGTGAGGCAGGAAGGGAAAGTGAACTCCTCTGAGAGTTCATGCTCACCCACCCTCAGGAAGTCCCATGGACACCGCACACACCGTGTCACCGTCACTCCGCTATGATGTATTTGTCTCTGCCAAAAGCCTGGGAACCAGCTGCCCTCTGTATCCCCAGGGCCTAGCAGAGCACGTAGCAGGTGCTTGATAGTTTGTTGAATGAATGGAAAATGGTAACAGTGAAGTTTCTGTTCGTGAAATGCTAGCAGGAACTGTGGGACAATGCTTAAAGGCTCTAAACAATCTTACAACTCCAGACCAGTTGAAACTCTTGACATTTCCATAAGCATCAAATGGACTCTGAATCTAGTAAGTCCCCCTGAAATTCAAGAGGTAAGTGAGAGGAACTAAATGTATTGAAGGCCTGCTATGGACAAGACATTATATCCAATACTTTTAGCATTAAATCCCCACAACAGTAGCTAGGTAGGGAACCAGTTTCCTTGGGTAAGTACCTTACCTTCTGTGTCCTTGGTCTCTTCATAGAGTTCTGGAAGCATTCAGTGGGGTTATATGTGTAGCACTCAGAACAGTGTCTGATGTATAGTAAGTTGTCAATAAACATCAGACATTAGTGGTCAGAGTATTTCTTTCTCATTCCGTCATCTGACTCCGGGGTAGGTGAAGAATATTATCATTACCTTCCAGATGCAGGGAGGAGTGGTAGAGCTGCAACAGAACCAGAACCCAGAAATTCTCACCCCTCGCCCAAGTCAAAAACCTTGAGTTCTGTGACATTCTGCAGGGGCAGCCATTCCAGTCACATTTTCCCAGCATTTCTGGGAAAAGAGGGGGTTCGTGGGAGGAGAGATTCAATGCTAGAAAGCAAGAAACTTGTACCTCCAATTGGTACATACAAGAAATAGGAATCCACTGGAAGGTCATTAGCCCTGATGGGAAGAACGAATTTCTTTAGTTTAGCTGGTTTAGCACAGACGTGAGAGGTGCAACCCCAGCGGACAGGGAAGTCTAGGGCAGATTGGCGCAGGAAAGGGGGAACGGAGATGCTATTGCTGGGTGGCAGGATAGTTACCTCTGCCCCAGGAGGTTTCTTAAGGCAAGATTACTCTTAAAAATTCAGCATCATCTAAGCCTGAGTGAACCTAACATCCTTTTTCCCCCCAAGTATGAGTTGTTTCTAAAACAATTCCTTATTTTTGTTTTTTTCCTTTGTATTCTAGTTTTGGGTTCTCCTGGGTACCATGTTCTACTGGAGCAGAATTGAATATTAAGAACAAAGTGTCACCACCACACCACCTTCCTGCAGTGACTCTGGACCCGGTGCTGCAAGCGAGCTCTCCTAGTAGAGCTCACATCTGCGCCCCGCGGGGGCCCTGTGCCTTCCTGCTCAAACTGCCAAGTCAGTTGGTGTGGTGTTTGCTGGGCTCTCAGCCTCTCAAAATTATTCTCACTAGTGTTTTCAGCCTGGTCTAGGGTTCTGTAACATTCTTACAGCCAGTAGGAAAGGGAGATTTTAGGAAGTCTATAACTACTTCCATCCCTGCTTATTTTTAATTTGGGGGCATAAAGACTTCTGCAAGAACCTGTTACTACAGCAAGCCAAGTCTGTTATTTGGACAGCAAGGTTGCGTGTATTTCTCACTGCTTTCTAAAAGGGCCTTGCAAAGGCTGTCCTTCTTCTCAGTCTTGCCCAGGTGAGAGAACTGAGGAAAAGGTTGCTGAGAGAGAACTTTGGTCCTTGTCCTATGGTGGCTCTCCTGTACACAGACTCAGGCGATTCCCTTAAAGCAACCTTAGGACTCTTTTTTCTCCAGGACAATGCCCAACCTTGAGTTAATAGTGGTTGAAACTTCCTCTCGGACATGGCAGGGTGACATGCGTGGAGTAAGCTCAGTTCTCCCATTAATTTCTTTTACTGTCAAAATATTTCTCTTCTGAACTATGTTTCCATTTGTGGTCCTGAAAGAAATTCTTATAATTCAGTATTTGTCTAAGTCTTATAAATAAAGAGGGCTTTTAAATATGTTCATTTTCTTTTGTTTTTACCAGTGGCGTAACTGGTCACATACAAGTGTAACAAAATGAGTGTTCCAACAGAAGAGCCTTTTAGGCTCATGGGAATTAACGTTTAGGAGATGGAAAATGCAACTGGGCGAGGTTTCCTGCTGGATGCCCTGTAACCTGGCTGTACAGTTAGATGGTTGGAACTTCTAAATTTACTTTTACTTTTCACTCCTGCTGCACTTACCCCAGTAGTGGTGATGGAGCTCTGGCTCCTCA
The DNA here is from genome assembly GCF_037043125.1 of Eumetopias jubatus. Lineage (NCBI taxonomy): Eukaryota > Metazoa > Chordata > Mammalia > Carnivora > Otariidae > Eumetopias > Eumetopias jubatus. The sequence continues at coordinate 63,966,300 of NW_028274807.1, forward strand.
ATCCTTTTCCTCCTGCAATGGAAGCATCTCGAACTTCCAGCTGTGAACAATGTCCCTTATGAAGGAAATGTAGGTTTTCTTCAGGGTCCTACTCACAGCCAACTCAGTCACAAGGAGTGCCCCAATCCCACACTCTGGTGCCCTGGTGAGTTAGGCTGAGCCCTGGGGTTGGGAGGGACAAGGGAAGAGTGGGGTGGGGGCACACTTGCTGGTAAAGCTGGGACAGCAGCCTGATCCTTAATTCCCAGCATAAGGGGGCAAAGTCTTCTGTCCTGACTCCCAACCAGCTTACCCCACCCATGTCTCACCTTGTCCCTCCCGGAAGAGGGCTTCGGGTGTCAGGATAAATGACACCTGCACTTAGCTGAGAAGGTTCTCTCCATGGTCTTTTAGAAGAAAGAAAGAGAGGGAAGCAGATAACTCTGGGGCAGGCTTTGAAATGCCTCCCATGTGTTCTGATGCCTTTTTCTTAACACTGCTATCCAGGTTTTCCAATGCCTCATGCTTTCTGCTGGCTGAGCTAAGTCTGCCTCAGATCCACTTCTGACTTCCCTTCTAGGGCTTTGTGCATGCCCCAAGACTCTGTCTACCCACAAAATTCCATTCTCCTTGTGATTTGATCTCAGCTAGGTTAAGGGAAAGGCTTTGTGCAGACTAATTCATACTAAGGGGTGAGGGACAACTAGTTTCCACTCTCTTAATCTTCCCTGTGGATTTTTCATTGATAACTAAATTGATCTCTGGTTAGTGGAATCCAAGGCAGCAGTGGGAGCAGGAAGCGCTATCGTGGGGCAAGATGGCCCTCCTGCTGCTCTCTAAATCTTACCTCCTGCCTTCCCTACCAAGAAGTACCTAGAAAGAACACAGGCCTTTAGTCAGTGCCCCTTGTCCCCCCTCCACCTAGATGCTTGGGGAGCTTCAGCCTCATCTTCAGAGAAGGTGCAAATTCCACTATAAATATGGACAGGTTTTTGTTATCCCCAAAACCAAATAAGGCCCTGAACTCAGGTACCCACTATGTCCAGGCCACCAACACTTGAGGAGGACATACCTTTCAGCTGAGACAAACCCAGACCTGAGGACTCCTCTGCAGAGTCAGGCCATTCAGAACCCCTGTGCTTTCTGCTCCAGAGGTCTTCAGTTTAACCTCAGAGCAATTCCCACTCTGCCTAGTTCCTGCTTCCATCCCTCTCCACCTTCCATGAAAGCCCAGCCTTCCCCCTTCTTCCTTCTGGCTTCTGGGACTGGGAGTGGGCCTCACAGTGGGACTCAAACCACCATTCAGGGTGTGGCCCAAGTCCAGCCTCACCAAAGCCACCTCCAGCCCCACTAGGCCAGGGAGTGGAAGGAGAGCAGGGGCATCTGGCTCTTGGGAGCTAGCAGGTTGCTGGGCTCAAGATCCACCCAGACAAAACCATCCTGAGAAAATGCCACTTCTCCAACAGACTGTGGGCCTGCTTATCAGGTACACAAAGAACAATTACTACCTAACACCAAAAATGAGTCAGGCTAACTCTGGGGTAGGTTTTCCTTGGTTGCAATGCCAGATGGATCATCATGGTCTCTTGGTTGGCTGATTCCTCCCAGGCGGCCACTCAGGTTCTTGGTGGGCTGTGTACGGGGAATGTTAGAAAGCCTACTGCTCAGGGGCCCCTGGGTGGCTCAGTTAGGCAAGTGGCTCTTGGTTTCAGCTTGGGCAGTGATCTTGGGGTCCTGGGATTGAGGCCCCTCTGGGCTCAGTTGGGGAGTCTGCTTGAGATTCTCTCTCTCACTCTCCACCACTAAAAATAAACACATAAATCTTGAAAGAAAGAAAGAAAGAGAGCGAGAAAAGGAAAGAAAGAAAGAAAGAAGAAAGAAAGAAAGAAAGAAAGAAAGAAAGAAAGAAAGAAAGAAAGAAAGAAAGAGAAAGAAAGAAAGAAAGAAAGAAAGAAAGAAAGAAAGAAAGAAAGAAAGAAAGAAAGAAAGAAAGAAAGAAAGAAAGAAAGAAAGAAAGAAAGAAAAGAAAGAAAGAAAGAAAGAAAACTTAAGGGGAAAAAAAGAAAGAAAAGAGAGAAAGAAAGAAGAAAGCCAGCTTAATACTCAGGTTTGTAAGCCCAAAACTTTTCCTACATGAGCTGGAATACACAGAAACTGCTCCAATTCTAAGCAGCTGATCGGGTACTTCCTGGCTACTGATAAAGAAGAGAAAGAACAAATAATGATTGATTTTGAAAATCCAATCGCCTCTCAAACCTCCACCCCACCCCAGCCCCACCCATCCCCGACAAGCCAGGCGGCCCCTAAGGATCTGCAAACTCAGATGCTTTCTTATCACTAGTGATTGAACAAGTATCTTTCTCCTCCTGTATCTAATATTTCCTTTCCTTTGTTGTTTCTGCTTCACCACACCCAGATCCTTAATCACCTTCAATGCATGAAGCTGAATCATAAAAGAAACCCAGCGAAGGCTAGTTGTAACGTCAGAGTTTGCTTTCGTGTGTGACATTTTTAGAAGGCTTGAGTGGCCCCGGCTAATGAGATGCACAAACATCTTGGGAAAAGGCAGCATTGCTGAGAAATGCATAGTTCCCAGAGCCTCCTCCAAGCAACCTTCCCCCCAGTCCCCAGCCAACTCCCAAAACACACACACACACACACACACACACACACACACACACACACTGAACTTTGACAGAGAAAAAAAGCCAAATTCTGGCGTTAAAGAGAAAGGGTGCCATCATGCCCTACTTTCTAGTGGCCTCCACCCTGAGTTCCTGCTAAAAAAGAAAACAGCAGCCCCCAACATTCAGAAACTAGGCTGCACTCACACCTAGGCTATTAGATGTAAACAATCCTACTGGATGTAAACAATCTCACAGAATACCAAACTCAGATAAGGTCACACAAAATGAGGCAAAGTCAGTCCACTTCCTAATTTTGTCCAAGCACAAATATAAGGTCACTGTGCCACCTATGAAATACCAAACATACCCTCTTTTGGCTAAAAGAAGTGACTGCTGTGAGTTTACCAATTACAGCTCTATTCTCCTGCTAGTCCAGATGAATAAAATGTATTCACACTCAGAATTGTCTCTGCTTTCCGACAATGTCCAATGTAGAGCACACCCTGCTTGCTTAGGCCCTCCCCAAATGACCCAACCGAAACCCAGATGCTAGAATAGGTTCTAACTCCCTTTTCCTAAGACACCTCATGGTTCCCTATGGTGTGTTCTCTCTCACTGGGAGTCATAATCCCAACTTATTTAACTGCAGATGTATTCCTGGGGCGGGGGGGGGGGGGATCTTTGAAGGGCACAGCCCCTCTCCAAATAACTGCCCATCCCTATTTCCTCTCTTGGTGTATTTGTTGGCTGGTTAAGAACATGAGCGCTGGAGTCAAATATCTGGCTCCAAATCCCAGCTCTGCAGGACTTTGGCAATTTACTTAGCCTCTTGGAACCTACTTCAGGAAAACAGGTCTATCCTCACAGGGGACTGGGAGAGTTCAGTAAGATATGTCAAGTGCATCAGAATGGAAAGAGGCTATGAGACACCAATAAGAAGTTATATACTAATAAGTCTAGAGTGAAAGACTCTGCTTGGCCCATAGTCTTTGGAAACATGCCAACTAATGTCATGTTGCTGCAATTTATTACAGTAAGTTTGAGGACCAAATATACTGGTCTAGATTGGCCCTCAAACAATAATTGAGTAATAGCTTTTCAGCAAAACTTCTACTGCATAGAAGAATGTACTAGGGTCACCAAAATAAGACATTTTAATGGATACATCTCATGTTCTGTGTATTATTTCTAGAGTCCTCGCTACAAATGAGATCTCTGCCCTTGCTGGTCTCACAGAGAAATCTTATCATCTCCTGACGATGTGATATTCAGGGTGGGGGGACACAAGGTATTGGAGAGAGACTCAGTTCAAGACTTATCTCTTCCTTTTACCAACTTTGGTAAGTTACATAACTTGAAACTGTTTTTTCTTTGTAGTACATACATGCCTATAGGATTATTGGAAAGTAAAAAAAACTCATACACACACAGGTAATTTGGCTAATGCAGAGCAAGCATTCAATTATTGTTATGACACACCCTTCACCAGTCTCTCTTCCAAGGCCTGAAATCACACACACACACACACACACACACACACACACACACACGGTTCAATTTTGAGTTTTCGGCTTAAATAGCCATCAGTGGAAACAATGGAGCCTTTGCCTGTACAGTCCTGTTCCCTGGGGGTGGGACTCTCAGCCACTCCTTTGTGAATATCTCTGAGACCTGTCGGACCCTCTCAGCAGGTGTAAGGTGGTCCTTAGTGTACTTAACCCCAGTGAGGGTGGCAACAGCTTAAATATCTAAGGTACGAAGGGATGGGCTTAAAGTTTGGAATGTGACTGGCAAAAAAGTACTTATGAAATATATCTGAATATGATCCATCTAGGAGGATGTGTTAATGGCTTTGCGCAGGAACTGTATATATGTACAAAACATGGAGAAAGTGAAGGTTTTGAGTCTAGTGGAAAATATCTTTCATCTCTCCCAAGAGCCCATCCACAGAGCATTTGGGGCCCTTGGGACACCTGTCCAACAGGGGCCTGAGTGAAAGTCAAGGGGCTAGGGGCAGAAAAACAGGGAAGGAGTCTGGAAAAAAGTTCCAAGACCAGATGAGAATGGAACATACCTTTTAGATCCCAGAAGATACCAAACTTCTCTAGGAGCTAGAACAGGGATACAGATTCAGGAAACCTACCTTTAAAAATCAAAGAAGTCCCCCACCTCAAAAAAAAAATTAAAAATTAAAAAATCAGAGAAGCAACGATGATGGCAAAAATGATGTCACGGTCTTGAAGTCAGAAGACCTGAGTCTGTACCCCGATTCTGCCATTTACTAGCAGTGAGATTTCTGGCAAGGCCCCCACTGTTCAAAACCTCTACTTCCTCATCTACCCTACTAATCTCAAGAGTCAACAGGATCAATAAAGTGTGTGTAAAAACATCACAAACCACACAGCACAATAAAACTGAGTGGCAGGGTGAGAAAAAAAATAAAAACTGTGTAAAGTAACGCAGTTCACGTATTTGTGATGTCCAAATAAGATTGCGCTCCTACAATCCTTAACAATTACAGGAGGCCTGTGTACAAAGCTCAAAAAGCTTGGCCTCTTTGTAGCAGTTGACAATGAAAACACACAGGGCAGGAACACTTGGTTCTTCTGAGGCCAAACTCCTCTGCCCAGCCGAGAATAGAAGCAGGAGGGCGAGAGCAATAAGCAAAGGTCTTAAAAAATTCTCTTCCGCCCTGGGAAGTTTCACGATGAGTCACTGAAACGACTTACCTTGGTTGAAAGAAAACCTGAAGAATAGTAATTGGCACAGAGCAGTGGTTTCTAAAACATTGAAAGAAAACCTGAAGAACAGTAATTGGCACAGAGCAGTGGTTTCTAAAACATTTCCGCAAAAACGCAGATGCCTGTTGGTAGCTGAAAACACGTGGGGGAATTTCCACATGGTAGGAGCTGTATTTTGTTCCCATTTACTAAAAAACTGAATTCTCAAATATGGATCCTCAAATTCCTTGCACACAGTATTCTTTTCCTTGACCCTCCCAACCACGACCAGGAACCCACAGCTCCAAACTGGGAATCCCTGGCATGGGCTGTTGGCAATCACAGCAGTCCAGTCTGTATAATTACGAGAATGTGGGGCAGAATGCTCAAGATTCTGCAGAAAGAGAGAGAAGAGCAAGGGCAGAAAGCTGAAAACCATCATTATTTCTTTGCTAAATGAAAAACAACAACAACAAAAAAAACAGCTTTTACTTGTCCCTACCGAGTCAAAGGTAAACCAGGCCAGCCCTAGGTAAACCCGTCCTGTCTATAAAATGTATTTTCCTTTCAAATTCTCCTTCCCTACTTGGGAGGTGACTGCTGCCTTTCTCGGGATCCCCAAGCCCTCCCTCCCCTTCCTCACCCTGTTTGGGAAGGACATTATTTACACTCATCGGCTGGCACTCATTCATGTTCAAGTGGAACAATTAAAAGTGTCATGTAGTAATGATGGCTTGGGAGAGCCCCATCTTCCTCCCAAATCAAAGGCTTCCTGAGCCCTGGCCTCCATCCCTTCCTATCCTATACCCAACCAGGCGAGCCCCAGAGGCCAGCCCCACTGCAGCCGGTATTGATGGGGGGGGAAGGAGCAAGCACAAGAAGATGAAGAGAACAGAAGCATGACGCAGCCCAGGAAATGAGATGCAGATGCACCTGCCACAGGCCTGGAGCTGGTTATTCAAAGGGGTTTCACACAGGAAGAACAGGAGAAAGGAACAGGAGGACCAAGAAGAGAGGGAGCGAGGGGCCTCAGTCCAATGTGTGTGTTTCTAAACCGCTGAGGATTAAGGATGCTGAAATGAACACATCCATAGGCCTCAAACAACAGTGAAAAACCAAGATGGAGCACCCAAAGCTTTTTTCATTATTTTACTCCAGAGGTACTTTCGATTTATGACTAGTTAATAAGTAATTTGTAAACTGCTAATTCACATCCTGCAGGTACAAAATCATTTTACAAAAATACTTTAAAAACTAGTAGATAACATGTGTCCTGCTGGGCTATTCCTGGGAGGCGTATGTGGGCAGGTGACGCCCGCCACAGAGCAGGGCGCCTAGCACATCGGGGGTTGCTCCTCCGACCCCGGCCTCCTGCTGGCCATTCGTGCCCAAGTTCACTGCATCTTGATTCTTCACCTTTCTCCTACCTTCTGTGGCCTTCTTCTCACCTGGGGCCCACCCCTTCTCAGACGACCATGCAGGATAAAAGAGTAAACAGACGGACTTCTTCGTACCTTTCTACCTCAGACGAGAACAATTCCGGTTCTCTGGAACATTCAGCAACCATACTTCCCGTGGGCTTTTCTGATCCCATCATGTATCACTTTAAACTTAAATCTCCTTCAGTCCAAGCTTTCAAGTAGCCTTCATGTTATCCCTTGAGTAGTCCTTTCAGACTCAGCCCTTCAAGTATGTGTATTACAGTCTTTAATAACCCCCAAGAGCAAACCAACCACGAAAGCTGTCTTCTTACAACTGTTTTACAGTCCGTATTACTTGGAGCTCTGCTAAGAAAATACAGAAAGGAAAAATTCAGCTCACTAATTAGCTGCAACCAGTTCTTAACGTGTGCTACTAGGGAAAGTCTCTAGTCCATAATTATTGCAATAAAATATTCAGTTCTTCCGAATGTCACCAGAAGATCCAGGGTCATGCACCAGACCATAAATCCACTGTGATGTTGGTATACAAAGGATTATAATCCACAGAGAGTAATTTGTAAATACAACTGGTCAACCCATCTGTTCTCCAGACTCGTGATACCTGATGTAAGAGCTTCATCCTAAAGATAAAAAGAACAATGTAAATCGTAATGCAAGAATTTAACATAGATTTCCATTGCTTTTTGCCTTGCCCCCAAATTTGACAAAAGCATCTTTGTAAATCATTGCACCTACTGGGTTTCCTACTGCAAAAAGTTAATTTTCCCCATCTGAAGTAACAGACACCAATGATAGCCACGTGGTCATGTGTCAGACCCCATGTTAAGACCCTAGGGACCAATGCACCCAGTCTACAGGACAGAAGGATGCCCAGGTAACACCAATACAATGTGATACGTGCCATCCACTGCTAACAGGGCCTGGGCTAAGCTCCAGGGAATCTAGGAATCCTCCCATGTTGTTGTCTGTAGGCAGGAGGGTACATAGCTTTCCTCAGAGTCTCAAGCAAAGTTAGAATTTATGTAGAGGAGGATGAATGAAGCAGCACCTGACTTCATGAGGGAGTCGAGGGAGGAGCGCAGAGAAAGGGAATATGGCCGAGGCTTAGAAGAAGAGAAAGGTGAGACGAAAGGACACGAAGGCAGGGACACCACCCTGTGCCAGATGCAGAGACATGCAAAGTAGCAGGATGCATTTCAAGAAGCAGCAACAACTGCATGGCTGGAGGCCCAGTACGTTGGGAGTGGAGCAGGTGGTGAACTGAACTGGTCTCTAGGAACTCTGGATGAAAAGCAATACATCTCGGTTACAGTATCAATGTGAATAGTTTTTTTTTTTTTCAATGTTGACAGAGATCAGAAACACAATGTTGAATTAAGTAAGGTCACAGAAAAATGCGACAGTATGATTTCACTTATATAAAATTGGAAAACATATAAAACTAAACAATCTTTTGTACAGGGATACCCACCTATGGGAAAACAACAACAAAAACAAAGAAATAGCAGAAATAATTATCATCATCACAAGTAATTGTCACAAAAACCCGTGACCTCTTGGGGTGGGAGGAAATGGGATTGAGGAGGGTTACACGGGTAACAAACAAATTGGGTGGGGGACACTACCACTGCTCATGGTATCAAGAATCTTCAGACTTTCCAAACAATTTATAAGTATCCTTTTGTATCTATTCCATAATTATTACTATTATTTTTTATTTTTTATTATTATTTTTTAATTTATTTTTTTGTCAGAGAGAGAGAGAGCACAAGCAGAGTGAGAAGCAGGCTCCCCGCTGAGCAAGGAGCCCAACGCAGGACTCGATCCCAGGAACCCAGGATCATGACCCGAGCCAAAGGCAGACACTTAACCGACTGAGCCACCCAGGCGCCCCTTTTAATTTAAGAGAGGAAAATGCACCCCTATGGACAAAGACTAGAAAGACGCATGGAAAACAGAAGTTTTATTAAAGTCACAGATTCTAACAAAAGGGCTAAAGCCTTTTAATACTGTTTTAAAATATAAACTCTGACAAAGCCCTATAATATTTTAATATTGTTTTAAAATGTAGATTCCAACAAAAGGGTTAAAAGCACTTTAATATGGTTTTAAAATTTAGAAGGAAAAATCAGAACAAAGAATTGCAGATTCTTCAACTATGGCCCCAGAAAGAAGCGGCTTATCTGCCAGGATTCTTCGGTGAAAGGGCCAATTCCTGGGGCAAGAGAAGCACAGGATGAGCCTAGAACAGCTCAGCACACAGAAGCCCAGGCAAGGGGGCTCTCAAAACTAGTGTAGTTATGTCAAAGGATTGAGGAGGCAGCTTGAAGAAGATGCCCCTCGCCAAAGATGAGACAAACTGAGCACTGAAAGGAATATTAACTACATCCTGAAGGATGCTGGGGAAGAGCAACTCATCATTTTGAAAAATGAAAAATCAGTACTGATTCTGCCCCCTTCATTCTGCCCTTTCTATAACAACCATACCTTGGTGTACTCAAGTAAGAAGGCAAGTCCTTTGCTGAAAAATCTATCTAATAAATGCAAAAGGCATGATAGAATATCAGAATTTTGCAATACCTAACTGAATAATGAATTTATGCAATGAGCACCAATGGCTGCTAAGATCATTAGATGCTGTTGGGGAACCTGGATGGGGCTGAAAACACCTAAACCCAAAGATCAAAGCTAGAATCACAAAGACCCGACCAGACATCATGTCTTCCTGTTGTGATATAAGAGGAGCTACGTGGCCCCATAGGTGAAGTGTTCTTGCCCCCAAATTGTACTGGATTCCGTTCAAGCCTCCAGGATCTAACTCCCAGTTTACAAATGAAGGCAGAGGTCAGAGGCACATATGAAGTTTTACTGCCGGGATGCAATTCACAAGACCCACAAGGTAGCAAATTCCATCAGACAAATGACCTGGTTTGTTCAATAAATAAAATGCCAGAGGAAAAAAGGTAGGGGAGAGGTAATCTGCAGATTAAGAGATTTCAGAGAGTTCATCTAAATGCAATGTGTGGACCTTGTCTAGATCCTGATCTGAATAAACCAACCGTTAAGGGGAGAAGAAAAATTTATGAGATAATCAGGGAAATCCAAACACTAACTGGGTATTTGATGATTTTGAGGAAGTACTGTTAATTTTATTTTAGGTATGATAATGCTATAGTGGTTCTTCCTTTAAGACGTCCTATATTTAAGGATATATACCGAAGTATTTACACATAAAATGCTGTGATATCTGATTTGCTTCTAAAAATCTAGTGGGGGGAGGAGAAGAAGGTGGGAGAAAGAAGAGAGGACATGCGTTGGTAACTGTTGACGCTAGGTATGTGGTACGTGAGGGTTCAATATGCCAGTCCCTCTGCTTTTTTTTTTTTTAAAGATTTTATTTATTTATTTGACAGAGAGAGACACAGCGAGAGAAGGAACACGAGCAGCAGGGGTGGGAGAGGGAGAAGCAGGCTTCCCGCCAAGCAGGGAGCCCGATGCGGGGCTCGATCCCAGGACCCTGGGATCATGACCTGAGCCGAAGGCAGACGCCCAGTGACTGAGCCACCCAGGTGCCCCCAGCCCCTCTACTTTTATGACAGTTTGAAAATGACCTTAATAAAAAGCTTTGAACAAAACAAACGGACTAATCTGATCGAATTCAGCAAAGTCCTTATTGACAAAAGATACTGAGCAGGTGCAAGCCTGGCAAGTGAATCCAAGACTTACCGTTCTATATTCACCTCATTGCCTCTGTCTCTAGTATGGAAGATCATTGTATATTTACCCACTTCAGGCATTGGCCGGATTATTTTCATTCTATGAAGCTCAACCCTAGAAGAATAACAGAATTCTTTTTTTAAAGTCTATCCTACTTAGCTACCACCAGGCACTTAAAAAAATCATTTGCAAAAATTTACACATATGCACACACACACAGTCACACAGAGTTTGATTATTATGATATTTAAAAAAAAAAAAAATCTTCTTATGATGTTGGGCCTCAGGCAGTAAGTCCATAAAAGAATCACATTTAACATTAATATTGGGGTACAAAGGAGATGTGTCAATTTATAGTTTGCCATTTTCCAAAACACCTGAGAAAGTACTCATTCAATTATTTTAAAAACATTGTGACAAGTAGGAGAATCAAGTCTCTTCAAATGCCTAATTTACTTAGTGTTTCCTTTTTTTAACAAAGAAAGTAATGACCATTTAAGGTCCCAAGCTTAAAAGCCCACAAATGCAGGTATAAATCTAGACTTAGTTATTTACAATCTGGGTAAGTCAGTTCATGATTCCGGGTCTTGGTTGCTTCTTTGTAAAATGGCAATGGTGTTATAGAGGTGATATGATAGGCCCAAATCAAACAGTCCACATGCAACACATTTTGCACACATAACATAATACGGAAGTGCAGACAAGGTTGCCCAGGGGAGTAAATTAATGTTTAGCAAACAAATCTTAGCCAACAAGGATGTTCTTCTCAAGTGAAAGCAAAACTGGGGTCTCCCCTCTACCTTGCTGCTGAGGAGGATCAAGAAGACAGCGAAGTTACATGAAATGTGCAAAATTCTATTAAGCATCCCATCTGGACAGTGAAATGGATTTGGGGAAGACAGTGGATACTGTTTATCTCTAGTCCTTGCTACTCTCACCCTGAAACCCATCAGGTTCCCTCTGTCTCCTTCATTAGCCAAGGCCACACAGGCTACTGATGCGCTGGGCCATAAAGTGCTGTTGCCCATCACTATGACTATTCCTGTGGAGCCTTTGGTGAGGGAAATCCATTCTCTCCTGCCAGAAACATTCCAGAGACTCTCAGCCTAGACATGGGAACAAGACCAACATGGAACCCTGGCTTCTTCATACTAAAGCGATGGAAGATTTCTGGCAGTCACACATCTATTATTTCAGAACCCCAGCTAGGAAATTTCCTAAGAGGCAACAGTAGGAGGAAAGGGGGTCTCCTGATAGCCCAAAGGGCCTTGTTATTAGAAGTCTGAAGATACTAGCCTCAGGCTCTTGCATAGTTATTTTGGGGAGCTAGGGATACCCATAACTGTCTAGTCACAAAACCCAAGGCGGGGGGCGGGGGAAGGCGGGTGAGCTGAGAGAAGAGGCCAGATATGCTCCCTTTGAGCACCCCCGAGCAGAAAGTAGTCCAAGAAAATCTGAGGAGCCAACAGCTCCAAGTCTGGCCTGGGAGTCAGGCCAGCAACCGCTCCCGGTGTGTGGGGCTGGCTAAGGCATAAGCACTAAAGGACCTCTTGGCCTGAGCCTGGGGGTGCCACTCCTCACAGGCTGTTGGCACTCTCTGCTCTGGAAACTGAGAACCGAGCCAGGATTCCCTTGGGTCTGGGGAAAAGCACGGCTTATGGCAGGCTCTCTGGCCATTTCCCTCAAATTGCAGTTTTGCAGCATTTTTGGGCCCTGTCTCCGTAAATAATACCCACCAGCAAGTCCAGAAACCTCCGTCACCATTTCTGGTCCCTAAACACCCGGGAGCCAGAAACAAACGACCCTCCATCATTTCTGAACTGCCAGTGGTGAACAGCAATCTGGGACAGCCTGCCCTCCCCCTGCCCCCGCCCTGCTCTCTGCCCGACTCTGCGGCCTCAAGACCTGCTGGACTGGCATCCACGGGAACTATGGGTAAGCACAGGTTGCTAGAGCCACCAGTCACAGCAGAGCCCCGTGAAGGGGACCTGCCCCTGTTGTTCACCTGAGTCTGAGGTCATCGTCTTCGCCTCCCCATCCCCAGTAGTTGTTAGAGAATCCATTCACCTTGAAAAATTGCTCTCTGCTGAGGGCAGTGACACCCCCAAAATATCCATTGTAACGTAACCTGGAGCAGAAGAGAGGAGAGACATGGTAACATTAGCACAAGGCCGTTTTGTTCTCCACACACTCTTCAGAAGTCTCTTGTGTCAGGGCTGGCATTCTAGGAACACGCTGAAGACCGTGCACTTTCATCCATCCACTCCTGCTTGACCTCCACCTCCCAGTGTTCTGGCCTTCCCTGTCGGCCCTTCTTTCCTCTGTCTAGATTAAGTGCTCACGTCCACTCACTAAGCAAAGTGCTCCCCATCTGTGACTGTGAACGTTTGTGTGCAGAGGTCTACAGAGGTACCTGTAAATGTGCACCACAACATCAGAGGTGAATGACAGATTTCATCTCATGTGCTAATCCAGTGAGGAGTAATGGCAGCCAAGGGCACTGGGTCAGGAAGGATCCTGAGGCTGCCTCCAGGTCCAGCATGAATGAATGCCCTGATGAATATACTGGTTTTTTACTTTTACTTTTTTTGGCGGGGTGGGGTGGAGAGGAGAGAGCTCCTGCACACACTTTGTATGCAAACTCCACACGCGTGTATGCAAAGTTCCATCTCCGAGTCTGTGTCCTGGAGAAGCCAACACACCTCAGCAATCTTGAGGCTTCTGGCTTGGGCGACAAGATAGATGATACAGTCTTTCAACAGAAATAGAGTATATGGAACAATAAGAGGAAGACAGTAAATTATGTTTGGGGTAAGCTGAATGTGAGATACCCCTGGTGCTTTTGCTGCTGGGCAAAAGGACGTAAGATCCAAGTTCAAAGGAGAAGAGCGACAGATATGACTTTGGAACGAAGATGTCAAGAGGTGGTGGGTGAAGATGTAGGAGCAGGAGAAATTGCCTGAAGACAACACAGTAGGTGAGAGGAGGAGAGTGCAGAGGGTAGAGCTGTGGGGATGCCAATAAGCAAAAGGGGGCGGGGAAGAGATCAAGAGGAACGAGGCAGAGAGCATCTCCCAGTCGTATAGGACTCTGACGGATTATTGGTTGACAAATTAGCAAATCTGAGAAAAAAAGACAACCCTTGAATATAACACTGTAACAGTTTAGAAATGCAAACGAAGGCAGCTTAATAACTTGGGTGTTACTGAATAAAAAGATACAAACATATGGAGGATTTCTAACTTGAATTAACTTCAGTTCCAAGTGTTCCAGGACCAATTAAATATTTCCACTTTTCTAGACAAGAAAAAGCAAAAGGAAAGACCAGTAAGCACGGAGACACTTGCCATCTAACAGGTGGAGTCCCAAAGGCTAATTTGTAGTTCAGCTATTTGTCTCTATGTTCTGAGTATAGACAGGGAAGCCCTGTTTAACCCACAATGGAAATAGACTTACTTGTAACCCCTCAACCTAAAATTCTAGAAAATGGTATCACAACAACCTAAAATAAGCAAAAGGAACAAAGTGTTCAGAAGGCAGCTGTTACCAGCCAAGACATCGTTCTTTTTTTTTTTTTTTTGGAGATTTTATTTATTTATTTGACAAAGAGAGACACAGCGAGAGAGGGGACACAAGCAGGGGGAGCGGGAGAGGGAGAAGCAGGCTCCCCGCCAAGCAGGGAGCCCGATGAGGGACTCGATCCCAGGACCCTGGGATCATGACCTGAGCCAAAGGCACGCGTTTAATGGAATGAGCCACCCAGAAGCCTCTGGGAAGGCATCCTTAAGGCCCCGCAGACCAGAAACTTCATCAGAATACTGAGTAGCAGCCCTGCCCAGATACAGCCTGCCAGGCACCAACAGCGGGTCACCAGGAGAGAACCGCCATTACTGATCTGGCCGTGATTGATTTAAGGAGTCACTAGCCACCGTGTGCAAGACAGCAAGCTAGATGCGGGAACAGCAGGGCCCTGCCCTCCAAGAGCTTCAGGTCTAACATAAGACACGAGCGTCATCAGGGTTCTGAGGAAGGAGATGTCGTGTGGCGGAGGCAGGTGGGCCAGAGAGGATTCAGTAGGTAGGAACATGGGGAAACTCCTGGTGGCCAGAACTCCATGAGGAAGAGTGAAGAGAGAGACAAATGCGAGCCGCCTGGGAGCAAATGGAAGCACCTGGAGAGCCGTGTAGCCGCAGTGGGAGGCACAGAAGGACACCGGCCAGAAAGAAGGGTCGAGGAGCTCTCGGTTTCTCAGCTGTTTCTCAAATGGCAAATGTCTATGTGTTTGTCGATCTTTGCTTTTGGTTTTTCTTCTTATTGGGAAAAGCATGACCACTTAACTGGCCCTGGAACAGTCTTATTTATTTGTAAAGGTCTGTAAGGCCCAAGGCCGGGCGGGGGGAGGGAGGGGATGTAGCGCTAAAATAACAGCAGTGTCCTCGTAGAAAGCAGTTAGGTAGCAAAGGAATTCTTGGCAGTAAAATGTGCCACAGGCTGGACCAGGGCTTTATCACTGATCCACAGTCGTGAGATAAACAAGATTTCTGGCCTCATCAGAGTCTGAGACAGCAGGGGCAAGTTCCTTTAAGTTATTTCCTCTGCAGGTGCGTGAAGTGAAAACCTTTCTTGCACTTCTCATCACATTCCGGGGCAGCAGCCACAATGATCAAAGCATGTGCACTTCAAGCTGTGTGACACAGTGTAACATAGTGACCAGTAGAGAGCAGACATTCAGCTGCCTGCAACCCCACCTGCCCTCTGGCTCGCAACTAGAGGGATTTTGCCCAAAAACAGCAAAGAGCTAGGGGAGGGGGACGAGGGCAACTCCTAAGTTACTTGGGCCAATGAAGATGAGGCCGTCTACATGATACACACAATAAAGTAGAAAAATATAAATGACAAACATCCAGGGCCAGAGGAAAAGTTAAAACAGAATAGAAGATTAAAATGGGAAATATATTAGAACTCTGATCTACAATTAAGATTCTTTTCAGCTTCTAAAAGAAGCCCAAGGATTTGGCTCACAGCTTCCTACATCCAGATCAAAAGAAGAGACACACTCAATCACCTGATTCATAATAAGAAAACCCTGCCAGTTACTCAAAGAAGACAAAGGCTTTCTAATATCTAATTACGAAAGAAATGTCTGGCCAGTGACAACAGCAAATCAAAAACATCCAAGATTCATGCAGGGGCTGTTTTTAGAATGAGCAGCATCTGATGAAATTGCTGCTTGTGGCACTGAAGTTTTATTCAAAATTAATTTCTAGCAGGAAACCCCAAGAACTTAGTTTCTTGTGGTCCAGCTGAATACAAAAAAAATAAAAAATAAAAATCTAGAATCCCAATAAAAAGCCTTTAAACAATCCCTTGTGTCCACACTCCAAAAATAAACAAGAACAATCCTGTGTGGTTGTAATTTCTCATCACAGATGTGCAGAAAGAACTGGGCCACAGAAAGTTATCTATGGAAGGGTCCAAAGTACAGGTGTTCTGTGTTCTACACGGTGATATCTTATTAATTTTAGGTAGACTGTTGACATGCTTCTGAAAACACCAAGGTAGCCCAATATAATACGCTGCTTTCTTTCATGCACAGGTGGCTCAAGGAGACCAGAAAGCAAAACCTCCGGGAAAGGATCATGATAAAATTCCCTGAAGGAAAAAAATACTGCAATTCTCTTCCAGACCACTCCCCTGCTCTCTGGTTCCACTGTCCCTTGCCAAATTCGGGAGCATGGCATCTCCTCTTTCAGCTTCTCCCCTTCGGCCTTGCTCCACCCAGTACACTAAAGGCCAGTTGCACGGAGCTTCTCCTGTCATTCTTCACCTGTATCTAGGTGTCAGAAGCCCCTCAGTCCCTTCCATACAAAATTCAAATTCCTTAGCAGACTGAACGAGGCCTCCCTACTCTGGCCCCTGCCTACCCCCATCTCTTGCCTCTCTTCCCTCCACCATCCCGGACATTCATTCTTGAGCACTAATAAACTCCATGCATTTCCCCAAAACCATGCCATGCTCTCTCATTTCCATGTCTTGGAACTCTACTGGGAAGCTCCCATTGTTGCACCTGCTAAAGGGGCCACGTTCCCTGGGGAAGAGGTTTAAACCCTTCCATAGGTGTCTTAAAGACCCTGTGTGCCTGGGGTGGCTGGGTGATAGACATGGGGGAGGGTATGTGCTATGGTGAGCGCTGTGAATTGTGCAAGATTGATGAATCACATATCTGTACCTCTGAAACAAATAATACATTATATGTTAAAAAAAAAAAAAGAAGATAGTAGGAAGGGAAAAATGAAGGGGGGGAAATCGGAGGGGGAGATGAACCATGAGAGACTATGGACTCTGAGAAACAAACTGAGGGTTCTAGAGGGGAGGGGTGGGGGGATGGGTTAGCCTGGTGATGGGTATTAAAGAGGGCACGTACTGCATGGAGCACTGGGTGTTATGCGCAAACAATGAATCGTGGAACACTACAACAAAAACTAATGATGTAATGTATGGTGATTAACACAACAATAAAAAAAATTTAAAGGAAAAAAAAAAAGACCCTGTGTGCCCACCCATTGTGGCTTATTCTAGGTATTTGTTTATATCCCACAATTTACATAGGGACTGGGTTTAAAGTCAGTACCTAAGGCAAAAATAACCTGAGATGTTACTCTTGGAAATCTCTTACAGCCCAAAGTGAGAGACCTACACGATCTGAGCAGCATGGAAACTGAGATTAAGTGCGGTATCAAGGGATTCATGGTTTCCGTCTCATGTTCCCTTCCCAGAGTAGACAATGGTGCAATCTCCTGTGTTATAATTGTGTAATTCTCTCCCTGCCTCCTCCTCTCTCCCCATCATGACCAACTGCTTACAGTTGAATTTGTAGAACTGCCAAACCGATGCACCTCCATGGCAGCTCTGTCTCCCTCAGACCCTGGGAAGACGCCACAGTCTGAAAAGAAATGTCATGATCTCACAGCAGAGACCTAAAGTTCGACCTAAGGGGCACACTCTTGTTGCCTCCTGGAAGGGGAAGTCAGGATAGCCAGGCAAGTGACGTGAGTTCTACTCAGTGTGGACTTATTGGCAAAGTTCCACCACGGGGGTGCCGTGGGTGGGGCTGGCTGTCATTTGCAATGCTTGGCCTGCTTTCCCTCTCCTGTTCTTTCCCTGTTGTCCTTCATCCTCTGCCAACACTGTTGTGATTTCTGTTTTGAACTTAAGTGATAGGTCATGCATCATTTTTCCTATTCCTCATTTTTCTGTGATAGTCTGGACACTAAGTCCCACACAGCCCTGATGACAACAGAGTGAGCTTCTCAGCCTGTGCAAGCCATGAGCGGCGTCCGCCTTCCCGCATACCTGTACCCTGTGCTGTTCCTGCCGACCACCAAATGCTTGGGCTGTTCCTCACACTTATAGAGGTTCAAGTCGTTCTCGGGCACCAGGTCCACATCGTGGAATATAAAGCAATCCCAATTTTCATCCTTGAGAGCTTCCAGATAGCCCACATTCAAGAGCTTGGCTCGATTAAACTTTTTGCTTCCAGCCTATAGATACAGAAATTAAAACTTGGAAAGCTCCAGAGATAAGGTTTCACACTGTGCCCCTCTCCAGCTCAGAGGCAGGAGTTGGAATTATTCTTCCCAAGTAAAAATCTGGCAGAGTAGATGCAGTAACAGTAAAAAAAACCATTTGGTTTCTTTGTGTTCTTTCATATATACTTATATTCCAAAAGTGACAAACATGCCTTAAAATGGAGAGTTGTTTAATGGGTACAGAGTTTCAGTTTTGCAAGGCGAGAAATGTCTTGAGCCTGGTTACACGATAATGTGAATATACTTCACACCACTGAACCGTATACTTAAAAACAGTTAAGATGCACTTTCAGTGACTATGAACCGGAGAGATCCTGGCAGGGCTGAGGACGTCGGATCTCATTGTTCTCCCAGCCCACTGACTTTGCCCTGAAGCCCCTCAATAAAACGGTCTGATCAGAAATTAAAAAAAAAAAAAAAGAGTTAAGATACTAAATTTTATGTATATTTCACAATTTTAAAAAAGGTCATGCTTTTAAACTACAAATAAAAATAACAGAATTTTTTTAAAAACATACATTTATTTATTCCACATAAAAGTATAAACCTTCTTTATACATTAGTCATACCAATTAGTATCCTGCTTTACTGTCTAACTTCCAGCTGATCTCAATCTTACCATATGTAACAAATTTACACTAAGCTTCCAAGAGACATTGCTTACCAGAGAACACCAAGAAATCTGGACCTATAAACAGAGGTTATTGCTAATATTTCTAAGCTACTTAAAAGTTTCTTAGAATCACTGTAAGAGAATCCTGTTTTAATCTTGGCAAAAGGTAATCCTTGAGGCACCTGAGTGGCTCAGTCAGTTAAGTGTCAAGACTCTTGATCTGGGCTCAGGTCATGATCCCAGCGTCATGGGATCGAGCCCCACGTGGAGCCCCATGTGGAGCCTGCTTTTCCCTCTCCCTCTGCTCCCCGTCCCTCCCCCCACCACTTGCACTCACTCTTTCTCTCAAATAAATAAATAAAATCTTAAAAAAGAAAAAAGGAGGCAATCCTCATAGTGACCTTACAGAAGGGATTCATCACTGAGTAAGAAGAGAACACAATTCAAACAGGGATATGTACAAAGCTACAGTATGAAAAAGATTTTACAGAATTAATTTTTTCATGGCTGTTTGGATCATAATCCTTAAGAACGAATTCCAGTTTAGTAAAGGGTTTATCATAAAGAAAATACAAGCAGTTCTCAAAAGTTATCACAGTATTTTCATGAAAAGAGTAACACCAAGCAGACATATTTTTCTAGTCACAAATATACTATACATTGGGGGTGCTGTCCTGAGTAAGAACTGAGAATGACCAATAATGTTAAAAAGAAAAATAATTATAGGGGCGCCTGGGTGGCTCAGTCGGTTAAGTGTCTGACTGTTAGTTTTGGCTCAGGTCATGATCTCAGGGTCCTGAGATTGAGCCCCACTTCAGGCTCTGTGCTCAGTGCAGAGTCTGCTGGAGATTCTCTCCCTCTCCCTTCCCCTCTGCCCCTCCCCGCCTTACGTGCACTCTCTCTCTCTCTCAAAATAAATAAATAAATAAATAAATAATTTTTTAAGAAAATTATAAACCAACAATAGTAAAATTTTGTTTCAAATCCTAAAAAATGGGTGTATTATATATGCACATTGATTTCAAGAGCCCTCGTTTATTTTAAAGTATATACTGCAGAACTGCATCCTCTGATTTGTCAAAAGTTTTCCTAAAACAAATACTACCAATTATAAAACAATATTAAACATGTAGTGAATGATTTTGTTGACATTTTTGGCATCTGTAAGAATTTGAAGGGAATTATTTGAATGGTCTGGGACAATCCTGGAAAGCTAGACATGGATATTTAAGTTGATGCCTTTTCTTTCGATAAACATTAATACCAAATACAGGCATCTTCATCAGCCTCTCCACTTAAGAGCTAAATTCTTCAAAAGTAGCCCAAGCTTACCACTTACGGTGCTCCTAATGAATCACGCTTCTGGGAAGCCAAATAAGGGAGTCGAGAAAGTGAAAACTACACATAATCCATCTGATATAATAGAAGTTATAGGCAGAAAGATGGAGACAGTCATAGAACCCCATGGCTATTACTACGGTAATCTGTTGGATCCTCTGCCTAGATCCCCACTGATTAGCCATGCTCAATAATGAAAAACAGTAATTCCAACGTCTCATCATGTAGTGTATAGCAAAGGCAGGAGAAAATACAAGGCAGATCTCCAGGGAAATTCTTTGGGCGGTCATTGGCTAACATGGAAGGGCTCACACACAAAAAGCGGAACAAAACTAAACTAAACAAAACAGACTTCCTCCAGAGGTTCGTTTAAGAGGCAGTAAAATTTCCCAGCGTTTAGTCTGATTATTCCACACTCCGAGACAAGAATTTCCTTTACTCCTTTCATGGATAAATGAGGTAGGAGACCTTTTCTTTAATGAGTTTGATGCTCCTTTTAACCAAGAGACACCAATGGCCAAGTCCCTCAGTCACATCCCAGAGAGAGAGGAGGACTTGGGGCGAGGGGGGGAGGGTGGCAGACCAAACCACTCACCTGGTGGATGACATAGATGCCATAGTCCAGCTGCTGCCTCTGCAAGAAGGGGTGAAGGTGTTCTAGAAGGTACATCAAGTGTTTCTCTCTGTTCCGGTGAGGAATGAGGATGGCAACCCGCTGCAAAGCCTTACATTCCTCAGGGTGATACCGGCCTCTGTGCACTTGGGGATTTTTTGCCGCCACTTCTTCCAGAGTGAGATCTGGTTTGAAAACGAGCTTGTTCTGGCCCCCTACAATAGAAACAGGACCCAGGAAATAACCGTAGCTATCTCATCAAGGGCTGATGGGGTCCATGAGCATTTACCTAATACACTTAGAACACTATCTGGCCGACGGTGAGGACCATAGGAGTGCTGGCTTTTATTATTACTTTTATATTTATATTATATAATCATATATTATTATTATTACTTTAAAAGCCTCATTCGGTCATGAACTGTAATCAGAGTCATGTGACCCAGGTTACTGGCTGCAAAAGGAAGTAAGTGAGACATGAGAGCATTCTCTTGTGGCTGGGTAACCAACTTGGTGTTTGTGATTCATCCGTGAAGAGGAGATGGATGCATCCTGCCCCAGTGGCCCGGGTAAAGAGTAGAGGTCGGGGCTAGACTAAGTAACTTCAAATTGCTCAAATCCTCTTTTCCTGCTCAAAACTCCAAAGGAGGGTAAAGTCCCTTAAAAATCAGAAGCATTCCATGGACTCAAGCTCAGGGGCAAGGCCATTTTCCCACTCTGTCCCTGAGCTCCTGGAAGCTATTGTAGCTCACGGAAGATAAAACCATGAAGGGAAACAGCAACCAGCCTCACGCCTCACCCCGCACAGCATGCATGAGCAATAATCCTAATTCTCCCGTTGTGCCCCGGTGGCTGACACCCCCCAACGCTGCATTTGCCCAGCAAGTCCGGACACAGCCTGACTGGGTGAACTTCAAGGCCGTGAGCGGTAACCGAGGCTTCACAGATCAGGTGCAAGCCCCAGGCCCTCATCCTCAACCTGAATTAACAGGAAATATACTGACTGATAAGAGAGGAGGCAGAGCTCTGGTCAGAGAACTCAGCCATGAGTTTTTTTAAGCTCCATATACACCAGTCAGGCTGTAACATCTCAGGGGGCTGGCATGCTGTGTGCCCTCCCTTCTGGAGCAAGGCAGTCACAGGCCCTTCCAATGTGTAAGTTACCAGGCCTGGCTCCGTGGGACCACCCCCGCCCTGGCCGTGGCTGCATAGACCAAAGCGCCAGGGTCCGTGAGGCGGTTGAAAGGCTCAGCCCAGCAGCACCAAGGGCAAATAACGGCTTCCAGCCACCAAGAGAGACTAACTGGGCTATAAGGAAGAGCCTTTCCTGAAGGTGTGAGGCACAGAGTTGGCAGGCAGCGGTGCCCGAAAAGCCACCAGTAGGAAGATGAGTGGTGTGAAAGGCAAGCCACCAGAGCTGCTGGGAACAGGATGGTGTGGCTGCTAAGATGGTTTCCCAGGCAGCCCGTGAACAAGCCCACCATCGGCGTTAACCTAAGCCTGTATTCTTGCCCCTGAAAGAGCCCCATGCAACAGGTCTGATACAAACGAGTCCCCTTGCTCACTTTCTCACTGTCCTAACTTTGTAGGTGCCCTAACCTTCTATAGTGCCTGCTTCCGCCCCCGCCATCAGCCTCCCTGCCCCGCCCACAGCATCTTCTCCAATTCTGTCCCTTCTCGGCCCATCTTAACTCATCACTGCTTTTGTCACTCTCTTAATCCAGGTACTTCCTCAGTACTGGGTCACTGCCCATTTTATTTTTACGAATACTTTTATCGCTTAAATATGTGAGAATTTTGAACAAGGGAGATAACACAGCTGGATTTGCCTTTCAACAACTCATTCTCCCATCTGAACTTGTATCACTTGTAAGCAGAACAATTTCCCTCACAACACGATCAGGAATCCTATTTTGGCTTTTCCAAGACTGAGTAAAGAGAAGCAGTATGCCACTAGGAACACAGCACAAGACTGTGATTCAATTAGGAAAGAGGGTCTGCAGGTGTTTGTTCAGCTAAGAGCAAGAAGCCACCCCCACGGAGGGCTACTTTAGTGTATATACTTTTCTGAGAGAGAAGAATCTAAATCAGATTTTTGATGAACAAACAGGAATCCACCAGGCAGACACAGATTGAGGAAAGGCAGTCTGGAAAGAGGAAACAATTTAAGGCTCAGAGGAGTATCTGGAGAACTACAAGGACTTTGATGGTCTGAAGAATCAGAGGTCTGATAGAATCTCTGTGGGTTATTTCTAATATCACCGTGGAGTTTTTCCTCTCTAATCAAGGTGTTCAATAAAACCAACTTACTGTTAATTTAAATAGAAAGGCAAGACACCCAAGGGGAATCAGAACATTATGAAAGAAAAGAAAAGAAGAAAGAAAGAAAGAAAGAAAGAAAGAAAGAAAGAAAGAAAGAAAGAAAGAAAGAAAGAGAAAGAAAAGAAAGAAAGAGAAAGAAAAGAAAGAAAGAAAGAGAAAGAAGAAAGAAAGAAAGAAAGAAAGAAAGAAAGAAAGAAAGAAAGAAAGAAAGAAAGAAAGAAAAAGAAAAAGAAAAAGAAAGAAAGAAAGAAAGAAACACTAAAGACAACATTGAAAAACCCACTCGGTCTTGTCCCTTGACTCCATACTCTCAGCCAAGGGAATGCTAACAGATGTGACAGGAGTGGATTTCTCCACCTGTCCCCTGTGCTTGTCAGGAGAAGGACACACCCAGGCTAGCTCATCAGTCCCAGGAGGAGAATGTGAGACCCATGGAGCAGAGCCACTGGCCTAGATCAACGGAGCCCCAGTTCATCGGGCAGACTTGTGAACTAAACACATTCCCACTGACATGTGCTTCTGAGGCTCCAGTGGCTTGGTAATAAAACTGGGTATGTTCATATAATGGAAGACGGACTGCACACAGCAGATGTATGGATATATCTCACAAACATAACGCTGAATGACAGAAGCCAGACACAAGAGAGACCACAGTACATGTTTCCAATTATGTAAAGTTTAAAAAAACAGGAAAAATCTAATGCCTAGTGTTGGAATCTTGAAGTCAGGGTCATGACTGAAAGAAGCATGAGAATTCCTGGGGTTCTAGGGGATTCCATTTCTTAATTTACATACTGATCACACACGTATGTTCACTTTGTGAAACTTCGCCAAGCTGCACACTTCTGATTTTTGTGCTTTTCTGTATATATGTTATATTTAACTAAAAAGTTTACACAGCATTTGTAAACAAGAAAAAACGAAAAGCCTTACTGAGGTACGGAGACACAGAAGGGCAGTCGTCCAGGTCTGCTTCTTTCACGGAGTCTTCCTTCGTCAGAGTTTCTTCCTTCCCCCAAACCAGGACCTTGTTGAAATGAGCCATGAAGTCCTTTGCTTTAGGAATGTCTTGAAAAGCCCCCACAAAGTAGTTACTGGTGGCCCACCCAACCACTGTCAGGCATAAGAGAAAAAGCAACAGTAACCGGACTTTGTAGGAAAGGTGGAAAGTCAGTAGGAAGCCCATGTCTGTTACTCTGTGAGCAATATGTATCTCTCCGCTTCACCACCGGGAAGAAGCTTCAAGCTCAACTTTTCCAAGCCGATGGCAAACGTGGCGACAACTAGGGACACCTGCTTTTGCTCAGTAGTTCTGCTCCAGCCTCTGAAAGGCAATCACAAAGACAAGTTGTTTCACACGAAATCCTATCCTGAATGATTCACGCCATCACAGACTGAAAACCTATCCCCAGTGGATCTTGACTAACAATAATGGGAGCTCTCCAATGGGGGCTTTGAGGTCAGAAAATCAGAGATTTCAGGGGCAGAGGGTTCCAACCATCTATACATCACAGGATTTCTCTCTCGGTTACCACAGGGGCTCAGTAATCTGTAAGACTAACGGGTAGAACTACAGTGCAGCGTTGAAGATCAGGGGTTTGGATTTAGACAGAAACTACAGCTCCACCACATATCAGCCATGACACTTCAAGCCAGTCACTTAACTGAGCCTCAGTCTCCTCACCTGTAAAATGGGGATAAAAACGGTACCTCCCTGGAGAGGTTAATGTGGGACTGAATGACCTAATGTATTAATACATAAAGCGTTAGCCCACCTCCTGACGCATAGTGAGCACCAAGTGGTGACCATCACTGTTGTTGTTGGTATATTACTTCCATTAAGTGACTCTAGACTAAAGATGGCCAACAGGTGGACACAGCGGGTAGCTGCCACAAGCGCCACGCTACTGTACTACTTCTCACTGTCAGTTGATGAATTGCCATTCTGATTTCATTGTACAAGTATGTGGTGATACAGTATGAATTCACCTCCGAGAGGTGGCTACGCTCTTAGTTATTGACGAAAATCCAGTTTCGGAGGCCACAACGCGGAGGCCCACCCTGGACCATAGTGAATGCACTAAAGTGATGAAGGCTACTTGGCAAGGCCCCCGGGGGGACAGCCAGAAATTCCCCTCACATCCTCCCTGTGTGGCCACAACCACCTCTCTCCTCAAATTCTAAGCACGTTATCACAGGGGTACAGAAAATTCTAAATACAGCCAGGGCAGCGATCATCTTCATAGCCAAACACATCCTCAGTTAAATGGATAGGATGGAGACCAAAATATTTTCTTTGCCAGGTAGTAACACGAAAAAGGTATGATTAAATCTTAAGAAACAAAAAGGAAAACAGAAATAAATGCTGTATGTATATATGATTACCACTAAAACTATAGAAATAAGAAAACTCTAGAAAGAAATGTAGCCCAAAGCTAACAATAATTGTATTAGGAGTATGGGATTAGCCAGGGCAGGGGATGCACAGAGCACAAGCAGGGGGGCGGAAGAGGGCAAAGCAAACTCCCCGCTGAGTAGGGAGCCCGACGTGGGTCTTGATCCCAGGACCCTGGGATCATGACCTGAGCCCAACGCAGACACTTAACCGACTGAGCCACCCAGGCACCCCGTGTTTGCTTTTTTAAATTAGACATAGGGATGTGGTAATTCACTGTGAAAAACAAAAACAAAACAATCTTAGCACCTCTCAAGATAGTCCCCTACTTACTGAAGGGTAGTATTCCCAAAATTTAGCTCTAGGTTAGTTCGAGGGATACCTAGACAGCATTTCTCTCTAGATTCAATGTTATAAATGGAGGTTAGGTTTCTGGGTCAAGCCACAAAAGAGAAGATTTGACTCAGGAAGCAATTAAACAGTATGGCCTGTGTTTAGGGTCTTGCAAAAGTATCACAAGAAACTGATACTGAAGGCAGTAATAACAGCTAATAAGAAGAGTGATTTATTTGTGCATTTACTCTGTGGCATGCACTGGGGTTAAATCGCTTGCCTTGATTTATCTAATTCTCATTCTCAGCCTTGCAAGGTAAGAATCATTAGTCTCTTCATTTTATAGAGGAGAAAAATGAAGGTTTAGAGAGATTAAGGAACTTGCCCTTGACCACACAGTGTAATATTAGTTGCAGGTATACAATACAGTGATTCAACGCTTCCATCTCATTCTTGGAAAGTTTAGATTGAGAACATTGTTTTTCTAAGAGCAGCTTATGGAGGAATAGTCCCCTGACAGGGAGACTCCCTTGGCTGAAGAGACTTCTGACCACAGAGGTACTATGGTGTTAGAAGCAGAAAGGACCAGAACGCACACAAGTCCAGCACCCTGTCCTGTTACAGAGGGAGGAAGAGTGGCTTAGAGAGATTTAAAACCCACCCAACCAGGAGCAAGCTGGGAATAATCATAGACGAGTATTGCTGAACTGCAGACCATTGAATTTGGCCAAAGATAAGAAATTTATTATAAAAGCAAGGAACTATTCTTACGGATTGCTTAATAATTAGCCCCTCACTGCTAACTCGGCTTCTTGAGACGTGGATCTAGTTAAAAATAATCACTTCCCCTTTTTTCTAAGCCTTAGTGCCAGCCTCAAAACTCACAGAGAGCCAGCATGAGGGAAGCTCAAGTATGAGGTCTCCTTGGTTTCTGGGAGTAAACATGTGAGGTGTGAAGGGTCTATAACACCAGTCCAACAGTCTTTCAAGAGACAGCCCACCCTGCTTATTGGCTGAGTGACTGAAGGCAACCCCTCTCACCATGTTTATCAAGCTATTAAACATATATGTATATAATATTTATATATATTATATATATATATGTAATATATATATACAGACTTATCTTAAAATGTTGCCATAAGAGGGGCACCTGGGTGGCTCAGTTGGTTAAGTGTCTGCCTTCGGCTCAGGTCATGATCCCAGGGATCTGGGATCGAGCCTCCGCCTAGGGCTCCCTGCTCAGTGAGGAGCCTGCTTCTCCCTCTCCCTCTGCCTGCCACTCCCCCTGCTTGTGCTCTCTCTCTGATGAATAAACAAATAAAATCTTTAAAAAAAATGTTGCCATAAGAATTCAATGAGACAATGCAACACACCTGGTACATTCCCAGGAACATAGTAATCATTTACCAGTGTGATTCAAATTCAAATTTTATCAGACTGATAGCCATGATGTTATCTTGGGAATTACATATTGACATACAGGGAATTATTTTCCATTTCTCTGTTACTTCCTATTTTTCTCTTGATGGGTTTATATTACCTTTAAAACTTAAAAAATAATGATTTTCAAAAGAAAGTTCTTTCTACGGCAGGTAATTCTTTTTTTTTTTAAGATTTTATTTATTTATTTGACAGAGAGAGACACAGCAAGAGAGGGAACACAAGCAGGGGGAGTGGGAGAGGGAGAAGCAGGCTCCCCGCGAAGCAGGGAGGCCGATGCGGGGCTCGATCCCAGGACCCTGGGATCATGACCAGAGCCGAAGGCAGACGCTTAACGACTGAGCCACCCAGGCGCCCCTAGGGCAGGTAATTCTTGATTAATGTTTGGGAAAATGTCACTAGATTGGACTTATTTATAATAACATATAAGTAATTGAGAGACCTTGAACCTCCCCTTGAAAAGAGTTTTCTTTTCTACCAAAAAAGTGACAGGAAAATTCTGACCCTAGACAATAAATTCGGGAAATGTGAAAGAAGTTATTTTAGGGCAAGACTTATTTTCTAGAAGTTAGCCCTATGGTTCAAAATGATGTTTTCATAAGTTTTCTTTTTCCTCCTCCCAATTCAACCAGTCTTTTCTGAGCATCTGCTATTTTCAGGCATAGTGCCAGGCACCAAGGGGATAAAAAAGGGAATTAAGGTAGCATCCTTACACTTTAGAGTTTATTTCAATCCTTTTTTAGATTTTAATGACTGCTTTATTTTTTTAAGATTTATTTATTTATTTGAAAGAGAGAGAGAATGAGAGAGAGAGAAAGAGAGAGCACAGGAGAGGGGGGAGGGTCAGAGGGAGAAGCAGACTCCCCGCCGAGCAGGGAGCCCGATGCGGGACTCCATCCCGGGACTCCAGAATCATGACCTGAGCCGAAGGCAGTCGTTTAACCAACTGAGCCACCCAGGCGCCCCAATGACTGCTTTATTTTTTAAAATATGCCAGCCCCACCCCTGAAAATGGAAGAATAGATGAAATAAGATTGGCAAAATATTGAGATGTATCGAAACTAGGTCATAGGTACCCAAGGGTTCATTTTCCTTTTTCTCTCTACTTTTGTATGTGCTCGAAATTTTCCATAATAATGAAAGAAAAAAATCTAGCAAGGAAGATAAACCATAACAAAAGGTAAATCAGCATGAGCACTAAGTATCATTTTTGCACCATGGGGGAATGGAAGGAGGATACCAGGTGTTACTTCATAAATATTTATACTAAGCATTTATCACCAGGAAGAAAGGGTGTGGTCTTCATTTAGCAGCTAAGAGTGCCAACTCAGCGTTCCAAACCCATCTGGCTTCCAAACCCATCTGCAAGTCAAAGGCATCTCAGAGTGGGCATCATGTGGCCCCAGGCACATGACCCTACTCCCTCGCACCTCTGGAGCAGCAAAGGGGAAAGGCTGATTATTTTGCTACTCTTTTTACTCCTGCAGAGTTCCTGAGAGCTGTGTTTGCACACAGGTTGTCCTACCTTCTTTGGGCCTCTGGTATTCATCTCCTTTACCTGGCTTCTGAGTGATCACTGCCCAAACCCCAGTGGTTTCCTGGGTGGGAATGCAAGGATGACAGCCACTTACAAGTACAAATCATCTAAATTCAAAGACTGAGCTCTAAATGGCCAAAATTGGAAGCATTCGAGCAAGAAAATAATGATGGCATTGTGTTTTAACCCACAGAATAAAATTAATATCCATAAGTCCATACTGATACAAATGATCAAATAAATAAAAGGGAGGAAAAGGAAACTCTCAATTAATAAGGATGCAGAAGGAAAAAAATCACCACTAGGGTATTAAAATTAGTAGGTGAAAAAATTTGAGGATAAACAGAGTTTGTATAGTCTCAAAGTATCTCTCCCAAGACATTTACTAGTTGCAAAGGGAAAGACAATAACTTCATAGTGGAGAAACACAGATTTCACCCTCACTAAGTGATTAAGGTTTAGTATTACCAGCGATATGACCTATCAACCTCATGAATTAGTGATATTTTAAAGTCCACAAAATAACTTATCAGCACTCTTCAAAAGGGTCAAAATAATGAAGGACAAGGAAAAACTGAGGAACTATCTCAGATGGAAGAGACTAAGGAGAAATAACTAAATGCAATGTAGGATTCTGGATAGAATACGGGAACAACAACAAAAAATTATTAGGAAAATTAATGAAATTCAAATAAAATCTGGAGTTTAGTTAATAGTTTGATAACTGAACCATGGTTATGTAACGGTCTAATATTAGGGGCAGTTGAGGGATTTCTCTGTACCGTGTTTGCAACTTCTCTCTTAATTAAAAATTAAAAGTTACAATTTTAAAAGTCAGAGGCTGAGTATAATCCAAGTCAACATAAGGCAGTCAAATTAACTTCATTCTCAAAGAGAATGACTGTTTTTTTGTATTCCTGGACCTCAAACTGACCTGATACATAGCAGTAGCAGGTGCTGAATTTGGTAAATAACCAACGACAATCTAGAGTATACTAGTTCAAATACATGAGGACTCACCATCGTCCCAGGCAACTACTAAAAACTGATGAGACAGGAGGGAAAGAGAAGGAAAAATAAACATTAATAAAGAGGGGAAAAAATTGGGGAGCCTGGGTGGCTCAGTCAATTAAGCGGCTGCCTTCGACTCAGGTCATGGTCTCAGGGGTCCTGGGATCCAGCCCCACGTCAGGCTCCTTGCTAAGTGGAGAGTCTGCTTCTCCCTCTCCCTCTGCCTGTTGCTCCCCTTGCTTGTGCTCTCTCTCTCTCTCTCTATCTCTCTCTCTCTGTCAAATAAATAAAATCTTAAAAATAATAATTT
This sequence comes from Eumetopias jubatus, assembly GCF_037043125.1. Lineage (NCBI taxonomy): Eukaryota > Metazoa > Chordata > Mammalia > Carnivora > Otariidae > Eumetopias > Eumetopias jubatus. Next base: position 63,996,289 of record NW_028274807.1, read on the forward strand.
TTTTTTAAAAAAGGGAAAAATTAAGTGGGTCTAAAATTCCATTTTGGGAGCATTTAAAACCTGAAAAAGGCTCACCCCCATGCTAGCTTCCTTCGGTTTACTAACACCATCACTTTTCTAAGGGTAAAGAGCCCCCTCTCTAATAAATGGCACTTTCTCTTGGTCATGCCCACCACTTTTTGCTCCTCTGCCACTGAATATTCAAAAGCAGGCCTTCTCTCTCCAGATTCTGAAAGGAATTGCTGCTTCCACTGTCCCTCCCATCCTGAAGCCCCAGGGCACCCTGGAACAGAGTCCCTGACTCCAGGCAAGAGCTGCCGGATGGTCCCGCCATTACCCATTTCACAGCAGCCAAGAGTTGCCACAAAATGGTCAGGAAACATGAAGTAAATTTAATTAGCAAAAGACTGAAATTGTCTTATATAGCATATGTTACGCAGCATAACAGAATTCAAAAGAATTTCTGATGGGGGATTGTAATGGAGATTCATGGTGTACTTGGGAGTCAAGTTCAGGTACCCCAGAGAGCCCTGCAGGGGGGTCAGAGTTCCCTTTCTGCAGTCATTAGGGGCACACCAATGAGAAGGCTTGAGAAGGCCTAAGGAAGTGGGGAAAACATGGCTCTGAAGTCACAAAGAGCTGAGTTCAAATCTTGTTACCAGATGCATGAATGGCTTTAGGCGAGTGACCAAAATCTCTGAGTCTGTTTTGCCATTTATTTATTTTTTTAAAAAGATTTTACTTAGTTATTTGACAGAGAGAGAGCACAAGCAGGGGGAGCAGCAGAGTGAGGGAGAGGGAGAAGCAGGTTCCCCACTGAGCAGGGAGACTGATTGGTTGGGGGGGGTGGTGATCCCAGGACCCTGGGATCATGACCTGAGCCTAAGGCAGCCGCTTAACCAAGTGAGCCACCCAGGCGCCCCTGCCATTTATTTAAAAAGTCTGTTGAGTGTATGGTTCCAAGAATGCTTCCGGCAAATACAGTGGGGATTCTGTTAAAATTACAGATTCCTGGGCCCTACTCCAGAGCTAAGGGGTCAGAAGAGCTAGGCATGGGACTCAGGAAAATGAATTTTTAACAAGCTCCCCAGGTGATTCTTGTACCCATTAAAATTTGAGAACCACTGAAATGAGAGAATGGGCCTAGAATGCAAGCGATCCTTCAGAAATGTTCATTTTCCTTCTAGTGAGGACAAGCAGTAAGATCTGTGAGGGGCGGCCTGGTTGGCTCAGCCAGTAGAGCATGTGACTCTTGATCTCAGGGTTGTGAGTTCGAGCCCCATGTCAGTGTAGAGATTACTTAAAAATAAAATCTTTAAAAAAAAAATATGTAAAAATGAGATTGTTAAAATGCATTTGAATTTTTTATTCCATCATTTAGTAATTTATTCTAAGGAAATAATCAGAAAGGCAGACCACAATATTCAAGCCAACATTATAAAAATAACCAAAAATTGAAAAGAATCAGAATGTTAACAATACGAAGCTGATTTAATTAATTACAGTACCTCCATATGCTGGAACATATGCTTTTATTTAAAAAGTGTTTAAAAAACTTAGCTACATGGGGGGTGCCTGGGTGGCTCAGTTGGCTGAGCATCTGCCTTCTGCTCAGGTCATGATCTCAGGGTCCTGGTATTGAGCCCCGCATAGGGCTCTCTGCTCAGTGGGGAGTCTGCTTCTCTTTCTCCCTGCCCACCCCCCCACCATTCATGTACGCGCACACATGCTCTCTCTCAAATAAATAAATAAAATCTTTTAAAACAAAAAACCAAAAACTTAACTACACGGGAAAGTGTTCATGATAGCAAAGTGGAAAAAACCCCAGAATATAAAAACGTACATATACAATTCCAATTATTCTCTGTATGTATGGTGTGCATGTCTTTTATATATAAAATGCCAAAAAGAGTGACTGGTGGTTATTTGTTAATTATAAGATTAGGGAAATTTTTTTTTCCCCTGTATGTTCTAATTGTTCTAAAGTTGGATTTTTGTGATCAGAAACAATGTTGTTTTTTTCTGATAAAATGACTGCATAGATTTTCTTCAAAATATATTAAAATTTAGAGATGACACAATAGACAGGATTATAACTTTCAGTTACATAAGTATGGCAGCATTTCATTCATATAACTTTTTTTTTAAAGATTTTTATTTATTTATTTGACAGAGAGAGATATAGCAAGAGAGGGAACACAAGCAGGGGGAGTGGAAGAGGGAGAACCAGGCTTCCCGTTGAGCAGGGAGCCCGATGCGGGGCTCGATCCCAGGATCCTGGGATCATGACCTGAGCGGAAGGCAGACGCTTAACGACTGAGCCACCCAGGCGCCCCTCATTCATGTAACTTTTAAGGAGATCTGTTCTAAACAGGCCCCAACAAGCCCAAATCTAAAAAAAATAAAATAACAAAAAAGCTCAGAGGCTGTCAGTAAATTTCAATGCCAGAGAATACTGCAGTCTCGGTTTGAAATTCCCATTCCTAGGTTCTACTCCCAGAGATTTTTATTTCAAAGGACTGAGGTGATGTCAGGGGACCCATATTTTCAACAGGAACCTAGGTCTGTTCGAGAAACCACTGTCCCTTGATGGCTTAAAAAAAAGAGACTAAAACCACCACTAACTTGCTTTTGATGTTCCCACTCTGAATAAAAGATCTTCGAAGAGATGGTTAGCTCCCAAATTATTTGTATGCATCTCTGGAAAAACCACCCATTATTATCAGCTCAGTTTAAAGTAGATACTAAATACTTATTCTCTCAAGTGGCATATAAAATACAGTAACAGAACTCATTTTATTGCCCCCCCAACAAGATTACGAGGGCAAACAATTCAGTGCTTCTCTCTAACAGATGTTTCTAATCTGATCAAGGCACACAGACAGGAACCTGAAAATTTTTTGCATTCGTGGGGTTTAAAGGCCAACCTTGCTCTAGAAGATAAAATTCCAAAAAGATAAACTATGGTCCAATCAAGCATTATCTACTTCCCTAGAGACACATTCCAGCACTCCTGCCCAGCCCTCCCGCCTAGGATAGCACTCCACCCCTCTTTTTAAGCCAGTATCTCAGCCTGGGCCCTAAATAATATTCATTCCTAGCCAAGATTCCCTGACTTTCTTTTATCTCCAACATGTTATCTTCCTTTATGAAAAAATTTAGAAATTAAAAAATTAAAACACACACACCCCTCTCCTCAATCCTCAAATTCCTATTTTTCTCGCTCCTCGTTTTCATCACCAAAGGGCTGCAGAACTCTCCCTGTGCCCTGAGCGCCTCCACGTCCTCAAGCCTCTCCCACTCTTGAACACCTAGCAACCCAACGCACGCCCACTTTGTTACTAAGGCTAGCAATCCAAAGGCCTTTTCTCAGTCCGTCTTCCTGGACTTTTCTATTCTTTTCAAACTAGAGTTAGCTTTTATCTAATGGAAGACCGATCCACAGGCACCGATCGAAAGACGAGGGATGGACTCAGAGCCCGACTCCGGGCAGGTGTCTCTGAAGTACTTTAAAATCCAGGTGACTCTGACAACTCGCCGGCCACAACAGGCCCCAGGCTGAGATCAGCTGCGGTCAGTTGGGATTGGTTTCCTAGGAGAAACCCTGGGAGAAAGGGCTCCAAGGAGGAAGGAGCTTTTTCACGTTATTTAGCCCGCGGGGAAAGAGGTGCTGGAGAACGACCCCAGATTCGTGAGACGACCCCTGAATCGCTCCCCACTTGGCAGCATCTCGCCCGACTCCCCCGCCGACAGCAGAGGGAGCGCCGCGGTGGCGCGGGCAGCTGAGCCGGTGCCTCCCCTCCCGCTAGGCTCGGCCTCCGCAGGCCCCCAGTCTGGCCCCACAGCTGGGGCTGAGGCAGGACCGACCCACTGAGCCGGGCCGCACCGCGCTGGCCCCCAGGGCGCCCAGCCCCAGCGCGGGACCCCCACCCCGGTGCGCCCCACGGCGATGCCCACGCCGCGCCCGCCACTGTCCGCCCGCCCCCGTACGGGATTGCGCGTCCCAGGCGCCAGCGGAGCCCAGGCCCCAAGTACTCACCACAAACAAACGGCCTTGGCGAGCACCTCCCAGAGAAAGAGAAGGCGAGATGGGCCATGAGGACCGCCCCGCCACCCCGGAGGAGGTCCCCGAGTGCGGGCTCCGCCCCCTGCCCGCCCCGAGAGTTGCGTCGGCCAGGGCTTGGGGGCGGGTCTGCCAGTTTCTCTGCAGGCGTGGCGCTCCACCCCCCCGCCCCACGGACCCCACCCGGGCGATGGAAGAACTACGAGGGAGAGAGAGGAGTGGACATCTTGTCTTTTGAGAGATCTTAAAGCCTTGTGCTAATAATACTGAGCTAGGTGCTGGGTGCGTCCCACATCCATCCCCCTAAATGCTCACAAAGCATGGGTTAGCTCAAAGAGACGGTTAGTTCTGGTTTTACGTGTAATAGGAAACTGAGGCTTCAGAGGTTAGTAAACTTACCTTACATCACCCTGGCAGCTTTCAGCTTTCTCAACTACATAATGTACCAAATTACCTGCCTTTCCCATTTCGCAGGACGATTAAGAATATTAACTGAATAAATTGTGAGAAATCCTAACTTCTTCAAAGATATCATAACAGAAACTCAAGACAGAATCATATTTATAACTAAAGATTTAAGTGAAAAATCATGGTGGGTTCTGCTTAGGCAGGCAGAATAGCAGTCCAGATTCTCCAGGGCACCCTACCACACACGGGAAAGTAAGAGAGTCTCCAAGAATTACCCCAACCCAAAAGGACAAACCATGGGAAGAACCAGCACTGGGCCGTTGAACTCTAAGCAGGAGATCTGGGGCTTTGCTGAGGGCACATGGAGAGCTTCTGCCCACACTGTGATCTGGGACTGAAAGAAGGAGAGCCAAACCTGAGCCTTCAAAGAGTTACCAAGTCTCCTGTGCTCTAAGCAGAAGCAATGGAAACCCACTCTGAAGGATGCATCCTTGATTCAGACCCATAGGATTCACACAAATGCAAGTTAACAGCAACAACAACAAAATCGCCACTCATAGGAGGTCACACATAAGTGACAGTCAGCAGAACTGATACACAACAGATTAAGGATTCTCTAACACAGAATACAGAACTTTTTTTTTTTTTGAAAAATTTAAAGAAAAAGAGAAAAAAAAAGGACGCTCCTGGAGATTACTTACCAGTTATGATGGAGATAGAGTACCAGTACATTGGAGACATCCGGCAGATACCACCTTAATCAAGTACTCAAAGTTAAGTTCACCAGTAGTACAAATTGGCATCACACATGAGGTGGTTTTCTAAGGACATGACATCACCTTCATTGTATTCCTGACAAAAATACAGAATTGGAATTTAAACATGAGGAAACAGATAAGCCCAAATTAAGGGACATTCTACAAAACGACTGGCCTGCACACCCCCAAAATTTCCATGTCATAAAAGAAAGAAAAATAAAAAACCATTTCAGATTAAAGGAGACTGAAGAGATTTGACATCTGAATTTCTAGATTGAAAAAGAGTTGCCGCAAAGTATATTACTGAGACAATAGGAAGTGAAAATGTACAGTGTGATAGATTAAAAATGGCCTGAAATTCGTTGACATTCCTCTGGCTGAGAAATGGGTACATATTTCCCCTTCTTTTAAATCTGGGTTAGCCTATGACTGCTTTGACAAATGGAATAGAGTAGAAGTGAAGGAGTGTCAATTCTGAATCCAACCTTTATTTTTTTATTTATCTATTTTTTAATTTTTTTAAGATTTTATTTATTTTTCAACACAGAGAGAGATAGCAAGAGAGGGAACACAAGCAGGGGGAGTGGGAGAGGGATAAGCAGGCCTCCCGCCGAGCAGGGAGCTCCATGTGGGACTCAATCCCAGGACCCCGGGATCATGACCTGAGCCAAAGGCAGATGCCCAACAACTGAGCCACCCAGGTGCCCTATTTTTTTATTATTTTTTTTCTGAGCCCAACCTTTAAAAGGCAATTTCTGGGAGCATCTGGGTGGCTCAGTTGGTTAAGTGTCTGACTCTTGATTTTGGCTCAGGTCATGATTGCAGTGTCATGAGATTGAGCCCTGCTTCAGACTCCACACTGAGGGTGGAGTCTGCTTGAGATTCTCTCTCTCTCTCTCTCCCTCTGCCCCACCCCTGTGCTCTTTCTCTCTCTCTCTCTCTCAAAATAAATATATAAAATCTTTAAAAAGAAAAGGCAATTTCTGCTTCTTCCACTATGTTTCTTGAATTTGATCATTGTATTATGGTTATATAGGAAAGTGACTTTATTCTTAAGAATTATTTAATTGTCTGCAATTTCTCTCAAATGGTTCAGTTAAAGTCTGAGAGAGAATGAGAGAAAGCATGCAAAAATGTGGCAAAATGTTAACAACTGATTAATCTAGATGAAGTGTATACAGGTGTTCCTTGAATAATTTTTACAACTTTTCTAAACCTTGACATTTTACCCTCAAAAAAGTGCAAATAAAAGAGAAAGGATTAAATATCAAAGAGGAAAAAAAAACAATGACTTGACTTCCTCTTTTGGCCAAGATGAACTAATAAGGACAAGATGTACCATCCCAACTAAAGTATCTAAAACAAAACAAAACAAAAAAATAGACAAAATATCTATAACAACAGTTTTCAAGATACTCTATATGAAGCAACAAAGGATAGTGATCTCTGAGAACTAAGAAACTAACAAGGTGAGTCCCATAATTGCCCCAGTTTGCTACTTTGAGAGTTTCCAAGCATGGCAGAAGGAAGAGAAAGCTGAGACAGAGGCTGGCAGATTACTCGAGTTGAGAAAACAGACCCTAGGGTCCAGAGACCAAAGCAGGTAGAGTTCACATGACAGAATAACAGAAAGAAGACATATGCACAGAGACAGAATACTGGACAGATCCACTGAGTTCTCCCTCAAGTATTTATGACCAATGTATGCATCTAAGGAGACTGTTCTAGGCCCAGGAAAGAACCATATAAGGATTAGAGGCGGGTGCCTGGGTGGCTCAGTTGGTTAAGCAACTGCCTTCGGCTCAGGTCATGATGCTGGAGTCCCGGGATCGAATCCCACATCGGGCTCCCTGCTCAGCAGTGAGTCTACTTCTCCCTCGGACCCTCCCCCTTCTCATGCTCTCTCTATCTCATTCTCTCTCTCAAATAAATAAATAAAAAATCTTAAAAAAAAAAAAAAGGATTAGAGGGAATGGTTCTTGTCATTCACATTGGTCTAGGAATAGTACCTATTTCAATCAGCCAGACTGGAAAAACTCATAATTCACAAGGCACTGGGTAGAGTATTCAGGAAGATCTTGCCTCAGTAGTAGAGAAGTAGCCCTACAATGAGCACTGCTTCAGACCTACCTACTAAAAAGTGAAAACAAGATCCCAAAGGACCAAACTATATCCAAATAACTTAAGTATCTCCCAGAAAAAAAGCACAAGAAGATTTATAGAGCTATAAAAATAGTCAACACTGAACAAGGTAAGATTCACAATGTCTAGCATCCAAACAAAGATTACCAATTATACAAAGAGTCAAGGAAATACAACCAATGGGGGAGAAAAATTAGTGACAAGCAACCCAGAACTGACACAGATGTTAGAATTAACAGAAAAGAACATTAAGACAGTTATTATAACTGTATTCCATATATTCAAAAAGTTAGAAACACAGAAAATATAAAGGAAGACCCAAATTAAACTTGTAGAAATGAAAAATAAAATGCATGACAATATCATATAGGCCAGAAAGAGATAAATGAAAGTATATATTGTAGGGTTCTTATATTATGTGTGAAATGGCATAAGATCACTTTAAGATACACTAAGATAGATTAAATATATATATTATAAACAGTTAAGCAACCACTAACATAAAAAAATAAAGAATTATAAGTAATAAAGCAACAACAGAGATAAAATCAAATCAAAAAGAAACTTGATTAGTCCAAAAGAAGGTAGAAAACCAGGAAAGTGAGAACAAATAACAGGCAGGACAAATAGAAAACAAATAGCAAAAGGATAAACTCAAATCTAACACCTTAATAATCAAAATAAATGTAAATGGTATAAACTGCCTGATTAAAAGGAATAGGTTGTCAGGTTAAATAAAAAAGCAAGCCCCAACTATATGCTGCCTACAAAAAAGTGCACTTTAAATATAAAGATAAGGGGCTCAGGGATAAGGGGATAAGGGATCAGTTGGTTGGGCAACTGCCTTCAGCTCAGGTCAAGATCCTGAAGTTCCAGGATAGAGTCGCACATCGGGCTCCCTGCTCAGCGGGGAGTCTGCTTCTCCCTCTGACCCTCCTCCCTCTCATGCTCTCTATCATTCTCTCTATATAAATAAACAAAAATCTTTAAATTAAATAAATAAATAAATAAATATAAAGCTAATATAATAAATAGGTTAAAAGTGAAAGGATGGAAATAGAGAAACTATGCTAACACTAGCCAAAGGAAAATGAGATTAACTACTTTAAAATAAAACAAAATAAATTTCAAACCAAAGACTATTACCAGGGATCAAAAGGTCATTTTATCACTATAAAGATAAAGGGGTCAATTCATCAAGTGGAAATAACAGTCTTAAACATTTATGAACATAATAATAGTGCTTCAAAATACATGAAGTTAAAATTGATAGAACTGCACAAAGAAATAGATGAATCCAAAATTATAGTCGGAGATTTTAACACTCCTCTTTCAATAATTGCTAGACCATGTATGCAGAAAATCAGTATGGATATAGAAAATTTGAATAACACTATTAATTACTTGATCTGATTGACATTTAGAGAACACCCAACAATAGCAGAATACACATTCTTCTCAAGTGCACAGAGAACTATTTTCAGCCATAGACTTAATAAAATTCAATAGGATTCAAGTCATACAACCTATGTTCTCTGACCACAGAAAAATTAAATTAAAAATCAACAACTAAAAGATCCTTGGAAAGTCCCCAACAATTTGGAAACTAAACAACACCCTTCCATATAACTGGCAGATTGAAGAAGACATCAAAAGAGAAATTGAAAAGTATTTTGAACTGAATGAAAATGAAAACAACATATCAGAATCTGTAGATGCCATTAAAGTAGTACTTAAGGGAAAACTTACAGCACTGAATGTCTGTATTAGAAAAAAAGAAAGGTCTTAAATCAGTGATCTCAACTTCTACCTTACAAACCTAGAAAAGAAAGAGCAAAGCAAATGTAAAGCAGAATAAAGGTAGTAATAAAGACCAAGGCAGGAACCAATGAAATAGAAAAGAAGAAAACAATAGAGAGAATCAAATAAAACAAAGGCTGGTTTTTTTCAGAAAATCAATAAAATGGACTAAGCTTTAGGTAGACTAATCAGGAAAAAAAGAGAAAAGACAAATTATCAATATCAGAAATACAGAGTTGACATCACCATATATTCTACAGGTATTAAGGATAAAAGTAGGTCTTTTTATAGTTCATAAGTGTGATGATTGAGTATTCACACTATTTTGTGACATGTGCCTCCTTCAAACCTTGTTACGACTACAACATATTACCCATCTGACATGAAAAAAAAAACAAGAAAAAAAAGATAAAAATAAGATTATTGTGAATAGGGTGCCTGGGTGGCTCAGATGGTTAAGCGTCTGCCTTCGGTCAGGTCATGATCCCAGGGTCCTGGGATCAAGTCCCGCATCGGGCTCCCTGCTCCTTGGGAGCCTGCTTCTCCCTCTGCCTCTCTCTCTCTCTCTCTGTCTCTCATGAATAAATAAATAAAATCTTTAAAAAAAGATTATTATGAATAATAATAACTTTATGCCAATAAATTTCACAACATAGATAAAATGGACAAACTCCTTGAAAGACATGAATTACCCCAGCTCACACAAGAATAGATAACCTAAAAAGCCCTATATCTATTAAAGAAGCTGAAATTGTACTTAAAAACCTTCCCACACAGAAAATCCCAGGCCCACATAGCTAGAAGAAATAATACTAACTCTCTAGAAATTAGTATTTGTACTAATTCTATAGAAGGAAGAAATAATACTAATTCCACACCAAATTTTCCAAAAAAATTGAAGAAGAGGGAGTACTTCCCAACTCATTCTATAAGGCCAGCGTTACCCTAACTCCAAACCCAGACAAAGATATTACAAGAAACAAAACTATAGACTAATATCTCTTGTGTATATAGAGGCAAAAAAATCTAAACAAAACTTTAACAAATTGAATTTAATGGCATAAAAAAGGATAACACAACATGACCAAGTGGGGTGGATTCATCCCAAAATTGCAGAATTCGTTTAAAGTTCGAAAATCAAACAGTAATTCACCATATTAGCAAACCAAAGGAGAAAAGCCATATAATCATCTCAATAGAGACAAACGCTGCATTCGACAAAATCTAATATTTATTACTAATAAAAATTTTTGGCAAGCTATGAATATGAAGGAACTTCTTCAACCTGATAAAAGACATTTACAAAATACTGACAGCTAACATCATATTCAATGGTGAAAGACTGAATGCTTTCCCACTAAGATCAGAAACAAGATAGAGGGATGTCTTCTGTCACCACTTCTATTCAACATTATATATAGATACAAAAATTATAAACATAATTTCAACAAATTAAACAATATATAAAAAAGGATACTACATCATGACCAAGTGGGATTCATCCCAAGAGGGATTCAACCCTGCAAAAATCAATCAATGTAATTCAACATATTAGCCAACTAAAAAGAAAAACCAGATGAAATCATATTTCTAAAAAAGAAATAAAAGGAGTCCAGATTGGAAAGAGAGAAGAAAAATTGTCTTTTTCATAAATAACATGATTGTCTCTGTAGAAATTCCAGTGTAATATACAAAAAAATGCTACAAAAACTAATGAGTTTAGGGAGATACAAGATACAACATCAATATACAAAAATGAGTTGAATTTCTATATACTGGCAATGAACAATTGGAAATTGAAATTTTAAGATAGCATCAAAAAATATGAAAGACTTAAGGATAAATGTGACAAAATATGTGAAAGGTCTTAAACTGAAAATGACAAAACATTGCTGAGAGAAATTCAAGAGACCTAAAAGAATAGAAATGTAAGCTTTGTTCATGGGTCCGAAGACTCAATATTGTCAAGACGTCAACTCTCCCCAAAGTGATCTGTGTGTTCAATGCATTTCTAACAAAAATCCCAGCAGGTTTTTCTTTGTCCCAGAAACTGACAAAGTGAAAATCATAATGAAATGCAAAGGAACTAGAATTCCTAAAAACAACTTTGGAAAAAATACTATATGATTTTGAGAATTACTGTAAAGCTACCATAATTAAAACAGTGCAATATAAGCATAAAGATGGACAGATTAATGGAATACAATCGAGATTCCAAAAATAAAGGCACCTACCTGGCTCAGTCAGTAGGACATGTGACTCTTCATCTCAAGGTCATGAGTTTGAGCCCCACATTGGGGGTAGAGTTTACTTAGTAAAAAAAAAAAAAAAAAAATTTTAAGATTCCAAAAATAAAATCATGTAAATATGACTTTTGACAAAGGGACAAATGCAATCAAGTAGAGAAAGGATAGTCTTTTCAATAAGTAGTGCTTGAACAACTAGTTATTCCTTAAAAAAAAACACCTCATCTTAACATGTACAAAAATTAACTCAAAATGAATGACAAACCTAAATGTAGAACTTCAATCTATAAAACGTCTAAAAGAAAATACAGAAAGAAATCTTTTAAACTGGACTTCAATAATTAAAACTGCTCTTAGAAAAACACTGTTTAGAAAATGAAAAAGCACTAAAACCAGATAAAGACACCACAAAAAATGTGAATTATAGGCCAATATCTCTCATGAATATAGATGCAAAAATCCTCAACAAAATATTAGCAAACCGAATCCAACAATACATTTAAAAAAATCATATACCACAATCAAGTGGGATTTATTCCCAGGATGCAAGTGTGGTTCAATATCCACAAAACAATTTACATGATATGTCACATCAATAAGAGAAAGGATAAAAAACATACGATCATATCAATAGGTGCAGAAAAAGCAGTTGACAAAGTACAGCATCCATTCATGATAAAACCCTCTGCAAAGTAGGTCTATAGGGAACAAACCTCAACACAATAAAGGCTTTGTATGAAAAAAACCACAGCCAAAATCATACTCAGTGGGGAGCAACTGAGAGCTTTTCCTCTATGGTCAGGAATAAGACAGGGATGTCCACTCTCACCACATTTATTTAATATAGTACTGGAAGTCCCAGCCACAGCAATTAGAAAACTTAAAGAAATAAAAGGCATCCAAATTGGTAAGGAAGAAGCAAAACTGTCACAATTTGCAGATGACATAATGCTATATATAGAAAACCATAAAGACTCCACCAAAAAAACTACTAGAACTGATAAATGAATTCAGTAAAGCCACAGATACAAAATCAAAGTACAGAAATCAGTTGTATTCCTACAGGCTACTAATGAAGCAGCAAAAAGTGAAATTAAGAAAACAATCCCATTTATGCACCCAAAACAATAAGATAGCTAGGAATGAACTTAACCAAAGAGGAGAAAGACCTATACTCTGAAAACTATAAAACACAGATGAAAGAAATTCAAGATGATGCTAAGAAATGGCAAGATAGGGGTGCCTGGATGGCTCAGTCTAGTTAAGCGTCTGCCTTAGGCTCAGGTCATGATCCCAGGATCCTGGGATCGAGCCCTGCATTGAGCCCTGCATCGGGCTCCCTGCTTGGCAGGAAGCCTGCTTCTCCCTCTCCCACTCCCCCTGCTTGTGTTCCCTCTCTCGCTGTCTCTCTCTCTCTCTGTAGAATAAATAAATAAAATCTTTAAAAAAAAGAAAGAAATGGCAAGACATTCCATGCTCACAGATTGGAAGAACAAATAATAGTTAAAATGTTTATACTACCCAAAGCAATCTACAGATTTAATGCAATCCCTATCAAAATAAAAAGAGCATTTTCACAGAACTAGAACAAACAATCCTGGGGTGCCTGGCTGGCTCAGTTGGTAGAGCAAACGACTCTTGATCTCAAGGTCGTGAGTTTGAGCCCCACATTTCATGTAGAGGTGTAGAGATTACTTAAAAAAAAAAAAAGGTGTAGAGTAAACAATCCTAAGATTTGTATGGAACCACAAAAGACCTTGCATAGCCAAAGCAATCTTGAAAAATAAAACTGGGGGTATCACAATTCCAGATTTCATATATTGCAAAGTAGTAATTAAAATAGTATAGTACTGGCATAAAAATAGACACACAGATCAATGGGATAGAACAAAAAAACCCAGAAATAAGCCCACAATTCTATGATCAATTAATTTTCAACAAAGGAGGAATGAATATACAATGGGAAAAAGTCTCTTTGACAAATGGTGTTGGGAAAACTGGTCAACTATATGCAAAAGAATTAAACTAAACCACTTTCTTCCACCATATGCAATAATAAACTCAAAATGGATTAAAGACTTAAATGTGAGACCTGAAACCATAAAAATCCTTGAAGAGAGCACAGGCAGTAATCTCTCTGACATTGGCTATAGCAACTTTTTTCTAGCTATGTCTCCTGAGCAAGAGAAAGAGAAGCAAGAATAAACTATTGAAACTACATCAAAATAAAAAGCTTCTGCATAGTGAATGAAATAATCAACAAAACTAAAAGGCAGCCTACAGAATGGGAGAAGATATTTGCAAATGACATGTCCAATAAAGGGTTAGTATCTAAAATATATTAAAAAACTTATACAACTCAATACCCAAAAAACAATCCAATTAAAAAATGGGCAGAAGATATGAACAGACATTTCTCCAAAGAAGACACGCAGATGGCCAACAGACACGTGAAAAGATGCTCAGCGTCACTCTTCACCAGGGAAATGCAAATCAGAACCACAGTGAGATATCACCCCATACCTGTCAGAATGGCTAAAATCAAAAACTCAAGAAACAACAAGTGTGGTTGGTAAGGATGTGGAGAAAAGGAACCTTCATGCCCTGTTGGTGCAGCCACTGTGGAAAACAGTATGGATGTTTCTTACAAAATTAAAAATAGAACCATCCTATGACCTATGTGTATACATATGCCAAAATGATCAAATTGTGCATAGCACTATGGAAACACATGGGATAATGTTGTTATAATCTGTAAGTGGAAGGTGCCTTTATAAGCATGATCAATACTCATAAATTACAAAAGAATACACAGATACATTTAAAATATTTTTTAAAAATTGCATGGCAAAAGCATAAAAAAAGTCAAAAGACAAATTTGGGGAAAGCATCAGCAATATTACAGATAAAAGATTAACGTCCTTAATGTAAAAAAAGTTTACAAGCCAGTGAGAAAGTTCAACAAACCAATAGTAAAATGGGAAAAATATATGAAGTAACATCTTATAGTTAAGAAAATGTAAAGGGTTGGGGCGCCTGGGTGTCTCAGTCGTTAAGCGTCTGCCTTCAGCTCAGGTCATGGTCCCAGGGTCGTGGGATCGAGCCCCGCATCGGGTTCCCTGCTCCGCGGGAGGCCTGCTTCTCCCTCTCCCACTCCCCCTGCTTGTGTTCCCTCTCTCACTGTGTCTCTCTCTGTCAAATAAATAAAATCTTTAAAAAAAAATGTAAAGCCATCATTATTTTATGAGAAGATCCTCATTCTTATAAAATAAATGAAATTCAAATGCCAATTAAAATCACACTGAGAGAATTAGTGAACAGACTTTCAATAATTGCATTGTTGTGAGTGTGGGATAACAGTCAATCTTCTACTTAGCTAGTAAGAGTATAAATTAGTATGATTTCCATTGAGGATAATTTGGCAATATTATCAAACCTTAAAAAATGCACATTGCCTCTGACCCAACAATTCTTCCCTAGATATTTATTCTACAGATATTCAAGCATATGTGTCTACAAAGACATTCAATAAAGCGTCATTTGTCATAGGCAAATCAGAAATGAATTGCCCTCGATAGGACCCAAATATACTTGTATGCTTGTAAAGGCATAAAATATCTCAAAGATAATACATAAAAACTAATGAGAGTAGTTACTTCTGGAAAAAAGAACTGAATGGCTGAGGGACAAGTGTGAAAGGAAGACCAAGTTTTCACTATATATCTATTATTTCCTTTTAAATTATGTAATATGTACATTTACTACCTCTTCACAAACAAAATAAAAAGTAGTATAATTAAAATCTGGAAGTTCTTAGCGATGTTGATAGGAAAAGCATGTTTAAAGAGAATTTAAAATTTAAAAATATTTAATTTAAAATTTAAAAAGAAAGTCAATTGCAAACTCTAAGTAAAACAAAAAACTTTTAAAAACGTCGCATGAAATATGAGGCAAACTGTGTGATGTGATTTGAGCAAGTTATGCAGTTTAAGAAAGAAGAATCCACTTGGCCTTGATGTTTGTTTCATTCTCTTTTGAATAACTCGGGTTTAGAGATGTGGAAGTAGTTTATCTTCTGAGCAAATCACTCTGTATTCTGTAGGAAATAATATTTGCATGAGCATAAACTATACATCATAAATTTATTGATCTCAATTCTTAGAATCAATCCATAGATAAAATGCAGAAAAATTAATTATACTGACAGAAAAAAATGCAAACGGTATAAACCCTAACATTATAAATGTAAGGGTAGTGAAGAGAGAAATTGAGTGGTGGCTAAGGGCATAGGGTGGCAGTGAGGGGACAAGAAGAGGTGAAGACTAGTTTGAGGGTGCTGTTTTTCTCGTACTACTTTGTAGTGAATCAAGAGTTACTACCTACATTGATAGAACAAGAATTCAAAGGTATTTAAATTTACAATGATAAAGGTACCCGGGGCTCAGTCCACAGGGCATGAGACTCTTGATCTCAGGGTTGTGAGTTCAAGCTCCACATTGGGCGTGGAGCCTACTTAAAAAAAAAAAAAAAAAAAAAAAACTTAATGATAAGCAATAGAAAAATGGGAAATAATATAATTAAGAAAGCACATGGAGGTAGAAAGCAATGGAGTGTCTCAATGAGGTATATTTCTCAACATTCATAACATGAAGTTAACAAACACCAAATAAAGTAAATAAATCAAGAAAGTGTTATCTGCGTAGAGTTCACAATTATAATACTAACTACCAAAAGAATTAAAAGCAAACTCTTGAAGGTGATAAGACATGGGTGTAAAGGAGAGGTTTGAGGGATGGAGCAGGAAACTTTTATCTTTTTTCCATTTAATACCATTCTGTACCTTTTGAATTTTTTGACCAAGTTCATGTATTACCTTTATAATAGATATTCCTTATACAATTTTATCATTTTAGTTTTGTTTAATTTTAGATTTCAGGCACATGAGGAAAATATAACGTATCTATTTTAAAGTTTTATGGTCTGACCATTGCTGTTTTCCAGATAAAGCTAAGCTACTTCACAGCCAAATTCCACACGGTGGTATTTTCCAAAGAAACACTAACCCGCATCCAAAAATAACAGTAAAGCAATTTAAATCCTTACAGCACTGTCATGAAAACATCAAAAGGGGATTCCACTCATAATACATAACAAAACTTCTTAAAATCTTCTTTCTCTGACCCTCTCTCAATATCTCACACCATATGGTAGCTTCTCCCAAATCTCTATCCTTCTCTTGAAACTTCCACTCCACACAGCCCACACTGCTCCCAGTCTCCTTTTACTCACCACTTTCCTCCCTTTCCTTTGTGGGCCCGTTCTCTTCTAAATATCTGCCCATTCAAATATAAATCAGGCTTCCTCTATATCCATTTCAGACCTTACCACAAGGGTCTTTCTTCTTAGTCTGGGGAAACCAGCATCATTGTAATGTTATTCCTAAAAGAAAATCAAATTCTAATTTCCAAAAGATCTGCCCCGAACAAACATTTGAGACATATTCTGCTGGAATTTAGTTATGAAGCTGTAGGTTTCTCTCCTACAGGCATCCTAAAGATAAGAGCTGGGTCTTATTCATTTTTGTATTCGGGTAGACAATGACATGCTTCACACATAGTAACACTTCTCCACCAAGGCACATTTTACTGTTGAATTGTAATTTGGAATTGAGCTTTTATGGGAGAGAGTGGGGGAGAAGAAGAGGAAGGAAGCTAATGTTTACAGAGTACCTACTAGGGAGCAGGCACTATGCGTTTATGGTGACGATATATCTTTCTACCTTCTTTTCTGGATCAGTAATTCTCAAATTGGAGCAAGAAAAAGCAATGTGGAGGAATACAAGTAGTTTGAAAAAAACCCTCCATGTGATGCTATTATTCCTGACTGTGTGTATAAGCACACACATCATAAAACACTCACATATCCTGACAGATATAAACTAAGACACTTCTACAAACAGTAATGTGTCCAAAATACTGTTTGGCCTTAAGTGTTGAGGATGGGAGAGTAAGATAAAGAACCATGGATGGAAACTCTGTGTTTGTGTGTATTTGTTGTATGTGTCTATATAACGCATACAAACTCAAAGATGCCCACTAGGGGCGCCTGGGTGGCTCACTCGTTAAGCGTCTGCCTTCGGCTCAGGTCATGATCCCAGGGTCCTGGGATCGAGCCCCACATCGGGCTCCCTGCTCGGCGGGAAGCCTGCTTCTCCCTCTCCCACTCCCCCTGCTTGTGTTCCTTCTCTCGCTGCGTCTCTCTCTGTCAAATAAATAAATAAAATCTTAAAAAAAAAAAAAAAAGATGCCCACTAGATGGCAAGCCCACATTTCAAATGTTAACAATTACTGTGATGCCCCTGCTGGGCATTTTAATAATTCAAGCCAAATTCCTATAAGGCCGAGGTATCACATACAGGTTAAGAAGTATACAAGTTAACTTTGTGGTGATGGTCTTACAAATACTTCCTAGAAATAGAGTCTGAATTTATAGCTCCACAGTTTCTAAAATCTGCTGACTTGTTTTCCAGCCAAAATATAGTATTAATGGAGGTAAATTAAATTCCCTTATTAGATCATCCGATTTCATAATTTGGCTTCGATATGAATTAATTGCAGGACTAAAGCAAGTGGCAAGGCCAGGATTTGACCCCACGTAGTTTACTCACAGAAGCCAGGCCTTAACCGGGATGCATCTCCACCCTTCTCTAGGATGAAAGGGAAGAAGCCAAAGAGGAACGCTAGTGCCCTTCCCCCTAGGTTAGCCACCTCCCTCTGTTCCTCCCTTTACCCCCACATCACTGCCAGCCTTAGCTGACAATGCCCTGCTCAAAATTCTCCAGTGGCCACCCCTTACAGGATCAACTCTGAGCTAGCACAAGCTGGATACGCCACCAATCTCTCCCACACCCAAACCCACTGATTTGTTTTCATTCCTTGAACAAGTTCTGGGGTCACTCACCTCCACGTCTCTAGAAATGCTATCCTTGCAATCCTGGAAAACCTCACCCCTGCTCTCTGCAGGAACAAGTCATCAGCCTTCAGGATTCCCCCACGGTCACCTCATCAAAGGTGCCCACTCGGACTTTGCCAGGAATTGGGCCCTCCCATTTCAATGCTCCCATCAAGCCATTTATCTCATGCTTTGGCAATCGCCAGTGTGCCTGGCTCTCCTGCCACCGGAGGGAGCACTCCAGGGTTGGTGTCTTTGCAGCTTTGTGTCCTCAGCACCAAACCTTGTGTCTGGCCTACAGAGGACGCACAGTAAATTTGGCTGCTTGAATAAATGAATAAACACAAGAGTGTAAACGGTCAGACTGCCGACTCTCTTAAAAATCCCAGCGTTTGGGTCATGGGATATAGAGGGAGGTAACTCCTACTGAATCCCTTGCAGAGGTGTGGACTGCGATGGAAGAACAAGGGGCCAGAGCCAGAGAGGCCTGCTCAGGGGGGGTTGCAGGGCTATTACAGTGAGTCCACAGAGCTTACTTGCTCTGGTGTCCCAAGGATAGTTCTTCAAAACATTAAAATACATGGGAAGGATTCCCCCTCACAACCTTCTATATCCCACCATCCTCTACAATCAGGTGAATCCCTGGCTATTTTTGTAACTACTCTCTTTGATTTCCTTTGGAACTCTCCTTGACCTCCTTTGAAATGAGCCTTCTTTGCTTAATATCAATGCCAGCTGGAGATTCAGATATTTTCTGGGGGCTCCACCAAGAGATATCTTCCGAGATTTCTTGGCCATTAGAGAAACTGGTTTCAGTGCAGGACTTGGGAGCTAGCTCTGCTCATTAACTATGTCAGCTACATTAGTCAGCTAGGGCTGCCATAGCAAAGTACCACAAACTGGGTAGGTTAAACAACCGAAATTTATTATCTCACAGTCCTGGAAGCTAGAAGTCAAGATCAAGGTGTTGGCAGGGTTGGTTCTTTCAAAGGGATGTGAGGCAAAATCTGTTCCATGCCTCTCCCCTAGTTCCTGGTGGTTCCCTGGCAATCCTTGGCATTTCTTAGCATCACCTCAATTGCTGCCTTTGTCTTCACATGGCATTCTCCCTGTGTGCCTGTCTGTGACCACATTTCTGTATTTTATGTAGCAGATACCAGTCGTATTGGATCAGAGACCCATCCTACCCCAGTTTGTCCACATCTTAACTTAGTTACATCACAACCACCCTATTTCCGAAGAAAGGTCACCTTCTGAGGTCCTGAGAGTTAGAACCTCAACATATGATTTTTGAGGGAACACTATTCAACTCAGAACATTGGCCATATTTTCCACAGCAAAAATTAGGACACCCTCATTTCCATATGGTGTGACATTAGGACAGAATGTTTGGAATCAGGACTATCTGGGAAATGTGGGGGTTTAGGGAACATCATTTTTAAAAGTAATCCAGGCAAGTGCATGTTAATCTGCAGGGTTTTAAAACATCCCTAAGTAGTGGCGCCTGGGTGGCTCAGTCGGTTAAGCGCCCGCCTTCGGCTCAGGTCCTGATCCCGGGGTCCTGGGATCGAGCCCCGCATCGGGCTCCCTGCTCAGCCGGGAGCCTGCTTCTCCCTCTCCCACTCCCCCTGCTTGTGTTCCCTCTCTAGCTGTCTCTCTCTCTCTCTGTCACATAAATAAAATCTTTTTAAAAATTAAAAAAATAAAATAAAATATCCCTAAGTAGATATCCAATTGAAGAAGTTCTAAGTACCTAGAATTAGAGCAGACACCTGTCACTGCTGTAAATCATCAGGTCCCATGGAATCAGAGAGGACTTCCCATGAAATCAAATCAACATAAAATGAATAGATGCTAGATAGGGAGATAGACACACACACATATATCTTTGAAAGAGTGCACAAGTAGGTGAGATTTGTGGGGGCGCCTGGGTGGCTCAGTCGTTAAGGGTCTGCCTTCAGCTCAGGTCATGATCCCAGGTTCCTGGGATCCAGCCCCGCATCGGGCTCCCCGCTCAGCGGGAGGCCTGCTTCTCCCTCTCCCACTCCCCCTGTCTGTGTTCCCTCTCTCGCTGTCTCTGTCTCTGTCAAAAAATAAATAAAATCTTTAAAAAAAAAAAAAAAAGAAAAAAGTAGGTGAGATTTGTGTACATTCTACTAGCTTCTTTTAAGAGCATATGGAGAATTAATTACTTGTGTATTGAGGATTGAAAAAAGCAGAATGTTCCCTGAAATAGAGGTAAGACTTTTCAAATGTGATTTTTATTACAAACTGGTATCATTTTCCCACCAAGAACAACCCCCACGACCTTGTAAATATATATACATAAATATATAAATATATATAAGGTATAATATATATATACGTATATATAAGGTATAATAAAAAACAACAGAAATATATTATCCAATTTCCAATTTCCAAGTGTTCACAATTTTAGGGGTAGAATTATATACTGAAGATAACTTATATCTGTAACCTATTATAACTCCTGCCCTCAAACTAATTTTTGCATACTGTGTTCCCAAGATAGAAATAAAAACAGGTCTGGGGACACCAGAGATGCAAGAAAAGTATGTTAAAAAAAAAAACCTCACAGGGCCATAATGGAGCCACTTAAGTTAAAGCCCCAGGTCAGTAAACCAAGACTTAATACCTAAGCTAACTGCAGTTCCAACCCCCCAGGAATGCAGCCTTTAACCAGTTAACATGGGAACTTCCTGGTCAGCACTAGGAAATGTACTGATAGACCCCTTCCATTCCCCTTAGGAGGGCAACCCTGCCCAAAACAATGGCTTCTTTGCTAATCACTTCCTTTTCTCTGCTCCCTCTTTTACCTTTAAAAACCTTTCCCTTTTGGCAACTTGATGGGGCTCCTTTCTATTTGCTAGATGGGGATGCTGCCCAATTCATGAATCATTTAATAAAGCCAGTGAGATCTTTACATTTTACTTGTTTGAATTTTTGTGACTCAACAGATTTGGTGGCAGCAACAGGATCCAAAGTGAACTCATCTGGCAACATTCGGGAACAAGAAACACAGGTGTGGCCCCCTGTGAACACTTCTGGGTTCGCTGTCTTTCTCACCGTCTCCAAGGGCCCTTGGTGAGTTCCTCTTGGTTGAGCTCCACTCTGTTTGTCTTTGAGCTTTGGATCTAATTGGCTTTCCCTTCCAGGGCAGGGCAGCTCAAGTTGGCAGATGGTTCTGCCTGGAGCCCAGCTGAGCTGGCAGAAGTGTCAACCAGAAGCCAAGCCCCAGATGTTCAGACCCCAATTCCCCAAGTAGAAAACCCCAAGACCTTACTTAGCTCTGTCCCTGGATTCCATGCTGGGAACTGTTGGTGGCAGCTGCAGTTCTCATGCCTTGGGGTTGGCTGGATCCATCCCTTCTGCAGTCCAACATCCCATGGAAATTGGTGGTAGTGTGCAGGTGGTCCTGTGGGCAGGATGCCATAACATCTCTTGGTCACTGCCGATATATTAAGGTGCACATGTTTGTTTGTCTTGTTTTGTGTATATAAAAGGTATTACTAAGGGAATCTCAGAAATCAGAAAGCGGCAAAAATTGGTAGGCCCAGGTCAAGCATTTAAAGGCTGTTTGTTAGAGGGCTTGCCACCTCAAAAAGACTCCCGTAATAGGGTAATTTGGTCTGAAAACAGGTTGGGTGGACCCGCCAACTTCAAAACCTCATGCAACGAGGTACGCTATAAAACATTCCACAATTCCCAACCCACAGCCTGTCCCTCTTCTAGGTATTAGTTTGGCTCTGAGAAAACCAAAAGTCCAGGTAAAAGAAAGGGGATCCTTTACATCCAAGGAACTGAGCCTGCCACTTTCAAGCATACCTGTTTATGTTATGTCCAAGAACTAAAGTCCCGGAAGTTGCAGATTATCTACAAAAATGGCAAAATCCTACTAAAAGCAACCTAAAATTACAATGGCCCTTATGGGGGATGTTGCAATTAGATAAGACCATTTAAGAAGGGCACTTAAAAGCAAGGGTCCCCAAAGAAGACAGAATGAAATACCTGTTTTAATCAGCAAGCAGAAGCTTCCAAAAGGTTTTGAAATTCCAAAATAGCTTCCTTGAAAGTTTTGCTGCAAAGAGCTGATAAAAAAAAAATGTAAAAGACACAGAGAATCCCTTCTTGGCCTTTTGGCTAAGATCAAGTGTAAAAGACACAAGAGGTACCAAAAACAAAAAGCTGTAAAACTGATGTAATTCTTAATGCTTCCCTTTTTATCCTCCTTTATTTGAATACTCGTTCTAAGTTTCCTCTGAATTGACTTTACCCGACCATAAAGGCCATTCAAAGTTCGTCTATCCTTTACCATCCCGCAAATTTCCCCTATTTATCCCAAACATCTTATAAATTATTGGCCTTAAGAAACCAAAATCCTTCTTGGAGAAATTTATATTCTTTGTGGGCCTCTTTTTTTTTTTTTAAGATTTTATTTATTTACTTGTCAGAGAGAGAGAAAGAGAGCACAAGCCGGGGGAATGGCAGGCAGAAGGAGAGGGAGAAGCAGGCTCCCCGCTGAGCAGGGAGCCTGATGCTCCCTGAGGTAGAAAAATTTTTCTACCTCTGGGTGTTATTGATAAAATTAATTTGTAAAACAGTCCTTTGTAGTTGGTTTAAAAGCAAGCACTTGTAGGTTTGGGTATTCTAAAAATTTCAGAAAGATCTAAACTAATCCAAATGTTTTTCAGGTTCACATAATCTGGGAAAATATTCAGTATTAAAGCAAATTTAAGGTTGTTGGTTTGCCTACAATAGACATGTCTTTAGAGTTATCAGCATTAAATATAAAACGTTTATTCTGCCTGGATTTACTGAAAGTCAAAAAAGTTCATACTATTTATGTTGCAAAATTTGCCAGAAAAAATAACTTAGAATAATGGTTGACTTTGTCTAATGTGTAATGAAGTTTTTGTGAGTAACCTAAACATAAGAACAAGTAAGTTAAATAGATGTAAATAAGATAAAAAGGTTTTAGATAAACTTTCTAAATAGTTTCCCCCAAATCTTTTTGGTAACCTGAAATCTAAAAGTTTCATTAAGGGAGGAGTTAAGTTCATTAAATATCTAAATCATTTCCAAATAAGATAATATAGTGAAACATTAATTATTGAACATTAGTTTATTTACTTTTTGTTTCCTTATTACAAAGAAACTAAAGATAAATCTTGAACTGTTGATAAACATGTTTTGTGCTTTTTCAGAGATGATACAATGAAGAAGAACATTTCTAGAAATTATAAAATGTATTCATAAATTTATCTAAAGAATACTGGTGTAACAGTTCACAATTTCTTACTTCTTCCACTAGAAATTAGTTTCTAAGGGTTAAGGATTCTAATTAATATATGTGGTTAAAGCTATTAAAAATAATAAGAGAAATATCTCTGTATGCAAGAAAAGTAGGATGTGTGTTTTCTGTAAAAGAAGGTATGGGAAATAGAAATGCATTTTTGTCAAGGGAAAAGAAAGTAATTTTGTCCTAAAGTGAGACTGGTTGTTTAAAGAGGGACAACTTAGGACAAAATCTGAATGTAAAAAGAAAGTTGTAGAAGATTTATGAAAAAGCAATCCTTGGAAAGAAGTTTTATGTATGGTCAGTACTGGCTAAGATTAAACTAAACTTAGGTAGATAAATGAGTTTTAATATCAAAAGTATACTGAGGCAAAATTAAAATTTTGTTTTCTCTTTGGTAAGAGGACAAAGTTTTCTTGGACTACTGGTCTGCTCTTAGTAAGAAATTGTAAACAATAGCTTTTCTTTACCTTTAAAGTTATCTGCTTAGAAAACAAGGATTCTGTGCTTTGCCAAAATAATTTCTTATGTTTATTAGGTCTTTGATTACTTAAGAAAATTAAGTCTTAATAGTAAAAGAATTAAACTTTGTTCACAAATATATAACCTGCATTTCCCTTTAAGATCTTTTATTGTCACTTAGATTAAACGGATAATTAGGTATTATTTCATAATGATCTGTGATCCTATTTAATCAGATGTTCAGATCTTTTGCTATTTTTGACATACTTCCAAAAATCAAATTCTAAAGTGAATTCTTTTGACCACAGTCTAACTGAGGAGATCCAGAGGGCCCTGGAACATTTCAAGGTTTTGTTTTCATCGTAAGTGAGAGATAGTAAGCTAAAGAGGCTTATTTAGTATGTTAAATTACATGGGAAACATTGCCAAATAAATGATGCTAAACCTTCTTTGACTATATTTGTGTAGGTACACATCATTAAAATAACTGTTCTAGAGATTGTATGAAACTCCTAGAAACCTGATATTTCTTAATACGCTATTAACGTAAAGTGTTGTATGTCATGGAAATAACCAAATTTCCTTGTCATTTTCATTGTAATGAACTATCAGATCTTTAGCCATGGTCACTTTTAAGTCCCTTGTCATTTACAGTTATTGTTTTACTCTAATGCTTTTGCAAATGTGTCTTTTCCAGTGAAATTCATGGAAAGGAATCTGACAAGTACTGTAGAATACAGATTTCTGATAACCTTCAGCTTATACAACGAACTGGCATTTAGAAACTCTCAAAGACTGTCCTGGAATCTCCTCGGAAGGGACTCTCCTGGGTCCTCATCACTAACATATGGCAGACCAACTTCAGGGACTTCACCTTGCCTATACACATCACAGCTGAAGAGGGCTCCACCTGACACCTACTACTACTATACAAGAGTTGAAAACCTCCCAGTCAAACTGACCAGGAAGAGAAGTAGCCGACATCAATGTAGACTGCTTCTGCCCCAGATTCTGAGTCGACTTCATACTAACTAAGCATGAAACTCTGGCTACCCCTTCTTTTCTTTACTCTGACCCTGCCCTGTAAAGATAATGCCATCATCGGCATCTTCCAGGCTATTGCTAAAGGGGGTGAGCTTTGCCTTTCAGGCTGCTGGATTTGTCATCAAAAACCTCGATCCGTCCATTAACAGGGCCATGTTAGTGAAGGTGCACTGACAGGGTTTTGTCTGTGTCTGTCTCTGCGGTGGTTATCATTCCCCTCGCGTCTTTGAATGCCCAGTTGCTGGTGGCCAGGCTCAGCAATGATTCCTCCATTGTGCCCCTCACTTTTTTTTTCTTTTTTAATTTTATTGTTATGTTAATCACCATACATTACATCATTAGTTTTTGATGTAGTGTTCCATGATTCATTGTTTGTGCATAACACCCAGGGTTCCACGCAGAATGTGCCCTCTTTAATACCCATCACCAGGCTAACCCATCCCCCCACCCTCCTCCCCTCTAGAACCCTCAGTTTGTTTCTCACAGTCCATCGTCTCTCGTGGTTCGTCTCCCCTCCGACTTACTCCCCTTCATTCTTCCCCTCCTGCTATCTTCTTCTTTTTCTTTTTTCTTAACATATCTTGCATTATTTGTTTCAGAGGTACAGATCTGCGATTCAACAGTCTTGCACAATTCACAGCGCTCACCATAGCACATACCCTCCCCAATGTCTATCACCCAGCCACCCCATCCCTCCCACCCCCCACCACTCCAGCAACCCTCAGTTTGTTTCCTGAGATTAAGAATTCCTCGTATCAGTGAGGTCATATGATACATGTCTTTCTCTGATTGACTTATTTCACTCAGCATAACACCCTCCAGTTCCATCCACGTCGTTGCAAATGGCAAGATCTCATTCCTTTTGATGGCTGCATAATATTCCATTGTGTATATATACCACATCTTCTTTGTGCCCCTCACTTTTCACAAGCAAACTGAGACATCTCATGGGGCAACTCCCCTGGATTTACATTGTCTTGTTAAAAAAAAAAAAAGACCTACTAGGACATATTCATGACTCAGGATTTGCTTCCTTTGGCAGGGCCCTACTTCCCTGGTTAGGGGTAAATGCAAATGAGAATATGATCAGGAACTTCTCCTTCACACTTAACTATATTGCAGAATCCATTGCTAAGACAATAGCTGCTGGACAAAGATCCTTAGATTTTTCTGGCCAAAGTTGTTCTTGATATTAGATAGCACCTGATGATCTTTTAGCCGAGCAAGGAGGCGTCTGTGCTGTAGCCAGCACCACCTGCTGCACCAGTGTGAACACTTCTGGGGAAGTTCAAACCCAATTACATAAGATCACCGAGCAAGCCACTTGGCTTAAAAGGGAGACTCCAGCAGGGTCTTTCTTTTACTTCTTTGATTTTGATTGGCTTGGGTCTGGAGACCATGGCTTCAAAATGTACTCCAGACATTGGGGAATCATCCTGCTTTTAGTAATCATGCTAATCTCCCTGGTGCACCGTATTCTCTCAAAAGCTTTAAATGCATGTTCGCAGCTGCTAACATCCAAGCAAATGATCTCCCTAAGAGAGGAACATCAGAAGAATGGAGAGGATGATGGGCTTAAACACTGAGAGTGAGAAGTCATAACCTGTGACTATTACAGAGATGAAGCAAAAATGTCATGACCGGTGAATAGCTCACAAAAAAAAAAAAAAAAAAAAACAGAAACAAAAACAAAAACAACAAAGGCTGGGAGAACTCTGGAGCGGTAGCTGAGAGTGGTGTTAATGCCTTAAATTTTGATCACATTTCAAGTAGGCTGAGAGCCTGATCAAAAAGGAGGACTTATTAAAAAGAAAACCACAGGGCCATAATGGAGCTCCTTATGTTAAGGCCCCAGGTCAGTAAACTAAGACTTAATACCTAAGCTAACTGCAGTTCCAACCCCCCAGGAATGCAGCCTTTAACCAGTTAACCTGAGAACTTCCTGGTCAGCACTAGGAAATGTACTGATAGACCCCTTCCATTCCCCTTAGGAGGGCAACCCTGCCTAAAACAATGGCTTCTTTGCTAATCACTTCCTTTTCTCTGCTCCCTCTTTACCTTTAAAAACCTTTCCCTTTTGGCAACTTGATGGAGCTCCTTTCTATTTGCTAGATGGGGATGCTGCCCAATTCATGAATCATTTAATAAAGCCAGTGAGATCTTTACATTTTACTTGTTCGAATTTTTGTTATTTAACAGTGCGAGCCACAGTCAGAACTGCTTCCCCAATAGCCCACAAACTGCAGTATACCTTCCGTGTGAGAAAAACTGTTTAACAAGAGACAGTTTTACCGTATCTGAGAACTTTTCCACTTTTCTAACAAACGTAAATTCTCTCAAATCATGTGGAAATAGGAAAGATAAAATAAATTAATTAAAATAAAATAAACTTAAAGTCATAAATGTGTATTACATGGGATATCCTTGTAATGGGAAATAGGAAAAGACCCTGAGAAGTTGGATAATGATGAAGGAAATGGAAGAACTGCTCAGTAAGGAGACAGTAATCAGTGTTTGTGTATGAGCACTAACTTAGGTCCAGGCAAAGGGGTAGGCTGTTTCTGTATTTAATCCTCTCAATAACCCTACCAGGTAGCTATCCTTACCTCCATTTAACAGATGGGGCAACTGAGCCTCTGAGTGGTTACGTGATTTGTCCAACCAAGGCCATGGGGTAAATAAGTGGCAGAAGCAGGCATGGAATCCAGGTCAGCCTGAACCCACAGCCCATGTGCCCAGAGCTGGTGAGGGGCCTGTGGGGGATCTGAGGCTTTCATGAAGTACCTGCACAACACCTCCTTCTCAGAGAGAATGGAGTAGCAACACCAGGCATGTGGAGGAAGGTTGGAATGGCCTGGGAGGAGAGGGAGGAGGTAGATTAAGGGGCATCAAGGCTTCACAACAACTGTGTATTGGGAAAACAATTTTGTTCAAGAGGGCTATTTATAGGGATGTTTTTCCTCAGCACTCCCTTCCCCCATCTCCTCCCTTTTGTGTTAAAAGGCGCCTGGCAGATTGGTGGAGGGTTACAGGCAATGCACAGGAAACTCTGGAACACAATGCATGGGGCGGGGACAGATCCCCACCCACCTAGGAACACCGCTAGCTCCGCACTCAGAGACCCTGCGGGGGGACGGCTGGAGCTCCCAGACAGGTCTCTGCTCCTCTTTTCTTCTTTCTCCCAGACGGAAAGAAGTCACCATGCCCAAAGGGGTGCAGAACAGAGTAAAATTAGGAAGCAGAGGCAGAATAAGAGGCAACAGAACAAAGCAAACAAACACCAACATAACTGAAATCGGCCAGGTAGCCAAGTCATCCCCTATCCAAGCGGACGCCTGAATTCTATGAGGAGTCCAGCTTTTTCCACCCAAGTCTCTCTTCAGCTTTCAAACTTGCAAGACACAGAGTGTGGAGTGGGAGAAGTGATCCCAAACCCAGCTGCTGAGAGGGACCCCAGAACCTCCTGGACCCTCGGGACAGACCCAGCCAGGCCTGTGGGGACAGCTGCTTACAGGAACAGCCTCTCATACCCTTCCCTTTGGGCCACCAGACAGGGGCCCCCAGCCAAAAAGATCCACATTCAGACTTAGAGGTAAAGGCCAGACCCTGGGCGGATTCAAATGTCTGTCTACTAGTGATTCAACCCACAGCACTTGGCTCTCCCTCTGGCCTTGTGAAGTCTCTCCACATGAGACTGGGAAGGATGCTTCCTGCGGCTGTTTGGCAGCGTCCCGCGCCCTTGCTGGAGTGGGACAAGGCGGTCTTGTGCTGCCTGGTTTGCTCATCGCGTCTGAAACACTAAAGACTCATTTAGCGCTACGCTGTGCATCATGGGTCAAATGGCATTACAGTTTTCAAAACACTCTGCAGAACACAAAAGATTTCCAAACCTCTTGTGTTTGAACAACATTCAATGCAAAGAAATTAGAGTCTAACTAAAATACTGGTAGGAAAAGACACTTCTCAAATAATTTCAAACAGTCTGTGCAGATGTCTCATCTAATTTCTAGGCCTAACCTCTTCACTCCTACCCAGTCCTGCATTTTACACAAAGGGCATTTCCTCCTGAAAGCTCTGATAGTGTCACCAGCTGGACCACAAGACCTAACCTTTACTTCCCACCTGCTTGGACTCACTGACTTTTGTCCCACATTTTTTCTTAAGCTCTTCTTTCCAGCTTATCTCTTAACTCAGGCAAAAGACCCAATGGGCATAACATCCTGTGATGGAAACCGAAACTGCTCCTCAAGCAATAAAGACTGGCTCAGACAAAGAGCTCCTGCTGGCCCAGACTACCCAGACCAGTATGAATTTAACCCTGACTCACACTTGCCCAGATGGACCGAGGGACTGACAACCACCTTTACTTCATTCTAATAGTCAGATCTCCACCCAAGGAGCACAAGCCTCATTTACATAACATACAATTTATGTAAAGGCATGATTCCTTAAGGTGCATGCGCCACCTTCTGCCCGCCTCTACATATGATGACAAGGCTCCCCGATCTAAATATTCATCCTAACCCTAACCCGATCTAAATATTCATCCTAAATATTCATCCTAAATAAAAGGAACCCATTCACCCTTGTTGGGGAGTCACGGCTTTGGAAATTATTCCCCATGATCTCCTTATTTCCTGCAAATAAAGTTTCCTTTGTGCAACAACTCACCTGGTGTAGTTTCTTTTTCTTTTTCTTTTTTTTAGAGAGAGAGAGTGCATGCAAACACAGAAGCAGCATGGGGGAAGGGGCTGAGGGGGTGGGAGAGAGAAGAAGAATCTTCAGCAGCCTCCACACCCAGCGCGGAGCCAACTAGGGGTGATCCCATGACCCTGATGAGCTGAAATCCAGAGTCAGATGCTGAACCAACAGAGCCACCCAGGCACCCCTGACATAGTTTCTATCTGCGACTCACCACAGAGTGAACTCATGTTAGTTTGGTTACAGTAGGGCCCTTGACATATAGAGAAGTTTTATCTTTTGGCAAAAAAATAATTTTTACCCTCACCAGCCCCCAATCTTTTTAAAAGTTTTTATTTATCTATTTATTTAGAGAGAGAGAGAGAAAGTGCATGCACAAGCAGGGGGAGGGGCAGAGGGAGAGAGGGGATTCCAAGCAGACTCCTCACTGAACCTGGAGCCCGATGCTGGTCTTGATCTCACAACCCTGAGATCATGACTTGGGTGGAAACCAAGAGTCAGATGCTCAACCGACTGAGCCACCCAGGTGCCCCACCAGCCTCCAATTTTATAAACTTGGGGTCATCTTAGACTCTACTCTCTCCTACATTTACTCTTTTAAATAAAAGTCTGAGGTTCTTAAATATTAGGTAGGGGTACCGATCAATGCAATCGTTTTTATCTAAATTCAATTAGCCAACTTATAGTACATCATCAGTCTCAGATGTAGTGTTCAGCGATTCATCAGTTGCATGTAACACCCAGTGCTCATCCCATCATGTGCCCTCCTTACTGCCCGTCACCCAGTTACCCCATTCCCCCTCACCGATCCAAACAATTTTATTATAAAAAGTCAGCAAAACTTTATTTTTTTATAATTAAATCTTTTTCTTTTTCACTATTCCCTCACTGTCTGCCCTTTCTATCCCAAAATGCCTAGCTGATGGTGAAGCCACTGAACCGCATTCTCAGCTGGGGAACTGGCTACAAAGCAGGGTTTCCCCATGCTTTTTTCTCCACTTGAGTAATGCAGCTTTGCAGTTCTAGGAACTGAAAGGGAACTAAACTAGACAATGCTTCAGAGAGAGAGAGAGAGAGAGAGAGAATATCATGCGTAATAATAACTATGTCTGCTCTTCAACTTTTGAGCTAGGAATAGGACCATGTGAGGCCCTCCTCCTCTGTTCTTCTCACTGCAACGGCTTGCTCTTGGAAGCCCACTCTGAGGCAAAACTGACTTTCGTGGGCATAGAGGTGGTGGAGCAACAGGAGCCCAGCTGGCTTGTTTCAGGGTGTACTGCTAGTGGGCTGCCCCTGCTTCTGGACCTAAGACACTGATTCTGGTTCCTTGTCCCTTCTCATCTGTCAGGGGGGGCCTGTCTTCCACTCTGTCCTGTTTGATTCGAGAATGGTAATGTAGACCTCCTCCAACCCTACTAGGGATGCTTCGTCTACCTCATCTGAACACTTAGAGGCCACAATCTGCAGCATAACCTAGATCTGGGAACTCACGGCACAGAGAAATGCAGTAATGGAACTTGGGATGTATAGCTTTTCTAGAAGTCCTTTTGCTGTGGCTCTCCCCGTCCTCTACTAGCTTTCAGACCCTCGGGGCACTGGCGTCCGCACCCAGGGTAGGCACAAGGCCTGTCTCATAGAAGAGCCTCACCCAACAGATTAGTGTGCTAGAGCTGCCATAACAGAATACCATAGACTAGGGGGTGGAAACAACAGACGTTTATTTTCTCACAAGTTTTGGAGGCTGGAAGTCCAAGACTGAGGCATCACAGGTTAGGTTTCTCCTGAGGCTTCTCTCCTTGCCTTGTGGACAGCCACCCTCCCACGGTGTCCTCACACGGTCTTTTCTCTGTGGTTCACATTCCTGGTGTCTCTCTGCATCTTCATCTCCCCTTCTCACAAGGACACTAGTCAGACTGCATTAGGACCTACTCTAAAAGCCTCGTTTTAACTTAATCACCTCTTTAAAGGCTTCCAAATACAGTCAGATTCTGAAGTCCTGGAGGTTAGGGCTTTAATACATGAATCTGGCAGGGGAGGCACAATTCAGCTCAAAACATCCAACAACCGGTGATAAGACCAGCATTTTTAAGCTGGAAACAGGGAAGACGAAAGGAGAAGAGAAAACCTACCCAGCGGGAGGATGAGCTGACATTCTCTAACCCAGAACAGAGAATTCAGAACACTCTAGAACTGCTAATTGCTGAAGAGCCCGGGTGGCTCAGTCAGTTAAGTGTCCGACTCTTGATGTCAGGGTCCTGGGATGGAGTCCTGGGTCCTCATCGGGCTCCACAGGAAGTCTGCTTGAGGATTCCTCTCCCTCTCCTGTGCCCCTCCCCCCACTCGTGTGTGCATGCTCTCTCTCTCTCTCTCTCTCAAATAAATAAATAAATCATTAAAAAATAAAATAAAATTGCTGATTGCCAATTCTAGTTTTATGGCCAAGTAAAAGAAAAGGCTACCCCACACATGACACTAAAATCTCCCCATACCCCCTCTCTGTCTTCTGTATCTAATTTATTTATGGCAGAGAAAATTACTAACATCACTGGTGAGGGAAGCAGATGGCACCCTTTGATAGGCAGCAGTCTTAGTTGCCGATAAGGGAAATCGTAGGCAACAGCAAAACTCTATGGTGGGAGCTCCATATGAGTGAAGTGCTTTTTGTCCTATGATAATCTACTGAAGGGATCATTTATACTACCGTCAAACAGCTTAATCCGTCCTCCTATTAGCTAACATTCTTATGCAATCTCCATATAATCTTTACTTTCTAGGAAATCCCAAGCCCAACGGATAAACCCTTTGAAACCCAAATCTGATTTTCTTCAGCGGACCCAGAAAAAGGCACACATCTTCGGGTAAGCAAGGAGAAAGAAAAATGAGAAGAGGAAGAGATAAGCAGAGGAAGGAAAGAGAAAGAAAAATAGAGTGTCCAGAACAAGGGCTAGATTCAAGTTTGGCATCTATCACAGGGCATACTCAGCAATGAAAGGGGACAGGGACAAGTGGGGAGGGAGAGAGTTTTCCAGCTTCCTGAGTCCTGCCGTCACTATGTGGCTTCATTATCTGGCTTGAGAAACTGGGAGTTCTTCCAACCAGAAGTGTAGATAATTGAGAGTTATCAAATAAAGACAAAGAACCACCATGAACATGTATCAAATGTTTGTTCAATCAGCCCAGGCATCATGGACACCTTGGCCAGTGCTCAGTATTACCTCAACCCTGAACGCAAAACAACTTGAACCCAACTTAACATGACTTATCATGAAGCAGGGACCAAGAGGTCTCAGGCTGTTCCAGGATGAAACTTCTAGGATTACGGCATCCCCCTGGGGAATCCTCAGTGAAGCACAGAAGAATCTTAGGGCTGTGTCAGGGTCACCAGCTTTCTAGGTTCACCTAGGCATCTCTGTTTTGTGACAACCTACACTTCTGTGTTTGTTGGTGAAGAAGAGGATCTGGTACACAGTTAATGTTATACTGTGAAGTGTATGAGAATTATTTATAAATTACTGGTGGACTTTATTGTGAGAAAGATTATATTTAACAAAAACTATATGTAATAAAAAATTAATTGATATTTGAATAAGGGCTGTTGATTAATTAATATTATGGTATCAGTATTAATTTCCTAATTTTGATAATTGTGCTCTGGTTATAGCAGATATTAATATTTGGGAAAGCAGAGTGAAGGGTAATGGGAATTATTTGACTATTATTTGCAAATTTTTTATAAGTTGAAATTACTTCAAAATGAAAAGTGAAGAGAAGATTTTCAAAGATTTAAAGAGGTAATTCAAGAACTTTATCCATATGCACCTCTTTGGCCTCTCTCCTTTGCTGCCAAAGTGATGAAATCCACTGTAGGGTAGATGAAATGAACGAATATGAAAGTCCTCGCTAAAGTAAACTCCTAAACAAATGGTAATAGTAATAATTATTGTCTCATATGGAAATGCTTCTCTATAAATAAAAGGAGGAACAAGCCATCATACTGAATACCCTACCAGATATTCTCTAAGTAGCTTACAAAATGCTTAGAAATTGCTGTCCTGGGGATCCATTGACTGGTTTTGAACAAAGCAGGGATATAACAACAATATTTCAGGAAGGTTCATCGGGACTTTAGTACAAAGGATGGATGGAGTAGGCAGAGCCCAGACTCAGCAAATGCCACTATGAGTTATTCTAATAACTGAGGAGTGAACAATCCTTACTGAATGGGCGTGGAAAAGAAGAAACCCAGAGGAGAGGCATTTTAAAGGACTAGCCTGGAGGTGGGGGTGAGAGGGAAGAAATGAGTCAGTGGTTACTTGAAGATGTCTAGCCAAGATGACTGCAGCAATGCTGGTGTCACTGAGAGACGGATGGAAAGTGGAAGGAAGGAGACCCCATACACAGAGCTTGGGTTGGGAACTCAAGTGGCTCCAGAAGCCAGGCAGGTGCAAAGCAGGGAGGACAGGCGGTGGGAGCTGCAAACCTGAAAGGGGGCTGTCACAGCTGGGCATCAGCAGTCCTTGCCCTGTGGGATTGCACTTTCTTTCCATGTTACCAGATCGCCCACTTTTTCAAGAGAAGCTAGAAACTCAGATCTCTTAAGTGAAATCTCTTAACCCTTTAAAGTTGGCAATTAATTTTAAAAAATTTTAGAGCATTGTGTGTGCCAAACCCAACACATCTGTGGACCAGATTCGGAAGGCAGGCTGTCACTTGTGACCTTTGGCAAAGACAGAAGGTTGAGGGTCAAAGTTCACTGTCACTGTGATACATAGGGAGTTAGGTGACTGTAAAGGGATTCAGTAACTAAAATACTATACTTAAAGTTTCATCAGCAATCTGAGCTGTATGCATGTCCCTACCCTTCAAGTCTATATATGGATTTGAATTTATACAGGAAGTTTAATCTCATCTTCAAATGGTTAAATCACAAGAATTTGAGTGCTTACTGTGTGCTGAGCACACAGAAGTCAAGGAATTTCAGATCTAACTGCAGAAGAAAAATCACGTCCTCCTGAAAACTTGAGACAAATTTTGGAACAGCCCGGGAGACTCCTTTCTCCACATTATGCTAGAATATCAGTCACCTTGAATCCTGGATACCCCGCAAATCACTTCCATTTGGCAAACTTGGAATAATGCGTGTGTGGCGTGTGGGGGTGTGTGTGTGTGTGTGTGTGTGTGTGTGTGTGTGTGTGTGTGAATCTGTAACCAGAAATCTGATTTCCTGGGCAGTGGTTACAAGGCGGCAACCCCCAGTCTTCCCTCAGCGTAGGAGGGGAGCTAACTGGGTTGGGGGTACCCGGGCGCAGGAGAGGAGGATGGGAGTGGCTGGCTGGCAGAAAACCGCTCGCCGTCAGGTTTCTCCGCTGGAATCCCAGTCTTTGTCTCTGTCACTACTTCAAGTGTTTGTGTAGAAGGCAGGCACCACAATAGAGAGTGTCAAAGAGATGGTGACAACGAGGATACAAACAAGGCAGGACTTTTTCTCAGTTCCACCTAGCGCCCTCCGTCCAGAAGGCCAGCGCGCCTCCTCCTGCGGTCCTCCAAGAGCCGCGGTGGGGCAGGAAGCGGCCGGCTGGGGCTGCGGGTCCTCCTGGGAGCGCCGCGGTTTCCTCCCGAGTTGCCCAGTTATCTCCGGAGCCGCAGACCAGCTCTCCGAGGAGCGCGTCCTCCCGCCCTCCGCCCCCCCCCCCCGCGCTCCCCGTACTCCTCAACCCACCCACCTACTTCCTCCGGCCCCGTACACACGCAGCACGGAGCTGCCAAAAATTTCCACCCTCCGCCCCCCTCCCTAGCTAACTTCCTTCCAGCATTTCCTGAGCTGGATGATCCTAGGATTTGTAAGACAGGAAAAAAAGGAAGGCGTGAGGGCGGGCGAGAGAGACAGGATGCTTTTTTGTCGCGTTCCCAAAGCCATCTGAAGGCAAGACAGCGGGCGCAGGGCAGAGGAGCCACGCAGCCCCCGGGCTGTCTCCTCGCCCCCCGGCTGCTGCCCGCTTCCCGCGCTCTCGTCCTCTGCTGGGCATCTGCAGAGGCGGAAAGGAGAGCTCGCCCTCCCTCCGAGGCGGAGGAAAACACCCGAAGACACCGCAGGAGCCTGTGAAAGTCCCTGGGACTCCAAGTGAGGAAGTGACACTCCCGCCGGCCGGCCCGCGGCCGCCAGCTCCGCCCGGCCTCCGGCCCCGCGGCCCTGGAGGAGCGCGCGGTGGACTGCAGGCTCCGCGGCCGCGCCGGGCTCAGCGCCCCGCGGGGTCCGTGCGCACTGCCCCGGGCCGCACTTCCTCCGCGCGCCCATGCGGCCCCCCAGAGCCGCGCCGCAGCCGGTGATCTGAGCCCGGAGACCAGCCTAGGCGCGGTGCCAAGCCCAGGGGAGGGGAAGACGGAGGGGCAGCCTCTTTGGGACTAACTCATGAAGAACAAGGGTGCCAAGCAGAAGCTGAAACGAAAGGGAGCCGCCAGTGCCTTTGGCTGTGACCTGACCGAGTACTTGGAAAGCTCAGGACAGGATGGTAAGGTGCCTTCGCTCCCCCCCCAACCCTTCTTTTTGTTTGAGGGCGAGATGGATTCAGCTCACAAGGTAATGTAGTCTAGGCCTGTGGGCGCAGCGTCCTTTTTTTTTTTTTTCTTTTTCAAGAACACGTAGGATTCCTAAGGTGCACGGCGCTGCCACCCCGACGTGCCGAGGTTGTGGCGGTCCTTCCGTTGGTCGCACACCAGCCGTTAATGGGCGGTGCTGCTTCGAGTGTAACCGGCTGCCTCCGCGGGCTGGGGGTGGGAGCTCCAGAGGTCCTCCTGATCGCAAGTTCTGGGTGTCGGAGGGGAGGGGTGCGGGCTGGCCTCGTGGGAGGGTGACCAGCGGGCTTCTCCGGGTGCATAATCATGACCGCCTCGGGTGTCCTTCCCGGGATCTCCAGTTTCCTCTGCTCACATCTTTTTTTATTAATGTGCTGGAAGGCAGGGGGTGCGGTGGATCCTGGCTGGGGGAGTGGTTGCACAAACATTTTCTGAATTTCTGAACTGATGCCAGATATATGGTACCTCCCTCCCTCCCCTTCCCAACCCCCCAGACCCTTTACCTCCTCTTGGCTTTCAGATTAGCATTTGGTGTGTCAGACAAGAAGAGTGCTGTAAAAAGGTCAGAGGGCCTGGATTTTAAAATAGTTTAGGGTATATAAAAGAAAAGGAGAGCCAGCGTCTCTGTTTTCAAGGTCAGATTGGATTTTTTTTTTTTTTTTAAGGGAATCCTGCAGAGTAGAGACAATTTAAACATTTGTCGGGGGAGAGGGAAGGAAAACAAACTAGAATACAATAACAGCATTTGAAGTTAGAAGTTTTTAATCATCGGAAAGTTGTGGAAATTGAGCGGAAAATGACTCCTTTTGTAAGGTTGACTGGTCTTGTGCATACCGTGACAAAAAGGCCTTGTCTTCAGAAACTTAAGTGAGAAAGAAAATAGTCCACTATATAGGCCTTGTATTTACACGTAGATAGCTATAACAAAGGAGGAAACTGGAGGGCTGTTTAACGCTGCAGAATAATTCTGCCTACAGGAAAATCATCTCAAAAGCAATTTGATCAGCTCATATCAAACGTGCATCTCAAAAACAGTGCAATGATTTTGTTTCAATTCCGTTTTTTGGTTTTTTTTTAAAGACTCAGCACCACCTAGTAATTTGCAGTGGTGTGATATTCCTGTGGTATTCTAGACTTCGGCCTCCGCTGTGTCATTAGGACAAATGGCTTAGTATCTTAGAGCTTGGGGGACCACAGGTTTCAAAACTGCCTCTTTTGAAACCGAGGTTTAACAGTCAACTCATTTCATCCTCTCCAATAATCTGGGAGAGGGCAATTTGAAATAAAATTGGACTGAACTTTTTTGAATGTGATAGAACTCCAAGAGTACATCTTAACCTCTGCCCTCAGAAGTTCAGAAGGAAAGTTTCCCTCCACCTGTTTTTGTGAGGAACTTCAAGTTTAAGTCCAGGTTCACTACAGATGCTCCTGGGATGCCCCTGTCTGCCATGTTGGTGTTATCCTGGGCCCCCCTTCAAGCATGAGAGATGCATGGGGGTGCTTGCTGGTCCCGCCCCATTCTTACAATGTCATAAATCATAGGATGAGCCAGGAATCCCAGCATTCTGTGAAGACACCTCAAAGGCAGACTTTGGCAGCTCTTCTTTCACGTGCTTTATATTTTGGGCTTCCATACAGGTTTTGTTTGAAAAAAGAAAAAGGGGAGGGGGCTACTGCTTAAAGAAAAAAAATTGAAAACCAGTACCCAGTGTTCCCAGCCTTGGCGGGGGGTGGGGGGGGTGGATGGAGAAGAGAAAGCAAGGAAGCCCAAACAGGTAAATTGACCTGCCTAAGGTCATACAGTAAATGACAGAGGGTGCAGAGGGACCTGGCTTACCAGGCTCCTCTCCCCTCCCTAGCTTTCTCATCTAGGCCAACATTCTCCTCTAATGATTTTTTTTTTCCTAAATTGAAAGCAGACAGCCCTGTCACAGGATCAGCAAACTTTCAAGTCTGACATACCTGAATACAGTTTAGCTTTGAAACAAAAGGAAACTGACCCAGTTAATGATCTAGACACCATTCTTGTGCCACATGAGAATTAGGCACGCAAAATAAACAGCTTATATAAATGAGAGTGATTAGGATTTCTTTTTTGCCACATCTAAAACTATTTATGTACTTGTCTTTTATTTTTCCTGTAGCATCAGTAAGCAAAATGCTAATGGTTTTTTCTCAAAAAATGTGTTTTCCTCACGGACTTTGTGAAACATGTATTCGTTAGTAGACAAGGCCTGGACTCTGCTTCCAGGGAGGAAAAGCTGATCTGGGCACTGCCCCTCTGCCCACCACTTTGGAAGTTCAACCCAGAATCCTGAGGGTGACAAGTCAGCATGGTAAAGAAACCAGAAGGCTGGGGAGGGCCTCACAAGATAGACATTGCTGAATTCTGGAGTCGAGGGTAAGGTGATGATCCTGCAAAGAGACAGAGAAAGATGGATCCAGGTCTGGGAACACAAGGGCAGAAGAAGACAGAGATGTAGGGATGCCAAGAGAGCCCTTGTGCTTGGCCAGGGAGGGAGAGCCCCAAGCTGAGGTGGAGGACAAAGCTGGTGACAATTCGCTTGTGCTCAGGCCGTCTGAAAATGGGGAAGCTACACCCCTGAGGCCGAGCAGAAAGGATGAATGCCATCCACTTCAGTCATTGGCTCTGGCCAGCCCTGCTACCTTCAGCTGGATAAATCTGCCAGGCCAGGGTGTGTGGGTGACAAATGGGTGTCCAGCTTAGAGCGGAAGCTGCTCAGGGCCAAGTGTCATCTTTAATCTTTAGGAAGCTGATGAAAACCAGAAGCCCTTTCTCATAGAAATGTATGCTCATGCATACACACACACACACACACACACACACACACACACACACACAAATCGTGTATACAGTTTCCGTGGGCATCCACACAGATGCCAAGTTCAGACCCTGCTCTTGATCATCCCAGCTGCACACAGGCCTGATGTGAAGGGTCAGTTTCCCCCTTTTTCTTCTTTGACCACTTTCCTCCCGCCTGGTATGGCATAGAGTAGTTGCTCGTGGCCAACTTGGCCAGCACAATGCCTGCCACCCCAACCCTCGGCTCTCCCCTGGGAACCAGATAATGTTATCTTCCTGGCTGGAGTAGAGGGAGAAGAGCGTCCCGCCCTCACTGGTATGCTGAAAATAGTTTTGGGGGTCTTCTTTTTGACCACTGAACGAAAAGGCCATTCCTTGCAGCTATGTAATAAAACCCCATCATTTTGTCACCTGTGGTTGGAAGGCTGCGGGTGAAGCCCTGTGAGGCCAGAACGCATCCACAAGCATTTCCCACCTCTCTGTTCTCAGCCCAGTGCCCCGGGTCTCCCCACACGGCTTGGAAGTGCTGGGGCCAGGAGACAAGGGACCAGTAAGAGAACGTTATCGGAAAAGCTGTCTTCACTATGAAGGCTGAGGACTTTCTCACCCTTCTGAAAAAATCTGTCATTTTATTTGATCCCTGGGAAAAGGTGATA
Source organism: Eumetopias jubatus (assembly GCF_037043125.1). NCBI lineage: Eukaryota > Metazoa > Chordata > Mammalia > Carnivora > Otariidae > Eumetopias > Eumetopias jubatus. The sequence continues at coordinate 64,036,234 of NW_028274807.1, forward strand.
TTGTCTGACGCAGTGGTTTGCCATGGTGGCGGCACATTAGAATCACCTGAGGAGCTTTAAAAAAAAAAAAAAGGTGATGCAAGGTGTTGCCCAGGTCCCATCTCAGAACAATTAAATCAGAATCTCTTGGTGCCCAGGCAGGCATGGGTATGTTTTAAAAGCTTCTTAGATGATTCTGATGTGCAGGCAGCGTTGTTTGCTGTGTAGGGTTTTACAGACCATTTTCTCCCTGGATAAGGAAACTTGACTATTCAGAATGCATCCTCTGAATGTTTGATAAGAACTGTGAGCCTTTTTACGACTAAGATTTTTTTTCTAGTTCTTATCAGATATAAAAGGAAGAAAATATATATATATAAAATTTCTGAGGCTAAATCATTCTCTCAGTTTGTTTATTGGTTTATTTAACAAATAGGGATTGAGGCACGGTGGGGGTACTGTGAGAGAGAAAGAAACATGCACCCCAGACTTGAGAAATTTACAGTCTAAGGGATGTGAACAAACTCTCAGAAATGAATGGCTCAATGAAGCTTTGAAATTAGCTGTCATAACTGAAGGAGAACATGGAAAAGCTACTGTCTACAATCAAATAGATAAGATACCCAAACATAAATCGGAACAAAGTCTTTCTGTTCAAGGCAGGGTTTAACACTGCCTGGAGAACCAGGGCAAGTACTCTCTTTGGCTTAGCCTTTTCCTCCCCAGCATCTTGCCAGGCATATCCTTATCACACCCTCCCTACCTCCTTCTTCATTCTTTAGGTCTCAGCTCCTTCTGGAAACTTCCCTCACCTCCCAAGTCAGGTACCCCTGCTGGGGACTCCCATTAGGAGTTCTAGAAGCTTACTATCCGGCATTGAATTCCAGCTTTGCCTGTTCCTGACCCTGGTGTAAGTTACTTACCACCCCCCCAGGCCTCAGTTTCCTCACTTGTGATATGGTGATTAAGAGGACTGATATGAAGATAAATGAGTTCATACTGGCAAAGCACTTGGCAGGGGACATGCATATGGACAGCTATGAATGTAGCCATTATTATCGGAAGACCCCTGGCTTGCCCTAGTATAACCACATACCATCCATGACTGAATGAGGGAGGGCTCCAATGGAACAGGAAAATGATATGGTCAGATGGGTTAACCAGTCATGAAGAGGGGTGGCGAGCAGATTGATTGCCCCACTGAACGAAGAGGCCGTTTCATGCAGGCATTTCCCGGGGCCACCGGGGAGTGGACCATCAGTGCATAGCGGTGGAAAAGCAAAATGTCAGCCTGAGTCGAAAGGGCCCTCAGAACGCTCTGAGAAAGATACCCAGCCGCTCCTGAAACCAGAGGGGACTGAAAGGGAGAAATCAGGTCCTGGAGGTAGAGCTTGTGGGGACAGAACAACAACCTCACAGGCTTGATTTCGAGGGGCATCCCCATATCTGGGTCTCAGAATTGAACAGGAAGAACCCAAAGAGAAGTAAGCAAACTGAAGCAAACTGACTGATAACACAAAGTCTGACTGTCCCTGACTCTGTATGGTCTGGACATGGCAAACAACCCTTACGGAGAATAGAAACAGCTACTTCTAGCTGCCCACAGCCCTCCCTCCAGCCACTCTCCAGACCTATGCCAACAGCCCCTTGACCACAGGCACGGCCTCGCCCTTCCACTTTCCCTCCCCACCCCCACCGGCGGCCACTAAGGTGCCTTCTAGCCTCAGGAGTCTCAGGCGTTGGCCCTGCTGAGGAAGCCCACTCTCCGGCCACCCCAGACGTTCGCTGGGGCCACGTGAACCATCTGCTGTGGGGTAGGAGGGAGCTGGAGGCCTGGCCTTCTGCTGGGGCAGAGGGAAACCTGATGAAAGCGGGGACACGTTTTTCCGTAGCCGACGCTGTAAATGGGGGGTAAGCCCCCGGTGCCAGGGAGCTGTAGTTTTTGCTGTATCCTTCTTGTCTTCCACCCGCACCCCCACTCCGTCAGGCGTCTGTAGGCTGGAAAACTTTGCTGTGGGAGTGGGGAGGAGGGGAGAACGCATCCTGAATTCCGGAAGCTGATTGACCTAGGCCGTTCTGAAACACTTAGTGGGGACTGTTTGCTCCTGGGAATCACCTCACTGGAGAGCTTCCTGGGATCTTGTGGCAGCGCGTGTGACTGTGGGCGGGAGAAGCAGGTGGACTGAAAGATCCAGGACTTGGTCTGTGGGTGAGAAATGTGCCCCCCCACTCTTTTTCCATTAGATATTGTAACTAAATATTTTTGGAACAAAGTCGTGACAGACCCTTCTAATTGGGGCACCCTGGTCCCCATTTCCTCCAGGACAGACTGATCAAGCTGAGCTGTCCGCCTGCACTGGCCTCTGGGTTTCAGAACTCCAGGGTCCCCCCTGTGGTGCCTTCACACCAGTCTTGAGGCCCGGGAACGTGGAGCCACTTGCTTTATTGTTTTGTTTTTCAGTCATGACTTGCCTTGAATATTAGCCAATGTAGCTTTTTCCCACTTATCCCCACCCTTCGAATGACTTGTCTTTTTGCTTACGGGTACATGTCCCACTGGATTTTCTGAGTTATTTCTATGCCGCACTACAAATGCCATGCTTAGGTTTAATTGGTCTTGATGCTCCTCCGCTTCAAGTCTTTACTGAGGTGGGGCCACAGCCTGCTACAGCTTCAGGAGTCTAGAGCCTATCCCTCTAACTCTCCGCCCCCGCCCCCAGGATAGGGTTTTAGGTAAGACTTAAAATAAAGAGCACACAGAGGAAAGAAGCTGACTGCAACTCAGAGAAGAGCAGATACTGCTATTAGATTATTTTCTAAGAGCAACTTTTAATGGACAAAGAGGAGAACATGATGGTGCTAGATGACTAAAGGAAGGAGGAAAAGAAGGTCTCTTGGAAAGAGAGAAGGGAACCTGAAATGAAGGCCGAGCCCCAAATCAGACTTGCTTGTTATTTTTTTTAAAGATTTTATTTATTTATTTGACCGAGAGAGACACAGCAAGAGCAGGAACACAAGCAGGGGGAGTGGGAGAGGGAGAAGCAGGCTTCCCACGGAGCAGGGAGCCCGATGTGGGGCTCCATCCCAGGACCCTGGGATCATGACCTGAGCCGAAGGCAGATGCTTAATGACTGAGCCACCCAGGCACCCCTTTGCTTGTTATTTTTATTAGGAGTTAGAGTTACTGTCTGCATTGATTGCTTCCTATGTGCCAGTCACTTTATACATACCAAGTAATATTTTTGACATCTGTAAGAATCAGGCATTTTTTTTTCAGGCATTTTTTTATTCCCATTTTATAGAGGAGGAAACTTGATGAAAAAGGTTAAATATCTTACGAAGATTATAGAGATAGGAAAGGCAGGATTTAAATCCAGATCTCCCTGACTCCCAAGGCCACAGTCCTCGGCACAAACACAGTCTCCCAGAATAGCACATTTTATAATTTGGCATTTACATTACAGTTTTGTCAAAACAAACAAACAGACAAAAACAAAAAACAAAACCCACAACCCTGCAAAAAAGAAAGTAGTTTTTTCTCTCTTGGCTTTGTTCCGCCCCCCCCCCCCCCCCCCCCCGCCTCCCCGGGCCGCCATTAGATCATTAATAATAATAACAACCGGACATTTGCATGGCACTTTACCCTCCACAAGGCGCTTTTCGCATACATCTATTCTAAACCTACCAGCTTTCAAGACCAACCAGACCCCACCTTTTCCTCCCAGGCCCCCCGCCTGCCCACAGCAGCCACACAGTCTTCTTCCCTCTTGGAACACCCTTTGCGTGAGAGTCAGATTCACTCAATTTGATCTTCATTCCCCTATTACTCTATTTTCTGGCTGGCACGTCAGTGGTGAGCTCTGCTGAAGGCAGGTGGCAGTCAGCAGCTTAGGCTGACTGGTTGTGCCCTGTGCACCTCTCAGGGTGAGCCCTGTGGCCAACACACAGCACTTGATTGACTGACCCTATTTCCTCCACAGGAAGTCAGTGTTACAGCCCTTCCAGGAAGCTCAGGACCAGAGACATTGCTGATGTGCTAGAGCATCAGGAATCCAAGATTGTTTATGGTTCCCCATGGGGGCCTCTAGCTACTCCAAGATAGAAACTGACCCAGACTTTGCACAGGACGCCCCAGAAACACTGCCTTTTCCTAGTGCCTCACCAGTCACTCCTTGGTATGAACCACATTCTTGGCGGGGCCCCAGAACCAACTGAGTTTCTGAGATGGAGTCTCAGGCACTCGTTGTTCTAGTTCAAGCTTGGCTGATGCATACCAGGCCCTAGTACCACGCCCATGGCCTGATGCTGCCCCAGAATGCCTTTGGGGTCCCCTCCCCACCACCCCCAGAGAGAGAGGGATGAATGTCACCCCCCCCCAAAGCAACATATCCCAGCTCTTACTGTTACAGACACTAGAAAACAATTTGACATATAAAGTAGGACTCTGGCAAACTATAAATAAACCTATAGCTTTCATGACAGGCAACTGAGCTAATTTGTGCAATTATGCATATTTCTTTCCCTGGCTCTTTTCATGTTTTTATTCAGAAACCATCTTGTGTGGGGTTCTTCATTTCAACGCAATAAGTATTTAATGGGACTCTAATGTGCAAGACACTCTGGGATTTACAAAGATGCTCTCAAGTTGCTGTCAGCCTAGTGGGGTCGTGGGGGAGGAAGAGAGCTAAAAGACGTACAAAGAATGACATGAAGGCTCTGTGATAAATATCATCTGACCCTGAGGAATGACAGAGATGGGGGGAGATGGGATGCTTGGTGTCTACAGACAGGAAGCGACGTGGTCTTGCCTGATACTTGTGATTGGTCGCGCCTTCTTGCCCTCTGAGGGAGATGATGAAGTTCTGGGAAAGGTGGTTGAGAGTGACTTCTAGTGGCCAGGCTTGGGGGCGGGGGCTGTTTTCAGTGGCAGGAGAGTGAAGCTGCCCTCAAGAGAATACAGAGTAGCGGATCATACCAAGAGTGGCAACTGGTTTAGCTGTTGTCTGTGCCCTGCCTAAGGGCAGGACAACGAGGGAGTCTGTTAAAAGAGAAAACTTTTTTTTAATGATGTTAAGTGACCATCCTAATTATGTGTCTTGATTCAGTCTAGCAGTATGGCACCAGTGTACCTCGACCTCTCCCTATGGTGTGGAACGTTCTTTTTGTCTCCCATTTTTTATATGAAGACCAACTCAGGTTGAGTAACTTGCCTAACATCACCCAGCCAGGAGGTAGAGGAACCGGGACTGAAAGCCTGCCTGTCCGACATTAAATTCCCATTCCACAGCTTTGTGTCCTCTGGACCCAAGCAGGTCAGCTGGAGGTAAATCAGGCTCTGAGATGCAGAGCTCCATTTTACCATGCAGTGCGAAGGTGATAAGTTCAGCAGGATTTAGCTAGACTTTAATAAAACTTCTGGCAATGGAGTTCTCATCCCCAGTTTTTCAAAGTAAAACATTGAGGTTCCAAATGGCAGGCTTCTAAACAGAGAGCATGCCCTGTTACCATAAGTAGTCCCTTCCACCACTTCTTTCCCATCTGTTTCCTGCATGCAGAGTATTATTGGGAAACAATGATGTCAGCTCTTCCATATAAATCTACACCTCCCTGCTTGCCCCTCCCCTACAATGCATATTTTTGTTCCTCTTTCTGGCTTTTGTCTTGCTGTTCTGTTCCTTAAGGACTCACGCTTTTGGCGTCAATTGTTGGCTTTCTTTTTTAATATGTTTTAGCTATTTAAGCTTATTGTGGCCTTCAAAGTGCACATGCTTTTTTGGGTCCATATTTGGAAAATCTTTTGTTTGGCTAATAGCTAGAACATGGGCCTGATGTTAATGGGGAGGAGCCATTTTGCTTTATGGCAAAGCAAAGCTAGATGCAGGGCCCTGAATGAGCTCAGAACTGAGGACACAAACACTACTTGGGGGTCCTTAGGGGGTGCATTAAAGCTGTTTGGACCCTGGGCACAGAGCCTGTAGCTGAAGGTCAGGAAAATGTACTCAAGGAGTAATCTGTTTTTTTCTCACCCCAAGCCTGACTTTCAAATGGGACATGGTTTCCTCAGTTCCCCTTTCTCTACTGCCCCTAATGAAAATTTGGTTTCAGAAAGGAAAGGCGGGTTGGGGGGGGGGGGTTGGCCTTAGGGGGTGGGGGTGGGGAGCATGAGTTTTGAATTCGGAGTTTAAGAATTCTGGACCTCTCTTTTTAAGCCTCAGGCAGTGATACTCAAACTCTACTGGGCATAAGAATGACTAAAATTGCAGCTTTTTACTTTTAAAATTGGAATCTAAAATTGAATTTCAAAAGGTAAAAAATATTAAAGTTAGTACACTTTAGTACACTATAAGGAGTATTAGAGATACTCCTTAAATTCCATTTCAGATGCCTTGAAACAAAATGGACATCTAGTAGGAATTTCTGACGGGCACTTGCCTAGGTCCTGTAGTATCTGGGTCTGTGGAGAGCATGAGACTTCACTGAGTAAGTTCTACGGTTTCTAGGGCTGTGAGCTGGAAAGTGCGGCTGCATCGCAACATTCTGAGCTCAGTCCCTCAGAGATTCTGCTTTTGTAGGTCTGAGATGGGGGTCTGAAGGAATCCACATTTTAAAGATGAGCTCAAGGTGATCCTGATATCTTTCGTCTACTGATCTCATTTTCAGAAACAGGGACTTAGCCCACAGAAAGAAGCAGCTGAGCGAAACCACATCATTTTTATTTTCTTCATTATATTTTACATATTGCTCAAATCTTCAACAGTAAACATGCAGTTTTACTGCTCAAATTTGGGGCGGGGGCAATCTTTTAAAATTACAATGGGAATGGGATTGTCCTGATTCACTCAACTTTTCATAAAGCCTTTTTGTTTTAATCCTTATGAAAAATCTTCGTAAGTTCTGTTCATTTGCTTTCCTGCCTTAAAGGTGCAGTTTAGTGAAGTCAATTAACTTCTCTGAGAAGCAGTGTGACAAGGTGGTTAGCACGTGGCTTTTTCGCTGAGAATCTGCCTTGGTCCGGATTTCAGCTCTGCCACGTGCTAGCTTTGTGACCCTGGACCAGCTACCAGATCTCTCTATGCTTCTGCTTTCTCATCTGTAAAGTGGGGATTATGATATCATTGCGCAGGGTTATTATGAGGACCAAATGAACTAGTGCACTGCTTGGAATTTAGTCAATCTTCCGTAAGTGTTAACTATGGTTAGTATTTCCTTGGTGATTGGAAATCTTACCCTGTGTCAGCCCCGTTACTCAGAACGTGGTTCCTGAGTAATGCTGCAGATATGGAAAGTTAAGGGAGCTGAGAACAAATACTAGTCCGAGGCTCCCATATGTCTCTCTAGGGGCTTCCTCTTTAAAAAAAGAAATTCTTTAATATACATCCAATTATTTATTCTCTTTGGTTGGCTGCATAAAAATGCTAGTCTTAAGACTTTCATTTGTTGATAAATATTTCTGGGGGTAGGACCGTGGCAGCCTTTCTAAATTTTACATTTCCTTAGTAATCAGAAAAAATAACCGAAACACAAAATCAAAAGGGAAAAAAATGAGAGGTGTGGTACAAGGTCACAACCATAGTGATAGCCATCTAATCTTCTAGTTTCCATTTGTATTTCAGGAGGGCTGTAAATCTAGAAAATGAGCCTGTTTTCATCACTGATGGAACAACGTAAGGCCTGGGTTTTAGCTGGCCCAGATGCTATTTCACATCTGCCTATTTCTTTGTTCCACGGCCGCATTTTGACAGTTGACTGAATGCAGTGAATCTGGCTCAATCTTAGGCTGTACGAACAGAATCTTAGGCTGTAAAATGTAAGGATCCATCCTGTACTCTTCATGGGTTGAATCCAATATGGAGTCTGTGTTCATTTCTCAGGGCTATATTTGAAGACGGAAGCTTGTACATAGAAGTATATTTAGGAGGGTAATCAGGGTGGCGAAGTGTAGAACTTCATTACCTCTCACTTTCAACGGCCACCTGTCCTGGTTTCCTACATTATCTCCTCCCCCGTGTAGAAAGAAAATCTGCTCCTTGAAGACTGGGACCATGCCCTGTTTATCTGTGTGTTCAGTGTCGGCAGGACTGGTTCCTTTCTGGAGGCTCTCAAGGACAATCCATTTTCTTGCCTTTTCCAGCTTCTAGAGGCTATTCTCATTCCCTGGTTTGTGGCCCCTCACCACATCTCTCTGATTTCCTGCCTCTTTCTTATAAAGACCCTGTGATTACATCAGATAATTCAAGATAATCTCCTCATCTTGAGATCCTTAGCTTGACCACATCTGCAAAAATCCTTCTAGACATAGGAGGCAACATTCACAGGTTCCAGAACAAGGACATGGACTTCTTTAGGGTGCCATTACTCAACGTACCACAGTCTGTTTTCCCCACAAGCCCACTGGCTCAATAGATCTTAATAATGTGAATGAAGGGAATAGGGTGTTGATTATGGGAGGGGAGGAAGAGATGAACGTCAGCATTTTAAGCACTTACCATAAACCAGGCCCCGAGTTAGCTGGGACACAGGGATGAACATGCATTGTCTGTTCCTGTGGGATCTCACAGTATCATGCAGGACATGAACACATTCTCAGCTGATTCTCACCCAAACCACAATAGGAGGTGGATGACATTAATTCTGACTCAGAGGAGCTGGGTCTTCTAAGATGAGTGGAATCTGAGAGGTCTCTGCCTGAAAGGAAGATATTTCAGACAGAGGGAAGAATCTAAGCAGAGGCATTGGGTGTAAAATATTATGGCAGGATCAACATTCTCAAAAGAAGAACAAAGGGAACAGGGATGAAGCATGAGCCATCCACCTGCCTGGACTAGGTTTATAAGAATAAATGGCTTATTAAATGACCGTTATAAATCTTCCAAAGAAAAAAAGAGCGATTGGCACAAATGTGCCAGTTTATATTCCAATTCGATAAAGGAAGAATCTTGAGCCACCTTTAAAGCTTTTCTGTCCTTTTTGCTGTTTCTGTGTTGCTGGTAAGAAAAAAATTGGACCCCAGTCTAGGAATAAACTTCCTCCAGGGGGAGGAAAAATGAAGTGCCCCAAGCAGTTATATCCCAGAGTTTTAGTTTATTCCATCTATTTATAATCTTAGGAAATTTCACTTTTCTCTGTCTTGTGGATGATAACCAGAGCGATGTTTAATATTTCAAACCCAAGTTTTATTTGAGTTGAAAAATTTTGTAACGTCCCTTCCCACCTACCTCCTGGCCACGCTTCTACTCTACCCCATCTCTTCTTCTTCCACATGTCTCTTCATCCTTGTCCTTCCTCCAGTTTAAGAAACCATGGAGTAGTTATCAGATCCATTGTTCTTGTCATTTGTCCTCCCAGGAACCATTTTGAGCTTGGCCCAGTATGCTCCCACCCCACTGTAGGATGGCCATCCCCACCTCAGGGCAGTGTCGTCCCCACCCTGAGAGGTCTCCATCTCCTAGGAGACCTCGGGGTCCGTTGGAGGTGGGCCTCCCTGTCCAGTGCCCGCCGCGCCTCTGCCAGATTCCACAACGCCAAGAAGTAAAACTACTTCAGCCTCTGCTTCTCCCTCTGGCAGGCACTCAAACTGATTTTGTTCCTTGTGACTGAAAAGCAGAGGACCAGAAGGAAGCAAGACTAGCTCGATGGTCAGCACCTACTTGAGGGGCTCCCTCCCAGAGATGCATTCGCTCCCATTCCGCATGGCGGTGGTCTCCATTACCCCCTCACCAGAACAGCTCCTCTGGCAAAGCTCTGCTATCCCTTGACTCCTGAGTGGAATTGGCAGGAATCATGAAAAATACAGGATGTGATTTTAATGAGGCATAAACACCTGCCACAGATGCAAGCCATCGTCTTCTCTTGTAAAATTTTAAAAAGTAATTGTAAAAAAAAAAAAGAAAGAAAGAAAGAAAGAAATTGAAACAATATGGAGATTTAGAAAGTACAGAGTCCATTCTCACACCTTTGTGGTCTCATGTGTGAGTCAGGGCTGGATTCAACCAGACTAGTTCTGTATGGCGGAACCTTCTGAGGGAAATGTGCTCTGTCTGCACTGTCCAATTTGGCAACCACTAGCCACATGTGGCTGGTAGCACCCGAATGTGGCTAGTGCTACTGAGGAACTGAACTTTACATTTTAGCTAATTTAATTTACATAGCCATCTGTGGCCAATGGCTATTGTATTGAACAGCCCAGAGAACTTTCTCTGTGTATATGCTAAAAAATATACACATAGAATGACTTTCTTTGGTTTTTTTTCCCCCACAAAGTTACAACATATATACATTTTGAGATAGGCTATTTTAAATAACAGAAGATCTTGCAGAACTACCCATTTTTGTAATTGTATATAGCTCAGTCTCACTCCTTTTCATCACTGCATGGGATTCTGCTGAATGCATGGGTTGTTAAGTTTAATTTTATTTTTTTTTAAATCGGGTGTCACATTCCTGTGTTTCCAAATGTAAAAGACTCTAATGGGCATAGTAAAAAAATCTCCCTCCCACCCCTGTACTCAGCCTCCCTATTCCTCATCCCAGAAGTAACTAGTGTTAATTTTCTTGGAAATCTTTCTGTAGATATCCTGATACAAGCAAATATATATACTTTTTATAAAATATCATAATTTATTTAACCATTTCTTTCCCTTTTTACAAGTTCCCATAAAGCTTCTCTTATTGTCTAAATACTGATCAATTGACTTAGTATTTATCGAATATGTTGTATGAGACATGCATCATTTTCATTGATAATTGTTATCATCTATAACTTATTGAATATTAATACTGCTTCCCTTTGCTTATAATGAGGGGAGAATTTGCTAGTCCACAGGCTTCTAGTTATACTTTAAACTTGTGTTCCAATATTCCTTAGGGATGTTGGCTGGTCAATCCATAGCCTGTCAGCTGGAGTCTAGGCCCTGGGTTAAGACTGAGGCTGGGGGTAGGGAATAGGTAGAAGCTATTTGGCCCTCATGGTGGCAAAGCTACGGCATCTTGATCACAGTGCTCTGGTCATCTGAGCCATGTTAGCACAGGCCACAGAGACCCAAGAAGTGGCAATAACAGTGAAACAGGTGACAGCCTAAATAGGAATGTATCCTGAAGCTGAGCGTCCATATTTTTGCAAAAACTATAGCCAGAGTATATCTTATAGTAGGATTGGAAAAGAGAATGTCTGATAAGAGCCTTTCATCAGTATCACTCTCTACACCCTTGACTGGCTTCTCAGTGCCCTTAAGACAAACATCGGCTCCATAAATGCCAATAAGGTTTACCAGATGTCATCCTCAGAGACGTGCTTTCTCTGTGGCCTCAACGGACATGACCTACCCACCCGAGCATTACCCCCCCCGCCACACAGTTCTTCTCATAGTTCCTCAAAAGTACCGAGCTCTTCTTGCCTTCAAGTGATTGATTGTTCATGCTCCTTTCTCTGTGCAGAATATTCATCCTATCTCCTATCTCTCTCTTAAGCTGCACCAGGGGTCTTGCCAACTCCAACCCATCACTTGGGTCTCGGCGCTGATGTCTCATCCTCCAGGATGCCTTCCCTGATCCCTCTGAGGAAGGGTCGGGTGCCTCTCCTATGTGCCGCCATTCTACCCTGTACTGCTCAAAGCTGCTCCTGTCACACTGAATGTACCATCCTCACATCCACCCTATATCCCTGCCTCACTCTAGACTCTCGATGACTCTGGGTCAACTCTGTGAGATCAGGAGTCATGCCTCCTGGTTCACCACTTTATCACTGGTGCCTAGCATAATGCTCACAAATATGTGTTAAATGGGTAGATGGAGCCAAGGAAGGGCAATGCTTGCTGTCTTGGGTCCTAGTAGTGGTGGGGTGGGGATGGAGGTGTGGGTCTGTGTGAATATTTTGCACATATGTGTGCATCTGTCATGTGACTATGTACCCAAAGTGGAGACTGTGGAGGTGGAGGCAGAATCCACTGGTGGAGCATGGGGTGGAATCTTCCTTCAGCAAATAATTGTCCACTGGTGTTAGGCAAATCATCACACTCTCTGAATCTCAATTTCCTCATCTAAGAGACAGGAGTTAGACTTAGATGAGAAAATTTAGGCCAAAGAGCTTTTAAAATGGGAAACGAATTCCAGTATTTATGAATACCATAGTTCTGCTGCAGTTTAGACACTTGTGTTCAGGAAAGACTGAACGGCCCCAAAGGCTGTGTTTACTGATATGCTGTGAATTTGATGCCTCCTTGTAGACATCACCCACTGCCATATTGGAAGGAAACCAGGAGAGCTGTTTCCCTAACATAACCCTGCCCCCCACCCTTGTGCCTCCCCATCTCTGCCAGCTTCAAGCATCGGCTACCAACAGAGGTTCTTCTTCGGGGCCTTTAAGTAACTCATGCAGGTGCACAGCTGGGGCTCCCCTTCCATTCAGTGCCGGGGTCATCCTGTGCCAAGGCAAACACGGAGATAAATGAACTAGAAGCTAATGTGTCATTTTAGAGCTGAAGGAATCTCAGAAAATTGTTACCCAGACTTCTGGTTTCATACACGGAGAAACCTGAGGCCCTGGACAGGACAGTAATTTGCCTGAGAAAATGCAGCTGGCCAGGGGTGTTTTCTGGCTGCCAGGTGGCGTTAGCCAGAGAGAACAGCTCAGTGCATTTCTCAGAACCATCCAGCACCAAGAATCCCTGAAAGAGAAGAGGCTCAGATGATAACTGCCTTTAAGAGAGAAGGAGGATTCAGAAGACTGACTACCTCACAGCCTGAGAAAAAATATCCTGTATTATATGGCTGGCTACAAGGAGGACATCTATTTGCTGGCATAGAAAGATGTCCAACAATATCTAAGTGAAAATGCTTACAAAACGTATACTGTATAATTTTATTTTAGTAACTATATATATAAGAAAAAGTCAGGGGGAATATGCTCAAAACATTAACAATAGCTTTCTTCTGGATGGATGCCTTTCTCTTTCTTCTGCATACTTTGCTGTGTTGCTGTGAGTTTTTTTTTTTTTTTTTTGAATGATTTGGGGTTTTTTAATAATGTATATGTATAATGTGTATACTTTGGAAAAACAATAAGGCATTTTCATTTTGTAAAAGCATACAGATTCCCTAAATTATTCCACCTTTCTTTACTCTGGTTTTGTTTTTATCAACAACTTTTATCATCTGCATTTACCCTCCTGAGGGAGGCACCCATCTATACAGAGGCTAGACCCAATTGTGAATTCCTATAAAAAAAAAATTTTTTTTAAAAGATGAAATTGCCATTAGATGTCACAAAGTCATCCCCACAGGACTTGGTTGCAGAGAATGGATCACTCTGAACCAAATTCAGGTTCTGATTCTGCCAAGGAGAAGACAAGGAGCCTAGCCAGCTGTGATGACCCCATGAAGGCCCAGCTTCTCGCATGCACACACCCCTTGAGGCCCTCCATAACACATCAGCCGGACTCACAGTCCTTATGGCCACTGCTTGGGGTTCACGGGAAAGCACTCTTGGAAGCCTTTGGCAGCGTATCCTTGAATCTCCAACAAAGGGAGAGAGAACTTTGGTTTGAGGTTATGCAAAAGTATGGCTGGCTGACTGCTCTAGTCACCTGCCGAATTCTGCAAGAGACTTGCATGATGCCATCAAACAGTGTGAGACAAATATTTTTTGGTTGTAAAAGTAAAGTCCAAGTTAATAGAAGGACAGAGAACCTGACAAGATTGCCTGGAGGTGGGGGGGTAACAAACCCTTAGATGGTGCCTTACCAAGTGTTTTTACCAAATTCTCTCCTTTGTTCTTCATAATCCTGTGAGTGAGATGAAACAGGTTATTGTTGCACCTGCTGTATAATGAGGACACTGATGGTCCCCAAGGACACAGAACTGGTAACACCGAATCCATGGCCTTGCTGCTTACTAGGATGCAAGATTTATGTAGCTAGTATGCACGCGTAAAGCTCTGGATTAGGAATCAGAAGACCTATGTATTTGTCGTGTGACCTTGTGGGAGTCCCTTTATCTTTCTGAGCCTTAGCTTCCTCATCTGTAGAATGGGGATAATAATACCTGTCCAGCTTACTTTATGGGGTGGGAATCTGACAAGAAAATGGACACAGAAATAGCGAATTGCTAAAGGAATAAATAAGTATGACAGTTTCCCCAGTGCAGGACTGAGGGATGTGTGTTTGAGAATAACTTTCTCTAAACAAAACTGTTATTTTAGAACTGGATAAACTTAATGCAGCCCCCAACAACCCAACAACCCCCAGCGAGTTCCCTAGGAAGCCAAACCGTCTATTCTCATGCCTCCTATCCTGCTTCAGGTAGAGTCTCAGCTTTGAAGATAAGCAATCAGATTTCCAGGAAAAGGAAGCATCCCTGACCAGCTGCCCCTTTTCTCTGAAACCCCCCAGGGTTGGAGTGGGCTTGATTTAGGAACTCTTCCTGAAACACTTGCTCAGGAGCCCATACTTTTATCCTAAGAAATTGGGCTTGCTTACTTACTTTGAGGGATATTTAAATGCAAATAAACTTAGATTTGTGGGGTGCCTGGGTGGCTCAGTTGCTTAAGCGTCTGACTCTTGATTTTGGCTGGGGTCGTGATATTGGGGTTGTGGGATTGAGCCCCGCATCAGGCTCTTCGCTGGGCATGGAGCCTGCTTAAGGTTTGCACTTTCCCTCTGCCAACCCCTCCACCCCCTAAATAAATAAATAAATAAATAAATAAATAAATAAATAAATAAATAAATAAATAAAAAGCTTATTAAGTTTGTGCTATGCTTTTCCCATAGGAGGGACCACTATAGGGGCCTGGAGTGAGAGCCCTGGGGTCTCCCAATCTGCTTAAGCGGAGCACTCTTACTTTCTTCAGTCCTATTTGTTTTATGCTTTGGGGTAAAATTTATCTGAACAAAACATTTCGTGTTTAAAAAAATAAGTTTGAAAACCATGCTATTTAAATCCGCAAATCAGCAAAACTTTTTTTTTTTTTTTTTTTTGGTCTGAAAGTCACCTACCCAGCCAACCACTTATCTCCTGCGCCCCCTCCTGACCTCACTAATACCTCCTTTCTGAGATCTGTTGCCTGAGGTTTGCCCTGGAACCCTTCCTTTGGACAGTCCAGGTGTCCTGTGTGTTTTGTTTGGTTTGGTGACATTTCACAAAGGGCCTGCATAATACCATGCAGATTCAGTTCTTTGGCAAAAAATGTCCATCACCCATATGTATTGTTCTGTTCTCTGTTTTATAGGATAGTGAAGTTTCCATTTTCAATGGGAACAGTATAGAAATAAGGCTGAGAGAGGGTGCCTGGGTGGCTCAGTGGATTAAGCGTCTGACTTTGGCTCAGGTCATGATCCTGGGTGCTGGAATCCAGTCCCATGTGGGGCTCCCTGCTCAGCGGGGAGTCTGCTTGTCCCTCTGCCCCTCCCCCTGCTCTTAATCTCTCTTTCTCTCAAATAAATAAATAAAATCTTAAAAAAAAAAAAAGAAAGAAGGCAGAGAGAGAGGGCTGGCATTCATGCCACTTCTCGAGATTTCTACGAATAATTCTTAGCCTTCTTGCCATTGTGGGTATAGTTTCTTATGTGAACACCAGCAACGTTGAATAATTTCTGACACTAAAGAGACATCCCTCAATAATGTGGGAAGAAGGGGAAAAAGAAGAAACAGGGGGAAAAAGAAAGGAAGGGAGATCCGAAGGAAGAATGGAATTGGAAGGTGGTACGGAAGAGTAGCTTTAGAATTTTGGAAGTGGCCAACTTAGGTGGAAGACTAGCCTTTGCTAATGATGTTCTGTGTGATGGGGAGTAAGGAGCTTCAGTTTCCTTATCTGCAATAAGAGGGTAAAAATATTTACCTGTTAGACTCACAGGGATGCTGTGAGGATCAGCTGAAATAGTGAATAGGAAAGGGACTTTCAGATCTCAGTTAAGAGGTCATTGTTCCCCCAGATGAAGACTCTGTCATCATTTTTTTCACTGTTCTTTGAACAGATGGTTTGAGGGATTAGGATCTTTCCCTCTTTCAATTTAATTTTGGAGCTCTGAAACTAAACCCAGCTGTTTCTACAAAGTTTTCAAATGTTAGGCCTCAATGGTTTTTTTACTGGGTAAAACTCAGAATCTTTATAAATGATCTCTGCTGGAAGTGTCGAATAATACTCTTATAAAAATAATTTAAAGATAGCACTAAAGACAGAGAAGTTACAGTCTAATTTTTTTAAAAAATGTCATCTAATAATTTGAATTTTACCTTAAATATAACGTTTCCATTCTGCAAGAGCAGGCCTGCTTGATTTTTCTTGAACCTCACATTATTTAGAAAAATGAAAAGATATTTTACTTACTGATCAACTAATTTAATCTGGTTTCACTGAGCCCAAGAAATAATAGTTCCTTCTTTTCTTGGCTAACATGGCAAATTTCCAAATGATATAGATTATTTACATATTTTACTTAGGTTTCCTAAGACTAGATTTTTTTTTTATTCTTCCATACTCCTAATCGGATATTGTAGAATCAGTCTCTTGCTTATGATTATTTTTATTTTAAGTTAAACATTCAAATTTCTGTCTAAAAATTAAAAAAACTAAGCTTAGTAAGTGTGGAATGTAGTAATAAGCCAATGAACAAATATTTCTGGGAAGAAAATTTGAGAAGTGGTGAAAACAAGCTAAACTGCATTCCAGTATTGGATGGACATCCATCTCTTGGTCCGATGACCTGCCCCCCCTTTTTTTGAACATACAGGTCACATTACTTAAAAAAAAAAATGCCTTTTCAAAATAAGCAGTGCCTCTGACCTAGTCTATCTTGGGACTCATTGTTAAAAATTCTTCCCTTCTGCTCTCTTCTTATGGGCCATACCAAACAGACATTACCAACTGTGGAATAGAAGATTCCAGAGCTGGGCTCAGATGCATCCCAGGCAGAACAAGACACTGACCACAGAGATTAATCTGCTGGTATGGGTGTTATGAGATAAAAGCATCTTCTGGATTTCATCACATATTTTTATAAAACAGTCTCTAGAGGGTTGTGGTTTTTTTTTTTTTTTTTAAGGGCAGGGTCAGAAAATTCTTCCATTTTGTGACCCAAGTGTTATCCCAATGCTTATTATTCCGTGTTTGGTATTTTAGGCAAAGTAACCCAAAATGCTTTCCATTCCTCTATTATAATTTTTAAATAACGTGATTTCTCTGCCACCTTCTTTGATTTTGATGGAAGGTATTAAGAATTCACTGCACATTGTAGCGTAAGACACTTTATTTTTACTTATTTATTTATTAGATTTTTATTTATTTGAGAGAGAGAGAAGGAGAGATAGAGAGCACGAGAGGGAAGAGGGTCAGAGGGAGAGGCAGACTCCCCGCTGAGCAGGGAGCACGATGCGGGACTCGATCCTGGGACCCCAGGATCATGACCTGAGCCAAAGGCAGTCGCTCGACCAACTGAGCCACCCAGGCGCCCTTAAGAAGATAACATTTCACTGCATTCCTCGTGTTGCAGGATATCCAGCAGGATGGGCTCCCACCTTCCATCTAGGCACTGATACAAAGTTATATCCAACAACACATTGTGCTCTTTATTTCTTCATTTAACCAATAAGTATTTGTAGAAAGCCTTAACATTGTCTTAGGACTGAAACATCCTATGTCCTGGCTCTAGTAGCCTTTAATTTTAAAAGGGTGGTTCCTCCTGCCCTCCTGTAACCGACTTCAGTGATTGGAAAACAAAGTCATGAAATTGGGAAGAGTGGGGGGTGATAGTATTGGGCCCTCAATCTAATATGTCCTTCTGCCTCATCCCCAGTAAAGGGTGCAAAACCTTCAAACAGATGGGGCAGAAAAAGTGAGATCAGCAACAGAGGTGACATCAGTAAGGTATCTCCCTTGTCAGGGGAAGAATCAAGGGAGGGGAATTGGAAATACCCAAGACATCCTTAAGCCCAAATAGGGAGATTTTGTATATCGTTTGTTAACTACTTAGAGAATCCTAGATTTCAATCCCAGAACAAGAATTTTGCCTTCTACCATAACATAGGTTCTCAATATGGTTTATGCTCCATCTGTGATTTTCATACCATATCTAGTATTAGATAACTTGAAGGATACTGCTGTATTCTTCATTCTACTAGGTCCTTACACAAGACTGGAAGTTGTCAAACCAAAAAAACCCTGCTTTTATGAATTAGTACATATTTTCCTGCTGCTACATAAGGATCTCCAGGAACACGCAGAATATAGACATGTGGCTTTCTTGATTTTCTCCCCTTCCCTTCTCATAGAAAAGTTATGGGCCCCAAATAAGGGGCCATTTCATTGTTAGGCATTTCCTAACCCCAAATTAGCATAATTATCATCTACTTGGGTTGAGATACAAAATACTGTACTGGTATCAACAATCTCGGGCCAAACATAAACATGTTAAGTTCATTCTGCACATCTAATCTTAATCTCTGTGATTAGAAAATATTCTTCTGATAAATACATTTATTGTAAAATAAACTTTTCATAATGTCATTATTTTACCTTTTACTCCTTTACCTCCTTTCCTAAGTAATCATGTTTATGAATGTATTCTTTCCTGTGCCATTAAGAGTTCCATTCCAACTTGGTCCCTTCTGCCCATGAATGAGCATGAGCATGTCCTTGCCAATCAGGAATCAGCTGCGATCTCATCACTTCCTTTTTATGTATTCTAAAACTCAGATTTTGGCCTCTCCTTTGGCCCAACAAGGCATGCTCTTCCCTTTCATTAATGTCTTGGACGTAAAAAAATTGCCCCATCCCCTCTAACTTCCACATATCTTTTAAATTATGGAAAATCTTTCAATTGATGGAAAAATTGTTCAAGTACATCTTATCTTCTTTCATCCAAGCCTAGTGACTTCCTGTTCATTAGTGATTTCATATTTTGTATGTCTGTATGTATGTGTGTATGTGGGTATGATATGGAAAGTTTCTGAAATAAATATTTTAATATTTTAATTAATAATACATGCTTATCCACATTGTAGAGAAATTGGAAAATATATAAACATTTTAGGAAAAAAGATCTAATTTATTTCCAGGGTTTTTCCTATGTATATTTTCCATATGGTTGTGATTACATTGTGTGTGTATGTATGTATGTGTGTATATATCTTATATTTCTTTAGAATAGATACCCAGATGGGCGCCTGGGTGCCTCAGTCGGTTAAGCCTGGGACTCTTGGTTCAGCTCAGGTCATGATCTCAGGGTCTTGAGATCAAGCCTTGCTTTGGGATCCCTGCTCAGCAGGGAGTCTGCTTGAAGATTCTCTCCCTCTGCCCCTCCCCACTGCACTCTCTCTCTCAAATAAATAAATAAATCTTAAAAAAAAATCCCAGAAGTAAAGTGACTGGATTAAAAGGTGTATTATTAGGACTTTTTTGGTTGGGAGTGAAGGAACTCTAACTACATAAGAATAAGAAGGGAGTAGGGGTGCCTGCATGGTTCAGTTGATTAAGCAGTTAAGCATCTGCGTTTGGCTCAGGTCCTGATCTCAGGGTCTTGGGATGAGCCCCATGTTGGGCTCCCTGCTTATCAAGGAATCTGCTTCTCCCTCTCCCTCTGCCCCTGCCCTTACTTGTGCGTGGGCAGGTGCACACTTTCTCTCTCTAATAAATGAATAAAATCTTTTTAAAAAAAGAATAAAGAGTGGGAGTGGTGGTGATTGATTCGTAAAATAAGTAGACTTGGGCCCTGGCTTTAGGGAGTTGGGACCTGAGACTGAAATTTTAACTTCCTGATTTTTCCCTTGTCTCTGGAATGGGATAATAGCATTTATCTTACAAAGAAATGTGAAAACAAAGATTATGCATTTAAAGTGCCTAACTCAGAGAGACAACCTTGCACCACCTTACATCTTTTTTTTTAGAGCCAAGATTTTGTTTCTGACCTTGTCTTGCCTGGAGGTTGAGCTTTGCACTCCATTACCCCTCATGGCACCTTTTCTCATTTTCACCAGCTTGTGTTCCAGATGGGTTTGTCATGGATGTCTCCCTTGTGCCCTCCTGCAGCTACCCTGGTGGGTAGTTCCCCGACCTCACACCCCAATCTTTGTTTCCACTGCCCCAGCTCTGTTTAACCATCTTCCTGTCCAGCCTCCCACCATAGGGCTGAGAGGCCAACGTTGGAAAACAAAGGAATCTCTGATGGAGAACCCGCTAGTCTGGAAAGGACAGGCTGGGAGGGGAGGTGGACGGGGGTTCTTAGGGGGGCCCTCACTTTTGCACTTCCCTCGAAGCCCTCCTGGCTCTGGGTCCTGGCCGTCCTTAGCCTGCTCCTGTCATTTGCTTGCTGACCTGGGTCTAGGTCAGACCCTGCGCCTAGCTCCGTGTGGGACGGCGGGGAGAGGGGGACCCAGGCAGCAGGGTCCCGGGACACCCTGCCACTTCCCGCCGCCCGCCCCTCCGCCCCCTGCCCCGCCCTGCCCCCACCTCCCAGCGCCGGGTTGACGGGGGCGGATCCTCCCAAACGGGGCCCGGCGTCCCGGGCCCCGCGTGCGCACTGCCGGCGCGCAGTGCCCTGGGGGCGACGTCTAAGGTTTTCATAAGGTCAAGGCCACGTTCCCTCCGGTCCTTTTCAAAAGGAATAGCGACGCTTCCTTCTGCTCGGTGCGGCTCGGCTTCCTCCCGGGCCACTCCGCCCACGGGTTTCTGATCCCCATTTCGGCGTCAGGAACCCGACACCCTGCGGCTGCGGGGAAAGCCCTGCGCCCTCGCGCGCCTCCCGCCGCTTCCCGGAACGCCTCGGCCTGAGTCACCCGGAGCCCGGCGGCGCCCCCACCGTGCCCGCGCCGCTCCCGCAGCTCTCCCAGGGCTGGGGAACCCCCAGGGGCCACCGAGGTGCAGACTCCCGCAGCAGCTGGGGTTTGCGAGGCACCCGCGGTAGGGTGGCATCCTCACACCCCTGGGGCCAAGGTGCACACCCAGCCCGCACTGAGCGAGAACACGCGGAGGAGGGGCGCTCTGAACTGCAAAGGGGGGGGGTTGTTTGTCTTTTAACCACATCCAGGAAGAAGGGAAACCTGACTGATAACAGGAAAAGAAGAGAGAAAGGATACATCAAAACTTTAGGAAATTGTTTTAATTGCCTCACGTGATGTACTATCTGTGGAGAGCGGGAAACCATGGAAACACCCGTGGGGGCTGGGGCAAGCTTGGCTTTGCCATCTGGGGCTGGACGGTCTTGGGCAGATCCTCTGAGCTTCAGCTTCTCAGGCAAGATGAGCTCATCTTTAACTGAAAATGTTCATATCACTTCTGTGGCTCATATCCTTACTTTCAAAGGGAGGGATTCGGTTCATTGTGAAAGTTTTCAACTTCAATGAGAGAGTTCCTTTTCTTCTTCCTTCCTTACATCTTAGTTACATTCTAGTTTATGTTTCCGGTTGTTAACACTGTTTTCACATTTCCTTTCCTTCATCCTTGCTCTCTCCTCCAGGGAATGGAGAGGTGGGTCCCCAGGGAGACAGCCAGGGTACACTCGTGAACGAAAAGAAAAGTTAGTCCCAGGGACCCTCTGCCACTGTGCGCTCGCATTCTTCAGGTTAATATGTGCGGCTCCTGCACTCCCTGCTTTACAACCAAGGGATGAAGTTCCCTTCGGGTCCAGCATGGTGGGGCTCTGTTGTCCGTAGCTGTACATGATCCTAGGTCAAGTCACTGCTATAGAGCCTTCCTCTCTTCTCTCTTTCCCCCTTTCTAGAATATACCTTCTTCTTTAGCCCCTACCCATCTCCGGGACACTCAACAGTCTCAATTCACTTCACATCCCCCTAGCTGTCTAGGATGGTAGCTCACAAATGGAGAGCCATGGAAAAAGTGGGAGGGATCATGTAATATATTTGTCTGTACATAATCATCACAGTTTTAAGATTACAATTGTCCTGTCTTGAAAAGAACAGCCCTGGGGCACCTGGGTGGCTCAGTCCGTTAAGCGTCGGACTTGTGGTTTTGACTCAGGTCATGATCTTGGGGTTGTAAGATCGAACCCCACGTAGGGTTCTATGCTCAGTGCAGAGTCGGCTTGAGATTCTCTCCCTCTTCCCCCCACCCCGTTCATGCTCTCTCTCTAACATAAATAAAATAAAAAAAATTCTCTTTCTCCCCCTCTCCCTTTAAAAAAGAAGAAAAGAACAATACTTTATTCTGAGATTGTGTTCTTCCTGACTTTCTTTATTTTGAACTGTCCATTCTATTATGAAATGATGATAGTTTGTTAGTTGATGTCTTCTCTCAGTAAAATAAAAAAATTAGTAATCCCATGTGAGCCCCCCCCCAAATCTTTTAAAACTGAATTACAGGGCTGTCTGGCTGGTTCAGTCAGTAGAGCATGCGACTCTTGATCTCAGGGTTGTGAGTTTGAGCCCCATCTTGGGCGTGGAGATTACTTAAAAAAGCAAAAAAGAATTGTAAAAAAAAAACTTATTTACAAAATCCAGAAATCCTCGGTACCATTGCTCTATTCAGCATCACACCATTCAGTTCACACCAAAGTGCTGGGGCCTTCTTGTTGCCCTTCCCAAGGGCACTTGTATCCATTCAAAGAAACTGCCACCATGAGAACCTCAAAGAATATCTAGAGAGATGTGGGGAAAATATATTTGGGCAGAGGGGCCTTTCTATACTCACGCAACATCTCGCACTTGCTCTAGATAAAGGTAGTACGGTTGTATCTAATTTTAACCCCAGGCGTTTAGCTTTTACCATGACTTTAAAGGGACTGTTCCTTTTAGTAAAACAAAGAACGTATTTTAAGCCAGGTTCTCTTGATCTTTCAGTTTGCACATCAGCAGAACAGCTAAATGAACGTGCTATACTTTTCCTTAAAAGGTGAAAATTATGTTCCTGTGGGTAAGAGATAAGTAGCACTCCTTACTTCAATAGTGGTATAGCGTGGTCTTACCATTGTACCATCTTAAATTAGGCCTCACTAGTTAATATTTATTGAACACTCACAGGATGTTTGGTGCTAATCAACATATCCTCAAGTCACAGGATCACTTCCTTCTGGTAACCAATGGTGCAGCAAAGTGTAACTTGAATCACCTACCCATGTCAGTACAGATACTACACAGGCATATTCATCCCTTTTGGATGCTAAGATAAAATTTCACTTAGAGCGCCTGAGTGGCTCAGATGGTTAAGCATCTGCCTTCGGCTCAGGTCATGGTCCCAGGGTCCTGGAATGGAGCCCCGCATCGGGCTCCCTGCTCAGCGGGGAGTCTGTTTCTCCCTCTGCCTCTGCCTCTCTCTCTTTCTCTCTCTGTCTCTCATGAATAAATAAAAATCTTAAAAAAAATAAAATTTCACTTAAAATTCTTGCTTAGATTTGAGAAATAGGGGAAAGGCAAATTTTTTTTAATTTGAAATGAGTCTCCTAAGACTACTGGACAGGAAGACACAGCAGCTTTCATGTACATTATATTCTCCTATTTTAAAAGTGCTTTCACAGATGACTTCTGTTGATCTTCCCCAAGCCCCTGTGCTCCACGAGGCACACTGGAGAGATCCTGTTGTTCCCCCTTTACAGAGAAGGTATTTAAGAGTCTAGCCCAAGGCACCTACTATTAAGGCCACACTACTGTGGGGCAGGGGTTGGGGGCGGTGTGGGGGGGTCCGCTTTCTTTCTCCCACTGCCCTGCTGACTCCTTCCTACTTTCAGTCTCCACACCTATAAAGGAATTGGTAAGGCCAAGCCCAGAGCCCCCAAGTCAGGAGACAAAGGGTGGAGGGAAGCCTCTTCTGGTTCTTACCTCTAGGGAAAAATGACCAGGCTGGAGGGCAGGCTGTTTGCCAATTAGGGAAAAAATGATGGGGAGAGGAACTAGAAATGAAAGAGAAGCTAGCAGTGATTCTCAAACTTTGCTGCATATTAGAATCATCTGGGAAGTTTTCAAAACTCTCAATACCCAGCACTCACCCCATACTGATTAAATCAGATTCTCTGAAGGTGGAATGAGGCATTGGTATTTTTTTAAAAGCCCTCCAAGGTTTCACAGTGTGCAGCCACACTTGAAGATGAGTGGCCTAGTGTTCCTTAAACTTTAGTGGGCCCGTGGATCACCTGTGGATCTTGTTAAGATGCAAGTTCTGATTCAGTAGGTTGGGAGGGAGACATGCTAGTGTTTGAATTCAGACGAACGGGTGCTGGGTGGTCAGGAAGAGCCCCATGAAGGAGGATGTGTTTGGGCTGGGCTTGGAAGGTGGCATAAGATCTAATGGGACGCCTGGGTGGCTCAGTTCATTTAGTGTCTGACTGGATTTCGACTCAGGTCAGGATCTCAGGGTACTGGGATCAAGCCCCAGGTTGGACTCTGCCCTCAGCACTGAAGTCTGCTTGAGATTCTCTCCCTCCCTTTCTCTCTGCCCCTCCCCCCACTTGTGAGCGTTTTCTATAAATAAATGAATGAATGATTGAATAAATAAATAAATAAAATCTTAAAAAAAAAAGATCTAATGCAGAAGTATGGGTAGAGCATTCTGGCCTCTGTGGCCAGCTAGGCCTACAGATGGGAACATGCAACGTGTATTTTGGGGGACAATGGCTGGTCCAGTATAACTAAAGAGGAAATTTTCAATGATCTGATCTATGCTATTTAGCATGTGGCAGTTGACTGCCTATTGTTCTGAGTACAGATGTGTCCCTTATCCCTCAAAATCCTGTGCACACAGACCTGTGTTTTACTTCTTTTTGTCAAACATGATGCTAAACACAGCTGATTTTGCACCTTTGACTGAGGTTTTACATTTGCACTTGATACCCCGTCTGCCTGGAATGTTCTTCTGATAGATAGTTATTTTTCTCACTCGCTTCCTTTGAGACTTTATTTTTTTTAAAGATTTTATTTATTTATTTGAGAGAATGAGAATGAGAGAGAGAGAGAGAAAGCACATGGCGGGGGGGGGGGGGTAGGATCAGAGGGAGAAGCAGACTCCCTGCCGAGCAGGGAGCCCGATGCGGGACTCGATCCCGGGACTCCAGGATCATGACCTGAGCCGAAGGCAGTCGCTTAACCAACGGAGCCACCCAGGCGCCCTCACTTCCTTTGAGACTTTAAATTTAATTGTTACTTTCTTTGTGGGGCTCCCATCATTTAAATAAAATGTAAAGGGACTTGACCAGCTTGTTTAAATGGAAACATCCTTTTTCTTTCCCCCATCCTCCCACACACTTCTCCCTGCTTTATTCTTCTGTTTAGTGAGTGTCACCATCTAGTATATATTTTGTTTATCTTGTATATATTTACTTTTTTATCTTGTTTAATGTCTCCTCCATTAAAAGCTCCACAGGAGCAGAGACTTTCGTTTGTGTTATTCACTGCTATTTCCCCAGTGCCTAGAACAATGTTGGACATGCCACAAATGTTTATTGAATGAATGAATGAATGATCTGAATTGAATGCATACATAGTACTATTGCCAATGCGAGTAAATTCGTCATTCAGGGATATGAGAAACCAAAGGAATTCATCTTGCTACTGTTCCATCTGGAAGAGGAAATGATGACAGTATTTGGTCGCTAGGTAGGAAAATTTGGAATAATGTGTTCATAAAAATAAATCTTCCTCCGTGATGGACAAGAGATTTGCTTAAATATCCCATGTTAGAAATCTAGGACAAATGTTTGGCTGATCAGAAAGATCAAGTGTCTTTAAAAATTTCTTCAAGGAAATCTCATAAAACCATCAATGATTAACTTAATATAGAAATATTTTAAGATACAATTGATTCCAGTGAAGGGAAAAAGTAAAGTTTACCAAGCACAACAGATTGAATGCAAATGGGATATTAGGAAGAAGAAATACCGAATCTGAGAGGACACTTATGATGATGAATTTATCGATGAATTGTGAGATTTGGGGTCAGAAGGGACTCCAAAGGTCATGGGGTCCTAATGCTTGATTGTCGCCTACCTCCCCGTGACAGGAAACCCACTACCTCACAGAGCAGACTTCCATCTGTGAACAGTTTCCACACACTGGAAAGCTTTTCTTTCTGTTGACAGTTAGCAACACCCTTATGCTAGTTTTATAAGTGAATAGAGCCATTCATTAACATCACATTGGAGAACTGCATTCTTCCTTTAGACAGCATTACAAAGTTTGGAGATACCCACTATGTCCCTTCTCCTGGCCACATACCCCAACTCCTACATGGCACCAGAAACTCCAACTCTTCTCCAAGCCAAATAACCTCAGTCTCTCAGTTTTTCTGCAAAGGAAATTGTTTAGGTGCACTTCCTTTCAAGGTCAGACTCTTCTGAATGTGGCTCGGTTTGCCTGTGTCTCTTTTAAGCTGTGTTTCCAAGGATGGAACATATTGTTCCAGGTGTCGACTAAGGAGTGCAGAGTGGTGTCCTCCTTCCTCTTTCTAGACACTATGCGTCTGGTAATGCAGCCTGAGGTAGTTCAATGTCCTTGTCAGCCTCATCATACTTTGGCCACAGTGTACTTCCTGTCAGGTATAATCAGCAGGATAATGACTTGTGCCCTTGGAGAGGAAAATGATACTCAAAATTGAATGCACATTATATGGCAACTAAGAAATTATAAAATACTTAAAAATTGAATGCAGTGTCTGCTTACTACTTTTTCATCTATATTTATAATTATAAAGATACAAACTTTGGGATCAGACAAACCTAGATTTGAAAGCCACTTCTGCCCCTCCCTAGTTGGGCAGCCTTAACCTCTGAACCTCTGTGTTCTCATTTATTCAAGGGAGTACTAATACCCACTTTCCAAGATTGTTGGGGAGAAGAAACAAAATCATATAAGTAGATGTCTGGCATATCATAGATGCTTTTTTTTTTTTTTTTAGGATTTCATTTATTTATTTGACAGAGAGAGACACAGCGAGAAAGGGAACACAAGCAGGGGGAGTAGGAGAGGGAGAAGCAGGCTCCTCACCGAGCAGGGAGCCCAATGCGGGGCTCTATCCCGGGACCCCAGGGCCATGACCTGAGCCAAAGGCAGACGCTTAATGACTGAGCGTCCACACCCAGCAATGGAGCCCAACGCAGGCTTGAACTCACGACCCTGAGATCAAGACCTAAGCTGAGATCAAGAGTTAGATGCTTAACCGCCTGAGCTACCCGGGCACCCCTCATAGATGCTTTAAATGCTAGCTACTAGAAAAAGACTAATCATCATTATTATTCCAAGAAATATCTACCGGATAATTAAATCACCCATGATAGGACTTGATAACATGATCATATAGCCACCTCACATACCTTGGAACAAACCTAGAAACCCTATGGCAAGGAAGTCTGTCTGAGGATATAAGTCCGGTTTGCAGAGTCTACCCTGAGCGAGAGACTATGAAGGATCCTGTCATTTCACTGCCTTTTAGATCATGGTGGCATATGGTCACCAAGCTCATCTCTCTTTGCTGCTTATCTCCATCACACATCAGCACTGCCTGCATCAAGTCCCCTGGCCCTGCCTGACGTGCCATTGCAGGACCACACACACGCACATGCACGTGCCACAAGGACACCCTGGGCTCCAGGTCCTCCTGTGCAAAACCTTGCAGCCTGTGTGAGTGGGAGCAGCCGACAGGAAACATTCAAGAGGTGTTGAAGGGTGCTAGGAAACCTGGAGAGCTTATTACAGTGGATCCGCCCTGGCCTGGGTCCTTGGTTTGTGGGCCTGCAGTTCTGGGCCCTCTTTCCAGTTCTTTTCCCTCCTTCCTTGCCAGGCCCAGAACCCAGCTGCCCACACCCTCCTGCTAGAGAGTCTCCAGGGGCAAACAAAGGCCCCTCACAGGGCCTTCCCACCCCCTGCAGCGTCTCCAAGGTTACAGCGGAGAACTTGGAAACAGGACTTGGCCCTCAGACAGAGGATGCCCTGCGTGCCCGCTCACAGAGCTCGCGCTCATTCCACAGTGGCCAGTGAAAGGACAGACTGTTCTGTGACTGAACCATGAGCGCATGGAGGGACCGCATGCGCAGTGTCCCCACGGCAGTGTTAGCCAAGCCTCATTGTGTGGGTCTTCCCTGGTGCCGAGAAACGGGTAAATGAAGACCCTGTCTGGGTAAACAGAGACACTGATGAAGTCACATGGAGAGGAGAATGAGGCTGTGTCTTAAGTGAAGCAGCTCTTCCACTATCATCTCCGACTCAGCCAACTGCTTCATAAAACCTACCGGTGTGGTAGATATTTCCATTGAATTGATTGATTGTTTGAACTGATCTAATCACCCCAGTTAGTATTGTGGTCCAAGCCTTCAGGAAAGGAACAAACCAGGCTGAAAGGCAAGAGCTACACACTGGGGAAATGTAGGAGATGGAGTTTCGGTATCTTCCCATTTGACTCCTCATGTACCTAACGGATCAAAACAGCAGTGGTAGAAAACCCAGGGCTGCACAAGAGAGGGAGCGTGGCGTGGCTAGCTCTTCGCTTTGCAAGCAAGCTGGTGCCAGCAGCTGGTTCAGAGGGATGACCAGCCATCTTGCATTCCACGCCAGAGGCATGACTGTTCTGTGACCCAGTGTGTGGGCCCCATGGTTTCTGTGACAGTAGCCAAAAAATGGGACACGATGTGCCTTCCTTTGCTGGGATAAAAACCAGGGCTCCCGGCCCCCAGTGGCTTTACCCATTTTTTAGAATTGTTTTGTGACTGACAGTGTGGATTATTTTCTTTCTACTATCACATAGTAAACTCCAGTTTTTAGAATCAGGAAACCTAGGCTCTAGGGCCTAACTTTCTGACAGCCCCAAAGCAAGTCACCTCTCTTCTTGGAATCCCAG
Source organism: Eumetopias jubatus (assembly GCF_037043125.1). Taxonomy (NCBI): domain Eukaryota; kingdom Metazoa; phylum Chordata; class Mammalia; order Carnivora; family Otariidae; genus Eumetopias; species Eumetopias jubatus. Next base: position 64,064,969 of record NW_028274807.1, read on the forward strand.
TTTCTTCATCTGTCAAATGAGGAAGATAGGGGTGGGCTGGGCATTCCACAGTTCTGTGGGGAGACACTTTGCCTCCTTTATCTCTTTATCCTTCACCCCACAGCACTTAGGAGAAGCCATTACTAAATGGGCTTTGAAATGCTTTTAAATAGGCTGCAGTGTATACATGCCCTGCTTAGAAACAGACCTATGCTCTATATGTGCAATATATTTATAAAGTGTGTGCCTTTGAAAGCTGCAGACATAATCTTCGCTGTCAAACTCTCTCCTCACCAGGGCACTTGAAAGCTGCTGTGCTTATCAATAGCTCCTTCAGATCTGCCACACTGCACATTCCTCAGGAGGTGGCAGGGCTGCTGGTGGGAGTGAGGTTGTTTATAATTTTTCAGATTAAAATGTCATTGGGTTCTCCTCTAAAACTGCTGACATGTTTCAAATGTCCACTTCTCGTGGTCTTGCCCTTGGTCTAATGAGTTCAAGGGGGGCTTGGCCAGGACCTTAGAGTCCCCAAAACTCCTTTAGCCCCCAGGGTCCTCATGCTGAATAACTGAACATTGTTTGAGCACTGAATCACATTTCTACGCCGTTCCGCACTTGAGATGACATACAAAGTGCAGTATCTGTGGCTTTCTTTAGAGGAAAAAGAGAATCAAAATCAGCCCAGCCCTTTAATTGTTCATTTCTGTGTGTGCATGTAGTATTTCTACACAAATTCATTCTGAACTTTAGAACAATTGGAGAGAATAGAAAACCATGGAAGGGGTTAAGAAAAGCGATATTAACCTTTTTAGACTTTAAATTAAAAAATACTTTAACTTTCGGGCAGAGCACTAGTAAATAGGACTCTTTGATTCCCGGTTGGATTTTGAGGGAGGGCGGAGGAGTCAGGGAAGGTATGTAGATAGTGCCTGGGAACTTTAGTAACTGATCAGTAATTCTAGACCGGAATGAAAATCATCCAAAAGCATTCTGAATCGAATGATGAAGCATAGTCACTATTTCCTCTGGCTCTTCATATGTCTCAGGAGGATCACCCTGAGGAACAGTTTTGAAGAACTTGAGATTTATAAAATTTGATTTAATAATATAAAATATGAACAGGAAATGTTAACAGAATTTTACAAACAGGGCTCTGTGAAAACAGGGCTTCTGTTGACTCAGAAGCGACCTCGCAGGGCAGCTACTCTCAGTCCAGCCCAGGGCAGGAATCCTGGAACCCGGGGAGTTGCCTGCCGTGACTTTCCCTGAGGTGAAGAGCTCCCCTGGATGGAGAATCTTTTCTGCCATTGAGCCAACTAGTGCTTCTGTCATTTCTATCTCTGGGTCCTGGTTTGCTTTCTAGACCCATGAAGAATATGTCTTCACCTACGTCCACATGAAACCCTTCAACTATTTGAGAACGGTTCTCGCTTTGCCCTAAGACCTCTTTTCCAGGTTAAATGCCCGGGCTTCTTCAACCATTCTCCACATGAGGTAGTGTTCAGGCCCTCTGGCCTCCTCTTCACCCTTCCGGAGTCCCTGTATTTTAAGACGGATCTCCACAAGTTGCCCCCAGAGCTCCGGATGTGGTCTAACCAGAGTAGAATGCACAGAGATCAAACACACGCCCGAGTGCCAGGCCCTCCGCTCCCATGCACGAGGCCTGGGCTGGTTTAGCTTTCTTGGCAGCCTTGTCTCCCTGCTCACTGCCATCGACTAGTCACAGCTACTGCCGTGGCCTTGGTCCCCGACTTCTCAGCAGCGCAAGGCAGATGTCAAGGTGCTTTCATAGTGACAGTATGGCAGGTGTGATTTAATTCGGTCTTCCCAGCAACCGCCCTCTTCATTCTCCAGGTGAGAGCACCTCGGCTCAGAGAGAATGAATACCTCAAGTCGCAGAGAAGCAGGAAGGGCTGGAAAGGGGCCCTGGCTTGTCAGATTCCAGAGCCCACACTTTATTCTGTAACACTATGCTGCCTTGATCAAAGGGCCATTTGTCCCATCTGTTGGGAATACTGGTCGAAAACAGCCCAACTCAGCATTCTGGTTCAGACCAGGAGTGTTCATTAGAAAGAAAAGATTGTCCTTCCTTCTTCAAAAGGGGACTCTGGATTTTCATTAATATTAATATTCCCATGCGGGACTATCACCCCTAACCCTATCCCAACCTTTTGGGAGGATATTTATAGTATCTGTTGTATGTTTCCAGAGGGAGGTGAGGTTAGCAACTCCCAGTAACATATTCAAGGAGCATGTAAAAGGAGCATTTCTATAGTGTTTGAAGTTGTTGCGATTCTAATATACTAGAATTTGTTTGCTACATTCACCCCAGCTATATTTTTTTTAGGTAGGCTCCACACGTGTAGCCCAGTGTGGGCTTGAGCTCACAATCCTGAGATCAAGACCTGAGCTGAGATCAAGAATCAGAAGCTGAACTGAGCCACCCAGGAGCCCCAGCTACATATTTTTTAAATACAATGTTATTTTTCTGAGCTTTTTTCTTTGTAATTTTTTTTAAAGTAGTCTCCACGCCCAATGTGGGGCTTAAACTCATGACCCTGAGATCAAGAGTCACATGCTCTACAGACTGAGCCAGCCAGGCGCCCCTGAGCTTTTTTGCTTAATACAAATGATAAATGCTTGTTTTATAAAATACTGCTACATTATTATTATATTGGATATAGTCCAGCTTATATGTATTTGTATATTTGTTAGCGCTCCACGATCTTTATAATGCTTGCATACCCAAACGCTCTGTGTTTACAACTGTATTCATCATTGACAGATGAGAAAAATGAGCTCAGGGAGGTGAGGTGACTTAGCTCAAGAGTCAGAGTCAGAAGGAAGCAGAACCAGGATAGAACCTTGTTCTGACTCCTACCCTGTTATTTCTTTTTGCCAACGAACCTTTGGGTTAGTAGGGTTTTCAGTCATTGCACCCCATTTATGAGTTTTTTTTCCGACAGTTGCTTTGTGAGAAGGACTCAGGTAAAATTGTAGTAAGCTGCCAGTTCTGTTTCTTCAACGTGGAAAAGTGACACAGGCAGTGTCTCGGGAGGTGTGAGTGGCCCCATGCACATTATGTTTGGTCCTTGTTATCACCAGCAGTCTTCGCAAGGTCACTGATTAACCCTGGCACATCGTGGCATCGTGGAGGGGGACACCATGGACAGTGCCTCATCCCCTTTAAAGATGAGGAAGGGTGGAGCCAGGTACTGGGGGAGACTGATGCCCAGCACCTCTTTCCACACACAGGGAGTCCCATCACCCTTCTGGTACTTTGCTGAGCTCCCTCACTGGTGTCCCTTGTCTCCTGGCTCATCCTCACCTCTTATTTAGCTTGCCATATTGACCCCCTCCCCAGCCTCCAGCCTGCCCCTGTGGCCTGGCTGCTTGGCAGGGCTCCTGGCTGACCAGACACTTGCATGACTGTTAATTCTTTTGGCTGGACTCCCTAATCCCTGCAAGCTCTCTTCCTGGTTTCAGACCTCAGCGGAACCCAGACTCAGCTTCTGGAAACATCCAAACGGTAGCTCTCAGCTCCCTGATGGTACACTCTTGACAAAGGCCGGATTTTCCTATGATTTGGGAGCTCCGGCCTTAGAGCTGTGCAGTCCCCTAAAAATCCCAGTTCCTGGGCCCTGCCAGCAGCCATCTGCAGGGAGGGTGATTTATCAGTTCTCATCCATATTGGGGCACCAGAAGAGTGGAAGGGATACTATTAATAATTTCACCTGCACGAGAGGATAAACAAGGGCCATGCCTGGCCAGTGGCGATATATTCTGGGTTGTAATCAGCCTGACTGCCCTGTTAAAACAACACCACATAGCTACAGCAGATGGACTTTGCACCAAACATCACCCCACCCCGGGCACTTTACATATGTGCCTTATTCATTTAATTCTTACAATATTCCTCTAGGTATAATGTTGCCCTCTTTTACGGAGGAGGAAACTGAAGTTCAAAAAGGTTAAATAATCTGCTTGAGGTCACATCTAGGAAGTGGTAGGCCCAAGCCTGACTCCAAAGCCTTTGTTTTTAATCCTTTGGGTCTTGATCAGTGTAATAATGAAATCAATAAAAACAAAACCTGGGTGCCTGGGTGGCTCAGTTGGTTAAGCGACTGCCTTCGGCTCAGGTCATGATCCTGGAGTCCCAGGATCGAGTCCCACGTCGGGCTCCCTGCTCAGCAGGGAGTCTGCTTCTCCCTCTGACCGTCTTCCCTCTCGTGCTCTCTATCTCTCATTCTCTCTCTCTCAAATAAATAAAATCTTTAAAAAAAAAAAAATAAAATAAAAATAAAAACAAAACCTTTGGTGGAGAGCTGATAGAGACAGCCCCCAAATTAAAAATGAGTTAAGCTCCAGAGAAACACTTGTACATTGATCACTTGGAATTCAAAGTGCATTTTCCCATGGGAAAAAAAAAGCCTAAAATGGTGGTTAGGTTCCAAGACCAACCAACAAAAGTCTATGTAGATTATAATTTCACTGTGGTTTACTCCTCTGTGTAATACTGAGCTGGAATAGGAAGCAGAAACCATAGGCTTCTATCATAGTTCTTTCATTTGTTGGCTGTGTGACTTTGGACAAGCTGCTTAACCTCTCTGAGCCTTGGTTTTATCAGAACTGAGAAAACAGGGGCATCTGAGTGGTTCAGTCAGTAAGCCGACTCTTGATTTTGGCTCAGGTTATGATCTCAGGGTCGTGAGATGGAGCCCCGCATCAGGCTCCACACTCTGTGGGGATTCGGCTTGAGATTCTCTCTCCTTCTCCCTCCTCCCCTCCTCCCGCTTATGCTCTCTCACTGTCCCTCTCCCTATGTAAAATAAATAAATAAATCTTTTAAAAATTCGAGAAAATATCTAGAAAATGTTCAGTTTCAAAAAATAACAAGAATCACAGGAGATAATGGGCATAAAACTCCTTTAAAAATAGCACTTGTAGTCCTATTGGAATGGACCACCATTCATGACATTGCCAGGCGGCAAGTTAGGTTTCCAAGAGCTCTAAGTAGAGACAACAGCTCCCTCCAGCCAGGGACGTAGTGGGAAGAGAGGTGACCACCAGGGCGGGAGCCTTAGATGGAGCTGGTGGCCCTGTGAGTGGGGGGCAGAGGGATACAGAAGTGTGTGAAGGGAGGAGAGCACATAGGCTCCTACAGGGATTTGGGGCTCAGTCAGGAGAAGAGAGGTACGTGGCAGCCGTGCTGTAGGGGAGGTCTGGACTCTGAGGTGCAGGACCGTTGGGCCTTGGCTGGAGAGGGAGGTGACCTCAGGGACAGTGTCTCTACCGCCGTGAGAATAGGGGCTCTTACCGCTTTGGGGGTTGGAAAGAGCAGCAGACACGTATCCGTGGATTCGGTCACAGTTCATCAGTACAGGGTGCTCTCTGTTGGTCAAGTGTACAGGGAATCTAGATCCTTGGGTCAAATGAGTTTAAAAACCAACCGTGATTTCTGAGTAAAAAGTCTACAGAAGACTCACTTAACTATATAAAAGTTTTTATTTCATTTGTAGGGGCTCTCAATTCCCCCCAAAACAAGAGTACTCCTTCAGTTTTTTAAATGTTAAGTCCCAAATTGTACATTTTTTAAAGATTTTATTTATTTATTTGACAGAGAGAGACACAGCGAGAGAGGGAACACAAGCAGGGGGAGTGGGGGAGGAAGAAGCAGGCTTCCTGTGGAGCAGGGAGCCCGATGTGGGGCTGGATCACAGGACCCCGGGACCACGACCTGAGCCAAATCAGATGCCTAACGACTGAGCCACCCAGGCACCCCTATACTTTTTCCTTTACATAGGCAATTTATATCAGCCAATCACCAGGTGGGCCCTGATGTAGCTATACATTGAACATATCAAGAAGGTGCAGTGGTGGGAGAGGTCCAGCCTATGTGCCCAAAATGAGGGGTTCACTGTCTGCAGAGAAGTGAATGACAATAACACCAACTAAGAGGGGCATTGCTTTTCTTAATCACCATGTGCTGGTAGTTCTAACAATGACAGTGATAAAATATCCTTCCCCACAAAAGTCTTTTGTTGGTCTCAGTTCTAAACAAGTGCTATGTTTATTATTGTATTTTAAGAAAAAGTTGTATTGAGCTATAACTGACCCATCCTACAATTCCCCATTAAAGACAGATGGACGGTCTATAGTGCCTTCAGAGTTGGGCAGGCATCACCATAATGATTTTTAGAACATTTTCATCACCCTTAAAAGAAACTCTGTGCCCATTAGCAGTCACTCCCCATTCCCCGACCTCTCTGCTTACTCCTCCTGTGCTAGGCAACCACTAATTTGCTTTCTATCTTGACAGATTTGCCTATTCTGGACATGTAATATGAGTGCAGTCACACAATACATGGCTCCTTATGTCTGACTTCTTGCACTTCACAAAATGTTTTCAAGGTCCATCCATGTCCTAACATGCATCCGTACTTCTTTCCTTTTTGTTGCCAAATAATATTCTATTGTATGGATACACGAGAGCTCATTTACTCAACAGCTAATGGACGTTTGGGTTGTTTCCTCTTTTTGGCTATTATGAATAAGGCTACTATAAACATTCATGGGCAAGCTTTTGTGGTGATGTATGATTTTATTTCTTTTGGGTATATATAACTAGAAGTGGAATGGCTGGATCCTATGGTAACTCATTTTAACATTTTGAGGGACCATGAGTTTTAATAATGTATATGCAAATATATTTAGTGTGTTAGTACATTTTTATGACTTATCCTTTCATAAACATTGTATTCTACATAGATGTTGACTTGAAGACCTCTCGCTTAAGCCTTCCCCAACCCATGTGGACTCAACCATAGGTATTCAGTTTAATGACCATTCATACTGGCTTGAATAGTTTGAGCTCATTTCAGGTGCAGTTTGTGCCTCCAACCCCCGTGGTGCTACATATTCTTGCATTTAAACAATGGATGTGAAATAAATAATGATAGCACAATGCTTACAAAGAGGGAAAAACAGAACATAAGCCATTATATGACCACTTGAGTTTTTTTATTTGTGGTTAAAACTCGAAATAGTGAAACAGTCTAAACTGCAAGGTATGATATTTTTGTTTTACAAGTGTAAATTTTAGTTCATACTTGAAATATTTGACTGAATTTGATTATCTTTAAAATACAATTTTATTTTCCCTTTTTAAGTGATTGATTCAAAACTGAAGAACAAAATAAGAAAATAACAACTATTACTATATTACTATTTATTGTATGCTAATTACTAAAAATAATTTCATTATATAAAGGAAGATGGTATTAAAAGTGATCTGCTCTGGGGCCGCCTGGGTGGCTCAGTCGTTAAGCGTCTGCCTTCGGCTCGGGTCGTGGTCCCAGGGTCCTGGGATTGAGCCCCGCATCAGGCTCCCTGCTCAGCGGGGAGCCTGCTTCTCCCTCTGCCTCTGCCTGCCACTCTGTCTACTTGTGCTCTCTCTCTATCTCTCTGTCAAATAAATAAATAAGATCTTTAAAAAAAAAAGTGATCTGCTCTGGATGTCAAATTATTTTTATTGATCTGACACTAGACATGTCACTTTGTATGAACAAGTACAAGACGACCAGGTTATTTAGGGTATGTTTCTTGCATAGAGTAAACTTGAATTGGCTTTCCATGAAAGATGAAAACAGATTAGCCTGGTAGTGTGGAAGGAATTCCTGGCTAAGTTATAGGAATAGAGAATGATACAGAGTCATGAATTACCTGGATATATAAAAAAATGAATGGAAAGTGGAAATTTGGGGAGTTTAAAGAAGAGGGTAAACCTGGGTTTGGGTCTGGAGCAGAAAGCCATTTGAGACTGCCAAACAAAAACTTTGTGGAAGAGGGTTTGAGTTCATTATTTTGGCAGCAATATGTAAGATGAATGGGAACAACAGAAGACCACAATTCAAAGTCGAGTTACAAGGTTGGTCAAGTAATTGGGACATGAGCTAATGACATTCTCCTTTGGGTAGAAGTTACAGGAATGGTGAAGGAACAAATAAAAAAGATCTTATAAACTCAACATAGGAAAGATGTGAATTTCCCCCCTAAATTGCCCTAAAGGCTTAAAGCAGTTCTTCTTAAAATCCCTGCAAGGTTTTTTGTAGACATAGGCAAGCTTATTCTAAAATTTATATGGAAAGGCATAGGCCTTAAAATACCTAGAGCAAACTTGAAAAAGAAGAAAATGGGAAGAATCAGTCTACCCAATATTAAAGCCTAATACATAGCTACAGTATGAAGGCAGTGTGGTATTGGCAGAGGATGGACACATAGAGCAATGGAACAGAATGGAGAACCTTGTAAGAGCCCCACACAAGTATACCCCAACTAAGTTTTGCCCAAGTTGCAAAATCAATGCAATGTAGAAAGGATAGCCTTAAAAAAAGAAAAACGGTACTGGAGCAACTGGATATCCACAGGTCAAAAAATGAACCTGGACCTAAACTTTGTACAAAAGTTAATTCAAGGGGCACCTGGGTGGCACAGTTGGTTAAGCATCCAACTCTCGGTTTCGGCTCAGGTCATGATCTCAGGGTCGTGAGGTCGAGCCCCACATCAGGCTCCATGCTCAGGGTGGAGTCTGCTTAAGACTCTCTCTCGCTCTACCCCACCCCACCCTCAAATAAATAAATAAATCTTTTAAAAAAGTTAACTCAAAATAAGTCATGGACTTAAATATAAAAGGCAAAGCTATAAAACTTTTAGAAAAAACAAATAAAATCTTTGGGATCTTAGACTAGGAAAGAGTTCCTAGACTTGACACCAAAAGCATGATCCATAAAAGGAAAAATTGATTAACTGGACCTCATCAAACTTAAAAACTTATGCTCTGCAAAAGACCCTGGTTACAAGGTAAATAAGCTACAGAGGGGGAGAAAAAATTTGCAAACCACATTTGACAAAGGACTTTCAAACCTTCGCAGTAAATAAAACAACAACAACGATAATCCAATTAGAAAATAGGCCAAAGACACGAGCAGGCGTTTTATTGAAGAGGATATACAGATGGATAAACACATGAAAAGATGTTCATCATCATTTAGCCACTGGAGAAATGCAAATTAAAACCAGAGTGAGATACACGTCATGCAGTCATTTCTAATTTTGCTGAGCCACACATTTATGGCACACATTGAGGGTCTGGCATATAGAGATCAATAATTTAGCCAGCAAAAGAGCTTAGCTGACCCCAGTCACCATCTCCTAAGGTAAATTGTTCTGTTCTCATTTTATCATCTAAATTAAGTGCTCTAGTGGTATTCACAAATTTGGGGATCCACAAAGGTCTCCAGAGGTATTGCTCCCAAATGCCGTATATAATTCCAGCAGGATTTAGTGACTAAGTAGATAGAGGAGTAGCTCTAGTGTCTATGAAACTTGGCACCAATCGGCCATATCAGCAGCAGCTACCTGAGGTGCACAACACCTGGGCCACTTACCAGCTGTGTGCTGTGACAAGGGACCTCTTTCTTTGAGACTCAGTAACTGCCTCTGGAAATGAGGATGATAATTCTTACCTTGGAAGGTGTTGTGAGGATCAGACTGAAATCCATGAATGGATTTGAGGTACTCAGCCTCATTCTCAGCGTGGGGGTGGATATTGTTTCTACCCACAGCCAAGACCCAAGTCTCCAGGAGGAGTTTAAGGGACTTTCTGAAGCAGTGTAATTTTGTCGACCATATGGCCAGGACTATCTGAGACAATTCCATATTTATTATTCTGTCTTGTTCTTCTCTTAAGTATCCTCATGTTTGTCCGAGCACATATCTTGATTGAAAAACCCATCGCTGATATTATATAACGAGCAGAAATCTGTGCACAAGACATTCCTGCTATCTCTCAGGGCTCTTCCAGATGTCTTCCCACTTTCTGACACACACTTAGGAGTTCTGGGCACTCCTGGAATGTTGATCTAAACCATTCCAAGCTGCACATCACAGCTTGTACCTCACTGGTCCCCACCACTTGTTTCTTAAGACAGTAATGGTTTTACTTTTTCATATTCATGGTCACATTCCTCAAAGTAAAATCCCTCTGTGTTTCACAGCCTGATGTCCTGTGACCCAGTGTGTGTGTGTGTGTGTGTGTGTGTGTGTGTGTGTGCGCGCGTGCACACGTGTGTGTAACAATGTGTGGTATAAATAAATGTATGGGCTTTGAAAAAACAATTCTATCCTAGGCCAGCAGCTTCAAGGACTTTTCTCATAATAAGCCCTGCATCTTCATCCAACTCGAGCAGGGCTCTGCTAAAAACAGACTGAGGTCATTCATGTGTAAATGGAAACACACCAAGAAAAAAATTAATACCAAATGTACATCAAGATCAAAAGAAAAAATAAATTTCTCAATGGAATACTCAGAGCTATGCAGAGACCCCTGGTTTACTGCTGGTTCACATAAAATTGAAGGTCAGAGCATGTTTTAGTGAAGTTCTTTAAAAGGCAGGGACCAGCCAGAGGCTATGATTTGAGTATCCCACAAGGATGATTTCCCAAAAAGCCAGCTGAATCCTGAATTACACAGGGAACATGTTCCCCCCAAACATTATAATAAATGTAAAATATGACTAGGAGCATCAAAGTCTGTGACCCAGGACCTATAACCACAATATTTTCATTTAAAAACAAAGATTGCAATGATATTAGCAGCAATGAAAGACTTGATCACAAATTATACTTTGATGAGTCTCCAAAATCAAAAATATATTAAATCCATCATGACAAATCATTCTCCTGTTGAGCATTGTCTATAGAGGCAAGTGTAGCTCCTCGGGTCTAGACACATTTATTCACACATATTCAGTTGTGCACTTATTCAGGAAATAGTTACTGAAGGTAACTGGTACCTAGAAGGTACCAGAGTGAATTCTCAAAGAGGAGCAGAGTGGGAGGCCAGTTAAAGAATGGGATTTGGAGTCAGAGAGACTCAGCTTATATACTGGCTCCATCACTTGCAAACTGACGGAGGTTCAGCAAGGGAGTCAACTCTTAGCCCCTGATTTCTCATCTTTGAAATGAGGATACGTATACTTACCTTGCAGGTATGCACTGAATGAAGTAATACATATGAGATACTTAACCCAGTGCCTGGCATGCAGTAAAGGTCTTAAGGAAAAGGAGGAGCAAGGGGAGATGGTACTCCAAACATTTATACTTCCTAAACTCAGAGATACCCAGGTTTCTTGCTTCCTCCTTTTCTGAAAGAATGCTGCCAAGATACCCCCACCCACCCACAGACTCATACAATCAAAAATATACTTGGTCACCAAGAAAAAGGGCCAGCAGGAGGTGGGAACATGCCGAGATAGGCTTAGAAGACAAACCTATGGGAAGAGAAATCCTAATTAGATATCAAGACTGGCTTTACCTTTGCCATCCCTTTTCTCCCCGAGACCAGGTAGAAAAATAGCTTTCCCTTACCTCTACAGGGTGGAGAACCCACAGACACTTGTGGACATCCAGAGTCCTCTGACCAGTGAGAATTCTGGCTCCCTGACACACCCATGCCTGCTGCCCACCCCTTTCTCATTTCCTCCTTACGTCGGAGTGAGCTCAGTCGTGAGCAGGGTCTCACGTATAGGCCCAGGCTTGGCCAATAGGGCAGATAGGAGTCAGGGGAGATTTGTGGCAGTGGCTTCATGGCTATGAGGCTTCAAGGGAACAGGGGCAGGCAGCGGGGCAGGCAGCAGCCAAGCGTGGGAGATGGACTCAGGAAATAAGTTTACCATATTTAGCCAATAAAAATACAAGACCCTCAACTAAATTTGAATTGCACGTAAACAATAAATCATGTTTTAATGTTTGTCCCATGCAATATTGGAGACATAGCTACACTAACAATTATTTGTTGTTTAACTGAAATTCAAATTTAACCGGGTGTTCTGTAGTTTCGCTGGCAGCCCTACTCAGAAAGGGAATGAGGACAACATCGTCCATTTTCCTCTGTTTCTGTCTGAGACCAGATGGGAGGCAGCATCTCTGGACAGACCATCAATCTGCTATTCGGCAGGTTCACCCTGCTATGGCTAAAGCCTGTGGCCTGGTGCCTTTGAGTAGACTTTGGGTCAGAATCTATGTGCACGGCACAGTGCTGGGTGCAAGGAATTCAGAGAGAAGTAAAACAGTCCCTGACATAAGGACCCACTCACTCTAGAGGACCAACGTCCAAAGGGACCATAATCACAATAAAAGTAACAATGGCAAGTGTTAATATTTACTGGGAGCCTACTGAGCACTATTGTCCAAACACTTTGCAGATTATTTTATTTAAATCTCACAACTACCCTCTGAGGTAGATTTTATTAACTCCAGTTTATAAGTAAGGAAACTGAACATTAAAAGTAAGGTAACCAGGGGCGCGTGGGTGGCTTAGTCGGTTAAACGTCTGACTCTTGATTTCAGCTTGGGTCATGATCTCAGGGTTGTGAGATAGAGCCCTGCATGGGGCTAGGCACTGGATGTGGAGCCTGCTTAAGAATCTCTCTCTCCCTCTCCCTCTGCCCCCTGAAGTAACCGTATAATTTTTTCCCCAGATTGGGAAATGTTTTTAAGTGAAAGGGATTAGTATTTGTTCTGTAATTATACAGAACAACAGGCATAAACTGGAACCAACCAAGGACACCAGGATTATGGCATCAACTTACAGGAGACGTGCCCAGGTCTCACTGGTAGAAAGGTGCAGTGGAAGGATTTGAACCCAGGCAGAGTGGCTTGAGAACTTGTCCCCTTCACCAGGAACAGTAGAGGAGGAGATTAATTTCAATGAATTCCTTCCCACTACACTCAAATCCCTGAAGATGAGGCCTCTTGTTTTGCTTTCCGTTGTGTCCTTGACACGAGCACCCACCACCCAAGTATAGAGTGGGTGCCAAAAAATACTTGATTGACAGATGAATCTGGGAAGCCTTCATGGAGAGCATGGGACATGAGCATAGACTGAATAATGGGAAAGACTAGGGCAGGGACTACTTCCTCTTTCTTGATCTGTCCCTCTTTCCCGGATGCTTGAAGGAAGGTAAGTGAGAGATGGCCATTAAGTGAGCTAGGCAAGCGATTCCAAACCAAAATGTTGGGACATGATCAAGAAGTCTGCGCTTGAGACTGAGCCATGAAGGGCTCTCTGTCAGCCTTTGCCCACCCCGTTTATGCGGCCACCCGGGCGTGGCCGGCCTGCCCTCTCCAGTTTCTCGGATCCCATGGGTTGAGAATTGGTCACATCGCCTGGGTCCTGTGGCACCAGGGCTGCTCTGTCCTCCATATAGAGCTGATCTTCTCAGTTAAGTCCCCCAGAATTTCCCCAACCAGCTCAGGCCTGCTTTCCTGTGTGTTCCCAGCAGAGCCCCTGGCCTGAGGCCCCCCTCCCACACCCACACTGCGGCGACAGGCTGCTTGGAGAGCGCCTACACAGCCTGCAACTTCCACCTCTCTTCAGGGAACTTAAGCCTGGGACAATTCACTGTGAGCCTACATCCTCTTTCAACAGGAATCAGGAGGTCTTTAGAACAATAAACAAACCCCTCCTCCTTGCTGAGGATCAGCTACTCACTTTTTAAGAAGAGACAGCAAATTTGTAGAAGAGGAGAGAGCCTCTGGTAGCTGACTCCCTTTCCTCTCTCTCCAGAAAGATACCATTAAACCCAACTGACTCCTGCCTGACAGCGGTAGAACAAATGAGAAAGGGCTCTTCTTGACATTTTTGTTTTACCCACAATTTCACTGCATGTAACTGAACTAACTAGAGTGTCAGCTGAGGTCATGGGCAGTGTCTTATAAGTATAAGATACTTCTTTCAATCCCAAAAGTTTGGCACAGGATTTTACACGTGGGGATTCAATAAACACACTTAATTTGGTTTGACTGCTCAGGGTGTGCCTAAGCTTAAATATCATAAATTGCTTCTGGCACTGAAGTGTGTGTTAGTCCGGGCCAGAGAGAGGCCTACCAGGTATTTAAACCCTAAGCCTCAAAATTGAAAAGAGAGGAAATCCTGCTCCCTTTTCAGTACTCCTGCCCCCTTTTCTCAGGCTCTCTCCAATTCTAGATCTTTGCCACCGTAGAACTGGGGAACCTTAAATAGGTCCCCAAACTTCTTAGAGCCTTGCGTACCTGGCACTGAATCAAGCAGCTTCAACAAGAAGATCTTAAGGCCCCTTGCAGCTCTGACATCCCAGAATCCCAGGATGCTGGTTGCCCAAGCAGTGAGGAGCACAAATAGAGTATGGAGGCAATGGTTGCAGGTGGGGATGGGGTGGCCAGAAAGGAGAAAATAAATATGGAGCTGGGAAGGAACAAAGCCTGGGAGACAAAGGTGCACTTGGCCTCTACTTTGGTCTTCGCTAAGATGATGGCACCTTGCCATGTGCCCCATGGGGTCCAGTTGATGCATGCACGTGCGGGCCCAGGCTTTCCTTTCACTCCTTCATCGGCGAGCGCATGCCGCCTTGTTCCAGGGGCCGCTCGGGAATGGGCCGATCACTAGCCTACCAGCTGAGCTCATGAGCAGTGTCTTCTAAGTGGGGTAGGATGGAATAGCTCCTCATGGAGTTTACAGAATAGATAAAAAGCAGTTGTTTTACAGCACAAAAACAAAACCACTCAATTAAGTATCAAGTGTCTATCAGTTACTCTAAAACTGTATAACAGGGGCACCTGGGTGGCTCAGTTGGTTAAGCGACTGCCTTCGGCTCAGGCCATGATCCTGGAGTCCCCGGATCGAGTCCCGCGTCGGGCTCCCTGCTCAGCAGAGAGTCTGTTTCTCCCTCTGACTCTCCCCCCATCTCATGTGCTTTCTCTCTCTCTCTCATTCTCTCTCTCTCAAACAAATAAATAAAATCTTTAAAAATAAATAAATAAAAATAAAACTGTGTAACAAGTCCTCCCTCCTTTTGGGATCAGAGATGGCTTCCCAGAGGAAGTGACCTGGAGGTGAGTCCCTCAGTGCCTGGATCTTTCCCAGAAGGTCTCTCCACCTCTTGATTCTCCTCACTATAATTGATCCTGATGGATCTTGTAAAACACCAATTTCTTACCATTGTTTCCTTGATGGAAGCTTTACAGTGGCCTCGTTGTATGCAAATTTGAGTAGAGACTTAGTCTCCCTTTGAAGCCTCTCTAGGCTGTTACACCCAGGCCTAGCTGCTGCCTTCTGGCACCCAGAATGCCCCGGAGGCATCCCCGACCCCTTCCCTGACCCCTTCTGAGTACCCAGGAAAGGGATCAAGACCTGAGCCTTAGCATTTAAAAGCTGTCCTTCCCTGGGCTACCCTTGGATCAGATCTGACGCTCACATTTCTATTGCAAACAGCAAACTGCAGAAAATTCCAATCCTGAAGCTGTTACAGAAAAAGTGAGAACAAAAGTTAGAAATTTAAAGCAAAAGAGATCTGTTTGATATTTAGCTCCTCGTACTCTAGACATGAGGGTATCTAAGTGGTACGCTAGCATTTTCTTCACTAGCTGTCGGCATCCTTTGTATATTCTGACTGCCTCCTCCTCTAAGAAGGTGTCCGGAAATCCGACAGTAGTCCTTTGTGCCATCTTCATTACAGAGCCGTAATCCTAGGTGTACCTGGTGACAGTCATTTGTAAAGACAGGGGTATAACAGTTCTGAGTGAAGGGAGGAGTGAGCACGTTCTGGTAATTGTAATATCTAGTCTCTGAATGAATGCTAGTTCCTCATAGAAGACATTCAGAGAATAGGGGGTCATTTTTGAGCTGCAGAGGCTCAAGATAAAAGCTTGAATATCATCATCCCTTGCTGTTTTTAGAAACCACAGATAGCCACTAATTTTTGCCTGATTTTATGTGAAGGATAATACATTACCTGCAAAAGTAAAGATGAAGTCTTTCTGCCGGAGCACATCTTTTGTTGGGATCTGTCTGATTCACAGAAAAAGTTGGGGAAGGGGAGTGTGTTAGTCTCCGAAATACTCTACATCACATGCCTCAACTGTGTTCCTTGGAACCGTAAAACAGAAACTCCCAGAAATTAGGATATCTTGATTTGCATCATAAAATAATGTCCAGAATTCTAGACAATACAGCAAAGATTTGTGTCCTGTTTTGGGCGGTTTATTCTGTTTGAGATTACAGGAAAGTTGTGGGATGGTGCACTTCGGTAGGAGGAAGGAGAATGCAAAGGCATGAGTGGTGGTCTTCATAGAACTTTGATGGGACTACAGAAAGTAGTGTCACAAAGACCCAGCTAGCCCTGCGATGGACCTTGGTCTTGGCAAGGGAGAAACACAGTCAGATCTGTTTTTGAAATCTCATCCTGGCAGCTGGCAGTGAGATGGATTGGGTAGACTCTGATTCCTAAAAACCCCAACGATGTCATCCCTCTGCCACCTCCCTAATCCTTTCAGGTTCAATTGCTCCAGGAGCTCCTCCCAAATTCTTTTAACAAAATTCTTAGAGAGGACCTCTCTCTGAATTTCTCTAAGAGTAGTCCTGAGAATTTGCAGGGGAATCCCCTAGAGTCTATACTTCCCTGAAGCTGCCAAGGGCTTTTGCATGCTAATATGTGAGAACCTCAAGAGGCTGGTTTCCAGGCAGGCCTCCTTGCCTGTCTTAACCATCAAGAATGAGCATCTCTTCAAGTCCTGGGTCCTGTGGTAAATTCTGTGTATGTAGATGCCTGATGCAGAGTCTTAGCATATGAACACCCAAGAGATTTTAAGTGCTAACAGAATGGGTGAGATTTGGTGATTTTTTTCTTTTTTTCTTTTGCTCAGCTATATTTTTATATTTGCATTTATAAATGATAATAACCCTTTTTTAAAAGTTAAAGAAAATAAGTTTAGTGAGCACCTAGTACTTGCAAGCACCAAGCAAGCTTATGTAAGAAATGAGTTGCCCCAAAAGGGTTACATACTGCAGGGAAGTGCCCTTGTTTTCAGCAGGAAAGAGAGGCCTTGTAACAACAGGAAGCGCTGGGAGGCTGAGGAACCCAGGCTTCCAAGCAGAGCTGTTCTGGAAACAATGGCTGCCTGTGGCTCGGGAATATTGGGCAGGAAATGAAAGGATGCTGGGACAGGGGGTACAGCGAGAAGCTGATAAGCACTACCTGGCTGTTCTTCACGTGGACCTAGAGGGCCAACGATGAAGTTGTTTTTTCTAAACGCTCCTCATCTTTCATCAGCAAATTTGGTTTTAGAAAAACACAGAAATGAAAAGAACCCATGGTGCCATAGGTCTGGAAACTATTAGGAAGCTGAGCCTCCAGGGAAACCAGAAGGTACAGTAAGCAAGAGAAGGTATTTCTCACCCTCAGGGCACGGTCACCTCAAGTGAGGAGGGGGGGGCCTTCAGATGGACTCACACCGTTTCAAGCTAAGTCCCCAGAGGACTCTTGCGTCCATAATAATAAAAATAGCATTGAGCTAATAGGAGCTCAGTTATACCAAGAGAGGTATGTATAAACCTTCTGAGATTGAAGTTTATATTTATTTAACACAAATTTCCATTCATATGGGAAGGGTAAGTTCAGGAGACACTCATACAAGTAAGAAACAAAAACAAAAGTAACAAAAACGGAAGAGAGCGATTTGCCCTGGAAGACCTAGATAGAAACCAGCAGGGGTGAGGACTTGAACACTGCCGGGAAAAGTCAAGTCTGCCTTCTCAATCTCGAGCCCAGCTTTATCCAGGAAGTTCACGTGTCACGGGATGTTAGACCTGGAAGGAACTTTAGTGGTCATCTAGATCCAAAACTTGCTCCTGGTACAGATGGAAGTCTGAGGCTGGGAGTGCCTATTTTTCCCCCCTGGAAGAAATACAGCTGATTCTGTATTTAATATAATATATAATTAATATATATAATAATAATATAATATAATATAATATAATATAATATAATATAATATAATATAATATAATACAGCTTTAACTGATAAGAACCCAGCCCCTAGTACCTGTGGGAGAATTCAAAAGGCGAATAGTCCCTCTCCTCAAAGGTCTGACATTGGTACCTGGGGGTCCAGGCGAAAACTCAGCTTTCTTAATTCATTGCTTTACATCCTTGTCCATCATCAGGTTGCTCTTGGACAGGAAATCACCTCTGCTTCCTGCTGCTTTCTGGTCTTCCCCGTGCCTGGGCTGTGCCTTAGTTTCCCTAGCTTGGAGGTCATGTTTATAAAATGTACTGGAAAGTGCATGAACTTTGGACTTGAACAGGCTTGTGATGGCACCCTAGTTTTGCCACTAGCTGTTCGACCGTGGACAAGTCATCCAACTACACTGCATCTTAGTTGCCCATCTATAAAATAGGAATAGGACTGCCTACCAGTCAGGGTTGTAAGAATTAAATGAAATAATGATCATTAAGCATGATACTCCACACAGCATTTGATGAGTGCATCCCATGACCACCCACTAGGCATGCAAAAAAAAAAAAAAATGTGGCCTGGATACACTCAGCTGAGAAAAAAAGTCACATTGTCCTCATTCTTAAGATAACTGGTGTTAGTGAAGCATACCATTCAAGAAACAGGTTTATTTTCCCTGTTTATCTCTTGTTAACCTGCTCAGCAACCATCCGTTCTCCCCCTGGGACTCTCTCTGGAGGCATATGCGATCACATTCTTTATCCGTTACCAAGGTAGAGCCTCTATCCATGGCATCCCTAGAAGCAGGTGGCAAGCAAGAGGGGCTGCTGGTCCAGGAACTAAAACCTTGATTAGGTGACCAAAGCTGACTGTGGCCTTCATACAGTTAAATTGAGGATGTAAATGATTTCTTGGCAGTGAAAAGGAAAGTGATGCTCTCAAGCTGGACCTGGGAGTATACTGAAAGGTCAGCCCCCCATGGAGTGAGTGATGTCTGCCCCACAAATACCCTGGGAACAAAGTCAAACAGTAGGAAGGATGAGCATTTAAAAAGTCTACAAATGACACACAACCCAGAAGCCTCCATTTTCAGCAACAGGACAAGGTCCTTCTGTAGTGTTCCTGAGTACAAGGTGAACCGGGCCACCTAAGCCCCAGGCCATGGAGGGGCTCCTGGGAGGCTTGTTTTCCCCTGAATGCAGCCTCCTCCCTCCCACCCCTTGTCTCTACTCAGCACTGTCCTTCCTCAGGGGCCAGAGCCCCCTCCCTCCTCCACCCCACCGCCAGCCCTTCTGAGGTTGTTTCCACTTGCCCACTAACTCACTGACAATGTGTGGTCCCAGATATTTCCCTGCCCTCAACCAGCCTTCTACCTCTGAGTCAGAAAGGCACTAGAGAAACTTCAGGAATCAGCTAGAAAAGAGTGAGCCTTCTCGCCCTCTCTTTCATCCTCAACAAAGCATAAACGTCCTCTCCACTGACCTTCATCTTTTTTCTTTTTGGAGCAATAGGTTTGGGGTAAGTCTTTTCCCTCATAGTATCTCTTCTCCCTGCCCAGTTTTCTTGAAGGACTATTTCTTGACAGGAAGAATTCCTGGTGAGGCAGCTAAGAGTCTGGTCCTAAAGCTGATGATGTCCAAACATCACCCTGCAGGCAACAGGGAGCCACTGAATGTTCCAGAGGAAGGGAGCTTTATCATCAAGTTAGTGTTTTAGAAAGATTTGTCTGGCAGTGGAGATCAAGATAGAACACAATCTTCCCGCACTGTCATTAAAAACTCCCCCAATTTACCTGAACGCTTCTCCACCAGACTGGTCTGGTCAGCATTCTTGGAATTCACCACATTGTTTCTTGTTTTCCCACCTTGTTTATACCATTCCCTGCACCAGAAAGTGGGTGGCATTTTTTTTTAAGATTTTATTTATTTATTTGAGAGAGAGAGAATGAGAGACGGACAGCACGAGAGGGAAGAGGGTCAGAGGGAGAAGCAGGCTTCCCGCTGAGCAGGGAGCCCGATGTGGGACTCGATCCCGGGGACTCCAGGATCATGACCTGAGCTGAAGGCAGTTGCTCAACCAACTGAGCCACCCAGGCGCCCCAAGTGGGTGGCATTTATTAAGTGCTTATTATATGCCGGGCACTTAACCAAGCGTTCTGCGTGTGTCATAGTATATGTTATATACCTTACCTCACGTTGTACCATATCACATCATAGCATCTCCCATCACCTCCTCAAACCAGCATCAAGAGTTCTAATGGCCTAGCCTGGATTTGTCCTTCTTTATCCACCGATGTCACACATGTGAGCCCTTCGGGGTGAGGGTCCTGTCCCAGCAACCTCTAGTGTGGTCCCCCTGTACCGTCAGCACCCTATAAATGCACACAATCTCCTCTTTTGTTCAGCACCCCAAAGCCCTGCCTGACCTCCCCCACTGTATGTAATCTCTTTAGGAGGACTTCTATCACATTTTTTGTGCCTCTGTAGAGCCCTCAACATAGTTTGCTTGATATTCTCATACTGGCCAAGTCACTAAACACCGCTGAGATTTAGCTTCCTCATTTATCAAGTAAGGATGAATACCTCCCTCATAAGGTGGCTGTGCATTGGGTACAACTAATGGATGAAAGTGTAGAGCTCAGGGATCAGCACAAAGTAGGTGCCCAGGAATTTCCATTCCTTTCTTGTCTTCCTGAGGACAAAGGTCGTACTCACCTTTTTGTCCTTGGGGCTAGATGGCTTCTCTATACATTTTACAGAGAATCATTGTCACTGGGAAGGACGGGGTGCATTGAGAGCAGCTGGGGCAAGTTAGGGTATGCACCAGAGGGAGGATCTGGACACTCCTACAAGAAAGAGCTGACTTGACTTGGTATCTGAGACAGAGAAAGCGCGTAGAAGAGGGACCTCCAGGATGCAGCCCACCATCGCGGGCCCAGCTCTGGAACAGAGCTCGTCCTTGGCCACACCAGGCCAGCAGGTCAGGCAAATACTTGTATTTAACAAGGAATAATTATCTCAGTGGGGTCATCGGAGAGGATTTCAACATTTAGAAATTGCCTCACTGACTTCAGCAGGCCCTCTGGCTCCTTTTTTTTTTTTTTTTAAGATTTTATTTATTTGAGAGAGAGAGAATGAGAGAGAGAGAAAGCACATGAGATGGGGGGAGGGCCAGAGGGAGAAGCAGACTCCCCGCTGAGCAGGGAGCCTGATGCAGGACTCGATCCCGGGACTCCAGGATCATCACCTGAACCGAAGGCAGTTGCTCAACCAACTGAGCCACCCAGGTGCCCCAGCCCCTCTGGCTTCTTTAATGAAACTTGTTTTGCAAAAACCTAGGTCTTTCTTTTAAAAAAATTATTTCTACCCCATCCTCATTACAGAAAATTCAGAAAAGCAAAATTTTAGATATAACAAAGCAAAAGCCGTTTTTGGTTTCTACCACCTAGAGGTAACTGCTATTAACATTTCAGTGTGTGTTATTTTTTATCATTTAAGCTTTGGGAAAGTGTGGTATAAAAGAGAGACCGTCACTATATGGTCTTTAGATTTGTTTCTTGCTTTCCAGCTTGTTTATACCATCAGGGTTTTTTTTTATTATTCATTAGAAATTTTTTCTAGTTTTATGGAGTTATCATTGACATTACTGTATGAGTTTAAGGTGTACAGAATAATGGTTTGACTTACATATATTGTGAAATGATAACAGCAATACGTTTAGTTAGCATCCATCATCTCCTATAGTGAGGATAAAAAGAGAAAGCAAAAAAGAAAAAAAATATTTTCTCTGTGATGAGAACTCTTAGGATTTACTCTCTTACCAACTTTCCTACATGTCATATAGCAGCTTTACTAGAGTCATCATGCTGAACATTATGTCCCTAGTACTTATTTATCTGGTAACTGGAAGTCTTTTGACCACCTTTCTCCAATTTCCTCTTCCCCTACTTTCTGTCTCTGGTAACTTCAATTCTGATCTCTCTCTGAGTTTTGTTTTGTTTCGTTTTGTTTTATTTTTAAGATTCCACAGGTAAGTGGGATCATACAGTATTTGTCCTCTGCTGACTGATTTCACTTGGCATCATGCTCTCCAGGTCTACCTATGTTGTTGCAAATGGCAGGATTTCCTTCCTTATGGCTGAAAAATATTCCTCTGTGTGTGTGTGTGTGTGTGTGTGTGTGTGTGTGTGTGTGTGTGTGTGTGTATACAATCCATTGATGGACACTTGGGTTGTTTTCACATCTTGGCTATTGTAAATAATGCTGCTATGAACAGGCAGGTGCAGATATCTTTTGGAAGTTAGTATTTTCATTTCCTTTGGAAATATTCCCAAAAGTGGAATTGCTGGATCATTGGGTAGTTCTATCTTTTTAAAAACCCCCATACTGTTTTCCATAGTGGCTGTACCAATTTGCAATCCCACCAACAGTGCACAAGTTTCTTTTTTCTCCGCATCCACACCCGCATTTGTTATCTCTTATCTTTTTCATGTTGGCCATTCTAACAGGCATGAGGTGATACTTCATTGTGGTGTTGATTTGCATTTCCCTAATGACGAGTGATGTTGAATATCTTTTCATCTGTCTGTTGGCCTTTTATATATCTTCTTTGGAGAAATGTCTATTCAGGGCTTTTATCCATTTTTTAATGGAATTTTTTGGTGTTTTGGTTTTTAGTTTATTTATTTTTGGTTTTGTTTTATTTTTTGCTTTTATTTTTTTTAAAAGATTTTATTTATTTATTTGAGAGAGAGAGAATGAGAGATAGAGAGCACGAGAGGGAAGAGGGTCAGAGGGAGAAGCAGACTCCCTGCTGAGCAGGGAGCCCGATGCGAGACTCGATCCCGGGACTCCAGGATCACGACCCGAGCCGAAGGCAGTCGCCCAACCAACTGTGCCACCCAGGCGCCCATTGCTTTTGAGTTATTGAGTTCTTTGCATACTTTGGATATTAACCCCTCATCAGATAATAACATTTGCAAATATTTTTTCCCATTCTGTTGGTTGTCTTTTCAATTGATTATTTCTTTTGCTGTGCAGAAGATTTTAGCTTTATGTAGTCCTATTTGCCTATTTTTTATGTTGTTTGTGCTTTACGTATCATCTCTAAAAACTCATTGCCAAGACCCATGTCAAGGAACTTTTTCCTATGTTTTCTTCTAAGAGTTTCAGGTCTTACATTTAAACTTAATTCATTTCAAGTTAATTTTTGTAAGTAGTGTAAGATAGGGGTCTGGTTTCGTTCTTTTACATGTGAGTATCCGATTTTATCGGCACCATTTATTGAAGAAACTGTCTTTTCTCTATTAAGTATTCTTGGCTCCCTTGTCAAATATTAGTTGGCTATATATACCTGGGTTTATTCTAGGCTCTCGATTCTGTTCCATTGATCTATCTGTCTGTTTTTATGCCAGTACCATACTGTTTTGGTTACTATCGCTTTATAGGATAGCTTAAAATCAGGAAGTGTTTTTCATTTTTTTATGAACATATGTTGCCTGTGTAACTTTTTCAAGAAGAATTTTGAAATAGATATTAACCATGAGGTACTGAATGCCTAAGGCCTGCAGTAGTAGAATTACAGGCATGTGGGTTGTTAAGGGCAAGGAACCTATCAGCTCTTCTCAAATGGATCTCCATACTTAGCCACCAAGTCATGATAGGGAGGCTTTTCTTATTCCTCCCCAACTGTAATACTATGAAAAAAGCATGGGCTTTGGAGTCCGTCACACCTGGTTTTGGAGCCCAGCTCTGGCATTTATAGCTGTGTGATGTTGGGTAACTTACCTAACCTATCAGAATCAACTTTCACATTTTCAAAAGGGAGAATTTCACCTATTTCATGGATTGGCTATGATTATAGAATGGAGAATGCTGTTTTTTAAAAAAGCATCTGATGTGGTGCCTGACACATGATAAATGTGGGATCCAGGTATCCATGGAGCTTGGAAAACCCGTCTGGAGAAAAATGACCAATCGCCTATTCAGCAAAATATTTGAGTGCTTGTGTTTTCAGTGCCATTCTGGATGAATAAGACACAGTACTGTCTTCAGTGCCCCCACGGAGCTCACAACTTAGTGTTGGATAAGAGTAGACTTGCAGTAAATATTTGTTAAATTTCACATTTTTGTTGTTGTTAAATTTCATTTTTATGACTTTTTTTCTTATAGTTCACAATTCAAAAGTATGAAAGAATATTTAGTGAGAAGTCTCCCTCTTACACCCCTAGCCCACCCCTTAGGTCGTTCTCCTGTAGGCAGCTCAACTTAATGACTTTCTTATGTGTCCTTCCATAAATATTTAATGCATATACAAATGAATTGCATATCTATTCTTCTATTCTCTCTTTTTAAAAAACAGATGCTAGCATACTGTCATGCTTGTCTGCACCTTGTTCTTTTTGCTTGACAATATACCTTGGAGACCACTCTATATCTGTACATAAAGGTTTTCTCATTCTTTTTAATAACTATATAGTATTTCACGGCATGGATGTTCTATATTTATATAAGCAGTCTCCTATTGATGGATAATCTTGTGCTATCACAAAAATTGCTGCAAAATGAAATAAGCTTGCCTATATGGAAATATCCTAGAACTGAGGTAATGAGAATGTTCTGAAATGTGATGGTTGCTTAACTCTGTAATATACTCAAAGCCACTTAACTATATGCTTTGAAAGGGTGAGTTTTACAGCTTTTGAATTACATCAGAATATTTTAAACATAAAAATTAAAAAAAAAAAACTTTCTTCTGAGGAAAACATGCCAAAGCCTGAATATATTTAAATTTTTTTCCTTAGAAAATTAGAAAGCAGTTAATTTGCTTTTTTAAAGAACAGAGAACATTATACTTCTTAAAATTAATACCACACAGGTGTGCCCGGGTGGCTCAGTAGGTTGAGGGACTGACTCTCGGTTTTGGTTCAGGTCACGACCTCAGGGTCGTGAGATCAAGCCCCGGTTGGCTCCGTGGTCAGGGCAG
The DNA here is from genome assembly GCF_037043125.1 of Eumetopias jubatus. Lineage (NCBI taxonomy): Eukaryota > Metazoa > Chordata > Mammalia > Carnivora > Otariidae > Eumetopias > Eumetopias jubatus. Next base: position 64,089,764 of record NW_028274807.1, read on the forward strand.
GGTCTGCATCAGATTCTGTCCCTCTGTCCTTACCCCCCACGCCGAGCTCTCTTTCTCAAATAAATAATAAATAATAAAACCTTTTTTTAAAGATAAGAATAAATAAAATCAATATCGCACATTTTCAAACATTTCTTTAACTCCACACTAGGCCAGGAGGAAGAGAGTAGAAAGAAGTTACAAGAGGAGGAAGAAGAATCAGAGGGGAAATGGGGGGGAGGGGATGGCGACTTCTAGCCAAGCTGAGACTCCCAGAGGCTAGAGGGGAGCGTGGGACAAAAAGCCTGAGTTGCAGGACAGAAAGGGTGGGACACAAAGAAAGAGCAGGAGTTAGCACACAGAGAAATTTCCAGGAGCCACTGCGACAGCTCTTAGAGTCCCCAGGGGTGGAGGGGAGCTAGGAGGTTCTCTGCTGTTAGCCAAGAATAATGGAAAAGTAATTGAATTCTTTACTCCATCTCATGAAAAAAATGCCATAGGACCACCTCAATCACAGCACAGCAATGCTGCTTAAAGACCTCACTCTCTGCCCAATGCACAGCAGCAGAGTCTCAGAGAATTTCTTCCCTGTGCAGGGGCTTGTCTCCCTTACCCTTTTACCTTCCTCCTGCAAGTATCAATTCTTCTTCACCCGCCCGTGGCCCTTGGTCCTTTCTAGCACCTCAGTCAAGATGATGAAAATATCCTTCATTCCTGAAAGTTTCCCTGACCCCTTCCCAATTCCTACCTCCTGCCTCTCCCCTGCTTTCTCCGACTGTAAATTAGTGTGCATTTGCTAATGTAAATGGAAGTGTACAGCATGTACTCCTTTATAGTCTGGCTTCTGTCACGCATATGCTATATCATTCTTTGTGTATGGCTGAGCAGGATTCCACTGTGTGTATACACCATTAGACTTCACTTTTAAAGATTAGGAATGCAGGACCCAGAGAGGGGATGAAATCTGATTAGTAGAAGACCTTAACAAAAATCCAGAACAGAGAGGAAAGAGGACCATGTTTTCCTAAAACCCAAAAGCACTTTGCACTATGACATCATATGGCTGCCATGAGCACATCAGTAACCAAACAAAACTGTGCTTGTTCCAATCTCTGTCTTCGGATCTGATCAGGTCCTGGGCCACAAGGGGAACCGGGGCAGCTTAGCAGACATTACTTCTGGGGGAACTCAGAGAAACGATTTAACTGCTGGTCTTTTCTGTACTAAACCCTTGAAGATGTTAGGAATTGAGGAAAGAAGTGCCCCACATTATGTATAAGTATAAAATGTCTTTTAGTTGTACCAGGTTGCATCAAATGAGACAAAGGACTTTAAAATGTTGTGTCAACTGTAAGGCATAAATCAAAGGCAGAGTTTTCTTTTCCATCAGAAACTACTCCAAGACTTATTTTGTGCTCAGATTAAAATTTAACATCTAAGATCATTGATCCAGGAAAAACAAAACAAACAAGGGTCTTTGAGAACCTTCAGTGAAACAGTTCAAAGAAGTTATAACATTATATCACAATCAGCAACTGTGTGGACCTCTGTAGGAGGGGACTTCAAGTTCTTTGGGTCCATGATAAATCCTCCAGAACTAGCTCTGTGACTCTGACCTCTAGCATCACTCCTTCCCATGCCCAAAGTGACAGTGAAAGCTTTCTTTCCGTCTATCACCATTCAGCTATTTGGTGTCAAACTTCTACCCCGTCCAGAATCCTAGGGTGTCCCCAATTTGGTTGGACCCCAGGGACAACAGTCTAAACAAATCTGAGACTGAGACTAAATTCTGGGTCGCCCCTGCAGCACTACACACCAGTATTACTGTTAGACCCTGGTTACCCTAAGTGTGGGCGGCAAGGTGGGCAGTGTCCCCATCATCTGGGAATTTCTTAAAAATGCAAATTCTTGACACTCTTCCCCCATTGGAACCCACACGTTAACAAGATCCCAGGGATTTGTGTCACATTAAAAAGTATGCGAAGCTCATGTCTAGACTAGTGGTTCTTCAACCTTAGCACATATCAGAATCTTCTGGATGCAGCTGCTGCTGGTGCACCTGGCCGGGGGGCCCCAGTCTAAGAACCACTGCTCTGGCTCTTGAGCTAGATGATTACAGAGATGAAGTGGATCCTTTCACATTTGCTGGGTTGATGGAGAATCCCTCTATCTTCCAACTCAGCCTGAGAGAAGAATCCAGGAAAGCTAACACTCCTCAGAGACTGGGACCATGGCCTCCTCCCCTGAGTTGTTATAATATTGCCTCTTGTTTAAACAGAGCTGTGGACGGAAGGTTCTAGGGCCTCTATATGAAAGCCAGAGTAAATTTATGGCAGAGGCTCCGTCCGGGAATGTGTTTTCTCCACCTTTAAAACAAACAGACCCGAGGTGCTACAGCTAAGAGCTATGGTCCTGGGAGGGCCCTACCTGAGAATGGGATAGGACGGGTTGGTGACCCCTTCTGTAGAGTGTTTTATAAAGGCCCTTCAAGGCCAGGGCTTTTGTCTTGAGTCCTTCTTGGGAATGCTCAGAGCTCTTAAGTCCACTTGTGCCCTGCACGGCCCAACAACCATACACCTCGGTACAGAGACACACTGCAGAACACACCAAGGCCAACCATAGCCGTGGGACTCTAACTCAAAGTCTGTACTCTGGGATCCTGCTGCCTTTGTGTTATGAAGACACACCTAAATGCATAGAAAAGAGACTTCAGACAAGCAAAATTATCTTCAAGTAGAAATATTTAACCAAAGAAGGATACAAAAGCCATTCCAAATAGTAGAGATGAGTGTTAGCTGGTAAGAGGTTGATCCACTCTACCCTAATCATCCACTGGATGAGAGGAGGCAAAATATTTTCACCAAGATTACTTCTCACAAATTATGAATTTAAATCACAGACAGGCTTCAAATAGGAATAATAACTGTCATTGTAGAATGCTTATTATATGTCAGGATCCATTATCCTCATTTTGCAGATGTAGACTCTGAGAGACAGAATTATGACATATGTTATTTTGCTCAAGTTTACAGAGGCAGTTTGATATCCAAACGTGTATTCTCAGCCATAGACCAAATGTGGCAGTTTATGAAAACAACAGCTTGGCGTGGTAGGAAAAGAGTTGACCATTATTGTGCATGATAGGGGTTAAAACAAACAAACAAACAAACAAAACGAAAAAACCCAAAACAATTTTTTTAAGCATTGGAACTGTCTTCGCCTATTTATTTACTTATTTGTTTATTTATTTACTATTTATTATTTAGAGGCATGGGGTGAGAGACAAAAATCTCATGAGGAACACTATCTCATACAACAGATCAAAGTAGAGCTTTTCTGGTGGAAGCCAGGCAGAGGCCCTGGACCCCTTCCCCACCCTCACAACCCCTCCTCCACTGCACTCTGGTCCCACCCTGTATTCACTCAGAGTGAGTGGTACTACCATGCAGGTCTCTGCTCTCAATATTTCCAAACCCAAGTCCATTCCTTGCCTGCCACCCACCTGGGATAATGGAGAAGTTCTTCCCCAGCTCTGGTCATGAGACACCAGGGCCAAACATGGCTGTGTCCTGGAGGGGAATGGTCCTGGGGCTGCACAGCCTTTGAAAGATGGGTGGAATACTTGAAGTAGACAAGCTTTACTGAGCATCCAAAGTTACAGTTAGTAGTTAAAAGAAATGTCAGAGAATTGTTTAGAAAATGTTGTAATAGGGACTCCAGGGAGAGTGTTGTGTCTAAATACCTGGTGTCTACTTACATAAAAGCCCAGCCCAACTTGGAATTGTGTGCAGGCACCATCATGTACATTAAGCATTAATGGATTGGCATTAACTCTAAGCCTAAGGCATTCATGGATTGGGTGTATTTTAGGGAGAGGGAACACAGTGCCAACAACCCAAGCACTAGCTCATGGAGTTCCTACACCCCACCACCTCCACAGCTGAAGACTTCGGTGCCCAAGGCTTTGGTAGCTCCATAAAAAACCACCATCCACAGCACTCTCATGGAGGGACCTCAGGTGGATCTGTCCAGGGACCGAAGTGGCAAGTAACTCGCTGCTCTCTACGCCATCCAAAAGGCCTGCAGCTGCCATTCTATGGCACTGAATTGGCTGGGCCAATCAGGGTCAGCCTTGAGGAGAGGTCGGCATATCCAGACTTTTCTACCTGGACATTGAACTTCTGGAGTGGCTGGAATTCAAAGGGCCATGTTGGTCCCTTTTAGGTGGTCCATTCAATCAATGGCTGGTTTGACCCATTCAGTGGTGTTGGTGGAGGGTGGGTCTCACCTTTATTTTTTTTTTTTAAGATTTTATTTATTTATTTGACAGAGAGACAGAGAGAGAGCACAAGTAGGCAGAGCAGCAGGCAGAGGGAGAGGGAAAAGCAGGCTCTCCGCTGAACAGGGAACCGGATGTGGGGCTCGATCCCAGGACCCTGGGATCATGACCTGAGCCAAAGGCAGACGCTTAACTGACGGAGCCACCCAGGCGCCCCTGGTTCTCACCCTTAAAAAAAAAAACACTTTAACCTTATAATCGCCTTTGACATTCTAGTAGACATCTTCAGTCTCTTCCTTTGCATCTTTTTTAACATAGCTAAGTTCACAATGTATATTTGAATTTGTGCCTTGTTTTTCTTTTACCGACTTCCATCATAAGCATTTTCCCATGTATTAATTACTTTTTATAAGCAACAGGTAATCTTGAGTGAGGTAAGTGAACTTATCTGTACCCTTGGTTTCTTCATGTGTAGAATATAGATAGTTGTATCATGCAACAGTCACCTGGACAGCTTTTAAAACACAGATTGCTGGGCCCCACCTCCAGAATTTCTGATTCAGTGGGTCTGGAGTAGGGCCTGGGAATTTGCACGCCCAAGAAGTTCCCAGGAGATGCTGATGCTGCCAGTCAGGAGACCACACTTGGAGAACCAGTGAAATGTGGAGATTGAGTTGTGGGATTTCCAAGGTCACTGCTGGTTTCAAAATCTAAGTGTTTGCATATTTTTCAAATTCTTCGAAAAAACCCAACCAACTTTTAAAACACATGACTTTTCTAAACTTTAACAAAACCTCATGGTTTTTTTAAATACAAAAGAATATCATCTACCATTTAAAAGTAATTGTTTCCACTTGTAACTCATATGCATTCCATACTTGCTTCTCTTTGAAGTTACCTGTATTTTTAAAAGGATATCTTTAAAGGACAGTTAGACTTATATCTAATACTTTATTGTTTTTCTTTACATAGTTCCATATGTATTGAAGAGCTGTGCAGAATTTATAGAGACTCATGGCATTGTGGATGGAATTTATCGGCTTTCAGGAGTCACCTCAAATATACAAAAGCTAAGGTAAGCTGAAAGAATAGCCCCCAAAAGAATTCTCCCGCGATCCTTCCTCTCTGGCCACAGCTCCGCCAGCATTGGGAGAATTAAAAACCTGAAGGGGTTGAGGGAAGGGTGGCAGAGCAGATCAGTGTGATGTTTTCAGATGCCAAAGTGTTCTTAATCTAATCAGGAAATCCTCTAGTCTGATGTAATTCTTTCCAACAAAAGCTCCTGAGGGTTTTTAATCTGTGTCTTTGTCTTGCACCAGGTTTATCCTTCTTAGGTGGATTCAGTTGAACTCAAATGAATTTAGATCACAAGTTAGAACAATGTGATTTATTATTCACTTGCCTACCCAGAGCTCAGTTAGGTCCCCGTTCAGAACTTGGAGATGATGGGAGTTTTTCTGTTGACACACACTCAACATTTGACAGTTCACTCGGTCAGGAAATAAAAAATCTGCATGATTGTGCATTTCTTTCAATGAGGTTGATATTTTGAAAAACTATTTCCAATTCTATAGATTTATCCTAAACAATTCTAAAATATATCCTAGAATTTGGGGGAAGAAATTTCTATCACATTGAATTAAGAGTACAATAACCTTGGGGCGCCTGGGTGGCTCAGTCGTTAAGCATGTGCCTTGCAGCTCAGGTCATGATCTCAGTGTCCTGGGATCGAGCCCCGCATCGGGCTCCCTGCTCCGTGGGAAGCCTGCTTCTCCCTCTCCCGCTCCCCCTGCTTGTGTTCCCTCTCTCGCTGTGTCTTTCTCTGTCAAATAAATAAATACAATCTTTAAAAAATAAAAAAAGAGTACAATAACCTTCACACAAAACACAGATATGTATGTGTGTGTTTTATATGTATTATATATATAAAATAAAGGGAGTAGATATATAGTATATTTACAGTGTTTTATCAGGTGTTATTTTTATATATTTCTATGTTTAATTATAAGTGTAGACTTTTAAAACAATAAAAACATTCATGTTACCATTATATTGAATAGATTGTACAGTTAATTCATCTTCTGTCTTCTTCCTCTAACTGGGTTTTCGGCCCCTCCTTCCCCCCAACGCAATTGTAATGACATTCCACGAAAGGAATAAGACATCCTTTTTACTCATGGAGAAGTGGCGACTGTTAAAAAACTAATTGCTTTGTTGCAACCATCAATTTTAACAGATCTATGTACTTACATAATTTCACTAATTTACTAGCGTGACGTTTTTTAGAGTTTCAACAGCAAATACTTTCTAATGTTTCACCCTTAGCTCTGAAATAGACGACACAGTAGTTGGTATGGTGGGAGAACACTTGGGCGATAGCCAAATTCTTTTTCATTAAAGGACAGACCAAAGCCTCCGCTGGGAAATTTTGGCTAAATAAATGGATAAGCTCCGAATTTGTTCTTGTTCTGCTCTTCTGCTCTCTTAAAAACAAAAACAAAAACAACAAAAAACCAAAGAAACAAAAAACATCCCGGTGAATTTATAAGGCGCTGCAAGGTTTTCTTTTCAGGGCCCCACCCAGCTCCTTTCAGGTTCAGACAGCATCAGGGATTTCCCCACCCTTTGTTAAAGGGCCAGAACCAGGTGACAGGAAACCAGGCAGGGGGCCGTTTTTGAAATGCTGGCTCTGTGAGTCCCGTTGAATTTGCCACTATGCGGCTGACCAGATGAATTCTCTCAAGAAACTTAACTTCTCCTCTATATGAAAGCTCCAGCTTGTCACTTTTTTAAACAGGTTTTTAACTTGTAAGTATATATTATTTGAAGCAGTGTATTCACATCACCTTGGTCAAGAAATGTTTTTCAATTAGAAACAAGGCCTGGAATCTGATGTTGTTCCCAAACACCTCACTATACATTGTTCATAAGAAGATATTTATAATCTCATCTATCCTGTGGGAGTCACTATCAGGCAGCTTGGAAGGGCTCGAGTCTCCAGATAAACAAGTTTGTTGACATGAGTGTATGGAGTGAATGATAACAATCTGACTCACCCTGGTTTTGGTCTCTCCTCCAAGAAAGAGAAGTTCATTTAGAACAATCTTTTGGAAGAACTGAAATCTCAACAGGCTTTTTTTGGCAACAAAAATTCATATTTCCCCACTGTTCATAACTGAGACTGGGACATAATGCCCTGAGAAATCCATTTGTAAATGGGCATTATGTTTTTCCAGTGACTGCAGCTTTCACAGAGAAGATCCAGACCTGAAGTAGAAGACTTCCCGGAGCTTCCTTGTGCCGGGAAGAGAAGGGCATCTTGATCGAGGTCAAAAACAGAGTCAGATCAGCAGTTTAGGGTCTTTTTACCCCTAAGCAGCCAAGCAGCTGCTGACATGGAACATATGCTCTCGGGATTGTTATGTCTCTGTCTGTGTTGTTTCAGGCAAGAGTTTGGCTCAGATCAATGTCCAGATCTGACAAGGGAAGTGTACCTCCAGGACATCCACTGTGTGGGCTCACTCTGCAAGCTCTACTTTAGGGAGCTGCCCAACCCCCTCCTGACTTATGAGCTCTATGAGAAATTCACGGTGAGTGTTTGGATTTCCATTATGGTTATTGGGTGGGACTCCTAGATGGGCCAAGGAGAGTTTCAACACTAAAATAACAATAATAAAACTCACCAGATGGTTGACATTATCTTAGCCAGGTAATGGAAGTAGGATACTATAGTGAGGAAAGTAAGGTAATGGGTCCATTGGCTAAATTTTTCCTTTCTTAGATTTTCAGAATCATGTTTATTTGTTTCAAGAGCTGGATTAGAATTATCTCCGTGTTTACTTAACCAAATGTGCCTCACTGTATAGGGGGAAGCTAAGCACCAGAGATGTGAAATGACTGGCCCAAGGTCACACAGCAGGACAGAAACCTAAGACTCCAGATGTACACCTATGGCTAGTTCATTTTCATCAGGCTTCTCCTTTTGTAGTTCTTTTGGGGGTTGCGGAATGAGGTGGGCAGGGAGAAGGGAGAGAGAACAAACCCAAGTCAAGGGAGAGATCAGAAAGGTGGAAAGAGAAAAGAATCTGGGAAATGCAGCCAAGAGGAAGAGCAGGTTGGGCCCATGAGTTGGGTTGGTGGAGGGTGGATGGGCAGAATGCCTTACTAGCAGCTGTGTGGTCACTAGATAGGGGCACCTGTAGGAAAAGTAGAAAGAATAAATGCTTACAGGATGTCTGTAGAGAAAGCATGGAAAACCAGGCTGCTGGGGTGGAGGTGCAGAGTAGGTGGAGAGATGGGTTTAACCAAGATTGAGGTTCAGCTAATGAAGGGGGGTGAGGAAGATGAGAGTGTATGCAAGAGAGTGATTGAAATAGTTGACCATGGAATTTTGTCTGGATAACAGGGGAAGTGAGGCCATAGGCACTGAGTGACAGTGAAAAAGTATTATCTATGGATTATTCATCCAATGAGGTCAATAGACAGAGTCGGATGGTCAGGGGGGTGTTTGCAATTAAGATTATGGAGGAGTTGCAATTATTGATAAGGACCGGGTTTAGGCTCTAACATGGGAAGCAATCTTTCTCATGGCTCCTGTAATAAACTTATTTTGAGCATATAAAAGTTTGTTCACTTCCAAATAATATAGGAATAAGTGGATGCATTTTAAAAGTTGGGTTTGGACCATTAAAATATATTTAAGAGTTTTCAGTGATAGAGGGGAAACACTCATAATGATAACCAGAAAAGAACAGATGCATAATTGTACAATTATGATTATGAAATATGATTAAAGAGAAAGATGTTCAAAGGATTAATAGCCATTTATTTCAATGATGAGATTATAGTTTTCCCTGCTTCTTCAGACTTTAACTTTCAAAAATCTCATCTACTAAAAGTATGTTAATTTTTTAATGAAAAAAAAAATTAGGCCAAAACACAAAGAACTTGGGCCTAGAGGTTGACTACTGGAGAAGCCAACATGTACAAGCTGATGTGAAGTGTCAGGGGTTTGTGGACCCTAAGGCTAAAGGCAAATGAGCCTCCGCTCTGAGTGGCTAAGTCAAAAATAATGGCAGCCTCTAGCCATTGTAACCATAGAGGAGTCTTTCCTGGGAACCAGGAGGAAAAGTTGTGGGTCTCACGTGAGTCGGCCAGATTATAATCTGTGATTATTTCCTCATTTTAAAAGTAATCATATTTGGTAACAGACAGTTTGGAAAATGGAAGGAAGTAGAAAGGAACCCTGTGTCTCCTCTCTTAAAAACCAAAGGCAGCTACTGTTAACATGTGGGTATTTCTTTCACTCTTTTATTCCTCGCTTAGTGTTTTTGTTGTATTTGTTTTCCCAAATCAAAATGGAATTTTATTGCAAAAATGAAAGCAATACAGGAAAGTGTAAAGGAGAAAGTATAAATCGCTGGAAATCCCACACCCCAGGCATATCTGCTGCTAACATTTCAGGAGACATCATTATAGATCTCTCTCCTTTTCCCTATCTCTCTTTCTCTCTCCCCACTTTCCCTTCTCAGCACTATATATATATCGCTGCTTTGGAATGTTAACTCAACAATGTGACCATCTTTCTGTGCTAACAAATAGAGAAACACTGTTTTTACAGAGTATTTTCTCATATGAGCAATGAATTTCTGAAGCTAGTTTCCTACTGATGAACATTTTGACTTTTTGTTTCTCAACACTTTGATTTTATAATAATAAATATTTTTGTATATATATCTTTATCCTTTTCTGTTTATATCTTTAGGAAAAAAATCATAGATTTGGATTTACTGAGTAAAAAGCTCTTACTTAAAATTTTGTTATGTATTGCCAAATTGTTCTCCAGAGAGATAAGAATGGTCTTTTCCCTGCAGCCTCGCTAACACTTGGTATTTCTAATTTGTCAAATTATTTGCCAATCTGAACAACCAAAAATATCTTATTTTTGTTTTAATTTGCGCATAAGACTTTATTGTCTTTTTCTACATAGCTTTAATCCTTTTATCAGTATAATAGTACATCTTAGAATATGATAGAATAGAATATCATCATGTTAAAGAACAGAATGAGTCTAATTTATTTTAACTAAATTTCATTTTATGATAGTTGGGAGTAGGTAAGAATTCTTATCTGGAAACTTCAGAAATATGTTTTTTTCTTAAATCTTGCTTATAGGCTCAGAACAAAACCCATATTTATCTCTTCCCACTCTTGTTCCCTAAAATTGTTAATCGTTCTCTTCTCCCACAGCAACAGAATAATACCAAAGAAACATTATTTTCAACTTGTCATCAGATTTCCAGGAAATCTAACATGGTATTAATGCTAAAAAATAAAATAAATGTTCTGCTGTGCAACGGGATTTCTACATAAGTAGGACCTAGTGATGTTAACTATGTTGAAAAATTTATCATTTAATTAATTTCTTTGGTCACAATAACAAATTATGATAATATAAGCAAACCTTCAGGAATATGTAAATAGCTCTGTTAACATTGTCACACATTGTTAAAATGATTTATTTAAACCCACTTGCACAGCTAAAGTAGAATACTATCTCAGTGGAATAACAGAATTAGAAAAATATTAATGAAATAATAATGAGTTTATTTATTGAGTACTTACTATATGATAAACTTTTTAAAATATTATTTCATTTAATCTTCAGAATAACTCTATAAAGTAGGTTTTATAGTCTCTTACAGATGAGTGTATTACAGATCAGGCTCAGAGACACTCTTGCCTGGGCTTGTACAGTTAGTAAATAGAAGGAAAGATTTAATATTCTGTCTGAAAACTATCATACTATTTTAAAACAGAGTTAACAGCTCTTAAGTAGGCCCAGGTAGTTAGTAACTTAATATGAGATAAAGAAAGCATCCCAGGCTAACAAAGAATTCAATAAACGGTATTAGGAAAATTGACTATTGGGAAAGGAGGAAAGTCAAGTTACATTCTTACCATTTAACAGATTTCAGGGGAAAGCTTTCTAACAACAAAAGCAAAAGGAAAAAGATCACCAGAGACAAATGTAACAAACTAAACTACATATAATTTTTTTCTATATAAAAAACACATTAACAAAATTAAAAGGCAAATGGTCAACTATAAAAAACATTTACAATAAAGATGACAGGAGATTAATATTCTTTAATTATACAGAACTCCTACCTATTGATAAAAAGAAAAAAGCCCCACATAACAAAAACCACCTGCTAAACAAATGAGCAAAGAACCTCAACAAACAATTCGTAGAAGAAATATAGTTTTTAAAAAATTATAAATGCACCTGAAATTGATATAACATGGTGTATAACTACACTTCAATTAAAAAAAAAGTCAGGTAGACAGGTTTTTTTTAAATTTTATTTATTTGAGAGAGAGAGCGAGAGTTGGAGCAGGGGAGAGGGGTAGAGGGAGAAGCAAGCTCCCCACTGAGCAGGGAGCCTGATGCAAAACTCCATCCCAGGACTCTGGGATCATGATCTGAGCCAAAGGCAGATGTTTAACTGACTGAGCCACCCAGGCACTGTAGATAGACAGTTTTGAAATGTAAAAAAAAAAAAAATTTAATTTAAAAATAAAAATTATAAATGTATTAGAAAAATATATTTTCATATTAAATAATTTTTTAACATTAGTATTTCATGCAGCAATCCTGTGTTGACACTGGCTCTTTTATGGTGTTTTGTTGTTATCTTTTTAAGATTTTATTTTCAAATAATCTCTGCACCCAGCATGGGATTTGAACTCATAACACCTAGATCAAGAGTGGCATGATATCCCAACCCAGCCAGCAGGTGCCCCTCTATGGTTTCCTATGTTGGAAAGTATGAATTGGCTGGACACCTCAGAAAGTCATTTGAAATTACTATCGAGAATCCTAACGTGCTCATATTTTTTAAATATAATACCTCTATTTCTAGGACTACATTCTAAAATAATAATCAGATGTGTACACAAGTAATGGACTTCTAAATGCTTCATTGCAATAGTATAATACCAAAATGTGGGGAGTATCTATGTGTCTAACAACAGGGATAGGTTAAATAAATGATAATAAATCTATTATTTTTGGTCCTGGGTAGCCATGAAAAGTCGCATTTCTGAAGAGTATTTATCGGCCACAATGTAAAGTTAAATGGAAGAAAGCAGTATATGCACCTGAATAGGAAGCAATGCGTGGTCATATTTGGTGCCAGGAAGTCAGGCAGATAGTATGTCCTTATATAACCTGGAAAATATCTTTGGGACTTTGAAGACAGTCTTGGAGACACTAGTCCGCAGTCTCCCCATTGTTGGCCTCACTGAAATAAATTCCTTTCTTGTTTCACCACCACTCACGTCTCTGCCTTTGGATTTCGTCAGTGGCGAGTGATGGAACCTGGCCCCCGCGGCACCCCAGGAGTCAGGGGCTCTTGCAGCCCTGCACCCCGGCTAGAATTACTATCTACATATAATATACATATTTAGTTTGGTGCGGGCAGCCACCAGAAGCTGGAAAAGATGAGCAGCACTTCCGAGTGCCCCCCGCCCCGCTCCCCCCGCCCCAGGCTCTTGAACTGAGAGAGTACAAATTTCTATTGTTTAAGCCACTAAGTTTGTGGTGATTTGTTACAGCAGCTACAGGAAACTAATACGTGTACTCAAAATTAAAATACGAAATACGAAGGAATTAATAATCACTTGCTATCCTACCAGCCAGACATACTATCTAATGAAATTCTCTTTCAGGCAAAATATTGGGGTAGGCAAAGCTTCAACTCCCCTTCCCCAATTCCCTGATGATAGGTTCAGCCAACCTAATGGGGGAACAGAGAGCTAAAAAGAAGTTTGTAGGACTGGACCCCTGGAGGAGAAACTACAGGATCTAGAGGGCTTCTGAAGGTGAGGGGGGGGCGGGGAGGGAGGCTGTGAACAATGAAATAAACAAGAATCCCAAATGGGACCTGCAGGCATTAGGGGGAGGACCCGCCCGGCCTCTCCGAACAAAGATGACTAACAGCTTCCTAAAATATCAAAGAAACTTTCCATGAGGGCTGTTAAATTGATCTGCACCTTTTTTCCCCCAGACACACTTTTAGAAAATGGGGAGCAGTGTACAAAGTTTGCTGAGAGGAAGAGAGGCTTCCCACCCTTCCCCCTTTGCAGGACAGAGTGTGGGAGGGTCCACACAGCATTCCAGGGCCCCTCCTTCTTCAAGAGCTTCTCTCCGCTGGCTCCCCTTGTGAGTTTCTCAGGAAGAAAGCAGGGGTGTCAGTGTTCCTACTCCAGGCTCCGATCTTGTTCCCTCCCTCCACCTCCTCCCTATCTCAAAAATTGAGGGTTGCAACAGAGATCATGCTTCTGCTGGTTCTGTTCTCAGGCTTGCACCCCCACCTGAAGATTGGGACACCTGTGACCGTGACCCTCCCGGTGCCTCATTGCTCCCACCAATGCTTAGGAAGTAAAATCTCAAGTTTTCCCCTGTGGAGAATTTTGACAGCCTTTGAAAAAATAGTTGATGTCTTTGTTTTACTTCAATTAAATTAAAAGGGGAGGGGAGAGGGGAGAGAAGAAAAGGGGGAAAAAAATGGGTGGACAAAGCCCTGGCATGATGTCCCACTCAGATGGTGTGTAACAAATCCAACAAATATGGAGGGAGTGCCTCCTGGGTGCCAGGCACTGCTCTAGGCGCTAGGACTCGTCACACCTGCAGAGCTTACATCTAGCATGGGAGACTGACGATAAGCAGTAGGCCTAATTAATAAGTACGTGCTGTAGTATCTGTAATGGTGGGGAGGACCGTGGGAAACAATGGAGACAAGTAAGGGAGTTGGGAAGTCCAGGCTGGGGCAGCACTTAGGACATCTTCTCTTACGTTAAAGCAGACCAGACACCGCAAATGAGGCCTAGAACAGCGCCTGGCATAACAGCAAGTGCCCAATCAACTTCCTTCTACTTTCCTGTGCCTAAAAATTCTCATTACTGAGAGTCAAAGTAAAGAATGCATGTCCTGATTTGACTTTTCCTTATATTCAAATGTAAAGCAAGTTTCTGGCACTGGGAGGAAATTCAAGACTGTAAGTCACATATGCCTGTGAATTCAGGGTTATTAAGGATTGACATGAGCTCAGGAACTCTCTTTAAAGTGTGTCTTGATCTAGGCGGGGTTACAACGGTATATGCATATGAAGGAATTCAGGGGGCTATGGCTTAATGTACCTAAAGTACACGTCAGTAAAAAAAAGATGTGATTACCATTGACCTTGCACTTAGGTACCGCTCCCACACTGCAGTTCTTGAGCACTCGGCCACTGCACTGGAAGGGGCCGCCTTGAGCCTGGGCACAGGCAGGACAGCTTCTCAGGAGAGGGCACTGGGCATCTGCCCAGGGACATCTACATCAGGCAGAAGTTCTGGGCAAGCCTGTCATCACACTGCCTTTATAAATGCTCTTGGCTCTCCTTGAAGGACCTGGGCAGATGGACGTGAAGCAGGCTGGCTGGGTCCTCCGACCCAGAGTGGGGAGTCCCATAGGACCAGCCAAGAGGGTCCTTGGCTTGTCACAGGATGGAAATCAAATGCAAGCCAAGAAGTGAGAGTAGAGTTTATTGAAGACATGGAGAGAGTAGATACAGACAGAGCATTTTCCAGAAGACTGAGAAAGGAGAAAAGAGTGAGTCTCATCTTTACTTGGGGCCTGAGGTTTTTATTGAGGTGTGGTGCATGTGTCCTCTCAGTAATCCAGGAACAAAGACTCCATAAGTCACTTATGCCCTGGAGCCAAGGGGTCTTGATGAGTCAGTGGTCTTGGAAAGTGGTCATGACAACCCGGGTCACTCCTGAGATGTCATCTATTGTGCTGGAAGACTCCAAAGAGATCATTAACTTCTCTTCCTTTGCAAGGAGGACATATGTTATCTGTTCTGTAAGGCCTGTGTAAGGCGAAGGGTGTAGGTCCTAGCAAGAACAGAAGCAGGAAAAGGAGCAAAGAGAAAAACAAACAAACAAACAGCTTTTTTTTTTCATGGGATCCCTCTGGTTTCCCTGTCTCAGGAGAACAAACACCCACACAGGAAACAACCAGACAGCAAGCACGTACAGGTGAGACCATCAGGTCTCAGGGAAAAGGTTCTTACTCTGCTGAGAAGGCTCGTCTACCCTGCTTCCTCACATCAGCATCTATAACAGTAGATGAGCCACTGAATAGTGAGGTCCTGGAATTGTGTCAGGCCAGGTAGGAAGCAGCTGCTTGCACCCAAGAAGACAGCTGACTGAGTAAACATGGAGCCACCCTGTCATCCCCATCTCTCTCTGTCTCTGTCTCTTTATCTCTCCCAGTGTGAACCTCTGTCCCTCTCTCTGCCACACCACACACCCAAGATTCTACACCTGTATCAGATACCTAACAACCTTCTGAGGATGCACAGAGACCCAAGCAATCCACATGTCCCCGTGTGCACTCACTGTTAGACGCTTCGCATCACGAACCCTCGGGTTTTTTTTTTTTTTTTAAAGATTTTATTTATTTATTTGAGAGAGAGAGAATGAGAGATAGAGAGCATGAGAGGGAAGAGGGTCAGAGGGAGAAGCAGACTCCCCGCCGAGCAGGGAGCCCGATGCGGGACTCGATCCCGGGACTCCAGGATCATGACCTGAGCCGAAGGCAGTCGCTCAACCAACTGAGCCACCCAGACGCCCACGAACCCTCGGGTTTTAGGTGTTTATTTTTACTAGAAAAGCATGCCTCTTGGAAGGATGATCTCTAGGCCTGGTTGGGAGGCTGGAGTACCAGAAACCTAAATAAAGCCAGGAGACAAGGTGGGCATCCACCCTCTCAAGCACTCACTGGGCTGCTTCACGTTCTTCCCCACAGGAGGCAGTGTCGCATTGCCCGGAAGAAGGCCAACTGGCCCGCATCCAGAATGTTATCCAGGAGCTTCCCCCATCCCATTACAGGTAAGAATCCTTGGTAAAAGATGTCCGCGACCTCTCAAGGTGGTATAATACCAGAGATGCAGGCTGGTGTCATAAAAGGGAACAAGTTCAGTGGACAGTGACTTTCCTGTGGCATTTTGAGGTGGGTGAACAGGTCAACTTTTCTCAGAATGCGTCAGTGCCTGCCGGGGGACATTGGGGGAAGGGGCAGCCCACGTCCTATTTACTTGTGGGGCCCCCCTCAGAGTCTCACAGGAGGTCATTCTGATCACACAAGCCAGGCTCACTGGCTGTGATATTCTAGGTTCTTACCCAGATTCATAGCATAAACAAATCTCTGGAATCCAGGAGGGTTTTTATTTTTTTTTTATTTTATTTATTTATATTTTAAAGATTTTATTTATTTATTTGACAGAGAGAGACACAGCGAGAGAGGGAACGTAGCAGGGGGGAGTGGGAGAGGGAGAAGCAGGCTTCCCGCGGAACAGGGAGCCCGATGCGGGGCTCGATCCCAGGACTCTGGGACCATGACCTGAGCCGAAGGCAGACGCTTAACGACTGCGCCACCCGGGCACCCCCGGGAGGGTTTTTAAATAGGGTTTGGCTGTAGCTCTTGAGTTTCTGGCTGACTGATGTCTCTGTTTGCTCACCAGTACCATCCCTCACATCATCCCATCCTTCCATTTGTTCTCAGTTTATCCCTTCATCTTACCACCTTTCCCAGGGTTCTCTAAGCCTCTTTTACAAGGGGGCAGATTTTGATGTGGTATAAGAAAGAACTTCCTACAGTAACAGATGTCATTCATCCATGAGATGAGCTCTCCACCTAACAAGGACCAAGTTACCCGTAGCTGGGAGAATTCCAGAAAGAGCAGAGATAAGAACCAGTTTCAAGATTGTGTGGCAGCAATGGTGGCCTGGGTAAAAGGGGGCCCAGGGAACTGTCTCTGGCTCTCCAAGGGCCTCGACTGACTTCTAACAAAACCATTCCCCTTCTCCACCCTGGGCCAGCGTGCCTAGGGCCAAGAAGATTATTTCCATCAGTCTTGATACCTTCCTGATATTCCTCCAAAATTCATGAGATAGAAATATTTAGAATCTCTTAAATCCAAACATAGAAATCATCTCCAAATGTCAGGCTTTACACAGGCACTAAAGTTTCTTACTTTGTTAAAAAAATTAAAAAAAAAATGAACCATTACAGGACCTTGGAATACCTGATTCGACACCTGGCCCACATTGCCTCCTTCAGCAGCAAGACCAACATGCATGCCAGGAACCTGGCCTTGGTGTGGGCGCCAAACCTGCTCAGGTAACAACCATACCCTCACCTTCTCACCACCCCCATGCGCTCAAAGCAGCCCACCAACCGAAACGAAGGCCCTTGAAGACACACCTGTAGCTAAGTGGTCATTTGTAACACATATAAATTAGGACGATTGTAATAGGCTGAGCTCTTTGTCTGCTCTCCTGGAAACTCTGGGTTCCAAAGGCGTTTTCTGGCTACAACCAGCATGTAGTTAAAGTTACGGGTCTGTATGTTATAAGTTCTTGAAAAGGCCTTTCTTGTCTTTAGGGCTCATTGGCTTTTGTTAGTTTTGGTGGGGTCACTGCTTCATAGGACTTCACAAATGATGACCTGACCCACAGAACAATTGGGTGGGGGTGGGAGGAGATCCTGTGCAGACAAAAAATCAATTCCTGTATATTCACAAATACAGTGTTTATAGTCTAACAATGTATGGTACCTGGTCATTGCTTTCAAATTTGTTCAGTGTGTTGGGCTTCACAGCCTTTGGGGAGGCCTTTTGATAGGTCTTAAATAGTTAAAATAGTCTAGAGATTAACAAACTGTATACATTTAGGAAATGGGGCTTGTACAAAAGGCTCACGGGCTCCCCCTGACTGCTTTCCATTGTGGGGCAGACTCACTCACTGACTGTGTTTCATTCATGATTTAGATCCAAAGAAATAGAAGCCACTGGGTGCAATGGAGACGCGGCTTTCCTTGCAGTTCGGGTCCAGCAGGTGGTGATTGAGTTCATACTGAATCATGTGGATCAAATCTTTAACAACGGCACACCTGGGGCTTTGGAGAACAATGGTAATGGCTGCTTCTGGCACACTCCCCAGCAGGCCATCCTTCTTCCTTGCCTTAGTGCTGGGGCCCAAGAAGAAGTTAGGGTGGGCTTGCTTCAAGCTCTGAGTGTTGGCTGTGTGCATGTGTGCTGACTACTTCATGTGTCAGCGTCTGGGGATCGTGCGTATATGTACTTTAGTCTGTGTGCAGCAAGATGTGTTCATGGGTGGCTGTAGCATGTTTCTGAGCAGTTGCATACATGACCTATCCCTTGAACGCAGAGTTCTGAGCTGGAATAATCTGTTGGTTTTAGTGAGTTATTAAACTCTCTGGGTTATTATCTACAGGAAACATTCCTCCCTCACCTTTACTTTCATTGTGGTATTTCAGAAGACCCTTAGGTCTTCGTCTTGGAGTTTTATGTGAATGGGTTAAGTGGCAGCGTGGTCATACACACGTGTATATTCAGAATGTGTTCTCTTCGCAAGCATTACTTGAGTGCTTACTTTGTTCTACCCCGCACCAGGCACTAGGCCTACAAAACTGAGTGTGTATTGTGGGCATGCATATGCAGAGACTGGTTAGTGCTGAAATCCTCTGTGGCCATGTTGGTGAGAAAGATATAGCTATTTGAGGCTGGATGTGATAAGATGCAAGACTATGATTTCCGATAGCGCTCATAATGATATAATGAACACTAGGAATGAATTGGTTTCTGTTGCTCGAACTCCTGTGAGCTTAATTTGTAAAAATCAAAAATCTATTTGGTCAAGAAGCCTTGTAATTACCACTTGTGTGAGTTTTCCAACATTAGCATACATCACAATCACCTGGAGGGCTGTTCAAACACAGATTACTAGACCTAATCCCCAGAACTCCTGATTCAGTCTGTCTGGAATGCTGCTGAGAATTTGTATTTCTTTCTTTCTTTTTTTTTTTTATGTTATGTTAGTCACCATACAGTACATCATTAGTTTTTGATGTAGTGTTCCATGATTCATTGTTTGCATAGAACACCCAGTGCTCCATGCAATACATGCCCTCTTTAATACCCATCACCAGGCTAACCCATCCCCCCACCCCCCTCCCCAGAATTTGTATTTCTAATGAGTTTTCAGGTGATGTTGCTGCTGCTGGTCAGGGTCTACACGTGGAGAACCAGTGGTATATGAGAACCCTATCTGCAAAATATTTGTGTTAGCTGATTAAAGCATTCTTTTCTAGTTTAGCTAATGTATTTGGAACAAACACGCATAACCATCAGATTAATCGATTGCAGCTAACATCCAATTTTGATTCCTGGCATAATTGTGCCCACCCCTACCCTGTCCTCTATGTGGTTTATAACCTTCCTTTGAAAAAAAAATTTTTATTGAAATAAATTTCACATAGCATAAAATTCATTTTAATCATTTTAAAGTATACAGTTCAGTGGCTTTTAGTGTATTCACAGAATTGTGCAACCATCACCACCATCTAATTTCAGAACATTGCATCACTCCAGAAAGAAACCCCATACACATGAAGCCGTCTCCGCACATTTCGCCCTCCCCTGAGACCCTGGCAACCACAAAGCTGCTTTCTATTTCTAGGAATTTGCCTCTTCTGGACATTTTATATAAATGGAATCATACAACATGTGGTCTTTTGTGACTGACTTCTTTCACTTAGCACATGTTCTCTGAGGTTGACCCATATTGTTACATATGTCAGTGTTTCCTCCCTTTTTACGGATGAATAATATACCTTCTGTAGTATACCTATACTACATTTTGTTTATACATTCCTCAGTTGATGGCCATTTGGGTTGTTTCTACTTTGTGGTTATTATGAATAATGCTGCTGTGAATTCAAGTTTTTGTGTGAACACATGTTTTTTATTCTCTTGGTTATATACTTAGGAGTGGCGAATGTTTCTTTTTATCTTTATTCTAACTCTCCCGCTAGAGATGTATTTTTTTATTGTAAGCTGTATAAATCCTTTTTGAAGGTAGGTGAGAAGATGCATTCATTCATTCTTTTGAATCAACCGGTAAATGGTTGGGGACTTATTCTCTGCCAGGAACGGGTGCTCCCCATACATCATCTCATTGACTTATCACATCAACCAATAAGGTCATTCACCTTATTTTATATGTGAAGAA
The DNA here is from genome assembly GCF_037043125.1 of Eumetopias jubatus. Taxonomy (NCBI): domain Eukaryota; kingdom Metazoa; phylum Chordata; class Mammalia; order Carnivora; family Otariidae; genus Eumetopias; species Eumetopias jubatus. The sequence continues at coordinate 64,110,165 of NW_028274807.1, forward strand.
CCAGAGAACCAGAAAAGCTTAGTAACTGCCCCAAGCCACACAACTAGTAACTTTGAGACTGAATGTTGAACCTACTTTTTCAGCCCATTCCTCTTTCCTTAACTCTATGCTGCCTCTGTGAAGAGAAAAAAAATAGGAAAACAGGCCAATAAACCATTGTGCAGAATTAATGACTTTTGGGAAATGTTCTTCTTGACAGCAAATCCTATCCGTGACTGTTAGTGTTAAAGCCGTTCCTGATTCTAACCTGGAAATGCCTTTTCTCTTTGTGACCATTGCCTCAACCATCTTTTGTACCGTATATTGAAATCCAGTTTACTTGTGAGCCTTTAACTCTTGATTGCCTCTAATGCTTATTATATAGTGCATTTCATTTAAAGGTTCTTGTCGTGAATTCGTATTGACTTTGGTAAGATAGCATAGTTAATGTTTACACAAAATGGAAGAAGCCACACCCTCTGGAATTTTAGATTTGGAAATAGGGCTCTATTTCAAATTGGAAAGATTTTAGTCGTGGAATCCAATACTTTTGTTTAATAAATGAGAGCAATAAGGCCAGAGAGATTGTGATGTACCCAAGATTCATTAAAATATAAATATGCATTGAGCAACTTCTAGGTGCCAGGCCCTACTCTACACACTGTGGACACAACAGTGTGCAAAATGGCAAAGATCCTGCCCTGCAGATAGTTATGGTTTAGTTGGGAAGGCAGGCAGTATACAAGATTACAAATAAATACATTATCACTTCAAAGACAATACTGTGAAGAAAACACATCAGGTTAATGCAATGGTCGATGATTTGGTGGTGTTATTTTGATACAGAGTGGCCATGGTCTCTAAGGAAGTGATCTTTGAACTGAGACCTTTCGACAAAAGAAACCAGTCATGTGAGGATCTGGGGGACGAATGTTCCAAATACAGAGAACAGAGATTATAAAAGCTCTGAAGTGGAAAGGGGCTCATAGTGGTACAGAAAGTAGGCCAATGTGGCTAGAGCCAGTGGGGTCTCCAAAGTGGGGTGCGCCACCCTAGGGGGCACCGAGGACTGAAGTACCGAACCACAGGTGTTGGAAGAAACTATTAGCATTTCTTTTTCATTTCTTTCTATTGTATATTTTGTAATGTCTATGATTTTGTATGTCTTTTGTTATATATGACAGAAATTATATATAATTATATATAATACAGTGGTATATGTGTGTAATTTACACATGTGTAATTATACACATGTATATATGTGTATAATTTACAATGAGAATATGCATTCAAAAAATTTTTACTGTATATTTTTGTAGACCACTGGGTCAGTGGGCAAAGAGGAGAAGGAAAGCAGATGGAAGGTCAAGCTAGGAGTTTGAGGCCATGGGAAAGCGTTTGAGGATTTGGAGCAGGGAGTGCAGGGTCTGAGCACTCTGACAGTGGTGTGAAGGAGAGATGGAAAGGCAGCAAGTCTGGAAGCAGGGAGGCCAGCGAAGGAACAATGGCAGAAATCAGGTGGGCAATCACGGTGGCCTGGACTAGCATGTTAGCAGTGGGTGGAAGGAAGGTGGTGGGGTTCAGGATGCATTTTGAGGTAAGAATCATGGGACTTGCTTATGGGCTGGATGTGGGAGGTGGTGGTGCATCGAAAAAAAACAAAAACGAATGAATGAAACAGAACTCTTCCAGTTTTCGGCTTACAGCTGGGTGGTCCGTGGTGCCATTTACTGACTTGACGAAGATGGGAGAAGGTAGCAGTTTAGAGGTGAAGAGCAGCAATCACAAGCTCTGTTATGAAATGATAAGTTAGAGATACCTGTTAAACATCTAAGCAGAGACAATGAGCAGGCCTTAGGATACTGCAGCCTGAAACCAGGGGTAAGTGCTATACCAACTGAGGTCTCCTGACCCTACAGTGTAGGTTCTTCCCATTGAGCCAGTTGCTCCCAGAATGACTGAATTTCTTAAGTAAATAAATAATTAACAAATCGTAAATAATCTAGAATGCAAATATTAAGAGTATATAAAATTTAAATATTTTAAACTCCTTGGGATTAAGTTGGAAAACTGGGTTAAAGTTGGAAACTTTACTGAAAAGATTTTAGGATCGCGGATTTACTTAATCGCAGTCCTGCCGAGTGACTGCCATATGCTCTCCTGCCTGGAAGAACCCCAGTATTGCCTACCGTCTCTGTTTTCTACAAGGCCCTTGTTCAGTGGTTTTATTTCCCTCCTCCCAGAGAAGGTCATGCTCTGCAAACAGAAATGGTGCCGTCAAGGTGCTTTCTGAAAATTGGGTGAGTCCTATACAAAAAAAGATGGCTTTAGTCTCAGTTGGTCCAAGTAATCTTTGAGTCTCTTCACACCTTCTGAAGTTACGGAAAACTGGCAAGGTTGCCAGAGGCTACACAGAGGCCAACTTGGACCTCCTCTTCTTTTACTTAGATCGAGGTTTCTCAATCTTGGCACTATTGACGTTTTGTGCCAGATAGTTTTTTTTGTTTTTTTTGTTTGTGTGTGTGGTTGGGTTTTTTTTCCCTTTTTATTTTTCCACACTGGACAGCCCCCTTCAGCGCTCACAGCCCACCAGTGAGGAGGTTGGGCAATGGTTCGGGGCTGCCCACTCCTCTGGCATGGGTCCACAATGAGAGGCCCACAGAGAAGGGCCCGCCATTAGCATATCCCCATGTGCTAGTGCCGGAGAATTCTTGTTGTGGTGTGCATTCATGTGCTGTGCATTGTAGGATGGTCAGCAGCAACCTTGGCCTCTACCCACTAGATGCCAGTAGTACTCCTACACATGCTTATGACAACCAAAAATGTCTCCAGACACTGCCAAGTGTCCCTGGGGAAGGGGGGAGGGTGGGGGCTGCAAAATTGCCCCAAGTTGAGAACCAACGACTTGGAGAAAAGAGATACCCTTGGACACCAGTGATCTATCATCATCACTTCCATTTCTTTAAACAAAAAATAAAAACAAAAACAAAAACAAAAAACAAAATAAAACCCAAAACCCTAGAAAGAAAAGATTAGCTTGCATACACTTAACGCCACTGAGTAGTGAGTAAAAAGCTAGCTATCTTTTAGGGAATAGTGTAGGCCATAAAATGTCTTTTCACTGCAGGGATATAAACCTTAGTGATCTAGGGCAAGTATAGGCTCCCACGTTCAATCGTGTTGGAGTGTGTGTTCTGTGGCGGCAGAGAGTAGGAATGGCCTCCTGCCTTGTTCTGGCCGAGGGAGGCCATGTCTGTGGCTGGACATGCATTCCAACCTGGCCAAAGTACTAGGCAGTAAATGCTCAATAAATGTCCTAGGAAGTAAGGAAGGAAGGAAGGAAAGGAGGAAGGAAGGAAGGAAAGGAGGAAGAAGAAAGGGAGGGAGAAGGGGGGGAAGGAGAGAGGGAGGGCCCCTCTCTGAAAAGTACAAGAAGTACAGGTTACCTCCTGAAGCCCTACATGCCTGCTGGCTGTCTGGCCATGAGGTTGTCAGTTTCCTATGTTCAGCCTCTGCCCCCAACCCCCAAACCCCCCAGAAGCCTCCTGTCAGGGGGTCAGGAATGGAGGCGCTGTGGATGAGGAATCTGGCTACACCTGATGCACAGGCCTCCTTCCATGACTGAGCTCTTTTCTTTTTTGTATAGAAAACCCGCCCATCACCAAGAGCCTGACCTTACCAGCCCTCTCCTTGCCCATGAAGCTGGTGAGCCTAGAGGAAGCTCAGGCCCGGAGCCTGGCTACTAACCATCCTGCTCGGAAGGAAAGGAGGGAGAACAGCTTGCCTGAAATTGTCCCTCCCATGGGCACCCTCTTCCACACTGTTCTTGAGTTACCAGACAACAAGTAAGCAGCGTTCTCTTAAATTCTGGGGAACATTTGGGTGGAGGGGGACAGAGGAAGTAGTTATACAGTCTCAGGGTCACAATGACAGCATGGGTTGGGGGTACAGGCTGGGTCGGGATGTGAGGGAACATTCCAGAAGAGAAGGGAGCTGTCTCCACAGCTCTCTCTCACTGGTGATTGATGTCTTCCCTCCCTGCCGCCAAGTTATCAAGACCCTCTCCCACCAGAGATCCCTAAGTACCATGATGGGGATGGGGCTCCTAGGGGTCAAGAGTCATGGCTAAAATCCCTGACTCCTTAGTTTAGACAAAACAGTCTTGACATTTTCAGAAGGAAGTTTGCTGCAATCAACAACTTGACCCCCTCCCACCAGCCTCCACCTCCAGGTGACATTATAAAAGGCATAGAGACGAATGGAGGATAAGCTGACAAGAAGTTACACTCTAGACCAAGAGCTCTGGGCAGGCGGCATGGGGAACACACTTGCCTGGCTTCCATTCCTCCTTCCATACCCGTCAGGGCCCTCCTTCGTCTCCAAAACCAAACCGAACATCAGTTTTATTCATAGGATATTTTCTTTCTTTGTTGCTTTCTCTGTTGGAACCCTGGTCTCCACTCAGCCCCCTTTCCTTCTCAGCTTCACAGCCCACTCTAAAAAGTCAGCAGTGATTGAGAGGAGTCCCAAACTCCAGGCAGACAGTGGGTGGTGGGGCTGGAAGGCAAACTTTTCACGGGAGACTGTCATCCTCAATGTTTGGTCAATAGAAAGAGGTATGAAAAGAGGCACCTCAGTCTTCTTATCAGCATGATCCCCAAGATGGCGGGGCTGTTTCCCTCTGGGAAGGGAGGAGGAGTTCTGCCACATTACACACCAGTAGGGGTGTCTGTCACAGTGCATATATATGCATTATGGGAATGGCACACGTAGACCTCACCTGGCAAGAAACCCTTCTGTTTCCTGAAGTACATGGATCATGCTCTCTCTAGACTGAGCCCCATTACTTCACTCCCTAAATCCCTGGAGAATAAGACTTCCACCCAGGGATCAGAAAGAAGAGTACCCCAGCTGGACCATCAAGTGCATTTTCTCTGTGCCTTAGCGACACTTGGGGTGGACCATACCCCAATGTACGCAAGCCTATAAAATACATCCCAGGCCAAGTGCTTGGAAAAAACTGGGCCAGATTCAAAAGAAACCACCAAGCGTTGCAGATCTATCTCTGACTGATTGTAAAAACATGTTGGGCTTGAGATCTGGGTGTTCTGTGAGAACCCTGTGGAGAAAAGGTCCTTTGTGGAACCCACAAGTTGGAAGGTTTCATCAAGTCTGATAGCTGGGCGAGCCAGAGTGGGGCAAGGCCTCCAGTGACCTCTGGTGGCCCCAGGCCCTCCGGACCCAGTCTAGCACTCTCCTTTTCTTGCCTCCTACTGAGGCAGCCCTGCGAGAGGCATCAGGGAAATGAGAGTGAAGCCAGAGACCCACTAATTACCCTCTGTCTTTCTCTGCAGTGACCTTTGGCCACACCCAGCAGCCTCTGACTCTCCCAGGCCAGACTCTTTGCCAAGTCATTTTCTCCATCCACCCCTTTTCCAGTCCACGGAAGTCTTCGCCAGCCCTTTCCTTACCTGCGGATGACCCACCAGGATGGTCAAAGTGCAGGGGGCATATCGGCACTGAGTTCTTTGGTCTTTAGTGTTTACTCCTGCAAAAAAAAAAAAAAAAAAAAAATAGGTGTCTTTGAAAACCCAGGACTGCGGTGCTTACCAGAATTCCTACCAGAATTACCAGAACTGTGTGCTTGCTTGTGACCTCCGAGTCTCCCACCCATCTTGCTTCTGTCTGCCCTCACACCTGCCTTTAGTAGCACACCTTTGCCCCTTCCCCTGAGGAATATGAAAGCCTAGCTTGGTCATCCAGGGCATCCCCAGATAGGACCAGACTCGGGCTCAAACTGAATTTTAGAGAGGAATTTCCCAAAATGTCAGAGCCATTCATAACCAAGAGCATGACTGGGGTATTGCTTCTCAATGTAAAGGTCCCACTGAAATGACCAGTCACCAAACTAACCCTTTATTATGGCTTGGCTCTTTTAGAAGAAAGCTCTCCAGTAAATCGAAGAAGTGGAAATCAATATTTAACCTGGGACGTTCTGGATCAGACTCCAAATCAAAGCTGAGTAGAAACGGGAGTGTATTTGTGAGAGGACAGAGGCTCTCAGGTAAGAATCACTAGCAGTTATGTTTTATGAGATGTATAATGTATATCGTATTAGAAAAACTCTGTTCAATCCACCTCCTGCATAGGGAAAAACCCAGTTCTTCCTTACTGTTTCTCTGCTGTGTGTCTCCTCACTACCTACACAGAACACCTCACTTCTGACATTCCTGGTCACCAAATGTGTGGAATTTTTCTGTGCTACACCACGGGGTGTTCTACAACTTAGCTCAATTCTGACACTGTCTATCCGGTGACAGCGTCAGGTCCCACAGGTTAAGGGCTCATACCCACAAGACTGCCCCCCACCCCTTCAGGTGCCAGTCACAGGCCTAGTTGTTACCTAAGCTCCTGACCAACCACTTATAGATGGGAGGTTCTAAAGACCCCCTCCTTGGGTTTGATTAATTTGCTAAAGCGGCTCACAGAATTGAGGGAAACACTTCATTATGTTGACCAGTTTGAAGGGTATGATGAAGGACACAGATGAACAGCCAGTTGAAGAGATATATAAGTGAGGTCTGGGAGAGTCCTGAGCACAGGAGCTTCTGTCTCCTCCATAGAGTTGGGGTACGTCACCCTCCTGATGTTTTTGCTTATCTGGAGACTCTCTGAACCCCATACTATTGGGATTTTATGGAAGCTTATCACATAGGCATAATCAATCATAAACTCCATTTTCAGCCCTTTTCCCTTCTCAAGAGACTAGGGGGTGAGGCTGAAAATTCCAAGTTTCCAGTCATGGCTTGGTCTTTCTGGTGACCAGCCCCTATCCAGGAGCCATCCAGGAACCTACCCAGAGTGGCCTCATTAGAACAAAAGACACTCTTATCACCCAGGAAGTTACAAGGGTTTTAGCAGCCCTGTGCTCCTGAAACATGGACAGAGACCAATAGGTTTTTTATTTTATAAATATTTATTTATCATATATATATATATATATTCCCCCCACCCATCTCTGCTTCTTAGGTCTTTGGTTTGATCATGTCAAACTCACTAGACCTGAAACATAAACTTAAAGATTAACTAGGGAGTCTTTTTTAAAAAAATAATTTTAGATTTACAAAAAAAGTTGCAAAGAGTACACAGAGAACCCTTGTACCCTTCACGCAGCTCCTTTTGATGTTAACCGTAATACAACGAGCCAAGCCAAAAAATTAACATCAATATAATACTATTAAATAATTTACAGACCTTATTCATAATTGACCAATTGTCCAACTAATATCCTTTTTCTGGTCCAGGAATACACATTGCATTCAGTTGTCATGCCTCCTTAATCTCCTCCAGTCTAGGACATTTCCTCAGTGGTTCTGACCATGACACTTTGGAAGAGTATGGCCATTTATTTTGTAGACTGTACTTCAGCCTGGGTTTGTCTGATGTTTTTTCATGATTCGACTGAGGTGATGAATGTTCTGCCTGTCTCAGCGTGTCATATCAGGAGGCACATGATGTCAATATCTTATTGCTGGTGATGTTAACTTTGATCACTTGCTTAAAGTGCTTGTCCATGTAAAGTTACTATTTTTTCCTTTTGCTTAACAAGTATATTGTGGGAGATACTTTGAGACTATGAAAATATCCTGTTTCTCATTATACTTTCATCCCTGAATTTTAGCATCCATCAATGATTCTTGCCTGTAAAAGTTACTGCTGTTATTTTTTTTTAAGATTTTATTTATTTATTTGAGAGAGAGAGAATACAAGCAGGGGGAGCAGCAGAGGGAGAGGGAGAAGCAGGCTCTCCGTTGAGCAGGGAGCCTGACTCAGGGCTCCATCCCAGGACCCTGGGATCATGACCTGAGCCGAAGGCAGACACTGAACTGACTGAGCCACCCAGGCGCCCCAAAAGTTATTACTGTTATTACAACAGTTATTACTGTGGTGTTTGCCAAATGGTCATTTTCTGTTTCCATCATTCCTTCTACATTGATTAATTGAACTGTATTATAAGGAAGATCTGTCCCTTCTCCCCCATGACTCATGCCAGGGTTATAATTTTTAAATAGGAGTGTTGCATTGTGGGAATGATATCTGAATAATTAATGGGAATTGGTGCAGGAAGGAACTGAGGTAATCATGGTACAATGGGGAATATAACCAATCCAGCTGAGTACTGTCATAAAGGGAAGTCCAGAAAAATCTGCCACAATGACCTTTAGTGTGATAGACTGAAACTCTGATTTTTTTTTTTTTAAATGGGGGGCAAGCGTTATGAAAATGAGCTGTAAAAGGTAAATGTACAAATGCAATGAGCAAACTTTGATTGGATCCTTTGAAAAAAGGGGCTACAAATGATAATTTTGGGGACAGGTAAGTTATTAGATGAAATTAAGGAACTGTAAATTTTCATAGGGTGCTAATGGTTTTTAGGAGGCATATGCTAAGGTTGAAGTATTTATTTATTTATTTATTATTTTTAATATTTTATTTATTTGAGAGAGAGAGAGCACGAGTGGGGTGAGGGGCAGAGGGAGAAGCAGGCTCCCTGTTGAGCGAGGAGCCCGATGTGGGGCTCAACCCCAGGACCCCGGGATCATGACCCGAGCTGAAGTCAGACACTTAACCAACTGAGCCACCTGGCACCCCAAGGTTGAAGTATGTAAAGATGAAGGGTCAAAATATTGAAACTCACTTTCATATGATTCAGCAAAATTTAAGTACATGGGGAGATACAGATACAGGAATAGAGAAAGCAAATATATGGCAAAGGTCAGCTTGGGTGGTAGGTTTAGAGGTCTTCCAATTTTGTGAATGGTTGAAGGTTTGTTTTTTTTTTGAAGATTTTATTTGAGAGAGAGAGAGGGAGCGCACACACGAGTGGGTTGGGGGGAGGGAGAGGACCTCAAAGCAGATGCAGGGAACCATCCCATGACCTGGAGATCATGACCTGAGTGGAAACCAAGAGTCCAACTCTTAACTGACTACACCACCCAGGTGCCCCTGAAGTTTTTAGTAATAAAGATTTTGGGGGAAAATGAATGCTTATAGGAAAAATGAGAGAAAATATCTTGAAGGACTCTCCTTGAAGCCAGTGATAACTGTGTGCCAAAGATAGATGTTAGAAGCCTTCACATGTGCCTCCTGGAGTAATGAGGCATGTTATGGGGTACAGCAGGTCCAGTGACTGGAAATAAGAGTACATCCAATTCAACTGACTTATGCAGTGAGGGAACTTACTGGGCTCTGTAACTGGATACCCAGATGTAGGGGAGGCTTCAGGGTTTAACACAGTGGCTCTGTCTCCAGTCCCCTGTTTTCCTCAGCTCTTGGGTCAGCTTCACCCCCAGTCTGGCTTCTTTGCCGCAACAAAGTGGCTATAGTACTTCTAGGCTTTACCTTTGACTATCACTACGTCCAGAAGGAGAAAGAACATCATTTCTGGTAGCTTGCTCCTCAGAGCAGGGACTCTTCTTTCCCAGCAGCCACCCATCAGAAACACCCCCAACCCACCCCCATCTCAGTTGCCTTCACTGAGTCATATGGATCAATCCCTATGGCCAAGGGAGTGCCCTGTGCTGACTGGCTTAGGCCTGGCTTCCTAAACCAATCACTGGCATGAGGAATGGGATGCACCCAAGAAGTACAAGGGTTCTGTGAGATGGAGGAAGGGAACTGATTCTGGGTAGGCATCTACAGCCTACACTGTATGAGGAAACATGGCTTTCACCAACTGGATGTATCTCAGGTGAAGAGGGCAGGTTGCCGCAGGTATGCTAGATCAGATACTAATCAGAAATTAGGACTCTCAAAGGAGAATTTGAGGGGAAGAGTACCTGGCAAGAAACTCCTGATCTAATAATAAAGAGATTTGCTTAAGCACATCGAAGAGCATTTCAGTTACAGAATCGGTGATACAATGAAAGAAGTTTACCACATAACAAAAAGTCCAAAACAATAGAGCAAAACAATGAAATAAATGATCTGCTTTGATCTTGCCTTAGGAAGATTTCCAACACCCCCACCCCCACCCCCGCCATGTGGTTTTCAAAAGGAAGAAGTCCAAGGTGCTGGATCAAATGGTAGTCCACTCACAGAATGCACAGGATGTTCCTGGCCAGGGGGTCTCAGCCTGGCTGCACCTCCGAGGCTCACACCCATAGCAGTTTTGCCTCAGGAGGTCTGTGGGGAAGCCAGAGTCTTGGTCATTTTTAGAAAGTTCCCCAGGTGATTCTGAAATGCAGCCAGGGTTGAAAGCCACTGGTCTAAGGCCTCATGAACAAACTAATCAGAGACAGATCACTGGGATGGCTGAATTTTGATGGGATGCGGGGGTGAAATGAAAGAGCCATCAGTGCCAGTACAAGTGACTCTCTGACCTTGACCAGGGGTCCTAAGTGCCCACTTTGCACCAGAGGAGTGTTGCTGGGACCCTCAGAACTAAAGACCAGGGTTGGGGCCCACTTGTGGTCACATCCGCCAGCATGGTGTCTGTAAGTGACACGAACTCACTATTTGTGGAAATATGCATTTGAAAAAAGTGAGTCAGTGGATTAACATATTTAAATAATTTTTAAAATCTTTTCTAAACTCCATAACTAAAGGGAATTTTTTTTTAAAGATTTTATTTATTTATTTGACAGAGAGAGACACAGCGAGAGAGGGAACACAAGCAGGGGGAGTGGGAGAGGGAGAAGCAGGCTTCCCGCTGAGCAGGGAGCCCGATATGGGGCTCGATCCCAGGACCCTGGGATCGTGACCTGAGCCGAAGGCAGACACTTAACGACTGAGCCACTCAGGCGCCCCACTAAAGGGAATTTTAAAAATTGACTCACCATGTATAGCACTGGGGATTTTTTTGGACGGGGGCAGATGAAGGGGATGTACTGGAATTGATGCATTATCCCCCAGGGAGAGTCCAGGGAACTCTCCAAAGTAAACGCCTTTCGGCAGGGAAGTCCCAAAGCCATAGGGATAATCTAAGAGAAGGGACTTGAGGACCCCAAAGCTGCCGGAAAACTGGGAGATGTACCTCCACGAGGCCAGGACAAGGTCCCAGACAGAAACCTATGAGCTAAATATAGTCCTGGGCCAAGGAGCCCTGAGTGCTCAGTTACTTAAATGGAGCCAGGGAATCCTTGGGGACTGTTCCCAAAAGCAGCTGCTGTGGCCACCAAGGCCACAAGAAGCCACATCATCCGAAAGAGGGTCCAACGTGAAAGGTGAACACTGGTGGCCGTGCAGAGAGAACTGTCGCCCATCCTTCATCATGACACTTAGTGTCATCAGGTCACGGCCCTCAAGGCTGACACATGAGACCCAAAAGAAGTCCAGAAATACAGCCTCTGGAAAACCAAGGCTCCCACTCAGCTCCCAGACTGCCCTCATTCCCCTCTTGGCAAGCTCGCTAGGAGGAACCACCTTTCAGCCACTTCAGCTCCCTGGGAAGAAGCGATATTTTGAAGTGCCTAATGCCGTGCCTGGAATAAGTGTTTATTTATTTAAGCCACACTCTTCCTCAAAGCTGCCTAGGTGGCTTATCAAGGTGCACAGAGGACACCAGGCGCATAGTAGGTGCTCAAAAAAGGTTTGTTTGGTTTGGATCTGCTCCAGGGTGAGACCATTTGGAGGAGCAACCAGCCCGCAGACCTCAGGAGCAGAGCTGCACGTGGGAGAAAGGGGCCTTCCGTCCCTGGGGCCCCCTCCCTTGCTGTACCAAATTCCTGGATGCTGTCAGTTGCAGCTGCAGCCAAGAATCCTGCTCTCCAGCCTGCAAGATAGGGGGGATTGCCTTGAGCCTCATGGACTGTACCCCCTGGATGAATCTTTGTATCATAAAATTTGGTTCAAGGCTCCTCATTTGCTAACAGCTGTTTGACAAAATTGGAATTTACCTTTATCTGTAAAATATTCATGAAACTTTGATCTGGAAATGACCTGTTTTTATAAGCTCAGTCCCATTATTTTTTTTTAAAGATTTATTTATTTATTTGAGAGAGGGAATGAGAGAGAGAGAGAGTACATGAGAGGGGGGAGGGTTAGAGGGAGAAGCAGGCTCCCTTACTGAGCAGGGAGCCCGATGTGGGACTCGATCCCGGGACTCTGGGATCATGACCTGAGCCGAAGGCAGTCGCTTAACCAACTGAGCCACCCAGGTGCCCAAGCTCAGTCCCATTATGAAAGTAGGAGCATCCAGGGTGGAATGGAGGAATGTTTTCCAAAGGGGAAAATTATAAATACTTGAAAAACTTTACTAAAGAACGTTCTCTTGTGTCCTTACAGCCTGACTTTTGTTCTGAATGCTTCCTCTTAATATGCATTCATCAGGGATATTTTTTCTTTTGTCTTTAGTGGAAAAGGCTACTATCCGACCGGCTAAAAGCATGGACTCACTGTGCTCAGTGCCTGTGGAAGGTGAGCTCTCACAGCCGCTTTCGGAGCTGGGGATTACCACCGGGAGACAGGAGCTCCTGTACCAGACCTGCCTTCACAAGCTACCTGCCTTCTAGTCTCATCACAATCCCCCCTGACCTTCCTGAACCCAACGGGTTCACACAGCCCTTGCATTAACCACCTCCCCCCTCCCCACATTACACCACAAGTCTTGGCCTCAAGGGTAACCACACCTGGAACTGGCAGCCATTGTACATGCAAATCTGAACCGGGTAAAAGGGCAACACCTGAGAATCAAGGCAGACGAGGCCTCCCCGCTGGGCATAAAGAAGAGCCGAGCACTGGTTTTTACCTCCTACTTTGGTGCCTAGATTCGTGTGTGTCTTGAATTTGCACGGTTCTTCACGTCGATGGGCACTGGGCAGGTTCTCTGCCGCTCCGAGTCTCGGTTTCCTCGCGTGTTAAAGGAGGTCATTACACTTCTCCTCCATAAGCAGCCTGGGAATTTTAAACCTAATGTTACAGAAGATGCCCAGCAGAGCCCTTAGTACCTCGTGGGGAGTTTTTCTCCCGATCCCAGGCAACTCACGTGTTATCTCGCGGCTTGTCTATTTCCCATCTGGATTTTTCTCCTCTTTGCTGTCACTTTTAAGTCCGTTGGGAACTTGCTCCTCACAACTGGGCTTTCTAACTTTTAGTTAATTTACATTTCTAGTTTCTCACCCCCTGAATCAGCAGCAGGAAGCCTGGGAAAAGGGAGAAAGGTCTCGCTGAGAACAGCATTTGTCTCCTTGCTGGGAAATCGAACCCCTGTTTGGGTCCATCTGCCAGAGGAGGCTTGAAACAACACATTTTTCAAGTTTTAAAGTAAAACAAAATTCTATTATTTTGCCCTTTTTGTCTTCTCCTTCATTTTGAGCAAACATCATTCTGCTATCCGGCATCTTTTTATTTTTTCTTGATCTACATTTACTGCTGGGTGGACGACGGCTCTGTCTAGCTCCCTTAGCCTTTTGGAAACTGCTCCCCCTGCAGAGTTTAAAACAGATGCATGCATACGACGGCATCCTGCCAACATTCTGTGGACATGAGAATATTCTTACTCTCTTGTCAACCAAATGTTATCTGTCTCTCTTAGGAGGTCTATGCCCTTACTACAATGCTTTGCCTTTCCAGTGCTCAGGTGTTGGGCACCGTCCCTTACTGGAAGGCAGTGTCATGGTGTGGGCGCCCAGGCTGCTGACTGTGTGTTTGCTTTTTCACTAGGGAAAGAAACCAAAGGAAATTTTAATCGAACGGTCACCACTGGTGGATTCTTCATCCCAGTGGCAAAATTGCATTCGACCAACACTGGCAGCTCATGTGACCTCAGCAAGCAGGAGGGCGAATGGGGCCAGGAGGGGATGCCGGCGGGGGCGGAGGGGGGCTTCGACATGAGCAGTGACCGAAGCCAACTTCAGGGCGCCCAGGCCCGGCCCCCACCTGAGCAGCTGAAGGTGTTCCGGCCGCTCGAGGATCCGGAGAGCGAGCAAACAGCCCCGAAGATGCTGGGTATGTTCTACACCTCGAACGACAGCCCCAGCAAATCTGTCTTTACCAGCAGTCTCTTCCAGATGGAGCCCTCTCCCCGCCACCAGCGCAAGGCCCTGAACATCTCCGAGCCCTTTGCCGTGTCAGTGCCGCTGCGCGTGTCAGCTGTCATCAGCACCAACAGCACCCCGTGCAGAACACCCCCAAAGGAGCTCCAGTCGCTTTCCAGCCTGGAGGAGTTTTCTTTCCAGGGGTCAGAGAGTGGAGGTTGGCCCGAAGATGACAAGCCACTGGGAGCTGAGTCCTCTACAGGTAAAGCAGGGGAGGGAGGGTTTCTTTTCATTGCAAGTGATTAAAAAACAGATGTAAAAGTGTTTAAACAGAGTTTGCAAGACAGTGCAGTGAAGTGGTTAACACTGTGGGCTCTGGAGCCAAATTGCCCCAGTCTAGTCTCAGCCATTTCACTGTACGACCTTTAGCAGCTGTGTGCCTCACCTGCTTGAGCTATAAAATGGGAATGATGTTCCTAGTCCTATCTTCTTCATAAGTTTGCTGGGAATATTAAGTTAGTCAATACACGTGAAGCTAACAGAACAGTGAGTAATACATAGTAAGTACTCAGTAAATGTTGCCTATTCTTTTATTCACCCATATACTGAGAAGACAGGAGAAAAAGCTCAAGGAGTCCAACTCTTCTAGACTCAGCCTCTCTCCATCCATCCCTCCCTCCCTTCTACCTCATATCTGCAGGGAACATGGGTAGCAACCCTAGCAATGAGAAAGGGTATCTTGCTCCCAATTTCCATATATCAAATGCAGGGAAGACTCTGATTGGGCCTGCTTGGGTCACATGCCCAGCCTTGGACCAATCATGGTTGCCAGGCACTTAGGGTTCTAAGATTGGTTAAGCCCGAGTCTCTGAACCATCTCTGGAGTTAGAAGGGGTTCTATGGTCAACAGCCAACTGTGAGCCACATAAAACAGAAGTAGGAAGAACCTCAAAGGAAAGGATGACTGACAGACACACCAACAAATGCTCAGTGTGGTTTAAGCATATTTTCATTATTAATATTAGCTAACTTTTTTTGAACAACTGTTATGGTATCAGGCACTGTCCTAAGTGTTCTATATGTATTATCTCTATTCTCCTCACAACAGCCCTGTGAGGTGTAGGTAGTTATTATTATCCCCATTTGCTTAGAGAGGAAATCAGTTAACTTGCCAGATGACTCAGAGCAAGGAAGTGGAAGAACCAGGATTTTATTTTATTTTATTTTGTGTTTTGTAAAGATTTTATTTATTTATTTGACAGAGAGAGACACAGCGAGAGAGGGAACACAAGCAGGGGAAGTGGGAGAGGGAGAAGCAGGCTTCCCGCTGAGCAGGGAGCCTGATGTGGGGCTTGATCCCAGGACCCTGGGATCATGACCTGAGCCAAAGGCAGACACTTAATGACTGAGCCACCCAGGCACCCCAGAACCAGGATTTTAATCCAGATTTTAAAACCCCTGCTTTAAAACACTCCACCATGCACCTTCACATGTTTACAAGGGGCTGTGGAGTTACAGAGATTGTTAGAACACGATCCTTGTGCCCAGAGAGTTCATGAACTAAGAAGAGAAACTAAAACTATACCAAAGTGCAGCAGAGGGTCAGCCTGCAGAAGTAGCATAAGACTCTCCTTGGGCTTTTTTTTTTTTTTTTAAAGAGATTTTTAATTTATTTTTAGAGAAAACAAGAGAGCACAAAGGGGAAGGGCAGAGGGAGAAGGAGAGAGAATCTCAAGCAGACTCCGAGCTCAGCATGGAGCCTGACGTGGGGCTCGGTCTCACGACCCTGAGCTCATGATATGAGTCAGTCACTTAACCGACTGCATGACCCAGGCGCCCCTCCTCCCTGGGCTTTTTGAATGAGGGAGGACTTCGGTCCCTGAAACATAATGAAAGAGGTGTTCAGAGAGGATTGCAAGGGCATCAACAAGAGGCAGTACTCTCAGGATTCTAGGAAGGCTTCCCAGAAGAGGTGACATTTGGGTGGGCCTTCATAAATGGGTAGGCTTTCTCCATACAGAAAAGGTGGGGAAGGCATTCTGGGCTGAGAGGCAGCTGAATATTGTGGGAAGACTGTAGGTTTTGGACTTCACCTGGGCTGATTCGAATGCTAACTTCAGCACTTTGGGGCTGTGTGACGGTGGACAGTGGTTGACATCTCTGAGCCAGTGGGGGTGGGGAGGGAATGTCCTTAAGATGCCTGTTCACGGTCTGGCTCACAGTCAATATGCAGTAAGTATTTGTCCTTTTCTCCTCCCTTTCGCTTCAGGATAGGGGGCAGAAGATGAGCAAAAACTCAGGGGTGTCAAGCGATGCCCTGGGTGGAGAATGCTGGGGAGGGGCGGTTGATGGGATCGAGCAGGGTGAGGGCTAGAGGAAGAAGGGAAGCCTTCGAGGAAAAAGTGTTTCCAGAGGCTTTTGTGTGATCGGTTCCTGTCCTAGGTATTTGGTCCTCACTCTACCCCGTGAAAACAGTGTTATACAATGAGGTAGGACCTGCTGCATGGAGGCAGTAGAGGTCAAACTCGGGGTCTGCCTCCCTCTCCGATGCCTTGGTGGATGTTTAAGACCAGAGCTTAATCACTTGCAATATATCCGAATTGGTGTGGAGTTAACCCCGGGGAAGAGTCACACAGGAAGCTGTCAATCATAATCATAATCATAACACATCTTTGTAGCTTGGTGTAAATCACAGATTCTGTGAAGTAAAAGATTAGAAAAGGGTTTTTCAACTTGGTACTATTGACATTGTGGGCCGGGCAATTCTTTATTGGGGGCAGGGGCTATTTTATGCTTCTTAGGATATTTAGTAGCATCCCTGGCTTCTGCCCCACTAAAGGCCAATCACCACCTTGTCCCCACCCGAACGTCTCCTGGGGAGGGGAAGAGCAAGTGGTCCCCAGTTGCGAGCCCCTGGCCTAGAAGATCTTCAAGACCCCTCTCATCTCTGACAGTCTGTAACTCTGGGAACTAAAGTCAGGACACGGCTGGGGGAAAGGGTCGAAAATGTGAGGGGCAGTGAGCTGGGAGAATTCCCTCCACCCTTGTGAAGCAGGACTAGTCCAGGACAGTGACTATGCGGGGCAAGGCCTCTCTGCAAATGACGTCTTCAATGGCTAACTCTCATCCATTGCAGCTTCCATACCTAAGAAGGTGGTTCTCGAGGACGCCAAGCCAGGACCAGAGGCAGTGAGGATGGTGGAATGCAACAAAGACCTCTCCCTGGAGTCAGGCCCCCAACAGGAGGAAAAGAAGGCCTTGGAAACCTCCCCGGGTTCTCAACATTCAAGTGAATTAGAGAAGAGGCTGGACCCGGAGAAAGCAGAGGAGGAGGGTCGAGAGGCTGGCCAGGTGGAGCCCAGCACTCTGCAGAAGAGCCCCAGTGTCCAAGCGGGACTTCTCCATGACATGGTAAAATGGACTCACTGCTGGGTTCAGCTAGTAGAGTTCTCTTTGTCCCAAGGGCTCTTGGTATAGCTGAAAGCAAGGATTGGGGGGGGGGGTTGTTTGTTTGTTTTAAGAACCAGTTTCTGCCAAAGGGACTTTAGGAGACAACCTTCACAACCATGTGCTGGGAGTTAGGCAGTGCGGGAGTGCTGTAGCAGCCTCAAGAGGGCTGTTTGCAAT
This sequence comes from Eumetopias jubatus, assembly GCF_037043125.1. Taxonomy (NCBI): domain Eukaryota; kingdom Metazoa; phylum Chordata; class Mammalia; order Carnivora; family Otariidae; genus Eumetopias; species Eumetopias jubatus. The sequence continues at coordinate 64,127,747 of NW_028274807.1, forward strand.
TGTAGAAAGAGAAGGTATACAGAGATTCTTACAGGGATTGAATTGGGGCGGGGGGAGCTCAAGTATAAATAGTGCCACCCAGGCTCCCCTGGAATTTTATGCTTTAAAGGTCACTATTTTGTGAGGAGAATGGCTTGGAAAAGGCAGGAGAGGAGACAGGGATGCCAGTTAGAAGGGTAGTATATGACAGGCCAGGCAAGAAAACATGGTGGCTTGGAGGAGAGTGGGGGCAACAAGGATAGAAATGGAAGGCCTCAAGCGCTATTTAGAAACTAGAAGGGAGGCGCCTGGGTGGCTCAGTCGTTAAGCGTCTGCCTTCGGCTCGGGTCATGATCCCGGGGTCCTGGGATCGAGCCCCGCATCCGGCTCCCTGCTCCGCGGGAAGCCTGCTTCTCCCTCTCCCACTCCCCCTGCTTGTGTTCCCTCTCTTGCTGTGTCTCTCTCTGTCAAATAAATAAATAAAATCTTTAAAAAAAAAAGAAACTAGAATGGTGCTTGCTTCGGCAGCACATATACTAAAATTGGAACAATACAGAGAAGATTAGCATGGCCCCGTGCAAGGATGACACACAAATTCGTGAAGCATTCCATATTTTGGGGGGGATTCCTGGCTGGCTCAGTCAGTAGGGCATGTGACTCAATCTCAGCGTCGTGAGTTCAAGCCCCACATTGGGCATGGAGCCCAGTAAAATAAAATGAAATGAAATAAATAAAAAGCTGTGTCTGAAATAATATTTATCACACACACACACAAAAGCTAGAATGAACAGGACTTGGTGAAGGATTGGATCAGAGAGGGAGAAGGAAGAGTCAAGACACCTCATAGATTTCCGATCTGAGCAGAAAGTAATATGTAACTATGTAGTATGTAATAAGTAACTATGGTCCACTTACTGAGCTGGTGGGGGAGGGGAGTTTACGTGCTCATTTATTTATCTAAATGTATTGATTTCTTAGTAAGAGATTGATTAGCGTAGGTGCTGAGGAGAGTAAAGAGATGAGTAAAAGGCTGCCTCTGCCCTGAAGGTGAAATGGAAATAGACACAAGTGTGATACAGTAGAATCAGATCTCAAAAACATGCCTGCCTTTTCACCAAGGAATCCTACTCCTGGAGAGTTCTCTGAAGGAAACAATCAAATAGAAATACTGCAAAAGAGAACCTCTCATTGAGCAACTACTCACAGTATACCAGGCACCATTTGGCCTTGAGGAATCAAAGATGAACAGACACAATTCCTTACCTCAAGAGCTCATAGTCCACTGGGAAAAATAGCATCAAATTAATTGTAATATGAAACATGTGATGAGAGGCAGGTGGGAAGTGATGTCAGGTTGGCAGCAGGTCAGGTTTCTCATAAAGGCCTGAACCCCCCCCCCCCAACACACACACACACAGGATGGATGTGCCTCCTGGAACTGCTGCTCCTTGGGACCGACAGGTCTTGAGCCAAGAAATGAAGGCCACTGAAATGTTTCCCTGGCCCTGACCGGGCCTCCTTTCATCCCTTTCCTGTCTGCAGTTTGGGGCTTTGTGTAGGGAAAGGAGGAGTCAAAGAGAAACTAGACTTGAGGAGAGACCAGGAGCAGCAAACAACATGGAGGAGGAGGCACCCCTTTAGATCAACAGAGGTTATCTGTGGGTAGTCGGAATATAAGGTTTTGCTGTTTTTGTATTCTCCTTTCTTTCAACATGTGTTAAATATTTTTCTCCATGGGAAATATGTATTTCTTTAGTAATAAGAAAAGCTGTATTTATTTATTTGGAAAGCAAATGTCAGGGCAAGAGTTAACATTTACATTCCCCTGGGAGAATCTCATTCTTGTGTGCCATCTGGTAAACCTGAGGTTAACTGAGACCAGGGGTTGGTTGCTGTTCTAAGTCAACAGTGCGCAGGGATTAAGTGTTTCTGTTCTGATGTGGACATAGCTGGATTTCAGTCCCAGGCTGCTGCTGTATGACTTAGGTAAATTGTTAAATCTGTTTGAACATAGGTCTCCTCACCTCTAAAATGGGAGTCATTATAGTAGTATTTATCTCTTTAAGTTGTTGGGACAGTTCAACAAGAGCATGCAGTTAGAATGTGTTGGGGCATGCAGTAAGCCCTGAATAAACATCCACAATTATTAGTAATGTGGTGGCCTCTATTTGCTGGGATAATGCAGCCTGGCCCGGCGCCAGTCCCTTCACTGTCACTGGGAAATGGTGCCGTTGTCAAGGCCGGGAGTCCTTGGCTCTCAAATAATCCGTTTCTTGATGTTTTTCAGGATGAAGATGATCTGGCCAATGCCCTGATCTGGCCCGAGATTCAACAGGAGCTGAAGATCATCGAATCTGAGGAGGAGCTCTCCTCATTGCCACCACCTGCTCTAAAGGTCAGCCCCACTCAGCCAATTCTGGAGTCCAGTCCAGGGCCTTTCGCTTCCCGGGAGCCTCCTGGGAGCTGGTCTTGCGGCCCAACACCAGGCTCCACCCCTGCGGAGGAGGGGACTACGGATCTAACCAATCAGAGTGCAGAGGGGACTTCCCTGGCAGCCAATAGAGAAAAGCCGGAGACAATGAGCATCCTCCAGAGACCCGAGCCCGAGAAGCGTCCGGACCCCACCAGCTTGGCTCCTCTGGAAATTGTTCCATTTGAGACGGCTTCTGCACAAGCAAAGGTGGACCAGGAAGGCCCAGGAAATCTGTCCCCTCTTCTCCCGCCTGCTGCCCCTCCTCCAACTCCCCTGGAGGAGGCACCTCGAGTCCAGCTATCAAAGGGCAGTCCTGAGAGAGAAGACTCGCCTAGGAATTTGAGTACAAATCCATACACAGACCAGCTGAAGTCCAAGTCCAGCCTGTGTCAGGAGGAGGAGGAGGCCTCTCTAGGACAAAGTGAAGAGCAAAATTCTAAGAATGCTGCTCCTGAGGAAAAAGGCTCTGGTTTTCAAAGCCCAACAAGAGAGGTTGAGATCTCCCCACAAGGAGAGGGGGATGTAGCCCATTCGGTGCAGGAGCCCTCAGACTGTGATGAAGACGAAACTGTGACAGACATTGCCCAGCAGAGCCTGGAGATGGTGGAGCCCTGGGAGGAGCCCCAGTGGGTAACGAGTCCACTTCACTCTCCCACCCTGAAAGATGTGCAAGAGGCCCAGGTGCAGGGCCCCCAGGGCCACCGACTGGAGAAGAGGCTCCCCCACAGGCCCAGCCTTCGTCAGAGCCGTTCTCTAGATAGCAAAACCACCACGGTTAAGAGCCAGTGGACTCTTGAGGCTCCCTCCTCCAGCAGCTGTGCTAACCTTGAAGCAGAGAGGAATTCCGACCCTCTGCAGCCCCTGGCACCCAGGAGAGAGATTACTGGATGGGATGAGAAAACCCTGAGGTCCTTCAGAGAGTTCTCTGGCCCAGAAGGGACAGAGGCTTTTCCCAGCCAAAAGGGATCAGGTGGTTTGCAGCCCAAATCAACAGAAATCAGCCCTGTCAGACTAGCAGAGGGAAAGGAACTGGGGACACACCAAGGGCACAGCAGCCCTCAGATTGAGCAAGGTAGTGTTCCTGGGCCAGACAATAGCAAGGAGAGTTCACCTCGTGTGCAAGACAGCACCTCACGTGGAGAGCATCCCCCAAAGTTACAGCTGAAGAGCCCTGAGTGTGGGCCTCCAAAAGGGAAAAACAGGCCTTCTTCCCTCAATTTGGACTCTGCCATTACCATCACTGACCTCTTCCGGTTTGACAATGTGGCCTCATTTGGTTCACCTGGAACGCAGCTCTCTGAGCCAGGAGACACAAAAGTCACATGGATGACCTCATCCCACTGTAAAGGAGACCCATGGAGCATTTGCTCCCAGGACCCTCAGGACCTGGACATTGTTGCTCATACCCTGACAGGCCGCCGTAACTCAGCTCCTGTGAGTGTATCAGCTGTGAGAACCTCCTTCATGGTCAAAATGTGCCAGGCTAGGGCAGTCCCAGTCATTCCACCCAAGATTCAGTACACACAGATCCCACAGCCCCTGCCCTCTCAGAGTTCGGGGGACAGTGGAGTCCAGCCTCTGGAGAGGAGCCAAGAGGAACCCAGCTCAACTGGTGGGACCTCACAGAAATCTGCCAGAGATGATTCTCTCTCCTTGGAAAGCCCAAAAGAAGAGAAACCAAAGCAAGACACAGGAGCCATTGAGTCCTTGCCAATGGATACCACTACATCCCACATGTGTGAGGGACCTGCCCTTCCTCCAGAACCAGTCTTGGCTAACCTGCTCTCCACCCAGGATGCAACAGTGCAATGCAGAAAGCGCACATCAGAGACAGAGCCATCCGGAGACAACCTTCTTTCTTCAAAACTGGAGCGACCATCAGGGGGTTCTAAACCTTTCCACAGGTCAAGGCCAGGAAGACCTCAGAGCCTAATCTTATTCAGTCCTCCTTTCCCCATTATGGACCACCCACCCCCTTCATCCACAGTGACAGATTCCAAGGTTCTCCTGTCCCCTATCAGAAGTCCCACCCAGACAGTTTCCCCTGGCCTTCTTTGTGGGGATTTGGCAGAAAACACGTGGGTCACACCAGAAGGGGTTACGCTTAGGAATAAAATGACCATCCCTAAGAATGGCCAAAGACTAGAGACTTCAACCAGCTGTTTTTACCAGCCCCAGCGCAGATCAGTGATTCTGGATGGAAGAAGTGGGAGGCAAATAGAATGACAGCAGTTCACCTGCTGGTGTCAGGAAAAAAAAAAATGTCCTGATTCATCATCTGGAAGTTATTACAGGGCTGCCTTGCCATTATTCCAGGCATAGGTTATCCAAGTTTGGGCTTATTTTGGCGTCTTTTCTTTCTTCAGCTTTTTGACCACTTATTAATTAGTCCATTTGCCAGAAGAGAGGTCAAGGGAAGGATCAAGAGATGAAATTTAGATAAGTCCATAACAGCAGGTGGGAAAAGGTCGGGTAAGGGAAGAAGCTGAAATGCCTGCTTCCAGTGAGATTTGGGGTTGTTTGTGAGTTGCGTTTCTCCCACACTGTCATTATCTATTACTGTTGAGAGCTGGCTAAAATAATGTCTTTTGAAAGAAAGAGAAATCCTTTGCCTGTGCTGGAAAATGTTGCTGTTGAGGTTTGAAGGCCTCCTTTTTACTTCACGCTTTTTAATGCTCCTTAAAGCACGTGTTCTTTTAGACCAGTTTTCTGATAAGCTTTGTAAACGTGTACACTCCAGAATAGAAGCAGATTTGGAAGTACAAACTAATGTACACTTAAAGATCCAAGTGGGTGAAGTTACCCATGCTCTTTCCCTGGAATCTCTCTGCAGACCTGTCAGAGATGGTTGTGTCTATCAGCGTAGAGAATCAGAATCTATACGCAAGAGCAAATTCTGAGACTGGCAAAATCTAAGAAGACTGGCTGTGGCTTTCGTTAATTTGGGACTCGACCATTATCCTGACCTCTGATTTATAAATCCAGTGGCTGGGCAGGGTGGACGCTGAGCCGAGGGTTACCTCAATGAATTGTGCTGAATTTTCACTTAGGTATGCAATGGTGAAGTGATCTGTTTTCTTTCCAAATTAGAGCCCATGAACAGGATATCTTCATAAAGAAAAACCTCACGCATGGGTAGAACTACGCTCCAAAGTCAATGTGTTTAAATTGATGGGGCATTAATAGAAAACACTTCTAGCTCAGCTTCCTTGTCCTTCCACACTAGGCTGGGAGTACAGGAGAGGGTAAGGAGGGAGCCCTAGCAGGGTGGCCATCTCTTCCACCTGGGGAGAGCTGCCCTTTGGAAAATGTATTTCTTTTTAGCCAGGGGGTGCCTCCCTTTCTCCCTCTCCTTCCATTACTCAGAGCAGATTTGAGGCATCTTTCTCCCTCCCATCATCCCCCTCATCTGTCACCCACCCCAGACACTCGGACTTGCCTTTCTCCTGTCTATATGCAAGCAGAAGCAATAAACCAATCTGATTTTATTTCAGTTATTTAGAACTTCCAGTGGTTCTTTCTTTTTCAGCTGGTGAGAGGAAAAAGAACTAATAGAACCTGCTGGCAGATTTTTGGTCCTCCTACAAAAAGGGGCTACACAGGAGCACTTCTCAAGGCAAAACCCATTAGGGTACCTACAGTTTCTAACCTTCTAAGACAACAGTCTTATTTAGAAACAAATTAAAATAGACCTGTTTCTAGCCCTGTGCACGTCATCTCAGGTTCAAGTCTGGCCGAACTCCGTCCACAAGCTCCGTCATTGCAGAAATTTCTCTAGGGGCTAGCAGTACCTCTCGGCAGACCTCACAACCAAGGCTGCTGCTGGAGTGGGTAGGGGCTGAACTGAAGTTACCTCGACCGGGGAGAAATTGGAAGCCGATGCCCTGCAACAGATCCATATTCCTCTCTCCCTTCTCCCCTGATAAACCTTACAGTTTTGAAATCTTGTGCTGGACATTTTAAGCCAGTGTCTGTGGCAGGGGTAACTGGTAGGCCAGCTGATGAGTTCTACTTTCAGAGGGCACTGAGGTGAGTGAGCAAGGGGAGCGGTTTATGGGAAGTTCAGTGTCTTGCTTTCTCATTAGGTGAGCGAGACCCTGGACCGACAGCCAATGGGATGTCAACCCATAAAAAAAAGTCCTAGGGTATGGCATTTTTTCCTCCTTGGCAAGTAAGGTGAAGAAATATAGTGGTGACAGTTGAGAAAGGCCATGTTCAGGAGATTTGAAAAGTACATTCCTGCCTTATCAGAAAATGTGGACAGATAAGCTTTATCCCAAATCGCAGTGTACTATGGTGTCTATGCTTTGATAAAGACCATGTTCCAGTTAGAATGTGAGAGAAGAAAAAACTGGACTTTGCTTCACCGTCAGAACTCTGAGCCGAGTAATGAAATATTTAAACTATTTTATGATTATTTTGAATTTTTGTTTGTAACACTTAGAGGATAGATTTTATTTGGGGATAGACTGAGAAGCCACTTAGTACACATGAATGAGTTTGCTCGAGGCACCTAGGCAGATTCTTAAATGGCTGCCATGCTCCTTAGACTCTGACATCTTTTGTTTGTAGCATCATCTTCAGGACTGTGGGTGTGTGGATGCCATCATGAGACACAATGACCAAACTGTCTGGAGATACTCTCTACTCTGAGCTTTCCTAAGCCTGTCAATCTGGAAGGCTGTGGAAGCTGACTCACCTTCTTGATCAGTGTCCCATGGCCAAAGTGTGGACTTCTTCACTATAGGCCAGCCTGTCAACTGTCACAAACACATTCATAAGCTTCCTGTGGGCTAACCCAGCACTGAGGAAATTCCGTTTCATGACAAAAAGAACTCAGATTTCCCCCCTGAAATTGTTCCCTCAAATGCCCCGAGATTACCTATTTGGTCGTTCATTTGGGACTGAAAAATGACCCCCCTGAGAATGGCTGGATGGAAATCAAATTGCCTGCTTCCGTCCAGAGGAGGGACAGGCCAAGGGCTGGTGTTTTTAGGAGGATCTGCATGGTGCCCTAGGAAGGGCTGCAAAATCAAATTCTCAAAGTGCTCCTTCAAATCAGTTACCAGTCCTCAAAATGGAGATAGTCGATTTTAAATGTTAAATTTGAAATGAAATGCATGCATCTTCTAATGTTTTCTTCCAATGTTAGTGTTTGCTTAAGAAGATAATAATCTATATTTATTGGCAAAATGGCCCTCTCAGGCCAAATATTTTTTCCTTTTTTTTCCCAAAATGGACCAAATAGAAGAAATTTGGTTTTTATTCTTGCTTCAGATGGAATGTGAAGAGACCTGACCAAGAACCCCATTAAGACAGCCTGATCTAAGCCCTAAAATTAAAAATATTGGCCAAGTCAAAATTCTGGGTTCTGGGGAAATTAAAAATGTAAGCATCATCCTCCTCAAAAATATTTATCAAGAGCTTAGTAATATTGCCCTGGGTACCTTTGTACTCTTAAATCCCTGAAGAGTCTAATGAAAAAAGGGATAGGGGTGGTAGCAAATGAAACAGTCCATAAACAAACAGGAGGAAGATGTAGAACCATTAAATTACCAAATGAAAGCTGAAAGGGGAAAATGTAGCAACTAGCATCTTTTAATAGGATTTTTAATAGTGTTCAAGTTACCTACTGACTTCACTCAAATTAAACAATTGCAAATCCAATAGAAGGTACTAGGGAGACACTCAGGCATTGAGAATTTTGCTTTGATTGCTTAAAAAATGTGAGAGTGATAATTAAGAACAAAGAGTTCTGAAGTTGTGTGTGGTCTTAATTGGTTTGGTTGTGAAGTCCTGCTGGATCGCTGCTCATGAGCCAGCTAATATCAGCATTCCATGCTCCTGGGGAGGGGGCTTTAGAGACTTCCATCATCACAAGACGGGTTAACATGTTGGTGATGAAGTCATAGGTCCAAGATAAGGTGTTACTTTTGTGTCCAATGTTCAGCATGCTGATCACGTTTTATTAAAATTGGGTGGTACAGTCATTGGTCTACACAGGTCTCATGTTCCTGCCTGAAGACATAGTGGGAACATAAGATTCATCGGTCTGGAATTGGAGTGGGAGAGGTTCAGGACAGGTCCAATTCGCACCATGATTGACTAGGACCACATTCTACCCTGGCTTGTCCTCTCTGATGACAAAATGAATCCTGGAGTTAAATGTTGTCAGGAGTATGATTTTAGGCACTTCCAGCAGAAGGTCAGCTCAAAATGTAGAATGACAAAGAATGTGTCCTCCTTTGTCAACACCTTCTCTAGCAAAGTCGGGCCAGAAGAGGGAGCAGGCACCTTTCCTGGAGAGGCACAGGAGATGGAAGAAGGGTGATTGCCTGAAATCAGTGTTGGTCCAGATAGTATAAAACTGGGGGCTACCACAGATGGATGGGCACACAGTAGGTCATTTAGCAGCCTTGAGGTTCATGAGCAGTGCAAAATCACTTCTCTGTGAGGATGAAGGAGGATGTAGCTAAGTATAAGAAACCCACGCAGTCTGTAGCCGTGTGTTTTACTGGATGGATCACAATGCTTTGCAATAACTTAATGCCATACTAATTCCTGGCTGATAATTCTGCAAGGTAAAGAACTTTGTCAAAGGCATCTGTTAGAAATCCACATGGTTTCAGCTTGTTTGTTGAGCTCGACAAATATGTTTCCAAAGATATAATCAAATTTTTCTATTGATTAAAAAAGTATAAATATTAAACCTATCCATAGAGACATTTAAGTGTAATTAAAACAGATTGTTATGCTTTAAAAATGTATTCTAATAAATGATATAAAGGATAATGCTTATGATGGCACTATGAACTAGAGGAGGACCTGGGGTCACCAAAATCAATATTAGAAAAAGTAGATTATATGCATCAGGCTCATTGTTCTAGTTCGATGTTAGTTTTTACTTCAAGGTTTGGTCTCACAGCCAAAGTCTGGATGATTTGCTTCAGTAAATTTTTCTTTTGTTATTTTACTTCTTACTGTCAAATAGTTGCAACTTCTCTCTCTTACTGTTGCAATCATACACGTTACCTAAGATACCCCGTATAAATCAATGGATATTGTCATGAAAACTAAGAAGAAAAAACCTATTGCTTCTCAAAAGTCTGCAGCTTATGGAGTTATGTGGGTCCATCTGAACAGATGTGAACTCAATTTTTCTATTACTTGCATCAATCGAGGGGGACTACTCTTTCATTTGAATGATTATGTTAAAGAAGAAAAATCCTGGCATATGTAATCACAAAAAAGGGGGAGAAGGGCACTCAATGGGTCTTAATCACAGGCCCTTAGAAAAAACAATCATACAATGGAGGCTCACAATCTGGTGATATTTGCAGTGAGAAACACCATTGCCAAGGGGATAAAAATACGAGTATTTTGACAATAATATTCTTTTTAGAACTTTACGCTACTCAGGCCTGCTCCTGTCATCCTCATTACCTCCCTAAATGCCTTTTCTCCTCCATACTCCCAGATCCCCATTCAGCTCTGTTTCTCTTTCCTTTATCCGTGCCCACTGCCCCCCAAATGGCAGCACATAGTTGCCCTCACTCCTAATCTATCCCACAGTTGCTCTGGAGTCTTCTCTCCTCACAACCCTGGGGTCTTCCCTGAATGTTGCTTCCACTTCCTGGACTCCCATAAAAGTTGACGCTCCCCTGAGGGCACCCCAGTTCCTACACTGAAGGCTACACATTCCTCCCTTGTTACAGACTACAAATTGCTGAGATGTTCTCGTGTCTCACTTCTGTTTTCTGCACCATTGCTTCTTCCCATTTCATACAGAAATCTCTCATTACCAAAATTCATGGAGTCCAGCTATTTTTTTTTACCATTCTTTGTGGCCATGATGTAGTCAATGTCCCAGATCTCCCAGTCTCTGGCACGAGCTTCCTGTTTCCACCACTGTTCTGGATGATTTCAGTGTTTCTGAGGAAAACCCACTCCACAGTCTTGGCACAGTAGCTCACAGCTTTTTACCTCTCTTGAGTTTTGGCCATTTGCCTCCAGGGTTACACATTATGCTGTTTCACAACCTAAACTCTCATATTCCATTCTAAGAACTTCTATCCTTGCTCCTTTATTTCTCCAACCTGTTCAAGATCGTTTATGCCTGGTCTACCTCTACCCTTTCTGACAGACAGTACGCCCAACCAGACTTCAATTTTCCTTCCCCAGCCTTTCCAGACCCCAGGCTATAGCATCTCAACTATTCACACCAGCACCACTAACTCCCTTGAACACTTCGGCCATACCTGCCCGGTGAACCTCCAAACTAGGACCAGGACTCTTACCACCCATCTTCTCCGTCCTTTTATCTATTGAGTTAGACCAGAGAAAAATCATAAAACCGTGGAAATTTATGGTTTACCACCTCAGCAGTACCCTCATTCCCAAAACTCACAAAAACTATTCCACTATTCTAAGCCCCCTCCTAGATTGACCGCCCAAAATTGCCTCTTACTTCACCATGTTTCTGCTGTCAGATGTTTCTCCCACCCCCACTCCCCCGGCAAGCACTTCCCCTTCTCCATGTACGTGTGTATCTAACCTCCCTTCTAGCTCACAAAAATTTCTATTCCTCCTTCCCAAGGGCTCCCAAGAACACTTTTTAATTCACTTCTTCTTCATTCCAATTCACTACTCTGGACCAACCAACCTAAATGACCTCTGCCCCCATTGCTCCATTAAAATTTCTCTTACTAAAGTCACTAATGACCTAATAACCAAATCCAACAGTTCTCAGTCTCTTGACTTCCTTATTTGATACTGTCGATCATTTCTTCCTTTTTATTTTTTTTAAAGATTTTATTTGAGAGAGAGCACACATGCGCACAGAGGGAGAGGGAGAAGCAGACTACCCGCTGAGCAGGAAGCCGGTCGGGGCTTGATCCCAGGACCCAGAGATCATGAACTGAGCCTCCCAGGCACCGCTGATCATTTCTTCCTTGCAACACTAATTCACCTTGTCTTAAACTTCCATTTCCTTAGTCTTATTCATTTGAAAGCTTCCTCTTCCTCTGCTCTTAAATGTTATTTACCAGAATTCTGTCCATCCTCTTTTCACTCCACTTTTTCTATCACCCAACAGTGGCGACACCCCCCCCACACACACACCCTCTCACCTCTTACATAGACTTTTTAAATGGCTGGCTAACTGATCTCCCTGCTTTGTCTTTTTTTAATTTTTTATTGTTATGTTAATCACCATACATTACATCATTAGTTTTTTTTTTAAGATTTTATTTATTTGAGAGAGAGAGAATGAGAGATAGCACGAGAGGGAAGAGGGTCAGAGGGAGAAGCAGACTCCCCACTGAGCAGGGAGCCCGATGTGGGACTCGATCCCGGGACTCCAGGATCATGACCTGAGCCGAAGGCAGTCGCTTAACCAACTGAGCCACCCAGGCACCCTACATCATTAGTTTTTGATGTAGTGTTCCATGATTCATTGTTTGTGTATAACACCCAGTGCTCCACGCCGAATGTGCCCTCTTCCTGCTTTAAGTCTTACTGACATCTGTCCATCCTCCAGATTGTACATATTGCTGCCAAAGTTGTCTAAGATAGGATAGTGGATCCCATCAAAATCACCTTGAGTGTGTTCAGACAGATATCTGGGTTCTCTCCAGAGTTTCTGACTCGGTAGGTTTAGGGCGGGGCTTGAAATTTTCCATTTCTAACAAGTTCCCAGTTAGGTGATGCTGCTGCTGCAGACCCAGGTATTATATTTTGAGAACTCCTGACTTGAGAACCCTTGGGGTCATTAGTCCTCAATTGAAAATCTTTCACTAGCGGTCTTCAGTTCCTAGACTTCTGTCTGCTTAAGAAATTACTTGAATTGGGGCGCCTGGGTGGCTCAGTCGGTTAAGCATCTGCCTTTGGATCAGGTCATGATCCCAGGTCCCTGGGACCAAGCCCCGCATCGGGCTCCCTGGTCAGTGGGAAGCCTGCTTCTCCCTCTCCCTTGCCTGCCACTCCCCCTGCTTGTGCTGTCAAATAAATAAAATCTTTAAAAAAAAAAATTACTTGAATTGCTTGTGGAAGGGGCAGTTTTGGGCTTTACTCTCAAGATTATGATTTAGTAGATCTGATGTAGTGTCCAAGGATCACACTTTTTTTTTTAAAGATTTTATTTATTTATTTGACAGAGAGAGACACAACGAGAGAGGGAACACAAACAGGGGGAGTGGGAGAGGGAGAAGCAGGCTTCCCACAGAGCAGGGAGCCCGATGCGGGGCTCGATCCCAGGACCCTGGGACCATGAGCTGAGCCAAAGGCAGACGCTTAATGACTGAGCCACCCAGACGCCCCTAAGGATCACACTTTTGAGAACCTGTGACCTACAAGATAATAAAAGTTCAAACCCCTTAACATGGAATTCAAGACCTCCTATAATCTATTCTTTGCCTACTTCTCTAGCATTATTGAACTAGTTAAAGAACTGGTGCAAGTCCATGCCTTGGGTTTTTGTCTATCTTGTTCCCACTACATGAACCCTCTCTCCCTCATTTATGTGGTACTCTCCCAGTCCTTTAAAATGCCTATGTGTTACTGCTGCAGTGAAGTCCTCCCTGACACTGCAGCTTCCAAAGTTGATGATGCTTTTCTGTGCCACCTCTGTACCTTCTATGTACTTCCTTTCTGAACACCCTTGTGTTATGATTATTGATTTACTTACATGCCTTCAATTAATCAACTCTAGATATCACTATCTCTGGCACCCAGCAGTGTCCAGGACATAGTAACTACTCAGGAAATAGAAATGGGGGAGGGGTACTGGTGGTGATGATTTGATAGGGAGGGGAGAAGCTTAAGGAACATAACATGGAATCAGAGTAAACAGGATGAGGAACACTTCCATCACGCTCATGCCTGTGAACTATTTTCCTCTACTTACCTACCTTAAGCCACCCTAACAACTGGTCAAGCATCTTCCTTCCTTTTCTTGTATTCAAAGTTCACCCAGCTGATCTTTTGCTATATACCGTTTTTCCACACACCATTTAATTTCCCAGTATATAATCACCAAAAGGCCATCCTTTACTGAGTATGCATCTCCTATCACTAAACAAAGATGATATCCTTTCTCTCACATGATCCATAATAGCATACACAGGTCACTGGTAATTTTTCTCTTCCCCATATGAATGTGGCACCTATAAAGGGCGGCTGAAATGAGTAGCAGCATGTTGAACTGCAGACTTTTATCTCCCTGATGCTGTTGTATCTGAAAAGAGAGGGGGGCACTTCCTAATTCCTATAGCCAAAACTAGTTATTTCTTATCCTCATTCATTTTGCCAGCCTGGCCTCTGGTCCTCCTGTACCACTCTGTTCAGGTCATAGCCGAGACAGGTCAAACTAGAGGGGGTGGGGGTGGGATCAGCTTACAAGAGTAGTCTGTTATCTCTAATCAGTTATCTGGGCTGCTTTTCAGTGACAGAACCAACTTGGAGCCATTTTGATGAGACATCTTTGTGCCAAGACCACCCATTTTGCTCTTAACTGTCAAGTAACCTCATCGAGATGTTTATTAGTCAAGGGTGCCTGGGTGGCTCAGTGAAACGTCTGCCTTTGGCTCAAGTCATGATCCCGGGTCCTGAGATCAAGCCCCGAGTTGGGCTACCTACTCAGCAGGTAGTCTGTTTCTCCCTCTCCCTCATGCCCTTCCCCACCACTCATGTATTCTCTCTCACTCTCGCAAATAAGTGAAATCTTAAAAAAGAAAAAAAAAGATGTTTATTAATCAAAAGAAACCCTATTTTTAAGACCCTAAGGAAAGAATACGGAAATGGCAACTTTCCTGCCCTCCTTCAGTCCAAGAACTACCATATTTAGGCTGAACCATTTACGAAACCGATATACTGTGGTTACCTTGCTATTTTTCCAATATACCAAAATTGTTCCCACCTTAGGCCACTGCCCTTGCTATTACTGAATACTCCCCAAAGCTATTTCTATGGCTCAGTCTTGCTTCTTTGCTTTGCTCAGAAATTATCTTCTCAAAGATGCCTTCTAGCAATGCCACTCCTAGTACTTTCCATTTCCCTTGCCCCAATTTTTTTGCTCTTTACCACTTATTATTACTACCAGGAGACATTATATATAAATTTATTTATGGCACATTTTTGCACCCCTCCAACATTCTAAGTTCTATGAGGGTAGGGTCTTTGCATTTCTTAGTCACTGCTATCTATATCCCCAGTGCCTAACATGGTGCCTGGTGGTCAACATGCGTTTGCTGAATAGCTGAATAGACTCAGACTTATTGCCAAATTACATAACTTAAAAAAAAAAAAGTACATACATCAAAATACTTATGGAAACAATGGTTAATTTAAACAGAGCATTCACCTTGGGTAGCTGCGTATATACCCCTAGCCCTCATCATGCTGCCTTTGCTGCAAACCTGTTGGGAACTCTTCTGCAAGAATTGTTTTCAGAGCCAGTTTATGAATTACATCATTGGTCTTTTTACTTCAAAAGTCATATTGTGTTTCACCAAAAAGTTCACAGTGTAAAAAAGCCAAACCAAGCACAGAAAACATATGAGAATATATTTCAGGCTCTCAAGACAAGGCCTCAGAAGCTTAGATGACTAGTGACATCAATTGACGAAGATCACCTCTCGAGAATACGGACATGGACTGAAAAGGGTTAATGCTCACAAACATAGAGGTTCTGGAATTTGAAATTAAAAACACATTTTAGGCACAGATCAAATTATCGGGGGACAAAGAGGTAACTTCTTCTATTTCACTTCAGCTTATAACTCCAAACATGCCGCTGTAGGTGAGCTGCTGCCCAGACTGCATCCAAGATCGTTTAGCTGAGGACTTGCCCATTCTTCTAGTCACTTGGGATCTTCAGCCTGCCCATACTCCAGCCCACATGGCATTTGCACTCATCTTCTCCCACTGGTCCAGCCATACACCTTCTTCCTGAGTGCAGGTACTCTAAAGACTTTGTCTTAAAAAGTATCACTTCAAACAGCTAACAGTTAAAGGAAAATCTTAAGAGGCAAAAGAAATGAAAGAACAGGGAAAATGACAGCAATATCCTCTGAGTTTCAGGACAGTAGCTTATTCATAGGTATTTTTAAATGTCATTGGGCAGAACAAAACACTGAGTTCCTATTTCTCAGAAATGCTTCCTCCCAGGATGCAACAAAGAGAGTCCCAGCCAGGACTATAAGCCACTCTTTGCCCCAAGTATTCCAATACTATTAACCAGCCAAAGAGAAAGAGAATGGGCGCTGTCAGGCACTGATCTCCCTTTCTGTAGCACGAAGGCCAACTGAGGACTGAAGATAATGAAAGGACTGGAAGGAAAGTAGACACACCAAAGATACGGTGTCAAGTGATATATGAGATGTGTTCATAAATGAATGAGTTATTCCAGAGCCATACAAACAAATCAATCTCTTTACTGGAGAGGCACACCTCTCGTCCTGTGTATTATTCAAATGTACTAACACATGAAAGATCACATCACCTTGTTTGTGGATACATTTAATATCCCTTACCCTTCCCATCTTTCAAAACATAATAGTATACAAAATATAAAATATCTTAAATATTTATAAAAATCGCAAGAAAAAAATAGAACGTATGAAAATATTTTTATCTGAGTTCTCCCTCATTGTTGAGAGGCAGCTTAGTTTGCCTTGAGTTCATAACTGTTGAGTGGGTAGGAGTATGCCCTGCCTAATACTATTCTGTCCCGGAGAAGTTTAAATAAAACATAGTAGTTGCAGAAGAGGATGAGAGCCATGGAAAGTGTGTGGTTCCACTTCTCCGACCGCAGCAAGGAATAGAGCTGGTAGAAGACGACACTGCCCTCGATAAGGATGAGCAGATTTAACAGCCTTAATGGACGATGAAATAGGAACTGTAAGGAAGTTGAAAAGCAAAACGTTATTTCATAGAAAGGTAAAGACTGTAGTTATTCTCACATTTTTCTCCTAAAACAATTTCATATTTACAGGTTCCTGTGTGCAGTAACATATGGATCTGCTTACCGAACATCAATCAGGCTATTTCTTGCTGTAGAGACCCAAACCTTCTCCTTTTTGCTCAAGGAATAATGAAATAAATTTTATTTCAATGCCCTGAGATATGAGAAAGGATCCCACCCAAAAGAACTGCCCCTAAACATTTTTCTTAAAATTATATCTTGGCTATATATTTTTTTTGAGATAATCGAAAGTACATTTATCTAAGACAGGGACTGGATAAATTGACTGAATGGAAAATATTTTATTTATTTATTTTTTTTTAAAAAAAGATTTTATTTATTTATTTTAGAGAGAGAGAGAAAGAGAGAGAGAGCACGAGAGGGAAGAGGGTCAGAGGGAGAAGCAGACTCCCTACTGAGCAGGGAGCCCGGTGCGGGACTCGATCCCGGGACTCCAGGATCATGACCTGAGCCGAAGGCAGTCGCCTAACCAACTGAGCCACCCAGGCACCCTGAATGGAAAATATTTTAGACTTCGCAAGTCAAGAGGCAAAAATTAAAGATATTATATAGGTACTTAAAGCCATTTAAAAGGAAGCATTTAAAAAAGTAAAAATCATTGTTAGTCTGTGGGCTGATCTAAGACATAAACACACTAGACATGTCTGGGGGGGAGGGGAAGTCTTACAAGTGGAAATATCAAAACAATAATTTCTTAATTTTCCCTTAAACCGTTCACCCACCATCATCACTGACTCAAATCCTCTACACCATGTATTTCTGCTGGGTTTTTTTCTGGATATTAAGAAGTAGGGTACACTGACAGGACAATGAGGAAGGAAGAAAAAATTCATCAGAATTAGAGTTTGGCTAAAAACAGGACTGCTCACTGTTTTCATTCCACCAAATTCTTCACTCTAAGAGGCTAAATCCTGGTTTACTAATAAAAACATATTATGAATAGAAAGACAGAAGGTTGCAAACTGTGACAATGGTAGCATATCAGATCTAAATAAACTAATTTAGACTTCAAGGTTCAAATCTGAGAATAAAGCCAAATCATCATGACAGCTCCAAAAGGTAGCAAGATTCTTCGGGTCCTTCTTTGAGAGGAAGAAAATGTTTAACCTGGGTTATAGTATATGATACCCAGTAATATCATGTATAAAATTGGCTCAGAATTAATATTCCAAAAGGACTCAGGCAATGGGAGTTTCTGCGACAATTATAATATTTAAAATTAAATGTGCCAGTAAGCTATAAACTGAATGAGTAGAAAGGTGAGGAAAAGTTTTAACTTCTAACAGCTATAGGTAGTCGGCACATTTTAAATGAGTGTTCTCAAACTTCAGTGTGCCTAAGAATCATTTCAAATAGGTAAATGCTGCAAATTCCTGGAATCCTTCAGACATTCTGATTCAGCTGGGGTAGGGACCCTGAATTACTTTATAAAGAGTGAGCCAGGTGATTTAAATGCAAGTGGCCCAAGGACCACTTGGACAAAACACTGATTTACCTGTTCGGTCATGCAAAATCAGTAATAAGTTAATTTTCTTAATCCTTATTCTTTGGATTTCACCTGATTCTTCAGCAATCCAACACACTACCAAGGAAAATACTTATTTTTCAAGCAGAAAACTCCAATAAAACATCTGGTTATTATAGGTTTCTTGAGGCGACTGCAAGGGCCAACAGAAGTCATTAACGGCCTATGGAATACACCTGACTGAATTAAATATTCTGTGTAGAAACCAAATGCTTATGTGGTTGTGACTTAAGTCGGCTCCTCCCTAGTTTCCCCATTCAAGGGCCTCTCACCTGCCCCATGCTCCTCCCAGCCCCCACCCTGTCCTCCCCTACCCACCCCCATTGTATTTACAAACATCCAGCCCTATGTGAAACTCCCAGTATTTAACTGCAAGGCCCTTAGCAGCAAACACCTGCAGAACCAGAACACCCATGTACCTTCACAGGGAACTGAGAGGGAGGCAGAATGAGATTCAAGTATCTCAAAAAAAGATCTCCAATTCTTTTTTAGACTATAATCTCCATTGAAAGGCAAGGCACTGCACTATGAACAGTCCCCTGCATGCACCTTCTTTTCCCCACTGCGACTGATCAGCTAGCCTTTCCCATATAAATACTTCTGCCTCCTAGAGTCAGAATTTCCAGAAAACTGAAAGATCAATAGAACATAATCCAAGGCATAAATTCAAATGGGACAGAAGCTGGGTTTAATGGATGTCTATTGCTTCTTCCTTTTTAACTTGTAAGCCTTTTTCCTTTTAATCCAGGAAAAGGTAAAAGGCCAGAGATCATGGCATTTGTCTTACTTTCAAAAGGGAAGTCAAGGTACTTTAAGGAGGTGATACAAATGACAAATACCAAAAAAACAACAAAAAACACAAAAAAAAAACCCAAACAAAAAATAAACCCAAACCCAATAAAAACAAACAAAACCATTACATTACTACTATACTAAATATCACTTAAGGATACATAAACACAATATAATAAGGATACCACTAAACCAAACTATTACAAATAAAAATTATAAGCTGAAAAAGGGAAGTCTTAAATAACTGCCTACTTGTTTTAGGTAATACCAGACATGACAAATCCCAATAGGACTTTTAAGCTGTTGGAGCTGGGACAATGCTAGCTGGTACCTGATCTTCAAACTGCCTTTCTGAATATATTTCCAAAAGACAAGGGCCATTATTATAGTAATAGTAATAATTATTACAATGTGCCACACACTGTGCTAGGTGCTTATACACATAGTGGCCTCCTAACACTTAGCACTAAGTTTATGTTTGAAAATAAATAAGTGGTACTTGCATAAAAGCGGGCATGGGATACATCTGAAGGCACTGCCACGTTGTAAGGCCCCATGGCTCTATATAAGCATCTGCTGTGTCGCACCAGCACCCCTTGAGGCCATATTGTATTTTCTGACCAACTAAGGGAGAAAGAAATGCAATGTTAGCATATTGGCAATTACAGATAAGACAGTGTCTGGCAAGGCCAACTACATTTCTATGGAAGGGATTAAGTATTCAAGGCTTCATCTGCCTGAATTCTGAGAATACATTGTATAGTCAAACTGGAAAGAGTTAGGAAGGATTTGTTATCATAACTTCATTGCTATATAGTAGAGAGGCTGCAAAGTGATACAGTTAACTCAGTGTCAAAGGACTTATGAGGCTTTGGAGAATGAGCAGAAGTTAATGTGTAAGGCATCTATGAGCCAGAAAATCAAGCGTTAAGTAAGTGGACTGTCATCTCAATCCCAAGTGAGCAAAATCTACTGATGGAAATGCTAGAGAGAACAAACAAGAGAAAGTGGACTGTAGTGAGAATAGTGGAGAAATGAACACACTGTCAAATCAGCATGACATCTACTGTAGACCTACATCCCAGAAAGCTATAGAAAATCAATCTATTTGTCACATACTTCAAATGCCTCATATATGCGTGAAGATATACAGAACACAGAGACACACAAGGTAATGACACACAGACTTTACTTTTTACCGCTTTCTTGGTTTATTTTTATAGAAGTTTCTCTAGGAAAAAGAAGTTATGGAAGAAGCTTCATTGTTTCCAGCACCAATGTAATGGAGTTGGGGTGGGGTTGGGGATCTTCAGGTTAAGCTTTTTAAAAAAATCTAAGTTAATTCATCTCTTCCTGATTTTGGAAAGGTTAGTTTCCTAGGGTAAGAACTGGGACATTTTAGGTATGTTAAAAAAAAAAAAAAAAAGGAAAAGAAAAAAGTCTAGCACCCTGAAGCTTTCCCAGTTCAGAAAATGTTCCGTCGGCCTTGCTCACACTTACCAGAATTAAAGTGATGATACACCTCATGGCCATGTGCCATCAAGGAGCCTGAAGATGTACAGTACTAGTACTGTGGATTGTATTTTCAATTTTTATTGAAATTTGTCCTTTGCCCACAGTCGGGTTTCTTTTCAGCCTGGCCCAATCTCTTTCAGTTCCTGGGCTTGAAGGCCTGTGCTAATCTGTATCAGACATCAAGGCAGATAATTGAAGGGAGGACTCTGAGGGGGAGAGGGGAAGGGCAAGTCCCCTCAATCTGTCCCACTTCATTAGGAAAGAATTTCTAGGTGATGAAATTTGTGAAATGTTCCAATTATAAAAGGGAGGAAGATGAAGATGGTCCAGGTCTGACAGGAAGGTATGGTGAAGGGCTCAGAAGTGAGAGAACAAAAGGGTTCTAAAGTTACCCATTTTGGATCACAGGGACCATGCAGAGAAATGACTGATAAGGGGACACAATGAGAGGAATACTCAGAGAGAACTCAATTAGGGACAGTTTTCATTTAAATATGGGAAAAGCAGGGAAACATTCACTAACGAGTTTAGGAAAAAAGATAAAAAATGCAAGCAAGGAAAACTACTAGAACAAATTTGCATTTATTAGAAAGAAAAGATGAGAGAAGCAAATTCTAGCTGCCTGAGTGTAAGATGATTAGCTAGCAACTATTTAGCTGTGGCAATGAGGAGGAGAAGATGAATCTTACAGGCTTCCAAAGAGAATTAAAAATATATCATGACTCTGTGAATTTGGGCAAAGGGTTAAGACTGAAAGAAAACTCCAATATTACAGCTTGGGAAACAAATTACACACTCCAGGTGACCGGGCAGCTGACAGGTAGGAGGCATTTAAGGAGGGACTGGGGATGGTGGTGGGAATGAGTTAATGTCCCCTGTGTTCAGTTTAGAGTGATGACAAGCATCCACGTAGACAAAAAACTAAAAATTAAATGTTCAAAAGCCAAGAACAAGAATGACATACAAAGCAAATAAACATGATCAGCAGCATGTAGAAGGTGTTATATGGTTTTACCCTCTAGGCTACTCACATGTGCTGTGGAGCATTGCTGTAGGACCCATGTTCAAGCTTCTGCCACTTGCCCAGGTGAGCAGCTGATTTATGTAGCAAATCACAGTATTTGGATGGCAGCAGTTGTGTGGTGAGCATGACAAAAGCATTGATCCACACCATAATGAGGTGCTCACATGACCAGCGCATGTCATAGTATTGGGTACTCTGGAAAAGATCAGAAAAGGGAGAAATGATCTATGCACTGTTAAGCAAGAAGGTAGGGATGGGTGCGTGTACATATGCCCTGCAGACAGATGCCACACTGAGTCACACATGCATTGGTTGTCCTGCTGTCCGTGCAGAAAGTTCAAGAGCAGAGTCCTCCAAAATCCTTCAACCTGACTTTCTGGCTGTATGAATTAGGGTTGGGAGGGAGAGGCAATTATATTTTAAGTGCTTCCTTTCTAGAAGAGGTGAGTGCCCTCTGTAAATGACCACTCCGGCTGCAGATGTGCTTCTCAGTGGGTGAAGAAAGGGTACTAAAATGTCCCAAAAGATTTTGGGCTGAAGTGACATCCAGACCATTTTTCTTTTCTACTGAAGTAAATTGAAATTTAGATAAAGGTTAGATTAAATTCAAGGAAAGTCCTGATTAACCATGTTAAGATCAACTACAGTAGGCTGAACTGTATTAAAACCTCAATCCTCTTAAGCTACTACATACTGATTCTATTATAAACACAAATTTTATTTTTCCCAGAAACTGGAAAAAAAAAAAACTTTAAAAAAGAGAAAAAAAAGAGGGGACCACCACGGGTGCATCACATATATGGAAATACCTATCCGCCAACCAGGAGCGGTATTAGTGCACTCCAGATGCAGCCGAACTCCACCATCCAGGCTGCCAAAGGGGAGACAGAGAAAAGGGGGATTAAATAAGAAATACCCAGTTTATGTCATTCACACACAAATTCAGGAAGCACATAAAAGGAACCACTTACCTTCACAAAACACAGGGGGAGAAATGCAACATAGTAGGCACTGAAGAGGGAGTTGAAGAGAACTTCCTTGATTCTGTGGTTGAAATCCGCTTTTAGACATTCAACTTCATTGCGAATGAGGTCTGGAGATAGGGGGCAGCTGTGTGTGGGGATGGGCGTGGCATTATTAAACTGTTCTTTTAGAGACTCCAGCAATAAGGAGAGGAAGTCTTTGGATTTGGCCAAGCCACCCACAGTTGAGGCACTTTCTTCTACCGCCTGGTGCTGAACCACATAATTATAGTCTGTGAGAAGAAGATGAGCTCTACTATCTTGGTGGAAACAGCAGAGTGGAACATAAACACCAAACCTGTAGAAGACGGTAAATATGAAAATGAGACCACAGATGCCACCTAAGATCAAAGCTGATAACTATGTTAGTAAAATAGTCATGATTCACGAGAATGAACTTAAGAGAACAGGGACTCTGCTGACAGTAAATTCATTACTGGAGAAGTTCTTTAATTTCTTCACACAAAGGCAATATACATTCATTGGAGAATAGAAGACTACAGAAAATCACAATGACAAAATAGAAAACACCAAAAAATGATCACTTTTATAATTTTTACAACTGGGTGCACAGACTTCATACTTTTTTCTTTTTATGTTTAGCCTCATACAGTATAAACTGTTTTGTAACTTTGAGTGTGTGTTTATGTATGCGTATCTATTTTGAGCATTTTTTTCATGTCATTACAAATTTTTTCTATAACAATTTTTAAAGATACTATAGTATTCTCATAGAGATGTACCATAATTGACTCATTTCTCTCTTGTTGGAAACATAGGTGGTTTCTTACTTTGCATTACCATAAATATGAATGTATGGATAAGATCCTACATGATCTTTGTGTGCATCTGGTAATTTTCAAATGGTGCGCCCTTCACTTCCAACTTCCCCTTCTCAGTGAGGGGCTCCCCTGCCTCCCCACTACATCACCCACCCCAGTCCTACAGGCCCTCTCAGTTCCCCCTGCCTGGTTATTTTTCTTCACAGATCTTACCACTCATATATTTTACATACTTTTCAGGTTTTTTATTTGGGTGGGGGTGTTTTGTTCTTCTTTTTTGGTCTATCTTCCCCCTCACTACAATATTAAGTTCTGTGTACCAGAGATTTGGGTCTACTTAATTCACTGCTATTTCCTTGATGTCTAAAATAGTGGCTGAAACATACTAGGCACTCAATAAATATTTGATGAATTAATGAAACAAATTCTAGAAGTACAATAAAAAAATTTCTAGAAGTAGAGTAACTTGGTTAAAGGACTGGATATTTTTGAGACTTTTCATAACTTCTTACAGTCATTTCAACCTTGGTTCCTTAAAACTTTTTAAAAATACTTTCGCCAATCCTCATTAAGTAATGTCCACATTGTGATTTACATATTGTAAATAAAATGGTCATTTCACTGGCATAAATTCAGATATGAAAAACAGCAATTACAAAGATATCCTATTTAGTTATGTATTTTATAAAAATATTAACAAATTCACCTATTCCTAGTTTTCTCTAGAGGGAGAAAGAATGAGCTTGTTACAAAGTAAGAGGATGGTTAGCAGCTCCATGATCCACCATGAATGTGCCCTGGAGTAGTAGTGTGGGAAGGAGTAAATGAAGAAGCAACCGGCAGAACTCACACATATGCAAAACTGTGAAGGCCAGAGAAACCTGTCAATATTGCTGGAAACACAAGCTGCACATATAGAGGTGAGACGAGAGGCTAGGGTGTGTGGCAGATTGCAAGGATGGCCCCATTTCTTAACCCTTCCTGTAGTCTTACTACACAGCCCTCATTCTGTGTGTGAAGTGACCCTGCCCTAGCCCCACAATGGGCTCAACAATGTGACCTGTTCTGGCCCATGGAATGTCAGCAAACACGATGTGATCAGAAGCTCAAAATGGGCTTGCACGCTGGGGCTTGCTTTCATTCCATTCGATCAATTTCATGTGTCCATACCTAGCCTGCCAGAGCATGAGAGACACTTAGAGCAGAGCTGAGTTGTCCTGGTTACTTAAACTGACAGCTAGTCAATCCCACAAGGGTGACTGAACCCAGCTAAGATCAGGAGCGCTTCTTGACTTCCGGCTGACTCCAACGCATGCACAATAAACACACATTGTGGAATGCTACCATGGTTTTGCAGCTGTTTGTTACAGCATTATATGGCAATAGATAACTGATACAGGGTAGAATGAGAGAAACTAGAAAGGTAGCATCAAAGGCTTAGACTTTGGAGGGCTCTGTAAGGTAAAAGGGGGTAAAGGAAATGACTCATTAAAGAATTTTAAAGAGGGTTAGTGACATGATTCAACTTCCATTCTGAAAATCATTACGGCTACAATAAAAAATGGAAAGAAGGAGAGCAAGAATGGGTTACCAGAAGACCAGATGGAAGTTTAGAATGTAACAGCAGAGGTTACAGAGAGCAGTGGATAGATTCAAGATAAATATAAGAGCTACAACCATTAGTCACTGGACTAATCTAAACTGAGAAGCTAGCTGAGAATCAAGTTAAAAAAAAAAAAGGCAGTAAAGAGTCCCTTTTTTAACCTATGAATAAACAAGAAAATAAAGATGTAGTTATTGCCACTGTCTAGTATGTTAAACTTCTTATAATTATTTTTTAATTTAAGTTAGGTGAAAGATTATTCAACTTTTAAAAAGTGAAGAAGGCAAATATATTTAAACATAAAATCTGTTTAAATTACATGCTTCTTTCATTGTTTTACAGGGGCGTGGGGAACCTTCAAAATTAAGTTTCTTTATATTCTACTGAAATGAACAAGTTTGCTACCCATTTTGACATGGTAATTCTTTTAAACCTGCCCAAAATATTGCTTGATATATCCATAATTAGCCTTTCAAATCAAATGCAGTTAAACCCAACTGATTAAACCAGCTATTGCTGAGAAATAGAATAATGAAATCATTTGAAGTTGAAGTAGGTGAAGTATTAGTCTAGACATACAGAAACAACTGATGTAAAATATATGCCATGTAATAAATATGAATCATGGAAAATGTTTATAATATAGAGTTCATTTTGTAGGGAAAAGGGTAATACTAATGAACTGAGTTGATTGCCTTAAATAATTAAACAGTATAACTAGAAAAATAAATAAGTAAACAGTATAATTAGACCCACCATAGGACAACCAATAGAAAGACTCTTCCTGCCATCCCTGCATAACCTCTAATTATGCCTTGATTTTATACTATGTAACTACCCATATAAATCTATGCTTACACTTCAGCACCATAAATGGTTATATAAAGCAATGATTCTCAAGCTTGAGTAAGCATCAGAATCATCTGGAGGGCCTGTTAAAAGACAAATTGCTGGGTCCTACCTTCTGGAGTTTCTGTTTCAGTAGGTTTGGGGTGGATCTGAGAATTTCTATTTCTAAAAAATTTCCAGGTGATGCTGATGCTGCTGTTCTGAGAACCACACTTTGAGAACTACTGATTACAGAGTAATGGTGCAGACAAGAACGCTGGAATCAAAAAGACCTGAGTCTTTCTAATTGTCTGACCACAGGAAAGGTTTTTAGTCTCTTAATCTGTCTTTACCTGTGGCAAGGCCTGCTAATTGTCTGCCAAGAGCCACTGTTCTCCTGCTCTTCCACTGCAATAGAATTTTTAGTTGAGATACAGCTGTTCTACTAAAGACAAATTTCCAACCTCCCTCATAGTCTATCCTGTTAGGGAAGGTGGAGCAAAAAAGAGAGCAGAAGCCTGGCTCCCAACACCTTGGAAGCTAGCTGCCACAGCTATCCAAGATGATTTACACACAGACTATACAGAAGAGAGAAATAAACTTCTAACTTTTTAAAGCCACTAGTACTTTGGAACTGTTATGTCAGACTAAATACACAGCCTCCTGGGTTATGGGATGATTTCATGAGGTGATGTTTATAAACATCTAGCCCAGCAGCTAGCACATAACAGCAATAAGTGGTAGCTATCTACTAACATCCAATGAAGAAAGTATTAGCCCAAGGTATACAAGTTAAACTATTCAGAAGAGTTTAAAAGCCAGTATGTATAATAAGATACAACTATACACTCATCACAATGGCTAGAATTTAAAAAACAGAAAACATCAAATGCTGATAAAAACGTGGAGCAACCAGAATGCTTATAGAATTGATGGAAGGTGGGCGCCTGGGTGGCTCAGTCGTTAAGTGTCTGCCTTCGGCTCAGGTCATGATCCCAGGGTCCTAGGATCGGGTCCCACATCAGGCTCCCTGTTCCCTCTCCCACTCCCCCTGCTTGTGTTCCTGCTCTCGCTGTCTCTGTCAAATAAATAAATAAAATCTTTAAAAAAAAAGAATTTATGGGAGGATAAAATGATACTTCTTTGGGAAAAGGTCTGGTAGATTCTTATAAAACTAAACATATTCCTCCTACCTTATGGCTTAGCAAGGCTTCTCCTAGGTATTTCTTTGAAGAGAATGAAAACATTTCTCACAAAAAAAGACTTGTATAAGAATGTGCCTAACGGTTTTATTTTTAGTTAATAGCCCCAAACTGGAAACAACCCAGATATTCAACAGGAGACTAAACAAACTATAGTATATTCATATAATGAAACGTTACAGACATATGTAACCACGTGGAGGATTCTCAAAAACAACATGCTGAATGAGAGAAGGCTTATACAAAAGTGTATATACCTTATAATTCCATTTATATGAAATTCTAGAACTGGTAAACTAATCTATGGTGGAAAAAAATCAAAACAGTTGATTACCTCTGGGAAGTGGGGGGTGGGGTTTGATTGGAAAGAGGCATGAAGGAACCTCTGGAATAATGGTCATGTTCCACATTGGGATACAGGTTTGACTTACAGGTATATGCATTTCTCAAGACTCAGCAAATGTATACCAGATTTGTGAATTTTATTTTATATAATGAATTTTACCTCAAAAGGAAAACTGTAAGCAAATATCAAACTCTAGTTATTGATACGCACATGTTGACATATTTTGGAGGAAGTGAACTGAGGTCTGCAATTTAACTTTCAAATGTACCAAAAAAAGATGGACTGATGGATGGACAGAGGAATAGCTGGACAGTTATGTGTCATGCAAATATAGTAAAATATTAATGAATGGAATCTAGGTGGGGTAACAGGTGCTTGCTGAAAAATTCTTTCAATCTCATGTTGTTTAAAATTTCCATAATAAAATGCTGGTCAAAAAAAGTACTTAAGTCCACAGGGCTTGAGTATGGGGTATTTCTGTTACGTGAACCCAAAGATCAAAATAATCTGACCAAAAGACTAAGATTGATGAGCCAGCTCATTCAACTAACATTACCTATCATTTGTGCCAATATAGGCAGTACTTGGGCGCCTTATTTGATGAAGAGAGCCAATTAAAATATTCTCCACTGGTAGAATAGCCAGACCTCTCCAGTTTCTTGGGACAGTCCTGGTTTATCCCTATTGTCCCAAATGTATCCTAGTGTAGAGAATAAATTATATGGTCACCCTACTCACTGATTTTTCCAATTTTCTGAGCTTTTGGCTTATATTTGAACAATTTCCTCTTTCTCACTTTTATAGGATTGTTTGCTTGACCCAATAATTTCTTTAAAAACTTACTGATAAAATGGTAAAACTGGAGTACTCACGGGTAGCCAAGGAAAAGGAGATTGAGCACTGAATGGCTTCGGAAGAGATTGACGAGGGTCCAACAAAGTACCCATCCACATAAAGTGAGTAGCACCAAGCGAGCTGATATCAGAACCATGTAGTGAATCATAGATGCTGCACCCGCCTTAGTGGCCTGAAAGTTTGGAAGCACCAAAA
Source organism: Eumetopias jubatus (assembly GCF_037043125.1). Lineage (NCBI taxonomy): Eukaryota > Metazoa > Chordata > Mammalia > Carnivora > Otariidae > Eumetopias > Eumetopias jubatus. The sequence goes on from NW_028274807.1 coordinate 64,155,869, forward strand.
GGAACATTTTATAAATGGCCTTATTCAAAAGCAATGTGACTCAAGGAATTAAGATTTAGTGGAAATCTGCCCCCCCAATTAAAGGGGGGGAGAAGAAAAACTGCCCGATCCCACCTTATCTTCATTTTTAAAGATTCAGACTTTTCCAGGCAATTTGTTGGTTCCTCCTTGTATTCTCATAGTGTCTCATACAGACGTCCCTTAAGTTCTTATGACATTGTCTAATTTGTTTACACTGGGGATTCTCAAAGTATGGTCCATGAACCACATTCATCAGAATTACTTGGGCTGCTTACTGAACTTGCAAATTCCTACTGCCTTTCCTTACCAAATATAGGGAACAAAACTAAGTCAAGGGACCTATATTTTAATAATCCACCAGGTGATTTTTATGTACATAAAGATACTGAACCATTAATTTATCTGATTTCAGACTAAACTGTAATAGTCTCAATAGTAGCAACAATGTTTTTTCCATTTTCCTTGGGATCCTCCTCCCAATCTATTTGCTGAATTAATGTTTAATGAATTACTGGAGCTTCAAAAAATAATCAGAGCTTCTCTGACAAATCCCTATATAAATAAAAGTTTCTCTTTTGACTTTTGCAAACAGAAATAATGGACAATCACTTCCACTTCTTTATATCACAGCTATTCAAATATTTTTCTTTAATCCCACATTTTAAAGACAGATTAAATATAGTAAGAACGCATACTTGTCTAAATGTGAAGCTCTGCAATGTTATGTTCTTTCAGAATGAACTAGGAAGAGAATGAGCAAAACGCAGGGGAAAATGGCAGATTCCTACAACCTGAAAACAGCAGTGTCAGAATGTAGAAAAGGCAAAAAAAAAATTATGTAGGGTCAACAGCAATGGGAGGGGATAAGGAGTTTTCAGGTCCTTCATGTATCCATTTCTTAATTTACCCAACATACTACATAGCATATATGACATATACGCAATATATAATACTTATACAGTGACTTATAAATGCGAAGAAGCAATTGAATTAATACTATAAGCCTCAAACCGTGGGGAAGGTTCAAACTGTTCTAACCGCAGGGCAAATAATTGTGTTATCACTCCCCTGATACATACCTCATGCCAATGTACCCTACATGTCAAAGCCTAAGGAAGGCATTTAAGTGGCTGGAATTACTCCATTGTCTCCATTTTCAAAATTAAAAAGGCTGCTCTGCCCAATGTCACCAGAGTAGCAGAGCTTGGACGTATTTATCATTTTTGTCTTATTCCAGAGCCCAAGCTCTTAACCACTATGCTAAGCATGGCAGATGCTATATCGGGTCCTAGGGACACAGTAGTAACCAAGACAAATTAAGAATTCTGTCTTTATGAGGCTGCCCAATTAAGAAAGACAAAAATTAAACTTATATTTACACAAATAATTATTTTTACAATTGTGGTAAGTGCTACAGGAAAAGAGTGGGCTATAAGGGAAAGCAAATAACAAGAGACCCCAACCTAGGGAAGCCTTTCTGAGGAAGTAGTATTTTAGCTGGGATTAAAGAATAAGCAAAAATGAGCCAGGTAAGGGGTAGAAAAATATTCCTAATATTATGTTAACTGAGAAGTATAGTACATATGCACATAAAAATTTATATACCAAATATATCAAAATATGGCCCTTTCAATAATGAGGTTGTAATTTAAAATTTTTTTCTGCTTTATATTTTAGTGTTTTCCAATTTTTTTTCCCCAATAAAATGTACTACCTTCCTATTTAGAAAACCAGTTTCTTAAAAAGGGAGTTGCAGGGGGTGCCTGGGTGGTTCAGTGGGTTAAGTGACTGTCTTCGGCTCAGGTCATGATCCTGGAGTCCCGGGATCGAGTCCTGCATTGGTCTCCCTGCTCAACAGGTTCTCTCTCTCTCTTATCCTCGCTCTCTCTTAATCTCTCTCTCTCTTATCCTCGCTCTCATGTTCTCTCCCTCTCTTATCCTCGCTCTCAAATACATAAATAAAATCTTTAAAAAATAATAATAATAAATTTAAAAATAAAAAGGGAGTTGCCTCAGGTTGGTAGAAGAATAGCTGAATTACTTTTTGGTCTTGCGGAGCAAGTCAAGAAGTAGAATTGGCCTGGAGGTGAATAAACAGTCTTATCTAGTTGGAGGTATTCCTTTTGAATAGTATTTAGCATTCTGAATTAATTACCTCCAGCCTCTCCTTAAAAATGATTGGTCTTTCTCAGGATATATAAGCAACTGCCCCTCCCCCCCAAAAAAAGGCAAACATTTTAATGGAAAGAAGGAAAGATGATTTATGATGGGTCTTACCATCTAATTTAGCTTTTTTAGGAAGAGAATCCCTATACAGCTCTTATTTTTAATTTCTGAACAGGTAATATGTTCACCAACACTCAAGATACAAAATGTGCAATAGTGTTTGTTGTGAAATTTCCCTTCTTCTGGTCCTGTTACCAGCCACAACTAGGCAGCCTGTTATTAGTTTGTAGGTCCTTCTAGAGATAATTTATTCATACATAAGCAAATGTATTTTGTTCCTTCTACCCACCTATTCTAAACACTGTTATATACTTTATTTTTTTTTTTACTTAATATTTTAGTGGTCAGTGCATTTTCATCTTTTTAATGGCTGCATGCTATTCCATTATGTAGATATCCCATAATTATTTAAACATTCTTTCATTCTTCCTCATGGACTTTAAGGTACAGATTTCAGTCTTTGACCAGAAACCTGTTTAAATTTAGCTTAAGTATTTTGTTCTCAGTAAGAATTACAGGTTTCTTTAGAAAACAGCTAACATACTTTTCAACTAAGGTCATGCAAAACTTGTTAAACTACTGTGAAGCCATTAGCAAAAGGAAGAAATGGAGTACATCAAGTTATAGCCCTTGGAGCTCCAAGGTAGAAACTCCAGTTATGAAGGATTTACACATTAGCCGGACATACTAATTTGGCATGTTCAAATACCATTCCTATGTAACTGAAGAGATGAAACGAAATCCTGCTTGTTTTCACATAGAAAAACATAAAACTCCACTGAGTTCCTCTAAAGGAAGAATATAGTGTAATATATCCAAAAGTAAGCACCTACTTTCATGACCTAAATAACAAACTTGGGAGAAATGTGTTTTTTGTTTGTTTTTTAAAGATTTTATTTATTTATCGTCAGAGAGAAAGAGAGAGCACGAGCACAAGCAGAGGGAGAAGCAGGTACCCTGCTGAGTAAGGAACCCCTTGTGGGACATGCCAGGACCCTGGGATCATGACCTGAGCCGAAGGCAGATGCTTAATCGACTGAGCCATCCAGGCATCCCCCTGGGAGAAAAGATTTTAGACAGACTTTCCCCTTGTGAAAAACAGGTGATCCTACTACCAGTGTTTTTCAGTTAACTTCAAATGGCTTTCAGGTTATGACTTAATACGTTCAATTACTCTGTGCTCACAAGAAATAAGGTTCCTGAAAATTAGGGCTTATAAAAAGACTTTTCATGCATGTTTTAGAAGGAAAAAGATTGACTCTCAGTTATCTCTGATTACAGTAACGATTTAAAATTATACACTGAATTATAAACTCCAATATAGGGAGGTAAGGTAATTATTAGCCACTTTAGCTAAGTTAACATTTTTGTTTTTATTTTTATAATCATTTATAGGGCTTAAGATAATAAAATCCTAAGAGAACACATTTACCTCCTCCAATGGAGTTTACAAATAAAGAATCTTACCAATGGCCAGTTCTAGTAACATTTAATTTTAAAAAGATCATATTAATGTCCCAAGTCTTTACCGTCCACTAAGATTCTAATCTTCAAGATTAGTCTTATACAAATTTGATGTTGTCATTTTAAAATTCCAAGTTTTAACAAACTCAAATGTCTCTTGCTAGTAACCCCACAAATGGTACCTAATATTAAGCAAATATTACCTGAAACAAAGTTTTAGATGCAACTCAGCATTTATATATAACTCTTCATATCAACAGTTACTTAAAATTCATTCTATTTTTACTATAACTATCAAAATTAGAAAAATTATACAGAAGAACTCGGAAGCCAGAAATAAGCTCCTATCAAACAAATGAGATTTCTAACAGTTCTCTTGGATTCCAGCACAATGAATTTTAAATCCATTGCAGGAAAACCTTTTAAAAAGAACTAGCACATGGGGGCACCTGGGTGGCTCAGTCGGTTAAGCATATGACTTGGGCTCAGGTCATGATCCCAGGGTCCTGGGACGGGCTGGCGTAGGGCTCCCCGCTCAGCGGGGAGTTGGCTCGCTTTTTGCCCCTCCCCCCCACTCGTGCTCTAATGAATAAAATCTTAAAAAAAAACTAGCATAACTCATATGGAAGTAGAGAAATTAATTTGTAATTGTTTTCAAATTATATTTGGGCAATTCACATACTCAGCTTGAACCCATTCTAGTAACTAACTCTAGCTACAAGTGATAAAATACAGTGAATGAGCTATTACCTCTGAGATAAGGGCCCACACCAGCCTCCTTGCAAGCATCACCGTGATGAATGCTGCCAGGTGGTAATCAATGAGATGGAAATTCTGTTAAGAAAAACAAATCACTGCATCAGAAAGAAATATGCATATGTAGCTGGAACTACTACATCAAGAGGTTTGCCCCCTCAGATCTTCCTTACATCACCTTATATGTACAGACCACAAGAATCTGAACGATCTTAGAGAGACTATCTACCTTCTACTTTCTACTACCTAATTCTACTCCTTTCATGAAAGATTGCTTTAACTTTTCAAATACTATTTTAAACTATCTGGAATGCACTGTCCTTTTTTTGAAAGTTTACTGTGTTGAAAGGAAAATAGAGCTTTGAGTTAAAAAGTGATAGCTGCAGAACTATGGCAAGAATAATTTATTTAAGGGGCACCTGGGTGGCTCAGTCGGTTAAGTGTCTGCCTTTGGCTCTCAGGTCATGGTCCCAGGGTCCTGGGATCTAGCCCCGGGTCGGGTTGCCTGCTCAGCAGGGAGCCTGCTTTCCCTCTCCCCACCCCGCTTGTGCTCTCTCTCAAATAAATAAAAATCTTAAAAAAATAAAAAAGAGTAATTTACTTAAAATGCCATATTTATAATGAGTGTCAAATTCAATGGATCAGATGAACTCCCAGTGTTCAGGAGTTCCTATTTTTGGTCTCTCTATGCAAGCTTATGTTAATCTAATTGGGCATCTACTGACCTAAACTCCCTACTGGCTGACATGTCTATTACCTTCAATTTAGTCTTTCTTCTTAACTTGATTTAAAAACATGTCTTGGGTCCCTGGGTGGCTCAGTTAGTTAAGCCTCTGCCTTCCACTAAGGTCATGATCCCAGGGTCCTAGGATCCAGTTCTGCATCAGGGAGCCTGATCCCTCCTCCAGTGGGGAGTCTGCTTCTCCCTCTGCCCCTCCGCCTGGCTTGTGCTTGCGCTCTCTCTCTCTCTCGCAAAAAATATAATCTTTAAAAAAAAAAAGTCTTATATTTGATCTTTTCTTCCTAAGAAATGATAGTATTACCTAGATGCTGCATATGGTTCCTTCTAATTCTAAGCCTATATAAATAATAAGCACAATGAAAAATCATTAGCAACAAACAAAATTGGTAGTCATTTTGATGGTCAAAAGGTCTGTAGGTTTCTAGAGTTCTCCTTCCAGACTCAAAAGCTGTATTTCTCAGTTCAGTCAGTAAATATGTACGGGGCATCCACAATGTGTGCCAAGTACTCTTCTCGATACTGAGGATACAGTGCTGAAGAATAACAGACAAGCTTCCTGCTCTCTTGGATCTTATTTTTTACCGCAGTGTGAGAGGGAAAGGGGATGGCAAGGATTACTAGTTGTCTCTTCCGCCATCATAGTCAAATTTAACTGGACACTGACTCCTTGATAACTGGAGGTTCATTCCCTTGCCTCCCTTGCAAAAACTACTTGTAGGTAAGGGATGTGAGGGGAAATGACATGCCCTTAAAGGAAGGAGCTATCTTTCTCCTTTCCTCCTTCTTGCTGGCCAGATGTGCTGACAGGAGTTGGAGCAGCTATCTTGGACCATGGTTTGGAAGAAGCATGTGGGGGGTGGCAGAGCAATGGAAACAAAGAGCATACCACCTGCCTAACTCTTATTTAATAAGGAACTAAGGTTCTACTCTATTTTAGCCATCCTGTTACAGCAGCTAAAGCCGTATCTTTAATAAATTTAAGTGTAAAGTCAATGAAAAGCTGACAAGCAAAAGCATTTTAGCTAGTTACAACTGCTGGTAAGAAACAAAACAATGATAAACAGTAACTGGAAAGGCAGTTGCAGAGCCAATTTAAATTGTTGGTTACGAGGACATCTCTGAGATTGTGGCATTTGGGCTGAGAGCTGAATGACAACAAAGTAACACCCATGGCAAGATCTGAGGGCAGAGAGCCCCAGGCAGAGAGAAAAGGATCACAAAGGCCCTTAAAACAGGGAAATATGTCTGGTGTGTCTGAAAATCAGCAAGAGGGCTGGAATGATGTAATGAGTAACAAAAGACTGAGTTTATAGATATTTTTTCCTAATGAGAAGTCATGGAACTGTTTCATGCAAAGGGTGCCAGGTTCTATTTTAAAACAATCACAGTGATTGCTGTGTGGAGAATATACTGTAACAGGGCAAGATCGGTTAGGAAGTTACTGCTTTTAATGCAAGTAAGAAATGAAGATGGATTGAACAGGGTCAGTAGCAAGGGCGATGGAGTGGCAAGATTTGGTATACATTTTAAAGGTAGAGTAGCCAGAATGTCAAGAGAGTGCTTACCTCAGATCATTTCCTTTTCTCTTTCTCTGTTTTGGATTCTAGTGATATTTATCCCTTCTTAGCTTTGAGACCCCTTGTTCACCCCACTCCTCCAAAATAATGCAAGCAATTCACTAGACCCCCTACCTAATGTTTGAGGGTCTTATTTATGTATCACCAGTCAATCTCAGACATTTTTGTATCAAAAGATTTAATGCCTAACGTATCTTATTGTTAAGTAAATTTTGTTATACGCTAAATCACTGAAAACTAGTAATCTACTTATGATTAATTCTATAAACCAGAATATTTGATTAATCACTCTCCACTCCTGACTAATCTGAATAACATACTATGCTACTTCTAGCTTTTATGTTTCTTAGGGTTAAGACTCACTCAGCTAATTGCTTGATGGCTACAATAATACTTTATATATTCGGGGGTCCACATTTTCTTTTTGATAATTATTAAGATCTTGAAATGGAAAAAGAAAAACCTAATATATAAATCTGACAAATTTCTGAGTCAGACACACAAAATAGAAGAAAACTTAAAAGAGACAGACCACTAGTTGATATCTAAGTCCCTTCTAGAGCAACTCAGGCATGTAGCCATCTCCCATGTTCGAATACCTTCAGTGACAGGAAGTAACTAGGTCTCTGGCAGCCCATTCATCTTTGAACAGCTCACCAATTCAGGCCCCTTTCAGACTGATGGGCTGAAATCTTATTTGCTATTCCACAGATGTTACTCTTAGTTTCACAGTTAAACGCTAAGGTTTGTGTGAGCCAGGACCATATGTGGCAGATAAGTGAGCCAGGCCACAGGATAACCTGCTTCAAGTGTGCCTTCCTCTATTGCACAGACCGAAAAACTAAAAACTACATTTCCAGACTTTCTTGCAACTGAAGTTCTAGATTTGACTTAGTTTCTGCCAACCATAACCATTACATAAAACCTGAATTCAAACTGAAATTGGGAGAGGGGCAAGGTAAAAGGCACCCATGTTTGGTGGTATGAGTCAGAGCAAAGGAAGCATAATTCTGGGCTCAGCAGCTCTAGCAGCAGCTTCCTGATTATGACAGGAGCACTGGCTCCCTTTGTTGCAAAGCAATATTTGTAGGGGACTTTTAAAAGAACTCTTGTCAGAAATGGTTGACTGAGAGAAGAGCTCTTTGATTAGCCTGAAAATTCAACAACTGAGAAGTTTCCATGGAATGTCAAAGTGAAAACTGAATGATGAACTACCCAACAAGCCCTTATGGAGTAAATACAGAATAAATAATAGGAAGTAGAGCACAGCAGTGAGCGAGAGTACTCACTCTGTTACTACGTGATTTTGAGCCAGTTTTATAATCTCTAGGTTTCATATTTCTAATTTTTTGTGGGTTTTTTTTTTTTTTTGAGTAACACAAGCAGGAAAGTGTTAAACCGAAAAGTACAGTCTTGATATACGAGAGCAGGTGAGCTCAAGAGTGAGAGCTGCAACAAATCATTACAATTCATAAATAAAGAAACCGAAATTCTCTTTACTTGGTATTAAGTAGGTACCTTGTCAATATGGAAAGAAAATTCTTAATAGTTAATTCCTGGAACAACCAAGTGATATATATTTTTTAAATGTTTATTTCTTTCCCATATTATTTTGAAGATTTTGGTCCACATTTGATTCCTATGTTCATCAGGCCAAGGAACATTTCTAATCTTGATAAGCCCCAAACACACACGTAAACTACCCAGCACAACAATCTTCTTTCTCCTAGAGCATATCTCCAATCCAAATCTGCCATTGCCAACCACTTACCTACCAAGTAACCTGAGTAGCCTTACTCGTTATTTTACACCCATCTATGGAGAACTTCTCTGCATCAAGATTATCTCTGCTCTCCTAAATAAATGGAAAGAGGGTGGAAGAAACCTACAATATACTTTAATGTACTTCAGCAAAGACAACTAGTCCTTGTCTCAATTTTTTGTAACAGAGCCCAATTTTATTCCTGGTAACAATAAATCATATGAAAGAATTATAGTTTCCAGTCTCCTTGTAGTTAGGAGTGGACATATGTAAACGTGATGTGAGCCTGGCCTATAACAAACTCTCCTATATACTTCCCTATGCTCTTTCCCCTTTCTAGCTGAAAGAGGTGGACCACAGCCAACTTGGAGGCCACGTCCTGGAAGACAGCAGAGCCTCCATCAGTCTAGGTTCCCTGTTGACCACATGGAAGCTTGCTACTCCTGCAAACCAAAACAACTGCCTCAGACTATTATGCGTTTGAAGCATTATACAATTTTGGGTTTATTTGTTACATTAGCAACCATTATCCTAAGATAGTCATTAAAAGGGTAAATTTCCTGGAATTTAGTCATACAGGCACCTTAAGTCCAACAAATTTAATATACTGCAAAGAAAGCTAGGCATCAAAACTCTTGATATTATAAAAAATTATTTAAAGGCTTTCTGCATTTTCAATTGTAATTTAACTTTCCAGATATTTATATTTTAACAATCTTATGAGATTACAGTTCTGAAAGTAATCTGTGGTTTAACAGAAAACATTTTTTTGGAAGAAAAGTAATCTGTACACATAGGCTTTCCAACTAGTTTCTTGGTTAAGTAACATACAGAAGTTAAAGGCCGATTAAGACTTACCAGTGAAGTACAAGAAGCAGGATGATTATAAGGGTACCACCACACTGTTTTATAGATATTGATGTACTGAATAAACAGAGCAACCAGCAGGTAGATGAAAAAGAGAAATTCAAAGAGCAGGCTTCCATCCACAGGCAAATCAGGAATTTGGCAATGACGAACAGGACCTGGGGTGATTAAGGCTGTGATAGGTGGGACCGGAAGGCCAATAGCACTACCATTCCTGAAAGAGAAAACTATGGTTAACTCAGATGGTGATAATCTTTCAGTGTTATAGAGCATAAAGGGCCCCTGCTTCCCTCTCCACTTACTGCTTAACCGTTGGCCTTCCCTCAAGACTCTGTCCTAGGATCTCCTGCTCTTGTCTTCTCCCTCTCCACACACTCTCTTAGTGATCGAACATGGGGCCATGGCTTCCATTACCTCTAACATGCTGAAAACCACAATCTGAGTTTCAGACCCATGTTATCAAGCTGTCTACTGGACACTGCTGTGTTCTTCCTCCTACAATCCTGACCCTAGTTCATGGCCCACTCAGTAGCTGCCAAAATCAGAAAAATGGGAGTCATATTAGAACTTTCCTCTGCCTCTCCATATCCAATCACTCCCTAGATCTTAAATATTCCACTTTGTAAAGGTTTTTCCACACTGCACCCTCCTCTTTAAACCCACTGCCTTAGTTCAAGCAGTTACCATTTTTCACCTAAACTACTGAAGTAATCTCCCTAGAATTAACTCCATCAAATTCTCCAACCTGCCTTCAGAGATCTAAAGTGAAACTAATAGTGCTACTGCCTTGCCTAAAACCCTTTAATAACTCCCTACTGCCAACAGGATAACATCCAGAAATTTTTAGTATGTCCTATGAGGCTCTTGGCTTAACAGATTAGTCCCATCTCTTGTCACTCCTCCACATGCAACCTATAGAATATCCATGCTGTTTGCTATCTGTGAATATATATGCTATTCTTTTGTATATACTATGCCTTCCACCAGCAATACCACTCAAAACCACCTTCCTTAACCCCTCACTTACACATTTACTGACAAATCCTTCAAGACTTTTAAAATGATCAAGCATATCCTCCATGAAGCTTACTGACTCACTCAATCTAAACCAATTCATCTCACCCCTGTGCTCCCATTATACCTGAATTATACCTTTATTATTGTACTTTTCATTACTGTTACATAATTTCTTGTATATATCTATGTTTTGTCTATCAGATCATAATTAAGGATAGAGACTGTACTTTTCCTACTTCAATTCACATATATACCTTTATGTTGAAAAGACAGCAGACTAATGTGGTCACAAAAGAGAGATATCTTAAAATACAAATTAAAATAGAGAGATTTTACTCCCCATCTTCTGGCTGTTCTTTCTTCCAGGCTTTTTTTTATAGGTCAGAAAAAGCGGGGCTATCTAAAATGGTAAGATGGGGTGGATAGGGAATAAACCTGCCCACTGTTTATAAACCTGGGAATAGTTACAGATATCTAAGGGTCTACTATTGTTTCAGAACAAGGAAAAGAGGCTTGGTTCGGTTATTTCCAAAGCAGATTCCAAAGAAGGAACAATATCAGCATTACCATTCTACTCTAAGATTTCCAAATATAGAATTGTAGCATTAGTATGTGACATTTATAGTACTTTAAGTGACTCATGGAACTATGAACTCTGCTCATTCTAAACATTTAAGAATACCATGGCAGAGGGGCGCCTGGGTGGCTCAGTCAGTTGAGCATCCGACTCTTGATCTCAGGTCTTGATCTCAGGGTTGTGAATTCAAACCCCATGTTGGGCTCCACGCTGCGTGAGGAGCCTACTTTAAAAAAAAAAAAAAAAGAATACAATGGCAGAATCTCAGAAAAGCTGGAAGCTAGAAGGGAAGAACAGGGTTGGGTGGGGAGATGGTGGGAAAAAAACTAAAAATTTCTTCCTCTTATTTCCAAAGAATACTCCAACAGAACAAGCTTACCAAGGAGTAGGTTGTGAACTACCAATAGGTCTCACAACCACACCGGCTTAACCATAAATCAATCATTAACACATCAGAGCCCGCTGATCTGTTCTGGGACATGGGCCACTGCACAATTCCAGGAGCTATCACGCACATAGAATACAACGTGAAAGGTGCTCTGTGGAGTCATACAAGTCAGTGGATCTGAATGTAGGGGATTAATGCCAATAGCTAATCTATTCCCTCTCCCCAGTTAAGCATGAGATAAGGAAATACAAAATTCTGATGAAAAGTTGTAAGGTTAGGAGCCTCTACTCTAGAACAAACTGAAAATTCTTATACCTCTTCAGTCAAAAATACATGAAGGGAGAAAGCATGCTAAATTATGTTATTATTTAAAGGTTAAAAAGGTTTTTATAGAATTTTTCCCAAGTAAAGCAAACTAATGTGCTTCTGCCGTTAACAAAGTCAATGAAATGCTGGGGTTCAAGAAATATTCAAAAAAAAGTGCAGAAGATCTACATTTATGATACTTTATACAGCCTTGGCTATTATACTTCAAGCCAAAAAACAAAGGGACAAAGATCAAATAAAATGATGCAGAGCATCTGAGGGGAAAAGGAACATTTTCTTTTAATTTGAAAGCTTAACAGATAAGGTCAAAGTTCTTAAAACCAAAAAAAATAGACAGCTAAAATAAACAGACTTGGTCTATACATCTCAGAAAATTAGTTAGAGGGGCACCTGGGTGGCTCAGGTGGTTAAGCAACTGCCTTCGGCTCAGGTCATGATCCCAGGACCCTGGGATCGAGCCCCACATCTTGTTCCTTGCTCAGTGGGGAGCCTGCTTCTCCCTCTCCCTCTACTTGCTACTCCTCCTGCTTGTGCTCTCTGTCTGCCAAATAAATAAATAAAAATTCTTAAAAAAAAAAGAAAATTAGTTAGGATTATGATCTGATAGACAAAACATAGATATATACAAGAATTTATTATTTAGGAAAAATAAAAGTATTTCTCTAACAGGATATAAAAATAGATGCAAAAAAAAAGCAAAATGGCACAAATACATTTGAGATACAATGTGGGATAATCCTGGTCTATCTAGGCCTAGACCAGGACTATCTACAGTCTTTGTAGAAAGTAACTTTAAAGGTTAGTCTTTGTGAAAGTAGTCTTTGAGAAAGTGACTTTATATCCTTGAGCCTCAGTTTCTTCACCTATAATACAAGAATTGGAATAGATTCTCTTTAAAGAATTCTTTTCAATGTTAACATAGAATATTCTCTTTCAAACTGTGCTATAGGTCCCCAAGATCGTGCCCAGGCTTAAAGTTCACTAGGAAGATTCACAGGACCTGGCATACAGTTGTGTTCATTACAGCAAAAGGACAGAAATCATAATCAGCAGAGGTAATAGGTACATGGAGCAAAGTTTGGAGGAAACCAGGTGCAAACTTCCAAGAATCCTTTTCAGTGGAGTCATACAGGACCCACTTAAATCCTTCAGCAACTCCCTGTGACAACACACGTGAAAAGTTGTCTACCAGAAAGCCTCATTAGAGACTCTGCACCCAAGGTCTTTACCAAGGTTTTGGCTAAGCATGTGGATCAAGAAAGATTCAAAGGAATAAAAAAGAATTAGGAGGGATGGAGAAAGCAGTGATCATTTGGACATGCTCAGGTCATATTATTAACAAAGTATATGCAAGGACAAAACAAAGAAAAAAAATCATTTAGTCCTTCTCAAATAAGATTCTCCCTCAACTAAAAGCTCTCTAGGAAACTCAGAAATTCACAGCATATCCTCCTGCTTTAGAAGGCAATCATCTAAGCACATTATCCTGTGAACAAATCCCTGCTCCCCATAGGAAAAAAAAAAAAAAAGAACAGGGAACTATGGATTTCAATCTTTACTGTGTCACCAAACTAGCTTTCTGTCATTCCCAAGTTGACCTTCACCAATCACGCCACAAACATGTACCAAACACGGGCAAATGCTCTCTTCTCCAGCTGACCTATGTCTTGCAGAACCAAATATATCATCCAAAATTATATCACTTAAGCAATTACCTATTTCTCTCTTCAGTACTCTACGGACACTCCAGAAGTTAAGTTCCACCTAGACCTTGTCTTTCTTTGTACATATCCTTCTTAAAACTGTTTTCTAGGCCATCTACTGGTTTTATATTTCCTATAACCCTTCCTAGGTGTTATATAATAACCTATTCTGGGCTTTTTCTTTCCCATCAAGAAACAAATATAGAACCATCTTCTTCCAAAATAACCTCTCTAGGTAAAAGTGTCACAAAATAATCACTCAATAATAGTTTTAGTGATTTTTTAAGCCATGAACAACTATGATCTTTCACTTTATTCAAATATGTTAAAAAATGGATTCTTCTTCTTACTACCCCCATTGAATTGCTAAAGAAATATATATTAAAGGGGGAGAGTGGGTGGAGAAGTAGATCAAGGCAACCATGACTGGAACCCTGAAAGCCAGGATAGAAGAGCTACAAAGAAGATAGAGAAAAGAATACATGATCATAGCCACAACCATTCAAGAGCACAGGTATTTTCCAAATGTTCCTAGTTCTTCCTGGTACTCTATTTGCAAACTTGAAGGAAGATTTTGGTTCACTTTTGATTCCTATGTTCACCAGGCCAAGGAAGAAGCATCTAGAAATGTGATTTTCAATTCTTTTTTTTTAAGATTTTATTTATTTATATGACAGAAGGAGACACAGCGAGAGAGGGAACACAAGCAGGGGGAGTGGGAGAGGGAGAAGCAGGCTTCCCGCCGAGCAGGGAGCCTGATGCGGGGCTTGATCCCAGGACCCTGGGATCATGACCTGAGCTGAAGGCAGACGCTCAACGACTGAGCCACCCAGGCGCCCCTTCAGTTCTTTTTTTACCAGCAGAACACTTCATTTTCCCTCCCCCAAAGGACATTTCACATGATATCCTGATATCTGAACACACAGAGAAGGAGTCAGTCTGATTAAGAAAGGACTTGTAAACCTGAAGCCTGGACTACTAGGCCTCCTCCTCCCTTTGAAGCCCTCCTACAGCAGTCCCTGAAACCCTCCTACTCCTCCGCCATCTTGCTCCTCCCCTCATCCCTGAAACCCTGAGGAGGGATTCCATGGACAGTCTGAGAACATAATTATCTAGGGGAATCCACAAAGGCAAAGTAAAGGAAAATGAACAAACAACTGCCGGAGTTAATACAGAGACAGAGTTAGAATTTTTTAGCTAGCTACAATCCTAGCAAGGCACAGCTATAATTTCCTATTGCGATTTAAAAGAACTAAATCACTAAATTGATGGTATATATTAGTAAAATTAAGGCATGTACTCAAATACAAAACATCCTCTACCTCAAAATCTATGTTATATTTTTTATTTTTAAAAATATAAAGTAATACGTTATTGTAGAAATTTTGGAAAATTTAAACTTTTAAAAAGTTACTGCAATTTACTATTTCATTTATTTTCAACATCCTGCTATAAAGCAGATAGTATCACTGTTTTTAAGATGAGGAAATCCAAAAACCAGCAGAGTAAAAAAATAATACTCTAGAGTAAGTTATAAGTACTCTGTATACATACATAAATATAAAATTTGGATTGAAAATTAGGATAATGAGAATCAGAGACTAGAAAAATCCCTTTAAACAGGAATTTCAGGGAAAGCCCCCCTGAAACAACAAGATCAGAATTGATTTTGAGGATTGAGTAGAACTTGGGTTGGAAAGTCAGAAAGAAAGGAGAAGGGCAGGCCAGGAAGAGCGAAGTGCACAAATAACATCAGGAGGGCATAAAAGGCGACAATTGTATTGATTGCTAGTAGTACTGAAAACTAGAATCCAAGCAAGAGAAAACTCTATTCAGAAAGGAAGCAAAAATTAGGTGACAAAAATTATCTTGATCAAACACTTGATATAAAGTAAAAGCCATCTCTTTCCACTGCCACATGACTGAAACTCCTCATGAAGTGAGTTATCCTGGCTAAGATTAGAAATAATTCATCCTAACTTTTGAAAATTAGGAACAAAGATAAATTTCCATTAAAAAGACCACATTCTTTATTCTCAGATACAAGTCTTACAATGTTTCGGTTACAACTGACAGTTTATTTAGTCATTTCAAACAATTTTTTGAACAAAATAATTTTTAAGACCCTTGATAGAATACAACTTCTAATTTTAGAATTTCATGTTAACTGTCAGTTTTAATTTGTCCTCCCCCACGCCAAAGAAAGAATGCTAGTAAGTAGTTAAACTACAACATTTCTCTTATACTTTAATTCACGTCTCCCTTCTTTTAATAGCTAAAAAAAGTGATGACTAGAATTTGGATTATCAGCCATAAGAATGGGACTGCTTTCACTTTGTGGACCCCATATCACAACTTTCCACTCCAAAAGTATTCTGAAATACTAAGCTTTCACTCTTCAAGGGCAGGATCCCCACTTCATTGTCAAGAAATAAGTATTTGAATAGCATGAAGACTGCTATGTTAGTCGTACCGATCACAGGATATTACAAATTATGCATTGTCTTATTTCTTCTTTACCTGTTTCTCAGGCCTGTTCCATTGCCACAGCCCCCACCAACCAAAGTCTGTAAAGACGGTAAAGCTGAACGGCTTAGCTGCTGCCGACTAGGGCCCCTCCTTCCACCGGGCATGTCCGGGAACCAGTCTGCTTCCAGTGCCACCTGTAGTTGCAACCCAGGTTAATGGCTGTCAACCTGTTTCAACTCTGAACAAAAGAAAAGACATTTAAATATCAGTTTACTATTTCTAAATTAGGCAATGTAACAAAACAACAGAAAAACTGAATGAGTAGTCCTCGTAAAACCAGATTTTCAAATAAATGCTCCCCCAGTGTCTATTACCTACTTTATTCTAAGGAAAGGCCTAGTCAGACTCTAATGGGTTAGAAGCCTAAGTTTTGATCTAAGCTTTGTTCAGCGTTAGATAAGTCACAATTTGTGTCTTTTGTCTGTCGACTTGTGTCATATGAATGATATTTCAATCAGGTAGAAGTTAACAAGAAATGCCTAACATATGCATTTCCAACTCATATGTAGTATTTCACAGTAAACCACTGGAAATACAGGAGAATCAGCACTGTCCAAAATGTTAGGTTTTGTTATCAAGGGATCTGGGCTCTGAGATTACATGTGCCACATATTATCTGACTGTAACTGAGGCATTTAACCTCTGAGTTTGTTTCTTCAAAAGTATTCCTTGTCCTATAGAGGTTGTTGTGAGGACAAGATGGACGAAAATACACCAGTTGGCCTTTAACTCTTTTAAAAGTAAAACTGCTCAAGTGGTAACTCCATATATTAGAGTGAAAATATCAGAAGGAGCTATAGCGGATGCCCACTACAGAAAAACTGGTATGAAATCATTTAGAAATTACTGAAACTGCGGGATTTTTTAAAAGACAAGTAACAGATGAAGACCCTCGCCGAAAGGAGGGTCCGCCCATATGTACGCCAAAACCTGCTTCCTAAACAAAACTTAAAGACTGAAAAACGGCATCCGGGAAAAACCCTGGTTTTCAAATGTTACTGCAGAATGATCCGATGTTCCCTATTCCTAGCAGCCTTTGGCTGTAGACTAAAAAAACGCCAGGTGAGACAAAACATTCAAACCGTCGGATGTAGGGCCTTCTGGTTCTTGCTCAATTAACGAGGGAAATAAAAGTGTGGAGCAAAAAATTGGGATAGAAGAGGCGAGAGGATGAGGTGGTGAAGGCGGATGACAAGAGACCACAAACTTCAACAGGCTGGCCCCTACAAGGGGACAAACGACAAAGCGGTTCCCGCGGCGCAACCCGAAGACCTGAAGCAGGCTGGGACAATCACACAGCGAGGAGGCTCGATAATACTCACGCATGGAGGAGGCCCAGCCGGGGGGGCGGGATCCCTAGGAGAAGGTGGCGGCTTTACAGGCTAGACCCCAGGCAAGAGAATTCCCTCCCTGCGTTGAAGCGCTCCAAACCAGTTGGTTGTCTGCAGGCCGTCCCCGCCCGGAAAGTCGAGAAAAGGTGTCCAGGCTTCGGGCTGCCAGCCCCCGCCCCAGCCCCAGGTCAGTACCAGAGTCAGAGCCAGAGCTAAAGTTAAAGGCAGAGCCCGGCCGGGTCAGCACTCATCCGCAGCCTCCATTACCGCGGAGCTGAGGAGACGTGGCAGCGCACGGAGATGACGTCAGTTCCGCGACTGCCGGCCGCTCCAGCCTCAGGCTGGCGTCCGGAACTACACCCTCGGTTTGGGAGCGGGCTCCCCCACCCGCTCCCGCATGCACCTGCGCAGTGGGATTCCTCTGTTGGCTCTTGGTCCCGCCTTCCCCGCCAGCGCTGGCCAACGTATTTCCTCCCTGGTCGTCTAAGATGCCCTGGCACCATGCTGGCGGGTCTTTGCTATCTCATGGACTCCCCTTAACAACCACATACAAATTATCACCCCAATTTTTACAGATAGGGGAGGTTGGGAGACGTCGCCTACGGTCACGTCACTGCCAGGTAAAGGAGTTCCAAGTCGTGATGTCATGCTTCAGCATCCAGTCGTGCGCCTATTATATGTAAAGGACTGGATGGATGCTGGAGTTAAACAAGTGAATACCACAGGTTGCTCAGTCTATTGAAAGAGACGAGACACCAGGAAAACACAGTAATTACAATATAGTAAATGCAACAAAAGTATGCCTAAGGTCCAGAGGTTAGCATGCAATTCACTGTAATTTATTCAGTGTAATAAATTCTCTGGGATAGTGGTGGTGGCAATACCAAGAAAAACTTGTGAGCCTGGAGTTTAAAGCCAAGACTCCAAGAATGTTTAGGCTGTTCGTGGGAGAATGGCTTTCTAGTGAAGGAAGTGGCAGATAAAAAGGTAAAATGGTGGGAAACACCATGATGAATTCAGAAACTGCCAATAGTTTAGTATTAGAAGAGTAAAAGTGTCAAGAAGAGCATGTGTTGAGATCTCTGACTCCAGAGATTTTAAACACCTTGAGAGAATGCCCTTTGTATGTAGTATCACACAGTTATAGATTAGTTAACCTTTATGAGAGTTATTGCCCTGTACTCAAGTTATTGCCATGTACGACAGTAGACTAGTACCTTTACACATTTCATTTACATCTTATATTGCTTTGATATACCATCATTGTTCCTATTTTACAGAGGAAACAAGTTTTTTTAAATAGAAATCTGAGCTTTTTTTTTTAAGATTTTATTTATTTATTTGAGAGGGAGAGAATGAGAGACAGAGAACGTGAGAGGGAAGAGGGTCAGAGGGAGAAGCAGACTCCCTGCTGAGCAGGGAGCCTGATGCGGGACTCGATCCCAGAACCCCAGGATCATGACCTGAGCCTCAGGCAGTCACTTAACCAACTGAACCACCCAGGCGCCCCAGAGGAAACAAGTTTTAAGAGAAGCTAAATAACTTGCTGAAAATAACCCAGCTAATAAGTGGCAGAGCCAGAATTTGGAGCAGAATGACCAATATCAAAACTACTAAAGTTAGTAATATTCCAAATATTCTTAGTACCCTAATATACTACAGAACTTTCATTCATGAATATATAAAACCCGACGTAGATCATTACATATTTCCATAATTTTGTACATTTATTTTCATGCTTGCTCTGCTAACTGCTTCCTAGCTTGCTACACTGAAACTCCTTTGCCGCTTTTCTTTTGGCTCACCAGCATCCTTCATTCATTCAGCAATTATTTATTTAGTGCCTACTGTGTACCAGGCACTGTCTTACTGCACAAGACAGATATGTTCCTGATCTCCTGGAGTTTATATTCTAATGGGAAGCATTTGATAAATAAAATAATTACACATTATAAGTATTATGGAGACAAACAGGGGCTAAGGTAGAAAATAAGGGAGGTTTTGTTTTGAGGGGTTATGTATGTGAGGGAATAGTATTTCAGCAGAAACCTGAATGTTGGGAAGGAACCAGAGAGACAAAGATGGGAGGGAAAAATAGTCAAAATAGAAAACAAAATTTATGCAGAAATTCTATGTTGTGCAAGAGCTTGTTATGTTTGAGAAACAACACAAAGCTGTATAGCTAGGTCATCGTGAGCAAAGGAAAATGTGGCATGAAATGAATTTGAAGACACAGGAAGAGCTTAAACATGGAAGATCTTTTAAACCAGAGTGTTTGCAATTTAAATTAGTGGCTGGCATAGGACCCAGAAATCTGTGATTTTCATAGCTCCAGGATTCTGGCACTTATTTACATATGGGACCCACTGGAATAAACCACCTCATCTGTTAAGGAAATGAAACAATTATTGTTGGGGTTCACATGAAGTTCACTAATGTGTACAGGGCCCACTTATCTCCCAACCTCTTTATGTTCTTCCACATAGATAAACATTGTAAAATTGCAGAAAATACTGATTTATTTTCATTTCAAAGACATAACACAAGGTGATTTCCATTTTCTTCTGATTACAGAAAACTTGAATTACAGAAAATAAAAACTCCTTTATTAAAGTTTTAAAAATTATTCTCCACTATATTCATTTTAGACTAACTTTGAAGCCAGGGTTACTGTGGTGTTTGTCTATGTAACACACTGTTTTAGTTATGTGCTTTCAATGAACCATTCATTTTGAAGTACTGCACACCTTCCAGAAGTAGAAGAAATGGATTTCAAGTTTTCATTTGGATTCCTGAGGAAGTCTTGTACAATATAGTGTTGACGATCCATTTTCTCTTCTTGCCTACACACCCAAAGTGAGTGATATAACCCATTCCTAACTGACCAGCATTATTTTATCTTTCACCATTCCTCAGTGTATATCCTAAACCTCCCCTACCATCAATCTATGCTCTGCCCCCACTTTCTACAAATTATGGCTTCCCCATTTTTAGGGTCTCCAGCACAATATTCCTTAACTGCAATATTTCATTTTCATGTCAGTAGACTCCTCCCACTCCTTTTCCAAATTTCCATCTCATGTTGATCTTTCTCTCCACTGAAACCAATAGCAATTGCATACTGCCTTATGTTGTAAATAATCTCTGGGGAAGTGTATTTATCTTCTCACTAGTTCCAAACTCGAGGACACAGATCTCATCTCGTACTTTCATATATTTCCACAGAGCCTAGGAGGTTACCTTGCACATTTTAGACAGTGAGTAAATACTTGTATGATTACTATATATACCTATGTGTAGCTATAAACCTATACTGTCCAGTATATTACCCCACAGGTTTTTCCCATGTCTAATTCACCTCAATTGTTATAAAATCCTATTATAAAGAGATTTGTGCTATATTATTTTCCACCTCTTGGTTTTTGTTTTTATTTAAGATTTTATTTATTTATTTGACAGAAACACAGCGAGAGAGGGAACACAAGCAGGGGGAGTAGGAGAGGGAGAATCAGGCTTCCCACAGAGCAGGGAGCCAGATGCGGGGCTGGATCCCAGGACCCTGGGATCATGACCTGAGCCGAAGGCAGACCCTTAACCGACTGAGCCACCCAGGCGCCCCACACCTCTTGGGTTCTTACAGTGCTGTATATATTCAGGTACTCACCAAATCTATACTGTTTAATAAGAAGCAGTCTGATGTGCAAACAACTTCTAGCCTACGTTGTTCCAACTTCAGTTTTCTGGCCGCAGAGTTTAAGGTGTTTTAAATATGCTACAGAGTGTAAGGAATTACCATTATCAGACATATTTTCCCAGGGGATGCCTTTTATTCATTCTCTCCTGGGCTTCAATTTTCTGAGACAGAGAGAGACAGAGAGATGCATTTTGAACCTTTCACTACACCTGGCGACATGAAGCAGCTAACTCTACAGTCAGGTTCCACACCAACGAGCGAGATTCGCCACGCTCTGCGGGCCCGACCCTCGGCTGACATCCCGGCACCGCCCTCCCGGAGAAACTCAGCCGCCTGCCGGCGCTTGGGGGCGGGGAGGCGGAGTGGCGCGCGGCCATCTCTGTGCGGGGCGGCCCTCCGCCCACGTGGTGCGGCGCCCACGGCCATCTTTGTGCGGGGCTGCGCTTCCGCCGGCGCGGCAGCTGGGACTCCGCAGTGGGTTGCGGGCGATGGAGCGGTGGGTGATCCCGCAGCTCCGGCTGTGGCTGCTGTTGCTATTACTGCCCCCAGTGCCGGGCCGCCAGAAGGAGTCAGGTGGGCTCCGGGCAGGGCAGAGCCTGCCGCTGGGGCTCCGGGTCGGGTCCGGTCCGCAAGCGCTCTCCCGCCCCCCTTGGTTTCCCGGTGCGGCGGGCGGCCAGCTGATGCTGTGGCCGCTGGAGCGCAAAGCTGGCCAGAGGGCACGGGGGAGCCTTGGAGCGGAGAGTGAGAGCGTCTGGTTGCCTGGCGCTGCTTTTACTGCCCAGGACCCTGGAGAGTAATCCGACTTTCAGGATTGGGATAGTGGGGAAGAGAGGGAATTGTGTTCACCCACAGCGGGTGTCGCCTGCGCTTGGTTACACTGCTCCTCCCTAAAACACACTGGGGGATAATTCGTGTGCGTGCGTGTGTGTGGTTCTTAATGAATTGCCAGAGAGATGAAGGGAGAATTAAAGTTTGTGGCTTTTAACTGATCCTCTTTATAGGGTTCACTTTGATTAGTAAAAGATGAGCATATGTGTCACCAGTTTATTCATAGCTTTCTGAGTGCCAGGCTTGGACATTTTCCAATTTCTCGGACACCTGACAGCCCGAGTAGAAGAGCAGACTTGACATGAGTGCTGGAGAGTTACAGAATGACTCCTTCCTGGCATTTCGTTTCCACCAGTGGAATGGGAAGGGGTGTCTAAAAGTTTTGGCCTTCTGTTGGTTCTGCATGCTTGCTGCTAGCAAATGAGAATGCCCAGGGTATTTTGTTAACTCTCATTTACTTCTTGAAGGTTCAAAATGGAAAGTATTTATTGACCAAATTAACAGGTCTTTGGAGAATTATGAACCATGTTCAAGTCAAAATTGCAGCTGCTACCATGGGTGAGTTCTTTTCTTTGATGTGTCTTTGAGAGTTTAGTGCTTGTCACAAGAAGTCCCCTAAAATCCCCAAGAGACCTGGGTTACAGTGATCAGAGTGCCAAGCATGCCTTGATAAAAGACAAGGTTCCTGCAGTAGGTTTTCTCTTTCTAGGGAACAAAAATCTACTAGGATAGGAGAGGCCCAGGTGGTCTCAGCAAGGCTACTTACTCCTTGGAGTTAGCTACACATAGTTATCTGTGTTCCCCACTGGACTGAAAGCTTCTTGAGGTCAAGGCCTATGTCTTAATCAGTGTTGCATCCCTGGTGCTGGCTTACTGAGTAAGTACTCAGTAAATATTGTCAGGGGAATGAACATATTTATAAATGAACCTAATCATAATTTCTTGTTGGTTATTTTTAAAGTTGCAAATTATGGCTGAGAGGGTAGTGTGGTAGAAAGGTTACTTTGAAAGCAGCCGTGGGTTCTAGGATCTGCAGAACTCCCACTAATTATCGCTGTGGCAAGTCACTTAACTTCTCTGGGTCTCAGATTCCTCATCAGCTAAATAACAGGGTCCTTTAGTTCCTCATTGTGTTATTCTATGACTCCTCAAAAAATTCACCTAATGCTTTTGGTACTTGTTGAAAACTATATACTGAACTTTAAAAGGGATACAAAATAGTGTAATTTCTGGTTACTGCTGTCAGGCTGTGAGAATATGTGAGGTGAGTGGGGACCAGACAGACCAGAACAAGGGAGTCAGTCTGAGACCAAGGACATCAGACAGTGTCAGACTCTAAGGCATAGATCATACCTTCTGTGGGAATCAGAGAAGGGGAGGTCAGTGGGAGGACATGGGTGTTGTGTATCAAAGCAGGAATGTGCATCAAGCAGAGGAGGGGCAATCCAGATGGAGAGAGGAAGAAGAGAAATTGACTTGCTTTTTCCTCTTTGTGGCTTTGTCGTTTGGGTTTAGATTACCTGTGTGCTTCTGGGGGAAACTCATTTCTGCCCTTTATTCTTTCTCTGGTTTACTGTGTCTTCTAATACTAAATCTAAACCCACAGATAGGAAGTAGGTGGAATGGTACCACTTTCTTGACCTGCTTTCCTTGACGATTCACATTCTTTCCCAGGGTCATAGAAGAGGATCTGACTCCTTTCCGAGGAGGCATCTCCAGGAAGATGATGGCGGAGGTAGTCAGACGGAAACTAGGGACCCACTATCAGATCATTAAGAACAGATTATACCGAGAGAATGACTGCATGTTCCCTTCAAGGTAAGAATTATGAGGTAGATATATCTTCCGATCTTCTTATATATGGGCTTACTTGATACTGTTCTTTTTAATTAAAGGGACCCACAGGTGAATCTCTCCTCACATTTCAGAGGGGCTAGAAAATAGTGACAAGCTCTTCTTACCTGGGGATTTTCCTTGCCAACTCCTGCCCCCCTTTCTCCTATATTAAAGTCTGTCTCCTCTTTCTTCTTGAGGCTTGGGCACATCACTGGTTGTACTGGCTATGGCTCTGCCCTCATCTTTCCCCAGATATAGAAGCTGCAGGGCACAAGCTGATTGAGACCTGGTAGGAGTGAGCTGGGCTCAAGGAGGAGAAACATTGAGTGTTTATCATGGGTCAAGTATTGTTCTAGATACTGAATATTTGAAGAAGGGTGGCTGAAAGACAAGAGTAACTGGGGCTGCAGATTACGCAGGCTACACTAGCCAGGAATTCAGATGTGAAAGTTGAGGTAACATATCAGTGGGCTGAGGGCTCGGGGTGATTAGGGAGGGTCATGGACTGAGCCTGGAAGTTGGGTTTAGGTAGCATTATATATTTATACAACAAACGAGAAACTTCCCTTTTAGGGGTCTTTTTTTTTTAAACTCAAATCTTTATAAAATTATGAAGTACAAAATTCAGAGGCCATGGTATTCCCCTGCCTAAGATCTTCTTTCTAAACAATCTCTATTCTGTCATTAAAAGTAAAGTAATTGAGGGACACCTGGGTGGCTCAGTCAGTTAACTGCCTTCAGCTCAGGTCATGATCCCAGGGTCCTGGCCTCGAGCCCTGGGTCAGGCTTCCCCCCTCAGTGGGGAGTCTGCTTCTTCCTCTCCCTCTCCCCCCCTCCTGCTTGTGCTCTCTCTCTCTCAAATAAATAAAATCTTAAAGTAAATGAGCAGTATTGCAAGTAACATCCATCCATATGGACATAATGAATTTTTCTTAATAACAACTTTATTACAAGTTAGTACATTTTCATTGTCAAAAATACATAAAAACAACAACAAAAAAGAAAATAAAGATCACTTAATATCCTACTACCTTGAAGTAATCACAATTACATTTTTGTTATCAAGTGTCGGGGCAAATAAGGTGGTAGTGAGCAAAATTATTGAGGTATTTTATTTTTATTTTTTAAGATTTTATTTATTTGAGAATGAGAGAGCACGTGAGCATGAGTGTGGGGAGGGGCAGAGGGAGAGGGAGAAGCAGACTTCCTGCTGAGCAGGGAGTCCTGTCGAGGGGCTTGATCCCAGGACCCTGAGATCATGACCTGAGCCAAAGGCAGACGCTTAACCAACTGAGCCACCTAGGTGCCCCTATTGAGGTATTTTAAACAGACATTTGTTTCATTATTTGGGATACTAATAGAAACTTTATAGATTATGAGTGTAGAGGAATTTCTAATTTCTACAAATGAAAAAGAAAATAGGAGTATAGACATTGTTAGACTTTGATAGTTTACCTAATGTTTAATAGTTAGCCAAACAATTTCCAGATGAAATTAAATACTTTCAAAGTTTCTGAAAGGCACATACCTCTCATTCCAGACCTCATAACATTTTGGTCAGAATCATGAGCTCTTAGAAATGTTCTTAAGGAAGCACAGGACCTTTCATTGACAATAAAATAGTCTATATCTCTAATGCATGGAAAGTTCCCTATCTCAACTACGTACACAACTAAGGAAACAGAGTTGAGCAAAAAAGAAACAAAATGAAATATTCAGAACCAGTGTCCTTAATGAAATGGATACAGTTGAATAATATCTCAGATTCCCATCTAGCCAAAACAGTATCTTTCTAGGTCTAGATACTTTTAATTCATCCAGTGGGAGAAGCCTGTATGGCATTTAGAAAATTTTATTCTGAACAAAGTAAAATGTAAATTCAGCAGTTAAAGAATGAGCTGAGAGATTTTGCTGAGGAACCAGAGCACCATCTAATTAAATGACTGGAGACATGTCATTTCAAAGATGGAGAATAATGGTATTTTTAAAATAATAACTTTAGTGAGGTATGGCTGACATAAACTGCGCACACTTAAAGTATACAACTTGGTAAGTTTCTTGATGTTCATTATCTTTTTAAAATTAATTTATTCTTTTTTTTTTTTTAAAGATTTTATTTATTTATTTGAGAGAGAGAGAATGAGAGATAGAGAACACGAGAGGGAAGAGGGTCAGAAGGAGAAGCAGACTCCCTGCTGAGCAGGGAGCCCAATGTGGGACTCGATCCCGGGACTCCAGGATCATGACCTGAGCCGAAGGCAGTCGCTTAACCGACTGAGCCACCCAGGCACCCTAAAATTAATTTATTCTTAATTGAAGTATAGTTAATATACAGTATTATATTAGTTTCAAGTGTACAACATAGTGATTCAGCATGTATATGCATTACAAAATGCTCACCCTGATACGTGTAGTTAGCACCTATCACCATACAAAGTGATTATAGCATTATTGAGTATATTCCCTATGACTTCTTTTTATTGAAGCGTCGTGACACACAACGTTAAACTTAGTTTCAGGTGTACAACATAGTAATTCTGGACAACTCTGTATACTTTGCTGTGCTCACCACAAGTGTAGTTACTGTCTTTAACCGTACAACACTATTATAGTACCATTGACTGTATTCCCTATGCTGTCCTTTTTATCGTCATGACTTATTCATTCCATAATTGGAAGCCCGTATCTCTCATTCTCCTTCATCCATTTTGCCCCATCCTCTCACCCCCTTTCGCTTTGGCAGCCGTCAGTTTGTTCTCTGTATTTATGGGTCTGTTTCTGCGTTTTGTTTATTCGTTTGTTTATAGGTTTATAGGTTCTCACTTATAGGTTCCACATATAAGTGAAATCATATGGATTTATTTATTTATTAAGTCTTTTTGGTGCATGGTATTTGTCTTTCTCTGTCTGACTTATTTCACTTAGCATAATACCCTCTGGGTCCATCCATGTTGTCACAAATGCCGAGATCTCATTCTTTCTTACGGCTGATTAATATTCTATTATATTATCTAATAATAATATCTGTATGGTATATTTTATATATATATATATATATATATATACACACACACATCTTTATCCATTTATCTATTGATGGGCACTTAGGTTGTTTCCATATGTGGACTATTGTAAATAATGCTGCAGTAAACATAGGGGTATATATATCTTTTCAAATTAGTATTTTTGTTTTCTTTGGATAAATACCCCCTAAAAGCAGAATTACCAAATCATAAGGTATTTCTATTTTTAATTTTTTTGAGGCACCTCCATACTGTTTTCCACAGTGGCTGCACCAATTTGCATTCCCAGCAATAGTGCACGAGGGTTCTCTTCTCTTCACATCCTTGCCAACATTTGTTATTTCTTGTCTTTTTCATAATAGCCATTCTGACTGGTGTGAGGTGATGATGTCTCATTATGGTTTTGATTTGCATTTCCCTGATGATTAGTGATGCTGAATATTTTTTCACGTGTCTGTTGGCCATCTGTACATCTTCTTTGGAATATGTTTATTCATGTCCTCTGCCCATTTTTTCATTGGATTGTTTTTTGGTATTGAATTATATTAGTTCTTTATTTACCCTTTACCAGATATATCATTTGCAAATATCTTCTTCCATTTAGTATGTTGTCTTTTTGTTTTGTTGTTTCCTTCACTGTACAAAAGCTTTTTAGTTTGATGTAGTCGCAATTGTTTATTTTTGCTTTTGTTGCCCTTGCCTGAAGAGACAGTTCTAAAAAGATATTGCTAAGACTAACATCCAAGAGTTTACTGCCTGTTTTCTTTTAGGAGTTTTATGGTTTCAAGCCTTGTACTTAGGTCTTTAATGCATTTGAGTTTGTTTTTGTATATGGTATAAGAAAGTGGTCCAGTTTCATTCTTTTGCACGTAGCTGTCCAGGTTTCCCAACACCATTTATTGAAGAAGGTATTTTTTCTCCATTGTATACTCTTGCCTCCTCTATCATAGATTAATTAACCATACAATTGTGGGTTTATTTCTGGACTCTCTATTCTGTTCTAGTGATCTATGTGTCCATTTTTGTGTCAATGCCATACTATTTTGATTATTATTGCTTTGTAGTATAGTTCAAAACCTGGAATTATGATACCTCCAGCTATGTTCTTCTTTCTCAAGATTGCTCTGGCCATCCAGAGTCGTTTGTGGTTCCATACAAATTTTAGGATTATTTGTGCTAGTTCTGTGGAAAATGCAATTGGTGTTTTGATAGAAGCATTGAATGTATAGATTGCTTTCAGGAGCATGGACATTTTATCAGTATTAATTCTGCCAATCCATGAGTATGGTATGTCTTTCCATTTATTTGTATCATCTTAAATTTCTTCCATCAAGTACAGTTTTCAGAACAGGTCCTCTACCTCATTGGTTAAATTTATTACTAGGTGAAAATAGAGCTACCATATGATCCAGCAATTGCACTACTGGGTATTTACCCCAAAGATACAAATGTAGGGATCCAAAGGGGTACGTGCACCCCAATGTTTATAGCAGCAATGTCCACGATAGCCAAACTGTGGAAAGAGCCAAGATCTCCATCGACAGATGAATGGATAAAGAAGATGTGGTATATATACACAATGGAATATTATGCAGCCATCAAAAGGAATGAGATCTTGCCATTTGCAACGACGTGGATGGAACTGGAGGGTGTTATGCTGAGTGAAATAAGTCAATCAGAGAAAGACATGTATCATATGACCTCACTGATATGAGGAATTCTTAATCTCAGCAAACAAACTGAGGGTTGCTGGAGTGGTGGGGGGTGGGAGGGATGGGGTGCCTGGGTGATAGACATTGGGGAGGGTATGTGCTATGGTGAGCACTGTGAATTGTGCAAGACTGTTGAATCACAGATCTGTACCTCTGAAACAAATAATGCAACATATGTTAAGAAAAAAGAAAAAGAAGAAGATAGCAGGAGGGGAAGAATGAAGGGGAGTAAGTCGGAGGGGGAGACGAACCATGAGAGACGATGGACTCTGAAAAACAAACTGAGGGTTCTAGAGGGGAGGAGGGTGGGGGGATGGGTTAGCCTGGTGATGGGTATTCAAGAGGGCACGTTCTGCGTGGAGCACTGGGTGTTATGCACAAACAATGAATCATGGAACACTACATCACAAACTAATGATGTAATGTATGGTGATTAACATAACAATAAAAAATTTAAAAAAATTATTACTAGGTATTTTGTTCACTATACTGTGCATGAGATCTCTAGGGCTTATTTACTACTTGTAAGTTTGTACCTTTAAGCACCATCTATCCTCTCCCCCCTCTGGCAACCACCATTTTTTCTCTCTTTTTACAAGTTTGGCTTTTGGGACATTTCTTTAATATGGTTGAGCATCTTTTCTTTTGTTTATGAATCACTGATATTTTTTGCAGTAACCTCCCCATATATAAGTCAGTATTTTAAATCAGTCATTTCTATGCTGCTGGAAAACTTTGGTTGAACCCTGGAATGCTGCCCCCAGGCTAGTGCTGGTCAGGACCTCAAAGAATGGGGCAGAAGAGCTAAGCTGTCAGTGTATCCTCTCTTTCCAGAAGTCCTCTGAGGATACCTGGAGAGGCTAATCAGAAAGCTATACAGGCATACCTTGTTCTGTTGTTGCCTCACTTTTATTGCATCTGGCAGATACTGCATTTTTTCTTTTTTTTTACAAAGTGAAGGTTTGTGGCAACCCTGCGTCAAACAAGTCTATTGGTGCCATTTTTCTAACAGCATTTGTTTACTTCATGTCTCTGTATCACATTTTGGTGATTCGTTCAATATTTCAAATTTTAGTATTATTACTATATTTGTTATGGTGATCTGTGATCAGTGATTACAGCTCACTGAAAGCTCAGATGATTGTTAGCATTTTTATTTATTTATTTATTTAAGATTTTATTTTATTCATTTGACAGAGAGAGAGACAGCGAGAGAGGGAACACAAGCAGGGGGAGTGGGAGAGGGAGAAGCAGGCTTTGCGCTGAGCAGGGAGCCCAATGCGGGGCTCCATCCCAGGACCCTGAGATCATGACCTGAGCGGAAGGCAGACACTTAACGACTGAGCCACCCAGGCACCCCTTGTTAGCATTTTTTAGCAATAAAGTGTCTTTAATTAAGGTATACATGTTGTTGGGGCGCCTGGGTGGCTCAGTTGTTAAGCATCTGCCTTCGGCTCAGATCATGATCCCAGGGTCCTGGGATCGAGCCCCGCATCGGGCTCCCTGCTCAGCGGGAAGCCTGCTTCTCCCTCTCCCACTTCCCCTGCTTGTGTTTCCTCTCTCGCTGTGTCTCTCTCTGTCAAATAAATAAATAAAACCTTTTAAAAAAAAAGATATACACGTTGTTTTTTTAGACATAATACTATCACTGAATACTTAATAGACCCCAGTATAGTATAAACATAATTGTGTACATAACACTCCTTTTCTGACTTGCAAAACTGATTTTGATAGTGTTCTGTACTCAAGTTGAAGGCAATAAAAGTTTTCCTATCTTTCTTCCTAAATTATGAGACTTAATTTTGGTGGAAAGAAAAAAAATCTTTGTGAGAAGCAAAGCCCAAGGGACACAATTAGAAAATTAGCTTTCTCCAGTTCTTATCAAAATTTGTATCTTGTTTACTAGTTAAACAAAAGGGGAAATTAAGAAAAAAAACTAGGAATAGATAGAGAAGAGGTGGTAGGAGTAGCAATAATACATCCTCCAAACTTATGACCTAGTTGGAAAATTTCATTAAGTATTGCAAGCTGGAGGAGGTTAGCTAGGAAAGATAACCTGCACGATATAAAAGAATAGAAAAGTCTTTTTAGAATCATTGCTTTCAGGAAACTTTGCAGTAGGCTGATGATCTGAACACTGGCTTTCAAAGTGGGAATGGGACCCTGTTTTGTCCTATGGCAGACACTAGTCTGGTGAATTTGTGGTATTTCTGGTTGGCAGGTGTAGTGGTGTTGAACACTTCATTTTGGAAGTTATCGGGCGGCTTCCAGACATGGAAATGGTGATCAATGTACGAGATTATCCTCAGGTTCCTAAGTGGATGGAGCCGGCCATTCCAGTCTTCTCCTTCAGTAAGGTAAGTGTGGGAAGAACTGTATGGGGAGATGGAGGGTGGTCCTCTAGAGTATGAGTAGGAGATGATTGTCCTGTGACAGAGTCTGATGGGTAATGGTGAGGATGAGACCTGGATTCCAGGAATTGGTCTGTGTCCCTCTTAGCTTCACAGTGGCTGAGCAATAAGACTGAGGAGATGGGTAATGTGAAAGTGTCTATAGGGCTAGGGATGAAGGGTAGGGAATGATGGAGGCCTGAAGAGCCACTGAAGGCAAGGTTCAGAGATCCTACGGAGCATGGGATAAAGTGGCTCAAGATAGCTCATGGGCTTGGAGTTAGGAAACACCTTCGTTCAAAAAATATTTGTTGAGCTCCTATATATATAGTCCTATCTGTCCTATCTGTCAGTCTATCGTAGGGGCTCAGCATAGCTAACAGTGAAACTGAAGGTGGTAGATAACTCCACACAGTTTGTGCCTAAACAGTGTGTTGAGGGGATAGGCCTGGGATATCCAAGAGGGATATGTGAGAGAGTGATCTTTGGGTCTAGTTATGGAGGAATAGGAGTACTAGCTCACACCTGTGGACTTGGAGAACTTGGGACAGTTAATATCTTCTCAGTGCTCAGGTTCTTGCAAATATTTATTGGCAGGGATGGGCCTTAGTTCCCTAGAGATTAGGCATGAACACATTTAGGGGGAGGCCTTGAAGAGAATAGATAGAAGATTCTATGGGGGAAGAGTGGATTTAGGAAAACCCTATGGACTTTGAGAAAAGGAACACCATCTCTGATTTGGTTTCTCCAAAGAGGGACCTTATATCCATACTTTTTCTTTATCACAGTTTACTTTCTCTCTAGACTTATTTCCTGTGTTGCAAGTGGGCTGAGGCCACATTGGTGTTGTGTTTCCCATGGTTTAGCCTCATTTATCAAAAGTGCTTGGTCTCGCTGTTTATCCTAAAACCCTCCCAGAAGAACAGATAGAGGCTCCCATGTACGTCAGTAAGGACTTTATGTTTGTTATTTATTTGTTGTTTTGGTGGATGGTAAAGTATGACCATCAGTATACTTTCTTTTCATCTTTACTTTTCTTTTCTTTCTTTTTTAAAACCAGTGACTCCTAGTCCCTAGAGAGGGATTTTAGTCTTTCATCTTTATAGGAATTGTTCAGCTTCTCTTGAGCAGCTGTTATGCCTGAGCTGCTTGATGAATCACGTACCATTTTTTAGAAGGATTTGAGAAAAGGTGAACAGCATATTGCATGTGTAATTCCAGTGAAGAAACCAAAGAGTTAGAGGTCTGTCAGTGGCCAGAATTTTAATAGAAGTAACCATAAAAAGGGGAACAAATGTTTTTTTTTTCTTTTTTTTTTTTTTTGGAACAAATGGTTTTAAACTTTTTTCAAAAGATGTAGGATGATATCCCTTTCCCCCGTCCTGCCCATCAGCACTTCTGGTCCTGACCAACAAATAACCAAGAATTTACTGACCAACTGGTGTGAGCTCCACAATACCACAGTATTAGGTAATACTAATTAACACTTATTGAGTACTTACCATGTACCAAGCACTGGTCTAAGCTTTTCACATGTACTAACTCATTTAATATTCAAAACCAACCCATTAGATAGATAACATTATTGGTATTATTATTTCTTGCATCATAAAGATAAGGAAACTGAGGCATAGAAAAATTAAGTAACTTGTCTGGAGTTGTAAAGAAGTAGAATCAGCATTCAAACTCAGATGATCTGTTTCAAGAGCCCACGCTCTTAACCATTGCACTGTGATTCTTGCTCTCAAAAGACCCATTTAGGAAATAATCTGGAACTGGTAAGACAGTATATACTATAAGTGTAATAGCAGTTAAAAGATGAGAGAGTTCCTTAAACTAAAAACCCTAACAGTGTAATAATGTCCTCTAGAAAAACAGAACTTTGGGTAACTGGAAAAGTTGACTTTTAATGAGATTTCAAATTCTGGGATTCAATGAGCCCATGAATTTTAACCCATGGTCATTTTTCCCTTTTAATGTCTAGAGTGTAGACTTTGCAGACAAGGGAAAACAGATGTGTGGCAATGTTAACACTAGAGCAAGACCTCTGTCCAGATCCTGTGGCATGACAGTAGTTTGCTTCTTCTCTCTCTGTTCTGAGACTGATTTTGAACAACCCTTCTGTTTCTGTTGAAGACATCAGAGTACCATGATATCATGTATCCTGCTTGGACATTTTGGGAAGGGGGACCTGCTGTTTGGCCAATTTATCCTACAGGTCTTGGACGGTGGGACCTCTTCAGAGAAGATCTGGTAAGGTAGGTCCTTTAGAGAGGTTTTCTTTGTCCTTCTTTGTGGGTCTTCCTGAAATAAACAGTAGGGTATACATAATTATTTACTTTAAAATGACTAACTTTTAAGTTAAAAACAAAAGAAAAACTGCTTACAGCTTAAGCAATTTTGTATGTGTATAAAATACTTATATATCCACAAGAAAAGAGCAGAAGAACCTACCCTAAAGTATCAGCAGTGCCTCTGTGGAAAGGATTATTGGGGCCCTTTCTTTTCTTCTTTAAATTTTTCTGTATTTTTAAGATTCTCCAAATAAGAGTGAATTCCTTTTATAATTAGAAAAAAATGAATGACCATGTTGTGGAGAATAGAGAATGACTTGGAGGAACGTAAATGCACTTTATAATTTAGAGCTAAGTCCTCCAGGTGGGGATGAGGAGGGCATAAATGTCCCAGAGATATCTCAATTACAAGCTTATTCCGGATCCTCCTGATTCACAACGGAGACGTGCCTGCGCCAGTTGACTGATCTGCTATCATTTCAGAATTTAGATTGTCCAGGTCATCCAAGCTGTAGGTATTTATTACCTGGCTACATTTCACATTAATGATTCAATCAACATTGGTACCTAATTAGCATACTTCTAGAAATATGGTCTTTATAGGTCTCAGGTAATGGGAAAGCAAAAATTTAATTCAACTTTATTTCCACAAATATCTGTCACCTGTACCACATGTGGCTGGAGATTCAATGGGGGTGAAAAGAATGTCCCTTTCCTGGAGAAACAGGTAGGGCTGCAGTCCTTAGTGGCAGTTGGAGCCGCCAGGTAAAGAATGAGTCTATTATCCAGTAGGTGTTATTTTGAAAATTCTTTTTTTTAAGATTTTATTTAGTAGAGAGAGAAAGAGAGCAAGCGCATGAGCTGGGGGGAGGAGCAGAGAGGGAGGGAGCGGGACAAGCAGCCTCCCCTCTGAGCACGGAGCTCAATGCAGGGGGCCTTGATCCCAGGACCCTGAGATCATGACCTGAGCCAAAGTCAGACGGTTAGTCGACTGAGCCACTCAGGAGCCCCAAAAATTATTTTTTAAGATACCTCGGTCTCATATTTCATTGAACTAGGACTGGAAATTGTCCTTTTCAATTCTTTATTTCAGGGATGAGGGAAGGAAGGCCCAGAGAAATTGAGTGACTTGGTTAAGGTCAGGAACCAATTTAGGCCGAAGTCCAGGCGTCCACACTACCAGTTAACCTTACCTATGCTCTCCAGACATTGAGACCATCATTTCCTATGTAGCTTTTGGTTTTGAACACAAGTTTAAAAGGGAAAAATAAAAAGGTCTTAACTTTTTTTTTTAAGATTTTATTTATTTATTTGACAGACACAGTGAGAGAGGGAACACAAGCAGGGGCAGAGGGAGAGGGAGAAGCAGGCTTCCCGCTGAGCAGGGAGCCCAATGCGGGGCTCGATCCCAGGACCCAGTGATCAATACCTGAGCAGAAGGCAGACATTTAACAACTGAGCCACCCAGGCGCCCCTAAAAAGGTCTTTAACCAGTTTTTCTTTAAGTTATTCTTGGCCTTAATTATCTAATCCTTTTTTTTTTTTCAGGTAATTGCAAATGCTCTTTTCACATTCTTCCTTCTTTTTACAGCTCTTTTTTGACCTGCTATACATCTACTTTGTTTTGTTTTTAGAAGAGAGAGAGTGTGAGCTGGGGGCAGGGGGTGGGGGGAGCAGCAGAAGGAGAGGGAGAGAATCTTAAGCAGGTTTTGTGCTGAGTGTGGAGCCTGACAAGGGGATCAGTGTCACAACCCTGAGATCATGACTCGAACCAAAATCAAGAATTGGATGCTCAACTGACTGAGCCACCCAGGCACCCCCTACTTTGTTTCTTAAATCCTCAAAAACAAGCTGTTTTTCTGATTATGAAACCTATACATGCTCATAAAAATGTATGTCTAACATCAGCAACTTTCCCACTGACTTGTTAGTGTGTCTTAGAAATCTTTCCATGTCAGTACATATGAAACTACCTCATTATTTTTATCAGTTGCATGATATTCCATTGTGGGGATAATAATTTACCTCATTATTTTCTGTAATAGACTTCTAGGCCACATATGTAATACATGCACAATTTCTTTTTTTCTAGACTATTTGAGAGTATGTTGCACACCTTATGACCCTGTACATCTTAATATGTTAGTGTGTATTTCCTAAGAGCAAGGGTATTCTCTTTTATAACCATGCTGCAATGATCAAATTCAGGAAACAATATTGGTACAACATTTAATTATGCCAGTAATGTCCTATATGGCACATTCTGCCTCCAGTACATGATACAATCCAGGCTCGTGTGTTGCATTTAGCGGTCATGTCTGTTTAGTCTCCTGTGATCGGGAACAGCTCCTTAGTCTGTCTTTCTCTTTCATAACATGGACATTTTGAAGAATGCAGGCTGTGCATTTTATAGAATGTTCTTCAATTTGGTTTTGTCTGTTTTTCATGATTAGATTCAACTCACGCATCCCTGGCCCGAATACTTACCTAAGTGATTTGCATCCATCCACGCCTCTTTAGAGCTGTTTATTTTGATCACCTGGTCAAGGTGTTGCCAATTCCTCCACTGTGTAGTTACTGTGCCCCTCCCACCTTGTAAACTACTAAGCAATTTTTAGGGACATAGATTATCTTTTAAAATCTAAGCTTATAAGAACATATTTTTCTTTTGGTATCTTCCCCTCTTATTCTTCAGTTGAATTTATTTATGGGGCACCTGGATGGCTCAGTCAGTTAAGCAACTGCCTTCAGCTCAGGTCATGATCTCTGGGTCCTAGAACCAAGCCCTGAGTTGGGCTCCCTGCTCAGTGGGGAGTCTGCTTCTCCCTCTCCCTTTGCCCCTCCCCCCACCCCCACTGTCTCTCTCAAATAAATAAATAAATAAAATCTTTAAAAAAAAGTATATGATCATAGAATTACAGTTTTATTTTTTAGAGCCTTCCATTCAGAAGTTCTAGCCATGTGATTTCATTTCTTAATTTGAAACTTTAATAATCTGTTTGTTTATCTGCATTGATGCCTGCCTACTCTTTTTCTATTTTTCTAATCTTTTGGGAGTTTGTCCCCATTGACTTACTTTTCACTCTGTAGAAGAATTAAGTGTTTCTGTAGATTTAAAGATTTCTGTCTCTACTGTCACGGGGTGGTTATAAAAGAGGTCTGACTCAGCACCAGGGTGCCACTTTTAACACTTGCCTGGGAAAAAAAGTCCTAACATAGGTCTTTTGAGGGGTAGGTAGGTGGATAGAAAGAAAGAGGGCGAGGGAAAACAGAGATGGTACAAGTCTGTGTATATTAAATGCAGCTTTCCCAGGGACTGAGGACATTTATACTCAAAATTTCAGTGTAAATTGATACTTTTTTGTTAGGTAGTTTGGCAATGTATATCAAAATATAAAATGTGTATGTCTTTGACCCAGCCATTTCACTTCTAGAATTTATGCCAAAGAGTTAATTAGACAAGTATGTAAAGATGTGTACACAAAGATGTTCACTACAGTGTTGTTTCTTAAAGCAGAAAGTTGGAAACTTCTTAAAAGCCCATGAATAAGTAATGAAGTGAATTATGACATGGCTGTAAAATGGAATATTGTGCATGAGTGCAAAGTAAAGGGACTCTGGGTTCAAACTCTGGCTCTTATTAGCTGTGTGACTCTGGGCAAACTGCTTAGCCTCTCGAGAACCTCAACTATAAAGTAAGGATAATAAAACCCACTTCAAGAGTTTGTGAGAATGAGTATGTGTGTGTGTATATATATATATATGATCTCTGTTATATAGAGCAAGGTTTCTCAATATTGGTAGTACTGAATTTCGGGCTGGATCATTCTTTGTTGTAGGGGGCTTCCCCGGGCATTGCAGGATATTTAGCATCCTTGGTCTTAATGTCACTAAATGCCAGTAGCAGTCCCCCAGTAGTGACATTCAAAAATGTCTATAGTCATGGCC
This sequence comes from Eumetopias jubatus, assembly GCF_037043125.1. Classification (NCBI taxonomy): domain Eukaryota; kingdom Metazoa; phylum Chordata; class Mammalia; order Carnivora; family Otariidae; genus Eumetopias; species Eumetopias jubatus. Next base: position 64,192,881 of record NW_028274807.1, read on the forward strand.
AAATGTCTTCTGGGAGAAAGGGGCAAAATCACCACCAGCAGAGAACTACTGATACGGAGAAATGACTGGAAGGAAATTCTTCACAGAAACGTTAAATTGCTAAAAGTGGGATTGGGAAGGTTCCAGATGATTTTTTTCTACTTTTACTTTATGCTTTTCCATTAGAATTTTCTATAATGAGGATATATCATTTTTTCCACTAAAAAAAATCTCATAAAACAAAAATAACCCAGGGTTATGGTGTTTCTTTTTTGGTGGGAGGGCATATGGAGCACAGTGATAGATAGTTCTGGCCTTGGATTGGAGAATCCAGTAAAGATGGTCCAGCAAGAAAGAGCTATAAGATAGGCCAGGAAAATGAGCAATGCTCTCAGCTGAGAGAAAATGAGTAATGTGACATTTATGTATCTAAAAGTATCTCTACTTAACAAGTTTATATCCTAAGTCTCTCCATTATGGTAAACAGCCCCCAATCCCTCATTAACTCCAGTTCAGCCCTTCCCCTCCTTTTTCAGAGGAAGACACTGTGCAACTTCTGTGCAGGTTTCCTACGAAGGAAGTTAAGAATGATGCATCTGTGAGCTAGCAGTTTCAGCAAGGAAAGCTGGTCATGGTAATGTGTACTGAGACCTGAGTTTCAGGGACTTTGACGGAGCACTTAGTACAGTCTCAAGAACATCAGGATGCTTTGCAACATCAGACAAATTTCTGGTGATACTGCCTGTGCATCCAAAAAATGAAGTCAAGGAGTGATTTGTTTTCTTACCTTTAATTCAATTTCTGATATTTTCTGCAGTTCTCTTTGCCTATTAAATTTATCAGTAGCAGCACTCTAGTTAAAGTAGAGAAGAAATCCTCATTGTATTGCATTTAACAGCTCTACACATGTCATTTAGAACTTGGGAATTTTTTTTTTTTTAGATTTTATTTATTTATTTAGAGAGAGAGTGCATGTGCACGTGCCTAAGCAGGGGAAGGGACAGAGGGAGAGAGAATCTCAAGCCAACTCCCTGCTGAATGAGGAGCCTGATGTGGGGCTCAGTCTCAGGACCCTGAGATCATGACCCGAGCTGAAATCAAGAGTCAGATGCTTAACTGACTGAGCCACGTAGGTACCCTGGGAACTTTTCTTTCAGTGTTGTTAACTTATTAGTGGAGCAATGGATTGTAGATATTATTGGCCAGCACCTCCAAAGAAGTGAAGTAACAACAAAAGGGAATATAATGTCATTGAGGGCTTTTTCTTTTGAGAGCCTGGGTCAGAGTTATTTAAAAATGTGAAGTTCTGAGCTAATCTTCAGAACTGGTTAAAACACATCCTCATATAGTTCAGAGAAAAACATAGAAACTAACTGAAATCTAATTTTAGGTCAGCAGCACAGTGGCCATGGAAAAAGAAAAATTCTACAGCATATTTCCGAGGATCAAGGTGACTATATTTTCTGATAATTTACGAAGATATTTGTAAGATACAAATAATTTTGAGGGTGTGAAGAACTGTAGTTCAAGGAGAAAGCTAGGATAACTAAGAAGTAAATGTAGAATCATAGAATTTTAGACTAGAGAAGAACTCAAATTATTTGCCCAAATCACTCTTTTTTTTGAAGAGAGCGCATACGTGTGAGCAGGGGAGGAGAGAGAGAGAATCTTAAGGCTTCATGCCCAGCCTGGAGCCTGACTCAGGGCTTGATCTCACGACCCTGAGATCATGACCTGAGCCGAAATCAAGAGTCAGATGCTTAACTGACTGAGCCACCCAGGCGCCCCTTGCCCAAATCACTCTTAATTGAACTGAAATTGAAAGAAGTAAAATTCATTCATCTAGTCATTCAACAGGTATTAACAGAGTGCCTTGAGTGTGTTAGGCATTGAATATATATTGAAGAGAACACCTGACTTGTCCTCTTGCCTAAGAGATTATAGTTTTCTACAGGGAGCTTCTGACCTGGCTCTCTGCTAGTCACTGCTAGTTAATGGCAGAGCAGCATCCATTACCAGATATCCTGACTGCCTTTTTCATGAGGCCATGTGGCTGCCAAATAGTGGTGGAAAGCACAGACTGAGACTGGTGGAAATGGAAAGGGAAGCAGGGAAGAAGAAGAAGAGGAGGGAGAGGGAAATGTTGGGCAAGGACCCTCTCTCTCCATGTTGCTCAGACCTACATCCCCGGTGCCAAGAACAGTACCTAGCATGCAGATACATGATGAATATTTGCTGTACAGATGAACAGAACAGGGAGAAGGGTTTAGTCGTTTTCCTGGTCAGTTCTTGTCGGAGATCACACCTTCTATTTACTTGGGCCGTGAACTTGAGAATGCAGACAGGCCCAGCAGCCACTGCTTACTGGTCCTTACCAACTTCTCTGATTCTCAGATCTGGAGATCACAGCTTCTTAACTTGGGACCTGTGTGTGGACTTGAAGAGTTCTAGGACTTCCTCTAAATTATATGGGGATATGGGCACTTTTCTAGAGAGCAGGCCACAGGGAGTCTAGGACCCCTCAAATGTCAAGACCATCTGCTACTTGAACCATAACTTGGACTTTTTCTACATATAATCTTCAGGTTTTTAAGCCCTTTAGCTTTCTTTTTAATTTAAATATTGTGCTGGACTGTACAGAACACAGACAACAAAGGTCATGTAGCTATTTTGGGGAGGGGTGATTACCTAGTCACAGAGCTGTGAGTACTAATGATTATAGAGGCTACATGAACTCTGCTAAAAGGGAACTCATTCCTTGGGATATGTCTGTAGTGCCCAGAGAAACGTAATCTTAAAGATTAGATGCAAGCACAAAAGGGCCCAATATTCCCCATCCCTGCAGGGTAGAGTAGGGAACAGCCGGGAACACCTGTATGCCTCAGGGCCCAGTAAGCCCCTCCTCTGCTGTGAAAATAACCAATAAGTTATACGTCTCTGTGTATGGTCATTGCACTGCTTACCTTTCAGATATTGGGAACAGTATTATGGTGTGGGACACATTGTTTTATGTCACATGTTTCTTTTCTAGGACAAGTCCAGAACGAGACCCTCTCATTCTTCTATCTCGGAAAAATCCAAAACTTGTTGACGCAGAATACACCAAAAACCAGGCCTGGAAATCTATGAAAGTAATCACCAATCATCTGACTAGAACCATAGCAGTGCACGTTCGCGTTCAAAAAACATTGCCACCTGGGTAGAATTCCAGATTAAGTTTCCTGTCAGTGGTAGATGGATGTAGAGAAAGTTCCACAAACTAGTATTAGCATATATGTAAATTACTCTTTTTCAAACTCACGTTGGTTTTCTGGGCCGTATTATGAGTAGTATTTTTTACCACTTTGAAGGTTTAAACCAGAGGACACCAACTTTTTATGGAAAGGGCCAAATGGTAAATATTTTAGGCTTTGTGGATTATATGGTCTTGTTGTTGCTCAGCTGCCATCACAGGGGAAAGCAGTCACAGACAATATGTAAATGAATGAGCCAGGCTGTGTCCTAATAAAACTTTATTTATGGCACAGAAATTTGAATTTCATGTAATTTCCACATGTCATAAATACTCTTCTTTGGATATTTTTCAAGCATTTGAAACCTAAAATATTCTTAGTTTGTGGGATACAAAAACAAGCAGTGGTCCAGATTTGGCCTATGGGCTGTAATTTGCCAACCCCTGGTTTAAACCAGTGGTTCTTAACTCTGACTATACAATCCAATCAGAGAGCTTTAAAAAAAATGAATCAAATGAATCAGAGTCTCTGGGGATGGGGTCCAGGCATCTTCATTTGTTTGAAAATAAGGATTTATGTTTCAAAATGAATAAAACATATGTAACTGAGATATTATAATTGAATGCCAGGACTAAGGATTAGGTGAACAGGTAAAACCAGGTCGGGAGGAGGAAGTGGGGGATTCAGAGAGGTGAACTGTAAGGTGAAGTGAGCAATGACTGGCTCCTTCAGGTTGGGGTTCATCTCTGTCTTCTTAACTGTGTGACTTCTTGCCATATTCAAAGAACTTTAAGGCCTAAATATCCTCTTTTGAAATTTCCATATACCACATGAGGATGAGAAGAAAAAAAGTTTTAGACTTCTTGTGGGAAAACTAAGCGTATCTGAGATGTATTATTTTGATAGTTTTAATCGAATAGGAGCAAAAGTCTAAGAAACTTTGTTGAAAAATAAAAATATGAAAAATGTATCCATTCAGCACAGCCTATACTGTGGGAAGCTACGAAAGCAAACCAGACTTATTTCCCTCATTAAGACGTTTACCATCTGGCAGGGTAGCTGGAATATAGATGGGGGTCTCAAACTGAAATGCCCCTGGGGGCCACAGGCATGAGCAAGAAAGAGCACTAAATGTCCGGTCATTTCTGCCAAGGGAATAGAAGCCGAGTTTACCAGACCTTCCTTTTTCTTTATAAGAAAACTTGGAAATCTGGATTTTTGTAAGAAATATCTTACCACCTGTGAATGTTGGCAATGGTTTGAATTTTTATTTTTAAATACTTTGCATCCCCAACAGAATCTGTGTGTGGGTTACACCTCTAAGCCCACCAGCCACCACCTGTAACATCCTCTATGTATAATTTACACAGAGTGAAACATGCTGTAGGTTAGGACCTCTAAGTTCAGAGAAGGATCCACATGGCCCTGGGAGCTTAAACTCTAAAATCAGACAGGTCCTTGCTCTTCTCCTTAGGCCCACATGCCCCTGAACAAGTCTCCCAACTTTTCAAGGTCATGGCTTCTTCATCTATAAAATGAGATAACATCTCTGAATGGATTTATTCAGGACACTGAAATGAGGTCATGTTTATGGAATGCTCAGTAATGCTTGCTGCACAGTGGTCTTCAATAAATACTACCACTCTCAATACTAACAGCTTCCTTTTCGCTTAAAGGATACTTTGGGGAAGCCAGCTGCTAAGGATGTCCATCTTGTGGATCACTGCAAATACAAGTAAGGCTTCCAGGATTCCTGACTCTTGGCTTCCCTGTTGCATTCAGAATAGCTTCACTTTGGGGCAGAACTTCAATACTAGGGCCCCGCTGGGGTTTATGAAAGTCCTGTTCATTCATTTGGTTGTTGTTTACCGAGACCATGCTGTGTGCACGAGGCTCTCGCCTGAGTTCTGCGGGAATTGCAGAGACAATAATGGTCCCTGCCTCCATAGACCTTGCTGCTAGTAAGCAAAGTGGTGGGACTCCCTCTCTCCACACCCCATCCAGCCAAGAGCTGAAGTTAGATGAAGTATTTATCAGGTAAAGAAGGGTTTATGTTTCAAAATGAATAAAGTATATGTAACTAAAATATTATAATTCAATGCTAGGACTAAGGATTAGGTGAACAGGAAAAACCAGGTCAGGAGGAGGAAGTAGGGGGATTCAGAGAGGTGAATACTGATTACACTGCACAGTGGGAAGTATAAGGTAGAAGCAACTCTAGTTGGAGACAGGGGTGCATAAGAAATGCTGAAAAGAAAATGTTCTAACATGGCTTTTTTTCAGAGGGTATTTCTTTGAAGATTGATTATGTATGCCTGGTTCTCTTCTCCCAACTTCAGAAGAAGAGGGAACAGGGACCAACAGAGGCTTTGGTGGGGTACCTTATGGGAAAAACAAGATTTTGGGGAGCCATGACTCATTAGAGACATTAGGCCCAGGAAAGCTTATAGGAAAGCATAAGCTACTGTCTCCATCTGAGCCTTGTATCTCTGTCTAGCACCCAGCTCGTGGCCCTATCTAGCTCTGTCTGGAGAAAGAATCCTCCTTCCTGCCTCACCCTGACATTCCCTGGAACAGTCAGTAGCCCCTGGAATCCCACAGGGATATGTGGATGTGTCCTGGAAAGCTGAAAATAGAAAGGGAGGGGAGAGGGGTCATAAAAGGAGAGAAAGAGAGGAGGGAATAAGAAGAAAAAGATATTTGTGGCAGCAGACATATAGTATCAGGTATATTTTGCTCTTTCTTTCCCAGGTATCTGTTTAATTTTCGAGGTGTAGCTGCAAGTTTCCGGTTCAAACACCTCTTCCTGTGTGGTTCACTTGTTTTCCATGTTGGTGATGAGTGGCTGGAATTCTTCTATCCACAACTGAAGCCGTGGATTCACTATATCCCAGTCAAAACAGATCTCTCCAATGTCCAGTGAGTGGCTCTCACCCAAGCAGAGTGCCTAATGATTCCCACAATCTGCCTCTAAGACCCCGGCCATTTAAGACATTTACTACTCATGACTCTTTCCCTTGACAGCTTTTTCTCCTTACATGGTTTGCATATATAATGTCACTATTCAACTAGGCTGTAAGTGAGATTTAATTTGAAAAAGTGCTCTAAAGCTAGTTTAAAATGTAACATTCAGATAATACACAGTAGAAAAGCTCTTATCTCTCAAAGACTAAAGATAAGGATATTAGATGTTGTCTAATTGATATTGTCAAAGGGACTTTCAGATACAACATGAGAACTGACCCCACTGAAGCTGAGGCAGATTTTCTCACATGATAGAAACTAAGAAGAGATATGGAAAGGGGCCAGAAACATAAGCCCAGTGCCCTTTTCTGGGGGCAGGAGCAGGAGATAGAAAGGAAATTTTTCTTCATTGTTGATATTTGATGTGTATCATTGAACATTTCTCTATTTTCTCACATATGTCCCACATCTACAACAGGTTGCCTTCAGCCTGTGTGTGGGCTTTTGTTGTTGTTTTGGTCTTGTGAGGACTCTAATATCTGTGCTTTAAAAAAGAAATAATCCATTATCCACCTATCTAGAGATTAACCATAGATCTCAGTGTATGGTCTTTCTTTCTTTTTTCTTTTCACATTTAAGGAACTGTTTTTATTTTTATTTTTTTATCTATTTAAATTTTACTAGTTAACAAAATTTAGTGCAGTATTGGTTTCTGGAGTAGAATTCGGTGATTCCTCACTTACATACAACACCCGGTGCTCATCACAGCAAGTGCCCTCCTTAATACCCATCACCTGTCTAGCCCATCCCCCACCCACCTCCCTCCATCAACCCTGTTTGTTCTCTGTCATTAAGAGTCCCTTATGGTTTGTTTTCCCTCTCTCCTTTTTTACTTTCCCCCCTTCCCATATGTTCATCTGTTTTCTTTTTAAATTCTACATATGAGTGAGATCATATGGTGTTTTTCTTTCTCCGACTGACTTATTTCACTTAGCATAATACAGTCTAGCTCCATCCACATTGTTATAAATGGCAAGATTTCATTCTTTATGATGGCTGAATAATATTCCATTGTGTATATATACCACGACTTCTTTATCCATTCTTCAGTTGATGGACATTTGGGCTGTCCCCATAGGTTGGCTATTGTGGATAAGGCTGCTATAAACATCAGGGTGCATGTACCCCTTTGAATCTGTATTTTTTTTATCCTTTGGGTAAATATCTAGTAGTGCAATTGCTAAGATATAGGGTAGTTCTGTTTTTAACTTTTTGAGGAACCTCCGGACTGTTCTCCAGAGTGGTTGCACCAGTTTGCATTCCCACCAGCAATGCAAGAGGGTTCCCCTTTCTCCACATCTTCACCAATACCTAGTGTTTCTTGTGTTGTTAATTTTACCCATTCTGACAGGTGTGAGGTGGCATCTTATCATGGGTTTGATTTGTATTTCCCTGGTGATGAGTGATGTTGAGCATTTTTGCATGTGTCTGTTAGCCATCTGGATGTCTTCTTTGGAAAAGTGTCTATTCGTGTCTTCTGCCCATTTCTTAATTTGATTATTTGTTTTTTGGGTGTTGAGTTTGGTAAGTTCTTTATAGATTTTGGATACTAACCCTTTATCAGATATGTCATTTGCAAATATCTTCTCTCATTCCGTAGGCTGCCTTTTATTTTTGTTAATGGTTTCCTTTGCTGTGCAGATGCTTTTTATCTTGATAAAGACAAAACAGTTCATTTTTGCTTTTGTTTCCCTTGCCTCTGGTGACATGTCTAATAATATGGCTGTTGCTACAGCCAAGGTCAGAGGTTACTGCCTGTGTTCCCCTCTAGGATTTGGATAGATTCCTGTCTCAGATTTAAGTCTTTCATCCATTTTGAATTTATTTTTGTGTCTGGTGTAAGGAAGTGGTCCAGTTTCATTCTTCTGCATGTTGCTGTCCAGTTTTCCCAACACCATTTGTTGAAGAGACTGTCTTTTTTTCCATTAGATATTCTTTCCTGCTTTGTTGAAGATTAGTTGACTATATAGTTGTGAGTCCATTTCTGGGTTCTCTATTCTGTTCCATTGATCTATTTGTCTATTTTTGTGCCAGTATATATATGGTCTTTCTTTCTTAGTTTGGTCTGTATTTTAGAGTCTAATAATTCTTTCAATTTTAGGGAGTTGTTGCATTTTGTAAAAGCAAATGATGATGTGGCTCAAGAAATTGCTGAAAGGTAAGCTCTGTTCATTTTTCCTTTTCATCCCCGTTTTGCCCCAGCTAAAGGTATATGAATGTTGTTATCATGGTGATATCTGGATTTCATCCTCACTATACAGAGATAATCAGAATTAAAGCTGTCCAGGAGGAAAACACACATTCACATATATCCCAGGCCCATCCTTTATAGAAGTAGACTGAAATCTTTGAGGTAATTAAACATGTACAGAATTTCTGAGCATTCACTGCTTATGTGTTTGTTTTTTACGAAAAAAATATTAAATTTTGGGCAACTGGATGGCTCAGTTGTTAAGCGTCTGCCTTCGGCTCAGGTCATGGTCCCAGGGCCCTGGGATCGAGGTCCGCATTGGGCTCCCTGCTCCGTAGGGAGCCTGCTTCTCCCTCTCCCACTCCCCCTGCTTGTGTTTCCTCTCTCGCTGCGTCTCTCTCTGTCAAAAAAATTTTTTTTAAAGAAAAATATATTAAGTTTTATTGCTAAGTGCATGTATGTGGCTAGGATGGCTATAGGGTTGGCTCAGAATCAAGAGTTAATTCATATAAAGCATAAGCATTCTGAACAGTGCTTACCACAAGGTAAGCAGTCACATGTAAGCTATTAGTATTATTAAATGCTCTGCTTTAAATGTTCTTGTTAATCTTGTCTCTAGGGGAAGCCAGTTTATTATGAACCACTTGCAGATGGAAGACGTCACCTGTTACTGGGAGAGCCTGTTGACTGAATACTCTAAATTCCTATCCTATAATGTAACAAGAAGGAAAGGCTATGATCAGATTATTCCCAAAATTTTGAAAACTGAACTCTAGGCATCATCAGCGGACCACAGTCCTCTCTGGCAGCAGCTCTCAGATATCCTGTGGTGAGAAGCTTACCATGAGTGCGGCACCTATACCTTGAATACTGTTATCAAGCCAAATATCTGGTTTTCCTTATCATGCTGCACCCAGAGCAACTCCTGAGAAAGATCCAAAATGTGTATGATACAGACCTGAAGCAGCTCAATGCTTTGGCTGAATAAGGACCAGAAATCATGAGATGTGGGTTTTTAACCCAGTTCTACTTTTTATTTTCTTAAGACCAATCACAGCTTGTGCCTCAGATGATCCATACATGAATCTCCATCACCGTGAAACTGACTGTGTCTGTGGGATGATACTTTGTCCCATTATTTGGAGCAGAAAATTAATCATTTGGAACTAGTACAGCTCATCACCGCAGTTCTGCAGTTATTCTAGGTTTGATCTCTGTCACTGTATTTTACTGTAGGAAGCCCTATAGGGTTTGTGAAAAACACTTGGGGATCATTTCCTGAAAGGTCTAAGGAAGCAGTTTGTACCATGCAATGATGGGGCAGTTCTCTTTTGTAAAAGCATAGGCTTTTTAGTACTCAGGAGGTTTCTGTAATGCTACAGAGAAAGGGGCCAATTGCCTGAGTAATTATTGCAATTGGATTTCAAGTTCCCCTTTTGTGCCTTCACACACTTGTTTTTATTGTCTCTATTTAAAAAACAAAAAAAGACAAAAACCTCTTAATAAATGTAGGAAGTAGTCCTCATTTTTGAAAGGAACTGTGCATAAAACAGCAGTCCTTCCTCACTCCTTGCACACCCTTAACATTTTTCCTCTTGAAATTGGCAGCAGTCCATATCCTCAAAGGTGTGCAGGGACCTCAAGGAGTCTTCACCTATGAAATGTTACACTGGGAGTTTAGACCATCCAACTTGAGCACTTACTTATGTTGGAGATACTTCAGTGCAAATCCATGTTGGAGTACCTCCTTTCCCCTCTTTTCCCTTTTTGAAAAACACATTTGGATAGTAATTTAATCTCTCAGGATGCACTCCCTAGCACAGTCAAAAATGAAGAAAACTTTTTAGATGAAAACCCACAGAGTCTGGTGACTCAGAACCAACTTCGTCCCTTAGGCCCAACTTTTTCACATTGAAATCAACTCTTTTCCTTTGCTTAAGAACTGTTCAGTATTAGTTGGTTTCAAAATTAGTAAATGTAAGTTTCAGTCATATAAAATCAGGTATTTTATTCCATTAGTGAGAAATGTATTTGGCTTTTTAAACTTCCTTCCACAAAAGTTTAAGTCTAAGGACTTTTTAGAGGAGTTGAATATCCTTGGTAAGATCATTGCGTAGAATAAGGCAGACATTGAAAGATGTTTTGTTTCTGAGTATTAAAAATTAATGGGGACCATGTCTTTAGGTGCTAGAAGTCTAGCGGTAAGCAGTCTGGATTTCTGAGTTGTACTGTAGTTTTGCCTTGTCAATATGAGGCCCCAGTAGATGTTCTCTTTCTGTGTTTTAATTTTCCTGTCACTAAACTAGAAACAGAATTTTCTATCCTTTGGATTAGGAGCTGAAACTGCATTTCCCTGGGAATTTCCCATTTTGCTTCAAGTTCCAGCTCAAGCATCTCATCTCTGAATCTTTTCTTTCATTCCTCTGGGCAGTTAGGGGCTATCATAAAACTTTGCTCATGCCTGTTATATAACATCACATTGCACTGTAGTTATTTGACTGTTTCTGCTACTGTTCTATGGGCTTCTTGATGGGTGGGAATCATGTTTTACACATCTTGATGTCTCTATTACCCAGTACAGTGCCTCGCATAGAGTAGATACAAAGAATTATTGGAAGAATGGATGGGTGGATGGATGGATGGATGGATGGATGGATGGAGGCAGTTGACTTGACTAGATCCTCTTTATAGATAGACTATAGCCATTGGCTCCTAAGGGGGACTGGACAAGACTGTAAAAGTGGGATCAATGCAGATTCTTATCTGCTCTTTGAATAGTCAATAAGGTCATCTTTGTATTTAAATTCAGGAAATGTTATTCAGATTTTATACTTATCTGTTTACCTCAGTGTAGGCGGTATGAGGATGGTGTGTAACAATATGAAAAATGTATGTTTTTGGAAATAATTTTTATCCCCATAACTTTTGAAGGTTGTTGTTGTTTGTTGTTAACACTGGCTAGGTCCTGGGGTACCTGAGTGGCTCAGTCATTTGAGCGTCTGACTCTTGGTTTCGGCTCAGGTCACGATCTCAGGATCATGAGATTGAGCCCCATGTTGGGCTCTGTGCTCACTGTGGAGTCTACCTGAGAGTCTCTGCCTCTCCCTCTTCCTAAGCATGCCCCCCCCACTTACATACTCTCTCTCTCTCAAATAAATGAATAAATAAAATCTTTTAAAACAAAACAAAAAACCAAAAAAACACTAGCTAGGTCCCCACTTACCTTTCCTCCTCAAAGCGCTAAAGGCCATACTTTTCTTAGAAAAAAAAAGAAAACAATAGTTTATTTGAATGAAGTGGGATACATGGGTAACACAAGTAATGCTTTTCCTTTCTTTATCTGGAGAGTATTCTCTGTGTGACGTCATCAGTGTCCCACTTTATTTTACTGTGGTAGTCAGGTTCTCCTAGTTGCCAAGAACAGAAACTTCTAGCTAGTTTAAGCAAAAGAACTTATTAGAAGCATATAAGGGCATCTCGAAGAATCTAAACAAATTTCCTAGCAGTTAGAGGGATAGAAAGTAGGGCAACTCCAGGAACCTCAAGAAGAAGGAAGTTTGGACTGCTCTGGAGTGCTGTGTACATTTCCAGAGACTGTCAGGCTCTGTCTCTCAGCCTGAGATTCCCAAGAGAAAAACAATTTAATGGGCTTCTTTGGTTCAGCTCCAGAGAGGATAGTTCCCTACCCTTGATCCCTACACTGACCACAAACAAGAACGCCCAGAAGTACACAAAAATCCATCTTCCCATGCATCTAAATATGCCATCACTTAAGATAATCCTACTGCATCCAGAGATAAGGTGCTGTGGGTAAGGCAGAGGGATACAACTACAAATCATTTAATATTTGTCAAATACTTCTTGAGCATCTACTGTGCACAAACAGTAGGAGATAAGAAAATGTTTACAACAGACTCCCTAGCCTCAAAGGGCTCTGTAGTTGAGATGATAAAGTAAATAACAATATGAGAGGCTTCATAGGCAGAAGGTGATTAAGGTGACATGAGGCCTTAATCATAAGGCCAATTACTCATACAGACAATGGAGATTTGGAGTTCAGAAGAGGAAGAAATTTCCATCTAATGCAAATGGGAATCTTCATGGAGATAAAATTTGAGTTATGCTTTGTGGGATGAATAGTCCTTAAAAGTTCTAAAAATTCATTCTAACTATGAAAACAGTTTATGTCATATATAATACAAGAAACTAATATATGTAGCAAGGGCAGTATCTGGTGAACGTAGCAGGGAAAGGGAAACTTTCAGCTCCTGAGAGAAAGTTCACAATGGAGGAAAAAGTTATTGAGTTCTATGAGCAGAACTCAGCAACAAGGGCTGAGGGTAGGAGAATGGTGTTTCCAGGTAGGGTGACTATACTGAAATCCTTCCTTGATGCCTTTACTCTGGTGGCAAAGGCACATGCTGGGAAAGAGAGAGCTGTATTTAAACAATAATCCAAGCAAACCTCATAACACCTTTTGGCTTGGCGTTGTTCTGAGACCTCTCAAAAAGGTCAGATCACAGAGTAAGGAGAGTATTTCCCTAGTGATAAAAAGTAAGACCTGGGGCCTTGGAGAAGCAGAGTGTGACAGAAGGTAGAGTCTAGGGAGCTGAGATGGAATAGCAACAGTGTGAGCAGTCACCAAAGGTGTGGGGACTTCCCGAGGTACTACTAGATGACAAAGGGAACCTTACAAATGAAGGTCCCAAAATTAACAAAAGAAGCAAAGAAGGCAGCTACAGAGTCAGTGAAATTTGCCTGTTAAGACATCATTTGTATCTACAGGGTAGTGAGTCCTGGGGACATTTGAGTTGTATACAGATGACTTTAGTAACTGCCCAACATCCCTGCTCCACAATTCCAAGTCCTCCCTCATCCCAGAATGATTCTGGGATCATCACAAGCATTTAACTTTTTCTACATGTAGACTGCAGACTTCACAGCCATTCTCTTGGATTTTCAGGCCTTGGGACTTTATCTTGGTGCCCACCCATATCTATACGGGATAAGCAGGAACCTGGACTCAAAGCCAGGAGTAAGGGGATCTGAATTCTTCATTCAACAACCTACATGCCAGACACAATGCTAGGACCTGGACATACAGAGATGAATATACCTGGTCTCTGAACTCAGAATTAGTCTACTGAGACACATCAGTAAATAGGAAGTTGTGATGCAATGTAGTAAGTGCTATGATGGAAGTTAATCTAATCCTGTCTCCCAGAAGACTGTCACTAATTAAGGTAGTCCCTGTAGTCAGTCACTCTTCTGGGCCTTATCAAATTCCAAAATTCTATTTGTTGTATTCTACTAAAGAGTGTAGCAGTTTTGAATTACATCTAGAAAGGAATAAAGGAGGGTTAGGGATTGGCAAAAAATAAGGGGCTATGGTTGCCAGTAAAATGAAATTACACAAACCAGGTTGGGAATATTTTAAATGCGTGCATTATACCTCGAAGCATATGTTAGCAGAGGCTGTACTGAAGGGAAATTATTGCTGGAATATCAAAGAAAAACACCTGATAGAAATTCCGGAAGTTGTCTTGCCTTTTGAGAAACAGTAGGCATATCAACTAAAGGGGGTAAAATCCATCTTGTGAAGAACCGCCCAAAGCTGATTCTTCAAAAAAGCGTTCTGGAAATCCCGGTGTATATGGCACCAAGACTCATCTTCAATGCCACGGTTCTTTCCAGAAACCAGAACTGAAGAGTATGGGTGGACCCCGCCCAGCCCGGGAGATTTCTGCACGTCGGTGACAGGTAGGTTGGGCTTGTATTTGTGCAAATTGTCCTTCCCTTTCCCTCTCCACTTGTATTGAATACTGCACTTTCTTTTTCATCTGTGTGGAATTTCCGGATTTTTAAATACGCTAAACTACTTCAGCCTGTGACAACATCTCGTCGCCCGGAACCTGCCCAAGACCCGGCTTGTGTAGCCCAGGAAGCCGAGAGAAACCCACAGAAACCGGGCGGGAGGCGGGGTGCACGGTGCTGGCGGTGGCTACTCACTCTCAATTCGCTTCCGGGGGCGGGCCTGACACCTCTGGGGTTCGTCCCGCCTCCAACCGGAAGTGTTTTGACTAGGGCTCCGCCGTCGCCCCACCCATTGGCTTTTGCCCCGGTGAAGGTGGGACTTCCTGTCTCGTGTATCCAAGGTCCTCCAAAGTGAGGACAGGCACGGAGGACGAGGGTGTTAAGAGCGGTGACGGCGAGTCTGGCAGCAGATTAGCTGGGGCCTAGTGCACGGGTACTCACCCACTCATTACTGCAGTTATCCTTATTGCCCTCCTACGGCTTCTCCGGGAGGCCTTGGAGCCCTGAGAACCTAAGCGTGTGTCTGTCCACAGGTTCGGAGAGGGCCATGGAGGTGCGGCCGCCGGCGCCACAGAGCTTCCTCTGCAGGCAGCGGAGTACTTTCCCTCGGGTTTTTGCTGCGGGAGCTGTGGCCGCCGATTCGGAGGCTCTCGCGAAGAGAGAGAAGCTGTCTTCCTACGTCCCGGAGCCCGATTACTCGGAATCCGGATGGGACCGCCTCCGGGACCTGTTTGTCAAAGAGTAAAAGTGCCTAGGGTCTGTGGGGAGGGGACTGCGAAGAGCTGTCCCAAAACCTGGGTCATCTTGGGGTGAAGGACCCCTGGATGTGGTTTATTTTTAAATAAGATTTGGCGTTCTAGTATCTGTATCCCAAGCTTGTATCCTGACATTTGGTAGTTGTGTTGATTGACAGGACAGATTTCAGATGGTAAGGGTGAAACTCATTACATGTTCCAGCTCTTAGGAATACTTAGGGAATATAGTTTTAGTGTAATCCCCTGGTTTTACAAATTAGAAGAATTGTACCGAGCTAATTAGTGTCAAACTTGACCCTGGAATCCACATCTGCAAGATTCCGCTCCAGTATTCTTTTTCGTATTTCACTTTATCCCAAACTGATATTTTGTGACCATGAACCCTGCTCCTCTCCAGAAAATGAAGGTTGAAGAGATGGCAGAGAGACCTGTAAAATTTTTATTCTGTCAAATAAGGAATATATAAAACGTAGCAAATATTGTCTTATTTTATGAAACAAGATATTAGCTGGATTAATGGATAAGGTTATTTCAGAATAAAGGATCACTCTTCAAATTGAATTAACTGTAATGAAACTCAGGATATTTCATTCATTCGTTCATTTCATCATTTATTTATTTATCAATTACTGGTGAAAAATTTGCCCTTTCATCGAGTACGTTACCATACTACACTTACCCAGTGGTTAAATTAACTTTGAAGCGTTATGATGTTGCTGAGATTGTGAGATTGTTGGCAGAATCATATTTAATTGCTTTATTGAGATTTCATCATCTTTTTTTAAAAGGTTTTATTTATTTATTTGAGAGAGCAAGTGAGAAAGAGCATGAACCAGGAAGAGGGACAGAAGGAGAGGGAGAAACAGACTCCCCACTAAGCAGGGAGCCCAGCATGGGCATCTATCCCAGGACACTAAGATCATGACCCGAGTCAAAGGCACATGCTTCACCCACTGAGCCACCCAGGCGCCCCTCGTCTTTATTTTAAAGATAAGGAGGCAGCCTTTCTCATTTGTCCTTCCAATGAGATACTGGTGAAAGATGCTATGTAGTATATAACAGAGGAGGGTTATTTTGACCAGCTTTATTAACCACAGAATGTTGGAGCTGAAATAAATTTGACGGTAATGTGTATTCCATGCTCCCCTCCATTGTAGATGAGGAAACTAAGATTTATAGAGATTGTGATCTGGCTGCAGGTCGTTTAACAGTGGGTGACAGAACCAGAACCACAACCGTGTTGCCATTTGTGGTTTAGGTCCTTTTCACCACTGTGCCTTTTCTTGACTTTAATGCTGTTTGGGCCAACCATAGAACTTTTTCGAGCCTCTATTTCCGTATCAATAAAATGGAGATAAATATCACCTATGTCATGGAATTTTTCAGAGAACAAAAAGGCAAAGCATATACATCTGGCTTGTTAAGTTTTAACCTCTTACATTTTCTCTTCTGAGTTCTGCCATAGACCAGTTTTTAGGTAAATGTGTTTGATCTTATTCACTGTAAAAGATAAATACAGCATTCAAATTATAGGAGTTTTTCCTGTTGACATAAGTATAAGAATTACAGTTTTCTAAGAAATTAGATTTCTTTTTAGATGCAGGAACTATAAAGAACTCATTGATTCTGATTTCAGAAATGTTATTGACGGGGCACCTCGGTGGCTCAGTCAGTTAAGTATCCGACTCTTGATTTTGGCTCAAGTCATGATCTCAGGGAACAAGCCCTGGGGTCAGGCTCTGCACCCAGTGGGGTGTCTGCTTGAGATTCTTCCACACCCCCTTCTCCTCCCTCCACTCATGCTCGTGCGCTCTGTCTCTCTCGCGCTCTTAAATAAATAAATAAAATCTTTATTAAAAATTTCAAAAAGGGAAATACTGATCTTTGCATTCAGCTTACAAATTCTTCTTGCTTCCAGAGATGTGGTTAAGTTGTAATAGTCATCACATAAAAGCACCTTAGGAAAAAAAGCTTTGTTGGACTATAATATGCAACTAGAAAAATATACGTAAGTGTATTGATCAGTGAATTTTCACAAACTAAACATAGCTCTGTAAACAACACTGAGAGACTGTTAGCAGCATTTCAAAAGCTCCCCTTGTGCCCCTTCTAATCGCTGTATTTCCAAGAGTATTCAACCAATAGCCTAATTTCTAACAGCATAGATTTGAAGTACTTGTAATATAACTGCTATTTAATTCATCAGAAGATTTAACTTATCAGAAGATTCTGCCCATAATGAAAAATGCGGTGATGTTGGTATTGGGATAATTTTGAACATACTGTCTTTCAGAGAGCAGTATCCGTAAACTAATCCCAAACAACGTTGTCTTTCTGATGTCTTAAGCGAACAACAGAGAACGTCAAAGGAACTTGAGAATATTTATAAGGCAGCAGTTTCAGCAGGCATCATTGGCTGGGCATATGGGGGAATACCAGCTTTTATTCATGCTAAACAGCGCTATATTGAGCAGAGCCAAGCAGAAATTTATCATAACCGTTTTGATGCTGTGGTAAGTACTGATATTCTAAAAGTATTTGAGGGCACAGCATTTTAGTAGTTCATTTTACACTTAGTTACTCAAGTAGGAGGGTTGGGAGGGTTTAGGATGTCAGAGCAAAGGAACAAAGTCTATACTTAATAACAGTGGAAGTACTAATGCTAAAGTGCATACACATGGCTTGTCAGACCATGTTTCTTACCTGCAAAGGGATTACCCACAATGGCTCTACTCTCTGAAATAAATTTCTAATCCCTAGCTAAATCATCAAGGTTAGTTATAGCATATTAACCCCATTCACAGAGCCTCCATGGAGGACACTAGTTCGCCCTAAAACAACAATTAGCATTTATAACTACAGTTTGTAGAGTGCTAACTCATTTGTTAGATTTGTATATCAGTTCTGTTGTATAAGCGAGGAAGTTATAGCTCAGAGAATTGTTTTGGGGTTTTTTTGAAATGTCAGACTCAAAGACAAGTTGTAAAAGTAGTGCAAAGAATCCCTATATACCTTTCACCCAAATTCTCCAAATGTTAACATTTTACCACATTTACTATATCAGTCTCTGTCTGTATAATGCATGCTATTATTTTTTTGTGACTGCTAGAGAGTAAGGTATAGTCATGATGAATGCTTCAGCATATATTTCCCTGAAAACAAAGACGTTCTCTTACATAACCACAATATAATTATCCAGATAAGGAAATTAACACTGATATAGTACTTTTATTTATGTATTTATGTAAATTGTGCTAGTCATCCCACTAATATAAAAGTAAATAAAAAAATTTTTTTCAGTCCAGCATCTATTTCTGGATCAGATGTTGAATTTGCTTCTCATGCCTCTTTAGTCTCTTTTAATCTAGAACAGTTTCTTTCTTTAACTTTGATTGTGACATTTTTGAAGATTGTGGGCTATATATTTGGTAGAATGTTTCTCAATTCGGATTTGCTTAACGTTTTTTCATGATTAGATTCAGGCTCTTGAGTTTTAGCAGGACTATCCTAGAATTGATGTTTCCTTTTCAGTACATTATATCAGGAGCACATGATATCTTTTGTCTCGTTACTGATGATGTTTATTTTAGACACTTGGTTGAGATGGTCTCTACCAGGCTTATCCACTGTAAAATTACTATTTTTTCCCTTTGTAACTAGTGTCTTATGGATACTTACATTTTGAAACTATGTGGATATCCTATTTTTCCACAGATTTCTGTGCTCTAGTTTTAGCATTCAGTGATGACTCTTACCTGAAAGACTTAGTACTGTGGTGGTTGCCAAATGGTTATTTTCTAATTCCATCTTTCCTATATTTGTTTGTTAGTAGTCAGCTTTAAGGAAGAGCTTTCCCTCCTCTTCTATTTGTTTCTTTATAATTTATTTATATCAGTGTGGACTCAAGGATTCTTATTTTATTCTGTAGGTTCATAATCTATTATTATCATTATTTATCTTGAAGCTCAAATTGACCTAGATTTGGACAGTTGGGGACCTTCAAACTAGGTCCTTTGTCCTTTTGATCTGTCCCCATCATTCTTTGAGCTTATCTTTACTTTTGGGCATAGCAGAATGCTCCCGACTCACCTTTTACTTTTCTAGCACCAGCCCCAGAATTAGTTACCACCAAAGAATTCTAGTTTCTTTTAGTGGAAAAATGGTATTTAAAAGCTAAGATTTGATGCTAGGTATGCTCATTGCTTACAAGGCTATCATGGCTTCTAGGCCCTAGGTAGACAAAATTAGGGCATGTGTGTGTTCATGTCTACTTCTATACACATATTCATATACACTTTTATATTTATTTATTTGTCCACCTATTTATTAAAAGCTATGAGTCCAGGGGCACCTGGGTGGCTTAGTTGGTTGAGTGTCTGGCTCTTGGTTTTTGCTCAGGCCATGATCTCGGGGTCATGGGATCAGGGCCCGAGTTGGGCTCTGCCCTAGGCAGGGAGTCTGCTTGGGGATTCTCTCTCTCCCTCTCCTTCTGCCCCTCCCCCTGCTCACATGCTCTCTCTCTCTAAAATAAATGAATAAATCTTAAAAAAAATAAAAAAAAAACATGAATCCATACTGATACTCTTCAGAGAGTTTTGACTTGCCCGATATCGTATAGTAGTTAAGGATACACTTAGGAATTCTCTCAAAATCTAGACTATATCCTCAGGATATTATACCAGACTTGCTCCATGGTGATGTGATGAAAAAATACTGTGGAGACCGACAACCTATCTTCCAATTCTGACTTTATTCCTTATTGGCTGAGTGATCTTGGTTAGAAACTTCCTGTCTATGCTTTAGTAAAAACCAAAGCACCTGCCTGAAAAAAATGTTGTAAAGATTAAATGAGTAATATGTTAACACAACTTTTATGTAGAAGGTGGATGGTAAATTTATCAGTTCTCTTCTCTTTCTCTGTTCCTTTTCTACATATCTGTGTTATTATCTTTTCCCTTTAATTTACCATTTAGTTGGTTCTTTTTTAGTTTATGGTTTCTTTTCCCCAAGATTTCCCAAATATAAAAAGCATGTCTAACACTGACTTTATATCTGCCATGGCATTTGCCATATAGATCCTCAGTTTATGCCTTATTGATAGATTACTTGGTTGACACAGCAATTCTTAGTTCCTTTTCCATCTCCAGATAGAATAGGATGCACATGGGACTTTTGCTTTGGCTTCACTACTTAAACAATGATATTTTTAGAGATTGTATGGTGTTTCTGTTTAGGTGTCCCTGCCTAATCCATAGCCAACATCCCTCTGCCACAGTTTCAGAATAAAGAAGGTATCAAGGTGTTTTGGAACCTCACAGGCTTTTCATTAACTTTAGCAATCTGCACATCGTGCTGCCACACGAGGCTTCATCCGGTACGGCTGGCGCTGGAGTTGGAGAACTACAGTGTTTGTGACTATATTCAAGTAAGTTCTTTCTGAATTGTGACAGAGCGTCTTGGTATTCTTTCAAGAGCGCATCTTTTGAGCAAGTGAGATTTTTAAAAACTAAATACCCACATGAAAGTGATTCATAATACCCTTTTCCTCAAGATCTTTTATCTATCTGTGTGAAAGATTGGTCCAAATGTAGTTTTGCATCCATGGGTGGAAGTCTACTAACTATTATCCAAATACATACAAGGTTTTCTAAGTAAGAGAAATTCTGCAAAACTCTTCTTTACATTTCTTTTTCTAAGTGAAAATTTTTTCCAGAAATTTGACTGCTCTTTGGTTCATTCTTCAGCAGAAGAAGGCCCACCTAGAAAACCGAGAGGCGTATTAGTAGTGCGGAACACATTGACGGGGTCTAGACTAAGACCAGGAATTGACATAGTAGGCATGTCTAAACTAATACCTAACACTTTAGTGAAAATTATGATCAAGAAAGTAAGGGGGATATACTTTAAATTTTATGTTTTCTTCTTTCCCTCTTCTTTCCAGCACAGTCAACACTGGTCTAAATGTGTACCGAAATAAAAATGCCCTAAGCCATTTTGTCATTGCAGGAGGTAAGACATTTTTGTTCTTGTTTATGTTTTTTCAGTCTTCTCAAATACGGTCTGGAAAATATTTATGGACTTATAAATCAGAGCTGCTGAATTCTTTGGTTGACTTCTCATCACATCTCATTCAACATTCATGCAAAATGTATGAAGAGCATTGTGCTTGGCCCTTGGTGTACTTGGTGAACAAAACAGAAAAAGTCTTTGTTTTCATAGAGTTTTACCATCTAATGTGGTTGTGGAAAAAAGGTTGCTGTGATAGAAGGTAGCAAATAGTTGAGGCAATGGGATGGTCAGGGTGATCAGAGAAGGGTTTTTTTTGTTTTTTTTGTTTTTTTTAATGTTCATTTAGCCAACATATAATACATCATTAGTTTTGATGTAGTGTTCAACTGTTCATTAGTTGCATATAACACCCAGTGCTCATCACCTCCAGAGAAGGCTGACATTGAAGCTGATACCTGAAAAATGAGAAGAAGTAAGCCTTGTAAAAAAGAGTAGCCTAGGCAGAGGGAACATTGAGGGTGAAGGCTCTAAGCCAAGAAAAGTTCCTCAAAAGCAGGATAATATGACTGGAACATAGTGAGTGAGGGGAAGAGTGGCTTGAGATAAGATTGGTGAAGTGAAATAGAAAGGGACGAGATTTTTCATGGTAAGAGCTTGGATTTTATTTTAAAGCTTTATGCCTCTGGTAAATGTGACCTCTTTAAAATGAACATTAAAAATAGTATTAAAATACTATTTCCAGAAATGTGAATTATGTGCTATATATACCCAAGCACTCACTGACTCATGTACATTCTCTCACCTACAAAAACATACATATAATGCACATAACATTTAAAAAATGTTTAATTTGGAAATAATTTCAAGCTTACAAAGAGCTTTAAAAATAAAAGTAATACAAGGAATGCCATATAGCCTTTATTTATATACAGAGATTGAACTGTTGTTAACATTTTAGCCCATTTGCTTTATCACTTGTGCTCTCTTTTGGGTGCATGCTCTCTTTCTGTATATGTATAACATAGGCAAATACACATACACATAATTTGAATTTAACATTTAATGCAAACATTTTAAAATATAAAACTAGAAGTAGGCATTAATAGCATTGGAGCAGCTGAAACTTGCCCTTTTTTAATTTGCAACCATTTTTCCATGGTATTCTGTAGGCTCAAAATCCTGTATCCAAACCAAACTCTGTTTTCCTCCCCCAGCTTCCATACTTGTTCCTGCTTTTATGTTCTCTAGCATCCAGCCTATTAAATTAAAAACAACAATGAAGCGAAGCAGTGAGATGGTTCTGCCCTTTATGCGCCTCTTTCCAAAGTTCTAGTCCTATCAATTATTTCCTTTAATGTATATGGACTCTCAGCTCTTCTTTCTTCCCACTGCTGCTGTGCGGACTTCCCTGTTTCTAGTGTTGGTGTGCTCCACTTCTAGTGTTGCCTTACCTTTTTGAAATACGAATATGATTGTAACACTTTTTTGCTTGAGGTTCTTCCACAGTTTTCCATCATTTTAATGTTGAGTCTTTATCTGGCCCCCATATACTGCTCTTGCTCCACCCTTATGACTCTACTTTGATTTCCCAAACCCAACATAATCTTGCTTTACATGTATTGGTCCCTCTTCTTGAACCTGCCTTCGCACTCCCACAGACAATTTTGTTCAGCTCTTATTGGACCTATCTTTCAAGGTTCAGCTCATCTGTCAGCTTCAGTTTCCCTAGAGGTCCTTCCTAGCCCCTATTCTTATCTTTGGGTCTTTTTAGGTGTCTTCCCCTGTGTTCCCATAATTTACTATAAATAGTTTAATTGAAGCACTTATAACACTATGTTGTAGCTGTTAACTTGTTTTGCTTCTCTACTCAATGACTTACTTGATATCAGAGAAAGCCTTTACCTTTTATATCACAACTCTTTGACGCATGGTAGAGTAGAATAAATGTTTCTTGAATGTAAATTGAGTGTAAAAATTAGTAGAAATAGCCCCACATCAGGCTCCTTGCTCAGCGAGGAGCCTGCTTCTCCGTCTGCCTGCTGATCCCCCTGATTGTGCTTGCTCTCTCTCTGACAAATAAAAAAATAAAATCTTTTTAAAAATTATTTATTTAATTATTTTTAATTTTAATTTTAATTATTTAATTATTTAAAAATAATAAGAATAGAAAAATACATCTGATACAATAGAAGTTTTTATTCTCAAACCAGCAACCAACATTGAACTTAATGGTGTAACAAAAAGTAATTTCCTCTGAAGTCAGAATCAGGTCAAGGATGTCTCCTCTCATTATTTGGCATTCATCTGGACATTTATAAATGTATATTTGACATCTGGAATGGCCAAGTGAGGAGCTTGTAAATCCTCTCCACAGAAAGCAACAATAGAATTGGACAAAATTATCAAAAACAACCATTTAAAGATGCTGGAAGATGACCACAAACACCCAACAAATCAGTAAGCATTTATCCATAATTTCCACTGAATCTCAGTAAGAACATTGAGAGTCTAGTCTCAGCCTAGGGCTGCTCCTGCCCCCTAACCCACAGCTCCATGATGTAGAAATTTCACAAGGACAGGCTGGAGGACCAAATTTCTGCTGCTTAAGGTGGCTGACTTTATTTGGAGCAGAGATCAGAAAATTCCAAGCCAAGGGGTATTGCTGAAAATAATTGCAATAGGGAAGGATAATATCACACAGCTAACCTGAGGTTTTGATACTATTTGGGGTAAAGAATAGACTGGCAGAGGAGGCGGAATCTTAACAGGGATAGCTAGGGAACAAGACAGCCAAAGAGGGCTTTAGTAAGATCCTACTTATTCCTAGAACTCTGGAAAGTTGCACACGTGTAAGTATTCATGCACATTCAGGAGAGACTGGTAAGGGCTCTAGCAAGCTACTTGTCTTTGGTTCATTGTGAGGGTTAATTGTGAACACCAAAAGAAAAAGCCAGAAAAGATTCATAAGCTATCTAAACTTTGAATGCATTCTTCAACCACAGATACATTGGCAAAGGATGGAAGCCTTACTGCCTTGAGATGTTTAAGCATAACCTCTGATGAATCATTGGCTGACTGCTTATACCAGTATGATGCCTAGGAAGCCAGGCATAAAGATAAAAATTAAGCAAAGACATTAGTGGCTGTAGTCTGCAGAAAAAAGACTCCACAGAATTGGTCCAGGCAAGGTACTACATAAACAAAGAATTATAGCCATGCCCCTGTGGAGGATGTGCTAACTCCAGAGATGCTGTAATTTATTACCTAAAACATGCAGTTTTCAACAACAACAAAAATATCGTAAGACATGCAAAAACGGGATTAAAAAAAGCAGCCATTGGGAATGTCTCTGACAGGACCCATCTGTTGAACATATCAGACAAAAAGACTTCATGCCATTTTTAAAGAAATAAAAGTAGGATGACAGTGACTTATCAAATAGAGAATGTCAATATTTTTTGACAAAAAATATTTTTATAATTATAAAAGATAAATTATAAAAAAGAATTATATGATTATAAAAATTATATTAGAATATAGAATCACAAAAAAGGATCAAATGAAAATTCTGGAGTTGATAAATACAACAATAGAAATTAAAAGTTCACTGGAGAGGAGGAGCTCAACACCATATTTGAAATAGCAGAAAAGAATTGGTGAACCTGAAGATGCATCAATATAGATTGTTTCTTATGAAGGATATAATTTTTTTTAAAAGATTTTATTTGAGAGAGAGTGAGCGCATGAGTTGGGGATAGGGGTAGAGGGAGAGGGAGAAGCAGACTACCCACTGACCAGAGAACCCAGTGCAGGACTCGATCTCAGGACCCCGAGATCATGACCTGAGCTGAAGGCAGATGCTTAACCGACTGAGCCACCCAGGTGCCCATGAAGGACAGAATTTTTTAAAATGAAGAGAAGTGATCTGAGCCTCAGCAATCTATAGGACACCATCAGAAATACCAACAGGTATGTGATGGGAATGCTAGATGGAGAGAAAAGAGAGGCAGAAAAAAGTGTTTTAAGAAATAAGGCTACAAACTTCCCAAATCTGATGAAAAACATTAATCCATACATCTAAGAGGCTCAACAAACTCTAAGAAGAATAAACATGAAGAGATTCACACCTAGACACATAATAATTATACTATTGAAAGAGAAAAATCTTAAAAGCAGCAAGAAAAAAACAACACATACAAGGAACACCCCAATAAGATTAACAGCCAATTGCTTATCAGAATGATGGAAGCCAGAAGACCGTAGAATGGCATTCAAAGGCCTGAAAAGAATAAGTTATCAACCAAGAATTCTCTATCTCGCAAACCATTCTTCAAAATTGAAGGCAAAAATAAAGACATTGGCAGATAAGCAAAGAAAGAAAATTTGTTGCTAGCAGATCTGTCTTACAAAATACTATAAAAGTTCTTCAGGCTAAAAGGAAATGATACCAGATGGTAACCTGAATCTACATGAAGCATTAAAGAGCACGGGTAAAGGGGCGCATGGGTGGCTCAGTCTTTAAGCGTCTGCCTTCGGCTCAGGTCATGATCCCAGGGTCCTAGGATCAAGCCCTACATCGGGCTCCCTGCGCAGTGGGAAGCCTGCTTCTCCCTTTCCCACTCCCCCTGCTTGTGTTCCCTCTCTCACTGTGTCTCTCTCTCTCAAATAAATAAATAAAATCTTAAAAAAAAAAAAAAAGAGCACCGGTAAAGATAATTGTATAAGTAATTATTAAACGTCTATATATAAATTTTCTCTTAACTGATCTTAAAAGACAATACATAAAAATAAAAGGTAATACATAAAATGATAAAATTGAAGTGTTATACATATAGCATGTTTAAAACTGTATATGGCATTAATAGCACAAATGACAGGGAAGGAATGGAAGTATGCTGGAGCCAGGAGATGATACCAAATAGTAACTTGACAGGAAGAAATGAAAAGTACGAGAAATGGTAAATATGTAGGTTAATATAAAAGACATCATAAACCTATTGTTTTTCCTTTCTTAATTTTTTCACTTCTTTAAAATACAGGAATTGTATAAAATAATAATATTGTATTGCTGTGTTTTAACATATATACATAACATAAGTGACAATAATAGCACAAAGATGGGAGAGGAGTGGAGCTGCATTGGAAAAGTCTGTGTACATCTTACTGGAATAAAACTGGTACTGATCTGAAGTAGACTGTGGTAAATTAAGATGCATAGGGTAGTCCCTAAAGCAAGTAATAACAAAGTAACTTTTTTAAGGAGTAACAAGGTCAAAAAGAAATTAAATAAGATATATAAAAACAAATAATAAGATGGCAGGCCTAAATCTAGCTGTATCAGTAATAACATTAAATATGAGTGGATTGAACACTGCAATCAGTAGAGATTAACTCTATTAAAAAAAGTTCCAACTATATGCTGTCTACAGGAGACATATTTTAGTTCAAAGAAACAAATAAGTTGAAAACAAAACAATGGAAAAGGATAAACTATGCAAACAGTAAGGAAAAGAGCTTGAGTGGCTCTTCTAGTATCAGACAAGATAGACTATAATATAAAAATGCTAGAGACAAAGACATTTTATAATGTTAAAAGAACCAATCCATCAAGAAAATATAACATTTATAAACATATGCATCTAACAACAGAGCTCCTAAATACATGAAACAAACACTGAATTGAGAGGAGAAATAGACAACTCAGTAATAGTTGTTGGAGGCTTTAATATGCCACTTTTAATAATGGATAGAACAACTAGAGGAAATACCAACAAAGATATGGAATACTTGAACAACACTATCAACCTGTATGACCTAACATCAATAGAACACTCTACCCAACAACAGCAGAATACACATTCTTTTCTTTTCAAGTGCACATGGGATATTCTTCAGGCTAGACCATATATAAGGCCACAAAACAAGTCTCAATAAATTTAAAAGTATTGAAATCATACAAAAAATGTTCTCTGACCTCAGTGGAATTAAACTGAAAAAAATGGGGGATCCACAACTATTTGTAAATTAAACAACATATTTATAAATAACCCATAGACCACAAGGAATCACAAGGTAAATTAGAAATATTTTTAGTTGAGTGAAAATGAAAGCACATGTCAAAATTTCTAAGATTCACCCAAATTAGTACTTAGTGGGAAATTTATAGTTATAAAACCTACATTATAAAAGAAGAAAGATCTCAAATGAACAATATAAACTTCAACCTTTAAAAACTAGAAAATGAGGAGCAAAATAAACCCAAAGTAGGCAGACAGAAGGAAATAATAAAATTAGAGCAAAACTCAGTGAAATGGAAAGAAAGAGAAAATCGGTGGAACCAAAAGTTGGTTTTTTTGAAAAGATAACAAAATAGACAACCTTTAGTGAGACTGACCAAGAAAAAACAAAAGACACAAATTACCAAGATTTACTCAAGAAGAAATAGAAAATCTGGATAACCCCATAATAAATTAATAAACTAAATTATTAAAATTTTTTTTTCACAAAAGCCCGGGACCAGATGGCTTCAATGGCTATTTGGGAAATTTCTTTCACAAACTCTTCCAGAAAACAGAGGAAGAGGGAACACTTTCAAACTCATTTTAGACTAGTATTATCCTGGTACGAAAGCCAGATGAAGACAACAAAGAAAACTACAGATCACTATCACTCAAGAGTATATACACAGGGGTACTTGGCTGGCTCAGTTGGCAGAGCATGTGACTCTTGATCTAAGGGTTGTGGGTTCAAGTCCCATGTTGGGTGTAGAGATTACTTTAAAAGAAAAAAGTATATACACAAAAATCTTTAACAAAATCATGACCCAATGAATTTATCCAAGGAATTTAAGGTTAGCTTAGAAAAAGCATTTGACAAAAATCCAACATTCATGATAAAAACTCTTAACAAACTAGGAATAAAAGGGAACTTCTTTAACCTGATGAAGGTCATCTATGATAAAACCTGCAGCAAACATCATATTTAATGGTGAAAGACTGAATGATTTTCCCCTAAGACTGAGAACACAGCACAGATGTATACACTTGTAATTCAGGTACTTGAGATGAATACAGTTGAATTCAGCATTATACTGGAGACTTTAACCAGTGCATTCAGGTAAGAAAAAGAAAGAAAAAGTACCAAGAATGAAAAAAACAAACTGTCTTTATTCATAGAAAATATAGTTATGTGTAATAGAGTCTTACTCCATTTTTGGTTTTTGGCTGCTGACAGCTTATAAGCCTCAATACTCCCTCCCCTGCCCTTTAATATAGTTACAGGTTCGCAGTAAAATTGGACAGAAGATATAAAGATTTTGCATATCCTCCCTCCCCCACTTACATGTAGCCTCCCCGACTATCAACATTTCACACCAGAGTGGGATATTAGTTACAATTGAAGAACCTACAGTGAAGCATCATTATCACCCCAAGTCCATAGTTTTCTTTAGGGTTCACTCTTGGTGTACATTCTGTGGGTTTGGACAAATATATGATGACATGTATCCATCATTGTGGTATCATAAAGAGTATTTTCATTGCCCTAAAAATTTGCTCTACCTATGCATCCCACCTACCAACCTCTGATAACCACTGATTTTTTTCTTTTTTACTGTTTCCATCGTTTTGCCTTTTCCAGAATGTTATATAATATTACATAGCTTTTTCAGATTGACTTCTTTCACTGAATAATCTGCATTCAAGTTTCCTCTAGTGTCTTTTATTGATAGCTCATTCCTTTTTAGTGCTGTGTCTGAATATACCAGTTTATGCATTACCTACTGAAGGACATCTTGCTTGCTTCCAAGTATTGACAATTATGAACAAAGCTGCTATATATATAAATGTCTGTGTGCAGGTTTTGTTGTGGACATAAATTTGCAGCTCCTTTGGGTAAATACCAGGGAGCATGATTACTGGATCATATTGTAAGAAACTGTCAGGCTGTCTTCAAAAGTGGCTGAACCCATTTTGGGTTCCAACCAGCAATGAATGAGAGTTTCTTTTGCTCCACATCCTTGCCAGCATTTAGTGTTGTTAGTGTTCTAAATTTTGGCTATTCTAAAGGGTTTTTTTTTTTAATTCTTATTTTTTAAAAATGCTTTGGAAAAGAAGACTAGAAAAAAAAGACCAATTTATTACTACCTCTGGGTAGTAGAATTAAAGATAATTTTTGTTCTTGTTAATTTTAAAACTTAGAAAATTAAAAAATGATGAATAGTACTTAAATAAGACAAATAAATCTCAAATGTTTTTTAAAAAATGTTACTACCTGAGATGGCATTAGTTGTGTTGTACCTGGTGAGGGAGGAAAATGAATGACATCGTGCAGATGCCGTTCCAGTGGGAAGGAAAGAGGACCTGTGCACTGACCACCAGGTGGCACTGTAGGCCA
Organism: Eumetopias jubatus; assembly: GCF_037043125.1. Taxonomy (NCBI): domain Eukaryota; kingdom Metazoa; phylum Chordata; class Mammalia; order Carnivora; family Otariidae; genus Eumetopias; species Eumetopias jubatus. The sequence continues at coordinate 64,222,280 of NW_028274807.1, forward strand.
AATGCCCACTTGCAGGCCTGCCTGAGGCGTGTAGCAGTACAGAAAGGGTGAGGCTGGGGGGAAGGTATAAACGGCAGGGGTTTTTGTTTATTTGGGGAAAGTTTTTCTTGAAGAAGGCAGAAATAGAAGAGGTGGAAGTGAATAAATTACAGATTTTTAGGAGGAGGTGGGCAAAAATGAAGCTGAACGAGAAGAGATTGGATCCTAGAACAGATGGAGAAAGTAGGTTTGCAAAAGGAGTGTTTTCCTTTGAACCTGCAGTGTGGAAGAGATTGTGGTGGTATATTAATGTTGGGTTCAGAAAACTTAGGGGTTTATGTCATTTTTATAGAAGGAACATTATAAAGATAGATTCTAGTGTTTAAAGATAATTTAATATTGGGATTTTTTTTGTTTTAAAATAGCTGTCACAGGAGGTCTTTTTAGAATAAATTTGGGCCTGCATGGTCTGGTGGCTGGTGGCATAATTGGAGCCTTGCTGGGGTAAGTGTTAACACAATTTCATTCCAAATTAACACAACCTTCATTAATGCCTTACCTGTTAAAAATCTCATTCATTTCTAAACAAATTTAAATCTTAAAGCCTATAAAAGGTCTTTAGTCTTGTATTGTCAGTGGCTTTGACTGTCAAATTCTAAGTCTACCCTGATGGTTGATTTTACTTCCAACTGTCACTGAGTAAAAACTGCTTAGCTATCACTAACACCTGAAACTATTTGTGGTTTGAACAATGGTATTTACAAGGAGCAGGAAAAAAAGAGTAAGAAACAATTAACAAGCACATTCTATTAAAATTGTTTTTGTTTGGGTTTTGTTTAGTTTAATTGTAAAAAATTTTCTTCTTCAGCTTTTTACTTTGAAACATTTTGAACCTATAGAAAAGTTGAATGACTTAGTACATTGAACACCCATGTATTCTTCACTTACATTCACCAATTGTTAACATTTTGCCATATTCATTTTTATATCTCTCTATGTGTGGAATGTATGTACACTTCTTTTTCTCTTTTCTCTTTTTGGTTAAATCTTTTGAGACTTCATAATTCTTCACCTCTGAATACATCAGCATGTATCTCCCAGGATGAAATGAAGAATATTTGCCCATGATATCACAGTGTACTCATCACAATAAATAGTTTAGCATTAAGTGAAAGAAGCCAGCCACAAGAGGTTACAAATGTATGATTTCATTTATATGGTATGCCCAAAATATACAAACCCTTTGAGACAGAAAGGAGATTAGTGGTTATCGGAATCTGAAGGGAGAGGAATGAAAGGGTGTACTAACAGGTATGGGGTTTCTTTTGGGGATGATGAAAATGTTCTAGGATTAGTAGTGATGGTTGATGGATTTATAAATCTACTGAAAACCACTAAATTCAATACTTTAAAGGTGACTTTTATGGTGTATGAATTACAAAGGTCAATAAAAAAGGTAACTAACAAAAAAATAGTTTAGCATTGATTCAATATAGCTATCTAAAGTAGGGTCCGTATTAAAAATTTTTCAATTATTATAATAATGCCATATATATGTATATATGTTTTAAACCCAGGATCCAATTGTATATCATTTTTATGGTTTTGATTCCTTTATTTAAAAAAAGATTTATTTATTAGAGAGAGAGTGCACACAAGCAGTAGGGGCAGAGGGAGAGGAAGAGTGAATCTGAAGCAGACTCTGAACTGAGCATGGAGCCTGACTTGGGGCTCAATCACAGGACCCTGAGATCACAACCTGAGCTGAAACCAAGAATCCAGGGCTTAACCGACTGCGCCCCCCAGTTGCCCCTTGATTCTTTTAAACTAGAACAGTTCCACTGCCTTTTCCCCCCCAGAAAATTTCTCAATTTCTTTTGATTATCCCCTCATGATTAGATTTAGGTTAAATGTTTTCATCAGGAATACAATATAGGTGAAGTTGATTCCTTCTCAGTGTATCACATCAACAGACATATTGTATCACCGATTATAAGTGATATTAATTTTAATTACTTGGTGCAATAGTTTTCTGTTGCTGTGTGACAGATTACCACAAACTTCAGCAAGTTGAAACACTACCCATTTATTGTATCACAGTTCTGTAGGTCAGAAGTCTGAGTAGGCTCAGATGGGCTCTCTCTGTTCAGGGTTTTACCAGGCCAAAATCAAAGTGTTGGTCAGGCAGGCTCTTATTGGAGGCTCTAGGGAAGAATCTGTTCCTAAACCATTCAGGTTGTGGACAGGATCCTTGTGGCTGTAGGGCTGAAGTCATTGTTCCTTGGCTGGTTGTTAGCCAGGCACCACCGTTCCTAGAGGCATCCCCATTCCTTCTCATAGTGACCCCCCCGCCATGTTCAAACCAGCAACCAGCATGTTGAATCCTTCTCATACTTTGAATCTCTCTGACTTCTACTCTGCCACCAGAGAAAACTCTCTGCTTTTAAAGGGTTTATCCAGATAATTTACTTTTTGATTGACTCAAAATCAACTGATTATTAGCCTTTATTACATCTGTAAAAATTTTTCCATGTAGCATAATCATGGGTATAATATATTTATAGTTGAAGGATTAGGGCAGCACAATTTGGGGCACCATTTTAGAATTCTGCCTACCGCATTTGGTGGTATCTACTAAATTTCTCCACTGTAAGGGTATCTTTTTCACATTGTGATTAATAAATAATCTGTTGGGGGCGCCTGGGTGGCTCAGTTGGTTAAGCGACTGCCTTCGGCTCAGGTCATGATCCTGGAGTCCCGGGATTGAGTCCCGCATCGGGCTCCCTGCTCAGCAGGGAGTCTGCTTCTCCCTCTGACCCTCTTCCCTCTCGTGCTCTCTATCTCTCCTTCTCTCTCAAATAAATAAATAAAATCTTTAAAAAATAAATAAATAAAATAAATAAATAAATAATCTGTTGGATAAGATTGAATTGCCTGTTCTCCAGCTATCTTTTTTCTTGTGGCTTTAATGATCTATTATAATTGTTGCTGTAATCAGTTATTATAAAGATGGTTGCAAAATGATTTGGTAGTTCTGTCTTTTCTTCTGTTTTTATTAGTTGGCATTCACCGGAATAGAGGAGTTCTCCCTTTCCTTCCACCTGTACCCTCCCTTTTTCTATCCCCTTTTTAGGAGGAAGTAACACTGTAGATTTATGCATTCTTTTTTTAAATTCTTTTTAAAAATTCAGCATGTCATAATCTATTGCTGAACATGATTTTTATTATATTGTGTTTTTTAGCAAAGTCTACCCCCAACATGGGGCTCGAACTCAGGACCTGAGATCAAGAGTTACATGCTCAACTGACTGAGCCAGCCAGGCGCCCCTTGTTATGTTGTTAATATACCAGCTTAGTTTTGGAGGGAAAAATTGTTGAAATTAGAAGCAAGAATAATTTTTTTCTTTGTCATTAAAAACACATAACATAAATTTTATCATCTTAACCATTTTTAAGTGTACAGTTTAGTAGTGTTAGGTATATCCACATTGTTGTACAAAAGATCTCTAGAACTTTCTCATCTTACAAAACTGAAAACTCTTTACCCATTAAACATTAATTCTCCCCTCCCCCTGTCCCCTAGCCTTTGGCAGCCACCTTTCTACTTACTTTGTTTCTATGATTTTGACTACTTTAGATACTTCATATTAATGGAATCATATATTTGTCTTTTTATAACTGGCTTATTTCACTTATCATAACATCCTCAAGTTTGATCCATGTTGTAGCATGTGACAGGATCTTCTTTTTAAAGGCTGCATAATGCTCCATTGTATATACCACATTTTCTTTATCCATTTGTCCATGGACATTTCCACTTAGCAAAAATAATTTTTTGAATGAGCTTCAAATGAGCTTATAGTCAGAGGAAATTTAAGTTATATCAGAGTCAAAAACTTCTCTTTGATAACACAGGAACCAAACCCTCTTCTCTTACTGTAATGATTGTTATCTAAATCAGTTTCCCGATGGGTATCTATTGACGTTATGGGTGAGACTGTTGTGCCAGACTTTGGAATTTGAGGATGTTTTGGTGGTCCTGCCTCCAGAAGCTAGTAGTATCCTTCTTCCAACCAAAATGCCCTCCACAGTTCCTGCCCCCTACAGGGTTTGGTACCATTCCTGGTATTAATTTCACTTCTGAGAAATCTTCGGTGTAAAGCTACTTACTAGAACTTGTCATAAATATATATATTCCCAGTTTATCATTCATGATAAAACACAGAGCCAATTTATAGACCTGTTGTTTTTATACCAGTTCATTTTAGGAAGTTGCAGTGATTGTTTTTCTCTACTGTTTAGAAGACCAGGAAGGAAATTGCCTTAATAATTTTTTCTTCATTTGACAAGGACACTTTGTCAGAGTCCCTGTACCTGGCAGGGACCAAGTGGCTGAGTCAGTGTTTCTCAGGCCTCAGCAGAACCCTCCCACAATGGTGCGCTCTAGTGGCCCTTTCATCCTAAGCTTGCTCTCTGCTTCCCCCTCAGCACACCTGTAGGAAGTCTGTTGATGGCATTTCAGAAGTTCTGTGGTGAAACTGTCCAAGAGAGAACACAGAAGGATCGCAAAGCACTCCATGAGCTGAGACTGGAAGAGAGGTAAGGAGTGCGTGAAGATGAGGGTATCTGACTTCCTTAGCCATCGTGGTGCTCTGTTAATCCAGGTCCTCCAAACTGCCCCTCAACTCGAAGATGAGTTTCTGGGGCACCCGGCTGGCTCAGTCAGTGGAGCACTCTTGATCTCAGGTTTGTGAGTGCAGGTCCCACGTTGGGTGTAGAGGTTACTTTAAAAAATAAATAAATAAATAAAATCTCAAAGAAGAGTTTCCTTTTCTTCAACTTGTACCCTACCTGATCTTTTAATCTTTTTAATGAAGGAAAAATGAAAGATACTAATTTTATTTTTAATCTGATGAGGATCATTCTTTAGATACTTTTTTTTTAAGATATTGTTAATCTCGCTTGGTTGCATATTTTTTCTTTTTCTATATTCTTGACTGCATAGGAAATTACCTAAAGGAAGTGGACAGCAATGAGTGAGTTTCACATGGCATTATTTAAAAGGCAATATCCCCGCTTACACATGCATCTATGAACAATACAGAGCATGTTAGGTCTCTACATTCAAAAATTCCACTTCTTGCTGTGGATGCACATGATTTAGGTAGTTATAGTGGCTGTTCATGGACTGGATGCCACTGAGGAGGAGGAAAACTTTGACCTGTGCCATCTAGTCGTTCCCTGGGGTCCAGTTATCAGACTGAGAGTGGACTTTCTGTTTCTTTGTAAGATCACCGTAACAGGCTGCTAGCTAGCACTCCTGGTACAAAGGATTCTTGTAGCTCGGTTTCCTGCGTACTGATGAAAGCTGCTGCTGTTTTCATAGTTGAATAGATAAATGGTCTTTTTTTTTTTTCCATGTTTTTACTTGAAACTTCCATTGGTGCTAAACACACATATGCACTTGGAAATTCTTAATATCTGTAGATCAGTTGTTCAGGGACTTGGGTTCTAGAGAAAAGCATTGATTTTGCAGCCAATGAGACCTTGAAAACAAACCTTAAATCCCAGTTAGGCTATTGATTAATTCCATGACCTTGGATATTTTACTTAACTTCAAGCCTTCTTGTTTTCTCAGCCATTCTGAGGGCAGAATCACACCAAAATGCTCAATATATGTTTGTTTCATTCGTTCCTCTTCTCCAGAGTAAGAGGGTAGGTGGGATATGTAGTTATCTAAGTTCTAGAATAAAGCACTTAAAATTCTAAATGCCAGAATAAAATGTGATGTAGAGAATTAAAAGCATGAAAGCGTTAGCTTATTTCTAGTTCTTTAGGTGTCATAAGAAACTTTTTTTTTTTTTTTTAAGAAAAGGAAGCTTTGAGAAAGGAATTGGAAAGGTAAGGAAAGTATATTGGTATTTGAATTTGATCCAGAAAGTTGCAGAAGAATTAACAGTTGGAAAAATATGAACAGATAATAATTGTACCCTCCCAAAAAAAGGAAACCAGAAAAATAACTGGGGGAAGTTGATCAGTTATTTAGAGATGGAAATCTCAAAAATGGTTAAAAACAATAAGTCGAATTGAATTATAGTAATGAAATACTTTAGAAGGAAATAAGGTCAAAAATTTATAAGATATTTATATGTCTATGATATATATGTGATATTCCTGAGGAGTTAATTTAATACACAGTTAAGAACTTATTATATGCCTGCTTCTTTGTTTGAAAATAACTATGGAGAAGTCAAAAAGAGTGTGAGTATAAAAAATTGCCTTAGTGAGCAGAAAATATAGAAAACTGGCTATGGAGATATGGAAGAAGAAATGGTCAAACCCAGTTATGAAGAGTTGAGAAAAAAGTCATGGATGACCTTGATAATCACTTAAAGGAAGACACTAATACGAGATTTAGAAAAAGAACTGATCTATGTTATTTGGAAATTGGATTTTAATTTTTTGTAAATATACATCTGTAGCGTTGTCCCATCTGACTTTTCCATATTGAATTTTTTTTAAAGATTTTTTTATTTAGTTATTTGAGAGAGAGAATGAGATAGAGAGAGAGAGAGAGAGCACGAGATCCAAGAGGGTCAGAGGGAGAAGCAGACTCCCTGCTGAGCAGGGAGCCAGATGCGGGACTCGATCCCAGGACTCCAGGATCATGACCTGAGCCGAAGGCAGTCACTTAACCAACTGAGCCACCCAGGCGCCCTCCATTTTGAATTTACCATTGTTATAGCCTTTGCGCAGTTCCGGTAAGGTCTGGCAGCAGAGAGGTAATGGAGTGGGAGGGGGTTCACACCAGCCCCCCCATCCCCACCCCTAGCCCTGAGGGCAAGAAGACAGCCAGTTTGCAAGGGTCACACTTGAGCTCAGGGTGCTTTTCGTTCTTGCACGATACCCCTGCAGGAACTCTGGAATATTTTAGGGATCAGAGCTGCTGCCATAGCAGTGTCCATTTTGGTGATGTGAGAATTGCAGTCGGCCCTTGAGTGGAACAGGTTAGGAGAGTGTAGAAAGTCATTGTTTTTGAAGTTCGAGGAGCAATGTTTGCTCATAAGGCACAGGGAAAATGGATAAATACTATCTTTTTTAAAAAGATCTCTCTAAGAACTAAGAAACAGCGTTTTTGAAGTTCGAGGAGCAATGTTTGCTCATAAGGCACAGGGAAAATGGATAAATACTATCTTTTTTAAAAAGATCTAAGAACTAAGAAACAGCAGTACATGATATATTCTTTTCATTCTTTTATTACAGCAAAGCCAGACTACAATTTACTGAGCTCCTCCCTGAAGAAATTGAAAATAGCTTACAGAAAAATCGATCCAAAGATGATGTTAAGAAAATTGAAGCACTGCTAAATCTTCCTAGAAATGCTTCATCAACAAATAAACAAGACAAAGACTGAAAATGTTCTGGACTTAACATTCATTGGTGAATCGAAGGAATCTGTGTCCATTGAATGCCAATGGCTAGGCTTCCCTTTGGTCAGTCTGCTGACAGATTACGTGCTGGCATCTCTAGTGGCACTGTCTTGCTCTTATCTTTTTTTTAACCAAGAACTGGGCTATTGTGCGCTCACTTTACTTATCCTTAAATCTAAATACACACTTACGTCTTTCCTGATTGATCTATATATTTGACATTATATCTGTAGTGATCAATCAATACATAATTCTTTCCCCTGGATTTTACGACACTAGATTTAAAATTTCCCAAGATTGGAGTTGAATTCTGTAGGTTGTATGTTTATTCTTGCAGCCCTTTAAAAGGATACTCTAGGAATCACTAGGAAGAGGAGAGGAAAGAACCAGGTGAGGCAAATGGCCTGTGATAAAACCCTTGTGCCTTTGGGTCCTGAAAACATCACAGGCCTAAGTGTGTAGGGGCAGCTGGGTGGCTGTTGACTGAGTGTCCGACTCTTGATTTAGGCTCAGGTCAAGATCTCAGGGTTGTGGATTGAGCCCCATGTGGGGCTCTGTGCTCAGCGTGGAGTCAGCTTGTCCCTCTCCTTCCCTCTCTGCCCCTCCCTCCTCACGCATGCCCTCTCTCAAATAAATAAATAAAATCTTTAAAAATAAAATAAAAAGGGAATTCCTATACCATTTGAAATACAATATAAATTTAACAAATAAGTAGATAAGCATTACTAAAAAAAGGAGCCTTTGTTTCCTCTCTTAGTGTTGCTGACAAAGTGTCTATGCTGTAATATGCAGAAGTTACTTAGAATAGATACACAGTCTCTACACTCCAGGAGCTTGCTCCTTAAGAAGGACTCTGCAATCCTGCAGATTTTAACTTTTACTAAAGGGGGGTGGGTGGAATGAACTGTGTTAAGTGTACTAAGGGGGAAGAACTGCTAGTGCTTTGTTTTGGTGTTAGATCTCTGTTTTTAGTTCCTGCTCTGAAAGTAACTGTTTTCAGGAGCTGGTTTTATGTAGCCGAGTGATACAGTGGCTGAAAGCATGGGCTCTGGAGACAGATCGCTGGCTTAGCATCCCAGCCATGTGGCTTTGCTGCCATGTGACCTATAGCAAAGCCATTTTACTTCAGGTCTCAGTTTTCCCCTCTGTCAAATGAAATAGTATCTACCTCAGAATGGGTATTAAGTGAAATGATGCATGTGGAGCATAGCACGATGCCCTGGAGCACAGGGGATGAGAGATAGAAGAACAGATATTAGTAATTATAAGGATAGAAGAACCTCTGCACAAGTATATTATTAACATGATTTACATGTTATCACCACACTCCATAAAGCATGTTTTTCTTAATTATCCCATTCATAAACTGCTGACAAGTTGGCAGTCAAGCTGTTTATTATTTTATTCACATCCACATAATAGATTAAATTCTCCAACTAGAAATTAGAAAACTAGATGGTTGGTTTTAAAAATAATTTTATTCACATCACAAAAATATCAGAAGTACAACTCTTTGAAAAAATAGTACTAACACATTTATCAAATGTAATAAGTAATGTAATATAATTTAAGTATAAATAAGCTGTCTCTTAGGTGTGTACTATTTTCTGACTTGAGGTCTCCTTTTGATGTCTAAGGATTATTAATCTTAACTAAATGCGGCAATTCCCTTTTTTTTTTTGTTCTTTGCTTTAAGTTCGTGTCGGTTTCCTACTTTTATTTCCTTCAGCGATTTTGTTCTGAGAGCAACCATTTAAAAGTGTACTTCTGCTCCTTAGACTATGTAGCATAATCTGGTCCCTTTATAGCTACCAAAATTAAATGTTTTAGACCCAGCCACATGTGAGAAACTTGGTCAACTTGCTGTCCAACGTCAAATTTTCAAATGAGAATGTCTGATTGCTCCCGCTTAAGTCAGGTCCACCTCCTGATCCGTTGAGTTGTGGAAGACAACTTCAGAGAAAGAGGAGTCATGAGCAAGTAACAGGAACAGCAGTTGGCCACCTTTTCAATTCTCTGCTGGTGTCAGAGGATCAGAAATACCAAGGAGGGGGTGCCTGGGTGGCTCAGTTGGTTGGGCGACTGCCTTTGGCTCGGGTCATGATCCTGGAGTCCCGGGATCGAGTCCCACATCGGGCTCCCTGCTCAGCAGGGAGTCTGCTTCTCCCTCTGACCCTCTTCCCTCCTGTGCTCTCTATCTCTCATTCTCTCTCTCTCAAATAAATAAATCAAATCTTTAAAAAAATTAAAAAATAAAGTAGCCTTTAAAAAAAAAAAAAAAAAAGAAATACCAAGGAGGAAAAGCCACTTTAGGGATCTAAGGAAGGCCTATGGAATGCTGTTTTCATTACCTCGATAGATTTCTAAGGACAGCTTACTGTTTAGTAATACACCATAAAAACCTATCTCATTTTAAATGAGAACCTTCTCATATTTTATAAATGAGGTTAAACTAGCATAAAGCCATTTAAGGAGATTATTAGTCCAATATGAACCAGTAGGATATGATTCTTTAAACCCACCTATCCCTCTCCATCCTGACTATTGCTTTGAGGTGTATAAGTCATTCATCTTACATGTCACAGGATATCAGTTTTGGATAGATCTACTTTCTCCAGAACCTGATGGAGAAGTGGGAGAGCAACAGAAGAGAGCACAATGAAAAATGAAATACTGGCTAACACCACTAATGTTTCCATCGTCCTCACATCGGTATACATACCAGCATACTACCAACACATGAACATCAGATTGCTTTTTATAACAACACAAAATCCTCCAGCGTTGCATCATATCAAGTCTCAAGAGTTGACCTGACATTGGACAAATTCTTTTTCCAGAAGCATTTTGACTGGTGTGTGTGTGTATATATATACACACACACACCAGTTAATAGCACAGAGCCAGGCTAATGGAAAAGAGCACCAGAGACAGGAAATCTGAGTTCTGGCTCAGGCCTCTATCATTCAGGTCACCCCCCTGGGCCTTGATGTCCTTGTCATTAATGAGACAAGTGTTTTCAAATGTCTCTTCCACGCCTGAACAATTCTTTGTTTCTAAATTCTTTGACCAAGGTTACCAGAGCTACTTATGTCCCCACCATATTCCTCTGGTCACTTTTTGCAGGGCCACTGAAATGAAGAGGCTCCTAGAGAACAGATACTTGAAGTGCAAGGTGGGATAATCCTGGCCATCCGAGGAAATTCAAAGAAGAGGTCAATCTAAGTTGGAGGTGGGACCTGAGAAAACAAAAAATTAAATGAATACTTCAAACCCTAAATTCTCAAAGGGGGAAACCATTTTAAAACTTTATATTTTTTATCACAAAGGTGCTCCCAAGTTGAGGTGACATTTGTAGATATTAATCTTGATGGCCAAAGAATATAAAGGGAAGTCCAAATTATGGGATAATTTAGGATAAGTCTGACAATTTTTATTACATGAAATATCAGGCAAATATTAAGCACCAGCTATCATCAAACAACCAAACATTAGTGATCAAGGTAATATTCTACCTATGAGGCAAACAGAGGTATCAGGCATGGTTGTTCTCAATAAGCCTACAACTCAGTAAAGAATATAAGACATGCACGTGAGAATAAACGCAGGATGGAATGTGATGTGCTGGAGATTGCACTGCTCCAGCAGCTCAAAGGCAGGGTTGCTTGAACTGGACAAGATGGCCACGTAGGAGACTGGACTCCTGGCTTCAGTATGACATACCAGCTGGCTGAGCAGAAGACTGTTAACAAGGAAAGTAAAGGAAGTTCTAGGTAATCACAGAACTGAGGGGGACATCCTGGAAAGGGCATCCTGAAGAAGTTGAAAACAGGAAACAGAGAATGCTGTGGGGAAATGTGCATAGGCTGCTATGATGAAAGGAACCTGAGCTTTCATACCCGGTTTGAGTCCTGCTCTGCTCCTTGCCTGCCTGACCCAAGGCAAATCACAGCCTCTGGGAGGGAGCCTCGGGTTTCTCTCCTATAAAATGGAGATAAAGATCTTGTTCACAGAGATTTTTATAAGACTAAATGAAATAATAAAATAATGCTTTTGTAAAACATAACCCTATTACATTAAGTCTCAGGTGTTATATTTCATTTCCTTTTTTTTTTTTAAGATAACTCTGCAGACTCTCATTTCTTATGCTTTCTCACCCTAACTTCATAAGTCAAAAAGGACTGTTTATGGAGGCTATAAACCACCCTGGACCTGGTATCAGTCTCTTGGATTCCAATGTTTCTCTCAACATGAAAAGGCCTGGGTAGTTTGGGATAACACAAAATTGATGTAAGTTAATAGTGTGACAAAAAACCTGCTGCTGTGTTAGGCTTTCTTAACAGAAAAAAACATTCCAGATCCCAGATATTAATTTTCCCATTGTATGTTGAATTAGACCATATCTAAAGCCTTGGACTCCATTTGTTGACATCTAGTGTATTCACATGAAGCTTCTGGAAAACTACTATGTGGAGAACAGTTCAAAGAACTGAGAATGTTTATACTGAAGAGATCAATTGAAATGTGGAAAGTTAGAAGTCTTAAAACTTTTCCTATAGGCATTGGGGGTCTTTTCTGAGTTTTTGAGTGGGAAAATGACATGGAGAAATGATTCTTTATAAAATTTGGCTGTTACTGGGTTAGTAGGATGACTCTGTTAGAGGCAGAGAGACCAATGAGGACGTTACTGAGGTGGTACAGAGTGACCAGTTAGGGACCCTAATCTGCGTCCATCAGTAGTGAGGGATACAGGCAAAAAGGAATGATCAGAATAAGCAGCTGGGCCAGGAATATTACTTCAAGATGAACTTAAGGTATTTTACAGATAATGAAAGACAGTTGACTGACAAGACAGGGTGACATTTCAACACAGCAGAATGGCACAGCAAAGAAAGGGGTAACAATAAGCAAGTCATGTGGGGAGAGAGATTCCAACCATCTGTTTAGAGTAACCTGAATTAGGTTTTTGAGAAGGTGAGGTAGGGTTTAAATCTGGTACTGAGAGGAAGAAAACATTGTGCCTTGGGATCCATATATCTCATATATTCCACCCTGGTAGAGAAGAGCTAGAGGAGCTACCTCTAGATGTTCTGCTCATACGGATGCTTGGGCAGATCCTATGTTGATAGGAGTGATCTTTTCCATGTCCATGCCCTCCTCATTCCTCTTTCTCCTACATCTTGCAGCAAGTCCTTGAAGACAAGCACAAACAATAAAGATTTAGATAGGTGAGTTTCCCCTAAATTGTGCCCAAATATTTCAGGAAGCCTTCACTGGCTAAGAACTAGATTAGTGGTTCTTAAACCAGGGAGATTTCCCAGCACCCCCCACCGCCACCCTGCTCTGGGACATTTGTAATGTAATAGAGACATTTTTGGTTGTCACAACTGGGGCAGGCACGCTATTGGCATATAGTGAGTAGAGCCTAAAGATGCTGCTAAATATACTACAATGCACTGAATGAACCCTAAAACAAAGAATTATCTGGCCCTAAATGTCAGTAGTGTTAATAAGAGATCCTCAACTAGAGGGGTAAGGCTGGGCAGTCTGTATCAAAAACATCCTTGAGCCCACCAGACTTCTTCACCCTATCTGTGGGTTGAGTTGTTGGTTGCAGAGTCTTAGTGACTTCCCTGTGCTTTGACAGTTTTTGTGCTGAAGTTTGGGAAAATCATCAGATGTTGGTCTTCCAATTTTCTTTGCTCAATATACATGATTTCTACTCCAAGAAAGGTTGGTGCTCCTTCATGGTGACTATGGCCTCAGCTCTGGCCTAGCAGTTCCTCTTCATTTAATTACAGAGTTGGAGGGTAGCATATGTATAAGGCCAAAAATTTGAACTCCTAGGGAAAAACGTCCTAGATATCTCTTCTTTCCTCAACCACTCCTTATCTTTCAACCAAAAATGTATTCAAAGCAATTGAGAATTGGCAAAAATCACCTGTGGCCATGTAATTTCTCAGTGTCATTAGTGCATCTTACCCTCCTTTAAGAATTCTTGACCCCAAATCTTGTCCTTCTGACTTTCCTCCACTTGAAAATCAAAGATTAGAATATCACTTTGCATCAGAAATATTTTCAAATTAGTTATCAAGCCTCAGTGTCTCCAAGAAAACCCAAAGGGGAAAAAATAAATGGACTAAACTAGAATGTGTCTTGAGGGCACTAATTCCTCATGTTTGTAACTCCAGTGCCTAGTAGAGAACCGGACACAGAGTAGGTGTCCAAGAAATGTTTGTCCAGTGAATGAATAGAACTTGGTGGGACAAATAAAGAATACACTAAGGTTTCCATAAAACGAGAAGAGGCTATAACCTAGGCTAAAACCTTGGAAGGTTGCTGACACATACTGATAGAGTTTGGGCTTCCAGGAATTGAGGTCAGAATGATAGTATGATAGTATGATAGTACTTACTGTAGGCTGAGCAGATTCCTTTAATGACAGTGATCACAAAAATCCCACTTACTACTACGATGACCCAGAGCAGGAATGAATTATCAGGAGGGGGTGGCTCAACTGTGGAGGGAAAAGAATAGTGTCAGCTCTAATGTGTTTCCAGCTGCAGGATTCTATACCTGTTATATCAATACAACTGTAGAGAGTATTTTTCACTTCTTTCTCTGCTCAGCTCTCCACTAAGTAGCTGCTAGCATTTTTCTTGAATAATTCTTTGATCAGACACGTATTTGTGGGCAACTAATATCCAGATGTCAGGTATCAAATGTGAAAAAGAAATTTTGAACTTTTGCATTTACTGAATTAAGTTGGCATAAAAAAGATTCTAAGGAGATACTTTAAAAGTATTCTTGTCTTGGGGTGCCTGGGTGGTTCAGTCAGTTAAGTAGCCAGCTCTTGGTTTTGGCTCAGGTCGTGATCTTGGAGACCTGGAATTGGGCCCCACATGGGGCTCTGCACTCAGTGGGGAGTCTGCTTGAGGATTCTCTCTCTCTCCCCCTCTGCCCCTCCCCCAGCTCATGCACACACTCTCTGTTTCTAAAATAAAAATAATAAATAAATCTTTAGAAAAATAAAGTGTTCTTGTCTTTATATCTCATTTTTATAGCTGATATTTCTATGTATTACTAAAAATTAGTTGACATCATGTTCTAGATATACCTTAGTTTTCTCTTTCTAGATCTGTCATGCCTTTTCCCTTTCTCTCATCCACACCCAAGGTTTAAAATACCATCTGATTTCTAAATCTGTATATCATATTTCTGATCTCATTTTTTTCCTTACAGCACATTTTATTTAAAATGCAAATTTTATTTACAGATTGATTTACTTTAAATATTGCACAGGCATTGTCACAAAAAAATTACTGGGTTGTTTGTTTATTTTTAAATTCTAGTTAGTTGACATACAGTTCAACATTGGTTTCAGGAGTAGAGTTCAGTGGTTCATCATTTACATAAAACACCCAGTACTCATCATAACAAATGCCTTCCTTAATACCCATCACCCATCTAGCCCACCCCCCACCCACTTCCGTCCATCAACTCTTAGTTCTCTATAGTTAAGTCTCTCATGATTTGTTTTCCTCTCTCTCTTTTCCCCCTCCCATATGTTCATCCATTTTGTTCCTTAGATTCCACATGAGTGAAATCATACGGTATTTGTCTTTCTCTGACTTATTTCGCTTGGCATAATACATTCTAGCTCCATCCACGTCATTGCAAATGGCAAGATTTCATTCATTTTGATGGCTGAGTAGTATTCTACTATATATACATATGTGGACACCACATCTTCTTTATTCACTTATCAGTGGATGGCATTTGGGCTGTTTCCATAGTTTTGCTATTGTTGATAATGTTGCTATAAACATCGGGATGCATGTACTCCTTAGAATGTGTATTTTTGTATCCTTTGGGTAAATACCTAGCAGTGCAATTGCTAGATCATAGGGTAATTCTATTTTTAGCTTTCTGAGGACCCTCCATACTGTTCTCCAGAGTGGCTACACCAGTTTGCATTCCCACCAACAGTGCAAGAGGGTTCCCCTTTCTTTGCATCCTCACCAACACCTGTTGTCCTCCTGTGTTTCTGAACTCCAGATTTGAATTTCCAAGTGCCGACTACATGGCTGGATGCCAGAATTTCCACCTGATTTAAACTGAACTCACTATAATCTTTCCAAAGCCTATCTTCCAACCATATTCTCCCATTTCAGTGAAGAGCAACGCCATAGTTACCCAAATAAGAATGAAGCCTTATTTTTGTGCTCACTTCCCAGTAGGTTCCCATGGACTTCCTATTCTGTATTCAGGATACCTCTGCAGTTGGTTCCTTTTCCCAAAATCTCATGCAACAACTGCCTTAGTTCGGGTTTTTCTTCCCTCCCACCTAGTTGTCTCCATACTGGTCCCTTTGCCTCTGGTTTCCAAGGCTCTAATAATTCCTACATATTCTTCCACAGTGATTATTCTAAAATGCACATCTGACTTTAGTGAACCTACCACTTAGAGACTAGGGAAAGTTGGGTTTTGTTTTATTTTGTTTTTCTTTTCCTCTAAAACACCGGATTGCATGAAGTTGAGTGATTACCAGAATTGGCCTCTACAGACCAGAATGACAGGGAGGCTCTTGCTCTTATCCTGGGAATCTAAAAGTTCCACAGGTTCTGACTTACTCCTGACTTCCTCTCAGAGGCCACTCCTCACTCATCCTCAAGCCTCACTCAGCCTAGAAAGAGGATGTATGTTTGAGAAAAAGAAGGAGGAACTAGTAGCAGCAAACCGGCTCTGTCATGATGCCAAGTAGGAATCTAGTAATGCACCACCAGAATCCGAATTACAGAGTCAAGTGTGGACATCGGCACATACAGCTTGTGAGCTACACCATGAGTGGGACTCCCTGACTTACCTCCTTCCACACACATATGTGCCTTCCAGTATATCAAGGGTTAACCAATTTGGCAGGCCCAGGCTAAAAGAATCATGGACCCAATCTGTTTAATTAATAAATTGGGGGATTTTTTTAGAGTGGGTATTTACATAAAGCTTTATATAAATATATTTTTAAAAGACTTTATTGATTTATTTGAGAGAGAGAGAGAGTGTATGTGTGAGTAGGGGGAGGGGCAGAGGCAGAGGGAGAGAGAATCTTAAGCAGGCTCCACACTCAGCATGGAGCCCAACGTGGGGCTCGGTCTCTCAACCCTGAGATCATGACCTGAACTGAAATCAAGAGTCAAACGCTTAACTGACCGAGCCACCCAGATGCCCCTATATAAA
The DNA here is from genome assembly GCF_037043125.1 of Eumetopias jubatus. Taxonomy (NCBI): domain Eukaryota; kingdom Metazoa; phylum Chordata; class Mammalia; order Carnivora; family Otariidae; genus Eumetopias; species Eumetopias jubatus. The sequence continues at coordinate 64,238,926 of NW_028274807.1, forward strand.
TATTTTTATGTAAATACATTTATATAAAGCTTTACATAAATATTTTTACATAAAATAAATTATAAAAATATTTATGTAAAGCTTTGCTCACATTGACTTGTAACATTTTTAGGAACTGTACACCTAATTTTTGTTTGTTTATGTAGCCAGCCCTTGACCACCCACAAATGCATTATTTGCTTTAGACTCTAAATGATGCCTGCAGTTCAGGGGCACCTCGTTGGCTCAGGCAGTTAAGCGTCTGACTCTTGATTTCAGTGCAGGTCAGGATATCAGGGTCGTGAGATCTGAGATCAAGCCCTGTGTAGTGCTCCGTGCTGGGTGTAGAGCCTGTCTTAGATTCTCTCTTTCTCTCCCTCTGCCCCTCCTCGCCCTTAAAAAAAATGGGGGGGAAAAAGATGCCTGCAGTTCAGTTAATAGATTTGAAGTATTTATACACTAAAGCTCTCTGACAATCAAGACAACACTAGTACTTAGGAAGATGCTTGGTATCTGATAACTACTTTAATAAAGATTGAATGAACAAAGAAATGAATAAACCCATACACTTAATCATCTTTCCATTAATTGTTGTAAATGTAGGGCAAAGAGCTAGTATTTTTCATTAGCCCAAAAAGGTATACTCTTCATCCTTAGCAGGAGGGAAGAATTGAGAGAAGGCATATCAGGGAAAAGATTAAAGCTGGACAGTCTAAATCATCTTTAAATAAGAGCTCCCTCCTTTTATTTGAATGGGCTACATTCTGTTTCCTGTAAGTTAGCAAACTACAGTACACAGACCAAACCTGGCCTACTGCCTTTTTAAAATTTTGCTGGAACACAGCCATATCCTTCATTTATGTCTTGTTTATGGCAGCTTCTAGGTTATAACAGCAAAACTGAGTGTTGCCAATGATCATCTGACCTACAAAAACTAAAATATTTACTCCCTGGCCCTTTTCTGAAAGTATTTGCCAATTCCTGTCCTAAAATATCATATACACTCATATTCCAAATATAATGTCCAAAATAAGATGATTGAAGCTGCTATTACTGTTTTGTGTGCTAATCCCTACCTTAGTCACAATAAATTAATAAACTATATAACTCAAACCTCATTTTTATAAAATCTTTAGAACACATAAAAGATGACTGAAAGAAATGAATTTGGACTATTAATAAAATCATGTCAAAATTTTGTTTGTATTTGAACTAATATTCCCAGGAAATTTTCTCTCATTACCTACTGAAGAAAATAATGAACAAGTGCACTTCAAGATGGAAAGATCTAGAGTAAATCATTCACTAGAATGAGCTACTAGACCATCTAAAATATCTCCTCTACTACAAGTAAAGATCAGAGGAAGACATGCTATACATTCTATCTTATACTATATATCCATGTGCCACTATATATCAAATTCATAGTATTGTTTATTACTATGCAGCCACAAAATGTGCCATTAAGAGTGGGCCTGGGCAGGGGGAGAGAGAGCTGATGGTCTTCCATACAATCAGCCATACAAGTTAGACACTTATTTTAAGTATCTGAGTTCTGTAATAACCCATTATGGGTTTAACATGCATAAATTTATAGAAGCTCAACTTATTCCATTTTACATTTTCAAATGATTTCACGTCTTGGGGACAGAAAATTCTGTAAGTTTATGAGCTGAAGGGTAAAGTATTTGAAGGTCATGGTATTTGGGCAAAAATGACCTCTATTTTCAGGCATTGTCCTCAAGTAGTTTGTCATTTACCTTCTTTACCAGACTTAGTTGTGAATGAACCAGTAGTTCTTAAAAGGCACATTCACCCACAAAAGGCAATGATTTGATACCATGGGACAATGGGAAGGAGGTGCCCAAAAAAGAAAGTACCAAAGCCCCAAGTGCAAGTCCAAAGAAGGACAAATTTTAGTGCTTTCAATATCAACAATATTGTTACAGTAACTTCCTAGGATGACTACTTGAGGGAGAGCACTTATTTGGATGTCTCAATTTTAGAAAATTTCTTAAAGAAAATAAAATTGGGGCGCCTGGGGGTGGCTCAGTCGTTAAGCGTCTGCCTTCGGCTCAGGTCATGATCCCAGGGTCCTGGGATCGAGCCCCGCATCAGGCTCCCTGCTCCGTGGGAAGCCTGCTTCTCCCTCTCCCACTCCCCCTGCTTGTGTTCCTGCTCTCGCTGTGTCTCTCTCTGTCAAATAAATAAATAAAAATCTTTAAAAAAAAAGAAAGAAAATAAAATTAGTCTAGTAACATGCTCACACCTTGTACAGTGATCTTAACAAGTCATAATATCACTTCATTATCATTTGTGGGTATAAAAATACAAGAAATGCTATCAAAGTCAATATACACGATTCTAAAATGGATCTGGCTGAGTTTTCTTTTTTTTTTTTATAAATTTTTTTTAAAGATTTATTTATTTATTTTGAGAGAGTGAGAGAGAGAAAGAGAGAGCGTGCACATGAGAGGGGGGAGGGCCAGAGGGAGAAGCAGACTCCCTGCTGAGCAGGGAGCACGATGCGGGACTCGATCCCAGGACTCCAGGATCATGACCTGAGCCGAAGGCAGCCGCTTAACCAACTGAGCCACCCAGGCGCCCTGAGTTTTCTTTTTTAGATTTTACACAGTAGAAACTCCCCCAGAACAATGTTACTTACATTTTTGCCAGTTGAAGATCTGTGATACTGCTAAGTCTCCATACTTGACAAGACACACAAAGCTATGGTTGTTTGTTATATTGAAATCCAGTTCACTGCTGATAGTGTAGAGCTCAGTTTCAGGATCTTGGGAAACTGTTGTGTTGATGGCATTTAATTCTTCTTCATTTTCTAACCAGGAGAGGTGAGGCTTTGGAAAACCTCCAGAGGTTGAACACATTATCCTTTTGATGTTACGGGATGGATTTCCAAGGTCAGTTATACTAGGGACAGGGAAGTCAGCTGAAGAAAGAACAAAGATATAAGTACATGTCATTATGTATTGGTGCGGTGGGGGTGTGTGAGGTTTTTTTTTAATAAATTAGCTTTAATAAGAATAATAAAATGAGATATAATTTGCAACTTCTCATAAATTATTGTTATGTATAATCCAAAGATCAACTTTGGTTTGAATTGGGTATGTCAATTCTTCATTACTTTTTTTTTTAAAGATTTTTATTTATTTAAGTAAACTCTACACCCAATGTGGGGCTCGAACTCATGGCCCTGAGATCAGGAGCCACATGCTCTTCCAACTGAGCCAGCCAGGCACCCCAATTCTTCATCACTTTTGATGGAGGTAGGAGGATACTTATAGAAAGAAGTAGATCTATGTGAATAAATACTGACATAGTATTTTGCATTTGTAAGAGATGAAGGGAAAAATAATAGACAACATTTACTGAGCTCTTAATGTTTGTTAGGTCTTAGACACTACCTCATTTCATCTTTACAACAACCCTACGAGGCAGGTGTATGTCAAGAAAGGTCAAATATCAGCCATTTCATTTGACTTAACCTAATACTATTTCCATTTTATAAATAATCAAATTGAGGTCGAGAGAAATCATGAGTAAGTGGCAAAACTGGGATGTGAATTCAAGTTTTTCTGATACCAGAAGCTTCTCTTTCCTTCTCTTCTCTTCCCTTGCCTGCTTTTTTCCCCCTTTCCTTTCCTGCCTTTCTTTTCTTGCCTTTCTTCCTAATATTTGAGGTATACAAAGTGGCTCTCTTATTTATCTATTTATGAGTTAATTCTATAAAAAACACCTGTGAAACCACCATCAAACTTGAGAGCCAGCACACTGACTGTAATAACTTATGTAAATCTACTTGTATGGTCTCACCTTTGTTGTCTCCCCATTTCCCAAACTTGAGATAACCACTACTCTAAATTTTCTTTAGCATTCCCTTACTGAATTTTCAAAAGTAGTCTTTAATAAGATAAGCCTCTGTCCAAATTGTACAATATTGAAACTGTAATCTCAACCACTCTACTTTACCGACTCCCTTGCTATTCTGATATGCATCACAAGGACACAGGGGCCTTCCTAGCATTCCTCCAAGATACTTGAGGCATTCCTGCATTTGTATAGTTGACCCCCAATAAGATACTAAAGTATATACAAAGCAAAGCATAGTGAAATGACTGCAGAGAACACAGGACAAAGCTCTCTAACTCACATTCTCCCTTTGTCTTAGGCCTAAAGAAATGTATACTTCTCAGCCTGAGTGTGGGAAACCAAGCCCCGCATACTTCATCCCATACAGTTAGATTTCTTTTCACAATTCAGAGTTCCACAGAGAGACATAGTATAGCGTAATGGTCATCAACAGCGGGTTGCTGTGTTGTTGTTTTTTTTTTAAAGAGTTTATTTAGAAAGCATCATAGTGTAAACAAATTGTACCACTTGGATTTTCTTTTAATACAAAATGTATAATGTAAAGCTGAAGCCACTCATGAAGATTGTGATTCTCCAGAAAGTTGGGGTTTTCTAAAAGAACATTTGGGAACCATACATACGTAATTAATAAAGATTTCCTTTAAGGAACAGGCTGGCCAAGATCCAACAGCAGGTTTTGAAACCAGTTTTGCCTTTTAGCCCTGGGGCCAATTACTTCACCACTTTCAGTTTTAGTTGGCTCATCTCTAAGATGGGGATAATAATACCGGCATTTCAGGGTTCTAAGAATTAAATGACATCATTAATATAAATCATGAAGCACAGGGCCTGACACATAGCATATCAGTTAATAAATACATGGAGTTATGTGGGTCTTAAATTTGTACTCTCTTGGATGAGCTCCCTCATTTAAATCAAGCTGCCCAGTGAAAACTTCCAAAACCACCCAGTAGCGCCGTGAATAATAAGAGAAAGGGGAAGTTATGACAAGTGATTATAACTGCCAGGAAAAGGAAAAACTTGCATTTGGTAGGAGGTGAAGTCATCTTTTCTGCATCAACCCTGTTTCTAAATTAAGTTTGACATTTTCCTGAGCCATTTTTAGTTGACATTTCCTACTCCTGCAATTTATCTTATAAGATCAAAAAATTATAATGGTAGCTGACATCAAGAATATTCCCTTTGTAGGGCGCCTGGCTGGCTCAGTCAGTGGAGCATGCCACTCTTGATCTCGGGGTTGTGAGTTCGAGGCCCACAAAATAAAATCTTAAACAACAACAACAACAACGAATATTCCCTTTGTTTCTTACAACATCAATGTTATGTGTTATAACCTGGAATAACAAATCCAAGTAACCCATATCCTAAATTATGATTCATGTTCATTTCTGTGCTCTGCTTTTCTGAGAGATACTTAACCACAAGAATATTGAAAATATTCTGTATATTAGAAACCATCTTTGCAAGGTCTGGCTAGCCTTAGCACAGCCTCAGCTGTCTTCTATCCCTTCAGTGAGGTGATCCATCTCAAGTAACAGCACCTAAAGCCTTGCAAGACTGTGAACCATCAAAAAATTATTCCTTTGGGATAATAACTGGGTGGCTTAGTTGTTAGGCATCTGCCTTCGGCTCGGGTCATAATCCCGGGGTCCTGGGATCGAGCCCCACATCGGGCTCCCTGCTCAGCGGGGGAAGCCTGCTTCTCCCTCTCCCACTCCCCCTGCTTGTGTTCCCTCTCTCGCTGTGTCTCTCTCTGTCAAATAAATAAATAAATAAATAACCTTAAAACAATTATTCCTTTGTATCTCGTTTTAATGCATTAACCCACATTTTCACCATTCTGAATGGGTAGGGTAAAAATATCTTATTAGGAAAGGAAGAGGTGCACACGTGTTAGAAAGGTAAACATCCGTTACCCTAGTTAATCTGTTAACTAGTACAGCTAGTTCTCCAAATGCTGGTTAATGGAGAGGCTTTTAGATATTGTAATGCCGATATTACACCATTTTGCAATCTTAGGCAAATGTAGAGAGACCAACTTGTTCAGTGCCAAACCTGAGAAAGTCTCAGGTGTCTGAGGAAACCTCTTAAGTCCCGGGCAAAATGGGACAGCTAGTCATCCTAGTCAAATAAGTGATTTAATGTCTTGTTTCTCAAACCGTGGTCCTCAGCAGCTGTACATTTGGGAATCACCTGGTGATCTCTTAGTTCCAAATCGAAGATCCAACCCCACACCTACTGAATCTGAATCTGCATTTTAACAAGATCCTATAGTGATTCATAGGAACCCTAATATAAGAGAAGCACTGTTGTAACTGATGCAAATGGAAAAATAAGAATTGATTGGTTCTGAGTCAAATGAAAATTTTCCCTTTTTGTCTTCACTCATCTGACTTTGGTGCCCTGCCCCTCCGGGCCCTTCTGAGACCCCCAGCACTCTTGTGTTGCCTTTTGAGCTGTCCCTGGTCTGCTGCTGTAGTCTGCTACTAGGTCTTGCCGTTCCTGAAATTCTGCCTCTTCTCCCTCTTGGGTTTTATTCTTTATCTTCCTATCAAAATGTATATAGTCCTGCATCTACTTCCCTTCGGGCATTCTGTGACAGGACTGACTATATCTAACGTAATTAACTACTACAGGCTAACATGTTTGTGGTGCCACCTCCCCCAGGTAACACATTTTCATTTTTAACAGAGATCTTGTAGGGGGAACAATGCTGAAACTGGCAGGAGAAGCAATAATGGTGGGAATTCTAGGAATCAGTGCAGGTCAGAACTTCGGAGACGGTGGGCCTGGTAGAACCCCTAAAATCACACCACCATATAATCATTGCTCTCTCCATGAGTAGGGAATACACAAAGAGGGAGGTTTAAGGTAATCCCATGTAACTGGCTTATCTCCTAAGCTTTAGGTGTGATTTGGATGCTGAAGTGGAAGATTCAACATAGCTGGAGAACAGAGCAGGGAAGAATAGTGAAGAATTCACCAAGGATCCACTTACATTATCTGTTACCAAGGTGAATGATGATCTCTTATTAAGTAATAGGTTCAGTTTCCACTAAAGGCCCAAGTGTCCAGGAAGAAATAGAAACATGGCTGAATTTCAGGTATGGGGGAAAGGTCGAGGGCTATCATTTCTCAGCAAGGGGCTCAGGCTATATTAGTATCTTCTAGTACTATCACCTGTGATAAATGCAAGCCTCCTTCCTACCCAAGAAATGCTTGCCTTCACAGTAGATGTAGAAGTAGAGCTTTGATTTATGAGTTAATTTTCTTCCCTGTTACATAAATTATGCATCCAGTCCTCTAATGTCTAACTTTGTAGGAATACCCATTAGATGAGAGCTTCAAATATAATAATAAATATAAATCGTACAATAGCCATAGTAATAGGCATTCAAATATTACTTGAAAAATATCTCTGCCTGCATTGTTCTTATACCTTTCAATATACTTTCACAAGAATATATTACTGGATCAAGGGCAGTTAATAGTTCAGCTACATCAAATCAAGTGAGTCCCCTTATGACTCAGAAGGCATTTTAGGTCATTCTAGTGCCTCAGGATGACTGTCATAAATCTGGATTGTCAAAATGCAAGAAACGCACACTAATAGACATTTCCAGGATGTCTTGAGAGGTCAATTAGGGCTTGTAAAACCACAGACTTACTTAACCCTAAATGAAGATACATCCCTCTTCGGTAAAATTTTCAACTAAATCAGTAGGAGTGTGTCGTTAAGGGCATCAAGAATCTGCCAGCTTATCGTAAATCAGAAAAATCCCACTGACCTCTGACCAATAACATCACCGAAGTCATGTGTTTCACTTTGTAAGAGCCTTTTTCAATCTTTTGAACGATACAGGTGTATTTGCCATTGTCTGACAGGCGCAGAGCCAGGATCACAATGGAGAGGTTCTTGGTGAAGTCAGTGAAGGTGCGATTCTCATACTTGGACCACACTTGCTCTTTTCCAGACATGATGGCCAACACCATTTCATCATCCTTTTGCCAATAGATTCGAACTTTCATCAGTTCTTCAGTGGAAATGTTGTAATCACAGGATAGTACTGCTACTTCTTTCACTGTCTTGTTCACCTGGATGATGCCTAAGGAGAGGTAAACAGAAGATTTTCTATTAAATATAGCCTCCTGCAGAAGCAGGAATTCAGAGTTGGCAATTCAGAGTCACTTATAATTTTGGTCCCCAGTGCTTTTCTCTCTCTCTCTCTGTCTCTTTTTATGTAGATTTTTTTAAGATTTTATTTATTTGAGAGAGAGAATGAGATAGAGAGAGAGCATGAGAGGGGGGAGGGTCAGAGGGAGAAGCAGACTCCTGGCTGAGCAGGGAGCCCGATGCGGGACTCGATCCTGGGACTCCAGGATCATGACCTGAGCCGAAGGCAGTCGCTTAACCAACTGAGCCACCCGGGCACCCTATCTCTCTCTCTTTTTTTATGGTGGTTAAAAAAATGTAAAAATATACCATCTTAACCATTTTTAAGTGTACAGTTCAGTAGTGTTAAGTGTATTCACATTGTCAGAAAACAGATCTCCAGAACTTTTTATCTTGCAAATCTGGAACTCTGTATGCATTACACAACTCTCCTTTCTTTACCCCCCACTTTCTTGGTAACCACCACTCAATGTTCTGTTTCTATGAGTCTGACTACTTTAGATACTGCATATAATGAATCATAGAGTGTTTTCTTCTTGTGATTGGCTTATTTCACTTAGCATGGTGTCCTCAAGGTTCACCCATGTTTCAGCATGTGCCACAATCTCCTTCCTTTTTAAGGAATAATAAGATAATGATAATAATATTCCATTGTATGTATATACCACATTTTCTTTTCAATTCATCTGTCGATGGCCAGTGAGGGAGAAGGTCCACTAGTCCCATAAGAAGGAGGACTTTAGGAGACCTAGCATATGAATGCCAACTATGGGTAGACAATGTACTCAGCCCCATGGGGATATGGAAGTCATCGGAACGTGAGATCTTGAAGGGACTTCCATGTTTATTCAGTTTGGTGTTCTTATTTATTGATGAGGAAACTAAGCCCAGGAAAGGAAGCTGTCCCAGCTCTACACTTTCTGGGGCAGACCTTTCAAGCCACTCTCCTTGTTTACTGGTTTCCCCAACTTTAGGCCCCAGTTACAGGATAAGTGGGCCAACACTGCCCACACCCCAGCTGGACCCCACTGTTAAGCTTTTTTGCTTTGAAAAACAGTCCTTTTCTTTCCAGGCCTGGACTGACCTCATAACTTAAGGCTGAATTGACTCCCCTCATCCCCACCAGACAAAGTGTAGTTTACACCTCCAGACCATTTCTCTTCAGCGACCCTAAATGATCTATATCTGGTCCCCATCTCTTTCAGCTATCTGCAATCCATGCAACAGCTGCCCTATAAGAGGGTCCCCATTTAAAACATTCTGCTCATTTTCCCATCAGTGTATTCCAGGTTTACCAACATTTCAGTATCCAAGCTCCATCTTTTTGTTAGCTCCTAAGCATTTATCAGTAGCACCAAATTCCCGTCAGGCTGTGTTTTCTGATTTTTTTTATCATTCTTCCTATGCTGGGCTTGACCTAAAAGCAGATCCCCTAAACCCAAGCTCTTTCACAACTAGCCACTGCCTCCCCCACCCAATGCTATTATGCATTATCTCCCAGAGCCACACAGCCTCCCCTGGGCAGGAGGGGGGGCTGCTATCTAAGGATCGAGTCTCCAATCTCTCTCTCTCTCCTCAGACAGCAGGATCATGGAGCACTAGCACCTCTCTATTTCAAGAGCCACTCTTCAGGCCTTCATCAGACTGGATATGGGCCCCCCAAAGCATTAGGAAGTGAGTTTTGTGATGGCAGGTATCTTCATAGCAGGGTGAAGTAACTGAGAATGATCTAAGGCACCCCTTTTGGCAATTGTGCTGAACACTGCCAACCCCAACTTTAGGGAACATATCTGAAAAAGGGGGAAGAGATGAAAAGATATACTTGAGGGGAGCATATAATAGCTAAATAACCTGAGCTCTCTCTAAAAAGATACAGCAGAGGGGCACCTGGGTGGCTCAGATGGTTAAGGGTCTGCCTTCGGCTCAGGTCCTGATCCCAGGGTCCCGGGATCGAGCCCCACATCGATCGGGCTCCTGGCTCAGCGGGGAGCCTGCTTCTCCCTCTCCCTCTGCCTCTCTCCCTGCTCATGCTCTCTCTCTCTCTCTCTCTCTATCTCTGTGTCTCAAATGAATAAATAAAAAAAATCTTTAAAAAAATAAAATAAAAAGATACAGCAGAAGCAAACTCACAGGTATAAGGAGCATGAACTATGGGTTTCTGTTGACTTGGATTCTAGTCCCAGCTCAGCCACCTGCTAATAAATCTGTTTCCTCATCTGTAAAAAGGATATGATACCTGCCCCCCAGGATCATTGTAAAATTCAATTCAATTAAATGATATACATGGAAAGTCCCTAATACATAGCAAGTCTTCTCTAAGACTTTCCTTTCCTCTCTTTCCCAACTCTTGCTCCCAACTTCTACCCTCTGGTCCTTCCATTGCACTCAGGGGTTATGTCAGGTACTCAGGACTCTGGTCTTGCTATGGGCCAGACAGATACCATGACAGAAAGCAGCTCATTGATCTGGGATTCCAAATAGGATCTCTCCCTATGATCTGTTTGTTCCCACCCAAAAAGAATCCAGGATTTCTAACTGAGTTTGACATGTGACATTAGCAAAAGAGGAATCTGAACTGAAAACGAGCTACTTTCAATGATGACACTTAAGGAGTTTTTGTCCAGCCATCTGAGGAGAAGCGTGGGTGTCCCTCTAAAGGTCAGTAACCATCAATGGGATCCTTAATGTTCCTATGTGAAATCCTCTCACCACACACTCATGCTGAAGAAGAACCAGACTGAAAAGAGGAACCAAAAATCTTCTGAGCGATTTGGAAATTCCACGGGACCCGGCTTCCATACTCTGGCCTGCTGCATGCAGACAACTGAAAGGTCTGAAGTGTTTTGTCTGCCTCAGTGGATTTGGAGGGGAGAGTCAGGTCCCTGGATTCTGAGCATTACTGCCTAAAACCTAGTGGAATTTTGACTTTGCTTCACCATTTTACAGATGAGCAGAGCCACACTTACCTTACAAAGTGGGCATGAAGATTCTGTGAGGTAACACACATGAGACGCCCCTGCAGACCTTGGCAAGTGCCAGGTACCAGTGCCTTCCCCAGACAGCCACACAGCTCAGTGCCTTGCTTCTCTCGGGTTTCTGCTCTGGTCCCCCTTTGTCAGAGATCCCTTCTCCGACTCTCCCTAACCAGCACCTTCTTCCCAGACCCCATCCATCCTGCTGCTCATTAGTCCCTTGCCCTGATTTATTTCTCTTCAAGTTTGTTTCCAGCAGTAGTTACTTTTGAGGCTGTGAGAGCCGGGGCTTTATCTGTTTAGTTCATTGCTATATCTGCAGAATCTAGGACAGGGACTGGCCCATAGTAGGTCCTCAATAACTATTTGCTAAATGCATGGTTAGGCATTAGGAGATGAGATCTGGCTCTATTAGCTGCACATTAGAATCATAACCTTGAACAAGGTGGTTCCTTGGGAATTTCTGCAAAATAAGCATAATAATTTTTCCCCTAAAATTTCACATAATTATCACAGGGATTGTATGATACCCAGATGTAAAAGTGCTTAGTTAACTGTAAAACACTATACAGATTTTTAAATGGGGCTGTTCCTGTCATTAATAGGATGTGATTTGTTGAACCACACCCAGGACAGGCCAGAATAATCGTGGTAACTGGCTGACATCCGGACTGAGCCAAGTATCCAGAGCTGGGGAGAAGAGCTTAAGTCCCCATATGCTGTGATGTATGCTATGTCACTGGGACTTAAGTATGCTTTTTAAATAAAGGTGTTCTCGGGGCGCCTGGGTAGGTCAGATGGTTAAGCATCTGCCTTCAGCTCAGGTCATGATCTCAGGGTCCTGGGATCTCCCCACATCTGGCTCCCTGCTCAGTGGGGAGTCTGCTTCTCCCTCTGCCCTTCCCCCACTCTCCACTTGTGCTTTCTCTCATGCGCACGTGCTTGCTCTCTCAAATAAATGAATAAAAATCTTTAGAAAAATAAAAGAATAAATAAATAAATAAAGGTGTTTCCTGACTCTAAAGGAGACACACATTAAATTTATAGAAAGAATAAAAGCATAGAAAAGCATAAAAGTCATCTATAATCCCACCATCTAGAGATTTACTGTTAATGGTCTGTGTATACCCTTCCAAAGGCAGTGACCCTTTGGGACACTGCTAAGTGCTCTTCATGAGGTGAACCAGCGCCCATGGGGCTTGTGTCGGCCTTGGGCTTGGTGCCAGGAACACAAGGAAGATAAGTGTCTGTTCTCCAGCGGCTGACAGATTTGAGACCTGTCACCTGATTTTTGCATCACTCCTGACTTTCTCTCCTCTTGAGACCCAGCCTGTACGCTCTGTATAAATCTGATCCTTTGCATCTCCAAATGGTACTTAAATCTTGAAAAAGCTCAGGGACTTTGAATATCAGGGTTGTTCCAGCCAGAACCACGGCTCATAGGAGCCCTTGGCCAGCAGCGTTCAGATGGTACCTGACGACGGGAAGAGTCCCTGTGGCACTCTGAGGGCATTCTTTTCCCTCTGGCTCAGTCTTCTTCATGCCGTAGACTTACAGGCAACACCGTTCCTGTGTCCCTGGCCAACTCCTACCAAAGGCCTCTCCCCTCCCCTTGGAGCTTGCTTTCCTGAAAACACCCCACTTCTGAGAGAAAGCTGCCCGTGCTGGCCCCTCTGAGAGCCACCCAGTTAGACCCTCTCCGCCTTATAACTGCCAGTTTCTGGAGTCCACGAGTCCAGTGTTTTGCCTCCACAGACCCAACCAGAAGTGGAGAGGAGTTCAGCCAGCCCCTCCCTTCTCAGGACAAAGTGGTCCCCTGTCCTGGGCAGCAATGGCCAAGCTGGGGATGGGGGCGGAGGGGTGGGGCGGGGGGTAGTGCAGCTTCCTGACCCAGACCAGGAGAGCAGGGTGTGTGGCAAATCCCTTTCTCCGAAGCCAAAGCCTCTGTGATCTCACCCAGCCTTGCCTCCTGCGGGCCATCCGCAGCTCCCAGCTCCTCCCTGATGCTATAGCACCACACTCTCCAATCCCCACCCCCCGCCCTGACTCCAGTGTCTTCATCAAAGCTGTCCAACATAGCCTCCTGACTGGTTTTACGCCCTCACTCTGGCAGCCCTACAAGCCGCTCTTTATGCTTTAGCAACACTTCTTTTTTAAAACATCATTTCGGAGCTTTACTACCCAAATGGAAGGTCTGTGGCCCAACAGCATTGGCATCACCTGAGTCCTTGTTAGAAATGCAGAATCTTAGGCCCCTCCCTGGCCCACCTCAGCAGAAACTGTATTTTTCAAAAATATACAGACTTTATTTTAGAGCATTTTAGGTGCACAGCAAAATGAATGGAAAGTACAGAGAGTTCCCATATACTCCATTCCCTCCACGCACACAGCTTCCCCTACCATCCACATCCTATGCCAGAGGGTACATTTGTGACAATCAGTGAACCTACATTAACACCTCATTACTACCCAAAATTTGTAGTCTCCCTTAGGGATCATTCTTGACACTATACATTCAGTGGGTTTCCACAAACATAAAATGACATGCATCCATCATTATAGCATCATATGGAGTCTTTTCACTGCCCTGAAAATCCCCTGTGCTAGAAACTGTTTTGGACAAGGCCCCCAGGTGATTGGTACAGACCACGTCACTCCTTAAAACCTTCCATGGCTTCCCAGTCCCTCCAAATAACATTCAGATTCCTGACCATGGCCTTGGAGCCCTATGGAGTCTGGTCCCTCCCTCCGCCTGCCCCAACACGCTGTCTCCACTTCCTTGCTTCTCTGTTTCTTTCACATGCTGCTCTTCTGCATTCACCCAGCTCATTCTTACCACTCTCCCCTCTGGCAGAGAAAGACAGTGTTTGTCGTTTGCACATTCATTTGAGGGATTCTTTGATTGAGTTTCACGTTCTTCCTAATGACCGTAAATTCCATGAAGGCAAAAGCCATGTCAATCTTGCTCACAACTTGTCCCCAGGACCAAGAAAAGTATCCTATACAGAGGAGATGCTCAATATTTGTTGAATTAATAGATGAATACACAAAAGAAAGAACACTTGTGCCAGACTCATCCTTACCTTTAGCCTTTGTCTGCACTGTGGCCCCACCCAGAATTCTCCCGCCATCACCCGGCGTCTGCCATAAAGTTGGCCGGGCCGCCCCAGCCCGCCACGGTCCCACCTTTCCCAGGTCTCGGGCTCTTAGGGTCGGGACCAGGCACTCTACTGCTCTTCACTAGCTTGGGGGTTAGTTTTGCCTTCTTCAACTAACACACTCGAATCTCTTAGAGGGCAGGAATCCCAGGTTCAGTTTTTGAGTAAATAATAAGTGTTCACACATAAGATGCTCAGGGCTTTGTTTGTTGACTCAGTACAGCAATAGTAAAATCTGAATATAGCTGTAGGACAAAGTGCTTTCCTAAATATTTTTCTTTAGCTCAAACATCGTCTCCTTCCACTTGCTTAATTGCTAAAACCCTGGTTTTCATTTTATAGTTTCTTTCCCTTTTTCATTGGTTTCCCCCCAACACACACACACATATTTCTAGGAAGCCTGTATAAATTTCCTTCTAAACATTTTTAAACTCTTTAGACTCCCCCAGAAGATTCATTAGGGAGTGCTTCCCCAGCTTCCTAGAAGAAAATTATAACTGTTGGAAATGTCATAGAACTGTTAAATATACACAATATCTGATGCATAAATTATGAAACTTAGGTCGTGGTTCTCTTGGTTCAGCAACCATGTAAAATAGCAAGTTTTCCAGCCCAGGACAGAAAATGCACGACTACCATCACGGCAGGCACGTAATCCGTGCGCCCAAACTCCTCTCCTGTCCCCTCTTCCTCCCTCCCTCACACTTAGACATTCTGATGCCTGCAGTGAACACATGCTTTAAGTGAGCAGCTCTTAAGACAAGGACCTTTGACATTGGGCTCTTTGCAAACTGGCAGACCGTGTTGAAGCCAAAGCCTTCTCTTTACTTTGGGGAAACCAGGTGGTATGCTGTTCAGCAGAAAGAAGATCTTTTGTTTTGACTTTAAAAATAAAGTCAGAACCATTCTTCAGCAGGATGAGCCCCACTCTTCTCAACAGCCCCCCAAATCCAGCCCTTGAAGGTCAACTTGCAGGGTGACAGAAGGGGGCAGCACAGAAAACCCCACCTCCTAAACCTTGAAGCAGCAAACTCAGTCAAGCTCCTGAGAGTTCCTTACCTGAACAGAAGTAAAAAGGACTAGTTAGCATCAAGAACTGAAAGAGCTTGAGATACAGATGCTCGAGTAGTGGTGTTCTCCACTTCGCTGGGTGATCCATGGCTTCTGCTGCTTAGAGAGCGAAAACAATTTCAAACCAAGTGAGACCTGGGTACCTTCCAGCAAGCACCAGGCAGGAGCAGAAGACAATTCAGCTATCTCACACAGAGGGTTCTCCTGTGATGTTTGCAAAAACACCGTGGATGGCGTACCTGGGTCTCCAAACTCCTGAATATAAAAGATTGTGGATTTATTTTCACAACCTGAAAGGGAAAAAAAAAATTAAAGTCACCCAGGAAGAAAGGTTGGCCTAGTATGGGTCATAAAACTCTCTAGTTGCCTACCTGAAATGAGTCGGGAACCTTAATCTGAGCAACATCTAAACCACACAATCTCAAGGGTAAAGCAAAGGTCGGGGGAACTCCGAGGAG
Source organism: Eumetopias jubatus (assembly GCF_037043125.1). Classification (NCBI taxonomy): domain Eukaryota; kingdom Metazoa; phylum Chordata; class Mammalia; order Carnivora; family Otariidae; genus Eumetopias; species Eumetopias jubatus. The sequence goes on from NW_028274807.1 coordinate 64,254,626, forward strand.
GTGATCTTGCCTTGTACATGTTTCCAGAACGAACCACAGCTCCCATGGAATAGTTCTGCTTAATGGGGACAATGAGACTTCGGTCAAAGCACAGAGAACTATCAGGGCCCTCAATATCCGCTGGCCAAAATTCAGATCCTCTTCAAAACATACCAAGAAACACAGAGCACCAATGAGGTCCTATTTTGTCCAAGGCAGGACTTAAATTACGAAACGACTTCCTTCTCAATACATTAACATAAAAAAGTGTCTCCATTCTTAAATGCCCTGCACAAAGAACATGTCTTAAACCGGCAGAGGTTCTGAATCAACAGAAAAATCTGTTAGTAAAAAGGGAAAAGACGTACTACAAAAATTACTTATTTATATTATGTATTACCATGGGAGGAAATTTTTTCAGGAAATTTATCAGAATTTAGAACTGAAAATGAATGTTGTGCTCCAATGTGATCTTCTGAGCTTGTCACCACAGACACAGTCCAATGCTACTCAGAAGACATTTGGGACCCCTTTTGGGAACCATCCCAGAGCTCATTTTCTAGCCTCACTTGACTGTTTTATTAGCCACACTCCATTTTAACCAGGATTAGCTCAAATTCACTTCTTTAGAATTTTATGAGTCATAACTCTGTTGATGACTCACCAGCCATGCTGGGACCCCAGGGAGGCTCCTTTGGAAGTAAGTATGCATCTTGGAGATAGGAGTGATGGTATGTTTATTTAAAAAGGCAGTCAGGTTGTTGGTAACTATTCCTACTGAGCTATCCCATATTAAGATAGTAGTAAATGTACTTACTTGCTGAAGAACAATTCCTCTTTTTTTCTTGTGTTTAAAAAAATTAAAAAAATCAAAGGATGAGGCCCCAGTTCTGAGATGTTCTTTTCTTGCCGTCTCCAAAATAATGGCAAGTTGCTCAGCTTTTCTTTGGGTGATATACCAGAGGTGGCAATCCCCCTTCCAACTTCCTTTTACTCACTAGAATATCTATCTGATGTTCTTTCACCAGAAGCATTTAAGTCAAAGCAGGAGATGGGTAGGGTATTATGTATAATTTGAGGAAGCTTGCTCTTGCTGTCCTTTTTTGTCAGCCACCTCCTCAGAGGGTGTGGCCAGGACAAACCACACAGCACCTCCCTCACCATCTCACACAAACCAAAAGTCTCAAGGGGAGAGAAGACTGTAGAGGGCAGCCTGGGGGTGAATGGGAGGCCAGGGTGGGGAGTTGGGGGGGGCATTGGCTTTGGCGGTAGATAGACTGTGAGCTTTGTGGGCCAGTAGTTTCTGAGTCTCAAGTTTTAACAACTAGTTACCCCTCTCTCCTCAACAGTCATGCCAATGCAGGAGTGAGCTGTCTACCTCATATGTCGTGGTCACTTTTTGGAGAGTGCTGGGTTCACTAGGCTGCCCTTAACTGCACTCCCACCCCCACTATCTTCACAGACAGGACTTCCGGCAGCCATGTTGGACAGGATCCCAGGCACCTCAGGTGAGCAAAATGACAGAACCAAGGGGTAGGGTGAGGAAGATTTTAGTACCACCCCCTTACCCCTTACCCCACCCCCAGACTCCCTGTTTTCAACCAGCCTGTGTAGAATTCTGGAGCATTCTGTGGGTAAACAGCTGACACATGCTGGTGCAGCTGACTGGTTTTGCACAAACAGAACCTGACAGCACTTTGCCTGGGCCTGCAACCTTTTGCAGTTGGCTCCTGGCCCTGGGGCTTCTCTTTTGCTTTGGCAGGGGTTACCCTTGCAAGTTCTGTACTTAAACATGTGCAGCCTGGGAATATGGGGTTAGTTAGTGTCCATGGGGCTACTCTTGACCAGAGGAGGTTGGAAGCTGACAGCTTCCAGGTGGGGAGTTCTGAGAAACATTTCATGAGGGTTTCCAGAAGGCCCCAGTGGGACTGAGTGCCAGCTGCCTGCAGCAGAAGCCAGCATGGTAAAGTACCCTTCTACTGGCTTTTCTTTCTTCCCTGTCTCAATCCTCCCGTTCTGTACCGCTGGACTACCTTCTCAATAAACTAGACCTTTGTTTCCAGCTTTGCTTTCTGGATACTCTAGGCTAAGGGAGGAGGGATGCTCTTATGGTAGAAATACAACAGTTTTCTATCTAAATTTGTAAAAGTAGAAAGGTGAGTCAATTCAGAGAAAAAAAAAGAAATGTAGATATGATACATGAATATGGTAAACATTGTGAATATGGTAGAGAAGTGTCTGAACTATTGACGTCAGGCTATTAGAAAGTAGCCTCTCCTGGCAAAAATCGCAGTGTAAGCTGCCATCTATCCTAGTATTTTTCAGTGTTAAGGAAGGCACTGAGGTCCCTTTAAATTAAAAGCTGATAGGGAAGGATGACTGTTGAGGCCCCTGGATGTCCACAGGGTGGGAGGAGTGACAATCATCCCAAAGGAAGAGAAGGAAAGAATAAAGCCTTTTCCACTCCATGATTGTGCTTAGGCTCTGACAAGGCCTGTGGTATGGCGGATACAGGACCTCACTAGGGGGAATATGTCCCAAGGCTCAGCTCAGGCCTCAAAAAACTGCTGACTGCATTTGAGACAAATCTTATGCACTAAGTGAGTGGCAGCTTCTCTGATGTGATCTGCCAGGTCCACTCCCACACCGGCCCTCCTGGTATAGCATCCACAGTGCTGTGCTTCCCTGCCACCCACAAGATACAGCTGTTTGGGCTACGGCAATGTCTTCAAACTGAGATAAACCCCCAAGGGCACCTGCAGATTTTCAAAGGGTATGCAGGCCCGGTAATTTTAAGAGAATCCATTTCCAGATTTCCAGTTTCTTTATGGATGCTTTTGTAAAACTTACCTGCAGTGGGAAGGACCTTGTCTTTCTCCCTATCAGAAGAAAAAAGGCTCTGACCTGACTTGAATATTACTAGGGTGCCATGTTCTGGAAAGTGAAAAAACTTTAGGGTGCCAAAGAAAGAAACAATTTGAAATAGTGGTGTCTTAATCAATGCTGCCTCCTTAAGTCAAGACAATCTAAGCCCAAGGGAGGGTCTCACGTCCCTCCCATCTTGTCCACATTTCTGTAGAGATAGAAACGTGGCATTAGACACAGATGTACTGTAGAGTGGGGTGGTAGGAGAGGTGGCAGCGTTTACTAAATAAACGTGGCCTCTTCTACTTCCTGTCTCTTGGCAAAGACACCATCTCTCCGGAGGCAGCCAGAAAGAGCAAAGAGAGTGTGGGTAGGAGACAGGGAAGGCACAGGCACCTTGCCTTGCCCCAGCGACAAGTTTGTGGCAGGGTTCAGTGGATGGCTGCTCTATCTCAGATTTGGAATATTCAAGCTCTATAAAGTATGCCAGGCAAACTTTCTATGACGGGGGCCCCCTGCATTTTCATCTTCTCTGCGAGGAAAAAAAAAAGCTTGGTGAGCATTTTTATTCATCTGTGTCTTGGTCTGAGTGTCAGCTGCATATTTTGAATAATGATGAGGAAGGATGTAGCAACTTCTACCTTACAGTCGCAGCAACCTTCAGCCTGTCAGTGGAGGGGCTGAAATCCTCATCTGGCTCCTCGCCCTGCTTCATTCAAACTGGCTTATAACCTGCGCCCAGCATGGGGTGGCCAGATCTAGCCTCTCAGACCATGGTGCTCCCAAGGGGTACCACAGTCTGCTTAAGCTGGTAGAAACGTCATCAGTGTGAAGACATTGAATTCCTCTTTGAATGCTGGTTCTCTGAAATGGAAGTCACTGGAATTCTTAAAAGGAGAAGAGAAGTGGACATTCAGAGTTAACCCTTGTCCAAACTGTCCCCACTGCCCACTGCCCCTCTTCTGCCTGCATTTGGCACTATAATCTCTCTGCCTGGAAACCTTGCGGGTTCCTTAACTTTCTAGATGCCTTTACTTGTCTCTTTGCCCATCTGAACATCTTCCTTCCTAAAAGGACCAGACCAAATGCCAGTTCCTCAAGAAGCTCTCGTTAACTCTTCTAATCCCCATCTGCTCTTTCCTTTCTCTTTGCTTCTAATGCATGTACCATTCCTTTGTCATGTCAAGCCAATTCCCCTCAAATTTATTGAGTTTGCACTGTGAGCCCAGAACTGTGCCAAGCACTGGGGATACAAAGGTGAGTAGAATGGGAGAAATAAGAACAAGGTGGAGGGACCCTAAGCAAAAGAAGCAAGCAATAGCAGAAGAAAGAAGCAGAGCAATCAGCTGAATTGGAGTCTGCAGAAGGGGAAGATGCCCTCCCCACCCCGTACCTCCCCCAGAGCAGTAGCTCAAATTCTGTAAGTCACTATTTCCTAAACTTGGATTGGGAGAGCCATCCACCAGTAGATTTGGAACCCTTCTTTGGCACACTTCCTACCAGATGGCCTCGGCCTCTCTCCTTCTCCCAGTCTTGTTGGGATTTCCCACAGGGAGGGAAGCTCAGCTGCCCAGCTGACTCCCCAGGCTCCCCTCTCTGGTTTGCGATGGGTCTCTGATGCTCAGCCCTGTAGCCCTGTTCTAACAGACTTCGCTGCTCACCGGCTGGCTCTCAGTGGGTAGAAATACAGCTTCCAGAAAATGGAAAGTAACCACTCCTGTGGTGAAGCCTGGGGTGGGGAATCTAAAAAGAGTTTAGGCAGATTTCCTAGTGGTGTCAGGCTCCTAGAGAGTCCCTCAACCCTGCCCCCATCCCCACCACGCTGTGGCCCCAAGAAATCAGTCCAAAGCTGGAGGGATTTAGTCTGAGAGCACTGTTAAAGCTCTTCACTCCATCAAATTCTGCCTTCATGGTGGGTACTTGCTCTCTGCAGAGGCTTCAAATAGATTCTTTCTCACATGCAAATAGCAGCTAAACGTCTGTGTAAGGTGTGCTTTAAATGGTGCTGTTTCTGGGAAGACCTGCTGAGAGATGAATTTCCCTCTCTTTTCAAGCCATGCAATGTCTCTTTAATTTTATGAATAAAATTCAACTACTACTCCCCCTCCCCCTTTGAAGTCTGATGATCTTCTGTTTTGACCTTTTGGTTTTCCCCTTCAGTTTATATTACATTGTCAATGAGAAGCAAATGGCAACCATTACTTCACTTTTCAGAAAAATATTCCACAAGGAAGAAAGAGGAGAAGGGGGAGGAAGGGAAGAGAGCGGGAGGAGGAAAAGGAAAAACTTGAAGGAGAAGGAAGGAGGAAAGTGAAGGAGGCCAATGGCTCCATTTTAGGAGTGGTAAATAGCTTGGTGTGTCTAAGCAGAGAATAACACACTACTGTTAAATCTTTAATTCCCACGACCTTTAATTCATTGAAGTTTGCTTTCGTGGCACTACACTGTCCCGTTCTGAAAGCACCAAGATCATTTCTGACTTTTTCTCCTGCCTGGTGGTTGGCTCCTTATTATGTTTCTCAGGGGACAAAGAAAATGAAATAGAAAACTGAAAAGAGTGACTTTTGTAAATTTGTTAAGGGCTCTGGTGGACATTGTGGCTGGGGGAGTGGCAGCCAAAGGCTGTCTTAATCCCCCCCCCCCCGAATCCTTAATTCCCCCATCCTTAATCCCCCATTCCTTAATCTCCCCCAATTCTTAATCCTCCCCAGTCCTAGAACAGGGACTGGCCAGTCCCTACCTTCAGGCACAGAAGCCTCAAGTCTTCAGGACACAGTGTTTGTCTCTTCCTTTCTTGAAGGACTGAGCAATAAAACGCTGCAAACTCCTTCGAAAGGCACCCTTTCTAGTTTTGTTCGAAAAAAAATTCTTCCCTAAACACAACCAAACTATCTCCTGCTTTACTTTAAGCTTATTTTCTCTCGTTCAGTCATCCACAGAAGGGGGGGGGAGGCATTTATATCCATTACAAGCTCAAAACAAACAGAAACACTTTAGGGTGATAAAGAATCATTATCCAGCTCCTCAAAACCACTAGATCTGTGTGAAAAAAAATTCGCTCTTTTCTCTGAGTTACCAGTTTAGCATCCTTTTTCTTATTCCTTGTTACTTATCTCTGAATCCATTTTCTACATTTAGTTTGAACCTGAATGTAGTAATATATCAATAAGGATTTGGGCTTATTTAGAAAGAATCCACAAAAATAATTCCTGGCCATGGTATGTCATATTCCCACCCATAATTACCACAATTTCCACTCAATATTTCCACGAATATTTTGTTGGCATTTTCATCATTCTGCAGGTGCATATTTAGCCAGTTGCTCCAGGCCGAGCAACTGTGCATCATTTGGGGAGAAAATGCCAACCTAAACTTGCATTTTTGGTTTTCTTTTTTTGCTTCTCCTGTGTGCTGTTTGGGTTATTTTTGGGCTTCTGGCAACTTTAGTTTATCTTTATCTTAATTATGCTTCAAAAATCAGCCCAGGTGTAATTTTCTCTGGATGCCTTCTCTGAACATTCTAAGCTGGCTATGTCTCTCATATCTGCTGACCTTGTACCTTGAACATTCCCTCTTGTCATAGTCTCATTGCCTAATGTCATTATACTCTACCAAGTCTCCACTATTAGTATGATTTTTGCCTTACCTCTGTAACTGCAAGGAGGACCTAGCAAAGTGCCTGGCACATCTTATATGCTATATTAGTAAGCATTCTCCAGAGAAACAGAACCAGTATGTATACACATGGAGAGAAACAGGTTTATTCTAAGGAACTGACTCACCTGATTGTGGAGTTTGGCAAGTTCAAATCTGCAAAGTAGGCCAGCAGGCTGGAGACCCAGGGAGGAGCAGATGCTGTAGCTGTGGATGCAAAATGAGTAACCCTTTTAGAATTTCTAAAAAAGAAAAGGAAGAGAGTTTTATCTGAGCCCAAGTTAGGACAGCTGCCTGGGATACAGTCTTCACAAAGAAGAGAGGGAACATTTGGTGTAGGGTTATGTACATTTTTACATAAAAAGTTACAAATTATTAGACAAAGAACACTTCAGAAAGTTGCAGACCTTAAGTTTCTAATATATGCAGGGCTGTAGGACTTTAATCTTATGGGAAGGAAGGAAATCCCTTGCTTTTTCTTGTCTTTTGTGTTCAGAAGACACCTTTATGGTGATTTTCTTTAACGAAGCAGATGGACAATGTGTGCTCTGGGCAGAAATAGAGCCCATGTTTTGAGGTCTTGTGGAATCAGTTTGACTTGGTAAATGTTGAAGTATAGCTTCCCTGGGAGCCCAGGAGCAGGGCGCACAAACATGAAAAGTTGAAAACTTCCTTTATATCAGGCCTGGAGACAGTCTGCTGGTAGAATTCCTCCTTCCGTGGTAGTCAGTCTTCTTTCCTATTAAGGCCTTCAACTGAATTGGTCAGGCCTGCTAATATCATGGAAGATCGTTGACTTTCCTTAATATCCACTGATTTCAGTGTTCATCTCATCTAAAAAATACCTTCACAGAAACATCTAGAAAAATGTTTGGCCAAATATCTGGGTATTACTGCTTTGCCCACGGTGATGTGCTCACCAAGACTTCTGGATTGAATTGCTGATACAGCACAATGTGAGCAGCTGCTTTGGGCCCTTCCAATTTCTCCTGTACTAGCTTTTTTCTGTTTTCTTCGAAGAAGCCTCTACTTCATTTTTTCCCCCCACTTTAAGTCATTTTAACAGATGTTTATTGAAGTCCTCTTCTGTGGTATGTTTTCCTTTGAATCTTTTTGTTATTTTGTGCCTGGCTGAGAGTTCAAGGGGCCCTGCCTTATAACCATTTCCTGTTAGCTAGTGCATGAGCTTGCTTTCTCTCTTTTTTAGGTTCTCATGCTCTGACTAGATGTGGTATTATGCATTCAGGACCATGAAGTGGCAAAGATTTGTTTAATACACTATTTTTCAGTTATCTGTGCTTCTGTTTTCCTTCAAATGAACCAGCTTTGATCTACTTTGGTTGGAGAACAACTGAATGTCAGGGCCTATTTTCTTTGTATCAGTATGAACGGGAGATTTTTCCAGAGGCATTATTTTATCTGAGCATTTGAAATCAATTATGTATCACTATATATAGTATAGTATTAGAAATAGGATATAAAGTTGTATATACAAAATGATCCAATTTTTTTTCAAAACACATGTGCATAAAATAAAGACTATATACAGAATGAGTGATGAAATATGAGTGGTTCTGTTTTTCCTATGTTTTCTAAAATTTCTTTATACACATAATATATAAAAATTCTAATTGTGGAAGATTAAAAGTTTCTACTTACTTCTGGCAAACTCTCCCATTACCGTACTCTTGAGAGATAATCATAATCATTATTAACAACTTGGTATGTATCCCTTCAGTCATTTCACACACACACACACACACACACACACACACACACACACACACACACAGAGCTCTTTTTTTTCCTACCTAAGACCGTATATATTCTTCATTCTAAAATTTAATTTTTTTTACCTAACAAAATTATCTCTCAGCTCTTTCTATGTGAGCTTGATTATTTACCCATAGTCTGCTGATTTAAATGTCTACCTCATGGTTTTGAACAGTTCCATAATTATGCCATGATTTAAGAGAAGGAAATGCATACTCCCATGTAAACAGATATTGAGGTTATTTTTAACTTTCTGCTATTAGAAACAATTCTGCAAAGAACATTCAGGAACATTTATCTTCATGAACATGTGTGGTTATATTTTTTAGGAGAAATTTTTAGAAGCTTTCCCAACATTTCTGCTGGAAATATGCATTACTTTTATCATTTAAAAAATGTAAACATTTTGTTAAAAAACATTTTAAAAATAGCATCAGTTAGCAACCTAAAATAAGGTTACACAGCTGGGTCCATTCCACGACAGAGGGTCCTGGGTCAGGGCCTAGCATATACCTGGTACACAGTAGGTGTTTAATGTCTGTAGGATATATAAAGATCACTCCCGGACATTGTTAACAACTCTTTATGAAAAGTACCATTATTTCCACCATACAGATGAAACATCTCAGAGATCAGGTCTGAGTCCCACAAGTTTGTTTCTCAGTAAAAGCCTCTAAATGACAAATACTACTGGACTGGTGAGTAATGAAATACTTGCAGTACGTCTCCTTCAGTAAAACTGGGGGCGAAGAACTAAATCTTCAACACCTCTGTCTTCCCGGCATCTACACTAATGCCTAGCACTAGTAAAATGCCACATAAATATTAGTTCTTCTTGGCAGAACAGGATTCACTCTTTCCTTTATGAACAAAAGCTTGGTTTTTGTATAAGTATCTACCTCTAGGGGAAGATGTTAGATCCTTGATCAAAGGGGAACTCATAATCTAACTTGCCTACCAGTGATTGGTTTAGTCTTGGAGGGGGCGCAGAGAGAGCCCTTCTTAACAGTTTCTTCATCCTTGAAAGAAGATACACAGCCTTTCCCATCAGACATTGTCTGTAATTGTAATTGGATTTTGTACCTGTCAGAGAAGTCAGCCTGGGGATAAAGCTAACACAGTGAGAAGAGCAGGGCAGGAAAATGGAAGGAACTGGATCCTTGATGATAACAAATAATTAACTCTGGGGATTTCTGCTTTCTAAGATATTTTTTTGTAAGCTAATCTAGACATGTCTAGACATTTTGTTATATAAGATAATAAGTGTCTTTATTATTTAAGCCTGCTGAGTATGGGGAGTGGTGGGAGGGGGGAGGGTAATGGTTATTTGCAGGTATTTGGAGCTGACAAATTGTTCTTTCGGTTTGCATGACCATGGAAATATTTCCCAGAAATATTTTCTAATTTTTGACCAAGGAGAAAAAAATGTCAGTAGGTCAAACTTAAAAATAAAATAGCCAGTTATTTTAGCAGCAAAATGAGTTTATTCAAGAATAGCAGAGGAATTGCAATTTGGGACACGTAAACTTCAGTAAAACATAGTCAAGACCCAGAGAACAAATGAGAGGGGACTGCTTTTACAGAGGAAAGGAGAAGGTTGGGCAGGGTGATTTTGAATGAAAGCTTACTGGAGGAGAGCCAGAGTTCAAGGTTGTGGCTACTTCTCAGTGGTTGAGATGTGGCCGTTTCTCATTGGCTGGGTTGTTGCTGGGCAAGGGGAAAATCTTCACTCCTACTGGGGTAGTGAAGTAAGCTTCTTTCTGTCTGGGTATATAAAATAAACTGCAATGCGTGGTACGTGCATGAGAGCTTCCCTCTTCAGGGCTGCCTGACTCTGTTTTGAATGAAGCCTTCTTTTATTCATTTGCACATTTCCCCCTTTTGTTCAAGATGTTTCCTTGAAAACATCACTGATCAGGATCCAGGTTTTCTGCATTTAGTGGTTTTGTCCCTTGGTGCCAGGAAGGACCTTTCCTGGTTGTCATGACTCATGTCAGAGGGGAAGTGCACAGGTTGGAAAACACTGAGGTCACATTTGAGTAACAAGGAAGGGTAGGAGGGGGAACTCTTAGGCATCTCCCATCTAAAGTTTATATCTTATCAGGGTCATAAATAACGATTGGAGATCATCTTGAAGTATTGAGTTAGCATCACCCTGTTGGGCATGTTGCTTCTATAGAGGCTTGACAGGCAATAGGTACAAAGTTTAAAAATGATTACACAGAACAAAATTAAAAGTAATGTGACAAATCCAGTTTGTGTGATGGCTCTAACCCAGGAGCCCAAACCTGAAGGTAACCAGAGAAAGAGGCCAAAGGACCATGGATCATTACATGAAATTTATTGTAGCCAATGTGCTTGTTCCCTAATTTTGTGCAGTTGGGGGTCTAATTCCCCAGAAGAATTTATCCATATATGACAGGTGGTATTGCCTATTCAAACACCTCCTTGTTCAGCAAGTAAATAATCGAGGGCTATTCAATTATCCAAAACTACTTTAGGCAGCAAGTCAAGTGATTAGTTCTGGGCTGCTATTGCCTTGGCTGTGGTTGGCTAACTCTCCCAATATTAGGGAGAGATTCTTGATCATCTCTCCCTCAGCAAACCCAGAGTCCTGTATGCCTCCTAGAAATTTCTGTTTAAGATGGCCATGAGGGCTTAATGGAGTGGACCAGTGGTAGGCTTCTGATTTGTTATGAAGAGAAAACAGAATGGCAAATACAGGAAGAGCACAATGCCCTTTCATCCTCCAGCTGTCAAGACGGTGAGGTGCCCAAGTATAGAGGCCATTGCAAAACCTCCTCATATAAAGGAGTAGCCAAGTCATGTACATAGGGCTCCCTCATAAGTATTAGCATTTATGGACTTTGTTGCTAATAGAGGCATTAGCATCATTCAGCCAAGACTCAAACACTGTTATTATTACTTATTGAAAGACTACCCTAACACATGGATTTAACAGCAAGCCTACAATAGTCTGATTTATGCTGACTGCTCTGCAGTATCTTTTATATATATTTTTGATGCATCTCGTTCTCCCACCCCAGGATTGGGTTAAATTGAGGCAAGGAACAGGGGTATGTGGGTTTAGTATTCTGACTTTATAAAAGGGACCTGTGGAAAAATTTAGGCATACAGTGGCATCTGGGATTTCAGCAAAATTCCTTACAGGGTAAACGAAGGAGTCCCTGCTGTCAGGACAGACCGAGGTTTCTGATGACAAATCTGACAGTTGGAGAGGTTCCCCCCGTTTTACAAAGGATTGGCAAATGCAGGCAAGGGCATTGTCTCCCCATGAAAGAGAGGGTGAAGAAAGAGACAGTGAACAAGGGAAGGAAGGTTTATAGGCCTGGTCTGGTCATCATAGGAAAGTGGACTTCTTCAGCTGCCATCTGCTTCAACTCCTGGAAATTTTCAGGTCACCAGTTGATGTGCAGGCCCAACTTGGGGTTTGTTCAGTCTTTAGTGTGACACATGGATTATTCCCAGGGGTTATTCTCTGGGGTTTAGCAGCACTGGGGTTGGTTAATGGTACCTGATGGGGGTCCCTCCAATGAGGTTGAAGAGAGTCTTTCTGGAGCTGTCTTTTCCAAGAGACAAAATCTCTGGGTTATAAGGAGTGATGCTTGACGTCTTCATCCCTGGGGAGTGTACTGTGGAAGGATTCTTCTACTAGAGCATGGTTATTTTCAACAGAAGCAATTAGGCCTTTACAGTATTGAAATATATCTCCTTTCATCAGCTGTAGATCAGTGGAAACAGGAGCCATGTGCAGTGGGAACCCTGTGATTATCTCACAGGGTGAGAGTTTCTGGGTTCCAGAAGGTGTGGATCTGAGACTTAGAAGGACTGATTTGGCCAGGGTATTTGAAGAGTCTCTACAAATTTTGCCAACTGAGTCTTTAACGATGCTACTAGTGCATTTAACTAGATGTGAGGATCGAGGGTGGTAAGCACAAAGTGTCATAGAACTGTCCAAATAGTACAGACCTTTTGAAGCACTTGGCCAATGAAGTGAGTTCCCCAGTCACTATGAAGTTCAAGGGGGGTTCCCCAGGTAGGGATAACACTTTCTAATAGGATTTTAGCCATAGAAGAGATAGTAGCCTGCCTACAGGAAAAAGCTTAGTCCAGTGAGAAAACATACAAACCATGACTAAAACGTAATTTTATCCCTGAAGTGGGAAAAGTTGAATGAAATCCATTTACCAAACTTCGAATGGCCCATTGGGGAATTTAAAGCGTCCAAGAGCAGTTGTATCTTGTATTTCTCTATTTTGTATTTTGGACTAGCGGGGCAAGCAAAATAGGCACTTTTTGCAGTTCTTCGTTATTTCCCCACCAGTGTGGGTTCACAAGAGTTATGATCTTATCAGTGAACCAATGAGTCAATGCATGTACAGTAGTCAGTAATGGGACTTTTAAGGCCTCCGGTAGGTCTGGGTTTCTATTTGGGCCAAACCAAAGTGCTCTTTTTATTGAACAAACAGTTATTAGGCTTCCAGTTTTGTTTTCCTTTTTCTGGGGCCAATTTTTGAACATCTCTAGTAAATTTTTCCAGATTATCATTGGGGGAACATCCCCGTGGACCATGACAGAGGCTTGGTTGTTGGTTCTTCTGAGTGCAGTGTGTTCTTGGTGGAAACATCAGTGAGGTGTTTGGAATGCCCAGGGACCTGAAAATAGCCAAAGTGGCCAGTAGAAGTATGGCATCTAATAATATGGCATTTTGAAGGTGAGAACCATTTTAAATTTTATCTTTGTTGGAAATAAGGAAGCCTCGCTGTTTCCACAGCATTCCAAAGTCATGAGCTACTCCAAAGGCCTATCTCCTGTCAGTATAGATATTTGCAGTTGGCCCTTGGCTAAATGCAGGCCTGAGTGAGAGCATACAATTCGGCCTGTTGGGCTGAGGTAGCCAAAGCCAAAGGCCACCTCAAGAACTTCAAAAGGGAGTTGCAGTTGTATAGCTCACACAATATATATCATTTTCACCTTTTAAATAAGAAACATCAGTAAACCGTGAAAAGTCAGCATGATAAAGCAGTTTCCTGTAAGTCATTATGGGAGTCAGAAGGTGATTTGTATTAAGCAGTAGTGAGAGGTTTTTTCAGGGGAGGAAGGGAGAAGAATCGCAGGGTTAAGGTTATTACAGTGAGGAAGAATCTGAGAAGTGGTTAGCAAGATTTTGCAGGAGGTGAGGCGACTAGATGAAACGTGTTGAGTATGGTGAGAATTTAGAAAGGCTTCTACCACATGGAGTCCCAGAATAGTTGGGGCCGTGGGGGAGGGGGGGCGGGAATCTTATGGTTATTTCTTCAGTGGCCTTGACTAAAAGGACTGTGGCAGGAATGGTCTGAGACAAGGGAGGGTACCTTGTACAGTAGGGCCTCGCTGGTGGCTATAATAAATGCCCTTTGGGTAAGTGTGGTCCCCATGTTTTTGGGTGAGTACCATAAGAGCATTCCATTCTTTTTAACATACAAAAAGGAAAAAAGAGAAATTGATCATTGGGATATCCAAGGGCGGAGGGATTTATTAAGCTTTCCTTTAAGGCTTTAAAGGCTAAGTCATGTTGATCTTCCTAAATAATATGGTCAAGTTTGTAGTTTTTTTAGTAAAACATCTAGGGGATGGGCCATAAGAGAGAGATTTGGACAATTTCCACACTCAGTAGCTAGCTAGCCCCCCCAAAAACCTCATAGCTGGTACTTAGTTTTGAATTTTGGGAAATTCAAGATGTCATGAAGCCTATTTGGATCTAAATGTAGTCCTTGTTCCAAAATCAGATGCCCTAGATATCAAACCTGAGTTTGAACAAAGCACAATTTTTCCTCAGAGACTTTATGTCCCTTTAAAGCTAAAAGTTTTAACAGATGGATGCTGTCCACCTGTGAAGAGGCTTGGGAAAGGGATCAGAGATGGAAGTCATCTACATATTGTAATATGGCAGAACCTCCAGGAAATTTTATATCATCTAGATCAGCCTTCAAAATTTGTGAGAAGTAAGAAGAGGTTTCAGTAAAACCCTGGGGCATTACTGTTCAGGTGCACTGTTGTTCTTCCCAAGTAAAGGCAGAGCCTTTGGCTGGCCTTATGCACTAGAATACTAAAGAAGGCAGTAGATAAACTAACCACAGTAAAAAAAATGTGCTTTCCGGGCGCCTGGGTGGCTCAGTCGGTTAAGTGACTGCCTTCGGCTCAGGTCATGATCCTGGAGTCCCTGGATCGAGTCCCGCATCGACTCCTGGATCGAGTCCCGCATCGGGCTCCCTGCTTGGCGGGGAGTCTGCTTCTCCCTCTAACCCTCCCCCCTCTCATGTGCTCTCTCTCTCTCAAATAAATAAATAAAATTTAAAAAGTCTTTTTAAAAAATGTGCTTTCAGTGGGGATGGAGGCTAATAAAGTATGGGAATTAGTAAAACAAGGTGGTGAAGGATGACAACAGTTTATGGCTCAGAGGTCCTGGACAAAACTCTATCTGCAGCCATTCAGTAGCATGAATGAGTCAGGAGTCCAAGTTATAGCAAGGTTCACAGGCACCATAAAGTAAAAGGAAACTAATGGCTAAGAACAACCCTAGTTATTATTTATATTCAAGCCAAAGAAACACTTTTTCCATGGATTCTTGTGGAAAGAGCATTATGTAATATGAACAATATCCTCAACAGACATTTTAAACTGAAAGTTATGAGTTTGATAGGAATGCTTATTAAAAATGTCCCTCACCAGGGAACTTTGACTACACCCTCAGAGGTGGACAGTGATTTGATTTTTGCAAACAATTAAAAATCACTTTGGCTAAGGTTGAAGGTGGAGGTGGGGCCTTAACTGGAAAAGAGCACAAGGGAACATTTTGGAGTAATGAAAATATTCTGTATCTTGACTATGGTTACTCAGGTATATATATTTATTAAAACTCACTGAACAGAACACCAAAGGAGTGCATTTGCATCTCAATTAAAAACAAAATTCTCAAGCCAGGTCTGGGTAATTACAGCCAGAAAGATAGGGATAGCAAATTAAAATTTTGGACAAGTATATAGAATACTTACATATGGTGATTCTCATTCTCTTCAAGGGTGACATAATTAATTTAGCCAAACAAAAATACTGTTAGTTTTTCTTTGCTTTTATTTACTATCAGGGTGCAAAAATTCTAAACTGCTACCAAATAAGAGTTAAAATTAATCCTTACAACCACCATTTAGAAGTAGGTGCCATTATTTTCCCATTTCATGGGAGGGGTTCGGAACCCGGACAAAGGTCTTGCACTCAGCACCCTTTCCCCAGTATTTGGCCACACACTGGCTCACCATAACCCACAAAAGCTGGGCAGACGAAAGGCCCAGGCGTCTGCAAAGGGCTACAGGTGAGTCATCGTCACTCAGTCTGTGAGTCTGGTTGTCTGAGCCGCGACGTTCCGAAATGCCAGGCGCTGCCCGGAGCCGTGGCCAGCCCAGGTGGCCGGTGACGCAGCTCCCCCTCGGCCCTGCCCGGACGCAGAGGGCCACACCGCTGCCGGGAAGTCGCGCAACACTTGTCCACGGTCCGTCGAACCTGGGCCCCCGAACGCGGCTGCGCGGCTCCGCCCTTTCCTTGTGCGCTCCGCTCGCGGCGGGGTGGCTCTGCGCCTCCACACACCGGACGCAGCCTGCCCTCTCCGCTCACCCTGAACCCCCGGCGCTCGGCCCCGCCCTCGCCTCGCGCGCGCTCCAGGACCGGCCAGCAGGTACTCCTCCCCGCCGTCCTCCCACAAACCCGCGGGCGCCCGGCTCCCGGCAGTGCCCGGGGTCCCGCCTGCCCTCCTCCCCGCGATTCTTGCTCGGCCCTGCCCCCGCGCGCGCGCCTCCGCCGGAGACCCGCGCGTTCAGCCCCGCGTCCCGCCTTACACGGCGGTGACCAGGCGCCCACCCAGCCCCTGTCCAGGCGTCTTTCCCCACCACCACTACCAAAAAAAAAAAAAAAAAGAGAGGATCGCCGGGAAGCCGCTGCCCAGACCTTAGTTTTGAAGTTTTGAATTTGTTTGAATATATAGTTATAGTTTGGGGCCAAGAATGTAAACGGTAGAAGAGGAGGCTAGGGAATAGTGGTGTTCTGAAAGCGGGAGGCTGAGAGCAATACGTGTAAATGTTAAAAGAGAATTTCCGAGGAAAGAAATGGTCATCGTCCCCCACCTCTGCTTGCCCTTCACAAAAACACACTTTCGGGTAGAGCCAGAAGGAATGGCAGGACATTGGGAGAGGGCATACAGGGGGTTAAAAGTTGGTGCTTAAAAGCCAGCTAAGCTTGGGCTGCGAAGGTCTCAGCGCAAGACGGGAGCCCCCACTCTCCTATTCATAGATGGGACAGTCAAGGTCCAGAGTGGGTGGCTTGTCCACAGTCATACACCTGACTCTTGGCAGAGCCAAGTCTAGTAGCCCGGAACTCCAGTTCCTAGGTATCGTTTGTAAATCATAAAATATGTAAACAACGTTTTACAGATAGCCTTTGTGAATCAAGAAACTCAGTAAGGTCAGTATCTCTGGTTTGGTATGCTCAGCCGGTCTTCATCATTTACTCTTATCCAGGTGCTTGCCAGCCTGCACTCCCTGGCCCACAGCAGTGCAGTCCACCCGCAGGGGGACCGTTTAAAAGCGCCTGGCCCCTGCAGGTGAAGGAGGTGGGTAGAGTTGGGACAGACGGTGGAGGGCTTTGAACATGAATGCTGCAGGCAGTAGGACACAATGGAGAATTGGAAATGCACCTCCGGGAAAACCAGCACTTCATCAGGGACTAAATTTGTGGAGGGAATATTAGCTGAGATCCTAAAACTCTAGAAGTTAAATCATTTAGCAGGAAGACAAAATTAAAATGTTGCTGTTGAAAGGAAGGTTGTGGGGAGAAAGTATTCTAGTTCAATAAGAGAAAAATCTTTTCCCCTGGTTGTGTATGAATAAAAATGGTGCTTACTATGTGCTAAGCACTGTTGTAAGTGCTTTACAAAAATTTATTTACTTCTCACAACAAACCAATGAGGTTGTTACTATTTTGTCACCATTTTAGAGATGTAGAGGCTGAGGCACAAAGAGGTTGCCCAAGGTAAGTAGATCTGTGCTGAGGAGGAGTGACCTGGAGTCAGAAGATTCCGGTCTCAGTGCCTCCATCACTGGTTGTGTGAATTTACCCTCTCTGAGCCTCAATTTTCTTATCTGTGAAATGTGTATTGTCATCCCTCCCTACTACTGAGACAGAATGTGCAGGTGCTTTGCAAACTGTGCATTGTGATGCCAGTGGAAAGTACTACTGTTTAATAAAGGAGAGGTACACTTCCAAGGCCAAATCCCAACTAAAAAGAGAAAATGATGAGCTTGGTTTGACTCGCAGAATTTAATGGGCTTGCTACTCACAGAGAGGCAAAGATGGAGTCATAGTTAAAATCGTTGGCTGTAAAGTCAGATGGACCTAAGCTGGAATCCCAGCCCTGCCACTTAGTAGCTCTGTGACCTAAGATAAGGCACATCACGTTTCTGATACCATGTTCTCTTGGTGATCCTCAATGTACTCACCTCTAAAATGGGTCTAATACATTCCTTATAGAGCAGTTGTGAGGATTAAATGAGATCCACTTAATACAATGCCCTACAAGTAGTGAGTGCTCAGTAACATGTAGGTAGGCCTGTTAAGTTTTTCTGATTCTTCTTTTTCCTTATCCTCTGTATATCTTAATATTCCCACAGAGACAGCCTCACCATGTGTGAGGGACTGATGGAGAGGTATGTGGCTGCCATGGTGCTGAGTGCAGCTGGAGATGCCTTGGGGTACTTCAATGGGAAGTGGGAGTTTCTCCGGGATGGGGAAAAGATTCACCAGCAGCTGGCCCAGCATGGTGGGTTGGATGCCATCGATGTGGAGAGGTGGAGAGTCAGTGATGACACGGTGATGCACCTGGCCACGGCTGAAGCTCTTGTGGAAGCCGGCAAAGTCTTGGATTTGGCTCACCTATATGCCCTACTTGCTAAGCATTACCAAGACTGCATGGAAGACATGGATGGCCGGGCACCAGGTGAGTGTGGCCAGTGGAGGTCACGGGCAGGTAGAGAATAAAACAGGCCCAAGGCACTCATTAAAAATGTTGACTTAGATTTAAATATCAAGACGACAATTGTTTTTTATAGTTGCGATAAAAATAGAAACAACCTAAATGTTCTCTAATTTTTTAAAATTATGGTGACGTGTTCACAGCCATTTAAAATTATGCAGATAGATATTGACTGATATGGAAAGATATTATATATTAGTAAAAAAAGAGGCTTACAAAACATAGGGCACCCAAAGGCACGTTGTTGCTCTGAACCCATTGCTCCTTTTCTGAGCCTGGTAGTCCTCACTCTAGAACGTGCAGCCTCTTTCTAGCATTCAGATCTCCATTGGTCAGGTTCTCATTGGGTTCTCTAAGGGCTGGGGCTCTGAATCTGATGGTTTTGATGGGGCCACTAGCTAGCTGGTTAAGTGATTTTGAGCAAGGTTTTTAAGCTCTGAGCTTTACCTTAGTCATTTAAGAAAAGATAATCATATGTTAAACCTATCTTTTTGAGTTATGATGTCTCAGTAATAACTGATAAAGATTCCAAGACTCTATATGAATTTGATTCTTGTATCATCAATCTTCTCATGCTGGGGGTTATATAGAAAGTAAGGAACAGTGTTGGCTTGGGGTTTGGAGTCTGGGGGCATTCATCATATTTTGGGGGCTTTCCCTGTCCATCAAAGAAACAGAGACAGAACTTGGTTGTTTCCTCCTGCGGGGGCCTTTGCTTTGGTTACACTGACCCTCTCCTCTCCCCGACTCTTCCCAGGGGGTGCTTCAGTGCAGAATGCCTTGCTGTTGAAGCCAGATGAGGCCAATGGCTGGAGGATTCCCTTTAACAGCCACGAGGGTGGCTGCGGGGCTGCCATGCGTGCCATGTGCATCGGCCTCCGGTTCCCTCACCGCAGCCAGCTGGACGCACTGATCCAGGTGAGCATCGAGAGTGGCAGAATGACCCACCATCACCCCACAGGCTACCTGGGAGCCCTTGTTTCTGCTCTTTTTACAGCCTTTGCTGTGAATGGCAAGCCTCCCAGGCAATGGGGAAAAGAACTGATGGAGGTGCTACCAGAAGCTAAAAAGTACATTATCCAATCAGGCTACTTTTTGGAGAAGAATCTTCAACACTGGTAAGTTGGTAGGTGCACGCTCCTGCTGGAAAATGATTGAATCTGGGGGGTGCCTGGGTGGCTCAGTCATTTCACCATCTGCCTTCAGTGCAGGTCATGGTCTCAGGGCCCTGGGATCGAGTTCCACATTGCGCTCCTTGCTCAGCAGGGAGCTGGCTTCTCCCTCTGTCTTTGACTCCCCCCATGCCCCCTCTTTCTCATGTGCCCTATCTAAAATAAATAAATAAAATCTTAAAAAAATGATTGAATCTGAGTGTGCACGTGCATGCACATGTATGCTTAGAATTCATAGATCAAAGCAACCATCCTGGTTTTCACCATCCATTTTTGTTATCTCCTGCATCCAGCACCGCCCTCTCCCCCCGCCACCTGCTAACGGTTTCAGGTTCAGTGCCTGCAGTGGTTGCCACCAAGTAGCCAGTGAAGACCTCAATGAGTAGTACACCTGCAGCACTTCCCTATTGTGTAGGGATCCTGTTCTGTATCCCAGCCTTCTGTCGGTTTTGTGGCTATCCTGTACTGCGAAGTTCATACTGCTGTGAACTTTCCTGCTTATTCCTGGAACTTGTTTCTTCAGTGTTGTCATGACACAGTGTTTTAAAATCCTTCGTTACAGTGCCCAAGAGATTGGTTTTTTTCACTAGTTAGTTCATAAGCAGTAAAGCCACAGTTTCCCTTTTTGGTGAGTTCGTGTCACATCACCTTTCTTAGAATAAAAAGGTCTAGAATCTTTCTATGAAATCACCTGTGGTCATGATGTTCCAAAGTTCTGTATTGAAAAAGCAATATAAGTGTATAAGGAGATGATGTGTTAATTAGCTTATCATAATCTTTTTACTATGTATTTGTATATTATATCATGCTGTATGCCTTAAATTTATACAAGTTTTAATAAGAAAATAAAGTGGGGACATAGGTGGCTCAGTCGGTTAAGCGTCTGCCTTCAGCTCAAGTCATGATTTCAGGGTCCTGGGATCAAGCCCCTCAAAAGGGCTTCCTGCTCAGTGGGGAACCTGCTTCTCCCTCTCCCTCTCCCTCTGCCTGCCGCTCCCCCTGCTTGTGCACACGCGTTCTCTCTCTCTCTCTCTCTCTCTCTCTCTCTCTGTCAAATAAAATTTAAAAAATAAAGGGGCACCTGGGGGCTCAGTCAGTTAAGCTTCCAACTGTTGATCTCAGTTCCAGTCTTGATCTCAGGATTGTGAATTCAGAACCCGCACATTGGGCTCCACACTGGGCGTGGATCCTACTTAA
Source organism: Eumetopias jubatus (assembly GCF_037043125.1). Taxonomy (NCBI): domain Eukaryota; kingdom Metazoa; phylum Chordata; class Mammalia; order Carnivora; family Otariidae; genus Eumetopias; species Eumetopias jubatus. Next base: position 64,275,347 of record NW_028274807.1, read on the forward strand.
AAAAGAGAGAGAGAGAAAGAAAGAAGAAAAGAAAAGAGAAAGAAAGTAAAATAAATAAATTTCACCCTTGGCAGGTGACACTTGACACTATTCTCAATTCAGGAAAAATAGACCTTCATTTCTCACCTTTAACTTCCTGTGTATCTTCTTTATTTAGCAACAGGTATCAGTGCCTTGTTTATATTAATCTTTGGCAAAAACTTATTGAACAAATTCCTCTTAGAGCTCATTTTGAGTTTCTAATTACAATTTTGATATTAGCACAAGAAGTTGAAGTCATCTTTGAATTTTCCCTGTTCACACATCTATCTGGTACCTTTCCTTATGGCTCTCAAATTTGTTTTTTTAATTGACTATAGAATTTTTCCTTCCTACAGGTCCTACTTCCAAGACCAATGGGAAAAATACCTAAAACTTAGAGGGATTTTGGATGGCAAGTCAGCCCCTATGTTCCCCAAGCCCTTTGATGTGAAGGAGAGGGATCAGTTCTATACCTCGGTGAGCTACTCTGGCTGGGGTGGCAGCAGCGGGCACGACGCCCCCATGATTGCCTACGATGCCATCCTGGGTGCAGGAGACTCCTGGAAGGAGCTTGCCCACCGAGCCTTTTTCCATGGGGGAGACAGCGATTCTACAGCTACTATTGCTGGCTGCTGGTGGGGAGTTATGTATGGTCTGAAAGGAGTGAGCCCCTCCAACTATGAGAAACTGGAATACAGAAACCGGCTGGAGAAGACAGCCAGGGCTTTGTATGCTCTGGGGTCAAAGGAAGACACTATAATCACCCTTTAGGGAGATGTGACATCATTTCTTATGGTTTTTTTTCCTCTTGTGTGGTCCAGTTTCTTTTCATTTTTCCCCAAGTCAAGAGTTTTAACCTTGTACTCCAGGAATTGTGAGATGACAAGTCCCTTGAGCACCTGAAGCTCATCTTTCCAAATTCATCCTGTTCCCCCCCAAATCTGTCCCTCTTTCTATCCTGAAGAATCTTTATCTCAGTTGACGGGGTCAGCGTCTCCCCAAGGTAGAAGTCTCCAAGCCTCATATTTGAGTCTTCATGTTCATTGTCTAAACTTTGAGTAAGTTTTTTCTGTTTGTTTCAGGTTGAGTTCCTCAAAATTGGGCTCTGAGACAAGGATTTAAGTACAAGTCATTTACTGGGGAGGTGATTCCAGGAAGCAATAGGAGAATGGGGAAGGGAGACAGGGAGGGGAGGGAGGCCAGTAGAAGGTACAGTACTGAGCACGTCACCACTGTGGGCAGTTGGGACTTAGTCCATTAGGTTCTCTGTGTAAGCCACTGCCCAAAGGTGTCCCACCTGAGGGGCAAGCAAACCTGAGGTGTTTATCTGCCCCCCTCCATCTGACAGTGGTTGAGGACCTGTCCTCGGGATGCTAACTCCCTGGTACTTCTTGGCTTGCCTCTTGTGCCAGCCAAACCCAGATGTCTTCAGGCAAAAGACTCAGAGATGCTTGCAGTGGCAAGCCATACAGTGCATGGGAACAGTGAGGGTGATATGTGGGGTCCCAACAGCATCTGCCAGGTGGTTCTGCCTCCTCAATATCCTTCACATCTACTATCTCTTTTACCTTTTTGCACCAACCATCTTTCAGCTGGATTTCTGCAGTCCAAGCTACTCAGGTCTGGGGAGGTGCTACTCCGAGCTGTACCCTGTACATCACTGGACGTGACACTTCACGTATTGCCAGTTTTGTTGTTGTCCATCTGTTGTCTTTATTCTCCTCCACACACAACCTAGCATGGTGCCTGGGAACACGGGAGTTACTGAGTCCATATATATGAAATGAATGTTGTTCATTAACCCGCCTGGTGCCTTAATCCAGTCTTCCTTTCCTCCTTGCCCTCCAGAGTTCTCTTTACAAATAACAAGTCAGTCATGCCGAACTTTTGCTCGTGTTCCAGTGAATGCACACCCCCTTTCTTCATTTCTTGATGCTATTCCCTCTCCTTTTTCACCTGGTAGGTTCTTTTCTTTTTTTCTTTTTTTACTTTAATTTTATTATGTTATGTTAGTCACCATACATTACGTCATTAGTTTTTGATGTAGTGTTCTATGATTCATTGTTTGCATATAACACCCAGTGCTCCATTCATCCCCTGGTAGATTCTTAATCATCCTTCAAGCCCCAGCTCAAGTAGAACCTTCTAGGTGAAACCTGCTCTGATTGTTTGGACACTTGGCCACTTTCTCCTCATATGCCCACAGCCTTCTGTCTCCAGCCCTGTCATCACACTGATCCTGTTGTGTGGTCATTGGGTGTCTTCTGAGGACAATCTCAGCTTCCTTGTGAGGAACTGTCTTGTTCTCTTTGTGCCCTCCCTGCCTGGCCCATGAGAGACGTTCAATAAATATTTACTTTGGAAGTTCATCATGTTGTGTGGATGTGAATGCTTTCAACATGCAGTTCCACATCTGTTTCAGACACCTGCTACTTCATGGTTGCCCGGAGTGTCCTGTGGTGCACTGGGAGAGATGGAGAGTCTGATGCTTTAACCATGCACCTGTGCCGACTCGCATGAGACAAAGCTCTCAGCTCCGTATTTGCAGCAGGACTCCAGCAAAGGCATGGGACTTATAAGTCTTTTATTCATAAAGAGAGAAGGGAATTCCAAAGTTCATTTTCTGGCTCAAAAAACTCTCCTATGTGTTTAAATATTTCAGAAAACAAACATGTTTTAAATATTACGAGTACAAAAACAGATTCTTCAGTAAGACAACCAACCAGAGTTGCAGACTTCCAAGGATGCTGGGCTACAAGTCACAGAACAATGTAATAACTTCTTAAATTCCTGTGTCTTAAAAGACTAGTTTGTATAAATATTCTGAGTACAGTTTTAGAATCATAGAAAACACATAGTATATACATTTTTATGCAAGATTCCTGAGAAGAAGATTAGTAAGTTGGAGACCCTCATGACTACTTTTGATTTCCCACTTGATAAGATCTCACTTTATAGCTCAGAACAGTGGGTGCTTTTCTGCAGATGTAAGAAAAGTGGAAACATTTCTCGTCTTTCTGAGGTTTCTTTTCCCAGTAGTTAGGAACCTCCACTTTCAAGGTGGAACACTAGAATTCTTTTAGCACTAACCAAACAGCAGACTTGGGTTGCTTAAATCTTAGAGTATAGGAAAGAGCAGGAGAGAATTTTAACAAGTGGAATCTGAGGCATGACCTGTTTTACCTCTGTACTGGCTTGGTAAATCATCTGAATTTAGTGAGAAACAAACATGAAATGATTTCATTTTTCCCTCATTACTGCCTTCAGAGTACCCTGTTGAAGCTGCTTCTCCTATCCCTTAGCAGATCACATAATTTTTGGTCTTTTGGTGGGGAGTGGGGAGCGTATAAAACCCATTCCAGTTGATCCCAGTCCAGTGTTTTTTTAAATTTCAGCTTCATTGAGGCCTAATTGACACATATAAGGTAATTAAGTACATCCTGGTGATTTGATGTACATATACATTGTGACTAGACTCCCCCCATCTAGTTAATGAACACATCTATCACTGCACATATTTATCTTTTTTGGAGGGGTTGCGGTGAGAACATTTAAGTTCTACTCTCTTAGCAAATTTCAATTCTACAATGCAGTGTTATCAACTGTTGTCACCATGTTTTACCTCAGATCCTTGGACCTTATTCATCTTCCAGCTGAAAGTTTGTACCTTTTTACCAAACTCTCCCTATTTTCCCACCTCCCAACCCCTGGCAACCACTTTCCTACTCTGTTTCTATGAGTTTGACTTTTTTTTTTTTAAGATTCCACATATAAGTGAGATACCATGCAGTATTTGTCTTTTTTTCTGTCTGGCTGTTTCACTTAGCATAATGCCTTAAAGTCCATCCCTGTCATTGCAAATGGCTGGATTTCCTTCTTTCTCGGGGTTGAATGATATTACATTGTATGTATATATATATATATATAACATCTTCTTTATCCATTCATCTGTTGACACTTAGATTGTTTCCATATCTTGGCTATTGTAGATAATGCTGCAGTGAACAAGGAAGTACAGACCATTTGAGACCCTGCTTTCCTTTGGATTTTTTTTTTTTTTTTTTTTAAAGATTTCATTCAGGGCGCCTGGGTGGCTCAGTTGGTTGAGCGACTGCCTTCGGCTCAGGTCATGATCCTGGAGTCCCGGGATTGAGTCCCACATCGGGCTCCCTGCTCAGCAGGGAGTCTGCTTCTCCCTCTGACCCTCTTCCCTCTCGTGCTCTCTCTCTCTCTCTCTCTCATTCTCTCTCTCAAATAAATAAAATCTTTAAAAAAAAAAAGATTTCATTCATTTATTTAAGAGAGAGTGCACGTGCCACAAGTTGGGGGCAGAGAAACAAGCAGACTCCCCACTGAGCGGGGAGACCAGTGTGGGGCTAGATCCCAGGACCCTCAGATCATGACCTAAGCTGAAGGCAGACACCCAGGTGCCCCTGATTTCCTTTGGATTTATACCCAGAAGTAGGAATTCCAGTCCAGTTTTATCAATTCTAAAACTTTGATGTCATGCCGTCCTCCCTCCCCACCATCAATCCTGGGCCCAAGGAACTTGGAGGAGAAATGGGGACATTCCTCCCCACCCTCTTCTAGGCTCCTTGCTCCTCTCAAGTGTTGCCCTGAGATCTTTCTTACTGGTGGAGCACTGGTGGGAAAGGCTCAAGACAACTGTCTTCTGAGGAGTCCACTCAGCCCAGAGGAAGCTCGTCCTTCCTGCTCACATCCTGCGGTGGGAGTGCAGTCTTCCCACCTGCTGCTGTCTTGCATTTCCGCCCAGGCCTCTCAAATAGGCCCTGAGACATCCAACTCAGAAATAGATGCCGATGTGACCTTGATGTGGTCACCTTCAATCTCGGGTAGGCCCTCACTCACAGGCTTGTTGTGAAGGATCGGAAAGAGCACCACCTCTCCTCCCCTTTCAAGAAGGTAAGGGAGAACCCCCATAGAACTGTACTGTTGTTTATTTTTCATTCAAATCACTAGTTTTCAGCTGGGGGAGGTGGGGATGGGAGGTCTGATAACAGCAGTTCTGCTATCTCCTCCTAGATCCTACTGGGATTTGCCTTTCTGAGTCCTTCCAGTCCCTTTAGAATGCAGTGGAGGAGGTGGGGGAAGGGGGTAGGAGGGTAGGGACTAAGCATTTGTTATTTCCCAGGTAGGACTTCAGCCACAACTGGGGACACCCAAGAAAGACTCTAGAGATCCTGCTATATTTGCTTTGAGATTCTCTTCATCACAGGCACACTTCAAAAAGAGTTCAGATTTTCAGACTCTTTTTTATCAAACCTCAAAATCTCTTCAGACTTTACTCTCAACTGGCAACCTTGCTTGCTATCTCTCTGAGAAAAAAGAAGCAAACAGAAGAGAACAATTGCACACACCCCTCACAACCTCTGCCCACCCACCTACATGTAACTCATGGTCTGCCTTTGCTCCTGAATATGAGTGCTAGTGTGTGTGTGTGTGTGTGTGTGGAGAAGGAGGAAGGATGAGAATGAACAGATGAAAGAGATAATAAACTTAATTATATGCATGTTCTTTTTTTTTTTTTTTTAAGATTTTATTTGTCAGAGAAGAGAGGGAGAGAGCACAAGCAGGGAGAGTGGGAGAGGGAGAAACAGACTTCCCACTGAGCAAGGAGCCTGATGCGGGGCTCAATCCCAGGACACTGGGACCATGACCTGAGCTGAAGGCAGACGCTTAACCGACTGAGACACCCACGCGTCCTTATATGCATGTTAAAGTAAATTAAAAAACGATCTGATGCACATATGAATTTATCATGCTTATCAAGTTAATACATGTTTACTAAAACAGAATAGGTCATATGTAACATTACAGGATTAATGAAATATTTTCGACCTGCTATATGATGGTGCTTCATTTGCTTTCTTTGTTATCTAAGATTGCTAGATGTTGTCTAGAAGTCTTGGCAATATTTTTTTTAAGACCTGAAAAACTAGCGTTGGGCTCAGCCACCCTTCTCCAAGCTTCTTCAGCCACCATATTCTCCATTTATTCCTCTCTCTACTTCTCCAGGGTAAAAGTGTATCTTTTTTGAGATAGCCACAGAGCTACAGGGAGTGTGGGGGAAGGAATGGAGATTGTGATGATTTCACAACCAACCAGCCTACTGAATCAGCTCCTCAAGGAATGGCTGCTGGGATCTGGTTAGGAATCCAGGGATCATCCAGATAGGGCATAGTGGGGAGCCCTGCCATCATTTTTCATCCTTAGGGTTTGGGGATTGGGAGAAGTGACACCTGGGGAGTAGGGTAGACTCTTCCCATTTGGAGAAGGAAAAAGAAGAGGAGGAAGAAAGAGCTGCCCATCAGGACCCATTAACAGATGAAATAATTGGGCTCCGAGAAGCTGCCATCTGTCCAAGGTCACACATCTAGGTGAGAAGGAGCTGCGGTTTAAACCCAGGCTATGTGTCTTCAGTCCTATCACACTACAACTGTTAGCTGTAGTTAGAAAGTTTTCCTTAGACAAGGCTAAAATGAAACCCAAGAGTTCCATGGCAATGACAGAAGCCTGTGCCCTCTGTTCACCTCCACAAGTACGAGGTGAAGTCAGGCCTTCAAATGTGGATTTGGGTGCAGGCATAGGGAGGGGCAGAACGGAGGCCAGGTCAGACTGTGAAATGGACAGAATCTTCACTCTCCTCTCAGCATCCCTCTTCTCCTTAGCCTCCTCTTCCTCTGACACCAAAGGCACCCCACCCAATCCCTGGGCCACGATTGGGACTTCTCTCTCCATACAGTGCTTGGTTACACCTGCCCCACTTAAGGGTCCTACTTAACCTTTTGTTTTTCCATATCATCATCTGTACAGGCGGGCGGTCTCAGGCAAGTGTCCACTCTCAGAGTCTCTGGGCTTGGCGCCCATGGACTTTCAACTCTAACATCCAAAGAACATGAGTCAAAAATGAGGTTGTCCGAAGATTGGGACAGAGTCCAACAAAGAACCCTATGGTTTCTCCTGAGCTACAGAGCTATGGATAGAGGTTTGTGCTCTGAATAGAGGGCCATGCTTCAAACCAGGGTGTCGCCTCATTTTGGGTGGTATATGGACAACCATCTCCCATTGCTAATGCCAGCAGATGGAGGTGACACAGTCTGCTTGTCAGACCACTTCAGGAGCTAATCTTATGTCTTCTTTTTGATATAAACTGTCCTACTAAAGTACCTTTATGAAAGCTTATTTAAATGAAAATTTGAAAGACATGTAAGCACAGGTGGTAGGTGGACATGGCAATAATAGGGAAGGTGGCAGTGAATGAATGAAATTGGGAAACATGACTTTCAGCAAACAAATGAATCTCCAGCAGGATGATGTCTACTGGAGACTGCTCTAGTGAAGGCGACATTTTGAGTTGAGATGTGCTTTCTGGTGTCCCTTATTTCACACCAGTCCTGAATCCAGGAAACTGGGAGGAAGGCCCCCTTTGAAGGCATGCATGTTTTCCTTCTTGCAGGAATGGGGTAATTAGACCTAAGAAAAGGCACATTCTGTGCTGTTTTGCAGAAAGACCTACCACTGACACCTGGCACTGCTCCTGGGCATGATAGTTACCCCTCTGAGCCTCAGGTTATTGAGGGCTAATGTACTTTGGAACCAATAATGCCTACCTTGAAGGCTGTGGTGAGGATGAGACTAGGTGTGAGATAATAGAAAATATATATATTGGTCTCTGTCCTTGGTTCCTGTCCCAGAGCTCCCTGTAATTTTCTACATTATAAGAGCACTAGGAGCATCTTTAGTTCTAATATTTGGTCTTTGGCCTCAGTTCCCGACACAGGGCTCCTGAAACCCTTGTAAATTCTTGGTTGATAAGAGTGTCTTATGTTCTAATGAGGTCACTCTGGGTGGGTTCCTGGATGGCTCCTGGATGAGGGCTGGTCACCAAGAAGGCCAAGCCATGATTGGAAGCTTGGATTTTTCAGCCCTGCCCCCCATTCTCTTGAAGGGAGAGGGGCTGAAAAATGGAGTTAATGATTGATCATGCCTACATGATGAAACTTCCATAAAATCTCAAAAGAACAGACTTGGAGAGCTTCTGAGTTGGTGAACGCATGGAGTCACACTTTAAAAATTAATGTGACCTCATTTTGTAGTCCTAAGCTGGTGAGACCTAGAATTATTTCCTAGAATTGGTTCATACTGGTTATTACACTAGTTTATATGCCCACGCCCCCACCCCCACAGTGAATGCAGTGATTCCACAGACACACATGGACACACACACAGAAATAAATAAAGGCATATTCACTTATGGAGCTGTGAGCTAGGGATCCTGACAGAAGGCAAGGGAGCAGGGAATCTGAGTTGGGAACAGGCAGACGGGGAGGGCTGCAGGGGATTCAGTGGACTCCAGGGTGGTAGCCTAGAAGTCTCCCTCTCTTCCCCCCAGCCTCTCCCTTCTCTTCCTCTTCTCTCTCTCTCTTTTTTAAGGATTTTAGTTATTTGAGAGAGAGATGGAGAGTACAGAGGGAAAGGGAGAGGGAGAAGCAGACACCCACTGAGCAGGGAGCCCGATGTGGGACTCGATCCCAGGACCCCAAGATCATGACCTGAGCCAAAGACAGATGCTTAACCGTCTGAGCCACCCAGGCAACCTCTCTCTTTCCCTTTTTTCCCAAACAAATATTTTGTGAGCACCTATTGTATGCCAGACACTGTTCCAAGCACTGAGCACACAGCAGGGAACTCTGAGCCCTGGATACTGAACACCCATCCTTGGTCTCTTGTTTGCCTCCTCGTGTTTTTGGATCCTTGGCAAATAAAGCCATCTGACTGCACATGACAATGGGGTTCTAAGTGTTGTCTCAGATCTGGCCCCTTGCCACTGTCCTCTCCAGACAAGCACACTTTATCAGATGTACCATGCCTTCCCTTGGCAAATATTGAGCACCAGCTGCGCGGCAGGCACTGTGCTAGGCTCTAGGGATACCTCATTGAGCAAAAGAGACACAAATTTTGTCCTGAGGCTAACATTCTCCTTGGGGGAGACAGACCATATACACTGAATATAACTGGTGCTCCTCAGTGTCTCCTGACCTCACCTTCTAAAATCTGCCACCTCACTTTCCAGGACGACCCCCCTTCCTTGGCCCTTTGCAGCTGGGCTCCCCACGCTGCTGGGATCTCTTTGAGCTTCAGTCTCCTCCCTGGTAAAATGGAGATGACTGTAGTAAAATTGACAGAAAACTAGTGGTTCCAGCATGTGTACAAGCATTTAAGGAACATGCCGGAACTGCAGAATCCTGGGCCCGACCCCAGAGATTCTCATTCTGCGCTTCTGGGCTCAGGTCCCCCGGATGATGCTAAGGCAGGGGGTCCTGCACAGGAGCACTCCAGCCCCACCCAGAGAGCACCATTCTAGATGATGAAGGGGAAAGGGAAGGTGCTCTCTAAATGTCAGCTGTGTTAATACTGCCCACAAGGAATACCGTGCTGGGATAACTGGAGTAACTGGTGTGACATGCCCGCTCTGGAGGTGGTGTGAGTGGCTGTGAAAATGCAGCCCTCAATCTGCTGCCATGGGGAACCTAATTGATGACGGTCCCAGTTGTCACCTTTCTGGATCTTCCCTCATCTTTGTGCAGAGACTGACCCCAGCTAGTGACAGAGCAGGGTGGAGATGCTAATCCCCAGGTTCATGCCTAGAAGACACAGGACTGCAATAACGAGAAACTTCAGCTTGAGGATTCCCCATTTCCCTTGCCAGAACATTCCAGGAACCGTGAGGAAGTCCAAGACTTTTCAATGTCTTCCTCTTTCCTGCCTGCTCTCCTTCACAGGTGTCTGACCTGCATCTCTGTCTAAGGGCTGTCTCTAACTTCTTTAGCGCCCCTTATTCTTTGCAGGTGTTATCACCAGTAAATCTCTTTCACATCTAGTCCCGTCTTGGCATCTCTTCCCCGAGGACCTGGACTACCACCCCTGGCGTGGTCTGTGACAGCAGAACAGCCTTCGGTCATGTCCTGTTTATGGCCCCTCGCTTCCCAGTGGCAGCCACGCTTGAGCAGTGGGATCACGTGCACGAGGGAAAGCCAGGGCTGGCCCCTCCCAAACCGTTTATCCTCAGCCTGGCCAGGCCTGGCACAGCCATGCTGACGTGCCACCAGTGCCTCTTTGGGGGCTGTTCCTGCCTGGTGCAGGGGTTCAGAGCACGGCCGCTGGGGTTAGCTTGTTCCAACGCTACATGGCCTGGTGCAAGTTATTTAACCCCTCTAGGCCCTGAAGCTGTACTCACGTCCTGGAGCCATTGTCCGAAACGTTTAGCATTGCCCTGCTGGCAGGTTCCCAGCCCCCTAGCAGCGTGCTACAATTTCAGGAGTGCTGGGCAAGTACCTTGCCTTCCCCTTGCCCCTGACCTGCTCAGACTAAGCTCTCTGTGGTTTCTGCCACTCCTTTGGGTGGAGAGGCCGTGTGGTACACTGGAAACGCCCTGGTTCCAGGCCAGCTCAGCCACTTCTAGCAACAGAGTTTCTATAGGTCACTTTTGTTCTCTACCGTTCAGTTTCTGTATTCGCGAATTTAAGAAGGTGAACGTCTCTTTTTAGAGGCTGGGCTTTACTTCTAGCTCCAAGAGTCTATGACAGGATAGCACTCTCAGAGGCAAACTTCGAATTCTTCCACTCTTTCTGTTAAATGTACACTAGACACATCGGTTCAGTTCTGTTCTAGGCCATGGGGATTCAAAACTGAAAGGAGGACACCCGGGTGGCTCCATGGGTTGGGCGTCTGCCTTCAGCTCAGGTCATGGCCCCGGAGTCCTGGGGCTGACCCTGCATCAGGCTCCCTAATTGATGATGGTCCCAGTTGTCGCCGGGGGGGAGTCTGCTTCTCCCTCTGCCTCTGCCTCTAACCACTCCTCCCACCCCCAGCTCCTGTTCTTTCTCTCGCGCTCAAGAAAACAAAAACAAAAACTGAAAGGAGAAGGTCTTTGCCCTTAAGCTGCTCAGAGTCTTCCTAGAGAGACAAACATGTCCACAGATGATTCCAGGACGATGCGGATTTTGTCATTACCTAGAGATGAAAGACTGCTGCCTTGGCTTTTACTAACATTTTGCAATGGGAAGTGGGAGAGGTGCAGGAAATCGCTTCCTGATGATGTTTGGCTCAGAGAGGAAGGACAATGTGTTTCAACATCCCTTGCTTTAAAAAAAAGAAAAGAAAAGTGTATTTATTTTCACTGAGAAGAAGAAACCAACTAACTGTGGAGGTTAAACAGATAGGGAGAGTTCATTTTTCTTCTACAGGTCAAGAGGCCAGTTAATGATTAGTGCCACCCAAGCGGGTGTTTGGTGTCCAAAACTTTGAGAGGCTGGCTTGTAGGAGTCGGCTTCACCCCAGCTCTGAGAATTGCAGCTCAGCGATGCCCCCAGGTCTCAGGAAGATACAGTTCTGCTCATGGGGGCTCCTTTTGTGGCTCAGCATTGGAAGTGCAGGTAATTCGGGGACTGGGCTAATTGGGTGGAATTTCTTTGTCAGAGGTTCTAGTTCCTAAGCCATCTATTTATGCAGTGCTAACCTTTGGAAGGTCCCCTAAAAGCCCTCTCTTGAGATGAATTTAAAAGAGGGAGGAAAAAACCCTACAATCATAAAGGGACTGATGGTGACCAGGACACTCTCTCAAGCCCCCTAGTTCTTGTACTCTTTTCTCTAAAAGCTGCATTAATCCTCTTTACCTGGCACAAGCCAGGATGACTCTAAAAAAATAAGACTTGATTAATTCCAAAATATGATTTACATTCCCCCTATAAATATCCGGTGTACCAAGATATATTTAATTTTAGAATTTAAATTTTCCATGGGGCGCCTGGGTGGCTCAGTTGTTAAGCGTCTGCCTTCGGCTCAGGTCATAATCTCAGGGTCCTGGGATCGAGCCCCCTCATCGGGCTCCCTGCTCATCGGGGAGCCTGCTTCTCCCTCTCCAGCTCCCTCTGCTTGTGTTCTCTCTCCCTCTCTCTGTCAAATAAATAAATAAATCTTAAAAAAATTTTTTTTTTTTTTTTTTACTTTTCCAGACTAACAGATTTTGGCGTTGTGAATGGTAGATGTCCTTGCTAATCTTACACTGACCCAACTCAAATTTAGGTTTGTCGTCTTTCTTGGTAGGACTACGCTAGCAAGTCCCTGCTAACTGCAGATGACAGGATGACCTTTAGAAAAAATTCCCGCAGGTGCTACTTGCATTTCTACCTTTCCCCAGGTAAAAACCCCCACCCACCACGCCTGCTGTCCTAATGTAGCAAATGTAAACACTCCTAAACACTGCCGTGGCCTGGAGGTTCTCTGGCTGGTGAAGATCCCTCTCTTCTGAGCACTGGTCCTTCCCCTCGGAAAGCTCCTCCCTGCCCCCAACCCTGTTCCCCACAGCAGGCCCCTATTCAGTCCTGTTCACAAGACATTTAATTGTCAGTCCCCAGGTTTAGAATGTGTCAGTCCTTCTGTCTGGAGCTGCTCATACCTTTTTGTTGATGTATGCTTTTCACATCTTCCAGGAGGCCTGCTGCAATTCCTCCCTCTCTTGCAACACCTCATCCCTCTCTCAGCACCCCTCCCTGCTCCAAAGTTCAGAGTGCATGAATGCATTCACCCCCTGCATTAGCGGGTGGCTTTTAAAAGGTGCTGCTTAGCTTCATGTGCGCTTTCTCTCAAGCACTTATTTGTGTGTGTGTATAGAATGGCCTCCTTATATGTATATAAAATTTGTGTGTTCGTGTGAAATTCTGCCATATGAACACACAGAGCTATCTTGTTATTCTAAATGGCCGTTTATACATGATATACTAGATCCGAAAGAATTTCTGTCTTATGGATTTTTGATAGATGTGGGAAATATTGCCCTACAAAGAAGTAGTAGCAATGTATTAGTATGTGAGCATGACTATTTCCCTGCCCCGCCTGTCTGCCGATACTTTGTAGTATCAAACGTTTTTCGTATTGTCAACTTGATAGAAAAAATAGTCATTACATTGTTGTCTTAATTCTTAGTTCTTATGATGATTTGTGCTTCTGGTGTCTTGTTTAAGCACTCTTACTGTGAAGACAATTTTTCCATATTTTCTTCTAAGCCCTATGGGCTAGCCCAATCAGACTAAGATCACCAGGAACAAACCCTTTAATCATGGTGTGTTTTTTAATACAATGATGTTTTATTTTGCCAAAATTTATTTTTATTTTTGTATATACTTATATATATTATTTTGCATGTATGTCCATAAAAAATTATCTATCATTTTCTTGTATTACCCATGTCCTGTTGATTCTAAGATTATTATAACCTCATGAAATAAGTTTTTATTCTATAAACAGTTTATATAAGATAAAGATTAATTGTACTTTAAAGCAGTGGAGTTCTCAGATAAAACCATCTAGCTCTAGTGTACTTTAGGGCCAGAGAAGACTCTTGATTACCAATTTAATGTTTGGATGCTAGTAGTTTTTTTGGGCTTGCAATTCCTTCTTGAGTGAGTTTCACTAAATTATATTTTTCTAGAAAATTATCCATTTCTTCAAAGTTTTCCAATGCATTTGGGAATTTTTAGAAATATCTTTTTATCTGTGATGTTCTGGTGTTATACTATAATATACCTTTAGATTGATTAATTGATTGATTGAGAAAGGTTTGTTTATTTATTTATTTGAGAAAGGTGGGGCAGAGGGAGAGAGAGAATCCTGAAGCAGACTCCTCACTGAGTGCAGAGCCTGACGCAGGGCTCCACATGGGGCTCCACTTGGGGCTCAATCCCACAACCCTGAGATCATGACCTGAGCCAAAATTAAGTTGGATGCTTAATTGACTGAGCCACGCAGGTGCCCTGTTTATTTTTTATCTCGCACATTACCCTGAGTGTAATTTTTGATTGGAGAATTCATATATTTTTTCAGTTATGGAAAATTCTTAACAATTATCTTTTCAAAATATTGCTGCTTCTCCTATTCTCTTCCTTTATAGAACAGCTACTAGATAAAAATTGGAACCTCTCCATCTATTGTCTATACTTTTTAACTATACTTTCATATTAAAAGTTTTTTTACTTCTGGGGCACCTGGGTGGCTCAGTTGGTTAAGCATCCGACTCTTGATTTCCGCTCAGGTCAAGATCTCAGGGTCATGAGATTGAGCCCCGCATCAAGCTCTGTGCTGGGCATGGAGTTTGCTTGAGATTCTTCCTCTCCCTCTCCCTCTGTCCCTCCCCCTGCTTGTGCTCTCTCTCTTTCTCTCTCTCTAAAATAAATAAATTAATTTAAAAAAGTTTTTTACTTCTGTACTAAAAATTATAGTATTGATTCCTTTTTTATTTCAATGGTTATCTTTTTCATTTCCAATTTTTGAACTAGTTTTTTCCTATATATCTTATCATTTATGCCTGTTTTTATTTCATGATTTCTTATTCTCTGTCTTTATTTTTATCCTTGTAGATTCTCAGCATACTTATTTTAAAGTCAATGTCAAAGGCTTTTAAAATCTTATTTTACCTGGAATGAATTCATGATTCATTTATTGGCTTTTGACTATCTTTGTAAACATTTGATTTCTGTATATATTTAGGCATTTGGGTTGCAGGATTTTTTTAAGTAAATTCGTTATTAAAGTACAGCATATGTACAGACAAGTGCACAGATTATTAGTATACAGTTTAATGAATTTTCAGAGTGAATTCACCTGTGTAACCATCATCCGGATCAAGAAATAAAACATTACGAAGTTCTTAAAACCCTTTCCATGTATCCCCGTCTTAATCACTACCACCCCAAAGATAACTACTATCTTGACTTCTAACACAATAGATCAGTCTCATTTCAATGTTCAATGAGAAGCTTGTGTTTGGCCCCCCCCCATTCTCTCCCATCACCTCCTCCCCTTCTCATCTTTTTTTTTTTTTTTTTTTTTGAAGATTTTATTTATTCATTTGAAAGAAAGAGAGCTTGAGAGCCAGGGCAGGGGATGGGCAGAGGGAGAGGGAGAGAGACAAGCAGACGCCCCGCTGAGCACAAAGCTTGATCCAAGGACACAGGGAGATCATTTCCTGAGCTGAAGTCAGACACTTAACCGGCTGGAGCAACCCAGCCGTCCCCCATACCTTCTCATCTTTAGACTGTCTCCTCCAGTTGGGGGGCAGGTTGTCTCAGCTCTCACTAGTGAGGCCTTGTCTTTCCATTCTGTCTTCCTAAATAAAGCTATAGCCCCAAGTAAAAAGACTATAGCTATTTTTTTGGTTGTATTGCTTTTGTTTTTAGCTTCCTTTACTGAGTTGGGGATCCCCTCCCCCCACTACCGCAGGTGGGCCTGGTGCTGAACTTCCACACCTGACATGGAGCACTCTAGGACCCCACTTACCTCACAGAGCTGCCTTCTTCCAGACTAGGAACCCAGCACCATCCTGCAATTCTGTTCTTGTTCACAGAGATATAATCTTTATATTTGAGATTGGCTGTCTTTCTCTCTTCTCTTTTGATATTCATCTACGATTAGTCTTTGGTTGGAGTGGCAGTTGGAGAGAGGGGATATCTGAGCATGATTCAGGGCACCACCTTCCATATTCCCAAGTGATCAAAAGTTTTCTTCTATCATCTGCAAATATTGGTGATTATCTCTCCTCCTTTTCAAACTTTGTAACTTTGATCCCATTTTATTGTCTTGTATCCCTGGCTAGGACTAGACCTTCCAGGACAATATTTCATAGAAGCACTGATAGCAGACATTCTCATTTGTTTCCGGTTCTAAATGGAATGCTTCTAATGTTTCACCCATAAGTATGGTCATTGCTATAGGTTCTTGGTAAACACTTTTTCTTAGGTTAAAAGTGCTGGGTATTAAATTTTATTGAGCTTTTTTCTTCTACATCTGTTGAGATGAGCATATATCTTTTTTTCTTTAATTTTTCATATATGCATTAGATTAATACATCTTCTAATGTTAAGCCATCTTTTCATTCCTTGGATTAAACCCTGGCCATGATGTGTGTTTAGTTCTTGTTATCCTTGATTGCCTTAGATTTGCTGATAATTAATTCAGGGTTTTTACGTCTCTGTTTAATAGTGAAATTGGCCTTTCGTCTTCCTTTCTCCTTCTGTCCTTGCCCAGTTTTGATATCTTGGTTATTTTCATAGAATGAATTTAGATTCTCTCTCCCCTTTCCTACTCTCCAGAACAGTGATAAGAATTGAAGGATTGGTAGAATTTTTCTGTAAAACTGTCTGGCCCAGTAGAGTTTTTTGATGAAGAGACTGAAAACTACTGTTTCAATTCCCTAATGCTACAGTTTTACATTTGACATTCTGTTTTTTCTTTCTTGACTAAGTTTCAGTAAGCTATACTTTTCTAGGAAATTTTCCATTTTCTAGGAAGATATCTGTATTTTGAACTTTTGGGTGGGTATAAACATGCTCTTTTATGGTTTTAAAAATCTACTCTATTTATATCCCCTTTTTATTCTCTGTATTGTTTACCTGTGACTTCCCTCTTTTTTTCTTACTCTGTCTTATCGAAAGTACATCTAGTGTATTATTCTTTTCAAAGAACTAGCTTTTCATGTTTATTGTCTGTGGCAGACACTATTCTAGGCAGGAGAGTGAACAAAATGGATAAAAATTTCTGCCTTCTTGGGGCACCTGGGTGGCTCAGACGGTTAAGCGTCTGCCTTCGGCTCAGGTCATAATCCTAGGGTCCTGGGATCGAGCCCCGCATCGGGCTCCCTGCTCCGTGGGAGGCCTGCTTCTCCCTCTCCCACTCTCCCTGCTTGTGTTCCCCCTCGCTGTCTCTCTCTCTCTCTCTGTCAAATAAATAATAATAAAAATAAAAAATAAAAAATAAATTAAAAAAATTTCTGCCTTCTTGAAAGTATATGCTAATGTAGGGAAATCAATAAACAATACACTTAATAATAAACTTGTGAATTCCATAGGAGATTAGAAGGGTATGATTTCTATAAAAGGAAATAGATCAGGATGAGGAAGATTGAGAGAACTTGGGTGAGGGGCACAGGCAGGTGACAATTCAAACGAGAAAGTTACCTTTGACAGGCAAAGACTTAAAGGAGAAGAGTGGGGTAGCCATGTGGATGTCTGTGGAAAGACACTCTGGGCAGAAGGGATGACCAGTGCAAACACCCTCAGGGGGTCTAGGACTGTGCAGAATGAGAAAGACCTGGGAGCACATGTGTCCAGAACAGATGAAACAGTAGTTGGACAGGCACAGTGCTCCTGGAGCCCGTGGTTTAGACCATTCAGAGCTTCAATCCATTGTTAGTACATCAGATTTCATTCTGAGGGAAATGCCTTAGAGGCTTTTTTTGCATAGAGGCATGACATTATTTGATTTAATTTTTGGCTTGCAGTTGGCCATCTACTCCATGTGTCTTCATGTTGTCTTTCTTCTGTGTCTGTGTCTAAATTTCCTCTTACAAGGACACCAGTCATACTGGATTAGGGCCTACCCTATTGGCTTCATTTTAATATAATAATCTCTATCTCCAAATGCAGTCACATTCTGAGGTCCCAGGCATTAGGACTTCAACCTATGGATTTAGAGGGGCAACCCAATTTATTTCATAACTATATTCACTTCACCATGCATGGTCTTTAATCTTTTCTGGTTGAGTAATAGTCATATCTTTTTCTGGCATTGTATCTTTAGATATGAAAACTATTTACAGATTTTGGTTACAGAAGTGATGTCTTTTTTTTTAAGATTTTTTTTTTAATTTATTTGACAGAGAGAGACACAGCGAGAGAGAGAACACAAGCAGGGGGAGTGGGAGAGGGAGAAGCAGACTCCCCGCTGAGCAGGGAGCCCAATGCGGGGCTCGATCCCAGGACCCTGAGATCATGACCTGAGCTGAAGGCAGACGCCTAAGGACTGAGCCACCCAGGCTCCCCAGAAGTGATGTTTTTAATAAATTAGTCTGAATATTGCACTAGCTGATTTATAATAACTGCTTGTAAGCCCCTGTTTCTTTCTTCCTCTCAAGAACACTTTTCTTCCTTCTAAGAACAGATGACCTCACCTTGGATCATTCTTGTTTTTCTTTTTGTTTTCTTCCTCCAGGAGATGCACCTCCTACCCCACAGACAAAGTGCACTAACTTCCAGAACGCTAATCTTCTCCAAGGCACCAATCTCAAAGTCCAGTTTCTCCTCTTCACCCCTTTGGCTCCCAGCTGTGGGCAGCTAGTGCAGGAAAGTAGTGACATCCAAAACTCTGGGTTCAATGCCACTCTAGGAACCAAACTACTCATCCATGGATTCAGGTGGGAGTAATCAGCCAATAGATATATCTCAGCTAGGAACTAGAGAGTGACCATAATGCCATAGGAATTTAGTGGGGAGCAAGAGGAGAAATGGATTTACTGACAGTCCCATGTTTCATCTTTCCCCTACTGCTGTCTTTGAAGGTATCTCATATCAACATGAACACACATTGTGTTGCTCATTCCTGTTGGTCATGTACATTACTCCTCTGCTCAGTCTTGTCGACACACTTTCACACAGTAAATATGTATGAACCCGAACAAGTCACCCCAGCACATGGAGTCTTGGTTTCCACATCTGAATAAAAGGGAAGTTGTACAGATGGTCTCAGTGATCCTTTTCTCCCTGAAGCATGGGTTATGTGATTCATCTCAGCCAATGAGGTCATAGGCTTTGTGCAATCAGGGTAACAGCATGGTGTTTTATCCAGAGGTTTATTTCCTCTTCTTCATTTCTTCCCTGGTTTCATGATTTAAGAAACTTCCACTCACAGATGCTACTTCCATCATCTCCTGAGGTTAACCTTCCTCAGGTGCTAGACACTTCTCTTCTTCAATGTCTTTGATGCCCTACAGTCCAAATTTTGTTGTAATACTGAGTCTTAATTCAACCACCATCCATCCTTCTAATATCTCTCCAGAGCCCATTGGCAAGGCCAGAAACAGAGGAAGGTTGGTGGGAGGAAAGAAGGAGAGAATGCAGTGAAATAGTAGCAGTATTGAGCAACTAGAGCCCCCCCCACCCCCGCCGCAAGGAAGACGTGGACACAAAGCCAATGCACAAAGGATCACTATTTCATGGTCTCCGGGTTCTCTCTGCTTCTCAAATCACTGGACTCCAGGGACCCAGCCACATCTCTCCATAGGCATTCTTCCTCACTCTTGTGCCGAAGTCTCTCCTCCAGGAAATCTTTTATATTCAGCCACTCTCCAAGGCTGAGTGTGTACCCCCAACCCAGAGATAGCCAACAAAGCTAGAGAGAAGCACCTAGCATACTGCCTGGCTCATTGAATTAATGAAAGGATGACCGAACGAACAAGTAAATAAAAACATCCCTCAAGGAGAGTGCTTATATTATAGAATGAGAATTAAGATTGCAAATCATAACTCTAAGGTACAAAGCTATCTTTTCTCCCCCATGAGTAACACAAGCAGTGTCAGTATATATGGTTTGTGTAGTATGCACTGCACCAAGGTACCTGACTGAGGCCTGGTGGGACTGAAATCCAACCTGAGTTCTGGGCCCTGGCATGAGGCTGCATCTACCTGGAACAAAAGGCCTTTCTATAATTTACACAAAGGCTCCATATATGCAGGCTGAAGCCCTGGTGACTTTGGGATTATGCTCTCCCTAGGCTCAAAGTGGTATAAAATGTATTGCCCATATACCCCCCTTATTTGTTTGGACCTTTTCTCCCCCCTGGGTTTATTCTGTTAATAGAGAGTATCATTGTCATTTCCATGACAATGGATATTGGCTTGGCAGATAATTTTCCTATCCTTTCTTGGCCCTCTGTCTAGGGCCTTAGGTACAAAGCCTTCCTGGATTGATAAATTCATTGGCACTCTTCTTCGGGCAGCAAATGCTAATGTGATTGCTGTGGACTGGGTTTATGGTTCTACAGGTGTCTACTTCTCAGCCGTGGAAAATGTGGTTAAGCTGGGACTTGAGATCTCCCGTTTCCTCAGAAAACTTCTGGTAGGTGCTGAAGGGCTTGGGGGTGAGTTTTGGCTGCTTATGGAGGAGAGAGGGGACAAAAAGAAAGAGTCAACACATGAGGAGGAGCTTTAGGGCAGAAGCAGAGCCACCCAGTAACTTGTGGGTCTTCCCTTCTAATCTCCACTTTGCCACTTAACAGTGTTGACTTTGGGCAAGTTGTTGCCCCACTTGGAGCCTCTGCTTCTCCTCTGTAGAATGTGCCACTGACGTTAGATATGGAATCCCTCAAGAGGAAGTGGCCATGTTCATTACTCACACACTTTGGGCACCAAAGAGAAAGTGAGGCAATTGTCAAGGTGGGGTGTCTAGGAAGAGGGCAAGTAATGAATGGGATGGAAGTTCTGCCTTTTTCTCCCAAAGAAGGTGTGTGGGGGGATGTCATGCCCAGGGTCCTCTGATTCTGAAGCTTTAGGGAAAAGTGTGACCCTGTGAGGCCAGAGGCTGCTGTGGCCCATGTGTAATTCCCTGTAAATGCCCCATTGTAGGTGCTGGGTGTGCCGGAGTCTTCAATCCACATCATTGGTGTTAGCCTGGGGGCCCACGTTGGGGGCATGGTGGGACATTTCTACAAAGGCCAGTTAGGACGGATCACAGGTAACAGTATTCTCTGCCCATCCTCCCGAGTTCAGACATAGAGAGAGAATGCCCTGGAAATGCCTCTGTTGAGGCAAGCAGAGGGGATCTTTGTTATTATGATTGAATTATCTACTTCCACTAAAATTTATTTATTGTGGCCCTTTTGCATGAAACGGTATTGTGTTGTTATTGTGTGATCTCTAATGTCAGTGTAAGAAGCCACGTATTTCTACTGAGCCTCAATTACTACCTCTGTAACATGAGTTGTAATAGCTCATATCTCCTTGGCCCACTGTGGAAATCACCCTTAGACAATTATGCTAAATACTTGCAAAAGCACTAGGGACTTTATGCTTCAGAAGCTACCCTCAGTCAATAAGGGACTAGAGTTGTGTAGTAAATACCCCCACTTTCTGGCCCTTCAGTGGGATAATTCTGAGTCATGTTCTGCAGAGCCTCTCAGAAGGATGCCAGTGGGATGAGACCCAGTTGCCCAAAGTGATAATACATCCGTTTTTCCAAACTCTGACTCATTTTTCTAATCCTTCACTATACTTTCTCTGATCTACTCCCAAATCAGCTCCTTGTGCTTTATTTTTTTTAAAGATTTTATTTATTTATTTGAGAGAGAGAGAGAGAATGAAAGATAGTATGAGAGGGAAGAGGGTCAGAGGGAGAAGCAGACTCCCCACTGAGCAGGGAGCCTGATGTGGGACTCGATCCCAGGACTCCAGGATCATGACCTGAGCCGAAGGCAGCCGCTTAACCAACTGAGCCACCCAGGCGCCCAGCTCCTTGTGCTTTAAATCCTTGTCTCAGGGTCTGCTTTTTGGGAAAGAGAGAAAAGGGCATCCAAACTAAGACACAGGGATAGTAATTTTTACTTCACTGTGTTGTTATGAGGACTAGCACAAGGACTGGCAGACAGTAACTGCTCAAAAAATTATAGCTGTTGTGCTGAGTACATGAGGATTAATATTATAGCCCTTGCCAGATGGTTGATGTTATCAAGCTCATTTCAGAGCCAGAGAAGCTGGGTCATTGAGAGTTGGAGACAACAACATGGGGTTTCCTGGGTCCAGTGGTCCTGGGCTGGCCCTCTTGCCTTTGGATCCTTGCTGGAGGACTCTAGGACCTGACCGGGAAGGGCTGCCCTGAGACGTATATGGTGGGTCCATGAGGGTTGCTGCAGCTGAGAGGAAAGGGGCCTCTGACATCAGTCTGTCCCAGCAGGCCTGGACCCTGCTGGACCGGAGTACACCAAAGCCAGTCTGGAGGAGCGCCTGGATCCTGGAGATGCCCTCTTCGTGGAGGCCATCCACACAGACGCTGACAGTGAGTATGGGGGGTAGGTGACCCTCCTAGGGTAGGGGAATGAGCCCGGCAGGGGCTAGGTAGCCGGTATCCATTTGCGTGGCTCTGGGCAGGTTCCCTCCCTTCTGAGCTTCTGTTGCAGTAAGGAGTTTACCAGTGTCATGTTGATCTCTGATTAATACTAAACCTTGTGATGAGGCTGTGTGGGGGAAGGCATTGCTGCCTGGCAGGCATAGGGGAAAGTCATGCTGTTTTTTCAGGGTGAATGTGCCTGGCCCCGTGGGACAGGCCCCTCTGGGGCAGATACTCAGGCCTGTCAGGACTTTCCTCCTTCCTAGGGAGGAGCCCAGCCCTTCAGTCCAGTGAAGAATGAGAATCCTCCCCTCCAACAGTGACAGGCACAGGAAAGAACCCCAACCCTGAATCCATTATGACCAAATTAAGCTATTCTGACCAGCTGGGAAAGGGGGGTGGGCATTCTTCCTCATTTCTACCCTTTATGAAATGCCTAGGTGGTAGCCAGGCCTTGTGCTCAGCATGGCAGGTACAGGAAGAAATAATGCCTATCCCTCGCCAGAAGAATGTGCAGTTCAAGTGAGAGGTGTCCAGGTCTCATTCCTTTGGGTCAGAAGCCTTCTTTTATTTATTTATTTATTTTTAAAGATTTTATTTATTTATTTATTTGACAGAGAGAGAGAGAGAATACAAGCAGGGGGAGTGGGAGAAGGAGAAGCAGGCTTCCCGCGGAGCAGGGAGCCTGATGTGGGGCTTTGATCCCAGGACCCTGGGATCATGACCTGAGCCGAAGGCAGACGCTTAATGACTGAGCCACCCAGACACCCCCAGAAGCCTTCTTTTAGCACCCAACACTCACAGATTCATAATTCTGGAAAAAACCCACGCAGGCATACTATTTAACCCTCTTTTCTTCATCATCTCACAGATAGGAAAGCAAAGCCCACAGGCCTCTGCCTAGCTGTTGGGGTAACCATGTTAATTATGAAAGTTAACCCCTTCTGTCTCTAAATTTGCTAAATAGGTGACTTATTAGGTCCCCAGTTACCAGAGCGAGGCCTCTCAGTCCCCTTCAAAGTTGGAGCCTCCTCCTAATGTGATGAGAGGGGAAAAAAAAAAGCATTCCATTTTGTCTAACCAATTTTTATTGAGCTAGATAGTCAGCATTGAGAATACTGCAAGGCACAAGGCATTGAAGAAGGTCCCCACCCACGTGGAAATATAGACCAATTGAGCAGGCATTCATTCATTACTTCCTTCGATAAATATTAGGTACTCACATGTGACAGGCATGGTGCTAGTATTGGGGATATAGCAGGAAAAAAAGACAGGCAAAGTCCCTGCTGTAAGTTGTAGAGCTTACAGACAAATAAGCAGACATAATTACACACTCTGAGTACCATGACTGAGGAGGTGGGGCAGAGGGTGATTTGGGTGGGGGAGCCACTTCAGGTGGGGTTATGGAGGAAAGTCTGTCCAAGTTGAGTATTTGCAGGTGAGAATGAACCAGCCCTGGGAAGATCTGGGAGAACATTCGCGGTGGAAAGAGCAGTCAGAAGCAAAGCCTGGACATGGGTGGGGACAGCAAAGAAACCCACATGGTTAGAAGGCAGGGAGTGAGGCAGGAGAAGAAGGAGGGGGCCCAGGCTGGCCATGGTGAGGAGTTTACATTTTATTCTGTAGTTGGTGAGAACAGGGAGGCATTAGGATTTCCTGTAAAGACGATTGCAACTGCTGTGCAGAGAATCAGCTGCAGGGGACACTAAGGGAGCCTGGAGGCTCATTAGAGGGTGTTTGCAGTAGTGGTCTGGGTGGGAGATGGGGGCAGTAGAGTCATAGAGAAGAGGTGGGGGCAGTAGAGACGTAGAGAAGTAGAAAGATTCGAAATATATTTTGTTTTGTTTTTTTTTTTTAAAGATTTTATTTATTTATTTGACAGAGACATAGCGAGAGAGGGAACACAAGCAGGGGGAGTGGGAGAGGGAGAAGCAGGCTTCCCCGCCGGGCAGGGAGCCCAGTGTGGACTCGATCCCAGGACCCTGGGATCACGACCTGAGCCGAAGGCAGACACTTAACGACTGAGCCACCCAGGCGCCCCCGAAATATATTTTGGAGGTAGAGCTGACCAGACAGGTGATGGGCTAAGTGTAGGGAATGAGGGAAAGGGAGAAAGTAAGGATAACTTCTAGGTCCTTGGCTAACCCCTGGATAGATGTCATTCAACAAATAACATACAACCAATCACTTACAGTAGTGATAGATGTGGGAAGGGGAAAGATTTTTGAAGAGGAAAGTTGGGGTCTTTGGCAGCTGGTTCGGACCCAGTCTCAAGGGTCAGATATGGCCACGGTGATGAAATAAGAGCTACAGGCTACAGTCTTTCAAACTAGCCAGGTTTCTGCTCCGTTCAAGACAGCACAAAAATATGAGGGACACTGTGGAAATGTGGCCCCAAATATATATCTACCTGAACTCTAGCTCCAAACAAAATAAACACTTGTTCAACAAGGACATTTACCAAGCTTATAAGATTTAGTGATTTATCAGAACTGATTGATGTTAAGGGATATTTTTCTTGATTTTATTAGACAAATATGAATATCTGCTCATGGCTTTACTCTTCTTGGCTACCTTTCAGTGTAGAAAATGGAGGGCACACTCTGCTGTGTCCCAGCATTGAGGAGTGAGGTGGGTACCCATTGGGCACACAGAGTGGGTGGGCTCCCAAAGTCAGAGTTCAGGCTCTGCTGCTGGGGAGCCCTGCTGTGGGATCCAGAAAATATGCCCCTGCAGTCCGAAACAATGGGGTTCTGCCTCCTTTCAGATTTGGGTATCCGGATTCCTGTTGGACACGTGGACTACTTTGTCAATGGAGGCCAAGACCAACCCGGCTGTCCCACCTTCATTCATGCAGGTCAGAAAGCCAGAGAGAGTTGGGGTTTGGCTGCCCTGGAGGCTGGAATTCACCAACAGCCAGTGCAGACCACAGGAGGTCTTCCTTCTAGTGTCCTTTGCTATGCCCCATAATGCCTTTCCCTGCACTTATTGAATGCATGTCTTTAGGAGCCTGGGGAATTTTGGGAGGGGAGGGCCCGAAATGAAAAGCTTGCACCATACTTTTGCTGGCCTCCCCACTTCTTAGGTCCTGCAGTGATATATCATCACTCAAGCCAATAAACTCTATTCTTCCTGGGCCCCGCTTTGTGGCATGGTCCACACTAGCTACATCCCTGGCAAGAGCCTAGTTGTGGCAGAAGTAGAACGCCCAAAGCTGGCTAGCTGAAGGATCAATCCACAGATGACAATTTCCCCAAACTTATGAAATTTGGCAGTTCTCCAAAACTGTTTCAAGATAATCATCTTGAATACATTCAATGAATATACATTTCTTCTTTTCTAAATACACAATTGATGCTTGAACAGCATGAGTTTGAACTGCACAGGTCCACTTATGCATGGATTTTTTTGATAAATACAGTAGAGCACTGTAAATGTATTTTCTCTTCTTTATGATTTTTAACATTTTCTTTTCTCCAGCTTACTTTATTGTAAGAATACAGTATAGAATACATATAGCGTACAAAATATGTGTTAATCAACAGTTTATGTTATCAGTAAGCCTTTCTGTCAACAGTAGGCTATTAATAATTAAGTTTTGGGGGAGTGAAAAGTTATATATGGATTTTCAATTGCATGGGGGTTTCCCCTGTTGTTCAAGCGTCAGTTGTAGTCTCCTGGAATGTTCTTTTTGAATACATTCTTCTTAGCATTATTTTAAATAACTTTAAATTTGTCAAAAGCTAAGGATCAAGGTTTGTTTAATCTTTTTTTATTCTTCTTGTGAATATAGCCAACCTATCAGCATTTCTTATGAGAATTTTATCCTGGTTTCTGTTTACTTTGTTTTTAGTCTTTTCCTGCTTCACCAAATTTTTGACATTTTAAGGGCTCTTTTGACAATTTTATTGAATAACCACTCATCTAATTTACCAAATTTATTGATTTTCCAAAAACACGTTTCTTTTTCACAATTTATAGATTTTCTAGCATTTTTTATCAGATGAGATAGTTTGGATTTAATGACCTTTGAATATTTCTGTGGCATTTTAGCTGGCCACTTGTCATTTTTCTTCATAACACAATTTGAGAAGGGTTTTGTTTGTGTCCCCCAGCTCCCTGTTGCAGCTGGAAGGAGCTTGCCCATAGAGTGTCCCAAACATGGGGGAAGGCAGGTTAATATAAGCTCAGACTTGGTTGCTGGTCCCAGAGTGGGGTTCCCAAGGTGAAGGGAGAATCTGAAGACCCCAGAACGCTAGAGCTGTGACTCACTATAGACCTATTAGCCCAGCCAATTCATCCAATGTGAGTTACTTCAGATTTTTATACAGTAAACAGTAACAAGAAAACCAGGTTTTTATTAAATTGAGACATTTGGCAAATTCAGTGTATCAGTCATTTGGCCAGGTGAACTCGAAGCACATTGACTTTCAGAGACTTACCATGAACTGCTGCTGACTCCCTTGATTGTCTCATCACTAGGTTGGGTATCATGAGGTTGTAAAAAATTGGATTGTGTAGGTGATGATGAAGAAGGTAAAATGTGCAGACAGATATTCATTGTGAGAAGTGGGTCAGGATCACCAATTCCCAGTAAGCTCCCATTTTCCAAAAGAGAATTTGCATGATCATGGAAGATAGGTCTCAAATTAAACAACTTTTTTCATAGATTAAGCTTAGGTATCTCAGGAAAATTCAAAAGAAGAGGGAGAATATAGTAGCCATGTCCATTAACATTTTAAAATGTGGCTCAGGAGACATCCCATGCATTTATAGCCTGCTGGAATATAAAATTCAATAGAATTACAATAAGTAGCATGAAGGGATTTTCATTTGTCTTAAACTAAAGCCTTGGTTGTGTTTCCCGCCTCCCCCCACCCCCCACAGGCTACAGTTACCTGATCTGTGATCACATGAGGGCTGTGCACCTCTACATCAGTGCCCTGGAGAATTCCTGTCCACTCGTGGCCTTTCCCTGTGTCAACTACAAGGCCTTTCTTGCTGGACAATGTCTGGATTGTTTTAACCCTTTTCTGCTTTCCTGTCCAAGAATTGGTAAATGCCACCCCTTTGGCTTCCTTTGACAATTTGGGGAAAGTCCAAGTCTTGCTAGTTGTCACCTCTGTAAGTCCTGATTTCTTATGATCAACAAGTCTATCCCCCCGGAGTAAGGAAATTCACTGATAAGGTGTTTGGTCTGTTCCCACCTGGAAGAAGGCATTTGGCCTTCCACGTCCCACCCCTCACCCTCTGTCCTGCTGCCTGATGCCATACTTGCTCTGCACACACCCTTCACACACAGCCCCTCATCTGCAAGTCCAGACTCAGGACACTTTAGAAACATTGGTATAGCCCAGAGCCTCTGCCCCCACTCCAAGACCAGATGCTTGCCCTAGGTCTTTCTAGCTAGGCCAGCCATTCTCCAACTCCTGATAGACTCTAAATCAAGGTGTTGTGGGGAATCCCCAAGAATGGCACCCATGGCCCAATTCAGAGGTGTCAGGCTGTGGTGGCCATGTGCCAACTGGAGGCCTGCCTCATTACTAGTTGGGTTGGGCACGTTCCTGGATGTTCCAGGCCAGTCTGGGGAGAAGGACTTGGGAAAGGCTGAGGGATCTGGCCTCAACTCACCCTCTGCAGGTCATTGCTGAGAACATCCTAGGGTTCTCCAAGATGAAGGATTTCAGGAAGAACTCTGGGAAATATAAATGGTTCCTTCCCCTCCCTCATTTTCTCACTTCTCACCCCCGGTTGCCACTCAGAACTGTGGCAGCCTGCCATTCCTTATGAAACAGATACCAGCTTGACAAAATGTTAAAGTAGATGTAGCTTCCCACAATAAAGCAAATCTACATTACTTCTGACTCAGTAGGCATATGCCACAATGTCCCCCAGGTGTGATGTACCTGCTGATATAAACAGCCACCTCACACTATCTGCCAGTGTCACCTCTCGCCACAGTTTCCCTGGTGCTGAACACCCCAGGGATGCTGACTACCTGTACTTCCAAGAACATTTCGTCTCTTCACCCTGTGTGTCTTTGCTGAACTGTACTCTCTGCTTAGAGTGCTCTTCCCTAACTTGTCAACTACTATGCTGCAGGTCAAATGCTTCCCCGTGCCTTGTCTGCACGGGATATAAATGCCATTCAAACAACTCTCTTATAGATTATTTTGCCAATTGGAGACATAATTTCAAATTTCTGATAAATACCGGGCGCCTGGGTGGCTCAGTTGGTTAAGCGACTGCCTTCGGCTCAGGTCATGATCCTGGAGTCCCAGGATCAAGTCCCGTATCGGGCTCCCTGCTCAGCAGTGAGTCTGCTTCTCCCTCTGACCCTCCCCTCTCTCATGCTCTATCTCATTCTCTCTCTCAAATAAATAAATAAAATCTTCAAAAAAAATTTTCTGATAAATACCTCTTGGAATGGGCCAGATGATTTGAAGAATGTACTTCCTGTTTACTTCTGTGTTTATCCTTGGCTGGACTGGGTTGCAGGTACCCTGGGACTCACCATAGAGCATGGCATAGAATGAGCATACAGTGTGGGTGTTTGTAGAATGAATGAGTGCATGAATGACTCAAAACATGGTTGGGTGCTGTGGGACACTGCAATGGCGTCCTCAGGGCTCTGCTGTCTTTGTCTTTGCCTCTCTGCTTCCAGGGCTGATGGAACAAAGTGGTGTCAAGATAGAGCCGCTTCCTAAGGAAGTGAAAGTCTTCCTCCTGACCACTGCCCGGGCTCCATACTGTGGTGAGTTGGGGGAAAGATGTGTAGCTCAGCTCTGCTAGTGTGCTGTCCTGCAGAGTCCAGGGCTCTGGCTTGGGCTGTGTCTAGCACAGCATGGTGGCCGCGGTGGGAGGTGAAAAACTGGGGCAAAGATGTCATCGGAGGGGCGTGGGGGGCAACAGCTACTGGTCTTAGATGCTGAACTTTCAGAGCTAGTCCAACCCATTGCTCAGCTGCAGATGAGGACTTAGGGACATCTTACTGCCTGTATACTTCTCCTAGTTCCTCCCCACCTCCCTCCAGTGTGGGTTCTCTGTAGTATGGTATTTGGGAGGGCCCTCTGGCTCCCTCCTTCCTGCATAATTTTTTACCCCCTCCTTGGTGCCTGTCTTATGAGTCTCCCACCCTGGCAGCCCTCTTAGGTCAGGGTCTCTGAAGAATATTGAACCTTGCCCTCTGCCCTCCTTCCCCTACACATACATATTCCAATTCTTCACCATTGCTTCTAACCATGGCATTTCACTGAAGCAAAGATGCTAGTAAAAGATGTTAAATGTGAGAGGAAAGTATGTCTTAGAATCTATGAAATCCATCCCAGGTTGGAGCATCATCTTTCCCTGCGCTATTTGCATCTTAAGTAGATGGCCTATACTTCTTTTTTTATGCTTGTTATCCTGGGATCTCATCTGGTTTATTGTGGGTACAGGACAAAAGTATGCTGGTTAGGATGATAAATTATATGGCCATGCTAATTCTAACTGATTTTCAGATCAGCTTGTGTCTGGTTGGTGGAGGGATCTTAGTGTACCAGAACTCCTGGTGCCATGTGATATGGAGCCCAAAGCTCAGATTGTGGTCACATAAACGTGGATTTGAATCTCAGCTTCTGCACTTCCCAGATGTGTGATCAGGAGAATCTGACTTAACCTTTCTGAACCTCTACATCCGTATGTAGAAAATGGGAGCAATAACAGTACCTACTTCAAAGAATCAACTGTGAGGATAAAATAAAATAGTATACAGTAAGTTACTAGCACAGTGACCAGAACTTGATAAGTAATATAATTCCTTTCCCTTTATCAGTCAGAGAATTGGAAGAGACTGGATGAGGGTGTTTATCATGCTAGAGAGAATTCCTGGCTACCTCTTAGGAACAAGTGGGTTACAAGAGTCGACTGTGGGCTTCTCACATATATCCACTCATTTGACAACCCAACTCCGAGTTAGGTGTGAGGAAGGGGAGGCTCTGGGAGACAAAGTCTTGTCCCCAAGGCTACACAGTGAGGTGGAAAAGGCAGCATTCAACTCTGGGTCTTCTGACTCCCAAATCTGTTCTCTCTCCATGCCACCACCCACTTCCACACTGGCCTCTTTGCCTCCGCTTCTGAGAGCGAATCTGCTCGTTACGGCCATGTTTCTTGGTTACTCCTCTGTCCTCACCGCCCCCTCCAGAGGTCAGCTTGAGGGAGGATGCTTTGTCCGGTGGCAGAGGTGAAGATGCCAGAACCAGAGCCTGGGGCACACTTGAGGTTAGAGGCCTTTTAAGGTCCCTGCTGAGGCAGATCTGCGGAGCCACCATTTTTGTGACTGTTTCCTATTTGTGGTGAGACACCCTCTCTGTGGCCCAGAAGCATGACCCTGTCTGTTCACCAATCTCAGAGAGGCACAGAAGGAAACAAGCCAGCATGGATACCTGCTTGCCTGTGTGCTCTGAGCCTTGCAGTTCTGAGCTTTTTGTTCTTAGCATTGCAGCTGGGACCCTCCTCCACCTGGAGGGGCGGGCCGTCCACCTGGCAGTTCAGGGGGCACCAGCAGCCCGTAGTTCCCCCCTCTCACCCACCCCCCAGGCCACCACGGCACTGGGCTCCTCTTGCCTGGCTCGCTTGGCCTGTCGGGGCCACAGCAGTGTTCAGTGGTCACCCTTGACTCCTGCCAGGTATGCACCTGCTGGGCAGAGAAGTCCTCTCCAAATAACAATTTTTCTAACAATATTACTTTCCCCTTGTAGGATGTTTCCCATGAAGCGCTTTCTCCCCATTACCTCATTTCATCCTTGCCATGTTCTATGAGGTAATGTCAAGCGTTATTGTTTACAGATGAAAAGGAACCAGGACACAGAGAGGTTCGGTAACTTAGGGAAAGGGGCAGAGCGAGGAAGCAGGGCCGGGCCTTGGATCCGAGTCTCCTGGATCTCCTCCCGTCCAGGGCTCTGTGTGCTGCTTCCCATGTCTCACTCCTGCACAGACTGGTTCCCACCCACCCAACATTAGTAGACCCGACCCTCCCCGGGCTTCCAGATACTGTAAAGAGAGAAGCAGAACCTTAGGAAACTTTCTTGATGAGGTGAGACCTGCTGACAAAGGAAGGAGTGGTGTAATATATCAAACTCAGCCTAGAAAATGAAATTCCTAAAGCTTATGTAGTTTAACTTTTATTCCACATTGCAGTTACCCACTCCAATTCAGCCCTTGCCCATCACCGTAACAATCTGCATCCCCTAGCAAACAACTGAGAGAGAGACAGAAGGGGCATGGCACTGGATGTTTTCCTCTGCGGAGGAGAAACATACGGTGCTTTCTTTCTTTCCTGTGGGTTCCTGGCTTCTTAGCACCTGTCAATGAGTCTTGTTACCAGCCCCATGAGCCCAGATGGATCACAGCAATCCTCCAGCTTAGTGCCAAGTCTCCCTAAATCCACTTGATGTCCCTCCAATAACTGCCTGTTAAACATGACAAATGAAAAAGTACAAGTAGAGCAGAGCTGAGGGATTGCCTCTCCGGCTATGTCCAGAGCACCAGAGAGGTCTGTGAAAACGCCCCAAGACCGAAGATACTGCAAAATGCAGCCAGCTGGGCCTCCCCCTTAATAAGGAAAGGACAGGATGTTAGAGAAGCTGTAATTCTTCTTAACTTCTCTTGCCAGAGAGATAGCAGGTCCCGGGGGTATCACCATGAGCTGGGCTCCTCATACAGGCTGTGTCAATGACACCAGCTTTGAAAGCCTCAGGATCCATGCTGCCTGGGAGGGTGGAGACGTCCTAGAGGCACCCAGGCTGCCAGAGTGGGAAAACGGTCATCTCCTACACACAAGTGGGCTTCCTGAAACTGTGTGTATGGAGAGGAGCAGAGGGGGATTGCTACATTTTATGAGTTACTTATTTAGTATATGAGACATCCTTTTCAGTTCTTTAAAAATCACACCACCAAGATAATGTCATAAAGCAGGGGGGAGTGGGACATTCTAGCATTTCAAGTAATAACAAAAACTAACAGGTATTGAATGCTTCCTAGCCACAGGCACTAAGGACTTTGTAGGTATTAACTCATTTAACTCTCATTCAGACCTATTTTTATTTCCCCCAATTTACAATGAGGAAGCTAAGGATCTGGGATGGCAGGTAATCTGTTGCTAAGAGGCAGGGCTCACATTCCTGCCCTGCGGCTCTCTGGGGCTTTGGGTGCGTTTTGCACCACTGACCTCTGGCCCAGGAGTCTGCCCTGTTTTGGTTTCCCAGTGCATCACAGCCTCGTGGAGTTTTACTTGCAGGAGCCAAGAAACAAGGACACCCTCATCTCCGTCACCTTCCTTAGCAGCAATGTTACTTCTTTGGTCAAGATCACCATGTACGTAAGTGTCCCGCATCACACGCACACATATCTCCCACGACAGGCACTGTGTGCTCACTGAGAGGTGGCCCGAGCCCACTAGGCTGGAGGTGGGGGTGAGGGCAGTACCTCCGACGGATGCACCCACAGACACATGCTGGGCAACTGTCCCAGGTTCATGATCGGTAGTGGATCCAAGGATAGTGTATTTAGGCAATTGCAGAGGAGGCGGGCGAGCAGAAGTAATGGGATGTCTCAACGGGTGGTGAGAACATGAGAATTGGGTCCCTGATAGGAAACATTAGTCAGGAATCCAGGAAGGGGGCATCAGGGATGTCAGCAAGTAGGAGGACCTCAGCCACCAGCCCAGGGAGTGCTGACCAGAGCCTGGGGAGCACCCACTCCTGGAAAGTGGGGGTGGTACTGGGTGAGTGACTAGAACTGAATCACAGACAGAGGGTCAGTTAGCAAATGAGTACAAGGGGAGGCCAGCACGGCTTGAGGCCATCTGGTGCTAATCCCTAGAACCAGGCTGAGCATTTCCTTCCCTTGTGGAGTCACATTTGGGCCTAGCAGCTGGCAGGACCAGGCTTGAGGTGGGAAGACAGAGAACAACTATAGGGAGGTTCAAGCCTGGCAAGGGAGAGGAACTCAGCAGCAGGGGTGCTTGTCTCTTTAAAAAACAACTGGTAATGGGTCACCACCCTGCCCTAGGCTTGTGGGGGGTGGGGGGGGTGTCTTTATGATAATCATCTGTGACCAACAAAGAATAACCAGCCCCCAAAAAGGAAGTAAGCCATTGAAGGTGTTATCAATAGAGATGTTAAAAGGATTTAAGTTCCCTGGTTAGCTTTCTATAAAAGACGAACCCTAAAGGCCCTCTGGAGGCTGCAGCATTAGACATTAATTATACTATCAAGGAAGACAAATTTCTGCTGAGAGAAGCACACTTCTGGACTCCCAAACACCCTGCCACCACCCAGGACTCCAGCTGACACAGGCCACAGAGAGAGAGGGATGGCAGGCAGTCAGGATCCCAACACAGATCTTCAGGTGCCCATGTGAGTCTTGCAGATTATAGCTGAATAATTTTCATTAGATCAGTTCGAGGTCATGTTATTTCCATCAGGTGTCTTCATTACCTCTCTGTGTTTTGGTAGATGAGCTAACACTGGCTGGAGTCAAGATAATGACACGCAACTAGCTGCTGATTAAAATCACCTGGAGAGTGTTAACCACCAATGACACCCCCCCCCAAACCCCACCCCAGGCCAATTAACAGCAGAGTCTCTGGGCATAACCTCAACCACTACACCTTTCAAAGCTCCCTGAGTGATTGGAATGGACATCCACAGATTCTTTCTTCCTTCTCCCAAAAGCTGTTTGCGTTTTAATCGTTTGTGGAAGATTCAGAACGTGGTTATCTTCAATTCCTTGTTGTTGTTTTTTTTCCTTTTTGCAGAATAGAAATTGAAAAAAAGGAGGGGGGTTTATGTGTGGTCTTTCCTTACATTCTATAGCTTTGCGAAACCCCAAGATTTCCTTCTAATTAGAAAATTTACCCAAACCAAGTCCTTAGGTTGTTGCAGAAAAATAAAAATCAGACAGGTGAGAAACCAAGTGACGCTCAGAGAAGTAGGAGAACTCAGGTTTATTTTATGCGTACGGACCCAGAGGAGCTTGCACTCGAAATTTGGAGCCTGGGGCAGCGGAGTTATAGAGTGTTTTATAGGGGAGTGCAGGGGGTCAGGTTCCAAGGGCTGTGCTGGGTGCTGGTAGGTGGGTTTAAGGTGGGGGAGTGGGGGCTGCTTTAGGTGGGAACAGCAGTGCAGGAAGGCTGTGGTGGGAAGCCTGTTGACAGAAGCAGAAATGGCTGGTTATCTCTTGCTCTACCAACAGAGCTAGTAACTTTCTATCTACTGGGGCCTGTGGGCCTGGGCCTGCTCTAGGTAATTTTCCTCTTCAAGGTCACTCACAGCATCCTTCATACCCTGCTAGTTTGCAAGCTCTTCTATCCATTCAGCTTCTTAAAAGGAAAAATCTTTTTCCCCCCTCTGATATATTTCAAAACACTTCTAAAATTAAAAAACAAAAACAAATGAGGAACAGCTTTTAAAGTCATATAGAATCTTCCACAAAAGAAAAAAACAAACGATATGACTAACCTTGGGTTAAAAAGTACACAAAGAAGACATTTTTATCACTCCACAGAGGCCAGAAAGGAAAGGAAAACCATGTGGTTGAGCCATGCGCCCCCTCTTTGATGATAACCAACACCCATGCACAAAGGCGAAAGCCCCATCCCCCTGCTCTCCTCCTTTTTCTCCAGGCCCCACTGCTTCTGAGCCTGGAGAGGCCCCGGGCAGGGCACAGGAGGCAAGTGCCTTCCCTGCTCCCCAGGGCTTTGCCCAGCTTGGCGAAATCCCAGCAGGCCTCCTTGCTCCACACCTGAATCTTGCTTTTGTCAACTAGATTGGTCATTTCATACTCCTCCTTCCATCTTGGGCCAAGAGAGACCTGGACTCTGCTTTCACTCTGGGTCACTTAGGGTGCAGTCAAGACGTACCAAGCCCTGTGGGTCAGGCTCATGGCTAGCACGTGGGAGAGCTGGAGATTAGACCTAGGGCGTGTGACTCCAAAGCCACACAGTTGGGAAGAGACGAAACCTGGGTACCACACCAGCTCTGTCTGGTTTCAAGATCCCTTTTTTGTTTGTTTGTTTTTTCCCCATCCACACATTCATACTCAGTCTAAAATACAGTAGTCTACACAAAATTTATGGAACTGAATGCCCTAAAAGAGGCCTGTACTTCCAGTAGGTAGACCTGAAAGTGAAGATCTTCTCCAGTTAGGAATCTAAGAAACACAGACATTTTTCCCAGATATGAAAATCCAAGAGCTACTATTTTGCTGCCATGTCCACTTGTTTGCTTTCAAAAATCAACAATTATTTTCTGAACCATGTTTAAAGCTGTGAGCATGTGCACAGAGGGGCTGATGAGTGTGATACAAAGGATCGTGGTCCCCACCTTCAAGGAGTTCTTTTGTGCATGACAGCTAACCAACACTGCCAGCAGAGCCCTGTAGGAGCCAAGGGGGAAGCAAAGGCCAAATGTGCTTGGGTAAATTAATTTCTCTTTCCCTTGCAGACCTAGACAGGAACTCCAGGGGAAAGGAGTCATAGCTCACACCAACCCTCAGTGCCAGATAAACCAAGTGAAACTCAAGTTTCACTCTTCCCACCGAGTTTGGAGAAAAGACCGGACCACCATTGTTGGGAAGTTCTGCACTGCTCCTTTGCCGGTCAATGACAAGTAAGCCCAAAATCCACCCTACTCCACCCCACTCCACCCAACCCCGATACACCCACAAGGACCAATCCTGACCTTAGATGGGACATTTGCTGAGGTGCAATCTCATCACAGTGGTGAGCTTCCTCAATGAAGAGATGACAAAGACCCAGGGTTTTCTTGAGTTTCCTGTGGTGCCATCTTGGGTTGGAGGTATTAGAAAGCCAAAAAGGGTGGAAAATAGCTGGGGTGTGGGTGAGGAACAGAGAGATCTGGCACACACCTCCACCACTTTCTCCACAGCCAGGTACTCCCTGGATTCTTCCAGACTTAATTGTTTTCTTTAACTCTTTAAAAAAATCATTTAAATTATTTTCAAGTGTATAATTCAGTAGTCTTAAGTACATCCATCCTGTTGTACAACAATTACCACTTTCAATTTCCCATTCCCACTTCAATATAAGAAACTTCATTTTATCTGTTATACAGCTGGATAATTTTATATATAAATATAGAATCTGTTTTATATATGTCTTATTTAGTATCTACATATGATTTTATTGGAATAAAGATTTCTAATTGCACAGCCTGGTCACATTCACAGGTGAGGATCCACCTGTACCTCTAGCAGGGATTTATACTAGTCTTACCCCTCTGGGCACATGGAGGGCAGGAGTAGTAAACTCCTATAATGGACGATTGTAGACTTCTTCCACCTAACACCATGGAACCACAAGAGCACACAACTCCTAGCCCTCTCTCCTGACCAATCAGGAACCTGTCCTGAGCGTATACCTTCTTGTTGCTCTTCTTTTGCAGCAAAGAGATGGTCTGCTTACCTGAGCCATTGACCTTACAAGCAAGTGTGACTGTTTCTTTTGACCTGAAAATAACGTGTGTAATAGTGTAAGCCTGGACAGGATACATCTCCCTGGATTTCAGAGGAGGTTGGGCAGCTATGTTCAACTTATTCTAGGCCATTACTACTAGAAGGAAGGCAAAACTCTTGATTATTTCCCTCATAGTTAGCCACTTTAGAGGGGAGAGATAGCTCATCTAATGGAGCTTTGTCTCTATTACCAATTTGAACTGCCTTACAAAAATACCATTTCAGCTTTTCTATTCATATTTAACTGCAGTTGCCCCATATCCTTGAACATCTGTATCTAGGATTCAATAGAAACATTCACAGGAAAAATGCTTTTTTAAAAAAAAAATAAAACACCATGGAATATCTGAATGATTTGTTTTACTGGAATGGAATTCTGTTATGTACAAAAATGTGATTGTCTATAGGATTGGAGAAAACAATGGATGCTGAATTCTCTGTACTAAAATAGCAATTGAAAAGAAGTTCTTGGAACAAGAGAGGGGATGGAGAGCAGGGAGGAAGATGGAAGACCCCTTACCATTGCCTCCTCTGGATATCTGGAAGGTTTTGAGGATCAGAGAGATCTTTTGGGGATAGAAGTGGATCTTCTTTGCATCAGTGTTTCCCCAACTTTGTTGTAAGTTACCTCACATCAGCCATAGTCCAGCAAGAAACAGATGATGTGCTCAAAATGGGTAATTTGTGGAGAATTTAATAAAAAGACTATTGACAGAGGTGTTAGTAGGAAGTGGGAAGACCAAAAGGGATAGTGCGGTTCTCTGGGGCCAGGGACCGTGGCAACTGCTACTGCGCTCGGTCTGAAGAGGCAAGAGCACCAGAATCCCGAGACTGAGAGGGGCTGCCAGACCTTCAGACAAAGGACACGGTCACCGGGCAGCAATCCTGCAGGGAGGAGACCAGGGAAATAGATTCTGTGACCTCACTCTTCTCTCTGCCCTCATCTCCTGCTCGTGCTCCCCATTGAATGACTCCAACCAGAAACCAGAAGGCGAGAGGCATGCTGATGTGAGCCAGGGCGTATAGCAGGACAGGGAAGGGTGGAGAGGGGCTGGGGTGGGGGTGAGGAACAGAGATCTGGCATACCCCTTCCCCACTCTCTCCACAGCCAGGTACTTCCTGGATTCTTCCAGACTTAATCGTTTTCTTTAACCCTTTAAAGCATCATTTTAATCATTTTTAAGTGTACAATTCAGTAGTCTTAAGTACATCCATCCTGTTGTACAACCATTAACCACTTTGCATCTCCAGACCTTTTTCATCTTCCCTAACTGAAACTCTATCCCCATTGAACAGTTGTTCATTGCCTCTCCCCCCTGCCCCAGGTAATCACTATTCTGCTTTCCGTCTCTATGA
The DNA here is from genome assembly GCF_037043125.1 of Eumetopias jubatus. NCBI lineage: Eukaryota > Metazoa > Chordata > Mammalia > Carnivora > Otariidae > Eumetopias > Eumetopias jubatus. Next base: position 64,313,186 of record NW_028274807.1, read on the forward strand.
TTTCTACCCTTCTAGAATACCTCATACAATCATACAGTATTTGCCCTTTTGTATGTGGCTTATTTCACTTTGCATAATGTTTTCAAGGTTCGCCCATGTTATAGCATGTGTCGGAATTTCCTTTCCTTTTCAAGGGTTAATAATATTCCATTGTATGTATATTCCACATTTTGGTTATTGATTCATCCATCCGTGGACACTTGGATTACTCCAGCTTTTGGCCATTGTGAATAATGCTGCTGTGAACATAGGCATGCAAATATCTGTTCAAGACTTTTTTTTTTAAGATTTTATTTATTTGACAGAGAGAGAGACAGCTTCCCACTGAGCAGGGAGCCCGATGTGGGGCTCGATCCCAGGACTCAGAGTTCATGACCTGAGCTGAAGGCAGATGCTTAACGACTGAGCCACCCAGGCATCCCTGTTCAAGACTTTTTAAAATGTGCTTTGAAAGAAACTGATTTGCTGATTCCTGCTTGCCAGTAAAGGCAGGAAAATGATGTAAGCCACAGGCTGCAACTGTGTCACTTGAGCCGTCACCCAGCTCACCAGACCAGAGAGCTTGAGCCTTTGGGCTGCAGAAATGCAGCAAGAGGACAGGGGACACGCTGTGAATACTGAAATACCTGCTTTATTTTCTGCACCACAGTCAGGAGGACCAATAACATGTCTGAAGAAACTTACCCCAATATGCAGGTTTGGAGTTCATTTTTATTTTTCAAAATCCAAAACCTCTCTTTCCTTTCTTTACTCCCTCCCTTCCTCCACCCAGGACCTGGGCAAGAACCTGCCTGGACATGGGCTTACCCAGAGCTGGGTTCAGGCTGCGCTTCCTGTAGCTCATCTGCCATCCTGGGAGACACTGCTTAGCACATAGTGCTTCCTTGGCTTTTCCTACTGCTTACCGCTTCGCGGTGTGTGCCAATTATGCTTCTGTGATCAAAATTACGTTACGGGATCCTGACTGGTGGTACACTGACCTGACCTGTTTTACCCTGTCCTCCTACCTTCAGTTTTGCTTTTGGACACACCCCTGTGTTGCTTTGCTAATAGCTTCTTACTTTCTTTTTTTTAATTTATTTATTTATTTGAGAGAGTGAGAATGAGAGAGAGAGAGAGTACATGAGAGGGGGGAGGGTTGGGGGAGAAGCAGGCTCCCTGATGCGGGACTCGATCCTGGGACTCCACGATCATGACCCGAGCCGAAGGCAGTCGCTTAACCAACTGAGCCACCCAGGCGCCCTAGCTTCTTACTTTCAAGTGCCGTTAGACTCTCCCACATTTGATTTTCCTCCCCGTGGGAAACTTTAGATCATCACCTTAAAAAACCAGTTTCCCTTATCACAACTTAGTACAATGAGAACATAATGTTCAAAATTCCAACAAGATACTGTGGCTTGCTGAGGGCTCTACGCTCCGGCCTGTCTTTTCCTTATTAAAAAGGGAAGATCAGCAAATATGAGAGAGATGTCAAGAGAGAGACCGTATTAACAGTCAGAGACTTTCTTCTGTATGTAATCAGTGAATTGAAAGAAAATGAAAACAGAAATAGCAATCTCACCATGAGATTTAATGTTATTTAAAGCTGGGTCTATGTGCTACCTTAAACCATCTTGCCCAGCAGCCCACACTTTGGGAAACCCAGCTTTACGTAGGTGGGGCATGTGTGGAGTTCAAAAAAAGGGAGAGGTAACATGGAATTCTGCTTGATGCCAAGGCAAGAGCGTGGGTCTCCCTTCCACACCCACGTTGTTCACAACCTCTTTGAAGATCTTCTCATGAACAGAGACTATTACAGAAGTAACTCACTTCAATAGTCAGCCTGTGCCCTTATGTGGCACTACAAACGTGGTTTCCAGACCCTTCTCTTCTCTGGTCACTCTACCCTAAGTATGCTCAGTTTGTGCCATGGTCCCAGAACTGGGCTCGATATTGGAGGCCTTCCTCCCACAGAATATATACCAGGAGTATATTTTCACATGTTCCTCATAGTAGTCCTCCAGTAATTCAGCCCAAGAGTCACTTCAGGGAAACTGTAGAGTCTATATTTTTATAGTCTATATTCTTATTTTATATTTTTAAAGAGTCTATATTCTTACTGCATCCAGCTTGCTTGCTTTCTTGTGGAGTTGATTTTTTGAACCTGAATGAACTTTTCATACAACCCAATTCCATTCCATATTATTGTAGTATCTCCAACCTGTCAGGAATTTCTTTTTTTTTTTTCTCTCCAGACTTAACTACAGAGAACAAACAGAGGGTTACCAGAGGGAAGGCGGGTGGGGGGTGGGGGGTGAAACAGGTGAAGGGGATTAAGAGTACACTTATTTTGATGAGCCCTGAGTAATATACAGAATTGCTGAATCACTATATTGTACACTGAAACCAATATAACACTGTCTGTTAACTATACTGGAATTAAAATTTTAAAAAAATTTATGGTCCCGTGGTCAGAGGCATGCTGGACATCCCCTCCAAAGAGAAAGACAAACTATTACATCTTTCACCAACTACAATGAAAATGGATGCCCAGTGCCAGGTGGGTGTCTCTGGGTTCTGGAGGCATCATGTTCTACAGCTAGCAATACACTGATGGCCCATTTCCAGAGGGATAACAGTGGCTGGATCTGAGAGCTGTAAAACAGGAAAGGATTCTGCAGCCAGTCCAGACTGCAATGCAAGCAGCCCTCCTGTTTGAGTCACATGACTCAGTGGATCCCCTGGTGTTATCAGTGGTAGGAAAATATTCTGTGTGAAGTTTGTGGCAAACCCCATTGAAAAAATCACAACATAAGTCCCTGAGGTTCGGGAACAAGGCCATGCCTTCTGGAAAAAAAAAAAAAAATTCCCTGTCAGGAATTTCTTATATCCTGATTTTATCCTTTTTTTTTTTTAAGATTTTATTTATGTATTTGACAGAGAGACACAGCAAGAGAAGCAGGGGGAGTGGGAGAGGGAGAAGCAGGCTTCCAGCCAAGCAGGGAGCCCGATGCGGGGCTCGATCCCAGGACCCTGGGATCATGACCTGAGCTGAAGGCAGACGCTTAACAATTGAGCCACCCAGGCACCCCATCCTGATTTTATCCTTAAGAACATTTAGTTCTCCCTCCAAGCTTCATGTAATTTTTATATATTTATCATAAGAATAAATATATATATACAGATAAATATATATATTTATATATATATGCACATTTATATATGACATTTTTATAGACTGCAGTTTTTATATCTATAGCCAAGAACTTGAAAGCCCTACCTCTGACCTACCTCTAGAAGCTTCCTTAAGATTAATCAATACCCTGGGGCTCACCCTTCACATATATTTCTAACTCATGTTTATCTTGACTACTTACATATTATAAGAAAAGTTTCAGTACTTTATATCGACAATGATCCCCTGATTTGAGGGAGAGAGAGAGAAAAGAGAAATAATATGATTAATTGGGTTTTAGCATGACTTAATTCCCAGGAGCCCATGTATGCTCTCCTACTAATTGCTACTTCATTTCCTAAATATATACAAGTGATGTTAGTGATTTGTTCCTGGACTTTGCTGATAACATACCAAGCTTCCTAGGAATCTCTGCTTTCCCTCTTTTTGGTCACTGGAGCAAATGTATCTACCTACCATCTTCTAACTTCTTTTCTTTGGGATTATTCAGTGATCCCCGAACAAAGACCTCAGTTACCCTACAAGGTCTTTCTAAAGCAAGACTGTGATTCAGGATCTGGGTACCAGGATTCATTTAAAGCAGCTGGGTGATCTTTTTCCAATCTTGACCCTCAGATTAATTTCCAAACAAAACACCTCCTCTACATTGTTATATATATATTTGAAACTACAAAATCAATAGATGCTCATTTTAACAAGTCAAACTGTATAGACATATAGCTGCCATGGCCCTGAGGTAATCTATGTTAATAGCCATATATACATCCTTCTACACATTTCTCCATGCAGATACAAATATATACATACAAAGCTTTTTTTTTAACAAAAATGAAATCATAGCACACCTATTGCTCTGCAATTTTCCTTTGTCACTTAATAACCTATCCCTCCTATTAGACATAGGTCTAATTTACTCACTGGTTGTATAATAATCCACAGTATGGATCTGCCATAAGTTAGTCAACCATTTTCTTTGTGATGGATATTGAGGTTGTTTCAACTACAAATGATGCCACAATAGATATTTTTGTACATCTCTCTCATTTATTGGTACCCCCATTTCTATATGGTAGATTCCTGTGTGAGAATTGCTAGGTCAACAGATATATCAAAAGGTTAGTAATGGTGGATTACTTTCCAAAAATGTCATACCAATTCACAAACTCTCTGACAATGGTTCAAAGAAAATGTTTTCTTGCAATTACTTATTCAAGTATTTGTCTTCCTAAGCTGAGTTACTCAAATTCCCAAATTTCTCCTCTGGAGTTCCCATGTGGTGTTCAACTGGTTCCAAGTTGGCTGACTCATACCCATCTGTGAAACTGGAGTGACACTTTCCTTCAGAACTATAGGGGCCTGAGATTTCATTACCTTTAAAAATGGCATTCATTCAGATGCCATAGTCTCTGAAGAGTGAAACCACTGGGGGGGGGGAGCTATAAAGAACTTTGAAAAAATAAAGGCTTATTTATGATTATAAAATTCAACTCATCTAAAAAATTTCAGCCAGGGGCGCCTGGGTGGCTCAGTCGTTAAGCGTCTGCCTTCGGCTCAGGTCATGATCCCAGAGTCCTGGGATCGAGCCCTGCATCTGGCTCCCTGCTTGGCTGGAAGCCTGCTTCTCCGTCTCCCACTCCCCCTGCGTGCGTTCCCTCTCTCTCTGTGTCTCTCTCTGTGTGTCAAATAAATAAATAAAATCTTAAAAAAATAAAAAATAAAAAATTTCAGCCAATACAGAAAGTTAAGAAAGAGAAAGTGAAAAACTAAAACTTCCTGAGCATTTAGTATGGGCCAGGTAGTGGTCTAATCCCTTTATATAAATTATCTCATTAATCCTCCCAGCAATTCCATGTATTACCTCATTTTACCTATGAGGACGCAGAGGGAGAGGGAAATTAAGCACCTCGCCCCTGGTCATGCAGCTAGCAATGGGTGAAATCAGGATTCACACCAAGACACATGCCTCCAGAACCTGGGCTCTAACCACCATGTAATACAGGTTAGCCTGCTCAAGATAGTTTCTAGCACTTGCATCCAAATGTCTTATTGAAACAGAAACTTCCTCAGTCTGGCCCCACTCTGCCTAACTGAAATTACCTGCCCCATGTCCCCCATCATGCTGGAGCCAGCACTGCCCTAAAACATAGTGTGGACGATGTTGCCTCCAGCCTTTGCACCTGCTACCCCCACCATCCCTTTCAGATTCTACCAGGCGTTCAGGGTCCACGATCAGATCAGGTCTATCTCTTCCAGGAGGGCTGACCATCAATATGTCATTTCAGTCAGTAGCTCTGCTGCCTTGCAGTGGTGGTCAATAGTTCCCTGCATGTATGTCAGGCTTCTATAAAGAAATTGTAAGGTCCTTAACAGCAGGGTCTGTGTTTTCTCTTTCTCTGTGTCCTCCATGTTGTAAGCATGCAATAAAAGCTTCTTGAGTGGAATTCGAGACAGCCTTCTAACGATGTAGATGAAAGCAAAGAGAGATCAAGCTTAACTGACCTGAGAGGCTTAACTCCAAGAACGGGTTGGCGTCTTTTCATTTAGTGTCAGAATGGCCTTCATTTATTCATCTTGTTTTAAAATTTTGCTTGCCAGTGTTACATTTTAACCTTTAAAAATTTCTACAGGAGTGGGGTGCCCGGCAGGCTCAGTCGGTAGAACATGTGACTCTTGACCTGGGGGTTGTGCGTTTGAGCCCCACATTGGGTGTAAAGATTAGTAAAAAATCAAATCTTTAAAAAAAAAACCTCTACAGGACGAAGCTCTGGGTATATAAAAGGAATTATATTGAAACATAAATCTCGTCAAATTGCTGAACTCTCACCCAGTCCCTGCTCTCCTTGTTCGGTGGCCCTAAGTGCCCTTCTCAGAGAGATATACACTGCTGCCCCCGGCCTTAAACATGCCTCTAACCTCACTCGTGGGCACTCTCAGGCCCTGGGGTGACCATCACAGCCCCATCTTTACCCCAGAGAGGTTGGCCTCCTCCCCTCAGAGGGGAGCCTGAAGGTGATGTGACCATCCCTGTGCCTGAGTTCTTCCATTCCCCAGGCCCCCAAATCCTCCCTATCCTCAGCATTCACCCTCTCATTTATGAAACTGTAACTGTTTGCTTTATGGGACCATTCTGTGTCCTGACAACAGCCTAAACTCAACGCATCCAAAATCAACTACACATCTCCCCCGAAGTTGTTCTTCCTCACCTCAACGGTAATAGCCACAACACCACCATCCAACATGCAGGCTTGAAGCCTGAGTCATCTTTGATTCAGAACGCTATAATGCTCAAAAAACAAAAACAAAAAAACAGTCATTATCCTCCTTTCTCCCTCCCAATACCTTATTTACACTTAGACACCATGTCTCTCAATTTCTTCAGAATGTGTCTGATATTTGTCCCTTCCTCTCTGTTCTCTCAGACATGTGGTGAGGTCCTGGATTAGTCAACAAACCACAGAGTGTCAGAGGAGGAAACCAGAGCCCAGAAAGATGGAGGGAATCACCTGAGGTCAAACAGCCACTGGAGAAACAGCACAGCCCCTCTCCCGTTCGTATAGCACTTCCAGACCTGTGCTGCACTTCTGCTGGATTTTAGGAACTCAAAGTGACTCTTCATTACCTGCGACACGTGAGCTTTAGGAACTTTTTAGAGGTTAACAAGGGACAGTGTTTGCTTGGAAGTAAATTCCTGCGGCTACCTTGAAGCTCTGGGTCTTTCCCATGTATCCAGGCCTGTGCCAGTATAAACAGTTCTTATTTTGGACAGAACCAGAGGGTGGAGAGGTAGAAAGAGATCTAGGCAAATATCCAGGGAAGGAGAGCCCATTATGTGAACATCTCTCTTCAAGGCCCTGGGGTCAGGCTGAGTCCAGTGAAAAGGTGCCTACTCTCTTGCAGTTACCAGCCCTCACAACTGTACAACTTCTGGTGTTCACTCAGCCCTCCTGGTCTGGACCCCAACCTCAAGATCATTCCTTCTCACTCTCAGCCCCAGGTTCATTTCAGAAGCTGCCCTCTGCTGTATTTCCTCTCTGGAGAGTACAGGGAAATGGGCAAAACTGGAGACAGGTGATCCCAAAACCAGAATGTCCGTTCATTCGTTCATTCATTCACTCATGTGGCAAATCTTTATTGTAAGCCAACTATGTGCCAGGCACTATTCTGATGGCAATCCTCTTAAAAATAATTGCAATGTATTGAATGCTTACTATGTGCCAGGCATAGTTTTAAGTCTCATTAAACTCCCACAGCAACACATGAGAGGGTTTTTTTTTTTTTTTAATTATGTTATGTTAGTCACCATACAGGGCATCATTAGTTTTTGATGTAGTGTCCCATGAGGTTCTTTTTTTATTGCAAACTGAAGTGCAGAGCAGTTAGGAAACCAGACAATGAAAGTGGCGGTGCTGAAATTCAAACCCGGGTGGTCTAGCTCCAGAACTTTGTTTTCTTAACCCTACACTATGTTGATGGGGCATCCTAACTCAATCAACGTCTACTTATGTCATCCCCGTCTCCTTCTTGTTTTTTAAACGTGATTTCCTGGCAATGGCACGGTGTCTGGCCATGATGCATTAAGGTCAGTTTTACTGGGTCAGATAAAGTAACACAGCATAAATAGGAGGGTGTAAAAAATATGTTTATGTTTGTGATGAAGAAATGACAGCTGTCAAATAATTTGAGAGCTCCTGAAGCTGAAAAAGGAGAAGAGAAATAGAAGGTATGTAGCGAATAGTGAGGAATCAGGTTACAAGAAACACAATTCAGGGAAAAGAGAAGAAACCACACCGGAGAAATTAGGGGTGACCAACGCTCTCCTGTCACACACTTCAGGGAGGGGCAGGCAAGCAGTGTGAGCTGTCCACAAGCAGGAGATGGGGGGCAGCAGGCCTGAGCTAATCAGCCTGGCCGGGAGAAACCAAACAGAAAGGATCCTTCCTCAGTCACACATGAGTCAAAGACAAAGTACCCTAGCTCGAAAGGGGGCAGAAGCAAAAGAACACTGGTAAGTGGAACTAGAAGTTTCTAAGATCCTAATCTGACCCATGTTGAAATGTTTAGCCTCTGAGTTTAACAAAGATCTAACAATTACCAACTGAATGCCAGGCACATGGCACTGTGTAAGGTGCTGGGACCAGGGATAAGTAAGAATCTGCCCAACCCTCAGCACCAGGACAGGAAGTCTGGAGGGAGATGAGCTGAGGGAGGTGGTCCCAGAGGACTCTGAGAGTCCTGGAGGGGACAGGTTAATGCTGACAGAGGTGGGGTAGATGGCAGGGACAGTGTGGGAGGGGTGGGGACACTTGTAGTAGCCTTGACGGATGGATAGGATTCAGAGCAGAGGGTTGGTTGGGTAGAGGGCACTTCAGGCCATTGAGCAGCCATCAGCTGGCAGTCAACAGTTGGCAATCGTGTGCTGTGCAGAAGAGCACTCTTGGTAAGGATCACGTCAGAAGGGGCGCTTGGGTGGCTCAGTCGGTTAAGCGACTGCCTTCAGCTCAGGTCATGATCCCAGAGTCCTGGGATCGAGCCCCGCATCGGGCTCCCTGCTCTGTGGGAAGCCTGCTTCTCCCTCTCCCACTCCCCCAGCTTGTGTTCCTCTCTCACTGTGTCTCTGTCAAATAAATAAATTAAAAAAAAAAAAAAAGGATCACGTCAGAGAAGTGAACTAAAAGTGAAATAAAATCCCATGATCTCTAGGGAAATTTCTGAGTGGGAGACATGTGTCAGTGTATGAATTCCATGACAATTAGAAGTGAAACCCCTGAGAGCATTGTTCACATTTTTCAGTCAAGATTTGTAGGGGAGTCTACAGGAAACCAGGGTGTCAAGAATATATAGGGAAGAAGATGCAGAACCTCTAAGATGGATTTGACCCCTCTCCCAAGCAATTCTCCCCAGGCTATCTCTCAGATGTCTGCCTCTCTGTTGCCATCGCCATCCTACATTCTGGCCCTTGGTACCTCACAACCTCACTGACCATTTCAATGGCCAACACTGTTCTCCTGGCTTTGTATTCTCAAGTCTCTCAGAATGTGAACGTTTATGAAACAGCTATACTCTGCCAGGCTCTGTGGTATGCACTCAACGCAACTTCCCTCAGCACTGCTCTGGGATGCGCCATTTTCCTGCTCACTTCCTATTGCCTTTTGATTAGAGCTCAGATACCACAGCTGGTCACTAAGAACCACTGGTTCTCTTCTCTAGCCATGCTTTTCTTGTACCTTCCAGCCTTGGGTCTTTGACTCAGGTATTTCTTTCCCCTGGATTGCTTCTGCCTTGCCTAACTCTGTCCTGGAAGGCACGGCTCAAAGTCAGCTTCATCATGAATCCTTCCTGATTCCAGAAATAGGAAGTGGTATCTTCTGCCGAACTTCTGTAGGTCATATAGTGGTTTCAGCCGCTACTGTAATGTTTTCCACAATGGAGTGACATAGTGCTTATTTGTATGTACGTCAGGGATCCAGCTACATCTTAAACTATTTATGGGCCACAAGAAGCCTATTTACACAGGAACTGAGGAGTCTTCTGCGAAAAGATTAATCCTCAGAGGAGTCAGGCCTTGGTGGGGAGGGGACAGGGTGCCTATGATTCATGTCTCTCCTTTGCTAGAGCTCAAGCTCCTTCAGGACAGATACCCTGAATGATTCACCTATTGAAGTATGTGGTGTCCAGAATAGTGTTTGACAACAAGTGGATATTTAATAAGTATTCATGAGATAAAAAAAGTATTTACTATCTTCTCCTTAGAGCAAATCTGACTATATGTCAGATTTTATTGCTGAAAATATTAAGCTATACCCCAAAGATTTTCTTTTCACATGTGTAACCTCTATTGTGGGGTTAGTGTAGGAGATTCACAAATCTATATCATGTCAAGAATTTTCCATAGAGGGGCGCCTGGGTGGCTCAGTTGGTTAGGCATCTGCCTTCGGCTCAGGTCATGATCCCAGGGTCCTGGGATCGAGCCCCACATTGGGCTCCCTGCTCGGCAGGAGGCCTGCTTCTCCCTCTCCCGCTCCCCCTGCTTGTGTTCCCTCTCCCGCTGTCTCTCTCTCTGTCAAATAAATAAATAAAATCTTAAAAAAAAAAAGAAAAGAATTTCCATAGACTGAGTAAATAAGATACTTTGTACCAACATGTCATGCTAGATTTCAAATACATAAAGATACCATTGTGGTGAATTTTAAAAATCCACAAATTTACCTAAAAACCTTATAGGAATCCAGATATCTTTTGCCATTACATATATCATTAGATAATAAAAGCACAACTTATACCAGGTAAGGTCTGTTCCTTTTAAAAACAAAGACAGGGCGCCTGGGTGGCTCAGTCGGGTTAAGCGACCAACTCTTGATTTTGGCTCAGGTCATGATCTCGGAGTCCTGGGATCAAGCCCTGCATCAGGCTCTGTAATCAGCACAGAGTCTGCTTGTCTCTCTTCCTCTGTTCCTCCTCTCTCATGCACTCACTCTCTCAAATAAATAAAATCTTTAAAACAAAACAAAACAAAAACCAAAGACACACACATTAAAAGAAGTTCCCATTCTGTGAAGCCTCTGGTATGCACCACATGTAACAATAGCCCTGCCTGGGTGGTCCTCTAGCTTAGGGGTGGCACCATATCCCAGATAACACTGAGTCTCAATTTACAATGTATGAGCTTTTTTGTTGTTTGTTTATTGCTTCATTTATTCTCCACAGTAGCCCTCAAGGGTTGACAAGAGAGCCATCGAATTTCTCAAAATAGACAGGGGAGAAATATATTGTGAAATATGTGGGGATGAGACAGAAATCAAACAAGAAAAGAAATACACAGTGTAATTTCAGAAAAAAAAAATGAGAAAGGAACGTAAGAGCTCTGTGGAACACACTGGAACACAGCTCTATCAAGCACATAATTGAAATCCCAAAAGGAGAAGAAGGAGAAAACAAGATTCTGAAAAGAGTCCAAGCAGAACAAGGGGACAGAAGGTGATGGTGAGGTGAGTGGGTATCTTAGCTGGAATGGTGACAGGGGCTGAGAATGGAATGGCCAGAAGAAGTCAGCCAGGAGAAGTTATGAGGGAAAAGCATTTCAGAGAGAAAAAGCATCTGTAAAGGCCCTAATATAGAAAGCAGCTAAGTATGCCTAACAGGCACCCAAAAGAACAGTATGGCTAAAACATGTTACATAAGAATGAGATCAGAATGTAAAATGGCTGAAGGACAGGCAGGTAGGGCTTTCTGGCTTATAAGTGGCCAGAAGAATAGGACTCACCAATCATGTCTTTTGCTTCCCCCCCATTTCCCAGTCTCTTTAATCAACAAAGCACAAAGCTGATTATTAAGTGGGTCCATGTGACTGCCTTTAGTCAATGGACTCTGGGCAGAAGTGATTGGTATGTATCCTTTCTGGGCCACAGCATCAAAAAGCTAGCACCAGAACGTCAAACTGTTTCTTTCTTCAGGTGACAGAGCCAGAAGGTCAAAGTAGATTGAATCACTGAGTTGCAACATGATGACAGTTACCCTCATGAGTCATGCAGACTCTCAGTAGACTTTAAGAGAGAAAAAAACCTTTGTGCTATTAAGTCATAATAAACCGATCCTAATATCACATGGTAAGAGGTTTAGATTTTATTCTAAGTATAATTGGAAGCCATTTGAAATTTTGAGCAAGAGAGTGATGAGATCATATACATGTTTAAATGGCCACTTTGCTGTTTGTACAATAGATTATGGGGAGGAGAAACAGGAGAAATCAGGGGACCTGTTGTAAGTCTATTGAAGTTAATTTAGGTATGAAATAATGGTATCTTGAAATTGGTGGTGGCAGTAAAGGTGGTGAATTGAATTCAGGATACATTTTGAAGATAAGACTAAGGTGGATGGAAAGACTCCAAGGTTTTGGGCTTGGGCAACTGAGTGGAAAGAAGATAGAGTAGGAGGTAAGGTTGTTGGGGTGGTACTCAAGAGTTATAAGGCTATTTGGTTTAAAGATCTCTTCCAAAGAATAGGAAAGAAGAGAGAAAATACTTCCTAACTCCTTTTACAAAGTCAGCATAACCCTGATATCAAACCTGACAATGATATTACAAAATACATAGATTTAAAATTCCTTAAAAAAATATTTGCAAACTAAGTTCAGAATAGGCAAAGAGGAAAATACAATTTAATACAATTGGATTTACTCCAGGATGCAATGTTATTTTAATAGTCACATGTCTATTAATGTAATTCATTAACAGAAGGAGGGAGAAAAATAATCTCAATAAATGCAGAAAATCATTTAATACAATTCAATACTGATCCATGATTTAAAAAAAAACCCTCAGCAAATTAGGAATAGAACTTCTTTAATCTGATAGGGGTATTATGAAAACCTTATAACACACATCATACTTAATGGTAAAATATTGAAAACATTTTCCTTAAGGTCAGGTATGAGAGAAGAATGTCTTCATTATCCCTTCCATTCATCCCTATACTGGAGGTCCTACCCAGCACAACAGGCATCAAAAGTAAAAGGAGGAGAAGGGGGTGGGGGGAAGATATAGGTTAGGAAGGAAGAAATAAAACCATCATTATTTACAGATGATTTATTTGAATCTATGGAAAATCCTGAAGACTCTATGGATTGATGATTAGAATTAATACATTATATAAACATTTGATTTATAACAAAGAGGACACTGGACACTAGTGGGGATAGGATCATTATTTCAGTAAATAGTGCTCCGTCTATTGGATATCCACTGGAAAATAATTTAATCTTACTTCATACCATACACAAAAATCAAATCCATGTTGATTGTAGCTCTAACTGTGAAATGTAAAACAATAAAACATCTAGAGGGTAACATAGAAGAATATCTTCAGGGGAAGAAAAGATTTTTTGAACATGACACAGAAAGGATGAATGATAGAGAAAAAGATTGATAAATTACTACATTGAAATTAAGAACATATGTTCAGGAGTGTCTGGGTGGCTCAGTCGGTTAAGTGTCTGACTGGTGATTTCGGTTCGGGTCATGATCTCATGGGTCATGGGATCGAGCCCTGTGTTGGGCTCCATGCTCAGTGGGGAGTCTGCTTGAGATTCTTTCCCTCTGCCCCTCCTTCACTCGTGCTCTCTCTCTCAAATAAATGAATAAATAAATAAAACTTTAAAAAAAGAACATGTTCATCAAATGACATGATTTAGAGAAAAAGAGAAGATTCACAAAGTGGGAGAATAAATTTGAATACATATAATATATATAAGCAATGAAGGACTTTTAACTTGAATATTTGAAGAATTATTTTAAGTCGATAAGCAAAAGCATACAAACAAATAGAGAAATGGGTAAGAATAAGAATAGACACTTCACAATAGAGGGTATCTATACAGCTAATAAAAACATGAAAAAATACTCAACCTTATTACTCTTCAGGGAGATGAAAATTAAAACCACAACAATATGCTGTTACCTACACCCAAATGGCTAAAATATTTTTTTAAAATGACAAGGGTCAACCACTGGGAGGATGAGAAACATCTAGAACTCTCACAAACTGCTAGTGGAAATATTAATTGGTACAATCACTTAGGGAACTGTTTGGCAGTATTTACTGTAGTTGAACATACACGTACCCAATACTTGAGTAATTTCAGTCTTAGGTATATGCCGCAGAAATGTACACATATGTGTACCAAGAAATGCATTCAAGAGTGCTTATACCAGTACTACTCATAATCACCCCAAGCTAGAAACAACCCAAATGCCCATCAACAGTAGAATTGACAAATAAATTATGGTATATTCATGTAACAACTGCAACAGCAATTTTGCAAACAGCAACACAATGAACAAACTATTGAGAGAGAGAAAGAGAGAGAGAGAGAGAGATGCCCCAGGACTCCCAGCTGTTTCGGTCCTCAGCTGTTTGAGTGTCCCCAGATTAGGCCCCAAACATGAGTGAAGAAGTCTTGGAGATGACTCTAGCCCAAGCCACCATCTGAACATGACAGCATGAGAGACCTTGAGTGAGAATAGCCCAGCGGGGCCCAGTCAAGCCCCACATGCATCAGCAAAATAAACATTGGAAGTCACCATTTCAGGTATGAATGTTACACAACAATGGATAACTGGAATATATGTTGAAGTATTTAGGGAAAAAGTAAAATAGAATGTGTTAAATGTATAAACCCACTTTAAAATATTTAAGGAAATTTAATTAACTGAGTTTGTTAAAGTCCCCCTAAAAACTATTGTTTAATGCTAGGGTCCTAAACAGAACAAGAGATTTGTAAGTTGAACTTAAAAGCTTAAGGGAAAACTAGGTTTTTAAATTTCTACTTCCATAAATTGAATCTAACTGGAAAAAACAACAAACAAACTAGCAAACCGTGAAAACTTCTTGGCTAGCTGACTTCAGAGACCCTTTCAGACAGTTCCAAGAAACAACAAGGGAAAAAAGCCCGAGTGATTTATTGAGTGCTTACGAGGTGCCACGCCATGTCTGAGGTGCGTTACCTAAGTCATCTCATTCGATGCTCACAACAACCCTGTGAGATGGGTTTTATAAGTCCCAACTTTACAGGAGAGGCTCAGAGAGCCTCTGGAACTTGCCCAAGATTCTGCAGTTAGTGAAGGATGCAATCAGTGCTTTTGCATTTTTGGGTGCCTTCTTCTGGAAGGAATGCTGGTGAGGGCAAATCGGCACAAGTTGCTGGGGGCCCTTGGCGTAGCTATAGCACCGGCGTCTCCTGGGTCTGCTCCGACCTGGCCCATGAGCCTTCTAGTGGGTAAGACGGGGTGTGCACTCAGGTGACCCTCCTGTGAAGATTCGTGTGGCCGGAGAAAAAGGTAGCCTGTGGATCCTTAAAGTTCAGGAGTGTGGGTTGGAGCCAAGGGGGCCTGTCCCCTGGACATAACTTGAGAGTAACTATGGAGAGGAGTTCTAGAAGCTGTGGAAAGAAAAAGAGGCAGGATTTCAGCACTGTGGCTCCAGCTAGCTTGCTTCACTTCCCAGTGTTCTTTTCTGTTTTATCTTCTTCTGCTAATTCCCACTGTTTTAGCTGGACCCAAGGCCTGACATGGTAGGGGCAGTTGTATCCTTGAATCATTTCATTCTAGAAACCAGCTTTGAAGTTATTTAGCCCAACCTCTCGTTTTATAGGGGAAGAGACCAAGAGATAAACTCCTGGTGCTTCCTATGAAAAATCTACAGAACTCTTCTTCCTATTTGGCACTACTGAATGAGTTTCCAAAAAATCTGTGTGGCAAAATGATGAGTTTGATAAGGTCCTCGTCTTTTACTTTCACACAGAGACGGGTAGGTGAACGAGGCCTGTAGGACACAAGTAGGAGGACTAGGGAACCAGCATGGCGGCAGCGGCAGGCTGCTGTGAGCCAGGGGGCGGGGAGGGAGCCACTGCTCCAGCCGAGCTGACCCAACACGGGGCCTTGGTGGGGAGAGCGGTGCTACCACCCAGACACCCAGAACCCGAGGCCCCGGGGCAGCTCCTGCCATGCCACGGTCAAGGACACGTTTTTCGCTCCCGGAGTCTTTCCAGTGGTTTCTGTGGGAAAAGTGCTGTTTAACAAACCTGACAGCTACAACAGCACCTGAGGGCCGCCGCAGAGAGAAATTGCACGCGATGGGTAGAGTGTGAATAGAGTGGGTATGGTGTGATGGTGTTCTGTCTCCCCCTGAGCCAGTGAAGGAAAAGAGGTGAGGCTCTGGCCAGTTGTTGGTTACTCAGGGGCCGAGGAGCTCATCGTCCGTGTTTTCTCTGGGTCTCCGCCTTTTTGCTGACCCTTTTGTTCTCAGAGGCCTCTGCCAGTTGCCACCTTCCCTGGAAAGCCAGACTGGGGGGAAATGAGAGGAAAAATCGTGTGCCTCTGACAGAGGGAGAGGGAGATTGCTAGACAATCCCACACACAATAGGATCATGAAATACCTTACACATTCATCCAGCGCTTTACAAGTTACCAACTACTTTTGTATACATTATCTCAATTACTCCTCACAGCAACCTGCTACCTGTCTACCTATTAGTAGGTGTTAATTATCTATGAGACTATTAGTCCTGTTCTGCAGATGAGCAACTGCTCTTTATGGTGGCTGAGTGGCAGAACCAGAGTCAGATCTTAGAATCACAGAACCATAGCGTCACAGAGTTAGAAGGCACCTTACCAGCAATAACCCAGGGCATTCTTCTCTCAGAGCCTGAATCAACTTATAAGACCTCTGAGATCCCCTCTTCTTCCTGCTTGGCCTCTTCCAATGGTGAGAAACTCACAACTCTATGAGGCAACCCATTATTAACACTGAGCAAAGCCCTTCAGCCCTTACCTCATTTGCCCTCAAGAACTACACCAGATGGAGGCAAATTCTGATTCCCCTTCTTTTTGAAATGTGGGGCTATCGCTCTTGCTCATCTCTTCCAGATTAAACACCTTCAATTCTTTCTGCTGTTACTCATGATCATTCATGATGTAGTTACCTGGCACAGTGCCTGAAATATACAGTAGATACTCAAATGTTTGGTGAATTGGTTCTCTGGCCCTTGGTACTATTGTCCTGGTCCTGTGCCCCTTCCCTGACCACAATTAGCCTCCATGTTGTAAGCTGCTTCTCATTTGCTTGCTTATTTATTTAAATAATAGGGAGAAAGGCAGTAACATATGGTTTCTACTTTCAAATCACAGTTTTCAGAATAACTTGGAAACATAATCAAAATTGGCCAGATTTCAAACAGCTTTCAATTAATTTGTGCTAACACACTTGTGATCTGACTTCATTGCTCACTCCAGAGTTGCATTCACTGAGCATCTCCTGTAAGGAAGACACAAAATGGAACATTGTGGAGAGTGTCCCCAGAATTCAAGCGTGTTATGAAGGCCGGGTTAATGGGAAGTCTAACTGGAAGACCCTCCATGAATGCCTTATGCTGCAGTGCTGCTTTGTCCGTTAAAAGAAGCAACATTCAATTCTGGGCACCACCAGATTAAAAGATGCACACCGTCTTGAGGGTTGCTGGAGTGATGGGGGGTGTGGGAGGGATGGGGCGGCTGGGTGAGAGACATTGGGGAGGGTATGTGCTATGGTGAGCGCTGTGAATTGTGCAAGACTGTTGAATCACAGACCTATACCTCTGAAACAAATAATACATTATATGTTAAAAAAAAAAAGAAGATAGCAGGAGGGGAAGAATGAAGGGGGGGAATCGGAGGGGGAGACGAACCCTGAGAGATGATGGACTCTGAGAAACAAACTGAGGGTTCTAGAGGGGAGGGGGTGGGGGGATGGGTGAGCCTGGTGATCGGTATTAAAGAGGGCACATATTGAATGGAGCACTGGGTGTTATATGCAAACAATGAATCATGGAACACTAATCAAAACCTAATGATGTAATGTATGGTGATTAACGTAACATAATAATAAAAAAATTTAAAAAAAAGAAATATAGACCAGAATAAAGCTAAAAAAAAAAAAAAAAAGATGCACCGTCTTCCAAAGAGTGCTCTAATGGAAGCCCAGACTATTTTTAGCTGGTCTTGGTGTGAGGGACAAGCACCGTGTCATTGTGATGAAGCTGTGTCATTCTCAATGAGGCTGAACTCAGCCAGCTTCTTGCCTCTTACGTAAATGCTATGCCAGGATGAGCAGCACTGAGCTTATAATGCTGGTAACTGCAGGGCCAGGGAACAGAGGGTGAGTTGAGCCCTGCATTATAAAGGACAAGTAGTAAATTGCTACCAATCACGAGACTATGCTTACTCATTAAAGGAATAGCCCTAGAAGGGGCCTGATGGCAAATTAAGTCAAACCAAGCACCCCAAAACACAAGTCCAGAAAAGGATCTCTGGTTTAAATTATCCCATGATCACAGACTGAATTGAAAGCCATCTGAAATTTGTGCAACTTGACCAGGTTTTCAAGTTGCTCTCAAAACTCGGTGGTTTGGAAGTAAATAATATGTTTTTTCCTTTCTATTACCTAAATAAACAAAACATTGAAAAACCTACTCTCTTTATATTGCCAATACCACTACTTTAGAAAAGGAGTTATATGAGCAGTTTTCTCCTCTCGAGGTTCAGAAAAAGCTGGATTTGAAGGGAGGTATTTCATATGAGAGTCTTAAGGGTGGAGGAGCTTTGAGACTGAGTGGTGACCTCCTTTCACATAGAGCATCCGCACTTGTCATCACATGGTAGGGGGTAGACTCTTCACAGGTGCAGCATGGGGGGAACTTCTAATCAAGCAGGACCCTCCATTCAGCAAGCAGGACAGTCCCAAGTCAAGAGAAATAGTAGTAAAATATGGCAGAGGGTTTTGCTGAAAGACACTCGGATGTCCTGGGGCCTGTGTCCATTATATTGCTGACTGTTTCTCTTTTCCTCTTCCGAACAACTCATCCATTGCCTTCTTACATAAATTCATTAAGACCTTTGGGGTCCAGCTGGTCCAACACACTCAAGCACAGAAAGTGAGGTTTGGAAAGGTCGTGTGGTTTGCAAAAAGTAGCAGACCCAGACACAGAAGCCAGGACTGCAGGCGCCCAGTCTGGCTCTCTTTCTGGTTTATCATGCTGTGCCTCCTAATGTCTGGGAAAACTCGTGCAGGAAATGTGTAGCCACCTACGGCTGGGAATGTTCACACCTTCACTCGAATGGTTTTATCTACAGGCAGAGGGAGAGGTACTAATCTTGGAAGAGTATGGATTAAAGACCAAGATGAGGGTGCAGGGTGGTTTAGGAGAAAGAGCAAGGCAGGAAAGTGGGGGGAAAAGGAAAAGAAGGTAATAGAGAAATACATGAACGATAAAAGTGGGGGGAAATGTAAGGGACAAATATGGAGAGGAGAAATTACCTAAGAAAAAGAAAAGGGCTTTTTTCTTCTCCTGAGCAGCAAATGGAGGCAACTAAGGACTGAGCAGAAGTCAGAAAGAGGGAAGAAAAAAGAGCAAATAGAACCAGAAAAAGAGAAGAAACCAGAAAAAACATGAGAACACCAAGAGCTACCGGGAGTGAAGAGTGTGTACGGGGGGTAGGCGTGCTGGGCAAAGAGAGGGATCCACAGAACGTGACCCATATGCACGGATGGGGGCGCACCGGCAGGACGGTGAGAATCAGCACAACGGGAAAGGGGCGGTGAGAGTGCTCAGTGCAAATGGAGGAAGTCAACGGGTGATCTCCAGTCCTACGTAGATCCATGGAGTTACTCCAGAATCAGCTCAACTATGGTTCTAGGGACGGGTATTGCAGGAGACGACGAATTCCATATCTATTAAACAAGACATCTAACCTCTTATCATTCACCTCCCCTGCCTCTGTCATCATTTACATAATTTGTTTTTACAAAAGAGACAAACATTCACTCATTCACCTTGTGTGCCCTGGAAACCTTCCTCCCTGGGCTAGTTTCTTGAAAAATTTGTCAGTGCTTCCCAAAGGATGACGGGTCTCGTAGGCCCCTGCATCACACACACACTTGGAAATGCCTTCCCAACTGGCAACAGTGGGATTTTCCTCAGGAAAAGCCAGGCCTCCGCCATGGCTAGGTGGAGTCCCAGAGGAAAATGTCACAGCGTTGTGAGAGCAACCAGGGGGAATATGAAAGCAATTTCCCAGAACTACTCAGGATAGCCTTTCTAGTACATTCTCCTGAGCTGTGAGGGAAATCCTGCCCTTCCTGTTAGGTCCTCCCACATTAGTGCCCATCTACCTCACACAGGTGTGGTTTGGGGGAAAGCCAGGCCATATGATTAGAGTAACAAAGCAGCACCCAGTCCTCTGCCTGAGTAAGCAAGGTACTCTCCACTGGGGAAGAGGAGAGCAAGGTGGGACATTTTCCTCCCAGGGTGATCAGCCTACATCACAAGCCTCTTTGAAATTTGTGATTTTAACAGAACTAGCTGCCAACCCAAGCTGAAGAGTGACTGCTTTCTAGAGCTGCCTCTAAGCTAGGAAGAACGGATAGGAATTAGAACCATGGCAGCTTTTTTTTCCCCCTTTAAAACGCACGCCACAAATAAAATCTCCTTTAGCCCTAGCTATCTATGGCCTTAACTCTTCACACAAGCTTGCAAACAATTTCACAACCATTCGCTTGCTCAAAATGTCAACCAGCCCACTTTCCAAAACGCAATCACACTTAATAAAAATGAGTTAAAAAAAAAAATCCCCTCATGCCTTGCTTGCACCTGGAATGAGTTGCTACCGCAAGGTTGGGTTAATGCCACTTTCTGGGAGTCCTCTGAGAGGACAGGTGCCGGGGAAGAGTTTTTTTGCCCTTACAAGCCCAGTTAAGGCCAACTGTTGGCAGGAAGGCGTGGCAGTTGCCTTCTGAGTACTTACACAGGGTCCTGAGCCAGGTGGCTGTGCCCGTGTTAGCTCTCCCTCACCTCATGTACTCCCCATCACTCCTATAATCCATGAATGATTCTGATCCCGACACCTCCTCAAAATCCTCCAGCACCAGACTGGTGGAGTCCTCACCCAGGAGGCCGCTGTCGGGCCTGGACATCCTGGCCCGGGAAGGAGGTGCAGGGGGGCCGGCAGAAGCCGGAAGAGGAGAGCGAGGGGGTGTTTGCTGGGCGGATGTGGGCATGGCTGGTTCACGGGCTTCCTCATCATCCTTCTCCGACTCTGGCCCTGTATCGGAGGCCGCAGGCCCCAGGACGTGGTAGAGGCTGGGGAGGCGGATGTCGAAGCACAGCCCAAACTTGGCAAAGAGCTTGTCATTGAGAGCGTAGAGCTTCTCTGAGATGTCATAGCCCAGCAGGGCCGAGAAGAGGTGGGAAATGTATCGCTCTTTGGTCAAAAGAAGGTGGAGACTTTTCCGGGGCCAGGAAATGTAGCTACACGGGGTCTCGGCAGTCAGAGTGACCTGAGAGGGGTCCGGAGAAGAGAGTGAAGGTTTAGATTAGACTGAATGTCCATGCTTAGCACAGAGAAACACACAGTTACTCAACAAACGGCTGCACTTTTGTTGAAGAAACTGTGGGAGCGCCCACCCTGGCCTTGCCTGGAGGAGGTCCAGTGAATGACTTTTACTTGTGTGCACTGATATGGAGGGTGTCCTTGTCAGCAGCCCTGGGTCCAGCCAACCACTCACTGGGCCTTCACCCCCTTGGAGCCTCAGCTTCCATGGCCAGTCTCCTCAGCTCTCACATTCTGTGGTCCCGTGGCTGATACCGTTAACAGCTAAGGAAGGTTCTGAGTCTGTTATGATCTCGTGAGAGAGACGGGGCCTCCTATTGCCCTGAAGATAGGCTGGCGTGCTGATGACAGTTTGTTTTGAGAATAAAGAAGGAGAATATATTGCCGGAGGGATTAAGGACGAGTTGGAAAGCAATTCAGTTAGAGAAGAGCTTCTGATTAGGCATGCCAAGCTGCATCAAGTGGCAGAATGCTGGCCTGGAATTCAGGCCCGGGGAGCTAGCTACTCTTGACGTGGCCACGACAGGTAACCAAAGAGATCCGCTGGCTAAAGTCAGAAGAAGGGCAGGAAGGAAGAGGAGCTCTTAAGAGCACAAAGTCGAAGGCACCCCACTCTCCATTTATTTAGCCACGTGGGGATTTCTGAGCACTCACTGCGGGCCCATGACGCAAAGCTAAATTACACTTGCAGGGTAGGAAATGTGTGCCTGGCACGTAGCAGGTGCTTGATAAATCCTTATTAAAGCAATGAGGAGTGGTAAAGCCAGGCTTAAACTAGAATAGTTTAACTAGGATAGTAAAGGAATAGGGTGTAGAATCACAATTTTTTATAATCAGATTGGCCACAATATTTATTTTAAAAAATTTTAAAGATTTTATTTATTTATTTGAGAGAGAGAGCATGGGGGGGGCAGGGGCAGAGGGAGAGGGGGAAGCAGGCTCCCCACTGAGCAGGGAGCCCGACCCCGGGCTCAACCCCAGGGCTCCCGACCCCGGGCTCAACCCCAGGGCTCCAGGATTGTGACCTGAGGTGAAGGAGACAATTAACTGCCTCAGCCTCCCAGGCGCTGCATGGCCCCAATACTTTAGAAATGAGAAGGCCAGCAGGGCTCATGATGAAGATTTGTGAATGAGGACAGCGGAGATGATAATGATGATGACAGCAGCTAACATTTATTAGGAGGTGACTGTGTGCCAGGCATTGTGTTCAATTCTTCATGTGGATTTTCTAACTAAAGGTAGGGTTGACTTCCAACCAACCTTTATTAGGGATCTTCTATAATCCTTTGAATTCCTGCATTGTGTCCCAGAGCTCCCACTACCCTCCTCTCCGCTCCCCTTCTGCAGTACCCCGGGTCCACTTGCTTCACTCATTTCCTCCCCTCTGCTTCTTGCCCCCTAATCCCCAGCACTGAAGTCAGGCCCCGAAACTACCTCATCAAGGCTGGCAGCTGGCTGCAAGGTCCAGCTTTACCCCTTTAGCAGCTGTGTGGCATCCGACAAATTACTTAAGTGTCTCTGAGCACGCTGCCTCAGGAGAGAAAATGCTGAAAGTAGTGCCCACAATCTGCCCCTTCCTAGCAGTTGAGCAAGGAGGTGTCGCTGTCTGCCAGGGCCCGTGCTGGAGGCGCACTGACTAACAATTCCCAAATAA
The DNA here is from genome assembly GCF_037043125.1 of Eumetopias jubatus. NCBI lineage: Eukaryota > Metazoa > Chordata > Mammalia > Carnivora > Otariidae > Eumetopias > Eumetopias jubatus. The sequence goes on from NW_028274807.1 coordinate 64,335,930, forward strand.
GAAATCAGAGTCCTGACCCTGAAGTGGGTGTGTATTAGAGCCACTCTGGACGTGCCCCGCGTCCTTGATGTCAAACACAAAGACGATGGGCCTGCTTATGAACATGATCTTACTTCCTTCCATCTTAAAATAAATCAAAATCCTTTTCCTTCAGCTCGCTTCTTTGGCTAACTACCACCTCATTAGTTTACTCCCCTTCTCAGCAACACTCCAGGAGAAGAGTAGCCTGTACTTGCTGTCTCCAGCTCCTCTCCTCTCACTGTCTCTGAAACCAGCAAGGCTTTGTCCCTTGCAGTCCACACACACTGCTCCTGGTAAGGTCACCAGTGACCTCTACGATGGCATGTGGCATCAGTTTTCCCGGTCAGCCCTGCTGAAGCTCCCTCCTCTTTGATGCGCTTTGTCTGCGTGGCTTGCAGGGTGTCTGGCTCTCTTGGGACAATCTCCTGGCAGCTCCTTTGAGACTTCCTTTTGATCTCTAGCTCCTACACACTAGAGTATCCCAGGGTTGGTCCGTTCTTAAACGCTTTCTCTCTCTAAACACACTCACTGAGTGATCTCATCCAATCCAATGGCTTTAAATATCATCTGTATGCCAAAACTCCCAAATCTGTATCTCAGGCTCAGACCTCATTCCTTAATTCTAGACTCAAATATTCAACTGCTGGTGCAGCATCTCCATTGAAATGTCCATAGATGACACAAATCTATTATATCCAAAAGTGAACTTCCTCTCTTCCCACCTAACTGATTCTACCTGTAGGCTCCCTTGTTTCAGTTGATAGCAGCTCCATCTTTCCAGTTGCTCAGATCAAAAGCTTTAGGGGGCTGGTTAAATGGATTAAATGAAATAACATAAGGAAAGAGGGCTCAGGTCCAGTAAGACACAATGTAAATTGGAGAAATGATGATGATTTCTGTGTGATACCTTCTATGCTATGTTCTTGGTGACTAACGAGAGGGTCACAGTGCTGAATAGTCAATAAGTTCTTATTTAATTGGATTGCTGAGAGGTGTGATGGAACATTGATTCATTTGTGGTAAACACAAGGAGAATTATGATTCAGTCATGGTGGATTGCCCTATTAGTCTGCAAAGACTGTAATTGCAAAAGGCAAGGACAGGATGAACTATAACTCAGGACAACACCTGACATTTGCAAAGAGGAAATGGGACTTTACATAGCCAATAACGAACGTGTGGATCTCATTGCTCCCAAAGGAGGTACGCACTAAAAATATAAATGGGAGGAATATGACGGTAACTACATTCCAGGCTGAGAGGCCATCCGGGGTTAGAGCCTCTCCTTTCAAGCAGAGCCTCTCCTTTCAAACAGGCTTATCCCCCACCTGTTCCTCGGTGTCGGTGTCAGAAACAGGCTGGTCTGGCTGGCTCAGGACCTGACTCGGCCCTCCTGGAGGTTCTTCGGGGCCTGAAGGAGTTCTCATAGAGGGCTGCTGGGCTGGTTGGAGAGGGTGGGGGTGTGTGTGGTGGGAAGGGAACATGATCAGTGGAGGCCTAGGGCTGGTGGCCCAGCCGTGGGATCGGGATTACCCCGCAGGGTCTGTCCTCAAGAGCCAGGAGTCAGGCTGGGGCAGAAAACAGGCCCAGCCAGGTGGCCCTGCCTGGCATGTGTCTATTCTGGGGTTAGTTCCTATGCTGGCTTGAGGGACTCCCTGATAGAAGTGGTACAAGTCACATAGAACGCAGTACTAGCGAACTATCTGGACAGGGGAGTCCCTATAATAGGGTGTGTGTGTGTGTGTGTGTGTGTCTGTGTGTCTGTGTGTCTGTGTGTCTGTGTGTCTGTGTGTCTGTGTGTCTGTGTGTCTGTGTGTCTGTGTACTCCACTCTACTGGTGTCCTGCTCATTTTAAAAAAAGAACAGTAATAGTAGAGCCAGGCAACTTCACTTTGTCACTTTCTAGATGAAGACCTTGGGCAAACTGCTTGATTTTTTGGAACCTCAATGTCCTTACCTGTTAAATGGGATAATAATAATATCCACCCCAGAGGGTTGTTGTGAGAATCAATAAAGCAGTATAATATTTAGTGCCTGACACACAGTAGCCATTCAGTAAGCGAGAGCTACAAAGCAAGGAACCAAGTTTTGAAGGACTGGCAGAGGGCCAAGCAGCCAGGCCCCCACCGTGGAGCACGGCAGGGACTGCCTCATAGAGTTCCCTGAGACACCAGCTGCCCACTGCCAAGCCAGGTCAGCAAACCTTTAGTGAACACCTACTGTGTTCGGGGTACTGTCCTTTGGAGCCTGGGAATAGAGAGAAGAGGAAGCCCAGATTTCTACCTCAAAGAGTCAGGAAAGGAAACCAAATCGTTAGAGCAGAGAGCAATCTGCACCCCGGTCAGCACAAGTGAAAGGAATAGAAAGGCACACAGACAGGAACCCGAAGCTGTAGGGATTAGAAGCCGATGAGGTCAATCTGGACAGGCCTCAGAGGAAGTAAGCTGCCATTGCCTCATTTGGAGGGGGCGGAAATGTATTTCAGAGAGAAGGTGCAGTAGGGGCCAAGCATGGCCATTGCAAAACACTGGGATGTGTTTAGAGAGTGCGGGTTTTTATGTTGTGGTCAGGGGGCTCTTCCCGAGTTTTCGGCCTCGGAGTGACATGGCCTCTCAGGGGTTAGCACCTCCCTGCCTCCATCCCCTGCCGGCAGCCCAGGCCCTCTTTCCACAGAAGGAGAGCCCTCCCACCCCTAGCATCACATTGGCAGTGGTTCAGAGAAGAGATGTGAGTGGGGAAAGCTGGAGGGGGGCATATTCCTGGCTCACAGTGGGACAGGGTGGGCCAGAGCCGCCACAGGCTCTGGATTACCTGGAACACTCCCTCCTCTGAAGGCTGCAGCGATTCCCACTCAGGAGAGTCCATGAACTGGTAAGGGAAGATGTAGTGCAGAAACTGCCCATCCTGGCTCACACGAACCCTGGCAAAGGGAGAGAAGAGACCGTGTGGGAAAAGGAAAGTGGCCACCCAAACCCTCTTCAGTCGAAATTATGTATTTAGAAATGGAAAATGGTTAGGATCCAATATGGGCTTTTTCCTCTTTCCCCCGGAAAACTCAAGAGTTTCAGCTTCAATCTCTAACACTGAGTTATACCAGGAAAGGAGGTGTCTCTAGCAAACAAAGGGGGGGGGGCGCAGATAAAGGGATCTCTGAGGTACACTCTGTCCATCGGGAAGGAGCTATTGTTCCATTTTTACCCCCTGGAGCTTTACTGGCTAAATACACATGCATGGAGTACCTCCTGTGTTCCTGGAGGTCTAGAAAAGCAGAGATGGGTATGATCTGATCCTTGTCTTTAAGGATTTCACAATTTAGTGGAAATCACAGACGTGTGCATAACTGGCTGTAAGTCAGTGTGTGCCCTTGTGGAACCGGAGACTAGAGGAGGGAGAGAGATTAGTTCTCTTCAAATGGCAGACTTCTCAGAGATGACATTTGAGCTGACTTTTGAAAAACAAATAGGAGCTGAGAAGCCGATGAGGATGGGGATAGATGGAGGCGTGGTAGTCTGTTTTCCCCTATCTGCTCTTTCCTTTCCTCCACAGTACTAGACTTTTAGCGGGGATTGCGGCTGATCAGCTAGAGCGCATTTCCCTACCTCCCTTGCAACTAGGTATAGCCACGTGATTAAGTTCTGGCCAAATGGGATATTAGCGCTCCAAATCTTGCTCCCAATGCATGGCTGCATATATGCATGGATACAAATTACCAAAGACCATCACCATTTAATAAGCTATTGCCTTTTGTCTGACAACTTAAGATGGAAGACAGAAGGGGATGTAGCTCTCACACCAAGCCAAGGATGTGGTGTCAGCTCATAGTCTCTGATGGCAGAAACACAGGTGCTCCTACAAGACCAGGTGATATATAGAGCTAGCCGGGCAAAACTTCCCGGAGTAATAAAAGATACAAGAGAAAAGGAAGTGCCATGCTCTCCTACCTCAGGGTCTCCACATAGTCTGTCCCCTCTAGTTGAACCTCTTCCCAATCCCCACTGTCTCCCCAGGTCTCAGCTTAAGCATTCCTTCTTCCAGGAAGTTTTGTTGACCTCCCCAGAAAAGTTAGCTCTACCAGGTACATGCTCTGACTGCCCTTTGCATTTTTCCTTGGAAACATCATGTCTGTGATTCACCACTATGTCAGGCATTATTGATTTTCTTGATAGACAGTAAGAACAGTATTTTTCATATTTTAACACTAGATCCTTAGTCCCTAGTGCTTTTAATAAATATTTTTGAAGGAGGAAAGTAAGAAAAGGAGGTAGGAATGGAGGGAGAAAGGAGAGAAGAAAGGAACAGATTGAATAGATTGTGTGAACTCACTTGTGTCACCATAAAAGGGGACCAACATCTCAAGGAAAAGCTTCTCGAATACAGGAAGAGAAATAGCAGGAGAGAACAAAGCTGCTGCTGGATACACCAGACCCTCTTACCAGCTCCTCAGGCAAGGGATCTGACCACTTGAGCAAACTACGAGGAGTGTCATCATTTAAAGTATAACATCTAATGAGCCCACATGGCTCCCCGAAGCCATTTACATTGGTATATTATGCCCTTTATCATTTAGGTCTCTTCTTCCTTCTTGATGCCCTGGATGACAGGTATTTCCTCCCACATGAATAGCTTAGACAGTTAGTTCTGTAGGAGAGAAACTCACCAACAGTAATTCCAGCTTAACAAGGTGACAAACTTTGGGGAAGTCACTTGGCCTGAGTCTTAAATATATTAAAATAGAACAGAAAGGGCATCTGAGGTTTCAGCAAAGGGCTCCAGATGAGAGCCTGCACGTGATATGGGGGAGGTCCGCACAAGAAGCCCCTACTTCCTGGCACAGCGTTCTTGTACACCTTTGAGGTGTTGGGTACCTCAAATGCTACCAGCCCAAGGTACAATGACTCTCCTTTAAAACTGGAGCCTGGTCACAACAGGAAGCCTCTTCTCCCAGCTCCAACTTAGCAAAGTTGAGACAGGATGACATGGAAAGATAATAAATAAAACTCTTACTCCAAATCTTGACAAGGAAGAAAAAAACCTGTCTAATTTCTGACTCAGGTTTTGGTGCTAAGTATACTAGGAAAAGCCACACTGAGGGGGCAAGCCCACCTCTCCCCGTCACAGGGAAGAGGTCTTCTACAAATTCATGGTAAATTCATCATATTAAAAATAGATTAAAAATATCATATAATAATCATACACCATACAAGTGCTGTGGGCCTGTCCCCCACCTGTCTCAGCTCCCTCCTCTGAACAGAAGAGCTATGGGCAGCAAATAACATCCTGGATCTCCTGAAGGAGAACATTTCTTAAATTGTCTTTATTTTATTTTGGAAGAGTTTTATTTATTTATTTGTCAGAGAGAGAGAGCACAAGCAGGGGGAGTGGCAGGCAGAGGGAGAGGGAGAAGCAGGCTCCCTGCTCAGCAGGGAGCCCGATGCAGGGACTCCATCCTTGGACCCTGGAATCATGACCTGAGTCTTAATCACCTGAGCCATCCGGGCGTCCCAAATTGTCTTTACTTGAAGCATGGAACTGTAGGCGGCAAACATTTTGGCAACAGTGATAATGTACTTCTGTTTACACATGTATTTGTTTACAAATAATTCCATTTGTTTACACTTCAATTTATTCATAAATGAAATGAAATGTCTCCCCACAAAAATCTCATAGATCATTCAACCCAGGACTCTGAGGCCAAACAAAATCTCATGTATACCTAACACTTTTGATTCTACACAGTAGTGCAGAAATGCGCGTTACTACTACCAGTAGTCATTGTAGTACCATCATCATTCTGAAACTTTTTTTTCCCTTTTTTCCCCACCTTGGAATCAGGCCTTCTGATAAGATTACGATCTGACCTTTTCTATCACGGTCTCCTGGTCTCAAAAAAGCAGGGAAGGAAACTGAGAACAAAGCTTTTGAAATACTTTGCTTGCTTTCCATGGAGGTAGCCCAAGTGTACCAGGTTACATAGTTTACTGTTTGATGCTCAGCCCCACATGTAAGTCCCACTAGGGCAATATTTCAAAGATTCCACAACCGCCTCCCAAATGTACAGCATGGAGCCCCGTGGTATTTGTTCAGAAGATGTCAGCCAATGGCCAACACTCATGTATAGGCTGATTGGGCATACACTAATCCTGACTAAGACCACTTCTGCTAATTTCTGCTGTCACCCGTCCTAAAAGGAATCAGCCAGGTACCTCTGCCAAATCCTCAATGAGACACGTATGGGCATCACTACTCTTCCTTCACTGTGTGGTCTTCTTGGTACTTGATCACTGGTTTGTAAGAATCTCAATAGAACAAATAAGAATGGAAAAGTGGACAAGGAATATTCCCTCTCTCCACCTCGTTGTATACCAAATGGCTTTCCCACAGAGTCTATATAGGATATCCTCAACATAATTGGGGCTCTTTCCTTGATGCCCTGGCAAGGTATAGGCACTGTTCCCTGCACACAGTCAGCACTTAGGAAATACTGAATACATACGGGAGGAACAAATCAACCTTATTGTAATGTTCACTTTTTCAAAGCTTACAGAGATATTGTGGCAGCTTAAGCATGACCTGCTGATGTGTGTAATACGTGTGTGTGTGCATGTGTGTGGTCATTTTATTTTATTTTATTTTTTTTAAAGATTTTATTTATTTATTTGAGAGAGAGAGAATGAGAGATAGAGAGCACGAGAGGGAAGAGGGTCAGAGGGAGAAGCAGACTCCCTGCCGAGCAGGGAGCCCGATGCGGGACTCGATCCCGGGACTCCAGGATCATGACCTGAGCCGAAGGCAGCCGCTTAACCGACTGAGCCACCCAGGCGCCCATGTGTGTGGTCATTTTAGACCCAGGCTCAAGAAACACTCACCCCACACCTCCTAGCACCAAGTGCACACACAGTCCTTCCTGCCAACCGAGAAGCTATCTCATGATCTTGTTTCCTCTTGGAAAATGCTAAGAAAGAGGAACCAAACCCATGCTTAGAAAAAAAATCCGTTTTTGTTTGTTTGACTTGCCACATCCTTCCCTCAATGGAAGGGGCCTCAGAATGGAAAGGGACACACTGGGAAATGAGAAGCATGGGCAGAGGGAGGAAATGCTGAGACATGACTGAGTAGCTTACCGGCCAGAGAGTAGCAGGGACAGGCGGTTGATGGGTGTCTCGCCCTCCACCGCGTAAGTCTGCTCAGTGGCCAAAGTCAAGACCTGCTCCTCACAGCAGTGAACAATCTCCTTGTACACCTGCAGAGGCACCTGCAGGGGTAGACACAGTGTCTTGTAGAGGACTTCGAACTCCTCAGGGAGGGTGTTCCTGCGCAGGTGGTAGATCAGGTAAGCCAGCTGGAGCAGGCAGGCCATTGCCAGCAGGAAGCTCCAGAGGATGATGTCCAGGCCGCAAGCATCAAACCAGCCCCACATCACACAGCACACGTAGCCTGTGCCCAGGAAGCCAAAGAGGTAGAAGCATCCATACACCCCGCTGCCCCCCATGAAGCCCAGGAGCAACAAGCAGTTGGCCAGATGGTAGACCGCCCCTTCCAGATCCCGCTTCCAGCCAACGCACATGGGGCCCTGCCAGAGAAGCTGGCTCACGGCGTGGCTGTTAGCACTCATCTTCGGGGCGTCTCAAAGCCTTGCCGGGGCTCTAAGACTGTCCCCACATAGGAAATTCAAAAAATGGATTAGTCCGTCCTCCCAGGAGGTCTTCTCACATCCGGCGTCTAGCCACCAACTCCACCTTTCCTGAGGGGAATGCCTCCAGGAGCTTTGGGAATAAATGGCAGAGCATGGCACACTTCGTGGAGGATTTTTAAACTTGTTTTCCTCTCTCTGTTTCCTTCAGCAAGGCTCTGGCCCTCTCCGCAGAGCTCTGGCGAGCTTCCTTGGCTCCAGGTTTCTTCTTCACATTTGGCTCTCAGCAGCAAACCTAAATTGTCCCGAGGCAAAGCTAGGGCTCTGGGGCTGAAAACTTTAGCTGTGAGGGATAAAGTGGCCACATCCTGCTCTCAGTTGTGCCCACCAGAATGAGGAGAGCCCAGCACGGGAGGCCCCCTTGTGTTCCACTTGGAATGCGTCTCTCTTGGCACCGGAAGAAGGGGTGACCCCAGATGCATACCATGTTTGGAATTGGAATCCAAGAGGTACTGGCAGTGAGAAAAAACAGACCAGGCACACAGGCAGGCTGGCAGGGCACTTAACATATCTCCCCAGAGGACAAGACCTCTGAGCCAGGGAGGCAGGCAGGGGAGAACAAAGGAAAAGTGATCGCAGAATTTACCACAGTGCCTCAGGCAGGATACTGTTCAGAGTTCCTGTGGGGAGGGCTAGGGGCTCTCCTGGGGTAGGAGGACACATCAAAGTAGGAAAGTAGGGGACTATTATGAGAAAAAATCCTAACAGTGAGAACTGGAAAACCCCTCAGAGCCTGTATTAGGTCACATTATAAACATTACTAGGCATTTATTTGACATCCATTAAACAAAAATGACTATGCAAAGGAGCTTTTTGAATTCTAAGCTGACTTTCTCCTGCTTATGTCTGGATCTAATAATAGTTAATACAGTGGTAAGACATTACTCAGACCATCACCCTACCCATTATTTGCAAATTATAATAACTGCCATCTATTAAATACCTACCAAGGGCCAGACCATGATTAGGTATTTTACACACATATTATTTAGTCATCACACAACCCTTCCAGATAAGTATTGTCCTTCTTCTAGATCTGAAGGAAACTGAGGCTCACAGAGGTAACAAGTTCCCATAGGCAGTTAAGTGATCCAGCCAGGATTTGATCTCAAGTCGGACTCACTCTGTGTGCCAAGTAGTTTGCTCAGTAAGTGGAAATAGACTAGATCCATGACTCCCAATCCCACATGCTCCCCCCTCCCGGAAGTCTGATGATGTCCATGGGACTTCTGGATGAAACTGGCATCTATTTTGGGTCATCAGAAAATAAATCTGGAATATGCAAACATTAAGACATGTCCCTCGGGCTTCCAAATGACTCCTTGATTTTTTTTCCCTTGCTGCTAGTTAATATTTATGATCAGTATTCCTATTGCCCCTGAGATGGGGGGGGACAGGTACTCAGTAAACCATCTAGAACTATTTGAGTACTCAATCCATAGGGACTTTTATTATACTGCTGATAACCTAACTAAAATTAGTGAGAAATTAGAAATTGGCAAATATGCCGAGGAGTAGAAGTTTCAACTCAACAAATATTTACTGGTGCTTACTATGAGCCAAGCACTTAGAGAATCAGATTCCTAAGAGCTTTCACTCTATCAAGGGAAAGATACTTCAAAAAACAATGGCAATTCAGTGTGTGAAGCACAGTAACTGAGTTAAGCTTAAGGAGAGGTGGCTGCCTGGAAGGAAGAGTGGTGTACAGGAGGGAAGACGCAAGAGCTAACACTGGATTTGAGGTGTAGGCATTGAACGAACCAGGTAGGTAGAGGGAGAAGAGCATTTTTACTGGTGAGAACGGCAGAAGCATAACCACAGAGTTGTGAAAATGCAAGGCATGTTGAAGGAAGCCAATTTTTTCTTTTTCTTTTTAAGATTTTATTTATTTATTTGAGAGAGAGAGGGAGAGAGCAAGGAGGCGAGCATGGAGGGGGTTGCAGAGGGAGAGGGAGAAGAAGACTCCCCGCTGAGCAGGGAGCCTGATGCAATGCAATGCCATGCGATGCAGGGCTCAATCCCAGGACCCTGAGATCATGACCCGAGCCCAAAGCTGATGCTTAACCGACTGAGCCACCCAGGCGCCCTCTTTTTTTAAAAATTAAAATCAACTGACCAACAGATGTGTATTTTATTCCCTTCTTTCTAAAGTTGAGGGGGTGAAAATCGGTGGTAAAGAGCTGGAGCGCCTAGAGAAGGAAAGACCCTGCCCCCAGTCTTCCTCACAGCAATGATTGGGATGTCATTTGAGCAGTAGAGTTTGGGGATTTCCATATGTTGCTTTTATGTCACCTGCCTGCCTCCCAACCAACCCACTGACTTGAGCAAGCAGCAGCTGTTCATCCCTCCACCTTAGTCATGCACCCAGAGCTGCCAGAGTGGCTATTCCTGCTAGCTGTGAGCCAGGAAATCAGAAGCAGGAAAGGAGAAGCAACCAAGGCTCTGCCCAAGATAGAATTTCAAAGCAGGTCCTCTTTCTCAACAAGCCTGACGAATGGGCCAGCCCGGACCCGTTAAAGAGACAGGCAGACCTGCTGTTATTCTCAGCCTCCCTTCTTTGTCAATCCACATACGTGCTCATCTGAGGATGCTAGCATTTTTCAAGCAGCTAACTGTTTCCTCATGTCATCCTACGGTACCTTTTTTTCTTTTCAATGGAAGAAACAAACTCAGAAAGGTTAAGGAAGGTCACAGAGCTAGTATGTGAACTAAAGCGTAGGTCATTTAAATTGTATGTTCTCTGTGTTGTCCCACCTTGCTAGGTACCCTCGGGAGTTTATATGTACCCATATACAGGCTCCTTTATTGCTCCAGGGGATTTGACTCTGCTGGTGGGGGTGGGGGGATGGCATCACCAGTGCATAAAACCCCCCAGGCTACCTGCAATGACAATGACATTGATGCCTTAAGGATGGGACCTGTGATGGGAATATAACAATGCCAAGTTGTATCTTGTTTTTAAAACCACATTTGATAGAACAGGAAAAAAAATTGTGTAAAAATGGTATGTTCTTTTTAAAAAATCAATCAATCAATCAACCAATCAATTTTTAAAGTAATCTCTATACCCAACATGACCCTGAAATCAAGAGTTGCATGCTCTACCGACTGAGCCAGCCAGGTGCCCCAGAGTGGTATGTTCTTATAAGGAGATCCACAAACATGCAGGTAGAAGCACAGTAGAAAATACTGGGGGAGAATAAAAGGAAACAAAGAGAAGTCACATCGTCACATCATTTGTTGAGTTGATTCAATTGAATAAGCATTTATTTAGGCAAAGTATGTGCGCCAAGCACAGGGGATATAAAGATGAGCAAGACAATTGTCGCTTTCAAGGAACTGTTGGTCTAATGAGGGAGACTGACCCAGAAATAATTGCAATCCAATAAAATAAATATATTTGGGGGTCAAAGGAGGCACTGATCCGGGAGAAAGAATTCAGAAAAAACATCACAGGGAAGGTGACATTTAAGCTGGCCTAAAAAGATGATGAGGTGTTCCCCAACTAGGAGGAGGGCATTCCAGGAAAGGAGAACAGAATGTGAAGTCAAGCCCAGAAGTAAAACAAAAATACACGACAGGGTATAGCCTGCTGTGGGTGAATGAAAAGGAGCAGTAGGGGGCGCCTGGGTGGCTCAGCCGGTTAAGCGTCTGCCTTCGCTCAGGTTATGATCCCAGGGTCCTGGGATCGAGCCCCACGTCGGGCTCCAGCCCCACGTCGGGCTCCCTCCTCGGCAGGAAGCCTGCTTCTCCCTCTCCCACTCCCCCTGCTTGTGTTCCCTCTCTCGCTGTCTCTCTTTCTGTCAAATAAATAAAAAGAAAAAAAAGAAAAGAAAAGGAGCAGCAGGACTTGAGGCAGGAGAGGCAAGCCAGGCCAGGTTATGAAGTCAGCAGGCTGACCTGGCTCTCCGAATACGGCTGTGAAAGACGACTGTCTGTGAGCTGTTACTGGTCCATGATGAGATCAGGACAGAAACTGAGAGAACTGAGACATTTTTTATAGCAATTTGACAGAGGGAATTCTGGCCTTTTAATGCAATATAAACTTTGGGCTTGTAGAGTATATGTGTTTTTTAACTGAATTTTTCCCATCTTCCTAGTAGTGGTTGTTAATTGGTAAATAATTAAACCACGTATAGTTTGAAAAGCACTGAGCTTGAAATTAATCCTTTCCTAATATCTATTAAAATAGAACAGAGGCATGATCTAGGCTTTGGACACATACTGCCAAGTTGACCTTAGGCAGACACTACTTGTTTGTCTGTCCTGTAGCCATTCTCCATTTTCCCCTAGTTTACGGAACTGTGATTTTGCTTGGGCAGTATGTTAAGGAAGGTGGGCTTCTCCCTCAGTTGCTAGAGCCTGAAATAAGACTGGTCAAAGCCAGGCGTGATATGCTATTCCCCCTCGATGGCAACTGCCTTACAAGTGGGCATGTGACTAATGGGATATAAGAGGAAGTGTGTGTGGGAGCTTCTGGGAAAAAGACTTCCTGACAGACGGTGAGAAGGCCTGCTACCTTCTATCCTGGCTTGACCAGTGCAGTGCCGTGATGGAATGTTTGGAGCTACCATGAGATATCATATACCTAAGGATGAGAAGGATAAAGAGCTGAAAAATAGAACAAGTCACACTTCTCCCAAGTATTACTGAGCCACAGTCTCAGATCTGGAACTTTCAACCTCCAGACTTCATGACAGGAGGTAAACTACATTTATTGCTTAAGCACTGTAGTTAGGTGGTCCGGTACTTGCCGGTGAATGCTTCCAGATTCAGATCTCCCGTAGGATCTCCAGAAGGACCACTCTTCAGGAAACAGTTCTCTGAACATCTGCTGATTGTTTTCTTCTGTGAAAACTTAACATCAGACAACTTCTTGTGTTCTACTAATACATTTCTCTCAAAAGTTTGAGTAAACTATGAGGGGAAATGCTCCTTTAAACTCAATTTGACCAGGGCACCTGGGTGGCTAAGATGGTTAAGTGTCTGCCTTCGGCTCAGGTCATGATCCCAGGGTCCTGGGATCGAGTCCCGCATCGGGCTCCCTGCTCCTTAGGAGCCTGCTTCTCCCTCTGCCTCTCTCTCTCTCTCTTTCTCTCTCTCTGTCTTTCATGAATAAATAAATAAAATCTTAAAAAAAATAAATAAACTCAATTTGACCATTCAGGATGACTTGGTTGTTAGTGGACAAGGCAGTTTAGTGGAGAATTGGTTGCCGACTCAAAGTCCATCTACCCCTTCCTCCTTGTTAGGGAATTCCAGTTTTGTGCTGGTAACTATAATTACACATGGATCCAAGGGCGGTGGTGGGGTGGGGGGTGGGGAGTCCTGTTTAAGCCAATCAGCCTAAGGCATTCTGTTTGGCAACTATTATTGGTCCATAAAAATACATATAACCTAATTTGTCTCAATCAGACTTTAAAAAAAGGGATTTCATATTTTGGGAATGGTTTCTTTCTGCTGAACTTGAACAAGAAAGTACATGGTTTCATAGGTTCTGGAAGAAAGAGCTCTGAAATGAAAACAACTTGAGTCTTGAATGGTATCATTGAACCTATGACATCATTGCATCTAGAGTTTGCCCTCTGGATTTCCAGTCATATGAGTTTCCCTTGATGAGGATTTTCTATAACTTGCCTTCAAAATCACCATAATCGACACAGATGAAACCACCAGCTAGCAGTTTTTGATAGCTAAAGAAAGAAACCCCGAGTAGTCACACATGCACTTTTTGGAAAGTATCTTGGAACATTCAACATAGTACTGAGTATTCAGCTTTATATGTTTATAGTTTATATACACGTATCTCCTAGATTATAAGCTCTCTGTGAGGCTTAAGACCGTGTCTTACATCTTTGTTCACTACTTAGCACACAATTAGCATATATTATGTCCCGAGTTAAATGTTGAGTCAAATAGCTTCTCATCTCCTTGAGGGCAAGATGTATGTCTGATTCACACATGAATATTCAACACCTAGTGTAGTTCCTTGCATATAATAGGACTTCACTAAACATGAACTGAATGACTAAATCAATTTAGAACTATGAATATGTGATGTTTATATTAGATACTTGGTACAGGAAAGAACATTGGGCTTGAACTTGACTGACAAGACTCACATCCCAGGTCACCAGCTATTTGACCACAGCAATTTCCTTAAACTGAGTACCTCTCACCTGTAAAATGGGGAGTATGGTTTTTCCAGCAGCCTCACATCAGACTGTACAGACTGAAGTAGGCCTTGCTTAGGGTCATGATCCTTTTTTTTTTTAAAGATTTATTTATTTATTTGAGAGACAGCATGAGAGGGGGAGGGTAAGAGGGAGAAGCAGACTCCCCGCCGAGAAGGGAGCCCAACGCGGGACTCGATCCCGGGACTCCAGGGTCATGACCCGAGCCAAAGGCAGTCACCCAACCAACTGAGTCACCCAGGCACCCCTATCTTTTCTTTTTTAAGATTTTATTTATTTATTTGACAGAGAGACACAGAGAGAGAGGGAACACAAGCAGGGGGAGCAGGAGTGGGAGTGGGAGAAGCTGGCTTCCTGCTGAGCAGGGAGCCTGAGGTGGGGCTTGATCCCGGGACCCTGGGATCATGACCTGAGCTAAAGGCAGACGCTTAACGACTGAGCCACCCAGATGATCCTATCTTTTTTTAAAAGATTTTATTTATTTATTTGAGAGAGAGAGGGCACAAGGGGGGGTAGGGGCAGAGAGAGAGAGGGAGGAGACCCCCTGCTGATCAGGGAGCCCAATGTGGGAACTGATCCCAGGACTCTGGGATCATGACCTGGGCCGAAGGCAGACACTTAACCAATGGAGCCACCAGGCACCCTCATGGTCCTTTTCTTATCAACCTTTCAGTCAAATGTTTTAAGGTTAGACAAAAGGAAATGATTAGAAAGAATGGTGTGAATGTGTCTGTATTGAGCTTGGGAATTACTGTGAATAGCAGGAGCTTAGCAAAGATTCTGTCAGAATGTGGTGGTCGCCTACTAGGAGGTGAACTTTTTCATTTTTCAAATTACTGTGGTAACATCTCTTACTATTATTGGTACCAAAATGTTATGCATAGTCTTTGGGAAGGCTTAATTACTAGGGAAGGATGGGCAGAGTGTCTTGTGAGATATATTTTTAACTATGGCAGATGTCAAGAAGGGTGCTTTAGTTCCTTTACCTATCATGTGAGCATATCAAACTGGCAAAGGTTGAAAATTAAAATTAAGCTTGCCAAGAGCTTAAGGAAACAGGCACCTTCAGATACAAAGGTGCAAATGGGTAACCCCCTTCTAGAGATCAATCAGGCAGTACTCACCCAAAGCCTTGAAAACATGCATAGCCTCTGGCCCATCCTTAGCTAAGTAATTAGTAAAGAATCTGTAAAGAATTTCCTATGGAAACTTCCAGTGCAGTGTTACTATGAAGTGGCCAATAAAATAAAATAAAATAAAATAAAATAAAGTATATATATGCAGAAAGAGATGAATGGCAGAGTCACCAAAAAGTAGTCCTACTGTAGACTGGTAGGATTTCAAGTGATTTCTTCCTTATATGTTTCTATAAAACCAACCAACAAAACAACAGCAACAATAAAAAAAGCAGAAATAATTTAGGTATCAGGTATATGTCCTGTTCAAGACCAATACTCAATTCCATGAATGGTATCTGGCATAACAGCAAGCATTCTACAAAACATTCTGTTTAATGAATGAATGTACAAATAGGGAATTGGTTAAATTATAGTAAGCTCAGAATGGATTCCTACACAGCCAATACAAATCATATTATGAGGACTATATACACAGCTGGTAAAATATATCAAGGGGAGAAAGTAACATGATTTCATTAAAAATATACAGCATAGAAAAATGACCTTATCTTTTATTTTAAAACATGTATAAATGCATAAGAAAAGTCTGGAACAGCATACAGCAAAAATTAACACTGAGGGTTAAGTTTATAGATTTGTTTTCCCTCTTTTTTGTAGTCCAGGACACATTCAAGCAGAATCTAGATGACCATCTGCCAAGGACTGGTGTTTGGGGGGAAGTTGATTTTTATGTCTTAACGAGTCCAAGATTCTATTCTTCACCTAGAAGAATACTCTGAAAGCTATAAGGTACTTCTTAAACTTTTCTATACAAACAAATATTCAGGTAGAAATAGGAGTATAGAATCAAAGGATTAGAGAATGTTAATTAACATTAAATGCTACTCTGTCAAATGCACAGTATATACACCATTTTAATTAGTATTCACAATCTTGTACATTAAGTATTACTTCTATCCTTGCTTTTTTCTTTCAGAGAAAAACAGACTGAAAGAGGTTGTGACCTGTTGAACCTAAGTCTATCATACTTTAAAGCCACGCTGTGAATCCTAAGGAATAACTTAATTCAGCTCCTTTATTTTATAAAAGGCAATTTTTTCCATCACAGAATGACGTATGGACACTACATATTCTCTTATGTTCATCAGTATCTTTTGTTGTTGAGATTTGAAACTCAGTTTACTTCAGGCAGAATATGACCTTGCTTCGTTAGCCCACAAGCAGCTAACAGGACCATGCGGTTGCTATAGTAAGCAAACCACATTCTATGTACTACTCCAGGTACCACTAGAGCAGAGCACTCAGCTATTTCATTAGTGACTTATTTGTACTAGTACAGCCTCTGGTCTGGGCCAGCTTCTAATCAATAAGAAACAATTATCTGGCCAGTAGGCATTAAACTAATGATCCTAGTTTATCTTAAAATGTAACTAGACATCTACAGATTAATTATGCCAAACAGTTGAGATCTTCCAAGCCAAGGCACCCGAATGTGGTCCAAAATCTAAGCAAGTAACTTTCCCAAAAGAGAGAACTAGTAAAGAATAACGATAATGATATAAAATATTAAGACTGAAGGCTTGTCCAGTTCTTGCCTTTAAGTAAGTTAAAAATAAAAAACAAAACGTTGACTGAGATGATATGGCTACCAGACTCACTCTGAATTGGTAAGGGGTTATTTCCTTACTTCTTTGCGCTTCATTTTGGAGAGTTCACTGAGTAAGATCAGTATCTGCTTTCTCCTTACAACAAATATTTAGAATTCTCAGAATGACACAACAGAAGAAATTACTATTACAAGATTTTTTTATACTATATCCTTTAAGAAAAACAAATAAATGCCATGTAAGGATGTGAGGAACACAAAAAGAAACACACCTGACGATTTCTGGCCAGAGATATTTTCCTTTCTTTAATAAATTATAAGTACTTTTTCCATTTATCAAAGTTCCTCAAAGAATTCCCAAAACTACTGAATCTTCTTCATTCTTCAGGAATTATTCATTCACAGAGTAAACCACCTACAAAAAAAAATTTTTATTAGAAAATTAGATTTCAAACATCATGCCAGACCTATGCAATTAGGGAATTAAGACCACTAGAAATGAGTATTTCACCCAAGTACTATTAACTCTAAACTGTGGTTTAGAATAAAAACCTACAGTTTTAAATTCTAGTTTTGTCTAACTAAAAAACATCACTGAAACTGTTCAATCCAGTACACTTTTTAATCTTTAGAAGTCTTTGTTAAAAACTATATATGTTTATTTACTAAAAAATATCTTCCCAAAAAGGCTAGGGCAGTTTATTTTTATAGATACTCAAAAGAAGAGACTTGCAAACCCCTTCTTGTTGATTCAAGTATGCTTGGCAAAGATCCACAAAGTGGAAGGCAGAAGGTCAGCTCTGTATACAAGGGACTTCCTGTGGAAAGTTACTCACTTCATCACCAGGGCAAAAAATGGCAAAAAAGGAGAGTAGTAGAGGATAGGGTTGCTGGTCTAAGTCAATCAGTACCAGGCTTCTCCCCAGACTGTTCTCACCCACTCCGACCCCCAGTCCCTCACCCAGAAGACAGAGAGCAATGCTTAAAAAGGTAAGTAATTTGGGCTAGCCAACTCTTCAAGCCCAATGCAAGTGCTTCTTCTTTCATCTAGCTATTATTCCCTGTAGGTGGTTTAGAAAAGATAAGCCTCATCAACAATACAAACATCTAAACTCTCTCTTCTAAAAGGCTCAAAGGAAGAATACACTTAAGCAAAGGATTGAGCAAGAGAGATAAGCAGAAATGAAGCCACCCGCTATTGTAAGAGCAATCTAGAGCTCTGTTACTTCTTCAGCCACTAACTATGTATCAGGAGGGGCTACTCCTGAAAGCCTCTGGGTGTAAACCTCTTGGTTACTTGTCTGGATGTAAAGTCCTTGACAGAAGAGACCCTGTCTTTCTCATGTTAGCATTTTCTAGGGTATTAAACAATAAATATATATTCAATGAATAAATGTTTGAATAGCAAGAAATGACACTTTTCCTGGATTTTCTTGGGATTATATTTTCATAATCAGGTGGGTGTGGGTGAGCAATCGGCATATTTTAACCAACTGTTAAGTTCTGTTGAACAGTAAATACTGAGTATCCCCACTGCTCAGTCCTAGTCTTTTCATTTTCTTTCAATGATTTTAGCCCCCAGGCGGAGTTCTCAAGGTTCCTTTTTGACTCAAGTCAGAAAGATACTAGCTACCATTTCCTCTTTACATTTTCAAGCACGTTCAGTTCCTCTAGTTTCTCTTTCAGTAAAAAAAAAAAAAAAAAAAGGTCATACGATAGAAGAGAGTGTCTAGCATCACCACCATCACACACCTACTTTTCCTTAGGAGTTTTCAAGTCTCTGCCTTTGCTACTATTAAATCTTTAGGTAGTTTATATTTAGCAATATCCCTGCTACTTCTTCAGCTTAACCCAATGGTTCTTAAAGGGTGCACAGGAAAATTATCTAGGAGTTTCTGAGTCAACAGGAACAGATCAAGGCCTAGGGCATGTGAAGTTTGGAAAACAGTCCTCAGATGATTACAAGGAACACCTTTGGCTGAATGTAGCCTACTTTTATATTAAGTCCCGATGTACTAAATTCAAAGTACAATAAGACCTATCTTATTTAGGATATAACATTAAAATCTACAAAGGTTTTTGAATTAAGTAACTTTTGTGATCATTACTGGGAAGATATAGGTTTGCAAAAGTATTTTTCCTTTACAGCTATCCTCAGAAAAATGTGATCTAATAGTCTAAGGGATATCAATTTAATTACGTTTATCTTATAACAACGTAGACGCTAGTACTGGATTTTACAGCCAATGACCTAGTTACTGAGATATATATACCTACACATTTCAACAATAGGTCTTTCT
This sequence comes from Eumetopias jubatus, assembly GCF_037043125.1. Classification (NCBI taxonomy): domain Eukaryota; kingdom Metazoa; phylum Chordata; class Mammalia; order Carnivora; family Otariidae; genus Eumetopias; species Eumetopias jubatus. Next base: position 64,354,880 of record NW_028274807.1, read on the forward strand.
AATTTGCATTCATAATAAAGTTTTAGGATTGAAGAGCAAGTCTGTGCGCAGTTCTAAAAATGAGTATGTTGGCAATAAGATCTCATTAAGTGCAAGAAATGAAGTGTAAAGCATCTGTGTTTTGGAGAATATAAAAGACCTAGACTCTAGTTTTAATTCCACCAGCCATCCATTCTCAACTTTGAACACGTCCTTTTTTTACTTCGCTGTTTGTCCACTTCCCAATGGGGGTTGGGGAAACAGGACACCTCGGACCAAAGGAGATCCAAACACCTGTTCCTTTTCCAAAAGTACTATCATGCTGACAATGAAAACATGACATCTGAATTCTAAAAAAGGCCCTATGTGGATTCAGATTGTTCTTCTCATAATCAGGATTCAAAAATATGTAATCAGGTCATATATTCAACAGACCTCAACTGAATGTCTGCCACCCCCAATTCCGAAGACACAGGCTATTCTGTTCTGGTTTCTCTTTGATAGTTTACAAATCCTATTCATACACCTGTCATTTAATTATCACAATGACTCTATGAAGTAAACTAAGGTTCAGAAGTTAATGACTTGCCCAAGACCACACAATCAGTTAAACATCAAGTCTTGTACGTCCAAAGCTCTTGCATTTCCTTCTACACACAAATGAAGTACATAGGAATCACTCTCACTCTCTGTCCCAATGATATAAAGAAAACTAGGATATCTTCGAGTCCTTGTGAATTTATGCTAATTATGACAACAGTTGTAGCGCCTTTGTGGTCCATGTGAAGTCCAAGAGAAGCTTCTGCTGCTCCTAAAATTAGCATTTTTAAAAATCATCTTTTTTACCAAGACAGGCTTGGCACTAACCAACAGTTTACACAACACCCTAAGGAAGAGAGTTAGATTATGAAAAAGGAAACCGTGTACAAATGTCAAGATTCCAGGTCTTCAGAAATAATCAATAGGTATACTTCCACTTTTAAAGAACACCCCCCCAAACATACACCCAAACTTACTTATTTTACAAAATGATTCACCATGGGATTTAAAGAAATTTAAAAGCCATTTAAGTATGTCATGTACACACAGAGTAGACACACCATACCATATATAAAATCACAAAATGTATTATGGTTCTCTTTTTATAAATTAAAAAAATGAAACCCAGAGAGGATTAGTGTCTTGATGAATGTTAAATGCAGCTGAAGTAAAATACATCCTAAGTTTGCTAGACATCAGGAGAACCAAAATTAACCCTCAGGACTTTCAGCCTGGACTGTTGTCCACTACGTAGTGATACTTCTTATCAGCTTGGAACAGGGTCCTTATCCGTCCTTTTTTATAGCTCAGTAAGGAAGACTAGCCATATGTGAAATTCTAAAGAGGCAGGAGAGAGAGGTGAAAGGGAAAGAAACCAGGCTTTCTATTTACTGTTATACTGGAATGTGACTTTGGCATTATCTCTCAGCTATCATTAAGTTAAAAGTGGCGACGTGGTGTGGATGTTGGGGGTTGGGGGTGGGGGCAAAAAGCAAAGGAAGTCTGCCTGGAGACAGAGGTTCCAGTCCTGATTCTGCTAACTCACCTTGGGAGCCATTCCATACCTATAGGCCTTAGTTCCTCATTTATTTATTTATTTAATTAACAACCCTCTATTGAGCACCTACTATGTGCCAGGCATAGGTCCTGGGTATATGACAGTTGAGTAAAGCAAAAAATTCTTATTTTCTCAGGGCTTACATTCTACTTGGAGTAAAGCAATGCATACAATAAATAAGTATCTAATATGCAAGCAGTGATGTTAAGAATAGGGTAGCCACTAGCTCAATGTGGCTATTCACATTAAAATTAAACTAAAAATTCAGTTCTTTCTTCAGTTTTACTAGCCACATTTCAAGGGCTCAATAGCCACACAGGGCTCCACCTATGGCATAGTGGAGAGTGAAGGTATAGAACATTTTCAGTATCACAGCAAGTTCCATTGGACAGTGCTGGAATAGAGTGATGGGGAAGGGATGCTATTTCAGATGGAGTGTTGAGGCAAAGCTTCTCTAATATGGAGACTTTTTTTTTTTTAAAGATTTTATTGATTTATTTGAGAGAGAGAGAGAGAGAGAAAGCACAAGGTGGGGGGGAGAGGCAGATGGAGAAGGAGAAGCAGACTCCCCACTGAGCAGGGAGCCTGACTCAGGGCTCAATCCTAGGACCCCAGGATCATGACCTGAGCCGAAGGCAGACACTTAACCAGGCGCCTCATAATGAGACTTTTGAACAGAGACCTGAATGAAGAGAGGGAGGGAGATAAGGTGCTATCTGAAGAAAGAGCTTCCAAACAAAAGATCATTTATTTATGGTATTGTTGTATAATTTAAGATCCCTTCAGCATTAAAATTTGGATTCAAAGTTCTTTTAAAAAAAATCGTCTGGGGCACCTGGGTGGCTCAGTCTGTTAAGCATCTGCCTTCGGCTCAGGTCATGATCGCGGGGTCCTGGGTTCGGGCCCCGCATTGGGCTCTCTGCTCTGCAGGGAGCCTGCTTCTCTCTCTCTCCCTCTGCCTGCCGCTCTGCCTACCTGTGTGCTCTCTGTGTCAAATAAATAAATAAAAATCTTAAAAAAAAATGGTCTGAGGTTATAGTATTATTAGAAGCTTGGTACAAAAGAAATAGCGATAATTCCTTTTTCTTTTGCAGAAAGCAATGCTTCCATGTACTGCTTACTCCCTATTTAAAAGCCCCTACTAAAGACCCACAATATCAGGAATAAGAAATAAAGAGTATTTTCCTTTTAGTTCCTTTAAGTCAGACAACTGAATATTTTGAACTTCCTAAAACATTATTCCTTCTGACTCTAAAGGCTTTTATCAAACCCTTTTTTGAAAGACAAATTCTCCCTCCCCAAATCCACTGAATGCCTCTCAATTTATTAGCATCATTTACTCCCTACATTAGAAACTGAAAATTATTTTTTAGGTGATACTTCAGCATCTTAGATTAACCAGGTGATCTATCTTTTGAATTGAATGTTGCCTAATGACTGCTAAATCTATAAAGCACAAATCTGAAGCATTAAGTCTATGTATTATCTTCCCAGTCAGAAAGTACCCTGCTCACCGTTTCATATCTTAAATCCCAGGGCTCTCATGCACTCCTTGTGGGCCTCGATTAGGTGTCCACAGTGCTCTTCTCCTTTCTCAATGATGCTATAAAACATAATGTACTTGTTATCTAACAAAGTAAACATTAAACACATTAGTAGTAAATAAGCACGCATGATAGTGATGGGGAGTGAGGTAGAACATGGGTCTGATGGAAGATAGCTGGGGTTAAAAAAAATGCTATTACACCAAATGGCTTTGTTTTTCTTGGCTTTTGTGATATTTCCATGCCCATGAAGATGTTCCACAGATAACTAGTTTTTAGGGAGAATCTAATTAGAAGAAATAATTATGTATAATATTGCTTCTAGTTCATATCCAAGGAACAATACAGTTCTCTAATGAAACAAACCATCTGAATACAGTATTTATCTTAAATGAAGGACAGAGGGAACTTAATTTTTTTTGCCTATTACAGAGGAATTAAATTTTTTATTCTGCCCTACATTCAAATAGACCTAAATAAATCTCCTTCTAATCATAACACACCCAACAACATAAACAGCAAGATCTGGCAGCCAACAGCAGCCTGATGAGCCACCCTTGTGATGATCAAAGAACTTTTTATTTGTAAAATTCACAAAGTAAAACCTAGGACCACACAGCTTTATTTCTAGGGCCTGAAAATGTAATTTTAGCAAAGATCAAGTTAAGCCAAATTCAATTATAAGAAAAAATTCACTGACTATAGGTAATAGTAATCCTAGAGGCGGATACTTTTATTAGGCCCATTTTACAGACATGGGAGGAGGTACCTTAAATAATTTGCTCTAGGTCACAGAGCTGGTGGACCAGGATTCAAAGCTTAACTCTGGATCCCAGGCTCTTAATCATGACACACCATACTATTTTCAGATTCAATAAGCACTTACTGTTAGTTAACTAGGAAAGCTATTTTCAGTATCAGATTGTAGTCTTTCAATTCTCCTTTCACAGTATTATTTGCAAAGTACTCAGTATTAATAAAAAGCACTAAGCTCCTACAATTCTTAGTAACCCCACCATGCCACCTTTGATCTTTTATAGGAGGACAAAAGGGGCTGGAGGGAGAGGTGTACATTCACATTTTCTGAGCAACCCCCCTGAGATTTGTTCCACAACACAGGCTGTATGAGAGCAAACAAAACCTTTTGTGCGTTGATAGTAATTTAGATGTACTATTCTGAACACTTGTGTCACCAACGTCATAGGCTGATTTTTAATTCATCTACCCAAAGAGGGGGGAGAGGTAAGGGGAACTCTTCAGTACTTTAAGAAATGTGCCGTGTCCTACTATGCCAACATTTTACCAGAAAACTTTTACTCTTTGATCTTGCCAAATCCTCTGTCATAGCCCATAACACGTGGTAACAGCAATCTTGGCATATGTCTCCATTAATTTTAAGCTCCTTTAAATCAAGTAGCACCTTTATCTACTTCTATGTCTTTAGTAGACGTTAAGTGTCTCGACACATAACAGATGCTCAAAAGCCCTTTGCAGTAAAGGATGAGTGGGAGAAGCGAGCCGGGTTCAATCTGACCTCTCTCCTAACCCTTCATCCATGTCTCCGGGCTGGGCTATGGGTTCAGTCAAGAGACAGCAGCCCCAAAGCCTACAGGGACCTATAACTCTCAAGAACTCAGCACAACAAAACTCGGAGCCCAAGACCAGGCAGGGCACGAAGGCACCGGAAGGCGGCGCTCGGGGCTAGCCCGCTGACCCTCCCCGCTTGCGCACTGACCAAGCATCGCGCGCCTTCTTGGTCTCCGGGCAGGCGCAGCAGGGCTTCAGCGGCTTCTTCTCCTGTGAGTCAGACGGGGCAGGGCTTGTGGCCGCCAGACCTGGCATCTTTGAAGCCTAAAGCAGCAACTAGCACCGCCACCCTACACTCTCCCAGGCTTGACGAAGGCCGATTTGCCCGCAGTCGCTTCCGGCAGTGGCTCTACAAGGGACAGGAAGTCCTGCCTCTCTCAGACCCGGAGGGAATCAGGAGGGCGAGAAAAGGTGAAAAGTAGCGCCTGCGCAGGAGAGGCTAAATGAGGGTATTATTAAAGCGAGGGCGCCTCTTCCGCGCAGGCGCAGAGAGGCGGGATGAAAGGGCAAAGTTTGTCAATCAACTGGGAGACGACTCGAAAAGGAAGAGAGAAGTTAGGTCATACTTTTTAACCTTTCCGCCTAGCAGTGGAAAACCGAAGCCGAAGAAGGTGAAATGACGTGTCCACGCTAAGCAAGAGAAACCACTAATGAGAGCCAGCTCCCCGCAATAACGGATTAGTTCCGCATGTTTCCTGCTGTTGTATTATCTGCCCTCCCCTCCCACCGCATCCCCACCTCCACCTCGGTCTTTTTCTGATTTAGTTAAAAATGACCAGCAAAGACATTTGAACAATGCAATCCACAAGTGTGGGGAAAAAAAATTCTCCTAATACTCATGCCGTATCCCATACACCTCAAATTCTTAACGAGTTGGTGTTTATAGCTCCCTTTCTAACTTACTTGATTTCAGTATGAATTGTTCAGTCATAGGGCAAATATACCAGGTAATAAAATTGAAAAATGACTTTTCCTTGGCATTTCTCGAAATCGATTAGGTATATAAGTAAACTGGCACCTACTATTTGCAATTGTGGTTTTTTTGTTTGTTTTTTCCTGCAGAGAATTGTTGGAGAAAGGGAATGAACTTACTTTTTAAAGCAGGACTTCAAGGCATTGTTCAAATAGCTGCCTAGTGATTGATATTTTGGGTAATCAGACTTTCAGTATCACCTAACAAAGGTTTGTTTCTGTATTTCAGAGATTTAGCTCGGAATTCATTGGTATGTCTGTGAATTGGTGCTATATGGAAGTAATTTCTCTCTTTTTTTAAAGATTTTATTTATTTAAGAGAGAGAGAAAGCATGAGAAGGAGGAGGATCAGAGGGAGAAGCAGACTCCCTGCTGAGCAGGGAACCTATGCAGGACTCGATTCTGGGACTCCAGGATCATTACCTGAGCCGAAGGCAGACGCTTAACCAACTGAGCCACCAAGGTGCCCTAGAAGTAATTTCTCTAGGTATATTTTCCAAATTATTAAAACCATCCCTATTTTGTCATCTAAAAACTTTTAATGAGCATGATTTTTACCTCATTATGGATTGGTATGTTTAAAAATACAACATATTGTCCTTATGTTCTCCTAAAAGAACCCTTATCTACCATTATTAGTTCTTTCAACTAGGTGTTCACTACTCTTGTTTAATATCTTGCTATTTAAACACTGTTTCTTGGACTACCAACCTCAACATCAGTTGGAAAGGTAATGTACAATAAACATGGCTGCACAAATTAATGGGAAAAAGAAACAAATGGAAGAAAATTAAACACCACATCAAAAGGTGGGGCTCTGGATGCATTAAAGGTGTACATGTGAAAGGTCAAACTAAGAAATTAATAGAAGGTAGTGATAATAGAGGAGCATATTTTTTTTTTATCATCCCAACTTTAGGGTGCCTGACTGGCTCAGTAAGTGGAGCGTTTGACTCTTGACCTCGGGGTCATGAGTTCGAGCCCCACGTTGGGTTTAGAGATTACTTAAAAATAAAATCTTTAAAGAAAAACCATCCCAACTTTAATAGCATGCCTCTGTTACTTAGGACCCCAAAATACATTAATGTAAAGTTGGTGGAGGTTATCTTTATACTGAGGAGTGGGGCACAACCTATTTGACAACATTTCATTGTGTCAACACAAATTGAACAAACCATTTAGAATCTCTAAAAGTAAAGAGAGTTTTATTGGAGCCCAAGTTAAAACAGCTGCCCAGGAAACACACTCTTCACAGGGAAGAAAGTACTGTGGAGAATGAACAGTTTTTACAGAGTTATATACTTCTTTACATCTTGTAAAAGCTCAAAAGATTACAGGTTAGCACATAGGCAAGAATTACAAGTTTTATTGTAAAGGAATGCAGGGAACAGGAGTGTTGATTGATATCTCAAGGACAAGAGGGTTTTGCCTTTAGGCTACCTTTCCTTAGGCTACACAAGCACATGTACAATGCATGCATGGCAGGCCATAAGTCAGCCCTTTGTTTTGAACTAAGTTTATGTACAGTCATGCTAATTTAGGAAGAAATCGAAAATGGTTTCCCTTATATATCAGGCCTTTAGAGAGTTTTTCTCTCATAAGTAAAAAAAAATAATTACATCAAAACAAAGGCTTGATGTTTTCCATAGGACATGTTAAATTAATTAAAGAAGCCATTAGACTGATGTGTCACTAACGCTGCATGGCCTACATTAAGCAAACCAAAAATTAAGCCTATAAATACCTCAAGGTTACAAAATCAAAATGCTAAGGACAACCATTCACAAACAGCCAACTAAAGTTTAAGCTGTAGCCAGTCAATAATTTGTTCACTTTTCTTCTGCCTTTTCTCTGTAGAAGCCTCTCCCTGAGCTCCTATCAGTGGAGTGAGTGTTCCTAACCATTTCTGCTGCCCAATTGGTACCAATTTTTGTTCAAACTCTTAAATTTTTATTATGCCTCAGTTTATCTTTTAATAGAAACTATAGACAAAGTTAACACATAGATGATGAATTGGTCAACGGTACTTGAAATATCTAAATCCAACAAGGGATTGATGTCTAGAATATTTAAGGAACATATAGAAAGTAACAATAAGAGAATAGCAACCTCAAAAGAGAAATGGAAAAGGGTTATGAACAGACAGTATATAGAAGCACAAATGTTCAAGCAACTTTTTTGTTTGCCTGCTTACTGCAAGAGGATATGTAGAATATATAGAAGAAAAACTGAGGCCAGCACTTATAAAAAGAGCTATTCCAAACAAGTATGAATCATAGATATGGAGAATAAAACAACAGTGAAGTATCACTTTAGACTCATTAGACTGACAAAAATTAGAAAGCTGAATAATGCCAAGTACCTGTAAGGATGTAGGAATCCTTCCAGGTTACTGTTGGGAATGTGGAATGGTCCTGCCATTTTGGAGGGAAGTTAGGCAGTATCCAGTTAATTTAAGAGTAGATGCATATTCTGTGACTCAGCAATTCTGTTTCTGGATCTGTATTCCAAAGACTTTCTCAGCAAGTCCATAAGGGAACATATATGGGGATAATTGTCACAGCATGTTTATGGGGCAGAGAATTGGAGGCAATGTGGGCATTCATCACTGCAGGGGTGGATAGGGAAATGTAGTGTACTAGGCACATACTAGAAGACATTGACAGCATACACAAAGTAACATGGACACATTTTTAAAAGAGTGTGGGTAGTGAAAAAGAAAGAGAATAGATACATATCCCAATACCATTTACATAAATTTAAAGAAGGAGTACAAAACCCAAACATACACATAAGAAGGCATATATGTAAAAAGACTTGCTTTAAACAGAATGGGTGTTTATGAAGGAAGGTAAGTGGGGGAAAAGAATGGAAATAAATGCAAATAAAGTGATCCTTTAGGGACTAATGATGACAATGTGTCATGCACAGAGCAGGATAAAGAAGTCAGTTATCCACACGTGAAAAACAAGGAAAACTATGCTGGTAGCATCCCACTAAATGCAATTTGGAAAACACTGCTTCGTGGGGTAATAATTGAATTTAATTATTTTGATGTCCTCTTTCCTTACCCTTGTAGGTGGTGGTAAACAAGGTAAGTTTTATTCTAAGAGCTTTAGCCATGTCCTTGCTTTTAAGTAAAAATAATCATTTTGTTATAAAGACATATTGTGAATTTGTAGATGATGTGCTGTGATCTTGTCATACTCATTTTGGTGCCCCAACAGTAGTTAGCAGATGGTAGACACAGCATAAAGTTTTATTCAGACAAATTATTCCCAAGAAAGCTTTATTTTGCCCTGTTGCTACAAAGAATCTTCAAGTATTTTTTCCCATAGATCTATCTTAAATAAGGAGAGAGACAAAAAGAAAATGTTGTTTGAACTGATTTTTCCCTCTAGTATTGTCCAATAACTCTCCTATTGGCACTGATAATTCTTAATAGAGAAGCCAGATTTGTAAGATGGGCTCACTTAGAATGTATAAGCAGTTGAAATGTCAGCTTAATCTTCAGCTGTAATGTCTTCCATACACGATGAGTTTGTCAACCATCATTTGATCTTCACAGCAGTTGAGCTTATTATTTACATTATAGATGAGAACATTGAGAGATGGACATGATTTGTTTGTTCAAGGTCACATAACTCGTAAGTGGTAGGCCTGAGACTCAACATCATCTCCTTCTAAGGTCTGTGCTCAGTCTACTATCCCACTTAATTTGTCTAAATGTAAGGTGAATATTTCTTATTTTTAAATTAATCATTGATCTCTAATGTGCTACTGAACTTTTGTGTCTAGGAAATCAACAAGGAAGAAAAGAGAAAGAAATATCTGGGAGAATTTAGGGAGTTAAGAGAACCGTGTAGTTGTAGATTATAGACCAAAATACTGTAACAGTTTCAGCAATTGAGAAAAGATTTTTCTTGCCCACTCTCCTTCCTTGCTTCAGTGAAGAAAGTGTACTGCAGTGACAACACTCTGTGATTTCCTCAGGGTAAGCTAGTATTGGCAGGCCTCGGGCAAAGAAGTTGGGTAGCAGCCCCTTCTTGCCCTGTCCCCACTTCCTTTAACAAGCTGTGTTCCACATATTAGCAAGCTCTTAGTTTCCTCCCTGAGCACTGTGACTCTTTTTTTTAATTTAATTTAATTTTATTTAAATTCAATTAATTAACATATAGTATATTATTAGTTTCAGAGGTAGAGTTCAGTGATTTATCAGTTGAGCTACTGTGATGCTTTAAACCCTTCCAACAACTGCTTCTTCGGGATGGAATATTCTCCTGCCCTTGAAAAAAAGACCAAAAGATAATCCTTTCCAAAGTGAAATATTTAGTTATTCATATCCAGCTACTTACCTATCCTCTTGTTTCAGAATGGTACAGTTAGGGGTGCCTGGGTGGCTCAGATGGTTAAGCATCTGCCTTTGGCTCAGGTCATGATCCCAGGGTCCTGGGATCAAGCCCCACATCAGGCTCCTGGCTTGATGGGGAGCCTGCTTCTCCCTCTCCTCCTGCTCATGCTCTCTCTCCCTGTATCTCTGTGTCTCAAATGAATAAGTAAAATCTTTAAAAAAAAAAAAAAGAATGGTACAGTTACCCTACACATGTAGGTTGCTTTTTCTTCTGCCTTTTAAATTATGAAGAGGTAAGCTTTAAGGTTAATGATTGGTTTTAACATAAACACCATTCTTTACTTTTCTTACTCAGTCTAAATGTTGTTAGACTTGTGGGGTTGTTAGAGTAGCAGTTAGTTAGGTTCTAACAGGATACCTGGAGGCCAGGACTGAGGAAGTCATGGCCAGCTATTGGGAAAGTCAGAGGCCTGTCCTGGCAGCACTCCACAAGAAGCCAGATCTAACCAGACAGGCCTGAGATGGTGGATGCCATGACAGGAAACCCCTGACCAAATTAGGAAGAAAAAGTGTAAAACACTGCTTCCCACCCCAAGTAATAAATATTTTGCCTCTTAGTAACGGTCAATAAAAGCTAGAAACCGAAACCCCCACGGCACACATTGTTCTTGCTATCATTCTTGCTCTCACATCTCCACAGGGTACTTTTTACTTTAATAAACGTCCCGCTTCTGTTACTCAACCACTGTGCTGCATGTCTGTCCTTGAATTCCTCCTCGTGACAAGACCAAGAACCTTCGGCAACTCCTTCAGGTCTGGCTGGGTCGATGGCTCAGGAACCAGGGTCTCCCCAGTTCACCCAGCAATAGGATGGCCTTAGTCTTAAAGGAAAAGTAGGAGTATAAAACAATGACATTTAGTGTTTCCCATTCTCCCCCAAGAAAAATCTCAAAAACCCACTTCCCCCAAGAAAAACATAACAATTTAAGAGCTGTAACTGAAGATTAAATTGAGAGTAGGTGGTGTGTGGAGACTAAATAATAAAGGAGTAGATTCAACCATCTGTTTTACAGAGGCAACTCTGAGGTTGGTTTGATTAGTACCTTTCATATCAAGTTCTTGCTTCCCAATTCTGATTCTAAGCAGCAATATTTTACTATTTTAAGCCTATGGGGCTCTTCACTGTTGCTACTGTAATTGCTATATTAATAGGCAGCAAGAGTTGAAATGGTGAGTCTAATGGACTTTTTTATAGTAAAGTGAATATGTTATTGTGTGGTACTGAATGGAAGCATTACCTATGAATGGCACCAAGCAATCATTCTGTGGTTGGCAGCCCTGGTAATGTAACAAGCAACAATTAAGGAAATACTTTCTAAAATCCCACCATGATGAAAGTACTTAGCTATTTTTCATGCCTAACAAATTCCAGGTGTGAAGACTTTACCACTTAAGGGTAGGAAGTGGATGTTGGTAGAGGAGTGACACCATATGCTGAGAGAGAAGAATTACAAGGCTTGAATTCTCACTTCCCCAGTTAATAAGTTTAGAGGTAATTTTGTACAGTATTTACATTTCTGCCTGCAAATTCCACAGGTAAATATGTACTATATATTATGATCTATAGCTTTTTAAGAACCCTGAAGGGTTTGAAACTTTACCCTATTTGCCTACCACAGTCCCATGAATGCTAGTAGAAGCCAGCAAACTGCTAGGTCAGAGATAAAGGTAATTTATTACTTACAGCTGTAGCAGCAATGTATCAGCATTTTTGTGTCAGTTTGCTGAGCCCCAGTTCCACAGGGTGATGTGAAGAAGGCCAAATGACATCTGCATACATATTGGGTTGCATTACAGGAAAAAATATAGTGAGCTTAGGAAACCCAAATCTTTAATAATGGGTGGTAAGAACGTCTGCCCTTTGCTCAAAGGGAGACTGACTTTTTTTTCTTTTTAAAGGTTTTCATTTATTTGAGAGAAAGTGTGAGAGAGTGAGAGCATGAGTGAGGTGAGGGGCAGAAGGAGAAGCAGACTCTTCCCAATGAGTGGGAAGCCAGATGCAGGGCTCAATCCCGGGACTCTGGCATATGACCTGAGCCAAAGGCAGACGCTTAACCGACTGAGCCACTCAGGCACCCAGGAGACTGACTTCTAAGGCTCGAAGCAAACCTGCCCTTTGCTCTAAAGGTGCACACTATCTCTATTGTCCAAGGTTGTTTCCTACACAAAGGAACAAAGGCAGACAGTATCCCCTTACAAGACAAGCAGAAACATGGCCAACTGTCTTCCAACATGGCAAAGCATAACTTTAACTTTAATGATTTTTTTAATTAACTAGCACTCCTCTACAATATCCAAGTTACAAGTAAACCACAAGACACAATGTAATTTCATAAAGACTGCACATTATTTCTTGCTGTGTAGCATTACCAAAAGCCTAGTGGTAATACACGTTTATTATCTCCGTTTTTATAGTTAGGAATCTAGGCATGGCTTAAGTAGTTCTACTGATTAGGGTCTCACAAGACTGCAATCAAGATAATGGGTGAGACTGTGATCTTATCTGAGGTTCTAATGAGGAAGGGTACGCTTTTAATCTCACTCAGGTTGTTGGCAGAGTTCAGTTTCTTGAGTTGTAGGATTGAAGGTTTTGGTTTCTTGCTGTGGGTTGGAGGTTGCCTTCAGCTTCAAGAGGCTTGTTATGTGGGGTTCCCCAACATGGCCACTTGCTTCCTTCAAGCAAGGGAGAGAGTGAGCAACTCCAGTAAAATGGCCTGTACGGTCTACCTAAGACAATCACATAGTCACATATATCTCATTGCATTTGACATATTCTGTTGGTTAATGTCTTCCAATATATTTATGGAGGGGGCTGGCTGTTGGCTACTGAAGATAATTAATGTGACTCAGCGAGGAGAAGTCTTTCTGAAGAAGGGAGATTTTAGCTGAGAACTCAAATGATGAAGAGTCAGCAGTGAGAAGATGGGGGACAGGGATGAGGAACATTCTGGGAAGAAGGGACAGAAAGTGGGAAATGTAGCTATGCCCACAAATATTATCATACCATTATAACATTGTATTTTGTTTCTGTGTGTTTTCTCCATCATTCACTAAGCTGTACAAATTATCTCAGAATCTTCAACACCTATTTTATAGTAGATAGTAAATTTGTTTTTTTAAAGATTTATTTATTTATTTATTTGAGAGAGAGAATGAGATAGAGAGAACACGAGAGGGGGGAGGGTCAGAGGGAGAAGCAGACTCCCTGCTGAACAGGGAGCCCGATGTGGGACTCGATCCTGGAGTCCCAGTGGTAAATTTGTTTAATAAATGGATGGATTTATTAATTTAGGAATATTTTATTAAGTTTTCATTTATCAGGAACGTCAGAGATATAAAATGATCATGTGAAGGCCTGTGCCCACAATGAACTCACAGTTGTGTGGAGAAGAGTTGCAAACAACTACAATTCAAAGTGGTCCATGCTCTTGGTGCTATTATAGTGTTGGAAGAAAGAATGAAGCCTCACTCTTTTTGGGGGATTTGAGGAGAACTACATAAAGGTAGCAAAGTTAGCACTGAGTCTTCAAAGATACCTAAATTAGTTGGGGTGCATAAATAGGAAAAGGCATTTTAGGCAAAGGAATCAGCTTGAGCAAGGGCTTGGGAGTGACAAAGCATATAGCTGGTTTGCAAAACCCCCAAGAAGTTTAGGAGTAAACAAAACCAGGAGTATGTATGGAAAGATGGACAGCATGCCAGGAGGCTTATTCAATAATTGCCTATGGATCACATCAAAAGGACAAAGAAGTCAGCTCTAATGTGTGCCATTAGCCTAACAGGATCATGAGTATCATAACTAATAATGAATTAAGACACATCAGATTTGTGAAATGTTTGCATTCCTAATGATACTAAACAAACAAAATCTTACTGGCTAACACTGGACTCATTTCTCTGAAATTTTATAATAAAGTGAAAAACCACAGCATTTATCCAGTCTTTCTTCTAGGATCCTGGTATTTCGGGATAACCAATGAGTTGGTGAAAGTTTTTTTTTTAAAGATTTTATTTATTTGAGAGAGAGAGTGAGCATAAGTGGGGTGAAGGGCAGAGGGAGAAGCAGACTCCTCCTTGAGCAGGGAGTCCAACGGGGAACTTGATCCCAGGACTCCAGGATCACGACCTGAGCTGAAGGCAGACCCTTAACCAACTGAGCCACCCAGGCCCCCCGCAAAGTTTTTTTTTATAGAATCCCAGATAATAAAATCATTAAAGGTGATATCTGTTATAAGACTTAAGAGCTATACCAAAATGCAATGTGATTTTTTTTATCTTTTGATAGGAAAAAAAACAACTATTAAATGACATTTTGGCTTTAACCAGGTTAATTTGAACATGCACTATTAGATAACATGAAGGAATTATTAATTTTGTTAGATGTGATAATGGTGAAGTTAAAAAAATCCGTATCAGTTTGAGATGCACATTAATTTAAGGGTAAAATAATGTCTGGGATTAGTTTCAAAATACTCAAGCACAGAGCGGGGGAGGGGATGAAACTAGATTGGCAAAATGTGAATCGTTGATTTTTGGTGATGGGTACGTGAGGGTTATTAAAAGTGGATTCACTTTTGCCTGTTTAAAATTTTCCTTAATAGTTTTAAAAAGCATAAGTCCCGCGGAAAGGGGATGTCCGAAATGAAAGACCCCAACTATTCTAGAAGATTCTCAGATTTCCCAGGGATTTCCGAGAGTTGTGAACTGTAATTGCCGAACTGCTGCCGGATTTGAGCAGCAGACTCCCGCTCTCCGGGAGCTGACCCAGGGTGGGCGGTTGAGGACTCACGGCAGTTTTGGGAGCATAGTGGGAAGCGAGGACATATTTCCCCAACCCGGCGGCCTCCCCTCCTCAAGCCTGCCCTTCTTTTCAATCTTTCTTCCCTCCGAGCCCCACACGCCGCTCATGCACTTGGACGCGTCTGTTTTTCCGCTATTCTTCCTCTCCAGCGCCTAGCTCCACCCCTAACTCTTCCTGACCCTGCTTGTCCTCTCCCACGCCAGCCCCGCCCCTTCCGTTTCTAGCCCCGCCCCTCCCCTCCTGCTCCTCGCCCCGCCCCTTATCTCGGCGCAGAGGAGGAGGTTACCATAGCCACCGTGCACACAGCAGCTAGGCGTCCCTCGTTAGTCCCCGGCTGGCCGAAGGGAAGAGGCAACATTATGAGCCATGTGGTGACTATTGAGGAGCCCCAGGCCAACCCGCAGGTGTCTCAGACCCGGTGCGGGGTGAGGTCGGGGGCCTGGGGCAACGTCTCCTCCAATCGACAGTATGATTTTCTGTACGGTAAGGGTGGCACCAGACCTCCCTCCTGAGTTATTGACTCTTGGGCTAGCTGGGCTTCGGGACGGTGGGACCCGGCCAGGGGCCCGGTGAGCGTAAGATGAGCCTCAGGACGGATCCCTTGTCCGCGGTTATCCTTTGTTGGGTGGGAGCAGCTCCGAGCTCCGCAGGTGGCGGCGCTCTCCGCGCGCGTCCGAAGCCCCAGGTGCGCTCAGCGTCTGGGAGCACCGCGCGGGATCGCCTTAATTGTTCGCCACCGTCTTTTCCTGATAATTTGTACAGCCTTAAGCAATCTTCCTGAAACCTGTTCCCGGTGTTTTGCTATCCAGAAAAGTATGTAATGATTTGCAGGCTTGGAGATTCACTCAACATTCCCACGTTCAAACTGTGTAAAGTGCCCGACAAAATGACCTTCCCGCCCCCATTCTCCCGGCAACTCCAAATTTGACTTTGTAGATAAAGAAGTAGCAGTTTATCTCACCTTTGTGTCTAGTTTTTCTCTTTTTTAAAAAAACTTATTGTTACTCATCAAAGCATTGCTTATAAACCAGGTCCACTGGATTCTTTTGGGTCAATAAAGGCAGGCCCAGTTTGTTTTAATGCCCTGCTTGTCCGTTTGTGTTTTCTTTTACTGGACCTTAAGTTTCTTGAGTTCTTTAGGTACTTGTTTTATACAGTTTTTCAGCCTTCTCAGCACCTATTCCAGTGTTGGTACATATGCAAGGTACTTCATAAATGTTTAGTGACTTTTGAATTTACTATTAAAAAGAATTTTAATCAGTTAAACATGATTTTTTCTAATTTTGCCCTCATCAGTCCCATGCTCTTCACCTGAACCTTGCATTACTTTTAGCCATGTGCTATCTCCTCTAAGATTCCCAGGATCATCTTTGGATGGGAATCCACAGGTTACCCATTTCCTGGTATAGGGGCTATGTAATGGTTGCTTACATTTTATGGCCAGTGGTTTTCTTTATTCATTCTTGGTTTCATCTTGTAAAATAAGTCTAGTAAACTGTAAACACATCACCGTGTTGATTTCACAGGTAATTTGGAAACTGGATAGACCTCTTCAGTAAGGACAGGCAAAGAATTTACCAAGCTTCTTGTCTCTTTTAAAAGTATTCCTTTCTCTCTCTTTTTTGCAGAGGGATGCTAAATGTTTCCATGTTCCTTGCAAGGAAGAGAAACCCACTCAAAATAGGCCAAATAAAGTTTGGATTGTTCCAATAAAACAGGCAGCCTCACAGCTATTCATGGACAGGAAGCATAGTATAGCCAGGACAAAGTAGAACCAAGACAGGGAAGGTCAGAACTAAGGTATGGTGCCCTTCGGTGTGATTTCTTGGACCTTATGGTTTTTTATCTTGTTTAGGTTGTCAGATTTAGCAAGCAAAAATACAGGATGCACAGTTAAATTTGAATTTGAAATAAATAACGAATAATATTTTAGTATAAATTTTTGGCCCCATGCAATATTTGTGATCTATTTATATAAAAAGTTATTCGTTGCCTATATGAAATTTAAATTTAACTGGGCATCCTGTATTTTATTTGTCAACACTAACCCTTTCTTTTTTCTGCGCATATGTTTCCTTCTTCCATCTGATAAAAAGCCACTTTATGGATTTCTCTTACTATGACAGGGACTGGGGTGGCAATCTACATGACCTCTTATCCTAAAGCTCATCACTAATTGTATAGAGTCCTCATGTATCTTAGCTGAAAAGTGACGAGAGAAATAAGATAGGTTGTTGACAAGCCAGTGGATTGACTGGCTTGGGTCCGATTTCCACCCTGACAGAACTATGGTGGGGTCGGTGTGGTGGTCAGTGAACACCTTCCCAGCTTTTTCACACTTCCCCCCGCTCCCACCCCTCAAGCCCAAAGGCCTTTTCACCATGGTTAATTGTCTGCAAGGCTTTTGCTCCTCTAAGAAGTTTGGGTGTCTTCATTAAACGTAATTTTTACTCTTCTGATCACTCTAGCAATTAAGATTAATTCAGATACCTTACTTTTTTGTGGTACTTTAGAGTTAACATAATTTTCTTAATAGATTTTACCAAATTTATATACCATTTTGCATTTTACTCAGTTTTTTGGTAAGTGTTTTGTGTCTCTCAAGTGCCTCTTGAAGTGACCACTGTACGTTGTCACTTTGCTGAATCTGTACATTGATTTGTAGCTACACTATTGCCCTGATAATGAAAGCCTTTTAAATATATAGTTTTCCTAGCTTCCAAAAATGCTTTAAAACACTTTCTATGTTTATCATAAGCTCTTTCCTCCTTTCTTTTCCCCCAGAATATGCAATTTATTATACTTTTGCCTAAAAGTAATCCTTCTGTCTTGGAGTGTGACACACTTCCTCTCTCTCATGATTACCGGTTTGTGACAACTTCCTAGGCTTGCTGGAACAGTTTCTACAGTATGGGTAAATTGGCTGAGGGGCTTTCTCATGGTTTCCATGGGAAACTTCTGCCCATAAAATTCATGGGGTTTCGATAATATTAGGCTTGGGAGCCAGAAGGATTGGAGTTGAAATTTTAACTCAGTAAGTGGCTAACTTCTTGAAGCCTCAGTTTCCTCTCCTATAAAAAGGAGGCCTAGTGCCTACCTCACTGGGTTTTTGTGAAGATTAAATGGAATATTGCCCATAAAGCACTTAATACCTGTCTACGAATAAGCAAGTGATACCTGGTGAGTGCTATTACCTGGGCATCTCAGAGGTCCTTCTATTGCCTTTTGAGCACTGATTATGATCACAGTTGTAGGATATGTTGCAGAATGTGTAGTCATAAATCATATAGTATTGTGCCATTATCTTCTCTAGATGGCAGGAACATTTCTATAGATAGTATGTCTTTGTACTCCTTATGGGAAGAAGAGGAGAATAGTTTATAGCTTATTATTCAGATTTGGGGGAAATGCAGGCTAAACTCATTTAAGATGAACAACACAGTTGGAACCATAGACCCAGTGACATCTTTTAAATCACTTAAAATAAGAGTATGAATAGAAATTTCCCTTTGGGGATGCCTGGGTGGCTCTGTCAGTTAAGCATCTGCCTTCGGCTCTGCTTCTCCCTCTCCCTCTGCCTGCCGCTCCCTGCTTATGCTCTCTCTCTCTCTCTCTCTGTCAAATAGATAAATAAAAAAATCTTAAAAAAAATTTCCCTTTGTCCCATACTATCCCCAATATATCAGACATGTTGAAGCTATAGCCTTTATCCCTTTAAACAGGTGCATTCATTCAGCCTTCAAATTCACTAGGCTTTAATTTGAGGCCATAAAATATGGCCTCATCATTCCTAATCAGCCCAGTTTCCATCACTTCTCAACTTGAATCATAGGTGTGGATTTGGGTGCTGCAGCTAAAGAAGAGTATACCTAAAGGTGATGATTCCCAAATTCATATCACTGGTCCAGACTTCTCTCCCAAACTCTAGATTCTTATATCAAATTGCCTACTTCATTTCTCCACTTGGACATATAATGGACACCTAAGGCATGCTTTTCATGTTCTCCCTGCAAACCTGCTCCACCACAGACTTTCCTGTGTCAATTGATACCAATCCAATACTTTAGTTGCTAAGTCTAAAAATCTTGGAGCCATCATTGTCTTATCTCTCTCTCTCTCTGACACACACCATTCCAATCCATTAAGTCCTCACTCTTCCACCTTAAAAATATATCTAGAATCCTTCCCCATTTGATCACTTCTGTTGCCACCACCATCGTTTCTTCTCTAAGCGCACTGCATGAGCCTCCTAATAGGTGTCCCTGTCTTTTCCATTCTTTCCATGCAGTCTCTTCTTCACTGGGCAACCACAATGAACATTTTATTATTTTTTTTAAGATTTTATTTATTTATTTTAGAGAGAGAGCACATGAGTGAGTGGGCAGAGGAGTAAAGAGGTAGAGAGGAGGGGAGAAGGAAAGAGAGAATCCCAAGCAAACTCCACACTGAGTGCAGAGCCCTATTCGGGGCTCAATCCCACAACCCTGAGATCATGACCTGATCTGAAACCAAGAGTCGGATGCTTAACCGCCTGAGCCACCCAGGAGCCCCTACAATGAACATTTTAAAATGTAAGTCAGCTTTTGTTACATCTTGTCTCAAAATCTTGCAATGGTTTCTGTCCTCACTCAGATTAAAAGCCAAAGTCTTTTCAGTGGTCCACAAAGCCCCATGTGATCTAGGCCCCTGGTAACTTGCCTGACCTTTTATCTACCGTATTTTGCCTCTCTCAACTCTGTTTCAATCCTGTTGGTCTCTGCTGTTCTTCAAACATGTCAGGCATGCTGCCATCCTAGGGCCTTTGCTCTGGCTGTTTCCTCTGCTTCAAATGCTTTTCTTTCAGATAACAGTATAGTTAACTCCCCACTTGCAAGTCTCCTTAAATGTCACCCCTTGGGGCACCTGCGTGGCTCAGTCAGGTTAAGCATCTGCCTTTGGCTCAGGTCATAATCCCAGGGTCCTGGGATCGAGCGCCATGTCAGGCTCCCTGCTCAGTAGGTAGCCTGCTTCTCCCTCTCCCTCTGCTGCTCCCCCTGCTTGTTCTCTCTCTTTCTCGCTCCTCTCTCTCTGTCAAATAAATAAATAAATAAAATCTTAAAAAAAAAAGTCACCCCTCAATGAGGCCTGGCCTGCCCTGACTCCCCTGTGTAAAATTGCAACCCAATCTCCATTACCTGCTCTTTCCCCACTTTTTAAATAACACTGTCCTCTAACATATTATATAATATGCTAATTTGTTGTGTTGTTTATTGTCTCTCTCTCTCATGAAGTCAGGGATCTTTATCTTTTTCTTGATATGTTCCAGGCACCTTGAACATAGTAAACTGTTAATAAATCTTGAATGAAAGAGAGCTGAGCCTCTTGTAGTTTTTCAACCTTGGGAGAATATTAAATGTCTGCATCCAATATATCATTTTTGTTGGGTAACTGAGGAATTATTAGACTCTAGGAATTGACTCACATTATCTAAATTAAATTTAAATTACATATAAATCACAATAACAGTTATTAATTTCTGTGAAGAAATATGTTGCCAAGTCATCTAGACTAGTTGGTCAGGGTATTTGTTTCTCAAGAGATATCTACTAGGGAAATCAAGTCTCTGAAGGTTGCTTATGAATTTAATATCATATTGTTTAATTTTAAGGGATGGTATAATCGATCATAAATACTCTTCATTGCTTTAAAGATATACCTAACAAGTCCATACTTACAATAACAGGGCAATCTTTTGTGGAACTTTGGAGAAAAAACTTAGTCCCATCATCAACATCCTTCTAAATTTAAGGAGTGTGGGGCGCCTGGGTGGCTCAGCCATTAAGCGTCTGCCTTCGGCTCAGGTCATGATCTCAGGGTCCTGGGATCGAGCCCCGCATCGGGCTCCCTGCTCCGCGGGAAGCCTGCTTCTCCCTCTCCCATTCCCCCTGCTTGTCTTCCCTCTCTCGCTGTCTCTCTCTCTGTCAAATAAGTAAATAAAATCTTTAAAAAAAAAAAATAAATAAATAAATTTAAGGAGTGAATTATAGTTGATTTTATTTATTTATTATTAGAGAATGACATTTTCCTACTATGTTTATGAATTCTGAGGTGACATGTTGCTAAGAGTTTGTGTCTTTCCCTTGTACTGAATATGGGAGGTAGTGCCCCCAATGTGTTATTTCTTTTACTTGTAAATTGGTGTAGTTAGCGTATACAGGGTCTCTCATCTTAGAGTATTTCCTGGGCTACCCAGACGCAAAAAGTGGTTTGTTCATAGGAGAGAAAAGACGGTGTGTTTAGGCTCTGGTGCTTGAGGACATATCAGGCCTACTTTTTGCCTTGCAATTCTATAACCTGACTTTGGAATATACAGAGGAGAAATGCATCTAACAGACTCTCACTGGTGATAGAGTTAGGCAATATCTAAATCTTGTAATTTGTTTTCCAATTAAGAAATTACATTATTTTGCCATTATTCTCAGTCTAGATATATTCCATTTCTTATACCACCTGATTGTTTATTTTGCAGATCCATTGTTTATTGTGTCAAGTGAGAAAGACCACACGCAGGCAAATATCCAAGCTAACCTGATTCAAAACAGACTGGTAGGTCCAATTCAATCACTAAGGCAGCCTAATGAACTTGAACCATCCAGTTTTGCTAACCACACTAATCAGCTTGACTAATCATGAGATCTCCAGTGGATTTTATATTCTGCAGAAATTACTCTGCCATGATTACTAGGGGATAAGACATCTTGATACTTGTGGCCCAATGTGAAGATTAATTAACTAATAGTGAATAAAGGACTCATTAAACCTAATTTATTTCAGTGGGAAAAGTTATATATGCCTGTGTTAAAAGAATTCAAGTAGTACAAAAACATATACAGTATGAAATAAATTCTAACCCTCATGCCCCTTCTTATAATCATCCACTGTTATCAGTTTCTTGGGTATCTTTTAGAGATATTCTGTGCATATACAATTACCCTTCTTTCTGTGCTGCATACACTATTTTGTACCATTTAAAATTTACAATAACAAAATGCTTTAGAAAATCTGATGGTAAAATTTTGTCCTTTTCCTCCCCATCTCCCTGTCCTAATTTTAGAGAAAAGTTCCCCGGTTTAGAAGCATGTTCAGTAGCTTGATCCATTATCCAAGATATTCTCTGTATCGGAGCAGGGCAGACCCTGTCCCACCATTCATGCGCCAGGAGTGGAAAGGACAGGAGGGGAAACGCAGGGAAGCCCGCGGGCGGTTTGCCATGTAAGTGTCACGTAGCTTTGGCTGCTACGCACGTTTTTAAATTTTATTTATTTTTGAGAGAGAGAGAATGACAGAGAGAGCACGAGAGGGAAGAGGGCCAGAGGGAGAAGCAGACTCCCCGCTGAGCGGGGAGCCCGATGCGGGGCTCGATCCGGGGACTCCGGGACCATGACCCGAGCCGAAGGCCGTCGCCTGACCGACTGAGCCACCCAGGCGCCCCTGCTACTCATGTTTTTAATGAATGCATTTTTCTTCTTAAGATTTGTTTATTCTGCATTTTTTAAAAGTATAATTGGGATGTTATACCTAGGTCAATTGACCCCAAATTCTCTCTCTTAAACCCGCTAGCCAAAACAAGCCTGATTCAGGGGCAGTGGTTATGGGTTTATAGGTTAGTAGATATTCTCAGAAGCTTGGAGTGAATGTATATATATATATATAACATATATATATTATTAAATGACAATTTGCCACCAAAGGTAGAGGTAGAGGTGACTGAATTTGTTTCTTTGATCCATCTTAGAAATTGCAACTATATCCTTCTGCTAGTATCTAAATATATATATATAGATTTGGAGATTTGCAGCCAAAGCATCTTCAGAGACAAGTCTCTTGAATTCTTTATTCTTTTAATTATTTACAAGTCATGCCTAGTAAATTAAAAGAAAAAAGTTACCTTTCAGCCTGGACATAAAAAGTTGTCTCTTTTTTTTTTTTTTTTTAAAGATTCCATTCATTTATTTGAGAGAGAGAGAATGAGAGAGAGAGAGCACGAGAGGGAAGAGGGTCAGAGGGAGAAGCAGAGTCCCTGCTGAGCGGGGAGCCCGATGCGGGACTCGATCCCGGGACTCCAGGATCATGACCTGAACTGAAGGCAGTCGCCCAACCGACTGAGCCACCCAGGCACCCAAAAAGTTGTCTCTTAAAACTCTATTATTCCTGGGCGCCTGGGTGGCTCAGTCGTTAAGCGTCTGCCTTCGGCTCAGGTCATGATCCTGGAGTCCCAGGATCGAGTCTCACATCGGGCTCCCTGCTCGGCCGGAAGCCTGCTTCTCCCTCTCCCACTCCCCCTGCTTGTGTTCCTGCCCTCGCTCTCTCTCTCTCTGTCAAATAAAAAAAAAAAAAAAAAAAAAAAAACTCTATTATTCCTATGTACTATTAATTAAAAGTGTGCATTTTTGTTTGTGAGATTTCATAAATATACTCTTTTCTTACTCTTACTTCCCCTTGTTAGCTCCCGGTTTCCTGCTCAGGGAAAGTAATTATTATCTAGTCTGAGATGTAGGTCAGTCAGATGCATGTTATAGAAGACTTTGCTCTCAGTCTCAGATACCCTGTGCATCTCCCACTTTATAGACATAAAAATATGAAATAGAAATTATATTTGGAAATAACATGTTAGAGTTTAATAATGTTTTCCTGCTTCATTTTAGAACTGATAAGTCTTTTCAGATGGCTAAAGAGGCTTATGAAGATCCTGAAATTACTGGAAGGAATCGCTATAAATATTTTGAAAGGTAAGAAGTAATTACTAATGAAAATGAGCCCTGATATTATTAGAAAATGTCTTTATGATAATGATAGCAGCTATCAGTTTTGAGTGCATGCAGTGTGTCAGGTACCAGTTTAAGTGCTTTATATATATATAATCAATTCTCCTTTTTAGACTGTATTTTTTTTTAGTATATGTGCTGCCGAACTGAGCACTAGACTGTATTTTTAAGTAATCTCTACACCCAATGTGGGGCTCCGGCTCACAACCCTGAGATCAAGAGTTGCATGCTCTACCAAGTGAGCCAGCGAGGCGCCCCCATATAATCAATTTTTACAACAGAAATGTAGGATAAGATATATTATCCCTATTTATCAGTAAGGAAGCTGAGACGAAGAGAGGAAAAATAAATTGCTTAAAGTCTCTTAAGTTAGCAAGTGGCAGATCTGGGATTCCAGAACTTCAGAGGTACTAGCTGTAAATAAGAATGTATATTTGAGAACAAAATGAAGTCATCAAATCAAGTGAGATACAGCAGAGACATCATGACAGTATAGTACATGGGAAGTTGTTATAAGTGGCCAACAGGTGACATTCACTGTGTTTTTGTGAATGTTGCCAAAACCAACATGGTCGAAAGTTTCACTTTGTTTCATTTGTGATCAATACTCATGTGATAATCATACAGTCAGATTAAAATAAAATGAGGATCTCCCTATAGGTCTTATGTGGTTAGAAAAATAGTCTTGATGCCATATGTACATAAGCTTCCTTGAGAAAGTAAATTTGTAATCCACGTTGTTATTTGTGAGCAACCTCTTCAGAGAAGTTTTATAATGCTGACTTTTTAGAGAAATGTTAAATTTTCAACACAGTATACCCAATTCCTAGACTTTCTGGGGGTAGTTTTTAAAACTAAATTACTGAGAATTTCAGAATGTTTCAGGGAACTAGAGAAGTTGCTGGGAGCTCATGACCAGCTGAAGCCCAGGTATAAGGCATTACTTATGAAAGTGTGATTTGTTTACTATCTGCAGGGAAAACATTGGAATGTTTATTACAAATGCAGATTCATTAGCTCTGTCTTAAGTCTACTGGATTTCGTGGGCTAGACTTGGTAATTTGCATTTTAAAACAAAAATCTCCCCACTCTCCAGTGATTTTGTGTTTGTCCAGGTTTGAGGATTACCAATACAGGATATTCAAGTTCACTGATTTTAAGGGACTAATATGAGGATTGGAATAAAGCCCAGAGAGCACACAGTGTAAAAGCCCCACACGTTTGTGTTCTTCTTTCTCCACCAGGCCTTTCCTTCCATTTCATCAACAGATGCCATTCAGTGTTGTTTTTGCAGCAACCAAGTAAGTAACCATTATTTTACAACTTTTTTTCCTAGCTTTTTATTTATTGTTTGTTCCCATATTTGTTTCCAGAAGATAGTTCTGTAAATCAACATTTTTCAAATTCCAGATCACAAATCATTAGAAAGTCATGACATATTTTAGTGGGTCATGAACAGCATTTTAGAAAATGAAATAGAAAATAACCAGAAGCATCAGATACATTGAGGGTAAATTGCCTTTTTGCTAATAACTTCTGTTTTGGATAGATATATACATTTTTTCATATGTAGTGATTATGATGTAAAATGTATTTCTTATTACATGTTATGGTAAAAATATAAGTTAAAAAATGCTTTAAATATCCTCTTTTGCTTCCCTGAAACACACATTTATTTGGCAACAGCTCTTCAACATTTTATCAAGAAAACTAATCAGTTATGAAATAGTTTTTGAGTACTGGAAGTTCATAATTTAATAATCATAATCTACACAAGATAATTTAATATACAAAGATCAATGAAACGTGGTTTCTGTCCCACAGAGGAGTGGACCAAGGTGAGAGAGAGGTAAAGGCCAAGGGCTGAATCTGGGTTGAAGGTGCAGTTCTCCAGTCTTGTTTTAGGGCTATACTGTTTCCTGTGTCAGTATAACTTAATTTGTGTGTAAGAGAAAAAAATGAAATGATCAGGAAAAGAAACCTTTTTTACGGTATCAGATTTCTGAATAGAAATTTAGATAGGGCTTGGCTTTCAAACAAGCCTTTAAAGGATACCCTAACGATACAGCATTTTATGAATAGAATATATGTTATAAATGTCTGTAATCCTCAAGATAAGTGCCAGTTGTGATCCTGATTCTCTGATTTTTTAATTTTTTTTTAAAGATTATTTATTTATTTATTAGAGAGTGCATAAGCAGGACGGGGAGGGGGTCATATGCAGACTCCCCACTGAGCAGAGAGCCTGACATGCGGCTTGATCCCAAGATCATGACCTGAGCCAAAGGCAGACACTTAACTGACTGAGCCACCCAGGCACCCCTCTCCTCTGATATTTTAAGACTATGCATGGATACCATTGGCTCTTATATAGATGGAGAATAGATTTCTTTCCCTCCCCCTAGAGAGATCAACTTTGTGTGGTGTCAGTTTACTTGGGGACAGCTGCAGACTTGTTTTCAGTGAAATGCTCTGTATGAGAAAAGGAGAACATATGAGATTGGTAGATCCCTATAGATAACTTTGATAATTCTTTAAAAGCAGGCTTAGTGGATCACCTACTATGGAGGTAATAATTATATCAGGTCTAAAAGTTGTTTAATTAATTGTGGGGAATTCTGAGGTCTACAGCAGTGAACACTGAGCCTCTTCTTTTCTAAATAACTGTGATGTGGGAGATTCCCTATAAGAATTAAACCGTAATGGTTGACATCTTAGATACTCTCTTTCTTAGAAGTTTTTAAAGAATTAATCAGTATCTCTGAATGAAGTCAACTCTGGGATTCTGGCAGGGTTCAATTTCTGAGCAAGGAGGATAATCCACCTTATGTTAGCAGGGATAGAATTGTCTGGGGGACCAGCTGGCCTTCTCCAGCCATACCCTTTTCATGGTTAACTGTTGGAGTCTTTACTTTGGACTCATGTAAGCATCTTGGGGAAAAGGATAAAAAGTTAACATTTTTAAAAAGTTCAGTGGCAGATTTTAGTTCCACATGTAAGGAGCTTGGCAGTTGCCATCTGTCCTAACAATAAGTAAAAAGCTGAACAAACTGAAAAAGCAACAACTTTTCTTGGATCTGTAAGAAAGGGGAGGATTCAGAACAAACTGCTCCCCTAAGATTAGAGAGGCATGCTTATAAGCAGGCATGGCTTCCCAGAATCTTAGAGATTCATGAGTGGAAACCACTCCAGAAACCAAGTCCAGGTAGGAAAACCTGAACAATAATTGATGAATTGCTGGAGGCTCTGAGAATTAAATTCTAGGGGAACCTAGTCATTGGGGCTCCGACAATTTTGTGAGATTTACCTCCAGGACCTCAAGTAGGTTCTCACAGGGCATTTGGGGAAAAATCCCCTCATGCTCTTGGTAGGGGGAGTGGAAAGGAAACCATTTTGAAATATGCCAGAGCACTCTGTTCTTCTTAACAAGGTCAGCTGTTAGGAGAAACTAGTTAACCAGAGCCTAACCTGCTGGGTATTATTAGAGCCTAACTGACCTGGGGGAAGGAAAATATGCAACTCTAGCCTCCTCTAGCCATCTTGCCCCACCTAGGAGGGGGGTGGGGAGAAAAAACTGAGAAACACTTAAGAAATTCTCAGTCCGGGGCGCCTGGGTGGCTCAGATGGTTAAGCGTCTGCCTTCGGCTCAGGTCATAATCCCAGGGTCTTGGGATCGAGTCCCACATCGGGCTCCCTGCTCCTTGGGAGCCTGCTTCTCCCTCTGCCTCTCTCTCTCTCTCTCTCATGAATAAATAAAAATCTTTAAAAAAAAAAAAAAAAGAAATTCTCAGTCCATATGCATAGGCTCACCAAAAGACTGAGATATAATCATAGGATAATAGAACACTTATCTTCCCCCCCCCTCACCTCACCACCACATTACTAAAGGCCTATTTACAGTAGTTTTTCTTACCCAGTACATTATGTGTAGCAGTCAAGAAACAAAAGGCATACTGAAAGGCAAAAAACACAATTTGAAGAGACAGCATAAGCATTAGAACCAGACATGGCAGTTATGTTGGAATTATCAGATCAGGAATTTAAAACATCTATGATTAACATCCTAAGGGGCTCTAATGGATAAAATGGATTGCATGCAAGATCAGACAGACAATGTATGCAGAGAAAAGGAATCTTGAAGAACTAAAAAAAAAATGCTAGAAATAAAAAATGCTGTAACAGAAATGAAGAATACCCTTAATGGGCTCATTAGTAGACTGGACATAGCTTAGGAAAGAATTTTGGAGCTAGAAGATATAACCATAGAAAACTGGAAAGCAAGGAGAATAAAGACACAAAGACTGAAGAAAAGGAACAGAATATTCAAGAACTGTGGGCAACTACAAAGATATAATAAATGTGTAATGGAAATACCAGAAGAAGAAAGAGAGAAAGGAACAGAAGACATATTTGAAACAATGAGGATTTCCCCAAATTAATGTCAGACACCAAACTACAGAGTTAGGAAGCTCAGAGAACACCAAGCAGGATAAATGCCAAAAGAAGTACACTGAGACATATCATATTCAGACTAAAGAAAATCAAGATAAGAAATTTTGACAGAATCTAGAGGACAAAAATGCCTTACTTATAGAGGAACAAAGATGAGAATTACTTCTGACTTCTCAGAAATCATGTGAGCAAGAAGAGAAGTGAAAATTTAAGGTGTTGAGAGAAAAAAAAAATCAACCTAGAATTCTGTATCCTATGATACAGATACCTTCAAAAGTGAAGGAGAAATAAAAACTTTCTCAAACAAAAGTTGAGGAAATCTGTTGCTATTAGACCTGCCTTAAAAGAAATGTTAAAAGAGTTCTTTAGAGAGAAGGAAAATAATAAAAGTCAGAAACTTGGATCTACATAAAGAAAAGATGGAATAAATGAAGATAAAATGAAAAGTTCTGCTTTTTAATCCAACAGTTGACAGTTTGTTCAAAATAATAGCAACAGGGTGCCTGGGTGGCTCAGTTGGTTAAGCGACTGCCTTCGGCTCAGGTCATGATCCTGGAGTCCCGGGATCGAGTCCCACATCGGGCTCCCTGCTCAGCAGGGAGTCTGCTTCTCCCTCTGACCTTCTTCCCTCTCGTGCTCTCTATCTCTCATTCTCTCTCTCTCAAATAAATAAATAAAATCTTTAAAAAAAAAAAAAAAACAAAATAATAGCAACAATGTATTTGGAAACATATATGCAGTTGATACACAGTTGATTCGAAAATATGGGGGTTAGGAACACTGACCCTCGCATATTAGAAAATCCATGTATAACTGTGACTCCCCCAAAACTTACATTTATAGTACTGTACTATATTTATGAAAAAAAATCCATGTGTAGGTGGATCTATGCAGTTAAAACCTGTGTTGTTCAAAGGTCAAGTGTGTGTGTGTGTGTGTGTGTGTGTGTATGCTTATGTATGCTTATATTTAAGTAAAATGAATGACAGCAATGATAAAGAGATGGAAGGGAAGAATTAGAATTATTTTGTTAATTATATGAGGTGTGTATGTTGTCAAATATATGTTGTCAACAAGAAATCCACTTTATTTTTTTATTAAGTTTTTAAATTTTAATTCCAGTATAGTTAACATACAGTGTTATATTAGTTTCAGGTGTACAATATAGTGATTCAACCAGTTCTATACATTACTCAGTGCTCAGCATGATAAATGTACTCTTTAATCCCCACGATCTGTTTCACCCATCCCCCCCAGCTACCTCCCCTCTAATAACTATCAGTTTGCTCTCTATAGTTAAGAGTCCATTTTTTGTTTTCTCTCTCTCTCTTTTTAAAGAAACCCACTTTAATTATAAAGACACATATAGATTTTCTTTTAAGATTTTATTTTTAAGTAATGTCTATACCCAGTGTGGGGCTTGAACTCAAAACCCCGAGATCAAGAGTCACAAGCCCCACCAACTGAGCCAGCCAGGCACTCCATAATGTGTCCTTTTTTTTTCTTTAATGTACACTGTATGCCCAATGTGAGGCTTGAACTCACAACCCCAAGATCTAAGAGTTGCATGCTCTATTGACTGAGCCAGTCAGGTGCCCTGAGATACCTATAGATTAAAAGTAAATGGGTAGAGAAAAATACATTATGCCAGCACTAATTAAAAGAAAGCTGCAGGAGTTATACTAACTTCAAACAGAGCAGACTTCAAAGCAAGGAAGATCATCAGGGATAAAGAGAGGCATTACACAATGATAAAAGGCTCAGTTCTCTAAAAAGACTTACATTATTTCATGTGTATGCACCTAACAACAGAATATCAAACTACATAAGGCAAAAACTAATAGAATTACAAAGAGAAATGGATGAATCCATTATCATAGTTGGAGAATTTAATACCCTTCCTGTAGAAATGGACACATCTAGCAGGCAGCAAATCAGTAAGGCTCTAGTTGAACTCAACAACACCATCAATCAACGATATAATTGATATCTACAGACTACTTCATCCAACAACTGCAGAATACATATTCTTCTCAAGTTCACATGGAAGATTCACCATGATAGAGTACATTCTGGGTATAAAACACAATTTAACAAATGTGAAAGAATAGAAATCATACAATGTCTGCTCTCAGACCACAATGGAACTAAACTAGAAATTAATAACAGAAGGATAACAGAATTCCTGAATATGTAGAGATTAAATGATACATTTCTAAATGACACGAGGGAGAAAGAAGAAGTCTCCACAGAAATGAAAAAATATTTTGAACTTCATGAAAGTGACAGTAGTTTTTCAGAATTTGTGGGGTACATTGAAAGCAGTGCTTAGAGGGAAATTTATAACATTGAATTCATGTATT
Organism: Eumetopias jubatus; assembly: GCF_037043125.1. NCBI lineage: Eukaryota > Metazoa > Chordata > Mammalia > Carnivora > Otariidae > Eumetopias > Eumetopias jubatus. The sequence continues at coordinate 64,385,390 of NW_028274807.1, forward strand.
AGAAAAGAAGAACTAGAACCAATCATCTAAGCTTTCACCTTAGGAGACTAGAAAAAGAAGAGTAAATTAAATCCAAAGCAAGCAAAAGAAAGGAAATAATAAAAATCAGAGCATAAATCAATGGAATTGATCAAGAAAATCAATAGAAAAAAAACCAACGAAACCCAGAGCTGGTTCTTCAACAAGATCACTAAAATTGATACCTCTAGCCAGGATAACTGGAAAAAAAAAAAAAAAAAGAGGACACTACTTTCTAATATCAGAAATGAAAGAAAGGACATCACTACAGATTCTATTGATGTTAAAAACATAAGGGAATACTATGAATAACAATGCCTGCAAATTTGATAACCTAGATGAAAAGACTAATTACTTGAGGGGCACCTGGGTGGCTCAGTCAGTTGAGTGTCTGCCTTCGGTTTGATTCATGATCCCAGGATCGAGCCTAGGCTCCCTCCTCATCGGGGAGCCTGCTTCTCCCTCTCCCTCTGCCCCTACCCCCACCCCACTCATGCTCTCTTTCTCACTCTGCTCTCTCTCTTTGATAAAATCTTTTTCCTTTAAAAAGGAAATGCTTGAAAGATACAATTTGTCATAACTCACACAAGAAGAAATAGACAATGTGAATAGACCCATATCTATTAAAGAAATTAAATCAATAATTAATAACCTTCCAAAACATAAAGCACCAGACTCAGATGGGTCTACTGGTGAATTCTACCACACTTTTAAGGAAGAAATGATCCCATTCTCTACAATCTCTTTTAGATAATAGAAGAGTGAATACTTTCTAACTTTATGAGGCCAGCATTATTCTAAAACCAAAATCAGACAAAACATTAAAAGAAAATGGCAGACCAATGAACATAGGCACAAAAATCCTCAACAGAATATTAGCAAATCAAATCCAACAGTGTATAAAAAGAGTTATACACCATGACCAGGCTGGTGCAAAGCTGGTTCAGCATTTGGAAATCAGTTAGTGTAATCCATCATTTCAACAGGCTAAACAAGAAAAATCACATGATCATGTTAATAAAGGCAGAAAAACTATTTTACAACATCCATGTTTTATTCATGATAAAAACTCTGAGTAAACTAGGAATAGAAGGAAACTTCCCCAACTTGATAAATAACATGTACAAAAACCCTGCAGCATACTTAAAAATGAGAAACTCAAAGCTTTTCCACTAAGATCAGGAACAAGGCAGAGACATCCCCTCTCACCCCTCCTTTTCAACATCATAGAAGTCCTAGCTAGTGCAAGAAGACAAGAAAAGGAAATAAAAGTTATAAGGACTGGGAAGGAAGAAATCTGTCTTTGTTAGCAGATGCTATGTTTATCTATGTAGATAATCAGGGACAAAAAAGGACTAAAAAAAATAGAACCAATAAGTGATTATAGTAATGCTGTAGGATACAAGGTTAATATACAAAAGTCCATTGCTTTCCTATATACCAGCAATGAACAAGTGGGATTTAAAATTAAAAATACAGTACCATTTACATTACCATTAAAAAATGAAACATTTAGGTATAAATCCAATAAGGTATATATATACAAGATCTATAGGAGGAAAACTATAAAACTTTGATGAAAGAAATCAAAGAAGAACTAAATAAATGGAGCGATATTCCATGTTCCTTGATGAGAAGACTCAATATTGTCAAGATGTCAAGTCTTCACAACTTGATCTATCGATTTAATGTAATTTCAATCAAAATCCCTGCAAGTTATTTTATGGATATCAACAAACTGATTCTAGAGCTTATATGAATAGTCAATATGTGTTGACAATAGCCAACACAATATTGAAGGAGAAGAACAAAGTTGGAGGACTGACACTGTCTGACTTCTAGACCTACTATTAAGCTGTAGTAATCAAGACAAAGTGGTATTGGGGAAAGAATAGGCAGATCAATGAAACAGAATAGGGAGCCCAGAAGTAGGCCCACATAAATATAATCAACTAATCTTTGACAGGAAGAATAAAGGCAATACAATGGAGCAAAGATAGTCTTTTCAACAAATGGTGCTAGGACAACTGGACATTTATATGCAAAAAATAAAAAATAAAAAGAATCCAGACACAGACCTTACACCCTTCACAAAAATTAATTCAAAATGGATCACAGATCTCAGTGTAGAATGTAAAACTAAAACTCTTCGAAGATAACAAGAAAAAAATCTAGGTGACCTTGGGTATGGCAATTAATTTTTTTGCTGTAACACCAAAGGTACAATCCTTTAAAGAAATGGTGGATAATCTGGACTTTATTAAATTAAAAACTTTCGGTGTTTTGAGCAAAGATGGCAGAGTAGTAGGAGGACCCTCGGCTTACCTCATCCCTTGAACACAGCTAGATAAATATTAAATGTTCTGAACACCCAAGGAATCTGAATACTGACAGAACAAACTGCACAACCAGAGGGAGAGAAAAGGCCACATCGTGGAAGGTTGGAAGTGTGGAGATGTGATGTGGGGGAGAAAAGGATGGTGGGTGCTGCAGAGGAGAGGGAGTCCTGATCATGGAGAGAGGCAAGGTGGGGGCATTGCACAGGGGATCACACAAGGAAAACACTTCCCCAAAGCCATTGACTGGGAAAATGAGAGGGGCTGATTATTGTGAGTTTTTATAATCAACAGAACTCAAAGACTGGAGTTTTAGAGTCCTGTGCTGTGGCCAGTGTGGAGCCCGGTAGGTGCTGCGGTGCTTCTGTGGAGAAGTAGGGCAGAGAGCCTGGGAGCAGACAGCATGATCTGAGGATCCCCTGGGTTGCACTGGGAGAGATGGTTCCCCCTTCTTAGAGTGCATCTGGGATAAGTGAAATTGCTTCTCCAGCAAAAAAAGAGGTTGCAGGCACCATTATGCTCCCCCACCCCTTAGCATAGACAGACATCTGCTGAGGGTGGCTAACCTGGACACTGCCTTTTGCTTCACTTTACTCCAAACCACTGTGTGTTCATGCTATTTCTGGGACAAACCTCTACCAGACCCAGTGTGGCAAGACCCTTTCCCAGAGGATCAGCGCACAGGTCCAAGCCATGCCAGGTCCCTAAAGTTTGGAGCTGTAAAACTCAGCCAGCCTGCCTGGGATAAAACACAGGTACCCTGCACTGCCGGGTGAAAAGACACTGGACACAGAGAGGGTGAAGGCAGTGATCTGCGGAACACCTGGGATACACAAGGGGAGATTGTTCATTTTTCTGTAAGGGCTTCCCAGACAGTGTGGGCACCAACTCCCCTCTCCAGGATGAGGGAGAGGGCTGGTACCATTTCCCATCCCTGCCCCTCAGCATAAACTAACTTCAGTAAGCAGCATAAGCCAACAGTGGCAGCATAAACCACCTATACCAAGCTCTGCCCCCCTCCACTCTGCAGGTGCTTCTTTACTAGGACAAGTGTGCCTGAGAACCTGAGCAGTGGGCCCCTCCCCCAGAAGAGCAGCATAACCCCCCCGTATGCACCAAATCTACAGACCGTAGAGTGCTGCAAAGCATCAGGTCTCTTTTAATAAACAGACCAGAGCACACATACTTAAAACTTGCCACACTCTGGCCAAGTTCCAAACAGTTCCCAGTGTAGGCAAGGTGAAACTGCAGAGGACTGACCTGAGGGAAAGAGTAGCCAGAACACAGCAGCAGAGTGCACACAGCATATACCAGAGACACTTCCTGAAGTGCCAGGCCCTGCACAGCATATGACCTCTTCTCCATAAAGTCATTACTCCCAGGAGCAGGAAACATAACAGGCTTTCCTAACACAGAGAAGACAGAGACCTAAACAAATCCAAGACAGAGGAATTCATCCCAAAAGAAAGAACAGGAAAAGGTCAAGCTAGAGATCTAATCGAAACAGATATAAGTAATATGCCTGACCCAGAATTTAAAACAACCATAAGGATACTAGCTAGGCTTGAGAAAAGCATAGAAAATACCAGGCAGTCCCTTACCACAGAGATAAAAGACCTAAAAAGTAGTCAGGCTGAAATAAAAAATGCTATAGCCGAGATACAAAACTGACTGGATGTAATGACCACAAGAATGGATGGAACAATGAATAAGTGATATAGAAGATAAAATTATGGAAAATAAGCTGAAATGAAGAGGGAAAGAAAAATATTGGATCATGAATGTAGACTCCACAAAGTATGTAACATTCATATCATAGGAGTCCCAGAAGAAGAAGAGAAGGAAAAAGGGGCAGAAGGTTTATTTGAGGAAATTGTAGTTGAAAACTTTTTAATCTGGGGAAGGAAACACATATCCAAATCCAGGAGACACAGAGAACTCCCATCAAAACCAACAAAAGCATGCCAACACCAAGACATATTGTAGTAAAATTTGCAAAATACAGAGATAAGGAAAGAATCCTAAAAGCATCAAGAGAAAAGAAGTACCTAACTTACAAGAGAAAACAAAATAAGGTTAGCAGCAGACCTTTCCACAGAAACTTGGCAAGGTAGAACAGAGTGCCATGATATATTCAATGTGCTGAATGGGAAAAATATGCAGCCAAGAATACTCGATCTAGCAAGGTTGTCATTCAGAGTAGAAGGAGGGGTAAGAGTTTCCCAGACAAACAAAAACTAAAGAAGTTTATGATCACTAAACCAGCCCTGCTGATTTTAAAGGGGACTCTTTGAGTGGGAAAGAAAGACCAAAAGTAACAAAGACTAGAAAGGGACAGAGAAAATCTCCAGGAACAAGGACAAAACAAGTAAAACAATGGCACTGAATTAATATCTAACAATAATCACTCTGAATGTAAATGGACTAAATGCTCCACTCAAAAGACATAGGGTATCAGAATGGATAAAAAAAAAAAAAAAAAAAGGACCCATCTGTATGCTGCCTACAAGAGACTCACTTTAGACCTAAAGGCACCTACAGACTGAAAGTGGGGGTAGGAGAACAACTTATGCTAATGGACATGAAGAGAAAGCCAGAGTAGCCATACTTATATCAGATAAAGTAGATTTTATTTTTTTTTAAGATTTTATTTATTTATTTGAGAGAGAGAGAATGAGAGATAGAGAGCACGAGAGGGAAGAGGGTCAGAGGGAGAAGCAGACTCCCCGCCGAGCAGGGAGCCCGATGCGGGACTTGATCCCGGGACTCCAGGATCATGACCTGAGCCGAAGGCAGTCGCTTAACCGACTGAGCCACCCAGGCGCCCAGATAAAGTAGATTTTAAATCAAAGACCGTAACAAGAGTTAAAGAAGGGCACTGTATCACAATAAAGGGGTCTGTCCAACAAGAAGATCTAACAACTGTAAATATTTATGCCCCCAACTTGGGGCATAAATATATAAAACATATATATAAACAATATATAAAACAATAACAAATATACAGGAACTCACTGATAATAATACAATAATAGGGGACTTTAACACCCCACTTACAGCAATGGACAGATCATCTAAGCAGAAAGTCAACAAGGAAACAGTGGCTTTGAATGACACACTGGAACAGATGGACTTAATGGATATATTCAGAACATTTCATCCTAAAGCAGCAGAATACACATTCTTTTTGGGTGCACATGGGACATTCGCCAGAATAGATCATATACGAGGTCACAAATCAGGCCTCAACAAGTACAAAAAGATTGAGATCATACCATGAATATTTTCTGACCACAATGCTATGAAACTTGAAGTCAACCACAAGAAAAAATTTGGAAAGACCACAAATACATGGAGGTTAAAGAACATTCTGCTAAAGAATGAATGGGTTAACCAGGAAATTAAAGAATAAATAAAAAATACATGGAAACAGATGAAAATGAAAACATGCTGGTCCAAAACTTTGGGATGCAGCAAAACCGATTATAAGAGAGAAGTATGTAGCAAGACAGGCGTACATCAAGAAGAAAAATCTCAAATACACAACCTTACACCCAAAGGAGCTAGAAAAAGAACAAGTGAAGCCTAAAGCCAGCAGAATAAGGGAAATAATAAAGATTAGAGCAAAAAGAAATGGTACAGAAATTAAAAAAAAAAAAACAAAAACAGAACAGATCAATGAAACCAGGAGCTGTTTCTTTGAAAGAATTAATAAAATTGATAAACCTCTAGCCAGACTTATCAAAAAGAAAAGAAAAAAAAAAGACCCAAATGAATAAAATCACAAATGAGAGAGGAGAGATCACAACCAATGCCACAGAAATACAAGCAATTATAAGAGAATATTATGAAAAATTATATGCCAACAAACTGGGCAATCTGGAAGAAATGGATAAATTCCTAGAACATACAAACTACCAAAACTGAACCAGGAAGAAGTAGAAAATTTGAACAGACCCATAACCAGCAAAGAAATTGAATCAGTGATCAAAAATCTCCCAACAAACAAAACTCCAGGGCCAGGTGGGTTCCCAGGGGAATTCTATCAAACATTTAAAGAAGAGTTAATACCTATTCTTCTGAAGCTGTTCCAAAAAAATAGAAATGGAAGGAAAACTTCCAGACTCATTCTATTGAGTCCTGCCTCACCTTGGTTCCAAAACCAGACAGAGACCTCACTAGAAAGAATTACAGGCCAATATCCCTGATGAATGTGGATGTAAAAATTCTCAAAAAGATAGTAGAAAGTTGAATCCAACAGTACATTAAAGAGTTATTCAGCACGATCAAGTGGGATTTATTCCTGGGCTGCAAGATGGTTCAATAGTCACAAATCAGTCAACATGATACACCACATTAATAAAAGAAATGAAAGAACCATATGATCCTCTCAATAGATGCAGAAAAAGCATTTGACAAAGTACAGCATCCATTCATTATAAAAACCATCAACAAAGTAGGGATAGAAGGAACATACCTCAACATCATAAAGGCCATATACAAAAGACCCACAGCTAATATCCTCAATGAGAAAAAACTGAGAGCTTTTCCCCTATGGTCAGGAATAAGACAGGGATGTCCAGTCTCACCTTTGCTATTTAAAGTAGTACTCAAAGTCCTAGCCTCAGCAGTCAGACAACAAAAAAATAAAAGACATCCAAATCGGCAAGGAAGAAGTCAAACTTTCACTATTCATAGACAATGTAATACTCTATGTAGAAAACCCAAAAGACCCCACCCCAAAATTGCCAGAACTGATAACATGAATTTAGTAAAGTGGGAGGATACAAAACCAGTGTACAGAAATCTGTTGCATTTCTGTATACCAATAATGAAGCAGCAGAAAGAAATCAAGGAATCAATCTCATTTACAATTGCACCAAAAACAAGATACCTAAGAATAAACCTAACCAAGGAGGTAAAAGATCTGTTCTCTGAAAACTATAGAACACTTATGCGAGAAATTGAAGAAGACACAAAGAAATGGAAAAACATTCTGTGCTCATGCATTAGAAGAGCAAATATTGTTGGGGTGCCTGGGTGGCTCAGTCATTAAGCGTCTGCCTTCGGCTCGGGTCATGTTCCTGGGGTCCTGGGATCGAGTCCCACATCGGGCTCCCTGCTCAGCAGGAAGCCTGCTTCTCCCTCTCCCACTCCCCCTGCTTGTGTTCCTGCTCTCACTGTCTCTCTCTGTCAAATAAATAAAATCTTAAAAAAAAAAAAGAGCAAATATTGTTAAAATGTCTATACCACCCAAAGCAGTGCACACATTCAAAGCAATCCCTATCAAAATACCACCAGCATTTTTCACAGAGCTAGAATTAACAATCTTAAAATTTGTATGGAACCACAAATTAGCCAAAGCAAACTTGTAAAAGAAAAGCAAAGCTGGAGGCATTCCAATGTCAGACTTCAAGTTATATTACAAAGCTGTAGTTATCAAGACAGTATGGTACTGGCACAAAAACAGACACATAGATCAATGTAACAGAATAGATGTCCCAGAGGTGGACCCACAACTATATGGCAAACTAATCTTCAACAAAGCAGGAAAGAATATCCCATGGAAAAAAGACTGTCTCTTCCACAAATGATGTTGGGACAACTGGACAGCAACGTGCAAAATAATGAAACTGGACCACTTTCTTATGTACAAAAATAAATTAGAAGTGGATGAAAGACCTAAATGTGAGACAGGAAACCATCAAAATCTTAACAGGAGAACACAGGCAGCAATCTCTTTGACCTTGGTCGTAGCAACTTCTTACTAGACATGTTGCTGGAGGCAAGGGAAACAAAAGCCAAAATGAACTATTGGGACTTCATCAAGATAAAAAGCTCTGCACAGCAAAGGAAACAATCAAGAAAACTAAAAGGCAACCTATGGAATGGGACAAGATGTTTGCAAATGACATATCTGATAAAGGGGGTTAGTGTCCAAAATCTACAAAGAACTTACCAAACTCAACACCCAAAAAACAACCCAGTTAAGAACTGGGCATAGACATTTTTTCAAAGAAGACATCCAGATGGTAACAGACACATGCAAAGATGCTCAACATTACTCATCATCAGGGAAATACAAATCAAACCACAATGAGATACCATCTCACACCTTTCAGAATGGCTAAAATTAACAACACAAGAAACAACAGATGTTGGTGAGGATGTGGAGAAAGGGGAACCCTCATGCGCTTTTGGTGGGAATGCAAACTGGTGTAGCCACTCTGGGAAACAGTATGGAGTTTCCTCAAAAAGTTAAAAATGGAACTACCCTACAATCCAGCAATTGCACTACTAGGTACTTACCCAAAGGATACAAAAATACTGATTTGAAGGGATACATGCACCTTGATATTTATAGAAGCATTATTAACAGCCAAATTATGGAAGGAGCCCAAACGTCCATTGGCTGATGAATGAATAAAGAAGTTGTCATATATATATAATGGAATGTTACTCAGCCATAAAAAAGAATGAAATCTTGCCATTTACAATGACATGGATGGAACTAGAATATATTATGCTAAGCAAAATAAGTCAGAAAGAAAAATACCATTTGATTTCATTTATATGTGGAATTTAAGAAACAAAACAGATGAATGTGGGGGGGGAAGATAGGCAAACCATAAAACAGACTCTTAACTATAGAGAACAAACTGAGGGTTGCTGGAGGGGAGGTGGGCAGGGGAATGGGCTAAATGGGTTAATGGGATTAAGGAGGACACTTGTGATGAGCAGTGGGTGTTATATGTACATGATGAATCACTAAATTCTCCTGAAACTAATATTACACTGTATGTTAACTAAGTGAAATTTAAGTAAAAACTTAAAGAAAATAAGTAAATAAAGTTAAAAACTTCCTATGTACAAAATACAATGTCAATAGAATGAGAAGACAAGCCACAGACTGATAGAAAATATTTGAAAAGACATATCTGCTAAAGGACTGTTACCCAAACTATGTAGTGAACTCTTCAAACACAACAATAAGAAGAAGAACAACCTGATTTTAAAACGGACCAAAGACCTTAACAGATACCTCACAAAGAGGATATACAGGTGGCAAATAAGCATATGAAGAGGTGCTTCACATCATATGTCACTGGGGAAATGCAAATTAAAACAATAAAATGTCACTCTGCACTTGCTAGAATGGCCACCATCTGGGACACTGATAACATCAGCACTAGGAACCCTCATTCATTGCTGGTGGGAAATACAAAATGCTATAGCCACTTTGGAAGACAGTTTGGCTGTTTCTTATAAAACTAAACATACTCTTTTTTTTTTTTTAACATTCTTAGTTTATTGATCCTCTCATGAAAAATCTGCACAACCACCACAGATAAAGCCACTGCAGCATCTTTACTCCTTCTGTTGTCCAATCTCCAGCTCATTTTTTGCCAGCACCAACGTTGGCTTTTGCAGTCCTCCTGACTTTCTTCATTCTGTTCTTACGTTCCTTTCGCTGTTTTCTTGATGTCTTTTTCTTCTCATACAGGCCATGTCTTGCAAGTCTGTGTTTGGGTTCATTTTTCTTTGCATAATCCAAAGAATCATAAATCATGCCAAAGCCGGTTGTCTTGCCACCACCAAAATGGGTTCTGAATCCAAACACAAATATGACATCTGGTGTGGTCTTGTACATTTTGGCTAGTTTTTCCCGAATTTCTGTCTTAGGTACCGTTGCCTTTCCAGGGTGAAGAACATCAATGACCATCTGTTTCCGCTGAAGTAGTCGGTTAGTCATGAACTTCCTGGTCCGGATAGTTACTGTGTTGTTGCTCAGTACTAAGAGAACGCACTCCACAGCTTTCTGGAATCTTCACTTTGCTGTAGGCATCACTTTGGAGCAGGGTTTCTCAATCTCAACACTACTACTCTGGTCCCACTACTTCTCTGTGGGAACTAACCACTAGAGGCCAGTAGCACCCCCCAACTCCAGTTTTGATCAAAAATCCCTCCAGATTTTGCACTGTCCCCTTAGGAGCAATTAAAAAAGAACACCCTGAGGGGACTTGCAGATAAAGTCGAATTAGAAATAGGTGCTGAAACTTTACTGACTAGAGCTCACTCCTCATGTACTTAAGGCAAGCTTTCTGGAGGCCTCCCTTTACAGGGCCTCGGTTTCCGCAAAGTACAAGAGGTTCCATACGGCTAACAATGTTTTAGCTTACACATGCGAACAGCTTCACTCGCCACAACTCGCCCGGGCGCCGCCGGCACCCACTTCACCTCTTGGGTTGCCATCACCTCCAAGCCATCTATCCCAAACTGAGAACGCAGGTGAGATGGGTCTCACCCCTCCCCGCCCAATCCACTAGGCTCCACGAAGCCGAAAAACGCAACAGGTGCCCTCGCAGTCCCCAAACCCTGGCCTCTGAAGCCCGGTGTGCCCCGGCTCCGGGACTCTCGGCAACCAGCCTCCGTCAGACACAGCCAAAAAAAGAGCGACGGGACATCGGGCGGCCGTAGCACAAACGGCAGGACCCGAAGACGAAGGATGTCTCAGATACGGGCCGGATAACTGCATGGGTTTGGGGAGACTCACCATGATCAAAACTAAACATACTCTTACCATATGATCCAGCAATCATGCTCCTTGGTGTTTACCCAAGGAGTTGAAAACTTACGTTTACACAAAACCTCCACATAAACCCATAGGTATTTATAGCAGCTTTATTCATAAATGCCAAAACTTGGAGGCAACCAAGATGTCCTTTACCAGGTTGATGGATAAACTATGGTATATTGAGACAATGTAATATATTATTCATCACTAAAAAGAAATGAGCTATCAAGTCATGAAAAGATATGGAGGAATCTTAAATGCATATTGATAATGGAGCAGGCTATGCATGTGTGGAGGCAAAGTGTGTATCTGGGAAATCTCTGTACCTTCCTCAGTTTTACTGTGAATGTAAAACTGCTCTGAAAATATTAAGTCTTTAAAAAATACATTCATTAGAGTTCATAATTACAGAACAGGGTTTGCTACTTTGTGAAACCCCTCTTTGTGAGGTTTAGTTTTGTTGGGCCTGGAAGGGAAAATCTAGAAGAGGGTATGGCAGACAGTGCATGCTTCTGGTGCCTGTGCAGTAGTGGAGGAGGAAGGGTCTGGAGAGAGGGAACAGAGCAGCGCTAGGTGCTGTCAGGATACTGGTGAGCCTGTGGATGGGATCCAGGACTCAAGCCAGGTAAGCAGCAGATATGGGGTCTTTCTCATTTTTCAGTTCGACTGAAGTTGGGGAGGGGTAGGAAAGAGATCATTGTTCTTTCTTATTCAGTTTATTCTCCCCTAAAACCAGCTGAAATGGAGAAAAAGAGAATAGGTTGGAGAAAAATAACAAGTTAGTTAGGAAAGAAACTATTAAGTTACTGTAGGACTTCTGTCAAAGTAGCATTCCCCCTTTGCATCTTCTCCTCTGACTCACCTAGAAGGATCTTAAGTCATCAGAAAGATTAGTCAGAAGGATTCATTAGGCTTTACCATAATCTTAGCATATTTGATCAGATGGTTCAAATGTGTAATTTTTAATTTGGAAAAACAGTTTATTCTCTTGATTCAAACTAATGGTGTTACATAATAATATTCATATGACCTGGGATGATATAAAGCTGATTTGAAGTTATTTCCTCAACTAGAATCTTTATAGTCAAATAATTTCTGTTGAAAACACAAATTATAAATACCTAAATTATCTACATAGGTTAGAAATTCATAGCAGCTGCTGAAAAAATGATTTCAATACCATTAGAATTCAGCATTAATAACAATTTAAGGTATTATTTCATTACAGGTTGAACCTCCAAGTAGGTGCTTCTTTCTAGCTGACTTAAAGTGCATTTTTCTTAGAGCTAAGCTCTGTATGTTTTGCTTCTTTATAAACACCTCCCATTGCTTTTGACTATTTTTAAAATGGAAATCTTTCTCTTTTTTGCCATTATATTTAGTTTTTTTGTTTATGTAATTTAACAATTCTTCTACCAACTAGAAAACATATTTTCTTTTAAATGGAAATGGCTGTATTGTTTTTTTTCCTTATTTTAATAGTAGTACATGTCTAGGTTAAAAAAAGTTAGAAAATTTAGAAAACTATAAACATGAAAAAAATCTGTTATCCTATCCAGAAATAATTGTTATTTTATTGTATATCCATCTAGGCATTTTTCTATGCACAAAACACAGTTTTTAAATATAAAGATGTACTCCTGTTGTACATACTGCTTTATAGTGTGCTTTTTTTCCTACTTTACATTGAATCATGAACATTTTTGTATGTTTATAAATTCTGATTACATTTTTACTTTTAATAGTTGCATAAATTCCATTATAGGTGTGTCATATTTTTTGAAGTAGTTTTTCTATTGGTAGTGATCACTTAAGTTTGATTTTTCTTGAAAAAGAGCCACATGAATAGATTGGAAAGATTTCCATGAAGTATGGTTTAGTTAAAAAGACAAGATGCAAAAATGTATTCATAATATGATTTCCATATTAGCAAAACAATAAAATAAAACTCTATGTGTATATTTTTGTGAGTGTAGAAAAATAAGTGTGGATAAAAATACAGCAAGATTCAAGGATAATTCAAGGATAATTTAGTATATGTTCTAGATCTAGGATATACAGAGAGGGTACTGCTATAGGTAGAAAAGGGAGACGAAGATATTAAGGGAAGCAAACTCAAAAGTAAAAGAAAAACGCACTGCTGGGGTGCCTGGCTGGCTCAGTCAGTGGAGTGTGTGACTCTTGATCTCGGGGTTGTGAGTTCAAGCCCCTCACTGGATGCAGAGATTGCTTAAAAATAAAATCTTTATTTTATTTTTTAGATTTTATTTAAAGGTAATTAACATATAGTGTATTATTAGTTTCAGGGGTAGAATTTAGTGATTCATCAGTTGCATATAACACCCAGTGCTCATTACATCAAGTGCCTTAATACCCATCACCCAGTTACCCCATCCCTCACCTACCTCCCCTCCAGCAACTCTGTTTGTTCCCTATAGTTAAGAGGACCTTATGCTTTGCTCCCTCTCTGTTTTTATTTTTCCTTCCCTTCCCCTATGTTCATCTGTTTCATTTCTTAAATTCTGCATATGAGTGAAATCATATGGTATTTGTCTTTCTCTGAGTTTTTTCGCTTAGCGTAATACACTCTAGTTCCGGCGTTGCAAATGGCAAGATTTCATTCTTTTTGATGGCTGAGTAATATTCCATCGTAGGCATATACCACATCTTTATCCACTCATCAGTTGATGGACATCTAAAAATAAAATCTTAGAAAAGAAAAAGAAAAAAGCCCTGCACTAGAACATTAAAGCATATGTGCTCTCATACTTGCTATAAAAATTATGTTAAGAGTAGACATATGTTTAAATGAATTAATGTAAAATTTTTTTCTGTACTTAAAAATAGCCAGAATAAAAAAAACAAGATGAAAATATGGATCCAAGGTTGATGCCTAATAACCTCAGGTACAACCATTTTTTAATTGGCCATTAAAAAAGAGTTTGTAAGTTTTTATTCTTACACATCAGACTTTATGAATGTGTTTGCATATATCTCTGTATACTTGTCTAGTTATTTCCTAGAATAAATTCCTAGGAGTACATTTGCTGGGGCAAAAGAGTATTGTAAAGGTCAGATATATATTGCTAAGTTACCTGTTAGGTTATATCTATTTATTTCAATCAACAGTTTATGAGAATGCCTGTTTCTTCACAACTTCATTGATGCTGGGTATTTTCAATCTTTTAAATCTTTGCTTATGTGATATAATAAGAGCATCTTGTGGTTTTATTTTACTTTTCTTTGATTACTAGTTATGTTCATTATTTTTTCATGTTTGTTTTCATTTTTGTGAATTGTTATGCATTTTTCTGTTGGTATTTAACTGTCTTATTGATTTACAAGGGCTTTTTGTACAGAAAGGGTATTTAATTTTTATCATATATGTTGTAAAATCTATTTCTAAGTGTGCTATTCATATTTTAAATTTGTTCATGACACTTTGAGGTATAGAAGTTTCAACTTAATCTTAATTCATTTCCTTTTATAGTTTTTGGCTTTTGAGCCATGCTAAAAAAGATTTTCACTCAAAGATAGTATATTTACTTATGTTTCCTGTTAGTACTTTTATAGTCTCATTTTTACATTAGATGCCTTAAAATATCTGGAACTAATTTTTGTCCAAGGGATGAGGTAACTTCCGTAGTTAACCAAGTAATCCTAGCATTAATTATTGAGTCATCTATCTCAAAAGAGCCTTGCCTTTTTAAAAAATCAGAAGCATCTCGTCTCTTTTCTCTGCTCCTGAATTTCTAGAGGGAAACAATTAAATTTGGTTGTATAACTAAAAGCAGAGAAAAAAGAAACCAGGAAGTAGCAATTCTCAACAGGTTTAGAAGTAACTGTATAATCTACTTTTCTAGACTACAGTCCTGCCCAGTGATACACAGATAAATAGGTACTTTTGTGAGTAGACTTGGGCTTTTATATCCCTTCAGTTTCTTGGCAGAGGTGAGGTTAACAAGGCAGTTCGCTCAAGATAATTGGGCACAATCCTGGTTACACTGGATTCATGAACTTGTGCATGTTTAAAGGAGGAATGGGCTTGGTGAAGATGAGGATTTATTTCTGCTTGACTGTATAGTATTCTAAGTGATTGGATCAGGTTTTAATTTTTAAAATAATTTTCCCTTTTAGGACAGAGGCATATATTTTCCCTCCTACTTCTGCTAAGTACCCTTCCGTACCTTCAAAGTACACTGTGGGTACTCAGACTGATTATCGGGATGCTGAAGTTCAAACTGATCCATATTCTCCAGAATATGTAGTATGTCAGGATTCAATCCCTGAGCTCTTGACCCTGGCTACTCTTACTTGGGGTGAGTTGGTAATTGTCTTGAATATTTATGGATGCCTGTCCTGATAACCGTGCATGCTACTGAGTTCCTGGAAATGATGTGTCAGAGGCAACTATGGTATAAAGTGTTGCTATTTAAAATGTCTTGCTCAACAGAGCTACTTCATAGACTCATACTTCTACTGATACTTTTGTTCAAAGAGAGTATACCCTTTCCATTGCAAGGAGGCTTATTGTACTTTATCCCTGAAGCGGAAGTTCTATTTCAGCTTAATTTTGTGGCTATTTGCTGACTACTCAACTCCCCCCACCCCCACTATTTTTCCTAGTAAATCAATTCCTTTTCATTGAGCAATCCTTACTCCCTCTTTACACATAAACCTTTTTTGAGTATATAATACTGAATATATATTCTATAATATGTAACAGTATTATCTTTGCCAAAATATCTTGCAATTTATCAAAGCTCTCTTACATACCATATTAGATGATTTGGGTGATTTCTTTTGCTGTTATATCTGAAATGCTAATATGGTTCAGGCTCAGAAATTGACTCTTAGAATGCAATAAAATCTGACCTAGGCCTATATTATGTGAAATTAGAAAAATTAATAAGGAAAGGGGGTTTTGGAAATGACTAGACATTAGCTTCTTGAACTCACTTGATTATACCTGGGAAACAGAAGAGCCAGAGAGGCCAGCTCATCCCAGGTGGTGGAGATAGTTGGTACCCTGTAATGGTTTTTATTAACATGAGATTACCTTTGTTTCCCAGTTGTCATGGTTTGCTGTGGTCAAGTCTACGTCATAGACAATAAAGATGTTCATATCTGAGCTCTAGTTTTGATTCTTGTTTCCTGGCTCACCTTACAAATTCAGATGAAGCATTCTTGACATCCATACTTGAAAGCAGAGGCTCTACTTTCAGACCTAGAAGACAGATTAAAAATATGCTGAAACTTTTCCCTCCTGCTCTAAATATATATATGTGTTTGTGTGTGTGTGTGTGTGTGTGTATATGAATATATATATTGGTTATGTGTATATTAGTGTGTGTGTACACATATACACACACCACACACTTTTAAAAAAGGAAGAAAATTTCCATAATTTAGAATTGGAGACGTCTTCCTAAAAGAAAGGAATAGCTGGGAGCCTATGAAGATGAGCAGGCACTGTGAATGGTGGGGAGCCAGATCTGAATTGCCTGCTTGAACTAGAAGAAGCAGGACTTTTCTCCTGCCCACAGGTAGGACTGAAGGCCAGTGTCTGCCAACACAGAGGTTGAAGTATCA
The DNA here is from genome assembly GCF_037043125.1 of Eumetopias jubatus. Classification (NCBI taxonomy): domain Eukaryota; kingdom Metazoa; phylum Chordata; class Mammalia; order Carnivora; family Otariidae; genus Eumetopias; species Eumetopias jubatus. Next base: position 64,401,911 of record NW_028274807.1, read on the forward strand.
GCAAAAACCACTGAGTCAGGCCTATCCCCTCATTTGTGAGGCCCTGAGTAGGAGTTTAAATGGAGGCTTATACACTATATGTATAGATATTCAAAAATTATAAATCAAGTTAATATCTGTTAAGTAAAATATTTTAAGTAGAATTCTATATTTTTCACAAATATATCTTTATAACAAGTTGAAAGGACAAGTTTAAATTGAAAATTCTTAGATTCCTTGGGATTCTTTGGTGGAATGGGGCAATAAGGGAAGAGGCTGCCTGTGACTTGCCTTTTTTCTCTGGCTCTGTTCCACATCATGAGGGCCCTGTCATGTATGCATGTGATTACCTCACCTTGTTTTTCCAATCTCTGTGTACATATTGCTGTAAACAGCTGCCACTTGGCTACCCCTTGGGCTTAAGGGTGAACAAACAGGGGTGCCTGGGTGGCTCAGTCAGTTAAGCATCTGCCTTCAGCTCAGGTCATGATCCCAGGGTCCTGGGATCAGTCCTGCATCTGGCAACCTGCTCAGCAGAGAGCCTGCTTCGCCCTCTCCCTCTGCCCCTCCCCCTGCTTATGCTCTTTCTCCCTCTCTCTCTGTCAAATAAATAAAAAAAAAAAAAGGGTGAACAAACAGCAGCATATAGTCTGCCCTTGGGAGTCTGACTTCTGGGAAGAAGTCCATGTAGATTTTTGGAAGGAGGCTTGGGCCATCTGTTCAAGGAATTCAGGGTTTCTAAGAGTAGAGTAGCTCCAGCTGGGCATAGCCTGTTGAACTCCTCATCCTATGATGATGGGCAGGACTCTAAAGAATGAGGCTGGGGAGCTGTCCCTCTTGCCAGGTCAAAGAGTGTTACTACCCAGGGTGCTCATGAGAGAAATCAACAAATGATCTCAACACAAGAATCACAAAGCATCTAAGGAACACAGACACCAGGAGTGATCCACAAAATGTAAAAAAAAGAAAGAGAGAGAATAAATTCTTGAGCAAACAGAGCAAATGGAGCAATCTGAAAAGGACTTGGGAAATACTTTTTATATCCTCAAAGAGAGAAAGGGGGATACAGCATGAAAACAAGAGTGACAGCTATGAGAAAAAAACAATTGCAATCCCTGGATTGATGAAGTTTGAAATAAAATGAGCTCAGTAGTAAACTAAGCAGAGCTGAAGAACAAATTAGTGAAATGAAAGATTAAATGAACAAGTATTCCAGAATGCAATATTCAAAGGTAGAGTAAGATAAAAAAGAACCACGGGGGATAGGATTATAAGATCCTATAATAGAGAGAATGATGGCAATGCAAAAAAAGATAATGGCCGAGAATTTCCCAGGACTAAAGAAATATATGAGTACACAGGTTGAAAAATTTCATTGAGGACCAAGCAGGATTAAAAAAAAATTCACACCTACTAATAAAGGAAAAAGAAAAAACTGCAAAAGCTTTTAGAGAGAAAAGTCAGATTACCTACAAAGAGACAAAACTAAATTGACATTTTACAGAATTATTTTTAAAGTGCTGTGGGATAGGGATGACTGGTGGCTCAGTTGGTTCAGCGTCTGCCTTTGGCTCAGGTCATGATCCCAGGGTCCTGGGATCGAGTCCCGCATCCAGCTCCTTGTTCAGCAGGATCCTGCTTCTCCTTCCTCCTGCTTTTCCCTCTGCCTGCTTCTCCCCCTGCTTGCACGTGTGCTCTCTCTCTGACAAATAAATAAAATCTTTAAAAAAATAAAGTGCTGTGGGAAAATAATTGCAAATCTAGAATTCTTTTACCAGCCAAACTATTATTCAGGAGTGAAGCTGAAATAAAGACTTTTCATAGGATAGGACATTTCATAGGATCTATCTCATAGGATATTGTACAGATTAAGTAAATTCTTTTATGTAATGTACTTAGACCAGTGCCTAGCATGTAAATAAGCATCCTTTAAATGTTAGCTATTAATCTGAATAAAAGAAGATGAAAGGATATACGTCTGTAAGAAGAAAAATGATCTCAAAAGGAAGAAGCAGGGTTTGAGAACATGATGCACAAAAAAAGAGAAAAACATGTCATTAAAATTGTTAGGTGTTGAGTTTCTAAAGATGATAACTTTTTAAAGATTTTATTTGAGAGAGAGAGAGAGAGAGAGCCCACACAAGTGGAGGGAGGGGCAGAGGGAGAACCAGACTCCCTGATGAGCAGGGAGCCCAACACAGGCTTGATCTCAGGACCCCAGGATCATGACCTGAACCAAAGGCAGATGCTTAACTGACTGAGTCCAGGCGCCCCTAAAGATGATAATTTTTTAAAAAGATTTTATTTATTCATTTGAGAGAGAGAGAAAGCACAAGCAGAGGGAGGAGCAGAAGGAGGGAGAGAGGGACAAGCATGCTCCCCACCGAGCAGAGAGCCCAACGCAGGCCTCCATCCCAGGACCCTGGGATCATGACCTGAGCCGAAGGCAGACACTTAACCTAATAAGCCACCCAGGTGCCCCATAAAGATGATAAATTTTTTAAAAAAAAGAAGCAAGTACTAAAACTCTAGGGCAGGATTGGCAAACTATGGTCCATAAGCCAAATTGGCCTATTGCCTTTTATATAGCTTGGATGCTAAGGATGATGTTTACAATGTAAAATAGATGAAAAAAATCCTATTTTGTAGCATGTGAAAATTACATGAAATTAAAATTTCAGTGACTCTAAAGAGGTTTTATTGGAACACAGCCACACTCATTTGTTTATGTACCGTCTGCCTGCTTTTGCAATACATTTTTTGGAAAATTAAAAATTTTTAAATTTTATTATAATTAACATACAGTGTTATATTAATTTCAGGTGTACAATATAGTGGTTCAACAGTTCTATACATTACTCAGCACTCATCACAATAAGTATATTCTTTAATCCTCATCACCTATTTCCCTCATTCCCCCATCCCAGAAACGTCCAGTTCTCTATAGTTAAGAGTCTATTTTCTGTTTTTCTTTTTTTCCCTTTGTTGGTTTGTTTTGTTTAATAAATTCCACATGAGTGGAATCATATGGTATTTGTCTTTGACTGACTTCTTCACTTAGTATTATGCTCTCTAACTCTATCCATGTTGTTGCAAATGACAAGATTTCATTCTTTTTTATGGCTGAATAATATTACATTGTGTATATATACCACTTTTATTTATCCATTCATCAGTCCATGGACACTTGGGTTGCTTCCATAATTTGCCTATTATAAATAGTGCTGCTGTAAACATAGGGGTACGTATATCTTCTGAAATTAGTGCTTTTGTATTCTTTGGGTAAATACCCAGTAATGGAATTACTGGATCATATGATAATTCTAGTTTTCATTTTTTGAGGAACCTACATACTGTCTTCCACAATGGTTGCAGAAGTTTGCATTCCCGGGGCCCCTGGCTGGCTCAGTTGGAAGAGCATTCCACCCTTGATCTCAGGGTCATGAGTTTGAGCCCCATGTTGGGTGTAGAGATTACTTAAAAATAAAATCTTTAAAAAAAAGTTTTGGGGTGCCTGGGTGGCTCAGTTGGTTGAGCGTTGGACTTTTGGCTCAGGTCATGATCTTGAGGTCATGCAATTGAGCCCTGTGTTGGGGTCACGATCGGTGAGGAGTCTGTTGGAGATTCTCTCTCTCTCCCTCTGCCCCTCCCCTTACTCACGCATGCACTCTCTCAAATATATAAATCTTTGAAAAAATTTCGCATTCCTGCCAACAGTGCGTGAAGTTTCCTTTTTCTCCATATCCTCGCCACCACTTGTTTCTTGTTTATTTTAGCCATTCGGACAGGTGTGAGATGTTATCTGATTGTGTTTTTGATGTGCATTTCCCTGATGATGAGTGATGTTGAGCATCTTTTCATGTGTCTGTTGGCCATCTGTATGTCTTTTTTGAAGAAATGACTGTTCATGTCTTCCGTCCATGTTTTAACTGGATTTTTTTTTTTTTTTTTTTTTTTTGGTCTTGAGTTGTAAAAGTTCTTTATATATTTTGGATACTAACTCTATCAGATATGTCATTTGCAAATATCTTCTCTCATTCAGTAGGTTGTCTTTTAGTTCTGTCGATTGTTTCCTTTGCTGTGTAGAAGCTTTTTATTTTGATGTAGTCCCAGTAGTTTATTTTTGCTTTTGTTTCCCTTGCCTCAGGAGACATGTCTAGAAAAATATTGCTGTGACCAATGTCAGAGAAATTATTGCCTGTGCTCTCTTCTAGAATGTTTATGGTTTCAGATCTTATATTTAGATTCCTAATCCATTTTGAGTGTATTTTTGTGTGTAGTGTAAGAAAGTGGTCCAGTTTCATTCTTTTGTATGTAACTATCTGGTTTTCTCAACATCATTTGTTGAAGAGACTTTTTCCCATTGCATGTTCTTCCCTCCTTTGTGGAAAATTAGTTGACCATATAATTGTAGGTTTATTTCTGGGCTTTCTCTTCTAGTCTGTTGATCTATGTGTCTGTTTTTGTGCCAGTACCATACTGTTTTGATTACTACAGCTTTGTAGTATATCTTGGATTTGGGATTGTGACACCTCCAGTTTTGTCCTTTTTTTTTTTCAAGATTGCCTTGGCTATTTGGAGTCTTTTGTGGGTCCATACAAATGTTAGGATTATTTGTTCTAGTTCTGTGAAAAATGCTGTTGGTATTTTGATAGGGATTGCATTAAATCTGTAAATTGCTTTGTGTAGTATAGACATTTTAACAATATTTGTTCTCCCAATCCATGAGCATGGAATATATTTCCATTTGTTTGTATCATCTTCAATTTCTTTCATCAGTGTTTTATAGTATTCAGAGTAGATCTCTTTCCCCTCCTTGGTTAAGTTTATTCTCAGATATTTTATTCTTTTTAGTGAAATTGTAATTGGGACTGTTCTCTGAATATCTCTTTTTCCTACACTAATAATTGGGTGTATAGAATACAACAAATTTTTGTATATTGATTTTGTGTTCTGTGACCTTACTGAATTCATTTATCTGTTCTAGCAGTTTTTTGTTGGAGTCCTTACGGTTTTCTCTATATAGTATCTTGTCATCTGCAAATTGTGAAAGCTTTACTTCTTTCTTACCAATTTGGATGCCTCATTTCTTTCTGTTGTCTCATTGCTGTGGCTAGGACTTCTAGTACTATGTTGAATAAAAGTGGTGAGAGTAGACATCCTTGTCTTATTTCTTTTTTATTTTATGTTATGTTAATCACCATACATTACATCATTAGTTTTTGATGTAGTGTTCGATAATTCATTGTTTACGTATAACACCCAGTGCTCCATTCAGTACGTGCCCTCTTTAATACCCATCACCAGACTGACCCATCCCCCCACCCCTCCCCTCTAGAACCCTCAGTTTGTTTCTCAGAGTCCATAGTCTCTCGTGGTTCATCTCCCCCTCCGATTCCCCCCCGCCCATTTTTCCCTTCTTGCTATCTTTTTTTTTTTTTAACATATAATGTATTATTTGTTTCAGAGGTACAGGTCTGTGATTCATCAGCCTCACACAATTCACAGCGCTTACCATAGCACACAGCCTCCCCAATGTCCATCACCCAGACACCCCATCCTCCCACCGCCCACCACTCTAGCAACCCTCAGTTTGGGGTTAAGAATTCCTCATATCAGTGAGATCATATGATACTTGTCTTTCTCTGATTGACTTATTTCGCTCAGCATAACATTCTCCAGTTCCATCCATGTCGTTGCAAATGGCAAGATTTCATTCCTTTTGATGGCTGTATAATGTTCCATTGTATGTATATGTACATGTATATGTATATATATATCACATCTTCTTTATCCATTCATCTGTTGATGGACACCTTGGTTCTTTCCAGAGTTTGGCTATTGTGGATATTGCTGCTATAAACATTGGGTTGCACATACCCCTTCAGATCCCTACATTTGTATCTTTGGGGTAAATACCCAGTAGTGCAATTCCTGGGTCATACAATAGCTCTATTTTCAACTTTTTGAGGAACCTCCATACTGTTTACCAGAGTGGCTGCACCCTTGCATTCCCACCAACAGTGTAGGAGGGTTCCCCTTCCTCCGCATCCCCACCAACATCTGTTGTTTCCTGACTTGTTAATTTTACCCATTCTGACTGGTGTGAGGTGGTGTCTCATTGAGGTTTTGATTTGGATTTCCCTGATGCCGAGCGATGTTGAGCACTTTTTCGTGTGTCTCTTGGCCATTTGGATGTCTTCTTTGGAAAAATGTCTGTTCATGTCTTCTGCCCATTTCTTGATTGGATCATTTGTTCTTTGGGTGTTGAGTTTGAGAAGTTCTTTATAGATTTTGGATACTAGCCCTTTATCTGATATGTCGTTTGCAAATATCTTCTCCCATTCTGTAGGTTGTCTTGGTTTTGTTGACTGTTTCTTTTGCTGTGCAAAAGCTTTTTATCTTGATGAAGTCCCAACAGTTCATTTTTGCCCTTGCTTCCCTTGCCTTTGGTGATGTTTCTAGGAAGAAGTTGCTGCGGCTGAGGTCGAAGAGTTTGCTGCCTGTGTTCTCCTTTAGGATTTTGTTGGACTCCTGTCTCACATTTAGGTCTTTCAACCATTCTGAGTCTATTTTTGTGTGTGGTGTAAGGAAATGGTCCAGTTTCATTCTTCTGCATGTGGCTGTCCAATTTTCCAACACCATTTGTTGAAGAGACTGTCTTTTTTCCATTGGACATTCTTTCCGGCTTTGTCGAAGATTAGTTGACCATAGTTGGTCTAATTAACCAAGATTAGTTGAGGGTCTATTTCTGGGCTCTCTGTTCTGTTCCATTGATCTTTGTGTTTGTTTTTGTGCCAGTACCATACTGTCTTGATGATGACAGCTTTGTAATAGAGCTTGGAGTCTGTAATTGTGATGCCACCAGCTTTGCTCTTCTCTTTCAGTATTCCTCTGGCTATTCAGGGTCTTTTCTGGTTCCATATAAATTTTAGGATTATTTGTTCCATTTCTTTGAAAAAAGTGAATGGTATTTTGATAGGAATTGCATTAAATGTGTAGATAGCTCTAGGTAGCATTGACATCTTCACAGTATTTGTTTTTCCAATCCATGAGCATGGAACATTTTTCCATTTCTTTGTGTCTTCCTCAGTTTCTTTCATGAGTATTTTATAGTTTTTGGAGTACAGATTCTTTGCCTCTTTGGTTAGATTTATGCCTAGGTATCTTATGGTTTTGGGTGCAGTTGTAAATGGGATCGACTCCTTAATTTCTCTTTCTTCTGTCTTGTTGTTGGTGTATAGGAATGCCACTGATTTCTGTGCATTGATTTCATATCCTGCCACTTTACTGAATTCCTGTATGAGTTCTAGCAGTTTTGGGGTGGAGTCTTTTGGGTTTTCCACGTAAAGTATCATATCATCTGCAAAGAATGAGAGTTTGACTTCTTTGCCGATTTGGTTGCCTTTTATTTCTTTTTGTTGTCTGACTGCTGTGGCTAGGACTTCTACTACTGTGTTGAACAGCAATGGTGATAGTGGACATCTGTGCCGTGTTCCTGACCTTAGGGGGAAAGCTCTCAGTTTTTCCCCATTGAGAATGATATTCACTGTGGGTTTTTCAGAGATGGGTTTTATGATATTGAGGTATGTACCCTCTATCCCTATACTCTGAAGAGTTTTGATCAAGAAGGGATGCTGTACTTTGTCAAATGCATTTTCTGCATCTATTGAGAGGATCATATGATTCTTGTTCTTTCTTTTATTAATGTAGTGTATCACATTGATTCATTTGCAGATGTTGAACCAACCTTGCAGCCCAGGGATAAATCCCACTTGGCTGTGGTGAATAATCCTTTTAATGTACTGTTGGTTCCTATTGGCTAGTGTTTTGGTGAGAATTTTTGCATCCATGTTCATCAAGGATATTGGTCTGTAATTCTCCTTTTTGATGGGGTCTTTGTCTGATTTTGGGACCAAGGTAATGGTGGCCTCATTAAAATGAGTTTGGAAGTTTTCCTTCCATTTCTATTTTTTGGAACAGTTTCAGAAGAATAGGTATTAATTCTTCTTTAAATGTGTGGTAGAATTCCCCTGGGAAGCCATCTGGCCCTGGGCTTTTGTGTGTTGGAAGATTTTTGATTACTTGTTTCAATTTCCTTAGTGGTTATAGGTCTGTTCAGGTTTTCTATTTCTTCCTGGTTCAATTTTGGTAGTTGATACACCTCTAGGAATATATCCACTTCTTCCAGATTATCTGATTTGCTGGCATAGAGTTGCTCATAATATGTTTTTATAATTGTTTGTATTTCTTTGGTGTTGGTTGTGATCTCTCCTCTTTCATTCATGATTTTATTTATTTGGGTCATTTCTCTTTTCTTTTTGGTACGTCTGGCCAGGGGGTTATCAATCTTGTTAATTCTTTGAAAGAACCAGCTCCTAGTTTCATTGATCTATTCTACTGTTCTTTTGGTTTCTATTTCATTGATTTCTGCTCTGATCTTTATTATTTCTCTTCGCCTGCTGGGTTTAGGCTTTATTTGCTCTTCTTTCTCCAGCTCCTCTAGGTGTAGGGTTAGGTTGTATATTTGAGACCTTTCTTGTTTCTTGAGAAAGACTTGTATTGCTGTATACTTTCCTCTTAGGACTGCCTTTGCTCCATCCCAAAGATTTTGAACAGTTGTGTTTTCATTTTCATTGGTTTCCATGAATTTTTTTTAATTCTTCTTTAATTTCCTGGTTGACCCATTCATTCTTTAGTAGGATGCTCTTTAGCCTCCATGTATTTGAGTTCTTTCAGACTTTCCTCTTGTGATTGAGTTCTAGTTTCACAGCATTGTGGTCTGAAAATATGCAGGGAATGATCCCAATCTTTTGGTACTGGTTGAGACCTGATTTGTGACTTAGGATGTGATCTATTCTGGAGAATATTCCATGGGCACTAGAGAAGAATGTGTATTCTGTTGCTTTGGGATGGAATGTTTTGAATATATCTGTGAAGTCCATTAGGTCCAGTGTGTCATTTAAAGTCTTTATTTCCTTGTTGATCTTTTGCTTAGATGATCTGTCCATTTCAGTGAGGGGGGTGTTAAAGTCCCCCACTATTATTGTATTGTTGTCAATGTGTTTCTTTGCTTTTGTTATTAATTGGCTTATATAATTGGCTGCTCCCATGTTAGGGCATAGATATTTACAATTGTTAGAATTTCTTGTTGGATAGACCCTTTAAGTATGATATAGTGTCCTTCCTCGTCTCTTATTACAGTCTTTAGTTTAAAATATAATTTGTCTGATATAAGGATTGCCACCCCGGCTTTCTTTTGGTGTCCATTAGCATGGTAAATGGTTTTCCACCCCCTCACTTTCAATCTGGGGGTGTCTTTGTGTCTAAAATGAGTCTCTTGCAGACAACATATCGATGGGGTCTTGTTTTTTTATCCAATCTGATAGCCTGTGTCTTTTGATTGGGGCATTTAGCCCATTTCTATTCAGGATACCTATTGAAAGATATGAATTTAGTGCCATTGTATTGCCTGTAAGGTGACTGTTACTGTATATTGTCTGTGTTCCTTTCTGGTCTATGTTACTTTTAGGCTCTCTCTTTGCTTAGAGGACCCCTTTCAATATTTCTTGTAGGACTGGTTTCATGTTTGCAAATTCCTTTAGTTTTTGTCTGTCCTGGAAGCTTTTTATCTCTCCTATTTTCAATGACAGCCTAGCTAGATATAGTATTCTTGGCTGCATCTTTTTCTCATTTAGTGTTCTGAGTATATCATGCCAGTCCTTTCTGGCCTGCCAGGTCTCTGTGGATAGGTCTGTTGCCAATCTAATGTTTCTACCATTGTAGGTTACAGATCTCTTATCCTGAGCTGCTTTCAGGATTTTCTCTTTGTCTCTGAGACTCGTAAGTTTTACTATTAGATGTTGGGGTGTTGACCTATTTTTATTGACTTTGAGGGGGGTTCTCTCTGCCTCCTGGACTTTGATGCCTGTTTCCTTCCCCAAATTAGGGAAGTTCTCTGCTATAATTTGCTCCAATATACCTTTTGCTCCCCTCTCTCTCTCTCTCTCTCTTCTTCCTCTGGAATTCCAATTATTCTAATATTGTTTCATCTTTTTTTTTATAATTTTTTTTAAAGATTTTATTTATCTATTTGAGAGAGCGAGAATGAGAGAGAGAGAGAGCACATGAGAGGGGGGAGGGTCAGAGGGAGAAGAAGACTCCCTGCTTAGCAGGGAGCCTGATGTGGGACTCGATCCCGGGACTCCAGGATCATGACCTGAGCCGAAGGCAGTCGCTTAACCAACTGAGCCACCCAGGCGCCCAAATATTGTTTCATCTTATGGTATCACTTATCTCTTGAATTCTGCCCTCGTGATCCAGTACTTGTCTATCTCTCATTTTCTCAGCTTCTTTATTTTCCATCATTTGGTCTTCTATATCACTAATTCTCTCTTCTACCTCATTTATCCTAACAGAGCCTCCATTTTTTTTTTTTAAAGATTTTATTTACGTATTTGACAGAGAGAGAGACACAGCGAGAGAGGGAACACAAGCAGGGGGAGTGGGAGAGGGAGAAGCAGGCTTCCCGCGGAGCAGGGAGCCCGATGCGGGGCCCAGTCAGGACCTGAGCTGAAGGCAGACGCTTAACAACTGAGCCACCCACGTGTCCCTAGAGCCTCCATTTTTTATTGCACCTCAAATAGCCTTTTTGATTTCAACTTGGTTAGATTTGAGTTCTTTTATTTCTCCAGAAAGGGTTTCTCTAATATCTTCCATGCTTTTGTTTTGTTTTTTTATTTTTTATTTTTTTAATTTTTAATTTTTTATTTTTTTTAAGATTTTATTTATTTATTTGACAGAGAAACACAGTGAAAAAGGGAACACAAGCAGGGGGAGTGGGAGAGGGAGAAGCAGGCTACCCGCAGAGCAGGGAGCCCGATGCGGGGCTCGATCCCAGGACCCTGGGATCATGACCTGAGCCGAAGGCAGATGCTTAACGACAGAGCCACCCAGGTGTCCCTAGAGCCTCCATTTTTTATTGCACCTCATTAATAGCCTTTTTGATTTCAACTTGGTTAGATTTTAGTTCTTTTATTTCTCCAGAAAGGGTTTCTCTAATATCTTCCATGCTTTTGTTTTGTTTTTTTTTTTAATTTCTATTTTGCTTATTTCTTTTCTAATCTTTATTATTTCCTTCCTTTTGCTAGTTTTGGGTTTTGCTTGTTGTTATTATTTCTAGCTCCCTTAAATGTAAGGTTAAGTTGTTTATTTGAGGTTTTTCTTGCTTCCTGAGGTAGGCCTGTATTGCTATAAACTTGCCTTTAGAATAGCTTTTGCTGCATCCCAAAGATTTTAGATCATTGTGTTTTCATTTTCATTTGTCTCCATGTATTTTTCAATTTCCTCTTTGATTTTTTGGTTGACCCATTTATTGTTTAGTAGCATGTTATTTAGCCTCCATGTATGTGTGTCTTTTCAGATTTTTTTTCTTGTAGTTGATTTCTAGTTTCATAGTGTTGTGGTCAGAAAAGATGCATGGTATGACTTCAATCTTTGTGAACCTGTTGAGACTTGCTTTGTGGCCTAATATGTGACCTCTTCTGGAGAATGTTCCATGTGCACTTGAAAAGAATGTGTATTCCACTGTTTTAGGATGGAATGTTCTGAATATATATGTTAGATCCATGTAGTCCAATGTGTAATTCATAGCCACTGTTTCCTTATTCATTTACTGTTTAGATGATCTATCCATTGATGTAAGGGGTGTTAAAGTCCCCTACTATTATTGTATTAGTATCAATTATTTCCTCTATGTTTATTATTAGCTGCTCTATGTATTTAGGTGTTCCCATCTTCTTGTTGGATGGTTCCCTGTATGATTATGTAGTGTCCTTCTTTGTCTCCTGTTACAGTCTTTGTCCATTTTCTCTGATATAAGTGTTGCTACCCTGGCTTTCTTTTCACTTCCATTTGCATGATAAATACTTTTGCATCTCTTCATTTTCAGTCTGCATGCATGTGTCTTTAGATCTTAGATGGGTCTTTTGTAGGCAGTATATAGATGGGTCTTCCTTTTTTTTTTAAGATTTTATTTACTTATTTATTTGACAGAGAGAGAGTGTGAGCAGGGGAGAAGAGAAGGGGGGAGGAGTAGAGGGAAAAAGAATCCCAGGTAGAATCTGTGTTGAGCATGGAGTCCTACAAAGGGCTCGATCTCACAACCCTGAGATCATGACCTGAGCTGAAACCAAGAGTTGGATGCTTAGCCAACTGAGCCACCCAGGCGCCCTGATGGGTCTTGCTTTTTTATCCATTCTGTCACCCTATGTCTTTTGATTGGAAGGTCTAGGCCACTTATAGTCAAAGTAATTACTGAGAAGTATGTACTTATTGCCATTTTGTTACTTGTTTTATGGTTGTTTTTGTAGTTCTTGTGTTCTTTTCTTTTCTCATTCTCCTCTTTCAAGGTTTGCTGGCTTTATTGGTATACCTAGGTTCCCTTCTCTTTATTTTTTGCATACCTAATACTGGTTTTGATTTGTGATTACCTTTAGGTCTATATGTAACATCTTATGCATATAGCAGTCTATATTAGATTGATGGTTGCTTAAGTTTGAACCCATTCTAAAAGCACTAAATTTTTATTCCTCTCCCCTGCCACGTTTTAGGTATATGGTGTCATACTTTACATCCTTTTATTTTGTGATTCCCTTGACTGATTTTTATAGATATACTTAATTTTACTGCTTTTATGCTTCCTACTTTTCTTACTCCTGATTATGGCCTTTCCTTTCCACTCACAGAGTTCCTATTAACATCTCATATAAGACTGATTTAGTGGTCATGAATTCCTCCAACTTTTGTCTATCTGGCAAACTCTCTACCCTCTCTTCTTCTATTCTGAATGATAGCTTTGTTGAATGGAGTGTTCTTAGTTGCAGGTTTTTCTATTTCAGCACTTTGAATATTTCATGCCACTCGCTTCTGGCCTGAAATGTTTCTGCTGAAAAATCAGCTAGTTGTCTTACAGGGTATTTCTTGTATGTAGCTACATTTTTTTCCTCTTGCTGATTTAAAAATTCTTTAGCACTACTTTTTGCCATTTTAATTACCATGTGCCTTGGTGTGGACCTCCTTGGGTTGATTTTGATGGGGGCGCTTTGTGCTTCCTGAATCTGGATTTCTGTTTCCTTCTCCACATTTGGGAAATTTTCAGCTATTATTTCCTCAAATAAAATTTCCTCCCCCCCTTTTCTCTGTCTTCTCCTTCTTGTATCCTTATAATGCAACTGTTATTACACTTGATGGTGTGGTTGAGTTTCCTTAATCTATTTTCATTTTTTTAATTCTTTTTTTCTCTCCTGTTCAGCTTGATTGCTTCCCATTACTCTGTCCTCCAAGTCACTGATGTATTCTTCTGCTTCCTCTTGTGTACTATTTTTTCCCCTCTAGTGTATTTTTAGCCTCACTTACTGAGTTCTTCATCTCTGTTTGGTTCTTGTTTTCTCTCTTTGTTGTGTGTCTCCCTGAGTCCTTCACTCTTTTCTCCATTCCAGTGGGTATGTTTATGACCATTACTTTAAATTCGCTATCAAGCATTTCCTTATCTCTGTTTCATTTACCTTCCTTGTGATTTTGTCCTGTCCTTTCATTTGGGACATATTCCTCTGTCTCCTCATTTTGTCCAACTCTGTGTGTCTGTTATCTATGTGCTATGAAAGTCAGCTAACATCTCTGGCTCTTGAAAGTCATGGACGTATGAAGAAGTGGTCCTATAGTGCCCTGCAGTACAATGTCCCCTGTTCACCAGACCCTGGAATTTCAGAGGTGTTTCCTGTGCATGTTGTGTGTGCCCTACTGTTGTGGCTGAATTGTGTTTGCCTTCAGTCTAGTCATTCTGCAAAGGCTGTCTGCCTGTTGTGATCAGGATTTGGTCCCTGCATTATAATTTTGCCAGTCTGGGATTGCCTTGAGCTTGAGTTGGGTCAGATCAAGGGTTTGCGAGAGCTTCAGTAGCACCAAACAGCAAGGTGTTCTCCCTGTGTTGTCCCTTGAGATACTTTTGTTGGTGGGTGGACCAGCAGTCAGTCCAGAAATCTGCCCCCAGCCCATTGCTGTGTGTGGTTGGACTGGTGTGTGTGGTTATCTTCCCCTCTCCCTGCAGCAGGAAACACTTGGAGTCATGGTGACCCCTTTTTGGGCTGCTTGCACAATGCCAGCCTTGGATGGACTCCTGCCAAGGGTGGTTCCACAGGAGACATGGGATCAGAGTGAGTAGTGTCAGCAGGGTCTGTCAGTATGCAGGGAGGTGACCTGCAACTGCCTGGGACGACTCTGCTGAGGCCAGCTTGGTTGGAGAGGGCAGATCTGCAGAAGACTGTGGGGCAGGGCATGCTGTTAGAAAGGTTGGTGGGGATATTCCTGCTGTGCTGGCTCTGGCAGGTGTCCGTGTATCTACACTGGAGGGTGGGGGTGGGAAATGGCTCCTGCCAGCTCCTTTGTTCCTAGAGAAGTCTCCCAAAGATTCTTGCCCCTCCAGCACAAACTCTGAGATAGTAAAATAAATCCCCCTCTTGTATACCCCTGGTGTTTTTCAAATTTCTCCTTCTAAGTTGAATCTCAGTGGGGCTGTTTGTTGTGCTGTCTCTTTAAGGGTGGGGCTCAGTTTCCTCTCATCCTCCACTCTCCCCGAGCTGAGCCCACTGTTTTTTTTTAAGTTCCAGGTGCTAAGCCTCATTGATTTTAAGAGATTGCAGAGCCAGGCCCCTCTGCCTTTCAAAGCCAAATGTTATGGAGATTCCTTTTTCAGGTGCCTGTCCCCTGTGCCTGGGGTGCTTGGTATGGGTTCTGTTCCTCTTTGCACTCACTGCATTCTTCCCTTTTGTGGACAGTCCTGCCGGTCCATTTAGCTCCCACCATGTCTTTGCCCTCCTCAGCGTGGTCTCTTTTCAACATATCGGTGTGGAGAGTCTCTTCTCCCGGTCTTTGGGTTTTTTTCTGGTTATTTACACTGATAAGGATATATCTAGTTGCATCTGTGGGATGAGGTGAGCCTAGAATCTTCCTACTCTGCCATCTCCCCACAAGTCCTTGCTCTAGGAAGTGCTCCTGGCATTTAGCACATGGGATGGGGTTTGGGAGGTAGGCTGGCATGGATACTAAATATCCTGTCCTGCATTCAGCAGTCCGATACAAGAAATAATTGTTTGCTCAATATGATATCCCTTTGGTTGAGAAATGCTGACTCAGTGCAGTTAGGGAAAAAATTTGAGGTATGAGGATTAGAAATAAGCAAAACTATATTTGCAGACAATTTATTCATTTAGAAAATCAAATGAAATTACAAATTATCAGAACTAAGAACCTGAGTTCAAGATAGGTGATTGTGGAATTGACATGCAAAGATCAGTAGCTTTCGTATATGAGCAATATATGATTAGAAATATTTGAAAATATCATATTCCTTTTTTTTAAAGATTTTATTTATTCATTTGTCAGAGAGAGAGAGTACAAGCAGGGGGAACGGCAGGCAGAGGGAGAAGCAGGCTCCCCGCTGAGCAAGGAGCCCAATGCAGGACCTGATCCCGGGACCCTGGAATCATGACCTGAGTCGAAGGCAGACATTTAAATGACTGAGCCACCCAGGTGTCCCTGAAAATACCATATTCTTAAAGCAACAAATAACAACCTAAGAAAGTCACTTAACAAAAACATGTGCACAGAATTATGGAGAAAAATATAAAGTGTTCCTTAAGCATGTGAACAAAGATTTGATAAAAAGAGAAGCATATGGGAGGCTCAGTCGGTTAAGTGTCTGCCTTCGGCTCGGGTCATGGTCTCAGGTTCCTGGGATCAAACCCTACATTGGGCTTCTTGCTCAGCGGGGAGTCTGCTTTTCTCTCTCTCTCGCTTCTGCCCCTCCTCCCTGCTCGTTCTCTCTGTCTCTCTCCAATAAATAAAATCTTAAAAAAAGAGAGAGAGAAGCATACCATGTTTATAAATGGGAAGACTCCTGCTTGAATAGATATTATTTCTCCCCTAAACATTTTATACCTTCAAGCAATTCTAATCCAAATCCCTATTCCCAGTGTAACTGTGTCTTTGTAAATCAGTATCTTTCCTCTTCTCTTCCCAGAAATCACACAAAAGCAACAAGCACAAAACAACTCCCACAAATTACACTTTCAGTGAAACTAAAAAAAAAAAAAAAAAAAAAAAAAATCTGTGAACTACTACTAAGTATTTGTTGGGACTACAAAAAGGAACTGAGATTAGGCAGAAACAATGTGGGAGGAAGTAAGGAAGCATGGGCTATGGGAGAGCATCAGGGGAATCTCAGAAGGCTTGGGCAAAATATACTTCTGGGAGGCAAGTTTGGCAATATCCAGAAAAATTTAAAGTGATTATATTTTATGATCTAGCTGCTAGACTTTAGATCCTTCTAAGGATGCTAGAGAAATTCGCATATGGCATAATGAGACCAGTACAAGGATGTTTGTTGCAGCATTACTATGTGTAATCAAAAAATTGAAGCAATCTAAAACATCAATTTTTAAAAGATAGCTTAAATTGTGGTAGAGTCCTACAATGGAAGAATGAAATTAGATCTCTGTGTATCAGTGTGACTAGTGTCCTCAAAACAAAATTGAGTAAAAAAGCAAGTTGCAGAATGATACTTATAGTAAAATCTCATGTATGTAAAAATCAAAGACAATGTTATATTTTTACTTATGTACAGCTAATTTTTCCCAGCCTTATTGAGATATAATAGATATGTAAGTTTAAGGCATACCATGTGATGATTTTATATAGATATATTTTGCAAAATGATTACCACAATAATATTAGTTAACACACCCATCACCTCACATAGTACCATTTATTTTGGTATGTGTGGTGAGAACATTTAAGATCTACTGTCTTGTCAACTTTCAAGTACACAATACAGTATTGTTAACTATAGTCATTATGCTGTATATTAGATATCCAGAATTTATTCATCATATAACTGAAAATTTGTACCCTTTGACCACTTTCACCCATTTCTCCCACCCCTTGCCCCTGGCAACCATCAGTCTACTCTCTGTTTCTACGAATTCAGCTTTTTTAGATTCCAGACATATGTGAAATCATACAATATCTGTCTTTTTATGTCTGACTTATTTTACTTAGCATAATGCCATCAAGTTTCATTCATGTTGTCGCAAATGGCAGGATTTCCTTTTTGTATGGCTGAATTTTATATTGCATGTAAAATGAAATTTATCACATACTAATTATATTCAATATATGTCAATTATATTTAATATGTTATATAGGAATTATATACATTTATATCATTTTTTAATACATTCATGTGTTGATGAACACTTAAGTTGTTTCCATGTCTTAGCTACTGTAAATAATGCTGCAGTGAACATGGGGGGTACAGATATCTCTTTGAGATAGTAATTTCATTTCCTTCAGATATATTCCCAGAAGTGGAATTGCTGAATCATATGATACCTCTATTTTTATTTTTATTTTTATTATTTATTTTTTTAACAAAATTCACATTTTATTTAGGTTGAAATAAACTATACAAAATTGATTTTCTTCACCAAAAATAACAGCAATATTTTCTGTATTATTCCTAGATAAACCACAAAACACTTATTTTTGTAGGTTTTCCAGGTTTTGTTTATAAATCAAGATGAGGCAATAGATATGGTCATGGAAAAAGACAGAGGAAAACAGACAAATCAGTTGTCAGTATCCATGGCCTCTGATCCTGTCTTGACCATGAACAGAGGTGTTCAACATATACCTGCTAAAAAGCTTATGAAGACGTAGGTGTTCTACATACACTTGCTAAAGAGCTGATACCTCTATTTTTAATTTTTTGAGGAACGTCCATACTATTTTGCATAGTGGCTGTAGCAATTACATTCCTGCCAACAGTGTACTAGAGTTCCCTTTTCTCTATATCTTTGTCAGCATTTGTTATCTCTTGTCTTTTTGAAAACAAGTATCCTAACAGGTGTGAAGTAATATCTCATTGTGTTTTTCTTTTGTAGTTCTCTGATAATTAGTGATGTTGGGTACCTTCTATGTACCTGCTGGCCATTTGTATATCTTCTTTGGGAAAATGTCTATTCAGGTCCTTTGTCCATTTTTTAATTGCATTATTTTGGTTTTTGCTATTGATTTGTAGGAGTTCCTAATATATTTAGGATATTAACCCCTTATCAGATATATGGTTTGAAAATATTTTTTTCCATTCCTAGGTTGCCATTTCATTTTGTTGCTCATTTCTTTTGCTGTGCAGAAGCTTTTTAGTTTGATGTCCCATTTGATTTATTTTTGCTTTGTTGTTTGTGCTTTTGGTGCCATATACAAAAAATCATTGCCAAGACCAGTATCAAGAAGATTTTCCCCTGTGTTTTCTTCTAGGAGTTTTACATTTAAGTATTTAATCCATTTGAAGTTAATTTTTATGATTGGTGTAAGTTAGGGATTCAGTTTCACTCTTCTACATGCAAATATCCAATTTTTCCAGCCCCACTTATTGAAGAAAGTATCTTTCCCCCATTGAGTATTCTTGGCTCCCTTGTCAAATATTAGTTGACTATATCTGGGTTTATTTCTGGGCTCTTGATTCTGTTTCATTGGTCTATCTGTTTGGTTTTTTGCCAATACTATTTTGTTTTGATGACTGTAGCTTTGTAATATAGTTTGAAGCCAGGAAGTGTGATGCCTTCAGCTTTGTTCTTCTTTCTCAAATTGCTTTGGCTCTTCGGGTTTTTTTTTGTTTTTTGTTTTTTTTTATGGTGCCATATGAATTTTACAATTGTTTTTTCTATTTCTGTAAAAAATGTCATTGGGATCTTACTAGAGATTGTATTGAATCTGTGGATGACCTTGTGTAGTATGTATATTTTAACAAATTAATTCTTCGAATCCATGAACATGGAATATTTTTCCATTTAATTTTGTCATCTTCAGTTTCTTTCATCAGTATTTTATAGTTTTTAGTGTATAGATCTTTTACCTCCTTGGTTAAATTTCTTCTTCTTATTATTATTTTAAAGTTTTATTTATTTATTTGAGAGAGAGAGAGAGAGCCCATGAGCCGGGTGGGGAGGGGTAGGAGGAGAGGGAGAAGCAGACTCTCCACTGAGTAAGGAGCCCAAGGGAGGGGCTCGATGCCAGAACCCTGGGATCATGACCTGAGCCGAAGGCAGATGCTTAACTGACTGAGCCACCCAGGTGCCCCCCTATTTTATTATTTTTGATTCTATTATAAATGGGATTATTTTCTTTGTTTTTTAGGTAGTTCATTGTTAATATATAAAAACACAACTGATTCTTGTATGTTGATTTTATATCCTGCAACTTTATTGAATTCATTTGTTAGTTCTAACCATTTTTGATAGTCTTTATAGTTTTTTATATATAAGATCATGTTATCTGCAAACAGAAACCATTTTACCTCTTCCTTTTCAATTTGGTTGACTTTTATTTCTTCTTTGCCTGATTGCTCTGGGTAGGACTTCTAGTACTATGTTGAATAGGAGTGATCAGAGTAGGCTCTTGTTTTGTTCCTGATCTTAGAGGAAAAGCTTTCAACCTCACTGTTGAGTATGATGTTAGCTGTGGGCTTTTCTATATAGTTTATTTTTGTTTCATTTCTCTAACAGAGAGGGAGTATAGAGTAGTAATAAGACCACAAGGGTCAGATTGCAATGTTCAAATCCTGCTATCTACCAGTTACCAGCTGTGACCTTCTGTAAGTTATTTTGATATTTCCTTGCATTTCAAAATATTGATTTGCCTAATATAGGACATTCCAAGGTATGATTATTCAGTAGTCACGTGATATTCTTCAAATACTGTCTAGCATGTTATGTGCAACTAAAATGTCTTCTGGCTGAATAACTAACAAGAGGCAGTACAGGGCACAGGTAACAAGCCGTGAGGCACATCAGGAGGATGTTTGCTAATACCATTTCGTCTTGTCATAACCCTTGAAGTTCAAGAGGACAGGGACTGAAAGGGAATAAATTAAATGCTGAAAGGTACATGAGTTTGTCCATATGTTTCTAAAGTGCTTTGCTTCATCTTCCAGGTCGAGGGCTCCCGGCAGGACAAGCTGAGGTTGAGATGATAGAACGTGCCCGGGAGAAGCGTGCTTGGGAAGCCACTCTCCCCTGTCTGGGGGACACCTCCCAGTTTGAGAAGAGGAGGAGGATGATGAATGCGATGGAGAGGAAGGAGTGGGCCTTCAGAGAGCAGGAGATTGAAAGGTAAGTTCTAGATTACCCAGACAGCTGCACCTGTGCTGGTGGAGTAATGTAAATACTTTTTATCTGTAAAGCATTTTCCCAAATGTATGGGTTTAAAAGCAGCCTTCTACCTATAGAGATAGAAAGTTGGGTTTCTGGTTCTTTTGGGAATAATAGCTATATAATTTTCTCTCTAACGATATAAAAATGTATAGTGCCCTCTTTGTGTGTAAAGTTAAGCATGGAACCCAGATGTGAAGAATTCCTCAAAACATCTGTGATTCTTCTCTTCCCTTTTCTCTTTAAAGAAATTCTAGACTATCACAGAATCCCACTGAAATGCCTTTTTTTAAAAGATTTTTAAAATTTATTTGACAGAGAGAGCGAGCACAAGCAGAGGGAGCTGCAGAGGGAGAGGGAGAAGCAGGCTCCCCACTGAGCAGGGAGCCCGATGCGGGGCTCGATCCCAGGACCCTGGGACCATGACCTGAGCTGAAGGCAGACGCTTAACTGATTGAGCCACCCAGGCGCCCCTGAAGTGTCTTTCTTTTTTAAAAAATTTTAAACTATAGTTCATTAACATACACTGCAATATTGGTTTCAGGATTGGAATTCAGGGGTTCATCACTTACATAGAACACCCACTGCTAATGACAAGTGTCCTCCTTAATCCCCATCACCCATCTAGCCCATCCCCCGCCCACCTCCCTGCATCAACCCTTGGTTTGTTCTCCATTGGTAAGAGTCTCTTATGGTTTGCTTCCCTCTCTCCTTTTTCTTTCCCTTTCCATATGTTCATCTGTTTTGTTTCTTAAATTCTACATGTGAGTGAAATAATATGGTATTTGCCTTTCTCTGACTGACTTATTTTGCTCAACATAATATACTCTAGCTCCATCCACTTTGTTACAAATGGCAACATTTCATTATTTTTTCATGGCTGAGTAATATTCTCGTGTGTGTGTGTGTGTGTGTGTGTGTGTGTGTGTGTGTGTGTTGTGTGCGCACGCGCGCACGCGCCATATCTTCTTTATCCATTCATCAGTCTTTCAAACTGACCCCTTCTGTTCATTCCCAGTGCCACTCTGCCTGGGCCTAGGCCCGCTGCATATCCATCAGCCTCCTAGCTAATCCTCTTATTCCTCCTGGTGTTGGATTCACCATCAGGACACCTTGGGTTCTAGCTACAGCTAATGGGGCATTTTCTATTTAAAAGACAAATTGTGGAATTCCTAAATTAAGAGATGAGCTCACGGTGCATAAATAACAATATGCTGAGGTACTTCTGGTTTTCAAGCATTTAACTAATGTATTTTCAGTAATGAGGCTGTCCTTGGAATGTGTGGAAAGGATGAAAACCTCAAAATTATAACTTCCTAGCAATAAAGGAAAGGAAAGGGGCACCTGGGTGGCTCAGTTGTTGGGCATGTGCCTTCGGCTCAGGTCATGATCCCAGAGTCCTGGGCTTGAGCCCCGCATCGGGCTCCCTGCTCAGGGAGCCTGCTTCTCCCTCTACCTGCCACTCCCCCTGCTTGTGTTCCCTCTCTCGCTGTGTCTCTCTCTGTCAAATAAATAAATAAAATCTTTAAAAAAAAAAAGGAAGGGAACTTGATGAGGTTGTCCTTTGTCCTAGGCTGAGCTGAGGCACTTCACTGCTCATAGCAATGCCACCACAGCCCCTGACAGTGTGCTTACACACAAGAAAGAACCAAGACAGAGACTCAGCGTGGTTCTGAATTCAAAATATGTTTATCTTTTTACAGCACCTTCTATTAACCTTGAATCCAGACTGTGTGATGTTTTGGTAAAAGCTTGCAATTAAAGAATGCAAAGTAGATATCGGGTGCCCAATTCCGTCTGTAGAAAATTAAATTTATTGCTGCAATTTGGAAGATATATTCTTATCAGAATGTTTAAAAACATTTAAAATGTTTCTGGCTAGTTCTGTTTGGGGTGGGTGGAGATTTGGGAAAATTATTGCAAGAAGGTTGCCTCTGAGCTGGGTGTTGAAGGGTGAGTAAGAAGCCATCAGGTAGATAATATTAGTGATGATGATGATGATATTCACAGAGCGTGTTAAATTGCAGAGTGCTTACTATGTGCTGGAGCCATGTTCTAAGCCACTAGTTCTCAAATTGTGGTCCACAAACCAGCAGCATCAGCATTACCTGGGAATTTGTTAGAAATCCAGATTTTCAGGCACCATCCCAGACCTACTGAGTCGGGTGGTCAACTCCAGATTATCTGATGCATGCTCAACTGTTGTACCATGTTGTATACATTAACTCATCTAATGCTCATGACAACCTTATGGGATAGATACGATTATGTCCATTTTATGACTGAAGGAATTGAGGTAAGTGATGAATTTGAGAATGAACCTAGGATTTCTAAGTCCAGAGAGAACGGTGACTATTGGTTTGTGGCTTATTTTTAAAAAGACCTGTTTCTCCATATTCACTTTTCACTACTTCCGCACCCTCCCCAGTATGTTTGCTTTGAGAAGCTCCACCAGTATGACATGTTAGTTCTGTCTCTAGTCCTTTGAGTTGAACCTTCCTCTGCTGAGGCTTCACTTTTCCCTTGTCTATGTGGCAAATCTCAATCCTTGTTTATCCTCAAGACTACAGAGTTAATGGCTCCTGTAAAGAAGCCTTCCCCACCTTCCTGGATCCACTGGGAATAGTGCTAGACATAAATGCTCTGTCATTTCTTCTCCCACAGTCTTCATTCTTCTGGCCTGGTATTTATCTCCTTGTCTTATAAAATGCTAGTTGATATGCCTGCTCCAATAGAACAGTGCTTCTTGAGAGAAGGTGTTTTATCTTATTCATCATTGTTTGTTTCCTACCTGGCATTTGGTGAGCACTTAATAAATATTTGACAAATAAGTAGCTGAATAAATTACTCTATGAATTTTTAAGTAAGATTAAAATGTTCAATTGTCTATTTTAGGAAGGAAAATCTTGACAGCTGTGTGGAGCAAGATCGGAAGGAGAGACTAGATTAGCAACTAGAGTCCAAGTTAGGAGAGGGATGATAAAAACATGAGCTAGGGAATGGATGCAAGAAGTGTTTTAGAGGAGGAATTGTTAGGGGAGGGAAGAAGATGTAAGAAAGGGTAGATTTCTGGGGGAACAAAATGAGTGGGGTTTTTTCTTGAAGTTGTCAAGGGATAGCTAGAATTTCAGGTAGACAGGAATTCTGGTTCAGAAATACCTGGGCCGGAGGTACAGATTTTGAAGTCATGTGTACATCGGTGTATACACATGAGCAACGTAGCTAGCTCTAGGAGAACAAGCTAAAGGTAAGCGGAAGGGAAACGAAGATTGATTGGATGTCTGTATGCACCAGACATTGGCATTTTCACATTTATTCCTTAAAATATCATGCAGCCTCATTTTCTCTTCACTCATATTACTTAACTCCCCAGCCAATACCTGTGGGCCTGGAACCATGCACAAACATCTTGTTGTTCATTTAGGCCCATCTGCCTGGAGAGCCCTTTTATTTACCTGGCATACTCTTCTTTGCCTTTCAGAACTATGCCCATACATATTCCTTTTATAGAGAGACTCACTATTGGGTTGCCTCCCCCAAACACCCAATCCACTTGTCATACTTTTGCCAGAGCAGTCTTTTTAAGTACATGAATATGATACCAGCCCCAAAAGAGGGTCCTGTTTATGGCAGGTGTTTCCCTTCTCTCTAGTAGAACACTCTAGGATACCAAATAGGTCTTTATGTTTGGTGATTTACTTAAAGACTGCAGGAGATTCGCCTGGAAATTCTAAAAAAGCTGCTGAGAAAGCGCGATGAGAATCAAAACGAAGTGAACATGAAGCACCTGAATGCCCGATGGTGTCAATTACAGGAAGCAAAGGAGGCAAAATTGGCACGGATTCAGCACACACACGTATCAGGTAATGGTGTAATATGAACAGTGAAGAGAATGGGAGGGTTGGCTTTGCTTTGAATCTTTGATCAAACCTGATTTAGATATAATTCTCTTGAGTAAAGGAGATGAATTATTTCTCAAAAGTAGAAGAGTGGAAGAAAATTCCTCACTAAGAAAGCCAAGTAATGATGTTCTAACAGGTAGTCAAGTTATTGACATTATGGGGTGAGTGTGTGTTTGTGTGTGGGGCGGGGTAAGTGTAAGGGGTTGGGCTTCCCATATTCATAGGTTGAAGTCCTGGATGGAGAGCCCTATTTCTCAACCTTTTTTTTTTTTGTTATTGCTCTTAAATGAGACATTTAGACATCTTTTCTCCTGCTCACCCCCTTCCATGAAATTTTAATACCATGGATATACTGTTTATCTGTTTATGTACTCTATCTGTACACAGAAAAAGATCAGTGTATGATTAAGAATGACTATATAAAAATTTTGAATTAAAATTAAAAAAGGGGCATCTGCATGGCTCAGTTGGTTAAGTGTCTGACTCTTGATTTCAGCTCAGGTCATGATCTCAGGGTTGGGAGATCAAGCCCCACGTTGGGCTCCTCAGTGGGTGTGGAGCCTACTTAGGCTTCTCTCTCACCCTCTCCCTCTGCCCCTCACCGCCCCTCACCTCTATCTCTCTCCCTCTCAAAAAAATAATAAAAATTAAATTAAAAAATTTTAACTTATTAGTATTTAACTTTATAGTTTTATTTGCTTAGTAACTTTTAATTAATTTACTTATAAAATTGTAATGTATCAATTATATGTGCAAATTAGCAATTTCTATGCATAATAATCACAATATTTTAAAAAATCAAATTTGTTATTTTTCTAGCAAAAGTAGAACAATTATAAAACTTCCTTAAAATTATTCTCAGTGAACTTAACTTTTAATGTTTTCTTGATGTGAGAAAATAACTTTTAACTAGATGCTAGGTATGCCTGATCTGTAGATACTGTCAACAATTTCTTTTCAATACTTCACAGTACTAACGATGGGTTGACTAGCTTGCTTATTTTATTTTATTATTATTACATTTTTTTATTAATTCCTCCTGTCCCTCTCTCCTGCCCTCTGGGATCGGTCGCCTTCCAAATAAACTACCTGACACATGCCTTTGTCTCAGGCTCTGCCTTTGAGGGAACTAGGCTAAGACAAACCTCAAATGTCACTTCCTCAGGGAGGCCTTCAAGACCCCCCCCCCATAAGTCGGATGCCTGTTATCTGCTCTGACTTATATGCCCCTGAACTTTTTGTGTGTGTGAGAAATTAACTTTTAACTAGCTGTGATATGCAGTTAGATATTGTCAACATTTTTTCATTTCCATACTTGATATAACTAATGGTGAGCTGACTAACTTTTGTAGCTAAATAACAAACTGAGGGTTGCTGGAGGGGAGGGGGTTAAAGGAGGGCACTTGAGGTAATATGCAACTGATGAATCACTAAATTTTACCTCTGAAACTAATAAAAAAAGAGATAAATAACAAAATGTAAACTATTTTTATTTAATTCCAAAACCCCAAGTCACACACAAAAGCATGGAGAATCAAACATAAATGCCCACAAGGCAGCAGTGGTGCCTGCAGCCGCCTCTTACAATAAGACTTTGCCATCCCACAGTATGATTTTGCACCCATTGGGAGTGCACAGTGTGGAGCCTTCGAACGCGGTGGCTCTGTGATAGGACTGAAAGAAAAAGAGCAGGCGGGGGGGTAGGAAGCATGACTCCTTAGATGAGTCAACTCCAGTGTGCACAGCTGAGCCTTTTCCCTCTGACGGCCGAACAGTTCTGAAAGTTCTAAGCTGGGATATATTATGTTTTATTCTGTTGTTAGCCAAGATGGAAAGAGATTATTGAAGAACCTGTAGTCTTCCCTCCCTTGCAATTATTTTCCTAGGAGAAAATAATTCTCCAAATCTCTACTGGCCATTTTGGTTACTTTGAGTTTCTTTCATTAGTTTGACAAGCTCTTACTGAATACCCCTTCTTGCCTCAGAGCTTGGAATGCACTTATAAAAGATTTTTGATGAGTACCAACTGAGGATGCTAACTGACTCAGCTTCTGTCACTCCCACTTGTCTCATGATGCTCTGGGCCACACAGACGACAGACCTGGCTGCAGTGAGTGGTCATCATGAAATTCATTCAGTTCAGTAGCTTCCCTGTGAATAAAAGTAGAACTGGTTTATTATTATGCATTTATTCAGAACAATAGTTTGAAGATAGTCACAGAGGTATGTTTTATTCTAGCAATCAGAAAACTTGTGGGAAAGGGAAAGAATATAGAAGGGAAGTTGGAGAGAAGGAATATCATCAGGGATTATTGTGATTATGCATCACAGGTCTATGGACCTCTGTCTCGTCTTGGTCGTTTCCCTGACAACAATTCAGAGGACTTTGTGGTAAAAAACCACTATCTCAACACCTATGAAGGTAAGCAATTTACATAATTACAAGTCCAGTATAAGAGGAGTATTGAAGTACTAGAAGGGAAGTATTAGATTAAAGGCTAAATAGCAAATAATATTTTCAAGAGAAATAGCAATGAACACATTTAATGTTATTAATATGAGTTCATACAAATCAATAAAAACTCCTAAGACCCAAGTAAATAAATGGATATACTGGGGCGCCTGGGTGGCTCCGTTGGTTAAGCTGCTGCCTCCGGGCCCAGGTCATGATCCCAGGGTCCTGGGATCAAGCCCCACATCGGGCTCCTTGCTCAGCAAGGAGCCTGCTTCTCCCTCTCCTCCCCACTCATGCTTTCTCTCGCTGTCTCTGTCTCTCATTCTTTCTCAAATAAATAAATAAATCTTAAAAAAATAAGTAAATGGATATACTGTATAACAATATAGCAGTGTTTAGCTACTAAATATTTAAACATGTTGTGTCACTAATAATTCCTCATTTCACAAAAATGAAACTGAATAAACTTTTATACCAGGTTTACAAAGTAAGCAAGGAATATATCATGAAATCAGTCTTTAAGAAATGCTAGAAAACTAGTGGGCAAGAAAATGGATAACTAGGGGATACATTTATGGATTCATGGATTCATGGCCAAGATGATGAATTGATGGTGACAATGTTGAACTTGTAGCTCTGGCTGATCATCTCCAGAGCACGGTATGATAAATTGGCGTATATCAATTATAGAATGGTGGTCCCATGTGTCATATGATCACTCATTTTCTGTTGGCTATTATCATAGAACTTATTACTTTTGTGTAGGGAAATATTTAATTAGAATGCATTTCTTGGGGCGCCTGGGTAGCTCAGTCAGTTAAGTGTCTGCCTTCGGCTCAGGTCATGATCCCAGGGTTCTGGGATCAAGCCCTGCATTGGACTCCCTGCTCCGTAGGGAGTCTGCTTCTCCCTCTGCCCCTTCCCCTGCTTGTGTGCTCTCTTTCTCTCTCTCTCTCTCAGATAAGTAAATAAAATCTTTAAAAAAAAAAGAATGCATTTCTCATTTTATGGTCTAAATTACTGAGAATATGAGTTAATTATGCAGAAATTTGCTTTATACTTTGGGGCCACATCAATTATGTGAACTATATCATCAATAATTCTAAATGAAACCACTTGGCAAATAGCTACTAAAATTAACAATATGCCTTCAAAGCGCTAAATTTAATCACTGAATACTAAAATCATGTACTTCCTTCCTGTAGGATTAGTTGAACTTGAGTCATGTCTCCCAGATTTTGTGACACAACCCCGAATCAGACCTCCAAAGCCAAAAGTCGCTACCACGAAAGCTGGTTTTCTCAAGAGGGCAGCAAGGATGGACCATGAGTTGGCAGAGGTTCATAAGGTATGATGCTTATTCGTAGACAAGATGCTGTTAGTGGGACTTTCTCGCAGTGAAATACTACATCTCCAAAACTGCAATGTCCAGTAGTTCTCAACACATAACTCTACATCTTTTCTCCTCTCCAGATTTTTATCTTCTGGAAGTTGGCAGTGCTATGTTGAACCAATGTTTTTTCCCCTCATTTCAAACCATAGGAAAATCTGTTGGAGGCTCTTCTCCCCATTTGCAGAAGACATGTTACTTCCTAAAAGTGGTTCTGACTTTGGATCTACATAATCAAATCTGACACTACATTGAGGTGTAGCAAGTTTCTAGTGTTGGGAATTACTGCTGGTTTTAATAGTATAATAGGCCTCATTTTTTCCTTTTTAGATTTATTACCAGAGCATCAGGAAGAAAGGGAGTCACGTTCAAGTCCTCTCTAATCTGGTTTAAAGCTCAATTAAATGAGAAAGTGCAGTGGTTATCCCCATGAAACACAAATACACAGCGTCCACCAGCTGTGCTTGCTTTCCTTTTGTTAATTGGACTATAGGTATACAGACTCTAGAATTCATGATTTATGATCACGCTGCTCAGTCTTTAGCACGCATCAGAATCACCTAGAGGACTTGTTAAAACACATGTTGCTGGGCCCAACACCCAAAGTCTCTGATTCAGTAGGTCTGGGGTGGGGCTGGAGTATTTACAATGTGTTACAAGTTTCTAGGTAATGCTGATCTGCAGGAACTACCCCTTGAGACTCACTGGTTATGACATAATCTCATCACTGGTCCATGAATTTGTTTTTCTGTTGGTTTTAGTAATAGAATAAGAATCCACGGGAGCCCATACTCATATAAAAATTAGGACCTTGGGGCACCTGGGTGGCTCAGTTGGTTAAGCGTCTGATTCTTGATTACAGCTCAGGTCATGATGTCTACTGGGCATGGAGCCTGCTTAAGATTCTCTCTCTTCCTTCCTCTGCCCTTACCCACCCCGCAAGGCACGTGTGTGCTCTTTCTCTCTAAAAAAAAAAAAAAAAAATAGGACTTTGACAATCATTCATGTATATCTTTGTGGTTCTTTCCCACCTCATCCCCCTCTCCATTTACCCATTCTGAACTCAGTGTTCATTATTCTCACTTTCTGTAAGTTTTTTTTCAAATACACTTTATTAGAGTATGGAAGTTCTCGTCTATTCCTAATTTACTAAAGCTTTTAATCATGTGTTCATGCTGAATTTTAGCACACGTTTTATCTGTTATCTATTGAGGTAATTATATATTTTTTCTTTTTAAAATTATTATAATAAGGAACATTTATAGTTTCTGGGGGTTTTTTTGTTTTTGTTTTTGTTTTACAAACAATCTGTCCTTACATACTGGGATGTACCTAATTTGGTCAAGGTGTTTTATTTTTAATACACTGTTGGGTATTAAGGAGGGCACTTGTGGGCACCTGGGTGGCTTAGTTGGTTAAGCAACTGCCTTTGGCTCAGGTCATGACCCTGGAGTCCCTGGATCGAGTCCCACATTGGGCTCCCTGCTCGGCAGGGAGTCGGCTTCTCCCTCTGACCCTCCCCCCTCTCATGTGCTCTCTCTCTCAAATAAATAAATAAAATCTTTTTTTTAAAAAAAAAAAGGAGGGCACTTGTTAGGATGAGCATGTGTGTTATATGTAAGTGATGAATCACTAAATTTGACTCCTAAAACCGATATTACATTATATGTTAACTAGAATTTAAATAAAATTTGAAAAAGAAAAAAAAATACGTTGTTGGATTTGATTCACTAATATGTTTTTCAGAATTTTGATTCCATATTCATGAGTGAAATGGCCTTATTTTTCTTTCTTATTTTGACTCCGTATGGCATTGGTGTCAGAGTTATGCCGGTCTTCTGAAATGACTGCAGAGTATTCCTTCTTTTCTACTTTTGAAAAGAGTTTAAATAAGTTTAAGATGATCTATTTCTTCAGTTTGGTAGAATATTCATATTAAAATTATCTGAGACTGATGTTTTCTTCATGGGAAAATTCTAACTACTCCTTCAGTTTCCTTACTACTTACAGAACTGTCTGCATTATTTTGGTAAATTACATTTTCTTTCTTATTTTAATTTCTTTTTTATTATTTTTATTTTTTTAGGGAGGGAGAGAAGAGGGGGGCTGGAGAGGGGCAGAGGCAGAGGAAGAGAGAGAAATCTTAGGCAGGCTCCATGCCCAGTGCAGAGCCCAATGCGGGGCTCAATCTCAGGACCCTGAGATCATGACGTGAGCCAAAACCAAGAGTTGGACACTTAACCGACTAAGCCAACCAGGTGCCTTGGTAAAATACATTTTCTTTTTAAAGTTTATTGCACCTAACTTTTCATATTTTTGACATATGGTTGTTGATAGTATTATTTAAAATCTTTTTAGTGTTTGTGGTATCTATAATCATGCCTACTTTTTTCATTCATAATATTATTTATTTGTGCTTTCATTCTTTTTCTTATTCAGTTTTACTGGAGGCTTATTAATTTTCTTGGTATTGTTTTTCCAAAGAATGAAATTTTGACTTTGTTGGTTTTTTCTACTATATATATTTTTTCAGTTGCAGTCACTCCCATTCATATATATCTTTCTTCTTTTTGTTTTGTACTTCTCTTCCTAACTTAAAGTAGACATGTAGCTCATTAATTTTCAGGCACTCATCAGTTTTATAAAAGTATTGAAGGGTAAGCATTTCCTTCAAAACACGGGTTGTGCTATAGTCCATTAGTTTTGATATGGACTGTTTATCAATATTAGTATCTAATTTGTTTTTAAAGATTTTATTTATTTATTAGAGAGAGAGAGAGAGAGAGAACACAAGCAGGGGGAGTGAGAGAGAGAGAAGCAGGCTTCCCACCGAGCAGGGAGCCCGATGCGGGGCTCAATCCCAGGACCCTGGGATCATGACCTGAGGCGAAGGCAGACGCTTAACGACTGAGCCACCCAGGCACCCCTAGTATCTAATTTTTTAAAACATCTGCTATGGTTCTTGAACCTGTATTTAAGTTTTTAAATTTCCAAATATGCAGGAATTTTAACTCATTTTTAAGAATTTATTTATTTGACAGAGAGACACAGTGAGAGAGGGAACACAAGCAGGGGGAGTGGGAGAGGGAGAAGCAGGCCTCCCGCTGAGCAGGGAGCCCGATGTGGGGCTTGATCCCAGGACCCTGGGATCATGACGTGAGCCGAAGGCAGACACTTAACGACTGAGCCACCCAGGCGCCCTAAGTTTTAACTCATTTTTGAATTAACTCCTAACTCCTTTACTTTGTGGTCAAGGATCCCTATTCTTTGAAACTTAGTGAGGCTTGTCTTGTGAACTAGTATATGAGTTTACATATAAAATAATCTAAGTCCACCTTCAAATAATACTCTCACTTTACATGGAGTGCAGGTCCCTTATAGCAGATTAGTCCCCATTCATCCCTACTGTCCCTGTGGCATTGCTGTCATTCACCTCACGGATCCATATGCTATAATAGCCCAATACATTCTTACTCTCATTGCTTTAACAGTTATATTTTGGATCAATTAAAAATAAGAAAAAACAGTTTATTTTACTTCATTTATTCTTTCTATGCCACTGTTCCTTTCTTTATAGAAATGCAAGTTTCTGACCTATGTCACTTTGCTCTGGCCTGGAAAACTTGTTTTACCATTTATTATAGGGAAGGTCTCCTGGCAATGAACTCTCTGTTTTTGTCTCAGGAAGTCTTTATTTCTCCTATATGATTATTTTAAGGTATAATTCACATACCATTAAATTCACTGTTTTAAAATAAACAGTTCAGTTGCTTTTAGTATACATATACACAAGATTGTTCAACCATCACCATTATCTAATTCTAAAACATTCTCATTATCCTGAAAAGAAACCACATACCCAATAGGAGTCACTCCCAATTACCTTCTTCCCCCTAGCCCCTGGCAACCACTAATCTTTCTTTTTCTCGATTTGCCTATTCTGGACATTTCATATAAATGAAATCGATGTATGGCCTTTTGTGTCTGCTTCTTTAACTTAGCATGTTTTCAAAGTTCATGTTGTAGCAGGTACCTCATTACTTTTTATGACTATATGATAATTCCATTGTGTGGATATATCACATTTTGTTTACCTGCTCATCAGTTGATACAGTTGGTAGAAATCTGAGTTGTTTCTACTTTTTAACTATTATAAATCATGCTGCTATGCACATTTGTGTACAAATTTTTGTGTGGACATAAGTTTTTCAGTTCTCTTGACTCTATACCTAGGCATGGAATTCCTGGGTCACCAGTTAATGGTTTTTCTTTTTGAGGAACTGCTAGACTGTTTCAAAAGTGTCTACACTGTTTTACATTCCCACTGGGAATGTTCGAGGAATCTGATTTCTCCGTATTTTTGCCATCACTTATTACTGCCCATCTTTTTTATTATAGCCATCCTAGATCACCCAGTGAGATACCTGGGTGGTATCTCATTGTGATTTAGATTTGCATTTGTCTAATGATTAATGAGTTTTAGCATCTTTTTCATGTGCCTTCCAGTCATTTGTATATCTTTTTTTTTCCTTAAGATTTTATTTATTTGAGAGAGACAACATGAGAGAGAGCGCGAGCACGAGTCAGGGGAAGGGACAGAGGGAGAGGGAGAAACAGGCTCCCTGACGCAGGACTCGATCCCAGGACCCTGAGATCATGACCTGAGCCGAAGGCAGATGCTTAACAACTGAGCCACCCAGGCGCCCCAACTGGGTGGTCTTTTTATTGTTTATTATAGACATTACTTTTAATGTCTATTGTTGAATTGTAAGAGTTCTATATATATTCTGAGGACTATACCGATGTCAGATATATGATTTGCAGATTTTCCTCCCATTCTGTGGGATGTCTTTTTACTTTGATAGTATCCTTTGAAACAGGTAAGTTTAAGATTGTGATCTTTTCAGTTTTGAATAATGATTTTATTGTGTGTAGAATTCTAGGTTGGTCAGGGTTTTTTTCAACACTTCAGATTTCACTGCACTCTGCATGGATGGTTTAAGATTTTATTTATTTGAGAGAGAGAGAGAGAGAATGAGCAGGGAGAGAGGCAGAGAGGGAGGGGGAGGGAGAAGCAGACTCCCCACTGAGCAGGGAGTCCGATGTGGGGCTTGATTCCAGGACTCTGAGATCAAGACCTGAGCCAAAGGCAGAGGCTTAACTGACTGGGGCAGTCAGACATCCCACATGAATGGTTTCTCACTAGAATTCCACTGTAAATTTTATCTTTGTTCCTCAGTAGCTAAGGTGTGTTTTCTCTCTGGCTTCTTTCAAACTTCTCTGTCTTTGGTTTTCTCTAATATTATATGCCTGAGGTGTTTTTGTTTGTATTTTGTTTTGTTGTTTTTTAAGGTCTTGCTTGGTGTTCTCTAAGCTTTCTGGATCTGTGGGTTGGTGTTTGTCATTACTTTAGGAAAGTTTCCAGCCATTATTATTTCAAATGTTTATTCTGCATTCTCTCTTTCTTCTCCATCTGGTATTCCAGTTACACCTATTACTCCTTTTGATATTGTCTCACAGTTTTTGGATGTTTTGTTCTATTTCTTTGTTTCTCTTCTTTGCATTTCAGTTTGGGAAGTTTTTATTGACATATCTTCAAGTTCCTGGATTCTTTTTTTATCTGTGTTGAGTCTACCAATGAGCCCATTGACAGCATTCTTCATTTCTGTTATAGTGTTTTGACTTCTAGCCTTTCCTTTTGATTCTTTGAGTTCTATCTCTGCTTTCATTACTCATTTGTTCTTGCATGTCATCTACCTTTTCCATTAGGGCCATTAACATATTAATCATTGTTGTTTTAAATTTTCTGATAATTCCAACATTTATGTCATATCTGACTCTGGTTTTGATGGTTACTTCTCTCTTTAGACTGTGGTTTTGTTTTGTTTTTTTCTTGCGTTTGGAATGCCTTTTAGCTTTTTTTGTTGATAGCCTGACATCTGTTATCAAGCAATAAGAACAGAGGTAAATAGGCTATAGTGTGGGATTTATATTGATCTGGCTAGATGTTGGGCTGTGCTTAATGTTTGTTGTAGCTGATATTGTCAGAGGATTCACATTCTTTTATTGTCCTTGTTTTTATCTGTCCTCTTGGCTTTGGGATGAGATGCCATTATATGGAGTCTGTCAGTTTGGAATATTGGTTTGAATTAAAGAGAGTCATTAAACATTAGGTTTACGTCCAATGTATCTGCTTAGTCTTATGGTTACATTATTTTGAGAATCCAGACTCATAGAAATATGAAGATACAGGTGATATAAGTCTTAAAAAATACTGTATGAGCTATGTCATAGTAATCATGGACGAGAAATATCTAGAATAGTATAAAATAATTTCCACAGTACAGTATTTTCAGGCTATTCTTGATATAATTTAGGTTGGAATATATTTTTGAAAAATTATTAAATTGCTTATGTCCTAAAGCAGATTAAAAGAGTGTACCAATGAGTTCTTTCTTCTGTTTATGAAAACCATGGATTGAACTCAGTTGCCTAACCTGTTTGTCTTTTAAGCATGTTAAAATGTATTGTTTGGTAACAGCATTTCCTTGATATTCTCATATTCATTCATATTACCGACCCCCCGTGCCTCTCTCTCTGAGAATTTTACCTTTCAAGACAATAAGATTGAAGGAATTCTCAAACATTTTTATTTGTTGGTTTATTATACTTTTCATTGGACTTCTTGATCAAACATTTTTCTTGTAACTGTGAAAATCCAATTGCTGTTTTTCAAAATTTAAATTGTTTCTTTTATATTTAGAATTTATTTACTGACTGGGAAAAATATCCACATAGTTCAAAATTCATGAATTATACAAGAGTATTAAATGTAAACCTTCTGTCCCTGTCTCTCAGCTATGCAGTTCCTTCTTTGGAGGAAACCAGTGTTTTTTAGTTTCAGATCTTTCCTTCCAGAGATATCTTACAAGCAAATATATTTGTATCTATAGATCTCTCTATATGTAGAGATATGCACATGTGTATGTATATATTTAGAAATATATAAAAAAATACAAATACCTGTAAGTATCTTCTTAAACTTTTTTACACAAATGTTAATATATAATACACACTGTTCTGTATTTTTATTATTGTGCTTCTATTATTTAATATATCTTGGAGATCATCCCATAATTGTGTTACATCATTTTTTTTGCACGATGTGTCATCATATAAATGTACCACATCTACCCAGTTCCCTCTTGATGGATATTTGTATTGTCCCAACTTTTTTGCATCAAAAATAATGCTGCATTGAGTAATCTTGTTTCCATATAATTTGGTACATGTATGAACATATCTAGAAGAAGATTCCTAGACATGAATTGCTGGCCCACAATATACCTGCATTTATAGTTTTGATGGCTACTGACAAATTTTCTTATATAAGTGATGTACTAATTGCTGAATGTGTGAGAGTGCCTGTTTTCCCAGATCCTTACCAACATATTATGAATGATTGGTCTTAAAATGGTTTCATGTGGTGCTCTTCAGGGCAAGGCATTCAGGAGATGCCAGAGTTTAGAATTATTAGTTTTTAGACTGCTGCTGCTTCCTGGTGATTCAGTAGCCATAGTTATTGTAGGGCTGGTCTATATTAGAGCTGTTATGTATTTGGTGTCAGTTTTATTTTGTAGAAACTCAGGGGTTCTGTTAAAACCACAATAATTTCTTGTGGTTTCAAATTTTACTCCACTTGCCTATTTTTCATTAATTTCAAGTTTTGGCTTAGTACTTATTTTATCACTTCTCTCTGCTGTCTGTGGGAAAACTAATGTAAAAATTATATGATGAAAAACATGATTCTAAAGTATGATCTTTAAATGACAGAGACCAGACTTTTTTATATTTTTAAGTTAAAAGTATTTCCCTATGGATGAAAATAGAACTAATGAACAAAACCTTATGTCATATATAATTTGGGGGACTTTTGGTGATCAAAAGTAAAATCAATAAAAATGTATGTTGAAATCAAAACACACACACACACACACTCTTTCACAAGGAAACAAGTTCATTTTCAGAAAATGTGAGGTGCAGGCCTTCATGGTCAAAGGAAAGCTCTTTCTTCACTAGGAGACAGTTGCCATTTAATGCTCCTCAGTTCCATACCAATATTTCCGTCACTTGTGGCACAGGGAAATTTTCTATTGCCCAGGCACTTATTTTAAACAGCTTATTGGCTTTTGTGGAGGAATAGGAGTTGGGGGTTTTGCTTGCATACACGCAACAAAAGCTTTTAAAATCTCAAAAAAAATTTTGTATAAATCCTCCAAATCTTTGATTAAAATGGATAAACCTAGCTTATGTACCCAGTTTATTCAATGTTAGCTGATGTTTAGGGAGTATCATACCATCCCTTGGGTCATACAGGCACCCAGTTTTGGCCTTTCTCAAACTGTCCTAGCATAGCCATAGTGAAGATTATTTCTGATCGATATTCGATCTGTGGCCTAGATCGAGTAGTGGAAAAAAATACAAAGGTAATAAATGACGCTAGTTGGTGTTATTCCAGGCAATATTGGATAAGAAGAATAGAGTTCTTGAACCAAAGAAAGTTCTGCGCTTTCTTCAAAGAAAGGCTCTACCTCAACCTCGGCTTCCAACTCCAACCTTGGAAATGAGTTCCAATGTAAGTTTGAAACTTTATTTGAAATGCTAAATCCAGTATTGCTGTCTGTTTATTCTTATACTTTGGGCTAAAAACAAACCTAATTTAATAGGGTTACCTTTTCAAGATCTGACTTACATGGCATTTTTTCTTATGCTTCAAACATCAGACACACACAAATAAGCAAAATGAAATCTTCCTAAGAAAAATAGGCATCAGAAGGTAATCCTCATGCATGTCAAATAAAAAAAGACCGAATGATGATCAGTTACCATAACCATCTTGCCACATGGGGAGGTGGCTATGACAGCTGGAGTCAGAGAGGAGTGAAGTGCCAGAGATGTCATGAGGACAGGCTGGCTTCTGAGATAGACTGGCTCCAAGAGTTCACCCTGACCAGGGTCATACCTTACCTTCATAGATCTCCAAACTCAGTTTGGGCAAGGTACCAGAGTTAGTCAGGATTTAGGACAGATTTGGACTAGACAGCACCCCCCCGCCCCCCCGCCTCCAAGAAACTGCTAGAGATGCCACAGTACAGATGTACTGCTTGACAAAAGGATAACTACCTGCCTGGTAGATGAGGATATTCTTCTTAGCAGCCCTTCTTCTCAGCCCACTATCTCCCAGTATAGGGCAGTTCTCACAAGACGCCAGATCCTATTGAGAATGTTGTGCTTTGTCAGAGGGAGGGATGTTGACAGGAGATCTCACTAGCACTCCTGAAGGGTCCACCTGTGTGGAGACATTGCTCCAGTACTCCCACTGACTGACCAGTATGTGCTTCTGGACATCCCCCTTTCTAGACTTTGTGCCAGTCACTCCCTGTGGTTAACACATTGTCTTGCATGTGTTTATGCTATTGATTTCTGTTGCTTTCTTTCGCATTCAGAGCCACTTTAAGTTGATTTGCAGGCTCTGCTTTCTGCTTTTGACACATAGTTACTTAAGGTGATTTTTGTAGATGGTTAATCTTGTCCATTCTGATTTTACCAGCTTACCTAAATTCTGTGAGAAGCACCTTACTCTAGACTCTGACACAGGCTAGCTGTATTCCTTGTCTACTCGCGATTAAACATGAAAAAACTATTGCAAAATGGATGTTATAAGCAATACTTGTTGAAGTATTGAAGAAAGATTTTACTGGAAAGGAGTATAGAAAAATGAAAATGGCTTAATTTGTACGGATAGAATGAATTTTTTGCTTTTGGTATGATTTTTTAATGATGTCTTATGATAAAAAATTTTAGCAATACAGTAAGTAACATTTAAAATACTGTATGTTCAATGAGAGTGTAGGCCTTATTTATTTCTCTTTAAATCTTTCTGGTATCTAGCACAGTCTCTTTTGCTTGATCTAAGTCTTCAAAAAACTATTTGAGGGGCGCCTGGGTGGCTCAGTTGGTTAAACGACTGCCTTCAGTTCAGGTCATGATCCCAGGGTCCTGGGATCGAGCCCCGCATCGGGCTCCCTGCTCAGCGGAAAGCCTGCTTCTCCCTCTCCCACTCCCCCCACTTGTGTTCCCTCTCTCTCTGTCTCTCTCTCTGTCAATTAAATAAATAAAATCTTAAAAAAAAAACTATTTGATGCTGACCGCTGCTCTTCTCAAGCTGCTTGGTTCTTACTTTGTTCTTTTAGGAAGAAGAAGATACAGAGATGGCTGTGATCTACCTTCAAAAGTTACTCCGGGGAAGAGTCGTTCAGAACACGGTATGTAGGGTCCAACCACTGGTCCTGTGCTTCTCCTTTGAGAATAGATTTATAGAATGCATATGTACTTGGTTCCTTGGGGTGAATTCCCTCTTGCACCCTGCTGTCTGATGGAACTATATACTCTTTTTTTTTTTTTTTAAGATTTTATTTATCTGACAGAGACACAGTGAGAGAGGGAACACAAGCAGGGGGAGTGGGAGAGGGAGAAGCAGGCTTCCCGCCAAGCAGGGAGCCTGATGCGGGGCTCGATCCCAGGACCCTGGGATCATGACCTGAGCCGAAGGCAGACGCTCAATGACTGAGCCACCCAGGTGCCCCTGGAACTATATACTCTTGAATTACCTACCCATTCCCTTCTACTGTCATAGTTTGTCCAAGTGGGTGCCCGTGTCAAGGAGAGAAAGGACCTGCCTGCTGTTTGTCACAGTTGTAACCAAGGCAAAGTGAAATTAGTACCTTCCTTAGAATCACTAAATCCACCACTTTTCTTACCTGAACTTGGACTTACTTTAAAAAAGTTCATTTATTTAAGTAATCTCTACACCCAACATGGGGCTTGAACTCATGACTGCCTGAGATCAAGAGTTGTGTGCTCTACCGACTGAGCCAGCCAGGTGCTTCTGAATTTTGACTATTAAGGCATCACAGACCAAGCGGATTCCCTAACTTTCCCCAAAGTCATAATTATTTGAGTTTGTGTATAGCTAGCAATACCTGAATAATAGATAGCTAAGTAATACTAACTAGAGTTTTGAACCCATACCATAAGCTCACATTATATATTCTTTGCTTTACATATATCATCTCGTTTTTTCCTATCAGTTACCCATTTTTTTTTAAAGAATTTATTTATTTGAGAGAGAGAATGAGATAGAGAGCATGAGAGGGGAGAGGGTCAGAGGGAGAAGCAGACTCCCTGCTGAGCAGGGAGCCTGATGTGGGACTCGATCCCGGGACTCCAGGATCATGACCTGAGCCGAAGGCAGTCGCTTAACCAACTGAGCCACCCAGGCGCCCCTATCAGTTACCCATTTTATAGGCAAGCGATGTGAGTCTGAGATTATATTACCTGGTAGCAAATTCAACTCTGGTCTTCCTACACTTATCTTAGCCAAAAGGCCGAGAAGCGATCAACTCTGGTCTTCCTGACTGTAAAGCCTTCGCCACATTATTTGTGCAAGCACACTTCAATTTTAAAATGGACTGATTACAAAGCACCAGCAAAAAAATTTTTTTTCTTCTTATACAGCTGTAACTCATAAGAGACTCAGTTATAATTAGTATGTCCAGGGAAGCTGGGTGAGCATCTTGTGTTCAGCATTATTCTCTACTCTTCTTGAGTATTTCCCCAGTAAAAATGTCACAACACATTACGTATTACAAACCAGGGGCAGATCTCTTGGTAGAGAAAGCATGGCTGTGAAAAATACCATCCTCGGGTGTCTTAGGGAAGGAGCACAGAAGATGAAGGGGAGGGTCTAGTTTCTTAATATGACCCTAGAGTAACTGCTTTGTTTTTGAGAGGCATTTTGAGAAACCGAGTAAACAGCTGCTAAGTAAACTCTTCCTCCACCTCAGCAGCGGGAGAACTCTCAGCTCTGGGGAGCACCCCTGCTCTGGCGCGAAGGCAGAACCGAACCCCCCGTTCGCGAGTGCCTCACCAGTCACTGCATGAGTCCTAGAGGCGCACACAGGGGATGCCAACTCGCAAGTCTCTTTCTGATTTGATTTGATACAGATGTTTGAAGGGAAGGAGAAGCGACTGGAGTTGATCCAGGAGCTGCGCACCAGCCACGCACTGCAAGAGGACGACAGGCTGCTGAAGAAAGCCGAGAAGCAAGTGACTCTGGCCTTACAGCGGCAGAGGAACTTGCACGAGCACAAGGTTCTTTCCTGTTCTTTCTCGTTGTGTTGTCTCCCCGGATTTTTATTCTTGCACAAGCGGCAGTATCACAACAGTAAATGAAATGACAAAAACACCCCCCAGGCCCATCACTCTGTCACAGCCGGCATTTTTAAACAGTGCTGCCTCAGTGCAGAATTGGAATGGGGTGTGCCCTCACTGAACTGAATATGGTCTTATTTTATTTGCAAAAAAAAAAAAAAAAAAATCCCACATTTTAAAAAGGTTTTTCCTTCCAATTTTCTTAAATATTTGGTGATTCTACTGTATTTTAGTGGGAGCTCAGCAGAATGAAAAGTAATAAAAGCAAAAAAGAGATATAAGATTTATTTCAAAATATCGGCACTTGTTTATGAGTTTTGGAGCTGGTTAAACTGCATATTAAATATGTTAATATCTCATGGTATTCTCTGACTTTCATCAGTCTCACCTGACAACAGCTGCTAATTGCTGCTCTACCCCAACAATTGTAAATGTTTTCCTATTTTCTTCTGGCATTTGTCCATGTATACGGTTTTTAATGTTGCTGACTACAGAGTAGACATGCTTTTACTATCTCTCCCACTTACCTGTAAATCAACATGAAAAAGAATCAATTTACAGAGAGTTTAGTGTTATAAGAAAGCTAATAGTGAAGTTAATATAACCCACCCTTAGTAACGCACATAACGCTTGTGCCATGTGGGACTGGGCACAAAGGGTAAGCAGCTTGAAAATGAGCACGTTATTCCTTTTACGTGACGCCAGGCTTGTGGATGGCCTCTGAGCTTGGGGTTGATGGTGTAGGGGAGGGAAGAAGAAAGCCACAGGCTGTGAGACCCAACAGAGGGACAGAGAAAGAAGAACAGAGTCTCTGAATCTGGACGTCTGAGGGTCCTGGAAATGATAGAGACCGGGCTGAGCTTCTGTTCAGATGCAAGCAGGATGCCCTGGAAGCACCAGGATAGAAAAATGCCCTCCTTGGCCCTTTGAAATTCCTGATTATAGACTTTATTAGCAGGTGCACCTAAGCCAGTCCAGGCTTTTTACCTCAGCTGTCCCAGTTAGTAGGTAAATACTTGACTGATAGCATGCGAGCTAAGAGCTAAAGGAGGAGTTGGAAAGAGAGCTGTCACTTAGCAAAGGACTCGCCCTGCTTACCTTCCGCTGTACCTAGATACACCAATGATACGCAGGAGTGTGAGGGAGGGGGCACCTCACTTCTGTCTCCGGCCGATCTCTTCTTTCCTCCTGTTTTCTGTGGGGAATAGTACAGAAAATGCACAGTTCCCAATTTTGTAATGCACTGCATGATATGATCACAGAAAAATCACCTTCCTAAATATTTTTACTTTATTTTCAAATTAGATTATACTAGCTTAGCATACTCAAATTTCTTGCTGCGGGAGGGGGCTGGATGTGAACAGGTAGCCATCTTGGGATTTTTAAAGGTTGCATCTGCCGACAGGCTGCAGAAGAAAGCCGAGAAGCAAGTAAGTGACTCTGGCCTTACAGCGGCAGAGGAACTTGCACGAGCACAAGGTTCTTTCCTGTTCTTTCTCGTTGTGTTGTCTCCCCGGATTTTTATTCTTGCACAAGCGGCAGTATCACAACAGTAAATGAAATGACAAAAACACCCCCCAGGCCCATCACTCTGTCACAGCCGGCATTTTTAAACAGTGCTGCCTCAGTGCAGAATTGGAATGAGGTGTGCCCTCGCTGAACTGAATATGAACTCAACTGAGGGAGCTTGTGATCCTGAGACAAGGAGAGAATCCATAAATGTGAGGCACTCTTAGTGTGGCCCTTTCTTTCCACCTCCCCCATCATATAAGTAAAGCTGAACTTTGTGGTTAGGAAGTATGTGTGGGCTGGGAGGAGGCGAGGGAGGATATTGGGGCTAACGTCCACGCTTGAATGACAGTCCCACACGGTAGCCTCACCACCTTTGAGACCTATATGGGTTTCCTCCCTTCAGATACAAACCAGAGAAGAACCCAGCATGGCAAGAACTGCCAGGGCTGAGGGAGCATATGACTGGGAGAAGGACCCTTTCCCTTAGACCTGAGGATAGGAAAAGGAACAAGATGAAGTTGCAAAGGATTCAATCTTCTTAAACACTTTTATTCTCCATGTGTCAAAGCCGGACAGATGGATCCATAAATAGATACTGTGGCTTATTCCTGCCAGAGAACTCCAGGCCCCAACTTTACCTCAGTGATTACATAGACCT
Source organism: Eumetopias jubatus (assembly GCF_037043125.1). Classification (NCBI taxonomy): domain Eukaryota; kingdom Metazoa; phylum Chordata; class Mammalia; order Carnivora; family Otariidae; genus Eumetopias; species Eumetopias jubatus. The sequence goes on from NW_028274807.1 coordinate 64,444,347, forward strand.
GTAGGCTTTTTCCGGCTCTGTTTCAAAGATAGTTCTTAATGACTTTGAAGTTATTTAAAAGAATATAGTACCACAGTTTTCTACTTTCATACTATTCAAGATCTTAGAATTCCCCAAACTTGTGTGAAAGGACCAAGCATTAAAAAATTAAAAGGTGTCATGAGTGAATTTCTAGAAGACTCTTTTATTGAACTCCAGAAAAAATTTTTAATAAAAACCTTGACATTTCCCTTCATGTCTGGGAAGATAGAAGTACCTTCTGGATAAAAATGAAAGAAGAAAACCAATTTGTGTGGATATTAACAAATGTTTTGCTAAATCCCCCTCATAATTTGAGGGCTGTAATCTGTCAGTGACTGAGCGATCCACTTTCTCATGTCTAAGTTTGTATCGTAAGTTTTCTTAGTAAGAGCCCTTGGGATGACGCCAACCTAGTGATAATATTCCTAATAAACACTAAGTGCATTCTGAAAGTGAAGTGATTGTCACGAGTTCTGGGTAATCCAGCATCCCTCCTTATACATCCCCATGCTTAGCAGAATTTGTATCCTTGAAAATTTACTATTATTTTTAAGGTCTCACTGGTTGAAAACCATTTGGCTGGACTGGAAGGAAGGGCGCTGGCGGACATGTTTGACTTCCTGTCCAAAGAGCTGGTGAGACTGCAGGAAGAGAGGAGGATCCATGCTTTTGCCATGCTGGCCGAGCGGCAGCGGAGGATGCGAGAAGCTGAAGAGAGTGGTCGGCGCCAAGTCGAGCAAAGGCGGCTGCGGGAGGAGGACCAGATATTTAAGGAGGCAAGTGGGGGCGCAGCTGGATGTCTGGAAGCTACTTGTAAGGAGCCACATCAAAGCAGAGGGAACTCATGATATGAAATGGCACTTGTTTTTGTTTTTCATTGTGTTCTACAAATATGTACTGAGTTCCTACGATATGCTAGGCACTGTGGGATACTTCGGAGGGGAGAAACCGGACATGGTCCCTTTTCTCCTGGAGCTTAATTACTATTTAACATGCAAATATGTGTAGAATTAGAAAATATAGTAAGTTTCCTGAAGCAAACAGGTGGGCCCCAGTGACACATTTTAAACAGGTTACTCTGCTTGCTGTGTGGAGAACAGGCTGGAAGGAGGACAGAGTGGAAACAAGGAGATCAGGAAAGAGGCTGTGGAAGTGGTTAAGGTCAATGAGAAACAGGAAGAAGTCAAGGAAGATGTCCAGTTTCTGGCTTAAGCAACTGGGGAGATGATAGTACTGTTTTTTGATGTGGGAAAGCGGAGCATGGAATTAATTTAGGGGCAGGGCTGGAATCAGGAATTTGATTTTTATTAGGTTCGAGACATTCTAGTGGAGGTGTCATTTCAGCAGGTGGATCGACAAGATGGAATTTAGAAGAGAGGTTTTGGCTAAAGATATAAACTAGAGCACCAGGTTAGTAAGTTGGAATTCTGACCAAGACATAAGGGGTATGAAATTCCAGAGGGAGCAAGATGTAAGTTCAGAGGAAGTTCAAGGAGCTAGTAATATCTCAAAGCACTCCCCCTCATCAAGAATATAAAAGCGCAAGTGTTAAAATTGGCAGGGATTTATGAAGAAGATTCCTTTAAAGGGAACTGTGCTATGACTACCCATCCTACTCCCCAACACACACACTCACACACACACAACCAACACACACACCAACACACACACACCAACACACACCAACACACACACACCAGCACACACACACCAACACATACCAACACACACACACCAACACACACACCAACACACACCCCAACACACACACCCCAACACACAACACACACGCCAACACACACACACCAACACACACACCAACACACAACACAAACACACCAACACACAACACACACACCAACACACACACACCAACACACACACCAACACACACCAACACGCACACCAACGCACACCAACACACACACCAACACACACCAACACACACACCAACACAACACACCGACCCCCCCACACACACCAACACACACCCAGAGGTTGGTTTCTTTTCCTGTAGTCATTGGCGAGCTTGATATGTATTCTTTCAGTTAGGGTGTCTAACCCCCTAAGAATGGGGAGGAGGGGAGCTGGGCCAGCTGGCTGCTTTGGAGGTGGGCACAGATGAGGCCATATGGGTGGCTAGCACACCCAGAATATGTCAAGGCAAAGGCTGTGTGGGGGTCTCCCCTGGACCCAGATGTGGGCCACACGGGAAAGAGAGATAGAACCAACCTGGACCTTAAAAAATTTCCTGTCCAAGAGGGTTGTCTGAATTGCATGTGTGGATACTCAGTTTAAAAAAAAAAAATGCGTCCATTTGAGATCTTCTTACTTGATCTGCGATTTTCAGGATTTACCCAATTCTTATGGAATTAGGATTCATGAATATTATTTGTTGTGTGTGTGTTTCAAGTTTTTTTTTTAAACCAAACAGATTGCTCTCCCTCTACATAGATTAAGAATTTTTGAGTTACATATGGTCAGTGGCAGATCATCTACAATGTGTAACAGTCTACAATCCATATTCTAGCTATTTATGATTGCATACTTAGGAAAACTGTAAAGAAAAGGGAATGTTTACCATAAAATCATGACAGTAGAAAGGATCTGTGGTCAGGAAAAACCCATAGCAGCCTTCTAGAATTCTAGCAGTGGCTGCATGGGTACTGGCTTTCCCCTAATTCAGTGCATAGTACATTTCTCACTGTGCACTTTTGAAAATGTGTGTTCTGGTTCACAGTTTCAGAAAGCTTAAAAAAGCAGGAGTCCAGGGTATGATAGTTCCAAAATTCATCAGAGACTCAGGATCCTTCTAGCTTTCCACTTTTCTGTCCTTAAGGCATGGCCCTCATGGCAGTTTAAGATGACTTCTGGTGCTCCAGCATTATGTCCCCATGAAATGAGAAGTGAAAAGAGAAAAAAAGAATAAGCTAGGTTTCTCCCTTTAAGAATGCTTTCTAGGTGCATGTGAGTGGCTCAGGTGGTTAAGTGTCCAACTTTTGATTTCAGCTCAGGTCATGATCTCAGGGTTGTGAGATTGAGCCCCGCCTCGGGCTACACGCTGGGTGGAGCCTGTTTAAGATTATCTCTCTCCCCGACCTGGTTGTACTCTCTCTCTTAAAAAAAAAAAAAAAAAAAATCCTTTCTAGAAAGTGAACAGATGACTTCTGCCTGTACTCCCTCAACCAGAACTATGGTTACTAGGAAATGTAATCCTTATTCTAGACATGTGTTGGCGCAGCTAAAACTCAGGGGCTCTGTTACAAAGAGGAAGGAGAGAAAGGACATTGGCAAATACCTCTTAGTTTCTGCCACAGTTGGGTAGTTTGACCAAGTCACATGCTGGAAAGAACAAAGCCAGGATCCAAAATGGGGTTATTGCCTGAAGCCCCTGATCTTTCTGCAGTGTTGTATTGCCCACCCTAAGTAAGACTCATAATTCTAAAATGGGTAGATGGATGGGGGCTGCCCAGAATGGGTAGGTAGGTGGGCTAGAAACTGACCAGACAGGGAAAAAAAAAAAGAAAGGAATGATCAATGAGGGGACTATTGACTTAATGAAAGAAACAGGTCAACCAATGTTTGTTCATTTTTTTGGTCTTATTTACAGTAGTATTCCTGTTCTCAGTAACAGGGATATTTTTATTTTTTGCAGGTGATTAAAGTTCACCAAAGTACTGTAACTTCCTATCTGGAAGACATAATACTGAATACCGAAGAGAGCACGGCAGAAGAACAAGCCAGGGCAGAAATTGAGAAGATGGCTGAGGAAATCAATGACATTGCTTATGAAATGGAGAGCCGGTTGGTACAAGAGAACAGACAGCAGAATGGACAGCCCATTTGCTGTTACTCAATATGTATTTTCCAAGAGCTTAAGATTTGACCACCAAGGAGAAACAAGTATATATCTCCTGCTTCAGTGTCCATTGTTTTAATTGCATAACTCTTTAGAAGTCAACATGCCTAAACCTTTGTGAGGCAGGAGCGCTGGGAGTAGAATTTTCAGTTATCCTCTGCAGTCTGGATCACTAACATATTACATTTAGAATACCACAAAGCATGAAAGCAATGTGAGTAATTACGTGCAGTATTACTCCACCCCAAAGGTTTTGGCTTCTTGTATAAATTATACCTCTAACATTCCCTTCCTGGCAGGCAGGTTAACTGAAGAACAGGGTCAAATCTGAATCTGCATGAAGTTAACCAAGCCCACCAGGAGTATAATATTTCAGACAACTTAATCAAGGAAAAGGCAGTGGTGGGATTTGAGCAGTGGAATCCCTTACACAAGCAAGGAGAACCTAAGTAGAAATCAGCAGCTCAAGGCAACAAAGGAAATAGTTTAATTGTTTTTTTTTTATTTTTCAGTCGAACTCAGCTTCAGTCAGAGGAGATTGTTGCTGAGTTGGTTTATAGTTTCCTGATCCCAGAGGTACAAAAGGACTTTGTCAAAGAAAAAGGTAAGCCAATGTAATGCTTCACTTTGAAAGATATAAACTATTTTCAATATCCCTGAGATTTAAAATGAGCAGAAGTATGAAGAAATTTCTGAAGCAGAATCACCGAGTTTTCTTATTTCAGAGCTTGTCAAGTTCTCTTCATGCTGATTCCAGAATATAATCACCTCTAGTATAGATGGGGTGCAGTTCTAGTAAGTGTGACAGAGTATCGAAAGCCAAACCTTCAAGAGGAAGTTCCCAAAAGAGGTGTATTTTGTGATTTTTTTTTTTAAGACATAAAGCAAATATTGACAATATGCAGAATTTTCAAACTGTACTAGCCTTTTGGAGGTGGGATACCTACAAAGTGGGTATTGGAAAGCTGAGATGCTTGAAGGGCTTAAATCTATTCTGCTGCTCTGCCTGTGCCACAGATAACTTCTGTTTCTGCCAGGACTGTATATAAGTATAAATATCTTCACTTACTTGTCAAAAGTGGCATGTTTTGAAGACTAATACTTTTATTTTATTTTTATTTTTTTTAACAATTTTTTTTTTTAAGATTTTATTTATTTATTTGACAGAGACACAGCGAGACAGGGAACACAAGCAGGGGGAGAGGGAGAGGGAGAAACAGGTTTCCAATGGAGCAGGGAGCCTGATGGCGGGGCTCAATCCCAGGACCCTGGGATCATGACTTGAGCCGAAGGCAGACACTTAACGACTGAGCCACCAAGGCGCCCGAAGACTAATGCTTTTAGTCAATAGAGAAAGTAAAAAAATTGTCTTAAAAAATGTTCTTGGCGCACCTGGGTGACTCAGTCGGTTAAGCATCTGACTCTTGATTTCGGCTTAGGTCAAGATCTCAGGGTCTTGAGATCAAGGCCCACGTCTGGCTCCACACTCAGCATGGAGTCTGCTCGAGATTCTCCCTCTCCCTCTGCCCAACCTCCCCCTTCAAAAAAAAAACACCCCTGCCCTCCAAAAAAGAATACTTTTCTGGAGCTTTCAGGCTATTGGTGACAGACAGGTAACCAGAGAGAGAGAGAGGGGTGCAACCAGAAGATCAATATTTAAGTGAAATAACTTCCAGGGAAGAAGGCCAAGTGGGAAGATCCTAAGCTCACCTTGTCCCACGGTTACTCCTAGATAACACCCACATCAGTGTAAATAACCCAGAAAGCAACCTGAAAACTGGCAGAACACACTCTCAACACCTAAATGTAGGGAAGAGACCACATCAAAAATGGTAGGAAGGGCGGAGACAGGTCAGGAACCAAACTGACCCATGACACTGTCCATGGGAGGGACACTGCAAGCAAGAGAAAGGAGAGCAGCAGACCCTACACCAGACACCCGAGACACAGGGGACCTGTACTGGGAAGATGAATCCCCCTTAATATTTGGCTTTGAAAACCAGAGGGGCTTAACCTCACAAGTTTTACAATCAGCAGGGCTCAACACCTGGAACTTTATAAATCCGCGGCTTGGCTCTAGCAGAGCCAGAGGGCAATAGGAATCATCCCCACCCTTAAAGAGACAGCATAACAAACAGCCCCACTGAGATACATCATGGAAGCAGCAGTATGAGTGTATGAGAAGGTTTACTAATCTCAGAACATGTGCTAGGAGATTTCTTCAAAAACAAAAGTGCTGTCAGGGCCATTTACCTCCCTTAACCCCAGCCTAGATAAACAGATACCTACAAGGACCAGCAAAGTACACACACTCTCTCCAATTAGCTTACTAACAACGTACCCCATCCCCATGTTCCCCTTTGGATCTGCCTTCTCCCAACCACTCCACTTAGCAGGAGTTCCTCGAAAGCAGTGTCACAAACCTGGCATTATGCAGGCAGCCCCAGTGGACCAGCACCACTCCAAAGTGACTTCTGCCCCAAGGAGAGGGAAAAATAATCACACACACATCAGTTCAACCGTGAACCCAGCAGTGGGCAGATATCTGGTCTGACTGCAGGCCTCACCCACCAATGAAAGCCTACGAGGGGTCAACACAGGGAGAATGCCCTGTAGTTCATTGTGACCACAGCTCTGGCAAACATCTGGGCTGACCAAAATCAAGCCCATGGTGACCCCAGACTGGCCCACTAACAACACAGGGACCAAACCCTGCCCACAACAGGCAGACAGCCTTTGCAGACAACTAAACTGAAGGCAGATATGACTCAGCCACAACAATAGCGCACACACAACACACATAGGAGATACCCCTGAATGCCAGGGTCTGGTGAACAGGGGACATTCTACTGCAGGGCACTATAGGACCACCTCTTCATACGTCCATGACTTTCAAGAGCCAGAGATGTAGCTGACTTTCACAGCACATAGATAACAGACACACAGAGTTGGACAAAATGAGGAGACAGAAGAATGTGTCCCAAATGAAAGGACAGGACAAAAATCACAAGGAAGCTAAATGAAACAGAGATAAGCAATATGCCTGATAGAGAATTAAAGTAATGGTCATAAACATATTTACGGGAATGGAGAAAAGAGTGAAGGACTCAGACACTCAACAAAGAGATAGAAAACATAAAAAAGAACCAATCAGAGATGAAGAACTCAATAACTGAAGTTAAAAATACACTAGAGGGAAAAAAATAGTACACAAGAAGAAGCAGAACACATCAGTGACTTGGAGGACAGAGTAATGGAAAGCAATCAAGCTGAACAGGAGAGAAAAAATAATAATAAAAAATGAAAATAGGTTAAGGAAACTCAACCACACCATCAAGTGTAATAACATTTGCATTATAAGGACTCAAGAAGGAGAAGATGGGGGGGGCGGGAGAAAATTTTATTTGAAGGAATAATAGCTGAAATCTTCCCATATGTGGAGAAGGAAACAGAAATCCAGATTCAGGAGGCACAAAGCACCCCCATCAAAATCAAAACCCAAGGAGGTCCACACCAAGGCACATGGTAATTAAAATGGCAAAAAGTAGTGCTAAAGAAATTTTAAAGCAGCAAGAGAAAAAAAGTAGTTACATACAAGAAATACCCTGTAAGACAACTAGCTGATTTTTCAGCAGAAACATTTCAGGCCAGAAGAGAGTGGCATGATATATTCAAAGTGCTGAAATAGAAAAACCTGCAACCAAGAATACTCCATCCAACAAAACTATCATTCAGAATAGAAGGAGAGAGGGTAGAGAAAGAGTTTGCCAGAAAGACAAAAGTTGGAGGAATTCATGACCACTAAATCAGCCTTACATGAAATGTTAAGGGGACTCTGTGAGTGGAAAGGAAAGGCCATAAGCAGGAGTAAGAAAAGTAGGATGCACAAAACCTGTAAAATTAAGTATGTCTATAAAACAAGTATGTCTATATTCACAAAATAAAAGGATATCAAGTATGTATGACACCATATACCTAAAATGTGACAGGGAGAGGAATAAAAATTTAGTGCTTTTAGAATGGGTTCAAACTTAAGCGACCAACAACTTAATATAGACTGCTATTTGTATAAGATGTTACATATCAACCTAATAGTAACCACAAAACAAAAACCAGTAATATATATACAAAAAATAGAGAGGGGAATCCAGGTATATCACTAAAGAAAGCCAGCAAACCAGGAGAGAAAAAAGTAAGAGAAGAAAGGAACAGAGAAGAACTACAAAAACAACCATAAAACATGTACTTACTGATACTTGTTACTTACCTATCAATAATTACTTTGAATGTAAATGGACTAAATGTTCCAATCAAAAGACGTAGGGTCATAGAATTGATAAAAAACCAAGACCCATCTATATGCTGCCTATAAAAGACTCATTTCAGACCTAAAGACATATGCAGATTGAAAGTGAAGAGATGCAAAAGCATTTATCAAGCAAAGGGAAGTGAAAAGCAAACCGGGTTAGCTACACTTAGTTCAGACAAAGTAGACTTGAAAACAAAGACTGTAACAAGAAACAAAGACACTACATAATCATAAAGGGAACAATAATCCAACAAGAAGATACAATTACAAATATTTATGCATCCAACATGGGAGCACTCAACCACATAAAGCCGCTATTAACATACATAAAGAGAGTAATTGATAGTAAAACAATAACAGTAGGGGACATTAACACCCCACATACTCAATGGACAAATCATCCAAAGAATAAAATCAAGAAAACAGTGTTTGAATGACACAGTGGACCAGATGGATCTAAGAGATACTCAGAACTTTCCATCCTAAAACAGTGAAATAGGCATTCTTTTCAAGTTCACATGGAACATTCTCCATGTGGGGGACTGCATAGGGACTGCAGATAGATAGATAGATAACGTTAGGCCACAAAATAATTCTCAACAAATTTTGAAAGTTTGAAGTCATCTTATGCATCTACTCCACCTAACAATGCTATGAAACTAGAAACCAACTACAGGAAAAAATCTGGAAAGAAGACACATACATAGAGGTTAGATAACATGCTACTAAACAATGAATGCGTCAACCAAGAAATCAAAAAATACATGGAGAGAAATGAAATGAAAACACAGTGATCCAAAATCTTTGGGATGTAGCAAAATCTGTTCTAAGGAAGATTATAGCAGTACAAGCCAATTTCAAGAAGCAAGAAAAATCCCAATCTAACTTTACACCTAAAGAAGCTAGAAAAATAACAAGCAAAACCCAAAACTAGAAGGAAGGAAGTAATAAAGAGAAGAAATAAAAGAAATTAAAAAACAAGAGAAGAACTCAAGGAAACCAGGAGCTGGTTCTATGAAAAGATCAACAAAATTGATACACCTTTAGCCATACTCATCCAAAAAAAAAAAGGAGAGAGACAGAGAGAAGACTCAAACAAAATTAGAAAAGAAAGAGAAATAACAGAAACCGAAACAGAAATAACAGAAACAGAAATAATACCACAGAAATAGCAAGGGTTATGAGATTATTATGAAAAAGTATATGCTAACAAGTTGGACACCCTAGAAGAAGTGGATAAATTCCAAGAAATATATAACCTCTCCACACTAGATCAGGAAGAAATAAAAAATTTGAAGATTGATCACCAGCATGGGAGATGAATCTGTAATCAAAAAACTTCCAACAAAAGTTTAGGACCAGATGGCTTCACAGGTGAATTCTACCAACATTTAAAGAAGAGTTAATACCTGTTCTTCTCAAACTATTCTGAAAAATAGAAGAGGAAGGAAAGCTTTCAAATGTATTTTATGAGGCCAGCTGTATGTACCCTGATACCAAAACCAGATAAAGATGCTACAAAACAAGAGAACTACAGGCCAGTCAGTATCTCTGATGAACATAGATGCAAAAATCCTCAACAAACTATTAGCAAACCAAATCCAACAATACATAAAAAAAAATTTCACCACAGTCAAGTGGGATTTCTTCCTGGGATGCAAGGGTGCTGCAATATTTGTAAATCAATTAATGTGATAGATCACAACAACAGAAAGTATAAAAAACCATATTTCAATAGATGCAGAAAAAGCATTTGACAAAGCACAGCATCGTTTCATGATAAAGACCCTCAACAAAGTAGGTTTAGAGGGAATTTACCTCAACATACTAAAAGCCATATATGAAAAACCCACAGCTGACATTATATTCAGTGATGAAAAACAGAGCTTTCCCCTAAGATCAGGAATTAAAACAAAGATGTCCACTCTCACCACTTTTATTCAACATAGTACTGGAAATCCTAGCCACAGCACTCAGAAGAGAAGAAGAAATAAAAGGCATCCAAATTAGTAAGGAGAAGTAAAACTTTGTTTGCAGATGACATGATAATGTATAGAGAAAAACCCTAAAGACATGACCAAAAAACTACTAGAATTAATAAATGAATTCAGAAGGGTTGCAGGATACAAACTCAGTATGCAGAAATCTGTTGAATTTTTATACATTAATAATGAAGTAACAGAACGAGAAATTAAGAAAACAATCCCATTTACAATTAAACCAAAAAGAATTAAATACCTAGGAATAAACTTAACCAAGGAGGTGAAAGATCTCTACTCTGAACACTATAAAACATTAATGAAGGAAATTGAAGATGACACAAATGGAAAGACATCCCATGTTCATAGATTGGGAGAACAAAATTGTTAAAGTGTCCATACTACACAAAGCAATCTACAGATTTAATGCAGTCCCTATCAAAATACCAACAGTATTTTTCACAAAACTAGAACAAATAATCCTAACATTTGTATGGAACCACAAAAGACCTTGAATGACCAAGGCAGTCTTGAAAAAGAAGAACAAAACTGGAGGTATCACAATCCCAGATTTCAAGATATGCTACAAAGCTGTAGTAATCAAAACAGTATGGTACCAGCACAAAAAACAGACACATAGATCAATAGAACACAACAGAAAGCCCAGAAATAAAACCACAATTATAATGGCTAATTTTCCACAAAGGAGGCAAGAATATGCAATGGGAAAAAGTCTCTTTAGTAAATCGTGTTGGGAAAACTGGACAGCTACATACAAAAGAATGAAACTGAACCATTTTCTTACACCATACATAAAAATACACTCAAAATGGATTAGGGACCTACATGTGAGACCTGAAACCATAAAAATTCTAGAAGAGAGCACAGGAAATAATTTCTCTGACATTGGTCATAGCAACATTTTTCTAGATATGTCTCCTGAGGCAAGGGAAACAAAAGCAAAATGAACTATTGGGACTACATCAAAATTAAAAGCTTCTGCACAGCAAAGGAAACAATCAACAGAACTAAAAGACAACCTACTGAATGGGAGAAGATATTTGCAAATAACATATCCAATAAAGGGTTAGAAAATATATAAAGAACTTTTATAACTCAAGACCAAAAGAAAAAATCCAATTAAAAAATGGACAGAAGACATGAACACATTTCTCCAAAGAAGACATACAGATGGCCAATAGACACATGAAAAGATGATCACATCACTAATCATCAGGGAAGTACAAATTAAAACCATGGTGAGATATCACCTCATACCAGTCAGAATGGCTAAAATCAAAAGCACAAGAAAAAAGTGTTGGCAAGGATGTGTGTAAAAAAAAAAAAAGGAACCCTCATACCCTTATGGGAGGAATGCAAACTGGTGCAGCCACTGTAAAAGACAATATGGAGGTTCTTCAAAAAAATGAAAACTAGAACTGCCAAATGACCTAGTTATTCCACTACTGGGTGTTTACCTAAAGAATATGAACAGTAATTTGAAAAGATATATGCATCCCTGTGTTTATTGCAGCATTATTTAACAATAGCCAAATTATGGAAGCAGCCCAAGTGTCCATCAATAGATGAATAGATAAAGATGTGGTATATATCCACAATGGAATATTACTCAGCCATAAAATAAAAAAGAATGAAACATTGCCATTTGCAACAACATGGATGGATCCAGAGGGTATAATGGTAAGTGAAATAAGTGAGTCAGAGAAAGACAATTATATGATTTCACTCCTATGTTAAGTTTAAAAACAGATTAAATCAACAAAGAAAAAAAGAGACAAGTAAAAAGAATCTTAAGTATAGAGAACAAACTGATGGTTACCAGTGGGGAGATTGGTGGGCATATAGGTGAAATAGGTGAAGAGAACTAAGAGTTCACTTAACATGATGAACATTGAGAAATGTATAGAATTGTTGAATCACTATATTATACACCTGAAACTAATATAACACTGTATTTTAATTGTACTGGAATTTTAAAGAAGAATAAAAAAATTCAAATCTTTTGTAAGCCTCAAATGTTTACAGTCAAAAAAATATGGAAAGAGCACAGATGTCCATCGACAGATGAATGGATTAAGATGTTGTACATATACACAATGGAATGTTACTCAGCCATCAGAAAGAATGAAATCTTGCCATTTGCAACGACGTGGATGGATGGAACTAGAGGGTATTATGCTAAGTGAAATAAATCAGTCAGACAATTATCATATGATCTCACTCGTGTGGAACTTAAACAAAATAGAGGATCATAGGGGAAGGGAGGGAAAAATAAAGTAAGACAAAATCAGAGAGGGAGACAAACCATAAGAGACTCTTAACTCTAAGAAACAAACAGGGTTGCTGTAGGGGAGGGGTGTGGGGGATGGGGTAACTGGGTGATGGGCATTAAGGAGGGCACGGGATATAATGAGCACTGGTGTTATATGCAACTGATGAATCACTGAACTCTACCGCTGAAACTAATAATACACTATATGTTAATTAAATTGAATTTAAATTAAAAAATTTAAGTGAAAGAACAGCTCGGTTATTTTTTACAAGGTTTCCATGTTGTTCAGGGAATTCTGGACAGGTTTAAGAGAAGTATAACATTTCCGATCACCTAATAGGGATAGAGGAATGGTAGAGTTCTAATGCATTTGAAGAGAACAAAGAAATACCTTATTTTCCCTTTACATGATTGTACTGTAATTTCTAAGCCTGTACCTCTTAGTGATAAGCATTTAGTTTGTTTCAGTGTGTTTTCCTATAACTAGCAGTGCTGCAGGCAGTATATTCTATGCCTATCCTGCTCATGCTACTGACAGTAAATTGCTAGCAGTACGGTGCTAGAAATAGGGTATGTGCATTTTACTTTTGCTAGATACTACCAAATAGCTCCCACAAAAAGATTGTTCTAATTCGTACTCCCATCAGTGGTGTATGATAGTGCTTATATCAATAACATTTAATTTTCAGATAAAATAATCAATGTTTCTATGTCACCTTTTTATAAAAGGGATTTTGTGTTTTCTGAATCTTTAAGAAAATATGCAAATCCTTTTTATTTGGTCAGTCTTCTTTAGGTCAAGGAGCTGGAGGAGGCACTTGAGCTGAAGGAATCCAGTGGGACTTGTCTGTGGGGAAGCTGGGCAAGTCCTCAGCCTCTCCTCTTTCTATTACACCAAATGAAGAAAGCCATCTGGACAGGGAGCGCACACTAGGACCTTTTGTTTCTTAAAAGAACCATATGTATTATATAGACTCTTTACCCCAAATTAAGGTAATATATACAGACTATTTTGAGGTATATCATGATTGAAGACCTTGAAGAGACCTGTATATAGATGTAAAATAACAGTAACTACCAAATTTTAAGTGCATGCTAAGTTCCAGACACGGTACTAAGCATTTAAAAAGTACCTATCTCAATTTCTTAAAATAGCTGGAGCTGTATTCTCATTTTCAATTATGGAAATTAGTGCTTAGAGAGTTTATACAACTTACAGATGTGAACCATGGTCTGTGTGGCTCCAAAGTCCCCATTCTTTCAACCATACTACTGTGAAGTGGAAGTTGATTTATCCTCTATAAACTGTGATTTATCCTCTGTAAACTCGCTGATACATGAACAGCACAGAACCCATAGTACTTCTTACTGTCCTTTACTGGCTGTGTGATTTGGGGCAAATTACTTAATCTCTCTGTGTCTCTCTGTGTTTCCTTATCTGAAAATGGGGATATTATTCATCATCTCTTTTAGGGTTGTGGGGTGGTTTAAATGGATATACACCAACTGCTTAAAACAGTGCCTGGCACAAAGTAAGGACAAATGCTATGTGCTAACGTTATCATCATCATCATGATTAGTCCTTTCCAAGGGAGATAGGATGCTTAATGTACTAATCTTTGATAATAAATATCCTTAGAATATGGAGCAAAGACCACCTTCTAAAGCCATGAGCTGAGAAACTCATCATCAGTCAACAAGTATGCTCCATATTAGGAACAAAAGCTCAAAGAGAAGTAGGAGACAAGGTCTCTATCTTTAAGTCATTACAACCTAGTTAAAAAAACAAAATGAAACTCATACTGAGTGCTTCAGTGCTGCTTGGGTTTGTGGGAACTCAGGTGTGGCAATGGTGGATGTGGGTCGGCCCAGTCAGAGGAGGCTTCCTGGTGGAGCTGGGCCCTGAGTTGGGCTGTGCAGACACTCCAGCAGAGGGCAGCTGGGGAGGGCAGCAATAGAGGCCAGCTGCGTGGGGAGGAGCCTGACCGGACTGAACCAGAGAGTGGGGACAGGGAAAGCAGCAATGATCAACCTTAGGTCTGGTTCCCTCTAGAAGGCATACTTCTACAACAGAGAGCAGCTCATTGCTATTTACGCTCATCAGCTTGAAGCAGGGGAATATGTGGTTTACCAAATTATCATTTCTGTCACTGCTTTCTTGAAAATCTTTGGGAATGATTTTGTTTAGACTTTCAGAGTAAAATTTCTTGTCGCTTTGGCACAGTGAGAAACGCCCAGCGGAAGCATATCCTTGCAGCCCATCAGATCATCCACAGCCACACAGAAGACATGGTCAATAAGAATTTTGTGGCGCAACAGCAAGATGAGGAGGTCTCGGACACTGACAAGTCACCTGAGAAAAAAACTCAAAAATAAGAATCGCAGCTAAGGTGAGTTTGACTTTTTATCTGAAAGGAAGCAGAGGGGAGGAGAAGCAGCATCATTCAGCTCTCTGCTCTACTCCAACAACCCTAATGTGTTTAAGAAAGTGAAACACTCCCATTCAAATTGGCATATTTCATCTAGGTGATGGAACCTACTGTTGAAATTCTTAGAGAACAGAGTTGACATTATAGCAGTTGGACTCCTGTGTCCAGATAATAGGATTCTGGGTAATTTTTTATGGGTCCTTAAAGCACATGATGGTATTTGATCACAAATAAAGCTGTAAAATGTGTCCATGTTATAAAAAGCAGCTTGTTCTTAGGGAGTAGAGAAAGAATCCCTGTCTCATCACGTTGGTTGTAAGCACAGCATGAGGCACAGCCTGTCCAGTTCTAGCCCAGACGCCTCCTGTAGGGCCCACCAGGAGTTGGTCTTAGGCTCGACTAAACATTCCTACTCACAAGACTAACACAGACAAGTTTCGATAGGAGCTGAGTATCTGTTTACTCAGCAAGATAGAAGACAGGAACCCCAGCTTCGAGCAGGGCAGCTGCAGGTGCTTCTCTTTATATGGAAGCTCTTGCCGTGTCCACACAGATGAACACATAGCTATTTAGTCCCCTGGTTACAAAGCTCAGATGCAAGGAAGAGAGATTGACATTGGGTAGGTGCAGACCTGCCCTGGTTTCTGTGCCTAAGGGGCCAGGATGTCTTGTAATGATTCCATAGACACAGTGTCCAGGGTCCCCTTAATGGATTCACTCGGTTACAAAAGTCAGCACTCAGGAAAACTCAAACCTATGGTTTCCTATTAGGTAGTACTAGTTCATTTGTAATTCCTTCCAATCAAATGCTAGTTACCACTTGGAGGGCAAGTAGTGTTGCTTAGTAACATAGTTGATACAAACTACCTTATCGAATTGCTAGGAAAACAGAGCTAGAGAGTCAATTGAAAGTAAAATTCTTATGAGAATTCTCAGAAGAAAGAAAGAAGAAATTCTCTGAACCCTTTGCATATACCTTCTCTCTCAACCCTTTTCTGGTCAAGCACATCATCTACTATTTTGGTGTGAGAGTATGCTATCAGGATGGGGAAGACACAAGGCTTCCGGGAAAATTTGAGCCTGGCATTCAGAAGATTTGAGTGTTAGCCAGCGCTGCCACTAACGGTATCATTTTATACAATAATGTCCCTTCACTAGAGGTTTGCCTGCACTTATGTGACCAGCAGACCCTATGCAAGGGAATCTAGTGGGACCTTAAGTTTCAATCAAAGAGGATCATGGAAGAATATTGAGATGAAGGGTCAGTTAAGAAAGAAAGCAGAGGGGGCGCCTGGGTGCTCAATTGGTTAAGCGTCTGCCTTTGGCTCAGGTCATGATCCCAGAGTCCCAGGATCAAGCCCTGTGTCAGGCTCCCTGCTCAGTGGGGAGTCTGCTTCTCCCTCTGTCCCTCACCCTGCTCTTGTGCTCTCTCACTCACTGTCTCAAATAAATAAAATCTCTAGAAAAAGAAAGAAAGGAAGAAGAGAGAAAACTGACAAAGGACTCTTAAATACCAAGCTATGGCTATAAATTACAGCAGAAAATCTTTTGTTTTTAATTAATAATGAAATAATCTCTGAAATCCCTGAAAAGATAAACCATGTATTTACAGGTAATGTTATCCATACATCTATATAATATAAATTCAAGGACCATAGCATTTTGCCTATCTTACTATTGTGATAAAAATCACCTTCAATACTTGGATAGTCATTTTTCTTACATGAAAATTTAATAAGATAAAAAATTTACATAGTTTAAATTGAGTATGTCTGCATTTACTTCTGAGTATAAAGTATCTCTCTACTGCTTTATTAATGTTTGGAACATGATGCTTAGTTGCCCCCATGTATGTACTCTCTCTTCCTTCTCTGTGGGAAGGATGGAAGGACAGATGTGAGATTATTTACTAATGCTTAAGGATGTAGGCATGGACCACTGATTTTAAAATATTTTTAATCAGCTTGAAGATAATGGAGAGCTAACAGTGAGGAATTTCTGGGCAAATATCTAAGAGAAGACAAATTCAGAGAGTTGATGCTGGCATTTGCAGTCACTTTTTCCCCCCCCGAGGGAATATGCACATTCTAGAAAATGGGGCTGAAAAGCTGAGTGATGCTTTCACCAGCTTTGTAAAAGTAGGGGGACAAAAACTAGAGTCAAGCTGGAGGCCCTGGTAAGCCTCCTCCATTTGGGTTGGGACTCCAACCCCTAGTTGGGATGAGGGGCGCCTTGGGTGGCTCAGTTGGTTAAAGGTCCAACTCTTGATTTCGGCTCAGGTCATGATCTCAGGGTCATGAGATCAAGCCCCATGCCAGGCTCTGTTCAGCATGGAGTCTGCTTGGGATTCTCTCTCTCTCTGAAATAAAAATAAATCTTAAAAAAAAAAAAGTACCTAACTCATCTGGTTCACAGCTGGAGAGGAATTTGCCTCCGGATGAATCATACCCTGACTCTCACCCATACCTGATTTAGAGGATATTTAGATGAGACTTAGTTGATGCTCTAATGAGTTAAAACTTTGGGCGCTACTGGGATGGAATGATTGTATTTTGCATATGAGGACATGGATGGGGGGCCTGGGGTGGAGTACTACAGACTTGTGTCCCTCCAAAATTCAGATGTTAAAGCCCTAACCTCCAATATGATGGTATTTGGAGATGAGGGCTATGGGAGATAATTGGCTTAGATGAGATCATGAGGGCGGGTCCCCCATGATGGGAATGGTGCCCTTATAAGAAGAGACACCAGAGAGCTTGTTCTTTTTCCCTGCCATGTGAGGACCTGGCAAGAAGGCAGCCATCTACAAACCAGGAAGAGAGTGCTGACAGCCTGACCTCAGACTCCTAGCATCCAGAACTGTGAAAAAATGAGTTTCTGTTGTTTAAGCTACCCAGTTAAGGTATTTTGTTAAAGCAGCCTGAGCTAAGACACTTATGTTTAAAGAGATAAAAGTCAACATTGAAATTTTCAAGAGAACTGGAAATGATACAAATGATACAGCAGATTTCAGTAATCAGCAGTAATCAACATGAGAAACTCAACGAATGGATTTAAGAGCAGGATAAATACAGCTATGGAGAAAACTAATAAATTAGAAGATAGGTCAGAAGAATTTACCTAGAAAGAATAAAGGAACAAAAAGGTGGAAACTACAGAGGAGATGCAAGGATAGATATAGGATAACTTAATCATTAGGAAGAGACAAAAAGATAGAAATGGACCATTGATTCAAGAAATCTGACTACTAAGAGAAGAAATATGTTGGGAAACACTATGCATTGTGAATTTTTATAAACCAATGAAAGACTCAATATTTAATAAGCCTTCTTAACCCCAGGCAAAAAAATATTAAAAATCTCTACCTACATACACTTTAATATGACTGCTGAAAATGAATCTTTAGTTTTCAGAGGAAAAGAATGTGAATTACCTTCAGAAGAGCAATAATTAAACTGAAGTTGACTTCTCATCAGAAATAAAGCCAGAAAATAAAGGAATGATAGCTTCAAAATGCTGAAATAGTATAACAAAGGATTCTATAACATGCAAATATATCCGTCAAGAATGACAATGAAAGACATTTTCAGATAAGTGAAACAAAATTTGTCACTAGGAGATCTTCACTACAAGAAATTACTAAAGGGGGCGCCTGGGTGGCTCAGTTGGTTAAGCGACTGCCTTCGGCTCAGGTCATGATCCTGGAGTCCTGGGATCGAGTCCCGCATCGGGCTCCCTGCTCAGTGGCAGTCTGCTTCTCCCTCTGACCCTCCCCCGTCTCATGCTCTCTCTCCATCTCATTCTCTCCCTCAAATAAATAAATAAAATCTTTAATAAAAAAAAAAGAAATTACTAAAGGGTGTTTTTCAAATAGAAGGAAAATTATCCCAGTTGGAAATTTGGAGATAAAGAATATGTGGATATTTACTGACTGCATAAAAAAAAACAATAAGGAAAAGCAAGAGCAGTGACATTACAGTTACACAGCATAAGTAGTGTGGGAGTCCGAAATCCGTGTGTGGGCTAAATTGTTCTGAGCCATTTGCATTATCTAGGAGAGGGATAGAGTGTTATTTAACATTATCTTTGATGACTCAAGGCAACAGTTTATAACCTCTAAGGTAACTCCTAAAGCATAGTAGAAAGATGTAGGACATTTAAACTAATAGAAGAAAATGGAATAAAAAAACCCCACTCAATATAACTGGAAGATAGAAAGGAGAGAAAAAGGAAACAAAACCAATAGAAAGCACTGAATAAAATGGTAGGTGTTTATCATTGATTCATCATTAATTTATATTAAATGTAAATAGCTAAATGCCCAAAGTCAGAATTTGTCAGACTGAATAAAAATAAATGCTGTTTGTAAGAGGCACATACAGGGCACCTGGGTGGCTCAGTTGGTTAAGTGACTGCCTTCAGCTCAGGTCATGATCCTGGAGTCCCGGGATCGAGTCCCACATCGGGCTCCCAGCTCAGCGGGGAGCCTGCTTCTCCCTCTGACCCTCTCCCCTCTCATGCTGTTTCTCTCTCTCTCTCTCTCAAATAAATAAATAAAATCTTTAAAAAAAAAACTGTAAGAGGCACATACAAAATCTAAATATACAGAATGCTTACAAGTTAAAGGATAAAAAAATATATACCATAAAAAAAATTACCCACAGGAAAGCAGATATAACAATATTAATATTAGACAAAGAAGACTCTAAGGCAGAAAGTCCTACTAGACAAAATGAAGGACACTTCATAAAGATAAAGGTTTTAATTCATTGGGAAGGTATGAGTCACAAATAGGAATGTATCTAGTAACATGGCCTCAACCTTTGTAAAGCAAACTTAATAGAACTGCACAGAGAAACAAATCCAGAATAATGCTAGGAAATTTTAATCTCTATCAGGAACTGAGGGAAAAAAAAGAAATGGAAGATTTGAAATACATAATTAAGAAATTTGACCTAAAGCACATTTATAGAATATTATACCTAACAACTACAGATTGCATATTATTTAAGAATACACACAACAAACATGTACAAAAACTGACTATATATGGTCATAAAGCAAGTGTCAACTGTTTCAAACAGTTGAAATCCTGCAAAGTGTGTTTTTTGATAAAAATGCAAGGAAACTAGAAATCAATGACAAGATAATTCTAATATGTTTGAAAATTAAGAAATACAGATATAAACAATCTGTTCATCAAAGAAAGTGTCATAATAGAACTAGAAAATACTTTGAACTGAAAAATGACAAAAATGCTGTGTATGTATCAAACTTGTGGAACACTGTTAATGTGATGCTTAGAAATTTATAGTCTTAAAGGCATTTATTTGAAAAGATGAAAATAAGACTAAGCATCCTTTTCAAGAAATTATAAAAAGGACAGTAAATTAGATGCAAAAAAGCAAAAGGAAAGAAAAAACATAAAATTTTGAAGAAAAACATGCGTAAGTTGGGGGAAAAAGAATTTAATAAAACAAAATAGACATGTCTTCTGATTTTAGGTAGGATATAGTAGGTAGCTGCAACATTTAAATAATGGATACGTTGTAAACATCATTATTTTTAAAGACATCGGAGAGCTATGGAAATCGAAGGGACTAGATGAACTATAACAGAGAGGAAAGTCCTTCCTAAGTGATCTGAGATCAGTGGCCATTTTCTTGCCTTCGGGCATTGGCCAAGTTTGGGTACAAGCTGGGGCTCAGGCTTGCCAAGGGCAGAGGGTCTTTATTTACTAGGGGAAACAAACGAGCAAGGCTTTTAAAATCTGTATGGACTGGCATGATGGATTACAATCTAGAGGAGTCCTGAATGTATGGCCAAATTTCCCCACAGAATGTCAGCAGTAGGTTTTTAGTGGATAAACCTTTTACTAGTGAAAACATGTTTTAATCTATCATGTGTTATTTAACCAGCTGTTTCAATGGTGATCTTCACTCAGTCTCATGGATTTAACCATTGTTAATTTATTGTTCCATGATTTTTTTTGTGTCAGAAACAGCTGTATGTTCTGACTTGCCTACCTCACTGATACTTGATGGCTTAGCACTGATAACCTTTCAGTGTGAGTTTTTGAGTCAGATTAAGATTGAGATTTTTCTAAATAAGTAAACTACCCTTATCCACCATTATGGGATACTGAATGGCTTTGGAAATTAGCTTTTGCTGTAGACTTGATAATATTTTTTAATGAATCCAACCTAAAATTACAAGGCAAAACAGAGCTTATATGGCAGAATTTACACTATGGTAAAATCATTTCAGTGGCAACTAACATTGAATCACAAGTAATGGCAAGCTGCTTTATCCACTTCCTGTGCTGTCACAAGTTAGAACAAGAAGCAAGATTTTAATTCCCACACATAGTTGCAGTGAATATGTTTTCTGAGTTTACACCTCCAGGAGCATTTTTTGGACCTTGAAACAAGTGCAAAGGAAATCTTCCTATATCAAAGTCTCTTTAACTGTGCGATGGAGGAATGTCCACTTAACCTTCAACTGGAAGCAATTAATATACGTTGTAATGACATGCTAAGAGGGAAATATCAAGAGAAGAATCTAATGGAGTTCTGTAAATGCCTCCCAAGCAGTAAATATGCACAATGAAAAGCATATGCTCATGGATTGATAATCAGTGTTGGCAGCACATATCTGTGTGACAGATATGTTCAAAGCTGAAATGGGGGTGTGTGTTGGGGGGGGTCTCACTGTAAATGTTTATCGGCTATTGGTGATATGTAATCAATTTTGATGATCTGAACCTCAACTGAGCAAAATGTTATCCCCTAAATAAGACTTCCATTTTTCTCATTAGTAGACTTATATTAAAAACAAACCTGTAGTCAGTTATTATTACTATCTTTTAAATTTTATCAAAAATTTTGTGAAAGTTTGTTTTCTTTCATTGAGGACCTACATAATATACTCAATTTTGTTTATTGGCCCACAAAGTCTAAAATACTATCAGGCCCTTTCAGAAGAAGTTTGTCAATTCCTACTATGTAGCAGTTAAAATAAATGAAGAGAACTGAATACTATATTTGTAAGATTCACCCATGTTGTAAGTATCAAATCCAAAACAGAAGTCTTACAGTATGAATCTGTTTATATAAAGTTAAAAATCAGCACTAAACTATGGCATTTAGGAATACATATTTAGGAGGTAAAGATATGAAGAAAATCAAGAAAGTGAATACAGAAAAAATCAAATAAAAATCAGAATAGTGATAACTTTCAGAGAATAGAGATGGTTGTGATTGGGAAGGAGTAAGTGGGAGCTTATAGGACTTCTTGACCTGGGTGGTATTTACACAGATGAATATTTAACATGAATTCACTAAGCTGCACATTGGTTTTCTGTTATTTTCTCGTATGTGTCATATCCCTTGATTAAAAGCTAGAAATATGTTTGTATATATACAAACATATGTGCATTCATGAGGCCTACAATACACATTAAATATTTCTGGAAAGATCAACAAGAAATTGGTTAAGTATTTGTCAGTAGACCTGGGGACTGGGGGGAAATAGATATACTTTCCTCATGTTTATATCCTTTTGTAGTTTGAATTTTTTTACAGTGTACACATAGTAAGTTTTCAGTTATAATTCAGTTAATGTAAGGTTTGTAAGTCCTGTAATTTGGAAACTGAGACCCTGTGAGTTAAGAAACATTCGGATCATGGGGCTCATAAGTGGCAGAGCTGGGATATGTCTGGCAATGTCTGGCTTCTGAACCAAGGCTCTTTGTAATTGTATCGCAGTAATTTTTTGTATGTATTGGTCTGATAATGATTGTTTCTTAAAAGATGACATAATCAAACATTTGTGGTTTTGTGTGTGTGTGTGTGTTTTTACAGGTTATCTTTTTTAAAAAGAAGCTGTACAAATCATCATATGGAATTCCAATAATCTATGCTTCTCCCAAGATGTGCAACTCTTATGGACTTGTCAATGTGTAATTCATGAGGAAAGATCTTTCTTCTCCATAAACTTCCAATAATTTAAAATTATTTTCAGTAATAATAATCAAACGAAGGAGTTTATTCTCTTCGGTGTTTCCCAGATGCTCTACTTCAAGAGAAAATTTTCTCATGTCTCATTTCAACATTTTGTTAACTAGGAGGATATTCTGGCTTGCTGAATCAAACAAAAAGAAATGTTATTGAATATTTCTTACGTAGTTTTGGCTTCATATTGATAGTACATTGACCTTATCTGCCAAGTTTGAAAGCATGCATACCCCATGACCTGGCATTTCATCTCCTAGATATATATGCAGTAGAAATACATGAGTGTGTGCACCAATAGGCATGACAAGAATGTTCATAGCAGTACTTTTCATGATAGCCCCTAAACTAAAAACCCAAACATCCACTGACATTGGAATAGAAAAATAAACTGTGGTATATCCATACAATGGCCATCAACTTACCATTGAGCTTTAGATCTAAGAAGAATATTCATGCAACACCCACAGAGAGGGTGCTGTTGGGGAGCAATCTGTCCGTCCTGTGTCTTAACAAACATCATGATCCCTCCTCATTTAAAGATTGGTAAATATGAAAAAAACAAAAAAGTCTCAACAACAAATCTACATGGGCCCCACATGCATGTTACTCTGAAAACAGAATAAAAGCCTGTCTTAGAAAATATCCTTCTCAATATTTTCTCCTTGAATCTCACAAGTCGAGGAAACAGGATAAGCTTCAGAAGCTATCTGCTTGGTGATTTTAATAGGAAGCAAAAAGAAATGGCCTCTTAGGAAACTGCAGCAGAGAATAAGAAGAGCAGACGCTAACAGACAGATGCAGGCTGAAAAGAAAAGAAAGCTGGCTAAGATGAAAAAAAAAATACAAAAAGATTAAAAAATCCAGTGAAACACATTTGGATGCAGTTAAAAGAACAGAAATATCAAAGCAGAGAATAAAAGAGGTGATGTTGCTAACAAATTTATTGGCATCCAAGATGGTTTGGGAAGGATAAAGAGATGAAAATGACAAAGAGGTTAGCTCTGGATCACCAATCCTAAAGCAATAGGAACCAAAACAAATAAAAATAAAGTTATAATAAAAGATTTTCTGAGCTGAAAAAATACTTGATCATATAAACTTGAAAAGGTTTACCTTGTATTAAGAAAACTGTGATCAGGGTAATTATTTTCACCAGAGAATCACTGACACACAGAAAAGTACTGCATAAGTAAGGAGGCAGTTGTGTTTTGTTTTGTTCCTCTAAAAATGCTAACCTGGGGATGCCTGGGTGGCTCAGTCAGTTAAGCATCTGCCTTTGGCTCAGATCCTGATCCCAGGGTCCTGGGATCGAGTCCCACATTGGGCTCCTTGCTCAGGGGGGAGTCTGCTTCTCCTTCTCCCGCTCCCTCTGCTTGTCTCTCTTGCTCGCTCTCTCTCTCTGTCAAATAAATAAATAAAATCTTAAAAAAAATAAAAATGCTGGGGCGCCTGGGTAGCTCAGTTGGTTAAGCAACTGCCTTCGGCTCAGGTCATGATCCTGGAGTTCCGGGATCGAGTCCCACATCAGGCTCCCTGCTCAGCAGGGAGTCTGCTTCTCCCTCTGACCCTCTTCCCTCTCGTGCTCTCTCTCTCTCAAATAAATAAATAAAATCTTAAAAAAAAATCTTAAAAAAAATAAATAAAAATGCTAACCTGAATGAGGTAATAGTTATTCACTTGTAAAATAAAAAATCAGGAACCCAAGACAAAATGAGAAGCAGCAAATTAGGCATGATGGGATAGGAGATGGGGGCGGGGTGGGGGGGGTTGCTATACAATAGCAGGCAACCGCTGACTTACTCTAAATAGCCAGATAGTAACTATTTTAGGTTTTTCTGGCCAGTTTCTGTTGCAATTACTCAATTCTGCCATTATAAGGTGAAAGTGGCAATGGGTAACACGTAGAAGGAACGTGACTATGTTCCAATAAAACTTCACAAAAACTAGCAGCAGCCAGATTTGGCCCACGAGCTGTAGTTTGCCCATCCCTGCTATATAGCAATAAACTAAAGTTAAAATCAATACCTACTTTGAAAAAGTGTTTAAAGTGGCTTTTAATAAAGAACCTATCATGAAACTTAATTTTCTAAAACAATATTTATCTTTATGCAGTCTTCTAAAACTAAGATTTGTATTTAGACAAAAAGGAAAATACAAGGTATTACAGAATTCTCATTAGTTCATTGAGGTTTACCAGGAGAGGAAAACTTTTTTTCTGTTACTAGGAACCTTCTACTTATAATGGCTTTAGTTAAAACACCTGAACTTTAAAAACCTTTGCTCTTAAAAATAAAACACCTTGGGTGATAAACAAAACTCATGTTTAAAGCCATGTGATCATGGCAACTGAAGCCATGTAGTTGGTTGGGACTAGACTAGTATAATCAATAGCAATATACAATCACAATGAACTGATTTGTAAGGTAGAAAACTTTTTTCATGGATGCATAATCATATATAGTGAATCCTTATGCCACTTAACAAAGGCATTGCCTCTTCCCAACATGCTTAAGAACAGGCAAAGTAAAATCCAAGGAAGAAGTGTATAGTGTGAGTTAAGGATCTCTTTGGGATGAGAAACTTAAGCACAAAATTGTTAGAGATTCCAACGCCTTAAGTGCAGAACTCCTAGACAGTTTAAAGTCCGAGTATATGTTGATTCAAGGGAACCCTCATCCCCCTCCTCAATTCTGGACCATGGTACCCACTTGGGAGTAGAGTTGCACCTACGAAGATGACTTGGAGTACTTTTATGCAGCAGGCTGCACAGAGAGGCTTATAGACCCAGTTACGAGTAGAATGGAGAATGCCTGCCGGCAAATATGCACTTACCACTGGCCTCCAACTGTGCTGACCACTTGTGGAACAAAGGCCAGGCTAGCCCCTTAGCAGTGGAGTAGCATGGAGGTTAAGAGAATATGCTCTGGAGCCAGGTGGTCTGGATTGAAATCCCAGTCCAATGACAGTGTGTCCTCAGACAAGTTACTTAATCTCCTTAAGCTTTAGCTTCCTCAAATCTAAAGTGGTATAACCATAGAATGTACATCATCAGGTTGGTATGAGGATGTAATGAATTCATTCATGTAAAAGGCTTAGGACAGCAGCTGCCATATGGTAAGCATTCAATAAGTACCATTTAGCTGTTTTTATTATCACTATGGGATAGAAGCAAAGGATATGGGTAGAGCAAAGTAACTACATCTGCAATACAGAATGTGGCTCAGTGGGTGTCAGATGCTAACCAGTCAGATGAATTTCTCCATCTCACTTGGGGATGAGTAAGACAGAGAGAGGAATGAGTGTCCCGTGTTCTTTAGAATCTTCAAGTGTTGATGATAAGGGCTCACTTTCTATAAGACACCAGAGCAATAGAAGGAAGCCCTAAGTATTGTGAAGAAGAATTTCCCAGAAAATTTAACAAAAACCATTGAAGGAGGCTTCTTTTGTTACAGGTGTCAAATGTTGAGGAAACTGGAAACAAAGGCTATGATAGTTCTTAACCACGGTTGCATGCTAAAGTCATTGAGTACTTGAAAAAATTGGGTCTTGGGCCTCACCAGATCCAGTCAAGGGTATTTTTTTAAAGCTTCCCAAGTGATCTAATGTACATTCACAAATTTAGAATAGGAGAAACCTTTCCCAAGGAAACTGTCCCTCCCCAAGTATTTACCATTCAGAAACTTACCATGGGAGACATGTCTTTAGTCTAGGCTTTAATGATATTTTATTTCAAAAGCCTCAAGGATTCCAAAGACCAGGAAAAAAATTGTGAGAGCAAACACAAATACTGGGCACAATCCTAAAACTCAGACTTCCTCTGCCATTGTCCATTTCACACTTGATTGTAATTGTCTGCATAACCATCTCTCTCACCTGTTGGACTGTTAGCTCTGAGGGGAGGGCAGGAGCTGTGCCTCCTGAGTACATTTGTTTTTATTCCTGGTGCCTGGCACAGTCTCTGGCACATGGTAATCTCTCAATAAGTATTTCTTGAATGAAATTCTACATAATGTTTGTAAAAGCAAATACTTGTATGATTTTGAAGAACATTTGTGATGTCTTGGTATTTTATGGTATGAAATGAGTTTTCAAGAATAAAATTCTAATTTATAATATTCATTTCTAGCAAATAAATGTTTAACTTCTTGTGATTCAACTGGTGAATGTTATGAAGGAACCAAGTAAGTCATAAAGGGCATAGGGGCCTTCTATACTACATCCTGAAGGGAGTTTTTCCCACTTATTCTGGACAAACAACATTAACAACTTAAAAAACCACCAACAGGGGTTTTAGAGAAGATGCAGAAATGTTCTCAATATTTTTAATAAAGGTTAAAGACATCATATTAAAATATTACCATAAAATCGGTTTCTAAAGAAGAGGCCAGCAATTCTCCTCCACTAATAGGTAGGTAGGTAGGTAGGTATGTAGGTAGATGATAGATAGACAGACTAGACAAAATTGTCAAAAACACCCACTTTAGGGCAATAGAAATCTATCAGAGATGGCCAACACATTGAAAACCTGCTAAAGATTCAGGTAAGAACAGCTCAGGTCTACTCTCCCCCCAACCCCCATGCAGCTCAGTCTGCAAGAATGGCAGTCTTCCAGTCCAGCAGCTTTGCTGCCAGAGAGGAAAGACTTGATTTAGGGTGGGAGGATGGAGAGAAATCTTATGACATTGCAGGCTAAAGGTAGCACCTTCTCAGTAGTTGATAGAAAAATTAAATAAGAAATCAGTACAGTTTTAGACGATTTGAACAACACTACTCACTACCTTGACCTAATGCTAATCAGAACACTATACCTAACTACCACAGGATATGCATTCTTTTCAAGTGTACCTAGGACATTTACTGAGATAGGCCATATCCTGTGCCATAAAACAAGTCTCAATAAATTTCAAAGAATTGAAATCTTATGAAATATATTCTCTGGACACAAATAATTGAATTAGGAATCAAAAGGAAAAAAGGTTAGAAAATTCCCAAACATGTGGACATTAAACAATCTATTTCTAAATAAACTTTGGATCAAATAAGAAATCACAATGGAAGTTAGAAAATACTTTGACCTGAATGAGAAAATACAACTTTGAAAGTTATGGGATGCAGCTAAAGCAGTGCTTAGAGAGAAATAATTTTATATACTCCTGAGAAAAGAGGTTTAAAACCAAGTGAGTTTCCAAAATAGGAAAGATACAAAAAAAAAAGTAAACCCAAAGTTAAGTAGTAAGGTGGATATTTTAAGATAACAGAAATCAATGAACAGAAGACTTACAACAGAGATAAAAGCCAAAATTTAGTTCTTTGAAAAGATTAATAAAATTAATTCCTAGCAAAATTGATTTAAAAAAGAAATTATCAATGTCAAAATGAGAAGGGGTATCACCCCAATGAAATAAGGTACATCACTACAGATCCTACAGGTATTAAAAGACTAATAAGGGAATACTTGGAAAATTTATAACAATAAATTTGATAGCTTACATGAAATGGACAAAGTCCTTGAAACACAGAATTTACCAAAACAGATATAAGAATAAAATAAAATATCAGAATAGCTCAATACTTTTTAAATTGTTTATCAAAAAAATTTCCCTCAAAGAAACATTCAGGACCAGATGGTTTCAGTGGTGAATTAATAAATCAATCAAATAAATTCAATCCCATAACTTCATCAAACATTTAGGGATACTGATACAAATTTTATACAAACTCAGAAAATAAAGAGGAAACACCTCCCATCACACTTTAAGAGGCCGATATGAAAATCATGATACCAAAACCTAACAAAGATAAGAAAATAAGGTTAAAGATTTATATCCCTCATGAATATAGATGCTAAAAGTCGTTAACAGAATGTTACCAAATCAAATCCAGCACTATACAAATGAAATAAAAACCAGGACAATACATCAGGACCAGCAGATTTATTCCAAAGATGTAAAGTTGGTTCAACATTCAAAAATCAATATAATTCACCATATTAATAGAAAAAAAAGATAAAAGCATTATGATCTTAATAACTGAAGAAAAAATTCAAAATTCCACACTCATTTAGGATTAGAAATTCTCAAAAAATTAGGAATAGAAAGGAACTTCTTCAATCTAACAAAAGAATCCATACAAAATCCTACAGCTAGCATAATAACCAATGGTGAAATACTGAATGCCACCCACCTCAAAACTGGTAACAAAGCAAGGATATCCACCCCACCTTCCTATTCAATATTGCTTCTAATTGGTGCAATAAAGTAAGGGGAAAAAAGCATAAAGACTGGAAAGGAACAAGTAAAACTAAAAACATTTTGCAGAAAACATAATTGTTTACACAGAACAACCTAAGAAACACTAAAGAACAACTACTAGACTTATTTAACAAAGTCAAAGGACACAGGACAATATACAGAAAAATACGTATTTCTATATACTAGCCACAATTGGAAGATGCAAAAAAAATTAAATTCTATTTACAGGAGCACCTGGGTGGCTGTCATTAAGTGTCTGCCTTCAGCTCAGGTCATGATCCTAGGGTCCTGGGATCGAGCCCCACATCGGGCTCTCTGCTCAGTGGGAAGCCTGCTTTTCCCTCTCCCACTCCCCCTGCTTGTGTTCCCTCTCTTGCTGTCTCTCTGTCAAAATAAATAAAATCTTAAAAAAAATTCTATTTACAGTAGTATCAAAAGACCTAAACACTTAAAACTTAATAAATTTAACAAAAGACAAAGACGACCTCTGCACTGAAAACTACAAAACACCATGAAAAAAATTAATGACCTAAATGAAGAGATATACAGTGTTTATGAACTAGAACACACATTATTATTATGATGTTCACTCTCCCCATATAGATCTATAGATTCAATGCAATCATCAACAAAATAGGCATTTTAACTTTGATAAGTTGATTTTAAAATTTACATGGTAAACCAAAGGGCTATGAAAAAGCCAAAACAATTGTGAGCAAAGTTTAATGGTTCATGCTACCAGATATCAAAACTTGCTATAAAGCTGATTCCAGGAATTGCTATAAAGACAGCATAATGTTAGCATAAGGATGTTACAGAATATGGGGTCTAGATATAGGCCCATACATTTACAGTTAATTGATTTTTGACTAAGCTGGCAAAGCTATGTAATGGGGAAAGGAAAGTCTTTTCAACAAATGGTGCTAGAAAAACTGAATAAATAAAGGGGGGAAATGAGTCTTGATACTTACATCACACCAAACACAAAAATTAATTTGGGATGGATCTCAGAATTAAAAGCTTAAACAATAAAACTCCTTGAATAAAACATAGGAGAATGTCTTCATGACTTATCTGCAGAGGACCCAAAAAATACTAATCATTAAAAAAAAAAAGGCTGATATGCCTATAGATTCTTCTGAGGAGAGGTTCACCATTATGACCAATACGGACACAAAACCAAACACAGCAAGGTCTTGGGCTTCTGAATAGGCTTTCTTGTTTCATTGGTCACTTTTCTCAAAAGGAAAGCCTTACCACAAACTACCTGTGTCATCTCCTTGTACAGAGAAGGGAACAGAGATGTACACAGAGAAGAAATGAGGCATCCACTAGCGTTGGTGATATCAGCAAAATAGCAGAGTGGCCAGCTCCAAACTCCTGTCCCTCCACAGAAACACTGAAGAACAAAGAGCAACGATTAGAACCAACTTTGCCAGAACTCTTGAAAAAGTCAAAGGTTTCTAACAACCAAGCAGATGCTGAATCAAGAAAAGGACAACTTAAAAATGGTAGGAAAGTGATCACGGTACTTCTGGGAAAGATGACAGAGTAGGAGGATCCCAGGCTCACCTCATCCCACAGATACACATATATAACACCCACATCAGTATAAATAACCCAGAAAATGACTTGAAGATTGGCAGACAGACTCTCCACAGCTAAATGTAGAGAAGAGGCCACAGTAAAAATGGTAGGAAGGTCGACGACATGATCGGGAACTAAACTGACCCAAGAGACGGTATGCAGGAAGGAGGGACCCACAGGTGTGGGAAGAGGAGAGGAGCAGACCCCAGTCCAGGCACCCCAGGCACAAGGGACCCGTACTGGGAAGATGAATCCTCATAACATTTAGGTTTGAAAACCATATGACCTAACTTCGTGCATTCTTACAATCAGTGGGGCTTAACGCCTGGAATGTTAAAAATCAGAGAGCCCACCCCCGGGGAGAGCTGGAGGGTGATAGGAAACTGAGTCCCTGCCCTTAAAGAGACAATGTAACAAACAGCCCCATGGAGATATAGCATAGAAGCAGCAGTTTGAAAAATCCTTGGCATATAGGGGAGGGAGATTTGTTCACTAATCTCAGAGCATATGCTGGAGGGGCAGGGATCTTTGGGAGACTTCAGCAAGAACAAAAGAGCTGGTAAACACCATTTCCCTTCCCTGCCCCCTAGCCTAGATAAAAGGACACCTGTGAGAACCAGCACAATGTGACCACTCTCACCTAGCTTGCTAATAATGCACCCTGCACCCCACCCCCTTCTGAAGACTGCCCCCTCCAGCCCAGCCTTAGCAAGAGTTTTCCTAGGTGGCTGCAGGTTCCCTCCTGCAGCAGACCAGGTGGGACCTTGCTGGCACCGCACCCCCGTTATCCCCATATTCTCCTACAGATCCACTCCATCAAACATGCCCTTGACAGGAGTCCATCCAAAGCAGCACCATAAGCCTGGCAGTATGCAAGCAGGCCTACCGGGGTCAGCCCACTCTAAAGTGACTTCTGCCCCAAAGAGAAAGGAAGAAAACCACACATACCAATTTGACTGTAGCTCCAGCAGTGGGGCCCCACCCACCAAGGAAAGCTTCTCAGGGGACAACAGAGGGAGAGCGCCCTGCAGTTCTGTGACTCAACTCAAGCCCAAAGCAGCCCCAGACTAGCTCACTAATAGCACAGGGACCAAGCCCTGTCCACAAAACACAAAGAAAGACATTGCAAATGACTCGACTGAAGGCAAATATAACTCAGCCACAATAGTAGGGCACACACAACACACAGACACCCCTGAAGTGCCAGGTTCTGGTAAAGAGGGGATATTGCACCACAGGGCATTACAGGACCTCTTCTTCCCAAGTCCATGACTTTCAAGAGGAGGAGATGCAGCTGACTTTCCTGACACACAGAAACAGACACAGAGAGTTAGACAAAATGAGGAGACAGAGGAATATGTCCCAAATGAAAGGACAAGACAAAATCACAAGAGAGTTAAAGGAAATGGAGATAAATAACATATCTAATAGAGAATTTAAAGAAATGGCCATAAAGATACTAGCTGGACTTGAGAAAAGAGTGGAGGATCTCAGGGAGACCCTCAACAAAGAGAAAGAAAACATAAAAAAGAACCAATCAGAGAACTGAAATTAAAAATACACTAGAAGGAATAAATAGTAGACAGGAAGAAGCAGAAGAACAGGTCAATGACCTGGAGAAGAGAGTAGTGGAAAGTATTCAAGCTGAATGAACAGGAGAGAGAAAAAAACAATAAAAAATGAAAATAGATTAAGGGAATTCAGCCACACCATCAAGCATAATAACATTCACATTATGGAGATCCAAAAAAGGAAAAGAGGTCGGGGGTGGGGGGAGAAATTTTTATTTGAAGAAATAGTAGCTGAAAACTTCCCAAATCTGGGGAAGAAAACACAAATTCAGATCCAGGAAGCACAGAGAGCCCCCCAAAAAATCAACCCAAAGAGGTCCACACCAAGACATAGTGATTAAAACGGCAAAAACTAGTGATGAAGCAGCACAAGGAAACTTACCTATAAGGGAAACCACGTAAAGATATCAGTTGGTTTTTCAGCAGAAAACAGGCCAGAAGGGAGACATGATATCATCAAAATGCTGAAAGAAAAAAACCTGCAACCAAGAAGACTGTATCCATCAAGGCTATCATTCAGAATAAAAGAGAGAGAGAGTTTCCCAGACAAATACAAGTTAAAGGAATTCATCACCACTAAAAACCAGCCTTACAAGAAAGGTTAAGGGGACTCTGAGTGGAAAGGAAACACCATAAGCAGGAATAAGAAAAGTAGGAGGCACAGAAGCAGTAAAATTAAGCATATCTATAAAAATCAATCAAGGGATTCACAAAATAAAAGGATGTAAATTATGGCACCATATGCCTAAAATGTGGGAGGAAGAGGAATAAAAATTTAATGCTTTTAGAATGGGTTCAAACTTAAGCCACCGTCAACCTAAAATAGACTGCTATGTGCATAAGATGTTACATGTAGACCTAATGGTAACCACAAATCAAAAACCAGTAATAGATATGCAAAAAATAAAGAGAAAGGAATCTAAGAACATCACTAAAGAAAGCCAGCAAACCATGAGAGAAGAGAGTAAAAGAAAAGAACAGAGAACTACAAAAACAATCATAAACAAGTAACAAATGGAAATACATACTTATCAGTAATGACTTTGATTGTAAATGAACTAAATGCTCCAATCAAAAGACACAGGGTGATGGAATGGATTAAAAAAAAAAAAAAGAGCAAGATCGAGCCCAATGCTGGGTGTAGAGAGTACTTAAATAAAAATAAATTTTTAAAAAGTCTGTCTATATGCCTATAAGAGACTCATTTCAGACCTAAAGGCACAAGCAGATTGAAAGTAAAGGGATGGAAAACATTTATCATGCAAATAGAAGTGAAAAGAAAGCCAGGTTAGCAATATTTCTATCAGACAAAATAGACTTTAAAACAAAGACTGTAGGGCGCCTGGGTGGCTCAGTTGGTTGGGCGACTGCCTTCGGCTCAGGTCATGATCCTGGAGTCCCGGGATCAAGTCCCACATCGGGCTCCCTGCTCGGCAGGGAGTCTGCTTCTCCCTCTGACCCTCTTCCCTCTCGTGCTCTCTATCTCTCATTCTCTCTCTCTCAAATAAATAAATAAAATCTTAAAAAAAAAAATAAAGACTGTAACAAGAAACAAAGAAGGACACTATGTAATCATAAAGGGAAAAATCCAACAATAAGATATAACAATTGTAAATATTTATACATGGAACATGAGAGCACCCAGATACATAAAGCTGGTAATAATAAACATACAAGAAGTGATCAATAGTAATACAATAATAGTAGGAAAGGGTGCTTGGGTGGCGCAGTCGTTAAGCATCTGCCTTTAGCTCAGGTCATGATCCAGGGTCCTGGGATGGAGCCCCACATCGGGCTCCCTGCTCCATGGGAAGCCTGCTTCTCCCTCTCCCACTCCTCCTGCTTGTGTTCCCTCTCTTGCTGTCTCTCTCTCTCTCTCTCTCTGTCAAAATAAATAAATAAAATCTTTAAAACAAAACAAAACAATAATAGTAGGGAATTTTAACGCCCCACTTACATCAATGGATAGATCATCCAAACAGAAAATCAACAAGAAATCAGGGGCTTTGACTGACACACTGGACCAGATGGATCTAGGAGAGATATTCAGGACATCACATCCTAAAACAGTGGAACACACATTCTTTTCAAGTGCACCATCATGGAACATTCTCCAGAAGAGATATGTTGGGCCACAAAACAAGTCTCAACATTCAAAAAATTTGAAGTCATATTATGCATCTTTTCCAACTACAACACCGTGAAACTAGAAAACAACCAAAAGCAAAATCTGGAAAGAACATACATACATAGTGCTCCCTTCGGCAGCACATATACTAAAATTGGAACAATACAGAGAAGATTAGCATGGCCCCTGCACAAGAATGACACACAAATTCATGAAGCATTCCATATTTTTCTTGTACATCAACATGGATGGGACTGGAGGAGATGATGCTAAGTGAAATAAGTCAAGCAGAGAAAGTCAATTATCATATGGTTTCACTTATTTGTGGATCATAAGGAACAGCATGGAGGACATTAGGAGAAGGAAGGGAAGAATGAAGGGGGGGCATCAGAGGGGGAGACGAACCATGAGAGACTATGGACTCCGAGAAACAAACTGAGGGTTTTAGAGGGGAGGGGGTGGGGGATGGGTTAGCCCGGTGATGGGTATTAAGGAGGGCACGTACTGCATGGAGCACTGGGTATTATACAAAAACAATGAATTGTGGATCACTACATCAAAAACTAATGATGCAATGTATGGTGATTAACATAACATAATAAAATTAAATTAAAAAAAGAACATACATACATAGAGGTTAAATAACATGCTACTAAACAACAAATGGGTCAACCAAGAAATCAAAGAGGAAATAAAAAACTCATGGAGACAAATGAAAATGAAAACACAACGGTCCAAAATCTTTGGGATGCAGCAAAAGAGGTTCTGAGAGGGAATTTTGCTCTATAGTTAAAAGTCTTTTTCTTGGTTTGCCTCTCCCTCTCTCCCTTTTTTCCCCCTTTCCTAATTTACTGATGGTTACCAGAAGGGAGGTTGGTGGGGGGATGGCTTAAATAGGTAATTGGGATTAAGGAGTGCACCTGTTGTGATAAGCACTTTGGGTTGTAAGGATGACCAGTTACTATACTGTACACCTCAAACTAATATTACACTGCATGTTAACTAGAATTTAAATAAAAACTTTATTTTTTTAAAAGATTTTATTTACTCATCTGACAGAGAGAGACACGGCGGGAGCAGGAACACAAGCAAGGGGAGTGGGAGAGGGAGAAGCAGGCTTCCTGCGGAGCAGGGAGCCCGATGCGGGGCTCGATTCCAGGACCCTGGGATCATGACCTGAGCCGTAGGCAGACGCTTAACAACTGAGCCACCCAGGCACCCCTTAAATAAAAACTTTAAAAAAAGAGGGAAGTTAGCTCTATTACAAAGCTGCCATCATCAAGACAGTATGGTACTGGCACAAAAACAGACACATAGATCAATGGAACAGAATAGAGAGCCCAGAAATGGACCCTCAACTCTATGGTCAACTCATCTTTGACAAAGCAGGAAAGAATGTCCAGTGGAAAAAAGACAGTCTCTTCAACAAATGGTGTTGGGAAAATTGGACAGCCACATGCAGAAGAATGAAACTGGACCATTTCCTTACACCACACACAAAAATAGACTCCAAATGGTTGAAAGACCTAAACGTGAGACAGGAGTCCATCCAAATCCTAAAGGAGAACACAGGTAGCAACCTCTTCGACCTCAGCCGCAGCAACTTCTTCCTAGAAACATCACCAAAGGCACAGGAAGCCAGGGCAAAAATGAACTATTGGGATTTCATCAAGATAAAAAGCTTTTGCACAGCAAAA
The DNA here is from genome assembly GCF_037043125.1 of Eumetopias jubatus. NCBI lineage: Eukaryota > Metazoa > Chordata > Mammalia > Carnivora > Otariidae > Eumetopias > Eumetopias jubatus. The sequence continues at coordinate 64,480,486 of NW_028274807.1, forward strand.
GAAACAGTCCACAAAACCAAAAGACAACCAACAGAATGGGAGAAAATATTTGCAAATGACATATCAGATAAAGGGCTAGTATCCAAAATCTATAAAGAACTTATCAAACCCAACACCCAAAGAACAAATAATCCGATCAAGAAATGGGCAGAAGACATGAACAGACATTTTTCCAAAGAAGACATCCAAATGGCCAACAGGCACATGAAAAAGTGCTCAACATCGCTCGGCATCAGGGAAATCCAAATCAAAACCTCAATGAGATACCACCTCACACCTGTCAGAATGGCTAAAATGAACAAGTCAGGGAACGACAGATGTTGGCGGGGATGTGGAGAAAGGGGAACCCTCCTACACTGTTGGTGGGAATGCAAGCTGGTGCAACCCCTCTGGAAAACAGTATGGAGGTTCCTCAAACAGTTGAAATTAGAGCTACCATTCGATCCAGCAATTGCACTACTGGGTATTTACCCCAAAGATACAAATATAGGGACCCGAAGGGGTACGTGCACCCCAATGTTTATAGCAGCAATGTCCACAATAGCCAAACTGTGGAAAGAGCCAAGATGTCCATCGACAGATGAATGGATAAAGAAGATGTGGTATATATACACAATGGAATATTATGCAGCCATCAAAAGGAATGAGATCTTGCCATTTGCAACGACGTGGATGGAACTGGAGGGTGTTATGCTGAGTGAAATAAGTCAATCAGAGAAAGACATGTATCATATGACCTCACTGATATGAGGAATTCTTAATCTCAGGAACAAACTGAGGGTTGCTGGAGTGGTCGGGGGGTGGGAGGGATGGGGTGGCTGGGTGATAGACATTGGGGAAGATATGTGCTACGGTGAGCGCTGTGAATTGTGTAAGACTGTTGAATCACAGATCTGAAACAAATAACGCAACATATTTTAAGAAAAAAGAAAAAGAAGAAGATAGCAGGAGAGGAAGAATGAAGGGGAGTAAGTCAGAGGGGGAGATGAACCAGGAGAGATGATGGACTCTGAAAAACAAACTGAGGGTTCTAGAGGGGAGGAGGGTAGGAGGATGGGTTAGCCTGGTGATGGGTATTAAAGAGGGCACATTCTGCATGGAGCACTGGGTGTTATGAACAAACAATGAATCATGGAACACTACACCAAAACAAATTATGTAATATATGGTGATTAGCATAACAATAAAAAATTTAAAATCAAAAAAAAAAAGAGGGAAGTTTATAGCAATACAGGCCTACTTCAAGAAGCAAGAAAAATCTGCAACAACCTAACCTTATACCTAAAGGAGAAAAAGAATGAACCCCAACACCAGCAGAAGGAAGGAGATAATATTAGAGCAGAAATAAACCAAACAGAAACAAAACCAAACCAAAAAAAGAACAGATCAGCGAAAAGATCAACAAAATTGATAAAGCTTTAGGCAGACTCCTCAAAAAGGAGAGAGAAGGAGGGCTCCAGCAAAACCAGAAATGAAAGAGAAGATATAACAAACCCCATCACAATGAAAGATTTAGAAAGTAACCTGCTTGCCCGGGACAGGACACATGTTCAGAAAAGACCTGAGAAGACCCTAAGCTTTCCCCACCTACCAGAGCGCACCCAAGAGGAATCCAAAGAGATCTTGAGGAGGACCACTGGCCTGGCAGATACACCCCTGTTCTCCTCACACTTCACCACTAGGGCAATACTCCTTGGGTAGCCTTGCTCTGTTGTTCTTTCTAAATATAAATATTCCTTGACCAGATAACATATTCCATGAATTCACCCTGAGGCAACTCCCTAGGCTAATCTGATCGCCTCCTCCCTGAAGAGTGGCTCAGGAGCTCTGCGTTTTGGGGGCCTGCCACAGACACAGTGCAGAGCGGAGGCCAGGAACTCGAATTTCTCCTACTTGCCAGCTCAGCTTGCCCCTTGTTACGGGCACCCGTCCGCCGCCCTTAATAACTGCCGTGTCTTTTGATGGCTGCATAATATTCCATTGTATATATATATACCACAGCCATCAAAAGGAATGAACTCTTGCCATTTGCAACAATGTGGATGGAACTAGAGGGTATTATGCTGAGCGAAATAAGTCAATCAGAGAAAGACAAGTATCATATGACCTCACTGATATGAGGAATTCTTAATCTCAGGAAACAAACTGAGGGTTGCTGGAGTGGGGGTGGGGGTGGGAGGGATGGGGTGGCTGGGGAATGGACATTGGGGAGGGTATGTGCTATGGTGAGCACTGTGAATTGTGTAAGACTGATGAATCACAGACCCGTACCTCTGAAACAAATAATACATTATATGTTAAAAAAAAAGGGAAAAGGGAAGGGAAAAATGAAGGGGGGAAATCAGAGGGGGAGAGGAACCACGAGAGACTATGGACTCTGAGAAACAAACTGAGGGTTCTAGAGGGGAGGGGGCTGGGGGGATGGGTTAGCCTGGTGATGGGTACTAAAGAGGGCACATATTGCATGGAGCACTGGGTGTTATACGCAAACAATGAATCATGGAACACTACATCAAAAACTAATGATGTAATGTATGGTGATTAACATAACATAATTAAAAAAAAAAAAACTACCATGTCTTTTCCAGCGGCTTTCTTAACTTCGAGCCGGGCCTGTTGTAGAGGCCGTGCCTGCGGATGGCAGAGACCCAGCTGTCCCATAGCCTTCCTCCTGCCTGCTCGGCCACTAGCTCGTGAGAGCCCCAGAAGATTCCTGCAGAAACCAGAGAATGGTTTCTTTGCCTCGGTGATGTTAGGACCTGCTATAAATAATTCACCATTTTTATAAGCGAGCTGCGACCAGGCCCTTGCGAGCCAGGAGAGATTTGAGAGATGATGAAAGCCACGTATTTTGCCCACAACCCAAGGACTTCTGGCAAGCTGCCCCACCTGAGCTGGGATCCTGCCCCCTTTTTTTCCACCCCTAGACACAGAAATGCCTATCTTTACAAAAAGGTCTACTTTTTTTTTTTTTAGAGTGGTTATGGGTTCAGAGAAAAATGGAGAGGAAGGTACAGGCAGTCCCCATATGCTCTCTGACCCTGCACAGCTCAGCCTCACAGCTTGCCCGTTATCAACATCCCCCAGCAGAATGGTACATTTGTTGCAATCAATGAAACAACACGGACACATCATAACCCCTCAAAGGCTATAGTTTACATTAGAGTTCACTCTTGGTGGTGTCCATTCTATGGGTTTGGATAAATGTTTGATGACATGTATCCACCATTTAGTATCATACAAGAATGTTTTCCTGCCTTAAAAATCCTCTGTGCTCCCAAAAAGGCCTACCTTTAATCTTGGAAATAAAGGTTTCCTGGAGTGAGTTCCTAACCGTTTTCAACCTTCCCACCGCCAGCTGTGGTCATGGCCTGTTGGTCATAGCTTTACAGGGTACCTGAGGTGTCACCAGGGCACCCTAGACAGGCTGCTTCCATTGGGACCCCAAGCCAGTACCTCACCTCTTCTAGGTCCTCCTTGTCCAAGGCCCAAGTCAACCTCCCAACCAGTGGGATTTATCATCCAATGCTCCCCAGGCCTAGCAGAATCTCCTATGGACAGACAGAAAGGCTGGACTGAAAGACAGCAGTCGCATGGCCATGGGTCCCAGTCACCACTGCTGGCTGAAGCTCCCTAATGGTGAGATGTGTGCACCATCTTATTTCTCCATTTGGTTGAGGAGAGCAAGGTGAGCAATCAATCACTTGATAAACGTTGACCCTAGATTCCAATCCTCCTCACATCCAGGAGGGGAAAATTGAGGGGAAGAGAAGAAACCAGTTTAACTCAAAAACAAGAAAACCATACTTATTCTTGCTTTTCTTATGAGGAGGGCTTGATTAAAATATCTAATTCAAGATAAAAAATTTAAATCAGAAACAAGTGTAAGGAAGTCCAAATTTTCCCAAGAAGACCGTGATAATCGTTTAGAAATCTCTAGTTCTTATCCCTGTCCATCTAACTGATCAGTTTCCCTCGCCCCTCCTCCTCCCCTTTTTCCTTCCCCCAAGACCCAGCTTTACTATTCTCAAGAAGCATGGACCTAGTCCACTGCCCACGCCTGTCATAGAGCATCTTTTAAAAAAAGCAAGTAGAAGAAACATAACCTGTGAAACCCACCACTTTTGGCTTTTGTCTATTCCTTTCCCTTGAGAGCTCAGCCATCAAGCTCCTCCCAGGGAACACGAAGGATCAGGCTGAGGAGTGAGGGGCTACTGGTTCCTGGCAGGCCTGGAGGACAGAGCCCTGCACCCATTCTCTGGCTCCCGGTCAGCTGTCAGTGCTAAGGCTAGAGTTGAGGGTCCCACTCCCCAGTAACGGGCTCAGCCCCCTCATCCTTCCCTCCTCCTCTCTCCCCGCGTGCCCTCTCTCACCTAAACACACTGGCCCTCGCTCATCATCCAGTCAAGTAACACTGTCCATGAAGGTGGCTTAGACAAATGAAGACATGTTAGGAGATCTAGGTTCAAATTAACTTTGCCCCGGAGGCCACAGCACAGAGATGGCCAGACGCATGAGTTTGCACAGAACCAGTTAGACAAAGCGATACTAGCAACATTCCTCCCCTTCCCCAGCGTTTTACAGTCAAGACAGGAGAGAAAAAAGTGGGGGCATGTAATGAGAGTAAATACGGTAATCGGTTCATTTGCTAGTTGGAACTCTGGACTTGGGACTTAGGAGTGCCAGATGGGGGCCACTCAGAGCCTCCGTCTGACCTGGACTGAAATGTAGGTGAGAGACCAGATTGGTTCATATCCTGGGAAATAACCTAGACGAGGGCAGAGCAAACCCTGCTTAACTCCAGAGGGAGCACAGCCTCTGCCCTCTGCCCGGGCGAGGTGTTCACCACTGCAACAAGCCAAAGATTAAGGTAATGCTCCAGTCTTCACCAAGGCAACAACTTCAGGGGGACTGAGGTTCTGGTTGAGCCTTTGTTCCTGCTTATTCAAAGCGGACCCCAAAGGAGAAGTCACAGCAAAGAAATTGCCACCAAGCAGGTATGGATTTTCTTTCTTTCTCTTTTGCCAGCAGGGGGGGGGGGGGGGGGGGGGGGAGATTGCCTCCCCAGCTCCCTGACAAAAAAAAAAAAAAGTGGGAACACAAATATATTGTAACATTTGAGGCCAGCACCATAGAGGGCTGTGTATCATGTTGGCCTTATTGCTGTTCGCGTTTCCAGGATGGAAAAAACCATGAAGATAATCACTTAATATTGAGTTCCATTAACCATGCTTCCTGATTATGCACTTGCCTCCTAAAGAAATAGTCACAGTGGAAATCTCAATTTTCTATCAGCCGTGATGAGTCATATGTACAATCGGCCCCCTCTCTGTTGCAGAGTTGGAGTCTCCTGATCCAGAAAAACACCAAGGTGCGGGACTGTGGGGGCTGGGAACAGCTCAGCCCTGGTTCCTCTCAGCTGCTGAGTGAGTGTCAGCAGCCCTTGGGGCCAGGGCTGAGACATAGCATCGTGACAGTCACACGGCCTGATCACCTCTGCAAGGAGTCCCTCAGAGGCTCTTACAAACCCCTCCCCAGCCCTCGGGCTGAGTTGGCTTTGGCCCAGTAAGTGTTCTATCTTTACTTGCCAGGGTAGGCACCCTGTCCCGCAGAACAAAACCTCTCCTACATGTGCTCAGCACCACCAAGCCCCCTTTCTCCCCACATCACAGCCCAGCCTGGCTGAGGCTATGGCCAGTGGCTTTGTTTTAAGGCAACACCATATCTGGGGATGGTCAGGAGCTACCTCTGAGGCCACTGAACCTTGATTCAGTGAGTCATCTGTGAAGGCACTAGACTCCTCCCACATGGGATGGCTGTGTGACTTTGTTGCTGGGAAGGTCAATGGTCAGCACCAAGGTGACTGGATTATTTCCACTGTGATGGGCGTTTGATCTCGAATGATATGGCCAGAGTCCAGAATATTCTAAGCAAGGCCCCAGAGGCTACTACTTAATTAGCTGGTTAATAGGAAAGATTAATTTTTCCATATACTTATTTCTTAAGTATACTTTTCAATATACTTTTAAAAAATATCTTTTAGTTATATAATAAACTTAGTCTAAACCAGGGATTGGCAAACTATGGCTGACAAGCCAAATGTGAACCACCAGCTGTTATTTCTTTTTAAGATTTTGTTTATTTATTTGACAGAGAGAGACACAGCGAGAGAGGGAACACAAGCAGGGGGAGTGGAAGAGGGAGAAGCAGGCTTCCCGCCAAGCAGAGACCGATGTGGGACTCGATCCCAGGACCCTGGGATCATGACCCGAGCCGAAGGTAGATGCTTAACCGACTGAGTCACCACCCAGGCGTCCCCCACCAGCTATTTTTATAAATAACATTTCATTAGAACACAACCATGCTCATTAGTTACATATCATCTACAGCTGCATTTGCCCTAAGACAGCAGAATTGAGTAGTTGCAAAAGAGACAGTATTGCCCCCCAAAGCCTAAAATATTAACTATATGGCCCTTTACAGAAAAAGTGTGTCAACTCCTAGTCTCAAGCTATCAACTTGTTCTTCAGTTATTATGGCATAAACATAATAAACCACCACAAAACTGACTAAACTGTTGGTAGTAGGTAATAGCTTTTTAAAATTATGAATGTAACAGATGATTACATGCTCTTTGTAAAATGATGAGTCCAAAAGTTAAAAATAGAGCTACCCTATGACCCAGCAATTGCACTACTAGGCATTTACCCACAGGATACAAAAATATGGATTTGAAGGGACACATGCACCCCAATGTTTGTTCATAGCAGCACTATCAACAATAGCCAAATTATGGAAAGAGCCCAAATGTCCATCAACTGATAAATGGATAAAGAAGACGTGGTGTGTATATATACACAATGGAATACTACTCAGGCATCAAAAAGAATGAAATCTTGCCATTTGCAATGATGTAGACGGAGCTACTGTATATTACACTAAGCGAAATAAGTCAGTCAGAGAAAGACAAATACCATATGATTTCACTCATGTGGAGTTTCAGAAACAAAACAGATGAACATAGGGAGGGAAAAAAGAGAGGGAGGCAGACCAGGAAACAGATTCTTAACTATAGGGAACAAACTGAGGGTTGCTGGAGGGAAGGTGGGGGGTGATGGGGTAACTGGGTGATGGGCATTAAGAAGGGCACGTGATGTAATGAGCACCAGGTGTTGTACTGCAACTGATGAATCACTAAATTCCACTCCAAAAACTAGTATTACACTATATGTTAACTAGCTAGAATTTAAATAAAAACTCAAAACAATAAATAAAAGTAAAATGATAAATCAGCACAGATAAAGCTAAATTCTCCTTAAGCCTTCCTGCTAATGCCAATCCCGTTTCCCCAAAAGTAACTGCTATAACCAGTTTGGTATATTTATTGCCAGTCTCCTTTGCATTCACATATACATATATGTCATACTAGTAAACTATTTGTTGTCATATTATTCTCATTCTGGTTTTGCACCCAACAAACTTTTCATATCCATATTCCATATAGAGACTTTCTATCCCTATATATAGCTCTACCTCAATAATTTTATATATATTATACATAGGATATGTGCATTTTATTTTTTCCAGAGGTTTATATTTATTTGGGGGGGGAGGGGCCAAGAGAGAGGGAGAGAATCTTAAGCAGGCTCCAGGCCCAGCGCGGAGCCTGACATCAGGCTCCATCCCACGACCCTGAGATCATGGCCTGAGCTGAAATTGAAAGTCGGAAGCTTAACTGACTGAGCTCCACAGGCGCCCCAGAATATGCACATTTTAATTTTTGATACTATCCAATTGCCCTCCCCAGTGCCTGCACCGATTTATGTTCCCCCCAGTAGAGAATGACAGTTACTGCTCCTGCACACCTTGATGCTTGCTATTAAACATTTATTACTTTTCCAATTGGAGTGAAAATAGTAACCCATTTGTAAAATATGTACATGTCCCTGATTACTGATGTGCTAGTCTGCCATCGCTGCCATCACAAAGTACCACGTGCTGGATGGCTTACACCCCAAACACTTCCATTCTCAGTGCTGGAGGCTCCAAGGCCGAGATCAAGGAGTTGGCAGGTGTTCTTTCTTCCGAGCCTTGCATGGCTCTTTGTGTGAGCACATCCTCTGTCTTGCCTTGTGTCCAAACTTCTCCTTCTTACACGAACATCAGTCATAGTGGATTAGTGCCCACCCTAATGACCCCATTTGAACGTAATTACCTCTTTAAAGGTATACTTGGAGATAGAGTCACATTCTGAGATCCTGGGGGACACACACCAACCCGTAACAACTAGTGTAATTGGGCATCTTTTTATATCATCCTTGGCCATTGTATTTCCTATTCTTAATTGCCCATGCATATCCTTAGCTCATTTTACATGGCATTATCTTCTTCTACTCCCTTGTAGGAGTCTTTTATTCTTGATGCTAATCCTTTGATATACATATAATAAATTTTCCTGCGAAGCCTGAGACTTGTTATTTAACTTTGTTTACATCATGTTTTTAGTCAACAGAAGTATTTCCTGTTATTGTTATTGCTATTATTTTTTTTATTTAGTTGAATTTATTAATTTTCTCCTTTAAGGATTTTGTTCTTTGGGGCTTATTTAAGGAAGCCTTCTCAACCTCCCAAGATTATGATGATAATAAAGTATTAGCACACTTTTTTTTTTTTTAGATTTTGTTTATTTGACAGAGAGAGACACAGCGAGAGAGGGAACACAAGCAGGGAGAGTGGGAGAGGGAGAAGCAGGCTTCCCGCTGAGCAGGGAACCCAATGTGGGACTCGATCCCAGGACCCTGGGAGCTGAAGGCATACACTTAATGACTGAGCCACCCAGGCGCCCCAGCACACTTTCTTTTAATACCTTTATCACCTAAAAAAAAAATAGGCCTTTAGTCCTTTATTCCAAATTAAGTCTGCCCTTTCCCTATTCATTTGAACATTACCTCTGTCGTGTACTAAATTCTCATTTTTACATGTCTGCTGCTGGATACTTTTTTTTTTATTTATTTCCTATTCTATCATAGGAAATATTATAGAGCCAATTTCTATTATAGTTTTACTGTTTCTAATTGATGTTTTACTGATATATACAAAATCTATTTTGTGTTTGGTTTTATTTTGTTTTTTAAAGATTTACTCATTTGTTTTAGAGAGAGAGTGAGAAGGGGAAGGGGCAGAGGGAGAGGGAGAGAGAAACTCAAGCAGACTCCTCACTGAGCACAACATGGGGCTCGATCTCATAACCCCGATCTCATGACCTGAGCCAAAACCAAGAGTCAGATGCTTAATCAACTGAGCCACCCAGACACCCCAAAAATCTATTTTGTGTTTTGATATTTTGTCTGGTCACGTTACTGAATTCTCTTAATACTAGCAAAACATTATCAGTTGATTCTGTTGGAATTTCTTGGTAGACAACCATATTATATATGTAAGAGTTTTGTTCTTTCCTTCCTCATCTTTACATAGTCCAATTTGTGTGTGTGTGTGTGTGTGTGTGTGTGTGTGTGTGTGTGTGTTATTGCCTTTTCTTGGCCTTCCAACACAATGCAGAGTAATAGTTAAGACTGGAGGATAATCTCAAGGCTGATGTATACAGTTGTAGGAGTTGTACACTGCACAATTCTAGGGACACCATTCATAAACCCTTCGATGTTTAGGTATTTTTTATCATGTTTCTGTTTTAAAGATTTTATTTATTTGAGAGAGAGGAAGAGAGAGAGAATGAGCTGGGGAGGAGCAGAGGGAGAGGGACAAGCAGATTCTGCACTGAGCACAGAGCCAGATGCGGGGCTCAATCCCACAACCTATGAAATCATGACCTGAGCAGAAATCAAGAGCTGGATGCTTAACTGACTGAGCCACCCAGGCTCCCCAGTGTTTCTGATTTTAATTCATTATTATTTCATGATGTGAACTCCTATTTCTGTAGGATTCTTCGACAGAGGAGTGTGTGTGTGTGGGACTCTTCTTGCATACAGGGGCCTTTAAGTGCGAGGATTTGAAGGGGACTGCAAAGAGTTCCCTGCCACCCAACACCTGCTTATCTACCTGCCATATCTCCTAAACTTCTGTGAAACACTGAAATAACAATATCCAAATGAAAATTAAGATAAAGAGATACATCCAAATTCCTCATGTAATGTCTGAAACAACTCTCCTGAATCTGTATGAATTCCAAAGAGTCACACTCTGAACCCTAGGCAGTAGGAACACTGCAAACGCATGGAAGAGACAGGCAGTTGACTCAGAGGTCATCGTGCTCTGTTAAATATTGGAAGATGGTACGGGGTGTACTTTTGACTTGGGCTGACACCAGTTCTCGACCCTGATCTGTATCTAGGAACAAATTTTCTGACCCCTTGGATCTGATGACTGCATCCCAGGACGCACAAAGGCCAAATTGCATTTATAGCCACCTGAAGATAGCAGCTGACTTCCCCCTTGAATTTATGCAGTGTGACATTTCCTGAGTTTCCTCTGGGTGCCTGTTCCATGCCAGGGCCAAGGGGGGGGGCACTTTTGTTCACAATATTTGATCCATTTAAACAAATTTAAATATATGATCTCACTTTATCTCTGACTTTTGTGACAAAAAATGCAACGTACACAGTATGTAGTGTATCCATTTGCCCCATAGGAAGAATCAGAATCAAGGAGAAATTTCCATCATTTGTTACCTTTGTGACCTTGGACATATAGCCCCAGTGTCTCCAGTCGTAAAGGGGATAATAAGACGGCTGGCCCCACTCAACTGCAGAGAGGCCCTTCTCTGCTGACCTCACAGGTCCCCCTGCATGAGATGATGATTTGGCAATCACTTTGTAAATAATAAAACCTGTATCATGAGTTAATAAAATTTGCCAACCTTCTCCTTTCAGAACAAAGCAAATAGTTTGTAAGCTTCACTGTCAACTTCTTAGAAACTCAATTCTTTTTTTGGGTGGGGAGAGCGAGGGAGAGCTAGGGAGAGCATAAGCAGGGGGAGCGGCAGGCAGAGGGAGAGGAAGAAGCAGGCTTCCCGCTGAGCGGGGCTCGATCCCAGGACCTGGGATCATGACCCGAGCTGAAGGCAGACACCTAACCAACTGAGCCACCCAGGCATCCCAGAAACTCAATTCTTATATAATTTCCCTTTACCTGCTTTTTTCCCCCTCTTTACCTTCTGGTCAGTTCTGACATATATCCACACACTTACACACACACACACACACACACACACAATTACACATACATTTCTGATTTTATACACTTATGCGTGTAGATACATACATGTATCTACATATAAAACATGTATATTACATATAATTATATTACATATAAAACATATGTATATTATAATCCTGTTTCCAATAGTTTTATTACATATAAAACATGTATATTATAATCCTGCTGTTTCCAATAGTTTCTATCCTTAAAAATCATGAGTTTTCTATCATTTTCCCCTTCACTTAGACTCCTTGCTGCTTCAACTCCAAGTTGCCCACTCTTGCCTCCCCATAATCTTGTTGACCTGGCTTCAAAGCTTTTTGATTTGACTCATTTGAAGATTAAATATATATTCATCTCCTCCCCACGCCCTTTTCCTGGGAAGGAGCTATCTCACCCCCAAACGCATATCGACTTTATTTTATTTTTTTTTAAGATTTTATTTATTTGAGAGAGAGAATGAGAGAGAGAGCACATGAGAGGAGGGAGGGTCAGAGGGAGAAGCAGACTCCCTGCTGAGCAGGGAGCCTGATGTGGGACTTGATCCCAGGACTCCAGGATCATGACCTGAGCCGAAGGCAGTCGCTTAACCAACTGAGCCACCCAGGTGCCCCGCATATCGACTTTAAACAACAATTTACCACGCCAAGTTATTTCGCATGTGTTTGATTACTTCCTCTATTTTCTCGAACCCTAAAAATGTCTGAATTGCCATACCCTCTGCCTGCTGCTCTGTCATCTTCTCCATCATGTCCCTTTTGTGCACAGCCAATTTTCTGTCTGGGTTAGCTGGATTTCTTAGGACCTTGCTGCTCCAAGTGTGGAGGCGGACCAGCAGCGCCAGCAGCATCTGGGACACACCCCAGACCCAGGGATTGGAACGTGGATTTAACAAGCTCCCCAGGTGATCTGTTTGCTCATTAACGTTGGAGAATCCCGATCTTAGATTATACTTGGTCTGGATTCTGAAGCAGACAGCGATCTTAACTGTTACAGAGATTCCAATGTGGTTTGGAAGCTAAGGTCTGCCAAATTCCAATGCAGCTTGTGACCTGGTTATCTTTTTATTCCTTACTGTAGTGCTTTGAACTACTGTTCCTCCTCTTTCCTCTGTTTCTTTAACTACTTTCCTCCAGCTTCTTCTGCCTTCTCCTTCCTCACAGCCCTGCCTGGCTCCCGGGGCTTCCTTCTCTGCCGGCATTAGGGCTGCCCAGGCAAGGCGGGACTGAGATATCTGGCCACTCACTTCAGTCTAATATATTGGCTTCCCTTTTAATATTCTTTAAGTATCTGATTAACATTTATTTAGTGAAAGTGATGGTATTTTTTTAATTATAGTAAAATACACGTAACATAAAATTTACCATCTTAGCCATTTTTAAATGTAGGGTTCAGCAACATTAAGTATATTTAGACTGTTGTGCAACTGATCTCCAGACCTTCTTCATCTTGTAAAACTGAAACTCTACCTATTAAACAGCTCCTTATTCCTCTCTTGCCCCAGGCCCTGACAACCATTCTCCTACTTTTTTAAACTTTATTGAGGAATAATTGCAAATATAATTGTATATATTTAAAATGTACAATGTGAGGCACCTGGGTGGCTCAGTTGGTTAAGTGTCTGCCTTCGGCTCAGGTCATGATCTCGGGGTCCTGGGATTGAGCCCCGCATCGGGCTCTCTGCTCAGTGGGGAGTCTGCTTCTCCCTCTCCCTTTCTCTCTCTCAAGTAAATAAATAAAACCTAAAAAAAAAAGTACAGTGTGATGATTTGATAGACATATATATTTTAGAACGATTACCAACATTAAAAAAATGAACTCATCCATCACCCCACACAGTAGACAGTTAACTGTGTGTGTGTGTGTGTGTGTGTGTGTTATATCTACTCCCAGCAACTTTCAAATAAATACTATATTATTAGCTAATTAACTATGTTAGCAATACTGTATTATTGCCTATAATGACTGTACATTGCGACCATTTGACTTTGTGTTTCTATGAGTTTAACTGCTCTGGGTACCTCCTACAACTAGTCATACAGTACTTGTCCTTTTGTGATGGGCTTCTTTCATTAGCATAATGTCCTCAAGGTTCATCCGTGTTGTAGCATGTGCCAGAATTTCCTTCCTTGTCAAGGCTGATAATATTGCATTGTATGTGTCTACTGTTTATCTGCTGCTGGCCATTTTGGTTGCTTCCATCTTCTGATTGTTGTGAATAATGCTGCTGTGAACATGGATGTGCAAATAGCTCTTCAGGACCCTGCTTTCAATCCAGAAGTAGAATTGCTGGATCATATGGTTCTACGTTTAATTTTTTGAGGACCCACCATCCTGTTTTCCACAATGGCTGCACCATTTTGCCTTCCCACCTGCAGTGCACGAGGGTTCCCTTTCCTCCACATCCTCATCAGCACTTGCTATTTTCCATTTCTGTGACAGCAGCCCCCAAGTGGGTGTAAAGTGAGGTCTCATTGCATTTCCCTAATGATTAGTGATGTTGAGCATCTTTTCATGTATTTATTAGCAAGTGATGCTTTTTTAATGCAAAATGTGTATCATGTCCTTCATGGCCAATGTAAGTAATTTATTCTGTGCCATTTTCCAAGCCAGACAACTTCTTAGAAGGCATGTTTAAGTGTTTAGATAATAAAATAGTCTACTCATCCTCTGCAAACAGCCTACACCACACATTATTCTGTTTCTGGCTCTGTCAATTTTTGAAGGTTACTCAGGGTTTTCAGAGACTTATCCTCAGGTGGCTGGCTGGAGCGGCCCAGGGTGACAGGCATATGAGTGCCCCTGGTTACTCCACAGAGACTTGTCTACACTGTCAAGGAGTGTAGGAAAGGAAACAATTTATGGTTTACTTTGTTTCTGAGTTATTCCAGCAATGTTTTGATACCCTTTGAATATGGTGGTTCCCTAGGCAGCAGCTCGGCCCACCAGCCCTTTAAGTTGGCTCTGTCTGTATATCTGACATTCAGTGTCCCTAGGAGAGGATCTTAATGGGTTGGCAGATGACTTGCCCCTGGGAGAGAGCAGTCACACCATCCCTCACAGGCCCCCAGAGCCTGGTTTAACCAGGAGCCCCTCTGAGGGGAGCCTTGGGTGGGGTAGGCCTGCTGAGCATCCTCTTCCTGCAAGGTCAGGCTGGGTGAATTTGTGAGTCCCCTTCATGAGGACAGAGATGGGAGGCTGTGAATACTTGTCTGCCACACCGTTTCTTCTCATGTAATTGTCTCACAAATGTTGGCATTTTATCTGACACATCCTGTCTTCTGATGTGAGGGGACAGGGGAGGGAGTAATGCTTTTTTCTATCAAAAGCTTTCCTTGATCTCTGTGCTTAAAAAAAAAAAGTTATTTGATGGGTCTCTTTTCAAAACCCCAGATCTCACTGTAACTCCCACCTTGCTGCAGACCCTTTCTGTCCTAGCCAAAGCCCACTCTTCCCCCTTCACTGTTGCCAGACAGAAAAAGAAGCCTCAGTCCTTGTCACTGAAGAAGATTAAAGAGTTAAGAGTGCAGAGAGAGGCAGGACAGGGTCGACTGCAGGCCGGGCAGTCCCGCTCTGCCTGATCAGTGGAAGGGGCTTCTTTGAAGATTTCCTTTTGCCACATTTGTCAAGGCATTTGGGCCTGACATCAGCAGCGGGCTCCCACACAGAGAGAGTGAGCAGTAAAGGCTCTGTCGGCCAGTCTGAGACGTGATCTCTCCTTGAGACTCCAGCAAGTTGTGTCCCTTTGTTGACAGGTTCAACAGAACCAGAGCAGAGACTGATTTTAGCCACTGAAGCTTAGGCCTCTGGGGGCCCCTTCCGTAAATGGGCTCCATCCCACAGTTGAATGCTTTTGTAACATGTTCAAAAGTAAGATATTTAAGCATGGTTGTTTTTAGACCGTTTCTACTCTACTGTCTTATTTTCCCTGACGTCAGGTGTCAATGGAATGGCCACAGGCTCCCTGGAGATTGAGTTGGGGATACATGTAGTTTGGGTAGATGCATATGGTGGCAATTACTTGCGTGTGGGGTTGAGTTACTGCTAACCACCCAGTGTAGCAACGGGTCCGAGGAATGCCCCCACTCTGCTGCTCATCCACCACTGTTGCAGGGGCACAGCACAGGCTAAAGGAGGGGAATGAGATTTGAAATGTGTGGAGCCAAGAACCTAGACTGTGGAAAATTCTTCCAAATATGAAGTCTTATACAAAAGAATTTTGGTGGAGGTTTCCTTATGTTTGACAACAATCGTCAGCTGGATGTGAAGATGAAAATGTTCCCATTATCGTAATAAAAAGCAAATTTTGGTCAATGATACTAGAGGAAAAACTATTATCTTCTGATTCTTTATATTAAAAATGACATTACAAGATCATTGTTATATGAGGGGAATAATTTTCTATTGCTGCTGCAATATTACCACAAACTTGGTAGCTTAATACAAAATTTATTATCTCATAGTTCTAGATGTCAGAGGTCCAAAGTCATATCACTGGGGTGAAACCAAGACGTTGTCAGGCTGGTGCCTTCTGGAAGGTCTAGGGGAGAATCTGTTTCCTGCCTTTTCCAGCTTCTAGAGACTGCCTGGAATCCTAGGTTCATGGCCCCTTCCTCCATCTTCAAAGCCAGCAATGTAGCATCTGACCAATTTTCCATTATCACATCTCTTTCTCTGACCAGACCCAGGGAAGTTTCTCTGATTTTCAAGGTCTGTTTCCTCAATCACATCTGTAAAAACACTTTTGCCATATAAGGAAACACATTTACATGTTCTAGGGATTAGGATGTGTTGGGGGCCATTACTCTGTCTCCCACAAAGGACAATATTAACAGTTGTAATTTATTGTGATTTCTTTTCTCAGTCCTTCTCACAAATACATCTTCTCTTTAGTACCTAATTCTGTATTTGCAATATGCATTCTTTTTCTTGAAGAAGACCCTCCAGTTGTATAAGCCTCAGACCTCGTATAAGCTGACTCATGGCACCTCTGCTTGCCCATTGACCAAGTCGAGAACTTGAAATTTCCCCCACACTAGCTGGGCAGAGTCTGCTGCGGTGGTTCTGCTCACTGGCCAGCAAGGGAGCCGGGGAAGAGCCGAAGAGGAGAGTGCCTGTGTCTCACACGGTGGCCCCATTGAATCGCCGAGCAAAGTGCAGCATGCCCACGTGCTATAAGGGATGCTCCGATGAACGCCAAGCTCTGTGGGTGGACGTTGGGGGGGAAGGTAGAAGAGCCCCTGAACCATTGCACTGGGAGCTCAGTAAATGTCCTGCTTTGGCAACTGCCACAATGCTTTCTGTTTCAGCCAGTGTGCTCTTTTTGCCTTGTGGGTCCAAGACGATCATGTGCAGTTTCTCCCTGGGATTCTTTTCTGGCCTCAGGATTAACTGAAGTTTCTCTTCTCTCCTGCTGCCTTATGAAAAACACCCATCATTGGAGTCTCCCTTTGACCATTTACTCTGCCCTCTTCATGTCTTCATGCTGCCCCCCACCTCGCCACCTGTGCCACTGGTCACTTGGGTCCCTGAACTTCCTTCTCTCTGCTCTTGACTTTACCTCAACGACAACCCCCACTCTCACTTCCTTAGTGTTGTCTCTTTCCCAAATCTACCTCAGCACCCAGGCGAGGGTTTCTTTCCTGCTCATCTTTCCCATTCTAGCACTTTCCTCTTCCTGCTCTGGTGAGAATTTTCTCCTCCACCTCCAGACATCTCTGCTAAACTTGGCAACCCACCAGGCAACATCATGGGCCTTCCACTGGGCATTTCTTTCTTCCCTGCACACAAAGACAGCCGCTCTCCATGTCTATACCCGGTATCTAGCCTGGATGTATCCAGAGCATGGCTCACAGTCTCTCAATAGCTGGCTCCAAGGGTCACTAGTGGATGGCTTCCCACCCCTCCCTCTGCCGCAAAGTAGACTCTCTCCCCAGCACCTCATTTTCACACATTCCTTCTGCAGGGGAGGAGTGTGAATATTCACACACTTCTCTGATCTTCTTGGTCTTTCATCACGATCAGCCATCTACCCCATACCGTCCAGGTTTGTGTAAACACGCACTCCTAGTGTGCTCTCACAGCTCAATCCCCCTTGCTCAGCAGATGCTGAGGTCTATGGACAGGGTCTCATTTGGCCTCATTTTGGAGCCTGAAGCTGCTCAACCAGCACCGTGCAGGGTGAGCCTCCTGTAGCCACTGTCCTCCAAGGTCAAAGCCCACCCAGGGACCATGAAGTTATCCTCCAATGCTACCTCTGCAGTCCTCCTCCGGCCCCAAATGGGGATCCTCTCCTTCCATAGCAGAAACTGAACTCCACATTTCTTATAGATTTCCCCTCCATTATCACCCTGGGACGCACCACTCCCCTTCCTTTCTCCCCAAGTTCAGACCTGTCCTTCCTGTAGTGCATGTTCTCCAGCATGCTCAGATTACCAAGCCCAGTGAGGAACAGGTGCAACCCTCAGAGCAAGCCCAGCTGGATTCAGTTGAAACTGCATGTTTAATTAGTCT
Organism: Eumetopias jubatus; assembly: GCF_037043125.1. Classification (NCBI taxonomy): domain Eukaryota; kingdom Metazoa; phylum Chordata; class Mammalia; order Carnivora; family Otariidae; genus Eumetopias; species Eumetopias jubatus. The sequence goes on from NW_028274807.1 coordinate 64,498,213, forward strand.
TATTAAATTCACATGAACAAGAGATGTGGCTGGCACATAACGGTCACCCAGGCACTGTCATTTTCCTGTCCACAGGGCACCATGCTGGAAGGACTGATGTAAGGGGGAAGTAGGGTCAGAATTGCAGGCATCAGCTGGTATCCCCATCTACCCCAGGTCAGATCTATTTCTAACAGATCTCTAGGGGTTCTGTTTCCATTATCTCTTGCCATGTAACAAACCTCCCCAAAACTTACCGGATTAAACCAGCCACCATTATATTTTCTGCCATGATTCTGTGTTGACAGAGCTCAGCCAGGAGTCCTGCTCCATGGCATCAGCTGGATGCTTAGCTGGGCTGGGACATCCACAAGAGCTTGCTCTCTTGTCTGGAGCTTGGTGGGGAGGGCTGGAAGGCCGGGGCAAATGGGCCTCTCTCATCTTGTCATGTCAGGGCTTTCCCTCTTCACATGGCCTCTCTGCATGGTCCCTTTGGGTGGTAACCCCAGCAGCATAGCTAAACTTTCTCACGTGGTGGGTTAGGGCTCCCCCAAAGGGCAGAAGCAGAAGCTACAAGGCCTTTTTGTGGCTTTGCCCAACTGGCACAGTGTCATTTCTCTACAATTCTATTGGTTAAAGCAAGTCACAGGCCACCCCAGATTCTTCGTGCAAGAGGACTGCACTAGGGTGCGGGCCCCAGGAGGTGTGGTTCGTTGGGAGCCAACTTTGGAGCAAAGCCGTCATGGGTTCTCTTAACTGGGGCTTCATAAAGATGTAACTACAGAATGTACCAGATCTGTTTATTTAACAGTAAACTCAGGCAAAACAAAGTAAAAGTTACACAAATGCTATGAAGTGAGACTCTGGCATTAATTCTAATACCTCCTCCTTACAGAGTTGGAGAATGTTATCAGTCAGACACAGTGTAAGTAAACGTTTCCTCCACTTTGTCCCTTGGCAGACAATTCTTTGAATGTCTTAATTCTGCTGTAAGTTGTTTTTGCTGGCTCTTGCTCATGGTGCCATGTTAGTGTTTGATTCCTGATTTGGGAGGTTTTGCTCGTATTTCTTGAAAATTATTTGTGTGATTCTTTGTGCCTCAGTGGAAAGTGGTCCCCTAGAGAGGAGTGTGTCTGCTTCTGTAAGTGTCCAGGAGCACTACCCACCCAAGATTTCTTTAAATCAAATCCTTAGCTTCAGGTTTTTGGGAGCACTCTAAGTATACCTTTTGTCTGCAAGCCCATATGAGGTCAGGATCATGATTTGAAAAACCAGGGGCGATTCCCCCTGCACCTGTTCAGTTCAAGTTTCCCATCAGCCTATTTTATATGCAGTTTTCTGGAAGAAGGGTTGCGGGACAGATTAATTTCTAATTCATTTTTACAGGCAGACTGTTTGCTTTCATCTCTCATGCTCTGGAAATAGAAACTTTTGTTGAAATTTTACTGAAAGTTTTATTTGGGGTTAAGAAAAGGCAACATCATCTGTGGTGTGGTGGCCCTAGGCAATCAGTGCCCAGAGAGGCTTTTGGGGGGCGTCATGAACAGGACAGCTCCTCATTTCTGCTCACCCACCTCTGTGCTCATTCCAAGTATAGAATTCAAGGCACACTCTCAAGGTGAACGTTCCCTGGGGCGAGCATCTCAACCACAAGTCTACTCACGGGTACAAGTTCTTTGAGTACTCACTTATGCCCCAGCTTGACTGGGATGTGGGCCCTTGTCTTCCTGCATGCTCGGAGCCTGGCTCCTCTCTGTCTTGCTCCCCATTTGCTTGGTTACTCAGTTGAAAACTGCCTTTCTGCCCCGCCTTTTCAGCTTTCTCTGGGAACTTGGGCCACCACATGCCTGAGAGGCTGTCTCCCCTGGGTTTCCCCAGTCCCAGAACCATCTCCAACAAGTGGCCTGTCCCCTGGGCCTCTGACCAGGTCATGGGCTCCTAATCTCAGTCCATTTAAGAATTGTTTCTGTGACCCCACCCAGGCAGCCTATTCTTTTTCCTTCTCATTTCTTTCTCGGAATCTTCTCTTGCCGTGTTCTTGTTCACATGTGCTTTCCTGCAGGGCCCTATTATTGCATACACACCTCCACCGTGACATCTCTCCTGATAACGAATACTAACCCCACCCCCAGTTCTCCCATGGTTCAGCTCTTGGGTCCACAGAATCAAATGTGAGCGGCACACGGGGAGGATTGTCTCAGCACATCTCTGTCCGGCCCCTTCATTCCCTGTGGTTTTTTCACTTCTAGCCCAAGAGGCCTGGAAGCCAACCTGGAGGTGAGACCTGGAGAAAGCTGGAAACATGCTGACCTTGTGTCCTACGAAGCAAATGCAGCTCCTGGGAAGCCTGCCGTTAGTGCAGATGAGGGAGATGGGGGTCCCCAAATCTGCCGTGTATGCGGGGATAAGGCAACTGGTTACCACTTCAATGTCATGACATGTGAAGGATGCAAGGGCTTTTTCAGGTAGAGTTACCAGCCAGCAGTCACCCACCTGCCACCCTGACACACTGGGTCACATCTAACTGGGGTTCTGCCACTAGCTCACTGGGCACTGCTTTAGGGCCTCAGCTTGACCCATCCTGGGTTCAGAGTATGGGGCAGTGGCCAATTCAAAAGCCTCCTACTGTTTCAGGAGAGTCATGAATATCTCAGAGAATTTCTTGATCTTCCATCTTCCTATCTTACCTGGGAAAGGGCCCCTTCCATTAAGATACCCCTTTTGTTTCTCCATGTGTTCTTGAATAAAATGGAAAATCAGTTCATAAAAGAAGAAAGAATCTGAAAAGCCAAAATGCAAGCGCTCAAATCAGCTGTAGGGAGTGGTTGTTAAGCAAAGAATGGCATAAAATAAAAGAAGAATAGGACAAAACAGTCTCATCTAGAAACAGGCAAACAGGGAGGTCAAAAACTTAAGGACTGAAAAGTACCAGCTCACAGCAAGAGAGGCCTGCACACAGGGTTCACACTGTCCCAATGAAGAAAGAGTAAAGCCCAAAGCCCAAAGCGGGGCTCAGATCAAGAGGAAAAGAAGCCGGCCAGGAAAGGCGGGAAGCAGAGAAAGAATGTGTGTAGAGTTGGCAGCCTGCCCTCAGGGAGGGCCGGGTAGGGGGAGCACAGCTCCCACCTAAGGGCCCACTTGGGACCCTCAGGAGCTCCCAGGACAGCCAGCCTGACGTGGCCGTCTGCAGAGTTCTTGGTGGCCGGACATGTGACTGGAAATGGCCCCTAGAGCCAGGACCCACCCTACAATCCCTCAGATGGGCTGCCAGTCAGCATGCCGTGGGGGGGTGGGGAGGGGAGCGGGGCAGAACCTACCGGAGGACCTCCAGGGAGGCGCTGCGGCAGCTGCGCGTCGCCCAAGTGAAGAGGCCCTGGCTTTGGGAGCTGCTCTCAGGTCCCACGGGGTTTGGTGGGTCTAGTGCAGGTCCAGAAGCAACCATGTCGTCGGCAGCCACGTTCCAGCAAGAGATGAACATCTGTGTCGGGCGGAGTACAACAGGGTCCAGAGGGAAGCGTAGCTTGGCGCCCCCTGGCCTAGGAAGCCTGGGTGTTCCCCGAACCTGCCTTTCGCTCTTTGTTCTCTCACAGAAGAGCCATGAAACGCAACACCCGGCTGAGGTGCCCCTTCCGGAAGGGCACCTGCGAAATCACCCGGAAGACCCGGCGCCAATGCCAGGCCTGCCGCCTCCGCAAGTGCCTGGAGAGCGGCATGAAGAAAGAGAGTGAGCAGCGGGAAGTGCCCTGGGCGGGCGCGGGCACAAGTGCGGGCACAAGTGCGGGCACAAGTGCGGGCACAAGTGCGGGCACAAGTGCGGGCACAAGTGCGGGCACAAGTGCGGGCACAAGTGCGGGCACAAGTGCGGGCGCATGCGCGGACCGGGGCGCATGCGCTCCGTGAGCCTGGGACAGGTGTGCGGGGGGAGGGGGCAAGTGGGAAGGAAGCGTGGGAATGTGTACGCGCACGTGTGCAGACACGCACCATGGGTGTGCACATGCGTGTGGCCTGTGTGCAACAGGCAGACTCAGGGAGGAGAGCTTGTGGGCCACCTGCCTACACCACCACCACCACCGGCCGATCCTGGAGGGACCTGACAGATGCAGTGCATCTTTATTCTGTCCTCCGGAGGTGTGGTGGGCAGCTCATGCTCCTTTTTCCTCTCAGGTGCCCCTGCGTGATTCTTTTGTCGCCTTCATAATTGTCCTCATGGTGGTTTAGCCAAATTGGGCGAGGTGAATTGGGGAGAAGGAAGCCAAAGACACCTTCCAGCAGCTAGTGCCCATCAGCCACCCAAACCTGGTGTCCTACAGAGGAACAATTTGCAGACAGGTGACATAGGGTGATCTCATTCTACCTGTGTATACCTTTGGTGTATAAATGTGCTTCCAGGTCACTCTGAGATTAAAGCTGTTGGGGAAAATGCTGGAAGCTTCCAGTGCATGTTTGTCTCCACTGATCACAGAGTGGGCAGCCTCTTTCAGGGGACCAGTTCCCTGGGCGTGTGGACAGGCCCTCACATGGCTGTCCCTGCCGTTCCTTGCACCAACCCCCACCTCTTTGCTCTGCACCTGTAAGCGGGCTCCAGAAATCCACGGAAGGCCCTAAGGCTCCAGGCTAGACAGGAAGTGGCTGGAGTTGACATTTCTTGCTAAGCAGTAACCCCAGCTCTCTAGCGTGTTGGAGACCCAGATGCCTCGGGGGGGGGGGAACTCTGAGGAGTCTGCTTGGTATCTGATCCACCAAAGAAGACTACTATCAGGTGCCACTGACTGCCCACTTATGTGCCAGGAGCTCTGCTAGGCACTTTGCACACCATGCCTACTCGTGGCAGCAGCGTGAGGGGAGCACTGTTGCTCCAGCTTATGAAGAAGGAAACTGAAGCCTGGAGAGGTTAAGGAGCTTGCTCAAGGTCACCGCTAGTGAGTGGCAAAGCTATCACTCAAACCCAGCACCTTTTGATTCTGCAGCTCGAGCTCTTCCCACGGTTACACAAAATTGTCACAAACCCACTGCCTTGGGCAGCACACCAGCTTCACCTCGTTCTCTGTGCTTAACCCAGGGTTTCTCCAGGGGAGCCCACGGTCTAGGCCAGGGTGGGTTTTTTTGTCACCAGCACATCTCCCCCCCGCCCCCCCCGCCCAGCTGCCTGGGGAGGGTCACCAAGGGCAGCCAAGCTCCTGCAGGTGCCTGAGCCTGTTTCTGGTTATCCTGGCAGTGATCATGTCGGACGCGGCCGTGGAGCAGAGGCGGGCTTTGATCAGGAGGAAGAAGAGAGAACGGATGGGCATTCAGCCCCTGGGAACCAAGGGGCTGACTGAAGAGCAGTGGACAATGATCAGAGAGCTGATGGATGCTCAGATGAAAACCTTCGACACCACCTTCTCCAATTTCAAGAATTTCCGGGTATGAGGCTTTCTCGAGTTGGCTCAGCCATTATGCTAGCTCCTCAAAACCCCAGTCCCATTCCCAGGAGTTCTTAAAGAACCCCTAGGTGATTCTGACACACGCTCAGGTTTGAGAATCTCTGTTCTCTCCTTCCATGGCAGGTAGCAAGTGGGGCTGAGCCAGAAACAGAGTTTTGGAAGCTGAGTTGCTCCAGGGTGGTTGGCCTTTGGGGCTTTATGAGGACAGGGTCAGGACCTGTTGGGGGTCTGGCATTTGTGAACGGGTTTTACAGATCTAAGACACATTTGTGATCTCAGCAACGTGAGCCGTGTCTGATCCCGGTGCTCTCTTCCTGCTCTGTGCTCACAGGCATCTCAGGTGGCCAGCTCCACTCAGAGAGCTGGCAGCCAGTGTCTGTTCTTTCCATCTGTGGCTCCCACAACCTCCTTTTTAAGTCAGGGATGCTTGGGACACACCCATAGGTGGAGACCCCTTACATTCCACTGGGCAGAGAGCAAACCCATTCCTGACCAGGCAGGGATGTGAGGGAACATTGATACACAGATCCAGAAAGCGCACCACCTGACATGTGTGTGCATGTGCATGCATTTGTGTGTGTGTGCATGCCTGCACTTGCGCATCCTCTCAGGCTGCAGCTGTGGCCGTGAGCCCTCCTGGGCCTGTGTAGGAACCTGTTTGGGAGAATATATGCCGTCTGTCCTATCCTCTCTCCGCCTCCCGACTCTGCCCCAGCTGCCAGAAGTGCCCAGCAGTGGTCGCGAGGTTCCGGAATCTCTGCAGACTCCAGTGGGGCAAGAAGCTGCCAAGTGGAGACAGATCAGGGCAGACCTGTGCTCGCTGAAGGTCTCTCTGCGGCTGTGCCGGGAGGACGGCAGTGTCTGGAACTACAGACCCCACGCTGACAGCAGCGGGAGAGAGATCTTTTCCCTGCTGCCCCACATGGCTGACATGTCAACCTACATGTTCAAAGGCATCATCAACTTTGCCAAATTCATCTCCCACTTCAGGTAGGACCCACCGGCGGGCTGGGTGGGTATGGAGAGGAGAATGCAGTGGCCAGCAGGTTCAAAGGGTCTAGGGTGGATTCCTCTGAATTTGGGCGATATTGTTGTCAAAAGACCCTCCTTAATCTCCACCTACCCTACCCATCAGTAGGCAGAGGGCAGGTTAGATTCCAGGAGCCCCTGTGGGCCTTATTTAATGGAGGAAGGATGGCCATGGGTCAGATGATAGCCAGTTAGGTCAAGGGAGTAAGAGAAAGGCCTGCTTGCATGTGTGGATCTTGGCAGATCCCCACTGACATCCGAAGACCCGCAAGGTAATATCAAGGTATGAGGTTACTTGCCATTTCTTGTGAGCACAGTTGTGAGCACAGTTCCCCCTGGAGGTATGCATTACTACTGCCTTCATTCTGCAAATAGAAAACTGAGGTTCACCGAGGTCCAGGAACTTGCACAGGGTCGCAGTTAATTAGAGGGGGCAGATTTGGAAGCAGAGAGCACAGAGTTCAAAGACAGCTACCCGCCAGGTCCTGAGCCAGGCACTGGGAAACCTGAGAGAATAAGCTCAACTTGCTGAGATTATGGATCTAAAAGAAGGGGGGTGGTGCAGAAAAGAAGGGAGCGAATTTCTGAGGAGACCGACGACAGGCAGGGGGCCCCTCAAGAGCCAGCCTAAATGTCCTCCCTTCTGGGCTCCTACTGGAAATGCCCCTCAGTGGGGAGTCGGGGCCTCTCAGCTTGGGAGGGGAATCAGCCTAACCCTGAATGAGAGGAGGCCGCTGGTCTGTGTGGAAGCTGGCACCCCCCCATCCTTGCTGCCAGGGACTTGCCCATCGAGGACCAGATCTCCTTGCTAAAGGGGGCCACCTTTGAGCTGTGCCAGCTGAGATTCAACACGGTGTTCAATGCCGAGACGGGAACCTGGGAGTGTGGCCGGCTGTCCTACTGCTTGGAAGACCCTGCAGGTGCCCGCGAGCCACCCGCCTGCCCCAGCGGAGGGGGGCAAACACATGTGTGGAGGGAGGAGAAGCGCCGCACCAGGATATGCAGGTCCTAGGGTTGCAGGGCAGAGACCCGGCGATGGGAAAAAAGACCCCCGTGAGGGAAGGCTGAGAAGTTTGCCCCTCCACCCTCTACCCACCTACAGGTGGCTTCCAGCAGCTTCTCCTGGAGCCCGTGCTGAAGTTCCACTACAGGCTGAAGAAGCTGCAGCTGCATAAGGAGGAGTATGTGCTGATGCAGGCCATCTCTCTTTTCTCCCCAGGTGATGACCCCACCTGTCCTTCCTGGCCCTCCTCCCCACCCCCCCAACTCCTGCTTGCTTGCACCCCGCCTCAGCTATAGCTGGAGGAGGCAGCAGGCCCACCCCTGCCCTCCCCAGATGGCCTTGCCCCCATTCACTGCCTAGCCAGGAGGGGGCCCCTGACTGGCTTTCCTTGGGTCAGTAGGGTGAGGCACCCTCCGAGTGCTACCCTCCCTTCCCTGCCTGTGTGCTTCTGGCTCCGGAAGGTGGTTGGCTGGCCATTTGCCTGCTCTGGGCCGGACTGATCTTGTCTTTGCCCCCACGGCCTTGCTGGCACCACACTGTCTTCCCCTCCCCACCAGACCGCCCAGGTGTGGTGCAGCGTAGCGTGGTGGACCAGCTGCAGGAGAGATTTGCCATCGCCCTGAAGGCCTACATTGAGTGCAGTCGGCCCCAGCCTGCCCACCGGTGAGCAGCAAGCAGGGAGGGTGTGAGGGGGTCCCTCCAGAAGCCCCGTCCTCTAGGCCCCCTGCCTGTTCTGGGCCTCTTGGAGAGGGCAGACTGGAGCCGCTCCTGGGGCAGCCTCTGGCCCGGTCAGCCTGAGCTCCAGCCCAACAATGGAGAAACCTGAGGGGGGCCAGAGGCCATGCCCAGCCATTGACATTGCTCCCTGAGGCACAGCTCCTGTCTGCCCTTTTCCACTCCTGTTAGCAAGGACGGGAACAGCTAGGTACTCCCCTGAGTCTCCTACGGGCTCTTCTAGCAATAGCCAGCAGTAATTAGCATGGTAGTGAAGATAACCATGACAACAACAATGATGGTAATAATAAATTTGCACTGCGGAGTGCCGGCCCTGGTACCAAGCAGTTTACATGTATTGTCCCCTTTAATCTTGAACATAGCCCCCACGAAATGGGTGCCAGGATACCCTGTGAGGGGCTGGAGGCTCAGGGCGACTGCCTCAGGGTCCCCAGCTAGATAGGCAGGATCTGGAGCTGGCCGTGGGCGGACAGCACCCTTTTGAGCGCTACCTGATCACCTCCAGGAACGAGCACAAGCACACAGGGTAGGAGGCTCCTTAGTTTGTTCTGGTCACAATCAAAGGAGGAAGGCTGCTCAGGGGTTTCCATCCCTTCACTGCCTCTGAGCAGCCCCACGGGCCCGGGCCGTGAGGGGTGAAGTCCTGCACAGGGTGCACTGGCTGGCCTTCAAGCCTCAAGTCCTTTACTTGGCCCGCTTTGACTTTATTTTGAGCTCAGCCTCTGGGCCATCTCTTGATTTGCTTGGTCCTCCCCTGTGTGGAGCCAGGAGGCATCATGCAGAAACTAAGGCGTGAGGTTTGTCTCAGACGCTAGATCCCAGGCTAGATCCTGGAAGGATCTGCAGGGCCGCCTGTAGTCCCTGCCTCCACAACTGCTCTGCTTGGCCCTGACCCACAGCCATTCGCCAAGGCAGTGAATCCCCTCCACCCCCAAGATTGCCCTCTGTGCCCGGCCCCCACAATGCCTGGATCTTCCCATGGAGGTGTCTGTGTCCGAGGACTCCAGCCCAGGGCGTGAGGGGCCAGCGAGGAGTGCAAGTCCACGCCCCAGCTCCCCCAAGCCTGCTCTGCCCTTCTCATCCACAGACTAAGAGAAGCTTAAGGAATGCAACTGAGCCTGTCTCTTGGCTTGCCTGAGATGTTCTAAGAGTAATAGCCCCAAACTTGTGCAACTTCAAAGCAGTCCCAGGGTTGGTGGATGGGGGCAAGGGTGGGCAGCACCCCCAAATTTTCCTCTGGCTGGCCTGCAGGTTCCTGTTCCTGAAGATCATGGCCATGCTCACCGAGCTTCGCAGCATCAATGCCCAGCACACCCAGAGGCTGCTGCGCATCCAGGACATACACCCCTTCGCTAGCCCCCTCATGCGGGAGTTGTTTGGCATCACAGATGGCTGAGCAGCTGCCTCCCTGGGAGAGCCTCCGAGGGGCAGCCTGAGCCAGAGCCCTGCCCTTGGAGCTGCCATTCCTGGAACTAGATAGATAGATACTGCTGAGAGCTGACAATGCCCTACAGGTCCTCCCTCCGCGGGGAACTCACAACCATTCCTCAGGAAAGGGACGAGGGTCTCCCCAGGCCCCAGCCCAGTCTGTGGAGAGTGAAGCCATAGAAACTTTGATGGAGAGTGCACCGGCCTATAGGCCAGGCCCATCCAGAGGCAAGACCACCCTCCCCTTAGAAATGGCCCTGTGGTCTGAGCATCTAGTGTCATGGTAGGAGAGGGGAAGTGTCTGTGAGAGAAGCCAGAAGGCCTACAGCAAACGTCAGAGGCTTGTCAAGACCTTTGTGTCTATTCTTTCTTCCTTCTGTGTCCTTCATTCTGTGTCTCTGCACCCGTGCAAACACACTAGCAAGCACCAACAGTATGCAGCGTGCTGTGGGCTGTGCGCCGACTCAGACATAGTTCCGGACCTCCAAGACTTTAAAAGTTCAACTTGAGGGCGCCTGGGTGGCTCAGTTGGTTAAGCGACTGCCTTCGGCTCAGGTCATGATCCTGGAGTCCCGGGGTCGAGTCCCACATAGGGCTCCCTGCTCAGCAGGGAGTCTGCTTCTCCCTCTGACCCTCTTCCCTCTCGTGCTCTCTGTCTCTCATTCTCTCTCTCTCAAATAAATAAATAAAATCTTTAAAAAAAAAAAAGTTCAACTTGAGAAAACAAAGCAGAAACACAAAGAACTTTGAGCCAAAGAAGTGGTAAGGGCCATAAGAAGCACAAGGAATTTCTTCCTGTGAACGCTGAGCTGTGTGGGCTTTCTGAGGGACCAAGTGAGGGACCTCTGGAACATATGTTCATGGGAGGAAGGGCACTAACTGGCCGTGTGCACATGCGTGTGACTTAGTGTGTGTCTGCTCCACGTCTGACCCGGGGATTGGGTTTGCCCCCGCAGCTGGAACACTGGGGTGCTCTCTGTGACAGGTTGTGTTGAGAGGCAGTTAATAAACATCCTAGCTATGCATGCACTGTATCTTCCTGTTTACACATCTATTTTGAAAGCTAAAGAAAATGACAATGGTTGCTTTGTTTATAGCCATTTTGAGTGAAAATGTTTTTGCTCTTGGTGCAAATTACATTTTGACTAATATTACATAAGGCATTCTACACATAAGGACAAGACTTAGCAAATATATTCATGAGTTTAGTGCCAAATCAAGGCAAGAGGATTTAAATAATTAATTTTTGGCTAGAGTTTTAAACCTTTTTTTGCCTTCTTTTCTTGGGGAAAAAATGTGGGGGTGGGAAAATAGAAATATTATTATATAATATACATATCTATTTCTTCACTACTTGTTTTACTATTGCCCTTTACACATCTGACGGCTGTTGGTGTTGGTGTAAAAACAAAAATGATTTAACTTGGTTTGTTCATAAAATTATCCCATATAAAAATCCATATAAAAATGATACACCCCACAATATGGTATATGTGTTGGTATATATATATACCAAAATTAAAAATGTAGTTAGTAATTGAATTTTAAATGTCTAATGTTTTGAGGCAAATGAGGCTGCAAGTTAACTGAATTTTAAGGAACACTTGTTTAGCTTTTACCATTTTACAAAAAGCAGGCCAAACTTTGAGAACATAAGAAATTGTTGACATTGTAAATCAAAGCAAGCAAACATATTCCTTGCTATCTCCCCAGATTTACCAGCCTCTTCTGCATTAAGGATATAGAACACACTCATTTTTAGAAAAGAAACTGGGAGGAAAAAAGAGCTTCTCTCTCCGAATACAATGAATACAGATTTTGTTCCCAGGAATTTTGTCTCATTACACTCATTGGGAAATAGGAATTTTATTCAACTGTATTCATAAATCATATGCATCTCCTCTTCCCCATTGAAATAATTTTGAATGTGCTATTCATTCAAGAGCCCAAAATTGTTAAATATAGGCTACAGTAAGCCAAAATTAAGATAGGATGTAAACTCCCATGTCCTGGTATTGATTTTAAAAATACCTGCGTAGCTGAATGGATATGTACAGAGGATTTCTATATCATATAAAAATTATTGTAGTCCAAGTGTAGTTAAGATTCAAGGTGAGATACACCAAATTGCTCACACAGGATACTTCAATAGTTTTGTGGATCTTGACTTTATAGGGCTAGGAGCCAGATTCCACTTTGCTCCTCTCAAACGTTTGGATTGCTCCATTACTCCCTTTTCTGAGCCTTTGAACATACAGAACTGTCAGTTTCTAGGCATCTCTGTGGCTGCTGTGCATTTTCTAGGTCTTGTCTCAGGTGAGGATGGAGTCTGTCTGCAAAGCTCAGGAGAAAAGCCCTTCTAAGTAAGTACTGCTTGCCTTCTGGCCCCCTCATTAGCCAGAGGCACTCAACAGCTAATCTCTATCCGGCCCAGACATTAAGGATCCAATGAAAGCATTGACATCAACAAGTTTTCTTGTGGGAAGGCTGGGTGGCCTCTCCTTTCTAGAGAAGAGGATGTAAAGAGAAACATTGGATTGGCCATCCCTTCCCAGCTTCTAACAACTCGTGGGCCTCATCATGCCATGTTACACAGCAGCTTCCGTTTCCTCCAGACCTGTTCCCTTAACATGCCCACAGCGCTCCTAAGTCTGAAGGTGCTGGTGAGCAGATGAATATTTTACACCTGAGAAATGGGTGGCTGTATCATCACTCTGGGTCACTTCCTTTCACAAACTTCTCCATGAAGAGCAGCTCTGCAACCTGACCCCTCCCTTTCCTCACTACTCTTTCTAGAACACCTATGAAATGGCCTCCACTACCACTGTTCTCCTGAAATGTGATCCAAAGGACAGGTTGGTCGGTACTTTTTGGAAGACCTTCAAAACTAAAAATGCAGTCTTTCAGGCTTTAAGTTAAAAGGGCATCTTGCTCAATTGCAACTCAAATAGGGCAGGAAATATAATAGTAGTGAATCCCAAACAAATGCACTTCAGTGCCATCAGGAGGCCCATCCCACAAGCGCTATCTTTATGTTTGCATTGTTCCCTTCTTCTCCCCAACCCCCTGCAACTGGTAAACATGTTTTAACTATTTTTCAAATATTGGCCAACCCCACCGCCACAATAAATAAAATGAGCAAATAAACAGAGGAGCAGACTTTATCCAATATAAATTTGTTTTTATTGAAGCAGCAGTCACATGACTTTATATCTAGCCTTTAGATTAGGCCTGACAGAGTGAGCCAGCCCTAAAAAAATGTTTCTTTTTGCACTAAGAGACATAACATGTTTACATACATCATCCAGTATTGGAAATGAGCAGATTCAAACACAACATGTGTTGGTTACCTGGGAGGTACAACCCCACGGTTTGTGGTGTTCATATATTTTACAGATACTCCCAAAGACCATTACTAATGGGATGAAAGTTAAAAGAAAATACAGCTACACCAAACCATGAACACAGTAATCAAAGACAGCAGCTTATACACGTTTTAAAAAATTTGTCCCTTTCAAGGACGTTTTCTTTCTTTTCAAAGCAGTGTCTGCAAAGCTTCCTCTACATCAAATCCAAAGGTTTCCAAGATGGAAGCTGCACCTCTTGGGGCTATACAATGGAATAAGGTCATTTAAAGAACGAGAACTGGTGTTCATATCTTGGTTTCATAATAAAGATCCATGTTTCTCTAATTGGAGGAACGGAGATGGTGATGTGACTACATATTGCAGTAGCAAAATAGGGTAAAGAAAAGAGGGTTGGGTACTGAAATAAAGACCACACACTTGTGAATTTTAATTTCATTTCCAGGCTAACCTACTTTTTATTTAATGCAAATTACAGTACCAGTTAACTATTTCCAAACCAAGTCACATAGAACGAAATGTATTTACAAGGGAATGGGGAAGGGAAAAAAAACATTGAGCATACTTTTCACAAAAAAGTTTATATTTAAAATGAAAAAAAAATCAGTCACAGAGGCATTCAAGTAGTAATAATGTTATACAGATTTTGCTTTTCTTTTATATCAAGACAGATTTGCACAAGTGTTTGCAAGTTTGTATACAACCCACAGTCCTTTATATATATATATATATATATAATAAATTTTGTTTAGATTTGTTTTTAAGATGGAAGTGGTCACGCTAATTGGTATGTGTACAGGCCCAAGTGATCCATCGGCAACACATTTATAAATGCAAATTTTACAGGCAAGCACATTTTCATACATTTATCTGTATCTGCCTGTAGACAGATATAGTAAGAAAAAAAAACTTAAAAATGAACACAAGGAAGTCTACTTTGTCAAGCTAACCCCTTATGTACTGGTTGTCATTTTGCTTTTATTGCAGAGGTGCAAAACGGAGCAACAAACTTGAATAAAATGTCATAACCCTTGTGAAAATAATCCAAACCCCAGGGATTACTTTCAAAGCCTCTCAAACGCAGACCTTAGTCTGGGACTCTACTCTGCTTCTAGTTGTCGTATTTTCAGTGGCTCAGGTTTCTACCAGAATATTGTAAAGCATGCTTAGTTTATTTTTCTATATAGGGGAGAAAGTGTTCAGCTCTGCGATTAGATGATCACTAACATGAACAATAGAAATCAGATACAATTTTGGTTTAAAACAAAGGAAAAAAACCCCCAAACTCCTGGGGATCTGGCATTGGCCAAGCTTCCTTTGGAAGATTCCAAAGTTAAATCCCTTAAAAAGGAAAGGGAAAAAGAAATGAAATGCCAGTGTCTTTATATCCACAGGAATAGAGAATACAATAGTCCTCTCAGAAACCTTTGTATTGGTGCAGACAATATGACTGGTTAGGCAGGCTTTGTTAAAACACAAACCAAAAATATGTCTAAAAATTAAGAGGACTTAAAAAACGGACACAACATGTCTGGAAAGAAGGTGCAGTCTTCTGCCTTGCTGGAATGAACACACGATGTTTCAAAAAATAGCAACCTTTGGTTTGGTAAAGTTTGTTTTTTCTTCTACTCAAGACATCTTATATGGAGTACTTGGAGGCAAAACAAATGATTTTGATTTTTTTCTTTCAAAAAAGGCCTTCATGATGGGCACACAGTAAGAATTAAACTTATTTTTAAAGAAGGAAATGAAAATGACGTTTCACTGAACAGGGGGCGAGGGGGCAGGAGGGAGGGGATGGGCTGAGTTCCCTTGTTAACACGACAGTCCTCTCGGCTCGGTGGCGCTCGGGGCAGTAACCGCTAGTAACTGCACTAGAGCATTGTAGACCACTGACGGAGCAGAACCTGATACTATTAAGAAACTTGGATTTATAAAAACCAACTGTCTCTCTCTCTTTCATTTGGGAAGGAAGTGGATAAGGGGGAGAGAGCATGGAAGGCTCCTGGAATCTGCTGTCTGTAAGATCCATGGTTGGGACTTGGGGAAGAGATGAGCAAACTTGAATCTATTCAGTCTCTTCCAGCTCTAGGGCTCCCTGGCACGACACAAAGTCCCTGGATGGACTAAGTATGAAATGAAACCGGTCACTGCTACTGACTGAGGAGGAAACAGCTGCTCAGAACCAAAACAAAGGCAGGGCTTAAATGAAGTGAGATCATGAACACGGTTTCCTCTTTCCACTCCTGAGCATGGTATCACTGAAATTAACTGTGGAAGGGGCAAAGACACTGTTAGGCGTGAGTTATTATTTCAAAGGGAAAGGGGTAGGACAGGAGACACGGATAGAAAAACCAATTAAAATTTGAAAAATGAAAAATAAAAACAAAAAACAAACACATGGAAGCGAAGGCACTCCAAACTATATAGATACACTATACATTGCTAGAGTTATTGTTACAATAATACAGGCCGGTACCTACTGTACAGAGTTAAAACTATATGGCTTTAAAAAGCTCGTCTACATTTTGTCTGATTATTAAACAGAATCACTGCCCTGAACAGTAACTTTTTGCTCATTAATTAACAGTTCCTGGGTCCACATATTTACATACAAAACAATAAAACTTAAATTTAAAAACATTGAAAGAAAAGATAATGTACAAGCTTGAATTTGGTGAGGAGCTTTTTATTATTATTATTATTATTTACAAAAAGATATTCAGAGACCTGGATCTCACTTGTATAAAAGAGTTCTGTGATACCGCCATGATCCTTGAGAAAGAAAAATCATACACCTCAGCCCTCACACACATACACACAGGAATGAAAGAAAAGCATCTGACTTTTCTCTCTTCTTCTCTTACCCCATTTATGGGGGCAAAGGAGGGGGGAGTGTTTCCTAAAACAAGCACAGATTTTTATGGACTCTAGCAAATATACCAAGTCCAGAGTAGTGTCTGTGTCCAAATGTTTGGCTGGGCAGTTTGGTGTGACAGCAGGTCCACTTCTCTGTCATAGACCTGCTGTTCAGCTTTTTTATAAATCCTTTCTGAAAATGGTCTACCAAAGCCATTCCCTTTAGGAATTACCCGGCCAAATACTTTGATTCAGACTTCTTTCAAAGCTTAATTAGCTCTCAGAAGCGCATTATGAAATGTAAAGGTCAATTTGTTCGATTTGGTTTGACTGCATGTGTTTCCTTTCTCATGAACTCGGATATAACCAGAGGTTTGAGAAACCCCTTTTGTGGCCTAAGAGCTCAGCTAAACAGTGAGTGAAAACTAAGATGGCTCACAGTTGCCCTTCTGGGTACTGGTTCACTTCAGCAGGCAGTAGGACTCTCTTGGAGAGTCGCACGCACTTGGTAAAGAAGCAGGACAGGGTACCGGGGCCTGCGTTGAGGGCTGCCAGGAGACTCCACTTCCAAACCACCGGGAGGGCAAGACCCCTGACACGACCTAAGGTGGCAATGAGGAAGGGGAAGGGAGGTTACACATGATCGAGGGCTCAGCTCTACAGCCCTACAGTTATCAACTAACCTTGGAAAGTGTGTAGGGAAGAGTGGGTAGAAGGGAAAGGCGGCCATCACTCAAGTGATCTTTAAATGTAAAGTACAACTGATTGTGCCTTAAAGATTCATAGGTCAAGTAATGGCCCATAAGCACCAAGGTGACTAAGGTTCATTTTAGAGTATATAAGGCCCACAAAGATGTCAACCTTAAAAGTATAAAACAAACTAGTTGTGAAAATCTATTTCCTCACTGCAAACGTAATCCTTCAATCCTTTTTGCTTTCCAAGGAATATTGCTTTTTCTTCAAAAACAGAAACTGAGTCTTACACCATTCACTGATACACAAAGAAAACAGAAACAAAAACTTTTAACTGGGTGTGGGGGGGAAACATTCTTCTCATGCTTCAACCAGTTGATTTTGATACTGTGGACAAACACAAAAATAAAAGGCAGTATTGAATCTATGTATATATAACATATATACATACACACATTTATATAATCAGCTTTCCTATAAAGTCAGCAGGTACACGTGACTGTTTATACCATTTTTATGTGTAGTTCTTAATATTCCTACCAACTAAAATCACAATGGTCTATCTGACATACATCAATAAATAAAGTTTTAAAAGCATGAGGTTAAAAAAAAGCTGAAATTAAATACAGATTCTAGATTTGGATTTAAAATCAGAACTATGTGCAGAATGTGGCAATTTCTGCAAGCTCAATTTGTAATTAAAAATATGAAAAATAAACCAGTAGACTGTTACAGTTCACATTATTTAACTACAATGTCCTCTCAAGTGTATCTTTCCAAGGGAAGCAACTTTAGAAACAAATCTGGACAAATTCATTCACAGTGGTGAGATCTGCTCTTGGCCTGTCCCCTTCCTCCAGGTTCATCAGCTTTTGACCTCTGCAGCCAGAATGACTGGCTCAACATCCTTTTCAGTCTTCTGGTCACCAGTTTAAAACTGTACTAAGATTTGCAGAGAACCTTTGGTCAGGCAAACAAAGATCCACCCTCAGAGCACCCATGCTCCTCCTCTGATAGCCTCCAATTTAAGTTTCTTCACCACTAGCACTGATTAAGAGCAAAACAAAACCTTATCAAAGTCAATTAAGAATCTTCAAACTTTATTGACCTCCCTGGGTTACATACAAATGATACACATTTCCTTGTTTGTCTACCACACCTGCCCCCAACATACCAAAGGCAAGTCTTCAAATACCCGAGGATATGGATGAATTTGACAAGTGACACTGAAGTCCCCATTGAGTTACACCTGCTAAGCTCCCAACCAATTTCAAGCTGTGCACTATACCAAAGTCTTACACTTGACTTTAAAAGAAAACAAAGTTCAAAAAAAACTTCGGCACAGAACAAAGTCTTCTTCTTTTGTGGAAGGGGCATGAGGCAGGAGTCCTGTTTTTAAAGTATACAACAGCAGACTTTTGATAAAAAAAGATTGTCGTGGGAGAGAGATTGTGTGTTCTAGTGCTCCGCTTTCCCCTCCCCACAACCCCTCCCACCCCCTGGATCTCCCTCAAAGTGAGAATACAATGAAATTGGTTTGTATTTATAGATATTTTACAAGGTTAAATAAGAACAACAATAATAATAAAAAAATCTGAACACTAAAATGAGCAGGTTTTTTTCTCTTTTTAATTTTCTTTCCAAACGTGACCAGTGTTGCTGAGTGACACTCAAGTAACTGGCGGTTTTTCCTGTGCAACTGGCTGCTCGGGACTGTTCAGGTGGAGTTGGAAGCTGATGCAGAAGCGGCGTTGTTGGTCTGTCCACGGTCTCCGGCATTAGCATCTGCAAATCAGAAGTTCCAAGAGAGAGCATGAGCAATGCTTTAATACCCCAACGAGAAAAGTATACTGCCTCAACTGCAGACTGTGAGCTGTGTGGTCTTCCAAGCTGTATCTGAAAAGGTTGTTTTAAATATGGCCAATACTATGAAATCTGAATTTCTTTCTGCTTAGAGCTGAGTCCATGTCTTGGCCTGGTCCTTGTGCAGGGAAGATAAGCGTCTTTGAATAAGTTGGGGCCAGAGACCACTCTGTCAAAACTCCTGCTACTGCTGGGATTAGCAGTACGTGCATGAATACTCAGTTGGGAGTCTGGTTCACTTGAAAAGAAGTGAACAGTGCACAGCTGGGAAAACTTGCTGAACACTCTGAACCAGGGTATGCCATCTGCTTAAGTGGGTGAAATGGGTGGAGGCACTGAACATAACATGGGTCAGCACACTGAGAGGCAGAAGCACTATGCATAAATCAGCCTCAGCTGCTTACTTTCTAAGTTCAGTCCTTCTTCATTATTTGTAGAAATGGAAGACAATGAGCAAAAAAGAAACAGCCACTGCAGGACTGATTCACTTACTTAATTCAATAAAGCATCTTGTAGTCAAATATCTCGGCACTGAGCTTACTTCGCCTAATCTTTTGGAAATATATGTAACTTTAACTCTCCTACCCCCCCCCCTTTAAGGTCCATTATTATTTCACAGCATCTATTAACATTTAAGTGGGCATTTAGTTGCATCTGGATCAGCACTGCATCTCAGGTAGGCAAGAGACTGCTGTTTCAGTTGGTTAGTCCAGCCGCGTGCCTGTGTCATCATGCATGTGGACTGCTAATACATAGTGCTGGGCCTATTTTCTCCCCAACACTTTATCCTGAGCCCTGAACAAGAAGAGAAGGGGCTTGACTGGGATGGGTAACTTCTAAGACCCATCTTCCTAGAAGTCATACTGTCCTTGACCATCAAAGCTGGTGACACCAAAAACACAAGTTCAGAACCAGGTTCTGAAGTTCAGAAGTTTTGTCTCCCTAGAGACTGAAGTTCTCCTATATCCGCTAATGAGTAAACAACTGTCATGGCTGAATGCAACATTTGTCCTTGGATCTTTTTTGTTTGAATTTTTTAATTAGAGCAAGAAACGAAAGACCCCAACGACACAGAGGAACTCTTTACTTAAGGATTAGCTATTCAGTTTATCATTCCAATGGCCACTCTATAATAACTACACTTCTTTTCTAAATTCCTGATTGTCCTGCCCTCAAAATAATCTGCCCTTATATACATTTAACTCAGCCTCTGGGGAAGAAATGTTTATATCTCTCACTTTGGTTATGTTTAATTCATTTAATTTCCTTCAAAACACTTATAGCTGCTTCTAATCCTGTTTTCATGAAGATAAGCGTGAACATTACAGCATCAGGGTCCACGCACGGAGTCATATTAACTCATTGGTATGACACATGGGACAGGTGGCAAGGTATATGACACAGAACTTTTCTCCAAAGGCAGATACATGCCTTTTCCAATAATCACTACATAACTATGTCTAATACTTCATTCACGACTCCTGGTCTTTCTTAAATATGCCCTTCGTAGCAGGAATTTTACTCTTCAATGATCACCCAAGTTCTGTCAACAATGATACCACCAATTTCTGTCCAGGTCACATGTTCCTGTAAGCCTTTCTCAAGAAAAACAATCATTTTCATAATTCAAGCACAGGCTGCTTTAAACAAGTCTAGAAAAAGCCTGCAAGGCCGCAGAGCTATTTCAGAATGATAATGATCCTCACAAATCCAAACTTATTGTAGCATTTCCCATGCGCTGGATGACACTCAGAACCTATGCATGATCATCATCAAATAGCACTTCTCTCTCACTTTTCGTATGTGAAGAGGACAGGTACAACTTTCATGTTCTGGTCTTCCAATCATGAGGAATTTACCTGCTTGACCATGACAGGCATGGCAGGCGGCAGCTACACTGGAGGACACCCACTAAGGTTCATTTACATAGCCGTCCAGTTCATTATGTTAATTTACTCTTTAGCAAAATCCTATTGTATGCATAAATTTGAAGAAACAAATTCAACTTCGGAGTAATAAAATTTGAAGACACTTAGGCTCCTCAGGTTTGTAATTTAATGATTTCATATTTTTTTCTCTGAATTATCTCCATATCCCCTGTTAAGTAAAATTTTAACAGCTAAATATTTTGATTACAAATATTCTTGAAAGCTAAAGTCACAGCACTGTATTCATTCATCAAACAAAAACAAAAAACCTTTGCCTACTGCAACAAATTACATTTAAAACCAAATTACATATGTCCTTTGTAAGAAAAAGAACTGAGATCTGTTTTTCAGAGGCAGACAAAGTACAGGGAGGAGAAACCCACAACAAAGAAAACGTAAAGCTCTACAAACTCAAGAGTAGCTCCCACAGAACACCTGGCTTACTGACCGAATAAAACTAAATTTCCTAAGTTCTTCTTGGTACATACTTACTTTGCTCCTACCGCCAATTCTGTAAACTTATTTTACATAGTTGAATTAATATGGGCTTTTTATAATAAAAATGTTACATTAACTAAAAATTGTCACTGGATTTGGATGTTTACTGTAATTTCTATAACATTTCTTCTCATATTTATTTATGAGATATAAATTATTATATATAATTTATTTAAATATATAATTTTATTAAATATATATTTATTAAAATATTATATATAATTTATTTAAATACAATATATTGTATTTAAATATAATATTTAAACAGTAACTCCTTAAAAGCAGTACAATTCATTTTGCTCCTATCTCCTGCATTCCCTTGCCTTTACATTCATACTGGTAAAAGTGATGCTACTGGGGAGGAGGGTGGGGGGGGAGGGGTTAGCCTGGTGATGGGTATTATTATTTTTTAAATGTTTTATTTATTTATTCATGAGAGTCAGAGAGAGAGAGAGAGAGGCAGAGGCAGAGGGAGAAGCAGGCTCCCCGCCTAGCAGGGAGCCCGATGTGGGACTCGATCCCAGGACCCTGGGATCATGACCTGAGCTGAAGGCAGACGCTTAACCATCTGAGCCATCCAGGCGCCCTGGTGATGGGTATTAAAGAGGGCACGTATTGAATGGAGCACTGGGTGTTATATGCAAACAATGATCATGGAACACACATCAAAAACTAATGATATAATATATGGTGATTAACATAACATGATAAAATTTAAAAAATGCAAAAAAAAAGATGAAAAATAACAACAGCAACAACCAAAAAAGAGAGGCTACTTGGCATTATGGTTGAAAGGATCAGCTAACATCTTTTGATTATAAAGCATCCAATTCAACTATGAATAACCAAAGACTGTACAGTCGCATTTTTAGTCTTGAGATGCTATCCTGAAATTCACAATGATGTATCTTTCTTCAATCTAATCCAACTCCACAAACAGTGAGTATGAAAACCAACTGTACCACTTAATAGCTATGTGACACTGGAACAAGTTATTTAACCTCTCTATGCCTCAATTTCCTCATCTGTAAAATGGAGATAGTACCACCTGCCTATGAAATAAGGCCTAGGAAGGGCTTAGTACAGTACCTGGGTTATAGTAATTGCTTAATAAGTGGAAAGGCAAAAGAGACATCAAAAAATACATAAATGTATAGTTTGGTGTGACTGCAATAACATCATCACCACCATAATGTCAGTGGCACAACTGTTAACATCTGAATGCTTACCAATATGCTAGACATCATACTAAGTACATTGCATGCCCATAGAGCAACCCCAAATGTCTCCATTTGCAAATGGGAAAATAGAGGCACAAAGAAATTAAGCAAATGTTCCCATGGTTGCAGAGCTAACAAATGGGAGAACTGAGCAGAGAAATATTAGAGGAAGAGAATGATGGCCTTTATGGGTACTACAAGGGACAGCAGAAAAGATTTCCTAGCAAAGGAAGAAAAGAGCTTAAGGGGACTTTCATTCAGACCTAACTCCTACCTAGTCCACTATTTCTAGAAGCCTATTTCTATTGTCTAAAAGGGTTACTACATTAAAACAGATCTGTGAATTTATAATAAGAATTAAAAGTACAGTTATTTTATTTCCTAATTCTCAAACAGTCTGTATGGGGTATGCAGAGATACAAGGGTTTTGCAAACAACTACAGAGGTGATATTTCACTGACTTCCAAGCTTCCTAGAAACCAATGCCCATTACCATCCTACTGATGCTATTTCAGAACCAGGCAACCAATCAACCAAAGATGGACTTGAAGGGGAACACAGAGAATAATCAGCTTTGAGGGACCAAGGCATAAGATCATTCTTATACACTGTCGTAGCCCCTTTCCAAGAGGGCCCCGATGAGTCATGTCTCTTGGGTGTCCATGCCCTAATGTAGTCCCTTCCCCCAGTAATAGGGCTGACCTATGTAACCAATAGGGTATTTGCAGAGACAATGGTGTATGACTTTCAGGGTTAGGACATAAAAGATTCTGTGGCTTCTACCTTGTCCTCTAAGATCAGTTGGTCCAGGGAAAACCAGCTGCCACAATGTGAGACACTTAAGTGGCCCCACGGAGAGGTACAAAAATGGTAAGGGACTGAGGCCTCTTGCAGCCAGGACTGATTCACTAAGCACATAAATGAGTCATCCTGGAAGCAGATCTTCCAGCCCCAGGTAAGCTTTCCAATATCTGCAGCCCTAGCTGACATTTGACTACAACCTCATAAAAGACCCTGACCTAGAACCATCCAGTTAGGTTGCTTCTAATTCCTGACCCACATAAACTACGTGAAATAATACAAGTTTATTCTTGTTTTAAGCTGCTAAATTTTGGAGT
This sequence comes from Eumetopias jubatus, assembly GCF_037043125.1. Classification (NCBI taxonomy): domain Eukaryota; kingdom Metazoa; phylum Chordata; class Mammalia; order Carnivora; family Otariidae; genus Eumetopias; species Eumetopias jubatus. The sequence continues at coordinate 64,521,354 of NW_028274807.1, forward strand.
ATCTTAAACATATATATAGGTCATATAAGTTAAATGCCAGGTAGAATTTACGCCCACAAGCTCATGAGTGTATCTGACCAACTCCCTCTATAAGATATGTAGGTATGTTCCTAATAAAATATACAAAAGACAAGGAAAATTGCATCAGATGATCCCTTGTTTTTCCCCTAATTCTAAGAAGAGTCTATGGTTCTATGGCTTTTGTGCTGGATATGGCAAAGGGAGTTTGTAGATGTATTTACTGAAACCAGTTTTATTCTGTGTGACTTCAGAGGTAAAAATGACAAGTAGGGCAACTTCATAGTGAAGCCAAGGGTGAAGCCCCCTAAGGTATCAGGTTCCCAATAGAATCCACGAGGCTGCAATTTTTGTTCTAGAGAAAATTCTGATGTGTAAAATTCCATGTATGATACACAGACATTTTAGGATTGGACTCACAGTTTCTCCCCCACCTCCTAGATTGTCAGACACCTGTAAGAGTTGCTAGATAAGTGAGTCATGGATTTGTTGAGCAGCTGTCTCAATACTGAGGAAAATGCCCCACCTAGTTGCTCAGGTCATAAACCAAAAGTTGTCACCATGATTCTTTCCTTTCCCTATCCCCCTACACCTAATGCATCAGCAAGTCCTGTCCATTCTCCCTCCAAAAGTGTTTCATCAAATGTGCCAATGGGGAGGGAAGGAGAGTGAATGGAAGGTCCCACATTTATAAACTGTTGCCAAAGTGTTTAAATAAAAAGAGAGTAGCAAATAATAAGAAAATAGGCTGAGAGGAAAGCACAGTGAGTAAACATAAGAGGCTGGGGTTCCAAACGTTCTGCTACCATGAATCAGTATTCTGTAACTATGGATCTATCTAAAAGATAAAGCCTTTTAAGTGAGTGACACAAGTGTTCACTGTTTGACCCAGCAGCAATGATGGAAATGTTCTATCTGTACTCTCTCATAGGGTGGCTGCTAATTATATATGGTTACTTAAATAAAAATAAAAACTTTGTTCCCTATTTATCATAAACACATTTCAAGTTCTCAAAAGCTACAAAATCCTTAAATTTTTTAGTATTTTTACTACTGGCAGATTAGTAAAAGCATATTGCAGATATCAAATCCTTTTCATATCTTACATGTAGTTTTTTTAAGTATAGTTGGTTAACTTTAAGTATACTTTTATTTCCTTATTTCCTTTAAGCTCTCTGAGCCCATTTCACATGTTTCTATTTACTATTATCTCATTCTACAATAGTTACAAATGTCTCATGACAGGTCAACTCCACTAAAAGATAAAATTTTGGCAGCCTAGGATATGCTATTTATACTCAGGAAGTTCCTATTCAAGCTGTTCCAAGTGGAAATATCTTTATTAAAAAACTATTAAAGAGGGCACGTTCTGCATGGAGCACTGGGTGTTATATGCAAATAATGAATCATGGAACACTACATCAAAAACTAATGATGTAATGTATGGTGATAAACATAATAAAAATAAAATAAAACCCTTAAACCTTGAAAACAAACAAACAAACAAAAAACTGTATTTCAGGTATTAGTGTTATTAACTGACACAGGAACAAACAAAACCATTTTTTTCCACAGAGAATCAAGCGTACACCCTAAACTTACATTTAAATTGAAATCATATTCTGCATTAACGAATGAAAGTCACCTATAAAGAGAAGGACTCAGTTTTCATTTTTCTCTTTATAATGTCTACTATGACTTTGACAATTTGGGGTGTATAATAATGAAGGAGAGTGAGGGTGACCCCTCCTCAGCAAAGCATCATTACCTCTCTTTTCTTATTTTTCTGAGGAAAAGGTGTGACACAAGACACCGAAGTGGCTTCGGTCATTTCAAAAATAGAACTGCGATTCAGATGCCAGGGAGCCAACTAAAAAACTAACAAAGTTGGAGGGCTTGTCAATAAGACCTTATATCTTATCTGCCAGCAGAGAGGAGAGATCTTAGGTGCTCTGGGCTCAGGGATAGAGCACATTTTAATTAGGAGGGTTGGTCGTTTAGGGTAGGTAATTAAAGGCCATGAGGACACAGGAAACATTTTCACCTTTTAAGTTAAAAGATCTAATTTAGGAACAAAGAATAAAAAAAGGCTTATGGGCGCCTGGGTGGCTCAGTTGGTTGGGCAACTGCCTTCAGCTCAGGTCATGATCCTGGAGTCCTGGGATTGAGTCCCACATCGGGCTCCCTGCTCAGCAGGGAGTCTGCTTCTCCCTCTGACCCTCTTCCCTCTTGTGCTCTCTATCTCTCATTCTCTCTTTCAAATAAATAAATAAAAATCTTTAAAAAAAAAATAAAAAAATAAAAAAAGGCTTATGAGTATCAGCAGGTGACTTCAGGCAAGGAACTGAGGAACATTTGAAGAACATCTAGAAGAAGGTTTGATAGAACATTTACTGACTTAATCAAGATGATTTTAACATTACTTCTGGAGGGGGAGAAGTTCAGGCAAAAATTCTGACTCAATAGGAGAAAACATGTTTTGAATAAGAAGAAACAATTTCCTTGAAGTGATACTTAACACTGCTTTGAAGAAAATAATGACTAAGCTGGCTTACAAAACTTGCCAAGCAAACTTGAAATCTTAACTCAGGATAGATACATCCTCATTGGTGTTAGTCTGTTAAATTGGCCTATGTGGATGGAAGTCTGTATTTCAAACACAGAGCCAAAAGGAGGAAATGGGTATAGCACTGTACCTAAAAAAAAAGACATCCACATTTTTTGGCTACCAAGTTGATAATACCTAAAAATATATGATTGCAGCACCTTCCCCACCCCCACTTTGCGCTGGCTAATGTTAAGGTAATGGAGAAATGGAAAAATATGTGCACTGCCAGTGGGCAGTATAAACTGGGACAAACCTTTTGGAAGGCAATTTGATATACATCAAAATCTTAAAAATTTTTTTATTATCTTTTGACTTGGCAATTATACTTCTAAAGACTGAGATACAATACAAATGTCTAAGAAATTAAGTCAAATAAATTATGGTACAGGCTTAGGATGCACAGCAGAGTCATATACCCCCATCCCCTGAATAGCAGGGCCCATAAAAAAAAGGGGGGGGCATGTCTCTCTGCCTATTCATATACAGACTAAAATATAAAATGATGTTACCTTTCATTATCTTTAGAATTGAGAATATGGGAGACTTTTATTTTCTAAAATAACCATATATAATGTTTTTAATAGAAAGGAAGGGTTAGGAAAAGAAACACTTGAGGGTAATACCCTGTAGATTCTAAAACCAGACAAGATAAGGACACAGCTTTCCCAAAGCCCACTGTACAGTGGCAAAGAGGCAAAGGCTAATAGTACTTGGGGAGGGGATGAAAGCACACAAAGTATTTGATCCAATGGACTTAACTGGTTTAACATTTCAACTCTCAAAATTAGTGGAAACAAATAAACAATGGGAGAAATTATTCTGGGTTTAATTCTGCCCAACAAGAAAGAACTGGCCGGGGATGTAGGTGACAGGAACTCTGGGGTAAAAATAACTGTAGTAGTAAGGAAAGGGAACCACGGGCCCTGCCTAATCTGAGCCATGACTTCAGTAAAATGGATTTCAAAAAGTTCAGGGAATAATAGGTATGATTTTGTGGCTATAGTCTTCAAAAGAAACTCAAAACTGATAAGAAACAGAAAATTAGAAAAAAAACTCTGACAAAGAAATTGCAAATAATCTCAATGCAAAGTACAGGGAGAAGAACCAAAGAAACCAGTTAAAAGGGTTTTCTCTGATAAGCTCATCATTTTAAATACAGATAACTTTAAGAAGAAGGGCACACATTCAAGGAAGAATAGAAAGTAACAATGTGAACCTCTAAGAACAGGCCAGATTTGGTTTAAATAAACAGTATAAGGTTTTCAAAGCAAGGTCAAAGAAAGTTAAACCCCCTGACCAGGTAAAAAGAGAAGACAGACCTTGTCCAACTCCTATCATGATTCCCTTTTCTGTTAGAAGGGGTTTCAACCTGGAAAGGATATAACAAAAATCCTAATAAACAAAATGCAGCCCAAGGAAGGTGAGGGCAATCTACACATTTTAAATGTCTTTAAACCCAGAATCTAAAGTCCAAGAAACAGATTCCAAAATGGATTACAGAAACTCACAGTGGACAAATAGTAGACATTAGAAATTTCTCTAAGTCTTAAAAAAAAAAGTTTAATTTCCATTTTTGACAGAGTTACCTTATGGATGGAAAAACTTTCTTGAAAATTTTAACAAAGCATTTTACAAAGTTTTTCAAAATATTATACAAATGAACACTGTAAGGTTGGTCTGTAGCTAAGCAAACAAGAGGGGTAAACAATCACTCAGAAATCACCAGAAGAATAATCTCTAGTAAGCCTTGCCTAGTAACATTTAAATTACTTTATCAGTAACTTGGGAAAAGGCAAAAACATCTCTAAGTAGGCCCTGCCTTGTACTATTTGATATGTTTTATTAGCTGCTTAAATAGAGGCAAAAAACTGTTATGTTTATGAAATGTGTAGATGATATATAACTGTTTAGAAAACCCAACATCCTGACACTTAGAACATATTGAGGATTAGGATTTGAAACCCTCATTAATATGGAAGGCAGTTAGCCATCATTAAAATTTGAAGGACTTTTGTGTGTAACCCCAGAATAGGATCACTGAGTGGAAGAAAGTATAGGGGGACAAATTTCAGGGTGAAAAAAGGAAAAACTTTCTAACAGAATGATACAAAGATGGAATGTGTTTATTTTTGCAGTAATGAGCTTCCAGTTACTGAATATACATAAGCATGGGATAGATGGCTTCTTCTCAGCAGACAGTAAGAAACACGAGCTGAAATCAGTGTTTTAAATTTAATAGCAGAACCATTGCACTGAAAGAAACCTTACCCAGAAGACTGATCTACAAAACATAAAGAGAAAACTGCTCTAGTTGAAATTTTCTACCACATCTCACACTTAACTCACGTGGCATTGGACCACATGATCTCTAAAGTGGTTCATATTTGATCAGTAAAACTTTAGTTTCTCAAGATTTATTACTCTAAATAGTTTAGGTGAATGGTCTCCCAAATGGAGTAAATAAAAGCATCTGTTGGGGGTGTGGAGAAAATCAGAATTTATATATATATAAAACTTGCATATACATTAAAAAACATATATATGTTAAAATTATATATCATATATACTAAACTTATATATTATACATATGTAAAATTATACTTTATGGACTAAGAACAGTATATGTAATTTTCAAGAGTTTCTCATCAGAGCCATGATCAAATATAATGCCTTCTGATACTGAGGTACTTTTTAAAAACAATTTAGAAAAAATAGAGTTTTTGAGGAAAAAAAGAATCAACATCCATACCCACTAATTTAACACAACTGCTTTAATTTTTGTATATTTTTATCTTGTCCCTATCCACATGCAAACATTCATTTTGGCAGTTACCAACATGGTACATAAGATCTCGTGAATATTTCTGCAAATGTCTATAAGCTACATAATTGATTTTTTTACGATTACATAAAGATGGAGATTTCATAATGTATTGAAACAATTTCTTCCTGTTGACCATTCAGATCAGATTGGTTCTCCTTTTTGTTATTATATAATTCTTCCTATTTCTATCTCTGTACATGGTAGCTTTCTGTCTTCTCTTAGAAGTATCCTGAAGTTAAGATCTCCAAAGTGGGATTAGTGAACTAAAAAGTATGAACTCTGATGGTTCTTGTTATATACAGTAAAGCCTTCCAACAGGTCTTAATCAATTCACCTGCAGTCACTACCTGAACTCTGACCATAACACAAACCAAGTACTTTGTACACTTTATATCTTACTTTTCACAAGTCTATGTTACTATTCCTGTTTTATGGATAAGGAAACTGAAGCCAAGAGAGACAACAAGAGCATGTATATTTTAAAGTATTAAAGAATATAACCCACACTGCCAAATTCTTATTTAAAAAATACATATACGCATACATACATATTTATTTAAATATAGGCAGCTGTTAATGTCGCACAGTCAATTCCTTCATCTAGATCAGCATTTCCTGAGATATGTTTGGTAACATACTTGATTCTCACTACTTTGGCCCCAAAGAAAACTTCTTCCCTGACTATACTGTGGTGTTTTGCCATTGGCTCACACTGAGGGGCACTTTAAAAAGTATCCATATGAGGCTCATAATTACATTTATTGTTGGAATGGTAAAGGGAACTCCATTTAATCTCTTACAGTACCAAATCTGAAGCCCTAAGGGAGAAATACTTCTCAAACAGCAGGCCCAGAAATATTTTGCTTCCCCTAAGCCATCAAGGTGCTTATCTAATAAACAATGGGAAATTTTAACAGGTAACATTCCTTTATTTACTTTAGCCACAAGGAAGCTCAAAGCGTTATCTGAAATTCTCTTTGGTAACTATTTATCAAGATATTCAAGGGGCACCTGGGTGGCTCAGTCATTAATTGTCTGCCTTAGGCTCAGGTCATGATCCCAGTGTTCTGGGATCGAGCCCGCATGAGGTCCCTGCTCGGCGGGAAGCCTGCTTCTCCCTCTCCCACTCCCCCTGCTTGTATTCCCTCTCTTGCTGTGTCTCTGATAAATAAATAAATAAAATCTTAAAAAAAAAAAAGATATTCAAGGCAGGCATTTTTCTCAATTTTAATTCTGTCCTTAACCTCAGCCTACTATTCCTCTATTAAATTCCTCATGCTCTCATGTACTTCAACTTCAAAGTAAACTCTCAGGATCAGAGGCCAATGTCATTTGACATTTACAATGTCATTTTCCATATTCATGTTGAAATCTGATTTAAATGGCTTTAAGAATATATATATATAGCAATGTAATATTTTTGGGGATCTGCTGTAACTTGTATCGAAGCAACATAAAAAACAGGTTATACTAGGCAGACAATTTGCCCAAAAACCTCACTTTAACTTATTTAGTATTTCACACTAAGGAAATCATTTAAAATTACCCAAAACTTACCAATTAGAATTGGTGCTATATTTCTAACTTCATTTTTATTTATAGTCTAAAGCAATTCTAATAAAACTCTTAGAAACTAGCTCAAGAAGTAACTGCATTAGTTCAGGGTTAGGGGCTATTTCATGCTTTGAACAATCAACATAATCTAAAATCCAACTTGGGTTCGGGATTTATTACGTTTATTAATAGCTCACATAAGCAATTCTATCTTCCTTCTAAATAAATTGGTCATAGTTTAAAAAACCTTATATTTAAAAAATTTAAAGCACAATTCAGCACTTTTGATTTTTACAACATTATTCTAGGAGAGCAATGCCACTCATACTACAGATGGAGAAAACTAGTAAGACATTACTAAAACCAATAAAGTTCAAATAATTTTCTCAAAGTAGCATGTGCTGATGGAACTAGAACAGGAAAGGAAACCATTCTTTCCAGACTTTTTCTGGAACGAAGGTAGGACAAGGACATCTTTATTAGCAACGTTCTAAAAAATCTTTGCACAGGAACAAACAATTGTGTGTTGGACAACAGGAGATGGATTATGACCTTACTGTGGAATTCCAAGAACTAATAATGAAAGATTTGATCTCCTGCAGCATCAGTGCCTTTAGGCAAAAATAAGTCTGATCCAACTCAGTTCCATGTAATAGATGATTTAATGAAAACAGAGTCAGATTTGGACATATGCTTTTCAGAGGAGGATAAAAAAGGGTACCAAATTCTGAGCCCAATTGTGCTATTATATTTCTAACTTGATTTTAAATACCATCCAGCCATTCTTTGAGGAACTTTTAAATTCATTCAAAGGTTGGATATTTTCAGAATATCTGCAATTCTCACTAAATCAAGCCCTATTAACTGGCTAAGAGACCAGCAGTATACCAGAGCTCTAACCTGGGAGACCATGAAGGCACTTTTTTTTTTATTTAAAAAAGATAGACAAGATCTAGTCATATTCTGATCTAAATCTTAAATGTATTTGCATTAGTTTTAGTCCTTTCAAATGATTACATTACACCAATCTATATTTTATAGTTCTTGAAAGTTTGCCTCTCCAGTATACAAATGTAATTTACACTCAGAATGATGAAACTAACGTAAATTATCTTCAATAATATTACATTTGTACAGATTGCTTTCTGCTACAGGCATCTTGTCTGATGTATATTTATTAAGAAATTATACAGAAAGCATGACTTTAAAGATAACTGACAGAATTTAACATTATAATAAGATATTTACAATTTATATATAAAGTATATATGGGGTCCTTTTGCGCTTTTTGGAAATAAAGCAACATTTTATTCACATTTATTCATTTGGCTGTGCTATGTTTTTGATACTTGGAGGGTATTAAATGTTCACATGCATCACATGAAATAAAATGGAGGTAATCATATCTTTTTAAAAAAATAGAATGTTTTTAGACAAGAGACTTAATGTTCTTACCTGAGGCTGCTGTGGCATTTGTAGGGGTTGAAGCAGCTGCTTGAATCCGAGCATGAGGAGGAATAAGGATGGTAGCTAGAGGTGGATTACTTGACAGTTCTAAAGAAAAGGTAAGACACATATTAGAGCCCATTCTTTTTTTTTTTTTAAAGATTTTATTTATTCATGAGAGACACAGAGATTGAGAAAGAGGCAGAGGGAGAAGCAGGGAGCCCGATGCGGGACTCGATCCCAGGACCCTGGGATCACGATCTGAGCCACCCAGGCAACCTTAGAGCCCATTCTTAACTTTGTATGTGAAACTACTTTTATTGGTAACAATAAACATAAAATACTTCAAAACACTGGCTTAAAAGAAAAAAAGACACGATAAACCTACATCTAAAACTAAATCAATGAGCTAGTAATCAACTTACAAAGATATATTTCCATCTTTCATTAACTTAAATATACTAGGTTTTCCCATATTACTCTGACAATATTTGACTACAGGAATTGAGAGTGATAGTGTCATAGAAAAGAGAATAGGACTAATGTCTGTGTGTGTACGTGTATGTATGCACCACTGCACGCATGGACCAGCCTACCCAACTGTTAAAGTTTCGTTGCTTTATTAAAAATAAGAATGCTTTTATTCCATTCTATTTTACTTTTTAACTCAGTAAGATTGTTACTTTGTTAGTTTTTACCTGCATGTGGAAGTTTCTGTCAATTCTACAGAGTGGCTTTCTTCAAAGAATCAAGTTCTATATATAAGCCTTAAGAAATAATTTAAGATGATATTGGATCTAAGGACGTAGACAGAGAGCAAGGAGTGTGGTGTGAGCTTTTACATACAAGTATCTGGTGTTAGCTTTACGTAATGTGACCGTTCTCCTGGTCTTATGGTGACAACCCTGGTTAATTCTTGTTATTCCAGCATTTACCCAGTGACTGTTCATTTTCACTCTAATAAGTGTTGTAATTTGAAGGGATAATTACACAACCATAATAGCTATAGGAAGACATTATTCTCTGAATTAAAGCATACATTCTGACAATTCACAGATATGGCATGGGATAAAAAAAATTAAGAAATAGTATAATCTTAAAGTAAATTTGCATAACATAAAATTAACCATTTTAAAGTGCATAGTTCAGTGGCATTTCATACATTCACAATGTTGTACAACCATCCACCACCTCTGTCTAGTTTCAAAGCACTGTCATTACTCAAAGGGAAACCTTTCAGCAGTCACTCCCCATTCATCCTTCCCACCAGCCCCTAGCAAGGTAAACAGTGTTTTAATATCATAGTTTAAAATGTTTTCTGGGGGTGCCTGGGTGGCTCAGTCTGTTGAGTGTCCAACTCAGGTCATGATCTCAGGGTTGTGAGACTGAGCCCTGTGTTGGGCTCCACACTCAGCATGAAGTCTGCTCCTCCCACGCTCTCTCAAATAAGTAAATAAAAGCTTTAAAAACAAATTAAGAAAATAAAAATGTTTTCTGTTGCAAAGCCCCATTATTGACTTATTCAAATTGGCACCTAAATATCTAAATTTTGTACTAAATGATACCAGATTCTGGTTAAAAAACAAAAACCAGCAAGCTGAAATAAATGGGAGCAAAAGCCTAAAACTAAGAGAAGACTATTCATCATCTTTTCCCCTTAAGTGAGAAGATGCAGGGCAGCTCCTCAAATTAACAGGTGGAAGACAGATGGAAAACCACTGTCCTACTGATCAGGTTTGAAGAGATGCTGTTTTCTCAAAATCAGCTTTAGTAGTTATATTGGTTCTCACTGAGGAACAGGAAGATTCTAGGTTGTTTTATTTTACATTAGTCCAATTTCAACCCATAATCTTATACCTAGGAAAACAAGAGAATCCCAATTACCATGGCTGATGACTCTATGGTTCTAGAATAAAAATTAATGGATGTGGTAGTTACTCTTCATTAACCTAAAAGGAAGACTTATCATCCCAATTACAATTAAAATCTGCTAAAATAGAAAGGTTTCTTTAAAATCCATCCATTCATCCACCCATCTATACTCCCATCCATCTATCAATACTGAGCATGAAACTGTGTTAGTAGGTCCCAGGACAGAGAAAAAGATAACTGTCTTTGATCAACAGAAATTGAAAATGGAAGGACAACTGCACAAATAAGCTAGCAAGAAAGGCATTCAACCTATTCAGGATAGGAGCACTTTTAAATTAAAAGATCTCTATGACCAAGTGCCCAACATCTAAAAGAAAATCTAAAAAGGAAAAGATAACCAGAGATTTTAAGATAAGGCATTTTAATAATCTCTGATAATCTTTAAAATAAACTCAATATCATCACTTTACTTGTGGCCCATGCTGCCCACTTTCTCCCATTTATTTACTCTCTTTTATTAGATCACCCATCTTTCTATGTATCTGTATGCCCAGTTGAGGGGGCATGGTAGTTTTATGTCTCACACACACACACACACAGGGGCAGGGCTTGAAAAAAAGCAACCTCTTTTTTCTTAGGGAGGAGACAGCCATTTTGGTCTTGGATAGGGAGAGAGGGGTAACTAATGAAAGGAAAGAAGGAGAAAAGTGAAGAAAATAAGAGGCGAGAAAAGGAGAAGCTATGGGATCCTGGAGGTTTTGCTGTATCTAAAGACAAAGAGGAGAGTAAGTAAAGTCCATAAAATAACTAAAAGGACTAGATTCTTAACCTAGAGTCAATGAGTAGCTTTTGGGTGGAGGGGAGGGCTTTTGCAAATTTATTTGAATCTAACATTCTAAAAGTTATGGAATTCTAAAACCCCCAACCTCTGTAACTCACTGTCCTCTTCCTTAATTATAGGAATTCTTTGAGATCCACTGCTTTCCATCTATTAGCTTTTCTCTACTTCAGAGAGGTGGTTGTCGTAACTTTGCCTATATGAAAAGAGGAAGCCTCCTTATACTTTTGCTATAGTCCTGTTCTCTACACTGAAGTCTGTTCCTTTTGTGGGGACAGATTTATGGGCACTTCTATGAGACTGGCACAAAATGGTTGAAATGATGTTTTGCTCATGATAATTACTACCCACTCCCAGTCTTCCTGTCTATCCATGACAGTGAGTAATAAGGAAATTGAAACAATGAGTGTGGATACAAACTGCAGGGTGGGCACAAGAATGTAAAAAAGGATGGTATTTTAGAGGACAGAAACAGCAGAGCAAAAGAACCTTACAGGATCAGGGAGAGTGCATGTATTCTTGAAGACAAAGAATAAGGAGTATAAATGAGACTGAAAATAAAAAGCAAGCTAATATTTATGGAATAAATATGTGTGCTAGGCTTGAGAGTAAGGAGATAATTAAGGAAACAATGAGGTCCATAATACTGAAGTGGGGCTAGCTTTGGAGATCGAGGTAGGAAGAACAAGACAGACCATGTTATCGCAGAGACGTGGCTCAACATAACATGGCAACAGGTTCAGAAGGTTTTAGAAAAGTTAACAATGGTAAAAGTTTCTTTAACCAACTGCAGATGCCATGAAACTGTGCCATCAAAAACCACATAGTAGTTTATCAGGGAATATCAAGAATCTTTTGATAGGGTATCAGTCATTACGTGTTCCATAACCAAACATTTTAATGGACAATTTAAAGAAAAGCCAAATGAATTTAAAAATAGTTATCAATAAAACCAAGATAGGGACACCTGGGTGGCTCAGTCGGTTAAACATCTGCCTTCGGCTCAGGTCATGAGCCCAGGGTCCTGGGATCGAGCCCCGCATTGGGCTCCCTGCTCAGCAGGGAAGCCTGCTTCTCCCTCTCCCACTCCCCCTGCTTGTGTTCCCTCTCTTGCTGTGTCTCTGTCAAATAAAGAAAATCTTTAAATAAATACATACATACATAAAACCAAGACAGATATCAATCAACCAAAAGACAGACCAAATTCATTTAACTGAATTTTGCTGCACTGTTGTTTATAATGCAAAACGAAAGAAGAAACATTCCCATGAAAAGATAAACTGAATAAATTCACCATACCTGACTACCTGATAAAACAATCTTTTAAAATATTAAAACAAAACATAAATCTAGTTGACAAAACCTTAAGTACTCCTTAAAGTTTCTATTCTTCTAAACAGATGAGTCCCAAATTTAATAAGAGGTAGATAAGAAACCTTCCTGGTTTTTTGGGGGGAGGAGAGGAAGCAGTGGGTCAGTGGCTATGTAAGGCATACATATGTTTGTTCAAACTGTGGATAGTGGGAAAGCTGAGAGAAGCAATCAATGTGTTAACTAGAGGGAAGAAATCAATCCCTTTGTTTACCAGATCTTCTCTTAACAGTGATGTAATAAAATACTCAGTCATCAGGTAGAAAGTTATCTTCTTCATTAGCTTTGAAACTGACCCTGCAGATCTCCAGAAAGGAGTCACTAAAAAGAGGCAGACTTACTTTTTCTTCTACAATTAGTTTGAGGTCTTCACATGTGTATCAGGTCTCCTATCTATATATGAAAATTGCCCGTGGCTGTCTATATAAAGTGGTATTTCTCTACGAAAAGGTTTAGACGATTTTCACAATGGTATGCCCATTTGTGTCCTTTTTTTTGAGCAGTAATTCAAATGCTGGGATGTGCAACTTGATCTCGCACATTACTGAATTCTAATGTTGCTTAGATTTTTTTTAAACAACCATATCATAATGGGCTCCTCTCCACTCCTAACAATTTCAAAGTGCCCAAAAATCCCTGACCAAGTTTCTAAATCCTAAAATTAAACAAATAACTTAATTAATTAGAAGATCAGACAAATAGTAAACAAATAATTACAAGGCTCACTGTTTCTTGGTGATATTAACGATGTTTAATGTGAGGACTACATAATATCCATGATTACTTTGCCTTGGAACTGCCCAAGAGGGAGCATCACAGTTTATACCAGTCACCCAAAAATGTCTGAATGCATTTAGTATACTACATTTATAGAAGTGATATATCTTGAAAGGTATCTAGCAAAATGCTAGTATTTTAAAAGTTCTGGGGATTAAAAAGAATAGACCTTAATAACCTAAAAATCTTACATTCTCAATTCCATTCTTGATGGAGTATAATAAATGTAGCATTACTATGAATTACTTTAGCTAATAACCTTTTGAGGCATCTAAAAATAATACTAATATTTTGATTCCTGGGAAAGTGAGTCTGTGTTTTCTGTATCCATTTATACCATGATTTTATATATCCCACCCTATCGTGGTGTTTAGCTCCCTCCCTCCTTTCCTCTCCTTTCCTCCCTCCTTCCTTTGTCTTTCTGAAGTCAATTCATTTTTATAATCAGCATTTGGGAGCTGAAAGTGTCCTTGAATATTCTTTACTTCAACTTTTTTTAAACTAACACATAGTACACCTTGGCCAACGTCTACAACTAGTTAAAGATTGAGAACTAGACTTTAGGTCTGACTTATCTCCTTTCATATGCAATACTGCATGTATTTATTGCCTTGGTTATATATCATATACTACCAGTGTTCTGGTCTTCCTGGAAGTGTATCTGTCTAAACCACACAAAGAACTTTAAGATACTAGTTTTTGATTGTCTGTTCCTATACCATTCCACATTCTTCCCAGTAGTATGGTCAAAGAAACAGAGTGGACAAAATCATCTCAGGGAAAAATGACAATTAATTCTCATAAATAATTAATAATTTAGATCCTAAAATCTTGAATACAGTCAACATTTTTGTTATTAGTTCTTTAGCTACCTGAATTAAGAGACTTATCTGCCTCCTTTCAGTGCACTCAAGAATTTTCTCAAGTTCTCCCTGTAGTGTATTTTCATTGGTTTAGCATTTTAATATCTAGAAGAGTACAACTTGCTTATCTAGAAAATTTACTCTTCTAGATTATTTATGAAATATTAAAGAATAATTTTGACATCAACTCCCTTGATAAGTATGAACAACTCTATTTCTTATTTATTTACCAGAATAATCCACTTATTTAAAACCAAATTTCCTCAAGTCCGTTGTTCTATAAAGGCCTTTTATAGTCGTTTTCACTCAAAAGAACACACAATAGGAAACAGGGATAGCCACAAAGAAAGTTTATAGTCCAGTTTTTTTTTTTTAAAGTAGAGGGGTACTGCAAATTAGAACAGTTTATGAGTTTTACTTTGTGATTTGATTCATATCCTACATATAAATCAAGAGTTTCTATCTTATGTAAATTTATCCTTGCTATTATAAATTATAAGTCTAAACCAAAAAACCCCAACTCTGGGTGTACAGTAATTTGAGAATAATATGGGAAGAATCATCACCTCAGGTCATTGAAATGCTGTAGCTATTTAATTTTTAAAGATTTATTTATTTTAGAGAGAGAGAATGAGCATGAGTGGGAGGAACAGAGGGAGAGGGAAAGAAAATCTCAAGCAGACTCCACACTTAGCGCAAAGCCTGATGTGGAGCTCAATCTCATGACCCTGAGATCACGACCTGAGCCGAAATCAAGAGTCGGATGCTTAACCTATTGTGCCTCTCAGGCGCCCCTAACTGTGGCCATTTTAGATGTAGCTGAGGATAGGCAGGCTAAAAGAAAATGCCCAGGACATAGAAAGGCAGATAAGCAGGTGGCTGACCATATTTATGTGTATCACTATTCTATAACAGGAATATTGGTTTAAAATTCATTGCTACAAAGATTATGGAACCTCCTAATGATGATGATGATTTACAGTAATTAAAAAAATTTTTTTAATTCCATACAATGAATTTTATAAATAAGTAATCTACTGCTTTCAAATGAAGAAGTATAACCCTTTGATGAACTGGGATTCTAGAACACTTGCTTTTACTGTTCATCCCCAACTTATTCTCAATTCCATTTTTATCACTTCCCATTCTGTAACATATGCCTACACTCCTTTTAAAATCTCTCTGATCCTTTTCCAATTTCTTTTTTTTTAAAGATTTTATTGATTTATTTAAGAGAGAGAGACAGCATAAGCTAGAGGGGCAGAGGGAGAGGGAGAATCTCAAGCAGACTCCATGCTAAGCTCAGAGCCCCAACTCGGGGCTGGATCCCAGGACCCTGAGATCATGACCTGAGCTGAAACCAAGAGTCAGATGCTTAACCGACTGTACCACCCAGGCACCCGTTTTCCCTATTTTTTTGTTCTCTCTATTTTTGTCCTTTTTTCCACTTGCTTTCTGGAACCTCTTTGCTATTTCATCTGCTTTCCTCATGTGCAGGTAGTCTTGCCACTTTACCCCAAGATATCGAGTTTGCATGGTGCTCTCTGGCAGGCCCAAATATCCTATTTTAACTCTCATTTAAGCAGTTCTCCCTTCTTCTGGCCCAGCCAAGAAGCCACCACTCCTCTATATCTTCCCACAAAGCTACCAATCTCTCAGATAACCCAGCTAAGTAGTAAAACAGTAAACTCTTCAAACTAAATCATACTAATGTTTTGATAATCTTTACACACCTTTGCTCAACCCCCAACTCGTCCTATGCCCTCAGGGCAAAATGTTTGCTAAAATAACTTTACTTGGTAAAATTTCATACAAATTAGGTAGAAAACTGGTATTGGGGATGTGTGGTGGGCAGGAGACTGACATTTAAACATACAAAGCAACCTATTTCCCAATATATTCCAGCCTTGGAATAGGCAAGGAATTGGTGAATAAAGAAAATAATGATCCCTGTTGGAATTTCCTGATTCTACCTGCTTCCTTAGGTCTGATTCAGTTATGTCCCATCTTTGAGATACAATGACCAAAGGAAAAGAGGGTGTGCCAAAGGTCTGTCCAGGTTTCCAATGTCTAGATGCAGAGATCATTCAGGGGGTCCCAGAACACTGAAGCCCCATTGCCAGAAAAATGAGACATCTGATAATCTGACTTACAGACCCAGGGGGTCAAAAGGATCTCCAAGTTTTCTGTCCCATATCTGTTCATCTCTCTTCCTCCTCTAGCTGATCACAGAAACACTTGTTTTATTTTTTTTTTAAAAGATTTTTAAATTTATCTGACAGAGATACAGTGAGAGAGGGAACTCAAGCAGGAGGAGGGGGAGAGGGAGAAGCAGGCTTCCTGCCAAGCAGGGAGCCTGATGTGGGACTCAATCCCAGGACCCTGGGACCATGACCTGAGCCGAAGGCAGACACTTAACGACTGAGCCACCCAGGGGCCCAGAAATACTTGTTTTAATTATATGAGTATAATACTAATGATCATTTATAGCTAATTACTCATGGCACAGTAATAAACATCAAAGTGCAGTTAGCTTTGTTGTTAAGCTTTACTTTAATATAAACCTGTGTTTTACTCAAGTGGTTTAATCTTCATACCTCTATTCAAAGGGTAGGTTTACCTGACTAATTAAAACAACACTAGGGGCGCCTGGGTGGCTTAGTCAGTTAGGCATCTGCCTTTGGCTCAGGTCATGATCCCAGGGTCCTGGGGTCGAGCCCTACGTCGGGCTCCCTGCTCAGGGGGGAGCCTGCTTCTCTGTCTCCTCTTGGCTTGTGCTCTCTCATTACCTCTGTCTCTCTCTCCAAAAAAAAAAAAAACAAAAAAAACCCAACACTAACAGCAACTAGAAGGAACATTAGAAATGTCTAATAAATACTGGTTGCATGAATCAATACTGTGTTTACTTAAAAGTGGCATGTGTCACTCAAACATTCATTGAACACCTACTACACGCAGACAAGGATTTATCTTTATTTCATTTGAGGGAATTAGCACAGACTTCATGAAAATTTGTGAGGATGGAGGAGGGTTTTACAGCAGAACTTCACTAACACCCTCCCACCCTTAGTGTTTCCTGTCTCTGGACTCTCTCTAGCTATACAACCAATTGGGTGATTGATTCTCCTTTTTTCAAGCTCTTGCATTATCCAGTTTTATTCTGATCATTAATTGCTATTAGATAATATGTGCTTTGAAGTTGCATCTGCACAACAGTTACACCTTTGCCTTGGTAAACGAGATCATCATTTGGAAGCATTGATCCAAAATTAGAATACAGAGGATCAAATATAACATCAAATAACACTTCTTTCCTGGACAGCTGTGTCCTTATACAGAAACACTGTTCAAGTGTAATACTGATGTAGAAGGAAAGGGAGAAAATACTACTGGTGATTACAGCTCAGTTTCAGAATGGCTGCAAGGATAGGCATTTTAACGCTTAAAAAAGAAGGGCCATATCTCAAAATGATGGTACTTTCAATATAATACATTTAGTTTTATGGAAAATAATTTCAAGGACATAATTACAGAGTTCATTTGAATAGATACAAAGACTCATGTACATCCTTTTCACTGATATGCAGTGAGTCACAGAAATACTTGGGAGCTGTAGAGATTGCATACTACATCTACACACACCACATCCAAATATACACATATTCTTTAAATCCTCAAAGATATATATGTACATCCAGACATACAGAGAACCATAGTTATGTTTGATATTCTGGGCAAATATAACAATTTGAAATGTTAAAATAAGACAATCTTCATACCTTTTTAAAAACTTGTAAATATCACACATGTATAAATAAAGTTTGAGCCAAATTATTTATTCTTCTTCAAATTGAGCCTTTACTTTAAAAGGCATATGTCAAAGCTGAAGTTAAGAAAAACTTCAGAGACTTTTAAGGACGTTAAAGTTAGTTGAGTCTATTAGTTTACAATATAAAAACTGCCTGTTCACAAAAGTCTTTCCAATATTTTCAAGACCATATTCTAAAATCTAAGCCAATTTATTTTCATGTCTATTTGTTTTATGAGTGTAATTTATTAGAGAACAGGTAAATAGCATTTACCAGGTCGTGATTCATTATATTGCAATAAACTCAGGACAACAATGCACAATGAAAAACCACTTCACACCCACTAGGATGGCTATTAAAAAAAAAGAGAGGAAAATAATGTATTGGTGAGGATGTGGAGAAACTGGAACTCTTGTACATTGCTGGTGAGAACGTAAAACATGCAAACCGCCGTGGAAAATAGTTTGGCAGTTCCTCAAAAAGTTAAACATAGAATTACCACATGACTCAGCAATACCTAAAAGAATTAAAAACAAGTATTCAAACAAATACTTGTAAACAAATGGTCCTAGCAGCACTATTCACAATAGCCAAAAGGTATAAACAAACCAAATATCCATCAATAGATGATGGATAAACAAAAATGTGGTATATCCATATACTATGGATTGAATGTCTGTGTCCCCCTAAAATTCATATGCTTAAGCCCTACTCCCCAAAGTAACAGTATTTGAAAATGGGCCCTTAAGAGGTAATAAGGTCATGAGGGTAGAACCGACATGAACAGGATTAAGTGGCCCTATAACAGAAACAAGAGAGGTAATCTCTTTCTACCATATGAGGATACAGTAAGAAAGTAGCCATTTGCAAACCAGGAAGTAGGCCCTCATCAGAGATCAAATCTACTAGCACCTTAATCTTGAACTTCCTAGCCTCCAGAACTCTGATAAATGAATGTTTGTTGTTTAGCCACACAGTCTCTGGTGTTTTGTTATAGCAGCCTGTACTGATTAAGACATAATACAGAATATTATTCAGCCATAAAAAGGAATAAAATACTAATACACTGCTACAACATGGATGAACCTTGAAAACGTTATGCTAAGTGAAAGAAGCCATACACAAAAGGTCATATAATATATTATT
The DNA here is from genome assembly GCF_037043125.1 of Eumetopias jubatus. NCBI lineage: Eukaryota > Metazoa > Chordata > Mammalia > Carnivora > Otariidae > Eumetopias > Eumetopias jubatus. Next base: position 64,540,480 of record NW_028274807.1, read on the forward strand.
TCATCTATATAAGATATCCAGAATAGGTAAGTCCAGAAGCAGGAAGCACATTGGTGGTTGCCAAGGGTTGGAGGAGTAGTTAATGGGACTGACTGCTTAGTGGGTATGGAGTTTTCTTTAGAATCAGTGAAAATGTTTTGGAACTTGATTTAGGTGGTAGTTGTCACTGTGAATATACTAAATAAAGTAAACTGAATTGTTTACTTTAAAACGGCTCATCTTATGTTATATGGACAGTGAAACAGAATCCTGGATTTTAAATCTGATTAAATATAATGTTTAAGTAATATCTCAATTTTGATCAACACATACAGGTCCATTATAGAGTATGTACCTAATGTGTCTGAACATAAGAAGAATTATTCTCCAAAATATATCTATCATAAATATCTTGTTGTGTTTGGGGTTCTATCAAGTTGCTTGACAAAAGGCTTCCTCGATTCATGTATTTCGAGAAACAACGTACTTATCGGAGAAGATATTTAGTGTGAATAAAACCATAATCATATGCTGGTTTGGGAAACTCTAAGTTCACCTGACAGAACTGGTTTTAAAAAAAAAAAGAGACAAATAAATTTAACATTAACTTAGTATTTTCTGATGCCAAGATTCCACAGTTGCAAGTGCTCATGTCCTTGTATACAGAGCCTTTTAGAGACCACTTTAAAAAGTAACCCAGCAGATAGTTATATGTAGAGATAATAAACAGCTATCTACAGTACAAAAACAAAATAAAACAACTTATGAAAATGGATACTTATAGAATTTCCAGTAGTGGCCTCATATAGATTCAAAAACTGCTTCATATCAAAAAATTTATGATAGTTCAAAATGTAGCTCTACTGATGACAAAGACACAGATGTAAAAGCTGCCTGGGTGGCTCAGTTGGTTAAAGCGGCTGCTTTCGGCTCATGTCATGATCCCAGGGTGGTGGGATCAAGCCCCGCATCGGGCTCCATGCTCAGCGCTCCCTCTCCCTCTGCCTGCCGCTCTGCCTACCTGTTCTACCTCTCTGTCAAATAAATAAAATCTTTAAAAAAAAGTATTAATAAAATTGTTTTATGAAACTTGAGAGGTAAAAAAAGTAAAGTTCCTGAATAATTATTGATTTTATATAATGCATAATTTTAAATACATTTGAGTTAACCAAAAGAAACCTTTTTGGGATATTCTTAATGGGAGAGTAGAGTATCACTTTATATTCAAGGATTATCAGTATATGCATTAGAGAAAAGACTGAAAAGAGCTACACTATAAAATCTTACAATGATTAATTTGAATGCTAAAAGTGATTATTTGGGGACTGTGATTTTAATTTTCTCTATACTTCTTTTGCATTTTCAACATTTTCCTTAATATATATGTACTACTCTTGATTAAAACAAAGCAGTAAAAATTGAAAATAAAACTTATTTTCTTAATGACTCAAAATCATAGAATCTTTGCTCTAGAAGAGTCTAACCTATAGCCAAATTGTAATAATCTTATCTATAACATTTGATATCATCCAGCTTTTTCCTGATATAAAGATCAGTATTTTGGAAAACAAACAAAAAAACTTGTTCCACTGTTAAACAACTGAAAACTTCACTGATTCATCAATTTTATTTAGTCTCTATCTATGCCAGGGGCTGATGTTTGTATAATAAACTCAAATATGTACTGTTCTCTAATTTTCTGCTACTACTATTTTCAATTTTATAATCAGGAGAAAGAACACAGGTCTACACCTCTGTTTAGAAGATAATCTATGAGGTATTTTTAGACTGTTCTCAAAAATTCCTTAAGTCTTCACTTTTCCAGGATCCATAGTCAATTCTGTTCCTTTGTATACCCTACCCGCCATTCATTAACATCTTAAAAATGGTGTAGCCAGGACCTAAAACAACATTCCAAATGATTTCTGATCAGCCCTAGTCAGAATTAATGCCAGGATATCTGAACATTCTTCCTTTATGAATGCAGTTTAAGACTATATCAGCACTGCTTGTAGTTATATATTATTGACTGCTTAAGATTATAGTCAATGGAATCATCCAAGTCTATTTTACTAGCAACTCATGTCTTCCAAATCTAATGCTTAAGCAATGCATTTTCCCACTTTCAATTTTAGAAAAGTTTAAATATGGGAGGAAAATTCATCTTAGGATAAAGGAAATATATCTATTTCCTGGTCACAGAAAGCTCTCCATCTCCCTTCTATATTTTTAAGTTTGACTAAGCTGACTACTGAATCAATCGACTATTTATTGCTTGTTTTATCTCTAGGAAATTGTACACCTTTAATGTTCAGTTTATGAAGAAAATCATAGCATCAAAGGCAGTGTAGTTGATTAAATGAATCACTTAGGGTCTTAATCAGAGAGGAAAGAAAAGTGGACACACAAGTGATTAAGAAATGATGACTCTCCCTGGGTCTTTTAGAAGCCACCAGTGTACAAACTCTGTTTTTCCTCTCTATATTTTCGCAGCAGCATCAACCCCAGAAGGCAAGAGAATTCTCTATCTACATCCCTTATATAAGTTCTAAGAAAGAGAGTTCTAGAATTCCAGTTTTCCTTCTGTTTATAAGATATCTGACTTTATACAAATATAGCCACCAATTTATTTCCAGGTTTAAAAAATTTGATATAAATCCTTGGGAAGCAAGAAATGCTAACATTCTAAGTTTCAAATACAAATTTGAAAGTTAAATTGTACTTTAGTCTTAATAGTGAAATCTCTATAGCTTCTCATGTGCCAAGATTTATTATAATCTGCCAAAAATGAGAGAAACTACATCTACTGGAAAAATTTTATCTGCCACTATTTTGTTCAAAACCATAAAAGTAGTAGCCTAATAAGTGGTTAGAAAGGATGTTTCCTACCTGTGTAAGTACTTAATATGCCCACTTTTGTCCTACACAGATTTTAACTAAAAGAATGTCACTTCACACACATATGTAGCTTTCTCAGAAATGGTAAAAAACAGAACTAAGTGTTTGGAATTACCTTGAGTGGTGAAGTTGAAGAGTGCAGGTGTGTCTCGCCCATTTGGTAATTTGACATTTGGGTCCCTTAATTCATCAAAAAATGAATGTGCACAAGCTTCCAGTGGTGTCAATCGGGCAGTTGGTGTATACTCCAGCAGACGGCTACACAGTGCAATTGCTTCCGGTGGAGTCCGGGGTCGGAAGACCTGCAGTACAAAAAAAGGCAAAGAACAATTAATGCTTTATTATAAGAATCATAGCATATTATCCTTTGAGTATGAGTTCATTCCCACCACTTACAACAACATGGTTGCATTTGCAAAAGGAACCTTCTAGAATGAAAAGAGTTAACTGCATATGATTCACCACACTGGGGTGAACAGTTAATTACAAACTATATGAGAAAAGCTCAGAGAAAAAACTAGGGGAAATTAAAAAAAAATCTGCATTTGCTAATCATAAAGCAGTACAATTAAATATGTACACAAAATACAATATGATAGGCACAAGAGGAAGGCTGAGTTCTTGAGGCAAGCACAACTAGAAGAATATTAAAATTTTCTAAAAGTTTTGACTACGGTGGCAGTAAAAAAAAAGGTTGCCTCTTGTGTGTGATTTTTAGCAGAACAATTGTCAGTAATGAACAGCACTACTCAAATTTGGCAATCAATATTTTTTGAAAAAGAAAAGCTATTTACTTTAGGTCTAGAAATGCTAATGATTTGGTATTATCTCTTCAATAAACAGTCTATCTTATCTGAAGAAATTCTTGAATACCCAGAATTTGACAAAATGTCTGAAACTGTTTTCTCAAAGAATAGCTGTTATCATAAAAGCTGTTATCACATGGCCAGATTACCCTCATTTGAATGAATATTCTAGGGTCTTAATTAGGGAGAGAGAAATGTACTTTTCATTAAGTGCATTTCATTAGAAGACATTAACTCATAGAAAAAGTCAGCTGAAGGCTATGTTGAAGCAAAATGCAAATAAATTAGTTTGCTTAAAAGAATAGAAAGCTTTCTACACATCTATGTCTTAAAACTCCAAATCGATACATAAAACTATGAAAATAACTTTGTTCTAAATTATGGACAGTTGAAGAATAAAAGTAGAAAGGGGAAAAACAGAAATAAATATAAATAGATGGAGAGAAAGCCTTTGAAACTAAAGAAAAATGAAACATATATCCCTTGATAGGGGGAAAACAATCAAATAGAAGGTGTGGTTGTGGTAGTGGACAGACATATAAAGAGAGGCCGATGTGTATAAAGGGAGAGAAATAGTGAGGGAAGGACATGTGGATTGTGATGAGGATGGAGGAGCCTGGGAGTAAGGTTTCCTAATGAGAATGGCTCACGTAACATCTGACTATCACTTAGGCTGAAGGTAGCAGAACTAGTTACTACTATAGAGCTCATTACTTTTCAAGAGACTATAAGAGTACTTTCTACAGTGAAAACCTTTGTTTTTCCTTTAGTTTTTATACAAAGTTTATTACTAATAAAGATATTTTCCATGGAAATTGAGAAATTGGTTTGGGTAGGATCCTAGGAATTTATTTCATAATATCAAAGACCTTATTTATTTGACTATATTAGAAAACCCTCTGTACGGTCAAAAATTGCTTTATCTTTATTCTTTTGAGTGATCTGACTCACCCCAGTCAAGGAAATCTTAGGTATTGTATTATTTGAAATGTCTGGATCTTCCACTGTTCTCAGTCATTTTTCCCTCTCTTGCTTCCTAGCCAGGTCCATAATCAAACTCCGAATGTAAAAGAAAATAATCAGTGGGAAAACTCTGAAAATTTTTCACAAAAATATTAAGCATTACTGACATATTTTATCCCTGAGGGCTGTTTGTATTTATTTCACAGCATATGGATTTATTTTGCTAGCTAGTCTAAGGGAAAATGCTTTTGCACCAATAAGGGAGTGCATAAGTAGAATTAAAAGTACCACCAAAAGTAGAAATAAATATCTCCGGCCAACATTCAAATGTAGGGTACCTGGACAGTGAATGTATTTTAAGTGAAAAAATTTCATGTTACATTAATGAGGATTTTGTATTAAAGCTATTAATTAAACCAGTATTGTAAGCTTATCTCTAATTATTAAAAAAAAATCATCCACATTCATTTAGTATCTTACTGGCTACAAGTAACCATCCATGTTGGTACTAAGACACGTATTAGCCTATTTTGCCAGGGAATCCTAACTCATGGAATCAAAGAGTTAAAAACAATTAAGAATTCATTCTAAGAGCCCATATTAAAATCAAGACTTAATCTGCCTTTTAAAAAGTACCATTGTTATTTTAAACACTTAGAGAGATTCCTGATGAGCAAAGCCTTGGTTTAGTACTCTATGGATTAAGGTTAAGTGGGAAATTACGTGGAGTTAAAGCCCAGTGTCTTCCAAAGTTCATATTTGTCACCATAATATAGGGTGTGGTAGCATTCTACTTCAAAAAGTTACAGACCAAACTAGAAAATAGCTCTTCTGAATTATCTTTGTGTCTAAAGAAAGGGAAACCAATAACAACTGAAATATGGCTTTTAATAACGAAGTTTCTAATGCCATTTTATTGCTTACTCATTTAAACTGTTTAACATTCAGAACCTTTAGTTCTGTGCATCTTTGTTAATATTTATTCTTGTAAAAATAATTTCTAAACCCCACAGTTCCTAAACTTCAGTCTAGATGTTAATAACTCACTCAGGAGACTGACAATCTTAATATACCATAAGTAAAACCTATCCCACACAGTGGATGGAAAAAAAGAAAAAAAAATCACAGCTACCTACATTGTTTTTACTATTACATTTCTAGAATGAATAATGGTTTAACCTTTCTAAAAAAAAAGTTTTCCCCCTAGTTTTATAGATCTGCCCTGAAATTTTGGGAAAAAAAAATTAAGTACATACCCGCACTCCTGAGGTGAAATGTCCTGTTCCTGACGAATCCTAAAGATGATAATGCAGTGAAATAATCCAAACAGGGGAAGTCAATCCAAAAGAGAATAGTCCAGCAAGGAAAAATATATCCAGTGTTATAAGAAATCCATGGTGTGGGGGGGGACATAGAAAATGTTTATACAGTTATAAACTTTAAACATCAGTCTCCACAGTAGCAAGTCCAAGTTTTAAAAATTATTTCACCACAGTGTATGCAAAAAAATTTTTTGATTGCGCAATGGTGAGGCACAATAAAGAAACATTTTAATTTTAATTTATTATGTTCCAATGCCAGTGCGTTTATTAAAAAAATACAAAACCAAAAAAAGTTAAAATCAAAATGAAATCTAGAAGTAAACTTCCCAAAGTAAAGTGTTTGGTCTTCTACGGACCTGGATTCATCATCCATTGACATGGCTGGGAGGGGGCATATTAGCCTGCTTTTAAAGACATTAGTTCCCAATATGCTAATTTTTATCTATTAATATATTTCAGTTAGACAGTATAAACATTTTTTGCTTAATTATTAGTGATGAGAGGAAAGTAATAAATAGATTTAATTTATATTACTACAGATTTCAAGCCAGATATTTTCAATTTGTGTGAGCTAAGAAGGATCAGGCCACCGCGGATTATTCTCCATTTTGGATTGACTTCCCTGCTAAAAGATATTTGCTGACATTCTCATTATTTTAGGATTCTTCAGGCAAATGACATATCACCTCAAGAGTGCGGGTATAACTTACTTTTTCTATTGTGGGCTTTGCCCCCTCATACCCTTGCACCCATTACTTAGTAAAAATAAATATAGAACATTCTTTCTCCTTTTTGGAAAAACTCACTGAAAAAAAAAAAAAACCTACATCTTTGAGCACTACAAATTCAACACAGTTTCATGTGCAAATATGCCCAATTCACCCACCAAAAGCTAAACAAAAAATATATACAATAAACAATACAACTAAGGGACAGTCACAGTTATAGGTGACATGCATAGTAATGTACACCAACACCTAGGCACAACGGAGCCAAATATGCAAGGGAGGTAGTAGGATCTATTATGTCTAGGTATTGAGAACAAAAAATGGCAGAACTCACCAGTAGCTGTGAATTCCCTTGGCTATTCTAAGAGAATTTAACATTCTTTTAGGATAGTTTCCAGTGGGGGAATTAATATTTTGCAAAATAAATAATCCGCGGATTACTTTTAGTCTGCAGACTAAAATTTAGTACACGGATTAAAATCCGGCCCATCAGAATAAAAATCTCTCGTGAACTAAAACACAATCAGGTAGACAAAAATAGAAAGCGAGACTAAAAAAACTGAGAGCACAAAGTAAGACTCAACTGGGCCAACTAACAATTAGTGCGCAGACTAAATATGGCCAGCCAAGTATGTTAGCAAGGCCATGAAGAGCCCAAAACACCCCCTGTAAAAACTAAAAACAAAAGTAAATAAATAAAACAAAACAGAACAAAGCAAAAAATAAATAAACAAAAGAAAGAAAGAGAACAGAAAGGAAAAATTGAAAAGAACCAAAACACTGACATGAACTTTTAAGTGATTCAAATACTACCTCACCTGTGCAGCAACTCATTTTCTTAAATTGAAACAAACTGTCACCACAAATACTAGTCCATAGAAGAAACTAAAAGAAAATTCATTTTTCAAAAAGAAAGTCTCTATGGTATTTAACAAATGCAAATGAGTCCTTAAATGAAGACTTATTCAAAATAAATTTGCATTTGGATAACTCAAAAATGACAGAGGCAATTTTCCCCTACATGGCCTAGGACAAACTTTCGCCATCAAATATCAAATTTCAACCTGGAGCTAACTGTTACCACTGAATCTTAAGCCTTTTAAAATTACCATTTATAAACAGTCATATATACAATATCAAGGCCTACGGTTGATTCTCACAGCATCAGCTCTCAACAATTCTACTGTATTAACAGCCAACCAGAGCAATGTAGAAATGCCTATGGGCAATGATAATCTAAGTAGAACATGGAACAAGTGCTGTGCCTGTTCCGACAGCTAGTCCTCCCTAGATTTCACTGTGATAAATGTACAACACAGACACTGTTCTCTGGTTATACAATACACACAATACACAAGGACCCAATGTTAAAAACTGATAAACCATGAACTCCTAAAGGAGCAACCCCAATGCTGGCTCTCAAGCCATCTATTAATCATCTAAAATTATTTGTAATTTGTAAACCTAAATACAGGATTAAAGTGAGACAATGCCATGGATTTGTTGAATAGTTATGTTAATTACCAGGTTAAGTAGCTACAAAAAGAACTTAAGTCTACTAAAGAGCTGATATGTGGTACATAATTCATAAGAAACACAAACATCCTTTCCTTAGCCACAACAGAGCCACCATTCAATAAATTTTATCTGTACTTATTAAAAGGCTTACTGAGTTTTCCTGAGCTCTGTTACACATAAGACATATTATATGTGTTGATATCAGCATTTAACTATGCAATGTAATTTCTTCCTCTAACTTCATTCACTGATAAAATAGTCCTGCAGGCTTACACAGAAGTATGATTTACCAAATGTCCACTTACTCAATTTAATCTCTTATTGTTCATAAAATAGTTACTATAGTCAGACTGACCTTCTTAGGAATACAGGAACATTTTCTTTTCATCCACACCTCCTCATCTTAAGGGACAGTCCCCAAGGCTACAATAATTTCTGGCCTTACCAACATCTAAGCAAATCTAAATCCTCCCTCAAGAGCCCACCCCACCTAGTCCTTCTATCACCTTTAAGGAGGCTGGCTTCCTTTTTAACTCCACCACCCTCACTGGAGATCTGACTTATACCTACAGTATGTGAACACCTACAACACACAATCAAGTATATGGTTATATATTATTCAATACTTGCTTAAACTGAGTCAGATATCACCTGTAAGCTTTTCAAAAACAAGGGCTATATATTTTACTTCTTTTGCATCCTTTATAGTATCTGAGTATCTGGTACGGTGCTGGGTACATAGGAGATATGGGTTTTAAGGAACAAATGATATATTAAAAGCAGACTTTTGCTTTCTTTTTTAATCCACCCCCAACCCTACCTCTCTGCTCCCCACAAGTGATCTTCAAACTTATGCCTTAGTATTCTTTCTTTTTTATATTATTCCCCTTACATAGGGATTAGCCATCCTAGTGGCTAGATTTTAAAGTGCATAGTTTCCAGCAAAGAAATGGAGTGTAACCAGTACACCTAGAAAAGTGAGGAAGTCTACTCACATGGGAAAATAAATGTTAGACAAGGAAAAGTGATTATTTAACACTAATAAAGATGTAGGTGGAAAATTCAGTAGAGAACATAGTGTATTTAATGAGACAAGTGATAATGGATTAGTAGAATGTTCAGGGCAGAGGGATGTTAAGTAGTAATATAGAAACTAATTTACCTAAGCAATAGAACAAAAAAAAAGATGAGTACAATCTTAGGAATCAGTAGAAGTCCGAACACAGTTTTATGCTTTCTGGAGTACATGGGAGCAAAACCAGAAAAGGCTGACAGAGTTCACCTGCAAAAAAGAAGTCTGACAATTTTTGTTTTGTGCTCTCTCGACCCCTCTGAAGGCATTTTTAATTTTTATTTTTTTTAAAGATTTTATTTATTTATTTGACAGAGAGAGACAGCGAGAGAGGGAACACAAGCAGGGGGAGTGGGAGAGGGAGAAGCAGGCTTCCTGCCGAGCAGGGAGCCCGATGCGGGGCTCGATCCCAGGACCCTGGGATCATGACCTGAGCCAAAGGCAGTCGCTTAACCAACTGAGCCACCCAGGCATCCGGCATTTTTAAAGGTTTATTTGAGAGAGAGAGAATCTTCAAGCAGACTCCTTTCTGAGCACGGAGCCCAACTCAGGGCTCCATCTTACAACCCATGAGATCACCACTTGAGCTGTAAACCAAGCTCAACCGACTGAGGCACCCAGGTGCCCCAAAGGCATTTTTTAAACTATAAATGTGTATAGTTGAAACAGGAGTTTATCAAGTGAAAAACTTTGTATCGAAGGGCTCAGAAAAAAAGGTAAGATTATAAATAAAGTCTTAAAAAATTAGTAGGAAAAAAATAAGTATAGTAGGGTTTTATGTTTAGCTTTAAACATAGAGAATAATAAACACAACCTGTCCAGTCTAGTCTGGTACCTTAACAGCTGAAATGACCTCAACCTCAATTTTCTGATTACTCTTAGCTAGTTGTAAATAGTAACTAAATTCATTCATTTTCAAGTATGTGGACAGTGTTCTAAGAAATTGATATGTAAGGACTGACTTGTAGATACTGCTTTTTAGGATACTTAAATAATAATCTATGGTACCACATATCCCACAGACATTTAACTATTAAATAAACTTACTATGTATGCCAAAAACTTAGTAACAAACATTTTGAAGTAATTTATATCCATCTTATTATTACCACCATGAAAAAGAAATTAGGAACTGCTATAATACATATGGCATGACTTGGAAGGTATTATAAGAGTTACATGGTGGGAATTAATCATAGAGAGCTCAGATAATTAGAAAATATTTTATGGGAGAACTAAGATTTGAGGTCTTGAGGAAAGGTTAAGATGTGGTAAGCAGAGAAGATCATTCTAAGTGTGAGAAAAAGATACTAGTAAAAGAAACATACATGGCTTCTCTGGGGAACAGAGGTTAGGAAGGTTAGGAACAGGACAGAAGTAAACCTCTTGCTTCTCTGGAAAGAAAAGATAGAAACATTAAGTTTCTATTATCCAAAATGACTATATAATCCGTTATCCAAAATGGGACACTTTTGAGAGTGAAGGGGCATTCAGTTAATAATTACACTGAACAAGCATAAAGTGGCACACATGATCACCGCTGTTCTTATATGCATATTATGTCAGATTTTCCTAAAGGCAATAAGTAAACAGAGAAGATTTTTAAGTAGGAGTGACAGTATTACATGTGCTTTTAAGAAAACTAACTTTGAGAGCAATGAGGATTACAAAGGATGTGAAACTGAAAGAGGGAAACTGGTTAGGAGGTTGTTTTAACAAATTCTATATGACGATGGCCTAAAGTCAGGGCAGTGGAGATAGAAAGGACAAATCACAGAACTATATTGGATGTAGGATCTTTATATTTATTTAGAACTGAAATAAAATATTCCTTTATATGCATATTACTATTTTCAAAAGAAATCAGAAAAGACAATAGCTAATTGCTATCTTACAAAAGAAAAAACTTGAGGCACAGAGAGTAGAAGCAGTACTCAAACTAGGTACTGCTGTTATATACTAGGTACTGCTCGTAGCTACAACTACCAGCTGTTAAGGTACCTCACTTCATACCTAATAGACTGTTATTTAACCATACCTTCATATACTAAATGCAGAATTTAAGCTTCCTCTCTTCTGCCAACGAATCTCCACCTCTACTTAAATTTCCTTTGCATCATCTGTTTTGCTTTCTATCTGGCTTTTTATTCTTTGAAGTTTACAGCATACACCAATGCAGGAGGTCTTTATCCTCCTATTCCCAATCCAATAATGGTCCCTGTTTCAAAACATTAGCACCAATTTCCTTTCCTACTTAAACCACAAGTGCTTTATCAATGAATTAGATTACTCTGGCTATTAAATAACAGTTAAGGGCAACTTACTGGATTTCTAAATTCTCAAGATTCTTGCCATAAACCATACTAGGTTCATCTCACTTTTTAGTTCCTCTGCTATCTTTCCTAAACATCTGAATCCCTTCACTTCAATGTTTCCATGGAAGACATTTTCTCTCTTGATCTTTATGTCTGCCTACATTTTTGAGTACACCAGCTTCCAGTCCTTGGGGATACAGCTATACTACATTGCAGCACAGAAAAGCAGGGTTCAAATGTCCACAGCTTTAGGAAATGGGGCTAAAGTGGATTCTATCAGAAGACCAAAATAAAGGCAAAACAGCTTTTGTTTCCAGACTTTGTTTACCTGCCCTCAAAGAGCAAGAAGCTCTTTTCTTTAGGGAACAATATTATGTATTTCTTAAAAAAAACAAAAAAAACCCTTCATTGGCTGCCTAGCATAAGAGAGCACTTCTCAGGTTGGCGTCCACTATCATAATAGAGGGGAGAAGGGACTATGTTCCCTCTAGAAATTTAAAATTTTGTATTTTCATTTTAATAATAACCTATTTTAAAAATCAATATAAGCATATTTTGGATCATTTAGATTCATCCAGGTGACAGAATAGTGCCATGGAATTTTTGTCTGAATTTGGTTTTGTGTTTACAACCATAACAACATCAACCTAGTTGTGTACACTATTGAGAAATTAACATAAGTATGCTTATTACATAATAAATGCATTTGTACCAAGTGAAAATCAAATTATGTCAAGGCACAATATATAAATGAAGAGTTCACAGTACTTTGAACAGACAAAATAGGTGGGAAAATGGAGTCATCATTCTACACATGAAATAGGAATGGAAGCCTAAATAAAACAAATAAAAGGGCTTTGTATAGATTATTCAAGTTTGAAGAGCATTAGTGTAAGATATAAAACATCAGGAATTCCATGAGCAAAGGAAAGTGTAAAACATACAAACTGACCACAAATCTTCTGTTGACTGCATTTTAATTATAATCCACCATTCCTCACATTCCATCCTGGCTAATACTTGAAAAGATATAATCCAGGGGGGGAAATGCCGAATATGACACACACTAATACTTGTAGCAGTCTTGATAAAAAAAAAAAAAAAAAAAATGATAGGGACTGTTAAATAAAATCTCATGACCTCAATTTCAGCATTATATTGGTCAGATACTCTACCTTAAGGGTAGCATGTGAGGAATACTTAGATTACACCAAAAAGAGCTTTATTTTTCTTTCTTCATAAAAATGACATGATTATTAATGAAAATATGGAAATTTATTTTATTTTATTTTATTTTATTAATGCAAAACAAAGAAAATAAAATCACCTACACTCTTCTCACCCAAACTACCATTAGCATTTTGGACTATTTTCCTGTATTTATTCATTATACAGTATTGTCTTTGTTTTTTGTTTTTCTTTAACATGACTGAAATCATAGTATACTACAAATCAATTATAAACACTTTAACTTATAATAACTTCACTAGATTCAAACTGCAACTCAGCCTTTAAATCCCAATAGGCCACCTAGGGTTCTCTGAGTTTAGAGCCAGGTGAGAGACCCTAAGTATCTTCTGACCAAGATTCAAAATAAATTTTAAGTGTAAAGATCAAAGAATGGTTTATCTCAGAACATTTAGGGTTTATTATAAATTTTAAGTGTGGTGGGAAAGGCAACATCATGGTCAGTGAAAGCTAACCTATAATTCTGGCACTAAAATACCAAGGTCTCTGATCTAAATAATTAGTAATAAAAGGATCTTCTGCAATGAAGAGAGATAGTAAGATTGAGAACTTGAAGGAAAGTAACTAGAATCAAAATACAATTTAGAGAGAGAAAAAGACACACTTTGAATCTGGGTATATAAATTATTTCACCTCTTATTATAAAAGATCTATTACCAATTAAATGAACCTATCACTGCTCAAAAGAAACTTATATATACATTTTTAGGCATACAAAATCTCTGCTTGAACTATAAAAGAGTTGAACTTTATTAACTCACAAAAATATATAATGAAATATAAGTAAACGTGAGAGGAGGTGCATGGTGCATAACTCTAAGTCTGGCACTACACACACACACACACACACACACACACACACACACACACACACACACAGAAGTTTAATCCTGGGTTTGTCATGGCCACCTATGCACACACACACACACACACACACACACACACACACACACACACAGAAGTTTAATCCTGGGTTTGTCATGGCCACCTATGTAATCTTGAATAAGTCACTTGGTATCTTTGACCAGAGTTTCTGAATCTACAGAATAAGGATGCTAGAGATTCACTCTAGTAATAAGCCCTAATATGATTTTTTTCTCTGCCCTTAATGTCACAAACTGAAATGAAAAAATTTTAAATAAAATCTCTCTTAAATCATTTCAATTAAGTATCAAAGCAAAAAATAAAGTTTTCTGGTAAATTAGTACGTATGCTCTTCAAATTGGTTCCATCTACGCTCTAAGAATTGGTTAGGCTATCCAATGGCTAATGACATCCCGTTAACATATCAATGCTTTCAACGTATACTCCAAACAAGATCAAATCTTTTTATTCCCCTCCCAAAATACCAACAGGAAAGCAAAGAAAAGAAGAAAAACACACAGCATCATTTATAAGACCTACAGTTTCAAAAAAGAATAAAGAAAATATATGAAATACATGTTTTCATATAGTATATGATATTGAGTAAGTACCTCTGTGTAAAGAAATTAACTTTTGAGTTTTAAGTAGTCAAAATTTATATATAAGATACTACTCCTAATGAAATTCTATATTTTAATGGTATAGGTACACTGTCTTCAACCTACAAATAAAAACCCAGGCGGAAAACTGTCTACAGGAAATCAGTGGGAACAAAACTATACATAGTCAATGCAACACTAAAGTACAACTACCCAACTATATCTTTACATGCAGAACTGCTATGTACTCTGTACTCAGGCAGCTATCTAGTACCAAAATAGTTTAGTTTAAGAACAATGAAAAACCCAAGTTTAAGTTAACTATTGGTTAATGTGCTTTTTAAAAAACTCATTTTGACTCACCTTAGTCCAAGGGTGTGCCTTAATTTGAGGGAATTTGAATTCTGTGTAGTTTGGGTTCATTTCTCTAATTTGCTCCCTTGTTGGTGTCCCCAGGACCTAGACAAAGAAAGCAAGTTATTGCCGTATTTTTTTATATACTTACAAATACAGTCTTTATGTTTTAATGTATTGGCTTCACTGGAAAAAAGAATTCCAAAGTCATGAAATATATAATTCATTAAATACAGCAGACTTCGCAGAAGATTTTTAACTGACTATAGATCCCATGCTATACTACCCTACACAGACTTTTATGATAATCATGTTAAACTAAGGTTATACAAAAAGATCACTTAAAAACATTCAAGTAAAAATCAAACATCTTTGTTCTATTGAGAAAAACCATCTACTGCAATCATGGGCATCTGAAATGAGATCTTGTATTCATTTAGTAAAGTATAGCCAAAGGTTTTATTATCAATAAATTAATCAGGAGAACCTTACTCCGACAGTGTCATGAATAATTCTATTCAATCAATGAATATTTAGTGATTGTTCCCTGTGTACAAGGAACTATGCGATGACCTATGGAGAATACAAAGAACAAGAGATTTCTTGTCATAATGAACTTACATGTTTGTGTGTGGAAAAAAATATAACTATAATACAATAGGTAAATATGTTCAGCATTTCATTGTCTCTAGAGATATAGTATGTGCTGGACAAAGGAAATCATACAGAACTGACTGCATGAGACATGATGGGAAGAAACATTAATTACTAAAAATGAGCACTTTGAAAAAAGATGACATACATTACTCATCTTTATGATTCTAAAGCCTGGTATAACACACATTTGTTAAAATATTCGGCCATTTACAATCCAAAAATAGTGATACAGAAGGAGTGTAATGAAATAAGTACTTGATTTGTGGTGGCAAGCAGTGAATAATCAGGGCAAAGTAAGAACTTCAGGGATTTTTCTGCTTGTTTGTTTTTGGTTCTAATTCTGTAGACTTCATTAAAAACAGAACTTAAGATTTTTAAGAGTTTTGTCCTTCAAAAGACACTCTTAAAACAAAAAGGCAAGCTACAGACTGAAAGAAAACATTTATAAAACATACATCTGCAAAGGACTTATATATAGAATATACAAAAGACTCCTATAATTCAAAAACAAAAGACACTCAAGAAAACAAAAAGGCAAGCTACAGACTGAAAGAAAACATTTATAGAACATACATCTGCAAAGGACTTATATATAGAATATACAAAAGACTCCTATAATTCAAAAACAAAAGGACAAAAACAATTGTATCTTTTGTCCCCCCACCCCCCCGCCACTGGCAAAAGATAAAATTAGACACTTTACCCATGAAGACACAGATAGTAAATAAGCACATGAAAAAATACTCAACATCATTATCATCAGGGATGATAACCACCTACATACCTACTCAGAAGAGTAAAGTTAAAAAAAAGATTGTGTATACCAAGTCTTGGTGAGGCTGTAGAGCAACGGAGGCTCTCATCCACTGCTAGTGGAAATGTAAAATTGTATGGCACCTTAGAAAACACTTTGGCAGTATGTTAAAAAGTTAAACATATACTCACCATACATCCATCATTCCCACTCCTAAGTATTTACCCAAGAGAAATTAAAGCATATGTTCATACAACAACTTTTACACAAATGTGCACAGCATCTTTTTTGCAATTGCCAAAAAGTGGAAACAACTCAAATGTCCACAAAAGATGAATGAATAAACAAACGGTGGTATATCTATACGATGGAATGCTACTCAGTAACAAAAAAGAACATGGATGAATCTAAAAATAATTAAAACCTGAGTAAAAGAAGCCAGACCAAAAAGAGTACCTACTGTATAATTTCATTCATATGGAATTCTAGAAAATTTTGTCTACAACAACAGAAAGAAAAGCCATGATTGTCAGAGAAGTTATTACAAAGAGCACTAGGAAATTACTGGGTGGGCGGAATATGTTCATTATCTTGATTTCATGGTGGTAGTTTCATGTGTGCACACATACGTCAAAACTTCCCAAACTGTATACTTTAAATATGTGCACTTTACTGTATGCCAATACATCTTTCAGAAATTATTTATTCGAATACATAAAGTTTAAGTAAGATAAGTGGAAAGGACATTGAGCTACAGAGCTGTAGTATTATTTGTCAATATAAGTCAAAAAGGAATCTAGTTAACTATAAACTGACCTTTAATTCCTAAAAGACAATTTCCGAGCAGACACCTGATGTTACTGGAAAGAAAAGATGTATAAAAATAATCTAAATTATAACACATCATTCTGTGGAAAGTTTGCTTTTGGGCACTGGAAACAAATGTCTAGTTTATATAACCTCCCTTCCCTCTTGTAGCAGAAGTCCAGCTTTACAGAGAGGAGCAAGGTACTATCTAGTACTGGGAAGGGAAGTCTCTGGCCTTTGCGACTGCAGATATCAGACACTTATAAGTCAGGAACTATTCACACTTAAAAATATGAAGGCTAAAAAGGAATCTTAATTTTTATTTTTAAATAATTAAGCAAACATTTATATCCTATTTTACCCCTTGATGAAGTGTGTGCGTATGTGTGTGTGCGCGCGCGCACGTCTAAGTGTCTGTGCATGTACACGTACTGGGAAAGAGGGAGAGGAGTGAAAAAGGGAGAGTGAGCTAATCAATAATTCTGCCCCCCAAATGCAACCCCACTGGATTCTTTTAACTGCTGAACAAAAAAACCAAAAGCAATGACATGAAAAAAATGAGTATTTAAAAATGCATACCTTCAATGACCCTACAACTTAATAATTCCATTTTAAGTTATATACTCTAGCCTAGAGAAACCTTTTTATACATCCAAAGCAACAATGTAACATTATAAAATACTATAGGCACAAGCAAAAATCCAAAAGTAGAATTAGTAAATAAACTGTAACATAGTCATAAAATGGTACACTAACTAGCAATGAAAATGAAGCACAGCTACACACACCTTCTGATGAATCTCACAAAATGGTGAGTTTTCACTCAGCAATGAACACACAGAGTAGCACTGTCTGATATAAAGCTTAAAAACAGGCAAGACTAAACTATATTTTAGTATATATAGTAAAACTGTGAAACTAATAAAAAACATGGGAATATTCATTAGATTATTCAGCTTAATAGGAAGATATAAGAGAGATTGTGACCGGGATGGGGCATGAGTAATTCCTCTAATTCTTAACATGAGTGAGAATTACATGGATATTTGCTTTATTATTGTGCTTTACATTGAACACATTTTAATATATTTTGGCATTATGATATATATCACAATAAACAAAATAAGACTTAAGAAATGCCCACTTTTGAATCAGTGAGTATTTGCTGTGCAGTTCCTCTCTATTCAGTACTTTGTTAACACAAGACACAGTCCTAACTCCCCACAAGTTAGTAAGAATGCTAAAAAAATGAGAATTGTATAATGTCCATTAGTAAACCCATCCTTTTACTGTATAAACAGAGTTCACATGGACTTATCAGCCATTTGGTTAACTTTCTGATAAGGGCTATGTGAGAGAATTCAAGTTACAAACTGTATAATAAAAAGGCAGGACACTCCTTGAAGTGAATATTATAATTCTTACTGTTTTTTATTATATCCTAAGAACATTCCCAATTGAAGTATATCTGTGAAATACACAATAAAACAGCTGAGAAACATATGCCATATACACAAGGTTTGCTTAACATATGAACTTTTAATAATTTATTTAATGTGAAAGCAAAAAGGTATATTGTATACGTTTTTACTCCCATATCTTCTCCCTAGATTCACGTCTCACAGCCACTCACATCTAAACATTTACCCAAAATTTGTAATGAAAAATGTCAAACACAGAAAAAAGTCACATTTTTTTTTTTTCAGTGAAAACCCTCTTCCTTTATACCAACTACCCAGATTCCGTGATTAATGTTTTACTATGTTTGGTTCATCACATTTCCATCCATCTATCCATACATCAATCCACCTTATTTTTTTGATACATTCCAAAGTCAGTTGCAGACATTACACCATGTTAGCACATATATAATTAAGGTTCAATATTTATGACTTTTATTTAAGCATTTTTTACATACTCGGAATCTTCCTTCAATATACACAGTATGTACATGTGGAAAATTTTTTATTACAATGGGAAATAATCTGCTTCGACAGTGATATAAAAAAGACTATTATAATTCTAACTGATGGTCACAGTTTATGTCCTTTACCTTCAAAATATGTGTATCTGTGACTTTTAAGAAGCTAATTACTAACCAGTAAATGGAATCACTGATCTATACACTACCAATCATTTAAAAACAATTAACCAAATAAATTGGTCTGTCACCACAAAGCAGCAATGGAGATCTTCTTATCCCTTTGTTACAGCCACATGATCTTGAATCACTAAGGCCATTAGATGGGGAAATAAAGATTCTAATGTCATAGGATTTTCTTTGTTTAAATTCTCTTGCCAAATACTCAACTACTATAATCATTTCTCTATTCTTTTTCTTATTATTTTTTAAATCTTAAAACCAGGTTCTCCCCAGGCTGGCTAGTAGAGATGGAAACTAAATGGAAGATCCTCTAGAACAGGGGTCTGTAGGCCAGAGAGTAAATACTTTAGGCTTTGTAGGCCATAGAGCCTCTGTCACTATTCAACTCTGTTGCTGTAGCACAATGCAGCTGTAAACAAGTTTATTTACAAAAATAGGTAGTAGAGTGCATTTGGCTCCTAGGCCCTAGTTGCCAACCTCTGACCTAGTTCAAACATTTTTAGAGTTGAGAAAAACTGACGCCCAGAAGGAGCAACTTTTCAGAGGTCAGAACTAACTAGAGCCAGAGCTAGGACATAATTCAAATCTCATCAGTGGCAAACCAATTTTAGGAGATGGTATCAAAGAATCTGTTTATTGGACTTTGTTGGAAGATGAACAATTTCTAATTTTGGTAGTTGGAAAGATGTTGCTTTTAAGCATGAAGGCACAGAGCTGGAGGAGAAAATAATAAATTTAAGCAATCAAGAAGAACTAAGTGGTAAATAATGGGTATATCATTTAGAAGAGGGCTTGAGGGCAGAAAAACAGGTTTGGTAGTACTTGATGTATAGGTCCTAGGTGGCTGCAAAAGTGTAGAACAGGTAAAGCAGGCTGAAGGAGAAGAGTACTAAAGATGAGGACCAACAGGACACAAATATGTGGAAAAAGGGAAATTTAAAAAGAAAACTGAGACAGAAGTCCAAGAGACTGGATAAATCCTACAGACAATGATACCATGGAGGCCAAGGAAAGTAAACATTTAAAGAACAGAGAGGTGAGTAACTTATGACATAATTAGCTCAGATAAAAAAAAGTGTTCATTATATCTGGCCATGAAGTGACTTCCTTTCTGATAATGGTGAGACCAACCATGAAAAGAGCAAACAGACCATAATCATCTGAAATAAGTTCACCTTTCAAAAGGCCCATCAGTGAGGAAAAGGCGAACAAAGAGAAGAAATATTTACGGAGCACTCAGTATGTAAAAGCTCTGTGTGAGGTATATCAATTTCCTTTTCTCATTTAAACTTTATAATACTTTATTACCTATTTTACACTTAAATGAAATTATAGTTGATGGAGGTAAACTGACTTCTCAAAGCTACAGTTTGTCAGTTGTAAATATGGTATTCAAATGCATGTGCAGTTGACTCCCTAAAATGGTCTACCCAATATTAAGGGCAAAAACAAGGAAAGGATTTTTAAAAAATGATTTTTAAAAAATAATTTTCTTAAACTCTACTGATTATACCATAAAATGAAATCTAAATCCTTCTGAATTGTGCAGGATATACTAAGATTTTATAAGACCATGAGGCTATAAGTTTAAAAAATTAAACAGACTTAACAAAAACCCTCCATGATTTAAATAAAATCTACCCGTATCTGGTAATTCAACTTAATAAAAAGAATATCCTGAACTGTTAATATTATAGATTTTAGGCAACAGAAGAATTATATGAAGAAATGCAAGCATCTAATTAAAGAAAATTAGAAACTTTAACAAACCTCAAACTTATTTTACAAATTCTTGCAAAAATTCTTATGATTTAGCAATTTTGATAGATCACTTTCAGACTTCCTTAACTGTAGATTCTCACTGTACATCCCATGCCTACTCATGCTTAGGTATATTTGCAATACCAAGCATACAACTTTTAATATTTTTATCTGTTGTGATTGTTTCACACGTGTAAAACCTTGGTTGGAATGTTAAATGGTCGGCAATTAATATAGTTGTGTATATTATAAGTAATTTTATCACAAGAACTTCTATTTTTATTTTGTTTTAAATTTTTTAAATTTAAATTCAATTTAGTTAACATATAGTGTATTATTAGTTTCAGGGGAAGAATTTATTGATTCATCAGTTGCATATAACACCCAGTGCTCATTACATCAAGTGCTCTCCTTACTGCACATCACCCAGTTACCCCATCCCTCTACCCACCTCCCCTCCAGCAACCCTCAGTTTGTTCCCTAAAGAGTCTCTTCTGGTTTGCTTCCCTCTCTGTTTTTATCTTACTCTGTTTTTCCTTCCCTTCCCCTATGTTCATCAGTTTTGTGTCTTAAATTCCACATGAGTGGAATCATATGGTATTTGTCTTTCTCTGACTCATTTCACTTAGCATAATACCTTCTAGTTCCATCCATGCTGCAAATGTACTGCCAAGAATTTTTTTATCACAAAACCTAAGTTACAGAAACTATTGTTGTTACTGAATTATGTTAGGAGTCATAACCGCTTAAAGGTGGTCAGTGTAGGGGTGCCTGTGTGGCTCAGTTGGTTAAGCATCTGCCTTTGGCTCAAGTGATGATCCCAGGGTCCTGGGATCAAGTCCTGTGTCAGGCTCCCTGTTCAGCAGGCAGTCTGCTTCTCCCTTTGCCCCTCCCCCTGCTCATGCACTCTTTCTCTTTCTCAAAAATAAATAAATAATCTTAAAAAAAAAAAAAAAAAAACTAAAAAATTGAAGCATGGAGGTAAAAAGGCCAGAAAAACATATGTACCTGTGATTCAATTCTGAGAAGGGGGATGGGAGAACAAATGCAAAAATCTATTTAAAGAAACAGTACCCAAAATTTTTCTAAATTTGATGAAAATCCAATGAAAAGCTCAATGAATCTCAAGCAGTCCAATATAAAAAATACACAGAGTTACAGTCAACCAGTAAAAGCTACTGATAAAGGGAAAATCTTTCCCAAAACAAAGAGAGACACATTATATATACAGGGTATCAACAACAGGAATGACAGCTGACTGCTCATCAGAAACAATGCAAGCCAGAAGAAATTAGAGACCTTTCTAAAGAATGAAAGAAGAAAAGCTGGAAACCAAGAAATTGTGCCTGGTGAAAATAACCTTCAAAAGACATTATTAGGCAAACAAAAGAGAGTTTGTCACCAGATTTTCACTATAAAGAAAGTACTTCAGGATGAAAGAAAAGGATTCCAAATGGACATTCCTATCTATACAGGGGAATAAAGACCACCAAAAATGGTAAATATGTGGCTTTCTCCCTTGCTTTTATATTTCTTCACAAGAAACTGAGTGCTTAAAGCAAAACAAAGTATTATAAAAGTACTATAGCAGTAAAATGTATGACCACAGTAACGTAAAGGACAGGAAGGGGAACAGAAATATACTGTTGCAAGGTTCTTACTTTATATGTGAAGTGGTATATTATTATTTATAGACTGTGACAAAATAAACATGCCTATTTTCAATCCTAGAACAACTTAAAAAAATATGAGGATGTATAGCTTAAACTGCACATTGGAGAAATAAAAAAAGGCTCATTATATCCATAAGGTGGCAGTAAAGGAGAAAAAAAATGGAATGAAAAACAAATATCAAAGTAAAATACTTAAACTCAACCATACTGATAATTACATTGAATGTAAATGGTTTAAACACTCCAATTAAAAGGCAGAAATTGTCAGACCCTATCAAAAGACAGTAAGCATATGTTATCTGTGAGAAATGAATTTTAAATACGAAGACACATATGTTAAAATGCAGAAAGTTACACCATGCAAACACTTATAAGAAAGATGGAGTGTCTACATTAATATCAGAAAATAGAAACTTCAGGGCAAGTACATTAAAATAAAGAGGGTCATTTCCTAATGATAAGTGATTTTAAGACTATACTTGAAATTACTGTAAATACCATGTGTAGATAAGAATGTAGAACACAGGAACTCTCATATGTTCTTGGTGGGAGTGAAAAATAATAGAACTGCTTTGGAAAACAATTTGGCAACTTCTTATAAAGTTAACATACACTTATATGACCAGAAACTTTAGTCCTAGTCCTCTCTTGAAGAGATACACAAACATACACCTACAAAAAGACTTATAAACAAACATTCATAGCAGTTTTACTTGTAATAGCTAAAAACCAAGGCCAAACATCCATGTACAGGTGAATGGATTAAAAAAAACTGTGGTATGTTCTAATAGAATACAACTCAGCATAAAATGGAATAAACAGGTGATACAAGCAACAACAATGGATAAATCTCAAAAAACAAGATGTTAAGCTAAAAAAGCCAAATACAAAAGAAACATACATTCATATGAAATTACAGAATAGGGAAAAATAGTCTGTAGTGACAGAAAGCAGACAAATGGTCACCTGAGAGAAGATGCGGGACTAACTACAAGGGGCATGAACAGAATGATCAACTATCCTGGTCTGCCTTGTGCGATCCTGGGAAAGCCCTCAGGTCCTGGGCACACTGGGATGTTTACTCACCCCAGGCTGTACGCAGAAACATTTTTGGGGTGGTGGACATGTTCTAAATCTTGACTGGATAGTGGTTATATATGTTTGTTGAAGCTTATTAAACTGCATACTTAAAATGGCTACTTTTATGTAAATTACATCCTGATGATGTTGATTTAAAAAGTAAAACAGACCATTATGTAATTCGTGATACATTTACTATACTAAATAAAACCAGATGTTTATCCTTATGTTGCTCTGTTAAGGCTAGCATTAAAAGTATCAGAGTCTATATCAAACCCTACAATCAGAATTATTTTATATACAATATGAATAGTCTTTAAGAAAGCAAAGGTACGATTTAAGATGCAAAGGTAAGACAATCAAGAGGCATTTATTTATTTATTTATTAAAAGATTTTATTTATTTGAGAGAGAGAGAATGAGAGATAGAGAGCACGAGAGGGAAGAGGGTTAGAGGGAGAAGGAGACTCCCTGCTGAGCAGGGAGCCCAATGCGGGACTTGATCCCGGGACTCCAGGATCATGACCTGAGCCGAAGGCAGTCGCTTAACCAACTGAGCCACCCAGGCGCCCAATCAAGAGGCATTTAAAGATTTTTGCTCAGCCTCTTAAGTCATTCATTCATTCAAGACATTTATTGAGTTTCTATCTTCAAAGAACTCTAGGGCAGAGATTTATAAAATCTGCAAAGATCAGTACAACAAAGTTTAAGTGTAGATATGTGTGAGGTGAAAGTGCTACCCTGCATTAGAGTAAGGAAGGGATTCAGGAAAGGGTTCTGGAAGGAAAGACAAGAGCTGATATTATGTAAGGAGTCTAGGAAGTAAATGAGTCAGAAGCATATTCTCTACACACTAAGTGTGAAGTAGAAAATGGCCTGATTTGGATAACAGTAACAGCTGAGTGGTGACAGAGACTAAGAACTGGATAATGGAGGGAAGCAATGTTAAAGGCTAAAAGGTAAGTGAGTGACAGGTTATGAAGCGCAGATTCTAAATGCATCACTATCTGTAATCAACATAATAAATATAAGACCTTAACAAACTGACTATCCTATTTCTAATTGAATATATCTTTAGCTTTTATATTAAATTTTATTATATGCAGAGTATATTTCTGACTTACTCTATGAAGAGTATATTTCTACCTGATTTACTACAGCTGAATTATATATTTGGAATCTTTCAAATTATATAAATTGAAACTTTTCCTTTTATCAGTAAAAAAATATGTTTGAAATGGACCTCATCATTTCAGGAACAAATCAAGTCTTAGAGTTCCCTTGAATTTTAAGATAGAAAAATATTTTTCCCCAAACTTTTAGACTAAGGATATACTTAAACAAAACAAAACCTTATTTCTGGATTTCCTCAAAACTGAGTTCCTCCAAAGACTTAAAGGAAATGAGACTGCACATAAATGTTGTATGTACTTTCTGTAAGTATGATAGTTCACACAATTTAAAAAAGGGGGGAGATGTTAAAAAATTATCACACCATTGGAAAGAGTGTATGTATTCTCAGTTATTTATTATTAGAATAAGACCTTTCCATTTATTGCAAAAAAGCACCTTTTCTTTGGCCCATCATCCTAGATCATGAATAGTTAGGTGGTGAAAAGATTCAAAGAATCAGAGATCAGTTGGCCACATTCCTCTGGGGATGCTGTGCTCGGTTAAATCCATCATTTCATTTGTACCCAGTCCCATCCACATTTGTTCTAACATTTTCTCATTCATTTAGCTATATATGTACCTAGACACTGATTTTTTCAAAATAAAGCTAAGAATCATCTGACAAAAGCTATAAAGAATAGTTTTCACAACTTTATTTTTAATAGCTCAGCAACACCAGAGGTCGCCAAACTTCAGCAATAGAATGCTGCATGTACAGCCTTCAAAGCAAGGGTGAAGTAAAAGAAATCCTATTAGAAAGTTGTTATTCTTCTGCTTAAAATCCTGCAGTGGTTTCCAATTACCTACAGGCTAATGTGGTCTGGCCACTGCCCACAGCTCCAGCCTTCTCTGCCCCAGTAAACTCATATTATATTATCCCACCATTCAGAACCTTAAGCTCAAACCATAAACAAACAACAGACCCATTTTCACTAAGCATCTTTGCCCAAATTCATACATATGTCCTCCATTTCCTTCCTCTAAATGGTGAATACCTTTCCATGTTTCAAGATTTAGCTCAAGAGTTACCCGTCCTATGATGCCTTTCCAGACAATACTACCTCCAAACAGAATACTTCTGCCTTTGTACTCTGCCCAGACTTCTGGGATAATACCTGCCTTACTCTATTGTCCTCAGTTGTTCTTCTTTTCCCCTTAGTCTCTGAACTTGAGAGCAAGGACCCTCTTATGTTCTAGCCCAGCACCTAACAAAAACAATAGTAGTAGTTAAAGTGATATGCATCCTGAAAGACTAAAGGGATGCATGGCTAGGCCTATACATAATGAAACTTTTTAAGTAAGTGGATAAAAACTGAATTAACAGAGGCAAGAGAGATTATAGGTACCATGGTTGAATAATGAAACATCTTCACGTCTTTTCTGCAAAAAAGAACTGTTTTTCAGTTTGGGTAACTCTCAGGCTGGCTGCCTATACCATAAGCTTGACAAATGTCTCTGATTTAAAAACTAGAAAACATGTCACTGAACTATTCTATTTAAAAATATCAGTATTCTAATGACATTGGAATCACTACATTTTCGCTCCTAGAAAACTGACAAAATGTCACTCCCTCTGGCATTTCCCTACAATTTGAAGGTTTTCCTTTTTAAAATCCACTAGGTAGGGGTGCCTGGGTGGCTCACTTAGTTAAGCATCTGCCTTCAGCTCAAGTCATGGTCTTGGGATCCTGGAATCGAGCCCCAAGTCAGGGTCCCTGCTCAGCAGACTCCCTCTCCCTCTGCCCCTCTTCCCCACTTGGGTTCTCTCTCAAGTAAATGAGTAAAATCTTAAAAAAAAATTCCACTACAATACTTATCTTTCAACATACGTAGATTTTATCAATTTCTACATCTTCCCTATAATATCTGATTGAAATTTTGTTATAAGAAACCCTTGTTTTTGTGGTGCAACGTTTCTCCCTTCCAAATTCCAAAAGGCAAGGAATAAAAAGCCATAACAACAGCAGCACGAATTTTTAAATCTCATTAGAATTTCATTGGAAAGGGAAGCAAGTGATCACGTTCTTTGAACACAACTAAACGATTTGGCTAGAGTATTCAGCCTAGGGAGAATGAACTAGTGTAGGAGGGTCCCTTTATGTGTTTATGTCCATGCACTTTTACACCATCTGTCACTTTTATCTGTCCCCCCCCACCCCCCAGCTTTCTGGGAGCCAAGCGATAGACGTATAAATATGAGAAGTCTTCTGGAGTCCTCTGCAAACTTACAGTCAGAGTTTATTGCCTTCCTTAAAATATGGTGGAAACAACAAAGTTACCTTATCAACAGTTCCATAGATAGGTGCCAGCATTCTTTTTTAAAAATAACATCTTTATTGAGATATATTTCATGTATCATGAAATTTACTCCTTTAAAGTATACAACTCAGTGGTTTGTTAGTATATTCCCAGAGGTGTACAACCATTACTGTCATCTAATTTGATAACATGTCCATCACCCCAAAATGAAAGGCTGTACTCAAGAACAATCACTTTCATTCCCACTCCTCCCAAGCTCCTGACAACCACTAACCTACTTTCTAACAGATCTAAACAGATCTATTTATTTTGAACATTTCATATAAATGGAATTACACAACATGGGGCTTTTTGTCCTCGACATTTTCTTTATCCATTCATAAGATGATGGACATTTGAAATGTTTCCACTATTTAGCTATAAATAATGCTGCTATGAACATTTGTGTATGTTTTTCTTTTTTAAGATTTTATTTATTTATTTGACAGAGAGAGACACAGCAAGAGAGGGAACACAAGTAGGGGGAGTGGGAGAGGGAGAAGCAGGCTCCCCGCGGAGCAGGGAGCCTGATGCGGGGCTCGATCCCAGGACCCCGGGATCATGACCTGAGCCGAAGGCAGATGCTTAACGACTGAACCACCCAGGCGCCCCTGTGTATAAGTTTTTGTGCGGACATGTGTTTTCAATTTTCTGAGGTACAGACCTATGAATGGAATTGCTGGGTCATATGGTAATTCTATGATTAAATTTTAAACATATTTATGCAAACCATATTTGGTTTGCACCATTCTACAATCCCACCAGCAATGTATGAGGGTTTCAATTTCTCCATATCCTCACCAACACTAGTTATTGCTTGTCTTTTTATTCTAGCTATCCTAGTGAATGTGATGTATTCATTATGGTATTGATTTGCATTTCTCTAATGACTAAGGATGTTAAGCATCTTTTCTTGTGCTTCCTGGCCACCTGTATGTTTTTAAAGAAATGTTTATTCAGACCCTTTACCCATTTTTTTATTGGGCTGTCTTTTTATTGTTGAATGTAAGAGTTCCTAATGTATTCTACATATGTCTCTTATAATATATAGGATTTGTGAAAATTTTCTCCCATTCTGTAGGTTTTTAACCGTTTGAAAGAGTTTTAAATTTTGATGAAGTTCAATGTATCTATTTTTTCTGTTATTGCTTGTGTCTTCTGTGTCATATCTAAGAAGTCACTGCTTAATTGAAAGTCACAAAGGTTTCCTTCTAAAAGTTTTACAGTTGTGGCTCTTGCCTTTAGGTCTTTGATCCATTTTGAGTTAATTTTTGTAATACAGTATGAGGTAGGAGTCCAACTTCACTCTTTTGCGTATGGATATTTAGTTCCAAGCTCTAAAAAGACTGTTCTTTCCCCACTGAATTGCCTTGGAACCCTTGTCATATGACCAAAAATGTAAAGGTTTATTTCTGGACTCTCAATTCTAATTCACTGATCTACAGGGCTATGCTTGTGCCACTATGTCTTTTTTTCTCTTTCTCTTTTTAGCATGACTGACAAAATTATAAGACATACAAAGTGTATATCCTCGTGATTTGATGTACATATACATTGTGAAAGAATTCCCACCATCTAATTAATACATATATCACCACACATTTTTATAATTTTTTTTTTTTTGGTGAGAACATTTAAGTTCTACTCCCTTAGGAAATTTCAATTAAATAATGCAGTGTTATTGACTATAGTTGTCATGTTTTACATCAGATCCTTAAGACCTTACTCATAGCTGAAAGTTTGTACCCTTTACCAACCTTTCCTCATTTCTCCCCACTCCCCAGCCCCTGGCAACCACTCTTCTACTCTCTATTTCTATGATTTTGACTTCTTTTTTTTTAAATTTTTTTATTTCACATATAAGTGATACCATGCGGTATTTGTCTTTTTCTGTCAGGCTTATCTCCATTAGGGTAATGCCCTCAAAGTCTAACCATGTTGTTGAAAATGGCAGGATTTCCTTCTTTCTTATAGCCAAATACTACCCCATTGTATATGCATTTGTCTTGATTACTACAGTTACATAGTAAGTTTCTAAAATCAGAAGTACAATTCCTCCAGTTTCATTATTCTTTTTAAAGATTGCTTTGACTCTCATTATTTCTTGAATAAAATTTTATACTTGGAAATAAGTCCCCTCATTCCCCCCCAAAAAGGCAGCTATTGTTTTGATTAAGCAAACTGTTAAATGTAAGTAAAACAGTCATTCTTGGCTAACACATATTCACAGGAGTCAAAAGACCTTTTTTTCCTAGGTGAATCTCAACCGAAGTAGTATGCTCAACAAAGGAATATAAAAAGGAAAGGGGTGGCACCGGTATGTGTGGTGGGGGATGGCGGCAGGGGGAGATCAGAATCTCTTCAGTTAGGAAAAAAAAACACTTTATTTTTCTAACTTTTAAAATATCACACCCTCTTTTGAGACATATATATATATATTTTAAAGATTTTATATATTTGAGAGAGAGAGACAGAGTGAGTGAGAGAGAGCACAAGCTGGGGGAGAGGCAGAAGGAGAGGGAGAAGCGGACTCCCCACTGAGCAGGGAGCCCAATGCAGGGCTCAATCCCAGGACCCTGGGATCATGACCTGAGCTGAAGGCAGACGCTTAACCAACTGAGCACCCAGGCGCCCTGAGACATGTAAATATCTTATTCACATATCAGCCAACTCTCGCTTCCTTTGAGAATCACTAACACTATAGTGATTTTTTTCATGTTTTCTTTCTAGCATGTATATCAGTAAAACAGTTTTTTATAAATATGATACAGCATTCAGTACACTTTCACAAACTATAGTGACCCTCTCCAAGATTCCAGTGTTTCTTTATATTTTTCTCACCGCTCAACTGTTAAGAATCATTGCTCTCAAAATTTCTAACATTTTGCTAAAAAAAGGAAGCAGAGATTTCTCAGTAAACATCGGTCTTGAAATCAGGGTCTGGATTATGAATGCTGTTAACCTGACAGATTTCTGTCCCTGTCCCATTTCTCACCTGCCCCTTTACATACTTTATAGATTATGCCAAAGAAAAATAATATATTAAACCAGGGCCGTGAGATTAAGCAAATACACAAAAGAACTCAAAATGCAACTGTGCAAAAGAATGTGCAGTTGCTAAGTAAAGGGTACTTCTATCCCAAGATGAGTTATCCTATGAATGGTTTTTTGACAAAGATACTAAAATATGACCGTCAGTAAATTAGTTTTGAGGTGACAATGTCATGAACCTTCATTTGTGTGTAAAAATTTCTTTAGATAAAACATACTGGCAACTTATTAAATTATCTCACACTGCTTGTTTTGGGGAAAGTAAAGATTTCAAATGGATGTCATTCTCCAGTCAAAAGAGGAATTGGGTCACATTGCCAGGAAACCACTTTCCATACCTATGGTGTACAGAGATTTAACCAAGTATGAGTAAGTTACCGTACTGCCAGTAAAATTTCACAGTAGTAAGTTAAAACTGGTATTTCTTTTGGTCTATGGAAAATACTACTTAATGTAAAAATGCAGATGAGCAATTACATTAAAATAATTATTTAATGTCTCCTTTACCCACTTACTTTAAAAAATGCTGACATCGTATTTACTGTACAGTTACCAAAAAGTGTAACCACAGTACCTTGTACTATTATAGGGATATTTAACCTAGGGTTCCTGGATGAGCTTCAGAAAGCCCAAAAATCACCTGAAATTATATGTAAAATTCTGGTATGTATGCATATTTCTGGAGGAGAGTCCATTGCTATAAACAGATTTTCAAAGTGGTCCATGATCCAAAAGTTATTAAAAATTGCTGCTCCAATCAGTAACAAATATGGAAAATTTAAATAATAAAAGAATGAATTAAGCAAATATTTTGTTTATAATTACATATAATATATATTACAAGTAAAAGTGTATACCACAATGTATAAGGGGGTATACTTACATGCTCTGGAAAGTGGAAAAAAGAGACAATTAAGTTTAATATATTGTTCCTGTAGTCTGTTACCAACACAGGAGCTCTTTAATATAAGAAATGTCACCAGGTAACATGATTAAACTCCAAATGCATGTTAGCAAGACACATCATGGATCCACCATCAAAAATCTTAGGAAAATAAGTATTTTTTATATTTATTAAATTCTGGTTTAATTAATACCTTAAAGCTCTTCTGAGAGACTATCTGATAGTGAAAATGTTAAGCCAGGAAAGGAGAATGTATGCATACAGGTGCTGAACAAGCCATAATATGGGGATAGGATAACTGAAAATCTAAAACATTTGCTAAACAAAGATAGTGAAAGTTAAGGTTGAGCTGTACTTGAAAGCAAAAAAATACACCATTATAACTTTGATTACTTTACATGATGCACAATTAGACCTAGTCCAAAGACATTTCAATCTGATCTGGTATATTCATTACAATAAGATTTAGGGGCTTTTACCTTTAGTTTGTGATCACATTTTTTTTAACACTAATATATAATAAATATGGTTCAGTCAGTTATGGATATCAAGCTGACATAAGGATTGTATTTTTCCCCAGAGCTATAAAATTCTATAAGCAGAGGACACCAATTTACTAAAGAATCAGAATTTTTCTACCACCCAACCTCTCCTGGATGTGGTGGTGGTGGTAATCATCATCATTTTCCTAGGATTAATATAAGGATTAAATGTGGTATTGTATGTCCAGTGCTTAGCTCAGTGCCTGATGCAAAGTCAAGTGTCAATGGGTGGCAGCTTTTGTGATTAGCAGTAGCTTCCCAATATTTGAAAATGCAGACTTGTGAGGAGCCAAGTAATCACTGATCTCTTTGTCTAAATTATACTATAAACAGCAATAAGTCAAACTGGAAGATCAGGAAAACAATTATTTAGACAA
Source organism: Eumetopias jubatus (assembly GCF_037043125.1). Taxonomy (NCBI): domain Eukaryota; kingdom Metazoa; phylum Chordata; class Mammalia; order Carnivora; family Otariidae; genus Eumetopias; species Eumetopias jubatus. The sequence goes on from NW_028274807.1 coordinate 64,572,326, forward strand.
ACATTTATAATAAAATGTGGCTCTCTTAACTTAGTATGTTTTTATTTGTCTGCTAACAAAAGATTCCAGCACAAAACAACTGAAAACATTTTTGTTTTCATAGTCTCTGTGACTGCTAAAAGATAAGACTGTTTGAAAAAAATCAGTATCACAGAACAATAAAAAGTGAAAATTCTCCCCTTTTCCTCTCTCCTTAATTCCACTCTCCACTGCTAACTCTTTTTTCTTCTAAATCTTTCTCTACTAATAGGCATCATAAGAAATGAAGACTATCTACTTAGCTGTAATAACATAATCAAAAGATTATTTGGATCTTACTGTTTCCTACTTTCAAATTCTTAAATAAAGCTTCTACTAGAAATAATATTTTATTAGCTCTGACCTATGTAAGAGTTACCTAGGCAGATATTTAAATTGAGTAATTATTGCTAAGAGAAATTAAACAATTTAGTAAAGTTGTTTTACAAAATAAATTAACTTTAATTGCCTTATAACAATTTTATTACTACAAATAATTTAAGTATCTATATGTTTAATGTCATGTTTTTCTAAAAGAGATATATCCAAATCTAAAACTTATGGAAGCTATACTGAAATTCTATCATCAAGAGGTGGGACTCTGACTAATTCTGCTCTAAAACTTTTCCATTAGAAAGCAATGGTCAAATTATTACTAAGCATAAGTAAATGTTTATGGAATAAATAAAGGCTATCTCTAGGGACACTAATTAATTTAAAAATTGAAATTCTACCAAAAAATTGGCTTCTTTCAAACTTTTAGTTTTGTGTTATTTTAATCCAGAAACTGAACTTTGCACTGAGTTCACCTTTCCTTACTTGAACTTCATATTTTAGAATTTGGAGGGGGGAAAAGAAACTACTAGTAAAATTTACAGCATTCCCAGGTCCAGAGCTTCATAGAGTGCTTCAGCTTCAATTCATTTGGGAAATACAGGGTACATTTATCATTTATATAAGTTAATGATCAAATCTTTGAGAAGTCAAATATATCATGTAATTTCTCTTCAAGGTAATAATATAACATTTTACCTTGGTAATGCTATTCTTCTCAATATCAATTATGTAATTCAGAATACAATCATACACCAGAATCTATATAGTCATTTTCAAAGATCACTTAGTCAAAATATACTTCTTGTGAGAAATGGATTATTTAGTAAAAAAGTCTACAAAACAGATGGCATTTTTGTTTAAACATATATATCCACAGAAAAGGATATAAAAATATTTATAGAAGTTATTTTTTATGATGGGCCAGAACAGTGACTGTTTTTGTTCTTTTCTTTATAGTTGTATGCCTGTGTTTTCTCTGTCTTCTGAACCGAGCCTAGAAAATACAGCGTAATTATTAAAAAAAAAAAAAGTTATTGTCATTAAAAAAAAAAAAAACTACCTCCGTCAAGTCTTCAGAATACTCTTTTCTAAATAACTATATTGCTATGACTGATAGCAGAGGTGCCATGGGACAATGCTATGTCACCAAAACTATGTTTGTGAAACTCCTGGTACAGGGTCTCCCAAAATACTGTATTTTTCATCAGATATCTGAAACAACATCAGATATTTCTTGAGGTTATTTTGACTAGTATTTTAAGGAACAATTTAAGAAAAAAATCTTATTTGAGAAGTCCCCGGCATAATGAAATCCTGATCTAACAATCAACTTCAGAAAGTTTAGTGTACACTTCATGCTTACAAATGATTTTTCAAGACTTTCAGTTCCATTCTGCTTTATACTTTTAACTTATTTGACGATAACATAATTGGATTTATCCTAAATATTTTGCAAAAGTCTTCTTACTAGAGGGTAGGGAGAGAGGAGTTAAAAAGGTTGGTTAGAATGAGATGAAGTTAGCTCAGTTATAAAACTGTGTTACTCATGCTAAAAATTATTGGCAGGGACATCTGAGTCAATAAAATTTAATGAACAACATATACAACAATCACAACTTTCCTTATTAATTCCTAGGTAATTCCAAATTCATGAACGAACAATGATTGTCTTGCAGCTTAATTCAATTTAAATCTTTACTGGAAACTATTCTGGTGCCCTTGGATAATGAAACACAATAATAAAGAAAGTCCCTGCTCAGAAAGTTTATGAAGTAATGAGGCAAGTCTACCACATATAAAATACTTGAAGTCTGCTGGATGATTGTTCATTTTTTGCATAAACTCAGATTCAGAGAGAAGAATTTACTGGGGGGTTCAGCTACCTCCAGATACTCCAAAGGAATCCCCATGAAATTTTAAAGGGAGAAAGTAGCAGAAAATAATAGCTTTTCATGGATTCCCTAATTACTATTACCTCAAAAAAACCTGAGAATTGAATTGGGCACCTAACAAGACCACATTTCAGGTAAAATTCAAATCTATTTTTGAACTCCTGATTAGCATAATGACAGTATTTGTTTAAAATGAAAAGTGTGTTTAGTAACCCTTAACTTTGAAAGCTAACCTAGACAACTTCTTTTCTAATTTACAACTTAGATCAGGAAAACTAGAACAGTGACATCAGAATTAGTTATGAATTTTTATTTCACTGAAACATCACAGATATTAAATATTTATTTAGGGAACAGAAATACAGGATCAACAAGGTATTAGAACTATATTAAACACATACACAAAATCTGTACAAAGTTTATTAACCTCCATGCAATAGGATTTAGAGTCATGCTACTCACACACACCACAACACAATGTCTATTAATCTCAATGTAATGTATAAACTTCAGGTCACCAAACGGGTGGCAAACTAATACTGGAATTTCATTTATTCTGGGCAGTTATGCTTAAAACTGTAAAACAGATCAAGAAGCTGGATATTCCAAAGTGCTCTGGGATCCTAATTCTCTTATTTCATATCACCTTCAAAACATACAGACAGTGATCCTGGAACTACAGCAGGGTCGTGACTATGTTTCTTACATATAAATGCAAGATGACAAGATAACACATAAATGAAAAGAGTGTTTTTAGAGTTGACCTACTACTACAAATTGATCATGGACAACGTACAACAAATAAGCCCTGAATGAAAATGTAGTTTTAAACCATCAATAACAAACTGATAGTTTCTACTATTAAGTACAAACCAAGGAGAAAACTGAATTAAAAGGACTGTAATAGTGGTGGTGCAAAAAGCTCAAGATATAAAGGTATGTAAGATATGATGGCAAATATGAGATAGAGACTTCTCACAGATGGCTACTTAGCTTCATGAGTAATTTCATTTGTATCATGTATGAACTGAAATTAATGACAAACAATAAATCATCACAAAGTTCTAAACTCTGATCCACAGAAAAGCAACATAATTCTAATAAGCTAAACATAAATGGCAAATAGAATAGCAATATGCCCAGAGAATTATAGTTTGGTGAGCTCAAGTACATCAGGTGAAAGCCTGTGGATTAAAGAAATTCTGAATTTCAAACTATGGCCCAATCTCCTGTTTTTGTTGGGCCTATGAACTAAGAATTGATTTTACAGATAATAATTTGCAATCAATTTGATGATAGAGAATACTAACTTTGAATCCTAATTAAAAGAAATCTTACAGCCTCCCTCCAAGGTATTCCAATCTTTTAATTAGTAGATCTGTATTAAAAAAATTTGTACTCATTATATTTTTAATTTCCTCAATGAAAAATTTGCAGAAATTTGTTTTCTCTTGTTGCACATCTCTATGACATCCTTGATTTGTGTTTTAGCCCACGAAGCCTAAAATATTTTATCTAGACCTCTGAAGAAAAAGTCTGCCAACCCTTGTATTACAATATTAATTTGAATAATGGGGAATGGGCTTTTAGGAAACCAAATGACCAAACTATTTGAACTTAGATCTGAGTGTAGTGTGGGAATCAGAAAGTAGATCTGATGGACAAAGGTTAAGTTTAATTTGAAACTAAAAGATGGTTACCCCAAAAAGACTGCAAATACCAGAGGTCTCAGGTGCAAATCATTAAAAAATCATATGGATAGTGAGGAAGATTTTTGATCACACACTGGTCTTTTCAACCATACTTGCACACATTAGTATTTAGCAAAATTGACTTACCAAAAGTAACATATTTTTATAGAATGAAGTACAAGGAGCTTTAAGTAACATAATCATAGTCCTGTGTACAACTGATAAAAGCTACTGAGGAGTTATGGCTCAGCAAAGAAAAATTAAATTCAAGGTGTCTAGATACAGAGCAGAATGAATCCCAAAGTAGCATTTTGATGTTGGAAGTATTTAAGGAAAACACTGGAAATCCATCTGTCAGGACTATAACTAAGATGGTTCTTTCACTGTTCGGAGAATTGGACTACAGAACCTCTAAGGAGATTTTCAATTTTACATTTCTAAGAAATATTTAGAAAATCAAGACTAAAACCCAGAAGACAGCAGGTGTTGTTGCTCTGGACAAACTGTAACCTTAGAATGAAGCAATCTAGTGGTCATAATATACAGACACTAGATTTTTTTTTAAGGGGGTGGGAACTTTAAGGTCTCAAATATTAAAAACTTTTAAAAATTATATTTAAAAAATCATTTAAAATCTCAGCCTTAGTGTTCTTAAGAGACAATATTAATTCCAAGGTAATAATATTTTAAATCTGCTGTTGTTAATATGTTAAGAAAAAAGAAAAAGAAGAAGACAGCAGGAGGGGAAGAATGAAGGGGAGTAAGTCGGAGGGGGAGACGAACCATGAGAGACGATGGACTCTGAAAAACAAACTGAGGGTTCTGGGTGGGGGGGGATGGGTTAGCCTGGTGATGGGTATTAAAGAGGGCACATTCTGCGTGGAGCACTGGGTGTTACGCACAAACAATGAATCATGGAACACTACATCAAGAACTAATGATGTAATGTATGGTGATTAACATAACAAAAAATTTTTAAAAATCTGCTGTTGTTAATAAAAGTGCTGATAAGATCTAATAAATAAAATTGTATTAAATCCTAAGTCAATATTCTGCTTCTATCAGTGGTCTGCTTGTACAAGTAGATACTCATTCTTTCATTTTACAAATATTTATATATTGAAAAATATAAGCATCATGTGCTCAGCAGAATATTAGGAGCAGACATTAGGAGAAGACATACTGAGCAAAAATACACATGGTTTGTGCTTTTATTTGGTTTATATACATTCTAGTGATCTTATGGCTTTTAAGTACTTTAAATAACAAATAGATCCATTCTTTTGCATCAGATATCTAAAATACCTTTTATAGGATCCATATAACAGAAGAGTTAACTCAATTCGAAACCAAAAGGCTGTGTTCTTATACCTCCTCTATAGCTGACCTTTTATGTGATCTTGGATTAATTTCTCCATTTTTCAAGTTTTTCATGCGTGTGGGTGATACGGATTCTTAGAATAACAATAAAATTCACTGCAGTTCAAAAATTCTGATTCAAACTTCTCACCTTGATTATTTCCACCAACTGATCCACACCACTGTCCCCTGGAAATATTGGTTGTCCTAGCAACAGCTCAGCCAACACACAGCCTGCAGACCATACATCTGTAAAGAAAACAAGAGTTACTAATGCCTGTAGCCCAAGTTGCATTGAAAACTACTTGTATACATTTCCTAATTTTACTTTGATCACAGAGCAAATATCACAAGCAAGAAACTGTACAACCCAAAACTGAGGGAAGAAAGTCATCAAATTATCCCTAAAGTGTTAAACTTACCAAAGAAGAAACAAGGCCAATAAGAAAATTCCAACAAAGGGTTAAGTCCATTTAATTATCAAATATCAGGTGTTCAAATCTTCAACAACCAAGACAGGGGATTATAGCACCAAAACATAGGGCATGATTATCTAATCATACCTTAAAATAAGTCAAAGTGATAAAACCTCTGTACATTGGCAGTCCTTACAAAACAGGCACAAAGGTTCAATCTCTAAACATAGAGTTTTAAGCCAATGCAAATTCTTTTTTTTAAATTTTATTTTGATTATGTTATGTTAGTCACCATTCATTATATCATTAATTTTTGATGTAGTGTTCCATGATTCATTGTTTGCATATAACACCCAGTGCTCCATTTAATACGTGCCCTCCTTAATACCCATCACAGGGCTAACACATGCCCCCACCCGCCTCCCCTCTAAAACCCTCAGTTTGTTTCTCAGAGTCCATAGTCTCTCATGGTTCATCTCCCCCTCCAGTTCCCCCCCTTCATTTTTCCCTTCCTACTATCTTTTTTTTTTTTTAACATATAATGTATTATTTGTTTCAGAGGTACAGGTCTGTGATTTATCAGTCTTACACAATTCACAGCACTCAACATAGCACATACCCTCCCCAATGTCTATCACCCAACCACCCCAACCCTCCCATCCCCCACCACTCCAGCAACCCTCAGTTTTGTTTCCTGAGATTAAGAATTCCTCATATCAGTGAGATCATATGATACTTGCCTTTCTCTAATTGACTTATTTCACTTAGCATAATACCCTCTAGTTTCCGACCACGTCATTGCAAATGGCAAGACACACACCAATTTATCTTCCAATGATCTATGTGTCTCTTTTTGTACCAGTACCATACTGTCTTGATGATTACAACTGTGTAATAGAGCTTGAAGTCCGGAATTGTGATGCCACCAGCTTTGCTTTTCTTTTTCAATATTCCTCTGGCTATTCGGGGTCTTTTCTGGTTCCATACAAATTTTAGGATTATTTGTTCCATTTCTTTGAAAAAAGTGGATGGTATTTTGATAGAGATTGCATTAAATGTGTACACTGCTCTAGGTAACATTGACATCTTCACAATATTTATCTTCCAATCCATGAGCATGGAATGTTTTTCCATTTCTTTGTGTCTTCCTCAATTTCTTTCATGAGTATTCTATAGTTTTCTGAGTATAGATTCTTTGCCTCTTCGGTTAGATTTACTCCTAGGTATCTTATGGTTTTGGGTGCAATTGTAAATGGGATCGACTCCTTAATTTCTCTTTCTTCTGTCCTGTTGTTGGTGTATAGAAATGCCACTGATTTCTGTGCGTTGATTTTATATCCTGCCACTTTACTGAATTCCTGTATGAGTTCTAGCAGTTTTGGGGTGGAGTCTTTTGGGTTTTCCACCTAAAGTATCATATCATCTGCAAAGAGTGAGAGTTTGACTTGTTTGTTGATTCAGATGCCTTTTATTTCTTTTTGTTGTCTGACTGCTGTGGCTAGGACTTCTAGTACTATGATGAATAGCAGTGGTGACAGTGGACATCCCTGTCGTGTTCCTGACTGTAGGGGAAAAGCTCTTAGTTTTTCCCTACTGAGAATGATATTCGCTGTGGGTTTTTCATAGATGGCTTTTATGATATTGAGGTATGTACCCTCTATCCCTACACTGTGAAGAGTTTTAATCAAGAAAGGATGCTGTACTTTGTCAAATGCTTTTTCTGCAATGCAAATTCTGATAAAAAAATTTAAGCCTTAAATGGTTGGCTTTTGTGTTGTAATATGATTGATGGAGAAATGTATTATATAAATATATTATCATTTTTAAATGCAAAGACAGAGGAATAAATTTTATTTCACAAATCCAAAAGAATAGAAAAGGAAGGAAAACTTTCAAACTCATTCTATGAGGCCAGCATTATCCTGATACCAAAACCACATAAAGACTACAATAAAAAAGAGAACTACAGGACAAGATCCCTGATGAACATGGATATAAAAATTCTCAATGAAATACTAGTAAACTGAATCCAACAATACATTAAAAAAATAATTCACCACATTCAAGTGAGATTTATTCCTGGGTTGCAAGTATGGTTCAATATTCACAAATTAATCAACTTGATACACTACATTAGTAAAAGAAAGGATAAGAACCATATGATCATTTCAATAGATGCAGCAAAAGTATGTGGCAATATGTAACATCCATTCATGATAAAAACTCTCAATAAAGTAGGTTTAGAGGGATCATACCTCACACAATATAGGCCCTATACGAAAAACCCACAGCTTTTCCCCTATGTTGAAGAACAAGACAGGGATATCCACTCTCACCACCGGTATTTAACATAGCACTGGAAGTCCTAGCCATAGCAATCAGACAACAAAAAGAAATAAAAGGCATCCACATTGGCAAGGAAGAACTAAAACTTTAATTATTTGCAGATGACATGATACTCTATATAGAAAACCTGAAAGATTCCACTAAAAAGTGCTAGAACTGATGAAGTGAATTCAGTAAACTCACAGGATAAAAAAAATCAATGTACCACAATCTGTTGCATTTTTATGCACCAATAATGAAGGAGCAGAAAGAGAAATTAAGGAACCAGTCCCATTTACAATTGCTCTAAAAACCAGAAGGATAAAACTAACTAAAGATGTAAAAGATCTGAAGCCCAAAAACTGTAAAACACTGAGGAAAGAAACTGAAGATGACACAAAGAAAAGGAAAAACATCCCATGCTCATGGATCAGAAGAACAAATACTGGTGAAATGTCCATACTACCCAAATCAACATTTAATGCAATCCCTATCAAAATACCACCAGCATTTTTCACAGAGCCAGAACAAATAATCCTAAAACTTGTAGGGACCACAAAAGACCCCAAAGAGCCAAAGCAAACTTGAAAAAGAAAAGCAAAGCTAAAGACATCACAATTCCGACTTTAAGTTATATTACAAAGCTGTAGTGATCAAAACAGTATGGTACTGCCACAAAAATAGACACATAAATCAACAGAACAAAAAACCCAGAAATGAACCCACAACTATATGGTTAATTATCCTCGACAAAGCAGGAAAGAATATCCAACGAGAAAAAAACGGTCTCTTCAACAAATGCTGTTGGGAAAACTAGAGAGCAACATGCAGAAGTATGAAACTGGATTTTCTTACATCAAACACAAAAATAAATTCTAAATGGATTAAAGATCTAAATGTGAGACCTGAAACCATAAAAATCCTAGAGAAGAACATAGGTAGTGTAAAATTAAAACATTTTAAGAAAAAAACAAAACAAAATAACTCATTTTTAAGTCAAAGTGGAAACCTCAATCCTCAGAGTAAACTTTTAAAATAATTTAATTAGTAAGTTTTAATAATTTATAAATAAATTTAATTAATTAAAAAATAATCTAAAGTATACAATCCTGGCTTACCCAAGATAGTCCTGGTTTAGATTTATTATCCTGGGATAATCACTAATAACATCCTCTTTCTCTTTAAAAGTATTACCAAATAAGTTAAATTATATGGCCAATCTATTTATAGCCCACCATTAAGACTTTCTGCAAGGAAAAAGCTAATTTGCAGTTTCTGGATGCCTGAGATTCCTGGGTTTTGTATGAACCAACAATCAAGAGCTTTAGAAGATGAGCATAAACCTTTGCTGGGCTTTCTCATCTACCAGTCAGAAAGGAGGATAATGGTGAATGGCATGGGGTCAACAGATAATTTAAGAGGTCTGATGTGGTGAGATGCACTATCAAGAGGGATTAGAAATCCCTGCTCCAGTGACTAACTTTTTACTGACAGAAGAAAATAATGACAAAAAATTATTTAAGAAATTCAAGTTGATTTTGTCCAGTTCCAAGCAATGATAACCAAGACACCTATTTTGCAAACACTGACCAAAAAGAGCCCTCCTTGATATACTAGGTAATTGCTAAATGAAGCAAATATCAAAACCTGCTAAGAAAACTTTACTTCTCTCAAAGCCAAGTAATACTAACTCTTAAGATGGAAGTGGAAAAGATATATATATTCATTAACATAAAGGCTTTATTTTGATCTAAGTTTAAAAATAGCCTTGGGCGCCTGGGTGGCTCAGTTGGTTAAGCGACTGCCTTCGGCTCAGGTCATGATCCTGGAGTCCCTGGATCGGGTCCCACATCGGGCTCCCCGCTCAGCGGGGAAGTCTGCTTCTCCCTCTGACCCTCCCCCCTCTCATGTGCTCTCTCTCTCTCATTCTCTCTGTCTCAAATAAATAAAATCTTAAAAAAAATAAAAAAAGCCTTTACCTACCCAATTAGAAGGAAGGTAATATGTACTCATTTCTTTATAATAGAGAATAATTCATCTCAGAATACAAGGCTGGAAAAACTGCAGGGAAATAATTAAATTTTCATTAAAAAACCATGGGAAATACTTTCTTAGCCTGGATTAGGTACAAATATGGGAGACAAGGAGTAAACCATTAAGGAATACTATTGTTTAGTAGTTGCCACAGACTAATAATCCTAAAATCAGGTGGCAACCATACCAGTGGTCCCCAATGTTAACTCAGGCAAACTACCAAAATCAAGGTATTTATCATTCACTTTCTGGGAGATATCAAAATCTTTTCTGTTCATACTAAATGGGACAAATGAATGATATTCTCCAAATAGACTAAAACAGGAGGTATAATAAAATAAGCACTTTGGTCCACTGACTTATCTGGTTATCTGGGGATTTCAACCAAAATAGTGTTCTGCTTCATACTTAACTCTAATTCCTGGTAAAAGTGATCTTTCAAGACCATTTAGTTTAACATATTTAATTCACAAATAAGGAAATTAAGGCACAATAAAGATCAGGGACTTGCCCAAAGTAAAGGTACTGAATAGCAGAGCTAGGCCTGGAACCCAATTTCAATTCCCAATCAAGACACCACTATCTTGAATAAATGCCTCATTGTCAGAGAATAACTAACTGCTTCTTCAAGGGTCTATAAACTCAATTCTTCGTCCTGAAGAAGCCATTTGTTCTCTGCCATTTCTCAGTAAGACAATATAATCAGAGCCATCAGCCTGAGCTCTGGTTTATCCAAATAGGACAATAATCTACTCAGAACTAGCTACTCTTTCATTTCAAACATCACTGTTAAAAATATTTCTAAAATGTATCTGCATTAGTACACTTCTAAATACTTTTGTTTCTGTCTGTCTATAAATCATCCAGAGTCATGAGAGGAAATATCCAGGTCTAAAAAGGGAGGTCAAATCCAGGCTTATTAAGGGTTCAAAAGACCAACGTTGAATCAGTGGCATATGGTGAGTCCTAAGCCTAGAAAGTCAGAATCTGGCATTAGCCATACAAAGGAGGTCACTGGAAATCAGGCACTCATAATATCCAGAGAAGTGATTCCTAATAGAGAAAATGGACTAAAATGCCCATCTTTTGCTAGATGATTCCAAAGAACTGCTAAGGCACATGGACATTTATAGAAGTAATGCACTCTTAAGCAGGTCACGAGTTTTTTTATACATGCCTTATTAATGTGTCAGATGATATGGTCATGACTTTTTTAAAAGAAGCAAACTGCAGTTATTTTAGGTGACCCTGGCACAACTCATCCCAATATCGGGCATGCAGATGATCAGTATCATATACTTGAATAAAATATAAAGCAGCTGAAAAATCCAATGATATTTCCAAATATAAAGGGCTGAAATTTGCTCTTGCGGAGAGTCAACAAATAGCATGAAATGAATACCAACTTCCATTTCTATAGTACTTTCACTAATATTTTATTTAATCTTCACAGCCACTCAGAAAGGTAGGTAGAACTATTAGCAATCTCCACTTCATAGCTTAGCTAAGTAGTAACAAACCTAGAACTCAAATCTAGTTCTACTCCAACCAAAATACCCTTTTTGCTATTTCTCATTTGTCCCTTAACATAGGCCATGTAACAGCCATGATGAAACTTTCAGCATTACACACACACACACGAGATTATACCCTCTATCTTCCAGTGAAGCAGGTCTCAAAGTATGCTCTGCAGAGCTCTGGGCCTCCTGGACCTTTTTAGAGGTCCTAACGGGTAAAACTATTCTCATAAGAATACTAAGATATTATCTACTTTTTTCACTGTGTTGATATTTGCACTAATGGTGCAAAAGAAATGATGGGTAAAACTGTGGGTCCCTTGGCACAAATCAAATTGCTCTTTGGCATTTTGTCCTTTAGGCAAAATAAAAATGGTAATGCGTTTCTGTTTAGAGGCCTGTGTTCATATCAGATAATTTCCACTTGTATTAAAAGACAAAAACTGTCCACATTCTGGTTTTTCTTAGTGTTCTGTAACCATGGTTGTTCTTTCTGGTTGGTTGGTTTGGTATTTGCATGCTCTTGTTTCTGTTTTTGGACTAAAGGATTCTTTTCAGAAACAGTAAATAACAATAAAATAATTCTGACCTCCACCTGTACACCTAGCCTAAGGTTGCTCCTCCATTCTTAGCTTTACTATTCATGCGCAGCTGATAGTACTATGTTCACTTCTGTTAGTGGGCTAAAATGGGGTAAAAGAGGAGGTCATTGAAGACTGAAGCAAATCATCCCTATTCAATTTGTGTTATCACTAAAGATCTTTTGTGAAGACTTCTACAGAATCAGTGGGTTTAGCCACTGATTTTTGTTGTTTTTTATGACGTGACTTAAAAGTAAATAACCAACTGGGACAGCATAGTAGAAATGTCAACAACATGGCCATCCTATCATTTTCATCATCAATGTCAAGGATGCAAATTCTCCAACTAGTGATCAAGCTCAGAAGTTAGTACTTCAGGAGAATTAAAATTTTAAAAAAGAAAAGATACACTTAGGATTTATTTGAAATTTTAAGTTAAAAACAAATGTAATCATAGTGGAACCATGCAATTATAAAGGAATAGCTTTATTATTCTCCCAAAAAATCCCAGAAACCTTAATATAAAATAGTAAATATCCTTAAATTCTGAAAGTTGACATTTAAAATACTCTACACATTTTTGCACATGAGTCTTTAAGGAGAAACAGACTTTAGGTCATTCCTATTTTTATAGTTAAGTGAAAGTAAATGTTAGTAATACCAAATTACTAAAAATAAGATGTAATAAATAATTACAAGCCATTATATTCATATTCAGTACTTACCTATACTAGAGGTATAATCAGTGGCTCCAAAGATCAACTCTGGTGCCCTATAGTACCGAGAACAGATATACGAAACATTGGGTTCTCCTCGGACCAGCTGCTTTGCACTAACAAAAAAAAATAAAAAGCGTAAGTTTTTTAAACTAAGTGTAAACCTTAAAAGAACTTAAACTACCATTGACAACATTGAACATTTATCTAAGATTCACACAATTAAATCACACAACATGCAAAAAAGAAAAATATGAACCATAACTACCTGACAAAAGAAACTTAAAATTTTAATGTAATAGTAATTAAAACAAACAAACAAACAGTAGCTTTTAAAGAATGCATTTGTCAACTCTCACCTAAGGGCAAAGAGACAGAAAGTCATAAAAGGACAAACGCTGAACTTCTTGTTATCCTCTGTTCCTTGAATACTACCTCTCAAATATAAAGAAGGAAGGGCAGGAAAAGTAGGAAGTACCTCCACCCACCAAAAAGCATAGTAACGGATTGTAAGAATGAATACTTCTTACCCGAGTTTTTTTTTTTTTTTTAACAGAAACTGATTTATAATTTGACTTTATAGTTGATTTATAATTTGACTTCTGCATCAGAGTAAATATCCCAAGGCTTACCCAATCTACTTTCTTTTTCCACTATGTTGGTCACTTTATTAACTGTCTAAATATTCATTACCCAATAATAAGATAGGTCCTCCCCTGTAGGTCAGAGATGATTCACAGCCTCTGAATTCTAACTGTGCTGTGGTAAATTTAGTTACATGTTCTCTAATCCAACTTTTCTTCAAAATACTTTGTGGCATGTATTTTAAACATTAAAGTAAGTTAAAATTTGTTTCTTTTGACATGTCTCTCAAGATAATTTAAAGATACACTGAAATAAACTCCTGTAGAAGCTAACTACTTTGGCATATGAGGACAGCAAAGATAAATACAGGCAATAAACACAAACAACAAAATCAAAACAGTAAGAACATAAGTAACAAGGAAAGGGAAAATTTTGAGGTAAAGGTATAGGAAATCAGAGCAGAGACAAATAAAGTAGTCACAAAGGTTTCAAAGTTTGGGCTTTCTTTTCTTCCATTTATTTCTGGTCAATGATAACCCTTACCTTAACCTGTTCTTCCCTCATTACAAGTTTTGAACAGGGGAGGCAGTTTATTTTTTAACCTTCTCCCCAAGTACTGACACATAGCACCACTTTCATAAATTAATAAATATCAATCCTTGATTTTTGGCTGCAGGAATATTAAGATACCTTTTCAGCTTAACTGATAAAATCTTTCTACTTTATAAAGGGTTTTTTGTATTAACAAGACAGATTGCAATTATATAGTCAGAAAATTCACTGTAAGATAAAGAAGGTAATATTGGAAACTCTGCATCCTGTAGATTTCCTCAATACTTGATGAAGCTACTTTCTTTCTCTTTAGATGAGGCTGGAAGTTACTTCCCATCCTTTGAAGGATGAAAGCATTCAATATAATGACCACAGATAGTTCTGAGAAAGCCCAGCTAGTCCTTCAGCTACTTCTAGGCCTGATTTCATCCAGTAAAAAAAAAAAAATCACTAGAAGAGAGTAATACTGTTTTGTTCAAATCACCACCAACCTGGCACTAAGAATCTAAACTGTATCTAAAAAAATAAAAATACAAAAAATAAAGTGTATCTAAAACTCTGCTAGCCCAAACTAACTGTTAAAAACAAACAAAAAGGGGCGCCTGGGTGGCTCAGTTGGTTGAGTGACTGCCTTCGGCTCAGGTCATGATCCTGGAGTCCTAGGATCGAGTCCCGCATTGGGCTCCCTGCTCAGCGGGGAGTCTGCTTCTCCCTCTGACCCTTCCCCCTCTCATGTGCGCACTCTCTCTCTTTCTCGCTCTCTCAAATAAATAAAATCTTAAAAAAAAAAACAAAAAAGGCAGCTTTGTTATTAATCGGAGCTATTAAAAATGACCTATTACCATAGAAGTAAAATCCCCATTCTAAATATATTAGAACAAAGCGATTTCTATGTCCCAATAAAATGGTCCATAGCAGCAGTGTTTCGACACTATGGTGAGAACAGAAACTCCACTAAACTTGATGTCTCACTGTCTTTTTACAGTTCATATTAGTCAGTCATTGTCAGTGGGGAATATACCCCATAACAATAAAACTCATCTGATTTTAGCAGTATGTGCACTTTGTTTCAAGCATCAGATAAGAGTTTTGAATTTAATATCCTTCACCTTTTCTTATAGTTGAAGGAAGAGTTACAGCCTGCAAAATGAGCTGAATCCTACAACAGGTGTCTGAGATCACTTAACTGTAAAAAGGGGATGGTCTGAAGGAGCACTCCATTAGACTAAGAATTGATTCTGAGAGAGCAGATGTGCTTGTTTTTCTGACACGCTTAAGAGACAGCATATGGAAAATATATCTTATAATAAACCTAAAATTTAAACTGTGGGTTGATATAAAGTATTACAAAGAGGTAGAAATAGACATTAGGAGATGCGGGTCAATGAAAAGAATTTGTGAGGATGAAAAAAACTGGAGAGAATCCAAGTTATGTGGCAATGTATTAGGGACTGAGAGGAGAGAGACTAATCTAGGTGGAAGAAGGTTAACTGAGTTACATGAGGATATAAGCTTGGTTTCATGTTGAAAGGATAGATCAAAGAAGCACAAGATGCTGAATACTATGAAGATAAAAAGGATGAAGTCTTACTACACAGTATAATGTTACCAAGGAATTAGTTTAAGGAAGCCAAGTGCACTGGAATTTGCAGAAAAGGAGAATAAGAGACTCAATTACAGAGGAAAAGGAAGAAAACACTGCTACTATAAGGTTAACACTGAAGTGAAAAAGAATGCAGTAACGAATGCTAATATTTTTAAAAAATTAGTTCTGGGGCGCCTGGGTGGCTCAGTAGGTTGAAGAGCAGACTCTTGGTTTTGGCTCAGGTCATAATCTAGGGGTCGTAAGACCAAGTCCCACATTGGGCTCCCTGCTCAGAGCAGAGTCTGCTTGAGATTCTGTCTCTGTGTCCCTCCCTCCCTACCCCCGGCTTGCTCTCTCCCCCACCTTTCTCTCTAATAAATAAATAAAACCTTTAAAAAAATTAGTTCTTATTAAGAAAGGAATATAAACACATAATAAAACATTCAAATAATACGAAGTACTATCAATGAAAAAGCAAGTTTCCCAACCACACTATACTCCGTTTCCCTTCCTAGGGGCAATCAATGTTATGGGTTTATTACGTAGCATTCTGGAAATCAATAATCATTTATCTATATACATGTCGCTGTACTATGTTTTTATTTATTTATTTATTTATTTATTTATTTATTTATTTATTTAAGATTTTATTTATTTATTTGACAGAGAGAGACAGCGAGAGCAGGAACACAAGCAGGGGGAGTGGGAGAGGGAGAAGCAGGCTTCCCGCTGAGCGGGGAGCCCGATGTGGGACTCGATCCCAGGACCCTGGGATCATGACCTGAGCCGAAGGCAGACGCTTAACGACTGAGCCACCCAGGCGCCCTGTACTATGTTTTTAAAACACAAAAAGGAACAAACTTTATATAGTCCTGACCTTGTTTTTTTAATTTAATATTTCTTAGACATCACTCCTTATTTTACTGACATCATTCCTTTTAAATTCATAGATAGCTACCTCATTCTTTTTTTATAGTTGCATGTATTACATTAAATGTGTATATGCTATAATTTATTTGGTCATTTTCCTACTGACATTTATAAACAATGTTATGATAAAAATCCCTGTATATACACTATTTTAAAGTATTTCTAAGGGAATAATTCCTAACTAATTAAACTGCTGGATAAAAAACTATACATATTTATAATTCTGACAGAATTTACTAAACTACCCTCACAAGAATCTGTAACTAGTGCATAATCCCTGAATAAGGACTATGGTATTTTTGGACTGATATTGTAAAAGGCATATGGTTTTAAAAGAGCATATAGGGTAGGAGGTTGGGACTGGGGAGGAGTGAAAGAAGGGAGAAGAAAAGAAAGCTAGCTTACCTTCCAAAGTCACAGAGTTTTAAGACAGCTGTATCAGGATCCAACAAGAGGTTCTGTGGTTTAATATCCCGATGGCATATTCCAAAGGAATGGATATAGGCTAAACTTCGGAACAGCTGATACATATACAACTGGAAAAAAACAGTAAAAATTAATTGAAGACTTTGTCCCAAATCAGAATCCTTAAGCAGTAAATAAAGTAACAGATTTTCAGAAAAGAACAGCACTCAATCTACCTTTTAAGAGTTTCATGTCATTTATATATTAATTAGCTAATGAAAGTTGCATTAACCATGTTATATTTGTGCTATCCTTTAATAATTTAAAAAAGGAAATGTCACAATGTACTTTATAATTTTTTATTTTACTGACATCTTACCTCAAGCCTCCTAAGATGGGCTTTTTAAAAAAATACAGATGGAAAACCCAGAAAGGTATTCCAGATCATGTGGCTACCAAGTAACAATGTTTAGACCAGAAGCCAAGTCTTCTGTTTTTTTAAGTTTACTATTCTTTATAAGTATGTACAATTTCATCTTTAGAATAATATTTTTCTGAGATGTCAGCCCTAGAGCTTATTGATACAGGGCCTGAGAAAACTCATATGTGAACTGAAAAAATCTATAACCAATGATCTATCAAGACATCAGTAACTATACCACTCTTCCTGTATCATCCTTCAGAAATAAGTAGACTTTAAAATGCTATTTAAAAACACATCCTTGCTGATTACTGACATCAAATTGAAGGGATATTTATTTCAATTCTATTATAAAAAAAATACACTGAGAAACTGACTCTGCATGGAAGAAAGACTCAGACTCTAGATGGGGAAGACAGGGACTCTATGAAGAAAGTGAGTATATCTTAATTCTGTTTATCCCAAGGTTGGTGTTCAAATTTTTCTGACTACTCACCTTCTGACCCCTACCTCAAAGTTATATACCATGGAAAGAATTTTTGAAATGAGCCAAATGCAAGGATACCAGTGTCTTGGTTAAAACAACGACAAAGACAGACAAAGGTCAGAAAAAGTACTGACAGAAGGCACCACTTTCAGAGGCTACTGCTAAGACTTAGTAGTTTCTTGAAGTTAACGTGAGGCCTACTTTCCTTCAAACAGGCACTGATGAAAACTACAGACAGCTGAATTTCAGTACATCCTTAATGTTATACTGAACTAAAGCTGGAAAAGTTTAAGCCTTTTTTAAAATGAAGCATGATGTAAAATGTATAAATGAGATCTTCAATAAGACCAGCATTTTGTCCCCAGAGTTAGAATTAAGGGATTTATGTACCCATATAACTCTTTAAAAGCTTCCTAATTCTATCATGGTATTATTACTGTTCACAGAATCCATCTCCAAGTCCTAAAGCTTGCTCTCAGAGTTCTAAAAGTTTAATTTACTACCATTAAGAAAATAAGCTCCAATAAGAAATTAAATTCACAGGCATTAATTTGCTAAAGGAGAGATTTTACTCATTCTATGTCAGGGTGCTAATGTCTGGGTCAGCAATAATCAGTGGGAAAAAAATGTTTTGTCAAAAATGCTCAAGAGCTTAAATGAGTTTGAGGTGTCCTTTTACTACATTCATTCATCTGAAAGATCTACTCTGTATCCATTCTCCTCACTTTATCTTTTGAAAAGATAAAGAAGAAATACACAATTTCATATCTATTTTATTTGTGACTCTGTAAAAGTGTATTTACAGGAGAAAGGAGAGGCCTTCTATACTATCAAGATAGCAATAACAATAACAAGAAAAATAACTTATCACGTGCCCGCCACTATTTTAGGTGCTTTGCATGTATTTTCATTTAATCTTTATGCAACAGGTACCACTATTATTTTTGTTTTACATATAAAGTACCTGAGGCACAGAAGTTAAGCAATTTATCCAAATCACATACTAAGTATTCTATAGTGGCTTGGGTAAGATACCTCTTTTAATAATGATTTCTGTATTTTATCATATTTTCATTCTATTAAATAAAAGTGTAAATGGGCGCCTGGGTGGCTCAGTCGTTAAGCGTCTGCCTTCAGCTCAGGTCATGATCCCAGGGTCCTGGGATTGAGCCGCCGCATTGGGCTCCCGCCTCAGTGGAAAGCCTGCTTCTCCTCTCCCACTCTCCCTGCTTGTGTTCCCTCTCTCGCTGTGTCTCTTTCTGTCAAATAAATGAATAAAATCTTAAAAAATATATATATATATAATATAATATACTCAACTTCCCCAGAAAAAGTGAAAAAGTGGACGTCAAACAATTACAAAGGACTGTAGCTGCCATTCTGGTGACATGTATGCTAAACAAGTCCTTATCAGATGGTGAAGTCCATGAAGGCAAGAGTATACGCATTTATTGCTTTTACTTCCATCTCCCAATCCAATATTTTTCACAAAAAAATAGTTTTTATAAAACTAGGTAGAAGGAATACCTGAACGAGATCAACATCAATTTCAGACAGTTTTTATCTTTTTTAGACTCTTAAATATAAGAATAGATTTGTGTTCTACGATAACAACAGGCCAACAGCTCAAGACTCTGGAAGGGCTGTGGTTATATAAAAGAACCATCTTTAAAAAAAGAAAAAAAAAAGAACCATCTTTTTTTCCAGAAGAGGGAGAAAGGAGTGTTCTAACTTTCTTTGTATGCTGACTTCAATATGCATAATAGCCTTATTTTCCTTTTTACAATATAGGATGCCAGAGATCTCATCCAATATATACCGTCAAAAACACAGAAAACATTGGGCACCTGGGTGGTTTAGCTGGTTAAGCATCTGACTCAGTTTCGGCTCAGGTCATGATCTCAGTATCCTGGGATCAAACCCTGCATTGGGCTCCCCACTTAGCGCAGAGTCTGATTGAGATTCTCTCCCTCTGCCCCTTCCTCTCTGCTCATGCCCCCCACTCTAAAAATAAATAAAATCTTTAAAACAAACCACAGAAAACACAAGGCTCTTTACTACAACATTGTTTGTAATAGCAAAAACAAAAACAAACACCTGAAGGGAAAACAATACACCATTAATAGGTGACCAGCTGAATAAATTAGGATAAAGCCATATAATATACTAATGTGCAGCTATAAAAAGGAAGGTGAAATAGCTATGTTTATCTATATTAATAAAGAGTGAGCTTCAGAATATATTTTTAACTTAAAAAGTATGATGGAGGAGGGGCGCCTGGGTGGCTCAGTCGTTAAGTGTCTGCCTTTGGCTCAGGTCATGATCCCGGGGTCCTGGGATTGAGCCCCACATTGGGCTCCCTGCTCCACAGGAAGTCTGCTTCTCCCTCTCCCACTCCCCCTGCTTGTGTTCCCTCTCTCGCTGTGTCTCTCTCTGTCAAATAAATAAATAAAAATCTTAAAAAAAAAAGTATGATGGAGGAAAATGTATATATTATGTAACCATTTACATAAAAAGGAGGTGGAGGAATAACATAATTATATATATTTGCTTATTTTAAAAATGGCAGGACTATAAAAAAATTTAAATATTTAACTCGGGGGGAGAGAAGAAATAGGGTAGAAGAAACAGGTATACGAGTTAAACTTATTTGACTATAATCCTTGTTTTGTAGATTCTACTTTGGAACTATGTAAATATTTTATATTAATGTTGACATAAAATTTAAAGTAAAATTAATTAAAAAAATGTTTTTCAGGAGGGGTGGGACCAGAGGGAGAGGGAGAGAGAGAGAATCTTAAGCAGACTCCATGCCCAGCAGGGAGTCTGATGTGGGGCTCTATCTCAGAACCCTGAGATCATGACCTCAGCCAAAATCAAGAGTCAGACTTTTTTTTTTTTTAAAGATTTTATTTGACAGAGAGAGACACAGTGAGAGAGGAAACACAAGCAGGGGGAGTGGGAGAGGGAGGGGAAGAAGCAGGCTTCCCGCGGAGCAGGGAGCACGAAGTGAGGCTCAATCCCAGGACTCTGGGACCATGACCTGAGCCGAAGGCAGACACTTAACAACTGAGCCACCCAGGCGCCCCAAGAGTCAGACTGTTAACTGAAGGCAGCCACTTAACAGACTGAGCCACCCCATTGATTTAAAAAATTTTTATATGCAATCTATAATAAAAGTAAAATGAATAAACAAAGCTTGGGGTGCCTGGGTGACTCAGTTGGTTAAGCGGCTGCTTTCAGCTCAGGTCATGATCCCAGGGTCCTGAGATCGAGGTCCTCCATTGGGCTCCCTGCTTGATGCGCAGCCTGCTTCTCCCTCTCCACCACTGTGCTCTCTCGTGCATGTGCTCTCTCTCTCTCCCTTCCTCCCTCAAATAAATATTAAAAAAAGAAACAAAGCTTAATGAGGCATAATCACACAGAGAGGAAATACTCAATGCTTCTTTAAGAGAGAAATTTTATTTCACACCTAATAAAATATACCAAGGGAATAAAAAGAAATGCAAAGAAATTACTTTCACTTGCTGGTGGTAGTGTCAGTATTATTATTCTAAGACTACTGTATGTAGAGTGTAGGACAGAACATATACTACCATTGAAAAATGGAATTTTTAGTGTAAGAGAAAGAAAATAGAGATGTAAGATTGTTAAGCCCCCCAATATTTACTGAGAAATGTCAATATATATTAACCTTTGAGATAAAAAAAAAAGATGTATTTTATCTTTGAAAAACTTTATCATTTTCTAGCTCTGTCCATTAAAAAACCCATAATGAAATGTGTAAGATGAACCTAGAACACTACCATGCTAGAAAGTGAAGAAGTTATCAAAGATTAGATTATTAAGACTTATTCAAGAAGTTTTAAAACAAACATACAACAAAAAATACCTTGTTGGTCACTTCTGGAGGAACCCATGAATCAACTAATTATTATAAATTTTGGTAAATAAAGGGATATAATCAAATATATATATCCTGTATTTGTTATACAAATTGTACCTCAGGGTAATCAAATAGTTGACATGGGAAACTATTTCAGCTTATAAATTTTTTTGGTTAAAGATTTCATTTATTTATTTATTTATTTATTTGAGAGAGAGAGAGAGAGGGAGAGAGAGAGACAGGGCAAGTGGTGGGGGGGAGAAACAAGGGGGAAAGAATCTCAAGCGGACTCCACGCTAAGTGCAGGGTGGATCCAACAACCTGAAGCCGAAACCAAGAGTTCGATGCTCAACCAACTAGGCCATCTAGGCGTCCCCCAGCTTATAAATTAAGAAGGAATAATAACATTAGAATATCCACATTTTGTAACCCTTTATAAATTAATGGATTTAGGATGATCAATAGTTACAAGTATCATAAAAAGACAGACATTATGTTCTTCCTTAGGAAAGCACTCAACAATACATATGAAGTAGTCTTGAATTTTATAAAAATATATCTAATCACCAATTTGCAGGAAATACAGAAGACAGAGCAACATATTAACACTACAGTAATACAATCAGCAAAATTCAGATCAAGAAACTGCACATCAACTGACCCAGTTTCTTTAGTACCAAAGTTTAAGAGAGAGTCGTCCATAAATTAAAAGAAACATGAGACATACATCAGCCAATTATAATACATGGACCTTACTTAGATCCCAATTCTAACAAAGAAACTTAAAAACATATATATATATACACACACACAACATACTGGTAATAAAAATAGTAGATATTTAATTATATTAGTAATTTACTATTTATTTGTATAGGTAAAGACAATGGTATTGTTAACTAAGCTTTTAAAAAGAAAGTCCCTATTGTTTACACATATATACTGAAATAGTTACAGATGAAAATAATAATACCTGTGATCTGCTTCAAAATAAAGGAAGTGGGGAGCAGAGGGTGGTATAGATGAAACAAGAGTGGCCATGAACTCATCATTGTTCAAACTATATAATGGGTACATGGGGGTTCATTATTCCATTTTCTCCTTTATTTCTATTTGAAATCTTCAATAATAAAAACAAGTATTTAGAGTGACCAAAGAAAAGATCGTGAAACGAGTAAAACTTTGTAGACAGATACAGGAAAAGAAAATCACTTGGGACATTTTATGTTAAGTGGTGGGAAAATGGGTATTGGCTCAGCTATGGAGCAATATAGATCTGTTAGGAGGTAAGTAACTCGGAGGGTAGATTCAACAGAGGTATTACTACAACCCTCTCTTCGGAATTTGGCCAATTCAAAAGAATATGACCTAACTACTTTCATAACACTATATACTTTTTCTTGTTTTATAGTTATTTGTGTAATCTTTTTTCTCCTTATTAGAGGAGGAATAAAATATTTTATTAAGCATCACATTATTCTGCAATCATTTAGTATTTGTTTGCTGAGTTAGAGTTGAAACAAAAAACTGGTCTAACCACTGTGCACCTCTTACTAAATGTCCACATGTCGTTTTTTAAACCTAGTGTTAAGATCTCCTATTACTTTTATTTTACAGTCCCAAAAATGTTTTCTCATATGTTAAGTTCACCTTATAGACCAACAATGCTATACTGTGAGCAGGAAAGAAATGAGTACAATTCTACCAACATGGAAGCTAAGTAGAGAACAGATCAGTAAGTGCCCAAAAGCACTTAACTTAGCAGCAAAGTTGGGTCTCAAAACTAGGTCTTTAGGAACTAAATCTAGGGTTTCTTCTTCATAAATCCATTACCATTCTAAACTGAGAAGTTCAAAGATTACCCTAGATTTAGACACTTCAAAAGGGATATTCTCTTGTGCAGGTTATCTTGAATAGGACCCTGCTATCTTAAAACCAGAATAAAGTACTAAATTTTTATTACAAAACTGTGTCTCTTAGTTCCTCCTATGATCAATTTAACCACCAACCCCAACCAAGTTGGATAAGTCCAAATAAAATTATACAGGAATCAGATTTTTAAAAGTTCTTAGCACTGAATTCAATAGGAATCCCGACTCCTTGTCCTAATTATCTAGTTACCAAATTCCTGCTTTGCTACCCATTTTATTACTATAAAGTTTAAAATTGTAGCTATTAAGTAAAATTCAATACTCAATCTTAAAACATTTAGAGTCAATGCCATTTTATTTTCTAGAGTCATTCCTATAAAGGATAAAATGCAAAAAGTTATATTTAGATAGCTAGACTTTGAAACTTAACACCTAGTTAATTTTCACAATGTCATAGTTAAAAAATAATCTGTGTGTCAACCATATGTCAATAAAATTTTTTTTAAAGATCTGAACAATCTAATAATGATTATAATGACAATAATGTTTCTAATCAGCAATCACAACTTTAATCATTATGCTGGATAAATTCCTAGCCACTCTGTTATGAGTTCTTTCACAGAAAATGACATTAGGTACTAAAAATTAAGTAACACCTTCATAGAGTCTGTACATATTTAAAATTATAGAAAGTTTAAACTTTAGCTACAGTTACACTGTATCTATAAATGGCAGTATAATGCTTAATCTGATCACATATATATTTTATAATTTTATATGATATGCCTGCTTCCTTTTTAGTCTATGCCATAATAAGGGTATCAGAAATTAAATAAAAAGGTGTTATGGCTGGCAAAATTAAAATCCACAAATGTCTGTGAAAAAATTCACTTGTCAGAAACATGACAAGATATCTTTAATATGAGAGTCATGAAAGTTTAAAAGGTAAAGGTTTCACACCTCAAAATTATACAAGAATTTAATGAAGCTCTAGCAAAACCTACTTTGCAGCTTCCCTCCCCTTGGCATTATATGCAATAATACAGTTAAAACATATCCAACACTTTCCTTGGATGATATTAAGTAAATGGGAAATTGCTCCATTTTTACATACCTTGACATAGATCACAGGAAGCGTCTGTTTGGCTCGACTATAGTGTCTGGCAACTCTGTATACTGTTTCCGGAACATAGTCCAGCACCAGATTAAGATAGACTTCATCTTTCTGAAAGAGTTTATTAAAAACAAACAAGAAAAATTAGAAACTAGTCTTTTAAATATTCAGTCTTTTAAACAGAGATTAAAATCTCTATACATTTAGTTATTCAGATTTTTTCACTTATTCACATTTTTAAGATTCATGCATTCAATTTTAATTATACAAAAGTAATTCAGAATATAACCATAATAGTAAAAACAAGTCTACCGTACCTTTTTACTAATAATTTCATGGAAAGAAAACATAGCCATTTCAATACTGCTAAGATTTCCAATTATATTTAAACTGTTATTTTGGTAATAAGATTTTAGAGGATATCACTTGTCACAAAATTTCCTGTTTTCTAGTTTGAGAATCAGTGCCCTCATATCCTATCAGGAAAACTGTCATGGTAGTAGGGTGAGTACTAAAAAGGGAGTGAAGATTTCCAGCCCTAGCTCTGCTGCTAACAAAGGTACGCTAACTAATGTATCACTTAATCTCTCTAGGCTTCAGTTCCTTCAACTAGAATATGAAAAATTGGACTAGATGTTCTTCAAAATTTCTCTAAGCTCTACAAAAAAGATTCTATGGTTATCTGATAGTCTATAATTACAATAATCACTTGTCTTCTACAAGTAACTGAAAGAAAAAGAATAATTTATAAGGCAGCAAGTTACCATACTCACAAGTTTATTGCAGGTCATATGTTTAAACATCCTTTCTCAGCAGCCTAAAGACACTAATCCAAGATCAATAGATAGAAAGAAGGGAATTCCAGCTAAGTACCAAGTAGGAAAGAGGAACAGAGTGCTATCTTTACTCTGTTCCTGTGAGCAATATCAGATAGGTAAACTGAAGCAGAAAACAAAGTTGAGAATCACTGTGTTCAAGCCTAGAATTGGCTACTGAAGGGGAAAATCCGTAGGTAAACGAACTTTCACAATCGTCCCAATTTGAAATCATGTTACCTACCAAAATGAAGTGAAGAATTTCAATTTTCAGCATTTACTGAGCATTTTCTATAGGTCAGTAGCCACTGCAGAGGAAGTAAAGGTGGAGGTATAAAAGAGACGACATCTAAATTGAGTATGAAAGGTGCATTTAAGGCATAGAAAAACTCTACCAAGATGTGGGGTCAATGAAAACAGCAGAGCTCAGGAAACTGTTGAGTAAGACAGCATGCCATTGACTCTACTACATTTTTATTATCCCTCATTCTTCCATGTTCTCCTCTCTTCTCTCCATATCCAGCTTAACTTACAAGGTCTACCATTACCCTCATTCTCTAACACACAGTCAGTAAACAATAGCAAAGGCCTGCTGCCTGTTTTTATAAATAAAGTTTTATAGAAACATAGCAATGCTCATTCATGTAAGTATTGTCTATGGCTGCTTTGGGGCAGAGCTGAGTAGTTATAACTGAGACCATAGCCTGCAAAACCAAAAATATTTACTATCTGGCCTTTTATGAAAAAATGTGCCAAGTCTGCTCTAGCATATATCCTTCTTTTTTATCATACCTGTTTGATAAACCACAACTCTGGTTAAATCTAGTTGCCCATTCATTCCATGCTGTACCCAAACTGCCTAAAACTATGCTGCTTGGTTTCACAGTAAATTCATCATCAAGCATTTCAATTGGCCCAGCAATCATATATTTGCCTAGTCCATTCACTTTTCCCAAGTACTTGATTTCTTCTTTCACTTTGACCTCCAATACCTGTCTTCCCATCCTCACCCCCAGCTGATGACCTTGCTTGCACCACTACATGTGCCCATCTACAGCATCTAACCCCATATGCTCCTCTTTCCCTTCTCTCACTAGGGATAAAGTGACCAAGCTCCTTTTTAAGGTAAACCCTGCTACATGTAAAAAATGATACTACTCTGCTTTTCCTAATCACAATCAGCACTTCAGTAATTTTTGTATCTCTCTTCATTAATTCTCTCTCTGTGGGAGCATTACAATCTGCACACAAACTTGCTGTTATTTCTCCCATCGTTAAAAAGAATAACTGCACTAGTTAGCACCATATTTTCTGCCCTCCTAAACAGTAAAATTCCTCCAAAGAGGTGTCTAAACTGACATTCTCCAATACCAGTCTCTTCTCACTCTCTCTGAAACTTACTCCAAATAGGACTTCATCACCACTGCTCCACCAGAATTGTTCCTTAAGATCAGTAATCTCCTTGTTGCTGAATCCAATGTCAATTGTCAGTCATCATCTTATCTCTCCTTTCTATTTGCCTGAGCACTACTATTTAACATAGTTGGATCATGTTCCCTTCTTTTGAATACTTGCTTTACTTGGGTTCTAAGACACTATACTCTTCTGGTTTTCATTTTACCTTAAAGACCACTCTTCTTGCTCTTCATTTCTGGCTCATTCTATTTCCCTTTCTCTCTTAAGGAATGGAGGATCCCAGGACTCAGTCAGATCTCTGTTCTTTATGTCAGCTCATCACTCCTGTTACGATCTCACCCAGTCAGGTGGTTCGATACTACTCTACATTGATGACTCCCAAATTCATATATATGCTGGACCTCTGCCTTTAACTCCAGACTAGTATGTCAAATTGTGTACTTGACATTGCTCAGGCTAAAAACCTTAGAATCATCATTAATTCCCCACCCTCCTCTTTCTCTCACACATATACATACACCAAAAAAAGTATTAATGGTTCTACCTTTAAAATTTATTCAGAATCCAACCATTTCTTACCATCTTCACTGCTACAATCCTAGTCTGAACCATGATCACCTCTCACCTGGATTATTGCAATATCCTCCTAACAGGCCTTTCTGCTTCCACCTTTACCCCTTTGGTCTAATATCAACAAAACAGAAGTTAGATGGTAGCTCTTCCACTCCACCTCATTAAGATTTATTCTTGTAAGTGGTCTACAAGGTCCTCTACACATATTTATTTCCCTGTCCTCTACTCTACTGACAATAGCTTCCTGCTGTTTCTTTAACACATCTGGCAGGCTTTCATATTCAGGGCCTCTATACTGATCACTCCTTCAGCCTGGAATGTTCTCTCCCTCAGATAATACATACTGCTCACTTGCCTCAACTCCTTCAAATCTTTGCTAAAATTTTACTGTTTTAGAGTGGCTTTCCCTAATTGGGCTTTCCCCAATTTCTCCACCCACACTCCTACCTGCCCTCCCCGCTTTATTTTTCCCCATGATACTTATCATTTTCTAACCACACAGTTTACTTTGTATTGTCTGCTTCCCCCCCAACTAGACCAAGCTCAATTACAGATAAGATTTTTGTCTGTTTTGTTCACTATTCTTCTCCACCTAGAATACTGCCTAGCACAAAGCAGGTACTCAATAAATATTTGCTGAATAAGCTCAAAGGCAATGGATATTATTTAAGAATTAGGATGGCAGTCTTACAGGTTTGCTTTAACTCAAACAGCACTATGAAAAGTGGGTATGGAGAGGGGGACAGAGGGAAAGTGAGAGTGAAAGCAGTGTGAGCTTCCAGAAACTTCCTACAAGTGTCCAAGACCTAGACTAGGGCTTAGGCAATAAGGACTGAAAGAAAAGGGAGATTGGGAGCAGGAATATTGGCTACCTAAACATGAGAGTAATAGAGAATCTGAGAAACAAAGAAAGGATTAATTAAACAGTCTCTAAACTTGGGTGACTAGGCAGGTAATGAAACACGGAAAGCATTAAGAGGAAAAAGGTGTGAAGGAAAAGTTTTAACTTTTACTTAATGGATCTCGGATCTCAGACCATTTTAGGCGGCTATGTTCCACAGGTAGCTGGAAATGCAGGTCACGTCAAAACTCAGAAAAGAAGAATGGAGTATGTGTAGAGATTTAGACAACAGCTAAAACTGAGAACAGTCTCACTCACCTAAGAGTGTGCACAGTAAGAGAGTGAGAACAAACTGAGTTTGGAATCAAGGAAAACGTTAACCTTAAGGAGCAGATTACATTAGGGGACAACTTTGTAAAGACTAAGAAATAGAACTAAGAGGCATTAAAAAGCATCAAAATGAGTTATTGCTCTTGTTTGGGACCAAAATTTATGCCTTTCTCTTTGAACACTTAAAACTCTGATGTAATTTGACAGTTGTCATAACTGGAATGATCTAAAAAGCTTAGGAAGTTAATTGCCCTTCTATTTCCATCTTAACTTTAGTGCTTTTGGTGTCTGAAGTTATATAAAAAAACAACTAAATGGAATGTATGCATGCACATATATGTGTTTGTGCACATGCTCACACTTGTATATAAAGCAGTAACTACTTAAAAATTACTAATGACCTTGAGATAAATAGGAGAAGATTATGGATATGTACTCTAGATGATTGGGGCTTTAATCAGTGACACGTTAGAATTTATTACAAGGTCGTCCCTTCCTTTTTCAGTAATTTAATGAGTTCCTTTAAATGTGACATAACAAGGAAGAGCCCAAACAAAACGATCAAGTTTTACCTGTTAATAAAATGTTGGTATATGTTCACTTAGAAGCTCCTCTCTTTTCCAATTTGAATAGCTTCTTTTCTTTCTGAAGAAGCTGTTTTCTTTTCACATGATTAGAGGTGGTCTCTAGGCCACTGGACTGGAGTGGTGGGGGGTGGGAGGGATGGGGTGGCTAGGTGAGAGACATTGGGGAGGGTATGTGCTATAGTGAGCGCTGTGAATTGTGTAAGACTGTTGAATCACAGACCTGTACCTCTGAAACAAATAATACATTATATGTTAAAAAAAAAAAAAAAAGAAGATAGTAGGAAGGGAAAAATGAAGGGGAGGGGAAATCGGGAGGGGGAGACGAACCATGAGAGACTATGGACTCTGAGAAACAAACTGAGGGTTCTAGAGGGGAGGGGGGTGGGGGGATGGGTTAGCCTGGTGATGGGTATTAAAGAGGGCACATATTGAATGGAGCACTGGGTGTTATATGCAAACAATGAATCATGGAACACTACATCAAAAACTAAGGATGTAATGTATGGTGATTAACAGCGTAATAAAATTTTTTAAAAAATAAATAAATAAATAAATAAATAAATAAAAGTAATAATTTCCATTTCTAATGACCTCTGCAGGAAAGACTTGGTTGAAAACACAAAATAAAAATTAAAAAAAAAAAGGGCAAGGAAATTTCAATAATGATGAGATGTGGAACAGCAAAGTATTTCATTGGCAGGAGAGATAAGGACTGAAAAGGTTGTTAGATCTGGTGTATCGTGGTTCAGTGATGGTCCTGGAAAGAGCAGTTTCAGACCATGGTGCCAGTAGCAACAACCTATACTGAGATCAAGAGTGAGCAGATGGCAGGTGAGGAACAGGAGGTAGCTAATTTAGTTTGTTCTTACAAAAACCCTCGTGGTGAAAGTAAAAAGAAAGCCGGGAGCTGAAAACTTGAGGAGAGGCAAAATCAAAGAGAGATTGTAGAGAAATTGTTGATGTGCTTTTCATTTGTATTTTTTAAATGGCTAAAAGAGACCCAAATTTATTTGTAGGCTGAGTGGATAAGGATGGAATAAAAGGATGGAATAAAGTGATAAGAAAGGAAAGAAAAGGGGTAACTGATAAAGCAATGTTCTAGAACATCAAGAGAAATGAGAAACAAGAACAGAGTACTATACAGTGCAAATAAAAGGTAAGGTTAGCATTAGTCACACAAAATACAGAAGGCCAAACTCTGATAGTACAAGTTCTGTGACCACAAGCAAGTTACTTAACTTCTTTCAGACTCAGTTTCCTATAAAATCATGCTAACAATAGCATCTACTTTAAAGGACTGTCTTGAGATGATAATATGCTATAAAAAGCTCTTTAAGCACATTACCTGGCAAATTATAAAGATTGAAATTTTCACTATTATCATCTTTAGGAGGAAATGATACCACATTTTTCTTCCTGTACATCTAAAATAAATGATCAGATTAGAAAGAATTGTAAATAAAGTTTGTCTGATGACCCTCCTTCTTGTAAAATAAGAAATAAGGTCATACGTAGAACTAAAGGCAGCAAAAGTAATGCTGCAGGCTAAGAGAAGAAAATTTCAGAGATCAAGATTTAGACAAGAAATTCCAAGTGAAGATGAGGTCTACTAAAAGGAATACATAAATAGAATACCAAACTGGTACCAAAGGGGTATGTACAAAGAATTGAAGGCATGGTTAGTCTTGAGTTTCAGAAAGATCATTAACACAGATGTTGAAAATCAAGAAACCTGATTTTAATAAATCATTTGACAAAGTTAATCATGATATATTTATGAATGACCTGAAGATGTATATATAGCACTGTATTATAATTTAATTCATTTGTTAAACAATCATACCAAAAGTGAAAAATAAAAAGATGAAAATGTCAAATTCAAGGAAGGTTTCTAGTTGTAGGACTACAAGCTCTGTCCTTCTCTTGTCCCAATCAATATTTTCATAAATGATTTCATATATTAGGGGTTGCAAAAGCAAATGCTTTCAATAGCTAAGTAACAAATATAAATGTGTGAAGCCAAAATGTGTAATGCAGTAAGGGGTAGTGGTTGATAAATCAGATAGACAGTACAAACCATAACTAAAAGCATCCTAATTCACAAAAATATTAACAGAATGTGCTAGCCAAATAAAACACACCAGGGGATGATTTTGGCAGTCAGTTTATAATTTCTGACTTTTAACATAACCACCAAAGATTGACACAAACCTATGAATGGCTTAAAATGGAAAACCAAATAAGAATTTAAAGAACTCTAATAGTCTGGAAAGCTAAGCCAAACCTACAATATAATACAAAACCCTATGATTAAACTCAAAGTATTAATTTATTATGTAGAATGACAAATAAGACTTGACAGTAATTCAGCTGGAAAATAAATGAGAGGTATAACTGAAGAGAACTCAAAAGGCAATCAACATTGAGATGCAGTTAATGAAAAACTTAATGCAGTATTAGGTTACAGCTAAAGTATTGTGTTTGGATCTGTAAAGATAATTCCATTCTGCTTTGCACAGTTCAGGTTTCATTTGACATACTGATGATATCCATTTTTAGGCAATGTATTTTATTCATAATATTAACAAAACAGGACACATCAGAGGAAGGTTAAAGAAACCATGTCTGCTATAGGTTGAATGTTCTAGCATACTACCCTATGGGAAATATGGGGGCTTAAAGTATATTTAGACTACTACTCTGCAGATTAACATAAACTTTTCTCTTTGCTCATAGTTTGTTTACTTACTCCATTTATTATCAAAAACTTGCAATTTCTTTAGAACCACAGAGGAGGTCTGTCCATTTTTTTTTTAGGTCTGTCCACTTTGTGGGTACAGTATAAATGACCATATACATTTAAGAAGTGTCATTCTGGGGGCACCTGGGCAACTCAGTCAGTTAAGGGTCTGCCGTTGGCTCAGATCACCACATCAGGCTCTGCACTCAGTGGGGAGTCTGCTTCTCCCTCTCCCCCCCCGCTCATGTTCTCTCTCTCTAATAAATAAATACAATCTTAAAAAAAAAAAAGAAAATTCCGAAAAATTGCATGATATACAATTTAGGGAGTATTTCTCTCAGTGGTTCAGTTTTCCTAGTTATCACTTCTATTAATAGAGAACTACTCTCTAACTGCTCATAACCACTCCTCCATGAACTTCACTCTAAAGCCATTCATTCAGGAAGAAATTTAAATGACAAAATTTCGAACACACCTAACAACAACTAAACAATAATTGGGACAACTCCATCCTACATTTGGAAAACAGATACTATTATGATGCTCTTATCCTCAGATGATTTTTGAGGTCAAGGAAAGGAAATTACTTGAGGCTGCAGTTTTAAGTAGAATCGTGCTATAATTCTAAAAATTTGATGGGATGTGAAGCAGCGTTATCATAGAACCCAGTAATAAGACATTCAACCAAGTGTCATGATAGCCCAGGATTCTCCTCAGAATTGAGGTAGGGAACTTGGACTAGCAAAAAACCCCAACAAACAAAAAACAAAAAAACTTGAAAATGGATGCCTTTTCTCCAATGTGTGTGCTAGGCTGGCTAGAGATGGGAATAACACTAACAGTAAAGTGGGTGTGGATTAGGAAAAGGGAAATACTCTTTTGCTTGGGAGAAGGGGAGTGGGAATGGGGAAAGGGAGATAAAAACTTGGCACACAACAAGATTATGTTAAGCTTCCTCCTCATCTCACACCATTAACACAAAATAAGTATCAATCAAAAGTTTTTTTAAAAAAAAAACTATAAATCTACCAGAAGAAACAATGAGTATGTTTGCAATCTTGGAGGACAAAATATCTATAAACTATTAAGGAAAATGATGCCAATTAGATCACATAAAAATGTAAAACTTTTACACTACTTTCTGGAAAAACAACAAAACCATAGCCAAATTTAAAATGACAATATTGGGGTGCCTGGGTGGCTCAGTTGGTTAAGTGTCTGCCTTTGGCTCAGGTCATGGTCTCCGGGTCCTGGGATCGAGCCCCATGTCAGGCTCCCTGCTCAGCGGGGAATCGGCTTCTCTCTCCCTCTGCCCCTCCTCCCTGCTCGTTTTCTCTCTCTCTCTCTAAAATAAATAAATAAAATCTTTAAAACATAAAAATAAAATTAAATTAAAAATGACAATATTTTTGTCCACCAAAAAGTATTAGAATTAATGAATTCAGTGAAGTTGCAGGATACAAAATTAATATAGAGAAATCTGTTGCATTTCTATACATTAATAACACAGTAGCCAAAAGAGAAATTAAGAAAACAATCCCATTTATAATTGTATCAAAAAGAATAAAATATCTAGGAATAAATTTAACTAGAGAGGTAAAAGACCTGTACTCTGAAAACTATAAAACATTTATAGAAGAGGGTGCCTGGGTGGCTCAGTCGGTTAAGTGTCTGCCTTCGGCTCAGGTCATGATCCCAGGGTCCTGGAATCGAGTCCTGCATCAGGCTCCTTGCTCTGTGGGGAGCCTGCTTCTCCCTCTCCTCCCCACTTGTGCTCTCTCTCACTATCTCTGTCTCTCTCTCTCAAATAAATAAAATCTAAAAAAAAAATTTATTAAAGAAATTAAAGATGACACAAACAAATGGAAAGATAGACCATGCTCAAGGACTAGAAGAATGAATATTGTTAAAATGTCTATGCTACCCAAAGCAATCTACAGATTCACTGTGATCCCTATCAAAATACCAAGAGTATTTTTTTCACAGAACTAGAAATAATCCTAACATTTTTACAGAACCACAAAATATCCCAATTAGCCAAAGCAATTTTGATAAAGAAGAACAAAGCTGCAGGTATCAGAATCCCAGATTTGAAACTGCACTACAAAGCTATAATAAAATAGTATGATACTGGTACAAAAATAAACACAAAGATCAATGGTTTAAAAAAATTGACCATTATATGCTCTATGATGAAGGAGGTGAGAATATACAATGGGGAAAAACAATCTCTTCAATAAATGGTGTTGGAAAATCTGGACATGCAAAAGAATGAAACCAAACCACTTTTTTACATAAACCATAAAACTCCTAAAAGAAAGCATAGGCAATAGATTCTTGGACATCGGCCTTAGCAAAATTTTTCTGGATCCATCTCCTCAGGCAAGGGCAACAATAGCAAGAATAAACAACTGGAACTAGGAAACGATCAACAAAATGAAAAGGAAAACTACTGAATGGGAGAAGATATTTGTAAATGATCTACCTGAGAAGGGGTTAATATTCCAAATATATAAAGAACTCAAACAACAACTCAACACCAAAACACCCAAATAATCCAATTAAAAATGGGCAAAAAGACCTGAAGAGACATTTTTCTAAAGAAGACATACAGATGGCCTACAGGCACATGAAAAGATGCTCAACATCACTAACCATCAGGGAAATGCAAATCAAAACCACAATGAGATATCACCTTACACCATCAGTATCAAAAAGACAAGAAATAACAAGTGTTGGCAAGGATGTGGAGAAAAGGGAATCCTTGTGCACTGCTGGTGGGAATGTAAACTGGTGCAACCATTGTGGAAAACAGTATGGTGATTCCCCAAAAAATTAAAACTAGAACTGCCATACAATCCAGCAATTCCATTTCTGGGTATTTACTTGAAGAAAATGAAAACACAAATTTGAAAAGATACATGTACCCCAATGTTTACTGCAGCACTATTTATCACAGCCAGGATATGGAAGCAACCTAAGTGTCTATCAGTAGATGAATGGATAAAGAAGATACATAATGGAATATTTCTCAATCATTAAAAAAAAAGAATGAAATCTTGCCACATGGATGGGCCTAGAAAGTATTACGCCAAGTGAAGTAAGTCAGACTGAAAAAGACAAATACCATATAATTTCACTTAAATGTGGAATTAAAAAACAAAACAAACAAAACAAAACAGAAACAGACTCATAAATACAGAGAACAAACTGATGGTTACTGGAGGGGAGGGGAATGGGGGGACAGGTGAAATGGGTGAAGGGGATTGGGAGGTGCGAACCCCAGCCAGTGACACTGTAATAACTTTGTATGGTGTCATGTTGTAATGTATGTAACTGTCGAGTCACTAAGTTGTACACTGAGACTAATATAACATTGTATGTCAACTATAATTTAAAAAATTTGATAATTTAGCAAAAATATTCCTGGTTACATATAACAAAGGACTAATTTTTGTTTAAAATACAAACAGCTCATTATTTATGATCTAAGCCAGTAAGAAAAGACTAACATTCCAATAGAAAAACTGAAAAGGGACATAAACCAATGGCCAATAAAAATTAAGATACGCAACCCCATTCATAATTAAAGATATATAATAAAAATAACAATGAGCTACCATTGTTCACCTATCAAATTGGAAAAAAAATTCAATCTGAGAAAACTAGGTATTGGAATGGGGTCATGTCCAATATGCACCATCACACACTTCTGGTGAAAACCCAAACTCTTACAACATTTTGGGCAATCAGTGGGCTAATATATTCATCCCAAAGCAAAGACATACAGACATCCAATTCAACTCAGCAATGCTATTTCTAGGAATCACGTGTATGAAAATGTATGTCTGCTCATGTGCACATACAAAGACTGTTGAATATTTGTGGGGAGCAAGAAATTAAAAAACACCATGCCAGAAAGTAAAGACATGCTCAAAAAGAAAAGAAAACAAAACAAAACAAAAGCCCATATTAATGGGGTAAGCCAAAGAAGCACAGAAGCTAACTGAAAAGAGCTCCCAAAGAGGCCAAAGCTTGAACAATCTGATCAAATAAAGTATTATTCAATTATAACCCAAAGTATAAAACAAATGAATCCACAAAGATATAAATTAATGACTAAAAGATGGGGAGAAAAGACAATATCTCATGCAGAAGAAATCCAAATAATTTATGTAGCCAATGTGCTCTTAAGGAGAAGGAACTCCTCCCTTCTTAGGTATGGGCTGTGGACAGTGACTTCCTTTCACATAGAGCATGGAAAGGGGATGGGTAAGGGGGAATAACTTTAGAGTGGAGAAAACTGAAAAATATTAGGTCTGCCAGGTGATCAAGGTTAGTAACAACAGCTACAAGTTGTGCTGAGACTACGTGCCCTTGATGTGATGTGATGTGATGAAATGGCCCTGTGGACTTTTCCCAAATAACCAGTTTATTATGAAATAAATATTAAACAAACCCCAGTAGTGAAGCAGCCTACTAGTACTCCTCAAAACTGTCAAGGTCATCAAAAACAAGTCTGAGAAACTGCCAGTCAAGAGGAGCCTAACAGACATAGTAACTAAATGTAATGTGGTAGCCTAAATGGGATCATGGAAGAGAAAAAAGACATTAGATAAAAACTAAAATCGAAATAAACTATGGAATTTAGTTAATAATAATATATCAATATTGACTTATTAATTGTAATAAATGTAACCTTACTAATATTAAGACATTAACAATAGGGGAAAATTGGGTGCAGTGTCTAAGCATATAGACATAAAATGCCATATTGTTATATTTCGGGGGGAAAAGGGGCAATATGTTCCAAAATAATATGAATATTATTACATTAACACGTGATATATGAGCTCATATATGCATACAGGAAATTTACCTCTATGGAGAGGGATTTGAAGATTTAGTGATCAGGGTAAAGAAGATTTTACTTTTATCTACTGTCCTGTATTATTTCAATTTTTTTACAATATGCATTGTAACAATATTTTAGTGTTACTAAAATATTACAATAACATAATAACAAGGTGGTAGCTGATATTCAAAAGAAACTCCTAGATTCACATCTTCAAGCAAACGACAGTTACCATATTTGGTGTTATAACATTCATAATTCATGAAGAGGTCTTGATAATTCACCTACTTCAAGAATTTTGTTATTACCTACATATTTATTCTCTAGGTCACACTCTCACTGAAAATGTCAGCATTTCATCAGCAAAATGTTCATACAGAATGAATATACCACTTTAATAGAATTCAACATACAATTTTATTTTATTTTATTTTTATTTATTTATTTATTTGAGAGAGAGAGAGAGAGAATGAGAGATAGAAAGCACAAGAGGGAAAGAGGGTCAGAGGGAGAAGTAGACTCCCTGCTGAGCAGGGAGCCCGATGTGGGACTCGATCCTGGGACTCCAGGATCACAACCTGAGCCGAAGGCAGTCGCTTAACCAACTGAGCCACCCAGGCGCCCCTCAACATACAATTTTAAATAAGAAACAAATTGGGGTTATTTAGACAACCTTTTTATTTCAGTAAATAAAATTCTCTGCTATTAGTCATTTTCACAAAGTAAGGAAGGTGAAAGAAAGAAGGAAAAGAAATGGAGGAGAGTTGTATTTTGGAAACTAGACCACGTATATACTTAGCTATAACTCTGTACGGCATTTCTATATGTACACCATTTCTGTAACTTGAGATTTAATTAAAAAATAACAAAAAATACTGTTCATGTAGGGAACTGACCTTGACCCAAACAATCACTTAAGACCACTTCTACATCCACAACCTCACCTCCCACTACTATCCCCATACTCCTATATTTTATGTACCAGAAATTTCAAAAATACTTGTATTTCTTCTACACAGACTATGTTATTTAACCTCACCAAGCCTTTCAAACATCCTGTACATCTATTTTTTTAAAATATTTGAGAGAGAGAGAGCACAGCTGGGGGTGGAGGGTGTGTGGGAGGAGCAGAGGGAGAGGGAGAAGCAGACTCCCCGCCGGGCAGGGAGCTCGAAGTGGGGCTTGATCCTAGGACCCCGAGATCATGACCTGAGTTGAAGGCAGACACTTAACTGACTGAGCCACCCAGGTGCCCCTGAGTATCTTATACTTCTAACTTGACACACACCTATTTATTTATCTAAAGAGCTCCTCCCTCAAACCCTGAATAAGTATCACTTCTATGTAATTCCTTTGCTGGCCCTTCTGGATAATTTATTCCTTTTCTTTATAGTACTTCTGTTCATAGTCCAAATAATTGTTACTCCACGTGTCATTCTACAGTGTACTTTTCCTGTCTTTTTCAAACTCATTTAGACAGACCTTATACTTTGTCTTGTACCTAAAACACTATACAGTGCCAGTAAACTGAAATGAAGTGAACTTCAAGAATTCAGAGTAGGTGATTGGAAGAATACAGACTTTACAGATGAAGAGTCTACTTTTGAAATGGCTCCTATGGTTGGTTACTAACTATGCAACCTTGAATAAATTCTTTAATTACACTAGACTTTGATTTTCTCAAGGATAAAACTTAAAATAGTACTATTACCTACCTTGTAGCACCAAAATGACTAAATGAAAAAAATGCATAATATGCATAGAAAAAAGCACTTTATGAATCATAAGATTTGACAAAAAATTTAGTGTTTTTATTCATGATTTAAGACATTAATAATCTCTATAGTAATCAAAAGAATATCTCTAAGAATATGAATCTGATAAAAATTACCATATATCGGGTATATTTATTTGATGTTTTTAAGTATCTATTTTGGTATATGTTTAATAATGTATTAGTACAATGGTACTAATTTATTGTGCTTACTTAAAATTTATTTACTAATGAAGTAAACAAAATGGAAGACAATCAGCATATGTTCAATTATTACTTTTCAGTCTATCCCTCTAAAATACAGTATGTACCCACTATAGCTGGAAGTCTCTATTTTATTCATCTTTTCTACCCAGCATAACAACCTCACTAAGCAGTCCACACAATGTAGAAAGGAAGTGGGGAGCAGGACTTCTGGGATGGCAGAGTAGAGAGCACAGATCTCCTCAGCAGAACAAAAATTTAACTGGTAAAATGATTAAAAAACAATCATTTGAAGTATCTGTTAATTTTTCTAAGGGCATACAGCAAATGAAGAAATAAATTTCAATAAGAACACCAAGAGTCTGTGGCATTTTAGTGAAGATCTGCTCCCTTCCCCTGATACCCTACTTCCATGTCTGGGAAGCTCTATTCTGTACTTATTCCAGACAGGTATGGTCAGTAAGATGGGTAGCTTCCTCTCCTCTCAGCTCTAGTCTGGGGCTATGGTTTCAGCCCAGGAGGGAGAGGCTGTGTCCCAAGATGCAAAAGATCTATGCCAGCTGGGCAGAGCCAAGAGGACTGTGTCTCCCTTTCCTCACCCAGGCCCCAAAAGTAAGTCAGAAGCTGTACTCCAGGCATAGCAGGCTGGGGACCTGAGACTCTCACTTTTAACTTGCTCTTAGGGCAGAGCACTCATGCTGGGAGTGGGAAGGTGTGAAGAACAGGGGCTAACACTGCCCATCCGCCACTGCCCACTCATAAAATGTGTTACTCTGGAAAAAGTGAGTCTTCATACTGGGTTCTAGCGCAGTAGAACAGGGATTCTGTCCAGAGGGAAAGAGAGGCTAGCTCTGCCTACAGAGACCGATATTATTTGTGACACAGTAGGGAAAACGCCATGCCTGTGGGCATTGTCTAAAAACAATGGAGATCCTTGTGGAGGCTGGGCAGGTCCCTGACACAAGCAAACAGGCCAGGCACCAGAAGTTGAAGAGAAACAAGAAAAGAGATAGCCAAAAAGAGCCTACTTAGCAACAGTCATCTCTGGAGGTCATTAAGGATATGCACACGTGCTATGCTGTGCAGGATGTGGGGGAGATTTGAAGCATTCCCCAAGCTGCACAAAGTACATCAACACACAGTAAAAGCATTACGGGTACAAGGGATTTACAAACAACCTCAAATCAAACCCTGACTGAACAATAAGCTACTCTGACCCAAGAGCAACTTCCAGGAAATAAAATCACATTCACCCCTGGCAGTCAGAAAGAATGTGAATGCACAAGGCTATACCGTCTCAGGAGCAATCAGGGAGGAAATTCTAAACTACTAGTACCTGGTTTGATCTGTGGCAAATACAGACTCCTTGAACTGAGATGCGGCACCCAGGCTACTCAGACATCCAATGGTAAAGGATAAAAATGTAACTGGATAAGGGAACTTAAAGCACAATCTTTGACCAATAAGTGACATTAAAAAAGAAGATCTCAAATCAAGAATCTTAACTTAAGAAACTAGAAAAGAAGGGGCAAAATAAACCCACAGTGAGCTGCAGGAAGGAAATGATAAAGAGAACAGAACAGAAATAAGTGAATTACAGAATAGAAAAGCAATTGAAAAAAAAAAATCAATGAAACCAAAAGTTGATTTGTTAAAAAAAAAAAATCAAGAAAACTGACAAACCTTTGGTTAGACTGACCAAGGGATTAAAAAAAAAAAAGACTCATTATGAAAATCAGGAATGAAAGAGGGGACATCACAACTGACCTTAAAGAAATAAAAAAAAAATTAAGGGAAAAGTATGAAAAACTTTGTGTAAGTTAACTTAGATAAAATGAACAAAATACCAAAATGGACAAAAGAAAACACAGAAAATCTAAATACACCTATTACAAGTAAAGAAACTGAATTAGTAATTTTAAAACTTCCCACAGAAAGTGCCCAGGTATATAGATGGCTTCATTGGAGAAAACTACCAAACTTTCAAGGAAGAATTAATACCAGTTCTTCACAAAAACCTTCACAAAAAAAAAATAGAAGAGGAAAACACTTCCCAATTCATTCTATGAAGCCAGTATTACCCTGATACCAAAACCATCATGGGGTGGGGGGCAGGTGTGGACACACAAGAGACTACTAATCAATATCCATTATGAATATAGATGCAAAATTCCTCTAAAAAACTACTGTTCAGCAATGTATAAAATGATTATACACCATGATCAAATGGGATTAATTTCAGAAATGCCAAGTAGGTTTCAGCATTCAAAAAATTAACGTAAATCACCTTAGTAATAGAATAAAGGACAAAAAACACACGATCATTTCAACAGATGGAAAGATAAAGAGCATTTGACAAAATTCAACATTTCATGAAATGCTAAATAAACTATGAATAAAAGTACCTTAAACCTGATAAATGACATCTACAAAAAACCCACAGCTAACATCATACTTAAAAAGAACGACTAAATACTTTTTCCCCTCTAAAATCAAGAACAAGTAAGGATGTTTGCTTTCATCTCTTCTCAACCTTGTCCTGGAGGTTCTAGCCAGGGCAGTGGCAAGAAAAAGAAAATAAAAGGCACCCAAGATATTATATTTTGATAAAAAGGTCAATTCATCAATTAGATATAACTATTATATACACATAATGTACCAACAACAGAATCTCAAATATATAAAGCAAAAACTGATAGAATTGAAGGAAGAAAAAAATTCTACAATAGTTGGAGACTTTAATACACCACTTTCAATAATGGACAGCACATCTAGATAAAAGAGCAATACAGAAATAAAAGATCTGAACATCATAAACCAAAAGGATATCTATCTATCTATCTATCTATCTCTTTACATCCCTAAACAGAAGATTACACATTATTCTCAAGTACACATAGGATATTATCCAGAATAGGCCATATATTAGGCAACAAAACAAATCTCAATAAATTTAAAATGAATGAAATCATATGAAGTATCTTCTCCAACAATAACAGAATGAAACCAGAAATCAGTAACAGAAGGAAAAAAAAATTACAAATGTGTGGAAAATAACCATCACTCTAAACAACCAACAGGACAGAGAGAAAATTACACAACAGGCTCTGAAAAAAGAAACACTAGAATACACTCGAGATACATGAAAACAAAAATCCAACATACCACCCTCTGAGTGCTATCTTCACTGCACTCAGTGGGCGATCTAGAGTTTGCCTACATTAAGAAAGAAGATTTCAAGTCAATAACCTAACTTTACATCCTGAAGAACTGGAAGAGAAGAGGAAACTAAACCTAAAGCTAGCTAAAGGAAGGAAAACAGACCAGAAATAAATAGAGACCAAAAAATTCAAGAAAATCAAAAGTTGATTCTTTGGAAAGCTCAAAAAAACTGATAAACCTTTAGCTAGATTGACAAAAAGACACAAAAAACTAACATCAGAACTGAAAATGAGGGTATTACTACTGACCTTACAGAAATAAAAAGGACCATAGCAGAATACTATGAATGAATGTGTGCCAACAAATTAGATATCCTAGATGAAATCAATAAATTCAAGGAAACACACCAAATATTAAACTAACTCAAGACAAAATACAAAATCTCAACAAACCTATATAAGAAGTAGAGAATGAATCAATCAGTAATCAAAAACTTCCCAAAAAGTAAAGTCCAGGACCAGATGGTTTCAACGGTAAATTCTAACAAACTTGTAAAGAATTAACAATTCTTCACAAACTCTTCCAAAAAAACAGAAGAGTTTAGGTGTTTAGATTAATGCCTGGGGTATACTAAGCATCACACAAGTTTTGGCTATTATCATCACTACTACTACTATTATTGTCCTAAAACAAAAGGCTATTTATTCTTCTCTAAAAATTCTCAAAAGTAGACACTGTACAAGCTCTCCTTATTTAGCAATAATTACTGAGATATTTTTAAATGTTACATTTCTAATACACTGCTCCTGCACAAATAGACATTCTATGCTAAATAGTACAGCATTCTATACAGACCCTGGAGAAAGACTGCCTAGAGCGGACTCCTAATTTTGCCACTCAGTAGCTGTATGACCCTCAGGTAACTTACTTAACTGCAAGTGCCTCAGTTTCTTCTTCTATAAAATGGGGGATAATAACAGTACTGATTCTTCACTGGGTAGCTATAAGGTTTAAGTGATTTATAAAGTACATGTAAAGTGCTGAGTGCAACATCTGATGCACAGCAAATGCAATATATATTTGCTATTAAACAATAATTTGTAAAGTAGTAAGTTAAATGTTTATTAAGTGTTAATAATATGCCAAGTGCTGCAATAAAGCACTTAAACATTATTACACTTTTTTCTTACAAAATCCCTACTGTACAGATGAGAAGGGGAAAAAGGCTTACTAAGGTAAATATCTTGCCTAGTCATACTGCTATCAAGTGGCAGAACTGGGATGTAAACCCAGCTACAAAGCCAGAGCTCTTTAATTTTCAGAATAGATTCATCCCTACCCTTCCCTCTCCAGGGCTAGTGACAAACACATAATCAAGCACAGCATTCTTCTCTCTGATCCCAGAAGCAGTGGTAGAATCTTCTCCTGCACACAGCCCTCTACACAGTTACTATCAATAGAACAAAGTTGGTATGAGGAATGAAATCAATTTGTCATCCTTGCTATTTAAACTGACTCTCACATAAGTAGAGGGAGAGATTTTTTTTTTTTAAGGAAGGCTATTTATTATTTAAGTAATCAATCTATGATGAACACAGGTAAAATATTTTCACATGTATGGTTACTTATAGAAATTTTTCTTTAAAAAAATTAAATAAAATTTGAAGCTCCTATAAAGACACAATGTGGTTTGCATACTATGTCTATCCTTCAGAATCCTAGGGTTCTACAGAGGTGAGGTACAACTCAGGAAAGACAATGTCAGCTGGTCCCATACCCTAGTTTCAACCAAAGCAACTTTACTTTCTATCTGTTTTATTTATAGAATAGGGTTCTTCATAAAATTTTATTTAGGGGCAAAGGAGCTTCCATTGCCAAATACTGATATTGAAAAAAAACACAAACTCAGAATTCACAAAAGTATTATAAGCCTGACTTTCAAAACATTCAAAAATCCCCATTTTTGTCTGGTCAAGGAGAAAGTGCCACTTTTTCTGAACTAAATTAGAGTTACTAAAACCTACTGGGTAATCTAAAGTATACTAATTGACTACATGATGCTCTAGTTACTATAGCAAACACTAATAATTCCAACCAGAAGACTATGACTAAGACTAATTAGGTCACACCTCTGGTCTCTGTCCTGACTTAATTCCCCCTTCTTTTAGTTACTCTCTTTAGTCCTTTCCCCAGTTATATGCTAAAAGCTGATTATTTACAATCCCTAAAGAAAACAGTCTTTAAAATGGCAGAGTGGAGCAAAATAAAGACAAGTTCACCAAAACAGATGTAACATTTCAGTCAAACTGTGGTCAGTGGAAATATTTGCCAAATATTCCAGTAATCCTACTCTAACTTCACCCAGAGCTGAAGAGTGCTTATGGACAAAAATTATGATGAAGCCCTGGGGTAGCTTAGCTATAATTTTAAAATTAAAAATCACAATGGGGGAATAGTTAGGGAGTATTATGCAGTTCAATAACTCAGTGGAATATTATATAGCCAATAACTACAAATACTATGAGGCAACATGGAAAGTTTTATGAGATCTTCAAAGTTTGTAAGGTCATAAATAATTATTCACACAAATAGGTAAAACATGTACAAATGAAATAAGATAGATAGATAGATAAACAGATACATAGATAATGTAGAAGTCAAAAGTCAGGATGGTGAGTGAAAAATTTTTCTTCTTTAAAATCTTCCAAAAAGTGAGTAATAGAGGCTCAAAAAGAGAAACACCAAGAAAGAGAATGAAGAAGGCTCAGGACAGATGAGAATCCATACAAAGACTCAGAAGGATCAGATATTCAAAGAAAGATGGGTAGAAACCCAACAAAAGAGGAGTACAGAAAACCAA
The DNA here is from genome assembly GCF_037043125.1 of Eumetopias jubatus. NCBI lineage: Eukaryota > Metazoa > Chordata > Mammalia > Carnivora > Otariidae > Eumetopias > Eumetopias jubatus. The sequence goes on from NW_028274807.1 coordinate 64,617,204, forward strand.
GAGAATGAGGTTAAAATCCATATAGGAAGGAAATGAGATAGACAGACAGATACCAGAGTTGAAGAGGGAAAAGAAATCTGAGGGGGTGACACAGACCAAAAGAGAGGGACAGAACCTCAGAGACCAAAAGAGAGAAACCTAGAGCACAGAGTGAAAGAAGCAGAAACCTGTAAAGTAGACAGAGACAAAAGGCATAAAAGAGACTGGGAAAATGGCAGAGGGAGAAATGAGGACAACAATAAAAGAGAGTTATGAAATATTTCCATATACATCAACCAAGTCTTTCACCCTTATAATCCTGAAACACTGAATTCTTCTCTTTCTCATCCTCAACAATTTCTAAAACCATCCCCCTAATTGCCGCCTCACATCTCCTTTAGGCTCATGTTCTGACCACTGATCTCCTGTCCAGATGTTCCCCTAAGCTCTCTAACACCTGGAAAAGAAACTCTTCATGGGGTTTTGAATCCCAGTCTCTTCACAGAGGTTTTTTTGTTTTGTTTTTGTTGTTTTTACTGCTTTGCCCTAGACAAAACCTGGATCCCACCCAAAGGCACTGGCTTCCTTGCAGTTTCCCAAATGAAGACGGTTCTCATATTCTAGGACCAGAAGGCAATACTTGGCAAGCTGCTGGCTCTTTACCCTCCTGGTCTCAAACATCCCCTTCTCTCTCTTCCCAGAACTCCGAAGAGCTCTACCACATGGCTACATAACAACCTTGTCAATATGCTTTCTCTGCTTAGCACCCCACCCCCCGCTGTCAGCCACCACTACCACCTATGAAATCATACATGTATCTATCTAATGGGCATTCTATTTGCATGTCCCAAAGTCATCTGGAACTATTATTATTTCCTCCCCCAAAACTCTTCTAATATATACACATAGGCAGGACATAATGCTTCTGTTAGAAAAATGCTTACCTAATAGAGGACTGTCATATTCAGAGAGAAATCATCTTTAAAGATTTGTAAGAATTTCCTATGACATTTAGATCCTTTTCTAAAAGGTAGTTCTAAGTTCATTCTCAGTAACCTACTCTTAAGAGTTAGAACTGATACTTACAAACCTGAGCTCTCAACCCGAGAGCAGAACCCATCTTCTCATATGGGACGTATTAATTTACTACCTGGTCTCTTGAGTGATGTTAGCCCTCTCAGAACAATTCAGAAGAATGGAAGTGGAGATCATGAGTAGGGCAAGAAGAAATCATCTTTTTGGTGGCTAGAAGACTATGGGAGGTCCTGACCCTCCCATATGCAGTATTTCTGCATATCTTCAGAAAACCTTCCTTTTTTGTTAAGGAAGGATCATTATTTTCAGCAATATATCACAACTTTTCTTTCTATTTTTTTTTAAATGAAGCTATCCAAAATTAAGAGGAATCTTTATTTTTTTCATTTCAGAAATTTATAAAGCTCAAGAGAAAGGTCTGAGATAAATAAAACATTAGAAAGCACATTTCTTTTTTATAATAGGGGTTCGGTGTCCTTCTGGTTAACCTCCCTTAATGACTTCTCAATTGCTCTTTATCTGTAAGACCATTTATGATAATAAGCAGCTCTGAACAGCAGCAGGGAGGAAAATCCACCCTCTGGGGTACACAGATAACAGTCCAGTGTCACTCCCAAGGCAGGATTAAGTGAGGGTGAGGGCAGACTGTGATCAAGGCTTTCACCAGACCAAAACCAGATAGGTAAACCTTTTGATGCTGCCACAAATAGAGCCTTATATTCAAAAGTTTGATTCTTCCTTTTCTGTTCTTCATCTTTGTAAGCATTAAATGAGTTAATATTTGTAAAGTGCTAAAAACAGTGTCTGCTGTAGAGGGAAAGCTATATAAATAAAGTAATCATGAGAAAATGTTTAAGGGCTTTGAAAGGAGGCCTCTGCAAACCAATCTCCATGTAATCTATTGGTTCATGGAACAAATAATTCTGACCTTTACTTTCTCCCTGGGGTATTATAATGTCTAGCATCTAATAACAAAAAGTCATGAGGATGCAAAATTCCATTATAAGAGTGCTGTGAATGTAACAGATGTTCCATAATTTTATTTGGGAAGGGACAGGAAAAAGTAAAGACATGTCAAAACGGATACGTTAAAGACATAATAGGCTGTTTGCTAGGTTAAAAAAAAAAAAAGTAGGCATGAACCTCATAACTGGCTTTCGAAACAAAAGAGCTCAAATACTTACAAGGGCTTACAGTCCCAAATACAAACACCTGAGAAACAAGAGTCACTAAGGAGCCAATTTGCTAATTATGGTTGCTAAAACTATGACTGACACAAACACATACAAATATTTAACATTTATATATCTATAGGAGGTATATCACAATTGTGGCTTAATACATAGGTATCTTCCCATATTATAGGATGACATGAAAAAAAGAACTTCTAAGGAAATAATCTAAATAAAATTTAATGGAAAATGGTTAAGCACTGGTACACTGGGAAATAGTTATATGAAGTAAAAAGAATACTGTGCTTAGAAATCAAGAGGAATTTCGAATCTAGGAACTTCAGATAGTATATACCAGAAATCTGAAGTCCAAAATATCAAATGGTCAGGGCGCCTGGGTGGCTCAGTCAGTTAAGCGGCTGCCTTCATTCAGCTCAGGTCATGATCCCAGGGTCCTGGGATCGAGTCCCACATCAGGCTGCCTGCTCCGCGGGGAGCCTGCTTCTCCCTCTCCCTCTGCCTGCCTCTCTGCCTACTTGTGCTATTTCTCTGTCAAATAAGTAAATAAAATCTTAAAAAAAAAAAAATCAAATGGTCTTATCCAAAGTCGTGTTTGTTTAGCCAAAAAGATTAAGTGGTTTATTATTTGCCCTGCCCTCTCACCCCAAACCAGTGAAGCAGAAATGTAAGGAAATACTGAATCTGGGAAGGGACAGTGAACAGGCAGAAAGAAGCAGGTAAAAAAGAAGAAACTAACTTTCTGTGCTTCCAAACTCCAGTGAGCACAATGACATCAGTTATTGTCATCATCTGAATGGAAAGACCAAAAAAGGGCCAGGGATACACAGCACAAAGTCTCCTTTAATTATCCTTTGCTTTCACAAAATTAAATGTGATCACAAATAGTGACCACTTAAAACAAGCTCTGTAATATTACACCTTTCTTTTTCCCTCGCCAAAGGTAGGTTAAACTTGCCTCCCACTCTTTAAGTCTCATTCTGGTCCTACCAAAGTCTTCCTGTTTCCCATTTCCCTCCAGTACTTCCACTTAAATTCCACATAATTCCACTTAAATTCCACATAATTTTCCACTCTCTAATAAACAGGTGGAACTATCATGGGAGCGGCTCCAGAAGCACATAAGGAACAGAGAAGGTTTAAAATATATATACGTATGTATAAAGAACTAAAGACGGATATTCGAAAAAAGAAAATTCTTAAAAATTCATTCCCTTTATTATTTCATAAACAATTTCTGATATAACTAATGATATTCAATGATTGTATCTTGAGCTCAGAATCACTAGGGCCTGTGTTTTAGAGTTCTTCCATTCAATTAGCAAAACTGTTCTGCTAGTTGTGCTAAGGTGGGGGGTAGGGTGGAGAATGATGACTATTTTTAGAAGAATAACAAGTCTATCACAATATTCAGTACACACTTTCTGCAAGACCTACCTTCTCACCACTTGAGTAGAAGAAATAACGCAATCGGACTATGTTACAGTGATCTAGCTTTCTCATGATTTGGAGCTCTCGGTTCTGAAAAGGAAACACATGAAAATATTTTTTAAAGGATAAATGCTATTCACCATATTGACTAAGATTCTAAGAACTCATAACATTAAACACTACAAAGAGCAGGCTATAGATATGTTACTAAAAAGTATGGTCTAGGGGGTGGGGGCCTGGGCAAAATAGGTAAAGGGGATTAAGAGGTACAAACTGCCCACTGTAAAATAAGTAAGTCATGGGGATGAAAGTAAAGCATAGGGAATATAGTCTATAATACTGTAATACACTTATCATGGTGAGAATTTCGTAAGTGTTGTACAATCACTACATTGTACACCTGAACTTAATTTTTAATATTATGTCAGCTATACTTTAATTAAAATTTTTAAAAATTAAAAATTAAAAAATAAAAAAAATTTAAACAAAATAAAAAGTATGGTCTATAGACCAATGCTGACCTGCAACCTATTTGTTACTAGTCTATGTTACTAGTCTACTACTTTCTGCTACTCTGCAGTAAGAAAAATACAGAAATTGAGAATAAGTGCTTAGAATGTTTTATAGCAATTTGATAGAATAATTTCATATCTGTGAATCTTGTAATGAAGAGTGGGGCCTATATTTTGTATTTTTTTAAATTTCACTTTTCTAGTAACTGATTTCTATTGTATTTTTAAAAAATATCAGTCTTTGATGAACTGGAAATTTTTTTTTTAAAGATTTTATTTATTTGACCCAGAGAGAGACAGCGAGAGAGGGAACACAAGCAGGGGGAGTGGGAAAGGGAGAAGCAGGCTTCCCGCCCAGCAGGAAGCCCAATGCGGGGCTTGATCCCAGGACCCTGAGATCATGACCTGAGCTGAAGGCAGTCGCTTAACCAACTGAGCCACCCAGGCACCCCTGAACTGGAAATTTTTAAAACTAGTATTTCACCACTAATAGCTTGAGAAGCAGTGTGTATAGTATTTAAGAGATATCTGGAATAAGCTATTAGTAATGTAATCTTTTGCAACTATAATAAAAATCAAACTTCTCACTCAACAAATGAATTTGGGTGCAAAGAGCTCTTACAAGCCCTCCTAACTTCCAAGATACAGTGTAAAAAAAAAAAATCTGAGAGCCCATAAGAAGGGCTCAGTTGCTAAATTAAAATATGGCATACTAGAAACTGTGCAGTCCTGATAAATTTACAGACCACACAAATAACTTTTTCCTTTGGGGAATTTCAAAGTTATGTTCATTCTTCATGAAAACACTAAATAATGACTTCCTAACAATGTAAGTTTTTGCAGTAATAAATGAAGAGTATATATTAACAAAGAAGATAAATTCCAAAAATATACTTGGCTATCAGAAGTCCAGTAAATAAAGGCCAAATTACATAACACAGAGAAAACATTACAAAGTACTAGCTATGTGGACAGGAAATATAAAATTTCAAAATTTTGGAAGGGCTATAAAACATAGTTATATACCTGGGAATCTGGAAGGAAAAATGCTTTTTGGTTAGGAACAAAGGGCCAAAAAAAGAGGGGCTGGGGATTGCACAGCAGATGAGGAACCTCGTAAGCAGAACTATTCTAGAGCAGAGTGGGCTCCAGTTCTTAGAAGATGGTACCAGAAATACGCAAATTGTTTCTCTTCCTCTAGAATCTTCCAACTGGCTCTCTGATTGTTCTAGCATGTCATCTCAGGGAAATTAAAAACTCGAAAGGACTATCCTCTATCCCTTTAAATGGACTGTGAGAGCTGGGTTCATGTACAGTGATATTTAAAATTCTTTTATAGGGGCACCTGGTAAGAGCTGACTCTTTTAAGCAGCTGACTCTTGATACCAGCTCAGGTCACGATACCAGGGTCCTGGGATGGAGCCCCACGTCAGGCTCCGCACTCAGTGGGGAATCCGCTTAAGGATTCTCTCTCCCCCTCTCCCTCTGCCCTTCCCTCCACTCATGCTCTCTCTCAATAAATAAATCTTTTTTAAAAAATAAAATTCTTTTATAGAACATCAATCTTTCATCCCATTACTTGTTATAAAATGTTTATAGCTGAAGCAATAAACAAAAACTCAGACAGTACAGTATTATTCCTTTAATAAAGATAACAACTCAAGTCACATTCTGAGTTTTAACTGTGACAGAGAACACAAAAAAACTTTACCAATTTCAAAACTGTGTCTATTTGCATTTTAAACTGATGCTAAGTCTAGAAGTATGTCTATACTTTGCCAGTTCACATCTATATGGATAGTTTTGTGGAAGAACTGCTAGTGTAAGCTAAGACTCACGGCTGTCACAATATATAGACATTAAGATTGTTTTTCAACATAGCCAACTATGTTAAAATAAGCCATTTTTGGGCGCCTGGGTGGCTCAGTTGTTAAGCGTCTGCCTTCGGCTCAGGTCATGATCCCAGGTTCCTGGGATCGAGTCCCACATCGGGCTCCCTGCTCCGCGGGAGGCCTGCTTCTCCCTTTCCCACTCCCCCTGCTTCTGTTCCTGCTCTCGCTATCTCTGTCAAATAAATAAAATCTTAAAAAAAAAAATAAGCCATTTTTCCAGACTCATTAACCAAGTTATAAAAGAGAACTATTAAATTCTCAGGTAACAGAAGTTGTATAAGTTTATGTATACTATCTTTTACCAGAAAGAATGCATAAGTGAAGCAAATACATGGACCTAAATATTCATCTACCCTTACTCTTTTGACATATTCTATTCTTTTTAAAGTCTTAAATTTTCTCATTTTAAAATTTCCTAAAAGGTCTAAAATATAAGTTTCATAGAGCAACATTTATAAGTATTAATCATGCCAACATTAGGCAAACAGAGTTAATGCCTGAATGCACTTAAACATACAACTATCACAAGCCTAGCCATTGTTACTAAGTCATTCTTTAATAATTCACTAATGACAAACTAATTCTATAGAAAACAGTTATTCTACAAATACTGTACACCTATTCTATGCCAGGCATCGTCCATAATGTTAAGGATATGGCAGTGAACAAGACTAAGTTCCTATCTTCATGAAACTTACAGTCTATGGAGGACAGTGAGGAAGAAGCAATATATTTTCACATAGCTTAAGGAGATAGAGCATGATATAGACAAGGAGTTGTATTTTGGATAGGGAAGTCAGAATACACCTCACAAAGGAGGTAAGATCGGAACACAAACCTGAATGATATGATGATGAGAACCATGTGAAGGTATGGGGGAAGAGCAATGCAGTTTATAGGAACCTCCAAATGTGAACAGCTAGAGGTGGACATGACATATTCAAGAAATAGCTAAAGAGTAATGTGATTGAGTAAAGGAAGAGAAGAAAAGTTCAGAGAAGGTAGGCAGGCGGTATGTCTATAAACTCTTTTAATCATGGTAAGAAACTGAGTTTCACATTAAATGTAAAGGAAAGCCAATGTTTTGTTCAGGAAAATGACATAATCTGATTTACCCTTTTAAAAGATCATTCTAAAAACTCTTGAAGAGAATAAATTTGATGGGGAAAGTGGTTCAAGAGTTCTGTTTTCCATCTATTAAGTTTGAAATGTTTACTAGCCGTCCAAATGAAAATACTATGAGGCTCAAGGTAGAAGTTGAAGCTGGAAATATGCATCAGGGGGTCATCTTCATAAAGGGAACTTAAAGCAAGGGAACCCAATGGTATCACCCAGGGAAGAAGTTTAGACCAAAATACATAAATTAATATTCAGAGGTACGAGAGAGGGGGTATAGCTCAGGGGAAGAGTATTTGACTGAAGAGGTACGAGAGGAGTGGATCACGTGGCAAAGTAATGAAGTAAGACGAAAAACAGGAGATAGTATTATCTTAGAAGCCAATTAAAAAAAGTTTTCAGAAAAAGGGGAGTGACCATTTATGCCGAAAGCTGCTGAAAGGTTGATTAAGATGAAAACAGAAAACTGATAATTGGAAAGGATAAATGCAGGATGCCAGTGACTCTTAATAAAAGTGGCTTCAGTAGAACAGTAGTTAACAAAAGCCTGACCAGAGTGAATTAAAGTGGGCCTGGAAGACACGGGGGAAGGAGTAAGAAGTTAGAAAGTTTAAATAGAGGCAATATTTCCAGCTATCGTGGAATAAAGAGATTGGTAAATCCGTCGCCCCACAAAACACCTATAACAAGGACAACATTGTAGGGGTGCCTGGGTGGCTTAGTTGGTTAAGTGTCTCTTACTCTCAGTTAGGTCATGGTCTCAGGGTCCTGATCCAGCTCTGGGTTGGGCTCCTTGCTCAGTGGGGAGTCTGCTTCAGATTTTCTCTCTCTTCCTCTGCCCCTCCCCCACTCCCGCTTGCACATGTGGGCATAAGCTCTCTCCCTCCCTCCCTCAAAATAAAGCTTAAAAAAAAAAAAAAAGGACTATACTGTAGAAAACAACCATTTCAAGGCTCTGGAAATCAATCAAAGGCAACAACAAATCAAGTAGCATTTACTCTTGAAAAACTGCTAGACACTGGAGATGGGACAGTGGGGATCAATGGCTTTTTAAAAAAATTTTATTTTATTATGTTAATCACCATACATTACATCATTAGTTTTTGATGTAGTGTTCCATGATTCATTGTTTGTGTATAACACCCAGTGCTCCATTCAATACGTGCCCTCTTTAATGCTTATCACCAGGCTAACCCATCCCCCCACACCCCTCCCCTCTAAAACCCTCAGTTTGTTTCTCAGAGTCCATAGTCTCTCATGGTTCGTCTCCCCCTCCGGTTTCCCTTTTTTTTTTTTTTTTTTTTTTAACATATAATTTATTACTTGTTTCAGAGGTACAGGTCTGTGATTCATCAGTCTTTTTTTTTTTTTTAAAGATTTTATTTATTTATTTGACAGAGAGAGACAGCAAGAGAGGGAACACAAGCAGGGGGAGTGGGAGAGGGAGAAGCAGGCCTCCCGCGGAGCAGGGAGCCTGATGTGGGGCTCGATCCCAGGACCCTGAGATCATGACCTGAGCCGAAGGCAGTCGCTCAACCAAATGAGCCACCCAGGCGCCTCTGTGATTCATCAGTCTTAACACAATTCACAGCGTTCACCATGGCACATACCCTCCCCAATGTCTCTCACCCAGGCACCCCATCCCTCCCACCCCCGACCACTCCAACAACCCTCAGTTTGTTTCCTGAGATTTAGAATTCCTCAGATCAGTGAGATCATATGATACATGTCTTTCTCTGATTAACTTCACTTAGCATAATACCCTCTAGTTCCATCCAAGTCATTGCAAATGGCAAGATTCCGGTTTTTTTTTGATGGCTGCATAATATTCCATTGTATATATACCACATCTTCTTTATCCATTCATCTGTTGATGGACATCTAGACTCTTTCCATAGTTTGGCTACTGTGGACATTGCTGCTATAAACACTGGGGTGCACGTACCCTTTTGGATCACTACATTTATATCTTTGGGGTAAATACCCAGTAGGGCAATTGCTGGGTTGTAGGGTAGCTCTATTTTCAACTTTTTGAGGAACCTCCATACTGTTTTCCGGAGTGGCTGCACCAGCCTGCATTCCCACCAACAGTGTAAGAGGGTTCCCCTTGATCAGTGGCCTTTTTGCCAGAGGATGCTCCCATCTCCAACCACCACTGCCCAGCTCAGAGATTGAGGCAATTTTACCAGGGCAAAGTTGGCCATGAAAACGAGGAATTTTGCTTTGAGAGGGGGCTACCATCATTTAGAAAAGAGAGAAAAACCCAATGCCAGTGGCACTGGCAGTAAAAATGGTAAATCTGATAGGAAACAAAGTGAGAAAGCTCACAGCTCTGTTACCCTGAGGATAAAAGTCCCATCTGGGGAAAATGACAGACTTGGCAGAACACTAAAAAATTTAACAGGGAAATCCTGGACATGAGATGCACAGAGGGGCTAAATAACCTCTTCACATATTCCTGGCTGACTGAAAAGCTGTGCACATATACAGGGGAAACCCAATAGGACCTCAGAGAAAAAGCTGAGGCCAACTTAAAAACTGGCCAAATTTTAAATGGATGCCCCCCAACCATGTACAGAATCATCAAAAAATGATGGAAGCCTTATAAACTCAAGATGTTTGAGCACAATCTCTAACCAATAACTGCCTGCCCACTAAACTATACAGAAATAGCCTCTGGAAAAAAAAGAAATCAGGCTAAAAAATTAAAGTTAGAATAAAAAAATTAACACAGAATTTAGGGGCTTCAAACTGTGAAGGTAAAAGATTCTACAGATTAGATGCAGGTAAGTAACAAAAAAAGGGGGAAAAAAAGGAAAATCCCAAAATAACAACCTTAAGGAAGATTTAAAAAATAATCAGAATCCAGAGTTGCTACAATATATTATCTGAAATGTCCAACTGTAAAAATATAAAACAATTTTTAAGAAAGGAATAAAAAATGTGAGACATACAGATAACAGAAAGAACTGACTTACTCTTAGGTTTAAAATGAAAAAAGGAGCTAATAGAAAGTGACTCTGGGTAGACACAGCTGTTGAATTTAGCAGACAAGAATACAAGTAGCTATTCTACTGAAAAAACATAAGGACCTGAAACCACAAAATTCCTAGAAGAAAACATAAGCTGCCTGGCACTGGTCTTAGAAATGATATTCTAGATTTGACAGCAAAAGCAAAGGCAACAACAGCAAAAATAAACAAGCAGAACTACATCAAATTAAAAAGCTTTTGCATAGCAAATAAAACCATCAACAAAATGAAAGGCAACCTATGTAATGGGAGAAAATACTTTCAAATCATATATGAGATAGGGGTTAATATCCAAAATATATAAAGAACTCATACAACTCACCAGCAAAAAAACAAACAAGCCAATTAAAAACTGGGCAAAGACCCGAATAGACATTTTTCCAAAGAACACATACAAATAGCCAACAGGTAAATGAAAAAGTGTTCAACATCACTAATCGTCAGGGAAATGCAAGTCAAAACCACAATGAGATATCACTTCACACCTGTTAGAATGGCTATCATCAAAAAGATAAGAGATAAAGTGGTGATGAGGATGTGGAGAAAAGGAAACCCTTGTGTACTGGTGGTAGGAAATTAAATTGATGCAGCTACTATGAAAAATAGTATGGAGGTTCTTCAAAATATTAAAAACAGAACTACCATGATTCAGCAATTACACTTCTGGGTATATATCCCAAAGTTAAAATCATCATCTTGAAGAGATACCTGTACTCTCATATTCACTACAGCATCATTCATAACAGCCAAGTCAAGCTAAGTGTCCATCAACAGATGAATGGATAAAGAAAATGTGATATAGATAGGAATATCATTCAGCCAGAAAAATGACATCTTGACATTTACAACATGGATGGACCTTGAGGTCATTTTGCTAAGTGCAATAAATCAGACAAGAAAGACAAATACCATATATCACTTATATGTGGAATATAAAAACTCAAATACATACAAAGAGACTAGAAGGGTTGTTACCAGGGGCTGGAGAGTGGGGAAAAGAGATGGTGGTCAGAGTACAAACTTCTAGTTATAACATGAATAAATCCTGAGAATCTCACCTACACCATGGTGACAATAGTTAGTAACACCATACCATATATTTCAAAGTTGCTAAAAGAGTAGATCTTATATGTTCTCAGAACGAAAAGAAATGGTAATTATAAGGTGTGACATCTTAGTTAATGGTGGTGGTAATCATTTTGCAATATGTAAGTACATCAAATGAACATGTTGTGCACCTTAAACAAACACAATGTTATATATCAATTATATCTCAAGAAACCTGGGAAACTTTTAAAATATAGAATAAATATGTTCAAAGAGTTAAGGGAAATCATATATTAAAAATTAAAGAAAAATATGACAATTACACACGTAGGAAATTTCAATAAAGAAATACTAACTTTTTAAACCTGGAAATACTAGAGTTGAAAAGTGTAACAAAGTAAAAGATTCATTATGGGCTCAAGATAAGATTTGAGATGCCATTTAAAAAAAAAATCTGTGAGCTTAAAAACAGAGAAATAAATTATCCAACTGAAAGAACAAAAGGAAAGAAAGACTAGAGAAAAATGAACAGGGCCTCAGAGGCCTCAAGTAGGATAACAGCACACCTACCAACATATGTATAAAGGCAGCATACAAAAAAAGAGGAAAATGAAAAAGGAGAAAAAATATTTGAAGAAATAACTGCTGAAAACTCCTCAAATTTGATGAAAAACACTAATCTACTGACCACAAAGCTTAAGGAGCCCTAAGCTAAATGAACTCCAAAAGGATAAATACAAAGCGATTCACATCTAGGCACATCACTTTTGAACTGAAGCCACAAAGAAAAAAATCATGAAAGCAATAGCAAAAAATGGCTTATAACATACATGGGAAAAATAATACAATAATAGCTGATTAATCATCAGACTGATGAAGGCCAGAAGGCAAAAAATAAGATAAAATAAAACTTAAAAATCCTGGGGCACCTGACTGGCTCAGATGGTTAAGCATCTTCCTTAGGCTCTGGTCATGATCTCCAGGTCTTGGGATCGAGCCCCATGTCAGGTTACCAGCTCAAAGGGAGTCTGCTTCTCCCTCTCCCTCTGCCCCTCCCCCTGCTTGTGCTCTCTGTCTCTCTCTCTCAAATGAATAAATGAAATCGTTTAAAAAAAAAACCTAAAAATCCTGTCAACTAAGAATGGTATATACAGAAAAATTATTCTTCAAACATGAAAGGAAAAATACATTCCCAGATTTATTTTTATTCTTTTGAAGACTTTATTTATTTGAGAGAGAGCACGCGCGCGGACAAGCAGGGGAGCGGCAGAGGGAGAGGGAGAAGCAGGTTCCCCTCTGAGCAAGGAGCCTGACAATGTGGGGCTCGATCCCAGGACCCCAAGATCATGACTTGGGCTGAAGGCAGATGCTTAACCGGCTGAGCCATCCAGGCACCCCCACCCCCAATTTATTTTTTAAGTGGAGAATATTCTACAGTAGAACACCTGACTTTAAGAAATTCTAATCCAAGTTTCTCAGACTGAAAAGAAATGACATCAGGAGGTAATTTGATCCACAAGGAGAAATGAGAGCACCAGAAATGGTAAATATAATTAAAAAAATATAAAGACTGTATACATTTTTTCTTCCCTTAATTTCACCAAATACTTAATTTAAAAAAAGCAATTACAATAACAGTGTATTATTGGGTTTATAACATACATAGATGTAACACGCACAATAATGGTAGAAAAAGAGGGATGGGAAAATGAAGCTATATTGGTGAAAGGGTGCTATGTTTTACTGGAATTAAGTTAGTAAAACCCAAAGCAGAATGATAAACTAAAATGTACACTGTAATTCCTAAAGCAACCACTAAGAAAATAATTTTTGGAAAGCTAAAAAAAAAAGAAAAGAAAAGAAATCAACCCTGGACCTACAATGGTACCTTAAAAAATGAAGGCAATACAGGTGAGCAGAGGAACAAAAACATGAGAGAGAAACAAAACAAAGAGCACCATGGCACAGGTAATTCCCATCCTAACAAAAACTACAAGATATGTAATTAACTAAGCACACAATCAAAAGCAGAGATTGTCAGACTGGATAAGAAAGAAAACTCCAGCTACATTCTTTCTACAGTACACATACTTTAGATTCAAAGTGACAAATAGTTCTTGAAAGGAAAAGGATGGGAAAAGATACACTATGCAAACAGCAACCAAAAGAGATCTGGAGTGGCAATGTTATTAGCAGACAAAGTAAATCCTGAGAGCTAGAGATATTCCCATGTCCTACCAGATAAAGTCTAAATCACTTCATATTATAGTTCCTTCTTATTAGCTTCATCTTATCTTCCACTCATAACCAATGTGATCATAACTAGATTCCACTTCTCTTTCTGACACTATTATTTCATTCCCAATTCTAAGCCACTGATCACACCATCACTGGAATGTTTACACTCTCCCCCCCACTTACCACATTCTACCCATCTTTAAAGTTCCTATTTAACTCCCACCTCTTTGAAAAGGCCATCCCCAGCTGCTCCAACTCACTAATTTCTCTGATCTCTAAATTCTTGCAGCATCTAGAAATATTTTGGAATTTATTATATACTCTCTTGGTTCTTTTTTATTTTTGCAAACTATAGTTCAATGATGTCATATAAAAGAATACTTTTTAAAAAGTACTTTATAGAAATCAGACATATCGCTTCTTGGCCTTTTGGCTAAGATCGAGTATAAGAAATCAGATATTACATTGCAGTGACTGTAGAGAAACACACCCACACCACTTGTCCAACTAACTTACTATGTAAGTGCCTTAACAGGAAAAGCTGAATTTTATATCTTCCTATATCAGCCACAGAGCTCTCAATACTCTGGTTACTTTGTCTTTCACAGAATAAATAACCTGCTTCTGTAATTGCTTCTACCTTACAACTTGCTATAGACTAGTATTTTCCAAATTATGGGTTCAGCCAATCAGGATTGAGAAGGGGGTGGTAAGGAGAAGAGAATAAGAACTTTAATACAGTAAGACTATGGACTTTCTAACCAAACTTATTTCAGTTATTTTTCTGTGCACTGGGTTGCAAAGTAAAATGTATTTCTTACTACAAGATCATAGTTAAAAATTTAAAATCCATTTAAAATCCAACTATATAAAGGCAATTTTTTTCCAATATAGAAAAGATAAAAAATTATAGGTAAACTAAATTCTTATTTACCATTCCCATCTAGAAAAACAGAATAACTGCTCAAGATGGAATAAATACCACACCCATATAAGAAAACCTGAAAGCCACATTTAAAGGAAAAATTTTCCTTTTGGTTTAAGCAACAGTCATTAACATATATCCTCCTCTAAACAGACAGAGGCTATGTTTAATTTTACATCATTTGACACCTCACACTTCAAAAAAAGGAAGGGAAAAAGAAAACCTCCCAAAAGCTAAAAAGCATTGAGTCAAGTGATTCCCAAAAGCGTACTCTATGTACTCTTATATAAAGTTCATTAATGGAAAAGCAAACTTTTAGATGAAGTAACAACCAGCAAGCTTAATAATACTGTGGATATATGGTAGGCAGCCTATGGCTATCATCTTTTCTTCTTCACCAAATTTCATTCTATTGGATCTTTCCTACCACAGAAAGCCCCACTTTCATAAAATATAGTAAAATAGGATTGACTTCAAAAGTTTTGCTTCAAAGACTATTTTTCCAAAACACATCTTCCTCAAAAAAGGATTATCCAGGGGCATCTGAGTGGCTCAGTCAGTTAAACATCCAACTCTTGGTTTTGGCTCAGGTCATGATTTCAGGGTCTTAGGATCGAGCCTCAAGTCGGGCTCACACCCAGCAGAGTCTGCTTGAGATTCTCTCCCTCCCCCACTCTCTATTCATGTGCACGTGCTCTAACAAAATAAATAAATAAAATCTTCTTTAAAAAAGGATCATCCAGAGTTCCATCACCCATCCTTTGTAATCATATTAGGACTGAAAAACTGTTTAATCCATCTCCAAATCTTTGATTACAAAATAAATTCAGATGCCTCCAAAGACCCTACAATTAGCTAGAATATCATCTGAAAATAACTCCACGTGTACAACAATTATTTTGAAGCCAACGATGTGTCAGAACCAGGACTCTGAGTGTATAAAATTCATAGTCCTTAAAGATTTCATATTCTAATGGGTAAGCCAACCCAACATTTATAATACAATGTGAAAACTCTAGCTCACTCAGAAAGTGCTACAGGTAAATGGGGATTGGACCTAAGAAAAATTTGCTTATTAGTACCTTGAAAAATTCTGGAAAGGGTCCTGGTGGAAAGTCTAAAAAGTGTGAATACTACAAGCCATGAAGGACCACTGATCTGCTCTAAGCAAGAGGTTTGTTTGCAAAGATCACTGGTTATGAAAAAAAAGTTTTTAAGGAAGAGTAGATAAATTAAACTAGGACCTGCACTTAGGTAGAAAAAAGTAAAAACAGAAGGAAGAGAATGACAGATCAACTGAGAGGCAGATCAACAGTTTTTTGAGCACCTGCTGCTATAGGTTTGGTAACCAGAAGGAGGAGAGTGATAACTACACCAAGCTTCTGACTCATGTGACTATTAACACGACAGTAGAGTTCACTGGCCTAGGAAGCTGTTTTGGAAGAAAGGAATGAGTTCAGTTTGGGACACCGTTTATTGAAATGACTGAAGGACAGAGAAATGGAAAAGTCCAGAAAGCAATCTGGTATGTTCATCTTATCCTCTAGCAAGAGGTCTAGATGGTTCTTGAAGCCACGGGAGTAGATAAAATTGCCTGTAAAATAAGAAAAAGAAGTAGCCAGAGTCTCCAGCAGCAGACAAGTCTATAAAGGACACTAATAAACTGGTCAGGCAGTATAACCTGGACAGTGGTATCACAAATGCCCCAAGACAGGTAAGACATTCCCAAGAAGATCCTGGAGAATATCAACATGTAGGCAGACAGATGAAAAGGAATCATACAAGAAATTGAGAATGAGCAAGGCTGTAAAAGATGAGCCACCAAAATAATAACCTAGAATAAGGGTCAGAAAACATTTTCTATAAAGGGCCAGATTATAAATACTTTGGCTTGCAGGCTATAGTCTCTGTTGCAATTACTTAACTCTACAGTTATGGTGGAAAAGCAGTCAGTAACAATATGTAAAGGAATTGGCGTGCCTATGTTCCAATAAAACTTTATTTACAAAAATAGGCAACAGGCACACAGTTTGCCATTTCCTGCTCTAAAAGCCAAGGAAAGAAAGTTCCTTATATATTCAATCTCATTCGCACTTAGTACATATACCCTGATATATATAAAATATATATATGTTATATATATTTATCTCATATACAGAGTGGACTTTCTAATATCAAGTAATGTTCTGGAAATTTACAGTAACATTTTTCTTTTACATTACTATAATTAGTATATAAATAAAAACGTAAATTGTAAATTATAGTTATATATACTGCTCAGGCAGGCTTAAAATCTTCTACAAAAAAATCCCAATTTTATAGGAATAATAAACAGGATTCATATATGCGAATTTTCCCCATCAGTCCCACAAACAACTTGTCCAGCACAGAAAGGGGAAAGGAAAGGGAAATAACAGAAAGGATGCCTGGAGAGCCTAAAGGACTTCTATTCCCAGCCAGCTAATATGGACCGAAGTAAATATAAAAGTGAGGGTTCTTAAACGCTTAGTTTTCAGAGGCCTGAGCATGTAAGTCAACTCTAACTTAAATACAACACTGCTTTAACCCTGTATCTTTGAAATATTATTCCATAACAATGATAGTGCCAACAACTACAGGATTACTGAAAATCAAGAGCCAGGTACCCTGCTAAGAACTTTATCTTCCTGACTTCATTTAATTCTCTCCACAAACCTATTAAGTAGACAACACTATCAATCCCCACTTAGAAAGGGGGTGAAGGCATAGTGAGGTTAAGGAATTTGCAGGCAAAGAGCAGGGAACAAGATTTAAGCTAGGTGTGTCAGATTCCTAAGCCCATGTTCTTAACTATCACAACAAAATGTAACTCAATTCCATCAACTATATTTATTACTATATGCTTGAAGAATACAGTGACAACAAAACAGGACCTCAGTATTGAAAGCACTTACAATTGCCTTTAGAGGTATCAAAAAAAAAAGATGTGAGGGGTGCCTGGGTGGCTCAGTCAGTTAAGCGGCTGCCTTCAGCTCAGGTCATGATCCCAGAGTTATGGGAACAAGGCCTGCATCAGGCTCCCTGCTCAATGGGGAGCCTGCTTCTCCCTCTCCCTCTGCTGCTCCCCTTGCTTGTATACTCTGTCAAATAATTAAATTAAAAAAAAATCTTTAAAAAAAAATGATGTGAGAGTTTCGAAAAGATAAAGAACACTTCATTAAATTTAAAAGGTTTTTCATGAAAGCGTACACATAAGTTGGATATTAACTGGCAACTCCTCCATGGAACCATTAGCTTTTCTGAATACATGAACAAAAACTCAAAAACCCTTTTTCCCTCAACTAAAAAGAAACTAGAAAGGAGACATATCATCCAAATACCACCAGAATACAACACAACTAAAATCTCAGGCTACTACAGGGATTATGCTTACATGCTACAATTATGGTTTCCACAAAAATAGATGATCAGTTGGTCACTCTTTGAAATGCTTTCTCCACATTTTCTCCTTCTTCCCTGGCCAAATTCACTGTTTCTTTTACTAGTTCTTCCTAATCTCTCTATTTTCTAAACAATGGAATAGACAGAACTTGGTGTCTCACCTCTTTTCAGCTACCTCTACGATCTCTTCCAGTCTCAGGACTTTAAAGGCGATGACTCCCAAATTTATATCCCCAGACTAGAACTCTCCTATGTACTCCAGGATCTTTTAGCCAACTAACTACATGTCAATTCTTCTGTGTCTAATATGCATCTCAACTCGACATGCCATGAGCAAAATTCCTGATCTTCCTTAAACCTGCTCCACCCAATCCTATCTCAATTACTGACAATTCAACTCTTCTAGCTGTGGAGGTCAAAAATTTTGAAATCTTGAATCTTCTTTCTCTCTGACCTCACATTCAATCTGTCAAGAAATACTGTTGGTTCCACCTTCAAAATATATCCAAAGGGCATGTGGCTGGCTTGGCCAGTAGAACATGCAACTCTTACGAGTTTGAGCCCCATTTTGGGTATAGAGATTACTTAAAAATAAAATCTGAAAAATGTGTGTGTGTGTGTGTATCTCCAAGATTCCAGCAATTGTACTCGTAGGCCTTTACCCCACTGAAATGGAAATTTATGCTCACACAAAAACCTATAAATGAATTTCATAGCTGTATTATTCAGAATAGCTACCAGATGTCTTTCACAGGTGAATGGATAAACAAACCATAGTATACCACACTATGAAATACTACTCAGAAAAAGAAAAAAAACTATTTATTGATATATGCAACAATTTTAATGAATCTCCAGAGAATTATGCTGAGCAAATAAAGCCAATCCCGAAAGGTTACATACTGTATTTGATTCCACTGGTATTCTTGAAATAAAAAAATTACAGATAAGGGGAACAGATTACTGGTTGTTGCAAGGGTTTAAACTAGGGGTTAAGAGTAGAGGAACGGCAGGGAGAGAAACGGGTATGGTTATAAAATGGCAATATGAGGATCTTTGTGATGAAGAAGTGTTCTAGTGGATACACAAAACTACATATGTAATAAAACTGTATAAAAGTACATACACACACACGCATGCACAAATGAGTACAAGTATAACTGGGGAAATCTCAACAAGACTGGTGGATTGTATTAATGTCAATATCCTGGTTTTGATATTGCACTATAATTTTGCAAGATGTTACCATTAAGGGAAACCGGGCAAAGGATACATGGGATCTCTGTATTATTTCTTAGAATTGCAGGTGTATTTACGATTAACTCAATATAAAAACGTGTGTGTGTGTGTGTGTGTGTGTGTGTATATCTCCAAGAAATGATCATTTCTCACCACCTTTCTAGTGTAAGTCTTTCAGCATACCTCTGCTCAGCTATATGGTCGTTCAGCTTCCCTCTGTTGACCTTCCATCTATATCTAACAAAGCAGGCAGAGTGATCTTATGTTTTAAAATATAAGATAGATAACAGGATTTCTCTGTTTAAAACCTCCAGTGGCTCCCCACTTTGAAGAGATTTAAAGCCAAAATCCTTGCTATGGCTAACGAGGTTTCTACCGACTGCCCTACCCACTAGAGAAAACATTTGTAAGTCATTTATCTGATAAGGGATCTGTATCCAGAATAAAGACCTCTACTCAACAATAAAAAGACAAATAAAATGAGCAAAGTAAGGACTTTTGGGCTCCAGTCTAGTATGTAAGGAGCTTGGGAGTCATCCTTCTCATCTTCACAATAAGAAAAGAGCTGAACAAACTGAAAATCAACAACTCTTCTTAAATCCACCAAAAAATTGAGGTCACATGGCAAACCACTGACATAAAAACTGGAGAAAGACAGGTAGATACACAGAATCACAGCTTACTGGAACAGAAGCCCAGGAGCAGAAACTGCCTACAGAGCCAGTACCAGTAGAGGAAAACTTAAAACTGTAATTAACATAGGAGTAATACGAACAAGTCTGGGAGTTAAAAGATCCAGAGAGGCACGTCCCATGCTTTTCTCAGTTTTATCTCTAAAGCTCTATCAGATCCTCACAGTGAAGATATAGGAAAAACCTGAGGGAAGCAGATGAGAAAAGTAGCCATTTATAAACAGGCCCAGAGTATTCTGTTCTTAACAGTTGCCCTCAAGGAAAACTATACTACCAAAGCTAACTAAACTGGGGGAAAAGAAATACCCAACTCTAGCCTTCTCTAAACTTAAAAGTGGGGAAAGGGAAATACCCAGTTCTAACCTCATCTAGCTTTCCACGTGCACAAAGGGAGATATAAAACTCCAGCCCCCTCTAGCCTTCTTATCTCACCTGTGAGGAAGGAAGAGGGACAAAAAACTGAAAAGCATTTATAAAGGTCAAGCACTTAGCACAGGTTCACTAAGAGACTCAAACATGAGTTTTAAGACTATAGAACACTTTTCCTCCTGTCACACCTCACCACTAGATCAATAGGATTCCTCTATAATAATGGGGAAATACAATGGGAAGAAATGCATGTCTCAGAATTTATTTAAGAAGTCTCTCAGGAAATCCAAAAACAACAGGAGAAAAAATAAAAGGGACACCAGAGGAAATTTCAATTTCTGACATCTACAGCTACAGCAAACAATAAACACAGTCTAACTCCTGCCAGATAAACAAAAACTCAAAATAAAGGTCTATTACCTAAGTAACGTTCACTGAATATATCATACCCAGCTTTTAACACAAAATTACAAAAAATACTAAAAGACAAAAATCAAAGTGTGAATACACATAGCAGGTATCAGAATCACTGAAATATAGTGGGGATGTTGAAATTATCAGACTAGGAATTTAAAACAACTGATTAACACACTAAGGGCTCTAATGGAAAAAGTGGATAACACACAAAAACAAATGCGTAAAGTAAGCTGAGAGATGGAAACTTTAAAAAGATTCAAAAGTAAATGCTAGAAATCAAAGCCACTGTAACAGAAATTAGCAATGCCTTTGATGGGCTGATCAATACACTGGATATGGCCAAGGAGAGAATCAGTAAGCCTAAAGAAATGTCAACAAAATTTCCAACACTGAAATGCAAAGAGAAAAAAAAAATGAAAAAGAAGACAATATCCAAGAACTATTGAGGCAACTACAAAAGTTGTAACATATGTAAAATGGTAATGCCACAAGGAGAAGAGAAAAAGGAACTGGAAGCAACTGAGAATTTCCCAAAATTAATGTCAGACACCAAACCACACATGCAGGAAGCTCAAAAAAACGTAAAAGAGGATTAATACCAAAAAATCTATACCAAGGCATATCATATTCAAAATGTAAAAGACAAAGACAAAAAAGAAATCTTGAAAGAAGCCAGAGGAGAAAAAAAGACCTTACCCATAGGCAGGCAAAGGTAAGAATTACATTGAACTTCTTCTCTTCAAAAGTCATGCAAACAAGAAGAGAGTGAAGTAAAATATTTAAAATGTTGAAAGAAAAAAAAAACCAACCAATCTAGAATTCTGCACCTAGTAAAATTATTCTTCAAATGTGAAGGAGAAATTGAGACTTTCTCAGAAAACAAAAATTGACAAAATTTGTCAACAGTAGACCTGCCATCCAAGAAATGTTAAAATAAAAAATTCATCAGAAAGAAGGAAAATGACATAGGTAAGAAATCTGTATCTATGTAAAGAAAGGAAGAGCATTAGAGAATTAACTGATCTAGCAGCAACAGTTCAAAATAGTAACAGCGATAATGTATTCAGTAATTATAGCTCATGGATTAGTGAAAATAATGACAACAGTGCTATATGGAATGGAAAGCAGAAATTAGGAATACTCTGTCATAAGGTAAGTCCACTATCCATGACAGAGTATAGTGTTACTTGAAAGTGCACTTCAAAAAGTTGTAAATGTACACTGTAGACTCAACTCCAACCACTGAAAAAGGTTTTAAAAGGTATAATAGATACTGTGAGAGGGGAGAAAAAATAGAATCATATAAAATGCTCAACTGCAGGAAAAGAGAGAAAGAAAAAAGAAGAAACAAGGACAACAAATAGAAACAGTAAACAAATATGGCAAAAATATGATCCAACTACATCAATAATCTCTTTAAACATCAATGGCTTAAATAAACCAACCTGAAAGACAGAGAACTTACACAATGTTACATGTCAATTTTATCTCAATTTTTAAAAATAAAAACTTAAAAATGAATTTTAAAAAGACCCAACTATATATAATCTACAAGAAGTCCATTTAAATAAAAGACACATATACCTTACAAATAAAAGGATGGACACATTGAGAAACTACAAACCAATATTCCTGATGAATACTGATACAAAAATCATCAACAAAATGCCAACAAACCAAACAACAGCATGCTGAAAGGATTATATACCACAACCAAGTTTTATACCTGCAATGGAAAGATTTACACCTGAAATGCAAGGATGGTTCTACATACAAAAATCAATGAATGTAAACACACCACATTATCAACATGAAGGACAAAAACCAAATGGTCACCTCAACTGATGTAGAAAAAGCATTGTTAACAAAATTCAACACTCTTTCATGATAGGAATGCTCAACAAACTAGTAATAAAAGGAAACTGCCTCAATATAATAAGCTGTATAAAATGAAAAGCCCACCTTAACATCATATTCATTGGTGAAAAATTGAAACTGAAAGCTTTCCTTTAAAATGAGGAACAAGGCAAGGATGATCATTTTTGCCGCCACTATTCAAAACAGTACTTGAAATAACAGCCAGAGCAGTTAGACAAGTAAAATAAATAACAAAAGGCATCCAAATTGGAAAAGATGCAAAATTATCTCTGTTCACAGAGATGATCTTATATGTAGAAAACCCTAAGGAATTAAAAAAAAAAAAAGTCTGTTACAACGAAGAAACAATTTCAGCAAAGTTTCAGATACAAAATGAACACTTAAAAATTGGTTGTATTTCTACACACTAACAATGACCAATCAAAAAAGAAAGCAATCTCATTTACTATAGTGCCAAAAATACAATGCTTAAGAAAAACCTAACCAAGGAGGTAGACTTGTACACTGAAAACTATAAAACACTGCCAAAAGAAATCAAAGAACACAGAAATAAATGGAAAGGCATCCCATGCTTGTAGCTTAGAAGACTTAGTAACATTAAAATGTCCATACTACCCAGAGCCATATAGAGATTCAATGTAACCCCTATCAAAATTCCAATGGCATTTTTTGCAGTAATAGAAAAACAAAATCCTAAAATTTATATAGAATCTCAAGGGACCCCAAATAGCCAAAACAATCTTGAAAAAGAAGAACAAAGTTGGAAGTCTAATAATTCTTGATTTGAAAACTATAAGCCAACAGTAATCAAGACAGTATGGAACTAGCATAAAAACAAATATATAGACCACTGGAACAGAAGGAACCAGAAATAAACCCTCATGTATGGCCATTCAACAATGGTGCCAAGACTACAAAATGGGGAAAAGACAATCTCTTAAGCATATGGGTGTTGGAAAAACTGGACCAAGAAGCAAAAGAATGAAGATGAACCCTGACCTCCACCACACACAAAAATTAACTCAAAATGAATTAAAGACCTAAACATGAAACCTAAAACTATAAAAATCTTATAAGCAAATACAGGGGAAGAGCTTCACTACACTGGAGCTGGCAATGTACTTAACCTTTGGTGACTGGCTTATTTCACTTAGCATAATGTCGTTAAGGCTCATCCTTGTTGTGGCAAGTGATAGGATTTCCTTCTTTGGGGACACCAAAAAGGACAAGACACTAAAGCAAAAATAGACAAATGAGACTATATCAAATTTAAAAACAGCTACAAAAATCTACAGCTAACATACTTAATACGAAGAAACTAGGTGTTTTCCTACTAAGAACAGGAACAAGACAAAAAAGACTTCTCACCCCCCCATTCAACATTGTACAGAATATAATGAGACAGAAAAAGGAAATAAAAGGTATATAAATTGGAAAAGAAGAAATAAAACTATCTTTGTTTACAAATGACCTGGTTGTCTATGTAAAAGAATCTCAAGGAATCAACCACAAAATCTCCTGGAACTAATAAGTGATTATAACATGACTGCAGGTACAAGTTTAAGGTACAAAAGTCAAATGCTTTCTTATACACCAGCAATGAGCAACTGGAATTTAGAATTAAAAACACAATACAATTTAGCACCCCTCCAAAAAGAAATACTTGCATATAAATCCAACAAAATATGTACAAGATCTACATGAGGAAACCCATAAAACTCTGAGGAAAGAAACCAAAGATCTAAATAAACATATTTCATAAGCATGGATAGGAGGACTTAATATTGTCAAGATGTCAGTTCTTCCTAATCAACAGATTCAATGCAACCCCAATCAAAATCCGAGCAAGTTATTTTGTGGACATCCAACAGTGAACACAATATTGAAGAACAATCAAAAAACTGTCACTGACTGACTTCAAGGCTTACCATAAAGCTACGGTAAAAAAAAAAAAAAAAAGTGTGATATACAAATACATCACTAGAACAAAACACAGAGCCCAGAAACAGCCACCAAATATAGTCAACTGAACTCTGACAAAGGGTCAAAGGCATTTCAATCAAGAAAGGATGGTCTTTTCAACAAAGTGCTGGAATAACTGGACAGCCACATGCAAAGAAATGAACATAATCACAGATTTTATACCTTTCACAAAAATCAACTTAAAACAGATCATAGAAAAGGCAAAACTATAAAACACGTACAAGACAACAGAGGAGACAATCTAGGTCTCCTTGGGTTTGGCAGTGACTTTTTAGATACAACACCAAAAGCATAATTCATGAAAGAAAAAATTGACAAATTAGACTTTTGATTAAAATTTAAAACTTCTGCTAATGAAAAGACAAGTCACAGACTGGGAGAAATCTCTGCAAAACACATATATGAGAAAGCACTGTTATCCAAAATATATAAAGAACTCTTAAAACTCAACAGTAACCACCAACCATTAAAAATGAGCATTGCCTTGAACAGACACCTCATCAAAGAAGATACACAGATAGCAAATAAGCATATGAAAAGATGTTCAACATCATAAATCATCAGAAAATTGCAAATTAAAACAAGATACTACTGCTCTCCTATTAGGATGGCTAAAATTTAAAACACTGACAACACCAAAGGCTGATGAGCATGTGGAGCAATAGGAAATCTCTTTTCCCTGCTGGTAGGAATATAAAATCATTCTGTAGTCACTTTGGAGGATAGTTTGGCAATTTATTGCAAAACTAAACAAACTCTTATCATACAATCTAGCAACTGTGCTACTTGGTATTTATGCAAAAGAACTGAAAACTTACAACGACACCAAAACCTGCAAATGAATGTTTACAGCAGCTTTATTCATAAATGCCCAAACTTGGAAGCAACCAAGATGTCCTTCAATAGGTGAATGAATGAACAAACTGCGATACGTGGATACAACGGAATATCATTCAGTGCATTTCTCCCATTCAGTAGGTTGCCTTTTCATTTTGTTGATCATTTCCTTTGCTCTGCAGAAGCTTTTTAGTATGATGTAGTCCTATTTTTGCTTTAGTTTGCTTTTACTTTTGGTGTCAGACTCAAAAACCTATTGCCAAGACCTATGTCAAAGAGTTTACTACTATGTTTTCTTCTAGAAGTTTTACCGTTTTAGACCTTATGTTGAGGTCTTTAATTCATTTTGAGTTAATTTTTGTTTTTGGTTTAAGATAGTGGTCCAGTTCCATTCTTCTGCATGTGGCTATACAGTTTCCTCAACACCATTTATTGAAGAGACTATCCTTTTTTTCTCCCATTGTATATTCTCAGCTCCTTTGTCATAGATTAATTAACCACATATGCATAGGTTTATTTCCGGGCTTTCTCTATTCTGTTCCATTGATCTATGTATCTTCTTTTTTTTTATGCCAATACCACATTGTTTTGATTACTACAGCTCTGTAACAGAATTTGAAACCAGGGAGTATGATGTCTTCAGCTTTGTTATTCTTTCTCAAGACTGCTTTGGCTATTCAGGGTTTTTCAGGGTCCCATACAATTTTAGGATTATTTGTTCTATTTCTTTGAAAAATAGCAGGGGCACCTGGAGGACTCAGTTGGTTAAGCATCTGACTCTTGGTTTCGGCTCAGGTTGTGATCTTGGGGTCATGGGATTGAGCCCCGCATTGGGCTCCGTGCTCAGCACAGAGCACGCTGAGCAACACAGAGCACACAACCCGTGCTTGGGATTCTCTCCCTTCCCCCCCTCCCTCTGTCTGCCCCTCCCCCTACTCATACTCGCTCTCAAATCAATCAATCTTTTTTAAAAAACACCACTGAAATTTTGATAGGGATTGCACTAAATTTGTAGATTACTTTGGGTGATATGGCCATTTTAACAAAATTGATTTCTTCCAATTCATGAGCACAGAATATCATTCCATTTATTTGTGTGTCTTATAAATTTCAATATTGAGTCTTTCACCTTGTAGTTAAATTTATTCCTAGGATTTTATCCTTTTTAATGCAACTGTAAATGAGGCTGCTTTCTTTATTTCTCTTTCTGACAGCTCATTATTAGTGAATAGACATGCAAGAAATTTTTGTGTATCCTGCAAGTTTACTGAATTCATTTGTTCTAAAAGTTTTTCTGATGGGATTTTTTTAGGGTTTTCTATATATAATATCATGTCATTTGCAAATAGTGACAGTTGTACTTTTCCTTTCCAATTTGGATGCTTTTTTTTTTTTGCCTAATTACTCTAGCTGCCTTATATTAAGTTTTATTTCTCATTCACTCAAGGCATTCAAGCCACTGAAAGCCAGAAAAAGGACAGTCAAGACCACAAATATCACACCTCCATTTTTTGTGTCTCTGGAATAATAGATGCAATAAAACTATATATAATTTTAAAAGCAAAATCAACAGAACTCTTCCACAGCAACCTTTGTACAGTCTCTAAAAATTCAAATCAATTAAAAAAACATTTTACTAGTCACTACCTACACACTTGGGAAAGTAGCATAAAAGGGTCTCTATCCCTACAAGGCTTGGTTTGGTAATTATGAAAATGTGCCTCTCAGATCTCCCACTGCAAGGAGCATAATTGACCCACAGCCCCAACTACTGAGCTCTCAAAGCCATTCTCCTGTTAAAGCCATGCCAAGCTTCCCATGAACTGTTCCAGAAAATGAATGAGCATGAAAGACATATTTAATGGAGACCTCTTCCCAGGAAACATTGTACTCCTCTGGTTCAACCTCAGGCTGAGACTTCCCCATTGGTTTTGCTTTAACTTTCTTAGAGTTGCATAGCAGTGTATTATCTTTCCTACCTACTGTCCTTCCCTCTCTCCTCCACAGGGGTTAAGACCTAGTTTTTACCTTCTCTCGATAACAAGTTTCTATGACTCAAAGAACATACCTCCATATGGCATAAATAAAGATTACTATTTCTTTTCAAGTTGTTTGTCAGTTTTAACAGGAAATATATTTTCCACAAATGACTTAAAATAGCTACATAAATACAATTCGGTGCCTCAAAAAGATCATCAAATTTAGGGGCACCTGGGTGGCTCAGTCTGTTGAGGTCAGACTCTTGATTTCAGCTCAGGTCTCAGGGTTGTGAGATCAAGCCCCAGGTCAGACTCTGCGCTGGGCATGGAGCCTGCTTAAGATCCTCTCTCCCCCTCTGCCCCTCCCCCATCCCTCTCTAAAAAAGAAAAAATGTAAAAAAAAAAGATTATCAAATTTAAGAGCAAGTAAAACAAACAGGTAAAATTTCCAAAGTGAATAGCCATTTGTAGTAATTCAGATGCCTAAAAATAAAAACAGAATTTAGTTACGAGGAGTTTTAAAATTCAGAAAATGTTCTCATAATACACTGTTTCATTTGATTCATATAACATTGGAGAAAAAAAGGGAACACAATATTTATTGAATTCTTCTCTGTGTTGAAGGCTGGGGCATTGCTGTAGTAGTAGCATCCTCATTTTAACAGATGATAAAACTGAGGCTTATAAAGTTAATGAATATGCTCTAGCTTACAAAACTAAATAGTGAACAACCAAGGTTTTCTTTCTTCTATGCTGTCTCCACAATATCCATGCAGAGAATAATAATAACCCCAAGGATCAAAACCAGACATTATCTCTCCTCATTTTTGAAAATGGTATATATTAAAAGTAGGGCCCTACTCACTCTCTATTCACCATAGAAGGACAGTTATGCTTCACATCTCCACCCCATATCCTAACCACAGAACAAGTGAAACCAAGCAGGAGACCTGAAACCTATGACTTAGCTCAAAGGAGAACTGAAATTAATAGTTAATGAGGCTAAGATCACTAATTAATTAAAAATACAACTTACCGATTTTCAAATTGGAAAAGCCGGCCTCAACAACTGTCAGTAGCTTTTGGGACTGATTAATCTTCTCCCTGCTCTAACAAAAGGTCTACATAAGGTACCTAGCTGGACTTTACCTCTACAAGACCACAAGAGCATTTTCTATCACAAGCACTTCCAAACCAGCCAAGCGAAGTAATTTAATTTGTTTAAGTAATGTGCCACAGTATGATGGGTCACAGAAGAAAAAAAGACATTCAAATTATAGGTGGAACACTACTGAAATGAAGATTATACCAAAAATTCCTAATAGAAAAGCTCAGTGTCTTAGATATACTTTATGTGACTAGTGTGCAGGGATAATTACTCTTGGTTTTCTTTTTGTCTCTGACCATTTTCTCTCTCATTTTTTCACCAAAACAAACTGCCTTTCACTGATATAAGCAGGTTCAGCAGGATGATTTATTTGACTGGGCGAGGAGAAGACCCTATTTCAACCTTTTCTGGAAATACACAATTATTTAGTGTAATCCTAGGCAGCAGCTATGTAAATCACAGAAGTGAAACTACAGAATTTTAAGTTGTCATAAAAATTCCTACTATTTTATGATAATCAAGAAAAATGAATTGGCCAATATATCAAATTTTATTTCTTTTTTTTTCCTTTGGAAACAGTTAACATTTAGCAAGGAGAACAAAGAATACTTAAGTTTCACAAAGGAAAGATGATAAAATGGAAAGAACTGAACTTACCACTTTTTAGCATGTAGAAGAAAAAAATAAAAACAAAAAAAACCCATACAATAGCAACTAAAGCAATAAATATTTAGGAATAAACGTAACTAGAAATGTCAAAAGCCTATATAATAAAACTCCTGAAAGACACAAAAGTAAACTTGAACAAATAGAAAGATATCTCTTATTCCTGGATAATTCAACATCACAAATAGGTAGTTCTCCCTAAGTTAATTTGTAAGTTAATGAAATTTCAATTAAAAATATCAAAAAGCTTTTTTATGGAATTAGTCAAATTGATGCCAAAGTTCATACGGAAAAACACTCAAGAATAGCTAGAAAACACAAAAAAGGAAAGCTACAAGGGTAGATTAACTCTAGGAGACATTAAAACATACTGTAAAGCTCTATAGTTAAAATAGTGTGGTAATGACAAAGGAATATGCAAATGACCCAGTGGAACAGAATGAAAAGTCCAGAAATAGACCAAGTACATGTGGAAATTTAGCATATATTAACAATACCATCGCAAGTCACTGGAGCAAAGACAGACCTTTTAATAACTGTACTGAGCAACTAACTGGTTAATGAGTTAGAAACGATAAAATTAGATCAATTAACTCATACCATACATTAAGAATAAACTCCATAAACAGGAATAAACTTCAAATGGATCAGGATATTTAAATGTAAAAAGTGAAATCTTGTAATTACCAGGAAAAAAAATGTGGATGAATTTCTCTTTAATCTGAGGGAAAGGCTTTCCATAAGGAAAGGCTTTCTACTTATAACTTAAATTCCAGATATGATAAAAGAAAAGAACAATATCATATGGTAGAAAAATAGAATACACAAAGTAAAAATACTACATATATCACAAAGGCTAAATCCATAATAAAAAACTGTTCAGAGTTGAGAGGAAAAGGCCAAAAACCCATTTTAAAAATGGGCAACAAGAGAAAAAAGAAAAAAAGAACAATTCACATATACTCACAAAAACAAACAAAATGGACCTTGAACAGGTGAAAAGATGTTAAACTACATTCGTAATAATAATATTATAAGTTAAAACTACAGGGGCGCCTGGGTGGCTCAGTCATTAAGCGTCTGCCTTCGGTCATGCCTGGGGTCATGATCCCAGGGTCCTGGGATCGAGCCCCACATTGGGCTCTCTGCTCCGTGGGAAGCCTGCCTCTCCCCCTCCCCCTGCTTGTGTTCCCTCTCTCACTGCATCTCTCTCTGTCAAATAAATAAAATCTTTAAAAAAATAATAAAAATAAATAAAAATAAAAAACATGACAGAGGAAACAGACAGGAAATGACATTTGTATATTTTTGATCTTTGGAACCATGCTGGTGTGTTTCACAGACTGAAAATATAAATAATTTTTTTTTAAAAAAGCCAAGAAGAACAGGAGTAACATTCTAAGAAGGGATACATACAGAAACAAATGAACCAAACTGCATTTCAAAGGAATAACCTAATCACACCAAAGGAAAAAATTTTAATTAAAAAAAAGCAAGAAAAAGAAGAATTAACTAAATACGTTCTAAACAAAATCTATTGTTCTGATGCAGTGATGATAAAAATGTTTAGTAAAGCACTCTGGAGTCAGAAAGTGTGGATTCACTTGCCCAACTTTCCACTTGCTAACTGTGTGACCCTGGGCAAGTTAATTTATAATCTCTGTGCGAAGGTTTTCTTATCCAAATAATAACAGTACCAATCTCACAGAACTAATGATAAGGCTCAAATAAAACTACTTATGTAAAAATCTTAGTAAATCACTGAGGATATAACAAGAATTTGGAAAGCATCTGCTATCATCAACTACTAATCAAAAAAAAAAAACAAAAACAAAAACACTGAATGCGTGGGCACCCAGGATACACGTAATAAAAATGGAGTCCTTGTCATGAAAAAATTCGGAATTTCCTAGTTTATGAACAGTAAGTGTTCAAGGAATTTAGAATAACAAGATCCACAGGCTGGCTGGAATCATGTGAGAAATTTCATAAAGGAGCAATCTGACAAGGGTTTTTATATGTGCACAAGATTTAGATTAGCAAGAGAATGGGAGTACTAACGGAAGCTAAATAAAAGCAATGAAGCCATAAAGACCAATATATTTCAAGGATAGTAGCAGAGAAAGCTTGGAAAGCTGAGTATCTAGAGATAAGGCAACACTATGGAAGTTCCTGAACGCACTACTGAACTGGGCAGGCTTTATTTTCTAGACTATGAGGAACCATAGAATTGTGTGCAGGGGAAACAATATGACCAAAGTGAACTGTGGGGTTATTCTAGTGCTGGTATGCAGAAGATCAGAAGCAGAGTCTTACTAGTGGGTAAGCCAAATAATGGTAAGGGACTGACTAGAATAGTAGTGATGAAAAAGGGAAAGAAGTTACAATCATCAAGGCAGTGAGGGGGGGAAAAATCAATGAAGTTTGATAACAACTAGATATTAGGTATGAGAGAATAGAAAAGTCTGAATGACAAGGTGAATAACAAAATCATTAGAAGGAAAAAGCAAAAAGGAATGGGAAGGAATCATTAGAAGGAAAAAGCAAAAAGGAATGGGAAGGAATCATTAGAAGGAAAAAGCAAAAAGGAAAAGGATTTGCATTGGGTCAGGATTAGATAAGAAGCCTTGCCAACCTGAGATAACAAATCAAGATCCAATGGGCATTTGGCAACAGGGGACGAGTACTTAGGAGAGAGAGTGAGAACTGAAGAAAAAAGGTATAAGAATTTTTTTTTCTAAAAAAAAAACCTCTTTAGAATGTTTGAGACATTCTAGAGAACAGAGCTAATAGACTGTGTGCTGTTTCAGAGGAGTGATTATCTCATTTATTTTTATAGCCCTTCAAGTTTGGCATGTTTGCTAGCACAGGGGAGACTCTCAGTAAAATATTGCACAGGTAGGAAATGTAGAGAATGGAACAGAGCTGTTTGGCTTGTTAATGGCAGAGCCTACATTTGAGCCCAGGTCTCCTGACTCTCCACTATATACCATAAAATAGAGATGACCTCTGAACATTCATGTATAGGATCCCCTAAAGAGCTAGTGTAAGAAATGAAAATAAACTAAACTGTGGGGATGGCTGGTTTCTAGGGGTAGATGGATGGAAGACATAAGAAAATTGCAAAGGAAAGTCAGAGGTATTGAGGAAAAAATAAATGATAGTGTTGCATCACAGATTCAAAGGAAATTTTAAGAAAGGAAGGATAGTCAATTGTTCAAACGATCAAATACCACAGGTAGTGTTTCTCTGGTCTCCTATACCAATGAGATCCAGGTCACTTTTTAAAAGTAAAAATTAAGAAATTTTAAACTACTTTCACAACATTTTAAAATCATGTATCACTTAGCAGTGGTTCAAAAATATTGCAATCTTTAGTGAATTTTATCTCTACAAAATACAAAGCAGAAAATAAAGTCTCTATAATAAATTTGCACAGTAAATGAAATTTGAAGCAAATCTGAAGCAAAGAGAAATGAATGAAACAATACTTATTTATATCTATTGATAGCAACAAAATACATGAAATACCAAGTCTTACCTTAAATCTCTTGTCCTGCAATACCTTCTTAATGGCAACCAGTTCTCCTGAATCACAAAGTTTGGCTTGATATACCACACCAAATGACCCATTTCCAATCACTTTAGTGTCTGTATAGCTGACTTCTTGTGGCCTATCTGGACCCTGCCCAGGAGTTGCCACCACTGTAGTCACCTTGCTGCCATCCTTGTCTCCTAAAAGAAAGAAGAGATAGAAAAATGAGAACTGTAAAGGATTAAACAGAGAAAACTGCTGAAGTATACAAAGTAAACTGCATTCTTTACTACAAATTATTTTTAAATGCTCATCTTAGTTTATCATATAGAATTACTTCAACTATTTGTTTCAATTATAAGTAATTTTTTTAACCACCATTTACTCATTGTGTAGACCAGGCATCATGTTTAGTTTATATATATGACTTCATTTAATGAAAACAACAACCCCATTAGGTATATAGTTCCCATACAAAATTAATGGAAAGCATGTTAAATTTGCCCAAAGTCAAAAGTCAAACGGTGGACCCACCAGGGTGTGAATCCTTATCCAACTCTAAAGGCCCCAGTTCTTTTCTCAAGGCTTCCTTATTATACTTGAAAATAAAATAGGTGCAACTGAAAATATCTAAATATGTTGACTCTATTCAGACCACTCTGCCTTTAGAAAGGGAAGGCTTTGAGTTTTTGCTTCTCTGCCATCTTATTTCTTTTTAAGAAAATAGAATACCTCTCAGAGAAAGGTCAGATGGAGAAAAGGAATATGGAGTGTTAATTTGGGGTAAGAGATGTAAAACATAAAAGAAAAACCAAATCCATTCTGAACTGAGCCTCATTCATAAGTAGCTCACGGACATTCTGTGGTCTCTGCCCACTCAATGGCTCTTGCCTTACCTTCTGTACCTTTCCTCCCCTTCCAGTAACAATCCAGAGACTCCTCAATTCAAGCCCAAGAACCACATCCTACTTGACTAGGCAGAGTTCACAATCATCTTTTTCTCCAAATTCTTAAATTATTCTAAACCATACTATGCTAACTAGAACCTGATTCTAAAGAGCTTTAAATTGTTCTTTCAGTGATTTCAGAATACATACAGATTCTAGTGAGTCCAAGCACTGTGAAGTAGCAATTATGATTTGTGCTTCTTCTCTCTTCCCTGAGAAATCTAAAACCAATTCTCTGTACATATATGTCCTTAGGCTCACTGACTAAACTGCACTTTTTCCTTTTTTTCCTCTTCTACTATTCCATTATATTATTTTCATGATGCTAACTGAATTCACACTAACCTAATAAATGAAAAAATAATGTATTTTTAACTCTAGATACCAAGCCTAGATTATGAAGTATTCATTTGTAACTCACATATAAAAGAATGAAAAATATAATAATCTCATTTTCCAATGGTTTGAGTTTTTCCCCAATATGAAATTACCAGGTAAATGAATGTCCAAATGTTACTGGCATATTTACCCAACGTGTATAGCTATTTTAGTTCACAGAGCTACTAACATAGACAAAAACCAATAAGCAATATCTGTGACTGATTAATTCTCCTTTTTATAAGGCAGCCTTCATGACAGACACAAAAGCAATGAAAGACTCCTACTTAAGAGCTAGCTGAATTACAGGCAGTCTATATTATACATTATAGCATGGTTAACTACCTTAAATATGTATGTTTTTGGTTCCAAGGTATATCACCCAACAGGTCTGACAGCACAAATCCAACACCACTTATAGAAAGATAACCCAAATCTTGTAACACCACCCTTTTTATTCATAACAGTATTATATGTACTTGAAATGCATGCAAATCCCAGCAGAAGCCCACACACATATATAGCAGTTCTCAATGCTTTCAAATGATTTCTTCACATTTCATTTCCTAGTAAAATAAATCTCAAATATATTTGCAAAACCTAGTTTAATCGAATCTCAGTTCTAAATCGTTGTGCTCAACTCCCCAAATAGTCCATTTGCTTTCATTTCTGAGCATGTTAATGTTAATTACATCCTTTCAGGTTGACTATAAACCTTACTATAAGTTATTTTCTTCTTCATTTGTAAAATAAACATATCTCTACTTGTATTATAACATTCCTCTAAAGACAGAATCACAGTCTTCTGAACTTTAAATGAGGAGATCTAGAAAGGCTGGATTCAGAAAGAATAAAATCCAAGGTATTGAATACATTTTATCATCCAATTGCCCAAAGAAAATAAAAAACAGAATTGATTTCAACAGTCTGACTCTTCCCTAGATCATCCACCATATCACCAAAACTTATATATTTCAAGAACTATTAATAATTCCACTGAGCAAGTTGCTTGTAAAATCTAAAGGTCTAACTCACAAAACAGAGCATCATTATTTTTTAATTAAAATAACAGATTTTAAGAATGGCTGTTGCATTTCACAATTTTAATTGAAAACAAAAGCTAAGGTATCAACAAAAATTACACTTTTCTACTGCATAACCATATTTCAATAAAGAAAACAGCAGCCACAGCTTTGTACTTGCTTCTATAAGAGAACTTAAACAATATAAGCATGTGTAATGACTTTCTCCACTTGCCTCCCCAGGATGCATTTCTAAAGAAACCACAGCATTTCAGAAACAGAACTTGAAGAACCAGCTATGAAAGGCATACCATATCTGATGGATACCATCAGAACCCTGAGATTTAAAATCTCTTCATCCTCAACTACTAAACCCAGGGAACATCTAATTGTGCTTTTCCTCATATGTAAATTATAATGCATAAATAAAATAATTCTGCAAAAATATTAAAGTGGAGTAGAAAGATAAACAGGTCCTACAGATGCTATCACTAGAAAATGCCCTTAAGGCCTCTTAATTTTTTTTTAAAGATTTTATTTATTTATTCATGAGAGACAGAGGGAGAGAGAGAGAGAGAGAGAAGCAGAGGGAGAAGCAGGCTCCCAAGGAGCAGGGAGCCCAATGCGGGACTCGATCCCAGGACCCTGGGATCATGACCCGAGAAGGCCTCTTAATTTTAAATTGCGAAGATATTTGGCTAAGGACCAATTCTTTCACCCTCTTGTACATCTAGTAAAAAAGGTAGACTTACTATCTTAACAGAAATTAAAGATTTATTCTATTCTCTTTTGAGCAGTTCAGAAACTGCTGAGAACTCTTAAAGGCTATATTCTCTACTAATATGAAATCCCTAAGTATACTAGGAACAATAGTTCTCAGGCTTTCTACCTCAAGCATTCTGGAA
Organism: Eumetopias jubatus; assembly: GCF_037043125.1. Lineage (NCBI taxonomy): Eukaryota > Metazoa > Chordata > Mammalia > Carnivora > Otariidae > Eumetopias > Eumetopias jubatus. The sequence goes on from NW_028274807.1 coordinate 64,652,976, forward strand.
TTTTTATTCAGAAATTATCAAGCTCTTCAGACTGCTTCATCATAGATCTGAAATAGCAGAGCTGTAAAGAATGGCAAGATAACACTGGGAATGACTTGGCATGAGCATTAGCACATGGGACAGACAGCAGCTACTGTGCCAAGGAAAAGCATGTTACCATTTGGCATTGTAATTTGTCGACTTAGCAATAAAACAGCTGTATAAAATTTCACTGTATAAAGAACCATCCAATTCACTGTTTCATCTACTCTCATAATAAATGCAGGAAGACATTATTACATTACTATGCAAATGAGGAAAGTAAAACTAAGAGTTTAACTTATCCAATATCATAAAGCTTTAAGTAGCCAGAACTCCTCACTTGCCTCTTACTGCCTCTGCTATATTTTACAACCTTCCTAATACAGCTGAAAGACTTAACTTCATATACTACTGACCCCCCAGGAAGCATATGTTTCTGAAAATATAATGTAAAAAGATCAGCTCCAAAGCAGTAAGAAATAAGAGAATAAATGATAATCTGTTACAGTTTTCAGGCCTCAATCATTCACATTAATAGCTAAAGAGCTATTTCCAAAAAACTTTGGTAACCTTAGATTTTGAAACTTATCCTAAAGCAAAAACATATGGAAAACAAAAATGTAAAATAATCGATTCTGTGATGTTCAAACAATTTAATATCTGCTACCAGAAACCGTATAATTTTGGATCTTAGCAATTGAGCATTATAAGCACTGCTCCCAACAGGCCAAAATCCTCATGAAAAGCTGGAAATCAATAAATCTGCCTCATTAAAAACAAAACAAAAAAATCACCACTCTACCCAATACTAAATTTCCCAGAACACATGATACAGTGAGTCTCATACCAATTACAACAAAACTGACTCCTAAAATACACTACTGTCTTGCAGGTACAACAACAGAACAATGGGAACAGCTTAGCTCCAGGAGGCCCCGTCTCCTACCAGAGGACTCCTGGGATCCTCTATTACAATTAAAATTTACTCAGGGAACATAAATTTCCTATTATAATCAGAAAACAGAATTAAATCTTAAATATATAAACAAAAGACTCCTTATACAGCAAGAGAAAGATGATATACAACAGAATAACCACTTTCTATTGAAGGTGTTAAATATAGAATATAATTGTTTAAAAGCCTTAGGCATATCCTAAAACAATATGTGTGCGCTAGTACCCAATCTCTCAAACAAAGGTTTGTACCTTGTAAGCAACACCTTGTGGTTACATCTTCTAAGTCTTCTGAAGTTACTCCTCAAACCAATTCACCTTGAGAGGAACAAATGTTATAGTGTAACAATGACCCCATCCAAATGTGGCATGAGCATCCCAAAACCAAAAGGCCACTTCAAGCATGTTTAAATATTTAGGAGGTATCTGACACTGATACTCTAATTTTATATGAATGATAAATCTCATACTTTAGCCATTTGATTTGGGTTTCTTAAGATTTAGAGCTGAGGAAAAGTAAGAACTACAACAGTTTTTAACTATGAGGCTCGTAGAGATGTTAACAAGATGACACAAACTGAACAAGGTCAATGACTGTCTAAAAATCCTCCTTTAACTCAAGAATAACCTCTCCATTTAGAAATAACAGAAGTTAAAAGTCTGTAACAAAAGCACAGAGGAACCAGCATGCCACTGTGACTATAAGGAAGATATGAAGATTTGTTAAGAAGCTTTTTATTGTTGTTTTTTACCTAACCGTTATTAGTAAACTCACTGCCTATTGTTTATCTCAAAGAGAAATAACAGCTACTTTTACGTATATTTAACAACACCACAGCAAACACTATTAAAAATATATATAAATTACTCAAAAAAATCAAAAGAACCTCATTTTGAGGCATGATTAAGACTGTCTGAAGTGGAGGGGCGCCAGGGTGGCTCAGTCATTAAGCGCCTGCCTTTGGCTCAGGACATGATCCCGGGGTCCTGGGATCGAGCCCCACATTGGGCTCCCTGCTCAGCGGGGTGCCTACTTCTCCCTCTCCCACTCCCTCTGCTTGTGTTCCTTCTCTCACTGTGTCTCTCTTTTTCAAATAAATAAAATCTTTAAAAAAAAAAAAAAGACTGAAGGGGAAACACTGACTACTGTCAAATTTTCAAGTTTTGATATCAAAGTTCAAAAATTCTTTATCCTAAGTAACTGGCTAAGGAACATCTATTAAGGCAAGACGTTCTCCCCAAAATAAACAAGACAGTTTAAAAACATGAAAACAACATAAAAATAAGCAAAATCATAATAGATAAAAAGTAAGGAATTGAGGTCCAGAGAATGAGAGGTAGACAAATTAAAAAATAAACTTATTCTTGTCATGAAATAGGGACTCTACTCTAAGACCCGGAAGCTCTAGCCAGAGTGCATCTGCTCACAACCCTAGAGCAAGACTTGGAAGAAAGAAAGAAATGCCAATCAAGCAGCTCAATCAGCCAAATCAACCCCAATTATCAATAGCATGATAAAAATTTTAAAGCAATTTCTATGAAACCTTGATATGATAAAAATCTTTCTGGCAGAGCCTTTTCCCTTAAACACCATTCCTCTCCACATGACTACGTAAAGGACTAGGAAAAATAAAAGAATTACTAAATTTCCTTTGGGGATAGGAAGAGTAAACAAAAGGAGAGGCAGAAAAAACAAAATGGACAGATGTCACACATGGGCTGACTTCTGGACATGTTTCCCACTTCTAGAAATAGAAAGGAAAACAGGGTGGCAAAGGATAAAGATCAGATTTAAAAAAAGATTCCAGAGTCCTTAACAGTACAATAACACTGCATTTTTAATCACAGGGATATACCATACCAATGGGATTAATAAGCATAAATTCTGAAAGACCATAAAATTCCCTTTAAGAAAAAAAAATTTAATCAAGTTTTTGTGCTAGAGGCATAATGGTATTATATAGGCTCTGAAGTCTTACCAAGGTTTGAATCACATGTTCTACCACTTGGTATCTATAAAGTGGAGATAGCTGCTACTTCATAGGGCTGTTGTAATGATTAAATAACATAAGTTGAGCATTTTTTTTAAGTGCATGCCCCACAGAGAGTGCTCAATAAATTATAGTTTCTCTGAACTTTGAATCACTGGCCACGGAAATAGAAAAAAAACATTCCTTTGCCCTGCTATGCTCTTTTCAACACTTGGTACATGCTCTACTACAGTGCTTATCACAACGTTCTATAATTATTAAGAGTCTGAGCCCCTCACTTGACTAAGGAGCTCTTAGGAAAGCTAAACATTATCTGAATCATTTACATTTCCCTAGTGCTTATTAGCACAGGGTTCAGCACAATGCAGGTGCTCAGCAAAGGTTTACTGTTGAATTTATGTAGAATTACTCAAGCACAATTGTTAGGATTTGGGAACGATTTCATGCTAAACATTAAGCAGTGTGTTTACATCTTCTTATGCTTGCCACTGATCAGATACAAACCCCTAGGGGTTAAGGGACATAGAATGGCTTTACCAGTAGTAAAACAGAATGGAGGGCTTACTAGAAATATGGTGACAACATGCAGCCAAAACAAATGATCCAATTTGGCACATGTGTATTTATTTACAGGTAGGAGAATTAGTCTGTTTCATAATCATTTTCCAAATAATTGTTTTCTTTGAAGCATTAATATGTAGCAATGGATAAGAACTCTGAGATATGAAGTTCACCTTCAGGGATAGAGGACACCTCTGAGGTCTGAAGTTCAATTTATATCAACTTATATGTAAGTATATTCTTTTTTAAAAGATTTATTTATTTATTTCAGGGGGTTGGGCACACATGCATTAACAGGGGGAGGGGCACAGGGAGAAGGAGAGAGAGAATCTCAAGCAGACTCCCCACTGAGTGCAGAGCCCAACCCAGGGATTGATTCCACCACCCGGAGATCATGACCCAAGCCAAAACCAAGAGTCAGATGCTCAACTGACTGAACCACCCAGGCACCCCTTTATGTAAGTATATTCTTTGAGGACGGTTTTACAGTTTGTAAGAATCACTCACAGCAGACAGAAGAATCACCTGGGAGAGTTTACTAAAAATCAAGAATTTCACTGCTAGAGAGATTCAGCAGGTGTGCAGTGGGGCTCAGAAAATTGCATTTTTTAATAGCCATCCCCAGTAATTCTTTTTAAAAAAATATTTATTTATTTGAGAGAGACAGAGAGGGAGAGAGCGTGCATAAGTGGGAGGAGCAGGGATAGGGAGAGAGAATCTCAAGCATACTCCACACTGAACGCAGAGCCGGACATGGCCTGATCTCATGACCCTGAGATCACAACCTGAGCTGAACCAAGAGTCAGATGCGTAACTGACTGCGCCACTCAGGCACCCCATCCACACCCTAATTCTTAATGCAGTTCCAAGCACCATACTGTGAGAGAGAACCATAATACCATTTAATCCCTACAACAACCTTGTGACATATTCATGATGATCATTTAACAAATGGAAGAAACTAAGGTGTTCAAAAAGGTTTGGTAATCTACCCAAGGTAACTCCCTTCAACAAGTTGCACCAATAGGATTCAGAACTTTTTAAAACCTATACCCTACTAGATTACTTTTTAAAGACCATGCCATAAAAACAATACACAGGAGTTGAGGTCCTAAAATCAACTTATTTTCAGCAAAACTGAAAATTTCAAATACTTTACAGAAGGTTCTGACACAAGTATCTATTAGATAAGTTCTAATTCAAAAATCAAAAGTTCTAATTCAAAATATCCATATTCCTTTTCAACTAATTTTAATTGACTCAATTTTTTATTGTCTCTTAAAAAACAAGTTTTATTTTAAACCAAACAAACCAAAAGCCAGAATGAACCCTGCTAATTTTCAACAGCCTGAACTTAAATATTATTTTACTTATGAACCATGTACTAGAATCAAGCATATTTTTCCTTTTTTCTAACTCTAGTGAATTGGAATAAAATCAAACCAAACCCAAAATGAATAAATATTTCACTTGGTCTTAAGCCCTCACTTGAAATAATATCAAGATGCATTTTAGCAACAGGTTTATTTCCCATGAAAGTCTAAAAGGCTTTTGAAGCATGTATGTAAAGAGCTTCAGCTTTTAGGATTTACATTAGAATCTTTAAGTTTTGGGGTGCCTGGGTGGCTTACCCAGTTAAGGATCTGCCTTCATCTCAGGTCTTGATCCCAGGGACCTAGGGTTGAGCCCAGTGTCAGGCTCCCTGCTCAGCAGGGAGTCTCCTGCCTCTCCTTCTCCCTGCCTCCCCCCTGTGCTCTAGCATGCCCATGCCCCCTCTCTCTCTTAAACAAATAAAATCTTTTAAAAAAAGAGAATCTTTTAAGTTTTAAACATATTTACCTGTTTGATTTACAAACTGCCCAATATGGGGGTGGGGGTAAGCAGTATATTTAAATTTTTCTTAATGAGGAAGTTTACCATATTACCAAAAAAAATAGTATACTATACATGGATAGAAAGAGTAAAGAGCAAATGCTTAGACAAAAGACATAAATAGTTACTTTAAAAAGCACAATGGCTCACTGATCCAGTGGTCACACTTCTAGCAACTTCAGTCTTGAGCAGCAACAAATCCAGAAGAAAGCCAGACAAAACTGATATATTTTATTCTGTCTTTAAGTGAGTGTAATATTAAAATCACACTCTACAATTTTTTTAATGAATTAGGTCTGTTTTCAACCTACCACACCCACCCCCTTCATCCTCAAAACTGCCTTCCGACAACCCAAATCCGTGCAATGTAACAGCTTGCTCAGTCTTGCCTTCCTCTGAACTATGCACCAAAGTTATCCCCACCCCCAAATCCAAACTGCTTTTCCCATAGCGCAGCATACAAATTTATACACATTTTTATATGCATTTTAAAGTGGAGGTTATTAATCTAAAATTTGCTGTTAAATTTCAAACAGTGGTGGGGAGGAAATAGGCAGGACGGGACTTATTTTCTCCCTGAAGACTTGCTTATTCTAGATTGGTCCTATACGCTTTACCAATTACAATTTAACAATAATCTATCAGGGCAACAATCATGTTTATCACATGTTGGTTGCTGTACCCCCTTTTTATCTCTTAGCACACAGGTTGTAAAATATTTGTTCATTTAGGGCGCCTGGGTGGCTCAGTTGGTTGGGCAACTGCCTTCGGCTCAGGTCATGATCCCAGAGTCCTAGGATCGAGTCCCACATCGGGTTCCCTGCAAAAAGTCTGCTTCTTCCTCTGACCCTTCCCCCTCTCGTGCTCTCTCACTCTCTCTCTCAAATAAATAAATAAAATCTTAAAAAAAATATATTTGTCATTTATAAGTGAGCAAATTCCTACAGAATTCCACTACACTTTGGAAACTGCTAAAGGTCTGAAAGTCACTAAAGTTAAGTGCCTCTAACTCCTCCTCTAAGATGATACAGAACTCTGTAGTCAGCTCTCAAAAAGGTTGAGTCATTCAACAGACTGAGAAGCATTTGTAAAAAACAAATTCACAGATTTGACAATTTTCCCTGGAACCAACCTTGATCACCGTACACCATCATCACCCATTATCATCACAAATAACATATTTGTGAATCATTTTACAATTTATAAACATGTTTACACCCATCACCTCACTTTATCCAGGCAACAGTCCTATGAGGGAGGGAGAACCAATACTAAATGGAGAAGAGAGAACTGAAGCTCAAAAGATAAGTAAAATTGCTCTAGGTTATACAATGATATTGAAAACTACAACCCAGTTCATTCAGTTTCCAAGTTTAGTACACTTTCCAATATCTATAAAAATGGAAGCAAATCAAGCCATTTATTTCTACTTCAAAAATCAATTCACAAAAATAAGTCCAATATAGCCACATACTTTAAGTAAATGTCCTCACACCTTTTAATATGTACTGCAAAAATATCTTATACTATAAAACTGCTTCATTTTGCCTGAGATATATGGCTCCATGAGAGACAAATAATCTAAAATGAGTAAAAGAAGAGCCAGAGCTCTGAGGAAAATCAAATCAATGAACTGACAGCATACATTTAATTACCTGGACAGATGTATCAGAATACAAAGTAATAATCCACTGGTTAACAACAGCTGCTACTTTTGCAGGAATACAAGGAATATTTCCTGATTGTATTTATTTGGCCTGGTTTATTCTAAATAGGAAATATTGGGAACTGAAAAAGCAGGAAAGCAGGATTTTTCTAATCAATAAACAAAAAAGGAATGTGAAGACTAAATCTCTCTACATCACACAGTTTTAGGAATCTCCTATTGATTTGGCTAACCTACATTATTTTACTTTTCAGAAGTTTAAAAATAGAGCATATCTGTCGAAGAAGGAAGAGGGGAGGAAGGAGGAGGCGAGGAAGGAGGAGAAGAGGAGGAAGAGGAGGAGGAGAAAAATGAAGAGGAGGAGGAAGAATTGAATTAAAAAATATTCCAAATGGGGCACCTGGGTGGCTCAGTCAGTTAATACTCTGTTTTTAGCTCAGGTCATGATCTTGGGGTCCTGGGACAGAGCCCTGCATCAGGCTCCCTGCTCAGCAGGGAGTCTGCTTCTCCCTCTCCCTCTGCTTCCCCACTCCTGCTTGCGAGCAAGCTCGCTCTCTCGCTCTATCTCAAATAAATTTTAAAAAATCTTTTAAAAAATAAAATAATTTAAAAATAAAGCTAAATAAAAATACTCCAAATGTATATAATATTTGGGTGGTGGTTGCTGTTCCACATCACAAAAAACTAATTTTGAAATATATGCATATATAAACACCAAAATAGCTCACTGTTCTAGACAGCCTCCAAAGATACCCAGGACCAGCAACTAACCAATACGGGGAAGTCTAACCCAGCACACTTTCTTATCCCATTCTCTCCCTCCCAAATCTTCATATTGTTATATTCTCTCCTCCCTTAAACTTGCATTATTCTTCTGTCAATTAGATCTACCTCAGGCAACATCCTAGGTTACTCCACCTTATTTTCCCCCTCAGATGTTAGAGGAAACTTTTTCTCTTTCTCTTCCCTACTCTCTTCATTCCACTCAAGAGCTAAAATAATGTAATAATAATAATAACCTTAACTACAGCTAGTAAGCAAAAGGGTAGCACTTCGGCTCTATACCAGTTAAGAGAAAATAAAGCTATGAGTTGAAAAGCCAGTGCCACCAACCTATAAAGCTCCTGAAAGTAACCAGAAAGATCTGTCAGCCTCACATAAGTCTCTACCTATTCCTTATTTCCCTTAAATTAAATCTCTATCAATCAAGTACCAACACTTAGGATAATTTTTTCAAAGCTAATTTTAGGGGGGTTTTAGTTTTATTTATTTACTATTCTTGCAATATTATTATTTTCTATTTCTTTCACTATAAATATGTAGCTATCTGAGCTAAGTTATAAGTTATGGCTTAGGCTTTTGTAGGACAGCCTGCCTGGGAACCTCATTTTTATTCTGCATAATTAACAAAACTTTCAAAGGAAAAATATGTTCTAACTTCCAAAACAAGTGATGAACTTTTAGAAGATAATCTGTTTACAAGCTAAGATTTTTCTGTATAATCTGGGGGGAAAATACACCTCAAATATTACATTTTAACTTATTAAACTGTGAAAGAGGTAGGGTAGCTCCTAAGAGCTTTTAAGATCTCATTAACAATGAAAAATAAAATAGCCAGGTATGAATTCAGTCATTAATTCCATTTTGCCAGGGGCAACACACATTTTCAGATAGTGATTAATTAATTTTTTAGCTTACAGTTACAACTATATGAGTAATGATGCTATGTTTATAGTTAATACAGAGTATGCTTATGGAAAAAATATATTAAATAACATTGTCCCCACTGATTCAAATCAGTTGGAATCAAATCCATATTGGTTTTGATATTTGCCCCCTCTTCTTCCCTCTAAAAACTAGCTTAACATCCCTCAATACTCTCCCCGTAAAGATGGACTTTAGAGAACCAAGCAGTACCATTCAAACAGGGCAAAGGACATGCCCTAGGCCCATCTCTCCACAGAAGAGTACTGACAGATCAACTGGGTAAATTCATAAAGCAGAATCCACTTAGCATTTCTTCCTACAAAGCTCTGCTAGAAGAGATGTTAACTGGGCTCTGTTAAATAAAGGCCACTGGAATGACACCTACACTCAACAGTGGGACTATAATAAGCCTTGGTTCCTACTGTCACTGCCTAAGAAGTATGGCTAATCCTTTTGCCAGTGGATCATAGAAGAGTATGGTGGGTACACCCCATGCCAGGGCAGAGTACTTCCCACACTGCTGACTCATCATTACTTCAAGTGACAGAAGTCAAGAGGACTTAAAGGTAGAAACACTGTCTCTTAAAAAAGAACTTTTATGGGAAACGACTACATTTCTAACCTTGCCTTTTCAGATAGTCTTTATCATCTCCTACTATTACCTACTTGACCTAATGTAAACCAGGACAGGACGAGCATGAGTCAGCTAACACTGACTGCTGGCTAAATTCCTTTTTTTAACCATACCTCCAACAATGCTTCTGCAGTGTTAAAAGAAAGTAAGTGGAGAAGTGAGTTCCATTTAAAATGAAAGCAAGAGAGAAAAAAGAGATGCAATCCTATACTCCCGTACTTGTACTTTAATAAATCACTCCTATGTGGCTTCGTAAATTATTAATTCTCTCATATACATTTATGCCATGCATATTCTTTCTGTTTTATAAAAGTATTCTCTCATGTTAATGGTGAATATTAGGATGACAGAAAGTTTCAAAAATCTTGAGAACAGAAAAGGAAAGAAGATACAATAGAATTTTTTGTTCAAATACACTGTCATTATTGATTAATTCATCACATGCTTAATAAGCACTATCTGTGTACCAGACTGCAAGGAATGAGAGTCACAAAAAATGAGTAAGACAAACAAGGCCCCTTCATTTATGGAGATTTCTGTTCAAAGAGAATTTATTTATTTCTTAATAAAATCCAGATTCAGTATTTATTCAAAATCTGGGTTTAGTATCTCTTATAACATTAGAGAGCTGGGTACCTTACCGATTATTTTCACTAAAACCTCACTTAATCTTAACAATCCTGTGACGTGCATGAAATTACCTTCATCTCACAGATGTGGAAACCAAGGCTCCAAGAAGTTAAGAGACTTATTAGAGATCACAAATTAGTAAGAAAGGCCACATTAAAACAGCTGTTCTAATTCCAAGTGTCGACTCTATCACTAATATATCAACCTGCTTCTAAGAAAAAGCCAAACAGAAAAAGATAGTAGTGGATGTCCAGATTACTAAATTAACTTGCACTCCTGTAGAAATAAAAATATAAAAATCTTTAAAAATATTCTGATGTGAACATATGCAAATAACAGGACCAAGAGTCCATTGAAAACTTTTCAAGTTGAGCTCCTCCAAGACTCCATCCAATATAGCCCTCCATTCTGTACAATATTCATGCTTCACAGATAAAATATATTTTAATAAAAGTTAGTTACAAAATAAATATTTGTAGAGCCATCCTATTTTCTAACCAATTTCCATTATAAAAACTGAAACTACATCCACTGAAGAGTTCTAGAGTAGACACAGTTTAAGGCTGCAGAGATTTGATACAGTAAATAGTTCCATAGATCAACAAGGTCAATAAAAAGCCATCTAATCCATTACTCTTAAAGTGCCACTTTAAATTTCATCAAGAAAAATATTATTTACCCTATCTTGACACCCCATACACATAACCCATATTTGCACTCCTCTGTCCAAGTACCTACATTACCTAAAAGGGAGCAAAGTAAACATTAAGGGAGAAGAGAACAAATGTACCTAGCAATTCAAGCACCATGACAGAGAAAAAATGGTGAACCTCAGAAGCCCATAATAGCAGCTGAACCTCACCAATTTCATTAATATATCCATCAAAGCAAGTGAAGCAAAACCCTTCTGCAATTAATTGTGTTCCAAGTAGACAGTAGGATCCGATAATTTACAAACACCCTTGGAAAACTGAATTCCAAATAAAAAAGAATATTTTAGTTGTGTTACTCGACTTCTTGCGTAAATATTCCAGATAACCTGGCCAACAATATAAGTGGACTCCAGAAATTAACTTGATACTAAGAGTCTTAAGTTTTCCAATGATAAGAAATTTCCCAGAGTCATATTTCTGGGAGAGTGTAACAGATAATTCTTATGGTTATCTGTCCAATACATGTACACAAAGTCAAATTAACCACTAATTTTCTAATTTTCCAGCTTACATTTTCAACTATGAAAAGTGTTCCTACATGAATAGTTAATACACATACACCCTCCCTCTCCTCTTCATGAAAACTTCTTTCCCCTTCCACTGAGTTGAGAACCTGAATATATTCACCCAAGTATTTATTTCTCCCTAGACTAGACTATGAAAACTCAACAATAAATTATAAACTTCCTCTTCATGGACTTACAGTCTAGTAAGAATAGCAAATATTATTTATACAAATAATTGCCCAGTTAGACTATATATGAGAATTACAGGATGCAAGGGAGCTTATAATGAAGGCTCTAAATCTAATCAGGGCTGGGTTGCCTTGAGAAAGTGATATTTCAGTTGATATTTGAAAAATGTGAAGGGGGCTTGGGGACAATGAGGTGGGAATAAATAATAAAGGCACAGAAAAAGAAAGACATTGAAGGAGTTTAATAAAATACTGGAATAAAAGAAGGGTAGTCAGTCACAAAAGACCATATTATTACATGACCCTGTTTATATGAGGTCAAGATGAAGCAAATCTATGGAGACAGATGGTAACTTAGAGGTTACTTAGGGCTGGGGAGGCAGATGGGGAGGAAGTAGGGAGTGACTGCTAATGGGTTAAGGTATTTCTTTTGGGGATGATGAAAATGTTCTAAAATTAGATTATGGTGACGGTTGCATAACCCTGTATATATATTATAAGTAACCGAATTGTACACTTTAAATCAGTGAACTTTATGTTACATAAATTATATTTCAATAAAGCTGTTAAAAATAAGATAAAATAAAAATACATCCTCCCTAAAAAGGGGGGGCTACACCTAATGTTTTTTACCCCCAAAAGCAAGTGAACCTCAGCAAAGGCAGAAAGGCCCCATCTTCCAGGTTAATGTACTAAGTTGAGAGAAGAAACAAAACCCACAAAAGTGGGATGGACCCCTGGCTTGGTGGTGGAAAAGATGTGCAAAAAGGACGCACTGGCTAGGGAACTTCTCTATTTACCTTCCTATCACACCCCTCAGGCTATAGAAAAGTGAATTAAAAACAACAGCCACATTCTTAGACCATAAAGATACCCAATATAAAGTGAAAAAGAGGAAGAACTCACTGACGGACATTATATCACAACAAAAGATCTGCAAAGAGCTGCCCAATCTATAAGTAAGTTGAAAACACTGACATAAACACAACTACAGGAAAAACATGCAAAAGCCAAAACAAAAACTGTATCTGGAAGAAAACCATCTAAAGAGCAGGAAAACATTCTTTCCGAGAGTTCGGTGCTACAAGAGAACTTAATAAGAACACAAAATAAATAAAACAAGAATACAAAGGCCATAAAACAATAGAAAGATAAAAAAAAGAAAATCATTTCGCTCCTTGTATTAGTTTCCTGTGGCTGCAGTAACAAATTAAAACAAATTGGGTTGCTTAAAACAACAGAAATTATTCTCTCACAGTTCTGGAGACCAGAAGTCTGAAATCAAGATGTTGGCAGGGCTGTACTCCTTCTGTAGGCTGTAGGACAGAATCCATTCCTTGCCTCTTCTAGCTTCAGGTAGCTGTCCATGTTACTTGACTTGTGGCCTCATGGATGCATCATTCCAATTTCTGCCTCCCTAGTCACAGAGCCTCCTCCTCTGTGTGTCTGTTCTCTCCTGTGTATCTCTTATAAGGACACCCTTCAGTTGGATTTAGATCCCACCTGGATAATCCTGGATGATCTCATTTCAAAATCGTTAATTTAATTGCAATCTGCAAAAATCCTTTTTCCAAATCAGGTAACATTCACAGGTTGCTAGAACCTGACATGAGTATCTTTTGGGGGGCCATTTTCAGCCTACCACAGTTCTCAATTTGTTTCTTAGGTTACCAAAACAACCAGAGATCTAATAAACTAGAAACAGTAATGGACAAAAGAGACCTGGTGAAAAACACATGCAGGGAAGAAAGGAAGTCACAGTAATGCAGAGGGAATCAATGAAGAAACTAAAATTCTGGAGATGATAATAAATGTAGAGAACAAAGACAATTCAATATAATGATAATTACTGTTCCAAGAATGGATTTCAACACCTGAACAGAAATAGTATTCAAAGATACAAATTTCCTTGAAAATGAGCAAACTGTATCTACAGGACAAAAAGACACGGTGTATACCAAAAAAAATTGACTCAGAATGACCAAAGTATCTTGGTTAAATGGATAAAAGAAGATTCTATATCAGGCATCCAAAACAAAAAAACTTAATCACCTACAAGCAAGGAGGGGACATTTATGGAAAAAACAGGCCAAGCTTTTTTCTACTACTGTTTGGCTTATGACCTGGGGAAAGTCAAGGAACCTCCTTTCTATACCTCAGTTACCCTCTGTAAACTGAAAAAACTGAATAAATATAAACTTTTATATCCCCTTTCAGCTCTGAAAATGTACAGTTCAATGGCAGCAGATGAAGAAGATAAATTTCAAACACTGGGTTTTATAGCCTAGTTTTCATTTTCCAATTTCTATTCAGTTACAGGGTGGGAAAGAAGGAACTTATTATTTTAGTCATTCTTCCCAGCCCCAAATATACCTACCATATTTTAATCTAGCAAATCAGCAAATCATTTTACTTTTTAAAAAGTAAATACAATAAAGTAAAACTAGGCATTCTCAAACACAATTAGCTCATGCCAACTGAGTTATTAGAAAGGCTTTCTCAGTTTACAATTTTACGCTCCGAGTTGGAGGATTAATATCTGAAAACTGCTAAAAATGCCTTTACATAGTTCCCAAATATCAAGCAAGGATATTAGGAAAAAAGTCACTGAAAAGAGAAGTATGAGGAACAACGAGAAGGTATCTGCTGGAGCAAGAGTCATAAAAGGTAAGGTGCAGATAAGGAGAGAACTGAGTAATGGTTTTCAACATGAGCCAAAGAGCCCCTGTAAGGACTCGCTTCAAGAGGGTCTCCAAGTCCATACACAAATCAACCACTGTTGGCATAGAGCAATAAATAATGTTGTGTCCACAAATACGTACATATATATATATTCTTAAATATGAAGACCTGTTTTATATGAGATCCTGCTTTAAGTATAATTTTCCTAAAAAGCAGCAGCAGCAACAAACTACAAAGCCTTTCACCCAGTATTTCCCTTTCTAAGACTATGATGGGGAAAAAAAGTAATCAAAAACTAAGAAAAAAATGATTGAATATTAAAATATTCAATGAAGCACTATATATAATATCACTGAATTGGAACCAATCTAGATGCCCAATAATAACAGAATCATTAGGTAAATACATGTTCACACTGAACAAAATATTTAACAGCCATTAAAATTATATTTTCAGGGCACCTGGGTGGTTCAGCCAGTTAAGCGTCTGCCTTCGGCTCAGATCATTATCTCAGGGTCCTGGGATCGAGCCCTGCGTCTGGCTCCCTGTTCAGCAGGGAGTCTACTTCTCCCTCTCCCTGACACTCCTCCCCACTTGTGCTCTGTCTCAAATAAATAAATAAATAAATAAAATCTTTAAAAAAAATAAAATAACGTTTTCAAAGAATACTAGGTTGTAAGAAAATATTCACAATATAAGATTACATGAAAAAGCAAGTTACAAACTGCTATGTATTATGTGATCCCGATTTTGAAAACAAATGTTACATAGATTAAGTACACCAAAAAGTAAACAGGAGCTTTCTCTGGATAGTGAGAATACAGGTAAATTTTTATTTTCTTTTTGATATCTCTTTGTAATTTTCAAATTCTCTACAATTAAGTATATAATTTTTTTAAAGATTTTATTTATTTATTTGAGAGAGAGAGAATCAGAGATAGCACAAGAGGGAAGAGGGTCAGAAGGAGAAGCAGACTCCCTGCTGAGCAGGGAGCCCGATGTAGGACTCAATCCCGGGACTCCAGGATCATGACCTGAGCCAAAGGCAGTCGCTCAACCAACTGAGCCACCCAGGCGCCCAAGTATATAAATTTTTTCAAGATGAATCTGCTTAAAGTTCTAAAAAGATAACTCTTTTCATAAAAGTATTAATATAATCTAACATTTCTTCACCGGCTTCTAAAAAAATTCAAGCATGTTTAAGGTACTATTTAAAGTGAAAAGGAGCAAATGTTTACTACCTGAACAATTTATCCTTAGTTCTAAAATTGAGCATAAAAGCATTATGAAGAAATGGATTGAGTACCTCATTCATGGTCAATGTTTATTTAAGTAAGCACTGATTCTTGTACTTAATATAGAAAAGAATGACAAAATAAGCTTAATAAATCATGAATTATGATGTATGTCTAAAAGATTTCCTAAAGTGTTGTATCTGTATTCAGATTCAACTTTTATGAACCACCCTCTGACTGTTCATTTAAATCCTAAAACAGTCAAGGAGGTATTACTATTTAACAGATGAAAGAATGGAAGAGGCCAGCCCAGAGCCTTACCACATCACAAGTGGAACCTGCTAAAGGTGACTTATCTCACCAAAAACTGTTCTTCCCCCAACAAACTATTTAAAACTGTCCCACCACTAAGGCCATAGATCTCTCCAGCCTACGAAAGACTTCCAAGGACTAAATCTATTACGTCATATCATTGTTTACCTAAGTCTTCACCAAAAATGCAAGCCTTTCCCATTTGTTATTATATAGTCCTCCATCTACTCTATATAGTCTTCTTATCTGAGTCAATTCTTCAACCCTACCCCTTCTAGAATGTCCTCTCAAATACCAGTCTGTAACCAGCAAATTCCACCTTCAGGCTTTAAGGAAAATGTTAACTACCTCAAGGACACTACTTTCATAAACCCCACAAAGACTAAGGTCATTCAATTCCTCCACACATCTCAAAATAATGTCCTCCTTGTTCCCTATTGCCATTTCAGGACCTTTGGTCATCAACAACAAAAAACAAACACTCCTAATTACTTGAGGCCCTATGTCGCTTCCTATTCTACCAACTTCTTTATGTTGGAGTTTTTCTATGTTTGATCTGATCCCCTTTCTCTTCTGTCTCTATACTCTCCCCCAAATTATCTTAGGCATTCCCAGAACTTTAAATATTTGGTATTTAAATTATTATCACTTGAGACCTGTTGGTTCTCCAACTTACTCCTGTAGACCAGACTATTCTTTCAGCCTTCAGAGATCTCTATAATCCACGTCCCACTTCAGAATTACACTTGTCAGGGTGCCTGGTAGCTCAATCAGTCAAGGACCAGACTCTTGGTTTTGCGATTTCAGGGTCGCAAGATTGAGCCCTGGATCAGGCTCTGTGCTGGATGGAGCCTGCTTAAAATTCTCTCTCCCTGTCTCCCTGCCCCTCCTGCCCCTCCTGCGCTCACATATACACCCTCGCTCTCAAAAAAAAAAAAAAAGTTGTACTTGTCTATCTCATTCCTCTGATTAAAACATCTAAAAGGCTTTAAAATGTTTTACAAGACTCTGCAAGAACTAGTTTGATTCTCATCTCATGCCATTCTTCTCTTGCTCACTATCATTCAGTCACACTAGACTTCTTTCAATTTATTGAATACACAAAGTTCTTTGCCTCTTCGGGACTTCTTATATGATGTTTCATTTTGCCTAAAATGTTCTTTTTCTAGCCCACTAGCCCATTCCTTTTTATCCTTTAGGCCTCAGCTTAAGTCACTTCCTCAGAGATGACTTCTCTATCCAAATCTAAAGTCATTTTCCTCTGTTATTATCCTCTCACAGTAACTAGTTCTTTCCCTTCCATAGTAAGCATAAAAACTATAGAGTGAATCAAAAATCAGTAAATGAATGGGATTACCCACAACCATACAGCTAACACACAAAAGATCTACCCAATCTCAATTTTTAATACATAATAATAATGTCCCCACAACTCATCTCAAACTAATGTAACTATGTTTAATATTTAGATTTAATAATCCTTATTATAAAAGGATATGGTAAAGTTTCAAGACATCTTAAAATGTAAAATTACAAGTACCAGAATACTAAGAAATGTAACATAAGTTCTGGATTTTTGAAAAAGTTATAATTTCAACACTTCTCAAGATATTTCTAAAACACTTTAATATGAATAAACAGAGACCACTAATTTAGCAGAGTTCCACATTTTAAATAATACAATTTCTTGGAATGAAACATAGATAAAAATTTCCAGAAAAAGCAGCAATTTATATTCGTAAAACAGCCCACAAAAACCTATTTAACAATGGTTACATAGGCCTTAGTACTAATAGCACAAACCTGAGTTCTGGGTCCAAAAAGCAGGACTCTAATGAAAGAAGGTTGAAGATAAAAAAGAGAAGAGCTCATCTGAGTCCCTCAGTAATCAACTTGTTTTTGGACTCTGCCACATTCTAAGCCTCTTTTCCCCAAGCCCAGACTAATGCATTCAACAAGGGACACAGTATGAAGTGGGAGAAGGAAAAAAGTCGTATTTATTAAACACTTGACAACAAGTACAGTGTTGGGCATATCACATTTCACATACTTCCACCAATCCCACAATGCAGTTACCATCATCTTTTGTTTCCCAGAGAGTGTTTAACCCTAAGCCTATACTCTTTCCACTATTTCTTAAGCAACCTACTCTAATTAAATTATCGTATAATTAACTGTTTAATGTACTGTCCACAAAGAGTTAAGACATGTCTGCATTTTTCACCAGTTTTCATATAAAGAGCTCAAAATCTCTTGGGAGAATGGATGACTGAATCAATGAATGAGTGAATAAATGACCAAAATAAACTCAAGTATCATCTCCTCTGTGCTTTCCTAACCATTCTAAACTACAATGATTATTCTTCCTGTGGAATGACACTGATTCTCTCTACTTGTGCTATTTAATACAATAGTCACTAACTAAAATTGAAGCTATTAAACACTTGAAAGTGGTTAGTCTGAATTGAGATATAGTATAATACCTAACAGATGGTGAGACTTAGTATAAAAAATAGAATGTAAAGTATTTCAATAACTTTTATATGTATAACATGTTGAAATGAAAAAAAAACACATTGAAATGTTAAGTTTTTTATATATGGGGTTAAATAAAATATATTACCCAAATTAATTCTACTTATTTTAGTGTGGCAATTAGAAAATTTTAATTTAATAATTAGAAAATTGCAATATATTTTTACTGAACAGCACTGATCTATACCATAAATCCATACATACCAACTTATGTATTATCATTTTATAACATCTCTTTTGTTATTTAAATATTCATGTTTGTGTGTTTCCCTAAAATGAAGTGTTCCTAGACTTATATTACAATATGAACTGGAATATACTTTTTAAAACAGCTATATTAAGTTATAATTCACCCACTTAGAGTGTACAATTCAATGACTTATAACATATTCACAGGATTGTGCATCCATCATCATAATCAATTTCAGAACATTTTCCTTAGACAAAACAGAAACTCTGCACCTCTTACCCATCATCCCCCAATCCTCCCATCCAACTGGCCCCAGGGAAACATTAATCTACTTTCTAGCTCTATAGATTTGCTTATTCTGGACACAACATATAAATGGAATCATATGGCTTATTTCACTTAGAATAAAGTTTTCCAGTTTCAACCAAGTTATAGTAGGTTTTGATTTATGTATGATTTCTTTTGATTACTCAATAATATTCCATTTTATGGGTATACCACATTTTGTTTCTCTGTTCATCATCTGATGGACATTTGGGTGTTTCTACTCTGGCTATTAAAAATAATGAAGCCAAGGACATTGGGATATATCTAGGAGTTAAATTACTGGATCATATGGTAACTCTATCTTTAACTATGTGAGGTACTACCAGGTTGCTTTCCAAAGTTTATGAGGGTTCCAATTTATCCACATCCTCACAAACACTTGATATTGACTTCTGATTCTAGCCATCCCAATGGATATAAAGTTGTATTTCACTGTAGTATTTAGATTTTCCTGATGGCTAATGATGTTAAAATCTTTTCATGTGTTTATGGACCATTTGTATATTTTCTTTGTAGAAATGTCTGTGCCAATTTTTAATTGAATTACTTTGTCTTTCTTATCATTAAGTTGTTAAGATTTTTTTATATTTTCTGGGTACAAGTCCTTTATCGGATATATGATTTACAAATACTTTCTCCCTTTCTGTGGATTGTCTTTTCTCTTTCCTGATGCTGTTTTGAAGCATAAATGTTTTTCTTTTTGATAATGTTCAATTTATTTATTCTTTTGTTGCTTCTGCTCTTGATGTGACATCTAAGAAGCCACTGTCACAAAGATTTACTCCTTTCTCCTAAGAGTTTTACAGTTTTAGCTCTTACACACAGGTCTTTAATCTATTTTGAGATAATTTTTGTATATGGTGTGATGCAGTTCAACTTCAATGCTTTTGCATGTGGATAGCCATTTGTCCCAGACTGTGGAAAAGATTATTCTTTTCCAACTTGCCTTGGTACCCTTTTCAAAACCAACTGACCATAAATGTTAAGGGTTTATTTTTAAATTTTCAAATCTGTTTCACTGCTCTGTCTATCCTTATGTCAGTTGCACACTGTCTTGATTATTGTAGCTTTGTACTAAGTCTTGAAATTGGGAAGTAGAAGTTCTCCAACTTTTTTTTTTCCAAGATTTTTTTGGCTATTCAGGATCTGTTAAGGGTTGAATTTGGATCCCCCCAACCCAAAACAAAAAAGTTATATGGAAGTTCTAACCCTGAGTACCTCCGAATGTGACTTTAGAAACAGGGGCTGTGGAGGTAATCAAGTTAAAATGAGGTTATTCAGGTGGCCCCTAATCCAATCTGACTGGTGTCCTTATCATAAGGGGACCTTTGCACACAGAGACAAACACATACAAAGGGAAGTCAATGTGAAGACACACAGGGAGAAGACATCCAGGTGAATGAAGTGATGCATATACAAGCCAAGGAATGCCAAGGACTGTTAGCAAATACCAGAAACTAGGAAAGGCAAGGGAGGATTCTTCCCTACAGCCGTCAGAGAGCACATCACCCGTCCAACACCTTGATTTTGGACTTCTAGCTTCTGGAGCTATGAAACAATAAACTTTTGCTGTTTTAAGCCACCTGGTTTTGGGTACTTTATGTCAGCCCCAGAAAACTAATACAAGATCCCTTATATTTCCATATGGATTTTAGGATCAGCTTATCAATTTCTGCAAAAAGGCAGTTGAAATTTTGATAGGGACCACACTGTGAATTAGAGGAGAATGCCACCTAAACAATATTAAGTCTTCCAATCCATGAACATGGAATGTCTTTCCATTTATTTAGGTCTTCTTTAATTTCTTTCAACAATGTTTTGTAATTTCCAGAGTATAAGTTTTGTGCTTCTTTCATTCAATTTATTACACAATTAAATTTATTGTTAAATTTGTTAAGTATTTTACTTCTTTTGATGCTACTGCAAATGCAACTGATTTCTCATAATTTGCTAATTTCTACTGTATAAAAACACAACTTTTTTTTTACATTGATTATCTTGCTGAACTCATTTATTAGCTATAATAGTGGATTAATAGTGGATTTCTTGGACTTTCTACACACATCTGCAAACAGAGATAGTTTTACTTCTTTCTTACCAATCTGGATGCCTTTTCTTTTTCTTGCCAAAGTGCCCTGGCAAGAACCTCAAGTACAATGTTGAAGAGAAGTGGCAGAAGTGTATACCCTTATCTTGCTTCTGATCTTAGGGGAAAGCATTCAGTCTTTCATCATTAGTATAATGTTTGCGCATGGTTTTTTCATAGCTGCACTTTATCACGAAGAGGAAGCTCCTTCCTAGTCCTCACTTGTTAAATATTTTTATCAATGGAATGTACTTTTAAAAGTCTCTGCACTTTACACAATATGTAGCTTGTTAATGCTCTGTGGTATACTGAATGACTAAAACCAGTATCAAGTACAACTTGCCAAAAAAAGGTCTGGGGTGTTTTTTTATCTAGAGGAAAATATAAATACTGGTTTATTCTGATAATTTAGAAGATATCCTCATTAAGAATATTTATGTTGTCAAACTAACTTGATCACTAGTTTTTTGTTGTTGTTTTATTTTGTTTTGAACATACTCAGGGTATCACCAATTTAAGTATCTAAGAGAAGGTGGACCATGAGTCATTTAGTTGCCAAATGACTCTGAGAATAAAGACTTAATTTAAAAACAAATCTGCCTCAGTTGGTTAAGCACCTGACTCTTGGTTTTGGCTCAGGTCATGATCTTAGGGTCACGAAATCGAATCCCGTCAGACTCCGTGCTCAGCACGGAGTCTGCTTGGAATTCTCCCTCTCCCTCTCCCTGCTTGCTCTTTCTCTCTTTCTCTCTCTCTAAAGTAAATAAACAAAATCTTTTTTTTTTTTTTAATTTAAGAAACAAATCTATGCGGGGGTGCCTGAGTGGCTCAGTCAGTTAAGAGTCTAACTCTTGATTTTGGCTCAGGTCATGATCTCAGGGTCATGAGATTGAGCCCCACATTGGGCTCTGGGTTGAGTATAGAGTCTGCTTAAGAATCTCCCTCTTCCTCTCCCTCTACTCCTCCCCCTCTGCTCACATGCTCACTAGTGCGCACGCGCTCTCTCAAAAAAAAAAAAAAAAACTATGCCACATGGCAGTTTTAAGAAAGGAATTGTTTACACAGAGATCAAAATAATAGTATGCCTCAATAAAGGTTTCAGAATGACTGCTAAGACACATTTACAAATTCTCTACCATAGAAATAAATGTAACCTAAAAATCAAATTTGTTTTGACAAAACTCAAACTTTATGATAACTCAGCAGGAGAGCAATTTCTATCAGTGAAATAAACAATTATCATCCCAATATCTTATTTACTAAATACACAGAAATACTGAATACAGAAGTATGGAAATACCCATTATTCACTAGCAATTATTTAAAACAAATAAGGAACTGCTTAGCTTCTATTCAAGGTGTTACCCTGAAGGACCCTTGTTCATCCCTCTATCTTACCCAGTCCTAACTTTAAAAATAGACAAGCATTTCTTACACTGCAAATGGTTACACTGCAAAGGGCTCCTCCATCTACTCTTAAGAAAAAACAAAAATCAAATAGTAAGATACTAGAAAACAATACTTTTAAAGTAATACATAGCAGTTAAGAAACACATGCTTCTCTGTCCAGAAATTCTGTGACAGATACTGAAGAACTGAAGACATAATACTTTAAAGACTCAAACAGTGGGGCGCCTGCGTGGCTCAGTCGTTAAGCAGCTGCCTTTGGCTCAGGTCATGATCCCAGGGTCCTGGGACTGAGCCCTGCATCGGGCTCCCTGCTCTGCGGGAAGCCTGCTTCCCCCCTCCCCATCCCCCTGCTTGTGTTCCCTCTCTCCCTGTGTCTCTCTGTCAAATAAATAAATAAAATCTTTTAAAAAAAAAAAAGACTCAAACACTTACTGGAGAGAGAACTCAAACACAACCTAAAGTAAGAAATGATTTTAAATATATAACAAAGCAGAGAGTGCATAATACATCATATGTAAAGGAATGAAATACATTTCATAGTAAGTGCCACAACTCTTCTCTCACCATCTTCTTACACATATAACATTTGGTCTTAAACTACTTGGTGGTATTTATTGATTTTAAAAAACACTGAGCATATAGAATGAAGTAAGCACTTTTTTTTTCTTTTTTACATTTTATGCTCTTCAAATGATAGTTATTCTAGGTTATTCATTAAGCTCCCTTATGTAAATCTGCTTCTGCCAGAAAGTTACCAATAATGATTGAAAAGGTCCAAGTGTATTGTTTATTCTTGTTTATATTATTTCCCTACAATACACTGTAAGGAATAATAGAGAACAGTGAATTAAAAGCATATAAAACATTTGAGGGTTATTAATAATGTTCCATAACTGTAATATAGGCAAGCTACTATCCTAAATGATTTATAGCACACAGAATTTTAGTAAAAAAATACTTTTTATAGATGAGGAAACTGAGGCACAGTTAAGTAACAGTTAAATAACTTGTCAAGGGTCACAGCTAGTAAATGGGCATATTCAGAATCTGAATGAAAGAACTTATTCCAGAGCCCAAGCTCTTACTTTATACGTTACCACCTCCTCAACTGTTTTTAAGCTCCCTAAGTCAAAATAATGATAGTAATCTCAGGTTTCTTCTTTTAATGATCATAATTCACACTTGAGCATACTCCATTGAAAGAGGACATCAAAAGCCATGACAGTCTTCTCTAAAAATTGTGTTAGGTCAATTGGACATCTACATACCAAAAAAAAAGAAAAAGGAAAGAAAAGAAACTAAGCTTATACCCTCCACAAAAATTAACTTGAAATGGATCATAGACCTTAAAGTAAAACGGAAAACCTATAGAGCTTCTAAAAGATAACAGGAGAAAACCTTGGGTTTGGTGATGACTTTTTAGAAACAGCACCAAAATCACAATCCATGAAAGAAACTGGACTTCATTAAAAATAAAAAATTATGTTTTGCCAAGGATACTATTAAGAGAGTGGAAAGATAAGCCACAGACTGTAAGAGGATATCAGCAAAACATGTACCTTACTAATAAAGGACTTACGTCCCAAATATACAAAGAACTCTTAAAATTCAAGAATAAGAAAACAACATGATTAAAATTAGGCAAAAGACATGAACAGACACCTCATCAAAGAAGATATACAGATGGCAAATAAGCATATGAAAAAAATATTCAACATTGTATGTCACTAGGGAATTGAAAATCAGAACAATGAGTTACTGGAGCACCTGGGTGGCTCAGTTGGTTAAGCATCTGACTCCTGGCCTAGGCGCAAGTCATGATCTCAGGGTCACAGGATCAAGCTCTGAGACCAGCTCCACGTTCAATGGGGAGTCTGCTTGAGATTCTCTCCCCCTGCCCCTCGCTCGCTGCCCCCACTCACGTGCGCTCGCTCTCTCTCACAAATAAATAAATCTTAAAAAAAAAAAAACTACATACACAAAAAATACAATGAGTTACCATTGCAAACCTATTAGGATAACTAAAATCCAAAACACTGGCACCACCAAAGGCTGGTGAGAATGCAGAACAAGAGGAACTCTCACAAACTGCTGATAGGAATGCAAAATTGTATGGTCATTTTTGAAAGACAGTTGGGCAGTTTCCTACAAAACAAAACATATTCTTACCATACAATACAGCAATTGCACTCATAGATATTTATGCATGTGAGCTGAAAACATGTCTACTCAAAAACCTGCACACAAATGTTTATAGTAGCTTTATTCATATTTGTCAAAATGTGGAAGCACCCAAGATGTCCTTCAATAAGTCTAAGGATAAACAAACCTTGGTATAATCATACACTGGAAAATTATTCAGCAATAAAAAGAAATGAGCTTGAGCTATCAAGGCACAAAACACATGGAGGAACCTCTGCATACTGCTAAGTCAAAGAAGGAAGTCTGAAAAGGCTATATACTGTATGACGCCAACTATATGACATTCGGGAAAAGACAAAACTGTAGAGATACTTTAAAAGACTAGTGGTTGCAGGGATGGGGGGGATAAGAATGAATAGGGGGAGCACAGAGGATTTTCAGGACAGTGAAACTATTCTGTATGATATTGTGCAATGGTGGATATATAACATCTAACATTTGTCAAAAGCCACAGAACTACCCAACAAAAAGAGAGCCTAATGGCAATTAGGAATAATAAACTATAGAGTCCGGTTAGTAACAATGTATCAATATTGGTTCATCAATTTTAACAAATGCTACCAAACAATGCAAGATGTTCACAATAAGGGAAACTGTGTGGGGAGGGAGGGAGTGAGTATATGAGAATTCTCTGTACTTTCTGTCCAGTTTTTCTGTAAACTGGAAATTGCTTTAAGAAATAAAATCTAGAAGGAAGGGAGGGAGGGAGGGGGGAAAGGGAAAGGGGAAAGAAAAGAGGAGAGGGGAGGGGAGGGGAGGGGAGGGGAGGGGAGGGGAGGGGAGGGGAGGGGAGGGGAGGGGAGGGGAGGGGAGGGGAGGGGAGGGGAGGGGAGGGGAGGGGAGGGAAAAGAAGCATTATAGCACAATGACCCTAAGCCACTAGAGTGTGTATCACTTGGAAAATTAATTCGTTATTAAAAATTTGAGGGGATAGCATGGTTTGAGTTTTTATTTTGCTTTGTTTTTGTTATCTCATTACACGTGCCTAGCCCCCATGCCAAATCTAATAAAAATTAGGGAGTAGGACCCTAAGTCATGCATGTTTACAAAAACTCCCAAATGATTCCACTGTCAACATGATGCAAAAGAGCCTTTTAACTTTTGAGGTAAACAGACTGGTTTGGTTGCTGCTTTGTACTAAGCTAGCACATGACACATCTTCTTTGCACCCCAGTTTTCCTGAAATGTAAAACAAGAGGGTTAAACTTGACAGATAAGAGCATGAACCAGAATATTAGGGTCACTTTCAGTTCAAAATTTCTTTCTGCTCTACATGAATGTAGTTTGAACTTAAAATGATTTCTAAACCACATAACTCCTTTACTTACAAAAGACCTTTAAAACTACAACTAAACTGCCTTACCTGATTAAATAAACCAATGCTTTTTCTATCACAATTCCCTCTTCACAAAAACAGGAGCATTTAGTCTTTTGCAACTCTTTGAGGTATTCGAAAAGAACACAAGAGTGTAAGTTAAGAATCCGAGATAACCATAAGAAATCAGATACTCTCAAGAAGGCAATCCAGTAGATAGGCTGCCATTATTTCCTAACATTCACGTGAGCAAAGACCAGCACACATTAAACCCAATGCCAGCACGGTTCAATTTCCTTGTCTTAAAATTGGCTTACTATCATGCTGAATGTCAAAAATCTCTTCCTAGAAAACTAAAATTTAATCATCTACCTTCAATACCTAGTACATAAAGCAGCACCTGTATACCACATAACATGTATGTAGTGGACAAGCAAGTATTTTTCAATTAATTTATAGCAATCTAATAGTTGTTCAACATTTACTGTATGTCAGGCACTAGCTGAGCAATGGAATAGAACAGTGAACGAAATCAAGTCCCTGTCCTCATGAACTTTATTTATACTCTAGCAGGAAAGACAAACTAATACATACCAAGTGGCAATAAATGCAATTTTAAGAAATAATGAAAGGTAAGGCGTGAGGTATTTATTGACTGAGAGGGACCATAAGAGAGCCTTCTCAAACAATGATGAAAATGTTTTGTACTTTGCTTGATCTGAGTTGTATACTTAGCCTTTATGCAATCTGCTGTATGTAAGTTAAAACTCGAAGTGTTTTTTTAAGTTTGCTAAAAGCAACATCTACAAGACCAACCCCACCCAGCTCCAATGATGATTTCCTCTTGATTACCACAATATAATTAAAGGTCAAGGGAGTTTATTTATTTCACTTCCAAGTTTATGTCACTTCCCTATGCCTCAGGCTGCTCATCTATAAAATAGTGTTAACAAGAGCTATCTCACAGGTTATAAATGAATTAACCTATATATTGTGCTTAAAACAGCAGCTGGCACATAAAAAAGCACTAGACAAGTGACTACTACTACTGTTACCTCTTCTACTGCTGCTGCTAGGAATCCTACCCAGGGCTGGCACCTAGGTACACACAAATAGGCAAACTAATCCAGTAAAAAAAAAATACAGATAGCAAACAGCTAATGGCAAGAGTAACAATCTATTTCTGTTACCATTTACACCCAGACTAACTCAGTACTTAACACATTCTATCTAAAAATCCTTCCTTATAAATGTACAATTAGAACAGATTATATGATACTTAATGGATGGCAGAAAGTATTCAATTAAAATCAAATTCTCAAGTACAGAGGGGAAAAAATGCCTATATATGACAAGGGGGGAAGTTGGTAATTAAGGCCAATCAAGTTCTTTTCAATGGGCTTAGCTAGTTTCACTTTGATGAATGCCCAACTCTCCCCAAAAGGAATCTTTGAGCCTCTTCACTTTATCTAGGTGATAATTCAAATCAATATTTTAACCACTACATGTACCTACTACAGACCTAATATTTCCTTAGTTATAATTAGAGGATGTAAAAGTAGTTTGAGACTTAATTCCTGTCTTGGCAGACTAGTTAGGAAGAATCTAACACAAAAGCAATTAATCCATTCAATCAACAAACACTTCTTGAAGGAATATTCAGTGCCTGGTTCCAGGCCTGGCAAAAGGTTGGTTTTTCAAGTCTACTAAGGGGAATATTGTTAAATGGATAAAACTGCCCAACAGGTATGTTAAGTACAGCAAAAGCTGTAGAAGGTACGAAGAAAGCAAAGAGGAGAATCTGAAATTGTCAAAACCTTCAAGTAGGCAGGTACTTTATGCTATGATAAGAAAGGGTCTTACACTTTATTTTGTAAGGAATGAACAGTAAATAAAAGATTCATGCAAAAGGATATATGGTCAGACTCCTGAATATTTACCTGGGGTGGGAGAGAAGGGTAGAGAATACTAGATCAGTTTTGGTTCAAGGGTAGGCAAAGCTTTTCTGTAAAGGGCCAGACGGTAAATATTTTAGGCTTTGCAGGCCATGTGGGCTCTGTTGCAAATATGCAACTCTGTCTTTGTAGCATAAAAGCAGCCACAGACAACAAATACCTAAACTAATGAGCAAGGCTGTATTCCCATAAAACTTGATCTACAAAAACTGGCAGCTGGCCTGTGGGCTATCGTTTGTGAACCCCTGTCTAAGCAGAGTAATAAGGCCCTAACTAAAGTGAGGGCTATAAAAATGGAAAGGAATAGACATTCCAGAGATATTTAGGGATGGGGCAGACTTGAAGAATGACTACAGGTAGAGAATTAGGTATAAGGAAGAAAAAACTCTGATTCCTAGGAACAAACCCAAGGATCTCTCTCTATGGATGATGGTCCCATTTACCAAGATAGAGAATGGGAAGAAGAGCAATAATTGAAGTTTCATTTTGTTTAAAGAAGGAGAGAGGGTGAGGACAGAAAATTATTTCAATTTTAATGTTCAGTTTGAAGAAGATTGGAAGCATCTAGGTAGAAATTCCAGCAGGTCTGGAATTCTGAAGAGAACTGGGCTAATAAATAATAAAGATCTGGGTTCATTACAGTAGTAGTAAAGATCACTGAGGGAGAAAGACGGAGGGAAGACTAAGAACAAAGGGATGAGGTACAAATACTAACCCTGAGGGAGGGCCCTCCCCTCTCCCCCCACCTACAGGAAAGACTGAGAGGAAACAATCTGAGAGACAGAAGAGCAGTTTCAGTGAAGTGGAGTACTAAGTGTCACTGCAGCCAAATTTAACTACAGGATATAGTATCTGTGAGGAGGAAGAAATTAGTGGGCCAAAAACTGAAAAAGTCTAATAGGATTTAGGGTACTCTAGGCAGAAAGAACATAAACAGATGCACAATGGTTAAAAACAAGTGACAGCCCAGAGTAGGTAAATCCATAGAGACAGAAAGCAGATTGGTGGTTGCCAGGGGCTTGTGGGAGGAGGGAATGGAGAGTGGCTGCTAATGCGTACAGATTTTTCTTTTGAGGTGATGAAAATGTTTTGGAACTTGATAAGGGTGTTGGTTGTACACTGTGAACGTAAATGCCATTAAATTGTATACTTTTAAGTGGTTCTTTTTGTTGTTGTTCATCTCAATTGGAAAACAACAGGGAGAAAAATCAGTGAGCAAGCAGAGAACAGAACACTGGGAAATAAAACTGAATAGACTGTGAGAAATGAGATTATTAAAAGGCTTCAAGAAAGGCAGAAAACTTAATCAGATTAAAATAGCCAGCAGAAGACAATTTTAAGCATCTCTTCTAGTTTTCTTAACTAGAATGGGACATAGCTCAACTGTTTAATTAGGGAACCCAATCTTCATTTACATGCGGAAGCTGTAACTGTAAAAGAAAGAAGATAAAAGCTGCTGTAGGTATAGCACAGCTACCCAGTGGAGTGGATAT
Source organism: Eumetopias jubatus (assembly GCF_037043125.1). Classification (NCBI taxonomy): domain Eukaryota; kingdom Metazoa; phylum Chordata; class Mammalia; order Carnivora; family Otariidae; genus Eumetopias; species Eumetopias jubatus. The sequence continues at coordinate 64,682,161 of NW_028274807.1, forward strand.
AATGCTTTATCATTAGTAAGGGTTTTTAAAAAGTATATGATTGGGTAATTGAAAAAAGCACTATACTAAATGTGGGAGACTGAATGCAAAAGTTCTGCCAACTTTTCAGGTCTCCCTATTTACACCCTTTGCAAAGTGACTTTGTAGTCTTTCCCCACCTCTTGAATCTGAACTGGACCGATGACTTGTTTGGCCAATGGAAAGCCATGAAAATGACAGTTTGCCAGTTTTGAGTACGGCCCTCAAGAACTCCTATATGCTTCCATACCCCCTCTCATAGAAATATGTTCTGCCACCGTGAAACAAGTCCAAGCCAGTGTGCTGGATACCTAAAGACACGCTGCACAGTTCCCGTTAGCCCAGCTGACATGACACCCAGCCAACCACCAGACATGAGAGTGAGACTACCCTGGCCAAGCTAGTTTTGGCCAATCTGCCAGCTAAGCCACAAGAAATATGAGCAAACCCATATAAGATCACTTAAGCCTGGCCCAGATCAGCAGAACTACCCAGTTGACCCAAAGACTCATGAGCAATAAAAAATGTGGTTGTTTTAAACTAAGTTTTGGAATGGTTTGTTACTTATCAATAGCTAACATACACTAATTATAATAGTGATGACAGGAAAAGACCATTAATTTGGCATAAAAGCTAGATTTATACTAATTTGTTCACTGTGGTTTGGGTTTTATAGATACACACATATAACTTAAAGAGAAAAGGAAAACCTAATTATTAAATTCCTATGATTGGGAATCTGAAAACTGATCTAAACCAGCACACTACCCTTTCCCCTAAAATTACAGCAACTTAAAACCATTAAAAACATAAACATAATCTTTGATAACATGATGTGTCTTTGAAAAACTATCACATGATAGCAACTGACTGTACTTAGAGGAGAGGTATTTTTATAACTAAAATTGGAGTTTTTAGGGTTTTTTGTTGTTGCTGTTGTTTAAGTAAGGAAATTCTCCAAGAGTTTCTAAATTTTCCAAGTGCTACTATTGTGACTTTCAATTTTCAGAAGCATGATACCATAAGAGCAACTTTTAAATACAAGACAATCAAACCTTATTTACAAGTCAAAAATAAAAAATACTAAGCCACATTCATGCAACACCTCCCACAAATACTACAATCATTTTCTCAACTAGCAGGCATCTAACATATTTCAACAAATGACAGAGACTTCATCTCTTTTCCTTTTAACAAAAAACTAGCAGTGCTATAATTGTCAAATCACTGACCTATCACTGCCAATGCCAGCTCTACCTGTTGCTAAGAGGATAATTCTGTACGCAAAGCAAGAAATAAAGCACTCATGAATCATTTGCATTTGGTATGATTACAGACATGGAGAGACTCACATATAGGAAGTACTTTTTTAAGAAAGACAATGAAAACTTTAATAGCTTTTAAAATCATTCCTGAATTTAACATGGTCTTTCTGCTAAAGTAGTTATCAATAAAAGTAAAATCTGTTTTTATGGCATTTAAAACAAGTCAAAATTCCTGTATGAGTTTAGCAGCAATGAACTTTAAAAGTTTTTTTTTTTTTTTTTTTAGATTTTATTTATTTATTTGAGAGAGAGAGAATGAGAGAGAGCACGAGAGGGAAGAGGGTCAGAGGGAGAAGCAGACTCCCCGCCGAGCAGGGAGCCCAATGCGGGACTCGATCCCGGGACTCCAGGATCATGACCTGAGCCGAAGGCAGTCGCTTAACCGACTGAGCCACCCAGGCGCCCAGCAATGAACTTTAAACACCATTAACACACCCAGGGACATTTTCAAAAGAAAACAATTTAGTTTACTATTCTTAAACATACTAACTGCTTCTCTCCTTTATTAAGGGGGTCTGTGGGTGTTAGAGAGGTTTAATGGCAAGGGCTACCTTACAAGTGTACTCCTACATTCACAAAAGCTAGAAAACAGGATTTTCCATTCATTAATGCTTTCTTATACCAAAATGGTACAATTCAACAGGACTCTAAATGTTTAAAAGAATAATATAATTTATTTGATAGAAAGAAGAAAAGAATGACTAAATTGATGGTTATCAAATATCCTAAATAATTTCACTCTCTATTTTAAGAGTATAAGTCTCAAATAAAAAGGTGAATAAGGGGGGGTTCCAGGGTGGAACAGTCAGCTGGACGTCTGACTCTTGGTTTCAATCAGCTCCAGTGGTGATCTCCAGGCCATGGGATTGAGCCCCAGGTCAGGCTCTGCACTCAGCGAACAGTCTGCTTAAGACTCCCTTCTCCCTCACCCTCTGCCCCTCCCTCCCATGCACACTCTCTCTCAAATAATACGTAGATCTTAAAAAAAAAAAAAAAAAAAAGTGAATTAGGGCTTTCTCAGACCATGGCACAAACCTAACTTCCTGCCCTCCAAGTATTGCCCTGCGTTAAATTATAGGCTACAGAGTAGTTTTGGTACTAAGCCTGCAATATTCAAGAGCCTCACCAAGTTACATTAATTTCCTGTCCTAACACAGCTAGTCTACAACAACCCCTACCCTCCTACACACACATACACACACAAGTATAATATCCGATAGCATAATTCTAGGTCATCTTTTACCCTCCCTCTTTTAAAAATAATTTTTAGTATTCAATCCAAAAATTAAGTGCTTACAGAATCACCTCAAGAAATACAGTGTTTCCAAATACCTCTAAGAGAAACCTTCCCTAAGCAGCTATACCAACCAACCAACCTACACCAGGGAAGTAAATCTCCTTGTTATATGCTATAAATTCTCACTGCCCTCCTAGATATAGAAAATCTATGGTATGACTCTATTTGAATTTATTCCTTTTTCAAACACAGTAACACCCCTCTAATCACAAAGACTACGAGGAACATGAAGCTTATAAAATCAAAACCCTGAAGACAGAAAATAATTAACAGCTAACATTTATTGAATCTACCCACTCTGTGCCAAGCTATGTTTTTCAGGGATTACACCATTTAACCTCCACAATAGCTCTGTGAGGTAAATACTATTATCATCATTTTAAAGATGAAGAAAGCCAAGTTTTGAAAGTAAGTCATTTTGTTCAAGTTCAGAGTTAGTAAATGTTGGGAGTTAGGATTCTGAAGCAACCTAACTACAAAACTCTACGTTTTTGAAGTGAAACACAGCAGTAGAAAACCATATATATAACAGACTAAGCTTTATGGAAGCAACCCCCCAGATCTTCCTCATAACCTATGGATTAAAATTAGTAATTTCACTCAGAGCACAATCTTAACAATTGGTAATATGGATTTCCCAGTTCAGAGTTACTTAGGTACAGCACACAATTGAAGGAACAAGTGGTATGACTGCTAGGACCAACCACATGAATGAGTTGGGTGGTAGGGGAGTAGATGTGCACAAAGATGAAATTGATTATTAAGAAGCTATAACATGATTAAAAGGCCCTAAGCTGTTATATTTTAGAATGAGGCTATTCTAAATACTGCAGTAGAACAGTAAAGTAACTGATATTCATGACAACTGAAGTATCATATGAAGGTATCAAAAATCATATTCAGTATTATCTAAAATGTATCTTTTAAAACAAGTTTCACAAAAAGGCAAACAAAAAGTCTGAAATCATTTCTCTAGAAAGTTTAAAATGATGTTATTTCCTCATCTCTCCATTCAATCTTAGTCTCCCTCTCCTCTTCTTCCTTAGAACATAAACATTCTCAAATTCCTGTGTTTTTGGCCACTCTGCCAGCTTCATAGGTAAGATTCTCAAGAAGTAGCCAAACCTCACTATATTCCATTTCCTCACCTATACTCTCTCTCTCTTTTTTAAGATTTTATTTATTTATTTGACAGAGACACAGCAAGAGAGGGAACACAAGCAGGGGGAGTGAGAGAGGGAGAAGCAGACTTCCTGCTGAGCAGGGAGCCCAATGCGGGGCTTGATCCCAGGACCATGGGATCATGACCTGAGCCGAAAGCAGATGCTTAACGACTGAGCACCCAGGCGCCCCTCACCTGTACTCTTTGCTAACAGCTTCTGCACCCAGCTTCGCAGTTAAGCTGTTTTTGTTTAAGTCATTAATGTTTCCTTATTTCTAAATCTAATGAACAATTTTCAGGTCTTATTTGCCCTTGTAAGCAGGATTTAACATTTCAGATCCCTTTCTCCCTTCCTTCTTTAAATTCTAGTCAGTTGGGCGCCTGGGTGGCTCAGTTGGTTGGGCGACTGCCTTTGGCTCAGGTCATGATCCTGGAGTCCCAGGATTGAGTCCCACATTGGGCTCTCTGCTTGGCGGAGAGTCTGCTTCTCCCTCTGACCCTCCCCCCTCTCATGCTCTCTATCTCATTCTCTCTCTCAAATAAATAAAATCTTAAAAAAAAAATAAAAAATAAAAAATAAATTCTAGTCAGTTGCCTTTTACACCACCACTCTTCTGTTTTCCCTCTTCTGACAATTTTTTGCTGGATTCACTTTCCTCTGCCTATCCCTCAAATGCAAGAGGGTCCCTCGCAGCCTTCTTAACTGTTAAGAATTCTGAAAAGAGTATCTTAATACCCATTCAACTGTGTATGTTACACTGCTAACTCTAGCCCATACCACTTTCCTGGCAGCTTTATGCCTCCCATACATCTCCACCTGAATATTTCCAGGCCCCTCAAACCCAACATGGCCACAACTGAACTCATCTTGGAAAGCAAAAGAATAGAGCCTTGGAAAATGTAGATGTATAGGGAGTTTTATTTTGTTGGGAGTGGGGCATACTCCCTATTTTAGCATACATTTATCCACCGAGTCGTTGAGCTGGGAGTCATTTTTGACTCCTTCTCTTACCAGATAGCCAACAGATCATCAAATACTAAAGGAAGACTGTACAACCTTAATCTTGGCAAATCCACTCCCTTCTCTTTGCTCCCCCATCATTTCTCAAGAATAGCTTGCTTAGGCTCTCCCACAATATTAGTAATTGCTTGTAGCTATAGTAATACTTATCACAGAACAGGTATATTCCTTCATTAATCTGCAAACTTAGTGACAGGGGAAACCATGTCTCACTCTTTTTATCCAAAGCACCTAGGAACACACAAAAAGTAGTAAAAGTAAGTCTGGTGTAGAATCCTACGAGGCTAAACAACACATCAAAAGTTATACAATTTATTAACTGTGGAGTAGGAATTTATGTATAGTTCAACTTGCTAGCATTTTTCAATATTGAAATAACTTCCATCAAAGTACAGTAATAACCACATATGAACAGCATGCTGCATACTCAATGTGATAAAATACTCTTTTCTTGTTTATGCTTTTATATACATTTTAAATTTCCTACCAATGATCATGCACCCCTTTCATTAATTGGTGAGGAAACAGTATTTTTTTTTAATTTATTTGAGAGAGAGTGAGAGAGAGAGAAAGCACATGAGGGGGGGGAGGGTCAGAGGGAGAAGCAGACTCCCGGCCGAGCAGGGAGCCTGATGTGGGACTCGATCCAGGGACTCCAGGATCATGACCTGAGCCGGAGGCAGTCGCTGAACCAACTGAGCCACCCAGGTGCCCGCAACAGTATTTGTTAGAGTGAAATGACATGAATGAAACATCTTTAAGTTTTTAGGTCAATAGGTTGTGAAACTGAAGTCAGGGTTTGGGGGATGCATCAGGATTCTAAGAAAATATAAATCTAGGAACAAGTGGTATGACTGCTAGGACCAACCCAACTAATAAATTGGGAGGTAGGAAAGTAGATGTGCACAAATATAAAATTTCTCAATTTTTTTATTTGGAAAAATATAATTATTTTTCATTAAAAATGGTGTTTATGTTAACACGTATAAACATTATCTCTAATAAATTAATATTTTATCAATTTTTCAGTTTTAAATTCTAATGTGGAAAATATCTACAAGTGTAACCCAGATGAACAAGAGCTCTTCGGGGTCCTCAATAGTTTTTAAGAGTATAAAGAGGTCCTAAGACCAAAAAATTTGAGAACTGCCAACTTATATAGTTTGGGGAGCATGATCCCAAAGCTGGAATATCAACACATATGTTCACATAAATGTTTTAAACTTCTACACATCCAAAAATAAACATAAGCGAAGTTACAAGAAAAACTGATAATGTGGGGGAAAGTACTTCCAACATACGAGTTCAACTACTCATATATGAAGAGCTCTTTCCATCACTAAGGAAAAGATAAACACCCTCCAAAATGGAAATGAAGACTTGAAAACTTATGGGAAAACAGAATACACAGGATAATACACATGCACAATATGCATGTAGAAAAACAACCCTCAAACTTAGTAATCAAAGCAACATAAATTAAAACTAATCAGATCAATTATGATGTTTTAAAATTACAACATGTAATTTCAGTAAAAATATAGGCGAATAGGTGACCATATAAATTACTGTTAGGAACACAGTTACAGAAACAAATAATGCAACATACGTTAAGAAAAAAGAAAAAGAAGAAGATAGCAGGAGGGGAAGAATGAAGGGGAGTAAATCGGAGGGGGAGACGAACCATGAGACAGGATGGACTCTGAAAAACAAACTGAGGGTTCTAGAGGGGAGGAGGGTGGGGGGATGGGTTAGCCTGGTGATGGGTATTAAAGAGGGCACATTCTGTGTGGAGCACTGGGTGTTATACACAAACAATGAATCATGGAACACTACATCAAGAACTAATGATGTAATGTATCGTGATTAACATAACAATAAAAAATTTTAAAAAAAAGGAACATAGTTACAATTTCTTCAGAAGGCAATCCAGCAACATGGATCAGAAATCTTAAGTGTATGTACTCCTTGACCTCCATAAAAACATGTGTAAAGCTCAGCTACAAGAGTATTCATTGAAACATTATTTATAACTGCAAGAGAGAAAACTAGAAACAATTAAATGTCTACCAAGAACAGGATAATCGAATATATTACAGCATCCTATTGTATAGATATTATCTGAAGATTTAAAATGTTGTGATTTATGTGGAAGATATCTTTGATATATAGGTTTTTAAAAAGGCAGTCACGGAGGGCCTGGGTGGCTTAGTCAGTTAAGTGTCTGACTCTTGATTTCAGCTCAGGTCATGATCTCAGGATCCTGAGATGGAGCTAAGTCGGACTCTGCACTCAACAGGCAGTCCGATTCTCTCCCTCTCCTTCTGCCCCTCTCCCCCATTCCTGTGCTTTCTCTCTCCCTGGTACAAGTAATCACAAAAAGTTTATGGACTTTAGCATCAATAGACCTGGTTTAAAATTCACAACTTTTAAACTATGAACCCTGAACAAATCACTTAACCTTTCCAAAACTCTGTTTTCTTATTCACTGAATACTGACAATAATTCCTCTCTCGTGGGATTGCCATAAGGATCATGTTAAAAGTAAAAGATACATAAATACTCAATAAATGCTAATTCCTTCAAAAAGACATAGAGACATATAAACTCTAACTGAATAGCAAGTTATATGAAAATTACACTGTAAAAGAAATTACACTGTAATTATGTATCTTCTCCATGGTTAATGGCTCCTTCTCACGTTCAATTTAAATTAAATCAAACCCAAAAATACCCAAGAAAAAAAATTATTCTGCCTTTTGGGAAACCCCACACTTAGGAAAACCAGTATGAAACAAACATTTGTACCATCTCTTCATTACTAAATCTGTCCTACTTGACTTTTGTATCCTCAGGAGTCTAGCAGAGTGCCTAGCATATAATTGGTCTTAAGCACTGAATGAATAAATGTGGAGACCTTGGAACACCTAACACTCTGTCTCTCTAATAATGAGTCTCATTATCACTGTCTAAAAGCCTTCACACAAAACTGTGGTGCTAATTAACATTCAACAACAGTTTTGATTTCAAATGAGCAATCATGCAACAAGTTTCATCCACTCACTTCCTTCTTATTTCCAAAGAAATATACCCAATAACACAAAATCCCTGGGATGAATCATAAGTCACAGAGAACAACAGAGTTCTTATTTTTTTTTAAAGATTTTTATTTATTTATTGAGAGAGAGAGAGAACGGTAGAGAGAGAGCATGAGAGGGAGGAAGGTCAGAGGGAGAAGCAGACTCTCTGCTGAGCAGGGAGCCCGATGCGGGACTCGATCCTGGGACTCCAGGATCATGACCTGAGCTGAAGGCAGTCACTTAACTAACTGAGCCATCCAGGCACCCCAGAGTTCTTAAACCTTAGTCTAGCTCCCTCACTAGGATTAAAGTTACTTATAGATTTAAATTACTACCAATGGAATTCTTTTTTAAAGGTGCCTAAGGAATGCTCTGTTCAGGAATCCTGAAGTAAATCCTGTAAAATCAAAGGACTTTTATAAAAAAAACTCAGACTTCTTATTAGATAATATATGTTCACTGAAGAAAAACTATAAAATAAACATAGCAAAAAGAATAAAGTTAACATATCTGAGTAACAGATTATAAGTATAATACAGGAGTACAAGTATAAATATTTTGGAGAATATTCTCAGTTTGGCTGCAGCCAATGCAATCACACTGCACAGACTCCTTTGTAATGTACTATTTTCAGGCATTCTTATTATGAATTTATATCAATGTTAAATATTCTTTTATATAATTTTTAATCCTATTGCATGAATATCATACGATTATGGAGAAAATTAAGTAAATGTAAAGTAAGGTACGGGGAAGCACTATTTAAAAAGTATTATTATTAGTCCCAGGATTAAAATTTTCATAAAATTCATATATATCTAAATTTGTGAGCCTGTCTTTAGTTTTTTCCCTTAAAATAAAGTCCTAGAAGTAGAACTTCTGAAATTCTGCCAAACTGCCCTCCAAAAAGAACATACAAACATTTTTCTTCAGCAACACATCTCCCAAAACCCTTGTCACCAACTATTATATATCTAAGCTTTGCCGATTTGCAAGGGGTACAATTTTTTCCCATTTTGTTTTTGTGTTTTGTCAATTACACTAAAAGAAACACTTTACCTTGTTAACTATTATTTCTCCTTATGTGAACTGCTTGTGAAAATATTCTAAAGTGAATTACTCCAACATTCGTGGAGTAGTAATGTGGAATTGTGACTATTGGAATAGTCACATTAGATTTGTTTAAGGTATGTTACATAAACATGTTTATGTTACACACTTGAAAAAAGGTAGTTATATACTTTCACTCCATAATAACCCTCAACTTAGTATCTTCCACTAATATTTTAAAAACATAACACTAGTGCCCAAGTCTAAGAGGGAAAAATGGTTCAAATTAAAGTCTTTAAACTACCTAAATATGTAATATATGGTATCTCCATTAACACATTAATTTAAAAGAACAGACACTTAAGACTTAAGAAGTGACATGGAAAATGTCCATGATACATTAACAAGTGAAAAAAGAACACAGAATAGTTTGTATAGGACCACCCATTTATAATTTATATGGTGAAAATAAAACAAGTACAGAGCCGGAAGAACAAGGAACCAGTTGCTGTCCTAGGTGCTAGGGACCCAGTAATGAGCAAGATAGGCAAATTTTTTCCTGTTTTAACAAAGCAAAGTTTTACAAAGTTTTACAAAGTTTTGCAAAGTTTTTGAAATTCAACCTGGTCAGTAAGTATCCTGACTTTATTTAGATTCACTTTTAGTATTTTTTTAAAGATTTTATTTATTTGAGAGAGAGCGCACACGTGCAGAGTGCAAGCAGGGGGAGATCATGACCTCAGCCAAAATCAAGAGGCAGACAACAGACTGGGCCACCCAGGCGCCCCTAGATTCACTTTTAGTATTAAGCCACAACAGATTACAACAATAATATCTGACTACACACACTACTTTCTGAATTTTTTTTAAACTACTTTCTGGATTTTAGGGCAGTAGTTACAATACAGAAAATTTAGGAAGTTACACACAGACAAAATATACTACCTAGCGTTAATGAAATAGAAGAAAAAATGTTTTAAAACTATTTTTTAAGTCTTATTTATACCCAGAAATCTCTTTTCATTATCCAAATTTAAAGCTCAACTGGTAATATTACACTAAAAAATGCAGTTGCAGAAATTCATGATATGATCCCAATTTTGTTTAAAACCCATTTATGGCATATACAAATGTACACTCCTACTAGACAAATGTCTTGAACTAACTTAATAGTAATTTCTGGAGATAAGAGTAGAGGGAAAGTGGGCAGATGGGAATCAGAAAACTTTACACTTTTTATTCTGTATGGTTTCTATCCTGTTGGAGTATTTGTAGTAAAATAGTATCTTTATGATAAATATGAAAAATAAACACCTTTTAAAGTTTCAGTGCCAGAGAACTGGGCAATTGGTCCCATTAAAATTTCCCTATATAACACCTTAATCTCCAACTATATGGAACCCCTTGAATAAAATATCTGAGTGCTATGCAGGTATACAAAGCAATAAGGAACAGCTTCATATACTATGAGCAATTTCTGGGATTTTTTTTTTTAAGTAAAAAAATACAAAATGCTAAACACATTATAAGTTTTATCTAAGAAGAGAGAAATATGAATGTATATACATTTGTTTAATAATCAAAAACAAGGAGCGCCTGGGTGGCTCAGTCAGTTAAGCATCTGCCTTACGCTCAGGTCATGGTCCCAGGGTCCTGGGACTGAGCCCCACATCAGGCTCCTTACTCAGGGAGCCTGCTTCTCCCTCTCCCTCTGCTGATCCCCAGCTTGTGCTCTCTCTCTGGCTCTCTCTCAAATAAATAAAATCTTAAAAAAAAAAAAATAACCAGGGCACCTGGGTGGCTCAGTCATTAAGCATCTGCCTTTGGCTCAGGTCATGATCCCAGGGTCCTGGGATCGAGCCCCACATCGGGCTCCCTACTCCATAGGAAGTCTGCTTCTCCCTCTCTGTGTTTCTGCTTTCGCTATTTTTCTGGCAAATAAATAAATAAAATCTTAATAAATAAATAAATAATTAAAAAAAAAAAAAACAAAACCAAATAAAAGTGGTTAACTTTGGGGCAAAAAAAAAAAAAAAAAAAAGAAAGAAAGGTTACCTATAGGGGAGGGAGAGGATAAAAGTTGACTGTTCTGATTATACTTCATATTGTAGTTTTAGTTTGGGAACAATGTAAAAAAAATTTTTTTTAAGATTTATTTATTTGTTTGAGAGAGAGAGAGAATGCAGTGAGCAGGGGAAGGGGCAGAGGGAGAGAGAGAATCTCAAGAAGACTCCCTGCTAAGCAGAGAGCCTGATGCAGGGCCCAAGCTGAGGATCCCGAGATCATGACCCAAGCTGAAATCAACAGCCGGAAGCTTAACTGACTGAGTCACCCTGGCACCCGTGGAACATTGTAAATATTTTACATACTTATAAAACAAAATTAAATCAAAATGAAAATAAGTTACTCCCAAAAATTGACAGCAAAATGAACAAAAGAAACTATATATCAAATGGGAGGTCTAATCTCAAAAGAAATCATTTCAAATGACTTTATTATTTTCTTTAAAGATTTATTTGTAAGACAGAGTGTGTGTGTATGGGGAGGGGCAGAGGGATAGGGGAAGCAGACTCCCCACTGAACAGGGAGCCCTGATGCAGGGCTCGATCTTCCCACATCTAGGTCATGATCTGAGTCAAAACCAAGAGTTGGACGCCCAACCGATGGAGCCACCCAGGCGCCCTTCAAATGATTTAAGAATGGTAATTTGACTGTAAATCCCTGACAGAATTTATATTAAATGCAAGAATTCTTAAACTGTTTGTAGCAACCATTTTCTATAATAATCTCAAAATAACACTAATATGTATATATAAATGTTAAGTAAAGCAAGTAATGCACCACTCTCAAGATTTTTAGCATAAAAGAAAAGAGCTATAGATATAAAGCTTAAAAAAAATCAAAGGCAAAATCTAATAATACTAAACTCTTACTCCTGAAATGGTATCCGATTTGGAAATACTGGTATGAACTCATGGTGTCTTTTCTCACTTCATCATACGACATATAAGATCAACACAAAATCAGTTGCATTTTTATACACTATCAACAAACCATTTGAAAAGGATATTTAAAAATAATTCAGTTTACAACAGGAATAAATTTAACCAGGGAGGTACAAGACTTGAAAACTACAAAACATTACTGAAAGAAATTAAAGAATTAAATAAATGGAAAGACATGACATGTTCATGGATCAGAAAACTTAATATTATTAATATATCAATACTACACAAAACAATATACAGATTCAACACAACCCTTATCCAAACTCCAAAAGGCTTTCTTGCAGAAACGGAAAAGAGGATCCTAAAACTCATATGGAATCACAAAGAATTTTGAATGGCCAAAATAATCCTTAAAAAGAACTACATTGGACTACTTAAACTTCACCATTTCAAAACTTATTACAAAGCTACAGTAATCAAAACAGTGTAGTACTGGCATAAAAAAGTATATATACAGGTCAACAGAAGAGAACTGAGAGTCCATGAATAAAGCCAGGCATCTATAGGCAACTGATTATCAACAAGGGTGCCATGACCATTCAAAAAGAACAGCTTCTTCAACAAATGGAACTTGGAAAACTGGACCCTTACCTCACACCATATACAAAAATTAACTCAAAATGGATCAGGGACCTAAGTATAAGTAATAAGACTATAAAATACTTAGAAGAAAACATAGGTAAATCTGGAGTGCTTTTTTTTTTTAAGATTTTATTTATTTATTTGAGAGAGATAGCATGAGAGGGGGGAGGGTCAGAGGGAGAAGCAGACTCTCCGCTGAGCAGGGACTCGATCCTGGAACTCTAGGATCATGACCTGAGCTGAAGGCAGTTGCTTAACCAACCGAGCCACCCAGGTGCCCTTAGAGTGCTTTCTCAGATATGACATGAAAAGCACAAAAAGGACATGGATACATTTGAGTCCAAAATTTAAAACTTTTGTACATCAAAGCACACTACACCAAGAGAGCGAAAAAAAAGAACTCACAGAATGGGAGTATATATTCAAGTCATATACCTGATAAGGCCTAGTATACTGAGTATTTAGAATCCTTACAATTCACCAACGAAAAGACAATCCAATTTAAAAATGGCCAAAGAACTTGAATGGATATTCCCCCAAAGAAGATACAGAAAGGCCAACAAGCCCATGAAAAGATGCTTGTCATTAGTCACTAAGAGAATGCAAATCAAAATCACCATTTCACACCAACCAGAATGGCCATTATCAAAAAAATGGAAAACAAGGAGAGTTGGAGAGGTTGTGGGAAAAACCAGTTCCCTCATACACTGCTGGTGGGAATGTAAAATGGTACAAACACTGTGGAAAACTGATTGACAGTTCCTAAACACAGAATTACCATATGACCCAGCAATTCCACTCCTAGGTAAATACCTCCAAAAAACTGACAAGCATTCAAACAAAAACTTATACACACTATTCACAGTAGCCAAAACTCAAATATCAACTAAACCGATAAACAAAATGTAGTTTTCCATACAATGGAATATTATTCAGCCATAAAGGAATGGAGTACTGATATATACTGCAACGTGGATGACCTTGAAAACATTATGCTAAGTGAAAAAAACCAGACACAAGGGGCGCCTGGGTGGCTCAGTTGGTTAAGTGTCTGCCTTCAGCTCAGGTCATGATCCCAGCGTCCTGGGATCAAGCCCCTCATCAGGTTCCTTGCTCTGCAGGGAGCCCACTTCTCCTTCTCCTCCCTGCTTATACTCTCTCACTGTCTCTCCTTCTCTCTCTCTCAAATAAATAAAATCTTAAAAAAAAAAAAAAGAAGCCAGACACAAAAGAACACATATTGTATGACTCTATTTATATGAACTGTCCAAAACAACAGAATGGTGATTGCCTGGGTGGCTCATTCAGCTAACCGAATGACTCTCTTTCCCATGTTGGGCTCGACGTCGAGGCTACTTATAAATAAATAAATAAGTAAATAAATAAATAAATAAATAAATGTTCAAATGGTCACTTTTATGTTATGTATATCTCACCACAATAAGAAAAATCCAACACACACACATATGCATACAGACCCTAGTTCTGTCCACTAAAAGGGCCTAGAAACAACAATCAACCCATAGCAACAAAGATCCAGACCTTGGTCTTTAAATACTATCACTAATAGGAATCAGAACCCCTTAGAGAAGTAACTGATTGTGGATCTAAGGCAGGTGATGCATGAGACTAGCATGAAACATCCTGTTATACTAGAAAACAGAACTACCAAGATTACTGAGGTTATATCTACGGATACAGGAGCCAACATGAAGGGGCTCCCACTGGCTAAAACGGGACAACTTGAAAATTAAAAAGAATACTACAATGGAATAAAATATCAAACATATTCAAAACCAGGGGTTCATACAGATACAAAAAATTAAAATTAAACAATCTCACTGGCCACCTCTATCAAATAGTAGGAAAAGACTCTGCTGTTCTTCAGAATAATCATATAATTGACTGAGGTTAAAAAGTTCTTTTTTATAGAACTCCAGCATATAAAACAGAAGAATGATAGAATATCACCACCACTAGATATAATGATCTAGATCCCAGTCAGCAAACTTTTATCAACGACCAGACAGTAAATATTTTAATCTTTACAAGCCATACAGCATCTGTATTAACTACCAATTTTGCCTCTGTAGCATAAAAGCAGCTACCGACAATACATAACAGAACTATCATGGTCACATTACAATAACATTACAATAAACTTTTATTTACAAAATAAGGAGCAAATCGGATTTGGCCTGTGGGCTATACTTTGCCAATCCATGATCTATACAATGATCATCAATGACTGATAAACCATTAGATGAAAGGCTAATGGGGAACGTTACAGTGGATGGTAAACCAGGCTGACAAGAATACACCCCTGCTGCGATCAACTGTAACATCACAAAAAGAGAGTCAGAATCTGATATTATGTAATAAGAGATACTTAGCACCATCTAATAAGGTAATCTGATTAAAAATCTAATGGTTAACAGGAAATACAGGAGGGATTGTTATAGGAACATCCCCTCTATTAAATGACCACAGGGATACAATCAGCAAAATGTGGTAATGTATAAATGTGTTAAATGACCACAGGAATACAATCGGCAAAATCTAGAATGTGGGAAATTCCAAAGTACAAATGATCTGATTTCAATAAATAAATGGCAAGGAAAATAGTGAAAAAAAATTATCAATTGTAAAGAAATTAAAAAAGAGCAACCAAATGCAATCTATGGCCCTTGTTTTGGGTCCTAATTCAAATAAACAAATTTTATCTTAAGGGAAAAAAAGATACAATCAGGAAATGTGAACAATGACTAGAAATCTGATTATCCTAAGGAATTTTTTAGATATCTGAAAGGTAGAATCATGGTGCTGTAGTTATGTTTGTTTATTTTAAGCATCCTTGGAGAGATTTTTCCAAAAAATAAAATTATATGATGTTTGAAATTTGCTTTATAAATATGTTGGGTAGCGGTGAGGGTATGGATGAATTAAGACTGACCACATACAGGGGCACCTGGGTGGCTCAGTAGTTAAGCATCTGCCTTCAGCTCAGGTCATGATCCCAGGGTCCTGGGACTGAGCCCCGCATCGGGCTCCCTGCTCAGCGGGAAGCCTGCTTCCCCTCTCACACTCCCCTTGCTTGTGTTCCTTCTCTTGGTGTCTCTCTCTCTCTCTGTCAAATAAATAAATAAAATCTTTAAAAAAAAAAAAAAGACTGACCACATATAGATAATACAGAAATTGGAAATGGATATATGGTGGTTCATTACATAGTGCTATCTACTTTTATATAATTCAAAGCTTCTTAATTCATGAGTTATTTATGAAGAAAAACCTCAAAATGGAAAAAAATATTTAACACCTGTTTGGGAACACCAGGTTCCCTAAAAATAAAAAATTTAATGAAAATTACCTCCATTCTACTAGAAGCCAGGTTCAGTACCCATAAAGAGCTAAGTGGAAAGGGAAAAGAGAAAAGGAAAAGGAGAAAGAAGGAACCTGCAACTCATTCTCCCCTTTCCTCATTCTAGTTAGTGAAAAAGCTGTGAGGTGCTGCTGGCTGCCCCTTTAAGAATGCCTGGCAAGGACAAAAGAGTATTTTACTTTTTAAGAAAAGGTTTCCCATGAAAATCACTCTGCCTCAAGCTGTGAAAACTGTCTGATATTCTTAGAGCCCCCAAAGATCTTGGCTGTTTCAAAACAGTAAATAAAAAGTGAGGAAGGGAGAAGAAACTTTTCCGTGGGGGCGGTGGAGTTTCTTTACCAGCTTCCTCAAAATAAAGAAGGAATCAAAACTAAAGGAAAAGAACACAGTATATTCTGCTTGACTCAATTCACAGTTAATAAGAGCCTTAGTGGTTTTGAATGGTTCTAAATAGTTACCCAAATTTTCAGGGAACACTTGGGACATTTAATTCTACCAAAGAAGACTAAAGACACCTGATTTTGGGGGAAGAAAGATCTTCATATTCCATAGTATTCTGGTGTGCCCATCATAGTTAAACATTTAATAATCTAATGGTCAATGCAAACCAAACTGCCACTGAAATACAGAGTAGACAAAAATAGTTTTCAGAAGAAAAATATGCAGTCTAAAAGGACTGACAACAGAGACACCAGATTGACTTAAAATACACATCTCAAATTAAAAAGAAAACTTTATGGGCACTAGGCCAATATCTACTTATTACAACTAGTATTCACTGAAAAAATGCCAGATCCCCAATGGGAACTGTAACTTTCTTAATGCCCTTTAACTACATTCAAGATGAAATTTCCATTAACTTAAAGGCGATTTTTCCTCAAATAAAAAAAAAAAAAATTTGGAGGCTTTCCTTATGACCACCCTACACATGCCTGTTTAAAAAATATAAACAGACAACAGATACAGAGAGATAGCAACCTACATCTAAGCCTTTATTATATTTATTACTAGTAATAATAGCAGCTAAGATTACTAGGTACCAGACACTGTGCCAAGCACCTTACATGCATAATTACCTCCTCTAAGCTTTACGATCACCCAGAAAGGTAACTGAAGTTAATAACTTGTCTAAGCTCACTATACCTGATCAAAGAGAGGGCTCTGACCTTATGATGTCAAATATAGATATACCTAAAGACAGTATCAAATCTCACTCAAATGGCGCTTTAATTTACAGACTTTTCTCTAAAACCTTCCCCTCCCAAACATGGAGTTCATCTATGCAAAACAAAGGATGCAGGACATGCATCAACTAGTCAATTTATTCTCCTTTCCTTTTTCCTAAATAGAGCAATTTATACTCTTTCCTAGTACTGCTGCTAAACTGCTGTTCCTAAGTAAAACCCAGAAGTTCATTACAATCTCATAGTAGCATAGTAAGGTCAAAAGAGCAAAGATTTAGGGATCAGAGAGATTAGGGATTGGGCCATAACAGTGGACATTCCCAGTTCTGCCCTGTAAGTAGTTTTGTGTCCTCTACCCTCCAGAAGTGCCTTGGGTTCCTTGTCTGTAAAATGGAGAGATTACCTAGGCCCTGTGAAATAATGCTCTTTAAATGCTGGTGCCCTTCCCTTCTCTTCTAAAATAAAAAGCAAGGGCTCCCTTCCCTTCTCTTCTAAAATAAAAAGCAAGGTCCGAGGTGCCTGGGTGGCTCAGTTGGTTGGGCAACTGCCTTTGGCTCAGGTCATGATCCTGGAGTCCCGGGATCGAATCCCACGTTGGGCTCCCTGCTCGGCGGGGAGTCTGCTTCTCCCTCTGACCTTCTTCCCTCTCATGCTCTCTCTCTACCATATTCTCTCTCTCAATAAATAAAAATCTTTAAAAAAAAATTTTTTTTAATTAAAAAAAAAAAAAAAAAGCAAGGTCCAAATACCAAAGGCAGGACTTCCAAAGTGTGATCCAAGGAATACAGGGATCCTACAAGCTACATTTTCTAAACTTCTTTGGCTACAGAATATTTATTATAGCATAACACCGATCAGAGTAACTAGTGTAGGAAACATCAGAGGAATTCCATACAGGATAAAGAAAAAAACAACAAAACAAAACACTTTGCTTCAGATTTTACAACAGCTCTTTTGGCTCTTTAGTGTTCATTTTTATCCACTATGTAGTTCCTGCCTTTTTTCTGTACAGTTGAGCTGGCAAAGAAGTGCCTTCTGGAGATATGAATACTTTATGTATTAGACACTGTACATTAAAAGCCAGATATCCTCTAATAAGTGTGGTCCAAAAAGTATAACTGATGAAAAACAGGACTTAGTACTGCAAAGTTAACAGAAAACAGTATTTTTCCAATAGTCTTCCAGTTACAGAATAGAGGTGACAGGGAAGGAAAAATCCATATATCAGTTTTCATTTACCAGAATCATATGAAATAAGCCAATTATTACGAACAAAATGTGTACCTGGCCTCACTGGCAGGCAATAAGGCAAGGCAGAGGGTGGGAGCCAATTATACTTTATCTGAATTTTGTATCATTACAGGATTTCATTATAATCTGACACTTAAAACACTCATCAACTAAGAAAAGTTGCTCAGAAGCACAGAAAATTTTCTCCAAGTCATGGGAATCTTAAATCAACCTTTTAAATTAATATTTAACTACTCTCAAAAACTAAAGAAATTCTTAAAAAGAAAAACATGATTATCAATGGATATGTTAAAATTTGGTCTTTATACTTAAGACTGACTGTTTTAAATTTATTTTTCAATATTCAACATTTATTAAGCACCAACTTGATAAAGAGAATCTTTATTTTCAAGAATAATATTAAGCAACAAGACAAAACTGAGATACATGAACACAGGAAATAGTAAGGATGGAAGCGGGTGAAGTCTAACACTTTTGCCTTGAGTCGTTATCTGCACTTAAGATTAGTGTCTTCAAGTTACCAGGGGTAGGAAGGCTCCATTTCTGCACAATCCACATTCTCTCAGGCCAGTAAAGCAGTTAAGAATAAGAGCTCTAGACTAAATTACCTAAACTGGAATACAGGCTCTGCCATCTGCTGGTTCTAAAATTTGGTGAAAGTTCGTTAACCACTACTATAAGCCTCAATTTCCTCAAAGATAATGGGATCTGGCCCAACACTCACTTTGCAATATGGATTTCAACTATATTTCTTACCCATTTCTTATAGCCACTGTTTTACAGATAGCCTGTATTAATTTTGAAAGCAAAGCATTTGCTCTTAAAGTTTTATAACAAAAAAGTATTTTAATATTTTAACTTTACTTGTACATGACTGACAGTTGTGTTCTTCTTGGTAAGAAACATTATAAAAAGTGAAAGTTCCTAAGCTTTACCCACAGAAACTTAATTCAATCAATTTCACACAATTTTCCTATTCTATTTCCAAATTATAAAGGCCACACAGTGCAGGAATTAAGAGAACAAATTCAAAGTATGGTGACAGAATTTGCTGGCTATATAGGGCCCTCTCAGCCTCTAAAGACTGAATGAGATACAAATAAATCGCTTAGTACAATACAATGACATAGTAAGTACTCAAAAGTTTTTTTTCTTTTATGTGAAGTCTGGTGTCCTGAGTTCAACATGCTGGACCTGTTCTTTACTACCTATAAGATCCTGAATAAATCAATTAAAATATTTTTAACTTAACTTCTTCATCCATTAAATGAAGATAATATTGTCTCAAAGCATTATGAAAGTTAAATGAAAGGATAGTGCTTGGCACACAGTAAATACTCAAATGGTAACTGAATCTGAATTACTCTAATTCTAAAAAGCCGGGCTACCATCAATATAGCATCCACAGAAACTCAATACCCATCATAAGCATAAACATTTTTCTCATTAACTTCATTCCCAACCCTCACTCTCATGGTCCACAGCAGCTCTGCTCATCTCTTCCCTAAACTTTAGAAAGTACACAGGCTTTCTCAGGTATATGTGAAAAATAAAAAGATTTTTTTAATTGGAACACTGCATTTTAAAACAATATTTTACACCTAAATTAATGCTGGTAGCTGACATGCTGTGCAATTTACATTGATGCTATATGCAAGGCAGTAGAGTCAGAGAATCCTCTGGTTCCTGGGATCTTCCTTTTCTAAGGACCCCAGGAATTGGTCCATCTGCTCCAATTTTAGAAATCATGACACATACCCTTTATTTTTTTACCAGGTATTCATCCTCCACTATGGCAGAAATATAATACTAGAACATTCCTTCTATCCTTTGAACGTACACAGTCACTCTAATTTTTCTAGAAACTCACAAGAGGTAAATACATATACATTAAAGTCTCAAAAGTCTCTCAACAAAGGTTTTCCCTGATGTTCAACCGAATTTAAACAGAACTATGCTTTGTTCTTTAGTAACTCCTCTTGGATTTCAAGGAGGGTGTACCAAACAACTGTTACTTAAACAGAGAAAACAAATCTCTTCCATATCTAAAAATCATGCCTTAGGCCAGTCAAACATCTCACGATGTACACAATTAGTCACAGAGGCAGATACCATGTTGATCAGTAGAATCCAAATTATTACTGACAACATGACTTCTCAAAACCAAATACAGACAGCCAAATTTTACAGCTAGTTAGGAGGTTGGATTACTTAGCAAGAGAGCCCATATTGTTTATGAGTATTTCTCTCTCCTGAATTGATATACTAATATGCACTACTATATCAAACAAATATTATCTTAGAGACACAAAAAGAGGTTCTATAAAGTTTTCATAAATCCCCACAATACAATTATACATCTAAGTTAATCCATGATGAAAGGGCCTGTTAATATTTAAATATTGTCTCTTTACTTTATCTCCTGTAGAATAAGCTACTTGGTGAAAACTGAAAAATTGATTTGGCAGACTTCTTTGATCTAAATCTTCTCTTCTATCCTCACCCACTCCAAATAAAATCCTGGAAGGGTTGGGGGTATTGTAGTGGCTGGATAAGCTCAATGTTTCAAAGGTACTGTGCTCACCAACCAGTGCAACCTAGCACCCAAGTTCTTTCATTCATTCAGCTACCCATCCAAAGAGTTGAGTCATTCAGTGACAAGCACATAGTATAAAGTGTCTATAATTCTGTGTCTTTATCCTTTCCCAGGTATTGCTCCTTCATTTTTAAATAAAAATTCATATTTAGGGGCATCTGGGTAGCTCAGGTGGGTAAGCGTCTGCCTTCAGCTCAGGTCATGATCCCAGGGTCCTGGGATCAGGCTAGCGTCCAGCTCCCTGCTCAGCAGAGAGTCCGCTTCTCCCTCTGTCCCTCCCCCTGCTTGTGCATGTGCGTGCTCGCACTCTCTCTCTCAAAATCTTTTTTCAAAAATTCATATTTAACTTTACAAATCAATTTCTTATATCAAAACTTAAATGTTCCTAGAAATAACAGTGATAGTTTGGTGATCTGGAAACTCTATACCATGTAACTACCATGCATAGTATACACATAACTACCATAACAAATTGCCTTCTACTCAAACATGTATTAAGTGACCCAATTTAAAAGGCACTATGCTCCACATTGCAGGAAATACAAAGATAAGTAAAATACTCCTTTTGCCTAAAATCCCCTAGGAAGAGACAAAACAAGTTAACCAGAACGCAAGGCAGAATATAAGAAGGGTGATAATAGAGTGCTACAGGAGTTACATGCAAGTGAATTTCATGCCTTAGGGTAAGGCATGGATGGGAAGAGTTAAGTGGCTGAAGTGGCATTTGAGACTCTGAAAGCTGGGTAGGTCTTTGAAACAGCAAGGGGAGATAATGTATGACAAAGAATATTTAGACTAATAAGATTCCATCGGGGTCAGGGCAATCATGGCAATGACAACATTTAACAAACATACTAATAAGAATTCAATATACATTTTAACAGTTGTGCTAAAATATGGGGAAAAATCATTACCTCCTATAGCAAGCACCTTTCTGAAGAACATAAATCTCTCAACCTCCTTTAATGTGGTATAAAATTTCAAAATTAACTGAAGACATGACTAAAAGAAAACAAAGCAATAAGACAGATCAATGAAGTATTTTTGAACTACATACATCTTATCTGTTCCTTGAAAACACACTATGATTAAACAGATTGACAACAGTATTACACCATAACACAATTCCTACACAAAATTCTAAACCTACACTGTCCAATAGTATAATCAATAGCAACATGTGGCTACTGAGCTCTTACTATGTGGCTACTCCAAATCAGGATATGCTATAAATGTAAAATACCCACTAGGTTGTGAAAATTCAGTACCAAAAAAAGAATGTAATATATCTCATTAGTAAATTTTGTATTGATTACATGGTGAAATAATATTGTGGATACACTAGGTTAAATAAAAATATTATTAAAATTAAGTTCACCTGGGGTACCTGGGTGGCTCAGTAGGTTAAGTGTCTGCCTTTGGCTCAGGTCATGACCCCCGGCTCCTGGGATTAAGCTCTGCATCTGGCTCCCTGCTTGGCAGGGAGCCTGCTTCTCCCTCTCCCTCTGCCCCTCCCCCTGCTTGTGCACACTCTCTCTCTCTCTCTCTCTCTGTGCCAAATAAATAAATAAAATATTAAAAATAAAGAAAGAAAGAAAATAAAGTTCACCTGTACTTATTTACTCTTTTTTATGTGGCTCCTAGAAAATTTTATATTACAAATGTGACTCACATCTGTGGCTTACATTATATTTCTACTGAATAACTCTGGTTTAAACAATTGTTTAATATTAATTTTTTTCAGATTTCTGTACTTGTTTTAGCCTGTCGCTTCATGTTGGCATGGTAATCACTTGATCATAATGATATAAAGTAACCTCCCAAACATCTATGTCTCAGTGTCTAGACACTAAAAAGATGAGACACATGCCAAAAAAGTATGTCAGCTTAACTACTCTTTTTGAGCAAATGTGTAAAAAAACAACCAACAAACAACTTTTCTAGATACATTTACCAAGCAGTTAATTTTGGGGGCACTGTTGGCTGATATCATGAGATTACGGTAAGTACTCAGTGATACAAAGACATGGGATCCAGGGAAATCGGAGTGGACCCTGAATAGCAATGAAGTCAGGGTAGCAGTTACACAGTGCGGTCTGGAGAACTACCAAGCCAGAGCTCAGCAATAAGATGAGGACTCCAGGAAAGGACAGAGGGTGGAGTAGAATCTAGAGAATCCTTGATAAAATTTGAGGGGTAAAAAAAAAATCAAGATTATGATAACTGCAAACAATATAAGAAAAAATGAAAACAATAAATTGTAAAAAAAAATTAAAAGCAAAGGAAATGTGACTGCCACTTTGGGAACAGTTTGATAGTTCCTTAAAATATTTAACAGTTACCATACAACCTAGCAATTCCACTCCTAGGTATATACTTTTATAAAGGTATATAAAAGACAGGAAAATCTATATCCACACAAAAACTTATTCACAAATGTTCACAGCAGTATTATTAATACTAGCCAAAAAGTAGCTAACAATCCAAATGCCCATCAACTGAAGAATGGATAAACAAATGAATACAATTCCATATATGGAATATTATTAAAAAATAAAAAGGAATGAAGTACTGATAAATGCTACAACATAGACGGACATAGAAGACATTATATGAAATAAAAGAAGTATGTCACAAAAGCCACATATTTTATGATTCGATTTCATATGAAATGTTGAGAATACGCAAATCCATAGAAACAGAAGTAGTTCAGTAGTTACCTAGAGCTGGGAGGAAGGAGAATGTGGGGAATGACTACCATTGGATACAGGGTAATAGCACATACAAAGATATGCTAGTATTAGTTGATAGCTGCTCAACTCTGTAAACATACTAAAACCACGGTACACTTAAAATGAATAAATTTTATGGTATGTGAACGATATCTCAATAAAGCTGTTTTTAAAAGCACATTACCTGCTTCTGCTAAGAATACTGCTTAGTGTCTAGATACTGAGTATTAATCATTTGAATAATAATTTAAAAAATTATTTAGCTAAAAATAGTTGTATAATAGCATGCAAGCAAAAGGGGGATAAAGATGAGAATAAATAACATCTATCATAATGAGAAAACAATAAACAATATCAAAAAGTAATTTTAACAAATAGGTAAAAGTATACTAATTAAAAATATGATAAAAACTAATAGAGAAAAACAGCTGTCACAGGTAAGTTTGCTTATGAGAAATAGGAGAAAGAGAAGAGTGGTTTCCATAAGACTTTCTGCACAATTTGATTTAAGTCGTATGAATGTACTATTTTATAAAAATTAAAAAAAAAAAAAAGACTAGGGAGTGCTTGGTTTAGAAGCAGAATGAAACCGTGCGCTCTTAAAGAGGTAAAAGGCACAGGCTTCATTGAAACTGACGCACTCTGCGCCTCTGATCTCTCAAGAGAACAGGTTTTTCTCATCTAAGATGTTAGAAAAATGGAAAGTTAAAGGAAAAAATGAATTTCCCTTTGTGTTTTTCTTTACCATGACAAATAAACAACTACTTCCAGCAAAAACGATAATACCTACTTGACGCTATGGATCACTTCTCAAATACACAGAGTAGGAAATATTTTAAATGTACCAAGTGTTCACTGGTTGTGACTATTAACATTTTACCTCTTATTGCCAAGAGAAGCACCCTCTCATCTTTGCACTTACTTCCCATCTAACTCACATTCAGTAAAATAAGGGTTTAGTAACCTACTATAATGGAAAACATTAGCAATTTTCTAGAATTATTGATTTAAATTGTTTTAATTCTAACACTCTTATGCTAAAGCCGTGTTCATTTAGGTATGTATACACAAAATATAACTCCATAATAGAAATAACATGTAAAGAATCAGAGTATCTACAGAAGGATTCTTAAGACACTGGGATGCTATCCCCAGGAAAGGGAACTGGTAGTTAAAAAGCAGAAGCAAGACAAAGACATCACTAAAAACCTTGCAAATTTTGAATCACGTGAATAAATTCCATTTTTTAAAGCAAAATATGTAAATAAGACTAGCATGTAATTGTCTATCATACAGCATCCAATTAGTAATATTGTGGTTATTGCTACAATTATAAAATATGATACACCTATACACATACAATTATGTACTATTACTGAAACCCTACCAACTCAAAGCTTCCCCCTTCCCTTCAGAGTTTAATAGAGTGTGAAAACTGCAATTCCAATGGGGAATTGCAGCAAATACACCTGCAATACTGGCAATCTGATGCTAGGTATTTATGCCAGCACCACAAATTCTTCACATGCTGCTTCTACAGACTTAAAAATCTAGGAGTAGCAATTTGACTCAGGTCAGTAACTTCAACACATGTCATGAAGAAAGTGGTTAATCGGGGCGCCTGGCTGGCTCAGTCGTTAAGCGTCTGCCTTTGGCTCAGGTCAAGATCCAGGGTCCTGGGATCGAGCCCCACATCGGGATCCCTACTCGTTAGGAAGCCTGCTTCTCCCTCTCCCACTCCTCCTGCTTGTGTTCCCTCTCTCGCTGTGTCTCTCTGTCAAATACATAAATAAAATCTTAAAAAAAAAAATTTTAAAAAGAAAGTGGTTAATCAATTAAAAGGAATTAACTGGGTGCCTGGGTAGCTCAGCTGGCTGAGCGTCTGACTCTTGATTTCAGCTCAAGTCATGATCTCAGGGTCCTGAGATGGAGCCCTATGTGGGACTCCGTGTGAAGCCTGCTTGAGATTCTCTCTCCCCCTCTGCCCTTTCCCCTACTTGCGTGCACATGCGCTCTCTAAAAAAAAAAAAAAAAAAAAATTTAAAAATTAAAAAAATAAAAGCAGCTTAAAAAAAAAGAATTAACTGACTTTATGGAATTAGGGGAAAAGGAGTCACATTTTTAAGATAGGTTACCCTTCCTTGGAAAGCAATCTAAAACACCCAACATTTTTCAGTTATATTAGCCAATGAAGCCCCTAAGAATTTCTTAGACTTCCAAAAGATGATTGGATTGCCATGATTGTCCTTTTTCTTCAGATCAAAAATTAAGATATCCACCTTTTCAAATTCTCATTAACAGGTCTTAAGTATGGTTGGTAAAGTTACTAAAAGCTAATTATAATTCATAAAAAACCTTAAATAACCCCATGCAGTACCTTCTAAGTATTCCACAGATGGAAGATATGAGGTTAAAATCCAAACAGCAACTCCATAATACGACAAAAGAAAAAAAAAACAACAACAAACCTTAAAGCGATAAAATGCTACTGCTGAATAATAAGTTTATTTGGGCTAGCAATATTAAAAACTTTTGTACCTTTATCCATATCACTGAAATGCACTCACTTCAGTGACCAACAAATTAGAGAATGTTTGATGTAGTGAGAAGTTATTACAGAACCCCAGGTATCCTCCTGCCCTTTTAAAAGAGATAAAATTTAAACTTCTTTAGGTCACCATTTTGAACAATTATCAGAGTGATTTCCCCTGAAGCTTGTAAGCCTACACTAAGTAATCCCAATATGCTTGCTTCTCCTTCTATTCTTTTAAGGAAGTGTAATGCTTAATATCAGTATCCATTCATTCCCTTCTAATTTGCAGTTTTATAAAACCAGACAACTGAATGAATTACAACTATGTGTTAAACAGTAATAAAACATTGTAAATAACAGCCTAAAAACAAACATATGAACAAAGTGTTTGCACCATTTGTCTGGGGATTTCAGATGTTCAGGAGCCTTTTTGGTTTACTTCCTGATTGTCAAATACCAACCAATTCCAAAAAAGGTGATGTTCCAAATAACCCAATTCCATGCTGATGCATAGCTGTTATTCTTTAAAAAACAACAACAACAACAACAACAACCCCTGAAGCCTCACAGTTACAACAAATGTCCAATAGACACTTGACTGGCTGTATATATATAAAATCACAAAACTACACATACATACACTCATGAAGTTTGCTGTCAAATACTAAAAGGAGGAAGAGAACACTTAGAACACTTCACAACCTATAGGAAGAGACAGAAGTTAAAATCCTTAATAGCTTATTTGAAGAATCACATTTTAATATTACCTGGAAATATAAATACACCAGATTTACGTATGAACATCAGTACTTTTCAATAAAAAAAAACAGTTCTCTGAACATTAAAAAAATTCCATACATTACTTTTTTGACTGGCATAATCCCTAATATTTCCATTTTCATGTTTGTCTTAAGAAGTTTTCCTGAAATCTTAAGAGAATTGACCATTTTTTCAATATAACTGTGAATAATTACTCTATTTGCTAACAGGCATGCCTGAAACTAATTTCAAAAGCAGTATTAATAAAATTAATGAAAGTCTTACACATACACTGATTATCGATGAAAGACTATCCTAAAAGCAAAAAGCACTTTAGTTTATCTCTGGAATCCAAGTAACAAGTAACAGCATTACAATTCTCTATAACATATACAACTTAAAGCAAGAGCTCTGGAATCAGAATGTCTGGGTTTAAATTCTAGCAAAGCAACTTTCTGTCCAAGTAATCTTGGATAAATTGTTACACCTCTCTAAATTTCATTTACCTAATCTATGAAGTACGGATAACAGTATTAGCTAAGTTTGTGGAGTTGCTGTAATGATTACACTGAAATATTGCATATAAAGAATTTGGCAGAATGCTCATTTAGAACACAGTAAACATTCCATAGACATATCACATGTCAATCACATTATTATTTGTGGCCACTTTCTATTAAAGTAACCTATTTATTTTTAGCTTCAAAAGCCTAGGATTTCACATGATATAATTAAGGATAATGAAAAAGAGTTCTAACGTTAGGGCTTTGTACCAGTGTTACTAATATTTTTTGCATGCCTACCACCTCTCTGACTTTAAGGCATGTCTGTTCAATCCTAGGCCTGTAAGTTCATTTAAATTTCACCACCATCTAAAATATAAGTTTCTAAAAAAACAGTTCCTCTTCCATCAGAAATGTTTACTTTTTATTAAATTGATTTCAAAGGACAATCAAGAAATTAATGACTCCAGAATATGTTGAAAAGAGAACATATTAAGGGATTCATATTTTATGCCATTGTTGGCCATGGCACCCTGGAGACAAAAGGAAAAGCTGATTTGGCAGAATTGAAAAACAAAAAAATACATCATTGCCTCAATCTGATCAAACCAGAATGCTTTTAAGAAAACTATTCAATACAAAAATATAACATTCAACTATTTACAAAATTTTAACTTGCATACCCTTTAAAAGTAGACCTTTCTCCATAAAACATAAGCAAAAGTGGGCAGGGGGATTGTAAACTAAGAACCCAAATCTACAAAGTTTTATCTTTATATTTTATACCAGACCAAGTGCATTACAGATACAGTATATACTGAAATAATTTTCTGGATGTCCATTATGTGCTGGGTATTAACTCATTTTTAAAAACAGAAACTCAGTAATAAACAGAATAGAATAAATGTCCCTTTTTAAAATTAATTTAATGGAAGAAATTTTTGGAAAAACAATTAAATTGTTCTCCTTTAACTCTACTGTCAGTTTTTCCTTGTACTATTCACACAGGTCTTTATATGAATATACATTTCTACATCACATTCAACCAATTTCAAATACAATTCACATAACCAAGGAGGATGTGTACAATCCAAGATAGAAGCAAAGACTCTACTCTGAAACCAGTAAGCCATAAAAATACCTCTACTCTTGAAATCATTGTTAAGATTCCCTTTCCACCACATCCCTAACCTAAAAATATGCTAGAAAATGATGCTAAATGTTCCAACAAATTCATTTACTTATGGTGATTATGTTTTTAGAACAGTATCTGGGAAATCAGGTTGGTCCTGTTAGTACCAGCATATACTCCAGTCACACCCACGTGCTGTCCCTCCATT
Organism: Eumetopias jubatus; assembly: GCF_037043125.1. NCBI lineage: Eukaryota > Metazoa > Chordata > Mammalia > Carnivora > Otariidae > Eumetopias > Eumetopias jubatus. The sequence continues at coordinate 64,710,981 of NW_028274807.1, forward strand.
CTCCATTGCAGGGTGGAGCATCACAAGAGACACCACAGACTTACAGTCTGCCCATCCCCATCCCTATCCCACAATCAAACGAGTCTTAATAAAAAATATGAAACTGTGGCATCAGGTCAGCATGTGCCTGTTTCACAGCATTCTCTATAGAGCACACAAAAACAGAGCTCCCCCAGTCTCTAGGCCAGTGAAATGAATGTCACCTCATTTTCTCAACGACATTCCCAATCAGCCATAAATTGATTTGTGAATCTCTGGGTTCCCTTAAAGTTTGTCCTAGTACTTGTGCCTTATAATCATTTCACAATTAGCATTCTACAGATGCATGCAACAAGAAAGCATGCAATTCTTATATGAAACTATTAGTGTTTTAACAACTCTGGAAAGGTCTGGTCGGGAAAGGAATGAAAACTTAATGAAAGTAAGGCTTTCAGCCTCATACACGAGCTCTCATCCACATAAACATAGATGATCTAGAAATTGGCTAAACTCTAATTACCTAATTTTTAGAAGTCACAAGGAAATGAAACTCCCTTGGGAACAGAATAACTCTAAGTTGCCATGTAGTTTTTGGTTTTAATACAATATAACTAAATACTGCACAATAATTGCAACTACTATTAATTATTCTCTCTTCACTAAAAAAAAATTGATGTAAAAAGTTTTATATGAGGAAATAAAGGATACTGATTTACTTTCCTCTTTCTAAATCTTATATTTAAAAATGAAACCTAGCCAATTAGCTAAATTTTTGTCAACAGTATACCAAAAGGATTTATTACTAATACTTTAACCAAAATCACCATAGAAACTCCTTTACCTTCTCTTTTTTAGTAAAATATTATGCAATTCTACAGGAGGAACTGTATAGCTGCTAGCATTTACTTAACAACACTTGCATCTGAATGTGAACCAAAGAGAAACACTGGTTTCACCATAGTAAGTAAAAAGAAATACCTGAAATATACAAATATACAGGCATCTGTTAAGCGCCTGACTCTTGGTTTGGGCTCAGGTCCTGATCTCAGGGTCTTGAGATTGAGCCCCATTTCGGGCTCTGCCCTCAACACGGAGTCTGCTTGAGTTTCTCTCTCCCTGTCCCTCTGCCCCTCCTGCTCGTGCTCTCCCTCTCTCTAAATATCTTTAAAATAAACAAACAAAACCAATTTAGGATGAATGCTTAACTCAACCAAAAAGGCAAAAAATATCTGTTATAAAATCAACTTTTAATTTCTGCTGGAGCCTTCACAAACCAAATAAAGACTGCTATTATTACTATTATTATTATTAAGTTTACCTAAGAATAATCATTATTCATGAAAAACAGGTTTTAAACGTACCAAAGATTAAATTAAAGGTTATTTAAAATATCTAGTTTTGGGGTGGCCTGGGTGGCTCAGTCGGTTAAGTGTCTGCCTTTGACTCAGGTCATGATCCCAGGGTCCTGGGATAGAGCCCCATGTCAGGCACCCTGTTCCCCAAGAAGCCTGCTTCTCCCTCTCCCTCAGCCCTGCAGCTCCCCCTGCTTGTGCTCTCTCTCCCTGTCAAATAAATAAAATCTTTATTAAAAAACAAAATAAAATATCTAAAGTTTCTACGTCACAGTTTAATCCAAAAAATATTTCCACTGTTTTTCGATAAATTACCATGGAACTGCTATAACTAGGGTCAAGGGTGAGGCTTTTGAATCTACATAAAAAATTTCTTTTTTAAAACTTTAAAGGAAAGCATTTAAATAAAAACTATTAGTTTACTGCTCCCAAAAATAAATCCAACATTTTAGGTGAAGAAAAATTAGAAACTGTGCAGTTAATAGACTGTAAAGTTAAATATCATTGCCAGTAACCAAATGCTGTCTGCTGAACTTCAAGGGAACCTACTGTACATTAAATTTTTAAAAGTGAACTCATCTACCTTCTCATCTCAGCACTTTCTCAACTTTCCCATTACAATCGACAATGAAACTCAGCGGTCAAGTCTTCCAGACCAACAACATCAGAATTTATTTTTAACTCCTGACTCCTTCCCAAATATTCCCCTTCGATCCAATCCAAAATCCTGCCAGTTTGTTATTCACACTATCTCTCAAATGTGCTATTTTCATAACATTTTCACATTTTATTTAATACTTCTTGTTTACAACATACCCTACTATCTCCCTGAAAGGACTCTAATGTCTACTGTAATCCATTAACTCAGCTGCCCAAATTACCTTCAAATATTTTGTTCACCAACCTACAGTAAATCCCAATCTCTCTTGAATGACAACCAAACTCTTTACAGGCCCCCTCTGCCCTCCATCAGCTATGGTTAACACACTTCCCAAACTCTATCTCTTATTATCCTACTTAGGCCCCTTTAACTCAGCTTTACCAACTTGCTTATTAGTAAGTACAAAAATCATCTAACTGCCACACAAAAATCACCATCTCTGTGCTTCTGTCCATTCCTTCCACCTAGAAACCCTTATGCTTCTCAATTCAAGCGACTGCCTCCTTTAACACCTGTCTTAAAACACATCTCTCTGCAGGAAGTCCTTCCTCTCCAACCCAGAGGCCTCACCCCTGTATTCTTCATCCCTCTGAACAAAGCTTTCTATTTGTATTTATAATCTTGCATTAATCATGATACTGTTTTCATAGTTTGTCCCATAACCAGCCTCTACGACTAAATGATAAGCTTTTGAGGCCAAGGACTTTAATTTCTTTATATATTTCTCTTTTGAACAGGGGTCCCTTAGAACAGTAGCACTATAACAAATGTTTAATGATACCCTTTTTCTTGTAAAATGTCCTTAAAGTCAAAGTTGTCAAAAACACAAAATTTGCATTGAACTCCCAATTTTTTAAATGTTACGTTGATCTGTATGAGAATAGAAAATTAAACTTTAACCTATGCACTTTACAAGAGTTACTCCATCCTCAGTCAACAACCACATTACCAAGAATTAAGGAGTCATTTTCAAAGAAAATATCGGAAACAAAATGAAAAGTCCAAAAACTTAACATTATAAGCTATTCTATTTTGCTCTCTGAAATTGATCTAATAAAATAATTACCTAAAATTGATTCCAAGTGCTTTTTAAACTATATTACCAAGATGAAAAACATAAACACTCCAGTACCACAAGAGGCTCTTAAGTAGCTATTATAAGATTTGCCTCATCATAGCTGAAAATTACCCCAGAATTTTAAAAATATTCCTTTCAAATGACCCCATGAAGTGCTTAGAAAGCTTGACTCTTCTCTGAAAAATGCATCATCAGCTCCCCTCTTCACATACCCAGCATTCTGTACTAGTCACAAAAATAAATAATAAAGAACTTTTAAAACTGATCTGCCATTCAGCTACTACCTTAGACTACCCTGTTTCAGGCAAGTCCAAAAGCGAACATGAATTCAAATTCTGAGCTCAATTAAAAATGATAATTTTAGGTTGCTTAAGGATATAATCAATTTCACATAACAGCATGTATATATTTTTTTTAAATCTCAGTTCTTCAGTTCTCTCCTTCTCCTAGGCAACAAAATAGTTTTTCTTTGCCCTCACTGTGCCCCTTTCTCCAGGAATAAGGAAACAATGTAGATAGTTTTGTCAAATTCTGAAGTACGGTTCAAATAAGCTGTCACTAAATACCACATAAACCTATCTACAAATACAGATACTTTGGAAGAGTAGATACTTAGTATACCAAACACCTCAAAAACACAGGCTATTTAGCACAAATCTCGTACAAAAGTACAGTCTAGCAACAACCCTAAACACAAGCTCAAATATCCCTATTATATTCAGGACTACAGCCTTCTGCAAAACCTATGACAGAAAGGTCTAAATCCATATTGTTATAACTAAACCCACAGTTTTATCTAAATGTGGCAGGAAACCAATGCAAGAGTATTTTAAATAGTCCTAAGAAGGGACCCTTGAACTCTAGATCATTTAACAAGTGCTGAATGCGATGGCACCCCAAAACTGAACTTAATGATGAGTCAGTGACAATTAACATTCAACTTAGTATCTGGCAACATGACAATACAAACCTCAATCAAAACTTGGACCTACTTCCAAGTTACCTTTTGATTATACATAAATTATATAGTGGTAAATTGGTAATATCAAAACGGGAAGGTTAAGAGATAACATTAAATCATGTGTCCAATTAAAACAATGCCTGTAGCGATACTACTGCTACTGGGCTCTACCAGCTCCCACCGACTCTTTCTAAAGGGAGAACTCAAGGCTCCCCTCCAAACGTGAATGCTAGGTACTGAGTAAGTTCATCTCTGGATTAAGAACAAATACTTTGTAATCACACAGGCAAGAAACAAATGTTAGGAGGCTGTGACATTTAGTCTTTCTACCAAGTATACAAAACTATGATAACCCCTGAGACCTGAGCTAAATAAAATAACCCTCATTTCAAAAGACACATACTCTGCAAATGTACATAACGATTTGCATCGTCTTGTACTTCTCTTTATTCGAAAGGATGAGCAAGTAAATACTTTCATCACTATTTTAACATGGAAATACTCAAGCACTTGATAAAACTGACTACCAATAGCCCAAAAAGTGTAAGAAAAGAAACAAGTTTCAAATCAAATCATCCAAACAAAAAGCATATTCTCTCAATTCAAGGTTAATGAGACCGGGGGAGGTGGTATGGGAGGAGGAGGGAGCTGCCTCATCCTTGACTGAGACAGGTTTTTGCCCCTTTCCACCACCTCTGATTATTATTAGCAGGAGGTTTTATATTTTAAGACCCTAGTTAGTAAAGGCTTTTTATCTTAAGGGTGAGGTGGAGAAGGAGTGTAAAATAAAATCAATACTCACTGCTAACTTTCATGCTGCCAAAAGCTGAAGGCTGCTGCACTGGCTTGCAGCTCTCCGCAAAGGAGGTGGTTCTGGGCCGCCCTGACATGATCACTCTCTTCCCGAATCACCCTCTTTTCCTTCCTTCCTCCTTTTCTTCCTTTCGTTTTATGTTGGGGTGTTAGGTTAATGATAAATGCAGCATTAAGTTCTCCCACAAGAAGATGTAAAAAAAAAAAAAAAAGACTTCGTCCTCTTGGCTTTTCACTCCTTTTGTACAGCTATAAAAAAAAACGAGCGATGTATTTCTCCTTCAACACAGATCAGTATGGATATTTAACATGTAGATGATTTGGGGCTGGAAAAAAAAAATACAATTCTTTCCCCTCCCTTTCCTTGGAGGGGAAAAAGGGAGGGGGGAGTCTTAAAAAAAATATATCACGTGAAACGGGGGCAAATACTTGATTGAAAATAAGTACTTTGAATATTATATTTTCCTCGGGGATTTTTTTTCCGAGTCAATGAAGAAGGGAAGCGGCGGAAGGATCACGAGTCTCACGCTTGAAAAGAAGGGGGGATGGGAAGGAGGGAGGGAGAGGGAGGGGGTGGCTCGGAGATGCGACGGGAAACGCTGCGGCTCCGGCAGCGGCGGGATCCGGCGGGCTGACGGCGGGGGCCCGGCGAACTGGAGGGAGACAGAGTCGCGAGTCAGTCAGAGGCGGGCGGTGGCGGCGGCTCCTCTTCTCATTGCGCCAGGAGCAGCTGCAGGCGGCGGCTGGATCCAGCGGCCATGGCGGCGGCTGTGGCGGAGGCAGCTCCCTTCAGACCCCAGGCAGCGGATCCTCGACTGCTCCCCATACGCCGGGGACATGGGAACCCGGCAACCGCTTCCGTCCCTTGGGGCCCCCTCCCCCGTCCGCGGCACCAGCGCGGCCGCCCTCCCGCCCCTCGCCTCTGCTCGGTGCCCGCTCAGGAAGTGTCCGCGCTTTGCCCCCAGCCCGGAGCCCTGTCAGCGGCTGCGGGGCCGGCTCCTCCTCGCTTCCTTCCTTCCTTCCTTTGTCACTCGGCCCGGGCGGCGGCGGCGGTGGTGGCGGCGGCAGCACAAGCCTGCATTCGCCCGGGTCGGGGGCTGCTCTGTGTGAGGAGCGCCGTCTGCGCAGCCGCCTAGCTCTTCCCCACTCCCCCTCCCCCCTCCTACTCGTCCTCCGCCTCCTTCCTCCCCCACCCAGCCTTACACCGCCCAGCGCCCCGCCACCAGCGTAACAGGCGTCTGGGAATCGCCGGCCGAGGTCCGCGCCCGCCCGCTTCGGCTACAGAGCCGAAGCCGGAGAAGAGCCAATCACGGACGTCGATTGTTTGCGACTCCTCCCGGAAAAAGCCGATCGACCCGAGAAACCAATTAGAAAGTGTCCCTAGAAATCCACGCCCAAAAAAGCGGAAAATGCCGAAGATAGCCGAACGAGAAGAAGGTGGGTTCTCATGCCGTGGCTGGCCAGAGGAGAAATTCGACAATGGCAGCAGTGACCAATCACAGTGGCCCGCCCTCACGAAAAAGCTTGAAGAGTTAAGGACAGTGAAACCCGGAGTCACTGGTGAAACAGCACGGCTGGGCGCCGCGGCCGCCTTGTAATTGGCCGAAAACTCCGCTGGGAGTGTACCTCCCTCAGTGATTGGTGAAGCGAGGGGGGCTTCCGAGGACAGGATGGCCAGTCAGAACGTCTCCTCCCTCGCCAAGGTGGAGAGAAGAAGAAAGAAAAGGGAGGGCGTCTATAAAGCGCCTTTTCATTGGCTTGAAGCTTTGGAACTGGAGTGGGGGCAAAAGGGAAAAGGAGGGAGGCCGAAACCCGTAGCGGTCGCCAATCAGCACTCAGTGCCGTCCAATCGCAAGACCTAGATGCGGTGTGATTGGCCTTCCGCCGCCGGCGGCGGTCCCAAGAGCGGAGAGCCTCGCTAGTGGGGTCGTGGCGGACCGTGTGATGGGCTTGTCTGCGGCTTCTGTGAGCCGTTGTGGAAACCGCACCTAGGGAGCGCGGGCACTCTGCGCAGTCGGTCCGAAACTGCTGCGGTCAGCGGCGCTGGGCTCGGAGCGCTCAAGCGAACAGAGAGTGTAGAGGGGCTCTCCCCACCCACCAAGAGTCTCGGCCCGGCGCGGCTAAAATTGCGCGCCGGCGCCTTCCCTCCGCCCGGGATAGCGCGTCCGAAGAACCAGCGTCTTCCCCGAAAGGGCCAGACGGGTCCAGAGCGCCTATCCAGTCGGGTGCGAACTCTCAGACGCTAAAGTAGGAACAAAGCTTCTAAAGAGGCAGCGCCTGCGGGCGCTCGCGCGCTGCCCAGCAGCGGTGGCCATTGATAAAGTGAGGCCGACTGCGCCTGGTGTGCGCAGCCAGGCCGGGCCTTCTGGAAACGCCCCTGAGAAATGAGCTCATGCTGGATGCGCGCGCTCCTTGGGCGCGACTGCCCAGCGCAAAGCGAGCCCCGAAAACAGGTATGGGGAAATGCCGTCAGGCCGGATATCCTGAAGCCTCCGAGGAAACGGGGAGTCAGAATAGCCCATAGCTTTCGGTCCTTTGGAACTAGGGCAGTCTATAAATAAAAGGACTAGTTAAGTAGGTTTCGCACATAGGCCGGTGTTCATTGTTCTACTGAGAACCAATTCCTTAGGTTTGCCTGAGGTCAGTGAGGTATGGCTAAGCCAGGATAGCAGAAAAAGTAGAATGGACAGTTGCCATCCTGACTGTAATCCCATGGTGCCTGTAATTTCCACCTGCGGAGTCATCCTTTTTATGAAGATGCTATATCCAGAAAGCACATGTAAAAATACTCGTAGTTGATCAGATTACTTAGCTATTGCTTTGAAAAACTTGTGAGGGATTTGGAACAAAGTAGGCATTGATGGGAGACAGGAAAAGGCTGGATAGGGTTTGCAGACTCAGATGTCTACGGGGGGCGGTCGGGCAGAAAAATAAAAAAGCAAATGAATGAAACTGGCCTGGTGTAAAACAATGGAGAATAATAAGAAATGTGACAAATTAGTGTCCGTGCTGTAACTGAAAGGAGCAGCTGTTAAGCACTAACAGATTGTTGTTCACAAGAATGTGGGTCCATTGTTCTGAGATACATGGTTTTTTCCCCCCAAAGAGAAACCCTAAAGCTGGATTTTTGTGTGAAATCTTCGGATTTTTAAGTATTGGCAACCAATATTCAGAACCCTGCAGGCCAAACTAGGAACAACCAGGAATAGACATGGCTGGCATGCAGTTTGTAATGTCAAACCTGAGCATAGGTTTTATAGCCAATAGAGACTCTTGTTCTTTGCGATTAAAAGAAAACATAAGGTCTCTGGGTGTCTCAGAAATAGATAAAGAATGTTAAAAGCAAACTCCGTGTATGGCAACTTTGTCAGGTAATGTTGTCTCTCCATGGCATTATAAAAGACCTTTGCCTCTAGCACCTAAAATGTTGTGAAGCAAAGCTTTAAATCCTGCCTTTCTCTTTACTCCCTACCCCCACTTCCAATTACACCAGCGGGAAAAGTGAATAACAAATGTTTAGGTTATACAAATTGGAAACATGGCTGTTCTTCTATATACAATAAAGTAGAAAAATAGTCAGACTTAAGGTTGATTAGTAGCCTTACTGTTACTGCCTTCAAATATTTTGAACTGATGCTGTTAAAAAAAAATCTGACTCAGGGAAATTTTAAGGAAAAGAAGTATTTCAGTCTAGAAGGGCTTAAGAAGGGAGAAGTTAATGAGAAAATACAGAACTGCTGAAATTAATATTCAGTGTTTCTCTGAACTTTCCAACTCTTGCTTTACCTTCCTACCTGTTGTCAACCACTGATCAGTTTATAATAATTATAATAGTTGGTATTTACTGAGTGTTTACAATGTGCCAGGCACTGTTCTTAAGTGCTTCACACATATTATCTCAAATTTATAATACTATAATGTAAGTACTGTTACCACCTCCACTTTTCAGATGGAGAAATGTAGGGCCAGAAAGGTTTACTAACTTACCTGAAGTCACATAGCTAAAGTAACAGAGCCAGGAATCAGATCTCCTGTTCCTAGCCTCTACTCCATACTTCTCTCAACTGCGGTCCTCACCTGTGCTGGTCTGTCTTGCTTTATCTTGAAGTCTAAGCCTTACATCTTGAACTGTGTGTGACTTGTTGTGAACATATCTCTAGTTTGGTTTCCTCCAGGGCTCATCAAATGCTCCCTTACAGAGATCAGTGATTCTGAGCCACAGTAACAATAAACCAAAGGATTAGAAAAAATTAAATGTAGGAAAGCTGGGTGGTACAGAACAGGTAGTATAGTAGGAAAAAAAGAGGTTGATAAGTGTGTCCACAAGATAATAATTATGAATTAAAATGCACAATGAGCTAACTTCTGTAGTAATAACAAATTTGTATAGCAGTTTGCAGTTAGGAAGTACTATGTTTATGAAGTTTAGGAAGTACTAATATGAAACTATTATTCTGTTTTTATAAATGAGGAAACTGTACACTACAGTAAGTGACTTGCTTAAAATCACTTGGCTGCATTTTTTTAAAAAATTTATTTATTTATTAGGGAGAGAGTGCCTGCATGAGCAGGGGGAGGTGCAAAGGGAGAGGGAGAAAGAATCTCAAGCAGGCTTCCTGCTGAGTGTGGAGCTCAACTTGGGGCTGGATCTCACGACCATGACCCAAGCCAAAATCAAGAATTAAATGCTTAGGGACACCGGGATTGCTCAGTCGTTTAATAGTCTGCCTTTGGCTCAGGTCATGATTCTGGAGTCCCAGGATTGAGCCCCATGTTGGGCTCCCTGCTCAGCGGGGAGTCTGCTTCTCCCTCTTCCTCTGCCCCTGCCCATTGTGTTCTCTCTCTCTCTCTCAAATAAATAAAATTTTTAAAAAATCTTTAAAAAATAAAATAAAATTCTTTAAAAAAATAATCAGATGCTTAACCAACTGAGCCACCTAGGCACCCCGATTTAGCTGCATTTTTAATTGAAACTAGGAGAAAATATAGGCAAGCTTAAGAATGAAGATGGCAAATAGGATATGAGATGCAATTTAATTAAATGAACCCAGAGTCAGCCATTCCAAATAGAAGTCCACAAGGAAACTCTTTTTTGAGGACCTCATTTATTTAGCAAACATATATTAAACCCCTAAAGGTTGGGTGCTGGTCGTCAAAATTTAATAAGATATGGTCTCTTTGCTCCAGATACTTGCAGTCAAATACCATGAGATAAACAAGAGTTGTTTAGTAATGAACTCTAGGAAAGCCCTCCGATATCAAGGTCAAAGATTAAGAAAAAACGGAAAATAAGCTTACATTTATTGAGTACTTACTTAATTTCTCTCAAAACCCCAAGAGATAGGTATTATTAGCCCTTCTTTTAATACACAGAGGGAAAGATAAGTACACGCTCAAGGTCTCATGATCAGTAAAGGCAGAGCTGGAGGGGCACCTGAGTGACTCAGTTGGTTGAGCATACAACTCTTGGTTTCTGCTCAGGTCATGATCTCATGGGTCGTCGGATCAAGCCCCGCATCAGATTCTGCGGTCAGCCGGGAATCTGCATGAAGATTCTCTCTCTCTGCCCTTCCCCCCACTTGCATTTGTGCATGTGCACGCGCTCTCTTTTTCTCTCTAAAATAAATAATTCTTAAAAATAAAAGTCAGAGCTGGGATAGGATTTACACCTTAGTCTTTCTGCTAGATTACTCTGCCTTCCATCAAAAATAACATTGTTTATCTCATTTACATAAAATTATCTGGCAAGCACACACAGATGTCTGGAAATACTCATTTTGATGGCATTTTGGATGATCTTTATTGTCTCCATGCTTTCCAGTAATATCTTCATTTTCCACTTTTACATAAGAAACAAAACACTTAAGAAGAAAACACAAAGGTAGGATTGCAGAAGAACCAAAGAAAAAAGTGAAATTGCTGAATTTTATTAGGAATTAATAAACTGACACAGAGGCACCCTTGGTCAATAATTTTGATAAATGTTCCATAGGAAAATAATCTAACAGGAAAGGTAAGTAATTTTTTTTGGATGTTGAGTTTTATAAGTTCTTTACAGATTTTGGAGGCTAACCCTTTATCCAGTATGTCATTTGCAAATATCTTCTCCCATTCTGTAGACTGCGTTTTAATTTCACTGATTGTTTCTTTTTTTTTTTTGCAAAAGCTTTTTATTTTGATGAAGTCTCAATAGTTTGTTTTTGCTTTTGTTTCCCTTGCCTCAGGAGACATGTCTAGAAAGGAGTTGCTGTAGCCGATGTCAAAGAAGTTACTGCTTGTATTCTCTTCTAGGATTGTTATGGTTTCAGGTCTCACATTTAGGTCTTTAATATTTGAATTTATTTTTGTGTTTGGTGTAAGAAAGTCCAGTTTCATTCTTCTACATGTTGCTCTCCAGTTTTCCCAACACCATTAGTTGACGAGACTGTCTTTTTCCCATTGGATATTCCTTCTTGCTTTGTCGAGGATTAATTGACCATATAGTTGAAGTTCATTTCTGGGTTTTCTGTTCTGTTGATCTATATATCTGTTTTTGTGCCAGTACCATACTGTTTTGATCACTATAGCTTTGTAATATAACTTAAAGTCTGGAATTGTGATGCCCCCAGCTTTGCTTTTCTTTTTCAAGTTTGCTTTGGCTATTTGGGGTCTTTTGTGGTCCCTACAAATTTTAGGATTATTTGTTCTGGCTCTGTGAAAAATGCTGGTGGCACTTTGATAGGGATTGCATTAAATGTGGAGATTGCTTTGGGTAGTATAGACATTTCAGCAATATTCTTCTGATCCATGAGCATGGGATGTCTTTCCTTTTCTTTGTGTCATCTTCAGTTTTTTTCCTCAGGGTTTTATAGTTTTCAGAGTACAGAGTACAGGTCTTTCTCTTTGGTTAGGTTTAATCCTAGGTATCTTATTGTTTTTGTTGCAGTTGTAAATGGGATTGATTTCTTAATTCCTCTTGCTGCTGCTTCATTATTAGTGTATAGGAATGCAATGCAATTATCGGTGTATAGAAATGCAACAGATTTCTGTATATTGATTTTGTATCCTCTGACTTTACTGAATTTATTTATCAGTTCTAGCAGGTTTTTCTTAGTGGAATCTTTTGGGTTTTCTATATGTTAGTATCACATCATCTGCAAATAATGAAAGTTTTATTTCTTCCTTGCCAGTGTGGATGCCTTTTATTTCTTTTTGTTTGATTGCTGTGGCTCGGACTTCCAGTACTGTGTTAAATAACAGTGGTGAGAGTGGACATCCCTGCTTATTCCTGACCATAGAGGAAAAGCTCTCACTTGTTCCCCATTTAGTATGATATTAGCTGTGGGTTTTTCACATATTGCCTTTATTGTGTTGAGGTATGTTCCCTCTAAACCTACTTTATTGAGAGTTTTTATCATGAATGAATGTTGTACTTTGCCAAATGCTTTTTCTGCATCTATTAAAATGATTATATGGTTCTCCTTTCCTTTATTAGTGTGGTGTGTCATATTGATTGATTTGTTAATATTGAACCACACTTGCAACCCAGGAATAAATCCCATTTAATCATGGTGAGTGATTTTTTTAATGTATTATTGGATTTGGTTTGCTGGTATTTTATTGAGAATTTTTGCATCCATGTTCATCAGAGATACTGGCTTGTAGTTCTCTCTTTTTTAGGGGAGTCTTTATCTGGTTTTGGTCTCAGGGTAATGCTGACCTTATAAAATGAATTAGGAACTTTTCCTTCCTTTTCTGTGTTTTCGAACAATTTCAGAAGACTAGGTATTAACTCTTTTTAAATGTTTGGTAGAATTCACCTGTGTAGCCATCTGGTCCTGGACTTTTGTTTGTTGGGAGTTTTTTGATTACTGATTCAATTTCTTTGCTTGTTATCAGGCTATTGAAGTTTTCTATCTCTTCTACTTCAGTTTTGGTAGTTTTTATGTTTCTAGGAATTTATCCATTTCTTCTATGTTGTCCAGTTTGTTGGCTTATAGTTTTTCATAATATTCTCTCATAATTGTTTGTATTTCTGTGATGTTGGTTGTGATTTCTCCTTTCTCATTTGTGATTTTATTTATGTGGGTCTTTTTTCTTTTTTGACAAGTCTGGCTAGAGGTTTCTCAATTTTACTATTTTTTTCAAAGAACCAGCTCCTCATTGATCTGTTCTCTTGTTTTTTAGTTTCTGTATCATTCATTTCTGCTCTAATCCTTATTATTTCCTTCCTTCTGCTGGCGTTAGGCTTCGTTTGTTGTTCTTTTTCTAGCTCCTGTAGGTGTAAGGTTGGGTTGTTTGAGATTTTTCTTGCTCGAGATAGGCCCGTTTTGTTATACACTGTCCTCTTAGAATCGCTTTTGCTGTATCCCAAAGGTCTCAGACTTTTGTGTTCTTATTTTCATTTGTTTCCCTGTATTTTTTTTAAAATTTCTTCTTTGATCTCCTGGTTGACTCTTTCATTGTTTAGTAGCATGGTGTTTAACCTCCATGTATTTTTGGTCTTTCCAGATTTTTTTCTTGTGGTTGACTTCTGGTTTTATACTGTTGTAGTCAGAAAAGGTGCATGTTATGACTTCAGTCTTTGTATTTGTTGAGGCCTGTTTTCTGACCTGATATGTGATCTATTCTGGAGAATGTTCCATGTGCACTTGCAAAAAATGTGTATTCTGGTGTTTTAGGAATGGAATGTTCTGAATATATCTGTTAAGTCCATCTGGTCCAGTGTGTCATTCGAAGCCATTGTTTCCTTGTTGATTTTCTGCTTAGATGATCTGTCCATTGCTGTAAGTGGGGTGTTAAAGTCCCCCTGTATTATAGTAGTATTATCAATTAGTTCCTTTATGTTTGTTATTGATTCTTGTATATATTTGGGTGCTCCCATGTTGGGTGCATAAATATTTATAATTGGATTGTCCCCTTTATGATTATATAGTGCCCTTCTTTGTCTCTTGTTACAGTCTTTGTTTGTTTGTTTATTGAGAGAGCAGGAGGGGAGGGGCAGAGGGAGAAGGAGAGAGAGAATCTTCAAGGAGGCTCCACGCCCAGGGTGGAGCCAACACAGGGCTCAATCTCACAACCCTTAGATCATGACCTGAGCCAAAATCAAGAGTTGGATGCTTAACTGACTGAGCTACCCAGCACCCCACAGTCTTTGTTTTAAAGCCTAGTTTGTTCAATATAAGTATTGCTACTCCCGGTTTCTTTAGACATCCATTTGCATGATAAATATTTCTCCATCTCCTCACTTTCGATCTGCAGGTGTCCTTAGCTCTAAAATGAGTCTCTTGTAGGCGGCATATAGATGGGTCTTGTTTTTTATCCATTCTGACACCCTATGTCTTTTTTTTAAATTTTTTTTTAAAGATTTATTTATTTGTCAGAGAGAGAGCAAGCGCACACACAAGCAGGGGGCGCAGCAGGCAGAGGGAGAAGCAGACTCCCCGCTGAGCAGAGAGCTGGATGTGGGGCTCAATCCCAGGACCCTGGGATCATGACCTGAGCCGAAGGCCGAAGCTTAACGGACTGAGCCACCCAGGCATCCCCACCCTATGTCTTTTGATTGGCATGTTTAATCCATTTACATTCAAAGTAATTATTAATTGACACATATTTATTGCCATTTTATTACTTGTTTTGTTGTTTCTGGAGATTTTCTGATCCTTTTTTGTCTTTGTCACTTTCGGTCTCTCCTTTCCACTCATAGAGTCCCCATTAACGAAAATTATACCCTTTACCAACAATAAAAGTTAACTCGTCTGAGGCCCATGGTAGGTGTTTGGGGCACATAAGCCCTTATATAGTAGATGAAATTTTTCTTTATTTTACTGATGAGAAAACTGAGGAACAAGAGAAGTAACTTGTTCAAGTTTACACAACTAGAAAGTAGTTTTCAAACCTATAGCTTAATTCTTGTGCCCTTGCCCTGGGAATATCTCCTTAGAGAATCATCCAAAAGAAACAGTCCAGAAGAAGCTTCACTCAAATCCATTTAGTGATCATTTATTCAGCTCCTGATCTCTCTGTAGGGCACTGTGCCAGGCCTAAGAATACAGAAATATTGAGATAAAGCCATTCAGAGAGGACTTGTTCCAGTTTTAGAGGAGCTTTTGTGGAGTGGAGACATGTAAACAGACAACATCGTAATGTTATTTGGGCAGCTATGGACTAACATGGGGGAGAGATGTCCCAGAGATCATTTTCTAAGTTGTGTTTAAACTACTGGTCTCCAAAATTGAGTGTATGCACCCAGAGGGTGTACAGGATAAACTTTTGTGGTGTTAGAACGATTAAAACTTACTGTTATCTTTAAAAAGTAAGAAATTACCTTTCTAATGATTAATTAACTGGTAGATACTGGCATCCTTCTCAGACCCTGTGTCGGAGGAAGGGGTATCACATGGTTCACACTACAACTATCCTAAAAGAAGTGGAGGAATCCACAGCCTTGAAGGGGTTATGAATACTTGGTACCCTCCTGCTTTTTTAGGTCTTCAGCAATATATGGCACTTTATTTGTGCTTAATTAAGTGGATTTTCAGTCATATTTGGCTTTTAACTAAATCAGCCCTCACAGGTTGAAATGATTCCTACAAATATAGATGACATAGTTTACTAACAGCGCAAGAGTAAGTGAACAAACAAAATAGCAAAGTTGACGTTCTCCTACTCTTGGTAGGAACTCTTCATCATTCACGTCGTTAGGTAAAAACAGTATGAGCTAATCAGATTTGACAAGAAATGGGACCGAACATTTTGAAATTCTCGGGAAGAATTTTGGAAATATGAAGTTATCTACTATAGGTAAAGACAAAGTCTACCCTAAATTTAAGTATGATTACAATGTGGCTAATGGCAGTGTGAAGTCTTCACAGTTACCAAAATGTTTAAAGACTTTGCATCTGGGACAGTGTTACTGGTTTTGAGGAGGGTGAGGGGTGAGAACAAAAATGTTTGAGTCCTTAAATAAAAATCAGTTTTTAAATATTGTTTATTATACCTTATCCTTTTTTATTTTTATATATGTCTTATATGTGCATATCACATCAGGTCAAGAGTATATGTTTTATAAATATGCAGATTATATTGGAGCTGATATTAAAATGTTCTTTACTAGTAGGGTATAAGATCAAAAACGTTTGTAGACAACTATTTTAAACAAAGCTCAGTTTTCCAAATGGGTAAAGGGAAGAACATACAGGCAAAGAGAAGAGGTTATGCAATGCCAGAAATGTATGTAGCGAGGTATTAAGAGAGCTGGAGGTAGTTTGAAATTATGCATATAAGATTAGCTTATAGGATACAGACCTAGAGAAAAATAAGAGAAAACAGTATCAGATAATAGAGGTGTAGTTAGGTAAATTATATTAAGTCCATATCATGCAGCCAGTAACATGTAAAGACTAATAGCAACTCAGAAACAATACTAATTGAAAAATATAGAACTGAGATTGTATGTTACCATATTTCCAATTCTGCTAAATATACATACATTGGGATCAAGATTGAAAAGGAAGACAAAAATTGGAATAATTTTGTTAATATAGTAGCATATTGGGGCACCCGGGTGGCTCAATCATTAAGCGTCTGCCTTTGGCTCAGGTCATGATCCCAGGGTCCTGGGATCGAGCCCCGCATCAGGCCCTCTGCTTAGCAGGAAGCCTGCTTCGCCCTCTCCTGCTCCCCCTGCTGTGTTCCCTCTCTCGCTGTCTCTCTCTCTCTCTCTCTCTCTCTCTCTCTCTCTCTCTCTGTTAAATAAATAAATAAATAATCTTAAAAATATATATAGTAGCATATTTAATTATAGATGAAAATATTAACTTTAAATGTTTTCATTTAATATTTTTACAATAAATTCGTTTGGTTTTAAAGGAAATTCATCCCCAAACTAATGCAATTCTTCACTGTGATTCATATATTCCTCAGAAAGCCTCTGATTGCATGGGACTCTTAACAAAGACTCCCAAATTTATCAGCAAAGCTATCCAACATTTTGGATAACATTTTTATTGATAATCTTTTGTAATGTGAGATAAATTAATAAAACTAGCCAATATCTACTAAGTACATACTGTATGCAAGACATCTGTTAGACACTGATATGAAGAGATGCATGAGCCACATGAATGGTTCTGTGCCCTTGGGGAGCTTATCTTCAAGGGAAACAAACACATGGAAAGTTAAATAAATAATTATTTAAAATCACATTTTGAATCCATAAAAAATGTATGAGGCAGAACATAATTTGCTCAAACTAACTGCTCATGCTGTCCTACTTAAAATAGGTGGGTGGAAAACACTTCAATCTAAAGTGGATCTTAAAGGATGAATACTAGGATTTGAAGATGAAGAAAAGAGAGAGGAAGTAAATTATTTTCCACCACTTCATTTCCAACCCACCAAACAAACCCCCTTCTTAGTAAACTCTGAGGTGGGTGGAGCTATCAGAGCAACTAAGGGCAATGTGAGTCTGTTCTTCTGACTTCAGAAAAACCAGTTCGGCTAGAACAGAAAGTTGATAGAGAAGACTAATGGAAGATAAGGTTTAAAAGGTAGTTTAAGGCCAGATTTGACAGAGTTTTGAATGTTACACCAAGAAATCTGGGCTCTGTCTTGTAGACAGAGAATTATGGGAGATATTTTAGCAGATATAAGACATTGTCATTGTAAGAAAGCCTTTGAGGGAATACACTTGTGTGGTTGCTGAAATGTGCCCAGAGTCAAAAGACACAGCATACTTGGACATGCTTGTTCCAACCAATGAGGTGTGCCCAAATGGGAAAGTAATGGGTGACTACCCAAAAAGAAAAGGGACTGTGTTTGAAATATTGCCACTATGAAGTAGACTATGATTGTATTAAAAGTTTCATATCAAGCCTTTGACAGATCATATATAAATACTCTAATCTTACCATCCAAAGGAGTGTACTATCTAAGATGAAAGGAGAACAAACCCATGATGAATTCTTTTGGTTTTTTATGCTTATAACATATGCCCTCCTAAGAGAGCATAATTGTGTTGTTAATATATTATTACTGATTAGATTATTTTGAAATGTTTTGAAAATATTATTTTAGCCCATTTCTATTCACATTTTTTGAGAAGAGCTTTTTTAGACCAGTGTAAGTATATTCACATGAATTAAAACAGTATGTGTTGATTGAATACTTTGACTTAAGCATACTTTTTTACAACAAATTTTAGGTAATTCAGCCTTGTTTTATGTGCATTAAAATGTAATAGATATATGCCTGAGAAGTTCTCAGTCAGAACAAAAGTTTGGGAACTCATTGGCTGGAACCAAATTAGAAATGGTCAAAATTTTCTTCACATGGAAATAGGACTCACATTTCAGAAGAGAATAAAAATCTTTAGGTCTTTATATAACGTTGACGGTAAATGTGAGAGCTACAGTAGTGAGCGCTGTGAATTGTGTAAGACTGATGAATCACAGACCTGTACCCCTGAAACAAATACATTATATGTTAACAAAAAAATTAAGAAAAAAATGTGGAAGCTACAAGAAAAGTGGCATTCTGTTTCTTAGCTATTGAATATCTTAACTCGGAAGGGGAAAAACTTGAAAAACAAAATTTTAAAGTCCCATGGATTATCCAAAAAGAAATTCCAGAATGCAGAGAGGGCCTGTCTCCCTCATTTGGTTGTGGCCATCAGGATGGCCATCGTTGCTCTGACTTCATTGCTGTACCTGTAGGATGGAATTCTGAGAGGGAATGGGAGAGAAAGCGTAAGGCCCCATGGAATGTGTGTTCCTGTGTAACATCCCAACCAGACGGTAGTAGAAAGTACCAGATATCAGACCAGAAAGGATTTTTGTGGGAGAGGATTTATAGCTCAGTTTTGTAAATCCATTAATACCTCACCATGTCTGTTGTCATTATTTTTATAATTTATATTGTGTATTCATTAGTAGTGTCTAGTACTTGAAGATAAAAATCATTTAGGAAAAATAACCACTCTTTCCCTAAATAACTCTCACTACTCTTTTAGGAGCATTTGGGAGTCTCAGGAAAGTACTAACTCAGACAGTTTGTAGACAACTATTTTAAACAAAGGTCAGTTTTCCAGATGGGTAAAGGGAAGAACATACAGGCAAAGAGAAGAGGTTATGCAATGCCAGAAATGTATGTAGCAAAGTGTTCAGAGAACTGGAGGTAGTTTAAATTATGCATATAAGATTAGCATATAATGGGGCTCAGTCGGTTAAGCATCTGCCTTCAGCTCAGGTCATGATCCTGGAGTTCCAGGATCAAGCCCTGCATCGGGCTCCCTGCTCAGCAGGGAATCTACTTCTCCCTCTGCCCCTCACCCCGTGTTCTCTCTCTCTCTCTCTCTCTTTTTCTCAAATAAAATCTTAAAAAAAAAAAAGATTAGCATATAAGATACAGACCTAGAGAAAATTAGGGAAAACAGTATCAGATAATAGAGATGTAGTATTAGGGAAATTATATTAAGTCCATGTAGCCAGTAAAAACTTGGGTTTTTTTTTCTTTTTGAGGAATTAACAAGTCTGAGACAGTTGAGCACATCCTCCCATCAGTATTCTACTTTCTCTAACCATTTTCTGAGAATTTGAATACAGTTTTCCCATTTAATCTTTTTATCAAAAGTGATCTAATTATCCTAATTTTTATCATTAAACTCTTTGGCTGTGATTCTATAAATTTAATAAATGTTGCTGGTGTGTGTTGGAAAACACACAAAAAGACCCAATATTGAATATCCTTATTCCACTAGGAGGTGCTTATTGTGTGTCTGCTGAGCCCAGAACTATGCCAGATATGGTGGGAAACACATTTGCTTGCAGCAAATTGAGAAAACTGCTGTATATGTTTTAAAACCTAACTATGGTCTGTTTATCTGCATTTTTTAAATATTTTCAAGGTCAAAAGGGTATGGGCCTTTTAGAATTAAAAATAAATCTCTTACAGAGCCAAGTCAGCTGGAACTCTAAGTAAGTAAACTATTCTGTGGAGGTTAAGCTTTTAATCTGGCATGAGAGGAGTTAAAGTACTTCTCAGCACCACAGAAGCCATCAAGTGAAAAAAAATCAACAGGAGTCACCCAAAGAGGACATCCATATGGTTTGCCTTTATAGCTAACTCTCTTCCCACGTAAATGAAACTACATGGAGATGTAAAGCATTTCTCTTGATCTCAGTTGATGTTGTACGCATAGTAGGAACTCAAAAAAAATGTTGGCAAAATGCGCTATACGATTGCATTTGAAAAGTGAAAATTATAATTATTAAAATTACAATTTTATAAAAATTTGCATATGGACAAGGACTCAGCAGAAATGTCTAAAAATAAAAAGTTTGACTCATTTGTTGGTTTTCTGAATTTTTTCCTTACATTTGAAGTGTTTCCATTGCTGTCGCTACAATATAATTTGAGTATCTTTTTTTTAATTAAATGCATTCAGATATAACAGAAGCACAGTAGGACAAAGCTTTGTCCACCACTGGGGTTCAAACATGTCTTGGCATATCTAGCAGATTGGTGGGTTTAGGCAGCCAAGAGGTGATTGGCATAAGGGTTTTGGCAGAAAGACTCACATTCAAGTCAAGAAATTTGGGTATCACTGACAAGGGAGTTTGGCTAGGCTACTCTTTAGTCTGTTTGCACTGCTAGATTGCACTAGGCCAGTGTCTCAATTGGTCAGTGCCCATGTCATGCTATATCTTGGATGTCACTCTTGGATTGAGGGGACAATGTCTTACTTATCTGGAAGATTCATTCTTTAATGCAGCTTCATGGACTCCTCTTGGAAAGCAGCATAAGCAGAAATAGGAGTACATTAAAGTGTTTATTATGTCACAAAATACAAGCCATAGGTGAGTGATTAGGGCTTGTTTCCACTTCTGCAGGAAATATGACATAATTTTGCAGTATTGAAGTCTCCAGAAAACAGAAGCATTTTAAGTCCTTGAGGGCCATAATGGAGATCATGAAAATGTCCAGTAGAAGGTGGTGGTGACCTGGTTTAATGGGACTGGCTCAACGATTAGTACCAGAAGTGTTCAAAGACAACAGAAACTTTAGCAACAGATATCCACGTGGCCACAGATAAGTCTTGTTCTTGAACCCGTGTAAAACGCTGTCTCAGGGCTCTTAGAAATTATGGGCAGAGGATTTTGCAAGGAGCTAGAGGTCCTGTATCAGCAGGCAAAGGTAGGAGCCAATGAAATATGCATTATAAAAGCATTTGTAAGAAGTTCGTAATTATGGGTTTTAGTTCATAAAGAATATGAGATGTGAGAAGTGAATCTGCTCTTCCTTCACTCAGTGGTCCCCATTCCCACATGCTTATTATTTGTGTGAGCATTTCAGGGAACTGAGGGTACTGATAGTTCTTAAAAATACAAGGCATATTTTTTGTGTAACATGACCCATAAATGGAAATTAAATACAATTCTTCATTTGGTGTTCAACCAAAGAAACTGATATCTCCCAATTCTGGGAGAAAAATAGCTGGGCTGAATTTATTGATATTTCAGTTCTTTTAAAGGGTAATTTCGGATGTATGTGATTTGCACCTAAAATACTGTTCTTAGAACCTAAACCTTGCCAAAAAGGCAACTCCAGGGTTTCACCTTTCATATAGTGCTTAATACTTCATGAAGAACACCACAGTATTGGGTGTGTAACAAAACCTATAAGGGAGATAAGACAGCTAATTCTCCTCCTGTTTTACAGATTTAAAAAATGGAGGCAAAGAGAACTGCAATTAGCTCTCCTGGCTCAACTTTACCACATTGATCAATAGTTGTTTATTGTACAGCCATAGATATATGACATCCACTACATTCTCAGAATAATATTTTTTTAAAAGATATGAAGGTATGCTCTGAACAGGCAAGAGAAGTCTCTCATGAAATAAGGGTAGTTTATAAGGTGACATCTTTCTTTAAAAAATTTTCATGGGCCTTCTTTTTCTCTTCGGCCTATTCCTTTATGTGTTTTAGTGACTGGTGTTTAATAATTGCATAAAAATAAATAGATGCCTTGGAAACCAATACACTCAGAGTATAGAGCAATGTTTATGGCATCTGATACACGAATTGGAGATTTTTTTAAAGGAAAAATGTACATACAGGGTCCCACCAGATTTGACATATGGTTACAAACGGAATTTAGTGAACAAACAACATTACGTGCAAAGTATTGTTCTTAATGAAAGTGGATCAAAAAAGAACAAGACATGATCAGTGCCCTTAATAATTTTTAATCTGCCTAGAAAGGAATAAGATCTAGACTAGGTATATTGAAGGTCCTCAACAGATACTTGTTTAATGAATGATTGGATGGATGACTATAAGAGATTACTATTGGTCCAAGGTAGCATATGATATATACCAAGAAAATGAGGGAATGTGCGTATATGTCTGTATAAAAAGAAAAAAAAAAAGACTGCAGGGGTGCCTGGGTGGCTCAGTCATTGGGCGTCTGCCTTTGGCTCAGGTCATAGTCCCAGGGTCCTGGGATCGAGCCCCACATTGGGCTCCCTGCTCAGCAGGAAGCCTGCTTCTCCCTCCCCCACTCCCCCTGCTTGTCTCTCTCTGTCAAATAAATAAATAAAATCTTTTTTAAAAAAGACTGCAAAATGATATTTTATCTTTAAGAAGTCATTAGAGGCCTCTATATGTGGAGTCATAATTATGAAGGTGAGGTCAGGTTACAAAGCAATTTTGAATAGTTAAAAATAATTAAGCAAAGGAAATCAGGGATTAGAAGTAGATAACACTATGGAGATATGGGCATACTAATGTTTATCTTAGAGGCAAAACTGTCCTGACTCCAGTGGTATCTTGGAGGAGCAACTTGAGCATGATGATCACTCAGGAAGCTAAAAGCTGGCTCAGAGACAAGTATTCCTCTATCTAAGTTAAGATTCGCATTACTTGCTAATACAATGGAAAATTGAGCAGTAGTTTGGAATTTCCCTGATGAAGAAAGTACAAACTAAACAGATCATTCACACTGAGATTTTGTGCATTTGCAGGGACAGTGGTAATCTTATAGGATTTTGGCAAAGATACATGAAAATTTATCTCCAAAGTGAATGAGTCAAAACTTGCAAATTTTAGAGACTGGCTGAAACCTCATCAAGCAATCTAATAGATTTTTTTTTTCCTTTGAAAAGTAGTCCAGAACCCAGTGAATTTGGGGACAAACTTCAGTGCTCTTGCCAGGTGGCCATTTAGAAGACCCGTCCCTTGCCTTGAACTTTACTGTTGAGGCTATAACCTATTGGCATCCAAATGACAACTTATGAAAGAGGCCTCATCATGCTCCCAAAAGAAACAACTTGTTCCCTGCCAAAATTAGGATTACCTTGCTTTAGGAAGAGGATGCATACTATGCTGGCAGCCAAATGATGATTTGCCAAAAATATCACTCCATCGTGAACGGCAAAGGGGCCTCACATAACCCAGAAGGGAGAGAGTATTAGAGATGGCCTTCCAGACCGTTGATGAGGGACCTGCTGAAGGCAATAGTAGTAACTGGGCATTGTACTAACATAATGACCTGGCAAATTAGAAAACACCTTGGTAAAGATAAATCCATGGGTGGGGTTTTTAAGCCCTAAGTGTTAAGGCCTAAGGATAGGCACAGCAAAAATGAGTACCTGTGACACCATTTATTCCATTTCTATACCCATGGCCAACATGGATAATAGAGACTGTGTTCAGTCTTGGGGTCCTAATCAACTAACACAGCACTTTAAGTAGACACACTTATCAATAGGAATTGTCAGGTTATTTAAAACCTATTTCCTTGCCTTTGGATTGCTCCCATGTGACAGATGCCTACTCCATCTTCAGATGAGAAGATAATGGCCCTGAAACACACCAGGCTGTGGAAGGGGCTCTCAACTCCCAAGAGGTTGGGGCGCATAACTGAGTCAATATACAGTTAAGAGGATGTCTAGGAAGTCAGGGATCCCATCTACCATTCAGCTGACCCCAGGAGGTAGACTTCCATGCGTCACTGCTCGTGGCTCACTGCCCAAGAGTACCTCTGAGTAGCCATCAGCTGAGCGAACCTTTCCATAATGAAATTCTAAAGCAGCCAGGTTGCCTAAAAGAGTCTGGTTAGTTGCTTCTTGGCCTTGGCTTAGGACTGTTTTCATTGTTGGAGAATACTTGGGTTTTGAGGGGGATGAAAAGAGATAGCACCTGTGAAAACTGTTTGGAAATTTTAAAGGCCTGCACTCATGCAAGGGTATGGGTGAGGATGACTACTGGAGGATTCCAAGAAGTCAAGCCCTGCATTTGTCCTCAGGCTTACAATTTTTTATTTAATTGGCTCTTTTCAATAAGACCAGAGTTAATCTTTTCCCTCGTGGGAGGCAAAAATAGTAAGATATTTGTCTTGACTTTCCTATCATTGTGTATGTGTGACATCCCTGAATCCACTCCTACCCACTAGTCAGATTGATCTAACTCTCACACCACTTCCATTACTTCACCCAGCTTCTCAGGAACCTAAATTGATTCCCCTGTCTGTTGTAGAAAATTCAGGCTCTTCAGTCATGCATTCAGAGTCTTCCTTCAACTACCCTCCCCTGCCACTCACCCACTGGTTGCCACCACCTTTCCAATCTCACCTCTTCCTGCTTCACATCGTAGAAGCAGGTACCACTGGAGCTGGCAGTCATCAAAAAGATGATGCTTATCCAATCCTTGCATTTCATAGTTGGGGAAACTAAAGTCCAGAGAGGTGAGGTGATATTTCCCATGCCACACACAGCTCTCCCACTGTGGCCAAGATAACATGTTTTCCATTCCCCTCGCAACTTGTTCCTTTGGTCCTAAGCACCGGGACAGGAGGTGTAGAACTGGTACCCAGGGAACAGTGTAGTATGGGATAAATGATGCATGAAGCAATAATGAGAATTAAAAACTCAATGCTCTTGCAACATACTGTGTTTGCAGCAAATGACCTTTACATAGAATGTGCCACCCTCTTAACAGGGAATTCATTGAAGTTGGGAATTAATCTGTAAACTTTTGTTCTACTGACTTTGGAAGGGAAATTTGTGACAATTGTCTTCTATCTAAATAAAATAAATGGTTCAGTGCTACAAATGATTAATATCATTTTTAGGCATGTCAGGGTTTCCCTGGGGAATGGTCCATTGGGTTATTATTGTTTGCCAAGATTTTCCTCTGAATTGAAGCTCACAAGGTCATTCCAAGGGTAACCGTATTGGGAAACCTTAGTACAATGACCCTGTTACAACTCGCCCAACTAGAAGCTAGGAAACCACACCTTCTTTAGAAGGTTTATGTGGTAGAAAATGGGAGGTGGTTGGTGATTTAAAACCTTAGTGATTATCACGAATGGCAGGAAGGAAAAAAAAGTGAAGGAAAAGCCTTGATTATAAGAATATTGTTAAAGAAAATGAAAGGAAGTTTTGTAAAAGTTCAAATACATAATGCAATTCAAAATGAGACTGATCAACTTTCCACATCTACTTTGATGAGGAGAGAAGAGTACTTATAATTTGTGTATTAAGTATTTGAATATAAAGTACTCCTTAGAGAGTGAGGGTGTTTTTAATAAGTTTTCTTTAGTATTTAAATCAACACCATGGAACTTAAAAAAATAAATATCATTTTTATATATACCTAGACTATAGCACTTGTTCAGATTATTAAAAATTTCAACAAATGGAGCCTGAATTAATGAAGTTTTAATATACCTACAAGTAAGTATATTAGTATTTAGCATATTAAGTATGTTAAGATTAAGTACTTTTCAGACTTTAGCACTTAAAAAATATCCCTATTGCACTAGGACCTGACTATAACAAAGCTCAAAGGAGCAGACTTTGTCCTCTACTCCACAAAATAGAAAATGGTTGTTTGTTTTAATACAGATATGCACTTTACACCCCCCCACCCCAACACACACACACACACACACACACACACACAAATCCTCAAGTAATTGACTCTTCAGGAAGATGCTTCATTTCATCCATGGCTCCCCTTTTCCCTGGCACATGGCAGAGGTGCACCAAGAGTCCTCCACAACCCAGAGTTCATTAACTTCATTAATTCAGGCTCCATGTATTTGAAATTGTTAATAATCTGAGTACTTAGTCTCTGTATACGTAAAAATGATGAGAGATATTTTATTTTTTTACTTCCATGGTGATGATTTAAATACTAAAAAAACACATAAAAAACAGCTTCCAGTAGGGTGTGCTTGATCTATATTTAGGAAAGACTTTAGAGGTCACATCATCCAATTTGAATGGGGAAAAGCAACTGCACATTGCATAAGCAAAAACTCAATAAATGTTTGTTAAATTGAATTTGTTGACTATTGAAATAATAACTCTTTATAACTGAAAAGGTCTATACAAATATAATGTATTAATAATATAAAGATCAATATTAGTCATTCAATCCATTTTGTATGTAATTCTTTAAAGCCCAAGGCTCAGGAAAAGCAGCAAACTGTGCTTTGACCACCTCTTCTGCCTCTCAGGTGGCCTTCAGTTTCTTGTTTTCTCTAACTTCTGCAGTGAATATCATTCTCTTGCTTGAGATCAAAGGAACTCTGCCTCCTTTCAATTCTTTGTTACCATCACACCAATTCTCAAAGAGCAAGGGGCTGAGAGAACTATCCCTTCCTGATTTTTGCTTCTTCCTCCAAAAAGATAGAAAATCCTTTTGCTTGTCTTGACATTTGGGTGTCACTTGATACATTCTTGGATTTGTCTTCCTGGGCACACTAGAAGTAAAACCATGTAGTGTTCTCTTACTTCTTCTGGGTTAAATGCACGCCAGCTAGGCCTCAGACCCTCCATGTTTATAATGTCCCCAGCCTTTCACAGATGGAGCCCCACATAACCTCCACCTGTGGGCCCCAGCCTGGCTGGGCCCGTGAGTCAGTTCTCCCTAAGGCTAGAGGAGTATCAGCAGCCTCAGCCCCATCAGTCTGAAATTAGGCTTGCTGCCCACAGAGTGGCAGCAATGAAGAACTGGGGCCAGCGAG
The DNA here is from genome assembly GCF_037043125.1 of Eumetopias jubatus. Classification (NCBI taxonomy): domain Eukaryota; kingdom Metazoa; phylum Chordata; class Mammalia; order Carnivora; family Otariidae; genus Eumetopias; species Eumetopias jubatus. The sequence goes on from NW_028274807.1 coordinate 64,737,839, forward strand.
GCTTTGGAGTAAGAGCATCTCGAATCTGTGTTGGCCTCAGCCGTGTAACTGGGAGGCAGCAGGGTGCAGTGGAAAGAGCAACAGCTAAGGAGCCAGGCAGACCTGGAAAGCTGTGAGTCTCTGCATTCTGACCTTAGCTGTATGACCTTGGGTGAGTCACTGAATTTTTCCAAACCATCTATTTCTTTACCTGTAAAGGAGAGGTTGTCTTTAATGCCCATCACCTACAGGAGTTCTTGCTGGTAGCCATATTCAGTCTTTCTATCATTACATTATTTTCCAATTCAATACAAATAGAGGTTTCTTTCTTAAGTTATATCTCAAATTAATTTTGCCTGATAGGCAAACTTTGCCTGACTGAAAGTTTACCAAATATAAAATCAATCATCTGTCTTCTTTTGTAATTTCTGTTTTTTCATACCCTTAAATGATACATTTAAACCAAAAATCTTTTGGAGGGGAGGAATGTCTAATCATAATCATAATAATTGCTAATTTATAGTCAGGATTAACTATATGGTAGATACTGACCTAGGTGCTTGACATAAATTGTTTTGTACTTAATCCTTGCAACAATATTAGGAAGTAGATACTATTATATTTTTTTAAGATTTATTTATTTGACAGAGAGAGACACAGTGAGAGAGGGAACATAAGCAGGGGGAGTGTGAGAGGGAGAAGCAGGCTTCCCACAGAGCAGGGGGCCCAATGCAGGGCTCGATCCCAGGACTCTGGGATCATGACCTGAGCCGAAGGCAGATGCTTAACGACAGCCACCCAGGTGCCCTGGAAGTAGATACTATTATTATTGCTATTGTCTAGATGAAGAAACTGAGGCATGAAGATGCTAGGCAACATGCCCAGGGTCACATAGCTAGTGAGTAGAGAGGGATAGAGCAGAGCCTGGGGGAGAGGGTTCCTAGTTAAACCAATAGGTTATTCTTTTTCCTACTTCAAGCGGTGGGCATATCTAATTCCCTCCTGATAATAATGAGTACAGGTATTACCTGGTGCCATATTCATTTACTTGTTGAATATCTGCTGGGTGCAAAGCAAGACTAAGAGATTTGCACCTTGAAGCATTATAGAAGAAGGAAGGTATGGTCCCTGCCCTCAAGAAAATCAAAAGCTAGTAAGGAAGCCGACTGAGAAATAGTGAATGCCAGTATGAGTAAAATACAGTAAGTGCTTTAATAGTGCTACAAGCTAAATGCCACTGGGCCCAGAGAGGGAACAACATAGTTCAGTGCTTTCCAGAAAGCTTGATTTCCAAATTTATCTTTGAGCTGAGCCTTGATGAACAAGGAGGATTTTGAGAGGCGGAGAAGTGAGAGAAAGACATTCCAGGCACAGGAACCACATGGGTAAATACTCACACTGAGTCACTGTTGACTCACTAACCTCAGTGCAGGGCTTGTTCCTGGAATAGCAAGGAGTTTGGGGTTTCTAAACCTTAGGATATTTGCAAGGAAGTCCTAATTTGGTAGATGATAGTAGAATGGCAGAGTCATAAAATCGTGGGGTTGAAGAGTCCCTTAAGGTCATCTAAGCCAATAACCCATCCTATACCTAAATCTCTTCTAAAACCTTCCTGCCAAGTGATCATCAAGGTGAGGCTAACATTTTCCTAGCAACAGATATGCTATTATCTTCCAGGGTAGATAATCTCATCACTTTCTGAAATTATATTACTCATTTATTTGTTTATTCAATTATTGTCTCTATCAGACTAGAACTCAAGTTCCACAAGGGTAAGGACTATCTTGCCTGTCAGGTATCCTCAGTGCCTAGCACAGAGGGGGCATACAATAAATATTTACTGAAATGAATGCATTCCATCTCAGGATAACTCCATCTATAAAATTCTTTTTTTTTATACATCTATAAAATTCTTAAGTGATTTCCACACAACAGTCTTACATATGCAGAGATATCTGTAAAATCCCCCTTGCGTTTTCTCCAAGTTACATATCTCCAGTTGGTTAACAGTTCTTCATGAGATATAACTTTGGGATCCTTCACTATCCTGATTACTCTCTCAAATTCCCTTTTGTCTCTATCTCTTTTAATGTTCTTCTGCAATAACAGAAGGCAGTATTCCAACTTCGTGGCATCCTTCAACTAGAGAGGTCTGATCATCTCTCTTGTCCTGGGTCTCACAGTGTGACCCAAGATGGCACTTTGTTGAGGCCTACTTTCCTTTGTTGCCTCCTGTGTCTCTAACTGTCAGATAAGCGCCTTCCTTCCCAGTCCCTCTACCCCCTGCTTTGTTCTACTGCTTGGAACATCTCTCCTGTCTTAACTTGTTCAGATAGAGTTTGAAAACCAAGCCCAAGACCTCACATTTCGGGGGGCGATTAAAATAATCCAGGACAAAAGACACAAGGTACTGAACTAGCACAGTGTGGCCAGAAAGGAAGAAACAAAACGAGAAACACACTCAAGGCATCATCAACATAACTTGCAACTCATGGATTTAGTGACTGATAGCTCACTGTCTCAATGGATGCCTCTCCCTCCAGACTGCTTGTGAATTAGGAATCAATTCCCAGCTTCTCCCTACCTCAAGGCTTCTCAAGCAAGCATACCACATAGTCTTTTTAGTCTTTTATATGTATTTTTCCTAGTTCCAATATAAGCACATACTGAAAAAAATCAAAGGTAGCAAGATTTCGGCCTAGATGATGGAAAGAATGGTGGTCCCATTAACAGAGTTAGGAAATCCAGGGATACACTTTAAGCTGATAATGAAGCATTTGGTTTGGGACATGTTGAATTTGAGGGTGTCTAGAAGCAGTTGGACAACTTTTATTAGTACTATGGATTTGGAACACAATGCTGAAACATGGATTTGTGATTAACCAGTGAAGATACTTGCAGCTTTCTCAGACAGTGAGAATGTTGAAGATCACCTGGACTGAAAAACAGACATGGCTAAGAACAAAACCTTTAACACTGGCCTCCTATAATGGGTATTTGGAGGAAGAATCTCCCAGAAAGAGAGAGAGCTGTGCTCAGAGGGTATGAGGAAAACTTGATGAATTTAATGTTGGGTCAGCCAAATCTGCACATGATTGCAGAGAGCAGATAACATCAGTCACATCAAAAAGAGCAGAAGGCTCCCGGAGAACAAAAATTCTTAAGATGTGACTGAATTTGTCAATGAAGAGGTAGTCTCATAACATTGAGGAGAATAATTCCAGTGAAGTTGGAGCCTGGGTGCAAGTTGCTAAGAAATAAGTTGAATTAATTGTAACAATGAAGTCAAAGCAGTAAATCTAGACTATTTTGAGAAGCTGTTATATGTGTAAAATAAAAAGAAATAAATCCATATAAGATTCATATGATCCATATAATCTTGGATATAATATGAGGTGAACTACCATTTCACTGTAATTTCCAACTGGCTTCAGAATTAGGTACTTTATAGGCCTTCTGACTGTATCAGGTATTCAGCAGATCTCATTATATTAAAAAGAAAAATGGAGGGTGCCTGGGTGGCTGAGTTGGTTAAGCGACTGCCTTCGGCTCAGGTCATGATCCTGGAGTCCCTGGATCGTGTCCCACATCGGGCTCCCTGCTCAGCAGGGAGTCTGCTTCTCCCTCTGACCCTCTGACCCTCCCCCTTCTCATGTGCTCTCTCTCTTTCATTCTCTCTCTCTCAAATAAATAAATAAATAAAATCTTTAAAAAAATAAAAGAAAATAAAAAGAAAAATGGAAATAGATTTTTATGGATAGATTTAAATGAATTTGAATGGGGTTACATGTAGGGACGCCTGGGTGGCTCAGTCGGCTAAGTGTCTGTCTTCGGCTCAGGTCATGATCTCAGGGTCATGATCAAGCCCCACATCGGGCTCCCTGCTCAGCGGGGAGCCTGCTTCTCCCTCGGCCTGCTGCTCTGCCTACTTGTGCTCTCTCTCTGTTAAATAAATAAATAAAATCTTTTTAAAAATGGGGTTACATGTATTTTCTTGGTTCCCTCTTAAGTGTCCAGTTATTAGATGTCTAATAATTTTCTTTGAGTTCAGTTCTCATCTAATTCTGTTCAGGCTGGATGGCAGGTCAAGCTCTTTGGACTTTAACCCAATGCAGATTCTGTTGGAATTACATGTCTTCCAATGCCATGGGGTGTGAACCTCTGGGAAGACTGTTTCCCCTCAGCCCTGGTCTCCACTGCACATAGACTAGCGGGATGTCAACTCTGGAAATGGCTTTATAGTTCTCCTTGTTCATTTTCCTCTATTTCATAGGTGAATAAACTGAGGCCCACAGTGGGGACATGACTTGTTCAGGTGCAGATTGTTACAGCATGACTGTAGTATGGTCTTTAGGGTCAGAGCTAGGATGGAATCCTGGATTCATTATTACCTAATTTTATGACATTAGACTAGGCTCTTCACTTTCTGAGCCTCAGTTTTCCCATCTGAAGATGGGGCTAATGATCATCACACCTGCTTCAGACAGTTGCTGTGTGACTGAATAACATGTGGAACATCTAGTCAGTACCTGGCACATGGTAGAAGCCCATAAAATGTTGATTCCCTCCCCGTTGTGCAAGTTTCTGTAGCCAATGTGACAGAAACAAAACTCAAGCAAACCCAGGTCTTCTAACTTCCAGGCCAGCACCCTTTTCATATATAGGGGTCTTCAAACTGAGGTATCCCTGGAGGTATGGGAAGATTTTCCGAGGGATACAAAGGCGGGGACAGTTTCTAGAGAGCTGACTTCCAGGTCCTCAAGTTCCATATGAATTGTTCCCTAAAATTGCTCTGATTATGCGCCTGCAGTTGAGAGTCTCATTTTCCTCCTCATATTTCACAATGATTTTTCTACTTTGTAGAAGACATTTCAAACTGAAGTTGCACATCGCCCCAAGGTGTTGAATCTCCTAAACAAAAAACCAAAATAAAGCAAAAAGGGACTTTGTGGCAATTCCTTTGGTCAGGACTCTATAAACTGCAACTCAATCTCATTTAGAGGTGCAGTTCCAATGAAATGTTACTTTTAGGTTTAGGAAGATTATTAAAATTTGTGATAATGTAGTCTCTTTGCTCAATTGATTGATTCCAATAATTGTTTCAGTGCTCAGTGTAAAAGAAACTTTTCAACACTTAGACCTTTATGGTCACAAGAAATTTTTTAAACTTTAGTTCACACACATATATATTTTTGTTGGAGAATGATAGGGTGGTCGATAAAAGACTTCCGAATATAGAAATATGTCACATTAGATTAAAATCTGTGGAGGAAGTGGAATGGGAATACAAGTTCAAGGGGAAAAAGACCATATAAAATATTCAACTGTCAAAAAAGAGCTTGTTAGAAACTTTTAAAATGGATGAGGTGGGTAGCAAGATACCCTCATATCTAAATGATATTATTGGCAAAACTTAAAAGAGTGATGAGATGGGCTTATTTATAATATGCTAGGAATTATATTTTTTGACTTCTATTTTTATGAAAAAATTTAAATGTCAACTTAAAAATGAATTAGAAAGAACATAATTTTTCAAAATTCTTTTAGGGGGTATGCCTAGACTACCCTGGAGAGGTCCACAGCCATTTCAGAATTTTTCCCTTATTGAGGGAGATTTTTCCTTTTTCTGATTTTCAAAAAGATAAACACACACACACACACACACACACACACACACACACACACGCAACATATCCCCAGGGCTCTAGGTCTTCTTCCTTTAACCCTACGTCCTCTCCTTTGCCCTTTAGGGGTATGTCTTTTGCTCCCAGCCCTGTAACTTTACACTTTACCCTTTTCAGCCCCAGTGCTTCCCCTCCCACCCAATTCCATACACACACACTTGCCCATTTTCTTCTGAACTTTCTATTTCCTGTAAAGCTGTTGAAGTTGCTCCAGCCATCAGGAAACTATTGGCACCTTCCTTCATCTGTTGCTCCAACAATAATTCTGAACTTTCAGCATGCATCAGAATCACCTAGAGGGCTTGTTAAAACACAGATTACTGGGTCCCACCTCTAGAGTTTCAGATCTAGTATTTTGGGAAGGAGGCCAGAAAATTTGCATTTTTAACACTGCCAGGTGTTGCTGATGCTGTCGGTTTGGGGACCTCACTTTGAGAACCACTGCTCTATGCTAATGTCTGGTCAGCTCCCCAGACATCATGTCCAAAGCTAAGAGTGACACCAAAAGAGATATACCAGACAGAAGTGTATGAGATTTCTCAAGCAGATTTCTCATACAATCTAAAATTTCTTCAGGATTGGATTGAGTTAGAGCAGAATTCAGAGCAAAAATGCCACAAATAGGAAAATATTGACAAAGTTTCATAGCATACACCAAAAAAAAAAAAAAAAAAAAATAGAGGAACTTGCATTCATGGTGGGTCTTCTATATACCAGGCATTTTTCTAGGCAGATACTCACATCCTATCTCATTTAATCCTCACACCATTTTTTGCAATCTGATTATTATTATTTATCAAGTATTATACTATTTATATACTATATATTATACATAAATAACATTTATTACTTATTCTCTTTACCCATAAGAAAACTGAAGAGCTGAAAGGTTAAATCCATTAGAAATTGTCCTTTAAACTATTCACTAATTTCAGGTGACCATATAGAAGAATGAAACAATCATCAGTTTGTCAACCTGCTACTATAAGCAAGTAAATACTTCAAGAAAATTATGTGAAATCATTTCAAGAATCAATAAAAAACAGGCAGATCTTACTAAAGGATAAATGGTGGGTCCTACCCAGGTCATTCATCAATCAACAGAGAACAGAAGAGAATCTTCTGGCATCTTTTACCACCCACTACCCTTTACTGATTTTAAAAAAAAGGCACTGGATTTCATCAACCATAACTCAGTTCTTCCAACACTTTGGCAAAAAGAAACCACCAATAATAGTGTGTTATTTTAAAACAACATACATAAGACACAAAAGAGCATTAGATTATAGAATATTCTAGTATCCTAGAGAATGGGTTGATAAAGACTAATAATTAAAGAATGTTTTCCATTGCATGGAGAATTTGTATAGCGGTTGTGTGTGTGTGTGTGTATGTGTGTGTGTGTGTGTGTGTGTGTGGTGTGTTCTCATATCATTATAATTCTCAATTTCTGGAGTCCAATACAAATTACCAGGCATGCAAAAAGGCAGGATATCTTAACCCCTAAATAACCCCCTGTATTTATCAAAAGATATCTAAATCAAAACTAACCCAGAACTGACATAGATTTTATAATTATTGGATAGAAATATTAAAAAGACATTCCATAGGTTCAAAAATTTAAGTAGAGATATGGAAGTTATATATTAAAAAAGATCAAGTCAAACTTTTTTTATTTTTTTAAAGATTTTATTTACTTATTTGAGAGAGTGAGCAAGCACAAATGGGGGGAGAGGCAGAGAGAGGGAGAAGCAGACTCCCCGCTGAGCAGGGAGCCCCATGTGGGGCTCTATCCCAGGACCCTGGGATCATGACTTGAGCTGAAGGCAGATGCTTAACAAACTGAGCCACCCAGGCACCCCCAAATCAAAACTGTAAAGATTGAAAGTATAATGTGTGAGATGAAAAATACAATGGATGTGATTAAAAGCTGATTAGATATTGCCAAAGAAAAGATTAGTGAATTTGAAGACATAGCAATAGCAACTGCCCAAAACTAAACAAAGAGAGAAAAGAGAACTGAAAAACTATGATGGAGCATCAGTGGGCTGTGGACAATTTAACAGTAATTGGACTTCCTGAAGGAGAGAAGTGGGATGAACAGAAAAATATTTGAAGAAATAATGGCCAAAATTGCTCCAAATTTGATGAAAACTATAAACCCATTGGTCCAAAAAGCATGGCAAATCCTAAGCACAAGATACATAAAAACTCATAATAAATTGTTCAAAACCAGTGATTAAGAGAAAAACTTAAAAGACATCAGACATGTTATATAGAAACAAAGATAAGAATTCCAAATTTCTTGTTGGAAACAATACAAGTGAAAAGAAAGTGTAACAACATCTTTAAGGTACTGAAAGGGAAAAAAATAACTGTCAACCTAGAATTCTCTATCAGGGAAACTATCTTCCAAAAACAAAGGTGGACTTACACTCTTGGTGGGAATGCAAACTGGTGCAGCCACTCTGGAAAACAGTATGGAGTGTCCTCAAAAAGTTAAAAATAGAACAACCCTATGATCCAGCAATTGCACTACTAGGTATTTACCCAAAGGATACAAAAGTACTGATTTGAAGGGGTACATGCACCCTGATGTTTATAGCAGCATTATCAGCAATAGCCAAATTATGGAAAGAGCCCAAATGTCCATCGACTGATGAATGAATAAACATGTGGTATATATGTACAATAGAATATTACTCAGCCATCAGAAAGTATGAAATCTTGCCATTTGTAATGACATGGATGGAACTAGAGGGTATTATGCTAAGTGAAATAAGTCAGTCAGAAAAAGAAAAAATACCGTATGATTTCACTCATATGTGGAATTTAAGAAACAAAACAAATGAACATGTGGGGGAAAAAGAGAGAGAGGCAAACCAGGAAACAGACTTAACTATAGAGAACAAACTGAGGATTGCTGGAGGGAAAGTGGATGGAGCGGGGCGGAGGGTGGGCAGAGGGAGGATGGGTTAAATGGGTGATAGGTTAAGGAGGGCACCTATTGTGATGAGCACTGGGTGTTGTATGTAAGTGATGAATCACTAAATTCTACGTCTGAAACAAATATTACACTGTATGTTAACTAACTTGAATTTAAATAAAAACTTGACCACAAAAACAAAGGTGGAATAAAGAATTTTTCAGACGTACAAAAGCTGGAGTTGGAAGAATTCATCATTGGCACACCCTCACTATAAGAAATAAGATTTCTATTTCTACCTTTCCAATCCAGAAGCCTTTTATTTCTTTTTCTTGTTTTATTGCACTGGGTAGAAACTCCAGAACAGACATCCTTGTCTTGTTCCTGATCTTTGTAAATAGTTCTTTTATCTGATTCTCTTTAGTTATCCATTTTGAATGTACTATTTCATGTAAGGATCATACCAACTTTTTTCCCTAGGTGGAAGGCAAATAAGAATCTGAGGATAGAAACTGCAGAAGACAAAACATGACTTGACGTTAAAAAAAACAGAATAAAAACAAAAACAAAAATATACTTTCTAACATGAGAACCATTAAGAAATGGAAATGGTTGAAATGGAGAAAATACCTTTCTCGAAGTTCCAGAGAACCACATGCTATAAATAGTGTAGTAGCAGTTTTCATCCTACATGGGAAAAGAAACCAGTTGACTTCTGCAGTTTCTGCTGTTTCCTTATGGGTTGTGATGATCCTGTGATAATCTGAGGCCGTGTGATGTTGTCTCAAAGAAGGAAAATTATAAACAAACTATGTATTTCAATGCTTATGTACATTATGTACTTACGTACAATGTTATGTATAGGCAATCCAATATACCACAATTTTTTCCGAGTTTCTCTATAGTTTATTAAAGGCAAAAATTTCTGTAGCTTTGTTCTTCAACTTATTAACTAGATTCCATCTTTCTTTTAAAAGATGTTATTTTTTGTAGGGCAGTTTAGGTTCGCAGTAAAATTGAGAGGAAGATTTAGAAAATTTCCATATACTCCCTACCTCCACACATGTATAGGCCCCCCCTTCCCCATTATCAACATCCCCCAGCAGAGTGCTACATTTGTTATAATTGATGAGCCTACACCGACACATCATACTCACCCAAGTCCATAGTTTTACATTAGGGTGCATCTTGGTGTTGTATAATCTATGCATTTGGATATACCACTCTTTTTTACAGAAATATGTTCAAACTGTGTTTATTTTTTCTTTATTTTTTTATTTTATTATGTTATGTTAATCACCATACATTGGGCAAACTGTGTTTAAAATGCCCTCTTGAAATTATTTCCGGGAGTCTTTAGCAGCTAACTCATTGTAAATTCTCAATGTTCCACTGCTCAGTAAAGAAGTTCCATTGCACAAAGTGTTGTACCTGCTAGGATTCATGAAGTTGCTGGAAGAAATTCTGGTGTTCTGATGATACTGGGTGTGTTTGTTTATTTGCTTTGGTGGGTGTCTCTCTGACCTCTTTAGGTCAGTGGGAAAAGAACAAAGGCCTCTCCTCTTCCTGATTACACCACCAGGAAGCCCCAGGTAGCTGAAATGAGAATGCTTCAAGATACAGGAATAGATACATTCCCATAGAGAAAATAGGACAAACAACCAATTAAGCTCTGAACACCGGAGGAAAGACCAACCTAACAGCCCTGGAAACCAAGCCAGTAAAGTGAATGAGGCCTGCAAAAGATTTGTAGTGAGTGTCAAACTTAAATCTGGGTTGATATCCCAGATAATTTGGTAATAATTAATAATGGATGAAATTTAGGTAAATTGGGATTCCATTTGTACCTCCTTTTTCGTATTTTCTTCTTTAAGAATTAATACAGGCAAAGGTACATAATTAAAAGTCAATCTCCCCTTTTACCTAATCACTGTAACCTTAATCAAGTCTGGTACCCAGAGGCAACTATCCTCACCAGTTTCTGATGTCTCCTCCCAGAGATAATCTATGAATATATAAGATGGGGGTGGTGGGGGGGTGGGGTGGGGGCATAACTGCAACACAGTGGACACACTGTTCTCTACTTCGCATTTATCTTTTCACAGTGTATCTCTGAGAAATGTCCTATTTGTACATAGAGTTCTGCTCCATTTTTTTTAAACAGCAGCATGGTTTCCATTGTGTGGAAATACAATTATTTATTGACCAGTCTGAAAATGATGGATATTTAGATCCTTTCTAGTCTGTTGCTAGCATTTTTCCGCTTTTTAAAAAAGTGTGCACCTTAATGATGCCTTTTAACGAATGTGCTCAATAAAATGGATCAGCTGGGAAATAATACTTCATACCTATCAAATTAGCTCAAATAGAAGGTTAGAATACTTTATTAAAGGGACTATGGAAAAACAGGCAAACTGATTGGTTCTAAGAATATATACATATTTGTTGAAGTATCATTGTGATTATTCTCAAACATTGCCATTCATCAGAATTTCTTTAGAGTTTTCTCTCAAAACACAGATGCTTGGGTTCCTTCTCAGAAATTCTGATTTAGAAAGACTGAGTTAAGTTCTCTATACCTAGAAGCAGAGTTGAAAGAACCACTCTACTATCCTAACCCCAGGCTCAGATGTGCACATATTGGCAGCAGCTACCCACACTCCAAAATTAGTTCTTAGAAAAAAATGGCCTTTATAGACCTTGCCTCATGAATTCAGTCTTATTAAGGGATGATATACCTCAGTCTCCTGTTTTTACACATTAAAAAATTTTATGGAAAAAAAACACAAAGTTGATCTATTTACATAAATCTTGATTGTTAATTATCTTTGCCAAAGTATAATATATAGTTTCAATGCCTATGTACACAATAGCTTGGTTCTTTTTCCACTTAGCTTTATTGCAGATGCACATTTGGATACACAAATAGATCATGAAGTTATTATTTTAATAGTTCTGTGTTTACGTTGTTTTACCTTATATTTTGCAAAACGTCCTTGAGACAGGGCATTTGGGTTATGCCCAGTTTTTCCCTATTATAAATGGTACAGATTTAATATCATTATTCACAAACTTTTTAAAATCATTTCCTTATGCATTACTAAAAAAAGCAGTTGTACATGAAAGGCATAAACAGTTTTAATACTTTTGCCTGTAGAGATTGCCATACAGAAAGATTCTAAGTCATTGTGTTCTGCAGAATGGACCAGTATGCCTGCCTTCCCATAAGCCCCTCCAGTAAGGGCTCTTATTCCTTTCATTTTAATCTAGTAAGTATTGTTTTATTTCATACCTAAAGAATTTATTGAACGTATTTATAAAAATGGTTTTATTTGTTTGTTTGTTTATTATAATGGTTTAAGTCGACTCTGGCACCAGACCTGCCTGGGCTCAAATTCTTGCTCTGACATACGACTTTCACTAAGTTACTTACTTTCTTTGTGCCTCAGTACTTTATGTTAAAAATGGCAACAATGAGGGGCACCTGGGTGGCTCAGTTGGTTAAGCGCCTGCCTTTGGCTCAGGTCATGATCCTGGGGTCCTGGGATTGAGCCCCATATTAGGCTTTCTGCTCAGTGGAGAGCCTGCTTCTCCTTCTTCCTCTGCCACTCCCCTGGCTTGTGCTCTCTCGCTCTCTCTGTCAAATAAATAAATGAAAGTTTTTAAAAATGGCAACAAAACCATTTTGTGAAGATTAAATAAATTAGATCCTGGGACACCTGGGTGGCTCAGTCAGTTGGGCGTCTGCCTTTGGCTCAAATCATGATCCCAGAGTTCTGGGATAGAGCCCCGCGTTGGGCTCCTTGCTCAGCGGGAACCCTGTTTCTCCCTCTGCCTGCAGCTTCCCCTGCTGTGCTCTCTCTCTCTCTGACAAATAAATGAATAAAATCTTCTAAAATAAATAATAAATAAATAATACCACTGTTGCTGGTATTTGATAAGCACCATTTAACAGCAGACCATCGTGAGTGTCCATGAATGCCAGGAACAGTGTTAGGCTCCAGAAAGAAACCTGTAAACACCCCAGATACAGAAACAGTTTCTAGCTCACAAAGCTCACAGACTATTGGTGATACAGGCAATTCCATTATGGATAATAGGCATGTGAGAAGGGAACATGGGAAATTCTTCTAACCTGAATGTTTGATTTTTGCATCAGAGGAGGTAAGCTACACAAATAGTCTGAAAGGTTGGTTTGAGGTTATATTTTTTCTCATGTGAACTATTTAGTCGCTGTCATAGTCTCCTTGCCCATGCAGTGTAAGTATTTATTACTGATGTGTAGATCTATGTTTTTAATTTATAAAAGCAATGCTTATCCTGCTCAAGACACACTGGCATGCTCCATCCTCAGAGACACTGATGTGTTGTTCTCTCTGCCTGGAAAGCTCTTCTCCCAGGATCCACATGGCGTGTTCCCTCTCCTCTCTCAAGTCTGCTCAAATGCCACCTTCTGTGGCAGGTCTTCCCTATCACCCTACTTAAAATTGCAAACTTCATCCCCAGGACTCTGTTCTTCCCTGATTTATTTTTATCCTTTGTACATTTCACTTCTGTACTAGAAAACTTATTTTATTTTCAGTCTCCACCATTAGAGCTTAAAACCCACAGAGTTAGGAGTTTTGTCTATTTTATTCTTCACTAGATCCCCAATATTTAAAATAGTGTCCAGCACTGAGTAGGTGCTCAACAAATATTTGTTGAGTAGATGAATTGTCATTTACACGAATGACATTAATATCATTATGTATCATTGTGGAACTTATGTTCTCATTGGATGATACATCTTAGGTATCTTTTTGTGTAAGTACCATAGATATGACTGTATAATTGTCCAAAGTAGCATAAACCATAGTTTTTTTTAGCTTTTCATTAATAGACATTTGAATCATTTCCAATTTGTTGCTATCACAAACCCTGCTATAATAAATAATATATATTTATACAAGTGTGGTTTTCTTGTAGGAGTTGAATATTGAGCTTTTGTCCATTATATTTATTGCAAATATTTTTCTATTGCTTACATTTTTATGTTCCTCATGTGGTAAAAACTTCAAACTGAAAATGAAAATAAATCTCCCTCTCTATTCCCCCAGTTCTCCTTGTTTCTCACATATCTCAGACATAGTGCATATAACAAGCTATGTAACTGAAGCAAAAGTTTTCGTGAAAAATATTTTCCTTACTACATTCAGTATACTTTGATGCCTTCTGTTTTGTTCTATTAATTTCATTAGAAAAATGCTTATAGAGACCTTTTAAATTGATTTTAAGTCATGAGTTCGTTGAGACCCGCCGTATGAGCAGCTCTGTCCTTCTCCCCTACCCTGTGCTGAGCTAGCCTATGGAAGCAGGCACCTGTTTGAGTTTCCCTGTTTGGCAAGCCGGTAGCCTATCAGAACTGAGACTTCCCTTGAACCCCTGCCCAATTAAGTAAGGTCTAGCTTACTTTTCCCAAGAGTTGAGACCCAGCCACCCTACCTGCCAAAAATGAACAGATGGTCTCGGACTAAGCTGCTGTTACAGATGGCAACTGCCTGACTTTGAATGTCACTGTCCATCACCATGCCTTGTCCACCAGATTGATATTAGCCCCACTCAGACCCAATCTCCCTTGATAAACAGGGGTATCGTTTTAAGACTGTTGGCTCATTTCCATGTTGATACTTAAGGGAGTTCACGCTGTAGGATGGAACTGTTTCCAGGTATTGCTAGTACTTAAAGTCAGGAAGGGACAGAATCATAACTTTCAAAGTTCTGTTTATTCAAATCCCTGCCCAGCCTGAGTTTGGAGGTACAGGGGAAAAATGGAAAAGTGCTGCTAGGATCTAAATAGAGTTGGCGCTCTGGCGAAATGGACTAAATTCAGGACAGAACTCTGGGCAAGCAGGACGAGGTCAAGTACAGATGGGTACACGTGGTATGCTGGAGTAGGCAGTAGCAGAGTGGACACTTGGGTTGCTGATGCCCACCTGAGACTCACAACAAATGACAAGACTGTGTTTAGGCCCCTCTAGTTGATGGGGCTATTCTCCTGTCTTGGTCAAGATCAGCTCAAGAACAGGGTGACTCTAAGCCTGTAGATTAGGAGCATCCGTGCCTATAGCTGAGAGTGCTAGGTCATGCAGGGACTCGTAGGAAATAATCAAGGAGAAAGACTCCTTAACTCCTACATTCAATCCAGCAGAGAGCACAATTCCTTTCCTTGACATTTGACTCAGGACCTGTGGGGAGATCATATTGTGTAAATACTTTAAATGCAAATTGATATGACCAGGACTTGAGCAGATCAGATCAGACAAGCAGATTTTTCTCAATTAGGAAAAAAAAGAAACATGTTCTATTCCTGGAAAGGGTTTCCTGAAGGGTGGGCTTATTCACTCACTCACCCAATCATTTATTCATGTATTACATGGGACGCGCTTCCTCACAGCTCTCTCTTGTGTCACTCCTGAGCGGTCAGATGCGCGCATTCCCCTACTTTCTGTCTCTTTGGCTGTCACAGGCAGAGAGGCAGGGTTAAGGTACTTGTACAGTAACTGAAATACACAATTTCTTAGGCAAAATTGTTTGACTTTAGTGTCAGTGGGGCCCTGATGACCAATGGAAAGTGCTCTAGAAGTCAGTTCTACATGACAAGTTTGTTAATTATGCTTTTCTCTGTTGGGCAGGTGACTCCCTATATGGCAGCACAATACAGATACAGATGATGACAAGCTCCTGAAAAAGGAGATTGTAGGAGGTGAAAATATTCAATACCTAAACCCAGATGCCAGCAAAGATGACTGTCCTTCTAGATTTAAGAACTATCTGACCCCACACCCTAGTTCCTGCCTACATTCTATGGAAGCAGCTCTGCCCTCTGCCATCCTGCGGTACCAGGGGCAGGAAGCTCATATTGTCATAGTCACCTGGCTGCAGTCTGATTTCCAATGTCTCAATTTCATCTCACCTTTGGCAGCTCTCCTTTCCCTGTGTTCTGTCCAACCCAATGTGGAGCTCAGTTCTGTCTCTCTCTCTCTCTTTTGTGATATCTTCCTTCTCTCCCCCACCTCCCCAAATCTCACATGAGACATTTGAGTATGCAGTAGAATCCTCTGAAGATTTGGGGTGAAATGGAGGCTTATACAGACACTAGATATTGCTTATCCTCCTCCCTTCTTCTCTCCCTTTGGCTCCCCAACCCAAACTCAAGGACCCTCAGCCTGGGGGTAGGAGAGATGTTGGTGCTTACTTAAGCTCATTAAAGCTGCCTAAAAGCTAAAGCAAAGGGTCCCTTTCTGCAATTAGCAGCACCCAACAACTGATAGAGGTTTGGCCTTTCAATCTTTCTTTCTATCCTTCCTTTATGAATTGGAACAGTTCATGCCACCCTGTAAAAGGGGGGAAAAATGGTCAGTTGGGGATATTTTTTAAAACTCATGCTAATATAGATAAACCGTATTTAGTTGTTAATGGATTACATAGGGTCATAGTTATTACACTTAAAAAATATAAATTTTTGGTATAGACAACTGCAAAGAGCAAAACTAAAATTGGCTCATAATTTTCCCAGATTGTCTCTGTTGATATAATACCCAGATTTTGATGATTTCTTTTTCTGCTACCTTCCTTTTCCAAGCTTGCCAGAATTATAGGGTATTCATTGGTACAAGGAGAAATGGTACCTTGACCCAATTCTTGGCACCAGGTTGAGGGACCACAGATCCTGAGCTGGATCGGCAGTAGGACCCAAAACACCAAATCGCAAATCAGGAGCTGGCTGAGGTAAGGCAATGGCACAATTAAAAGTGGAAATTCTGTGAGAAAAGAGTGGAATTTAAATGTGGTCCTGGGGAGTTTGGGTGGCTCAGTTGGCTAAGTGTCCGACTTTGATTTTGGCTCAGGTCAAGGTCTCAGGGTTGTGAGATGGAGCCCCGTGTTGTGCTCTGTGCTGGGCATGGAGCCTGCTTAAGATTCTCTCTCTCCCTTTGCCCTCCCCCCCTGCTAAAAAAATGGTGGTCCAGGGACAGAATTTAAGACAATCGTAGAAGATGTCAGGCCCAAGAAAGGACAAGCTATGGGAATCAAGATCTGAGGGAAACTCTTAGATCTAAGCAGGAAGGGTTGCAAAGAGACCAGGGAGGAGAACCAGAGTGATGTCATAGAACCAGATGACATGGTTCAAGGGAGGCGGGGGGGGTTTGCCATGACAGAGTTCATCCTCCAGAGGGTGGATATCTGTTGGTCCAGAAAGCCTGGGGCTTTGTGGGCAACTGCTGATACCACACTCAGTCAGGTGGTGGTCACTGTGGTTAGTGGAATCCAGGACCCCTTGACTCTATGAAATGCTATTGGTAGACTCATAATAGGCAAGCCAGGATCATTAAGGATGGCTAGGAGGTCAGTCTGTATTCTTCAGTCTCTGAGGCCTAGGTAAGTTTAAAGTCCAGATGCCAAGAATAGCAGCTGGGTTATAAACAATTTGAGCTGAGTTTTCTGTTACTTGCATCCAAAGCACTCAAACTAACTCGTGTGTGTGTGTGTGTGTGTGTGTGTGTGTGTGTGTGTGTGTGTGTGTGTGTTAATGTATATAGATGTATAAAACAAATTCTGAATGGTTATAGAAGCAATGTTAAAAGTTGTTATCATAAAGGAAATTATGAATGATTTTATTTTTTGCCTTGTCCATATTTTCTCTTCTTTTTTAATTTAAACAGTGAATTTGTCATATCAGCCAAAGTTCCTGCAAGCTTGAAGCTGACCAAGGCTGATTTAGATGGAAGAGGAACTAGTGAGAAGATATTTGGAACTCACAAAACCATTCGGCAACCTGTAAAGACAAGTTTGGAAGGAAGGTAGTTACCAGGGAGCCCAAACCACACCTTGTCCTTACCAGAACCATTCTGGTAAGGACACTGCTGTTGCCTTAACCCCCGGCCACCACAGCTTCCAGTTTTCATTGCTGGAAGCTCTCTGCCTTCTCCTGTCTCCAAAATGGATACCTGACTCTTTTTGACGATAGTCCCTGCTTCAAAGTTCAGGGAGTTCACACCTGTTTGACCAAGCTTAGGATACTTTCCCATGCCCAAGGATGAAGGAGCTAGAAAGTGAGGATCTTAACTTACAGCTTCTATAGTGAAAGGCAAATCATGCTCCTGCCAAGACTCATAGGTAGGCAAGGGGTGCCTGGGTGTCTCAGTTGTTGGGTGTCTGCCTTCAGCTTGGGTCATGATCCCAAGGTCCTTGGATTAGGCCCCGCATTGGGCTCCCTGCTCGGTGGGAGGCCTTCTTCTCCCTCTCCCACTCCCCCTGCTAGTGTTCCCTCTCTTGCTGTGTCTCTCTCTGTCAAATAAATAAATAAATAAAATCTTTTTAAAAATGTATAAGACTCATAGGTAGGCAAAATAAAAATTAAAAAATTCCTTTACTTTTGTAAAATTTTTGAAAAAGTAATAAAGTAAAACAAAAGAGCCCAATGCATACCTAACCAAATCAAACCAAACCAAACCAAAATAAAAGTTTAACATAAATGTAAGTGCTTTAATAAAGATCACTAATTTTTTAAATAGGAAAAATGGATGCACACATATTTGACACATCTGAGGAAAAAAATTTTATGAAGCCATCTGAATTTATGTACCTTTCATATTTGAAACACATTCATCTCATATTTTATGGTTTCCTCGCCAAAAGTTCCATTCAGAATACCTGTCATTTTGTCAATCTTTTTGATGAATTTAATGTTACTAGAAGCTATTTATTCTAATGTACCAACAGGTAAATTAGATACAGTAAATTACATATAGTCTAATAGTCTGGTAAATTAGATATAGTCTGTCTCTCAGCCTTAGCGCCATCTTCTTGGAAACCTCTGCACCATGAGAGCCAAGTGGAGGAAGAAGCGAATGCTCAGGCTGAAGCGTAAAAGAAGAAAGATGAGGCAGAGGTCCAAGTAAACCGCTAGCTTGTGCACCCATGGAGCCACAGGAGCAGAAATAAGGAAAGCCAGAGGCCAGGGACGCTGGTACCAATTGTTGGACTGCATGCCTACTTTCTAGAGCTTGATTCAAGGGCTCTAGACCATCGCCATCTGATCGCAACGACCACCTTTGAAGAGACCTGCCTTGTTCGTACCAAAACAGTCCCTTTTGGTCCTTTGCCCTGGACCTGTGACTTTCGGGACTAATTCTGTTTTCATTTGTGGCTGGATGTAACACGTGTACAATAAATCATCTCTTCTGCTGTCTTAGCTGAAGAAAAAAAAATTAGGTATAGTCTGATGTTTTAAGCAGCTGAGCTTCCTATAAGCATTGTTAGTGGAATAACAAAGAGTGCTTCTTCATGCATATATTTTTTGTTACCAAATATAGAATTTTTTAGATTGCCAAGAATAATATGTACTCAATGATACATTTACTAGCATTAGCAATAACTATATTTAAACAAGCAATTTAAAGCAAGGCTTGAAGAAATCCAAAGACTTAAGTACAATTAAATATATTTGTCTTTATCTCCTTCAGATTTTCTCTCCTATATTTTCTGAATACAAGCACCAGAACAATTTTCTTTAAATGCCAATTCCATCATGTTATTTACACGTATAAAGTATTTCAGTATTTCTCTGTGCCTTCAACAAAAATCCAGATTCCTGAGCTGGCATTAAGATTTCTCTTCAATGTGGCAGCCCCAAATCTATCCTTCCCCAGTTGCATCTACTACTGTTTCCCCACATGAACCTATAGTTAAAGCCAAATGGGTCACAGAGCAAGCTTTGTACTTTCTTGCCTCTGTGCTTGTGTTTATACCATCTTCCTCACACAAAAAAAAACTTTCACCAGTTTTTCTTACCCATAATCAATTTTACCTCTCTCTAATAATGAGTTCTCATGTTCTGTATGAAAAGCCTGTTTTCCTAGCCCGGTTGAGTCCATCATTTGAATTCCTATAGCAAAAACAATCCGACTTTCCAGTTCTTAATGGAGATATCAGGTTGTGAGGGGTGTCACCCTTTGTTACCACTAATCATTAAAGCAGGAGATCATAAATTTTAAAATAACCAATTAGAAGAAGCAATTTTATGATTCTCTCCCACATTAGCACCGCTGTCCATCACTTGAGTCTTCATAGGCTTTCTGGATGGGGAGCTACTTCTATAGGACTGGTGATTAGACGCAACCAAGGGTCTGCCTAGGAGTGTGTCCACTTGTATGATTCTAAGTGCAGAAGCTCATCATTCACTCAGCCTGTCCTTTAGCCCGATACTTATGGATCATGTTAGAGAACCGGAGTCTTGTGAGAACATTGAGAGCCTCATGCAGGGATGAAGGGGAGGGGAGGAACTTTGAGATGACTCTAAATCTATAATGAGCCTAGTAGGGCCCTCTGGGGTGGAGATGTTAGGGACTTAATTACAGTTTGGGTGTGGAGACATGTAGGAAGTTAACACAAAGCTTCCAGAACATGGAGGGGTGGAGGGATGGTAGAGATCACTTTGTAACTAAAAAAACCTTGTTTGGGAAAACACAAGAGATCATCCTCATCTCCATTCCTGGTTAGTTAGGGACTCCCAGAAATAGCTGGGTGGAATTTGAGAGTGGTCAGATTTCCCAAAATTGAAGGTGACAGCAGAGCCAGAGAAATGCCATTTTTACCATTATTGACTATTCTATTTCAGACAGGTGTGACCTTGGGACAACATGGGTTATATTCAGATGTGTTTGTCATTTTCAGGCACACAAAAATGACAGATAAAAATAGTTGTATTTAGGTGAAGGGGTTATGGGTAATTTTTGTGGTAATAGTTTAATAACAAATATTATTAATCTGTTACCACAAAATTAAGAAATATTAAAAATATGAAAATGTTATCAAACTGTTATAAAATTTATGTATAATAGACATTTATATATATGTATATACATGTATAGTTACACATGTGTTCCCATTGGTCCAGGACCAAGTTCTGACTGGTCACTCCATGGGTCAATGACAGCTTCCACACTAGGGATGGTTGGCCCCCTTCAGATTCTGTTAGGAAAAGCCAATGTGGTTGGAGACTGAGGAAGAAAGGGTTCTATTAGGACCTGACTTGGGAGAAGAGAGGCAAGGAGTCACAGCCTGCACACCAAGGGAAAGATAAACAAGAAACTAAATGATACAAACTTTCTAGAGACCAAGGTCAACATGTGATAAGATCGAGCTGCAGATGGAATAGTTTTCAGTTCCAACCCTATCCCATGTTTTCCTCCTTTGACCTCATTTTCTTCCATTTCTACTTTTTATCTTTATTAAAGTTTATGAAAGCACATTTCATTTCTTTGCCTTGCTTAGTTCTGTGTTTTGGAACTTTCTTAGCACAGCTCATTTTCTGCCTGTATCCCAGCACCGGTTCTTGCTTTATTGTCAGGTGCTAACTGGCCATGAACACACTGGCTGCCTATCCCCCAGGCTGCCACCTGCTGTCTTGCCTTGTGGTTGTTCATCTCTCAGGCATACATTTTGGTACAAACACTGGCTATGTACAGTTTCATAAATGGCATGGCCTCCCTTCCCAGATGGACTCCATTCCTATCATCCCTGAGAACATGCTCTGCTCTGACCCATAACTCATCTGACCTTAGGAAGGCCTGGGAAAAGTGTCCTGCTCCAAATACAGAAGGCAGAGTGTGGCTGAAGTCAAGCCCAGGCCATCCTTACCATAATTGAGTCAGGGGCCTCTTCAGACTTCACGAGTGTGAAGCAAGCCCAGTCAGTATCAAATGACTCCTTCACTCCCACCCCAAGTGGCTTGCTAATTCTCAGACTTGTCTGCTATAGCTACTAAGAAAACCTCACCTGGACTGTGGTGGATCTTCAGAGCCTATGAGAAAGCCTTCATTTCGTCTTTACCTGGTCTATACACTACCCCAGGTGACCTAGTTACTGTGGGGGAATCTTCAGAGAGCCTGACAAAGACCTTGGTCTGGGGTCCAGGTTTCCATCAGTGGGGGCTTTATGTTTAACTCCCAGTATGTTGAGGAAGTGTCAGGGCTGTTTAATGCCCCAGCATTGCCAAATAACGGACTTTCTGTTAAACTCTCAAGGTGTGAAGAATTTGACTGATCCCACTGTGACCCTGACTTTTTGGGACCAGCCAGAGTGCTCCAGAGTTTACAAAGATACCACCCTCCCATGAAATACTGTGGCCTTAAGGTATGTTATAGATCAGTCTCCTCACACTTTAATGTGCATGTGAATCACCTGGGGATTTTGTAAAAATGTAGACTGTGACTCAGCGGATCTGGGTCGGGTCTGAGATTCTGCATTTCTAGCAAGTTCCCAGGTAATGCTCATACTGCTGGTCCGAGGACTACACTTTTGCTGCATGACTTGGAAGGATGCAGAGCAGAGGAAAAACATTCCGGGACATCATTCCAAATTATGTCCTTCTGTGGATATAAGTTTCTTGCTGCTGGAAAGGAAGTCACCTTTAAGACAAATGAAAATGGCCTTAATCCACTTGGCCTTTGTAATCTCCTCCCAGACCAGTAACATTTCTTTGTGAGCAAGCAGAGATAAGGGAACTGCTTAGTGTCCAAGAGGAATCCAGACATCTGTCAGTATTTGTACCCCACTGCACATATACTTCCTCAAATACTCACCTAAACACACTCATTCCTCACCCACCCACCTAATGATGCTGACAGTGATTCAGCTCTTCAGGTCCTAGGACAGGGCAGAAGAGATGATGTGAAATTGCTCAATGACTGGATAATGGTTAGTTTTGGACAGCTGGGACTTTCAGAGAAGGTAACAGGGTTCTTTTCTCTTCAATCTCTACCTGCTGTCTAGGTGGTAGTTGGCAGCTTGCTTGGCTGGGCCCTGTGGGAATCAGAAATAAATACATAAAACCTTATCCCACTCTCTAGACACTTGCCATCTAATGAGGAAGACACATGTGGGCAAATAACAATGGAATGATGTATTAACTCTTTAGTAGTTGTACGACAAATATGGTTTGAACATAGGTGGTAAGAGGGTGGGGCTCGGGTTTGGGGAAAGACGTAGGAAAGGCTTCAGAGAAGAGTGGCATGGGAACGAGGACTTTTCCAGCTGAAGGAGGCATGACAGGGTAGTCTAACCAGAGTATCCTCACAGGCTTCCTTGAGGGAAAAGCTGGGAAGAAAAAGCACCTCCAAAGAGGAGTTCCCAGGACCAAGGTTTTCCAAAGCACACAACATGAGAAAGGTGATTGAAAGTGGGGCAAAGGCTCTTGCTTAATATTAGATAAATATTTGGTCAGATGGAGCTCCTGCTGAGGTATGAGGGAAAACCCTCTTATCACTTTTAATGTTTCTCTGAGTTTTTTATAAGTATCCCTAGTAACGTTAAAGGTAGATAAGAAACAGTTGTTGCTGTAATGAAAGGGGGTATTTATGAGCTTGTCAAAGATCTTTGCACCAGAAAGACATCAAAGTGCTCCAGGGACAGGCCTGTTGTCTAAGGTCAGCTGCAACGGGGCAAAGGGCATAATTGCCATCTAGTGGCTCAGACCCACAAGTGGGAACTCCCTTCTAGGCATCCATAGTTTCTGTCATTTTTTGCACTTTTAGAAAAACTTATTCAGGTATAATTGAAATACTCAGGTGTACAACATAATGATTGACCTTTGTATACATTGCAAAATGGTCACCACAAGTCTAGTTACCAACTGTCACTTTACAAAGTTAATACGATATAATTGACTATATTCCCTATACTGTACATTGCATCCCTATGACTTATTTATTTTATAACTGGAAGTTTGTACTTCTCAATCCCCTTCATCCATTTTGCCCTCCTCCCCTCTGGTCACTACCAATCTGTCCTCTGTATCTATGAGTCTGGGTTTTGTTTTGTTTGTATGTTTTGTTCTTTAGATTCCACATGTAAGTGAAATAATGCAGTATTTGTCTTTCTCTGATTTATTTTACTTAGCATAACACCCTCAAGTTTCATCTATGTTGTTGCAAATGGTAAGATTTCATTCTTTTTTATGGCTGAGTAGTATTCCACTGTGTGTGTATGTGTATGTGTACATAATAATATGTGTATTCATCCATCCATCAATGGATGAATGGATAAAGAAAATAAAGAAGACCTCTTTATCCATTCATCCATTGATGGACACCCAGGTTGTTTCCATATCTTGGCTATTGTAAGTAATGCTGCAGTGAACATAGGGATGCATGTATCTTTTTAAATTAATATTTTCATTTTTTTCAGACAGATACCCAGCAGTGGAATT
Source organism: Eumetopias jubatus (assembly GCF_037043125.1). NCBI lineage: Eukaryota > Metazoa > Chordata > Mammalia > Carnivora > Otariidae > Eumetopias > Eumetopias jubatus. Next base: position 64,761,675 of record NW_028274807.1, read on the forward strand.
GCTGGATCATCTGGTAAACTTTTTGAGGAAACTCCATACTGTTTTCCGTAGTGGCTACACCAAGTTACATGACCACTAACAGTGCACGAGGGTTCCCTTTTCTCCAATACTTGTTATTTCTTGTCTTTTTTATTCTAGCTATTCTGACTGGTGTGAGATGATATCTCATTGTGGTTCTTATTTGCATTTCCCTAATGATTAGTGATGTTGAACCTCTTTTCATGTGCCTATAGGTCATCTATATATTTTCTTCGGAAAAATGTCTGTTGAGATCCTCTGTCCTTTTTCTTTTCTTTTTTAAAAAATTTATTTATTTATTTCAAAGAGAGAGAAAGAGTGAGTGAGTTGGGAGGAGAGGGAGCGAGAGAGAGAGTCTTGAGGAGACCCTGCACTGAGTGTGGAGCCCAACATGGGGCTTGATGCAGAGCTCAATCTCATGACCCTGAGCTCTCGACCTCAACTGAAACCAGGAACCAGATGCTTAACCAACTGTGCCACCCAGGTGCCCCTCCTCTGTCCTTTTTAAAAAATTCGATTATTGGGGGGTTTTTTCGGTTATTGTTATCGAGTTGTATGAGTTCGTTATATATTTTGGATACAAAAACCTTATCAGATGTATGATTTGAAAATATCTTCTCCTGTTAAGTGGGTTGTCTTTTTGTTTTGTTGATGGTTTCCTTCACTGTGGAGCTTCGGAGTCTGACGTAGTCCCATTTGTTTATTTTTGCTTTCGTTTCCCTTGTCTGTGGAACCAGATCCAAAAAACATTGCTATGACTGATGACAAGGAGCTTACTGCCTATGTTTCTTCTACGTGTTTATAGTTTCCGTACAGTCGCTTCAGGTATGGAACTATCATGGCCTCTACAAGCCATTTAGGATAACCTCTTCCACCTCTTCCAGCTCCCGGGGCCTCGGTTTGCTTCCTGGAGAACATTTGCTCAACGATAAAAATGTTAAATGGGCAGTAGCACACGAAAAATTAATTCACACAGGAGTGTAAAGAATTACTCAGAAAATGCCCATGACTGCTGCTGGATCCTTGTAGCATCCCGTGTCTAATTTGGTCGAGGAGAGGAACTGAGGGAGGCACGGCAGGGAGCAGGAAGGGCAGGGCTGGGGGTCGGGGAGTGGGCTGTCCCTGAGAGACAAGAAACAAATACAGGAAGAAGTGGCTGGGCAGCAGCTGCCTTTGAGTTTACTTGTTTACCTTCTCCTGGGAAGGAGCAAATAGAAACTGCTCAAGATATTATTTTTAGAGCTATTTTCAGTGTGGCTAGAAAGGGCTGAGGTACTAGCTGGCTATAAGGAACGTTTAGCATGCTTAGCTTTCTTATTGAAGGGCTTTGTTTCTAGGTGCACCTACATGTTAAATTAAACATTCTTAAGAAAGAAATCCTGGGGCGCCTGGGTGGCTCAGATGGTTGAGCATCTGCCTTCGGCTTGGGTCATGATCCCGGGGTCCTGGGATCGAGTCCCGCATCGGGCTCCCTGCTCTTTGGGGGCCTGCTTGTCCTTCTGCCCCTCTCTCTGTCTCTCATGAATAAATAAATAAAATCTTTTTAAAAAAAAAAAAAGAAAGAAATCCTGTATCCAGTGTCCCTTGGATGACGTGGGGGGTTCTCAGGCGCCGTGAGGGGTCCGGCATGGCTTTCTTGTAGTGTCGGCTTTTTCCGCTGGACTCCACTTCTTCGGGGTTCCTGGTTATTGGCCAAATTCTTACATTATTCAGAGAGAGCCCAAGGGCTCCTTCAGGGCTGTGAAGGGGTATTTTCAGATGAGGAGGCTGATGTGTAGCGAGGCAGAACCATTACAGAGAAGGTGAGAGGGAGGATTTAGAACAAGTCCACGGTGGACAGGGAGGAAGAAGGGGCAGGAACCAGGATCTTGTAATCCGACAGACCTTGTTCTCATCCCGGGTGCTTCTGAGCTGTGCAGCAATTTAGGCAAAGTTAGCTCTGGCCTCGGTTTCCTTTTCTATAAAATGGAGATACAAACAGTTAATGTTATTGGGAAGATTTTTAAAGGTGATAAACAATGTAAAGCACAGAGTCTGGCACCTCATTCCCTTGGAATGCCTACCCTGGAATCTCCCTTCTACTTACCCCATTTCCTTCACTGTGCCTCCTCCCCTCCCTTGGAAAGGTACTTCAGTCTCCAGTGTTGCTCAGAGATCCCCCTCTTCTAGAAGGAGGAGTTCCCATTTGGTGTGGGACAAAACCAGAATGAGGATACGGCAAGGATGAAGATTTTGAGTGCCTGCGGGTGGATGGCCTTTCAGAATGTCTGGGCTTCTCTTTGGAATCACTTCCTCCCTCCCATGCTCAGGGGCTGTAAGGGGCCTGTTACCAAAAGTCCAGGGGTGAGTGGTTCAGAATGGTGCTGCTTGGAGTCTGAGCTAGAGAGCAAGAGATGCTCTTCCCTTGGTGCCCTTTACAAAAGGGCTCTATTCACCTTTGAGTGTAAAACCTCAAAGGTCTAGGTTAAGCATCTAGGCCTGAGGGGAAATGTCCTGGGGAGACTCTCAGCTGTTTTTTGGCCTGGGCTGGGATTTGGGTAAGGTACTGGACTCTCTTTTTAAATTTGATAAAGTATAAATAACATAAAATCTACCTTTTTTAAGTATAAAATTCAGTGGCAGTAAGTGCATTCATATTGTTGTACAACCATCACCACCATCCATTTCCAGAATTTTCTCATCATCTCATACTGAAATTCCATACCCATTAAATAATAACTCCCTGTTTCCTTTTATCCCCAACCCCTGGTAAGTTTATTCTATTTTCAGGGCGCCTGGGTGGCTCTGTCGTTAAGCGTCTGCCTTCAGTTCAGGTCATGATCCCAGGGTCCTGGGATTGAGCCCCACATTGGGCTCGCTGCTCCATGGGAAGCCTGCTTCTCCCTCTGCCACTCCCCCTGCTTGTGTTTCCTCTCTCGCTGTGTCTCTCTCTGTCAAATAAATACATAAATAAATAAAATCTTAAAAAAAAAGACTATTCTACTTTCTGTCTCTATGAATTTGACTATTCTAGGTACCTTATGTCAGTGGAATCATATAATATTTGTCCTTTTGTGTCTCTACAGGCCTCCTTTAAAGGGAAAAATTATATATTACAGATTTACTCTATCATCTATTCTGATGTTGCTTGTGTGCACACATACAGACATGTAAATGCAGGTATGAATCCTATGCTTACAGCTCTATTTGCAGCTTACACAATTAGAAAACCAAATTATCAAACTAACCCTAAAAATCCATAAAATCCTATATGATTAAATTTAATGTGAGAGATGATATTTTGCTAGAACAAAACCCCCAAATTGGTTAATAATCGAAAGACTTTCGGTTCTGGCTGTATATTTAATTTTTTTCTGCATTTTGACTTCAGTTGTTTTAATGCGGAGAATAAACTGTTTGCGTAAGTGTGTTATAGAAAATGTGACTAGTAACACCAAAGCTTGGTTTGATAGTGCAAGATAATCAGACCACACACTTACCCATAAGATGACAGCAAGCAATTATTGAAGACCAATTTTAATGAAGTGTTACTAGATAATAATATAAAATTATCTTTTCTTGGAGATAAGATTAGCATTGTGATGTTATTAAAAAATGAATTACAGGGGGCATCTAATCTAATTCTTATTAGAATTGGGAATGGAGAAATCCTTTATTGCAATTATCTACTTCTTGCTGCTAATGAACTGCTGCAAGTTGGTAAACAAAAAGATAAGCTCTACGCAGTGGAATCTGAATGTGGAATAACCCACTTTGGCCAGGTCCTCTTGAATACAGCATGCTTATAAAATTGTTCCAGTTATCTATTGCTATGAAACAAGCAATCCCAAAATTTGTGGCTTGAAACAACACTTGTATTGCTCACAAATCTATGATTTAGGCAGAGCTTGGTAGGGATGGCTCATCTCTGCTCCACTAGGACTTACCTGAGGTGGCTTGAAGAATGGGAGCTAGAATCATCTAAAGCAGAGGCCGGTAAAGTTTTTCTGTAAAAAACCAGATAGTACATTATTTTCACCCTTGTAGACCATATAGTTTGTTGTAACTACTAAACTCTGTCATCATAGCAAAAAAGAAGCCATAGACAAATAAACGGGCATGGTAGTGTTCCAGTAAAACTATTTATAAAAATGGGCAATAGGTCAGGTTTGGCCAGTTCAGAAACTGCCAACCCCTGGTCTGAAAGCTTGCTTGCTGACATGTCTGGCAATTGACACCAGCTGCTCACCGGGACCTTGTCTGGATCGTCTAGCCAGAATACCTAGATGTGGTCTCTTCACGGGTCCTGAGCTTCTTTGCAACATAGAGCTATGTTCCAAGGGCAAGTGTTCAGATAGAAAGAACCAAGAGAAAGCTCTATCTTTTTTAATAACTCAGCCCAGGAAGTCATGCAGCATCACTTCTACCACATTCTATTTGTTGAAGCGGTCACAAAAGCCCACTGAGTTCAAAGGGGAGGAAATACAGACTCTACCTCTTGATGAGATAGTGACCAGGTTCTGAAGGAGCATGTAGAACTAGGAATATTGCTGAGCCCGTTTTTGGACAACACAATCTTCCACGTTTGCCATTTGCCATGTGATGACTTGTTCTCCCACTACTTCTTTACATTCAAACCATCTAAAAATCCTCCCTAATATAGCAGGCCTTGATGCCATTTAAGCTTTGCTTTGCTTGTGTAAACCTTCACAAAGCACAACCTTAGGTACTGAAATTTCACAGAGCATTCTAAAACAGTCATCCAGATGATTGAGAACAAGCTAAGAATTATTCTTTTATTATCTTTCAAATAAAAAGCCAAATTAAAAAAAATCTCAGAGAGACCTTGTGATTCTCCGAAAACATTTTCTTCATTTGAGAAACACTAACGTAAGCCTTTGGCTAGAGTGGAAAACCAATTCCTCCCAGCGTTCACAGGGTCTAGTCCAACTTCCTGGAGTGAAGGTTGAAAGTCCTGTAATCACAAGCTGTGGGCATTTGGTGCAAGAGTCCTCTCCCCAGAGCTCCCTTGGGAAGCTGTAGTTCAAGGATTTGGTCTTGGCCATCTCTGTGTCTTTCCCTCAAAGGCACTGCTGACAGCCCCGATTTAATGGTTTTTAACTGTTTTCAGCTGCACTGTGGCTCTTCGGCCTCTTTGCAGCAGTATGAGGAAAAGATTCTCTTCTTTCTTTAGAATTTGGAATTCCGGTTGACCTGTCTTAGCTGTGTGGATCATCTTCCAAAAGGCTTTCATAGGGTTTTGTTTGGTGTCCAAACTGGAGGACTGGACACATGATGCAGGCTGCCAGTTGGTAGAAGAGATAGCATGGGAACCCTTTCCTACTTAACCACCTGGTTTCTCTTTCTAGGTTTTCTGAGTAGATCTTAAGAATGCTGTCCACTCTGATAAAGCTTTGCTGAGTGAGATCTTCACTCAACGCTTTTAGTGATAGAAGAAGACATGGCAAACATGTCCATTTAGTGATGAAAAAGACATGGGAAGAAGACATGAAACATTCCTTCAGGTAAGGAACACCCTCATTCAGAGAATCTGTGGTGGCTAGATTGAATTACCCTATCTGATCTGTAGGGAACAGTGCAAGCACACAAGAGGCCTCAAGGAGTCAATGACTGTGAGGCAGGATGGTGCTAAGAGCTCACACCTCTCACACTCACCATATGTTCTTTCTGGGTGTTGGATGTTGAGCTTTTCACAGTTGGTCCAGGGACGGAGGGCAAGGGCCCAGTTGGTATGGGGCTTTGGAGACCTTTTTACTGAGCTGTTGAAAGGGAAGTAGCAGCATATATCTTTGAGGTGGGGAGACGCTTGGTTAAAGCTATTTTGCTGTTTCTGTTGCATTTGTTACTGAGAGGCTGAGCTGTGGGCCCTCCTTTTCTCCTGTACATCCATAAGGAGTCTCTATCATAAGATGCTTTCCCTCTCTCCTGCTGTTCATTCCCCCACTGAGAATCAGACCTTCTCTCTGTGACTCATGCAGTTGCTGTAGAGATAATTCTGATGGCAGAGGCAGAGGCCATTGATTTGAGAGGAGGAAAGCAAGTCTCCTCTCATCATGCAAATACCCCTAATTAAGAAATCTAGAGAGATTCTGTGTCATGGAAACATAATTTCCTTTGACTCAGAGTTTCAGGAATTGCTGCGGGCTATCAACCTATTTTGATTTCCTGGGTTAAATGGCTTCACCCTTTGCCCTGAGCTTTCTAGAATGAAAGTGAATTCAATCTAACATTTGTGAATTATCTTCTCTGTGCCAGACGTGGTCTTAGTAACTTGAGAAATAAGTATGAACAACAGAGTTCCTGCCTTCAAGGAGGTTACAATTGGCTAAAATAATCTTTAAGTGGTAAACCCCAGTGGTATGCCGATCTTGACAGAAAGGTGAAAACTTTGTTTGGACACTGTTATGAGCTGAACTGTGTTCCTCAAAAATTCGTATGTTCAAGTCCTAACCCCCAGTACCTCCAGTGTGACTTTATTCGGAGGTAGAGTTTTTTGACAATGGGAATTAAGTTATAAAGTAAGGTCATTAGGATGCACACTAGGGAGAGAGGCCTGAACAGATCCCTCACAGCCTGTAGAAGGAATAAATCCTGATGACATCTTGAGTTTGGACCTATAGCCTCCAGACAAAAAAGTTCTGTTGTTTAAGCCACCCAGTCCATAGTACTTTGTTATGACGGCCCTAGCAAAATAGTATAAACACTCAGTGGCCCCCTTCTACTTTGTACAACCTGGTGGAAAACCCTGGGTGGACAGAAATTAAATGTTGGTGGAGTTTGAATTTACTAGACATTTGATAAATTCATTCATTCATTCATTCCCCATGTCTTTACTGTGGTTTATTTTTTATTACACTTTATCTGGGAAATTATTTTATCTTTTGTTTATTTGTTTACTGTTTTTCCACCTGCTTTATGATAGATGTGTAATACATATTTGTTGAATAAGAATTTAATCCCTCCTCATTCTCTTTACTCTCTCCCTCTCCATTCAATATTCAAGCACCTTTTATGTCCATTTCACGTTCTTCCCTGTCAGAACAAAAAGAAGTTCAATGGGTGGCTGTGACTCTGAGGAGCTTGTGATTTCAGGAGAGAGATAAAGAAAGCCCATGTGAGGGGCTGCATTCCAGTGCCACGTGATGAGGAAGTATGTGCTGGACAGGTGTTGGATCATAACTATCACAGAGGGAAGGTGCAGTGGGCCAAAGTGTACAGGAAAATGCTCATGGAGGAGGAAGAATCTATGCTTGAGATGAAAGAAGAGCCCAGGGGAGAGTATAGGGGAATCCAGAATGTGCACAGTCCATCTGCCTTCACGAACACCTGGGAGCTGTGTTTAGGGAAGAGTGGGATTGCTCCAGACCAGGGGCTGTGCAAGGCATGGGGATGGAGATGATGGATAGAAGCTGGAGCTTTCTTCTGGCATCCTGGGAGGCCAGAGCCAAAGCCCAGTGGCTCTCAACTCTGGCTGCACATGAAAATCACCTTGTGAACTTTAAAAAAAAATGTTAATATAAAGACCCTACCTTGATCTGGGATGTCCTGGAAACTGTAGGCAGGGCTTTAGAGAGAAGAAATCCCTTTAGGATGTGGATTGACAGCAATGACTTATAGGGCAAGACCCAAACCACTCTGCCCAGTCATGAGACTCTTGCAGTCCTGGAGTAATTTTGGGATCACTGCTGGAAATAAGACATCTGGCTGCATTCCACTGGTATGGCCTCCTTTTCCTGAGTGTAAAAGTGCCCGCTTGTGACATCAGAATATGTTGACAGGTCTGTATCCTGTTTCCGATTTTCTGCTATGTTTTATGGTGGGAGCAGTAGCAATAGCAGCCGAAATAACCTGGCCTCCCTCTTTTTAGGAGCCTTATGCTTCCTGAGGGTGTTCATAGGAACCATCTAGAGAAGTGGTTTTTGTTGTTGCTGGTTTTTATTTATTAGTTTGTTTTGAAGATGTTGGGGGAAATTAGGCCCACAATTTTAGGGATCTCACAACTGGGGTCTTGTTAGCTTAATTTCATCCAGCATTATCTGTAAGGCCCTATCCTAAAGCTTGGCATATATAGTGGACTTTCACTCATGACACAGCAGAGATCCTCTGAAATGCTAAACCCCAGGTTCAGTATGAAAGAAAAATACTGCCAAATTTCTTTTCATTTGCATACTCTTGACCAAACAGAAAGGGAGGAGCAGAGAGAGTTAGTCAGTCTTTAAAAACCTAGATATGTTTTTGGGATCTACAAGGCAGCAGGCACCATGCAAGATATTGTGGACATGAGATGATAAATTGGGCGTTGCTCTTGTCTTCCAGTCTCTGATAATTTAGTTGGAGGGGCAAGAAATGAACATGTGAAAAGGTAACAATAAAGGATTTATAAAACAATGCTCCAAACAATACAGTTGTTGTCAGGGGCATCACAGGAGTATATAATTTATCACCAAATGAATTCTGAGGCCAGTTGGAACTGGCCAGAAGAAAGTGAGGTCACTTCAGGCCGGGGTAGTCAGGATGAGGGAGAGAAGGATTGGTGTGAACAAAAGTTAGAGCCTGAGGTAGTGCGGGCATGCTCTGGTAGCAGACAGAAACCCATTTGGCAGAAGCAAGAAGGAGAGTTGTAGGCAATTGGAGAATGAGGGAGGGCAGAACTCCATAAAGGAGGGCCTTGAACCCCAAACCAAGGTGAGATTTCATCTTGAGGAAGTGGGGGCAATGAAAGGTTTTCAGCAAAATGGACTTGAGCTAAAGAGATTCTACGGCGCTCCCTGCGTCTCAGCAGAAGATCAGTGGTTCTGGAACCCTTGTCCAGCTTCATCGTTTTGTGCCACTTAAAGGGCACAGTGCTTGAGAAAAGACTTCCAGCTTGGAGGACTGGCCATAACTTTTTTAAACAAAGGAATTCCTTCTTTTCGGTATCAGGTGTCTGTGGCACTGAACTTCCTTCAGGGGGCTGGAGTGGCCAGGTAGCTTTAGAAAGCTCCCTTCCAGTCTCCAGGACACTGCTCAATGACTCAGCAATGGAGGTTTTGCAATAGGCTTATAGAACTAGACCAGCTTGCTTTTCCTAAGGAAACTGTGGTGTCCTAAGAAAACCTCAGTCTGGGCCCCTACCCTGCCGGGGTGAAATTCCTTCTGTCTTCTGCTAGCATGCCTGTAGCACATGCTCTGGAACGAGTGTCAGGGAATCCAAAAATGGCTTTGGAATCAAGTCAGATTTCCGTTCCTGCTCTGGCTCTGCCTCTACCCAGTTGCACGACGTTGGCCTTGTTGCCTGGTCTCTCCCGGTTACAGTTTCCTCATCTGTAGAACTGAAACAGTGACTACTTCGTGGGGTGGTTATAGGTCTGAAGTGAGACAGGTATTAAGTGACAGACAGTAGGTATTTTTTCTATGACAAAGTCCATAATATTTCTATCAAGGAAATTAGTTGTGTCTTTTGGCTCCCCCCGAAACAAAATCAGATTTCCTGACTTTCCAACTATACCTTTTCTTCTAGGTCTGCCCTAATGTTTGAGTCCTACGGGTGGCTCTGCTCCCCAAAGTGTGCCTGACCTACAGGGGGTTCAAGGAGAAATTTCTGGAGCCCAAGAAGTGGGCTGAACCAAGGGGTAACCCTCGCTTTGCCAGGTCTATTTTAGAAGACCCTTCCCTCAGGAACAAATTGAACGCAAAGAAGGGGGATTTGGGCATAAAGCAAGAAAACAGGATTTCTAGTTGTAAATCTGTGTTTCCCAAACAACTTCCCAAGACACAAGCTTATAAAATGTTTACTCTGTGCCAGGCACAGTTCAACCACTTTACAAGCATTAATTCATCGAATCCTCATAACAACTGTATGAGGTAGGTGTTACTATCCCAGTTTACAGTTGGGGGAACTGAGCCACAAAGAGGTTATGCAACTTGCTGAAAGTCACACAGACACCCGGGCGACTTTAAGTCCTGGCATTGCCGTAGGGAAAACTATTGTACAGAAATTAGTGGAGAAGAGAGCTCATCTAAAATGCCTTCTTTTGACACAGCTTTCGGGTGTTATAACAAGGGATTTAAACTCAGGTGAATCAACAACACTGTCATCCGTGATGAGGTACCTGAGCCTTGCTTCCCAGGTGACCTCAGCTCTTGTGAGTGGCTTCCCTGGGCTCCCCCTTAAGACCGCTCTGGCTAGGCTGCTCTCTTCTTGATTTATTCCTTTTGACAAACATCTGTTGAGCATCAGCCATACACTGGGCACAGTGCTAGGTGCTGGGGACACCAAGATAATTACAAACAAGTTGTAGGCTCAAGAAGCTCACAGTCTCGTGGGGAAAGTCGTGAAATGAACCGACGGTCGCATGCATACAGAAGAAAGGGCTCTCCAAGGGTATCCGTGCCTTTCTTCACAGAAGTGAGCCTCATTTTCTCTAACTCAGAACTGGAGCCAGCACATGCATTTACAAGAGAGGCAATTGCCACAGTCTGTCCACTGACAAAGCTAAGCAGGATGCCTTTTGTTCTTTGTCTTCCTCCCTCCTTCACTACATCTCCCTGTCTCTCTCTGTTCTTTGAATTTCTTGTCTTCCTTCCCTTCCTTTTTCCTATCCTTTGGCTTTTCTCTTAGTTACCTGCAAAACTTGCCAGGGCCTCTCCCAAGCATTTATTCTCTGAGCCTGTCTTTTTAGTATATTTAGACATCCAAAGGTAAGTCAAAGAATGAAAAGGGCTGGGAAACACTGACCCAGATCTTGTCAAGCTCATAACTGATTATTCTGTCTATTTCCTGCCTCTTTGTGACCTCAATAGTGCATCGAACATCCCAAGATGCTCCCTTATCCAAATGCAGTGTGGCTGGGATTGCTAAGATGATGAACATTTCAGGGAGAAAGAGATCACAGTAGGTACCAGAAGTGAGGAAGAGCCAAGTCTGAGTACAAAGAGTAACCTCTCTCCTTGCTTTCAGCCCCCAAATGCCGTCTCTGCACTAGACCTCCCTTGACAAAGCCCAGATGGTGTTCCTGGGTTAAGTGTAGCAGCCAGAGGGTACAGAGTAAGTTCTCTGTTTGGGGCTCTGAGAATGGAGACTAAGGAAGCTGATGGTGAGAAAGATGAACAGACCATCCTCCTACTAATGCTGCTTGTTACTCAGTGACAAGCCTGTGAAGAAAGCATCTTTAAGAGAAGAACTTAATCACAGTAACTTTCTTGCTTCTCTTCCATTAACTCTATCATTCTATCCCCCTTTTCCCTAAGAGTCTTAAAGTACTGTCATTTTCAGAATTCAGTTATTTCTGGGTCTTTGGGTGATATTGTTTCTTGCTTTTAATTCACTGGAAAGCAGTGAAACCAGATGGTTCTGCCTCCCTTTCTGCTGCTCTGCTAGCCCCAGAACTGGTTCTCTGTCTTCCTTTGTTTCATCCACTTATCTGTCCAGAAATCCATCCATCAAACATTTATTGTGCTTGTACTTTGTGCAAAGCTCTCTGATGGCTACTCTGGAAGACACAAAGATGCAGAAGACAAACTCAGTGCTTTTAGGAACTTGCAATCTGTGCAAGAGACACATCTAAATATAATAAAAATAAATACAGATATAGAAGAGATTTTGTGGAACTTGCATTGACTTTTCTCCTTACCATTTTAGAAGTGATATGGTTCTTTAAAAACAAGCCTCCTACATTCTGATGCTTTTTTCTCTGCTATGAGCTCCAGGAAGGCCAAGTTGATCCTTTAAGGAAAGAGTTCGTCACAGGCCAGGAGAAAGAAATGGACTTTGGGATCAGGATGGGCAACTTCAACCCCAAGATTTTAATCAGCAGGACAAGATATGCTTGGGTCAGAATCAGGCCTGGCTCCATGCCAGACCTTAAAACTAAGAGAGACATACATAACCCAGAGCACAGTAGTAGATGCAATGTTTCCTTCGGCAGGATTCCTTTGTACAAGTTACTGCCCTTTCTCCAAGAGCCTAACAGTCAAGAGCAACCAAAAGTCATGACACATTCATCCCTTTAAGAATTTCATCACTGGATTAGCTGGTTTGGGATAAAAGATCTAGGAAAGGAAATGGTGAAGAGTGGGAGTGAGTAGACCAAGTAAACAATAGATTTGGAGACAGTATTTGAGGCAGGCGGTCATGATATCTGGCACATAGTGGTTTTTTTTTTAAGATTTATTTATTTGAGAGAAAGAGAGAGAGAGAGAACTTGAGTGAGCACGATGGGGTGGGGAGGAGCAGAGGGAGAGGGAGAGAATCTTCAAGCAGATTCCCTGCTGAGCTCGCACCCCCCCCGCAACTTGGGGCTTGATCCCACAACCCACGAAACCATGACCTGAGCCAAAACCAAGAGTCAGATGCTTAACCAACTGAGCCACCCAGATGCCCCATGGCACATAGTTTTTGAATCAAATGATAACCAAGGAAAATTCAGGGTAGATTCTCCATCTCTTCAATCAAGTCTATCAAAGATTACAAAGTCATTCTAGGTAAAATGGATAATAGAAGCCTCTATATAACTGAGTTCAAAACATGGACCCCAAGATATCCTTCTGTATTTAACTAGAGGATCAGTCCATTTTATTTGGGGGTGTTCAGACTCTGAGTCTTGAAGGATGAGTAATTCACAAGGTGCACAAAGTGGAGAAAGAAGTTCTAGGTAGAGGAGGGATGGAGATGTGCCGAGATGGTGGGACTGAAGATATAGTTGCAGAGAGAGAGGAAGAAGCTAGAAGGAGTGCCAGATTTAAAGCCTGCATAGTCCACATTAATGAATGGGAGGCTGCTAGAGGTGACATACTAGTAGGAAAGAAACTGAAGGAGGTAAAGCCCAACTACAGGACCCCCTGCCATGGGTGGGAAGAGTGGAGGGTCTCCAGAGTCCAGAGTTTCCTCTATCCACTGGGGCAAGTGTTTCTGGGATAGGAAGCTGCACAGGGAGACCACGGAACAATCTGTTACAAATGCAAGTTTGGTAAAAGATATACTTGGAAGCCAGGGCAACCCAAAGGCAACTCTGACGGCTGCCTTGTGTCCGCTCCCTGGGTGATTCAGTCTTCTTTGTTTTTCTCCTCTGCCGTACAAGACTGCAATTTCTAAAGAGACTTGCTTTGGGAGCCATTTCTGGTTTATTAAGGTGTTAGTTGGACAGCATACAAACAGCACAAGTGGAAACTACAAACCCACACACAGAATAAATTATGACATTTGCATTTAAAAGTAAACAGTAGAGGAACCCTTGCTACCAGGAGGGTTTCCCAGTCCAGTGTCTGGAGATTCACCTAGTGTCGGCAGCCCTGAGGGTTCAGGATCAATCTTCTGTGAGATGTTTGGAGCCAATCGCCCCCCTGCAAGCATATCTAATGAGGCCCAAACTCCTGCACACAAACATGTATATGCAAAGACGAACACACAGGGAGTGGGGGCGGGGCCGGCCTGTAAACAATTGCGCAAAGCGAAGTGGACCCAGTTGTGCTTTCCCCGTGGCACTGGCGGTGGTTACGTTCCCGGACCTCGCTCTTCACCAATTCCCTGGCTCCCTTGGGAGGTGTGGACGGGTGCTTGGGGCAGTGAGGCAGTGGGGGGCTGCTGCCTGAGGCCAGGAACCCAGGTCTTTTACCTGCAACTGCAGGGTGAGCACCTCGCGGCCTTCCTACACTACCTTGCTCTACTCTGGTCACACCCAAGGGAATGAGTGAAGAGACGTGCCCCCAGGGAAATCTACCAACTTGGGAGTCCCATGAACTGTGGGCAAGTCCTACGTGGGCCACTCCCTATCAGTGTGATGTCTGGGGAAGTTACCTCAGTTCTCTAAGCCTCAAATTCCCCATCCATGAAATGGGAACAAGAGTGCCTACCTTCACAGGGTTATCATAAGGAATTACTGAAATTTTATATTGCCACGTACCATGCTAGACTCGGGTTCAATATTCAAAACCTATTCTCTTTTCCTGCCTTCTCCCCCATTTCTTCCTTTATATTTCCCCATTTTCTATTTCCAGGTTTATGTAGCCGTCGGAGATCACATAATCCCAACGGCACCAAAACCACCTCTTGACAAACCACTTCAGGGCCTCTCCTACCCCATCAGAAATTGTCACTGTGTGCTTCTCCTATGCCCACCCCCCCCTGCCCAGTATAAAACTGTACCACTGGAAGAGTCAAAGGGTTGGGCCACAGGGACCAGGAGACAGTCTGGGCCTCTGGTGTCATCTGAGCTCAAGAGACCTGGGGAGCCTATGGGCACATGGAGAACTGACAGTCTCAGGGATGCTGGTGAGATGCCATAATGGCAGAAAGACATGTGCACCAAACAGTGGTGTACAGGTGACCCTGAGCTGAGACTGGCTGGAAGCTGGAAATGAGGGGTGGTGTTCACAAACTTCAGCAGAAATACAACCACCCCCTGCCAAGAGTGGGGCACCCAAGAATGTAAGAGACTTATCTTCTTAGCAGGTCTGTCCACCAGAATGCCAGTCTGATGGGTCATAGTCTACAACTCTGGTTCTGCAGAAACTTTCATCTCTCCATCTGTATGTCTGCATAGTTATCCATGTGGTATATATTAACAGTTTTGTAGAATACAGACTGACCAGGACAGAAAACCCTCTGTGCTCATTTAGCACCTTTTATCTAAAAGTTATTTTTTATGGTCACTCAACCAGAGTCTTTTATAGGAATGCTGTGAGGTAGTAACAAGACAGGCAATACCCCTCTTCTGATAGATGGAGGAGAGCTCAAGGTAGCACAGTGCTCGAGTACACACAGAGCTCGAGTAAGCACAGCTGAAACATGGGAAGAGCTTGATCAATTCAGGGCACCATCCTGTTTCCTGAAGGCCAAAACTGGCCTTCCATCTAGAGGCCTTGGTATGGCTTGTCCTGAACCGACCTCTATATCCAGACCCACTCTGCTGCTTTTCACACCAGTGTGGGTTTCAGGTCATCTTTGAAGTTCACGATAGGCTTTGAACGGGCCCACAGCTTCTCCCAGGAAGCCAGCCCCCTAGCAGGGTCAGGGTCGCTGTCTGATGAGCCACTGTCACTGGAATCAGAGGAGCTCTGGAAGCAGATTTCACAGTAGGGCCGGTGGCAGTGACAGAAGAACTCGTCTGAACTGCTGGACTCAGTGTCAAGGTAGTTGCATGGAGGGGACATGGAGGGAGAGCGTGGGAATCCCAGGGGCAGCAGCTGCCGCTGCTCTGGAATGTCTGGTGAGGCTCTGGATAGGTGTGGGGCAGCGGGACACGGTGCCCAATCCGAGCCAGAAGGCTGGTGGGGAAAGGCTGCATGGCTCCCTCTGGCACCCTGGGGCTCTGTCTGGCTTTGTTTGCTGCCCTCCACAGTGCCCAGCTTGCCTTGAGGATCGCGGAGTAGTGAAGTCTTCCTGGAAGAGGGATTTGGGACTCTGGAATCAGCAGTTTGGGGATCCGGGCAGTCACTGTCCCTATTGTGCACACTTAGCCGCCCACTGTGTGCCCCAGAAACAGCCCTATTTGCACGATGCCCCACATTTGAAGGTATAGAGCCTGGAAAATGTGAGCGAGCCCGCATTGCTGCCCGCCTTCTCCTCACCATGTATGGGCTAAAGCCCAGCTCGTTGGCGAGGGGAATCTTCTGGAAGCTGTGGGCAGCACTGCTCTTCCAGGGCTGCTGGGGATAGGACAGGGAAGAGGGGAAGGGAGTCTCAGGGCCCAGGCCCAGATCTTGTAGGACTTCCTGAAGCTTCTCCCTGATCACTGAATTGACCCTTGACAGCCGCTTTTGGGGCTCCTCTGAGTTCTCCAGCTGCCCCTGTCTCTGGGGAATGGGGCCTTCTCTCCCCGGTATGAGAATCTGGTGGGGGTTCATGGGTACTTGGTCTCGCCTTTCTGCACCTTGGCTTTGCTCAGGCCGTGGCTTCTGGCTGCAGCCCAAATTTAAATGATCTGAAACGTCTTTCAAGTTAGACATTTTCTCCTTCTGCCCTGGGGAGGAGCTGGTGTCCTTCACAGCCTGCTCCAGGCTTTGTACACTTGAGGAGGGCACTGAGGTGCTCTGGGAGTCCTGGGCAACCACACTGGTATCGTTCTGAGAGCCAGAGACGCATTCTGAAGGCCCCTGAGCTACCAGGCTGTGGGCAGAGGCTGCAACCAGGGTGTTCTTGCTGTGGGAAGAGGCCGGAGAGACAGCCCACTCTGGGGGGTCGAAGGTGCACTCAGCTGACATCAGCCTGACTAGCTTCTCTTTGGCGTTGTTTACTTGTTCCTGCAGGCTTTCAATCATAGCATTTTTCTGTAAAATAAAAGGGAAACCATCAATAAAGGATGCCTCTGAGGGTTTTTACATTGTTTCCCATGGTGGAGAAAGCGTGGCATCAGAACCTTGCTCTAAATCCCAGTTCCTCTGCATGTCAGCTGGTGATCTCAGGCTCTGGGGATGTGAATGAAGTGCTTAGCACAATAACTGACACATGGTGCTCAGTAAAGGTTAGCCATGATTTATTGTGGGGTGATCTTAATCCCTGCCTTACATCCACTGAGTGTGTGGCTTTGTTGGTGAGAAGGGAGGTCAGAGGAGGCAGAGTATTAGCTGTTTGCTGGCTGCGGCAGCCCCTCTCCCCTTTCCTCAGAACTTAGAGGGTCAGGCCGCTCCGTGGGACACCACTCTGACAATGTCTGAGATGGCCCAACTCGGGGTTTGTCACACTTGCGCAAAATACAGATGAATTTCAGGCATATCTCAAGGGGATGAATGAATGAGGAAATACATATTTTGCCTCTTGCTAAACAGACTAGAACATTTGGGAAGAACAGAGAGAAGAGTGGAGATTCCTGCACCAAAGAGACAAGACCCGAGCTGGGGGTTGGGACGGGTGCAACAGGGATTCTCAAGTTGGTGTCGTCACCTCCCTTGGCGGGACCTCGGGGGCGGGCGCCAAAGCTACCATGTGGCGCCATTAGCTGTCGGTAGCTCTTAAAGAGGGCAGGTACCAGAATTACTGGAGAAACCTTTTTTTCTTTTTATTAGAATAGTTGGGACTAAATCTCTGATTGCTTGATCTAGTAGATCTAGCATGGAACCCAGGAGATGACTGAGCCCGGGGAGCAGCCTACCTGCTGCACGGCTGTGAGCCAACAAACAGGTTGTACTCAGGAGGGCTGGCAGGTGAGGGCTGCAGGGGTGTGCCCGCCCTAACTGTAAGACTGGGGGGCATGAAGCAGGAGGAAGGATGGTGTTGGGTGTGCCCTGAACATCCTCTGCTGGTACAGCCGGTGATTGTCTAGCTCAGAACTTATGTCCATCTTCTGAGATTTTTGATGTTCAAAAGTAGTGGAGTCCAAAGGAGAAGTGATGGTCTTGGGGCAGATGATACAGGGTCCAGGGTTTGGGAGTAATAACATAAACATTGCATTCTAGGAAGTGCTTGTCCAAATACCAAAATGCGGCCTCTTTGTGGTCATCCTCTCTAGAAGCTGAGGATGAGCATCTGGAAATCCATTTATTGTGCCCTAGAAATAAAAGCGTGTTTCCCTCCTTTGGCTACCTGAAACAAGTCGCCTGTGGACTGAACCTGTGGTTTTTTTCTCAAGTTGATATGGGAGTGTTGCCCAGAAGTGACCCTTTAAGGGAGCAGTAACTTAAGTGAACTAGTCCAGCAATAGTCCTCTGGCAGCGACTCCAAGGGGACCTCCTGTTCCCTCTTTATAAGCACGAGGGTGATTTTCCGAATATTGGTACTCCAGGTCCATCCCGGCTGAGTCTTCTTCTTTTATCATCAGGAGAGAGTCCAGGACCAGTGAGTAACTGGTGAATAAACGGAAGGGGCTCGCAAGCTGAGCTCCTGCCTCCCCATCCTCCCTTTGCTCACCTGCAGAGTGGTGAGGCCGGGGCGTTGCCGGGGAAGCGTAGATGACTCAAGGACTCACCAGGAGCAGAGTGGATGAGTAACACGATGACATTCATTTGGGCTCTTCATGATATCTGGGTGGTACCAGATATCTTTCTGAGGATCTCATAGGCATGACTGCACAGGAGGGACCCTAACCCTCCTCCTCCTCACCAGTCCCTCCTCCTGAAACCCTTTAGGGGTCTCCACTGCCCCACGGAGTTAGGGGGGAGCCACCAGCTGATGACAAGTACCCCAGCAAGTAAACTCCAAGTGCTGACTTTTTGTGCTCCCCATTCCTTTGAGTGTAGAAAAATAGGGTAAACATTGAGTTGGAAAGAATACTTTTCTCCCAGCAAACCAAACATCTGAAGCTGACTGGTGATGGATTTAGAAACATCAGCCTAAACAGTAAATTTCCCTTGTTCCAGAAAAGGAAGTGGGACTCTGTCTTCACTGGGGCTGCATACTAATTAAAGGCGTGGTGTGAGGCGTTGCCATTGTGAGACCGAAATCTGACCTACGGCGCCAGCTACGTTTAAATGAGCTTATTAATTATTACTTTTGGCACATCTGGGGAAGCAAAACATCCATTGGTGTGTTTTACAAAGTGCAGGCTATGAGGAGAAATGGAGTCACCCCCTTGTAGGTGAATTTCCTCTGCTGCAGAGTGTACAAGGGAGGTTCTTCCACCTCTGGGAAGGTTCTGTCTGCTGTCCTTCCCACAGCCTGGCAAGTCAGTGATACATGCTGCCCAAACAGCCTCTGGAGGAACTCTGGCCCTAGGGCCAAGGAGGGCAAGAGTGGGGAGACGGACTGTCCACCTCATGGGAAAGCAAGAAGACGACAGAGGAGGCAGAGGGGGCTGAGGAGGGGGCTGCACAGAGGGGACCTGCAACCGGGGAGCTGGAGTCAGGGTCTGTGCGCATAGGGAAGCAGGAGGGATACTTGTGTTTATCTACCAGTTCCCGTGCTGGAACTGGAGACCCAGATACTGGAAGCTCTCTAGGCCTGTGGAGGGGCCCTAGGACAGGCTGCTTGTCCTCAGGCCTGTTCTGGGAAAGATGTTCCAGGTGTAGGGCCGCAGGAGGAGGAGGCCAGGATTTTACTGCCTATGCATCTGCTCCCTATTAGGGCCCTTCCTCCGCAGACTCAAAGCATCTTTTTGGATAGAGCAGATTCAGTTACTGCGTGGGAAACAGGGTAGCATGGCAGAAATACAAAAAGCACGTCACAAATTACCATAAGGCTAAAGAGTCAGGCCACTTGGCTGTTCCAACGTTAGCTGATTGTGAATAAAAACCATCCTGGCTGTTCTCGCCAAGTTTCCAGCCTTCTGTTTAGCTGGAAAAAAAAAAAATCCTTCTTTGAAGACTTCACAGAGTATCAAAGGCAATGCTACTTATTCCCTGGCCAGGTAGGAAGGAATCTGGTTTTGAAATAAGGTCCTGAATGCTTCATGAATAGTAAAGAAATGGAGAAGTATTACTCTGGTGGATTCAAGAGCTCCAGACTGAGGGCATGGTGAGGGAGTAGAGGAACACAGGCAGGGGGTGCCTGGGGAGGTTAATGCCTTCCCTGGTTGTGTTCCCTAGGTCCCCATCGCACCGTTGTCTCACACAGGGACAACTGATACCCAGGTGTCAGGCCAGTTACAAATAAGTGTAGTTTCCCACATAGCACCGACTCAGGTGTGTCCTGTGCTGAAAAAGTATGAAATATAAGTTAGTGAGTGTGAAAAACTGATTCCTTTGAGTCCTATGCCTCCTTTCTGAGGCAGTGCAGCCTCAAGCTTTTCCAGGTGCTTTCTTCAAGCCCATATCACACCGCCCAATTTTGGGAGAGGTGCCAACTCTGGCTCAAGAACAGAGGAAAAAGGGGCTCGGGGTTGGCCCAGTCTTCTCCTGATGCTACTATGATATTCAGAGGCCCTATTAAGCCCTCCACCCCATTTTGGACACTTTCTGGGTTGGTAGGATGATTGAAATCTCTCATTCAAACCTGGAAAGGACAATAATGGGCCCCATGAGATCTTGGAAATGAGGGTACTACTCTAAGAAAAGAGAATGTGCATCATACAGAAGAAGCTAGGATCCACTACTGCTCAAGGCCTTTACAACACTGTTCCCCCTGCTCGGAATGCTTTTCCCTGCACCTGGCCAATTTGTACTTAACCTTCAGCTCTTGGCTCAGAGAGTCTTTTCTGACCATTCTAACTTAGGTTCCCTTGCCCTCACTACCCATTATTCTGTCTTACCACTATGATTTCTTCCTTCATAATTCTTTTTTTTAAGATTTTATTTATTTTTGTGAGAGAGAACGTGCACGAGTGGGAGGGGGCAGAGGGACAGGGAGAAGCGGACTCCCCACCGAGCAGGCAGTCCAACACAGTCAATCCCAGGACCCTGGGATCATGACCTGAGCCAAAGGCAGACGCTTAACTGACTGAGCCACCCAGGCACCCCTTCCTTCATAATTCTTACATTTAGTTTATAATTATACATTTGTTTACTTGATCAACATCTATTTCCTCCAATAGACTGTGAACTCCATGAGGGTAAGGACTGTATTTGTTTTGTTCATCAGTACTTTGCACAATGCCTGGGACACATATGGCTCGTGGATGAATGCAGTGGGTGAGGTCAGCGATGGGAGGGGTCCCTGGGGAAATGCTGAGCTTTCTGCCTGGGGCTGAGAGAAGTGGGGGAATTGAAGAATAAGAAAGAATGTTAGCCATGAGACACCTGGGGTCCACCACGCATGACTGGAGTTTTGCTGACAGAGAATCCACCAGGCAGGGGTCTAGCTTACTTCTGTGAGGAGTCTGTCCATGGAGTTTCTCTCTCCTCCCGCGTGGCAGTTCTGCTCCTCACCATACTGGGTCTGGAAGCTTTTGCTGGGAGTGCTGAAATATTTGGCCATGCGTCTGATTGTTTGGTTTTCCTCTTCAAATGCCTTCCACTGCTTCAGCTGTTAGATAAAAGAACACATGTTATTTATTTAATTACACTCCCAGAAACACATTCTCTCCCTCTTTTTCAAAACCATCAAGGCATGAGAGTGTCACAGATACACACATACGTATAAGCTAGTCTCTCCTCAAAATGTACTTTGGACCTTTTGGCTCCCTGAGCAGCGCCATGGCGGTCGGCAAGAACAAGCGCCTTACGAAAGGCGGCAAAAAGGGAGCCAAGAAGAAAGTGGTTGATCCATTTTCTAAGAAAGATTGGTATGATGTGAAAGCACCAGCTATGTTCAATATAAGAAATATTGGAAAAACATTAGTCACAAGAACTCAAGGAACCAAAATCGCATCTGATGGCCTCAAAGGTCGGGTTTTTGAAGTGAGCCTTGCTGATTTGCAGAATGATGAAGTTGCATTTAGAAAATTCAAGCTAATTACTGAGGATGTTCAGGGCAAAAACTGCCTGACTAATTTCCATGGCATGGATCTTACCCGTGACAAAATGCGCTCCATGGTCAAAAAATGGCAGACCATGATCGAAGCTCATGTTGATGTCAAGACTACCGATGGTTATTTGCTTCGTCTATTTTGTGTTGGTTTTACTAAAAAACGCAATAATCAGATTCGGAAGACCTCTTATGCTCAGCACCAACAGGTCCGTCAAATTCGGAAAAAGATGATGGAAATCATGACCCGAGAGGTGCAAACAAATGACTTGAAAGAAGTGGTCAATAAATTGATTCCAGACAGCATCGGAAAAGATATAGAAAAGGCTTGTCAGTCTATTTATCCACTTCATGATGTCTTCATTAGAAAAGTAAAAATGCTGAAGAAGCCCAAGTTTGAATTGGGAAAGCTCATGGAGCTTCATGGTGAAGGTAGTAGTTCTGGAAAAGCTACTGGGGATGAGACCGGTGCTAAAGTTGAACGAGCTGATGGATATGAGCCACCAGTCCAAGAATCTGTTTAAAAGTCAGACATTTAATGGTGACAAATAAAAAAATCATTATTTGTGATGTTTAAAAAAGAAAGTACTTTGGAAAGTTCGCAGACAGCAATGACAGAAGGTATAGAGAAGGTTAAGGTCATTCTTAGTTTAAACAATGCCAAACGAAGAAGATGACAGGTCAATAAGATAGAATCATCTTAGCTTGACCCACCTACCTACCTATGGCCAGACTCCGTCGGGGTGAACCAGAGTTGAAGTACGCTTCTAGAGCCATATTCTCAAGCCAGAGGTTAGGAGCTTTCACAGGGTGAGGCAATCTAAACATTGTATGTTTCAAATGAAACTGCTTTTAGTTGTGAGTAGCTGTTCTTAATTATTCTCATTTGTGAAGTAATTGTGTGCTTACTGCTACTGAAAGCTCAGTCCCCGCCGGAGGACTTCTTGCCCAAATCAATAATCAAGTCTCAGACAGATAGAAAACCACAAATGTCAATAAAATTCAATAGAAATGACAGAACATTAGGTCTGAGAGTTGACTGTCCTTTTTACGTGACAAATGAGGAAAGACTCAGAAGGAGTATGACCTTTCCAGGCCCCACAGCTACTTAGCAGCACGGCCCCAGCTGTCACCAGGCCCTGTGCCACACCACATCTCCTCAGCACGGCTGCTGAAGACAGAGACTGGGAACTGTGGGGGGTCCTACAGAGGGTTTTTCAGGAGAAATTGGTTTTGAGAAACAATCTGTGGAAGCTCGGGCTGGTTTAATTTCTTAAGAATGGAAGTGAATACAGAACATTCACAAATGGGGGCATGTTCCTGGGCCTTTGGGATATTGTCTCCATGTGGTGAATGCCAGTAATGTGAAGCCTGGGGGTGGGGGGGGTGAGGGGAGTAGCAGTTCTGGATGCTTCTCTTTCTCCCTTAAGGAATTCTCATCATTAAGGGTCCTAGTGATGTACGCTGGCTCTAGATAGGATGCTGAGTGGTCTGTGGGGAGCCTCACAGGGATCCTGGAATTTATTTGCTTACTCAGCAAACATTTATTAAGCTCTGACTATGGAGTGTAACCCAAATTTGGTAAAGTGGATAGGATTATAAATTCCCACCATCAACCGCAAAAAATTCTCACCCAAGTCCTCCTGGGTCCTCTGTTGACTTAGCACGAGTCCTTTATGGTATCAGGAGTCTGGGTGATCTGTGCTGGGTCAGGCTAGGACCCTCCCCTCTGGATGCCCTTCTCGAAGTCCCCCTCCCCAGGGGCTGTCAGCTCAGCTGGGGACTCAGGAGTTAGGAACCTGGCACCGCGCGGGGTCACTCTGTGGTCTTCAGTGGGTGGAGCAGACCTCCAGGGTTCTCCTAGCACTCACCCTAGCAGTGTTGCAGTGTCTCTGTTCCCTCCCAGGGCCCCCTCATTTCCTTAGCAGCATAGCTTTACCTTTCTCTCCCCCCAGCACCCCCAGTCTGAGCCCTCTGTGCAGGGCTGCTGGAAGAACTACTCAACATTGGTGTAAGGGTACCACCAGGGCTTCTGGGCTGTCTCACCCCAAGCTGGAGGGCACAGCCAGGGTGCCCCTTGATTAAATCCTCCTCCTCCCCTTTGTGGGGATGCTGGTCCCTAAGACTTGACCCTTCTGGCTTTCTGGACCATGGCTATAAATGACCCCCAGGTCACAATTTCAGGACCTCTCCATGGCACTTCCTCCAGAAGGCAAGCATTTTCTTGTTTTCTCAGCCTCTGGGCCATGTGGGTGTGGTGGGATGAATAATGTTTCCCCAAAGATGTTCTTCCCCTCCCAATCTCAGCAACTTGTGAATCTGTTACCGCACACGGTGAAAGGGAGTTTGTAAATGTGACTGAGTTAAGGATTTTGAGAAGGGGAGACTGTTCTCAATTATCTGGGCAAGGCCAATGTCATCGCAAGAGTCCTTATAAGAGGAAGGCAGGAGAGTCAGAAGAAGAGACGTTGACAGTGGAAGCAGAGGTCAGAAAGAGAGAGAGAGATGAAGGTACCACACTGCTGGCTCTGAAGATGGAGGAAGAAGCCATGAGTCAAGTAATGAAAGCAGCCTCTCGAAGCTGGAAAAGGCCTGGAAACACATTCTCCCCTAGACCTTCCAGAAGGAACACACACCTACTGACATCTTGATTTTAGTCAAATAAGGACCATTTTGGAAGTCTGAGCTCCAGGGCTATAAAATAATAAATGTGTATTGTTTTAAGCTACTTGATTTTTGGTAATTGGTTACAGCAGCAGTAGGACACTAACACAGTGGGATTGACTCTCAATCTGTACCAGGTAAGCCAGGGCCTTCGGAAGCTCAGCCCGTGTGCCTCTCTCACCTCCTGCCACTCTCCCCTTGATTCAGTTTGTACTTCAATAAATGCAAAGTGCACAAACATACCCTGTTCTGTCTCCTATATGTCTGCCTCTGGTCATGGTGTTCCCCCATCAAAAATGCCACCCACTGTGCTTCCCCAATCTGCTCAGTGAACTGTTATACCTCCCTCGAGACTGGGCCCAAACACCCCTTTCCTGAGGTGTCACGGAGTTCCCAGACAGCCTGAGGCACCCCTTCCTCAGCATTAGGTAACATGCCTTCCTCAGACACTTAACGCATGTATTATAATTCCTTTCACGTCTGCTCCCTACTAGACTTAGAGGTGGGGCCATGTGTTGAACTACATGTTTCCTGCAGTTAGTAAGGGATGGGCAGATACGTGAACAAATGAAGGAAGCTTTCCTCTAGAAAGCTAGGGGGCACTGGGATGGATGTATACAGAGGACTATAAGACAGAGTAGAAATTCCTAAAGACCTTCATGGAGGAGCAGATGAAACATTTGGGGGATGCAGAGGAAAAAAAAAAAACATGTCCTATCTCAGAACCCACCTGCCTCTCAGAGTGAGAGGGATGGAGGGGGGATGTATATAGAGTTGGGTCACGTTCAGGTCACAAAAGCCGAGGCTGGCTCATTGCTGGGGATGACCTCAGTGTTTGGCATAAACACTTAGGCATTTCCTGAGGGCCTGTGTAGAGTGCTACTTGGCCCACTTGCCTCTTCAGCAATGTCATCCATTTCACTCAGCTTTCTAGCGCCACCTAGCTGCCCTGGGCGTATCTGTGCCTCGGCTTTCGTAAGCCCCTCCCATTAGTCCAGTCTGAAGGCTTGGCCACAAGAAGGCAGTCCACCTCCTGCTGCCTCCCCTCCCCATATAGCTCTCCTCACACACCTTTCCAAATTTGTTCAGCTGTCCTATTTTCCTGGAAGACACAGTGCAGGTATCACAAGGAGAACCTTTCTTCTACCAAAGGCCACTGAGCCAGAGAAGAAAATCAATTCAGAGGCATACAAAAAACTGACAAGCCTCAGTTACTTTTATATTTTGAAATAGCATTTACTCCCCTACACCTAAACTACAATAAATTATAACATATCTTTTTTGGTTTTAGATCATGGTCGGTTCAAGAGGAGAAAAAGCATGAGACAGAAAATAGAAGAGGAAAGAGAGTAAGAGAATGGAAGCTCAAGACGGCTAGGAGGGAAAAGGGGGGGTGAGTCAGAGAGACGGAAAGAGAAAGACCCACACTGTCTGTCCACCCAGTTCCTATACCCCCTAATATTTCTATTTTCACTCCCACTTCAACAAACCAAGTGCTTGTTGCTTAGGTCAAAGCTGGAAGTGAGATTCCAAGCTGAACTTTGTCCTACATGTTTATGTCTGTGTGTAGATGGGAGTGGACCTAAATATTACCACTGAGGATTCAAACACCAGGGACAGTGGAAGTCTTGCGTCTGAGGCTCAGGATGAGAAAGGGACAGAGGTGGGTGTGAAGGGAAAGTTACAAGTACGGCCACATCATGGAGGTTGCAGATTCACTCCATTTTCAGATAGAGGTCTTGTTTAGGTCAGGAAGGCTTTCCTCTAACAGTTCCTAGGTGATTACTTCTGCCCCAAATTATCTTGTTGTCTTTCAGAGATTCTTACTAGTTCTACGTTGTATCCTATATCTGTTCTCCATATTTTCTTAACTAGTCTCTCATTTTTTATCTGTCTCCTTGTTTTCTGTTTCCTTAAATTAATTCACTAATTCAGTATTTTGCCATGTCCAATTGTCTATTCAAGGCTTTTATTGGAATTTTAAGTTTAACACAATATTTTTTCATCCTTATTCAGTATTTCATGATCTAAGATTATGTCCTTTTCATGATGGTTCACTTGAGTTGAAGAGAGGCAATGTCCTTTGAATCCCATTGACAAGACAAATCAGATCTCTTCTAAAAACTATTTTACTTCAGGGGAAGGCAGCTTCTCCAAATCTTCAGAAGTTTGTGGTCCTGTTCTCATGAACTGCAGAATCTCTTCATAGGTCCTTTCCTCCTGAATTTATAGTCTTACATGAGAAGAGCTATAGTTTCCTAGTACAGTAAATATATTTGCTTTGCTTTTCACTCATGGTCACAAGATGGCTGCCATAGCTCCAGGCATCACAAACACATTCAAGGTAGGAAGAAGGTAGAATAGGTGATGCCAGCCATGCCTCTAGATGTTTTTTTGTTTTGTTTTGCTTTTTCAGGAAAGCAAAAGTTTTCTCATAAGTCTTCCAGGAACACTTTGGTATTCAAAACGGTATCACATGGGCACCACTAGCTATAACGGAGGTTGGTAAAGCAAGTGTTGAGCTCTTTCAGCCTATGTAGTGGAGATGAGCAAGGAAGAAAGGGGTTAGCAATGGATGGATGGGTTACCAATCAACAACATTGGCCACAGAGCCTAAGGAGTGGGCCACCAAAAGACCGCTGCCTACTCCCTTTTTCCCATCTCCCAGAGAGGAACCACCCTTTTTGCTACACCCCAGACAAATAAGCCTCAGCTCTCATGGCTTCCTTCCAACTAGTTCTTATAACATAGAGATTGCAGCAAAAATTCCTTTAGTTTTTAGCAGAGATGCAATACCCATCCTTGGTTTTTAGTGCTGCTGCCACAGGTTTTTCTATATTTGTTTATTCTGTAGAATATTCTACTGAGAATTTATGAAAGGGAAGAAGAGTAAAGGCCTTTGCCTGTGTCACACCATCAGGCCCCAAAGGGCAGTTGTAACCCTCCCCTGCCAACAGTTTAATTATCAGTTAGCTCCCTCATGAAGTCATTCGTAGTCAACTTCAAACAGCAAAGGGAATCAAGATGGAGTCTAGAGGGAGTAGTGGGATGAGGGGGGCCTTGGGGGAAGAGAAAGAGATCTAGAGGGGAAACAGGACAGGTGCCTAACGCCAAGTTCATTAACTCAGATATATGTGGCTCAGTGGTACCCTAGGGCATAACATGAATAATTTAACATCAGTTTCAGAGCCCATGGATTCCTTCTCCTTTCCCTCTGACTCCCTTTCTTTCTCTTCACTGTCTGGATATTTCTGCTTCTATCTTCCTCCCTTGTGTGATTTTTTTTTTCTTAATCCCCATAGTGTGAAACACATTTTTATTCAGTTTTTATTTCTCCTTATTGTAAAAAGAAATGTTCTATATTTTCTTCTAATAAAAAGAAAGAAAAAAAGCATTTTAAATTGCATAAATTTCCAAATGAGTTTTTCTCGGTGAATCTGCAATCTCAAAAAAGGAAAGAAAGAAAAGCTCCTCCCTCCCAGGCTAGTGAAAGAAATGACATTATCAAGAAGGGGGTACTGGGGATGAGTGAAATCGACGGGAGGGTAGGTGGACAAGCTGATCTGTGAGGCAGCCTGCCAGGGCTGGAAACATGCTGCTGTGCCCACTCAGCCACTCTGGCCTGCCCTCCTTGCTGACGTGGAGCAGAGTTGTCCTCTTCAGGAGAAGCAAGGAGGGAAGAACAGAGAGAGCCCGCTCGCGAGGAACTTGCCTTCCTTCTGACTCTCCAATAAATGATACCCAAAAGTCTCAGTAGAAAACAAAGTGAGCAGTTTATCATGTCCAGGGAAGCCTCTGGAATGACCAAGAGGACTAACCTGTGAAATTCTCCCTAGAGCATACCTGGGGAACGAAGATGAAGCAGTTGATCGTGGTTGTGCAAACAAAGATACCTCCAGATGTGAGTCCAAAGATCAGGTTGGGCCAGGAGTACAAGTATCTGGTGACCACGAACAGAAGCCCAGCAGCCACTACTACGAGGTTGACCCCAACCATGATGGTTAAAGACTGATTCACGGGAGGAGAGCTGACGTGGTCAGTCAGGCCAGCCAGGTAGGCACCATAGAGCAGTAGCAGGCCCTGGAGATGGAGGAGAGAACCAGGCGCTGAGAGAAGCGTAACTATGGGCTCAGTGTCAAAGAGCAGGAGGGTTGGGACCAATTTCCTCCCCTTTAAAATAGGGATAATTGGACCTACCTTAAAGGGTCGTTATGAAGATGTACTAAGATAGCACATGGGGAGACCCTAAGGGCAGCCCCTTACACCTAATAGGTGCTAAAAATAAATGTGATTTTCCTCTCCTTCCCTGGGAATTCGTTTATTGGAGGTCAGCAAGTCAGCCATCAGACAGGACTCTGCTGGGACAGCGCACAGGACAGGATGGTGTAGGTGGGTAAGGAGCTCTACAGGACGGGCTGCTGGGCACTCGGAGGGCAGCGGGCACACCGTGCTGTCAGTGGTAAGGACTACCACACCTGCTGTGTGGTTTTGCACCATGTGGAGCTGAGGGGCACGTATAAGCAGAAACAGCCCTGTAGTCTGCTTGTCAAGCCGTGTGCCTTGGCAGGGGCAGCGCCCTGAGGAATGGGCTTCCCCCCCCCGCCCCGCTAATTTTCCCAAAGGCACCATCTGCTTGCCAAGCTCTGCACCTGCAAGATTGCATCTGTCTAGAAGGGATGCCTTTTTCTAATTCACACAAAGGATCTCTATAGGCTAGCAGCGGCTCTGTGCCAGTGGGTGTTTATGGGAGATTGGAAAAAGAGAACAAAGGCAGGCTGGGACCTAAGCGAGGCTGTGGAGCAGGCACAGGCAAAAAAGGCTTCATCTATACCCTTCATCCTCTGTGTGACATTCCCTGCCCCCACCACCAGGAACCCAGTGCCCTATTCTTTCCTCTTTCCCATGAAAATAAAACTGCTCTCAGATTTCTCACTTGTACTACAGAGAAAATTACTCACGGCACTTTAAAGTGCTGCCTCTCCTAGAGGGAGCTGCATTGAAACAGAAATCAAAGCTGTAATCAATAATACATAATGTATAGATTCAACATACGTTCATCTGACTATGTACAAAGTATGTTAGGTGCAGGGTAGGCAAAGGTGTTACAAAGAAGAATAAGTCGTGGTCCTAGCTTTCGAGAAGCTCAGTCTGGTAGGGAGATTTAAGGGAAGCACACAGATGTCCATGTTTTGTCACACAGAATGTGAAGATGCCATGAGGATTGAGGTGGGGGTGGGAAGTATAGATATTCAGAGGGAGAACTAATAATGAAAGCAAGGCCAGGCATCAGCAGGGTATCTGCCAGTGACCCTGAAATCATACGATCTGACCAACTCTATCTGTAAGGACAGCCCTAAAGATAATTTTTTGGAAGCCTGGCTGTGCCGACAGTGAAGAAGTCAGCATGGCAGGGATGCCTTCTGGGCGCCCCTAATGCCTAGTGTCCCAGGAGGGGTTGGAGAGCCAAAGGTGGCCACCCTGAGATCTGCAATGACTAGAAGACACAAAGTCAGGCCAATGGGCTTGAGTTTTGGGTAACTGACACCATCAGGTGGCATCTGGCAAACTGGATCCTTAGTAATTTAATCAAAAGTAAATGAAATTAATTCTATGATTTTGAAATGTTCATATCTCATTCTTTTAAAATGTTTTAACTCCATCAAAACTCTTGCCAAAAGGGAACTAGGTATGAATAAAGCCTGTCCACATCCATAACTTGTGTTTGAGTAAATCATATCTAATATTTGTGTCATCGGTATTCACTGCTGAGAAGTGTGGGGTGAGGGCAGTTGCCAGGCTTGGGTGGGGGTCCTGGAACGTAATGTGAAGATTTAAGTCGTCCTCAGGAACTGCTCATTGACCAGGGAGCCCATGAGGGGCTGGCTCAGTCAGTTTTCTGATGCTTACCACTCTTTTCCTGTTTTCTTCCTTTGTCCTTCAGAAAGATTTTACAGTGAAATAAAATAGAAATGGGATTATATAAAAGGCAATGGAGAAAATAAATCAAGTTGAGGCACAAAGTGAGCTGCTATAGGGAAAGTGCCGAGTTTCTGTCCTGGGGAGAACATGTTTTTCTATAGGGCTCAAGAAATCGAACTGTCCAGGGGGCAGTGGAAGATTAATAATAATAATAACATCTAACATTTATTGAGCCCTTCCTATGGGCCAGGAGCGGTTGAGAAAACTCTGATCATGCACTAACTCTTTTGAAATTCAGAACAGTTCTTAGAGGATGTGGTCATCACCCCCATTTTACGTATGAGGGAACCCAGGCTCAGAGAGGTTAAATGAGGTTCAGGGTCAGCTACGAAGGGGCTGAGTCAGAACTCAAACCCTGTTCTGTCATATTCTGAAGTTCATTTTCTTAACTGTTAGCAAGAAGCTAGAGGTCAAGAGCGGTTTACTGCCCAGTGTTCGCTCTTAAAAACATTTCTATCAAAGTAATATATTCACATAGTAAAAAAGCAATATTTCCCTATTCCAGCCCTACTTCTCAGTAGCATCCACTTGAACAATTTCCTGGTGGTGAAGTGAGTAAAATTTACCTTTAAAGACCACATAGTTCTACAAAAATTCCTTCTCTTCTGCCAGCTATCAGTCAACCAGGCCTCTTTGTCCTGAGGATCAACAGGTAGTCTCTTACCACCCAGGGCTTGCCTAAGTGACATAAGCCTGCCCTATACCCCTCAGAGCCAGATTTTCTGTTTCTTTATGCTGACAACCAGCTAATAGGAAATTGGTTCTAAGAACCTCCTTTAGTGCCCTGTATAGGTATCCTGTACTTGCTAGAAATAATATCCCACTTTTGCCATCTAACAGAGACAAATGAGGTTAATTGTGGGAGATTCAGGGCAGTATGGGGACCCTTTGAGGCAGCTGGAACCACTCAAAAGACACCATGGATGTTGCCATCTGTCTGAGGGCCAGCCCTACTTCTGATCAGAGTAAGAAAGGTTGATGAAAGGCAGCAGGATACCTTGACCCAAATCTTGAAGAAAAACAGAAGGAGGTTAATCAGGGCACTCAAGAGAACAAATAAAGCTGGGTAAAATGTCTCTGCATAATCTCCCTTGCAGGGAGTTGGGGAAAAAAGAGGTATTGCCAAATCAATTAAAAAAATCAGACCAAGAAATGGGAGAAACAGTAGGTGAATTTCACATGATTTAGGGGAAAATTGAATGAGGGGGTCCAAAGAGTTGGAAAAGTGACCCCCAAGACAAATAAAGAGTAGAGAAATAATAAGGGTCGTAACTTTGAGATTTATGCATCAACAGAGGTTTCCTCTGATTTCAAGATTCTTTGCAGAAATCACCTCACTAATTCCTCTAATTCCCTTTTCATGGCTATTTTGTTGGTGACAGATAGATTATATCCCAAGGATATGTGGTTACCAACCTTGCATACCAAAACAAGAGCAATCCAGACATCAGAGTACCGGGAAGCACAGAAGTGTGAGCTGGTCAGAGAGCAGGACACGTCTCTCCCTGTCACCTAGGAGGGACACAGAGTCAGGACGGAAGGAACCTACAATTACCAGGAACACCCAGGAGATCTTTGGGGACATCTGGAGCGTGAACTCTTCTACAGCATGTAATTTCCTCCTTAATGTGTAAAAACTATAACATTTAGGTGACTCCATTATAATCTAAATGAAAGTGACTATGAGTTAAAGGAAAAGATGATAAAGTCTGGCTGACATGTGGATGCTTAGTGGTGGTGGGGCTTACTCCTCAGTTATGTGCTTTGCTACCACAGTGACTCAAATTAGTGTATCAGCAAAATTATGAATTATTTCACATCTTGTTTCTGCTATTTGTTAACAGTTGAAACTGTAAATACTAAATCTGCAAAGTCAAGATTCCACTGTATTCTTCAGCCCCTTGTGAGGCTGGAGACTTAATAATACTTCCTGTTAATCGAACTCTATGTAGTAGGCACAGTTGAGCCCTTTCCCTGCATTTCCCTTCATCTTCGCCACAGCCCTAGGAAATAAGAAACATTATCATCGCCACTTTACCTATGGGGAAACAGAGACTGCGAGAGGTTTAAATGACTCTCCCAAGGTCATATGGCTGGTAAGTGGGATTTGAAGGAGGGCTGACTGCCTCCCATGACCACCTCAAAATACCACTTTTACTTCTCAATAACTAGGGGAAGTCAACTTCCTGTGCCTGAAAGTTCTCATTACTGATCATGAAATAATCACAAAAGCAGAGATAATTGCCGGGCAGTTCTCATGTGCTGACATCTCAGTGGACGCTGCTGGAAGACACGTGGAGCAGGAGCAGGGGCAGTGGCCATGGTAGCACACCCTGCAGACAAGGGACAAGGCATTCACCACAGCCACAGCTTCCGACTCTCCCTCCTTTTTGGGTCATTTATCTTCTTGTTGGGAGGATGACTGCAGAGTGAGTACTGCTTGGAGAATGACCCTAGTGTACCCACAGAAGCCAGTCCTCCCAGTTCGGGAAGTAGGTTGTCCAGGGATTGGGCCCCTCACCGTCATACTGACACCGAGAATCTGGAGGCACTGGATGGGATCAGTCAGCACCCACGTCACAAGCAGGATCACATCAGCTATCACCAGGGCTGCTACCAGCCCCAGTAGCTGCAGGTCTTTGATTATCTGCAAAAGAGTCAAGGTCATAACATTCCTTGGCTTGCTGGCTAAAGGACACAGGGGCTGGAGTATACTATGTGCTCCGAGCTAAATGTTCCAGGGTCAGCCCTCCCAGGACGCTTCACATCCAGCCATCAAAGATGAGACACACACTATAGATGTACAATGGTGTCTATGTCCATGTCATCACCATCACCATTAAATGTTTTCATTTGTTTATCTGTTCCATATCCTGCCTTTTCTCACAAAGGATTAAGGAGTTTTATAAAATGAACACACTACTATTTCTAGATGTGTGCATATGAGCATATAGAGAGATATGAAAGATTTCACATAAAACTGTTAACAACCATTAACTGGGAGGGTGGGATTGAAAGATGAGGGTGGTGGAAGAGAGATTACTGGCATTTTCTTTATACATATATGAATCATTTGACTTAATACAAAGAGGATGTATTACTTTTGTAACCACAGAAAGAATCAAAAATTGAAAAATATCAAGGAAAAGAGAAAACCAGGAGAATTAGGATGAATGGTCAGATGAGGAGAGTACATAGCCCTCATGAATTGGGGGAGAAATGTGCATCTGAGTTTTTGACAACCAATGAAATGAAGAGAGCACAACTAGTTACACGATTCATGGTGTCTGTAACATAAAAACACATCAGTCATCAGTTGCTTCATCAAACTGCTTACAATCAGTGATAATAAGAAAATATTCAAATCAACCAGAAAAAAAGCACACTATGTGTAGAGGAACAAAGACAAGGATGACATCAGATTTCTTATCAGATGAGGCCAGGAGAGAAGACAGTAGAGTGAAAACTTCAAGGTACTGAAAGAAGAAAAGAAAGCCTCAACCTGTAATTCTATATCCAGCAAAAGTAGCATTCAGAAACAAAGGGGAAATAAAGACTTTTTCAGGTAAACAAAAGCTGAAAGAATTCAGCATTAGCACACCTGCATGAGAATGTTAATATCCTTAAAGCAAAAGGAAAATGATATCAGATGAAAATATGAACCTATACAAGGAAATATTATCTTCATGGAAAAATATACATTGATTTTAATTGTTTAAATATCTTTAAAAGATAACCATTCAAACAAAAATGAGTAACAATTGTGTGGGGCTTATAACATATGTAGAAGTGAAAACAACACAAAGATCGGGAGAGGGGGAAATGGAAGCACACTGTTGTGAGATATTTATATGTATGTGAATACCCACTATAGCATTGTGCACAAACACTTACAGAAATTGAAGAGGAAGGAATACTTCCTAATTCATTCTATAAGGCTGGTATTATGCTATACCAAAACCAGGAAAAGATTTTCTTTTCTTTTTTTTTTTTTAAAGATTTTTTTTTATTTATTTATTTGACAGAGAGAGACACAGCAAGAGAGGGGACTTGAGCAGGGGGAGTGGGAGAGGGAGAAGCAGGCTTCCTGCGGAGCAGGAAGCCCGATGCGGGGCTCGATCCCAGGACGCTGGGATCATGACCTGAACCGAAGGCAGACGCTTAACGACTGAGCCAACCAGGCGCCCAGGAAAAGATTTTCTAAGTAAAGAAAGCTATAGAACAACATCCCTTAAGAACACGAATATATATAATATAATATATATATATTATATATATATAATATATATATAATAAAATAAAATTTAAGCAAAATCTTATGAAAAGGAGTTCAACAATAAAAGAAGAGGTTAATACATCATGACCAAGTGGAGTTTGGAAAATAGGGCTGGTTTGAGATCCTAAAATCATTTAATGTAATTCCACCATATGAACAAACGAAAAAAGAAAAAAAAACATATAATCAATAGACACAGAAAAAGCATTTGACAGAACCCAACATCAATTCTTTAATAAAACCCTAGTTTAGTTAACAAAACCCGAGTTTATATTTAGTTTTTGAAATACTGAATGCTCTTCCCATAAAGTCAAGAATAATTCAAGGATGTCTGTGTTCAGCATTTGTATTGAATATTGTACTAGTGTTTCTAGACAGTGCCATCATACAGAAAATTGGAAAGAAACTATTCACAGATAATATGATCATCTATGTAGAAAATCTGATGGATCTACAAAAAGATCTGATGGATCTACAATCTGATGGATCTACAATAAGTAGTTCAGCAAGTAGTTTAGCAAGGTTAGAACATACAAGAGCAGTATATGAAAATCAATTGTATTTCTATATATTAGCAACAAAAAAATCAGAAAGTGAAATAAAAAACAACATACAATAGCATAAAAATTAAATACTTAGGAATAAATCTGATAGAAGATGTGAAAGACCTCCACTGAAAACTATAAAAAATTGCTGATAAATATTAGAAAAGACCTAAGTAAATGAAGAAATATATTGTATTCAAAGGCCTATCTCCCAAGAGCACTGGCACATAGCCTTCATTGCATGTCAATTATGCCTCAATAAAGCCATTTTTTACAAAGGAATCTGTGTTCTAGAAGGATAGATCAACTTCTTGTCCTTTAGTCAATTTTTTTTTCATATTATGGTTACTCACAGCTGAGGTTTTTATCAATATTCACTGAATAATGACTGATTAATGTTTGCAAAAAAAAAAAAAAAAATCACTCCAGAGAAGTAAACTCCAATTGAGTGATATATTGGGTCTGGGGAGGACCTATAGGCAAAGAATTTGATGATCAGATTTTGAGGTTTGGGCAGGGAACCTGATAAAATGGGGAAATGTGGTCAGGATTACATCTGATGTCAGGGATATAGGTGATCTGGCTGTCACACAGCTTTTAGGATTGTTTCTATCTGCTGAATGGATGTCCTCTTCTTTGCTCACTGCTCCAGGCCCATCCTTCTTAGTGCAGAGAATGGCCTTCTACATGGAAAAGAACTGGGCTCCAGTAAAGGAAATAACTGCTTACTTGCTATAGCTTCTCTGTGATCACTGTCCCTCACTCCACTTTCAGCTCACACTTGTGCCAAGCAACAGTCTCTCTGGGCATCTTGTTCTCCCTCACACTGTTTCCAGATGTTGGCCAGTTCACACAATACCACCCGTACCAAGGCCTGGGGTACATATGAAGCAGAACTATGTTCAAAGGCCTATCTCCCAAGAGCACTGGCACATAGCCTTCTAGGCTTGGGGACTTAAGAGGCCACACAACTCCAAGATTTGAAATGAGGAGCAGAAACTTCAGATTGCCATAAAAGGGCCTGCCCAGTAATCTGACACAAACTTCCCTAGCTTATCATCAGTAATAAATCTGTTGTTTGCAATCAAGCACTGGTAAGAAACTGCTGCCTACTCACCACTCTCTTGTCCGGGACCCTCTGCGTAAACACCTTGTAGAGTCTCCAGCTCTTCCCTAGAATGGGGCCAAACACAAGGGAGGTCCCAATGCACAGCATGGATAGTCTTATCTACAGGGGGAAAAGGACAGAAGCAAGAGGCATGAGAGGGACCTTTGTTCTCCACATTCTGATCTGCAAAGCCTCAGTCCACACAGGGCATGAGGCAGGATGTGGGCCGCACTAAACATTCCAGGGATCACCCCTGAGAGTGCCCATTCCAAGGATAAAGGTAGCCACCACTACAGGAGGTGCTCATTTAAAAAAATATCAAAAGTTGGACATTTTGTTCAAAACAAAAACTTAAGATTTAACCTACCTGAATGAGAGTTTCCATTGAGCCTCCCACTAAAGCATCTCGATCTTGAATCCCAAAGAGGTAAACACTACTGTAAGTCAGACAACTGCCAAGTAGGGTCACAATGTTCAGATTGGGACTGGACATCTTCACAATCCTAAAGTGAATCAGGAAGAAAGACACTTAGAGTCATGATCCTTTGCCGTGAGAGTGAACAGAGCTTCCTTACCAGTATAATCTCCAATGTAACCTCGTAGGGAAGGGCCACTGCGAAGAAACCACTTTATAGCCCTGTAAAAAACTGTTAGGATTTATTTAAATTTATTTTCAAAAAGAACTAAATTCTGGCATTTCTCCAAGTCTTTAAAAAAAGGCCAACTTCTAAAAAACAGGTGGTATCAGAGAAGAGTTAGGACTTTTCCATGAAATTTATGGTTGCTAAGAGACTGCTATATGCAACCTAGTGAATAAATAACTAGCAAGTAGTTACCTAAAGAGATACAGCTTGGTGGCTTTAGAAATGAGCTGTAAGGTAAACTACTATTTGGAAAAGCTTTGTGATTTTTTTCATAATTTACTCTGTTTGATATGTAAAATTGTTTTTCCTTTCTCTGCCTGACCAAAAGAGAAAAAGGAAGCAGGGATTGAAAGTGGGAAATTTGGGAAGGGTTTCTGTCAAACAGTTTTAAAAGAGTTTACAGAACAATTCAAAGATTAGAGGGAGGTGTGGACAATCTGGGTGTCAGACAGACCCTGGGCACCAATGGAGGCTCAGGACAAGGTAAGAACGTGTGGATTGGTTAATTTAAGGGGAAAACCAGGCTTATTCTGGACAGTGACTGATAACAATTAAGAAAGAATGTCATTGTATTTAAGAGTTTTAGTCTAATTAGTGTATTCTACATAAATTCAATATTTACATTAATAGTCACTTGATAATTACACTTATTTATACTTTCATTTTAAAATAATAACTGAGGAGGAAAGCATTCTTATCTATGTACCTGGATTACCCGGCTGACCACTTTAAAGTCAAGAGCCAAGGCAAAACCAGCTACTTAGTGCAGCCTAGTTTAATGACAGGCAAAGTACTCAGAGGCATTAAACAGTTTGGCAGTGCTAGACTTGCAAACATCATAACCAACAATGGCCCACCTTGATTACTTTGTGGCTGGCAGCATAATTACATCCACACACATGAAAATACCAAGCCACTGCCCTGGGACTCAGACCCCAAGTACAGATAATGTAGGCTAGTAAGTCCAGCTGAGCTTTACCTTGTCTTGGAGCAAAAACCTTCATTTTTTTTTTTCTTCCTCTAAAAATGAGAACAAGTTTCATGGATTCCCCTTATAAAAAGGGGTTAACAATAATACATCCCTCTCCCCCTGCCAGAGTTGTAAGGACTCAGGGAGGTAATATAGCAAATTGTGTGGCACAATGCAGAGTAAGCATGTAGCCAACATTAGCTAGTGATATTATTAATCTCACCATCTTCAGACTTTAGAAACCTATGAATCACCTTTTCCTTTCCTGTTTCTTTTCTTTTCTTTTTAAAAGATTTATTTTAGAGAGAGAACGTGCTTGTACGAGCGAGTAGGGGGGGAGGGGCATAGGAAGAAAATCCTCAAGCAGACTCCCTGATGAGTGGGGAGCCTGACCTGGGGCTTGATCTCATGACTCATGAGATCATGACCAGAGACAAAACCAAGAGTCAGTGTTCAACCAACTGCACCACCCAGGCACCCCACCTCTCCTGTTTATCACCTATACCCAATCAATCTATATCTGTAGAACCTGTATAAACCTGGATTATCATTTCAAAAGTCATTAATGAATTCTGATGCTTATATGACATCCATCAGCTCACAGGTATGATGTTTTAAAAGTCTTCATGAAATATCGGTTTCTGAACTTAGCTGAAACTCAGCTGCCCATGTTTCACAGCCACACATCTGTGTTGTCCAGATCACTGATGGGTAGGTTTCTTTCTTAATTCTTCTCTGGGGCCATTTTATTTGAACACCACTCTATAATCAGATCTTCTTTGTGTTATTCAGTACTGCATGCAAACTTGATTTAGAATTTCTCACCCTCCTGACTTAGGAGGAACTGAGTTTATTTATTTTCTTTATTTTTATTTTTAATTATTTTTTATTAACACATAATGTATTATTTTTTTCAGGGTCAGTTTAGTTATTTTTGACAAAATATACATTACATAGCCTTCACATCTCAGAAGTTGATGCAAATTCATTTTCTAAATGGACATGTTGTGGACTTATATATATATTTTTCATAAAAAATTTTACTTAAAACTTCCAACAGAAAAAAAAAATGAATAGAAGATGATTTACATCTTTTGTTTGGTGAAGTTAACACCTGTGAAGTCACTGAAAGGTGAATCATCTCCTATTCAGCAGCTGAATTATGTATGTCTGGGGAATGTCTTTGCTACTTTAACAGGAATTCAACTACCAATGTCACTTATATTTTTCTGTTGAACTAAAAGATGAAACCTACACATGCTAAATATTTCAATTAACCACAAACACATAATTTCCACAAAGCAAGAAGATTTCAATATTATATACTTAATTATAAATATTTAGTCCCATTGAGATTACCTATGTTGCGTTTATAAAGAGATAAAAGCTTGGACTGGGTTACTACCACTCAGAAACAAGGTGTTTTCTTTTTTAAGGACTGTACAGCTATCTCATCTTTCTCTCTTCATTTATTAATTGGCAATGTAAGACAAGAGCTTTCTTGATTTTTCTATTCTCAAGTCTCAATATAAATAGATAAATATCCATCTATATCTGTAGAGACTGTATAAACCTGGATTATCATTTCAAAATTCTTTAATGAATTCTGATACTTATATGACATCCATCAGCTCACAGGTATGATGTTTTAAAAGTCTTCATCAAACATCGGTTTCTGAATTAGAGGTTTATTATACTTGCTCTGGAGGACTGACTGGTCATCCTATTTTTTCCTCTTAATTCTGGTTATGAACTGAATTCGGAAACATGGCTTGCAAATAGGGTTGAGGGTACTTCTTGTGGCTATTAGAAAAATTTCCTAAAATGTCACAGGGCCGTGGTTTCTAAAAAGCTATATGGGTGTCACTAAGATTTAAACATATCTAAAACCAAGTATGTGTCTTTCTAAAAAGATTTTTAATAAAACACTTAAGATTAAATTGTGAGTTACCTGAATTTCTTTTTCAATCCACTGTTTTTGATCCATGCTACAGTGGGATTATAAATCTACCTCAGCTGGATATGTTCCAAACTGCTTTATTATAATGTTGTCTCGTGTGTTTCAACAAATAGTGATCATTTTGCTACTTTGCTTATTTCTAATGTTTTAGGTTCAAAATCTAAACCCAATTCAAATTCTGTATACCTCAAAGCAATATTTATGTGACTTCTAATCATATGTGTTCTAATTCTGTATCATAATGGTGAGAGTAGCTTGGCCCTGTTCCTCCCTCTCCTGTGTGGGCCACCATTCTAGGAGACCATCCGAGGAGATTTCATTAACCTTCCAACCTCCAGAGTTCTAAATTCTTTTATCATAATGACTTCACTTTATTCTGCTTTTAGATACCCATCCCCAGGGTTGTACCTTGGATGTTACAATCATTCAGAATGATTCCACTTCCGAAATTTTGAAAACCAATATTCCCCTCTTTGATCCAAAATTGAACTCTTAGTCTTCTCCCTGGACCTGTTCTTCTCACATTCTTCCCTAGTTCAGATAATAGCAATTCCATCTTTCTGTTTGGCTGGACCAAAAATCTTGAAGTCATCCTTGACTCTTGCTCACCACCCACATCCAATCTGTCATGAAGTCCCACTGGTTCTATCCTTGAAATACATCCAGAATCCATCTACTTACCACCTCTGTTGCCACCACCCTGATCAAAGTCTGACTTTGCATTTCTCATTTGGATTATTACAATAGCCTCCTAACTGGTCTCCCTGCTTCTACTCTGGGCCCTTCCTAAGTCTATTTTCAACATAGCAGTCATAGCAATCCATTAAAGGTAAATCAGATCATGTCACTTCTCTGTTCAGAAGGCTGCCGTGCAGTGCCTTTCTAATTCACTCAGAGGAAAACTCAGTCTTTACCAGAGTGTACAAGGCTTATATATTTGGTCCCCATTATCTACCCCATTTCCTACTTCTTCCTCTTGCCCACTCCACTCCACACAGGCCTCCTTGCTGTTCCTTGAAAACACCAGGCACTCACACACTTCAAGGCTTTGAAGTGGCTGTTCTCCCTGTCTAGAATATTCTAATTCATATATTTGCATGGCTCATTCCCTCTATCCTTTTATGTCCTTGTTCAAAAGTTACCCTCTCAATCAGGGCTACCACCCCATTTAAAATCACACTCTTTCTCAGAATTCCAAATCCTTTTTATCCTGTTCGATTCTATCTCCACCCCACCACAGTACTTATTACTTTCTAAACTATTACATAATTTACATATTTATTATTGTTTATTGTCTTCTCCTCCCAATTAGAATTGTTCATGATGTACTCCCATCACTAGAACACTACAAAGCATTTTGAAAGCACTCTGTAAAGGGGCGCCTGGGTGGCTCAGTTGGTTAAGTGTCTGACTTTAGCTCAGGTGATGATCTCAGGATCCTGGGATCAAGCCCCACATTGGACGCTGTGCTCAGCAGAGAGTCTGCTTCTCCCTCTCCCTCTGCCGCCTCTGCCACGCATGCTCTCTCTCTCTCAAATAAATAAATAAAATCTTAAAAAAAATAGAAAGCACTCAGTAAATACCTGACGAAAGAATGAATAAGCCCCCTGTTCTCCAGCCCTCTCATATGCCCACTTCTAACACACTTGCTCATTGACAGACCTCCCGTTCCCTGGCTCTTCAGCTTCCTTGCAGTCTGTCAGTCTCTCTTCCTTTCTGTACCCAATGTGAAGCCTCTAGTTGGTCATCTGAACTGTTCTCTCGGCAACATCCACTTCCTTTTCCAAACAAGCTCTTTCACTGCATCTATCTGACAAAACTCCCATCAAAATTTCAATCCATTGTCTGCCTTTATATCCAAGCAGCTGAATGTTGGAGAAAATTTTATAACTTTGCAGACTGTTGCCACCAAAGTCAATGGCCTCTAACATTAATTAGCAGGGCTTACTGTACTACCAATTAATCTTTTTATTTGTTCTATGAGGTATGCTTCATATTTTCTTTGTGAGTGACCCACCTCATTGGATTCAAAGAAATAAGAGCACATATCTGTCTGGATGATGCCCTCAGTCTAGGTTTGGTGCCCTCCTCTATGGCTTTATAACACCCCAGGGTATATGTGCATCACTACAATTGTCATGTTATATTACCAGCTTTTTATGTTTGTCTCACTAGACAGTTTCTATCCCTCAAAAGCCAGGCTGTTTCTTATTTATCTGTATCTCAGCTCCTAGTACAGTCTTTGCAGAATGGCAAGTGTTCCATAACCATTTGTTGAATGAATGAATGAATAAATTCATTAATAGATATGAAAGACCCATCACTTCTTCCTTTC
Source organism: Eumetopias jubatus (assembly GCF_037043125.1). Taxonomy (NCBI): domain Eukaryota; kingdom Metazoa; phylum Chordata; class Mammalia; order Carnivora; family Otariidae; genus Eumetopias; species Eumetopias jubatus. The sequence continues at coordinate 64,803,424 of NW_028274807.1, forward strand.
TTTGGCCTGTTGCCTAATCACATTTTTCCTTGGCAACGTTCTCCTCTGTTAGGCAGAAGGATGAGGCTCTCATCCTTCCAAAAGGGTGCCAAATGGCTCAAAAGCAGCAGAGATCTCTGACAATCAGAGGGAAAGTCAAGAGTTGGTTCATGTCTGTGTGTTAAGACAAAAGGGGTACATTCTTAGTTATGGTAGGAGTTTTAGGAAGCCCCTCCTGGAATGGCTGAGATCTTCCTGGCATTATTGAACACAAAAGGCCCAAGATATTTTGGGTGCCTCACACTTCCGTAGACAATGGGTTTTGAGAAATCTCCACACCCCAAACTGTCACTCAAAAGCCTTGTCGTTCGGGTGATCCACCCCTTTGCTTCCCCACTCAGCATGGTGCTGGGAGAGTCTAAAAATAAATGAGAGAAAGAATCCTAACAGGAGGCTGGTGAAGCTTCTCTTTGTTCCTAGGAAAGTGCAGCGTCTTGGGGATGTGTATATTCATATATGCATGCACACATATGTGTTTACTTGTCTCCAGTGAAATCAGGCCACTTGAAAGATTCCTTTCCATTGGTTGAATTCTTCCTGGAGAATTCCCCCAGGAAATGCTTTTGTCCAATATGTCTCTTACATCATGTGTCGAGGGCTATGGAGGCCCAGTGATATGATGACAGGCCTTGTCAAGCAGTTGATGGATGAGCCCTCATCTTCACGACCACACAGATTACAGTCTCAGCTGACATCTGCTCAGAGGTTAATAGCATGCATCCCATTCTCTGACTTCGGAAAATCTGCTGATCTTGGACTGAGCTAGGCCAGGACGCATGCCTTCTCTTTACATCCTTGTAGCTACTAAATTATGTTCTGTAGCAAGCTAAAACACTCAGTACTGCCTCTTGTCCAGGGTGGGCCAGGCCTCTCTAAATTTGCCTGCTTTCCTGTAGTTGTAAGTGCTTGTGTAGCTTTGTTTTACATGGAGAGCAGGCTCCTACTGCTATTCTGTCAGTTCAGGCCTGCTGCTGCTGAAGCTGGAGATGAACTGGAAGAACAAAGACATTCTGCCAGCAAGATAGCTAGATGATTAGCAGTGGTTGGACTCGATGACATCTACTTTCCTTTCCAGCTCTCCCCTTCTAAACTTATTGCAGAGGCAAGTTCTTTTTCTGCTACTGCTGGCTTATTAATAAGCCAGTCATACTTTGTATTTCTGCCTCTACCTTAAGCAGGAACAAGAGGCTGACGTGGTTATCAGAGATGCTTTAGAATTTACATCTCAGTCAATCAATCAATTAATCACCAAAACATTTAGCTATTAAGTGCAAAAGAAAACTCGCTAACGATCCTGCCCCCAAGTTTCCCTTTAGCAGATGACCTCAGTGTTTCCATATTTTATTAGTTATTATCTTTTTAATGATCTTCCTATGTCAAACATTAATTTAACAATTCCTAAATGTCTATTTGTTAAAGTATTAAGAACTGGAGATAGGAAGGCAAATGAGGTTTAATTTCTATCCTCAGCTCATTTGGACACTACCTCCTGGTTTCTAACTTTTTCACTGCAAAGACAATTTTCTTATTCTGCCTTTTTTCTTTTAGAATAGAAAAAATTTTAATTTAATGTTAGCAGTTGTTTTCTCAGTATCACTGGGCCATTGAATAAAATCTATGTATATGAATGTATGCTCATTATAAATATTTGTATGTGAATATGCATATAAATTTCCAGAGAACAAATTTCAGAATATATAGCTCTCCTAGACTATGTAAATAGGCCAAAGGATCATTTTTAAAATGTGTTCTTGCAAATATTTTTAAAGCTGAAATGTGGAAATTTAGATATAAGGCCAAATGCCCATTACTTCATGTTACCAGCTCACATTTAGGACAGTAGTGAAAAAGCATACTGATGGATTCAAGATAAGCTGGTGATGAGAGGGAGGAAAAAAGCCCCAAAGTGTACCCTTACTAGAAAGGAGATTGTACGGCTTTAATTAGGAGTATTATGGACACATTCCACATCAATTTAAAAAAATTAGTTTCTAAATATATTTTTGCCCATGTCTCACGCAATTGTAATATATCTTAAATGTGTTTTAAAATGCCAGGGGGAAAAACGCTAGAAACACAAAAATCGTCTCCTGTCATATAACCTCGGACCCTAGAGTGTAGGCATGTGTTTTAATTTATGAAGCAGTGATTTCAACTTCCTTTCTCTCCTTAGCCGCAGGGGAAGGCCTTGAGCAGACCCTTGCAGGAGACTGTAGCACTTCCGAAAGGGCACAGCAGATGCCCTGATTTTAAGTAGAGCATAAAGCACAAGCACATTTGGCCCCATGAAGCAGCCAATCATAGGGAGTCTGCTGTAAACCAGAATATTATCTATTGTCTAGCAGGTGACACGTCCATCGATGTCTCTGAGGCACGGAGCATTCGCCAGCCATGTTGGAAAGGTTTCCTTCCTCTCCTTCCCCTTCTTTCTGGTCTTCAGGGTTGTAGCAGGAGAACTTGGGGCTTTGGTGAGTCTGAGAGGAATCCTGAGTAGCTACAGCTGCTGGAGTCACTCTCTGCTGGGCCAGAATCTGGGAATCCTTGACGCAGGGACTGGGTTTTACCTAGCTTTGCCCTGTAGTGCCTGACACAGGGCCCTGAACCTCGTGGAAACTTACTGTTTGCTATCCTGGATAAATCATTAGAGTTAGAAGGCTCCTAGAGGTCCAATACTTAACAGAGATAAAAGGGAGACTGCCAGCAAGGCACAAAAGCTTGTTCCCCACCACTCTGCCCCCCAGGAATTGCCAAAGACAGGATTGGAGTCTGAGTGTCATGAGGAGCACTGTTTAAATCAGGGATTGGGCCTAACCTTCCCATTTTATGACGAAGGGACCCTGCATGGCAGTTTTGTACCCAGACAGGGACCACAATAGGACAGCTAATGCAGATGCCCTGACTCCTGGTTCCCTCCCGTGTTCTTTCACTTCTGCCCTAGGTTACCCTGGCCACCTGGGACCCAGTGTCCACCCTTCTGATAATGAACTTCTGCTAGGGGCCTTCTTGACCCTGGTTTCTTTTTTCTTTTCTTTTTTTTCTTTAAAGATTTTATTTATTTATTTGACAGAGAGAGACACAGCAAGAGAGGGAACACAAGCAGGGGGAGTGGTAGAGGGAGAAGCAGGCTTCCCGCAGGGAGCCTGATGTGGGGCTTGATCCCAGGACTCTGGGATCATGACCTGAGCCGAAGGCAGATGCTTAACGCCTGAGCCACCCAGGCGCCCCTTGACCCTGGTTTCTAATGTCCAGCAGTAGCACTGGTGGTTGGCCAAGGCTTTTTACCTGCCTCCTCAACCGAGGCTCCTCAAAGGCTCCATTAGCTGGCATTTATCGTCAAGCTGACAGAGAGGAAATCCTGAGTCCTCTGGAGTGCCTTCTGCTGGGCTTTGCCTGCCCTTCCCAATTCTGAGTACTGGCCTGGACCTTGGACATTGTCATGGCTCTTGGCTTTACCTACTGGCTGGAACCCCACACTGCATTTTTGCCACAAAGGGCTTTGGGCTCTTGGTTTCCATCATTGCCTAGGGTCTCTGAGTCTTGGCCCCAGCATGGCCTAGAAGTGTCTGTCCTAGGCTGTGACAGGAGTTGTGTGTTCTGTCCTGTAATCTGATGTGAAAGGAACAACTGTTAGATAATCTGTGTGTGTTTAAGCAGCTTTTGTGGATTAACGCTGAAGTTAACATGATGTAGTGGGAAAAGCATGGGCTTTGAAATCAGACTGACTAGACTGCCTAGCTGTGTATGGTGGATGATTTGCCTAACCATGCTGAGGTGGTTTCTTTATCTAAAAATGGGAAAAATAATATTTATCCTCTTGAGTGCTATAAAGGTCAGAAATAATGCATCTAAAATAAAAAGCACGTAAGAGGCCTGTAATAGAAAGTAACAACTGTTCATTTTAAGTTAAATGGTCTGAATTACACATATAGGGACTAAATGCTGATTTTATGATGAGTTTGAAGTACTGAAGAATCTTGAAGTACCTCTAAATCATCAAAAATTACATTGCAGTCAGAATCATTTGAATGTATGTTTTTTCTATTTCTTAGAATATTGACAATGATATGGAATAATATTAAAAAGAGTAGCCAACATTGATTATATATTTAATATTTGCTAGGCAGTTGCTAAGGGCTCCACATACTCTATCTAATGCAATCTTCACAGCATTCTGAGATACACAGCATCATTACCCTTACTTTTAAATAGGGAGATGGGATTCAGCGCGAAGTTCGAGAAGGCGATCGAGTCACATGCCTAGTAAGAAATGGGGCTAGGACTGACGTGGAGTTTGATTCCAGAGCTTGGGTTCTTTCACTGCTGACACACTTAAACTTTTGTAAACATTGTTAAGGAGTAACCCTTATCCCCGTCTCTCTGATTTCCCACTGAGGCCTATTGAGGAAAGGTTTTCCTTCCTCTCTTCCCACGTGGGAAACTGCTGAGGAGGAAGCTTTCACCTCCCTCTTCACCTCAGGACCCACACTCCCCCAGGTGGGCAGGGGTAAGCCCTCAGACTGGAGAGAGGTGAACAGGCCTAGGCCAAGTTCTACCAGAAGGTCTCCAAGGCAGGAGTCTGTCCTCTTCTCTTCTCCTTCCCCATCTCTACCAGGCAACGAGCTCTCCTCCTCTCCCTGGCCCCCATTTTAGCATCATGTCAAGGAGCGCTTTCTAATTTGGCTTTCACCCGCAATCCCTGTGCTTTCTTTTCCTCAAAAAACTTTTTATTTTGAAATTATCTGAGACTCATAAGAAGTCGCAAAACAGTTTGACCTTTAACCCAGCTTCCTTCAAAGACGACATCTTACATAACTAGATTACATTATCAAAACCAGGAAACTGACAGTGGTGCAATACTATTAACTAAAGTATAGAGTCTGAATTTCACCAGTTTTTATATGTGCTCTTAGTGTGTGTGTGTGTAGTTCTATGAAATTTATCATATATACAAATTAGTGTAACTACCACCATAATCAGTATACTTAACTGTTTCATCGTGCAAACAAAACTACCCTCAGACTATCCTTTATAGTCACATCCTCCCTCCACCTATAACCTCTGGCAACCTCTCATCTATTATCACTATAAATTCATCCCCTGATAAAACAATATAAGTAGAATCATACAGGGTGTAACCTTTTGAGATTGGCTTCTTTTATTCAGCATAATGCCCTTGAGATTCATCCAAGTTATTCAATGTATTAATAGCTTGTTCCTTTTTTTGTTGGGTAGTGTTCCATTATATGGATGCACCACAGTTTGTTTATCCATTCACATGCTAAAGGATGTTTGGGTTGTTTCTATTTTTTGATTATTAAAAATAAAGCTGCTGTAAACATTTGTTTTTGTGTTTTCACTTTTCTAGGAGTAAATACTCAGGAGTACTATTCCTGAATTACACAGTGAACATATGTTTGATTTTATACAAATTTGCCAAATTGTTTTCCAAAGTAACAGTACCATTTTTTTTTCCTTTTAAGATTTTATTTAAATTGTAGTTAGTTAACATACTTAACTATGTTAACATTAGTTTCAGGGGTAGAATTTAGTGATTCATCAGTTGCATATAACACCCCGTGCTCATCACAAGTGCCCTCCTTAATGCCCATCACCCAGTTACCTCATCCCCCACTCATCTCCCTCCACCAACCCTCAGTTCTCTACAGTTAGAGACTCTTATAGTTTGCCTCCCTCTCTGTTTTTATCTTTTTTTTCCTTCCCTTCCCCTATGCTCATCTGTTTTGTTTCTTAAATTCCACATATAAGTAAAATCATATGGTATTTGTCTCTCTCTGACTGACTTATTTCACTTAGCATAATACCCTCTAGTTCCATCCATGTCATTGCAAATGGAAAGATTTCATTCTTTTTTGATGGCTGAGGTAACATTACCATTTTACACAACCACCAGCAATGTATGAGACATCCAGTTTCTCTGCATCCTTGTTGACACTTGGTACTGTCAGTATGTGTGCTTTTGGCTTGTGCGACACATGTAAACCTTTAAGAGTAAATATATCATTTGATTATCCAGTTCTGTGTATTTGTATGCACTCTAACTGGACCAAACCCTGGAAGGGATGGGTATGTTTTAGGCTCTGAATTCTTATCAAGCATCTCCTATGTGCCAGACCCTGTGGCAGGTGATGGGAAATACACAAAATATTGTATTTGACTTTGCAGACTCAATTTGTAGCAGAGGAGATGGATAAGTGTATAGGTAAATATGATTATGAAACAATGTAGTAAGTATTATAGGTGTATATAAAGCACTATGGGCATTGATATAGGAATGCCCTTAGAACAGTGGTTTTTAGATTTTAGAATTGGTAAGAATCACCTGAAGAGCCTGTTAAAATACAGTTCTGGTCATCATCCCCTAAAGTTTTAGATTCAGTAGGGTCTAGGGTAGGGCCCCAAGAATTTGTATTTTTAACAAGTTCCCAGATGATACTGATGCTGCTGGCCCAGGGCCCCCATTTTCATGGATAAGAGTTTGTCTTAAAGGATAAAGAGGAGTTTGTGAGGTAAAAAATGTGAAGAGTCATGAGACAAGGAAGAGCATAAACAAAGGTGTGGTGAAAAAAGTAGTGGTGTGCTCGAGAAACAGCTACTACCCTATATCATGAAAGCATAACTTACTTTAAAGGGAATAAGCAGAAATTGTAGATTAGGGCTAGACTACAAAAGATCCTAAATGCTTATCTAAGGAGTTGTAGAAGCAGTAGAAGTCTATGTTTTGAAAATCAAGTCTGTGTTTGTGGAAAAAATGCTGGCAAGAGAGCAGTAGCTAACCTGGAAATGGGATAGAGCAGTGAGGGGGCTACAGCAATAACCCAGATGGAAAGTAGATCAGGGCTACACTTGGGCCGTGGAGATGGGCAGCAGAAGACAGGCGGAGAGACATTTGAGAAGCTAACATCTAAGACTTGGTGACTAACTGGATGTGTAGGGAGACAAAGGAATCCAGAATGAGGAGTGGGTGGATGGTAATGCTATGTTAACTGAGATTGGAACTACACAGAGGTAGAGCAAGATTCATCGTAAGGGTTGAGTCTGGTTTTTGGTCACTGAATTTGAATTGACTAAGGAACATCCCCATTTCAAAATGTCAACTGTAAAGTTAGAAAATGGGACTTGAAAGAGGCAGGGCTTGGGGATATGTTGCAAGAGGGATTAAGACCAGGGGAGGGGTATAGCATAAAATGTGAATGTAGACTGGAACTCAGGCGGATACCAACATTAAATGGGGAGGCAGAGCACGGGAGCCAATGGAAGCAGCCGGCAGGGAGCAGAGTGGTAAGTCAGGACATTCAGGCATGATAAAGTTAAGGAAAGAGAAGATTTCAGAAAGGAGAAACAGAGGCGATGGTTAAGTGTTATATGGCTTGAGGCTAAATAGGATGAAGTCTAAAAAGAGATCGGTTAATTTAATGACCTGCGCAAGGGGTCATTTCAGTGAAATCAGGGCATGGGTTGAAGAATGAATGGGAGATGAGGAAGTGGAGGCGGCTAGTGAAGACCACTCTTTTCAGAGGCTTGGTGGCAAGAGGAGAGAGAGGCATGACCAAGGGAATAATTTCTTCTAGAGGACTTCAAAAATCTCAAGAGCAACACCAACAGTTTCCAGCAACTGGTCAGTATGCATTTGTCTACCTGACTTGAAATATGCAAAACACAGAGAAAGACTGGATCAGCTTCTTCTGATCCACTCATAGGGGACAATTTCAGTGTGGTAATCACTCTGGTATCTTTCTCAATAAATTCAGAGGCACATAATTAGTTTAGTCTTATTGTCTTTTGGTCTCTGACCATTCCCTGTGCCCTACTATTAGCAGCAGAAGAGTCCACTGTTATTCTAGCTTCTCCCTTTTAATCCGTTTAAATAATCCCTTTATGTATTTTGGACTTGCTTCAAAGGTGCTTCTCAAAGTCTTTTTTCCTATTTCCTACCTAACCTGACAAACTCTGTGGGCTCCCTGCTTTCCTCTGGGGAGGTTTTTACATTCTTTGAGAGATGCCATTTTCCCTCCACTGTGACTGTCACATTTTTAAGTGCTTGGATTTTTTTCTTTTTTATTCTCAGTTACTCTTTCCCTATACTTCCAATGAAGTCTCTTAAAATAGGCTCCAATCTCCTTCTGACTTTCAAAAGCCTAGATTACAATTTTCTCCTACTTAATACTCACATTTTGTCATAGTTTCCTTTTGAACACTGAATAGTTGAGATAAATTTTCTGGGCCTACAGACTTGTGTCATGATTAGTCACATTTATTGGCTCACCCATGGTTATCTCCTAAGATCTAGTCCTAGTCAGTAGGCAAGAACCACAGCCAGAACATTTTCTCTGTCATTGGTTTAAAACTTCCTGTTATAGGAAAAATCCTATTTTAAAAATCCTTATTAAAAAGCAAGCTCACCTCTACCTCTTGACCTGATTAGGCTTTTTACAATTCACATTAATTCAATTTATAATACCTGGCATAATTTCTAAGCCTTTAACATTTCTTTTTTTTTTTTTAAAGATTTTATTTATTTATTTGAGAGAGAGAGAATGAGAGATAGAGAGCACGAGAGGGAAGAGGGCCAGAGGGAGAAACAGACTCCCTGCCGAGGAGGGAGCCCGATGTGGGACTCGATCCCGGGACTCCAGGATCATGACCTGAGCCGAAGGCAGTCGCTTAACCAACTGAGCCACCCAGGCGCCCTCTTTTTTTTTTTTTAAAGATTTTTTTAAATTTATTCATTTGAGACAGAGAGATATGGGGCCAGGGGTGGGGAGGCGGAGAGATAGAATGAGCAGGGGGAGAGGCAAAAAGAGAAGGAAAAGCAGACTCCCTGCTGAGCCAGGAGTTCAATCCCAGGATCCAATCCCAGGACCCAGAGATCATGACCTGAGCCGAAGGCAGATGCTTAAGCACCTGAGCCACCCAGGCGCCCAGTCTTTAACATTTCTCTATTGGTATCATCAGCTTGGTCATCCAGTCTATAACACTGATTCCCAAACATTACAATCACCTGGAGAATTTAATAAAAAAAATGTTGCTTTTTTTTAAAAAAAAATCTATCTACCCATAGATATTTTGATTTAACTGGCCTAGGGTGAAGCATGGATATTAGGATTTTTAAAAGCTCCTGAGCAGATTCTATTGTGAACCAACTTTGAGAAATCATTGGTTTAAGTATATTCCTAAGATAAATAATCTAAGTTTAAAAATTGTCAAAGGATCTGAATAACTATTTTTCCAAAGAAGATTTACAAATGGCCAATAAGTACATGAAAAGATGCTCAACATTATTAGCCATAAGGGAAATACAAACCAAAACCACAATGATTTGAGTAAAATCAAAACCACAAAACCACTTTATATCCATTAGGATGGTGACAATAAAAAAGACAGATAATAGTAAGTGTCGACAATGATGTGGGGAAATTTAAACCCTCATACACTGTTGGCGAGATTGTAAAAAGATACAGCCACTTTGAAAAACAGCTCAGCACTTATATAAATACGTTATAACCCAACAATTCCACCTCTAGGTATGTATACTCAAGATAAAGGATAACACATGTACACACAAAAAATTGTACATGAATGTTCATAGAGCATATTATCCATAATCGTCAAAAAAGGGGAAACAACCAAATATCTATCAACTGATGAATGAAAAAAACAAATATGGAATACCCATTTAACATAACATTAACAGCCATAAAAATGAGTGAAGTACTGTCTCCATGGATGAACCTTGTAATCATTATGCTAAAATAATGCTAAGTGAAAGAAACCAGACACCAAGGACCACATGTTGTATAATTCCAATTATATGTATTGTCCAGGTTAGGCAAATCTATAGAGGCAGAAGGTAGACCAGTATTTGTCAGAGGCTTGCAGGGAGGAAGGAATGGCGAGAGAATGCTAATGGGTATGAGGTTTCTTTTCTGGAGTAGTGAATGGTCTGGAATTAGACAGTGCTGATGACTGCCCATCCTTGTGAATATACTAAAAACTACTGAATTATATACTTTAAAAACATGAACTTCATGGTATGTGAATTGTATCTCAAAAGAAAAAGAGAATGTGTTTACTCCTATTATTACCTTATATGTCTAAGAGAATCTTACCCATAGAGATTTGAGTAAGACTCCCTTTGCCAATAACATTTCTATTGTACTATTGTTTGTTGTAAGTCTCACACAAAACTAGGCCACCTCCTCCCTCTTCTGAGAATCTCAAGTCCAGGGTAAAGTCTCATACTGTACCAGAATAAAACATCTGGCTTTGGTAATATGAAGAATATAAATAAATTCTAGAGAAGGAAAACTGGAATGGCAGGGTCTTTACTAAATGAGGACAGACCATTCTGCAGCCTGGACAGGGGAAGGCCAAAGGAGATGTGAACAAAACCTACTAAATCACTAAGAGATCTTGAGTATGGTAGAATGAAATCTTGGAATACTTGAAAGAGAGGATATCAAAGATTCAGATATGCAAATCTGGGGCATGAAAAATAAAGTAACAAGCTACAAAACAGGCAATGATATAAGAATGATCATTATCTCTTAAGAGATGGTGTAAGAAATAAAAAATAGTTTTAAGGAAATGGATCTGTAATAGATTATTTGACCCAAATGAGTTATTTCTAATAGGAGTTTTGGTTTCTTTAAAATTAAACAAAATGTTAATTGTGGTAAAATACAGTAAAATTACATATAATAAAATAACATAAAAATTACCATCTTAACCATTTTTAAGTGTACAGTTCATTAGCATTAAGTATATTCACATTTTTGTGCAACCAATCTCCAGAACCTTTTCATTTTGCAAAACAGAAACTCTATACCCATTAAACCACAATTAACTGAACATTAACTGAACTGTACCCATTAAACAATAATTCCCCATTTCTCCCCCTCCCCAGTCCCTGGCAACCACCATTCTCTTTTCTATTTCTTTGAGTTTGATATGCTAGATACCTTATAGAAGTGGATTCATATAGTATTTGTCTTTTGTAATTGGCTTATTTCATGCAGTATAAAGTCCTCAAGTTTCATCCATGCTGTATCATGTGTTGAAATTTCCTTCCTTTTTAAGGCTGAATAATATTCCATTTTATGTATATAGCACGTTTTGTTTATCCATTCAACTATTGACGGACACTTGGTCTACTTGTTTCTTTTTCTGAGAGATAGGCCCAATCACTTAAGATTGACATCTAGAGGATTAACCTGTCTTCTCTTAATAAGGCACTTAGTATCACTACCAGAAAAAGAAAGATGGTTAGAATTGGGGCTCAAATGGTGGCTGAAAATATTATGCCAGATGAATTTGAATTCAGGAGTCTAGGCAGACACTTAAGATTAAGACACGTAAACCAGATGCTAAGAGCATGAAAGAAAGTACTAGTAATTTAGGGGTTGAACATGCAAGGATGTCTAAAACCTGGAGATCATTCTGAGGAAGAGTCAACAAAGAGTAAACTATGAGAGAGAATCTAGCTGGGTCAAAGAGTGCAGAAAATAAGCAGAAGTCCCAATGAGTGAAGGGTTGGTATCAGAGAGGTGCAGGCTAAGGTACATATCTAAGGCTGAGGTCTTGGATTCTGGCAGGCAGTGGGCCACCAGAAAGGAACAGATTCCCAATAGGCACTGGCTGCTAGCCCTAAATCTCTGCCCCAGAGCATGCTGACTTGATAGAGAGAAGGGGGTAAAATGAAAATAGATAGACCAGGCCCTGGAAATTTATACTGGATTTTAGAGGTAATTCCCAATATCCAAAAGAGTGTGGCTACTTTGATTTCCATCCCGGCTGGAGTCAGTATCGTCAGGGGTTAGATTTGGTGAGGTTGCAGGGATATCTAAGTAGTGGGGATGCTCGGGGTGCAGAGAGTGTTAATTAAGTTCTGAAGGTTATAGTGGGGGTCTGCTATAGAATGAATTTAGTACAAATTTCAAGCACTTATTTTCATGAGCCTAGAGTCAAAGTATGCCCAGATTCTGGGAGTGGGACTAAACTAAAAGTTGGGAGTTAAGAGGGGGCTGGTTGCAAAAAGAAGAGTATAGAGGTTAGAAGACAGTTCTTTGTAATCGTAGGACATGGGTCTAACATGAAATTTCTCAGGATGGGAAATAATTGGGTATTACATAAACAGTATTACCAGCTTGTTTTTCTTTTCTCTTTTTCTTCTTCTTTTAAAGAATTCAGAGTATATAGGTATAGATGTGAAAAGACATGTTTCTAGAAAATTATATTCACAGATAAGCTTCTCTAATTTGCCAGTTCTTCTGTGCTGAGACATGTTTTCTAGCAAACAAAATACACTAATAAATCTATCAGGGGCAGAAAGGCAGTGGGGGACAGCTGTAGCCACAGCCTCCAGGAGTGACAGTGATTAATTCCTACATCTGCTCAGTCAGATAGAAACAAAGGTCAGTCTGCATAGATTAGCATCCTGAGCACCACCTCCTCCTAACACACAAACATGAAAGAATAGCATCTTTCACCACTGAAATGGCAAAATTCAAAATGCCTGAAAAATGTTTATCATCTGACACTCCCCCCGCCCCAAAAGCAAGCTTTTAGTGGGATGGAGATGGAATAAGGCATAGAATAGGATCAAAGAGTGATTAATGTCATATTAGTGTCTAATCTTGTTAGCATCCAAATTATGTGAAATTTCGATGCTCAGCTACATTTATGAAAGCAAAAGAAAACAAAACTTAAGAACAAATCTTAATGAGGTAATTTGGTCAAAGTAAGAAAGGCTATTATGGTGAAGCAGCTGAACACATGTGGACACTTGATATTATGTAAATAAGGTATCTGGAAGTTGACTCTGTCCTCATGTTCAAAGTCCCCTGAAGACATTGCCACTTCCTATCCATGACTCCTGCAATTATAGATCCCTGAGGGTTGAGGGTTTTTGTTTTTATTTTTTTAATAATCTTGGACTAGGAAGATACTTTTTAAGTGCAAAAATTATAAATATTTAGTTCAGTTAATTATCACAAAGGATATATCTATGCAACTATCAACAGAGTTAAGAAAGAAAACATTATAACGTTTCAAAATCTCTACTTATAATTATTACTCCTTCCTTTCCCCCTAAAAGCAAACCACTATCTTGACTTTCAACACTATAGTTATGTCTGGTTTTGAACTTTATATTAGGTGAATCATATAGTACATGCTCTTTTGTGGCTAGCCTTTAAATTTGATGTTTGTGAGATTCTTCTGGAACTTGCCATTTTTGGTGCTGTATAATATTCCATTGCAAGAATATATCACAACTTATTTATTTCTTCTACTACTGAAGGACATTTGGGGTGATTACAAATAATGTTACTGTGAATATTCTTTATACAACTTTTGGTACGAAAGTGCTTCTTTTGGGTACACTTCTCCTGGGTATAATTTAGAAGTGGATTTGCTGGTTCACAAGATGTATGTGTTGTTAATTTTAAAAGACATATTAAATTATTTTCCAAAATGGTTATGCCAATTTGCACTCTCACCATGAGTAGATGTGAATTTTGTAACTTCACATCTTTATTTTAACATTACCTTTATGTTTTAACCCATTTGGTGTATGTTTCATAGTTTTGATTTGCTTTTTCCCAGCCATAAGCAACCACTCATCTACCTTCTGTCTCTGTAGATTTATCTGTTTTGGACATTTCATATAATTGGAACCACACAATTTATAGTCTTTTGTGATTGCCTTCTTTCACTTAACATAATAGTTTGAAGATTCATCCATGTTGTAGCATGAATCAGGGTTTCCTTTTTTTTTTTATTGCTAAATAACATTCCATTGTATGGATATACCATTTCATTTATCCATTTATCAGTTGATGGGTATTTGGATTGTTTCTGCTTTTGGGCTATTATGAGTGCTGCTGTGAATATCTATATGCAAGTTCTTGTGTGGACATATATTTTCATTTTCTTTAGTATCTACTAAAACATCTAATTACTGGGTAATATGGTAACTCTGCATTTAACATTTAGAGGAACTGCCAAATTATTTTCCACAGCAGCTGCACAATTTTACATTCCCACCAGCAGTATATGAGGTTCCAATTTCTACACATCCTCGCAAACACTTGTTTTTCTCTGTCTTTTTAAATTCTAGACGTGTTAGGGGGGCATAAAGTAGTATCTCAATGTGGTTTTGATTTGCATTTCTCTCATGGCTAATGATGTCATACATCTTTTCATTTGCCTACTGGCCCTTTACAGATCTTCTTTGGAGAAACAGCTATTCAAATTCTTTGTTCATTTTAAAATTGGGTTATTTGTCTTTTTTTTAATTATTGAGTTGTAAGCATTCTTTATGTATTCTAGATACAAGTCCCTTATCAAATATATGATTTGAAAATATTTTCTCCCATTTTGTGAGTCCCTTTAGTTTTCTTGTTGGTGTTTTGAAGTACAAAATTTTTAATTCTGATGACATTGAATTTATTTTTCTTTTGTTGCTTGTGCTTTTGGCATCATTTACTGATGTCCTCCTGATAAACAGAAATTTTTATTTTTTTACTATTAGCAATGGTACCATAAAAAAGTCTTATGCAATTCACCTTTGCATTTACAGTAAACCTATCCATTCTAACCATCAATGTTCAGGATATAAAATTGAGAATTTTTTTCAGAAACTATTAAAAATAGTGCTGTCTCTACTGATAAAACGGCACACACCTTCCTTTTAGATATTTCCTTTTTGTTTTTTTTCTTTTAGGAAACTCAAAGATAATTTTTAACATTTTATTGAAGAAAAATATGCATAAAGCAAAGTGTATATAAATGTATAACTCAGTGAATTTTTTAATACCGACACACTTGTGTAACCAGTATACAGGTCAAGAAACAAACATTACCAGTGTTCCAGAAACCTTCCTCTTGCTCCCTTCTGTCACTGTACTCCCCCAACTTGCCCCTCAACCTTCAGGGTAACTACGATCTGGACTTCTAACATCATAGATTAAATTTGCATAGTTTTGTATTTCATATAAGTAGAACCATATAGGGTCTCATCTTTATGCCTGGTTTCTTTTGCTTAACATTATTTTTGTGAGTCATCCATACTGTTGAATGTAGTTGTAGACTGTTTATTCTCATGGTTGTATAGCAGGCAATCATTAAATATACCATGATGTGTTTAGACATTAAACTATTGATGGCTAGCTGAGTAGTTTCTAGTTTGGGCCTATTAGAAATAGTTTTATTCAGAACTATCTAGTACATGTATTTCAGTGAATATATGCATGCAATTTTTGCTAGAATTGCTGTGACATAGGGTATGAATATGTTCAGGTTTAGTAGATTCTGCTGAACAGTTTTCTGAAATGATTGTAACATTGTAAACTCCCACAACAATGCATGAGAATTCCAGACACTCCTCATTCTTCCCAATACTTGGTTTTGTCAGTCTTTTTTTATTGTAGACATTCAAGTGAGTACATAGTGTTATCTCACTGTGGCTTTACTTTGCATTTCCCTGATGACTAATGAAGTTGAACATTTTTTCATTTGTTTATTGGCTACCTGGATATATTCTTTTATAAAGCGTCTGTTCATATCTTTTGCTCATTTAAAAACAATTGTGTTCTCTGTGCCTTTCTTATCTGTTCATAGTCCTTTATTCTGGATAAAAATCTTTTGATGATACATGCATTGTAAATATATTCTCCCATTTATGGCTTGCTTTTTTCCTCTTAGTGGTGTTTTTAGTGAACATAAGATGTTGTTAACATTTATGTAGAGCAATTTAACAACCTTTTCTCTTATGAAAAGTGCTTTTTGTGTCCTATTTAAGATGTTTTTCTGTCTCAAGATTATGAAGATATTCTCCTATTTATCTTCCTGAAGCTTTATTGTTTGACTTTTGCATTTTGATGTACAGTCCACCCCAACAGATGATTTTGTTGAGGTAAGACTGAAGTTGCATTTTTTCCCCCATGGGGATAGCAAACCAATCCAGCACCATTTATTAAAACGTGTCCATACATGCTCTGTTTCTGGATTCTCTCTATTCTGCTCCATTGGTCTATTTGTCTATCCTTGCCCCAAAGGCATACTTAGCATGTATGAATCACTAGCTTTTTAATAAATCTTAATATCCCAAAGTAGAAATCCTCCCACCTTCCATTTTTTCCAGGCTATTTTTGGCCCTTTGAAGCTCCATACAAATTTGAGAATCAGCTTGTGGAGTTTCACCAGAAAAGAAAAAAAGTTGGATTTTTATTGCAATTACACTGAATCTCTATATCAATCTGGGGAGAAATTATATATATCTTTACAATATTGAGTCTTCTAATCTATAAACATAATATATCCTTTATTTATTTAGAACCTCTTTAACTTCTCTCAAAAATGTTTTATGACTTTCTATGTAGAGATACTGCGTATCTTTTCCTAGTGTATTAGTAGGGTTCAATCAGAGAACAGAACCAGTTGGAGATACAGGGATTTGTGGCAGGCAATTGGCTTATGCCATTTTGAAGGCTGGTTAAGCTATCTTAAATTCTAATTTAGGCATTTGTATTCTTGAATTAAGGCACCCAAGGAACATGACTTTATTTAAAGGAGAGCTACAGGTACCTCTTTAAAATGTTAAAGGTCTAGGGGCACCTGGGTGGCTCAGTTGTTAAGCGTCTGCCTTCGGCACAGGTCATGATCCCAGGGTCCTGGGATCGAGCCCCGCATCGGGCTCCCTGCTCCGCGGGAACGCTGCTTCTCCCTCTCCCACTCCCCCTGCTTGTGTTCCCTCTCTCGCTGTGTCTCTCTCTGTCAAATAAATAAAATCTTAAAAAAAAAATGTTAAAGGTCTATTCTCAAAAAGCAGCCAGGCTTCCTATTAAATGTAAGTCAGGTCATGTCATTCCTCAGTTCCAAACCCTATAATGGCTCCCCGTAACTTGGAGTAATGTCAAAGTCATTACAATGACCTGCAAGACCTTACATGATCTGCCCCCCATCCCCCGTTACCTCTCTGACCTCATCTTTTCCTACTCTCTGCCTCATTTACTCAGTTCCAGCTACACTGGTCCTCATTCCTTCCTCATAGCCTTTGTATATTCTGTTCCCTCTGCCTGGAATTGTTTTCACCTCATGACTTGTTTCTTATGCCTTTCAAGTCCATACTCAAATATTACCTTCTCAGTGAGTTCTTTCCTGACCAAACTCTAAAATAGCACTACCACCCTGATATTCCCCATCCATTTTCCCTGTTTTACTTTTCTTTCCTGTACTTATCACTAATATTCCATATATTTAACACTTGATTTGTTTATTGCCTGCTCACCTCTGTAGGAAAGCAAGGTCCATAAGGGAAGGGATTTTTTGGCTACTTTGTTCTTTGATGCAATCCCAACACCAAGAACAGTACCTGATAGACTGTTGACTAATTCAATAAGTATTTGTTAAAGAAATAGGCACATTTGTAAGAACCTAATAATGAGAAGGCCTTCTAAAAATACAGTACTCTGTGGCCAACAGGGAATCAAAAGCAAACAGATTTTAATGGTATGACAAGACTGAAAGGATAGTTTAGAATGAAAGGCCACAACCAGGAGCAATGGGAAACTGAGGCTCTGGATGTCATTCCTTAGGCCCCTGCAGGGACAACCACCATGAGGGAGAGAAAGAACAATGGAAAGCAATTGCTTACCTATGGCATAATTTTATATAGAATTGCTACCATATTACAGTTAAAGATGAAAACATCCATCTTCTAAGAACTTATATTGTCATAGTCTATATTCTAGTCCATTTAGTTCATTCATTCAGGAAACATGGAGTATAGTCCAGGCACAATGGAGATACAGAGATGAATAAGATGTGATACTAAACTCAAGGAGCTCATTATCTGCCAGGGGAGACAGTGCTCTCCTCCTTCCTATCCAATAAGCTGTGATGGGTCAATGGCATGCTTAACTGTAACAGTGAGTATGCAAAGGGGGGTGTGTCAACTTCATCTAGAGGTCATAGTGATTTAGGCCTGACTACAGGATAGACAAAGAGCATCAGAGGGCTGTGTAGAAAACACTCCTATCCATTAACCCTGATCCTGCCTCATTAACTTCTTGCTGAATCATCCCTATTCCATCTCCCAGCCAGTACCAAGAAAACCTCATCTCTGTTCATGATCCTAGATCTTGTCACCTTATTT
The DNA here is from genome assembly GCF_037043125.1 of Eumetopias jubatus. Classification (NCBI taxonomy): domain Eukaryota; kingdom Metazoa; phylum Chordata; class Mammalia; order Carnivora; family Otariidae; genus Eumetopias; species Eumetopias jubatus. The sequence goes on from NW_028274807.1 coordinate 64,821,638, forward strand.
CTGCTTCTCACCTCTTTTCCAGCACCATTCCTGAATGCCAATGTCTTTTGACCTCATGATACACCACTGACTTTTGGCTCTATGCTCAAACCTTTGGAAGTGATGATGGATACAATTTTTTTTTCAACTATGAACCTTAGTTTTCTTTTTGGATAAGTTCTTGCAAGATATGCTCCTGTCTCTGCCTCAATTCAATCCTAGGCTCTGCAAACCTATCCCCAAATCAGCTATATGGGTGGCATTTATTCTAGGCCTGACTGGCTCTTTCTTCTTGGCCAATAACCATCAAACTAAGGATTATAGAGAAGATACCAGAAAGATTTGTAGGGCACAATCTTAGTGCAAACTTTCTCATAGCCAACAAGATGCCAACTGCTTTCCTTTCTTCCCCATCACCTTCCCTTCAGCTCCAATTACTCAAACCACAAAGAGGGCAGACCTGAAACAATCAATATGAAAAGAACATAGCTTTCCCTGCAGCAAGACATTATTTTTTTAAAAGCTATTTTTAAAAAACCAGAATGTATTTTTTGGATTTGCTCAAGTTTTTCCACCTAGGTGATGCATTTGAAGCTCCCAGGAACACTTTAATTACATTTTACACAGAATCCTGAGCACAGTAGGTGTTCAGCTCAGCAAATATTTACTGAGGTAACATCTCTCCCCAGAAAAAGACCAGGCTTGTTATGACTCACTATAAAAATGGGGAATTCCTCAGGTTCAGATTCCTCTCCTTTAATGACAGCTCCCCGTATATTCAAGCCTCCATCGTGGTCCCTGCATCATCCTCATGGGATTTGGGGACATGGTAACCAGCACAAATGCAACATGAAGCTCTGACTACTGCTTTTGCCATGAATAATGAAGTACTTTGTCTCTGAGCCCGAGTCTCATGTCTTTTGCTAGTATCTATAAGATAGTAGCAGGTTAACTTGTTAACCTGCAAGCAGGGCAAAAACATATTCCTACACAATTCTTACTATTCAAATTTCTTGATTTCCCAGGCAGTAAAATACAAGATACTGGGGATTATTGTGCAAATGCCACTTTTATTCTGAGAAATAACAACATGTAAATAACAATTAGTATCTATACTCATTATCACAAGTGACAGTGAGATAAGCTCTTGGAATAAAACTTCTTTAATTGAACAAGTTTAGCTTCATACAGAACTTAGGACATTGCCCTTATTTTATGCATTACGTAAGAGGCACCAGGAGAGCCTTTGGGCCTGAAGTACCTGCTTTGCTCCAAGTTAAGTGATTATTAAACTTTAAGAGGAATCTAGAAAAAAATAATGCATTCTCCCATAATAGTCATTAATATCTAACACAGTTATCAGATGCGTTTCAGGTCACCTAGCAGGGCCCTTCGAAGGACACCAGATATGGTATACTTTTTTCCTTTATGGGAAATTTCTCAGAAAAATAAGAATGTAGACATTTTGAAATATAGCTTTAATGAATATAACTGCCATGCAATAAACTGCACATAATTAAGATATATGATTTGGTAAGATTTGATATATGTAAATATCTATGAAATACCACAATCAAGGTAATGAACACATCCATCACCTTCAAAAGTTTCCACATATCCCTTTGTAATCCCTCCTTCTTGCTTCTCTGTGCCACCCCCCCACCCACCTGCAGGCAACCACTCATCTGATTTCTGTTACTACAGATTAGTTAACAACAGATTAGTTTAATTTTCTAGAATTTTGTATAATTGGAATTATATAGTATGGGACTTTTTTTGCCTGGCTTCTTTTACTCAGCATAATTACTTTGAGATTCATCCATGTTGTCCCAAGTATCAATAATTCATTCTTTTTAATGCTGAATAGTATTTTATTTTATGGATACACCACAACTTGTTTATTCATTCACCTGTTGATGGATATTTGTTCTATGTCCAATCTTTGACTATTAAAGCTGATATGAACATTGGTATACAAGTCTTTGTACAGACATATCATTTTATTTTTTCTTGAGTAAAAACCAAAAGGAGGAATGGGTGGATCATAGGGTAGGTATGTGTTGAACTTTAAAAGAAACTGCCAGACTGTTTTCCAAAGTGGTTGTGCCACATTGCAATTCAACCAGCAATGTATATCAACACTTGACTTAGTTTTTTAAAAATTGTAGCCACTGTAATTAAGTGTGTAGTGGCATTTAATTGTGGCTTGAATTTGCATTTTCCCAGAGGCGCCTGAATGGCTCAGTCGGTTAAGTGTCTGCCTTTGGCTCAGGTCATGATCTCAGGGTCCTGGGATAGAGCTCCACATTGGGCTCCCTGCTCAGTGGGGAGCCTGTTTCTCCTTCTCCCTCTGCTGCTCGCCCTGCTTGTGCTTTCTCTCTCTCAAATAAATAGAATCTTTAAAAAAAATGCCAGCTAGGAATGTGATGGTAATTGGGCTTAGTCTCTAGATCAATTAAGAGAGAATTAACAATATTGAGTCTTCCAACCCATGAACACAGTATTTCTCCATTTATTTAGGATTTAAGTTCTCTCAGCAATTTTATAGTTTTCAGCATGTATTTCACAGTATTTGTTAGATTAGCAATGTTTTGTAGTTTTTAGTGTACAAGTATTTTGCATTGTTATATTTATCCCTAAATATTTCATATTTTTAATGCTATTGTAAATGGCAATGCATTTAAGTTCAATTTTCAGTTGTCTGTTTTTAGTATTTAGAAATACAGTTGAGTTTTGTACCTTGATCTCATATACTTCAACCTTTCTAAACTCATTTATTAGTTCTAGTAGTTCTTTAAAAAATAGATTCTATTGAATTTTCTACATACACAATCAGGTCACCAGAGGGTAAAGCCATTTTAATTCTTCCTTTCTAAACCAGGTGCCTTCTATTGTCTTTTTCTTATCTTATTGCACTGGCTAAGATCTCCATCATTGAATAAAAGTGGTAAGAGCGGACATCTTGTCTTGTTTCTGATCTTAATGGGAAAGCAATCGGTCTTTTACCATTAAAAATCGGTGTTGGCTATAGTTTTTTTTTCACAGATGTACTTTGTTAGGTTGAAGTAGTTCTCTTCTATTGCTAGTTTGTTGAGACTTTATCAGGAATGGATGTTGAATCTTGTCAAAATCCTTTTTCTCTGTCTAGAAAGATTATCATTATTTTAAGTTGGTAAATATGGTGAATTATATGATTAATCTTTGGATGTTAATTGAACCTTTCATTCCTGGGATAAATCTCACTTCATTATGATGTATTATCCTTTTGATATTTGGTTGGACTCAATTTGTTAAAATCTTGTTTAGAATTTTGGATCTATGGTCATGAAGGGTATTAACTTACAGGGTTTTTTTTCCTTCTAATGTCTTTACTAGGTTTTGATACCAGGGTAATACTGTTCTCATAGAATGAATTAGGGAATGCGCCATGATTTTCAGTGTTTCAGAAGATGTTCTGTAAAACTGGTAACATTTCTTCAACAATACAGGCACAGATTAGCTGGGAGCCTCTAGCTCAGGATCTTGCACAAGGATGCAGTCAAGGGGCCAGCCATTGCTGCAGTCCTCCAAGGCTCAACTGGGGTAAAATCTGCTTCCAACCTCATTGCTATTAGCATGTCTCAAAGGATCTGTTTTCAAGTTCATTGACATGGCTGTTAGTAAGCCTCAGTCCTTGCTGGATGCAGACTAGAAATCAGTTGCTTGCCATGTGAGCCTCTCCATAGGGCAGCTCACAACAAGAAGGTGGCCTCCCTCAGAGTGACAAAGTGAAAGAGCGAGAGAGATCCAAGAAGGAAGCCACAGTCTTTTTGTAAACTTATCCTAAAAGTGATATCACATTAATAAGCAAGTCAGTAATTCCAGCCCATCTTCAAAGAGAGGGGATTTCCCAAGATTGTGACTATCAGGAGATTGGAATTAATGCAGAACATGTTAGAGACTACCTGCTACAGTTGTTCTTAACATTACCTTATTATCCTTCTAATATCTGTAGAATCTTGGGTGATGTCACCTCTCTTTCCTTATTCAGGTCATTATATATTCTACTCCCCCCCATCATTTGAAGTAGAGGTTGGTCAATTTTATTGACCTTAATAAAGAGCTTTGGTTTCACGGTTTATTTCTGATTTTGTTGTTGTTGTTCTATTTCATCAATTTCCACTTTCATCTTTATTATTTCCTTTCTTCTGCTTATTTTGGGACTCAATTTGCTCTTTTTTTTGTTTCATAAAGTAGATCTTTCTCCTATTCTAATATGGATTTTAGTGTTATCATTTCCCCATAAGGACTGCTTTAATGGCATCTAATGAATTTTGATATGTTATATTTTCATTTTCAGTTGAAAATACTTTCTAGTTTCTCTTTTGATTTCTTCTTTGACCATGAGTTATTTTAAAGTGTTCTATTTAGTTTCTGAATATTTCAAAATTTTCCAGAGTTCTTTCTGTTATGGATTTCTAATTTAATTCAACTGTAGTCAGGGAACATACTCTGTATGAATTGAATCCTTTTAAATTTAATGAGACTTTTTCTATGGCCCAGAATATGATCTATCTTGGTAAATGTTCTATGTGTACTTGAAGAGAATGTGTATTCTGCTGGTGTTGGGTATAGGATTATATAAATGTCAATTAGGTCAAGTTGGTTGATAGTGCTGTTCAAGTCTTCTTTATCTTTACTGATTTTCTCTTATAGACTACATTTTCAAATTTTATCAAAAATGTAGTATCTGCATCTGAACTTGAACATTACTATAATATTTATATTTTATTAAAATATTTTTCTTCCTCTGGTGCTACACACACACACACACACACACACACACACACACACACACACACACACAGAGTTACAAATTTAGAGACCAAAGAACTGAAATGAAGCACCTGTGATGCTGCACCTTTGAACAAATTTTATTATTTAAGAAAGCACTTTGAAACTGGGTTATTTTATCTTTCCTTGTCTGAACTTGTTAGCTACTTAATTGCAAAAGGTGTTTTTATTCACAGTGCCTCTTATTATTTTATTCTTTATGCCAAGTCATGCTCCCACTGCAAGCAAGACACGCAGTAAAATCTTTAATGGAATGAAAGAAATATAGGTGTTTCTACTATAACACTGTTTACAAGTGTTCCTATTTTAACAGGATATATAAATGCTTTAAAAACCCTGCATCCTACAAAATTGTGTATAAAAATAATGGGTTATGGGGAAAATAATATGGGGCCATATTAAATATGAAACATATTTAAGTTTGTAACCAAAATACCAATAAAAATAATGATTATCCAATTAAAAAACTAGCACTCAGCACATGTCAATTACCACTATTTGTACCCAGGTCACAGTTGATTTTTGCAACCTTAAATCTGCTAGATGTAGGTACTTGAGGGCATGGACTTCCAATAGATAACATTGTCATCCAAATTAAAAATCTGCTCTGGATCTGTGCTTTCTTCAACAATCAATTGTTTTTAAACACTTGGGAAATATCTTCTCTACTTCCCAATCTACTCCTAGATAGCTTCCTAACATAAGAGGTACGCCAGTTCTTGAAGCCATTAAATGAGCTACTACTTGCATTGCCACAGTAGTGCAATATTCTTAGCTTAAGGCTTCCTTCTTTAACTGTAGGAAGGCTTGCCTCTGAAATCCTTAAACCATTGATGTGATGGGGGAAAATTACATATGAACCAATGGTATTATTTTCTTATTTTCCAAATGGGTATTAATTTGCACTATAGAAATGTGTTGCAGCTGAAAAGACTGTACTCCATAGTTCTCTAACTTTGAAATGCATGATTTCCCCAGTCATTTTCTTGGTAGCAGCTACCATTGGGATGTAAGTATCTTTCTTCCCAGGGTCGCTGAAAATATATTTACTGAGAACCTATTATGTTCCAGAATCTCTTATAAATGCTGGAGACAGTGGTGAGCATGATAGACAAAGTCCCTGTGTCCAAAGACTGTACATTGTGATGGGGGATACAGACAATAAACAGGCAAATCAATAAATATGGTAATATCAGAGAGTTATAATTGCTATGAAGAAAATAAAACAGGGTGATAATATATGGATTGAGATACTGGAACTGGATGGCCATTCTGTAGACAGGCTACTCTGGATAGAATGATCAGGGAAGAGGTGACATTTGAGCCAACACCTATAAGATGAGAAGGAACCAGTCACGGGAAGATCTGGAGAAGACTGGCAGGCAGTGGGAACATAAGGGGACAGTAAGTCAAAGGCCTTGAGATGGGAGTAGGCTTAGTGAATTTGAGGAACAGAATGAAAAGTGGCTGGGGCAGCATCAGAGGTACACTAAGGTTTGATTGCCCTGCGTCACAGCCATGCCAAGGTTGACACAGCCATTCAAGTCACTGTTCTTTAACAATTCCATGTCCTCCATGCCTCAAGTGGCCAACTGTGCCCCAAAATGCCTGCTAGACAAATCCAACAGACTGACCCTCATCTGAGCGCCAAACCCAGAGAATGGAGCACAGGTGACCCCCACAAAGTATAAGGTTGGAGTGGGGCTGGGCGAGTCTGACGTCTCTGAACCAGTTGTTGAAATCTGATGTGGGCTCCTTCCAGAATTTAGCTGTGGGCCCCAAAGCGATAGCTGGAGCAGGGCTTCTCAGGTGGCAGGCTGGGACAGTAGGGGCGGGGTGATGGTAAAGAGTATTGGTGTGGGGTAGATGGGGTGGGCTCCGAGGGAAGGATCCCATAGCAGTGAAGGCAGAATTTTGCAAGTCCCTTCAGAAAACAGTCTTCATTTAGTTTCTTTTGCCAGCCCTGGAAGCCATGGATACTTACCCTGATGAGCCAGTGACTTTCTTTCTTTCTTTTTTTTTTTTTTAAAGATTTTATTTATTTATTTGAGAGAGAGAGTGCATGCACAAGAGAGCATGAGCTGGGGGAGAGGCAGAGGGAGAGGGAGAAGCAGACTCCCCGCTGAGCAAGGAGCCCGATGCGGGACTCGATTCCAGGACCCCGGGATCACGACCTGAGCCGAAGACAGACACTTAACCGACTGAGCCACCCAGGCGCCCTGAGCCAGTGACTTTCTAACCAGCCAGAACTTGTCTAACAGATCAACAGGATAGTAGGGCTCCACTATTTTTTCAGAAATCTTGGCCCAGCTAGGCTGATTCCAAATTATATTGGCCATAGATTCTAATGTCGCTTTGGAATATTTCTCTACATGCTCTGTTTTTAATACAAACACCTCATTTTCTATGATGAAAACAGAGAGAGAGGGGGAGGCAAACCCTAAGAGACTCTTAACTCTAGGAAACAAACTGAGGGTTGCTGGAGGGGAGGTAGGTGGGGTGATGGGGTCACTGGGTGATGGGCTTTAAGGAGGGCACTTGTTGTGATGAGCACTGGGTGTTATATGCAACTGATGAATCACTAAATTCTACCCTTAAAACTAATTAAAAAAAAAACAAACAAAAACCCCCAAATACCTCATTTTGTCAGAAGGACCATACCTTTCCTTTATGAGGAGAGACACTTCATTCTCCTCTTTGGATACTCTTGTAGTAGTTACCATAATACTGGGCTAGATTGTTTTTCCTCAAGAGGCAACTGTACTGCAAGGCCCGTATGATCTCAGGGGAACTTCTCATATAGCTTAAGGCCACAGCAGGAGATAAGTTTTACTGATACCATCTAACAGTTCATGATGTCAAAATGATACTTACACTCTGGGTTTCCTGATTCAGGCTCTAGGGGATGAGAAACTAGGTATGGGGCTACTTACCTGTTATTCCTGCAGCGAATTGTGAAGCCAAGAAAGAAGACTATCAGAAGAAGTCCACAGCTGAGAAAAGTCCAAACAACACCCAAGAGGACAGGAGATAACGAAGAAACGGTCTTACCACTGTAATGGGAAGAGGTCTGTGAACAGAATAAAGAGAAGCTGTTGGAGTGAAAGCTCTTTCATAGATCAAACACGAACTGCCCCACCATCCCCAAAGCTGGGAAATATGTGTCCGGCATGAACATTTCCTCCTCCTCCCCCCATTTCTTCTTTTTCGTCCTCCGCCTCCTCACCATCACCCCTGCACCACCACCACTAACAACAACAACCACAACAATGACAATGACAACGACAACAACAAGTATATCCGAGCAGCCCTGACACCCCCTGGCTGTTCACTCACAATTGTCCTGCAGAGACCATGAAGAGGACTCCGATCCAGCTCCTGGCCAGGAATACTGTCACACAGTTCGGAACAGTTTATTTCAGGCTCCATGTCATCACGTGGCCCTTTCGGTGTGCACTTATTCAGTCTTGGTTACCTGCTGGTCGTTAACTAGCACATCTTAGACCAAGACACAAGAACAATTCAAATCTTTTCTTCAGAGGCACCATTTTGGAGCTGGCTCTTGGCTCAGAATCCGGGATGAACAACTAGTGCAGGTGGAAGTGAAGGGTTGTTTCACTGGGCTCCTTCATCAGACACCCTCCAGGCTTTCCTTGTGCCCTGGCAGTGCACACCATGGGAGTCAAGAGTGGGCATCTTTGTAACCATTAGAATCACACAAAGTGATGATTCTGGCTTGCCACCAGATGGCAGTCACTGCTCCAAGTACTCTCACACAGGTCCAGAAGGAAAGGAAGGCAATTAAACCTGTGAACAAACAAATTATGTGTGTGTGTGCATATATATGTATATATATATATATATATACATATGTGTGTGCATATATATATGCACACATTACATATATAAAAACAGATATAAGACAAATTATATATATTACTTTAATATATACTATATAACATATATAAATGGTTTATTACAGAGGTTTAAGAATATTATTTTATATATTTTAATTATACATAGTTATATTTTCATTTTATGTATGTACTTTATTACATATAACAATGGCTTAACATATATTTAAATAAATATATGTTAAGCCTCTATAATAAAAACATTTTAAAAACAAAGACAAAGCTCATTTAACAATTTATAGATACAAAGTTCAACAGTCTCTTTCCAGACCCTTGCTTTGGCCCAGCCTATAAGACCTTTAGTTTAAACATGTGAGGCCCATCTCCCTTTTTTCCCTACTGGGAAATCCCCTGTCCTTCCAAGATCTTTCCATGCAACTCATGGCTTAAGCTCTGTCTGATCCTGAGTGGCAGTGGCCTTCGGTGACCCATGCTGTCTGCATGAAATGTCTTTCAGTCATTGGAGTTCTTGTTCACTCAGTGAGTGGAGGAACATTGCATGTCCAGGCAGTGGGGGTCTCAGAATGATACAGAAACCCTTTGCCAAGAGGTTTTTGTTTGTTTTCAAACTTGTAGACTCCTAAAAGTGGGATAGTCTACTCAGGTAATAGGGAGAGACATTGAAGAGCTCTAGGAATTCCCACAGTGTGAATGAGGGGCCAGAGGACAGTGTTATTTCTCTTAGAAGATGCTTGCGATATGAATATTGTGATCTAAAAGGAAGCTCAATTTACAGAACAAAAGTAGAAATGCAGAAAGGCTCAGAGTAGCCTCAACAGAAAAGGTAGACATGTTCCTAATTCTTTAAAGCAATCTATCCCTTGAAAGAGAAAACAGATTAGAAATTTTACCAATGGGAACTTGAAAGAGGGTGCCACTTCTGTTTTGTGTTTCTGAAACAGCTTAGCCTGTTTTCTTTATTGTGGAGGGAACTGGAACAGGAAAAATATCAATTATTATTATTTCAATAGCCACTGAACATAGAACTTGTGTTTAAGCCAGAACAATAGTGACAGGTGTAGAATGCCATCTTTGGATTCTGCATGCTTAGGCATGAACAATATAGCACCAGGTGTTGCCCATTCATTGGCCTCTCATATGTTCCTGAATTATTTACCAGGTTCATTACAATGAAATCCCAAGAGAACTAAAAGCCACTATCTCCCATCAAGACATTTAAATTCTTGTACAGACTGTCCAATTACTGAATGCAAAATTAAGAACTAAATATACAAATGTGGCTATTTGCATCTTACTTTGGTTGAAATTTTATTGCTGCAAAGACTGTTTTTTTTTCTTTTCCTCTTTTTAAGCTTAGACACCCCCTATTGTGTCTTCTAATATTGTAAGCCCAAGGAAGCTATTCTACATGATGGACTGAAAGATTTATTTTTCCTATATTGCCCTTTAATCATGCTAACAAATAAATACTTATATTTTAACCATTATTAAGTCCATGCTAGTTTATCTTTGCATCATATAGAGGTATACATCAGTGTGTGTGTGTGTGTGTGTGTGTGTGTGTGTGTGTGTATAAAACCCCATTCATTTTTACTACAATGTCATGTGAGGTAAACAACACCATTCCTCATTTTTAAATAAGGAAATTGAAGAGCAGAGTAGAGAACCTGGTTCCACATCTGCAGAGGCAGCACTTGAACACAGGAGTTTACATTCCAAGGTCAATATCCACCGATTGTCCACTCTACATGGGGCAAACTCTCTAAACTGATCTCTCCAAAGACACCAAATGGTCTGCTGGTGTTCTTCAGTTCCCTGAGCTTAACTTCTAGGAGTTCCCTGGAGTATGGCACATAACAGGGTCTCTATACCAGTAGATAAGTTTGTACGTCCAGAGGATATTTGGCAATGTCTGGAGATATTACGGTTGTCAGAACTGAGATAGGGTGCTACTGACATCTAGTTGGTAGAGGACAAGGATGCTGCTAAACATCCCATAATTCATAGGATATTCCAAACAACAAAGAATTATCCAGCTCCAAATGTGAATAATGCTAAAGTTGAGAAACCTTGGTCAACACTGTGGATCCTAGAAGTACTAACAATCTTAAGCTTACATTATCTTAGGGAGATTCTGTGAACATGATGGGGTAGTCCATATGAACATAAATTTCCTGGGGGATAAATTTCAATGGTTCCCTTGGACAGACTGAAATCATTGGCATGGACCTTTGAATGTTAAGCCCCCATTTGGTCCATGGATAGCTAGCGTAGGAACTTACATACCATGATACTGGGTTCTGCCACGGAGCAGGCATTCAACTCCAACGTTAGTACACATTCAGAGATTCACACATGAGGAGCTGGTGAAACAGTGCATGACTTAGTCACTGAGAGGAGAGTTGAATGATTTCAAAAAGTGTTGAGAGACTGGGAAATTGAGTGGGGAGTAGTGTGTCAGATAGGGTAATGGTGAGGGATTTGACAAGCTAGATACAGAATCTAAGGCACAAAGAGAAAGATCTGCTGGGATCCTCCAAGAGCAACCCTTGCCCGGCCTCTAAATCTCTAGAAGTAAACTGTCTAGGCCACAGACAGTAGGAGACCCAACATTATACACGGTGGAGCTTAGAATTTATTTGATAGAGTCCTGCCCAGTGATTAGGATCAGGAAAATAGGCAATGCATTAGCTACACTGTTGCCAAGTGTAAGATAGTCTATTACAGGTTCACAACTTTGAATGGCCCCATGTCCTTCCATAAAATCTCTCCTTATTCTTCTATACATTATTTCTGGCTATTGAAAAACTAGTCCTACAACTACTGTCTTTTAAAAAGTTGTACAGTTGGTAGGACTTCTGCTTCATGAAGAATTAACTGCTATAGGAATTGCCTTCCTACTGTAAACTATTTGAAAACTAGACAAAATACATGAAACTGCTCTTTTCAGAAAATGGATAGCAGATATAGAACTGTGGAAAACAAGTGAGGTGAACCCTACAAGTGACTGACATATATAAAATGAAATATAAAAAATATTCTTTCAATGATTATAATTGACCCAAAGTTACTGCCTGGAGGCAGTTTCCAGGCCACAACCCAAAAAGGAAACTTACTCCTAAGTAAGGAGAATAGATTGGAGTTTGGGGAGGTCAAAGCAGAGGATTTGTAAGGCACAGGAATGAAGAAGAGGGAGAAAAAAGAGAGAGAGGGCTTTGGAAATCTGCAGGGTAGCTCCTCAGTATTTTTCTGAGTACTGAACTAGACATGAATGAGAAGAAACTACTTGAAATGGAAGACAACCACTGGTAGGCAGTAGCTGAACAATTCCTGGAGCTCACACATAATGGAGAAGCCTCATATTATATATGACATTGGACAGAAGCCTCATATTATATATGACATTGGATGGAATCCTCAGAAAGGTCATATCTTAGTAGTGGAACTAAACCCTAGAAGCTACTCTAGTCTGGGTACTATTGGACTCTAGTCTAGTCTTTTGGGAAGAGCTATCCTAATAATACTTAAAAGAAAGCCTCAAAAGGGTCAAATTCATCCACAAAAAACTGAACTGCTTTCCAGAACACAACCCAATGCCCTTTAAAGGAATACAAGATGTACCACTCAAAAACATAAAATTCAAAATGTCCATCAGCCAATAAAAAATTATCAGGCATGCAAAGAAGCAAAAAACATGACCTATAAAATGAGGTGAGAAGTGAACAATATAAAAAAGACCCAAATAGAATTCTAGAGATAAAAATATTATCCTGAAATTAAAAATACAATAGATTAGACACCACAAAGATAAAATAATGGTTACAGACAAAGCATTAGAAATTATCCAAAATGAAGCACAGAGAGAAAAACAATTGATAAAATGGACACAGCCTCAGTGACTTACGGAACAATAACAAGTGCTCTAATATACATGTAATTGGATCCCCGGGGATAAAGGTGGGGGAGGGAGGAAACAGAAAAAAAAATTTGAAAGAAATCACCAAAAATTTTTCACATTTGATAAAAAGTATATACCTACAGATCCAAGAAGCTCAACCAAACCCAAGCAGAATAAATGTTAAAACACACATACATACAGTAATGCACATTATAAGGAAATTACTGAAAACTTGCAATAAAGATAAAATCTTAGATGCAGGTAGATTATGTACAGAAGAATAACAGTAAGACTCACAATAGATTTCTCATTTGGAAATTATGTAAGCTGTAAGAGAACTGAAAGACATCTTAAAGTAATGAAAGAAAAATAAAGTCAACCCGGAATATAATACCCAGTGAAAATGTGTTTCAGTGAAAAGGTTAAAAGAAAAAAAAAAAGACATTTTGAGATAAAGAAAATCTTAGAGACATGCACTGTAAGAAATGTTAGAGTACATTCTTCAGGCAGAAGAAAAATGATATCAGATGCAAATCTGGATCTATATAAAGGAATGAAGGGTGCTGGAAATGGTAAATGTGTTGGTAAATGTAAAAAAAGTGTTTTTGTTATTTTTTAAAGCAATGTCTATAAGCATGTACCTACTGCAAAAATACACATATACTGAATTCTCCTTTACACCCATATCCTCTATGCCCTATCATTTTTCAAACACAACTGCCTTGGTTCATATTCACATTGCTAGTTGAGTTGGTGCCTGCATTACCAACAATAAAGCTGAAACATAAAAGGCTTCTAGGGCCAGGAAAACTGTGAGAGGAATGTGAAAGGGAAGGTTGCCTATACATTTATGCAGAACTCCATGGTTACACATTCCTTTTCCCCCCAAATTCTTTTGCTAATATTCATTAACTTAATTTTTTTTTGAACACTAACAATGTCACAGACATGGTTCTAGGCATCTGGAATACACTGGTGAACAAAAGAAAGATCCCTGTCTTTATAGAATTCATATTACAATAGGGGAGATATCAAACAATAACCAGTGTGCATAATAGCTAAATAAATTAAATAATATTTTGAAGGTGTTAAAGACAATGGAGTGAAAGGTAGATCAGGATGAGAGCATTTGGAATTGTCAAGGTGGAATGAAGCAATTTTAAATGAGGTTGCCAGGTTTGGCCATATAAAGAAAAATGTCAAAGGTTAATTCCATAGTGAAAATTACAAGAGCTCCCTACATTAATCTATTGCTTTTGTATAATAATTAGTTTTTAAAAATGAAGACTATCTCAGTTTTTAGAAAAGAATGAGAAATTATCTATACATTGCTATGATTTCCAGGACAGATTGTTTTTAAAAAAGGCAAGATGCAACACAACATATATAGTGTTCTGCCTTTTGTGTAATAAAAGACATGAAAGCCACATAGGTCATTGGATTATTTTCAAAAAGAAACAATGAGAGAATAAAAGCATTACCTATAAGAGGAGGAAAAGAACAAGGGGGAGGGGACAGGGAGGTAAAATAGACCTCTCAATGTTGATAGTTTTGACTCTGCAACTATGTAAATATTTCACTTAATTTAAAAGCAAAATTAAATCAGAAAGAAGAATATCAATCTCTAAAAATTAAAAACAAATTGAAATATATTAATCTGAGTTGATGGTATAACTTAATCTAACTATATCAAGTTGATGGTATAATAAAGGATTTAAGTAACTGTAATTTGATTATACTTGCAAAGGACAAAAAATACCCACAAAGAAATCTTAAACTGCATTAAATAAATATATATATTTATTTATATATAAATAAATATATATATAAATATACATATAAATAAATATATATTTTTATTTTATATATATATGGTTACACACACATATATACATATACCAAAATATAAGTATCTATTAGGTAAAGCAAATAAGTAATTATGGTTATGTTATTAGGAACTAAGATTTTCAAAGTGAGAGGAAAGAGATTCACATATGAAGATAAGTAAATATCTTTCTATCTTTAATTTAAATTAGAAATACCAAGCAATGACGTGGATGGAACTAGAGTGCATTATGCTAAGTGAGATCTCAGTCAGAGAAAAACAACTATCATATGATTTCAATCATTTGTGGAATTTAAGAAACAAAACTGATGAACATAGGGGAAGGGAAGGAAAAATAAAATAAGATAAAAACAGAGGGAGGCAAACCATAAGAAGTTCTTAACTATAGGGAACAAACTGAGGGTTGCTGGAGGGGAGGTGGGTGGGGGGGTGGGGTAATTAATTGGGTGATGGACATTAAGAAGGGCACTGAATTTAATGAGTACTGGGTGTTATATAAAACTGATGAATCACTAAATTCTACTCCTAAACTAATAATACACTGTATGTTAACTAAATATAAATAAAATCTAAAAATAGTTTAAAAAAGATTAAGTACTGTTAAAAAGCTAAAAAAATAAATTAGAAATACCAGTATGATCTTAGAATTTATTGTCCTCTTTTTAAAACAGTCATTATTTTCTAGTCTGTTAACTGAGGCTTGGGAGTAATTACAATCCAATAACAATAAACCCTCTGAGTGCCCAGATTGTGGTCTCTAAAACCACTCACTAAAAGGAATCAGGTTTTTTTAGTGAAATAGTCAATTTAAGTTATGGAGATGTAAATATACAAGATCAATCTGGGACATCCTGTCATACTAGAAAATAAAAAGGTATCAGAGACTACAGAATCATGTTGAAAGGACACAGGAGTCAACTGGCTCCCCCTGGCCCATGACAGGATAATTTGAGCCCCAAAAAGAACTGCAGCTGTAATGCACTGAAACATAGAGCACTCACAGTAGGCACTCAATAAATGCTTATTTAATGAATAAATTAATTTAGCACTGTAAGTATTAATAAGATATTGTTGATGGTATAATTTACAACATTGACTTAGTGGCTCCTCCATAAAGACACATGGTATAAATTTCTCCTCATCTTGAATACTAGGAAAAGTTAACTTTTTTCTGGAACATTTTTACATCATGCATAGTTTGTTCCTCTCTCTCTTGGCCTCTGTGAAGCGCAGAACCAAATGTGTGGCTCACTTACAGCCACTGTGCAATGTTAGGTATCTCTGGCTTATTTTACTACCCCCTATCTTCTCTTTGTCCTGATTTCCTTACCTCTTATTTTTCATCCCACTACATGTTTTATATTAAAATAAGGGAAAGAGACAGTGGAGTAATAGGGATGTTTCTACCCAATGTGAGCAAATAGATATATTATTCAAAGTACCTCAGCCTCAGGTTAACCACTAAAAAAGAAAAACAGAACCACATACAAATGCATAAAAAATGTATTAATCAAACCACCACCAACAACAGCATTGTACTAGATGTTCAGTAAGATCCCTTCTTGTCCCAAGATTGTCTGAGGTATTAGCTCTCCATTAACTATGTTAATACAGGCAGCAGATACACAGATAATTATAAACAGCAGGGAATGTAAAATACATTTTTAATTCTTTGAATGCATTGTGTTATGTTCTGGTAGCAGATTTATAAACATCCTGAATATGGGCCACTTACACTAAGAGTAAAACTCACTTCTATTCCTGAACACGCACTACTCTTCAAGAGGGCAGCAGGCAGGGGAGAGGGTATTCAACCTCCCCCAAGGAGAACCTGCCACAGATCCTCACACAGGAGATGGCTCCCAGTTGTAAATACTTTCTAAGAGAGCATGAACATAAGACTAGGGTGGGAAAGTATTGCATATATAGGAACAGATGTTTGGTCAGGGTTAAGTCACAGAATGGTCGAACAAGAAGCAACCGCAGATATCATAAAGTCCAATCTCTTCATTTTCTGGGTGAGGAAATATCTCTCAGAGGTTGAGAGGCTCAAGATCACCTACCCAGTGGTAGGAAGACAATCTAGGTTTCTCAAATTCAGCACTCTTTCTATACTACTTTAAAGACCTTCAAAGGAAATTGTGGTTGACCTGCCACACATTTGGGACAGCTGGGCGAGGCGTGGACTTGTGGAAGCAGGCAGGGTCACAGGGGTAAGAACTCTAGGGCTGTTGTTAGAAGGATGTGGAGGAGGTCCAAGAGAGAAAAGGAACACAGTGGAAAGAGAAAGAATATTCTTTTGGGAGAATATAAATTTTGGAAGAACGTGTACGTTTTCTCCCCAACAATGTAAAGAAGATTGAATTAATGTGCTTCTCAGAACCTCAGCTTTGCCTTGTAAAAGGGGGAGAGATGATAAGTTTCTTTTTGAAGTGTTTGAGTTCCTCCAATTAAGTTTTCCACATGGTTTCTGAGTGATCATCCCAAAAGGACCCTGGGGCAGGGCTTGTATAGGAAATCCCAATTCACTGGAGGAAAGGTCAGGGAGAGATGGCTGCTACAAACACATCTCTCTTAGGGGATTTTAAAAGCAGAATGGAATCACAGGGTGTCCCTTGGCAAGGGTGGGAGGTGGTCAGGGAGTGAGGAAGGGGAGTGGACTTGATTCACTCCCTTAGTCTGGTGTGGATCTCAGAGAAAGCAGAGCTTTGGAATCGTTGGGATTTGTATACATTCTTGAACTATACCATCATTCTTTCCTAATTCCTGTGTCCCAAAGCCTCTCTCCTCCTGTGCTTCTCAGCCCACACTTAGTAATCTTTCCAAAATCTGGAGAACATTTTTGCTCAACATTATAGAAGATAACACTGAACCTTTAGTTTCATACTACTTATAATTTTTCTTCCAAATATGATTTCTCCCTTTACTATATAGTGTTTAAACTTAACTGGCTACTTGATAGAATTATACTGAATCAGACTGGCTACTGGATTGGGTCCCCCACAGGATGTAGGAAACAGTGTTGTAAGTAGTAAGTTTACTAAAAACATAGGTCAACTGAATACTGGGCACAACCCAGGGCCCTTAGGCCAATTCAACCCTGCATCCCAGTACTTGGGAGTTTGGTTTCACTTCACATATCCTAAGACCATTGGCAGTAATAAGTGGCACTTAAATGAACAAAGCTGAGGCTGAATTTAAGTCTCAGCTACATCACTTTTTAACTGTGGTGCCTTAGGTTAGTCACTTCTCCAATTCTTAGCTGCCTCCTCAATGAAATGAAGATACTATCTACACCTGATAGGTTTTGCTGATGATTAAATCATATGATGTATAGGATGTATGCAAATATAACTGATACATACTAGATCATCAATAAATAGTGGTTTATTTCATTTCCATGATACAGAAGGGTCATTTGTACAGGAGACTTGAGGGTACATAACTGAGGTTACTCATCTTGTTTCTCTAAATATCCTAACAGAATTCCAAGTTCTGAATCATTAATGTATCTTCTAACATTATGAGTAATGATCTTTATACTATATTTACAATCAGATTTTGTAAAAAAAATAATGAATTATATATCCCCAGTGGTAGAAGCCATGTGCATTAATTCAATAAATACTGATTGATCAATTATTATGCAGCAGTCACTGTTCTAAGAGCTAAGGTTGCAGCAGGGAACAAGCCAAAGTGTCCTTGCTCTAGCACCTAGCATGGTGCCTGGTACATAGTAGGCAGTCAACACATATTTGTTGAAGTGGACCCAGAGACATTTACAAAACATCACAGAGCATAGGAGTCCTAGATTTCTAGGAACAATCTTCAGGACCATCTAGATACTCCTATAACTCAGGAGAAGCAGGAGGTTTGACTTATGAAGGGCTAGACCATCCCTCTTGGACTACAGTGGGAGCATCACCTGCTTTTAGAATCCTACCCTGATGTGTTTTTCTGACTCTCTCTATGCTCTCAGTATAAGTTGGCACAACCACACAAACTGAGCAGTGAATAATTACTGCCTTATAGACAGATCCTAGAGACTCCTTACAGATGGATCCTAGAGACCTGTTAATATTCCAACACTATTGCCAGGGAGTGGAGCTGGGAATTAAACCAAAACCAAAACCAAAACCAAAACCAAACAAAAAACAAAAAACAACATACTAAAACTCTTACCAGCTTCTCAGAGTTGCATTGTTACCTGAAAGCACTTAGGTACTATTATGCAAATTATACATGCATAATTTCCATAAAAACCAGGCACAAATGTCAATTGATGCTCATTAATATGCAATAAAATTCTCATTTGAAAACTATTAAGAGCCAAGAATGAATTCCACTTGGCTGCCCTCTAATGAGAACTGTTGTGAAGTGCTCTATGCTATTATTCTTCAAAACAGTAAGGTGTCACAAAAAATCAAGCTTCAGAAGGACCTGAGAATGATCATTTGACATTTCAGAGGCTAGTTTTGGATGGCTCAAGTTTTATGCTGCTATAGCTAAGACCTCTCCGTTTGGTTTCTCAGAACATAGGCTGAGTGAACTCTAGGTTACTACCTTGCAAACAGAGCCGTGGTGATACTGAGCACTCCTTTAAAGGACACTTGGGAAGGTGCCACACAGCTGGAAAAAGGTAAACAAAACTTTGTTTCTGAGGTTCAATCAGTTTGGGAGACTGAATGTTCTCCTCCTCAAAAGAAGTAGAGATCCAAGGCCTTTGGAATTACTGGGGCTCTTCTCTGAAAACCCTCCTGGTCAGAATTTTTGAGTGAACTTTCATGCTGTGTCTCTAAATTCCTTCAGTTAGACACTGATTTTCTCTAAACTGTTGTTCAGTGTTGCTACATAACCCAGTATACTTGTGTGAGAGCAATTCCGGCTCTGTGAGGATAAAGAGATGGAAAATATAAGCCATCAAACTAGACTGTCCCTTCTGCAGCCACTTCCTTAACAAACTGTCCTAAACTTGGCTTGGAAGCAGGGAGTAGAGAATGGGCTTTTCTAGGTATAGTTTAACACAGTGGTTCTCAAACTTCAGTGTACATCAGAATCACCTAGAGAGCTCCTTAAAAACCAGATTGCTGGCCCCCATCTCTAGAGTTTCTGACTTAGTAGGTCCTGAGAATTTGCATTTCTAGTAAATTCGCAGGTGATGCTGCAGCTGCTGGTGTGGGAATCATACCATGAGAACCGTTGTCCAACTAAAGGAAATACAGGGCTTTCATCAAAGTTTAAATCACACAAACCCTTGAAGTAACCTGTAATTTGTTACAAGCTGCTGTGATGAGGCTCATGTACACATTTATAGATTAAGTCATTTGACTTGTTCATTAGAAATTAATCTCAGAGAAGTACTATTAAGAAATTAGACACTTAAAACAGCACTCATTTTTTTCATTCTTTGAACGATTCTTAAATATTTTTTTGGACATGAGATACTGATGAAAACTATAAACCCTCTCCTGAGAAACATACAAATATGTAATATTTTACATGTAAAATCATAGGCCGCCCATCAACCACCCCCATAAACCTCAATCATCCCAAGTGAAGAGGCTCATTTCAAACTACAACTCAGCTGAAGCCAGGGATAAAAGAAAGTTTTTTTGTTTGTTTTTTACTGAAGTATAGTTGACATACAATGTTACATTAGTTTCATGCATACAACATAGTGATTCCACAACTCTATGCTCACCACAAGTGTAGCTACAACATTATTACAATACCATTGACTATATACTCTCTATGCAATACCTTTCATTCCCATGATTTCCATACCTGGAAACCTGCACCTCCCACTCCCTGTCACCCATTTTGCCTGTCTTCCTACCCACTACCCCTACCCATCCAGCCCCCTCAGGTGGTTTCTGTCTTGGTGAGTCTGTTTCTGCTTTTTTTATTTGTTCATTTGTTTTAAGTGAAATCATATGGTATTTGTCTTTCTCTGACTTATTTCACTTAGTAGAATGCCCTCTAGCTCCCTTCATGTTATCATGAATGGCAAGATTCCATTCTTTTTACGGCTGAGTAATATTCCATTGTATAAATATATATATATATACACATCTTTTTAATCCATTTACCTATCAATGGACACTTAGGCTGCTTCCATATCTTGGCTATTGTAAATAATTCTGCAATAAACACAGAGGTGCATATATCTTTCTGAATGGGTGTTTTCATTTTCTTTGGGTAAGTACCCAGTAGAGGTATTACTGGATCATATGGTATGTTTATTTATTTTTTTAAAGATTTTATTTATTTTTAATTTTTTGAGGGAACCCTATGCTGTTTTCCACAGCAGTTTCACCAACTTACATTCCCACCAACAGTGCATGAGGGTTCCCTTTTCTCCATGTCCTCACCAATACATGTCATTTCTCGTCTTTTTGATATGAGCCATTTTGACTGGTGTGAGGTGATATCTAATTCTAGTTTTGATTTGCAGTTTCCCTGGTGATAACCGATGCTGAGCATCTTTTCATGTATCTGTTGGTTCTCTATATGTCTTCTTTGGAAAACGTCTAATAAGATCCTCTGCCCATGTTTAAATTGGATTTCTTTTTTTTTTTTGGTGTTGAGAGAAAAGTTTTTAATTAAGTTTTTCCTTATATTATTCTCATAAATCAAATGTTTCTTTGTGGCTACCCACAAATAAAGTGTGGTTCACTAAGATATTAAAGGCTATGACAAACTCTGTCAGCAATTAAAATATTTTAATCATTTTTAATATGTTTATTCCTTAATACAATAATTTTTCTCATTTAATTAGAATACTATTTTTATTAAGATACTTATTGACATAAATGAGTTAAATATCTATTATGTTACTATTTGTTTTATATGTTCCTTTTATTGCATTCTTTAACTCTCATTTTCCCATCCATTAGCTTTTTAAAAAAACAGCTCTACTGAGCTACAAATTCCATATAATAAACCACCAATATTTAAAAGTGTCAATTTGATAACTTTTGACATGTATATACATCTGTAAAACCATTCTTGGATTTAAAATAATGAACAGGTAGTAATAGTCCCAATCTTGTTCCTTAAAAACAAAGTTGTTTTGGCTATTCTAAATACTGCACATTTTCACATGAATTTTAGAATGAGGTTATCAATTTCTATAAGAAGGGCATCTGGGATTTTGATTAGGATTGCATTACATCTATAGATGAATTCAGGGAAAATCAACATCTTAACAATATTGAGCCTTCTACCCCTTGCCTTAGTCAGCTTAACTGGTACAACAAAATACCATAGACTGGATGGATTATAAACAACAGAAATTTATTTCTCATGATCTTGGCTGAAGTCCAAGATCATGGTACAAACATGGTTGAATTCTGGTGATAGCCCTCTTCCAGTTTACAGATGGCTGACTTGTATCCTCACATGATGGAAAGAGACTTACCTAGCTCTCTGGCCTCTTCTTATAAGGGCACTAATTCCATTTATATGGGCTCCATCCTCATGACCTAATTATCTTCCAAAGGCCCTGCCTCCAAATATCACATTGAGGACTAGGTTTCAACAAGTGCATTTGAGGGGACATAAACATTCAATTCATATCATCTATGAACAAGGTGTATCTCTCCCATTTACTTAGGTCTTCTGTCTCTCAGAAGGGTTTTGTAGTTTTCAATGTATAGCTCTTGCATAATTTTAATCAGATTTATCCCCTAAGTATTTAATATTTTTTAGATTATAATTTTTTTACTTTCAGTTGTGATTGTTTAACACTATATATCTCCACAATTGATATCCGTATACTGATATTGTATTTTGCAACCATGTTAAACTTATTTAATAGTTCTAGTAGCTCTTTTGTAAATTCCATTGAATTTTCTATATAGATGATCAGGTCACATGCAAATAAAGGTGGTTTTACTTCTTTCTTTCCAAACTGGATGCTTTTCATTTATTTATTTATTTATTTTTTACCTTATTGTACTGGCTAGGACCTCCAAGACAATGTTGAATAGAATGAGTAAGAGAAGTCATCTTTCTCTTGTTCTTGATCTCAGGGAGAAAGTATTTGGTCTTTTATCATTAAATATAATGCTAGATGCAAGGTTTCCATAGATTCCCTTTATGAGGTTAAGGAAGTGCTTTTATTTGTTTGTTTATTTATGGAGATAGAAGTTTATTGCAAGGGAGCAGAGGCAGGATGCAAAGGAGACTGTCTGCCATGAGGCATTCGGAGTGGGGGCTCTAATTAAGGGGGAGACTGAGGAGGATATGCAAACATATGGAATCTTCCTGTGCCTGGTTTTAAGTATTCCATTGGTCAGCTAGGCTTATGGATATTTTGAGGTGGGTTGCCTAATGAGCCTGTTTGTATTCAGCCCAGTGGTCACTGTGGGCTTTTTACTTTACTCAGGTTTCCATTGCTCAAACCTGTTGCCTAAAAGTAGCCTCTACATTCCCCTTTGACAGATCAACAACAACAAATCTTGGGCATTTGGGCGAAGGTCTCATCTTCAGCAGTTGCTTCATGCTGGACAGGGGGGCATGCTGTCCCTGCTTAAACTTGTCAGTCCCTCGGAGGTTCTGTGCAGTTATAGACCAGAGCATGGTATTATATTAACATGCTGACAGGCAATGTGAATGAAATTCCCTGGTGGTCAGGTCCATGGGATTTAGGGGGAGGGGACCCTCTGGTGGTATGGGCTGGGACCCTTGTTGAATCATAAGTTGTATATGGAATTGTTGGATTCACTCAGACGGGTAAGAATGTATTTTGCCTGTAGATCAAGATGGTGGCTGGATCTGCAGGAACAAAGGAAAAAAGTGCGTTGGGGGGAGGCTGAAAGAAGCAAGGTGGCTGAGAGTCAGCCAGTGTCAGGGAAGGGTCCCAACTGAGTCCACCATGTGTGTGGATTCACCCTGGATGAGCTTCCACTGTCAACTGCTGCACACGTTGGGAATGGAGACCTCAGGGGTATGGAGTAGGAGAGGAGAAGAAAGGGTCCTTTGCCTTCACAGGCATGGGCAGTCTGACCTGTTCACCCTCAAACCTTTAGACCACATGGGAGCTCCCCTGGCTAGAGATCTTCAGTTGTCAGGGTTAGACCTCTGAAGGGCTGAAAAGAGAAAGGAGAGAGAGGGAAGGATCCCTCAGAAGGGCAAGAGGGGAAATCCCTCACTCTTTTGGGCAAGGGCAGTCCCGCTGGTTCTCCCCTGGGGTTTTGTATCCTCACCGAGGTATAACCTCTGCCAGAGGCTGTCATTTTCCCAAGGAGTACTGGAGTCAGTCCACTGAGGGAAAGTCTCAAGAAATTCCCAGAGAATCCAAGGAAAGTCCTAGGCTGGCAGAGGGTCCCTGTATGGGCTCCACCAAATGTGGGGGGACCTGAAGGGGTGGAGACTGGTGGTGTGGGTTGTGAAAGAATTCACCCAAGGCAGAACAAAGGGGAAGAAGTTTACTGAAAACACTGCAAAGAAGCACCGGGCAGGACAGCAAAGGAGAGACTGTCTGCACAGAAGTTCTCTTCTATACCTAGTTTGCTGAGACTTTCTTTAATAGATGTGGGCTTTCACATTCTCTAATATTTCTTGAATGAACTTTGGCAGTTTGTCTCTTTCAAGGAATCTGTTCATTTTATCTAAGTTGATAGAATTATTCGGATAAAGTTTTTGTAATATCTGTAGAATTTATAGTGATGTCACCTCTTTAATTCATAACATTAGTAAGTTGTGTCTGCTCTCTTTTTATCCTATCAATCTGGCTAGAGGCTTATTGCTTTTATTGATAGTAACAATCAATCAACATTTGCTTTCATTGATCTCTACTGGTTTTTTGTTATCTATTTTATTGATTTCTGCTCTGATATTTATTACTTTCTTGTACTTACTTTGGGTCTCATTTGCTCTTTTTGTTTTAGTTTCTTAGGATGGAAGCTGAGAATATTAATTTGAGATTTTCTTCTTACAAATCCTCAAGCACTATAAATTTTCAGCTAAGTACTACTTTTGATCATTTCTAATTTCCCTTTTGATTTCTTGACTCATGAGCTATTTTGAAGTGTATTATTTAGTTTCCAAATATTTGATGATTTCTGTTATTGATTTCTTAACTAATTATATTGTGATCAAGAACATACTTTGTATGACTTGAATCCTTTTAAATGTACTGAGAATTATCATATGGCCTAGAATATGGTCCATCTAAATATTCCGCATGCACTTGAAAGGAATGAACATTTTGCTGTTGAGAGGAATAGTGCTCTATAAAGATCAATGAGGTCAAGATGATCCTGTTGGCTTCTTCTTCCATATCTTTAATTATTTTCTGTCTTCTCGTTATATCCATTACTGAGAAAAAGTCAATGAAATTTTGAACTAGGGGGTGCCTGGGTGGTTCGGTTGGTTGAGCATCCAACTCTTGATTTGGTCTCAGATCATGATCTCAGGGTGGTGAGATGGAGCCCCGAGGGCAGCTCTGCTGAGCGCGGAGCCTGCTGGAAATTCTCTCTCTTCTTCTCCCTCTTCCCCTCCCCGTGCTCACACTCTAAGTAAATAAATAAATAAAATCTTAAAAAAAAAAGAAATTTTGGACTACAACTATGAATTTGTCAATTGCTCTTTGAAGTCATACCATTTCTACTTCATGTATTTTGAAGATCTGTTGTTAGGTGCATAAATGTTTAATATTGTTATGTCTTCTTGATGAATTGACTACCTTATCATTATGAAATGATTTTCTTTATCTATAGTAATATTCTTTGTGCTGCAATCTATATTTTGATTAGTGTGTTAGCATGGTAAATCTTTTCCATCCTTTAATCTATTTGTGTCATAATATATGAAGTGTGTTTCTTGTACATAGTATATTGGTGGCTTTGCTTTTTTTAAAATCCTATCTTTTTTTTAAAGATTTTATTTATTTGAGAGAGAGAATGAAAGAGAGAGAGCACATGAGAGGGGGGAGGGTCAGAGGGAGAAGCAGACTCCCTGCTCAGCAGGGAGCCCGATGTGGGACTTGATCCTGGAACTCCAGGATCATGACCTGAGCCGAAGGCAGTCACTTAACCAACTGAGCCACCCAGGCACCCTCCTATCATTTTTTAAAATCCTCAACCGTTAGTTAAGGTGTTGAGATCATTTACATCTAAAGTAGTTATTGGTATATTTAAGTTAAATATATTATGTTGCTATTGTTTATTTATCTCATCTTTTCCTTGTCCCCTTTTTCCTCCTTTTCTGACTTCTCATAGGCGAACTGAATATTTTCATGTTTCCATTTTATCTCTTTATTGGCTTATTAGCTATGCTTCTTTATTTTCTTTGTGATTGTTTTAGTGTTTACAGATACATCTTAATTTGTCATAGTCTATCTTCAGATGATATGATATCACTTCCCATGTAGTATAACAATATACCTCCATATCTACATTCTTAGCCTTTGTGCTCATGGTCATGCTTTTTTAAGCATCTGCTTTCTGTCTGGCTTGTTTACCTCTTGGTCTGTGCTACTTATAAACTGGTGAACAACTTGGAAGGAAAACTGCTCAGATCATTGGGCTAATTCTCTGTCTCTTCTTTCCATAATCAGGTCTCTCTCATCAGGCTGTAGAATGTTCTGCTCAGGTTTTCTGACTCTTGGCAGCTGCTTTTTGGCTTGGGTTCTTAGCTCCTCCTCACCTGCTACTTAGTAAAAAGTAAATGTCTCAAGGGAAAAGCAATCTAGTATGTGGGACACTCACTGAGTTTCTCTTCTTTATGAGGTCTTAGCTCTCAAGGTCTGGTTGCCTTAGTAGGTCTTTTACAAACTCACCTAAATTTTAAAAATCTAGCTTTTCAGGGCACCTGGGGGGCTCAGTCAGTTAAGCATCTGACTTCATTTTGGCTCAGGTCATGATGTCAGGGTCGTGAGATTGAGCCCTGTGCCGGGCTCCACACTCAGCAGGGGTCTGCTTGTCCCTCTCCCTCTAATCCTCCTCCCCCCAGTTGCTCTCTCTCTCTCTCACTCTCTATTTCTAAAATAAATAAAACATCTTTAAAAATATCAAAAAAATAAAATAAAATCTAGCTTTTCTAGATGTCCTCTATGGGAGCAGCAGTCTACTACCAGATAATCCATTAAGATGCTTAATGCCTTGTAATATGTTTAACCTTAAAATCTTTTTTACTGACAAGACCCAACTGTTTAAAGATAATCTTTACAGACACAAATGACAGTGCAAACAGTATAAGATATAACTACCCTTACTATTAACTATGAGATCAATTAAGATACATTACAGAATTCTTAAGTTATAAAAGACAAACCTATTATAGGGACTGGTTTTACTATCATTATTACTGGTCAGTGCGTATTTGAAAATTAAAAGTTTCTATAAAAGTATGTATTAACACAAAGGCTAATGCTTATTCTACAGGTTTATACATGTTCAAACCAAAGTTAAAATTTCTCCTAAGAAATTCATTGCAATAACTTCTATTCTGGTTTTCTTTTCTTCCTTTAGTTTTCAGTCTAGGGCAGAGAAATCCATTTCAAAGCTACTGAGTAAAAGTTGCAGCATGTGTTATGGACGCCAATAGCAAAATGTCTGCCACAGAACTTCATCATTTCTTTCCCCCTATTTGGCTAACGTTTGCATTCTGAACATAGACTCACAGGTGGGTTTCTAATAAGAATTAGAGATCACAAATTTCTATAAAGTGTCTACAAGCTCATAGGTCCCTGGTCACACAGCAGCCTTTATCTGAGGGTTTTAAAATCTCATTTACTTCTTCCTATTTTGTTAGTTTGCATTTTGTATTTCTCTTGTTTGTACTCACCAGCTTCCCTTCATGCTTCTCTGCTATTTTTCTCCAGTCCCGGTGTGGTGGGAATCCCACTCCTCTCTGGTCTGGTGGACCAGATTACAGTTTTACATCCAAACAAGAGCAAAACTAAAAATGAAAGCCAAGTAGTGCTGGGAAGTTCACTCCTAAAACGTTTGTTAAAATCATTTGTTTAAAAATGTTCGCATCTGTTGCTTGGCACTGATCCTTAAGCTCCAAGACCCCTACCTTCTTAACTAATTATCCTCATGTCAAGTAATCAGTTGTAGTAGATTGACTATATACTCATAAAACTCCCCAAACCCAAATCCCTCAAAACAGAGGGGAAACAACTGGGATAGAATCTAAGAACTTTTCTCAATTCCACTATTAAACAAAAGGCATAAAGAAATAAAGAAAAGGTATAAGAAGGAACATAACAGATACGGTGTTGTGAGAAAGCATTGTAACAGCCTATTTTCTCTGAAAACCAACCCCCACCCCCAACTGATCACACTGCTCCTGCCCCAGACGAAGACCATGTATAATTCCACAGCACGGAATAAATGAGCAAGAGGAACTGTAAACAGTCTGGCCAACCAGAAGCAATAGAGATACAATGCAACCAAGACACTGCAGACCCCGTTTCCCACTGAGCTAATATAATCCACACTTGGCAAGGAGGAGTTCTCACTGCAGGGCTCTCCTGCCTAAAGACACAGGCTCCCCGGGAGAAAGGCGGTGGGAGAGGGGAGAGGAAGACAAAAGAAGAGAGGGAAACAATTGCTATAGGGGAGACTCACAGTGAGAAGTAAAATTGTGTGCATTCCCTTTGACCCAGAAATGCCAGTTTGGGGAATCTTCCTATAAAAATGGAAACCAAGTGTAAGGATGAATGTAAGATGTTTACTGTGGCATACTTTGTGTAAAAAAAAAGCTGGAGTGAAAACTGGAATATCTATCAATACAGAAATAACAGGAAAAATTATGGAACTTCTACAAAGAAATATTAAGTAGCTATTAAAAATAAGAAATTGGATCAATTAAATTTATATATGTAGAATGTACATAACAAATAAAATGAAACAAATAACAGTAAATGGTATTATATGATCTCATTTACATATGAAATAGAAAATAACTACATATTTGTTTGAACATAGAAAAGGAGTGAAGGAATTCACACTCAACTTTTCATAGTGGTTTTGTCAGGAAGATGGAGGGGGAGGGGAGGTGGAGATGAATAACATTTTCTTTATAGACTATTGTCTTACTAGACTTGTTACAATGAGTGTGTACTGCTTTTATAATTTAAAAATATAATAAATTTAAAATATAAAAAGGATTTATTGACTTTATAATTACAAGTAATGCCAGACCCCAGAGTTCAGTGGGGTGTTTAGTTCTCTGGCATTTGCTTTAAGTTGATCCTGGTGGGTAGAGGTAAATAGTAACTTCTGCTCTCTGAGAGAGGCCTCACCTGTGTCCCCCAACAACAGCCAATTAAAGCACAGACTTGACAGTACCCCTGGAGAAAGCCGGTGGCTGTGAAATGAAAACTATAGATACCTCTCCAAAGCCTCAGCCACAGAGCTTCCCAAGGGGCTACCTGAGCCAGTGAGCAGCTAGCAGAGGTGTGGATGAGAATAGAATGGGCTTTCGTCTGGAAAAATCCCACTACTCCAACTCCTGACAAATTTTCTTGGCTCCTGTTCCATACTTCAGAGATGAGATGCACAAGTCTGGCCCAGCCTCCGCAGGGATAAACATTAAACTCTGTGGGAAAGATGCTGCCGCCCAGTTTTGAAGTCTGTGTTAGCACTTCGGTGGAAGATTCTTTGAGGACCACTGGAAGTTGGTTGTGGGCCTTCCAATTGTTACCCACAGGATAGAATTAAGGCCCTGGAGGAGTGACACTTGGCTCAGTATTTGCATTTGATTTCATGCTGATAGAAGCTTCCAGATCTTTTGAGGGGTAATAGATATGATATTCAATAATAAAGAAAATAATGTGCAGAAGCTAGCAGCCTGTGAAGAATTAACTTTTTCGATCGCTCATTCATCTTTCAACATCTTTTCTCTTCTTGTACAATCCTACTGTCCTCCACCCATGCCTCTTCTTCTCCCTACTTAACCTCTTTAATAGATTTTTTATTCAATGTTTTCCTGATTATCATAGAAATGCTAGAGTGTCCATGGAAAATATGGTTACATTTTTTAAAAAAGTAATCATGTATAACCCTACTGCTGACAATATTTTGGAATAGTTTCTTTTTGTCTTTATACTTACTTTTTCTTTTTAATTCTTTATTTAAATTCAATTTATTTAACATATACTATATTATTAGTTTCAGGGGTGGAAATTAATGATTCATCAGTTGCATATAACACCCTATGCTCATTACATCCTTATGCCCACCTTAATGCCCATCACCCACTTACCCATCCCCGCATCTACCTCCCCTCCAGCAACCCTCTTTGTTTCCTAGAGTTCAGCCTCTCTTATGGTTTGCCTCCCTCTCTATTTTCATCTTATTTTATTTTTCCTTTCCTTTTTTTTTTTTTTTAAGATTTTATTTGTTTATTTGACAGAGAGAGAGAGATAGCGAGAGCAGGAACACAAGCAGGGGGAGTGGGAGAGGGAGAAGCAGGCTCCCCGCCGAGCAGGGAGCCCAATGCGGGGCTCGATCCCAGGACCCTGGGATCATGACCTGAGCCGAAGGCAGAGGCTTAACGACTGAGCCACCCAGGCGCCCCTATTTTTCCTTTCCTTTTAAAGCAGGTCTGTGTTTGTGTAGCTTTGTAAGTGTAGATGAATATCTCACGTATATACCTAATATTACAAAAAAATATGAGAGAATATGTGGAAGTGGAAAAGAGGTTTGGACAGCGTGTTGCTGTTGTTATCTGCACAGTTGTGGTGTGGCTATGGGTTCTGGTGTGTCAAGTTGGTATTCATATTCCTCACACTAACTGTGACAGCAGCCTTTATATTTCAGCCCTGCTTTTCTCCTAAGGGCTGCCTCGGAAGTCAGCAATATTTGCATATAAAGATCCCCATTGGGTAGTTATTTACTCTTCTTTCATCCCAGTTTTTCACTTGCAGATAATTGGGTACCTAGGATCCCAGCAGGCCACTATTCTCTTCCCTTCCCTGTCTCTTGATAGTACCTTTTCTGCTCCCTCTTTATTGGATCTTCTGGGTTTATCCTAACAGTATCCAAAAGCAGGCAGCCATCACCAGCCTGGGCACAATCAGAGAATCATCAAAATGCCCATTTGGTAAAGACACTCAATTAAGCATGCATTCTGTTCAACATGTTCAGAGTAAATACTACAGCTAATGTGGCCTTTGGGAGACTCTACTTCATGCAGAAAACCAGGAATATATCAGATTAGAGGCAAGAAGGACCTTGTTGGCCTGGAGTCTTGCTTGACCAATACTTTAGATCCTTACCGCACCGTCAGTCCAGGCCACATCTGGAGGCCCTTATCATTTCCCTAGTTAAGAGATCCGATTCTGTTTTCTCTCCCAAGGTCTCCCCAGTTACCCTTGCAGAATCAGGATGGATAGCTGGCAGTGCCAACTGATAGTCTGACGTTCCAGCATAGACAGATGGCAGTGGGAAAGCCCAGAGCACTCTTTCCTGGGTGTTCCCATTGTCACTCTGGAACAGGTGCCCATGGCAGCAAGAGAGCAATTTCAACCAACAAAACCCCGGACAGAACCTTGAAGTTTCTCTAAGAGGCCCTCGCATGCTCTTCCTTGTCCTCATACCAAGAAATCACTTCTCTCCATCAGAACTCCAGAACTTTCTGCTAATCTATATCTATGCAAAGCTCCTCACTGAAGCACTGAAAACTGAATTCCTCAGAGCCATGCTTCTACAATGATCTCTTCCTTATCGCAAACATCATAAAGTACAAAGGCTGATAGGCTTAGCACGCCTATCTCCCTCCCTATTTTCTTGATGAGCTCAAAAGGAAACATCCTGGGGCACTTTTGAATAGGAACTTGCAATATGAAGGGAGAACACAGGTGGAAGGGGGCCAGGCAGTTCAGCCTATAGGCTATCAATCTGCATGACCTCTGCCTTCTACTGCCAGTTGCCCGTCTGGTCACTGCCCAGTAGCCCGGTCAAAGCAGGCCTGAGTTCTGTAGTGATGGTCTGACAGCCTCACTGCTAGGTCCTCTGTTGCCTGGCAACCCACATCTGAAGTACACTGACCCAGATTTGGGTTCAGGTATTAAAGGGGTACTCAGACACTCTCAACACCCCCCCACCACGAGGCAAAGTGGCTATGGAGAAGAGCAGAGGATGCAGCATACAACCTATGAATTTAATTTGACTTGGCACATTCTGACTATATGTGGGGCAAGAACGTAGTAGGTGATACCTGTTTCTGGTCAATCCTAGGAGTATATTGAATGAATCTACCCTCCCTCTCATTTACCTCCTTTAAGAATAGACTGCACATCTCTAGACTGGACTGGACACAGCGAAATGTTCTGGAAGTGCCTCGGACATAAACAGATCTCAAGGCCTTGCTTGGGTTGGATGCACCTCCCAGGAATTGCTCAAATTTTGACCCAGTCTCTGGTCAAAAGTTACACGGTTCCCTACAACAAACAGACTAAAGTCCACACTCTTGTGTTCTCAACAAGCTGGCCTATAGCTCTCCTGCTTTATCTCCTATTGCAAACCTGCCCTGGCATGACCCTCCCCACCTCTTCACCTCACTCAAGCCACACCAGCACTCGGGCTCTGACTTGAACACCAAGTACTGGCTCAAGTTACTCTCTTCCAGGGAGTGCTCTTCCACACTACAGCTGCCAGTCAAAGCACCACACCTCCTCCCGAGCTCTACTCAAAAGACACTTCTTCCTTGGAGGAAAATAACAATCCCTTCTGAAATAGCTAGTTCTCTGCTCTCCACCTGGAAACCCTGGCTAGCCTCCACGCCTTCCCCACAGTTTCATAACAGGTGTGATATTATAGCACTCAGTATAGCTGTCATATATAAGCCCTATCTACATCAATGTCAAAGGGACTGTGTCTTTTATAGGCTGGTTCCTTCATGCTTCTATCTGGAATGAATGCATCCCACCTTCATTAATTCTTCCTCACTCTAAC
This sequence comes from Eumetopias jubatus, assembly GCF_037043125.1. Lineage (NCBI taxonomy): Eukaryota > Metazoa > Chordata > Mammalia > Carnivora > Otariidae > Eumetopias > Eumetopias jubatus. The sequence goes on from NW_028274807.1 coordinate 64,853,981, forward strand.
AGGTTCTTTCACACAATCCCCTCTGGATTCCACCTTTAGCAGTGCTCTATTAACAATAGGAATGGATTTTTTCAACCCATTTTCCTCAACACACACCGTCCTTCTCTTGATCCAGACACTACTAATGCCCATTTTTCTGTGTGCTCATCCTCCCCCACCTCTGCAAAGCAGGGTACGCTGCAAGGTGGGGTTCAATAACACGGGATATTCTCTGGCTGTACCATCTATCTCTGCCTGAGTACCTCATGATTATGACAAGTGCCTCAGAAAAACACCTTGAGAAGTCTAGATGGAAACCAATGCCCCATGGAAACACATAAATATTTTATCAGGCTCTGAACAAGACTCTTGCTCATAAATATTTAAACTCCTTGATAGCATAATGTTCAGTGGCTGATTAGAGTCAACTTGTACTGGGGTGGGGAGCTGCGAGGAGGAAGGGAATACAACAATACAATACCACAGCAATGGCAGCAGGCATTCTACAGAGCCCCTTTGAAGGATCTAAAAACACTGAAAATGCTCCTGAGGTCTCCCCAGTTTGCACAGACATTCATTTGCCAAGTGCGCTCCCTCTGGAGTAGGAGGTAGGTCAGTGCCCAGTGGAGCTGTCTAGAGAAGGCACTCTCTGGGCTGCGGGCAGGCTGCTACTGCAGTCACAGCCCCCCTAACCTTGCCAAACTTCTCAGCACTGGTGGCACGAAGAAGATTTTCAAATAAAGTACACAGGACTCAAAATGAGGCAGGCCCTGTAAGAATGATCATGGCAGCTTTATTTAAAATAGCCCCAAACTGGAAACAACTCAAGTGCCCATCAGTAAGAGAATGGATAAGCACATGGTATAGATAGTCATATGAAGGAATATTATCTTGGAATAAAAAGAAATGAACAACTGATATACTTAATAACATGAATGAATCTTAAAACATCATGGTGAGCAAAAAGAAGTCAAATGTAAAAGTCCATGAGTGTGAATGCATTTATATGGATGTTTAAGAATGCAAAACAAATCTATGATGATACGAATTATAACAAAGTTTGCTTATGGATGGTGGGGATGACCAGAAAGGGGCATGAAGGAAATTTCTGGGATTGAATTTTTTTTATATCTTGTTTGGAATGTGGATTTGTCAAAACTGGTGGAGCTCCTAGCATAGGATTCAGCTTCGAAACTCTGTGAGGGGGGCGCCTGGGTGGTTCAGTTGGTTAAGCGTTTGCCTTCGCCTCAGGTCATGATCCCAGGATCCTGCTCAGTGGGGAGACTACTTCTCCCTCTCCTCTCCATTTGTGCTCTCTCTCCCTATCTCTGTCTCTCTCTCTCAAATAAATAAATAAAATCTTTTAAAAAAGAAGCACTGTGAGGATAAAAGAGGCCACTGATCTCCAGGATCATCATTTACCCATAAAGTATTGATTGACCTGAATTACCTGAAAGGACTTCTAGTATTTTACCAAGGGTTCTGCAACCTTTATGGGAGTTAATGCCTTGTTTGTGTCATTTAATTATCTAATTAATTCAACATTTATTAATTGCTTATAATATGCGAAAAAGGAACATAGCCATGAACACAACAAAAAAATTCTTGTCCTTACGGAGCTGATATTTGAGTGGGGGGATATTGGACAATTAACAAAGAAACAGCTATACTATATAGTGCCAGGCAATAATGATAAAGCAATGAAGAAATAAAGCAGGGTCAGAAGGTGGGGAGTGACAAAGGCCTGATTTGGATCAGGTGGTCAGGGAAGGCCTGATCAAGGAAGTCGCATCTGAAAAGAGACCTGAATGAATTGAGGATAGAAGCAGTGCCAGGTATCTGACAGGCAGAAGGAAGAACAAGAGAGGGGAGAGTGACAGAATATGAGGTCAAACAGGTCAGATTGCATAAGGCTTTGAAAGGTAAACCCTGGAAGAGAGTTGGATTTTATTCAAAGTGTGAAAGGAGCCATTAGAGAGTGTTAAGCAGGGGAGTAATATAATCCAAATGATGTTTTAAGAATGGGGAAAAGGAGGAAATTAAGAGATTTGCCTAATTCTCAGGGAAAAGTCAGAATAAGATCCAGATTTTTCCCCCCAATCTTAATATCCTTCACACATCTATTTCTCTCTCTTTTTTAAAAGATTTTATTTACTTATTTGAGAGAGAGTGTGCACAAGTGGGGAGGGGCAGAGGAAGAGGGAGAAGGAGAGAGACTCTCAAGCAGACTCCTTGCTGAGCAAAGAGCCCAAGTTGGGGCTCCATCTCATGACCCTGAGATCATGACCTGAGCTGACACCAAGAGTCAGACATTTCACTGACTGCACCACCTAGGCACCCCCACACATCTGTTTCTTAACCACCTTCTGATTCAAGTTCTGTCTGGGGCCAGATCACATATTTCTGGATTTCAAACTCTGATTTTCATTAACAAGTTTATATCTCAAGACAGTTATAAGTTTATAAACAGTGAGGTAGGTAACTTCTCTGTATGTTGGAAAATTTTTCATAATAAATTGTTGGAGATAAAAAAAGAGAGGTAGGGATTTGCATCCTTTATTGGGCAAAATTAATCAGCAACTAAATATGAATGTTATAATTCTCAACACCTTTCTGCAAAATAAAGGTTCTGATTTTTAACTAAATGTGGAACGTTCCTTCCAACTTTCAAATCCAACTTCTCTGCCCAAGTCAGTCCATGTTCCACTGTCTCTGTGGCAAGTCAGAGCCTTGGTGCTTCTTTCTTCTCTCCCCCACTGCCCCTAATGATTCTGAAAACCTACAAGGGAGTGCAATTAAATGTGAATTTGTAGGGTGGGAAGGCAGACTCCTTCAACCCCATCTGGAAATGCCCTTATGTTCAGACAACACAAAAGGAAATAGTAAAATCCGCAGCAGGAAACAAATTGTAAGCATCTATTGTCCTCCCCAGAGAATCTCTTTCCCTCAATCATTATTTTCCCACTCTTTTAAGGGCCTTCTAGGCTCGAAGTCTGTGGCTTCATCCCATTCACCCCTTAGATCCCCCTAGGCCACAACTCTGCTTTCACTAGACTTGATGTTCTTTTTTTTTTTTAAAGATTTTATTTATTTATTTGAGAGAGAGAGAATGAGAGATAGAGAGCACGAGAGGGAAGAGGGTCAGAGGGAGAAGCAGACTCCCTGCCGAGCAGGGAGCCCGATGCGGGACTCGATCCTGGGACTCCAGGACCATGACCTGAGCCGAAGGCAGTCACTTAACCAACTGAGCCACCCAGGCGCCCTAGACTTGATGTTCTCTATCCCCAGGCTACCATAACTCTGCCTCTGACCAGGCTCAACCCTAGACGTTATTGAGGCAGAGGGGGAAGCTAAAAGCTAGTGGTAGAAGAGAAGGGGAAATACAGGGAGCACTCCAGAGACAATGGTGGCCCTGAGGTAGAATTAGGCTGCCAAAATGGAGACCAGAGTGCCCCCCACCCCCACACTTCTGCAACTGTAACTCAAGTAAAGCCTGCCAACGCATTTTATTCCACAGACTCAAACGGACTTGCTGCTACCTAGCTTGCAGAAAGGCCTTCCGTGCTGAATATCGGCACTGATGGAGAAAAATTAATTTTCCTTTGCAAGCCCTGCTGCCTAATACAACTATTCAACAATTTTCCCAGCTTTTAACCCCTCCCCGAAAATCTTTCGTGTTTACCTAGGGATGCAATAATTTAATGTTATCCTCTATATCCTGGTTTAAAGGACTCTACCAAGAAAGACATTTCATTAGAGGTTAGGATAAAATTTGCCTGCTGTTCATGCATGCTTGTACCTAGAAAACCAACAAAGGAGAGTAAGCGCATGCCATGACCTCTCCCCCGCCACAGATTTCTACTCTGAAATGTTAACAAACCCCAACTTTCAAAACAAGGTTCATCTTCGGCAGTAGCCCGAGTATACTTAGATATACACCATTCAAACACCGAGTTCTAACTAGTGGCCTCTAGGTAAGTTGGAAACGGGTGCTTGCTGGGGTACAAGGATGCTGCAGGTCCCGGGCGATTCTCCTCTGCCCAGAACAAGGCAGTTTGACAGGCAACGAAACTTTCTCTGTTCGGGACCTCACACTCCCGGGGAGGAAGCCCATCCTCCCGACCAGCCACCCTGCACCCTGGGTGAACGTGCCCCTGCAAAGCAGATTTGGGGACAAGCTCGATGTGGAGGCTGTGGAAAACTGCTCCGGGCTCTCTCAATTTCAGCAGTCTGTCTGTCGCTCATTGAACGGAACAGAACAGCCACAGCCCCCCTGCCCACCGAATACCAGTACCCTCCCCTCTCCTCTCAGAAAATTGCCACTGGCACTCCTGGTGAGCGACCTCGGGCTCGCCTCCCGTTCCGAAGATAGTTTCTTAACCGTTTCCAAAGAAACCGCCCAGATTCTCGAAGGGAGAGAAAGCCCTGTCCCCTTTCCACTTTCCGCAGGTGTTTGATGTTTTGTGGATACATAGTGTCCACAGAGAGGTCCTACAAAATCCCGAATTTGGGATCCTCGAGGGCGCGCTGCTCACCTCACCAGGTCTCCGACCGCCGAGAAGCGCCAAGCCCGCGTCTGGTGGCGGGACGCCCGCGGTCCCCGGGTCTCTTGCGGGTTCGCGGGGCTGGAAAGGCCCGGGAGGGACAGGGAGCAGGGCAAGGGCCAGGGCAGGCGGCCGCGCCCATCGCCGCGCTGGGGGCCGGGCGTGGAGGCGGCGGGACGGCGGCACCGGCCTCTGCGGTCTGCGCGGGGCGCTCGCTGCCCTCCCCGGGCGCCTCCCGCTCCGGCGCTGCCGGGGCCGCGCCTCCCGCCCCTCCCCTAGCACCGCCCCGCGTGGCGCGCCGGCCCTGGCGCTCAGCCGGGGAGGCCCGCACGGAGAGGACGCGCGGACCCGCACATCCCACGCGCCGCGCTCTCCGCCTACCCCGCGGCTGCAGGGGCAGCGCCGCCTCCGGCCGTCGGGCTCCGAGACCCTCCGCCCGCGGGACACTTGCCCGCGGCGCCCAAACTGGCCAGGAAGTGGCTGGAAGGATTCCACGCGAAAGTTCCTTTTTTATTTCTCGGGTGCGGCCATCAAGTAGTGTTCTTATTTTATGCTCTCTAGGTTTTTCAAATTCTTTACGTAGAGTTTGTACTTATTTTATAATCAGAAAGACAAGGGCGTTACTTTTTCCAGGAATGCTAAAAGGAAACCACAAACGAGATGTCCATCCATTCAAAGATGTGTGAGCCTCCTGTCTCTCCTCACCCCAAACACAGACCTAAGAATGCTACTCTCCTGATAAGACATTCCTCCTACCTTTACCTGCCCCCCACCCCCAACACACAAACTTGGAGTAACTCCCCTCTGCAACTGGAATATAAATTACTTTCACAATTGTGAACGAGCTTTCTACCGTCTGTCCACTCAACCCCTGTGTTCCAGTTACACTAAACTGGGTCAATTGCTATTCTTTGAAGGACCCCTGGGTTTTTAATGACCCTGTTTATTTTGCTCACTCTCCCCTTATCCCGGATTTCCCTTTATCCCCATCTTTGCCAGTTGAATTTCTCCCAAGCCTTCAAGATCCAACTCAAATGCCTTCTACTTTGATGAAGGTCTTCCAGATCTCCCCAGTCAGATCTGTGAGATCAACTCATGTCTCTCCCAGCTCTCTGTGTTTTTGTTCCAGCACTAAGTTCAGCTGTGTGTTATAGCTGGTTGTGTCTTCCTGTCTCCTCGCTGTCAGGGCCTGCAAGGCAAGGTATATTTCTGACTCATCTTCATCCCTCATGGCAATTGGCCACACACACATTTTAAAATAAATAACTATTCTTTGGTTGTATATAAACTATGTGCTTATTGTAAAAGTTCAAGTACATAAAAGTATAAGGAAGGAAATAAACTCCCACACCCTGAAATAACCACTGTCAGTATTTCAGTGATCATATATTCATGCATCTCTTTATGCACATATCCATCTATATATGCCCACGTGGAATCGCTTCATGTGTGCTTCTTTCAGACACACTTTTAAAAATCTTTTCTTACCTGACTCTCCCCCTCACTACTCTCCCTCACCCTAAACTATCTAAAAAGTTAAGCATGCAAACATAACTTCATATATATATAGTTGTTTTTGTTTTTTATTTTACAAAATGAGGTATTGCAGTATATACGCTTCTCTGCTTCTTGCTTTTCTCATGAAATAATAAGTCTTAAAAATCCTTTCAATGCAACTAGAATTGCTTTAATTCATTTATTTTAGGGGATGCATAATGTTTTAGATATGCCAAAATTTATTCACAGGTTCTTCTATTCATGGCAAATTCTTTTTTTAAAAAATTGCCACTGCCATGAATGTTTCAATAAACATCCTTATATGTATATCTAAATGCCTTGGTACTTTGATTTTTGAAGGATTAATTCCTAGGTATGAGATTGGTCTATTTAAAATGTCAACAGGTTGCCTTCTAAAAGGTTGTAACGATTGGCTCTGTATAACTTTAGCCAGTTTGACAAGGGAATAGAGGTAGTTGTTGTTCTTTGTATTTCTCTGATTACTGGTGAAACTATTCTTCCCCCCCCCCCCCGAATTTTCTGTCCTGTAATTGCTTATTTATATATTTCATTTTCCTTCTTGAGTTACTGTCTTTTTCTTTTCAAAGTGTAAGCAATTCTTATACATTACAGATAGTAACTCTTTAATATGTTGTATGTGTTGTGTGTACTTTCCCCAATCTCTTATCTTTTAACTTTGGGAATTTAAAAAATCAACCACAACTTATTCAAGTTGACATCAAGTTAATTTCACATGCCTTATGATTACAGACAATATATTGCTTAGGAAACTAAACCAGATTTTGCAGTATCTTCAGAAACCAATCTTCTATTTCAGTATTTCACGATTTATTCAAGAATTTGACATATCATCCTACTACTTAATGCCATACTTAGTCACTATAAATCTACTTTTCCCCATTCACAAATGTACTTGTATTTATATTATAGCACAAATTTCCTGTATATTATTATCTGGCAGAGTCACATTAAATAGACTATTTTGATAATCAAATTTGTGGTTAACAAAGTGTTAACACATTTAGTGGTTATCATTTTTTTTTTCCTGCCACAAATTCACTCCTTTGGGAAAATGCTTCCTGCTATCCCTCCCATGCAATTCTAGAGGTCTGCCAATCTTGGAACCCCACCCTTTGACCACAGTAATGTCATAACCCATACTAGAACAAATAGACTCCCTGTTGCAGTAATTTGAATCTTGAATTTTAGGTTGGCATTGTCTTAAAATGATTGTCCTTAATTCTGGGCACTAAAATCCTCAGATCTACTCTGTTGCTTTTAATTTTATATATTTTATTATTTTCTTAGTGGTTGCTCTGGGCATTGTAATTAACATCTGAACTTAATCTATTTGGAGTGTTACCAACTTAATTTTCATAGCATACAAAATTTTGTTCCAATATGGCATCATTCCCTCCTCTCTCCTTGGTGCTATTATTTTCACACAAATATTACTTGTTTTTATACATTATAAACCATCAACACAGTTTTATAATTAATTATTGCTTTATGCAGTTGTCTTTTAAAGAGTTACAAATGTCTTACAAATGGGGCACCTGGGTGGCTCAGTTGGTTAAGCATCTGCCTTTGGCTAGGGTCATGATCTCAGGGTCCTGGAATGGAGCCCCACATCCAGCTCCCTGCTTAGCGGGGCATCTGCTTCTCCCTCTCCACCTGCTCGAGCTTGCTCTCTCTGTCTCAAATAAATCAAATCTTTAAAAAAATCTTAAAGAGTTACGTTTATACTGTTTTATACATTTACCTATGAAGTTAAGTTTACCAGTGCTCTTTATTTATTTCTTCATGTGGATTCTGGGTACTGTCTAGTATCCTTTTATTTTAGCCTTCAGGACTCCCTTTAGCATTTGTTGTGGGGCAGGTCTGCAAGCCACAAAATCTTTGGTTTTGTTTTCTTGGAATGACTGAATTTCTCCTTCACTTTTGAAGGACATGATTGCTAGATGCAGAATTCTTGCTTGACAGTATTTCCTTTCAGCCCTTTGAATGTGTCACCCCACTGCCTTCTAACTTCCATAGTTTCCAATGGCAAGTCATCTGTTAATCTTGTTGAGGCTTCCTTGTATTTGAAGAACCATTTTTCTCTTTCTGCTTTAAAGAGTCTGTCTGCTTTTCTACAGTTTGACTATGATGTTTTCTGGTATGGATTGCTTTGTGCTTATTGTACTTAGAGTGTGTGGAGCTTCTTGAATGTGTAGATTAATGTTTTTCATCAAATTTGGGAAGTTTTATGCCATTATTTCTTCAAATACTGTTTTTGCCTTTCCCTTCTTCTCTTCTTCTTCTGAGATTCCCATTATGCTTGTGTTGGTACACTTGATGGTATCATACAAAGTCTTTGAGGCTTTGTTCATTTTTTATTCTTCTTTTTGTTCTTCAGACTGGATTATCTCAATTGATCTATCTTCAAGTTTGCAGATTCTTTCTTCTACCTGTGAAAACTGTTCAGCTCCTCTAGTGAATTTGTCATTTCAATTACTATAATTTTCAACTCTGGACCTTCTACATGGTTCTTTTTTTATAATTTCTTTATTCATATTTTCTATTTTGTGAGACACTGTTCTCATTCTTTCTTTTAATTCTTTATGTACAATTTCCTTTGATTCTTTGAACATATTTATGATAGCTGGCTTAAAAACTTTGTCTAGTAAGTTCAAAATCTGGGCTTCCTCAGGGACAGTTTCTATTGACTGCCTTTTCTACCCTTGTGTATGCCCCACACTTTCCTATTTCTGTGTGTGTCTCATAATTTCTTTGTTGAAAAATAGGGCACTTTAAATTATATAGTGACAACTCTGTAAATCTGATTTCCTTCACCAACCTCAAGGTTTGTTGTTGTTTATTTCTTGTTATTTTGTGTTGTAGCTACTGCTGTTGTTTGTTTGCTTGTTTAGTGACTTTCTTGTATTTGTTTTGTGAAGTCTGTGTTCTTTGTCCTGTGCTGCCACTGAAGTTTCTGCTCAGTTAGCTTAGTAGTCAGCTAATGATTGAACAGAGATTTCCTTAAATGCTTTGAAACAATAAGTTTCCCATCCTTTGCCAAAGAGTTGTGTGTGTGTGTGTGTGTGTGTGTGTGTGTGCGTGTGTGTGTGTGTGTGGCAAGACTTTAATGCTCCAGCAGTTTACAACTGTGATTTAGCCTTCACCTCCTGCTTTTCAGAGCCTCCAGGTCATCCAGAGGTGACAGATTGGGGTCTTTTCAGGTCTTTTCAGGGTGTGCACACTGCTTTCCATATATATTTGGCCTTCCACATCTCCAGAAACATGTCTGAACTTTTTAAATCCCCCCTATGAACATCTCATTCTCCAGATTTTTCTTTTAAGTTTTTTTTGGCCCGCTTCTTGTTTTTCCCAACTCATACTGTGGTGTCAAGAGGCTGTAATATTAAAAAATTGTCACTGAATGTTTTTGACAAACACCCTGGGGATAGAGCTTCTCTCAGTGATCAAGGTCTGAGTCAGGTCAGATAAAGATAATCCCTGTGAATGAAGTTTTTCCTGGGAGCTACCAGATAGTCACATAATAACAATTCTGTTTGGATGGGGCTTTTGGGAGAGCTCCAACTTCATTATGCTCTCTCCAGTGGCTGCTAGACTGCTGCTTTCCACAGCTACCATAGTTATAAGGCTGCTGGTTTTTCAGTCTACTGCAGAACTATGGTGAGGCAAATAGGAAGAGGACAAGTTAAAATGCCAGAAAGCTTATTGTTCTTATCAAGATTCAGCCATTTTATTTGAATAAATATTCTTCAGATTGTTTCAGGTTTTTGATTAATTTCTACAGTTCTGAAAAAGTTTATTTTGATCATTTTTGTTGTTGTTGTTTTATAAAGGTGTGTTGTGTGTGGCAAGACTTTTGTTCTTGTTGTTTTATAAAGTGTGGATTTTTGGAGGTCCTTTTCTGCTATTCTGGAAGTGTTTCTCCCATTCTAGTTAAATTATTACTAGATATTTTATAGTTTTGTCACTATTTTGAGGGGAATATTTTCCCCATTTACATAGTTGGCTTATATGGAGAAAATAATAGGTTTAAGAAATTTATTTGGTATCTAGTCATCTTACCCAACTGTGATTTAACTCCATTATGTTTTTTAATAGAGTCTTTTGAAAACTCTAGATGAACAATCATATCAAAAACAAATAATTTAATATTTTCACAGTATTTATAATAACTTAACATTTTTTTTCTCATCGCATTTTCTAAGATCTACAAAACAATGGTGAACAACAATGATGGAAAATTTCTTGTATCATGACTGATTTTAACAGAAATGGCTTAGTAGTTTCCATGTTTAGAATAACTGATGTTGTTTTTATTGAATAATTTTATCATATTTAACACCTTGCTTCTCCAACAGTGAGTGTTGAATTAAACTGAACTTTCAGTTCACAAGGTTTGGGGGAACTTTTTTTTTTTAAAGATTTTATTTATTTATTTGACAGAGAGAGAGACAGTAAGAGAGGGAACACTAGCAGTGGGAGTGGGAGAGGGAGAAGCAGGCTTCCTGCGGAGCAGGGAGCTCAATGTGGGGCTTGAACCCAGGACCCTGGGATCATGACCTGAGCTGAAGGCAGACGCTTAATGACTGAGCCACCCAGGTGCCCCAAGTTTGGGGGAACTTTTAAATTTAATTCTTAACATTACTCTGGGCTATTACTTAAAGGTAACTTATGAAATATCTCCTTACCTGGACTTACTTGGGCATCCAGCTGAATTATAAATTGAGGTATTACTACAGGTACCATGAAGGGGGCTAGAGAACACATCCATGCATGTTTTGATGGAAACTTTCTGAGGGTAAAGTTTCTGCTGGAACTGTTTGTGACATTAATGACTCTACTTAATTGGAGTGGGGGAATTCAAAGTAGATCAGAAGGAAGAGCACCCCTGCATCGGACTGGCAGGTGTGTTTGGGAGAGGCAGAGCTATTATTCTTGCTGTAGACTCTCCCATGGTGTTAGCTGAACACTGAATCAATGAACTGGAACTAGCAATAGAACTCTGACCAGGTTAAGCCCTGAAGATCCCTTCTTCCTGTCACCCATGCTAACCCTTCTCATGAAAAAGACCCTCCTTTCTTCACCTTCCTGGTTCCTCATCTTAACTCTCTTTTCATTTGTTTTGTTTGGAATTTAAAATAAGGCTCCAGAATTTTTACCTTGAAATCGACCTGAAAGTCATTAGAATCCGCAGGCCTCATCCTCTTTAACCAACTAGTAATATCAGGCATTGAGACTCAGCACCCAGCTCAGGTTCTTGAGATGCTCCCTGCCTGGCCCCAAATTGACCTCCAAAACCTGGCTCCAACATACACTCATACCTAGAAGGCTGTGGGTAGTTTGCAAATGCTACATTCTAAGAATGGACTGTGGTCAGAATGGCATTTATTCTTTTGTTATTATTTTTTCAACAAACATTTATCAAGTGTAAGGGATACCAACCTCTCCCTTTTCATGTTTTCTTACCTTGACCCAAAACATAGTCCTTCTGCTTTCTTGGAAGTGTTAGGGAGAAGGCTGCAATCCTTCTTACTTTCACCTCTCATCTGTTGTCTTCTGTGGGAGGTAGAATGGTTTGTGTGATTATTGTTTTAGAAAAAGGATCATTGCATTCCCATGGCCAAGTCCTTCCTTGGCTTTCTTTTGGAATGATGCTGCCCATAGGAGATATGCATTCTTCTTTTCTTTGTACGGTAGACTAGCTGGAGCAGAACCTATTTCTGTAGATAGCCTGTAGTGTACAAGTTCTACTTATGCTTGGGTGGTTAAGTTCAATTTGGGAAGAAGGAGTCTGAAGCTCATTTTGGCTTCTAATCTAGGCTGTGTTCTTTAATCTAGCATTACCATAAAAAACTCAAGCAGATTAATAGAGCCTAATGTTTAAGTGTCTGTGACCCTGGGTAGGAAAAAAAGGGTCCCACTAGAGGCTAAAGTCCTTAAGAGAAGAAAAACGTTCCCCCAAATAAATACTTTCCTCTAGGGGCACCTGGGTGGCACAGTTGTTTAAGTATCCCACTCTTGGTTTGGGCTCTGGTCGGGACCTTGGGCCATGAGATTGAGGCCCATGTCAGGCTCTGTGCTCAGTGTGGAGTCTGCTTGAGTTCCTCTCTCCCTCTGCCTCTCCCCCCATGCGCTCCCTCCCTTTCTCTCTCTCTCAAATAAGTAAATAAATCTTTAAAAAAAATACTTTCCTCTATAATTTACTTGGTATACAATCACAGAATATCAAAACTGGCAAAGTTTTTTATTTTAAAAATGAAGAAAGAAGTTCAGAGAGTTGTAGTGAATATTCATATGAACACTAAAAGCATACCTAAAAAACTTAAAGATGATGTCAATTTGAGAAATCCATCCTAAGAAATAAAAGTACCAACAGCATCATCTTTGACCAAGAAAGGCAGAGGAATTCCAGTAACACAGTGGGTAAGAACTGTCTCAGGAGCACAAATTAAATAATTTCCTGTAAAGTGAGTGGGAAGATTTCTGGTCCTTACATGTGTGGATACTGGTCTTGTATGAACCAGAGGGACTGAGTCACAGTAATTAGTAGATTATTGTAAAGGGTTTTTTTTTTTTTTTTTCATGTTACAGTTATGCACCCAAATGACACTTAGGTTAACATTTCAACCCCCAGCCAGACTTTAAAAGGTAAGAGACATCTTTTGTTCGTGCTTGCTGGGATGATGGGAGGCCAATGGAAAGTGTTACCATTATGAGTCTTAGCAGGGAACCTGTCTCCTAGGCCTCACTTGTCAGGCAATAAGTTCCATGGGACAGGCAGGAACAGGATATAGAGGGGGAACACCTGTGGGAAACAAAAGTAAACATTGTATTAAGAATAATTAAGTTAATAAAATGGACATTATCCAACCCACTTTAGTCACCCAGTGTTTAATGCACTGTGGCCCCATGCAGCCAGAGGGAGAGTTTTAATAAGCACCAGACTCCTCGAAACTAGATGTCCAGAATCCAACACAGTTGACGTAAACTGCCAGTTCTTTGAGGTTGGGAAGCTTGCTGGTTGTCCAGCCCTTTTTGGGGATGAAAGTTGAGACGGGCTCAGCCTTAGCATTCTTAAGCAAATACTTTTTTTGCCTTAAAAAAAAACAGGTTTATTTATTTATTCAAATATCATATAATTCACCCATTGAAACTTTATAATTCAGTAATTTTTAACATAGTCACAGATATGTGCAACCATCACCAATTTTAGGGCAATTTTATTACCTCAGAAAGAAACCCCATCTGGTGAGGATGAAATGTAGAATTACCATACAATTCTAGTTCTGTGTTTATGCCCAAAAGCACTGAAATTGGGAGCTTGAACAGGTATTTGTATACTCGTGCTCATAGCAGCATTACTCACAGCAGGCAAAAGGTGGAGGCAACTCAAGTGTCCATCACAAGATGAATGAATAAACAAATATTGTGTATACATACAATGGAATATTAATCAGCCTTATAAGTGGATGAAAGTCTGACTCATGGTACAACATGGATCAACCTTGAAGACATCATGCTAAATGAAATAAGCCAGTCATGAAATGACAAATATTGTATGATTCCACTTATATGATGGACCTAGAGTAGTCAAATTCATAGAGACAGAAGTAGAATGGTAGTTGCCAGGGGTTGTGGGGTAGGGGAGAGAAGAATGAGGAGTTACTGTTTAATGGGCATTAAGTTTCAATTGGGGAAGGCTAAGTTCTGAAGAGGGATGGTGGTGATGTTTGCACAAAAATTTGAGTGTGCTTAATGCTACAGAACTGTATAACTTAAAAATCATTAAATTGGGGGGGTGCCTGGGTGACTCAGTTGGTTAAGTGACCAACTCTTGATTTCAGCTGGAGTCATGATCTCAGGAGCGAGGGATAGAGCCCTGTATCAGGCTCCAGCCTCAGTGTGGAGTCTGCTTAAGATTCCCTCCCTCTCCCTCTGCCCCTCCCTCTTCCCACCCTCCCCCAACACTCTCTCTAAAAAAATGGTTAAAGTGGTAAATTTTGTTTTGTATGTTTTATCACATTTTTTAAATAAGGGGGACATCATAAAGAGGCCCTTGAGAGGAAAGTGTTTCCAACCTATCTCCAATACAACTAAAGGTCACATGGGGGGGGTTGTGGTGACAGGCAGGCTTCTTGCCTCTACTTGTGAGCTGTGCAACCAACGCTACTTGCTCTCTAGCATGTTTCCTTATCTGGAAAATGGGAATAATGAAGAAGCATGGCTCTGATAGTTGTTGAACTTTCTTGAAATCTAAAATTCTCTTAAACCACTGTGGCATATATTCACCAACATAAGTGGCATAACACATACAAGAAAATATTTAAGTAAAAAAATGGACAAAACCCCATACCCTTTAGCTGTCACCTCCTAGCCCTCATTTCCCCCCCAACCACCCCTCAGCCCTAAGCAACCACTAATCTACTTTCTCTATATATAGATTTCCCTTTCTGGGATTCCTTATGAATGGAATCATAAAATATGTGGTCTTTTGTGAATGAGCTTCTTTGTCTTTTTTGCCTTTAACTAGCTGCCTTAGTTGTATGACACTGCATTTCCACGAGGGGAAGCTAGGAGCTGTAGGCAAGCCCTGGGCAGGGCATTTGGGATCATTAAGAATGAAAATGAAAGTCCTAAAATTTAAAGCCGTTTTAACTTTTTTATTATAAAATCACATATTTATTGTAAAAATCTCCAAGAATATTGAATAGCAAAAACAGCAAAATAAAAATCAGCTTTAACCTCATCATCCAGAAATAACCACTGTCAACATTTTGATATTCTTTCACACTTTTTGCTATATGCATATTACACTCTCACATACACATATCATTTATCATATTGAATATGTTTTTACATCTTTTTCTGATCATAAAACTTATAGATGTTTGTTGTAAAGCTATTGAAATAGTATAGAAATATAAATTTCGAATGTACTTTATAATCCATACAGGTATGACTTCACTTAAGGAAATATCATGATGTTTTTCATGTTAGGTGATAGGATTTTATTTCATTCTTTTTAACAGTTGCTTTAACAGTCCATTATATGAACGTGCCGTTATTTGTTTTAGCATTCTCCATTGATAAAATTTGCGTAGCTTCTAAATTTTCACTGAAATGACATAATCAAGATATTTATACTTGTTTCTTTGTGTTAATATTTCCTAGAAGGGAATTTCTGGATCAAAAGATATGGAAATACATTGTTCTGTAAACTGTTTTTTGTAAAACCTATTATATATTTTGAACCTATTTTCATTAAATATTAAATTTAGCTGTCTAATATCATAACCTATGAATGTATTAATATTTTTTCCCAATCTCCTAGCACTAGAAATTGAGTTGTTTCTAGATTTTCACTATTATAAACAACTTTGCAATAAATATTACTTAGCTAAGTCTTTGCATGCACATTTAAAGTTATACTCTTAAGATGAATTCTTAGATTTAGAACTGTTCATTCAAGGAGCATGCACATTAAGAATAATAACTTTTTTTTTGTTTTTTCTTATTAAAGAAATGATAGGTTGTTGTCCTAGATTAGAAAATACAGATAGGCAAGAAAATCAGACATGTATAACCTCACCACCCAGAGGTAACTATTGGTAATGTAGTGGAGGTGACTATTGGTAACTATTCTGACTGAATACTTTCTTCTACATGAATACAAATACAGACTATATGCTGCTTTGAACACTTACAATAAGCATCTTTTCATTTATTTCCATTATCACTTTAACATCTACATAGTATTATATCTTATAGATGCACCAACATTTATTTGCATAATTCGTATTGCTGGGTATATAGCTTGTTAATGTACATATTTTTAAAAATTTTCAGGTGAATGAAGTACATGTGAGGGGAATCATCTCAATGACAAGCAGACCTGAACAGAAGGCTCCTGCCTCTTTATGGACCTTTGGGCCAGGGGGAGGTAGAGAGAGGGAAGGGACAGTAATGGAAAGGTACTGAGTCAAAGTGGAGAATGGTATCTCAGCCAAGCCCAGTAAAGAGGGCTCTAAGTGGAGGCATTAGGGTTAGGAATATAGATGTGTGTGTGAGCGTGGCTGGTTGCAGTGGGGAGGAGGGCTGAGTCCTTGACTGAAACTCCCCCACCAGAAAATTGCAATGCTTTGGCACTGCATGAAGTGTGGTGTGGGGAGGGCAGCTTCTCCCCATTAGGCCAGCCAGGCAAAATCTTGTAATTTCCTGTGATCAGGTCTGAAATATCACACATAGGATTTTGGCCTAGAGCTGGATTCCTCAGTAAATAATGACAAATTGCCAAAATTTGTCCAGTATCCCTACCCACCAGAGTATCTGAGAATGCCAGTTGAAATGGAAGTTTGTCAGGGACTCAGTAGGGAGAACCGAAATGATTTCTTTTGTGGTATAAAAACTGACATCTGAGGGCAGGACAGAGAATTCAGCATGACAACTGAATGAGTCCCAGAGAATCCTAAGCAGACTAAGCCAGGATCTGATGTAATGGGTCGCCTCATTTTGGGAGATGAGACTGAGTCATCTCCATTATCCACTCAGCTGAGGGCTCTACTTTTGGAGTGAATCCTAAGCACATATCGTGTGAATGCTTGGCTCTGCTCCATGACCTCAAAAAGTTATGATAAATCTTCTAAATTTTTAATTTTTCTTAGGAAGTAATCTATTTTGGTTGGTCTTCTTGAGTTTCCACTCAACCCTTTTGATATTTTCAACTTGCACTGTTTCTCTGAGTAATGGATATTTTTAGGCCATTACCCACTGTGTATACCTCTTGTATTAAATTTTCATGCTTCAAGATTTAAATACTCTGAAATTTAACAGAGAGTAAGAACTCTCTGGTTACTTCATCCACACCCTTCATTATTTCATAAATTTTTATCACATCTCCTCTCAGTGTTCATTGTTTTGGCCTCGTCTATTCTTTTTTAACCCATGAGATGGATGATTCTCAAGCTCTTTGGCCACTATATGTGGACCTTCCTGAGTTTCATTAATCAGTATTACTACTATTACTGCTATTATTATTTTGAATAACTATCATAGAGAAGAACTATTGTATGTGTTCAGTGAGGGACACAAAGTTGAATAACGTATTGTCCCTGACGAACATACTGTTCTCTTCCCTTGGCCTATAGAAGTAGCCCATTGGGCCAAATCTCTGGAGCAGAGATAGGATAGGACATTGCAGGCACACAATCTATCTGCTAAGCCACAGGGCTGTTTGACTCTTCTCAATAACGAGCAGAAGAACTGATGGAAATTAATTTTCTTAATTCTTTTTTTAAAAAGATTTTATTTATTTATTTGAGAGAAAGAGAGAGCACACATAGGGGTAGGGGCAGAGGGAGAAATAGACTTCCCACTGAGTAGGGAGCCCTACAGGAGGCTCGATCCCAGGACCCTGGGATTATGACCTGAGCCGAAGGCAGATGCTTAACCAACTGAGCCACCCAGGTGCCCCTAATTTTCTTAATTCTTTTGTCATGGAAATAGATTCTTCACAAGAGTAAGGGTGACTGGACCTCATGGTTCCAACTTTTGCCTAGAGATTCTGTCTCCCCATAAAGAATTCTGACACCAACTAGCCAGAGTTAGGCCAAACTCCCCAGGTTAAGGGCACCATTGTCCACAAGACTGCCCTCACTTTAGATACTGGCTGCAAGTTCAGGGGTCCCCAAGCCAACTTCTAACCTGCTGGCTGCAAATTTAGGGGTTCCCACTCTCCTCTCAGGTTTGATAATATTTTTAGAATGACTTAGAGAATTCAAGAAAATGCTATGCTTACAATTACAGTTTTATTACAGCAAAAGGATACAAAGCAACATCAGCCAAAGGAAGAGGGTGGGGCTGGTCAGGAGGATCTCAAGAGCAAAGAAAGCTTCCATCATCCTCAAGGTCACATTGCACATATATGTGTGACAATACACAAAGTAGAGGAAAGCTTTGCTGAGCTTTGGTGTCTAGAGTTTTAGTTGGGATTTCATTATATAGGTGTGATTGAATCGTCACTCGTGTAGCTGAACTCAATCTCCAGACCCCTTCCCTTCCTGGAAGTTGAACCGATATCAGGTCACTTAAAACCCCAACTGTCTAATCACATGGTAGTCGTTCTGGCGTGGCTAGGCTCCATCCTGAGCCATCTCATTAGCATAAACTATCTAGGGGCCCACCATGAGTTACTTATTAACATAAACTATCAGGTATGGTCAGAGGGGCTGACCACAAATAACAGACTCTCCTATCACTCCAAAAATTTCAAGGATTTGAAGATTACCTCCCAGGGCTCAGGAACAAAGGCCAGCCAAATTTTTTTTACACAGTCTCCCCTTGAGGTCTCTCCCTAAGCACCTTAATATTGACCTCAGGGACTGATGGTTTCTCCTCTACCCTGCAGGCCCTGTATTCACAACAGGTGCACTGCCTTCTGGTAGTACCTGCTCTCAGGCTGGTAGTACCTGCTCTCAGGCTGGCAGAACCAAGACATTACCCTGTAGCTAATTATTAGAGGTCAAGCAAATCCACACAAAATAGTCCAACACTGGGACACCAGGGTGGTGCAAGTCAGTTAAGCATTCGACTCTTGGTTTTGGCTCAGGTCATGATCTCAGGGTTGTGGAATCGAATCCCATGTAGGGCTCCATGCTCAGTGTGGAGTCTGCTTAGGATTCTCTTTCCCTCTCCCTCTGTTCCTACCCCCACCCCCGCCCCGGCTCTCTCTCTCTCTCTCAAATAAATAAATAAGTCTTTAAAAATGTAGTCCAACATCTACACAGGAAATACTCATATGATAGCAGGGGGGATTGGTGCATTTCCAATCTGGTTTATTTTTCTTCCTCCCTTTGTAGAAGACAAAGAAAGCTGAGAGGTTTGGTTCTGTCAGAAAGTTTTGTCTTCAGAAATGTTAAGGGAGTGTTAGAGAGGGCTTGGGCAAACCAGGCATTCCCATATGCTATTGATGGCATTACTTTTTGGAGAGTAGTTTATAAGTAGCTAAATGCATGTAACAAGAAACTGAGAGGGACTTCATCTGTTTCTAAACTGCATTTAAAACCCACATCTGACACCACAAGGCACTAGGTAAGGAAAACTAGATATGTATACATTTTCAAGAGAACCATCAACTGATCACCCTGAGATGGGGTCACACACATCCGTAGGGCTTCTGGAAGGAAGGAGAACTGGCACTACCACCACCACCAGCCCCCCAACAGCATTCTGAGTCAATTTAAGAAAAATGGAGAGGAATGGAAGAAATGGTCAGTGATGGTCTTGTGAAAAAAGACTACAGTGATCATGGTGAGAGGTTTTACCCTTCTTTGGGGGAGGGAAGGATGAGTGTTTTCCCTTCTCTGAATCCAAGTGAATGGGTATGCCAAGAGAATCATTAATAGAAATGGGGCACCAGCAAGAAAGGGAGATAGACATTTCATTCCCTAATGGAGGTCTGCTTGGGTATATACAGGTCTAGCTTCCCCTGTGCCTACCTAATATGAGAGAAAGAGTTGGAGAAAGTGTATAGCAGCCGGCTTTCCATGATCTGGTGTGGCAAGGACACTTGGTTGTCCTATGGATTGAGATGACCCTACAGAAAGTATCTGTGCTTGAATTATCTTGTCAGTACTCCATCCAAGAAGGTTACCCATTCAGGGAGCAAGAGCTGTGGAGTGAAGGAGCTCAGTGGTCGGTCCAATGTTAAGAGCTAAGGTAAAGAATGAATAGAAGGCTGAGCTGGAGCCAGATTGTCTATGTCAGAGGAACTGTGCAACAGAGAGGGAAGCCTCACCAAACCCCTTCAAAGAACTCAAAATTTTGATGCCTGCCACTCAAATAACATAACCATCTGCCTGGGTTAGCCAGAGAAGCAGCACAGCCAACAAGCTGTTTAAAGTCAAGAGGTGTTTGCCTTTTCCCTGGCCTCCATTCCATTTCTATCGTTGAAGGAGCCCCCACCCCCAAGTATCTCAAGGGAAGGGAGAGCTTTGAATCAGCTTTGAAGTTTTAAATGGGCTGGGAAGTTATGGAATCTGCTCAGGCTGCCCTTAAGAGCCTGAAATGTATTCAATAAAACATAGGTAAACGTGATGATTGGTAACTTTATGTTAATACTGTATCAAGAAGAGAGTCTTTAAAATAAACCAGTTACATGCATGTTCCCTTTGATCCTGCAATTCCACAGGTAGTGAGATGACAGATATAGCAGCTAATGTATGACAAGTTATATATACAAGGATGGTTATTGCAGCATTATTTGTAATAGCAAAACCAACGGCAATGAGAAAACAGCAACAAAAAACTAGAAACAACATAAAGCTATCAATAGGATACTGGTTAAATCAATTGTCTCATAATCTCATATTTAAAACAATAAAGATTGAGGTAGAGCTGTATGAGTTGACATAGAAACAGCTCCAAGATATTTTGTTAAATGGAAAAAACAAGGGGCAGTACAATATGCACAAATCTTTGAAAATAAGAAACTGCTTGTATAAATGTTTTTAAAGTATTTACTGTATAGAATGTATGTACTGACATATAAACTAAAAATGTTTCTGGAAGGATCCAAAAAGAAACTTAAGAGTGATTTCTTTGAAATGAATGACTGAGAGACTCTCATTTTTCATTTGATACCTTTAGGTACTATTTGAATTTGTTACTAAGGGCATAAGGTTATTTTTTTTAAATGAATATGTAGTTTTAAGTGAATATGTAGTTTTTAAAATGAATATGTGATAGGTTGTAGAACAAGATGAATGTATTTAATGTTACTGAACTGTACACTTAAAATGGTTTTATGTTATGTAAATTTTTCCACAATAAAAAAATAAATACATGTAAATTAATTTTAAGTGAAAGAAGTATTAAGGGGAAAATAAAGAGCTGCAGGAAGAGAGTGAATGTGTGAGAGTGCGCTGAGGTGGCAGTAAAATTAAGTTCAATGCCTTGTCTTGTGACTCTCCCTGAAGCCTATTTTGCATGAGGCCTGACTGAGGCTTTTATGGGGGGTTCAGAAAGGAGCCAGGACATGCATGTTTGTCTGGAATAAGTCGGGGAGGGGAGCCTGGTAATTTTTTATTTCCATCCGAGTTGTGATTAGACTCGGCACTGTTGGGTGAAATTAAAGAGCAGGAGGATTTATTGGGCAGTGTGACCAGTTTTCTACCTGAGTAACCAAGGGTTTGACTTGCACAGAGTTCCACACAAAACCCGGGCTGGATTCCTGGTGGATGAGACACTGTCCTAGACCCATGGATGCCCAGAACAACAGAGCTTAAAAAGACCCTGGCTGTGCGTGCCCTCCTTGACTCGAGGATACCGAGACCCAGGGAGGGACGTGTACGGGCCAAGTTACAGGGATGCTAAACAACTGAACTAGGGTTGTACTTCCGGTTAAGTACTGTTTTTCTAAAAAAAAAAGTGATACCAGCACTGTGCTAGTCGTGGCTTGACTATCTTCACTCAGTTTCTCTCCCTGTTAGTCACCCAACTGCTCCTCAGAAGTGAAGGCTAGTGTTTGGTTATTATTCTTTTGCTACCCTGCAGGATTCTGGTTGCTAATAACTTATCTAGAATGTGTTCACCTCTATTCCATATGTGAGCGTAGTGTGTCGTGTTCTATTTTTGTACTACTCTTTTTTACCAGTTTGGTGAGGTTTATTTTTTCATATTTTAGTACCTTGGAAATAAGGATGTGGCTGACAATTGCTGTCAGCCGGACCTAAGCCATGACACAGCCGTTGTGGCCCGTACCTATGCCTGTGTGAACTTGTCGGAAACCTTCCACTGACACCTGCAACAAGAGTAAGGAAGCTATGGCATTAAACTTGTGAACGCCAAAGGAACATACACATTTAGGGAAAATAAACCCAACAACGAACAAACAAACCCAAACCCAGACACAATGATGGACCTCCTTTTGGGAGGGGCAGCATTGCCAATACTTTTGATGGTATGGAGGACAATATTGTATGGAAAAAAACAGATATCAGCAGCTCTGAGTTGAAAATGATTCAGAAGAGCTTGAGTATGAGTATGAAGGTGGATTCTTTTTTTTTTTAACGAACGCACAAGACTGGTAGAAGATCAATAATCTTTTATTTTTTAAAGATTCACTTATTTATTCGAGAGAGAGAGCACACAAGCAGAGGGAGAGGCAGAGAGAGGGAGAAGCAGACTCCTCGCTGACTGGGAGCCCCACATGGGGCTCGATCTCAGGACCTAGAGATCATGACCTGAGCCAAGGCAGATGTTTTAACAATCTGAGCCACCCAGGCGCCCTGATAAATAATCTTTTAAAATAAGACTAAAGCAGTGCTTTCCATAAATTTAAAATACACACTGTAAGTGCTAGCTAACAGTATTTTTTTAATGGTACATAGGATAATGTGAATTTTACAATCATTGGCATCTTAGATTAGATGAAATATGATAACAATATCAAGTTTTGATGAAGAGAGTCCCATTTTTTCTCTTAAAATGAAGACTCACATTTTTTTCTCTAGTCTTTGACCGTTTAAAATAATACCATAATTTTCTAAAGGTCAACTAACACTCAGCTATGAACTCATGTAATCCTGGGGTCTTTTCCAATGCAACATTTGGGATTTTTTCCCCCAACTTTTCTTTTTTTTTTCTTCCAAGATTTTATTTAAATTCAAGTTAGTTAACGTACAGTGCATTAGTTTGAGGGGTGGAATTTAGTGATCCATCACTTTCCAATGCAAAGTTTTTAAGTACAATTTTAAGTGTTTCTATGCTAGATGGTCTGCTTATATTTTCCTTGTTTCAGGATCCATTTTGGTAATCTGTATTTTTACTAGGAAATCACTCATTTTCCTTAGGATTCCAGTTTGTTGTCAGAGGTTTCTCTTATTATACTTTTAATTTCTCCTCTACTTGTCATTTTCTACAGAACTCATAATTTTTTCTTTTTGTTCACTTTTTTTTTATTAAAGATTTTTTTTTTATTCATTTGAGACACAGAGATACAGAGAGAGAGAGAGCATGAGCAGGGGGAAAGGCAGAGGGAGAGGGAGAAGCAGGCTCCCTGCTGAGCCAGGAGCGACGTGGGGCTCGATGCCAGGACCCTGGGATCATGACCTGAGCCGAAGGCAGACGCTTAACGACTGAGCCACCCAGGCGCCCCTCACTTTTTTTTCTTAATCAGGTCAGATCTTACTCATCTTTTGCAAAGGAGGACTTTTTACTTACTTGTATTTTCTACCTCTTTTCTATTACTTTCATTTTAGCTCTAATCTTGATTCATTCCCTCTCCTAATTTCTTCTAGTTTACCTTGTTGCTTTTTTCTAATTTCTAAAGATAAAAATGAACTTTATTTTTGATATTTTCTTTAATAATGACAACATTTAAGGTATATACTTAAACTTCATATTTTCTTCTGACTACAGTTTCCACTGTGACATTTGGGTTATGGTAAAAAGTATTTTCTTTTTCATTACTTTATAGATAATTTGTAATTTTGTTTTGATTTCCTCTGTATATGGTTTTTAGTCACCCTTACATTATTTATTTTCAAATTTATTGAATTAGGAGAATGCGGTTTTTAGAATCTGTCACGGTTTTCTTTGTGGTCAAGTATGAGTGATTTTTGTAAATATTCTATGGGTACCCCCCAAAATGTTCTGTTGTTTGTTTGAGGGATATATGATTCTATACAGAGCTATTACTTCAAGTTTATTGATTGTATTATTCAATTCCTATGTCATCCCATATTTGTTATATACCAGATGTGTCTAATTCTGAAATAAAGTACTGAACTCTTCTGCTATAAGTGCATTTTATCCAATTCTTCTTGTACTTCCTATAATTTTTTGCCTTTTGTGCTATTATTTTGTTTGAATTATACACTTATCAAAAGCTGAGAAATAACAGAAGTAAAGCCAATGAATCACTGAAGTAGTAGTTAGTAAAAGTTTATTGTGCACATACCAAAGAAACATTTCGTAAAATGGGAGCACTTAAACCAAAATATGAAGTGAGGCTCAGGGGTATACTGTTAAAAAGCAGCTTATGTAGTGAGAAAGCAGTGACTGTTTATTCTTCACAGCAATTGGTTATAATATTAGAATCTTCTTTTTTAAAAAAAGATTTTATTTATTTATTTGAGAGAGAGAGAGTGAATGAGATAGAGAGCACAAGCAGGGGAAGGGGCAGGGGGAGAGAGAGAAGCAGGTCCCCGCTGAGCAGGGAGCCCGATGCGGGGCTCAATCGCATGACCCTGGGATCATGACCTGAGCCAAAGGCAGACGCCCAACCAACTAAGCCACCCAGGCGTCCCCAGAATCTTCTTACATGATATGGAATTGATCCGTGGTTAATCCACCCTGACAAACAGTTCAAGTTTTGCTTATGATTTCCAGAGGCATAAGCAAGAAATGACCCAGGTCAAGTTAGTGTTGCAAAATAAGCTAAATTAACCTTTGTTTGTATGATTAACCTGGTTTTGTCTGCTCAGGGGATTTTCAAAGCTGGTCTTTGTTTTTTAACAGTTTACACATTGCTTAGCCTATGATTATCTACATAGATATATTTTATATATCTAGATCTGTCTTTATATTGATCTATTTATTTTAAATTTTGTTACTACCATTTCCTTCCTTCTTTATCTTCTTGGACTCTTTTATCTGGTTAGAGCCTCTTCTTAAGGATTTTTAGTGGGAAAATATGGGTGTTACTCCCTGTCGTCTTACATATCTGCGAGTTTCTTTCACTGTGGCAACTGAATTAGGTCTTGGCTGGTCATGGAGTTCTGGAGGCGCAGTCCTTTGCTATCGGAAGTCTGCAGATGTTATTCCATTCACTTAGCTGCTGGTGAGGTGGAGGAGAGGTCTGATTATGTTTTCTTTATCATAAGGCAACTTTCTATGTGGAAGCTTATAAAAAAAATTGTCCCCCTAGAGTTCAAACATTTTACCAGGATGTTCCTGTGTGTGTGTGTGTGTGTGTGTGTGTGTGTGTGTGTGTGTGTGTGTGTGTGTGTTTTCATCAGTTCAGCCTGGAACTTGCAGATTCCATTCAATCTCTAGACTCAGGTATTTCTTGGTCTAAGAAAAATTTCTCCTTTTACATGTTTAATTATTCCTCCATATGTACCTTTTTCTCCATCCAGATTTCCTAGATTATATATTAAGTCTCTGGGATCTATCCTCAAATCTCTCATCTTCTCTCTCACGATTTCAGTCACTTTTTATCTTTGCTCTGTGCTTTGAGATATTTTCTCCATTTGACCTTCTAGCCCACTAATTTAGGTCTCAACGGAAATCATTCTCTCCTTTCATTTAGGCACAGTATTGTTAAAAAATCTTTTCTTTTTTTCTTCCATTTCCCATTGCCTCCCTCCCTCCTTTTCTTCCTCCCCTCTGGCTCCCTCCCTCTCTTCTCTCTCTTTCTCTCTCTCTTCTTAGTGCCACAGGTTTTTCTTTCTTCTTGCACGTGTATCTTCTTGGTATTTCTTTTGTCTGTTCTGATTGATCTTCCTCTCTGCTACTGAGTCTCTTTGGTTATATTGTTATTTCCTTTGTTGACTCAGTGGGGCTCAGATCTGGTTGTGGAGGATCTTAAGAAGCAGCCATCATAGATAGGGTGGATGTGCGTTTTCTCTCTTTGAGCTCATTGTATAGAGATAAACTGTTCATAAGACGTTTACTGAGACGGGGAGGAAGATACCTTTCTCCCTGTCTTTATGGATTCTCTCAGCCTCAGGGGCAGGAAAGACAGCTCACCGTTCAGTTCCTTCTTGTCTTTTGGGGACCAGAAAAAAGCCAAACATCCATGTAGGGCTGAAATCAACTTTTAACCTTAGGATCCAGAAGATCTTAGAGAGCCAAGTTTCTCCCGGATTTATTGGTTTGTTTTTGTCCTGAGCACTTCCAATGATGGTCTGTCTTGTCGTCTTGGATGGGGGAATCCCGGCACCCTCCCTCCCCTCCAGAACTCATACAGTGCCCACAGCCTCACATTTATTCATACACCCGTAGGTCTTAGCTGCCCTTTGACAAAAGATTACAGTTGCTAGTTGGAGAGAGAGCAACTGTACTCAAACTGCCATCTTCTTGGTGTTCTGGTCCTCAATTACTTAGTAAGCTCTTAGACGGCATGAGTTCCTCTTGACCTCCATGTCTAACTCTGTGACCTACACATCATTGTTATAATGAAGGTGGAGAAGGAAAAATGAGAGGAAGAAAAGGAGGGACAGGGGAATCAGAGAATGAAGAGGAAGAAAAGGAAGGAAAGCAAGACACCAGTGCCAAAAACCTTTAGTGATGCAGCTATCTTTTGAAGACTGGTTCTTAGTACCAAGGGATTTCCTTAAATCAGTGTGTGCATCTAACGACCTTTTTACTTCCCTAACTGCCTAATTTTATGAGGCATGCACCCATGGGCCCATATTTCTGGATCTGTTAGTATATGAAGGATTGCCTAATCTTGCCCTTATGTACGGTTGCATAAAGAAAAGAGATTCAATGCTAGCTATCTGGGGCTAAAGGGCACACACAGGAAAATGACCCTTATTAGGGTAATAGGCTTATTAATGATAAGCAGATCCCTTCAAATCCTGCTCTGAGGAAAGAAACATCTGCTTTATGTCAAATCTACTTCTTGGTAGATTTGCTGTAATGATGGCTTTGGCATTGCATCTTCCAAAGGATGGAAAAAAAAAAACAAAACCAATCCTATCACACAGTAAGCCCAGCACTGCCTGCAGGATCACCTAGCAGCTCATTTATTCCTCTCTGGGCCACATGGTCAGGTGAATGTGACAGACACATTTTGCTCTCTGCATCCAGTGATCAAACTTCAATCTTTGGGTGTGCAGATGTGTATATTTGCATGCGTGCCTGTGTGTGTATGTGCATGTAGGATTGTACAAGGATTTGGGCTTATCTGAATATAAATACTGATTTGACCCAATTCAAGTGCCTCTCCTTTTTTTTTTAAGATTTTATTTATTTATTTCTTTGACACACAGAGAGAGAATGAGAGACAGCATGAGAGGGGAGAGGGTCAGAGGGAGAAGCAGACTCGCCGCTGAGCAGGGAGCCCGATGCGGGACTCAATCCCAGGACTCCAGGATCATGACCTGAGCCAGAGGCAGTTGCTTAACCAACTGAACCACCCAGGCGCCCCTCAAGTTCTTCTCCTTAACAGCACCTTGAAGAGATGATAATACCTGAGAATTCATAAGGATAACCAAAAATAATGTAAAAGAGTGAATCTTCTCTTCGGGATAAGTTTACAACAATTAACATGTACATACATGTATGTAGCAACTTACAAATAATATTACATAACTTCACTGTGATTCAACCTTCCTTACTGGGGCATCCATGAAACACTCAGCCAGGAGTGGTCTGGAAGCATCTTGTCCTGTTTTCCTCCTCCTAGATACATCAATTCCTGTACTTACACTAGTCTGGCGGCTTCTTAGTGTCAATGTTGAAAACTTCACTGTGAAGAATTCTCTTTTCTCAGCTTACCACAGCTTGATGTCTAGTTCTTATATTATTGGACTTATGTCTCAACTGGATAGAGCTGTGATCTTGTTGTTTTCTCATTTTTCTCTTCCTAATAGGTGTTGCACAAACACAAGGTAGGGACTGTTGGAAGGGTGACTCACTGGCTTTTAGAGCAGTGGGAGGAATTTTGGATTGGAAGAAAGGACAGAAAAAAGTGCTGAGAGGAAGGAAGCAGTGACATTTTGGAGCCAGAGGTACAAAAACTGCATCATGGGTAGCGTGCATGTACACGGGTGCCTGTATGTGCATACACGCATGCACACACACTTACAGACGTGTATGATTAGTGTCCCTCTGCCCCTATGCTGACATGATTTAAAAGTCACCTCCATATCTAATCTGGCCAGTACACATCACAAGAACCTTAAGGAATACTTCCTCTAAGGTTGTTAAGCTTCACAATTGCTAAAGAAGTAAAATCTTCTCTGAGGTATTTAAAGATAAGCTGGGTTCTCACCCTGAGAGTTGAATTGTCCTCTTGTGTAAAGTGGTGTGATGGTGAATTCTCACACTCTCACTGCTACATCTTTGGTTCTGCCATTACTTAGAACCAGAGAGAAATTCCTAGAGCAAGCCAGAGCTAAAAATTAATTATAATTTATGCCACAGCCTAAGTCATATGCGCCTGGTATTCCTCTGATTCCTTCTTATCCATGAGTCAGTTGCACACATGCCTTTTTTGTATGACATGCTGCCCTCTGCAGAAATAAAAAAGGTTGTTTCCAAGCTGCCCATTGACATGTCATCCACTACAACAAACCCTTGTTAAGTTACATAAAGGGTAGAATTTTAATTGCCAGATTCAGGGGTCAAGTTCTCATTACTACCTCTGCCTCTGGCTGCATGTGCATTGGCCTAGGAGGAAAGATGAAAAGACCTAAACAGAGATGATTCAAAAGGGTCTAGGGAGTGATGCAAGAACTTACAAATATTTGAGAGCTACCAAAACAGAAAGGAGTTTTAAGCACAGATAACTGTGGACTTAAAATCAGGAAGAGCCTCGGAGACCACTGTCAAGGTTACCAGAGGTTAAAATTAACAATGACAAACTTCTAAAATTGTAGCTTTATAGCTATAACATAAGCTTAATTTCCAAGTTAAACTTATTTCATGTTTATTTAGTTCAGCTTTTTTTTTTTTTAGCTCAGCTTTTAAAACACCCAAAGCAACATTTTATACCCAGTCTTTATTTGTAGGAAGAAAATACTCATAATAACATTTTAAGAATATTTTCTTTTCCATGAGTTTCCATGGCTTCATGAATAAGTTTACTTTTCCATTTAAATCTTCCATATTTACAAAGATCTTAAGAGTGCCTTATTATTCCGATTTAAGCAGTAAAATAATCATACGGTCTCATAGCTAGATCTAAAAGAAACTGCAGTTGAAATTGTGCATAGTGCTTATAAAAATGTGTAGTTGAGTTGAACTTACTTTCCTAACATGGAATCTATGTTTATGGGTTGCCTATAGTGTTTTCCTCTGGGCAGATGTCTACATTTTCTTATCTTTCCTGGTAATGTCAACCTGTTCCTCACTGCTGCTTAGGATGTTAGCCAGGTGTTTATCTGTGGTCAAAAGAAGCAGTACACAACTTGCTAAGTTTTTCCTCACCCATGGAAAGGTTATCTCTTGCCTTGTGGCTGTAACCTGAAATATGTGACCAAGCCATACTTCGATGAATTTTTCTGATAAAGTTGATCTGTTTGCTGCTTTTGTGTTCCATGATTCAGCAGACATTCTGATGTAGTCGAAGCTGGCTTCAATATGACCAATCTACTTGAACATACCGTCTTATATCCTCCAAGCACTTTCAGTTCAGAAAAGAAAGTGACTGAGAAGGAGAAGCAAAGAACATTAGATTAGCAGTCAGTGCCTGGTCTAAAGTAAATGTTCAATTAAAACACACACACACACACACACACACACACACACACACAATGGATTCTAGCCCCGGCTCTGTCACTATTTATCTAAGAGAACTTGGGCACCTCACTTCATCACTTTGGGCCCATTTCTTCATCTGTTAAAAACCAGTCCACTGACATCAAGTTACCATGATGGGACTTTCACTTGAGAATTATCATCTTTGCTGGGCGACTGAGTCACCTACAACTTGGGAGCTTCCACAACTATTGATGCCCAAACTCCATCTCTAGAGATCAGGTTTCAGTTGGTCT
Organism: Eumetopias jubatus; assembly: GCF_037043125.1. NCBI lineage: Eukaryota > Metazoa > Chordata > Mammalia > Carnivora > Otariidae > Eumetopias > Eumetopias jubatus. The sequence continues at coordinate 64,883,763 of NW_028274807.1, forward strand.
GGAGATGGGGATCCGTGCATTTGTTTGAAAGCCCCCATGATGATTCTAATGTGCAACCAGAATGAGGAACAGCTGCCCAGAAGAAAGCTTTCTAGCATCTTCTTCCTCCCTGTGGGAGAAAGACTAATTCATCTCCTCAGATGGCCAAAGTCTGAAGATAATTGTTCCAGCTTTCTCTTTTGGGCAGCACTACAGGGTTTACAATTTGACCTGACCTCCTTTGGACCTACGGTGTGTTATGGTCAGCCTTGTGGAATGCCACCCAGGGGTGCACAGCCCCTGCAGGAGAAGTCTGTGGTTTTCGTTGGTTACATTCAATTTAAGGAGAATATAAGAAGCCCAATTATGATAAAGCTGGTATTTAGATCCCTCTCTCAAGTCTATGTCAATTTATTAATTTTAAACTCAGAAGAGGGAAAACATACCGACAAACTTTACCAAATCTAGTCCTAACTCAATTGTCATGAGGATTAAATGAAGTAGGTTCTTGAATGTGCTTTGTAAACAGTAACAAGCTACCCAGATATTTACTCCTATCTCCAGTTTCCTGCCAGCTCTAAAATTCTGAATACGCTGAGAGGTAATGCAGAGAGCACCACTTTGGTGCTGATTGCCAAGTTAAAATGCAGTACTAATACTGTTACTGATTTGTCACAGAACACATTATTAAAGCAAGCAAGCAGGACGCTACAGTGGGTGAGAGTGAGGTGGGAATCCAGAGGCTATAGCATTCAGGACTCAGACGTTTGGAATCCTGGGCAAGTCTCTCTGAGCTTAAATTTTTTCATCTCAAACAAGTGAGTTAATTTCAGACCTTGAAAGTTTCTTCTAGCTCTAACATTCTCGAGAACGCTGAAGGAATTGCTTATGAAGTGGACAGTGACCGCTGTGACGGATAGGACACGTCTGAGTCTCACCGTCCCCCGGGGTGTTCGGGCTTCCTATTTGGTATCTACAATTAGAGAAGCCATTAAAGAAAAATTTTCGTCTGACACTTATTCTAAGAACATCCCCAACTGGGCAGGTTAGGGAGCTTTATCCTCAAGACAGGAAAGAGATCAGAGTTACACCTGATGTTTTTCTCTTGTGCCCTTCTATTTCTGAGCCTCTCTGCACCAAGGAGTCCTCCTATATACTAACCAGGGAAGTGTTACGCTTTTTCCCTGTCAGCAAATTTGAAACACGACCTGTTTTGCAGTGTGTCTTTCCTACCTATTCTGCTTACCTCACTCAACTCACAACCAGCCACAATTCTTCCAAATTTTGGAATCTAGAAGAATGTCAGGTGTTATAGGGTCACCAACATAATGGCATTAAAGAATAATACTAAGTACTATATTAATGTGCTCAGTCAGTACGACTCTGTGTTACAGCTGTTTGATTCCAGATTAAACACAATTAAGTACCTGACCTTCATTAGCAAAATGACCTCACCAACTTCTTACTTGAGCATGCATCCATAAGTCTGTTAAGACTGTGGAAGCAGAAGAAACTATGGTAGAAAGGGACCTAGTCTAATTCATCTTTTACCCTTTGAATCTAGCAAGACAGTAAAGGCTAATGCATGCCTAATGTATGTATTCATGTATTGAAGAAATTCAAACAGATGAGCAGTGGTACAGCAAGTAATCAGGCCAATACCAACATTTTAAGGATTTTAGATTTTCTTAAAGTAAATTCAATTCAGTTAAAATACTGTTACTTTTCAGAATACAGACTCAAATTCCAAGAAAGCACTTTTAATAAAATAAGGCACAATGTTTAATAAGGCAAAATTCACACAGAGGGTTAATATAACATCACATTTTCTTGTGTGTCCTGTGGGAAAAAAGGAGGTATAGAATTGAAGTAGCTTAAATATTTTTTTAGAGCATTTACCATTACAAAGTAATATATAAATTTGATGCACTTAAGTATTTCTTGTCCTGAAAAGAAAATTTAATTGTTGAGTCACATTGAATTACATTTATTGTTATCATTAAGTTTTAAGTATCTAGATACTTATATAGATATTCCTAATTCACAAGACTTCAAATACATAAAACTAAGGAATAAGACAATGAAATTTAGTAATTTGACTAAAGTAAAAGTACATATATTTTTAATATCCTTTGTCAATACTTTAAAGTCCCAAACTTTATAAAAAGTTAAAATACTGGTAACTTAAAATATTTCTCCCATAATATTTTTGTTTCTCATGAAAACAAGTGGGCTCAGAAATGCAACAAACACCAATTACAGGCACACAGGGCTCTCCTTGATTGTACTGTTGTAAAGTGATTGTTGAAGTGAATATTCCTTTTCAATAACATACATCAATGCCAACCGTTTAAGAAAGGATTCTCTTAAAACATCAGTTGTAGACATAAGAATTAACCAATTTAGTAATATTTTTGTACCAGCAATAGCACTTTCAATCTTATCCCAATTTCTTCTAACCACACTCGGAATAAAACAGTTTTATCCAATTTATTCACAGCCAAAGAAAGTAAGTTCTGGTAAATGCACTTAATCTAACCATGGCTTTCTGGTACAACGGTATATACATAACCTCCATTAAACTCATAAATTTTAATATTTACTAGATTGTATACTATACCTTAGGATAAATTGAGACTGACAAATCTGAGGTAAAAGTCTAGTAGCACCCAAATCAGTATTACCCTGTGACTGTTCAATGTTTGTTGTTAGTGAACTATTATTTTCTACATCAATTCTTAGCAAATATGGACCAAGGAATGATAGAAAAAATGGAGATATTTACAAGTAAAATGTTAAAACATAGCCCCTTGCAGGCTAGTGTTACAAAGAAACCACTCACAAAATATCCTAGGCCTCACAGCAATAGTATCTTTATGTCATGCTATTAATATGAAGTTGGTTGGGAACGGCTGTCATCCCTTAGTGGTAGCAGATACATTTTCTTTATAATATAAAAAAGAATATACCTTCTCACTGATTTTATCTCAGGGGACTCTGATCCTTATGGCTTGACCTTCTCTGATAGTATGCATGATTGGGATTCCCTCTACAAAAGCCCTAGACTCATAGACATTAGGCCCTGTTTTAGGGGAAGGAATCCCTCAGGTCACTCACATTCTTTCTCCCTAGAGTCAAATGCAAAGGGTCATTACCCGTCACAAACAACTTACTAAATGACACAGTTCCCCAGACTTTGGGTCTACAGTGGAGGTTTTAAGGCACACCTTTCTGAGAATAAATGAAGATACTGCTGCCTTTAAAAAGATCACGACTATCATGAAAATACAAAAGTGGATGCTATTAAATTTATCAAATTAATGTTATAAGAGAAGAGTGCTTAATACAGAAACAGTGACAGTCAAGTACTTTTCTATACAGAGGGAATCGGAACTATGCATCCCAGATCATGTTGCCTAAAAACATGCACATCAGCCTTTCCTGTTAACATCCAGCACAACTTAAAAGCTGATTATTTTGGACTAAAGAGGGAGTAATATTTACACTAACATAATAAAATATCTACTTTGGGTAAGAAGAGAGGGGATCATTTAAGTAAAAATTAGGTATTTCTAGATAAATGAAGCTTAACTAATTATATACACATTCTATAACTGTTTTGCCTACAAAGGGTCTTATGTAGAATAACTTTTTATACAAATAAATACTGCTAAAATGCTTTAAAAGATCAAACTTTATTTGCACTAATTATTTGCTTAATATTTTTTTCTTTTTTACATAGTGACAAGGTAAACATTAACCAACGCTGTACCACAAATTCCAGGTGAATGAGGTATTAATTTCTCCCTTTGGAAAGAGCAAGGTTGGCTGTAAGAAAATCCTATTTATTCGCTGGCCCATCATTATGGAGGGATGTGGATAATCTTCCAGTAGCAGAAACCAAAGAAATTTAGTGATAAAGGCTTTCAGATGGCAAACAGGCCTCAGGATTTTAAAACAATTCACTATTACTTTAAAGAACTTTCTTAGCTCAGGGATATCCCTGGGTGTCTGGTGACTCCTCTTCCCTGCCCTTTGTTATTTTTAAAGATTTCTTTCATTTAATACTCCAGCAATCAGCCTTTTCCTTCTCTTCCTTTGGTTAAATTGGTATTTACGATGTTTGGTAGAATTGGTCTGCAGTATTACACTGCACTAGTATGGACTGTCTTTAACTTTTATTTACACTGACATAAAAATTTCTCGAATTTGAGGTACAATTTACAATGCATCTTTACTTGTACGTTTGGTAATTTAAAGTTCCAGATGTAAGAATTTCAGAATAAGAGACTCCTCTGGCACACATTTAGAAGTGAAATATGAACTAACCTTCAGATCTACCTCTGGTATTCAAATACAAGGAATCCTAAACACCTTGACTAGCTTGTCCTTAGGTCGGCCAATCCCTGGCACCATGGAAGCAAAATATTGTATCAGCTAATCTTATTTCCTAAACTCCTAGGACTATTCAAACTGAGTTGGTGACACTGAGAATTGGATTCTAGGAACAAAGATTACTAAGAATGTTCAATGTACCCATTTCCATTTCAAATATTAACACTGAAGAATTCCATTCTAAACACATTAATGCTGTGGGTTAAGTAGTTTTACCCAGAGAAGTTCTGGTCACTGAAATTGTCCAACTGGAGCAATATCAAAAACTTATTTCATTATGAAAATTAGTGTAGATTCTTAAGTCTCAAAAATAAAGTTTATTAACTAGTTTAAACACAAACATATGACTTAGCAACTAAAGAGATAGACTATCATTTCAAATACATAGTCAGCGACATGATTTAGGAGTTGATTACCTGGTTTCTAAATTATCAAGTCCCTTCTATCTCATCTTCTGGCTAATTTCTACAATCACCAGTTATAAAAAAAAAAAAAGGGAAGGTAGAGAAGAGAAACAGGGAAAATCTTAGAAATTATTAGCAGCTCTTATAAAAGTTTAGGTCAAAGATTAAAAAAAAGAACTGACAACTGAAATGCAAATTTCAGTAAAAGTCACTAAAGCCAGTTGCACACTGATCTTAGATTTTGAAATGTACATGAATAACAGTTATTATATATTATGGTATATATCTGCATATATAGCAAGGCCAGCAACTGTTTCTGGTTGGACCTGTTTACATCTGTGAAAGATCAATTAGTATACTTTCTTTCTGGGAAGCCAGGAAGTACTTAATTGTACTTACATACCTACCAATTTATTTTAAAAAGACTAACTCTTGGAAGATTACCCAAGCTGGTAATGGATTAGGAAGTAAACTGAGGCATTTAAGCCAGAAAAATTTGGTCCTATCAATTTGGGTATTTTCCTATGAATACATTATTTTCTATGAAAATATGTTATGTATTGATATTAACTAAGTCAGGTACAAAACACTTTGGGCTTCTCACTTAGGCACTGCCTAAGTTATCTTTATCTTTCATAATTTCATACGTAGCCTGCTGTGGCTCAAATGGAGAAGTGAACAAAGACTCTACATTACTTCCATTTTATGATCTAATCACCCATGTACTACTTTGTTAGGCAGCAGAAACATACTAGATTACTTCTACAGACATAGAAAACTTCTGAGTCAAAAGGAAAACATATTGTTACATTATAACAAGGTGAAGGGATTCACTCTATAGCAGCGTTTCACAACTGCAGTCATGAAACTCCATGATGTTTCATGAATAACACATAATAAATCTGAACTATCCTAGAATATATTTTCTTCTAAAGTAAAAAATAATACACAAGACAAAAACCTAACATATGTACATTATTATTATTATACAACAATCTGCTTTTAAGAAATGGTGTGCCCCAGTTGTGAATGTCAGGAAGCCAGAAGGGAGATCCTGATATTCTAATGCGTTTCTGACCTACATATTATTGTATAGGTAACATTTATCAATAAAACATCATTTTATTATTGGTTATCTAATGACTGCTAGTATGTGTTGTATATTTTATAATATCAACTTATAATTGTACTATTCAATTTTTATTGCAAATTAACTAGTTAATAAAAATTTGGTCATTTCTAATAGCAATTAATTTGTGAAACATTTTTCTGCTACACTTTAGGGATATATTTAACAAATTCCTTATGTTATCAATACATTACTTTCAAAAAGTATTCCATAGTTAAACTAGTTTTGGAAATTATTCTATTTCACACAATTTAAAGACTGCTTTAAAGTCTTTACACAAATGATGGCTGCCCACAACTTTATTTGGCTTGTAATGGTTTTCTAGTTTTTTTTTTAAATGTACAGAAAGTTACAGTTCAGTACACACAGGCAAAGGAGTCAGACATGACTTAAAAATTTTTAAATCATTTTCCCACTCCTTTAATGCAAGATACAAAGAAGCTTTCTAAGCTTACATCTCTTTTCTGTCAAAAGAAACTGGACAGATTTTTAAATCAAAAGCTATTATTCTGTCTTACAATGAAAAGATTAATCAAGACTGTTGCTTCCCAGTAAGTGTAAAAGTGATTTCCTTACAAGGGGATCACTTCATGTTTAAACAAAAAATTCAAGTTAAGGTGGCATGAGCTCTTATGTCAGATATACAGCTGTTTACCTAGTTCTGTTAAAGCATATTTTAAAGTGTTCTGCATAGTATGTCAGGTTATATAGGCTGCTCTGGCATCATTCCATGAATAAATTTCTAAAATCTTGCTAGGATTAAGGCACTACAATAGTCATTGCTGGATTACAGAAAGGAAACAGCAATCATATAGAACAAAAGAGCAGAGATGAAGAGTTTTAAAATCCCACATAGAAGTTATATCCCTTACTTTACCAGTTAGTAGGTCAGAAAGGGTTAGGTCCTATGTAACCCATCTGTGAGCTTATCTGAATAGCTCTGTAATCTAGACAAATGGCAGTACAGGAAGAGAGGGCTAATTCTGTTAAGGTATAGTGTTCAGTCTAAACCCAAGGACAATTCTGGTAATAATTAGAGCTCTGATCATTTCTTTCTTCATCTCGTCACAAGTTATACCACTCATGGTTTATTATAGCACTGCTCTTCAGAATGCTCCATTGTGCTGTGTGATTCATGCAAAACTTGCGTGAAAATTGCAAACAATCAGTTAAATCTGAAACCATCATTCAGAGTGATTTATATTCAAAGAATCCAAACATGGAACTGGACTCATTCCTGCTGAATGGGAAGATGAAATGCAAAATCTTTTTCATCATCTCCAACTCTTTCATGGACATTCAAGATGAAGATATGGTTTCTAGTGACGGTTTCTAGTGAACTTCAAAGTCTGTTTTCTTTTCTAATCACCTTTGCCCAGTTCTTTTAATGTTTCATACAACCCTGCATTCGTTTCAACCAAGAAGAACTTTCTGCATTCTGTGTGCAGCAACACTAGCTTCGTCCTCCGAGTCAGATTCACTCTGGGATGTGGAGCTGTGAGAGGCGGAACTGCAAGGGGAAGAACATTCTGGGGAGCATAAGTAGTGCATCAGTGGGAGGCGGTACTTCCCACAGAAGTCCACAAATTTAATTTGTCTGACACAGCAGTCAAAGTAGACTCCTGGAGAGAAGAAGGAATTAAGTACAAAATAATCATTACAAAGCAAAGAGCCATTTATTTTTCAACTCCTTCTCCAGCATTCTGAAGAAAAGTCATATACAGTCTTCTTTTCTGTGAATTTTAAGTAGAAGCAACAGTTACTTCTATAGCTATTTACAGAAATACTAGAAGGCCTAGATGGCAATTTGGCTACTAAGAGAAGGCCAGATAAGATTTATCTTAAAGGGAGCTGGCATTAAAAGGATACTGTTTACTTAGCTTGTTTTCTCTGGGTAACTTAGTGGACAATGGCTGATGGAGAAATTACAGTGTTTAGTATAGTTCTTCCACCATCCTCCAAGCTACTCCTTGGTACTACCCTACAGTCAAGAAGCTTAAAAAAATCCCCCAAGGGGCGCCTGGGTGGCTCAGCTGGTTAAGCGACTGCCCTCGGCTCAGGTCATGATCCCGGGGGAGTCTGCTTATCCCTCTCCATCTGCCCCTCCCCACCGCTCGTGCTCTCATGCTCTCTCTCAAATCAATAAAATCTTAAAAAAAACCCACAAAACTCCTTTAATGATCTTAAAAGATTAGTTGTTACACACAAAATTTGCAGAAAAGAGATCACTTTTGGTATTTTGTTCTTATATACTGGGAAGGGAAAATTAAAAGGAACAAAATACCATCTTACGTTTCCACAGGCTCTAAATCTACAGGTTTCAAAGCTGTTTCATGAATGATCTCACTTGATTCTCACATAATTATATATTGTTAGGTAGACTGAAAGAGTATTCACCTTTTTTGATTCCTAATTTAGTGCTCCTGAGCTGGGCCCTTCAGCTAAGTAAAACTAGAGCTACAGCTGAGAGGAAAGCGGAGGTCACTGTGGCTCAGGGTTTGGTATAACTGGAACACCCACAACTCTGGGTCCCGTCACCCTTCTGCAGAGCCATCTCAACCTCTATACTCTAAGATTCCTCCAGCACCGACTACTCTATGTGTATCACATAAGACTCTAAACTAAGAAGATGTGGTTCAAGCAAAGGAGTAACAATGATTTCTATTTATCTTTTCCCCCCACTAACTTTCTAATTTTCTGATCCTGTAGTCAGTATAATTCATATTTTAAAAAGGGGATTGGGGCGCCTGGGTGGCTCAGTCGTTAAGCGTCTGCCTTCGGCTCAGGTCATGATCCCAGGGTCCTGGGATCGAGCCCCGCGTCGGGCTCCCTGCTCTGCGGGAGGCCTCCTTCTCCCTCTCCCACTCCCCCTGCTTATGTTTCCTCTCTCACTATGTCTCTCTCTGTCAAATAAATAAAATCTTAAAAAAAAAAAATAAAAATAAAAAGGGGATTTCATGGTATGTTACTTTGAACAATTTAGGAAAGTATATAAATTCAATAAACGGGTCAATCAATACTGATAGTAAATCCCCCAAAATGTGTTAGCATCCTAAAAGGAAGAAATAAAATAAAGCATTATAGAGTTACCATGAGCTAAAACAGTACAATACTACCTTGTCATTTCTATGATCTCAGATTCTACAAAGACAAAAAATCTCTCAAAATATAAATTTACTTTTGCTGGAGCACCCAAGTGGCTCCGTTGGTTAAGATTTCGACTCTGGTTATGGCTCAGGTGGTGATCTCAGGGGTCGTGAGATCGAGCCCATGCCCCACCCCACCTCGGGCTCTGTGCTCAGTGGGGAGTCTGCTTCAAGATTCTCTCCCTCTGCCCCTCCCCCAACTTACACACTCAAGCTCTCTCTCTAAAATAAATAAGTAAATCTTAAAAAAAAATAAATCTACTTTTGCTTAACTCAGTGTTCAATAGCTAATGAGTCTGAGGGGGAAAACATTACTGGTTCAATTTTTGTATAATCTCGATTTTTAAACTAATAATTTTTGAAGTATATTTGTTTCTAAGATAACATATCAGTATACTAAAAAAGTCATTAAAAAAGCATTTAAAAGAGAAAAGAGAATTCTTGTAGAGGTCCATTTTTAGAATTCAAAGAAGAGATCAGACATAGATTATTATGCTATAAGGCCTAGTGTGAATGCTATCCCTCACCACTGTTAAAGCCAACTTGGGGGATGCCTGGGTGGTTGACTAAAGTCAGTTAAGCGTCTGCTTTCAGCTCAGGTCATGATCCCAGGGTCCTGGGATCAAGTCCCACATCAGGCTCCTTGCTTGAGGAGGAGCCTGCTTCTCCCCCTGCTTGTGCACATTCTCTCTCTGTCAAATAAATAAAGAAAACTTCCAAAAAAAAAAAAAAGCCAACTTGGGAAAGGAGAGCTACAGAGAAGAGCTTAAGCACTTCTAATCTGGCACAGCACAGGACCTTCCATTTCTAAGAGTGAGTGGCAAGAAATGGCCTAGAGGGTCATCTTTTTTAAACCAAGAGTGTCTTTTTTATTTTTTAATATTTGAAAAATTTAAATCATTTTCTCTCTTTTAACCTTTAAACAGTTTTAAGACACGATGGGAGTTCCAGGGAAAATCTCATCTGGCTCTGATCATCATGATGTAGCATTTCCTCAGCACCTACATTTCTCCTACAACGGTAAAAACCCTTCTGTACTCCCATGAGATTGGATTTTTAAAAAGCAGTCTTTTATGAGAGAGCCAAAATAAAACGACCTGCTTTCTGTCACCAGATCCCACCCACACACCCTGGCACTTCAGGCCTTCATAACTGGTCCTCAATGTATCTTTTACTCTTCTCTCATGTACTTCCCTAACTGTATATTTGAGCCAAATTATTACTCATCCAGTATTGTGCCCCATACTGTTTTGTCTACAATTTTGCTCTCTCCAACTGAAAAGTTTCCTATCCTCAATCTTACTTACCATATAAAAATCCAACTCATACTTTAAGAATCAGCTCATTTTTTCCAGATCTAATTACATGTATCCTTTCCCTCCTTTGATTTCCAATAGTACTTTGAATTTCTATTTTACTCTGCCTTGCAGTCTATCATTTCTTTAATTCTCTCCAAATGCTATAAACTCAAGACTTTTTTTTTTTTAAAGATTTTATTTATTTGTCTCAGAGAGAGAGAGAGCGCATGCAAGCACAGGCAGGGGGAGCAACAGGCAGAGGGAGAAGCAGACTCCCCGCTGAGCAGGAAGCCTGATGCAGGACTCGATCCCAGGACTCTGGGATCATGACCTGAGCCGAAGGCAGACGATTAACCAACTGAGCCACCCAGGTGTCCCTAAATTCAAGAAATTTTGAACCATGGATTTACAAGAATATAAAAGTCCAGGGTACATTCCAAAATTGGCACATTCAGCCCATTCTCCTACATCCTGAATCATAATCTATAAAAGTACCTGATACTCAGAACAGTGGGTCTAGGAAAACGTCCATCAAATAAATATGAAAAGTGGCTAAACATTTTGGAGACTCTTTTTAAACTGTTAGGACTGTTTATGCTTCCTTTGTGTTTCCTCTTATTTTACCGCCTTATTCTACTATCTTGTGACAGTTCCAAGACACGATGAGACTTTCTGGGTATTTTCCTTCTGTATGAATTGTAAAGCACTAAAAAAAAAAGAAAGGGAGAGGAAGGAGAAATGTCTTACTTTACTGGTAAGAGGGTGAAAGGATAAGGGAAACAGAAAGAGGCTAAATGCCTTTCTCTGAAAGGTGACTAATTAAAAACACTTAGATCATCAAAATAAAAAATAGCTAAATGAGTGGGAAACAGATACACTGAATTAACTTACCTCCACACTTTGGGTTTGGGCAATTGCTGGCTAAACTCAAGTATCTAAGAAGATTCTCAGGAAGATCGTAGGGAGTGTAGGAAATATTTCGAATTTTAATGGTCCGTGCAGCTAATTCCAGGAGAGTTGGAGGGTCATAGGTTAAATCTCTAACAAAACGAACAACTAATGGATTTCCTCGCAAACTCAATTCTTCCAAATGAACAAGGCTGAGGATCTCTCGAGGCAGGTATGTCAGCAAGTTATTGTGAAGACTGAGGGAACGAAGTGAATGCAACCTACAACGAATGCAGTACAAACATCAATGGCAGCGAGCAAGCTAACTACCAAGAAAGCTAAGCGAAGAACTTGATTTCCCCATGAGGATAAGCAATTAAGGCCAACAGAGGTAAAATAAAAAGGAGCTGAAACTAGACTAGAGTGTAGACTTGTAAATATCATGAGATGATATGTGCCCATGGGATCTTAGAGAACGTAGAATAATAATCAGTATTCTGATGTGCTAGCCTAATATAAATGCTAGATTTAAAGATTTTTTAGCATGATTTATCATTCAGATACCTATAAGAAGAAAGATTTAAAATGCAATAGAAATCAAGATCCTTCACATTATGTCATCAGGATAGGAATGTTTCATATCAAATATAAAATCAGTAAAATTCCATAAAACCTGGGGAAATTGATGCCAAATTACTCTATTTTTGATTAAACAGGCTAAACAAATATTTTGAGACATAAACCAGCACATTTAAAAGTAATGTTAAAAATAAGCAACTCAACTCACAGCAAACCTCAGAACTGTAATTCTCATGTATCATTTACTTTGAGAATGCCTAATTCTCTTCTACATATATAAAACATGTGGGATGAATGCAGGACAAAAATTCCTAAGCAAGGATCTCTGTGTATACTTAGCCTGCCTGAAACTACTCACTGTGAAAGCTGAGGAGGCACACTTTGGATTTTGTTGTCACATAATACCAAGTAACTTAGAGAAGGCAGATTTGCTAATTCTGGTGGGATTTCTTTGATGAAGTTTCCTCCGAGATATAAACACTCTAAACTGTAAAAACAAATGAACAAAAACAAAAATGTAAACAAAAATTGGACAAGACATCCCAATGTCTTTATTACAACAAACACATTTCATTTATTCATTCAGCAAATCTTTTACTTAGGATCTGCTATATGCTATACAGGCTCTGGAGAAATAATGCAATCTTTAGAGAGCTTATATTACAGGTAAACAGGTAAGACAGGGTATTGTTAGACCATATTATAATTAAACACAAAACAAGGCCAAAAGTGAGTATAACATGATTAAAATACCAAAATAAGCAGAGCAATCCATAAATGATAGAGGAGTTTAAAAAAAGCAGAGAAGTAAGAAAAGGACACAGTACTTGGGATTGGGAAAGGCTTTGCAAAAGTTTGTAACTTCAGATGGACCATGAAGTTAGTCCATGCAGCTGGGAGGAAATAAGACACTTCAGGTTGGAGGGGAGAGCTTTTATGGGACAATGGACACATCTTTTTTTTTTTTTTTTGACAATGGACACATCTTTTAATACAGAAGGGCAGAGTTCCTACTGAAGAATCCAGAGAAAAGGCTGAAGAAAAGCCGGATTATACGAAGCCTGAATTTTGTGCTGTAGGCACGGATTTGGTACACTTTTAGGCAATGGAAAAAACCACTATCTTTTTCTGAAAAGAATGGAAAAACATGGCTGAACTCTAAATTTCTTCTTTGTTCTTTCTATAGCAAAAGCATTCTTCAGGAGCTATCTAAATAAATTGTGTAAAAATGACGACTATCATGAAATTAAAGCTCCAGATAGTCACCTTATTTTCCATCAAGTTAACAACATATATAGCATATATTGCACCAAAATGTACTGCTACTTTTTGTGGTGTTGACTGTAGAAAGGCTTTCTCCAAAAGATTTTTGCAGGGAGTAGCAGAATCAGTTCTTATAAGACGTATAATTAAAATGTATACATACAGATTTTTTCCATTATAATGTTATTTTTGTCTTCCTGTTAAATCTAATTCAATGGACACTAGCATTCTTTTAAGACACCTTTGAATGTGGGAAAAAATAGCCTACTAAACTATTACCCAAACTTCCAGGGTAAGAATTACCTGGGAGACTTTTAAAGCTACAAATTCTAGGCCCCATCCAGATTCACTAAATCAGAGTTCCAGGGGAAGATTTCAGGATATAAGGTTAAAAGATAGAGTAGGATTAAAAAGGTAAAGCCAAGTTACTCTGCAGGGCTACAGCTAATTATAAATCCACAATTAGCAAATTAAGAGTACTTCTTACCATATAACCCTGGCAACACTTATTATTATTGTTTGCTTTAATTTTTTTTAACTATTTGATTGTGTGAAAAATGATACCATTCTGTTAATTTGCAGTTCTCTAGTTATTAGTGAATTAAGCATCTCTGTATATATTTTTGGTCATTTGTGTATCTTTAGAGAATTGCCTGTTCCTATTCTTTACCCATTTTTCTCACAGGTTTTATGGCTTTCTCTTATTAATTTGTTGGGAACTTTGTTGTTAAATATATGTTCTGCATAACCTTGTTCTTCTGTGGCCTAGAGCATGGTCTTTTTTGTTCACATTTTGCACGTGTAAAATGAATGTGGAGCTACTAGTATTGAACTTATTAACTGCAATTCAAAATTTTTATAGCATCTATTATTTTGCCTTCTTGCTCTGGTGGTTAGTCTTCTACCAGAACCATAGTTTTCCTTCTTCCCTTTATAATTACCAAGTTTTGCTCTTTCCCCTGAAAATATAGAGGCTATAACGCAAATAAATCCTTGCTGAACTGCTCCTTAACTCATATGAAACATTTCTCTTTTTTTCCTTTGAATCCATTTGCCTTAAAAGCTATTTCTTTTCATTATCAATATTGTCTGTCGGTTTTATTTTTGTTCGTATTTATTTCATTTAAACCACCATTCACCAGTATAAGAACTTAAGCCATTTACTTATTCTTGTTATGCCCCAGGTTTTTCCTCTTCAAAATGGAATAATATTATACATCACATAAAGTGCCTAGTTAACAAATATGAACCAGGCATCTACCATGTGCCAGGCACCATTCCAGGGAGCACAGTATAAATAAGACCAAGTTCTTTACCTTATAATCTTGTGAGATAGACAATAAAAATCAGTGAATGTGTATGTATTATGTCCGAGAGCTTTAAGTGTTACCTCCCTAAAAAGGGAGGTAATGAGATGGTTACGGAAGTGAAATTCTAGACAGGGTGGTTAAGAAAGGTTTCTTTTAGATGACATGTGAACAGAGATCAGAATGAAATGAATGAGTACAAATTCCTAAGGTAGAAAATGCTTGGTGTGTTGCCAGTTGTGGGTACATCAGAGTGGTAGATGGGGGGCAGTGGTGGTCAGACAGGTAGGATGGGAAGGCCAGATCACAGAGGGCCTTTTGGGCCTCAGTAAGGATTCTGAATTTTATTCTAAGTAGGAAGGGTTTTGAACAAAGTTGTGTAACTTGACTTACACTTTAGAAAGATCACTGTGGCTACCGTGTGGAAAGTAGCTTGGTAAGTGGTGGGGAGAGGAGAGTACGATGGGAGGAGTGTAAGTAGGATGACTAGACTGGAGCCTAATGGAGTAGTGCAGATGTGAAATGGTAGAGATTTGCTAGTACATCTTCTATCCTATTACTTTTACCTTATTGAGGTATTTCTATTTTAAGTGTAACTCTTATAAGCAGGATGCAACTTGATTTTGTAAGTTTAGACTTGTGTTTTCTATTACCACAGTATATCTAAATATCTTCTTTCTCTTCTGCTCTTTTGTGTTTCATTCAAATTTCCTTTCTTCCCATTCCCCCTCTACTATTTTGAACTGTATGTGCTATTTCTATCTTGCTAGTAGTTACCCCTTGAATTTCCTTTGCTCTCCCTCTCACTCCCAAACACACATCCATGCTCCTTTCTGTCCTTCTCTTCATATCATTTAGAATTAGTTCTACCTTGATTTGAAAATAAATTTAAATTTATTTCCAATTAATAGTTATTCAGATTCATCAATATGTTTTACCAATTTCTTTGTTCACCATTGTTTCTGGAGCTTATTTTTTTATTTTTCTTTTTTTATAACTGAATTTTACTAAAATTAGTTCTCATACCCAAAAATAGGTTGGCCCTAGATAAGCCTGTTTTCAAGCTTTGAAATATAAGCCTGCTAGTAAAGATCTTGCTATTTCTTTTAAAGTCCATTTTTCTTGGAGTATATATTTAACATGTTCTTTCTGCAAAGACCCACGGTTGTTAATCTTTGAATTCTTTGTCTTTAATGTTTGTATCTCTTTCCTTCACTGTTGAGTAACAGCTTGGCTAGGCATAAAATTCTAGGTTGACATTACTTTTCCCTAGCACTAAAAAGATACTATTCTATTATCTTACTACAGCCAGTATTACTACTGTTCCTTTGTAGGTAATCGGTTTTATTAGGAGCTGTTAGGGTCTTTTTCTCTCTATAGTTCTAAAGTTTTACTATGATGTTTCAAGATATTAGTTTAGACTGCTCTTGTGGAAAACTGGTGGTAGAGTCCAATTGTGGAAAATTGTCAGCTACTATTACATCAAACATAGCCTTTCCTACATTTTCTCTATTCTCTTTCTAAAATTCCTACTAAACAGCTGTTTGAACTTCAGGATCAATTTTACATGAAAGAAATCTTTCTTTCATACTCTCCATTTCCTTTTTTTTTTTTTAAAGATTTATTTATTTGAGAAAGAGAGAGAGACAGAGAGAGAGCACACAAGCAGGGAGGGGGCAGAGGGAGAGGGAGCAGATGTCCAGCTGAGCAGGGAGCCTGATGCAGCAGGGCTAGATCCTAGGACTCTGGGTTACGACCTGAGCCACCCAGGTACCCCTGTACTCTCCATTTCATTATCTTTTTGTGCTGCATTCCAGGAGAATGCCTCAGTAAGATATTTTGGCTTAATGATTCATTCATCAGCTGACTTCAGTATACTATTCAGCACACTGAGTTCATAATTACATTTTTTTTTCATTTCTAGGAATTCTAACTGGGGTTTTCATAATTGTTGGTTTTTAACTTTCTTATTCTTGTTTCATTGAAGTTCCTGCCTTTACCTTTCTGAAGTTAGAAAACATACTTAAAGTCCTTTAAAAAGTACCTTATTTGTATTTTCTCAGGTACAATTTCTTTCATTTGTTGAATTTCTGTTATTTCATAATCTCAGACTTCCTTGATATGTAGTGATTTAAAAAGCTAACTTGAATCTAAAGTTTTGTCATTTTATTTTTTTTATTATTTTTTTTTAGATTTTTATTTATTTATTTGAGAGAGAGAATGAGATAGAGAGAGAGAGCATGAGACAGGGGAGGGTCAGAGGGAGAAGCAGACTCCCCGCTGAGCAGGGAGCCCGATGTGGGACTTGATCCTGGGACTCCAGGATCATGACCTGAGCCGAAGCCAGTCGCTTAACCAACTGAGCCACCCAGGCGCCCCTAAAGTTTTGTCATTTTAAAAATATATTGATACTTTTTTCCCATTTCTGATTGTGCAAATCTTTCCAAGATTACATCTCTCTTTTGAATTATAATGCTTAGTAAAAGTGAGCAGACAACTTTAATTCTGATATATTTTTTTCTCTTTCAAAGAATATCTTGTAGCAAAAATCAACTGTTTGGATATAAGACTGAATTCTCCTACACATAAGTACCTGAGCACTGGTTAAAAAAGAAAGAAAGAGTTCCTGAGCAGGATTTTCTGATCTACCAAATATGGTATAAGTTAATGCTTGGTTACTCAGAAATCTCTCTTTTTCAAAGAGGGGAGCTACTAGAATAGAATGGAACAAAAGAGAGTAGAATAGAAAGAACATTTGAAATCCAAATCACAGAAATTATCCTGGAAAAGGAACTATTTTAATGAGAAGACTATCCGGGGAAAAATTTAGCATTCTTGGGAGTCCTTTGATAAAGATTTCAATAGTCAAATAATAAATAACAATTTGCAAGAGAATCAATGATGGAGAAAAGAAAATAAGGTGAAGAAAGGGAAGAGTGATTCTGACAGCAAATTTAAATCTTGTCCTTTCTATTTGTTTAAGTCAAGAACTGAGAGAAATTAGTGTCTGGTTGTCAGTTATGACTCAATGTCTGCTTCTATCAATGCTTTGGAGTGTACACAGAAAGGATACCAAACCTTAGTAGTTACTGTGACTTTATCAGAAAAGTATCTGATGTTCTAAAATATAACTAAGCCCACTATTTCAAAATCATATAAATTCTTTGTGGGTATCATTAATCAGAGTACACAACCAGCATATTAAATTTACACTTTCAGACCTATTTCTCACTTTGAAACTCAACTAAATTCCAAAGTTCTAGGGACTTAAAGCCTTTCAATTATTTGGGTGAACTAAATATCTAAAACACACTCTACTGTTTCCAAAAATGCTTTTGAAAGGAGAAAAGAAACTACTGTTGAATGTTAAGCAAAACTGTAGTGTTTAAAAGTTCTTGTGATGTGTTTTTGTCAACACTGCACTTCTGTTCATCGGGCTTGGAACAATTCTATTTTTTAGTGCTTGACAAACACTGAAACCGAAAACTCATTCACAGAATTCACAGAATTCTTCCTTTCCTTTCTGTATGGCATTAACACACCAACGTTAAATTTGCTTCTTGGAAAGTATCTTGATTCTCCAATCCTTAGGGATACTGAAGTGCGTGCCTTTTCTCTAGCAAGGGCCAATGATCCACTGAAAAAATAGACGAGGCCCTTAGTGCCAATAATTTTAACTAGAGATGTAAGTAGAAAATGTTTTGCTCCTCCACCCAAATAAAAATGACATTAAGAGGGGCGACTGGGTGCTCAGTCCATTAAGCGTCTGCCTTCAGCTCAGGTCATGATCTCAGGGTCCTGGGATCAAGCCCCGCATTAGGCTCCTTGCTCAGTGGGGAGGCTGCTTCTCCCTCTCCCTCTGCCTGCCGCTCCCCCGCCTGTGCTCTCTCTCACTCACTATCTTTCTCTCTGTCAAATAAATAAATCTTTAAAAAAGTGACATTAAGAATAACAAAAATATAAATTCATTCCACATTATGGTTGGTTAAAGAGAGATGGAATTATAGTGAGGCAGCTTTGTACAAGAAGGCAGGAAACAGGAAGAGAAACACAGAAAGGTAAGAACCATACATCTGTGGATAAAGAAAGTTTTCTTGAGGTAACATCCGCATATCGAATCATTTTCAAATACTATCACTCACCACAAGCTTTTAAAGTACATGAACCACATGAGTCTCATTGTCACTATCTGGCTTCAAGCAAGTGACTGATACTAAATCTCAGTGTCCTCATCTGTTAAAAAAAAGGGAGGGGGGTGAATCAGGCCATTGCCCAGGTTGTTTCTATTTCTAAGATTGTATTTCTACATGACTCTTTTAGCCTACACTCAACTAGAATTTCAATTTGAAGCATGGCCTAAATCTTTACTGATTCTTACCAGTAAAGAGATATGGAGCATAAAACTGAAAAATGAAAACACTGACAAAGATCCCACACACAACTGGAGCCAAAGGTACAATGACCAAAAAGCATAGTTTATTGGCTAGAAAATCAGGTAAACCAGAGTTTACCAATCGGTCAAGAGTTTTGACCAATCCTCCTGATCACATATGCAACAGAAGTCAGAAGGATTAGGTTCTAGCCCTATTCTGTCACAGCGGAAAATTCTTGGGTCTGGACTCAGAGATCCCAGAGATCAAATCCAGTTCCACCACTCATTGGCTTTGGGTTCTTATAACTTAACCTCTCAAAGCCTCAGTTTCTTCCTCTCATCTCACATAGGCATTGTGAGAATTAAAAAGGATATTTAGAGTCTCTACTACAGGGCCTACAGCATTGTAAGTACTCAATAAATAGGATTTTTGCCTACCTTTTCCCCCATGTGATGGAAATAATTGCTCTAGGTTTTTCTTAGTATATTAAGAAGACTCAAATGGGAAGGTTGGAATTATGTAACTTCAAAATTAGGAGGAACCAAGGACTGTCAATTTTATGTCTAAATCTCTTTCCAACTTTTCTATTTCTTAATATCTCTCTTAGCATCACACAGGTGTAAGTGACCATCATCTCTCATTGTACTAGAATGACCTCCTTCTAACCAGCCCTCAAAATCTCATCTCTCCACCCTCTCCCCACTCCACTGCTGCACAGCAACAAGGCTGATGTGCTTAAAACTTTCCTATGTGTACTTAGAATAAAATCCAAACTTTACCATGGCCTTCAAGATCCAACATGGCCTGGGACTGGTCCAAGTTTCTATTTGCCAACTTTCACTCTTGGCCACTTTCTCACTATGCTCTAGTACAATGTCCTCCTTTCAAAATGTTGGCCTTCAGTCCCTCTCGCCTTCCGGCTTTTACATGCACTGTTCCTTTTACCTAGACTGGTCCCACCCACCCTTGCCTAGTTAATTCTTATTCTTCCTTCAAAATTCTCAATTCTCCATTCTCAATTCAAATGTTACCTGTTCAAGGACCAAACTAAGTCAGGTCCCTCTGTTATTTCAAGGCACTTCATTTGTCTTCATAGAACTTTTCAAAACTGTAATTAAAAAATGAGGTTTATAATTCATTGTTTAATGTCTCCTATTAGTAGGTTAACTCCATGAAAACAGGACCATGTTTACCACTGCATCCCCAGTACCTAGGACAGTGCCTGACACATGGTGTAAGTACTTCATAAATATGTTGATGAGTCAATGGACATCTTGTCCAAATGCCTTATTTTGCAGATTAGGAAGCTGTGGTCAGGATATGTTAAGTGACCTGCCTAAGGCTGGGACACCAAGAGTTCTTATTCTCAGGTCAGTGTTCTTTTCACTACACTTACCTCTTTCTAGCTCTAATATTCTGTTATCCCAGAAAACTCAATAAAGGATGTGAAAATATTTTACAGATGACAAACATTTTGGTTTTTTTTTTCACTTTGGACAATACACTTGCTTTTGCTCTATTTCTCACACCCCTGCAGAGCACTTTTAGGAGACTTTTGCTATCCTGCCTCTCCGCTTCCTCTCTCCATTTAATTCAACATATATTTACTGAATAATCTAGTGGGTGAGGCAGACCTCTGAACAAGGAATTATAATCAATAAGGTAAATGCAATGGCAGGATGAAAGAGGTACACAGGAAGTACAGTTCAGTCAATAACTGTCCAGGGACCAGTAAAGGAAGAAAACAGACAACCCTGGCAATAGGTTCTGAAGGATGAATAGGAGTTTGCCAGGTGCAGGCAACATTCCAGGCAAAGGGAACTGCACATGAACAGAGGCCCTGCATCCATTCACCACATATTTAGTAAGTGCCATTAAGGTGTTGGTAAACTGCATGACTCACTGAACTTCACAAACAGTGCTAGTATTGCTACAGAGAAAGGACAGCAGGAAATGGAATGGAAAGCAAGGGTTTGGTCAGAGTATCTTGTCTGTCACGCTAAAAGGCATGAAAAACCCCCACAGACGTCAAAGCAAGGAAGTGACCACCTCAGATTGACATTTGTTTGAGTACCTACTCAGTTGGGATCACTCCCCCCACCCCCGGAACCCAAGAAAAAAGAAAAACTGCCTCGAAAATCTACTTAGGGCAAACACAGTCCCAAACGCTGTCACACACGCGATCGTACCGAATCTTCACTTACAACTCGCAGAGATGGCCCGGCAGTGATCACTGCCAAAGAGTTAAAGAGCGAGCCTGGAGGCAGACGGTTGGTTACGTGACAAAAGACCAAGCCTAGCGCTCCGGGGCTCCTGGACACCGCCCGGGGCTTCCCTACTCTGGGGCAGGGCCCCGCTCACCTCTGCAAGTTCTCGATCTCGGCCGGGATGCTCTGCAGTTGGTTGCCGCCCAGGCTGAGGGTCTGCAGCGCGCGCAGCTCCAGCAGCGACGCGGGCACCTCCTGGAAGCAGTTCCCGCTGAGGTTGAGCACCTGGAGGCTGCGGCAGAGCGGCGACTGGGCCAGGCCCTTGGGCAGCGCGCCGGGCCCGCCGAGCCGGTTGTTCTTGGCCAGCAGCGTGCGCAGGCCGCTCAGCGCGAGCAGCTCTGGCCCCAGCGCGGTCAACGCGTTGCCGCTCACGTCCAACAGCTGGAGGTGCGGGAAGCCGCTGCACAACGCCCGCGGCAGCGACACCAGACGGTTATGAGGCAGTAGCAGCCGGAGCAGCGCCTCACGGGCGCCGCGCCGCTCTTCGCCCCGCGCCTCCAGCTCCAACTCCAGAGTCTCCGGAGACACGCTGAGGCGGGCCAAATTCAGTTCGGCCTCCCCCGCCGTGGCCACCGCCGCTCCGGCCTCTTCCATCCCGGCCGCCGCGGGGCGCGTGGCCCCGGAACCGAAGAGCGCCCCGCGCGATCCACAGGCCGGGAGCTCCGCGACGCCCCGGAACCTGAACCGAGGGCTGCGTCGGAAGTGGCGCGGGCGGGCGCTAACCCCGCGCGCCCCAGCCGAGTCACGCGACGCTAGGCGGCGGGGTGCGCGCGCCGCTCGGGGGGCCGGGCTGCGTCTCACGTGGCGCGCGGCACCGAGAAGGGGTGCGGGCGGGGGCAGAGGCCGGGTGGCTGGGAAGTTGTCCTTTGAACCGCGGAGGGTTTGAACAGGGGCGGTTTATAGTCCCTGGAGTCTGGTTTACCTGTCCTCAGAGTGCAGGACTGCCTCGGTAAACAGCCCGAGGACTGTTTGCTTATCTGGCCTTGAAGGTTGGCGCGTCATGGTGCACCGCCCCCTTGGTTCCCAGTTTGGGAGTGGGGCCCCTACTCTGCGGGATTCAGTGAGAACACAGGAATTTAGTGGTGAGTCAGCTTCATTACAGCAAGCCCCAGGAATTTAAAGGCGCGGGATTAACCAAGCCGACTTCAAAGTGCAAAGACAGCTGGACTAGAAATCAGAACCCCTGGATCCTACCTCGGGTTCTGCTATTAAATAAGCCTTGTGTCCTTGGACAAAGAATTTGATTTCAGTTTCTCCATCCGTAGAGCATGGATAATTACTTTCCCTGTTTGCCTGCAGGATTAATTTCTTTTTGAAACCCGATAAAAGTAAGGTATACCAAGTAAAGATGTTTCTACATTTTAGCTGTAGAAGCATTTCTGTGGTTTTTGGTTTAAGTTGTAGTGGCTGGAAATGAATTTGGGAGCCATGGAAGAGGTTCGTTAACTTGAGATAGCTCAAATTAATTGATCAGTTTAAGAACTAAGAAAGCAGTGAGATTTTACTGCAGGTTAAAACTACAATTAACTGGCAAAATCCCGACGCTGGCTTTAATTTAGTACTTCTAATTAACATATTTGCCCTAAGCTCAGTCTTTTCTGAAATTACTTTTCATAATTTTGGAAAGTCATGAGTAGAAATGAGAAAAATATTTAACAATTTTTTACAAACTTTATGCATATAATTGTTCAAAAATTGTATATAATCAATGACATTAAGTTGCCTTTCTCCTAAAAAGAATAAAGTAACTTTTTTTCTTGTCACTCATTTGTGTGAGAAACTTTATTCCTCTTACCTGCTGCCAAATTTTAATTTCTGCCTGAGTTACAGTAAGTAGGAGGACATACTTTGTCATTTTAAATCAGAAATAGAATGTTTTTAAGACTTTTAAGACCAGAAATAGAATGTTTCAAAACCTGTTTCAAAAGGGTCCTCTTAAAAATTAGACTTTGTCTTGGATCAGGATCACATACTGGTAGGAGCCCTCATATGTGAAAATTGCAAATACTTAAAATAATACTTTTATTATATAAAAGTATATAAATAATGCTTTTAAAATGTGCTATGTGTCTGTGATAAAAATTAAGTGACAGGAATTTACTATGAGAAAAAAATGATTTGAATGTGATTCAGAAATAGTTAAGGTTACAAATCAGTGAAATGAAGGGGGAAAGATGGAAATAGCCTCAAATAGTAGAGAATGAAGCTGCCTGATAGAAAGTTTTGAAGAAATGTTCAAAATAATGTAAGAATCCCCTTTTTGCTCATTATAATAAGCCCTATCTCAGCTACCATGGATGCATCTCTCTTCCTTGCAGCCAGATAAATCTAAATTCAGCGGGCCCACTATAGTGGGCCTTGAAACTATCAGGCAGCTTGGAGAGTTCTGAAAACCCTGTGGGAGGTGAAGGAGCATTGGTGGCTTCTTGTCCTTCACAGCGATGGGCTCGGTCTTGTGGCTAGCTGAAGGAGATTTCAGAGACGCAGGGGGAGCACTGGAGAGTGTGAAGGGAAGAGGAGACAGCGAAGTGCATTATCTAGGGAGAGGGATATGGATTTCAGGGAATTGTGAGAGTATATGGCATATTTGTCCACTTATCAAAACTTAACCATCAAGTGACTCTTGGGTCAAACTGACTATATTTCAGGATAAGTCTCTTGATTAGGATGTTATTGAAAAAAGAAGGGACATCAAATGAAGGGCACTTCCTCCTTCAGCCACCCTGCCTACGTTTCCTGGGGGCAGGTACTGTGTCTATTTACCATGACACCCCTCCCTGAGACATAGTATGTGCTCAATAAATAGTAAATGAAATAAATGCATGAATAGGTTTTGGCATACCTGATTAAGATGGCCTTATTGCCCAATTGACTGCAGAAAAACCAGGAAATAAGCTGAGTAGAGAATCCTTTTGCAAACCATACTAGCTGGGAGGCAACATACTGATGTTAAAGCATGGCTTTTATAAGGTCTAGGTTTCAGATCCCACCACTGGAAATCAGATTTCTCTTATTTAATTCTCTTTGAGCTTTGATTATGAAGAATATTA
This sequence comes from Eumetopias jubatus, assembly GCF_037043125.1. Lineage (NCBI taxonomy): Eukaryota > Metazoa > Chordata > Mammalia > Carnivora > Otariidae > Eumetopias > Eumetopias jubatus. The sequence goes on from NW_028274807.1 coordinate 64,907,841, forward strand.
TCTGTTTCATAGAGTCATTATAAGGTTAAATCTAAAGTGCTTACCATAGTACCTAGTTCAAAGTAAATACTCCATGAGTAGTGGCAATTATTATTAGCAATAATAGTAATAGTAGTTATTGTTAAAACTATTATTCTCTCACACTTATTTTATCATGATCAGGGTAAAAAGAAAGTTGAGAACAGTCTTTACTCATGATGGCACAATTTCCTGCATAAACTGTGGTTTTCTGCCTGGGTCATGCCATCTTTTAGGGATTACAGTTTGAGAGGTTGGTCTGAACTCTCCTTGCCCCTGAGTTTTGACTCCCCAAATTTATGCTTGTTGTCTTGTCTCCTAGTCATAGCAAGACACTAGGCCTGCTAAACTGGATTTCTACCTTCAACCCAGCTACCTCTGGATACTGATAGGCATTCTGAAGCACTGCTTTCGTTATTTCAATCCATCTCTCTCCCTCCTCTTCTGACTCCATGTCTCCTCGTTAGTTGTCAGATGAAGGTCAGCTACTTTGAATTCTTTCCATTGCTGAATCTCAGGTTGGTTTATCCAATTTGGCCTGGATGGCTTAAAGTTCTGCCATCTTCCTACCAACTGTAGCCCAGATCTCAAAAAGCCAGTTATTCTCTGTTTAAAGCAGCACTGAAGGCAGAGGGAGCCGTAGTCTTTGAATTCATCATGAGGAGACAATGGCCTCTATATTTACAGGGGCCCAGAGTGAGTTTGCAGCCAGTTTTGTCAGTTAAGGTCTACAGTTTGGTTATTGTTAGCAGTTTCTTTCTCTGCCTTAGTGTATTCTTGCTGGAGAATTGATAGATTAAGAAGCTTTCCTGAGTATCTTTCCCCAAACCAGTCTTCTTTATTGAAATTTTTTGAAGATTCAAATAATGACATGGCATTTTCAGATCTGGATGTCTTTGGCTAAGCATTTGTTAGAGCTATAAAAGCATCCTGATGATTACTCCCAACGAAGGCGCTCCATTTAGGGGTTTTTCTCATACCTGAGGAGGTGTTTCCCTCGGTGACTGTTTTGGGATTTTGAGTGACTATATATCTTTTTAATTTTATCCACTTGCTCAGCATATGTTCCATAATAGCGTTGTTTTACCTTTTCTTTTTTTTAATTTTATTATTTTAATCACCATACATGACATCATTAGTTTTTGATGTAGTGTTCCATGATTCATTGCGTATAACACCCAGTGCTCCTTTCAATATGTGCCCTCTTTAATACCCATCACCAGGCTAACCCATCCCTCCACCCCCTTCCCCTCTATAACCCTTAGTTTGTTTCTCAGAGTCCATAGTCTCTCATGGTTCGTCTCCCCCTCCAATTTCCCACCTTCATTTTTCCCTTCCTACTATCTTCTTCTTTTTTTTTTAAACATATAATGTATTATTTGTTTCAGAGGTACAGGTTGTGATTCATCAGTCTTACACAATTCACAGCACTCACCATGGCACATACCCTCTCCCCAATGCCTATCACCCAGCCACCCCATCCCTCCCACCCCCCACCACTCCTGCAACCCTCAGTTTGTTTCCTGAGATTAAGAATTCCTGTTATCAGTGAGATTATATGATACATGTCTTTCTCTGATTAACTTATTTTGCTTAGGATAATACCCTCTAGTTTCATCCACGTTGTTGCAAATGGCAAGATTTCATTTTTTGATGGCTGCATAATATTCCATTGTATGTATATGCCACATCTTCTTTACTCATTCATCTGCTGATGGACATCTTGACTCTTTCCAAAGTTTGGCTATTGTGGACATTGCTGCTATAAACATTGGGGTGCACATACCCCTTTGGATCACTACATTTGTATCTTTGGGTTAAATACCCAGTAGTGCAATTGCTGGGTCATACGGTAGATCTATTTTCAACTTTTTGAGGAACCTCCAGACTGTTTTCCAGAGTGGCTGCACCAGCTTGCATTCCCACCAACAGTGTAGGAGGTTCCCCTTTCTCCGCATCCTCGCCAACATCTGTCATTTCCTGACTTGTTAATTTTAGCCATTCTGACTGGTTTGAGGGGGTATCTCATTGAGGTTTTGATTTGGATTTCCCTGATGCCGAGTGATGTTGAGCACTTTTTCATGTGTCTGTTGGCCATTTGGATGTCTTCTTTGGAAAAATGTCTATTTTCATAGATAGCTAGTCATAGCAACAACTATAAACAAGTTAAAATACTTCTAGTCCCCAATTTATTCATTCTCAAATACTCACGGAGCACCTTTTGTGTGTAAAAAGTGAACTATACATTGGAAATGTATAGAGATAACTAAAAATAAGGCCTAACATTTATTGGTGGTTTTCTAAGTGCCAGGCACTGTCCTAAGAGCTTTGTAGTCATTATTTTATTTAATCCTCATACTCATTCTATAAGGGTAGGTATTATTATCTCTATTTTACAGATAAGAAAACTGAGCTGTGGGAAAATGAAGTAACTTGCCAAGTCATACAGTTATGATGGGGCTGGATAACCAAATAGTGGAATATGACTCTAGAATTCATGATTTTGTCCAAATATAATCACTCTCTTTAAGATACTTAAAGTAACAGAAATTAAACATGAACCCATAATAAAACAATCCAATTTAAAAATGGGCAAAGAATCCAATAGACATTTCTTCAAAGAAGATATATAAATAGCCAATAAATACATGAAAAGATGCTCAATATCATTAGCAAATGTAAATCAAAACTATGAAGAGATACCATTCACATCCACTAGGATGGCTAAAACCAAAAAATAATGAGTGCTAGTGAGGATGTAGAGAAGTTGGAACCTTCCCACCCTGCTGTTGGGGATATAATATGCTGCAGTTACTTTGGAAACCAGTCTGGTAGTTCCTCAAAAGGCTAATGAAAATTAGAATTACCATGTAACCCAGCAGTTCCACTCCTAGGTATAGATCCAAGAGAACTGAAAACATGTTCACACAAAAATTTGTACACAGATGTTATGGCAGCATTATTCATCATTGCTAAAACATGGAAACAACCCAGAGTTCTCTCAACTGATAAATTGACAAATAAAATGTAGTTATCCATACAATGGAATTTTATTTGGCAATAAAAATAAATGAAGCTGATACATGTTACAACATGGATAAATTTTGAAAAACATGAGAACACGTAAGTGAAAGAAACCAGTCACAAAAGACCATATAACGTGTCATTCCATTTATAGGAAATGTCCAAAATAGGCAAATCTATAAAAACAGAAACTACATTAGAGGCTGCCAGAGGCTGAGGGAGGAGGGAATGAGGAGTGACTGCTTGGCACAGAGTTTCTTTTTGGGGTGATGAAAATGTTCTAAAATTGAGTGTGATGATGGTTGCACAACTTGTGAATATAGTAAAAACCATGGAATTATATACACTTTAAGTAAATGAATTGTATGGTATATGAATTTTATCTCAATAAAACTGTTATAAACCTAAAGTTACTGAAATAGAAAGTAGCATTTGGTAACTGGCATACAGATGCATAACCAAATACTATGAAAATTCAGAGTAAAGGCACCTTTCCAGACTGCTGTAATTAGGAAAGCTTTTGGTAGAAATGGGATGAGGTATATGGAATTGGAGGAAAGGAAAAGAAGAAGGTATTTCTTGAGAAAGAATGACAAAAACAGGAAGGAAATTACAGCCTATGTCTGGGAAATGGTGATGGGTCTGGTTTGGCTGATGTGCTTTGTGCTGATGGTTACAATAGCCAAGTATTGCCACACTTTGGAGAATAATGGGAGAAAGTATTTAACAAATTGTGACTTTGTCCCCCAAATCTAAGGTGTGCTGTTATGATATGGTGCAAAGGAAGAATAAAGCTTGAAATGATAAATTAGTTTAGATCATGGTGGGAGAGGTATGAATACCAGTTGAGGAGACCATCTCTGATTCTTTTCTTTCTGGAGGCTCTACATCCCATTTCCTTATAGCTCATGTAGACATACATGAAAAGACTGCCAGGCTTGGAGTAGTCTGTGGAAAGTAGCACCTTATATAGAGCCTTATATCTGAGTACAATGTATTCTTCCTGGTTTCTTGGTACTGTGGTATCGTCAGGATGTTCCTCCTCTGCGTCAGAGTGGAAGTCAAATATATGTCAAGCTTCAAGCCCTATAGCATGAGTTAGAGAAGTGATATAAACGGATCACAATTATTTCACTCTATCATGTTCCATTTCATAGTTATTTTATTGAGGATACTATGTAAAAAACAAGTCTATGCTAGATGTTGTAGGGGCTTAAAAAAAGATGTTGCTCAACAGTTCATGTTAATGGATGTAGTTTCAAGTTTATTTTGAAACTTCATATGTGTTTTCTTCACTCAGCCACTGAAAGTGATTGGAGGAACTGAGAGGTTCTGGAGATCCAAAGCGAGGAACTAACTGCCTCGTATATGGTCAGGTGGGGTGAGGGATCCAGGGTGACGCTGCTTCTGGCACCCATCCCAGCAGGAGGCCTCCTGTTCCTGTCTTTATCTTCTTGGCTTTATTCTAACAAATCTGCTTACAAAGAGAAGTGTTCTTCAAACTCTGGTCTAGAGTCCACCTGGGCTATGTAGTGAGTGTAAGGATGGAGCAGCCTAATTCAGACCCAGATCCAGTAATCCATGTGCTGTGGGGGAAAGGCACCCTAATAAAAAGCTGGCCACCATAGAACTTGAGCTTAAAGGTTAATGGAGATACAAATCATACTTATCCCTAAGAGGATAGAGACTAAATTTCCTTTCCTTTCTTTCCTGTACCTTCACTCTCTGCACCACACTATGTGTATAAGTTCTGTCTGTCCATTTCCTTATTTTTCCATTTATAACATATTTATCATAGTGTTAATCTAAAAGGTCACTATAGAAAATTCAGAAATATATAATAAAAACAATTAAAATCACACATAATCTCACCATACAGAATAACCACTGTTAACATTTTGGCGTATTTTTTCCACAAGGTTGAAATCATACATAGGTGTAAACATATATTGTTTTGTATTTTTATTTTTCACTAAAAATTGCATAGTGAGCATTTTCTGTGTCATTTAATTCTTTTTCAAAAATGTGATTTTTTTTTCTTAAAATGGGCCCAGAATGATTCCCCAGTATTGGACATTATGGTGTTCTTTTGTTTTCACTCTTTCACCATAATGCCTTTGCAAACACTTCCTTTTTTAGCCAACAGATGCAGCTATTAGAAATATTAAGTCTCATGGAGCTCTTTACTGACCTTTTGCTGCAACAGCTTGGTAGTAACAGTATCACCGAGCCTTCTCCCTGGGGACTACCACACAACTGTCCTTTCAAAGACATGCTGACTCTTCCTCACTTTCCTCTCACCTGGTTGATCAGAGGGACCAGCTGTGATACAGGTAAGCTCTCTTAATAAACAGACTGTTTAGAGAGATTGTTGGCTATGATTGTGAACTGGAGAGCCAAATGAAGGGTAATGTGACTGAAGCATTTAGGTGTCCACTCCAACTGTATCTGGTTCCTTTACATGTTATGTTTCTGCATAGAGCTCGTTCATAGACTTCTCATAGTTTCTCTGTAAATGAGAGGTGCAAAGGGTACCAGCCCTAGAGGCAATACCTGGGTGCACTTTTGGAGTTCTCTGTTTCAGTGTAGTTAATATTCTTCTTTAGTAGGGTATGAATTGCTTTTTTTCTGTTTTTTTTTTTTTTCTTTCTTTCCTGTATATAGTAAACTTTGTAACACCGGATCCAATTTAATTTTGATTATGTGTTAAAATTATTTATGGGTGCCTCAAACATATGGAACACCATGATGGACATATGGAAGACAAACAGAACCCACCCTTGCCCTTAAGGAACTTACAGTCCAGTAGGGGTGATATGATATGCATACAAATAACTATGAAATAAAGTAGACCAGGTTGTAAGAATATTTTTAGTGATGTAGAAATGCTCACAAAACAGTGTCATGAGGAAAATTAAGCTGTACACTAAAATGTATATACAAACTGAGTTCTCTTAAAAAGTACACATATGAAAGACTGAAAGGGAATATTCCAAAATGCTAATAGTGGTTGTCTGGGTGATGGACTTAAAAGAGATTGTAATATTCTTTTTTATTCTTTCAAACATGTTTTTACAATGAATCTGTATTACTATTAGAATCACTAAAAATATGCTTTATTAAATGAGGGAGTACTATATAAAGGGACGAAATATAATGGAAGTAGGGAGGAACAAAGATTGTATCTACTGGGGGAAGGGCAGTTGGGAAGGCTTTAAGATTTATGTCTTTCGTAATGATGAAAAACTTCCCTTGGAAATAAATATCTTGGAAATATATAATGAAATTTTATTGAGTTGAAAAGACATATTACATTCCTATAACTTTTTTTCTCCATGACATTTGTCTACAATCTCTTTCTCTTTCTCTCTCTCTGTTGACTATAGCTCTAGTAGCTGTTAGCTGCATATTTCCTTTCAAATTTTATATTATTTTAGATATGTCTTTCAAATTTTTTACTACATATACCACAGGGAGATATTTTCTGAATCAATGGTTGTTGTCATTCACTAGTCATATTCCTAGTTAGAATATATAAGCTTGGTAAAGAATCTTTCCACTTGTCCCACTGACCCCAGAAGTGTTTTATTTGGTCATTGGCTGGCGAGGCCTGCTCCTTTATTCTCTTGTTCTTCTGTATCTGTTAATAGTCAATCCGTAGAGTGCATATTCTCCAGGGTCTAAAAGGCCTCTAAGAAAGAGACTTATTGTAATAGTCCACAATCCACCTGCTTCATCAGTCGACAAGCTTCCTGTTCTTTTGCTGGATGCTCTGGGTGGTGGAACTTCCCATAGTGTGTGGTGAAGTTGCAGAGGTTTGTCAGGACAGCATTTAGGTGACAGGCACAGACTTCAGCTAACCTGAAAGGTGAGAGTCTTGATTCTGTATGACGTTGGATGAATTATTTACCCTCTCTATGCTTCAGTTTCCTTACTTTGTCCAATGGAAACAATAATAGCATCTACTTCATAGGCTTATTTTTAAGATTGAATTTGTCATTCATAGGCATTCGATGTATAGTTGCTATTAGTATGGTGTATCATAGACCTGGAGGACTGTGGTAGATTTTTTTCTCCTTAATAGATTATAGGAAGAAGAGGAGGAAGGATAGTATGCTGAAAGGTATGATTATATTACCTTTCTTTCTTTCTCCAACATAGTAAGGGACAAAAGAACATGTACAGAAATAATTGCTATACAATGTGATCTATGCAATGACAAAAGTATGTTCAAAATATAGAAGGGGGAATGATGAACCAGACTGGGATCAGGGAGGACTTTGGGAAGAAGTGCTACTTGGGAGAGTTTTGAATGATAAATGGGTCTGGGGAGGGGCAGGTGAGGGTGGTGATGATGGGGGATGTGCCAAGTGAGGAGGGTTGGGTTAGCACCAAGACTTAGGGATGGTACTGGTGGAACTTGGACTCTGGGGGAATCTTGAGAGATGAGACCAGAGAGGGAGACTGGATCCAGCCAGTGAATAAGATTGAGTTCACCCATATGGAGATGTGTATTTGTTTCAGGGCTTCTCAGAGGGACTGAGTGCTCCCTGAGCCCTTTCTCCTTCCTCTTGCAGAGCTGCCCTAGGCCTGTTAATTCCATCCCAATTAAAGTACAGCCCTGGCTTGGCAGACTGGTTTAGTACTGTCTCTTGGTTACTTTTCTCTGTTTGGGAAGCATCACTCCATAACTTCCCAGACACACCTGCATATCTACTGTTATACTTCCTCCACTGCTGACTTTCCCCTGGCAACATCCAGAAGGTCAGCAACAATTGGGAAGCTGTCCCTGACCCCTCAAACATCATCTTGGGGCTGACTCTGATCCAAACGAATTCAAATGTGACTCACCTAGAGAGACAGACTTGCACATTATAGAAATAGATTTCCAGGTTCCTATAGCAAATCTGACAAATATGCATAGTATCAGCCTGAGTGACCTGGATTCAGTGGGCATCCCACATAGAATACTGAGGTGCAGCAGCCTGTTTGCTGACAGTACGTGTGGTGGGTGTGCAGCCTGGAGGGGGTGCCTGTGAGGCCTTCCTCAGGCCCAGCAGGGCGTGGCTGGGTTATGCTGGCCCATACTCTTTCTAGGCTGAGACAAATTTTCTACCTTCCTTTTTATCAGAATGTCTTTCTTTTCGGTGATTGTCAACCTACTGCTGCTAGTTCATGATGCAGGTGAGTCACTTTTCAAAAAAACTTTGAGGGTATTTCTGAAACAACGTTGAGAATAGTGAGGAAAATAGTGATTTGGAGATTTTAAAAAACCAAGCAAATGATTTAATCTTTCTGAACCTCAGTCTTTTCATTAAATGGGAATGACAATGCTATATTTGTTTCATAGGTAATGTTGAAGGACAGATGGGAAAATCTAACGGGTACAAATTGTAAAACATTTTTTTAAAGATTTTATTTATTTCAGAGAGAGATAGAGATAGAGGACGAGCAGGGGGAGAGGGAGAAGCAGGCTCCCCGCTGAGCAGGGAACCCTGACGTGGGGCTCAGTCTAAGGACCCTGGGATCATGACCTGAGCTGAAGGCAGACACTTAACTGACTGACACACCCAGGTGCCCCAAAAAGTGTTGTTTATTTTTTTTAAATGAGAACCCTCCCTCCCAATTTGGTTTGTCCATTTGAGTTCATGTTAGATAATTACAGTTATTCACACCTATGATTTGAACTTCTCTAACCAAAACAAAAATATCTAGATATTCCTCCCCAATTCAAGTGACTCTGACAAGTGTTGATTTAGGGTATAGTATCACAGAATATTTGAAATCAGGCCTGTCCTGAAAAATCTGGATGGGCAGTCAACACAGGGTTTTTATAATTCTTCGTTCTCAATTCTTTAGAAATATTGGGATGGACAATGTACAGATGTTGAAACTGTTAATATAATTCAACTAACCAAAAGTATCTATGCAAAAATGCTTTATAGGAGCACATATGTCCAAAACCTACAATATAACTACTTCACAAAGTGATCAAACATATTTACAGTTTTCAGGCATAGGCCATCTCTTAGGAACCTGCAGCAGTTCTGCCAAAGGTAGCAGCAGCTTGAAGACATCCTCAAGCTCCAGAGATCTATTCAGAGTTAGTGCAAGACCTGGTCCATCCAGATTACATTTACTGGCTCTTTTCTTTTGATGCTTGGTTACTGTGTGTTTGTGTGTAGGGAGGCAATCCACTCACAGCCAAGAAAAACCCAACCAGATAAAAGAATGAGTGTGTATGTAGGTGAGAAAGAGAAAGGTGTATTAGTTCTAATAATATCTTACATTTTATAACAATATTGTTAGCCTAATACTGTGTACTAGGTACTATAGCAAGTGCTTTAGACATAGTACCTTTCTACAGTTTTGAAAGTGTCTTCTCACATTATTAGCTGTTTGCTGAGCTTTTGCCCAGGTTCTCAGGCATTGCGAAGCTAAAGATACAATGGTCTACAAATAACAGATTGAAATAGACAAAAGAGTGATTCAGATTTAAGTAGCACCATCTGCAGACACATCAGTCAGAAGTTGGCTTTTATATTACCAATTACATCATTAGTAGATTGTGTTTCATGGTTCTTTGGCTAGAGTCTTGAGATTCCTGAGTCTGAGACCCTTTCCTTTGGGACCAGAAGGGGTTCAGCTGCAGCAAGAGCTCCTGAGTATAACCTGAGAAGCTAGAATTAAGGACCTCTCATGAGTAAGCTACATATTTTTATGAGAGATTGGGAAGAGGGGCAGCTTACTAAGGTATCCACCCATCTGGTCCACTCTTTCTGTCTCTCTGGAAAATTACTGAGCCATGTCATATAAAAACAGCCCCTGAGATCCCACGGTATTTTGTAATAGCCCCAAGGCAGGTATTTTTATCATAATTATACACTAGGAAACTGTAACTCAGAATAAGTGACTTGCCCATTGCCAAATGACTAGTAAAGGGGGCTTAGAACTAGAATGTAGGTGGTGCCTGGGTGGCTCAGTCGGTTAAGCATCTGACTCTTGATCTCAGCTCAGGTCTTGATCTCAGGGTCGTGAGTTTGAGCCCCACGTTGGGCTCTGCGATGGGCGTGGAGCTTCCTAAAAAACAAACGAACAAATAAAAAACAAAACAGAACAAAGAAACCCCTAGAACTTAGATTTACAAATCTTCAGACGGGAATTTTTTAATAACTATAATCCACTGATTCTTGATTGTAACCACATCAGAGAAATAACAATTTGAGCAAGAAAACATTTCATGTTTTATATGTATATCCATCCTTGTAAAGGTTATACAGGTTGTTTCTCCTTGCCTTCTTTTTCCATTCTCATCTGTCTTGCTTTATATTCATTCATTTATTAAATTAGTCGATTCATTCCTCAAGTTTAGGACGAGTGTCTACAGTTAGAAGAACACAGTTCAGACGGAAGGCTGTGGAGCCAGACTGCTTGGGTTTGAATCATAACTCTATCACTTACTAGCTGTGTGTCCCTGAACAACTTACTTCACCCCACTGTGCCTTGGTTTTCTCAGTAGTAAATTGGGGATAATAATAGTAACTACCTCTGTGTTAGTGTACAAATTAAATGAATTAAATTCAAGAAAATCTCTTAGAATATGTCTGATGCATTGTAAACACTTAAATATCACCTGATGTATTAGTCAGAATTCTCAGAGCAACAGAACAAACAAAATCTATATGAAGAGATCATGTGATTATGGAGGTGAGAAGTCCCAGGATCTCTGCAGTAGGTAAGCTGGAGACCCAAGAAAGTGATGGTATAGTTCCAGTCCAAGTCTGAAGGCTTAAGACCCAAAAGGAGCCTATGTTTCAGTTTGAAGTCCAGCTCAAACAGCCAGACTGCATTTCCCTATTACTCAAGGGAGGGTCAGCCTTTTTGTTCCATTCAGGCCTTTGACTGATTGGTTGAGGCCCACCTACATTAGAGAGGGCCGTCAACTTAGTTTACCTATTCATATACTGACCTCATCCAAAAATACCTTCCAAGACATGCCTAGAATAATATTTGACCAAATACCTGGGCACCCCTGTGACCCAGTCACATTTGCACATAAAATCACACTGGATATTTTTTTAACTGCGTCAAGTCCTGTGCTAGCTACTGGTGAAACAGGATGGTTAAGATATGGTCTCTGCACTCTGGGGACAGTCTGTGCCCAGCCCCACCAAGAGCCACATGATTGCTACTGATGAATGAGCAGATTGCATCTGTTGTTCAGCTGGAATGTACTCTACCGCATATCTCTCTGGCTGCTTTTTGCTGGGTAGATGGCTTGGAAGCTTCCTTGCCTATGAACTTTCACCATTTGGATTTTCCCCTGGTGCTTCACCTATTTTTTTCTTCATTTCATCTCACCTCATTATATCAAACACTATCCTCTATCCTCCTTTATAAAGTAAATTAGGGATGGTTCTGATTGAGTTGGTGAAGGAGTGGAGGTCTCACTGATTTGGTCTTCCCCTGGCTGTCAGTGACAACTTCTGAGGAGGGCTTTAGAAAAAAATGGTTTTGAAAAGATTGAGTCAGATGATCTCTAAGACTTCGTCCAGCTCTAACATATCAGGAATGTATTCCGTGTCATGATTCCATGAATAATACCGAGTGCATGGCTTATTCCTCAGAGCCCTCAGCTCCTACTCATGAATACTCTGCCCAAACCAGTATGTATTTGTGGCAGGTAGAATAGACCGACTTACCAAAAATCTGTTTCTGCCTTTCTGATTTGCCTTCCTGGCTGGCTGAAACTAGAGAGTAAAAAACTACACTTCCAAGATTGCTTTGCAGTTTGGGTTCTGGTGATGAATTAAACTCTGCCAGATACATTTGCTCAAGCATTAAACTGCATTTAAGTGGGGAGAACGGTGATAGTGCATGCAACATGCATGCACTTTCTTTTGCCAGTGTGAATCTAGCAGGTGCAGTTTGGCTCTGGAGTCACTATTTGCAGTGATGACTTCCTGATTTGCCAGCTTCCTGATGTGGCAGAGACAGCAGCTCCACTGGCAGACCAGCTCTGAAGTGCTGTCCTGAGCCCAGCATAATGTGAGGAAGGGCAGAACACGCACACTGCAAGTCTTACCTTCTATGCCCTACTTTGGGCTCGTTCCTCCAGCGTTCCAATGATTTTGTAAGCGTCTAATTCTCTGTACTAAATTCTTTACTGCTTGAAATAGCTAGGATGATTTGTTTTATCAGTTATTAAAGCCTACCTGATACAGCATCCACTGGCCTTTATAAATATTTTACTAACTTCATTTCTTCTTTGAGATTCTCAGTGTCTCCAGAAGAGTTACGGGCCCACCCTTCCCCTGATGTTACCCTCTCCTGCCATTTCTCCTTTGTGGACGGCATAGAAAATCTTGAGTTTTCTTGGGAAAGAGAAGACATCAAAGAGGAATATGAGGTAGAAGATGATAAGGCATATGACCACTTTCTCAGGTACTATGATTTTTTTGAAGTTTTCCCCAAGTTGGTTTACCAGTGTCGTAATAACACTGACCAACTAGAGGATCAGAACTCCTTGTATGAGGGAAGAGTCTCTGTGGATTGGGCTGAAATTTCTGAGGGGACTCTAGCACTTTTACTAAGAAATGTGGATTTCATGGATGAAGCCATCTACAAGGGCTCAGCCATCACACCAAACGAAAGAGGCAAAAGTACAATTAAGCTAATAGTAGAAGGTAATGGAATTTATTGGATTAACTTGGTTTCAAGCTCTGTCTCTGTTTATAGGGATACATTTTAAGTTTCCTCTTCTGGTGTTCTCAGTTTTTCTCTTCTCAAGTTATTATAGGCTCTTTTCATATCCATCATGAGATCAGGTATGTGCACTGTCAGTTCATCTTAGCTGAAAATACCGCTCTGGACCAAAGTTGCTATATCTGCACCTGTCTATATTACCCATTCATTCAAACAGAATACATATACAAAAACCACCCCAACAACGCAATGGCCTTATTCCAGACTCACCAAACCAATTATAACACTGAAAACCCAAAATGTTACATAACATAATTCTCCTCTGTGAAAACCCTGAGATATGAAATGTGGTTTAGTGAAAATAGCCCAACACTGGGAATTAGGAGGCCCAAGTTCTAATTCTGGATGACTCTGACAACTCGTTTAGCTTTTCTGGGCTTCATTTTCTCACTGTTAAGACATGGGATTGGACCAATGGATCTCCATAATGCCCCAGGAATGCTCACCCTTCTAGGGATTACATGGAGAGGGGTCTTCTCCCCACCAGAGATCTGCGGGTAGAGGGAGGCATGGCAGAATCCCTCTGGAGAAAGAGCTGGAAGAGATGGGAAGCTGGTGGTGAGAACCATTTGTTATCTTCTGTAATTCTCAGCAGGGTGTCTGAGGTCAGCTGAGAATCTGCAATGAAGCCGAGAAGAGGGCATGATTCCACAGGTAAATACAGCAGTGGTAGGTGAGACCTCAGGACAGGAGCAAATGTGTATTGTGATTTTCTCTCAGTGCCTAAATCAAAAATTTAACTATGGTGAACCTCAAGATCTGTTGCCTCCAGAAGGAGTAATGTAAAATCTCAGAGCAAGATTTCTGCTAGCTTGATCCTCCTGAGGCTGAAATAAAAAAGGAACTAATTATTTTGTTAAATTTTCCAACCAGACTTTGAAATGCCCCAGGTGCAGTTTGATAGGATTGATGATGAGGACGTGGCAATGTTCATCTCTAAGGGCTGGGACCTCATGCCCAATGTGATCTGGTTTGACCCAACAGAGAGGGACCTGAGCAACCACAGTACCGTGGAGGTCCTGGAGGAGCAGATGAATGGCTTCCACAGGGTGCTGTCTGTCCTGAAATACCCTGTCAAGTTAAATGAGAAATATGTCTGCTGCGTAACAGAGACAGATGTGAACAACAAGCCCTTCAGAATCATCCACAAATACCCAAGTAAGTGAGTGAAAGCAGGGTGTATTTCACCACAAAGGAAGTATAATAATAATAATAATAATAATAATAAGAAGAAGAAGAAGAAGAAGAAGAAGAAGAAGTAGTAGTAACAATTACTTGTTTTTTCTGCAAGACAGGATTATAGACCATTTTTATTTTCTTCTCTGTACTTGTCTGTCTTATGTAACATTCTGTAATGAACATATATTATCTTTATAGTCCAAAAAAGCTATACTTTAAAAAATCTTTTTAAACATTTTTATAAAATATAACTCACATGCCATAAAATTTACCCATTTAAAATGTACAATTCATTGTTTTAGTATATTCACAGTTGTTCATCCATCACCACCATCTAATTTTAGAACATTTTCATTACCCTAAAAAGAAACCCCATATCTATCATCAGTCACTCTCCATTCCTATCACCATGTCCCCTAGTCATAGGCAAACACTAACCAACTTTCTGATGATATAGATTTGCCTATTTGGACCTTTCATGTAAATGGAATCATACAATATGTGGTAACTGACATCTTTCATTCAGCATGTTTTCAAGGTTCATCATGTTGTAGCATGTACTGGTACTTCATTTATTTTTATTGCTGAATAATATTCCATTGTATGGCTATACCATATTCTACTTATCCATTAATCAGCTGATGGAAATTTGGGTTGTTTCTATCTGTTGGCTACAATGAATGATGCTGCTATGAACATTGGTGTACAAATTTTTGTGTGAATATATGTTTTCATTTATCTTGGTTTATACCTAGGAGTGGAATTGCTGGATCATATGGTAAGTATTTTTAACCTTTTGAGGAATTGCCAGGCTGTTTTCCAAAGTAGCTGCTCCATTTACACTCCCACCGATGAAGGTTCCAATTTCTCAACATCCTTGTCAGCATTCATTATTGTTTTTTTTTTAATTTTAGTCATTCTAATGGATATGAGTAATACCTCATTGTGGTTTTGATTTGTATTTCTCTGATGGCTAATGATGTTGAGCATCTTTCCATGTGCTTATTGGTGATTTGTATATCTTCTTTGAAGAAATATCCATTCAAATCCTTTGCCCATGAAAAAAATGAGTTATCTTATTAAGTTGTAAGACTTCTTTATATATTTTAGATACCAGTCCCTTATCCAATGTATGGTTTGCAAATACTTCCTCCCCTTCTGTGGGTTATCTTTTCACTTCTTGATGATGTCTTTTTAAGCAGTGAAGTTTCTGATTTTTATAAAGTCCAATTCATCTATTTTTATTGTCATTTGTGCTTTTGATGTCATATCTAAGAAATAATTGCCTAATCCAAGAACACAAAGATTTACTGCTGTGTTTTCTTCTAAGAGTCTTCTGATTTTGGCTACTATATTCAGGTCTATGATCCATTTTAAGTTAATTTTTGTGTATGTTATGAGATAGGGGTCCAACATAATTTTTTATATGGAGATATTCAGTCTTCCCAGGACCGCTTATTGAAAATGCTATTCTTTCTCCATTGAATTGTCTTGACTTCCTTGTCAAAAATCACCAGACTGGGGCACCTGGGTGGCTCAGTTGTTAAGCATCTGCCTTTGGCTCAGGTCATGGTCCCAGGGTCCTGGGATTGAGCCTGACATCAGACTCCCTTCTTGGGGGGAAGCCTGCTTCTCCCTCTCCCACTCCCCCTGCTTGTGTTCCTTCTCTCACTGTGTCTCTCTCTGTCAAATAAATAAATAAAATCTTAAAAAAAAAAATCACCTGACCATAAATATAGGGGTTATTTCTGGACTCTCAATTCTATTCCACTGAACTATGTATCTGTCCTTATGCCATGCCAAAATGTCTGAATTGGTATAGTTTTTAGTAAATTTTGACGCAGGGAAGTGTCAGTACTCCAAATTTGTTCTTCTTTTTCAAGATCGTTTGGCTCTTTTTTTTTCAAGTTTTTTTTTTAAATTTTATTTTAAGTAGGCCCCAATGTGGGGCTTGAACTCCTGACCCTGAGATCAAGCGTTCCATGCTCCACCAATTGAGCCAGCCAGGTGCCCCTGTTTAGGCTATTCTTCTTTTGATATTTCCATATGAAGTTTAGGATTGACTTCTCAGTTTCTGCAAAAAAGGCATCTGGGATTTTGATAGGGATTGTGTTGAATCTATACATAATTTTTGGAGTACTGCCATCTTAACAATATTGTCTTCTAATGTATGAACATAGATGTCTTTCCATTTATTTAAGTCTTAATTTCTTTCAATGATGTTTTGTAGTTTTCAGTGTGTAAGTTTTGTACTTATTTTGTTAAATTTATTCCTAGGTATTTTATTCTTTTTGATGCTCTGCAAATGCAGTTGTTTTCTCAATTTTATATTTGGAATGTTCTTTGCTAGTGTAAAGAAATACAATTGATTTTTGTTTGTTGATTTTGATTCTTGCAACCTGTTGAATTTATTTATTAGTTGTAATAGTAATTTTTATGGATTCCTTCCTATTTTCTGTATACAAATCAGGTTATCTATGGATATAGTTTTTTTTTCCTTTCTAATCTTCATTACTTAATTTCATTCTCTTGTCTAAGTGGTCTGACTAGAACCTCCAGTACAATGCTGAACAGAAGTGAGAGTAAACATTCTTGTTTTGTTCCTGATCTCAATGACAAAGCATTCATTTTTTAATTATTAAGTGTGGTGATAGCTGTGGATTTTTTGTATATGGACTGTTATCAGGTTGAAAATGTTGTCTTACATTACCAGTTTACTGAGTGTTTTTATCATGCATGAATTTAGGATTTTTCCAAATGCTTTTTCTGTATCTATTCAGATGATTGGGTTATCTTTGTCCTTGATTCCGTTGATATGGTATATTACACTGATTTTTGCATATAGAATTAACTTTGTATTCCTGGAATATATCACATTTAACCATGGTATATAATCCTTTTTATATGTTATTGGATTCTGTTTGCAGGTATTTTATTAAAGATTTTTGCATCTATATTTATAAAAGATATTGGTCTGTGGTTTTCTTGTGATGTCTTTGGTTTTGGTATCAGGATAATACTGGCCTCATGGAATAAGTTGAAATGTGTTCCCTTATTGTCTGTGTTCAGTGGAGGAGACTTTGTGAAGGATTGGTGTTAATTCTTTAATTCTTCCAATTTGGGGTTTGTTTATTTTCTCTATTGCTTTCCTATGCTTTATTTCATTTATTTCACTCTAGTCTTTACTATTTCCTTCCTTCTGCTTGCTTTGGGTTTAGATTGGTTTTCTTTTCCTAGTAACTTAAGGTTGAAGGTTAGGTTATTGATTTAAGATTTTTCCTCTTTTTTATTTTTATATATTTTTAAAGATTTATTTATTTGAGAGAGAGAGAGAACTCGAGCAGGGAGAGGGACAGAAGGGAGAAGGAGAGAAAGAGAGAGAGAATCTCAAGCAGACTCCCTGATGAGTTAGAGCTGAATGCTCGGCTCGATCCCACAGCCGTGAGATCACAACCTGGGCTAAAATCAAGAGTCAGAAGCTTAACCGACTGAGCCACCCAGGTGCCTCTCTTTCTTCTTTTTTAATGTGGGCATTTACAGTAGTAAATCCCTCTGAGCACTGACTTAGCTGCATCCCATACATTTTGGTATGTTATGCTTTCATTTTCATTCTTCTCAAAATATTTTCTAATTTCCTTGAGATTTCTTCTTTGATCTATTGGTTATTTAGGATTATGTTGTTTAATTTCCACATACATTTTATTTCCTAAATTTCATTCTGTTATTGAGTTCTTATTTCATCATATTTTAATAAGCTTTGAAAATGTGAAGTGCCAATTCTCCAATTTTGTTCTTTTATTATTTTTTTACCCATCCCCCCACCCACCTCCCCTCTGGCAGCCACCAGTTTGTTCTCTGTATTTGAGTTTGTTTTTTGTCTCTTTTTTTTTTTCTTTCGTAACTTTGTTCTTTGTTTTCAAAGTTGTTTTGGCTATTCTGTAGAACCTTGCCTTTCCATATGAATTTCGTGACCAGCATGTCAACTTCTGATCAAAAGCAAGGTGAGATTTTGATAGGGAGAGCAATGAATATGTAGATTAATTTGGATAGCATTGCCATCTTTACAGTATTAAGATTTTGACCCATGAACATATGATACCTTTCCATTTATTTAAAGGTATACTTTTTAAAAAATGTCAAGTAAAATGTGGAGGCCCTGAGGTTAAGTGAACTTAGAAAAAAGACCGCTATGTGACACACTTAGAGAAGTGGAGTCAACTTTAGTATAATTTTGCTATTGTTGTATTGTTGAAGGGTGTAATGGCTCAAGCCCATCCTCCTGCAAGGAAGAAAGAGAAGAGAAAAAAATGAGGAAGAGAAAGAGAGGAAAGAAGGGAAGACAAGAGAGAGGGACAGAGGCATGGAGGGAGAGAAGGCAACATGTATTGACAGGTCAGATAAAGACAGAAAATGTTTATCTCACTGAGTGGCTTGCAGATCTTTCATGATCTTAGCAAGAAATATTCAGTGGAGCAATCATCCAGCAACCAGAGTAGAAAAGATTGAGGATTGATAATAATTGTATCTTTTTCATGGTATTTCTTATGAGGATTAAAAAATTTAATAAAGTTACATTTCCTAGCATAGTTCCTGGGCATAGTACACTAACAATAAATGTTAGGTGTTACTGTCATTAAAAATGTTCTTGTTTTTATTTTTATTACTTCAACATATTAAGAATTTTGTTTTTAAGAGGGTAGGATTATAGATTGTGTCATTTATGCTTTGCTCCAGAGTCATAAAATCACTGACTAATAATGGGCAAAATTTAACATAAAAATCATGAAAATCTGTTTAAATAAGCTTATAAGGCACAATTGAGTATAAAAAGACAAAAACAAGAAAAGGAAACTCCAAAAAAAGCACGTTTATTTTATTTTACATATATATTGATGATGGAAAATTCAGACAATAATGCATGAAGAAAGAATAATTTTTTCCTTCCTATGAGTTTATAATAACAAATACGTATTTTCCTAACTAGAGAAAAAATACAAAATGGAGGAATTATACAGGCTTCACAGAAGAGAAACAGATTCATATAGTAAAAGATCAAATAATTAGAACCTTACCCTAAGATGAAAAGATTAAGAGATTATTTTATTTTGGCCTTAATTATTTAAAGGACATTTATAAAATAGATACTGACTTGTTTTTCATGGTATTTATGGAGGAGATAATAAAATGGCATAGTCATAAATTAAAACATCAAGATTTTAAAATATCATTTAAAAGTTTTTCAAAACTAGAGTAGTTTAATGAAAAAATGGCATTGAATTTCTAGCCAGGTCTGTGTGTGTGTGTGTGTGTGTGTGCAGTGTGTGTTCTATGGGTACAATAAACATAATAGTGAATATTTAAATAGAACTCTTAGTTTCAGTTGCTGTCCTAGGGTTTTACATATATTTGATTATGTAATCATTGTGGGAACCAAATGAGGTAAGCCATATTATTATCCACATGTAAGTAGGTTTATCAGATTTAGTAAATAAAAATAGAGGATGCCCATTTAAATTTGAATTTTAGATAAACAACAAACATCGCTACATATGGCCAAAATATTATTTGTTATTTATCTAAAATTCAAATTTAGGGCACCTGGGTGGCTCAGTTGGTTAAGCAACTGCCTTTGGCTCAGGTCATGATCCTGGAGTCCCAGGATCGAGTCTCACATTGGGCTCCCTGCTCAGCAGGGAGTCTGCTTCTCCCTCTGACCCTCTTCCCTCGCGTGCTCTCTATCTCTCATTCTCTCTCTCTCAAATAAATAAATAAAATCTTAAAAAAATAAAATAAAATTCAAATTTAACAGAGTGTCCTGTATTTTATCTGGCAAACCTATATCTAATTGATGGGGAAGCTGAAGCTCAGAGATGGTGGGGTTGGAGCCTTCAAACCTCACTGGAAGAACAGAAAGAAACTAAAGAACTATCACTCTTTCATGCTTTCTGTGTTTATCTGTAGAAGAGAGGGAGCTGGAACCATGTTCTTTGGAGGCCCCTTCCTCTCCTATTGTTCTGTGTCTTTGGGAAGACAATTGGAATCATTCATCTATTAATTCAACAAATATCAGTAGAATGCTTTGTTGGTCCCAGACTTTGACACTGCACCACGAAGATAAACAAGACTGAAGTAGTTCCTGCCCTTTGTGCTGTGGACAGGTTAGTGGGGAAGACACAGATTTAAATGAGTGCACACTGCAGGATGAGGGAATTATGATGGAGAGAAATTGGGTGCAGCAGGAGCACGCGGAGGGCCTCCTCACCTGGTTTAGGAGGATAACATTGAGTAGGGTGATGGTTCTCAAGCAGCGCCCCAGACCAGCAACATTGGCACCACCTGGGAGCTTGTTGGAAATGCAGATTTCCAGGCCCCACCCAAGACCTACTGAATCAAAGACTCTGGGGGTAGGCCTAACAATTTGTGTTTTAACAGGCCTCCAGGTGGTTCTGACCCACTCTCGAATTCAAGAACCCCTGATAGAGGGCATCAGCCCCAAGGAAGGTAAAGACACTCAAAGCATCTCTGGCTTATCCCTCCCCATGAGATGGAGTGCCATCTCCTCAAAGTCATGGGCAGCAGGTTAGGAAAGCAGAGCTGCTGTCTCCTTGCTCCATTCCAGTAAAACAAGGATAATTAGACAGACTCAGAGATTTAAATGTCTTATTTTGAGTTGTCCTTTCCCTTAAAGGGGGAAAAAAAGTGGGGGTTACTTATTCCTCAGACTATTAAGCCTTTCCCACATATTCAGAAATTGTTAGAGGTCTTTGGCCATTACAGTGGGGGCCACAGACTCTTTTCTGAGACACTACAAAAAGTTATTAATAAGCTGACTTCAAAGAAATCCCTGTTTCGTGTCCCCCTAAATGTCAACACCTAAAAATGCCTGATGTCCTGGAAATGCCTAGAAGACTCCTATATTTTACGTTTCTTCCTTTCTAACTCCCTTCGTGGACTTATTTGTATAAAGCCCTTTGAGATCTGGCGTCTGCCTATTTTTCCACCCTCATAGCTTGCTAGTTTTCAACACATGGCTATTGCAGTCACTTTCAGCTAACTGACTTCTCATGGTGTTTAGACTGTGTTTAGTTTTTCATTCAGCCAAGTCACTGCAGAGAGCTTACATGCTAGTAGTGGGGTGAAATAGGCAGTAAATAAATAGATCATTAAAATATGTAGTATGTCACTATATGAGTCCACTTATATGAAATACAAAAATGGGCAAAATTAGTCTATGATGTTAGAAATTAGAATAATGCTTACCCTTGGAGTGTGAAAGGAGAATGGTGGCTAAGAGGGAGCATGAGGAGTATCTGGAGGTGTTGGTAATATTCTGTTCATTGGTCTGGGTGCTGGTTACATGGTTGTATTCAGTTTGTGAAAATTAATTGAGCTGGATACTTGCATGCACTTTTCTGTGTATACATTTCAATATAAAGTAAATATGTAGTATATCAGATGGTGAAGAGCCATATAGAGAAAAATAAAGCAGGGAAAGCAGATTGGAAATAGGAGAGTGGAGGAGGGGGGGAAGGAGGGTTGTGATTCTATATAGGCTGTCCAGAGAAAGCCTTACTGAGAGGCTAAATTTTAGGAGGTGAGGGAGCCAGGCCTTGGGATGGTCAAGGGCTGGTGGATTTGAGGAATTAGGAACAGCAAGGAGGCTACTTGTTGGAATGGAGAGAATATGAGAAGAGTGTAAGAGATTCTATTAGAAAGATAACAGGAGGCTGGAATGCATGGTGCTTTGTAGGCCATTGTAAGCGTTTTGACTTTTGTTCATACTATGAGAAGAGATGGAAAGCTATTGGAAAGTTTTCAACAGAGAAGTAAAATGACCTGACATATTTTAAAAGTATCTTTCTGGCCAGTTTTGAGAGAAAATCCAAGAGAGACAAGGAGGAGAGCAGGGTGACCAGTTGGGAGATTGTTATAATAATCCAGGTAAGAAAAGATGATGACTTGTCCAAGATGGTAGTAGTGGAAGTGGTGAGGAGAGAATGGGTTATGTACATATTTTTGAAGGCAGAGCAGGTAGGTTTTGCTGACAGATTAGATGATGGGTGTGTGGGGAAAGAGAGAAGTTAGTGATGACTAGTTTTTTGCCCTGAGCAACTGGGAGAGTGGGGTCACCATTTACTCTGATCAGGAAGTCTGGAGTTTGGTTTGGGATGTATTAAGTTAGAGATGCCCATTTCAGACAGTTGAGAGGCCATGTTGAGTTGAAGGTTGGATATGAAATTGGAGGAGTTTTGGAGAGAAGTCCAGGCTGAAACATACAATTGAGAGTTGTTAACCTATAGATGGTATTTCAAATAATAAGATTAGATGGGCTTACAAGGGAGCAGTCAAAGATGGAAAAGAGTAGGCGTCCAGGGACCGAACCCTGGGACCCCCCCCCCCCAACATGTATAGTTCAGGGAGATGAAGAGAAACCAGCAAAGGAAAATGAGAAGGAGAGGACAATAAAATAGAAGGGAAACTAGGAATGTGTTGTGACCTGGAAGCCAAATGAAGGAAATGTTTCAGGGAGGAAGAAGTGATCACTTATGTCAAAAGCTGCACACAAATCAATAAGAGGAGGACGAAGAATAGGTCTTTTGAGAGAAGGAACATGGGTAGCTTTGGAGGACTAAGAATAGATCACTGGAGAGCTAACACAGAAGATAGTTTGCTTCGGAGGGGAGCAGCAGAGAAATGTGTGTTAACCGAGAAAGTTATAGGGTTTCACTTTTTCTTTTATTAGATGAGAGGAATAACAGCATGTTTGTATGTTGATATGTTGAAATGGATAGGGTAAAGTTGATGTAGGAGATGGGGAAGAATTACTGAAGAATGTCTCTTGGTAGGCAGAGGGATGGGGTCTGTGCACATGTAGAAGGGTTTGTCAAGGTAAGATTATGTAAAAGGAGTAACGCAGAGTACCTGGGCACGGATGAGAAAAGTGAATTTTCACAGTAGTGGGAGCTTGTAGAAATTCTCTTCTGCTTGCTTCTAATTTTCTTAGTGAAATAGGAGGCAAATTATCAGCTGAATATGAGGCTAAGATTGATGGTATTAGAGGTGTGAGGAGAAAGAATGAAATAGCCATCTAGGAGAGGAGAGGAGAATAACCATAAAGAAACATAATGGGCTTCCTGGGCAGCACTGAAATTACGTTTGAGGTTTATGGTAGTAAATTTAAAGTGAGAATACTTAGCGTGGTTGTATGTTTTTCTCTAGCCACATTCAGTTGCTTGTGTGTGGGCACAGAAAGGGAGGAGAGTAGGGTTAGCCAGATGTTGGGATTTTGCCGTGCAGGAATGACAGAGGAAGACAGATGTGTGCTAGCAAGTGATGATATACTCTGTCAGGGAATCTAAGCTGGGTTAGAAAGGGTGAGGGATGTGAGGCAAGGGAAAAGACGGTGAGAATGTGGTAGAATCATTGGGTTCTAGGTCCTAATGGCAGCCAAAGAATTTTTCAAGTCCAGTACTAGAGATAGTGAGCAGGATAGAAGGTAATGGTTGGAGAGTTTCAGCGCCTGAAATTGAGATAATAGAGTCATTGTGGTTATTGCTAATGATAAAATCTAAGCTCTAACCATGGAGAGGGTGGCTAAGGTAAAATGGAATACTAGGTTCTTGGAGGAAAGAAGGTCCAGGTCCAAAGAAGGTCAATGTGTTGATCATACATGAGATAGTGATACTAAGAATTATGACAGAGGTAATGTTGGACAGCTTGGCAACATTAGCTGACCAGCAGCTAAAATCAAGGAATGGTGGTGGGGAACAGTAAAAGACTGTAACATGGAAGGGTAGTGAACAGAAAAGTCTAATGGGATGAGATTTTAAGCTAGAAGTGTGCAGAGAGGAGGGAGAGAGAATGATCTGGAAGCCATAATGAGAAGGAATTCACTTACATCATGTGTATGAAGGATGTTAGAAAGAAAACCAGCACCACTTGAAAGGGCTATAAGGGAAGAAGTGTCCTCAGAGGAAAGCTAGATTTCAGTTAGAGCAGGAAGGTGAGGGAAATGTTAACAGAAGTTGAGAATAGACGGGCTTTGCTGATGAGTGATAGCAAGTTCCAGAGGGCACAGTAGAAGGGATTCAGAATTTGGGAATAGGTTGGAAATAGGGTCAGAAAAAGGAGGTTAAGAGCCACATGGGGCTCAGAGTGAGGATATGCTGGGGGTCTTGGGCTTCTTGTGTTAAATATGAATGGGGAAAAAGATAGGATGAGATGAGATATGCTTGTCTCAAGACAGACCCTGATGGCAAAGCAGTGAATGTTGTGGAAGGAAAGAGGGTGAGGGTGTTGTTAGGAACACACAGAGTTCTGAGGTCCCCTCTTCACTCTCTGAGATGAAGGAATGGAGGCCAGGGTGGAACAGACTTATCTGCAGCATGTGGAACTCTGGGAGTCCCTTTTGATTCTTGTGGGTGATGGCATGGAAGCTGGAGAAAGAGAAGCAAGACAACCATATGCAGTAGCTCCGGTTGTGCATATTACAAGTCAAGGGTACTTCATCTACATAGACTCTACTGTGACTGACACTCAGGAGGAGTGAAATGTGAGTGCCCTGGAAAAAAACACTCTCCACAGCACCTGAGATACATTATATTTGTAAACTTTTAACACTGCTGGGATTTGTTATTATTTATCTTGTCTCAAGGTATGATCCTTCACAAGCAGGAACCATCTCTCTCTTTTCTGGCCCCTTAAACATAGTAGGCTTTTGGAATCGGTGGTGTTAGCTCTCAGTTCCCAAGTCTTATCATCATGGCTCCAGAGATGCAAGATAACTTGGAACCTTAATATGGAAATGTGCGACCCCTTTATTCCTTTCCTCAGGTCACTTCAGGAGCATCCTTCTCTGTTCTCCCTCTGTGGACTCACTGGCAGGTAAACAGACCCCACCCGGGAGTAGTTCCCTCCAGAGGATACTGAAATGTGCTGGGATTTGCTGACTGATGACGTCAGCTCTTCTTACATGTGTCTCAGTCCCACAAACTTAACGGACGCAGTCGTGCCATTTCAAGGCCCTACACCTATTTTACCTCTGTTCCCCCCCTGCCCCGAAAGTTGGTAGGAAATATCCTATTTACTTCCCTTTTCTCTTTTTGCTTCTCTAAGTGTTCCCTAAACAATATTGTTGAATTGATGAGTGAGTAAATCGGAATTTTGCCTTACAAATGAAGGAGAACTGCTATGGTGAATGGGGATTGAACGCTACTGTTCTCAGGGGGAACAGAGACAGAGAGAATTCATTTTTCTCAACTGTTCTTTCCTGTGAGACTTTCAGAGATGCACTGTAGCTGAATGCAGGGTTTGCCTCTAGTACAAAACCCTAGCCTACCACATTTTCTTTCTTTTTTACAGGGAGAGAGTATCTCCATATATATGACTACTATAAAGAGATTTGAGTAGCATCTGCCTAAAAACCAAACTGCCTTGCCTTTAGCCAGCTCCTGTTTTTCTCTTGTGGATGATATTCTTTTTTATTCCAGGCACCTGTCATACACAGAAAAATTAAGGAGGTAACAGGTCCAGTGTGTTGGATGTTGACTGAAACTATAGAGCTCCCCTATTTTGTCTCTCTTAGGCCTAAATGTCAAAGTCTTGTTTCTTTATCTCTAATTCTGTTTTATTTATAATATTTTCTTTCTTTTTTTTTTAAGAGTTTACTCAATTATTTGAGAGAGAGAGAGCATGAGCAGGGGCAGGGGCAGGGGGAAAGGCAGAGGGAGAGGGAAAAGCAGACTCCACATTAAGCAGCACCAGTGATCCCAGGTCCTGGAGATCATGACCTGAGCTGAAGACAGACGCTCAACCATCTGAGCCACCTAGGTGCCCCTATAAGATTTACTTTCATTTGACCTTATGCCTCTCACATGTTAAATGCTCTGAGTAGAATTTAAAAATCTTAACTGCAAAAAAAAAAAAAAAAGGATTAAAAGCCTGATGAGCTGTCTATATTGTATATGTTTCATTGATGTGGTACTTCAGTGACAATCTGTTGGAGAGTTCAGGCAGAGCGGGTTTCCTCTAAGCCACTTTTTCCTGTTTGGTAATGATATTACACGGGCACTTTGCTGATAACAAAGCAGGACCCGAGTAAGGGACATCTTCCTAAAACTGGTTATGGGTGGGATCATTATATTTGTAAAAGCCTTCTCTGGGTATTACTGGGCAAAGGCTATGGAAATCTTGGAAAGTCAAAGAAAGTGAGACTAACTCTTGAAATTCTCTAACTTGCCCAGTTGATTTCAGTCTTTTTTATTCCTGAACCTCACCTTCAAATCTCTCCTCTCGCTATGCTCTTTGCACAGATTCTCCCCCTTTGTTCTTTTGGAAGTGGTATGGGTTGGAGGATGATATCTGTCCTGGGCCTTGTAGGAGTCAAGATTAGGTTATGGGAGAGAGGAGGAAAAAGCACGTAAGAGAAGAGCCAACACAGAAAACTGTCTAAGAACCAGACATTAATTGGCTCACAGCCCAATTTTCTTGAATCAGTGGATTGGGGTGATAAAATAATTTCAGTGGAGATAAGATGTATATCTGCTTCTAAAACCTCTGTGTAGAATGTCACAGGAAGCAGGCACACCAAGGAGATTGACATCTGCATTCTGAAGGTAAGTTTTCACCAGGCCAAAATTTTGAGATGTGTGCTGGAGGTTGTGAGGGACCCACAATGGCTGGCATGACTCTTGGCTGTATCATCTCTGGGGAGACCAAGTTGGACTGGGGATCACATTTACAGGAACTTCAGAGGCCTGGCCTGGACCGCACTCACGTGTCCGCTTAAACAAACAAACAACAAACTGAAAGGATGTGCAGACAGTTATTAGAACTAAATGAACTTATGAATTACTTATATGTGCTCAGCAATTACATAATAGAGAACACTAATTAGGAATTAATGATTCACATTGATGTGATGGTTTTTAAAATAAAGGGAAACATTGCAGCAAGGTAGAATGAGTATGAGAGGACCCAGCTTTGAATCCTGACTCTGTTCCTTGCTAGTTGTGTGGTCTTAAGACAAGTTCCTGAAATTTTTTGAACTGTGTGCTCCTTATCTGTAAAATCGCTTTTTCACAGGGTCATTGTAAGAATTATAAGAATATCTAACAGGTGAAAACAATTGATAATAAAAAGGATAACTGACCCTTATGTAGCACTCTCTTTACCTGACCCTTACGTAGCACTCTCTTTGTGCCAGAGACTATTCAAAAAAATCGTATACTCATTGAATTGAATCCTCAAAAAAAAAAAAGAAAGAAAGAAAAAAGAAAAAGGTTGAGTTGAATACTATTATTATGCCATTTTAAGGAGGAACCAGGCACAGAAAGGTTAAATAAATTCCAGAAATATAAAAGGCCTCGTCAGGCAGAGCCAGGATTCAAACCCAGGAAGCCTGGCTGTTAAACATATATTACATTGTTTCACAATAAGGTATCAATCGCAAGAACATTGTTTCGATACAGGTCAATTAGAAAGAAGTTGAAACATGAAACTAAGGATGACTGGCATTTATGAAAGACAAAGAGTTTGTGAGAATATAAACACTACTGGCTGCCAGCTTTAACTGTGGAGTCCGGTGGAAGAATTTTGGAGCAGACATTTTGTTTTGAGTTGTCCCTGCTCCTTGGAAAATGACAAATTCTGCTAACTTGTATAATTTAAAACTAGGCTAGGAACTAGAAGGATAGAGAGTCCCTTTTCTCTAGAAAGCAAAAATTTCCTTTTGTTTGATGTTTCATCCTTTTGACAATTTTATCCAATTTTCCTGGTTAAATATTATATTTTTATTCATTAACAATCTTGTCTCTTATTTTCCTGACAGTACATTATTTTTACAGGCCCTAATTGTCCAGTTTCTGGGTGTTCATATCTGACCACAGCAGGTCAGATAAAACCTGTGCATTCCAGTGATAACCAGCGTGGTGCATTTCCTGTTCCATTCTCCTACATTCATATGGCCCGTACCCTGGCAAGTTGTACTACTCCGTTTCATATGTGCATGGTGGTTCCTTCTCAGTTTTGATCTCTCCATGGGATCCATGGTATCATTTCCCATCTGAATTGTCTACACGCTGTATATATGAATCTCATATACAAGTCCTGCCCATTATACCTTTTTTCTAACTGTGTACACTTTTTGTTAATGATGCCACGAGGAAGCAGAAGAAATAGACAAACCCAGAGTTTTTCAAAAGAGTTCTCTCTCTCTATGTTGGACCCTCCCAACTCAATATATTTTTCCCTTTTTTCCTCACTTGATACATTTTCCATAAACCATCTTGTCTACACAAAGGAATACTATCTCTACACAGTCTGTTCCCAGATCTGTACCTCCAGCCAAGAGCTCTTCCAGAAACTCTCTGTCCACCTTGCTCACAAGGTATCTCTATTTGGATGTCTTAAGGCAACCCAGATACAACCCATGCAAAATCTAATTCATCATTTTCCATTCCTTCCTTCCTTCCCCAGCTAAGTGCCTTCTCCTAGTCTCTTACCAATCTCTGTAAACGGCATGACTATCTACCAAGTTGTCCAAGCTGGAACCTTGGGGTCATTCTTGACTGTTACCTCTTCTTTAACTCCCATAACTAGTCAACTAACTCCTGAGCCTTCTGTTAAGCCCCACTTCCCATTATCTTAATTCAAATCATCATATTTCTCACCTCATTCCTGAAGTAGCCTTCTATCCAAGCTACTACAGCAAGGTCTTGCCACCCTTGTGACAAAGGGCTAATAACAATATATGAAGAACTACTACAAACCAATTAGAAAAAGATGAAAAGCCAATAGAATAAGGAATAAAGGGTATGAAAGAAAAGGGCAAGAACCAATAAATCACAGAAAGATGAAATTGATCTCACAAAGGGAGTAATAAAATAAATTTAAAATAAAGCAAGAATGAATTACCATCTTTCTTCTATAAGAGGCCCAAAGTTTAAAGACACAGTGCTTGCAAAAATGTAGGTAAATAGACATCAGTGTCTATATTTTTGGTGTGAATGTAAATGGGTGCAACTTCTTTGAAGGACAATCGGTAATTCTAAGCAAATTTATAAATGTACACACCCTCTAAGAGGATGGATGTTTTAATTGTATTTTCTTTGACACAATTTTATTTTTTTTTACCATGTGCATATATTACTTTTTCAATAAGAAATGTGTTAAATAATTTTAAAAAGTAACTTCTGTTGACAGGAAGACCCTCTCATGATGCAAGATGATCACGTCACACATCCATGCTGCATTTACTCCAGGGCTCTGATGACATCTGCTTGGAGCGATCCACTCATTCATTCTTTTTCTTTCCTCCCTCCTTCCCCTTATTTCAGAGATAATTGGAGAGGACTGATGGGGATTTGATACAAGTGCTCTAAAACTAAAGCTAATCAAAGTAATTTGTATTAATTTGCACAATTCATAATATTACATTTTGATTATAGGACACTTACCATTTGAATTAAGGTTCTTTCAAAAGGGCTATTTTTATTTTTTTTTAAGATTTTATTTATCTGACACCCAGAGAGAGAGAGAGAGAGAGAGAGAGAACACAAGCAGGGGGAGCGGCAGGCAGAGGGAGAAGCAGGATCCCCCGCCGAGGAGGGAGCCTGATGCGGGGCTCGATCCCAGGACCCCAAGATCATGACCTGAGCTGAAGGCAGATGCTTAACCTATTGAGCCACCCAGGCGCCCCAGGTTATTTTTAATTCATTTTCACTTCCTACCACATACGTACTGTAATAGCAGTGATCCCAGAACATGGTAGAAGATTGGGAGAGGCCAGCCAGGATTTAAAAGTGGTTGTGGACAAGGTACTCTTCAAATTGCGTTTAAAATTTCCTTCTGAGAATAAAAATTTGAAGAATCAAGTTGATTAGTGAGACCAGTAATCTATAGCAATAATATAACCAGAGATTGCCTTTTAATATTTGATTAGCATTTGAGTAATACCCCACATCCAATCAAGGTAGTCTGGCTGTAATTTTAGAGTAAGTCTTCTTCATAGAGGACTGAAATGAAGAAAGCTTAAGCCTCATCAACTGGAATGAGCTGTTTTGGGAGACAGAATTATTGGGGTTATGGAGTGCACAATAGCTGTATGACTTGGACAGGGAGGTGGAAAGCAAGTATTGGTCATATGTCTCCAAGATGGAGCAGAACAGAGGGTTTTAACTAGGCGACATTCAGTTCACTCAGCAATGTTTATCCTTATGGGGTATGTATCGGGTAAAAGCCACTAAGGCTGTCTGGCCAGAGCCTGGCTCCCTGTGTCACTTTCCCAGGTTTACTTGGCTTCTTGGTTTCATAAGAAACAGCCAGTCTCATAAGACCTTCAGGGGCTTTAGGAGCCATTCAGTTTAACCTCTTCCCAGTACAGGAATGCTTCCTGACTTCTCATCACTTCCTACTCCAGACCCACCATCCAGGATTCTTTTAAGTAAACTTGTTCTGTCGGTCCCTGAGTGAACTTGCCCTCCCAGTGGCAGTCCCAGATTTTATTAGGAGAAACTCTTCAGGCCTCTTTTAAGGCTCCTGAAGGCCAAATCCACTTTTACGAGGTAAATGGTTAACGTTTTCACAACTTTATTTGGTCTTAATTGGGGGTGAGGGGAGGAAAACAATACAATGACTGTTTTAATTTCTTTATTTATCAATAGTATCCAAAAAAGGGGGGGGGAGGGAAAAAAAAAGAATCAGGAGTTACAAAAACAAGTTAAATGCAATATGGAAGCCCACTAATACAAATACATTTCACAAACACATAGGCAACAGAAACCTGTTCAAATTTGCTTCTTGAAATTTGATTATTCAAAAACTTAAGTGTAAAGGAAAGACATTCAGATTTGTCCACATGGGCTTATTATTAGCAGGTGGAGGAGCCCTGCTTTCCAAAAACAGTGATGGAGTCCAGAGTCATGGCATGTGAGAAGGTTTCCATGAACACTGAAATCTTAGCAGATGCCATAATATGTTAATAAAATCATACACACACTGAGAAAGCCCAAGGAAGCTTGCAGTCTAAGCCCTGTGCTTGTAGAGAGCTGGAGGAACTGAACCTGGTTTAATCCTATTTGCTCCATGCAAAGCTCTATGCAAGACTCCCCAAACTAGGCTATTTAGCAGCTTTCCATGAATGGTCATCAGATTGTGTGATTCTATGGTGCAGACAATAGCGGCCCTATTTACAGGAGGAATGCAGATTTGCTCTTGGGAATTCCATGTTGCAGGGTTGGGTAGTCTTAGATGGCAACCACTGTCCTGAATGTAACTGGTGAGGAGACACTCTGGCTTCTAGCTTTAAACAAACTGGTACTCCTGCGCTCTCTCTCAGTGTCCAAAGGCTGGCAAAACTCAATCAAGGTGTGCTCTTGGGAGTTCTCCGAGGCGACTGGACAGGAAGGTGCATTTCAGTGTGCACAAGTGGGGCCTGAAGAGAGCTTTTAAATGAGATGGGATGTATATAAAAGCTCAGAATTCTAAACAAAATGGGATGTTCTCCTTTCAAAGAACAAGGAAACTTGTTTAGAAGGAATTCCACATTCAAGCACAACTTTCTCAGAGTCTCCTGGGCAGTGCAATCTACCTAATTTCCCTCTCATGGTCTGTAATCTGCTTTGTGAAAATGAGATCTTACGTCAAGTGTTTAATCTTTATTGTTCCAAGTGCATCTTAAACATGATAAATAGTGGGGTTAATAATCACAGAGTCCAAAAGATAGGAATGATAAATTTCTTCCCAATCACAGTTTGAAGACTCCATTTCTATCCCCCCCCCAACCCCACCACCTCTTTAAAATGTGAAACCATCTTTTGTCCTCATCTTGAAAGGGAAAGCTACTTCTGTTTCCAAGAAGGTTAAGAATGGAGCGCAAAAGTGAAGGCAAAGTGAAGTGGTTCTCCTTCCCATTCTCTTCCTGGATAGACTTTACCCAAGAGGGTTCTACATCACAGCACAACCCGTGCAGCCCTCTGGAGTGAGGTCAGATTTGGTCATCTTGTTTTTAGCCATCTGACCCTTTCGTTGTAACAGTAAGTTTTAATTTATCCTAAGGAGAAGGAAAATCATAGGAACCTGTATCCTTCTGGACCGATTATCTGAACCACAGAATTTATAATTTATCAAATTGAAAGGTTAATGCATTCCTACTCGCTCACTGAGGAAACTGAGGCCCAGAAATAGGAAGAGACAGGGCCAAAGTCACTCTCCTAGTTAATGGTGGCTCAAAGAGCATATTGATAGGCTAAGCCTTGCTTGGCTATACTTGTCTCCATCCTTTGGAATACTGATTTGCATGAACTTATCAGAATAAATGGAAACAAATTAGCTTTTTGGACCTTAAAAGCTTTGTAGGGAGACGCTTCATAGTCCCCTGACTTCTGCCTGAGGCACCCGCTGGCAGACTGCTAATCCACTGGAAGCCAGGGGGACAAAACTCTGAGCTGCATCTAGTATGTGGCAGGGTGGGTGGAGTCTGGGTTATAGCGGTCCCTGCACCCGAAAGAACCCCAAACCCTCCCACCCCTGAAATGGTAGGACTACTGAAAAATAATTACAAAAGCTTAATTTCTAGTCAAGAAAATAAAATATTAAAAAACAACAATAATATAATGATAATAATTGAAGAATGAAGTCAACTTGCCAAAAAAAGTTTTCCAGAAAAATAGCACCTTTGGTAAGAAGTTTAAAAATTTGGTTAGGTCTCTAAGGGGCTCAAAGTATACAAGTATCTGCATCATTTGTGTATACCCTCCCAGAAACTCCCAAGTCTAGGGGACACCAGGTAACAAGAATGGCTGTGTAGCTAGAGGCAGTGGTTGGAGCCATGAGAGGCACAGACGCCGGCGGTCTGTCACGCCGATGGCAACAGGAAGGGCTGGACGCGGAATGTGTTCCTCTCCACTGAGCTTCCCAAACCCCTCCTCTGGGGCAGCCTGCAAAGTTCTGTCTGGCATTGCCTGCACTCCCGGCAGCATATTTATAGCTGTGGCAGACTGGGGTTCAGATCTGGGACTGACCCTCTCCCAAGCCTGATGCAGTTTCCTTACTTGTCTCCAGCCCCTGAGCACCATGTACAGTTTCTCTCAAAGCACTCCTAGAAATGAAGGCTATGGCCCTTCCCCTCCTAGCCAGCCACCCCCATTTCCTTTATTGCAAAACAAATAGACAAAATAAAAACTCATTGCTATACAAGCAAATACTGGTGATTGGGCGATTGCAGCAGACACTTGCATATACTGGACTCAGCGCTGAAGTGGAAGAGAAGGTGCCAGCTCTGGACACCCTTCCCAGGTGCCTCCTCTTTAGATCTCTTTGGTGCTCGTTTTCTTGGTCTTTTCAGCTGTTTCCTTTGAGAAGCAGGAGAAAATAAGCATTGTGAATTATAAAAAAAAAAAAATCACTGGCATCTATCTAGTCCTCAAGATTTTATATAGCATCCACAGAGACATGCTTCTGCTAATTTTAGTTCTGTTTACTTGTCTGTCTCTCCTGTGGATGAGAACAACCTGAGGGCAAAGATCACGTCTTATTTGTGACATGGTCACAGAGGGGCTGTCACTGAATTAAGAGCTGAGCTCATTTGAATGCCTATGAAACCACAGGTCAGACATGATTATCCCCATTTTAAAGATGAAGAAAAGGATGCAAGTACTACAAGATGTTCCAAAAATTCCAGCCCAGAGAGGGGTTAAGTGCAACAGGCTCTTGAGGCAGACTGTCTGAACTTCAATCGTGGATGTGCTACTTTCTGGGGGACTTCGGGCAAATTGTGAAAACTGTGCCTCAATGTCTTCATCTACAAAATGAGGGTAATAAAGCACCACGTCTTACAACATGTCAAATTTCTCCAAAGAAGCCATTCTTCCTTATGGCCAGTAAGCACATGACAAAGTGTTCAACATCATTAGTCATTAGGGAAATACAAGTCAAAACTACAAAGATATGCAACTTCACACCCACTGGGATGGCTAAAATAAAACGTAATGGACAGTAACAAATGCGGTGAGTTTGTGGAAAAATAGGAACACTGCTGGCTTGGATGTAAAATGGTACCACCACTTGAAAAACAGTCTGGCAGTTCCTCAAAAGATTAATCACAGAGTTGCCATATGATCCAGCAATTGCACTCCTAGGTATATACAGAGACCTGAAAATGTATGTCCACACAAAAACTTGAACAAGAATGTTCACAGCAGCATAATTCATCATAGCCAAAAAGGGGAAACAACCAAAATGAGCTGGTGAACAGACACACAAAATGTGGCAAATCCATACAATGGAATGTTATGTAGCCATGAAAAGGAATGGAGTATGGACTAATGGTGTAACAGGGGTAAGCCTTGAACACATTACGCTGGGTGAAGGAAGTCACACAGAAAATGCCAAATAGTGTATGATTCCATTTGTATATGTCCAGAATAGGCAAACCTGTAGAGTTCGAAAGTAGATGAGTGGTTGCCAGGGGCTGGGAGAAGAGAGAATGGGGAGTCCCTTCTAATGGGCCTGGGGTTTCTTTCTGGGATAATGAAAATGTTCTGGAATTAGGCAGTGGTGATGGTTGATAACTTAGTGAATATACTATACTAAACCACTGGATTGTATACTTTAAAAGGGTGAATTTTATGGTATATAAATTGTATCTCAATAAAAAATTAATTAGGAAATAAACACCAACAGTGCCTGGCATCTAGCAGACACTGTTGGTTTCCCATCCGTAGTCCCCTTAGCACTTCAGGACACTGGCATGGCTTCTTCCTGCCAACACCTGCACCTCTTTGCCTGAGACTTCCTCTGGCTGCTGGAGCCGGCTCTGCCCACACATGTTGGCAGGCCAGAGATGCCCGGGAGTTCATGCTGCTGCTGGTGGCCCTCGCCAATGGCGCCTGGGAGTGTGTGGAGGAATACCCCCGCTCCCTTCCCCCTCAGGCACGAACTCTGGTCCCAGCCCTCCACAGCAGCACCAAGCTCCACATGCCTCCAGCGGTAACATGCCTGGATATACACTCTTTATTGCTTCCTTCCCTTCCTGGGCTGGCTTCCCAACTCCCCTTCTGGTGTCTCCTAGGATTGCTAAATCAACTATTTGTACTTGAGTCCTTGCCTTAGCGTCTGCTTTCTGAGGGAACTCACATAAAACGCATAAAACTGTTACCTATTATAATTCACTCCCCACTGTCTACTCTGATCATTTCCCCACCCCAGAGGAAAGGAATTCCTATTAAGTTCTTTTTTTCTTTTATGTGGTCAGACTCATCTGGAGACTCAAGGCTGATGAAATATGGAAAAACAGAAAGCTAGGAGCTTCTGCTTTGGCTTAAAAAACTGACAGGAGGTTTCTACGTTATCAGTGACAATAATGACAAAATGCGTATAAAAAACCGTCAATAAATATGAGCAATTATTATTTTTGAGCACTTAATAATTATTTTTGAGTCAAATACTTCATCTCAATAGTTGAGCAGCTCTGTGACTGTTAAATTCCCTCAGAACTTAAGTCAGAGAGAAGGCGTGCATACCAGACCCAGTCTGCAGACAGGTGACATGAGGCCCAATATCCTTTGTAACTACATGATAAGGCAGCGGGAAGACAGGCCCTTATAGCCTGCATATCCGGGTTTTCTCTCCAGCCCTTACCAAAGTATGTCAGTGAATCGCTATTCTGCCAAGAGCCTTTTTCCCAAGAAGGCCTTCAACTTAATGACACAGAACCTGAACAGAATTCTTATTATCTTCTCAAGTCTCCAGGAAGCAGAACCTCTAAGTTCTCTGGGTTTGTCAATCCCAGGCTGTTTTCTAACCAGCTTGGCATTAAACCGAGATCCTTTCTGCTGTGGTCCACATTCACTAATCTCCTGCTCATTGCCCCCAAGGAGCTCCTAGTGTTCGGGTCTGGGCACCGCTCGTGACAGGAAACAGTAACACGGCTTTAGACCCTGCTCATTTGCAAACCACTGCCAACCTATCTGCAGATCGCCACCTGCCTAATTCTTACCTATAAAGCCATTTACCAAGCTGTAGCCTTCATCTGCTGGGACCTGCTGGACCCGGGAAGGACTCCATCAGGAACTGTCTATATCATGGTTTGCTACTGTGGGTTTACCATTCAGGACTTACTGTATGGACCAGAGTGGCCCCTTGCTCTCATGCAGCATTAGGCAGTATCTGAATGGGGGAAGGGCCTAGTGGTCAGCAGATCCTGAGCCAGCATGGAGGTGGCAACTCACCTGGTGCTTCTGGAGCTCCTGGACATATCTGGTCATCTCCTCCTCTGTCTGGGTCTGGGCCCCCTTCTGATTCTTTCCTGCAAGAAGAACCAAAGCTCACAGCAGTGGTCACTGAGGGAAGTCAGTTCAGGCTCCCACCAATAGCTACCTTGTAGGCTCTCAATTTCCTCTCCCATTTAACTTATGGAAGGAAGGGTGAACTGCCTGCATTTCTGTGAATATGAAGTGTCCCAGTGCAATGGACACCTTCAAAGTAACACACTGTGAACAAAGCAATCTCCTTCACTTTCCTCTGGCCTCAGGGGAGCCTTCCCCCCTCCAGCGCAGCCATGCCAGGGGCAGGGCCTGCAGGGAAAGCTATGGGGAGTATCTGGGTCTTGACTCAGGAAGATCCTCTAGGCCAGTGATTCTCAACCATTTCCACACCCACAAAATGTCCTATAGAACTTTTCGAGATACCGTTGTTTAAATTCTACTTTTAGATTCTGATTTAATTGTTGTTGGGCACCAGGATTTTATAAAGGCTCTAGGTGATTCTAATGTGCAGCCAGGGTTGATAACCACTGCATCTAGCAATGTTTCCCAAATTTACAGTGTGGCTAGAAAAAAATCATAGAATATATCCTAAAAACGTAGGTTCCCGGGCTGCCCTTTTGTGGATTCTGACTCAGTAGGTTTGCGAGGGAATCTGTACATTTACCAAGAACAGTGTTTGCTGTGAGGAAACACCACTCCACCATGCCTTCTCGAGTTTGGCATTACTCTGCCCCTCACGGCAGTTTCCCTCAGCTCTAGCTCCACCTGGTTTCATGTCTTGATGCCCCTTTTTCTTTGTCCCATTGGGATTTGTGATCTAAGACCAGATTGCCTTTCAGGTACTGACTTTGGAATACGGCCTCTACAATGTCCTCTCAGATCCATGACCCACCCACCAAGACAGGTTCACCTTGGGGCACTGCCATCCCTGGTGCTCTTTATACCCACAGAGGGCCCTGAACCTGGGCCATCCAGAGAGGGAGGACGAGTTGTCCAGTATGGCTGTGGAAATGGGCACTGTCTCATGGAGACGATCATTTGGATTTTGTCGGATGCATGTGATGGGGCTCATTATCCAGATGGGCATGCTTATTCTGTAAACCAGCGATTTAACAATTATCTGTGTCTTAGAAATGGATGGCTACCCTTACAAAGCCAGACCAGGCACAGTTAGGTGTGAAGAACTACCACAGGGGGTTTTGGGGAAGATAAATACAGGATGCTCCCTGATTGAGGCATTCTGGGTCCTATTTTGAGATGTTCTCTCTTGGCTTCAATAGCTACTGTGTGCTTAGCCTGGCTACCCTGACTTACAGTTTTGACTTCCAGCAATTTCTAGTTTCTAAACAGCCTCTTCCTGCTCTTTCATTTGTCTCCGGAATTGTGTTGGCTTCTTGCCTTTCCACACTGAGAAGAAACTTGGTCCCGGGCAGTGACAGACTAGGGATCCCCTGGTAGGACTGAGTTCCATTTGTACTGCTGCTGCTGCCTAGGCTTCTTATCTAGAATCACCCCTTCTGGATCTTTGACCTCTGTCTCCCAGTTACCATCTTATCTGACCTCCCTGAACATGATCCTAAGACCAGTCTGCTTTTTTTTGGTCTCAGTTTTTTTAAGATTTAATTTTAAATTCACCCCATCTGGCGTAAATTTTGGGTTTGGTTCTTGCCAACTCACCTTTCTTCTCAAACCCAATGTGACTCTCCATTCTAGACCTGGCTTCACCTTCACTGTCTTTCCTCTAATCTGAATGGGTGCCTGTGTTTTTCCTACGACCTGGCTCTGATTCAAGAGTTTCTTTTGATCTCTGGCATCATTCCAACATGCCATGTGGTTTCTGCACTTGTCCCCCAAATTCTCTCTGACATCTCTATCTCCTCAACCCACACTGACCATGTCTCAACTTTTTTTTCCTTAGGGATTACCCAAGTCTGTTAATTCAAAGAGGGCCTATGAACATTTCTCTTTTTTCTGCTGGGTATGGATGGCAAGGAGGAGTCATTTTGTCTTCCAACCACCTGAGTGTTTTACATAGAGGATTTCCTAAGCTGTCCTAAGGATTAAGTGGGTAAAGTGCGTAGGAGAGTGCCTGGCACACAGCTCTAAGTATTTGCTTTCATTATCATTATTGTTACTGTTATTATTATTCCAATCTCATATCAACATTTGACCTTGCCCTGCATCTTAAACCTCTCTTCTGCCAAGCCTCTGGAATGAGTAGTGACCTTAATGCATTTGGCAGAAGTGCTTTGCCCTCGATGCTGCCCACTGGGCGCTCTGACACTACACATTGGAGTCCGTGACTTGCTCCCCAGTTTCCTTGCTCCTGGCCACTGCACTCTTCTCCATCATCCCCACCCCGACTTCTCCTATGTTGAGTTCACAAAGGACGCTCTCTCCCCGCCGTTCCTCCCTCCTGACTGAGGGACAGCGCACCGTCACATGTCATGGCTGTGCAGACCCAGTTTCCACAGGCACAGACGCAACGGTTACAGTCCACCTCGGTCTCCGCTCCGTCTGCGTACGTCTCATCCTCCAGGGCACACTCTGTTGGGACCAGAAATAAGGGGCATCGGTTTAGGGTGAGGGTGGAACAGGACCTGCTGGCTACCGTCTGTGTACTTTACCCCTTTCCCAGATAGCCCTGCTTTGGCTTATCCTTCAGAGGCAACATATCTGGGTAAATGATGCCATCGATCCAAAGATTTCTGGACGCTAACCTCGGCATGTAGATGATGGGCTAGGGCCCAGTCTAGAATTGTGGAAGGAAATTTTCTTAGCAAGCTCTGGAAAATTCCATCAAGTATCTTTATCTTGGCCCTCCCCAAAGGCCCCCATTCCCTACAGCTTCATATTTCTTAGGTTAAGCATACTCTTCTCTGGAGGATTGAAGGTCGGGTTGAGGCATTTGAGGAACTCTTGGAAGCTGAGTTTCCAGTCAGCATTTTCGTCAGACAGTTCAATGAGAGCATCAACACAGAGCCCTCTGGAACAAAATACAGGAGAAATGTGTCAGCAAGACCTCAGCATCACTCCCACAGAAAGGAACTAAACATCGGAATCACACACATCTGGGACCTCCAGGAGGCCAAGGGGGCGACTGTTAATTGAAGAACTTTCTGCACTGCCTTCCCACAAGCATCATCCATCCTGACTCCTGTGAGCATCCAACCTTTACTTTGTTATACTTGATGTCAGATTATTCCCACTGTTCAAATGTGCCCAAGAAGACTAAAGTTTCTTGAATGGTTTTGTCCACTTTGATTGACAAATGTTCTCACTGCCAATGCACCTTCCATGAGCAACTGCCTTTCCCCATGGTACTGGTTAAGTCAACCAAACTAGGGAAATCAAAACAGAAGGGAGCTGAATAGATGACAGGAATGGAATGTGTGATGGAGTTCAAGCAGGCATCGTCATTATCACTATTCTAGAAAGATAAACGTATGTTCGGAAAAGTTTTATGGAACCCCAGTTCTCTCATGCTCCTCTTGGCCTGGATTTGAGCCCTAGTTCAATCACTTCCTACCCAAACAGCCTTGAGCTAGCTCTTCAACTTTTCTGAGCCTGTTTTCTCATCTGGAAAATGAGGACAGAGAGGCCTCCTTCACTGGGATATTAGGAAGATCAAACATTGAACTTGTAAAATATTATTTAATTTCAAATTATCAAAATATGAAGGATTTTCAAATATTATACTGTAAGGTCTTGGACTACTAAGAAAGAATCATTCCAGAATCTGGGCTTCATGCTTTCTATTTCTTCTGAACAAAAGAGGTGCTGCTCCTATTTTTAATTCTTGCTGATGTACTGGAACCACACCAGAAGTTTCTTAGGGGTTAATTTTTATTAATATTTACTCCGGAATAATATCAGAAAAGAACAGGGACGTGCTCTCATTTGTGACAATTAGGGTTCTCTATGTGAAATTATCTTAAAAATCAGAACTAAAGCTATTTTAGACTTGCAGTTAAAGAATACAGTAGGGTAATTCCTTCAGAAAATTAACCATTAAAACATTACCCATGGTACTCAGAAACACTTTTGCTCTGATGTGACCTTGATAATTTATTTTAAGATTACATTCCATTGCTTGCAAGTTCTGGCCAAAAACAATAACTATTTGATCAGATACCAGGGGTGCTCAATATATTAGTTCATAACGTTCACAAAACAGACCAGGACAGAATTCCTATTTTGCTTTTTACTTTTCATTTGCACTGACTGCTCCCTGTAGGGAGGAAGGGGTTCAAATCCCCTTTCCTAACCAGCCTTCGCGTCGTGGACCACTCCCTGACCCCTCAACTCCACTCACCTAAGCAGTTTGTTGTTCTCCTGGTCTGTGTAGGTAGTGATGTTGATGGCAGTTTCATTCTGCTCCACAAATTTCAGTAATTCACTGGAGTCCAAGCGAGAGTCACCATTATCAACGTTCTAGAAAGGGGATGAAGAGCTCTTTCAGGAACATTTTGTAGAACTGTCTCCCTCTCAGCTTGACCCCTCGCTTAAAGATGTGAGAAGGCACCTGCACCCCAAGATGAGAGAGGGCAAGTGTGTGGGCAGAGGCCACCAAGGGCCTATCAAACCCAGACCTTGCTCAGAAGGGCAGCTGGGATACAGGCCTGTGTTTACGCAAGCAGCTGGGGTCCCTGTGGGCGCTCTGCAGCCTCATCCCTGACACTGCCCTGCAGACATTCTCCACATAACATCTGGGTGCAGGCCAGCCACCAGACCCTGTTCTCAAACCTCACTGGACATGTAACAACATTCTGAATCAGAATCTGTGGCAGAGCCCAGGTATATGTGTATATTTCTAACAAGCTGCTTCAGAACAACAATGCAGGTGACCCTCAGAGCTCACTCTGGTAGTCACAAGACCACTTCTTGCTGCTTGATTTCCCTGGCCTGCTCTCATGCTTAACATTCAGACTGGCACCCTAACCAAGCACATCAGTGAAAAGTCGCAAGCATAGGCCCCCAATTGATAACCTGCAGGCAGAGATGGTGCAAAGCTCCCCCCCCGCCACCCCTCTGCTCTGAGCTGGGGGCCGCACTGCAGATGTGTGCACGGTCCTTGGCTTACAGAACACAGGCTGTCCTCAAGACCCAGCTGACGTCCCACGAGCACAAGGTGAGGGTACAGTGAGCTCAGGCATTATCCCCTCTTTGGCAAGATGCTAAACCTAGACCATAGCCTTTGGGGACCATTCAACATGCCTAGGCCCCCACTGCAGGAGGAGGGTGTCGAGGTCAAGGTCTTACCAAATTCTAAGTTGATACTGCTGCTCTCCTAAATAGTTCCAATGGGGGAAAAATGTTTTTGAAAAATTCTTCCCCTAGGCTGCCTCGTCTTGCTGCCTTGGGAAATAATCAGCATTCCCGTGTTACTTTCAAGGTGGCTCCCCAGATGGTGTAAGGGCTTTGGGAAGAAAAGTCTGTCTAGGCTTCCGGGTAGAAGGGACT
The DNA here is from genome assembly GCF_037043125.1 of Eumetopias jubatus. NCBI lineage: Eukaryota > Metazoa > Chordata > Mammalia > Carnivora > Otariidae > Eumetopias > Eumetopias jubatus. The sequence continues at coordinate 64,949,552 of NW_028274807.1, forward strand.
CTCTTTCCATGACTGTCCTGTGTCACATGTGTTCTACTCTAAGGTTGTAAATCTTTCCATGGTATATACAATGCCGGGTGTGTATAAAACTATGCTAGCCCTTGCTTAGGGCCTTTTCGTCATTCTTGTCCCAATTCCTAGCAACAGGTCTCAGATGTTCTCTAGTCCCTGTACATCCACCCTGAGGAAACCGCCTTTCACTGTGTGAAGGCTTGATTAACTAATGGAGAGAAATGAAATAAGGTTGGCCAGGGGTCATTCTTAGCAGTGCAGGACTTTCTTGAATCTAAATGTTCCACATGCTGGACAGACAGAAGCAACCCTCACAGACCCCAACACCATCACAGCCTGATGAGAGAGTCACGCAGCCATGGCTGCAGACCCAGGGCCACACGGCCCCTGGGCCCACCAGGAACCTGCGACTATGCAGCTCCCAAAAGGCAGCGCTAGGTGCCCACACTGCACATTCAGTAGGGCCAGAATCCAGGCCTGGAGCTGAGGGGAGAGCCAGTCAGTCTGCACGCTCATCTCAGGAGGGACCAACCAGGCCTCCCCAGGCCAGCTCTGTATGTGGAATCCACAGGAAAACAGAGGTTTGGTACCTGCCCCAGAAATATCCTGGACTGCCTGGGGGCCTGCAGTCGCTCACACACAGCAGCTGTGGTGATGGGGGACATGATCCCAGAGTAAGGGAGGTAAGAAATCTGGCTCCGATTGTGGCCCTGGCCACCAAGGGGGGGTCTGCCACCAGGAGTCCAGCGTGTGTCTATGATGTGATCATGACAGGCTCTCTGTACCTGGGTGTATTACACTTTCACTGGAGAAATCATGAATGAATCACCAGGTGAAGTGAGAGTCTGGTTTTGGTCTTATCTCAGTTCTGGTTAGATTTTCTTTCCAACTAATTTTGATGTAAGGAATACCAGTTGGGCTGGAGGGCAGTCCCTGGTTCAGAAACAGTTTCTGTGAGATACCACATCTCTCACCAACAGGCAGTTATCTGCCTAGTGAGAAGGAACCTCCCTCTGAAGACTGCACCACACAGGACTCCAGTAACCACCAAAAAGTGGATAGTGAAACCCCTATTTTCTCAGAGGACACTGCCAGAGTGTCTGGGAAAAGCAAGCGTTGTATGAGTCAGTCATGATCAAGCTTTTGTGGTTAGGAGTGAGAATGCCCTAGAGGAAACTACTTTCTCAAGGGGTCTCAATTGGAGAAGTTACTGCTGGAGCAGGTGGAGAGGTGTGAAAGGGGTATGGGGCCCAGGTACTTGGGAATCAAATCAGTAGCAGGTTCCACTGATGCCTGAGGCAGGGTGCCTCCAAGGGGCCACTAGGAATGATTACAAGGTCCCAAGAGGCCCCTTGGAAAGAGTGTTCTGGGTCTCCTGGGCCTTAGCAGCCATGGCCAAGTCACTGCACACAACCTGGCAGGTGCTGCTCTGAAAATCCATTTTCTTCAAGTTACTTTCTGCTCTTGTGTGACTCTCCTGTCTTTGCACTATCATGTGTTTCTCTCGAGATGAGGAACTACCCTCTGCCCCAAGGGCTCTGTAATGCTGGTGGAGTGAGACAGAGGATAGCCTGAGAAGAGCTGTGCCAGGTGTGATCTCAAACATGTGGAACCCAGAGAGACATACTTTCTGCCTCAGGAGAAACAACTTGCTAAAGACAGGAACACAAGCGAAGTCTTAAATGACCAAAATACCCAATCCAGTATTTCTCCATCTGTGGGGTCCATAAAGTCAGTTAGGAAGAGGAATCCACAGACCAGCCTGGTTCTGACCACATGTGATGGCCACAGAACCACCGAGAAATCCCTTATGTGTCTGGGGTTGCTTGTGAGTCCAGGCTGGTTATGGCCTGGGACAGGAGGCCCTGGAGACACGTGGGAACATGTCCATCCGTGGGTGAGCATCTGAGGGCATCTACCTAGAGATGTGTGTCTGTAAGTAAAGGGGGTTTTTTACTTCTGTGGCAATGTGGGTATCTGAATGTGTGTCTATGAGGAGGCTGTGTCTCTGTGTGGGGTGTGCATCTCTGTATGTGGGATGTGTGTGTGGTGTGCATGCTTCTGCTTATGGTATTTTTATCTTTGGGTGTGATGTACATAAGTGTGTGTCTGTGTCTTGTCAGTCAGCTGGAAGAGTGTCCTTAACTGCTTCTTCTAACAATGTCTTAGGCTATCTGAAAAATCTCCATGCCATGCAAGCCCTACTCATTGCTAACTACTATTTCCGACTTTTATCAAAGCAGCATCTCTCCTGCCCCTAATTGGAACAACCTGTCTCTTAAACTAAGTGATGGGACAAGCAATATCTAGGTTCATGAAGAATCCTGGACCCATGGAATGCCAGTCCGTGGACTCTTCTCAGGTGATAAGGAGCTCCACAGGCCAGAGACGATCAAGTTAAGGACTCGGAGAAATGTCAAGCTGGGTGGGAAATGCCTGGGTCTGGGTGAGATCAGAAGGTACACTGTATCAACAGCCAGCTCTGTGAGGTAGAGGGTAGGGAGATACGTATGGGGTAGGGGGATACAGCCTGGCCATATACATGTGCATTAGGTCCCAAAGGCTTTACTGCTGGAATCCCACTGGTCAAGCTGGTCAGCAAGCAAATGTCATAGCTTCATGGAATGGTGGGAAGATGTGATCAGGCAGTGGGAGAGGAAGTCTCCCTTTGTCTGTGGCTGAAGAGTCTTTGACCCCAATTCTGGATTACCTTAAAGTACTTGTCTAGGATTTCACTGTAGTTGCTGCCTTTAGAGAACCAGCCATCTGGAACAATCTCTGCTTCCAGCCACTGGATAATGCGACGCCGGAGCTCATCGCGGTTGGACTGATAGCAAACAACTGCAGGAAAGGGGAGGGAGATCAGCTGAGTGGTGAGAACCCCAAGGTCACCCTGCATCCCTACATGGGAGGTTCAGTGCCTGGGGCTCTGCATGCGACAGCTCATTGAATTTTCACAGCACTCCAGGGACACAAAATTATCACACACATTTTATAGGAGTCAACCCAGGATAGATAGACAACTGGAAAGTGACCAAACCAGGATTCAAGCTTATGTTTCTAAAAAACTTGTAAGAATTGAGAATATTGAAAAGAGAGACTATGTTGCTTAGGTGAGAAAAACATCGGCAGAAAAATAAAGGACATTTTCATTAACTTCAGGAAGCTAAGGGGGAAAAAATCTATCAATCAATAAACAGCTCTCCTGGCTCACAGATGAGCTGAAATAGTAAGTGCATGAAGGAGCACATTATAATCCTTCATGCCACCAGATTTTACATTCTCTCTCTATAGCTTTTTCCTCTTACCAACTGGGTCTATCAAAACTCTCCCACTTAAAATTTTACACTGTCTGAATTATCCTTTGTTCTAAAACACAGAAAACAAGGTCAAGAAAGGGCCATGCTGAAACCCTGCTCTGGACAGCTGTTTCAAGACACTTGGCAGTAACAGGTGGGACTGAGAGTTGGGTAGATGGGGGACAGGGAAGGAAGAGCTTTGGCAAGTGGAGATTCCTAGAAGACAACACACAGTGGGATGTGATAAGGGCCCTGAGCAGGGGAATGGAAATCTGGGCTGCCACTTCCAAGCTGTTTAATGCTGGGAAATTCACTTAACTTCTCTGAGCCTCGATTTCCTCATCTATGAGGTCATTACAATAAGGTCTACCTCACAAGATTATTGTAAAGATCTAAGGAAAAGCATATGCTAGAGGTTCTGTAACTATAATGATGAAATTTTAATTTTGATTCATGGAAAACCATGGAAAACCATGGAAAAAGTCCTACTGGCATTTCCAATTATCTCCTTTCAAAAAAAAGTTGTGCCTTCTGATTCTGCTAGTCCTGTGCCATCAGCCTATCTTACAGAGCATCGAAGGAAGGATTCAGTGGCTTTCCTGTCCTTTTAATGCAATCACTACTCAGCAAAAACGGAAAACACAGCCAACATTCTGACTCAACCAGCCACTTCAAATGTCAAGCACACACACACACACACACACAAAAAAAAGCAGTTTTGCCACTTTTCTGAGCTATGTTGAGGAGTGACCAGTTCTGGGTCACAAGTTCTGACACACACATCTTGTGAGCTTCAGCAAGGAATGTGAAACACAAAATTCCCTCACAAAAAGAATTTCTTCCCTAAAAGGCACCCTGGAGAAAAAAACAGGCTCTCACCTGGGCTGGCAGATGGACTTATGGATTTCTTCTCTGCAAGACAAAGGAGAAAATGTGTAAGGCCAAGTGAAGACAAAAGAACATTTCTGTGTATTCTGCTCGGATTACAATCATCCCACGTTAAGGGGGCCGCTTACAATCTTTTCATCATTTTGTCCTGGGTCCCTGTCTCCTTTCCTTCTTCCAGGGCCTAAGTATGGAGATCTTTTCTTCCCGGCTCTATTTGACATTTTTGGGCCACTGAGTCAGCCTTCCTGGTCTCATACCTCCTCCTGTTAGGTTGAGGGGTGGGGATGGGTGGCTGGGACTTTGAGAATTCACATGGAATCATTACAGAGAGGAAAATGGAGTGGAGACCCACATGTGGAAACAGTTTCTTGTTTCACCAGGGCAGTTCAGGCTGGGAGGGGCTGAGTGGGACTGTGGCTCGGCAGGGAGCTTGTGTCTAATTAGCAATGAGCTTAAGACCCCCTCCCTCTTACCCTACTGGCAATGGTTTGAGTGCAAAATAGGGGAAATATATAGACCAGAGCTGAGAGGTGCCCAAATTTAAAAAGTGAAATTTGGGGTGCCTGGGTGGCTCAGTCGGTTAAGCATCCGACTCCTGGTTTTGTCTCAGGCTATGATCTCGGTCATGAGCTCGAGCCCCGTGTCGAGCTCTGTGCTCAGCGTGACGTCTGCTTGAGATTCTCTCTCTCCCTCTCCCTTTGCCCCCACCCTACCGTACTCTCGCTCTAAAATAAATAGAATCTTTAAAAAATAAATAAAAAGTGAAATTCACAGGCGCCTGGGTGGCTCAGTTGGTTAAGCCACTGCCTTCGGCTCAAGTCATGGTCCCGGAGTCCCGGGATCGAGTCCCGCATCGGGCTCCCCCTTCTCTGTGGGGAGCCTGCTTCTCCCTCTGCCTCTGCCTGCCACTCCCCCTGCTTGTGCTCACTCTGTCTCTCTCTCTCTCTGTATGTCAAATAAATAAATAAAATATTTTTAAAAAAAAAGTGAAATTCACCTGCTTTTTAAAAAGGCATAGAGTTCATTTAAACATTTCCTTATTATTGTTGATTATTGATGTGGTTCCCTATGCACTGCAGACAGTACTGGAAGCTCCCCTGGGAGTCTGATGCAGGAAACCCTGGGCACAGGTCTGGGCAAAGCCAGGATTCAGGGCAAAGCCAGTAGGCTCATGAGCGCAAGAGCATGCATCTCCAAGTAGCTGGGTGGTCTCTGTGGCTTTGGGTGCTGTGGCCCAGTGGAAAGAAGTGTGGGAAGCCAGGCCACACTGCTGCATCCCATGGCTCCTCTGGCTGGAGCTGGGAGATGGTGGTAACAGCACTCCTTACCTTTGCAGTGTCCATCATAATCGACCTGGATTTTGGATCCAGTGAGGCAGGCGTCTCGATGCAGCTCACAGTGGTTGAGGTAGGTCTTGCCGTTGCTGCCGCACACAGGCCTCTTGTGAGGTTTGCATTGCTGAAACAGACCCGAGGAGGAGGTCTCTGTGGTCAGGGTGCCAGGACGCGCACGCGCGCACATGCACCTTGTGGCTACATCCTGGAGGGAGCCTCAGCTCTGGCATCAGTGACTCTACTCCGTGCAGCCTTGGAGGCACCCCATCATTTTACAGCCCTGCATGGCCCACTGTGCTGATCCCGGTTCAGGGCCATCTCTTTCATTCAGTGAAGACTCGAGTAGACCACCCTGACCCTAGCGAATCAGCAGGAAGGGCATTTTATTAGAAGTCAGGAATCTGGACGCTCTAGACAAGTACTTTAAAGCTCACTTTGGAGAAAGTCATGTGATGTCTTTGGATGATCTCAGGTCCCTTAAAACACCAACATTCTAAGACACAAGAGCCAGAGCTGAGAGCGGGGGATGTGGAGAATGACAGGCAGGTGCGTGTGTGTGCGCGCACACACACACACACACATACACCCAGTGCTTCAGTTCTTCTGGGGTTTAACTAGGAGGATGTTTGCTCTCTCACTTTGTGTAGTATTTGGGGGCCATTTTGTTTTCCTCCTGATCTCGCAAGGGCTGTTGTGAGGCAGGGCTGGGGATGCTGGTCTTTGTGAAGTATTGCAGAGAATCGTTATGGACAGGGAAATGGACTAAAGTTCACTTGGCAACTCGGTTCTATGCTGGCTATTTAAAGGACCATGGTCACAGGCAAGCTTGGTTTCTTTAGACGTCTGCGGTTTTTGAAAGATGGTAAGGGGGAAGCAAGTTCAGCTCAGCCTTAATGAAGGCACCAAAGCCAGAAAGACCAGATGTGGTAAGAAGGAACACAGAACACTGGAGCTGGAAGGCAGCCCTGCTTTTAGATGAAAATTTTAGATGAAAATACCAATGTTTAGGAAGACAAACTTCATTTAACCAATATTTATTACTGAATTCTTACTAAAAGTTCTACATGCTGGGCAAACATAGTCTCTTGTCTTTGCAGCATCCAGTGGAAACTGATTTGCTCGAAATCACACAAATATATGTGGTCAAGGTGAGACTACACAGCAGGTTTCCTGACTCTAAGTACAGGCTCATGTCATCACACAGTGGACAGCGACACCTCTGGGGAGAGCCTCCTAGGGTTCCCAGTGGATCTGGTTTTCATGTTTCTAAGTTGGGGGACTTCCCTTCTGAGACAATGGATCAGATCCTTCACCTGGGGACTACATTAGGTGTATTTATTTGCATAAAGGCAAATATATTTCTAGGCTTCTGTTGGTTTGACAGAAAGGGGAAGGAAGGTATTTATGTTTGTCTGAAGAGTGAGAAGTTGTCAGAAACCTGCTTACAAAAAAAGTATTTCTCAAAAGCTCACGTTGCTTTTTAAACCTCATTAAAAACAAACAAACGAAAATTCCTAAAAAAACTTCATTTCATCTAGTAGTTTTCTAAAAACGTGCATATCCTTTGACTTGGCAAGCCCTGAGTGGGAATCAATCCTATAGAAATAAAGGCTGCAGCATGTAAGGATATTTGCACAAGGATGTTATTGTTTGTAGTGGCGAACAACTCAGGAAACAACCTAAATGTCCACCTATGGGAAAATTACTACATAAACATGATGCTATTACAAAATATTTATTTCCATTTTTGTATAAAATAGGGGGGACCCTATATGTTTATAGGAGCATAGAAAAACAAGTGGAATAATATATATTGAACTGTTAACACTGGTCATTTCAGACTAATCGGATTTGAGGGTTATGGGGAAGATTATGAATTTTATGTTTATACAAATGTCTGTATTATTTGACTTATATAAAGCATTATTAAAATTTTGACTTAAAACTAAACATCTTTTTAAAAAAGAATATCCCTGCATTCACATTTGGTTTTTAACTTCTGGGATGAAAATCCCTTGTTCTTCAGATAGACATGGTATGCTTTTTATAAAGGTGATGAAATTGTTGGCCCTGCCCTGCTGACTAGCAGCTCCAGCAAGGTAGCCATTTGGCCTTGGCTATTGTCCTCTGGCTCCTGATCTCAGGGCTTACCTCAATGCAGAGGCAGGTGGGCTCTCCCTTTTCTGTGACTGCACATTCCCGGCCGGCTCCACAAAACACATTGGCACAGATCTTCGATTTGCTCCTGAGTTCGTCCTAAAACACAAAATCATAAAGGAAACCACGTCACGGAGAAGAGCCTGTCATGGCATAAGCCAATGGTTGTGGCAGTTACTTTCCAGACTCAGGTCTTGGTCTGGAGTTGCAGCTCATGGTTGTTGAAAGTTCCTGAAACAGCTAGAAGCCATCCCCAAGAGCCAGCCCCGGACTTGCTAGCACTGCTCCGGCCCAGGCCCGGCTACCTCGGAGTCCCTCAGATCGTTTCTTAAAGAGCAAGAGACTCTTTCTTATGTGCTTCCTTTCTTTTAAAAATGGTTACTCAACACCCCTGATATTTCAACACTACAGTAAAGAGCTATAAAGGCAGACTCTGTCCTCAAGAAGCTCCGCGACTCTCTGAGGAAGCTCCCAAATAGAGATTTAGAAAGCAACACGGAGGTGCAGCAACAGGAACACCAGGAGCCGGAAGGGAGAAGGAGGGCGAGAATCAAGGGAGGATTTCTGAAGATAGGATGCCTTAACGAACTCCTGAAGGATGAGAAGAGTAAGCCAGACAGAAATAGAGACACGTGAGAGAAACATGGCTGTCGGAAGGACCAAAATCTCACTGGGTGGTGTTTCGAAAGGCAAAAGAAGGATAGCTAAACCATCGGGAACACGGATTTGCTATTATTCAGTATGGTCTTATTCAGCCCCCGTCCACATCTGCCCCTAGCTTCAAGACCAAGAGGGCCAAACCACCCGACAGACAGTAGAATTATCCTCAAACCACTTGTGGTCAGACATTCTTGTTTAGACGTCCTCAGCAGAACCTGCAGGCAGGGAATGGTCCCAGTCTATTGCACTGAAATGAGACTGGCTGTAGGCACTAATCTGTCGGTGACACATTCCTTCTCTCACATTAATTGGTGGCTAAAAAGCAGCCCCACCTCAGGTGTCATGCAGGCCAGCAGCAGTGGTGGTTGAACAAAGGAGAATGTGATTCCTCCAGCCTCTGACTGCTGAGCAGGCAGTCACCACAGGCCTCCCCGCCCCCGCCCACCGGGGTAGCACTAACTGACAAAACCAACAAAGATGGCAGGAGCTGTGGAGGGGTCAGTAAAGACAGAGGGGGGACCTCAGATTCCACCCTTCAGACCATGTCTACCATGTCGTGCAGACAACTCACACCCACAAAGCTCGTAATACTAAAACTCTCCTAGTCGGTAAATGTTTCACATCCAAGAAGAGGTCAAAGAAAACAAAAAGCAAAATAGATATTGAGAGCCGAGGGCTGTGCCCAATACAGCCGGTCTGCTGCCACCTGGAGGCTGCTTTGCGAACTCCAGGTTATTATTGTCTCTCCTCAGCCATCTTGCCTGTCATGCAAGGATCCCATTGGTCCAGAAACTCGGGCCATGCTCACATTTCATTGGTTCATAGGCTGTTGCTAAACCCATTCTTCTTTAGATGTTGCTAAGGCGATTTCAAAAAAGCTGGCAAGCAGGGAAGAAAAGAGGAAGTAATTCCCAGAATGCTGGGGTGACTGGAGCGCTGTTGTTTCCTAAACCAGGAGTGGAGATAAAATCAAGCATATTCTCCGGGCAGGGCCCTCCTCACTGCGCCTGGGAAGGGAAAGCAGTTCTAAAAAGGAAGAGGAAAAGGCTATTGCTGACCAGTGTAAAATATCTCAGATAAGACCACCTTCTCTCCCCTTCATGAAGCAACACTCTAATCAAGAGATACAGACAAATAAATTCATAAAAAGGCATGCCCCGACACAGGCCTACGCTCAAAAGACACCAGTACACAGCTCCACCGGCAGACCTTTTACCACTTGGCTGTGCATCTGTAACTAGTCACTTTAATTCTTTGAACCTCAGTCTCCTCATCTGTAAAATAGGGGTAAATACCAGCCCTGCCTTGTGAAGATGAAACGGTATATTTGGAAGGGCATCATAAACTGAAAGCAAGCAGAGCTTCTTGTAGAATAGCCTGTGGCACGCACAGAGCTCCTTTTACCTTCTGTTACTGTTTTTAGTGAATAATAAAGAGGAATTTACTTCCAGGTTGAATTCAACCCAAGTCATTTTTCCAGAAATAGTTCTCCAAAATCATTTGAAGAAACAGATACTCTTTATTTAAAATATAAGGCCTCATATTTGAGCAGTCCAGTTCAAATTTACAAAATGTTTTCACACATACGATTTCATCTCACTGTATGAACAACCCTGCAAGGACATGTCGATTATTAACCTCATTTTATCGGAGAGGGAACTGAAAATCAGAAAGGTCAAGTGACTTGCCCAAAGGTCCCAAAGCTAAAACTGAGAGGAGCTAGGATTCCAACCTGGACCTTCAGACAACAGATGAGTAAGTTCCCATTTATCAATACCTGGCACTCTTCTAGATGATCTGGATTATACGTTATCTCACTTAAGCCCTAGGATAACACCATGAGTTAGACATCATAACATTCTCCATTTCACAGATGAGGGAACTGAGCCTTAGAGGTTAAATAACTAGAACATGCCAGAGCTAAGAACCCACCCAACCAAAGGGAAAGCAGTTCCTTCATATTTGATTTACTTTCATAGTGAGAAAATTGAAGGTTAAGGAGATTATGATAGTGATGTGATTTGCATAACTAGCAAATGTGAGAAGGTGCTTCCAAGTGTGTCGGAGAGCTAGATTTGAATTCCTACATCCCACCTCGGCTCCCTACTTGCCATGGCCATGGGCAAGGTACTTTCTTTAGACCTCAGTTTCCTCACGTGTGAAATGGGACCACTCATCCCCGCGAGGGGTGTGTGAGCCCATAAAGGAGATATACTGCCTGCAGCAGCGTGCCCGCCCCACAGCTGAGAGCTGCCGTGGTTACTGCCTCTCATTCAATTTCCCCACTGAGCGCTGTTCCCACCTCGGATGTCACGTCCCTACCCAGCCTCTGTTACCCCGAAATGATAATACTGAGAGCGGGAGGTCTGACTGAATGGAAAAAACCAAGGGCTAACAACCCGCCTCCTCTTCCGTTTAAGACCAGAGAGAAAGGGGGGCCGCGCTAGTCACACAGGCATCCCTCTTTGCAGGTGGCACATCTGTCGATAGGTGGCAATCTCTCTCTTTGTCTCGCAGAACCCGACGCCGCAATGCGGAAATGCCGCCTGGACTCCCGCAGCTCCACCCTCCCAGCCTGCGAGCTGTGGGGCAGGAGGTGGGCGAGCACCGTAGAGCCACAGGCAGCAGGATTTTTGCCCACTTGGGAGAGAATGCTCTACCTGAAACCCTCCAACCTCCCCAGTTCTTCCCATTCACAGGCATGCTTTCACACGGAAAACAACAATGAACATTTTCTACCTAGAGGTGGCCTTTTTGTACCATGGAAAGCCCCTCTCCAAGCCCTATGTTCTTGGGGAATAGGATGTCAGGAGCACCCCTGAGGTTCCTAGAAAGTTCTCTGGCATGGTAGGTGGTCTTACCCCTCTGCTGAGTGCAGGAGAAGAACATCTTGAGAGGAGATGCATATGGTATAAACATGTTCCTGCTCCAGGGACGGGGCAATCAGTGGCTGCCTTGTGGGGAGGGGTGTGGCGAGTGAGGCGGAAAAGAGGCAGGACAGCAGGTGACATGGAGAATGTGGTGCTTTGCAATATTAATTTGTGTCTGGTCCCTTCCACCTCAGAAATTCTGACCCGAAGTGCAGGGCAGCCTGGATGGGAGCGGCTGGAGACAGGGGAACCTGCCAGGTGGAAGGTCATGATCTAGTGGGGATCACAAGGGCCTAGGGTCCAGTGCTAATACTAATTAGAGCCCCTACAACTGAGTGAGGCTCTTCACAGCTATCTCTGTCCTCACAACGTCTGTACAAGTTTCCATATTTTTAGTCCCATCTAACAGATGGGGAGGAATTCGAGAGTTAGCAAAGCTCTGTGACATACAGAGGCCACATAATGGGGGAGAGCGGAGTCAGGACCTGAGCCTGGGGCCTCAGTATTCCCTTACAGGGAACAGTCAAGGGAGGGAGCTGTGCGCAGAGGGGACAGCTACGGGGGCCGGGGAGAGGCCCCAGCGCAAGGCAGTGCTTTTAGGAATTAGGTCCCAGGGCTATATGAGAATGTCATCTATGAATAGATAACCACATTGGCATATGAATTTGCTCTAGGAGTGGGAGGTCACAGGTGTACAAACCCCTAAGTCTAAGGGTACTTGTGAAAATGTGATTAACTGAATGGGGCTGGGGAGGCGGGCCTGTTCTGGAAGTGTGGACACTGATATGTTGATAGAAGTCAACAAAATACTTGCTTCCAGTGGAGAAACACTGGGTTTCCAGCTTTGACTTTCTGCACCATCTCTCTGACCTGCTTCTATGTCATTTTCATTACACATTGCAAACCATGCTCTGGGGCTTTGGTTTCATGGTTAAACTTCACAGTGCAAACTCCCCGTGGTAAAAGACTGACTGGGAACATTGCTAACTTTTACTAGGGGAAAAACTTTCTCCCTGAGCAACTGTTAGCCATTGCATGATAATAATACTTTATACTAGTACAGCAATTTCAATTAGTCTGTAATTTTCACTATCATTTTTAATTTAATAGGATAAGCAGGCAGGGGTTACCGCTAAGGCACTTCCAGACTTAACATCCAATGATAAAGAAGAAACTGAGGCTCAGAGCTACATGTGACTGGTCCAAGCACTCACAGTTGCAGAGCTGGGTCCTGGCCTAAGGTCTCCAGACTTTAATTCCACCCCTCTTTCCACAAACTACTTTGCCTCATTACAAATCAAAGTTAGAAAAGGTGTTGCTATGGATCCAAGGTCTAAAAAAATAAATTAGTTTTGCAATTAAAAAAGATCCTCTGCAAACAAAGTGAAAAGCAAGTTATTTGCAAAACCACCAGAAGAGGTGATGGTGTGTCTGAGTCTCCGGGCCGACCAGCATTAAGTCTGAACACAAACTACACTTAGAATGTTTAAAAAAAAAAGTCTTCTAAAGTCAAACAATTTCTGGAAGAACAGTGTGCTTTGGCAGGGGAGGGAGCTTATAAGCAAAACCATAAAACTGTCAGCTTAATATATCATCATTTCACTAAAGTGAACTGGATCGGCTCTGTACCCTCCATCCTTTTCCTCCTTCCCAACTTTCTTTAAAAAAAAAAAACAAAACAAAACAGAACCGCCTTACTTATGCCAAGGTGGAATTTTGGCTCCACTGGGCACTATTTTGTGACAAGTGGCTTTGTTGACAGGAGAAAGGCCCTCCTTGCTTTGCCAGAATTAGTCATGGAAACTTCACAGGAACACCAGGGCCCCTCAGATACGCTGAGCACGCTGGAGCTTGGGACAAAGGAATTCACAGAACTGGGGAGAGCCGGGGGAGGCCTGGGTGGGGCCCAGGGTGGGACGCTGGCGGCTCTCAGGCGGCATTCTGGACTGGAACCCAGTAGCACAGGCGTGAGAGCGCCAAACCTCTTCCAGACCTTGAGATCTAGTTGGAGCGCCATGTGACCTTGTTCCAGTCTCTCTGATTCTTTTGCTCTGAAAAGGAGTATCTTGCTGCATCGCACCTGCGCTAAGGAAAGAGGTGGAAGGCGATTTCTAGCAGCTGTTCTGAAGCACGTGACAGGAGCCTCTGCATCTGCAGGGTCAGTGGGCATCCCTAGATGTGTCCCTCACCTCAAGGAGAATGCACCAGGGCCACATCCAGGTCCAATGGACCCTGAAGCTTAAACGATTTGAGGGGCCCTCCTGAGAAAAACAATACACGATTATGACTGCAAAACTGGCCTTGTGAGTAAGGTCTGAAACTAAAGCTTAATTAGCTCACAATAAATCTGACTCTCCACCTACCCTATTATTTTCTTCATAAGCAAGAAGGCTTTGCGGCCTTTAGTCTATTAGAGCCCTCTTTAATGTTTTATACACATATAGCTTATCTCAAGTGAACTCCAAGTGCCTGCACATTTTGGCTTCTGACACACCTACCACAGTGCCCTGCCTGAGAAAATCCACAATAAATGTTTTTTACATTAAATTTCACTGCAGGGGTGGGGAGAATTCAAGTTAGTGTCAATGTCAGCAACCAGTGACAGTGGCACTCAGGATGTTTGGGGGAATGTGTGGCTGGCTTTCATGACATCAAAATAAGGGATGAATCACCCCAAGGGGATTAGTTTTAAGATAAAAAAAATCAAAAATCTATTATGGATTTAAGAACTACCTAATTCTCCTTTGTATTAATTTTTTTTAAAAAAAATTATTTATTTATCAGGGAGAGAGAGTACACAAGCACAGTGGTAGGGAGAGGGGCAGAGGGAGAAGCAGACGCCCCGCTGAGCAGGGAGCCAATGCGGGGCTCGATCCCAGGACCCTGGGATCCTGACTTGAGCTGAAGGCAGACACTTAACCGACTGAGGCACCCAGGAGTCCCTTTTATATAATTTCTATGTTTAGCTTCTATCTTATGGGATTAACATGTTCCTGACATTTTCTTCTCATTACGTGATAATGTATTGTGTGTCTAGAAATTACTACTTTCAAATTTCCAATGGGACAAGGCTGTTTACCGTAACCATTGTCTTAAGGATTCTGCATTCTCTGTGTTTGCCTTGTCAGACTGAAGGATCTAAACTGCCACCTTCATAGGGAAGTTCCCTCACTTTCCCAGCTGCACATTCACCATCTCTGGAATGCTTCCCACTCCATATACTTAGGTCTTTCTTGAGGTGGCCCAGCCCCAGCATGGCAAACTAGATGCTTGGTTTATGTAAGGCTAAGCTCAGTTTTCTGTGAGGGACTTGGCTAGTCATAGTAGAAGTACCGCAGCATTTAGTAAACACAGAGGTGGAAATATGTTAGGCCCTTTCACCCAGGACTGAGAAAAATTGCACATGGGTCTATGAGGTCTGGTTTCATCCCTGTTGGCAGTGAGGAGGCTCTGACTCCAGCACCTCAGGAGGGCGCCTCTGCTCTCATGCTTTCAGAGCATGGGTCACAGTGATGCACTTGGTGTCCCTGTGGAGTGCCATGCTGTCTCCCCAACTTAGGCACATCAGTGAAACCACACTGACAGGGTTTACCAGGCTCCCCAGGATCTGTCTACAGTTCTCACAGTGATCCCTGGAGTTTCCAAGATATCCTGTCAGTCTTCCTAGGAAGTGCTTTTGGTAAGGCCCCTATGTACAGTTTTACCCTTCAGTTTCTTTAGAATTCCTTGGTGGGACCTTTTAAGTCAAACCACTTTTTGCCCTGAATTAGTCTGTTAGGTTTGATCATGGTATTCATTTTCCATTCTCCAACCATCTGCCTATGATTTGTCCACTTTAAAGGGCAATGTAGGGGGTATGGATAGTCTTACAGTCTTCTTCAGTAAAGGCCAGGGCAAGGAATTAAAATCCACTAGACAGCATATTTGATAAATGCCTATAAAAAAAATCATGAATGAGGGCGCCTGAGGGCGCTCAGATGGTTGAGCGTCTGCCTTCGACTCAGGTCATGATCCCGGGGTCCTGGGATCGAGTCCCGCATCGGGCTCCCTGCTCCTTGGGAGCCTGCTTCTCTCTCTGCCTCTCTGTCTCTGTCTCTCATGAATAAATAAATAAAATCTTTAAAAAAAAAATCATGAATGATAACAGCCTGTGAATAGTGTGATGCAAGTTTCATGTAATAAACCTGAAAGGAGGACAGGATGTGGCCTCTACCTTCTCAGGAGTCTCCAACCTCGTCGGGGCAATGAAACTCACAAACGCAGATCAGTGCAATACTGAGTAGAGGGGGCTGCCGACTCCAGGAGATGGGACTTCATGGATGAGAGGGGACGTGAGCTGAGCCCTAAAAAATGGTAGGATCTGGATGGAAAAACTGTAGGTTTTTGAGCAGGAGGGTCTCAAGACCAGTTCGGCAGTGGTACATGGGAAGAAGTGGGTGAGGCAGAACTGGCAGGAAAAGGAAACTGGGTAGAAAGTGCCTGGGATGATGAAAGTCTCATGTATGGTAGTGGCATGGATACAGAGAAAGGAGGGAATTCAGGAGAAAATTCTAAAGAATGAGATCTGGCAACAAACCAGATAGAAGAGAGGAAGGTGAGAATCCAGGGAACTGCCAAGATCCTTGGCTTTGAGAGCCTGAAGGTTGGCAGTGTGTCTTCCAGAGTCAGAGACCCGGCAGAGGCCGAGTGGGGGAGGGGTCGGCGATGATGAGTCAGTAACGGACTTAAGTCTGGGGGGACAGTACAACATCTCACCGACAGTTGAAAATAAACGACTAGAGAAGCACGTCTGGACATGATCCATGTCAGAGTGAGAAACAGGGTCAAGGGAACAAATGAGCTCAGGAAGCAAGGGTGGGAATGGAGGGCTGAGGGTGGCCAAGGAGCAGGAAGAAGAGGCTGCCAGCAGACCACCTGGGGGCTTTCTGCAAGCCAGCAAAGGTGCCTTCCCCTCTAGGCAGATGTGAACCCGGACCAGGTTACAGGGCTCAGCAAGCAGCGCAGGTTGATTTCAGCCCCCTTCACCTCCTCTAGCAGTGAACAGCCTGCACGACTGTTATGAGGACTCTGAGGGCAAAGCAGCCAAGAAAGCAGGGCAGGCACATTGAGAAAACTAGGAGCAAAATCAGGATGTCTAGAGAGCTCCAAGAAATGGATGATGAATGCCACTGTATGAGAAATGATTTGGCAAATGTTGGGATGAAACAGCAAAAAAAAAAAAAAAAAATTTTTTTTTTAAACCTCTGCCGAAACCTGAACAGCCAGACCAGACAGAGGCGGTGAGGTCCTATGGAAGGAGAACTGATACAGGAACCTGGAGAGAGGCCCTGGACATATCTCTCTCTGCCTCCACACTGTGTGACTTAGGGGAAGGTGCCCGACTTCTCTGGGCCTCCGTTTCCCCATCTATAAAAGGAAAGAATTGTAGATGATGCCCAAGTCCCTTAAACTATTAAGAGTCTCTTAACTAGAAAGCACAGACATTTGCCATTTCAGATGTTCTTGAGTATTAAAACTTTAATCTCCCAAGGAAGTTAACCTAGACCCCCAAACTAAAGATTGGTTATGTATAGAGCCTTCTATTGAGTGCTTCAGGTTTTTGCTGAGTTTTGGTGGTGGAATTAAAGTTGGCTTTTGCAGTCAAAGAATTTTCATAAGCAATGCTTTTTCATTCCCTCCTGGGTCATGACAGGAAATCAGAGGAGCCGTAATGGGACCCCAATTGAGTGGCCTGATTTCACTCTTGGTTGACTGGTTGGAACCCTCTACTCCTTTTGAATGCCATTAATGACATTTTTATTCTATTTGTGTTTGCCTTGCAAGAAGAAAAGGGAGAGAATGGCTAAAGGAAATTCACATGAGATTCACAATTCTTCATTCCTGCCAAGAACCTGTCACTGAAGTATGTCTGGGACTGCCAGGGCTCACATTTACTCAGCATCCATGCTCTAATTATTTCCACATGTAGTTCAAGGCAAATGGTTGATTAAAAGTTAAAAACAAAACAAAACAATACCCACACACCTAAATCCCAGGACCCTCCACTAAGGAAGGAGGAGCTCTAGGGCAGCTATAGGAGACCTCCGAGAAAACGTTTTGGAAATGTCCCCTATAGTGCCAGGCACATCAGACCAACATCCCCACACATCCCCACACATCCCCAGCACTCCATCCCAAGCCAGCCCTCCACCTCCCCAAGCTTCCCCAAGCACTGAACCAAACACGATTCACATTCTTTGAACTTCTGAGTGGAATGTAGGATTTATTCCTTCTATGCTTTGGTAGAAGGCCTAAGAGATGGATATAGGCTAAGAGCTACAAGTTCTCTCCACCCCTTTTGCCCTGGGTTCTACTGAATTTAGGTAGACTCTGGGTAGTTCCTGATATCACATACTAGGGAAGAAATCCAGTGTGCAGAGAACGGGGGTACCTGCCCCAAGCTGGAGAACAGTCTCCATGTATACCGCTCCTTTCCATAATCCCAATTTGCATACGGCTCCCCCTAAAACTGAAAGTTAACTCACTGTTCCCCAAGGTGGTTCACATGACCTGGCACTGATTCAGATGCCTGACACTGTCATCTATGACATCTACTTGGCCGTATTTAACAAGGTCTTTGGCAGTGATTCAGTCTTCCTGTGTCCTGGGTGATTTCATTGTTTATGTGGCCTCAAGATCCTTGACCTCCTCACCTCCAGTAAACCTCACTTCAGGAGGTATCTGTGAGTAGAGCAGGTAACTGCAGCAGACTAAAATAAAGGGCACAGGGCTCTTGAGGTCTTACATTTTGAAATGAAAACTCATTACCCTTTGAAAATGTCAGCACCGTGAAGTATTGTTAGATGCTTCTTTAACTTTAAAATGGGCAAAGAATGAGAGAATGTCCCACAAGACCAGCTAAAAAAACAATGTCACCATCTGGGAAGTCTGATTTATTGTCTGAATTACACAAATTCTTCCTGTCCTTCAAGGGTCAGCTCAAGTTACACAACTCCATCCTCAGTGACCTTTTCCTCTTGAGTGTTATGAGCTCCTCCTTCCATCTCTAAACTTTCATTCTTCTCTGTACAAACTCATTTGGTCACTTTTTTAAAAATGTAATTGATTATGCAGATTTTGTCTTCCCAGATGAACTGTAAGTTCCTAGAGGACAAGGCTTTAAAGTCTGTGTTCTAAAGTCTTTCACAGGTCCAGGCAGAGTACATTGTGCCACACCATCAACCTTTGTTGGAAGTATCTAAGAGCAACTGAGCCACACTGCCCTAAGGACCTAGAGCAGGGGCAGAAAGACAGCCCCCTGGGCCAATTCCTCTCCTGGGGCTGCCTCCTTTCAGGATCAGTTTTTTTGGGGGGGTGGGGGGAATAGCCTAAAGACCCCTCCCTTCTCCACCAGGCCATAAATATTCAGCCTGTAATTTCCCGAATGAGAGATTGTCTTTGACCCACAGAAAGACATTGGGGGGTGTGTGTCGGGGGGGGAGGTGAGGTGGACAGGAGAGCAATGGAGGATGGAAATGGCTTTCAGTCATTTCCTTTGTCCACAATTAATGTATAATCTTGCAGACATGACGAGGGAATGGGAATGGGAAAAGGGGAAAGGATGGAAGAGGAGGCAATGTGGGAATGCAGGGTACCTCGCAGGGAGGCAAAATTGGGTGGGACTTCAGAGTGTAGGGTGGAGGTCGCCAGAGAGCAGCCTGCCGCCTTGGTGACCTCTGCAACAAGGCCTCTGCAACGGAGAAGTAGAGAGAGACAAAGATAAGCAAGAGGGGCCAAGAGAAATTGTGAAAATGGGCCTATTATCCAAGGTAGCTGTTTTGTGTTAACTCTTCTCGGGAACCCTGCTCCTACACTGTCTGCAGTAGTAGGGAGCATCATGGTCCGTCTGCAGAGACAGGAGGAAGAATACATTGCCACTGCCCTATCCTAGCCCCTCCCCCATGTGCAGAAGATTCTGCGGGTCTCCAAGCACTCCCTTCTGGCTCATCTACTAGGCTGACCTTACTGTGGGCTGGAATACACTGAAATGGCAGTGGCCAGGGAAGGGCTAGGCCTCTGCTGTGCCCAAGCATTTTATTTGCTGGGTGCTGGGCATCTTGAAAGGGACTGCGATGTCCAACCAAGAGCTGAGACCATGTGACAGATGGAGGGGGCAAGGAGGCAAGATAGCAGGGAGGTGAGGGTTGACTGGAACAAAGTGGAGCGGAGAGACCCCAGAGACCCAGCAGAGCATAACAGTGTGAATCTCTACTTTAAAAACACAGACAAAGCCCTGGGACTCCGGGGGCAGTGTGGCTGCAAAGCTATCAAGTTTCTAGCATCCCAGCAATTATTCTCCAGCCTGTGGCACGCATGAGGGGTTAAAACGCAGCAAGCAACTCCACGCTAAATGAAGTCACCATATGTGTGGCTCCGTATGGTTCTAGGAGAAGCAGACAGATGTAATTAGAGGTTCTTAAGACACTGTGTTGCCATGGCAACTGTTGGCCAGGAGAACCTGGAGTCCGAGGAATACAGTCTTCCAAGGAAATGCCAGAGGCAGGTGGTGTTCATCATCCTCAGGCTCCACAGACAAGGCTTCTTCCCCCGCTCCCCGGCCCGGTCCTACACTCTTGGGGACCCTCCCTCTCCAATTCCTCCTCATCCCCACTTCCTATGCCCCAGATAGGCACTCAGAGCAACTCCAAATGCAGACGAAGCACTCCCTTCAGATGGCATCCAAAGGCAGGAATTAAGGAGAAGTCGAATCTTGGGAGAGTTCGTTCAGGAGACATTGTTCTCTGGGCAGTCTCTGGTCCCGGGGGCTTTCTAGATCTGAGTGTGGGTATCACGAGGGGAAGCTGCAAGCTTAATTTACATATCACTCTGGAGTCCAGTTCCTCTATGAGGCGGATGCTGGATGGGCACCATAGGACAAGTAGGGGTATGTGAGCTTGAGCAGGAGGATGTCTGCTCTTAGTAGGCAGCCGTGCATTTATCAGCCAAACTGGAACATTTTGAAAGTAAAAGGAGACCTTTAAAATAGATATACTTGGACAACAGGCGGAGACTGTGACATCTGGTCACCTCAATTAACAGGCTACCTAACGGGAAAATTACTACTTTTATTTTACGGAGTGGAAAGTCTAACCTGGTGTCTATGAGCCCCCAGAAACCCAGCTATGGATTTTGGGACTGGATTTTCCTAGAGCATAACCTAGGAAAGATGAGAAACTCAAAGAAAGTACTACTCCGGGCATGAACTGCCTTAATCTCTTGATTCAATTGCCACATGAGGATATTCATGGTGTTCTGCTGTTGCAAAACTGGGGAATCTGGGCAGACGGGACCACTTTCCTTCAAAATCTCGGTCATTACAAATCCTTCCAACTGCTTCTCTAAAGAGAGAAACATTCATTTCACACATTGTTGCCAAAGAGGGATGATTGTCTACGGATTTATGGCAATAATGTGGTCAATAGAGTGGGATCATTCCACAGCAGAGAGACCTAATAAATCTCCCCCTGACGAGTGGAGGTTTCCAGGTGTACATTCTTACACATTCCTTAACAACTAAACCAAAAACAGTGGCTCAGGGATTCTGTGGTCCCAAAACCCAGGGAAAGGCTAGACTCTCCTAGGGAACCAGCAGAAATGACTGTATTTTAGGCACAACATAACCAGCCCAGAAATTATAAGAATGTGGTTCAGCCACAAGCTACGTTACAGAACGATGGGATGTGCAGAGGGTAAGGCCCACCCAGGGTGCATCCCCTAGTATTTTCTCAAAGGCTGTGGGAATCAGAGCCATTTGATAAAAGTTCCTGGCAGTTCCTTGACAACCGTGACTAGTAATGGCCCTCATCTCTCAACCCTGGCTCAAGGCTGGGAACCACTGGGGCCAACTTGCCTTACTTACCTGCACCTAAATGCAGACAGGTTCTAGATACTGGGGTGCAAAACTCTGAACTTAATGTGTAGCTTTCCCAAGATTTTTGGGTGGCAGTAAAGGGCTCCTTACAACCTGTAAGCATCAATTAACACCATGGCTCTCTGCTAAGCGTGTATGCTGGGAAGTCCTGACACCCACTGCAGGTCCCCTGCATTTTAATAGTCCAATTTCGAGAGATATTAACCTTTCTGGAACAAATTAAGAACTTGATAAAATCAATCCCTTTGAAAGAAAAACAAAAACAAAAACAACAACACTGCAAGCACAAGTGAATCTGCATTTCCTTATCACTGTCCAAAGTAGAATTGGACAAAACCTATTTCCAAGCAAGTAGTCGAGCACAAGAATACCAAACATCAAGTTGGATGCTGGGGGCTCAAGGAAGGATAAAGCACAGTCCATGTCCCTAAGCTGCTGACAGTTTAGTTGAGGAGTTGAGGGGGTGGGAGAGGGAGAGGGAGAGAGAGAAAATCCCAAGCAGGCTCCACACCCAGCATGGAGCCTGATGCAGGGCTTGATTTCACAACCCTGAGATCACGACCTGAGCCAAAATCAAGAGTCCGTCACTTAACTCAATGAGCCACCCAGGCACCCCAATACATGGAATTTTAAATACCAACACAATCTAATAAGCGAAAACTCAAGACAATGTGTAGCTCAGTGTGATTTGTGGTTAAGTGACAAGAGTCTAGAGCAGCACTGTCCAATAGCAATATAATATCAGTCGCACAGAGGATTTGAAAATTTCTGGTAAAATTTTAGAAAGTCAAAAGAAACAATTATTTTAATAATTTGTTTTACATAAGCCAATATAGCCAAAATATTACCATTTCAGCTTGTAACCAATAGCATCAGTGAGACATTTTATATGCTTTCGTTCATAGTAAGTGTTTGATACCTGGCATGCATTTTTCACTTATAGCACATCTTAATGAGACTAGCCACACAGCAAGAGCTCAATATCCACTGGTGGCTCATGGCTTTTCCTACTGAGCAGCCCAGCTCTAATAAGTTCTGGGTGCTGACATATTATTGAGGGCTGAATTGAGGAGGAGAGTTTAGGGAGAAAGAATAAGACTTTCTTTAACTAGGAATGTCTTATAGTGGTGTATATAATTGAAGTCAACAGCTATTTGAACACCTCGGTAAGGCAGCATGCTTGGCTGCATGGACCAGGATACTGATGTGATGAATATCCAGTCCTTTCAACACAGGCAGGTGTCCTGGGCACTTAAGCCTAATTCTGGCTCTGCTTTTAATGCCTATGGACAAGTCACCCTTCTAGTCTCCTCCGTAAGATAAAATAGGTGCCACCTCCTTTAGTACTTTGTATGGCTTATCTCATAAAGCAGTAAGGGGCTAATCAAACTACTTATTTTGAAACTTCCCTTAACTATTTAAATACTTTTACTTTTTTTGCAAAAAAGCCCATGGACAAATTTGGCAATATAGTGGATATTTCTCAAAACTTTTTTTCTGTTTCTTGGCTCAACTGCTACACCCTGTTGCTGCCAACTTTCAATAATATTACACACACACACACACACACACACACACTTTTAGTACCTTGAGATTAAACTCAATGAAAATATGCACATTCTATTCTTGAGACATTCCAGCCTTGCATTCTTTCCTTGGAGCAGTTGGGAAGTCACGGCGGGGGCAGCGGCGGCGGGGGGGGGGGGGGGGGGGCAGCTGTAAAACTTACTCAGGCTGGCCAATCAGCCTTATCTGAGTCAGGAGACCCACCAAGGACAGACTGCCACGTATTCTGCTCCACTGTAATAGCAGAACTCCCTATTTTTGCAAAGATTAAAATCCTCTGAGACCTTCAAACTGTACCAACAATGCACAAAGACCTCTTTCTCTGTTCAATTTGCTTTCCCCCCCCCGAGGACTACATTAGAAACTCTACACAAAAACCTACTAGCTTAGTTGCTACAGATTATCATTTGCAGTAAAAACACTTCCTTAGTATTATGTAGCTGTTTAATTCTCAAAGCTCTGTTCTTTAACTGATTAAACACTAGAGAAATGCCACATATTTAACTGCTTTTGGTTACCCTGACTCCACTGAAAAGTGGAGCAACATGTTATGGAAGTCAACAAACTGGTCTATGGGTCAACAGTAAGGGAGTTAAGAGAATAAGGGGGCAGGTAAGTAGGGATGTCTGCTCCTTAAAACCCCACCAACTGCTAATCACTGGGTCATTGGTGGAACTTCCCCCAGGATAAAAGATACCTCTGAGATCTAACGTGCAAATCCAGTGACACTGTATTTCCCATACTGGTGACATCAGAGTTGCCATTCAAATGAACAGGAGACAGAGCAAGAGCAGAAAGGATCCCCCAAAATAAAGGTCTCAGTAAATGATGATAGTCAGAAGACAAAGTGACCAGAGGCTCTGGGGCAAAGAATCACCAACAACAGAATTTAATTTAATGCTTTATTTTATATTCCTTGGGATATTAGCTCACTCTGGGAACGATGCCCAGTTAAATCAGAATTGCTGTTCATGGGAGGAAAGAATAAAAATATTTACTATTTAGTAAGCCTCTGCTTAAATTCCAACTTCACCTGGAGCTGAGAGAGTCAGAATCCAGGTGTCAGACTAAGCAAGCCCAGCATTACTACCATGTCCAAGGTTAAGCAAAGTGTTGATGGGCAAATGCTGTCAACCATCTTCCCACGTACACAAATACTTGCAGAATCTGATATAGAGACCAGAGATTATAGGCAAGATACTGTGCATCTTCTCATATGACATATGAGACATTTGGATTCATTAATTAACCCATTTGACTGGTGGATCAACTCAACAAATATTTACTGAGCACCTAGTATATGCTAAGCCCAGTTCTAGGTGCTGGGGATTCATTGGTGAATGAGACAGAGAAGGACCACATCTTGAAGAAGTACATATTCTAGAGAGAGGAGAGTGAAAACAAACACAATTAACAAGATCATTTCAGATTGTGATGTACATTTAGAAGAACATAGCATATGTTTGACAGAGAAATCTGGGAGAGGGGACACCACTTAGATTGGATGAGGGAATGCTCTCTTGAGCTGAGACCTAAGGATGAAAGGAGCAGTTCAGACAGCCGGAAGAAAAATGCAAAAGTTGTGACACAGGGCAGAATTTGTTATGTTCCCGGAACAGAAAAAGGCTAGTGTGGCTGTGACACAGGGTCTAGCAGGGAGAGTGGTGAGAGGTTAGCTGGGGAAAGCAGGCAAGGCATGGAGCGTGTAGGACCTTGTACACACTGGTAAGAATTTTGTATTTTATTCTTAATGAAATGGGGAACACTGGAGGAGAGTGATGGGATCAGACATGTGTTTTACAAAGATTACTCAGGCTGCTGTGTAGAGAATTAGAGGGAGAGAGGCAAGAAGGACAAAGCGGTGAGCAGCTAAGAGGCTACTGCAATCGTCCAGTGCAAAATGATGGCGGCTTAGTCTAGGGCGGTGGCGATGGAGACTGAGAACCGTCAAAGGGGAGGCAATATATTCTGACAGTAGAGTCAACAGGACTTGCTGATGGACTAGGAATGGATAGGAAGAGTGAAATCACCGAAAGAAGATTCCTGGGTACTTTGAGTTGATAACCAAGAAATACCTCAGCCCGTTCTTTGTAGGTATGGACATGGCCATGCCAATGGTCCAGTATGGAGTCACTTCTGGAAGGATCTTCCCTCAGACTGGCCCTGGGGTCCAGGTAAGTCCCATGCCTTCTCGATAAACCTGCATTAGTTTAGGAAGTGAGTTCAGCAAGCCTGCTAAGACCTGGTGTCAGATGTAAATAGACTCTGCTTATGAAAATCTGTCCAGAACTGATCCGTGTTCCCAACTGTTCCATGGAACACAGCATTCAAGTATTTATAGTATTTTTGGAAATGGTGCCCTATGGTGAAATGTCTGGGAAACACTGCTTATAATACTCTCCTCCTAGAAAAGAGAATAAATGATGCACATGAACACTGTCAAGTTCTAAAAAGTCCTGCAACTAAAGAACCACTTAACCTAGCACATAGATTAATATCACTCACTACACTTTGAGAAACAGGGGTCTAGGCTCTGTATGTCTCTCCCTGTAGTCTGACTGTCCCCTGGAATTCAAGCAAAATCAAGAAGAGCAGCTCCTATTTACCGAGCACTTACCTTGTGGAAGGTACTGTGTATTAATATCTCCCTAGCTACACACACTATATACAGGTGCCATTTTAATTGATAGCTTTTATGTTATCATTTGTTCTTGTGAGTTTTGCTTTACGGACCATGTGTTCACTTAGCAAAAGCAGACATTATCTCCTCTGATCATATAAATCAGCAGTGTTCATTCACAGTATTTACTCATGCAGCGCTTAATATAAAGACCAGAAATTCTTCACTTTATCGCCCCATCTTCATTTACTTACTCCACTACAATTAAGAGTGAGAATTTCTCACTCTCGTCACTGCCTCCCTCTTCCTTCAGGCCTCCTCTTCACTAGTTTCCTTCTTCCTATTTATTCCACTTATTTCTAAGACAAGAACCATTTGGGGGCAGTTCACATGCTTTGAACATCCTTGGGCTTAGAATTCCCTACTTTCTGTTTCTCTCTCAAAGAAAATGTCATGGCTTTCAGAATATGGCTGGCACATCTAAACCCTCAGACTGGGGGGTGCTTGGGTGGCTCATTCAGTTAAGCATATGCCTTTGGCTCAGGTCATGATCTCGGGGTCCTGGGATCAAGCCCCACGTTGGGCTCCCTACTCGCGGGGAGTCTGTCTGTCTCTCTCTCCCCTTGCCCCATAATAACCCTCAGCTATCTGGAAGACAAACACACCACACACACACACACACACACACACACACACACACACACACACACACACACACACACACTCATTTCATCGACCTCAGCAGAGAGAAGACTTTTCCTGGAGTTAAACAATAGATCACTGGGGAATGGGGAGGTCTTTACATTCCTGGCTACTGTAACACGAGTCATTATGGTTACTAAATGACAATGCTATTTACTTTACACAGAGCGAAATACTCGTAGCATTATCTAAAAAAATAACCCAATCACCAACTGAAATATAGCCACTGGGGAAGATCGAAGCTCACTCTAATCCACCAGCAATTCAATGATGCAACTTAAGCAGGAAATGAACAGCCTTCTATTTGATCAAATGTGTAAAGAGAAATTAGTGGGAAAATGCAATGACCTAGCTGTAAAATGACCAACACAGTGGGATTAACAATCCTCAGCATTGGCTGTTCTTAGAGGATTTCACATCTTCATGGTTTCCTTATTTTTGTCTAAGCAAAGGGAATGCCTACATAGGGCATGTGATGAACACACATAAAAACAACTTTTATAGTTTATTATCCAGGTTGTATTGTACATGCTTTTTTCTTTAATTAGTTTTTTTTTATTGAAGTATAATTCACATATTAGTTTCAGGTATACAACATAGTGATTTGATATTTTTGTACATTATGAAATAATCCCTACAGTAAGTCTCATTACCCATATATGTACTTTTGCAGAAAACAAAGAAAAACACAAAGACAGGTGCCCAGTTGTATCTCTCAGAGATAAAGGTATTAACTTGGTACTTGTCCTTAAGCAATATACACAATATTGTATATATTGTGTATATTGTGTATACAATACACAAGTAGTTTAGGAAAATAAGTCTGCAGTGTGAGTACTGAATTTATTATACCCAACATTTAGCAAAGACTTCAGTGTCTGGCCTCTTTACTCAGAACACTTCCCAATGCTATTCTCCCTTCTAGTCCCGTCCCTTCAAGAAAGGAAGTTGAGAAACCCCTAATGAACTCACACCTGAAGGAGGGGGTTTTCTTTGACCATTAGCCAACCCTTCGTACCATGCAGAAAATCATGCTTCTGTTGAACATGATGCAGACACCAATTAATGCATAAAGTAGAAGGCTATACCCTTAAAATAAATAGCTAAGCCAGGAAGTCTGCTTCTCTGCATGTGGCTGTTGGCAAGGCTAAGGCCACACAGGATAAGAAAGGAGAGAAAACAGAAAATGCCAAGGATAGAGGACTAGACGGGTAGGGGAACAAAGCACAAATGGACACATTCCTGAACGATTCTTAGGACTCTGAGGGGAAGCCAGCTGAACTTCCGGCTTCTGACATAGACCTCAGCCTGCCCCCAATCAACTGTAGTTATCATAATTATAGCATATAGTGAAGACCCATAGATAAGGCCGCCCCTGGAGGAGTGAAGCTGAGCATTTTGAGCATTTGTGACATCTGCCTGCATCCCAAAGCAGGTTTTTGTGAGCTGAGGCAGGCCACCACAGAAATCCTACCTGGGTCCTCCCGATAAGGACCATGGCCATGAAGGGAACTCAGGTATGTCTGAGTCTGAGCTCAGTTCAACAGCTTTTAGCTGCTCTAACAGAAACTCCACACATTTATCAATTTCTTACTAAGCTTTAGATGAGCCAGGTATCCCCGTGAGAATCACCAGAAATTTTTCTGACTGTTATTGAGTTCTTTCACCATTTTATCTTTCTCTGTTGCAAATATGCCACAAACTTGGGTCCTTCTCCATAACTGAAAATTGTTAGCCTAACACTAACAGAAGCTAGCAGGAGTTGCTAGCTATGGGATTTGAAAGGAAAAACGGTATATATCTCTTACTTTTGGAATGAGGTAGGAAATGAATGAATGAACAAATGAATAGCATACATTGATTACATTAATGTTCATTAACAAGCAAACTTCCCACCCACAAAAATAAGCCCTCCTCATCACTATTTTCTATGTGCCTTGGTTCAGAAAGGAATCAGGACAGTATAATGGAGATCAAATACTAAACTAAATTAAAAGAGTCACATTAAGGGAAATTTAATAATATACATGCTTCTCTTCATAAGTTCCGATAGGAATTTGGGGTTCTTTTTGTGAGGGGAAGTATACTGAGCTATAGGACGACAGTCCTATTCTCTAAGTAGTGAAATCTAACTCAATTAAGTAACGTCAATTAAGTCAATTAAGTAGTGAAATTTATGTGTGTGTCTGTGTATACAGTCTATTCTGCAGCACAGCCAATTTTAATTCAATTCTGACACTGTTACAAGTAGATTTATCAGGAAAGCCATGCAGGACCGATAATGTAGCATGCTGGGCTTATCTAGCAGGATTTCGGATTTGGACTGCAGTCAAGGTATCAAGTCTTTAAGTAGGACTAAAACATCTGTATTGGCCTCTGTTTCCTTTTTGAGTTCACCCTCACAGGTCACTTGATTTACCTGCTGAGGTCAGGGCCGAAGAGGTCAAGGTCAAGGCCTCAGCTGTAACAGCCCTGAACTGACTTGGAGAAGGGCACGGGAACCAGGGCAGCAACTTCATCAAAACCTGTTCAGGAAGCCCAGGATCCTGGTCACAGGAGGCCAGAGAGCATGGTGAGAAGGCAAGATTCATTCCAGAAAACAGAATTAGGGTCCACACTGCATTTCCAGACAACTATTTTTGTGAGCCATTTCAATACTGCATCATTAGTTTTAAAAAGAACATTTACAAAGGTCAGAAGAAAGTTTTTTTTTTTAATAAGTTCAATAAAAGTTGCACACTTTAGAATTCTGAGTTGGCTTCCATTTTAGAAAAATTCTTTGCTCAACCCCAAGGAGACCCAGCATCCTTCATTTCTTGCCCAGTGTAATGTTGAGCAGCTGGTTTCTGAAGTGGAAAATCAAGTGATTCCTTTCTATAGAGTAAACAGCATTTGGGATTCCTGGGCATGCAGACTGTTCAGGCGCCACATGCTGCACTATTTATGTTGCACTCGGCACACGCAGGAGGAAGTACGAGACACAAAAGACCTACTGCTTTTAGTCACTCTTTTCTTCCCATTCCTGGGCCAGTGTCTCTTTTCAAACTGTCCCCCCTTGGGCCATCAGTTAAGACAATAGCTAATCAAGTATCTTAACTCCATTAAGAATATTTTGATAATCCAACCTCACATGTCTGCCTCCTTTCCTATGGATAGGATTTGTGGGCTGGGTTCTAGAGCTCCCCTGCTCCAACCCCCGTATTTTGCAGAGGAGGGGTCTGGTGACTTGCCCAAATTCATACTACCAGCGGAGGGCACGAGGCTCCTGACCTGCATGCCCCTCTCCGGCCTGAGTTGTTCCCTCCAGCCCATCTCCAGCCAACGAGAGGAGGCTTGTCTGAAGCCAGCTCACATCCAGCATCTCTGGAAGCTCAGCCACAGCTTCAGCCAACGCTGCTGGCATTTCTGCGACTCCGAACGGCTCAAGACAGCTGAAACCTGACAGTCTCATAATTCACTCACCTGCTTCTTATGTGTGCAGCTCAGGCTCCCCGCCCCCCCGCCGGGGCCCCGCCGCCCAGACAGTGTGAGGTGGACTAAGAAAACAGGGGAAATGAGCAAGGAGAGGCAACCCAAGTCAGAGCTACAGAACTGTGCGGATCGTGCTAAAAAGGCACGGTGCCAAGCAGACACTGTCTAGACTTTAACCAGCCCCTCTAGAGGGGGGTGCGGGAGGAGGGGAAGTGGGGCCGGAAAGCCTGCTTGCTTTTTGTTCAGTGAATGCCAACACATGACACAGCCTCTGACAGGCTCCGGGATGGGAGTTCACTCAGTCTAAGACATTTCTTCCTTGGGGCTGGAATTCAGCTGTGGGCTGAGGGAAGTTGTGCCAATCCAGCGATCAGAGAGGAGCTGGGACTGCTTTTCTTAGTTCCTGGGGGAATCGTAGTTCCCAAACTAGATGGAGTTGGGCAACAGCCCAAAGGAGCACGTTTGTGGGTACAGAAGAACAGATTTTTAAAAAAAATTTCCATCTGTCTCATCTTAGCTAAATCCATGAGGAAAACCCACAAAAATACAGAACTGGCTTTTGATGGAGGCCTGTTACAAAAATTTTGTAAGACTACTGATATCGATTTATAAAATGTACAGATGGAGAAATGGCCACCATGGTCCAATAAGCATCCCACATCTGAGAGAAAATGTTGGGTTTGGGGAGCTCCACGTATCGGTTACAAAGAAGGTAACCCCTCCTCTGCGGGGACAGACAAGCTCTACGCCAGGGTGCACAGCGTGCAGGATGGAGTCACCCCACTCTCCTTGGCCAGCAGCGTGAAGAATCGTACCCACAGCAGCTCAGCTTGGAGCTCAAGAGCTGTCTTGCAGCTTGGGCTTCTTCAGTGTGGAACAGTTGTGAATGCATGTGAAGGACAAAGACTCTGCCTGAAAACATCCCCTGAATCACTGAACACAATGCGCCAGATGCTCTAATGTTTGAGAAGCCGCTGAACCGGAACCAAGTGGAGGTCATACCTCTATCTATGTGGTCCACAGAAGCATGGATCCAGACACTTACTCGAACAAAACACGAAGAGGCCTGTACAGGCTTTTGGGTTGGGGTTTTGTTTGTTTGTTTGTTTTTATTGTGTCCATGTTACCTAGCAAAAAATGCTTTGGGTTTGTTTTCAGAGTCCCTTTTAAAAATAAGACACAATGGGCCCAGCACACAGAGCAAGGGCTTTGAGAGCTGAAGTCTGGATGTGTATCCTGGTTTTACTCTTTACTAGGTGGCTGATTTTGAGTAACTAACTGAATTCTCTGAGCCACGGTTTCTTCATTGATGAAGAAATGAAGATTATAATAACTTCTTATCAGGTTGTGAGAATTAAATAAGACAGGTTCTTTCCCTCTCCTCCTGCTGTTGTCTGGCTAACTACCACTCATTTTTCAGGGTGCAGCTTGGGGAGGCTTCTTGGAGGCCTTCCCAGACTCCCCGGTGCTGGGTTAAGTTCTCAGGCCTGTTCTGGCACTTACCACCCTGGATCACTCTGAGCCTCTGTCCCTGTCTGTCTCCCCCACTGGACTGCAGGCTCCTTGGGAACAGGGTCTACGTCTTAGTCACAAGTACTAACTTAGTGCCTGACAGAGAACAGGGTTGTGATACATTTTACCTTTGTCCCTTGAGTTAACTTTGTACCTTTGTGAAATTTTACTTTGTCCCAGATGGGGGAACCAAATACTGCATGAAAACTTTATGCAGCGTTGTCTCCGAAGAAAATGTGAACCTGGTGGTCTGTGAATGTTTTGGCAGCTCCCGAGGCAGCCCGAACCCTCCAGGCTGACCTCTCTGTAATGGTGTTGGAGGACGATGAGAAAGAAAAGGAGAGACAAGGAGAGACAAGAAGGTAGAAGAAGGGAGAGATGAAGAGGAAAGAGCAACACGGGGAGCAATAAAGACCCAGCTCTGGGGTTTGGGATCAGTGGCCACGTGAGGCTGCAGTCAGGGCTGGCTGCCAGACACAACAGTGCCCAGCAGAGGACTCAGGTTTGTGTGCAAAACACCTAGAGTTGTTGCCTTGGTTCCCAAAGGGACAAATCACAGCCTGCTCCAGGAAGACTCCCCTACCCCATCTTTGAGAGTAGGTATTTATGTTTCAAGTAATAAAAGCAAAGGGTTCTATTCCTTTGCCTGATCATATTTTCCAAACCCCAAATTTAGAATTTGTGGCCCAGTAACAGGTGTGCTATGGGGACGACAGCAAGAATATACGAAAATGACCATCCCACAAAAAAATCCAAGACATCTGGTGGCCACCTCCATATGTAAGAAGGAGGGGCACAGGTGAGAGAAAAACTGAATGTGGAAAAATTCCAGGAGCTTTAGTCCCTCTTTTCTGCTTTTTTCTCCTTCTTCTTCCCTTTCTGGTACTCTCCCTCATTCATTCTGTCTTTAGGGAGAACCTATGCTGGTTGGCACAGCCCACAGCCGGTGCACAGGAGGTGCTCAATGAGTACCTAAATTCTTTTCCTGCAGGAAGGATAGGGTTGTGGCTTCACAGAGGAAACCCTATCTAGAAGTTTGAAAGCAAGTTTGGCTCAGTAGAAGCAAGGGCTCTGATACAAATTCTGGGCGTCAAAGCACCCACTGAAAAAATATCCTAGTTGTCTTTTAAAAAGCAGGTGATCCTTAATCTCTGGAGAGAGTAAAAGAGGCAAGGAGAGTTTTCTGCAAGCCATGGGCGTCTTAGTCACCAGCACTAACTTAGTGCCTGACAGAGAACAGGGCTGTGATACATTTTACTCTTGTCCCTTGACACACTTATACCCACACCCCCAGGGTTTTGGAGCTCTTCCAATAAATAGATGCCACAAGAATGATACTAATAACTAACACCACATTCTATGTGCTGAGCCACTCTTCTAATTGCTTTACACGTAAGAGCTTATTCGATGCTCACAGTTAACCTATGGAGTAAATACTCTCTAGTAAGCCCATTTTATAGATGATGCAGGCCCAGAGAGGTTAAGTATCTTCCCCAAGATCACAGGGCTAGTACTGAATTCAAGTAATCTAGCTTCAAGGTCCTAGAGCTAAACCATTATGCTATACTTCCTCTCAAGAATAAACCAGTAAACGAAATACAGTGACAACCTGAGCCAGCAAACAGGTTGTACAAATATAGACAACACCTAGTGGATATTAGTATGTAAATTGAAAATTCTCTTACTGAAATCATTACAGAGTCAAAAACAGTCTTTGCCAGCGCCTAGGAGGAGCTGGTAAGAGGCACTTTTTCTCTTGCAGGTGTTTGGTGTTGACTATGTTCCATGAGTAGAGGAAACCTTTTCCATTATCTAATTGGATAGATAGCAGAGAGATTGCCATTATTCCCATTTTACAGATGAGCAAAGTGCGCTCATGGAGGTTAAGTAACTTATACAAGGTCTCACAGCTAGACAAGCACAGAACTCAAACCCAGCTTATTACCCAGAACCCTTGCTCCTAACAGAAGCTGCAAGTCAGAGATATTAGGTGGCTTAAGAAAGGGGCAGGGCAGGACCTCGAAGTCAAGGGCTCTTATTGTATAATGTCCTTCTTAGTAACGAGAAGGTGCTGCAGCAGGGTCCATGTAAAAGATAAGACTTGGAAACACCCAGATATGCGAACAAGAGAAGAGAATGAAGAAAGGGACTCCGTGGAAGGCTTCAGTGACATGAATATAAGAGAAAAGTGTTAAGCACTCCAGGAACAATTTCCACACAGAAAGCTGCCACCTACTGGACGGGCTGGTGACGTGGTCAAGGTAGACAGGTTGCAAATGGCCCAGTGACTCCTGTGGAGCCTCTCAAGTTCTGAGAAGGCATTCATCCCACTGCTGCATTTCAGGGTTTTCCAGACCAGCAGCCAGAGGTGAGGAAGGGGGCAGTAATTTCTGTGAAAGCCATAAACCTGGCCCCCTAAATTTGGCCAGGTCCATTTGAGCCGTACAGGACTTATGGTAATAGCAACTCCTTCAGAATAGGGACCTACACGGTATTGCCTTTTAGTTCCACATTATTCTCAATAGCAGCATATGGGCAAAGGGACTGGCATAATGCCTGGCACTTCTGTAGATCAATAAATTACACTCATTTACTATCACTGAACGACAGAATCAAAGACTGGGGAAAAGACAAATTTTGCCTCAGACACAAAAATTTAAATCTTGAACAAGGTAAAAAGTAATGACAGAGGCAGTTTCCTTATATCAATTCAAGCCAATATCCCATGACACATGTATGTATAAATCAGGGCCTGCAACATGTCATGGCTTTTGCCATGTGTCACATGACTTGTTTTGGCAACAGTTAAGCTGGTCAAAAATAGTGTCCGGGATTATTCAGGGAACATTTTAAGGGTCATAAATTCAGACTTAATTCTGGGAATAGCTTATTGGTGATGGCTTCCAAATGAGCACATAAAAAGTCTGTGAAGAGATTTCATGGAAATCCTCCAACCACAGAAGAAAATGCAGATTTATAGGATATATTTTGTACTCCAACTACCCAAAGAGCTTTCTATTAGCAAGTTATTGCCAGATGGCTGCTAATGCAGGAGCTGTTATCTATGACAGTAGCAGCTCATAGAGCCTCAGCAAGAACAACTGTTTACTCCATCAGAACAGCCAGGAAAATTCTCATTATCATATTCTTGTTGACGGCCAACATCTAATGGCCTCTAAGGGTTTGGTTCCCTTTAAGATGTTCGAATTTGTCTAAAGTAAAAAGCTTGGGCCAGGAATAAAGTGCTGGGTTGTTGTTTTTGTTGTTGCTTTTTGAGTTTCAGCTATTCACTACCCTAATCACACCACCTATTACCCCACGTTTTCTTTGTTTCACATAGTCCTGAACTCTGCCTTCTAATCACCTTAATTTTGCTTAAAGATATACTAATGTTTGTCAGTTTGGATTGATGTTTCCAGAAGGAATGGCAAATATCTTTTATCTCACACACAGACTAAATAATTGCTAGTGGCTACCCAGCCACTACATTGCTGAGGATTTTCAAACCTTCTCCAGACTCAGGAGGACAGAATTCTAGGATTGATTAGCAATGTCTGTCATGGGTAAGGGAGAGGGTAGTGGTGACACACATGCCATGTTTGTACCATCGCTGCAGGCCATTTATCTCATAGTGTTGTGAGATACTTATTTTTATTGCCTACGGTGTCTAGTAGGTTCACCACATATATCTGTTGATTGATAATTTCTCTGGAAGGAGGGATAAAGTGCTGATTTATCTTTAGGTAGTAGAATTTTATTAATTTCACTCTTTCCTCTATTCTCTATATTCTCTAAGCTTTTCATGAGCATATTACATTTTCATATTTTATCAAAAAATAGCTCATTTTTTAATTTAAATAGAATAGCATGTATTAGGAGGGTAAATTCCTCCTGAAAAAAAGGAGGGGTCACAATAATCCTCAAGATGGATTTTAAGGCATTTTGTTATACTTCTCTAGAAATCTGTACACAGTTGTGAGGATAATGCAGAGTGGAGAGTGTTCTGCTTTTTAAATTAAATCATAATCATTTGCCAGAGATTTAAAAATTTTTGTAAACACAACTTTTAGTGGCACATATTGTTGTTAATCCTTAACTCTTCTCCTGTTGTTGGATATACAGATTTTAAGTTTTTTGCCATCATAAATAATGTAATGGACATCTTATGCAGTCCCTCTGAAAGTAATAATGGCCAGGGCAAAGTGGTCAAAAAGAATTATTTGAGTTTCTTTCCTTGATATAGTTTCTCAGTGTAGATTATATTGAGCCCTAGAATATACATCTGCAAAATATCCAAGTCAGCTCCCCCAAAGCTGATCCAAAGTCTGCTAAAATGGATTCATGTCAATAAAGACTGTATTTAACTGTGCTTGCAATATGTCTGTGTATTTAACAAGAAAAATGATTTTCTAGTATAAACACTGTTAAGGACAAGCTAAAAAGCTTACAATAATACCCAAATTGCAATTATCATATGGAGAGGGTCAATTTACCTTTTCATTAATTGTTAAAGGTTTATTGTTAAAACATGAATTAAAAGCTTGCTAAATGTTACTAGGACCAGACATGAAGAGACCAGACTAATTAAATGATGAGTGATAAAATGTAACTCTGATCATATCTACTGCTCACTCGTTTCATTGTAACTGTTTCTACATACCATGAGTTCACAGCCTGCCTTCTGCACCAACTCCCTTAGTCTTTTTTTAAGATTTTATTTATTTATTCATGAGACAGAGAGAGAGAGAGAGAGAGAGAGAGAGAGAAGCAGAGGGAGAAGCAGGCTCCCAAGGAGGAGGGGGCCCGATGCGGGACTCGATCCCAGGACCCTGGGATCATGACCTGAGCCGAAGGCAGACGCTTAACCATCTGAGCCACCCAGGTGCCCTCCCTTAGTCTTGATTGGGTGGTGGCTACATGGGTGTAGCCATATGTTAAAGTTCGTCAAGCTATACCTTAAGGATTTGTGCATTGTACTAATGTAAAAAAAAAAACGTTAAAAATCAAGGGAAGCCCTCTGTTAATATAAAAAAAGCAATAATTATACAGGTATTTGTTTGTCACGTAGTTAAGATATTACAGCTGCCACAGTTTAGAGCATCTGGACCATCATTAGATTCTAGCAACCTGAGGGCAGAGATCATGTCTTGCACTTCATGCATGACTCTGTAGGGCGTGCTTAGTCCGTGGCAGGGATACTGGCTGATGGGCCCTGTGAAGAGAAGGCATGTGCTGGTAATGACTCATTCCTAGAGAAAGCACACCAAGCCAAAGTCACAGGCACCAGAAGACAGCACCTTAGAGAAAATTATGCATTGACTTGCATGACAGTAATCATCTGGCTTACAAAATGAATCCATCTAAGTGTAAGGTTTTCTTCAATCCTATAATATCTGGTGTCATTACATTAATCCTACTTATGGCTGCTAGAAATTTTGTCTTGATGTCCAGTTATTTGAAGAGGAGTAGGAAAACAACACTGACATTTTCAATTCATGATGTGTGACCATTGGTATTTACAGTTCATCTTTTTCTTTCTCTGTTTTCCTAGAAACACATCTTTCCAACTCACTGACTTTGAAGACTTTATTTTCTTCTCCAGGACATTATATCCATTGCAGCTCATGCCCTCTGATTGCCACCTCACAGCTCCTCCCCAACCAGCTCCTCTGAGCTTGAGAACTGTCTCCTGCTTTCCATCGCCCAATCTAGAGATTTCTATGGGAATTGTATCATGTCCTCTTTCTAAAGACAGTTTCAGTGGCCAGGGGCCTCAGTGTGCAGGGTGCTTGCCCATCTGTTTTGGTTATTCAGCAGAGGCCCTGCTATGTTTTAACATTCTAACTTCTGACAATGGTCTTGAGAATTACAGCAAGTAGTTTATTTGCCAATGGATAAACAAGATATTATTTTAGTGGTTAATGTACAAGATGGATATTAAAATCCTAGTTCTGCTGCAGATCCAAGGAGGAGTCAGAGGATGTGGGTCAGACTCTGGTCCTCCCCGAATCCACCATTAGAATAATTCTGAAGGATATAGAGAAGATCCCACATCAGCCAATAAAACTCCTAGCAGTTGATTAACTTGTACGTTGATAATAGGGCGTAAATGAGAAATGTGGCTT
This sequence comes from Eumetopias jubatus, assembly GCF_037043125.1. Classification (NCBI taxonomy): domain Eukaryota; kingdom Metazoa; phylum Chordata; class Mammalia; order Carnivora; family Otariidae; genus Eumetopias; species Eumetopias jubatus. The sequence continues at coordinate 64,986,678 of NW_028274807.1, forward strand.
CAGAGGGACAATGACCTAATAATCCTCTCGTCTCTCTGGGTAATTCTTCTTCCTCTTCTTCTTCTTCTTCTTCCTCTTCTTCTTCTTCTTCTTCTTCTTCTTCTATCATCTTAAGTGATGCACTCACAGTTCGTAGGTCAAGTTTTTCCTTACTGGAGTGAGTTTTTGACTTGTGCATCAGTCCCCTGCACATGTGACTTATCATGGTGAGTCTATAAACCTGGGATGCTGGCAATCCAAGTGCTGGCAGACACAACCACCGAGGGAGAGCAGAAGTGTGCTTAGGTGCTTGCCAGGCTGTCTTTCAGAAGCAGGCAGTTGGGCCACAGGGTCCCCTCCAGCCTGCCATGTTAGAGTGGACTTGGATCCACCTACTCAGACTCAAGGGCACATGCTCTCATGCCTGGACTGTCAAACTTTCCTAGCCTCTGTCCACACCTCTCACTGAACTGCGGTAATTCTCGGTGGGAGGCGAATGGGTGAAGGAGAAGGAGCAAGTCCACACAGCCCCCTCCCAACAGAACTAGAAAAGGGGTAGCCTTGTAATTGTTAGTTGAAGCACTCCCTCAAGCTGCTGCCACCCCCATTCCTCACCCATACAGATGCTAATATATGCTCTTCAACAGATCTGTGCCCCACTCCCCAATACCACCTCTCAAGCGTAGACTGTAAAGGAGCCTATGAGTGAGCTCAGGTGGACGGGGCAGAATCTGGGGTGGGGCTGCCAGAAGGCATACATTGGTGATAAAGAGTATTAAGACAAAGAGAAAGTAAGAAAGAGAGGAAACAATCAAAAAAGCAAGTAGTGCCAAGTGAGAAAGAGACCATGGAAAACATTTGAAATATAACACTTTCCTTAATGAGATTTGTTAATAGTTTCTCGAACCTAACCAAATAGTATTTACAGACTGGTATTAATAATGATGACAACCACCTTTTCCCAAGCTTGGGACACCTCTGATTCTGGAGGTCTACTATAGCAAAGGCTTGGCTCCTTCCAATATCAACATGATTTGTCAGGGAATCACATATCTAAAAAATATGTTGAGTTGAATACTTGTATTAAACCAAAAAGCACCAAGAAAACTAAGTTCATTTTCTAAATTTCATTTTTAAAAATATTCAACAATATTTGTACAACTATAGCCCTAAAGTCTACTAAAGTGGATTCATGTCAATAAAGGCTATAAATATCATTATTTGGCTTTGTTTGTTGTATGTTCTTATAGCTAGCAAGGAAAAAAATTCTATTGCAAGCACAATTATAAGACAAAAGACTTAAAATAATATATGAATTGCTAGGGTTAATTTACCTTTTTATTAAGAATTAGAGGTATATTATTATTAAACATGGATTAAAAACTTGCCACGTGTTACTCAGGCCAGACATCAAGAGACTGGATTGATTAAAAGATAATTCTTGGGGCACCTGGGTGTCTCAGTCAGTTAAGTGTCCAACTCTTGGTTTCAGCTCAGGTCATGATCTTGTGGTAGTGGGATAGAGCCCCATGTCAGGCTCTGCGCTCAGTGTGGGGTCTGCTTCAGATTCTCTCTCCCTGTCCCTTCCTCTTACTCTCCCCCCTCTCTCAAATAAATAAAATCTTTAAAAAAAAAAAAGATAATCCTTAATAATCTGGAGCCCTGAAATGTAACCATGATCACACCTACTCGTCCTACTCCTCAGGTACCCTGAGTTCGCAGCCTACTTTCTGCTCCAACTCTCTGTTTTCATGCCTCAGAACCTCTTGATTTTGTCTGGGAATTTGGTGGGAGAACTCTCTGCTCTTCTACCCAAAGCAGGAAATTGCTGCTGGGGGAGCTTCCTATAAGAGCAAAACTTTTCCCTGCAATGCTGGTTGGGGGGAGGGGTATAGCGCAGGCTTCCTCGAATAGATCCTGGACCTTGGGTCACAGGGCCTTCAGCCTTCAGCCTTCAGTCTCCTGGTGCGGGAACCAAGAGCCTCCTCATACCTCACATCTGCATTCCAGTTCACTGAGTGATTTCACACACTAGCTGGCAATTCCTAAGCCTGCCGTAAAACCAACCAGGGATTCACCTCATCCATCATTGGACTGCAGCTGCCGTTTGAGGGCCCCAGCAGGGATGGAAGGGTGTTCCTTAGCCAGGGCTAAATCAGCCAGTGAAGAGAGATCCCTCCCTCAAAATCAAACCCTGGAAAACAAAACACATGAGAAGCAGATCTGGAGTTCAAGATGGGCCCCAAACATTGAGGGAGCTGGATTCAGATCCTTCTTCAGAACTAACTAGCTGTGTAATCTTGGGCAGTTTATCTATCTCCTAAACCTCTTTCTTTCTCTGTAAAATGGGGATAATAAAACTGACCTCATAAGGTTGGGGAAGATTGAAAAGAAATGACATATGCAGTCCAATGTCTGCTATGTAAGAAGTGTACCAAATGTGAATGCCTTCTGTGGGATAGTGGTTAAGAACCTGGGGTATGATGCCAGACTGTTTGGGTTCAGATCCCTATTCCTACTATTTAACAGCTTAGGGCACTGGATAAATTACATAACCTCTGACTCAGTTTCCCCTTCATTAAAGTGGGGGTTTCATTATAACACAAAGTAGATATCCAGTAAATATTAGCTATTTTTTAAATTTCATTGTGAGCTTGTGTTTCCAGTGCAAACAATAACATAGTAGTGAATTAAGGGGAGTTTATGTATGAGTTGAAAGTAATACATGTGTATTTTTTTTTTTTTAACTCATGAAGACCTTGCATGCTTTTATGATTTTTTTCTGGGCAGACTCAAGCTGTGATGCAAAGGGTGGGGCTAAACTGTAATATGAAGAAAAAAAATTCAAAAAGGGAGAATAACCACCCACCAGGGAGCTATTTCTTTTGTAATGTACATTCCATTTCTTCTCCCTCATGCTTTTTAATTCCTTCCACATTTCCTGCCATAATTATCAAATGTTTGGTTTCTGACCTCGCTCTTCTGGAGACTAGAGCCCAGGGAATTTGGAATTGTTTATTTTCTGTCCATAAACCTTTGAGTTAATGGAGGGGTTTGTGAGTAAAGGGTTTGTTGGTTTGTTTGTAGTGTCTCAGGAAGGTCACTGGAGTTGAAAGGAAAACATTACCAAAAAAAGCGCTGAAATACTTTGACTGGAAACGCGGAGCCCCCAAAGAGCAGAGCAACGGATCTCTTACACTTGCGCAACGCCGGATCAAGGGAAAATTGAGCTTTTAAAGAGGTTGTTATATGGCCCTGATATTAACACAAAATCCGAGGCCACTTTATAAAGAAAGAAAAAAAATGCTGGGAATCAATTTTACTTTATAAAAAAAGAAAAAAAGCATTCCGCCCTAAAGGAAGAATCTCTCCCCTCCCCTTTCCCCGAGGAGCCAGCCTTGGAAGGAAAAAGCCCCCAACTATTCCTAATTTCCTCTTAAGTAAAGGAAAGAACTCAAAGGCGCCTTTTTGAAGTCAGCGGCTGCTCTCGTCGCAGCCTCCGTCCCAATCCGCCCAGCTCGCCTCTTTCCCCCTCCTCACTCTCCCTCCATATTAGCCGCGGTGGGGCTCCAGCTTATGGCCCAAACTACTTTTCCTGATTTGGAGGTTTAAGTTTCGCAAGTAGCATTTGTGCTCGGAGCGCCCCCTCACCCCACGCATGGAAACTCCCAGTCCCACCCCGGGAGAACATCCCCAGGACGCCCTCCCTGCCTGTCCCGCGCGCACACCCAAATGGCCCCGGAGCCCGAGTTCGGACCTCCTCGGCCGCTCACCTACCTCGGCGTGGACCCAGGCGACCGCCACCAGCGCGAGCGCAAGCCAACGTGTCCACATCTGCGGAAGAGAGGAGAGCGAGACTGAAGGCTCCGGGCCCCGCGCCCACCCCGGAAACTTCTCAGGGTCCCGCAGACTCGCCCCCTCCGCTCGGTCATCCTCGGCCACCCGGAGGGGTCGGGCCACCGCGCCCCGCGCCGCGCGCCCAGCTCTCACCATGGTCCCGTCCCGGTCTCCGGAGGGCGCGGGGCAGGGCCGCTGCAGCGAGCTCTGAGGGAAGGTGGGAGCTCCGCTGCTCGGCAGCCTCCGAGGAAATTCGACCTGCGCTCGCCGCCCCTTAAGACCCCTCCTTCCCCGACTGCCTGCCCCCCAGCTCCTCCCCATTCTCCTCCCCTTCTGCAGCAGCGGCCCCCGCCGCTCGCGGCTCTGCTCGGTCCTCCCCGCCCCTCGCTCGGGAGCCCGCGTGCGTCCTGGCGCCGCTCGAACCCCCCTCTTCTCAGGCCTCCGGGACGCGGAGGCAGAGACAGAGAAGGGGGTGTCCGGGGGGCGCTGCAACAAAGGCGGAGAGGTGTGGGGGGGGCCGAAACCCCACCCCCCTGGAGGGCCCGCTGGCTTGCGGCAGCCCTGGCGGGCCGTGGGCACGGGCTGCGGCTGTGGCCAGGTGGGCGGTGCCGCAGGGGGCTCCCGGCCGGGTGTGGGGCGGGAACGTGCAGGAAAGGGCGCCCTGCGGCCTGGGGAGCCGGAGCCGCCCCCCACGACTGATGGAGAGGGGGCCGGAGGTGCAGAGGGACCCTCACGGCCCAGACTCCAGGGCGTCACGGCAGACAGAGCGCGAGGAAGTGGGCGCAGGGCCCGGAAGACCAGCCAGCATGGGAAAGGCTGATTTGGGTTCAACCGTGAATTTCCTCTGGGAGAGGTGGGAGCCGCCCCCCTCTGCTAAGAAGATCTTGACTCCAGCGTTTGCCAGCAACCTCATCCCCTCCTTCGCTGTGGTCCAGGAGCGGTGTCCCCCTCCTCTCTTCTGCCCCCCCATCACCTGTGCCCTTGCTCCCACCCCGGTCGTCCCAGGTCCCCTCCCTATTCTTGCTTGCCATCTCCACCAACTTCTTCCCAGGGGCCCTCAACGTATGCTGCCTCTTTGAAGGTGTTAACTCCCCAAACTCCTAGCTGTGGCTTCTTTCCTGCCTTGTGTCTGGTGTCCCTGGTGCTGAGAACAATCCCTTTGACACCTCAGATTTAACATGCCCAAGGCTGAGCCCCGCTTCTCACCAGCTCCCAGGCCTGCTCATCTACCTCTTTCAGAGGAGTGCTATCAAAACATTTCCCCACTTCCCCACAAACCCCGGTTTCACCGTGTTCTGGCAGTTTTCCCTTTGAGATCTCACATGAATCTCTTCACCTCATTCACATTTCCACTTCCCTAGGCCAGACCTTCATCCTCCCTCATTCCAGAATTCTGAAAACCACCTCTGGTTGCTTCCCAGCTCCAGGCTCTCTTCCCCTAGTCTCCACTGCAACCCATTGCCATCTTTTCACTACCTGATTTTAGCACTGTCCTCCTCAGGCTCTTCCCCTCCTCAGTAACTTTCAGCACTCTTCTTCCACATTGAATCTAAATTCTCAGCCTTTCCTCAAAGTCTCCCATTACTGGGGCCAACCTATTTATCTAACCGCACTTCAACTACTTAATATCCTCCCTTTGCTCAAATCAAGCCAGTATTGTCATTGTCCTCTGAACTTCTCATATTCATTGCTTTGTTGAGCGCCTACTGTTGTGGTTCTAGAGGGTTTCAGATAGCACCCATATTCCCCACGCAGGTTCGCGATCCATTGAGATAGCCCCTGGAGTCGGACTGACGGAAAGGAAAATCTCAGCTTTGTCCTGAGCGGGCACTGGAAGGGTGGCCATGGATTATATCTGTGAGGACAATGGATCTGCATGTACTTCACCCCAGAATTAAATAAAATAAGACATATTAAATGGTTCTTGTAGTACCTGGCAGTCCCAAGAGGAATTGGACAATTTGCTGTGTAACACTGGGAAGCCAGAACCGCCCCCCACTTCCCATGACTTGATAGAGAGGGCTGGAGATGCAGAGGGATCCCTTTTGTGAAAATCTGCTTTTGTAAAATTGACTGCACTTTTACAGTTTCTGGAAAAGCAGAAAACGCATGATTTCAAGGGCAGGTGAGCTCCCCAAACTTGAGGGGTCAGAGCGACACATACTTAGTTCCTCTTTCAAGCTCACCAGTCAGACAACTCATTCCTGCTTCCTGGATAAGGAAAAAAGAAAAGTAGGGAATAGATGTCCTCCCCATCCTCTGTCCCAGGCTCTGCGCTAGGATCGAAGGCAAATGTGAGGTATAAGGTTTTGCTCCTGCCCTCTAATAACTCAAAATACTTTTTATCCCTCACATATCAACCGCACCCCTTCAGAATCTGGCATGATCTCCTTTCCTGTCTTCCTCTTTGTATCTATTCAAAGTCAAAGTCTGTCTTTCTCTCTCCAGGACCAAAGTGAAGTTTCTTTGCTTCTCTAGCACCATTTCTGACAATAACTTGGCATAGTGGACCTGAGGTTTAAAGTCTAACAAATCTGGCTTTCAATGCGGTCACTACCACTTACTAGCTGTGTGACCTTCATCAAATTATTTAAACTCTCTGAAGCTAGGTTTCTGCACCTGACAGATAGCAATGATAATGTCTTGCAGAGGGTTGTGAAGTGTAATGTGGTAGGTTATAGAAAGTGCCCGACAAGTAATAGACCTCTATAAATGGTAGCCATTATTTCATTGACCCTGCTTTGCATCTGAGTTGCTGTTGGTACTGTGTACTAGGTACTACAGAGCCATTCAACATGTCTTGTTTTATTTAATTATCACAACAAACTGAAAGGCATTTTTTTTTATTGCTTCCATTTCCCAAATAAGGAAACTGAAGCTCAGAAAAACTTGGATACTTTTCCAAGGTTAACAGTTGGTTATACAGCCTTACAACTTGGCATTTTATTGCATACTGTTGTGCAATGTTTAACACTTGTTCACATAGTTGTTGTTTTTGATTCTCCAGCTAGATTTTAAGATGCTGAGGGCATAAACAGTTTTGTTTTTTGTTTGTTTGTTTATCTTTATTCTCTCTATGTTTGGGGCACAATCAATGGATTTGATTTTATCAAAATTACAGATTCTTGTTCACTCAAGGGCACCACAGAAAAAATGATAGATTAGAAGGAGATACTCAATATCTAAAACTGACATGGAACTCATAAGTGCAACATAAAGGTCACTCCTGCAAATCGGTAAGAAAAAGGCTGTGAACCCTAGAGAAAAATGGACAGAGGGTATGAACAGGCCGTTCCCCAAAAAAGGAATCCCAAATGACCAACAAATAGATGCTCAAAAATCACTGGTATTATTTAAACTGCACAACGAGCCTATGAAATCAGTATTATTTTATTACCTCCACTTTACAGGTAAGGAAATTGAGACCCAGAGATTTTACATAATTTGTCCAAGGTTATACATTAAGTGGTTAACAATACTTTACAATCATCAGAGGCAAAAATTAGACAGTTGGACAATGCTAAATGTTAGTGTGTGAGTAGTACAGTCTTTCTGGTGTATTGTTGTGATTAAGAGCCTGGATTTAGAAGCCAGATTGCCTTGGTAGTAAATCTTGGCTTACCTACTTACTATGTAACCTTGGGCAAGCTATGTACCTCTCTGCATCTCAGTTTCTTCACTTGTGAAGTGAGGATAATAATAGTACTGATTTCATAGGGTAGGGATATTGTACAGATTAAATGTGTAAATATGTGTCAAGTACTTTTAATATGCCTCGTACACAAGCTTATAATTATTGTGTGCTCAATAGAAGGTCCTTGCAGGTACTCATGGTAACTCTGTGCTACAGAATGGTTAATGTAACTCTCTACAATGAACAAAAAGCGAAACAAACAACAATAACAACAAAACAAACTGCATGAAGGAGTTGACAGCCGTAACAGTGAGGAATTTTTTTGGTTGCAGGTAATAGAGAAGCTGACTTAAATAAATGGAATTTATTGGCCATACAGCTAAAAAATCCAGGGGGTAGTTTTGGCTTCAGGAAAGACTTCATCCAAGAGCTCAAATAAGGTCACCAAGGATCCAGTTTCTTGCCATCTCTCACCTTTACCTTAAGCAATCTTATTTTATCCCTGGGTTTCACTCAGTGGCTCCTGGGAGTTCCAGTCTATGCTCTGAGGGTGGGAAACTGGTTGTAGTGCTGGCCTCCTCATGCCCTTGGACCACACCATCTGGATGAAGGAGAGAGCCTCTTTTGGGAGCTGCTACAAAGTCCTGGGATTTGTGTTTTTTAAAGCCTAAATCCAGTTTCTTGATATCCTCATGCTGATCACTGTGACTGGGTGGCTGGGCTGGGCTTGATAGGCTTAAGCCAATAAGGATGACCCAAAAGAAAATCAGCCTCATGTCAGGAAAAGAAGGGACTGAATGCTCAGACTAGCTAAACAATGTCTACTGCAGCAACAAATCACCAATCTACACTATGAAACCAGTATGCTCCTAAGTGGGATGTAGGCTCCCCAGAAGGCATGAGAAAAGAATATTAGAACTTCTATTTTTACTTATTTCCAATCCAAAAATAGAAATTGACTTTGCAAATAAGTAGATAGACTCTGGCGCCCATACTTAATCCATATGTCAGACAGTCATGAGTTATACTCCATTGCCAAGTACCATGAGGAGAGTGGGTGTTCTCCTACACAAAGGGACTGACAGCAGCTAGCTCCTTTTAACATATTGTAATATATTGCAGTGTGCCCACTTAAATGGATTTACATATTATACTATTTAGTTTTAATTAAACTAGATTAAAAACATTTTAGCTTTGAAACCATAAATTGAGGATACAGCTTTTTCCTATTAACAAGGAAAGGGCAGAGCTGACATGTTTTCTACTTCTGGGAAGTGCTGTCTTTCACATAGACAAAGTAAAAGCAATAACTTGATCATATCCGACAATAAGTCAGTCAAAAACCTCAGAAGTAACAATAAGGCTATTTGAAATATTGGTTCACATTCATCGTTACTAGTAATAACTTCATCCTAAGTATGCTTTGAGAGATCAGTTAAAAATACTTAGGTTTGACAAGAACTTTAGAAACTATCCAGAATATAAAGACAAATACCTACTTTTTTTTCTTGGTGATATCTGAAGATATGTAATATTCATTTCGATCCTTCACAAAATTTCTCTCAATGTTTCACAAATAAGTAAATAAACCACTGGAACTATTTGGTGGAAGATTTTTGAACAGACAAAATTTTTGTTGAAGTTTTAAAATGTGCATATATGAGAGTTTTTTGGATACCACATCTTTATTGTTTTAGACAACAAAATCACCTAATGATGAAATACTTCCAAATATCCAATTTGAGAATACTTTCTCCACAGCACAAGTTTATTTTTAAAAGCAATTACATTGTCACTCATTATTAGCATCATAAATTTTCCTTGAAGTGGTAGATTGTGCGTGGATTTTTTAAAAAAATCTGATAGGTAGCATTCTACTTATCACACAAAAAGACAACAAATTTGGAAGAGCTGTTCTTTGTCAAAGATTTGTCTTCAAGTTCAACAACATTTATGGCCTCTGTCCCAACGTAATCTGTGAGCCTCAGTCAGTGTGGTATAAAATATTTTCATATCCCATATCATTTTACTTCCCATATCATTTTTTAAAGATTTATTTATTTGTTAGAGAGAGAGAGAGGGAAAAACAGCATGCGTGCAAGAAAGTCTTAGACATTTAATATAAATTTTGACAAAATTTCTATGTATATTTGGAGTGTATTGGTCTGCTAGACTGCCGTAACAGACTACCACAGACTGGTTGGCTACACAACAGCAATTTATTTTTCAGATGGTTCTGGAGGCTGGAAGTCCAAGATCAAGGTGCTGGCTGGGTTGGGTTCGGGTAAGCTCCCTTTCCTTGGCTTGCAGAAGGCTACCTCCTCACTGTGTCCTCACATGACCATTTCTCTGTGTGCATGCATCTCTGGTAGTTCTTCCTCTTCTCAGGAACACCAGTCCTGTGGGATTAGGACTCTAACTTTCTGACCTCATTTAACCTTAATTACCTTCTTAAAGGCCCTATTTCCAAATATAGCCACATTGGGGATTAGCGCTTTGACATACAAATTTTGAGGAAATGCAATTCAATCTATTACAGTGAATTAACGTTTTTTTTACCCCTGACACTCATAAAACCAAATATCGAAATAAACTAGACTTAGACCTTCAATTCTGTCACAAAAAAGTTAAGCAAATATTTCCAAATGAAATAAAAACATCACTCTCACTAAATCTACTATTTTTTCCAGTGAGAGCAAAAAAGGTTTTTTGACCATTAATAAGCAAAATGAAATGCTATTAAAATGTTGATTATTTTACCTTTAACTCATTTTGTTATTTTATATTTTGTGTATGTTTTATAGTATGGATACTATATTTGCTCATTGTTATTGGTGGAAGTATGTGACCATCAAATTTGAATACCATTGCCACAGAAAACCAAATCTCACACTTTGGCCCAAAAGAACAGTTCCAGAATTGAGTAGAATATTTGTTACTTTTAATCACATTTATTGTGACATTAATCAAATTCATTGTGACATTTTGTTTAATCATAGAGAACACCTGTGACAAGATGCTTTCATCAGCAACTTAGGGAAATAAAGTATTTATCAAATATTTACATGTTTTTTGACATATACAGAGCAATGTGTAATTTAAATGTATGCCTATTCTGCTCTGTCTAAAGGAGCTAGATCCACACAATCTCCTTCCAGTTAATTTCTGAAAATTCCATAATTCATAGTATAAAATTTCATGTTTTATTGACAAAACTATGATGTATAATAATCAATCTACTTGTCATGAGTTTGGCAGGCCTATTAATTTGCATAAATATGAAAATTTTATATGATGAAATCCTCATGATATTCAGCACACATCTACTCCTTTTGCAGTCAGCATGTTTTCACTTCACTTTGGGTAATCATATAGTTTCCCTCTAAGATCCCATTCCTCTTCCACTCTTTATCTGGTGAACACCACCCTAGAGGTAAAGCAGTGATCTAGAGTAAGTCAATCAGTGCATTTCATTCCCTCGGTTGCAGTTCAGGAGTAGGTATCTGACAGAAGTCAGGCCAAATCTCACACGCCAAAAGAACACTTCTAGAATTGAGTACAATATTTATTATTGCTAATCACATTCATTGTGACATTAATCAAATTCATTACGACATTTTGTTTAATCATCGAGAGTACCTGTGACAAGATGCTTTCCTTACCAACGTGGGGGAATAGACTATCTATTAAATATTTATGTGTTTATTGACCTATGGGCCAATGAGATCCAATTCCAAGATTTTTGTTCTATCCAATAGGCACACTAACCCTCTCTTCCATTGGCCTAAGTATAAGGCAGTGTGAGTCTGAAGCTGCAGGAGGCCCCCTCCTGGGGCCAGAGATACTGCCAACTCTAAAGAGGCAGAACCTAGAGAGGGGGCCCAATAATATCATCAGGGCCTCAAATTGAGCTATTCTTGATTGGTCTCAGACTCTTTAGCTTTGTTGTCTGCTTGTTTTTGCTCAAGCCTCTTAAGCTGGTTTTTGTTTTTTGTTTGTGTGCTTTGGGTCACAATTGAAAAAAATCCCAACTGATCATTGAGCCAATAATATAATTACAGAGTGTTTAAAACAATAAAATAACATAAACGACAGTCCTTTAAGTCTAATATTTTTAAGAGTTATGAATCATCAAAGCTGGAGAAAGGAAATGAGTTCCTCAAACGCTTGCAGAATAGCAGACATTCTGTCCACTGCATGGGGCTGCCTCCTCCATTCCCCAGCCTGCTGCAGACATGGACATGTGTATTATTTAAGACATCTTTAATGCAAGTTACTAAACTCAACTCATCCTAGCCTAAGCCAAGAGAGAACTTACTGGCTGGTGAGGGTATATGGGGTTAACGGAAGATCTGCAGGAACTAAGGTCTCAGGGACTTAAATGGGATTTATGGTAGGCTAAAAATGTGCTCACTGCATCCTTGCCAAGATATTCACTTCCTAATCTCTGGAACCTACAAATGTTACCTTACAAGCAAAGAAGAGAATATTATATGGCACATCTTGTAAGGAACTTGACAGGAGAAGCTTCTCCTGGATTATCCAAGTGGGCCCTAAATGCAATCGCATGCATCCTTATAGGAGACAGGCAGAAGGATATTAGCCACAGACAGAAGAGGCAAGGAGACACACACAGAGAAGGCAACATGAAGACTGAGGCAGAGACTCGAGTTGGGCAGCCACAAGCCAAGGAACACGTGAGAATGCTGGCAGGCACCGGAAGCAGGAAGTGGCAAGAAACGGATTCTCCCCCAGAGTCTACAGAGGGACCGCTGCCCTGCCGACACCTTAATTTGAGTCTTCTGGCTTCCAGAACTGGGAGAGAAGAAATTTCTGGTGTTGTAAGCCACCATGTTGTAATGTAATATTTTTACGGCAGCGCCAGGAAATGAATACAGGACTCAATGCTATAAGTTCTCTCTCTTTCTCTCTTTTCTCCCTCTCTCATTAGACTCTCAGCTTATTCTGCAGTTTTAGTTTCTCCATATGGCTGAGGAGATGGCTAGTGCAAGTCCCAAAATTGCATCCTCCCAGCTTTAGAACCTTGGCAAGAGGAAAGCGTTTATTTTCCCAAGGTCCATACATCCAAGCCAGGGAAGGATTCTGATTGGTCCTCTTTGTGTCCTGTTCCTCCCACCCTCCTTGGACAAAGCATATTGACGAGGGAGAGGTCCTGTGGTTGGCTGTGTTTGGTTCATGATACCACCCCTCTAACAAGCAGCATACTCTGATTGATAGCTTCACAAACCACATGGTATGGGGGAGGAGGTTTTTCCAAAAAAGGAGCACTGGGCAGACTAAAACAACAAATACACACTGCAAGGCAGTTGGCCAGATTCCAGGGCTTTTTCCCAGCCTGGGACACCATGAGGATGTGTAGGGTTGTGAACAAAAGAAAAACAGACTTGTCCCTGAGATGTGGGACATTGGCTATTCCCTCCTCTGGCTGTTCCCTCCTCTAATCCAGACATAGAAGTAAACAACTGCCTTTGGAATTTATGTGGAGACTGGAAAAGCTGCATGTTTCATTAAAAGGATGGGCCCAGTCCCTATAGGTTCTTGTCAGAATAGAGCTAGTTTAGGCTGGAGAAGAGGGTGGCCTCAGGGGCCCCACGGGGCACCATAAAGTTAATTGGCAGCATCAGGTTATGGAGTGTTTGGGGCTCTCCTGAGAAGGTCCTTGGGGAGAGGTGTTTTCATGGCCAGAACCCAAGGCTGAAGAGAGTCGTTCCTCATTCTCTGGCCACTTCATGTCCCTCTCTTTCTCCCTTCTAGTCGCCCTCTCTCTAATTCCCTCCCCCCTCTTCTTTCTCTCTTCTTCTCTCTCATCTCCCACCTTTGGGAGAAGAAGCAGGATGCTTATACACCAGCCACAGGCTTTGCAGAAGGCAGTTTATGCTTTTTAATTTTTTTTTATACTTTGAAAAGAAAATAGCTTCCCCTGACTAGTTTTGGTGGAACACTCTATTATCAGCATAATCACTGACATTTATCATAAAACCTCACTGACTAAGATTCTCCCAGGGCCTGGGCTGCTCCCTGGGAGTAAATCAAGCACTTTTGAACAGTGACTGGGCTTCTTTCCGACCCCTAGGTATTACTTTTAATGTACCAGCAAAAGCTAAAAATGGAAATGAATAAATGCAGCTGTTTAAAGGAACTGACCTGCATATGAAGGTCATGCAGTAGAATAATTTGGCTCATTAAGAATGTGTGGACGTGGCAGAAAATGCTTATTTTTACTGGCTTTTCATAGTAAATAGAATGCTGCCATTAACCTGCTGAATTACCACTCAGATTGAGCCTACCGGAGATGTTGCTTGGACACCCGCTCCAGCTGGGCCTACCCCCTCAATGTCTCCTCTCTGCCCTCATTAAATTTTTATTCACTTACAGCTACTTCCAAAGAAAGCTGACTCTTTCAACTTACTGACTTAAGTAGCTGTAATGGATGTACAGAGGAGGAGGGTGTGATATCTCTGCAAGGAAGAGACTTATGGTTTCTTTTCTTTTTTTTTATTTTTTATGTGAACAAATGGTGCTACTCTAATGTGAATGAAAATCTCTGGACCTGATTGCACGTTGGGGATCCCCGAGACCAATCCCAGATTCGAGGATTCGCTAGAAGGACTCACGGGACTGGGCACATACATGTGTTCATGGTCATGATTTGTTACAATGAGAGAATTCAAAGCAGCAACTATAAAAAGAAAAGGGCAAGTGGGGGCAGAGACCAGAGGAAACCAGGCATGAGCTTCCAAGAGTGATCCAGCCACCCAGTGGACTCACACAGGATGTGTTTAATCTCTCCAGTTACTACCTGAGACAATGTGTGTGAAATGTTGTCTACCAGGGAAGCTCATTAGAGGCTTGGGGCCCATGGATTTTCTTGGGGCGGTGATGTAGGCACTCTGCCTCATCCATACTAAAAGTCCAGACTCCTAAAAGGAAAGCAAGTGTTCAGCATAAGCCATACCTCTTTGCACAATTTAGGCACAATGAACCATACTCATTATTTCTGGGGATGGTGAGATCCCTTCCTGAAATCTAAGCATTCTGATTTCAACCATGCACCACGCTTCCGGTCAGAGATTTCTAAGGGTAGAAGTCTCAGGCTTGCTATGCTCTTTAATTTCCATGGTTTACCAGTGGCCATAGCATTTTCTGCATTAAAGAAAACATGAAGTTATAGAGCAGAACTTATTAATATAAATTAGGAGATACACCATGCAGACTCAAATGTCTTTCATGCCCCCAGCTTTCTTTCAAATGATACTTATAGGCCATGTGTCTATCCTGCTATCCTGGCCGTGAATAATGGAATAAGGGATTTCTCCCTGAGTCAAAAGCTAAGAGGTATAGTCAGACATAATGTAGACTAAGTTCACAGAGCCTGACCAGTAGGGGAGCTCCATAGTGCGGGGTGACAAAATGATGCAAGCTACTGTTTTTAGAATAATGAATGCTAGATGGACAAAGGGAAGTTGGGTAACTAATGCTCAAAGTGAGAACAAATGCTGAGTTAGAGTTCCAGGTCTCTGTGAAGCCTGGTATGCTCCTCAGTCTTGGAAGTCTATGGTCAAGATGGATGATGGTACACCATCAGGATGGATAATTCTACCATATCCTTGCAATGAACACATTTTCTTCATGAATAGGAGTGTGTCTTTTCCAAGCAGTCTGAATAAAACTAGCTAACACCAAGGTAAATATTCCCTCTACAAAAGGATTTGACAACAAAAATGACAATAGTTGTATTAGAGGCATCCAAGGACACTTGGAAGAGTATAGTTTAGGTCAATAACAAGAAATAGTACCTTATTACACTGCAGAAAGGAAGTTTCAGGACACACCCCACTCTTTCAAAAATAGAAAACATAAATAGGCTTAAGAAACACTTTAAAAATTATCTGTGTGGTTGGGTCACAAGGAGTCATTGGGAAAGATTTGATATATTGGGACTATTTCCTTTCCTATGAGATGGATATCAAGAGAGTGATGATCTTTGATGGCATAACTCTCATGTCCTTGGCACATACAGTGCCGGGCAGGATGAAGCCAGGATGGTCTGGAGCAAGGGTTCTTCCTCACAAGGTTGCCAGCAGGGGCTGTGAAGCTGAGAACAGCCCCTGAAAATGTGAGCCTTGGCAGCCCCAAACCAGACTGGAAAGGTGAACTGAAGCATCTTTATGGTTTCAGTGGTAGGCAATATTCAACCCATGCATCCAAATCAGGCTCAGGGGTAGGAGTAGAGTGAATTTATCAACTTGTCTGTAGGTTAAATATATCTTGAGTCAACATTTTGGGAGTCTGCAAGGATGAGGTAATCAGAAGTGTACTCCATGGACACTGCTTAGTCCGGATGTTCTTGTGGCAGGCCCCTTGAACGCGCAGGTACTGTCGGGAATACACCACCTGCCACCTGGCTAAATACTTCAGAGACTCCCATTCACATGTCCTTGGCTGAGACAGGACTGTGATTAGAAAGGATGGTTTTGTTCCAACACTGTCACCTTCTTAAGGAAAGGATAACCTCTCTTTATCTGGCATGTGACCTTTCAGTTGTACTTGAAGTATTTGGGGCTGTTCAGAGATAGTGCTAAGAGGTATGAGAATGCTTACTCTGGAATGATTGTTCCCTAGTGAGCTTCCTACAGTAAAAGTGGTAAGTGTTGTCTGGGACTATCCAATTTTAGTATTGGGGCTATTTCCAGCTTTTTTTTTTAAATTTTATTTTATTATGTTATGTTGGTCACCAACACCGTATGTTGGTCATGGTTCATCTCTCTCTCTCTCCGATTCCCCCCCCTCCATTTTTCCCTTCCTTCTCCTAATGTCCTCCCTGCTATTCCTTAGGTTCCACAAATAAGTGAAACCATATGATATTTGACTTTCTCTGCTTGACTTATTTCACTTAGCATAATATCCTCCAGTCCCATCCATGTTGATGTAAAAGTTGGGTATTCATCTTTTCTGATGGCTAAGTAATATTCCATTGTGTATATGGACCACATCTTCTTTATCCATTCATCTATTGAAGGGCATCTCAGCTCTTTCCACAGTTTGGCTATTGAAGACATTGCTGCTATGAACATTGGGGTGCATATGGCCCTTCTCTTCACTACATCTGTGTCTTTGGGGTAAATACCCAGTAGTGCAATAGCTGGGTCATAGGGTAGCTCTCTTTTTAATTTTCTGAAGCACCTCCACACTGTTTTCCAAAGTGGCTGTACCAACTTGCATTCCCACCAACAGTGTAAGAGGGTTCCCCTTTCACCACAACTTCTCCAACATTTGTTGTTTCTTGCCTTGTCAATTTTTGCCATTCTAACTGGTGTAAGATGGTATCTCAGTGTGGTTTTGATTTGAATTTCCCTGATGGCTAATGATGATGAACATTTTTTCATGCGTCTGTTAGCCATTTATATGTCTTCTTTGGAGAAGTGTCTGTTCATGTCTTCTGCCCATTTTTTGACTTGATTATTTGTTTTTTGGGTGTTGAGTTTGAGAAGTTCTTTATAGATCTTGGATACCAGGCCTTTATCTATAGTGTCATTTGCAAATATCTTCTCCTATTCTGTGGGTTGCCTTTTTGTTTTGTTGACTGTTTCCTTCGCTGTGCAGAAGCTTTTTATGTTGATGAAGTCCCAAAAGTTCATTTTGCTTTTGTTTCACTAGCCTTTGGAGATGTATCTTGGAAGAAGTTGCTGTGGCCGATGTCAAAGAGGTTACTGCCAATGTTCTCCTCTGGGATTTTGATAGATTCCTGTCTCACGCTGAAGTCTTTCATCCATTTTGAGTTTATCTTTGTGTATGGTGTTAGAGAATGGTCGAGTTTCATTCTTCTGTACGTGGCTGTCCAATTTTTCCAGCACCATTTATTGAAGGGACTGTCTTTTTTCCATTGCATATTTTTTCCTGCTTTGTTGAAGATTATTTGACCATAGAGTTGAGGGTCCATATCTGGGCTCTCTATTCTGTTCCATTGGTCTATATGTCTGTTTTTGTGCTCCTCAGTGTTGGAAGTCTATGGTCAATGTCTTGGTGATCACTGCTTTGTAATATAGCTTGAAATAGGGCAACGTGATGCCCCCAGCTTTGTTTTTCTTTTTCAACATTTCCTTGGCGATTTGGGGTCTTTTCGGATTCCATACAAATTTTAGGATTGTTTGTTCCAGCACTTTGAAAAATGTCATTGGAATTTTGATTGGGATGGCACTGAAGGCATAGATTGCGCTGGGTAGCATAGACATTTTAACAACGTTTATTCTTAGGGTCCATGAGCTTTATTTCCAGCTCTTGTTATTTAGAATGGGTTAAAGTTTTCCTTCTTTAAAGGGGGAGGGGAAAATGAATAGCTTCCTTAAGCATTCAGGGCATGTTATGCTCTTCCATACAGAATAATGATTAAAATTACAGGTAGGGTATTAGGGATGGGGGAATGGATCACAGACCCCTGGAATTCTCAATCTATGGTTTATGGCACCTTTCCTTTTAAAACTTAGTGTTTTATTTTTTCTAGAGTACCTGCACAGAAATAGCATATTCTATTTCTTCAGTTATAAAATAACCAGAAATAACAAAGAAAGACTTTCTATATTGCTCTTTTAGAAACATGAAATTTACAATTTAATAATTTATAATATGGTATGATTTTTATGCCCTGAATCTTTTTGGGTATTAGCTTTTGATATCTAAGACCAAGCTTTTGGATCTCAAACTGCTTTTATCTTGCAAAGCCCATTTTGAAATGCAAAAACTGACAGTGTTATTTGCATTTTGTTGTAACAAACCTACCCTGAGGCAAAGACAACTTCAGGTCTAGGTCAAATGGAGACTGGTCAAGGGACATAAGAAAGTGTGAGGAGTGGGTAAAGAGGAGAATACATCAGGTTATATTGTTTACTCTATATGCCAAGGTGGTACTCATGAATTAGGGGATTTCCTTTGCCAATATCAAGGTTTTCCTCTAGGGATAGGTAAAAGATTTTCCCTTGTGGAGATTCTACTATATGGTAACATCTCATCTACTCGAACTGGGTTGGATGGGACAACCTCCACAATCTAAACACCCCTGGAGATAGGAGACAGCAAGCAAAGCCTCTAAGTCAACCAAAACAGATTTCACAGAAGCCACACACCAAAGATTCATTCATAGGCAAGCCCTTAAGCCCTCAAATAATGCCTATTTGTTTTTATTTATATATTCAAACAGTCCGTTATCAAGTTTCTAGGCTGCGTTGCAGTTAGTAAGCGACTGAAAGATCTGATTGTATATTGCAAACATCAGGAAAACCCGCCCATAGCATGATAGCAACGGAGGAGTCAGAGTACAACAAAAATCAGGAACAAACACTTCAAACATCAATGCCATCTTGGGAGTTTAGTGTAAAGATAACATGTCTGAAATTTCTCATTTCTTCCTGTAAGCAGGACTGTGATTGATCAGTGTCATGATGCTCAGTGGGAATTCAGAGGAATCTAATCCGAGTATGAAATATGGAGTTCATAATTTAATAATATGACTTAGTAATAATAGTGTGACATGATTTTATGCCTTTTGGGGGCATTAACTTTTCAAAACTAAAAGTCAAGCTTTTAGATCTCAAAATGCTTTTTTTTTTTTTTTTTTGGCTAGGACTGCTATGGGCTGAATTGCATCCCCCTAAAACTCATGTTAAAACCCTAATCCCCTGTACCTCAGAATGTAATTGCATTTGAGGATAGAGTCTGTGAGAGGTGATTAAGTTAAAGTGAGGCTATTAAGGTGACCTCAAATCCAATCTGACTGGTGCTCTTCTGAGAAGAGATTAGGACACACAGGGAAACCCAGGGATGGGCACACCCTGAGAAAAGACCATGTGGAACCACAGTGGGAAGAGAGTCGTCTGGGTGCCAAGGAGCGAGGCCTCAGAAGAAACCAAACTTGCTGAGGCCTTGATCTTGGACTTCCAGCCTCCAGAACTGTGAGAAAATAACTTTCTGCTGTTGAAGCCCCCAAGTCTGTGGTATTCTGGTATGGCAGCCCTGGCAGAATCATACAAAGACTATTTTGAAACCCAAGAATCAACTTCTTTGTTATCTGCATTCTACTGAAAAAAAAAAATGCCCACCTAAGGCTTTATAATTTAGTCAAAGAGCAGTCCAGCAGATTTTCCAAGGTCTCCAGGAAGACACAGAACTGACATCGGTGTTCTCTCTGGGCATGTGGCTTGGGATAGCAGAAAGAACATAAGCCTTCAGGTTCAAATGTAGGCCTCTGCACTTAGAAGATGGGCTATAGTTCAAATTCTCCTTCACTTTTCCGAGACTCAGTTTGCTTATTTATAAAAAACACAGATGAGCTGTAAAAATTACATGAGATTACATTCAGGCCGCATATGTAAAATTCCCAGCACAGGTCTGGCACATAATAGGCAAAAAGCAAATATGGTTCTATTACTAGTTCTACTCACCTTATCATGACCTTGTCATGACCTTGGTATTCTCTGTTGAAAAAGGGCGGGGGAAGCATGTTATTTTTAAAATAGATTTTTAGCCTTATGTATTAGGATTCAAATACCTGGGTGGTTAAAGGGATGAGCATTAGGTGTTCAGAATGCTGGATTATCCAGAACTATACTCCAAAGGCTGTCAAGAGTTGGGATTTTGGCATAAATATTTTGTGTCCTCTGAACTGTTTTTAATCCCTAGTCTCCTTGTTTGGTCTTCCACTCCAAGTGCCCCAGTTCTCTCATATATGCTTCACAGCTTCTCAGAACCCCTCAAAACTTTCTTTTTACTATATTTTATTCTTTCTGATGTTTCCCAAAATGTCTATAATGGCTTAAACCAAGAAAAAAAATTACATCATAAAATCTACCAAGAGGCTAGGTAAGAGAGTCCATGATGAATTTAGTAGCTTGGCCATTGCCGAGCTTGATGGAGGGCGATGAACTGAGTGACAGTGGCTGATGCCAGAGCCCGTGGGGGGGAGGAGTGACACAGAAGCGAGACAGACACACAAGGGTGAGTGTGGGAAGGGAGCTGGATTGGGGAAAGCCCTCTCTCGAATGGGAGCAGACTGGGATGTATTTATAGGTGGAAGGAAGTAGCTCCTAGAGAGGGTAAGATGATAGAAATAAAGACAAGAGAGCAAGGACTGGGGGAGGCAGGAGGAACTGTGTTGAGGCCCACATGGGTGAGGAGCTGCAAGCTCTTCCTCTGGGACAGGTGGGCAGGAGGAACATTCAGGACATAATAGCAAGGTTAGAGGCCGAGGGAGGAGGAATTGAGGGGTTCCTGTCTGATAGCTCATTTTCTTTGTGACAAATGATCTCAACTGCTGAGGTTGAGGGGATCAGGCTGCATAAAGGGCTTAACACGGAGAATGAGAAAGGACAATTGATAAGGATGAGTGAAACCATTGTTAGTCAGGGCTGAGATCAAGGTTCACAGAAAATAGGGTTGTAGAGACAGCTGTGAGTCACTAAAGGTTTCTGAGGAGAGAAATGTGATAATAAATGTATTTTAGGACACTTTTAAAGTGCTGGTATAGCAGATGTTGTAGGTAAGCTTTGCCAAGTTTGGGGATGACTGATAAGGGACCCAAAGAAGGGATGGTAAGCAGGGTCCTTTTAAAGGAAGGCCATCTAGATCTTCATAAAAAGAGAGATGTCATTTCTCCTTGGGACACTATGAAGATCAGGGATGCTGATCCCTGGAGACTGGAAGCCTGGAGAAGATTTTGGGACTGTTTTACTTTCTGTTCCTGTCAGTGTCACCCCAGGAAAAGATCTTTACCCTGTTGATGATAATTGCTTCTAGTTTCCATTTTTTCTTACACCTCCAAGCCAACCTCATAGCTTCCCCTTGGAGATAACCAGCGCCAGCCAGTTGGCTTCCTCTCCTCAGAGATGTGAGTTGCAGCTTAGAGGGTCCCTCCTCTGAGCTCAGGAGACACCAACACTGACAGGCAACCCCCAGGGCTGGGCCCCAGCTCAGCAAACCTGTCCTTTAAGCTTCTAGACTTTGATAACCTGAACCTTTTCCCTTTCCCCTTTAGCTCGAGGGAGAATAGCTGCTTCCTGCAATTCTATGTTCCTTCAGTGTTCCCGCTTTGCCTTCCAGTCCCCAACACCTGCTTACCCAGTTTCTTCAGGTAAATTCTTTCTGTAAAAAACCATACTGGTGGGCGCCTGGGTGGCTCAGTTGGTTAAGCGACTGCCTTCGGCTCAGGTCATGATCCTGGAATCCCTGGATCGAGTCCCGCATCGGGCTCCCTGCTCGGCAGGGAGCCTGCTTCTCCCTCTGACCCTCCCCCCATCTCATGTGCTTTCTCTCTCATTCTCTCTCTCTCTCAAATAAATAAATAAAATCTTTAAAAAAAAACCATACTGGTTTTTGTTTTCTTGATTCAATCCTTAGTATAGAGTCACTGCATTAGTTTGCTAGGGCTGCTGTAACAGATTACTTCAAACTGGGTGGCTTAAGCAATAGAAATGTATTGTCTCGCAGTTCCGGAGGCTGGAAGTCAAAGACCAAGGTGTCGGCTGGGTTGGCTTCTTTTGAGGACTGGGAGGGAAGGTTGTAAATGGCCATCTTCTTAAGTCGCCTACGCCATCTTCCCTCTGTGTCCGTCTCCAAATTTCCCCTTGCTATAGATACCAGTCATATCGGATTAGAGCTCACTCTAATGACCTCACTTTCACTTGATTACCACTAAAGTTTCTATCTCCAAATAAAGTTACGTTCTGAGGTACTGGGGGCGAGGACCCTGCCATACAGATACCGTGGGCTGTGGCGGGAGGACACAATTCACCCTCTGGCAGGGGCCTTCAGCATCAGGAATAGCAATTAGAGAAAACTGTGTTTAGCTTTTGGTTAGCCCACTTCTAGCTCCATGTCCTTGGGCAAGTAACTTATTCTCTCAAAACCTCAATTTTTATCCTTTATGAAATGGTTATAGTAATTCCTACATCAAAAATTAAATGAGATAATATTTTTAAAAATCTCAAGTTCTCCTCTCCCTCCTTCTCTCTCTCTCTCTGTCTTTTTCTTTCTTTCTTTCTTTTTCTTTTTGTATTTTTCTAGGAGAAGATAAACATGTCACTCCTTCATCTTGCCCTGCTCACTCTAGTGTTCTTATTGGGATGAAAAGATAGAGGGAGGGCTGTGTTCAGCCTTGGAAAAGCCATGCCTCCACTAACAGCTCTTTCCAACCCTTATTCTAACTCAAGTGGTACCGCGAGGGCTTCTTCCTGGCCCCCCTTTGCTCCGTAACTTATTTCTCTGTTCCCCTTAACTCGATTCTGGTGTATCCCTGTTAGAGACCCTACTTTCCCCAAACAAGTCTCAGCCAAGTATCTTGCTGCTCACCACACCCCACCTCTCAGGGGAGAGAGCTTTTCCACACACTTTGTTTAGAAATCCTTGTTCCTAGAAACTGACAAGCTGTGAGTTTCTTAAAATGTAATGATTACCTATGAACAGTACATCTAAATATAGTCAGGCAAAATGCAGTATTTTGAAACAGAAGAACATTGTTTAAATAAAATTTTGTATAGTTTTCTACCCTGTGGGGATACAGGGAGAGGTGTCTGTGAAGTCTGTATTACATAACATTTTGAAAAGAAATAAAATTTTTAGAATGGTATGTACCAACTTGACTGGGCCACGGGGTGCCCAGATATTTGGTCAAGCACTATTCTGGTTGTTTCTGTGAGGGTGTTTTTGGATTAGGTTAACATTTAAATCAGTAGATTGGGTAAAGTAGATTGGCCTTCCTAATGTGGGTGGGCCTCACCCAATTATTTGAAGGTCTACATAGAACAAAAAGGCTGACATTTACAAGTAAGAGAATGCCTCCTGCCTGGGACTACCTTTGACCTGGGAGATCAACTTTTTCCTGACTTTGGACTCAAACTAAAACATCAGCTCTTTCTGGGTCTTGAGACTGCTGACCTTCAGAATGGAACTGCACCTTTGGCTCTCCTGGTTCTCAGGCTTTCAGACTCCTACCAGAACTACACCTTTGGTTCTCAGGATCCCTAGCTTGCCTACTCATTCTGCAGATCTTGGGACTTGTCAGTCTCCATAACCACGTGAACTAATGCTTGATATTAAATCACATATATATATATACATATGTATATCTATATACATATATACATATATATATACACACACACATCCCACTGGGTCTGCTTTTCTGGAGAACACTGTTTCAGACTGGAAAGAATTTTAGCAATGCTTCTCAAACTCCAATGTGAATACAAATCGCACAGCATCTTGTTAAAAATGCAGATTCTGATTCAGGATATCTGGGGTGGGGACTAAGATTCTGCACTTCTAAAAAGTTCCTAGGTGATGCTGATACTGTTTGTCCACTGACCACACTGAATACCAAAGCTTTAGGGATCATAAAGCAGAGGTTCTCAACTTGGCTGCACATTAGAATTATCTGGAGTGCTTTTAACAAATATTCATGCCTGGTTCCCAAACCCAAGATGTTTAACTGATTTAACTGGTCTGTGTTTGGGCTCAAGCAGCAGTGTCTTTTTTTTTTTTAAGTATCCCAGGTGATTCCAATGTGCAGCCAGGGTTGAGAATCGGTGCTCTTCCCCAGGGTTCCTCAGAACTTTTATATGTATAGGAATCACCTGGGAATCTTGTTAAAATGCAGATTCTGAGCTTGGAACCTGAGATTCTGCATTTCTAAAAGCTTCTAGGTCACTTCAGGGCTGCTGGTCCACAAACCACATTTTGAGTAGAAATGGTCTAATTCAGTGTTTCTCAACCATGGCATTATAGACATTTTGGATCAGATAATTAGGGGGCTATCCTGTGCATTGTAAGATGTTTAGTACCATTCCTGGCCTCTACCAGATGTCAGTAGCACAGTACCTCACCTTGAACCAGTTGTGACAACTAAAAATGTCTCTGGACATTGTCAAGTATTCCCTGAGGGGCAAAATCACCACTACTACCAATATCCCTGACCATGTTGGTCTAAACAAACCTCTTCATTTTATTGGAAACTGAAGTCCTTTTACAACGTCCCCATCTTCTGAGGATCTCAGTATCTCTAGATATTTGAAAGCGGACAGATCACAAAGATGATAGCTGCCTCAAATGGAGTGTGGTAGGTCGAATATAGCCCCCACCCCAGGATATCCATGTCTTATTCCTGAAACTTGTGAATATGTTACTTTACATGGCAGAAGAGGCTGTACAGATATGATTAAGTTAAAGACCTGGAAACAAGGAGATACTTCTGGATTATCCGTGTTGACCCAATGTAATCACTAGGGAGTAGGAGATACAATGATGAAAGCAAGGTAAGAGAGAGAGAGAGAGAGATTAGAAGATGTTATGCTCTTGGCTTTGAAGATGGAAGGGACAACAATGCAGACATTGAAGGTGGAAAGTCACAGGGAATAGATTCTTCCCTAGAGCCTCTAGAAGGAATGCATCCTTGCCTACACCTTGATGATAGCCCAGGGATACCCATTTCAGATTTCGAAACTTCAGAATCATAAGACAATAAATATGTGTTGTTTTAGGCCAATAAGTTTGTGGTAGATTGCTACAGCAGCAAGAAACTAAATACACAGGGGAACATGATAAGTGGGCAAACAGTCCTTTGCTGTGGGAGAACCTTTGTTGTAAGGTTGCACTTGGGTGGAATGGAGTAGATGGGAGGGCAACTGAGGAAGCTCAACAGACTCTGAATTGGGAGGAAATTAATAGCATTGTTCCAAGTTAAGAGTACTGAATGGACAATTCCATGTGGGCCAAGGCAGGGCCAGTGGGAACAGATGGACAAGGCATACACCTGGCAGATTAGGGCAGAGTGCATTGAGTGTATGTGTGGGGCCATAGAACATCAGCTCACTGTTTCTGAGTTATGGGCCCTGTGGCTTGGACAGGGCTTTGTCATCCTCAAAACTTGCATATTAAAATCACCTGGGAAGATTTTGAAACTCCTGCTGTTCAGGATGCTTTTCATACCAATTAAGTAAAGCTCTCTGGGGGACTTCAGTAGTTTTCAAAACTTCACGTGATTCCAACGTGAAGCCACATTTAGAAGGGGAACAGATGAGGGACAGACCAATAAATACACTGAACTCTAAATTAATTTGTTTCTGGAACAATAGTCCTTTGGTACTTTGGTTTGGCTATGTTCTAGGGGGGAATAATATGCATAAGAATCGTTGTACCACCTGATGCCCCATAGCTGGCAAGTGCTGGAGTAAGGATAAGGACACAGCAGGTCTATATAGGTGAGTCCAACCACAAGGTAGTGGGGCCCTCACCAGAAGGGCAGGGCATTGGGAAGAGAAGAAAGCTGGGAATATTGAGGGCCAGGGCTGAGAGTGAGAGTGAGGGTAGGTATCCAAAATCATGGCATCCGGAGAAATTGGGTGAATTTATATTGTGCTGGACTTAAGGTCAATATCAGTAAAACAAGGGAAAGTCTCCAGGAACCCACGAACCATTAGAGCCTTCAGAGGTGTAACTTTCCCTGGTATTTCAGGGAATATCTTAGAGAGATACTTCCAGAAACCCCCCCAACCTCCAAGCCCAAGTTAGAGCCTCCCTTTTAAAGCACTCATTAGCCTGCCATGTTTAATCCTTCGGCCTGTGGTATGATGGTTAAATGATCCTCCATGCCCTCAGGTTAAATGTGATTTATGTAAAAGCAATGCTATGTCCCCTGTGTAGAGTCTCTTTATTATTTTATAGCCTCTGGATAATGCAAAAACATGCTATTTGTGGCAGAGTAAGAAAGAATATCTTGAACTTTGATGTTAAGGAAAAGGAAAATGGGAATTACAACCAGTGTAAGTAATTAAGCTAAAGTTTCAGGGTAATGTGCCCAAGGGCCTTTCTTTATCCTGATAGGACCTCACTTCCCAACTCCCACCCCAGGCTGGCCATTGCCACCACCAGAGAGTGTGTGTCAGGAGTGCCTAGAGGAGATCCCGGAATTTGTGCCTACCAAGCACCTCCAGTTGATAGCGTGTATCCTTTTCTGACAGCTAGAGCCTTTAAGCCTACAACAGCCAAGTAAAATTTGCATATAATCTATTTGAGTGTTCGTTCTTACCTATTCTAAAACTGTCTTCTTTTGGACCAGTGACCACTTTTTACTCAATGTGATACTTGCCTGTTTAATGGCTTAAACCTTCTACTAAACCAAAATTTTTAAGGTGACAGAGAACTCTATCTTCTTTTTTTTTTTTAAAGATTTTATTTATTTATTTGAGAGAGAGAATGAGAGACAGAGAGCATGAGAGGGAAGAGGGTCAGAGGGAGAAGCAGACCCCTTGCTAAGCAGGGAGCCCGATGTGGGACTTGATCCCGGGACTCCAGGATCACGACCTGAGCCGAAGGCAGTCGCTTAACCAACTGAGCCACCCAGGCACCCCGAGAACTCTATCTTCTTTACTCCTATATTTTCATCATGAGTATGGTGCCTATTACACAGTAAGTGCTTATTTATGTTTGTTGAATGATTTAGAATGAAGATGTTTTTGGCATGTTGAGTTTGAGGAGCCTTTGAGACCCGACCTCGAAGTAGGGATACCTGCTAAGCAATGGGTTGTGTGAGGCAGAAGCTCAGGAGGTTGTTCTGAGCTGGAGTTAGGGAAGATGGTTAATCCATGGACAGGAATGAGGTCACAAGTCAAAAATGTCTAGAGCAGGGCATTGTTGACATTTTGGGCTGGATAATTCTTCATTGTGGGAGGCTGTCCTATGCCTTGTGGGATGTTTAGTAGCTTACCTAAACTCTGCTTACTAGATGCCAGTAGCACCTCCCAACTTGTGAGAACCAAAAATGTCCCCAGATTTTGTCAGATGCTGCCTAGAGGGCAAAATTGCTCCTGGCCCAGGGTGACAAAAGCATTGGAAGGGCCGCACTTATTTGTGTGCCTGTCCCCAAATACTTGCAGAGTACAGATAGTAGAGTGTCTAGAGTAGAGTGTAGAGTCAGATGAGGGGCTCTTCCTCATTGCCTCATGATCTCACCTCTGCCTCCATCCCCTTACTCCAACCCAGATACTCACTTTGATATTGGAAGTCGCAATGTGACATCAACAGAAGCAGTAATTATGACCATGCTGCATAGTATTAAAAAAGAAAGAGAAAGTCATGTTTTCGGTCCTATAAAACTGAGACTCTCTTCCCTAGCCTCATTTCATGAAAGAAGAATGCCTCCTTGCTGAGTGGGATCCCCTTCCTGAGGTGCTTCACAGATCCTTTGAACTCTTGGGTCCCTGGATAGGGGCTGAGACTTCTGAGAGAACGTAGGCCTGCCTGGGGCTGGTGTGGTTCCGAGGAAGGAGTTGGAGCAGGTGCCAAATAAGATATTTCTTCTGAGGCTCCACACGTCAACCCTTTCCTTTCCCGCTTGGAAATATGTGCTGAGCTAACCACACCATAGCCTCAGTCAGGCCAGTGAGTGATGTTTCCCAAGATGTATTTAATTATTGGAATACTGCACATAAGTTCAAGTCTCAAAATGAATTCACTCCGTTTCTCAAACTATAGGAACATGAGAAATAAAGTCACATGGCAACTCACAGAGGGTAGATGTATGTTATAGCAACATTGGTAGGATGTTTGGAGGGCTTCCCTTTAGGGTCTATTGGGAGCAGGACAGGAAGGGGCTGGCTTTCCTCCCTATCTCCCTTTCTATATCTCCCAGAATATCTGCCATGTTTGGAAAAACCTCATTTTGATATTTTTGGACAAAAAAATCAAACTTATCCAAGAAAACACTGCCTCTTTTCTGTTTATGATACTAAGCAGCTCATTTTTCACTATGTCTCCTGATGAAATATTCATTATAACATGAAAGGAATCACAGTTTGAAAGTAAGAAACATAGAAGGAGCCAGTGGTCTCTGTCAAAAGAGCAGTATAATGAGGTTGGATAAATGGGGCACTTGACTCTCTTATCATTCAACATTTATGGGGCTTCTACCATGTTCCATGCTGTGTGCTAGGCACAGGAGATGTAGGTGGAAAAGATAGAGCTTGGAACCACAGGTTGGTAAATAGCTGACTTCCAGCCAGGATAATAATCCTAATGACAAGTAAGGGGGGCTGTCGGTACACATAAGAGGTACTCTAGCTGAGATGGAGTCAGGGAAAGGGTCCCAGAAAGAGATGTCATGTAAGCAGGTGGGATTTCTCTAGGTGAAGGGTATGGTTGGTGGGATGGGTGGGGAGTGGGGATTCCAAGCCAAAGGCAATTCAGAGGCCCATAGAGGAGAGAGACCATGGACTGGAAGCAATTTAGTCTGGCTGGAGTAGATAGTGTCAAGTATTAGGGGTGTGGAATGCTAGCAGAAGAGGTTAGAGAGGTGTGACTGGAGGAATCCATGTAAGAGATTCTTTGGTTAGGAGCAGGAGCCAGCCGGAAGCCAGGTCTAGAGATACAGGTATCTCCAGCATTGGAGCCTAGTACGACCTTAGCAAGAAAGCCCCTTGGGCTTCCTGCTGACTCCAACCTGGAGATCAGGCTCAGTAAGTAGCTAGCAGGCCTCCAGAGTAGGGTTTTGGTCTTGGCAGGTGGTGGAGTTGGATTTCTTGAGCTCTGCATGGGCACAGATGTGTCTAGTCACACTAGTTCCAGGGCCAGACTGAACTTTGCTCCAGGGCTGGTAGGAAGTGCTCTGGGGGAAAAATCTCTTCTCCAGTTTGGCCAAGTCCGTGATCTCACCAGACCACTTAAGAGATCCCAACTCAGTACTCTGAGTCTCCCCCTGCAGCCGCCTTGCCTACAGCACTTCCACTCCCCCCCCCCCCCAATACACAGTTGGCCCTCTGCTCCTTAGGATCCCTACCAGCACCCACCACACGGGACTCCTATTAGAATTCCATTAAATTTGGGGCACCTGGGTGGCTCAGTCGTTAAGCGTCTGCCTTTGGCTCAGGTATGGTCCCAGGGTCCTGGGATTGAGCCCCGCGTCGGGCTCCCTGCTCTGCGGGAAGCCTGCTTCCCCCTCGCCCACTCCCCCTGCTTGTGTTCCCTCTCTGTCTGCAAATGAATAAAATCTTAAAAAAAAAAAAGAATTCCATTAAATTTAAGAGGAATACCTTCAGTTATAAAGTAAGTCACGGAGATGTAAAGCAGAGCATAGAGAATATAATCAATAATATTGTAATAACGTTGTATGGTGACAGATGGTAGCTACCCTTATCATGGGGATCATTTTGTAATGTATAAAAATACCAAATCACTATGATGTACACCAGGAACTAATAGGATATGGTATGTCAATCATGCCTCAATAAAAAGAATTCAGAGCCAGAGGGAGTTTGCAGAGCAAGGTACCCAGGTTCTTCATTTAACTGCTGAGGAGACACAATCTACAGCTGAGAGCTGTTGGAGACAACCATTCCCTGCTATGCAGGTGGAGTAACAGAGAAAGCCTGACTGCAGCGAGAGAGGCCATGAAGCAGAGAGATGTTCAGAAGGGAGCAGAGTTGAGAGATGGTGAAAGAGGATGCCCGGGTTGCCTGGTTCCACCTCTCTCTGATGTCCAGCTGCTTGACTGCCTTTGGGCTCCCTGAGGTCCCCTGGATCCTAATGACAAATTCCCTTTTCCCTTATGGTAGCTAAAATCAGTTTCTGTTACATGTGTGGCTGTTACTTCACATACATAATGAATCAGGATTCAGGCATGGAAAGTCGCTTGTAAGAGATAAAGGTGACTTTCCAGCTGAAATTAAGTATTGGTGTTAGTTTCTTGTGACTGCCGTAAAAAAATGACCGGAGTCTTTGTGGCTTGAAATTAGAAAAATGTATTTTCTCACAGTTCTGGAGCCAGAAGTCCAAAATCAGTATCACGGGGCTGAAATCATAATATCAACCAGCCCATGCTCACACCAGGACCGTGCTCCTTCCAGAAGCTCTAGGAGACAATCTGTTTCTTGCCTCTTCCAGCCTGTAGTGGTTGCAACCATTCCTTGACTTGTGGTCACTTCAGTCTCTGCCTTTTGTCTTCTGTCTGTGCACTGAATCTCCCTACTCTTTTTTTTATGTCATGTTAGTCACCATACAGTACATCATTAATTTTTGCTGTAGTGTTCCGTGATTCATTTTGTGCGTATAACACCCAATGCTCATTACAACACGTGCCCTCCTTAATACCCATTTCCCAGCTACCCCATCCCCTCACCCTCTTCCCCTCTGAAACCCTCAGATTGTTTGCGGAGTCCAGAGTCTCTCACGGGTCATCTCTCCCTCCGATTCGCCCCCCCTTCAGTTTTCCCTCCCTTCCCCTAATGTCCTCTGTGCTATTCCTTATGTTCCACAAATAAGTGAAACTATATGATAATTATCTTTCGCTGCTTGACTTATTTCACTTAGCATAATCTCCTCCAGTTCCATCCATGTCGATGCAAATGGTGGGTTGAATCTCCCTACTCTTATAAGGACACTTGTGATTGCATTGAAGGTCTTGCCAGATAATCCGAGATAATCCTCCATTTCAAGATATTTAATGTAATCCCATCTGCAAAGATCCCTTTTGTCATATAAGGTAATAATCACAGATTTTTACAAGTTAGAATGTGGATATCTTTCAGGGAACATTATTCAGCCTACCACATTTGGGATATTAAAAAAAAAAAAATGCCAATTTTAAACGGTGATAGCTGACAATGGAATGGTAAAGAAAGGTAGAGCCAATGAAAGCTCCAGGTCAGATAAAGGCACCCAGACCCAAAGAACATAGGATCTGACCCTCCAGGTTGGCATTGGCCCCTGGAGGAGATAGATACATCTCATCTTGTTAGATCCTGGTCCAGGCACCAGGCATCACGAACACTCCCGCTAGCATCCCTTGTTCTGATTTCAAGGAACTTTCTAATAATTTGGCTGCTTATGTAGATTAACCAACAGTGACAGAATGGGCTGATCTCTACACCAAAGTATATAGTTTGTGGGATCATTATATTTCTCATTGTAAATGTAAAAATAAGAATTCTGTTGTTGTTTTGCTTTGTTTTTTGCTCATTAGTTTCTATGAATTTGGGTAATATGTATCAGGGTCTGAGATGCAGGCTGTCTAGTTATAAACTCAGAAATATAATTTGCCATCATACTAAGAGTAAATCCATCCCTGAAGGGGTGGTCAAACTGAGTTGTAATAGCTTGGTCCTAATTCCAAATTCCTAAAGAGTTTAAAAAAAAAAAGTCAATTTCCTACCCTGGAACAATCAACTGTGACTAGGGAAGGAGGCTCCTTTGAATATACTGCTTTTATTTTGTGCCCATTAGGGAGGGATAGGTTAAAAGTTGGAGAACATGGCAAACAAAGGACATAATTGTCCCCTGCAGTCTGTGTTATACTTAAATTCTCAGAGGGCGTTCTATTTCCAAATGCTCCCTGTACCATCTACTAAGTCTTCTTCATGATTATGGATTTGTGTGTATTCTCAGGATTCATGGTAAAACTACAGTTTCTCCTTCCTCCCAAGTATTCTTAGTGCTACCTAATTAATCTCTATGAAATACCTTTGATTTATAATCTACAATGACTATTACTCATACACAATCTCTGTGTTTTTAGTCTTATCTATGTATTGCCTGTATTTTATTGCTTAATATTTTGAAAAAATCAAGTCACTCTATCATTAAATACATTAACTAAAAAAAATAAACTCTCTCTACAATTAATGTAAAACTCATATCACTTTCCTTAAATAGAAGGTAATCATACAAATAACTGTAGCAGGATGTTAGAAGGTGGTTTCACACCACTGTTTTGACTGAGGCCCCAGTGCAATACACAATATACAATAGATATATTACCAGAATTAGTATAGACAGACTCCTCCCATGCAAGTTTACAAAGGAAAATGTGGAGAACTGGTTCCATGGTTTTTGCATCCCTTAGTCAGAACAATGATATTTAAAACGAGTCGGAGGGTAGAAGGAGAGGAAGATCTGTGAAGGATCTCTTAGGAGGGGTCTGGTGCTAGAGACCCAAGGGGAGGACTGCCATCTCTTCCAAGCTTCATTAGGACCACACAGAGAGCCACAGAAGGTGTTCCCTGCTGGTAGGGGACATAGAGTAATGGCAACTGACTCTATCTAAGAACAAGTGGAGGTGGCTGTGTTAGAAATTTAGAACTGGGCTGTACGAGCAGAGTTTTGGTAACAAGGGAGGTGTGACCATTTCCCATGGACCAGATGTAGGCCACTTGGGAGAGAGACAGCTAGAGTGTAGTCAGATCATCTTGGGCATTTCCAGTGGAATGTCCAGGAGGAACTCCAGCAAGAAGAACAAGGGGGAAATGCTAGCTTCTCAGGGACTGTGTAGGGAGTCATCAGTGACTAGACTAGAGATGCTTGAGTTAAGTGCCCTGCAACAGGGAGTGATAGAAATCTCTACGTAATGGCTCAGGCAAAAAGGAGTCCTCTAGCATGAATGATGCCACAGCAGAGGTGGCCCTGGCATTTGGGTGCTGGTTTGTATACTCATGTGTGCACCCATTAAGACCTGAGCACTTTTTATTGTTGCCATTTTATTTTCTATTTTCTCTCTCTGATTTTCATTTCTCTGGGGTTTTTTTTTCTTGTCTTCCTATGGACCACTTGAACATTTTTTAGAATTCCATTTTGATTTATCTGTAGTAATCTTGAGTATATCTCTTTGCATAGCTTTTTTAGTAATTGCTCTAACAATTACATTATAGATATCTAATGTGTCAGTCTGTTGGTGTCGTCAGTTTGCCAGTTTGAATAATGTTAGAGAAGTCATACCTCCCTTTACCCTTCCCCATTTATAATATAGTTGTCTTAAATATTTTACATTTTTAAAAAGATTTTATTTATTTATTAGAGAGAGAACACGAGCAGGGGGAGGGGCAGAGAGAGCCAGACAAGCAGGCTCCCCACTGAGCAGGGAGGCCAACATGAGGCTCGATCCCAGGACCCTGAGATCATGACTTAAGCTGAAGTTTGATGCTTAACCAACTGAGCCACCCAGGCACCCCTTAAATATTTTACATTTAGAACTCTATCAGTGTTACAACTTTTGCTGTACTTGTCAAACATAATTTTGAAAACTCAAGAGAAGAAAAGTCTATTGTATTTACCCATTTTTCCTCTTTGCTGATGTCCCAAGGTTTCTTCTTTTATTGTTTCCTTTCTGGTTAGAGAATTCTGTTTAGCCATTCTTTTAGTGTGGTTCTTCTGGTGACAAATTCTCTTAGTTTCCCTTCACCTGAGAATGTCTCGATTTCCCCCTTAATTCCTGAAAGATATTTTTGTGGAGTATAGGACTCTGGAATTGAAAATTCTTTTCTTTCAGCACTTAAAAATACTGTGCCACTCTCTTTTGGCCTTTATGATTTCTGATGAGAAATCTGCTGCTATACAAATTGTTTTTCTGCTATAGGTAGGGCGTCATTTTCTCTGGCTGCTTTCAAGAATTTTTCTTTGCCTTTAGTTTTGCGAAGGTTAATTATGATATGTCTTGGCATGGCTTTCTTTGGGTTCATCATATTTGGAGTTTCCCAAGCTTCTTGAATCTGGAGGTATCCGTATCTTGCCAAGTTTGGGATGTTTCCAATTATTATTTCTTTAAATAACTTTTCAGCCCCATTGTTTTTCTTCTCTTCTGGGACTCTGATGATACAAATGTTAGGTCTTTTCTTATAATTCCACGAGTCTAAGGTTCTGTTCAATTTTTCCAGTCTATTTTTTTCCTCTGTTGTAAAGATTGGGTAATTTCTATTTTTTCTAACTTTTATGTTATTGTTTCTTTCCTATGTCCCCGCCTCCCCCGCCCCCCCCCCCCCCGCGTTTTGCTGTTGAGCCCATCAACTGAGATTTCTATTTTGGTTTTTGCATTTTCAGTTCTAAACTTTCCATTTGGTTCTTCTTTATGTCATCTGTTTCTTTGCTGAGACTTTCTATTGTTTGCCTGAGATTTTCTAGTTTTCATTTGTTTCAAACATATTTCTAATTGCTCACTGAAGCATTTTTTATCATGGCTACTTAAAAATCTTTGTCAGATAATTCTAACATCTCTGTTATCCCACTGTTGGCATTTATTGACTGTCTTTTTTTTTTTTCATTCAGATTGAGATATTCCAGGTTCTTGGTATGATGAGTGATTTTTTTATTGACATCTGGACATTTTCATATTATGTTATGAGTCTCTTGATCTTACTCAAACCTTCTATTTTGTCTGGCTTTTTAGGACATGCTCTGGCAGGAGAAAGGGACTGCCACCTTGTTACTGCCAGGTGGAGGTAGACGTCGAGGTTCCCCACTCAGTTTCCACTGATACCCAAGGTGATTGAGCCTCTTGCTACTGTGGGACAGAGTTGGGAATTCTGATTCTCCACGTGGTTTCCACCATCACTGTGATGGAGGTGTCTTGGTTACCACAGGGCAGGGTGACGGTGAACAGTCTTGACTCTTCACTAGGCCTCCTACGATACCACCCAAGCATGTCTCATTACTGCTGGGTGGGAATGGAAGTCAGACTCCCCACATGGTCTCCACTGACACTCTTCTACTACCCCAGCAGAGGGATTGGGATGACTCATTACAGCCTCCCAAGGGTACAAGTCTAAACTCCCTACCAGGACTTCGCTGGTATGGGAGAGTATGAGGCATGACTTTTCCTTTGGTGTTTCCTTGGAGTAGAGGGTGTTTTGCCTAAAAACTGTCTTGCTACAATGCCCATTTTCTGGTCCTTTGGCTAAGAGAGCAGGCATTTGTTGGGGGCTTGTTTGTTTGTTTTGTCTGCAACTGTTTGGCATTTCTGAGTTGCATGCTTCCTCAACGCCATGTCTGAGTTGTATGAGGCAAAAAGAAAACCCAGGGAGTTCACCACCATGCCATTCCTTAGATCTCAAAGTCCTTTGTTCTGTCTACCTTTCAGAGTCTTCTTATGTTTGTTTTATATTTTATGTCCAGGTGCTTACTGGGAGCAATATGGAAAAGTACATCTCCTCTGTCTTCCTGGAAACAGAAGTCACAGGGTATCTTTTAAATGTTAACAAACACTTGGTGATTTGACTTGGGTATATCATTTCCTCCCTCCCCACTCCTACCCTTGACACAAATACAAAAGAATAAAAACACAAAATTAGTACTATATTTTTAATTAATTAATAATATAAATATTTTAATTAATCAAAAGGTGATTTAAAGAAAAAGGTAAATAAAGATATAATTTAAGACATATGTCTATCTACCCATGTAGATATTTTTATGCATGTAGTTACATGAAAGTTAACAGATTAAAAAATGTATACACACTGATGCTGCAAACTGGTGAACCGTGGGTATCTTCTAGAGGTTCTCAGGCCTTAGGGATAGAAGCTGATAGTTATACTGGACAAAAAAACCCTTGGCAGAACAATATGCTCCCTATTCTGCACACAGACAGTAGATCAGGGCACTTTGGCTTTTGGTTTCCTAATACACACATTCTATCCATCTGTCTTTCAGGAAAGATATAGCAGTATAGTCAGACAGACAAATAGACGCACATACGTACTGTGACACACTTGAACTAGACTAATAGAAAAGTGACTAAAATGCTTTTAATATAAGAAAAGAGTATGTGAACAATTAATAAGGAAGCATGGTGTGGGACAACACCAGTACTTGTTGATCTTACACTATGAATTAGATACTCTGTATTACCTCATTTAATTCTTAAAGGTTGATGTTATTACTCCCCTTTAACACATAAATAAACTGAGGCTTAGAGAAGTTAAATAGCTTGCCTAAGACCACATCCAATAATTGCAAAGCCCAAATTTAAACCCCAATTTGTTGGATTTGAAAATCTGCTTTGTTACCTATCTCTCATGAAGGAAGGTGGGGTTTTGGGGAAAGCCGTGTTAGGTAATAGAGATGCTTGATCAGTCCATGAGATGGCCACAGGACTGATTGATGTGGCTGGACTTCACTGCATTTTTCAGTCTCTTATAGTCTCACAATTGAGCTGTGCATTGTCTTAGAGTCTGCAGCCTTCTCTTCCCAGGATGCACTTTTATTTCAGGGGGAAAGTTTGGGCTGGTTCTGCTCTCCTCTCAGATTTGAAGGGAGTTGGCCAGGTCTTCTCTTCCTTTGTGTATATGACTAAGAGAGATGGGAGGGGGCCCACAGCACAGAGACCCATTGCCAAGAACATCTCAGGGTGGAGAGACCTCTGGAACATTTTTTCCACTCTGCATCAGACAGGGTAAAACTGATTAGCATTTAATTGGTTTCAGCTGTTCTTAACATATTGCTTAGAAAACTTCGATGTACTTTGCTAAATTCAATATTCCTTATGGTTAACAGATTAAAAGCCAAAAACACTCTTGAAGATCCTTGCTTTGGATCACACTGAGTTCTCTGCTATTGTTCACCCATTTGGAATGCTCTAGGAATGCTAAATACTTTGGATTGGGTATAAAAAAAGAAACATTTATGTCTGTTAAGACTCTTGGGTAGACAGCTTCCTAGGAATCAAGATATCTAGACTGCAGTCATGGCTTTCCCCACATAGCCAGTGACTTTGGCAAACATCTTCACCTCACTGGACTGCGCTCAGGCTCCTAATCTAGAAAATGAGGAGATTGAGCTCAATGATTGCAAAAGTTGCTTCTATCTTTCAGGTTCTGTAATTGTTTTGTTCTGATGCTTCAGTGTAATTCCAAAAAAACAATGGTATGATGGTTTCTGATTAAGAAGGGTGTAGAATAGCAATGGCAAATTGAACCAGGGAAACTCTGAGGGAGGGGTTTCAAAGAACATAAAATGGATAAGGCTTAATCAATAGGCATTTTACTCTTCAAAGGCCAAAGGACAAATGAAGGGCTGGGAAGATCTCTGACTCTTTCACTGTGTGTTCTTGGGCAAGGACACTTCAGTCCCCACCCTTCATGTGTCCATCTATGAGATGCAAATAAGAACATCAACCTGTTAATGCAAACATTTTTGTTAAGAGGTTTAGTCAAAAAGTGGGATGCAAATAGTGTGTATCAGACACTGAGGACCACAGCAGGGGCTTAACCCTAAGGCCTGGGTGACTCCTGAACCATCTCCAGCAGACCCAGGAACTTCCTCACTTAGCCTCAGGGCTGTGAGACTGAATGTGGACTGACTTACTTAAGGTTGAACTGAGAGAGAGATGTGAGGCACCTCCATTGAATGCCTTGCCCATCCCCTAAAGCGAAGGACCCCTGTATGCCTCCACAAATGAGTTAATGCTTGAAATAGCTCAGACTGCTGGACGCATAGCTGGTGCTGCTGCATCCACGGTCCAGGACCATTTAGGGTCACAGCCTTTCATTAAGGGGGCAAGACCAAAGCTGGTTCTAGCAAATGCCAGAGCCTTGCTGCAGTGGCAACACTGAAGAACTGTTGGCTTTGGATGAGATGGTTCTCCAGGAGTTCGTGCCTTGCATCGGTGGAGTAGATTGTGTTAGCCACACACAGAGCTATGATCGTGAACGCAAGACTAGATATTGAAAGTTGTAGGCTGCTTGTAAAACTTCATGAGGGGGACTGTACCAATGTGAAAACTTTTTTCCTAGGGACTAATCATGCACTGGGAATCTAAATTGTGGGAGAGAGTTTAGTCCTGGTCATTGACTCACCTATTTGGAAATGTCAGCCTTACTAGATTGGAAAATAGATGAAGAGTGTTTTCTTCTGGAAATGTCACATGTCCACCTGGCAAAGGAATGAGGGCTTGAGACAGCAGGGTTTTCCAGGTTCCATCTGGCAGCTCTTTGCCATACTTTGGGTAGGACTAGCCTGCACATGTTCTTCTCTGTAAGTGGTGGGACATTCTAGCTCTCTGAACACTCCCAGGGGAGCAGAAGCAAACTGAGCCTATTGAACGAGCCCACCAGGGCAGCAAGTCCACAACAGTGTGCGCTCACTACCTCCTCAGAGCCTGGGTCTCATGTAATTGTATGTAGAACCCCTTACTGAACCTTTCCCTTGCAACTTGAAAATTAAACTCTATTTCGGGCACCATTTCTCTTAAGAGTTTACCCATGGTTAGAAATGTGAAGAATCCATGGGATAAAAATGAAAATAAAAGATGAAAGTGCTTTGTGTATTATTGTTGTTGCTCTATGAAACCCCATGGCCCCTCCCCCTGTGGTTCCTATATCCTGTGTGCTGAGTGTCAGCTGGTGACTTATATGCTCATATTCCCTGATGAGAAGCCCAGTCCTATCCTCGTAGCCTGGCCAGCCTTGGCAGGAGGCCCAGGCTCATTAGGTCTTGATTGTGCTGTTCCTTCTTATAGTCATAGCGAAGCCCATGCACATTGACCCCAGGCACTTTCCCTCATTTCCCAACCTGGATTCACTTTGAGTTACACATGGATGATGGGCGATCACATAGTTTTCTTCTGTTTGATTATGAAGAGAGAACACGAGGGAGCATCCATTCTCCCACTGTTGTTCTGGCTCAAGTGTTGGAGAGGTGGGTGTGGTTGGAATCAGGCCCCAAGGCACTCCCAGCTCTCAGCACAGCCTCTGAGTTCCCTTCCCAGCCCTTCTGAAGGCTTCTCTTTCTTTCTCTGGCATCCTTTCAGTTTGAACTCACGTAAACTATTAAGGAGCCAGACAGCATTCTCCGATTTTTATAAACTGTACGATGGAGTTTTGTAAGAAAACAAGCCATAGTTGTGAAAGTTGCCATGAACATCAAGTTCTCATACTGCTGCTTTACAATTGGCCTTTATTAGAAATGGATTATAATTCTTCTAGGGTAAGGACTGCTAAAAATTGACTTGGAAATTCTGTGCTTTCATTATGTCCATTTCCCCCAGTTACTTGTTTATAGCCAGGAAATCTGACGTATCTTAAGATATGTTGCTTGTTTTTGCCATAGGCCATAAACTTAATTTTCAGCTGCCTAACCCTGGAAACCCAAGACACTTAGAACATTGTTACTTATTTTCAGAAAAAAAATTATTTTAATCAATCAGATTTACTTTACCAGTAATTAGGTCAGCTGGGATAAACCTGCCCCCCCTTTTTAAAAGATTTTATTTATTTATTTGTCAAAGAGAGAGAGAGAGAACACAAGCGGGGGGCGGGCAGCAGGCAGAGGGAGAAGCAGACTCCTCACTGAACAGGGAGTCCGATGTGGGACTCGATCTCAGGACTCTGGGATCATGACCCGAATGGAAGGCAGATGCTTAACTGACTGAGCCACTGGTGTCCCTCCCCTCTTTTTTTAGTGGATGAAATTATGAGAACTATTGTATCCCATGATTATGCATTTAGATATTGTGCTATCAAAAGACACCAACAAAAGAAAAACAACGGAATGAAACAGATAGGAGAAAACTCTATCCCCCCCTCTCTCCCCATGCCCCTTTTTGGCTATTTGAACATAAGCAGTTTTATTAATGTCCAGGGGAGTTAAATCCTTCTTGTTAGGATGACTATTATGAGCTCTTCCCTAAGTGAAGATTTGTGTTCTGAAGTCATTGTGTTCTTGGGCTTTGGTCCAAAGTGACTTCATTTTCCGCCTGCTGGGATTTCAGAGAGACTGCTAATGTAAGGGCGGCAGATTTGTGAGTCAAAGATGTCTTTTTTTTCTGACTTATGTTAAATAAGACTGAACTGTGTGTTAAGATGCTACCAAGTTTTACCAAAATTTCAATTAAGTATGGCAGAATTCTAGTTGGCCCAACTATGGAGTTAATTAAAATGTACATTATAGATCTGATAAACTTAATAAATTGGCATTGGGAAGGCACAGGAACAGCAACTAGAACTCTAAAAATAAACAGTTCTCAGAGAACAGTCCTCAACCTCATATTAAACACATTAAAATTAATTTCAGCTGCATCAAAAAGTTGGCATGCAAGTCACTCCCAGGATTTGTTTCTGTTTTTTTGTTTTAATTGGTTTGAATAGGATGGCAAAATAATTCTAGGGTTTCAAGATGGAAATGAGGAGTTTACTATTCATGAGCCCACTTATTAAGAATGATGCAGCCATCTGAGCCATCTAGTATTTGGTACCACTGTGAACCAGAAGGTCAACACTCCAGGGAGAGCCTGAGCTAGAAAAAAATCGACACTTAAAAGTCCTCTCTCTTGTGCTTGCTTTGGCAGCACATATACTAAAAGTTCTCTCTTGAGTCAGTTACTCTAGCCTTCTGGAAGAAGAAAAGTTTCAGAAGTCACCTTAAAAGATAATCCAAGATGTGCAGAAACAATTTTTGTAGAATGGTGTTCATTGTAACATTATTTATCATAGTGAGAAATTGGGAACAGCCAAATAGCCAGAAAGTATTGGTAAAACAAATTATGACACATTTACACAATGGGATACAACAGAATCATAAAATAATGTTATGTTGTAGTAATATTAAAATTCATAAGAAAAATTTGTGATATATTAAGCTAATTTTTATATATGTTGAGAGAAAAAAGGTGGGCTAAAAAACAGTAGACTCCAAAAGTTAATTGTGGTTATCTCTCAGGCAATGCCAAAAAAGCTGAATTTTTTTCTCTGTACTTTTCTATAAGTCTTTTGTATTAAAAAAAGAGAAATAAATGCCATAAAAAGGTATTTTGTTTGCAAAATCTGCTGAGAGATGGTGCATATTTTAATCTCTTATTTTTAAACTAGAAGCCTCAACTTACTTGGCTTTTTAGAGATTCATCTACTTTTCATATAGCTCATCAATTTGTAAAAATATCTGTCACTTCCTATCATATGTGGAGGTTTTCTGCTCTCTACTTATGCAATGCTTTGGGGAAATTAAATTTGATTGTGTCAAAGTCATCAGAAAAGCCTTGACTTTGTTTCTGTGAAACCTCTTTAAAAGTGGTTAGGTGGTGTTAATAGGCTGTTAAATGGGTCAAGAGGCCACCAGCACTGAAATAAAGTGGTTCTTTATCACTGCAAAAACCTCCAAGGATAAACTCCGCCCTCAAAGCAACAGGCA
Source organism: Eumetopias jubatus (assembly GCF_037043125.1). Classification (NCBI taxonomy): domain Eukaryota; kingdom Metazoa; phylum Chordata; class Mammalia; order Carnivora; family Otariidae; genus Eumetopias; species Eumetopias jubatus. The sequence goes on from NW_028274807.1 coordinate 65,028,070, forward strand.
AACCCCAGAACCTGAAAAGAAGACACACACACGCTAAGCCAGGGTGCATGCAGAGCACAGACCAAACTCCTTATTTGAAAATGGAGGACTGAGGCTTCAACCAGTAAGAAGGTGAGCTGGGGAGAGACCAGGCCCTGGGTCAGAATACTCTTGTGTGGGAGGACCCTTGTCTGCTCCAATTTCATGGCACAAATGAGAATAACTCTTGACTAGACGGGAAATTCTATGAAACCCTAGTATCCAAAATTGTCTGGAAACTATAGCGTTATTGTATTAGTTGCTCTTGATTTGAGACACATGTATTTAGAAAACTACAAAATACCCCCTTTCTCCCAAAGCAGCACAAAGAGGGACATTCTAAGATCATGACTCATTATAGCAATGGTTGGAGTTCTCGGTGTTCCTGCCACCACAGCTCTCTACCCATGACCTGGAGCTCCTCCTTTTTCCCTGGCACCCGTGTTTCTTACCTCCACTCCACCTGTTGTACAAAGCCACTGCATGAAGGATGATGGAGCAGCATTTCTCTTTGCTTCCAGCCTAGAGTGGTTGCATGCTCTGGGGGAGGAGAGAACAGAAACTCCAGGGCCCAGAGGTGCGGCAGTCTGGCTTGGTGTGGTGGGATGCAAGAGGACGCATTGCCTGGTGCCCGTACCATGGGGATAACGAGACCAAGGTCGGTGGAGGGAAAGAGTAAGGTGAGGAAGAGCAGAGGGAGACTGGAGAGAAGGGGCGAATAATGTGGGCAAGGTCAGGGCACCATGCATGGCTTTGGCGGAGGAGGGGTGGGTGGGTGGCCCAGGCATGGAAACTGCTAGAGGGGGCAGGCGGGAGGAATGGTTGGTAAAGCAGAGGTTCTTTCAACGGGAGTCTGTGGATTATAGTTTTAGTTTTGTGTGTTTGAAAATATCTTTACTTTTCTCCATCACCCAAATTGTGCTTTAGTTGGGTATAGCAGTCTAAGTTGAGAGTTTTGTTCATCAAGTTTTGTTCACCTTGAAGAATGCTTTTTCCATCATTTTGTGGCATAATGTTGGCACCGAGAAGTCTGGTAGTATTCTCTTTTCTGTGTGATGATCTGTATTTTCTTTCTGACACATTTAAGATTTCCTTTCATTCTTTATGTTCTAAGTCTCATCACAGTGTTCCAAGTGGGAATTTATTTTTATTTATCCTTTTGTCACCTAGAGCCGACTTTCGACCTATGGTTTTCTTTAGCTCTGGGGGAATTCTTAGCCATTACTTTTATGCTAAGCAACTTACATTGCTTCTCGGTTGTTCTTTTCATTCTCTTTTTCTAGGTCTCATGTTATATGCACGTAATCACTCTTTTGTACATTTAAGCTCTTTGTCTCTCTGTGTTGAATTTGGGGTGAGCATCTTGGTTTGATCTTACCAGTCACCAGTACTTCCTTTAGTGAGTGTAAAGTTCATTCCAACTATTAAGTATTTTTTAAACTTCCAACGAGTACCTTTTAATTTCCAAGAGTTCTATTTGTTATTTTGCACATCCATCTATTCTTGCTTCATTTATGCCTGATTTTGTTCCATACGGCTAGTTCTTTTTATAACTATTATTCTCTTATCTCTTTGGGCTTCCTTGTTTTAACCAATTTGTTGTGCCATTCATTAAAATTAATTTTTTTCTACAGTGAATTCATGTTCTGATTTAATGCTTTATTGACTGTATTTTAGGATTTCACGGATTTTAGAATTTTGATTTGCAAGCTTATTTTGAATTGGAATTTTTTATTGTTTGTTTTTAATTTTTTTTCCCTCTCTTCTCTCTATTTCTCTAAATCCACTGGTTTTGTGGTTGTCTCTTTACTTGGCCCCCTGGAATTCCATTTCAGAACCAGAGGCTATGAAGGCAGTTCAGCGCTCTCGGCCAAGGTGGTGTCAGAGATAACTTGGGTCCAGTCATTGGGCCAACACATGGCTTGGTTCTTTTCCTGGTTTCATGGCTGGATCTCTTTATTTTCCCAGGTACACAGACTCTCCTAACTCATAGCTCAGGCAGCCTCTCTAAGTTGATCACCCCAATTTAGGTCCCTTGTTGCAAGTGGGGTAGGCTCCCTGCCATGGGGCCACCACTACCTAATTCTGAGCCTGGAGACCAGCAGGTCCATGCTGTTAGCCCAGCTCACTCTTTGGCATTATGTTGCTTTTTCTCGTCCATGGAGATAGCAATCTTTTTTTTCCCTTGAACTCTGCAATGTCATTTTTGTTTCCTTTTTTATAGTTTATCTTTGCCATGCGTTTAGGGGAAGAAGAGCAATGCACGAATCTGCTGTGCTTGGATATGTCTAATTGATGTACTCTGGCTCATATGTTAATAAGCTAGCTGTAAATGAGGGGCTGGGGAAGCAAGTTTCCTTTCTGCTGTCTCAGAGAGCCAGGGCTCTGAATATGGACATTTCTCCAAATTTAGCAACAATGTTCAGGTACCAGGCAACCAGAAAGTTTGCCAATATTTACTACATTTAATAAAATACAGTTTCCAAAAAATAAAGCTGTTGAAGTGCCCATGGGGTTGCGTATAGGGCAAGACCATCCATTGCGCTAAATATTTGCCATTTACTCTTCTGAATCCACTCTCCACTCTTCTACACCCTGCACTGTGCTCCCTGGAGGCTGACCTATATAGACTGCATCAACCAGCTTCCTGGCCCTTTGCTTCCCGTTGGGTTGAGCTAGTGGGAGGGGCTGGAGGAGATGGGAAGGTAGCAGAAGGGCAAAGTTTGGGTATTTAGTTCACCAATTCCCTCCTGGCTGGATTGCAGGTTGTTTTTCTCCTGAAAGGTCTCCGTTGGGTGGCCGTCTTTTACAGCTGGTGTTCTGGCTACCACTCCTTTTTCCTGCCCCTTCAGGTTCCCACTATTGCTAGCCCGGGGGACTTACCCAACACTTCTGGCTTCCCTTACCCCTCTACACACCTTATAAATAGCTTCATTTAAACTCTCCTCAATTATCCCATTAGCTTGTTCTATCAGTTCCCTGCCAGGATCCTGAATAATACCTCCATCCCCACTGTGACATATGATGGGATCTTATTTTTCTCATCTTGCCGATCAAAGTGGCTAGAATATATTTCCTTTTGTTTCCTTCTCAAACCCCAAATCACAGATTAATTGAGTCCCATGAAAACAATATTTTGAAATATGACAGCAGGAGAAATCTGTCATTAGGGTTTCAAAATTTATTTTCTAGAGCTATAGCCTGGCCATGCATCATAAAAAGTGCCCCTCCACCCCCAAAATCATGAATTTGGGACTCCATTTCAGACCATGAGGGAGACTGAGTCATATATATCTTTTTTAAAAAGTGTATTGGCTGGTCCTGAGGCAAACAGATAGATGTCAAGGAAGAAGGATTCACAGAAAAAATACAAAATGATAAATACTGCTCTTACCTTTCCACATATTCCAGTGGACGTAGGGCTTCCTACACAAGTACCACAACTATGAGGAGGCTAAAATTCATACCCTGAGTGGATTTTCTTTTACAAAGAGAAAAATTGTATGTGTCGGAATTCTCATAAAGCTCTACAAAGTACTTCCTTGTTGAAAGAGCTGTTTTCCCCAGTTGCTTCTGATTGATGTATAATTTCCTCTCACATTCTAACAGATGTCTTAGCCATTTCTGCCACCTGTAACATGAAATCCTCTGCCCATAAAACCTTTACTAATATGATACAGTAGTAAATCAATTGAAAATTACTCTACTTTGCTTAAAAAAATTTCAAGAAAACAAGGTCCTATAAAGGTAATAAATTTAAAAAAATCAACTCTTAGTATAGGTTCAACCTCTTCCCCATCTACTAGTAGAATTAGGTATGTGATCATGGATCTTCAGAATGATGGAAAAGGGAACTCCATTATCTCAAAAAATGTATGATTATATTTGATATTTACTGAATGCATTTTATATGCCTAGCTCTTCTCCAAATTTTATGGGGAATGAAGAAATACAATATGCGACACTTAAAAACAGCATACAGTATAATGGGAATGACAGTGAAAATTATTGAAATCATATTAAATGCTTAATTGTGTGCCGTTCAGTGGAGAGAAGCTCGGAGAACCCTGGTATTTTCCTGTATAATGTATTTCATTGTTCCTAACTGGTCAACCAGCTTAGACCAGTCAGTCTTGGTAGATGACCCAGTTAATATCTGTGACCACATCTCTCTTCCCAAGCCTTCTCTCTATATGGCTTGAAATTGTGTTCCATTTTTCACATTCACATCAGATGACTGCTTCTAAAAAGTTTTACAATGATGATTCTAACACTAGGTTTCTTATACCCTGTACTTATTGCAACTAATTTTCTGAACCTGTAAATAAAACTTCATACTCATCCCTATTCCATTATGCTGGTTCTTTGAGGCCCATGTTCCAATTCATTAAACAAATTTGGATCCTGTTTTGATCATTCAGTGTATAAAAAGGTTCCTCTCCAAACTTTGGTCACCTGAAGTTTCATTTTGTATATATCTTATATGTAAGGAATTTTAGTGTACTATGGAGTTTGGAAACCTTGTTGTTTACATTATCTCATTTTATCATCAATATCTCCAGGCAGTATTTATTCTCTTTCTTTATAGATGTAGAAGCTCAGAAGCAGCAAATGCAGAGCTGGGATAGGATGATACATGTCTTCAGACTAGTGCCTGGGTGTCCTTTCTTTCTTTAAAATATATTTTTAGAAAGAGGTCTTTCATTTATTTCTAATATCACAGGTAATATGTTAGCACATTAACATTGCATAAAACCAAACACTGTAGATTAAGTGAACACTCCCTTGGTCCTTCCTGCAACCCCTTTTCCCTCTCCAGAGGTAAGCCAACTCCGCTTGGAGTGTGTTCTTCAGGAACTTTTCCCATGCACTTCTTCACTCTTGGAAATAGTTCATTTTGTGGGGTATCATATTGTACTTGTTTTTCTCAAATTTGTCCTTTCCACTTCATAACATATTTTAGAGCCCTTTCCATGTCAGCATTTCCAAATATTACTCATCTCTTTACCTGACGCACAGTGCTCCATTGTAGGGATGAGTACAACGTATGTAACTTTCCCTTTGTTGACAGATGTTAAGATTGTTTCATTGTAATAAATATCTTGTACATGACTCTTTGGGTACACGTGTGGGAACTTCTCTAGGCTAGAGACCTAGAAGTGGAATTGCTGCTTGATCTTTGAATGCAGTTGTCTGCTAGGCAGTGGATCCCCTTAACCAGCTTACAAACTGAGCAACACCCTTCCATCTTGCTCAAATAAATAGTATGAACATCTTTGCAAAATACTGTGTTGAGAAAAAGATTGTGCCTGGTACTCTTATATCCTATCTTTTAGCTCTCTCAGAAAATAATATGAAGTTAGTTTAACCTGTCTCAATCGTTAGCTCACTAATGTTTATGTAATATGCATTCTAGAGTATTGCAGAACGTAATGCTAAGTTTGTTCACTCTGTAGATTCCATAATCCATTTTTTTCTCCTTTGAGGAAATCTGTATTTTTGCCTGGTTTAGATTTCTGGGCCGTGTCCTATTTTCTATTTCCCTGAGAAGATCTGAGACAGTGTTTCTGAGACCTATAATCTTTGATTCTGTCTGCAAAGCCTGGATCCTGGGTTCTCTCTGCCTCTCGTTATTTAGGTTGGGCCCCAATTTATTCTCTGTGGCATCCGTTATACCCTTCTCAGTTTGAAGATTGTGTTCCTTGCTGGAGAAGAAAGAAGCAATTGAGTAGCCCTGCCTTTTCCCTGTTATCATTTAACAGGATCTTCTCTAAGCAGTTAGCTTATACTTGCCTTCATCTTGCTTTACACTGTGTGTGTGTTTTCAAAGCCCTCTCTGTGGCTCGTATCATCTAGCACTCTGCACGACCTTCTGTCACTTTCTTACAGGATTTTGTATGATTTTCTTATTCACCTTGATTGGTGTCTTTTCTTTCATCTTTTGTATATGTCAGTTCAAAATACAGACTCATCAGAAAACTCCATGTTGGGTCATACTGGTTTCTGCAGGTAATGATTACACCACAAAGTTTAATTTTTCAGAATTTCACAATTTAAAAAAACCCAATATATTCCTTTTTATTGCCTCTGGCCTTGGGGTTATATTTATATTCCCATGAGCTTTTGGAAGTTTATTTTCCTAAAGCCTCAATTACATGTCTACTATAACCAAAGGTTCTTCATTTTTTTTTCTACTACAGATTCTAGGATGGCGTCACTACTTTCTTTCATCTTCAGGAAGACAAGGACTGCATTTTATTTCATATGTTCACTGAAATATTTTGTTGTTGTTGTTGTTGTAGTCCTTTGGTTTTATTTTCTGGGATTAAAAAAAGTATAGGCATAAATGTTTTCACGTGGTCTTCTTGAAGATATCCTTTAAAATAACTTGTGAAATGGCTTTATTTATGTCTCTTGATTATCAGTATTCATCAACATCACTGTCAGTCTTGATTAACTGGTTAAAAATTTCAGAGCAGAATAAGGAACTTTCATGAACTTTTCCCCCAATCCCTGAGAATCATAATCATCACAGATATATTTTATCCCTTCATCATAAATCTCTGGAAAGCAGCCGTGTTTGTTCATTGTTCACAGGGCAAGGAGCAGTGTCATAGAGAGTTAATCCATGTAAATTGGCTTCCACTTGTAAAGGAATTTTCTGAAAATCACGGATGTAAGTCAGGAAAAAACCAAAGAAGGAGAAAGACATAGACCGTTCCGCTGCAATGATGATCGTGTGAAGCACATAACCTCTGTCCTCAGAGTTCCAATGGAGTTTCTGTACGATATCTGTGCCGAAATTCCCACTGTGCAAAAGGGATGAGCAAGTCAGCATGCTAAATGCACTTACTCCACACCAGATAACCACCAGTAGTCTGATCCAGAAGACTTGTTTGCCATGAATTTTGGGCTGCATTTGGTAGGAAAGGATGGTCTGAATGAACATGTATAACGAGCCCATACCAAAGGTGAGCACAGCTCCACATACATGCACAACAAAAAACGCTGTTTTCTGGAAGTTTGCCACAACAGAAAGTCCAAAACAACTCAGTAACCCAAGTACAAGGCCAGCCTTGTTTAATTTGATGATACGACTCTCTTCAGGATTCAGGGCATGAACTTGCTTGTAACGAACATAAATGGTAGCAATGCACAAAACTGCGGCAATATTTAACATAGCCCCAAACAAGCATTTTTCTGGAGCTACTGTACCAGTGTCACTGATATAAGGCAGAGGAGGGTCAACATGGTGAAATGTTATGGCCGTAATGTACGAAAATATGAAAGCAGCAGCTGTCCAAATTACTAGGGCTGAAGGGAGGAAACTGAGACCTTGCTGAAACCACCACATCTCAAACAGGTCTTTGTTGCTTGTTTGCTTGGTTTTATCTTCCTCACTAAACCTTAGGTTCTGACAGAGCAGGAACCAACCGTTTTGTTCACCATTCTATTTCCAGCTCCTGTTTTATAAGCTCATAAGATATTGGTCTTCAAATCTGCACAAACCAGCACCTTTGTAAATCCTGAAATCTTCTCTGCTTTCTTTGAAGATCCATGAATCAGAACAGCAGTTACAATTCTTAAATTTCACAAATGTTTGAATGCTACTGGTAATAAGATTAATTCCTTATACTGTCTCCTCTAAGTGGTGACTGCTTGTTTGCTTGGATGACCCCGCCAGGGCTGGTCGCCACGTCCGAAGACAGCCCGCGGGACCGAGAGAGGGCCTGAAATATTTTTATCATATGAACATCACCATCAGATCCCTCCTCTCTGGTCAGAACTGAGGCTAGTGTAGCACTTCCTTCTTTCTTGTGCTTTTTGAAAGATAAAATCATCAGGAAGGCAAGTCAAGAATGTATTAAATTCTAAGATTGTTGTAGAGATTTTGAACAGATGTCTAAGTACTTGAAGCAATACATCAGTATGACAACTTGCCTCTGTGTCATTTGTATCATTTGATTTAAGAAAGCATTCTCCAGCTCTTCTATTCAGCTAGGCATTCCTAGCACACTCCTACAAATAGCAGTAATCTCTCACTCATGTTTAATCTTCTCCATATGCTGTATGCTGTACTTGTGGATTCCATATATTTGCAGTTTTGACACATGGTGGTACTATATACCCATTTTTATCAGATCTGTTTATATTGAAAAACATATACCATTTCATTGCTTAAGCCAGTTCTATTTCCCCAAATTTCAGGGACATCTAGGAAATTATAGTTATAAGTCTGGTGCATCCACACATGATGTGTTGCCCATTCCCCTTCAGAAATAAAGGAAGTATCCCCCAGTCAACCAAACTCAAATTGAGAGACATTCTATAGTTTGCTCAAGTATTCCTCAAAAATGTCAAAGTCATCAAAAACAAGGAAAGTCCGAGAAATTGTCCCAGCCAGAAGGGTCTTAAGGATATATGACTGGGATTTAATGTGATATCTTAGATAGGGTCCTGGAACAGAAAAAAGCAAACTAATGAAATCCAAATAAGGCATGACACTTAGTAATAATGTATTCTATCGCTTTGTCCGTTGTGACCAAGGTGTGATAGTGATACAGATGTTAACCACAGGGGCCACTGGATGTGGGATATACAGGAACTCTGTGTTAACTTGGCAACTTTTCTGTAAATCTCGGTTCTAAAATAAAAATGTTTATTTAAAAAAATAATCGAGGAATTTTTACTCCAGCTCCTGGGAATGCCACCAAAGTTGGTCTTTGCCTGTCTGTCTCTGCCAGGACCATCTCAGCTGAAGAGGGCTGCCTCATCTCCCAAGGCCATGTCCCTTCCAGGGTGGCCTGCGTCTAGTGACTGACTGATGTGGTGATAAAAGGTCAGCCGCTCTTGCCCCAGTTCAGGATGGCTTTGAAGGGTTATCACATCCTCAGAACTCTCAGCAGGCATCAGAACACCTCCCTCTGCTCGGTTCTACTTCTTCCTTCCCATCCGCAGGTGTTCATACCAAGAGCACTCGTGGATAAACTTCCTGCAAGTGAATCTCCATCTCAGGGTCAGCTTCCTGAGAAACCCAGCCTGGGACAATCTGCTTGTTTTAAGGTCAGTTACGTTGTATTATCTTGTATGTTCAAACATGAGTAATTGAGCCTTAAGTATTATTCCTGGTCTGGTTCTCTGTTATTTCCTTCGAATTACTGGGCTTCTCTTTTTCCCACTGTGCATCTTCTTTCTTTGCCATTCATGTTAACTTCCATTTATGTGATTTAGAAGTTTCTTCTGAGCCTTTTTCTCCCTTCCCTTCAAACTTTACGTGAAGCTCTTTGACTAGTAACCTTTGTCCCTAAAACATTTTTTTTTCTAATCTTCTTAACATGCATTTCTTGCTTTGCCAAGAGTCTATTATTTTGGTATTATGAATCAGAGTTGAGAAGAAAAATATTGACGCTATCTTCTGAAACACCTTCCCCTTAATCGTCCAAAGGCAGAGCTTTCAGCTGGAAGAGCCAGGATAGTGCTGGTGCAGTCAGTCCTCTGCCTGTCACCACTCCCCCCACCCCCACCAGCAGCTCGGGAGCCTCTGTCTGAGAGTCTTCCACTGAGAGGACTCAGTGTGAGGCACTGCCTCTCAAAGGAGGGCCAGTGGGCTCACGTCCTTGGAGGAGTCCTTGGGGGTCAATGAGCCCTATGTGTCAGTTTGGGTCCTCTGGGGAGCATGATGGGGCGGAGTGAGGAGTCAAGCTAAAAAGGGAGGAAGTGGCTAGGGCAGAGAAAGATCTCAGGCAGTCAGGTGGTCTGCACCTGTCAAAAGGAAGTAGCGCAGATGCAGAGTTGTGCAGGCAGAGCCTCAGACTATGTTGCAGATCTAGCAGAGTCTCAGCCTGTCCACTGGGGGAGATTTGGAGCAAACCCAACTTATTAGGGTTAGCCTGCAACGGGCAGAAGCATTCCGGGTGCTCGGTCATTGACTGAGGGCTGCCTGTGAAGCGTAGGGCCCAGCCTTCAAACTTGAGGCAGATCCTGAAGGTGCTGCAGCTGGAGACCCTCAGGGACCCATACTCCTTGCAGCTGAGTGGCATCTTCTTTCTTGAAGAGAGATTCAAGTGGTGCACCTGCATAGCTGCCATAGTCCTCCCTGGGTCATTAGGGTCTCATTCTCTATACATGTTCAGGGAGCAGTCCCTCCAGGATTTCAGTGCGCCCCGCTTCCTGAGGACGAAGGAGGCTAGTGCAAGAGCCACAGGCCTCACGGCACACAATACCATTCAGAATGGGGTTCTCATTGCCGGGGAGACTGTGAGGATCCAGGCACAGCACCTCATCTTATCATCTGCTTTCTTGAACCATTGTCTACATTGCCCAGGTCAGTTGGGTCCTGCGGGAAGCAGATGCCGAGACACGACTGGAAGTGCAAGATATTGATGGGAGGTGGGAGGTGGGGACAATGCCTGAGAAAGATCAAAGGAAGGAGGAAAGACAAGGTAGGGCAAGCCTTTAGACCATGATGCAGATCTGACATCTGCGAAATGAAAGAGGGAGGGAAGCAGAATTAGGAAGCAAGCACATCAGACTGCAGTGTGGATCTGACAGTCTTGGCCAGCCCGTGGGAGCTCTGCATCAAAGATGGTCTGTTAGAGGAGTCCTGCATATGGTCGCAGTGGCCAGGCCCTGGCTCTGCCGCGCTCAGCCCTTAACTGGGGCTGTCTGGCACGAGCATGGCCTTGGCACTGCAGCTGCAGGCAATGGCAAGTTCTTTGTTGAAGGAAGAATCTGAACGGAAGGTCTCTATGCCCCCCACATTGCTGGAGCATGCTAACTTCGGCTCCATGGCATTGGGGAACCAGTGTTCACCCCCTCTGATGGCACGGTCACGCATCCTGGCCTGACCATGGCTTTACAGAGTAATGCATCTTCAGGGGGCCTAAAAATCTAGTTTGAGGTGGGGGAAGGAAGCCCTTGTCTGTAAAATAAAGCACTTAATCTTATGGGGAAGCTATCTTTCTAAGATGTGAAGAGAACATGTGCTGCTCAGTATTCAGTGGAGTGGGATGGACTGCTGTTGCTTTTTTTTTTTTTTTTTGGCTTTTTAAAAAAAGTTGAGGGGCACCTGCGTGGCCCAGTCAGTTAAGCATCTGACTTTGGCTCAGGTCATGATCCCAGGGTCCTGGGACGGAGCCCACGAGTTGGGTTCTGCGCTCAGCAGGGAGTCTGCTTGTCTCTCTTGCCCTCTGCCCCTCCCCCCCCACTTGTCCTCACTCTCAAATAAATAAATAATCTTTAAAAATTGATAAATTTGACATTTAACATCAGATAAGTTTAAGGTGTACAGCATGTTACTTTTGTACATTTATATATTGTAATACGATTGCTAATGTAGCAATATTTATCACATTACATAATTATCGTACAATATTATTGTCTATATTCACAATACTGTGGATTAGCTCTCTACAACTTATTTACTGTGAAGCATGCCTTTGGTATTTTGACGGGGATTGTGTCAAATCTATAGATGGCTTTGGGTAGTATGGCCAGTTTTACAATATTAATTCTACTGATCTATGAACACAGGATGTCTTTCTATTTGTCTCTTCAATTTCTGTCAGCAAAGCTTCATAGTTTTCACTGTATAGATCTTTCACATCCCTGGTTAAGTTTATTCCTAAATATTTTATTGTTTTGATGCTATTGTCAATGGGATGGTTTTATTTCTTTTTCTGATGCTTCATTACTAATATAAAAGCATGCAATTGATTTCTGTATGTTGATTTTGTATCCTGCCTTTTTACTTGAAGTCACTGATTATTTCTAACAGTTTTTCAACTGATTCTTTGGGATTCTCTATGTACAGGACCTTATCATCAGCAAATAATGACAATTTTACTTCTTCCTTTCCAATTTGGATGCCTTTTATTTCTTTGTCTCACCTAATTGCCCTAGCTAGGAATTCCAGTACTATAATGAATAGGAGCAGTGAGGGTGGGCATCCTTGCCTTGTTCCTGATCTTAGGGAAAATGCTTTCAATTTCTCTCCATTGAGTATAATGTTAGCAGTGGGTTTGTCTTATATGGCCTTTGTTATGTTGAGGTATGTTCTTTCTATACCTATCTGTTAAGGTTTTTATCATGAAAAGATGTTGTTTTGTCAATAATTTTTCTGCATCTATTGAGATAATCATGTGATTTTTATGTTTCATTTTATTGACATGATGTGTTACATTTATTGAATTGCATATGTCAGATCATCCTTACATCCCATGGATAAATCCCATGTGGTTATAAAAGTATATAATCCTTTTAATGTATGCTTGAATTCGGTTTACTAATATATTGTTGAGAATTCCTGCATCTGTATTTATCAGGGATGTTGGTCTTTATATTTTTTGTGTGTGTGATATTCTTATCTGGTTTTGATTTCAAAGTAATGCTGGCCTCATAGAATGAGTTTGGATGTATTCCCTTCTCCTCCATATTTTATAAGAGTTTGAGGAGGAGTGATGTTAATTCTTTAAATGTTGATAGAATTCTCCAGTGAAGCCATCTGGTCCTGGAGTTTTCTGTGTTGGGAGTTTTTTGATTACCGAGTCAATCTCCCTACTTGTTATCAATCTGTTCAGATTTTTTTATTCCTGATTTAGTCTTGGTAAATTGTGTTTCTAGAAATGTATCCATTTCATCTAGGTTATGTAATTTGTTGGCCTATAATTGTTTATAGTAGTCTCTTATGATTCTACATATTTCTGTAGTATCAGTTGTAAGCTCTCCTCTTTCATTTCTAATTTTATTTATTTGAGTCTTCTCTCTTTTTTCTTAGTTAAGTTTAGCTAAAGGTTTGTCAATTTTATTTATCTTTTCAAAGATCTAACTCTTAGTTCCATTGAAACTTTCTATTGTTTTTTTGGTCTCTATTAAGTTATTTCTACTCTAATCCTTATTTTTTCCTTCCTTCTGCTAGCTTTGGGCTTATTTTGTTCTTTTCTTTTTCCTAGTTCCTTAAGGTGCAAAGTTAGGTGTTTATCTGAGATCTTTCTAATTTTTAATATATGCATTTATCCCTATAGACTTTCTTCTCGGAACTGCTTTTGCTGCATCCCACAATATTTGATATGTTGTGTTTTCATTTTAATTTGTTTTGAGATAATTTTTTATTTCCTTTTTGATTTCTACTTGGACCCAATCGTTGTTTAGAAGTATGTTGTTTAGTTTCCATGTATTTGTAGACCTCACTTTCCTTTGTTGTTGATTTCTTGTTTCATACCATTATGGTCAGAAAAGATGGTTGGTATGATCTCAATCTTAAATTTGCTAAGATTTGTTTTGTGGCCTATCATATGATCTATTCTGGAGAATGTTCCATGTGCACTTGAAAAGAATGTGTATTCTGCTGCTGTTAGATGCGAGGTTCTGTATATGTCTATTAAGTCCATTTACTCTAAAGTATGGTTCAATTCCATATAAATTCTTTGTTGATTTTCTGTCTGGATGACCTATCTATTGTTGATAGTTGAGTACTGAGGTCCTCTACGATTTGCTCTGTTGTCTATTGCTCCCTTGATATCTGTTATTAATTGCTTCATATATTTCAGTGCTCAGGTGTTAGGAGTGTATGTATTTACAATTGTTATGTCTTTTTGATGTATGGACCTCTTTATCATTATATGATGACCTTCGTTGTCTTTTGTTACCCTTTTTGGCTTGAAGTCTATTTTGTCTGGTATAAGTATTGCTACAGCCACCTTCTTTTTGTTTCTATTTGCTTGGAATGTCGTCTTCCATCCTTTTACTTTAAGCTTCTGTGTGTCTCTAGATCTGAAATGAGCCTCCTGCAAGCAGCATACAGTAGGGTCTCGTTTCTTATACATCCAGATGCTTTGTGCCTTTTGATTAGTGAGTTTAATCCATTTACTGTTGTTCCCCCCATTTTGCAGATGGTTAAGCTGAGAAATAGAGAAGTGCAGTGACTTTTCCAAGGTCATATCGAAAGCAGGCAATGAAAACAGATGTAGATCAAAGCAGCCTGGCTCCAAGTCCACCTAGGAACTCCTAGACTACACTGCCCATTAAAAGATTCGTCAAGCCTCCCTGTGGTGCCTCAAGAAATCCTACAGGAAGATTCAAGAATAGGTGGCTACTTGATAAAACTTCAGCCAAAGAAGCGTCCTTTGCCAGGGGGGGAGTCACTCTCTTGTTTTTCCCAATGGGAGCCAATATTGCCATATGCCATGCCTCTTCATGAAGGCTGCTAATTCTAGTGCTTCTGAGACAGCTCTTTTCAGTCTGAAGGTTGGTTTCCTTCTAAATTGTTACTCTTCACTCCCCATTATTTGTAGCCATGGCCTATCAGCCAAGCAATTAACACCTGGAAAGGAGCTTATTTCTCTGGTGGCATTCTAGAATAATTTATTAATTTCTTCCCACCTGTTTGCCAAGACTATTCATTCAGTGAGCCTCTTGGTCTAGGGGCCTGTGAGAAGCCTCTCAAATTCACTTTAGTCTTCTCTATATTGTTATTTCTTACCCTTAGGAAACAAGCAAGACAATGAATGCTTAGTAAAAAATTAACATGGAAAGTACACTAATTCATTTTAGAAAGATTTTCTATTGGAAGCTTCTTCCAGTTAACCTTCCATCTCTTATTACCCAGAAAATTAAATTAACAAGAGCGTACAATTTCCAGAGCAAGCTGGTCAATCCATATTTCAATGTAAAACAAAGTTAATATTTATGGTCATTAATCTAATTTTTCTCGAGAGTCTATTAATTTGATTAATGTCTTTTCCTTGTAACTCACTTAGCTTGTACATCTCTCCAATCTAGTTTCTCCCTGTTTGAAAATGGTTTAAGAATTTTATCCTGAGTATAAGAAAATGTTCATGGAATTAGTCCATGGGATAAATATCACAGAAGAGCTACTCCTGGGACATGGAAAACCACATCATTGTTCTCATCACCTAAAGGACAGTTAGACATCTTTGAGGTTCTGGTTTGTGTTTCGGCACAGGCTCAACAATACTGATTGGCCATAATATTCTCTGATGTATATTATCAGGTGTTAGATTTAACTGTGAACCCACCAAGTTTGTAGATGTAATATTTATAAGGTTCTTCAAAGCCTGTGGACAAATTCCTAGGTTCTGGGAAGCCAGGACCATGTTTCTCAAATCATGGCCCATGACCATGTATATCAGATCGTCTTATGGATAGTGTTAAAAATGCAAATGCCCAGGCTCTTGGCAGAACTACTGAATGACAATATTCAAAGTCAGGCCCTAGCACATGCATTTTTATAATTCTTAAGCACATTGAAGTTTGAGTGCCACAGGTCAGCCGAAGTAAAGAGTTTAGGTTAAGAATCAATGGAGGGCAGAACTTTTTGTGGATATTCACAATCTGATTCTAAAATTTACCTGGAAAGGCAAAGGAATTAGAATGGTCAAAACAGTTCTGGAAAAGAACAAGGTTGGAAGAGTCATACTACTTGGCTTCAAGGCTTACTAAAAAGGTACAGTAATCAAAACTGTGTGGTATTGGTGAAAAGATAGATAACATAGATTGGTAGAACAGAATAGAGAACCCAGAAATAGACCCACACAAATATGGTCAATTGGGTTTTGACAAAAGTGCAAGTGCAATTCAACAAAAGGTATGGGAACAATTGGATGCCAGTAAACATAAAAGTGAATCTCAAACTATACTCCAAGGCTTACAAAAAATTAGCTCAAAATGGATCACAGAACTGAGTATAAAATGTAAAACTATAAAACTTTTAGAAGAAACAATGGGTAGAAATCTTTGTGAGCTTGAGTTAGGCAGAGTTCTTAAAACAGCTTAAGCATGAACCCTAAAAGAAAAATTAATAAATGGGACTTGATCAAAATTTAAAATTTTACTTTGCACAGACATTGTTAAGAGAATGAAAGATAAGTTACAGACTGGGGGAAAATATTTGCACATCACATATCTGACAAAGGACTATTATCCAAAACATATAAAACCCTCAAAACTCAACAGTAAGACAATAACTCAATTAAAAAAATAGGTAGGGGCATCCGGGTGCCTCAGTCTGGGGTCATGGGATCAAGCCCTGCGATGGGCTCTGTGCTCAGCATCGAGTTGGCTTGTCCCTCTCCCTCTGCTTCTCCCTCGGCTTGTTCTCTTTCTCTCTCTTTCTCAAATAAATAAATAAATAGACAGATAAAATCTTTAAATAATAAAAATTAAAAGTTAAAAATTAAAAAGTAGGTAAAAATTTGAACACATATTTTGTCATAGAAGATAGTACATAGATGGCAAATAAATACATGGAAAGATGCTCAGTATATCATTATTTATTAGGGAAATGCCAATTAATACTGCAATGAAATAACATTAAATTCCTATCAGAGTGTCTAAAACAAATTGACAACTCCAAGAGCTGATGATGATGCAGAGTAACTGAAACTCATATATTGCTGATAAGAATCCTATGAAATGGTACAGCTCCTCTATAAGAAACTTTAAAAGTTTCTTATAAAATTATATATACATTTATCATAACATGCAAAAATCCTGCTCTTAGGTATTCGTTGAAAAGAAATGAAAATTTATGTTCACATAAAACCCTATATGCAAATATTTACAACAGCTTTATTCATAATTGCCAAAGATTGGAAACAACCCAAATTATCTTTCAACCGGTGAATGAATAAACAAAGAGTTGGACAGCCATACAATGGAATCCTTCTCAGCAATAAAGAATAAACTATTGATACATGCACCAAAATAGATGACTTTCATATACATTTTTCTAAGTGGAACAAGACAGATCCAAAGGCTACATCCTGCAGGATCACCTTTATATGGCATTCAGGAAAAAGCAAAACTATAGGGACAAATAACTGACCACTGTTTGCCAGGGACTAAGGGAAAGGGGAGTTTTTGACTACAGAGGGGCAGCATGTATAAAGAAATTTATTTAGGGTAATGGAACTCTTCTGTATTTTAATTGTGGTGGTGGTTACATGTCTCTTATGATTCAGAAATATGCCAAAAAGTACAAATTTTACTTATGTGAATAAAAAAGAATCAGCTAAGGCATATCTGCCTTAAAACTGCCAATGAATCCAAGCCTATATTTATTGAGCATCTATTATGAGCAGGGCCTGGGCTGGTGGTATGAGGAAAACAAAGCTTTATAATAAGCTCCTTCTCTCCATAGACACCAGTCCAATGGAAGACACAAACCAGTACACAAATGACTACCATGCGGCAGGGAGGATATGTGCCCAAAAAAGGAACAAAGAAGGTATAACTGGAGAATGTTGGATATTTACAAGGAGAACTATAAGTTTGGAAAACTGGCTGAGTCACAGTAGAAATAAATCAGATTGTACACTGACCAAAAATTGGATAGGATAAAGTTATGAGCACGGAAAAAGTGATTATTGATCAGGAAGAGTAAGATAATAAAAAGCAGACTCTAAATGTCATGATAATCAATGCATGTAATGCTGTTTTTTAAAAAGGCAAGTCAAATAATTCCGTGTTCAGTGTTGATTCCTCCCAAGGAAGGGAAATGAAAAGATATGGGTATGAGGTTGTGGTATAAGTTGTATTGACTTGGGATTCCATGAACAATTTCTTCATTCCTCCTGCCCCATAAAAATAGTTCCCTCCTCTGAGAACTACTGTTGGAAGAAGAGGCAGGTCTTCCATAAGTAGAATATGAAGGTTATTATCAGAAGAGACCTCTGTCTGTCTGGGGTATGAGGGAGTCATCTGGTAGTTAGATCTTAAAGAGGAGGTTGCTGTAAAGGAGGTTTAAAATTAAAACTCCCCCCTTTCAGCATTATGTATCTAGGATAGTGGTTCTCAAAGCATGGACCCTATAAAGCTTCATTTGGGAACTTGTTAGAAATACAGATTCTAAGACTGTATGCCAAACCTACTGAATCAGAAACTGGGGTTGGGCCCAGCAGTCTGTTACAGCCGTCGGTGTGATTCTGATGAATGTCTGAGAGGTTTGGGAGTTTGAGATTTCAACCTGAATGCTGTGTTTAACCATTATAACCAGCTGGAGTGAAAAAGAAATATTAGCTTCTAGGGAATCCCCCATCCAGACCCTTACTGGGCCCAACTGAAGGCTCTCCAGACCAATGATGTTTTAACCAATCATGTAAAACATTTGGACTGGCTCCATTCTACCTAGAACATTAGTATTCAATGCTCAATTAACCTAAACACCTTGAATCTCTTCCACTTTTCTAAAGCACTTACAAAATTATGACTTTTTCCCCCCAGCAAACCAGTCAATGAATTTTTTTTTAAACTGATGAGTGTCCTCTTGTCAGGCAACTAAATAAACTCCAAAGTCTGCTTTCTTTTTCATGGGTGAAGCTCTGGTAGTCTTGTCTTAGTCCTTTACAGGTAGCAGGCAGTCAGCATGTTACCCTAGGATGTAAGGTTACTTTTTCATCCCCAGACAAGTACATTAGAATCAGAAGACCTATACTTTAATCCTCGTGCCAACCCAAATTGTGGAAGGCCTTGGAAGGGTACTTAACATCTCAAGAGTGTCAGTTTTCTCATCTATAAAAAGCAAGGAGGTAAGCATCAATCAACATGTGAAGTTGCTTAGTAAAGTGGAAAGTGGAAATGTGGATTACTTACACGGATACATGTAAGTAAGCCTTATCATTTTGTGAGCCTTTCTCAATACTGCACTCAATACCCTCTCTTTTTTTTTTCCCCCTCGTCATCAGAGCAACCCACAGGAGAAGCCTGCAGCCTGGGCATGGTCCAGACTCCTCTGGAGGCCTTGCCAGCAGGACAACCATCATTGTTTTGGCATTAATCTGGGTGAGTGGAATAGCCAAAAATATGCCAGCTTGAGGGATCATAGATAAAAACATTAGATGGGGCGCCTGAGTGGCTCAGTTGGTTGAGCGACTGCCTTCAGCTCAGGTCATGATCCTGGAGTCTCGGGATCGAGTCCTGCATCAGGCTCCCTGCTCAGCGAGGAGCCTGCTTCTCCCTTTGACCCTCCGCCCTCTCATGTTCTCTCTCTCTATCTCATTCTCTCTCTCAAATAAATAAATAAGTCTTTAAAAAATTAGATGATTATAGGAATACATTATAGACTTTCCAACAGAACTTGGAAATGGCATTGCAAATTGGTGTGCAATTTACAATAAAAAAAATGCTCTTCTAATCCTTGGAATGAACAATTGGCTTATAGCAAATCTTCTGAGCCTCCTCAAATGAAAGTGTTCTGCATGCAGAGCATCTCATTACCTGACACAAACAAATAGGGTACAGCTGATGTCAGTGTCTAGCAGTACTAGGAAATAAACTGCTGCTTCTTGTAAATAAATGGGAATCTATATTGAGTTATTTGCTAAGGTCCAAATTAGTCCCTTGTAGTATATGCAACATTTCTCAAGAATAAAGAATGTTTCTCTGCCTAAATAATACCCTGACCAAGACAGTTATTACTGTAATGTGTCGGACATAGGAATGATCCTGACACTTCCCTAGGGTCTTTAGGAATAAGAGGATTTTTCTAAAGCACGCTAACATTGAAAGGAAAGTAGATCTCTGGGCAAGCAGAGAATATATTTAATGGAGAAGGGAAGGTGACATCGTTTGTCTAGCTCTTACTGTGAACCACGCACTGCACTAAAAGTTACAAGTGTTAACCTTATCCTCACAATAACTCTGAGAGGTAGCTATATTCCCCTCACTTGAACGGAATAGGACACTGTGGCTCAGAGCAGTTAAATCACTGTGGAAGTAAGTGACTTCCACAAAGTCACACAGCACATAGTTTATGGCAGAACCGAGATTGAAATTTGGCAGGTGGTCTTTATCTAGACAGTTGCAGCAGCCTCCTGTGCTAGATAGCTTCCCTGTGCCCATCCAGATGCCCTCTCTACTCTTCTCTATCTTACTCTGCACTTGGAGAGGTGGTCCCAACTTGCCTTCTGGTTTCCAGTTGTGTTCACCAATGGAGGGTACTGGCCAGAGGTGAAAAGAGGGAGGAAAGTAAGGCCAAGGTTTTTATGTTCTCCTCCCCAGCTCCCTCTTGCTCCAATGGCCCAGAAATCTTAGCTCCCCCCCGGCCAGGACCCTGCACCCTGGCCACATCTTCCCAAATCTCCCAGTCTCAGTGTGCCATGCAGTTAATTTTAGTTTGACCAGCTTATAACCCATCAAGGCTTGGAAATGACTGCCCCTCCATTTTGTTGTTGTTCTGTTGTTTGTCCTCATTCAAGTGAAGTTGTTTGTTGAATGATGGACACGGTCTCTTATCCTACACAGTGTTCTATCTGAATAGGTCCCGGTTCAACATTTAGAGAGTGTCTCTACCTCTGGCTACAGCTCACTGAGAAAAACTAAAGGGCTTTTATGAACAAAAGCACCTCACTGAGCCATATGTGGTTCTGAATGATGACATTCGGAGTTTGGTGAAAAACATGACAGAACCTGACATTTATACAAAGTTCTATAGCTTTGCATTCATTACTTTCTATTTAAGGTTATATTAGAAGCTATGTGTAGACCCAGAAAAAAAATAGCTGAACATGAAGTTACAGTAAAGTTATTTTTTTAAAGACAGGTAATGACTGAACTCTGATCAAGACATATAACAGCTGTTGAAGGTCTTGCCCCAAACTATTTTCATTAAGCTAATGAAATTGGTCTGTTTTGGCAGTGCTATAACTCCTGTTTTCTGAGTGAATTTATTACCTGTGACTTCAGAAGAATAAAGAGAAAATAGAAATAGACTATTTAACATGACAGACACAGTGAATATTTTTACATATGTTAATGCCATAGGCACAAATAAAACCCTTGGTGATCAGCAAACACAACAGTCCTAACATTTTCAAAGGTGTTACTCTTAAAAGTCTAATGTCATGCATGGATGGGCAATACTTTTCTAAAAATCAGTTTCATCATATTTTTGTACTTGAAATGCCAAGGCATTTTAGAAATCATCAACTTACCTGAAGGTAGTTAGTTATTCTATTATTAGATAATTATGGCACTTAACACAAGGAAGGAAGATAGAAATGGTTAGTATTTTAAAATATCTTCCTATAATTATGAAATATCCCTTTTAATCTCTAGCAATATTTCTTATGTCAATATCTACTTTGCTGATATTAATTTAACTACATCAGGTTTACTTTGATTAGTGTTTGTGTAGGATAACTTTTCTCATCCTTTTATTTTCACATTTTCTCTTTTTACTTAATGTGTGACTCCAGTAAATAAATAGCATATAGCTTGGTTTTGCCTTTTTAAAAATTCGGTCTGACAAACTGCCTTTTAATTGGGTTGTATAGACCACTGACATTTAAAATAATTAACAATCAATGATATAGTTTGAGTCTAACATCTTGCTCTTTGTCCTCTCGTACTTTGTTCCTTTATTTCTCATTTCCTGCCTACTTGTGCACGATGAAGGCATCTTTTATTATTCCATTTCTCTTTTTTCATTTTTTAGTTATCGTCTTCCATAGTTCTTTCAGTTGTTAAGCTAGAGACTACAATAGGCATCCTTGGTGTAATACAGCCTACTTTAAATGAGTACTTTTGATTTTATCACCTCCTAAATAAGGCGAGGACCTTGGCAACAGTTTAACTGTATGGAGCGCCTTCCACCATTTGTGCTATTGCTGTCATCTCACTTCTATGGATGCATTTATTATTGTTTTGATGTAAGCAGTCGATATTCTTTTATATTTAACCATGTATCTACCCTTTCCAGTGCCCTTCCACGCTACCATCTGAGATCATTTTCTTTCAGCCTGAAGAACTTCTTAGTGTTTCTTTTGGTTCACAGCTGCTGGCACTGAATTCTCTCAGGTTTTATTTGTGAAAACTTCTTTACTTAACCTTCATTTTTATTTGTCCATTTGCATTGTGGCATGATTTACGTAAATAAAATTCACCCATTTTAGGTGTAGAGTTTGATGAACTTCGGAAAATTGCCTGGATACGTGTATACAGTCATGCCTCCGGCCCCCCCACAATCCAATTTTAGAATACTTCTATCACCCACAAAAAAGTTCCCTTCTGCCCTTTTGTGGTCCGTCCTTGCCCCCAGGGAGCCACTGATCTGCTTCAGGTCATTGTAGTTCTGCCTTTTCTAGAATTTCATATAAATGGAATCATACAGTATGTTGTTTTTACGACTAGTTTCTTCCATTCAGCATGGTGTTTTTGAGTTTTATCCATGTTGTTATGTGTATCAGTAGTTCATTCCTCTTAATTACTGGGTAATAATCCATTGCATGGATATGCTATATTTTGATTATCCATTCAACAGATATTTGACATTTGTATTGTTACATTTGTGGCTTTTATGAGTGCTTATGCTATAAATATTCATATACAAGTTTTGTGGGGACATGTTTTCATTTTTCTTGAGTAGATATCTAGGAGTGAAATTGCTGAACCATATGGTAGGTATATGTGTTTAAGTTTTTAAAAAAACTGCTAAGCTGATTTTCAAAATGGCTTTACCATTTTGCATTCCTGCTTATAATGTATGAGGACCCTAGTTGCTGTACAGTCAAAAAGGCTTAATATTGTCAATATTTTTAATTTCAGCCAACCTTCTGAGTAAACTCTAGTTTTAATTTGCAATTTCCTAATGGCTAATGATTTGGGGACATCTTTTATGAGCTTGTGGCGATCAATATACCTTTTTTGGTAAAATATTTCCTCAAATCTTTTGTCCAGTTTGTCCCTGTCATATCTTGAGAAGTTTTTTTTTTAATATATTCTGAATATGAGTCCCTTGTCAGATACATGTTTTGTTTTGCAAATATTTTCTGTCTGTTTGCCTCTTCATCTTTTTTGATATTAATATGATGGATTACATTGAATGATTTTGAGATATTGAACTAATATCACATTACCAGGATAAATTCCTTGGATTGTGGTGTATTATTCTTTTTACATATTACTGGATTCAATTTGCTAATATCTTTGGGATTTTTGTGTTTCTGATTATGGAGTATGTTCATCTCTAGTTTTCTTTTCTTTGTACTATCTTTGTTTTTTGTATCAGGATAATGCTGATCTCATAAAGTAAGTTGGGAAGTGTTCATTCCTCTTCTGTTTTCTGGAAGAAATTGTGCAGAAATAATGTTATTGCTTCTTTAAACATTTTGAAAAAGCTTTCTTTTTTTGAAGATTTTTATACTATGAATTCAATCTCTTTAATAGCTATGATAATGGCAATTTCTCTCTCTTGCTAAAGATTTATCAGTTTTATTGAGCTTTTGATCTCATTGATTTTTTCTACTGGTTTTGTTTTCAATTTCATTGATTTTTTTCGCTCTTATATTTATTTCTTCCATCCTGCTTATTTCAGTTTTATTTTACTCATATTTTTTAAGTTTCTCAAAGTGGAGTGTAGAATATTTATTTGAGAACCTTCATCTTTGCCAATATAAGCATTTAATGCTATAAGTATCTCTCTAGGCAACGCTTTAATTGTATCCACATATTATGATATGTTATATTTTCATTTTTGTTCAGTTTTACGTATTTTCTAATTTTTACTTTAGAAAACTATTTTAAAGAACTCAAGAGGAGAATATTCTCTTATATTTACCTATATATTTGCTATTTTTGTTGCTCTGTCTTCATTTCTGATGTCCCAAGTTTCCTCTGGTAACTTTTTCCTTCTATCTGAAGGACTTTCTTCAGCAAATGTTTTTGGACAGGTCTACTGGCTCTTAGTTTTCCTTCATTGAGAATGTCTTTATTTCACCTTCCTGTCTATATTTTACTGGATATAGAATTCTGGTTTGACAGTGTTTTTTTCTTTTAGCACTTTATGAATATTGTTCCACTTCCTTCTGTCCTCCATAGTTTCTGATAAGAATTCCACAGTCATTTGAATTGTTGTTTGCCTATAAATAATATGTCCATTTCTTCTGGTCACCTTCAAGTGTTTTTCTTTGTGGTTAGTTTATAAGTTTGCTTAAAATGTGTCTGGGCACAGATTTCTTTGGATTTATTCTGTTGAGGTTTGCTGAGCTTCTTGAGTCTGTAGATTTATGCCTTTGACAAAATGTGGGAAATTTCTAGCCATCATTTCTTCAGATAATTTTTCTACATTACTTGTATCATTTCTTGTGGGACTCTGATGACATCAGTGCTAGATCTTTTGGTATTTCACAGGTGTCTGAAGCTCTATTCTTTAAAAAAAATGATCTCTCGTTCACTTTGGGTAAATGCTATTGATCTGTCTTCAAGTTCACTTACACTTTTCTCTGCCATCTCTATTCTGCTGTTGGGTCCATTTAGTAAGGTTTTTTTTTTTTTTTTTTCCTTTTCAGTTTTGTATTTTTTTAGTTCTAAAATTGCCCTTTGCTGCTTCTTTATATCTTTAATTTCTTTGCTGAGACTTTTTAGCTTTTTATATTTAAGAGGGTTTGCCTTTACTTTCTGGAGTATTTTTATAATAATGGCTTGGAAGTTTTTATCAGATAATTCCTATATGTGTGTCATCTTGGCATTGGCGTATATTGATTATCTTTTACCACACAGGGTTGAGATTTTCCTGGTTCTTTATATGTTGATTACTATTGGAGTGTATCTTGGAATTTTGAATATTATGTCATGGGATCCTGAGTATTTGTTTTGTTTTAACTGACAACCAACCCAGTTTGGTTCAGGTGCAAGTTCCAACCAGCTTTCTATGGTTTCAATGTAATGTCTAATTGTAAAAAACTTTCTCAGTGCTCTTCAGATCTGCCTTGCATGTGAACCACCCAGTGGCTAGTTTGGGACACTGGCAGTGGTTTATTCCATAGATCAGTTCTTATAATTGATGGCATGCTGTGTAGGGTCAAATCCATGAGTAGGGGCACTGGGTGGCTCAGTCGTTGGGCATCTGCCTTCAGCTCGGGTCATGATCCTGGGGTGCTGGGATGGAGCCCCGCGTTCGGCTCCCTGCTCGGCAGGAAACCTGCTTCTCCCTCTCCCTCTCCCCCTACTTGTGTTCCTGCTCTTGCTATGTCTCTCTGTCACATGAATAAATAAAACATTTAAAAAAAAAATCCATGAGTATACACTTGGAAATGAGCCCAGAAGTTCATAACCAACTTTATGGGGCTGCTTATCCAATCTCCTCCCTATAGTAATCTCTTCAGGACTTTCTGGTTACCTGGAGTTCTCCAACCAGAATTGGGGCAATATTTATCCACTCTGTTGCACACTTTTTGCAACTACAATGATGTCCAGGGCTTACCAGTAGGAGGACACAGAGAAGACAAAAAGCAATGGAGGTTTGTCTCACCCTCTGAGAATCATAGCACCTCTGATCAGGGAGGAAGTTTCTCCTCCCCTCAGAATCCTGTAAGCCAGTTGTCACCAGTTGCTGCCACTGACATAATGGGATTTCTTAGAGGCTGGGGTATGAAAGAATGAAGAAAAGATAAAGGTGGGGGGGAGTTTTCCCCTACTCTGAGCATTAGGAGACTTTTACCTGCTCTTTGAGCCAGAACTAGACAACTTCTCCTGGAGCTCCCTCTGTCTGTGCAGATGCTCACATTCAGGTTTTGTGTTCCTTATAGTTGAACCTGGTATATTGGAGGAAAAAGATAATAAACTCACCACCAATTTGATGGTACTTCAAATTCTAGTCCTCTTCCCCAATCACCAGCTGCTATTTAATTTTCAGAGTCCTTAAAAAGCTGCTGTATACCTTCTGTTCAGGTTTTTACCTGCATCCAGTCTGGAATATGTTTACACCATTATTTACCCAGAATGTGAATAGTCTATCTTGTTTGAACCACTGAATTATTGTTGGGTTCTTGGTTACAGCCCTGAAACCTACCCACTTATCGGGTCATTTCCATCATTCCTTTGTTTTCCACTTGCATCTGTTCTGCAATCTTTCAATCTTGGATTAATCCTAAAATCCACCTTTCTGACCCCTACACCAAGAATGATGAGCTGGGCTGGAGAAAATTCATTCAATTGTGTGGGCTGGTGGTCTTTCCCTTGTCAAATATCCCTGCACAGCTCTCTCCTGTTCTTCACAGAAACTACTATTAATGTTTTTCTTGCTCCTCAAAACCTTTATTCTCACTTTCTCAGCAAATGTCTTCACCTGCTACTTCTCAGAGAAAATGTAGCTACTAGACAGCTTCTTACTGCTCACGTATAGCTGTGTTTTTCTCCTGTTTTATTTATTTTTTTCATAGTTTTTTTTTTTATTTTGAGATTTACCATAAAGATGTGACCTAAATTCTGCTTTTGTAACTTTTATTAAGGAGCTTTTTAAAAAATTTTATTATGCTATGTTAATCAACATACCATATGTTAATTATCATTAGTTTTTGATGTAGTGTTCCAAGATTCATTGTTTGCATATAACACCCAGTGCTCCATGCAGAATGTGCCCTCTTTAGTGCCCATCACCAGGCTAACCCATCCCCCACCCCTCCCCTCTAGAACCCTCAGTTTGTTTCTCATGGTTCGTCTCCCCCCCTCCGATTTCCCCCCTTCATTTTACCCTTCCTACTATCTTTTTTTTTTTTTTAACATATAATGTATTATTTGTTTCAGAGTACAGGTCTGTGATTCAACAGTCTTACACAATTCACAGCGCTCACCATAGCACATACCCTCCCCAATGTCTATCTCCCAGCCACCCCATCCCTCCCACCCCCACCACTCCAGCAACCCTCAGTTTGTTTTAAATAAAGAGACCTCACTCCTTTCCTTCTCCTATTGAAGGAGCTATTGCTTCCTATGCTCTGGATCCCATCTCCTTTTGCCTTCTTAATATTATCTATAAATTATTATCCCTCTTTCTTCCATTTTCCACTTATCTTCTTTAAGGGCTCCTATACTTCAGCATATAACACGGGAAGTCTCTATTTTTATCTCAAGTAGTGCAACCATCTCCTAATACTCCTCCTGTTTTAGTCAAGGTAATCCAACAGTTTTTTAAAAATAATATTGAGATCTCTGAGGCTTAGTACACAATAAAATTGTTTACTCATGTGAAGTTCAACATAAGTGTAATTGGCTGAGTGGCTCTCCTGGGCACCTCTTTTCTGACTCAGGGATCCAGGTTTTTTTCCATCTTGTGATACAACCATTTTCAACATGAGGCCTTCAGGTTTGCTGTGGAAGTGAAAACTGCATAGGGTAGATTCACTTAACCCTTTTGGCTCAGAATAACTTACACACCTTAACTCACATTCCTTTTGCCAGAACTAGTCACATGGTTCCACTTGGAGAGAACTGGGAAATGTCGACCCTTGTAAAGGAAATGTTTCCCAGCATCCAATCTGTACTGTACAAGGGGATCATGTATCATCAGTAGAGAGCCAGCTATTTCAGTTATACTTTTTACCTCTGGTCTTACCACATATCCATCCACATGGAATCCATTGTGATCCTACCTAACACAGATATGATTGTGTCACTTCCCCTTTTAGCACTCATCAATTATTGCCCACTGCCAAATGAATGACATCCAAACCCTTTGTCAGGCCATTCAAGGCCATTTAGGAACTAGCCCTTCCAGCCTTATCTTTATGAGGTCTTGTCTTAGGCACCAGACCCATCAAACTTCTTCCAGTTCCCAGAAGCTGCGTTATTGCTACTTGCCTGTGTACATTAGCAAATGCTCTTCCATCTTTCTGAAATATCCCTCTTTCCTGGGTCTAGTGGGAAAATTTCTACCTCTCCTTCAAAACTCAGTATAAGTATCTTCTGTGAACTTTCCATAGCTTTTCTCCTTAGGTAGAGTTGATCATTTAGTTTTTTTTGTGCTACCACTGAACTTTCATCAAACTCTTTTAGTAGTACCCATTATAGTGAATTGAAATTTTATTTTTACATCTCTCTCTCTCCTTTTTTAAACTGTGAGTTCCTTGAGAATTGGAACCATGAATTGCTCTCTTACTATCTCCAATGCCTACTACAGTGTCTGCCACATGATGGATGCTTAATAAATGTTCATGTAATGAATAATTGAATGAATAAATGCGGTACAATTTCAGATATTTCTTACACTTAAATTTCAGTTTAATGTTCATTCAATATTTAAAAACTCTTAGAGAAAATGATGAACTTGTGTTATATTTACTGTCATCTTCTAATGGAGAAGAATGGAAGGCATTAAATTAAAGCCTTACGGAAATACACTAACATAAATTCTTGATTTGGCGAGGGAAGCTTCTTCATACTCAACAAACTTAATGAAAGAATGGGCTCAAAACTTTTAAAGTTAAAGTAAGGTTCTTACTGATGCAAATATAATAGTGAAAATTTCAGCTCTGCAAAGTCAAAGAGCACAGAAAACACTAATAAGGACTGAGAGGGTTTGGGTGATTGAAATGAAAAGCTTGGGGTTGCCTGGGTGGCTCAGTCATTAAGCATCTGCCTTCGGCTCAGGTCAGGATCCCAGGGTCCTGGAATCGAGCCCCTCATCAGGCTCCCTGCTCGGTGGGAAGCCTGCTTCTCCCTCTCCCACTCCCTCTGCTTGTGTTCCCTCTCTCTCTGTCAAATAAATAAAATCTTAAAAAAAAAAAAAAAGAAATGAAAAGCTTGAGGAAACGTTATTTCGGTCCATAATATAATAGGGTGCAGAGGCGTGAGAACACTCCTCTGAACTCTTCTCTTATGAATCATGAGAAAATAACTAAACTATATTTCATGTAGGTTTTGATTTAACTATATTTCATTAATAATTCTGTGAAAATCATTGTTCATCTATTTTATATATACTATCTCTAATTAACTAAAGTGTTCATTTAATCAGCTCCTCAGTTCATCTGACCAGTTTACGTAAGTAGAAATCACTCTATTCAAAAGCACCAAACCGGAAACCAAGCCCCCCCCCCCCACAAAACAAATACCCTTACGCTTGTATTATTTCTTCTGACCCATAATCAGTTACTGTCATAATTTGGGTGGTCTCAGCTTGTTCTATGCTAGAAGTTTGCCACCCAGGTTGGCTGGGGGCAGAAAGGGGTCAATGGGAAGCTGAAAGGAGGTAGGACTATTCTATATCAAGTCGAGATAAGAATCAGAAAAACTGTCCCAGCTATAGGGACTAGTGCAGAGCAGGAAAAGAGTTTGAGAGGGCCTTAGCCCTCATTTCTTACATTAGGATATGGATGCAACAGTAGAAAGTCTGCCTCTCCATGAATTTGGAGATCATGGACATAAGGTCACCTTCTGAGTTGAACTAGTGAAATTCACAGACAATGGATATGATTAGTCATCTGTGGGAATAAAACAAGAGACTGTGAAATGCATAGACCTCACAAAACCAATCAAGGTGGGCGATTTGGTGTAATCAGAGGAAAGCAGGTCCAGAATGTGAGTGACATTTCGTAGAAGATATTTAATCAATTGTATTGCACACTTCCTAGAGGAAGACTGTTTGAAGGTGGGTGGAGGTGTGGACAGAAGAAGAAGTAATCAACTGGGCTACAGAAAGTGAAAACCCAAGCACTGTGCAGAAGAGAGACCCTGCCTCTTGCGGCTGCCCGAGAAATGTGCTCTGCTGTGGGACTGGAGTGCTTCTTCTGATCTCTCTTCAGTACCCTCTGTGCTCTTCGCTCAGCATTCATGCTCATTTTGTTCCTAGGACTGGCTGCCCTAGACAGTGGACATAAGCTTTTCAGTCCCTGGGAAGAAATGTCTTCCAATGTAAATTTGTAGGTTGACTATGAGTAACCTTATGGATTTGCCTGATTCAAGCGATCTTGAATTCTGAAAACTTCTGAGTTCCTGATGAGGATAAACAATAAAATTTGGAAAGTGATCAGTTTCTCAAAGGGATACTACATGAGACCTCTTAATAGGCAGCAACAGCCTTCTCCTGGGAAGGCACTGACCTCATCCTCAGTCCTTTCTTGCCTTCAACAGATAGTACTACAATATCCAGATAGGCGAAGGATTCTTAATCTGATTAGACCCAATGACCTGATTTTTTTTAAGAAACTGTTTATTTTCCTTCAACTTTATTTCCATTTTGTTTGCCTTTGTGGAAGGGCAGCTTAAGACCATGTAAGTGGTTGTTCCTACCCATTCAGCGGTCTGAGCAGTGGGAGCTGCAGACCAGTCTTCGGGGGTCAGCTGGGCACTCCAGTTTTCAGTAGGGAACTGCTGAATACGCACAAAGGGCACCTGCACACTTGCAGACCAGTCTGCGACCTCAGGTTGAGTAGCGGTGAACTCGGGAGCTGGAGTAGTCCATTCACCCTGAAATTCCTCCTTCATCACAGCCTTTTCAGCAATAGCCTGCTCTTCCTTTTCAATTTCTTCAGGATCTCTGTAGAAGTAGAAATCAGGCACGACCTCAAAATGGTGCCACACATGCACAGAACTTCCCGGGCCAGCATCCACATCAGACCCACTGAATGAGTTCCCTGGTTGTTGCAAGGGATGGCAATGTGCACATAGCGCAGTAGAGAGTCTGTGTTACACAGAGTGATAGTAGGCAGGTTAACATAAGAACCTCTGCGAGAGGCTGGTGGTCAGCCCTGGGATCAGTAACCACCAGAAGTCTCCTGGAAGGCTGCCTGAATCTGGTTAGCAAAGGTTCCAGGAGTGAAGCAGCCAGCAATAGGAGTGGCTCCAGTAGCAGCAGCAAACTTCAGCACAGCTCACTGGTTAGTATTCCCAGATGATATGACATTGACATCAGCAGGGTTTTCAATGGCAACAATGGCATGAGCTGCCAGCAGAAGTTTCTCCCAGGTTCTCTTCAGATTTTTCATGTAGACGTCATCACTTTTCCTTTTGTAGATGTACTGTTCCATTTGGATGTCAAAGTTGGTGCCACCTAAGTTTGTTCCTGTTGCAAGGAATTTGATGACATCCTCCTTCATTTGCAGGACATCAAGGTCTGCAGACATTGCATAAGTTTCTCTTTAAGTTGCCACGGGAACACAGAACAATGCTGTATGGACCCCTCCCTGGGTAGCATGGAAAGCCAATGACCTAATTTTAAATGAATGTTTTGTTAAGTTCCATTTACTATTCTGAAAAGAAATTCATAGATAATAAACCACTATACACATATTTTTAATATAATGTCCTAACTATAAAAATAAAGAAAAATACTGGTGGAAGAGGAATAATTTGTGATAAAATACTATGTATTGGAGTATATGAATGCTTGGGGATGACTAACTAGAAGATAGAATGAAGTAGTCCATTGCTTTGAGATCAGAGTGGATGTGACAGAGACAAATGTAGACAGAGACAGGTGTACTGGCAACTCAAATACCAAGAATGATGTCACTGACAGTGAGGTGCTTTTCTGAGGTCGTGACTACTGCTGGTAAAGTTCTGAACCAAACACAGCACAATCTTTACTTCCCTTAAAAATGCTTAGAGAGCATTTATGGAAAATTCCATGTATATTAAAACTATGCAAAAGTAATTGTATTTCCAAGTAAAATGGGATTGAGTTCTACACCCAGATAATTATAAACGGGTTTTCCCACACAAACATCCAGTGTGAGTTTTGAAGGTTACCCAGGACACAAAACATTTCTTGATTAAGGTGCCTGTGGTGCATAGAGAGAATAGCATCCTGACTTCCCTGTCACTAAATGCCACTAGCGCCCCTCCCAAAAACTGTGGCAATCAAAAAAATGCCCCCTTGAGTTTCCAATACATGCCCCAGAGGTGGTTCCACTCATGTTGAGACACACTGAATTAAGTCAACAGAAATCAATCATGAGGCTCCAATAAGACAAACGTGCCCTGTCCCAAGGCACAATCATTCCATGACCGGGCATCACAGAAACCCCCAGCTAGTGGGGAGAAGGGACAAGGATGGATGAAAGGTGGGTAGAGTATCTAGTTCTAGAAGGAGACGCAGAATTCTAGGGAGGACAAGAATTAAGAACTTAGGAGAGGAAACCAGAGTAACAGTTCACCTCTGGGATTTGGGCCAACATATAGGGAAGGGCCAACAGAGAAAGAACTTTGGCTCTGGAGCCACACCAGTACCCAGGTTAGTTCTGGGGAGCAGTTATCCCAGGCCTGGCTGAAAGGGAAGGATTTGGGGTCAATACAGGAACCTGGAAGTAATAACTTGGTTCCTAGGACTTGGGTCTGGGAATCGTGACTTATTTCCAAACCCTTTACACACAGCACCAACCAGAAGTGACTCAGCATCAGGCATGGGCTTCAGTCTTCTCAAATAATAGCAGCTGAGAAGATGGCAAAAGAAGGAAAGACCAGCAGTCACAGATTATCAACACCTCACGTATGATTGGAGAGGGGATGTCTATACAGCATTTGATTTTCTTACATTAGAGTGCTTTTTGCCCTCAC
The DNA here is from genome assembly GCF_037043125.1 of Eumetopias jubatus. NCBI lineage: Eukaryota > Metazoa > Chordata > Mammalia > Carnivora > Otariidae > Eumetopias > Eumetopias jubatus. The sequence goes on from NW_028274807.1 coordinate 65,060,374, forward strand.
TTAAACACAAACTAATCAGTTCATTCTTTAAACAAAAATACCTGTTCATGAGAACAAGACTGGGGCATTCACAAACCATTTCACCCACCCCCACATCATTTATTTGTCAGCTTCCTGTGGTCAGACATAAAATGGCTGCCTGGAACTCAGATTTGGAGTCCATTTCCAAAAGTGGGGTCATGAAGGTGTGGCCATAAGTCAAGGTGATGGTTATACTGTATACCATAATTTACAAGGATAAGTACATGATTTTGCCTGGAGCCTGGACTAAGGCCAGCCCTACAACCCATGCTTTGTGACTCAGAAGCCAAACGACACTCACATAAACCCAATATTCCCTGAAGACCCTCCCAACAGGATGATGCCTCATCTCCTATGACCATTCCCAAAGTCCCATCCAAGACAATTATCTAATCTGTGCTCAGAAATCAAATTATCTAATGTTTTTACTCTATTGGCCTGAGCAGGCTTCTTTGTACATACAGTTCCTGGAAAATATAAAAAGATGCTTTTACTTCAATCACCACCCTTTCAAAGTTCTTATTACTCGATCTGTCCCACACTCATTAGAGTGGATAGTCATGAGAACATTACAGTGCTTGATAGAATGAATTAGCAAAATTGAGTCCTGAAAGAGAGAGAGAGAAATAAAAGCATTCTGTGAATGAAAAAGGATTTTCCATTTTAACCTGTAAAGAGGGAAGGGACTAAAGAAATGATCTGCTATTATGAAATAATAAGTGAGATAGCTGACAATAAGTTTTCCTCTTCCAGAAGCTTTGATTCTATCATGCTTAAGATATTGCTGAATTGCACACCAAAGGTCCCAACTCATTTTGCTGACCTCTCACTTGCTGTCTGATATCTTCTTCCCTCCACTCTTCTCCACTCTCTCTTGATCTGATGTCTCCTATCTCCCTGTAAATACGATTCTCTAAGGCTGTCTCGGCCCTTAGCTGGTGAGGATGTGCCTGGATAGCTTTCAGGGCTGTTTACATTTTGCTTGTTTCCTCAGTACCACCAACCAGGGATTTGATCCCCTAGTAGTTTAAGGTGTAGGAGCCCACTGGAAGTAACTCCAGACAAGGCTCTCTATGAAAAGGAAGGACATCTTTATCTACGTGCTAATATACTTCTTTGTGCTTTTTAAAAATATGAAGGCATCCTTAGTATTTCCCTCCTGTGTATGTCTCAGTTTAAAACCCTGAATGCAGATCCACTTCCCTGCTCAGAAACTTTTGATGATTTCTCACTGCCCATAAAACCAAGTCCAAGTTTGTAATATAGTATTCCAGATCCTCTGTGATCTGCCCCCAACACACCTTTCCAAAAAATCAACTCTTCCAGCCACAGTGAGAGAAGCAGTGGCTGAATGTGTAGCCTCTGGGCTCAGATTCCAGCTCAGTCACTTACCAGCTGTGGCCTCAGATAAGTTACTTAAAACCTCTCTATGACACAGTCTCCTCGACTGTAAAAATGTGATAATAGTAGTAATAATTTGAACTGCATGAGAATCAAGGGAACTAATAAATGTTAGCTGCTGAGAATAGCATCTGATACATGATAAGCATCATCTACTATTGCAATTAGCATTACTCACTACCCTCAGCACACTTGCATTTTTCTATTTTTTTGTATCTTTTCACAGTTACCAATTTCTGGAATGCTCTTTCCTTCTCTCCACTCCTCTAAATTCTACCCATCCTTCAAAGTCCTGATGAGATCTTTCCTTTTCCACAAACTTCCCTGGACTGTTCAGTTCTCAGCGTCCTTTTTTTCTGTGTACCAATGCACAGATTATCTACTCTAGTAATTTTGCAAATGGTCATTTGTTGCTTCATGGCACTTCTTGTATTGTTACCCTGTGATATTAACTTAAAATGTAATATCACCATGTCTCCCCCTGTTAGCCTGTGAGTCCTTTGAAGGCAGGGACTCGGACATGTCTTTGTACAGAGCTCAGCACCTGTACATTGCTTTTCCAAGGAATACCTCAATTAATGTCTGTTTATTTGACTTGATTTGATCCAGAGGTTGAAGGCAAGTTTGTTGGACGCTTTTGGAAGTGGTGAACTGGAGGGAGTATAGAAGAGTTGGAACCTTAGTTATTTACTTGTTGAACATTTATGAAGTGTCTGTGCAAGATGCTCCACGTGCACCTTGTACCTGACAGGGCATCACCCCCTCCACTCCAGGAGGCGGTAGCAGAACTGTCTGTTGGGTGGAGATCCACTGGGATGAGATCAGGTACTGTATTTGGCCAGAGGGGGCAGGCTTGGCAGCCAGAAGGGCTTTTAGAACAGAAACTTCTGTTCTTTCTCTCTCTGCAGGATGCAGGGAGGCAGGAACAGAGTCCCCAGGGCTGGCTGCAACATAAAAAGGTCTCCTAAAGAACAGTAGTTCCCACAAAGAAGTTTCACAAATTCAGACCTTCCTTCCTTCCTTCCTTCCTTGGTTACTCAGAGTTGCCCCTGGGTGAAAACCTTTGGCATTTAAAAAGGCTGGGGTAGGTAAGATAGGAGAAGGGCTAGGGTGGTATTAGATCAAGACTTCTGGGTTCTAGTGCAGATTCTTTCACCTACTTTTCTGGGTGGCCTGGACACCGATGTCATCGCCACACTCTTAAGTCCCCTCATCTGTCAATGAAGGTGTTGGATCAATATGTAAGCTCTAGGGTCCCAGTTCTCTCTAATATTCTATCACCCTAGAATTCTTCTTATAGTAGAGTTGTTGTTATCTACTAGTTCTTGTTATGTACAGAGACTTCCTTTGTCAGAAATTCAGATTCTTCTGACCAGTGAAGCTCAACTGAGTCAGTCCCTAGGGTACGGGATGGTCTCATTTATTGGGAGTGGCCCTGCTTACAACAGTCTTGGGATCCTTTTCCTTCTCCACCAAATCTGGGAAAATAAGGACTTGAGATATGGGATAACAAAGAGATGGCAGGGTAATAATGGGGCAAAGGTGTTAAATTGGAGCCATCTCTGTTTATCTGGTCAATTGTCCTTGCCTTTGGATTATCATTGTTTCCTCCTTGTAGTTCTGGTGAAAGGACTGGAGTCATGGTAGCTAATGAGGGTAAAGTTCTAGGGAGATGAAGCAAGACTGCACTGAGGCTTGGTGACACATGTGCACAAGTGGTCAGAGAACCTACACTGGCCTTGGGCTCAGCCTTACTGATGCATTTCCCTTACTGATGCACCCCTCCCACTGCAAGATGGCGCTCTCTCCTTCCAGTCACACAGATGTCCTCAGCAGCTTTCCTCAGATGCTCCTGGCTGTTCCTGCTTCAGTACCACCCCTCCCTCTCAACTTAAGCTCATGATAGCCCCTCCCACAGATTCACCTCTACCTCTCCAGCTAAGGTAGCCAGTCGGCCTTCTTTACTTACATCAGGCTCCTGGGGTGTGAGATCACTGTGGTCATGTCTCTTCATGCCTCTGAGCCCATCTTGTGCCTGGAAAATCATGTCAAGGAGGACGATATTGCTGCTGCCACCTTGGGAAACTGTGCTGTGTTCTAGGCTTTGGGGAATAGTGTGGCAGGCAGAGGACTGCCTAGGGCAGAACATGTACAAGGATACCAGTTCTTGTAGGACAAGTGGTCAAATGTGGAAATGGACATCTGTCCCACTTACTTATTTTGCATTCTTTACTTTGCCTTACCTCTTCCTGGCAATGCAACAACCCCGGCTAGGTGCTTGGCTCTGTGACAGTTGCTGGAGGGAGTGGAAGGGAGGAGAAAACACATGGCCTGAACCTCCAGGGAGCTTGCAATCTGGTCAGAGAAGCAAGGCATACATACATTTGCAAGAATTTGTAAGGGTGGCCTAAAGTAGGGGAATTTTACCTGGTATCTATGTTGAGCTTAAACATCTAAAAATCCCAAGTCCATCTTTCTGGAGAGAGGATTCATAGTTATCTGATTTTAAAGGCACACTAGACCCCTCATAAGGATGAATAACTGAGCTCAAGTTGGAAGACCTAAGCTGGAATACTGCCTTTCCACCTGATTTCTGTGCGATCACACAGATCGCCCTGATGATGATCCTCAGTTTCTTCATCTCTAAAATGAGGAAAATGGTTTCTGTCCTACCTCCCTCAGAGCATAATTGTGAGGATCAAATAACACAAGTGTCTGAAAGTGCTTTCTAAACCATAAATCTTTAAAACCAACCCACAAGGCCATACAAAATGACAGAACATAGTTTATGGAAACTTGGAGATGTTTGCAGGGATATTCTCCTCTTGCAGACAATGCGATTGGGACCCAGACAGGGTAAGTGGCCCAGGGATAAATAGCTGGTCCAAGGCACAGCCAAGACTCTGCCCTGGAGCCGCAGGGGAGCCAGGCAGCCAGCGCCCAGCACAGCTCTCCGTCTCTGCGAGCCCTCTGGCCTCGTCTGCTGAAGACAGGGCCTCTTGCTCCCTCAGTTGCATGGAAAATCCTATCTGGCTGAGTCTGGATTGTCTTTTTTTTTTTTTTTTTAACCTCTTCATTCTCTTCTGCTTCAGTCCCCACTTCAAAACCTCTATGAAAATGGTTTCCAAAGGGAATCTGGGTTTCAAGTTACATCACCAGCAAATAATTCATTCCCTTCTGGAAGAAACCCAGAGATAAGTTGGGAACAACTTGTGTGGAAAATGAGAGGCCTGGTAGCCAATCCAAATACTGCAGACAGAATTTTTGTGAGCAAGGGCTTTCTAAAAAACTGTTTGCCAAGATGGCTCACATCTTTGCAAGTGAAGATCTAGGACAAGTTCATGAAACAAATGACATAGTGGCAGCTTAACGGAAGGGGCTCTGGCAAGGAGGTGGGAGGTGGGCCAGTGGGGACTGTGGGCCTTCTCATCTGTCCATTTCTCTCCAGCTGCTGTGAAAGGCCTCTAATCCTAGATGAGTTCTCCTCTTTGCCAGTCTAGAAGAGAACCTGGGGAGCCAGCTCATCCAGGACGTGCCTCTGTCTCCACACTGGCTATCACCTGCAACACTGCAGACCCCAAGGGCTCTATTCTTTCAATAAATAGCCCCAGAGGAGAGTGCCCGGCCATCCTCTGTGACACATTCTAGTGTTTGACTGCTGTCAAATCTTGAAAAGTGGGCCTCACAGGGACCTTAAAATACCATCTTGGCCGTTTATGTTTATTTCCTCTGTTTCCTCTGGCTCCGACTGATTAGTGGAAAACTCCAAGTGTTCCACTTAAGAGTATGCCTTTAAATACTTGATCATAATGGGCCGCCTTAATCTACACTTATCTAGACCTGATAATTTAAAAAACATTTTATGTACTCATTAACTGGATCATAAACTTCTCCAACAGTTCTAGAATCTCTGCTACCTGACCCCCAGCTTGCCCTCCAAGAACTCCCCCGCATGCTCTTCTCTCCTTCCTAGGCACCCACCTCTCTTCCCTTGCTAAGAACCTTTTCATCTTCAATTCACCGACATTCGAACAGCTGTACAAGCACAAAGTGTTTAATTTGGGAACAGTGTCTGTGGGAAGGAATGCTTTGTTAATTTCCAAAGTAATGCAAAGCTTAATTTAGAAAGCCATATAGCAATTCTTTTGGTTCTGAAAGTCACGGAGATTATAGATTGCACTGCAGAGGCAACCTGCCTGATGATGTTAGCACTTTGCAGTGCTGGGTTTTTCCGCAGCAGTTCCATTTCCATTCTGGTTCGGAGACACAGCAGGTTCCTCCAATAGAAGCACTTGCTCCCTGAGGACAGGCCCTGTGTCTTGTTCAGACACTGTATGGCCAGGGCCAAGCAAGGGCAAGCAAGTGGTAAATGTCTTTAAATGATGGATTGCATTGCATTGCCTGTCTTTCCCCTCACTCCCTACTTTGGTCTTCAACTTCGTCCAAACAGGTTCTGGAACTAGGAAATAATGATGGTTGCTAAGTATTGAGCAGGGCAGGGACAACTGTGATCAGATCATAGTACCACTACCTTCCTTGAATCCAGGAGACTTAAAGAAAGTTAAAGTGCCAAGACTGAAGAGTATCATGTCCTAGCAGATCGAATATTAGAACCTGCCTCTCAGGGACACATATGATTAGGATCTGAAAAATAATGAGAGCTTGGATAGAACAGAATAGATTTAGAGGTAGGGACCATAAAATGTAGGAATGAGGAGGATGCATCACCACCACTACCATCGTCACAGTATTTGCGGCTGGAACTGAAACAGCTTCTGCTGAGCACCACTGCCCAGCAGCCATCTGTATGCCTCTGTGGGCCACAGGCAAAGCTGCCTCCCATCAAATGCCTGGGCTGCTTCTTGACTGTCATGGGATGTTCTAGAACCTCAGAACACATGCTCAGTTGCATTTCTTAATTCTCCAGGGCTCAAAAGCCCAGAAAAGAGAATTTAATCTCCCATAAGTTCAGGTATATACCGATTATGTGATAAACTAGAGGTCCCCACAGGTCAGTCTGGAAGGAAGGCCATAAGGAAGATCCCCGAGAGAAAGTCACCAAGAACGAAGATACTCTGGCCGAGGGGACCAGATCCAGCTAAGCACCTGAACGCTGGATAATAAGAGGTTTCAGGTGGAGTGCAAGGCTGAGTGCCTCCATTTCTCCCCTGGAGCCCCTCAACCCCTGATCCCACGAGAGTTCCGGGGCATTCTGGAAATGAGGGGACTGGGCCTTACTTAAGAAACAAAATACTGTGTCACGAGAGGTACAACTATTCTGGTGTGGGCATCTTCTCTAAAGGACCTGGACAGGATCTTGTCCTGCTGGTCAGGGAGGGAGACAACTACTGGAGGTCAATGGTTTGGGGGAGGTGGGCAGCAGCTTGGCAGCAACCAATTGGCAGTGGGGAGACTAGTGTGGCATGGGCAGCAGGCCTGGAGGACAGAGAAAGGAGAACAGACATGAAAGACGTGACTGCACAGCTAAGTGGTGGCAGAATTAGCCACTTCTGCTGCACAGCATACATTTTATTCGAAGTATTAGTTTTGGCAAGATCTTGAAATCCTTCAGAGCTCAGTCTATGGATAGGTTCATTTCCATTTATTTTTCATTTATACGAAGTGGGCCTAGGATGACACAGAGAAATAACAAGAAAGAAGCACAGACAGAAACAGATTCAGAGAAAAGCAGAATTACAAAAAGACATACAGAGAGATACTGAGAGAGCTTGAGAAAAGAGATTAGAGGTAGACTCTAACACCAAGAAAACAATTTGGGGGAGAGTGGGGCGGGGGAGACAAAAAGAGACCTATTAAGTCAGTGTTCTGTGAGATGCTAGCTGAGTTCCCTAGAATGAGGATCCCGCCCTCCTGCATTGAGCCTCCCTGGATTAAGAATCCAAGAGAAACCACAAAGGTTCATTGTTTTTTTGTCCGCAGTTTTGGCTCCAGGCAACCTGGGCGCTGGCGTTCTGACACACTGCCTGAGCTCCCCCTGCTGGCCGCTTTGCAGAATGTCATCATCTGTGTCCAAAGTGGAATCAGATTACGTAAGTCTTCTTGAGCGTTACCCACCCGTTTTTTCCTTTTTCTTCCTTCCTTCCTTCCTTCCTTCTTTCCTTCCTTCCTTCCTTCCTTCCTTCCTTCCTTCCTTCCTTCCTTCCTTCCTTCCTTCCTTCCTTCCTTCCTTCCTTCCTTCCTTCCTCCCTCCCTCCCTCCCTCCCTCCCTCCCTCCCTCCCTTCCTTCTCTTTTCTTTCTTCTTTCTTTCTTTCTCTTTTTCTTACTTTCTTTCTTTTTCTTTCTCTCTTCTTCTTTTTTTTAATTTACCAAGTTCCTGGTTTCTCTGAAGCCTGCTCTCTAACGCTGGGTTTTAAATGCCCTGATTACCAGGGCCCTAAATGCCCAGTGAGGGCAGCCCTGAGAGACCCACCCTAATGAGGGTGCAGGCAGGAGGCTGGCTGAGCAAACATACTTAATGAACACACGCCACATACAAAGTGCTGTGGAAAGGCCTAAAGGGAGCTCATTTGGCTTTTAGTCTCCTTGCCTGAAAAATGACTGCTAGAATTAAACTGGTCTTCTGGGGTTGAGGTGAGGGCACTCCAACTGGACCAGCCTTCCAAAATAAGGAAGCCTATCAGGGTAGCAGTGATGGTGCCCCTCCCTTTTTTCTCCTTCTCTTTCTCCCCTTCATCTTCTCTGCATGAAGAAGAGGAATTGCAATGGCAAAACCCCTGGGGCGGAAAGGAGAGAAACACAAGTCTCCCCAAATGCCAAGCTGATTTTACTGCTAAGAATAGCTTTTATCTCTGGGAGGAAAGGCAGAAGACCTGGTTCTCTCTTCTCCCCTTCAACTCCCCTTCCAACTGAAGGTTGATTTTAAAGGGGCAGCACTCAGCCATGGGAACACAGTAAGCCCCGTCTTTCCCAAAGTGATTTCGTTTGGAGTCACAGAGGCTGGAGCGGGGCAATGTGGGAGGAGAAAACTGAATCCGGAGAACCAGGGAAGGAGGTGAAGGAGGAGGCAAGAGGGAAATGGAGAGGAAGAGAAAGAACAGGACACAGGAATTTCTGTTACACCTTGAGCCCAGGCTTCTGCAGTCCCCAGGAGACTGAGAGGGGTAGTGGGACTGTGGGGGGTGGCCCTGGGGTGAGCAGTGGAAACCGCTGGGGCTCTTGGCAATGGAGTCCCCAGTTTGGCTGTACTTTGGGGCAGGGGGACAGATTTCTAGACATCTGGCTAGGATATATGCTCACCATAAGGAATCCTTGTGAGTCCCCTGCCTCCCAGCTACTCAGAGGTTAAAAGCCCAAACAATCTTTCCAAAAATTATGTTTTCTTTCATAAAAGTGTTGCATTTCTTTCAGGGCAGAAAGTAAAATAGCTCCTAAAACATTAGGTCAGAGGCATAGGGTTATTCTCAAGGACTCTGGATGAAAACATCAGAAAGGACTCCCTTTCCTTTGTTAACTAAAAACTAAACAGATTTTCACAGTTAGCTGCATTGCAGAAAGCAGTAGTGGCCCTCAGGGAAGCAGTCATTCCTTTAGTCCCCTGTTCTGTCCTTGTGGATGCACCTCCTCTCCTCCAGCTCCCTCCTTTCCTCTGGTCACTGGTTCAGCCTTTTGCTCACACTGTCTCCTGGTCTCCCCAGGCTCTGGCTTCTTTCCCCACTCACCTTTTGTGTCCCTCCTGGATCTGCTTCCCTGGCCAGAGTGCCCATTTGGAAGGAAGGGAGAGAAAGGGATGCCATGTCTGCTTGGGATCCCCAAATGTCTGATGCCCTGCAGCTTTCCTACAGGGCAAGCAGATATCCCACAGAACTGGAGGAGAATCGGTCTCTGGGTCTTCCTTTACTCGAGGCAGTCTACCAACCACCTCTGAAAAACTACTAGATAGACAGTTGACAGCTCACCACTCATATTATCCCCCTTCTTGAACAGCCCTTGCCCACTCCTGCCATAAAAGAGCATTGTAGTGATTCACGAGTCAAGAGGAGCAGAAAGGCCTCGGCAGGCAGTGCATAAATACAAATAATGGTTATTTATCACAAACGAAAGCAGCTCCTAAGTAACTGAAACTGGCCCAGTTCTGCTTCTGTGGAATAAAAGGGGAAAAAATTCACAAACATCAAAAAGCAAAAAATAAAAGAGGAACACTCTGCAGAAGATGTCGTTTCTCTGTATTGCTATTAGCTGAATAAATTGCAGCAATTTCCTAAATGCTTCTGGAGAAGAAATGATTTTAGAAGAAACCTGCTTAGCCGCTCCATGTTGTGGGTCTGGGCTGCCTATGACCAGCAGAGGGCACACTTCAGTTATAAACAGAAACCTGCAGAGCCGATGGTGGGGAAAGGGCAATTTAGGATTCCAAGGTTGCAAATTGCTTATTCCACGCTCTGCATAACCCTGGAGATCAGAGTTCAAGATTATGGACAGGATACGAGAGACTAGGTTTCAAGGAATCAGTTCTAAGCAGGGAATGACATGACTATAAATGTTCCTTTTTTATGATTCAAGGCTGGTGCGGCATACCCTCTCTGGGTGCTGCAAGCTGCTCTTCAGTGTGAATCGCTGCAGTAGTGACTTGTCCCCGTCCTGGGCCTGCCACAGTCACTCAAAGCCACATATTGTTTAGAGTGGAGACGTTCGGGCTTTGTAACTGACTTGGAAAAGCAGGAGCCGTGACCAGGACATGGGAAGAAGTTCTTGCTGTTGGTCATTCCCTTTTGTTTGATGAAGATAGAGAAACTGTATTCCCTGGGAAACAGGAATGAAGACCATTAGAAAAGTTTCCTTAAGATTTCAGCCAGCCTAGCAATTCCACTTCTAGATATGTGCCCAAGAGAAGTGAAAACATATATCCACACAAAAACCGGTACATAACAGCATTCTTCATCATAGCTGAAAAATGGAAACAACCCAGGTGTCCACTGACTGATGCATGGATAAACACAATGCAGTGTATCCATACAAGTGAATATTATTTAGTCAAAGAAAGGGGTGAAGTACTAATACATGTACAAATACATGTTATAACATGGATTAACCTTGAAACCTGCATGCTAATTGAGAGAAGCCAGTCACAGGGGGCCACATATCGTATGATTCCATTTATATGAAATGTCCAGAAGAGACAAATTCATAGAAACAAAAAATAGATTAGTGGTTGCCAGGGGAAGGGGGGAGATGGGAAGTGATTGTTAATGAGTATGGGATTTCTTTTGGGGGTGGTGGAAATGTTCTGAAATTAGATAGTGGTGATGTACAACTCTGCAAATATACTAAAAAGCACTGAACTGTACACTATAAAACTGTAATTAAAAAAAAAAAAAGATTTTGACCAGAGCAGATGTTCTAGAGGAAAACTCAGAGCAGGAAATAAGGAGAATATAAAGAGAATATTTGACTTCTGAGAGACCCAGTCCTACCACCAAGAAAATATATATATATATATATATATATATTTAGTAGTCTATATATTTATATATATATTTAGTAGTTTAGCACAGGCTGGAAATAGAGGTAGCCAAAGCCAGTATAGAAAGCAAGGAGAATTTCCCACAAAGCTGAACTGACCCTGTATCTTCTCCAAGTGACTGACTTGGGAAGGGCTGACACCACTGGGAGGGCGCAGGCATGGTAACATGGATGCTATTTCACTCAAGGCAAGAGGTTCCACATCTGTGTTGATGTCATGGTGCCTCCCTGCGCAGAAGGAAATAAGGGAGAATCACACTCCTCAGGCTACAATAACAAGACAGACTTTCCAAGATCTCAGGGGCTGATGAGGAAGGAAGGTGATAGTAATGAAGTCACCAGCTCAGCTGCCAGGGCCTCGTGGTCACATCTGAGTTCCCGGTATGCACTGAGTAATGCCCACGAGAATCTAGAAGCTCATTCCCTGTTCTTTCTGTAGCTCCCACAGCACCTTGCAGAGGCTAAGACCATGAGAGCCCTTGGTAAATACTTGGGAAAAGTGGAAGAAGGAAGAAATAGCAACCACACAACTGAAGAGGCCTAGTGAAGTACCCTGGGATGACCAGAGCCATGGCAGCTACAGCCTTGGCCAACACACCAGAAAGGAAGGGTCCCAGAGGGGGAAGGACAAGGAGACATGACTTTGCTCACTCTATCAGAACCACCCATTCACAATCACTGGGCCTGCCTTGTTGAGTCCTGAAGCATTAAGCAGAGCAAGATCCCAGGCACACCTGAGTGCGCCCTTCTAGTACGACGTGCTTGACAAGTCTTTCCTTTCTTAGACAGAAACTGTTATTCAATAATATCATTGTGTGCTAGCAAGTCAGAATTTGCTTCATTTCTAAAATACACTGAGAAGAAACTCTATGAAAGTGTGTGTTTTTAAATTTGTGTTTACTGATTTAAAAAAAAAAGCACCTTTTTGTTCTGTAATTGCTTGAGGTGACCAGGGAGAGCAGTGATACTGGAGTATGATAAAATATATTCCAGTCCTGTGTTTTTCTTCAAGTCTGGTCCTCTGGGTGAATGCTACGCATTTTAGGGAACCTGGGACTATGTCTAACTATATCTTTAAAAACCCGCTTAATTACAGATTCAGCCAAGAGATGGGAACTCGGTAACTAATTATGTAGCTAGAGCTTCCAATAGGCATAGAAACCAGAGCTCACAACACTTCCAATTACACGGTAAATAAAGGGTTAAGAACAACTGGTGAAATGCCAATCGTTTTAAATAAATTACATGAGTTCAGCGGTAGTAAGAATTAGATTTGGGAGTTGAGCAGATCTGGATTTAAAGCTTGGCCTTTTCCTTCGGTTATCCCTTTAGTAAATGTACATCGCTCACCTACTATGTACCAGGCACTGTGCTCGGCATTGAGTAGAGCAGCATGAACGAGAAAGTCTCTGTCCTGAGGGAGCTTACATACCCCACAGCTACATAAAATACCCATTATCTTAAAGGAGTTGCTAAACCTCTCTGCATCTAGATCTGTAAAATGGGGGGAGAAATGATACCTAATTTGAAAGTTATAGTAAGGATTAAACTGAATTACATAAACAAAATGCATAGGCTATTGCATTTTAAAAAGTGTTGCTTTTCTCCCCCTTGTAAACACTTGGTATCATTTCATCAGCTACTACCACATGCTACTGTCTTTAATTGAACATTCCTAGTTCAAGGTGAGACCAAATGGGTCAAGGTCTTGAATGGAAACCCCAAAGCGAGTCCATTAGGAAACATTCCGAGGACTTCAGAGTGACAGGTGTCACATAAATGTACAGGATGGATGCCAACCAAAATCCGGTCCTCTGACGCATGAAAGGAGCACCTTTGCTTTTCTCTGCCTCGGCTTCCCTCCTCCCTCTTTCCTTTCATCCCTCCTCCCTCTTTCCTTTCATCCCACAGCAGACTCTCCTGCGGCAGCTTCTCCTCGCTCATCTGCACTAATTATGCTCCTGGGCCCTCTGACTTAGACACAGAGGCCTCTGCTATGCACGAAACAGGCACCATGCTGGCTGAGTTCAGGGTTCTGTTGAATATTGGCTTTTAATGACTCTAATGATTTAATCATTTCATAGATTTTTGAAAGAAGATTGAGGAGGGGAGAGGTGACTTGCTCATGGTCTCACCGTGGGACGTAGAGCCAGGAATCTGAAGTGCCTTGTGCTCTGCTGTGGGAGCTTGGGTCTGGCCATCTCCATCAGCTGTGCGTTTCAGATTCCGTTCTTACTGTGCCAGTATATTAGAAATAATTTTTTTCAGGGGTGCCTGGGTGGCTCAGTCGGTTGAGCCTCTGCCTTCGGCTCAGGTCATCGTCTCGGGGTCCTGGGATCAAGTCCTGTGTTGGGCTCCCTGCTCAGCAGGGAGTCTGCTTCTCCCTCTCCCTGTGCGCCTTGCCTTGCTTATTTTTTCTCCCTCTCTCTCAAATAAATAAACAAAATCTTTTTTTAAAAAATAGCTTGTTTTTTTTTTTCAGATACTAAGCTGTTGTAATTGTTTTAGGTTGGTGTTTTCTAGAAGGCACAGACTGGTTAGACTTACCCTGGTTTAAGAGACCATTCATTTAGCAAATCTACTTGGATTTTGTGACTGCCATGCTAACAATCCTAAAAATAAATGTAAAGAAGCTGCACTTGGGTCCAGCAGTCAAGAAGATAGAATTGGATTCTTTCCAAAGCCAGTATTTACACTTGATGTCTCTTGCTTTCTCATTTACTTTAACAAACTATTTCATGAGGTAGCTTTATTTTTAAAAGATACTTTTTCTTTTCTTTTCTTTCTTTCTTTTTTTTTTTTAAGGGGAGATGGTTTTTAGGACAGAGCAAGGAACTTAAACTCAAGAGATTTGGACTCTAGTCCCAGTTCTGCTGGGTGACCTTAGACTAATCACTTGCTCTCTTTGAGCCTAAACTCTATATTTGTACAATGCACGGGCTGGACTGGCCTGGGGGTTTTCACACTGTGGTCAGTGGGGCCTAAGGATTTCCAGGACCTCTTCTGGGCCTCCCTGGCAGATCTAACAAGGAGGCTGGGGTTGGGGGAGGCTGGGGCTCCAGGGCCACACTGTCTTCTCCTTCTCCCCTCCCCTCCTCAGGGCAGCATCCCTTTTGTTTGCCTTCCAGGGGGAGAGTCTGCCTAAGATTTCTTTTTAATAGATTTCTTCTTTTTATTATTATTTTTTTAATTTTATTATGTTATGTTAATCACCATACATTACATCATTAGTTTTTGATGTAGATTTTATTTGAAAGAAAGATTCTGCTGTTTCTTTAGCATTTAAAAATCACCAGCACAGCTCAATGCTCTGAAAAAATCTTTCTTGTTCTAACATTCTCTAGTTTCTAAGTTCAAAGAGCTGCTCTTGGTTTCTCTTTTTAGAGGTTTCTTTGCTGCTATGGACACACTCACCAATCACCCCTTAATTATAAACACTTTCTCTGCTGACCCTAGCTGACTGCTAACTATGTATTATGCTGCCCCTAAAGATCCTGGAAATCAGCCTGTCTGATAATGCTGCCTTAATAGCGCTGCGACCGGCGGGGAAGAACATTTGCAGCAGTGTTCATTTGCTGACCAGGGACTTTATTTAGTATTATTATTTTAACTTGCAGGCATTTGTTCCAACCACCTTGGAAAACCGGTTCCAGAATCGTCCCCAGCCCTGGCCCGCACAGCAGTGCCCTCATTTGCATGCCGCGGCTTCGTCTCCCGAACGACGTTCTGCAACGCCATTCCTCACTGCTCCCCACCGTGCTAAGCCGCTATGCAGATGGGCTCTCACGTCCTCTCCCGCCCATTTCGTTTTTTCGGCTGTCTGTCTTGCCCTGCGCTCACTCAGTCCCCTCCAGCGATCTTTGGCTGCCACCGCAGTGGGCGCTGAGCCAGGCTGTGCCAGCCCAGCCCTTCCTCGAGCACCCTAGCCCTTTCTGGTCCGGATTTATTTCACACACGAGGTGGCTGCTTTGCCCAGAGTGGAACAAGAGCACTTTTCCTGTACAAAGAACTGATTTGGATTTTCATCTAAAATCCACGAGTGCTAAAAGGAGATAAAGATAAATCAGCATTTTCTGCTCACTGCAGGTCAGTGAGGTTCAAGAACTTGCGGCCAGATGGGTAAAACCAGGATATAGGATGCGGAAGGCGAACAGTGAGTGACTCATGGCCGGTTACGTATCACACCGTGTTCTTCACCGCATTTAATCCTTATAATAACCCTCCGAGGTAGGTATTCCGATCCCCATTTGTCGTAGGAAGAAACTGAGGCTTGGAGAGGTAGAAGGACTTGTCTAGCACACACTTAGGAAGTGACAGATGCAGGTACTGAACTTTCTCTCTGGCACCAAATGCCATGTTCTTTCCATGGCACCATGCTGCCTGCTTGATGAGCATGCTGACTCATTTGTGAAGTTATGTAAGCTTGTAAATCACATTGAGATTCCCAATGTGCCCGCATAAAAAAGGAAAAAGTATTGCCACGACAGCTTCGGTGCACCAGTGGAGAGAGGCACCCCACTGTCTGGGAAAGGTTATAGCAAACTGTTGAGAGGTAAAGGTCTGCCCCAGTGAAAGCCAGACGGGAGGCAATCATTTGTCCCTTCTCCTCCCAACCTGTTCTGTAAATAAACAAGGCTTTAATTACAAACATATGAATAAGGCTATCTATCCATTGAACTCAGGAGTAGTTACTCTAAGTCCAGCCCAAACTTTGGTCACCTGCAATAGGTATACTAAAGGTGCTCAGGATCATATGGTTCAGTACCACTCAAGACAGTCATCTCCATCAGAGGAAATAGGCAAGATTGGTCTTTAGCATTATCCATATACCCTTTTTATTGAATAGAGAAGTACCAGAATCAGATATGCTCTTTAGGAAGCTGTCCCTGGTCTCTGTGCGGGAGAGAGTGGGATGTAATGCAGTGCTGTTGGAGCCCTGCCCATGTTCCTTTGGTATTCACCATTATACACTGAAGGCCCATGACCCTCTGGGTTCTGGCTGGCAGCATGCTCAGCCCATGCTCAGTGCAGGCCAGAAGTGCTAGGGACTTCTTGCCCCTGAGAGCAGCCACAAAGCAATGATGGGTCAAGAGGTGATGGATAAATAGTAGCCCAGCTCCCTTGCCTGTTGGTTGGGATAATGCTGAGGCATATTCTGCACTGTCTCTCAGACTTTTCTAGCGGGACAGAGCTCCAGTGTCCTTCAATGCTTGATAACACAGCCTGTATTGGCTTCTTTCACTTCCCTGTCTCATCCCCCAGCTCAGCTCCAGGTCTCCTGGGATCACCTCTTGAGTAAATTATTTATACTCAATTCCTTGTCTCAGGCTTGTTTCTGGGGGGAGCCCAAATGAAAATCTTTCAATAACCTCAGTGTAGAGATAGAAAACAGGGGCCCAGACAAAAGGACCGGAAGTGGGAATAAAGAGAAGGGGTTGGATATGAGCAATATTCACCCTGAGATTTAGGACTTCAAAACTGGTTAAATGGAGTGCCAAAGGGGGGGCGGATAGGGGAGACTCTGTAAGGACTGTGGGTCTGGGCTTGAGCTCCTGGGTGCTTGCTGATGCCTTGAACTGAACTAAGGAATATATCTGGGGGTAAGAAAGTAAATCCAATTACGGATATGTAGGAGAAAGTGGCATCTGGCTCTGTGATGTCATTTGCAAGAGTGAAAGTACCCCCTTTGCTAAAAGCATCTTCCCAAACTGCTTACCATAGTGCTTGAAATTCTAAATTACTCATTCCTTTGGCTTGCTTTTTCCAGAATCCTATTTTTAAAATGCTCCTGAGATTATTGATAATTTTTTGTTACGTGTGATAATAGCATTGTGGTTATGTAGGAAAAAAACCTCCTTAACTGTTAGAAATACAGGCTAAAGTATTTATGGGTAGAATGAAACAGTCAGGGATTGCTTTAAAATAATCCAGCAAAAAGAAAAGTGAAATGTATATATAGAAGGATAGATAAAATGACATTGGCAAAACATTTAAAATTGTAAAAGGCTCAGGATGAGTATAAGGCGTTCATTATATCATTTCTTCTACTTTTGTGTACATTTGAAAATTTCCATAATAAAAGAAATGTTACCCCAATATTTTAAAAGTGGAACGATATCATATCCAACTGTTTTTTATCACTTGTGAAAAACAACCACAAAGATGTGTATTAAAACTTTGGTTGGATTTTATATTTTTGGAATATTTAGAAGGAAAAGAGGGCTGGTCCTTTTAAGAAATAGACTTGTTAAGAGCTGGATTTTAAAGAGAAAAGAAACTAGGATTCAGATGTAGGATATCATACCTTTTGCCAACTATCTGGTCTTTACCACCACTCGAGAAGAAGAAGGCATCTAACAATTTTCTGTCATACCCTGCCACAATGGTTCTACATCAGGTGCTTTGAATGAATGATCTCATTTTAAGAAACTGAGGCTAAAGAGATCAACTCTTTGGCCTAAAGATCACAGGGTGACAAATTGCAGGGGCATTAGGAGAGGGTCCTGGGTCTGAAGTGCCATTGCGTCTGGCTTCAAAGTTTGCCATGTTCCACAGCCTTCAGACTCACTCACTGTGGTTGGTCCTAGGTCAGCTTACAATTCAGAGACGTGGTCACTCACAAACTGGCTCCCACTGAATTGATTCTCTGGGATCAGCCCGCTTCTGTCTAGGTGGAGCTGAAACCAAGAGAAATTAAGAACATGTCCTCCTGGGCAGAGAGGACGGGGTGATAAAAGCTCACAGATGAAGTGAGGGGTGTCAAGGAAGGATGGGTTGCCAGAAAAGTCAGAGGTGGACACAGCAGGTGGAACAGCCAATAGGGGCAAGAAGCGAAGATAAACTGAACTGTAAAACAGCAAATAACTCTATGAGTAAATGTAAGATGTTTAAAAAACAAATGTTTAAGCACTTATTTATACTTCTTTTTTGTTAAACCAACTTTAAGGTCAAGGAAAAGCGATAATTAGATTACAATAATTCTTCTTGTTGGAGTATTATATATCCACAATAGCATGGAAATTATTATCCCTAATAAAAACTACAGAAAAATGTTCATTTAAAAACTTAAGTGAAAAAGCAGAATATAGTATATCTATGGCATGATTACAATTTTCTAAAACCATCCTTGACATAGATGGAAAGGATTGGAAGAAAAAAAAGTCAAAAAGCTTGTGGATTTGGTTGTAGAAATATGGATTTTTTGTATTTTAATTTTTCTTCTATAATTTATATGCTTTATTTTCTTATAATGAAATGTATTACTTTTGGAGTGTAAAAAAAAATGGTTAAGAAGTAAACCAAAGAAGTACATTTTATTTTTTATCCTGTTTAAACCAGGGTAATGAAGATGCTTATAGGAATGAAAGAAGTGAGAGATATTTATGGCTTCCTGTTGAGAAGAGAAACATAATTTGGTAGAAAATCTGAGCAAGTGATGGTGAGTTGCATCTTAGCTGCCCTCAGTCAGCCGTATACACATGCAGCCAATCTCCTCACTGGGCCTCCATCCTCTATTTGATCAAGGTGACTGTGAATCACTGAGAGATCTGCTCACCTGAAGATCACACTGATGCTAAGAGAACACAGACTGCTAGCCACAGGTCTCTCCCTACACCTTAAGAGCTTAAATTCATATGCTAACATTAAAAAAATATTTTATTTATTTGAGAGGGAGAAAGAGAACACAAGCAGGGGGAGTGGGAGAGGGAGAAGCAGGCTCCCCACCAAGCAGGGAGCCTGATACGGGACTCGATCCCAGGACTCTGGGATCGTGACCTGAGCTGAAGGGAGATGCTTAACTGACTGAGCCACCCAGGCATCCAATATGCCGACATTTTTACTTAGTCATTTCCTCGGCATTTTTAAAAAGTCATATGAGTTAGACTCTCTCAGGGGTCCTGATAGTCTTTCAGGGGCCAGAATGTTGCTCATTTTAGAAAGCCAGAGTCAACCCAGGCAAAAATGTCAATAGTATCTTTTACCTGGATAGAGACCTTCTCTCCAAACCTGTTAAACCAAAATTTATCCCACTTTCATCTACAATTTGTACAGAGTTTCTTCCGGGGGGCGGGGGGGCGCTAGTTTCTGCTCACTGGCTCTGAAATTGAAATATTAGATATCAGTAACTTTCTCAAAGAGGCTTTTACCAAAACCTAAGAAAAGAAATACAAAATGTTTTATTATAATTCAACCAACACTGGAGCCTGCAATGCAGAGTCCTCAGCCAGACTCTTCAGGAGACATGTAGAGTAAGAAATAGAACTTGCTCTTAAAGGAGAGGGAGAAAAAAAAATAATCCTAGGATTGCCTGTAATACCAAGAAGAATAAAAGAAGTAGTGTGCATATTTAGGGAGGAGAAAAATCGCCTCAACTTAAGGGTCTTCTGGAAAGGTTTCCAGAAGGTAGGGCAATTGAAATGGACCTTGACAGATATGATGTCAGTCAGCCACAGACAGCAGGGCGGGCGGGCACGGATGGCACTGATGGAGGGAAGGCTATCAGCAAGCAAAGGAAAAGATGAATAAAAGGTCAACACTTTCTGTTCCAAATTTTTATAAATGCAAGTGGCCCTATGAACTAAGAACCCAGGAGTCATGGCTTGGCCTATGGCTGCACTTTGTTCTGCTGAGTATAGACTTGGAAGCAGGTGGAGGAGGAGGCAGCTTGGCTGGAGGGGTTCCCTGAGCACACTTGCCAAGGGAGCAAAGGAAGAGGTGTAGGACAGTTCCAGCTGCTGGAGGGACAAGGCTGGGGGGAAGCAGAGATGTTAAAAGGGCATTGTTAGGGCCTTTTACTTTGTAATGTACTCCCTCCTCTGGAACCACACAAAATCTTCAGTACAAAGCTACATTACTGACAATGCTTTTGGACTTGAGTTTTTAATTCACAGGTGGAGGGGACTGAAAAGTGGAGGAGGGGTGAGTATGGAGTATGGCTGGAAGTAAGCAGGGTATGAAACCAGAGGCAGCAAGAGGGATAAAGGTATATTTGGTTAATATACTCACTTTATTTATTTATTTTTTTTAGATTTATTTATTTATATGACAGAAGGAGACACAGCGAGAGAGGGAACACAAGCAGGGGGAATGGGAGAGGGAGAAGCAGGCTTCCCACCAAGCAGGGAGCCCAAAGTGGGGCTCAATCTCAGGACTCTTAACGACTGAGCCACCCAGGTGCCCCAATAGATTCACTTTAAAGTGAAGAAAGGCAACTCATCATTTAGCCTGTCACCACTGCTGTGATGTGCCAGGCACTGTGCCCATGTTGGGATGCAGGGTGAGTCCAGCTTGCTGTGGCCTGGCCTTCAAAGAGACTGCATTCTTGGGGGCGGGGGGGGGTGCAGAGATTAACTATATAACAAAAAATGTAAAATTAGGATTGTAATTAGTGTAATTAGAGAGGTCTACAATGCTACAAAAGCTTATAGAGGGATTTGACCTTGTGGGTTAGTGAAGGGGCTATAGAATTGCATGAGTTCTGAAGGATGAATAGGAGTATAGTGTGTAATATTTAAGGCAGAACGAAGAGTAAGTGCAAAGGCCCTGTGGAAGGAAGGAAGTGAGGAGAGGCCAGTGTGGCTGGAGCACAGACAGTGATGGGGAGCATGAAGCCAAGCGCAGCTGAAAAGGCAGGAAGCGGACCTTAGTGGGTCTTGAAGTCACGTACGGGTTTAAATGGGGGTGCTAGGATAATGTATATTTTAAAAGATCACTCTAGGGGCTCCTGGATGGCTCAGCTGGTTAAGTGTTGGACTCCTGGTTTCAGCTCAGGTCGTGATCTCATGGGTCATGAGATGGAGCCCTGTCCAGAGGCCCATGTCTGGACTCAGGGGTCAGTGGGGAGTCTGCATGAAGATTCTCTTCCTCTGCTCTTCCCCTACTCCTGCACATGTGTGCACACTCTCACTCTTTCTCTAAAATAAATAAATAAATCTTTAAAAAAAAATAAAAGTTCACTTTAGCTGCTGTATGGTAAAGAAATGGGAGTATGGTAAAGGTGGATGTAGGTAAGAAAACCAACCAGGAGGCTATCGCTCTCCCCAAGCAAAAGATAATGATAGGGCAGCATTTTATACCACAGAAAAAAGCATGACATAGCCTCAGCTAGAGGATCAACCCTCTTTTATGTTAAATTGACAACCTGCAAGAAAATGTCACCTTACACTCTGTAGGAAACTTATTGTTCCTTTCAAGCACAAATATGTCCTTACGTAAGTGACTTTAGTAATAAGAACAGATATATGCCAAGACTAGGATGAAAAGACTGTCTCTGAAGGAGAGAAATGCAAAATGTAATATTCATAAGCTTTTGGATATGTCTACATGACAGATGTGTTTCTAAGTGTACTGTATATTTTAAGCAGAAATCTCTTCTTCCTGGTTGGTTTGTATACAGCACACTAAATGGATGGAATGAGCAAACCATTATGTATGAGTTGCTTTGTCTTTTGGTAAAAACAACTCAGAGATGCATGCACATTAAGATGTTTCCATATCACCTTCAATTCACCCTGTGTATTCTAATCTTGCTCAAGGAGAAATGAACAAACCACAATGGCACTGGGAAATTATATGCACTTCTATATTGGAAATAGATCAAGGGCACACTGGTGAATAAAGATATAAGAGACCTAAACCACATAATTAACAAACTGGATCTAACCTTGCACTCAATGATTATAGAGTATCCATTCTTTTTAAGCTCACATGGAACTGTTATAAAAATGACTATGTATGATTACAAGGCTTTGTTCACTTTGTAATAACTTATTGAACAGCATATGTATGATTTGTGCATTTTTCTTTCTATATGTATGCTAAATTTCAAAAAAAATGGTTTGTTAAGAAACAAAAAAACAAAAACTGACCATATATTAAGTCCCAAAGAAAGTCTCAGCAAGGGGTGCGTGGGTGACTTAGTCAGTTAGGTGTGTGGTCTGCCTTTGGCTCAGGTCATGATCCCAGGGATCGAGCCCCACATCGGGCTCCTTGCTCAGTGGGGAGGGGAGCCTACTTTTCCCCTCCCGCTCTGCCTACTGCTCCCCCTGCTTGTGCTCTCTCTCTGTCAAATAAATAAATAAAATCTTAAAAAAAAGTCTCAGCAAATTTCCAAGGACTAATATTACACAATAATGCAATTACATTAGAAATTAACAATAAAAAATAGACAAAACAAAACAATATTTGGAAAGTGAAAAATGCATTTCTAAATAACTTACGAATTAAGGAAAAAAATAATAGAAATTACGAAATACTAGGAACTACATGACAATGAAAATACTAATAAAAACCTATGGATATGTAGCTAAAATGAAATGTACATAATTATATGCATAAAATTATAAAACATAAAAATGAAAATGAATGAGGTAAGTATTCTGCTTAAGAAACTGGAAAAAGAACATTAAAGTAATCTCAAGAAAAATAAAAGAAGTATAAAAGGAAAACTTGATTAGAGATGATAAACAAAATAAAAAGCAGGCTCTCTGAAAAGACAAGGTAGACAAACCTCTAGCAGGATGGATGAAGAAAAAAGAAGCAATAAATAAACAACTGGTGCAGCCATTGTGGAAAACGGTATGGGGTTTCCTCAAAAAATTAAAACTGTATGGGGTTTCCTCAAAAAATTTAAAAAAAAATTTTTTATACCTACAATCCAGGAATTGTACTACTGGGCATTTACCTCCCAAAATACAAAAAGACTAATTCAAAGGGATACATGCACCCCTATGTTTATAGCAACATTATCTACATTATCTACAATAGCCAAACTATGGAAGCAGCCCAAGTGTGCTTTGATAGATGAATGGATAAAGAAGATGGAAATTACTCAGCCATAAGAAAGAATGAAATCTTGACATTTGCAGCAACATGGACAGAGCTAAAGAGTATAATGCTGAGTGAAATAAGTCAGCCAGAGGAAGACAAACACCATATGATCTCAGTCATATGTAGAACTTAAGAAACAAAATGAGCAAAGGAAAAAAATAAGAGAGAGAGAGACAAACCAAGAAGCAGATTCTTAACTATAGAGAGCAAACTGATGGTTACCAGAGGGGAGGTGGGTGGGGGGTAGGGGAAATAGGGGATGGGGATTAAGGAGGGCATGAAAACAAACAATATCAGAAACGAAAAGAGGATCATAATTATAAAGACAGTGGAGACTGAAAAAAAAATCATAAGATGAGATTAGAAACTCTATAGCAATAAGCTTCAAACAAGATACTTAAGAAAATTTAAATTACCAAAATGCATTCCAGAGGAGATAGAAAACCTGAAAAAACCCAAAACCATTACAGAAATTGAATTGATAGCCAAAAGTCTCCCCTGAAAATAAAAAGGAAGACCCAGACAGTTTTAAAAGATACTTTACAGAGTCTTCAGGGATATATAGTCCCTGTCTTGAACAAACCATTTTGGAGAATTAAAAACAAAACAAAAAAAAGGAAATCTATCCAATTCATTTCATGTAAATATACTACCAAAACGACACAAGAACAAAATAAGAAAAAGACAATTATAGAGCCAATTCATCTATGAACTTAAATGGTAAAATTCTAAATGAAATGCTAATGAATTCAACTTAATTATTTAATCAGTATATTAAAAAACATATCATGCCATGAAAGAGTCAATTTCAGAATGTAAAATATTCCACATGAGAACAACCTACTATGGTTTTCCGTGTTTTAAATAGATCAACAGAAAAACCATATGACTATATAAC
The DNA here is from genome assembly GCF_037043125.1 of Eumetopias jubatus. Taxonomy (NCBI): domain Eukaryota; kingdom Metazoa; phylum Chordata; class Mammalia; order Carnivora; family Otariidae; genus Eumetopias; species Eumetopias jubatus. The sequence goes on from NW_028274807.1 coordinate 65,084,004, forward strand.
AAAAATGTAGAATTAGTATTTGATCAATTATCACTCATCCATGATTAAAAAACCACTTTCGGCAAGGAATATAAGAGAATTTTCTTAACCTGATAAAGGGCTTCTACCAAATTCTACAGCAAACCTTCAGTGGTGAACAGATTTCCTGTTAAAGCTGGGAACAAGATAGGAGACTCTATTTCTACTCTTATAAAACATTGTACTGTAGGTCCTAGCTAAGCATTAAGAGAGAGAAACAAGTATGAGATTTGGAAAAGAAAAGGCAAGATTGCTATTTTCACAAGGTCTGACCAATTCCATAGAACAATCCAAAGTAATGAATGGAAAAGCCAACAGAACTAATAAAAAGTTCAACAAGGATACTGGTTCCAAGATCAGTATATAAAAATCAGTCATATTACTACATACCAGTAATAACCACTTAGAAAACGTAATAGGAAAAGAAACAATTAACAATAGCAATGGAATCTATAATGTAGCAGAATTAACCCAATAGAGGAGGTGAGAATTCCTTCTGGAGAAAGTGACGAAACATGATCGAAACATGATCGAAGGGCACAAAGGACCTGACTAACAGATCACAGATGGGAAGATGCAATATTTTAAAAATATCTGTTCTCCTCAAATCAAGCTATACATTTAGTGCAGTTCCAATCAAAATCCCAATAGATTTTTTTTTCATGGAACTTAACAGCTTAATACTAAATTCATCTGAAAAAGAAGAGGAACAAAAGTAGCTAAGACAATTTTGAACTATAATAAGATGGAGACATTTGCCCCCTTGAAATACCAAGACTTATTATAAAGCTCTAGTAGAAACAGATAGAAAGTGATGTATGTTTGTAATGGACAGGCTGTGTGTAGTCTTTTTTTTTTTTTTAAAGATTTTGTTTAATTGACAGAGAGAGACACAGTGAGCGAGAGAGAACACAAGCAGGGGGAGCGAGCGAGAGAGAACACAAGCAGGGGGAGCGGGAGAGGGAGAAGCAGGCCTCCTGCCGAGCAGGGAGCCCCATGCGGGGCTTGATCCCAGGACCCTGGAATCGACCTGAGCTGAAGGCAGACGCTTAACGACTGAGCCACCCAGGCGCCCCCAGTCTGTGTAGTCTTAATGTGCCTGCTGGATATACCACTTCCGGAAGCAAGTAGTTCTATGTGAGTCTTCTCTAAATATGATAAGCTTCTGTGACTTAAGTGCACCTATCAGATAAAAACAGTCATGTAATCTTATTCATAACTGATCTGGACAGTGTCCAGATCAACAAAGCTGCAGATAAGTTGGATACAGTGAAAGCCAATCTTCCATGTGGTGCTTTGAGGCAATCTAGATTGAATACTGCCAAACTGACTCAATAATATCCTCTTTTGGAGGAATAGTAAATGCTAGGTAAACAAAGAGAAAGTGGTTTACTTGAGCTTAGGTGGGACACTGAAGCTCTAAAATATTGTTCTTATTCTCCCTTGGAACTGCTGTTTATTTCAATTTTGGAAGATAAATCCCCAGGGTGGCTATATAACCAAATGAGAGATGACTTTCCTACGTACCCCATGTTTTTAGATCTCCTTGCAATTAAATTAATTCACATAGCACTTTGTGTCTCTTCCTTGCAGTCTTAACAAGATTGATAAACAGGAAGATCAGGGTTTGATGGGACTTGAAGCCTACATAATTTGGGGTGTGGGGTGAGCTGGGGGTGGGAAGGAGGTGCTTTAAGAAAAAATGCCAATGATGACTGGAAGAATCTCCCACAGATTAGCTTCTGGTTCTGTATATTTTAAGCCTTATCTCTCCTCCTTTACCTGTGTATTTCCAGGGCCAGGATTCACAGGACAAGTTCATATCAAAACACAAACTCTGATCCTGAACCTTCATGGCACACTGGGAGTTGACAATAACCCTGGAAGCCAATCCTGCACCTGGATGGCTAGCAGTAATTTAATTCCACTTGAAATTGATGCGAATCAAATAAATATATCCCACTAAATTCAAATTTTCATTTGCTGCATCCCCCAAATGCAGGCCACTGTGATCCACCTAACAGGAGGGAAAATGTGATAGAAGGGAAGGAAGTCAGAGAGGAGAGACACAACAGTCTTAGGCAACTGCGATTTAAATATCTTACTTTTTCTAATTTTACAAAAACAGAATGGCCATGTAAGCACATTTCTAGGGCCTTTCCCAGGGTTCTGGAGAGGGCTCATGTAAGGAGGGGACCCTGCATTAGTTTGACAGCATATCCTTTGCTGATATTCAATGTTAGGACAAGATTTTTAAAAACAAGAATAAAGGAAAATGCTCACTAAATGTCAGCTGCTGTTAATCACTGATTAGTTAAATCTCTGGGCATTGGGTTTACTCACAAATTTACCTATGATCCTACCCAATTAAGAGAAGGACTGCTCTTCATAAGCAGGGACTTACTTGCCTCTTACAGTTTCTGTATTCACCTGTCCATCTTCTGTTCCCTGAAATCCTGTCCCATTCTTACAACCTGACTACCCCTGCATATTTGCATTTCTCTCCTTCTCCACTTTACCAATTTATCCTCCCTCTTCCAGTCAAATACAGGTTAAATACAAATACAAATACAGTCAAATACATATACTTAGCCCTTGTAATCCATGTCCCAATAAATTCTGACAAATTCTATTAAGAAAAGTAAAAGTCTGACTTTCGGTTCCGCCGGCTGGCTGTCCGATGCGACCCCGGCGCGCACTTCCGCTCGCCCTCTGACCCGCGGCCGAACGAACAGCCGGTGCGTTCTGCGACCCCCAACCATGCCCGCGGGCGTCTCCTGGGCCACGTATCTGAAAAGGTTCGCTGCCAGCCTCCTGACCATGTGCGCCGGGGCCGAAGCGGGGCACAGGTACTACCGGCCGGACCTGACAATACCTGAAATTCCACCAAAGCCTGGAGAACTCAAAACGGAGCTTTTGGGACTGAAAGAGAGACAACATGAACCTCAAATTTCTCAACAATAGAAACCTCAAAATACTTAACTCTGCCAAGAACTCCGTGAATAATATTATGAGTATTAAATATATATTTTTAAAGTTAAAAAAAAGAAAAGTAAAAGTCTTCAAAACATGAAACGTTCTTTGGTGAAATCACCACTTGTGAAATTGTTTCCCACTTAAATTGTTTCATTTGCTAACCCTAATGCCTACATCCACTCCTATCAAAGTCTTAGTCATCCATTTGGAAATATCTAGTCCTCAAAAACAATAGAAATTTATCGCAAATCTTGAAAAAGATGTGGACTTCCATAAAATTGATGAAAGTGATGTTGGTGAACTGCTGGATCCACATGCAAAGTGACTAATAAAGGAAAGCTCAGAGTTGGACCAGATAACAAATGAAAAAAAGACAACCAATAAGAATGATGATGACATCAATGCTTCAAAAGGAAATAATTTAGTTTCAAAGGATTAAGAAAGGACCTTGGAAAAACTGGGTAAAGCCCTCCAACATTTCTGCAAATATGACCCTGCTGCAGAAGTCAAATGCAAAGTGAAGGATAATGAGCTGTATGAAAATAACCATGTCCACAAATTAACACTTGATTTATCAGAATTAGCACAACATTGTAACAGTAACCTTAAACGTTAAATATAAGATAAATTCATTTTCATAATTTTTTGATTGCATTATTTCAAGATAAAGTCTCGATCAAGTCTTTTTCTTTCATTATGGAGTCTAGGTCTCCCTCTTAAATAGATTCACTCCGGGAGGACATTTCCTGGAAAAAGGAGGAGGGAAAGGAAGACCTCTTGTAGTCATCTCTATGTTTCCCAAACACACAATAGTAGAAGAATCCCTTCAGGAAACTGTAAAAATTACAGCCTCTTGGGTGCCCCTGCCAGATCAGTTCTGAATCTTCAAGAGCAGAACAGAACTTAGGACTCCCATCTTTTTGACAATCATCTTAAGAGATCCTTATGATAATCAAGCAAATGTGGGAACAAACACCTTAACTAATCCAAAGGGAAATGATGTAGTTTATTCTCTCTGTCATTCTCTCTCTTTCTCTCCCTCTCTCTTCACTTTACAAAGTCTTTTTAAAACTTTGTCATCTGGAGTCATTGCACTCCTTTCTTCTTTCTTTTATCCTTTTTGCATGCCCTTCTTCCCAGATCAGTGTCTAATCTGTAAACAAAAGGTTTTTCAAACTTTATCAAGATTGTCTTTAGAATTTACAACCTGCTCCTGCATTTTGTTTTGTTTTATGGTATTTTAAAACACCTTTGAAAAAAAACAGAACTTTCTTTTCTCCTTTAAAAGTGAGTGTAAGTGATTTGTTTCAAATTTCTTTTTTCTACATTCCCTCAGCCTGCATTCTCATGAGCCCATTTTGCTCTATATTCATTTGGACATTAAACTGCTTTGTGAATATTACCATATCTTGTCTGTTCTTTCTGTACTGCCTGCCTATACTGTCAGCTCCTCAAAGACAAACACCACGGCTTTTATTTCTTCTGCATTTCCCCCACTGAGCCTAGGAGATGGACTAAGATTGACTAGCGCGCAACATGCTTCACCCAGTGGGTGCTTAATAAATATTTTAAAACAGTATTACATTGTTGAATAAATTTGACAGCAGTGCTGCTCATCACTTCAAATGCCAGCACTTTCTAGGTCCCTTCTCTGCCTAGCAACCATTCCCCAACATACCTCTATGTCCCCAGACATTGCATCCAAGCTGAAGCTCTCTTTTGATCCAGCTTTCCTTGCCTGAGTTACGGAAATATTGTTTACATGTTTTCTCCTGAGGAATGTCATACTGGTACCCACAGACTCTGCCGTTCAACTTGAAGTTGCTTTTTCCCCCTTCGTGATAGTGGGAGAGAAGGACGTAGGCATGAAGGTTTCCTTTCCGGTAGCCCCCTCTTATTTCCCCCAAATCATCTTTCACATTAAGATACAATGCCCCTATGCATAAGGGAATCAACTAAGGATGATTTTCCTTCTTAGGACCCAAGAGTGCTAAGGATTTTAGGTAAGAGGTTTTAGTATTTAATTAAATACTGTTTCTTCGGGAGCTTTATTCAGTACTTCATTTGTTAATGACTTACTACAGTCAGGTAGGCAACATTTCTCTTATAACATCATTTTCCGGGGCACCTGGGTGGCTCAGTCTTTAAGCGTCTGCCTTCCGCTGGGATCATGATCCCAGGTTCCTGGAATCCAGCCCGGTGTCGGGCTCCCTGCTCAGCGGAAAGCCTGCTTCTCCCTCTCCCACTCCCCCTGCTTGTGTTCCCTCTCTCGCTCTCTCTGTCAAATAAATAAATAAAATCTTTAAAAAAATAACATCATTCTCCTATTAAACATTATTTCGTGCCTATGAAAAACACGCCGCTACTTAATGCTGTACCAATCTAATGTGGTAACGTACAGAAAAGCTTATGCTTTTTCTTGGTTCGGGCACTGTGTTTTGCAAAGCACTTTGGCACGTATTTATTATCTTACTTAATCTTCACAAAAGGTTTGGTAGGTGGACAGAATAGGGGCCATTATCCAGAATGAGCAAGAGGAAACTCAGAGACATTAAGTGACTTGTCTAGTCACACACCTTGGAGGAACTCACACTGAAACAGGATTCTAGCTACAGCCAGTCCCATTTCCTGTGTCTGCCACTCTCACCCGGCTCAACTTCACAAAATAAAGCTCTGCTATGTCCCTAAAGATGATATGTAAGGCTGCTAGGAAGTAGCAACAAGCAATAGATTGTAGGTAGCTAAAAGCGGGAAGCGGGGGGCGGGGGGAGGCGGTGCTGGCGAAAGGGCAAGGAAAGCACACTGTGCATGCGCAGATCGCTATTCGGGGCCCAGGACCCGGAGGAAGGTTGAGGAAAGAAGCGGAGCTCCTGGGCAAAGTCTTGTCGCCTACCTTCCGCTAACGCGCAAGCGCACTTCCTCAGGATGAAGGTCAGAAGAAAGGGGACGGGCCTCGGAGTCGCGCAGGCGCAGTTGTGTCCCGGATTGCCAAGATGTCGTTCCCCAAGTACGAGCCGTCGCGTCTGGCTACCCTACCCTCTACCCTCGACCCAGCCGAATACAACGTATCTCCCGAAGCCCGGAAGGCGCAAGCCGAGCGGTTGGCCATAAGATCCCGGCTTAAACGGGAGTATCTGCTTCAGTACAACGACCCCAGCCGCCAAGGGCTCATCGTGAGTCGTGGGCCGGCCGGGCGGGAATCGAGGGCCTGAGTCCGGGCGGTCCCCCATCCCCGGCCGGGCAGCCCAGACCGGCTAAGGGAGGCCACGCAGAGGGGCGGCCACCGTTCCGGATCAGTGTTTTAGACTTTGGCCCTCTTCCAGGCCGAGAGAGCAGGCCCACCCACTAGCCCTTTGCCTTGGGCGGAGAGCTTGGTGGTCAAGAGGACGGTCCTGAATTCACACCGGGCTGGGTTTGAGTCCCGGCTTGATCACTTCCCGCCTGGGTAATCTTGGGAAAATGACTCAACTCTGCTGGTTAGCCCCGATTTTCCTGTCTGAAAAACGGGGATAATACATGTTAGAATTAAATGAGATAAGGCACATGACTGGCCAACACAGTGCCTGGGCTGTAATGAGTGTTCAAATAACGTGTGTGTCATTTTTTAAAAAAGCAGTTTTTCACCTTTCAGTTCACAATTCATAGCAATACTGCTCTCTCCTGATGGGAATATAATGACTTTTTTGTTTATATCTTTTGAAGACCCGAGAACTGCAGCTAGTTGAAACTTTGTGGTCTTTGAAGTCAGAAGCCAAGGCAGAACATAATGGCAAACTAGATGACCTTAGTTTGCCTAACCCCTCTAAACGTTAGTTTTCTGATCCTCTTAAATGGGAAAGGTAGTCCATTCTTTATAGAATCATTGTAAGGTTAAATGAGATAGTTTGTATAACATTGCAGGCACTTAATACATAACCAGTAGATTCATAGCTATTATTATTTAGTGAGTGGGCTTTTCAATAATTTTCTGTACAAAAGCTGTTTAAATATGGTATCAAATATGATATTAAAAACAAAGCAACCAAAACTTTCCCGAGCAGTTGCATTGGTGTTCTGTAGGACTTTTTGGAAGTTAAGACAATTGAAGGAAGTTTACATTGTGCAGGCACTATCTAAACCCTTTCTGAATATTATTCAAATGTCACAAGTAGTCAAAGAGGCCCTGTTGTTATCCCCATTTTACAGATGAGAAGACGATATGGGAAAGACAAATAGGTCATAGAGTGATACACCCTTAGCAAGTGATGGAGCAGAATTTTAAACCTTGAACTGTGTAACCCAAAACATCTGCCTAACCAGTTGGCTTGATGTCAGAACCTGAGAAGAAAGTGTGGAGGGAGACATTTGTTATTTACATACACAGGGTTTGATGTGCCAGATGGCGGAAGTTTAAACTCCGGATTTTCTGTTTTCTAGTTCTGTGCCCTGGGACAGTTTCAATTTTGTCATGCAAGAGACAGTAATACCTGCCTCATTGGTGGTTCTATTAATTAAATGAGTGCTTGGCACTTAATCATTTAATGATCAATACATGGAAATTCTTTGCCTAATCTTTACCAATGATTGATTCAGTGAATAAGTAATTGCTTTTATAGGCCAGGCCCTGTTTTAGATGCTGAGGTGACTGTAGATTCCTGTTCTTGCAGAGCTTTCTTTCCAGTAGGGCAGACAAGTAATAAACAGGTTAAAAAACTAAATTGTTTAGCATGTTAGTGGCAAGGGATAAGAAAAATAAAGCAAGGAAGGGATAAAGGATGTGTGTTATGTAGTAGGAGCTGAAATTTTAGATAGCCCTAGGGAAGGCCTTCCTTGGAAGGTGACATGAAGGAAGTAAGGTGAGGGAGCTAGCCACACAACTCTCTGGGAAAGTAGCATTTTAGGTAGAGGGAACAGCAGATGTAGGGGTCTAAGGACCCCTACAGAAGTGTGTCTGGTTAGTTGTAGAAATACTGAAGAGACCATTGTGACTGAAGTGGAGAAATTTAGAGCAAAGTGGGAAGAGATGAGGTCAGAAAAGTACCTGGAATTAGATCAGACCAAGCTTTGTAGGTCGTTGTAAGGACTTTTACTGAGTACGTAATCTGCCCTTACATTTTAACATATCTCTGGTTGCTTAGTTGAAAATACATTATGAAGGAGAGCAAGGAGACTATTTAGGAGGCTTTTGAGGTAATCTATCAGGATTTTGACAGTGGAGATGGTAAGAAGTGGTGAGTTCTGAGTATATATTGAAAGTAAAACCAACCAGATTTGCTAGCAGATTGGATGTGAGGTGTAAGAGAAGGGTCAAGGATGATTCCAAGGTTTTTTGACCTAAGTGATCAGAAGAATGAAGTTGCTTTTTACCAAGACGGAGAAGAATGTATTCCATTCCAGGGAGTGGAATATTGGGAAATCAGTTTGAGATACATCACATTTGACATTCTTGTTAGACAACATGACAGTGTTGAGCAGATAGTTGGACATTATGTCTGGAGTTCAGGGTAGAGGTCTGGGAAGGTATAATTTTGGGAGTCATTGGCCTATAGATGGGATATTTAAAAGTATGTGACTGGAGGAGATAAGATCATCAAGAGAATGAATATAGATAGAGAAGACCATTGAAGTCTAAGCTCCAATATTAAGAGATTGGAGAGATAAGGAAGAAGAGAGCAAAAGAGACCAAGAGGGAATGGCCATAGAGTTAGGAAGAAAACCAGGCAGGTGTGTGCCCTGAAAGCCAAAAGAAGAAACAATTTCAAGGAGTGTTCACCATGGCAGATGCTGCTGATGGTTCTTTGGACATGGAGTGGTGTCCAAGAAGGAGAACTGTCTCCCATGGAGTGTGTTTTGGAACCTCTCTTAACAGCAGTACAGGTTCAATGAACTATGGCCATGGGACTGTTGATATCTTTATCAAATGAAATGACTGTTTCTGGAAGACCGATCTGGCAGATAAACGTAGAGAGGTGACTGGTAGATTGAGAATTCTGTCCTGGGAGAATTCAAATATGTTAATAGCAGAAGGGATAGATAAAGAATAGATGTATTTATCCTTTCAGGTATTGAACTCAGACATCCCCATAAACCTATTATATCTTGTGTCTTCACCTTTACTGTTTTCTGCAAACAGTTCGGTTTAAAATGGATCTGTGGAAGATCCAGTTTAATTATTTTAATCCTATCCATCATGACTTCTTGGTGGTGTATAGGACCTTGAATGTTCTCCTTTGGTATTAAAGTTTTAAAGCTGATTTCATCTGCTTATTTTTAATCTGCGTATCAGTTAATTAGAGCAAATAATTTTATAAAATCATTTGGGGATTTAGCTAATTAAATTTAATTATGTGTTTGGGGCAGATTTGCTGTCTTACATAGTTGTGCTAGTATAAGTATATTAAAATGGACAATATTTTTTCTTAACCAAGACAGTCTGATTATTTTTCTTTAACAACCCTGTCCTCACTACAAATTATTTTAATAGTGTAAAATGTAATAATTTTGCTTATAAAATATCAGCCAAGTCAGCTTAAAAATCTTAAAGTTCAGAGTTGGCCTACTTTAGTCTTCACCTTCCTGCAATTTATTTGAAGCCTGGAAAGACAGAGCAGGGTCAGGGGGTAGCATTAGAAAGGGTCCTGGAAACAAAGTACAAAGCATGATAGAGCATATGAAATCTGTCCTCATTGGGAATACTGTGGTTTAGTTGGTCACAATTCAAGAAAGACAATGAAGCTACAAAACAATCCAGAAAAGAAAAAAAATTATCAAAGAGAAAAAGTGGCTTCTCTGGTGGATTAAAAAGATTAGGTTTCTTAAATCTTAAGTAAATGGAAAGCTGAGGGGTGATACAAGAATCTTTTAAATTCTGAAGGACTTGAACAGGATAGGAACATCAGAGAGTTACTCAACAAATACTAGAAATGAAAGATCTTCCCTGAAGCAATACTCAGGGTGTACCCTTAACTATGGTGGAGCACAAAAGGCATCTCTTCTGCTCCCCCACAAAAGTTTTGATGAGATTGTTTCAGTGTGGTTAAGTTCCTATAACTTTTTGTTTTCCTGAATTTTAGGAAGATCCTGCCTTGATTCGTTGGACCTATGCAAGATCAGCAAACATCTATCCCAATTTCAGACCCACTCCCAAGACCTCGCTCTTAGGAGCTCTGTTCGGAATTGGGCCCCTCTTCTTCTGGTTTTATGTTTTCAAAACTGACAGAGTAAGTACCTGATGTGTTTCTATGTGATAGGTTCCTCTGTGCTGGATGCAGGTCTTTCTCTTGGCATTTGCTACCAGTGCTCATCCCACCTTGGTCCTCTACTCTTCCTTCAGTTTCTCTCTCCTTTTATCTTTATTCCTTTCCAGCAGGAATTAAAACAGAAAGTTTCAATTACATGTTTGGTTTTATTGCTTTATCGTTTCAACTCATATTGAAATATACTTTGCTAAAAATCACAATAGTTTCTGAGTCTTTCAAATTTAATTTAATGGCCGCTCTAGAATTTAAAATAATAAGTTGGTCAGTTTAAAGTTCTAAGGCTTGAACTTAGACTGAAAGAGTTTTCCCGGTGTGTTTTAGGTGATGTAAAGGAATTGTGCTGTGAGTATTAAGCAAGAGACTACAGAAGTAACTTTAAAAAGTTAACACTAAGGGCTCCTGGGTGGCTCAGTCGGTTGGGTGTCGGACTCTGGGTTTCGGCTCAGGTCATGAGCACAGGGTTGTGAGATTGAGTCCCACATCTGGCTCCACGCTGGGCCGGAGCCGCCTCAAGATTCTCCCCCTCTTCCTCTGCCTCTCCCCCGCATGCGTGTGCATTCTCTCAAAAAAATTAATACAGAAGTTAAACTTTCCTATTTTGATTTACCTTTAAATATTATCTTTGCAAACCTTTATATTTAGCTTTCTTAGTTCATTTTTTTTAAAAAGATGTTTATTTGGGTTAAGTATTAGCAGAATACATAAATCATTTAGTGTGTTCCCTGTTTATATGAATTCTAGTTATGCTGGTCACATTTTGTGGGTTAATGTTAAAACTTTGTAATATGCTAACAGTAGGAAAGCAAAAGCAGCCTGTGGTGGGAATCTGCCATCAGAGGCCATATGGTCACAGAGAAACCCCATTTATCTTTGACACTAGGCCACCCTGGTACTAGACCCTCAGCAGGCCTTGTGTTGCCATCTAGTCTGGAGCCCACTCATCTAGCTCTGTTTTAAACTGGCCAATCCACTCTCCTGTTAGAGCTTCTGTATTTTGATTGTCTGATAAATTACCTGCTTAACAAAAAGATAGGCCACACTTAATCCAGAAGGTGTTTGCATTTTGCTTTTGACATAACTTTTTAGTGGGGTAATATAATTCTTCCAACATGTGCATAAGATGTTTTTAAATAGGAGTGTTTTCTCATTGTCCCTTATTTCTTCAGACTGCTACTTCCTCACACGTACTCTGTAGGCTTTAGACAATGGGGGATTGGAATTGGGTTTGGAGTATTTCAGTCCTGTTTTTCAGATTGTACCATGGGTTATGACAAAATACATTGTTTTCCAGTACCTTTTTTGTTTGTATATTTTGCAAAATGGTCACCACAGTAAATCTTAGTTAACATCTGTTAACATCGTTACAAAAGACAATCTTTTTTCTTGTAATGAGAACTTAAGATTAATTCTCTTAGCAACATTCAAATATTCCATATGGTGTTACTAACTATAGTCACCATGTTTACATTACATCCCCATGACTTATTTATTTTGTAATTGGAAATTTGTACCTTTTGACCCCCTTCACCCATTTTGCCCACCACCCACCCCCTGCCTGTGTCAGCTACCAGTCTATTCTCTGTTATCTAGAAGATTGTACTTAAGAAATGGCACAATTTCATTCCTTTTTTTTTTTAATGGCTGAATAGTGTTCCATTGTATACATATACCCTGTCTTTATCCACTCATCCATAGACGGACACAGGTTTTTCTGTATCTTGGCTATTGTAAATAATGTTGCAATGAACATGGGTCAGAAATGTGTTGTTTCTAATGAAGCTTTTTTTTTTCCTTTTTGTTTTGTTTTGTTTTTTTGTTTTTTGTTTCTTCTATCTGCAGGATAGGAAAGAAAAACTTATCCGGGAAGGAAAATTGGATCGAACATTGAACATTTCATATTAAGTCTGGCACCAAGAAGCAACAGTGACTCCCCTGGGCTCCAGATCTTTATATTATTGTTTAAATAAAGCTTCTATTAATCATTAAATACTTTCTCTTAATATTACCTTGATTCAACAAACATTTGCTGGATAATATAATGTAAGAGTTCACAGTTTCATGAAGAAACAGATTCATGTTCATTCATTTAGTCATTCAACAAATGAGCATCTACTATGAGCCAGGTACTGTGCTCTGTGCCCAGAATACAGCAGTCAATAAAACAAACTTAGGCCCTGTACTTAAGGAGTACACACTCTGACAACAGTTTATTCAGTGATTGTTATTTGTGAGCTCATATCTAGTACTACTTAATACCTAAACTTTTGTCTGGCTCCAGCCCCAGTGGAAAATGCAACAGAACAGTAACAACAGTGTGGTAAAAAAAAGAATAGGGATTCAGGAAAGTGATGGAGAAGCAATTCTGTCTAGGGAGATGGCATTGATCTAGGCCCTGAAGATCACAGGGCTAACAGGCAAAATGGAAGCATGAGAAGGCAGGGTGTGTTGGGTATGGTGCGATACGGGCCACTGGGGTGAGAAGACAGAGGAGGCCACATTGAACGGAAGTAAAATGGTTTAGCACATGGGCTTTGGAGGTTAAATTGGGATCAGAATCCTAGCTCAAGCTTAACAGTTGGAATACAAGGCCTCCTGTTTCCCCATCTCTGCCTACTTCCTTATAAGGTCATGAAGATGAAAATGAGATAACAGTATTGCTCAATAAAATAAAGCTACGTGCTTTATGGTTCAGTCTCGAAACAGTAGGCAGAGTAAGGTGCTATAGGGAGAACATGCTTTTCAGGGCTGATTTACATTATTATGTTGGTTTTAACTTTCAGAACATACTCAAAAGTTTTCTCTTGTTCTTGTATGAGTCTGGTATACCCTGAAACTCAGAGCCTGAGAGACAAGCTTGTGTGCAGGTAGTTTATATTAGGGAGTGATCTGAAAGAACAAGTGGCAGACTGGTAAGAGTGAAACAGGGCTAGAGGGACCGCCCATCAAGTGTGTGCTATTGGCCTGTTGCCTCAGAGCAGCGGGCTCAATTCCACTAGGGACCATCTGAGGAGCCCTGTGGAATGTACACAATATTCCCTGCAGACAAGAAAAAGCAAGTATCAACTAGCTCCTCCCCCAGTTGGTCATGAGTTGTCCAACGCAGTTAACTCTTTCACTTCCAGGTATGGGCGAGCCTCAGAATGGCTGAGGGTTCTTAGGGGCTTCTCACGTGGAAGGGGAAGGAAGCTGAGGGCAGAAAGTAGGTGATGTGCTGTACAGCTGAGGTGGCATATTGTCAGGTCACACCTGCAGGAGCTCAGAGCTGCAGCAGCAATTGGGGTAAAAAGATTGGGGCCAAGAGGAAGCGATACAGGCTCAAGAGGTAGACGATTTCCTCATCTGCTCCATGTTCTGCTTGGATCTGTGCACACGTTAATCTGCGACGTCATTTGGGGAGGTGACTAGGTACAATCTCAGTATAGGAGGGTTAGTGGAACAAGCTTCAGTCCCACACTGTTAAAACTGGTCTGAAGCTGTAACTGAGATTGATCATTTTGCCCCACCACACTTTCTAAGTTTTCCTTCCTTGGCCATCACTTTAGAAGGTCTAGAATGCTTGCCTGATGAAATCACCAGGACCTTTATCTTCAAGGCCGGAACCCTAGTTACTCTTGTATCGTTAGGTCTTTGTTGCAGCAATTGCCTATTTACATTCATCACCGGACATGGAAGCACCAAGAAGCAACAGTGACTCCCCTGGGCTCCAGATATATCCCTTTAGGCCCCCATTCTGTAGTAGCAACCCTAGGTCCTTGTAATGAAGGTCATTTACTGCTGCTAATATGGAAACTTTTTTTTTTTTTTGGTCTACTGTTTCCCAGGCATAAGAAGCCCAAAATGACCAGGAGGTAATCACAGCTTCAGATTAAAGTGTAATCCTCTGACATTGTGATTTATAGTAAGAAATATATATTTAGTCTTTGTCCTTGTTTCTGGCACAGAGCTCCTAAAACCCTCAGGATTTCCTAAGTGATAAGATAGAGGTGTCTTTTGTTATATTACTGAGCTAAGTTTTGGACCACACTTAAGCTGGGGCTGGTTGCCAAGAGAGCCAAATGTGATTAGAGGTTGGAACTGTTAGTCCCACTCCCTGACCTTGCATTTGTATCCCTGTTCTCCCACTACTTACTGGTGAAGTAACCTGGAATGTATTTAAGTTCTCTGTGACTCAGTTTTCTTATCTTTAAAATACATATACTAGTAATACATTGTTACTAGATGGTTATTTATTTATTGTTATTTATTTATTGTTATTTATTGTTATTCTTAACTTTTTGAGGAATCTTCATACTGTTTTCCACAAGTGGTTGTACCAGTTTGCCTTCCTACCAACAGTGCACAAGAGTTCCTTTTTCTCCACATCCTCACCAATACCTGTTGTTTCTTGTGGAGTTTCTCCATTCGGACAGGTGTGAGGTGATATCTCATTGTACTTTTGATATGCATTTCCCTGATGATGAGTGATGTTGAGCATCTTTTCATGTGTCTTTTGGCCATCTGGATGTCTGAGTTCTTTGGATATGTCTGTTCATGTCTTCTGCCCATGTTTTAATTGGGTTATTTCGTTTTTGGGGTTGAGTTGTATAAGTTCTTTATATACATTGGATACTAACCCTTTATCGGATATGTCATTTGTAAATATCTTCTCCCATTCCATAGGTTGCCTTTTAGTTTTGTTGACTGTAAAACATTTTTGTTAACATTGAGAATTTATTGAGCAATATGTTCTTAAGAGTTTAATCAATTTCTAAAGATTTTTTTATTACCACAAACAATGCCCCAAATCACACCCAGAAGTGGTCTGGTGAGAATACGAATTACCATGTCATCTGAGTGCTTGATGTTACCATGTGTCTGACTGTTACTGCTGGCCCTGAGCACTGGGCACAGGAGCCTACATTGGTATTGCTGTCTCTGTTGGCCCAAAAGCTCAAGCTTATAACAACCAAACCCCAGAGAGAGTTCCTTGAGGTCCCCATATCTTCCCATCACTTGCTCCTGAGTTCAGGAGCATATGATTGGCTGTGCCTGACTTCTATCTGCAGGGAAGGCTGAAAAAGCAAGCATATGGCATGTTCAGCTCTAAAGTATGAGGCAGATAAAGAATTCCCAAACATAAGAAAGTGGTTCAAATGTTGAGCATCCAAAAATGACAAGGAACCAGAATCAGATCTTAAGGCCCTTATCACAATTAAGGAGTTTAGACTTCATCTTGATGGCAATGGGAGCCACTGAAGGTATTAGGCAGGAGTAACCGGATGGGATTTGCATTCCTGGAAGATCATTCTGGATCCTGGAGGAGGAGCTCAGGGCAAGAAAGGCTAGAGGATGACCAGTAATCAGGCTGTTGTAAGACTTCAGGCAAGAAATGATTTTCAATTTTGAGACAGCCCTCTATGCAGAACAAAGCAGTCCCTGCTAATCCTAGGATGACTCATTTGGATGTGAACGTGTCGAAAGCTTTATGAAAGTCTAAATATATTATCTCTATTAGTTCCCCTTTTATGCACATGCATGAGGAGCCAGTCTTCTTAATAATTCCTTATCCATGTATGACATCCCTTCCGCTCTCTGGGACAATATTGCTTCTGTAACAGACTGGTTTGTTTAAGTACTATGTCTTTTCACCCTTTATTATGGATCCTGCCTGGAGAAAAAGATGACATTCATGCTCTGATCAAAATCCCACTGGGTTCATTCCCTGATTTATTTTCCATTTTATTTTTTCTCATTCTTGATAGCACTTGACACAGTCTTCTCATAACTTTGGGGGAGATACAGAGTACTGGTTATTTCTCCATTCTTCAGGATCTTTAATGGAGTATTTGAAAAGATGAGAAATCTGTATGAGAAACTATCGTTATCAAATATGCGTGATTTAAAAATATGGACAGCACCTTAAAATTAGCTCTAAATATATTCAAAGACTGAATTTCAAAGCTTCTGCTGCTACTTTCTACCATTTTGTGAACACACAGAATTTTATCATGTTTCTAGGAGAGGATCCATGTGCACCTCTGACTGTAATGCTTCCACTTGTTTCCTCGCTGGCTGCCTTGTTTACTGCCATTTCCCTAGCTGAGATAGAGACCCCTTCTCTTGATACTGTGACCTGGAGGGATATTGAACTAAGTCATCCACCTGGAGACCCTTCAACATCCCAAGAAAGTGCAGTGTGCATCGATCTCATTGCCAAACTTCAGGATTTAAAAGTTTAAAGTCAAGCTGAAAGTCTGACATCTGATCTCTGAACGTTGCTGGTGAAACAGATATCTGAGATTTCTGCAGCAAACTTACAATTAGAATTCAAGTTCTTTTCCTCCATAATCACAAGGAGTATCACCTGATCAGTTTTGAGTCAATTCTTTACTATCACCAATTGCATTTAATTCATTCCTCTCTTATTTAATAATTAGGCTCTAAAAATACTGGGGGTAGGGCGCCTGGGTGGCTCAGATGGTTAAGCGTCTGCCTTCGGTTCAGGTCATGATCCCAGGTCCTGGGATCGAGTCCTGAGTCGGGCTCCCTGCTCCTTGGGATCCTGCTTCTCCCTCTGCCTCTCTCTCTCTCTCTGTCTCTCATGAATAAATAAATAAAAATCTTTAAAAAAAATAAACAAAAATATTGGGGGTGGGAGTGGGGAAAGGAGGGAACTGGCTGAGGCTGCTCCAGAAATCAATATAGGAAGGACTCAGGGGTTGCAATCTTTATGAAATTGTTGTGAGTAGGAGGACAAGGTGTAGACTCTTGAAACTGCATTTGCATGGTTAAGCATATTTTTTTCTACTTACATTATGTTTCATAATTAAAAACATGAAGTTTGCTAGAGAGGGTTTTATTTATGCTTTATGTAGGATGGAGACAGCATCAAAGAGTTACTACTTTTTATATGAAGTGGCTTGGGTGAGGGTAGATGGAGATAAGGGTGGTCAATTACCCTGAAGCCATCTATTAGAGGCTGGATAGACAGCTTCTCCTCCAAAATCATGCTCTGCAGAAGTGTTTGGTCCTATCAGGGTATTTGGGAGGAAACACCAATGCAGTCTGCAAGGGGAGTGAGCTGCTGTTGGTCTGCAGGTACTGGAAATTGAATTCTAGGACGCTGGCTGTCAGGTCTCCTGCACTGATCAAACACTTACTGAGCCCCGGCCATGTACTAAGCACTGAGGATGCTTCTGTGAAAAAGATACAGCTCCTTCTTGGAGGAACGCACATTGGAGAAAAACAATTATAGCAGCCAGCACTTAATTAAACTTTTACTTGTATTCTAGGCACTAAACTAAAGTAAGGGCTTTACACATCTTACAACATACCATAAAAAGCCCCATTATGCAAAGGAAATTTAGGGAGGTTAAATAATTTGCTTGAGTCCTCAGCTAATAGCAGCTGAGTCGGAACTTAAATCTGGGCAGGCTGACTCCAGAGGACACATCTTTAACCATTCTTTCAATGGGATGAAGACTGATGCTGTGTCGAGTTGGGTACTGAGAAAGAATGGGAGGGTCTGGAGGGTTTAAGACGTGGTACTTTCTAGAGTAGGGCCGGCCACTTTCACTTTTAGATTTTCTAGCATGTTCACGGGTATACAGGATGTCAGAGCCAGAAAAATCTTTGAAGATCTGCCAGTCTCACAGCCTAATTCTATAGGAAAGGTTTGGGGAGGAGAAATGACTTGTCCTATTCTTCAAGAAGTCCTGCTAATTTGCGGATTAGGAGTCTAGGTTTTGATTAAGAACAATGGCTCTGATTGTCCATGTCACCTGTTTGTGATTAAAAATGAGACTTGGGATAATTGAGACAACTGCTCACCAACCTCCTTACCTCATATATACAGAAGACTCAAAAAGCCATTTTAATAAGGATGTATTTGGAGAAATCAGGCAGATGTTTGGAGCATTTCCTGTGTAAAGCAAGAATTCACAGATTTGTCTCTTGGGGCTATGAGAGTGAAGATGTTAGATTCAAACCCAACACCTGCCATACTATTCTTGCTGGATTCCCACAGGAACATATCCCTGGCGGGCACCAGCTTGCCCACCAGCACCCACTACCCCTCCTTTACTTCTGATAGAACCCCAATTTGTTCAGGAGGTTGGTGGAAGTCCCTTTATCTTAGGCAGGGTAGGCATGACCCCAGTCCGAAGGAATGAATCTGGGATTGGTCTAAGGATGGGCATGGGACCCAGTTCTGAGCATAAGACATCAAGAGAATCTGGCAAGGAGAGCTTCCCTTCCTGAATAAAAAGATATTCCCCAAGGAGAAATTCTTTCTGTCCCTTCTTGCTTTTGCTTTCTTCTCTTCTTCTAAGAACATGGCTATAAGGCCTGGAAATGAAATCAAGATAAAACAATTTACCAAAAATTGTGGAGCAGAACACCAGAATGAACTTGGATCCAGGATCATTTCGTGTCCTGACCTGCCAACCTCAGACTTCTTTTATGAGATAAAGTCGTAGTTGTTAAGCTAATGTTAGATTTTCAGTTTTATAATTTGATACCATGTCTTTTTATTAAGAGAAGTCATATCATAAAATATACCTGTCCTTCAGATTTTAATTTTATTCATAGGATCCAAAATAAAGGCAGTAGGGCGCCTGGGTGCTTCAGTTGGTTAAGCGACTGCCTTCGGCTCAGGTCATGATCCTGGAGTCCCAGGATCGAGTCCCGCATCGGGCTCCCTGCTCGCCAGGGAATCTGCTTCTCCCTCTGACCCTCCCCCTCTCATGTGCTCTCTCTCTCTCTCAAATAAATAAATAAAATCTTTAAAAAAAAAAAAACAAAGACAATAAATGCTCGTGAGTGAGCAAAACTGCTCTATTTGTTAAATTTCTCTTCCAGGGAATGTATAGCATTGCATACACTTGGTTTTTACGAGGTATCACTGCTAATAGTGCTGTGGTGAGTTGTGTCGAAGCTTCTGACATAATATTAGGTTTATTTATTTATTAAATCTGTTTATTTGTTTTTTTAAACGATTTATTTATTTATTTTAGAGAAAGACTGCGCAAGCAGGGGGAGGGGCAGAGACGGAGAAAGAGGGAGAGAAGCAGACTCCCCGCTGAGCACAGAGCCTTACACAGGACCAGGGCTCGATCTCCCTACCAGAGATCAAGAGTCCCATGCTTTTCCAACCGAGCCAGCCAAGCACCCCATAATTTTAGATTTAAAAAACTGAGAGTAGGCTAATTAGAGCCCCAAAGGCCCACATGATGAGGCAAGATTCCTCCAGGAAAAGCTCTGTAGCTAGTCATATGCAAACTACTTATATCAAACTATAGACTCTGTCTTAATTTTCACATTAATTGAGCTATTATGCACTGTTGAGATCTTAAATTGAGCTTTAATATCATTTTCTTGTTTTAAGACCTAAAAGATGATGAAAAAGAATCCTTCTAAATTTTCTACACTTTGGGCTTCTGTTACTTATTGCATGAGAATCACCAGCTAAATGCTTGTTTATTTAGCAACAAGGACCTTGGCTTATTCATTCCAGTGTCACCTGCAGGAAGTGGCACAATAGCCTCACTGAGGCAGGAATGAATAAGTATTCACTGAGTCACAATAGCAGCAATAAACAATAACAATAATAATAGCTAATATTTCCCTCAGCTAACTATGTACCAAAACCAGCGTGGGTGCCTTCAATGCCTGGTTTTATTTCACCCCCACCAAATCCCTGTGAAATAAATCATTTCCCTCTTTCAAATGTGGAAGGTGGGCCATAGAGAGGTTAAGTCACTTGCTCAAACTTATTCAGCTATGAAAGCACAGTCTCAATTCCAGAGCCTTGGATTCCTTATGAAATATCTACGTTTTACAGCTGAGGAAACAGAGGCTCAGGGAAGTTAAGTAACTTGCTCAGGGCCACACAGCTAATAAGTGGTAGTACCTGGATTTGAACCCAGGCAGTCTGTTCTCTTAACTATGCACTACACTGATTCACAAAAGGATAAACTTTGGGCATACCTCAGATTTGTGATACAATTACATAAAGTTGACTATATGAAATTGAAGGCTAGTTGACCACTAAATGTAATGAAGAAGTTTAAATGTCAGCTCTCAAGCCTTTTTTAAATTATGATTTTAGTAGTAAGATATCTTTCCAAGATAGAACTTACTTCAAATCCATAGTGATAACTCGTTCACCACTCTGGAAAATCATAATACAGAAACTGCACATTCATTTCTAACTTATAAAGAATTTACATTTAGGCCTTAGGTTTCCTAACTCCTCTCCTCTTTCCCACACTCTCCCTGTGCCCCCCCTGGGCACCGAATCTCCCTCTATTGTTTCTAAGGTAGTTTCCAAAACAGTGGTTCTCAGCCTTGCCTGTGCACTGGAATAACTTGAGGAGTTTAAAAAACAAAAACAAACAAAACAAAACAAAACCCCTCTCATTTGGGGCAAGAATATGCAATTGGAAAAAGACAAGTCTCTTCAACAAATGGTGTTGGGAAAAATGGACAGCTACACGCAGAGAATGAAACTGTACCACTTTCTTACACCATACACAAAAATAAATTCAGAAGGGATGAAGGACCTAAATGTGAGACAGGAAACATCAAAATCCTAAGGGAGAACACAGGCAGAAACCTCTTTGACCTCAACCGTAGCAACTTCTTGCTAGACACGTCTCCAGAGGCAACGGAAACAAAAGCTACAATGAACTATTGGGACTTCATCAAGATAAAAAGTTTCTGCACAACAAAGGAAACAATCAACAAAATTAAAAGCAAGCTACAGAATGGGAGAAGATATCTGCAAATACCATATCAGATAAAGGGTTAGTATCCAAAGTATATAAAGAACTTACCAAACTCAACACCGAAAAAATTAATCTAGTTAAGAAATGGGCAGAAGACATGAAACAGACATTTTTCACAGAAGATGTCCAGACGGCTAACAGACACATGAAAAGATGCTCAGCATCACTCATCAGCAGGGAAACTACAATGAGGTATTACCTCACACCTGTCAGAATGGAGAAAATCAAAAACACAAGAAACAACAGGTGTTGGTGAGTATGTGGAGAAAAAGGAACCCTTATGCACAGCTGGTGGGAATGTAAGCTGGTGAAACAACTGTGGAAAGCAGTACGGAGGTTCCTCAAAAAGTTAAAAATAGAACTACCCTATGAGGTGCCTGGGTGGCTCAGTTGTTAAGCGTCTGCCTTTGGCTCAGGTCAAGATCCCAGGGTCCTGGGATCAAGCCCTGAATCGGGCTTCCTGCTCAGCGGGAAGCCTGCTTCTCCCTCTCTCATTCCCCCTGCTTGTGTCCCCTCTCTTGATGTCTCTCTCTCTCTCTGTCAAATAAATAAATAAAATCTTAAAAAAAATAGAACAACACTATGATCTAGTAATTGCACTACTGGGTATTTACCCAAAGAATATGAAAACACTAATTTGAAAGGATACATGCACCCCTATGTTTACAGCAGCATTATTTACAACAGCCAAGATATGGGAGCAACCCAAGTGTCCATTCATAGATGAATGGATAAAGAAGAGGGAAATTAGCCTTAAGAAAGAACAAAGTCTGGCCATTTGTGACGATGTGGCGGGAGCTAGAGCGTATAATGCTAAGTGAAATAAATCAGTCAGAGAAAGACAAATGCCATGTGATTTCACACCTTTATGGAATTCAAGAAACATAACAAGTGAACAAATGGGGGGAAAAAAAGCACAAACCAAAAAACAGACTCTTAACTACAGAGAACATCAGAGGGTTACCTGAGGGAAGGTGGATGGGGGATGGGTGAAACAGGTGAAGGGGATTAAAGAGTACACTTATCATGATGAGCCCTGGAGTAATGCACAGAATTGCTGAATCACTTTATTGTGCACCTGAAACTAAGACAACACTGTATGTTAACTATATCGGAATTAAAATAAAAAACTTTAAAAAAAAAGAACTTAAAATTCATTTGGGCTCTATTCCCAGCATTTCTAATTCAGTTGATCTGAGGCATACCCCAGACACTTGGAGTTTTGGAAGCCAGGAGATGGAAGGTACGGCTGAAGTTGAGAACCACTGTGGTTGCAGCAGCATTTCTCAACCTTGGCTCTATTGACATCCAGTGTTGGCTAATTCTTTGCTGTGGGAGACTGCCCTGTGTGCTATAGAATGCTTAAGAGGGTCCCTGACCTTTATCTGCTAGATGCCAGTAGCAACTTTCCCAGCTGTGACAACCAAAAATGTCTCTAGACTTGATCAGATGTCTCGGGGGAGGCACAAAATCGCCCCTATTGAGAACCATTGCTCTAGAGCCATTGCTACTGTCCAAGCTGTGAGAGAAGTCTCTCAAAGAGAAAAAGGAGAAGGGTGGCTTCTATTGCACCCTCTCAGACAGGAAAATATGTAATGATGCCAAGGGGATCTGCTAGAAAACCCTCTTGTCATTGGAGGAAACCTAATCAGGGTGCCTTTCTTTCTTTCTTTCTTTTTTTTTTTTTAAGAATTTTTATTTCTCAGGAAAGAGATGGTATATCTCTTCAGGAGCATGGTAGAGGAAGGTATCTTCGAGAATAGGGAATTAAGGAAAGGGTACAGATCTTTCTTGCTGATCTGAAGCACAATGGAAGGAAACTAAATCTTTTTTTTAATTAGCGTGAACAGCCTGGCTGGATGAAATATTGTCTCTTGCTGAGGAGCTGCTGCCAACAAGATAAAGTGGAGGAAATAAAGCAAGGACTGGGAGTGAATGGATGTAAATGCTGAATGTTTCCTCAGCTCCGGGAAGGCTTGGTCACCAAACTGATGATGGAGTGAACAGAAATGGATGAGAATCTAGGTACGTGGGTAAGAGCAGAGTTAGAGGAGGTTGTTCTGGAAAGGTTGGAGTTTGGCAATAAACTATTTGAGTGGTCGTCTTAGTTTGGGTCATCTGAGAGAAGAGCCCAGAAAGCACTACAGGAGAGTGGGGAAGGGAGGGAAGTTAATCATAAGTGCATTATTGGACATCGCCACCAGGGGCTGTGGAGCTTCATCCTTCTGGAAGTTGCAGGGGGCCAGGGCCAAACACAAGCCCCAGAGGTGTGGGGCCAGAGGGCTGGCGTGTTTATCCAGGAATTCCTGTGAGTCACTGGCTGAGGGCTATGTCCAGGGCTATTCAATCCCAGCACTTTCGCTGGCTTCTGGTTTGGGCCTTGGGCAGGCTTGCGGGTGTGGTGCAGGCAACTGGATTTGGCTGGTCAGCATCGGATGGTGCTTGCTGGTGGGAGATGGGCGGGCCACTAGCAATTTCCTGTTATACTGGCCAGTTTCAACATTTGTTTAAAGGTGTTGACTGCTTTGCTAGTTAACAATGTTCCATTTTTAATAAAGATTTCTTTATATTAAGGAACATTAGGAAGGCACACCAGCCTCTGTCACCACCTGTTCGAGACCATGAAATACCACCACCAGAAGCCTACCAGTCATCTTGGCCCTGTCCTCAACTCCTCCTCCCCTCACCCCTTGCATACAGATCACTAACAAGGGCTTTCAGGTCTACTCCAAAACTGTCAGGAATTTACCCACTTCTGTCTCTGCTGCCACCTCATTAGTCCAGGGCAATGCAGGCTTTTGCCAGGACTATGGCAATGGCCTGTTCCTGGCTCCTGGGCTCCACACACTCGGTTTTCTTCCAGTTCCTTGAACCTACAAAGCTGTTTTGTTTTGTTGTAATACTCCTCCTTTGCACTATATCCCAGCCCAACCCTACCCTTCCGATGACGTGCTTCTTCTTGTCTTTTAGGTCTGGCCATCACTTCTTCATTGAAGATCTTCTTCTCTAAAGAATGATCTCCCCTTCTCATATGCTATTCCCCTCTCAGTCCCTGTTTGTTTTGTGTTGGCATGTTTCACAATTTGTGATTATTTTGTTTGTTTATTTCATCAGTCTCCCTCTTCAGAATGTAACCTCCATAAGGGTGAGAACTGTATCTATCTCCTGGACCACCATACCCCACACAGGGTTGCCAGTTTTAGCGAATAAAACTACAGGCTTCTGTGTCCGTACTTGTACTAAATTATTCAGGGTTTATCTGAAATTCAAATTTACCTGGGCATCTTGTGTTTTATTTGGCGACCCTAGTTCCTAGGCCCTGATACATAGTTGACTCTCATTACATGTTGTTAAATAAAAACTTGATAGCGACATATCAAAATTGCTCCTAAGGCAACAAAGTGGGGGTGTGTGTGCTAAATCTACAGAACTAGAGTAGTGAAAAACACACTTACCATTCTTTTCTGTTCTGATTTGCCTGTCTACTCTCTCCAAGAGAACCTAATCAGCTGACCCCCGAAATCTTGGACAGCCCAGTCGGCTGGGAGGGATGCCGGCCACGGGAGGGGAGCTGTTAGGAACAGCGTTTATGCACCGTGTGCTGCCTCAGTTTTGCTTGGCTCTGTGCTGTGCTGGGACATTAATCTTCTTTGGCCCTGATCTCCCCAGACTGTGAGCTTGATAAGGGAGGGGAGAGATGACTTCTTCCTTCTCAATCATTCACCCCCAGCGTCTCACTCTGTAGACAGCACATAGCAAGGACTCACTGAATGTTTGCCGAATGGACTGATAAATGAGTGAAGAGTAGGGGGGCTAACTACTCTGGTTTGACCAGGCCTGAGGGTTTCCTGAGATGTGGGGCTTTCAGTAGGGAAATCAGGGCAGTTGGTCCCCTCAGTGAATGATGCTCACTCTTAGTGGCTGGACTTCTTGTCCATAATCATCTATATTGGCTGCTACATGACTATCACGATCAGACGGCCTGCTGGCCTGGCTGCCCATCTATTTTAGGATGATGCTGGATGTTTGGAGCTCTGCTGAACCGTTGTGATTCCCTATGCCTAGGACCTTGGCCTTGGCTTCAACCTCAGTTCATGGTCCTTCCTTGTGGCTTGGTCTTGTGGTCTGTGGTAAACACCCTGGATTCGCACTCCTAGAATAAAAGCATGCAGGCTAAAGTCATGTGAAGGGCTCTTGATCTTGAGCTAATTTCATGGACCCCCAGTCCTGGCCACTATAGGTATTCTTCATCAAGACCTGATTATGACCAATTGCTACTTCCACAGAACACCAGTCAAGTGTTTATTGAGTAATTAAGCTGACATAGAACTTTTCAAATACATTTCTACAAATGTCTGAGTTACTTGCCTGTGAAAAAAATGAGTTCTCACTTTAACCAACCCCTCCGTCACACTGCCAGAGGGCAGGATTCTAAACAAAACCACACAAATCCATTTTCAATTATGGCAGCAATGCTCCAGTCTCAGTTAGGTCCTGCTGGTTTTCTGGAATTGGGGGTGAAGTGGCTCTTGAGAGGTTCCCAGCACTTATAGTAGTTCTCATCCAAACAATTAGAGGTCTTGAGCCCCCACTTGGTGACGGCCATACTTAGAGAGGACTCAAACATAAATGCCTGTAGGAGATGAGGAGGGGGACAAGAAAGAATAAGTGAAGTGGATAATAAAACATATCTAATTCGATGTCAAGAGAAAAGATGTAGGTAGGCAGAATCTTTGAATAAGAAGTTATGTGTGCTAACACGGTGAGGACAGCAGGCTCACACCTCAGGTTCTGGCTCTGGCCCCACCACGTAGAAGCAAGTGAGACTCGGTGCAAGGCTCTTAACTTCTCTGAGCTCCACGTTTCATTCTATAAAATGGAATTGGGCACGTAAGCCTCACATTGCCCTTATCGTTATGGAGCTAAATTTGCTACATCCAAAGGCAGAAGCAGGAGAGTTCTAGGAATATTCATCTTCTTAGGGACCATCACTCACTGTGGCTATGTCCTCATGGGGAGGCCATACTCCCCATTTTTGTAGTGGAGGAAACTATGGCTCAAAGCTGAGAAATGGCTTGTCTTAGGTGATGGTAGCAAGAAGTGGAAGAGCTGGGATTTGAATTTTCTTTTTCGGGACTTTGATCAAGAGATGGGCTGGAAAAAGGTGAAGGAGCAAAAGAAAGAGTAAGGAGGAGGAGGAAGAGGAGGGAAGGAGGAAGCAGAAAAGGCCATAGCACTTTTAAAAACCCTATCCCAGAAGACTCTGAATGGTGGCTGTCCCACTGTGCTCAGGAGGTTTCTGTCTCCAACAGAAAGAATATGCAAGTGCTTGGTGCAGCTTAAACATTCCAGCTTCACCAATTGCTGTGGCTTTTAAAAATAAAATAAAATAAAATAAAATAAAATAAAATAAAATAAAATAAAATATAAAATAAAATAAAAGGAATAAAACCCTACAATCCGTATGTGTTCACATTACTGGAAATTTTAAACATATAGATTGGCAAAAGGAAGTTAAAGTTCTCCTGTGTCACAGCCCTGAGAACCCATGTTAATATTTGGTGTCTAATATACGTTAGCTTCTTTATGCCTAGAACAATGGAGATGATTGTCTTTGCCTGACTTCCCATAACAGGTTTGATGTGAGGACCAGAGGAGATCCTGTGGAAGTGCTGTGCACATTATAAAGCACTATTCAGATATAAGGGTTATTACTATGGCTGTTCTTGTTGTTGTGGCTTGGAGGACTCCTTCTTCAGAGCCTTGCTGTCTGACTGGAGTGACAAAACCCCATTCCAGCTAAGCCGTGAAGATAGTATTGTACAAAGTTTGTTTATTCCAAACTGGAATAAGGATAAGGTGTATAGCTGGGTCTGGGTCCAAATTATATAATGGGAAATGGTGATGGAGACCCAGAGTTAGGTCTAGGTAAAGTGCCAGACACTGCCCTGCCAGGTAGTCTGGGCTCTCTGGCTACCCAGGGCATCCCCTGCCCTTAATCCCTTACATAGGGGAGCTCTTTCTGCCCTAGTGCTCTAGGCCCTAGGCATTTCCCAAAGTCTTGCTCCTCATATAAACAGCCCATGTACCTCAGAGAGCCTTTGGAGGCAATAGCCTAATTGAGACTGTCAAGCCACATCTCACAGAGATGTAGGTCTCCACAGAAATTCTGCAAAGGCCCTTGGAAAGGGAAAGAGAGTCAAGGTCAAGCAGATGGGACTCTGTACCCTCCCCCTGCAGATCAGCTCCATCAACTCTGGTCCTGGAGTTGGGACTGAAAACAAACTGCATTGGATGGAGAGACAGGTAATGCTGTCTGTTTGCAAGCTGGGCATGGAGTCAGGCAGTTCTGTGCTATTGATTTTAAAGTCAAGTAGCATTGAAGGCATTTGTTGAAAAATGTAAAGCAAATTTGCATATGATTTAGCACAAAATTACTCCTTGTGGTCCATAAACTCCACCTCCAAGAATGCAAAAATAAAATAAAAATCAAGTACCGCAGCCAACTGCAATTGTGTTCAGCCTCAATGTGTATAGCCTGATACAGGAAGAATACAAAACAGGTTTTCAATCCCATCAATTTCATCCCATGCCAAAAGAGAGCAAAAGAAAATGAGAAAACAGCTGAGAACTGCTGCTCACAAGCCCTGACTATAGTGAGGCAAAGGCTTCCTGATCCTCCTTGGCTTGAGAACTCCACTGAAGGTGACATCCTGCATCTCTGGGTGCTGTGGCCCTGGAGGATTACCTCAAAAAGCAGATGATTCTGAGACATAGCATATATACTCTGGGCTGCATACAGATAGTATTAACAATATTCCCTTGTATTTGAACAGTGCTGGACAGTCTATAAGGTTGAATATAGCCACCTACTAGGGTGGCTACCACACCCATTCTACAGATGGGGACAGCGAAGCTCAGAGAAGTTAAGTGACTTGTTCAAGGTCATGCAGGAACTAAGAGCTAGGATTTGATCTCAGGTCTGACTCAAGTCCAAAGCTCTTTCTAGGGCACCTGGGTGGCTCAGTCGTTAAGCGTCTGCCTTTGGCTCAGGTCGTGATCCCAGGGTCCTGGGATGGAGTCCCATATTGGGCTCCCTGCTCAGCGGGAAGCCTTCTTCTCCCTCTCCGACTCCCCCTGCTTGTGTTCCTGCTCTCACTGTCTCTCTCTGTCAAATAAATAAATAAAATCTTTAAAAAAAAAAAAAAAAAAAGCTCTTTCTACCCCACCACATCAGGAGTCTGGTATACACATAGGGGTGTGTCCCTACACACATGGAAATAAATACACACACAGACACACACTCTCCTCTCCTGACACATCTGTGTCTTTGAAGAAATAAAAAAAATAGCCATTCCTCTCGAGAAGGTTGGGAAGCCCAGAGGCTGCCAGAGCCTGGCATTTGATTTACTTACCATAGTGCCATCAGCAATCCTCTCAGGTGCCAGCTTGGCTTTGCTGGCCTTCTCAAAGCAGTCGGCATCAGGCCCATGAGGGGTCATTGAGCTGTGCAGGCTGCCTCCCCCTGGCAGGAAGCCACCTTGCTTTGCCTCATAATGACCTTTGATAAGTCCCATGAATTCACTCATGCAGTTCCCTGGGAAGGTTGAAAGAGTATTAGTTTTATTATCCAAGGCAAGACCTGTAAAGTACCAAGACCTCTCAAGCATTATTTCTGTGGAATGCGAAGAAGATAGGAGAATCTGATAAATTTTTTAGGATTACTAATGAATACAGATAGATAGGGGGGAAAAAAACCCCACAAAATATTCATTAGTGTGAAACTCTTGGTAGGCAAAGCTCTACTTGATGGACATGTGGATTATTAGAGGTCTTAAACTCCACTGTCTGAAAGAAATAATGTTGGGGCCCAAAACAAAATCATGGCCCAGACAAGAATTTTAATAATAATTAAAATGAAAGTTATAATAAAGAGTAGATGTGCTCTATCATCCAGGCTTATAAGTCCTCTATTAAAATCATCTTCTTTCCCAGATCTGATCTGCTCCTCCCCCAAATAGCCCCACAGTAGTACATGGTATCACCATATTTCTGGTTCCCAATCCAGAAAACTGAGATGGGGTGTGTGTGTGTGTGTGAGTGTGTGTGTGTGTGTGTGTGTGTGTGTGTGTGTGTGAATGTGTTGATGGAAGAGTCATGTAATGGAAAGAACCCTGGACTTGGAGTCTATTATCAAATGATAATCTGTGTGAAAAGATCTTAGTAGCTATAAAAACCAGTCCATAAATGCTATATAGCTTAACAAACATTATCTTCTGTATCTGAATCTATCATCTTATTTTCTACCCTCCAAAATGCTTCTTAGATTCATTCTTTTCTTTCTATTCCCACTGATATTCTCTTCATAGAATCCTAAAATTTTAAAATTGGAAAGGATCACTGCTTCTACTCAATACAGAAGAATTTCTATATCATTCCTGACAGATTAATTCCTGGGATCCGCCTGCATGCCTCCTGTGAATGGAAGCTCTCTACTCAACAAAGCAACCTACCATACTATTGAAAAGCTCTGGGTGTTAGAAAGTTCTCTCTATTAAATGGAAATTTGCTTTAATCTAAGTTAAGTACATTGGTCTTAGTTGTGCTTTCTGGAGTCAGCAAAATTTGACAAAAATCACCACGTTCCTACTCTTTCAATCATATGTTTCTATTGAAATAAAGCTCTTTACTAGAACAGCAACACACTTAGGGCAAGAATTAAAGAACTACAATACCTGAGAAAATTTAAGTGCCTTTCCATTCATTCACCCATCTACCCATCTGTCCACTTGCCACCCCATCTGTCTGCCTATCCATCCATCCATCCACATACGTAATTGGATACTGTGCTAAATGCTATGATAGAGATGAGTAAGAAATAGCCCATCTAAACTTACTCTCATAGTCTGTCCCATGAGAGGGCTAAGAGTGCAGACCATGAACAGAGCAGAGAGCTACGGCATTGGCAACCCTTGCGAATCTGGACATTTGGCATGATAGATGCCCCAGCCTTCTTCCTTACATGTGAAGTATAATCAAGTGCCAAAATATTTCTGTCATTGACTAGGCAGCCGTATTCATCCTGCCTAGGAAACAAAATGCTGCTGCAGGCCCCTGTAGAAAAAGTAAGACCCAGATCATAGCTCTACTCGTTTCTCCATGAAGCAGAAATAGAGGAAAAGAAGCAACTGTAAGCATAAGGTTTCTATATTTTAAAAGCAGTTCTGCTCATGACTGAAATATGTTGTCACACTCCTCAATCTAGGATGTGTCCTCAGGGTCACCTTCATGGCTTAATTTTAAGAAGAGAGCAATACAGAATTCAGCTTTGATCTGAATACGAATTTAGGTAGCAATGACTTTGGTGATGACATTTCTGTATCATTTTCTATATTTCAAAGGACATGTGGAGGGTAGACCTTGCCTCTCTGATTAATGCTGAATCCACTTGACTCAAGTACATTAAGATGACTGGAGACAGTGTTTCTACAGAGATAATTCTCCACTTCTCCTATAAAGTTACATCAAAGTAGCAAAGATTTTGATTATCGCTAATGCAATAGTTTTAATAACTCTGGAAAAAAATAATTTTAACTTGGGGTTCTGTGGTTTTTCCAACTAACTCAGGCAACCATACCTTTCTGATATCTATCTCTCCTGGGCCAAAGGTACTTGAGAGTCTTTTAAAAAAATTATAAGAGGCATTTCACAAGGTCATTTGTTTCAGGCGACTGAACTACAAACCAAAGTGGCTTGAGAGGTGTAGCACAGTAGCAGACTTGTCTGAGTTAGATGGCTCTGTTAGCCTTCTCCCTGAGCAGGGAGACGAGCTGCAGGCCAGCGCCTCTCAATATGTGGCCTGTAGACTCCAACTTGCTAACTCAAAATGCAGATTCTGAGGTTCCACCTCAGAACCAACTAATTATACTCTCTGAGAGTGGGCGCTGGGAAGACTTTTTTTTTAAGGAGGCATTCTAAGTGATTTTTAGATTCCTACTGTTCTCAAAGTGTGGTTCCTGGAACAGCAGCTTCAGCAGAGCGTGGGAGCTTGCTACAAAGGCCATTCTCAGGCCCCACCCTAGACCTACTGGAGCAGAAATTCTGAGGGTGGGGCCCAAGAATCTGTGTTTTAACAAGTCCTCCAGTGACATTGGCACATATGAAAATGTGAGAACCTCCACCTCAGGTTCATAAAGCAGCCTCAACACAAGAACTAGGTGAAATAATGAGTTACCAAGGACTAGCATGTGAGGTACAGGCTAAGCTAAAGCAATTCTCTCTCCTGGACAGCAGGTCCTCTTGGGGACAAACTTCCAGGAGAACACTCTTCAGAAAAGATGGTAGTTTGTTTTTATTCTATTTACAAAGTATCTGGTGTCTGAAATGCACCTCAGAGTCTTTCCAGAACTGTAGGTACAAAAATGCAATCTTCAGGAAGTGGAATTGCACATTGACCTTTAGGTTGGATTTATGGCCAGCTATTGGACTGTTAAAAATGCCAACTTCATTAAGTGCAGCCGTGAAATACCTTATTCATTCTTGGTGATGCATTTACTAATTAAATAAATGTTTATTAGATGCCTATTGTGTATCGGGCACTGTGCTAGGCACATCGCTTAGTGGCTGTGAGTGTGTGTGTGTTCTGGCATCAGATTGCCTTCAATTAAATCCTGACTCCACCACTTAACTAGTTGTGAGGCCTTGAGCAAGTTATTCGATCTTTCCAAATTACTTAATCCCTCATGCCTCAGTTTTACCTTCTGAAAAAAAGGGGATAATGATACTACCTCCCTCTTATAACTGTGTTGAAGATTAAGTGGTTTAATAGTTTTAAAGAACTTATAACAGAGCCAAAGAAAATGGTCAATAATTGTTAGCTGCTAGTAATAAGAAATAAAATAAAAATAATAGATTTAGTAAGTTCTGTTCTAGGCAACAAATGCTCCATAGAAACTGCATCCAGAATGGGGTCCATTCCCTAGTATGGGCTGCAGTCTGTTTTATCCCACCAAAATAATTGGAGTAGGCACATTTTACTGGCTCTTGAACCAGGCTTAGGTAAAGAGCTTTCCCAAAACAACAAACTAACCAACAACATCCCACCATTCCCTCTCCCCCAAAAGAAGCAACTGAAATGTAAAGAAACGTGCTTCACACTTTATCGGCCTTTCTGCCTCTCCTCAGGGCCAGAGGAACTGGGCTGTAGGCATTACTTCCTTCTCAGAGTCAACACATCACTGCCATCTCCAAGGAAGGCATGGTGTTTCAGCAACTACAAGTCTGGGGAGCAGCACTAGGGCCTCTGGAGGCAGGATCCTGAAAGCCAGCACAGTATGGTGTCCAGGGACACCTCAGTGGTATTCCCAATGGCAAATGTTCAACACTTTGTGGTCTCTCTGGCTTCCAATGTGGCTTGGTAAAATAGAGACTTACTGTGGTAATAAGGAGGCCTGAAGGTCTTGTCAGCAACCCCCCATCGAGGCGGGAAGATGACAAAATCAGCGATAGCCACTCCGGGGCGGACAGACTTGGCTGTCAATACAGTGAAGATGGATGGGTCCTGTGAAAGCACAAGGAGACACCGAGCCCACGATGGAAGGGAGGTGACTGGACAATGGTACACATATCACCCACACTGGAAGGGGTTTCCAAGTTGACTCTAGGTTTTTTTTTTTTTTTTTTTTAAGTAGGCTGCATACCTATCGCGGGGCCTATCGCGGAGCCCATCATGGAGCCCAACCTGGGGCCCAACCTGGGGCTTGACTTCACAACCCAAGATCAAGACCTGATCTGAGATCAAGAGTCCGAGGTTTAACGGACTGAGCCACCCAGGCGCCCCGACACTGTAATTTCTATTCAAGCCACACAGGCCAAAGCTAAGAAGTCTGGGCTTGTCGTTGAGGGGCAGAAATCACTCATCTGACTTTCCCCTCTTGCTTGAAGCAAAATGAATTAACACCAGCTAAGAGGATTTGGAGCTGCTCTCTCACCCTGCTGAGCCCCCATTTCATGCAAGTGTTACCCTGTGGGTCTGAGAACCAGTCATGCCTGCCTCCCAACCTCAGGTCAGGGTGACAAGAGCTGGGATGTGCTGCAGGGAGTTCTCAGCAGAAGGAATGCTCAGAGTGAGGTGGAAATAGAAATAAAATAGTATCCAACTCTTGGTATAGATGTAGGATATGCTTCTCTTTGAGGGCATCACAGAGATTCCAGATGGTATCCTCCTGGCTTTCCTTACCCTTGTTTCCTTACCCTTATATCATTAGTTTGGATGGTGGTAATGTAGAGGGCATAGGCTGGGGCACAATATTATGATTTTAAAAGAACTTTAGAATCCTTCAGTGGAAAGATTGAGATTCAATTTCATTGAAATCACTGATCATGTTTGCTTTCACATGCCATGCTAGGGTCTGGGATTCAAAGATGGTTGAGAACTATTCCTTGCCCCTTTAGCATTGTTAGTGACGGGAGTGTGGGGGTGCTGGAGGAGTCATAAAACAGGTGTGTGAACAACTGACGACAGCAAGGTGCCAAGGGCAATCTAGCTTTGTAAATAGAAATCCAAGGGAGTACAGAGGATGCCTACCTACCTGAGAGGATCAGGGAAGGCTTCAAAGAGGGGGTTGACACAGGTCTTGAAAAATGAAAGGAGAAAGAAAGAAAAAGGAGGGAGGGGGGAAGGAAAAAGAAGGAAGGAAGGAGAGAAAGGAAAAGGCATTTTAAGCACAGAAAACAGGAAGGACATCAAAATGCACAGAGATTTTGTTAAGAGGCAGGAAAGCTAAAGCCCAGAATGCACTGGCAGAAGGCAGAGGGGCTAAGACTTGGTACTGGTACTGGAAAAATGAGTCCAGGGCCAGATGGTGGAGAGCATCAGATACCACGCTTCAGAGCTCAGACTATCCTAAACCATGGGGAGGCTGCACAGATTTTCTAATGCAGCGGTAGAATGATCGGACCTGGATTTTGGAAGAATAACCGTAGCAGCAGTACAAAGATTGGCCCCGAGCAAAGGCAAGCCAGAACCCCAACCCTATCGCTGTGAGATTTTACACTTCTTCCTCTGTCTTGAGAAATGATCTGAAACTGTTAAAGAAAAGGTAGTGAGGCTCAAATAAAGCTCTATCCGTGTCTCTGGATCCTTTTTCATGCTGTTTTGGGCTTGATGCCTCATTTTCTTTTCCCTTTTGGTTTTGTTACGAGTTGTTGCTCTTCAGAAAGGTAGTTTTGTCCCCCTAGAGATAAGCTGAACTGACTCAGAGTAATCTTTCTGTCTCTGGTTCTCTGGCTTCTGCTCTAATTATCCCTTCAGCTTTTGGGTTAAGTTAATCTATTATGAACTAGGCTGCAAAATGAACTTTCCCCCAGGATCTCAGAATGGAGCACTTTATCACGAATGTGGGGCCTTGGGGGCTTGCCCTGTAGACCAGGGACCTATTTGTGGCCCTCTAATTGAGTGAAAAATATCACCGAATTCACACTTTAGAACTTCTTTGTTTTAAATTCAGGCCCTGAACATTCTGAGGAACTTTAGAAGAGGGCTGTCTGCTCCATCACGGCTAAAAATAGCTAGGAGTGGCAGCCGGACTGAGCAGACTCAGCATTCGTAAGCAGGACAGAGAACTTTCCAAATCCAGAGCTGTCTCTTTCTCATCACTTTATCACCAACATTAGCAGTTGGTTTCTTTGGGGGATACATTTGCTAAGAAGAAACTAAGTTTTTGGCCATCTATGGGAATTACTGAGATACTCGGTGTGAGAACTAATCTGTGTTCAAAGCTGAGTGTTGCATGTCAGGCTTGGCTCCCCCAGTAGCTTGTTATTTACTCTGTTCCCCAAAGCCTGGCTGCAGGGGATTCAAATTCCTGTCACCGCAATGATGAATGACTATATCTTGGGCTTCCAAGGGTGACACCGGAAATGTTAAATCTGTGAATATCGGGGACCTACTATGGACCCCTCCCACCTAAGGGCTGCCCTATCCCCAGGGCCCCTCCATGGTCCAGACTTACTGCATGGTCAAAGGCCACCGAGTTAATGACCATGAAGTTCTCCAAGTTGTACTTGTAGGGGGTGTAGTTCCCGTGCCAGGCCACAACATTGAATGGGGAGACGTCCTAATCGCAAAAACAAACAAACAAACAAACAGGAAAGGGTAATCTTAGCGCTTAATGCTTTTGTAGCTGTGTTTCCACAGTTTGTACTTGGTATCACTGTCTCTCTTTTTGATTTGATTTTGTTCTCATAATTTAGTAATGGTGTCCCTTGGGAGAAGTATGACCCTGAATCATTTTGTGGTTGCTTCCCGTGCCTTCAAACTGTCCCTTGCTAAGCCACCAACCCTATTTTTCCAGTTCACAAGTTGCAGCTGCCTCTGATCACAGTGCAGCAGAAGCACAACACATTCTCCAGGTAGTGCCTTTTCAACAATTTTCAACACAGTTGTGAGAATCTGTAGATGTCAGCAACTCTCAGACCATCTGGGCCGGGGTTCCTGGTGCAGAGGGCAGGCACTTGCTGGGACGGCTTTCCAGGTAACTGCTGCCTAGAGGAGCTTCTGGTACACTCAGTTCCTAGGTTGCTGAGTGCAGGAAGGTGAGATGGTACCTAAGAGTTCCAGGCCCAAGGACTTGAGTTTTCAGAGCAATCCCGAGGTGATGCTCTTTGGGCCTGCTCTGGGGTAGAAGAGGACCGGTGCTCTGTGACAGGAAGGTAGTCCCCACTGTAGCCATGCATCTGTTCTGGAAACAGCATCTAACTCAGAATATTCTAAAGACTTTACAGAAGGGAACACTCACAAAGGTGTGATTAGGGTTAGGTGAACTGACCAGAGATGCTGAGGTTTCTGAGCCTAGCAACAGTGGGAAGCCATTGCCATTCCTAAGCCTGTGGGATATGGGAAGACACTGTTGTTATAGGATTCCAGCAAGAGCTAGAACCATGAAGAAGGGGCTGCTCAATTGTATGTTGGTAAATATTTAACAACTAGCAACTATCTCTCTGGGGAAAAATGCTCTGTTTTATAGCATTTGTTAATTTTGTGGGTATAAATATTCCACCCTGATCACTTTTGAGCTACTAATGTAATGTTACTGAACACAAAGTTGGGAAGAATGTGTCTATCAGTTCTCGCATGCCAGTATGAACTGGCTCCAGGATGCCACTGGGGGTACCCAGCAGGAACTGAGCTCATGGAGGGATGCAGTCCCAAATAGGGAAGAAACAGGAGAAAAAAAACCTCAACTTGTCTTTCCTCCTGCCTTCCAACTTCCTGTGCGTACCTCCCATTGGTTGAACCCAACCCAAAACCAGCTGGCTAGGGAGCCCATACAGGTGATTTCCCAGGACACAGATCATGGCAGAGAAGGGATAATGGATCAGTGTGGGCACTCACACAGAGAATAACCAGCACAGAGTCCACTTAGAAAGTGGAAACCCACAGAGCTGCTGGCTACCTCTAGAATAGTGGTTCTCTATCAAATGTATGTCAAAAATAATATGGGGAGCATGCTTAAAATGAATGTAGGTTTCCACACCCCATGCCCAGAAGTTATCATCTTTGCCAGGCTGGAATAACATCGAAGGATCTGCATTTTAAACAAGCTTCCCTTAGGATTTCTGGTGCAAATGGTCTCTAAACCACATTTTGAGAAATCCTGAACCAGACAATATGAAGGTGACAATATGTCAGTGAGGCTGGCAATTAACTCTCAGGGGTTAATTTTAAGTGCCAAACTAGTTGGCCTCTGCTGGTTAGCATACCATCTACCTTGGATGCTGTCCAAGGAAAATAATATGGCTTGAAAAATATAAGCTATATGTCAAATGGGCAAAAATAATTGTAATAAATAAAGGTAAACAAAAGAAATCTTTGGATTACTTTGGTTATATAATTACATTCTGCTAATATATATTCAGTACATTGAGCAATAATATAATATATGCTAATATATTATAGATCACATATTACATTATTATTTATTATTATTATCTATGCCTTTGTTTATCTCCTGAGTTTACAAGGCTGGTGGTATAAACTAAGTCAAGCTAATTAACTGAGTTCTACTTTTTTTGTATCAGTCATAGCTTCTATTTGAAATATGGTGGCCATTGGTAATAAAAATCTTAGATGATCTGCTTGTTTACTCATTTCCCTTTTCATAACATATTACCTGCCTGTATAGTATATTTTACATACCATTTATAGAGACCTACATATTGCCAGGATTTTTATTGCTTGGTGAGTGGAAAGAGCATGACCTTTGGAGTCAAACAGATAAAGGGTCTAATGCTAGTTCTGCCATTTACTATGACATTTGGTAAATTACTTGTCACTACCTTTTTGTGACTACAAATGAGGCAAACAGTACTTTATTTGTAATATCTTAGTGGTATGGTAAAAATGAAAGGATATGTAAAGTACTTAACACTGGCCTTAGCAATCAGTAGGTGCTTAATAACTATTTATTCCATTCCTGTCCATCGACCCTCTTACTTTACCTGTTTGGCAGCAAATAGCTTGCCCTGGTATTTATTAATCACAGTGTAGCCACCTGGCACTTGGCGATCTTCATACCAGGCAACGGGTATCAAAAAGTCTCGAGGATTGGCCAAGCCATTGGCTCCTAGAACACAGCGACCCAAAAGTCTTTTAGATACTTCTGAAATCACACTGGAAAGATGCCCACAGTTGCACAAAGAGAAAGGGCCATGTCAAGAGCCATTCCACAATTTGTTTTCATTGTCCAGAGGCTCATTGGAATCCCAGTCTGGTACCCTTTTAGGAGGACCCAAGGAATTTGATTAGGAAAAAGAATCATGAAAATCATCATCATCATCACCAGCATCACCTCCTAAAGTTGTAGAGTAAATATGGTTTATTGACCATATTACATGCACTATTGCATCACTGCAGTTGAGGGGAGAGGATGAGACTAGAAAAGAGGCCAAGGGAAGGTCTGGTAGAATACTAGAACTTTTCCCCAAGAAAACCATGATGGTTCTAGAACTCATCTATAGTCCTTGATCTCAGAAAGGAAGGGTTACATACTGTTGCCCCCAGGCATGCCTCTGCTTCTCAGACAGAAGTCGGAATCCATCCAAGTCTGCAAAACTGCTCTCTAGCCCGACAGATCTGTCTGCCACTCAGGAAAAAATACTCAGGACTTGCCTGCTTACCTTTGCTTAGGAGTGAGTGTTCCCTCCAGAGAAAGAAAATAAATCAAAAGACCAAAAATAAAAAGTATAAGTGCAAAAACATAATTTAACTCTGAGAGGAGAGACCTGGGGAGTGTTTTATCATTTCTGGCTCCTGGGGTTAAAAAATATAAGCCCCCAGCAGCTGGTTAGTAAATTATATATATTTTCCAGAGGGTACGTGTTCCACGGAACCTGGAGGCTATGCTGACTGTAGAGCAGCAGGAAGCCAGACTGAAGTGGGAAGAACGGGTGGTGAGCAGGACGACAGACGGCCCGCCATGGCTCCAGCTGCCTCTCTGCTGCCTCCCACCTTCCTCTGACTATTTGGATCTCTCCAGGGGAGTGACCAGAAGGCACATGCTGGCCTGTCCTGTTTGGCTCTCAAAAAGCTGTTGACAAGGAAAAGAAGAACTGGGAGGTGTGGCCACCACCTTTAGCAAACATGTCAAAGATGACACCAAGGGCCAATTTTCCCAACCCCTCCTTTCACTCCAAGAGATGTTTTGAGAACAACTCCTCCTACCACCTTCACTTCTCTCCTGCATCTCCTGCCTCCAGTTTGCCAGAAGAATCGGGGGTGGGGGGGACCTTGATTCACTTTTGAAAGTTTTCGTCTTGCCTCATGGAGGAGGTTTCTAGCTCCTTCATGGCCCCAGTTAACTGTGTACATTTTGTGGAATGTGCTGAGTTGGAATGTGAGGTTTGTAGACCATGCATTTTTCAGTCCAAGTCCCCTTTCCATAGGAGTACAGCCCCTGCCGTTTTTATGGCTTTCCCCTGCTTTATTGTCTACACACAACTTATTGACTTGAGAAAATGATCTCCCTCCTATTCACAAAGTTCATTCCCACATGTATGGTTTTGCTTAAGCGGTTCCCTTTCCTTTTTATTTGTCCTCAGCTTTTCATCAAGAATTAGTCAAATCTCATCTGTTCTGTAAAGCTATTCCTGGTGACTTGGCCCCTAAGTAACCCAAACTTCTACATCCTTTAGGGTGTACACTGTATAACCAGAAATCTATTATATACTGTCTGCTCTCCAATCATCTATATACTATTCTAGAGAGAAATTTATAATGGGTTGGCTTCAGTTGTTTACTTTTATGTATGTATTTTATGGGAAGAGGCCTGTGTTACCCTTAATGAGATTCCATAATACCCTCAGCACAACACAGAGCCAAGACTAGCTGATGGATTGATACACTGATGAGCTAATTAATGATTTCATTTCATCAGTTGGGTCAGAACCTCTGAACCTAGAGGTCTGAAAAAAAAAATGTCTGGGGTTGTTTAGAGAGTTCTAATAGGCTTCTGAAATTCCCAACTACATTTGATCTAAAGAAGTTGTCTAGAGAGGAAAGTTGAAATGTGAGTGAGATCATGAGGGGAGAAGGATGTTTAACGCTCATGCAATTATCCGTCCTATATCTCAAGGGAAATTAAAAGCTTGTAGTGAAGATTTACCAATTGGTCCCAGGTCAGGCAACTCAAAGTGGACACCGTAGACCTCCAGGACGTAGCCCCTTGTCTCCTCGAAGACATCAATGCTGAACCGCATTCCTCTCTGGAACGGGAAGCAGACAGTGGTGTGCACTCCCAAATCATACCTGTAGCTATAAAGAAGCTGCCCTAGAGCCACAGCTAGCCCCAGATGCAAAAATAAAGCTATAGTCTGCTGAGTATGTTTGAGAGGTGACCAGCTCAAAGATGAGTTAAAATGAAAAATTTAACTCCTAATCACATCTGTGACCCAAACCAATTCTACTCTAATCTCTCATTGGGTTCAGAGATACAGCCGAATTTTCAAGAAATTAGTCTTCACTGCACCCCAGTCCCCACACCAATCCATGGAAACAGAGCCTTATCCAAAGTGTGTAGGAGTATTTAGGAAAGCAAATTGATAATGCTCTTTGCTTTGTGATTGCGTCATATTTTAAAACAAATCAGGCTCCCAAACCTGCTTCCCCTTCAGCACAGGGAGCCTCCTGCATGACTAAAACTCCCTCCCCTTCTCAGGCATGATCCACCAAGAAATTTTAAAGTTGGAAATGACAGCAGCTGCAACATCTGATTGCTCCCAAATTAGGGAGCGGCAGGGGAAGAAGGGGACACATCACCAACCTGAATGACGCAGATTTCATTGGGCTGCACAAGCATCCTGCCAAACTCAGTGTAAATGTGAAGTTTCCCTTTCTGGGGAACTAACAAAAAAGACAGGGCAGTAGTGAACAAACAACTCTTTTCACATGAGGACCACTTCATGAAGAGTAAAAGGCTCAAAGGCTGCATTTGATTTTTCATTCCAAAAGAAAGGGCTTTATTGAGTCTCATGGATGTAAATGAATATTCTGACAAGTTAGGTTAACAATTTTACTACCTGGAAGAAAGTGAATGAAAAAATCGATTCTGCTTTTTTTTGTTTGCGAGGTAGAGAGCTTGTATATGCCCAGTTCTGTGGATTGACCAAAAAGGGCAACAGAAATCAGATGGAAAACCACTCACTTCTGATAGTTCCAGCTAGTCTGGCATTTGCATATCTAATGTCTACACCAAAATGGTGGCTACAAAATATCAATATTGAAACCATCAAATAGAGTGGGTAGACCAGAGAAATCTCTAAGAGACATTCTGTTTTAGATACCATCATGAAAATTTCTATCTCAATGGCAGATATCAATGACAGGTAGTCTTTTCTTGGGCAGATTTGAAGGCAAATAGAATTATGTTAATAAGTTAATCACATGTTGGTATTACTCTTTATTTCTTTTCAGCTTTCCAGATCTCCCATATTAGAAAGGCCCAGCAGAGATGGGCAAAGACAGAGAGACCAGGAAATAGACCAGGGGCTTTGAGGTATACCAGGAATCTTTTTCAGACCACCAATGGCCTCTAGACCTCAGTCTGTAGATTGCTCTACATAAGACAGATTGAAGGATAAAGGAAAATAATACGTATAAAATTGAAAAGCAGCTTGTGACTGGGGATCAACTCACAGTGAAATCTTCAGAACTTACCAATCAAGAAGTCCCCATCTGAATTGTAAAAACATCTGAGACATAAAGAATAATTCCTGTGATTTTCAGTTTTAACATTGTCCAGACAAATTAATTCACTCCACATGTTGTTTACCACCCACCATGTGCCAGGTTCAGTGCTGGATATAAACTGGTGAGGAAAATGACCCAATCTCTGCCCTCATGCAGCTTAGAGCCTAGTAGGAAGTCAGATGGCAATCAAATAATTACGGAACTGTATCATTGTAGAAAGTCAAGTTCAGGGGAATGAAGGAATAATGAACCTGATCTAATGTGAGGAGTCAGCAAAGGCTTCCCTGAAGAAGGAACATTTGAGCTGAGATCTGAAGGAATTATCTAGGCAAGAGTTTGGGGAGTGGGAAGAACATTTCAGGCAGAAAGAACAGCACATGCAAATGCTCTGAGGCAGGCTGAAAGAACTGAGTGAAGGCTAGTGTGGCTCAGGGGAAAAGAGAGGAGGTGGTATGATATGACGTTGGACCCAAAGAGACATCTTCAGTGCCTTGTCATGGCTCAGAGAAGTTAAATGACTTGCTCAGATTACTCAGCCAGGAGGAATGGAATGGGGCTTTGGATGTAACAGTCTGGTTCCAGAGGTAGTGTGCAAAATGGGTCTGAGATTCTGCTTCTCCAAGAAGAGGCAGAATGCCATTTACATATTTTTTCTGATTAAAAAAAAATCCAATATGTAAGCTCCTCTACCGAGGAATGTTAAGCTTACACAGTTAATAGCTAAATCCAAAGTCTGTCAGCTCGACCTGCCACCAACTGGTGGCTTTTAATGGCTGCTCATGCAGTATGACTTTGGACTCAAGAACAACCCTGGGGAACTTTAAGAAATTAGAGATACTCTGACCCAAACCTGGTTAAAGTCAAAATACCTCTTGGACTATTCTAGCTTCCCAATGCCCATTGTCTCTTTTCTATTTGCATTGTTATGTGAAATTCTTATTTATGTTACAGGGATCAGTCAAGATTGAAATGCTCACTTATTAATAAATGTATATCAATGTTGCTCTGGGAGGAAAAAAACAATAAAAAAACAACAACCTGGCTTTCACTCTCTGGCCAACAGCTCTTGGGGAATAGGGATGTTCTGCCCAAGCACTGAGCCTCTTACCTGTTCCCCATGGAGGTGTTACAGAGAAAAATATGGATGGCAAGTCCATTGTTAGACTTTATGTCTCCAGCTCCACACAAGGTATGCAGGCCCTGGAAGGAACAGCAGGAGAAGGAAGGGTGTATGCAAGTCTTGTCTGAGAGGCCAGCCCTCCTCCTGGTCCCTGAGAGCCAGGAGGCAAGGTTCTATAGGGTCTGCTCCATGGGACGAGTGGGACATTCGGGGTCCAGCCTGCTTCTGGGGAACTCAAGATTTATGGGTTTTATGTTTGGTAGGTGGTGGCTCACCCTAGTTGCCAGCCACGGCCCTAGATCTGGATTGTCTCAATGGCTAAAATGACCTTACTCGGCATTTTATCAGTTTGGTGCTTAAGATCAGCCTGGGGGAGAATTTCTTTCAGAGGTGAAACCAGATACCTAGGAGGCCTAGGGAGGAAGCTTGCCACATTAGGGACCAATTAATGCCTCTCAAATGCACCTCACCAGGTAGGCAGCCTTGAGCTTATATGTCGGATCAGCCCTAAGTTTTCCACAACAGGGAAGTGGAAGCATTCTGACCAACTGTAATCCTCTCTGCTGATAATCCACAGTCCAAGAAGCCTTAACACATGGGTCTTCTCAAAATTCTTCAGCCCCAAACCTGCAGATGGAAAGGAGGGAGCTCTGCTCCTTCAGATATCCATAATTCACCCAGAGTGGGGGGATTTCTTTTTGTATTTTAATTCAGTTTGTCAGTTTGGAGTCTATTTAGATGAACTTACACAGAGTTTGGAGCACTTAATATAGCTAAGGAATTCTGCATGATCCAAACAAGTTGGCCCATGGCTGGGCACCTGGACTCTCCCTAAGTAAGCCATGGGCTGACGTTGGTCTGCAAAACCTTCCACTGCCTTCTTTGAGCCCCTCTGCCTTAAAGTTCCCTTCCCTTTCCCCTACATGTGGTTTGCTCTGAGCACAAGTGTTCTAATACTCCCAACACCTGTTAACTATACCAAGCAGAACTTCTGATCAGCATTGCATTAACTAGAGTTGTCACCCTGAGTTGATGCTATTCTAGGTCCATTTCAGAAAGTTCATGAACTTGGATGGGGATGAAATTATATATTTATTTTCAAATAATCTCTGAAATGTATCATTTCCTTCGATTAATGTGAATGTAAGCAACAAACTATAGAAGTATTAAAAGTACCTGTACCCTGGTCACTGATAGAAATCATGGATATTCTTAGATAGCATTACAGTCATTACAACTATTCCAGAACATCGTTTATGCTCATACTTCTAACAACTATAGCTGTTAGATCTTTCCATAGATCTTGTGATTTAGTGCATTTATAAGGAAGCATATATGTTACTTACTATAAAAGCAAATTTGTTATTTTAATATTTTTATCATTGTATTTCAATATGATCAACTTCTCTGTAATTTTATGTAATTTATTTTATGCATTTAAAAGCACAAGCTTTACCAGACTACTAAAGGAGTCCACGGAGAGGGAAACAAGCTATAAATGACTCTTAACTGTAGGGAACAAACTGAGGGTTGATGGAGGGAGGTGGGTGGGGAATGGGCTAGGTGGGTGATGGGGATTAAGGAGGGCACTTGTCATGAGCACTGGGTGTTGTATGTAATCGATGAATCACCGAACTCTACTCCAGAAACCAATATTGCACTGTATGGTAGCTAACAAAAAAAAAAAAAAAAGGAGTCCATGGGGGAAAAAAGCTAAGAACCCCTGTTGTAACCCAAAACAAAGAACCTGAGTCAGGTAAATGCTCAGTTTCCATTGGTCATTCAGAGATATTGTAAATAGCTCACCAGTGCCCTTTGGTGTCAGCGGCCATTTGGTGCCTGTAAGTAAGACATCCCTTGGCCAGCCCTGGAAGCAGGGGCCGGCAGTGCTGTCTCTGCTGCGTGCCTCTAAGTCTGCTGCCGCCTGGCATTCAGCCTGCAAATGGCTGGATCGCTCACCAGGGAGGAAAGCAGAGCAGAGAGAAGTATTGGTATTGACTTACGCTCACGAAGTCCACCTTCTTCTGAGATGCTTTTGGGATCTCAAATGGTTTCCATCGAAGCTGGGAAAAAAAATACATGTAATAGGAAAATTATTTTAGAAGGGGAAACCATAGGCTTTCTAAATAAATAGCATCGATCACACAGAAGAAGGATGGCTGTTCCTTCTGTGTGGCTCCGACTACTTGTAATTTGTTATTTTAAAATTAATAATTACCCATTACTTCCTCAAGGGTCTCAGTTGGGTTCTGTGTATGTATGTATGTATG
The DNA here is from genome assembly GCF_037043125.1 of Eumetopias jubatus. NCBI lineage: Eukaryota > Metazoa > Chordata > Mammalia > Carnivora > Otariidae > Eumetopias > Eumetopias jubatus. Next base: position 65,128,637 of record NW_028274807.1, read on the forward strand.
TATGTATGTATGTATGTATGTATGTATGTAGTGTGGGTGTGGTTGTGTGTGTGTTTGATATAGATAGAGATATAGTTTTCATTCCTTAGCACTTTAAATTAAAAAAAAAAGATCATTGCTTCTTATTTCAGAAGCTGTTTGTTTCCTTTAACATTTTGTTCAGGCACATCAGTGAGTTTTGACTGATGCTGCTTTTTATGCTATTTATAATCGGCTCCCTTTCCTGGCATGCCAGCCTCTCTGTGTGGGCTCCTGACACTGCAGGAGAAGGTTCTACTTCTACTTCTAGCCTTGGGAGTTATGAATTATTTCTTTAAGAGAAAGAAAAGAACACCCAACTGAGGTTGGATTTAGTAAATGCTGTACTGGGTTCCATTTCTTCACCAAACCCCACGTTTGTCCCCAGGCTGCCTGACAGTTCAGTTTAAATCACAACAATCTTTAATTTAATAATGAAATGATCTAAGGAAGTGGGGAGAAAAATCAGCAGGTCTAGGACCTACTAGAAGTGTGTCAGTCCAGCACTTATTAATCAGCCTGGCAGGAGGTCTGCTCCAGCCAGCCTGGCAGCAGATAAACCTCGGGACATCTCACACAATGACCTGTGCCCCCATGGCCAGTTCCACCAGCTGTGGTGCCTGGTCAGTGAAGGCGAGGCAGGCCTCCCCTAGGTCATGGGGCTTGGCTCATTTCGTATTTCGGAGAGACAGCTGAGTGGGAGAGAAAGCAGCAAGTGGGAAAGGTGGCACTAGGATTATTCTGCCTCTCTGACATACACAGTCAGGTGGCGGTCTTTATTTTTTTTAAAGCAAAGCAGGATGATCTCATCTTGGGATGACTTAAAAAGGATAGAAAAATGTCGATTTGGAAAACGTTGTTGAAATCGTGCCTTAGAAAGAAGGAAAAGGTTTAGGGGCGCCTGGATGGCTCGGTTGGTTAAGCGTCTGAGTCTTGATCTCAGCTCAGGTCTTGATCTCAGGGTCATGAGTTCAAGCCCCAGGGGGGAAAAAAAAGGGAAAGGATTAGGACTAATTCCATTAAAGATGGTATTTCCTGGGAGGAAGGAGAACCTGAGAGCAAGGATCTGGGAAAGGTTTCTTAACTTCAGCACTATTGACATTTTGCTTTGGATAATTCCTTGTTGTGGGGCTATCCTGTGCATTGTAGGATGTTTAGCAGCATCCCCTGACCACTACTCACTAGATGCCGGTAGCACTCCCCCAAGTTGTAATAACCAAAAATGTCTCCAGACATCATCACGTGTCATCTGGGGGACAAATTTTCCCTGGTTGAAAACAACTGACCTAGGAGGATAGTCCCCTGACATCAGGAAGGGCCACAGCTAAGCACTTCTAGCTTTTTGAAAGGAAGTTCTAGTCTAGTGCTAATCACTACATGCTGCTTCCCTTTACATTACATTAGCAGTGTGCAGAGTTTGTATACTCAGGAAGATTGTCTGGAAGACTAGACTACCTAGCGTCTTGGTCCTAAGAAGAGTCATCCTTCTAGTTTCCCAATGGAAGGGATTTAAGCATCACATCAATAGTTGCCTGGGCAGGGCGCCTAGGTGGCTCACTTGGTTAAGCGACGGCCTTCGGCTCAGGTCATGATCCTGGAGTCCCGGGATCGAGTCCCACATCGGACTCCCTGCTCAGCAGGGAGTCTGCTTCTCCCTCTGACCCTCCTCCCTCTCATGCTCTCTCTATCTCATTCTGTCTCTCAAATAAATAAAATAAAATAAAAAATAGTTGCCTGGGCAAACTTTAGACCTATCCAGAGGTTCTGAACCTGGTTACCCATGAGAGTCACCCAGAAGGACTTTGAGACTCAAGACTCAATTAAATCAGAATATGTTCTGTATTTTATAAAATCTTTATTTTATAAAAGGTCTACTAATGGGGCAGCTACAGTTTAAGAATCAGCACATCCAGACAGAGATTCTGTGATTCTTATATTACTGAACCAAGCATCATACTCAGAAAAGTCCACCCTATCAACCAATCAATAAATTAATCAGTCAACTAAATTGTGGTGTCTTTGGCCAGATGTGGCAATGACATGCTAGCTACTAAATAGCAAGAATGTTTAAATAGCACAAGTGTAAATATTTACAAACCTAAGAAAAAAAAGGAGAGCAAGAAAAGAGAAGGGGTACCTGGATGGCGCAGTCAGTTGTGTCTGTCTCTTGGTTTCCCTCAGGTCATGATCTCAGGGTCATGAGATCCAGCCCCTGTAGGGCTTTGTGCTCAGCGGGGAGTCTGCTTCGCCTCTCCCTTTCCCTCTGTCCCTCCCCAGCTTGTGTGCGCGCGCACACACACACACACAGTCTCTCAAATAAATAAATCTCTAAAAAAGAAGATAAGAGAAAGAAATAAGAAAGAAAAAAGAGAAAGAAAGAAAGGAAAAAAGAGAAAGAAAGAATGGAAGGAAGGAAGGAAGAGAGAAAAGAAAGCAAAGAAAGAAAGAGAAGAAATTCCAGTAATAGGAGAAGCACTTCCTGATTTGTTGTAGTGAGACAACACCTTTATAAATCTTCCTGAAATTGAAATACCTGTTGGGGTTAGAAATAAAGTCCTAAACCCCAAAGAAGAGGTTTGTCTTCTGTGAGTGGGAAAAACTAAGCCAGAGGGGCTGAGAGGTTGGTTTGGTTGTTTTCTTCTGGTCAGTTTTTCAGTCTTCTGTAGCATATCAACCCTCAAGTCATGAGGAGAGAGCCAGGGGTGTCGAGAGGACAGGCACCTACATGATGATGTAGGGAGCATGCCTTCAACAGGGCCCACACACTAGATGAGGCAGTGGTCTTGAAGAATCTTCTCTAATGCAAAAATGATACCCTTCAAATGATGGAGATGGTATAGGGAAAGAAGTAATTTATCAGCTGGGTCTGATAGCAGCAGATTGTACAGGATCTATATTCAGTGTATTCTGAAGGGTAATAAAAAACCCAAGCTGGTTCTGATAAATCCAGTACTCACAAGAAGAAGCCAGCTTTTGATATTTGGGCAAGAGATTTGTGTCAGGAGCTTTGGTGTGATATGTTGTTGAATGTGAGGAGGGAGATTTGGGAGATGATAAACAGGAAGAACCCATGAGGTGGAGGGGAGAAATGGCTCCTGCTAAAGCCAGATGTTCAGCTTAATTGCATGCTGTGGAGCAGTAACCCTCTGATCCAAGGCCAGCCCAAGGGGGTTGTGCATTGGGCTGAGCCAGAAAGGAGATCTGGTTCCTGCTACTGCCTCTGTTTCCATTTATTCTGTGACCTCAGGCAAGTCAAGTCATTTTCTCTCTCTGGATTGTATTTTTTCTCACATGTAACAATGGACTGCTGGAGGAAACTACAATTCCAGAATTCTCTTCAGAGAAGAGCTTTTGAAAGTGATAAAGGATGCCTGTTAGTTGATTTAGTTCTATAACTTTTTAAAGAGTTTTTAAAGTTCATACTATATATTATTGCTAAATAACCCTTCACACAGAATTTAATAAACATTTCAAAAACAATGAAATCAACTGTAGTACTCAAAGCAATGTCTTGACTATAGAGGATATTAAAATTCTATTGAATGATTGAATGAATGAATAAATGTGAGGCACTAAGAACATTGCTAACATCTCAAAGAATAAGACTAAAGCAAATCTGTGAGATTATTTGTGGTCAAGTGACTTTCAGGCGATAGTAAATTGGCAAATGTTTCTAAAAATCCAAAGATTTTTTCTAGAATGTAAGTCTTTATGAATGTGAAAAACCCTCAGTTCTTCCATATCCTGATTTTCTGTCTGGTTCTATCAACTGTTGAGAGAGAGATGTTGAAGTTTCTAACTATAATTGTGGATTTATCTATTTCTCCTTTCAGTTCTAAGATTGCTTCACACATTTTGCTGCTGTAGCCTACAAATGCTATTGGAAAATAAACTTTTACTTACCAGAAATGGGGCGGTGAGAAATAATTTGAAAAGCATCTTCAAGGGAATCCAAAGTTAGAATTAAATTTTTTTAAGGTTACCAAAGGAGAAAAACAGAGATCAGTGGCAACATTTAAGGATCAAGATTTAAAATGCATGCTCAGGAATGAAAAAGAAATTAGAGATTTGGCCTCAGTATTTCCAGAGGCAGAAGATCAAGAGTTGGACTGGATGACCTGAAGATCCATTTCAACATGAAGATTCTTTGATTTACTGAAATTCCCTCCAGTAAGTAAGATGAGTAAGATACTCTCAACAATAACGGCTGACTAGAGGTAGACATATCATTAGAAGCCGATACCATCTAACTAAGAATTTGGAAGTAACTTGTAGATACAGAGTGACCACACTATGTTAGCAATTATTAGCAGTAGCTATGGCTAGGGGAGGCCCAGGGTAATCCCAAACTACCCTGAGTTTGTACTAAAACTCAGGAAGATGTGGGTATATGTGTGTGGCATGAATAAAATAAAACAGTGGCTCACTGAATTCTTCAGCAAATCTAGTAATTTAAAAGAAAAGCCAACATGATTTATGTGGAGAGAAATCAGGCTTTGAGTGACCCATTGGAGTTCTTTGAGGTAATAGGCGAGAACACAGGTAAGGAGGATGCAAGTGACTATACTTTATTCAGACTTTCAAAAGTCTTTCATGAAAAGAAAAGAGATGAACATATGGGAAGGAGGAAGAAAAAGAGAGAGGGAAACAAACCATAAAAGACTCTTAACCAATAGAGAAAAAAACTAAGGGTTGATGGAGGGAGGCTGGTGGGTGATGGGCTAGACGGGTGATGGGTATTCAAGAGGGTATGTGTTGTGATGAGCACTGGGTGTTGTATGTAAGTGATGAATCACTGAACTCTACTCCAGAAACCAATATTGCACTGTATGTTAACTAACTAAAATTTAAATTTAAAAAAGTCTTCCATGAAGCTACAAAAAAGATAACTCTTCATGGGATTTGAATGACATTTTTTCATAAATAGAAACCTGGATTCACATTTGGCCTTGCATTTGAATATAAAACACTGAGAGTATTACATCCATTAGTTAGCACATAGCATAGAGCATGAAACGTAGTAGTCACTCAGTATATATTTGTTGGATGACATTTAATACTCACGACAACCTTCTGAGATGCCTATGATTATCATCTCTATTTTAGAAGTGAAAGGACTGATGGTTTAGAGAAGTTTTCTCTACTAAGAACAGACACCAAGATTCTCCCAGTCTCTCTCAGTAACCTACAGCCTGAGCGCTTATATACAGCCTATCTTCATCTGCTTCCCAAACTATTCATGATCTGCATAGCTTCTAAACCCAGGCTTTGCCTCCCTTTAATGGTCTTGTACGTGGGCTTCCAATCTTATTTACTTATTTACTAAGTATTTACTACTTATTTACTACTTATTACTTATTTACTACTCCTCCAGTGCTAAGTTTCCCTGGCCCAGTCTGACTCCTGGGACCTGAACCTTGCTAAGGTCCTTTGGCGTCAGCATTCTTATTCAAGCCCCTTATATTAATTCATTCAAATGATTTATTGGACCTCTCTGTGTGCCAGGTTTAATGCCAGGTGCTGGCAGTAAACATGACAGTCTCTGCCCTCAGGGAAACTATTACAAGACCTTGGAAGTATGGGCATTTTCTGATAGGAAAACAAGGAAATAGGTAAGCAGAAATGATTTGGAAGAGAAATGTTACCTCAGGAATAAGTCCTGGCATAGAGCCTATTTAACATTCTTATACATGGAAAATAAGAGATATACACAGTGAAATAATCTGGTTTTCAGAAAGTGCCAACATCTTACCAAGGAGTGAAATGCAAGTTGATGGAGATTTATTGTAAAAAGAGCCAGCAAGCTATCCAAAAGGGCTGAAGAGAGAGCAACGTGCACTCTAATACTTTTGGCAAACACCAGTGAATGCATTTAGGAACATGCAATCTAGTCTGTTTATAGGATGATGGGATCTGAGCTATCGGGGAGTCAATTCAACAAACACTTGTGGCTCTACTCTTTGGAAGAAGACATGTGCTGAACACCGCAGGTCATATGAAGATGATGGAGACACAGATCCTATTCTCAAATACCCTGAGAATTATGGATAGGGCTCAAGGAAGAAAGTGGTATTTAAGATGAGTCTTAAATTATGAGTGGGATTTGGATGGGTGAATATTTGTGAGGGGAAAAAAAGAAAATTCCAGGTAGGTGAAAGAGCATAAAGCAATGATGCAGGAAAACTTAGGGTATTGCCCTGAAATGGTAAAATTTCCAGTATGGTTGGTGGGTAGGGCACATGGTAGAGAGTGGAGGGTTTGAAAGACATGATAGTAGATTAGGGCTCTTGACTGCCTATCTTGGGAGCCTGCATGGGAAGAAGAGAGGGAAATCAACTGATGTAGGCTTTGGGATGTTGAGGAGAAACATGTATGTATTTAGCCATAGATGATTTATGATAGTAAAAATGGAAACACTCTAAATATTTAACAATAGAGGACTTACCTTATAAACATATATTGGATTACAAAGCCACATTAAAAATCACCTATACTCCAGGAGTTTAAAAAGACATGAGAAAAGGCACAAAATATGATGTTTAAATAAAAAAAACCCACAATGTAAAACTGTATTACAGCACGACTTTCATTAGAGTAAATCTATATATAACTGATTTTTTTTAAAATTGAACTATAGTTGACACACAATGTGACATTAGTTTCAGGTGTACAACTTGGTGATTTGACAAGTCTATACATGATGCTATGCCCACCACAAGTGTAGCTACCATCTGTCACCATACAATGCTATTATAATAGTATGGACTGTATTCCCCAGGCTGTGCCTTTTATCCCTGTGACGTATTCATTCCATAACTGGGAGCCTGTACCTCCCCCTCCCGTTCCCATTTTGCCCATCTCCACACCGCCCCCCATCCCCTCTGGCAACCATCAGTTTGTTCTCTGTATCTATGGGTCTGTTTCTACTTTTTGTTTGTTTGTATAACTGATTTCTAAAACAGCATTAATATATGATTATTCACAGCCTTTCCTCTGCCCTTCTCTGCTTCTTTGGAAAATTGTGATTTGCCCATCCTCACTCCTCTCAATCTTGTGAACTCCAGCCTCACCACGCAGATCCATGTTTCATGTGTGAGTCTCTTAAGAAAGGGGATGGGGATCTACACTGTAAGTTCATTCTCCAGGGGCAGAAAGAGGAGGGGGAGGAGGAGGAGGCAGCGGCATGCTCTGAACCAGAGGCGGGGCTGAGGAGCTTGGGGAAGTGAGCGGTGAAAGGAGAGAGGACTTAGGGTGTGAGAGGGCTACCGTCTGGAAGAACTAGAGAAAGGGGAGTTTACCAAGTGTTCTTGTAGGTTATATATTGGGTATTCTTTAATGTTCTCAGGAGAAACAAATGAAGACTGGTTTCTGGCTGCATGGGACCCCAGATCTTATTTACATATATGTACCAAAAAAAAAAAAAAGACTGGAAAGAAAGAAACTAAAAAATTAGAAGTAGTTAGCTCTGCATTGATGGGATTATTGGGCATTGACACTCTTATGTAAGTTTTGAATAAAAACATGTATTAATAGTGGGGAGTGCATTATTGTTTAAAGAAGATATAGTTTCAACAGGGTAGTCTGGGCAGGCTGAACTGTAAAGGGTTCAGAGATGAGTGGGGGTGATAAAATGGGTTTAGATATCTTTCTCAAGAAGTCTGTGTGAATAGGAGAGACTTGGTCAAAAGCTTAAAGAAGTGGGAAATCCAGGATATTTTTTGAGAGAGGGGGCTTTTAGGGATGGCAGAGCTAAAGAGTTTGACAAATTAGACAGCAAATACCCAGGGAGGGTGTATTTTCTGGAAACACTTTTGGTAATTTGCATGTCCTAGAGGCAAAGGGAATTTTATGGCTTGGTCTTTAATTACCTGTGAGGTGTTTATCACTTGATCCAAATTATACTGGTTGAGAACTAAGAGGTAATTTCTCAGCTGAGGCTTAACTGGCTCCAGTCTGACTTTCCAAAGGTCAAAAGGTTAGGGATGTAGTAATAAGAAAGATAAACTTTAAAGCACTCTGATCTTTAAAGAGGAATGCTGATTCAGGAATGTTAATTGAAATCTGCAAAATCACAGTTAAACTAGATGCAGATTTGTTTGTTAAATACTGAGATTCCAGAAGTTAGAGGAAGGTATATGATGAACTAAATTCAGTATATTTCTTATGTGAGATTTTAATGGATTGAACTTGTTATGTCCACAGGCTGAATCTAAATATACTCAAAAAGAGTTTGCATTAATTCTTAGACAATTGTTTTGGGAACATTGTCCTCAATCTTCCTGGGAAGGTATCAAAGATGACAGTGATGATAGCATATCCCATGATGCTTTCTTGGAGGAAATACTAAGTAATTTTCAAGTCTTCAAATTCCCAGAGATGACTAATGTGGGGAGTTGGTGAAACTGATGAATTATTTATTTTGGTCTGTGACAGGTGAAGACACACCTACAACACAGGCTTCAACAGAGAAGGACTGTCAGACGGGTACCTAAATATAATTTTCTGAGACTTTCTCGATGAGAGTCTGGTGTCCATATTTGGAAGAGGTTATGAGAAGGGAGAAGTGATGAATGCAGATTGTGTGGTTATTAATGAAGCATAAAAATGGAAAGAGATATTAACTTGTCAAGAAGGTGTAAATGAAAAGACAAGAGGATCGACATAGCACGAACAGCCAGGATTTGTGTAGCAGGGCAAAGGATGCAGGATGGCAGGGAGGTAAGCCACAGAGCAAGATGATAAACTGCTACCTTGGTGGAGCTTTTGCCCACAGAGGCACTATTGAGTTCTGGGGCACAGCTGTCTCAAAGCATGTGAGCACAAGGTCATAAATGGAAACAAGGGAAATAATGGAGAAGAAATTCATTTGGTGGCCATCATACAGACTGTGTTTGAAGGAATTCAAAACAGGAGAAATGTAACAAGTTCAAGGAGAAGTGCAAAGGGAGGCTAGAATGGGTAACACAGGGAAGGAGAGGAAACAAACATATAATTAGTATCTACTAGAAAGCAAGCAGAAACTGTTGGTCCAGCTCTTTTGATGCCTCTACATTAACTCAGGCTTTTTAATGCAGTTGCCTCAAACTTCCTTCTCAAAATGTATGTTAACTAGTTATGAAACAATAAAATAATGTGCAAAAATGGCGTACTTGACTCTCGCCTATGATGAGAGACTTCCATTTTCTCCTTTGTTAATTTCTACATCATTTGAGTTTTTATTAAGTATGTATTACTTTTATAACAAGACAAACCAGAAAAATTCTATCAGAGGGAGGTTAGCTTCCCTGGATAAGCCACCTGTACTACAAAATAATCACTATAAAGGGGTGTATTCATGTTAAATAAAATGTATCAATAATAGTCATAAAAGTAATAATGTGTAATAAAAACATGAGCATGTTACTTATTACACTCACAGTAGACTCATATCACACTCATATTTTCCTTAAAGTTTAGGCTTAAAACCTGACCCCTATCCCAAATAAATTATATAAAAATAAGTGTGGCTCCACTGTTGGCCACACAACCATAAACAAATCTATGAAAATGTATTAAGTTTATAGAGGCTTTGATGATTGGTGTGGGTGATATGAGTAGGCAGGGGCACTGAAATTTCCCACTCTGCCTTATTGACCACTAGTTACTTAATAGCTATCCTAAAGGCCCCATGAGGAGTACCTGGGTGGGTCAGTTGGTTAAGCATCTGCCTTTGGCTCAGGTCATGATCCCAGGGTCGTGGGATCAAGTCTCTCATTGAGCCCCTCATCAAGCCCCGCATCTGGCTCCTTGCTCAGCAGGGAGCCTGCTTCTCCCTTTCCCTCTGTTTGCTGTTCACTCTGCTTGTGCTCTCTCTCTGTCAAATGAATGAATAAAATCTTTAAAAAGAAAAATAAAGGCCCCATGATTTGAATTCCCAAACATTTGCGTATGGCCTTTCCCTGTAATCTTTCTTTTAGTCTAGCTCAATTCAGTGTAGTTGTTCTCAAAATCAGTGTACATAAGAATTACCATACAGGGTGGCATACACAAAACCATGTATCCTATAATTTGTGGGTGATTCAAGGGATTTTTCAGAGATAATTTTGTTTGTACTTAATTTTTGTCTTACTTGATGATTCTACAACCACCCTGTTCCTTTGTATAATATGAGATTTGGCTCCACTTGAGAGAACTATCAGAAATTTAATTGGGTATTACCTTATGCTGCCTGAAGAAAAGAATAGGGAAAATTCTTGTGGCTCAAATACCCTCTCAACCTTCCAAAATTAGTATTTATTAAATGCTTAATTTATTTAGCCTGACCAGGAATTCTGTCAAAGTAAAGGCATCCATCCTTTATATTTTCTAATAGAAGATAGAGTCTCATTATTAAGCCGTCAGGTCTCTTTATTGGTCAAAAACAAACAAGCACGACCATTGTAACTCTAAGAGAGAAATTAGCAAATTTGAGATATAACCCATTGAGGAATCCAGCAGATTCCCAGAGAATGAGCAATGACTTTGGCTAGAATGATTTATGGCCCTTTAGGAGCTGAGTGGGGAACTAGGTGGTTAAATGAGGATGGTCTGCCAGATGCATTCTTAACCTAAGGGTGGGGGAGAAAGTGGTCAGATGGGCCTGGTTTAGGGAACCAGGTGAGACTCAAGGATGAGGTGAAGACAGGGTCCCCAGGTTGGTTGTGCAAATTGTGATCTGCACAAGAGCTCTGACTGGAGGAAGTGGAAAGGGGCAGGACCTGGTTTTGGGTCTTGGTAGGGCATGGTGCCTGCAGGTTTGGGGGCTGGAGCAGGAATTGACCTGTGCTGAGAGGCAAAAATAGGCCAGTGGTGAATGGGGAGGATGTTTGCTTCATGCATTAAACTTCACATAAGTTTAAGGGGCAGTCATTTAGATGATATATCCTGTTTTCAAAATGGCTGTGAGATGGCTAACATTTTAAGTTGTTAACTCAAATTTTGTTTTTCACTCTGAAGCCCTCCCTTCTGTCCCTGCTGGAGTGGGGTTAAGTAGCATTTAAGCAGGTAATCCGTTCTCTGAGATTTCTGTAATTAGAAGAGATGGAGCAGAGCAGGAAACCAAAAGTGACTATGATTATTCTGGCTTTTGTTCTGCAAAAAATCTAAGCATTTAGGGGAAGGGGAGTTGTAGGTATAGACATAATGTCTTGGTAAACGAAGGAGAGACATCAGATTTCCTTGGGCTGTGGGAAGGAGAGAATGAGAGAGAGAGAGAGAGATGAATTGGCTGATGGATCTGTGTGGACTTTAAATACAAAGAAGACTCTTGAACTTACACCCAGCAACTCCGAGAAGGAGGGAAGAGTTGTGTGGCATACCCAGGACAACGAAACCAGAAGTGGACTGACAGATGATTCCCTGCCCAAGCCTCTGCACGATGGTAGCAGAACAGTGGGCATCTCAACATTACCCAGTGAGGGAGGACCAAGCAGCATGGCCCAACCCCTACTCCTACTTTGGCATTGTTTAAAGCCAGCGATTCCCAGGGAAGACTGAAATGAAGTTGTTTTCTGTCAATTTGGCAGATAGGGACCTCAGAATAAAAAAAAATAATATAAAACAAAAAAACACATTGATCTGAATATAAAATTCAAGATTTTATACTTGATATTAGACTGTTGCCTTAAGTGAGTATATCAACATGGCTGTATCAGGGTCCTGGGTCTTGCCTCCCATGTGCCAGACACTGTGAAGCATGTTCACACCTGTTCTTCCGTGTACTCTTCACAACAGCACTGCATGGCAGATGTTGTGATTACCCCAGGGTACAGGTGAAACACCATGGCTCAAAGACCCAGTGGGTAAGTGGAGGAGCAGGGATGCAGACCCAGGTCTGTTTTACTTCCTGCATTATATCTGTTATCCGTGGCATGTACCTAAGCTAAGAGACAAAGGGAATACACTGGAGTTCTCAAAGGTAAGGAACAAAAACAGAGCTCTGTCCACTATAGTATTGGATCTGTCTCATTACTGAAAGCAGAGTATATGAATACACACACACTCACTCGTGTGCGTGAACAGTCAATTCCAAAACTCCCACCCCAGGATGAGCAAAATAACAGACATACTTTAGCATTTATTTTTTAAAAAATGTCTAATTTCCCAAAGACTCAGGTTTGACTTAAATATTTAGAGTCAAGGCTTTGGATACATGGTGTGCTCCAATGCACAAGACCAGTTTACCTGGTTAGGGTCGGGGTCAACTTCATCCCAGCTGTGAGTGACATGGCCTTGGTCGATGGATTCAAAGGGCTTATGAGAAACTGAAGGTAGAATCCTATAAAGCCAACTGGGGGAAAACAAGGACACATAAGCCTTAGGGTGGTGTTATGAGGGATATGCAGACTGCTCAGGAAGTACCATCAGGAAGATGCTCAAGTCAACAACGATCTGTGAGCTTTAATGTGAGAAACAATGACACAGCATCACTTCTTAATAGCCACCGCTACCCATGGCCCTGGCCTTTTCCCACCTTTCCACTCTATCCATCACTCTTCAAATTGAGGCTCTGGCTCTTGGTGGTTCCCATACTGACAAAAAATGAAGACTTTTCATTCCCAGTGACAACTATAAAGGAAGGGGAAAAGTACCTTGAGGGATAGCTGTACAGGAAAATCCATAGAAAAACATTAATGTGTATATGTCATCGGATACTAATTCTTACTCTGGAAGGTGAGGACAATGAATCTTACATAGATTGAGAGAACATGGGTAGTTACTTTGTTATTTTTGAAATACATTTTTTAAAAAAATTATAAAAGTAATATATGCTATTGGTAGCAATAATTTAAGTAATTCAAAAGTCCCTAAGGGTAAATGGGTCCTCCAATTTGTCTTCCAATTTCTTCAGGGCCAAGTACCAGAAGCATCAGAGCTTAACAATGTTCTTGTGTATTCTCTCAGATATCACCAGTGCCTATATAAACAAAATTGCCAAATCATTGTACCACTTTATTCTCACAACAATAAGGAGTGAGCGTGACTGATGGCTCATGTCTTCACAAATATGGGGTATTATTAAAAATAATTTTGACCTTATAGGTAAAAAATAGTATCTCATTTTTATTTTGTATTTCCTTTATTATGAGTAAGGTCGAGGATCTGTATGGTTGTTGGTCCTTTGTAATTTTGCTATGAATTACTTGTATAAATCCTTTACCATTTTTCTACTGGGTTATTTATTTTTTTGAGATTAATTTGTAAGAGGTTTAGGAAATTAACACTCTGTACTCCAACATTGTAAAATCGGTCCATATATTCTTATAGTAAGTACATTTGTAACTTTGTTTTCTTTTTTTCCCCTCCCATCCTTCCTTTCTCCCTCCTTCCCTCCCTCCCTCCCTCCCTCCCTCCTTCCCTCCCTCCCTCTCTCCCCCCTCCCTTCCTTCCTTCCTTCCTTCCTTCCTTCCTTCCTTTCTTCCTTTTCAAGTTTTATTATCTGCATATGTCAAGGCCTGAGACAAAGATCTGCCTGCCAGAACCCAGACCTCAGGCTTCAGGAAGAGAAGAAGACTCTGATGCAGAAGTCCTGAAGGACACCAGGAGAACTGTCTGGAAGTTGAGAGGGACTCTGAAACTCGCTAAGTGGGACCCATGTCCTTTTAGAGGTCATCACTCTGGGAGGGTACAGAATGACAAGGAGTACTACCTCTGACAATAGAAGACCAGACCTGCTTGAACAGGCTATGGCCCCTTAAGCCCTAGGTCAGTCTACTTTAAGGGGTGGAGTGTGCCTGGCCCCACACTGAACCATTTGGGAGATAAGAGGGCTAGATTTATCCAGTGTCCATTTGATTCCTCTACTTCTAAATGATATGACCTCAGACCCTGGGCTCCAGGCTATGAATAAACTAAGCCTCTGCAGCTTCCAGTAGTGTCTGGCGTTAAGGGCACCTATGGGTATCTTAGAAGAAACTGTGTGATCCTGGGCAAGTTACAAAAATTACCTGATCCTGTTTCTCATCCTTATCTCCTAGGATTGTTGCAAAGATTCAGCTTATGTATCTAGAATGTCTCACACACAGTAGGTGCTCACTTCCTAGATATGAGTTGGATTGTCTGTCTATCCCTAATCGTCTGGGTTTTCATGATGGTCCAAATTTTCCACATTCTCTGTCTTGCTTTTCCCCCTCTCAGTACCAAAGGGATCAGCTAACTAATCTGATAAAAATTAACACTTAGCAGGTATAATCTCTGATAGTTTTGTGAGAGCCCTCCACTCTGTGGTTTAAAGGAGCAGTGACTCACTCTAAGAATCCCAGGCTTGCTCACCTATGGATGGAGCTGGTTCTTTCTTTCCACTTGGGATTTGGAACATTTTCACAAAATTATTGTGGATACCTTTGGAGAGTTCTAAACAGATGGGTGAGCCATGCCTAGTGTCCCTTATTTTTTAGCTGTTTATAAAACTCCCCAGGCAGCACTACATTGCCCTGGTCAGAGATTTAATTCTGATTCAAGGAATCATGCCAACTTCTTAATGAAATGCCAACAGCTCCTTTTCAGCCTCCTGGAACAGAGCTAAGCTCCTGCTGGCTGAAGATATCACTGAATAATGGGGGTAGGCAGCAGAATCTGGAGTCAAGGTGTCCCATTAGCGAATGGGCCATAAAGTCAAGAACATAGTCATGGAGGCTAGGTTGTCATAAATTAGAATGGACAGGAATTGTCAGTGTGCTTACCTTACCTTGACTGTTTGGGATAGCAAAGAGAGGTGATTAAATAGCAATAGAATTAACCCCTGATTTTGGCAAGTATGAGAAACTATCTCTTCTCTCCATGCACAGAGCTATCAAGAGAGAAGCACTATTGATATGGACATGGTTGCATAGCAGTTGCCATAGCTCACACTCAGCTCTCTGACAGCCTCCTAGGCATACCTGGTACTGGAAGGAGAAACTCTGCTATGGTGACAGGAATGATGGTTGGAAAAATTAATGTTCATTGAGCACTCACCGTGTGCCAGGCAATGTGCTAAGTACTTTATAGGCATTCTTTCCTTTAATCCTCACCACAACTATGAAATAGGTACTATCATTATCTCTTTTACAAATGAGGAACCAGAGGCTCTGAGAGGGTAGAGACTTGCCCGAGGTCACACAGCTAAAAAGAGAAAGAGGCAGGATTTAAACTCAGGGGACCTCACTCCAGAGTGGGCCTAATTAACCACCAAAGAGAACAACCTGTCATTTGTGTGGTCCATTGTGCTGTTGTACTTGCTATTTCATTTGCTTCTCAGGAGGAGTCTGTGGAGGTAAACCCAGTCCCTCCCACTACGCAGTACCAAACCAACTGCCCTCCTCCCAGATTTCCAATATCAGAAGCAGCCCTCCTCACAGAGGCCCTAGCCTGATATTGCTATAATTTGACACTACTCGATTAAGCCACAGCACTTACTGTCTCCCCAAACCACACATCTATTGCGTTCAACTTGCCCCATGGGAGTCAATCAAGGGAGTGAGTTCATTGACCTGGCTTGTGGGATTAGAGCAAACATGGAACATGACCCATTGTGCTAATGAATGTGCTTGGTTTCCAGCAAAGGCAAATTCCAAAGAGTAAAACCTTATTAATTCAAACCACGAGGGGCCATGATACATGACCTTTCAACTGCCCAAGCTTAGTTATCCAATATCCAAGAACATAATACTTCATGATACTTCTATCTTCTAAATAAGAGATACTGAATCATCTGTAATTCTGAGTTAATCATTATTTAGAAAAAAAAACAAGTAAACCAAAATTGAAAACTCAACTGGACAACCCTTAGGGGAAGGCCAGTTTATTGGGAACATTTCCTTCTGAATACAAGTAAGAATTTTTAAATGGAGCTGGACATGTGTGTTTTCTGGACGTTGTGCAGCCGCTCTCTCACTTTCTTCTATCAGTCACTTGATCTTAGGTGGAGATGAAGCCCATCCCCTGATATCACCCAGAGCACAGCCTGTGAAAAGCAGAATCTTGGGCAGCTGTGGAAGGCTATGGCCCAGTGTATGAGCCAGCACTAAGTACTAGTCATAAATCCTACAGTCTGCAGGTCAGAATTAATCTAATCCAGTACCTTCTTTTATTTGTGCTCCGTGGACAAGTGAATGCTGATCCTGAGAGCTGCTCAGCATACAGGTTGTAAGGGCAGACTTGAGGATTGTTCTAAAACAAAGGAGGCAATAAACAACATCACTTCAATCCAAAAACCATCCCAACCTTCCCAACAAGCAATTCAGTGGAGGAATTCTGTCCTGGTTGGGGATGCTCTGGGACAGTGCACATGACCATCCCCTACCCATACATACTTTTTGCAGCAACTGTTTAGGTGACTTTCCCCCTGATTAGAAAAGCAATACATGCATAATGTAGAACATTTATAAAATATAACCCATTATCTCACCATCCAGAAATAATCCAGTGTTGACATACTGGTGTATTTCCTTCCATTCTTATCCTTCAAAATGGGGATACAGTGATGGATGATATGTGTAGTCCTATAATGGTCACGATTTTTTTTTTTTTAGAGGAAACACTATATCCTGAGCATTTTTTCATGCCATAAAATATTCTTCAAAATTTTTGAAAAAAATTTTTGTTTGCCATATTTTTGCTGTTGTAACCAACACTAGTATAAATATCTTTGTGGATACATTTTTAGGACTGGTTATTTTCTTTTCACTGTCATATCTTAGGCTGTTCAAGGGGACTACAAGGAAGTCCTCTTAACCTTGAGCCTAGGGGATCCTCCTGAAAGTCCTATAGTTAGTCTTACTATTTCAGATTGGGTGCTTTCCCATAGGTAAATACCATCCCACTTTAATCTTTGTATTGTCATTTTTCTGTAACCTAATTGTCTTAAAGATTTGTGAAACTCCTAGACAATTCCCAGGAACAATGTTGGATAGGGGCATTTTGGCCTGAGGGCTGCTTATTCATTCCTACAATTCAGAGCTCTCTGAGCTAATATTCTATTCATTCATACCTGTCCTTCTGGCAGGGCACCCGGGCAGCGAGGGTCTTCTGAGGCACATTCGTTCCCAAATCCAGGAATGTACTGCCAGTGACAAAGACACAAAGACTATCATTAACAAGGTTAAAAGAACATTTCACAACATTGATAGTCTAATGAAAGTAAGAATTTCTATATGGACATGTGTTTGTGTATGATGTTCCATATATAATATGTTTGCTTTGTCTCAGCATATGGGCCATTCAGGAAAGGAAATATGCTCTGTGTGAATTTTAAAGACTACCAATTAATTGCAAGAAGACTGATGGATATTGCATAGACTCTCCACCCTTAGCTGTGCTTAGTTGATTTATGGGCTTGTTCTTAATGATCCCACTCCAAGAACAGGTTCTTTAATTCTTTTTTCCACCAGGGAGTTCTGGAGAAGGGAGATAACTCAGGTATCCCCTCCACTCCAGATTGTGGGATCTTGCTGGGCCTGGATGGCAACCTCCCTGAGTATGGAGCTCCATTCCCCTTCATACTCTGATACAAGCAGCCATAAAGAGGCATGTGGATCCAATCTACAGCAAACCTTTATTATCTGGTTCACCTATGGAAGACTTGTGTATATGTTTCTATTTTGTGGATACATGAAAATGAAGTTTGAAGATATGAGAGGCTTTCAGCAGAAGTGCCAGACCAGAGTCTGTCCACAATGGTACAATGGCGTCTACTTGATGGTCAGCTTTTTTACTCTATACCCGGTGGGAAAAAAGTTAGGGACTTTCTCAACAAAGCAAAGTATGGGAGCCCCTGAATTTACTCTTACGACACTTAACACATCTATGAGTTCTTGTTCACTGTCTGGCTTCTCTGCTGGTTGATAAGCCCCATGGAACCTGTGACTAGAGCAGTCTTGTTTACCTGAATGTGCCCTGTGCCTGGTTTACCAGAAGGTACTCAAGAGATAGCTGTTGTTTGACTTAGCCTTTCACCTAGAGCCTATTCTGAGTGTATGTATGCTGCTAAAAGTGGGGTTAGAATCCACTTTTCTTTAACTTAAATATAAAAAAATGGCCATTTTCTTCCCAGAGTTGTTCCTAATAAACCTACTTAATTTTAGCCTAGGATAATGAAAGTATAGCCTTGTTCAGTGAGTGAAATGCCACCATCTGAGCACATGTCTTTAAGAGATATAAGAAGGATGTAAGTGGGTGGAGGGTAAGCCCTCCACAGTTCTCAGGAGCATGGAGAAGGATGAGCTAAATGCAATATGCCCGGATGTGTAAGCAATGATCAGGCTGTTAACTGCTATATTTGGAAGGAATATCAAATGTGAAAAGTTATGACCTAGAAAACCATGGAAGTGAAATTATTCCTTTTGCCTCCAGACACAATTTTTTTTTTGTATATTTGAAAACCTGTCAGCCCGAAAAACAATAAGTTATATTATACACGGATAGGTTAACAGCAGTAACATAAGGTTTGGGCTGATTTCTTTGGGAAATGGCAGAGCGTGCTGCATTCAGGCTCTCCAACTGAATACAGTTTTCTTCTTTCAGAATGGACCTCACGCTCACCGTCAGCGGGATTGAATTTGAACTGCTGAGAAATGGTAATGACCCCAAATTTTCTTCAATTCTGTGGAATGGAATTTTAGACCAATCTGTGACTGAAGCCACTGAGCATTACAGCGCCTTTGCTCTGTTCAACTGCCGCATTGTTTCTCTCCGCAAGAGAGGCAGGGAGGTTTGAGTGCTGAGGAATCCCGCCGAATCCTCTCCAGGCTTGGGTGGGTTTACTTATTAACCTTCCCCATTCTTCGTAACTGCTAGTCTCAGAACAGAGTCCAGGGTTATATATATTTTTGGAACAAGGGAAAAGACACTTAGTATATGTAGTTCTGAAGCATTTGCTTCTGACTGCTTTAAAAAATAGAAAAGAAAGGAGAAAGAACAGCTGGTAGTTTGGAAGGGAGCCACCCAGCTCCGAGAGAGGTGTGAGTTCTGAGTCGGTTTCTGCAGCTTAGCTTTGGTGCATTGGCTGAAGAGGAGGTGGAAAATGCTGACTCACTCTCCAGTCAGTCAGTTTTCCTAATCCTCGGAGAGAATTACAGATGAGTTTATTAGAGCTTTCAAATGCCATGTCCCTTACTGCTGAAGGCATCTGCTTTGAGGAAGCAGTATTCTGCAGCTGCTTTCCCAAGGTGCTAAGACCAAGGGCAGAATCTGGACTCTGCTTGTATCAGCTGTGAAAACCCAAGCGTTCAACTCCAGCTGGTTCAGTGACTATGTACAAATACACCTTATGCAAGAAGAAAAGAAAATCTAACATTAAGCAAGTGAGTTTGTATGTTTCCTTCAGTCCAGGTTTCTGAATAACTGGATCCAACATAAAAATATGATTTCACTTTTTTTTAAAATATTTTATTTATTTATTTGACAGAGAGATAGAGAGAGCACAAGTATGCAGAGTGGCAGGCAGAGGGAGAGGGAGAAGCAGGCTCCCTGCTGAGCAAGGAGCCCATCGTGGGGCTCGATCCCAGGACTCTGGGATCGTGACCTGAGCCGAAAGCAGATGCTTAACCGACTGAGCCGCCCAGTTGCCCCTGATTTCACTTTTTTCCCAAGAGAATGATCTGAATCTTTTCTAAATGAAAGGACAAATCACAGGGCTCCATGTAACTTCAGTGCCATCGGTGTTCTGACAGCCGCCTAGTATACCGCTTTTTAAATCCTCATCTGGTCCCCAGGATGTTCTCTGTGTGCCAGAGTAGGCTTATGAGGTTCTCTCTCCCGACTCTGATTCTGGGTAACACCCTGATGGGATGAGCAGATGGTGCACCTCACTGCCTTGCACTGGGCGTAAAGGAAAAGAGAGAGAAGTCAGGGTGGAGATGCAGTTAGAGCTACCTTCTTCCTGTAGAAAGAGTCCAATATTTCTAATGAACGGTGTTGGGAACAGAGAACAGAGGTTGTTGGCAACTTGCAGGTTATTGTGGTAGGCTGAATCAGGACCCTCAAAGATATTTATGTCGGAATCCCTGGGACATGTGCGTTACTTTATATACTCAAAGAGACTTTGCAGATGTGGGTGAAGTAAGAATCTTGAGACGAGTTACCCTGGATTATTTGGGTGCACCCTAGACATAATCACAAGTGTCCTTAGTAGAGGGAGGGAGAGGGAGATGGAGATCTGACTACAGGAGAGGAAAAGGCAGTGCCATGAGGGCAGCGGAGGCTGGAGCGGTGCATTTCCAACATGGAGAAGGGGCCTCCGTCAGGGACTGAGAACTATAAGAGAGTAAGTATGTGTTGTTTTAAGCCACTAAATTTGTGGTCATTTGTTACAGCAGAAACAGGAAACGAATAAAATGACAGTATTAATGGGTCCTATCTCTGGCTAATAGAATCACCCCCAGAAATTTGATAAACACAGACCCAGACCTAGTGAATCAAAATATTTGGCAGGGTGGGGGTGGGCAAAGTCTGGATATTAAATACCTCTTCATTTTAGAAATGAGGAAATCAAGATTTGTGGAAGTGAAGCAACATAAGAACATGGGGTGATCTATTTGAAATTTAATTTTATTATTTTATCTTTTGAATTTTCTTCCCTCCGTTGTGCTGCTTTTATGTAAATGTGATTTCATTTGAGGCTTTGTGTTGATATAGCCATTAAAATGAAGAAATAAAAGCTGAGAAGTATATTTTTTGACTTATATAATGTTTATTGATTAGAATGATGCAATCTGGCTCTCCGTATTTGGATTCCTGATCTCTAGAGCTAACCTTTGCTTGTGGAGATTAGACAGCAGGCAGGGAAGAAAGCCTTTGAAATTGAGAACAAAGACCAGCATGCAATTTACATTGGTCTGCTGGTGCTGTGCATAATAAGTTGCTAAAAATTTCAGCAGGATAGGATTTTAGATATAATTTATTTATAAATGGTAAGGATGTTTCCAACCCCTGCTGAACTCCCCCATAGGGTTTTCATCAGGGAACAGTTTTTATGCACTCTCCTTCTTCCAAGACTTCGGCTACCACCATTGATATGATGAGCTGCCATATCTATTCTCTCCACCCTACCCACTCCCCTGAGATCCAGATCCATACATCCCACCATGTCCTGGGTATCTCAACTTGGCTGTCCCCATAGCAGCTCAGATTTAGCTGCAACTCTCTTGGCTCCCAGAACATTCTGGGCTGTCTGCATGTGCCGTGCCTTTGCACTCACTGTTTCCTCTGGCCCCCACCTCTTTTCACTTGGCCAATTTCTACTTTTCCCTTAAGACTCAGCTCAGGAACAGCCTCCTTCAAGAAGCTTCTCTTGACCCTAACTAGTCTAGACTCAGTTCCTTTCTGATATTAATCTGTGGCATCAGTATTAACACATAATATTTGCTGAATGAAAGAATGAGAATTCCTTTGCAGCCTTTCCAACTCTTGGTCAGGCATGAAGATAAGCTCATTTACCTCAGTGTGGAGTGTTTTCAGGATCCCTATCAACTAGGGAAATGTTTGGTTCTTCAAACTCAGCATCAGTTGAAGGCCATTAGGGAAGCGCTTAAACTCTGTCTCTTAAAAGAAATCTGCAGTATGGCCCACCTGGCTTGAGTCAAAGTTCTGGGCAGGTCTATTCAGTTCCACATGCATGTGTTGAGCCCTGATGCTAGGTATGGTTTTAGACACTGGGAAAAAAAAATCCCTTTACCTGGACTTAAGGCCTTCAGTTCATTAGATGCCTCTAAGGCTCCTTTTGGAGCCTGGGATCTGGATTCAGACAAACCAGGTTCTAATCCAGGTCTCCATCACCTATAAGCAGAGACCTTGGGCAAGCCACTTAATCTCTCCTAACTTTCCTTCCCTTATTGGTTAAAGAGAAACAAGAGTGCCTATATCCCAGATTTATTTTGAGGATTACAATATGAGTTAATTCATTAATAGCACATAACCCACACATACTTTTCAATTGCACATTAAATAATAAAAAGGAATTATTTCCTAGACGAAGTGCTACGGCTTCTATTGGCCAAGGGCCGATTGTGGATCCTCAAAATAACTGAATAGATGAAGCAAATATAATTGGTTGGCTGGAGGCAGTCCAGGAAGCTGCAGCAATGGGAAGATGTCAGGGCGTTGGGCTGGGAAGCAGACAGTGAGAAATGTGTCTGGCCATGGTGGAGGGGAGCCCTTATGATGTCTACAGGTTCCCAAGACAATATTTCAAACGAACAAAGGCAAGAGATAGACAATGAAGGCTTCATCTCTTTTCTTTATCGCCTCTCCCTCAATCCCCCAGCCCAAGCCTCAGCCATGCCTGCGGACACCATGGCAAAGTCTCTGAACACAGGGATTTGGAACGGGACCTCGGTAAGTCCTTTCTGACTCTGACACTCTGGAATTCTCAGAAGCTTCCATAGGTTCTGGCTGAAGAAGCCACAGCAAACTTGGCAGAGAGTCTCTTACCTTCAACTCGGCCATTTTCCCTCTGCTGCAGGTGTGATGACTTCAGGAAATGCAGGCTCAGAGAGGGTATGAAGCCAAAATGCTTCTGCTGCTCCTTCAACCCACTCTCTGGATGTTATTCCCACCACTTCACTGTGCTCACTGGTCAGCAGGCAGCTCAAACTAGTGACAAGAATTGGCCAACTGATAACTAGGGAGAAAGTCCAGCGTGCTTATTTTCAAACTGCTTACACAATTGCCTTTGGTTTTTGTTAAACCTGGCTGGTTTTGGAAGAGTTTGCAGAGGCCTATCTTCTCTTCATCTGAGGTAAAGATTAGCCAGTTATGTGTTCCAGTGAAAAGAAGGAGACTTCTTACTAAAGACAGAGAATGTAAAGCTCTCCAGGAAAGGAACTGTGGTAGTTAGTACCTGCTGTGTGTGGCAGAGGCTTCCCCACTCAGTCCGGACTCAGGCCTGGAAGGAAGAGGGCAAGGGTGTTCACTCTCTGCAGAGCGTGACAGAATGAACTGTGCTTGGACACAGGTGTTTACACACAACTGCTTGAAACAGGAACAGGGGTGAGATGGCATCCGGAGGTGCCTCTAAGGGATGGGCTGGGAGAGCTCTCTGAGCCTGAAACACTTCACTTAAAGCAAACTGAGATGTTTACTACTGTTCTTCTTCATTTCTTAAATACATGTAGTGTTTTTATAAATTCTTTAAGAATCTTGTTTTCTAATACCTTTACCCTTCTAAAAACAGACTGAGAGATTACTTTCCAGCCACCGTTTCTCTGACTCCCTTGCCCTTCATCGTGACTCTTCTCCTTTGCCATGGTCAGACATCCACTTCTTGGCTAATTGTATTCAGGAAGAAACCATATATCGAGTGCCTGTTTGTGCCAGATTTTCCCACAGACATTATCTCATTTAATTTCACAAAAACAATCTTGTAAACTAGGCTTTATTATCACAAACTTAAATGCAACAGACCAGGCAGGAAACGTAGGCTAGGTGGTTTTTCAAGATAAGACTTCTATATGAAGCTCCAATTTTTAAACATTGGCAACTAGAACAAAGGAATGAAGGAATGGATAAAACCGTTGTGGTAGATTGCAACGATGTCCACAATTTTCTCCCATCTTGTATGCTTTTGCTCTTTTGTAATGTTGATGTTGCTGCTCTTCCCAGTAAAAGATGTAGTCTTTTTCTTGCTTCCTTGAATCTTAACATTGGTTAAGAGCAAACACAACACAAGCAGGGGCTTGAAAAGTGCTTGTGCCTTGGGATTTGTCCATTTCTTACTACTTGAGATTACCATGCCTAGAAGCTGGGTTAGTCTCTATGAGAAACCACACAAAGAGAGAGGTTAGGGCATTAGTCCAGCACTAACTGCCAGACGTGTGAATGAGGCAACGCGTCTGCTGGATAATGACAGACACATGAATGATCCCAGGTGAGAGCAGCAGGAGAGGCACCAGCAAAGCCCAGTCCAAATTGCTCACTCATAGAATTATAAGCAAACAGAATGCGGTGTTTTATGCTACTAAGTTTTGGGGTGGTTTGTTAGGCAGTGGGAGATAACGGGTACAATAATGTCAACAACATGCATGCAGGTTTGAAAAAGTTATGGGCCACCAGTTTAGATCCTCTGCTCCATATAAATGGGTCTAAGTTACCTCCAGAGGTCCCCAGGCTCCAGCATATTACGGTAGCAGCAGAATGATTTGCCTGTGTATGAGGCGTTAGCAAGGAGGCGGCCAGATTAAGGCAACAAATGACAGGTTGGTAGCAAACAGGGTGGCTTGATGCCCGAGTTCCAGGCAGTTATAGGACATCTCAGCAGATGTCAGCATAGACAGATGACTTTGTGGTACTATGCAAGTTTCCCCGGAATTTATATTCACACCTGGGATGAAATGGTATGTGTTGGGGGAGGCCCCAGTTTCCCTGAGGCTGTTTTTGTTATTCCTGCAGTATGCAGACTCAAAATCAAAAATGAATTCAAGAAAAAATATTTCTTCCATCTGAGTTTATGAGTTCTTTGGGTCTTAAATCTATCGATCCTGCAAGTTCGTCTTTGGTGGTTAAGGGAAAAAAAAAATGAATCGGAGTCAATAAAAGACAAGGGAGAAGCTTTACTGCTTTATTTTTCCATAAACTTCCTAAGTTCTTTCCACTGAATCAGTTGTGAAGGCAGATTTAAGGAGTGTTTAAGCTCTTTCCTAAGGTGTGGGAGATTTCTGAAAGAGTAAGAATGTGGTCACAGATCCCTGACTGCATGAAAATTACTTTGAGGGGCTTGAAAATTGAATAACCTAGCACCAAACTTTATGGATTTCTCCTAACTGGCTTAACTGTATTTCCTTTTTCTGTTTTTATAATTGTGATGCAATAAAACAAGTATTTGCTTTGTGTAACTACTATGTGCCACACACTGTGCTATATACATACAGGAGATATGAGAATAAATAAAACTCAGGAACTATCTGATTCTATGTCTGATGGTTTTCCATTTTAGTTACTGTAATCACACATTCATTGCTTTATTTTACGATTTTTGAGGACCTGCTATGTGCCAGATCCTGTGAGATGTAGGGGATACAAAAATGACTAACTCAGTCCTGTTCTCTGCTAGAGCAGCATACTGGAGAAGACTGAAATGAACAGGCCATCACAGCAGAGAACCATACCTGCTGTGACAGGGAAGGGCACCGGTGCTACTGGAGGGATTGAGGGGCACCTAGTCCTGAATAGGAGGGCAGGGAAGGCTTCCCAAAGGAGATGATACCTGAGCCAAGTCTCACGGAATGAGTTGCATAGGGCATGAGCAGAGGAAAGAGCGTGTGCAAACAGAGAGAAGAGGAAGGGCAGTGCATTTAAGAACTGTGTTTAGGGCAGAATGGAGGCGTCTAGTGAGGGAAGACTGGGAAGGGGAGAGTTTTGGCAGACATCTGGAGCAGGGGAGGAGGGGTGCCTTCTGGGCAGGGTGTGGTTTTTAGCATTCAAAAGGACACCCAGCAGAGAGAGCAGGTTGTGTAGGGACAAGGCAAACATATCCTGAGCCAGAACAGAGTCACAGTATCAAAGTCATGAGCAACAAGAACAAAGATGCTAAAAACCAGGCAGAGGAGGATAGATTCAGTGAACCGATAAAGGGAACATATGAGGTGGAGAATTTGAAAAGGACCAGGAATTGGAGACAACAGGTATCTGCTTCTCCCAGATTCTAGTAAAATTAGATTTACACTCTACAGAAGCTCCAGAAGAAAAATCAGAGACGTTCCAGACTCACAAGCAGCAGGGAGTGGAGAGTAGGTCCAAAACCAAGTGTAAGAAGTGATGGTGAAAGCTCCAGACTCCTTCTTTCACTGCACTTCCAGAGAATGCTATCAGGAAGTGTTTTACCCTCCAGCCAGGAGCCTGGAAGATTCTTCTCTAGGACGGTAACCCATACATATTACATATTTTGATAAATAATAAATATAAAAGGTAAATTTTTTCTGGAAATGCTTCTTTTAATAAGGTGATGTCTCTCCCCTTAGTTCATGTACCCATGAATTACTAATTCTTATTTGTAATTCTTATTTCTGGAATAAACAGGTTTCAGCATCATTTAATCTTATTTTTTGGTTTTACAGATGTGTTAAGAAAATTTGTCATACGTAAGTAGATATGAATGGGAGGAATTTTGTTACAATATCACTTCTTCTAAATTAAATATCAAAAATCAGATAGTGATCTATTATTAAACATCATTTTTAATGACCTGTCAACAACTGAGTTGGGTTCTTCTTTAATTTTGTTGCAAGGAAGTAATTGGAAACCTGATTGGAAGAGGCTTGGTTACCCAGCTATTGGAATCATTGACTTTAATTAAATGTTACCCTTTCATTTAGATGTACCTTTTCTAACTCACTCAGAAAGGGTTGGGAAAATAAATATTAGTTTTATACTCCTTTGCCTGTATAATTATTTGTCACAAAAATGTTATTTCGATAGTTTGATAAACCAAGCAAGAAGCCCTGCCATGAAAGAATGTGCCACAGCCTTGGATATTTCTTACCAAAACTCTCTTTGGTTTGTTCTCAGGAACTCTTCCTTGAGAGGTCTGCACTTTTTTTTTTTTTTAAATAATTGTGTGAGTGGAACAAAATCCTTAAATAAAACTAATATTTAGAATTGTCCTTTTGTTGGCATCCTAAGACATTTACATCCTGGGGCAATATACCATATTCTTCCATAAGTAAGAGGTTTCTTTTCTGTTGTGGGAAAAGGCCGATTGTGAAAGCACACACAGGTGGGAAGTAACTGGTATCCGGCTGCGTTCACAAGCTGATCAACGTTAACGTACATATGCAGATTGATGACCTGGAAAATGATGCCCCTAAAACTATCTGTGCCCATGTACCTCTTGGAGGGGATATTTGTACCCATCCCAGTTGGATGACCACTGATCCACACCAAGAAAGTGGAAAACATTACATCCTGGGAGCTGGGGATTGTTACAGGGCAATGCGAAGGAGTGTGACAGGCCTGCAGAGCAATCACTCCAGGATGGACTTAGAGGAGTTATAGGTAGAGGGTCTCCAAGAAACAGATGGAACTGATAGATATACCCGATGGGACTGAGCAAGGTTTTACATCTTTGTTGGGAGTTCAGGGGTTTTGTCTTTGCCTGGTACTTACTGGTGGCCTTGGTAAGGCTTAGTGATTGGCCAGCTGAGAAAACAAATGTGGTACAAGACAGGACCGTGGATAAGATGGCAAGGCATCTTATTAGAAATAGATACACTTGGAATGTAGAACATGGTAGTAATAAAAATGGTAGCAGTACATCAAAAACAAACATTTCCTGTCTTGCCCATAGAGGATGTGACAATCATTTCATGATTGCTGTGGCATGTATAACCTTGAAAGAGATGAGTGGTTCAGTTCATTAAGGTGAGATCACGGAAAGGAGGCCCAAGGTGAATTCTGATGAGCTGTAAAGGTGCCATTAAGTAGAGAGTCTACATTCCATATATTCTCTGCTTTGCGATATGAGTTTATTATCTGTCCCGAGTGTGGATCCTGGACTATTTGCATCAGAATCACCTGTTTTGCCTGTTAAAAATACAAAATCCTGGCCCTATCCTATGTACACAGAATTGGGCAAGTGGGGGGCAGATGAAATCCCAAGATTTGCATTTTAAAAACTTCTGCGGATTTTTATGCACATTTGAGTTTAAAAGCCATTGCTCTGAGTCTTTACATGGAGGTGCTAATAGTAACTGAAAATCAGACCCCTTTCGGTAGGCTCCTGCTCTGGTTTTGCCTCAGGCAAACATACCAGTGAATATTTGAGAGGCTCAGGGTTCTCTCAGGGCTAGATCACCTGGAACATTTCCTCTCCTACCACAGTGATTTAACTCAGTTTGGGGACTACAGAGGAATGAATTTTTTATTTCCTTCTCCTCCTTCTCCCCAAACAGTATCCTCCTTTGAATTTTAACAGATATTAAATCAATGCAGACATCCTGTTAGACCTTCAAACTTCTTAAAATAGATGCTACCCCGTGCTTTAAAAATTTCAATTAAACCAACATTTATTAAAAACCCATAGAAGGTCCTCCCTAGGCTGGCTGCTCCGGCATACACTGTTGAAATGGCCACTCAAAAGCTCTGGTCATGGCAGCAATTAGGAGCTCTTCATCTCAGTCTGATGGCCCAGCACATCAGTTCCACATAGTCCATTTTCAGAATGGACAGATAAACGGCAGTGTCAAGGCACTTGGAGTCCACCATAGATGCCTCAAGTTTAGGGACTTCTGAGAACCCAAGATAAAGCTGATATGGATCGACCCCTTTGGGAGCAGCAATTCTTTTCAGAGCACAGACGTGGAGAGGCCAATCCAAATCTTTAGTTGGATTCCAACGAAGGGCCCTACCACCCTCTGAGGGACAGACGAGTGACCGTATGCCTTCACGTCTGGATGCCTCCACCATAAATAACAACATTGGTTAGACATGTGAATCACAACAGGAAAAAAATCTTTCTCTATTGCCAGTCACTTGTTCCATCAAGAAAATTAAAGATTTAATTAACACTTTTCAGGAAGTATTTCAGTATTTACATTTGTTCATTATCCAAAAGCAATTTTGATGAGCAGGTCTCAGGAAATCTTAGCAAAAATTATGCTTCTTTTTGAAGAACTTTGGCTAATAACATAACAACATTCATTTTGGCAAACAGCCTTGTTTTGCTGCTACTAATACTTGCAGCAAATTTACCTTAGATTAAAAATCATTTTTTTCTCAGAAAACTATAATTCAGGGAGTCAAGCCTGACAGCAAGAAGAAATGGAGTTGAGGAGTACTGTTAAGTTTTCAAGGCTGACCCTGAAGCCATCATGATGGGTTACTTTTATTTTTTAATGAGGGAGAAAATAAAGAAACTGAGATAGATTTTTTTTAATTAAGGGCAAGAAAAAGGAAGAAAGCGGGAGAGAAGGAAAGGGTTATATATTAATTTTTGCTTTTGTATTGTTGTATTTTATTTTTTCATAATGTAAGTATAATTTTTTTGAACTTATTTTTTAAAAGAGGAATACAAAGAGCTTTAGTTGGTTCAGGTCTTTGTGTATGCATTTGCTTTCTGCTTCCTACCTGCACAGCCTCTGTCACAACAGGCTTGTGCCAAACCCCCACATACAGAGCCTGATTTGCATAGCTCTCCTTTGTGTGAAAAAAGGAATCAGGGCTAAGTCTTGTGGCTGAGGATGGGAAGAAAGACTGGAGAATATTCTAGCTGATGAAAAGTGCTTTAAAAATCCTTTTCCAATTTTCTCCAACTGCCTTTCTAAAAGCACTGGCTAACATTCTTATTCTAAGATCCTCTTTTAGCATACCTTGATTTCCAAAGTACTTCTGAAATGTAATTAAGATGGAAGAGAAAGCGAATTTAATGTTTTTTTTTGCCTAGTTTTAAAATGAGAAGCTGAAATTGTGTGCTTATTAGTTTTTTTTAATATGGAACAAAATCAGCAGTGCAAAGACCTGCCGCAGAGTCAGAGCAGGAAAATGGGTGTTGACTAAGGCAGCAAATTGCAGTTTTTGGAAACGAGGTCTCTATATTAAAGAAGAACCAGGGCAGAGAGAATTAAACAAGCAGAAAAGATGGGTAAAAAAAGTAACGATGAACAATTATGCATACGCACACATACACCACCACCCTCAAAAATGTTGGATTATGAAATCTAAGAATCCTAGTCCATAATTCATGTAAATGTGTTGCTGTGGAACTTATTTTTACTCCTCTCCATAAATACATTGTTGACACAGAGAATAATATTCTTAGTTTACTGACTACAGTTAGGAGACATTTCAGGAGCTGACTTTTCCTTAAAAAACACAGAAACCCAAGAGGCTATAAATCTCTCTTGCTGCCCTTGTGAAGGTCTGAGATCTCACCCTACCTATTTCCAAATAAAAAACAGTAAGACAGTGCAGACATCTGGAACTTGGAGTGAAGGATTTAGTGAGTTCTCCATTTCTCGGAGAAGTCTTCTTTTCTGGTACCACTGTTCTCTATGTATTATTAATCTATTTATATTTAACTCCAGCTAGGAGTCCGCCTCTTCTAGCCACTGAACCTCTTGCAAAGGAGAGGAGAGGGAGACGAGGGCTGCTATTCTTAGGCATCCTTGTGTGTGATGAGAGGGGACACAATGAAATAATACCCTTTTGCTTCTTTGAAAATGACAGAGACTGTTCGGGGCGCACGACCCAGGGCTGGCTAACATAACCTTTCCCCTCAAGAAGGTAATACAACACAGATACATTTTGAAGTACTTAATTAAGCCTCCAGCAAGGAGTGTGGGACAATTACAGACCCATAAAAACCTTCCAGTTCTGGGAAGAGTAAATTTTCTCCGCAGCACTCTGTCTCATTTACTGCATCCTTTTGACAACGTCTCATATTTCCACAAGGCTTTTACATAATCTATAAACGGACAGAAAGGTGAGGAACAGAGAGGACTTGGGACAAAGTTTGGCTCTCCCACACAGTCACTTCCTTTCAGCTTTCCATTAAAGGGTGAGGCTGGAGGCTGGCATTTTAAGATGATTCTGCGAAAAGGCTGAAACATTAATAGTCAACACGGCAAGAAGGAAGCTGTGCACAATGCCACCACTAGCTCACTCTTCCAGACGATGAGTGTAATTCAGTCATAATGAAGGCTCTTTAATGTTCCTCCCCCAAACCTCTTCCGATCAGGAAAGCCTGGAATCTGTAGGCAACAAAGAGAATCACGTTAAGTCTCAGCACGCAGAGTTCAAATGCTAATAGCCTTTACCATTTCTCCCTTATTTTCTGTGTCTCTATGTCGGCCTGTGGTTCCTTAAAGAACCATCTCTCTGAGGTTTTACTCAGATCAAATAATAAAATACATTCTACCAAAATGGAAAACTGTTTGCCAACAAATTGGTGATAGTGTCATCTACATCAGGGAAGATGAAGGTGACTCTCAGAACATCCACCAATTGCACTTTTATCTGAATTGCCTGCATCATGATGGGTTCTGCATATATACTTCTGGAGTCTTAAGCAAATGATTTCCATCTATTCTTTTATAATATAACCTTATTCCAGCACTCTTTTTGTTTCTTAGAACCTTATTTTCCTTTGATCTGATTTTTTTCCTTTTGTGTCAAGCAGGACAGAAGAAAATGCTTGTGCCTACAAAAGATTTCCCCCTACCTTTTTTTTTTTAACCACTTCTGAAAGTAAACTTGGAAACCACCTCTCTCCAAATTTAAAAACCCACTTTATCAAGAATAGATACAGACCTGATTACCTTCTCTTAGAAAGTATCTCTTCTCTATGACCTGTGAGAAACAAATAAAGATTTTAAGGGCTTAGCAAACATCCCTGGAAAAGTGGTTCACTGCAGTTGCCACTAATGGGACTAAAAGGCATCTATCCAAATTAAGAGTCTTTTCAATAGTTATGGACATTTAGTACAATGAGTTACATCTAGTGCTAATAAGATCAGGATTGTGGGTGTATTTCCATAAAAGCTTGCCTCATTCCCCAAAGCACTAATAATAGATCAAAAAATAAGTGAACACACAAAAATGACTAAATAATCAGAGAACGACATAGTAACTCATGCAGTTCCCAGTGTTCGGAAGCAAATCTGGCTCAAAGTTTCCTAGCAGTCAGCCCAAACATACAAAATAGAATCCATAAAAGCAGATCCCTTTTACTACTACAATGGTACAGCTATTCCTTACAAAGGAGTCTCTGTAATGTAGTGAACTGCCACATCCCTGGGGTAAACACAGTGATAAATTCAGTAGGTCCTCAATGAAGACTAAAAGCATTCAGTGAGCTTCTTTCCATGGACTGACTCTGCACCCTTAATTCAGTAGTTTCAGAACTGTCTGTATTTGGTCAGCAGGAGAAACGAGGTAAAGCAGTGGATGTATATGCACAAATCCATCACTACTATTGCAAAATCTTTCAAAATATATGCCCTAATATAATGAGTTTAAATGGGTTTAGAGTTTAAAATTCAGATGATAGAAAATAATTTTAAAAAACAATGAGGGGTACCTGGGTGACTCAGGTGGTTAAGCGTCTGAGTCTTGGTTTTGGCTCAGGTCATGATCATAGGGTGGTGAGATCGAGTCTGCTCAATGGGGAGTCTGCTTCTCTCCCTCCGCCCCTCCCCTCCTGCTCACATGCGTGTGTGCGCGCACTCTCTCTCTCTCTCAAATAAATAAATCTTTTAAAAAAATAATGAATTCTGTTCTAACACTTGAGAAACTGTAATGTTTGCAGAGGCAGTATGATTTTCTTTCCACAGAGCTCCTGTGATTAAGAAAAGCCAATCAGTAAGAATATAGATTAGCTGCAGATTAAGACACTGGAATCCAGAATTATGAAGCTAAGAGTTCCCTTGAGTAAGAGCATGGCATCTTCTTCCAGGGCTATGCCACCCTGCCTTCACTGCCTTGATGACCAAATCATCTGGATTCTTTCTATCTTTGAGACTATGGCTGGGTTCCTTTTAGCTACAGGAGACCCAGGGTAAGGTTGCATTAACTGGCCCCAGAGGTAGAAAAGCTGGTTTGTGATTAGCATAGATCTCAAAATGTCCAATCCTACAAAAACCAAGAAGAGGCTGCCTTTCTTTCCCTCCACAGCAAGTCAGGAAAATCCTATCATTCTAGAGTGGGGTTGGAATTACTACTAAAGGGAGTCTGGAGGAAGAGCTAGATTCCCTCTTGGAAAATATATCTTTATACTAAATTCTGGAAGATATGACTGAAAACTGGGCAAAATTTAGTTGCCGGGTCCTGTGGTTTCAGGCAACCACCCTAGTCTGGAGGTCAGGCCAACTTCCTAATCCATATACCTTTCATGGCGATGTAGGTAATGAAAGAGAAGCTACCTTTTTGCTATTGCTCGTAATTCCCTACTCTCAACTTGCAGTGTCTTCTCTTACCAAATCTTGCCCTCTTCTTAAAACTCACCAAGCTCCCTCTGATTTTTTTTTTTTAAATCAAGTCTTGGCTGACAACTTGGGTCACACTAGTCTATCACCCATTGTTTCTCTAGGATGTAACTTACTACATATTTAAAAAATTTTTATTTTTTAATTGAAGTATAGTTGGCATACAATATTATGTTAGTTTCCGGTTATTACAACATAGTACTTTGACAATTATATACATTGCAAAATGCTCACTACAATAAGTGTAGTCACCATCTGTCACCACACAACATTATTAAAATATTATTGAGTATACTCTCTGTTCTGTACTTTTCAACCCTGGGATTTATACATTTTATAACTGAAAGTTTGTATCATTTTATTCCCTTCACGAACTTCCAAATTAACAAATTCAAGCACCATATTGTGGAATCTTTCTGTGTCAGACAAAGATTTATATAAGCTGTTGCTCTCAGGGGACAGAAGAATGTATCAGATGGGGACATGGGTCTACACTAAACGGCAGCTCTTAAGTTTGAAGTCTGAAAATAACGTGGAGAGAAAATACGGTCTCTTGCAGTGCTTCCCAACATTTTGTATGTCACGGCACATTTAGAAAATACGAATATTCGTACAGCACACTGGGTTAAATGAAGGGGGTTGCCGATCACTCAGCCTGGGGGACTCTGGCTGCTTGAACTGAGGGACTCACTATGTCAGCACACCTGTACTGTATCGGCCACACTCCAGTTGGGAAGTTGTGCGATGAAGCAAAAATTTCCCAGTGGTCTAATATTAAACAGGGAGGGGTGTGGGGCTTATCTTAACATGACATAATGGACAAAAGGGCCAACTATTAGGTCCCTAGATGGTAAAAGAAAAACGATTCATAAAGAAGAGCTATGAGAAGGGCTGTGTCTTTCTTGTTCCCTTAAAAGGAAATGTAATACAGAAATTAATCTTTTTCCATAATGCATACAGAAATACATTCTCTTTTCCTTCACTCTGTCATGTCGTACATTAGGCAAACACCTTAAACTTGGTCAACACTATGTGTGAGGCAGCCATATGGCCTTGTGAAGGAAAGACAAACAGTGCTCTAAATTCCCAGTATGCTGAGTCATTCTACATTTTCATTCCAGTTCAGGACATAAGATGATGCTAGCAAGAGTCAATATTTGGAACACAAGCTTTCTGATAGGGAAAATCAGGGAATCTAGGAGATGACATAACCTTAAAAGTAAAGGTAACATTGATGGGGAGAATAGTAACAGCTGAGAGAGAGAGCAAAAAGAACTCAGGGCTTCAACTGAGCACAATCTCCTGGGTTCGTGGGGGTTGAGGGGATGTGAATAAGGACAAAAAGAGCTGGAAAACAGGAAAACATCATTTGTTTTAAGGAGGGAAATCACAGCTCATTTAAATCCAGTAGCTCATCCTTTGCTTAGAGAACACTGGTGATAAAATAAATACGTCAGCAGGCCTTGAGCAATTATACCAACAGATAAGAGAGATCAAAACAAGTATTCAGGCTATGAAGTTCAAGACAAAGGAATAAAAAGGACAAAGCATTCTACAAAGAATTTAAACCCTCATAATATATAAATTAAGTTTAAAAAAACTTAATTGAAACGATTACCTTATCAAAAAACCTACTGAGCTTGACAGCATTGGAAGAACCTGCAGCTAAGCACCGTGGATTTGTGCAATCCTAGAAGATAAAACACAAGATGCACCATTAAAAGTTAAGAAACATAAGCTCTTTGTTAGCCATTACTGTTCCTGTTGCACATTTCTATAATAAAATGTTAGGCATTATACTCTCATAAAATATTCAAGTAATTTTCAAGTTATGACACACAAAACAAAGAGGAAAGTGCTAAAGGAAGGTTAAGGCCATGTTTTGCTATTTACTGAATTTTAAAGGACATTGAACCAATGTATTCATCATCAAATAATTCATAAAGGAAGACAGGATTGCTAATCTTACTAATAATAAAACCAAGACATTAATCATGTGACCTACCTACATTTACCCTAAAAGCAGAAACAGAGCCATTAAAAACTGTTTACACTTCCATTTTTTAGTACTAGTTACCCACCGGCATCATCTAATTAAGTACTACGCAGTTCATACGAAGAGCAGGAATCATGAAAATACGGAGTTAGGGGAGCAAAGAACACACAGAACAGCTGCCAGGGATTTCTCACTCATTGAATGCAAAGTACTACACCATTTGGTAGGCCATAAAGATAATACATGACATAGATACATTTTTTGATAATAATAAACAATAAAGAGTAAGTTTATTATTAAATATTAAGTATTATTATTTAATGGCAA
Source organism: Eumetopias jubatus (assembly GCF_037043125.1). Classification (NCBI taxonomy): domain Eukaryota; kingdom Metazoa; phylum Chordata; class Mammalia; order Carnivora; family Otariidae; genus Eumetopias; species Eumetopias jubatus. The sequence goes on from NW_028274807.1 coordinate 65,163,884, forward strand.
TTAAATAATAATAAGTAATAGATATATTACTATTAAATAGGATTTTGAAAAACAGGAAAAAATGGGGCCCAGAAGAGACCAAACAATCTGGAACATTACAATGAGATAACTAGTAAATTACAATGATCAGTAAAGACCTCAAAAGGTTTATTATCCTTTTCCGGGAAATTCAATGTTAAGTTGCTTTTGCTTGTAATAATTAACTTACCACCTCAAGAGAGAGCATTTTGAATTTTACTTCAAATGCCATCTAAGACCAAACTCTGAAGATAGCATGTAGGCTCCTTTACAAAGATGGTATTTGTCTTTCAGTTGCAGATGGTCTGTGTCCCTTGGGCAATTACTGAAATCACTGTTGTTGCATTTATTCTGTTTTGTAATCTCTAAGCCCACATGATTCTTTTCTGGTAAATTTTGTAATAATCACCTATTTTATCCACATACAACATTTCGAGGCTCACATTTTTAATTTTGGCTGGAAGCTAGAATACATTTCCAAAACCACACACAAAAAAGAGCCTACAACAAACTTTTCAAAAATCACAGAGTACTAGAAAAATTAGGTCTTTGAAGCCAGCAAGCTTTGAATCTGAGTATCTGTTCCAACATCTCTAGATTATGTGACATTGGTTAGGTTACTATGCCTTTAAATTTGGGCTTACTCATTTGTGATATGAGGATAACATAATACTTATCCCACAGGATTTTTGTGAAAATTAGATAAGTCAAAATGCATGTCTGGCACATACACAGCAGGTACTGAAATATTAGTTCCCTTCTCTTTTCATTCTAAGAAAATGCTATCAGATCGAATTTTCAGGCACCAAAGCACCTAACATAGTAAAAGTTAATTCCACGTATGGATCAAATAGACTGAAACATCATCATGGAAACTGTTTATACTTGAAATAATGTCTGAACACATTTATACAGCAGTTGGGGCACATAAGAGACAAACCTGAGGTAGACTCGTGTTAGGCATGTTTTACAAAATGGATATTGATTACATAGTCATCACAATGTCAAGACTTCAGAGATGATTACAAATAGGGCTATAGTGCTAAATATAAAAACTAAATCAAACGGCAAACAAGCAGACCCTCCCCAAACTTAATTCTAGGGCTCAAAGTTACAGGTTGACCAGGCCAGAGAAACCCTATGATTTTAGGATGAGAATTTTAGAGTTTAAAGAGCCATCCAGTGATCATGGCTGAGGGCAAAGATTGAAGATTAATAGTTTTAAATAGCTGGTCTAAGCTTGAGAAAGGAATATTAACTAGGGAAGATGCTTTGATATAATCACTTTGAAGTAAACAGAGAAAAATCTATCCTAGACACAATAATCCTAACAGGATTTTAAAAAATAAGTAACCATCCCTATTTATAATTTAAACCAACCTGTTTTTCAGGCACAAGATGGTAACTTTGATTCTATCTTTGATATATACATTTATGATGATTCTTACTTTTTTTTTATAGTTTTAAGTAACTTCATACAGTAACCAAAGATGCTAGCACTAATACTGTCACATTACATTTTTACTTGAGGCTTTATACTTACTTGCTGAGTCTTTCTGACTGCTATCTTTCTGAAACTTGTATCAAATTTTCCTCCTCATTTTTTCTTCCCCTGCATCCTCAAAACCCTCTTGTTGTTTCTGCTGTGTTCTTGAAGCTGTACACTGATAACAGGCCAAAAGTATGTTGTATATGAACTCTGTGGAAACCATGTGTGCCAAAGTACCACCACCTGAGTACCTTTATACCTTGTTAACAATTAAAAGATGGCCCTACCTTGAAAGGAAAACAGGAAAAATACATATCTAGGTGATTGTTACAGAAACCCACAGGCATTACAAATAGATACATTCCAAAATACATTGAAAGTAATTACAAGTGTATTCAATGGTAATTTCCCATTGGAGACAATGTTCAAACAAAGTAACTTCAGCACTGCTTCTGATATGATAAACTCTATGTAACAGGAGTTCTCTGGAATATCACAGTCCAGTGCAACTAGCTGGGGCATTTCCACTGAATATTCCATGGTGGCAGGTGAGAAAAATAAGGTACCCCTCACTGCAAAGCAGAATGTACAAAACAATGGAATGGCAAGCAGAAGTTGATTCAGTTATGGGGTAGAGGTTGGTTTGAACCAACCAGTGTTCACAAATGTTGATTTACAGGGTAAGGGCATCAGAATTATCTGAGCCATTAGTTAAAATTATAGAGTCTTGGTCCTCCTGTCAGACCTTATGAATAAAAAGCTCCAGCTGTGGGGCACTTATTCAAATTGTTTCACAGCTACATTGATAACATGAATATGCAGTCAGGTTTGGGTAATTAGTGATCTAGATGATTTCTAAGAGTTCTTTCAACTCTAAGATTCTAAATGTTAGCTGGAGAATAATTAAGTGGAAAAGAGGCTTAATTGTAGAGCACTAGCTCGGGAGTCAGAATGCCTGGCTTGACCTGTGTTAGCCATGGCCTAATTACCTCTCTCTGGTTCTAATCTTCATCTTTAAAATGGAAATACTTACAGTACCTACCTTATAGTGTTGATGCGAAGACAAATCTGAGATAATGTACATAAAGCTCTAGAACAGTGCGCGGCACATAATAAGTGTTCAGTAAACTATAGTCATTAGTATTATTAAACCACCACTACCACCGTATGTCTGGAATTGCCAGGGCACTGAATGTGTTGCAGAAATCCTACTTGTGAACAATGACGTATAAACTGGGACTAAAGCTGCTGGCCAGGATCCTTCTCTGGGCAACACGATCTGGCTTACGTGAGAACTTTTCTTAGCCTTTGTAGCGTCCGGTTCAAACTGAGCTACATATGTCAGGAAGAAACTCAATGCTCTATACACATAAGTTTGTCTAAACTACTGCTCATGAAGCACTCCTAGTTGACACTTCGTAGTTTTCTCACTTATTTGTTTGCCCTTTAAGTTAAATTCTGTAGTTTAATAAGCTGAGAGGCTTTTCTAAAGCAAGAATACTCAAGGTGTCAGTGACCCTTCTTTGTTACCTTAATTTATTCTGATTTTGGTATGATCTTAAAAAATCTTTTCAAGAGCCCATGATTTATGTTATTCATAGAACAAAGTTTGAACATTCCAACAGACCAGCATACAAGGAAGTCGAACTGACTGTCCCCATCTGACAGTGTACGTTGATTCTAATATTCACTACATTTTGGACCAGCACCCAAATGCCTGATTTTTGTATAAAGCGTCTTTCATGAGAATTTATGACTTGTTAAGTCTTTGGTTTTGCCTTTACCTAATGATAACACAAATATACATTAGTGAAAACACATACCAAATTAATTTCTTCTGCATTGAAATCCTCAGCCAGGAAAGCAGTTCTAGTTAAAACTTCATGGCGCTTGGTTTCATGAATCTGATCCAGTTTAGTCCCTATTACCAACAGTGGGATCTGGTTATCAGCAAACTGTTCCCGGTCATAATCCCTGTGATAGATAATAATGAAGAGGTGAATAAGGGGCGCCTGAGTGGCTCAGTCAGTTAAACGTCTGCCTTCAGCTCAGGTCATAATCCCAGAGTCCCGGATCAAGTTCCGCATCAGGCTCCTTGCTCGGCAACAATGAAGCGTGGATCACTACATCAAAAACGAATGATGTACTGTATGGTGACTAACATAACATAATAAAATTAAATTAAAAAAATAAATGCAAGTAGCTTATACTATTTTACTGATACTTTACTGACTCTTGCTCATCCACCACCTATAAACCTACTTTTGTCCCAATTTCTTCCGTCTACTTGTTCATTTATCAACCCATCCTCGCCATCTATAGAGTTCCAACTATTCATCTAAGTACTCAAATTTTATTTTCATGAGTCTCTATAGACTACTTGAATAACTGAATGCCCACCAGGTATCTGAAAGTGGGTTGACTCGACTTCTCCCAAAGCTCTGTCTCCTGAGGCTAACAGCTCAGGAATTTTTCTAGGTAGATGCAGAGAGTGGATTCAAACCTCAGTGGAGCGAAAACACAAGAACCTAGCATGGCACTCAAACCTTTTGCCAGAGGAAAAAAATGGCAAGCTTCTGGGGTATGCATAAGTTCTATACCTACCATACACATTTCTGTCTATGAATGGTAAAGAAAAATAGATCATTTCAGGAAATTAAGAACAAGGAGGCTGAAGGCCAGAAAAATCAACCGTAGATGATACTACAGTCTGGGGAAAGGTGGATTCAACAAATGGAAAGGAAAAGAAGCAGCTGAAATGCAAACAGAATAGTAAAAGGAAAGAATTAAGTGCCAAATAATTGTCTGTCCTGACACAAGAGACATGGGAGACAGAGGGCAGGCAATATGAATCACTTAGGGTTCAGGGCCTTGGGCCACTGGCTATTACAATCCTTCTTCCCCACCCCCTATTTTTACCCAAAGGATAGAGTGGTGTTCCTTCTATTACTGAAAGGAATATATAGCTCAATGTTGATCAATTAGTTTAAATTCTATTCAGATATGAGAAATAAAACATTTGGATTTCTGACATATTATAAGCGCAATTTACAATAGTCAGCAAAATCCCGCTGCAAACACCTTATGACAGTAAATCAATATTGCACAATATAATCAATACAACCCAGTTGAGCATAGCTTTTCTTCCTCCTTTGACATTCTTCTTTCTCTTTGAATAATCTAAACTGGGGGGGGGTGTAAGTGGGTGTGTGCAAAATCACCAAATCTTTTTGCCCTTCACAATAATCTTACAGAGCCTCAGTTATTGTTTGGCGTTGGAACACAGGTGTTTTGAACTATGTAACACCCCATTTCTTTTTTTTTAAACCCCCATTTCTTAAAAATATTATCATTCTATTTAGTGCATCAAAGCCAATGATAGCTTGAGTTCAAGGCCTTTGATTCTGTTTACCAATATCAACACTAATTTAGGAGACGTCTAAAATTGAAATTTGCCTTATTAGAGAATATTTAGGAATATTTCCTTTTCCTATACTCACTAACTCTGGCTCACATGCAAATTTTTGTATATATTTTATCAACCATCATCTTCGATAGACATATATCTCTGTCACTTGTAGTCTTGTATAATCTCTCATACATTAATAAATATAGGTAGTATATGTATAACATAACATACAGACATGGCACATGATATATATGTTGCACATTAACATATATATGTATTACATATGTAACATAGATATGTGGCCATATTGTTGTTCTCTTATCTTTTTAGCTTTTCTTTTTATTCACTTTTTCATTACTCTTACATCCAACTAGAAATTTGATCTCAAAGTCCTTTTTTTTAAAAAACCAATAGATGAAAAACTGATGGTGAATTTCATCATGGACGGATAAGGCTGGTAACAAGACAATACCACAAAAGGACAACCAGCTATTGTAATTATATGTACAATACCACTTTGGCAAGAACAAAACACCAAAACCCGTGCATCTTTTAGACATTCTTTTCATATTTTAACTATCATTTTAGGGAAAATTTAGGATTCAGAGAAACAAGTTAAGCAGACACTCATTACAGGGATACAGTCAGCAAAATCCAGAACACAAGAAACTGGACGGAACAAGCAAGCCATCTTTCACAAATAAACTGCCAGAGAGTAAAAGAAAAAAAAAAAAAGGAAGAGGAACATAAGATTAAAAGAAACTTAACAAACTAAATATAATGAGTAGACCTTATCTATATACTATTTTGAACAAACCAACATTTATGAGACATTTGGGGAATTAAAATAATATTTAATACTGAAGAATTATTGCTAAATTTTAAGTGTGACAATTATATTTTGATTATATTAAAAAGTCCTTATCATTTAAAGTCAAACACAGAAGTATATATATATAGATGAAATGATACAATGTCTAGGATTTGCTTTAAAAAATAAATGGAGAGACAAACTGTGTTCATGGATTGGAAGATGCAACAAAAATTCTCCCCAATTTGATCTACAGACTTAATGCAATTCAATCAAAATCCAAGCTGAATTTTTGTCAATATAGACAAGTTGATTTCAAATTTACTTGGAAAAGCAAATGAACCAGAATAGCTAAACAATTTTAAAAAGGAAGGAACCACACTGCCTAATTTTAAGCTTACTATAATGCTACAATAATGAAGACAGTGTCATATTGGTCAAGGTACAGACACACAGTTCAACTGTACAGAATTATAGTCTCAAAACAGAAACATATAAATATGGTCAACTGATTTTTGGCAAAGGAGTAAAAACAACTCAGTGGAGAAAGGAGCATCTTTTTAACAAATGGTATTGGGACAACTGGACATTCATATATGAAAGTCAACCTCAATCAAAGCCTTACACATTAACTCGAAACAGGTCACAGATCTTAAAGTAAACCTTCAACAATAACATTTCTAAAAGAAACACAGGAGAAAATCTTTATGATCTGAGATTAGGCAGAGTTGTCAGACAGGATACCAAAAGCACAATAATACATAAAGGAAAAAATTAAGAAATCAGACTGCATGATGACGAAAAACTAATGCTTGAGAGACAACTGTTAAGAGAATGAAAGACGATCTACAGACTGGGAGAAAAAATTTGCAAATCAAACATCTTACAAAGTGTTATTCTGGAGGGTATAATCTTTTTTTTTTTTTAAGATTTTATTTATTCATTTGAGACACAGAGATACAGAGAGAGAGAGAGCACGAGCAGGGGGAGAGGCAGAGGGAGAGGGAGAAGCAGGCTCCCTGCTGAGCCAGGAGCCTGATGTGGGGCTTGATCCCAGGACCCCGGGATCATGACCCGAGCCGAAGGCAGACACTTAACCATCTGAGCCACCCAGGCACCCCTGGAGGGTATAATCTTATGATTGATGTACCATGTCACACTGCAAGTGAAGAAATCTGGGCTTACCCATTTGTTACCAATACTCCAGTTGGCACCAAATCCCTGTTGAGAGCTTCCAATGACCAACGATACAAGTTTTGGGATGACTTCTTATTTGTTAAGTCATGTACTAAAATAATACCTAAAACAATCAAAGAAAATAATGTCAGTACTGCAACAATTCCTCTTTACTTCACACTGGCCAAGGGAAGCTTAGTGAATACAAGCGTTAGGTTGCTGAATAAACCTAGCATTTCAGTATGAGTAACAAACTCACACAATTAATTTAAAATTTCCTCTACAAATTCCTACAAATAATGAATTACAAAATTTTCTTTGTCAGTTATATAACTCTTTTTAATTCTACAAGGGCTGACAAAATGTCATTAGCTTTTAGACTTTTTTTCCTTCGTTCAACACTTACTGAGTACCTGCTCTGCCTGGTCCTAACTAAACTACCTCATCAATAAAAGGAATCAAAAGTACTTCAAGTATATAAGAAATTATATTCCTACATTCCTAATTGTTTCTCCACTGTGCATAGTACTGTCATAGATATCACACATACACTATTACTTATACTCAATAAAATATTAAATCATAAAAGTTTACTAAAAAGATATTGATTTAATTTGATATAATTGCTACTTTTCAGCTGACAAAATGTTTTCCTATAAATCACCTGAGCCTAATCAACTCAAAAGTCTAATTTTTTAGTTATTTGAATTAATGGCTAGCTATAAAAAGCTCAATACCTTAGTTAATAAAGCAAAAGTAATATGTCACTAGAAGAGGGTAGGAAAAGATAGTCAAAAAGTATGAATAGTAGAAAACAGATGGACTTTTGAGAGATTGAGAAAAATAACAAAATGTAATGAAGCTCAGAAATACAATTAAATAGAATCAAATAAGATAGCAGGCAGGCAAAGCAGATAACTATTACAATATTATAGACAAAAGAGGAAAAGCTTTAATGCCTAGTAGAATTTAGAGTATTATATTGTGGTCAAAAGACTACAGATTTTCAAACCCCCAACCCTTTCCTATGTTACCTAGATTCTACTGTGAAGAGAGGATGTGAAACTGATGATTCTTCTATCTTCAAGATGTGAGATATGTTAATTTGAAAAAGAAGGGCAGAAGAGTTAGAATTACTTGGCTCCTCTGGTTTTTACACACATTTGTGCAAGTAAGGTGCTTGTGCAGGTTATAGTTGTCTTGTTCCAGTTAGCTCAGATCTGTATCTGCCCTGGCATCTGGAACAGAGAAACAGAGATCTGACACTGGCCCCATATTCAATTGTACTCCCTCTACCTTCCTCAATAAGGGCTTCTATTAGGCATTAAGGACACAAGATACAGGACAGATTTAAAAAAGGAATAAAGAGTTACCATTAAAGAATATAGCTAACATCTATTCAGCACTTACGTGCTATACATTGTGCCTTATATGTGTTATCTAATTTGCTTTTCAGAACAGTCTTATGAGAAAGAATTAACATCTTCCTTTTACATATGTGGAAACTAAGGCTCACAGAGGTTGAGTTACTTGCCCAAAGTCACATGGTAAGTGAGGTAGTCAGAATTTGAACTCAGGTAATCTGACAGTAAAAGACTGGGGGAAAGCAGTAATTAAGTCACTTTAAGGCCAAAGAGTGGTAGATATTTTCTCCTCTCCCTTACTTCCCAGAAATATCAAAAAACTATGGGTGAGATTTTTGGTTGGGAGATTAAAGGATTACAAAGGCCTAGATGAACTATTAGTTGGTCAGGGAGGAGTTTATTTTTTGAGGATCTCTATTTAAGGCTTTTGAGCTTTTAAGGGCATCTGAGCACCCTTTTCCCTTATTTTCCCACTTTCATTTGGGCTGAGAGTTTTTGCTTTGTAGACTATGGGCCAGAAGGGCCATAGTGGGGCCCAAAGGAAAGAAGTCAGTGTGACAGTTGATCAGAATATGTTCTGACCTTAGAAAGAGGTAGTTCACTTCACAGGTTTCCTTTAGGGATTGCCAGCCTCGCTCATCACAGTGGGAAGGAAGGTAGGGTATTGAGGGAAGAAAGTTACTGCTAAGAACAAAGGCTGCACGTTGGAGTGGAGTGATCCTTATGCTCCATTTCTTAGGAAACTAAGGATGGTAGATGGAGTAAAGAACCTTCAGTGCTAAGTTTATTATTTATTTATAATTTTTATCTGAACCCTTTCTCAAAAAGATCTAAAAGGCAAAAGTGTTATATATCCAAACTTCTCTGTCAGATCAGATTGATATCAACTTTGACAAGTCATTTGACTGATATAATCAAAGCTTATCACTTGATTCTAGATCTAAGCCAGGCTTCATTTCTTTCTTTCCTATTCTCTAAGAAGTCACCTAACACTATATCAGTCTTTCTATTTTTCGCATTTATATACATTCTATTAATATATGCCATTTATCATGTACTTTCTTGCATGACAATGTCATATATTAGCGTCACCATCTTATAACTATGTTTTGTTTCACTTATGAATGTTTTGTTTCTTCAAATAGACTGTGACACTTTCAGATAGAATTCTGAGCTAAATGGGACACAGGTCTGAACTAATATAACTCATCCTGTATTTTATAGTATGTATCCAATGGCAAGTACCTTCTCTACTTCATTTTGTAGTATCCACAACACCTTATGATATGGAAAGATACGATATTGAAAGAGTAATATAAGGAATGAAGAAGGTACTGAATAACTGCAATGTTTACCTGATATTGAGTGTGATCTAAGCATAGTATAAACGAGGTACAATTAAGAGTTAAGCACCTACCAGAAGGAAAAGGGTGAGGTGCCACTCTTGGACATCAATCAGAGACAAGTTGAAATTATATTACACAGTAAAAAAAAAGCATTTAAAAAATGAACTAAAAAACAGGCAGAAGACAAAAAAAACCTCTAGAGGCAAATTACAGGTGTCAGTGGTTTAGTCCCTTGACACAGTAGGCACCCTATGAATTCCAATTATGTCCTCTATTACACACCTCCATCTAGAAGTCTGCTCCAAGTATTTGACTATCTGCACCCCTAATAACACTCTTAGGCAGCTCTTTATAATTATATAGGGTTCTCTCTAAGGGGCAGATAAAAGAAATCCCTGTATCTCTGTGACATCTGGTTCAGACTATGGCACTCCTAATGGTTCTTTCTATTGGATGTACTCAACTGACTGGAGAAATGGCACTCCCAGCGGACAGTGTTTTGAAAGTTCCAGGTTTTATATCAAGTACCCAAAATAAAATTTTATTCATTTAGTTTACGACAAAAATATCAATAAAAACACTTAAACACAGAAAATATTTAATGATCTGAATAACATGGTTAGAATCTAGAAACACATAATTCAAATGTGATATGCAGATTTAAATTAAGAGTTGTGAGTATATTAGATCTTTCCTAAAATAAGATGTATCTAGCATTCCACAGCATTCTATATTAGATTATCTATACTCCTAGGCCATTAATATATGGTAGAAATAAAAAATGCTTTACCATTTACAGAGTTGTAGAACACTGCTCTTGTGCTTTTCACACTGCTGGCACTGCCCACAGAGCCTCCAACATCCCATAATTCTATATAGTAGGTCTTCTCTTCTGGGGTTCCTTCTTTGTAGTCATGAACCTAACAAATCAATCCATCAAAATAATTATTACAGCCACTAAGAACACTGGTAGCACCCTCATTCTAGTTCAGAGCACTGGACATTCCATATTCGCATGACTCATATCATTCCCATACCACCTCTGACTCTGATCGCCTTCTGTCTTTCAAGCTTCTTCCCTCCAATTCTCCAACTCTCATAATAATCCTCCTATATATACATATATATTCCATAACAATAATAATCTCCAGAAAATCATAATTTACAGATCTCCTTCCACTTCTAAATCCTCACTTCCTTCCTAAGTATAAATTCCATGATTCATCATTTTAGTCCCTCCTTTGCCCCTCTCACACTGTATTTAACAGACAAAATTCCAACCTTGACTATATCTACCTTTCCCCCAATTCCATGTCTGTAACCCAGCTAGCTGGATGAGAAGCTCAGAAAAATATACTTTCAAGCTGACTAGATTCATTTTAAATTCAAGTCTACCTTTGGAGCTGTCCTTTAATCAGTTTCATAGTCCTTTTCCTCTTGTAGATAACAATTTCATATTTTCTCTTCTTTTTCAAATTTCCAGTATCTCTTCCCTATCCTTAAGAACAGCTAGGACCCTTTCTTCCTGAGACAAAAGCAATCAGAAGAGAATTTCTACAACCTGCTCTTCATATATCTATCCACCTCCCTGCATCCATGCCCATATAATCTGCTTTCCCTTCAGCCATTACAGATAAACTGTGTCCCCATGGCTAAACTCCCTTCTTATACATGAATCCCATCTCCTTTTTCTTATCAAAGGTGTAGTTCTATCAATTCTCCCTTTTATCATCAAATTTTCCAACGCTGTTGAATTACTTCCACCAGCATACAAACATGCTATAACTTTTCCCATTTTAAAATAACCTTTTCTTGACCTCATGTCTTCTTCCAGCTCTCATACCACTTCTCTACTCCTTTTTATAGCAAAAGCCGTCTAGAGAGTTGTCTATTCTCAATAGTTTCTAATTCTTTTCCTTACATTCTCTTTTGAACTCATTCGAATCTATCACATTTGTGCCCCAATCATCTACTGAAATATTCCTTATCAAGGTCACCAATGGCTTCCACATTGCTAAATCCAGTGATCAATGAGCAGTTTCCATCTTACTCTCCCATCTGATACAACTAACTACCCCTCTGCATTGCAATACTTTTTTCATTTAGCTTCCAGGTTATCACACTCTCCTGGTTTTCTTCCCATTTCACTGGCTAATCCTTTTCAGTCTCCATTTGGGTTGTCTTTACTTCTCTGACCTCTAATTGTTAGCGTGTCCCAAGCTTTAGTTCTTGGATCTCTTTTCTTCTCTAGTAATACTGGCTCTCTTGACAACTTCATCTAATCTTACGATTTTAAGTGTCATCATTATGTTGATGAATTCCAAATTTATATCCAAACTGGACTAGTCCCTTGAACTTCAGGCTACCATATCCACCAGACTACAATTTGGATGTCTAATAGGCATCTAAAAGTTAACATACCTGAAAATAATTTCCTAATCTTCCTCTTAAGCCTGTTTTTCTCCTAGTAAAAGGCAATTCCATCTTTCTAGTTACTTAAAGGGCCAAAAACTTAAGAGTGATCCTTAACACTTTTCATACTACATGCCACTGCTGGGGCTGGTGTTGCCCTCTGTGACCACTTCGGCAAGCTCATTTCCTGGTATGACAATGAATTTGGCTATGGCAATGGAGTGGTGGACCTTATGGTCCACATGGCCTCCAAGGAACAAGAGCTCCCTGGACCACCAGTGCCAGTGACAGCAATAGGAAGAGAGAGGGCCTCAGCTGATGAGGAGTCCCTGCCCCACTTCATCCCCCCAAACCCTGAGAATCTCCTGACCTCTACAGTTTCCATCCCAGACCCCCTAAAGAAGGGTCATGTACCATCAATAAAATATACTGTACCCCTCCCCAAAATAAGTAAATAAAAAGCAGAAAGAAACTTAGTAAAGAAAATGATACACATCAAGAAAGAACACTGGATGCTCTAGGTGCTCTCTAATAGTGTGGTTTAGTATGTGTGCCTGCAGAGTTACTCAAGAGAGGCAGGAAGGCAGGAGGTCTTAGGAGAAAGTTGGGAGAAAAGAGACCAGTATAGCAAAGAGCAACTAGGAGAGTGTACTAGGGGAGGAGGAATTGAACTTGTCTAATTTGCTGCTATACTTCCAATTCCTGATATCTAGTGGGTAGGCAATATATGTACTAAACGAACAAATGAATGAATGAATAATATAAAGGTTACTGCTAATTGCCTCTTCCTTTCCAATAAGCTGATTTTGCCTTTAGCCAAACTCATGTCCCCTCTTTTTTTTTAAAGTCACTTTTCTCTTGTATTCTGTACCCATTCACTCCTTTAACTTTTAAACTTTGTGCAAGATTGATTTAAACCTGTCTCTATTTCCTCTCCGCCTACTCACAGCATTTGGTTTCTGCCACTAACATTCCATCGCACTTTCAAAGGCCAGCAATGACTTCATTACCACCAATTTTTTTTCTCTCTCAGTCCTTTTACGTCTACAGCATTTCATTGTCAAAACTCAATCCCTCCTTCATGACATTCTCATCTCCCTTTACTCTTCTGGTATTTCATCATCTTGGCTATCCTCTTAGCTCTTTGATCAATGTTTCTCGGACCTCTCGTCTCATTTGCAACTCTCCAAATATAACCCAAGGTTTCCCCTCGGCTCTTCTCTTTCTAAATTTGCTTTTTGAAAAAACTCATCAACTCTCATGGTCTGGGATTATTTCCACGCAGATGATTTCAACTCAGAATTCTCTCTTGAGCTTCCTCACCTCATCTCTGAATGCCTTCTGACAGTTTCAGTTGGATAGCTCACAGATCTCTCCCTTCATCATGTCCAGAACTGAATTTATTATCATTTACTTCTCCTTTACCTATTATATATATATATATTATATATATATTATACATATACATACATTATAATATATATATTATATATTATTTACCTATTATATATATATATATATATCCCCATTCTTGAGAAATAGTCCAGTCATTAACACCCAATATAATTTTCCATTCTTTATAAGCACCTCACTTTTTCTCTTGACCTGCTGTTAACACTTATATTCTCTATCAGTGCTGTGTCTCAAGACCTTCTGTAATGATAGAAATGTCCAGTATAGCAACCACTGGCAACATGTGACTGTTGGGCATTCAAATGTGGTTAGTTCCACTGAGGAACTAAATTTTTCATTTCAGTTAACTTAAATTTAAATTGCCACATCAGTCTAGTGGTTACTGTATGTAACAGCAGTGGAATACTTTTTTCTTAATACCATTCTGGAACAAGAGGCAGTACAGAGCAGTGCTGTTCTAGAGGGGAGGGGGGTGGGGGGAGGGGTTGGCCTGGTGACGGGTATTAAGGAGGGCACGTTCTGCATGGAGCACAGGGTGTTATACGCAAACAATGAATCATGGAACACTACATCAAAAACTAATGATGTAATGTATGGTGATTAACATAACATAATAAAAAAAAATTAAAAAAAAAAAAGAGCACAGGCTCTTGAACCAGATTGCTTGGGTTTGAATCCCAACCCTATCACTTACTTGCAATGTGACCTTGAACAAGACATTTAACACCTCTGTACCTCCACTCCTTTGTGTATCAAATAGGGGAAATAATAGTATCTCCCTTGAAGGGTTGTTGTGGGACTTACATGAATTAGTATGTAAAATGGGTGCCTAGCCAAAGTAAGCACTAAGAAATATCAGCCATCATTCGTATTATTATTTCTAAAATCATTCATATCTTATCCCACCTACTAGATCTTACTTCACATTCTTAGCGAGGATAGAGATTGTCTTTTCTTTTTCAGTTTCTCCCCAGTGCTTGCACATTATTATGCTGCTCAAAGAGGAAGTCAATAAATATTGATTGTATGCAATGTGTAAATTAAAAAGTTAAAATCCCATTAAAGTGAACTAGAAATGACAAGTCAATTTCCTTATTTATAATCTGTGAAAAGATCAGATTCTGTAAGTCTTGTTTTCATGATTAAGAGTACCATGCATTTATATTAGTCCCATTAGACTTGGGGCAACAAAATTAGAAGACAGTAATGAATGAAGAATACTGCAAAATAAAACTTTTCTCTCTTTTCCCTTCAATTCAGTACAAACACCTCTCCACTGCATACTAAATCCAAAATGTTAGTAATTACTGAGTACATACATTAAGCTCATTAGTTTCACCCAGTACTTGAAATTAAACAATTACATTATCACCTTTATCATCTCTATTTTTAGTTGGCTCTTAGATGTGAAATGAGCTAAATGGGGCTATTGTTTCTAAGAGTTTTGAAGAGGGTGTATTCATGGATCTACAAGGATTCTGGAGATACCCTCTCTCAGGTTTCAATAACACAGAAGCTGTAACTGCAATTTAAAGCTGCTACAGAAGTGTTCCTCCAAGCTATTTAGGTAATGGTTTTATCAGATTTAGTCATTCTTGCTAGAGCAAAGAACTATTCCCTTTATTATAACAATAGTCAAAACAATTTACATGTCTATGGCAACTTTCCTTAAGATTATCATTTAAAAATGCCTTTTACTTATACTGTCATTCAAGAAATTCATTCTTGCCAAAGATGGAAGACAGAGGCCAACCAGCCCAAGATACACTGAAGAGTAATAAAAGCAAGGTAACTTTCACCTCCACATGCCCATTCTTTAGCAATAACGCAATTCAGGCCATCTGGCTTTATAGGAGTCAATTACTGCCACACTCATTCTGGTAAAATCAGTCACAGTATAACATCACCTACAAACCTGCAGGCTAGCTAAAGCAGATACTATTTACGTCTATTCTACAGAAGATATACTAAGGCTCAGAGAAGTAAACTGATTAGTCTAAGGTCACTCTTGAGGAAGCAAAAGGCAATATGGGAACTGACCCAGGCAGTGGGAGTTTAAGTTTTTTTTTTTAATTCCTTATTTAAATTCAATTTCATTACCATATACTGTATTATTAGTTACTGGGGTAGAATTCAGTGATTCATCCATTGCGTATAACACCTAGTACTCATTACATCAAGTGCCCTCCCTAATGCCCATCACACAATTTCCCCCTTCTCCCCACCCACCTACCTTCAGCAACCCTCAGTTCGTTTCCTAGTGTTAAGACTCTCTTATGGTTTGCCTCCCTATTTTCATCTTATTTTATTTTTCCTTCCCTTCCTCTATGTTCATTTGTTTTGTTTCTTAAATTCCACATATTAGTGAAATTATATGGTTCTTGTCTTTTTGACTGACTTATTTCACCTAGCATGATACTCTCTAGTTCCTTTCATGTCATTGCAAATGGCAAGATTTCATTCTTTTTGATGACTGAGTAGTATTCCAGTGTGTGTGTGTGTGTGTGTGTGTGTGTGTGTGTGTGTGTGTGTGTGTATGTACACACAACATCTTCTTTATCCATTCATGTGTCGATGGACATCTGGGCTCTTTCCATATTTTGGGTATTGTGGACACTGCTGCCATAAACATTGGGGTGCACATGCCCTTTCAAATCACTATGTTTGTATCCTTTGGATAAATACCTAGATAGATAGATAGATAAATAAATAAATAAATACCTAGATAAATTTGATAAATACCTAAATTTTTAACTCTTTGAGGAGCCTCCATACTGTTTTCCAGAGTGGCTGCACCAGCTTGCATTTCCACCAACAGAGTAGGAGGGTTCCCCTTTCTCCGCATCCTCGCCAACATCTGTCATTTCCTGACTTGTTAATTTTAGCCGTTCTGACTGGTGTGAGGTGGTATCTCATTGTGGTTTTGATTTGGATTTCCCCGATGCCAAGTGATGTTGAGCATTTTTCAAGTGTCTGTTGGCCATTTGTATGTCTTCTTTGGAGAAACGTCTTTTCATATCACTCTTCTTTTCAATATGTTATGTTCTTTCACAGAAAGGGATTTAGAAAAGTCCATAAGGAAATTTTGTCCAGAACTTGCTACTGATAAGTTGCCAACTGAACTTATTATCTAGTATTTGTTTTCTTCTACAGCTAAGAATTTGGGAACATGGCAGGCTGAAATGACACAGACATTCCCAGACATTCTGACTTCAAGTTCACAGAAATGCCATAAAAATGTTTGTAAAAAATAAAGAGGAAAAGCTCAAGAAAAAGAAAGGGAAATCCTCAGATGCCAGAAATGAACTTAAAATCAGAGTGAGAAGTGGGAACTGACCCAGATTCAGAGATAGCTTCAGGGGCCAGTCCCTGGAGTTTTAGTGCCCATCCACGAATAGAGATCTGTTTTCTGGCTTTTAAGGCAAGAATATACATAGGTGAGTGACAAAGACCAGACGATAGTTCCCTTCATGAAATCTAACCCAGTCAGTGAAAGAGAGTAAGAAAAACTATCCACTGGCTCAGGAAAGCTGGAAAAACTTTCTGTCAGGGACCCTAGGTAGGGTTGGTACAGGATAGATAAAGGGTCCACAAAAAAATGGAAACCACAGGCCTGTACTGTAATCAAATATTTAGAGAATATACATTATCTGGATGGCACAGAAACTCCTAGCTTTGAAATTTCAAGTACCATTGAAATCCCTAGAGCTCTGGAAGCAACAGAAATGAAAAGTTACTGTACTTTCATGACACAGCATACAGAACTTCCACAGAGAAGAGAGAAAAAAATCCTGCTGAAAATGTGATCATCTTCAAAGAATTATAAACCATACAAAGAGATACATTTCCATGAAGCATAGTCAGATACACAGCAAGTTAGACTATCTACCACCCACTCAGAAAGAAAAAAAAAACAATCCAAAAGAAACCATAAAATAGTATGTTGAAAATAATTAAAACAAAAAGTAAAGCCATAATGAAAGATTAGGATATCGTGAAAAATCCTGACATTTGAAAAAGAACCAAAAGGAGTATCTAGAAATAAAAAATTACAGTTACAAAGATGAAAAGCTTAGTGGATATATTAAAAAGCAGATTAGACATAGTTGAAGAGATTCTTAATTAACTGGAAGGCAGATATGAATATGTGATCCAGAATACACAAAGGAGAAATAAGGAACAGAACACATGGAATTACAATTAAAAGATACAGAGAACAAAAATCTAACAGAAGTGCAAAAGGAGGAGATAGAGGGAATGAAGGAAGACAATAGATAATGGCTAAAAATTCTCAAAAATGAAGACAGTTGTGAGAGGCACAACCTTCTGATAGGATGACTAAAAACAAACCCATATCTAGACATGTTTTGGTAAAACTACAGAACATCAAAAAAAAAATCTTTTAAAAGCAACTAGAGAGAAGAAATTACCTTCAAAGGAATAATAATTAGGCTGACAAAAGATTTCCAATGAGCAGCAATGTAAGTTACAGTCTGTGGAACAATAGCTTCAAAGAACTAAAAGAAAATAATTGTCAATTGAGCTAATTGCCATTCCTTCCCTATTTATTTCTTAACTCAATGGAGAGATGTATGCTAGCAGAAGAGACATTCGGATAGGACTAGCTGGGATTAGCAAAGACCAACAGTATCTGGGAAGACAGTTAATTTGGTGGAAACTGCACCTGAGTTTCCTAAATGTGAGGTGGAAGAGATGACCCACCTACACCCAAGGCTCCAGAAGCTTTTGCCTTTACATATATTTCTAGCCAAAAGTTGTCTCTTTTAGTGCAAAAGGATTAGATAGAATTATTTATGGAGCGTGTTAAGTGAACTCTAGATATATAGCACAGTAATTAAAACTGAACTTCCTGGATTAAGACTATTTAGACAAGATTGGGTCCATTCAGGGTGGTATGGTGGTAGACTGGATTAAGACTATTTAGGAGCAAATCTTGACTTTTTTTTAAAGATTTTATTTATTTGTCAGAGCACAAGCAGGGAGAGCGGCAGGCAGAGGGAGAAGCAGGCTCCCCACTGATCGAGGAGCCTGATATGGGACTCGATCCCAGGACCCCGGGATCATGACCTGAGCTGAAGGCAGATGCTTAACCAACTGAGCCATCCAGGCGTCCCAGGAGCAAATCTTGACTTTGCTTTTATTGCACTGAGTCAATTTGATCAAGGTACTTTATTTCTCTATGCCTTAGTTCCTGCAGTTATACCTCACAGTTTAAAAAGTTAGGCAAGACATGTAAGGTAATTAATTGGCATAGTATCTAGCACAGAGCAGGTGGTTAATAAAGCCCAGCTACTATTATTAGTTTTGACTACAGTACTGTAATTTGAACATGTAGTTGAAAGGACTTATCTTTAATATGACTACAGAAAAACTAAAATATCAGAAACACATACTCTGACATCTACTGAGCAGCCCACAGTCCATGATGGATTTCCCAGGACTTGATTTTGACACAGAAGATGAACCAGCGAAGATTTCCCAACACCTGTAAAAGATATAAGAACTCTAGTCAAATAAGAGATATGCTGAAATATTTATCATGACAAAAGTTAAGTCTGAGCATATGCCAGTAATAATGGTATGTAAAGTATGGTTGTTTAAAGGGTGGTCACACCATACCCTTTGGAAAAAGATAAATACTCTATTCCCTCTTCTAAGGCGGCACTTTATTTTCTTATAGATCTCTTGGGTTCAAGGTAATGTAGTTATTAATGCCAGAACTAGCATTAGGACATCTGTATGAAGAGGAAAGAGGATGAGTTCTTCTGTATACCTGTATGTAGAGTCACTCACTCAATTGACAGCATTTTGGGATGTCATTATAACAAGCATAGTTGGTGAATCTTTATGCAACACTAGTTGTATCAAAAATTTAGACCATCTCTTTGTATTACTGTGTATGAATCTATCAGTTATGTTTATTTATTATAAAAAGTTGTATTTAGAGACAATCTGGAAAGAATTTAAAAAAAAAGGAAAAATTCCCTGAAGAGCCCTTTGAGCAACTTGTAAGTTCATTTAGTATCACAAGCAGGGTTCCTCTAAAAGCAAGTTGTTATTGTGAATATGTACATGGTGTACTTAAAAACAATACAATATAGGCCGTTGCTTATACAGCTGGTTCTGTCTGGAATATCCTCCCCATTCTCCCTGGTCATTTCCCCTTCCCCACTGGCCTGGTGAATTAATCTTTCAAGACTCAGGATCTTTCTAGTTATAAAGTCCTTTTGAATTCCACAGAGATAGAACTAAGGACACTATCCACCATCCTCTCGGTCTCCACTGTACTCTGCACATTTTTCTACAAAGCACTGAAAACACATTATTACACTTCTTTATAGATTTTACTCACCCTGTTTAAGTTCTTTGAGGATTGGAACTGGGTTTTACTCATCGTTTGTATCTCCAGTATTCAGAACAGGGCCTTAATTAGTATTTATTTAGTGGCTAAAATTTTCCATGTTATTACAGAATCTTCATAAACATTTTTAATGTCTCCACAGTAGTTCAGAGAGTAGACAATAATTTACTTAACCATTCCCTCTCATAATTAGGTATGTAGGGTGTTTTGAATTTTTCACTATGCTAAGAGAGGACTGTTCAAATTTTTGTTTCAAATTAAAATTATTTCCTTAGTATATTTTCCCAGAAGCGAAATTAGTATATAAAAGGAAATGAACATTTCAAGTTCTTGATGTATGTTGACAACTTTCATCTGGTTACTCTGTTACCAGTCATACACATAAGCCTGCAGGTCCTGTTGCACCTCAACAGTACGTATGTTGTTTCTTTTTCATCTATATTATTTTGATAAAAGAAAAAACGTGACACCTTGCTTTAGTCTACATTTCTTTACCTTCTGGTAAAGATCTACATTACAATTATCTTTGTTAATCAGTTGTCTTTCCTTTCTTATGAATTATCTGTTGATGTTCTCTGCCCATTTATCTAATGGCTTTTAGTGTTATCAATTTACATAATCTCTCTTTACATTAGCTGTCTGATGCAACTGAATCCAGTATTTTCCCAGGTTTCCCTTTAATTCTTTTTATTTTTTTCAATACAGGCAATTAAGATTTTTGAGTATTCAAATTTGGCTCTTTGTATCTACGGCACTGCATCTAATATCTGTGACCTTTAGGACACACTGTTGATTTCTGTGTTTGCATGTAGGCTTTTTAGGTTGGAGGCATGTATCTAAGAACTTAGTTATCAGCCTGATGCAAGGCTTGAACTTCCAGTTAAGCATAACTGTGTCAGTAAACATATCTATGAAGTAATACTGTACAGCTCTCCATGAATTAACTGCTTTGGGTGATAAAAATTGACTAACATTGGGGGTACCTGGGTGACTCAGTTGTTAAGCGTCTGCCTTCAGCTCAGGTCATGATCCCAGGGTCCTGGGATCGAGCCCCGCATGGAGCCCCGCATGGAGCCCCGCATCGGGCTCCCTGCTCAGTGGGAAGCCTGCTTCTCCCACTCCCCCTGCTTGTGTTCGCTCTGTCAAATAAATAAATAAAATCTTAAAAAAAAAAAAAGAATTGGGGGCGCCTGGGTGGCTCAGTTGGTTAAGCGACTGCCTTCAGCTCAGGTCATGATCCCAGGGTCCTGGGATCGAGTCCCACATCGGGCTCCCGGCTCAGCGGGGCGCCTGCTTCTCCCTCTGACCCTCTCCCCTCTCATGCTGTTTCTCTCTCTCTCTCTCAAATAAATAAATAAAATCTTAAAAAAAAAAAAAGAATTGGCTAACACTGGATAGACTGTCAACAGTAAGAACAGGAAGTGCCAGGAAAATTGGCAAACTATTCATTTCTTTAAGAATTTTGGGAGGTACTAATTCTGTTTTCACCATTACAATCAAATTAGATCAAAAGAATGCACTTGATTTGCTTGAGGGAAAGAGGTCCAATATAATTAAATAAATACCAGCTCCAAATATAATTGTTGGAAATGTGTTAAGCTCATCCCTTATCTCTGAAAGAACAAAGAGGGAAAAAGTATGTGAGTAAGACTTTCAGGATTCCTTACTGAAAGGAATCTTGTATCTCAAGTATCAAGTATCTCTCGGGGATACAAAACACATCTCTAAATTTCAAGTCATTCTTTTCTATACTTGTGAAATCCTCAAAATTTCACAGGGGAAATAAGCCTTTATTCAAAGGTAAACTTGGAAGTTTGAATACAAAGGCTGATGAAGTGTAAAAAGTATATCCTTACCTGTCAGTAAATCAATGTTAAAAAGGAACTGATAAAAAGGCAGTAACAGACTGCACACATAGCCTAACATCCGTGAATGTATGACAAGATCAACCAAGTGGGCATGGAAAGGAAAAAGAAAAGGTTACTAATTGCCTGATCACTTTTCCACATTTAATGCAGCAGCTAATTCAACCCTGTTATGTAACGCATCGATTACACAGTTATAGCTTCAGCACTTAACTACAGTGCCTGCTGTGTAGCAGATACTTAAGTAATTTTTGTGAAAAAGAAAAAATCGACTAGTTCCAACAATATGTAACATCAAGGGCTTGTTAGATGCAATAGAAAAGTGAATTAAAAATGAGAGAGAACACCTACTTCAGGTATCATGAACCATGTTAGCTCTGAATTCCAGTCTCAAATTCTACTTGGTGATACTCTTGCCAAGTCCATTTAGACCATCATTACTTTATTCATTTATATAAAACTGAGTGACTTCATTAAATTAATTTCAGCACCACTTCAAGCTAAAGAACTGGAGTTGACAAACTGGATTATAGTCACAGAATTTCATAATGCAATTCTCTTAAGGGAATATTAAATAATGCTATCTATAAAATATTTTGCAATGCAAATAATCTTCAGGCAATGTGGAAACGTTCTTAACCTCCTCCTCTCCACCACAATTGTACACAGTCTGAAAGGCTAGTTTTCAAGCTGTTTGGGGTATATTCTCTCCACCTCCAAGCATCTGGTACAATGTCTTTGGTCACAACACACATTCATAGGTCAACTCCAGAAAAGCACATCTACGAAATGCAAGGTTAGCATTTATTCCAAGTTCTTAAAGAGCACAGAAGTGGAAGTTATGATAAAAAAGAGGAGGGTAGAGAGGTGGGAGGGGGAAATGCAGACTTCAAATTTAGTTCTCAAAAGTTCAAGGCGTCAAAAGAATTTTAACGCTAGGATTAAATTGGACTCAGCATTAAGTCCCAGCTGTTTCATAATACGGCTTTATCTTAATTGCTCTATTTCTTACAAACTAGCACATAATAGGTTTTTAATTAGGATTACAGAGAACGAAGAAATCAAGAAACCCAGCTGAGAGTAAAACAGGGCTACCACCCAATATTTCATTTCATAATATGCCTTAGTGTCTAAGTGCGTGGGCAGGTTCTGTCATTCACCTCTCTCCTCTTCACTTTTCTCAACTGTAAAATGGGGTTAATAGGGCTGCTATCAAGTTAAATGACTTGATATATGTAAAGCATTTGGAACAGTGTCATTCTTATTAGTGCATGTTTGAATTCCGTAATGAACACAATCTCTTGAAGGCACGATCCCAACTTCACAGCGCCCAATCCAACAATGTCTGCATATCTTTTATAAAACAAAGGAACTGACAATACAGGCCTAGGCTGCGGTCGCCAAGGAGACCAACTGGGAAAGCTGTGAAGGCGGAGAAAGGCCGGGGCTCGGCGCCCCCCACCCGCGCAACGCCACCTTCGTCAAATAGAGCAAAGTCCTCTGGGAAGTGTAGTTTTTAGATCTTGAGAGGGCTTTCAGCCACGGCAGGAGCCGGATCGTTGCAGGAGCGGAGGAATAGTGAAGGGAGAGGGTTAACGGATAACTCAAAAGTGTCGGGAGCCCCAGAGGTGGATTAAACCACTCACCTGAGTCTCCCAATACCAGTACCTTCACTCGATCCAGGGACGCCATCTTGCTACAGCCTGGCGTTAACGCCTGTTCCGGGATGGTAGGCCAACCAGAGCTGGGTATGGAAGGGAGAACGTTCAAATTTCATTGGCTAGTTGGGGTGTGACTGTCTTGACTGAAGGCCTCACTGTGCTGATTGGCCGGCATGGTTAAAAGTGGTGGGTGGGTTCCAAAGCTGGTCGCAGGATTAAGGCGTTTTCTTTGTCGCACAAGTGGCGTGGCTCGTTTAAGCCGGTAGTTGAGGCGCTGTGGGAAGCTGTAGTGGGAGTGTTCGAGGATTCGTTTTGGTAAACCTTGTTCCCTGTTCCTTGTTCTCGATTCCCTGGTCCGGCGTCGCATTTCAGGGTTTCTCCCTCTTCTCCCTCCTTTCTCCTTAGCTACCCGCCTCCCCTTAGCTACTCTCTTGATTTGGTCCTCCAAAGAACCATTGACCCCGGAGCGGCCAGTGTGCAACCTCGGGTAGGACGGGCTTGGATGCGCCGAGTGTGGCCCCAGGACTCACCTGGCACAGTCTGAGGGAATTTAGGGGCTCGGGGACTGTCACTGGGGAGTAGAGAACATTACTGAACCGAGTTCTTGGAGGGCAGCTGGTCCACAGCTTTGGCGGTGATATGCCGCTTTATGTATGAAGGTGTGGAAAGTACCATGAAACATGGTAACTGAAAAAAAAACACAGTTAGTCGTATAGGATCCAAGTTCTTCCAGAACTGGAATAGTGGTATACTGAAATAATCTAACTGGACTCCCGCCATCCACTCCTTTTCTCTTTTATTTCACATCCTGTAGTCAGCATAATCTTTTAAAATAGCGAATTTGAGCCTGTCACCTGCTGCCTAAAACCATTTGAAGTTTAAGGAGGTTTTCAGTAGCCTCTCTTTTTCTACTTTGGAAGCAGCAGTGGAGGAAGTGAGCTGGGGGCAGGGGGGAGCTGGTAGGGTGGGCATATTGGGTGAACACGTGCTTAGGAGACTTACGGAAAGTTTTAATCAAAGTGCTTGATTAGCTTGGCTAGATGCTGGAAAGTGGTGAACAAGAGATAGACATGAAGAAAGTACAAATCTATTCACTGCAAGGAAGAAAGGGAAAGAGCTCTGTGTGAAAAAGAAACATTTTAAGCTACTAAGGGGAATCTGGGAAGGTCTCTCTGAGAAATGTCATTTTATATGTGAAGGATGATTAGAAGGGAGTTTGAGCTTAGCTTTGTGGGCAGAAAGAACAGCATGTGGTGTTTCTTCCAGGCCTGGTGATGGAGAAAGCATGTGTGGCTCATGGAATTGAGAGAATGCCAGTGTGACTGGAGATGAGGCTGACAAGGATAAAGAGAGTGCAGAGAAAGCATTCATTTCAACTTTGTTTCTCCAACTCTGTGCCTGGTGCCTGGTGCCTGGCTAAATTTTTGTATGATGAGAAAACATGGTTCAAAAACAAAACCAACTTGCCTTTGGGGGTCTGGAAGGGTAGGTAGGCTAGGAGGTGGCTGATGGACTCTGAGTCTAAAAAGAAGCAGCAGAAGTTGGTGCTGTAAGTTCATACTTCCAAAAGTCTGCAGAGACCAGCCAGGCTCTGTCCCTGTTTAAAACTGTCAACTGCTCCTTTAGCTTCAGCTTATTGTTTCTATGTGGGAATGTGGTCTCACTTTTTTCCTTAGATATTTCCAATTTTCAAGCTTAAAGTTGAAATTTATGTGAAATTTCACGATTTTTCAATGTTGACAACTAATTCAGAAAATTTTCAAAATGTTCTTTGGGTCAAACAATGTGACAGAGGCTGCCAGTTTGAGACCTCTGACTTAAGTAATGGAACAAATCCAAAGACTGAGTAGGAGATTCATCGTAAATGGGGATGTAGAAGTGGTAGAGGAGAGAACAAAAGGGTCAGGAAGGATGATTTTAGAATGTAGAGAGTTTGCATAAGCTGGAACAGCATACCTTCTTTCCTGAGCTCCACTTTCATTTGTTCAGCTACCTGCTGGACATCTTCATGGAATATTCTCTGGTATTTCCTCAGAAGCAAGCGTCTAAAAGTGAATGCCTCATTTCTTACAAACCTGTTCCTCTTTCAGGTGTTAATGCAGTTTTCATAGTGGTAGTATTCTCTTCCTAGCCACACTGGCTCAACGCAATTATTTAATAACATTAAATACGTCATTGTTTAATGGGTGTAGCGGATCAGTTTTACAAGATGAAAAGAGTTATGGAGATGGGTGGTGGTGGTGATTGTACAACATTATGATTGTAGTTAATATCACTGAACTGTATACTTAAAAATGGTTAATTGATAAATTTTGTGTTATGTGTATTTTACCAATAAAAAAATATTGTAAAAAAGGAAAAACCCAAATAACTACTTAAAATTTTCCTACTCTGTTACTCCACTTCCAATATATTATCAGATTCTTTTAATTTTGTTTCTATAATAAATTTCATTCATCCTGCCCTCTTTTCCTTAGTTTAGGTTTGGTTACTATGGCTCCTAATACTTCTGCAGTACCTCCATCTTCAGTACTTCAGTTCATTCCTCTTGTTATTCTAAGAGTCACTTTTCTATATAGAGGGTCTTGTTATCAATGCCAGTATTTAATGGTACTCTTAATGATTCCGGCCCTGAAAACAGAACACTTTATATGAATTATCTCATTTAATCCATACTTCAAATCTATGAGGAAGGTGCTGTCAATTACTTCTATATATGAGGAAACTGAGAATTTTGTAGGGTCACAGGCTAGGAAATGGGGGAACTAGGATTCAAAACCCAAAAGTATTGTCCTGCAGAGTCCCTCATAACTCTCCCTTACTCAAATCTTTAGTGCCCCCTCAGGTATTTCAGGCAAATGAAACAGGCAAAATGATAATGTGCATTGGCAGGACATGTGATAGCCACCCACCAAATTTGTCTGGAACAGTGGTCAGAGACTTTTCTGTGTACTGGAGTCACCTAAAGAGCTTTTAAAATAACATGATGCCTAGTCTGGCTCTCCCAGACCAGCTGAAACAGAATCTCTGGGAATGGGGCCCAGAATGGGTATTTTTAAATGCTCCCCAGATGATTCTGCTTTACAGCCAGAGTTAAGAACCACTGGTCCAGAAAATGGAGTGTATGGGGTAGGAGGTCAGAGAGGGCAATATAATTGTAGAAAATAATACTGAAAAAGTAATTTATTTTGACATTTGTCTGCCATTTTGGTCTTTTGGATGTTTCAGAGGTTATATGTTGTGTTCTGCCAACTGTGGAGCATGTAAAACAAAGCAAACAAAAAAACTGGGATCAAGTACAATGTATAGACCAAATTGGAAAGGAGAACAAAATGTACCCAGTAGTATGCTATGATACTACTCTGGTGTTGAACCCAGGTACTTGCTCAGCATCCTTAAGCATTGGGATGACAGGAAGGTTCTAGGACCACAGGTTTGGATCTAGGTGCTGCTTTATCTCTTGTATATAGTCATGCGTGATTATTTACAATCTGAAATACTATAACTGACTTTCCTTTTCCTTTATTACACATAGGGCATTGTATTTCTCCCCAGAAATATGTGTTTAGATTGGTTGTTTAGGAATACCTTGATAGTATAGTACTGTGGATATAAAAATTATTCTAAAAAAGGTATTAAATCTGATTGCATTGATAACCACTGATTATAAATAAAAGGTTCAATAGAAACTAGTAGTAATAACAGAATATGATTCTCTGTTGAAATAGTTCAGTGGGATATCTCTGTTAAGAAATTCCCTATAGTATAGGGAAATTTCACTAGTCATAGCCTGTGTAGGTAGCCTGGCCATTTTTAGTATGGGACATAGGAAATCAATATGGAAGCTATCCTTATCAACAAGTACTTCCTAATAAGCATATTGCTTAACATTCTCATTTATTCACCACAACAACCTCATTTAGGTAATTGATATTATCCTTATTTCTCAGAGTAAAATGTGACGTTGTTTAAGGAATTTGCTCAGGATCACACAGCTACTAAAAAAAAGCAGGCTAGCTGAATTCCAGAACGTAGGCTTTTTAACGGCCACATCAGAGTCTAGCCCATGCCAGTTTGGGCTTGTGGAAGACAGTCTTCTAGGTCATGACATGAGAATTGGGTACAGTTAGCCTCTGCTTTGTCCTGCAAGAAGGGATCCAGTATTTAAGGATATCTTGGGCCTTTTTTTTTTTTTTTTTTAAATTTAAGGACTATTTACTTAATTGGTCATCAGATTTAACTTTGCAAGGTTCATAAAGCTATCTGGATTAAGTGTTAATTTCTTTCAGATTTATAACTAATTTTGCCAAACACCCATCCGGGGATTACTTATTTATCGGTTTTTTATGATTTTATTGTGAGAGCATGACTAAGTAAGACATCCTAGAATAGATTTTCGTAGAAAAATTTTACTCAAGAAAAGAAATAAAGACACTTTAAGGATATGCTAACTGCTAGGTTTCTCAGGGGTTTCCCAGCATTCCCAAAGATCTGTAGCATTAACAGTGGTGAGGCTTCATTTATCTTTTTTGTTTCTCTTTCCGAAATAAAGTGGGCTTGATATAATATATCATTGCTATAAGTAGTAAGTTACTTTTTAGAATCAAGCCCTGTAGATCATGAAAATTAACATTTAAGAAATATGTCAAGCTTTTTAAGTGTAATCTTTGTATTCTAGAGGAAAATTTTATTCTCTGTTTAAATGCTTAGGCATTGTAAGTCTTTTAAAACAATGGCTTGAGTACCTTTGTGGCACTTCAAGGGTGGTAGCTGCCAGCTACATAATGGGTTGATTATTCTAGATTTAAAATGATTACTGTGTCCTTATGCCTAGCTAATCTCTTTTTTTCTGAATTTGGTTTATTTAAAGTTGAAGTTTGCTGCTAAAGATGGCAGATCCGGACGTCCTCACCGAGGTTCCCGCAGCATTGAAGAGGTTAGCCAAGTATGTGATCCGGGGGTTTTATGGCATTGAGCATGCTTTGGCCTTGGACATCTTGATCCGGAACCCCTGTGTGAAAGAGGAGGATATGCTGGAGCTGCTCAAGTTTGATCGGAAGCAACTTCGATCAGTTTTGAATAATTTAAAGGGAGACAAGTTCATCAAATGCAGAATGAGGGTAGAGACTGCTGCAGATGGGAAAACCACGCGCCATAACTACTACTTTATTAATTATCGTACTCTTGTTAATGTGGTAAAATATAAATTGGATCACATGAGAAGGAGGATTGAAACTGATGAGAGAGATTCCACCAACCGGGCTTCCTTCAAATGTCCTGTCTGTAGTAGTACTTTTACAGACTTAGAAGCTAATCAGCTCTTTGATCCCATGACAGGTGAGATTTTTTTCCAATTTATGAATCTTTCAAGTAACTTAAAAAATAAAATATGTATTGTTTTTCTTAAATCGATTCATCTAATTTTTAAACCAATCATGTATATCATTATAAAAGTGAATGGATTAGTGTAAGTCCACACATGGTCATTCTTAGTCTTACTGTCATGTTTGACCATCATATTACTTTTAGAAGCTTTTCTCATTCACAAGGGAGTGTACCCTCCCACCCATGGCCCTCCTACCTCTGCTCCCATCCCCACCCCTTATTTGCAGCCCCAGCCTGATCTGAAGGGTTGACTTCTCTACCACTTTGAAGCCATTCTGACATGTTTACTTTTAACCTTTTCATTCAACAGTTATTTGAATGCCTACTTGTGCCAGGCACTGCCAGAAAGTTATAATACAGTATATTTAAACACTAGTGGAAGTACTTTGTTATTGGTAGTATGTAACTAGCGCATCTAATCTGCCTTTGGAGAAGGCCTCTGAAAGGTTAAGTGACAGCTGAGGACTAAAAGATAAGGGTTAGCCATGTGAAATAAAAGGGACACCTTTCCAGGTTAACAAGTAGATAGATACTTAGTCTCTTAGCCATTCATTAGTGGAAGATAATTGTCAATATCATTTGTAATTTGCTTCATTTAATTAAATGCTTCAGTTTCAAGGATTTTTTTATTATCAACACAGAATTGTAAAACATACATTTTCTGAAAGTGCAATATGTCTAATATTAACATGAGAAACTTTAAAGTGCCAGGTTGTATAGTTGTTTTGTCTTGTCATTTGTAAACTGGAAAAGAGACTACAATTTTGCTAATTACTCAGTGGATCAATTTTGTATTATTTTCTAGAGGCAAAAATCTATAGAGAGAGCCAGTGTTGTAAAGTTAGATTGTCCCCTTGTTTAGCAGAATTCGCGTAGGTTTCTTCGTAGTCATATATCTGCCTTTTAAAAAACTATCTGAAAAATGTAATTTAAACGTTCACACATGAAATGTTTTATTGCAAAAAAGGAAAGATTTATGTACGTGTAATTTTCTAATTTTTGTATATGTTATGTATTGTATATTTTACAATTTACAAATATATTTTACAATTATTTTTTAATGGGAAATAATCCCAATCCCAATTAAAATTATTGCCCTAAAGAGCGAGAAACAGCCTATGACATTTCTTATTTATTGTGAAGCGGTCATTTTGGATGAAAGGTAATTTAAAGAATTCACATTTGTATTAAATGTTTAATTTGTCAGAACCTCACTATTTACCTTAAAAGGGCTTAACTAGGAAGAGATCTTGGTTGTAAGAAAATTTTAACCATTCTGAGTAGAAGAATTGCTTGAGTGTGCTATAGAGGAGTGTTGTAGAATATATCTGGAACTCTTTCAGAATAGACTAGAAAAGTCTTGTCATTTTTGCCATTCACTCTAACAGATTTCTTAAAGGAGCTCTGGGTTTTGGTTTTGTGATTCTCCGCAGATGTTGGTGTTACAGTGGTTGTCTTCGTCACTCTTGACTACGTGGAAGGTGTAATCCAGTCCCTCAGAGAGGGTAATCTAAAGTAATGTGCTTCTATTACATTTATTCATTTGATTCTTATTTCATGAGACTTTCTAAAGGGAAATATTTCCACTACTTATATATCAGTATTTAGGAGATTGATCCAAGATACTCTTGTATTTTACCCAGGGTTAGTATCTGAATGAAACTAGTTGTCATCAACAGTTGGCCTGTGTAGGAGGTGGCCTAATGCAAAATAAAGTCAAGATTATTTGAATCGAGGTTTTTGAATCACTGATCAGCCAACACTAATAGTCAACTTAATTGTCATTTCTGTCCATACAGTGAAGCCTATGGTATCATGATTGAAAATTCTTAGTCATTGGGAAATCTTGTTCTAAGAATATACCTGCCTTTTGATTATAATTTGGCTTTTCATTTGGACTTTTCCTTTAAGGAGAGAATGTGCTGATTGGGTGATATTAAGCCTCAGTCTGTGTGTCAGTTCTGGTGTTTTGTGTTTTCACTATTAGTACCTTGACACCATCCCTTGGTTATACATTCCCTTTAGAAATCTTGGTCTTTTTCTCTCTGCTTCCTTACTCTGTTTTATTCATGCCTTCCCTTGCCATTTTAAAGAAGATGGGAAATAAACATTTGGTATGTGTATCAGAAGAGAAGGAGGGAACTTTTTCTGCTGTAATATTTATGCTCTCTTTAAATTGATAGAATTATAGTTTTCATTCTAAGCCTAGTCTTGTACAAAGCTATTCTACTTCCTGCTTGTTATTGGAGATTGATGATATTTCTGACGAATGATGGGGGCATCTGATGGGCATCTATCTCCATTTCCATCTCAACAATTATTAGGTTGTACAGCGGTTTATATTAGTAATTACAGACCATTCAGGAATTAGATTTGAAGCTTTACTGTTTACCTCATAAAAAGTTTTTAATTCAAGTGTATGGGCAGCTTTCTGCCACTTGACAAAGGGTAATGACTTTTAGATGAGTGTCCAGAAATTCTGGGCTCAGGAAATCCTGAGTTCAGGAAGCATTGTTTTATTAGTGTTAATTGACAGAAGCCAATGATCTTTCTACTTCAGTTTGTAGCTTTTCCCTACCCCATCTCTTTTTTTCCCTAAAGAGTGTGGGTTCTTTCTATACTTTCCATTTAGATTTTGCCATTGCTGTTCTTGGGTTGAACTCTCTCCAAATGTTTGATGCTTGGTATGTGTGAGATAATATAAAATAAATACTGGTCTCTGCCCCTAGTTCCTTGCACAGAGCTCCTAAAACTCTTGTAGTTTCCTAAATGATAAGAGCACTCATAACCTCTTTTTTTCTGATATTTGATCTTTGACCCCTGGCTTCTGAAACCCTTATAATTTTCTGGGTAATAAGAGTGTCTTCTGTTTTAATAAGGTCACTCTTGTTGGTTTCCTGGATGGCTCCAGAAGGACTAAGCCAAGACCAAGCTTAGAATTTTCAACCCCACCTCCTATTCTCTTGAGAAGGGAGAAGGGCTGAAGGTGGAGTTAATGAGTGATCATGCCTATTTGAGGAAGCTTCCATAAAAATCCCAATGGTCTGGGATTTGGGGAGCTTCCGGGTTGGTGAACATGTGGAGGTGCAGGGAGAGCCGTACACTTGGAGAGGACATGGAAGCCCTGGCTCCTTCCTATATAGTTGGCCCTACACATCTCTTCCACTTGGATATTCGTCTGTATCCTTTATCATATCCTTTAATAAACTGGTAAACATAAGTATATTCCTGAGGTCTGTGAGCTGCTCTAGCAAATTAGCTGAATCCAAGGAGGAGGTCGTTGGAACCTCCCATCTATAGCTTGTTGGTCAGAACCATCCATGCTTGTGACTGGCATCTGAATTTGCAGGAGGAGGGGCAGTCTTGTGGGACTAAGCCCTCAACCTGTGGGGTCTGATGCTATCTCCAGGTAGTCATAATTGAGTTGAACGTTAGGACACCCAGCTGGTGTCACAGGCAGTTGCCGGGGGTAAAATCTCCACACATTTGGTGGTCAGAAGTATCAGAAGTGAAGTGCTATGTGTGACTAGTAAGGGGGACACACTGGGAAGAAACACACACTAGGGAAAAACTGGGCTTTTCCCTACATAGAAAAAAGACTGAGGTTTTTCTCTTATAGTATGTGTAGATACTTTAGTTAATTAGAGTGGAATGGCCGAGTCCTGGCTCACTAGTCCCTGGTTTCAGAAACTTAATCAGGCAAAACCTATTTTAGTGAAATATGGGAGTTTTATGTAAACAAAACAGACCACATGGCATGCAATTTCTCAAGTCAGCAAAATACCATCTTGTGGTCCATAAATGCATGATTTAGCAAGCTTTGTGACCATGTAGGTAGACTTAGTATTTCTGTTTCTACTTTGGTAGTCTTAACTATGGGTGATTCAGTTAATGGCACTTCTAAGTTAAATTCAGCAGCATGCTTCCCCAAAAGGAAGGGGAAGATCGTACTCTCTTTTTAGATGTCAAGATTAGATGATATGGAAATAGCTTTATATTTTTCATTTTTAATTTAAAGATTATGCAGCCATAATGCCAGAGAAAATTTTGAAGAGAAAAAAAATTACCCACAGAACCACTGTCCTTTTGCATATTACCTGTAATTGCAGTCATAGCCAAAAATAGTTTGTGATCTCTTGGTTCCTTAATGTACCAAACTCTCCTGCTTTTATCTAGTGTTCAAAGTATGTTTTAATAGGTGTGATTTTTTTTCTCCCCTAGTTTTCCTTTCTACCCCTTTTGGGCACTTTGATTTTATCTATATTTTGTCGGTATCGATATGATGCTTTGAACACTTCTGTGTGTATAGCATTTTATTCCTGCTTAAGTTTTTCCTTAAGAAGAATTCTCAGCAGTGGGAATAGTGGGTGAAAGAACATAGTTTTATACTTCTTTAAAGGCATATATGACACTATAGTTTTATCCAGGGCTGTGGGGGAGATAAATTGTTAGGTGTTTGAATTAGAAATAGTTTGGGAGCCCCTCTTACTGAATTTACCTAGAGACCCAAGAATCCCATTTTATTTTATTTTATCTTATTTTAATTTTAGTATTTTATTTTAGATTTTATTTATTTATTAGAGAGAGTGAGCTCACAAGCAGGGGGAGCAGCAGGCAGAGGGAGAGGGAAAAGCAGCCTCCCCACAGAGTGGGGGGAGCCTGATGGGGGCCTCCATCCCTAGGACCCTGGCAGGGATCATGACCTAAGCTGAAGGCAGACGCTTAACCAACTGAGCCACCCAGGCATCCCTGAGAATCCCATTTTATTTTATTTATTTTTTTAAATTTTATTTTACTATGTTATGTGAGTCACCATACATTACATCATTAGTTTTTGATGTAGTGTTCCATGATTCATTGTTTGCGTATACGTGCCCTCCTTAATACCCATCACCGGGCTAACCCATGCCCCCACCCTCAGTTTGTTTCTTAGAGTCCATAGTCTCTCATGGTTGTCTCCCCCTTCGATTTCCACCCCCTTCATTTTTCCCTTCCCTTTTCCCTATTTTTTTTTAACATATAATGTATTATTTGTTTCAGAGGTACAGGTCTGTGATTCATCAGTCTTACACAATTCACAGTGCTCACCATAGCACATACCCTCCCCAGTGTTCATCACCCAGCCACCCCATCCCTCCCACCCCCCACCACTCCAACAACCCTCAGTTTGTTTCCTGAGATTAAGGATTCCTCATATCAGTGAGATCATATGATACTTGTCTTTCTCTGATTGACTTATTTCGCTTAGCATAATACCCTCTAGTTCCATCCATGTCGTTGCAAATGTCAAGATTTCATTTTTTTGATGGCTGCACATCCACTCATCTGTTAATGGACATCTTGGCTCTTTCCATAGTTCGGCTGCTATAAACATTGGGGTGCACATACCCCTTTGGATTGCTGCATTTGTATCTTTGGGGTAAATATCCAGTAGTGCAATTGCTGGGTCGTAGGGTAGCTCTATTTTCAACTTTTTGAGGAACCTCCACACTGTTTTCCAGAGTGGCTGCACCAACTTGCATTCCCACCAACAGTATAGGACCGTTCCCCTTTCTCCGCATCCCCGCCAACATCTGTTGTTTCCTGACTTGTTAATTAAAGCCATTCTGACTGGTGTGAGGTGGTATCTCATTGAGGTTTTGATTTGGATTTCCCTGATGCCGAGTGATACTGAGCACTTTTTCATGTGTCTGTTGGCCATTTGGATGTCTTCTTTGGAAAAATGTCTGTTTCATGTCTTCTGCCCATTTCTTGATTGGATTATTTGTTCTTTGGGTGTTGTTTGATAAGTTCCTTATAGATTTTGGATACTAGCCCTTTATCTGATATGTCATTTGCAAATATCTTCTCCCATTCTGTCAGTTGTCTTTTGGTTTTGTTGACTGTTTCCTTTGCTATGCAAAAGCTTATTATCTTGATGAAGTCTCAATAGTTCATTTTTGCCCTTGCTTCCCTTGCCTTTGGCGATGTTTCTAGGAAGAAATTGCTGCAGCTGAGGCCTGTGTTCTCCTCTAGGATTTTGGTGGATTCCTGTCTCACATTTAGGTCTTTCATCCATTTCGAGTCTATTTTTGTGTGTGGTATAAGGAAATGGTCCAGTTTCATTCTTCTGCATGTGGCTTTCCAGTTTTCTCAACACCATTTGTTGAAGAGACTGTCTTTTTTCCATTGGACATTCTTTCCTGCTTTATCGAAGATTAGTTGACCATAGAGTTGAGGGTCCATTTCTGGGCTCTCCATTCTGTTCCCTTGATCTGTGTGTCTGTTTTTGTGCCAGTACCATACTGTCTTGATGATGACAGCTTTATAATAGAGCTTGAAGTCTGGAATTGTGATGCCGCTAGCTTTGCTTTTCTTTTTCAACATTCCTCTGGCTAATCGGGGTCTTTTTTGGTTCCATACAAATTTTAGGATTATTTGTTCCATTTCTTTGAAAAAAGTGGTTGGTATTTTGATAGGGATTGCATTAAATGTGTAGATTGGTCTAGGTAGCATTGACATTTTCACAATATTTGTTCTTCCAATCTATGAGCATGGAATGTTTTTCCATTTCTTTGTGTCTTCCTCAATTTCTTTCATGAGTATTTTATAGTTTTCTGAGTACAGATTCTTTGCCTTTTTGGTTAGATTTATTTCTAGTTATTGTATGGTTTTGGGTGCAATTGTAAATGGGATAGACTCCTTAATTTCTCTGTCTTCTGTCATGTTGTTGGTGTATAGAAATGCGGCTGATTTCTGTGCATTGATTTTATATCCTGCCACTTTACTGAATTCCTGTATGAGTTCTAGCAGTTTTGGGGTGGAGTCTTTTGGGTTTTCCACATAAAGTATCATATCATCTGCAAAGAGTGAGAATTTGACTTGTTTGTTGATTCAGATGCCTTTTATTTCTTTTTGTTGTCTGATTGCTGTGGACATAGTGCTAGGACTTCTAGTACTATGTTGAATAGCAGTGGTGATAGTGAGAATCCTATTTTAAATAAACTTTTAAATAAGTTAAATTAAAAAAATTTTATAGCTATGTATTTAATAAGATCTTAGGAATAGGAATTTAGAGATTATTTTATCTAATTCAACTCATCAAATGATGTCTGGGTTGGTACACTTAACACATGCCTGTGTTTTGCTCTAGGGCTTGGGGGATCCTACAAAGTAATAAATCTAGGGCTATATAGATTTCTAGGGTGTTTATGACTGAACTTAAGGAAAGAATATTCAGCTTGTTTTCTTTGGCTCCATGGAAAAGACTTAGAGAGAGATTTTAGGATTAGTATAAAAGAAGTCTTTAATAACTAACTGCAAAAGAAAATAAGTGCCTAATAAATAACTCTTAAAAATAGCCACAGTGTTGTAACTCTTCCACTGGTTAGTTCTGAGTCACTTGGAATATTCAAGTAAACTCCATATCTACTTGGGATATTTATATATAAATTTGGGGTTAAATCATGAGTCCTTTCTTGCCTTGTGACTGCAGGTGAAGCTTTTTGGTTTATAAGCAGATCAGTTTCTTGATCCGCATATCATGAAAATTCCTCAGTTTCCTTAACCTGATATTTTTAAACTGTTAGGGTCCTGTGTTTGTGAGACTTTTAAAGACTTGTTAATAATATTTACATTCATACATCAGGCTACTTTTTCCTGTCTTCATCTCTTTCTGCTTAAGACAGGAGATGTCTCATAAGCAGTATTTTGAATTCCTGAAATGCTAACAACACAACCACACACACACAAATCTTTCTAGGATTATTTTGCTCATTTGCTGATTTGGAATCTTGCCCACGATGGCTTCATTAGAAAATCATACTGGAAAGCTCAGAGGTGTGGTTATGTTTTGGGGGGGAGGTGATTATTAGAATAAATTAAAAAGTTATGGAAAGATAGTAAGGGACGAGTGCCTTCCCGATTTTACCCTTTTCACCTCTCTAAAACCTTTAGGTCTGATTTTTTTAAAAATTTTGTTGCTTTGATCTTGAGGATGAGGGCCTTTTTTTAAATAAAATTTTTTTTGTGTTTAATCCTTTTTGTATTTTGATGCTGATTACATAGAGGCTAATTTGTGAAGAGTTGCTTTTTAGTTTGATTCTGGCATACAATATTCTGTTGATTATTGTCTTTCAAATAGTCATATCAAAGACACAGGTTTTTTGCTTGCTCACTGCATGTTGAAATGGATTCAATTTAGGCCTAATTTAGAGAATTTATTGTAAGCTTTAGTATTTACGTAAGTACCATACTTCAATTTGTTGTTTTCCCTCCCAGGCATAGTACATTTCCCCCCCCCTTTATAGTGAGTTCCAGAATCTGGGAATGTTGTATGATTATACCAAATCCAGATGTGTCCAATTAAGGGAGGACAGAAGCCAATTTCATTGATAAGTTGAGTTTTAGAGTGTGAGGTTTTACTATGTACATCACAAATACATTTGAGATCTTCTGAATTGAAAAAATTCATTAAAGCTGCTTTTTTTCTTTGCATGCAATCAGATGAGTATTTTACAGTGTTACGTGTTCTACAGTGAATTGTTAAAGGATAGTTTTTCAAGTACCTTTTTATTATAGTGAAATAATTATAGGAAATACATAACTATGTTCTTGTCATGTCTGTTGATATTTTATAGTAACAATTCCTTTTTCCATACATTTCCTCTTGCCCACTTAAACTGAAGAAATTTGCTTTATGAAATATAGTTTGGAAATTAGAATAAAAGGTGACTTTTGAGACTAGCATTTTAATATATATGCCCCTGAATATTTTGAGTTATAAAAGTTATAACAAAGGACATGAGGATGCTTTCAAAGAATAGCATAAGAATGACTGTGTGACTTCTGCATATTAGTTAAGAGGGAGTTGAGTGCTTTTGGAGGATTCACAATAACATTTTTCTTTCTGCTAAAAATACATAACTGATATACTAATGTAAATGTATTAAGGACTCAAATAGTAGAAAAATATGTAAAATAAAATGGCAAACCTAGTTTTTCTACTCTATGCTCTCCCACTCAACCTAGTCTCCATTCTCACTGCCTTTCATTGTGTTAACAACTGTTGTTTTGTGCTTATCCTTCCAGTTCTTCTACCTTACATCCCCAACCCCACCTCACTACCCCCAAGCCCTTTTGAAGTCTGAGAAAGCAAAGTGATTCATAATTAAATATGTTGTTGCTCTATCAGCTTTATATATTAAATCTTGGTCAATTCTGTTAGTATTGTCAGGGTTTTTTAGGGTACTTATTACAATTGAGCCCTTTTGCATAATCAGTGTGTTCAGTGGACATGTCATTTTTAGAAGTTTTGTTTTGTTTTGTTTCTTTAAGCAATAGTTACAAGACAGTAAAGTGACGGTGTATTAGGATTCCAGAGTCTTAACTTCTAGTCTTGGGTTATGTCAGTAGTTATCACCTTGGGTGAATCCTGTAATCATTCTAGGCCTTTTTTTTAGCATGTGTAAAACGATAAGTTCAGTCTGTTCTATACCATATATGGTTTCTCTCAACTCTAATTTCAGAGCACCCTTTGTTTTGGGGAATAGTTGGTATTTTAGGCTAGGGTTTTTATCACTGCTTTTAGAGGATGATGTTAGTCATTTTGGGTTAATTTGAAAGCCTTGGTTAGGAATTGTAACTCTTGGTTATAGTAGTGCTAATGTAGAGAATATGCTCTATTTAATTAGGCCATCTTCAGAAACACTTTGTGGCACAATGGAGAATAATATTTACAATTTTTTGTCAGTTTTATTTTCCCAAGCTTCCAGTTCACTCTCTTTCCCCATGTATACCTAATGCATAAAATATTCAGTGGGAAGGGAAGCAATGTCCAAATACGCTTCCTAAGGTATTATATATGGTGGTTGGATTTATACAGTGTGGTAAAATTAATCCCATATGTTAGTGATATGTCTTGAAGTTTTATAGTTTCCTTTTTATCTCTCTAAAATCCTAGGAGTTCTAGTCCTAGTTACTTGGTTTTAACATGGAACTGTTAATCGTCTTTTGTTTTATTTTGTTTTTCCTGGAAGTTTTTGAGTGAGGGGAGTTTATTCAGTTTTTTCACAGGATTGTCCGGAAAAGTTATCTTAGCCATTATCTCTTGCTTAGATTTTGCACTATTCTCTTAGCGTGTGTCTCCTTGCTTTCACTCTTGCTGCCCATATGGACTATTTGTCACAGTAGCCAGTGACCCTTCTGAAAAGCACATCAGGCTCTATCACTCTTTTGTTCAAAACCCTCCAAAGGCCTCTCCCATCATTCAGAAAAGTCAAAGTCCTTAACAGAACCTAGAAGCTCTTTTATCTGCCCCTCAACTCACCCCCCAATTTTGGAGACTTTATTTCTATCTCTCTCTCTCATGTTCACTCCACAACTTTTGTACTGGCCATCTTAGTTGTGCCTTGCCCGCACCAGGCATACCTTCACTTTACTTGCCTTTTTACATGCCGTGTCCTCTTGCCAAATATCTGCTTGACTGGCTGACTCCATTACATCTTTCAGGTCTCTTCTCACTTGCTTTATCAGAGGGGCCTTCCTTAAGTTTCCTGGGCAATAGAGCATACCCCTTTCCATTGAGCCCCTTTTTCTTTACTCTCTTTTCCTGCTTTTTCTTTATTATACTTATCAACACCTGAGGTTATTTTTTGTCTTGACTAATTCCCACTAGAATGTGAGCTCTACAAAAACAGCTCAGAAGATCATGGGCTAGACTTAGAAGGTGGGAAATCTTAGGACATCAATCCCACTGTGCTAGGGTGGGGGCTCTGTGGCAGCAGACCATTGCTTTTCCGTTTCCTAAGCTAGCCTTGAGGATTTGGGCTGCAGCATGACTCCGGCTTCAGTACTGCAGCACCATATCAAAGCAATTGGGTGTATTTTGATTTTTTATTTCTCTTGGTGGGAAAATGGCTGAATAATATTCCCGTTGCAATTAATACTCTTGGCAAATCTTTGACAGTGAATTCTGGGCATTAGCTGGTGACCTATTCATTGCATGTACTGGAGTGAAGAGGGAAAAAATAAAATTTTAAATAATGTCTAATTGTTTAGGGAGTTGACTCATATCTTCTGCCCTTTTCCTCAATTATGATAAATTTCCAAAACATTTTCCTTTTTTCAAACTAAGGAAGATAAACATTTTTTTTTCACTTTGGTTTTATTTATATTGACTGTTCCTTGACTGAATACTCAGATAATTAAAACAAGTGTGATGTTTGCTAAAATGAATAATATGTTGGAAACAGTGAAGTGGAAGACTTTGGACAGCATAATAAATTTTCTCCTTCTGTGTTGAGCAAAAGAAAAACGTTTGAATTTTGTTGAACTTTGCTGTTTTTTTCTTTTGTTCCCAGCCCTTGTCTCCCCTTCCAACCC
This sequence comes from Eumetopias jubatus, assembly GCF_037043125.1. Lineage (NCBI taxonomy): Eukaryota > Metazoa > Chordata > Mammalia > Carnivora > Otariidae > Eumetopias > Eumetopias jubatus. The sequence continues at coordinate 65,203,976 of NW_028274807.1, forward strand.
CATTCCCCTGCCCTCAATTCATTTTTGTTTTTGTTTTTACATTTTTTTATTTTGGGAGAAAGTTAACATTGTATGAACCACCTCTCTCCCCTCTTCCTTCCTCCTCCCCACTCTCATGCCCACAATTATGTCTCTATTTCTTTTCTCATTTTGGAGTGATAACTTACCTTTATTAGAAGAGTCCTGAGTCATAGAATTGGGGCATTTCATATACTACTGAAAAGACAACCCTAAAATATAGTTTGAAATCTCTATTTGTAAAAGATCTTTTTTCTTCCTACTTTCAATAACTATTAGTTGTCTACAACTAATACAACATGTATTTTGATCCTCCGGTGAACCTGATGCATTAAGACTCAGCTGAGCAAATGCTGGGCCTGTGATAGGCACTTAATGCTTGTTAAATAAATTCTTTGTTACAAATCCTCTCTCTTTCTGTTTTATATTTTAAGAAATTAGAACCTATGTATATACATGGGGGAAGTTTGCTAAATTGTAGCTGGCAGGGACAACAGGTTGGGAAAGGAATGTGTAACTCAGGATGGTGAGGTGCATTTAGTCTTTTGAGTCAGAAAGATTTATATTTGCATCCAAGCTTAGTGATTCTTGTTTTTATGTTATGACCTGGTAAACCTAAAACTCTGAGTCTTTATTCCCTTATATGTTAGCTTTGGATAATACTGTTGGTACAGACTTGGCTGTGATGAACACATGGGAATATTTGTGAATAGCTTTCTTAGTTCTTTTGTAGTTTCTGAGTGTAGATGATCAGTGTTATCATTGGACTCTTTTTCTCCCAATCCCATCATTTGTCCTGCTTTGCCTAAGAGTCTTTGTAGATTCATTTTTCTCCCTGCTGCCACATTCTTAGATCTAGTTTGCATGTTCTCCTTTTTGTGGCTTGCTCACTGTTTTGGTCGCTGTTGCCGGTTTTTGCCTTCCTGATCTTGAAAGATGGTACAGAGCTCTGAGTTTCAGCTTGTTTCTTCTCTCATACTTAAGTAGTACATTCTATGCACACTACATAGTACAGAGTGGTCCAGTTACAAGAAGAGTTGGGATGTTTATCATTGATTATTTAACAGCGGCTCTCCACCAGGAGTTTGTGTTAAAATTCCTTGTGGAGCTTTCAAAATTTACATTCCTGAGCCCCACTCCAGACCTATTGAATCAGCATCTCTGGGGTGGAGCCTAGGTATTATTTAAAAATTCCACTAGTGATTTTTATGTTAACACTCAGTGAAGAAAAACTGGCTTGTTGGAAGACTATCTCAAGCCACAAAGGCAGATCAATATTTACAAATGTTAGTTTTGATGGCCTCATGTTCTTTCCCAAAATCTTTCAATCACTTTCCTTTTACTCAAGAATAAAGTCAAAATAAAGCTTGGTGTTCAAGACTCACCATGACTACACTAGTTTATCCTGTTAATTACCATTCTTTTTGAAAATTCTATTCCTACTACACCAAAACTGCAGTTAAGCATTATTTTCAACTACCTATTTCTCTTATGATGGTCTAGAATGTCGTATTCTCTTCCCCCTCTCCTTGATATTTGTAACAATTGCTTTTCTTCTGAATTCTACTTCAAAAGGCACACCTTCCATTGTGCTCTCAGCTAGAAGTCATATTCCTTCTTGGAACTCCCGAACACTTATGTACTTTATTTTTGCACTGATCTCAGATGTTTATCTTTTGATACCTTTCATCTCTACTAAACTTTAAGCTTCTTGATGATAGATTTTGTGTCTATGCGTGTTCTACCACCACCTACTCAGTAGAAGGGTACTTAGTACATAGTATGTGCTAAGTCACCCCCCACCCCCTCCACTGCCACCTCTTATTTTGAGAAAACTGATTTGCATTTTTTAACTTCCTTTTTTTTTTTTTTTTCCCCAGAGAGGGTGGGAGAATCCTAAGCAGGCTCCACACCCAGCACAGAGCCCAATGCTGGGCTCGATTTCACAACCCTGAGATCATGACCTGAGCCAAAATCAAGAGTCAGATGCTTAACTGAGCCACCCAGGCACCCTAAGCTAATTTTCATTTTTTAATGTTCACTGAAACTTATAGAAAATGCTCTGGTTTATTAAGGTAGTCTTAAGTCTTTTTCCATAAAATGTAGGATTTCTTATTTTTCTTCTTGGTTGCCAGACCTGGCTTTTGACAGGATGGTTCTTGTTTACAATTTGTGTTTTTGTGATAAACATAGGACTTAAGATGTCAGGCTATCTTTTCCTCTTATAATGTTACCCAGGCATGATAATTGTTGGGAGACAGTACTTCATGATTTTGTCACATGCTATGAATGTCTTGCAAGCAGAGGTAGTGACTGCCTTTTCTCTGGACTATTCTTTTTCATGGATGTTCCTTTAGTGAGCAAGCAGCAGAAGATATATTGTTTTTCTCCAGAGCACAGGGCAAGTTTGCTTACTGTTCAGTATAATAAAACTAGTCTCCAGAGCATGTTTTCTTAGTGTCCAGTATAGTAAAGACAACGTCACCTTCTAGAGCAAAGGACAGGCATGTTTATGCCCATTATAAAAGAGTTGGGTTCCTTAACTTCAGGGTCCCCTGTAACATAACCCACTGCGTGTACAGTTGTCACCCAGCCCTCTTTGCGTCACCCAGTGGGAATTGGGGCTCAGAGAACTGGCACAAAAGCTGACACTGGCTACTGCTATTGCCATGAGTAATAAAGTTCTGCATTTCTGACCTAGGAGTCTTATGTCTTCTCCAGCATCCATGAAACTGCCAGGATTACTTGTTAACTTACAAGCAGGATAAAAATCTCAGATCTCCCACAGTTCTTGACAGTAATATAAAAGCCACTCTTCTCAGAACTGCAAAATAGGCCCTGCTGTAAATAACTTGTTAAATCTTAATCTAAATTAAGCTGGGTCTCTGGAAACTTACCTGGACGAGGCTAGAATTCCTTACGACTACATACTATCTTCTCTTTTTTCCCTATTTTGCTTTCCACAAAACCAGATCAATTCAAGTGAAAGGACTGTTATTCTGAGGTTTCCTTCTGTCAAATGATGATGTTAACAGTAATCTCTTTCCCCCGCCTCTCTTTAGCAAAATAAAAGCATTGCTATTTTATATGGAGGAGCTACACTGACAAGCATGTTGATTTGTTTACTTAAAGCTGAAGTTTGGAATGTATGCCGTCTTTAAAAGAGAAATGGGATATTTGAGGGGATTTCTTTTTTCTTTTTTTTTTTAAGTGTTCCGTGATTCATTGTTTGCATATAACACCCAGTGCTCCATTCAGTACGTGCCCTCTTTAATACCCATCACCAGGCTAACCCATCCTCCCACCCCCCTCCCCTCTAGAACCCTCAGTTTGTTTCTCAGAGTCCATCGTCTCTCATGGTTTGTCTCCCCCTCTGATTTCACCCCCGTCATTTTTCCCTTCCTGCTTTCTTCTTCTTCTTTTTTTAACATATAATGTATTATTTCAGAAGTACAGGTCTGTGAGGATTTCTTTTTTAATTTGGTTTTAAGATGACAATTTAATGATAAATAACCTAATAAACTAGATAAATAAAATAATGTGTGGATGGTGACAAATGTTAAGGGGGGAAAGGGAAGACAGAACAATGCTGAAATTTTAGATATTGTTGGCTAAGGAAGCCTCACCGAGGTGACGTTTGAGTAAAGAACTGAAGTAAGTTAGGAGATGAGCCGTTTGACTATCTGAAGGGAAAACATTCTGAGCAGAGAGAATAGTGAAGTAGAGAGGCTGTGCAGGACATGGAGGAGGCTGGGCTGGAATGCTCTGAAGACGGATGTTGAGGGGATTGTAGTGTTACCGTTTGTCCGAGCTGTCTTTCTGTGCCTCACCAGAGCACTTGCTTTTATACTTATCTGCTAGGTACTTCTTCACTTGAGGAAGGGGATTTTTTTCCTTTAAAAATAATTTTGAAAACTACTGAATTAGATAACTGTTCTGCATTATTCTCTAGTTTTCACTGATGGTCTCTATAAGTGCCCATCCGTCTTTCAACAGTGAACCTAAGTCCCACATCAGCGTGGTTTTTTTAATTCAGCAGGTATTTGAACACTGATTTAGACCTTACTTTATATGATATATTTTTTCACTTTCATGTGGATTATATTCTTTATGTTTCTGTTGAAGAGAAGAGGCCGAGGCAGCCTGGAATAGAGAATAAGAGAGCATACCAACTAAAAACCTCTCTAGCCAAGGTTTCTAATTATCCTTTGTTACTAAATGTAAAAGCTGGTTTTCAATTCTTGCTGACTTTGAAAATTAACACCATACCATTTCCTCCTTGAAACAGCATCCTGTCCTTCTGGTTGTACCATTTATCTCAAGGCTTCCTCTTTCCTTGGGTTTATATCTTGACCACCTGTGCTACTCTTCTTACCTCTTTGGATACTCTGACCTACTTTATAGCCGTAGTTACCGCTATGTTGTTGATTCTGCGGTCAGATTTTCTATCTAAACCCCATTCTTGAGCTCTAAGCGTTTATAATAAATTGGTTTCTAACATAATCCATTTTGATGGCCAGGGATTCAGATATCTAAAGCAACTTTTCATCTTTTCTCTACAAAGCAAAAAGAACTTGTTCTTTATTTTGGTAAATAGTATCCTTGTCTAGTTGGTTAAGCTAGACTATGCTGATGTCCATTAGTTAAAGAACATCAGGTACACACCCATAGGTAAACAAAGTTGGGTTTATTGATGCTTTCTGTAGCAAGGGAAGCCACATGGGGAAACATGGAGTGTCTTGGGAAGACCATGCTTTACAGACTTAGAGAATTTGGGCTTTTGTTAGGTAATTTGGGGAGAATTCAGAGAAGTGGTGGTGGTTTGCTTTGCATTGGGTACTGTCAGGAATGGGGATAATTCTATGATTGGGTGTCTTAATAAATCTTATCTAGGAGATGCGAAGGGCAGGGTGAGACTAGGACTGTAATTGGTAAAGAAGCAACAGTCACTCATGGCACCTGGGATTTTTTTGTGATTGCACAGAGACCTTGCTTTTATTGTACTGAGTCAGACTCAGACTCAGGCTTGGTTTTGCCTCACTTCCATCATGGACACAGAAGACTCATCTGATGTTGGTGACCTGTGAGATTCTGTCTGATAGAAAACCTCACAGCCTAGCTATGAGTGTTGGGCCACCTCCTCGCTGTAAGGGGCTGCTTTTCTCTCTTTCTAGCTTATTTGGAATAGATGTAAAAGATCAGGTACCATTTTGGCAGCAGGAAGATGGATGAAGAGTATTTTAGACAGGGTATATGAGCAAAAAATTTACATGATATTGGCTGTTTATGTGTGAGAAGCAGCAGTGAAACTTATTCTACTTGAAATATATCAGGAAGATCTAGTGTTAGGTTGAGGCAGAGATGCCTAGTCTGTTTACTCCTTACCAGGAAAAGAGGGGTTAGAAGGTGTATCAATCTATATGTATCAATCACAATCACATATAGAGGTGTTTTTTTTTTTTTTTTAAGATTTTATTTGAGAGAGAGAGTGTGCGTGAGAGAGCAACGAACAGGGTGAGGGACAGAGGGAGAAGCAGGCTCTCCACTGAGTGGGAAGCCAGATGCGGGGCTTGATCGCAGGACTGCAGGATCATGACCTGAATCGAAGGCAGACGCTTAATTGACTGAGCCACCCAGGCGCCCCACGTATAGAGCTTTTTAAAGCTAAATGTTTGCATGCTTACTGTGTGCCAGGCACTAAGTACGTAGACGATCTCTTTTAATCCCTCAGGTAAATTGGGTTAGAAATGAAGGATGCATATCTCTGGCATTGGGAATAAGAACCAAACTGGAGATCCAAGTGGGGCTACTAGTGTAGACTGTTGAGTAATGTTTAAGAGTATGAGTTTCAACATAATAGTTTGGGTTTGAATCCTGCTCCCTACCCACAATTAGTAGTTGTATGATCTTAAGCAGTTTACTGGTTTAACCCCTTAGAACCTCTGTATTTATACCAACCTCAGAGGGTTGGCAATAACTTAGTAAGTACAAGGTATACAATAGCTGCTATAACTGCTTTTATTGGCTCTGTGACTTTGGAACAGTCACAAAACTCTTCAGAGCCTCAGTTCTGATGTCACTTTACAGGTTTGGTATAAGGATCAAAAAGTGTACATGGAAGTATTTTATAAATGGAAAGCACTATACAAATTAAATATTTATGTCTAGGATATTATCTTTCAAGTGTTCGAATTTACTTGACAGGTAAAGGACTGTGATTGGGTTATGATGTTTTGGGGCCAAATTATACAGGGTCTTGAGTATTAGGATGAGAACTTTAGATTTGATGTTGACTTAAGAAATTCAGCTGCCAGGGGGCGCCTGGGTGGCTCTGTCGGTTAAGCGGCTGCCTTCGGCTCAGGTCAGGATCCCGGGGTCCTGGGATGGAGCCCCGCATCCAGCTCCCTGCTCAGCACGGAGCCTGCTTCTCCCTCCCCCTCTGCCTGCCGCTCTCCCTACTGTGTGCTTTCTCTCTCTCTCTCTCTCTCTCTCAAATGAATAAATACAATCTTTAAAAAAAAAAGAAAAATAGAAATTCATCTATCAGACAGACTTAGGAGCAGGGGGATGAGAGGACAAAAGTGGTGGCATAGGAAGCGGGTTAGAGAGGGAGAACCTAGGGGTTCAAAGATCGGATTGAGGCAGCTGTTTCAGGCTAAGTAATGGTGGCCTAGATTAGTGAAATGACAGTAGAAGTGAAAAATCTGAGATGTTTCTAAGGAATTACTACAATTCAGGGGCGCCTCTGTGGCTCAGTCCTTAAGCGTCTGCCTTTGGCTCAGGTCATGATCCCAGGGTCCTGGGATCGAGCCCCGCATCGGGCTCCCTGCTCCACGGGAAGCCTGCTTCTCCCTCTCCCGCTCCCCCTGCTTGTGTTCCCTCTCTCTCGCTGTGTCTCTCTCTGTCAAAAAAAAAAAAAAAAAAAAAAAAAATCTTTAAAAAAAATTAAAAAAAGGAATTACTACAATTTAGTTATGAGTTGAGTGTGAGGGATATAGAAGTAAGAACAATAAAGATTTCTTGAACTTTAACTTTGGAAATGAATTGGTTAAATTTGTTTAGATACAAATGGTTAATAAGTTTGGAAAAAATAGCCTTGTGACAATGTACAGGTTGCCTAGAGACTTGGCTTTAGGTATTTGTTTGGCTTTCCTCATAATGCAGGCCCTAATTTGTAATATGCAAAAAGCAAGGCAGTTGGAGAAGGGTACAAGTTTCAGTGGTAAGTTGTACAGATTTTGGTTTTAGGTTAAAGTAAGTATAAATATGTTAGAAATATGATGAAAAACTTTGCTGTGCTGCAGGTAGAAGTGAAATTACTTTGAAATGCATAAAAAATGATAGATGGACAGATACATGATAAATATTGTAGAATTTCATTGGTGGGCATGTTGATGTTCACTATAAAATTCTTTCAACTTTTCTGCATTTGAAAGTTATAATAATAACATGTTAGAGGACAATAGAGATATGAACTCTGCTAAAAGCTGATCTTGAGAATTTCTCTTGCCTGACCTGAGACTTTTGTTTTCTCTGTAGGAACTTTCCGCTGTACTTTTTGCCATACAGAGGTAGAAGAAGATGAATCAGCAATGCCCAAAAAAGATGCACGCACACTTTTGGCGAGATTTAATGAACAAATTGAGCCCATTTATGCTTTGCTTCGGGAAACAGAGGATGTGAACTTGGCCTATGAAATACTTGAGCCAGAACCCACAGAAATACCAGCCTTGAAACAAAGGTGAGTGTAGACCCTCTGCTCTTACCAAGAACACTTTTAAGCTGGCCCTTGTTTCAACTACCTGTACTTTGGAGAGCAGGAGTTAGTAAGTAATATACCCAGGAAACTAAAGATGGATGTTACATAGATTCTCAATTTTACCACATTTGTCATATTAACTTGTGCCTGTGATGAAATTTGTTTGTACTGAATGCAGAACAGTGTGGGCCTTGGGCAAAAATCTTTAGTCAAGTTTGACTTCAAGTACTCACTCTGCTTGGACCCACAGCAGATCAGCCAATTGTTAACTAATCCTAAATTGGAAGTGCCTCTTGGGGATATTTGAATTTTCCTAGCCGAGTTCTAAAGGATGAAGTTCTTTAAGGAATATAGCATTTGTTCTTTTTTTTTTTTTTTAACTTTGAAGCACTTAACTGTACATTTCTTGTCTTCCTTTAGGTTTATTTTTTTTTAAGATTTATTTATTTATTTGAGAGAGAGAAAGAGAGAGAGAGCACATGGGAGGGGGGAGGGTCAGAAGGAGAAGCAGACTCCCTGCTGAGCAGGGTGCCCGATGCGGGACTCGATCCTGGGACTCCAGGATCATGACCTGAGCCGAAGGCAGTCGCTTAACCAACTGAAGCACCCAGGCGCCCAGTTTTTTTTAAAGATTTTATTTGACAGAGAGAGACACAGCGAAGAGAGGGAACACAAGCAGGGGGAGTGGGAGAGGGAGAGGCAGGCTTCCTGCTGAGCAGGGAGCCTGATGTGGGGCTCGATCCCAGGACCCTGGGATCATGACCTGAGCCGAAGGCAGACACTTAACGACTGAGTCACCCAGGTGCCCCCCTATGGTTTTCAGTGCAACTTCTTTGAAAGTATAGTAGGTATTATATATGGGTTAATACTTTTTACTGTGGCTCCCTATTTTTATTAGTGTGCCCTAATGTTTAAATTACGAAGGCAACCTTGGTTTTGGCGTGCCATAGAAAGTGGTTTATATTCTTTTTTGAAAAACATGCATGTGAATTGGGTCAGAGAATGTTCTACTCTGCCTCTTTTCTAGTGCCATGTTAAGGGCTTACAGTTTATACCCTTCCATAGAACCTGGTTTTCAGGAGCACTCTCAGTATTGTATATGCTGTGGTACTAATGTTATAGAAAAGCCAGTTCTGGGCAGTCCTGAGCAGCTTGAGTTTCTTTTGGATGGTTAAAAACAATCCAGTTGTAGAGAAAGCTTTATATCTGTATAAGTTGTTATGAATTTTCTAGCCTAGTGTCATGGATCAGTTAGGATGCCTTTATCTATGATAACAGAAAACCAAACCAGAAGTGGCTTAAATAGTAAGAAAAACCTGTCTAGCATGAGCAGAAGGGCTGAGGTAGTACAGTTCCGAATTAATTTCACAGCTCAGTTACATACTGAAGGATCTAGGTTTGTTCCATGTTTATACTCTGATGAACTCGGCCTGTCGGTTTTCCTCTTGGGACCACAAGAGGAGCTAGCCTAAGATGGCTGTGTCTTTCTAAGTATCACATGTAGAAGCAAATGTCCAAATGTTGAAAAGGGGACTGTTTCTTCCTGGTGTCCTATTTTAAGATTGAATTGGGCTTTCCCAGAGGACAACCTTCATCCTACTCTATCCCCCAATGTCTCACTAGCCAGAATTGCTGTATATGTTTATTTCTAAACCAGCATCTGGCAAAGGAAGTGAGATCACATGATTGCTGCTTAGACTAGTAAAGGTTTACCTCTTAGGGCTGGGGAAGGTCCCTTAGTCCTTTGGAGCAAACAGCCATTGGTATTTGAATGAGACCGATAAGCAAAGAAAGAAAGAAACCACAATTGGTAGGCAACTAATATCATCCACATCACAGATACCCTTAAATTTTCATTACTGGTCATTCAGTCTCTTACCAAGAAGTTATTTTTTATATCTTTTTCTGTTGACTTAAGTAATACCATAGTTCTGACATAGAAGCCTATGAGGGAAATTGATTTTACAAAAACATACAATTTTCTAAGCCTGTGGGTTATTTTCATGTTGAAATATTCTTCAACATTCTCTGATTGTTTTCTGCTCGATGTAATACTGTCTGTGAATTATTCTTGTGTTTCCTCCTCTATAGTTATTTTTCTGTTTATGCAGATGCTTTTCCATTACAATAGCATTCATTCAGCACCACCACTGACATCCCATCTCTAATATTCTCCTCCTACTACAGTTCACCTCCCATTCGAGGATCTTTATTTATGAAGATATCCCTCCCTCCACGCCAGAGACAAGTCTTAGTGGTACAGCAATGCTAGAAGCACGACAGGAGCTCTGTGTCTAGTCACCTGGTTTCTCACTAGGAATGATGGTTACTCCAGGGATGAACAAGAATCAGGAAATAGAGGAAGTAGACAGGTTGTTCACTAGGGAAGAAAGGCAGAAATGGAGGCAGTCAAGAGAGCTAGAATGGAGTACCTGGAGCTGCAGAACTAAGTCCAGAACTAAGTCCATGCTTCCACATGGTCAGGAGAAGGACCATTCAAACTAGGTTAGAAGGTGTTACCCTGGCTGAGATGGCCTCACCAAGCATTTGACAAGCTCCACTGCCTGGATATGACAGCCTGGAAGTGGTATTGATTTAGCCTTTCTGCACTGTAGGATCTGCTTCAGAGCATAACGGTTCTGTAATAGCTGTCTTGCCCCCGGTATATGAAGAGAAACATCAGTAGAGTGGTGTGAGAGCTCAGAGATGATAGTCATTCATTGATTTAAAAATAAAAAAATAAGTGGCTTCATTGTTACTTTGATTACTGATCTGTAACCAATTAAATTCTAGCTTATTCCTAGATTAGAAACCAGAGGCTGCCTCTGCAGAACTCTCAGTAGACTTAACCTAAGAGCTGATAGACAGTTCCAGCCTTTCAGCAAGTCAACCCTTTGGTGATATTTAAAGTCTTTCTGTCTCTTAAATGGAATTTTTTTTGACAGTAATCTCTCCTTTTTTGTCATCTTTTACCTAACATTCACCTTAAAGATCTTTAAAATTTTAGTTTTGAAATATTCCTCCCTCACCCCTGAGTGAGTTATATGTCTTGAAAGTTCTAAAATTTCTTAAATAATGTAAAAAAATTCAAAACTGAATTGTCACTTTTGTCATCTTTAAGTAGAATGTGTACATTCTTTCCAAAGAAGAAATTTAAATATGCAGAAGGAGTGAACCTACCTGTCTCATCTTGATTTTCTTCAGTGTCACATTTGCTGATAATTTAGATTTGTCTGTATCTGTGGTAAAGGTAGAAATAAAATCTGTGCACTCAACTCTCCATGGTTAAAGTTTTTTTTTTTTTAAAGTTCACCCAAATTTAAAAATTTGTTTGTGGGCACCTGGGTGGCTCGGTTGGTTAAGCATCTGCCTTCAGCTCACGTCATGATCCCAGGGTCCTGGGATCGAACCGCACACTGGGCTCCCTGCTCTGTGGGGAGCCTGCTTGTCCCTCCCCCTCTGCCCCCTACTTGTGCTTGCTCTCTCTCTCTAGTGCTCTCTCTCTCAAATAAATAAATAAAATCTTAAAAAAAAAAAAAGAATGGGGAACGGATTGAAAGTGAAACAAGCAGATAAAAGAGGGAGCAGCCGAAAGACTGAAAACTTGACTTAACTAATAGAGATGAGGAAACGTAAGTGACTAGAGAAAGATAAGGAATGATCAGACCTGGAACAGGCTAAGAAGATCATGGGTGGTAGAGGTAAAAAGCAAAACAAAATAAACTGAGAAATAGATCATGCTTACTTCAGGGTGGAAATAATGGTTGGGGCTAGATGCCAGGGTCAGCATAGCTACAGAAATGGAAAGATACAACTCAGTAAAAAAGAGGTTAAATTGTGCATAATGATATACTTTATTTGGTGAATAGCAGGAGGGGAACATTAATTCTAAGTTGAGGCCTGGTTTTGTAGAATACCTTTTTGGCTTCTCAGCACACAAAGAGAAAAGCACGCAGAACCACTCTGAATCCTTGGTTGAGATGGTAGAGGTTTTAAAAATGTAATGTGTTTTGTTTGGGTTTTTTGTTTTGTTTTGATTTTAAACAGAATACTCATGAAAGCTGTGACTGAGAGAGATTTTTGCCAGCTAGTATCTTTAAGTGGATTATTATGTCACCTTTATTATTCTCCCCTCTCCTTAAGTAGATTAAACTTTTTAAATTATGAAACTTCATTCATTTATATATATGCCAGTGGACCCAGTGTTTGAGGAACTTAAATACAAGTATGATATCCTGAGTTATAAGAGAGGTTTCTCAGAATTGCTAAAGCATGTGTATATGATTACTAGATAGCATTTATTTGTGATTCTTCAGTAACCACCTCCTCAGTTGTGCTTCTTTTCCAACACCCAAGACTTTAATTTTTCTTTTTCCTGCCATCTTCTCATCTTTTTTATAGCAAGGACCGTGCAGCAACTACTGCTGGAGCTGCTGGCCTGGCAGGTGGGCACCACCGGGAAGCATGGGCCACCAAAGGTCCCTCCTATGAGGACTTATACACTCAGAATGTTGTCATTAACATGGATGACCAAGAAGATCATCGAGCCTCACTGGAGGGGAAGTCTGCCAAAGAGAGACCCATTTGGTTGAGAGAGAGCACTGTCCAAGGAGCATATAGTTCTGAAGAGATGAAGGAAGGTAAGAGTAGAAGTCGGTAAAATGAATATGGCTTGGGTTCAGTGGAAAATGAACTTGACTTAGTGGGCAATTCTTAGTTTTATTGGTAATTATATCTGTTTTACAAAACAATTGCATTATACCAGGAAGTAAGAAATTAAGCAATAAGCATTAAAACCAACCAATATATGTATTATCCTTCAACTTAGTTGAAATAACAAGTAGATTTTAAAACTCCCTTTTTAGAATCAAGAAATTACCACTTCTTTGTCTTACTTTCATGGAAAAATGCTGTTACATTCAAAGTGGCCAAATTCATCTGTTGTTTATTCTTCTGTTGCCCTAACTTATATTCCTTTTTATTTCTCTGAATCGGGAACCAAAACTATTTACCAGTCCAAACTTGTTTATATTGTCTCCTCATAAATACCAGTGTGTTTGTGCCAACCTGAAATATATAAAAAGAAGCCACCTGAGTAAAGGATTAAGGATTCTTACTATCCAAGATTGACAGAACTCCATACTAGAAGATTTTGGAACTCTCAGTGATCCCTAAAGACTTAAGAATTACATAGTAACCAGCAATTTGAGAACTGCAGCATTTTACTTTTTAAAACTTTAAAGTTAGTGGATTCAAAGACTATGTTTGGGCTAAATGTAGAAAATGTGAGGCTCAAACTGGACAGAGATTACTCAGAAACTGGGAAGCAGAGATGAAAGGGAGTTTGTACATCTGGTTAGGTTTTGTCAGCATTAGAATCTACGTGGCCCTGTTCCCAAGTTATGTATCATTCCTAACACATCACCTGAGTATGGTTCTTTAATCCCTGAAACTGAAAACCACTTGTTTTTTGGTATTTCTCCTAACCTCTTTTCCCTTTATATTAGCATTTAACTCTGTATGCTAAGAATTAAAAGGTAGTATGGAGTTGGGTAGTGATAATAAAATCAGATAATATCTCTAGTGTGATTCTTCTTGGTGTTTTGATTCCAATCAGAAAAAAAATTTTCTTTGGCAACCATACTTTTCTCTCCCTCCTTCCCACTGATTAGCTTGGCTATGATGTTTTGTTATTTTGATTCAAATTGTTTTAGATTATATAGGAGTGACCCTGTCAACTATTTAGTAGGCTTGTTTTCCCCAACTTGGCTTCTTGCCTGTTCTTAAAGCTACCAAACCTTCTTTTCTTTGAACTTAGAAACAAAATTGAATAAAATAAAACTATTGTTAGCCCATATTATATACAATTAGGTTCATAAGCTTAACATTTATTGTTTATGATTCCTTGAATGCTAGAATTTTAATCACAAGGGCCTTTAAAAAGTTATCTAGGCTACCCAATTCTGAGTATTTTCTTTCTGTATAAAATAGGAGAGTATACTCTCACGTCTAAATTTATCTTCTTGGGATGCCTGGGTGGCTCAGTCAGTTAAGCATCTGCCTTCGGCTCAGGTCATGATCCCAGGGTCCTGGGATCAAGTCCCGCATCGGGTTCTTTGCTCAGCGAAGAGCCTGCTTCTCCCTCTGCCTGCCTCTCCCCCTGCTTGTGCGCGCTCTCTCTCTCTGATAAATAAGTAAATAAATAAAATCTTTAAAAATCAATAAATAAATTTATCTTAATTTTTATGGTAGAATAGGCTCTAGTGAATGTGTTGGTCCTATACTTAATTTTCCTCAGACTTCAAGTTATTTTAATATCTTTTAGAGTTTTCTAGACTTTAATCATGTGCTCATTACTATACTGAAAGCATAGTAATCTATTCTAATCCTGTTTGCTTCTACTTTCCTTACAAATAGTCCTCTTCCCCCAAGCCATCTCCATCTACATTTTTTATTTTATTTTAATTGTCTTTTTCTGGACCTTCTCCAACCATAATATACTTTACTTTAGATCTAGTAACCGGAACAATACATGTTTATGCATGGATTCATCATTAATGATTTGAGTTTTACTTACAGTGTCCTTCTGGTTTTTACCTGATGCTTTGTTGCTTTGGGTCTGGAAGCATATTAAGACCAACAACTTTAGAAACATGTGCAGAGAATTTTAAAGACCCTCCCCTGCCCTGTATCAGATAGCTTGGACCAGGTCTTTCAGTATGTTTTAGATTGTTTTTCTATAGGCAGATTTTCTTACACTTGCCAGTATAGAAATAAATCTGCCAGTTTTCTGCCCACTTCAGCTCTTCCTATTTTTTTTTTTTTTTTTGCCATCAGCTTGGCCTTTAAGCATCCAGAATTGCTTAGCATCATCAGTGAACTTGACAGTTTTCCATTATATATGTCTTTTTTATAACTTATTACTGTTAAATAAGACTGTTGCTAAAACTAGTGTTTCTACTTTACCATCCAGATTTTTGCTCATTTATCCTTATTTATTGTTGTATGTCTTCATCTGTAACAGAGAAGTTCCTTTTTTCCCCAGACCTCTCAGGACCCTTGTCATAAATCTTTTAGATATGATGATTTAGTTTACAAAACTAAATTGCTTTTCCCCTAATTTTATATTTGCTTTAAACATTAATCAAAATATTATGTTGGTAATATTAAGCTTATTGGAAAAATCTTAAAGAAGCGATGATTGCCTTAGAGACAATTCCTTGTCTTTTTTTTTTTCCTATTGAAATACTGCATTGGCAGTAAGGACTCTAGGAATGAGCCTCAGCCCTTAGCAGTGTTTTAAAGTAGTGAAGTTTGATTTTCTCATTTTCACATCCATGTTATCAAAAGCCTATTGTCTCTGACTTGAACTTTTAACTTCTCAATTCCTCTTTCCCTTTCTGTCTCTTAAGCTGCCCAATCTCGTATCTCAGGAGTTCTACACTTTCTAAATCGTCTAAGGTTATGCTAATCCATTCTAATGTGCTAATGAGAAGATACTTCATTCATGGCCAGAATTGGTCATTTCTGTGCCTTTTCTTGGTGATGATGTTGATGATAGATAACACTAAACTAAATGCCAGGCTCATTCTAAACACTTCACAGATATTCACTTAATCCCCACATTTATCCAGTGAGGTATTTACTCATTTTTCCCCCCTTTGTACTTGAGAAAAATTGAAGCAGAGAGAGATGAAGTAACCTGGCCAAAATCATAGTTAATAGGTGTTAGAGTCAGGATTTGAATCAGGGAGTTAGGTTCTAAACAACATTTTTAATCCTTTTATATGTTTTAAATAGCAGTATACTTGGTACTTAGAATACAGAATACAAATGTTTTTCTTAAATTTTTCATCTGTAATTTTTCAGGCCTCATACATACACAAAATGATAGGAGGTGTGTGGTGAGAGAAGCTTCATTCCTTTTTATAAAGAGTTCAAAGTACACTTAGTTTGTTTCAGGAAAATAAAACTGCATTTATTCACTCATGTATTTATTTGGTGCCTAATAAGTGGTAGGCTCTATTTTGTGTACATGGGATATATCATTGAATAAAAAAGATAAATATCTGTTTGTGCAGAACCTATATCCTGGGAAAGGAGGTAACAAAGACAATAGACAAGAATTATTATGTTAGAAAGTAAGTGCTATGGGGAAAAAAAATAGAGCATTGGGAGTTTAGGGTGGGGTGAATTATAAGAAGGTGGCATTTGAATAAAAACATAAAGGATGTGATGGTGTTAGCTATATAACATGGAGGAAAAATATCCCAGGTAGAGGAAACAGGGAATACAAAGGGGCCTTAAGGTTGGAGTGAAGTGATATGTACAGGGAATACCGTGGGGCTACTGTGGCTAGAGAAGAATGAGCAAAGGGAAAGAGAAGAGGTGAGGTAGGTAGGTGAGCAAGTGAGCGGGAGGGGTTCCAAATAATGTAGGACTCTCTAGGCCATTGTAAAGCTTTTGGCTTTTACTCGAAGCAAGGTGAAGAGCCATGTTTTGATTTCCTATTTTGCCAGCTACGGTACTTGGTCCTTCATAGACATAATTACATATGTTCTTATCCAGAGCTCTGTAAGGTAGTTGTTTTTATCACTCCCTTTTATAGGAAGAGGTACCGAAGTTCACAGACTAAAAACTCACCCAAAGTAGTACAGCTTACATCTAAAAGGACCTGGATTCAAATCCAGGCTATGTTATTCTTAAAACGCATGTGCTTAAACCATGCTACTTAAGTTCCAGTTTGTGAGAAATACTTTGAATATCTTACGGACAGTTGCTCAAAAACTGGAATCAGTGAAGTCTGTTAGTTTTAAAGAAATGCCTTTTATACTTAAGGACATTGACTTTCTGGATTTTTCTTTCCAGGTGGCATAGATATAGACGCATTTCAGGAGCGTGAGGAGGGCCGTGCAGGGCCAGATGATAATGAGGAGGTCATGCGAGCACTACTCATTCATGAGAAGAAGACCCCCTCGGCCACGGCAGGCTCGGTGGGGGCAGCTGCTCCCGTGACCCCTGCCAATGGCAGTGACTCAGAGAGTGAGACCAGTGAGTCAGACGATGACTCCCCACCTCGACCAGCAGCTGTGGCAGTGCATCATCGGGACGAGGATGAGGAGGAGGAGGATGAGTTTGAGGAAGTAGCAGATGACCCCATTGTTATGGTGGCTGGCCGTCCGTTCTCCTACAGTGAAGTGAGCCAGCGGCCAGAGCTGGTGGCCCAGATGACACCAGAGGAGAAGGAAGCATACATAGCAATGGGACAACGCATGTTTGAGGACCTTTTTGAGTGAGCTTTCCCTACCTTTTATTCCTTTCTCTAATGCTCATTTCAAAAAGAAATTCCCTACCCTTGACGAAGTGTTTAAGTGGCATTCTGCCCTTCTCGAAGTAAAGCAGCTAAACAATAATGGGAGAGAAAGTTTGACTTTTATGCCAGAATCTTCCCCACAGGGAGGTTGGCTGTATAAGCATTTCCTTCCCTGCTATTATTACAGTATATCTTACTGTATTTCATATTTACCTAATCTTTTTCCTTTATAAGACCCATTTTTCTCCTTTCTGAAATGAGCGCAGGAGATCTGTGAGGTAAATTCTTCCTGTCTGCCTGTAGAAGCCCACTATGATAGGTTACACTAATTCACTAATCACATCCTTTTAAAAATCTGTTCTGACCAAGCATTCCAAACAATTCCCAGTATTGCTGCCAAGCAGCTTGGCAACAGGCAAATCACTGGTGAGAGATGAAATAAGTCTTAAAAGTGCATATTGCCACATAGTTGAGGATTGTAGTCAATATGTAAGGGGAGGGGAGGGATGGATATGCCTAAATCTCATGATTAATATCTAAACCAAGATTTGTGTCTTTCGAACTGACTTGACTGATAAAGTCTGTTGTTTTGCTTAATGCCTTTTGGTTTGGATGTTGGATGATAGAAAACAAAGTACACTTGGTAAACCCTTATGAGGAAATTAGGAAAAAACATGGATATAGGACGAGGAGTGGCTCTACAGGGTTGAATTGTGGAGAGCATTGGGAACAGTGCCTTTTAGAATTGCCTGAGTTTTTGCTGATTTGGAAATCCTTTATGGAAAGCTAAGACTGGTCCCTTTCCTTTTCCTGTCTTTTACAGTGCTATAAATTGTTTAATGAGACCATTTCGGCAGAAATCAGCATATAACAAATGATTACTTCTCTCTTTTCTCTCAACATCATTGAAGTCCTTCTTTGTCTCTCTTTTGATTCTTGTTGGACATGGTGTTTTAGAGTGCATCCAGTACATTATTGAACATTGTAACCTCAAGGAACATAGTTTATTTTTGGTTCTGATATGTAGCATGGTATTATTCCCTAAAGCAGAACTTTAAAAATAAAGAACTTTCATGCAAGGGTCTATAGCAATTGTATTTTTTGTAATATTTTTCCTTGCATTGTAATTTTTAAGTATTTATCATTTTATAGTATATGCGTGAAGATAGATTTTAGAGTATCTGAGCCTTGTATGAAGTGATGTTTCATTTACCTGGGTTGTATTAATGACTGAATATTGACAATAAATCTATTTTATACTGACTGAAATTTGTTAATTTCTAGCCCTGTAACATCTTGGAGCATAATTAAAGTGAATACTTTTCCCATTAAAGCAATGTTTCAGAATTCTTTCTCTTAATAGTCATATTTCAAATAACAGATGCAGTTGTTATGTGGTCTAATTTTTTCTGGCAATAAGCTGCCTTAAGAATGACTTTTGTGGGGCGCCTGGGTGGCTCAGTTGGTTAAGCAACTGCCTTTGGCTCAGGTCATGGTCCTGGAGTCCCAGAATCGAGTCCCACATCAGGCTCCCTGCTCGGCGGGGAGTCTGCTTCTCCCTCTGACCCTCCTCCCTCTCATGCTCTCTGTCTCTCATTCTCTTTCTCGCAAATAAAAAAAAAAAAATCTTAAAAAAAAAAAGAATGACTTTTGTGTAGGTATCTTGCACGTATGGGCCTATTCAACTTTTAAACATTGTTTTTAAATTTTCATAGTTATAGAAAGAAGTTCATTTAAATAAAATATGAATCAGGTGTTTTAAAACATATTTTTAAGGGCACCTGGGTGGCTAGATTGGTTAAGCTTCTGACTCTTGATTTCAGCTTGGGTCATGATCTCAGGGTCATGGGACTGAGCTTTGTGTTGGGCTTTGCACTCAGCGGGGAGTCTGCTCAGGATTCCCTCTCTCCCTCTGCCCCTCCCCCGTGCTTGCTCCCTCACTCTCTCTCAAATAAATAACAAATCTTTAAAAAAATAATAAAATGTAGTTGTAGGTGAACTGTCAGCTCTTTATATCAGTGAATAGATGTTTCTTGGTATTTTTTCTTGAGTCTAACAACTTGCATGCTCTGCTTCCTAGAGCTACCGTTCTAGTTTTTCTTTTTCTGGTATCTACCAGCTTCTTAGATATCATATAAACTAGTTGCATATTTCTTTCCTCTCCGTTTTGCGGTTTGTGTCTTGTCCTATTACTACACTGAAATGGCTTTCTCCAGTTGTAATTGTCCAACATAACAAACCTTTATTCCTCAGTCTTTTTGGCTGCTTTTCAGTCTTTGATGCTATCCAACCTTTCTCCTTAAAACATTTTCATTTGGTAACCTAGCCATTATGCTGTCTTGGTTCTCCTTACTTCATTGGCTATTCCTTCTCAGTCTTCAGACTTTATTTCTTCCTCTGCTATATATATGAGCATACCTCAAGGCCTAGTTCATCTGTGTGTGTGTGTGTATGTGTATGGAATTTGTGTTACAGAAGAATGTCATGAGTGAAGACACAAATATGAAAGTGTTTATTGCATTCAAACACTGTTGCAATAAATAAATGAATATAGATATACTAAATATGCATTGATCAGGAATTGAACTATGTTCCCATGAAGTCCTGTAGCTGTTAAAAAGAATGTATTGATGGGAAAAGATATCCATTATGTGTTAAGTATAGAAGGATTCTGTTTTTCTACATGTGTATGTGTAAAGAAGAAAGTTTCTAATAGTACTTACTATGTGTCTTTACATATGTTGACTCATTTAATCCTGTATAACAAATCTGTTAGGTAGATATTTGTATTTAAAGATATATATAATTAGGGATGACAATTACAGTGGTCCTAATGTGTTATAATGGGAAAGAGACCCCCATTTTAGAAAAAGGATCAAATAGATATTTAAAGAAGTTCATGTAGAAAATGTGCAGTAGAATTAAAGAAATAGGGTAACAAAAGCAAACTTTTTATATTAATACTAGGACTTTTAGGTGTGACTTTTTAAAAATCCTGGCTTCCTCATTTCCTTAGAGAAATATTTCTGATTTTATGCTGAAAATTAATAGAAAAATATAATTCAGTATGTAAAATTTTGGACTTACCCCCATATTTCAACAGCATACCTAAGGACTCAATAGAGTTTGACATTACTTCATCAGACAGATTTATGTCTATTGAATGGCACAATAATCTGGTGAGAAAAGCCAGTCAGTGACAAAAATGACTGAAAATGGGAACCCTGACAGTTATCAGCCTCTGAAGCTCTAGTAAGGGCAAGCTCACACACGAGGTTCATCAATAGATGTAGTCACAGTGTCTGTTGATCTCAGGATGGCTGGAATTGTTAATACCTACAGCCTATAATAAGGGATGGCCAGGAACTCATCTCTGAGTGAAGTTGGCTATATTATTATAACTCAAGTATCAGCTGCCAAGGTGTCCCAACCTTTCACTCTCCTGTAAGATTTAAATAGAACACTTTTAATATCACGGGATACTTCTCCCAATTTCATTTCTC
This sequence comes from Eumetopias jubatus, assembly GCF_037043125.1. Classification (NCBI taxonomy): domain Eukaryota; kingdom Metazoa; phylum Chordata; class Mammalia; order Carnivora; family Otariidae; genus Eumetopias; species Eumetopias jubatus. Next base: position 65,224,569 of record NW_028274807.1, read on the forward strand.
TTTTCTTTGGTGGGAAGAGTTGTGGAAGGGGGTCCTCCTGCTCTGCCTTCTTGCTTCCTTGGCTTCTCCGCCTCTCCTCCACACCACCTATTCCAACTCCCATGGTGCCATCAGCACAAGTCCATGTAGAAGATATTCACTGAAGTTTTTACAGTAGTGGGCAGGAGGTAGGCAATGAGGGGATGTCCTGTCTCAGCATTGCAGGTCAAGGAATATAGGAGTAGATCATATATATCCTTGTTCTTAAAGAGTTTCCACCAACCTCACATGTTTCATCCCAAGTAGAGTCCTGCCTTCAAATCTTGCTAAATTTCAGCTTTGTTTCCTTCTCTTCACCCTTTCTTTCCCCCAAAGACCTTGGAAAGTTATAAATATATTAGAGAAAATAACATTATTTTATGTCTTTTTTCAAGTTGTACCTTGAAAGCTCTTATATCCAAAGCGGCCTATCCAAGATGTTTCCCTAACCAAGGAGCCATTTTCCCACTCTTAAGAGTCAGCATGAGAGGTTAACTGGCTTTAAAAGGAACTTTTTTCTCTTCCCACTCCACTAAATAATATTATTCATTATACTTTGCCAAAAGTCAGGTGATGAATAAATAGTCTAGGTCTTTAGGTGATCCATAACCTTATATTCGGTGGAAACTGCTTTCATTCTATCTGCCCTTGAAGTGGAAGACTTTTTCTCATTTAGTTGCCCCCCTTTTCCCAAAATAATACTTAGGGAGTATTTCCACTACTTAAGGAGAATTAAGTTCAGATTATTTAAAAAAAATTATCCAATTTGGCATGCCTGGAGCTCAGAAGACTAGGTTCTGGTCCCAGCTCAAGTTAAATAGACACTTGCTGGGTGACACTGATGCAGTCTTTCTGGGCCAGTTTCTCAAAGCTGTCAATAAGGAGAGGATTATGCTAGAATCACAGTGATTCCTTTCTGCTCTGATATCTTATGGAAGTAAATGCGGCCTAATAACAACACAATCTGAGAAGTTTTCTGATGTACAATAGCAATTCAAACGAGGTGAAGGATATTTCAATTGAGGGACTACTGTAGGTGGTAGGTTTAGGATTTAAAAAGTAGCAAACTTCATCCTAAACATTTGCTAATTAGGTTTCTCTTTTCCTATCTTGCCAAAGTACTTCATTTCTAATAATTTGAATGACTGAGGAAGAAATAATTGACAGACTTAAATATATATATTTTCTTGTTCTCTTTATTCCTAAGTTTAAAAAAGTAATTAAGAAGTGGGAATCCAAAAACAAATATGAAAATCTTTAGAATTTAGAAACTGGTCTAATTCCACCTTCTATTTGTTTAGCATTTTGTTTCCACCAAAGCTATTTCATCTGTGTTATCTCTAGCAGATCTCTAGCTGGGCTGCAATTAGTTTGTTTTTCTTTACATACCTAAAAGTCTCTTGGGGAAATGAGAAAGATTTTCAGAAAGGAATTGGTGTTATGGCAAATTTACTGTCTGTTCTGTTGGCCTTTTATATTATGAAAGAAGCAAACTGAACAAGATAAGTACAGGTACTCTTAAACCATGTAAAGGCAAATGGGTTGAGAAAAGAGTCATGAAATTTTATTTCTTCCTTTTAAGAACTAAAGGAATGAACTGTTTCTGCTGTGCCCTCAAGGAAAGATGAGTACCTTGAACCTATCTTTAGAAAGAGCTTCGCATCCTTCTGAGTACTAGAGGATCCCTTTCTTCTTCCAGTTGCAAAGCAGATAGGCCTGGTACGCGACCCAGTTTCAACAATCAACCCACATTTCTCATCACACAAAAGTACACTATTGCCCACCTAATGTAAATAAGTCTGAGAAACTACTCTGAAGAGAAGGCTGGTGCCAGGTCCCCAAGTGCCTTGAATCATGTTAAGGCACACAGGATGATTGTACAGTTTTTTTGCTGTTATATAAATGTATTAATTATTTAAAAATTCATCCAATAATAAATATATATAGTTTAACAAAAAGAACCCCCACCCCAACCCATCCCCATCTCACTACCCTGAGGTAAACCATTTATTGATAATTTAATGTGTGCCATCCCAGACCTTCTCTAGGCCTTTAGAAACAACACACACACCATACTCCCAGATACACTGTGGTGCTTTTTCAGTAAATCCAACCACGTACACATTGCCATTTGCTTTTGAAGTGTCTTGGGTATCTTTTCATACCAATTTAGATCTGCTTCATTTTAAAAAATAAGGACTAGGGGCATCTGGGTGGTTCAGTCAGTCAGGCATGTGACTCTTGATCTCAGCTCAAGTCTTGATCTCAGGGTCGGTCGTGAGTTCAAGCTCCACCTAGTGTGGAGCCCACTTAAATAAATAAATAAATAACTGACTAGATAGAATTTTATAATATAGTTGTATGATGGTTTATGTAACAGTTTCCTTGTTGAATGGCATTTAGGTAGTATCTAGTTTTTCACTATTAAAGTGCCCTCATATTTTCATTCTTTTGAGTATTTCTATAGGATGGAATCATAAAGGAGAGCCAATCAAGGGCATGTCCATTTTAAACTTTGATAGGTAATGCCAAATTACTCTTCAAAAAGATTGTTGGAGAATTGTAAGCAGGGGAATAATTTGTAGCATTGACATTAAGTTGGAGTTTAAAACTGGAGATTGTTAAGGCAATTTCAATAATCTTGGTAAGTAATTTGGTCTAATGAACTGTCCAAGTCAGTGGGGATGGAAAGGAGCGGACAGATTTGAGAAACTGGGGAGATAGAATTCATTGACAATGGTGACTGGCGGCTAGGGCAGTACCTTGGATGAAGCTCAGGTTTCCGACTGGATGGTGATTCCATTTACCGAGATTGGAAATACAGAAGGAGGGGCAGGTTTTGCTCCTCTTTCAGCTCCCCATCTCCATAAGTGGCACCATCATTTAAACTATATACTTCAGGCGAAATTCTAATAGTCAGCCATCCCTTCCTTTTTTCTCCTCACATGCAATTCATCAGCATGTCCTGTAGATTCAAAATATAATCTATATAATCTAATTTTGAAGGTAGAGCTAACAGGAACTGCTGGTAAATTGAAAGGAGACTCTTGACTTTTCACTACCTCTGCCACTACCAGCCTACTCCGTGCCGCGTCAACTCTCCTTGGCTCCTGCAAGCAGCCCGCCAACTGCTCTCCCCACTTGTACTCTCAAACCACCCCCAAACATGCAGGGATTTGGTCATTCCCTACACTCAGACTTGTTTTAAATGTAAATCAGATGACACCCCCCCACCCTGCCCTTAGAACCCTTCATTGATTTTTTTTTCTTAGAATAACATCCAAACCCCTTACCCTTTTCTTTAGGCCTTAAGTGGTCTTGGCCCCCTGGCTACTTTTATGACATCTCCTACTATTCTCCTTGTTAACTACTCTCTAACCACATTGACATTCTCTTTTGCAAATATGCCAAGCTTCTTTCTGCCTTAGGTCTTTGCCCTGTTTTCTTGGCACGAAACACTCTTCTTCCCTCATGTCCCTGTTAATTTATTTTCAGGTTAAATACCACCTTCTCGGAGAAGCCTCTGCCCTATTAGCTAAAGTAATCTCTTCCATTCGTGATGGTATTTTCCTGTTTTATTTTCTTCCTAGCAAAACTGCTATTTGAAATGAACTTTGTCATTTAATTATTTATGTCTCTCAACTTTTCCCCTAAAAGACTAAACTCCCTGCAGACAGGATACCAGCATATAGAATTAATTCTGGCACATTGTAGGCCCAATAAATGTTGAATAGATGGATGGACAGATGAATGGGCAAGGTGAACATAGCCTTTTCCCCACTAAGGCTGATCATTTTGTTCTCTGCTTGAATTGTAAATATATGAATAGTCTCTTAATCAGTTAATTTTGTTCACTTGTGGTTCACAGTGAACCTAGGGCTGTGTCCCGAGGACTAACAGTAGAGTGTGCCAGTATATAGCTTCTTGGGCACACCCAATAAGACATCTAGAAGTTTCAATTCTGGGGAACCATGAGCTTTAATGTTCATGTAAAGGTAATTTAAGTGAGTATTTTATCTAGGGCTGCACTGTCCAATAAGGTAGCCCCTAGCCACATGTGGCTACTGAGTACTTGAAATGTATCTAGTCCAAATTGAGATGTACTATAAATTTAAAGTACATACCAAATTTTGGGGCACCTGGGTGGCTCAGTCGTTAAGCATCTGCCTTCAGCTCAGGTCATGATCCCAGGTCCTGGGATTGAGCCCTGCATCGGGCTCCCTGCTCCGTGGGAAGCCTGCTTCTCCCTCTCACACTCCCTCTGCTGTGTTCCCTCTCTCGCTGTGTCTCTCTCTGTCAAATAAATAAATAAAGTCTTAAAAAAAAATAAAATACATACCAAATTTTGAAGGCTTGGTATGGGAATGAATACAGAATGTAAAATACCTTATTAATAATGTTTATTTTGATTTATATGTTGAAAAGATAATACTGTAGGTATTTTGGGGTAGAGGAAATGTACTATTAAAACTAATTTACTTGTTTTTACTTTTTATGTGGCTGTTAGAAGATTTAAAATTGTAAAAATGACTTACATTTGTACCTTGCCTTATATTTCAATTGGACAGCACTGGTCATGGGCATTTTCTTCACGTGCTAGAGTTACATCTATTGTACTTAGTTCTTATTTGCATTTTTCCTCATATACAAGTTTTTGACCTGAATGCTGTGCCCACCTTCCTTTCCTCCCTGGCCCTCTACCAGAAAGGTAGGCTTTGTTTTGTTTGTAGGCTCTTTGTCCTTGGGAACAGTAATGGATTTTGCTTCTGGTTTAATTTTCATCTTTTAGGGGTGGGATTGGTTGGGGTGAGGCAGGGTTTTTTATTTGTTTTTTTCCTGAAGTTGGATAAAATGTGGGGATGATGTCAGCAATGGTGGTGAGGAACTGAGACGTTTTTAGTCCCGAGACCAAGGCTGCCGTGTTGAAAGTGCTGCTGACTCCTGGGGGACTGAGGGATTTGAGGACCCTGCAGAGCCATGCCAGAGATGGAGGAACTAAGAGCCAGTCCTAAATCAGGAGGTTTGGAAGCCCACTGTGTTTCTCCGTATGCATTGTATTAATATATAGTGTATGCGAAATTTCTGATGTGTTTATTGTTTGCATCTCCTTCTTGCTAGAATGTAAGCTCCATGAGGGCAGAGACTTTCTTGCTCACTGTAGTATTCTGGCTCATATCTCTGGCTCGGTGCCTGGCACATAGTAAGTAGTCATCAATACATATTGAATGACTACACAATTATGTTTATTCAGGCCAGGAGTAAACCATGGCCTTTATATAAAAGACAGTTATTTTCAGTGTCTGTTGTTACTTGTATACCTAATATTTGTGATGCTGTTTTGTATTTATTGTCTTCCCTTTTGGAATGCTTACAGATGGTGAGTGCTGATCTGCATAGCAAAGGGCATTTTCCCAGCAACTGGTGAAACCATCCAACCGAAAGTACATATAACAAATAAATCTAACCCAAGGCTTACCACATGTGAATTTGTTCGCTTAGTCTGTGTTACGGTCATTTCTTAAAGAGGAAGTTTGTAAGAACAAAGAATGTGCTATTTCTTCAACTGGGGGTTTTATTTGTCTCATAATAAAATTGATGTTACCATGGTTTCCTTCGTGGTATCGAAGACCAATTCTTGGCAAATGTTGGTTGCTTCATGGCCACATAATGGCTGGTCCACCTCCACCTTCCGGTAGAACGAAGGGAGGGAGTAAGGGGATAAAGGTATATGCCAACTGAATCAGTATCCCTCCCCCTTTTTTATGTGATGTCTTTATTGTGGTAAAATACACATGACATAAAATTTACCATTTTAAAGTGTACAATTCATTGGCATTTAGTACCTTCACAATATAGCCCAACCACCATCTCGACCTAGTTCCCAAACATTTTCATCATCCCAAAAGAAAACCCAGTACCCATTAAGCAGCTGGTCCCCATTCTCCCCTCCTCACAGCCCTTGGCAACAACCAGTCTTCTGTCTGTGGATTTACCTATTCTGCATACTCTGTATAAATGGAATTGTACCCTATGTGACCTTTTGTGTCTGGCTTCTTTCTCTTCTCTAGCATAATGTTTTCAAGGTGTATCCATGTGGCATGTATCAGTACTACACTCTTTTCTATGGCTGAATGTATTCCATTGTGTATATATATCACAATGTGTTTATCCATTCAGCTGTTGATGGACATTTAGATTGTTCCCACTTTTTGGGCTATTGTGAATAATACTGCTGTGAACATTTGTGTACAAGCATTTGAGTACCTATTTTCAGTTTGGGGTTTATATACCTAGGGTGAAATTGCTGGGTCATATAATAGTTCTGTGTTTCTGGGCCATTTGTTTTTAAAGTAATACATCTGCCAGAACTGTGTGCAATAATTACTGTCATTCATTGGGGAATAGAGGGGGGCTTATAACCCCGATGTCTGTTTTGGATGTGAGGGTCAGCAGAGAATACCAGAACTCTAGGGTTTCTGACCAGAGAGCCTTTCCTGGCAATAGCTACAGAGGACAGAGTAACAGGAGGCCTGCATATGAGGTAAGAATTCAAGAGTCCTGGATTTTCTTCCCTTGAGAAATTAGCTTCTGAATTCCTCTTTACATCCATTTCTGGGATTCAGGCTGTAAGTCATAACAGGGACGTATCCTGGCCTCCCAGTGCCCTCACTTGGAACTGTGATCTCGTTGCTCCTATTCTCTGTCACATAGTCAAGCCTTTAAGGCCAGGGTCAGAAGTGGGCTAATGTCTTCATTTGGTTAAGCATGAGGTGAGGTCCTTCTGTCGGACATGCTTGGAAGTGTACCAGTCATGGGTGGTGGTGAGGGCGGTTGTTAAGATCCAGAGGAGGGATCCAGAACTAAATTGCCTTTCACAAGTATTTGCTCAGTGTGAAGTCATCTTTAATCAGCCCTATTCCACTGGCTTCAACAATGGGAGGCTGGCAGCTTTTCATTTCAGGTTAGTGATCCACCTGGGAGATCTAAAGAGTGATTCTGATAGTGTTCCAAGAGAATCCTTGCCTGCTGTTATGGGCCTTGTGTGCAGGTGTAATGTGTATGTAGGAGGGTGGAAAAAAGACAAAACAGGGTGGGCCTTTATGTTTTGTGGGTGGGTGGAGAGGACCTACCATGCTGTGTATGTCAGTCACATTTCACATCTCTGACAGGCTGTAACTTCTAGTAAATTCAGTGATAACTTCTTTGCTGCTTTTCCTGCTGAGCTATAAAATTATGGCAGTGTTATGGGCATCTATGTTTATGCCTCCTGCATTAGTCTACCTCCTTCAAGACGGACACTGTCTTTTCCCTCCCTCCCTCACCCCTAACAGGGACAAAAGCACCTACTAAAAAAAGAACTAACTGTAAGTCTGTTAACGGTGCCTACTTTTGTCTCCTAAAGTACTTTTTCTCAAAGAGTGCATTGGGCCACTTTGGGAATTCTTACACGTGTCCTTTTGATGGACAGCTGTTTCAGCAGCTGTCTCAGACACCACGTACCCATCCCCCAAGTGCCCTTGTTGAGTCCATTAGTAAACTTGCCTTTCTCCAGTAAGTGTTAACTCTCCCTCTGCCTTGAATTCTCCCTTGCTTTTCTTCCTTCCTCTGTCCTGTGTCTCCATAATCATCACTTCTGGAACAATGCTTTTATCCTATTTCCTATGATAGGAGTGGGTGGTTTTCATTTACTCCCCCATGCTCCATCCATGTGATTCAGCTGGGATTGATGCCAGTCATAGTGATTGATTCAGAGAGGAGCATATGATCGGGCCAGAGTTACCTCAGGATTTTTGTTGAAATGAGGAAAAGGCACTCTCTTTTTCTGCTGGAGTTACTTAACCGGTAGCTGCTGGTGACAATCTTTGTCACCAGTTGAGGACAACCTGTCTGAAAATGAAGCCAGCATAGAGGAAGGCAGACACTAGAAATGGAGAAAGATTTCTAATCGTAACACTTGAGTCCTGCCACACTCGAAGCCATTTTACCCTTATAATTACTTGTTATGTGAGTTGATACATTTTATTCTTAGGCCAATTTGAGTTGGGTTTCTATGTCTTATCTTATTCAACATTACTTTGGCTATTCGGGTTTTTTTCTGGTTCCATACAAATTTTAAAATTGTTTGCTCCAACTCTGTGAAAAAGGCTAGTGTTACTTTGATAGGGATTGCATTGAATGTGTAGATTGCTTTGGGAAGTATGGACATGTTAACAATATTTTTCTTCCAATCCATGAGCATGGAATGTTTTTCCATTTCTTTGTGTCTTCCTTAGTTTCTTTCATAAGCGTTCTATAGTTTTCAGAGTACAGATCTTTTACCTCTTTGATTAGGCTTATTCCTAGGTACCTTATGGTTTTTGGTGCAGTTGTAAATGGGATCAATTCCTTTATTTCTCTTTCTGCTGCTTCATTATTGGTGTATAGAAATCCTGTGACTTTGCTGAATTCATCTATCAGTTCTGGCAATTTTTGAGTGGGGTCTTTTGGGTTTTCTACATAAAGTATCATGTTGTCTGTGAAGAGTGAAAGTTGGCCTTCTTCCTTGCCTATTCGGATGCCTTTTATTTCTTTTTGTTGTCTGGCTGCTGAGGCGAGGACTTCCAGGACTATGTTGAACAGCAGTGGTGAGAGTGGCCATCCCTGTCTTGTTCCTGACCTTAGGGGAATAGCTCTCAGTTTTTCCCCAATGAGGATGATATTAGTGGTGGGTCTTTTACATATGGCCTTTATCATGTTGATGTGTATGTTCCCTCTGTCCCTACTTCCTTGAGGTTTTTTGTCAAGAATGGATGCTGTATTTTATCAAATGCTTTTTCTGCATCTATTGAGAGTCTCATACGGTTCTTATCCTTTCTTGTATTAATGTAGTGTATCATGATGATTGATCTGCAGACATTGAACCACCCCCACAGCCCAGGAATAAATTCCACTTGGTTGTGGTGAATAATGCTTTTTAATATACTGTTGGATCTGAGTAGTGAGTATCTTGTTGAGAATTTTTGCATTTGTCTTCATCAGGGATACTGGTTTGTGGTTTTGGAATCAAGGTAATGCTAGCCTCATAGAATGAGTTTAGAAATTTTCCTTCCATTTCTACTTTTTGGAAGAGTTTCAGAAGAATAGGTATTAACTCTCTAAATGTTTGGTAGAATTCCCCTGGAAAGCTAGCTGGCCTTGGACTTGTTTGTTGGGAGATTTTTGATTACTGATTCAATTTCTTTGCTGACTATAGGTCTGTTCAGATTTTCTATTTCTTCCTGCTTCAGTTTCGGTAGTTTATATGTTTCTAGGAATTTATCCATTTCTTCCAGATTTCCTAATTTGTTGGCTCATTTACTCATTATCAGGGAAATACAAATCAAAACCACAATGAGATGCCACCTCACACCAGTCAGAATGGCTAAAATTAACAAGTCAGGAAATGACAGATGTTAGTGAGGATGCAGAGAAAGGATAACCCTCTTACACTGTTGGTGGGAATGCAAACTGGTGCAGCCACTCTGGAAAAGAGTATGAAGGTTCCTCAAAAAGTTAAAAGTAGAACTACCCTACCACCCAGCAATTGCACTACTGGGTATTTATCCAAAGGATTCAAAAATACTGATTCAAAGGGGCACAGGCACCCCAATGTTTATAGCAGCACTATCCACAAGCCAAAACATGGAAAGAGCCCAAATGTCCAACTGATGAATGGAAAAAGATGTCATGGGTGCCTGGGTGGCTCAGTTGGTTAAGTGACTGCCTTTGGCTCAGGTCAGGATCCCAGGGTCCTGGGATTGAGCCCCGAGTCAGGCTCCCTGCTGAGCTTCTCCCTCTCCTGCTCTCCCTGCTTGTTCTCTCTCTCTCTCTCTCTCTCTCTCTCTCTCTCTGTCTAATATATATATTAGAAAGAATGAAATCTTGCCATTTATAATGATGTGGATGGAACTAAAGTGTATTATGCTAAGTGAAATAAGTCAGAGAAAGACAAATATCATATGATTTCACTCGTGGAATTTAAGAAACAAAACATGAACATCGGGTAAGGGAAGGGAAAATAAAATAAGATAAAGACAGAGGGAGGCAAACCATAAGAGACTCAAATACAGGGAACAAACTGAGAGTTGCTGGAAGGGAGTTGGGTGGGGGGATGGGGTAATTGGGTGATGGGCGTTAAAGAGGGCACTTGATATAATGAGCACTGGGTGTTATATGCAACTGCTGAATCACTAAATTCCACCCCCGAAACTAATACTACACTATATGTAAACTAACTTGAATTTAAATAAAACCTGAAAAAGAAAAGTCTTATCTTAGACAATGCCTATCCCCCACTGATAATCTCCACCTTCACTCTGTGTTTCCCTTTAGGTCCTATTCACTTGGAGATAGCCTTTCATCTAAATCCTAAACCTCCTCAACTCTTCCCACTGATCCACATCAGTGTTATAGCCCCACACATACAATTATCCAGGGCTTTATAGTCTACCAAGGCACTTTCCTATCTCATTTGATCTTCACATAAAGCTCTGAGGAAGGTAGAAGAGGGATTATTACCTTCTTCAGCTGAGGAAACAAGTTGAAAAAATTTATAGTGATTTGCCTATATTGAATTTATAGTCACTATTGGGCCTCAAACTTAACTTTCCCGACTATAGATCTAGAAGAATTCTCTCTTTTCTATTGTGTTGCCTCCCCTGGGTAGAAACATGGCTCTAATGTAAACTCACACTCTCCTCTCCCATGGAGGCCTTCTTTTTTCTAATATGCGTAGGCCCAATGGGACAGAAGGCCTCATCTTTATTTCAGTATCTCTTTCAGATTGGCTGTCCTCTATTTTCTATGATTTGGATTCCATTTCATCTGTCTGTACCACCTGCCACAAGTCTTTGTTACTGTTAAAGGTTACTTCTCAAAGACAAACTAGTTTAAGAATGTGACTGCTTCTGGGTTATAACTTTGAGCCCATTGGCCATTTGAGAATCCCTTGACTTCTTCAATTCTCCCACTTCTTTAACAACTGAAGATCTCCCACAAAGCCCCTCAAATCATCCATCATCCCTACATATTTTCCTGATCTGATTTTTATGCTCCTATGCCTAGGCTGGGAGTGAAGCAGCAAAGATACTAACTCAGGCACTACTGGCTATGCTGCTTATTTTCATTTGGGCCCTTCCTGCTGTGCAGATCTCTAGATGGCTACATTCCTACAGTGGTTGCTTCTCTCCTTCTTGACTTTTGCCAAACTGTTCGTGATCTTGCTTTCTCCATTTTTTTTTTTTTTTTTTTGGATGTCTGAGATCAGTTCGCCTTCATATAACCTCTATAAGAAACATTATTGGTTACCTATTCAACATCCATTGCTCCCTTCCTAGTAGTACCTAATTTTTGCTAAGGGATCCCCTTTGCAAAGAAGTACATGTGCTTAAGGAGAAGCTAACTCTATAGTCATCCATACAATTGGTCCTAATTGAGCCAAGAGTAATTGTGGTCATGATTGGGGCTATTTGTAAATATCCTAGTTCTCCTAGACACATAGTAAGGTTGCATTTCCTAGCTTCTTTAAGTTAGGTGTGGCCATGTGACTTGCTTTGGCCAATAAAATGCGAATAGAAGCGATCTATATCATTTCCAGGCAGAAGACTTTAAGAGCCAGTGTAGGATTCACCAGATTCCCCCCCGCCGCCGCTACAGTGACTGCTAAATCATTTGTCAAGATGAAGCCTCCATCAGCCTGGGTCCCAGAGTGACCATAATGGTAGAGCTCCTCCTGCCGACCTACACTGGCATGTAGGGAGCAAGAAATAAATAAATTTTTGCTGTATTAAACCGCTGAGATTTGGGAGCTGGCGGTTACTGCAGTCTAAGCAGGCCATCCTAACTGACGGTAATCTCATCCTGTCTGCACTAGCAACCCAGCCTAAGCCAAGCAGTCCATGACACTGCTTGGTCAAGGAATTGGTTAAGAAAAGGGCTTGTGACTCACTTGGTACACTGAGATAAGAAAGGAGATTTGCTGGGGTCTTGAGGAAAGAAGTTTCCTCACTTTTAAGAGAGCCACCAGAAGAGATGAATACTCTCTTCCTCTGGATGTTATCTGTAAATATGAAGCCTGGAATTACTACATAATCTTGCAACCAGCCTGAGTATAAAGCCAACACATGAAGACATAGTACCAAAAAGAGTCATAAAGAAATGAAGCCAAAGCCCTGATTGAATCATAACCAATCATTATCACAACTCTGGTCTTTCTCAGTTAGAAAAGCCAATAAATTCCCTTTGCTGCTCAAGCCATTTAATTTGGGTTTTCTGTTACACACCTCCAAACCTAACAGTTGTAGCTTCCTTTTGGCATTCTTATCTCTACTTTCTGCTCTTTCATCCAGTCTCAGCGAAATAATAATGTTGGTGTCCATTTTTAGAAGACTTACTATGTATCTGACACAATGCTAAGTACTTTCCAGAAGGAGATTCTGATTCCATTTCAGAGTAGCAAACATATATGAGCTCCTCGAGAGCAGGAATCTTTTCTTATATTTGTTTCTCCTACAGTGGTGATTTGGAGCAAAGTAGTTGCTCAACAAATATTGATTAAATAAATACAAATTGAGTTTTACCCTCAAAGAGCTTGCAGTATTGATTATCTAAGTCTCACAAACTTGAAAGATTAGAGACCAATATAAGACAGTATAAGCTATTAGGTACTAAATTGGAATTCTAAAACGCATGTTACTAACAATAACTGCTGTGAAGAAGAGATACCATTATTGCCTGAAAGGAGTAAAAGTTATTTGAAAAGGTCAGATTTGCTCTAAAGAAAAAAAAAAGATGACATTTGGATAAGCATAGCAGAATGGAAGAGTGGATATCATTTAAAGTTAGGGCAGTAAAGGCAACAGCAGAGTGTCAAGAAGGAACATGATGCACTGAAGAACATTCAATACATTCAATTTAGATGCTCAATAAATGTGGGTTTTTTTTTTCATTTTTCTCATCATGACACAAAAGAGCCATTTCCCGTTGAAGTAGTTGATGTAGGCTTGATATAAATGAGGTGTGGCCACTACCCTATTTAGCTGCTTACTTGTGCAAACCTCTTGCACATAGTAGACAGTCCAAGATGTTTGTAAAATTACAAAGACATCCATGCATGCACTATTTCTCCCCAGAGAAAGAAGTTTCCAAGGGCCTGTTTGCCGAGCATTCTATTTCTTTTCTGGCTCTATTAACACAACCCTGGGCACACACTGGCACACAGTAAGCCCTTAGTGAAGTACTTGATTGAATTGATTTAAATTATCTGGTTTGAGAAGAAGTTATTTGCCTAGTAAGCCTAGCACATCAACACTTCATCAAACCTCTGTCAGATCAGATTCTCAATAGGGTATCTTAAATACATGCTATTAAAATACCTAAATAGAAGTCCCATCTGTTTGAATAGACTGAGCCTGATGAATCAGCCAGAGAGGTGGGAGGCTGATCCAGCCAGACATGAACCGATCGGGTGGGGAACAGGCAGCTCTCTCTCCCTTTGCCACCACAGAGTGCTCACACCAGAATGTACAGATTTATACAGAGAAAAATGGATCAACCAGTTAGCAAAATATGAGGACTGAAGCAAGCCACAGGGCAGGGTTTGTGGGCTTATTAAAAGAGGTCTGGCTGCAGCCCCTTGTCCCAACTGTGGGTCATGTGGAAACATGTGTCAGTGCAGGAGAAAGAGGAGCCCAGGGACTTGCCCCTTGCATAATTCCTGTGCCTCCGAAATCTAGATTTTGTTTTCATGCGATTATAAAAAGCATTTTAAAAAACAGGACTTATTTTGGGAACTGTCACTGGTGAAGTTACCAAGGACTTAAAGACCTAAGATAAAATACAGTGATGGAAAAGTGTCGAGGAAGCTGCATTTTTTTTTTTTTTTTTTTTAATTTCCCCAAGGATTTTACACAAGCATCCATCCCTGAGGAGATGTTATCAAGCCCGGGTTTCCAAATGATCTTGGCTGCCAGCGTCCTAATCATAGTCAGCCTCTCAACTACCACAGTCTCCCCTCTCTCACCTCCCTTTAAACACCCTCAGTTTGGATTGCACTCTTTGATGCTACCATAAAAGAAGAAAAAAGATTCGGGGGGTCACTCTTCATCACACCAAAATAAATGTTAAAAAATGTTCTTTCATAAGTTCTCTTCCTCTTCCTCTTGGTAGCACCTAGCATAAAAGGCCTTGCACACAATAGGTGCTCAATAAATAATGCGTCCAGATAAATTGAATCCTTTCTCAGTTCTTTTGGCTAAGAAAAAATTTTGATGTGCTTTCCTATCACCACTGATCTGATTTCTCTTCTACTCTTCTGTCAACTTGCCCCTCCATATCTGTGTCAATTACCCAGCCCCCTTACACACATGTAAACATAGTCCCACTCTTATTCAGGTGTTCCTAGTGTTCCTTTAGGGTTCTTTTTAGGGTATTCTCTTTATTAAACGAGAGGGGAAGTGAGAAAAACATAAGGGTCAAAAGGTCCAGATTCTGGTCCTAGCTGTGTCATTTACTTCGGGTCTGAGGTAAGTGACTATGCTCAGATTCCTCATCCCCGAAATCAGAGTAATAATAATATACGCCTGACTTATCTTCTAGGTTAGTGCCAGTGTCAAATGAGCAATATATTTGAAAGCATTTTGACAACAGAAAAAGCATACAAATGACTTTTCTTTTTATAAGAACCTAACCCCTCCTTTCAAATTCATGTACCCAGTAAAGCATATGCAGTATCAAGAAAGTGTTCCATAGTGAGTTTCCCTGGGAAACGGGGTCCTTTTCACCTCCCTTCCCCAAGAGAGGCTAACTGGCTGGCTTCCTGGGGCTTGAATGGGATACTTTTACTTTTGTGAATTCACTGGGGTCCCAGGCCAGGCCCTCAGCTTTGCAGCATCAGAAACTCGATCTTGGCAAGAACCTGAGTTGCTCAGACTCAGGGATGCTGACTCATTCTAACCCAAAAGAGACTGATATATAACCAGAATGCCAGTTTATTAATTTACAGTTGGAAACATTTGACCTGATCTGTTCCTTTTCTCCCTATAGGCCAGTTGCAAGGGAAGAGAGATCATCAGAAGGTTGCTCAGTGAGCAAGGAACTTTGACAAGGGGAGTTAGATGATTCAAATGTTCAATAATGTCAGGCTCTGCTCACCTGGCTCTGTATCTCCTCAACAGGAATCTATACTCCAGATGGTCTAGATGTTTCTGGCAGGGGACATCTTGCTTGCCTTAGCTAGAGTGTGCCAAGTGTGCCCTTTCCCCTCATTTCCTTTGGTGAACGACCCTCTTCTTACCTACACATTGCTCTTTATATGTGTTAATTGTTTCCATACTTCCTACAGTGGAACTATGGTTCCCAAAGCCAGTCGGCTGGCCAGGGTGTGGGGCTGATTGCCCCCAAGCACTGGAAGACTTATAAAGAAATAAAGACCTTTTTAGATCTGCTAGAAATTAAGTTTATTGGGTCTGTGGAAGGGTTTAGGAATCCGTATATGCACAGGGATCATTAGGCAGGTTGGGGAACAACTGATGTAAGTTTTATTTGCCGGGGGCAGAGCAAGATGGCAGAGGAGGAGACCTGGATTTTTTTCTGGTCTCAGGAATTCAGCTGGCTAGGGATCAAACCATTCTGAACACCTACGAACTCAACAGGAGACTGAAGAAAAGAACAGTAGCAACTCTCTGAATAGAAAAGCGACCACTTACTGGAAGTTAGGACGTGCAGAGAAGTGAATCCGAGGCGATATTTGGGAGGATAGACGGCGGGGGAGGGGGGCCTCCGTCCGCCGCTTCTGGCAAGTGATAGAGCCGCGGAGCACAAAATCGGAACTTTTAGAAGTCGGCTCCGCTGAGGGAGGTTGCTCCAGTGGCTAAGCGGGGGGTGGAACCCTTGTGGGACAGTGTGGTCTCAGGACCCTCGGGGTCACAGAAAGACCAGTGGTGCCTGAGAGCAGCAGAGCTCCCAGGTATCAGAGCAGGGAAGCCAGCTGCAGAGACGGAGCCGAGGCGCGGGCTCTCAGCTCAGAGTTGCCATAAACCATGATCTGCAGGACAGTCGGGCCACTGCTCCTGCAGCAGGGACCCAACAAGCGGCAGGTCCAGGGAGACTCCCCTTCCTCCCCCGGGAGGAGCAGTGCAAGAGCTCACCGCAGGAATCTGCTGGGTTTGGAGACTCCACACGGGGTCGGGTGCCAGAGATAGAAACGCTCGGTCACAGGCCAGGTGAGCACGGAGTGCGGCCGGAGACCGGGGAGACGGGAGTGACTGACTGCTTCCCTCTGGGGGCGCACTGCGGAGCGGGACCCCGAGTTCTCAGCTCCTCCTGGGCAGAGATTGGGAGGCCGCCATTTTCACTCTCGTCCTCCAAAGCGATACTGAAAGCTTTCAGGGAACAAAAGCTCCCGAGAGCAAACCCGAGCACATTACTTAGCCCTACCCGGCAAGGGCGGGGCAATTCCGCCTCCGGCAAAGACATTTGGGAACCATGGCAACAGGTCCCTCCCCCAGAAGATCAGCAAGAACAGCAAGCCAAGACCAAGTTTACTGATCAATGAGAACGGCAGAACTCCAGCGCTAGGGAAATACTGCACATAGAATTCATGGCTTTTTTACCATGATTCTTTTGTCTTTCAAAGTTAATTTTTTTTAACGGTCTTTTTTTTTTTGGAATTTTTCTTTTTCCCTTTTTCAGCCAACATCATATCAATCCCTTTTTTAAAAAACATTTTATTTTTCATTTTTAGAGTCATATTCTATCCCTTCATAGTAGTTACCCTTATTTTTGGCATATATATATATATATATATATATATACATATGTATATATATAAGTTGTTCTCTCTTTAAAATTTTGAGATACAGTTTCTTCTAACAGATCAAAATATACCCTAAATCTCTAGTGTATGGCTTTGTTCTAGTCTCCTGCCTGATCACATTCTCTCCTTTTTTTTTCTTTTTTTTTAAATCCTCTTCTTTCTTTTTTCAAACAACTTCTTATCTTATCAATTCGTTTTATAAAATTTTTTATAATTTTCATCTTTACAGTTGTATTCCATCCCTTCATCATATCAACCCTTATTTTTGTACATATATAAGTTTTTCTTTCTTTAAAATTTTGGGAGGGACTTTCTTCTAACAGACCAAAATACACCCAAAATCTAGTGTGTGGCACTGATCTATGCACCAGCCTGATCATATTTGATCATATTCTGTTTTTTTTTTGTTTTGTTCTGTTTTTGTTTGTTTTTATCTTTTTTTTTTTCCTTTCTTTCCCTTTCTTTTCCCCCAGTTTCAGGTCTTTTCTGATTTGTTTAGAGTATATTTTCTGCGGACGTTGTTACCCTGTTAGCATTTTGTTCTCTCATTCATCTATTCTCCTCTGGACAAAATGACAAGACGGAAAAAAAATCACCTCAACAAAAAGAACAAGAGGCAGTACCGACTGCCAGGGACCTACTCAATACGGACATTAGTACGATGTTGGAACTAGAGTTCAGAATGATGATTTTAAAGATACTGGCTGGGCTTGAAAAAAGCATGGAAGTTATTAGAGAAATGCTTTCTGGAGAAATAAAAGAACTAAAATCTAACCAAGTCGAAATCAAAAAGGCTATTAATGAGGTGCAATCAAAAATGGGGGTGCTAACTGCTAGGATAAATGAGGCAGAAGAGAGAATCAGTGATATAGAAGACCAAATGATGGAAAGTAAAGAAGCAGAGAAAAAGAGAGATAAACAACTACTGGATCAGGAGGGCAGAATTCGAGAGAGAAGCAATACCATAAGACAAAACAACATTAGAATAATTGGGATCCCAGAAGAAGAAGAAAGAGAGAGAGGGACAGAAGGTATATTGGAGCAAATTACAGCAGAGAACTTCCCTAATTTGGGGAAGGAAACAGGCATCAAAATCCAGGAGGCACAGAGAACCCTTCTCAAAATCAATAAAAATAGCTCAACACCCTGACATCTAATAGTAAAACTTACAAGCCTCAGAGACAAAGAGAAAATCCTGAAAGCAGTTCGGGAGAAGAGATATGTAAACTACAATGGTAGAAACATGAGATTGGCAACAGACCTATCCACAGAGACCTGGCAGGCCAGAAAGGACTGGCATGATATCTTCAGAGCACTAAACGAGAAAAATATGCAGCCAAGAATACTATATCCAGCTAGGCTGTCATTGAAAATAGGAGAGATAAAAAGCTTCCAGGACAAACAAAAAGTAAAGGAATTTGCAAACACAAAACCAGCCCTACAAAAAATATTGAAAGGAGTCCTCTAAGCAGAGAGAGCCTAAAAGCAACATAGACCGGAAAGGAACACAGACAATATACAGTAACAGTCACCTTACAGGCAATACGATGGCACTAAATTCATATCTTTCAATAGGTACCCTGAATGTAAATGGGCTAAATGCCCCAATCAAAAGACACAGGCTATCAGATTGGATAAAAAAAAAAAAAAAACAGACCCAATGTCTGCAAGAGACTCACTGTAGACCCAAAGACACCCCAGATTGAAAGTGAGGGGGTGGAAAACCATTTACCATGCTAATGGACACCAAAAGAAAGCTAGGGTGGCAATCCCTATATCAGACAAATTAGATTTTAAACCAAAGACTGTAATAAGAGATGAGGAAGGACACTATATCCTACTTAAAGGGTCTATCCAACAATATTTAACAATTGTAAATATCTATGCCCCTAACATGGGAGCAGCCAATTATATAAGCCAATTAGTAACAAAATCAAAGAAACACATCGACAACATTACAATAATAGTGGGGGACTTTAACACCCCCCTCACTGAAATGGACAGATCACCAAACAAAAGATCGACAAGTAAATAAAGACTTTAAATGACACACTGGACCAAATGGACTTCACAGATATATTCAGAACATTCCACCCCAAAGCAACAGAATACACATTCTTCTCTAGTGCCCATGGAACATTCTCCAGATTAGATCACATCCTAGGTCACAAATCAGGTCTCAACTGGTACCAAAAGATTGGGATCATTCCCTGCATATTTTCAGACCACAATGCTTTGAAACTAGAACTCAATCATAAGAGGAAAGTTGGAAAGAACTCAAATACATGGAGGCTAAAGAGCATCCTACTAAAGAATGAATGGGTCAACCAGGAAATTAAAGAAGAATTAAAAAAATTCATGGCAACAAATGAAAATGAAAACACAACTGTTCAAAATCTTTGGGATACAGCAAAGGCAGTCCTAAGAGGAAAGTATATAGCAATACGAGCCTTTCTCAAGAAACAGGAAAGGTCTCAAATACACAACCTAACCCTACACCTAAAGGAGCTGGAGAAAGAACAGCAAAGAAAGCCTAAACCCAGCAGGAGAAGAGAAATAATAAAGATCAGAGCAGAAATCAATGAAATAGAAACCAAAAGAACAGTAGAACAGATCGACGAAACTAGGAGCTGGTTCTCTGAAAGAATTAACAAGATTGATAAACCCCTGGCCAGACTTATCAAAAAGAAAAGAGAAATGACCCAAATCAACAAAATCATGAGTAAAAGAGGAGAGATCACAACCAATACCAAAGAAATACAAACAATTATAAGAACATATTACGAGCAACTATATGCCTGCAAATTAGATAACCTGGAAGAAATGGATGCATTCCTAGAGATGTATCAACTACCAAAACTGAACCAGGAAGAAACAGAAAACCTGAACAGACCAGAACCACTAAGGAAATTGAAGCGGTAATCAACAATCTCCCAACAAACAAAAGCCCAGGGCCAGATGGCTTCCCAGGGGAATTCTACCAAACATTTCAAGAAGAATTAATACCTATTCTTCTGAAACTGTTCCAAAAGATAGAAATGGAAGGAAAACTTCCAAACTCGTTTTATGAGGCCACCATTACCTTGATCCCAACACTAGACAAAGACCCCATCAAAAAGGAGAATTACAGACCAATATCCTTGATGAACATGGATGC
This sequence comes from Eumetopias jubatus, assembly GCF_037043125.1. NCBI lineage: Eukaryota > Metazoa > Chordata > Mammalia > Carnivora > Otariidae > Eumetopias > Eumetopias jubatus. The sequence continues at coordinate 65,244,575 of NW_028274807.1, forward strand.
AAAAATTCTCACCAAAATACTAGCCAATAGGATCCAACAGTACATTAAAAGGATTATTCACCACAACCAAGTGGGATTTATCCCTGGGCTGCAAGATTGGTTCAACATCTGCAAATCAATCAACATGATACAATACATTAACAAAAGAAAGAACAAGAATCATATGATCCTCTCAATAGATGCAGAAAAAGCATTTGACAAAGTACAGCATCCTTTCTTGATCAAAACTCTTCAGAGTATAGGGATAGAGGGTACATACCTCAATATCATAAAAGCCATCTATGAATAACCCACAGTGGATATCATACTCAATGGGGAAAAACTGAGAGCTTTCCGCCTAAGGTCAGGAACGTGGCAGGGATGTCCACTATCACCACTGCTATTCAACATAGTATTAGATGTCCTAGCCACAGCAATCAGACAACAAAAAGAAATAAAAAGCATCCAAGTCGGCAAAGAAGAAGTAAACTCTCACTCTCTGCAGATGAGATGATACTTTATGTGGAAAACCCAAAAGACTCCACCCCAAATCTGCTAGAACTCATACAGGAATTCAGTAAAGTGGCAGGATATAAAATCAATGCACAGAAATCAGTTGCATTCCTATACACCAACAACAAGACAGAAGAGAGCGAAATTAAGGAGTCAATCCCATTTACAATTGCACCCAAAACCATAAGATACCTGGGAATAAATCTAACCAAAGAGGCAAAGAATCTGTACTCAGAAAACTATAAAATACTCATGAAAGAAATTGAGGAAGACACAAAGAAATGGAAAAACGTTCCATGCTCATGGATTGGAAGAACAAATATTGTGACGATGTCAATGCTACCTAGAGCAATCTACACATTCAATGCAATCTCCATCAAAATACCATCCACTTTTTTCAAAGAAATGGAACAAATAATCCTAAAATTTATATGGAACCAGAAAAGACCCCAAATAGCCAGAGGAATGTTGAAAAAGAAAAGCAAAGCTGGCGGCATCACAATTCCAGACTTCCAGCTCCATTACAAAGCTGTCATCATCAAGACAGTATGGTACTGGCACAAAAACAGACACATAGATCAATGGAACAGAATAGAGAGCCCAGAAATGGACCCTCAACTCTATGGTCAACTAATCTTCGACAAAGCAGGAAAGAATGTCCAATGGAAAAAAGACAAGTCTCTTCAACAAATGGTGTTGGGAAAATTGGACAGCCACATGCAGAAGAATGAAACTGGACCATTTCCTTACACCACACACAAAAATAGACTCCAAATGGTTGAAAGACCTAAACGTGAGACAGGAGTCCATCAAAATCCTAAAGGAGAACACAGGCAGCAACCCCTTCAACCTCAGCTGCAGCAACTTCTTCCTAGAAACATCGCCAAAGGCAAGGGAAGCAAAGGCAAAAATGAGCTATTAGGACTTCATCAAGATAAAAAGTTTTGCACAGCAAAAGAAACAGTCAACAAAACCAAGACAACCGACAGAATGGGAGAAGATATTTGCAAATGACATATCAGATAAAGGGCTAGTATCCAAAATCTATAAAGAATTTCTTAAACTCAACAACCAAAGAACAAATGATCCAATGAAGAAATGGGCAGAAGACATGAAACAGACATTTTTCCAAAGAAGACATCCAAATGGCCAACAGAGACATCAAAAAGTGCTCAACATCGCTCAGCATCAGGGAAATCCAAATCAAAGCCTCAATGAGATATCACCTCACACCAGTCAGAATGACTAAAATTAACAAGTGAGGAAACGACAGATGTTGGTGGGGATGCAGAGAAAGGGGAACCATCCTACACTGTTGGTGGGAATGCAAGTTGGTGCAGCCACTCTGGAAGACAGTATGGAGGTTCCTCAAAGAGTTGAAAATAGAGCTACCCTACGACCCAGCAATTGCACTACTGGGTATTTACCCCAAAGATTCAAATGTAGGGATCCGAAGGGGTATGTGCACCCCAATGTTTATTCCAGCAATGTCCACAATAGCCAAACTGTGGAAAGAGCCAAGATGTCCATCAATGGATGAATGGATAAAGAAGAAGTGGTATATATATACAATGGAATATTATGCAGCCATCAAAAGGAATGAGATCTTGCCATTTGCAATCACGTGGATAGAACTGGAGGGTGTTATGCTGAGTGAAATAAGTTAATCAGAGAAAGACATGTATCATATGACCTCACTGATATGAGGAATTCTTAATCTCAGGAAACAAACTGAGGGTTGCTGGAGTGGTGGGGGTGGGAGGGATGGGGTGGCTGAGTGATAGACATTGGGGAGGGTATGTGCTATGGTGAGTGCTGTGAATTGTGCAAGACTGATGAATCACAGATCTGTACCTCTGAAACAAATAATACATTTTTTAAAAAAAAAGAAGATAGCAGGAGGGGAAGAATGAAGGGGGGGAAATCGGAGAGGGAGAAGAACCATGAGAGATGATGGACTCTGAAAAACAAACTGAGGGTTCTAGAGGGGAGGGGGGTGAGGGGAGGGGCTAGCCTGGTGATGGGTATTAAAGAGGGCACGTTCTGCATGGAGCACTGGGTGTTATACACAAACAATAAATTGTGGAACACTGCATCAAAAACTAAAAATTAAAAAAAAAATTTTATTTGCCTAAGAATCTATACTATTGCTTTAAGATGACTTTGCATGTACTGATCTGATCCATTATGGGTTGATTGTATAGATTAACTCTCAGAACAAAACATTATTTCCTACTTCTCAAGAGCCAGTCACTGTTGCCTCCTTGAAACAACCTTCCTTCCTTCTTTCCTTCATCCCTTCCTTCCCTTCCCTCCTTCCTTCCTTCTTTCTTCCTTCCATAAATATTTATAAATACTTAATGCATAAGAAGGTTTACCAAGAGAAGGTTGTGAGGATTAGGATATATATAATCCTGGTGCGTAGGTGGCTCTATGTCCAGCCAATGAAACCGAGGCCCAGCATTGAACAATCTAGAGACAATATCCCCATGGTAAGTAACCCCAGGACTTGTCATACTTCCTGAGCTGATGTCCTCTACAAAACAACCTTATGCTCACAAGTGGACTTGAGGGGAAACTCCAAGTATCATGTTCCCATTCCACTCATGGCAAAGAAAACAGATCACTGTCTTTCCTTTCAAACATGGTTCCCACCTCACAAGCACCCAACAGTGTCTTGCTTCACGCAGAGCGCAAAATCAGGGAAATCAAGAGAGAATCACCTAAGGAGGGGTGCCAATGTATGATGGACATTGTGCCCCCATACTTGATATGCCATATGCATCACAAAAACCACGGATAGGGGTTAATATCCCCATTTTCCAGATGAAGAAATTAAATTCAAAGGTGTTGAACAAATCGCTAAAGTTCATGCAAGCAGTAAATAGTAGAACTGGGATTTGAATATAAGCCTACTCAGTTCCATGTTCTATGTTCTTTCCATGATTCCATACTGCTTAGTGAACAGGGTTTTGAAGTGAGAGTTTTCAGCATAAGATTCATTGTGCTATGCATTTGCTAAAGCATTGTAGATAATACTTTAAATTTCTCTATACAGAATTATATATATAAATATATATCATAAATACTGGTATCTAAATCTGCATTTGGCTATACAGCTAATTCTGATTCCTTCCTGAAAAAAAGACAAAAAGAGGCTATAACTGGGGACAGAATTTGGGGTCAGGGACCAGGATACCTGGTTTAGAGTCCTGGCTCTGCCGTTCACTCACTGTGTGCCTTGAAAATCTCCTTTTTCTTACCTGGGGCTCAATTTCTTTATCTCCAAAAGGAAGGGTCATACTAGATCTCTAATATGCTAGGATTCTAAGAACCAGGTGACAACTATTACTGTGTTTCTTAACTGTTTTAGATCAAAGCATAGCAACTGAATACTAGAAAAAAGCAAGCTAAGGGTGCCTGGGTGGCGGAGTCAGTTAAGCCTCTGACTCTTGGTTTTGGCTCAGGTCATGATCTTGGTGTTGTGAGATCTAGTCCCACATTACGCTACACGCTCAGCACAGAGTACTTGAGATTCTCTCTCCCTCTGCCCCTTTTGCTCATGGTCTCTTTCTCTCTCAAATAAATCTTTAAAAAAAGGGAAGTGAGCATATATATTAGAAAACTATTTGAAAATAACTAATATTTATTAAGCACTTTATAGATCCCAAGGACTGTACTAATTTACAAACTTCTGAATAAGTCTTATCATATCAACTCTACTTTTATCTGCCCAGGATCCCATGGCTAGTTGATAGAGAAGCCGATACTGAAATCCAGTCCTGATTCTGGGGTTGCCCTATCCCTGGTATACTCTTGTTTTATGGCTCTCACTCTGATGACTGTGGAGGACATTTGAGTTTATCTAACCTTGCATATGAGGAAAAAGGAGCCCATATCAGCTCAGGTAAGAAAACTTCCTAGAGATGATTGTTTTGATTATCTCTCTTTGGGAGGGGAGTAAATGTCAGACTGAATATGTTTAGGGTCAGAGTATGTTTTCATTTCAACTGTATCAGAGAAAACATTATACTGGTCAGCAGTCCCTGGCCATAAAATGGCTCTGTTCGTTAACTTTATTAGTACACTTTGTTTTCCTAGCACTAAGCTAATAAAAGTGAGGCTCCAATTCCTCTGACTGGGTCTAATTAAGAGGAAATAAATCAATGAGGGGAAAATTCCTTTTCTGTCTGGTACTGATCTTGTGGGGGTGAAGGGAAGAGGGAGGAAACGATGATTGCTGTCAGGAAGATGAGAACAATCAGAAAGCTGAATCTTGTACAGACTGGGACTGGGGTATTTACATCCATTCTCTTCAAATGATGCCTTGATACTAACCTGTTGCCTCTGACCTTCCTGTACAGGGAATTAGGGAGCTAGGCTGAGTCATGGTCTAGGAGGGGTTATGAACACATCATGAGCCTCTTCTACCTCCAGGGGAGGATTTCTGGATCAGACCACAAGAGTGTCCAATCCTGAGACCAAAAAACAGGAGAATAGGGAGGAAGGTGCAGGTAATGTCACTACTTCTTTCTTGTTCTCCTCACTCACTACCCACACCAAAAAAGGCTCTTTTTCTTCTTTGTGTGCCTTGCATTATATGTCGTGCAGGTGGGCTGGAGAGAATTGAAAAAGGCTGTCTATAAATTGCTCAAGCTAATTTAGAAGTCATTCTGTACAGTGTACCCAAGCCTACACTTTCAATAATGTCAGAAAAATTTGCTTTACTTTTGCAATGCATCAATAGGTTATGGCATTTTTACTAAGCCTACAAGTGATACAAAGCTGGAAAGTAGAGTCACAGAACTAAATCAGAATTCAAAATTGTCTAGACAGTCTGGAGTGTCTTGTCTATCTCAGTAAGATGAAGTGTATCAGAAATACTGCAGTATTTTATATTTAGGGTAAAAAAAAAAAAGAAAACCAGTTTTCAGGATGGAGGAGATTACCTGGACAGTGTTCATATGAAAGAACTGGGAATTTTAACCACAAGTTGAATATTTGCTAACACCATGATGTGTCTGCTGGGAAAAAACAACCCAACCTTTGACTGCATGAGGGGAATTGGAGTGGAGGTAACAGGCAGCTCTGGTCTTATTGCAGTGGGCTGTGGTCAGACCACAGTCAAGTACTGGGTTCCGTGGTAGGGACCACAATTCTTGGGGGATATTGACCAACTAGAGCAAGGCAGATAGGATGAGGAGAGTCAGGAAATCAGAGAGAGTTGATAGAAATAGTCACTGTTAGTGTGGAGAATAAAAAATGTTAACCAACAAAACAAAACAAAACACCATATCATTGTCTGCCAATATTTCAAAGGCTTTTCTGTGACAGGCAGAATAAATTTGTTCTTCTCTGTCAAGTAGAGCTAGACCTAGGAGTAAAACTTAAGGAGGCAGTATCTGTTTAGCATAGGAGTTGTTCAACAGTTGAGCCATTGTCCCAAAGAGAGGGAGCTCCCAGGTTCTCTTAGCACTCTGGCTAAGGCTACCTGGGAGAAGATCTTACTTAAACTTAACAGAGGCAAGGTGAGAGGTGAGGAAACATTGTTTGTTTAATTTATATTCCCTAGACCAAAGGAGCCACCATTGTCTCTGTTTCTCCCCAGTTGGATTCATTTGCCTGATTTCACCTGATATTTCATTTTTTTCTTGGGCCTCCACATGGAAGCCACTGACATCATCTGGAGGACCAGGCCTGAGGATTCAAGGCCTGTGACTTTCTGAGTAGGGACCACCCCTTTGCAAAGCACGAGCTCCTTAGGCATTCTCCTCGTAATGAAACTCAAGCTTTAAAAACATAAATAAATAAATAAACAAATAAATAAAATAAAAAGAAACTCAAGCTTTTGTACTCACACATTTGTTTAAAATGGAAAGATTCACTTTGCTGAGCATTTATTAGGCAATTATTGTTTTTGCTGCAGAAATATTTTTATTATTCCATATATTGGGCCTTAATTTCTTTGAGTTTTATTTGGTAAATCCTAGAAACTTTCTTCCCTGCTTTTAAAAATGATGAACAGACCTTTGATCATAAGATAATTCTAATACTAATTAAATGTATTACATAAAGGAAAAAAAATGAACACGAAGTTTCTGCTCTGAGGCTTGACTGTGCAGTTAAAATGATACCAGGAGATTTCTTCCTGCAAAGTGCTTCCGTTCAGTCCCAAAAGAGATTGATCACCATGCCCCCATTATGCCTTACCTTATAGTTATCCCACAGGGAAAGGCAGGGAGCCTTATTATTAAAAGCCTTGATCCACGAGCTTAGGAGAATTAATAGCCCAAATTTCTTTTCAGGAGAATACAAGCCTGGCTTCAAAATCTTTTGGAATAAAATACCAATAATAATAAACACCAACAAGAATGACAACAATAACAAATAATTTCCATAGCATTTACTATGTGCCAGGCACTATTTAAGCATTTTACAAATATAATTCATTTAAGTTTCACAATAACCCTGTGGTAGGTGCTATTTTATCTCCATTTAATGGATGGAGAAAATATGGCATGGAGAAGTTATGTTACTTGCTCAGGGTCACAGAGCTAGTAAAATGGGAGGCTGGGAGTTCATGAGTTCTGGCTCCAGAATCCACACTCTTAACCACCATACTATATATACTACCAAACCTGTAGATAAATCCATGGCTAAAGCTTCTAGTTTCAACATCTTATAATGTTTTCTAAAAATGGGGCACCTGGGTGGCTCAGTCGGTTAAGCATCTGCTTTCAGCTCAGGTCATGGTCCCAGAATCCTGGGATGGAGCCCTGCATTGGGCTCCCTGCTCATTGGGGAGCCTGGCTTCTGCCTCTCCTCTGCAGCAACCCCTGCTTGTGCGCTCCCTCTCTTGCTCTCTCTCAAATAAATAAATAAATAAAATCTTAAAAAAAATTAAAAATGTGTCCTTTTTCCATTATAAAAGTAATAGTGTAGGAACTAAGAGACTTGACTTTAATATCAGATAAACCTGGATTCAGATCTAGGCTCTCCACTGATTAGTTACTTAATTTCTTTAGTTTCTTTACATGTAAACCCCATAGATTTGTAAAGAGGTATAAATGAAATAAAATATATAATGTGCTTAGCAGAGTGCCTGACCCAGCAGAGGCAGTACTCAGAAAATGTTAGAGCTCATTAATATGTAATATAATCAAAGAAAATATGGGAAAACTGAAAGTAGAAAGATGAAAGAAAAAAGAAACCACTGATAATTCCACCACCTGAACTGATTTGGAGCCATTTTCATAATGTCTTTTATCTATGTGTAAGAGAAAGTAATGTTTAGCTATTTATAATTCTGAGAGAGGGTCCTGGTAGCTAGAATGCTCTCTGCTTGTCAAGTCATGATGGGTGGCAGGGTTAAAAGTTGGGGTGTGTGTGTATGCTCTGCATAATACAGGGAGGTAAATGACATTCCCCAGGGGAGAAATGATTTAATTTCTGGATTAGATCTTCTGAGCAGTCCCTGTTAAAGACAGAGAAGGAAGCCATTGAAGGCCCCAAGTTTTAGAACTGCCCTTGTGGGAATGAACTACCTTTGTAATGTCTTTTACACCACTTCTCAATTCATTGAGAGCAATGAGGCAATGGTAAGTTTTTGAGAGCCAAGCCTGAGATAACTGTGCTGGGAGCCACTGCTCTAGCTCTCCATCTCCTCCAACTCAGTCTTCTCTGACCCAATTCCCCCCAGGGGCAGCCAACAATGTCTCTTCTTCATTTCCTTATCTCAAGTCGTGCTCTTACAGAAGTGGGAACACACATGAGCCAACTTAAATCACATTAGTTAATAGTCCAGCAGGCTCTTTATCAGTAGGAAACCTGGACCAGATCACTTCCCTGAGGGCTTGGGTTATGGATGGCCACCAGAATCCAAGGAGAAAATACTTGACCAGACTAATTTATAATCACAAGCTGATGTTTCTGAGTGATAGCCCAGGGAAGAATTTTACTTACCACTAAAATCCAGGCACCTATGTTACTGTTTGCTTTTTTGCTTTACATTGTTTATTTCTAGCCACAAGTTTTAAAGAAAGTTTTCACTATCAGCAGATTGCAGATCCTGTGCTATCAGAACCATAACTCAATGAAAAAGGTTAAGGGGTAAAATAATAAAATGAATAAGGACCTCCCTATTTCTATGGCTAACATTTGGGGGAAAAATTTCACAGAGCCAGAGGCTTCTTCATTAGCCACCTATGGATGGATTTTCAGCTGGGTCTAATCAGCCATGATTACCCCTTGCTGGAATTATTTGGGAACTTGTCAGTTTGACAGAGACTATTAGGAAGGAAAAAAATAAATCTGGAAATTCTAGATAAAATTTAAGAAGACCTTAGAGGATGTCCTACAAAGAAAGACTGCATGTAAATCTTCTGTTAAGCATTTAGTGGAAAGTTGGTCAGAATGACCTGTAGCAGGTGCACAAACAAAATTGAGAAGAGGGTAGGAGTGAGGGGGAGGTGGGGTTTAGAAGGAACAGCAGCTTCCCAGTAACGCCAGGCCCTTTCTGGGAATGCAACTTGAAACAGCGAAGGTAAGATGGAAAGAGTCCAGCCATGCGAGTCCGGAGAGTCAAGTCCAAAGAGTCCAAGGTGTGAGCGTCTGGCCTTGCCAAGGCACCAGTGTGGGTGATAAGGATGCAAAGGGAGGACTGAGAGATCCTAAGTAACCAAAAGATCCAGACTGCAAAGAATCATCAGGGCATCCAAAAAAAGCATTCAAGGGGAAACTCTTCAGTGTTGTTTTGCCCCTGTATCCATTAGTAATGTTTAGCTTTAAGTAAAAAAAAAAGAGAGAGAGAGAGAGAGAGAAAAGAAATTGATGAAAGTGTGACTTAAACCAGATGGTCACATACTTTCTCTTAAATAACATAAAGTTGAGAAGTTGGTAGTCCAGAGCTGGTGTAGTAACACCACAATGTCATTGATGTCCCAGTCTTTTTCTTTCAGATGACAACATCCTTAGCCTGTAGCGTCCATCTTCAAGATTGCCTGTAGCCTGTAGTGTCCATCTTCAAGACTGCCTCATGTTCACAGTCGATTTCTGAAACTCCAGCCATCATATCTACAATGCAGGTAGGAGGAAGAGGGGAGAGCACACACATTTATCAGTGACTCAGCCAGTCCCCTTTAAAGAGCATTCCCTGCAGTATTATACTTTGTGATTTCTGCGGACATCTTTTCATCAAATCTGTTTCATATGACCTATCCTAACTGAAAGAATGTCTGCAGAAATATAGTTTTTAAGCTCGGCACTTGGTTGCCTTAAATAAAATTGGTGTAATGTAAAAGGGAATTATGGACATAAGTAAGAAGTAGCAGTCTCTGCTACAACTCCCAACCATAAAATGACAGAAAAAAATTATTTTAACTCCCAGTTATGTGTTGGGTGAGGCTCTAGATGTATGGGTGTTCTCTGGATATCCTTTCACTCTTTTAAGGAAGAGCAAGATAGTTTACGGACTGTTTATTTCAATACTTGGATGAGCTAAATCAAGTTGAAGATTAGGTACAAGGATATTAAGAAGTGATGCCTAGGAGGACAGCCTGGAGTAAGTACATCATAGTGATTCTTTACAGTGGAGGGTAAAGTAATGGTATCATGACTTTTCTAGTGTATTGTGCATTTGTTTTATTTTAAAATTTTTTTAAAAGATAGAGGATTTTCTGTTGAGTTCCTTTTTCCTATTTTAAGACTCCTTGTAGAAGGAAGGCATTTGGCCCAGCCTACTTAAAGTGAGACATATGCCCAATGTGCAAAGTAGGCCAAAAGGCCACAAAATGTGTTTAGGAAACAAATCAGGGCATTTGAGATTGCCCTTGCATAAACATATTGTGTGTATGAGTTATGGTGAGTTCCATGTCATAGGGGAGCCATAATGAGCTGGCAAAGGCCCCCAGGAGGGAAAATTAGAAGATGAGAGAACTGTCCCAGGAAAGCTACTGAAGAGCAGCTAGCATAGCAGGAGGCCTGTGGGAGGGTCCCTGGTTCTAGGGCTTTCACCACCCCTGCCTTCAACCAGCTGCACAATCCCAGGGAAATTAACCTATTTTGTCCTCATTTTCTTACCTGTAAAATGAGAGAATGGGACAAGATGACCATTACTGTTCTTTGCAATCCTACTTAGATTTTCTGTGATTGTTGAACAAAGAGAAAACTATGAGATATGTTTCAAGGTAGGGGTAAGGGAGAACGAAGGTAAGGTAAGTAGCCTAACATAGGAAGAGGTTTAGCCAAGAGTAAAAACCCTTTGGGGGCAATTTTCGGTGCATGGTAGCTACATAGAAGCCCTTTGGATTGGGGGCTTTACCATACCCAGTTGAAGAATTGAACATGCTGATTGCAACTCTAGCACCAGGAGAGGATCCGCATGCACACCTGATTGTGGCAATGCAATTAAAATTCCTGAAATAAGGAATTACTTTTATAACCACCTACTCAATGAAATGGACTAATTCCCTTAGAAAGATTTTTAACACAATTATTTTTAAGTAGAGTTAATTCTACAAGTTTCTTAACCTTGCCATATAGCTTTCCCTAATGTCTTTTCCTCTAAACTCTCAGTCCTTTTCTCTTTAAACCCCCACAAGTGTTTCTCTCTAAATTTAGGAACATCTAATAATCAGTTTATCTTACTTTCTGAATGCTTTTTAATTGAGAAAGTATGTATGTGCTTTTAATTGGAAAATTAAGAGTATGCATCTGTTTGTGTGTGTGTGTGCACATGCAAGAGATTGCTGTGGCTGTTCTGAAATATTTTCCTGGAAAATATCTTATAATCTAATATACTGCTCTAATGAGATTTTTTTCAAATGCAAATAAGGCCCTGAATTCTGCAGAAGAAATGGAGTTTCTCTCCTTGCACTATCACACTAATTACAATTATTTAGTTATAGTGGCTCTTCTTTGAGCAAAGCTTTGCTCATTCTTCCTGCCACCAGCAGCTTGAAGATAAAAAGGTCAAGTCTGTTTCCTAGGTTGGGGGAAGAGTCAATGAGCAGAATGTTAAGAAAGAGGAAGCAGAACAGCTCAGAGTTAGCCCCAATTCAGTGGAAATTTAGGCTCTTCACCTTCACTGTGGCCTCAATGCAGCCTCTATTCCTTGGTTTCCCTGAGCCTTCAGACTGCTTTGATACATTTGGAAATTCTAAGGCTTCTGCTCCAAGTCTCCGCTTTCATTTTTAGCACATGGCCACTGACGTCATTCCATGAAACTGCTCTTTCAAAATCTTCCTTCACTGACATAGAGAAAACCCTTCCTATTCTTATTTCTTCATCTAACCTTACAGAGCCAGGGAAAGAGTTAATTTCTGTAATTCATACCTTCTCAAAGTTCTTTGAGACCTTACCTCCTGATAAATCTGAAGGAGCTGGGCTATCTAGCTCTCAAGGCCAGACTCAGAGCATTAGTAGAGACTAAAGAAAACCTGAGGCGGAAAATTCTAAAGGGCAATGTAGTTCTTCCCTAAAATTTCTTAAGGAGATGGAGAAGGGATAGGCAAAAGTTCCTTAAAATATCTTGCGAACCCTTCTCCTTTCCAAATCCTACTTACTTCTTATCTGCATCTTCTCCTTGTACTTCCTACAACTCCTCTTTCCCTCTGGGAGTCAACTTCATCTGTGAAGTCATTTGGCTTCCATCAGCTTTTCCAGTGACCTTTCCCCTCCACACCACATGGTACAACATAAGGCTCAATAACTATTTGCTGAAGAAAATTTTCTTTCTCTTCAGAGCTCAGGGTACTGGGTGATCTTCATCATTTGACCTTATAAATAGGGACAAGAATCATGCCTCATATAGTTGTTGTGAGAATTAAATGAGATAATATATGGAAAGTTCTTAGAAAAGTGACTGGTACAAGGTAAGTGCTAAATACAATTTGTTTCTATTATTATTAGCTATTTTTTCCTGGCATGTCACATTTATTTTTCTTTTTCTGGCAGTTTTTATTTCCCATTTGCTCCTATTCTCTATCCCAAACAATCTACATCAGCCATTTGTAACTATTCTTTCCTTTAAAAAAAAAAACTTTAAATGGTAAACTTAGAAAGATAAGATATTCTACATTTTCTTATTCTAAGTACCTAAAATCTCCTAAAGTCCTTGTAGAATTCTAGGAGTTCAAAAGAAATGAAAATAGTATGAAAGGAGCACATTGTAGTACATGTACCATAGCCTCACAGAGAGCTCTGTTAGTACCAGAAGGATGGTGCAATGGAAGGAATATCAAGGTAGGTGGAGTGCACTGTGAAGACTTTATCAGAGTTTGGGAAGAGAAGAAAATAATTTTTGGCTGAGAATGCGGAAGGGCATTCAGATGGGCATGAATTCTGGCTTGGAGTAAAAATGTATAAGTTGTATTAAGGGAATAGTAAGGTCATTATAATGAAGCAGAATGTTTAAAACAAAACAATAAAATATGAGGTTATTAAATAGTATAAATTGTGATGAATGAAGACTAGGCCAAAGGTAATTGGTAGAGAGCTTAAAGCAAATGCGAAGTATCTAGATTTAATGCAGGGAGCAAAAGGAAGATTATGCCATTCAGACTTATAATTATTAATGATGATGATCAGTCTTATTTTTTGAGGGCTTACTATCTACAAGGCATTGTGCAAGAACCTCCTAAATGGTTTCCCTGCATTTCCTCTTGTTCTTCTGCTAATTCTTTCCTTCAATATAGTAGCCACAGTAATTTTTTAAAATGCAAATCTGATCATGTTATTGACTCCTCCCTTACCCTTCTTAAAATCCTTCACCAGCTTTTCTTTGCTCTTATGATAAAGACCAAATCCTTAACATTAACTTCTAGGTCCTGCCAGATCTGGCTCCAAGCTCTTGAGCTTCAAGTCTTGTTCTCTTTTGGTGTCTCTTAAAAAAAAAAAAAAAAAGATTTATTTATTTATTTGAGAGAAAGAGAGAGAGAGAGAGGGAGAGCATGCACGTGCATAAGTGGGGGGAGGGGCAGAGGGAGAGAGAATCCTCAAGCAGAATCCCTGTTGAGCGCAGAGCCCAATGTGGGGCTCAGTGTGGGGCTCAACATGGGGCTCAGTCCCAGGACCCTGAGATCATAACCTGAGCCGAAATCAAGAGTTGGCTCCTTAACTGACTGAGTCACCCAGGTACCCCTCTTTTGGTCTCTTAACACAAGTCCTGCCTTCTCCTGGCTTGGCGGTTCACAGGTGTTTTTTCTTACCCTGGACAGCTCCTGCCTGCCCTTCTTGGTCTGGCTAGTACTGCCTCTTCTAAATATCTCCATTTGAATAACATTGTCAAGGAAGCCCAGGTTAGGTTCTACATTAATCTCTCTTACAGCTTTCCTTCATAGCATGGGCACCCATGGAGGTGTACCGAGTGGATCTCCCTTCAAGAATTTGCTATTCAGCTGCAAAAGAGTGCAGTTGACTGACTGCCTTCTTTTCGTGCCTTCAGGACCTGCCTCAACTTTCTAGCCAAGGCCACATTCTTCCTGGGCAGCCCCAATCTAACAACTGGATATAGTGGGTGGTCCTACTGCCTGGTCATTTCTGTCCAATGTAGGATTCCTCTAATGGGCAATCTGTGCTTCTAAGTCCCTCTTGAACTATCCCAGCCTTTGACAGATCTACACTGCAGATCTGCCAAAGCTCTTCCTGCCCAATTCTGCTTTTTCTGCTCTTAATGATTCTCAGGCATTAACCCCAGTAAGTCTCTTATGCTTCTAATTCTGTCTTTTCATCTGCTCCCTGGAGGACTCAAATGATACATACAGAACACTTATCACTATTTAAACATATATATTTGCATAGTATCTAATTAGTGTTTGCATCACCCTGAAAAACTCATGAGGGGAGGGGCCACTTGTCCACTCAAAATTATATCCTTAGTTTTCTTCCAAAGTACATAAAAGCCCTCAAAAATTATTTGTGGCAAGACCGTGAAGAACTTTTACATGAATTATCTCTCTAATCCTTTGAGAGAGGTTTTATTATTGTGGCATTTTGAAGAATAAGAAAACTGAATGACAGAGATTAATTTGCTCAAATTGGAATCCAGGTGTGTCTGATGTCAAAGACCTTCTGTACCTCTACTTAATTCCCTTCCTGAGCAGGTGAAAAAGAGGATCAGAATGACTCTTCAACCAGGACTCTTGGGTTTTTACTTTGCTGGGTCCTTGCTCCTACTGTATATCATGAGCTTGATTTGAAAAGGGATCTTACCTGATTAATTTTTGCATTTCTCATAGTGCCTGGCACATAAAGTGCTCACTCCATGTGTACTAAACTGGAGGGACAGTGGAGCGCAGGGATGATGTTTAAAGAAGATGATTCTTGCTGCCTCTGTAGGCACCAATAGAGGAAAGCGAGTTGACGCTACAAAGTCTCAAGAGAATCGATGTCCAATGACTCTGGAGCATAACTTTCTTTGGTCATAACTCTCCTCCCCCCATGTCTAAGACTACCTGGGAATGTCCTCTGTAAAGTTTCTGTTTGTGTTGTGAAGAGAAATCAGTGCATCTGAGAGCCATTTTCCTCTTGCCTTCAGAGTTGTGATACACTTGATGCTGCTAAGAATGAATTATTGCAGCGGAGCCTAAAAGGAAACTTGGAGAAAGATTTAGCCTATTTATTTTGTAGGGAAAAGAAATTGAGACTGAGAGAGGTAAAGCAACTTGACCAAGTAGCTGAGGTAGGACTGGTACCAGATCACATGTTTCGTTATTCCCAACTTCCAGCCTGCAGAGGAAACTAAGAATCTCCATTTTGTTTCCTAGCAGTAAGGCTAAAGCTTGCTTTGGAGAGTCGTGCTGCCACCTTTTGATAGGATGCAGCCCAGGGGCAGAGGAATGGGCCACGGGGATGCATAGAAAGTTCTAGAATAGCAGTACTATGCAAGAATCAGTATTTCCTAGATAAGCCTGACTTCTGAAAATAAGATACCCTCACTGGAAAGAAAAGCATAATTGCTTGACTAAAAAGTTAACTAATCCAGTTTGGATCTTTTTATAGGAAAGTCTGACCAAATTTGAATGCTCCTGCACTACTCTCTCAAATCTTTAATAATTCTAGCCCAAAGCAATCCCTGCTTTTTCCCAAGGAGCTCTTGCTACTGCTCTGACATTGATTGTATCTATGTGAATATTTGTGCTATCCTGGTATTATTTTCATCTTATATGTAAATGAAAAGAGGAGGCAAAAGTAGGTCCTGCCAAAGGTTACAACACCTCGATGTTAGGACCAGTCACTCTTTGTTTACAAGGGTCAAGGAGATTCTCAGACTAGGAGAGATGGACCAGGTAGCCTGGTTCTCTCCCAGCGCCTGGTCCTCCCTGGTGCCTGTCAGCCTGCCAAAAGCCAGTGCTGCAGCTCTCTTAGTGCCCATTATTATCCTGGTTGGCAAGGAGGCCCTGCTGAGTTTGGAGAGGGTCAGGGCACAGGGCCAGCCAAGATGAGAGGCCACAAAGAAGAAGTGAAGAAAAAAAATCCTGGGGAAATGCATCAAAACAGTGCTGAGAGCAAACCTCTGGCTATGTACCGAGGATTGGCAAGAAAGTGAAATAACCCTGTTCAAGGTCAGAGCAGTGAGGACATTCTCAAGTTGGAAACTGAAATCAATTCTTCTTTCCTTTCAACCTGGCAGCTGCATCGGGTGGGTGCCTAAGAAGCTGCGACCCTAAGAGACAGCCCTGGCAGCAGCACCAATAAAAGGCAAAAGGGCTCACAGATACTAGACTAGAGCCAGAAAGGAACCCATTCTTGGCCTTTGTCATGGGCCCCTTGCTAACAAAGACAGAGCCATTCCGTGGGTTATGGAGGGCATCATATCCTTGTGGCAGTAGCTATCCTTGTGGATTCCCATTTTCACCATGACTAGTTTTTCATAAGTTTGTTTTTAAAACTTAGGAATCATATGTCTTTGTAGCAAAAGCCATGTTTTGATGAAGTGGAGGTAAGAAGAGATGCTTCTTCTATTATGAAGCTTAAAATCCAGGGCAGGGAAGCTGCTGCACTTCTTACCACAGTCAGTTTTTGCCAAGACAGGTCCAAGTGTTTTGGATCAATAGAGCAAGAGGAAGGGAGGTGGGGAATGTAGGAAAATAAAGCCCCTTCTCTCTCTTCTGTTTCACTGCTTGGCAGAATGCATAAAGGTCAATGGAATTTAGGGATGGGGAAAAAGGGGAGGTAAAATATTGCCCAGAGAAGAAAAGTATCACAGAGTGAGAATTTCTAGGGATAGAAGAAAAGCCATATTTTTAAAATTCCTATATGAAAACCACATTTTCACACAATATGTAGTTTATGTAGATCCATAAATGAGCCAATAAAATGAGAAGGGAAAAAGAATATAATGGCCCAAACAATGTGGACTGGAGGCAGATCTGACTATGGAAAAGAAAGAGAAGAGATGTGGTGAAGGCTAACAGTTGGCTCTTTTCACATTTTAACTCAACCAACATTTATTGAGGACCTATTAGGTGCCAGGCTTTGTACCAGGCATTGGACATTAAAGCTAACAAGATGAAGCTAAACCACTAAGGAGTTCACATCTAGAGGAGGAGATAGATAGATTGACAATCTCAAAACAAAGCACAATGTGACAGGTTCAATAGAAGTACAAGCTGCATGCTAGAGAAGATGGAGGAGGCTGAGATTAATTCCATCTAGGAGATCATGAAACCCTCATGGAGGAGGTGACATTTAATCTGGAATTTCAAAGATGATTTCCTTTTCTTTAATTTTGCTCTGTGCATTGGTTTTTTTGTTATTTGAATAGGTAAATTTATTAGCTTAAGAAAGTTAAATATCTCCATTTTATATTAAAGCAACAGTAGCAACAATATGTGTGATGACTCCTTGGGGATATTATTATCTATAAGAGCCTAGGTTCATATTCAGTTCCTCCAATAGTCATTCAGAGTGTCTAATGGGAACAAGTCCAGAGAGAACCCAACAACCTACAATAAGAAACAGGAACTTCTCCCGTGCAAATGACAACACAATAATTAAGAAAAGAAATATTGCCCATTCTCCAATAATATACAACCATTGCCTCCTTGTGATCACGGTTCAGATCTTATTTATAATCCACTGAAATTGCTTCAAAAACATAGCAGGTATTAAAGTCAGAGATTGAGCTGCCTCATTCAGGTATTTTAACCAGCGGTCAGCATACTTTTTCTGTAAGGGCCCAGATAGCAAATATTTTCATTTCAGCTTTGCAGACCACATGGTCTCTGCTGCAGCCACTCAACTCAGCCATTACAGCGGCCATAGGCAAGGAGAAATAACGACCAACATGACAGAAATATGAGGCAATATAAGAGAATATTATGAAAAATTATATAGCAGCAAACTGAACAACCTAGAAGAAGTAGATAAATTCCTAGAAACATATAATCTTCCAAAACTGAATCAGGAAGAAATAGAAAATTTGAAAAGACTGATTACTAGCAATGAAATTCTATCAGCAATAATAAAAAATAAAAAAACACAAAAAACCTCCCAACAAACAAAAGTCCAGGACCAGATGGCTTCACAGGTGAATTCTACCAAACATTTAAAGAGTTAAAACCTATTCTTCTCAAAGTATTCCAAAAAATAAAAGAGGAAGAAAACCTTCCAAATTCATTCTTTGAGGCCAGCAGTACCCTGATACCAAAACCAAATAAAGACACTACCAAAAAAAAAAACCCTCCAAGTCTCCCTAAAACCAAGAAACTACAGGCCAATATTCCTGATGAACACAGATGCAAAAATCCTTAACAAAATATTAGCAAACCAAATCCAATGATACATTAAAAAGTTATTCACCACAATCAAGTGAGATTTATTCTAGGAATAAAAGTGTGGTTAATCTTTGCAAATCAATCAGTGTGATACATCACATTAATAAGAGAAAGGTTAAAAACCATATGATCATCTCAATAGATACAAAAAAACCCCACATTTGACAAAGTACAATATTGATTCATGATAAAAACTCTCAACACAGTGGGTTTAGAAGGAAACTACCTCAACATAATAAAGGCCATATACGAAAAACACACAGTCAACATCATACTCAATAGTAAAAAACTGAGAGCTTTTTCACTAAGATCAGAAACAAGATAAAGATACACTTTCTCACCACTTTTATTCAACATAGTACTGGAAGTACCAACTGTAGCAATCAGACAAGAAAAAGAAATAAAACGGCATCTAAAATGTTAAGAAAGTAATAAAATTTTCTGTAGTTGCAAATGACATGATACTATACATAGAAAACCCCAAGACTCCACCAAAAAACTAGTAGAACTAATAAATGAATTCAGTAAAGTTGCAGGATACAAAATTAATATACAGAAATCAGTTACCTTCCTATACACTAATAACGAAGTAGCAGAAAGAGAAATTTAAAAACAATCTCCTTATAATTGGACCAAAAAGAATAAAATACCTAGAAATAAACTTAACCTAGAGGGTGAAAGACGTGTACTCTGAAAACTATAAAACATTGATGAAAGAAATTGAAGATGACACAAACAAATGGAAAGATATCCCATGCTCATGGATTGGAAGAACAAAGATTGTTAAAATGTCCATACTTGACATAAAATGTCAAGCAATCTACAGATTTAATGCAATCCCTATCAAAATACCACAGCATTTTTCACAGAACTAGAACAAATAATACTAAAATTTGTATGGGACCATAAAAGACCACGAATAGCCAAAGCAATCTTGAGAAAGAACAAAACTAGAATTACCACAATTCCAGATTTCAGGATATACTACAAAGCTGTAGTAATCAAAAGAGTATGGTATTGGCACAAAAATAGACACATAGGTGAATGGAAAAGAATCAAGAGCCCAGAAACAAATTCACATTTATATGTTCATTTAATCTATGGCAAAGGAGACAAGAATATACAATGGGGAAAAGACAGTCTCATCAACAAAAGGTGCTGGGGAAACTGGACCACTTTCTTACACCAAACACAGAAATAAACTCAAAATAAATTAAAGACCTCAATGTGAAACCTGAAACCATAACATTCCTGGAAGAAAACATAGGTAATAATTTCTTTGACATCAAGCATAGAAACATATTTCTAGAAATATATTCTCAGGCAAGGGAAACAAAAACAAAAATAAGCTATTTGGCCTAGACACCAAAATAAAAAAGCTTTTGCATAGTCAAGGAAACCGTCAAGAAAACAAAAAGGCAACCTATTGAATGGGAGAAGATATTTGCAAATGATATATCTGATAAGGGGTTAATATTCAAAATATATAAAGAACTCATACAACTCAAAAAACAAATAATCTGATTAAAAATGGGCAGAGTCCTGAACAGATATGTTTCCAAAGAAGACATACAGATGGCCAACAGACATGTGAAAAGATGCTCAACTTTACTCATCATCAGGTAAATGTAAGTCAAAAATCACAATGAGATACCACCCCTACACTTGTCAGAATGGCTAGAATCAAAAAAGATAAGAAATAACAAATGTTGGCAAGGGTGTGGAGAAAAAGGAACCCGCATGCACCATTGGTGGAACGTAAATTGGTGCAGTCATTGTGGAAAACAGTATGGAGTTTCCTCAAAAAATTAAAAATAGAATTACCATATGATCCAGTAATTCCTCTACTGCTTATTTATGTGAAGAAAACAAAAACACTAATTCAAAAAGGTATATTTGCCC
The DNA here is from genome assembly GCF_037043125.1 of Eumetopias jubatus. NCBI lineage: Eukaryota > Metazoa > Chordata > Mammalia > Carnivora > Otariidae > Eumetopias > Eumetopias jubatus. The sequence goes on from NW_028274807.1 coordinate 65,264,743, forward strand.
CTATGTTTATAGAAGCATTATTTACAATACCCAACCTATAGAGGTAACCCAAGTGTCCACCCATAGATGAATGGGTAAAGAAGATGTAATACACACACACACACACACACACACAAGAATATTATTAAGCCATAAAAAAGTGAAATCTTGCCATTTACAACAGCATGGATGGATCTAGAGGATATAATGCTAAGTGAAATAAGTCAGAAAAAGACAAATACCATATGATTTCACTCATGTGGAATTTAAGAAACAAAACAAATAAACAAAGAAAAAAAGAGACAAACAAAATCAGACTCTTAAATACAGATAGCAAACTGGTAGTTGCCAGAGGGAGATTGATGGGGGGATGGGTAAAATAGCAAAGAGGATTAAGTGATTAAGTGATGAACTGAATAATGTATAGAATTGTTGAATCATTATATTGTATACCTGAAACTAATATAGCACTGTGTGTTAATTATACTTAAATAAAACAATAAAAATAAAAATAATAAAAAAGATCTAAGTGGTGAGTGTGGCTATGTTCTAATAACTTTATTTACAAAAATAGTGAACTGGATTTGGTCCATGGGCTATAGTTTGTCAACCCCTGCTTTCAACCATCATTTTAACATGACCCTCTCTCAACCCTGCTACTTTCCCACTTCTGTAACATGAAGAGCAGTTGAAGTATTCATTAAGAGCACAGCCCTCCTTTCCAACCCCCATTTGTATTTTTTATCAATAATTTCCTTTTCATATTTTAAACTCAAAACATTCTATACCTGCTTTCTAAATGTTCACCACCACTTTTACTCTACCTCTGGCTAGGCATATCTTAATAATTATGTGGATTAATCTTCTTATCCTTAACAACAACTGTGGCTAACCTGCTCTGGAAACAATTTCCGGAGCTCTATCCTGAAGAGTGGCATAGACTGCTAGTTGTTAACCTCAATATTTATTCTTTTCTCTTGTTAATAATATAACTCCCAATATTTATCAAGGTATATAGCCACTCAGAGTATAGATATTTCTAGGTCTCCTTGTAGCTGAGATGACCAGGTGATTAAGTTCTAGCTAATGTGAAATAAAAAGAAATATTGTGCAGCATCTTCCAGGAAACCATCTGAAAAGGCACCTGATGAGGGTCTTCTCTCCTTTATCTTCATCCCTTTCTCCATCATTCTATCTGAAAAAAATGATGTGATGACTGAACTCTAGCTACTCTCTTGGACCTTGAAGGCAAAGCCTTTGTTATAAGGATGTCAAAACAGTGAGCTGGAAGGAAAATTAATACCTGAGGATTGTGGATTCTCATAGTAGCCTGGGTCACCTTGCTTTTACCAGATAGAGAAATAAAATTCTACCTTAAGTCACTGTTAGTTACAACCATACCTAATCCTAAAGAATACATTCAGATGTTCAAATTTTAAATAAGAAAAAAAATTGAAACAAAGATGGAGATTCATTGTAATTTTTAAAATGACTATTTGAAAAAAACAATGATCTTTTTAATATTTAAATAATTGAATATTCATGATTATTAAATGTGGCAGAAGAGAGCACAGGTGTCTATTTGAATTTATTGAAGTTTGTACTATAGCTTGTAGACTTTCATTGCTTCTTATGAATTGAAATAACAAATAGAGGCAACGGGAAACATTTACTAACACATTAAGCAATCCTGGGATATGGAGCCTGCCTGGTTCTCTCAGCAACAATTGTTAAAGCAACAGGGCAAAGGTTATGCTACATAACCAGGTTACACTGACATCATCAGGGTGCTTGAAGAGAGCAGTACCTCTAGGAAAAACCCTGTGGGTATATATATGGTCATCCATTGCCTACTTGCACTCCAGGCTTGCAATCTACAGCAATGCCTGCTCTCTCCTCACAAGCCTGTACTCTAAGGCCAGCTTTCTATAGATGATAGGATACATGATAAGGACCAGGGGGTCCCCATAGGTATACGCCTATACTCTCAATTCTTTGGAGAAGTTTGTCCTTTGGACACCAGTCATACTGCCTGAATTCTCACACTATTGTAGGAATTACCTGTGAGGGAAAACCCTGTAGTGCAGACCTGTTCTGCCTGATGCTCCAGAACAGGGCAGAATAATTTCTCTTCTTTGCATTTAGTGTGGGTTATCCCTACCATGTTGATGTGTAAGACATAGGACAGAGGCAAAAAGATTACATACTGCTCCTTTTTTTCTCCATCGGTAGCTAATTGAGCAACCTGGAAACAAAGATTACTCCTTTCCTGTTGCACTTTACTTAAGAAAGTGAAAAGTGATAAACTACTATTCTTTACTTTCATTCCTCAGAAATGCTCTGAGGCAGTGACCGCAAAGTTCCTGAAAAATTTGTCTTTCAGGGACCCAAGATATCCCACCCCATGGCTTCTCTTTCCAGTGTTACCTCCTCAAACTCTACACTTCCACCTTCTCCTACTAAGGTGGGGAAGTGCTGTTGCTCCTCATCCTGGTAATAGTCCAGAGCCACAGTTTCTTCATGCCTAATGTTTGACGCCCCAATCCTGATAACAATTTCAGGTTAAGTTCTTTTGATTATAAGGAACAGAGACAAATGAGGAGGAGGGGTGGATATTCTGAGGATATACTTGGACTATAACTGAGCCTGGAAATCTGGTGGGAGCCAAAGCTGTCCTGGAGACTGGCTCCTTTCTCCAATTCTCCGAGAAACATATGGCTTCTCTAAGTAATACTGTCTCTGCTACTTTCCTTTTGATCTTCCGATTGGCTTTTTCTTCCTTCATTTACTAAATATTTGTTGATTCCTTACCATGTGCTGGTTAATTCTCTCAGCACCAGGAGTGCAGCAATGAACAAAACAGAAAAAATCATGGGGTTTAATCTTGAATTAGAAGAAACAGACACTAAACAAATGATAAATGTGTAATGTCAAGTAGCAGTAAATGCTGTGAAGAAAAATAAACCAGGGTAAAAAGAGTAGAAGGGTCCTATTTTAGATAGAATGGTCAGAGAAAGCCTCTCTGAGGAAGTAACATATGAGTACTGATCTGAGTGAACTGAGAGAGGGAGCCATGAGGGAAGGGTGTTTGTGCAGAGGAAAAAGCATGTGCAAAGACCGTAAGACAAGAATATGCTGTCATGGTAGAGGATCAACACGGAAATCGGCTGTGGCTGAAATGCTGAAAGCAGGGGAAAGGTTCATAGACAATAGAAGTCAGAAAAGTATCCAGGGACCAGATTATGCAGGTAAGGTATGGTAAAAACATGATCTGATTTACAATTTAAAAGTATGATTCTGGCTGTCATGTGGAGTCTAGCATGTATGGGGGCAGGAGTGAAAGCAGAGAAGCCAGTCAGGAGGCTAGCACGGTAATTCAGAAGAACGGTGAGGACAGCTTGGACTACCATGCTACCGCCAAGGAGGCAGGAAGTGGACGGACTGGAATGATTTTTGAAGAATTTGTTTGTGCATTGAATATTGAATATGAGGGAGAATAAAAGAAATCAAAGAGAACTTAAAATTCTTTTTGGCCTGAGAAACTGTATGGTGTCATTTTCTGAGAAGGAAAACATTTGAGGAAGAGTAGGTTTAAGTGGGGGATGTCAAGATTTTGATTATAGTATTTTTTTCTTATAATGATGTGTTTATTTTAATTTCTGAAAACATTTGTTAATTCTTGGTAACATTCCTTTTTTAAAAATTTATTTAAACTAAGAAAAACAAAACAATTCACCCATTTCTCCTACCTCTACCCCCTGCCTCTGGCAACCACCAATCAGTTCTCTGTATCTATGAACTTGGAGATACACACACACCTATATTTAGATTCCACCTGTAAGAGAGGTCATATGGTATTTGTCTTTCTCTGTCTGACCTATTCACTTAGCATAATGCCCTCGAGGACCTTCCATTTTGTCACAAGTAACAAGATTTCATTCTTTTTGATGGCCGAATAATATTCCTGTGTGTGTGTGTGTGTGTGTGTGTGTGTGTGTGTGTGTGTGTGTGTGTAGCCACAATTTCTTTATCCATTCATCCATTGATAGACAAAGGTTGTTTCCAAATCTTTGCTATTGTAATGCTGCAACAAACATGGGGACCCATATATATTTTCAAGTTAGTGGTTTTGTTTTCTTTAAGTAAATACCCAGAAGTGGAATTGCTGGAACGTATGATAGTTCTGTTTTTTAACTTTTGAGGAACTTCCATTCTGTTTTCCATAATGGCTGTACCAATCTGCATTCTCACCAACAGCACACAAGTGTTCTCTTTTTTCCACATCCTCATTAATACTTGTTTTTTTCTAGTTTTTTTGATAATAGACATTCTAACAGGTATGAGATGATATCTCATTGTGGTTTTGATTTGCATTTCCCTGATGGTTAATGAGGTAGAGCATCTTTTTATGTACCTGTTGGCCATCTGTATGTCTTCTTTGGAACAATGTCTATTCAGACATTCTTTCCATTTTTAATTGGATTTTGTTGTTGCTGTTTTGCTATTGAATTACAGGAATTCTTTATATATTTTGGATATTAGCCTCTTATTAGGTATATGAATTCTAGATATTTTGTCCTATTCAGTAGGTTGCCTTTTCATCATGTTGATGGTTTCTTTTGCTGTGGAGAAGCCTTTTAATTTGAGGTAGCCCCACTTGTCTGTTTTTGCTTTTGTTGCTTTTACTTTTGGTGACAGATTAAAAAAAAAAAGAAAAAAAAAACCATTGCTAAGATTCATGCCCAGGTGCTTACTGCCTATGTTTTCTTCTGGGAGTTTTATGGTTTCAGGTCTTATGTTCAAGTCTTTAATCCATTTTCAATTAATTTTTGTGTATGATGTAAGATAGTTGCCCATGGCTTTTGCATATGGCTTTTGCATATGGCTAATTTTCTCAGCACCATTTATTAAAGAGACTCCTTTCCCCATTATATGTTCTTGTCTTTTTAGTTGAAGATTAATTGACCATATATGTATGGTTTTATTTCTGGGCTCTCTATTCTGTTCCACTGATCTATGTGTCTGTTTTTATGCCAATACCACACTGCTTAATTCCTGTGGCTTTAAAATATAGTTTGAAATCAGAAAACATGATGCCTCCAACTTTGTTCTTTTTTCTCAGGATTACTTTGGCAATTAGTCTCTTATGGTTCCATACAAATTGTAGGACCATTTGTTCTAGTTTCATGGAAAATATCATTAGAATTTTTTAAATTAGAAATCTTTTTTTTAGAGATTTTATTTATTTATTTATTAAAAGAGAGAGAGAGTACAAGCTGGGGGAGGAGCAGAGGGAGAGGTGGAGGGAGAGAGAAAGAATTTCAAGGAGACTCCACACTAAGTGTGGAGCTCAGGGCAGGGCTTCATCTCACAACCCTGAGATTATGACCTGAGCCGAAACCAAGAGTTGGATGTTTAACTGAATGAGCCACCCAGGGGCCCCTACCATTAGAATTTTGATGGGGATTGCATTGAATCTGTATATTGATTTGGGTAATATGGACATTTTAACAATATTAATTCTTTTAATCCATGACTGTAGAATATCTTTCCATTTATTTGTGTCTTCAACTTTTTTCACTATGTCTTATGGTTTTCAATGTACAGGTCTCTCACCTCTTTGGTTAAATCTATTTCTAGGTGTTTTTACTCTTTTTAATGCAATTGTAAATGAGACTGTTTTCTTCATTTCTCTTTCTGATGGTCCATTATTAATATATATATAAATACAACAGATTTTTATGTATGGATTTGTATCCTGCAACTTTACTGAATCCCTTTATTAGTTCTAACAGTTTTCTTCTGATTGAGTCTTTACAGTTTTCTATATATAATACCATGTTGTCTGCAAATAGTAATGATTTTACTTCTCCACTAATTGCTGTGGCTACGTTTCAAATATTATGTTGAATAAAGGTGGCTTGTGTGGGCATCCTTATCTTATTCCTGATCTTAGAGTAAAGGCTTTTAGGTTTTCACCATTAAGTATGATGTTATCTGTGGGCTTGTCATATACTAGCCTTTATTATGTTGAGGTACACTCCCTCTACACCCCTCTATTAAGAGTTTTATCATAAATGTATGTTGATTTTTGTTAAATGTTTTTCTACATCTATTAAGATGATCATATGGCTTTTATCCTTCATTTTGTTAATATGATGTATCACATTAACTGATTTTGTGGATGTTGACCCGTCCTTGCTTCACTGGAATAAGTCTCACTTTATCATGGTGTATGATCTTTTTAATATATTGTTGAATTTGATTTCCTACTATTTTGTTGAGGATTTTTCGATCTATGTTCTTTAGGGCTATTGGCCTGTAATTTTCTTTTCTTGTGCAATCCCTGTCTGTTTTTGGTATCAACCCGGGTTAATGCTAGTATTATAAAATGAATTGGGGAACTTTCCCTCCTCTTCTTTTTTTTGGAAGAGTTTGAGAAGGATTGGTACTAATTCTAATTTGAAAGTTTAGTATAATTTACCAGTGAAGTCATCTGGTCCTAGACTTTTGTTTGTTAGGAGGTTTTTAATTATTATTATTACTGATTTGAACTCCCTAATAGTAATCAGTCTGTTCATATTTTCTATTTTATCACGATTCAGTCTTGGTAGGCTGTATGTTTCTAGGAATTTATTGACTTCTTCTAAGTTGTCCAAATTATTGGCATAAAATTATTTATATAGTTCCTTTTGATCCTTCATTATCAGTTGTAACATTTCTGATTTTATTTATTTGCGTCCTGTCTCTTTTTTTCTTTTGATGAGTCTAGCTAAAATTTTGTCAATTTTGTTTATTTTTTCAAAGAACCAGCTCTTGGTTTCATTGATCTTTTCTTTATCTTTTTAGTCTCTATTTTATTTATTTCTTTTTATTTTTTTAAAAAATTTATTTATTTATTTTTTAGAGAGCAAGAGAGCACAAGCAGGAGGGGAAGAAGGTGAGAGAGAGAATCCCAAGCAGACTCCCCCTGAGATCACAACCCCAACTGAAACCAATAGTCAAAAACTTAACCAACTGTGCCATCTAGGCACCCCTATTTCATTTATTTTTGCTCTAATCTTTGTTATTTCCTTCCTTCTACTACCTTTGAGCTTTGTTCATCTTTTTCTAGTTCCTTGAGAATTATTTCTGTAGTATTTAAAGATAGTAAATTGAGCACGTCAATTGAGACACTTGTGGCACAGCAGCAAATACAATTTGGAGTTAAAGAAGTGAAAAATTTTATGATCCCTAGCAAGTTTAGTAAAAAAAAATTTTTTTAAATAACCATATAATTACAACAGAAAATATTTGACTAGCACTTACTAGCACTAAGTACTAGTCATGAGCAGAGGACTCATGAATGCTAAACCCTGTTAGCTCCTCACTCCTAAGCACTATTCTAAGTCCTTTACATTCTATTAAATTAATCCTCAAAATAATCAAGGAAAAAGGCATAAATAGGTTTTTGACTTGTCCTGGATCACATAGCAAATGGCTAGAGCTACTATGGAAAACTGTGTAGTTGGTTCCAGAACTCATGCTACTACCATTATGCTCTCCTACCTCATGTGATCTTGTCCTTTAGTTTATTAATATGGTGTATCACATTCATTGATTTTCATATGTCAAACTACCCATGCATTCCTGGGATGAATCCCAGTTGGTTGTGATGTATACTTCTATTTTCTGGTGTTCTGTTGAGGAGATTTTTGTCTGTATTGACAAGGGATATTAGTCTGTAGCTTTTTTTTCCCCCTTGGGATTTGTTTGTTTCATTTTGCTATTAGGATACTATTGTCCTTATAGAATCAGTTAGGAAATGTTTCCCCCCTTTTCCTTTTTGGAAGAATTTGTGAAATATTGAAAAGCTGGGCTTTTTGGGGAGGAAGCTTTTCAACTAATAATTCAGCTCTTGTTATAGGCGCATTCTCAAGTCATTTTGGTAGTTTGTGTCCTTCTAGGAATTTGTCCATTCTTATCTACATTATGTATTTTTGTGGCATACAGTTGTTCATAGTATTTCTGTGTAACCCTTTTTATTTCTGTGAGATCATTGATAATGCCCTCTTTTATTCTTGATTTTAGTAATTTGGATATTTCCTCTTTTTCTTTTCTTGGTCAGTCTGATTTGTCAATTGGTGAATTTTTCAAAGAATCAATTTTTTATTTTCTTGACTTTTTATATTTTTATTTTTTCTATTTCATTTATTTCTTCTATAATATTTCTTTTCTTTTTTTTAAATTTACTTATTTGAGAGAGAGAATGAGAGAGAGAGAGAGCATGAGAGGGGAGAGGGTCAGAGGGAGAAGCAGACTCCCTGCTGAGCAGGGAGCCCGATGCGGGACTCGATCCTGGGACTCCAGGATCATGACCTGAGCCGAAGGCAGTCGCTTAACCAACTGAGCCACCCAGGTGCCCTATCTTCTATAATATTTATTATTTTCTTCTTTCTGGTTGCTTTAGGTAGAGTTTTTCTCATTTCATCAGGTAGAAGGTTAGATTACTGATTTATGATTTTTTAAAACTTTTTTCCCCCAGCTCTATTGATGTATAATTGGGAAATACAATTGTATGATATTTAAAGTACACAACATGATGATTTGATATATGTATAAATTGTGAAAGAATTCCTACAATCAAATTAATTAACACATCCATCAGTTTATTTATTTATTTATTTGGTCTTTTCATTTTTAATTTTTTTTAGATTTAGATTCAAGTATAATTAACATACAATGTTATATTAGTTTCAGGTGTACAATATAATGATTTTTAACAATTCTATACATTCCTCAGTGCTCATCACAATAACTATACTCTTAATTCCCCTCACCTATTTTACTCTCCCCCCCACCACCTCCCTTTTGGCAACCACCCATTTGTTATTTGTATTTAAGAGTGGTTTTTTGCTTGTCTCTTTTTTTCTGTTTGTTTTGTTTCTTAAATTCCACATATTAATGAAATCATTTGGTATTTTTCTTTCTGTGACTGACTTATTTCATTTAGCATTATACTCTCTAGGTCCATCCATGTTGTTGCAAATGGTACTATTTCATTTTTTATAGCTGTGTAATATTCCATTGTGTATATATACTGTATCTTTTTTATCTATTCACCTATTGATGGGCGCTTCGTTTGCTTCCATAACTTGGCTTTTGTAAATAACACTGCAATAAATATAGGGGTGCATGTGTGTTTTTGAATTAGTGTTTTCATTTTCTTTGTGTAAATACCCAGTACTGGAATTACTGGATTGTATGGTAATTCTATTTTTAATTTTTTGAGGAAACTGCATACTGTTATCTACAGTGGATGCACCAATTTGCATTCCCACCAACCCAGTACACAAGGGTTCATTTTTCTCTACATCCTTGCCAACACTTGTTTCTTGTGTTTTTTATTTTAGCCATTCTGATAAGTGTAAGGTGATATCTCATTGTGGTTTTTATTTGCATTTCCCTGATGTTTAGTGATGTTGAGCATCCTTTTCATATGTCTGTTGGCCATCTGTATGTCTTTTTTTGGAAAAATGTCATTCAGATTTTCTGCTCGTTTTTCAATTGGATTATTTGGGGGTTTTTTTTTTTGGTGTTGAATTGTATAAATTCTTTACATATTTTGGATATTAACCCTCTATTGGATATATCATTTGCAAATGTCTTCTCCCATTCAGTAGGTTGCCTTTTTGTCTTTTTGATGGTTTTCTTCACTGTGCAAAAGCTTTTTATTTGGGGGGTAGTCCTAATAGTTTAATTTGATTTTGTTTTCCTTGCCAAAGAAGACATATCTAGAAAAAATGTTTCTATAGATGATGTCAAAGAAATTACTGTCTTTGTTTTCTTCTAGGGACTTTCTGATTTCAGTTCTCACATTTAAGTCTTTAATCCATTTTGAGTTTATTTTTTTTGTATGGTGTAAGAAAGTGGTCCAATTTCATTCTTTTGCATGTAGTTGTCCAGTTTTCTCAATGCCATTTGTTGAAAAGACTAATCTTTTTCCCATTGTGGATTCTTGCCTCCTTTGTCATAGATTAATTGACCATATAAGCATGGGTTTATTTCTGGACTCTCTCTATTCTGTTCCATTGATCTTTGTGTCTATTTTTGTGCCAGTACTATACTGCTTTGATTACTACATCTTTGTAGCATATCTGAAAATTTTGGATTGTGATATCTCTAGTTTTGCTGTTCTTTTTCAAGATTGCTTTAGCTATTTGAGGATCTTCTGTGGTTCCACACAAATTTTAGGATTATTTGTACTAGTACTGTGAAAAATGTAATTGATATTTTGATAAGGAGTGTATTGAATCTGGAGATCATTTTGTGTAGAATGGATATTTAACAATATTTATTCTTCCAATCCATGAACACAGAATATCTTTCCATTTGTTTGTGTAATTTTCAATTTCATCAGTGTTTTATAGTTTTTGGAGTGCAAGTCTTTCACTCCTTTGGTTAAGTTTATTCCTAGGTATTTTATTATTTTTGGTGCAATTGTAAATGGGATTGTGTTTTTAATCTCTTGCTGTTACTTCATTATTAGTGTATAGAAAGACAACTGTCTTCTGTATATTAATTTTGTATTCTGTAACCTTACTGAATTCATTTATCAGATCTAATATTTTTTTGGTAGACTCTTTAGGGTTTTCTCTATATAGTATTATGCCCTCTGGGACACCTAAAATGCATATATTGGTCTCCTTGATGTCCCATAAGTCCCTTAATGTCTATTCACTCTTTTTCATTCTTTTTTGCTTTGGTCTTCTGATTGAATAACGTCCACTGTCCTGTCTTCGAATTCACTAATTCTTTCTTCTACCTGATCTGGTCTTTTGTTGAACCCCTCTATTTAATTTTTCAGTTCAATTATTATATTCTTCAGTTCTATGATTTCTGTTTGATACTTTTAAATATTTTCTGTTTGTTGAAATTCTCATTTCTTTTCCTGACCTCAGTAAGCATCTTCATCATCAATATTTTTAGCTCTTGATCATGTAAACCACTTATCTCCATTACATTAAGGTTGGTTTTTAGAGATTTATCTTATTATTTTATTTGGACATATTCCTCTGTTTCTTCATTTTTCTTGATACTCTGTGTTGTTTTTTGCCCATTAAATAAAAAGGCCACCTTTCCTACCCTTGATAGATTGTTCTCATGTAAGAGATGAAACTCATCAATCAGCCCAGCCCAAATTCCCGATTGCCTATCAAACCCTTGTCCATTGCTATTTTTGTTCTTTGACTCCTAGCAGGTGAAGTTGCACCGAGACCTGTCAGTGTTCTGATGGCATGGGAAATGCCCATATATATGCATGCCTGTTCAGGTTCCCAGAAGACTACTTATTCCTTGCCCCTCCACCACCCCCCCTTCCCAACTACATGATGTAGACTAATTGGAAGCTTGACCTTCAGGCAGTGACTTGGAAAATCAGGATATTTGATATGTAATCTAGCCCCTATGAGGGAGAAACCAGGAGCAGGTTTTTGTTTTTTTTGATATTTACTCTCTACTGAACCAGAGGAATAGTTGCTGGGAGTGTCTATGAGCCTAAGTAGAACCACCTCTTTGTTTTGTATAATTCTGAGGGACTCATGAATGTTGAACCCTTTTAGCTCCTAGAGCTAGGTGATTTGGAAGTCAGTCCTTTGGGTGGCAGCCATAAAATTTGGGGTTCGAGATGTGTAAACAAGCTTCTTCCAGGGAGAAGCTGGGGACTTGGTTTTACTGTTGGAGTGAGACAGGGTAGGCAGTGGGGAACATGTCTACTTAGGCTTCAGGAAGGATTCTAATTAGCTTTCACATGCAGGCTGATTAGAAACCAGAATTTCCAGCAGAATCTGGTAAAATATGGAGTCAAAAGCCTTCCAGGGATAAACTGGGAGATAGGCATTTTTGCCTGTTCCCTCTGTGCTGAGCCTGGTGGTGTGTGAGGGCATAGTGCCTGTGGATCCATTTGAAAATTACTTTTTTGTTTGTTTGTTTAATTTGGTCCTGTGGGACTTGTGAATACTACACTCCATTGGTTTATCAGAGAGAGCTAGGTGATTTGAAGGCCCAACCCTTGGGGGGGGCAGATGCAAAAGTTGGGATGCTTGGTATGTGGACAAACTCCTTTCAGGGAGAAGCTGGAGACTTGTTCCATTGTTGGAATGAGCCAGAGGTAGAATGTAGGGTAATCACCAACTCTTTTGGGCTCCCAGGACAATTCAAGTCATCACTTATGCAGGCTGATTGGAAGCCAGACCCTCAGGCAGCAGCTAGGTAAGTATGCAGTAATCCTCTTCTAAGGAGAAACACAGATGGCATTTTTGCTTGTTCTCTCTACACTGAGCCTGAGTATATAAGCCACAGGAGAGCTCATATGCCTGTTTAAAAACTACTTCTTGGGGCACCTGGGTGGCTCAGGTGTTGAGCGTCTGCCTTCGGCTTGGGTCATGATCCCGGGGTCCTGGGATCGAGCCCCGCATTGGGCTCTCTGCTCAGCGGGAAGCCTGCTTCTCCCTCTCCCACTTCCCCTGCTTGTGTTCCCTCTCTCGCTGTCTCTCTCTCAAATAAATAAGTAAAATCTTTAAAAAAAAAAACCTGCTTCTTTACTTGCTATTATCTATCCTGTGGGACTCTGAATGCAAATCCCATTGGTTATCAGAGCTAGGTAATTTGGGGGTCTGTACTTCAGTTGGCAGCCATAAAAGTTGGGGTGCCAGATGTGTGGATTAACTCCTTTCCAGCTGATGCTGGTTTTCACTGTTGGAATGAGCCAGAGAGAGAAGGTGGGGGAAGAGCCTACTGGCTCTTTCACGCTTTGGGGAGGATTCTGTCAGCACCTAGATGTGGGCTTATTAGAAGCTTATTATTTCTCAGGTAGCAGCTGGTAAATTATGCAGTCAAATCTCTTCCAGGGGAAAACTGGGAAATGGGTATTTTTGCCTGCTCCTTCTGTGCTGAGCCTGAGAGGATAGCTCATGCACCTGTTTACTAACTGCTTATTTGTTTGCTATTGTCCTGTTAGACTTGTGAATGCAAACCTCGTTGGCTCCCAGGTGATTTGGGCCCCATCCCTTGTGGGGGCAGACTTAAAAGTTAGGGCATGATATGTGTGGTCCAACCCTTCACTCCTCAGGAAGACACTGAGAGTTGGAGGTTCCCTTATGGTTATAAGGCATTATGCCAATTTATGACAAGAGTGTGTCTCAGCATTTCCTACCCATATTGATGTGTGTATTTTCTCAGTCACTTAATGTGTAGGAATTATTCATCTAGCTTCTCAATTTTTCTTAGAATTGATCCTTATGTAGTTGTCTATTTGGTGCATCCATGGGAGGAAGGAAATTCAAGAGCCTCCTATGTTACCATCTGGGTGATGTTACTCCTATCTTTTTTAACATACACACTTACAGCTATAAATTTTGCTCCATATACTCCTTTAGCTGCATCCCATAAGTCTTAGTATATTTTATTTTCATTTTCATTTATCTCCAAGTACCTATAATATACATTGTGATTTCTCCTTTGATTCAGAGGTTATTTATGAGCATGTTATTTAATTTCTGCACCTTTATCAATGGAACAGAATAGAAAACCCAAAAATTAACCCACAACTATATGGTCAACTAACCTTTGACAAAGCAGGAAAGAATATCCACTGGAAAAAAGACAGTCTTTTCAACAAATGGTGTTGGGAAAACTGGACAGCAACATGCAGAAGAATGAAACTGGACCATTTTTTACACCATACACAAAAATAAATTCAAAAGGGATGAAAGACATAAATGTGAGACAGGAAACCATCAAAATCCTAGAGGAGAACACAAGCAGCAACCTCTTCGACCTTGGCTATAGCAACTTCTTATTAGACATGTCTCCAGAGGCAAGGGAAATAAAAACAAGAATGAACCATGGGACTTCATCAAGATAAAACCTTCTGCCCAGCAAAGGAAATAACAAAACTAAAAGGCAGCCTATGGAATGGGACAAGATATTTGCAAATGACATATCTGATAAAGGTTTAGTATTCAAAATCTATAAAGAACTTAAAAATAGAACTACCTATGATCCAGCAATTGCACTACTAAGTATTTACCCAAAGGATACAAAAATACAGATTCAGTGGGGTGTATGCACCCAGATGTTTATAGTAGCATTGTCAACAATAGCCAGATTATGGAAAGAGCCCAAATGTCCATTGACTGATGAATGGATAAAGAAGATGTGATATATGTATATATACACATACACACAGTGGAATATTACTCAGTCATAAAAATAATGAAATCTTGCCACTTGCAATGACATGGATGGAACTAGAATGTATTACATTAAGTAAAGTAAGTCAGAGAAAGACAAATACCATATGATTTCACTCATATGTGGAATTTAAGAAATAAAGTTGATGAACATGTGGGAAGGGGGATAAAAGAGAGATGGAAACAAACCACAAGTGACTCTTAACCATAGAGAACAAACTGAGGGTTGATGTAGGGAGGTCTATGTGGGATAGGCTAAATGGGTGATGGATAGTCAGGAGGGCATTTGTTATGATGAGCACTGGGTGTTATATGTAAGTGATGAATCAGTAATTCTACCTCTGAAACCACATTACACTACATGTTAACTAACTAGAATTTAAATAAAAATTTGAAAAAAAATTTCCGCACATTTATGAATTTATTGAATTTTTTTGTTGTTGATATCTAATTTCATTTCACTGTAACTAGAGAGCATAGTTTGTGTGTTAATAATTTTTTAAAAATGTATTGAGGCTCTTTTATGATAAAACATATGGTCTATCCTAGAGAATGTTTTATGTGCACTTGCAATAAATGTGTATTCTACTGTTGTTGGGTGGAGTGTTATATAAATGTCTGTTAGATCTAGTTGGTTTATGGTGTTGTTCAAGCCTTTATTTCCTTGTTGAACTTCAGCTTAGGTGCTCTACTCAGTACTGAAAGTGGGATATTGAAGTCTCCAACTATTATTGTTGAATTGTCTATTTTCCCCTTCAATTCTGTTTTTGTTGCATGTATTTTGGGGCTCTATTGTTAGATGCATTTATTTTTATAATTATTATATCTTCTCAATGGATTGACCTTCTATCATATAAAATATTTTTCTTTGAAACAAAACAAACAAAGCAAAAAAAGAGGCAAACCATTAAACGGAGTCTTAACTATAGAGAACAAACAGATGGTTACCAGAGGGGAGGTGGATGGGGAGATGGGTGAAACAGGTAGAGGATTAAGAGTACACTTATCTTGATGAGCACTGAATAATATACAAAACTGTTGAATTGTATATTGTACACCTGAAACTAATATAACACTGTATGTTAATCACACTGGAATTAAAGTTAAAAAAATAAAAATATTTTTCTCTGTATCTAGTATAAGTTTTTATTTTAAGATCAAAATAGTCTAATAATGTTATAACCACTTCAGCTCTCTTTTGGTTATAGTTTGCATGGTATATCATTTTACTCCTTATATTTTAAATAAATTTTTGTCTTTGAATCTGAAATGTGTCTCTTTTGGACAGCATATAGTTGGTTTGCATTTTTTTTAAATCCAATCTGTCAATCTCTGCCTTTTGATTGAAATGTATTACTGATAATGTAGGATTTATGTCAGGCATTTTATTATTGTTTTCTATGTCTCATGTATTTTTTATTTCTCCATCCCTCCACTACTGCCTTTTTTGTGTTAAATATTTTTTTGGTATAAAATTTAAATTCTTTTCTCATTTATTTTACCGTATTTTTAATTTTCTTAATGGTTACCCTGGGCATTATTATTAAAATCTTAATTTATAATAATCTAGCTCAGATTAATACTAATTTAATTTCAGTAATATATAAAAAAACTTGTTCCTTTATAGCTCTGTTCCCTCTTCTGTCTTTTTTTCTCTTATTGTCATACAACTTCTATCTTTATTCATTATAAGCTTGTCAATGCAGTTTTATAATTATTGCTTTATGCAGTTGTCTTTCAAGTCAGATAGGAGAAGAAGAGAGTTAAAGTTTAAAAATACATTTTTCGTATTTACCTAATAATTAACTTTACTGGTTCTCTTTATTTTTCCATGTGGATTTGAGTTATTGTCTAGTATTCTTTTATTTTAACCCAAAGCTCTCCCTTTAGTATTTCTTTTTATTTTAAATTTTATTTTGTTATGTTAATCACCATACATTACATCATTAGTTTTTGATGTAGTGTTCCATGATTCATTGTTTGCATATAACAGCCAGTGCTCCATTCAGTACATGCCCTCTTTAATACCCATCATCAGGCTAACCCATCCCCCCACCCCCCTCCCCTCTAGAACCCTCAGTTTGTTTCTCATAGTCCATAGTCTCTCATGGTTCATCTCCCCCTCCGATTTCCCCCCTTCATTTTTCCCTTCCTACTATCTTCTTCTTTTTTTTTTTTTTAACATATAATGTATTATTTGTTTCAGAGGTACAGGTCTGTGTTTCAACAGTCTTACACAATTCAGTGTTCACCATAGCACATACCCTCCCCACACTTTAGTATTTCTTATAAGGCAGATCTGTTAGTGATACATTCTCTGAGTTTTTGTTTATCTGGGAATGTCTTAATTTCTGTTTTTAAAAGAAAAGCTGGATATAGAATTCTTTTGATTCGTTTTCTTTTAGCACTTTTAATACATCATCTCACTGTTTTCTGTCCTCCATGGTTTCTGATAAGAAGGAATTCTTAATATCAGGAAACAAACTGAGGGTTGCTAGAGTGGTGGGGGATGGGAGGGATGGGGTGGCTGGGTGATAGACACTGGGGAGGGTATGTGTTATGGTGAATACTGTGAATTGTGTAAGACTGTTGAATACAGACCTGTACCTCTGAAACAAATGATACATTATATGTTTTAAAAAAGAAGATAGTAGGAAAGGTAAAATGCAGGGGTAGAAATCAGAGGGGGAGATGAACCATGAGAGACTATGGACTCTGAGAAACAAACTGAGGGTTCTAGAGGGGAGGGAGGTGGGGGGATGGGTTAGCCTGGTGATGGGTATTAAAGAGGGCATGTACGAATGGAGCACTGGCTGTTATATGCAAACAATGAATCATGGAACACTACATCAAAAACTAATGATGTAATGTATGGTGATTAACATAACATAATAAAAAAATTAAAAAAAAGAAATCAGATATTAATCTTATTGTGGCCTTCATGTACATAGGAGTTGCTTATCTTACTGATTTCAAGATTCTTTGTCTTTGGCTTCCACCAGTTTGATTATGATGTATTTTAGTGTAGAATTCTTGAGTTTCTCCTTCTTGGGTTTTTTGAGTTTCTTGGATGTGTTGATCAATGTTTTTCACCAAATCTGGGAAGTTTCCACCATTATTTCTTCAATTATTCTTTCTGCCCTTTTGTCTATCTTCCTCCTCCTGGGACTCCAGTTATACATATGTTGACATGTTTGATGATATCCCACAGGTTTCTAACACTCTGTTTATTTATTTCATGCTGTTTTCTTCCTGGTCTGTAAGCTGGATGATATCAATCGACCTACCTTCAATTTATTGATTTGTTTTTTCTGCCATGTCAAATATGCTGTTGAGCCACAGTAGTACATTTTCCATTTTAGTTATTGTACTTTTCAACTCTATAATCTATATTTGCTTTTAAAAACTATGATTTCTATCTCTTGATATTCTCTATTTGGTAAGACATTGTTCTGATATTTTCCTTTAGTTCTTTAGACAAAGTTTCCTTTAGATATTTGAACATATTTATAACAGCTGGTACACAGTCTTTGTTTAGAAAGTCCAATGTCTGGGCTTCTTCAGAGACAATTTCTACTGACTTTTTTCTTGTCTCTTTGCATGTATCTCACTTTTTGTTGGTAACTAGGTGTTTTAAATAATATAAAGTGGCAACTCTGGACATTAGATTGCCCCGCCTTTCTTAGGGTTTGATGTTTTTGCCCTTATTGCTATTGTTGCTGTTTGTGAACTAATTCTGTAAATTCTGTATTCTTTGTCATGTTCCAATCACTGAAGTCTCTCCTTGGATAACTTAGTGGTCAGCTAATGATTGCACAGTGATTTTCTTAAATGCTTTGAACCAGTATGTCTCCTAGCCTTTGCTGATAGGCTTTGTATGCATATTGGGGCACACCTTCAACTCACTGGCAATTTACAATTCTGCCTTATCCTTCACTGCCTGCTCATGTAGAGTCTCAATGTCAGCCAGAGTCAAGAGATTAGGACCTTCTCAAATGTTTCATGGGCATGCACACATAGTTGCACATGTATGTAGCTGTCTAGATTTCTAGGAATATGCTGGAGCTTTCTCACAGAGCCTTATGGATATTTCATTCTCCAGCTTTCTCTCTTTTTCTTCTTCTTTTTTTTTTAAGTTTTTTTGGCCAGCCTCTTATTTGTCCCAACAGTTATCTTCAGTTGTGACGTTAAGCAATTTCCACTAATTGTTTTTGACAAATGCTCCTGGGGAAAGGTTGTATACACTGAATAAGTTTGAGACAGATCAAATAAAAGACTGTGAGTTGAGATTCCCAGAGAGCTGTGGAACAAGTAAAATAATGATAATTTAAATATGGGGGTGCCTCAAACCAATTCTGTCTCCTGTCAGTGGTGTTAGGCTGCTGATTTTAACAGCTAATGTATTTGCAAGGTTGTTAATTTTCAAGGCAACTGAGGAAATAAGAAGAAGGAGCTAGGAATAGGGCATGTTAGAACACCACAAAACTCATGGTTTTTACCAAGATTTGACCATTTTTCTTGAATAGATACCTCTCAGATTATTGCAAGTCTTTGGTTAATTTCCAAAGTTAAAAAAAATTGATTTTGACTATTTTTTGCTAGTGTTCTCTTTGATTTTACGGAGGAATGGATTTTTGCTCCATCATTCCAGAAGTGCTTCTTTTGAATATGTTAAATTTATTATTTATTAGCAAAATTAATAACATACAATCTGGAACCAGATTTCTAAGTTCTTTGAGAATTTTTGTCTCAGTTTCCTCTTCTATTAAGTGAGTATATTAACCTCTCTCATTGGGTTGTTGAAGGTATTATATGAGTTAATCATAAGCAAAGCAGGTAGAACAGTAGTTGGCAAACTGGCTTGTAGGCCAATCCTGCTCACATTTTCTTTTTTTAAAGCCCATAAGTGAAGAATGATTTTTACATTTTTAAATGGTTTTAAAATCAAAAGAATATTTCCTGACACGTGGAAATTATATGAAATTCAAATTTCAATGTCCATAAATAAAGTTTTATTGATACACAGTCATGCTAATTCATTTACATATTATCTATGGCTGCTTTTTCACTAAAACAGCAGAGTTGAGTAGTAGTGTGATCAAGTCTGTATGGCCTGGAAAGTTTCAAATACTTACTATCTAGCTACTTTTAGGAATTCTGTGGATTTCTAATGTAACACATGTCAGGCATGAAAGAACTCAATGATCATTAGCTGTAATTTTTACTAGATAGCTCATAGTTACTGTTCAGTGTCTGCTGTTTTTTAAAAGTATATTTCACATAGTCCATGATGTAGGAAATGGTTGGGGTTTGAGCTGATAGCCAAGGAAGAATTCTTGAGATGTCTTCAGTACAAACAGGTGGTTTTATTAAAGCACGGGAACAGGACCTGTGGGCAGAAAGAGCTGCACTGGGCTCATGAGGAGTGGCCCACTTTCAAGTTGGGAGGGGGTTAGGGATAGCATAAGTCCCTAAGGAATTTTGGAAGCAAGTTTTCCAGCCTGGAGGGGGCTGCCTATTGTTAGGAAAAGGTCATTTATTACTGTGTAATAAAACCTTAGTCACAAGAACCCTTCAGATGTATAATGGTGGGTCATACGCTTGGGGGATGATTGCCAACATATACCTTGAGGGTAGAGATAAAGGAGGTTTCTAAAGGAATTTTTGTATGTCAAAATAGACTTACAGGACCATGGGGGATCAGGATAATGTTAAACTAAGATTGCCTTTTGCCCTTAGCGAAGTATTAACATCCGGGCAGCTGAGCTCTGAGAGGAGTCACTCTGCCTCTCTCAAAGACTTGTCAATCAATGGGTTGTAGGCAGTAAAGAAATTTAATTTTTTTCTTTTGCCTTTGTTTCCTTTATCAGTCCATACTGGTCTCAACTCTGTCTCGTTAGGTCACATTGACTCACCATGGCTTCCCAATCTCAGCATAGTCTGAGTCCTGTCTCCCCCCGCTCCCCGCTCCACCTACGAGCTCTTCTTTTCCTCTTGCTCACTTTGATCTAGGTTCCTTGGTTGTCTGTTCTGGGAATGTGCTAAGCAGTTTTCTTCCCCAGGGTCTTTGTATTTGCTTTTCTCTGTTTGGAACACTCTTCCGCTGACTCTTCACAAATCTGTATCTGTATCATTTTTCAGGTCTTGTTTTAGATAGCACACCCAGCAAGGCCTTCTCAGACCACCTTATCTAGGGACTACTCTAGATCCCTCCCCCTTGCTATTCCTTATTCAAATATCCTATTTACTTTCTTTGTGGAAAAATAATCTGTAATTATCTAATTTTTTAAACTGTTTTTTGTCTGCTTCTCCACTAAAATGTTAGCTCCTTCAGAACAGGGACTTTATGTTTCTTTTTTTTTTTTTTTTTAAAGATTTTATTTATTTATTTATTTGAGAGAGAGAATGAGAGAGAGAGAGAGAGAGAGCGAGCACATGAGAGGAGGAAGGGTCAGAGGGAGAAACAGACTCCCTGCTGAGCAGGGAGCCCGATGCGGGACTCGATCCCGGAACTCCAGGATCATGACCTGAGCCGAAGGCAGTCGCTTAACCAACTGAGCCACCCAGGCGCCCGGACTTTATGTTTCTTATTCTTTATTATAACATGGCATTTTGTGCCCTCATTAAATATATGTTGAAAGAATGAATGCTATTTGAGCTTCAACTCCCATGATTAAGTATATTCATAATCTTCTTTTTCTTATATTCCCATGCAAGAAAACTATTGGTCCTGACTTATCTTTTTGCTCAAAGGCATGTCACAGGTGTCTGGCTGAGCTATTGCTTGGCTCAGTTTGATCAGATACCCTTCCCTAGTGTAATTAACCATGGCCAGGAATTGGGAATGAAATGGCATCACAAGGGACAAAACATGTCTCCTTGGGCCTGTCCTTTCAGTAGGAGCTGTGAACATATAGAAAAAATTAGGGTGAAATCGGAAAACAACTTTGTTTCCTTCACTGCCTATACTCTGTGCAGTTATATCTTCCTCTGCTCCCAAATGAAATCTTAGGCATACCTCATAGTTTATATGCTCACAATTAGATAATAAAATCTTGTTTCCTCTGGTTATTTGAATTTCTAAAACAGTCTTAGTTTAGTAATTAATATGTCTAGGCCAGTGTAACAGTAAAAATTCTGAATTTCATTCAGTTACAACTTCTTTCCCCTAACTTGGATCTGCTTCAACTGGAAGTTTGCTATGAAAGTGGGTGTGGATTATTTCCTTTTCTTCTGCCCCACTCACTAGGCTTGCTCTGGTTCCTTTACTGTTGAAATGTGGGGAAGGAGGAGAGAGGTAGAATGGCAAAAGACTAGCACCACTATAGTGGTCTTAATTTCCTCTGGCTGGGGCATAGATGCAAGCACACTCTCTACTAGTGTTTTGTGGCTTCTCCAGACATCCTCCCTAGTAGGTAGTCAACTGTAGCCATTTCCCCTGACTGCTGACAATCCCTCTGTGCACTTCCCCAGAACTTCTATAACACTGACATTTCTGAACTTCCTTCTGCTGAAAGTTGGTTTGTCCCTCACAGAAAACCCTCCTGGGCATTATTCTAACCAGTTCCAGGTCAGCAGCCTCCCTCCTGTGTTAGCAAACAAGCACCTTGGCTCTGTTGTCAGCGGGGATACAGTCACCTATTAGCTGCAGTGCTCTATTCTGCTACTTCAGGTTACCTCAAGCAGTCTCTAGTGCTTTAGATTTCTCGAAGTTGACCTGGAGACACAGACTGAACTCTGGTGTTCTTCTTGACACCCCCTCGCTGGGTTTGAGGTGCAATACAGGGCTCCATGTTGGTGCAAGGTAGGCATGATGGGAAAGGAAAATTCTATCACAATTTTACAACTCAACTCTAGAAGAAATCCTTTTCTCAGTCTCCCAAAAACTGTCTCAGCATCTTCAAACTTATTTTTCTAGGCAGAAAATGGGTGATCAACTAATGGTTATAAAACAGTAAGTCCTACTTAGGGGATCTAGCACTTCACTTTGGAATGTAGAAATGGTTAGCATTTATTACCCTAGGGACTTCAGCCAAAGGCAGCAGAGTCTCAGTTTAATATCTCATTACACATGTCTGGTACCCTCTGAAACATTACATGTCTCATGCATGAAACACTCACTTAACTTGTGTGTGTGTGGTGACAGTTTTTACTGTAAAGATTGCATCATACCCTTTTCAATCTGTTCTGGAGAGGTTGCAAAGGCCCATGGCCAAAAAGTTTTAGTCTCATTTGTGAACTAACTTAGACTATTGGGTCTATATAAAAACATTATGAGCAAAAATTAAATATTTTTAGAATAGTTTCAGGTGTGCTAGGTGGGGTGGTACGGTTTTATCACATGGCAGATTCTACTTGTGTCCCTTGAGGCATCATTTTTGTAACACAGCTTATAAAGGCAGCAGAAGGTAGTTCTGCGTTTATTACTTATGTGTTGGTGGAGTGAGAAAGAACAATTTCTAATTTCTGCCAGTAAAATTCTTTTCTGTTCCTGTCTGTTGAGCTTGTTCTGGCAGTAATCATATTCTCCCTCTCTTTATCCTCCCCACCCCCCAAGCCTTAACAGAGATACACTTTTGTGCTCATGCTGGATTGATATAGGAAAAGTAGAAAAACTTCTTTTTTTGGAACCATTAATTTCTTCTTGAATTCAGAAATTAGGATTGAGTAGCTTACACATCTAATTGTCTTCTATGCTATAAAGTGGAGAGAATTTATGAAGATTGATGAAGAGTTAAATGCTTTGTGGCATTTTATTAACAGCCCATATCTCTTTAGCTCTCGCTTTTCATTTTCCCTCCACTCCACTGTCTGTTCGTTGACTTACTCTTTTTTAGAACATCCTTTTTTTGAGTACAAATGACATTATGCATGGATCGGAGCTAACAAAATGGATAATTTTCTAGGAGTATCTGCCATGGGTGCTATGATATTTAAGAGTCCTCAGGTTAGGGCTGCTTGATTAGAGAGCTGTCCAGGTGTACACAGCTGAGTCAAGTGGCCATGAAGTTAGAGGGATACTACAAAGTGGAAGTCCCTGTTCCAGTTGATGCTAATTGCCCATGGATTCAGCTCAAGCAAGAATAGTTTGATCCACACTTAACTGACTAGAAGAAGAGTAATGGTAGACTCTTTCAAACTCTTGCTTAAAAAAAAAAAAAAAGAATAGATCTGAGG
This sequence comes from Eumetopias jubatus, assembly GCF_037043125.1. Classification (NCBI taxonomy): domain Eukaryota; kingdom Metazoa; phylum Chordata; class Mammalia; order Carnivora; family Otariidae; genus Eumetopias; species Eumetopias jubatus. The sequence goes on from NW_028274807.1 coordinate 65,288,130, forward strand.
GTCATATTTTATACCACTTCCAGCTAATGCCTGAATCATCAATTAATGTACTTCTCCGGAATTCAACCCACTAACAAAGCTGTTAATACTCAATTCTATTTTATAGTTGGCAAGGAGTTTTGTGGAAGATGTCCTTGGGAGGCTTGGAGTACACTTGCAGTGAGCTTTGGCTCACTTACCATGAAGATTAAACTTTTGATCAGAAATCCAGGCCACTATGGTTCACCATGCATGCTTCTCACCTTTGAAAGTTCCTTGCTTGCCATATCTTTCAAATCTGTGCGTTCGGAAGTATGGTAAAACCTGCCATTTATGGATCTGTTACTATATGCCATCTACTGTGCTAAGTACTTTACGTATTTTTTCACATTTAATTCTCCAGCTTTCCATCCTAAATCCTGAGTTATGCTTCTCTTTTCTCCATTTACCAGGGGAATTCATCTCTTCCAACGGCTTCAACTATCACCATCACAATTAATCTGGATATGTCCACACCACCAGGTTCACATGCTAAAAGCTCAATTAATATTTCCCACTGGATGACTTGCCATCACCACTTTCTAATTCAATAACTTGGAAACCCTTTCTTTTCTCCTCTCCCATATTCTTTCTCTGTGCATTACATCATCGTCTTTGCCACCACCCCAGTTTAAAACTTGTAGTCATCCTTGACTCATCCTCTTCCTTTCATATATAAACATGAGGAAGACTCACCACGTCCTACTGATTTTCTTCCCTCTAGTCCCTCCACCACAATGGGCTACTTCAGATCTCTTCACCTCACATACAAATGATTGCACCTCACTTCTGGGGTGGCATCCCAATTCCAAGCATTTTTCTCTCTGATACATTCTACTACCACCCTTGGCCAATCTTTTACACACCCTCTTCTCATGTTATTCGGACTGCCAAAGGCCCACTGAATAGAGCCCATGTCTTTATTCTGGCTCTACCTATCTAACTTATCTAACTTTATCCATGCCACCCCCCTTTCTCCCCCCTATATGTCATCTCTGCCCTAGTCAAGCCCAGTATCTTCTGTCACTTTACCTCCAGGTCTCTGTTCATAAGGTTCTCTGCATATAGAATTTTCTCCCTTCCCCCCCCCTTTTTTTTTGGATGAAAAATCCAAGGCTCAGAGAAGTTGAATGATTTTCCTGAGGTTGTACTGCAAGTGATTGAGCAGATTTAAACCTATTCTTCTGATCCTCAGGGTAGTCTTTTCTTTCCTTAACCCCAACTGCTGGTTTCAGAATCAGATAAATATAGGATAAAATCCATAGATGGAAACTCAAAATGCATTTGTGGTATTGCCTGTTAATAAAACACTACCAGCTCAGGACAACATTAGCCTCTGAAGACTGTCTCCCTTATCCTGGACCCTAGCCATGGCAAATGAAGACATTTTGACAAGCCCAGCCAAATTATTCTGAAAAATTGATTTTATTAGCTTTTCATCTGTAGTCCCTTAAAGAAAACTTAAAATTAAAAAAAAAATGATTATGGTTGCCCACCATGTTTTTCAAAGTCACTGAAATTCTCCGAATTTAAATTAAATCATAGGGGCATTGTTCTCAGTTGTCCTAAGTTTATACTTTAAGCTGCACCCAAAGTTCCAGCACTGTATTTTTTTATGAGTCTAAAAAAGGATCAGATAGCATATGTTCAAGCTGAGCAAGCTACTAGGATGCCAATAGTATGTTTCTGTAAACTTTTGATTGTAGATTTCCTATGTAAATAGGACTTCTCAGAGTTCTGGTTACTGTTGCTTTTAGATAAAGACATGATCTTTTAGTTTAAACAGATATCAAAGATTACTAGACTCTTATCCAGAGTCTTTCTTAGGTGTCCTTAAAATGCAGAGATCTGTGTTTGTGATCTGGCTGCAAACTTGCTAAATAACCAACAGATGTCTTTCTCCATCTTCATTTCCTTTTCTAATGAAGGAAAGTAACACTTATCTCTTTCCATTTTCCCAGGGGTATCAAAGGATTAAGGATATTGTGAATATTATTAAAAGAGAGGTTATATTTTATTACATAAAAATCTCATGAATATAATCACATTATGGCAATAGCTGAATTTTATTACAGGTACATACAATGGGCAGTTTTTGTTACTCATTTAGTCAGCTGCATTTTGTCATTACCACATTGATGTCAGTTTGAAAAGTCAGATTCTCAGAAACACAAATATCAAAGTTGATTCAAATTCTCAGAAACATATATCAAAGTTGATTCAAACTAGTAATACTGATGGCCCTGACAGAACTTTGAGGAGAATTAAAATCTACCTCTAGAATATTCTTCTCCTTTCTTGGATTTTAGTGTTTGAGTTCCAGAGGCTAGTTGCTAATAGTAGCAGAGGATGTCAACCTCATTCCAAACTCTTCAAGCCATGATCAAAAGCCAATAATCTTCTGTGGTGAACACAGTAACTTCTTTCCACTGTCTTCCCAGTAAAAGAAAACCACACATTATATCACAAGCCAGATATCACTGACCATTCTTTTATTACTTTAGCACCTACAGAGTATAAAATATTCTTTGTAATTATGGGGGTGGGAAGGAAGGTTCAAAACTGAATAAGACAGTCTCTGTCCTCTAGGAACTCATAATCCAAGAAACATTTCTTGCATTATCAAGACCATAATTTGTATTTCATATCTAATAACTGAATTTTTTGCTTTTCTTTCTTTTTACACATGGAATGGTATAAGGAGCTTTAGACAAGTTGTTCAAAAATTTGAGTCTTAGGACTGGCTCTGCCATTGACCAGTCTATTGGACTTTGACAAGTCAGTTTACTTCTCTAGGCTCCACTGTTCTCATCTGTAATATTCCAAGCATTAGAGTTCTACTCATTCCCCCAACACTCATCAGCTATTCTTAAAGGACCTACTGTGTGTGAGGCACTGTTCCAGTTACTTAGGTTACCTTAGTGGCCTAAACAGACATATGTTTCTGCCTTCATTTTCTCTGACATTCTATATGGGAGAAAGACAGACAATGAACATGATAAATAAATAATATATTAGGAGGTTGTAATCCTATGGTATAAAGAACACAGTGTAAAGGGGAATCAGGAATGTAGGATGGGGAGAAGTTACAGTTCTACATAGAATGATCAGGTGGGACTGAGAAAATGCCATTTAAACAAAGACTTCACAATGCCCTGTCCAATGCTCTCTCAAAGTATTTTTTCCTATGTGGTAAAAAGAGAAAGAATTAGAGAAGTGCTAGCAAACACCACAGAGATGGTTCAACCTTTCCTTCCTTTGCTTCCTTTCCTTGCAGCCAAAGTTAGATATATGACCTAGAACTTCTCTGTCCAGTATATTGGAGTAGCCACTAGCTACATGTGGCTGTTGAACTCTTGAAATGCAGTTAGTCCAAATTGATATATTCTGCCAGTATAAAATACAAACCAGATTTTGAAGAATGTAAAATATCTTATTAATGTTTTTGTGTTGATTGCAAGTTAAAATGATAATATTGTGTATGTTGGGTTAAATAAAATATATTTAAAATTACATTTTACTTTTTTTAGTGTGGCTATCAGCAATTTTAAAATAATACATGTAGTTCACATTATATTTCTATTGGACAGCTCATATCTAGAATGTGGGGATTTTGCTGTTAGAGTAAATGTCAGTCTTGCTTTGCTAGGTAAATCATCTTTCATTTTGCTGAATGTCTTTCCTTTGGCATTCCTCAAAAGTTTTCCCCTTGTGGCTTCTGGGTCAAGGAATGCAATCACAGGGTTCACATTTCTAGAATTCAGGGTATTTCAGGGCCATAATTAAGATACAATGTGGTAAAAGTGGGAGAAGAAAAGGAATTTAGATTCTGGGATAGAACATAAGTTCACAAGGGCATGTCTGAGCAACTATAACACAGGCCATTTTGATTTGGTTGTTATACTAATTAGAGAGAATTATTTCTCTTTAATCTTCATTCTGAGCTAAATGATAGAAAATGCTGGCTGTCATAAGTGGTGAATGAGTATAAAATAGTCATAAGTATAAAATAGTCATAAGTATAAAATAGAAACCATTTCTCCAAATCACAGCTAGTCTCAGAGGTCAACAAGCCTTTGACAGTCAAACTTAAAATTAGAAGAAAGGCCTATATAAAATACAGGTACCGCTTGTTTTGTTTTGTTTGTTTGTTTGTTTGTTTAGAAAGTAAGTTTATAGATGGGAGTCAAATCAATATACAGCTCTAAACAGTTTATTTCTAAAATGCTGAGCTTTCTTTAATCATGTTTTTAGAAGTATTCTAGACCCAGGGAGAATGCTGAAAGATTGTTCAGCTCTCTTTCTTTAAGGAGGCAAAGAACTAAATCCTCCAGCTCAGGAAATTTTCTGTTCTCTTTATGATGATTCCCCAGGGATAGCAATAGTTATTGAATGAGTAGAGATTCCCCAGTCTCCCTTAGGAGCCCATCTTAGTATTTAATCTCTCTTGTAGTAAAGAGCTTTTCTGGTATATAACCAAAAATAATATTCTTTAATCTAAGCCAAGTCTGTCTGTCTGTCTTTCTTTTTCTTTCTTTCTTTTTCTTTCTTTCTTTCTTTCTTTCTTTCTTTCTTTCTTTCTTTCTTTCTTTCTTTCTTTCTTTCTTTCTTTCTTTCTTTCTTTCTTCTTTCTTTCTTTCTTCCTTCTTCTTTCTTTCTTTCCTTCTTCCTTCCTTCCTTCCTTCCTTCCTTCCTTCCTTCCTTCCTTCCTTCCTCTCTTTCTTTCTTTCTTTATCAGTGGAGAACAACTGCTGAGCACTAGTCTCTTAAAAATTTTCAAGTATATAAATACTTTGAATGCAATTAATTCCTCTTTTCTTCTTCCCTTCAGAAATCATTGTATTAGCTGTAAAGTTCTATACAGTTACACAGTATTGTTCCCTACCTTACATTTATATTTTTGTGCCTCTGTCTTATAAATCAACTTGAATTTTTTAAATTGCATTTCATCCTATTGTTCTATTTTCTCATTTATCAAGGTCACTATGAATGTTTTTCTTCACTTCATCTTATCAAATAGATGTGTACCTGAACCTGTAGTATCAAAAGGTCATAAACCATGGTACTACTAAAATATATGTTCCAAAAGGGAACCAAAAGAAACTAAGTTCTACTGAAGAACATAGATGAGAAAGAACAAAAAAAAGTGATATTATGAGAATTTTGGTAATTGAAAACCATATAGGAGCCATTCACCACAGAGTACCAGGGAAGAGGAAAAGACAGAATTTACTGAAAATAATATCCAGAGTTAAATTATATAATTTGGATTATCTCAATTAATAGACTATTTAGAAGTCCCCTGCTCATCCAGTTTAAAACAATTCAGTTTAAGTGATTTTATTCAGAGCACTGTTCTTTGAGATCAATGGAGAATAAATCTTGTTCAGGTTCTAGAGGCTCTTCTAAGTCATTCTTTTTAGGCCAATATCACCTTTGGTGAGTTACTCATTCTAACTGCTGTTGTTTTGCTGGGCACCAAATAAAACTCTAACTGAGGGGCATCTGGATGGCTCAGTCAGTCAAGCATCTGACTCTTGGTTTTGACTCAGGTCATGATCTCAGGGTCATGAGATCGAGCCCCACATCAGGCTCTGCACTTAGCATGGAGCCTGCCTAAGATTCTCTCTCTCCCTCTCCCTCTGCCCACCCCTCTCTAAAAATAAATAAAATAAAATAAAAATTCTAACTGAGAGAAAGATAACCTTTTCCCATTAATCTAAAGAATCATTGCCTCAATAAAAATGTAAAATGCTCCTGAGTCAATTGCTTACTGATGGATCAATTATCTTGGGAGAAGAGGATAGGTAATACTGTCTTTTTTGACTATGTGGGCAGGAAAGGGGAGAATTGCTATAAAAGTAGATGACAATTCCAGGTGTCTGATATCATTGCAATTATCTAGTTTTTTCTCTGTCTTCATTGCAAATGTATAAGCTCCTTGATGGTAGTGACTGTGTCTTATTCACTTTGGGATCTTCTGGTCTCACTTCGGGGCTCAGAACAAATGATATTCAATAAGTAACTGTTGAGTGAATGAATGATCCACAGATGAATGAGTCAAGTCATCTATCTATTCACAAAGAAAAATAGCAGCAATATCAACATTTCAAGGCAAAATTATTTATTTAGTTCTTCCAAAAATATGAATAATAACATAGTTTATGTATAATTCCAGTCTATACTGATGAAACATTAAAGTAGTAAAGTCCCTTAATTTTATGTAAATTAGTTTGAAAGATAAATAATATTAATATGTAAAAAGAAATATATATAATACATTATGTATATTCATTTAGATATGGAACCTCTCTCTATATATGTGTATAGATGATAATACATGAAAATAAAAATCAAGGTTATCATTAGTGTGACTTAGGTTTAACTCTAGCAAGTAAATCTTGAATTTGATTTTAATTGAATGATGGCCATGAATTGATGGAGAGATATTGAGAGCCACCCAGGCAAAAGGAAAATAATTAAAAAGTGAACAAAAATAAGAATTACCAAGAGTGGGAAGGAAAATAGTAAGACTATCAATTTGACTTACAGCAAGCAGAGAATACTAAGAAATGAGGGAATATTAATACCTACACTATCTACCTATCCATTTATATTGAGTCGATAGGCAATTAGAAGAAATTGGTTCTTAAGCAAGAGAATCACAAGATGATTTTTTTTTTTAATTCTGTACCAGGAAGAATTGAAGACCAGAGGAAGAATTGAAGACCAAAGTCCAGCTAGGAAGATACTGTGATGATATAAAGGTGAAGTGATTAGGGCCTGTACAAGGATGACTATGGGCTCAGATAGGAAAAGTGAAATGAAAGACATTTAGTGAAACAAACCATAGAACTTTGTACCGGGATATATATATGGAACAAAGAAAAGTTAAAAAAAAAAAAGTAAATTTGAGGTTGTGAGTAAGGGGAGATTGAGGATACATGTTTCATTAATGATAAAGGAGAATTTAGGAAGGTATAATATTTTGAAGGTGATCTGTTAAGTTTAGTGTCATTAAAATAACTACCTCTAGATGTACCTGGAAATTTAGGACCAACAGGGAGAAATCAGGGCTGATTGCTGAATATTCCTTCTTCTCAGCCTGATTGCTTCTCTATTCTAGGAATGATTTTCTGTTTTTTGTTTGTTTGTTTTATGTTTTGGCTTTGGACTAAATTGTAGACTGACCTCTACCTTTTACAGGAAGCCTGTACGAGCCTCTGAGCCAAGGCAATTCTTTCCTTTATCCAAGTGATATGAACCATGTACCTTCTCTGTGTTAGGAATAATGCTGAATGCTGTAAACAAAAGACGAAAAGATGGCCTCTTAGTAGTTATCCAAACAGTTATAAAAAATATAATTACCAGTGAAACCTAGTGAAACCTTACTTTTATCCTTGCTTGAGGGTAAAATTTAGGGCACAAAATTCATCATGAATCCATATCTCTAACTCTGTCCCCAACCTGCTTAGCAGAAAATCCAGCCTTTTCAAAATCCTCCAAGATAGTTTAGGATCCCTTAGAAGGGTCACATGTTTTCTCTCAGCTATCACATGGCATCTCTTTTACATACTAGGGTGTGTGGAAAATTCTGGATCTAAATCTACTTCAGTATTGCTAGAATATAAAGTATGGAGTGAAACCTAGTAGGATATAAAGCTGAACAAGCAAGGAGAAGTCAAATATTCATACTGGATCTCTCTGACCTCTGTAAGATTTCTTCATAATTTGCTTTTATGAAATGGGACCTAGTCTTCATAGAAATATTCCACAGAACTGCTCTTTGTTCAGAGGAACAAAGAAAAGCAAACAGATCTCTTTGTTCTGCATACTTAGAAATCTTTTGATGTGAGTTGGGCTGGCTTCTTTTTGAAGAAATGCTGCCATTTGCCTTTTGGACTCTCCATTTTTCTGTTTCTCATCTTTTTTGTCTGGTAACAGAGTCTGTCACCAGTTTATCTCTGGTTCTTCATGGCCATGTAATTTTCTCCTAGTCCTCTACCTTTAGGCCTGAACCCTGCCTTTGGAACTTTCTCCTGAGAGGGTCCTTAGAGCTGCCTGATCTTTTTTTAACTCTTGCCTGCTTTGCTGGCCAAGGAAAAGAATCTGTTCTCTCACCAAGAGGTGCCATCCTGCCCCTGCAGTAGTGTTGACTCTCTATTTTCAGGTTTTCCCAAGTCTAGCTTTGTTTCAAACTGCAACTTATTATCTGCCTCCAGTCCTCAGATTAGCCCCTTTCTCCTGTATTCTTTTTATGTACTTAACGCTTTTTTGGATTCTCTAGCAATGTCCTAGACCAGTGCTTTTCATACTTTAAATTACATAGGAATCACCTGGGGGTCATGTTAAAACACAGATTTTAATTTAGTAGGTCTGAGGGCTGAGATTCTGAATTGCTAACAGCATCCTAGGTGAAGCCACTGCTTCATGGATCCATGAGTGTGATCCATGGATCACACTCTAAGTAGGAAGGTTCTGAAGACTTTTTTCTTGGGGGTCTACCCTAGCTCTGGTCTAAGTAAGCTACCTCATTTGAAGATGAGATGGTGGTCACCACTGCATCTGCCTACCCTACTTATACTTCCTTTCACCTGCATTCCTGGATCCCTGAGCTTCCAACTACACCTCTTAGGGAATTCAACATGAGTTCAAGTGCTATCAACCTCATGTCTGGTCACCAAATGTCAGGAAACTTCACATAAGCCCTCTACCACTCAGCTCCAAGGTTACCAAAGCAGCTCTCTGTGTTTTCCTGTTTTTTCTTTCTATGGCTATTGCCATCCTTGGATGTCTGTTTCACTTCTAGCTTGGTTACAGAGTGGGACACAGACTTCTTAGCTCCTTAGTCTCACAGCTTCTTGAGGTCCACAGGCACTATTGGTTTTAGGGTGTTCTTTCTAACTGTTTTGGCAAAACAGTTTTTTTTCTACTATGTTTATAACAAAAATTATAAACATAATGAAGTTACAGAGATTTAAGCTCTTAAAATCCTGGCCCCTGTCTTGGAACCGTAGCTCTCTTCCTCTGAGATGGTAAAATGAATGTCTAAAATCCCTTCCCTCTTTTATCAAAGTCCTACTTTATTCTGGATGCTTCATACCAATTATCTTTGGTTTCTCCCTGTTTGGTTTTGTGATCTCCCTCCTTGGTTGCTCTCCAATATCTGACCCACTTTCTCATGACACTGGTCCCTTTCCTACTCCAACCTGTCCAACTCACCATTTTGCTTCCTCCAAGGAGGCAAAGAACTAGGAAAACTCTGTTGGTTTGACAGCAATCTTTTAGGTGTTTTAGAATGCTGACCTTGCCATTCTTACTTGACTTTGTTCCCCCTTGACTGCAGCTCCGGCTCCTGACAAGTACTTTGGACCTTAGCTATGTTAGCACTATGACTTTGTCAACTCCCTGGGCGTGCCATTGAACTGATTATTTTCTGCCATTTAATTTGGAATCCTTGTTTCTATCCCCATTTTCTGGTCCTAGTTCACAGACCTGCTGCCAAACAAAAAGTATTTAGCATAGAGTAATTAGGGCCAACTCACATTTGTACATGACTGACTATTAATAAACTGTCTTTGCTACCTTTAAACAGTTTGGAAAACCCAAATTTCATATTATAGATTCAAAATAAATTGAGAGGGAATATGCATTTCTTTAAAAGCTGACCCACTAATCCTCAACTGCACTGGCCGCTTTGAATATGCTGTTCCCTTTTAACACTTCCCCCTCACTGTTCTTTACATGGATCATTCCTTCTTCTCATTTATGTCTTAGATTAAACATCAGCTTCTAGGGACCCCGAAGTCCTATCTAAGAAGTTTCCACCTTCTTGTTTTGTCATGCTTACTTTATTCTGTTTATCTTCTTCATAGCCTAATCAGAAGTTGAGCTTATATATTTACTCATCTCTTATTTATTTTTTTTATCTATTTGCTAAGCTATAAATTCTATAGGACACAGGAACTGAGTCTGGTTAGCCAAATATTAAATCACCAGCATACTGATTTAAATAAATATGTAAACCAGCATTTTATGTTGTAGGTATTCAATAAATACTTGATGAATAGATGCTTAAATTGGACCTAATCTTGGTAAAAGACAAATATGCCTGAATTAACTCAACCAAAAGAGTGCTTTAAAAGCCTCTCAGTGATGATGGAGGTCCAAAACTCTGAGTTGAAATAGGCTGAATGGGAAGGCTATAGAGTCATGAGGAGTTCTATAATTCCAGAAACCCCAGATAGATTTCAAGACTAAGCAATCAAGCACAGTTGGTCTCTTGACCTAGTTTTTACTGAAATTCTTCCTGAGACCATCAAACATGATCAATTACTGGGTTAACAGACAAACGATTAATGGTGCCTCCTCGCTCAAATGGTTTGAAAAGCTGATATAAGACATTCATATTTTTTTAGTCTGTCCCTTGAAAAATTATTCTTTTTTCTCTGCCCTTAAATTATTTGCTGTAGCTCCTTTATATGACTGAAAAGGTTATCCCCTATTGATTTTTAGTCTTTTTTTTTTTTTCAGTACATTTAAAGAAACAGATGTGAGGTCTCTAGGTGAATCAAGAAGTGAATGGAGAGAAGTACAGCATGGTATGATTAGGGAATGGAACTCTGCATAATTTTAGAAAAGTTAAGTATATGGTTAGAGCTCCCTGAAAACAGCGCTGAAAAAAAATTAAACTACTTTTCAGTCATGGTTGTGAAAAAGGAAAACAGGAACATAGTGAAAGTTTATGGGTAACATTCTCAGTCTCTGTTCGCAGAAGACAGCTCCATTAGGATTAGACTATTCAACTTCATTAAACCCAGGAAAGGCAAATAAGCTCCATGTAAAAGAGTAACACATATATGAATGTGGGTAAATGTGACTATAAGAGGGGAGGAAGAAGAATGTCATTGTTTGTGTGCACAGAAAAAAAAGTTCTTTTCCTGGAGTGTGAAACCATTACAACTCCAAAAGAGCTTCTTGAACTAAAGCCAAGTATGTACATACCGTATGACTCAGCAATTCCATTTATAGAATATACCCCATAGAAAGGCATACAGATATTCACCAAAAAGCATGTACTGGAATGTATACAGTAGCACTATTTATAGTAGCCTCAAACTGGAAACTACCTAAATATCTAACAAAAAAATAGAATGGAAAAATAAACAAATACTATGCTGCCATGGAGAATTAAGATCTAAAACTGTACACAACAATATAAGACTTCATAAATGTAACAGTGAGCAAAAGAAAACAGACACCATGAATATATATGATATGACTCAAATCATATAAAATATGAATACAGGCAAATCTTTGCTGTTAGAAATCAGGATAGCAGTCATGCTTGAAGAGAAAAGTAGGGACTGGAAGGGAGCATTGGGGCTTAGGGTTTCTAGAATGCTGCTAATATTGATTTTTGATCTGGGTATTGGTTATATGATTGTATTCAATTTGTGAAAATTCATCAAGCTATGTGCTTATGATATTTTCACTTTTCTATATATTATATATTAATTTTTTAAAAGATAGTTCTCTTTGGGGACTAAGGATGCTCTATTTTCCCAACTATCATATAGTTACTCTCTTTTCCTTCTGCTTTCATCTTTTTGGGCTGTTATCTTGAAAATTTAAAAGAGGAATAAGAAACAGTGACTTAATTGGCTAAAAGCAACTGAAAAGTGAGAATCAAAGAAAGTGTTTTGTTTTTTTTTTCTTTTAAGGAACGAAAGCAAGAAAGGTAAAGAGAAGAAAGAATGGAAATGAAAAAGGAAATCCCATCACCTAATGTCATCTCTTATCACTCCCTTCTGGTGCCCGAACTACTAGACTTTTTTTGCTCAGACAGCCTGCCTTTTTCCCTCAGCTTATCCACACAGTATCACAGAGGAGCCAAATTCTACATAGTCTAGGGGCTTTGTCAGGAAGCCATGGCTGAATGGAGGAAAAAAAAAGAAAAGAAGGGGGGGCGCCTGGGTGGCTCAGTCATTAAGCGTCTGCCTTTGGCTCAGGTCACGATCCCAGGGTCCTGGGATCGAGCCCCACATCAGGCTCCCTGCTCTGCGGGAAGCCTGCTTCTCCCTCTCCTGCTCCCCCTGCTTGTGTTCCCTCTCTCGCTGTGTCTCTCTCTGTCAAATAAATAAATAAATAAATAAAATCTTAAAAAAAAAAAGAAAAGAAAAGAAGGAAAGGGAATCACCATTTTCAGTGAGGTTCATTACCTGCATACTGCTTTGAAAATTTTACTAATTTTCTTGTCATTTAACTATTAATAGCCACTTGGGGGAATACACTCAATAAGAAACATTAGATCGTAGTTTTCAACTCAAATACATTTAAACTAGATACAAGTTCTCCATTTATTCCTTAACATAAGCAGTAACATGAAACTTACTTGTTCTTCCAATACCATGACCAGATTTTATCTTTTCTCTCTTTCAAACAGTATTTATGTAAGTGAACTGCTTTCATTCTCAAAAATTTCGATGGCCTACAGGAGATAAAACTAAAAATTACTTTCTGATAAGACTCTTTTGAGTGGCTGAAAAAACCGACCTGGGTGGGGCTGGAGAGTTAAGCCACAGATAAAAAACAGAGTCTAATAGTTTGATTCCAGCTATCACTGATATATACGATGAGATGTATAGGTTGATTTGTAATGCCTCTTATCTCTTTCTGGGGTGTCTACCTATAACTTCTAATGAAAAAGCCCAACAGGCTCTTTTGTCTACAGAATACCAAACCTTCAGAAACATCTGGATGATCCATTTTCTATCCAGAAATGAAGCATTAACATAAACACTGTTACTCTTCCCCAATTAGCTGATAAACTCTTAGAAGTCAAAAGAAACACTATGGCCATAGTCCTAGGTAGGAAAATCTCCAACAATCACCAGGGGCCAATTCCTCATTTTATAGATGAGGAGACAGAGGTGAAATAACTCATTCAAGGTTACGCAGTGAGTTGGTAACTGGAGCCCAGGCCAATCCAGCGGAGCATCCGTGGGCAATATGTGATGCACGTTATCATACATTAGTTTTAAGTATCTAGTTTCGGGCTCTGAAGAAGATTAACTATTTTCAGTTTTAAAATTCTAGGTATAATTATCATAGAAATGTGAGTACAGATTGTAGAATAAATGGTCCCCAAAAGGTGCTTCTTTAAAAAATGTATTCCTACAAGGGTATTTTCTTGTCTTTCATTTTTTCTTCCATAATCTTTTCCTTGCTATTTCCCAATATCACTTAGTCTTTCATTATCTATTTTTCTTCACTTATTCTTCTCATTTCTGGGTTCAGCTGAAAGATAATTTAAAAATAATTACATTGGTGAAAATGTTTACCTGTGACCTTTCACTAGTTTAAAGGGCCTAGTTATAAGAATATTGAAGTAAGGGGGAGCCTGGGTGGCTCAGGTGGTTAGGCATCTGCCTTCAACTTGGGTCATGATTCTGGGGTCCTGGGATCCAGCCCCACGATGGGCTCTCTGCTCAGTGGGGAGGCTGCTTCTCCCCTTTCCACTACCTGCTGCTCCCCCTGCTTGTGCTCTCTCTGTCTTCCAAATAAATAAGATGTTTAAAAAAATTAAAAAAAAGAATATTGAAGTAGGAATAAAATTGTCTTATATAAAATTTTACTCAAGTTCTATTTCCTTTTGAAAAATATTCAGAGCATCGTCCTAAATTTTTAAAAATAAATTATTTTCTCCTTATTCTTGAACAATTGTGGAAATTTAAAGAATATCTGGGGGGCACCTGGGTGGCTCAGTTGGTTGAGTGACTGCCTTCGGCTCAGGTCATGATCCCGGAGTCCCGGGATCGAGTCCTGCGTCGGGCTCCCTGCTCAGCGGGAGTCTGCTTCTCCCTCGGACCCTCCCCCACCCCATGCTCTCTCTCCCAAATAAATAAATAAATAAAAATTTAAAAAAAGAATATTTGATAGTAAATAAATATTTCATATCGTAAGTAAATTTTTTACCAAGTTTTTAAAATAAGAAAGCATTAGTTTTTCTCCTTTGGAAAAAATGTTTAAAAGAGTTGTCTTAGATACTAGGATATCATGACATGAAGATACCATCTTTTGCAGTTTACAGAGTATTTGAACACACATTAAACTTACTTAATCCTTATGATGTATGAGAAGTAAGTGAAGAAACATTACTATTCCTGTTTCACAGATGAGAAAACTGAGACTAAGAGAAGTGAGGAGACTTTTGCATAGTCATAGCAATTTAGTGGCAAGAAATCACTTAAAACTAGAATTTTGTTCTCTTAAGTTTTGTTTTTTAAGTGCTATGTGGTGGCTGCTACCCTTCTCTTCTGCTGCCCCCCCCCAACATCCAGGGCCCTCCCCATTCCACACGGTACTTCTAAGGTAGACTCTTCAGAGAATATACTCAGGAAGACATATTGAATTAAGAATTCTGGCTGTACAAGCCTCCACCCTCCTACCCAAGTAAAAATTCTGGCAAGGCCATCTGTTTAGTCAAGCATGTGCCTGATGGCTGTGGGAGGATCGACAACTGTACCACCATGGATTCAGGCCCTAGAGAGTAAATATTGAAACATGTGTTTGTTTCTGTACATGTGCCTCAGGGCTCAGTGATGGGCACATTTTAAAGATCTAAATAATAATAGTGATGGTGTTGCTGCCAGCCCTATTCCTATTGCAGTACCTGAGCTTCACTTGAAGGAGAGATGTGGCCATTTTGCTGATTACACATTCCCCTTCCCGTTCATGCAGTATCTCTAACCAAACCCCTGCTGTCCCCATACCTGCCTTGGTTCTTTCCTTCCTACCCTCCCAGCCATATTTTCTCTTTTCAAGGGCCCACTGTATATTCCCATGGATTCTTGACAATTGATTTCGTCCAAGAAGATGCCCAAGTTCCCTTTCCCCTCCTCTCTATGATGGGCTACCTCGCTCCGTGTATCAGTAAGAAGCAAGCAACACAGTCATAAAGGATTTCTTGAGTAGGGTATGTATCAGGTGTCATGGGAAAATACAAAACAAATAGAAAGCTCTATCAACTCTCAGGTATCATCGCAACTGGTTTGGAAAGTAAAAGATGCACTCACCTAAGAAAAGCAATCTTTAAATAGGCGCCCAATATTATCCATGATGGTACATACAGGATGATCAAGGAAATTCTGAGTAAAGGAATCAGGTGGGGTTGCACAGGGGTAGCTTTTAGAAAGAAGAAAAACAGTGTCAAGTGATGATTTAGGTGGGTTAGACCCAATTAACTCCATCAGCATTCATTCCCAAAAACTCCAAATAAACATACCATCCACCTTTTTTTAAAAAATTAGTTTTCCATTCATCTCAGCTTAGGATAAGACTGCTAGCCACTCCCCTCAGATCAGATTGCCACATAAACCAAGTTCCTTATATTTAGAAGTTCTGGAGATACACTGAGAAGTGAATTTCAAGGAATGATGCACACAGAATTTTAGAAAAAGAGATTTGGAGAAAATGTTTCCAGTTGGAGATAGAAGTTTGTACAAAGCCAGTAACAAGTATGGAGAAAGGAGGTGTGGCTAAAGCAAAAGAAAAGCCATGTCAGGTTGCAGAGAGAAAAAAATTGGAGACTGGAAAAGAAGGGAATAATGGAAGTTCCTAAAGATCAGACTAATGATAACAATTTATCAAGCCTCAGTTATATACTGGGCTCTGTTAGGTACCATAGTCACTATCTTATTTTAGTCTCACAACAGTCCTATGAGAAAGTTATGAATCCTGTTTTACATGATACAATGAAATGGTGAAAGTATTGACCAAATTCATACACCTATTAAGTCATATCAGTCACACATCAGTCTGAATCTGCAGTTCATGCTTTTTCCCCTTTTCATAATTTGAATAACAAGTAGTTTAGGTTGGGTAGCAAATTCTGGAGTTTTCCAGGTGTAATCTGAAGCCAGTCCCCATACGCTGAGGGCAAAGAGAGACTAAAGAAAGGGGCAGTCCACTCCAGATTGGTAGGTGGCAGATTTAATAAGCAAGAGAACTTACATGTGAGGCTTGTCTTGGGTGGCCACAAGACCAGTAGATCTCTGCACCCATCTGCCAGAATCTTAGAAGTTTATAATAAAGGCCTGAATTGGGTTCAGTCATGCATGCTATCCAGTTGGTCTCAACACTACATTCCTGTCTCAAGGCTATGTCCTTGGAGCAGCTTCTAGTTGCAGAAAAGGCAAGCAGAATGCACATTCCAAGGACAGAGAAGGTGGTGAGGAGCCTCTGATTGCCCAGGTCCAGCTTACAGGTCAATTGGTGGTCATGTCCTCTTGATGACGTCCCCCAACAGTTCAGATCGACTATGCAAGGAAGTTTGGAATTTTTATAGGTTTTGTTTTTTGATTTATTTTATTATTTTATTTATTTTTGTAAGAGTAATATAAGCAAATAGTTTTAAAAGTTAAATATAAGACCTAAAATTTAGCAATTCCTTGCCCACTCCTCCCTCCTCATCTCTAGGTACTGTTCTTCAGGGGCAACCATGTTCATTTCTTTTAGCTTTTTTCATTCTACTCCATTTTATGTATTTCAAATTATATGCATAGACTGCTATTTATTATTTTATCATTCTTAAACATTATTGATATCTTTTCTTCATAGACAAGGATTGATCTTTTATATACTTCTGCTCTTCTTCCCCTCTCCACCCCATCCTCTTAACTGTTATGTAATTTTAGGAGGTAAATTAATATTCAATGTTTACATTGTTATGATATAAATACTATTTACTGCCTAACTAGGTAATATACCCTGATTATGTTTCCTTCTCATATAACTTTTTGCTTTTTTTTGGAATAAAAAATTGCCATAGTTTTTTTAGTGACTTTGTTTCCTAATTCTTTCTAAATGCTCCATATATAAATATATATATTTTAAAACATCTCACAATACTATTTCTATATGGTCGAATGCATCAAGTAACCTATCAGTTCCTGTATTTATGTATGTATGTATGTATTTATGTATTATTGTCTTTGAGAAACTCTCTCTGCCCTTGTCTCCTACACTCATCTGGACTGGTTGCCTTACTGTCATCCTTCACTGCTCTCCTGTATTGAAGTTCATGTTTCCTGAATTCTATATCTTCTTATTTCTAATTTACTCTATTGTTCTTCGTGTGGCATATTCCCCCATAAACATCCTAAGGGTACCTGGAAGGTCCAGTTTTGAGTCTTTGAATGCCTAAAAATATCTTTAGTCTATTCTCATAATTGATTGATAACATGACTTAGTATAGAATTTAACACTAAAATTTCCTTTAGACTTTTGAAGGTAATTTTTTAGCAGATTCCATTGTTGATATTAAAAAGTCTAATGATTTCCCATCCTTCCTGATTCATTTTTTTTTCAGAATTTTTTTTATCTCTTATGCTATTATTTTCTGTGAGTCTTGGTGGTTGGGTCTTTTTCTTATCCTTTCCCTTCTATTATCCATCTGGTCACTTATTCTATATTTTATAGTTTTCCACATCTTTGTCTTCTGAGCCTTCTACTGCATTTTAATTTTTATCATGTTTTTATTTATAAAACAGTTTTCTCTTAGCCTCTAGTTGTTCTTTCTTCCCCATTTTTATACTCATACATATTCAATAGCTTCTCTTTTTCCCCTAAAAATATTATGAGTATTTTGTTTTTGGAAAAATTTTTTTCTCCCCGTATTTTCAGTTTCTTCTATGCTTTTTCTTTTCTGTTTGTTTTGGTCTGTTTTTCATATTGAAGGTTTTCTTCAAATATCTGGTAGTCCTTGTCTGACCATTCATATGGAAGAATGGAGAACTATGAAACTGGAATCTGTGTGTGGGGGGCAGTGCAGGGTGATAGAAGAGCAAGATCTTTTTTTCATTAAGGACCCCCAAATGCCAGTATTGGGTAGTTATGTTTTCTCTGCAGTCATTCAATTTCTACAAAGAAAAAAATTTCCAATTTGGGGGTCCAATGCCCTGGCTTTTGTAAAAACGGTTTATAGGAGGAAACAGACTGAAAGGGAGCAGTCTTCCTATTCAATATGCAGACTTTGATTTATTCAACTTATTTTCTGTTCCAACCCTCACTCTTCCTCTAGTAATCCTAGCATCCTCAAATTCAGAGTCTCTCTCTGACCCATTTTCCAGCAAATAAGTTTCTAGTCTTATGCAATGTTAAAGAAGGAGACCTGGGAGCTATAACCATTTGGCATATTGATTTCAATCAGTCCCTTTTTATCAGCTTTGTTCTTGCATCTGCTTCCAGGGACTCCAAGTCCTGAGACTTTGAGAGGTTCCATAGAAGAGGTCACTAACTTTTCATTGGTATCCCACTCTACAAACATTTTTGTTGTTTCCTTCTTTCTGCTAAGACACCTATTATTCCTTCATATACCAAATTTCGTTTCTTATTCTCTTTGACTTAGTGAGTTAAAGAAAAAAATAACAAAATTACTTTATCTTCATTTTTGTGGGTTTCCTGAGATATATGGATGCCTACTCTGCCATGTTTAACATTGTCACAAGTTTGGTTCCTTGGAAGCAGTTGCTGAGATATTTGGGGGTTTAAGGTTAGAGATCAATACTTGTGAAAAGAAAGAGGAAGAAGCAAGTTTGAGCAGAAAGAAAAGCAAACCATGATGCAGGTCTGACAAAATCTCAGCCAACCCAGCAAGGAGTTTGGAGGAGCAGTTCTAGCCAAAATTGTCCTTCATCTAGGAGAAACGGTTAAGCCCTGGGGCACCTGGGTGGCTCAGTTGGTTAAGTCTTTGACTTCAGCTTGGTCACGATCCCAGGGTCCTGGGATTGAGCCCCGAGTTGGGCTCCCTGCTCAGCCGAGAGCCGGCTTCTCCCTCTCCCTCTATCCCTCCCCTTCTCATGCTCTCCCTCCCTCTCTCTTTCTCTCAAATAAATAAATAAAATCTTAAAAAAAAAACAAAACAAAGAAAAAGAAATGGCTAAGTCTTTATACTCCTATCTCACTGGGATATGGGCTGCCCTGGGAAGGTTGTAACCTTGGCCAAAGCAGCTCTCTGAAGCTAAGGCCAACCCTGAAGGAGCTGACAGCTATAGGATATCTGCTGATAATGCTCTCACAACTAAGCAACAGGTCCTTCCATGAAAGGGGGATTTGGGTAGCCTATCTCTATGTCTACTACAAATAGGGAGCCCTCCATAGATTTTCTTTTAAAATATCTTTATTGACATATAATCCACATATCAAACAATTCACCCATTTAAAGTATACAAGTCAATGATTTTTAGCATATTCACAGAGTTGTGTATCCATCACTGTATTTTTCATTACCCCAAAAAGAAACTCTGTTCCACTTAGCCATTACCCCTCAATCCTCTTATCATCCCCATCCCTAGGCAACCACTGATCTACTTTCTATTTCTATAGATCAGCCTATTCTGGACATTTCATATAAATGGAATCATACAATATGAGTCCTTTGTGACTGGCTTCTTTCATTTAGCAGAATGTTTTCAAGATTCACCAGTGTTGTAGCATATGTCAGTTCTTCAGTTTCTTTTATTGTTGAAAAATATTCCATTGTATGGATATTATTTGTCCATTTATCAGTTGATAGACATTCGGACTATTTTCACTTTTTGGCTATTATGAATAATGCTGCTATAAATATTCGTGTATAAGTTTTTGTGTGAACACATGTTTTCATTTCCCTTAGGAGTGGAATTGCTGGGTCTCTATATTTAACTGTTTGAGAACCTGCCAAACTTTTTTCCAAAGTGGCTGCATCACTTTATATTCCTACCAGCAGTTCATGAGGGTTCCAACTACTCCATATCATCATTAATACTTTTCTTTTTAAACTATAGTCATTCTGTTGGTGTGAAATAGTATCTCTTTGTGGTTTTGTTTGGCATTTCCCTGATAGCTAATAATGTTAAGCATGTTTCAATGTGCTTATTGGTCATTTGTATAACTCTTTAGAGAAATGTCTTTTCAAATCTTTCGCCCATTTTAAAATGAGATCATTGGGGGCACCTAGGTGGTTCAGTCATTAAGCATCTGCCTTTGGCTCAGGTCATGATCCCAGGGTCCTGGGATTGAGCCCCATGTTGTGTGGGCTCCCTGCTCTGCGGGAAACCTGCTTCTCCCTCTCCCACTCTCCCTGCTTGTGTTCTCTCTCTTGCTGTCTCTCTGTCAAATAAATAAAATCTGTAAAATAAAAATAAAAATAAAATGAAATCATTTGTCCTTTTATTATTGAGTTGTAATAGTTCTTTGTAGACTCTAGATACAAGTCTTTTAACAAATGTATGATTTGAAAATATTTTCTCCCATTCTGTAGGTTGTCTTTTCACTTCCTTGATGATGTCCACTGAAGCACAAAGTTTTAAAATTTTGAAGATGTCCACTTTAATCCATTTTTTCTTTTGTTGTTCATACTTTTGGTGTCATATCTAAGAAACCATTCTATAATCTGTGGACATGAAGATTTACACCTATGTTTTCTTCTAAGAGATTTATAGTTTTAGCTTTTACATGTAGATCTTTGATCCATTTTGAGTTAATTTTTGTATCAGGTAGGAGACCAAATATGAATATTTAGTTGCCCCAACAACTTGAGAATGGCATAATTAATTTTAAAAAATATTTAAGGAAATAGCTATCAAACATTTATTCTGTATACAGCATTTTGTTAGGCATTATGAGATATTAGGCCACTATCCCCTTTCTGGTTATTAGTTTCTGATTCTTATGCACTGGATTACTTGCCTTTAAAATTTTATTGATGGCTATCATGGAGTATTAAAACAGGATAATGGTCATGCAAAGAACATTTAAAATATGTCACTAAGAATTCTTTTGTGGTAGACATGCATTGATTAAGCAGTTAATTTTCAGTAGATTTGTTTTAGTATCTATGAATTTAAGAAAAATAGGTTGGGTATTTGGTTTTTGTCAGACATTGAATTAAGTGCCAGAGATACAAAGAAATATAAAATGTGCTCTTTTCTGTTATTGAGCCCATAGTCTAGTGGGAGAGAATGACACATTCTAAAGAAATTTCAACCCGCTATCTAAACCATCATCCTATCTCACACCAAATTATCATGTCCATAATATTCTAAGAGACTTACTGAAATCATAATTTGTCTTTAGAATTCCTTTTGCTTAGCAGACCTCTAATCTTAAAGAAAATAGTTTGTTTGTTTTTTTTTTTTTTTTTTTTTAGGATCCCATAGTGGCTTCTGATGGTGGTCCTTATCTATGTGCTTACAAACCATTATAAATAAATCTCCTTGAAATTTTATATTCATTTGTCCACAATCTCTGTCAGAGAGAGAGAGCGAGCACACTACTCTTTTTACCATGCCACTTTTGTTCATTGGGTAAAAGTTATCCATTTCCAGTCTTCAGGCTCCTTTACTATTTTCTATGGTTAGTAAATATTAATGTGTAATGATTCTGTGAAATTGACTTTTCTTACCAATTTAGTTAGGGAAAATTTTCAACCTTACATAGGACTCTTAACATAACAGTCTTTTCCATCTTAGTAAATATAACCACTTAGCAGTGGGCCAAGTAGGGCAGGGAGATGTAGTCCAAAATCAAGGGCTATAATGAAGAAGTTACATTATACAAAGTAGGAAAAACAATTTTTAAAAAAAGATAATAATGGATAATCTCTATAATTTAATAGAATGAGAAAATAGATAAGAATGAGTACAAAGACCTTTACAAAAATATAATTTTTAAAGTACAGAATATATTTTTGGTCTTAAGGATTGTAATAAAGATAGCAGAAACTTATCTGGGTCTCATATCTCCTTATCCTAAAATAAATGCACTTTGGTCTGAAGGTATGGTACAAATTAAGTGTCTTTTCTACCTTCCCTCTCAAATTCCAGCCTTGTCTTGGCTATATGGATTGTAGGGGTCTGATTATATTCTGTTTCCTAGGAACTGGCCAAACTGGCCTAACTGGCCTAACTGGCCTTCCCAACCCCTCTCAGAGCAAGGTTCTTTTTTTTCTGGCTCGGAACAGAATTCTTTGAGATTTTGCCTTGAATTTGAAGTTCTCATCTGAGAGATGTGCATTATCCACAGTCATGACAAAAGTAATGACATGTGTTCCCATTTTGAGCTCAGGTTATTGATTCTCATAACTCTGGGTAATATGAAGACATGGAATTACAAGAGAATGTAATATTTCTTCAAAGTTTGAATGAAAGAATTTTTCTGACTGTCCATCACTTATTATTATTACAGATGATATACACAGCAGAGGTTTATAAGATTGCACTGGTTCATTATCAACTTCAGGATATGCTTTAAAGTTGCTTTTTAAAAAATTTAAATCCATAGTGTCTAATTTTTTTCTTGTTCTGTGTCCTTCTCAAAATAGAGCCATAGAAAACATCCTCGAGTGAACCCAGCCTCAGTAGTTGTGTTCCTATTAACAGACATTTTACTGTAAGAAAATTCATGAAGTAGAAAAAATTTAAAAACAAAAAAACAAGTGAGTTTTTTTTGTTTCAAGCTCTATCAATGTTCCCGTGTTATGATTAGAAGTGAAATATTTTGTCTTTCCCCCGATTTTCATGTACAAAGAATTGTGTAAGCAGTATTTCTACTTATCCTTTTTACTATGATTTCACTGTTTATGCTGAACCATGATGTGAGGAGACTATATGTGAAATCATTTTGAATTATTGTTGGCAGGAAGAAGAACAGCCAGAATAAGTGATTAAAAAGAGAATGAGGCAAGGGTCTGGTGGGGATAGGGGTGGTGCTGCAGCTGCTACCTCAGCATGAGAACAGCGACCTGTTATGCATGTGGGGGGAACACGTGGTCTGCTTCCATCCTTGCACAGCCTCTATTTCCGCTGAGTTCTCTGCTGACTCTAGTTCTCAGTCCAGAAGGAACTGGCACAGTGTTTACTACCTGGAGGGATTAGAAATAAAGACCAACACCCCCATGGTGCCTTTGAACAAGTAAGCTTAGAAAGCCACAGAAGGGTGGACAGATTGCTAATAGCAATGGGAGGTGGGTATGACTTCTATAGTATGGTCCTCAGGGAATACTATCTATGGGCAATCAGGAAGAAAAAGAGCCAGATTGCTGCCAGAAAAGAATGTCATTGCCTAGGTAGGGACTGATCAGAGATGCTGGCTCTATGTGTATATGCTTTTTAGAGGACTGCTTAGGAAGAATGGGCACACAGAAGCAGCCGTACCCCTGTTGGAAATTGCCTCTTGGCAATTTTCTTCCCCTTAGCGTGGTGAGCCCTCATTTTTTCACCTAAAACACAATGGCACCTGAACACAAAGCTCCTTTGAAATTCTCCTGGGTATACTTTTTGGGATATGCCAGGTTCATGATAGTCACTTGGGAGCACAGAATCTCAAGAATTAAAAAGCCAGAAAGGGCCTTAAAGGTCATTCAGTTAGCTGTGTATGCCCAACCAACACAGTGAATCATGAGTTTCCATCAAGTTTGGTATCTGCCTGTGAATTTATATGATGTTATTTCAATGCTGACAAATGAGCAGCCTGGTTAGAGCCAACACTTGTGTGGGATGCTTCATCCACAGGCATTAGCTGGTTAATTTGATGAGAAATCAGTTCTTTCTGACTCATGGACTGCAGCATCAGACTTTCATCTGGTCTGGGCTTCATTTTCTTGTCACTGGCCCTGTGATTGCTGGGGCTCTGATTTTCTCCCTTCCCCACTCTGCTGCTGACTTTCTCTGGTTGGCTAGCTACTGGGTTCACATTTCTCTCCTTTGTCCAGCCCCACTTGTACTCTGCCTTGTCACAATCTGTCCTCTCAACCCAGGGGGAAAGAGAGGATAGATCAGGCCTCATTCTCAGGATGAGAGTTGATTGTCCATCTTCTTCAGGAAGAATGTGACGTTCTTCCCTTCTCTCCTGGGGTCAGGATCTCTCCATTCCCCTCATCCCCTCCCCCATCATCACATTGGGAGGGTTAGGCAAAGGGAAGGCCTGCAGTGGTCCAGATTTCAGCCTATGGGTCAGGGCCTGAGACCAGGCCAGATGCAGAGAGGTAACTGCAGAGATTAATTCCAAGGTATACCCTCGAATGAGGTAAAAACACAGGAATTTGCATCCTTAAATTAAGGGGACCTCCTAGCTACAGGAAAAATGAACCAAAGATTGGGTAGGCTGCAGACCTTTCTCTTAAACCCACTTGACCAAAACCTGTCTTCTAACCCAAGGCCATGAATCTGAGAGAAATACACACTTTAGAGAGGGGAACATTAAGAGAAACCAGAGAGACTGTATGACTGAGATAAACCAAAACAGGAAGAGACATTTTATTTTGGGAATGAATAAAAGCAATGTTTGTTCATTCTACTTCTTAATCAACAAGTAATCCTAATCTTGTCACAGAAGCTTGAGAGTTATGATAAACATCTGTATTAAGTGGGGGAAATCCCTATAAATTCTGAATCAATGATATTGAACCTTGGCTTCACACTGGAATTATCTTGGGAGCTTTAAAAAATACGGATACCCGGATTCTCTCAGAAATTCTGATTTAACTGGTTTGGGGTGCTGCTGGGCATCGGAATCTTTAAAACCTGCCTAGGTAAATCTAATCTAATAGTCAAGGATGAGAACTAAGGTTCTGAAAAGAAAGGATCATATATAGCAGGGAAACTTTTCAGGGATTAATTTTCCTTTTCTTTTCTTTGGAAAGAGGAGCACCATAAAGCACCTTAGAATCACTTTAGGATTCTCCTTTAGGACTATCCTTTTAGAAGCACTTTAGGACTCACCTTAGGATCTGAAGGGATTTCTTTCAGACAGATAGGTGTATAGGAGCTTCTGGAGTCTGAACTCAGTCTGTCTAGAGAAGAAGGGATATGATCAGATGTTTTGGGTTTTGAAAGTTCAAAAGAATATTCTACTCAACACTTAGTTGATCTTCACTAGAGAAAAGCAATAGTAATTCAGGGTTAGCTGATGTCTTGGCAGGTATCTGTATATGATTTGCTTTTGCTGTTCTGTGTCTGAAATTTCCTTCTCCCTCTTATCAAGTTCCCAGCTCAAACATCTACTCTCCTCCCTGCAGCATTCCCTGATCACTTCACATAAGAGTAATTCATTTTGCATTCCTACAGTACTCCCTGCATATTTCTATTTGTGCTCTTGTCACATTGTATTACAGTTATTTGTTTATCTGTCTTCTTTCCCAGACTGTGAACTTACTAAAATCAGTGACTTCACTTTTCATCTTTATGTAATAAATGTTGAGAGTGCCTGACATAGGGTAGGTGCTTCACAAATACTTATGGAACTAATCAGAAACAATAGATTAGGTTCCTAGACTAGTTCAACTTATAATGTAGTGAAATAGGTATATAAGTAATGAATGGTAGAAAGCAATAATGTGGAATAATCTTTATCTTTAATGAACTATGAAATTTGTTTAAACACACAGAATAAATAAGAACATAAATACATAATGCAAATATTTCTCAACATGCTACCAGTCAGTAGTCTAGGCATCATGTGCATAAGACAGAATAGCTGGAGCTTATTGTGAGAAGCTGTTTATGCTACAGGCAGTGGGGCAGGGTTGGGGGGTAGGGCAGCATTTGAATTTGAACTTTACAGTAAGATGTTGTGGAACTAGTGGATTCCTCCAAGCAGGAAATGACAAAATCAGATTTTTCATTTAGAAAATGATCACTGATTTAAAAAAGGATCAGTCTGGTGGCTTTCTGGCACATTAATCACAGTGTGGCAAAGTGGGGACCAACTAGGAGGCTACTAAACAGGTGAAAGATGGGAAAATGTGTCTTCTATTCCTAGTTTCAAATAATACTTATCAAGTGTTATGAACTGCACTGTGTCCTCCCTCAATTAAATTCATATGTTGAAGTCTGGACCCCCAGTACTTCAGAATGTGATTATGTTAGAATATAGGTCTTTAAAAAGGTAATTAAATTAAAATGAGGTTATTAGGGTAGACTCTAACCCAATATGACTGGTATCTTTATAAGATGACTACATTAGGAAACAGACACACAGACGGAAGACTATGTAAAGATACAGGGAGAAAACAATCATTTGCAAGCCCAGGAGGAAGGCCAGAAGAAACCAGCTCTGCTGACACCTTGATTTTAGACTTCTAGCCTCCAAAATTGTGAGAAAATAAATTAAGCCACCCAGTCTGTGGTACTTTGTTATGGCAGCCCTAGCGAACTAAAACGACAGTAAACTCTTAGGACATAATCCATTGATAAGTTATTTTTTATGACCAAATGCCCTAGAGCTCAGCACAGTTTAAGGGCCAGAGATCATGTATTTTAACATACAGTGTTTTACTAAACTTTAAAATAAGAACATCCTAGAAATGCCCCATAGAAACCTAGGATTGGGGTGCCTGGGTGGCTCAGTTGGTTAAGTGTCCGACTCTTGATTTTGGCTCAGGTCATGATCTCAGGGTTGTGAGATGGAGCCTGCATCCAGCTCCACGCTCAGCAGGGAGTCTGCTTGAGATTCTCTCACTCCCTCTCCCTCTGCCCCTTGCCCCAGCTCTGTCTCTCAAATAAATAAATCTTTTTTAAAAAACAAAGAAACCTAGGATTTGAGCAAATAATATGAGGTTTCCAAAAACCTTGAATAAAGATAATTTTTCATCCATTTTAGGTTTCCCTGAATGACTATATTAGAAATTGATATTTTTCCTTTTGGCTCCCTCTCCCCATCCATTCAACCTCAAACATACACTCATATATACTTAAATATATACCTATTTAAAGAATCTGCAATATGGCCCTGGCCACCCTGTTGGTAGAAAATAGGTAGTCATCTGAGTCAGAGAGAACCAACGTATAGGCCAGGCTGACAAATTAGACTTTCTCTCTCAATCTCTCTCTCTCTTATTCTCATTTGAAACAAGAATCCTTGAAATTGAGGGTATTAGCAGCTGAATAATGTTCATGGTGGAATTCTTGATTGAAAACTGAGAATGGCTATTGCTGAGGCTTCTAGATTTGGTTCTTCTGAGGCTTCTTGGTTTGTTGGAGATCTGTGTCCTTATAATAAACCCACATCCTCCTTTACTTGTGCTACCTTAAGTAGATCTCTCTTCCCTGCAACCAGACATGCCCTAATACAAAAGATAAAGTGAATTCTAGAAGTGAGATTAAGCTTTAGAGACTAAAACCATACATAACCACGGATATACCCCAGAACGTAGGTAATTCCACAAATCCCTTTAGAGCAAAGGACAAAGTTTGTACAATACAGGGGGAACAGAGTAGAGAAAGAAAAACAAAAGTAGCAAAATAGCTGCTTCCATGATTCATGTAAACATTCTTCTAAAAATAATATTTTCATTTATATGTGAGTACATATGTATAAATATATGCATATGCCAAATATACCAGAATAATGGATAGGGTACTACTTAGAAAGGAAAGAGACGTGGAACTGAAGCATGAAGTTCCATGATAAACATAAAAAGCGAACATTTTAAAATCTCTTCCTATAATACTAGAATGTACACGTGTCACACAAACATTGTCTAATTTCTTTTCAAGAAACCTAAATGCCTAAGTTTTTCATTTTCTTCAGCAATTTTAAGTTTTATGCATAACCAGTAGAAAGTCCTTATCTAAACCCATTATTATTTTAATCAAGAAAAATTTTAATAGCTTTCTGAATTGGAATCAAATTTCTGTATGTGAGCATTTAAATCATTCTTAATTCTCTGAAAACGGTGATTTGATTTTGGGATGTGACTCATTTTTTCTCTTCTCTTTGACTCAGGTTTGCCACATGAGCACTGCTTTCTATGGGCATTGCTGTCCATTCAGGCTAATGGCCCACTTATTTACTGAGTCTCTTGACCTCTCCAAGTCCTCATTTCCCCATCTGGACAGACACACGGTTATAATAGTACTTACCTCATAATGTTGCTTTGAGGACTAAATGTGATCCTATATGTAAAATGATTTGATTCTATCTCATGTGTGACAAATGTTTTATACTAGTATTATAAAGCTCTCCAACCTACAGGAGATGGGCAGTGAGGGAACAGGGCCGGGGTAGTACTATGGAAAGGATCTAGGATAGGTATAGGCTGCATTGTGTACCACCTTATTCTCTACCTGTGCCTGTCACAGAGGTAACCTGTGCTCTTCTGCCCGGGTAGCTGCACCAATACGTAATAAGAGATTTGGAGACTCCTCAGAAAGCAAAGAACAGCTGGGCCTTTCTCCTCTGCTCAGCTTATTTTTGTTCCCTGTGAAGGCCACTCTAGCAGCTAAGATTAAAAACACCCCCCTTCCCCCCACCAAATCCTCTATCCAGTGAACCAAGAGATTTAAGTGGCAGCACCAGTGACAGAATCTCTGGCTGTCTGGCTCCTGTGTGTTGGCACCTCTCCACCCCCGCCCATTTCCATCCTAGTTTTGGCTTCCCTAGTCAGACTTCTCTGCATAGCAGCAAGGGTGTGCTCAGCAGCTCTGCCCAATGACTGACGGACCTGCAGCAGACCCCACTGAGAAGGCCAGGCTGTGATTCAGACTTCAGAGCACATTTGGAGGGTATTGCTTCATAGCTGCCAGTAACAGCATTAGAGTTTGTATTTTGTGGCACTCTGTGGTCACTCTTCTTATGTATCAGTTCTCTTGTCTACATAACGCTCCTCCCAACTACCCTGTATCTTTACCCATCTCTCCTCTCTCATCAATCTCCTTATTTGTCCTTGTGAATAAATACACATTTCAATGTATTTGGATATAAAGTCTTCTCTCTAATCTGATGGACAACGAAAGTTAATTGTGAATCCCTTTGGGAAGATTCTCCTTTGTAACAGATGAGGCTATTCAAAGGAAGCCTCTTAGCCTACAAACCCAATGCCTGTCCAGGGATTACAGAGGTTCTTGGCTGGCCTATAATTCCTGTAGAAATATCCTTCAGCCCTCAGGCTCCCAGATTCAGGGGCCCCTCAGTATGATCATGTGAACAATCAGATGATTCTTTCCAGAGCCTGGGACCCTGAACTTTCAGGGACATGTCTGGTGCCTCTTGTGCTGTGGTAAGTCCAGGTTTTATCTTTTTTTTTTTTTGACAGAGAGAGAGACACAGTGAGAGAGGGAACACAAGCAGAAGGAGTGAGAGAGGGAGAAGAAGGCTTCCCGCTGAGCAGAGAGCCTGATGCGGGGCTCGATCCCAGGACTCTGGGATCATGACCTGAGCCGAAGGCAGACGACTAACAACTGAGCCACTCAGGCGCCCCAGTCCAGGTTATCTTAACAACATGCATATTGTATTTTTTAAAAGCAGACAGACTTGTGGATTGTGACTAAGATATTTATAACTTAAGGACTGGACCAGAGAGCTAGGGCTCCACAAAGGTGCCCCAGAGATTGTTGTGGTGACAGTGAGTGATTGTAGAGAGAGATAAGCTGGCAGTCTCTGACTCCCCCCAACCCAATTCAACAAGAGAAACTCTGCTTTATGAGTTTTGCATATTTGGTTTTGGCTGGATATTCTCTGTTTGCCCATTTAAATCCATTCTCTGCCCTTCTTCCTCTTTCTCTTTGCCCTCTAGAAGCTATGAACTGCATCATTTGGGCTTCCTTGCCCTCTAGCTTTCCACTGGGTTCAGCCAATGGGAGGAGCAGCAGGAGACTAGAGGGCAGAAGGAAAGAAAAGAAGGGTTATTTATTCCTCTGAATCCTTCCCTTCTAGTCTGTGGTTTGGCAATGGCAATATTCCTCTACCAAAGTCCACAACTCCTATTTGGTGGCCCCCTCCTATAGCTACAGTTCTTGCCAGAACCTGGTAAGCACTCTGCCCACTCTCTTACCCCTTCAGGCCTAGGGGTAGCCATGCCATCCCACTGTGGCTTGCCCTGTAGTACTTTCACCTTCCCTTCTGGTTTTCCTTTACCTCACGAGACTTTTATGAATAGACCTTTCAGTAAACCCTCTTCACTTATCCTTTATGGCTTCCCATCTCTGTTTGAATTTTCCACGCTAGTTCTGTGACTGATTCAGTCTTCTATCATGAGATTTTGTTTAGTAAAGGATTCTACTGTTAAATAAAATTTGGAAAATACAACACTGGGTCAATCAGAAGCATTGTAAGAACAAATGTCATATTCTTTGTGAGTATGAATTATCCAAAAAGGCTGAAGCAATGTCTTCAGAAAACAAACAAACATTGAATTAGATAATGTTTACCATACATTTTAAAGTTTTTACTGAGGAATGTATTTAATCAGTATAAGTTTAGTTACTAAATAGAGGCTAAATAGACTCTAGAATTAGACAGACTTGAATATTGACTCTGGCACTTATCATCTGTGTGATTTTGAGTAAGTTATTTAACTTCCCTAAGTTTCAGTTTTCCCGTCTGTGATATGAAAGTAATAACATCCCCTACCTCATGGAATTATTGTGAGAATTAAATGAGATAATGTATATAGAGTGCTTAATAATGAGCTCGATATCCAATAAATTTTAACTCTTCCTATTTATTTATAACAATAAAATGCAAAAGAATATACCAAAGCAGGAAAAGTCAACAGTTTGAAGAAACAGTAGTTTGAAAACCTAAAGGTCTTGATGGGGAAGCAACAAGTACTTCACTTAGATAAACACGAGACCTATTTCTTCCTGGAGCTTGCATTTAAATCAGCCTTCCTGTTAAAGATCCATTGTTACCAACATGCATTCTGTACCGGCAGAGATTTGCTGGTGCTATCAGTAAAGTCAGCCAGATACACCTACAAACATACAGACAGACGTACAAAATGTAGTGAAGGTAGAAGTTACTTGAGGGGGTTACCAATGCTGGAGATCCTTCTTCAAATCTTGGCTCAAATGTTAACACTCAATGGAATCTACCCCTGACCTATTTAAAACTGCCTGCTCACTCCCAATCCTCAGAGCTCCTCATCTCACATGTCCTGCTTTATTTGTTTTCTTTACTCCATTGCACTCATCACCTTCTAACATTTTTTTTTATTTATTACATTTCTTGCTTATTGTCTGTCTTCTCTAGTTAGAATACAAGCCGCATAAAGGCAGGATTTATTTTTTGTCTTGTACACTGATTTTTGCCAACTTTGTAGTCAATAAATATTTGTTGAATGTTGTTGAGTCATCTCTACATTACACTGTTGTGAGATTGGCTACCCAAGTATGCTAAGTGATAACTTCTGAGTGATTATCTAATTGTACTCACTGGATGTTTACAACAGTTTAACAGGTCAGTTGTCATTTATGTCTGGCCTCTAGTTAAATTTTGTCTGCTTAGCAGTCTGGCACAAAGTGAGCACTCAGAATGTGTTAGTCCCCCTGTGTATTTAACCATGTTGGATTGGGCTTTTTTTTGTTTCAAATCAGTCTTTGTGTACGTGTATCTGTGTAGGTGGGTATACCTCAAGGCACATTTGTGCTTGAGAACAATGTTAAAAGCCCTCAACTATCTATTTGCAGCTTATCAGAGAGAAGACATTAATTGCTTCTTTAGTATTCCTTTCTCACTGCAGGTGTTTCCCCTTATTTCCTTCCTCCCTGCAAGAGTGACACATTTAGTTTTCTAAGTTTTAACTATTTAGCTTGTTTTCTACATTGAATGCTTGATAAGACGGAAACAGAGTCTAACAAAACTTTTCTTAGGCAATATGGTCCTGTTTGGGTAAATTTTTCCCCCTACTATTGGAAAACCTTGTGGTTCCTGTTCAAATGATCTCCTAAAGTAATCAGGAGCCCCTTCCCCTGCTTTCTTCTGCTCAAAGATGAGATTACCATTCAAAGTATTAAGTCTAAAGGCATAGTTCAAAAAGCTGGAACTAAGGGGCACCTGGATGGCTCAGTTGGTTAAGCATCTGACACTCGGTTTCAGCTCAGGTCATGATCTCAGGGTCATGATCTTAGGGTCATGAGATTGAGCCCTGTGTCTGGTTCCTTGCTTAGTGGGGAGTCTGCTTGTTATTCCTTCCTTCTTTCTCTCCCTCCTCCTCTGCCCCTCTTCCCCCCCTCTAAAATAAATAAATAAAATATATTTTTTTAAAAAGCTGGAACTAAGTCCAAGACAAAGAATTTGTGATGGAGAATAATTGATACTGAGTAGACTCATCTTACAAGGGAAACCAGAAGTTTTCTCAGTTCAAGGGAAGAGCGCTTTTATAGAACACCTGTAATATAAGCTGTTAAGGGTTCTCATCTGCTCTGGATGGCTATTACCTGTTTTCTGAAGACTCATGGAGATAATGTGTCCTAGCAAGGAATAGCAAATAGCTTCCATCTTCTAAACCAACTATGTTCAGTTATGGTAGTAATTGACTGAAACCGTTTCTCAGACTGTGGTCTCCCAACCAGCAACATTAGCATCACCTGAGAACCTGTTAGATATGCAAATTCCTGGTCCTTACCCCAGATCTACCACACCAGAAACTCTGAGGCAATCTCTATTTTAATATGTCCTCCAGATGATTCTGAAGCACACCAACGTTTTAGACCAACTTGTCTAGAGTACTGTCTTAAAAAGGATTCTAATCTGGAGATGCCTGGGTGCCTCAATTGGTTAAGCCTCTGCCTTCAGCTCAGGTCATGATCCTAGGGTCCCAAGATCAAGCCTGCACTGGGCTCCTCGTTCAGTGAGGACCCTCCTTCTCCCTCTGCCGGCCACTCCCCTGACTTGTGCTCTCTCTCTCTCTCTCTGACAAATATATAAAAAAATAAATAAAATAAAAGGATTCTAATCTGAGCTCAGTGGAGAAAACAAAATGACATCCATTAGTGATGTCACCTATGAACAAAGGAGGGAGGGGTGGCAGCAAGTAGGCCATGTATTTGTGATCTCATTCCCAGATAGAGTTGATAAGAATAATGCAAACAAGTGATCTAAAGAAACTACTCAACTTTAGCTACTCAAAAGTCCTGAAGAATTAAAAGAACAATTAGTCAAAGTAAATAACAAATGTAGATGGAATGGTGCCAATGGACTGATTGAGAACCACATGACTCCTTATTCAAAATAGTGCTCTAGAGGAAACTCTAGAAAATATGTTTCACTCTAAATTTGCCAAGATGTGATGGCAATAAACATAATATTTATTGTGACAGGAAAAAATAACTCACAAGTATCCAGAACTTCTTTTCTTTTGATCCAAGAGGAGAATTATGTGTTTACCATCTGAGGTTATGGGTCTTTTTTGCACAGAATCAGTGTGAGAGTGGAAGAAGATTAAAAGGGACCCAGAGAGCAGGGCTTGCTCTATAGGAGTAAAAGAAGGTTACTGAAAGGATAACGTAATAGGCCCAAAAGGTGAAAGGAATCTACAATAAGAACCAAAAGGAGCTGGTTTGGAGAAGAGATTTATTTTGAGTTTTGAAAGTGATTTGGAGATAGAATTTAGGGAGGTGAAGGTATACAGAGAGAGGTGAAGAAAGAAAAATTTAAGAACTTTTGGTATGCATTAGAATAAAATTGGTATTTTGAGAGACTTCTGTAAAGATTTAAATTGCTTTTTAATTATTATTATCACTATCATTACTATTTTGGTTGTTGAACTATTGTTTCTTTCAGAGTGATGCCATGCTAAAACAGAGCTTTATTTAGGTTATTTGTATATTTATTATTTGTTTATCATCCGTCTTCCTCTAAAAACACTTTGTTTAAGGAAGCTCACAGACAACAGTAATGCTAATAGCTTGTATTTGTTTAAAATTTTGTAATTATAAAAGTGTTTTGATAAACCACATTTTTAGTAGAACATTATGGTAAGGCAGGTGGTGATTATGTTATTATTCCCATTTTCCAGATGAGGACACTAAAGCTCATTTAAGTTAAATCCCTTCTTCTGAGTGAAACAACTAGTAAATGATGGATTTGGGGTTCAAACTTGGGGTTCAAAATTCTCAAATTTGGTATATTCTTTATTACCTCAGATGGTAACAAAGAGTAGTATAAAGGAACAAGTCTTCTGTTAGGGAAGGTAATTTGTCTTAAACTTTAAATTTATATGATGTCTCATAAAATATGGTTATAGTTTTAGCCATACCTTAGTATATAAGGACTTAAGGTCTCACTTGAACGATGAGATTATTGCAGGTTTTTGTGATTGGGAACGAGTTTTTCAGACTGGAACTCTAACAATGCCAAGTTGAAATCAGAAGTCTCCCAGTCTAGCTTAATCTAGCTACAGAGGATTAAAATGACCTTTTGTTGGGGGTTATTAAAAGAGGGCTTTGAGGCTAAATATATGTCTTCAGAGAGCAGATACAGATGGAACAGGATAGAAAGCAAGCTGGCTGCAGGACTATCAGAAACCCATGCTTTGCAAACCGCATTGCTTTTATGCTTCTGTACTCTGTTGTTTATTTCCTTTTTTCTTTTTCCCTTCCTATTTAATAGAGTTGTATTGAAAGTTCTATCTTACCTAAGGGAACCGAGGAAAGGGGTCTGGTCCTATTTGGCTTGGAGTTTTACCTGTAGACCTCTGAGAATCCAAAATGGTGGTGTGAGTTTTGGTTGGTGGAAAGGTGAATCTTTAGGAGACAAAGTTGAGGTGATGTAGTCTGTTGGCTCTTCCTATGTAGAGATTCCCCTTCCATGGGTAAAATTTTGGAAGAATGTAGTCTTTTTATTTTTGTTTGTTATTTCCTCCTTAAGAGAAATAGAATCTTCATATGATTTGTGGGAGAATTGAGACAGGGTGAAGGAGTGGTTAGGAGGAAAAAATAATAATTATCTTATAAACACATACT
Organism: Eumetopias jubatus; assembly: GCF_037043125.1. Classification (NCBI taxonomy): domain Eukaryota; kingdom Metazoa; phylum Chordata; class Mammalia; order Carnivora; family Otariidae; genus Eumetopias; species Eumetopias jubatus. Next base: position 65,322,872 of record NW_028274807.1, read on the forward strand.
TTAAAAATATGTTGATACTAAAACTATTTAAATGACAGATTAAATGTTTAGAATAAGGCTTTTCTCTATTGATATCTGGTCTTTGAACTTCTCAAATTTGAAAGGACTATTTTGTACTTTTAATTTTCTACTCTGCAGTGTCAGGTGACAAGACACAGCATAGTTCTCAAATGCAAAAGTAAAATAATTTTCAGGATATCTTTCCATTTTTCCAAGCTGAAGAGAAGAAAGAATTAAGGGCTTTGTTTACTTGTAGACTTCTAACTTAAAAGTTGGGGAGTTTTCCTCTTCTCTTGGTTAGGTCATGAGACCTGGAGTTAAAACAGTGGTTGCATCAAATATCTACCCTCTTAGAGACTAGAATCCAGAAGTATCTTGCCCTAATTCTTCAAACACCACTGAGAAAGAAAGAAAGAGAGAGGAAGGGAGGAGAATAAATAAATCTAAAGTTATGGTAATTAGAATATGGCTTTTCCTGATCTACGGAGTTGAAAGATCATTATTGACAAGAGTTCAAATATACATAAATGAGAATACTAGGCTATATTTTAATAACATTAGCATATTTTCTTAGACTATATAAATTGTCATGAAAGTTGTGTTTATCTGGTGTTATTGCATAATCACATGCTGACCTTGGCAGTGAAGTGAAGCATGTAGGACTAGAGATTTGTTTACATTGAACTCTGTAGGGACCCATCCTTGTATTGGTACATGGAGTAGGTTGGCATTTATATGGAAACTAGTTAATTATTTATGTTTTTCTTTGTTTCCCCTATAGCAGAATGGTGAAACCAATTTCTTGCATTTATAATTCTAAGGAATGTAATTCTAATGAAAAAAGAAAGATTTACAAATACTGTCCAATAAAATGTACAGTTCCAATGCTACCATATGCCCAAGCAATTTTTATACATAAGAAGTATACTATAGTTTTTTAAAAAAATAAATCCTTAATGGATATAAAAGAGGAAGAATCATAAAGAAGAGAGAAAAGTTGCTCTTTCCACTATTCTATCACCCCGTTCTGTTGCTACTTCTGCAAAGTGAACACAGAGAGGTACCCAATTAACTTCCTTGAGTAACCAAATACTTAAAACAAGAGAATACACAAAAACCTTTCAGCAACCTTCATTTGTAGGCAAGGTAACCACAGAGAATCAATAAATAAATTGACCAAGCACTTGTAAGAAGAATGTGTTTGTCACAGAGCTGTGTTGCTTATGGACAGTATACCTGACTGGCTTCCTGTCCCTCGACTCCCTTAACCCAGGTGACTGCTTCTTCCCAAATCCACCTGGAGGCTCTGCTTCCTCCCACGTTTTGGAATAAGTCTTACTCAACTCATTGATATGAGATCAAGTCAGAGTTGTTGATGACCGCTCTCTAACCCTGGTGTTTGTCCCAACTGTTCCAGGTTGGGTTCATTTCCTGTCTCCTAATTACATAACTGACTGAGTTTCTTGCCAATTTCTCCAAATCTCATGTTTCTCTGTTCTCTGAAATTTATATATTAGTTTGCTAGGGCTGCTGTAACAAAGTACCACAAACTAGATGGCTTAAAGAACAGAAATGTATCATCTCACAGTTCTGGAGACTAGAAGTTCACGATTGAGGTGTCAGTAGAGTTTGTTCCCTCTGATGACTATGAGGAAAAATCTGTTCCATGTCTTTACTTCCTAGCATCTGGTGGGCTGCTGGCAATATTTGGTGTTCTTCGGCTTATAGAGCCATTATCCCAATCTCTGCCTTCATGTTCACCAGCATTCTCCCTGTGTGTATTTATTTTTTCACATGACATTCTTTTTCTAAGGACACCAGTCATATTGGACTAAGAGCCCACCCTCCTCATCTTAACTAATTATATCTGCAACAACCCTATTTCTAAATAAGGTTACATTCTGAAGTACTGGGGGTGGGGGCTAGGACTTCAACATATGAACTAGACGGGGACACAATTCAACTCACAACCACTTACTAACTCTTGTCCTAATTTTTAAATGCTGTCCTGCTTACTTTCTGCTAATGGTATATATATATGCCTCACCTTTGATTGCTTATTCTACCAATTCTTTGATAGGCACCTTAGATTTGATTTGAATTTCACCAAACTATACTCATGATCTTCCTTCTCTCTCCTTGGGACATTAATGTCCTATGTCTAACCTACTATGAGAGTCATGTCTAACTATGCCTAGCCCTGTGTGGCAGGCAAAATAATGCCCCCCACAAAGATATACAAATCCTAATCCCTGAAATCTGTGGCTACATTAAATTCCATGGCAAAGACAAATGGAGATTACAGGTGGAATACAGGTTGCTAACCAGCCGATCTTAAAATAGGGAGATTATACTGGGTTATCCAGGTAGGCTCAATGTAATCATGGGGTCTTTAAAAATGGAAAAGGGAAGTCAAAGAATACAGTCAGAGAAAGAGATATGATTAGGGAAGTAGGGCCAACGAGATGCTGTGTTGCTGCTTTGAAGATGAGAAGAAGGGGGCTATGAGCCAAGGAATGTGTGTAGCCTCTAAAGCTGGAAAAAGTAAGGAAATGGATTCTCTCCTAGAGCCTTCAAAAAGGAACACAGCTTTGCTGACATACCTTAGTTTTGGCCCAGTAAAACCCATGCTAGACTTCTAAACTATTGGACTGTAAAATAATAAAATAGAAAATTAATACACCCTGGACATGCCCTTATGTTTAGGAACCAGTCTTTGTATGACCTGAAAGTTCTACTATTTCCCTACTTCTAGGCTTGCCCCAATTTATTCTGTCACCACTTCAAACTTTAGAATGACCATGCAATTGGTGCAGCATGGTGTAATTAATGCACTAGAGTTTGCATAGGCATTAAAGCCATAGCTGACTGCAAATTCTGGTCTTGTCACTCTCTAGCCTTATGACTTTAGATAAATTACTTAACCTTTCTGAGCTTTAATTACCTTTCCCTTATGTACAAAAGAGAGATAATAAGGCATACCTCTTATTAGGAGAATTAGTAATAATACCTGTAAATGCACCTAACAATTGTATATACTAGGTATATACTAGGTACTCAGTTAGTGGTAGCTATTATTAAGGCATTCTATTTTATTTTTTTTAAGATTTTATTTCTTTATCTCACAGAGAGAGAGAGAGCACAAGTAGGGGGAGTGGGAGAGGGAGAAGCAGGCTCCCTGCTGAGCACGGAGCCCACCCAACGTGGAGCTCAATCCCAGGACCCTGAGCCACCTGGGTACCCCAATTAAGGCATTTTAAATTCTTAAGACTACTGTTTCATTTTTCTACCACATTTTATTTTTAATCAAGGCTCAATTTAGAGTCAGAAGAAGAATAGATAATGGGATCTTTTTTTTCAAAGATTTTATTTATTTATTTGAGAGAGAGAGAATGAGAGATAGAGAGCATGAGAGGGAAGAGGGTCAGAGGGAGAAGCAGACTCCCCGCTAAGCAGGACTTGATCCTGGGACTCCAGGATCATGAACTGAGCTGAAGTCAGTCGCTTAACCAACTGAGCCACCCAGGTGCCCAATAATGGGATCTTGAAAGGAAGAATCAGGGAGGCCTTTTATCTTATAGTACTTATTGATGGATGGATGTATATTCAGGAATAAATAATAATAAAAGTGGCAAAAATGTGTCCAGTGATATTTTTTGGGGGGAGAAGAGACACCCTGAAATACAAGAAGACAATACCTGTACATTGTGAAATATTAATTGTTAATTGTGAAATATGTGTTGCCCTTCAGTAGACAAGAACAAAAAGATATTTTCTCTGTTGAGTAATAATGTAAGTAACTTGAAAGCTGTTTGGGAGGTCACATGCTTATCCACCAAAAGACCTTTAGAAAAATGGACATCTAAAACCTACTCATCTAAATCTATGCATCTAAAACCTACTCATAACAAAAAGTAGCTTATTAAGTAACTATTTAAAAATTTTTCTTCTGTTTCAAAAAAAGGGAAAAATGCAAACAGTGCTAAAATCTTGTAGTAAAATTTGATAGGGTAAAAAGAGAGTTAAAAAAAACTTTAAGAAATAGCAATAGTTGTTGATGATCTTAACATGCTCATAAAAACAGGAGCAAACAACCTAAGGTAATACTTTCTGAGTTTAACTGCAGAGCTACAAACTCCAAAATATTTTGAAAACATGATATTTAGCAATCATTATATCTGAATCAAATAGTGCAGTGTTATTAGATATTTGTCATCTAAATGATGGATAAAATCCACTTAAAATATGTTTTGAGACTCAAAATGTATTTATAATTTTAAGAACATAAGTAATAGACATTTATTAAGAAACAGGAGTGATTGTCATTAGTTAATTCCTGCTGCTGCAAACTTCTTAAATCTCAAATTCAAAAAAGAGAAATATGGGGCCAGCCCTATGATCATATCTTATAGCACTGGAAAGCAAATAGTACACATGGAATCCAAAGGATAATTTCAGTTGCAGAGAGCAACCACAGTAAGTGGGGGGGAGGCCAGAACAGTAGTTGTAAGACAGAGGCTTTCCAGAGGGCAAGGGAAACTCCAGGATGCAAGTAGGGTAGAAAGAAAATATACCTCCTTCCTGGGGAGGAGCCAGATGCCAAGTTTAGACAGGTTGAAGATTGAATATGGCACCAGAACACACGTGATGCACAAAGAAGTAAGTGAGACTTATGAGGAAGTAAGAAGTTGCTGGGTATGTCTAGGGGAGGGAGGAATGAAGAAATAAACCAGGACAACAGGACATCACTCAGGATCACTGATCAGGAAGAGAGTAGGGAATACACCATGGCACTTCAGAATCTAGCAGGCAGTTACTTCTAAAGATGAGCTTGTGGGCGTGACCCAATTCCACAATGTCAGCCAGGACCCTCTGCCCACTCTTCTCAATTCTTAAAGTGGTCAGGCCTGGCTAGGTGAGCAACAGTGTGAATCTTGGCAAGCAGCATTTGTGATTTGATATTGCAAAAACAGAATGTCTTCAGGTGGTAGGTCCCAGAGTACAGTCTGGGATTCTGCTAAACAAATATGTCCTGAAATATGCTGAAAAAGCCTTTGCACAGCAGAGCTACTGGCGCCTCTCACTTCTTGTCTGAATAAGATGTCCCCGACATTTTCAGCCAGTGACAAAATTAAACTTTAACTCCAAGCCAAGATAGAACCTGCTTTGTGATGAAGCAGAAAATTTTTCAACTTAGGCAATCCTGTAATTTTTAGAAGTCTATGAAAGGAGAAAAATGAGATATCAGATGCCTAGAGTCAGTTAGGAACTTCCTAATTCACCTCAATTATTGATTTATGTAATTATTTCAGGCAAGTGACCTTGGGCAAATAGTAGTCACCAACTACATTTATAATTCTAAATGAAATATATTGGTGTGATGTCTTGCTTTTTGACTTGGGAACACCTTAACCTCATTCCAAATATTGATAAATGAGTTATTAGAGGAACTAGGAGCGTTTACTCTAGCTTACCTAGATGAACAAGTATTCCTACCTAAAATGCAGAAAAATATCAGAAACATTGCAGGTTGATGCTACATGCAACCCATATTTTATCAGAAACCATGTTATTTCAATTTTACCTCCTAGGTATCTTCCAAATCAATCTACTTTTTTTTCTGGGCTTTTTAAGGACATTATCCTAGTTCAGAGTCTAGCACCTAAATTATAAACAGCTTCTTAATTGGTCTTCAGTCTTACTCTCTCTCATTTCTTCCAATTTCTTTTCCATATTACAGGAATTATGGTTTTTAAAAATACCTAACCTGATCATTTCACTTCCCTGGTTAAAACCTTTAACAGAGCTCCACTTTTTTTGGAGTAAGGCCCATATTCCTTAAAATGGTCTACAAAGATGTTCATGACCTGCCCATCATTTACTTCACCAATCTGAATTCCATATCCCAGCCACCCTGGACAATGTTCAGCTTCCACATGCCATGTTCTCTCACCTCTAGGTCTTCTACTTTATGTTCTTTCTGTAACATTCTCCATTACATCTCTCCAACGTCTCCCTTCCTTCCACTTTCATGGCTAATTGCCACTCGCCTTTCAGGTTTGGGTAGGCACTACTTGTGCTCAGCAGTATCTATCCAGCTTTCTGTCTTCATCATCAGCACATGGCTAGACTACATTTCTCAGCCTCCTTTGCAGTTAGGTGTGACTGTAACCAAAATGTGATGGAAGTGACATGCCACTGTCAGTCCTGGTCCATAAAACCCTGCCACAAGCAAACCTTGCTCTATTTCTCCAACCACCATCTACCTGGAAAGGAATCAGTAGACTTTGAGGAGGATGGAGGCCTAAGATGAAGGTGCCTGAGACTTGCATTTAACTGTAATTTGAGCAAGAAGTAAATAATTTGTGTATTAAGCTGCTGAGGAATTGGGGTTTGTTTGTTTCAGCAGCTGGCATTACTTTTCCTTAAGCAACACACAAGGTCTTAGCTTAATTTTAAATTTCCCTGGGAAACTTTTTTTGAGTAACAAAATCTTTTCACTGTGCTGTAAGCTCAGCAAGGGCAGGGACCATTATCTTATTCACTATTGTGCATTCAGTTTTCTTTACAGTGTCTGTACACAGTGCATGAACAACCAAAATATCTGCTGACTATTAAATGAATGGGCTTTATATTGAAGCATAGAAAATTCAAATTTGAGTTTTCAGAAGTTAAACATATAGTATTTAACTTGGAAAAGTACATTTAATTCCTTTAGAGAACAGAGAGGAAACTATGAAAAGCTGGAAAATTCTTACATCCATGCAAACAACTTAAAAGACCAGATCAGCATGTTGGGGATAAGAACATTAATACAAAGTGCCTCACTTTGACACTCTAGCTAGTCTGCTTTATGATTTTACTTAGAAAACCCTGATGAGGATATCTGTCACCTGGAGTGTCAAGGAGCTTTTGAGAAGCTAAAATAGGCTCTGATTTTTCTTATCAGTTTTTAAAGCTCCAGGCATTTCAAACCTGTTCAAAGTGGCAGTTGACATGTCTGATAATGGTTGGAGCACTTTGTTACAAGATCACAAGGCAATAGCCATCTACTTACAAGAAAAATGTCAAGAGAAAGAAACTTGTCTTTCCTATAGCATTAATATAAAGCAATTTGTACTACTTGGATAAACTTGATCTCTATCTTTGGTCAATTTTTTTTGTGTGTGTGTTAAGTGATCATTACACTCTCTCTCAATTAGGGTACACTAGAACTAACAGTAGCCTATAGAAGTGATTTTGGAAATAGTAGTATGAATATATTTTCAGAGTAGGAGAGAGAGAAAGAGAGAGATGACATACTAGAATATTCTTTGTGTGGCTCAAAAGCCTAAGGTTTTTGTATTTCATGGACCTCCCTCAACTAATAAAAGTTATACAATTGATTTCCACCAAAATTAATTATGCCATGGATAAGAGAGGGTAGGAAGAATGTGGTATTCATAATTTATTATGGTTTTATATATTTTTTTTACTCATAAGAAATCATTAGATCTCTACCTCACCTACTTGCTAAAGAAATGCAGAAAACATGATTTTGGATTGGGTATTTAAGGCAAACACCATTAGTTTTCTGCCCTAAATCTATTCCTGTTTCTTCCTTGCTAATAAAAGTCTGACTTTGTTTATGCCTGGCCACAGATGATGAAGCATGATTGGTAAGCCAGTGAGCTTTCCTTTCCTAGTCTGTCTTGCAACTTGGGGTGGCTATGTCATTCAGCAGTAGCAATGAAACCAAAGATGAAATCTGCTGATAAAGTTTCCGTGGAAAATCTTTTTTTTTTCTGATAAAAAGGGACATATGCTGCTGGCAGTGTTCTCCCCTAATTCCTGCCTATTTCCACCCCCATTTTTCCTACTCTGAATGCAGATGTGCAGTCTAGAGCTTTAAAAGCCATTTTGCTACCATGAAGTAATTAGCATGAAGATAAAATCTAACACACTAGAGGTGATAGAGTGGAAAAATAAAAAGAACTTAGATCCTTGGCATTGTTGAACAGATAAACTAATACCAATATAAACACTTATTTCTAAGCTATTTGTAATATGTTGCATGGAGCACTGGGTGTTATGAACAAACAATGAATCATGGAACACTGCACCAAAAACTAATGATGTAATATATGGTGATTAACATAACAATAAAAAAAGAAAGAAAAAAAAAGAAACTAACACACACACACACACACACACAAAAGCTATTTGTAATATGAGAAAAGTGAGCCCCTATTTGTTTAATCCTTCATTAGTCAGATTTTCAGAAAAAAGAAGCATGACCAGTACATAGAAAAGAGTAGAAGATATATTGAAGCATATTTAAAATGCACACCAGATTTAAATGTGTACCTTTCTCTCATTGGTAAGTCAAAATAGACTCTGGGATACAAGATGTATATCCATTTGGGCATTTAATATAAGGGTAGAACTGTGAAGACAGGGAAAATGAGTACAAATCATTTAGTTAAATGCTGTTGCCAGTTACTTAAGAAAAAGCCTGTGTGCATTTTTAAAACATCTTACACTAAATCATGAAGAAATAAAACATTTGAACCAACCAATAACAAGTAAGGAGATTTAAACAGTAATCCAACACCTCCCAATTAAGAAAAGCCCAGAACCAGATGTTTTCACTGGTAAATTCTACCAAATATTTACAGAATTAACACCAATCTTTCTCAAACTCTTCTTTTTTACATATGTGTTTTATTTTTTACATGAGGTAAAACTAGAAAAATAATAGATGACGCTATTATGCCATTGACTCTTCTGAGCACTTTCCACATCCTAACTCCCCAGCAGCTATATGAGGTAGGTGAGGAAACTCTCAAACTCTTCTTAAAAGTTATGCTTCCAAACTCATTTTATGCAGCTGGCATTATCCTGATACCAAAGCCAGATAAAGACACTACAAGGAAAGAAAGCTGCAGGCCCATATTCTGATGAATATAGATGCAAAAATTCTAAAAAAAAAAATAGGAAACTGAATTCAACAACACATTAAAACTTGCACATCATGATCAAGTGGGATTTATCCTTTGGCTGCAAGGATGGTTCAACATATACAGATTAATAAATGATATACCACATTGATAGAATTAAAGATTAATACCATATGATCATCTCAACAGATGCAGAAAAAGGAGTTGACAAAATTCAATATCCTTTCATAATAAAAACTCTCAACAAATTGGGTATAGAAGGAATGTACTTCAACATAATAAAGACCATCTACAGCAAATCTACAGCTAACATCAACTCAGTGGTAGCTTGAAAGGTTTCCTGCTAAGATTAGGAATAAAACAACGGCCCACTCTCACCATTACCATTTAAATAGTAAAATAGGACTCTGAAAGTCACAGCCAGAGCAACGAAGTAAGAAAAAGAAATAAAAGGCATCCAAATTAGAAAGGAAGAAGTAAAATTTTGTTTGCAGATGATATGATCTTATGTATAGAAAAATTTAAAGAGACAGCAAAAACTGTTAGAACTATTAAATTCAGTAATTACAAGATACAAAATCAACATACAAAAATCATTTGCATTTCTATACACTAACAATGAACCATCTGAGAAAAATCTTAAAAACCAATCCCATTTACAATAGCATGAAAAATAATAAAATACTCAGGAATAAATTTAACCAATGAAATGAAAAATCTATACACTGAAAATTGTAAGACATTATTGAAAGAAATTGGAGAAGACAAAAATAAATGAAACACAACTTATGTTCATGGATTGGAAGAATTAATATTGTTTTTTTAAAGATTTTATTTATTTATTTGACAGAGAGAGACACAGTGAGAGAGAGAACACAAGCAGGGGGAGTGGGAGGGGGGAAGCAGGCTTCCCACGGAGCAGGGAGCCCAATGTGGGGCTTGATCCCAGGGCCCCAGGATCATGACCTGAGCTGAAGGCAGATGCTTAACAACTGAGCCACCCAGGTGCCCTTAGAATTAATATTGTTAAAATGTTCATTCTACACAAAGTGATCTATAGACCTAATGCAATCCCCACCCAAATTCCAGTATCACTTGCACACAAAAAGACAATCCTAAAATTTGTATGGAACCACAAAAGACCCCAAATAGCCAAAGCAATCCTGAGAAAGAAGAACAAACTTGGAAGCAACACATTCCTGATTTCAAACTGTATTACAAAGCTATATTAACTAAAATAGTATGATACTGGCATAAAAACAGACACATAGTCTAATGGGACAGAATTGAGAGCCCAGAAATAAACCCATGCATATAAGGTCAATTAATATTTGACAAACGAGCGAAGACTACCCGGTGGGGAAGGGAAAGGATAGTCTCTTTAATAAATAGTGTTGGATGTTTTCTAATATATAGAAATGTATATTCACATGCAAAAGAATGAAGTTGGACTCTTATCTTCTTACACCACTCACAAAAACTAACTCAAAATGGGTTAAAGACTTAAGTGTAAGACCCAAAACCATAAAACTACCAGAAGAAAGCAGATAAAAATCTCCTTGACATTGGTCTTGGCAACAATTTTTTTGGATGTGACAACAAAAGCACAAGGAACAAAAGCAAAATAAACAAGTGGGACCACCTCAAACTAAAAAGCTTCTGTACAAAAGAAGACATGGTAAATATATATATATTCATCCTTTCGGATGAATATTTACCATTTACATCAATGTGGTTGGAGCTGGAGGGTATTATGCTGAGCAAAATAAGTCAATCAGAGAAAGACAATTATCATATGGTTTCACTCATATGTGGCATATAAGAAACAGCACAGAGAATCATTGGGGAAGGGAGGAAAAACTGAATGGAATGTCATCAGAGAGGGAGAAAACCATGAGAGACTCCTAACTATAGGAAAAAAACTGAGGGTTGCTGGAGAGGAGGTGGGTGGGGGGATGGGGCAATTGGGTGATGGGCATTAAGTAAGGCACGTGATGTGATGAGCACTGGGTGTTATACACAACTGATAAATTATTGAACACTACATCTGAAACTAATGATGTACTATATGTTGGCTAATTGAGTTTAAATAAAAATTAATAAATAAAAAGCTTCTGTACAGCAAAAGAAACAATCAGCCAAATGAAAAGGTAATCTACAGAATGAGAGAGAATATTTGCAATCTATCTGACAAGGAATTAATATCCAAGATATGTAAGGAATATACAACTCATACAACAATAGCAAGAAAATGAACAATCTGATCAAAAAAATGAGCAGAGGACTTGAATAGACATTTTTCCAAAGAAGACCTACAAATACCTAATAGGTACATGAAAAGACGCTCAACATTACTGATGACCAGGAAATACAAGATCAAAGCGTACAATGAAATATCACTCCACACCTGTTAGAATGGCTATCATTAAAAAAGACAAGAGATAACAATTGTTGGCAAAGATGTGGAGAAAAGGGAATGCTTGTGCACTGTTGGTGGGAATGTAAATTAGAAAACAGCATGGATATTCCTCAAAAAATTAAAAATAGAACTACTGTATAATCCAGCAATCCCTTCTGGGTGTATGTCTGAAGAAATTGAAATCAGTATTTTGAAGAGATGTGTGCACCCCCCATGTTCATTGCAGGATTATTCACAATAGCCAGGGTATGGAAACAACCTAAGTGTGAGCTGATGGATCAATGGATAAAGAAGCTGTGATCTCTCTCTCTCTCTCTCTCTCTCTCTCTCTCTCTCTCGAGGTAATGGAATACTATTCAGCCATGAGAAAGAAGAAAATCCTGCCATTTGCAACAACATGGTTGAACCTTGAAGGCATCATGCTAAGTGAAATAAGGCAGAGAAAGACAAATACCGTACATTCCCACTTATATGTGGAATCTAAAAATGCTGAATTTGTAAAAATAGTAGAATGTTGCTTCTCATGGGCTAGGGGATGGAAAAAATGGGGAGATGTTGGTCAAAGGGTATAGACTTCCAGCTATAAGATGAATAAGTTCTTGGGATCTAATGTACAGTATGATGACTATAATTCACAATACTGTATTATATACTCAAAAGTAGTTAAAAGAGTAGGTTAAGTGTTCTCTTCACCCACAAAAATGTTGTAATAATGTGAGAACATTACCTTATTGTGGTAATCATTTCACAATATATTTGTGTATCAAATCATCATGTTCACCTTAACCTTCATATGTTGTATGTCAATATCTCAAAAAGCTGGGACACACATACACTCTCTCCCTCAGTGAGGAAGAGCAGATATGTACCTCCTTAAGCTGCTTAGGGTGGATGTCATCACATCAGAAACATCTTAATGAGGATTCACTGAGGAGCCCCTGCTGGTCAGGAACATGATAAGGTTGCCTGCTGTCACCATTACCAGTTAATATTTCATTGGATGCATTACTCAATTCAATTGTATGAGAGAATAAATTAGAGGTATAAAAACAGGAAAGAACAAGGTAAAATTATGAACATTTACAGATGGCTGGAAAGCCCATGAGAATCAAATGATAAAAAGAACTACAAATAAGAAAATTCACACTTTTGCTGGGATATAAAATTAAAACATGAAAATAATTTGTTTAAGAAACATTTGATAGTTACAAGAACATAGGTACTATATTAGATGGATTAGTGGTCAGACAGATAATACTGGAATATGCTGAGATATTATTCTCACATGTAAGCTTTTTAAAATAACCCATGATTGGGGCACGTGGGTGGCTCAACTGGTTAGGTGACCGACTATTGGTTTCAGCTCAGATCATGATCTCTGGGTTGTGGGATCCAGCCCTGAGATGGGCTCTTTGCTCAGCTTGGAGTCTGCTTGAAATTCTCTTCCCTTCCCTTTCCCTCTCCTTCTGCCCTGCTGCCTGTCTCCCTCACTGGGCTTGCATGCTCTCTCTCTCTCTCAAATAAATAAACAAATCTTTAAAAAAAATAACCCATGATTAAGAACAGCGTTTGTCAATGGGCGTTATACGCAAACAATGAATCATGGAACGCTACATCAAAAACTAATGATGTAATATATGGTGATTAACATAACATAATAAAATAAAATTTAAAAAAAGAACAACAACAAAAAAAGAACAGGGTTTGTCATTAAGTCTAGAGCGTGGATAAACCCATGGTCTAAGATGGGCAGGTGGACTCAAACTGTGGGATTAGGGAAGGTAAGTCACTGGCAGATAATTGTCCAGAAAAAGTTTTGATAAAGTCAAAGCTATAGATCTCTATCAATCAATTATAGGGATTAGAGATATTCAATTAATTCTTAATATTTTGAATGTTGGACTCTTAGAACCCCCTCATCAAGTACTTCTCAATATGAGAAGTTGGGCAAGGTCAACCATTGAGCTGACCCAAAGCATATTAAGAAAGAGTGAATGTTTGAAATCAGAAAACCTGGGTTTGGGGAAATCATTCAGTTTTCTCCATTACTATAATATTATTTTTCCTCTGTTCTTTCCAGAATTTTTGCTAGGCTGAGGTAAGATAATGTATATAAGACATTTTTTTATATTGTTAAATGTTACATAAATGTTAATTGTTATAATGATGGTGATGATGGCAATTCATATAACCAGTGTGGTGCCTGATTATTGCTCAGGAATTACTAATCTTTTAATTACTTCCTTCTAGAAATCACAGCAGACTACTGAACACTGTCATTCTATAAACATTTCTGGCTGGGTTCAGAAAATAAACAGAAATTCAGGGTCTAATTGCTGGAGTCATGGCTGTGCTATCAGCTAGCACATTTCTGGCAACCCCTCAATGTTCCTGCCAGCCTGAGGTGTGCTTTTCAGCTCATAGTCTCCTGTCATCTGTCAGAGGCTGAGAGATTTTTAGTGAGAAAAGAAAAGTCAAGAGCCCTTTCCCTTCTTGCCCTTGAAAAGAAAATATTATTTGGCAGAAAAACCAACCATTCACAGGTCTGACAAATGTTTAACATTTATTCTTTTAAAGTGTACTTATCATGAAGAAATGTGCCTATTATGAAATAGTTAAGACATATAAAAATTTATAACAATTTACAGTGAACATTTACATACCCACAACCCATGTTAAGAAATAAAACACCAGCAGTACAATTAAAGCCCTTTGGTAATCCTCCCAGATTGCATCTCATGTAGTCAGTGCCCTGAATTTTGTTGGTTATCATACAGGGTACTTCTCTGTGTTTTTGCTAATAACCAACATTAATTCTTTATAAGAACAAATCTTAACAGACTTATAACAGTTCTTTTTTTTTTGAGAGATAGAGAGAGAAAGAGAGTGGGGGTTGGGGCAGAGGGAAAGAAAGAATCTTAAGCAGCCTCCACACCCAGTTGGGAGCCGAATGCAGGGCTCGATCTCATGACCCTGAGATCATGACCTGAGCCAAACTCAAGAGTTGGACACTTAACCAACTGAACCACCCAGCTGACCCCAGACTTATCACAGTTCTATATCCCAATATTCCTTCTTCATCTCCTATTTTAAAGATTATAGCACTTTTTAACATTGTAAGTTTCTCACTATCATACATGTTTTTGACATCTCAAGAACTCAGTTTGGTGGGAGATATAAATATATATATATATTATTATATATATATTTTGGTAAAAAATAAAGCATCATTACTCATTATCTTTATACATTGCAGAATGTCTCCCTCACTCCTCCCCTCTTCCTGAACCTCTTCCCTCCTTCTTGATTTGCATTGGCATGTGGACTTCTTGTTCTCACCAAATGAGTCAGTGGAGATAGAACGGATGTCAATGTCTCCTGAAAAAAAGATGCCATACTGTCTTGTAAAGTCACAAAAAAGCATTTGTTTGAGCCAACACTAAAAAAAAAAAAAAAAAAAAAAAAAAAAAAAAAAAAATGGGAGAGCTCACATAAAAGTCTGGATTTCTGGCTTCTTTTGAAAAATTGAAAAGACTGATAACAGTGCCCACATTCCTAAATGGCAATAATCCAATTGAACCAAGTAGCAGCTGCTTATTTTAGGTGGAACACTCTCCATTTTACTGTATTTCTATCACGTCTTTTTTCACAATTGACTAAGACCAATGTCAGTTGTCACCTTTTATCATAATTGGACAGCTGATATCCCTCATGGTAGAGAAAAAGTTTTTTCTTTACCCGTATCAGTACTATCAAAAGTGGTAAAACAGAAAAATCAATCAAAAGGTCCACATCCACTCTGAAGCTACCCTCAAGTAAATGCAGAAATCTAAAAAAAAACCCAGGATGCTCACTTCACAACTTTAAGAGAAGCCCCCTTGTCCTCATCAATCAGAGTGCTGCCTCTTAGGCCCTCTTCTATATGAATATTCTCTGGTAACTCCCCAGTCCCCACCCCACCCCACACACACAACCACCAGCCTCTTCCTTTGTCTAGATTCATATGTAATTTTAACATAGACTTGAAACAATAAAGGTGGAAAATGAGACAAGAGAAATATAAGATGAGGATAAATGTCAAAACATTCCTAACATAACTTATAGCTTACGATTTAGGAAAGAGGCACAGAAATCAACACATAGCAGATAGGATTATTTACAAAACAATTTCACAAGGACACCCACTTTAAATATGATTTATAAAGTGTTACTGGTGAGATTAAAGTGTCTGCTTTGCTAACATCTCATCAGGAAGCCAATCTAAAATGTGATGATGAAGGATAAGCTCTAACCTTGGAAATGATATTGAAAGGTAAGGCTGTAATGACCGAAGTGCTTTGTGGACTAATAGAGAATATTAAAAAGGAAGAGAAGGAAAGTAAAAAGATTGTGAGTCTTTAGCAGCATCCAGGGAAAAAAGGCACTGTGTGCCTGGCAGATAGACACAAGAATTCTAGCCACAAGCAAGGTGTTTTCTGGACAGAGCAGGGATAAATGCTTTGGCTATCACATAAATTATTTAATACTTTCTCTCTGGTTCATGTTTAAGAAAAATCTTCTAATTATTATTTTGGGAAGAACGTGTCTTAGCTAACAAACATCAGGACAAACACTCCCTGATGTAAGAACATCTGATTTACAAACAACTGGTACTTTTGAAATATTTTCTCAATATTACTCACAACTATGTTCTACACACCACTCTTCCTATATGTGATACCCCTGCTATTTGTTCTTCCACTTAGGTCACATGGGAAGTGAGGTATAGAGATGGTAGTGTACTGACAGCATGATACTCAAGCATGTTTTTGGGTGGATCAATCATTTTGAATTAACCTGGGATGCCAAGTATGATTGAAAAATATATTCCACACTTAAAAAAAAAATCTATGTATGAATGAGATTTTGGAAACAAACCTTCTGAATTTAAGAGATGTCTTTGCTTTATCACTATTATAAATTATTGCTCACTATTAAATTATAATCACCCTGGCTTTGTTATCTTTGATTTAAAAAAAGATTGTAACAAGGAAACCTGACCTCCCCTGGGAGTTAGAGAAGACTAAGGAAGGCAAATTTGGGCATTCTGAATAGTGCACTTCTATATCATAACCAGTAGTATTGTGTATAGCACATTTCTAAGTCCATGCTTGGAGTGAACCTTAAAACATAAGATCATTGTGTCCCACAGTACCTCCCAGAAAAATTGACTTTAACTTCTTGGACTAAGGAATGAATATAGTGACTAATGTTTTATCTTAATCTTTTAAAACCTAAATAATTTCTCAATTTTTCTACTAGCTTCTAGAAGTTTAAGAGGAGTTCAGAATCTATGTCAACACTTTTAAGCCACTAGGAATTCATGTGGGAAACTGAAGTGGCAATTTATTAGCAAACTGGCATGAAAGCCCATTTTCTTATCTTTGTATTTTTTTCTGCATTTGGGCCATTCTGCAAAGTGGCAGTTACTTAAGGCCTGAGGGAGTAAATGCAGTGTCCAGATTGCTTAATTTATGACCAGTCAGAGATTCTACTGGGAGAATTTGGTTCATTATAAAATGCTTTAATTATAAGCATATCTGGAGACTCTTTGGAATCAAGCTCTTTTAAAAAAGTAAGTAAGTAAAAGTAACAATATAATTCAAACCTATCTCAGACTTGTGCTATTGTCTTTTTCTCACATGTGCAGAACTCTTTTTGATTATCCAGAGAGCTCAGCCTGCAGAAGCAATGTTTGTGGGGGTGGGGTGGACAGAATGAGATTTTGGCCCTCCATTGCAAACTGCTCCCTTTTCAAATGATGCACACATGCTTGGTCCATCTGTCTTCAAGGACTCAGCAGAGTAGTAAGTAAAACTTTCTATTCAGTGTTCGAAGCTGCATTGCCAAATATTAATAACTCATTTTATTTATAACTGATTCTCCAAAGTAGGAAAAACAGGTGGTACTTATGAAGAACTCAACTGTAGCCAAATTTCAAAGGTCAGATGCTGCAAGTGTGGAATGAGAGAAAGCATTTTGTATTAATACTCTCACTATAAAATGTTTGCCCATGGCTTTTTTTCCAATCATAATACTAATACTCAAGACTGTGCAGGACCTCTCGGTAGAGCTGGCCCTCACCTCCCAAATCATCACTCTCCAGGAAATTCTCTAGGATGCAGAGAACTCATGGTCCTCATGGTTCTCCAGTTTTTTCCCACATGGTCTTGCTCTGATCAATTATGGCCATCTAATCTCACAAATTAATCCATGAATTGTTTTAGTAATGATTGTTTGGTATTAAACCTCTCGTAAAGATGATGACTACACAAAACAACGTCCATACTGATGAAAGATTTCAGCCATGTGGCATGCCAGTAGGAAAGATAATTGTCACCAGACAGGATCTTTCTCTTTTAGTCCCCCATCCTATAGGTCATGAGAACAACAATAAACTTCTGAAGAATCAAGAGTAGAAGAGGTGCCAGGAGACAGCTTAATGAAATTTGAATTTTCAAATATATTTCAAATTTCAAAAGTTTGCCGTTTGGCTTTCAAGTGTCTCTCTTTTTTTTTTTTCACAAGAACACTGTTTTTCTTTTAGGAAATTACCTCTTGCCCTACTGTAATGGGACACTGTGGTACTTGATGTCCTCTAGCCATGAATTGGGCATGTGACTCAATATAAACAATCAATTTCCACTCTCCACATGAGTATCAAAAAGACTGCATTTGTACAGATTTTATTCACCCCAGTAGGAAAGCCTTGAAGAGGCTTATTTATTTTTTCTACTAAGACACCTGGAACTGCTCTGTTTTTTTTTTTTTTTTTTAATCTTTCTGAACCTGATTATTTAATCTTCTCTTTTCAGGCTTTTCAATGAATTCCTTTTAACTGCGTAAGTTAGCTAGAGTCAATTTATGTTGTTTGCAAACATAGAACTCTAATTTACACAAATGTTAATTCTCAACTGGTGAATATAGCATTAATCCTGTAAAATTCTAGGGATACAGGCATTCATTAGTATTACCCACCCAATCTTTCCAATTCCCCACCACTTATGTGGTAGGACAATTCTCAATTCTTCTTACTCCCATTTGAAGATATGGCATGTAAATTTTTTGGCCGATGAATTGTGATTGGAAACGATATGTAGCATTTCCAGGTGGACACTTTAAAAAGCCAATGTGCAATTTGCCACTGTTCTGGTGATCACGGAAGCTCATGTTCAGATGAAGTCTATTAGCATGGGTATCTGAGTGACTATGATGAGGAGAGCTTCTCTGCTGATATGCATGAGACTTGTAGTATGAGGTAGATATAAACTTTTATTTTAGGCTATTGAGATTGGAGGGGGTGATGTTACTGACTAATACAAGAGTGACTTTAAAGAAAAATGTATAATTTTCTTGTTGCCAGCATGGAATCATAAAGAAATAGGATGTGTTGGATATTTTACTCTCACTTTTTAAAATCAGAGTCATTAGACTAGAAATACAGGAAGAATGAAAAATATTGATAATTCTCCAACTTGAGTAATAATTAAACCCTATTAAGATGAAAGAAGATAAAATCTAAATTATTTATATTTTAATGATAATGAAATATAAACTCTATATTGAGATCATCCAATATGAATGCTAAAAAAGCCACAAAACCAATATTATTTAAATTCATCCCTAAAATTTCATGTGACAGGTGATATTATTTAGGTTAACTAAGTAGATTAGATTAATCAAAATAGATTTGAGATTGAAATCACTGTTTAACAATATGAATGTAGTACTGACTTCCATGGGTTTGATCTTCCAATTCTACCACATGCCATGTGATGATTCAGGTCACCCATGTCTTTTCTTTATTTGAAACAGTGCAAAATCATCATTTAGAGAAGACATAATGATGTCATTCGGCCTGCTTTCTGTGTGCATGCATCATTTAAGTATTAAGCCATCCTCTGTTTTTTTTATTTTTAATTTTTTAAAATTTTTAAAAGATTATTTATTTATTTATTTGAGAGAGAGAGAATGAGAGATAGAGAGCACGAGAGGGAAGAGGGTCAGAGGGAGAAGCAGACTCCCTGCTGAGCAGGGAGCCCGATGTGGGACTTGATCCCGGGGCTCCAGGATCATGACCTGAGCCGAAGGCAGTCGCTTAACCAACTGAGCCACCCAGGCGCCCCATCCTCTGTTTTTTTAACAAACAATTAAAGTCATACTTCCTGGTACCAGTATGAGGATAAATGCAGACCCAGGAACAGAAGTTTGTCAGTTCTCAATTATAAAGTGGTTATTCAAATTATATTGAATATGTCTGTATTGATTTTTAAAATGTTTTTATTAAAATTAAATAACAACATTAGAATAATTCTCACAGGAATTTGAGGACTTCTGAGGATACATCTGTAGACTGACTACTAGGGGCAGCATAGACTAGTCTGAACAATATTGCACTTGATATATCAACATTTCAATAAGGCATGACATGTCTCACAATACTGGACATTCTTATGGATGGACAAGATAATGAAATTATTAAACCACAGCATAATTAATAAACAAGTTAGATGTTTATTAATGGGTTAGTATCAACCTGGGGGGAGGTTTCTAGTAGCATGATCTGGAGCTCTATCCTTCAACTTGTTTTGTTCTATTGTTTCATCAAAATCACAAATAAAATGTAGAATATATATTAAGTATATCAGTAAGAAGCTGAAGATGAAAACAAGTATGTTGCATAAAGAGGAAATATTCAAAACAACCTCTAAACCATCTCCCTCCCAAGATTTGATTCTTATGTCATCAGATGTCTATTCCACCCACTACCCCACCTGTTTGCAGTCATGTACTGACCCCCAGAAGATCACTCCTCCTCATTTTTGTTATTCTCTCCAATAATACAGCTGTCTTGGTTCTTTATGATTTCTTTATACAGATACATGATCCTTCCATTTGCCTGATTTTTCAGCTTATTGACCTCCTTTCTTCCAATGACCTTGTCTTCCGCTGTACCTTAGCCGCTCTACATGTTATAGCTTAAACCTTGTGTTTGTCAATAAATGGAATCCCCTGTATGATTTCAATTTCAGGCTCTCCTCCCTGATTATCATCTCCTCTGACCTTTCTAATTGGTTCCTTCCTATATTTTAATTCCAGCAATCCTTTGAACCCATGAGGCCAATAAAGAATCTATCCTACTTCCTTTTCACTATCTCGTTGCTCATGTCTTCACTTCCTTGGTTATTCATTCAGCTTGAATTATATAGCCAATCATTATACTAACTTACCTATCTGTACTCTCAGCCTCTTTCCACTTTTTCACTATATTATTCTCACTTGTCTTCAATCCTGGTTAAAACCAATTTTATGCTATTTGCATACCTGAGCTTGTTTAGGTGACATGACTGAAGAAAAACACACCATCATGTTGACGGTCTCACTTTATGTTCATGATCATTAACATTAATTGGGCCCTTAGTGCTGCCTAGCAATTAGACTCCTACTCTGATAGACTTAAATAATTATTGTATTCCTATCCTTTTTCCTTAAACCTCCAACACTTCCTCTCTCATTCTTACTCCTAGCTTATAATCTTCCTTCCTCTTTTCCTGAGAAAATGGAAGCAATACTTAAAGAACTTACAAAAGAAACACCACCTTTTCTATCCACCCTATGCATTTGTGACCATCTATTCTGCCTTCTCCTCTGTTATTATGGATAAGCTCTATGTAGTTTTTTTTTTTTTTGAGAGAGAGAGTGAGAGATAGAGAGCACGAGAGGGAAGAGGGTCAGAGAGTCAGAGGGTCAGAGGGTCAGAGGGAGAAGCAGACTCCCTGCTGAGCAGGGAGTCTGATGCGGGACTCGATCCCGGGACTCCAGGATCATGACCTGAGCCGAAGGCAGTCGCTCAACCAACTGAGCCACCCAGGCGCCCAAGCTCTATGTAGTTTTAGGTAAGGCCAGGCCTTCAGCTGTGTTCTACATCTTTTCCCTTCTCTCCCATTCAAGGATATCCTCCAAATATTCTCCCCACTTCTCATGCATCATTAATTTCCTTTTCTCTAATGGATTTTTCTTAATAGTAAACAAACATGCTTTTTTTATTCTATCTCGAAAAAATTACCCTTCTCTCAATCTCACTTCCCTTCTATCTACATTCTATTTCTCTTCTTCCTTTTGTAACAAAACCCAAAGAAAAATGTATTTGTACCTTGATATTCAACTCCTCTACTACCATTCTTTCTTGAATCTGGTCTAAATAAGCTTTTATTCTTGCCACTCCACCATAATCACTCCTGGCAATATCACCTAGGACCTCAAGTCTCATTTTATTAGACTTTCAGCAGTATTTAACACAATTGAACACTCCCTCCCTTCACTTGGCATGCAGAACGCACAGTATTGGTTTTTCAACCATCTTATTGACTGCTCCTTTTAGTTTTTTTTAAAATTGAAGTATAATTAACATACAGTGTTATAGTAGTTTCAGGTGTACAACATAATGATTTAACAATTCTATACATTACTCAGTGTTCACCATGATAAGTGCAGTCACCATCTGTCACCAAACAATGTAATTACAATCTTATTGACTATATTCCCTATACTGTACTTTTCATCTCCATGACTTATTTATTTTATAATCAGAAGTTTGTACTTCTTAATCCCCTTTGTCTATTTCACCTATCTCCCCATCCACCTCTTTGCCGGCAACCACCATTTTGTTCTCTGTATTTAAGAACCTGTTTTTTTGGGGTGCCTGGGTGGTTCAGTTGGTTAAGCATCTGCTTTTGGCTCAGGTCATGATCCTGGAGTCTCAGGATGGAGTCCTGCATGGGGCTCCCTGCTCAGTAGGGAGCTGTTTCTCCCTCTCCCCTTCACCCTGCTTATGCTCTCTCTCTCACTCTCTCTCAAATAAATAAATAAAATCGTTAACAAAAAGAATCTGTTTTTTGTTTGTCTCTTTTTGTAAAAATTTTAATCCACTTATTTTTTTAAGTACGTGCCCTCTTTTTTAATTTGTTTTGTTTTTTAAATTCCACATGAGTGAAATCATATGGTATTTGTCTGTCTTTGACTTATTTCACTTAGTATTAATCCCTCTTGATCCATTCATGTTGTTGCAAATGGCAATATCTCATTCTTTTATGGCTAATATTCCATTGTGTGTGTGTGTGCGCGCATGTATAACATCTTTATCCATTCATCTATTGATAGACACATATGTTGTTCCCATATGCTGGCTCTTGTAAATAATGCTGCATTAAACATAAATGTATGTATATCATTTTGAATTAGTATTTACCCAAAGAAAAGGAAAACACCACTTCGAAAAGATATATGCATCCCTATGTTTATTGACTGCTTTTAATTCTTATCTCTGGTTATTGTTTCTAAATGTTGGAATGCTCTAGGACTCTGTCTTTGCACCCATTTTCTTTTTTATCTGTACTCATTCCCTTTGTGGTCTCATCCAAAATCAACCCTATAAGTACCATCTCAATGCTGTTGAGTCATAAATTCATATCTTTCTAATACTTATAGCTCAGACCTCTCCCATGAATACCTGACTTAAATATCCAACTACCAATAAATAGGCACGAAAATATTAATAGGTCCAAAACTAAGTCCCTCCAAAACTTTCTCCTTCCTAAGTTCTCCCCTGACCAGTTAATGGCAACTCCATTCTTTTAATTGTTCAGACCTCAGACTATAAACTTCAGTAACAGTGTACCATCATATATTAGTGGATTATCACTTATTTAATGGTTCTTCATTATGGTAAATTTTTTCCAAATATTGATCAATGTTTCAAGTAAGAAGACTTCTATTTTATTGTATCTAGGACCAAGAGGTTACCTTCATATTTCTGGGAACCATAATTAAGAGGACTATAGGTATCTGCTAAGCAATAGGAGGAATGAGACCAAGATATTGAGAGAAAGTAAAGCCATGTTTTATGAGGAATAGTTGAAGAATTTGAGGATATATTCAATCTAGAGGAGAAAGAAATCAAAGAAGTGATATCTGTTATTAAATATTTGTAAAGTCCTTCATGTGGAAGGGTGATTACCACATTTAGACTACCCGTCTTGCTTCAGTTAGAACATAAGGGATTTGACAATGGTTTCTTCTGAGAATGGTTGGACTTGATAATCAGCCACTAGAACATGATCCTGATATATATATATGTAAAACAAAAAAGGAAGGGAACATTATCTTGAGATGTTTTAGAGTCTCAATATCTTACTGTATGTCCTGAGGATTTTTGCATGATTGATACTTTATGATATCTCTACTAAAGTATAGAGGAAGCCCATCATTCAGTGTCCTGAAAGAAAACATTTACATATCTCACCTGAGAAAGTTATGGGCAGGCATCTCATGGGTAGAGAAGCAGTAACAGGATCAAGTCCATAGAGACAGATTCTACATTAAACTTTCTCTGTCTAATCCTCTTAAGACAGGGTTTGCTGCTCAAATGTGCAAAAGTTTAAAGAAAGGTATATTTCCTTCAAGGGTTAAGAAATAAAGCACTTATATATGATGTCTGTCATTTATAGTTCTGAACCTTTTACTCATGCTTTATAAAAATAACCTATTATTTAATTTTTTATCTGCCAAGAAAAAAAATTTTTCCCTGATCTTCAGCTGAGAATTCCCCAAAAAACTTGTTTGTGGACCAAAAGGTCAAAGTTGTGGAGTGACTAATTTGGCTTCCTATAAAAACAATTTATTATTTTCAGATGTGTTGCCTCTAGAGAGGTGATTCTCAATCTTAGATGTATTTGGAATCACCTCGAAAGTGTTTAAAAATGCCTCTGATTTCTGGGTTCCAGGTCTAGAGATTCTGATTTAGTTGATCTGGTCTGCAACCTCAGCTTAGAGATTTTTTAAAGTTCTCAAGACAGAGTGCCTAGGTGGTGCAGTTACTTAAGCGTTCCTCTTGGTTTCAGCTCAGGTTGTGATCTCCTGGTCTATGGGTTCCAGCTCTGTGTGGGGCTCCACACTCAGTATTGAGTCTGCTTGAGACGTTCTCTCCCTCTCCCTCTGCCCCTCCCCATCTGTGTGTGCTCTCCCTCTCTCTCAAATAAGTAAATAAAATCTAAAAAAAAAGTTTCCAAGCATTTTCCATTGTGCAGCCAAAGTTTAAAACCTCTTCTCTAGAGATATTTTATTCCTTCTTGCTATTGCTAAGGATAGTTAAAGGTAGGATGTTGAGGGGGCAGACAGTGTCTCAGACACATGTTGGATGACCACTTGAAACAAATGTTGTTGAGATAATTTAAATATTAAACAGTTAATTATAGTAGATGGCCTTTTATACCTTTTCCACCCTTGAGATTCTATCATTTTATGTCTACCCACCACAATGTATATATATGGAATTAAATATATACAGGACACAAATTCCACTGCACTATATAAATCAGGATGATTTTGCTAGTATAGCTGTATTCCTAGTTGCTGCTTCTTTGGATGGGTGAACTATTTTATTCTGACTGCTTCTCAGTGCACATGACACAGTTTTATTAGATTACATTATGCACAGCATCACTGAGTCAAAGTGATGTTATTAGCCTGCTAGAAGAAGCTTCTTACCCAGCTGTGAGGGATCGTTAATATAGTGCACAGAATATGTGTGAGTAGGTGGTAGGGGACAGAAATTTAAACTAAATTAAAAATGTGAGAGAAACTGCAGCACATGGGAAATAAATGCTCATTGCTACTAGTCTCAATTATTTTTCATTATTTTCAAGGTCAAGTTGGCAATTTTTCACAACTCCTACCCACAAGTGCCTTTCCCGATTGATTGACTCTTACAGCCAGAAGCTCTTCTTACACCCAGGAGGCAAGCCTGCTTTTTTATTATATTAAAAAAATCTAAACGCCAAAGTGAAAAGAATACTGGACTTCTGTTTATTTTTATCCAAAAATCAAAACACCCCGCAAACTCTAAAGTAGGGTTTTTTAAAGGAGTTTAATCTGGGATTTTTAAAGTAGTTTAAGTGATTATAAAAAATAATATACTGAGGATTTTTAAAGTTTAAATGACTTAAAAAATAATATGCTAAGGAAATTATTATTCTAACTGAACCTAAATAAAACCTATCATAACCCTTAAAGGTGGGAATCTTCTAATTCTTCCTTCCTACTTGATAAATCATGCTCTCTGGTGTGGCAAAAGAAGGAAAATCTTTCCTTCATCATACATTCACCATTCCTATTGTAGAATGAATAACTATTTTTTGTTCACTTGGAATTGGGTAGGACTTTTTCTTTTTCTCATGGATATTTTTGTCCCCCAAATCAACCATAGCTTGGAGAATCAGAGTAAACTATCATAATTTTGCATGTAGAGAAGGTGAGAGATTCCTAGGGATTCTTAATTGTCACCCTGATAAACAGAGAAAGACATAAGAAGTTTGGTAGAAATAGAAGAGTGTGGTTAAATGGGAGAAGGTGGGAACAAGGTGGGAGGTAGGGGCTGTTAGTAGGAGAAATCTCTCTGATGTTGTTGTTGTCTTAAAGATTGAGGGTAGGAGGACTAGAACATTTTCGTTTAATGGCTTCCATTTTCTCTATTCAGAACAAAGTCTTCAGCTATGGTTGCAGTGGGAGAGAAGCTAGAGGTTGGGAAAAGTAGGAAGGTTGTGAAGTAGTTGTAGACTATGACCTTGTTTTATTGGTTATCTTACATTACTCTTAAATCTTTAATCATTTGTTCCCTCTTATTTCTCTGTCCCCAAATATTATTCATTCCTATCTTGACCAGCCCCTCCTTTTTTATGTTTTCATTTTTTCTGCTTTCCTCTTTTCCTTTACTACCAAACTTCCTGAAATAGTAATTTATGACAACTATTAATTCTTGCTCATATTCCACTTGCTCCTTAAATCTTTAGGAGTTGGAAAAAGGAAGATGATCCAGTGAAGGAGGTAAGAGAGACCTCAAAGAAGTGATCGACATAGAGCTGTGTTGAGGAAGCTTAAGTATAGAAAGAGACTCAAGAAGACCTTAAACCAACCTTCTAATCATACACCTCTTTATTGAGGCACCTGGAAGAAATAATTGGTTATTCTTTCAATGCAATCACAGGGCTCTGCTTATACCACTCACATTATTCTCATAACCTCATAGCAATATTTTATAATTATTTGCATATCTGTCACCCT
Organism: Eumetopias jubatus; assembly: GCF_037043125.1. Classification (NCBI taxonomy): domain Eukaryota; kingdom Metazoa; phylum Chordata; class Mammalia; order Carnivora; family Otariidae; genus Eumetopias; species Eumetopias jubatus. Next base: position 65,349,386 of record NW_028274807.1, read on the forward strand.
TATACTCAATTATTATCAGCTTTTCAAGTCAGTATTACTTTTTCTTTGTTTCTTTGTCCCCTATAACATATAGCATTCTACTTAACACACAATAGGCACATAATACATATTTGTTGAATAAATGAAGCATTTTATCTAATTTATGGCTTGATCACATCTTCAGATTCGGGCTTGAAATTCTAGCATGAAGCATGAATATCATGTAGTAGTATTTTTGTTCAGCAAATATTTATTGAAAAACCTACCACGTGCCAGACACTATTATAAGTACCATGGATATAACCATGAACAAAATGGACAAAATTGCTGTTTGTAAGCCATTTTACAGATTATAAAGCTGACTCATATCTATTCTCAGTACTTTCTTCTTTTTTCATCCTGCACTATCAAAGGCTAAGGCCTTCATTAAGTCTGGTATGCATATGAGGAATATGGATCCTTCTATGTCAACTCCTTTGTTTCTCAAATCTTTTGGAATATATATGCTTTCATAGCTACCATCTTTGATTCCTTCAGCCTTCTTTCTTTTTTGGACTGTAGCAAGAATTGGTAGTTATCATGAACTCCTCTTTCAAGAAAAATAATCCAAAAAAAAGAAAGAAAAATAAATAATCAGAAGTCTTACAGTGGTGTAAAATTTAAATCACATTTGATTATACATCAAATAACTAATAACCTTCATCAAAAAGTATACAATTACATGAAGAGAAATAAATAATTCAGCCAAGACATATATTAGTTAATATATTTGCATTGTAATTTTCATCATCTGCTGTTGAAATGATGGCACATTACTCCCCTATACTTGTTTGAAGAACACTTCTTGCTTAATAATTGTTTATTCTTTCCAGTTTTTTTCCAGCATTTCTTGGCAAGTCTCTGAATACTTCATGTGGATTATCGGGAAATATTTTACAATAATCAATGGGTGCCAATAGTAATTCCAATCTCAAAAATTGTTGAGAAAAACAAAAACAAAAACGAAAGTTACAAAATAACAACAAAGAACAAGCAAGCAAACAATAACAGTAACAATTCTTTTCCATCGTGGAGTTTGGATAGAGACTGGGTTTACACATTTTCTTTCCATTTTGAAAACTAATATTTTCATGTTGAAAATCTTTGAACATATTTAACCATTGTTGATCTATAGTTACATTTTCTTTTGTCCTATTTTGCTAGTAAGCTCTCATTAGGATATGGCCTGAAGACATGGTATTTATTAAATAGATAATATGACTAAGTTAATTGCCTATTTTCCAAGATTTACCATTCTGGGCCTCCCCAGCTGAACCTAGCCAAGTTTAACAGATTCTACGAAGATTTCCTTTCTAAAGGACTAGTTAATTATCAATCTACAAATACCCAGTTACCTACTTCCTGAGGTCCAAACCATAACAAATAGCATTTTAGTAGTTTTCATGTTAAGGTCTTTTACTTTAGTGGTAAATTTACTTTTTTTCTTATGTTAAGGTCTTAATTTAATTTTTTTCTTTTCTATTATGATTATTAATATTCATATGAGACTTTTGAGGCTGAAAGTTAATAATAGCTAACATGTGAAGGATTTCCTGTGTGCCAGGTGGTGTGTTAAATCACTTAATTTTCACAGCAATCCTATGAGGTTGGTAATTTTTTTTTTTTTTTTTGAGAGGCAGAGGGAGAGGGAAAGAGGGAATCTTACTCAGGCTCCACGCCCAGTGCAGAGCCTGACGTGGGGTTCCATCTTACAACCCCGAGATCATGACCTGAGCAGAAATCAAGAGTCAGAGGCTTAACTGACTGAGCCACGCAGGAGCCCCGAGGTTGGTAATTTTATCTTCCTTTTATAGATAAGAAAGTTGAAACACAGAGAAGTTAAATAACTTGTCCAAGGTCACACACTGAATTAGTAGCAGACTCTGGTCTGTCTGAAATCAGAGTTCCTGCTCTTAAAAATACACCATTGTGTATCTCCCTCCCCTATAGTTTTTGCCACTCAAATTTAAAAATGACATCATGGAAGACAGTGGTATTTGTTGAGGAACTGTATGGGTTATGAGATGGTTTTGATTATTTACAAAAATGATGGTACAGAATATTTTAAAGAGCAACTGTCCTAGAAAATTCAAGAAATTTGGTTTCCATAATTAAAGCACATTAAACACAGACACACTTGGAAAATTATGCAAAATAAAGTAATATTTGCATTAAGTAAAGACGGATTATGGCTAAAGACAACAGAGAGTGGGAATAATGGAGAGGAAAAATAAGGCAAAGACATAAAATTTGTTTTTCTGAGAAGAGCTAGAAGAAGCCATAAATCACTCTGGCTGTTACTGAAAAAAATACTTGTAAACTTCCTTAGCTTTACAAAGGTTAAGAGAACAACAATGTTTTGTCAGCCAAGCTAGCCAAGGAGCTGATTGAAACAGAAAGCTTATCCTGCATGGCCAGACAGGACCCACTTAAAGGGTTTTCTCTTGTCTCAGAGCCTGTAATTGGACAGGCAAGAAGTCACTCATCCTTTCTACTCTCCTGATTCTGTTTTGGAACTTTTGTTTATGATAAAGCAAAGTCATTCTTGCATCCTAGCTTATTCTCTAAAACTCTAGTGTGCCAATTTTAGCAGGGCTAAAATTAATATGGATATTTACAAAATCTTAACATCTTAACCCTTTGTTAGCCATTAGAAAAATTAATTCAGTATATTGTGATTGCCATCATCAAAACAAATGCATATCCCTGCTTAAACTGGTGCAATCATCACAAGTCATTCCAAACCCAGGAAAGGTTGTCAACCCTTGTAGTTTTATCATCTAAGTGAGGGTCAGAGAATCTATAATTTGTAGTCTGCATCTTGCTCTCAGTTTCAATTTATATAACAAATTACAAGGGTTCACATCTCTATTTAGTATATAGTGGCAAAAACCCAATGTGGTTTTAAGAGCCTTAAATATTCTCTTAAGACTTGGTTGTTTTCCTATAAAATTATTCTTCTGTAGGTCTATATTTCTTTGTCTACTTTTTAAGCTCTCCTGTGCTTATTTTCTCACATTTCCCCTCAAATAACAATGTGTAAAAATTATAATTTTAATTTACTGATATAGTTGAATAGAAGTTTGTGTCATTACTTTTAAATTTAGAAATCAAACACAAATTATGTTTCTTTCTAACCTTAAAGTTCTATGAAAACTTTTATTTTTTCCACCAGTCTGAAATGATAAGCTTTACAGAAATTATGTTTTCCTTGTCATGTTTTCCTGCTTTGTGTAGCAATTAGACTTAAATTCTTATCATTTTAAAACTTTCTGAATTGTTTTCAAACACAAAACAAATCTAAACAAAAAATGTCAATACAGGTGGTATGGGATATCACTTTACAAAAAGATTCATTGTTGAGTTTTCCATGGGGACCTAAGCTCTTAATAAAGATATGAATTGATGTAACCTTTCAAAAATAAAATTTAAATTTAAATGAAATCTTGCTTTGCAGTGACATGGAAGGAACTAGAGGGTATTATGCTAAGCGAAATAAGTCAATCAGAGAAAGACAATTATCATATGATCTCACGCATATGTGGAATTTAAGAAACAAAACGAGGAGCATAGGGGAAGGGAGGGAAAAATAAAACAAGATAAACCAGAGAGGGAGACAAACCGTAAGAGACTCTTAATCATAGGAAACAAACTGAGGGTTGTTGGAGGGGAGGGGGGTGGGGAGATGGGGTAACTGGGTGATGGGCATTAAAGAGGGCATGTGATGTAATGAGCACTGGGTGTTATCCAAGACTGATGAATCACTGAACTCTACCTCTGAAACTAATAATACACTATATGTTAATTAATTGAATTTAAATAAATTAAAACAAATAAATAAACAAAATAAATAAAATTTAGAACTAAATATGAAGACATATTATTTTGACATAGTAATACCCTCTGAAAAAATCCATTTGAGGGGGTGCCTGGGTGGCTCAGTCATTAAGTGTCTGCCTTCAGCTCAGGTCTGGGATAAAGCCTGGCACTGGGCTCAGGTCATGATCCCAGGGTCCTGGGATCTAGCTCTGCATGGGCTTCCTGCTTGGCAGGAAGCCTGCTTCTCCCTCTCCCACTCCCCCTGTGGGTGTTCCCTCTCTCACTGTCTCTCTCTCTCTCTCTGTCAAATAAATAAAATCTTTTAAAAAAATCTGAGGAGTTCCTAAGGAATTAATATTATGCAAACTTTTAATATATAAAGCACAATCATGAAAAAAAACCCTGAAACTTTGCCAAAGATTTAGTATAAAAGTATTCTCTCCATATTTATAATAGTATAGAATAAGAAATAAATAAAATACCTAAGACTATGAAAATGATTAAATACATTGAATAAATATCCATGACACTCAAAATGGTATTTCTGAACAATATTTAACGAAGTGGGAAAAGTTCACAACAAAATGTTCAGTTAAAAAATGTTTAGTTCTGAAAAGGACTAGAAATAAATGTCTAAATTTTCTGAAGTTTTTTTTTTTCTAAGTATGCTCCATGCCCAGTATGGAGCCCAACATGGAGCTTGAACTCACAAACACTGAGATCAAGACCTGAGCTGAAATCAAGAGTTGGACACTTAACCGACTGGGCAACCCAGGTGCCACTCTAAAATTTTTATAATATGCACACCTTATTTTTATAATCAGATATATGTGCAGTGTACATAAGTGGAAATATTAATAAAAATGTGATCTCTAGGAATCTCTAATTGGTAGATAATTTTTAGGATATCTGTATCTACTGTAGGCTGAATTTATCTCTGTTGGCCAGTACCCACATAGGTATCCTTTTAATTATCTTTTGAATAAAGCTTTGTAGTATTTAGGGAAAGAATGCAGTGTGAACTTTGACTAAATAAATCATACAAAGAGAATTTTGGATTTGAAAGATTAAAGATCATCTAGTCCAAACTCTCTTCCTCTCCTTCAGTTTCAGCAACAGTCAATCTACAGATGCAAAAGACTTCTATATTAATAATTGAAAAATAAATTCAACTCAAGTCAATTCCTATAAACAGTTTCACTAAAGCAAAAGAATAATGATAATAATAACAATATATTTGTATAGTGGTTTACACTCTACAAATCACTTTTACATACACAATCTCATGTTCCTTAAAATAGCCTATATAAAGGAAAAATTGAGGCTTAGAGGCTGAAAGGGCTTGTTAGTGCCCCAGCTAGGAAACCTAGCCTGTCCCAACACTAAATCCCTTTCTCTTACCACATCCCAATGTGATGGATAGATATGTGAAAATCTATTTTAAAGGAGGCACAAAGGGGCGCCTGAGTGGCTCAGTTGGTTAACCCATCTGCCTTCAGCTCAGGTCTGGGATAAAGCCTGGCATTGGGCTCCCTGCTCCGTGGGGAGCTTGCTTCTCCCTATTCTCAGCCTGCCACTCCCCTGCTTGTGCTCTCTCTCTGTCAAGTAAATAAATACAAATCTTAAGAAAAGAGAGAATGTTTTAAAAAAATAAAATAAAAGAGGTGTAAAGAGCTGATTTTAATTACATGTTTAATAGCAAATATTTGACTTTTGCCCTACAAGGCATGAGTTCTGTTTGTAATTCTGTCATTGATTGTGTGCTGAGCCATACTTTGTATGTTTTGGGTCTGTCCTAATGACTTCTGCCTGTTTGTCATGAGAGCTATGGCATTATTTAGTTAACCCTGTAGTTTCTCCCTTTGTGCACTTGGAGTAGGCTGAATAAGAGATTTTAATGCTGGTTGCTATTTCCTGCCATATGACAGAAAGCTGACAACTATCAACCAGTACCCCTCCTGAAGGATGTATAATAGGGTCAGAAAAAGTCAGATGAAAATTTAGGAAGGAAAGATAATTTCTAATCCTCTTGAAAATTTTGCCAGAAGGGCTATAGGTGGAACCTGTTTTTCAACTGTGTTCTCTTAATGGAATTCTAACTCCTAGACTGGCAAATAATAAAGGATAGTGCTATAACTTGATTAAGGGTTTGGAAATGTGTAATGAATTAGGTTGCTCGGTTCAAGATCCAGCACCTCATAGCAAGCAGATTGGAAATATTCACACTTGCTAACGTCAACAATTGCCAGTCTGGCCTTGCGGTAAGTCTTGCATCATTGCCCTCCCTCTACCCAAATTCTCCTTCCAGTTGTTCTGATATTCACTGAGACTACAGCCTCTCTGAGCAATTTACTACTGCCTTGCTATGTTTCATTAGTTATTGAATAACTGATTTTCTCCTATTTTAGTGGGACCCTTAACATATTTCAAATCACACTGAGATTTATTCTGAGGTAAGAACTTTCCTATTAGCATGCCATCCCAAAATTTCTTTGCTTCTAGTCCCATTCTCCCCAATCCCCAAATGTCTTTTTAGTTCTAGTATCCAAACTCCTTAGCAAGGTATTTTCCCTTTTTCTGTTCTGTTTTATCCTAATATTTAAATTTTGTAATTTCCCTTTCTAATATCAAATATCTATATAATGGGATTTTTTGGTTTCACACTAACAGCATGAGGAAATAGCTTTGGGATACGATTTATGTAAGTTCACATTCCTATTTCAAAACCTACCAGATGTATGATATTGAACATATTATTTAAACTTTCTTTGCTTTCATTTTCTCACCCATTAATTGGGTTGATCAATAGCTACCATACCTGATTGTTGTGAGGATTAAATGAAAAACTAAATGTAAAATTGTTTACACATTTCCAGCTCATAGTAGGTGCTCTCTTCAAAGAATGCTGAATTTGATTGTCATATTGTTATGGACTGCATTGTGTCCCTCCCCCCAATACTTCAGGATGTGACTTTATTTGGAGATAGGGCTTTTAAGAGGTAATTAAGTTAAAATGAGGCCTTTAGGATTGGCCTTAATTCAGTATGACTGATGTCTTTATAAGAAGAGGAAATTTGGACACACAAAGATACCAGAAATGTGCAGAGAAGAAAAACCATATAAGAACACAGTAAGAAAGTATATGACATGTATATTTGTCATATACAAGCCAAAGAGAGAGCCCTCAGAATAAGCCAAACCTGCTGACACTTTGATCTTGGACATCCAGTCTTCTGAACTGTGAGAAAATTAGTTTCTGTTGTTTAAGCCACCTGGTCTGTAGTACTTTGTTATGGCAGTCATGGCAAACTAATACACATATATTCACCATTTCAGAAGAATTAACGCTTACTGTTTTCCTATTCCAATTCCTATTTAATCCTCTAATTAGTAATTGGGCAGTGATTAAGAGTATAATCTTAGAAGTCAGATAGCCTTGAATTTGAAGACCGGGTTATCCACCTAGGTGACTTTGAATGAATTTCTCATATGTTTCAGAGTCTCAAATTTCCTTACCTATAAAATGAAACAACACCTGTCTCATAGAGTTATAATAAGGATCAAATTAAAAGAGATGTTTATAAATTTCATAGTATAATATCTGATAGATAGGTGCTTAGTAACTGGTAGAACTAATTATCTTTATGTACAAAGATAAATGTATAAAACCATTTACATGAGTTTTGTCAATCTGGCTTAGTTTTCTCTAAGCTTAATCAGTTTAGCAAATCTTCTCTGTGTGAAGTGCCATCCATATACATACTTTCGACAATTACTTAATTATTTTGAGGATGTGGAAAATCAGCTTCTATTAGCTTCATTGTTGGCTTGAATCCAAGATCACAAACCCTCAAAGTGAGTTGTAATATATTTTTAACATATATTCTAAAAATCCTGCCAGTGTATTAGATTTATTTAAATGATTTGATGATTTTCTCCAAGGACCAAGCTTGGACTATTTTTCTTTTGTGCAGTCTTCATACTTGCCGTTTTAGGAAGATATTATGGTTTATCAGAAACTCCTCATAATGGGGCGCCTGGGTGGCTCAGTTGGTTAAGCGACTGCCTTCGGCTCAGGTCATGATCCTGGAGTCCTGGGATCGAGTCCCACATCGGGCTTCCTGCTCGGCAGGGAGTCTGCTTCTCCCTCTGACCCTCTTCCCTCTCGTGCTTTCTATCTCTCGTTCTCTGTCTCTCAAATAAATAAATAAAATCTTTAAAAAAAAAAAAGAAACTCCTCATAATGAATTTTTCTAGGTTGTAGTAGAATAAACAAAGTTCTTTTTTATTATTATCTGGACCAATTCTAAAGTTCTCTACATCATTTTTTATGGAATATTTCATGGTCTGGTGTCATTCCCTTTATCATATGATTTATAGGATAACATCTTATATCTCTTTAATTAATTAAGGATGGAATTTTCTTCCATAGCTACGTCATTGTGCTTCTCTCATCCCATAAAATTTTCAAGCTATAATTGTTTGTGATGTCTTCTCACATACATAATACACTTTTGCTCATTTCTATCCCTTGCTCACATTTTGTGAATTGGCATTACAATATCTTCTGTCCAGTTTCCCACTCTATGAGATTGCAATTATGTTAAAATTTTACTTACTGTCATTTATTTAAATTAATATTTACTGGGCACTTACTATGTTCAAAGCACTGTGCTATCTACTGTGAAAGAAAAAAGATATTTAAAATAATCCCAAAGAGTCCACAATCTCAGCATTCTAGTGATATTTTTTTAGGCTTCTAATATTTGTTAGCGCTGTGAATTGTGTAAGACTGTTGAATCACAGACTTGTACCTCTGAAACAAATAATACGTTGTATGTTTTATTTTATTTTATTTCATTTATTTATTTGACAGAGAGAGACAGTGAGAGCAGGAACACAGCAGGGGGAGTGGGAGAGGGAGAAGCAGGCTTCCCGCTGAGCAGGGAGCCCGATGTGGTACTCTGGGATCATGACCCGAGCCGAAGGCAGACGCTTAACGACTGAGCCACCCAGGCGCCCGTATGTTTTTTTCTCTTTAAATTGTTTATTGTTATGTTAATCACCATACATTACATCATTAGTTTTTGATGTAGTGTTCCATGATTCATTGTTTGTGCATAATACCCAGTGCTCCATGCAGAACGTGCCCTCTTTAATACCCATCACCAAGTTAACCCATCCCCCCACCCCCCTCCCCTCTAATAATACATTGTATGTTAAAAAAAAAAGAAGAAGATAGCAGGAAGGGAAAAATGAAGGAGAGGGGGAAATCGGAGGGGGAGATGAACCATGAGAGACTATGGACTCTGAGAAACAAACTGAGGGTTCTAGAGGGGAGGGGGGTAGGGGGATGGGTTAGCCTGGTGATGGGTATTAAAGAGGGCACATACTGCATGGAGCACTGGGTGTTATACGCAAACAATGAATCATGGAACGCTACATCAAAAACTAATGATGTAATGTATGGTGATTAACATACCATAATAAAAAAAAAAGAAACACATATATTTTGACTTGGCTTTTCTTTCACTTCCCATTCCTATTTGTTGTCCCATCTGAAGGAGTATCTACTCTGTCACCTCTTTTTAACTCAAGGAGGCCAGTGAATTCCCTGTTGGCTCTTAAAACAGAGTCTTTGTCAATCTCTTTTGTGTCTTTTGTTCTCAGTTTCTCCCCAGTTTTTAGAATAAAACCACCACCTAGTTGCTAAGATAGTATAGTGTTAGTGACGAGTGGTTTATGGGGTTTTCTTGTAAACATTACATCTCCTTTTGCTGAATCAGGATATCTTCTTCACTCTCATCAAAAGACCAAACCATCACTTGCTGTAGGCTTATTTTCATTTGTTTGAAAATTAAAGAGTTGTCAATAGACTTTCTGATGAAGGGATGGAGGGCATCTAAATCCATTATTTTAGACAATAATGCTACTTCTCAAAGAGTTAAAGAAAAAGAGAAGAGCAAACTCTTTAGCCTTAATAGGCACCTATGCTTGGAGGTGAAATGGGCCAGGAAGAAAAGAAGAAAAAAAGTAGAAAAAGAGAGTAAAGACAAAGGTACATATTGTTAGAAATCCAATATAGAATGAGGAACCCTACCAAGATCTAGTTTTCATCAGACATGGCCTTTGTTTCCACCCTTATTTTTACCCCTCCCAAATAGGGTAGGATATAATTGGGTATCATCTCTTAAATCTTTTACTAATAACCATTAACAAACCAACTGTTCAAAATCCTTTAAGTGCCTCTTATAGGTGAAACATTGGTGCTAGACAAGATAGAAGAAATATATAATTCCATGCCTGCCTTCAAAAGTGTTATTGTCTAGCTGTGGCAATTGGGGGGTCTTTGAAAGGTTTCAAAAAGAGTAAAATAGACATTAAGTACTGAAAAATTCAAAAGGAGAAGGTGAGCATTGATCTGAGGATCTGAAAAACTGGTCTCTAATCCATCTCTATTTGCTCGCTATGTGACCTTGGACAAATCATTTCTTTCAGGTCTTTCCTTTCATCCCACCCTCTTCCTCCCCCAGAAAAAAAAAAAAAAAAAAAGAATTCCATCCTGGAAGATCTCTAAAATGTACGACAATATGAGATGATTACTAATGAGCTCTTTTGTGTTGCCCAGATTGAAGTCTAAAGGTAGCTATGGCCCCCTGAGCTGCTCTCTTCATTTTCACAGACATAGGTATCAAGGTCTAAATTTTCCACAGTTCAGTATCAAGTCAGAGCACAGAACCAAATTTTCCCATCCTGATGCTGTTACGTTTTCTAATCCTGCACCAAATAGTGCATCTTTCAAAATGATTGTGACTCATAGAAAAAGCTTAAAATATATTACTGACACGGTTTACTTAGAGAAATGTTTCTTTAAAAAAATTGTTTATGTGAAAATAGGGGGAAGGGGTAATTCTATGTATTAGAGGGAACAAGGTAAGCAATCGATTCCTTAGGATCTGAAAGGCTAAATATTCCAAAAGTCTACTGAAATACAATTCTCTCTGGCAGAGGTTAAGCAATTATGCAAGTGGCAGGACAGTGAAGGAAGCCCAACAGATGCACCTGGAGAGCGAGTAGAGGTGATAAATTGCAAAATCACCTGCCCAGTTCACAATATCGTTCTGGGTCAGACCTAGGGAAACCCTTCCAGCAGCCTCGGACTCAGGGCGCCCAAGTTTGCACGCTTCCACGCATTCTATTGATTCACACTTCCGTCCTTCAACAGGTAGCGCCAATTACAGCCCCCAAAACACGGCCCCCCAGCATACTGGCCAGTCTCGCCGTCAATCAAATACTACACCTACCTTTCTAAATTCTCCCCTCCCCCTTTCATTGCCTTTTCCTTCGGCCTATCCCCAAATTTCTTCCGCGCCTCGCGACCACGGAACTTGGCCCTATGGAGCCTAGGATTGGAGCCGAGGCTACTCCCGCCCTTTGACGTCCCGGAGCTCTCCGCCCCTTTCTCCGGCGCCGCGCGGCCCGAAGTGGAGGGGGCGGGGCGAACGAGGGGGCGTTTCAGGGGGCGGGGCTTGCATCCCACGGCGGGAGGGCGGAGCCTTCCTTCGAGCCTGCCTGCCTGGTTAGGACCTCGGAGAGCGCCGGGTGCCACGACCAGAGGGACGGGAGAAGCGGCGGCAGTCGGGCGGGAGTGACGCCTGCGAGCCAGCCTCCCTCCGCACCTTCAGCTTCTCGGGCTGGCTGGCAGCTAGTGGTGGCCGAGGAAGGTGCCTAGGTCGGGAGTCAGATAGTCATCCCTCTGGGACGCCGCCGCCGCCGTCTAGCCGCGGCTCCCTCACACCTGTGTGTGTGTTCATGAGCGTGAGCGCCCGCGTGCCAATTTCTGTGTGAGGGTTGCGTGTGCTCCGGCTGGGCGCGCTAATGTCTGTGTGAGGGTGTTTGTGTGTGCTAGGTGCCTAGGCGCTCGGCCCGGGGAGGCACCGCGGGAGCGGCGGCTCCGCGCGCCCAGCAAGCTGAGGCGGGACTCGGGCTGCAGCTGTCGCCGCCACTTCCTCACGTCCCCCAAGAGCCGCCGCGGTGCTGCGGGGAGAGCGGACGGGCGGGCGAGTGCGGCGGCGGCTGCGGGCAGAGCGGGGTTGGGGGTGAGGTGGTGGGTGGAGGGTGGGAGAAGAGGGAGGAGGGCTGGAGACGCTGGGAGGGAAGGGGGGGCGGAGGGAGAAGCGGAGGCAGCCGGCGCCGCCGCTCGCCCCTCCCGTCGGCTGTTGCTGTTGGGTCACCCGCAGATGTTTTGGGGTCTGGCTGTTGGGGGTGGGGAATGGAAAAAGGCCTACCCCTCATTACCTACTGAAAAAAAAAAAGGGAGCGTTGAAGATGATGGGGGGAGAGCCCAGATGGTGGTAGTAGAGTTAATACCGGCTCTCCCACCGCACAACCCCAACATCGTTTTTCTGAAAATATTCTGAGCTGAACCTTTAGAAGGAAAGCCCGCCCTTAAGAGAGAGAGTCTTGGTCTGTTGGACTCCGGCCTGATTGTATAATAATAATAATGATGATATAATGCTAATGACGATGATGACACTGCCTTTTATTTTTACCCCAGTGCTGATAAAGCGTAGCTACAGCTGGGGATAAAGCCCTTGAAAATTTGATGTATGAGGAGGAAATACTGTTGCTTTTAGAGTTATATTTTATTATTTCTTTTTAAAGGATGTTCTTTTTTTGGACTAAAATTTGACAAAATGAAGTATGACTTTCTCTCTCTTTTTTTTGTCATTTATAGCCGATGCTCGTAAAATGAGGACTGGTTACTACCTTGACTAGTAAAGAGCTAAACACTTTTACCCAGGTATAAGCTCATGTGTTAAGTCACCCTTTCCTTTGAATTTCTCAACAGTTTTTTTAAAATGAAGAAGTTTAATTTCCGAAAAGTTTTGGATGGCTTAACTGCCTCCTCCCCTGGCAGTGGTAGCAGCAGTGGCAGTAACAGTGGTGGTGGGGCTGCAAGTGGTTCCATACATCCAGGAGGGACTGCAGGGGTTCTCAAAGAGGAGATTCAGGAAACCCTGACTTCAGAGTATTTCCAGATTTGCAAGGTAAGTTCTGAATTGGCTTAAAGCCTATTATTTCTTTATTTTACTGTTGTGAGGAAAGAAGAATTAACAACAGCAACACCCACACTAGGGACTGGAAATTGTTGAGATGCCAGCATTAGACAGTCCTGGGCAGAGAACTCTATAGATAGATGTTTGAATTAATAAAGATATTCTAGGCATTGATTTCAACATCAATTTAAGAAGCTATGGTAGTTTAAAATGGAAATAAGCAAACATAGAAGGTAGGATTTGCAAGACAATGTTAAGGTCCAAATTGTGGACAAAATTTTTAATGTAATATTTATGTATAAGTAGGAAACTGAAGGAAAAAATCATTCTGGTTAATTCCTTGTTGACATTCAGTGAAACTATTATTTTATGTCACTGTGCAGTATAAAATGATTAAACCTATTAAGATGTTGCTACAAGTAAATAGATAATAGCTAAAGGAATACATCCATTTTAAAAGATCTAATGGTATTGTTTTACATTCATTGTTTAAAATTCTGTAGAAAAACACCCCCAGATTCTTAATAAAAAATGCCATGGATTTAATTCTCATAAGAACTTAAAAAATAGCCTGTTTTCTGGTTTAGTGAGGAAACATTTCAGGTAATTATGCTTTAATGTTCAACTTCTAATGAATAAGCAAAAGAAAGAGTTTCTGATGGGGAGAGGTGAGAATTTACAAAACAAATGTTTTGTTAATATATAGATATTGTTATATTTTTCTGACATAGTTTATAATTTTTATTGTTTCTTTTTTGGGGGGGTAGCCTAGGAATGTGTTTTTGACCTACCATGTACAATTTAAAAAGCTACCAAGTCATTCATATGATACAGATTGAATACAGTTTTAAAATATTTGAATACATAAGAACAAATCATAAATTTCTGAAATCACAGAAATTATTAAATTTTTTGGTACTTCAAAAGAATTGTTTTGAAATTATTAAAATTATTTTTGTAGTAAATAACTTCTATATAATGAGATAAGTTTCAATTATTGTCTTAGTCTCCATTCCCAGTAAGGTCATTATAAAACATTAAATCTGTTTACGCAAAAGTGAGTTTATTTAGAATTAGGTCAGATTAAAAGATATAATTCTACCCCTGTGAGGTTTGTATGCACAAAATTTTGTATACAAAGTTGTATATAATTTCATTCTCAATCTGAAATAATAGATATTTTGTCAGATTAGGGGCTTAATATTGGTCATGAGACAAATATGTAAAAGAATCTTAGGGGTCAAATTTGAACTGCTAGTCAGGGGAATAATGCCCTGATTATCTAATCTTTGACGTATTACTGTTTCCATTCCAAGATTCTGAAAAAATTTCCAAATTCTCAGTTGATAAATGTGAGGCAGGAGAGTTTTTGTCAAGATAAAATTGATATAAAAAAGACCTCTGAAACAGAGTGGCATTGGACTGTTGAGGTTTTGAACCTGGTAGAGAAGGTTTTAATTTAAAAATTTCAGGGGAAATGGGTGAATGCAAGAGAGGAAAATGGGATATATAGTTATCTTCCCATTTATTCAGACAGGAAATAGACATGAAAAGTGCCAGAAGTTAAATATGTATTAATTCAAAAACATATGGCATGGTAGGAAGAACACTGGCCTAGGAATCAGATTGTATTTTATTTAAAGTTCTGTCACTTGCCAGCCACGTATCTCGGGCAAGCCTTTTATCTGCCTTGAACCTTGATTTTCCCATCTGTAGTATGGTAATAAGTATTTCTGCTCTTCTGACTTAAAGTTGTTGGGAAGATCAAACAAGACAATTAGGTGAAGGCGATGTATAAATTGGAAAAGGCAATAAATTGTTTATTTTTATATTCTTAAAGTTTTAAAAATCACCTTGCTCTTGGTGGAATGACTACAAGCAGTGGGCTATAATAATATAGGTAACAAGATTATACTTTCAAAGAAATTAGAAGGATAGATAGCTATATAAGTGGAACACTAATAGTATTGAACTGTTACTAAATGCGGAAAGTATTATGGCATCTTTGGATAGCAATATAGTTAATTTTAAAAAGTAATTTTATGATTGTACTTTAGGTTACCTGGACTATAATAAAATATATAAAAATGGATTAAGGATGTTTCAAAATTAGAACTGTTACTAAAATGGGGACTTCATTTGGACTCACTGATTAAATGTGCAAAGAACATTCTATTCTGAGTACTAAGCAGTTGGCACCTTTTGGGTACTTGTACCTTTTCCACATGGCCAAAATTAAAGTACAAATCTGTAATCTTCTCTTTTGAAAACCATCCTCCTCTTTATTTTCTGATCGGCCATCAAATCCTATCTATTCCATTTCCTTAGTATTTCTGAAATTTATTCCCTTTTTGCCATCTCTAGTACCTGTTCATTCTATCGTATTTTCTTTTTTTTTTAAAGATTTTATTTATTTATTTATTTGAGAGAGAGAATGAGAGAGACAGAGCACATGAGAGGAGGGAGGGTCAGAGGGAGAAGCAGACTCCCTGCTGAGCAGGGAGCCCGATGCGGGACTCGATCCTGGAACTCCAGGATCATGACCTGAGCCGAAGGCAGTCACTTAACCACCTGAGCCACCCAGGCACCCTCGTATTTTCTTGATTAGTCACTTGAATCACTTCCTACCTTATCTTCTTACCTCTTGTTTTACCCTATTTCAGTTGATTTTGTTATGTTATAATAATGGTTATTTCTGAACTATAATGTTCATTATGTCATTTCCCTGCTAAAAATTCTATGTTGGTTTCCCTAGAGCACTGATGCTCTATAAACAAAAGTCTAATGTGAAACCCTGTAAATAACATCTATTAAAACAAATGTACTTTATTGGCATACATTTAAAAAATAAATTATAATAAGTTATACAGCTATTACAAAAAACTTGTTTTTTTTTTTTATTTGGTTTTTGTTGTATAATATTATCCCTGGCAGGTAGTAGGACTTTTTCTGGCCTTAAAAAAGTAAAAGTATAAAGCTACAACCTTTATAATCGGTGACAAATGTATAAGAAGTTCAAAAACACAGAAATGGTAGAAGAAACTTTGGTTCAAGGTTAGCAAAAAAGTTAATACATTGGTTTACTGCAATCTCAGTTCAGTATGTATACATTTGAATGCCCATTTGTTCAGATATTTGTGAAATACAAGAAGTGCCTTTTCTGAACTTGAATTCTATGAAACGCAATTTGAAACTACTGCTCTATACAATAAATGTCAAACTGCTTAACTTGATCTATATATAGTTCCCTTTAGATGGGATTCCTGTTTACCTTTCCATCCTCATTTCTGTGATTTCCTAAGCATATTGCATTACCTGAAAGCACTGTATTTTCATATCTCAATGCCTTTCCTCAATATATTGCTTCTAATCACAATATCCTTTCCAGCTTTAGTAAAATTGGAGAATTCCCAGTTACTTTTTTTTTTTTTTTAAGATTTATTTAGTTATTTGAGAGAGAGATAGGGCAAAGGGGGCAGGGACTGGGGAGGGAGAGGGAGAGGGAGAGAAACCTCAAGCAGATTCCCTGCTGAATGGAGCCCAAGGAGGGACTCGATCCCAGGACCCTGAGACCATGAGCTGAGCTGAAATCAAGAGTTGGATGCTTAACTGACTATGCTACCCAGGTGCCTCCTCCCCAGTTACTTTTTATCTCATAGTAAAATACTACTTCCATGAAACCAACTCTGCCCACTGCCTTCCTCTTTTCCTGCCCAAAGCAGAGTTAGTTTTTTCCCCTTCTTCTGTTTTCCTATAGCACCTGGCATGTTCCTATAGAGTTAAGTTAGCACCTTATTGTGATTAGAAAATTTATTTTTCTGTCACTATTGTTATATTGTCATCAATGAAACAATATATACATGGTTGGTTAATTAATTGAAATGAAATTAAAGCAGAAAGTTATTAATAAATATATAGGTCTTAAACATTTTATTTTAAATAAAAATATGTAAATATACATCAACTTACAAATCACTTGTTAAATGAACAAGATTTTTTTTTTTGAGCATTGGTTCTGTAACTGGAGTTCTGTGTGTACTTTTCTTCCACAAACCATCCCAAATTCGTTATGGTTTTAATTTATTTAAAGTAGAATAAGAACTTATATGCTTTTGAAGCAGGTGACACTTAGTTTATACATATGATGAATATATAGTTGACCCTTGAACAAGGTGGGGTTAGGGGTACAAACCCCCACATGATCAAATATCTCTATATATTCGACTCTCCAAAAGCTTAACTTCCTGAAAACTTTGACTCCTCCAAAACTTAACTATAAATAATCTACTGTTGACTGGAAGTCTTACTGATAACATAAACAGCGGATTAACACATAGTTCATATTTTATGTATATTATATACTGTATTCTTACAATAAAGTAAGCTAGAGAAAAGAACATGTTATTAAGAAAATTATAAGAAGAAATACATTTATAGTACTATACTATATTTATTGAAAAAAATTCCAAGCATCAGTGGACTCATTGCAGTTCATATCCATGTTCAAGTTTCAACTATATATATATATATATATATATATATATATAAAGTATAGATATATACACACATATATATAAAACGTATAGATGTAGGTATATATTTATACTTATCTATACACAAGATATATGCATGTTGTGTGTATATATACATATATAAAATCTAGATAAATAGATATATATTCATCCCTATAGTTAACTGACCTACACCCAATTAGGCCAGAGTAGGAGAGTATAAGTATTCTAGTTAGAGTTTACTAGTATCAAGTATTCAGGGAATCATTAATATCAATCTATGTTTTACAAAGAGAATGGGAAGTTTTTGTTAATCTAGCGAGGTGGTTAATTTAAAGGTAGAGATCTTCATCTGTAAGATCTCCCATTTGACCTTCATAACAGTCCTGTAAAGAAGGCAAAGAAAGTGTAAATATTTTTATTTTACTAATAAGACATCTGAGGCCAGAGAATTTAAGTGGTATCCTTAGGTCTCCAAGTTGGTAGGAGGCATAGCTAAGTTTAATGCTCTGTTCTTCCATTATTAAATCCAGTATTTTTTCTGTTTTATATTTCTTACTTATTAAAAAAAAAAAAGCTTGAGGATTCTCTCTCTCCCTTTGCCCCTTCCCCTGCTCACGCTCTCTCTCTCTCTCTCTCTGTAAAATAAATAAATAAATCTCAAAAAAAAAAAAAAGAAAGAAAAGGAAAGAAAGAAACATAGATGTGAACTGTGGAGAATTAGGCTTTCCAGGACCCCAGAAAGCTGAACGAGGTCAAATGCCTAGGTATCCCAGACTATTATCTCTTCTTTAGGTTTTCCATTGTCTCCACATTCTTCTAATTTCACATCATTTTATTTAGGAGGTTTTGTAACTGAGTTTGGCATAAGACCATGATCACAGTTGTACATATCTGCAATTTTCATTCATTTAAACATTCTGTGAGATGTGTGGACTTGTCTCATTCTATACTGTGACTGGTAGAACAAAAGGTAGTACAGTTGACACTGCAGGATAACTTATTATGGATAAAGCATCTGACAGTGATTTCATGCTTCTGTCACCAAAATGGACAGTTGAGGGTGGGCATCTTTTAAGAATAGAAATGGAGGCAAACCAGAAGACTTAAGCGACCTTGTTAGGGTTGAAATGTTAACAAATTTAAGTACCAAATGAATTAAAATTAATTTTTTTTAAAGAATCAGAAACAAAAAACAGATTATTCAGTTACTCTAGGCTCTCTCTTTGTTTATCCTAAGAGGAAAAGAGTGCAGGGACTGTCTCATGTAAAGGATTATAGACTTGTAGGAAGTATGTTTATAAATTTTTAAAGTTACTGTAGAGAACAGACACATTTTCTTACAAAAAGTTCTTTAGTGCTAGTATATTGTCAATGAATTGGATTATGGGTTTCATTTAGCATGGCAGTTCTTATCTTAAAAGCAAATAGTGCCCATATTCAATGTTGAAAAACAGAGCTTTTCCTCTAAGATCAGGAACAAGAGAAAGATGTCTGTGCTTATACCACTTTTATTCAACATGGTACTAGAAATTCTAGCTGCCACAGTCAGATGAGAAAAAAGAAAAGGCATCCAAATCGGTAAGGAAGAAGTAAAACTGTCACTATTTGCAGATGATGTCATACTATATATAGAATACTTGAAAGACTCCAAAAAACTACTGGAATTGATAAGTGAATTCAGTAAAGTTGCAGGGTACAAAATTAGTATACAGAAATCTATTGTGTATCTATACACCAATAATGGAGTAGCAGAAAGAGAAATTAAGAAAACAATCCAATTTACAATTACACAAAAAGAATAAAATACCTAGGAATAAACTTAAGTAAGGAAGTGAAAGACCTGTACTCCAAAAACTATAAAACACTGATGAAAGAAATTGAAGATGACACAAGTAAGTAGAAAGATATTCCAGGCTCATGGATTGGAAGAACCAATATTGTTAAAATGTCCATACCACCCAGAACAATCTACAGATCATTAGATTAGCAATCCCAATCAAAACACCAATGGCATTTTCCACAGAACTAGAACAAATAATACTAAAACTTACATGGAATCACAAAAGACTCTGAATAGCAAAACCTACTTGAGAAAGAAAAAACTGAAAGGTATCAAAATTCCAATTTCAAGATATGCTACAAAACTCCAGTAATCAAAACAGTATGATACTGACACAAAAATAGACACATGAATCAATGAAACAGAATAGAAAACTCAGAAATAAACCCATACTTACATGGTCAATTAATCTGTGACAGAGTAGGCAAGAACATACAATAAAGAAAGACAGTCTCTTCAAGAAATGGTGCTGGGAAAACTGGGCAGCTACATGCAAAAGAATGAGACTGGACCACTTTCCTATACTACACACAAAGGCAAAGGAAACAAAAGCAGACTAGACTATAAGAACTACACCAAAATAAAAAGCTTTTGCACAGTGGAGGAAACCATCAGCAAAATCACAAGGCAACCTACTGAATGGGAGCAGATATTTACAAATCATATAATCTGATAAGGGTTAATTCCTAAAACATAAAAAGAATTTATACAACTCAACACCAAAAAAACAAATAAATTGATTAAAAAATGGGCAGAGGGCCCAAATGACATTTTTCCAAAACAGACATATAGATGGCCAACAGACACATGAAAAGATATTCAGTATCTCTAGTCAGCCCGGAAATGCAAATCAAAACCACAATGAGATACCACCTTACACTTGTCAAAATGGCTAGAATATAAAAGATAAGAAATAACAAGTGTTTGGTGAGGATGTGGAGAAAAAGGAACCCTTTTGTGCTGAGTTGGTGGGAATGTAAATTGGTGTAGCCACTGTGGGAAATAGTGTGGAGGTTCCTCAAAAAATTAAAAACAGAAATGCCATACATATAGTGATTTCACTACTGGATATTTATGTGAAGAAAACAAAACACTAATTCAAAAAGATTTATGCACCACTGTGTTTATTGCAGCATTATTTATAATAACGAAATAGCCCAAGCGGCCATCAATAGATGAATGAATAAAGATGTGGTATATATATATAATGGAATATTACTCAGCCATAAAAAATAATGAGATTTTGCCATTTGCAACAACATGGGTGGACCTAGAGGGTATTTATGCTAAGTGAAGTAAGTCAGACAGAGAAGGACAAATACTATATGATTTTTCTCATGTATGGAGTTTAAGAAACAAACTAGGAAAAAGACAAAAGGAAAATGGACTCTAAAATACTCAGAACAAACTGGTAGTTGCCAGAGGGGAGGCTGTGGAGGGATGGGTAAAATAGAGGGGCTTAAGAATACATTTACTGCAATGAGCACTGAGTAATGTATGGAACTATTGAATCATATTGTACACCTGAAACTAATATAACACTATGTTAATTATACTTCAACTAAAAAATATATATATATGAAAAATAGTGTTATCATACTTTGTGTATGTCTCAATATAGAAATAACTTAAAAACTTAACATAATTTCCAAGTTTGTTTACCTGTAGGATTATTATTTGTGATTAAACCAGATTCGTATTTTCTTGAATTTTAGTGCATTTCGGTAGACCTCCTTCTGCCTTCAGTTGAAGATGTGCCTGCAAAATATCATAGGGTTAAGTTACATAGTTTACTTTTAATGATAGAATGATTGTATTGCTTTCCCATCTCATTTTTCTATATACTATTTACATATTAGTTTAATAGCAATAACTTTGTATTCATTGAAGTTTTCAAGTAGAAGCCCTGTTTTAAGCTTTAAATTGAGTTTTAGTCATATTAGACAAAACTGAGTTTTTTGTTCCTACTTAATTGTCAAAATAATGATCTTTATAAAAGATTTTGGTTATAGCTGCAGTGCTGTTTTTTAATTAAAAAAATTTAAAGCATCTTTTTAATATTTGAAAAGCTAATCCCTTAATGTTTATTTATAATACACTAGGGAATCATTCCTTTCTAAATAATGGTAACATTTATTGATAAGGACTATTAGAAAATCAGTGATTAAATTTTAGAAAGCCAAAAATAGAAAGCAGATTTAAAGGATTTAGAGAAAGTAGATATAAAGAATAGAGTATAAGACCTCCAGAAAGTGCATAATAGGCCCATGGTAATACCTGTGTAGAGGCTTGGTTAAATGGAACATTCATAATCATTGAAGGAATACAAGGAGATATTTTAACAAGTTTATTGTTCAAAAGATATTTACAGTATTAAAAATGATTAGGACATAAACCATTCTCAGCCAACTGACTATAGTAAGAGTGAAATGATACTTTTTGGTTGATTTATCAACAAAATCACTTAAATATTTTCTGGACTTATGTAAGATATTAGAAAGGAGAGTATGATTTTAGTTTCATTGCAGGCCTAAAATTACCAGTTGTTATTGATGGTACATGGAATTATTTTGAATATAATGATACATAATATGAATTTAAAAATGAATATATTTATTTTTTAACTAGGTAAGTGTCTTATAATTGGATTATATATATCTAGTAAACATCTCTTGGATTGAAAATAGCATAAAAACATCTTTGTGTCTTCATAGTAGGATATGTACATTTCATTATAAATAAAATTGACCATTTTGTAATAATGGTTTTAGATGTGTATTTGATGCCTGGATTCAAAAGGTAAGGATTGGTAGCTAGAGAAAACCTAGTTTTTAAAATTTTTTCTGCTTTGCTAATCATCTGCAAATTTCAGTGACATTAAAAACTAGTACTTTACCTAAATATACATAATAAAGTTAGTTAGACTGTCAAGAAAATTAATTGGATTGCTTGATGTTCAGTTTAAGTTATTCATTATAAATTGACTAAACACCTTTCTACAAATCTGCAAACCAAAATGTTGAAATATCATTATAGTACAATCACTTGGGAAGTTAGAGTGAATCTGAGGGAAATGCTTATAGTTTGTAAACATCTGAGTAGATGAGAAATGTAAACCTAACAAAGGAGAAATAGAAGTAAGCAGAATGATAAGAGGAAAACTCAAAAGTAGAGTTAGATACTCTGATGCTTTCTTTAGGAAGAATATTAAGAAAGAAATTCAAGAATGTCTGAGCATCACAGAGAGGTCAAGGATAGTGAAAACGAAGCAAACAAATTAAAAACAAACAAATCAGAACTGAGAGAGCCCCATTTAGACCAGGAGGAAATTGATTAGGGTAAAAATATTTTCACTAAGATGATGGATAAAATTAAGGTCACACTATAATAGAGAACAGAATTGATAGAATTAGTACTTTTAAGAATAGATGTATTGGGGTGCCTAGGTGGCTCAGTCAGTTAAGCGTCTGCCTGGTTAAACATCTGCCTTTGGCTCAGGTCATGATCTCAGGGTCCTGGGATGGAGCCCCTTGTCCGGCTCCCTGATCAGCAAGAAGTCTGCTTCTCCCTCTCCCTCTGCACCCTCCCCCTGCTCAAGCCCTCTCTCTCTCTCTCTTTCAAATAAATAAATTAAATCTTAAAAAAAAAAGAGTAGATGTATAAAGGGATGCCTGGCTAGCTCAGCTAGTAGAGCTTGGGACTCTTGATCTTGGGGTTGTAAGTTCGAACCCCAGGTTGGGTGTAGAGATTACTTAAAATCTGGGGTGAAAAAAGGTACATAAAAAAACAGAGTAGATGTGTAAGGAGAGAGTGTTAGGAAAGTAGCAGTGATAGTAGATTTTAATATCATTTTGGTATATTGTAGTGGGGAAAATGCAGTTGAGCCATAGAAAAGAAGTTGAGGCCACCAGAAAGGGAAAGGTAGAGTGGGGAAAGAGGAAGGATTTTCCCTGTAAAGTGGTAAGCGTATTTGATTTGGAAATTTTTTCTTTGCTTGATGAGTAAATATTTTCTTTATTTGATTTATATTTCATTTGAATTCTTAGCACACTGTGCTTTAATTTCCTCTCAGGTAAATAAAAACATGTAATTCTACTAGAAGATTGTATTAGTTTCCTATTTATGCTACAACAAATTACCAAAAACTTAGTGACTTAACACAATATAGTTCTGGAGGTCAGAAGTCTGAAATGGGTGTCATTGGGCTAAAATCAAAGTGTTGGTAGGGTTCTAGGAGAGTGTTTTCTCCTTTTCTGTCTTTTAGAGGCTGCTTACAATTCCTTCTATCTTCTTCCCAGCATTGGCCAGTTGAATTTTTCTCACATTGCATCACCGTGACTAACTTTCCTGCTTCTCTCTTCCATATTTAAAGATTTATGATCACACTGGGCCCACTAGGATAATCCAGGTTAATTTCCCCATTTCAAGTTCTACTGATTAGTAATCTTCATTTCATCTGCAATCTTGATTCCCTTTTGCCATAAAACCTAACATATTCACAGATTCTTTAGGGGGCCATTATTCTGCCTTTCACAAACATGTTCATTACCTTCACCTGTCTGTTGTTGTTTTGTTTTATTTTTAGTTACTTTCTGGAAAATGAACAGAGAGTATACTCTAATAAACTCCTAGTTTCAATAATTACCACCTTCCAAATCTTGATATCCCATTTTATCGTTTTAATGTAAGTCTCAGACATTATACCATTTCATCTGTAAAAACTTCTGAGATCAGATAAGAACGTCCCCCCTTCTCCTTTTCAAAAATATAAACTTTCCTCCTTTTCCTCTTAAAAAATCTCTAATACCATTATCATCTCTAAAAACATTAACGGAATTTCTTTTTATACTCTAATATGTAGGCAATGTTTAAATTTCCTCAATTATTCCATAGTATCTTTTTGTAATTGCTTTGTTTCGATTGGGAACCAAACAAGGTTCACACTGCATTTTCATCTGGCTTGAAGTTACCTTTAATTCAATTTGTGTAAAGTCACAGAGTTTTGTTTTGAAGATCAGGTATCCTGTGCTTTTGTGTGTGTTGTTGAAAACAAAATGCTTTGCCTGTTTCTTTCTGAACTGTTAGATTATATGTGAGGAAGTGGGTGGGTTTTTCAGCATACTACAGGATGAAAAACAGACTTTAGACTTTTAAAATTTGTTTTCTAGAGATGGTCACATCTTTTAAGAAATTGGAAAAGAATATTTTTAAGTCAGCCTAAGCTACTCCTACTTCGTGATGCTACTGTGGGGGTAGATTTCCCTTAGGTCATTGGAAAAGAGGAAAATATGAGACACATAAAAGACATAGAATATGTGAAAATTAGACTGGAGTTGATTCTTTAGGTTGCATTCAATGGTTTTAATATTTATTTATGAAATAAGTTATTGGAGGGGTTAGGATGGATCCAGTTTCACATATCTCTTCTTTTAAGTGAATATTTAAAAAAACAGTTGAAAAAATAAAACATTTATTTGACAAGGACTCACTCTATAGTACTTAGGATTATATAGCAAGAAGCTGAGGGAACCTGGGTGGCTCAGTTGGTTAAGAATCCCACTCTTGGTTTTGGCTCAGGTCACAATCTCCACGTTCTGAGAATAAGGCCCGCGTGGGGTTTGGCACTCAGTGGTGACTGTGCTTGAGACTCTTTCTCTCCCTTTCCCTCTGCCCTTCCCTTTGCTCGAGCTCTTTCTCTCTCTAAAATAAATAAATAAAAAATAAAAAAATCTTTAAAAAAAGAAGCTGAAAGTGGATTAGTCAACTCTGTTTTCTTTCAGAGTTCTTCTAAGTTATAGGATATCAAGACTCAGGTTAATAGGCTAACTGTACTTGAAGAACTGGATTGGAGGGCATTAAGGAGAGGATCAGAATATTTAGGAACATACTTTGATTTATTGAGAGTTCCATTTATAAATAATCTGTACATTATTTTTATTGATTACTTGTATAATTCAGAAGGTTCCTTACTCTGTTTCTCTTTCATCCTTAGGTAGTTATTATTGGATCTTTCTTTGCTTTTTCCAGTTCTATGCTAAACAAAATTTCTTTACTATTTGAGGTAATATCCAATACTCTTGTGTTTTGACAATTACTCAGCATAGGTATTAAATGAATTCATTTACTTACTATGTATATGTATATTACTTACTATGTACTTATTTATCGAAGGCCTATTTTGTATATAAGCTAAGCATTACTAAGCATTTTGTAATGGGACCATTATTTTTTTTTAATTTGTGAGACCAGCACACACTAAATTAACCATTTATATTTTTATGCAATTAATGATTTGCAACAATTGTACTTAGTTCAGTTTTTTGTAACTTTTGTGAAACTTCCTTTTATTCTTTTTTAAATGGTTTAGGTTCTTTGCTCCCTTACCACTTCCCTCCTTTTTACCTTGTATTTCTATTTTTTAAATCATTTTATAGTGTATTTGCTATCTTTCTCTTTGTCCTTCATTTATCTTAATTTCTATTTATATTCTCTTGGCTAAAAGGTCTTTAATTCTAAAATGAAAGAATCTGGAAGATATTTATTTATTTTTTAAGCGAGAGAGAGAGAGAGCACGAGTGGGTGGGGGGAAGAGAGAGAGGGAGAAACAATAATAATACTATTAATATACCAGAATAGCTCGTTAAGTCCCCATTTCTCTTTTATTACCAATTTCTCCTTGAAAGTTTTGAAAAGTATTTAATCTTTATCTGTTCAGTGTAATCTTCAAAGAATAATCTTCAAATCATGCTTTTTTATTACCTGATAACTAATCTAATTTCTGCCTTCATACAAAGCAGGATTATACATTTACCATAAAAATAATTTATTTTAACATTTTCATACTGTCCATATATTTCATTCTGAGGAGAGCTATAGGATTAAAAAGCTTGGAGCAAAACATAAATATTTTACAATGCTAGAGTGGCCTTACTTCCATTTTTCTAAACTTTCCTTTTTAGTCACTTATACTGGCAAATAGATTATTTGATAAAAGAAAATTATGTGAGGTAAAATAATATCATTTGCTAATATCTTTAGCAAATGTATATTTTGAGGAGAACATTGTATTTTATAGAAGGATGGTCAGGCTGTTGAATGTATCATACTCAGAAACTTAATTTACTGAGTCTGGTGGAGATTCAGGCAAGGAAGTGCATAGGGCATAATCACAAATGACAGGTTATCTAAAGATTGTATTTGTCTGGTGTATTGTGATCAATTATAGGCAGAGATTAAGATTCAAAATGAAAGCTACAGAACCTGGAAGAGTAGAGGCAAGAATGATGCAGGAGGAACTGTGATTCTGGATAAGAATCCAATTGCTCAGGTTGATCTTGAGGAACCAGGATTAAAGATCTTTGGGGCACCAATAGCAAAGCTAGTTTAATACCAAATCCATTAGCCAAGGTTTTCTTAATCCCCTTAAAGGATTACTTTTAAAGGAATGGTAGTAGTTTTCTGAAACCACCAAACTGCTTTCTTCTTGTAACTTCACACTACAAAAAAAATTTGAGGCTTTTTTTTTTTTTCTATCCCTTTTATTCTCCCTGCCCAGGTTAGTTCTAATGTGCTGCTGTTCTTTTTCTTCATGATTTACTTTTTTTCCCTAGGTTTTCATCTTTCTTTGTTCATTCTTTGTTTTTGCTGTCTCAGTTGTTTTTGCCAAATCATATTCTGCCTCTATTCCCAAATGGAGAATAATTTTTGATACCAAATTCTCTTGAAGCATTTAAAAATTTTTTCAATATTTTAAAAATTTCTTTTAAGATTTCTTCTTTGACCCAGGCACTATTTAGAAGTGTATTGTTTAATTTCCAAGTATTCTGGGGTTTTCCAGCTATCTTTCTCTTATTGATTTCTAGTTTAATTCCATTGTGGTTATATAGCATACTTTGTACGATTTCAGTCCTTCTAAATTTGTTAATAAGTGTCCAGAATGTGGTTTATCTTGGTGAATTTTCTTTTCTTTTTTTTTTGAGATTTTTTTTTTTTATTTATTTGAGAGAGAAGGAGAGACATTAAGAGAGTACAAGCGGGGAGGAGAGGGAGAAGCGGGCTCCCTGCAGAGCAAGAAGCCCGATGCGGGGCTCCATCCCAGGACCCTGGGATCATGATCTGAGCCGAAGGCAGACGATTAACCAACTGAGCCACCCAGGTGCCCCCTTGGTGAATTTTGTATATGAGCTTGAGAAGAATATTCTGCTGTTGGATGAAGTATTCTATAAATGTCAATTAGATCTACTTGATTAATCATATTATTCACTTCAGCTATGTCCTTACTGATTTTTGGCCTGCTAGATCTATTACTAAGAGGGGGTATAAAAGTCTCCCACTATAATAGTGTATTTGTATATTTATTATTGTGGTTCTGTTTTTGCCTTATGTATTTTGATGCTCTATTGTTAGATGCATACATATTAAGGGGTATTTTGTCTTTTTGGAGAATTAATTCCCTTATCACTATGTAAATCCCCTTTTTATCTCAGATAATTTTCCTTGTTCTGAAGTCTGCTTTGCCTGAAATTAATATAACTACTCCCACTTTCTTTTGATTAGTGTTAGCTGGCATTTTTCTCCATCCCTTTACTTTTAGTTGATCTGTGTCCTTACAGTTAAAGTGGCTTTCTTGTGGACAACAAATAGTTGCGGTCTTGTTTTTTTTTTTTTTATCCACTTTGAAATCTCTATCTTTTAATTGGTGTATTTATTTTTTAAGATGCCACTTATTTACTTGAGAGAGAGAATGCACAAGCAGAAGGAGCAGCAGAAGGAGAGGGAGAAGCAGGCTCCCCCACAAGGAGCCTGACATGGGGCTCGATCCCAGGTCCCTGACGCTTAACTGACTGAACTACCCAGGTGTCCCTCTTTTAATTGGTGTATTTAGTCTTTTGATGTTTAATATATGGTTATTTGTATAGTTGGATTAACATCTCCCATTTTCTACTTGTTGCACATATTCTTTGTTTCTTTCATTTTTTTTCTTATACTCTCTGCCTTTTCAGGTTTTGTTGATCATTTTATTATTTATTTATTTATTATTTATTAGTTTTTAATGATTTTATTTATTTATTTGTCAGAGAGAGAGAGAGAGCATGAGCAGGGGGAGGGGCAGAGGGAGAAGCAGGCTCCTCGCTGAGCAAAGAGCCTGATGCAGGACTTGATCCCAGGATGCTGGGATCATGACCTGAGCCGAAGACAGACACTTAACTGACTGAGCCACCCAGGCGTCCCTTGATCATTTTATATGATTGAATTTTCTCTCTTCTTAGCTTAGCAATTACACTTCATTTATACTTAGTGAGTTTGTGCCCTTGAACTGACTTTCACAATTACTTCTCAGTTTTTCGTTTTTTTCCCCCCTTAAGTCAGAGTTGATATTTCCCTTATACATCTTGAGGGCTGGGGGACTGGAGCTGAGTATTTCCCTTCCCCAGTTGATTAGGTTCTGATAAAATAGTTTTTCTTGAAGGCAGGACTTGTTAAAAACAACAGAAGTTCCAGGCATATTTCTTTTAATTTTATTTTATTATGTTATGTTAATCACCATACATTACATCATTAGTTTTTGATGTAGTGTTCCATGATTCATTGTTCACGTATAATACCCAGTGCTTATTTCTAAATGGCTACTTTTTCCTTCTTTCTGCCAGAGGCAGAAGGGAATTTTCTTGTCTTCACTGTGAGAACCTGGTAGGGCTTCTGGAGGTAAAACTTTCAAAAGTGTGGGACCCCACTAAAACTGGGTCTGTTGAAGTTTTTTAACTCTCAAACTTGTCCACAGGGAACCTCCATCAATTTGTCAATAATGGTTTAGATTTTCCTTCTCTGGTACTGGTTCATATGTAGAGGTTTCTGCTATTAGGCTTCTGTCCATATATCTGCCTGTCTTATCTCTCCAGTTTTGGGGGCAGTGGTTTGCTCTGTGACCTCAGTTCTCTGACAGATCTAAGAAAAATTATTTATTTTCAGTTTCTCCAGCTTTTTTCTTGTAGATGGGATTTACAACTTCTAATTTCCTTATATGCCAGACTAGAAACTAGAACTTCAGTATTTTTTTAAAACAACAAATAAACTTAAAATTTTGACGTCTATACTGAAATTAATTGAAATAATAAGAAAAGAGTTTTAACATCATAATAATAGTAATTGTTAATGATATACAACTTACTGGGTTATTTGTAGATTTTAAATCTGATTTTGAAACCCATTAGTAAGGGTATAAATTTAACTTTTTCAGTTATATTGAGGTTAACTGTGAGTTATTTTGAATTCAAGAAGTGTTTAGTGAGTATTTAAATGTACCTAGAATTCTTTTTCTTTTAAACTTCTATTTTTTTAAAATTTTACAAGTAATATGTATTCTTTGTGGCAAAACTAGGAAATACAGATAAGCAAAAAAAGAAAACTATTATTTTACCCAGATATTACCACCACTAATGTTTTGCAGTATTTATTTTCAGATGTTTTTCTATGTTTATGATTACGTGTAAAGTTTTTATATAAAAATGGGATCTATACATTCTTTGTAACTTTTTCTTACTTGAGGTGTTATGAACATTTTCTTGGTGTGGTTACTTAGTTTATTTTCATATGGTTGAGTGGTTGCCTAGAATTCTATTATATTTGTGTATTCTAGCTTATTTAAACAAATTCCCAATTATTTCTAATTTTTTACTTTCATGAAATACTATAATATCTTTGTGCATTTTTATTTGCGTAGAATTTTTTCTTATGATAAATTCCTGGGAGAACAGGGCACCTGGGTGGCTCAGTCGGTTAAGCGTCTGCCTTCGGCTCAGGTCATGATCCTGGAGTCCCGGGATCGAGTCCCACAACAGGCTCCTTGCTGAGCAGGGAGCCTGCTTCTCCCTCTGACCCTCCCCCCTCTCATGTACTCTCTCTCTCTCATTCTCGCTCTCTCAAATAAAAAAAAAAAATTCCTGGGAGAACAAGTACATAGCTAAATAGTAAGCATATATTTTTTTAAGATTTTTGATACATATAATCAAATTGTCCTACTGAAAAGATATACAAGTTTGTATTTTTATTAGAATTTTGCATTTATTTGTCAAGTATATACCTCAGTAAAGATGGGGAATGGGGAAGAAGCTTACTTGTTTCTTTTTACCTTTAAAAACCCTGGAAATTGCCATTATTTTAAAAACCTAACTATATAGTTGGCAAGAGATGGTAACTTGAGATTGTTTTAATTTGTATTTCATTGTTTAGTAGTGAATTTTGCTTATAAAAATACTTATTGCTCATTTATATTTCTTCTGTAGTGAATTAGATGTTGTCTTTGAGAATTTCATTTTCATTTGGCTTTTTCTGTTTATAAAACACTTTATATAGATAAAGGTATTAACACTTTATTGTGTTATGCATAAAAAGCTGTTATAGCACTTTATTATGTAAAAAGGCTTTAAGGCTTCCTTAATCTTATGTGAATATGGGCCAAAAACAGTTTGTAATATTTTATTGCTTTAGTTTTCATATGTTTTTTGTAGTAATGCATTTTAATCCATTTTGAATTTTACTGTCATATGGTATGGGATAATGATCTAATTTTGTTAAATGATGTGTCACTTTTTCCAGTACCAGTTGTAGAATGACCCTTTTAATCATATATTCAATTATTTTATTCAGTTGACCTGCTTTTGACACTTTATTTCATTCTACTAATCTGTATCTTCCTATATTAGTGCCACAATTAAAATTATGATTGTTTTATATTTCATAATTTTATAGCTCTCCCACTGTTGGTCTTTCCTTTTAAAAAAATGTTTTCCCATTTCCCATTCAGCTTGTTGAATATATCATGCCACTCCCTTCTGGCTTGCTGTGGAGACATCTGCAGCAAGCTCTATGGGTCTTCTCTTGTGAGTTAGGAACTTCTTTTGTCTTGCTGCTTTTAGGATTTTTCCTTTATCAATATGTCTTGCAATTTTGACTACAATATGTGTTGGTGTGGGCCTACTTTTGTTGATTTTGATTGGAGTTCTCTGTGCTTCCTGGATTTGGGTGTCTGTTTCCTTCTCCAGATTAGGGGTGTATTCCACTATTATTTCCTCAAATAAACCTTCTGCTCCCTTTTCTTTCTCTTCTTCAGGGACTGCTATAATAAAAATACTATTACATTTGATGGAGTCATTGAGTTCTCTAAGTCTACTTTTGTGATCCATAATTTTTTCTTTCTTTTGTTTAGTTCACTATTTTCCATAATTCTGTCTTCTAAATAGCTTATTTGTTTCTCTGCTTCTTCCATCCTTCTGGTCATTACATCCAGATGATTTTGAATCTCAGTTATTTTTTTTATTTTTATTTTTTTGTTATTACATTTTTCATTTCTGACTAGTTGGTTTTTATCTGTTTTATCTCTGTGGTAAGGGTCTCCCTGATGTCTTCCATGCTTTTCTCAAGCCCAGCAAGTATCCTTATGATTGTTGCTTTAAAATCCCCATCAGACATATTACTTATATTTGATTTGATTAGATCTTTGGCTATGACCATTTCCTGTTCTTTCTTTTGGGATGAATTCCTCCATTTTGGCATTTTGTCTGGGTTTCTGTCTTCTGTGTGTTAAAAAAAAGTGTGTTATGTTTCCTGTTCCTGAGAATAGTGGCTTTTTAAAGAAGAGGTTATATAGTATCTAGGGTGTGGTGCTTCAGGGGGCATCTCTGGTGTGTGCTACATGCACTCTGCTGCTGTGTTTGGCTGCTCTATCCCTCAGATCCATCATCCACAGAAGTCCTCCTTGCCTGTGGTGGGCAGTTTTTGGACCTTGGCCAGTGTGTGGCAAATTTTAACTTGCTCTGGTCTGCCTGTTAAATGAGACCTGATGCTACTTCCAGTAGAACTGAACCTTTCAGAACTCTATGGTCGGTGGACATGGTTCATGCAGAGGTTTCTGCTGGTCTTCTGGGGAAGCAGCCCACTGCACTGGTCCTTAGGCATACTTGCCGGAGAAAAGCAGTACCAACAGAGAGCAGGGGGTTGGGACTTGGTGTAAGCAGGTTAGGCAGCCAGTGTTGGTCCTGTGCTATATACTGATGTCGGTTTATGCTGAGGGGCAGGGAGGGAAATGGTACCAGCCAGCTCCTTTGTCTCATGGGAGAGGACTCAGTGCTTGCTTCTCTCAAGGTGGTACTCCCAGAAGAGCGACTAATTTCCCCTAGTGCATTCCAGGAGTTTTTCATATGGCTGTTTTCATGCTGCCTGTCTCCAGGTTGCTTGCCTGTCTTTAGCAGCACAGTACACTTTGGGATCTATCCCAGCCAAGCCTGCTGACTTTTAAAACTCCAAGCTTTAGTGACGGGCTGTGGCCGGGGCCTGTGTTGGTCTTCTGGAGGAGGGTTTCACCATACTGGGACTGATGCAGATTTGACTGAGAAGGGCAGTTGCACCAGAGTGCAGGGGCATGGGATTCAGAGCAGGAGGCTAAATAGCCAGTGTCCAAGTTAGCTGCCCTCTGCACCTATGCTGAGGGGCAGGGGAGGGAAGTGGTGCCTGCTGGCTCTTTTGTCCCCTGAGAAGCAATTCTGCAGATGTCACCTTTCACAGATACACTCCAAGATGAGTGAACAGTCCCCGTGCACCTTAGGCAATCCTCAGATCAATCCTCAGATCAAGAAGGCTTGCCTGCCTTCTCTCCAGTAGTAAGGCAGTACACTCAGGTCTCTATCCCAGCCAAGCCTGGGGACCTCTAAAACTCCAGTCTTTGAGCCCTGGTTGCAACAACTCATGAAAATCAGTCCATCTCATTTTCCCAGCAAATGGCTTTGGTAAAGTGTTCTCCTTATGAGTGTCCTTGAACGTTACACTCTCTCTTGCTTTGCTTTTTTCTGGGACCAGGGCTCCCTCCCCTCTGTAGCACCTGCGATCTGTTTTCCCCCAAATCATGTCTGTGCACTTCCTACCTTTCTCAGTGTGACCTTTTCTTTCCCACTAGCTGTGCAGTTTTTTCTGTCAGTCCTCAGGTCGATTTCTTGGGTATTCAGAATGACTTGATAGTTACCTAGCTGTGTTCAAGGGAGGAGGCAAACCTAGGGTCCTCCTACTATGCCGCTCTCTTAGCTCCCTCCCCCCAGAACATTATAATGTTAATTTGGGGAAACCTTGACATGCTTTGTTTTGTTTTAAAGATTTTATTTATTTGTGAGAGAAAGAGAGAGAGAGAGACTGAGCACAAGCAGGGGGAGCAGCGGGCAGAGGGAGAAGCAGGCTCCCTTCTGAGCAAGGAGCCTGATATGGGACTTGACCCCAGGACCCTGGGATCATGACCTGAGCTGAAGGCAGACACTTAACCAACTAAGCCACCCAGGTGTCCCTTGAGGTTTTAAATATTGGATCTTCTGAGTTTATGGTACACCTCTCTAGTTACTAATTTTTTTACATTGATCAATGTTTTGTAGTTTGGTTGGTTCGTTGGATATAGCTAAGTGACA
Source organism: Eumetopias jubatus (assembly GCF_037043125.1). Taxonomy (NCBI): domain Eukaryota; kingdom Metazoa; phylum Chordata; class Mammalia; order Carnivora; family Otariidae; genus Eumetopias; species Eumetopias jubatus. Next base: position 65,383,080 of record NW_028274807.1, read on the forward strand.
TATTTCTTGTTAGGCTTTATCCTAGAATTTTATTATTTTTATTTTTATATTTTTTGTTTAATCTCGAAGAAAGCTAGTATTTTGACATATTTATTTTATAACTGTTTCAATAAACTTACTAAATTCAGGTTAGGATAGAGAGACCCCCTAGGTTTGTTGGAGAAATATTTAAGAGATTGTATCAGTTTGTATTTCTCAAATAAACTCTATTTAATCCTGTTATATTTTAAAAAAAATACACTAGTAGAGGGGCACCTGGGTGGCTCAGTAGGTTGTCTGCCGTTGGCTCAGGTCATGATCCCAAGATCCTGGGATTAAGCCCAGTGTTGGGCTCCCTGCTCGGTGATGAGTCTGCTTCTCCCTCTCCTTCTGACCCTCCCCCCACTCATGTGCTCTCTCTCTCGCTGAAATAAATAAAATCTTAAAAAATAAAAATACTTTAGTAGAATTACTTTTGAAATATTTTACTTGGGACTTACCCTTTATATTTCTAAATAAAGTTGATGTGTAATGTTTGTGTGTATGTATATAATCTATATTAGGTTTTTGAATTTGAGTTTAATCTTTTTATTTTTTCTATCTGAAATAAAGTAACTTGTTCCTTGAAAGCTTGAAAAATACTCTTTTGGCTGCGATCAATATTTTGAGGGAGTTTTTTTTTTTGAGACAAAAATTTTATGGTAATTCATCAATTTGGATTATTGCCTTCCGTTTAATGAAAGTTTTCTAATTTATATTTTCAGTGTAAATCTCTAGTTTTATCCAATGTTTCACATTTATTAGTATAGAGTTATACATTCTTTTTATAATAAAAACTCCTTCGTAACTATGGCTGTATTTCCCAATTTAACATTATGTGATTATATATTTTCTCTTTTTCTTTTTGTTAACTTTCCAAGAAGTTTGTCTATTTTATTGGTCTTTTAAAAGAACTAGTTCATGGAGTGTTGATACTTAACCATTTAAATTTTTAATTTTTTAGCCTTTCACTAATGTGTTCTGTATAACATCTAGTCTTTGGAATTTGAGGTTTTTCTTTTTGTCTGTATGTGATAAACCATTATAAATGTTTCAATAACACTGGAAAGGAGCACTAGAAAGTATTTTCTGTTTTGGGCAGGCAAATTTCATAATATATTTGTAAATCTTTATATATATATAATGCCTCCATATCCTTGTTTTTGGCTTACCAGATTAGTTGATAACAGATAGATATATTATTCCACACAATTGTTGTGTTTCTCCCCATTTTTCTTCTTCTTTTTATTAACTTTTCTTTTATATTTCAAATCCAGTGATATTTGTGCCAAAGCATTATGATAGATCTCCATTGTGAAGTATAACCTTTAGCTATGGAAAATATTTGCTGTCCCATTTAATGTGTTTTGCTTTGAATTCTGATATTAATAGTATGATCCCAGTTTTCCGTTTTTTTTTAAAAGGTTTTATTTATTTATTTGATAGAGAGAGACACAGAGAGGGAATACAAGCAGGGGGAGTGGGAGAGGGAGAAGCAGGCTTCCCGCCGAGCAGGGAGCCCGATGCAGGGCTTGACCCCAGGACCCTGGGATCATGACCTGAGCCAAAGGCAGACGCCCAATGACTGAGCCACCCAGGCGCCCCCCCCTTTTTTTTAAGTAGGCACCATGCCCAGTGTGGAGGCCAATGTGGGGCTTGAACTCATGACCCTGAGATCAAGACCTGAACTGAGATTGAGTCAGATGCTTAACCGACTAAGTTACCCAGGCACCCCCCCCAACTTGCCTTTTGTTCCCACTGCTTTAACTTAATATTTGGTTTTTACTAGATTTCTGGAGTTTGTTCTAGATGTTCATCTTTTGACAATATTATAATTAGATTTTGCTTTTTAACACAGACTGAATGTCTTTCTCTTGTTAATATATGCTTAGGTAAAATATCTAACAATTCCTCTCCCTGGAGGCAGTCAATATTATCAGTCTTTATTATATCCTTCTTGAGGATGTATGTGTAAATATGTTTTCATCTATAGCACAAATTATAGCATATTATACATACTTTTGCACTGTACTTTTAAAACTTTTAAAACAAATAGCTATCATTCCATATAGCTTTACCATAGTTTTAATTGTATGGTTGTGCCATAATTTATTCTACCAGTCTCCTATAGATGGTCATTTAAATTTTAAAAGATATTTACTATTGCATGCTGTAATAAGCTTCCTATATACAAGCCTTATGTATGTATGTTCCTAGAAATGGGATTGCTTAAACAGAGGAGATGAATATTTTAAATAAGTATTTTAGTGTTTAAAACTTATCCCATTTATGTTTATTATTGTAATTAATATACCCTTTTCCTTTTGAATTTTGTTTTTTACAGTTTTTTACAGTTTTATGTTTTTTACAGTTTTTTACAATTATTGAGACATAATTCACAACCATACAGTTCACCTATTTGAAATGTGAATTCAGTGGCTTTTAGTATATTCACAGAGATGTGCCACCATTTTCACAATCAATTGTAGAATATTTTCATCATGTTAAAAAGAGAGCTGTCACTCTCTAATCCTCTTATTCCCACCCTTCCACTATAGGAAACCAATAATCTATTTTCTATCTCTATAGATAAGTCTATTCCAGACATTTAATAATAAGCATTATATGATATGTGGGCTTTTGTGACATATTAATTTTTAATACGTTTTTCTGTCTTTTTCTTGATTTTTGCTGTGCTTTATATTTTCTTTCCCTTTTCAGTGTTGAGAAATGTGTGTGTGTGTGTGTATACATAGGTAGACCTACACATGCATAAACACAATGAAGGAATTGCATGCATGTGTATGCATCTATATTTTTTATTTATTTAGCGATGACTTCTAGATTTTTCAAAATCATTCTTTTATTCCTCCTTATCTGATTGTCAGAGTTAAGTGTGAAATGGAATCTTTTGGGTCATTTTTTGGCCTACTTTTCAACTTCATTTTGAGTTATGTAGTTTAGCATACTTTTATCATATACTTCTACTCCCATGTAAGGCTTTTATTGATATAGACCTGAATTTAGAGTCAAATGTTATTTTTATAAGAGCAATGTTCAATTTAGAGACAGTTCTTGAATTTTGCATTATTTTATAGCTGGGTTAAACTAAATTAAATTTAAATAATTTAATTTAAATAAATACATATTATAGTTTATCTCTATTTTTACTTGTTTCCATGACAACCATTAATTTTTTTATAGCAAGATTTCTCTATTCATCTGGTTTGAGATTTTCTTGAGGTAGACCTGTATTGCTATGAATTTCCCTCTTAGAACTGCTTTTGCTGCATCCCAAAGATTTTTGGACCATGGTACTTTTATTTTCATTTGTCTCCATGTATTTTCTGCTTTCCTCTTTGATTCCTTTATTGATTCATTCATTGTTTAGTAGCATGTTATTTAACCTCCATGTATCTGTGGTCTTTCCAGATTTTTTCTTGTGGTTGATTTCTAGTTTCATAGTGTTGTGGTCACAAAAGATGCATGGTATGACTTTAAATATTTTTGAATTTGCTGAGACTTGTTTTGTGGCCTAATATGTGGTCTGCTCTGGAGAATGTTCCATGTGCACTTGAAAAGAATGTGTATTCTGTTATTTTAGGATGGAATGTTCTGAATATATTTGTTAAATCCATCTGGTCTAATGTGTCATTCAAAGCCAGTTTCCTTATTGATTTTCTGTTTTGATGATCTAGCCACTGCTGTAAGTGGGGTGTTAAAGTCCCCTACTATTGTATTGCTGTTGATTAGTTCTTTATGTTTTTCATTAACTGTTTTGTGTATGTGGGTGCTCCAATGTTGGGTGCATAAATATTTACAATTGTTACATCTTCTTGTTGGATTGTCCTCTTTATGATTATATGGTGTCCTTTGTCTCTTGTTACAGTCTTCGTTTTAAAGTCAATTTTGTCTGATAGAAGTATTGCTACTCCTGCTTTCTGTTGACATCCATTTGCATGATAGATGTTTCTCCATCCCTTCACTTTTAATCCACATGTGTCTTTAGGTCTGAAATGAATCCCTTGTAGGCAGCATAAAATGGGTCTTGTTTTTTTATCCATCTGTCACTCTATGACTTTTGATTGGAGCATTTAGTCTACTTACATTCAAAGTAAATTGATAGGTGTGTGTTTATTGACTTTTTTTTAATTTGTTTTATGGTTGTTTTTGTGGATCTTCTCTGTTCCTTTCTTCCCTTACCATAAATTGGCTCTCTTTAGTGATATACTTGGATTCCTTTCCCTCTCTCTCTTTTTTGTATATGTGTTCCTGGTTTTTGCTTTCTGGTTGTCATTAGGTTTGTAGATATACATATAACATATATTATATATATATAGCAGTCTATAGTATATTGATGGTCGCTGAAGCTTGAACTCATTCTTTACTCCTCCCCCCCATTCCCTACCCACATTTTAGGTATATGGTTTCATACTTTGCATTCTTATATTTTGTGTGTCCCTTGACTCATTTTTACCAATATACATATTTTTACTGATTTCATGCTTCCTACTTTTCTTACATTTACTTATGGTTTTTCTTTTGCACTCAGTCCCTTTTAACATTCCTTGTAGGGTTTATTTAGTGGTCATGAACTCCTTTAACTTTTGTTTGCCTGGGAAACTCATTATCTCTCCTTCTGTTGCTGGATAGAGTATTTTGGCTGCAGATTTTTCTCTTTCAGCACTTTGAATATATGATGCCACTCCCATCTGGCCTGCAAAGTTTCTGCTGAAAAATCCACTGATAGCCTTATAGGGGTTTCCCTTGTATGTACCTGTCTTCTTTTGTATTGCTGCCTTAAAAATTTTCTCTTTATCACTACTTTTTGGCATTTTAATTACTATGTGTCTTGATGTGGATTTCCTTGAATTGATTTTGTTGGGGGTTCTCTGTGCCTCCTAGATCTGGATTTCTGTGTCCTTCCCCAGATTAGAGAGGTTTTCAGCTATCATATCTTCCAATAAATTTTATGTCCCCTTTTCTCTCTTCTCTTCTAGGATCCCTATAATGTGAATGTTATTATGCTAGATGGATTCACTGAGTTCCCTAAGTCTATTCTCATTTTGCATAATTTTTTTTTCCATCTCACCTTCTCAGATTGATTACTTTCCATTACTCTCTTCTCCAGGTCACTGATTCATTATTTTTCCTGCAGTCTGCTCTTTATCCTATCTAGTGTATTTTTAATTTCATTTATTGTATTTTTCATCTCTGATTTCTCCCTATTCATCTTGTAAATGATATTATGTACAACACTTTCTGAACTTTTTGTATTTAAGAATATTTTCCATAGTCCTAATACATAAATAAAAAATTATATGGTTAAAAATTCCTCATTATAATTTCCCTCTCAAAATCTATGTTGTCCCATTTCTTTTCAAATTTTTTGAGTAGCAAAACTTTAAGACCAACCTGAGACTTCACATAAAATAAGGAGTAACATATCTTTTGAATTGCTTGATAATAAGGTAAACCTAGTGGTAATCTACCTTTCCCTCTTGGAGATTTAAATTTTCTTTTTATATGATAAAATATATAAGAACTCCTGTGGTATAGAAAACCATTTACTTGTGTTTAACTGAGCATTTCTAAATGTATGTGATCATGTCAAACTTTGCCACTGATTTTCAAACTTATGTGATTTATGTCAGTGGTTCTATGCTTTTTAAAAAAATTTTATTTTTAACTAATCTCTACACCCAGTGTGGGGCTTGAACTCACAACTCCAAGATCCAGAGTTGTATGCTCCTCCCATTGAGCCATTCAGGTGTGCCTGTGTGACCTTCTTGATATAACACCACTCAATATCCTATTGAACTGGGCCAAGGAGTTACTTTGAGAAATTATTAGTTAGTGGTTTTTTCCCATAATTAAGTAATCTCCTTATGTAACACATTATTGAATATGTGAATACATATATTGAATTCAGGACTATTCCATTTGACTTGTACAACTGGGATACAAATTGAAGACTTCCAAATCTTGGGAAACTATTAAACCTTTGGAAATAGTTTGAAATCATCACAAGATTTTAGTCTCGGAAGAGAATTTAGAGATAATCAAATCAAATGTATGCCTTTTTAAGGTGCAGAAGCCAAGCTCAAAGACATTAAGATTACATTATTAAGTAATTAATATAATAAAACCTTAACATTAAGGTTAGATAATATTAACCATTTTTATATTTTTGCTAGATTTGTGGAAAGGAAATAATGTATTCTGTGTTCTTGATGTAGAGATAGAGCTTAGGACTTTATTTGAATTAATACCTTATAATGTATAATTCAATATAACAAAACTACTCCATATCACATCAGTGTCCTTTTGTTAATCTCTTGAATGTCAGTTCTTATTCAAATACTGCTCTCATATGTCTCTTTGCCTTTAATAAGCTGTTCAATAAGACTGTACTTTTATTATGCCACTTTTGTACTTAGCATCTACATTTTGGGATAACTTTTTATTTTAGTTTTTAAAAATAAGAAACTGACATGTTTTTCAAAATTCTGTTGACAGTATAAATGATTACATTCTTTATTTAAAATTATAGGATTATATGATGGGGTACTTACCTCATCCCTTTGGTAAAATGTCTGCTTCATGCATATCATGAGTAGAAAATATCAGATTTCACAAGATAAAATTTTTAATTTGAAAAACTTAACTAGAAACCTAGGTTTTGACAGTTTGTATCAAGTATGCTCTTTGCTTTTGGTGGGTGGTTCAGAAAAATGACATTTGACATGCCTTTAAGATGTTTGAAGTTAAATGAGAAAAGAAAAAAGAAGTTGAAAGTTATTATTGTTAGGCTTACTGTGAAAAGGTAAATCAGTTCAGTTTTCCTTTCTCTGCTTCCTACCTTAAAATTCATAGTAAGTTAGCAACTGATAATTACTTTACAAACAACTTAATGACTTTTTGTATTTTTTTTAAATTTAGAATTGGTTCTGAAAAGGAAAACTAGATAATGTTCTTCTCTTAGTCTCCTATTTTTAAAATTTTTAATTGTTATGCTAATCACCATACATTACATCATTAGTTTTTGATGTAGTGTTCCATGATTCATTGTGCATAACACCCAGTGCTCCATGCAGAATGTGCCCTCTTTAATACCCATCACCAGGCTAACCCATCCTCCCACCCGTTACCCTCTAGAACCCTCAGTTTATTTTTCAGAGTCCATCATCTCTCAAGGTTCGTCTCCCCCTCCAATTTCCCCACCTTCATTCTTCCCCTCCTGCTATCTTCTTTTTTTTTTTTCTTAACATATATTGCATTATTTGTTTCGGAGGTACAGATCTGTGATTCAATGGTCTTGCACAATTCATAGCACTCACCATAGCACATACCCTCCCCAATGTCTATCACCCAGCCACCCCATCCCTCCCATCCCCACCACTCCAGCAACCCTGTTTGTTTCCTGAGATTAAGAATTCCTCATATCAGTGAGGTCATATGATACATGTCTTTCTCTGGCTGACTTATTTCACTCAGCATAACACCCTCCAGTTCCATCCACATCGTTGCAAATGGCAAGATCTCATTCCTTTTGATGGCTGCATAATATTCCAGTGTGTGTGTGTGTGTGTGTGTGTGTGTGTGTGTGTGTGTGTGTGTGTGTGTATCACTTCTTATTTATCCATTCATCTGTCGATGGATATCTTGGCTCTTTCCACAGTTTGGCTATTGTGGACATTGCTGCTATAAACATCGGGGTGCACGTACCCCTTCAGATTCCTACATTTGCATCTTTGGGGTAAATACCCAGTAGTGCAATTGCTGGGTTGTATGGTAGCTCTATTTTCAACTTTTTGAGGAACCTCCATACTATTTTCCAGAGTGGTTGCACCAGCTTGCATTTCCAACAACAGTGTAGGAGGGTTCCCCTTTCTCCGCATCTCTGCCAACATCTGTCGTTTCCTGACTTGTAAATTTTAGCCATTCTGACTGGTGTGAGGTGGTATCTCACTGAGGTTTTGATTTCGATTTCCCTGATGCCAAGCAATGTTGAGCATGTTTTCATGTGTCTGTGGCCATTTGGATGTCTTCTTTGGGAAATGTCTGTTCATGTCTTCTGCCTATTGCTTGATTGAATTATTTGTTCTTTGGGTGTTGAGTTTAATAAGTTCTTTATAGATTTTGGATACTAGCCCTTTATCTGATATGTCATTTGCAAATATTTTCTCCCATTCTGTCGGTTGTCGTTTGGCTTTGTTGACTGTTTCTTTTGCTGTGCAAAAGCTTCTTATCTTGATGAAGTCCCAATAGTTCATTTTTGCCCTTGCTTCCCTTGCCTTTGGCGATGTTTCTAGGAAGAAGTTGCTGTGGCTGAGGTCAAAGAGGTTGCTGCCTGTGTTCTTTAGGATTTTGATGGACTCCTGTCTCACGTTTAGGTCTTTCAACCATTTTGAGTCTATTTTTGTGTGTGGTATAAGGAAATGGTCCAGTTTCATTCTTCTGCATGTGGCTGTCCAATTTTCCCAACACCATTTGTTGAAGAGACTGTCTTTTTTCCATTGGACATTCTTTCCTGCTTTGTCGAAGATCAGTTGACCATAGAGTTGAGGGTCCATTTCTGGGCTCTCTATTTTGTTCCATTGATCTATGTGTCTGTTTTTGTGTCAGTACCGTACTGTCTTGATGATGACAGCTTTGTAATAGAGCTGGAAGTCCGGAATTGTGATGCCGCCAAATGCTTTTCTTTTTCAACATTTCTCTGACTATTCAGGTTTTTTTCTGGTTCCATACAAATTTTAGGATTATTTGTTCCATTTCTCTGAAAAAAGTTGATGGTATTTTGATAGGTATTGCATTGAATGTGTAGATTGCTCTAGGTAACATTGACATCTTCATAATATTTGTTCTTCCAATCCACGAGCATGGAACGTTTTTCCATTTCTTTGTGTCTTCCTCAATTTCTTTCATGAGTATTTTATAGTTTTCTGAGTACAGATCCTTTGCCTCTTTGGTTAGATTTATTCCCAGGTATCTTATGGTTTTGGGTGCAATTGTAAATGGGATTGACTGCGTAATTTCTCTTTCTTCTGTCTTGTTGTTGGTGTATAGGAATGCCACTGATTTCTGTGCATTGATTTTATATCCTGCCACTTTACAGAATTCCTGTATGAGTTCTGGCAGTTTTGGGGTGGAGACTTTTGGGTTTTCCACATAAAGTATCATATCGTCTGCAAACAGCGAGAGTTTGATTTCTTCTTTGCCGATTGGATGTCTTTTATTTCTTTTTGTTGTCTGATTGCTGTGGCTAAGACTTCTAATACTATCTTGAATAGCAGGGGTGATAGTGGACATCCCTGCCGCATTCCTGACCTTAGGTTGAAAGCTTTCAGTTTTTCCCCATTGAGAATGATATTTGCTGTAAGTTTTTCATAGATGGCTTTTATGATATTGAGGTATGTACCCTCTATCCATATACTCTGAAGAGTTTTGATCAAGAGAGGATGCTGTACTTGTCAAATGCTTTTTCTGCATCTATTGAGAGGGTCATATGATTCTTGTTCTTTCTTTTGTTAATGTATTGTATCACATTGATTGATTTGCGGATGTTGAACCAAACTTGCAGCCCAGGGATAAATCCCACTTGGTCGTGGTGCATAATCCTTTTAATGTACTGTTGGATCCTATTGGCTAGTATTTTGGTGAGAATTTTCGCATCCATGTTCATCAAAGATATTTGTCTGTAGTTCTCCTTTTTGATGGGGTCTTTGTCTAGTGTTGGGATCAAGGTAATGGTGTCCTCATAAAATGAGTTTGGAAGTTTTCCTTCCATTTCTATTTTTTGGAACAGTTTCAGGAGAATAGGTATTAATTCTTCTTGAAATGTTTGTTAGAATTCCCCCTGGGAAGCCATCTGGCCCTGGGCTTTTGTTTGTTGGGAGATTTTTGATGTTGCTTCAATTTCCTTAGGGGTTATAGGTCTGTTCAGGTTTTCTATTTCTTCCTGGTTCAGTTTTGGTAGTTGATACATCTCTAGGAATGCATCCATTTCTTCCAGGTTATCTAATTTGCAGGCATATAGTTGCTCATAATATGTTCTTATAATTGTTTGTATTTCTTTGATGTTGGTTGTGATCTCTCCTCTTTCAGTCATGATTTTGTTGTTTTGGGTCATTTCTCTTTTCTTTTTGATAAGTCTGGCCAGGGATTTATCAATCTTGTTAATTCTTTCAAAGAACTAGCTCCTATTTTCGTTGATCTGTTCTACTGTTCTTTTGGTTTCTATTTCATTGGTATCTGCTCTGATCTTTATTATTTCTATTCACCTGCTGGGTTTAGGCTTTATTTGCTGTTTTTTCTCTAGCTCCTTTAGATGTAGGGTTAGGTTGTGTATTTTAGACCTTTCTTGTTTCTTGAGAAAGGCTTGTATTGCTATATACTTTCTGGTAGGACTGCCTTTGCTGCATCGCAAAGATTTTGAACAGTTGTTTTTCATTTTCATTTGTTGCCATGAATTTTTTAATTCTTCTTTAATTTCCTTGTTGACCCATTCATTCTTTAGTAGGATGCTCCTTCGCCTCCATGTATTTGAGTTCTTTCTGACTTTCCTCTTGTGATTGAGTTTAGCTTCAAAGCATTGTGTTCTGAAAATATGCAGGGAATAATCGCAATCTTTTGGTCCAGGTTGAGACCTGATTTGTGACCCAGGATGTGTTCAATTCTGGAGAATGTTCCATGGACACTAGAGAAGAATATTTATTCCGTTGCTTTGGAATGGAATGTTCTGAATATGTCTGTGAAGTCCATTTTGGTCCAATATGTCATTTAAAGTCTTTATTTCCTTATTGATCTTTTGCTTAGATGATCTGCCTATTTCAGTGAGAGGGGTGTTAAAGTCCCCCACTATTTTTGTATTGTTGTCAATGTGTTTCTTTCCTTTTGTTATTAATTGGCTTATATAATTGGCTGCTCTCATGTTAGAGGTATAGATATTTACAGTTGTTAGATCTTCTTGTTGGATAGACCCTTTAAGTAGGATATAGTGTCCTTCCTCATCTCTTATTACAGTCTTTGGTTTAAAATCTAATTTGTCTGATATAAGGATTGCCACCCCAGCTTTCTTTTGGTGTCCATTATCATGGTAAATGGTTTTCCACTCCCTCACTTTCAATCTGGGGGTGTCTTTGAGTCTACAATGAGTCTCTTGCAGACAGTATATCAATGGGCCTTATTTGTTAATCCAATCTGATAGCTTGTGTCTTTCGATTGAGGCATTTAGCCCATTTACATTCAGGGTAGCTTTTGAAAGATAGGACTTTAGTGCCATTGTATTGCCTGTAAGGTGACTGTTACGTATATTGTCTGTGTTCCTTTCTGGTCTATGTTGCTTTTAGGCTCTCTCTTTGCTTAGAGGACCCCTTTCAATATTTCTTGTAGGGCTGGTTTTGTGTTTGCAAATTCCTTTAGTTTTTGTTTGTCCTGGAAGCTTTTTATCTCTCCTTCAATTTTCAATGACAGCCTAGCTGGATATAGTATTCTTGGGTGCATATTTTTCTTGTTTAGTGCTCTGAAGATATCATGCCAGTCCTTTCTGGCCTGCCAGGTCTCTGTGGATAGGTGTGTTGCCAATCTAATGTTTCTACCATTGTAGGTTACAGATCTCTTCCCCCGAGTTGCTTTCAGGATTTTCTCTTTGTCTCTGAGACTCGTAAGTTTTACTATTAGATGTCGGGGTGTTGACCTATTTTTATTGATTTTGAGAGGGATTCTTTGTGCCTCCTGGATTTTGATGCCTGTTTCCTTCCCCACATTAGGGAAGTTCTCTGCTATAATTTGCTCCAATATACCTTCTGTCCCTCTCTCTCTTTCTTCTTCTGGGATCCTAATTATTCTAATGTTGTTTCATCTTATGGTATCGCTTATCTCTCGAATTCTGCCCTCATGATCCAATAGTTGTTTATCTCTCTTTTTCTCTGCTTCTTTATTTTCCATCGTTTGGTCTTCTGTATCGCTGATTCTCTCTTCTGCCTCATTTATCCTAGCAGTTAGTGCCCCCATTTTTTATTGCACCTCATGAATAGCCTTTTTGATTTCGACTTGGTTAGATTTTAGTTCTTTTATTTCTCCAGAAAGGGTTTCTCTAATAACTTCCATGCTTTTTTCAAGCCCAGCTAGTATCTTTAAAATCATGGTTCTGAACTGTAGTTCCGACATTGTACTAATGTCCATATTGAGTAGGTCCCTGGCAGTCGGTAGTACCTCTTGTTCTTTTTGTTGAGGTGATTTTTTCCGTCTTGTCATTTTGTCCAGAGGAGAATAGATGAATGAGAGAACAAAATGCTAACAGGTAACAACATCCCCAGAAAATATACTCTAAACAAATCAGAAAAGACCTGAAACTGGGGGAAAAGAAAGGGAAAGAAAGAAAACAGAAAAAGATAAAAACAATCAAAAACAGAACAAAAAGAAAACAGAATATGATCAAATATGATCAGGCTGGTGCATAGATCAGTGCCACACACTAAATTTTGGTGTATTTTGGTCTGTTAGAAGAAAGTGCCTCCCAAAATTTTAAAGAAAGAAAAACTTATATATGTACAAAAATAAGGGTTGATATGATGAAGGGATGGAATATGACTGTAAAGAAGAAAATTATAAAAAAATTTATAAAAGGAATTGATAAGAAGTTGTTTGACAAAAGAAAGAAGAGGTTTAAAAAAAAAGAAATGAAAGGGAGAGAATGTGATCAGGCAGGAGACTAGAACAAAGCCATAAACTAGATATTTAGGGTATATTTTGATCTGTTAGAATAAACTGTATCTCAAAATTTTAAAGAGAGAACAGCTTATATATATATATGCCACAAATAAGGATAACTACTATGAAGTGATAGAATATGACTCTAAAAATGAAAAATAAAAATGTTTTTTAAAAAGGGGATTGATAAGATGTTGGTTGAAAAAGGGAAAAAGAAAAATTAAAGAACAAGTTAAAAAAGTTAAGTTTGAAGCACTAAAGAATCATTGTAAAAAAGCCATGGATTCTATGTGCAGTATTCCCCTAGCTCTGGAGTTCGGCCATTCTCATTGATCAATAAACTTGGTCTTGGCTGGCTGTTCTTGCTGATCTTCTGGGGGAGGGGCCTGTTGCCGTGGTTCCCAAATGTCTTTGCCCGAGGCGGAATTGCCCCACCCTTGCCGGGTCGGGCTAAGTAATGTGCTTGGGTTTGCTCTCGGGAATTTTTCTTCCCTGAAAGCTTTCCGTACAGCTTTGGAGGAGGAGAGTGAAAATGGCGGCCTCCCAACCTCTGTCCCGGAGAAGCCAAGAACTCAGGGCCCTGCTCCTCAGTGCACCCCGAGAGAAAAGCAGTCAATCACTCCCGTCTCCCCGGTCTCTCGCCGCACTCTATGCTCACCCAGCCTGTGACCCAACGTTTCTATCTCTGGCACCTGACCCCGTGTGGAGTCTCCAAACCCAGCAGATCCATGCGGTGCGCTCTTGTGCCCCTCCTTCCAGGGGAGGAAGGGGAGTCTCCCCAGATCTGCCGCTTGTTGGGTCCCTGCTGGAAGAGCAGTGTCCCGACTGTGCTGCGGATCACAGTTTATGACAGCTCCAAGCTGAGAGCCCGTGCCTTGGTTCCGTCTCTGCAGCCGGCTTCTCCGCTCTGATACCTGGGAGTTCAGCCGCACTCAGGCACCCCCAGTCTTTCTGTGACCCCGAGGGTCCTGAGTCCACACTGTCCTGCGAGTGTTCCACCTCCCGCTTAGCTACTGGAGCGAGGTCCCTCAGCGGAGCTGACTTCTAAAAGTTCCGATTTTGTGCTCCGCGACTCTATCACTTGCCACAAGTGGCCGGCAGAGGCCCCCTCCCCCGCTGTCTCTCCTCCCGAATATCACCTTAGATTCACTTCTCTGCATGTCCTACCTTCCAGAAAGTGGTCACTTTTCTGTTCAGAGAGTTGTTGCTATTCTTTTCTTCGATCTCCTGTTGAGTTTGTAGGTGTTCAGAATGGTTTGATCTCTATCCAGCTGAATTCCTGATACCAGATGAAATCCAGGTCTCCTACTCCTCTGCCATCTTGCTCTTCTCTTAGTCTCCTTAAAAAAGAAATTTTAAAATAATTTCAGACTTGGGAATTAAAATGCTGTAAATATTGAGTGTTTGAACTCCACTGCTTTTTATGAGCTGTAAATAAGAAGAGAACTTTATGGGGAAATTCAGTCAGCCTGCAAGGGCTTTCAGTGAGGGATTGGGAAAGCTAAAGTTGTATTTTGGGGGAATATGGATGTTTTTGAACTCTTGATGTAAATTTTTACTTTTGTTTTCTTGGAATAGTTTCTAATTGTCTCTGTGATAAAGAGGGTGCTCAAGAAGCAATGAGGGAATATTAGAGGGCCTCTGTTTTGGATGAAGGGGACCATGGTTACTGTATGAAGAACTATATGACAATAGGAAGCACAATGGGTATATAATATGGCAGTTGACAAAGTAATTTGGGTGAGTTTTAGTTGCTTGTTATCTTGCTACCATCTTAGGGTAGGTCATTTACCCTAAGCTGACCATACCACCTTTAGTTTTAGCTCCTGGTGGCACTGAGTTAAAACAATTTCTAAAAGCAAATACCCTGTATTGTGCCCCCAAGACATTGATAAAATAGCCTTGTTAAGAGTGCACAGTAGGTACCCCTTTATACAATATCTTTCTTACCCCTACTTATTTGGAAAATATAATGTACATTTGATGTTTTCTTTATTTTTTTAAAAGATTTTACTTATTTATTTGAGAGAGAGAGAGAGCATGAGCAGGGGCAGGAGCAGAGGGAGAAGCAAACTCCCTGCTTCTCAATGTGGGGCTCAATCCTGGGACTCCAGGATCATGACCTGAGCTGAAGGCAGACGCTTAACCAACTAAGCCACCCAGGCACCCCTGATGTTTTCCTTATGAAAACCAATACTAGTAAGGACAGTGAATATCTTCTATGTAATATAGTATTGGACAATTCTTCTTAGTGAGGTTTTTGAAATATCTTTGAATTGTTAAAAGCTATTTCAGTTTTATTTGACTGTTCCTCTAAAGGACAGTACTAATCTGATTGGTAAAATAGTCTATATTCCAGAGGATCCTTGAGGTAAATAAACTGAAAGATGAGGAAAGCTTATTTACCCTCTGATCTATCCATTTGGCCAACTGAGCATTATTTATTTTTTAAAGATTTTATTTCTAAATAATCTCTACACCCATTGTGGGGCTTGAACTCACAACTGTGAGATCAAGAATTGCATGCTCTACTGGCTGAGCCAGCCAGGTGCCCCCCAACTGAGCATTCTTAACAAAAAATATATTGAAAAATTTAAACATATATCAAAATAGAGTATAAAAAACTGAATGTATCCATCACCCATTTTCAAAAATTATCACATTTTGTTGTCCTCATTTTATCTATTTATTCCCCATTTACTCCAACATGCAACTTTAAAAAAATGTAGGAGTATTTTTAACTTTCATTTGAAATAAGTTCAGACTTAGAGAAAGGTTGCAAAAATAGTACAAAAAATTCCATATACTTTCACCTAGATTTGACTAATATTATTTTGTCATATTTGAGTTACTATTCTTTCTCATTTTTTGAACTGTTTGGAGTACTTATAGACATGATAACTCTTTGTCTCTAAATACATACATTTTTATTTCCTTGAAAAAAGGAAATCAGGACATTTACATCAACACAGTATTATTATCTAATCTATAGAGTTTATCCAAATTTGCCATTTGTCTCACTAATGTCCTTTATGGCAAAATAAATTTTGTTTTCTTCTGATCCAGGATCTAATCCAAGGTCACATATTTAGCTATCATGTCTTTTTAGTCTCCTCGAAAATGGGTGCATTACTTAGTTTTTTTTTTCACTTCTATCATCTTGGTATTTTTGAAGAGTACATACCAGTTGTTTTGTAGAATGTAGAAATAGTTTGGTTTTACTGGAGTAATTTAGAACAAATTCTAGATATTAATTATTTCACCTAAAAAATACCTATGAATCTTAGTGATACTATCTCACTCAGAAAAATTAGTAATAATTCCTTAATATTATTTAATATCTAATCCTTGTTCAGTTTTCCCTGATTGTCTCAATGATTGTCCCATTGCCTTTTTATAATAGATTTGTTTGGATAATGATACAGGTCCTACATTCTACTTCTTTGCACATGTCCCTTAAGATTCTTTTAATTTATACTAGTTCCCTCTCCTTTTTTCCCCATGCTATTAATAGTTGAAAAACTAGGTCATTTGTCTTACAAAATTTCTCAATTGTGTTTTTGGCTGATGCTCAACTGAGCGCTCATATCCTTAAGCTTTGTAAAAATGGAGATGATGGTGGGGTGCCTGAGTGGCTCAGTAGGTTAGGCGTCTGCCTTTAGCTCAGGTCATGATCCCGGGGTCCTGGGATTGAGCCCCTCATTGGGCTCCCTGCTCTGTGGGGAGTCTGCTTCATCCTCTCCCTTTGCCCTTCCCCCTGCTTGTGCTCTCTCTCTCTCTCAAATAAATAAAGTCTTTTTAAAAAAATGGAGGTGGTGGCATAATAAGGAAATAATGGTACAAAGCACCTATTGCCCTTGATCTATACCCTTGGTTCCAAAGTATATTATTTTCATGATGGAGGCATTCTTTATAATTGTTATAATGTTGATGATGGTTCTTAAATCATGATTTGGCTTTGCTCTTCAGTGTCTGTCAACAGTACCTCATATTGTTATTTTAGATTGGATCAAGTCCAGTCTAAAAGTATTAGTTGAATTAGCATGATGGTCACTGCAACAATTTTAGTATGTGATCAGGGCTTATTTAGTCTTGTAATTCTATTCCATTCCGTCTAATACAAATGTGACCTGCTCTGTTCCTAGTCTTAAAGTTGTTACAACAAAAATGAAGGATTATTTTTCCTTAGCTTGTTCTACTCCTAAGAATAATTTATTTAGAAGCAGGGGCCTAATTATTATCGACTCATCTGCTTTATCTTGCTTAGGGAGAAGACAATTGAATAAAGTAGAACATAAACTATTCTTGCTAATAATGACCAGTTCAGGTTAATGCCTTTCAGCCATTCCATAGAACTTAAATTGGCATTTCGATATTTTTTTCCATTTTTTTCCACGTTTCATCACATACAGAAACATAAACATACCCACATGCCCCACTAACTAGTCTAGATCATTAGCCTGTCAGGGACAGAAGGTGATGGTAAATTGAGAGTCTAAACACAGAGAAAGGAGATTTTAAGAACCAGATGAAGCCAAGGATAGTCAAAATGAATGTCTGATATAATTTTTGATATTACATTTAAATAATAAAAGAAGGCAATTATAATAATAGTTAACATTTATTGAGTGCTTACTTCTGGCCTGGCAATGTAATGAGCATAATCTTTTGATTGTTGTCACAACAGTACTGTGAAGTAAAAAGTTCTTGTTTTTGTAAATCAGATACAGAATTGAGGGTTAGGAATATTACATAATTTTCCTAACATCACATAATTAATGTGTGGAATTGTGTTTTAAAATCTGTTTAAAGGTCTGGGGCGCCTGGGTGGCCCAGTTGGTGAAGCGACTGCCTTCGGCTCAGGTCATGATCCTGGAGTCCCGGGATCGAGTCCCGCATCAGGCTCCCTGCTCAGCAGGGTGTCTGCTTCTCCCTCTAGCCCTCCCCCTTCTCATGTTCTCTCTCTCTCTATCTCATTCTCTCTCTCAAATAAATAAATAAAATCTTTAATTTTTAAAAAAATCTTTAAAAAATTTTTTTAAAAAATCTTAAAAAAAAAGAAAATCTGTTTAAATGTCTGTTTAACTTGAGAATTGAAGCTCTAAACCATGTCATAATGGCCAGTTTTTGTAATTTGTTACACCATGCCAAGTTACTTATTACTAGTAGTTCTGACTCTTAATTTCTGCTTATTTATCTGAAAGTAACCTCCAACCACTGAAATACTTGGTTCTTTTAGACTCTCGTGGGCAGACAGGTCTGCCAAGTAGCCTAGGAAGTCCTGTCTGTAAATTAGGCAGTTTTACCTACAAAATCTTATTATTGCCAAACTTTTCCTCTTTCCTTTCCTTTTCTTTTTGCTTTCTTTTCTCCTCTTTCTTTCCTTCATTTCTTTCCTTTCCTTCCTTCCTTTCCCTCCCTTCCTTCCTTTCTTCCTTTTGGCATTACAAATAATCATTTATTTTGCTTATGATTCTGTGAGCTAGCTGGGCAAGTTTTCTGGTCTGAATCCACGAGCTGACCACAGACACAGGTATGGATACACTGGTTTTCTTCACTGTGGCTGCTTCATCCTCCAGTAGGCTAGCTCGGCCTTGGATTACGTGATGGTCTTGAGGTTCCAAGAAGAGCAAAATATCAATCCCCAGTGCACAAGCACTTTTCAAGTCATTGGATCATGTGTGTTAATGTCCTATTGGTCAAAGTAAGTCACACATCTAAGCTATTGGGTGGGGATATAGAATCCACCTGTTGATTAGAAGGATGGATTTTTGGCCATTTTCCCATCTATCACAGAACCCCAGGATGGGAAGCACATTGGGGCTTTTGAAACATTTTAGCTATGACTTAGACCTCAGTCAAACATCAAGATGTAGTATGATATGACTTAGAACCTAAAATTATTTTTCGGAGTAGTTTTTAATTTCCTCAATTCCAATTATTGAATTATTAATTCCTTCCTTAATGGTTCTTGTTTTTAAGTCAAATATTACATTTAAACAAAATTCATATATTAAAATCATCCCAAACCAGATCTCAGTCTGCTTCTGAGATATCAGTTCTATTTCATTCATCTGTGTCTGTTCTTAACCAAGTACCATACTGATTTATTTATTATAGATTTAGAAAATATTTATTAAGGGGTAGACCTAGTTTGTTCTTTTCCTTTTCTTGCCTTTAGAGTTTATAAAAAAATTATCACCTTTTAGTGCGCTTTTATTTTTTGGCATTTCAAGAAGTGACAATCTAGAAGTTTTCTTTTTCTTTCATTCTTTTCAAAACCAACTTTACTGAGATAATAATTCATGTCCCATACAATTCATTTATCAAACCAAATCAATGATTTTTATTATATGCATGGAATTGTGCAACCGTCTCCATAATCTAATTTTGTATATTTTTATTTCAAATTTTTATTTAAATTCTAGTTAGTTAAAATAGTGTTAATTGGTTTCAGGACTAGAATTTAGTGATTCGTCACTTACATATAACATCCACTGTTGAACACAACAAGTGCCCTCCTTAATACCCACCACCCATTTAGCCTATCCTCCCACCCACCTCCCCTCCAACAACCCTGATAAGAGTCTCTTATGGTTTGCTTTTCTCTTTTTTTTCCCCTTCCCATATATTCATTCCCTTTGTTTCTTAAATTTCACATATGAGTGAAATCATTGGGTATTTTTCTTTCTCTGACTGACTTATTTCATTTAGCATAATACTCTTTAGTTTCATCCATGTAATTGCAAATGGCAAGATTTCATTCCTTTAGATGGCTAAGTAATATTCCATTGTGTATATGTGTGTGTGCACACCACATCTTTATCCATCATCAATTGATGGACATTTGGGCTTTTTCCATAATTTGGCTATTGTTGATAGTGCTGCTATAAACATTGGGGTGCCCCTTGGAATCAGTATTTTTGTATCCTTTGGATATATACCTACTAGTGCAATTACTGGGTTATAGGGTAGTCCTAGTTTTAACTTTTTGAGGAAACTCCATACTGTTTTGCTCAATTGCGGGGTGCCTGGCTGCCCCAATTTGCATTCCCACCAACAGTGCAAAACTGTTCCCCCTTCTCCACTTCCTTGACAACATCTATTGTTTCCTGTGTTAATTTTAGCCATTCTGGCAGGTGTGAGGTGATATCTCATCATTGTTTTGATTTCTTTTTCCCTGATGATGAGTGACGTTAAGCATCTTTTCATGGGTCTGTTAGCCATCTGTATGTCTTGGAAAAATGTCTGTTCATGTCTTCTGCCCATTTCTTAACTGGATCATTTGTTTTTTGGGTCTTGAGTTTGAGAAGTTCTTTATAGATTTTGGATACTAATCCTGTGTCAGGCATGTCATTTGCAAATATCTTCTCCCATTCTGTAAACTGCCTTTTAGTTTTGTTGATTCTTTCCTTTGCTGTTCAGAAGTCCCAATAGTTAATTTTTGCTTTAGTTTCCCTTGCCTTTGGAGACATATTTAGCAAGAAGTTGCTGCAGCCAAGGTCAAAGAGGTTGCTTCCTGTGTTCTCCTTTAGGATTTTGATGGATTCCTGTCTCACATTTAGGTCTTTTATCCATTTTGAGTTTATTTTGGGTATGGTGTAAGACAGTGATCCAGTTTTATTCTTCTGCAGGCTACTGTCCAGTTTTCCCAACACCATTTGTTGAAGAAACTTTTTTTCGTTGGATATTCTTTCCTGCTTTGTTGAAAATTAGTTGACCATATAGTTATGGATCCATTTCTGGGTCTTCTATTCTGTTCCATTGATCTTTGTGTCTATTTTTATTCCTGTACCATACTGTCTTGATGACTACAGCTTTGTAATATTACCTGAAGTCCAAAATTGTAATGCTTCCAGCTTTGTTTTTCTTTTTCAAGATTGCTGTGGCTATTTGGGGTCTTTTGTGTTTCCATACGAATTTTAGGACTGTTTGTTCTAGCTTTGTGAAAAATGCTATTGGTATTTTGATAGGGATTGCATTAAATGTGTAGATTTCTTTGGGTAGTATAGATATTTTAACAATATTTTTTCTTCCAATCCAGGAGCTTGGAACATTTTTCCATTTCTTTATGTCCTCTTCAGTTTCTTTCATAAGTGTTCTTTAGTTTTCAGAGTACAGATCTTTTACCTCTTTGGTTAGGTTTATTCCTAGGTATTTTATGGTTTTTGGTGCAATTGTAAATGGGATCGATTCCTTGATTTCTCTTTCTGCTGCTTCATCATTGGTGTCTAGAAATGCAATAGATTTCTGTACATTGATTTTATATCCTGCTACTTTGCTAAATTCATGTATCAGTTCTAGCAATTTTTTGGTGGAGTCTTTGGGCTTTCTACATAGAGTATCATGTTTTCTGCAAATAGTGATAGATTGACTGCTTCCTTGCTGATTTGGATGTCTTTTATTTCTTTTTGTCGTATGATTGCAGTACTATGTACTATGTTAAATAACAGTGGTGAGAGTGGCCACCCCTGTTTTGGTCCTGACTGTAGAGGAAAAGCTTTTAGTTTTTCTCCATTGAGAATGTACTATATTAAATAACAGTGGTGAGCGTGGACATCCCCGTCTTGTACCTGACATGGAGGAAAAGCTCTTAATTTTTCCCTGTTGAGGATTATATTAGCTGTGGGTCTTTCATATATGGCCTTTATGATGTTGAGGGGTTTGTTCCCTCTATCCCTACTTTGTTGAGGGTTTTTATCAAAATGGATGCTGTAGTTTGTCAAATGCTTTCTGAATCCCTTGAGAGGATCATATGGTTCGTGTCCTTTCTTTTATTAACATGGTGTATCATGTTGATTAATTTGCAAATATTGGACCACCTCTGCAGCCCAGGAATAAGTTCCTCTTGATTGTGGTGAATAATCCTTTTAATGTGCTGTTGGATTCAATTAGCTAGTATGTTGTTGACAGTTTTTGCATCTGTATTCATCAGATGTAAATCAGATCACCAGATATTGACCTGTAATTCTCCTTTTCACTGGGGTCTTTGTCTGGTTTTGGAATCAAGGTAATGCTGACCTCGTGGAATGAGTTTGGTAGTTTTCCTTCCATTTCTATTTTTTGGGAACAGTGTAAGAAGAATAGGTATTAACTCTTTAAATGTCTGGTAGAATTCCCCTGGGAAGTCACCTGGCCCTAGACTCTTGTTTGTTGGGAGATTTTTGGTTACTGATTCAATTTCTTTGCTCGTTACGTCTGTTCAGATTTTCTATTTCTTCCTGTTTCAGTTGTGGCAGTTTATATGTTTCTAGGAATTTTTCCATTTCTTCTAGATTGCCTAATTTGTTGGCATATTAATTGCTTATAATATTCTCTTATAATTGTTTCTGCAATTGGTTGTGATCTCTCCTCTTTCATTTGTGATTTTATTTGGGTCCTTTCTCTTTTTGATAAGTCTGGCTGGGGGTTTATCGATTTTGTTAATTCTTTCAAAGAACCAGCTCCTAGTTTTATTGATCTGTTCTCCTGTTTTTTATTTTTTAATTTCTATCCCATTTATTTCTGCTCTAATCTTTATTTCCCTTCTTCTGTGAGATTTATACTTTATTTGCTGTTCTTCTTCCCACTCCTTTAGGTGTAAGGTTAAATTATGTATTTGAGACTTTTCTTGCTTCTTGAGGTAGGGCTGTATTGCTATATACTTGCCTTTTATGACCACTTTTGCTGCATCCCAAAGGTTTTGGACTGTCGTGTTTTCACTTTTCTTTGCTTCCGTGTATTTAAATTTCTTCTTTAATTTCCTTGTTAACCCATTCATTCGTTAGTAGGATGTTCTTTAACCTCCATGTATTTGACTTCTTTCCAAATTTTGTCCTGTAGTTGACCTCAAGTTTTATAGCATTGTGTTCTGAAAATATGCACGGTATGATCTCAATCTTTTTGTATGTGTTGAGGCCTGTTTTGTGAACCAGTGTGTGATCTATTCTGGAGAATTTTCCATGTTCATGAAAAGAATGTGTGTTCTGCTTTAGGATGAATGCTCTAAATATGTCTGTTAAGTCCAACTGGTCCAGTGTGTCATTCAGAGCCCTTGTGTCCTTGTTGATCTTCTGTTTAGATGATCTATCCATTGCTGTAAGTGGGGTGTTAGCGTCCCCTACTATTATATTGTTATCAATGAGTTTCTTTATGTTTGTTATTAATTGGTTTATATATTTGGATGCTCCCAAGTTGGGGGCATGAATATTTATGATTGTTTGAAATTTTTGTTGGCTAGACTCTTTTAATATAGTGCTCCTCTTCATCTCTTGTTACAATCTTTGGTTTAAAATCTAGTTTGTCAGATATAAGTATGGCTACTCCAACTTTCTTTTTTATTTCCATTAGCATGATAAATGGTTTTCTATCTACTCACTTTCAATCTGGGGGTGACTTTGTATCTAAAATGAGTCTCTTATAGATGGCATATATATCGGTCTTGTTTTTTATCCATTCTGTTACCCTGTCTTTTGATTGGAGCACTTAGTCCATTTATATTCAGAGTAATTATTGATAGATATGAATTTAGTCCCATTGTGTTACCTGTAAAGTTGCTATTACTGTAAATTGTCTCTGTTCCTTTCTGGTCTTTGTTACTTTTGAGTAACAATGTTACTTTTGAGTTACTTTTAGTCTCTCTTTCCCTGCTCAAAGGGTCCCCTTTACTATTTTTTGCAGAGCTGGTTTAGTGTTCATAAACTCCTTTAGTTTTTGCTTGTCTTGGAAACTCTTTATCTCTCCTTCTTTTCTGAATGGCAGTCTTGCTGGATAAAGTATTCTTAACCACGTATTTTTCCCATTTAGCACATTGAATTATTTCCTTCTAGTCCTTTCTGACCTGCCAAGTTTCTGTGGACAGGTCTGCTGCTAACCTTATGTGTCTACCCTTGTAGGTTAAGGACCTTTTGTCCCTAACTGCTTTCAGAATTCTCTCTTTATCTTTGTATTTTGCAAGTTTCACTATGATATGCCTTGGTGTTGACCAGTTTTTATTGATTTTTAGGGGATTTCTCTGTGCCTCTTGGACTTGAATGCCTTTTTCCTTCCACAGATTAGGGAGGTTCTCAGCTATAATTTGTTCAAATAAACCTTCTGTCCTTTTTTCCCTTTCTTCTTCTTCTGGGGTCCTATGATATGGGTATTATTGCACTTTATGGAATCACTGAGTTCTCTAAGTCTATATTCATAATCTAATAGTTTTCTTTCCCTCTTCTTTTCAGCTTCATTATTTTCACAATTTTATTTTCTGTATCACCTATTCATTCCTCTGCTTCTTCCATCCTCATTGTGATTATATCCAATTGGTTTTGCACGTCAGTTATAGCATTTTTTAATTTTGTTCTGACAAGTGTTTGGGTCTTATATATCTGTAGCAAGGAGTTCTCTGGTTTCTTCTATGCTTTTCTCAAGCCCAGCTAGTATCCTTATGATTGTTGTTTTAAATTCTGATTCAGGCATATTACTTATATCTGTTTTGTTTAGCTGCCTGGCCATGACTTCTTGTCCTTTATTTTGAGATGAATTCCTCTGTCTTGGCATTTTTTTCTACTTCTCTGTCTTTTCTGTGTTAGGAAAGCCTGTGACTGGTCCTATTTCCACTGGAGCTGAAACTTTGTAGCACTCTATGATCAGTAGACCTGGTGCATGCAGGAGGTTTGTGCTGGTCTTCTGGTGGAGGGACCTGCTGCTGCTCTGGCTCTCAAGCATACTTGCCCTGGTTAAAAATGCACCTGCAAAATGCAGGAGGATGGGGCTTGGTGTAAGCAACTCAAGCCTCCACTGTTTGTGCTGTGCTACTCGCTGAAGTCCATTCATGTTAATGGGAGGGGTGAAAAATGGTGACAGCCTGCACTCTTCCCAGGAGAGAGGAGTTTGCACCCTCCACTGTTCAAGAAACCCTTACAGAAGAACAAACAATTTCTCCCCTTGTGTCCCAGGCTTTCATCAGATCCCTGCCTTCCCCTGTCTTTGTCTGAGTTGTCTGTCTGCCTGGTGGTGTAATGCCCTGTTTTATCTCAGGCATGTGGCTGGGTTTCAAAACTCCAAATTTTAGTGGGGACCCACACTGATCCTCTGGGTAAGGGTCTCGCTGCACTGTGGCTAGTACCAGTTTGTCCTAGAAAAGCAAGTGCATGACTGCACATGGGCTTGGATTTTATGGTAAAGCATAGCAAAAAGCAGCATCCAGGTTAGCTGCCCTCAGCAAGTGTTTTGCTCATAAACTAATGAACAGAGCAGTTCAATGGCATCTACCAGCCCTTTTGGCCCCAGAGAGACAGTGCTGCCTCTCCCAAATGCACTCTAAGAAGGGGAACTGTCTCTCCCAGTGTGACCCAGGGGATCCTCAGAACATGCTCTCTGCTTCTGGGCCTCTGCTCTCCTTCTCCATAAGAGCATAACTATGCCCCAGGCTCAACCCTGGTCATGGTGCAGACTTATAAAACTTCAGACTTTCAGCCCTGCTGCTTGTAAAAACTTGTGATGATCAGCCCCTCTCATTTTCCCAGTCAGTGGTTTTGGGGAAATGTTTTTTTGTGCAATACCCTTTGTGCCTCTTTCAATCTCTCTCTCTCTCCCCCTCCCTTCTCTCCATGATCAGAGCTCCCTCCCCTCCACAGCACCTATGAGTCTTTTCTCCCCCACATCATGTCTCTGCACTCCTACCATTTACAATGTGGCCTCTTCTCTCCCTCTAGTTGTGTGGTTTGTTCTCTCAGTCCTCAGATCAATGTCCTGGGTGTTCAGAATAATTTGATAATTACCTACCTGTGTTTGAGGGACCAGGCAAGCTATAAGGTCCTTCTCCTACTCCACCATCTTAACTCCTCCTCCTCAACTTGGCCTAGTTTTTTCTTGTTACACTTTTTGAAAGTGTATATATTTCTCTTTTTAAAAGATTTTATTTATTTATTTGACAGAGAGCATGAGTGGGGAGGAGGGGGAGAGGGAGAAGCAGGCTCCCTGCTGAGCAGGGAGCCTGATGCTGGGCTTGATCCTAGGACCCTGGGATCATGACCTGAGCCGAAGGCAGATGCATAATCAACTGAAACACCCAGGCACCCCAAAGTGTATATATTTCTTATTGAACTGAAGAAGCTCCAAATCTCCTCCAGCACACATAAAATGCATTGAGATTTTTATTTTAAAAAATTGTATTAAATATATAAATACATTTGAGAAATAAGTAATAATATAGATATTTCCTACATATACAGGAATGTGATCTCTTCCTCCATTTGTTCAAATCTTAATATTGATCTTTTTTATCCCATATTTTTCTTGTTATGATTCCTGATTCCTATGTTACAGAGTTTGTTTTGTCACTTGTTGCTACTATGAATAAGCATGGTTATCCTGAATCTAGGTCGTTTAAGTGAAATTAATCAGTAGGTTTTAAAATTTATTTACTTATTTTTTGAAAAATAAAAATTGTATATATTTAAGATATATAACATGTTATATGCTACAACAACATGATACAAGTTACATTATGAAATGATTACTACAATCAAACTAAGAAATCCATTACCTCCCATAGTTACCTTTTTTTTTTTTGTGGTGTATGGTGTGAACACTTGAGATCTTGTCTCTTAGCAAATTTCAAGTATACAAAATATTATCATTGACTATAGCTACCATGTGGCACACTGGGTCTCCAGAACTTATAATTGAAAGTTTGTACCCTTTAATCAATATTTCCCCTTTCCTCCCACCCTCCAGCCTCTGGTAACCACCATTTTACTCTCTGTTTCTCTGAGTTTGACTTTTTTTTTTAAAAGATTCCACATATAAGTGAGATCATCTGATATTTGTTTATCTATGTCTGGCTTATTTCACTTAGCATAATGATCTCTAAGTTTATCCATGTTGTCACAGTGGCAGCGTTTCCTTCTTATTTTTTTATTTTTTTGAAAGATTTTGTTTATTTGACAGAGAGAGTACAAGCAGGGGGGAACAGTGGGGGGGGGAGGAGCAGGCTCCCTGCTGAGCAGGGAGCCCGATGTGGGGCGTGATCCCAGGACCCTGGGATCATGACCTGAGCCGAAGTTAGGTACTTAACTGACTAAGCCACCCAGGTGCCCCAGTTTCCTTCTTTTTTTTTTTTTTTTTAAAGATTTTATTTATTTATTTGAAAGAGAGAGACCAACAGAGATAGCGACAGAGATCATGAGCCAGTGGGGAGGAGAGAGAGAAGCAGGCTCCCTGCTGAGCAGAGAGCCCAACACAGGGCTTGATCCCAGGACTCTGGGATCATTACTTGAGCCTAAGGCAGATGCTTAACTGACTGAGCCACCCAGGCCCCCAGTTTCCTTCTTTTTAAAGGCTAAATAATTTTCCAGACTCTGTGTGTGTGTGTGTGTGTGTGTGTGTGTGTGTGTGTGTGTGTACACCGTATTTTCTTTATCCATTCATCTATCAGTGGACACTCAGGTTGTTTCCATATCTTGGCTACTGTGAATAATGCTGCAGTGAAGATGGGAGTATATATGTCTTTGAGATAGTGATTTTATTTCCTTTGGATATATATCCAGAAGTGGGATTGCTGGACCATATGGTAGTTTTCTTTATTTTTAGGGGCCTCCATACTATTTCCCATAATGGCTGTATCAATTTACATCCCAACCAACAGTGCACAAGGGTTCCCTTTACTCCACATACTCACCAACATTTGTTATCTTTTGATTTTTTGGTGATAGCTAACCTAATGGGTCTGAAATTATACCTCATTGTGGTTTTGATTTTTATTTCCCTAATAATTAGTGATGTTGAACAACTTCTAACATAACTGTTGACCATTTGTATGTCTTTTTTGGGAAAGAAATTATCTATTCAGATCTTTATTTTTTAGCCAGGTTATTTTATTTATTTATTTATTTTGCTATTGGATTGTTATGCATTCCATATATATTATGGATATTAACTCCCATCAGATTTATGGTTTGCAAATACTCTCTTTTTTCATAGGTTGTCTTTTTATTTTGTTGATGGTTTCTTTTGCAGTGTAGAGGCTTTTTAGTTTGATGTAGTCCTACTTGTTTATTTTTGCTTTTGTTGTCCAGGCTTTTGGTGTCAATTCCAAAAAATCATTGTCAAGACCCATGTCCAGGAGGTTTTTCTGTTTGTTTTCATTTAGGAATTTTATGGTTTCAGGTCTTAGGTTTAAGTCTTTAATCCATTTTGGGTTGATTTTTGTGTATGGTGTTAATAAAAGAATATAATATCATTCTTTTTTTAAGATTTATTCATTTATTTTAGAGAGAGAGAGCATGGGGAAGGGAGGTGTAGAGGGAGAAAGAGAGAAACTCAGACTCCATGTTCAGTGTGGAGCCAGATCTGGGGTTCAGTTTGGACCCTGAGATCATGACCTGAGCTGAAACCAAGAGTCAGATGCTTAACCATCTGTGTCGCCCTCAGGTACCCCACAATATCATTCTTTTGCATGTGGCTATACAATTTTCCCAATACCATTTATTGAAGAGACTGTTCTTTCCCCATTGAATATTCTTGGTATCTTTGTTGTAAATTAGTTGTATATATATGAGTTTATTTCTGACTAAACTTCTTTGAAGTCAAAGAGTGAGATGCCTCCAGCTTTGTTGTTCTTGCTCAATATTGCTTTGACTGTTTGATGTCTTTTGTGGTTCCATATGAATTTTAGGGTTATTTTTCTATTTTTGTGAAAAATGCTATTGGAATTTTGATGGGGAATTGCCTGGAATCTGTAGATTGTTTTTTATAGAATGAACATTTTTAACAGCATTATTTCTTACTCAAGGACATAGAATATCTTTGCATTTATTTATGTCATCTTTGACTTCTGTCATCAATTTTTAAAAAATTATTTTAGTTTTTGAGAGAGAGAGGGAGAGAGGATGTGCACAAGAGCAGGGAGGGGCAGAAAGAGAGGGAGAAAGAGAATCTTAAGCAGGCACCACACTGGGCATGGAGCCTGATGGGGCTTGATTTCACAACCCTGAGATCATGATCGGAACTGAAATCAAGAGTTGAATGCTTAACTGAGCCATGCAGGCACCCCTTTCATTAGTGTTTTAAGAAAACTACAAACCAGTATCCCTGGTGGTGGGCATAAATGCAGAAATCCTGAACAAAATAGTGACAAATTTAATTTAACAGTACATAAAAGGCTTATACACTATGTGCAAGTAAGATTTATCCCTGGGATGCAAGGATGGTCAACATACACAAAACAATAAATGTGATATAACACTTCAACAAAATAAAGAATAAAAACTGTATGATCATTTCAATAGATGCAAAAAAACTGACAAAATTTAGTATCCTTTTATGATAAAAATGCTCAACAAATTATAGAAGAAATGTATCTCTACATAGTAAATGCTATATATGATAAGTCAAAGGTAACATCATACTCAACAGTGAAAAGCTGAAGAGAACATTTCCTATATGATTGAAAGAATACAAGGGTGTCTACTCTTGCCACCTCTATTCAACATAGTAATGGAAGTCATAGCCAAAGTAGTTAGGCAAGAAAAAGAAATAAAAGGCATCAAAGTTGGAAAGGAAGAAGTAAAACTAATTGTCTCTATTTGCAGATGATAAAATCTTACACATAGAAACCCTTGAAGACTCTACTAAAAAACTGTTAAATAAATTCAGTAAAATTGCAGGATACAAAAATAAAAATAAACACCTAAAAATCAGTTGCATTTGTTTACACTAACAACAAACTATCCAAAGAAGATATTAAGAACACAATTCCAGTTACAATAGCAACAGAAATAATAAAATATTTAGGAATAAATTTAATCAAGGAATGAAAGACCTGCACATCAAAAGCATTCTTGAGGTTTCTTTTACTTTTTTTTTCTTTTAAATATTTATTTATTTATTTATTTGAGAGAGAGAGAGAGAGAGAGAGAGAGAGCACATGCACATGAATGGGGAGAGGGGCAGAAGGTGAGGGAAAGAATCAAGCAGATTCTCTACCTACTGCAGAGCCTGATGCAGGGCTCGATCTCATGACCCTGAGATCATGACCTGAACCAAAACCAAGAGTTGGTTGCTCAATTGACTGAGCCACCCAGGCTTTCCTTGAGGTTTGTTTTTCCATAGCTTTGTGCTACTACTACCCTAAGGATCGGGGTAGTAAGTATTTCCAGTATCTTTTTTTTTTTAATTTTAATTCAAGTATCTTTAAATATCACCCTTGGAATTAATGTTTTCCAACATGAAAAATACTTCCATTCATAGCTTCTACCTTGGTAGACAAGGTTGGTCTTCAGCTTCTAGTCTTCACTTTTTCATTTTTTTCCATACTGTTATACTGACACCCTCCTTCCCCTTAGGAATAAAAGCACTGTGACTCATTATGATAGTCCCATTGTGAAAAGGTATTTAAGTCAATGTATTATTTTATAAAATATCTCTCCCAGGTGTTGTCTTTCCCAGGTTTTTGTTTTCTGACTTTGTCACTGGTATAATACTATTTCTGTCCTTCTAAGAATTGAATTTTGGGTAACAGACTAAAATAATGGAAATTTGGAGGATATATGGGGCCAAAAAACATCTATATTTCTCCTGACTTTGGTGAGTAGAACTCTTAGAGTCAGAATAAAAAGCTCACATTTTGTCTCTTCAAGTATCTTCTTGCTTCTCAATTGTTACCTTATGGACTGTACTGGCTACGATTGAGGCCTCTTACCAACCACGACTTGATGTGGAGGTGCCCCTGACAAAACCCAGGATAACTAGCCTATCATTTATTTCTTTGTAATCTCTGCCAATCTTTTCTTTTCTCTCTGAGCATGGACCTTGTCTCCCATTCTTAAACATAAGTTTCTGAGTTCTTGTGTTGATTTTTACTGTATTCTGAACCACTATACTTTTGCCATCACCCATTGTCTCATTTTTTCTTGCCCTATATTTGCAAAATGAACTGTTTTTACACATTCCAGGAAAATTAATAAACTAATACTTTTGATTTTTTAAGTACCTTGAGTTATAAAGCCATAATAACTGTAAAGCCTGTGTGGATCAGTTTTTTCTTAATCTGACATTCCAGAAGGGCCTTGTCAGTGGGATGTAAAAAAGTATTTGGTTGGTCTGTAATGCCCTTTTTTTCCATACTCTGGTAATTCAGAGATCATAGATAACCACATCTCCTCCTTTTTTGATACAGTCTTACTAATTTCTTGATTGAGGCATGAAGTATAAGGATCACTTGATCTTACTTATACCACTGAAGTTAGGAGAAGTGTTTGGTTATTGTCTTTGTGGTTGCTCTAACTCAATGTATGATCTTGATTCTACCCTAAGTTGAAGCTCTGTTATTTCTTATAATCCTTTGAAAGCCATTTCTGTTTGGCTCTGGTTTTATAGTCATAACATGCAAATCAGGTTATATTCTTTCATCTTGAGATAAGATTAGAGTACTGAAATGTTACATAGCTCTTATTTCCAAAGCTGTCAATCAAACTGTCTATTCACTAGTTTGGTGACCTTGGACAAGTGGATTAATCTTACTGATCCTCAACTTCATCTGTAATGGTACCACCTATCTTATGGGGCTATAGAAATAAATGAAAATTAAGTGAGATAATCCATGTAAAGTGTTTTTCATTATACCTTGTACATAGTAAACAAATGGTGACAGCAGCCTTGGGGACAATGATTATATGCATATAGTCTTTATTTTTTATTTCTAATGTAGCAAGAGGAAAACTATCATTTTCACGTAGCAACTCACAGTAGATAGGCTGAGGAAAGAAAGACATTGCAAAATGCTGTTTTTGTAAGTAGATTATAAATTTAGATCTTATTTTACTTATAATGGAGGCTCAAAATGTCCATCCTCCCTATTATTGGAGATTTAAGAAGTTGCCGTCTGAAGAAGAGAGGTAGCCCCCAAATACTTAACAGCTATTTATACTTATAGAAATAACAATAGTACCAGCTATCTCAGTGGACTGTTTGAAATGCAAGTGTATAGCTCACAAGGGAATCCAACTAAATAAACACTGAATCATCTTTAATAGTCTAACATCATAGCTAGTTAATTAGTCCTTTTTTTAATTATTATGTTATGTTAATCACCATACATTACATCATTAATTTTTGATGTAGTGGTCCATGATTCATTGTTTGCATATAATACTCCAGTGCTCCATGCAGAACGTGCCCTCCTTAATACCCATCACCAGCCTAACCCATCCCCCCCTCTAGATAATTAGTCCTTTTGAATCAGGGAACATAACACTGAATATAAGCCCATTATTTGTTTCTTTTAAGCAATGCATTCTTAGAAATATAGAACTACCTGTCTATTATGTGGTTTAGGTCTTCCATGATTTCTAGTGTAAGTATTTGTATTAAGAGTATAATGGAATTGAAAAGAACCTTGAAATAATTCATTCTTTTTTTTTTTTTTTTTTTGTAGATGAAGAAACTGAGAGCTTAAGTAATGTGTCCAGGTTAGATAGTGACAGAGCTGGGACCCAAGCTAGCTCCCTACTCCTAGCACAGTATTCTTCCATGTTACTTTTCTATAATTTTGTTTCACAAGATTTTTCTTTTCTTTTAAAAGTGATTTTATTTTCGGGTGCCTAGTTGGCCCAGTCAGGGGAGCGTGTGACTCTTGATCTTGGGGTACTAAGTTTAAGCCTCATATTGGGTGGTAAAGATAACCTAAAAATAAAATCTTAAAAAAAATGATTTTTATTTTGCTCCATGGCTGAATTATTTTTCTGACTACTAATTTTCATATTACTTCTGTCAGGACATATTTGTGTGTATATCTCTATACTTTTCAGTAGTGAGAATTGGAGATTTTCATATATTATGCAGTGTGTTTTTTGAAGGTGTATTTTTCAATACCTACCCTACATGACAGTATGAGAGAAGGTGATAGTATGAGAGATATGAGGTAATATTAGAGAAAGTAAATGCATTTAATTTGAACTGGATTCCCTCATATTTTGAAAGGACACTTCTCTGTGAGGTTTAAGAACTATAAACTTATAAACTATATATAGTATGCTTAACCTGTAAAGCATATTTATGTATTATCTCAACTGTCAACATGCATTAAGATTAACAGTCAAACTATAAAGTCAAAGTTACTCACTATATGTGTTAAACTGTTGCAATAAAAATCAGTAGTTTTTTGAATCCCTGTAAACTTTTAAGCTTGAAACAACAGAATCTCTGAATTCAAGTGGTTTGTAATATAATATGGTAGGAATAAACACAAATGGGTAGTAAAGAATAACCTACTTTTACATTAGATTTCGTGAACCCTTAGTATCTATAACATATCCTTAATTAAATAACTGTATGCATTAAAAGTTTATCCAAATGTAGGTACTTGTTCTGTTCTAATGCCTTAGCATTATGTAATTCAATTTCATGTAGTTACAATAATCACAAAGGTGCTTGGAAGGAAAAGGGTGAGAAAGATAACTTTTGAACTTTTTAAAAAAATTTCCAATGTGCTTTCATTCCTATGGAAAGTTGAGACAGTAATTATTCTAGATAAGGATTCTATTTCAATATTTACATAATATTTGGTCAGAATCATTCCTTGTAAAAAAATATAAGAATAGTTTTTGAGGAAAATACTCCTTATATGCCTAAATAGTATTGATAAACTTAAAAAAAAAAAACCCTAAATAATCACAGCACTGAACTAGCTAAGGGAAGGGGACAAATTAAAGTCATGGTCCCTGCTCACAAAGAAGCTTAGAACTTATCTGGGGAAACCAAAGGGCAAAAATCTTTCTTCAGTAATTTTTAGTAAGTGTTAAACTGTGGCATTGGCTTAGAATTTTAGCAAATATTTCATGTAGGAGTGAAGCCTTGACCTGGGATTTAAGAGATAAGTAAATGAATATTTTATTTTTGAAAAGTGCTAATAATTAGGACCTCATTTATTTATCACTATGTATAAGTAACTTTTCCACTGTTAGGCTTTTGGAGATGCTTTGAAAAGAGATGCTTTTAGTAGCCTGAATCACAAAACAATAATGAAAAGGTTTTTGAGGTATATAAACAAATAATTGTTTCTTGAATACTAAATTCTAATGGGATTTTGTTGTCATAGCTACAACACTAATTACATCAGCTCTGTATATCTAATGGAATTCTAAGTTATGTTGTAACTTCTATGGTATTGAATAAACCTTGACATATATGAATATAATCCTGCTATTAGATTAAATTCAGTCTAGTGAAAAATATTTTGTCTCCCTAAACATTTTGTATATTAAGAAGTATATTAACCAATGCTCTTGGATAAAACATTTGTTTTTAGGCTTTTAACAAATTTGACAGACCAGATTAACAACTAAAAATATAAATGGTAATTTCCTCCCAGTTTTACTGATAATTGGTTATTGCTAATAGAAGTTACTGATTTTTGTTTATTTACCTTGTGTCTAGACAACATACCACATTCTTTTATTTCTAAAATATTTTTGTAAACTTTTTTTCTTATCTTTCCTGTATCTCTATATATTATTTCAGGTTCTTATCTTACTGAATTAGCTTGAGTCTATAAAACAAAGCTAAATAATAATGGAAAAAATGGACATGTGTGTCTTCTCCCTGATTTTAATAGGAATGACTGTAGTTTTTTGTTGTTTAGTATGTTTGTTATTATTTTTTGTTATTGTTAATGTTTGTCATCTTTATGTAATTTCCCTCTAATCCTGTTTTACATTAGGTGTTTATTTGGATTGACTGCTGAATTTTATCAAATGCCTTTCCCAGAGCCTATTGATATAATCATGAGGTTTTTATCTTTTAATTTATTGAGTTAATGAATATTGGCATGTATCCTGATATTGAGCTGTCTTTGTATTAATTTAAATGAGGTTAGGCAGTCAAACTCTTCATTTAAATCTAACACAGATATACTTTAAAATTTTCTTTTCTCTTCCATGCATATGAGAGAAAAGAAAATGTGCCAATGATCCTCTTCTGGCTTTATAAAGTATATTCACATGTATTTATATATTTTTCTGGAAATGCTATGTCAACTTAAATATTATTACCAGGGGAACATATTATTGAGTAAAACAACCAATCAGAATTATATATTCCTTAGAAACTAAAGATTACATTCACAAGAGGTATCCTCAATCTGTAAAGTATAGACTCCTTTTTAGAAATAACATTTGCAAAGACATTTATATGCTGAAGAATATTATTTTCTTTACTGTATCTGTATCTTGCCATGGTTTATTCTATGAGCAGTTAGAAATGCCTCTAGTTTCAAGACTGAGGCCTGGAAAACTCAAAATTTAAGTTAAGGAAAGGAAAAGGATGAAATATGTTAGTAATAAATGGAATATGAGGTATATATGTTTTTAACATGTATACTTATATTTCTAGAATAAACTTTATATGGTCATGGCTTATCATTGTCAGTATATTTTACTGGATTTAATTTACTAATATCTTATTTAGTATTTTGTAACTATATTCATAAGTATTTACTTTATAATTCTTAAAACAATCTGAAATTATACATATTTGCCATGTGATGAGTTTCCTGTGAAATCACTATCATAGTAAAAACAGAGAACATACTCATCACTCCTGGTTCTTCATAGCAGTCCTTCTCTTTTTTTGCCCTTGGATCCAGGCAACAGCTGATTTGTTTTTTTGTCACTAGGGATTGTTCAAATTTTATATAAATAGTCACTCCCGTTCGTTCTCTTTCTTCCCCTCTCTGTCTCGCCCTCCCTCCCTCCCTCTTCTTCCTTTCTCTGAATATATATACCTGCTGTGATTAACATACTGAAAGATGATTTGGGCAACTGGGGAAAGAGTTTGGGGTCAAATTAGTGACCAGCACATAAAAGCTAAAGAAATGAAACTTAAAAAAAGTTAACCCCAGAGAACAAAAACTTTTGTGAAGCAAAATTAGTAATTAGTATCAATAGTGTTAACACTGACTGTTATGATTTATTGGGAGGTTAGGGATATGACAAAGGTGCTTGTATAAATAATGAGGGGGTAGGGGAAAAGAATCCTTTTTTTTGAAAAGTCAGTAAGCAGCAATATAAAAGTGTTATTTGAGACACATTAGGTAAATACCCAAATAAATAGCAGAAATATTGAAAAGTGGTTGCCTCTGGGAAATAGGAAATGGGAGAGGTAAGGGGACACATTTCTAATTTTTCACATATCCTTTAGATTTGTCTGATTTGTTAAACTGTGTGTATGGTTGAATGTGATAAAATAAAACTAAGAAAAGAAAAAAGGTATTAAATTTCAGAATATTAATGATGAGCATTCCATTTCTATTTTATCTGCTTGCAAATATCTTATAAAATGGGGGTGTATTAATATCTTATTCTTCTTTAATTTTAATATCAACTGCTTTTAGATATTTGAACATGATAGTTTTCTCATTCTTTCAAGATATTTAAAAGTCTTCCTGAGAACTGGTTCTAATACCTCAATTACCAATGGCATCCACATGAGTAGGTACTTTACCGTATAGAACAATTTTACCTTTATAGCACATTATGACGGGGATTCGTAGGAATTTGTTAATTTTGTTACCATTATGCCACTCAGTGTTGTCATATGCCTGTCATCGTCTTCTTGCTCAGTCTTTTCCTTTATCTAAGATAGCAGGAAATTATTCAGCAATACTTTCAGTGCTCCAAGATGACATCATATTTAGGGAAGAGTTGTAGACATATACAGAAAGCCATAAAAAACTCAAGGTTCATGTAATTTGGCTGTTACTGGAAACAAATACTGAAATTGAGGGAATTTTACTAGCAATGGGAGTTGCTCCACAGTTACAATAGTAATTGGTGTTTGCTTACCAAAATATGTTATCCATGTGAAAGTTCTTTTTTACAGGAGAGTAACCAGATATCTTACCTCAAATTATTTATGACCTACTGAACAAATTTTGACACTGCAGTTAATTTCCAATTTCTGGATTCAAAATCAGGAATGATTTACCTTACTATACCTATTCCCCTGAGTGTAATATTTATAGACCAAACCAGGCAAGTGAACTTATATCAAAAAAGCATGTATTATATAATCATAAATCTTTATAAGCAAACTTTTTATCTAGAGAAATTTTTTGAATAACAAATTTATTGCATAACTGTAATATTCTATCTTTTGTAATCCATAAATGTTATTTCTTTTCTATCAAGTTTCCCTCACTATCTGAAGGTAGAGTGTTCCTGTGAAACCTTCATAAGCCTAAATGGCATAAAGCAAAGAAGCAACTACTGTTAATTTATAAGGAGAAAGTTGTCGAGCATTCCTAGATTCAAAAAATAACCTTTCTTAGACTTTCCTGATACCTTAGGCCACATCTTGCTAACAGATGCATAAAATAAATCAAGATAAAGCACAGATGGTCACAGACACAGTTTAAAGCTATGGCAGCTTAATGGCGAGATGCTGAGTGTAGTTCCTGGAGAAGGGGCTTGATGGTGCCACTCTTTTTATTTATTTATTTATTTATTTATTTATTTATTTATTTATTTATTTATTTATTATGTTCAGTTAGCCACTGTATAGTACATGATTAGTTTTTGATGTAGTGTTCAATGATTCATTGCCACTCTGGCTGCTTGAGGCATGCACTGCCTCTGTAATGGCTGGCTGCAAAACAATCACTGAACTCTATTTTCACTTTTTGCCTTTTTTTGTAAAAGTGAAAATTCTCTTCACATTTCTTTTGCTTGGCAAAAACAGGTACTAATGTAGGTCTTTGTAAAAGTGCAGTGGCATATGTGAACTTTCAAAAAGCATGAGATATCTGGGAATTTCTAATAGTCACCTTTGTGTTACTGGATGAAACCTGGTATATGATTCTAGGAATTCTGTGCTAGGTTATGGAAATGATAGCTTTGGCCTATCAGTAGTATATAAAAATGATAAATAAAGGCATGAATCACCAATATAATAGGGAGCTGGCGTCCTTTTAGTATAGAATCAAAAGCCATACTTATTTCTTTAATTTTTCAGACTAATGATCGATACTAGGGAACATTCCTTATAAATTAACTTGGTGGTCTAATAAATATTTACTTTTTAGGAATGGTTGGGGTGTATATAAAGATGCCAGTTAGGATGTTTTAGTAGGCCATAATAACTATAGCTTCAAATGTAGAAATTTGGGGTGCCTGGGTGGCTCAGTCAGTGAAGTGTCTGCCTTTGGCTCAGGTCATGATCTCAGGGACTTGGGATCAAGCCCCATGTCAGGCTCCCTGCTCAACGGGGAGTCTGCTTCTCCCTCTCCCTTTGCTTGCCACTCTGCCTGCTTGTCTCTCTTTCTCTCTCCCTCTCTGTCAAATAAATAATTAAAATTTTTTTTAAATGTAGAAATTTATTTCTCTTTCATGAAATCTGTCTAAGCTTAAACAACCCAGGACTGATTCAATGTCTATATGGTATCAAGAACCCAATAAACCTCTTTGCTGTTATGAAACACTTTTCTATCTTGTTACTCTGCTATCCTTAACCTACCGCTTCCATTTCATGCTCGAAGATGGCTGATCCAACTCCTGCCATTGAATATATTTTCCAATTAGTAGGAAGGTGAGAAAAAAAGAAGTATTTGCTTTACTTTTAAGGCTTCATATCATTTCTGTTCTCATTCCCTTTGTTCAGAATCTAATCTAGCCTGCTGAGGAGGCTGAGAAATATAGTATGAACTAGGTTGTTATGTGCTGAACTCAAAATTTTATTACTGTAGGAAAAGGAGAAAGGAAGATATTGGGGAGCCACAGGGTATCTGTCACAGGTGGCTTTGGGGCTGTTTTGAAATATTATAATAGTATTAAGCCTTAGTCAACCAGCCAAATATGAATTCTGCTTTGTCTCATACTGCTCTCAGTTCCACACTGGTCCTTCTGTGTTCTCGTTTATACCCTAAGGAAATTAAAATTTAAACTAAACTAAAACCAGAGCTAAGATGTCCAGAATTCCTTGCTGGCTGGGTTCTGGTTAGATTCTGTCAATGGGAAGCACTTATGCCAGATTTAAAGACAGGAGAAAAGTAAAATGTTACCTCTGGTAGTGCCTCTTGCAGTGTCAGCAGTGAACACAGGTTTCTTTCATCTCAGAGGTGGTAGCAGCTTCCTTAGCTTGGGGAAGTAGAACCAACCTTTCCACATATTTGTAACCTGTTCTCTATTATATCTTTCTTTGCTTCAAGTATCTAGAGAGATTTATATAACTATTGGCACAGTTGGCCACCTCACATCATCCCTTGTAATAATGTCAAGGGAGAGTGTTATGGACTGAATTGTGTCCCCCTAAAATTCCTATTTTGAAATCCTAACCCCCAGTGTGATGGTATTTGGGGGGGGAACTCTGGGAGTTAATTAGGGTTAGATGAGGTCTAAGGGTGAGGCCCTCATGATGGGATTGGTGGTTTTTATGAATAGGAAAAGAGATTGCTCTCTCCCCATCATGTAAAGATAAGTGAGAAGGTGGCCATCTGCAAGCCAGGAAGGAACTGAATTGGCGGATAACTTGATCTTGACTTCCCAGGTTCCAGAACTGTGAGAAATATTTTGTTTAAGACACCCAGTGTGTGGTATTTTGTTATATCAGCCTGAACAGACTAATACAGAGAGTAAAACAAAAGAAAACAAGAGAGTAAAACAAAAGAAAACAAGTTCAGGCTGATATTTGTTATATCAGCCTGAACAGACTAATACAGAGAGTAAAACAAAAGAAAACAAAAGAAAAAGTAAAACAAAAGAAAACAAGAGAAGAGAAAACAAGAAAACAAAAGAATGACATTAAGAAAAATTAGATGCCTGGGTGGCTCAGTTGGTTGAGCTACTGCCTTCGGCTCAGGTCATGATCCTGGAGTCCTGGGATCGAGTCCCACATCGGGCTCCCTGCTTGGCAGGGAGTCTGCTTCTCCTTCTGACCCAACCCCCTCTCATGCGCTCTCTCTCTCTCTCTCTCTTTCTCTCTCTCAAATAAATAAAACCTTTAATAAAAAAAAGAAAAAGAAAAATTAGATATTTAAAAACCTCATTTTATTGTTGATCAGCTTTGTTGTCATCTTATTTCACCAACTGAGCACAAACTATAGTATTTCAACAATTCTTCTTGGCACTGTCTAAAATTGAGAATTTATTACCTTGGCATGGTTGTCTTCACTCTGGTCTGCATTTTTCTGTTGCTTCATTTATTTTTACTGCATTTCATCATTCTAATTGATAGCCTTGATTCTTTTGAAATCAGCCAGATACCCCAACTGATCTAACTTCTTATAGCATACTTTGTCTGATGATACAGTATCAGAATATTTGATATTCTTGAGGGAAATAATATTCTTTTCCTTCAAATTAAGATATAATTCACCTACTATACATTTTACCCATTTAAAGTGTATGTTTTACTGTTTTTCAGTATATTTACAGAGTTGTGCAGCACCACCATAGTCAATTTTAGAACATTTTACCACCCCAAAAATGGTTGGCTATAACCTTTAGCAGTCAATTCCCATTATTCAGAGCCCCTATCCCCCATGCCTAAGCAGCCAGATGTATAATTTATGTCTATATAGATTTTCCTATTCTGTACATTCCATTAAATAGAATCGTTTAATATGTGACTGGCTTCTTTCAGGTGGCATAACATTTTCAAGGTACATCCCTATTGTAGCATGTATCTGTACTTCATTCTCTTTTATTAATGAATAATATTCCATTGTGTGGCTATACTATATTTTATTTATCCATTCATCAGTTGATGCATATTTGAGTTGTTTCTACTTTGTGGCTATTATGAATAATGCTGCTATGAACATCTGTACTGAAGTTTTGTGTGGATTTCTTTTTCATTACTCTTAGTTATATAGCCAGGAGTACAATCACTGGATCATTGGTAACTCTATATTTCACATTTTGAAGAACTGCCAAGCTATTTTCCCAAGATTTTATACATATTTTTATATTCCCACCAGCAGTGTATTAGGGCTCCAATTTCTCCACATCTTTGTCGACATGTATTAGCATCTATCATTTTTATTATAGTCATCCTAGTGACTATACAGTTGTATCTCATTGTGAATGTGATTTACTAATGATGTTGAGCATGTCATCATATGTTTATTGGTCATTTGTATATATTTTTTGGATAAGTGACTATTAATATCCTTTGCCCATTTTTAAATGGTCTCTTTAGCATTGAGTTGTGAGAGTTCTTTATATATTCTGGATATAAGTTCCTTACCAGATGTATGACTTGCAAATATTTTCTCCCATTCTGTGGGTTGTCTTTTTTACCTTTTTAATAGTATCCTTGACAGCACAAAAGCTTTTAATTCTCACAAAGTTCAATTTATCTATTTTTAATTTTATTGCTTATCATATTTAATCCCAATTCACTAAGATTTAAGCACATGTTTTCTTCTAAGATCTTTATAGTTTTAGCTTTTACATTTAGGTCTTATAATATTTTGAGTTAATTTTTGTATAGAATAAGTGGTGTTCGACCTAATTCTTTTACATGTGGATATTAGTTATTGCAGCATCATTTGTTGAAAGACTATTCTTTTGTTATTGAATTGTCTTGGCACCCTCATTAAGAATCAATTGACTGAAAATGTGAGGATTTTTTTTATGGAATTTCACTTCTGTTCCATTGATCTGTGTATCCTTATGCCAGTACCTCACTGTCTTGACTACTGTAGATTTGTGCAAGTTTTGAAAGAACTTTGTTCTTCTTTTTCAAGATCATTTTGGTATTATGGGTAATTTGAATATCCATATGATTCACAGGATCAATTTTTGATTTCTGCAAAAAACGTCAGCTGTGATTTTGATATGGGTTGCATTTATTTGGAAGATCAATTTGGGCAGTATTGTCACCTTAACAATATTAAGTCTTTTAATCCATAGATATGAGATGGCTTTCCTTTAATTTGTCTTTAATTTTTTTCAATGATGTTTTGTAGTTCTAGTATGTAAGTTTTGTACTTCTTCTGTTCATTGTATTCCTATTTTATTCATTTGGATGCTATTGTAAATGAAATTGTTTTCTTAATTTCATTTTTGGATCATGCATTGCTAGTATATAGAAATACAATTGATGTTTGTACACTAATTTTGCAAACTTACTGAACTCCTTTATTCTAATAATTTTTCAATTTATTTCTTAGACTTATATATACAGATGATGCCATTTACAAATTTTATTTCTTCCTTTCTAATCTGGATGCCTTTTATTAATTTTTCTTGACTTACTGCCCTCGATAGGACAAAGAAGTGGCAAGAGCAGACATACTTGTCTCATTCCTGATCTTCTTAGAATGCATTCATTCTTTTACTAGTTAGTATTTTAGCTGTAGGTTACTCATACATACCATTTATCAGGTTG
The DNA here is from genome assembly GCF_037043125.1 of Eumetopias jubatus. Lineage (NCBI taxonomy): Eukaryota > Metazoa > Chordata > Mammalia > Carnivora > Otariidae > Eumetopias > Eumetopias jubatus. The sequence goes on from NW_028274807.1 coordinate 65,425,161, forward strand.
AGGAATTCCAAGTGGAATTTGTTGACTGCTTTTTAACATGAATGGGTATGGATTTTCTGAAATAATTTAATGTGAATAGGTGTGGATTTTCTGAAATAATGATCATGTGATTTTTGCTATATATTATATTGATATGGTATATTACATTAAATCTTTTTTATGTTAAACCAATCTTTCATTCCTAGGATAATCCCACCAAGTCATGTATATATCCTTTTTATATGTTGATGGAATCAGTTTGCTAGTGTTTCATTGAAGATTTTTGCAAATATATTAATAAGAATTAGTGGTCTTTTGTTTTCTTGTGACGTCTTTGTTTCTGGTATCAGGGTTATATTGGCCTCATAGAATGAGTTGGGAAGTGTTCCCACCTCATCTGTTTTTTGAAAAGGGAACTATTTCTGATTTTTGTTATCCACATTGCTCTTTAGGAAGATAATTGATATATTCCTTTTGACAGTTTTATCTTAAGAGTCTAAATAAGGTAGACTATTCAGAATGAAGAGAGAAACACCTTAGTTAAGAATCATTACTAGAAATGGGTTTTCTGGGTAAATACTTTTTACCAGCTTAGTTGAAGATTCTTTGGAAATTATAGAACAGTAGTTGATTAAAAACATTTTGGTACATTTATACTATAATAAGTTCTGGAATCTTTAAATAGGTTGAAGTGCATCTATGCATATATTTTGTGGAAGTATTTCCATGATATACTGTTGAGTAAAAAAAAACCAGATTACAGATTTGGTTATATGTTGGGTAATATGCATATGCATATGTATTGATATATGCTTTAAATGAAAATGGGGAGGTTATAGCAAGGAACTTTTTACATTGTTTTTTTCTGGGGAATAAGAGTTTTAGATAAACTACATGCTGTAGTTTTTCTTTTCATCTCTGAATATTTACAAATCAATATTTTATTATAAAAATATATCCATTAAAAATAGTGCTTGGAAGGAGGGGGGTGGGGGGATGGGTTAGCCTGGTGATGGGTATTAAGGAGGGCATGTTCTGCAGGGAGCACTGGGTGTTATATGCAAACAATGAATCATGGAACACTACATCAAAAACTAATAATGTAATGTATGGTGATTAACATAACATAATAAGAAATGAAAAAAATAGTGCTTGGAGCACTAAATGTCTGGCTGAACAAGATATAGATCTCTCTTTTCTTTTTTTTTTATGTTATTTTAATTCCAATTAGTTAACATACAGTGTTATTATAACATTTCAGGTGTAAAATATAGTGATTCAGTAGTTCTATACATCACCCAGTGCTCATCACAACAAGGGCACTCCTTAATACCACCTATTTAAACCGTCCCCCCACTCACCTCCATTCTCTATAGTTCATTCTCTATAATTAAGATCTGTTTCTTGCTTGTTGCTCTTTTATTTCCCTTTGCTGTTTTGTTTTCTTTCTTAATATCCACCTCTGAGTGAAATCATATGGTATTTGTCTTTCTCTGCCTGACTCATTTCATTTAGTATTATACTGTCTAGCTTCATTCATGTTAATGCAAATGACAATATTACATTCTTTTTAAAAAATTTTTGTTATGTTAATCACCATACATTACATCATTAGTTTTTGATGTAGTGTTCCATGATTCATTGTTTGTGCATAACACCCAGTGCTCTGTGCAGAATGTGCCCTCTTTAATACCCATCACCAGGCTAACCCATCCCCCCACCCCCCTCCCCTCTAGAACCCTCAGTTTGTTTTTCAGAGTCCATCATCTCTCATGGTTCGTCTCCCCCTCCGACTTACTCCCCTTCATTCTTCCCCTCCTGCTATCTTCTTCTTTTTTTTTCTTAACATGTATTGCATTATTTGTTTCAGAAGTACAGATCTGTGATTCAACAGTCTTGCACAATTCACAGTGCTCACCATAGCACACACCCTCCCCAGTGTCTATCACCCAGCCACCCCATCCCTCCCACCGCCCCACTACTCCAGCAACCCTCAGTTTGTTTCCTGAGATTAAGAATTCCTCATATCAGTGAGGTCATATGATACATGTCTTTCTCTGATTGACTTATTTCACTCAGCATAACACCCTCCAGTTCCATCCACGTCGTTGCAAATGGCAAGATCTCATTCCTTTTGATGGCTGCATAATATTCCATTGTGTATATATACCACATCTTCTTTATCCATTCATCTGTCGATGGACATCTTGGCTCTTTCCACAGTTTGGCTATTGTGGACATTGCTGCTATAAACATCGGGGTGCACGTACCCCTTCGGATCCCCACATTTGTATCTTTGTGGTAAATACCCAGGAGTGCAATTGCTGGATCGTATGGTAGCTCTATTTTGAACTGTTTCAGGAACCTCCATACTGTTTTCCAGAGTGGTTGCACCAGCTTGCATTCCCACCAACAGTGTAGGAGGGTTCCCCTTTCTCCGCATCCCCGCCAACATCTGTCGTTTCCTCACTTGTTAATTTTAGGCATTCTGACTGGTGTGAGGTGGTATCTCATTGAGGTTTTGATTTGGATTTCCCTGATGCCGAGCGATGTTGAGCACTTTTTCATGTGTCTGTTGGCCATTTGGATGTCTTCTTTGGAAAAGTGTCTGTTCATGTCTTCTGCCCATTTCTTCATTGGATCATTTGTTCTTTGGGTGTTGAGTTTGATAAGTTCTTTATAGATTTTGGATACTAGCCCTTTATCTGATATGTCATTTGCAAATATTTTCTCCCGTCTGTCGGTTGTCTTTTGGTTTTGTGGACTGTTTCTTTTGCTGTGCAAAAGCTTTTTATCTTGATGAAATCCCAATAGTTCATTTTTGCCCTTGCTTCCCTTGCCTTTGGCGATGTCTCTAGGAAGAAGTTGCTGCGGCTGAGGTCGAAGAGGTTGCTACCTGTGTTCTCCTTTAGGATTTTGATGGACTTCTGTCTCACGTTTAGGTCTTTCAACCATTTGGAGTCTATTTTTGTGTGTGGTGTAAGGAAATGGTCCAGTTTCATTCTTCTGCATGTGGCTGTCCAATTTTCCCAACACCATTTGTGGAAGAGACTGTCTTTTTTCCATTGGACATTCTTTCCTGCTTTGTCAAAGATGAGTTGACCATAGAGTTGAGGGTCCATTTCTGGGCTCTCTATTCTGTTCCCTTGATCTATGTGTCTGTTTTTGTGCCAGTACCATACTGTCTTGATGATGACAGCTTTGTAATAGAGCTGGAAGTCGGAATTGTGATGCCACCAGCTTTGCTTTTCTTTTTCAATATTCCTCTGGCTATTCGGGGTCTTTTCTGGTTCCATACAAATTTTAGGATTATTTGTTCCATTTCTTTGAAAAAAGTGGATGGTATTTTGATGGGGATTGCATTGAATGTGTAGATTGCTCTAGGTAGCATTGACATCTTCACAATGTTTGTTCTTCCAATCCAGGAACATGGAACGTTTTTCCATTTCTTTGTGTCTTCCTCAATTTCTTTCATGAGTATTTTATAGTTTTCTGAGTACAGATTCTTTGCCTCTTTGGTTAAATTTATTCCTAGGTATCTTATGGTTTTGGGTGCAATTGTAAATGGGATCGACTCCTTAATTTGTCTCTCTTCTGTCTTGTTGTTGGTGTATAGGAATGCCACTGATTTCTGTGCATTGATTTTATATCCTGTCACTTTACTGAATTCCTGTTTGAGTTCTAGCAGTTTTGGGGTGGAGTCTTTTGGGTTTTCCACATACAGTATCATATCATCTGCAAAGAGTGAGAGTTTGACTTCCTCCTTGCCGATTTGGATGCCTTTGATTTCTTTTTGTTGTCTGATTGCTGTGGCTAGGACTTCTAATACTATGTTGAATAGCAGTGGTGATAGTGGACATCTCTGCCGCGTTCCTGACCTTAGGGAGAAAGCTCTCAGCTTTTCCCCATTGAGAATGATATTCCCTGTAGGTTTTTCATAGATGGCTTTTATGATATTGAGGTATGTACCCTCTATCCCTATACTCTGAAGAGTTTTGATCAAGAAAGGATGCTGTACTTTGTCAAATGCTTTTTCTGCATCTATTGAGAGGATCATATAATTCTTGTTCTTTCTTTTGTTAATGTATCACGTTGATTGATTTGCGGATGTTGAACCAACCTTGCAGCCCAGGGATAAATCCCACTTGGTCATGGTGAATAATCCTTTTAATGTACTGCTGGATTCTATTGGCTAGTATTTTGGTGAGAATTTTTGCATCCATGTTCATCAAGGATATTGGTCTGTAATTCTCCTTTTTGATGGGGTCTTTGTCTGGTTTTGGGATCAAGGTAATGGTGGCCTCATAAAACGAGTTTGGAAGTTTTCCTTCCATTTCTATTTTTTGGAACAGTTTCAGGAGAATAGGTATTAATTCTTCTTTAAATGTTTGGTAGAATTCCCCTGGGAAGCCATCTGGCCCTGGGCTTTTGTTTGTTGGGAGATTGTTGATGACTGCTTCAATTTCCTTAGGGGTTATAGGTCTGTTCAGGTTTTCTATTTCTTCCTGGTTCAATTTTGGTAGTTGATACATCTCTAAGAATGCACCCATTTCTTCCAAGTTATCTAATTTGCTGGCATAGAGTTGCTCATAATATGTTCTTATAATTGTTTGTATTTCTTTGGTGTTGGTTGTGATCTCTCCTCTTTCAGTCATGATTTTGTTGTTTTGGGTCATTTCTCTTTTCTTTTTGATCAGTCTGGCCAGGGGTTTATCAATATTGTTAATTCTTTCAAAGAACGAGCTCCTAGTTTCATTGATCTGTTCTACTGTTCTTTTGGTTTCTATTTCATTGATTTCTGCTCTGATCTTTATTATTTCTCTTCTCCTGCTGGGTTTAGGCTTTATTTGCTGTTCTTTCTCCACCTCCTTTAGGTGTAGGGTTAGGTTGTGTATTAGAGACCTTTTTTGTTTCTTGAGAAAGGTTTATATTGCTATATACTTTCCTCTCAGGACTGCCTTTGCTGTATCCCAAAGATTTTGAACAGTTGTGTTTTCATTTTCACTTGTTTCCATGAATTTTTTAAATTCTTCTTTAATTTCCTGATTGACCCATTCATTCTTTAGTAGGATGCTCTTTAACCTCCATGTATTTGAGTTCTTTCCGACTTTCCTCTTGTGATTGAGTTCTAGTTTCAAAGCATTGTGGTCTGAAAATATGCAGGGAATGATCCCAATCTTCTGGTACTGGTTGTGACCTGATTTGTGACCTAGGATATGATCTATTCTGGAGAACGTTCCATGGGCACTAGAGAAGAATGTGTATTCCGTTGCTTTGGGATGGAATGTTCTGAATATATCTGTGAAGTCGATTTGGTCCAGTGTGTCATTTAAAGTCCTTATTTCCTTGTTGATCTTTTGCTTAGAGGATCTGTCCATTTCAGTGAGGGGGGTGTTAATGTCCCCCACTATCATTGTATTGTTGTTGATGTGCTTCTTTGCTTTTGTTATTAATTGGCTTATATAATTGGCTGCTCCCATGTTAGGGGCATAGATATTTACAATTGTTAGATCTTCTTGTTGGATAGACCCTTTAAGTAGGATATAGTGTCCTTCCTCATCTCTTATTATAGTCTTTGGTTTAAAATCTAATTTGTCTGATATAAGGATTGCCACCCCAGCTTTCTTTTGGTGTCCATTAGCATGGTAAATGGTTTTCCACCCCCTCACTTTCAATCTGGGGGTGTCTTTGGGTCCAAAATGAGTCTCTTGCAGACAGCATATTGATGGGTCTTGTTTTTTAATCCAATCTGATAGCCTGTGTCTTTTGATTGGGGCATTTAGCCCATTTACTTTCAGGGTAACTATTGAAAGATATGAATTTAGTGCCATTGTATTGCCTATAGGGTGACTGTTACTGTATATTGTCTGTGTTCCTTTCTGATCTATGCTGCTTTTAGGGTCTCTCTTTGCTTAGAGGACCCCTTTCAATATTTCTTGTAGGGCTGGTTTTGTGTTTGCAAATTCCTTTAGTTTTTGTTTGTCCTGGAAGCTTTTTATCTCTCCTTCAATTTTCAATGACAGCCTAGCTGGATATAGTATTCTTGGGTGCATATTTTTCTCGTTTAGTGCTCTGAAGATATCATGCCAGTCCTTTCTGGCCTGCCAGGTCTCTGTGGATAGGTCTGTTGCCAATCTAATGTTTCTACCATTGTAGGTTACAGATCTCTTCCCCTGAGCTGCTTTCAGGATTTTCTCTTTGTCTCTGAGACTCGTAAGTTTTACTATTAGATGTCGGGGTATTGACCTATTTTTATTGATTTTGAGAGGGATTCTTTGTGCCTCCTGGATTTTGATGCCTGTTTCCTTCCCCACATTAGGGAAGTTCTCTGCTATAATTTGCTCCAATATACCTTCTGCCCCTCTCTCTCTTTCTTCTTTTTATGGGATCCCAATTATTCTAATGTTGTTTCGTCTTATTGTATCACTTATCTCTTGAATTCTGCCCTCTTGATCCTGTAGTTGTTTCTCTCTCTTTTTCTCAGCCTCTTTATTTTCCATCGTTTGGTCTTCTGTATCGCTGATTATCTCTTCTGCCTCATTTATCCTAGCAGTTAGTGCCCCCATTTTTTATTGCACCTCATCAATAGCCTTTTTGATTTCGACTTGGTTAGATTTTAGTTCTTTTATTTTCCAGAAAGCGTTTCTCTAATAACTTCCACGCTTTTTTCAAGCCCAGCTAGTATCTTTAAAGTCATGATTCTGAACTCTAGGTCCGACATCATACTAATGTCTGTATTGAGTAGGTCCCTGGCAGAGGGTACTACCTTTTGTTCTTTTTGCTGAGGTGATTTTTTTCATCTTGTCATTTTGTCCAGAGGAGAATAGATGAATGAGAGAACAAAATGCTAACAGGTTAACAACGTTCCCAGCAAATATACTCTATACAAATCAGAAAAGTCCTGAAACCAGGGGAAAAGAAAGAGAAAGAAAGAAAAAAGAAAGAGGAAAAAAAAAGAGAAAGAAAAAGATAAAAACAAACAAAAACAGAACAAAACAAAAAAAATAGAATATGATCAAATATGATCAGGCTAGTGCATAGATCAGTGCCACACACTAGATTTTGGGCATATTTTGGTCTGTTAGAAGAAAGTGCCTCCTAAAATTTTAAAGGAAGAAAGACCTATATATGTACAAAACAAGGGTTGATACAATGAAGGGATGGAAGATGACTGTAAAGATGAAAATTATAAAAGATTTTATAAAAGGAATTGATAAGATAAGAAGCTGTTTGAAAAAAGAAAGAAGATTTTTAAAAAAAAGGAAAGAAAAAAAGGGAGAGACTGTGATTAGGCAGGAGACTAGAACAAAGCCGTACGCTAGTGATTTAGGGTATATTTTGATCCATTAGAAGAAACTATCTCAAAATTTTAAAGAGAGAACAACATATATATATATATATATATATATATACATATATATATATATATATGCCAAAAATAAGGGTAACTACTATGAAGGGATTAGGTATGTCTCTAAAAATGAAAAATAAAAAATATTTTTTTTTAAAAAGGGGTTGATAAGATTTTGGTTGAAAAAGGGAAAAAGAAAAATTCAAAAAAAAACAGCTAAAAAAATATTAACTTTGAAAAACTAATGAATCATGGTAAAAAAGCCATGAATTCTATGTGCAGTATTCCCCTAGCGCTGGAGTTCTCCCGTTCTCCTTGATCGGTAAACTTGGTCTTGGCTTGCTGGTTGTTTGTGCTGATCTTCTGGGGGAGGGGCCTGTTGCCACGGTTCCCAAATGTCTTTGCAGAGGCGGAATTGCCCCGCCCTTGTTTGTCCGGGCTAAGCCCTCCGCCATCTTGCTCCGCCCCCCAATATTACATTCTTTTTCGTGGCTGAATAATATTCCATTATATATATATATATATATACACCACAACTTCTTTATTTAGCCATCAATTGATGGACACTTGCCCTGATTCCATATCTTGGCTATTGTAAATGATGCTGTTATAAACATAGGGGTGCATGTATTCCCCTTGAATTAGTGTTTTTATATTCTTTGGTAAATACCTAGTAATGCAATTGCTAGATCTTAGGAGAGTTCTTTTGTTAACTTCTTGAGGAACCTCCAAACTGTTTTCCACAGTGGCTGAATCAGCTTGCATTCCCACCAACAGTACAAGGGGTTCCTTTTTCTCCACATCCTTGTCAACCCTTGTTGTTTCTTGTGTTGATTTTAGCCATTCTGACAGATGTGACGTGATATCTCATTTGCATTTCCTTAATGTAAGTGATGATAAACGTCTTTTCATGTGTTTGTTGGCCATCTGTATGTCTTCTTTGGAGAAATGTCTGTTCATATCTTATGCCCATATTTAAATTGGATTATTTATTTTTTGGGTGTTGAGTTGTATCAGGTTTTTATATATTTTGGATACTAACACTTTATCAGGTATATCATTTGCAAATATCTTCTATTCTGTAGGTTGCCTTTTAGTTTTGTTGATTGTTTACTTCACTATGCAGAAGCTTTTTATTTTGATGTAGTCCCAATAGTTTATTTTTGCTTTTGTTTCCCTTGCCTCAGGAGAACTATCTAGAAAGAAATTGCTATGGCTGATATCAAAGAAATTACTGCCTGTTTTCTGAGATTTTTATGGTTTCAGGTCTCACATTTAGGTTTTTAATCAATTTTGAATTTATTTTTGTGTATGGTGTAAGAAAGTATCCAGTTTCTTTCTTTTGCATTTTGCTGTCCAGTTTTCCCAAGGCCATTTGTTGAAGAGACTGTCTTTTTCACATTGGATGTTCTTTCCTGCTATGTTGAAGATTAACTGACCATATAGTTGTAGGTTTGTCCGTGGGTGCTCTATTCTGTTCCATTGATCTATGTGTCTATTTTTGTGCCACTACCATATTGTTTTGATTACTACGGCTTTGTAATGTAACTTGAAGTCTGGAATTGTGACGCCTACAGCTTTGCTTTTCTTTTTCAAGATTGCTTTGGATATTCAGGGTCTTTTATGGTTCCATAGAAATTTCAGGATGGTTTGTTTTAGTTCTGTGAAAAATGCTGTTGGTATTTTTATAAGGTTTCCATTAAATGTGTAAATTGCTTTGGGTACTATAGATATTTTAACAGTATTTGTTCTAATCCATGAGCATGGAATGTCTTTCCATTTCTTTGTGTCATCTTAAATTTCTTTCCTCAGTGTTTTATATTTTCAGGGTACATGTCTTTTACCTCTTTGGATAGGTTTATTCCTAGGTATCTATTATTTTTGGTGCAATTGTTGATGGGACTGATTTCTTAATTTCTCTTTCTGTGGCTTCATTATTGGTGTATCAAAATACAACAGATTTCTGCACATTGATTTTGTATCCTGCAATTTTACTGAATTCGTTTATCAGTTCTAGCAATTTTTTGGTAGAGTCTCTTGGGTTTTCTGTATAGAGTATCATGTCATCTGCAAATAGGAAAAGTTGTACTTCTTCCTTACCAATTTGGATGCCTTTTATTCCTTTTTGTTGTCTAATTACTGTGGCTAGGACTTCCAGTACTATGTTAAATTGGTGAGAGTGGGCATCCTTGCCTTATTCCTGACCTTAGGGGATAAGGTCAGTTTTTCCCCATTGAGAATGTTAGCTGTGAATTTTTCATATAAGGCCTTTATTATGTTGAGGTATGTTTCCAACAAACTTTCTTTGTTGAGGGTTTTTATCATGAATGGATGTTGTACTTTGTCAAATGCTTTTTCTTCATCTACTGAGAGGATCATATGGTTCTTATCCTTTCCCTTACTGATGTGATGTATGATATTGATTTGCAAATATTGAACCACACTTGCAACCCAGAAATAAATCGCACTTGATTATGGTGAATAATTCTTTTAAATTACCATTGGATTTAGTTTACTAGTATTTTATTGAGAATTTTTGCATCCATGTTCATCAGTGATATTGGCCTGGAGTTCTCTTTTTTAGTGGAGTCTTTATCTGCTTTGGTATTAGAGTAATGCTGGCTTCATAAAATGAATTTGGAAGTTTTCCTTCCTCTTCTATTTTTTTGAATAATTTGAGAAGAACAGGTATTAATTCTTCTTTAAATGTTTGGTAGAATTTGCCTGTGACGCATCTGGCCCTGAACTTCTATTTGTTTGGAGTTTTTTGATTATTGATTCAATTTATTTACTGGTTATCAGTCTGTTCAAATTTTCTATTTCTTCCTGTTTCAGTTTTGGTAGTTTATATGTTTCCAGGAATGTATCTATTTTTTCTTGGTTGTCCAAACTGTTGGCATATAGTTTGTCATAATATTCTCTTATAATTGTTTGCATTTCTGTGGTCCTGGTTATTATTTCTCCTCTCTCATTTGTGATTTTATTTGAGTCCCTCTTTTTATCTTGATAAGTCTGGCTAGAGGTTTAATAATTTTATTGATTTATTCAAAGAATGAGCTCCTGATATTGATCTGTTCTATTGTTTTTTCAAATTTCTATATCATTTATTTCCGCTCTAATCTTTATTATTTCCTTTCTTCTGCTGGTTTTGGGTTTTGTTTATTGTTCTTTTTCTAGCTCCTTAGGCATAAGATTAGGTTGTTTGAGATTTTTCTTGTTTAGGTAGGCAGTATTGCTATAAACTTCCTTCTATGGCCACTTTTGCTGCATCCCAAAGTTTTTGGATTGTTGTATTTTCATTTGTTTCCATTTACTTTTTAAATTTCTTCTTTTATTTCCTGGCTGGCCCATTCATTGTCTAGTAACATATTATTTAAACTCCATGTATTTGTGATCTTTCCAGATTTTTCTTGTGGCTGACTTCTAGTTTCATAGTGTTGTGGGCAGAAAGGATGCATGGTATGAATTCAATCTTCTTGAATTTGTTGAGGCTTGTTTTGTGGGCTAATATGTGATCTAGTCTGGAGAATGTCCTATGTGCACTTGGGAAGACTGTGTATTCTACTGTTTTAGGATGGAATGTACTGAATATATATGTTAAGTCCATCTGGTCCAGTGTGTCATTCAAAACCATTGTTTCCTTGTTGATCTTCTGCTTAGATGATCTGTAAGTGGGGTGTTAAAGTCCCCTACTATTATTGTATTATTATCAATGAGTTCCTTTATATGGTTGTTATTAACTGCCTTATGTATTTGGGTGGTCCTATTTTGGGTGCATAAATATTTACAATTGTTAGACCTTCTTGTTGATTTGTCCTCTTCATAATGATAGTGTCCTTTTTGTCTCTTTTCACAGACTTTGCTTTAAAGTCTATTTTTTCTAATATAAGTATTGGTATTCCAGTTTTCTTTTGACATCCATTTGCATGATAGATGTTTCTCCATCCCCTTAATTTCAATTTGCAGGTGTCTTTGGGTCTGAAAGGAGTCTCTTATTGGCAGCATATAGATGTGTCTTGTTTTTTTAATCCACTCTGTTACCCTCTGACTTTTGATTGGAGCATTTAGTCCGTTTACATTCAGAGTTATTATTGATAGTTATGTATTTATTATCATTTTATCATTTGTTTTGTGGTTGTTTCTAAGGATTTTCTTTGGTCCTTGTCTTTCTCTCTTTGATATTTTGCTGATTTTCTTTAGTGATATATTTGGATTACTTCCTCTTTATTTTTTGCACATTTATTTGTGGTTTTTGATACACAGTTACCATTAGGTTTGTATATAACCTCTTCTGCATATAGCAGTCTACATTAAGTTGATGGTCGTTTAAGTTTGAAGCCATTCTTTACTATTCTCCCCATGTTTTACATTTATGATGTTATATTTTCTATCTTTTTATTTTGTCAGTTTCTTGACTGATTTTTTACAGAAGTATTCATTTTTATGGCTTGTGTATTTCCTACCATTATACTGTCAGTTTTGTTGGGCTTTCCTTTCCACTCAGAGTCCCCTTTCATACTTCTTGCAGGGCTGGTTTAGTGGACATGAACTCCTTTAGTTTTTGTTTGTCTGGAAAACTCTTATTCTCTTCTGTTCTGAATGATAGCTTTGTAGTAGAGTATTCTTAGCTGTAGAGTTTTTCCCATTCAGCACTTTGAATATATCGTGCTACTCCCTTTTGGTTTGCAAAGTATCTGGTTAAAAATCTCCTGCTAGCCATATGGGTTTTCCCTTATACATTACTGCTTTCTTTCGCTGCTTTTAAATTTTTTTTATTTTTTTATTATTTTGCCACATTAATTACAATATATCTTGGTGTGGGCCTCCATTTTTTTTTTTGAGAGGAGAGAGAGAGAGAGAGAGAGAGAATGTCAAGGAGGGGCAGAGGGAGAGAGAGAATCCCAAGCAGGCTCCATGCCCAATGTGGAGCCTGACATGGGGCTCAATCTCACAACCCTGAGATTATGACCTGAGCTGAAATCAAGAGTTAGACACTTAACTAACTGTGGCATTTAGGCACCCCTGTGGGCCTCCTTTTTTGATTTTGTTGAGAGTTCTCAGTGATTCCTCTATCTGGACGTCTGTTTCCTTCCCCAGTTTAAGGAAGTTTTCAGCTATTATTTCTTCAAATAAATTTTCTGCCCCCTTTTTTCTCTCTTTTTGCTCTGAGACCCATAATATGAATGTTATTACTTTTGATGGAGTTATTGAATTCCGTAAGTCTCTTCTCATTTTGCATAATTCCTTTTTCTACCTTTTGTTCAACTTGATTACTTTCCATTACTCATGGGCATGGCATACTGCTAGCAGTTTAGGTAGTAAATGTCTGTGTATCCTGACTCCTCTAGATGGCCCTCTGTTTATGCTGGGGAACAGGAGAGGAAAATGGTGACTACCAGCTCCCTCTTTTTCAGAGAAGTTCCCAAACACACTCCAAAATCAGTATGAATAAATCTGTCTCCCATTAGCCCCTGGTGTTGTGTAAATTGCTGTTTTTATGCTTCCTGTCCATGTAAGCTGCTGTCCCTTTAATGGCAGTGACCCAGCTATCACTTGCCCTAGTGGCTAGCCCAGTGCTGAGTCGGCTGACTTTTAAAGCTCCAGGCTCCAAGTCCCATTAGTTATACAAACTCATGGAATTCAGCCCTTCTCATTTTCAAAGCCAAACATGAGAATTAGTCTTCCCCCTTTTATGCTCCGTGGTCCTAGGGTCCATTTCCCTGCCCTCTCTACACATGCTAGTTCCCTCCCTCCCGCAGGCAGCTTCCCCTGCCTTTTTGTCCTTCCTAAACTTTCAGATGCAGTTTGTTCTCTGTTTTTAGTTGTGGAGTTTGTTTTGCTTTTCTTCAGATTAAAGGGTTTATCTACTTGGATGTGGATGATATCTAGTTGTAAACATGGGATGGTGTGAGCTCAGTGTCCTCCTACCCTGCTATCTTCCAAAACTCCTTCTATGTGGGTCCTCTATTTCTTTGAAAAGTTATATTTCATGTTGAAATTAATTCCTGTATATTATTACATATTCTTATGTTAGTCTTGTCACCTTTATGATATTATCAACTCTTTATATTTTTCTTTTCTTTTTTCCCCATTGTATAACTATGAAAGCTTTCAAACACACAGAGGAGTTGAAAAAGTTATGAGTGTTCATATATGTATGTGTATACACACACACATACACATACATATTCACCCCCTAGATTTGACAATTATCATTTTGCTATATTTACTTTATAATATATGTCTATCCATCTATGAACCATAAAACTTACATGATGCATTTTGAATTAAGTTGCAGGTGTCAGTAGACTTTACCTTTTAAAACTTCAATATGCATATCTTTAACTAGAGTTCAATATTGTATATAATACTATTTTCTTATCTTTTTTTGACATTCAGTTTACACACAGAGAAATCATAAATTTTATCATACAATTTTACCAGTGTATACACTTGTGTAATCCAAACTTTATCCAAATATAGAATATTACCTTTACTAATAAACCCTTCCAGTGAGTTCTCCTCAAGTCAACCACTGCTCTGATTTTTTTTTCACCATAGGTTAGTTTTGCTTCTTCAAATTCTAATATAATTATACTATATGCACTGTTTTGGGTATTGCTTCTTTTATTTAGAATAACGTTTTTGAGAATCACCCATGTTGTTGCATCTGTCATTAGTGTTTATCTTTCAACTGGTGAGTGGTAATTTATTGTATGAGTATAGCACATTTTTGGTTTTGATTCTCCTGTTGGACAGTTGGACTGTTTTTAGATTGTTACGTATAAAGCTATTAGGGGCAGACTTACACAAATTGTTATGTGGCCATATGCTATTTTCTGGGATACATACATAGGAGTGAAATTTATAGGTCATAGGACAGATAGTTTTATAGAACATTGCAAGACAATTTTCCAAAGTGTTTGTGTCATTTTAATACTCCTACCAACATTTGGTAGTAGTTATTTATTTATTTAACTTTTAAAACTTTTTTTTAAAAGATTTTATTTATTTATTTGACAGAGAGAGACACAGCGAGAGAGGGAACACAAGCAAGGGGAGTGGGAAAGGGAAAAGCAGGCTTCCTGCTGAGCAGGGAGCCTGATGCAGGCCTCGATCCCAGGACCCTGGGATCATGATCCCAGCTGAAGGCAGACACTTAATGACTGAGCCACCCAGGAGCCACAGTAGTTATATTTTTAATAAAAAATAATTATTTTAGTCATTATGGTAGTTGGACAATGGTATCTTGTGATTTGAATTTTATTAATTTTTATTTCCTTGATGACTGTTTTTACTATCTGCTCTCTTTCAGACAGTTCGGCATGGTTTTCCTTATCAGCCCACAGCATTAGCCTTTGATCCAGTTCAGAAAATCTTGGCTATTGGGACAAGAACAGGTGCTATACGAATGTATCCTTAATTTTTGTTTTATTATTTGTTACATTAATACCAATTACATTTCCTTAAATATTCAGGTAAGTGGAATATGACCAAATAAAGTTGGTTTCTTCAAAATGAGTAATGATTGTGAAAGCCCACATTATCTAGCTTATTGCCATATTTTTAATGTCTGTGAGACAACTATTGATGTCCTTTTCTTTAATTCCTTTGGATAAATACCTAGAAGTGGAATTGCTGAATCATATGGAAGTTCTAGTTTTAATTCTTTGAGGAAATTCCTTACTGTTTTCCATAGTGGCTCTACTAATTTACAGTTCCTCCAACAGTGTACAAGGGTTCCCTTTTCTCCATACCCTCACTAACACTTGTTATTTCGTGTCTTTTTGGTAATAGCCATTCTAACAGGTATGAGGGGATATCTCATTGTGGTTCCGATTTGCATTTCTCTGAAAATTAGTGATGCCTAGCAACTTTTCATGTACCAGTTAGCCATCTGTAGGTCTTTTTTTGAAAAATGTCTATTCAGATCCTCTGCCCATTTTTTAATGTAATTGTTTTTTATTTTGCTATTGAGTTGTATGAGTTCCTTATATATTTTGGGTATTGACCCCTTACCAGATATGTAATTTGTAAATATTTTCTCCCATTTATTTTGTTGATGGTTTCCTTTGTTGTACAGAAGATTTTTAGTTTGATGTAGTCCTACTTGTTTATTTTTGCTTTTGGTATCATCCAAAAATCATTGCCAAGACCAATATCTAGGAGCTTACTGCCTTTATTTTTTTCTAGGAGTTTTATGGTTTCAGGTCTTATATTTCAAGTCTTTAATCAATTTTGAGGTAATTTTTATGTGTACTGTAAGATAGTGGGCCAGTTTTCTTTTGCATGTGGCTGTCCAGTTTTCCTGGCACAACTTATTGAAGAGAATGTCTTTTCCTCATTAAATAGTCTTGGCTGTCTTATCAAATATTAGTTGACCATGTATGCATGGGTTTATTTCTGGGCTCTTGGTTGTGTTCCATTGTTCTATGTATCTATTTTTATGCCAATACCATAATGTTTTGAATATTGTAACTTTGTAATATAGTCTGGAATCAGGAAGCATGATGCCTCTAGCTTTGTTCTCTTTTTTCTCAAGATTACTTTGGCTATTCAATGTCTTTTGTGGTTTTACACATATTTTAGGATTGTTCTATTTCTGTAAAGGATGCCATTGGAATTTTTATAGAGATTGCATTGAATCTGTATATTGATTTGGATAGAATGGATATTTTAATAGTATTAATTCTTTCAATCCTTGAGCATGGAATATCTTTTCATTCATTTATAACTTCTTCAATTTCTTTCATCAATATCTTATAGTTTTTAGTGTCCAGGTCTTTCACTTTCTTGGTTAAATTTATTCCTAGGTACTTTATTCTTTTTGATGCAGTTGTAAATGGGATTGTTTTCTTAATTTCTCGCTCTGATAATTCATAATTATATATAGAAATGCAACTGATTTTTGTATATCAATTTTGTAGGATCATTTTCTTCTCCATCTACTATGTCAATCTACTTTGTTTAACTGGTATATGAAGGTAATTTACTATAAGGTAATTATATGTTAGGGCTTTTAATTCTGCCATTTTACTTCTTTGTTTTCTGCTTGCTTCCTCTGTTTCTTGTACCTATATCTTTTTTCCTATTTTCCTATGGGTTATTTTGAAATTTTTAATAATTTATTTTTTTAAATTTTTTTAAAGATTTTATTTATTTATTCATGAGAGAGAGAGTGAGAGAGGCAGAGGGAGAAGCAGGCTCCCAAGGAGCAGGGAGCCCGATGCGGGACTCGACCCCAGGATCCTGGGATCATGTCCTGAGCTGAAGGCAGATGCTTAACCATCTGAGCCACCCAGGCACCCGAAATTTTTAATAATTTAATCTTGATTTATTTATATTGTTTTTGAGTATATTGCTTTGTAGAGTTTTCTCAGTGGTTGCTCTAGATATTACAATAAACATACATCAATTATCACAGTCTACTGTTATCAACATTTTTTTCACTTTGAGGAAAACCGAAACCTTCCTTCCATTTAGATCCCTGTACCCTGTCTACTTTTAAAGTACAATTATCTTATGTATTTCCTGTAAATGCTTCGAGCAGCACCACATCAGATGGTGCTATCATTTTTGATTCAGGCATCAAATGTGACTTAAGAAACTCATAAGAAGTAGGATAATCTATTATATTTACCCAAATTTTTACCTATTCCTGTTATTTCCTTTCTGAAGCTCCAAGACTTTTTCCAGGGTTTTTAAGGTGAAAATATGTGTTGTTGATTTGAGAACTCTCATTTCCTTCTGGTTAGAGCACTTTCTTTAGACTTTTTTAAAGGGTAGATTTGTTAGAAACAAATTGTCTTAGTTTTTCTTCATCCAAGAATGTGTTTATTCTTCATTCCTCAAGGATATTATTTTTGCTGTATGTACACAGTTGACAGTTACTTTCTTTTATTACTTGAAAAATGTTGTACCATTTTCTTCTGGCCTCTGTGGTTTCAGATGAGAAATTACTGTCATTCAAATTCATGTTCATTTATAATACTTTGGCTGCTTTCCAGAGCTTTTCCCCTTAGTTTTCAGAAGCTTAATTATGATATTTCTCAACATGGATTTTTCTGGGTTTATCTTATTTGGTGTTTGCTCCACTTTCTTAATCTGTAGGTTTATGTGTTTCATCAAATTTAGAAGTTTTCAGCCATTATTTTTTATAATAGTTTTTCAACCCCACTGTCTTTGTACTCTCCCTGTGGGACTCCAATTATATCAATGTTATATCTTTTGTTCTTGTCCCACAGACCCCTGACATGTTTATTGTGTTTCCCCACTTCAGTCTCTTTTCCCTCTGTTGTTCAGATCAGGTAAATTTTATTGATCTCTTCCCAAGTTTACTGATTTTATCCTTGTCATCTCCACTCTGCTACTGAGCTTATCCATTTTTCTTGGTTATTATATTTTTCAGTTCATTTCTTATAATTTCTATTTGCTCATCTTTATTTTTCATTTGTTTTAAGAAGATTCGTAATTGATTATTAAAGGATTTTTTGTGATGGCTGTTGAAAACCTTTTTCAGATAATTACAACATCTAATTCATTTTGATGTTGGCATGTATTGATTATCTTTTCTCATTCAAATGGCATTATCTTGGTTCTTAGTATGGTGAGTGATTTTCAATTGGATCCTGGATATTTTGGATATTATATTATGAAACTTGGATGCTATTAATCATTTCATTTTTTACCAGTTAAGTCCCCCTATTGAGGTGTAGCTTGAGGGCCAGGTGAGTGTGTATATTCAAGTTTTGTGGTGGGCCCTGTCAATACACCCTCCCCAGCAAAAGTGGGTACTGACTTACCCACCTCATTTTCTGATGTGTGGGAATGGAAGTTCATCTTCCTACAGGGCCCCAGTGACATCAGGAGGGATAGGAAGCATGGAATCAACCACTCTTCCTTGCACCACCTTGTTCCAACTCATTGATGTGAGTAGAGGTTCAGCTCCTCAGCTCCTAGTAGGATGCTCTGACACAATATGGGTGCTGACTAGCCCTGATTTGCCCACCTTATTCAATCTTATTGCTGTCAGGTGGATGTGAGTATTCAACTTTCCAATGACCACCCTGCTGACATGGAGAGCTAGGAGAGTATGTTGAGGCCTAATGTGTGTGTGAATCCCTACCTTGTACCATCTCATTAAATCTTGTCCCTGAACTCCACTGATGCTACCTTGGCAGGAGAATTAGAACACCTTTCTTTTTTTTTTTTATACTAGGAAGGGAATGTAAGATCAGGTGCTCATTCAGACTAATACTATCCCATCAGATTGGATTACTCCCACCTGCCTCCAAGAGTCTGGAGATGGCAGATTAGCATTCTCCTTAGTGCACTAATACCACCTGACAGTGGAACAGAGTGCTACCTGCTTCTGCCAGGCAGGGGATGGGTGATTAACTCCCTGTCTGTGCCCTTAAACACTACCTGCAGAGAGAACTGGAGTGTGCTCTCTGCAGGATGGGGGCTGGATAAGGTGGAAGATCAGTTCCCCAGTCAACCCTGTTAAACTGTGTTGAGTCAGGAAGAGGAGAGTTTTTTTCTTTGTTGTTTGCTCGATTAGGGTCAATGATGCCAAAATTTGTTTTTAGGCCATCCTATCTTCTCAGTCCTTTGACTGGGAAAACAGCCTTTTCTTGGAGTTTTTGTTTCTGTTTTTTTGTTTGTACCAGTTGATGGTTCTGGGTTGGAGACTTCTACAGTGCATTGTCCAGGATACATAAGACACAATAAGGAAACCCAAGGAATTCACTGCTGCGTCATTCCTCAAGTCCTGAATTGCTTTGTCATTCCTCCTTCTTTCTACCTTTCAGATTCTTCCTATGTTTGTTTGTAATGTTATATCCAGGGATTTGTTGTTGTTGTTGTAAGAGGCAGAAACTGGGAGGAATGGAGCTACTTCACAGATTTGGAATTCTCCACCCCCAAATTTTAATATGTTGTGTTTTCCTTTCATTATGTTTAAAATATTTTCTAATTTCTGTTTGATTTCTTTTCTTGACCTATGGATTATTTATGTGTTATTTAGTTTCCAAATATTAGATGTTTTTCTAGAGGTCTGTTACTGATTTCTAATTTAATTCCATTGTGGTCAGAGAATATACTCTGTATAACGTGAATCCTTTTAAATTAATTCAAGTTTGTTTTATAGCCCTGTCTGTGGTCTGTCCTGATAAATGTTAAAAGTGTATTTGAAATGAATATGTATGCTATTGTCATTGGTTGGATTGATGTGTAAATATAATTTAGGGAAAATTGATTGATAATGTGTTTAAGGTCTGTATTTGTACTGATTTTCTCTTTATTACGATCTATTTCTTCTATTAGTGAAAGTTTACAACATAATTGTAAACTGATCTGTTTGTCCTTGCAGTTCTATCAGTTTTGTTTCATTTCATGTATTGTGAAGCTTTATTATTAGCTGTATGAACATTTAGGAGTGTTAAGTCCTCTTGATGAGTTAACTCTTAACATGAATTGACCTTTGGTAATATTCTCTAATCTGAATTTTACTTTGATATGGATGTAGCCACTGAAGCTTTCTTTTGATTAGTCTTAACATGGTATATCTTTTTCCATCTCTTTTATTTAACCTATTTGTGTCTTCATGCTTCAGATGTGTTTGTAAGGCAGCATAGAATTGGGTGGGTTTTTTTTGTCTATTTGACAATTTCTGTCCTTTAAACTTATAATTTTAAAATTTATTTTTATGTTAAAAAGAGATTCACATTTTGAAATAAGATTATTTGGGGTATTTTGATGTTGAATTGCCAAATTCTTTATATATTTAGGATATTAACTCCTTGTTAGGCATATCATTTGCAAATATCCTCTCCCATTCCATAGGTTACCTTTTTGTTTTGTTGATGGCTTCTTTCACTGTGCAAAAACTTTTTATTTTGGTGTAGTACCTATGTTTATTTTTGTGTTTGTTTCCCTTGCCTCAGGAGACATATCTAGAAAAATGTTTCTACAGGTGATGTGAAAGAAATTACTCTCTATGTTTTCTTTTAGGAGTTTTATGGTTTCAGGTCTCACATTTAGGTCTTTAATCCCTTTAAGTTTATTTTTGTGTATGGTGTAAATAGTTTAGTTTCATTCTTTTGCATGTAGCTGTCCAGTTCTCCCAACGTTATTTGTTGAAGAGACTGTTTTTCCTCAGTGTATATTCTTGCTGCCTTTGGTGTAAGTTAATATGACTATATAAGCATGGGTTTATTTCTGGGCTCTCTATTCTGTCACATTAATTTATGTTTCTGTATTTGTACTGGTACCATATGGATTTGATTACTACAGCTCTGTAGTATATCTTGATATCTAATATAACACTGCATGTAATTATACCTCAATAAAAAATAGTTAAAAATAGATTCATGATTTAATTGGTGTAAAGTGCTGTGGCAAGTGGAACCTGCCCCAGTTTGTTTTGGAATTGGGTATTTGTTGCATTTGCTCTGGGCTGGGAGGAACTGTGACCTGCAGGAGATGGTCTCTAAAGGAGGCTCTTTCTAATTGTTTGGGAGACTCCTTCCACAGGTTGGGAGGGGGAGTTTTGGGACCCTGAAAAATTTGTACTGGAATGTCATGGCAGCCTTTCTCCATGGGGGGTGTGTGGGTGCTGTAACTGCAATGCAAATGCATTATAATGAGCCTAGGGTTCATGGGGCAGAGGTAGAAGAGGAGAGCACATATTCTGCACCTGTGGCTCTTGATCTGTCAGTCCCAAGGTCTTGGAAGCCCCAAGATCAGGCTATTGTACCCTTTGGCCTTTAATATGTAGCTTATTTATCACTGTCCTCACCTCCAGCTCCTGTCTCTATCATTCCCTTCATGGATTTGGGACTCTGCTCCCAATGTTCCTTTCACTGCTCATGTCTAGCTTCTACCTAAGAGAATCATAGTATGTGACTCTCATCTGGCTTTTTTCACTCAGTGTAATGTCTTTTAGATTCATCATAGTTATATGTGCATTAAAAGGTAATTCCTTTTTACGGTGGAGGAGTAGTCTTCTGTTGTATGGATATATTACATTTTGTTAATCCATCCACCTGTTGAATGATACTTGGATTGGGAGCTTTTAGGTACCATAAATAAATCTTCTTTTTTTCCCCATTGATTTATTTTATTTCATTTAATCTCCTTCTACATATGGATTAACATTTTAGTCAGTTTGAACATTAATGTATAATTTTGTGGAAATATAACTTTCCATTTGTATGTAAGTCTGATGAGTGGGATTTCTGGGTCATGTGGTATGTTTAAATTTATGTGAAACTGAAATCATTTTCCAGAGATGTATCATTTTGAATTTCTACCAGAAGTATGAATTGTAGTTGCTCCACAGCTTTGTCAGCACTTGGTATTTTCAATATTTTAAAAATTTAACTATTCTAATAGGTATAGTAGTATTGCAATGTGGTTTTAATTTCCATTTCCTAACAACCACCTATTCATGACATCCTTGTCCTTTTTGTTGAAGTCTGTCTTTTGCCCATTTAAAAATTGTATTGTTTGTTTTCTTATTACTGAGTTTTGAGTTTCTTCATATATTCTGGATATAACTCTTGTTGAATATGTGTTTTGCAAATGTTTTTGCACACTCTGTAGCTTGTCTTTTCATTCTTTCAATGCTATCTTTTGCAGAGTAAAATTTCAAAATTTTGATGAAGTCTGACATCAATTCTTTTTAATGATCTTTTGCTGTCATGTCTAAGTAGCCTGAGGTCAGGTAGATTTTTCTCCTATGTTTTCTTCTAATAGTTGAGTGTTTTTTTTTTTACATTTAAGTCTGGTCCACGTGCATTTAATTTTTGTCTATGGTGTAAAGTATGGATCACATTTGATTTGATGACATATAAATATTTCACTGGTCCAGTATTTTTTATTGAAAAGACTGTCCTTTCTCCACTGAATGCCTTTATACTTTGGTCAAAATAGTTTTACATAACTGTGTGGATATATTTATGGACTCACTGTTTATTTTATACTAACATATTGTTTTGATTATTTTAGCTTTAAAGTAAGTATTGAAATCAGGAAATTTATTCTTTTTCAAAATTTTTTGGCTTTTCTACATTCTTTGATTTTACATTAGAATTTTAGAATCATACTGCCATTTTCTACCACACATCTGTTGAGATTTTGGTTGGAGTTGCTTTGAGTCTATAGATTAGGTTGGGAAGAATTGATATCTTAATGATTTTGAGTCTTTCTCAATACATTAAAATGTTATATTTCTCTGTTAATTTGTGTGATTTTTAAATTTCCTTTATCATAGTTTTATATTTTTCGGTATTTATATCAAAGTTAAATGTGTTGACAGTAGTCTGCATATGCTATCTCCTCATTCCTGAGTTAATGTGTTTTATAATTTAAAAAAAATAGAAAATTTGGGGCACCTGGATGGTGCATCTGCCTTCAGCTCAGATCATGATCCTGGGGTCCTGGGATCAAGCCCCACATTGGGCTCCCTGCTCAGCAGACAGCCTGCTTCTCCCTCTCCTTCTGCTTGTGCTCTCTCTCTCTCAATCTCTCAAATAAATAAAATATTTAAAAAATATATAGGAAATCTAAGGATGGTATGACAAATTTTGATAAGTCTGATAACAAAATGAACAAATGTTAATTTCCTTTATGTTTATTTTTGTAATACTCCTTTTTAAGAAAATAACTAAAATACTACAGATAAATTTGAGAGCTAATTTCCTTTCTCAGCCCAGTTTCAATCTGTCTCTAACCAAACCTAGTCATTTATCATAGTTTGGTATTTCTTTTTGCTGTTTTTGTTCAACTTTTTAAAAAGTTTTTTTGAGATACAATTTACTGTATATTTCAGCCGTTTAAAGTGTAAAATTCAGTGGTTTTTACTATGTTTTTAGAATTGTGCAATAATCGCCATAATAACTCTTAAAACATTTATATCACCCCAAAAAGAAACCCTATAACTATTAGCAGTCACTCCTTATTTTCCCTCAGTCCTCCTCATCCCAGGCTAGCACCAACCTAATTTCTATCTCTACAGATTTTTCTATTCTGGACATATCTTATAATGGAATCATGTAATATGTGGTCTTTTGTGACTGGCTTAGTTAGCTTAGCACAAATAATATTCCATTGTATGGATATAACAACTCTTATTTTACCTAGTTGTTTTTATTTTATTTAACCAATTGATAGACATTTAGATTGTTTCTACTTTCTGGTTGTTATACATAATGCTGTAAACTTTTGTTTACAGATTTTTGTGTGGACACATTTTAATTACTCAGGTACATTCAGAAGAAAAATTGCTGCATTATATGGTAACAGTATTTCACATTTTGAGGAAATTCTATATTGTGCTCCAAAGAGGCTAAATGGTTTTATATTTACACAAGCAATGTATTAGGTCAGTTTCTCCATATCTTCCATATCTTCCATATGGATATCCTTGCCAACATTTGTTATCTATCTTTTTTATTATAACCATCTTTATTGGATTTGAAGTGGTATCTTACGAATTGCTCTTAATTGGCATTTCCCTAATGACTAGTGATGGTGAGCAACTTTTTGTGCATTTGTTGGTAGTTTGTATATCTTCTTTGGGGAAATGTCTTTTCAAATCCCTTGCCCATTTTTAATTGTTTTCTTTTTTAATTAATTTGTAAGATTTCTTTATAAATTCTGGATACAAGTCCTTTATCAGATATATGATCTGTAATTTTTTTCTTCCAATCTCTTTTTGGGTTGTCTTTTTATTTTCTTGATGGTGTTTTTTTAAAGCACAAACTTTTTTTTATTTTTATGAAATTCAGTGTGTGTGGGCATGTGTATGTGTGTGTGTAATTTTTTTGTTTATGTTTTTGGTGTAGTATCTAAGAAGTCATTGCCTAACTTAAGGTCACAAAAATTTACTCCTGTTTGCCTCTAATAGTTTTATAATTTTAGTTTTTATATTTAAGTCTGTGATTCATTTTGAGTTAATTTTTTTATATGGTGTAAGGAATGGATCTATCTTCATTCTATTGCATGTGGATATTCAGTTGTAGCACCAATTCCTGAAAAAAACCAATTCTATCTCTATTAAATTGTTTTGATATCCTTAATTGAAAATCAACTGACTAAATATGTAAGAATTTCTAGAATCTTAGTTCTGTTCCATTTATTTATATGTCTGTCCCTATCCAATACTTCATTGTTTTGATTACTGTAGCTTTCTTTACATCTTAAAATTGGGACGCTTGAGTCTTCCAACTCTATTCTTCTTTTTCAAGATAACTTAGGTATTTTGGGTCTCTAAAATGTTCATATGAAGTTTAGGATTAGCTTTTCAATTTCTGTTTAAAAAAAAAAGCCAGCTGGGAATTTGATAGGATTTGCATTGATTTTGAAGATCAATTTGCCACTCTAATGATATTAAGTTTTGATCTATGGACATGGGATATCTTTCCATTTATTATTCTTAAATTTTTTTGATGGTGTTTTATAGTTTTTAGAATACAAGTTTTGCATTTCTTTTGGATATTTTATTCCTGAATATTTTATTCCTTTGGATGCTGCTGTAAATGGAATTATTTTCTTAATTTCACTTTTGGATATTGTTAGTATACAGAAACATAGTTGATTTTTGTACATTAATTTTGTAACCTGCAGCCTTGCTGAACTCCTTTATTAGTCCTAATAATTTTTAGTATATTTTTTAGGATTGTGTATGTGTAAGATCTTGTCAACTACAAATAGTTTTAGTTCTTTCTTTCTAATCTGAATGTCTCTTATTTATTTTTCTTGCCTAACTGTGCTGGGTAAAAACTCCAATACACTGTTAAATAGAAGTTGCAGGAGCAGGCATTTTTGTCTTCCTGATCTCAGAGGGAAAGCATTCACTGTTTCACTAGTATGATGTTAGCGGTTGGTTTTTTTGTATATGTGCTTTATAAGACTGAAGAGATTTCCTTCTATTCCTAATTCATTGAAATTTTTTGAAGGTATTAAATTTTCTCAAATTCTTTTTCTGCATCTATTGAGATGACCAAGTTATTTTTGTTCTATTGATATGGTATATTAATTGATTTTCTGTTGTTAAAACAATCTTGCATTCCTGGGGTAAATCTCACCAGGTCATGATAAACGATTCTTATTACATATTGCTGGTTTCAGTTAGCTTCTATTTTGTTGAGGATTTTTGTGTCTATATTAATAAATTATTGATCTTTAGTTTTCTGTCATTGTGACGTCTTGTCTTTTTCTGGTATCAGGGTAATACTGACTTAATAGAGTAAGTTGGAAAGTGTTTCCTCTTCTGATTTTTAGAAGAATTAATGAAGAACAAGTATAAATCTTAACTGTTTGGTAAAATTCACCAATGAAGCCATCTATCCCTGTGCTTTTAATTCTGAGTAGTTATTTGATTACTAATCTTTTTAAAGGTCTATTTAGATTTTTTTACTTCTTTTTGAGTCAGTTTCAATAGTTTGTTACTTTCTAGGAATCTCTTCATTTAATATCAATTATCTAGTTTTTTGGCATATAATTGTTTATAGTATCCCCTTATAATCTTTTTTAATTTTTGTGGTTTGTCCAGTTTTATTTTACTAACTGGTTTTAATTATTTGAGTGTCCTCTCTTTGACTCTTAGTTGATCTAGCTAAATGTTTGTAAATTTTATTGATTTTTTGAAAGAATCAGTATTTGGTTTCATTGGTTCTTTTATTTTTCTATTCGTTGTTTATATCCACTCATCATTATCATCTTCTTTTTTTTGACTGTCTGGCTTTAGTTTGTACTACTTCTGTCATTTCTCATTGTGGAATGTTAGATTATTGAAGTGAGATCTTTTGTATAGATGCTTACAGCTATTAATTTCAATATAAGAACTGCTTTAGCTCTATCCCCTTTTATCCCTTATTATGCATGTTTTCATTTTCATCCATCTCAAATTATTTTTTAATTTTCCTTGTGACTTCTTTGACCTATTGTTTATATAGGGATATGTTGTTTAATTTCCACATATTTGTGAATTTCCCAAATTACTTTCTGTTACTGATTTTGAACTTCACTCCATTGTGGTCAGAGAACATAATTTATATGATTTCAATCCTTTATTTATTGAAACTTGTTTTATGGCCTATCCGATTTCAACTTCTGCATATAAATGGCTTGGCAATCATCACTGCCATCCTTACAACAACAAAATGTTGATCAGACTTAAAATTAACTTTTCCTGGACCTATTGGAGAACTGAGGTTACAGGGAAAATCTCTACCCCAAAATCTGGAAAGAAAAACAGATCTAGAGAGTTCCAGCTTGTACAGAAGCTGCTGGAGACATAAACTGGTAGGAACACTCAAATGGAAATTTTTTCAAATTGTTGGATACTGAATGTGGACTATCATGAAAGTAAGAATCTCATGGAGGCCAGAGTGTTAATGGAAACCCTATATTTTCAAGGGTTTTTACCTCTGAGAAGTATACTAGGTTCTCATAGTGAAGATCTGAGAATGATCTCCTCAGGGCTCTGGAAAGGGAAGGAGAAGAATAATCATTGTAAAATACACCCAGGGTATATTCTATAACAATGATTAATTTCCTGGGGAAAAGACTGCCAGAGCCTTATCCCAACTAAGGGAAGGGCAGTGTTCCAAGTTTACCTCTCTTGTGAAGATCATACCTCAGACACACAGGGCTATTAAAAGACTGGAATTTAATCACAGTATTATTTAACACTCTCCTCCCCCATACCTTATCACAGTACTAACCAGGCTCTGGGATAGTGGCAGATGTAGGCTCTCTCTGAGGAGTAATAGAGAAGTCTAAAGTCAAGAGTGGTGAAAAAACAAAACAAAACAAAGACAATAGAGATATTCGATGTCTCTGACATAAATAGCTACATAAAACATCAAATAGACCTAGAAAAATTAACATAAATGCTCATGCTAAAGGCCATTGACCTCAGTTTTTATTAACCTATACCAACATACCTGGCTTCTCAACAAAAAATTGCAGATAAAATGCAGTCTAAACAGATAAAGCAAGCATCATAACCAGACTAAGCTGTGACAGAGATTATGGAATTATTAGACAAGGATTTTAAAATAACTGTTTAATATGCTAAGAGCTCTAATGTAGACACTATAAAACACATCTAAAAGTAGATAACATGCATGTAAAATGGGTAATGTAAGCAAAGCTATGGAAATTCTAAGAAATAATTCTGAACAAGGGGCGCCCAGGTGGTTCAGTTGGTTAAGCACCCGACTCTTGATTTCAGCTCAGGTCACGATCTCAGGGTCATAGGATCAAGCCCTGCATCAGGCTCTTTTTAATAGACTGGACTCAAAGAAAGAAAAAAATCACTAAGTTTGAAGATAGATCAATAAAAATTTCCCAGATGGAAATGTAAAGAGAAAATAATGGGAGAAAAACATATTAGAATATTCAATAATTGTGTGACAATTTCAGAAGGTATAATATAAATGTTACTGAACTACCAGAAAGAACAGAATGAGCAGATAAAAGAACAATATTCAAAGTAATGATGGCTGAGTACTTTTCAGAATTAATAACAGAAACCAAATTGAAGACCAAGGAATCTCAGAAAACATGAAGCAAGATACATTTCTTTTTAAAGATTTTATTTATTTATTTGAGAGAGAGAGAGTGAGAGAGAGAGCACACGAGGGGGGAGGGTCAGAGGGAGAAGCAGACTCCCTGCTGAGCTGGGAGCCCAATGTGGGACTTGATCCTGGGACTCCAGGATCATGACCTGAGCCGAAGGCAGTTGCTTAACCAACTGAGCCACCCAGGCGCCCCAGGATAATTTTTTTTAATTATATTAATCACCATACATTATATCATTAGTTTTTGATGTAGGGTTCCATGATTCATTGTTTGCGTATAACACCAGTGCTCCATTCAATACATGCCCTCCTTAATACCCATCACCAGGCTGACCCATCCCCCCACCCCTCTCCTCTAGAACTCTCAGTTTGTATCTCAGAGTCCATAGTCTTTCGTGGTTTGTCTCCTGCTCCGATTCCCCCCCTCATTTTTCCCTTCCGGCTATCTTCTTCTTCTTCTTCTTTTTTCAACATATAATGTATTATTTGTTTCAGAGGTACAGGTCTGTGATTCAACAGTCTTACAGAATTCGCAGCACTCACCATAGCACATGCCCTCCCCAATGTCTATCACCCAAACACACCACCCCTCCCACCCCCCACCACTCCAGCCATCCTCAGCTTGTTTCCTAGTTTAAGAATTCCTCATATCAGTGAGGTCATATGATACACGTCTTTCTCTGATTGACTTATTTCGGTCAGCATAATACCCTCCAGTTCCATCCACATCGTTGCAAATGGCAAGATCTCATTCCTTTTTATATATATATACCACATCTTCTTCATTCATCTGTTGATGGACATCTTGGCTCTTTCCATAGTTTGGCTATTGTGGATATTGCTGCTATAAACATTGGGGTGCACGTACCCCTTCGGATCCCTACATTTGTATCTTTGGGGTAAATACCCAGCAGTTCAATTGCTGGATCGTATGGTAGCTCTATTTTCAACTTTTTGAGGAACCCCCATACTGTTTTCCAGAGTGGCTGCACCAGCTTGCATTCCCACCAACAGTGTAGGAGGGTTCCCCTTTCTCCGCATCCCCGCCAACATCTGTCGTTTCCTCACTTGTTAATTTTCGCCATTCTGACTGGTGTGAGGTGGTATCTCATTGAGGTTTTGATTTGGATTTCCCTGATGCCGAGTGATGTTGAGCACTTTTTCATGTGTCTGTTGGCCATTTGGATGTCTTCTTTGGAAAAATGTCTGTTCATGTCTTCTGCCCATTTCTTGATTGGATCATTTATTCTTTGGGTGTTGAGTTTAATAAGTTCTTTATATATTTTGGATACTAGCCATTTATCTGATATGTCATTTGCCAATATCTTCTCCCATTCTGTCAGTTGTCTTTTGGTTTTGTTGACTATTTCTTTTGCTGTGCAAAAGCTTCTTATCTTGATGAAGTCCCAGTAGTTCATTTTTGCCCTTGCTTCCCTTGCCTTTGGCGATGTTTCTGGGAAGAAGTTGCTGTGGCTGAGGTCAAAGAGGTTGCTGCCTGTGTTCTCCTTTAGGATATTGATGGACTCCTGTCTCACATTTAGGTCTTTCAACCATTTTGAGTCTATTTTTGTGTGTGGTGTAAGGAAATGGTCCAGTTTCATTCATCTGCATGTGGCTGTCCAATTTTCCCAACACCATTTGTTGAAGAGACTGTCTTTTTTCCAATGGACATTCTTTCCTGCTTTGTCGAAGATCAGTTGACCATAGAGTTGAGGGTCCATTTCTGGGCTCTCTATTCTGTTCCATTGATCTATGTTTCTGTTTTTGTACCAGTACCATACTGTCTTGGTGATGACAGCTTTGTAATAGAGCTTGAAGTCCGGAATTGTGATGCCACTGGCTTTGCTTTTCTTTTTCAACCTTTCTCTGGCTATTCGGGGTCTTTTCTGGTTCCATACAAATTTTAGGATTATTTGTTTCATTTCTTTGAAAAAAGTTGATGGTATTTTGATAGGGATTGCATTAAATGTGTAGATTGCTCTAGGTAGCACTGACATCTTCACGATATTTGTTTTTCCAATCCATGAGCATGGGATGTTTTTCCATTTCTTTATGTCTTCCTCCATTTCTTTCATGAGTATTTTATAGTTTTCTGAGCACAGATTCTTTGCCTCTTTGGTTAAATTTATTCCTAGGTATCTTATGGTTTCGGGTGCATTTGTAAATGGGATTGACTCCTTAATTTCTCTTTCTTCTGTCTTGTTGTTGGTTTATAGGAATGCCACTGATGTCTGTGCATTGATTTTATATCCTGTCACTTTACTGAATTCCTGTATGAGTTCAAGCAGTTTTGGGGTGGAGTCTTTTGGGTTTTTCACATAAAGTATCATATCATCTGCAAAGAGTGAGAATTTGGCTTCTTCTTTGCTGATTCGGATGCCTTTTATTTCTTTTTGTTGTCTGATTGCTGTGGCTAGGACTTCTAATACTATGTTGAAGAACAGGGGTGATAGTGGACATCCCTGCTATGTTCCTGACCTTAGGGGGAAAGCTCTTAGTTTTTCCCCATTGAGAATGATATTCGCTGTAAGTTTTTCATAGATGGCTTTTATGATATTGAGGTATGTACCCTCTATCCCTATACTCTGAAGAGTTTTAATCAAGAAAAATTGCTGTACTTTGTCAAATGCTTTTTCTGCATCTATTGAGAGGGTCATATGGTTCTTGTTCTTTCTTTTATTAATGTATTGTATCACATTGATTGATTTGCGGATGTTGAACCAACCTTGCAGCCCAGAAATAAATCCCACTTGGTTGAGGTGAATAATCCTTTTAATGTAATATTGGATCCTATTGGCTAGTATTTTGCTGAGAATTTTTGCACCCATCTTCATCAAGGATATTGGTCTGTAATTCTCCTTTTTGCTGGGGTCTTTTTCTGGTTTGGGGATCAAAGTAATGGTGTCCTCATAAAATGAGTTTGGAAGTTTTCCTTCCATTTCTATTTTTATTGGAACAGTTTCAGAAGAATAGGTATTAATTCTTCTTGAAATGTTTGGTAGAATTCCCCTGGGAAGCCATCTGACCCTGGGCTTTTGTTTGTTGGGAGATTTTTGATGACTGATTCAATTTCCCTAGTGGTTACAGGTCTGTTCAGGTTTTCTATTTCTTCCTGGTTCAGTTTTGGTAGTTGATACATCTCTAGGAATGCATCCATTTCTTCCAGATTATCTAATTTGCAGGCATATAGTTGCTCATAATATGTTCTTATAATTGTTTGTATTTCTTTGGTGTTGGTTGTGATCTCTCCTCTTTCATTCATGATTTTATTTATTTGAGTCATTTCTCTTTCTTTTTGATGTCTGGCCAGGGATTTATCAATCTTGTTAATTCTTTCAAAGAAACAGCTCCTAGTCTCATTGATTTGTTCTACTGTTCTTTTGGTTTCTATTTCATTGATTTCTGCTCTGATCTTTATTATTTCTCTTCTCCTGCTGGGTTTAGGCTTTATTTGCTGTTCTTTCTCCAGCTCCTTTAGGTGTAGGATTAGGTTGTGTATTTGAGACCTTTCTTGTTTCTTGAGAAAGGCTTGTATTTACTATATACTTTCCTCTTAGGACTGCCTTTGTTGCATCTCGGACATTTTGAACAGTTGTTTTTTCATTTTCATTTGTTTCCATGAACTTTTTAATACTTCTTTAATTTCCTGGTTGACCCATTTATTCTTTAGTAGGATGCTCTTTAGCCTCCATGTATTTGTGTTCTTTCCAACTTTCCTCTTGTGATTGAGTTTAGCTTCAAAGCATTGTGGTCTGAAAATATGCAGGGAATGATCCCAGTCTTCTGGTACTGGTTGTGACCTGATTTGTGACCTAGGATATGATCTATTCTGGAGAACGTTCCATGGGCACTAGAAAAGAATGTGTATTCCGTTGCTTTGGGATGGAATGTTCTGAATATATCTGTGAAGTCGATTTGGTCCAGTGTGTCATTTAAAGTCCTTATTTCCTTGTTGATCTTTTGCTTAGAGGATCTGTCCATTTCAGTGAGGGGGGTGTTAATGTCCCCCACTATCATTGTATTGTTGTTGATGTGCTTCTTTGCTTTTGTTATTAATTGGCTTCTATAATTGGCTGCTCCCATGTTAGGGGCATAGATATTTACAATTGTTAGATCTTCTTGTTGGATAGACCCTTTAAGTAGGATATAGTGTCCTTCCTCATCTCTTATTATAGTGTTTGGTTTAAAATCTAATTTGTCTGATATAAGGATTGTCACCCCAGCTTTCTTTTGTTATCCATTAGCATGGTCAATGGTTTTCCACTCCCTCACTTTCAATCTGGGGGTGTCTTTGGGTCTAAAATGAGTCTCTTGCAGACAGCATATCGATGGGTCTTGTGTTTTTTATCCAATCTGATAGCCTGTGTCTTTCGATTGGGGCATTTAGCCCATTTACATTCAGGGTAGCTTTTGAAAGATATGAATTTAGTGCCATTATATTGCCTGTAAGGTGACTGTTACTGTATATTGTCTCTGTTCCTTTCTGGTCTATGTTACTTTTAGGTTCTGTCTTTGCTTAGAGGACCCTTTTCAATATTTCTTGTAGGGCTGGTTTTGTGTTTGCAAATTCCTTTAGTTTTTGTTTGTCCTGGAAGCTTTTTATCTCTCCTTCAATTTTCAATGACAGCCTAGCTGGATATAGTATTCTTGGGTGCATATTTTTCTCGTTTAGTGCTCTGAAGATATCATGCTAGTCCTTTCTGGCCTGCCAGGTCTCTGTGGATAGGTCTGTTGCCAATCTAATGTTTCTACCATTGTAGGTTACATATCTCTTCTCCCGAGCTGCTTTCAGGATTTTCTCTTTGTCTCTGAGACTCGTAAGTTTTACTATTAGATGTCAGGGTGTTGACCTATGTTTATTGATTTTGAGGGGGGTTGTCTGTGCCTCCTGGATTTTGATGCCTGTTTCCTTCCCCAAATTAGGGAAGTTCTCTGTTATAATTTGCTCCAATATACCTTCTGCCCCTCTCTCTCTTTCTTCTTTTTCTGGGATCCCAGTTATTCTAATATTGTTTCATCTTATGGTATTGCTTATCTCTCGGATTCTGCCCTTGTGATCCAGTAGTTGTTTATCTCTTTTTCTCTCTTTATTTTCCATCATTTCGTCTTCTAGATCACCAATTCTCTCTTCTGCCTCATTTATCCTAGCATTTAGAGTCTCCATTTTTTATTACATCTCATTAATAGCCTTTTTGATTTTGACTTGGTTAGATTTTAGTTCTTTTATTTTTCCAGAAAGGGTTTCTCTAATAACTTCCATGCTTTTTTCAAGCCCAGCTAGTATCTTTATAATCGTCATTCTGAACTCTAGTTCCGACATCTTACTAATGTCCGTATTGATTAGGTCCCTGGAGGTCGGTACTGCCTCTTGTTCTTTTTTTGAGGTGATTTTTTTCTGTCTTGTCATTTTGTCCAGAAGGAAATAGATGAATGAGAGAACAAAATGCTAACAGGGTAATAACAACCCCAGAAAAATATGCAGTAAACAAATCAGAAGAGATCTGAAACCAAGGGAAAAGAAAGGGAGAGAAAGAAAAAAGAAAAAAAAAAAGATTAAAAAAATAAAAAACCAGAATATGATCAAATATGATCAGGCTGGTGCATAGATCAGTGCCACATACTAGATTTTGGGTGTATTTTGGTCTGTTAGAAGAAAGTGCCTCCCAAAATTTAAAAAAAATAAAAACTTATGTATGTACAAAAATAGGGTAAATACA
The DNA here is from genome assembly GCF_037043125.1 of Eumetopias jubatus. Lineage (NCBI taxonomy): Eukaryota > Metazoa > Chordata > Mammalia > Carnivora > Otariidae > Eumetopias > Eumetopias jubatus. The sequence goes on from NW_028274807.1 coordinate 65,458,799, forward strand.
ATGAAAGGATGGAATATGACTGTAGAGATGAAAATTATAAAAGGAATTGATAAGATAAGAATTTGGTTGAAAAAACAAAGAGGATTTAAGAAAAAAATAAAGGGAGAGAATGTGATCAGGGAGGAGACTAGAACAAAGCTATACACTAGAGATTTAGGGTATATTTTGGTCTGTTAGAAGAAATTGTAAAGAGAAACCAAGTTATATATATACCAAAATTAAGGTTAACTACTATGAAGGGATGGAATATGTCTCTAAAAATGAAAAATAAAAAAGATTTTAAAAAATGGGTTGATAAGTTGTTGGTTTAAAAAGGGAAAAAGAAAAATTCAAAAAGAAAAAGAAAGTTAAAAAAAATTACCTTTGAAAGATTAAAGAATAATGGGAAAAAAAGCTATGAATTCTATGTGCAGTATTCCCCTAGCACTGGAGTTCTGCCATTCTCATTGATGGGTAAACTTGGTCTTGGCTGGCTGTTCTTGCTGATTTTCTGGGAGAGAGGCCTGTTGTCATGGTTCTTAAATGTCTTTGCTGGTGGCCCAGTTGTTCCACCCTTGCCAGTCTGGGCTAAGTAATCTGCTTGGGTTTGCTCTCTGGAGCTCTCATTCCCTTCAAGCTTTTCGTACAGCTTTGGAGGATGAGAGTGAAAATGGCAGCCTCCCAATCTCTGCCCTGGAGGAGCCGAGAACCTGGGGCCCCACTTCTCAGTGATCCCCCAGAGAAAAGCAGTCAATCACTCCCATCTCCCCGGTCTCTGGCCGCACTGTGCTCACCTGGCCTGTGACTGAACATTTCTATCTCTGGCACCCGACCCTGTGTGGAGTCTCCAAACCCAGCAGATCCCTGCAGTGTGCTCCCGCACCTCTCCTCCCGGGGGAGGATGGGGAGTCTCCCCAGATCTGCCGCTTGTTGGCTCCCTGCTGGATGAGCAGTGGCCTAACTGTGCCACAGATCATGGTTTATGGCAACCCCGAGCTGAGAGCCCACTCCTCGGAACCGTGTCTGCAGCTGGCTTCCCCGCTCTGATACCTGGGAGCTCTGCCACACTCAGGCACTCCCGGTCTTTCTGTGACCCCAAGGATCCTGAGACCACACTGTCCCAGTGAGGGTTCCACCCCCCGCTTAGCCACTGGAGCTATGTCCCTCAGCAGAGCTGACTTCTAAAAGTTCCGATTTTGTGCTCTGCTGCTCTATCACTTGCCAGTAGTGGCTGATGGAGGCCCCATCCCCCGCCATCTATCTCCCCAAATATCGCCTCAGATTCACTTCTCCACAAGTCCTACCTTCCAGAAAGTGGTCACTTTTCTGTTCAGAGAGTCATTGCTATTCTTTTCTTTGATCTCCTGTTGAGTTTGTAGGTGTTCAGAATGGTTTGATCCCTCTCTAGCTGAATTCCTGGGACCAGATGAAATTTAGGTCTCCTACTGTTCTGCCACCTTGCTAAGATAAATTTTTTAATAAAGAAAATTTCAGTTGGCATATCACTGTAGATAAGCAAATGCAAAGAGAAGTGTTGACGGAAGCTATAGGAAGGAAACCACCTTACCATAGAGGAACAAGGTTAAGAATTACTGTGAACTTTTATTTAGAAACCATGGAAGAAAAAAGAGTAGCGTAAAATATTTAACTGTTGGAAGAAAAACTCAACATTTAGGAAATTGTCTTTCAGAGTAAAGGAGAAACCCTGATGCTTCTGCACACGCAAAATTTTTGGAACTAATAAATGAACCCAGGAAAGCTACAGGATACAAAATCAATGAACAAAAATTATTTTTTCTATACATTAACAATAAACAATCTGAAAAGGAAATTAAAAAAACAGCTTCAATTACAATACCATAAAAAAGACCAAAATATTTAGGAATAAATTTAATCAAGGAAGCAAAAGAATTGTACACTGAAAACTATAAATTGTTTCTAGAAGAAAGTTAAGGCATGAAGAAATGGAAAGATAGCCTGTGTTCATGGGTTAGATGGCTAAATGTTGTTAAGATGTCAATACTAACCAAAGTGATCTACACATTCAGTGAAGTCAAACTCAATGTATTTTTTGCAGAAATGGAAAAATTCATCTTAAATTTCATATGGATTTGCAAAAGGGACCTCAAATTGCCAAAATAATCTTGTAAGAGTGACTCCTGTCTGGCTCAGTTTGTAGAGCATGTGACTCTTGATTTTGGATTTGTGAATTAAGGTCCACAGGTGGGCATAGAGCTTACTTAAAAGAGAACAACAGAGTTAGAAGTCTCAGACTTCTTGATTTTAGTATTTATTACAAAGCCATGGTAACTAAACCAATATGGTACTAGCACAGAGACAGATATATAGACCTATGGAATAGAATGGGAAGCCCATTGGAAAACCCTTGTATATATGGTGAAATGATTTTTTTTTAAAGTTTTATTTAAATTCCAGCTAGCACTGGCTCCCCAGTGTGATAGTCTCTTCCTCTCCTTTCTCTATGCCTGATGCGCTATCCCTCTTGTGGACAGCCCATGATCCATTTAGCTTCCCACCACATCTCTCTTCCTAAGCTCTTCGATGTGGCCTACTCTCTACATTTAGTTGTAGAGTTTGTTCTGCCAGTCTTATTTTCTGTATTTATACTGATGTTAGTGTTATCTTATTCGTGGGATGAGATGAGCTTAGAGTCTTCCTACTTTGCCATCTTTCCATCTTCTCTTATCTCTATTCTTAATAGCTATTCTAACAAGTGTGAGGTAATAGCTCATTGTGGTTTCAGATTTGCATTTCTCTGGTGATTATTGATATTGAGACTCTTCTTATATACATATTGGCCATTTGTATGTCTTTGTGAAAATGTATTGAGGCCCTTTGTCCAATTTTTAAAAAATTTTGCTTTTGATTTTTATGAATTCTTTATACATTTTGGATATTAACCTCTTATCTGATATATGGTTTGCTGATATTTTCTCCCATTGTACAGGTCATTTCTTCATTCTGTCAATTATCTTTTGCTATATAGAAGCTTTTTAGTTTGATGTAGTTCTGCTTGTTTATTTTTGCTTTTGTTGATTGTGCTTTTTGGTGTCATGTGTAAAAACTCACTGCCAAAATCAATGTAAAGGAGATTTTTGCCTCTGTTTTCTTGTAGTTTTGTGGTTTTAGGTCTTACATTTACATTTTTAATCCATTTCATGTTAATTTTTGTGAATGATGTGAATGAGGTTCAATTCCATCTTTTTTTTTTGTATGCGAATATCCATCTATGTATATAGAAAACACCCAACAGCATTTATTGAAGAGACTGTCCTTTCCCTATTGTGTATTCCAGGCTCCCTTGTCAAATATCAGTTGACTGTATATGGGTGGGTTTATTTCTGTGCTCTTGATTCTGTCTTATTGGTATGTGTCTGTTTTTATGCTAGACTCATACTGTTTTGGTTACTATAGCTTTCTAATACAGTTTGAAATCAGAAAGTGTGATGCTTCCAGCTTTATTCTTCTTTCTCAGAAGTACTTTGGCTATTTGGGATCTTTCCTCATTCCATAAAAATTTTAGGATTTTTTTTCTATTTCTGTAAATACTGGAATTTTGATAATCTATACATAGCTGTGAATAGTATGGACATTTTAACAATATTAACTCAGAGTCATGAACACAAGGTATTTTTCTATTTGTGTCTTCTTCAGTTTCTTTTATTATTATCTTATAGTTTTTATTTTTTATTTATTTTTATTTTATTTATTTATTGGAGAGAGAGCACAAAAGGGGGTACAGTCAGAGGGAGAAGCAGACTCCCTGCTGAGCAGGGAGCCCAATATGGGACTCGATCCTGGGACTCCAGGATCATGACCTGAGCTGAAGGCAGTTGCTTAACCAACTGAGCCACCCAGGTCCCCTTATAGTTTTTATTTTATAGATCCTCACCTTCTTGGTTAAATTTATTCCTACGTATTTTATTGTTTTTTGTTTTTGTTTTTTGCTGATGTAAATGGGATTGTTTTCTTTATTTCTTTCTGATATTTTGTTCTTTGTGTATAGAAATGCAACTGATTTTTGTATGTTGGTTTTGTATCCTGCAACTTTACTAAATTAACTTATTATTTCTAGTGTTTTTTGGTATTATTTTTAGGATTTTCTATGTATAATATTATGTCATCTGCAAAAAGAGACAATATTGCTTCTTCCTTTATGACTTAGATGCTTTTTATTTCTTTTTCTTGTCTTATTGTTCTTCCTAGGACTTCTGGTACTGTGTTGAATGGGTGTGATAAGAGTGGGCACTGTTGTCTTCTTGATTTTAGAGGAAAAGCTTTCAACTTTTTATAACAAGTATGATGTTAGCTGTGTGTTTGTGATATATGGCCTTTATTATATTTAGGTATGTTCTTTCTATACCCAATCTATTGAGAGTTTTTTCATGAAACAGTGTTGGATTTTGTCAAAATTTTTTTCTGCATCTTCTGGAGAATCATGATTTTTCTCTTCCATTTTGTTAATGTAGTGTATCACATTTATTGATTTATGTATGTTGGACCATCCTTGCATCTCAAGGATTAATCCTACTTAGTCTTGGTGTCTGATTCATTTTGTGTGCTGTTGAATTTGGTTTGCTAATATTTTGGAGAGAATTTTTGCATCTATGTTCATCAGGGGTATTGGCTGTAGTTTACTTTTCCTATATTATCCTTATCTGGATTTGGTATCAGAGTAAAGTTGACCTTGGAAACTGAGTTTAAGGGTGTTTTCTCCTCTTCATTCCTTTAGAAGACTTTGAGAAAGATTGGCATTAATTCTTTAAATGTTCTCTGGAACCATCTGGTCTTAGGCTTTCCTTTATTGGGAGGTTTTGATTTTTTTTTAAAGATTTATTTATTTGTATTATTATTTTTAAAGATTTATTTATGTATTTGAGAGAGAGAGAGAGAGAGAAAGAGAAAGCAAGCACAAGCAGGAGGGGCAGAGGAAGAGGAAGAGAGAATCTCAAGCAGACTCCATGCTGAGCATGGACCCCGACACCTGGCTTAATCTCACGACCCTCAGATCATGACTTGAGCGAAAACTAAGAGTCATATGCTTATCTGACTGTACCACCAGGTGCCCCTATTTATTTATTTTTGAGAGAGAGAGAGAGAGAGAGCACAAGTGTGAGCAGGGGGAATGGCAGAGAGAGATGGAGAGTGAATCTCAAGCAGATTCTGCACTGAACGCAGAGCCTGACCTGGGGCTTGATCTTGTGACCCTGAGATCGTGACCTGTGCCAAAACCAAGAGTCAGACACTCAACCAACTGAACCACCTAGTTGCCCCAAGGGAGGTTTTGTTTGTTGCTTCAATCCCTTTCGTCACTGTTAGTCCGTTTAGATTTTCTGTTTCTTCATAATTCATTCTTTCTAGGAATTTATCCATTGCTTTTCAGTTGTCCAATTTGTTTACATATAATTGTTCATAGTAGCTTCTATGATTTTTTGTAATTCTGTGGGATAATGTGTAATGTCTTCTCTTTCATTTATAAATTTATTTGAGTCTTCTCTTTTTTTCTTGATTACTTCAGCTAAAGGTTTGTTGATTTTGTTTATCCCTCCAAAAAAATGGCTCTTAGTTTCATTGATTTTTTTCCTATTGTTTCTTTAGTCTCTATTTTAGTTTTTTCCACTCTGATCTTTTCCTTTCTTCTGCTAACTTGGGCTGAGTTTGTTCTTTTTCTAGTTCCTTTTAGTGTAAAATTATTATTTGAGATCTTTCTCTTATTTTTGGCATTTGTTGCTATAAATTTTCTTGTAGAACTGCTTTCCTGTATTCCATAAGTTTTGGTATGTCTTGTTTTCATTTCCGTTTGTCTCAAGATATTATATGATTTCCCTTTTGGTTTCTTCTTTGATCCATTAGTTGTTCAGAATTGTGTTGTTTACTTTTCACATATTTGTGAATTTTCCAGTTTTCCTCCTGATTTTTAGTGTAATAGCACTGTGGTCAGAAAAGATATTAGAAATAGTTTCAATCTTCTTGCTTTGTGTTCCAACATATGATCTATATTGGAGAATGTTTTGTGTGCACTTGAGAAGAATGTTAATTCTGGTTTCTTGAATGGAATGTTCTTTATATGTCTGTTACTTTATATGTCTGTTAGGCCCATTTAGTCTCTGGTGTTATTTAGCTTCGCTGTTTTCTTATTAATTCTGTCTAGATGATTTCTCTAATGTTGAAAGTGGGTATTTAAGTGTCTTACTAGTATTGTATTGCCTTCTATTTCTCCCTCCAGTTCTAATATTTGCTTTAAATATATAGGTGCTCCAGTGTTGGTACATATGTATTTATAATTGTTATATCCTCTTGATGAATTGACCCCTTTATCACTATGTCAACTTTTTCCTCTTGCCACTGATTTTGAGAAAAGTCTGTTTTATCTGACATCAGTATAGTGCATAGAATATCTTTTCCCACCCCTTCCATTTCTGCCTATGTGTATCCATAAAGCTAAAGAGAGTGTCTGGTATAGACCACATATCTGGATCTTGTATTTTATCCATTTAGCCACTTTTGTGTCTTTTGATTAAAGAATTAGTTTACTTACATTTAAATTAATTATTGGTTGGTAAGTACTTACTATTGCCATTTTTAAATTGTTTTCTGAATTTTTTAGTTCCTTTGTTCTTTTCTTCATCTCTTAATTTGTGTTATTTTTTGTATATATTTTTATGTGCTTTAATTCTTTTCTCTAATTTTTATGTAAATACTATAGATTTTCTTTTCTTTTTAGTTACCATGAGACTTATGTAAAACATCTTAGAGATATAAGTCTATTTTAAGCTGATAACAACTCACTTTCAATCACATACAATACTCTACACTTTTACTTCTCCTCCCCCCAAATTTTATGCTATTGTCACATTTTACATCTTTATATATTGTACATCCATTAACAAATTATTATACCTACAATTTTTTAAATATTATCGTCAGTTTTTATAATAGAGATAAAAGTAATTTATATACCACCATTACAGTACTGAGGTATTCCAAATTTAACTATTTACTCTTATGAATGAGTTTTATGCTTTTATGTTTTCATGTTGTTACATAGTGTCCTTTCATTTCAGCTTGAGCTCCCTTTAACATTTTTTGTAACAGCAGGTTTCGTGGTAATGAACTACCTTAGCTATTCTTTGTCCAGGAATGTGTTTATCTTTCCTTCATTTCTGAAAGACAGTTTTGCTGGGTATGGCATTCTTGGTTGGCAGTTTTTTTTTTCTTTCATTACTCTGAAAGATATCATTCCACTAACTCCTGGCCTGCTAGATTTCTTCAGAGAAATCGACTGATAGTCTTATGTGGGTTTTTTGTATTGACAAATTGCTTTTCACTTGTTGCTTTCAAAATTATCTCCTTGTCTTTGACTTTAAGCATTTTGGTTATAATATTTCTCAGCGTAATCTTTGGGTTGATCTTGCTTGGGTTCCTTTGAGCTTCCTGTACCTGGATGTCTATATCTTTTCCAAGATTTGGGAAGTTTTCAGCTGTTTTTTTCTTTAAATGATCTTTCTGCTTCTTTCTCCTCTTCTTTTTCTTCTAGGACTCTCATGATGCATGTGCCCATTTGCTTGTTGGTATCCCATAATTTACTTAGGCTTTCTTCACTCTTCCTTCTTCTTGTTCCTCTAAGTGGCTAATTTCAGATGATTTATCTTTGTGTTTTCTAATTCTTTTGTGTGATCAGGGCTGTTATTGAAGCTCTGTTTTGAATTCTTCATTTCTGGCATTGTATTCTTGAACTCCAGGATTTCTGTTTGGTTCTTTTCTATAGTTTCTGTTTCTTTATTAAGTGCATTTTGTTCATGAATTATTTTCCTGTTTTTGTTTAGCTATCTGTGTTCTTTTGCATTTAAATCAATTTTTTAAAGATGATTATTTTGATTGATGGGCAAATCATAGATCTCCATTTCTTTGGGGTCCGTTACTGGAGTGCTATCAGTGTTTGTTGGTGATGATACGTTTGATTCTTCATGATCCGTGTTGCCTTGCATTGACATCTCTGCATTTGTAGGGGCAAACACTTCTTTCAGTCTTTATAGACTCTAAGATAAAGACCTTTTTTTTTGTCCCATTCCCTGGGCTGATAGTATTATCTCCAGACTTGCAGTTGTGCTGTGTTGGAGCCAGTTACAAGGCTGTCACTGGATCTGCAGTGGAGTCTGTGGTTGGGCTTGTTACCAGGGCTTAGGCCAGTGTGGATCACTTCTGGTCCCTAGGTGCATGCAACTGTTGCCTCTAGTACCTTGTCAGTAGGGTGGTACTGGACAAGGGTCCACATGTGGGTCCTATTATCAGGTAAACAGTCAGTGGGCCTATGATCAGGTAAATGGTAGATGTGGCTCCCATCAGATCCCTGGGAGAACTGCTGCCTCATTACTGGGTGGCTCCCTGGGTGGGCAGGATTGATCCTGAACTGTGGCTGAGAGGTGCTGGAACTGAGCCTCAGGGCTGTTTCATATTCCACAGCCAAGATTAAGGTTTGCAGACCTGGCTCTGGGGGCACAGATGGGATGTCTCCCTCCAAGTCACTGGATAGGTTGGATTGGTCCCTGACCATGGCCAGAGGGGCTCAAGCCAAGTATAGGGCCCTTTCAGGAAATTTTGGGGTACAGTTGTGTCTTTTACCAGGTCCCTGTGCCTGTAAGGACTGCTCATGGATTGAGGCTGGGAGGGGCTGTTACCCAGTATAAGGATCACTGGGAGTACAAACAGGAGTGTCTCCTGCTAGGTCTCTGTGGCAGCACGACTATTCATAGATTGCTGTTGGAGGAGCTGGAGCTGAGTATAAGGCCCTTTCAGAGTCATCAGGGTTGTATCCAGGAACGTTTCCCCCTGGAACCCTGGACCCTCAGGACTGTTGCCTGACTATGACTGGGAGGAGGCTGGGCTTATGTATTGGCCCTTTCAGGATCCCTGTGAGCACAGATGGGAGTGTCTGCAGCCTGGTTCTCATGCCAGCATTCTTACCTGTGGACTGTGACTGGAAGGGTGGGGAGGAGAGGATGAGACCCTTTCCAGATCTTCAGATACCCAGATGGGAATGTCTTCTGCTGGGACCCTGGACCCTCAGGACTGCTGGCAGACTGACTGACTGTTGCTGTGAGGAAGATGGAGCACATATAGGGCCCCTTCAGGATCTCTAGGGGCACAGACAAGAGTGTCCCCAACAGGGTCCCTGTACCAGCAAGATTGTTCCTAGACTGTGGCTGGGATGGGCTGGAGCCCAGTTACAAGTCCATTTCAGATCTTTGATCTGCCTGAATTTGGTGGGCTTACCTCCAGGGGCTCCTGCACTGCAGCCAAGAAGAGCTTGAGCTGGTTCAAATACCACTTCTGGATCCACAGTTGAAATGAGGTTTGTATGACTATCACTTGATGTGCAGATCTCTTGGCATATAGTACATGCTGGTGACAGACCCCAAGCTGAATAGGCTATCTATAGCTGAGTTTTCAGGGGCACAGAGGTATTTCTGTTTCTGTAGCTGAGACTACAGTCAGTAAATCAGCTGCGTGGTGTAAGCCTGCCTTCTCAGTACAACTCTCTTCATTCTTGGACTGCACTGTAGTTTCACAGTCTCCTATCTAGATCTGGAAGCTCCCAGGAAGGCACTTTTGTTTGTGCATGGATGGCAAATTATCATTGTCAAGGAGGTGATATGTGCAAGAGATGTCCTATTTGGCCATTTTGCTGATGTCCTATGCCATATAATGTAATTTGTATTAACTAAGATTTTTTGACTCTTTATTTGCAAAATAAGGATAACTAAAAAGCAAAACATTAGATGCTAAGTAAGTTAGTTTTTACTTTACTCATTAATATTAGTACTAATTAAAATGTTAGAATCCTTGACTTTTAATATATTAGACTTGGGAGACCTGGCGTTGATTGTTATTGCCAACATGAGAGTGGTGCAGCTGTCCTGCAGCTCCAATTCTTGATCAATGAGGTAAGGATTTTCTTGACTATTTATCACAGAGACGTACATATACACACTACATTAGTTGATGTGATCTTTTTTATATTATGATATATAAAATATATTTGTACTTAAGTATGTTATTTTTTATATATTCTAAATGTTTAAAGATATATATGTGTGCAATATTATTCATGGTCACATTTCTTATAAAAGACTACTTCAGTATTTGTCAATTTATTATATTTTAAAGGAGAAAGGTTGCATATATCAGAAGATTCTGTTATTATTATGCAGCATAATTTGCAGATTATCTACATGTTTTTAAAAAAATTACTAAAACTCTAATTGCTCCATCAACAACTAAACTTTTCTTCAGCATACTAATTTAAATTTTATAATCAGCATTAACTTCATGTTTTGCCCTTATCTTTCAGGAAATAACTTTTTCAGTTATTTTCCTATGGGTTCTGCTATCTATCTATCTATCTACCTATCAAATATCTATCTATACAGATATATTTATTGGTACATATATGCATTTGTATTTATTTATGTATCCATAGCTATTATGACAATTGATTCCCTACCCTATCCCTATTCTATAGACCTAGGGTGATGAGGAACTTCCTAAAGACAGAGTATGTATTTAAAAAGCTCAGAAAACTTACAGATCTTCCATCAGTTAAAGGCTTCTTAAGGCCTTCTGGACTCATTTTTTACTCACATTTTAAGTGGATCATTGTGTCTTTTAGAGGTGTTTTCAGTTAACCTAGCTGTCAATGCAAAAATTCCTTAAAAATTTGTGCCATACCAAATCCAGGCACTTAGCAGACTGAACTCAATGCCTTGAGAAAAAAAAAAATGAAGTACTGCTGGTTGTTTTCTTATGGTGTGAATGATCTTTTATTCCATATCTCCGTATATTTTCATATATGTTTTTTCCTAAGAATTTTATAATCATAAACATGGATAAAATGGTTCATAGATTTTTGTCTCAGAGACACTTTAAGGCATGAAAAATTTGTGATGTTGGCAGATGTCCACTTTTTACTTATCTTGGTTCAAACTCTTTCTCAGAAGTCAGTGAGATTCTCCTTATTGACAAACCTAGCATATTTTACCTTGTAGGTATACTTGCTATGGGGTACCACAATGAGAGAGGGAGATGAGAAAGAAAATGGAAATTTTAAAAAAATATTTTATTGTAATACTTGTCATTACTATTTAGAATGCCAACCTTTTTGAAGTCTCTGTGTCACTCTAGTGGAGACATCTCAGCTTTTTGCCTTCTGCATGGTAGTGTACTAGCAGGCATAACTTGTTTCCAGGTAATTTTCTCTGGTTTCCATCCTCTGAGAATTATCTTCAAGTCCCTAAGTTTGCCTCTATGCTGAATAAGTAAAAAGACAAGCCTTCAACATCCTTCAGTTGTTTACATTGTCTAGCCTGAAGTAGTCACCCTGATCCATCTCACACTCAGTTTCTTTTTTTTTTAATTTAATTTAATTTTGTTAGTCAGCACAGTACATCCTTAGTTTTTGATGTAGTGTTCCAGGATTCATTGTTTGCGTATAACACCCAGTGCTCCATGCAATACATGCCCTCCTTAATACCCATCACTGGGCTAACCCATCCCTCCACCCCCCTCCCCTCTAGAACCCTCAGTTTGTTACTCAGAGTCCATAGTCTCTTATGGTTCATCTCTCCCTCCAATCCCTCCCCCCTTCATTTTTCCCTTCCTTCTCCTAATGTCCTCCATGCCATTCCTTATGTTCCACAAATAAGTGAAACCATATGACAATTGACTTTCTCTGCTTGACTTATTTCACTTAGCATAATCTCCTCCAGTCCCATCCATGTTGATGTAAAAGTTGGGTATTAATCCTTTCCGACGGCTGAGTAATATTCCATTGTTTATATGGAGCACTTCTTCTTTATCCATTCATCTGTTGAAGGGCATCTCGGCCCTTTCCACAGTTTGGCTATTGCAGACATTGCTTCTATGAACATTGGAGGCGCATATGGCCTTCTTTTCATTACATCTATGTCTTCGGGTTAAATATCCAGTAGTGCAATTGCTGGGTCATAGGGTAGCTCTATTTTTAATTTTTTTAGGCACCTCCACACTGTTTCCCAAAGTGGCTGTGCCAACTTGCATTCCCACCACAGTGTAAGAGGGTTCCCCTTTCTCCACAACCTCTCCAACATTTATTATTTCTTGTCTTGTCTTGTCAGTTTTTGCCATTCTAACTGGCATTAAGGTGGTATCTCAATGTGGTTTTGATTTGAATTTCCTTGATGTCTAATGATGATGAACATTTTTTCATGTGTCTGTTAGCCATTTGTATCTCTTCTTTTGAGAAGTGTCTGTTCATGTCTTCTGCCCATTTTTTTGACTTGATTATTGTTTTTTGGGTTTGAGAAGTTCTTTATAGATCTTAGATAACAGTCCTTTGTCTGTAGTGTCATTTGCAAACATCTTCTCCCATTCTGTGGGTTGCCTCTTTTGTTGATGGTTTCCTTTGCTGTGCAGAAACTTTTTATCTTGATGAAATCCCAAAAGTTCACTTTTGCTTTTGTTTCACTTGCCTTTGGAGATATGTCTTGAAAGAAGTTGCTGTGGCCAATGTCAAAGAGATTACTGCCTATTTTCGTCTCTAGGATTTTGATGGATTCCTGTCTCGCATTGAGGTCTTTCACCGATTTTGAGTTTATCTTTGTGTATGGTGTTAGAGAATGGTCGTTTCATTCTTCTGTATATAGCTGCCCAATTTTCCCAGCACCATTTATTGAAGAGACTGTCTTTTTTCCATTGCATATTTTTTCCTGCTTTGTCGAAGATTATTTGACCATAGAATTGAGGGTCCATATCTGGGCTCTCTATTCTGTTCCATTGGTCTATATGTCTGTTTTTGTGCCAGTACCATTCTCTCTTGGTGATCACAGCTTTGTAATATAGCTTGAAATCAGGCAACGTGATGCCCCCAGCTGTGTTTTTCTTTTTCAACATTTCCTTGGCGATTCAGGGTCTTTTCTGATTCGAAACAAATTTTAGGATTGTTGTTCCAGCACTTTGAAAAATGTCATTGGAATTTTGACTGGGATGGCATTGAAGGTATAGATTGCTCTGGGTTGCATAGACATTTTAACAATGTTTATTCTTCCGATCCATGAGCATGGAATGTTTTTCCATCTTTTTATGTCTTCAGTTTGTTTCATAAGTGTTCTGTAGTTCCTAGAGTATAGATCCTTTACCTCTTTGGTTAGGTTTATTCTGAAGTATCTTATGGTTTTTGGTGCTATTGTAAATGGAATCGATTCTTTAATTTCTCTTTCTACAGTTACATTGTTAGTATATAAGAAAGCAACTGCTTTCTGTACATTGATTTTGTATCCTGCCACATTACTGAATTGCTGTATGAGTTCTAGTAATTTCGGGGTAGAGTCTTTTGGATTTTCCACATAAAATATCATGTCTTCTGCAAAGAGACAGAGTTTAGCTTCTTCTTTGCCAGTTTGTATACCTTATTTTCTTTTTGTTGTCTGATTGCTGCTGCTAGGACTTCTAGTACTATGTTGAACAATAGTGGTGATAGTGGGTATCCTTGTCGTGTCCCTGATCTTAAGGGAGAGGCTCTCAGCTTTTCCCCATTGAGGATGATATTCGCTGTGGGTTTTTCGTAGATGGATTTTATGAACTTGAGGAATGTTCCCTCTATCCCTATACTCTGAAGAGTTTTAATCAGGAAAGAATGCTGTATTTTGTCAAATGCTTTTTCTGCATCAATTGAGAGGACCATATGGTTCTTCTCTCTCCTCTTATTAATGTGTTCTATCACATTGATTGATTTGCAAATGTTGAACCACCCTTGCTTCCCAGAGATAAATCCCACTTGGTTGTGATTCATGATCTTTCTGAGGTATTGTTGGATCCTATTAGCTAGGATTTTGTTGGGAATTTTGGAATCCATATTCATCAGGGATATTGGTCTGAAATTCTTTTTGATGGGGTCTTTGCCTGGTTTGGGTTTAAGGTAATGCTGGCCTCATAGAATGAGTCTGGAAGCTTTCCTTCTGTTTCTATTTTTTGAAACAGCTTCAGGAGAATAGGTATTATTTCTTCTTTGAATGTTTGGTAGAATTCCCCAGGGAATCCATCAGACCCTGGACTCTTGTTTTTTGGGAGGTTTTTGATCACTGCTTCAATCTTGTTACTGGTTATTGGCCTACTCAGGTTGTCAGTTTCTTCCTGTTTCAGTCTTGGGAGTTTATAGGTTTCCAGGAAGGCATCCATTCCTTCCAGGTTGCCTAGTTTATGGGCATATACTTGTTGATAATAATTTCTAATAATTGTTTCTATTTCCTTGGTGTTAGTCGTGATCTCTCCCCTTTCATTCATAATTTTATTAATTTGAGTCCTTTCTCTTTTCTTTGGATAAGTCTGGCCAGTGGTTTATCGATCTTATTAATTCTTTCAAAGAACCAGCTTCTAGTTTCATTGATCTGATCTACTGTGTTTCTGGTTTCTAATTCATTGATCTCTGCTCTAATTTTAATTATTTCTCTTCTAATATGTGGCTTAGGCATCGTTTCTTGCTTTTTCTCTAGTTCTTTAAGGTGTAAAGTTAGTTGGTGAATTTGGGATTTTTCTTTTTTTGAGTGAGGCTTGGATGGCTATATATTTCCCACTTAGGACTGCCTTTGCATTTGAACCGATGTGTTTTCATTCTCATTGGTTTCCATGAATTGTTTAAGTTCTTCTTTGATTTCCTGGTTGACCCAAACATTCTTGAACAGAGTGGTCTTTAGCTTCGAAGTGTTTGAATTTCTTCCAAATTTTTTCTTGTGATTGTGTTCCCATTTTAAAGCATTATGGTCTGAGAATATGCAGGGAATAATCTCAATCTTTTGGTATCAGTTGAGACCTGATTTGTGACCTATGTGGTCTATTCTGGAGAAATTTCCATGTGTGCTCAAGAAGAATGAGTATTCTGTTGTTTTAGGGTGGAATGTTCTGTATATTATCTATGAGGTCCATCTGGTCCAGTGTGTCATTCAAAGCTCTTGTTTCTTTGTTGATTTTCTGCTTAAATGATCTCTCTATTGCTGAGAGTGGAGTATTGAGGTTTCCTACAATTAATGTATTATTATCAATATGACTCTTTATTTTGGTTAACAGTTGGCTTATGTAGTTGACTGCTCCCATGTTGGGGGTGTAGATATTTACAGTTGTTAGATCTTGTTGGATAGATGCTTTAAGAATGATACAGTGTCCTTCTGTGTCTCTAATTACAGTCTTTAGCTTAAAATCTAATTTGTCTGATATAAGAATTGCTACACCAGCTTTCTTTTGAGGTCTGTTGGCCTGGAAGATGGATCTCAATCCCTTCACTTTCAGTCTGGATGTATCCTTAGGTTCAAAATGAGTCTCTTGTAGACAGTGTATCGATGGGTCCTGTCTTTTTATCCAGTCTGCAACCCTGTGCCATTTTATGGGAGCATTTAGGCCATTCACGTTGAGAGTGATCATTGAAAGATATGAATTTATTTTCATCATGTTGCCTGGGAAGTCCTTATTTCTATAGTCTGTAAATTTCTGTTCTATATCACTCTTGGGGTCTTTCTCCTTTTTTAGAACCCCTCTTAATATTTCTTGCGGGGCTGGCTTAGTGGTCACATATCCTTTCAATTTCTGCCAGTCTTGGAAGCTCTGCATCTCTCCATCCATTCTAAATGACAGCCTTTCCAGATAAAGTATCGTTGGCTATATGTTCTTCTCATTTAGTACCCTGAATATGTCTTGCTTGCCCTTTCTGGCTTGCCAGGTCTCTGTGGATAGGTCTGACGTTATTCTGTTGTTCCTCCCTCTGTACATAAGGAATCTCTTCCCCCTAACTGCCCTTAATATGGTTTCCTTGTTTCTAAGATTTGCGAGTTTTACTATTACATGCTGGGGCATTGGTCTGTTTTCCTTGATCTTGGGAGGGGTCCTCTCTGCCTCTAGGACACGAATATCTGTTTCATTCCCCAGATTAGGGAATTTCTCAGCCACAATTTGCTCAAATATATCTTCTAGTCCTCTCTCTCCACCCCCTCAGGGATCCCAGTAATTCTGACATTGGAACGTTTCATGGCATCACTTATTTCTCTAATTCTGTTATCATGGATTTTAAGCTGTTTCTCCCAGGCCTCCTCTTTTTCCTTCTTTTCTATCAATTTGTCTTCTAGATCACTAATTCATTCTTCTGCCTCGTTTACCGTAGCTGTTAGAGTATCTAGATTAGATTGTATCTCATTAATAGCATTTTTAAGTTCTGCCAGTTTAGCTCTCATTTCTGTCCTCAGAGACTCTATGTTGCCATTAATCAATTTCTCCATTCTAGCTATTGTCTTCATAACTGTTACCCTGAAGTCCATTTCCAACATCTTGTTTATATCTGTATCCATTTGTAAATCTGTGGCAGAAGTCACAGTCCCTGAGTCTTTTCTCTTTGGGGGGAGGTTTCCTCCTCCTAGTCATTCTTTTGAGGGGTGGTTGAGGGAAACTACAGAGTCCAAATTACTGACCACAACCCACGTAAGATGCACCTGTTTTATAGGGACTTTAGGGTTGTCGGCCTCTTGTTCTCTCAACCTGTCTTCTGGGGGAGGGGCCTGCCGTGCTGTTACTCAGGTAACCCTGTTTGGGCAGAGTTGTCCTGCCCCCTGTGGGGGGAGGTGTTGGGCTCAGTGAAAACTGGTTTTTTTGGGGGGGCTTTTGTTCTCTGGTGGCTTTCCCTGGTGGCTTTCTGCATCTCTTCCAAGAGTCAGAGCAGAAGAGACTCTTTCTAACCCTCTGTCTCAGAACAGAGAGATCGCAGTCTGCTCTTCATTGAGCTCTCCAGGCCACTCTATCTCCCTTTCTGTCTGTGCTGCTAAAAAATGCAGCATCCTGGGTTGTGTGCCCCTCAGCTTCCAGGTCCAGGCACGTCTCTGCCCTTGTGCTTCTAAAACTGCTAGTCGCCCCCAGGCCCCATGCACAACCAGAGGATCCAGGTTTTGGTCGGGCGGCTGCCCTAAAGTCCTTTCCTCACTGCTACTGGTCTGCGAGTCTGTGCCCCATCCCCAGCCCGGGAGGGTTTCGCGCACCAGCAGTGCAGGCTCCCAAAGCCTCCCTCCCCCTTCTGTTTATCTTCCAAAATCTGCCCTCAGAATCACAGCTCCCTGCTTTATACCTTGACACCAACCACCTGTGATATTCTTTTTGTAGCGATCCAGTTGTATCTTTTTACATCTCAGGCTGATTTCATGGGGGTTCAGAGTCGTCTGGTAGATATCCAGCTCAATTCAGGGGACCGGCTGGAATAGGGTCCCCTATTCTTCCACCATCTTTTCCTCCTCTCACACTCAATTTCTTTACCTTTTCCCAAACTTTATAGTCCCTGACCTCACAGCTGATGTTTTTATTCAGTTTTTAGTCTTTTCATAGATCTTTATTACTTGTGCTTCTTATAGATTCACTTTGCTTTTGTAAATAAGCCCTAGACACCCTGCTGATGTGCTTACTTTCATGTGTCTTATAATCTCTGTTGATGTTGTTATGCTAAGTGGTCCTATTCACATCCCTCCAAATTGATAAGTTGCCTCCTATTTTAATCATAGAACTAATAATACTGACTTCCTTCCTAGATTTATTTGGCTATTATTAGTATATATTACTGAATATATGCTGCCTTTAATTCCATTGCCTTTGGCATATTACATCTTTTGTATAGCACATAACTATTTAGAGAATGTTTTATTAATTTCATATATCATGTTCTATCCTCACCCTGTTTTAAGTGAATTTCCATTGTCCTTAGAAAGGAGATCAGTATCCTGTATCAAAAAAAAAAAAAAAAAAAAGAAATGAGCTTATCAAGCACTTGTAAGCAATCCTAATAACATTCTAGTTTGTATATTAGTAACATTTGGAGATGGTTTATAAATAAATCAAGCAAACAAACAGAAAATTCCTCAAGGCATGTGTAGAATATATTTTATTGCATGGAATGTAATTATCTCTGAGTTCTTGTTAAAATGTATGTATCAATATATAACTTTTAACATGTGTATTTATATACTTACATACAAATATGCAAATTATATACATTTTTAACATATTTTAATGGGTATACTCTTGGATTACAATTTGTGTTTTAAAAGTTATTCTTTGAGCCTAAAATCACAGGTACACAATATGAAGAGAAGCATGATAGGATACATGAGCATTTTTATCTTAGGAATCTAAATGTTCTTCTGTAACAGTTTCTATCTTCTCTCTTTTAATTCCTAAAGAAGAAATAAATCTTAGGAATTTCAGTATAACTATATCTGATCATCTAAATGGGATAATCATTTTATATATGTAGTTGATGTTATAAACTATGAAAGGTTACTTGTAACAGATTACTTTGGAAAATATGAAAAGAATTTTGGGTATATGAGGATACCATGATTCTGCAAGATCTCTTTTATAGAACATAGTACTCTAGAGTACCTTCAGGCTTCGTCATAGGGCAAGCATTGGCATTTTTAGCTGGGAAACTCATAATAGTGAAAGTTCTGACATAGTTTAAGATATTCTTACTTAAGTAAATAGTTCAAGCATATAGATGTATGAAATCATACATGGCCACTAGTTATCTGCCCTTATGGTGTCTGCTGTATTAAGAAGTAGAAAATATCCTATTGTATTTGAAATATAATTCATCTGTATTTGGATGTAATGTAAAAAAATTGGTATTATTTTTGTAGTTATACTGATTTCTAGCTGGAGAAACATTTTCTTTTATTAAAGATGTTTTCTTTTATCATAGATGAAGCTTCTTTTCTTTTCTTTTTTAAAAAATTGTGTATTTATTTGAGAGAGAGAGAGAGGCGGGAGGGGCAGAAGCAGAAGGAGAGGGATAAGCAGACTCCCTGCTGAGCAGGGAGTTGAACTGGGGCCCTGGGATCATGACCTGAGCCAAAGGCAGATGCTTAACCAACTGAGGCACCCAGGTACCCCATAGATGAAGCTTCTTGAAACAAGTTATCTATTGAAAATAAATTATACCAAGTATACTTTTTAGAAAGTATATATACCGTCCAACTGTACAGAAAATCCTTACAAATGACGAATTTTTATGTGACCAGATTGCAATTTTAAAACTGGGTTGGATATTTTCTTTTCTGGAAGCTACATAGTATGTGTGTGAATATTAGAGACAAGAAAATTAAACTTAGTTTTTCCCAAAGAAAGTACAAAAATCCTTAATAGTTCTAATGATGCTTACAATAATTTTTTCTCTCTAGTGGTAAATACATATGACTTGAGGTAGTCATCCAGACCAATCTATATGTAGTAGTTCACTTGCTTCTACTCAGCATTCTTAGCCTTCCTGATTGAAATATGTACAGTTATTTTTCCTTATATTTCTAGGTTATATAGATACAAATAACTCTTCAAGTAGTGAAAAATTCAGTGAATTATCTTGTTGTTTTTGCTTAAATAAAACTCTTAAGGAAGTCACTCACTTGCTTTGTCTTCTTTTTTGTTTCAGGGTGCTTTGGTTAGTGCAAGTTCAGATGATACCCTTCATTTGTGGAATCTTAGACAAAAAAGGCCAGCTATTCTTCATTCTCTTAAATTTAACCGAGAACGGTAAGAATGTCTGAGTTAAACAATTTCTTGATGTTTGAGAAAAGTATTTCCTGAGAAGTTTCAGGTTAACTTTTGAAAGACTAGATTTTTTCAGAATCTTAATATCTGGAAATAATTTGATGTTATGCTTGCTTTTATAGTGGTTTACTTTTGTAGAAAATTCATAATTGATTAGATTCAGTCATCTAATGGGGAACTCCTACCATTTCTGTTCTTGCTATAAACTGGCACTGCATCAGTGATGCATCTTTTCCCCCCCAGGCCACGGTGCTGAAAACTCAGACCTAAAATTTTAAAAGTCAAGAAAATACTAAAGTTTTTTTACACCTTTTGATCATGGCAGTTATGTCCTACACTAAACTCTTTTGCTTAAATATTTTAACATGAAAAAAAACCCTGAGACAAAAGTTTTAGATTCCAAAAATGTTGGTACTAAGTGTTGAGCAATACTACACATACAAGCTTAATGTTTTCCAAGATGGTAATTTGATCAGAATTTAGATTCTCCCATTTTAGAATGAAATATTAGTAATCAGAAAGAGAAAATTAAATGAATGGATATGGGAAAATTTACTAGATTTTATTTGTAACAAATTACCAAACTTTAATGTTTCTAATGTTGGTGTCAATTAGACCTAGAACATAATTTACATCTACTCAACTGATAATCCACCTGGAGATAAGTAAAATTTGTATTTCATTATCTGTCTCTGTAATTTAACTGAAAAATAACCTGATATTTGTTTATTATTTGGAAAACAATCTAACTCTTTGCAGTGAATGAGAAGGGCCATCACAGGAAAATTTGATGTTAATGAAAGAAAAAGAAACCCCTGAGAAGTAAATTTACACAGATTAGCAAGTACTATTCAAACTGAGGTAGGTGAATAATGGAGGCAGGCAGTCACTGCTAAGAACTCAAGATAGTGCTTATTTTATTTTGTTGAATGGTAATAGTTTAATAAGGAATCATCACTATATGGACAGAGTTTAAAGAAGTAAATCTGTTTTTATAAGTATGTGAGGAAAAACGATGGCAGTTATGCAGACATTCTTTTATTTACCTGAAGTTTTTTTCACTTGTGTGCATACTGTACTATTTAAATCATTAACCTTCAATATTCATGAGTGTTATGTCTACAGTTTTTTAGGATTCAGCATCAATTATATTTATTATATCCAGTATATTTTGAGAGGAGGGAATTTGTATTTTAGATGTCTGCTAAAACTAGATGGAATTTCTTTATTTAGATTAGATCTAATTTTGGTTATTTTATCTTAAATTTTAAAGTAAGTAATATAGCAGAAATTTCAGGATATTAAAAAATTTAAAGATCAGTCAAGAGTTGTTATACTATTCCTGTTTTTTATCACTAAAAATATTACCTACACAGATATTGACATATTGATTTTATCTCTTTCTCTGCTTGTAAAAGTTTTGTTTGTTTCAATGATTTGAGTAGATCTGGCTCTACACCTTTGTGTAGATGAACAAAATAGGTTTTTCACCCTCACAGTTGGAATGTTGAAGGAAATGTTCTGGCCCCTTTTATGGCCCTTTTGGGGGGGAGGGGGAAAGAAACAATTGATGGTGATGATTTTCAGTTATAATTTTATTATCTCAATTGATGTGGATTTACCTGTTAGCAACATAAAAGACCAAGCTGACAGCTTTTGGACATATAGAATCATAGAATTTTGTAGGCATTGCTCATTTTAATACTTACAAAAATATGATATCTATATTTTTGACAAAGATAAATTCATTATCTTTAATTTGAAAGTTATTATCTTGAATTGAAATAATCATTAACTATCACAATTTACTGTAGGGAGGGAAATATTTTTAAATGTATGGTGAATGGAGGCCTAGGTCTGTAAAGGAGAATTTAACCAAGCATCTTTTGGAACTCTAAGCCTTCTTAAATTAGCCAGTAAACTATGTAAATTTTTATATATCCTTATGTTTG
The DNA here is from genome assembly GCF_037043125.1 of Eumetopias jubatus. Classification (NCBI taxonomy): domain Eukaryota; kingdom Metazoa; phylum Chordata; class Mammalia; order Carnivora; family Otariidae; genus Eumetopias; species Eumetopias jubatus. The sequence continues at coordinate 65,480,350 of NW_028274807.1, forward strand.
TACCATATATATATTTATATAGTTTATGCTATACATTTTAGTTTTTATTTATTTTTTATAGGGCACCTTCAACCTTTGGTCTCATATTCTTTGAAGGCAGTAACTGTTGAGAAATAGGTTTAGATATTTCAGCTGCTTCTGGGGAATGATCCTTGGATTCCTTTCAAATCTGATTTTAAAGCTAAATATGGAAGAACAACTGTTTTGATTTCTGTGCTACATGATCTGAAAATTAATAAAATAAGGCATTCATGTTTTAGGCATGTTAATAGTCCTTGCTATCACTGATCATAAATTGTATAATGGGAAAAGCTTAGAATTGTTTTATATGGTTTTCAAGTAAAATTCAATAGGTAGTCTATGACATAAAGACATTAGCTTATTTGTACTTATTATATCAGAGTTTATTTTTTTTCTATCTCTGGTGTTCTGCTTTGGTATCATCAGAGTACTTCTAAAAATATTAGCTAAGCTGCAGGGAAGGAATATTTTAAGAACCCTATAATTTATGAAATTATCTAACAAACTTGATCCATCAGAGTTGGCTTTTGGGGAAGTTTATAACTCCAATTTAAAAAATACTATTGCTTTATAAAGGTAATTTGCATTATGTTTATTTTTAAATTTTCTTGAATAATTAACATATTTACCTGGTTTGACATTCAAAAGATGTAAGTTGTGTATACAGTGAGGATTTATCTTCCACTCCTCTTCCTTGGACACTTAGTCCCCATCAATGGAGGCAAGCAGTGTTACTTATTTACTATATCTTTCCAGAGATTTATTATGTACACATAAAGGCAATTATATGTAACATAATTTTTTTCCTTATGTATATATAAGCAAATATGAATATATATGTTTCTATAACACAAATTATAGCATGTTATACAGTTTTGTACCTTGTTTCACTCTTTTTGTAATTCTAAAGATCATTCCTTATCAGTATATAAAAAACTTCCTTATTTTTTTTCTTTTTGGTGTGTGTGTAAGTGTTACCAAATCAAGAAACTGTGTAGGGGTGCCTGGTTGGCTCAGTTGGTGGAGCATGAAACTTGATCTCAGGGTTATGGGTTCAAGCCCCATGTTGGGTATAGAGATAACTTAAGAATAAAGTCTTAAAAAAAACATTAAAAAAACAGTGTAAGTATTAAGTGTACACCATGAAATAATTTACCTATGTTAACAAACACAAAAATCAAGAAACAGAAAATTACTAGACCCACAGAAACCCCCGTTTTACCTTTCAATCACTACCTAATCCCCAGGTGTAATACTATCCTGATTTAAAACACTATAGATTAGTTTTGCCTATTGTTTAGAAAATTATAGAAGTGATATCATACATATATTCTTGTTTATGTTTGGCTTCTTTTGCTCGATGTTCTATTTATAAATTTCATCCATGTTGCATGTAGCTATAGTTTATTACTTTCATTGTTATGTAGTATTCAATTTAGTGAATTGTCTTCAGTTTGATTAACCATTCTACTTTAATTCTTGCTTAAAATTAACTTTTGTATTTCCACTTAAGTTTTAGAAATAACTTGTCAAATTCCACAGACACATTTGCTGAGATTTTGATTAGAAAACTAATTTGAAAAGATATATGGATTCATGTTCATTGCAGCATTTATAACAGCCAAGGTATGGAAGCAACCTCAGTGTCCATCAATAGATGAATGGGTAAAGATGTGGTATGTGCATGTGTGTGTGTGTGTGTGTGTGTGTGTGCATGTGTGCGTGTGTGTATACGCACCGCACACACGCACACACACAATAGAATATTACTGATCCATAAAAAAAGAATGAAATCTTACCATTTGTGATAGCATGGATGGACCTAGAGGGTACTATGTTAAATGAAATAAATCAGACAGGAAAAGATAAATACCATATGATATCATTTACATGTGCTATCTAAAACAAAACAAAACAAGACTTATAAATAGAGAGAACAAACTGGTGGTTGCCAGGGAAGGGGGTGGTGGGCAAAATAGATAAATGAGATTAAGAGGTTCAAACCTCCATTTACACAATAAAGAAGAAAAAAAAGAAATACTTTGAATCTGTAGATTAGTTTGAAGAAAACTGACATATCCCATGATGATGGGGGATGGCAATATTGATTCATTGTCATTCACGATGACAGCATTGAATCATTCAATCAATGAACATGGTATATGTTATATCCCTCCATTTCCTTAAGTCTTTTTTGGTTTCTCTAAATAACATGTATAAATTTCTCTGAGGTCTTCCACATTTTTTTAGATGTAATCATAAACATTTTTTTTTAATTCCAATGTAGTTAACACACAGTGTAATATTTGTTTCAGGTGTACAATTAGTGATTCAACAATTCCATCCATCTCCCAGTGCTCATCACAAGTTACTCCTTAATACCCATCTCCTATTTTACCCATCCCCACTCCCACTTCCAATAGTTTATGCTCTATAGTTAAGGTCTGTTTCTTAGTTTGTCTTTCTCTCTCTCTTTTTCCCCTTTGCTCATTTGTTTCTTAAATTCCATGTACAAGTGAAATCGTATGGTATTTGTCTTCATGAATGATTTATTTCGCTTAGCATAATACTCTCTGGCTCCATCCATGTTGTTGCAAATGGCAAGATTTCATTCCTTTTTATGGCTGAGTAATATTCCACAGTATGTATATATACAAACACGGACAAACACACACACACCACATCTTCTTTATCCATTCATTAGTCAATAGATGTGGCTGTTTCTTTAATTTGGCTATTGTAGATAATGCTGCTAAAAACATGGGGGTGCATGTATCCTTTTGAGTTATTATATTTGTCTCCTTTGGGTAAATACCCAGTTGTGTGATTACTGGATCATAGGATAGTTCTATTTCTAACTTTCTGAGGAACCTTCATACCATTTTCCACAGTGGCTGTACCAGTTTGCATTCCCATCAACAATGCACCCCCCGGGTTCCCTTTCTCCACATCTTCTCCAACACCTGTTATTTCTTATGTTGTTGATTTTAGCTATTCTGATAGGTGTGAGGAGATATCTCATTGTAATTTTGATTTGTATTTCCCTGATGATGAGTGATGTTGAGTATCTTTTCATGTGTCTGTTAGCCCTCTTCTTCTTTGGAGAAATGTCTCTTCATAACTTGTGCCCATTTTGAAGTGTTGAGTTGTATCAGGTTTTTTATATTTTAGATACTGACCCTTTATTGGATATGTCATTTGCAAATATCTTCTCCCATTCTGTAGGTTGCCATTTAGTTTCGTTGATTGTTTCCTTTGCTCTGCAGAAGCATTTTATTTTGATGAAGTTGCAATAGTTTATTTTTGCTTTTATTACCCTTCCCTCAGGAGAAATATCTAGAAAAATGTTGCTACTGCTGATGTCAAAGAAATTCTGCCTTTTCTCTCTTCTAGGATGGTTTCAGGTCTCACATTTAGGTCTTTAATCAGTTTTGAGTTTATTTTTGTGTATGGTATAAGAAAGTAGTGCAGTTTCATTTTTTTTGCATGTAGCTGTCCAGTTCTCCCAACATCATTTGTTGACGAGACTGTCTTTTCCCTATTATATATACTTTGCTCCTTTTTCAAAGATTATTTGGCCATATAATTGTGGGTGTATTTCTGTGTTTTCTTTTCTGTTCCCTTGAACTTTGTGTCTGTTTTTGTGCCGGTGCCATACTGTTTTGATTACTACTGCTTTGTAATATAACTTGAAGTCTGGAATTGTGATACATCCAGTTTTGTTTTTCTTTCAAGATTGCTTTGGCTATATAGGTTTTTTTGTGATTCCATACAAATTTTAGTATTATTTGTTCTAGTTCTGTGAAAACTGCTGTTGGTATTTTAATACAGAGATTGCATTAAATGCGTAGATTGCTTTGGGTCATATGGATCTTTTAACAGTATTTGTTCTTCTACTCCATGAGCATGGAATATCTTTCCATTTGTTTGTGTTATCTTCAATTTCTTTCATCAGGGTTTTATAATTTTCATAGTACAGGTCTTTTACCTTGGTTAAGTTTATTCCTGGTATTTTATTATTTTGGGTGCAATTATAAATGAGATTGTTTTCTTAATTTCTCTTTCTGCTGCTTCGTTATTAGTGTATAGAAATGTAACAGATTTCTGTGCATTGATTTTATATCCTGTGACTTTACTGAATTCATTTATCAGTTCTAGTTGTCTTTTGGTGGAGTCTAAGTGTTTCTATTATATAGTGTCATGTAATCTGCAAATAGGGAAAGTTTTACTTCTTCCTTTCCAATTTTGGATGCCTTTTATTTCTTTTTGTTGTCTGATTGCTGTGGCTAGGACTTCCAGTACTATGTTGAATAAAAGTGGTAAGAGTAGATATCATTGTCTTGTTCCTGACCTTAGGGGGAAAAGCTCTCAGTTCTCCCCTTCGAGCATGGTATTGGCTGTGGGTTTTTCATATGAGGTATATTATGCTGAGGTATGTTCCCTCCTAACCTACTTTGTTGAGGATTTTTATCATAAATGTTGTACTTTGTCAAATGCTTTTTCTTCATCTATTGAAATGAGGATATAGTTTTTACCCTTTCTCTTATTAATGTGATATATCATGTTGATTGATTTGTGAATATTGAACCACCCTTACAACCGAAGAATAAATCCCACTTGATTGTAGTGAATGATTCTTTTACTGTACCGTAGGATTTGATTTGCTAGTATTTATTGAGAATTTTTGCATCCATGTTCATCAGAGATAATGGCCTGTAGTTCTCTTTTATGTGTTTGTGTGTGTGTGTATGTGTAGGGGGTTCTTTATCTAGCTTTGATATCAGGGTATTATTACTGGCCTCATAGAATGAATTTGGAAGTTTTTGTCTTTTCAGTTGTTTGGAATAGTTTGAGAATAGGTATTAACTCTTCTTAAAATGTTTGATAGAATTTGCCTGTGAAGCCGTCTGGTCCCGGCTTTTGTTTGTTGGGAGTTTTATTTGATTACTGGTTCCATCTCCTTGTTTAAAATCAGTCTGTTCAAATTTTCTGTTTCTTCCAGCTTCACTTTTAGGAGGTTATATGTTTCTAGGAATTTATCTATTTCTTCTAGGTTGTCCAATTTGTTGACATATAATTTTTCATAATATTCTCTTACAATAGTTTGTTTTTCTGTGGTATTGGTTGTTATTTCTCTTCTTTCACTTCTGATTTTGTTTGAGTCCTCTCTCTCTCCCTCTCTCTCTCTCTCTCCTCTCTTCTTGAGTCTGGCTAGAAGTTTATGAATTTTGTTTATTTTTTCAAAGAATCAGCTCCTGCTTTCATTGATCTATTCTATTGGTTTTATTGTTTGTTTTGTTTTTTTGGTTTGTATATCATTTATTTCTGTTCCAATTTTTTATTATATCCTTCTTTCTGCTGTTTTTGGGTTTTGTTTGTTCTTCTTTTTCTGGTTCCTTTAGGTGTAAGGTTAGGTTGTTTATTTGAGATTTTTCTTGCTTCTTAAGGTAGGCCTGTATTGCTATAAACTTCCGTCTTAGAGGCACTTTTGCTGCATCCAAAGGTTTTGGCTTGTTGTATTTTCATTTTCATTTGTTTCCATGTAATTTTTTATTTTCTCTTTGATTTCTTGGTTGATCTATTCACTGTTTAGTAGCATGTTATTTAACGTCCATGTGTTTGTGGTCTTTACAGATTTTTTTCTTGTGGTTAATTTCTAGTTTCATAGCATTTGGTCAGAAAGGATGCATGGTATGACTTTGCTCTTTTTGAATTTGTTGAGACTTACTTTATGGCCCAATACGAGGTCTATTCTGGAGAATGTTCCATGTGCACTTGAAAAGAATGTGTATTCTGCGGTTTTAGGATGCAGTGTTGTGAATGTATCTGTTAAATCCATCTGGTTCAATGTGTCATTCAAAGCCACTCTTTCCTTGTTGATTTTCTATTTGGATGATCTATCCATTGATGTAAGTGGGTTGTTTAAAGTCCTCTACTCTTACTATATTAGGATCTATTAGATCCTTTCTGTTTATTTGTTATGTTTATGTATTTGGGAGCTCCCATGTTGAGTGCATAAATATTTACAATTGTGTATCTTCTTGTTGGATTGTTCCCTTTATAATTGTAGAGTGTCCTTGTCTCTTATTACAGTCTTGTTTTAAAGTCAATTTTGTCTTATATAAGTTTCCTACTCCAGCTTTCTTTTGACATCCATTTGCATGATAGATATTTCTCCATCCTCTCACTTTCAATCTGCAGGTGTCTTTGGTCTGAAGTGAGTCCATTGTAGGCAGCATATACATGGGCTTTTTTTTTTTTTTTTTGGTGTGCGGGGGAAGGGCAGAGGGAGAGAGAGAGAATCTTAAGCAGGCTTCATGTTCAGTACGGAGCCAGAGGTAGGGCTCAATCTCACAACCCTGAGATCATGACCTGAGCCAGAATGAAGAGTCAGATGCTTAAGCAACTGCACCACCCAGGCACCCCAGGTCTTGTTTTTTTTATTCATTCTGTCACCCTACATCTTTTGATTGGAGCATTTGGCCCATTTGCTTTCAAAGTAATTATTGATAAATAAGTATTTATTGCCATTCTGTTACGTGTTTTGTCATTGTTTTTGTAGTTTTCCCCTGACCCTTTCTTCTCTTGCTCTCTTTCATGGATTGTTGGCTTTCTTTAGTGACATACTTGGACTCCTTTCTCTTTATTCTTTGCATATCTATTAGTAGTTTTTGATTTGTGGTTACTATTAGGTTTGCGTATAACATCTTCTTCATATAGCAGCCTGTATTAATTGATAGTTACTTAAGTTTGAATCCATTCTTTACTCCTCTCCCACCCATGTTTGAGGTATATGATGTCGTATTTTATATCCTTTCATTTTTTAATTCCTTGACTGATTTTTATAGATATACTTATTTTTACTGATTCTGTGCTTCCACCTTTTTATACTCCTGCTAATGTTTCTTTTCCATTTAAAGTGTTCCCTTTAATATTTTTTGTAGGGCTGATTTAGTGGTCATGAACTCCTTTAGGTTTTGTTTGTCTGAGAAATTCTTTATCTCTCCTTCTATTTTGACTGATAGCCTTGCTGGATAGTCTTCCTGGCTGTAGATTTTTTTTCCTTTCAGCACTTTAAATACATAATGCCTCTCTCTTCTGACCTGCATAGTGTCTGCTGAAAAATCTGATAGCCTTATGGGATTTCCCTAATATGTAACTCTCCTTTTCTCTTGCTTCTTTAAAAATTTTTTCCTTATCACTACTTTTTGTCATTTTAAAAACTATGTCTCTGGGGCACCTGGATGGCTCAGTTGGTTAAGTGTCTGCCTTCAGCTCAGGTCATGATCCCAGAGTCCTGGGATAGAGTGCCATGTCCCTGCTCCACGGGGAATCTGCTTCTTTCTCTGCCCCTCCCTCTGCTCATGCTCTTGTGCTCTTTCTCAAATAAATAAATAAATCTTTAAAAAATAATAAATAAAAAAATAAAAACTATGTCCTTGGGTTGATTTTGTTGGGGAATCTCTGTGCCTACTAGATCTGGATTTCTGCTTCCTTCCCCAGATTAAGGTAGTTTTCAGCTATTATTTCTTCAAATAAATTTCCTTCCCCCTCTTCTTTCTTTTCTTCTTCTGGGATCCCTATAATGCGAATGTTATTATGCTTGATAGAGTCACGGGGTTTCCTAAGTCTATTCTCATTTTGCGTAATTCATTTTTTCTCATTTGCTCAGCTTTATTACCTTCCATTACTTTGTCTTCGAGGTCATTAATTCATTTTTCTGCTTCCTCTAGCCTGCCAATTATTCCATTAAGTGTATTTTTAATTTCATTTTTTGTGTTCTTTATCTCTGATTGGTTCTTTTTTATCTCTTTGTTAAGGGTCTAACTGATGTCCTCCACTCTTTTCTCAAGTCCAGTGAGTACCTTTAAGATCATTACTTTAAATTCTCTCTGGCACATTACCTATATCCATTTTGCTTAGGACTCTTTCTGTTGTTTTGTTCTGTTCTTTCATTTGGGACATATTCCCCTGTCTTTTCATTTTGTTTAACACCCTGCTGTTTTTGTGTGTTAGGAAAGTCAGCTGTGACTCCTGCTCTTGAAGGTAATGGCTTTATGAAAAAGAGGTCCTGTAGCGCCCTGCAGTGCAGTGTCTCTTGTTTTCTGGGACCTGACACTTCACGAGTGTCTCCTATGGGCTTTGTGTGTGCCTTTCTGTTGAGTCCTGCCTGCTTTTTCCTTCATTCCAGTCATTTGCAGAAGCTCTCTTTGCCTGTTTTGGGCAGTGTTTGGTCCCTGGCTGGGTATGGTGTGTTTTAACAAAGTGTGTGCTGGTCTTGTGTGTCGACCTCAGAGAGTCAGGGACCTGGGGCGGCAAAGGAACTGAGAAAAAGAGATGACAGTATAACGAGGCACAGGGGACCCCCAAGCAAAGAGCCCGAGGTGCTGAGGTTTATTTTCTATAATCTAATATACCTTCTACAATGACATAGGTCTATAATGGTTTACAGCAGGGGCTTAGTAAGGCACATTCTTCCAGGTACACAGGGTTAGTTAAGTGAAGCAGTGGGAGTGGAGAAGGAGTAAAGAAATCTATAACTGGCTGTGATCAATGAATTGTAAACACCATTGTACTCGGACCTTAACACAGGATAAGAGAACAAAGAAGGGAATGCACAGTGTGCTGTTTACAGCTGGCTTCCTATCTACAAAACATCTTTTGCTGTGTACTTTAGAACAGATCACACACATCCCAAGGGCATTTCACTCTGATCCTTTCAGGTTATTTTTAACCATGCAATCTCGAGTTTTCTCAGAGATCTCGGAGTCTAAATGAACATGCACCAGTGGTCGTTGTGGCGTTCTCTTTCCCACACTTGTGAAGTGAGGCCTGCTGCTGCCACTAGACCTGAGGCCCCACAAAATGTGCAGGTCAGGAGATGAGGTCTTGGTGGGGTCTTCTGGGGGAGGGGTCCTGCAGCATTGGAACTGAGGAAAGCATGACTGGGAAGGGCAGATCTGCTGAAATGCAGGTAGGTGGGGCTTGGTATAAACAAGTTAGGTAGCTAGAGTAGGTGACATGCTGGTTCCTGCAAGTGGCCATGTGTTTATACTATGCTGGGGGGCTGGGGAGGGAAATGGTGCCTGCCAGCTCCCTTGTTCCTGGAGGGGTCTCCCCATGATACCTGCCTCTCCAGGCCATGTTCTGAGAAGAATAAATAACTCCACATCCTGTCTGCCCCAGTGTTTTTCATTCTGCTGCTTCCACCCTCTATCTCCAGTGGCTGCCGGGCATCCCTTTAAGGTCAGGGACTTCACTTCCTGATGTCTTCTGGGCTCTCCAAGAGTGGAGCCTGCTGATTTATAAAATTCCAGGCTTTAAGTCTCACTGGTTGTAAGAACTCACGAGATTGGGCCCCCTCTCACTTTCAAAGCCAAATGTTAGGGGATTCCTCTTCCATGTATGGACTTCCCAGTGTGATAGTCTGTTTTTCACCCTTCTCCATGCCACTAGCTCCCTCCCCACCCCAGAAGGCCATGGTCCATTTCACTCCCAATCTGTGTCTTCACCCTTCCTATCTTCTTCAATGTGGCCTCTTTTCTACATTTAGTTTTGGAGTTTGTTCTGCCAGACTTCAGCTCATTTTCTGGGTTATTTATACTGATGTTATTTATGTTGTGAGTGTTATTTAGTTGTACCTGTGGGACAAGATGAGCTTAGGGTCCTCCTACTTTGCCATCTTCCCAGCTTCCAACTATGTGTTATTTGTGTTATATACAGGGTTTTTTAGTTTTAAGGCAGAGGACCAGGGAGAAAAGGGGCTATTTTACCTTGGTCAGAACTAGTGATTCTAATTTAATTATTTTTATTAAATTTTTTTGTGGCATCCAGCCCTCCCTAGGCAGCCCCTTCTCAAGCCTAGGGGCATAAAAATTTGATAATTATAAATTCACATGCAGTTATAATATATAATGCAGAGGGATCTCATGTACTCCTTGCCCAGTTTCACCCAATGGTAGTAACATCTTTAAAAACTATAGTACGAATTCAGAACCAGGATATTGACATTGATTTGGACAAATGTATAATGACATGTATCCATCATTATAATATCATACAGAGTAGTCACTGCCCTAAAAATCCACTCTACTTTGCCCATTCATCTCTGCACCCAATCCACCCCCAGCAACTACTGTTTTGTTACTGTCTTCTTTCATAGTTTTGCCTTTTCCAGAATGTCATATAATTAGAATCACAGGGTATGTAGTCTTTGCAGATTGGCTTCTTTCCCTTAATAATATGTATTTATGGTTCTTCCATTTATTTTCATGGCTTGATGGCTCATTTCTTTTTATTGCTAAATAATAGTCCATTATCTGAATATAGCAGAGTTTATTTATCTGTTCACCTCCTGACCAACATCTTGGTTGCCTCTATGTTTTGGCAATTATGAATAAAGCTGCCATAAACATCCACATGTAGACGTGGACATATGTTTTCAACTCTTTTGGGTAAATACCAAAGAGTGCAATTACTGGATGCTATGATAAGAATGTGTTTAGTTTGTTGAGAAATTGCCAAATTACCCTATCTTCCAATGTGGCTGTACTATTTTGCATTCCCACCAGCAGTGAAAGAGAGTTCCTCTTTAGGAACTGTGAATTATGAAAGACCTGTACCCCTGAAACAAATAATACAATATATGTTAATAAAAAATAAAATAAAATAAAAACTGTAAAAGGAGACAAAGACAAAAAAATAACATTTCTTAAAGCCTATAATGATGGGGTATGCTAAAGGGACACAGGAGCCACTGAAAGAGGCTATTCATCATTTTGCATAACAATTAATCATTTTGCATTCCCACCAGCAGTGAAAGAGAGTTACTCCATATCCTTGTCTGCATTTGGTATTGTCTGTTCCAGATTTGGCCATACTACTAAGTGTGTAGTGGTATCTCTTTATTGTTTTAATTTGTGTTTCCTTAATGACATATGATGTGAAGCATCTTCGTATATTGTTATTTACCATCTGTATATTTCCTTGGTGAGATGTGCATTAAGGTCTCTGGCCCATTTTTACTGAGTTGTTTGTTTTCTTATTGTTAAGTTTTAAGAGTTCTTTTTATATTTTGAGTAACTATCCTTTATCAAATGTGTCTTAAGCAAATATTTTCTCCCATTCTGTGGCTTTTCTTCTAATTCTCTCAACATCATCTTTCACAAAGCAAAAGGTTTTTTTTTTATTTTAATTAAGACCAGATTATTAGTTATTTCTTTGATGGATTGTGCCTTTGATATTACATCTAAAAAGGCATCACTATATCCAGGGTCACCTAGATTTGTCTTATGTTATCTTCTAGAAGTTTTATAGTTTTGTGTTTTATGTTCAGGTCTGTGATCCATTTTGAGTTAATTTTTGTGAAGGGCATAAGGTCTTTGTTTAGATTCATTTTTTTTTTTTTGCTTGTGGATGTCCAGTTGTTCTAATACAATTTGTTAAAGAGAATCTTTGCTCCATTGTACTGTCTTTGCTCCTTTGCCAAAGATCAGTTAACTATATTTATAGGGGTTTATTTCAGGACTCACTATTGTGTTTCTGTCATTGTGGTTTTAATTTACAATTCCCTTCTGGCTCATTTTGCTGAACATCTTTTCATGTGCCTATTAGCCTTCTGTATATAAACTCTTCATTGAAATGTCTATCTCTGTCTTTTGCCCATTCGTTGATTGGTTATTTTTTTAATAGACTAGTTTTTAAAAACAGTTTTAGATTTACAGAGTAGATGAAAGATAGTACAAACGGTTTCCATATATTCCATCACCCAATTTCCCCTTAGTTACTAGCATCTTATATTTGTTACAATTAATTAACCAATATTGATACATTATTATGAAAGTCCATAATTTATTCACATTTCCTTTTTACCTTTCTTCTTCTATTCCAGGATCCAATTCAGGATGTCACGTTACATTTAGTTGTCATATCTTCCTAGGAACCTCTTGGATTTAATAGTTTCTCAGATTTATTGTTCTTAATGACTTTCACAGTTTTGGGGGCTGCCTGGTCAAATATTTTGTAGGATGCCCTTCTATTGGAACTTGATGTTTTTCTCACAATTAGACTGCGGGTACGGGTTTTGGGGAGGATGATCACAGAGGTAAAGTGTCATTTCATTATTTCAAGGGTATATACTATCTATATGATTTAACACTGTTGATAGTGACTTGGATCACTTGGCTGAGGTAGTGTTTGTCAGGTTATTCCACTATAAAGTTACTCTTTCTTCTACTTTTCCATGCTGTTTTCTTTGGAGGGAGTCATTATGCACAGCCTGCACATAAAGACTGGGGATTTATGCTCGACCTCCTTAAGGGCAGGAACTTTAGAAATTATTTGGAATTTATTTGCAAAGGAGATTTATCTCTTCTTTTCCATTTATGTACATATTTTTTTATTGATTCATTCAATCATTTATTTGTAGCAATATGGACTCATAAAATCTTATTTCACACTTTGGGTTATAATTTAATTCTAGTTTACTGTTTTGTTGCTCTTATTATTCCAATTTTGGTTGTCATGAGCTCTTTCAGTGGCTCCTGTGTCTCTTTAGCATACCCCATTATTACAGGCTTTAAGAAGTTTTAAATACTTCCTTACTTGCTTCAAATTCATCTTACACACTTTAGGCCCCAGGCTAAAATCAGCCTTTTCTCCATTTTCATTATATTAGATACCAAAATATGGATACTAGGTGTGCTCATTGCTACTGGAACATTGTTGCTTCTAGGCCCACTCACCTAACATAGCAAGGAAATATATGTGTCTATACTAAAGCATGTCTATACAAATATCGACAAATACTTATAAATATTATCTATTTGTATCTATATTAAGATAAATGTGAATTTACCTTACATCTTCCCATCAAGATGTGAATTCATCTTGATGTCTCCACCTGTAATTCATTACCATATGGGTCATTCCTCCCCTTGTTTATGTATAAATTTCCATTCAAACACTGAGAAACTTGATTCCTACTATCCATTTATTTAGTTTTTCAATTCCAGTGTCCATGTATATCAGTACCAGAGTTCCTAATCCATATCCCTGTCGGAAGCAACTTTATCAACTAGAATATAATGTTTATGTACAGTTCTTTTTGTCTTTAGTCCTATAGACTGCACTCATTTCCATAATTATTTAGGTCAGCACCTTTCCCTCAACTCTCTTTATTGAGGTGGTTTCATACATTTGTAATAGAATTAAATTATTTTGTTATAGGCTGCATTCCCTCTTGGGATCCTCTGAATTATAAAAAGTGATTTTAAAAATTTTATATGCACTAAGTTTCATTTTTTGTGCTGTAAACTTGTGTTGAGTTTTACAAATGCTTATTTCCCATCTTATATGAGAAATTTTAAACTTTATTTGGCAGTGTTCTTATTGTTGAGTTATGAGTTCTTTAAATACTTCAAATATAAGACCATAATCGGAAGGGCATCTAGGTGTCTCAGTCAGTTGAGCATCCAACTCTCGGTTTTGGCTCAGGTAGTGATCTTGAGGTTGTGGGATTGAGGCCTGCATTGTGCTCTGTGCTCAGCATGGAGTCTGCTTATCCCTCTCCCTCTTCTCCTTCCCCCACTCTTTCTCTCTCTCTCCTCTCTCTTTTTCAAAATAAATAAATAAAATCTTTTTTTAAAAAGACCCTAATCAGATATGTACTTTGCATATATTTTGCTAAGTCTGTGGCTTGTTTTTTAATTCTCCTAACAGTGTCTTTTATAGAGCAGGAGTTTATAATTTTAATGAAGTCCAGCTTAACACTTTTTATTTCATGGAATGTGCTTTGGTGTTTTATCTTAAAATTCATTGCCAAATTCAGGTCTTAAAGATTTTTTCCTGTGTTTGCTTCTAGAAGTTTTGTCATTTTACATTTTACATTAAAGTTATGATCCATTTTGATCTTTGTGAAAGATGTAAAGTCTGTGTCTAGATTCATTTTATTTGCATATGGATGTCAAATTATTTAAGTACCATTTGTTGAAAAGATTACCATTTCTTCAATGAATTGCTTTTGCTCCTTGTCAAAAATCAGTTGATTGTATTTGTGTGTGTCTACTTTTGAACTATCTAGTCTATTCCATTGATCTGTGTTTCTATTCTTTTGCTGGTACAGTGCTGTCTAGATTATAATCACTTTGAAATAAATCTTATAATTAGCTAGTATGAGTTCTCCGACTTTATTATTGTCATTGTATTTCTCCCCATTCCTTCCCCACTTCTTTCCCCCTCCTTACTGCCTTGACTCCTTTTATCCCCCCCTCTCTTGCTTCCTTCCTCTTCTGTATTGTGTTGGCTATTCTGGGTCTTTTGCCTTTCCATATAAACTTTAGAATTATTTTGTCAGTATTTACCAAAAAAAAAAACCTTCTGAAGTTTTGATTAAATTTGCATTGATTCAATCTGTAGATCTAGTTAAGAGTAATGGATGTATTAACAAAATCAAGTCTTCTAATCCATCAACATAGAATATCCTTTTGTTTGATTTTTCTGTTAGATTTTTGAAGTTTTCTGCATATAGATCCTATACATATGCTGTTAGAATTATATCTAAGTAGATAAAATAGATAAATTCTAATTGTTTTTAGTATTGTTATAGATAGTATTATGTTTTAAAATTCAAATCCAATTGTTTATTTGTGGTATATAGAAAAGTAACTAATAGCAATTATCCTGTGTCCTGAACCTTATTTTAACTGCTTTTTTAGTTTTAGAATGTTGTTTTTGTCAATTCTTCAGAATTTTTACATAGGACAATTATGTCTTCTGTGAATACAGATAATTTCATGTCTTTCTTCCCAATTTATATAAATTTTATTTCTTTTTAATTGTCATATTGCATTAGCTAGGTCTTCCAATGCAATGTTGCATAGGAGTGGTGGGAGGGGAATCGTTCCCTTGTTCCTGATCTTAGGGGAAAAACATTTAGTTGCTTATTACTAAGGATGATGTTGCTCTAGGATTTTTGTAGGTATTCTTTATCAAGTTGAAGAAGTTCCTCTCTATTCCTAGTTTACTGAGAGTTTCTCACAAATGAATATTAGATTTTTTCAAATGATTTTCCTACATCTATTGATTATGTTCTTTCTTCTTTAAACTGGTGATATGATTGATTATATTAATTTTCAGTATTGAGCTAGACTTGCATACCTAGAATAAATTACACTATGTTTTAGTGTAAATATTTTTTATACATGTTTGGATTTCATTTATTAATATTTTGTTGAGAATGTTTTCATTTATATTCATGAGATGTATTGGTTTATAGTTTTCTGTTATTGTTATGTCTTTGTCTAGTTTTGGTGTTACAGTAACGCTAGCCTCAAAGAATGGTTTAGGAGGTATTGCCTCTGCTTCTATTTTCTGAAAGACATTATAGACAATTGGTATAATTTGTTTCCTTAAATGTTGAGTAGAATTAACTAATGAACATGTTCCAGCCTGGTGCTTTTTCTGGAAAGTAATTAATTACTGATTTAGTTTCTTTAATAGATCTAGGCCTATTCATACTATTTCTCTTGTGTGAGTTTTAGTAGGAATTTAGTTTAGTGGGAATTAGTCCATTTTACCAAGATTATCAAACTTGTGGACATAGAATTTTTCATCATATTCCTAATGATTCCTTTTAATGTCCATGGAATTAATACAGTCATCTTCCTTTGTTTCCAATATTGGCAATCTGTGTTTTCTTTCTTTTCCCCTCTTGATTAGCCTGATTAGAGGTTTATCAATTTTACTAATCATTTCAAAGAACCAGCATTGGGTTTGGTTAATTCTTTCAAATTTTTGTTTGTTTCACATCTCTAATTTTTGCTATTTTTTATTCTCCTGGTTTTTAGTTTAAATTGCTCTTCTTTCTCTAGTTTTCTAATGTTAGATTAATGATTTTATATCTCTATTTACTAAAACTTTCATTTAATGCTATAAAATTTCCTATAAGCACTGCTTCTGCACCTCATAAGCTTTGATTAGTTGTGTTTTCATTTAGTTACTATATTTTAAAATTTTTCTTGAAATTTCTTCTTTGAACCATGCTCGATTTAGATTTTATCTCTAAATGTGTGAGAATTTTTTACCTATCTTTCTGTATTTAATTTTTAGCTTAATTCCATCATGTTTTGAGAATGTACTTTGTATACACACTAATTTAAAATTTGGTAAAGAGTGTTTTATGATCCAGAATGAGTTTATGTTAGTGAATATTTTATGTGAGCCTGATCTAAATATTTTTGCTTTTCTTAATTGCAGTAATCTATAAATGTCAGTTAGATCAAGTAGATTGATGGTCTTGAATTGGTCACCTCTATTCTAACTTATTTTCTCCCTGCTTGATTTATCAGTTACTGAAAGATGAGTGTTGAAGTCTCCACTACAGTCTCTCTCTATGTACTTTGATGTCTATTGTTAGGTACATACACATTTAAAAACTGTTATGTTGCCTTGGACAATTCTTTTATCATTATTTAATGCCCTTCTTTATACTCAACAATATATGAAGTCTGCTTTGTCTAAAATTAACATAACTACTTCAGCTTTCTTTTGATTAGTATTAGATGGTATATCTTTCCTTTTTTTTCTCTTTTATTTAAGTTCAATTAATTAACATATATTATTGGTTTCAGAGGTACAGGTCTGTGATTCATCAGTCTTATATAATACCCAATGCTCATTACATCACGTGCCCTCCTTAATGTCCATCACCCAGTTACCCTATCCCTCTACCCTTCTCCCCTCCAGTAACCCTCAATTTGTTTCCTATGATGAGGAGTCTCTTATGGTTGGTTTCCCTCTCTGGTTTCATCTTGTTTTATTTTTTCCTCTCTTCACCTATGATCTTCTGCCTTGTTTCTCAAATTCCACATATCAGTGAGATCATATGATAATTGTCTTTCTCTGATTGACTTATTTCACTTACCATGATACCCTCTAGCTCCATCCATGTCATTGCAAATGGCAAGATTTCATTTTTAATGACTGAATAATATTCCATTTATGTGTATGTGTGTGTATATATATGTGTGATACATATCACATCTTCTTTATCCATTCATCTGTCGATGGACATCTATGCTCTTTCCATAGTTTTGATACTGTAGACATTGCTGATATAAACATGGGGTTGCAGGTGCCCCTTTGGATCACTACATTTGATCATTGGGGTAAATACCCAGTAGTACAATTGATAGGTTATATGGTAGCTCTATTTTCAACTTTTTGAGGAATCTCCATACTATTTTCCAGAGTGGCTGTACCAGCTTACATTCCCACCAAAAGCGTAGGAGTGTTCCCCTTTCTCCGCATCCTTGCCAACATCTGTCATTTTCTAACTTGTTAATATTAGCCATTCTGATTGGTGTGAGATGGTATCTCATTGTGGTTTTGATTTGTATTGCCCTGATGCCCAGGGATGTTGAGCATTTTTTCACGTGTCCATTGGCCATTTGTATGTCTTCTTTGGAGAAATATCTGTTCATGTCTTCTGGCCATTTCTTAACTGGATTATTTGTTCTTTGGGTGTTGAGTTTGGTAAGTTCTTTATAGATTTTGGATAGTAACCCTTTATCTGATAAGACATTTGTAAGTAGCTTCTCCCATTCTGTGAGTTGTCTTTTGGTTTTGTCGACTGTTTCCTTTGCTTTGCAAAAGCTTTTTATCTTGATGAAGTCCCAGTAGTTCATTTTTGCCATTCTTTCCCTTGCCTTTGGAGACGTGTCTAGCAAGAAGTTGCTGTGGCTGAGGCCAAAGAGATTCCTGTGTTCCCCTATAGGATTCTGATGGATTCCTGTCTCACATTTAGGTCTTTCAATCCATTTTCAGTCTATTTTTGTGTATGGTGTAAGAGAATGGTCCAGTTTCATTCTTCTGCATGTGGCTGTCCAATTTTCCCAACATAATTTGTTGAAGAGACTGTCTTTTCCATTGGATAGTATTTCCGACTCTGTCAAAGATTAGTTGACTATAGAGTCAAGGGTCCATTTCTGGGCTCACTGTTCTGTTCCATTGATCTATGCGTCTGTTTTTGTGCCAGTACCATACTGTCTTGATGATTACAGCTTTGTAATAGAGCTTGAAGTTTGAAATTGTGATGCCACCAGTTTTGGTTTTCTTTTTCAACATTCCTTTGGCTATTCAAGGTCTTTTCTAGTTTCATACAAATTTTAGGATTGTTTGTTCCATTTCTTTGAAAAAAGTTAATGCATTTTATTTTTTTTAAGTTTATTTTATTATGTTATGTTAGTCACCATACAGTACATCATTAGTTTTTGATGTAGTGATCCACGATTCATTGTTTTCATATAGCACCCAGTGTTCCAAGCAGTACGTGCCCTCTTTCATACCCATCATTGGGCTAACCCATCACCCCATCCCCCTCCCCTCTAAAACCCTCAGTTTGTTTCTCAGAGTCCATAGTCTCTCATGGTTCATCTCTCCCTCTGATTTCCGCCCCCCTTCATTTTTCCTTCCTTCTCCTAATGTCCTCCATGCTATTCCTTATGTTCCACAAATAAGTGAAACCATGTGATAATTGACTTTCTCTGCTTGACTTATTTCACTTAGCATAATATTCTCCTCCACATAGTACTAGATGTCCTAGCTTCAGCAATCAGACAACAAAAAGAAATAAAAGGCATCTGAATGGGCAAAGAAGTCAAACTCTCACTCTTTGCAGATGACATGATATTCTATGTGGAAAACCCAAAAGACTCCACCCCAAAATTGGAAGAACTCATACAGGAATTCAGCAAAGTAGTAGGATATAAAATCAATGCACAGAAATCAGTTCCATTTCTATACACTAACAATGAGACAGAAGAAAGAGAAATTATCCATGTTGATGTAAAAGTTGGGTATTCATCCTTTCTGATGGCTGAGTAATATTCCATTGTATATATGGACCACATCTTCTTTATCCATTCATCTGTTGATGGGCATCTCTGCTCTTTCCACAGTTTGGCTATTGCAGACATTGCTGCTATGAACATTGGGGTGCATATGACCCTTCTTTTCACTACATCTGTGTCTTTGAGGTAAATAACCAGTAGTGCATTGCTGGGTCATAAGGTAGCTCTATTTTTAATTTTTTTAGGCACCTCCACACTGTTTTCCAAAGTGGCTGTACCAACTTGCTTTACCAAAAAGTTGATGGTATTTTGATAGGAATTGCATTGAATGTGTAGATTGCTCTAGGTAGCGTAGACATTTTCACAATATTTGTTCTTCCAATCTATGAGCATGGAACGTTTTTCCATTTCTTTTTGTCATCCTCAATTTTTTTTCATGAATAGTCTATAGTTTTCTGAGTATAGATCCTTTACCTCTTTGGTTAGATTTATTCTTAGGTATCTTATGGTTTTTGGTGCAGTTGTAAATGGGATCAACACCTTAATTTCTCTTTCTTCTGTCTCATTGTTAGTGTATAGAAATGGAACTGATTTCTGTGCATTGATTTTATATCCTACTACTTTGCTGAATTCCTGTATGAGTTCTTCCAATTTTGGGGTGGAGTCTTTTGGGTTTTCCACATAGAATATCATGTCATCTGCAAAGAGTGAGAGTTTGACTTCTTTGCCCATTCAGATGCCTTTTATTTCTTTTTGTTGTCTGATTGCTGAAGCTAGGACATCTAGTACTATGTTGAACAGCAGTGGTGATACTGGACATCCCGGTTGTGTTCCTGACCTTAAGGGAAAAGCTCTCAGTTTTTCCCCATTGAGAATGATATTTGCTGTGGGCTTTTCATAGATGGCTTTTATGATATTGAGGTATGTTCCCTCTATCCCTACACTTTGAAGAGTTTTAATCAAGAAAGGATGCTGTATGTTGTCAAATGCTTTTTCTGCATCTTTTGAGAAGATCATATGTTTCTTGTCTTGTCTTTTATTAATGTGATCTATCATGTTGATTGATTTGCAGATGTTGAACCACCCTTGCAGCCCAGGGATAAATCCCACTTGGTTGTGGTGAATAATCCTTTTAATGTACTCTTGGATGTTATTGGCTCATATTTTGGTGAGAATTTTGGCATCCATGTTCATCAGGGATATTGGTCTGTCATTCTCCTCTTTGATGGGGTCTTTGTCTGGTTTTGGGATCAAGGTAATGCTGGCCTCATTGACTGAGTTTGGAAGTTTTCCTTCGATTTCTATTTTTTGAAAAAGCTTCAGAAGAATAGGTATTAATTCTTCTTTAAATGTTTGGTAGAATTCCCCTGGGAAGCCATCTGGCATTGGACTCCTCTTGTTTTTTGGGAGATTTTTGATTACTGCTTCAATTTCCTTTCTGGTTATGTCTGTTAATGTTTTCTTTTTCTTCCTATTTCAGTTTGGGTAGTTTATACATCTCTAAGAATGCGTCCATTTCTTCCAGATTGCCTAATTTGTTGCCATATAGTTGCTCATAATATGTTCTTATAATTATTTTTATTCCTCAGTGTTGGTTGTGATCGTTCCTCTTTTCATTGGTGATTTTATTTATTTGGGTCCTTTCTGTTTTCTTTTTGATAAGTCTGGCCAGGAGTTAATCAATCTTATTAATTCTTTCACTGAACCAGCTTCTAGTTTTGTTGATTTTTCTACTGTTCTTTTGGTTTCTATTTCATTGATTTCTGCTCTGATCTTTATTATTTCTCTTCTCCTGCTGGGTTTAGGCTTTTTTTGCTGTTCTTTCTCCAGCTCCTTTAGGTGTAGGATTAGGTTGTGTATTTGAGACCTTTCTTGTTTCTTGAGAAAGGCTTGTATTGCTATATACTTCCCTCTTAGGACCGCCTTTGCTGCATCCCAAAGATTTTGAACAGTTGTGTTTTCATTTTCATGAATTTTTAAAATTCTTCTTTAATTTCTTGATTGACCCATTCATTCTTTAGTAGAATGCTCATTAACCTCCACGTACTTGAATTCTTTCCACATTTCTTCTTGTGATTGAGTTCTAGGTTCAAAGCATTGTGGCCTGACAATATGCAGAGAATGATCCCAATCTTTTGGTACTGGTTGAGATTTGATTTGTGACCCAGTATGTGATCTATTCTGGAGAATGTTCCTTGTGCACTCGAGAAGAATGTGTATTCTGTTGCTTTATGATGGAAAGTTATGAATATATCTGTTAAGTCCATCTGGTCCAGTGTTCATTCAAAGCCCTTATTTCTTTGTTCATCCTCTGCTTAAATGATCTGTCCATTTCAGTGAGGGCGGTGTTAAAGTCCCCTACTATTATTGTAGTATTATCAATGTGTTTCTTTAATTTTGTTATTAATTGGCTTATATGATTGGCTGCTCCCATTTTGGGGGCATAAATATTTACAATTGTTAGATCTTCTTATTTGATAGATGCTTTAAGTATGATATAGTGTCCTTCCTCATCTCTTATTATAGTATTTGGTTTAAAATCTAATTTCTCTATATAAGGATTGCCACCCCAGCTTTCTTTTGATGTCCATTAGCATGATAAATGGTTTTCCACCCCTCACTTTAAATCTGGAGGTGTCTTTGGATCTAAAATGATTCTCTTGAAGATAGCATATGGCTGGGTCTAGCTTTTTTATCCAATCTGATACCCTGTGTCTTTTGATTGGAGCATTTAGCTCACTTACATTCAGAGTAACTATTAAAAGATATGAATTTAGTACTATTATATTACCTGTAAAGTCACTGCTATCATATATTGCCTCTGTTCCTTTCTGTTCTGTTACTTTTGGCCTCTCTATTTGCTTAGAGGATCCCTTTTAATATTTCTTGTTGGACTGGTTTGGTGATCAAAAATTCTTTTAGTTTCCATTTGTCCTGGAAGTTTTTTATCTTTCCTTCTATTTTGAATGAAGCCTTGTTGGATAAAGTAATGTTGGCTGCGTATTTTTCTCATTTACCATCCTGAATCTATCATGCCAGTCCTTTCTGGCCCGCCAGGTCTCTGTGGATAAGTCTTCTGCCAATCTAATGTTTCTACTCTTGTAGGTTACAGACCTCTTGTCCCAAGTTGCTTTTAGGATTTTCTCTTTGTCCATGAGATTTGCAAGTTTCACTATTATATGTTGGGGTGTTTACCTGTTTTTACTGATTTTGAGGTGGGTTCTCTGTACATCCTGGATTTTGATGCCTGTTTCCCTCCCCAGATTAGGGAAGTTCTCTGCTATAATTTGCTCCAATATACCTTCTGCCCCTCTCATTCTTTTCTCTTCTTTTGGGATCCCAATTATTCTAATATTCTTTTACTTTATGGTATCACTTATCTCTCAAATTCTCCCCTCATGATTCAGTAGTTGTTTATCTTTTTCTCATCTTCTTTATTCTCCATCATTTTGTCTTGTATATCACTAATTCTCTCTTCTGCCTCATTTATCCTAGCAGTTAAAGCCTTCATTTTTTATTTCATCTCATTAGTAGCCTTTTTGATTTTGACTTGGTAGATTTTAGTTCTTTTATTTCTCCAGAAAGGGATTCTCTAGCGTCTTCTATGCTTTTTTCAAGCCCAGCTAGTATCTTTATAATCATTCTGAACTCTAGTTCTGACATCTGACTTACCTCCAATCTGATTAGGTCCCTGGCAGTCAGTACTGCCTCTTATTCTCTTTTTTGAGTTGAGTATTTACATCTTGTCATTCTGTCCAGAGAGGAATAGATGCATGAGAGAAAAAAATACTAAAATGCCAACAACAACCCCAGAGAAATATACACTAAACAAATCAGAAGAGACTGAAACTGGAAAAAAAAAATAAAAAAAAGAATATAATCAGACAGATGAACAGAATAGAGCAATACACTGGATTCTCTATGTATTTTGGTCTGTTTTTTAGAAAACTAGATCCCAAAGTTGTAAAGAAAGAAAAACATATAGGTACAACAATAAAATTAAATACAATGAAAGGATAGAATATAATTGTAAAAATGGAAATTAAAAGACAAGAAAAAACAAAACAAAAAAGACCAAGAACAAAAAAAGGAAGGGATATAAACAGGTGAATACAACAGAGCAATATACTATCTCCTGAGTGTATTTTGATCCGTTTGCTAGAAGAAACTACATCTCAAAATTGTAAAGAAAAAAAAAACATATATACAAAAATTAAATTAAATATATTGAAAGGATAGACTGTAAATGTAAAGATGAAAAATAAAGACTTTAATGAAACAAAAAATGAAGAAAAAAAAACAATGAAAAGAGAATATGATCAGACAGGTAAATAGAATAGAGCCATACACTAGATTTTGGGTGTATTTTGGTCTGGTAGAAGAAATTGCACCCCAAAATTTGTAAAGAAAGAAAAACTTATCTTTGTTATTAGTTGTTTTCTATATTTGGCCAGTATCCCTGATGAACATGGATGCAATAATTCTCAACAAAATACTAGCTAATTGAATCCAACAGTACATTAAAAGAATCATTCACCACAATCAAATTGGATATATTACTAGGCTACAAGTTTGGTTCAATATTCACAAACCAATCAGTGTGATACTCCACATTAATAAAAGAAAATAAGAACCATATGATCCTCTCAATAGATGCAGAAAAAGCATTTGACAAAGTACAGTGTCCATTCTTGATAAAAATCCTCAACAAAGTAGGAATAGAGGTAGCATACCTCAACATCATAAAAGCCATCTACAAAAGACCCACAGCTAATATCATCCTCACTGGGGAAAAACAGACCTTTTCCTCTATGGTCAGGAACAAGACAGGATGTCCACTCTCAACACTATTATTTAACATAGTACTAGAAGTCCTAGCCTCAGCAATCACACAACAAAGAGAAATAAAAAGTATCCAAATCAGCAAAGAAGTCAAAGATTTACTATTTGCAGACGACATGATACTCTATATAGAAAACCTGAAGTACTCCACCAGAAATTTTCTAGAACTGATACATGAATTCAGTAAAGCCACAGGATATAAAATGTACAGAAATCTGTTGCATTTCTATACACCAATAATGAAGCAGCAGAAAGAGAAATCAAGGAATCAAGTCCACTTACAATTGTGCCAAAAAACATAAGATACCTAGGAATAAACTTAACCAAAGAGGTGAAAGACTTGCACTCTGAAAACTATAAAACACTGATGAAAGAAATTGAAGATGATGTAAAGATATAGAAAGATATCCCATGCTCATGGATTGGAAGAACAAATATTGTTAAAATATCTATACTACCCAAAGCAATCCACACATTTTATTCAATCCCTATCAAAATACCAACAGCATATTTCACTGTGGTGATCAAGACAATATGTTACTGGCACAAAAACAGACACATAGATCAATGGAACAGAATAGAAAATCCAGAAATCAACCCACAAATATATGATCAATTAATCTTCAACAAAGCAGGAAAGAATATCCAATGGAAAAAAGACAGTCTCTTCAACAAAGAGAGTGTTGGGAAAACTGGACCACTTTCTTACATCATACACAAAAGTAAATTCAAAATGGATTAAAGACCTAAACCTAAGACCTGAAACCATAAACATCCTAGAGGAGAACAGAGGCAGTAATCTCTTTGACGTCAGCCATAGCATCTTATTAGTAAATATGTCTTCTGAGGGAAGGGAAGCAAAAGCAAAAATAAACTATTGGAACTTCATCAAAATACAAAGCTTCTGCACAGTAAAGGAACAAAACTAAATGGCAACCTCTGGAATGGGAGAAGATATTTGCAAATGGCATATCTGATAAACAGTATTCAAAATATTTAAGAAATTATAAAACTCAACACCCAAAAAACAAATAGTCCAGTTAAAGAATGGGCAGAGGACATGAATCAACATTTTCCCAAAAAGGGTATACAGATACCCAACAGACATATGAAGAGATGCTCAATATCACTCATCCTCAGGGAAATACAAATCAAAACTACAAAGATATATCACCTCATACCTGTCAGAATGGCTAAAATGAACAATACAGGAAACAACAGGTATTGATGATGATGCAGAGAAAGAGGAACCCTCTTAAACTCTTGCGGGAATGCAAACTGGTGCAGTCACTGTGGAAAATAGTATGGAGGTTCCTCAGAAAGTTGAAAATGGTACTGCCCTACCATCCAGCAATTGCACCACTAGGTATTTACCCAAAGGATACAAAAATACTGTTTCAAAGAATACATGGACCCTGATTTTTATAGCAGCATTATCAACAATAGCCAAATATGGAAATATCCCAAATGTCCATCGACTAATGAATGAATAAAGATGTGGTATATATATATATATACAATAGAATATTACATAGTCATGAAAGGAATGAAATGTTGCCATTTGCAACAACATGAACGGAGCGAGAGAGTATTATGTTAAGTGAAATAATAAGTCAGTCGGAGAAAGACAAATGCCATATGATTTCACTTTTATGTGGAATTTAAGAAACAAAACATATGGATATAAAGGGGAAAAAAAGAGAGGCAAACCAGGAAACAGACTCTTAACTATAGAGATCAAACTGAGTGTTACTAGAGGGGAGTTGGACAGGGGAATAGATTGAATAGGTGATTAGGAGGGCACTTGTAGTGATGACCACTGCACATTGTATGTAAGTGATGAATCACTAAATTCTACACCTGAAACTAATATTACACTGTTAAATAAGTGGTATTTAAATAAATATAACAATTATAAACATATATGTACCCACTAATGAAATACCTACATATATTAAACTATTATTAATTGATCTGAAGGGAGAATTAGACAGCAGTGCAGTCATGGTAGGGGACTTCAGTATCCCACTTTGCACCGATGGATACATTATCCAGTCAGAACATTAATGAACAAATAATGGACTTGAATGATGCTTTTGATCAAATGGACCTATCAGACATACACAAAACATTCCATCCAACAGCAGCAGAATACACATTCTTCTCAAGCATAAATGAAACATACTCCAGGATAGATCACATGTGGGTCACAAAATATGTCTTAGCAAATTTGAGAAGATTGTAACCATAACAATCTTTTCTGGTCACAAAGTAAAAGTCAATAACAGGTGGAAACCTGGAAATTTCACAAATATGTGGAGATTAAACAGCATGATATTGAATACCCAGTGAATCAAAGAAGAAATCAATAGAGAAATTGAGAAATACCCTGAAACAAATAAAAATGGAAGCACAGCATATCAAACCTTTGGAAGGATGCAATAACAGTTCTAAGAGGGAAGTTTATAGTGTAAGTGCCTATATTAAGAAAGACCTCAACAACCTCATTTTACACTTGAAGAAACTAGAAAAAAAGAACAAACTAAGCCCAAAGTTGAGAGAAGGAAGGAAATAATAATATCAGAGCAGATATAAATAAACTAGGAACCAGAAAAATAGTAGAAAAGGCCAATGCTTTTTCAGTGAAGAGCTGTTTGAAAAGGTAAGTAAATAGACAAACATTCAGCTAGATTAAGAAAAAAGAGAGGATTCAAGTAAATAAATTCAGTAATGAAAGTGGAGCTATTACAGCTGATACCACAGAAATGTAAGGGATTATGAGAGACTACTATGAACAATTATATGCCAACAAACTAGTTAATCTAGAGGAAATAGATATATTCCTAGAAACATATGACTTACCAAGACTAAATTATGAATAAATAGAAAATCTAAACAGATTAATAATGAGTAAGGAGATTGAATCAGTAACCAAAAACTTCCCAATACAGAAAAACCCAGGACCAGATGGTTTTACTGGTGAATGCCACCTACCAAGGATTTAAAGAAAAATTAGCACCGGTCCTTCTTAAACTCTTCCAAAAAATTGGAGAGGAGGGAACACTCCTAAACTCATTTTGTGAGGCAAGTATTACCCTGACACCAAAGCCTGATAAAGACACTCAAGAAAAAAAGCTTACAGACTAATATTTCTGTCAAATATAAATGTAAAAGTTCTCAACAAAATATTAGCAAACTGAATTTAATAGCACATTAAAAGAATCATTCACTGTGATGAAGTGGAATTTATTTCTATGATACAGAAGTGGTTTGATACACACAAATCAATAAATATGAGCCACCACATTAGTAGAATGAAAGATAACAATTATGGGATCATCTTGATAGATACAGAAAAAACAGTCAAAAAAGTACAATATTCTTTTGTGATAAAAATGCTTGACAAATTGGATATAGAAAGAATGTTCCTCAGCATAATAAAGGCAGTATATGACAAGCCAATAGGTAACATCATACTCCAGTAAGAGTTAAAATCCTCTCATCTATGATCAGGAACAAGATAGGGATGCCCACTCTTGCCATTTTAAGTCAACATAGTGGAAGTCCTGCCAGAGGAATTAGGTAAGAAAAAGAACTTAAAGGCATCTATAATGGAAAGGAAGAAGTAAATTATCTTTGTTTGCAGATGATATGTTCTTATATATAGAAAACCTTAAGGTCCCTACTAAAAAATCCGTTAGATCTAATAAATAAATTCAATACATTTGCAGAAAATAGAATCAACATACAGAAATCAGCTGTATTTCTTTTTTTCATGATTTATTTTAGAGAGAGAGTGTGTGCACACACATGCCAGCATGGGTTGGAAGGGGCAATGGGAGAGAGAGAATCTCAAGTAGATTCCCCACTGAGTGTGCAGCCCAACGTGGGACTCTATCTCACAATCCTTAGATCATGACCTGAGCTGAAATCAAAGTCCAACACAAGCAACTGAGCCACCCAGGGGACCCAGCTGTATTTCTATACACTAAAAACAAATGATCTGAAAGAGAAGTTAAAAAAGCAATCCCATTTACAATAGTATCAAAAGTAATAGGAATAAATTTAACCAAGGAGGTGAAATACCTGTACAGTGGATACTATAAAACACTGATGAAAGAGATTGAAGAAATACAAATAAATGGGAAGATAGCCCATGTTTTCAGTTTCAATGAATGAATATTGTTAAAATGTTCATACTGCTCAAAGTGATCTGTAGATTCAATGCAGTCCTAATCAAAATTCCAAGGACATTTTCCACCAAAATAGGAAGATTATGCTGTATTTGTTTGGAGCCAGAAAAGACCCTGAATACCTAAAGCAATCCAGAGAAAGAATTGTCAGCCACATGTAAAAGAATATACAAGAAACTGGACCACTATTTTACACCATATACAAAAATTAACTCAAAATGGACTAAAGACTTGAATGTAAGGCCAGAAACCATAAAGCTCCTAGGAGAAAACATAGGCAATAATCTCCTTGACATCACTCTTGGTGATAGTGTTTTAGGTCTCACTCCAAAAGCAATGGCAACAAAGGCCAAAATAAACAGATGGGACTACATCAAATAAAAAACTTCTGCATAGCAAGCAAAACCATCAACAAAATGAAAAAGCAACTTCTAATGATAAAATATTTGTAACTCATGTATCTGATGAAGGACTAATATCCAAAACATATAAAGAACCCAAACAATACAATAACAGAAAAACAATCAATTAAAAAATGGGGAGATTAACTGAATAGACATTTCTTTAAAGAAAACTTGCAGATAGCCAGGTAGATGAAAAGACACTCAACATCATTAATTATCTGGGAAATACAAATCAAAACTACACTGAGATATCATTCCATGCCTGTCAGAATGGCTATTATCAAAAAAGGTAAGAAATAACAATTGCTGGAGAGGTTGTAGAGAAAAGGGAGCCCTTGTACAGTATTAGTGAAAATGTAAATTGGTGCAGGCACTATGGGAAATAGTATGGAGTTTAAAAAAAATTAAAAATAGAACTTCCATATGATCCATCTGTCCCCCTTCTGGGTATTTGTCTGAAGAAAACACTAATTCAAAAAGATATGTGTACTCCTTTGTTCATTGCAGGATTAATTACATTATTTACAATAGACAATAGACAATTACAATTACAATAGACAATATGCAAAAAACCTAAATGTCCATCAATTGATGAATGGATAAAGAAGATATGATATACATATACAATTGAATACTACTCAGACATAAAAAGAATGAAATCTTGCCATTTGTGACAACATGGATGGACCTTGAGGGTATTACGTTAAGTGAAATAAGTCAGAGAAAGACAGATACCATATGATTTCACTTACATGTGGAATCTAAAAACAAAACTCAGATACATAGTGACTATTGAACAACACAGGTTTGAACTGCATGAGTCCACCTACAGGTGGATTTTTTTCTTGAAAAATATAGTACAATACTACAAATGTATTTTCTCCTTTTTATGATTTTCTTAGTTACATTTTCTTTTCTCTGGATTATTTCAGTGTAAGAGCAAGGTTTATAATACATATGACATACAAAATATGTGTTAATTGACTATGTTATTGGTAAAGCTTCCAGTTAACAATAGGATATTAGTAGTTAAGTTTTGGGGGAGTCAAAAGTTATACAGGGGAGCCACTATCTCCCTCGTTGTTCAAGCGTCAACTGTATACTATTTTACCTCAAAAAAATTAAAATGAATAGGTGGAATTACATTAAAGTAAAAAGCTTCTGCACTGCAAAAACAAAAATCAATAAATCAAAAAGGTAACCTAGAAAATGGGAGAACATCACAAACCATATATCTGAAAAGGGGCTAAAATAAAAAATATATACAGTATGCATACAACTCAATTGTAAAAAAGCAAAAAAATGCAATTGAAAATGGGGAAAGAAGGTGGTAGACATTTTTTCAAAGAACACATACAGATGGCTAACAGATAATATGAAAAGATGCTCAGTATTACTAATCATCAGGAAAATGCAGATCAAAACCATAACCCCACCTCACATCTGTTGGGATGGCTTTTATCAAAAAGTTGAGAGATAACAAATGTTATTCAGGGTGTAGAGAAAAGGGAACCCTTAAACACTGTTGGTGGGAAAGTAAATTGGTACACCCATTATTGAAAACATTAAGGAAACTCCTCAAAAAATTAAAAATTGAACTGCCATGTGATCCAGCAATCCCACTCCTGGATATATATCTCAAATGAAATCACTATCTTGGAGAGATATCTACATACCCATGTTTATTGTGAAATTATTCACAATAGCCAAGATGTGGAAATAACCTAAGTTTTTTAATGGGTAAAAGGATAAAGATGTGAGGTATAGATATACACACATACATATATGCTTATACATGTGTATAAGCATATACACATACATACATATATATATACACACGTATATACACATACACACACACAGTGAAATCACAGAATGAGTAAATTCCTGCTATTTGCAAAAACATGGATAGACCTTGAGATGCGAAGTGAGATAAGTCAGAGAAAGACAAACATAGTATGGTATCACTTATATAATATAGAATGTAGAAAAAACTGAATTTGTAAAAACAGAGTAAAACTGTGGTTACCAGGGGTTGGGGAATCAGGCAGATGTTAAGGGTACAAACTTGCAACTTGTAGATAAATAATTTCTGAAGGTCTAATGCACAACATACTGACTCTAGGCAACAATACTGTATTATGAACCTCAAAGTTGCTAAGAGAGTAGATCTTAACTGTTTTCAACACAAAAAAGAAACAGTTATATGACGTGATAAAGATGTTAGCTAACACCACTGTAGTAATCATATTGCAATATATAAATTTGTCAAACCAACACCTTGTATACCTCAACCTTACACAATGTTATATGGCAATTATATCTTAATAAAAAATTTCAAATAACACATACAGCTTTATAGATAGTGACTGTGGTTTATAATGGATTATTCTCAAATCATCCCTCCTATATGTCATGACATTATTGCCATTTAATTAATCTATTTCCAATAAGTGCACAGTACATTGTTGCTATTATTAATTTAAAGATATTTATCTTTTAGATCAATTAAGAAATAAAATATGTTATTTTGCCTTCACTTATTTCTTCTCTCAAGCTCTTCTTTTAAGAAGATTCCATCTCCTTGAAAAATGTTTAACATTTCTTGCCAGGCAGCTCTACTGGCAAAGAATTCCCCATTTTTTAAATTTGTTTTTCTGGGAATATTTTTATTTCTTCACATTTGGGGGATAATTTTTCTGGATATAAAAATCTAGGTTGGTGAGTTTTTTTGAACCCCAATACCAATTCTTTTTTTTTTAAGATTTTATTTATTTATTCATGAGAGACAGAGGGAGAGAGAGAGAGAGAGAGAGAAGCAGAGGGAGAAGCAGGCTCCCAAGGAGCAGGGAGCCCGATGCGGGACTCGATCCCAGGACCCTAGGATCATGACCTGAGCCGAAGGCAGACGCCCAACCATCTGAGCCACCCAGGCGCCCCACCCAATACCAATTCTTTAATTCCCCTCTCTACTTTCTTACATGGTTTCTGATGAGAAATCCACTGTAATTTTTTTTTTTCTGTATAGGTTATATAGGTAAGTGGGTTCCTCCCCTGCCATGCTGGCTTTATTCTAGATTTTCTCTTTATTGTTGGTTTTCTGCAGTTCAACTATGATAAGCCTAGTTGTAGATTTTATTTATCTTCCTTGGTGTTCTCTGTGCTTCCTGGATCTGTGGCTTGGTGTCTGTCATTAATTTTAAAAGTTCTTGGTCATTATTTCTTCAAATATTTCTTCTGTTCATTTTTCTCTTCTTCTGGTATTCCAATTATGTTTGTTAAACCTTCTGAAACTGTCACACAATTCTTGGATATTCTGTTCTTTTTCTTTTTCTTCTTAGTATTTAAGTTTGGTAAGTTTCTAGTCATTTATGTTCAAGTTTACTGCTTGTTTTATTGGCCATGTCCACTGTATTGATGAGCTCATTAAATGCATTCTTCATTTCATTTACAGTTGTTTTAATATCTCACATTTCCATTTGAATCTTTGTTCGAGTTTATATCTCTGCTTACATTATCCATCTTTTATGTTTCCTATTTCCATTAAAGCACTTAAAATATTAGTCATAGTCATTTAAAATTACCTGTTTTATAAATCTGTTATTTTTGTCATATCTGAGTCTAGTCCTGATGTTGCTTTGTCTCTTCAGACTTTTATCCATATCTTTTAGCATGCCATGTAATTTTTTGTTGGAAATTGGACATGTATATTGGATAATAGGTATTGAGATGGATAGACCTTAAGTGTGAGGTTTTATGTTGGTGTGGTAACGAGCTAGGCTGTATTGATGTTTGCTGTAACTCTAGTTACACATATCTCTAGTGTCCTTGATATATTGTCTCCCTTGTTTTTTTGGTTTCCCTAAAAACTCCATTTTTAAAATTTTATTTTATTTTATTATGTTAGTCACCATACAGTACATCATTAGTTTTTGAAGTAGTGTTCCATGATTCATTGTTTCCATATAATAAATTTTTAAATTCTCAAAACTTAGCATAATATTCTCTTGCTCCATTCATGTTGTTGCAAGTGGCAAGATTTCATTCTTTTTATGGGCTGAGTAATATTCTATTGTATATATGTATAGCACATCTTCTGTATCCATTCCTCGGTCAATAGACACTTGGGCTGTTTTCATAATGTAGCTATTGTTGGTATTGCTGCTATAAACATCAGCACACATGTATCCCTTCAAATTATTATTTTTGTATTCTTTGGGTAAATACCTAGTACTGCAATTGCTGGATCATAGGGTAGTTCTATTTTTAACTTTTTGAGGAATCTCTGTACTGTTTTGCAGAGTGACTGCACCAGTTTGTATTCTCACCAACAGTGCAAGAGGGTTCCCCTTTCCCCTCCTCCTTACCAACACCTGTTGTTTCTTCTGTTGTTAATTTTAGCCATTCTGACAGGTGTGAAGTGATATTGCACTGAGGTTTTGATTTGTATTTCCCTGATGATGAGTGATGTTGAGCATCTTTACATGTGTCTGTTGGCCATCTATATGTCTTCTTTAGTAAAATGTCTATTCATGTCTTCTGCCCATTTTTTAACTGGATTTTTTTTTTTTGGATGTTGAGTTTTATAAGTTTATATTTTGGGTACTCACTCTCATTTGCAGATATCTTCTCCCATTCTGTAGATTACCTTTTAGTTTTGTTGATTGTTTCTTTTGCTGTGTAGAAGTTTTTTATCTTTATGGAGTCCCAATAGTTTATTTTTGCTTTTGTTTTCCTTGCCTCAGGAGACATATCTCATAAAATGTTGCTATGGCTGGATTTCAAAGAGGTTACTGCCTGTGTTCTTTAGGATGTTTATGGTTTTCTGTCTCACATTTAGGTCTTTCATCCATTTTTAATTTACTTTTGTGTATGGTGTAAGGATGTGGTCCAGTTTTTTTTGCCTGTTGCTGTCCAGTTTTTCCAACACCAGTTGTTGAAGAGACTTTTTTCCATTGGGTATTCTTTCCTGCTTTGTCAAAGATTAATTGACCATATAGTTGTGGGTTCATTTTTGGATTTTCTATTCTGTTCCATTGATCTTTGTGTCTGTTTTTGTGCCAGTACCATACTGTTTTGATCACTACAGTTTTGTAATTTAACTTGAAGTCCGGAATTGTGATGCATCCAGCTTTGCTTTTCTTCTTCAAGGTTGCTTTGGCTATTCGGGATCTTTTATGGTTTCATACAAATTTTAGGATTGTTTGTTCTTGTCTGTTGGTATTTTGATAGGGTTTGCATTAAATGTGTAGATTGCTTTGGGTAGTATAGACATTTTAACAATATTTGTTATTCCAATCCATGAGCATGGAATGTCTTTTTATATCTTTGTGTCATCTTCAATTTCTTTCATCAGTGTTTTATCGTTTTCAGAGTGCAAGTCTTTCGCCTCTTTGGTTAGTTATTCTTAGGTATCTTAATGTTTTTGGTGCAATTGTAAATTAAGGGATTTATTCCTTGATTTCTTTTTCTGCTCTTTCATTCTTGGTATATAGAAATGCAACAGATTTCTGTACATTGATTTTGTATCCTGCAACTTTACTGAATTCATGTATCGGTTCTAACAATTTTTTGGTGGAATTTTTCAGGTTTTCAATAAATAGTGTCATGTTGTCCACAAATAGTGAAAGTTTGACTTCTTCCTTGCTTCCTTTGATTCTTTCCTTCCTCAATTTGGATGCCTTTTTTCTTTCTTTTTGTCTGATTCCTGTGGCTAGGTCTTCCAGTACTATGTTAAATAATGGTGAGAGTGGACATCCCTGTCTTCTTCCTGACTATAGAAGAAAAGCTGTCAATATTTTCCTCATTTAGGATGATATTAGCTGTGGGTTTTTCATAGATGGCCTTTATTGTGTTGAGGTATGTTCCCTCTAAACCCACTTTGTTGAGGATTTTTATAATGAATGGACGTTGTATTTTGTCCGATGTTTTTTCTGTATCTGTTGAGATGATCGTTTGGCTTTTATCCTTTCCCTTGTTAATGTGATGTATTACATTGATTGATTTGCAAAGACTGAACCATACTTTTATCCCTAGAATAAATCCCACTTGATTGTGATGAATTATTCTTTTAATGTACTGATGGATTCAGTTTGCTAGTATTTTATTGGGAATTTTTGCATCCATGTTCATCAGGGATATTGGCTTGTAGTTCTCTTTTTTAGTGGAGTCCTTATCTGTCTTAGTATCAAGGTAATGCTGGTCTCATAGAATGAATTTGGAAGTTTTTCCTCTTATATTTTCTGGAAAAGGTTTTCAATTCTTCTTTAACTGCTTGATAGAATTCACTAGTGAATCTGAGCCTGAAGATTTCTGGAAATTAAAAAATAATTAATTAAATTTTCTTAATAGTTATAGGACTATTCAATTTATTTCAGATTTGGGGAATTGTGCTAATTTGTGCTTTTTGAGGAATTGGTCCATTCTACCTACAGTGTCAGATATATTTGTATACAGTTGTTATTTATCATAGTAAATTTGCCTGATCTGTAGTGATATTCCTTGTTTCATTCTTAGATATTGGTAGATTGTCTTTTATTTCTTTTTTTCCTGGTGAATCTTGCTGGAGATTTTTCAACTTTATTGAACTTTTCAAGCAACCTGCTTTTTGTTTCATGATCATCTCCATTGATTTCCTATTTTCAATTTCATTGATTTCTGTTCTTTATTATTTCCCTTTGTCTACTTGGTTTAGGTTTATTTGGCTCTTATTTTTCTAGGTTCTTGAGGTGGGAGCTTAGTTATTGACCTGGAACTTTTTCTCTTTTCTACTGTATTTAGTGCTATAAATTCCCCTTTGCTGTGTTTCATGAGTTTTGATTTCGTATATTTGCAGTATCATTCAATTCAATGTATTTTTTCCATGAGCTTAAGATCTTTTTAAGAATGATTAACATACGTTGTTATATTAGTTTCAAGTATTACAACATCATGACTCAGCAATTCTAGACATTACTAATTGCTCATCTAGATAAATGTACCCTTTTTTTCATCCATTCCCCCCCGACCTCCCCTCTGGCAACCACCAGTTTGTTATTTGTCTTTAAGAGTCTGCTTTTTTGCCTGTCTCTTATTTTCTTTGTCATCTGTTTTGTTTCTTAAATTCTACATATGAATGAAATCATATGATATTTGTTTTTCTTTGACTGACTTATTTACTTAGCATTATATCCTCTAGGTCTCTCCATGTTGCTCCAAATGGGATGATTTCATTCTTTTTATGGCTCTTTAATAGTCTATTGTGTATATATACCAAATCTTCTTTGTCCCTTCATCTATGGATGGATACTTAGGTTGCTTCCATATGTTAGCTATTATAAATAATGTTGGAAGGAGAAGGCAAGATGGTGGAAGAGTAGGGGACCTCGTTTAATCTTGTCCCTTGAATTTAGCTATATAACTATCAAACCATTCTGAACACCCATGAATTCAGTCTGAGATGTAAGAAAAAAATATCTGGAACTCTACAACTAGAAAAGCAACTGCTTTTTGCAAGGTAGGAGGTCTCTCAGAGGGCAAAATCAGAACCCTTAGAAATCTGCTCCAGTGAGAGACATCTCTGAAAGGGGCTCAGGGGATGAAATGGGCAGAATTCTAGGTGGGTCATTGTGCTCTCAGGATCCCAGAGGTCACAGAACTAATAGGGATGCTACTACTAATAGTCAGTAGAGTGCCTAAGCAGTGGAGCAGGAAAACTGGTTATGGTCAGTGATCCCAGAAGGGGGGCTCCCAGCTCAAGTCACCATAACCCGCGAGCTGCCAGATCAGGTGAATGCTCTCCACCTAGGCACCCTGCAACGGGCTCAAATGCAGGGACAATCCACCATCCCCTGGGAGGTGTGGAGCAGGTTTGCTCAACCACTCTCAGTGCCAGGGCCCCACAAAAGGCAGTGATGTGGGACCCTCAGACTCCCTCCAGGAGGATCGCTGTGGGCATACGGTGTCTGCAGAGTTTGGCACATACAAAAGTGAAGAACATTTGTCCCAGAGGGTTTACTGAAGGGGGTGGGCAGCAGCCTTTCAGCTCTGGGGCTGGAGATCAGGTCATGGCCATTTTTATTTTTATCCTCTAAAGAGACTCAGAAAGTCTTCAGGGAACAAAAGTCACACAGGGGACCAGCTTACACTGAGCCCAGCCCCTGGCAAGGGGCAGTACAACTCTGCCCAGGCAAAGAAACCTGAGAAGCAGCACAGCAGTCCTCTCCCTCAGACAAACTGGAAAAACAGGTGCACAAGTTTACAGATCTCACAAGATTCCAGTGCTAGGGGAAAATAGTATATAGAATTAGAGGTTTTTTTCCTCATGATTCATTTATCTTTAAGTCTGAAATTTTCCATTTCTATTTTTTCTTTTTTCCCTTTTCAACTAGTTTCTTATTTTATCAACTCTTTGTTTTTAAGTTGCTTTTTATTTTTACATCCACATTTTATAGATATATGCTTCATTTTTGGCCTCCTTTCACTCTATTCAATTTTATTTTTGTGTACATAAAGTTTTTCTTTCCTTGCAATTTTGGGATTTAGTGTCTTCTAACACACAGACCAAAATTCACTCAGGAACAAGTGGATCACCCTGTTTTATCCACCCTGTGAGATTATATTCTCCCCACAACCCTGCCTTTTTGTTTTGTTTTGTTTTGTTTTTTTCTTGAGCTTTGTTTCCTTTTTTTTTTTTTTTTAATTGTTTTTCTGTTTTGGTTTCTGACCTCTTTGGATTTGGCTGGTGTGTATTTTACTTGAGTTGTGGTGATACTTTTGATTCTGCTCACTCACTCATCCTATCTTCTCTGGGCAAAATGACTAGAAGGAGGAATTCACAACAAAAGAAAAAACGAGAGGTAGTGTTCTCTGCCACAGATCTAATCGATATGGATATAAGTAAGATGTCAGAGATGGAATTCAGGATAACAATTACAAAGTTAATAGCTGGTGTTGAAAAAACATAAAAGGCGCTAGAGAATCTCTTAGTGCAGAAATGAGATCTAATCAGGCTGAAATTAAAAATGCTGTAACTGAGATGCAGTCTAAATTGGATACTCTAACAGCTAGGCAGAAGAGAGTAAGTGATCTAGAACACAGGTTGATGAAAAGGAAAGAGGTTGTGGAAAATAGAGAAAAATAACTAATAGCCCATGAAGAGAGGCTTAAAGAAATCAGTAATGTATGAAACATAGAAACGTCAGAATTATTGGAGTGCTTGAGGGTAAAGAGAGAGAGGGAGAGGGCCAGAAGGTATATTTGAGCAAATAATAGCTGAGAACTTCCATAATCTGGGGAAGGAAACAAGCATTCATGTCCAAAAGGTAGAGAGGACCTCTCCCAAAATCAATAAAAATAGATCAATACCCCGACATATAATAGTGAGACTTGTAAAGTTCAGAGACACAGAGAAAATCCTGAAAGCAGCTGGAGACAAGAGGCTCCTAACCTACAGAAGGAAGAACATCAGACTAATATCAGACCTATCCACAGAAACCTGGCAGGCCACAAAGAACTGCCATGATATATTCAGAGTACTAAATGAAAAGAACATGCAACCAAGAATACTTTATCTAACAAGGCTGTCATGCAGAATGGAAGGAGAGATAATGAGCTTCAAGGATAGATAGAAACTAAAAGAATATGTTACCACCAAGCCAGGCCTGCAAGAAATATTAAGGGGGACCCTGTAAGCAAAGAGGGACCCCAAGAGTAACATATACCAGAAAGAAACAGAGACAATCTACAGAAACAGGGACTTTATAGGCAATACAAGGGCATATCTTGTAAGTTCATATCTTTCAATAGTTACTCTGAATATAAATGGGCTAAATGCTCCAATTAAAAGACACAGGTATCAGAGTGGATAAAAAAGCTAGACCCATCCATATGCTGTCTACAGGAGACTCATTTAAGACATAAAGACACCTCCACATTGAAAGTGAGGGGGTGGAGAATAATTTACCATGCCAATGGACCTCAAAAGAAAGCTGGAGTAGCAATCTTCATATCAGAAATATTAGATTTCAAACCAAAGACTGTAGCAAGAGATGAAAAGGGACACTATATCATACTTAAAGCATCTTTCCAACAAGAAGATCTAACAATTATAAATATTTATGCCCCCAACATGGGAGTAGCCAATTATATAAACCAATTAATAACCAAAGTAAAGAAACACATTGGTAATATTACATTAATAGTAGGGGACTTCAACACCTCCCTCACAACAATGGACAGATTATCCAAGCAGAAGATCAACAAAGAAACAAGGAATTTGAATGACACACTGGACCGGATGGACTTCACAGATATATACAGAACATTCCATCCTAAAACAACAGAATACTCATTCTTCTCGAGTGCACATGGAACTTTCTCCAGAATAGATCACATACTGGGTCACAAATCAGATCTCAACCAGTCCCAAAAGATTGGGATCATTCCCTGCATATTTTCAGACCACAGTGCTTTGAAAGTTGAACTCAATTACAACAGGAAATTTGGAAGTGACTTAAACACTTGAAGATTAAAGAATATCCTACTAAAGAATGAATGGATCAACCAGGAAATTAAAGAAGAATTTTAAAAATTCATGGAAACTAATGAGAATGAAAATACATTTGTTTAAAACCTTTAGGATACAGGAAAGGCAGTCCTAAGAGGGAAGTACATTGCAATACAAGCCTCTCTCAAAGAATTTGAAAAATCTGAAATACAGAAGCTTACGTTATAGCTAAAGGAGCTGGAAAAAGAACAGCAAATGAAGCCTAAACCCAGCAGGAGAAGAGAAATAAAGATTAGAGCAGAAATCAATGAAGTAGAAACCAGAAGAAAAGTAGAACAGATCAATGAAACTAAGAGTTGATTCTTTGAAATAATTAATAAAGATTGATAAACCCCTGGCCAGACTTATCAAAAAAGAAAAGAGAAAGGACCCAAATTAATAAAATGAATGAAAGGGGAGAGATCCTGAGCAACACCAAGAAAATGCAGTGTTTAAAAAAAATTTTTTTTTAATTTATTTGACAGAGACACAGCGAGAGGGGGAACACAAGCAGGGAGAGTGGGAGAGGGAGAAGCAGGCTTCCCGCAGAGCAGGGAGCCCAATGCAGGGCTTGATCCCAGGACCCTGGGATCACAACCTGAGCTGAAGGCAGACACTTAATGACTGAGCCACCCAGGTGCCCCAAGAAAATACAGTTTTAAGAACATATTAATAACAATTATATGACAACAAATTAGGCCATCTGGAAGAAATGGATGCATTCCTAGAGATGAATAAATTACCCAAACTGACATAGGAAGAAAGAAAACCTGAACAGACTTATTACCAGAAAAGAAATTGAAGCAGTAATCAAAAATCTCCCAAAAAACAAGAGTCCAAGGCCAGATGGCTTCCCAGGGGAATTCTACCAAACATTTAAAGAAGAATTAATACCTATTCTACCGAAGCTGTTTCAAAAAATAGAAATGGAAGGAACTCTTCCAAACTCATTCAATGAGGCCAGCATTACCTTGATCCCAAAACCAGACAAAGAGCCCATCAAAGAGGAGAATGACAGACCAATATCCCTGATGAACATGGATGCAAAAATACTCACCAAGATACTAGCCAATAGGATCCAACAGTACATTAAAAGGATTATTCACCACAACCAAGTGGGATTTATTCCTGGGCTGCAAGGGTGGTTCAACATCTGCAAATCAATCAATGTGAGAGCTCACGTTAATAAAAGACAAGACAAGAAACATATGATCTTCTCAAAAGATTCAGAAAAAGCATTTGACAACATATAGCATCCTTTCTTGATTAAAACTCTTCAAAGTGTAGGGATAGAGGGAACATACCTCAATATCATAAAAGCCATTTATGAAAAGCCACAGCAAATATCATTCTTGATGGGGAAAAACTGAGAGCTTTTCCCTTAAGGTCGAACACAACAGGGATGCCTACTCTACCACTATTGTTCAACATAGTACTAGAAGTCCTAGCCTCAGAAATCAGACAACAAAAAGAAATAAAAGGCATCCAAATTGCAAAGAAGTCAAAGTCTCACTCTTTGCAGATGACATGATATTCTATGTGGAAAATCCAAAAGACTCCACCCCAAAATTGGTAGAACTCATATGGGAATTTAGCAAAGTGGCAGGATACAAAATCAGTTGCACAATGTGACTGAAGAAAGTAATTAAGGAATTGATCCCATTTGTAATTGCACCCAAAACCATAAGATACCTCAGAATAAACCTAACCAAAGATGTAAAGGATCTGTACTCAGAAAACTATAGACCACTCATGAAAGAAATGGAGGAAGACACAAAGAAATGGAAAAACATTCCATGCTCATGGATTGGAAGGATAAATATTGTTAAAATGTCTATGCTACCCAGAGCAATCTACACATTCAGTGCAATCCCTTTCAAAATACCATCGACATTTTTCACAGAGCTGGAACAAACAATCCTAATTTGTATGGAACCAGAAAACAAACAAACAAAAAGGAATGTTAAAAAAGAAAAAGAAAAAGAAAAGCTGGGGCATCACAATGCCTGACTTCAAGCTCTATTACAAAGCTGTAATCATCAAGACAGTATGGTACTGGCACAAAAACGACACATACATCAGTGGAACAGAATAGAGAGCCCAGAAATGGACCCTCAACTCTATGTCCACTAATCTTTGACAAAGCAGGAAAGAATATCCATTGGAAAAAAGACAGTCTCTTTAATAAATGGTGTTTTAAAAATTGGAGCCCCATGCAGAGGAATGAAACTTGACCTTTCTGTTACACTATACACCAAGATAAACTCAAAATGGATAAAAGACCTAAATGTGGGAAAGGAATCTATCAAAATCCTAGAGGATTTTGGCAGCAACCTCTTCAACCTTGGCCGCATCAACTTCCTGCAAGACACGTCCCTGAAGGCAAGAGAAACATAAGCAAAAATGAACTATTGGGATTTCATCAAGATAAAAAGCTTTTGTACAGCAAAGGAAACAGACAACAAAACTAAAAGGCAACCTACAGAATGGGAGAAGGTATTTGCAAATGACATGTCAGATAAAGGGCTGCTATCTAAGATCTGTAAAGAACTTCTCAAACTCAGCGCCCAAAATACAAATGTTCCAGTTAAGAAATGGGCAGAAGACATGAACAGACATTTCTCCAAAGAAAACATACAAATGGCCAACAGACACATGAAAAAATGCTCAACATCACTTGTCATTAGGGAAATACAAATAAAACCACAATGAGATACCACACACACCGGTTAGAATGGCTAAAATTAACACAATAGGGACCAACAAATGTTGGTGAGGATGTGAAGAAAGGGGAACCCTCTTACACTTTTGGTGGGAATGTAAGCTCTTACAGCCACTCTGGAATATAGTATGGAGGTTCCTCAGGAAGTAAAAATAGGGCTATCCTATGACCCAGCAATTGCACTACTGGATATCACCACAAAGAAATAGAGGTAGTGATCCGAAGGGGCACCGGCACCCCAATGTTCATAGCAGCAATGTCTGCAATAGCCGAGATGTCCTTCAACACATGAATGGATAAAGATGTGGTTTATATATACAATGGAATATTACTCAGCCATCAAAAAGGATGAATACCTACCATTTACATCACCATGGATGGAACTGTAGGGTATTATGCTAAGTGAAATAAG
Organism: Eumetopias jubatus; assembly: GCF_037043125.1. Lineage (NCBI taxonomy): Eukaryota > Metazoa > Chordata > Mammalia > Carnivora > Otariidae > Eumetopias > Eumetopias jubatus. Next base: position 65,522,317 of record NW_028274807.1, read on the forward strand.
TTAATCAGAGAAAGACAATTATATGTTTTTACTCATCTGTGATATATAAGTAGTGCAGGGGTCATAGTGGAGGGAGGGAAAACTTAATGGGAAGAAATCAGAGAGGGAGCCAAACCATGAGAGACTCTTGACTCTGGGAAACAAACTGAGGCTTGCAGAAGGAGTGGTAGGTGGGGGAATGGGGCAACTGGATGATGGGGATTAAGGACAGCACATGATGTGATGAGCACTGGGTATTATACATAACTGATGAGTTATCGAACACTACATCTGAAACTAATGTACTATATGTGGGTTAATTGAATTTAAATAAAAAATAAATAATGCAATAAATATAGGGGTGCATATATCTTTTTGAATTAATGTTTTTGTTTTCTTTAGGTAAATACCTAGTAATAGAATTACTGGATCATACCATAATTCCGATTTTAATTTTTTGAGAACTATTCATACTGTTTTCCACAGTGGCTACAGAAGTCCCATCTACAGTACATGAGGGTTCCTTTTTCTTTACATCCTTGTCAACACTTGTCATTTCTTGTGTTTTTTTAATTCCCTTGTGATGACTTCTTGGACCTATAAATTAGAAGTGTGTTGCAAGTATTTGGAGACTTTGTTTCTTTTACTTTTATTGATTTCTAATTTGATTCCATTGTGTTTAGAGGACACATTGTATATGACTTGATTATTTTAAATTTGTTGAAGTTTATTTCTTAGCCCAGAATGTGGTGTATCTTGGTATATGTCTTGTGGTGACAAGAATATTTTGCTGTTGTTTGGCAGATTATTCTATAAATGTTTAGTTCTGTTGACTGGTGATTGTGTTGGGTTCTATATCCTTGCTGATTTGCTAGGGACAAATGTTGAAATCTACTAGAATCATGGTTTCTCTTTTTCTTTTCTCAGTTTTTGCTTCACATAATTTGCAGGCTGTTGTTTGGGCATGCATATTTAGGATTGCCATGTCTTCTTGGTGAATTGATCTTTTTATCTTTACAAAATGTCCTGGTCATTTTCTCTCCTTTCAAGTTTTTTTTTTTTTTAATCTGATATTAGTATAGCAATTCTCACTTTCTTTTGATTAATGTTTGTATGCTATATCTTTGTCTTTCCTGTTACTTTCAACCTACCATGTCAATATATTGGAAGTAAGTTTCTTGTATACAGCATATAGTAGGTAGTTTTTTTTAACTCACTCTGCCAATCTATATATTTTTTTAAAGATTTTATTTATTCACTTGAGACACAGAGAGAGAGAGAGCGAGCAAGCATGAGTAGGGAGAGAGGCAGAGGGAGAGGGAGAAGTAGACTCCCAGCTGAGCCAAGAGCCCAACGTGCGGCTCAATCCCAGGACCCCGGAATCATGACCTGAGCCGAAGGCAGACACTTAACCATCTGAGCCACCCAAGTGCCCCTACCAATCTGTATTTTAATTGGTGTTTACATTTTATGTAATTAGTGATATGTGAGTGCTTAAGTTCTCAATTTTTTGTTGTCTGCTTATTTTTTTCATTCAAATGTGGGTTGCTTTTTTTTTCTTGCCTTCCTGTGGTTTAATTGAACTTTTTTTTTTAGAATTCCATTTTGATTTGTATGTAGTTTTTAATGTATTTCTTTGTATCATTTCACTTCTTGAGTGGTTGTTGTAGACATTTCATTATGTATGAAGAACTTATCACAATCTACTGCTATTGCATTTTCTCAGTTTGAATGAAATACAAAGATCTTTCCTTTCTTAATTTTCCTTTACTTCCCTCATTTTAAATAAATTTTCTCTCTCTGTATTTAGAACCATATCAGACTATGTTATAATTTCTGCTTCAACTATGAAACATAATTTAGGATGCTCACAGGAAGGAGGAAAATGTATTGAATTTAACAATATTTTTACTCTCCCTGTAGTTTTTTATTCACACTTGATATTAAAAAAAACTCTTTGATCTTTTTTTCTGTTTAGTGAACTCCTTTTAACCATTCTTTTAGAATTTGTTTTTAGTGACAAATTCTTAGTTTTCTTTCACTTAGTAATGTCATGATTTCTCCTTTATTCCTGAGGGATATTTTGGGGGGATATAGAATTCTGTGTTGATAGTTCTTTCCTTTAAGCACTTGAACAGTGTTCTTACCTCCCTTTGACCTCTGGTTTTCTGGTGAGAATTCTGCTGTCATTACAGTATTTTCCCCTGTAGTTAAGATGTTATTTCTGTTTTGCTGCTTTCAGGATTTTTTTTTCTTTTTTAGATAGTTGGCTGAGAATTGTCCGAATTTTACTTTGGGTTTATTCTGTTTTTTTTTTTTTCCTCAGCTTTTTGAATCTTTTGGTTTGCTTTTTTTTTTTTTTTTTTGCCAAATTTAGCATGTTTTAGACATGATTTTTTTGACTACTTTTTCAGTCCTACTTTTTTTTTTCCTTTCCTTCCAGGGCCCTGATAACATGATTGTTAGAGCTTTTCTTTTTTATATCACAGGTTTCTGAGTCTCTGGCATTTTTTTAAACATCTATTTTCTGTTTGTTGTTCAGATTGGATAATTTATATTGTTTTATCTGTGAGTTCATGGAGTTTATTTTCTGTCCCCTCCATTTGGCTATTGAGCTTATGCATAGGTTTTTAAATTTTCTTTGTTGTGATTTTCAGTAGTAAAATTTGCATTTGGTTTTTATCTCCTGTTTCTTTGCTGAGTCTTTCCATAATTTTCATTTCATGTCATTCATAATTGCTTGTTGCATTTTTATGATAGCTCCTTTTAAATATTTATCAGTGAATTCTAACATCTTTATCATCTTGGTGTTGGTATCTATTGCCTTTTTTCATTCAAATTAAGATTTTCCTATTTCTTGGTATGATGAGTGAGTTTTTATTAAAACTGGATATTTTGGATATTATGTTGGATATAAGACATTGCAGGTCTTATTTAAACCTTCTATCTGTGGTGGGTTGTTTTGACATTGCTCTGGCTGTGGAAGGACAGGTGTCATCTTTTTAACTAACAGGTGGGAGTAGAAGTTCAGATTGCCCCATTGGCCTTTACTAACTCCTGAGATAGGGAGAGGCACTTCATAACTGCTGGGTAAGGTGTAGTTATTGCTCCTTATTTTACTTCTACTGTACAGGATACCAGTGCCTCATTCCTGCTCCCCACATGGCCTCCACTAACTCAGTTTTCTCATTCAGAAGTTGAAATACTCTGTGAATTTAAATGAAGGTAGAAAATGTTATTTCTTTTGCTATAGGAGAATGAGAATAAGCTTCTCAGACTTGGATTTGCCAGAAATCATGATGTTACTCCCTATGGAAGTGCAACAATTTGCCTTATTCTAAAAATTTGATTTATGTTTAATAGTTTTCCAAATAATTACAGGTAAAAAAATTGAGTAACTTTTTTACTATCTGGTTAGTTCATTAAGACTGTGAAGGAAATTCAACTAAATTTTCAGTTATCTATTTAATTTTGTCTCTTGTGTTATAATTTTGTCTAGGTACAGGTTGTCCAAAATTATCAGATTCATTTTCTTAGAGAATTTTTAATTCTTTATTTTTCTTTTATATGATTTGAGTTTTTCCACTGAAACTCCTAGGTATCAGTCTTTGAATTAAGATGCTGAGAGAATCTTAGGGTAGCTAGTTGTTTCTTTCCCGGACTGTTGTTGTGGTTCTTATTATCACCATCATTGGTTCAGTTTGGAGGAACTACATAGCTACAAGGCTTTATCCCTACTACTAACTTAGTAATTTAGGTTCTTATCCTAAAACTTAAATTGTAAATTAGCAGCAGTCTTTCAGCCACTGAACAGTATCTCATAAAATATGGTTTGGGGGCTATCTGTAATAAAATCAGCCAAAGAAGTGCTAACTAAACTTTAATGTGTATATGACTAATCTGGGTGTTTAATAAAATGCAGTTTCTGATTCTGGGATAGGGCCTAAGATTCTGAATTTCTACTAAGTTTCCAGGTGATGTTCATGCTGGTATATGGACTTCATTTTGAATAGCAAGTACTGAGGTTACTTGTTAAAATATCAGTCATATGTTCCATCCCAAGTCCATGAGTCACAATTTGTGTACCTGGAATGTAGAAATATGCATTTTAATGATATATTTATTTATACCAAAGATTAAGAATTACTGCTATAATTTAGTAGTTCTTAATTGTGGTTATGCATCAAAACCACCCAGAAAGAGTTTTAAAACAGTATTGCTATGGTGAGCGCTGTGAATTGTGTAAGACTGTTGAATCACAGACCTGTACCCCTGAAACAAATAATACATTATATGTTAAAAAAAAAATAGTAGGAAGGGAAAAATGAAGGGGGGTTGGAATCGGAGGGAGAGATGAACCATGAGAGGCTATGGAATCTGAGAAACAAACTGAGAGTTCTGGAGGGGAGGGGGGTGGGGGGATGGGTTGGCCTGGTGATGGTATTAAAGAGGGCACATATTGAATGGAGCACTGGGTGTTACATGCAAACAATGAATCATGGAACACTACATCAAAAACTAATGATGCAATGTATGGTGATTAACATAACATAATAAAATAAAATAAAATAAAATAAGGAAAAAAATAGTATTGCTAGATTTACTTCAGAACTGATGAATTTTCCTTTCTGGCATTTATATTTTTAATATGCAGAATACACCGGATTCTGAGTGTAACCAGGTTGTAAAGTATAATTATAAATATTATAGAAAGAACTGGAGCCAGGGTCATCATGCCTGGTAGTAGAGATTTTACCTGGAATCTGGAGAAAAAATAAGACTTAAATTGAACTATGTTAGAACTTAGGGGGAGAAGTTTCAAATTTGAATTCTCCCACTCAATTTCATACAGCAAATTTTCTATAATTTTAAACCATTTACTGTGTGTGTGTGTGTGTGTGTGTTTTAAATATTTTATTTATCCACTTGAGGGAGAGAGAGAGGGACAGAGACAGAGACAGCACTAGCAGAGTGGGGAGGAGGCAGAGGGAGCAGACTCCCTGCTAAGCAGGGAGCCCGAAGTGGGGCTTGATCCCAGGACCCGATCTGAAGATCAGGACCCAAAGATCAGGACCCAAGCTGAAGGCAGACACTTAACCGACTGAGCCACCCAGGCACCCCAAACCATTTACTTTTTTAAAATATATTTTTGACTTTACAGTGTTTCTCAAATTAGGATCCATAGGCATGGTCTTGGAGTTACGAATTTTCCATAGTAATTTCTGATTGTAATATTTTTATTTCTATAATCACACTAATGGAAACATTCTGAATGATTTGAACAAGCCATTTTATTCAAAAATACTGTCACACAGGTCAAATATGTGAAGTTAAATTTGCATTGATGATTGTGTTGGCACCAAATAGTGTTATTTTAATTGTTGTGGATTAATAAAATAATAGAAGTGGACTATGCACATGTATTATATATTCATGCCATATGATTGTAAAATTATGTGATGGTGTACTATGGAATAGAATTCAAAACTGTTCAAATAGAGACAAGTGCTAAAAGGAAAGGACAGAATAAATATAGATACACCAAATTCAAAAGAACGTGTGCAGTTAGAAACATATGAGGTTAATTATTTCTTTAAAAAAAAATCCATCTGTCATATACACTAATGTCATTAATTTGAATTCTAGTTAAAGTTTTATTTGTATTTATTTTATATTTTTTGTTTTATGTATACATAAGAACCATAAGTATGAGGAATTTATATCTTATTTTTATACATGAGTTAAAGAATTTGTAAAAGTAAGTCAAAACTGAGGATAAGCAAAAAAATTTTAAAGGTTTGTACATTCTTCAAGCTTGAAAACATTGATTTTGTTTATTTCATATGCTTATGTAACATATATAACATATATTTCAAACTATAGAGTTACTTGATCTTTAATGTAATGGCCCATTTTAAATAAAGTTTTCTACATTAGCTTTTCTTCATTGCCCTTACTGGAATCAATCCCTCCCTTCTTTGAATACTTTATAGCAATTCACACACTTTACTTTTATTTTTCTTACTTGTCTACTTGTCTTATCTCTTCTATTGGATGGCATTTTTTTTGAGGGAAAAAGAGTAGATGTGTTGTAATCAAGGACAGTGCTTTTATAATGAATTATTTGGTGAAGTTTGAATTAATGGATAAATGGACAGAAGACTTACAATGTCTTAGATGATTTACTATAGAGAATGATAGTGAATATAGACATAGGAACAAGATTATTTTTCTAGGGTTCCTATATAACAGAAAATTCTTCAGTTTGCAGGTGATGGTGGTAGAAATGCATTACAAATAAAAGTATAGCTATTAAATTCAATAAAGTATTGATTAGTTACTTATTAGGGCTATCAAATATATAGCATAAGTGTAATCATGCCCTCTCCCTCACCCTTGTCAAGCATCTTAAGTAAATCCCATTACTCTTTTTTATTGGATTCAAATAAAGTCTGGGGTCTTTCTTCGTCAGCTGTTTAACCAGTACCCATCAGTTGGACATTGGACATAAGACGAAACCCTTATGTTATCAGGGGTCTAGTTTCTTGTCAATAAGAATGAGGTAAAATTTCATAGTATTGGTTCAAGGAATACTTTAAAAAATTTTATTAACATATAATGTATTATTTATTTCAGGGGTACAGCTCTGTGATTCATCAGTCTTACACAATTCACAATGCTCACCATAGTACCTACCCTCCCCAATGTCCATCACCCAGCCACCCCATCCCTCCTACCCCCTCCACTCCAACAACCCTCAGTTTGTTTACTGAGATTAAGAGTCTCTTATGGTCTCCCTCTCCAGTTTCGTCTTGTTTCATTTTTCCCTCCCTTCCCCAATGATCCTCTGTCTTGTTTCTCAAATACCTCATATCAGTGAGATCATATGATGCTTGTCTTTCTCTGATTGACTTATTTTGCTTAGCATCATACCCTCTAGTTCTATCCATATCATTGCAAATGGCAAGATTTCATTTTTTGATGGCTGCATAATATCCCATTGTATATATATACCACATCTTCTTTATCCATTCATCTGTTGATGGACATCTAGGCTCTTTGCATAGTTTGACTGTTGTGGACATTGTTGCTATAAACATTGGGGTGCACGTGCCCCTTTGGATCCCTACATTTGTATCTTTGGGGTAAATACCCAGCAGTGCAATTGCTGGGTCATAGGGTAGCTCTGTTTTCAACTTTTTGAGGAACCTCCATACTGTTTTCCAGAGTGGCTGCACCAGCTTGCATTCCCACCAACAGTATAGGAGGGTTCCCCTTTCTCCGCATCCCCGCCAACATCTGTCGTTTCCTGAATTGTTAATTTTAGCCATTCTGACTGGTGTGAGGTGATATCTCATTGAGGTTTTGATTTGGATTTCCCTGATGCTGAGCGATGTTGAGCACTTTTTGATGTGTCTGTTGGCCATTTGGATGTCTTCTTTGGAAAAATGTCTGTTCATGTCTTCTATTTCTTGATTGGATTATTTGTTCTTTGGGTGTTGAGTTTGAGAAGTTCTTTATAGATTATGGATACTAGCCCTTTATCTGATATGTCATTTGCAAATATCTTCTCCCATTCTGTCAGTTGTCTTTTGGTTTTGTTGACTGTTTCCTTTGCTGTGCAAAAGCTTCTTATCTTGATGAAGTCCCAATAGTTCATTTTTGCCCTTGCTTCCCTTGCCTTTGGCGATGTTTCTAGGAAGAAGTTGCTGCGGCTGAGATCAAAGAGGTTGCTGCCTGTGTTCTCCTCAAGGATTTTGATGGATTCCTGTCTCACATTTAGGTCTTTCATCCATTTTGAGTCTATTTTCGTGTGTGGTGTAAGGAAATGGTCCAGTTTCATTCTTCTGCATGTGGCTGTCCAATTTTCCCAACACCATTTGTTGAAGAGACTGTCTTTTTTCCATTGGACATTCTTTCCTGCTTTGTCAAAGATTAGTTGACCATAGAGCTGAGGGTCCATTTCTGAGCTCTCTATTCTGTTCCATTGATCTATGTGTCTGTTTTTGTACCAGTACCATACTGTCTTGATGATGACAGCTTTGTAATAGAGCTTGAATTCTGGAATTGTGATGCCGCCAGCTTTGCTTTTCTTTTTCAACATTTCTCTGGCTATTTGGGGTCTTTTCTGGCTCCATACAAATTTTAGGATTATTTGTTCCATTTCTTTGAAAAAAGTGGATGGTATTTTGATACGGATTGCATTAAATGTGTAGATTACTCTAGGTAGCATTGACATTTTCACAATATTTGTTCTTCCAATCCATGAGCATGGGACATTTTTCCATTTCTTTGTGTCTTCCTCAGTTTCTTTCATGAGTATTCTATAGTTTTCTGAGTACAGATCCTTTGTCTCTTTGGTTAGATTTATTCCTAGGTATCTTATGGTTTTGGGTGCAATTGTAAATGGGATCGACTCCTTAATTTCTCTTTCTTCTGTCTTGTTGTTGGTGTATACAAATGCAACTGATTTCTGTGCTTTGATTTTATATACTCTGACTTTACTGAATTCCTTTTTGAGTTCTAGGAGTTTTGGGGTGGAGTCTTTTGGGTTTTCCACATAAAGTATCATATCATCTGCAAAAAGTGATAGTTTCACTTCTTCTTGCCGATTTGGATGCCTTTTTTTTCTTTTTGTTGTCTGATTGCTGAGGCTATGACTTCTAGTACTATGTTGAATAGCAGTGGTGATAGTGGGCATCCCTGCCATGTTCCTGACCTTAGGCAGAAGGGTCTCAGTTTTTCCCCATTGAGAATGATATTCGCTGTGGGTTTTTCATAGGTGGTTTTTATGATATTGAGGTATGTACCCTCTATCCCTACACTGTGAAGAGTTTTAATCAAGAAAGGATGCTGTACTTTGTCAAATGCTTTTTCTGCATCTATTGAGAGGATCATATGGTTCTTGTTCTTTCTTTTATTAATGTATTAATTGATTTGCAGATGTTAAACCACCCTTGCAGCCCAGGAATAAATCCCATTTGTTCGTGGTGAATAATCCTCTTAATGTACTGTTGGATCCTATTGGCTAGTATTTTGGTGAGAATTTTCGCATCCATGTTCATCAGGGATATTGGTTTGTAGTTCTCCTTTTTTTTAAATTTATTTATTTTATTATGTTAATCACCATACATTACATCATTAGTTTTTGATGTAGTGTTCCATGATTCATTGCTTGCGTATAACACCCAGTGCTCCATGCAGTATGTGCCCCCTTAATACCCATCACCAGGCTAACCTATCCCCCCACCCCCCTCCCCTCTAGAACCCTCAGTTTGTAGTTCTCCTTTTTGATGGGGTCTTTGTCTGGTTTTGGGATCAAGGTAATGCTGGCCTCATAAAAAGAGTTTGGAAGTTTTCCTTCCATTTCTATTTGAAACGGCTTCTAATCCTATTTGGATCTTTTTCATGTATTTCATCATTCCCCTGTAAAGATTGTCTTTATTGGAATTCTGCCTCTTGCTTCAGGTCTTATTTTTTTTTTATAATATTGGTTCTTTTTTTTTAAGATTTTATTTATTTATTCATGAGAGACAGAGAGAGAGAAAGAAGCAGGCCCCCAAAGAGCAGGGATCCCGATGTGGGACTCGATCCCAGGACCCTGGGATCATGACCTGAGCTGAAGGCAGATGCTTAACCATCTGAGCCACCCAGGCACCCTTGCTTCAGGTCTTATTACTGAAACCTGGCAGTTTTTAGACTTTTCTTCTCAACCTTGGAAATGACTATATCATATTGAAGTTTGCTCTTTTTCTACCTGAACTCCTAAATTTTTGTCTACTTATTGGGACTAGTGTTTTTTTCTACTCTTTTGGTGATTCAGAAAAGGTGATCTTAAATCCTGTTTAAAATGAGTTTCCCTTTTCTACTTACACTGAATTGAAAATAGATGCTTCATGGCCTAGAAATATGACTATCAAGTTATTTCCTGTGGGACATTATTAAATATCCCTTGGCAACAGCAATTCTAGACTTTAGGTTTTATCAGAATTGTCCAACACCATATAGGTTACACTTTAATTAGACCCTCAAATAACCGTAACTATATAAGTAATATCAGGATTTCTAGTTTTTTTGTTGTAATGTGCAAGGGGCTTTCAGCAGAATACTTTTGGATAAATGAAGTTTGGTTTAGAAAGGTAGACTGTTGAATAATTCAATGAACCAGAATGAGAATATGAATTCGACAGACTGGATGTTCACCCTTATATAAAAGAAGTACAAGGTGGAATTTTGTTGGGAATTTACCATTTACGTTCCCCGCCTTTTTTTCCCCATATTGGTCTGTCTGCCTGGCATCAGAATTCTGTCCTCCTCTTCTAACAATTTACCAGCTCTTTTTCTGAATAAATTCTAGCAAATATTATGATTCAATAACAGGTTCTGGCAAGGGATAACTGTGAACTTATCTCCCCCCCCCCTTTTTTTATGAGTATTTAAAAGGAGTGGGAGTAGGCAAGACTAGAAAGAGTGACACTCGATGAATAGAAGATTCTGGTAAATTCCCAGATTTCATTTATAGGAATCATGGTTTCTTTGGCTATAGAATAATTTCCCAGAATTGGTCAGAAGGCCCATTGTGCAAATAAAGGCAGAACAAAATAAATAAATAAATAAATAAATAAAAGAATAGTAGATTAGATCCCTGATCTTATAAGCTTTCTTTATATTAGTAAGATGCCAACGATCTGAATAAAAAGTAAATAATTTATGTTCTTATATTTAAAAAGCTACAATTTCTATGATAACTATGAAATGTATGTTTCAGATGTACCTAATTTCTATTTGAAGTGAATATTACCAAAGAAAAACCACCAGTGTAGAAATTTGCTAATTTTGCAACCAAACAGGAATGGATTTGAATCCTGGTTTTGCCACTTACTAGCTGTCAGTCCAATGAAAGTAAAAATAAAAGTTCTTGGCCTCAGTTTCCTCTTCATAAAATAGAATTATATATCTATCTTGGAGTGCTCTAATTCTAGAAAGAATTAGAAACAATATATGTTAATGCCCATGGTAGACACTTATTTATTAGTGGTTATTATTATCATTATTGTTTTTAATGGTATACTCTTGTTTTTTATCCTCTACCCTCTACTAATACCTAAATGCTACTTGAGTGTATAGTAAATTTTGTTGTTTATGTAGCTATCACTACCTAATAAATATAAGGAAAATATAATGCTGACCAAACATAAAATTTAGATATTTTAATTGTAATTTTCTTTCTTTCAGAATTACTTACTGTCATCTACCTTTCCAGAGTAAATGGCTCTATGTTGGAACAGAAAGAGGAAATACACATATTGTAAATATTGAATCTTTCATTCTTTCTGGATATGTTATCATGTGGAACAAGGCAATTGAGCTGTAAGTTTGAACTTGAATACCACTTTATTTGGCTTGAATATTTCATATGGTTATGTAAAGCGTGTCAAATTTCAGAGTTATTTGAAACATTTATAGCTAATTTATGATTAATTTGAGTGAAAAGTTTAGCTAAAATAATTTAAAACTGTAAAGACTTTAAAAAATATTGTAATATTAACATATTCTAATTTTAGACTTCCTGAATACTTAAGGATTTCTGAATAATTAAGGGTTTTGTATGTAAAATTTGATGATAAAATACTAAAGCTTATTCTAAAAGTTATAAATGGAAATCATCTCACTTTTTTATACCCGTTTTTAATATAGCTGCTTCCAATGGGAATGGCAAGTGGATTGTTATCACACTTAGTTTTAGGTAAAAATAATCATGATTAGTTCACATATTTTTTATTGCCAGTAGCTCATTCTTCACTTGCCTGACTAACATATTGTTCAGGGTTCTAAAGAGAATTAACGTATCAATATTTTTTATGTTGTGACATAATATAGCTATTTGGATATGTGGTTAGTGGTAATTACCACTTTGACTTTGGCACTGATACTTAAGTTTATGCACATGTAAAACGTAATGGAATTCCAAGCCATCTTTTTGTATGTAAACGAATAATTCTCCTGGTCACTGTGTTAATCAGAAAAACAAATTTTCTTTAATAAATGTTTATGCTCGGTGCATATTACGTCCTTAATAAGATATGTTTAACTTGGGGCTGGCTCATTTTCATATATATATTCTGAGTTACATAATTATTCTCCAGAACTCTGATTAAAACAACCTGTTTAAATGAGGCTTGAGTCTGGTCTTTATAATAAATCTACTATTCCCTATTTTTAATGTTTCAGTGTGCCTGTATGTATAGGAAAGTTGTTACTAATTATATTCTTGTTACAATATTCCTTTTGTATTATGTCCTAATGGGTCTTTTGCTATTGATAATTCTCCCTCCCTGATTAGATTAAGAACTGCCCCAGGGCAAAATCTTTGTTCACTGCTCCTTTATTTTTCTTTTAAAACTTGGCTTATTTTGGTACTTTCCACAGAGTGGCTACTAAATGACTGATGACATTATTGAAGAACTAGTATGATAGTTACACACTAATATTGACTTAGAGCTTTCATTTACAATTATAATTAGTATGTGCTATTTTACTGATACATGTTTTAATGTTCTATATGTGTATTTTAAAAACAGAATTATGTCTCCCAAAAAATTATTTAATTCTGTAGCTATTTGGGAAAGGTTTTACCACTATAACCTGAGTTGTATAAAAGTGGTAAGTAGGGCTGAACTTAATGCTTGCTTTCATAATTTTCTTAGGATATTGACAAAAATGTAAATAAACTTGAGAGATTGAATTATAGAACTTTTATACAAATTTAATATTAGTACAAATAGTGATATATGTATTATTTGTTTTCAGTTGAATGCTGCTAATTAAGAAGTTCATTATCTAAATAGATCCAGTATTTCACCACTTTTGCTATTTTGTTTCCATATTCATATACTTAACAAATACTTTTCATAGTTTAAATTAATACTACCTGAATTAGTGACCTATACTTTATCTCTATGTATTTATATAGTCTAAACTTTATGATTTCAGGATTAATGATGAATTTAAAAACTAAAAAGGAGGGTAAAATTAAGAGAAACTAAAGTAAAATAAAGCACTTTTATTTTTCATATTATGATCTTACACATTTGATATAGCATAAGAATAGAAACTACCATTTATATAAATCTGATCTGTTAGAGAGTTGTACATGCCTCTGAAAATGTCCTGAAATATCCTCTAGAAATTATTATTAGACAATATCATCTCCTGAATGTTTCTTGGTTTACTTGGACCAGTTTTCCAAAAGTGTTTTACATGGAATTATAGATCCATTGTGATCTATATAATTTTAAATGCCAACTGCCAGTCTCCTAGAACTGTCTTTTAATTGTTCTCTACCTATTGAGATACATTAGAAAATGCATGCCACTTTCTGTTAATATGTGTCAAGTGTATGGGACAGTAATAAAATATTTGTTTAAAAGAGTCGTTTCGTTAATAGAATTTTACACACAGATTTTAACAATACATTTTCTAAGTATGGCAAATGCCGAATTGTCTTTAAGAGATACGTGAAATTATTTCGATTTAAGTTCCTACTTAAAATACTTTTTATTCAATGTTATTTTTCATTTTGTTTCTAATATTAGTGAAGTCTCTTAATTATAACTTTAGGCAGTTCTCATAATTATAGTTTGTGTTCCCAAAGTATATATATTGATTATTTGGAAACTGGAACACATTTTCCTTAGAAACAGTGGTGTTTGTAGAACACCTCATAAAATAGTAGCATAGAACTAAACGGACATTAAAAATTTTTTTCTATGGGAAAATATATTCCAGATTATACTATAGAAATAGATGTTTCTGCAGGGCAGCCCTAGCTTTTTAAAAAATGTAACCTATTTTTTCTACATATGACTAATGTTTGAGCATGAAATTGATTATTAAATCATAAGTGTAAGACTTGTGTATAACAATCACTCAAACATATTTATTGTGCTCTATGGTATGCTAGATACTAGAAACAACTATGAACTGGGAAGACACAGTTACTGTCCTCTTGGGGCTTTCAGTCTAATGAGATTAATTAAAAAGGCAATTATAAAATGTTAGAAATAAAATGTGGCAATTCCATAAGAAGGACACCTAACGTGTGGTCTCAGAGAAGTATCTGTGAAGGAAATTACATCTAAGTTGGGATATGGAGCATGAGAATTTTAGTTAGTTGAGGGAAGACTTGGGAGAGAGGGGTGGGGGTGTTCTAAGAAGAGGGGATAGAAGATTTAAAGAATGGAATGTGAGAGAGTTTTTGTTCCCTGCACAGGAATTTTAAGTAGTTTAGTTGGTTGGAATACCTGAAAGAGAATATGATAAAAGATAAAGGTTGAGGAGAGGTAATCAGGGTATATAATATGAAAGGCCTTGTAGGCCAGTTTGAGAAGTTTGGACTTAAAGGCCAGGAGCTGGATTTTGAAGGGTTTTAAGCAGAGAATTGACTTGATCAAATTTGCATTTAGGAAGACTACTCTGAAGGCAGGTATAGAGAAATGATTAAAGAGAGAAGACTGTATTCTTGGTAAACATTATCATTGATTTAGGAGTGGAGATAAGCTGACATAATTAAATACATAGAAGATAGAAGAGGCAAGACTTGGGTATTATGGGAAGATATAACAATAGAGAAGAATTAAGAGTGGGGGCACCTGGGTGGCTCAGTCGTTAAGCGTCTGCCTTCGGCTCAGGTTATGATCCCAGGGTCCTGGGATCGAGCCCCGCATCGGGCTCCCTGCTCCGTGGGAAGCCTGCTTCTCCCTCTCCCACTCCCCCTGCTTGCGTTCCCTCTCACTGTGTCTCTTTCTGTCAAATAAATAAAATCTTTCCAAAAAAAAAAAAAAAAGAAGAGTGACCCCCAGGTGTTAGGCTTGAGCAACTAAGTAGATAAGGGTGTCATTTAGTGAAAGAAAGCAGGAGATTGAGCAGGTTGAGAAAAAAATAATGAACTCAATTTTAGGTAGTTTGAGTTATATTGTTTATAAGACATTCAAATGGAATTGGTATGGGAAAATGGTAGGAAGTGAGATATATGGATCTGAAGATAATGAGATAGAGTATGATGATTAACATAACATAATAAAAAATAAATAAAAGAAAGAAAAAGTATAAGAATTTGAACAGTTAAGAAAAAAGAATTTATGGTCATTGAAAAGATGAGATTGCGCATGAAGAGTGTATAGAAAACAGGTAGCAACCTAGCAGACGGTCAACCAATTCTGACTCACAGATATCTGTTTTGTTTGGCTATCCGAGTATTTAAATATGTTCTGAGTTCTAATATTTGAAAATTGGTAGAGTAGAAATAAAAATTTGGATTTCCAGATTTTCATGAAAATTCATAATGAGACAATTCTGGTTCGGTATTCCCGCATCGCAGTCAGTAATCAGCTGGAACTGAGTAACAACTTTCCTTCTGTAGGTGGATAATGTACTATCCAGTTTGGTACAGTTCTCATTCAGCCTGTTTGCTTCATTTGCAATACCTGCCTGGCTTCTGTGTGCTCTTGAATTCATGACCATATATTATGTGAGAATAGATGACAGACCAGGATAGAATACAAAGGAATATCAATATTTAAGATATAGGAAGAGAAAGAAGGCCCATAAAAGAAACTAAAGAAGCCATCATGGTAAATGAGAGGAAGAGAGATAAATAGGGATAACTAGAAGAATTATTGGGCGTTATTTAGATGGATATTATATGATTTTAAGTTTAATTACTTTAGATAATTCTATCTAAAGTAATTTTTGTAGGAATTACAGAATCCAGAGTGTACACCAACACACCAGAGTGTACACAAATTTTTATTTTTTAAGTCAATTTTTAATGGCCATAAGCCTTTCAAGGAATGCTTGGTGGTTTTTGGAAGTATAATGTCAGGGGGAAAGTCAGAAAAAATGTATCAAAATGTTAGTAGTCATTATATTCAGGCAGTAAAATAATATGAGATTTTTTTTTCTTTTGACTATTAGTATCTTCTAAGTTTGGAATTTTTTTTACAACAAATAATATATCTTCTATAGTCTGAAAAAGTCAATACAAATAACTGAAGTTTAATGCTAAATTATGTTCTGAACTTGAGTGTTTTGCAAACTCTGAGAATCTAAATGGAAGAGTTTTGCATATGGTCTAACTAGTGTTTCTCAAAGTATATTTCAGTGATTCCCTTAATATGGTCAATGAGAAATAATTCTATGGGCTAGTACTTTGGGAAAATATTGAAGATTTCAGTACTCACTTGCATATTATAGCTCTAAGAAGCTTTGTAGAAGAAAAAAAATATTTAACTTTGTTTAATTCAGGGTTTCCCAAACTTTTTTGATATGGAACACTCTTTATGTGGAATACCTTATATATTCATTAGTTTATCATGGAGTACACTTTGGTATTTGTTGTTCTAATCATACCCAAGAAACAGGAATTTGTAGGTTATTGGATATTATTAGTTTTCAAAGGATAATTGAAGGACACTGTTCCCTATGAGAGGCACCTTACTCTAATAAAACATTGCATTTAGAATGCAGATAATAACTCTACTTTCCAATTATTCCAGTGATTACAACAGTCATAATACATACTATGCATTGAGTACTTACTATGTTTTGGCATTATATTAGGTGCTATATATGAATATTCTAATCCTTGTAATTACTCAGTAAGATCAGTACTACTATCTCCATTTTTAGATAAGAAAATTTAGGATAAAACCGATAACAAAATATCTAATAAGTCTGTATTTATTCCTCTGAGTCACGGTGGGGAGTCAGTATCTGGGAAACCTGGAGTTAATTTGTCACTTTTATCTGATCCCAGAAAGTTTTAAAATTTATTCTTCTTTACTATTTTGTGAAGAATCTTTGATGGTTTTCATGTATGCATAAGAAATAAATTATATTTAAAAAAGAAATAAATTAAAACTATGTCAATATAATCATAATAGGATTAATCTGGCATAATTAGACTGTTGAAGAAAAGATGTAGAAAATGAGCAATAATAAATCTATAGTCATATCAGGTCATATTGTATTTAAACATGACATAATCATATTCAACAATGATATGTCAAAGTAGGAAATATAAAAGAAACATGCCAGATAACAGAGTAGAATATTTTTAAAGTCAGATTTACAGAGCACAGGTCTTTTTAATAATATGCACTTAGACACATAGTTAGCTGTTATTGAGTACCCTGGATAACCAAATAAATGAGACATAACCAGCAAACTAGGTTTCCCCAGTTTGTCAGTTTTCTGTAAGCTGGCTATCACTAGACAGAATTTCTTTGTAAATCAAAGGAGCTATTATACTTTTCTTAGGAGCAAAATCAGAGGTTTTATGTCAAAGGAAGTTGTAAGTCAGTTATGTACTTTGCAATTTGGCTGAAACAGCCTTATAGCATTAGCTTTGTGGCCGTGTAAGTTTTCTTTGTCTGTATAAGTTCAATTTCAAATTTTCAGAGGCTTAGATCTGGCAACAAACATATAAATACCAATTCATAAATTCATAATTTGATGAAAAGACATAATTCATCTTGACTATTCATTATTTTTCTTTGATAATGAAGAAATAAAGTTGATAACATGAAAGATCTAAAGCATCACTTTCATTATTAATATTGTCTCCCAAGTATATAATTTTTATGCTATAGAAATGAAGAATCCTGTTGTTATGTGGATCTATGCTCTTAAACCTGATTTAAAAAAAAAAATTACACCTCCTTTAATAGAGTTAATAAGAGAAAGAAAAGTAGTCTTAAAGAAAAACAACCAAAACTCAAATGAATCTATGTTTAAACCTGAGAATATTGGGAGTGTATTCCAGAGTAACTTCTTTGTTCCAGTCTGTAATGGTAAGGTGTTTTAATTTTTATTTTTTAATTACTATTTTTTAATTACTATTTTGAATTGATTTAACAGATCCACAAAGACTCATCCAGGTCCAGTTGTACATTTAAGTGATAGCCCAAGAGACGAAGGGAAAGTGAGTATTACAAATACCATTATTCTTGCATTTATTTTCCTCATTCTTGAATGAAGGTGTTTCTTACTATTATTTTGTACCTAACTTGTAGCACAGTTCAGAGCATTCATTGTTTTCTAAAATTATAATGTTGAATGAATGAATGAGCAAATAATGAATAAATGAATTATTCACACTAATAATGGTCCCAAATTAAGTCTTTATTTTTACCTAGAGCTAAAGTTGGTATTTAATTCTAGAATTTTGAGGAAGTTATGGAATATGTGGAACAACTTGAATTTTCAAATATTCTATGCTGGAACTTAACAGTATGTTTATCAATATCATTAATCATTGGCTTCTGCTATTCAGTTTTGGTAATGATAAACGGCCAATACTAAATAATCATAAATTAGCCAATTTTGATTTTATAAATAGGTAATTATATAGAAAATGTTCTGAGGTTACAGAAATAATCCTTATTCATTTTTCTTTTGATGATAAGGAAACAAAGTTGATAATATTAAAAGATCTAAAGTATCACTTTCATCATAAATATGGCCTCTTCAAGAATTTATTTTTTAGCTAAGTACCATAGAAAACACCTGAGTAAATTAGTTAGTATAGGTTTGCTTCTTTATTTTTAAATGATAAAAACTGAATTTGCCTAATAAATATTGAGCCTGAAAGTCAAGTCTGCCTAATGGTAATAGAAAGAAAACTGGATTTCTTCAAATTGATCCATAAATACAGTGTTATTCCAATCAGGTGTCATCAGAATTTACTTATTTTTAAAGAAATATTTCTAAAATTCTTAAGAAAAGGGCACCTGGGTGGCTCAGTTAAGCATCTGCCTTTGGCTCAGGTCATGATCCCAGAGTCCTGGGATCAGGTCCAGAATCGGGCTTCCTACTCCTTGGAGAGCTGCTTCTCTCTCTGCCTCTATGTCTCTCTCTCTCTGTCTTTCATGAATAAATAAATAAAATCTTTAAAAAAATAAAATTCTTAAGAAGAAGAAAATGTTTTCTCCACATCCTCACCAATGCTTGTTGTTTCTTGTGTTTTTTATTTTAACCATTTTGACAGGTGTAATGTGACATCTCATTGTGGTTTTGATTTGCATTTCCCTGATTATGAGTGATGTTGAGCATCTTTTCATGTGTGTTTCATCTGTATGTCTTCTTTGGAAAAAATATCTATTCATGTCTTCTGCCCATTTTTAAATTGGATTATTTGTGGGGTTTTTTTGGTGGTGTATCAGTTCTTAATATATTTTGGATATTAACCCATTATTGGATATATCATTTGCAAATATCTTCAGCAGGTAGCCTTTTTGTTTTGTTAATGTTTTTCTTCACCTTACAAAAGCTTTTTTTTTTTAAGATTTATTTATTTATGGGGTGCCTGGGTGGCTCAGTCTGTTAAGCATCTGCCTTCCGCTCAGGTCATAATCCCAGGATCCTGGGATGGAGCCCCATGTCGTCAGGCTCCCTGCTCAGGGGGGAGTCTGCTTCTCCCTCTACCTCTCCCTGCTCGAGCTCTCTGTTTCTCTCTCTCAAATAAATAAAATCTTTAAAAAAAAAAAAGGATTTACTTATTTATTTTAGAGAGAGGGAACATGAGTGTGAGTGGGAAGGAGGGGCGGAGGGAGAGAATCTTTTAAGCAGACTCACCAATGAGTGCAGAGCCCCACCCTGGCTGGATCCCAAGACCCATGAGATCATGACCTCAGCTGAAGGAAACTTTAATGGACTGAGCCACCCAGGTGCCTTTGTACAAAAGCTTTTTATTTTTGTGTAGTATCAATAGCTTAATTTTGCTTTTGTTTTCCTTGCCTGAAGAGACATATCTAGAAACATATTTCTACAGCTGATGTCAAAGAAATTACTGACTGTTTTCTTCTAAGAGTTTTATGGTTTCAGGTCTCAACATTTAGGTCTTTAGTCCATTTTGAGTTTATTTTTGTGTATAGTGTAAGAAAGTGGTCCAGTTTCATTCTTTTGCATGTAGCCATTTAGTTTTCCCAGCACTTGCTTTGGCAGCACATATACTAAAATTGGAATGACACAGAGAAAATTAGCATGGCCCCCGGGCAAGGATGACAGGCAAATTAGTTTTCCCAGCACCATTTGTTGAAGAGACTGTCTTTTCACCACTGTGTATTATTGCCTCCTTTATCATAGATTAATTGACCATGTAAACATGGGTTTATTTCTGGACTCTATTCTGTTTATTGATCTATGTGTCTGTTCTTGTGCCAGTATCATACTGTTTTACTACAGCTTCATAGTGTATCTTGAATTCTGGGATTATGATGCCTCCAGCTTTATGAACTGTTGGTGGGAATGCATATCGATACAGCCCCTGTGAAAAACAGTATAGAAGCTCCTCAAAAAATCAAAAATGGAAATACCATATGATCTAGTAATTACACTATTGGATATTTATCCAAAAACCAAAAACTCCCATTTGAAAAGATATATGCACCCCTGTGTTTATTGCAGCATTATTTACAATAGCCAATATATGGTAGCAACCCATGTTTCCATCCACAGATGACTGGATAAAGAAGATGTGGTATATATACACAATGGAATATTGCCCATCCATAAAAAAAGAATGAGATCTTGTCATTTGCAACAATATGGATGGATCTGGAGGGTGAAATAAGAGAAAGACAGATACCATATGGTTTCACTTATATGTGGAATTTAAGAAACAAAACAAATGAACAAAGAGAAAAAGAGACAAGCAAAAAACCAGACTCTTGATTATAGAGAACAAATCTCTTGTTGCCAGAGAGGAGGAGGTTAGGGAGAGGGGTGAAATAGATAAATGGGATCAAGAACACACTTATCTTGAGCACTGAATAATGTATAGAATTGTTTAATTATACATATTGTACACCTGAAAGTAATATAAGCTGTATATAAAAAAAGAAAAATAAAATTAGTAACTATAAATTTTGAAAAAGGAAAATGTTTTAAGACATTTTTTATTTTATTATTTTTTTCTTCAAGTTTTTATTTAAATTCCAGTTAACAGTGTAATATTAGTTTCAGGTATAGTATTTAATAATTCATCACTTACATACAACACCCAGTACTTATCACAGCAAATGCCCTCCTTAGTACCCATCACCCATTTAACCCATTCCCCACCCACCTCCCTTCTAATAACCCTTAGTTTGTTCTCTATAGTTAAGAATCTGTTTTCTGGTGTTCCTCTCTTTTTTTTCCCCCTCTGTTCATCTGTTTTGTTTCTTAAATTCCACATGTGAGTGAAATCATATAGTATTTGTCTTTCTCTGACTGACATTTCACTTATAATACTCTCTAGTTTCATCCATGTCATTGCAAATGGCAAGATCTCATTCTTTCCTTGGCTGAGTAATATTCCATTGTGTGTGTGTGTGTGTGTGTGTGTGTGTGTGTGTGTGTGTGTGTGTAATCTTTATTCATTCACCAGTCGATGGACATTTGGGTTCTTTCCATAATTTAGCTATCGGTAAAAAGAAATGTAGTACATTGTGATATTGGAACAAGGGGATACAAAATGACCAATAGATCTAAATGGATATTCCAGAAATGGTTCAGACATTTGATGCAATTTTTGGATATTTTAGAGAAGATGTTTTAGGACATAATAAACTATTGAATAAATGGTGTTGAACAATTGGCTAACCATTTTGAAAAAAAGAGTAATCTACCTTACACCATTCACAGAAATAAATTCCAGATGGAGAAAATGTTAAAACCACAACTCAGAATGTTTTAGAAGAAACTATAGGAAATGGGTTTTTACTGTGAAGTAGGGACATCCTTGGGCAAGACATAAAACCTAAAAGCTTTAAGGAATATACCATAAGACAATCATGATAAGAGACAGACAAGATATTTGCTTACATATATAGTAGGCAAATAATAAACATGCAAAATATATAGGAACTTGTACTAAATCCTCATCTCTCTTAATAGGAAATCAATAGATAACATCTAATTAATACATCAAGAAATGGCAATATAAACATATTTAGAAATACAGGAGTAGGTCTACTAGAAAAGACAATTATAAGAGTTGAAAATGTGGTTGCCTCTTACCTCTAGAGAGCAGAGTTGGCTGCTGAGAGGAGGAAATGGCCTCACTAATAATTACCAGGGAAATGCATTATCCCATATTTTCCACATCAGACTGGCAAAATATTAAAAATATTAATAACATCAGGAATGGAAAATATTAATAATTGAGAAATGGATATCTAGATACAGTAGTAGTAGGTATATATACCAGTATAAGCAATTTGGCATTATCACCATTTAAAATATATATTCATTATGATTTAGAAAATTCATTTCAGATGTCTATCCTATTTATATGACCAAGGGGCAAAATACTGAAAACAGCCTAAAATTCAATTAATAGAAAATTGAATAAATGAGTGCTAATATATTCACACTGTAGAATGCTGTACTGATATGGAAAGTTCTTTAAGCCATGATTTTTAAAAGAAAAGTTGCAGAACAATAAGTACACTATAAAACCACTTGAAAATGCATTTGTATTTTTATTATATATACAAATACCCAAGAAAAAAGTCCTAAAAGTATATGTACAAATCTGGGGAGGATACTGGAAATTGGAACTGGGGAAAGTGATCAAAGGTATTATTTTCTTTGTGTTCAAATTTTTATGAAAGAATATAATGTGTTAATTATGTAATTAAAAATTAAAAGGAATGCAAAATAAATTAGTATTAGAGTCAGAAGACTATGTTTGAATTGTGGCTCTACTACTTATTAGCATATAATCTTGAATAAATCATTTGACTACTTGTAGACTAGTTTTTCCATCAATAGCCTTTTGACACATAGGAGTTTTTTATTCAACTTTATCAGTCTTTTCATTTGATTCTTGCATTTTGTTTCTTATTCAGTAAATCATTTCTTCCTGAGGTAAAATATAATCCTTTTTTTAAAAAATATCAGTTTTAAGGCTTTCCATTTCACAATTAGATTTTAACCTAAATAAAATTTATTTTGTGTTGGTTTGAGATAAGGGATATTTATATTTTTACATATAAATAATTCATTTATTGAATAGTCATTTCAGTTACCAGTAATGTATAAGAACATCTCACTCATATATCAGTTCTCATATTTGGATGGGTCTTTTTCTGGACATTTTCCTCTGTTGCATTGATATATTTATTTACTATTGTACTTTTACTACATTTTATTAGAAATAACTAATAAAAATTGCAGAAAATATCTTGTTATCTGTTAGGCCTGCCCCTTCTCCCTTCTCCATCATGGCTTTTTCTGATTATTTATAGTACTATATACATTTTAGAATCAGTTTATCAAGTTCTATGTAAATCCCTCCTGAAATTTTGTTTGAAACTTGGGCATATTGATTAGAAAAAATTTACTTCATTAAAGATACTAGTGTTCCATCTATAAACATGATATATTTCCTTTGGTTTTCTTACCTTTTTCTATATAGCTTTGCAACTTTTTGCACAAAATTCTTACATATCTTTTGTTAGCTTAATTCTAAGTACTTTATAGTTTTTATTGCTCCTGTGAATTAATTTTCTTAAATTTTAATTTTAATTAATTTTAGTGTATAAAATACTGATTTTGTTATTTTGTATTCCTTGCATCACCAAATGTTCTGTTTTTAAAAGGTGTCCTTGGATTATCTGGAATAGTCTATGTATAAAAGTATAGAAAATGTAGACAAATTTTGTTTCTTCCTTTCTAAATTTATATATTTTTATATATATATTTGTTTTGTTGGATAGGAATCCAGTGCAGTGTTGAATATAAATGGTTTTAATAGGAACTTTCTTTTATTTCCAACTGCAAACAAAATATCTCCCAAGATTTCAACATTAAGATGTTTGCTACAGGTTGTTGGTTGAATGCTTTAATGAAGTTAAAAAGTTTCCACCTATTTCCAATATTCTAAGAGTTTTAAATTATAGTGTTGAATTTTATTGAATACTTTTCTGCATGTATTGAGATATGTTTTATGCTAATCTTAGCCTATTGATAATGATGCTATGGTCTAGAAATATGTAGGGACGCTCAGTTGGGCCTGAGGCCAGTCCCCACAGACATTTCCCTTTTTCAGAGCCAGTGTTGTGGTTTGACCAGCCTCTTGGTTCTTATAATGGCCAAGATGCACCTCAGCAACAACCATCAGGGAACTTTGAAAAACAAAGTTTATTATTCACAAGCCTTAGAGGGTACACAACATGTTTGGGGCCACTCAGTGAAGTCATGGGTAGAGAAAGAGTGAGATAGAGTACATGGACCTGGGGTTCTGCTTTTATTGGGGTTGAGAGTGGGGTGCCTAGGGTTTCACATGTTCACTTTATTTGTGAATTTAAAACATTAGAGCAGAATTAAAGTATGGGAAGGCAAAAGTAAGCTGTCAATCAGATTGTCAAAGGGGAACTTTATGGGTGGGGCAGCCTGGCTTTTTATCTAATAATGTAGCTGACAATGTATTTATTCAAGATGGATGTCTGAAGAGGATGCCTCAGCAATCAAAAGCTTAATGTCAGGCACTTATATTACAATCCAAAAAGCTGACTCTCAGATACTTACACTACAAATGACTATTCCTTAATTTGTTAATTTGTTGAAATGTTAATGGATTTTCTCATTTTAAAAAAATTTTACATTTCTGGTATAAATTCAACTTGGAAAAGACAAATTTTCATGGAGGTTTGGTGGTGAAGTGAAAGAAGGAACAAATTACTTATGTTAAAGTTTATAGTAAAACAGCATAGTATAAAGGAATTAGAAAATAGACCATCCTCTAAGATAACATTTACTAAAGAAACTGTGCATAAGTATATCAAATTGAAGAGGGTGCTCTTGTACTGAGAGGTACCTATATTGGACATAGTATTGTATACATCTTGTTGAATTCTCTCAGCCTTGTTTGTCTCCCAAATTCTTAACTGTTTGCTTCATCTCAGTTTTGGCAGGATTAATCAGCTTCATCCAGTACTATTTCCTTAAGTTGACTGGCTATGCCAAGTCTAAGCTCCACCCTTTAATTCTGGGTTCAGATAATGTGCCATACTATAAAGGCATGAGATCTGGCTTCCTCAGTGTCTCCCAAAGGGGTCAAATGATACAACTCTGAAGTGAGGGGGTGTTAATTTACCATAGAGAAAACCTTGACCAATATTGACAAGAAATAAAATTCTCCTTTCCTTCCTCCCTATGGTTAGGCTATTCTGAATTATGGGTTTTTCACATAAGCTGTTAGAGACATCCAGCAAGGCCAAACAGATACACCTGTTAAGTGATTGGCTGTGCCTCTTTTGCTTTTCCCTATGAAATAGTGATTAGTGTGGTAATATATCATCTTACTTTTACTTCTTTGCTTTACTTCACTTTTCCTTTGTTATTACAGCCCTGAGATTGCACTTCTCAGTGAAACATTAGCACCTAAGCCTAGCCTCTGGCTGTTTCCTACAGAACCTTGGTTAAGATAATAGTTATCAGAATTGTTCTAGATGAGAGGTTGGAAACTACAGCCAATGGCATAAATCTGGCTTGATGCCTGTTTTTGTGAAACGGTTTATTGGGACACAGTCATGCTCACCGTTAACATACTGTCTGTGGCTGCTTTCTAACTACAACAACAAAGCCAAGCAGTTGTGACAGAGCTATAAAGCCTGCAAAGCCTAAAATATTTACTATCTAGCCCTTTACAAAAAAAGTTTGCTGACTCCTGTTCTAAATTGTAGACCCTCAGGATGGGACTTTGGACTTGAATTGTCTCCTATTTAAAATTAAAGAACCCATGGAAGGTGCCAAGTGAAGTGGTATTATCATGCAGTGACATCACAATTACTTAAATAACCTCCTATGATTAATTGGGAAAGGGACTGATGGAAAGGTAAGACAATTGGAGATCAAGTACTATGGTGTTTAACTGATAAAGGACAATGGTGATTTTAATGATGATGGAAAAAAACAGCTTCCTTTGATGCCACTTGTATTATTTTCTATTCTGATATAAATTATAACAAATTTAGTAGTTTGAAACAACACAAATGTATTATCTTACAGTTTTGTAGGCCAGAAGTCCAATACAGGTCTGACTGAGCTAAAAATCAAGATTTTTGACAGGGTTGCACTCCTGTCTGGTAGCTCTAGAAGAGAATCTATTTTCTTGCCTTTTTCAGCTTTTATAAACTGTACACATTTCTAGGTTTGTAACTCCCTTCCTCCATCTTTAAAGATAACATAGCATCTCTTTTTAACCATAGCTGGGAGAGGTTCTCCACTCTTAGGGACTCATGTGATTTGATTGGGCCTACTGGGATAATCCAGGATACTCTCCTCATCTCAACAAATCTTAATTACAACTGAGAAGTCTTTTTTCTTTTTTTTTTGTCATTTAAGGTAATATGTTATATTATTTAATATATTTATATTAGGGCATAGACATCTTTGGTGGGCATTATTTTGCCTACCAAGTCACTGGAGACTGTATGAAAATAATATGATTAACTCAGAACAGTTAATTATTGATTTAAGGCATGTCAGAGGCTCTTTAAGGAAGCTTTAAAGGAACTCTTCCTGCAGCTCCAGGGCAGACTGTGCTACAAATAGGCCTGTTTATAAAGAGATAAATACATAGTTTGATAAAAGTCAAAGCCCTGATAAGAAAAGAATGTGACCCTGACTCCTGGTATATTCAATTCCTAGCATGGCCAAAACAAAATTCTAATACTGGGTGACTTCAAACAAGAGAAATTTATTATTTCTGTTTGGAGGCTGGAAGTCCAAAATCAAGATCTTGGTCAGGCCATCCTCCCTCTCAGGGCTCCAGGAGAGACTCCTTCCTTGCCTTTTCCAGCTTCTGGTGGCTCCTAATGTCCCTTGTTTTGTGGCAGCATAACTCCAGTCTTCCTCTGGAAGTTTCCAGATAGAAGCCAGCTCACAGATCTAGAGCCCACTGATAGAAAGGGAGAGGCCAGTTGCCTCTGAGAAAGGACCCTCAAGACTTCGCATGACCTTCTTCTCTATGTCTCTATGTCCTCTCTTCTTTTACAAGGACCCCAGTCATTGGTTTAGGGCCTACCCTAAATCAAGCATGATTTCATCTCTTATTTTTTTAAGATTTTATTTTTAAGTAATCTCTCCACCCAGCGTGGGGTTCAGACTTACAACCCTGAGATCAGAAGTCTCATGCTTCACTGACTGAGCCAGCCAGGCACACCTCATCTCAAAATTCTTAACAAATTACATCTGTAAAGACTCAATTTCCAAATAAGGGCACATTTTGAGACTCTGTGGGGACATTATTCAGCCACTATACCTGAGATACAGAAATTTGTGTATATAAGCCTGAAAATATTATAAAACCCACCCTCTCCAATTTCCTTGAAACTTCCTGGCCAGCAGAAGTACCTCTTGCACTATTTCCAGAAAATGGTTTCTCCTTTTCTAGAAGACTGTAAATGACCAATGAAATGAGGTAGTTTTCTTGCCTGATGATGTTTGTTTACCCTCACAAGATCAACCTTCAATTCCATTACCATCAGGCCAATAACCAGAATCAGATCTCAGATTTCAGCACAGCCTAAAATATAAGTGTAAGTTTTCCTCCAGGAAGAAACCCTCTCCTCATCAAATGAATTTAGGACCTGGATAATACTAACAGTACATCAAGTGTTTAAGAATGTTTTTTAAGGGTTTGATCATACGGGTTACATAGAGGAGAGTTCATTTACATGGGGGCACTCAACCATGATTTGAGACAATGCTCTGAGAAAGGACACCTGGATCTGGTCCTAATCATTTGTTGGGATGGCCCCTTGAAGATGGACTCAACAAAGGTATATGGTAAATAAAGTACAGAGGCTAGGATTTTTTGGTACAGTATAAAAGAAGGGGTCAGAAAACAGGGAGATGAAAACATTAAAATGGATATATTATATTTGTCCCGGCATCTCACCTCCTGACCTCCTAGAGGGTTCTTAAGGACATTGTCTTCACTTAACCTAATAAGGAGTGCTCGGGAAAGATGAGTACAAGCATATTTGAGAAGTTTGGTAGGGGTTGTCCCTTTTTTGGCTTTTGTTGACAGTAACAGATGATGGCAGAGATCCAGGCTCCATAGTATCTATGGGGATTAAATATCATGGATTGGTAGAGGCCAGATGGTAATATTCGGCCATCTGACAATATGAACATAATTACCATAACAAGCAGTAAGCCTGGATGGCAATGCAGAAATCTATGGTAATAGCTAATGTATCATGCTGTTTCTAGGAGCAAAATTAGGTGAATGTTGTTTGATTTGCATAATCAGAAAAGAAATCAGCTCTTGACATTGACCACCAAAGAGGAAATTCACAGCACTTCATCAGGTTTCCAGATAGAAGCCAGCTCACAGATCTAGAGCCCACTGATAGAAAGGGAGAGGCCAGTTGCCTCTGAGAAAGGACCCTGAAGTGCTTCCATAAGTACATATAGTAGTTATGGAAGCATCTGTGGTCATTTGCAGAAGTAACTGTTTACTTTTCTAGTACTAACTATAGGGTTGGAGCAGTCATTAATACCAAAAGATCCAAAAAGCGTGATCCTCCAGTTAGAGTCATGGCATATGGAACTTTGTAACTAGGTGATAAATGATGTTTTGACCCAAGTGTATCTCACAGGAGGCCAATGGGTATTCAGACTCACCCAGTTATTTTACACCACAATTGTATAATCTGTATAGATATGCACAGAAGCTGGCATAATTCTCTTACTGGTTTTCTGACATTGGAATTAGAGCCATTACAATTGGAAGAGACAAATGGAAACTCCTAAAACTTGTCTCTCCTTGCCATGAGTATAAATAAAAGCCAGGATGTATTTCTGGGGGAGTTGCAGAGATTAGCACAATTAGACTTGAATGATGCAATAGTAGATCCTTGTTGAATTCCATTGTCTGGGCTCTGCATAAAACAAGATGGATTGATCTTGGTGTTGGTAGACCACTGTAAAATTAACCAAGTGATTGCCCCAATGACAGCTGCTTTGCTCTTGATACTTCTAGAGATGCAGATCAATATCAGGCTGTCTCCTGATAAACAATGATTTAGTGAACTCTTTTTTTCTCATTATATCAGCAGAGAAGATCAAAAGCAGCTTGTTTTTATAGAAAGGGAAAGCAGTATAAGTTCATAATTTTTTCCCAGGACTGTTATTTTTTATATTCTGTCATAGTTCTAAGGAAACTTGATTATCTTGACATTCTTTAGAAAGGATACTAGTTCATTTTCTTTATTATATAATACTAATTGGATCTGGTGAGCAAAAAGGGGCAAGTACCTCTGTAGCTAGCAAGATTCGTGTCAGAGGGTGGGAAGAAGATTCCATAAAGATCTAGAACGTTGTCTTATATGTGATGATTTTGAAAGTTTAATGGTCTAGGGCATGCAGGGGTATCTCCTCTAAGGTAAAACATAAGCTTTTGTACTTCTCTTTGCTAAGAAAGTGTCATATCATTTGATGGTTTTGGATTTAGATAATAGTATACAATGTCTTCAAAATTACTGTTTCAAATCATTTTTTAAGATTATCCAAAAAGTCTGCTGGTTTTAAGTGGGACCTAGAGATGAAAAGGCTCTTCACTAAGTCCAAGCTGCTTTGCAGACCCCCTTATCACTTGGTGCCTATGATCTAGCAGATCTGATGGAGCTTAATGTATCTGGTAGATAAGAATGGTCTGTTGGAAAGCCCAATAAGGAAGTCACAACAGCTATTCTCCATTTTCAAAGCAACTCCTGGTATGCTAATGAGCTCCTGTAGAGATTGAACACCTAACCATGGGACACCAATGACAATGTAACCTGAGCTGTCCATTATGAATTAGATTTTATAATACTCATTGAGTCATACAAATGGGTGAGGGAACTGACAAACCATTTTATAGTCGAAGTGGTTTATTCAGGAAATCAGCCTTCAGTTGTCTAAAAGGCATAATTAGATAAATGGAGGTCCTAGAATTCCATCTGTTGCAACAATGCCTTTCACTCAACCCATATATATGGTCTCATGTGGTGGGGGTCGAATACCTAAAACCAACTGATGGAGGACAGAATTTAGGCTTGCCTCACATGTCAGATGATTGGTTGGTATTAGCTAGACACTGACTACTACTCAATTACATCTCCACTTAGGGGTGATCTTGAGTGATCTGATGAAGAAAAATCCTTGATCCCCAAGCAATGTAATTGATTGTACATTTCATATAGAGAGTGAAACACAATAATAAAAAATCTGAAAGCAAAAATTCCTTTCCACTTGGAAATTTAAAGACTCTCATTAAATAAATTTGAAAATAAAAATTTTCAAATAGAAAATACAAACCAAAATTGAAGAATATATAAAAATTAACAATATTGTAATACTACATATGAAATATGAAATGTAATTTCTATGAAATATAATTAAAACAATTATAAAATAATACATAGTATTTAATACTTAATGTGAATAAAAGTTAGAAATTTAAATAAATTCAATATGAAACAAAAAAGCTAGAAAAAGAACAAGAAAATAAAGCAAAAGGAAGCAGGAAGGAAGTATAAAGATAAAAGTGGAACTTAGGGAGTTTTCCTGTTTTTAAGCTGTCTTCTAAATTAATCAATATGCTGGTTCTTTGCATAGAGCATAAACAAAATATTCAAACTACTATCTGGCCTGATGAAGAAAAATAGGGGAAAACAAAGTTACACAAATGACACACAAAACAAGAAGAAATATACTAAAACTAAGGAAATTTTTAAACATCCAAATTAAATTATTTTACACAACTCTAGGAGATACATTTAAAATCATAGGTAAAATTGGTAATTTCCCAGGGAAATAAATTTATCATCATTGACACCAATAGAGACAGAAAGTTTAAGAAAATGAAGAAGTTATTTAATTACTATGCACAAATAAAAGTACCAGACCCAAATAGTTTTACAGGGAAATTTTACTAAATTTTTAAGTACTATTATGATACAATGCTACATCAACTATTCTAAAGCAGGGGTTGCCACTGTGGCCTGTGGGACTAATCTGGCCTATTTCCTATTAGTGTAAATAAGTTGTTTTTATTTTTGTTTTTTTGAGATTGTATAGTCTGGAAAGTGTAAAATATTTACTGTCTGTCCCTTTAGAGAAAAAGTTTACCAACCCCCGCTCTGAGTAGTTTAAGAAAGGAAAATATTAAAATTGTTTTTATTTTATAAGTTACAACTAAGGCTGAAAAAAATTTTCACAGAGGAAAACATGGATTTATTGAATTTATTAATATCAATGGAAAAGTCTTAAATAAAATATCCTATAGGACACAGTCTCCAAAAGCATATTCAAAAACAAACGCTGATAAATGATGTTTTATTCAAGGGTTGCAAGGATAGATACTATGAGAAAATCCATCAATACAGTTTGTGATTAACAGATCTAAAGAAAAAAATTATGATCATCTCCATTGATGCTGAAAATGTCTTTGAATACCGTTCAACATCCACAGTATTTCCACTTTTGACAATGGAAGACTATCCTATTTCAGATCAGTCCTCCCACTGGGAGAACTACAAAATCTGGACAAAATATTTTTGAAAATCTATTTGAGGGCACCAGAGAGTGTCCAAGGCAGTGAAGATTTGTAAGCTTTTGATTCCACAGAAAGAAACCCAGAAACACTTGCCACAATTTTCCTTTCTAGGGATTTTCCTATTTGAAAAGAATGTTAAGATATTGAGTAACCAAACAAAGTTATTGGCTGAGAGGCTAAGCAGAATTTTCTGCAGTTTTAGGGCACAGAAGAGTAGTGTGGATGAGAAAAGGAGTTCAGGGCAAGCCAAAAATAAAAGTCTCTGATAATCACTCCAAGCTTTCAGTGTGGCTCCAAAGGGATATACCCTACAAATAAGGTTGAACTGGAAATAAACTAGCCCTTTAAATAACTGAAATTTTTCTTAACATTATCTGAATCCTTTTTGGGATTAAGTTGGTCTGCCTTAATCTAGCTGACTGATAAAATCATAAATTCTTTATGGGAGAAGAAAACATCACCCAGAGCCTTTATTTATCACTACATTTCTCCCATACTTATCCTCTATACTGAAAGTAAAAAAACATGGTATATAAAATGATCAGAATTCACCAGAAACCAAGAGAACAGATAGTAGAGATAGACCAACAGGAAATTCAAATAGCAGTTACCAAATGTGGACTTTAAAATAAGTGTGATTGAAATGTTTAATAAATAAAAATGATGGTGGTCTCAGCAGAAAAATGAAAAGTATAACAGAAAACAAAATAACTGGTTATAAATAGATGAAGAGAGAATTAGTGACCTGAGAGATAGGTCAGAAGAAAATATCCAAATGAAAGCATGGTAAGCCAAAAGGATGAAGAGCATTTTGGACATAATGAAATGTGGAATATATATGTAATTAGAGTCTTGGAGGAAGAAAAAAGAGAATGTGACAGCAGCAATATTTGAAGAATGAAGGGATGATAATTTTTCAAACTGATGACAGATACCAGAATCTAAGATACACTACAGACTCAAAGCAAGCTTAACAAAAGTAAATTTCACCTAGGCATATCAAAGACAAAGATAATAATCTTAAAAGCAGAGTATAGGAAAAAAAAAAGACTAACAGCAGACATATTAATAGAAAAATGGGAAATGAGGACAATTGAGTGATCATGTCAAGGTACTGACAGAGAAAAGCACCTACAGAAAAAAATTCTATGCTCTACAAAAATACCCTTAAAAAGCATATCATGAAATTATAGCAACTTAACATAATTTGCAATAATAAATAGCAAATCTGCTCTAATGAAAAAACTATAATTCTCTATGGGAATGAAATTGATTATAAGAGAACAGAGATGTAGGAGGAATAAAGAACAATTATGGGTAAATCTAGGGAATATTTTATAAAAATAGTAATTACTTCTGGGAGTATAATACATTGAAAAATAATATACATTTAAGTTAAAAATAGTCAAAAGTGGGGGTAAAATCTGTTGAATCTAAGTTCCAAGGTCCTTATAGCTTCAGTTTGATAAGTCATAAAAACATTTTATATTCATGTGGGTAATAAAGAATAATAAATATATGTATAATGGATAAGTTAATAGGGAACTGAGATAACAAAAAATTATTAACCCAAAAGAAAACAAAAAAGGAAAAAAATGACATTAAACAGATCAGGCAAATATAAAATAAGTAGATATGCTCTAAAGTATGACAGCAGTTATATTAAATGTAAATAAATAGGCAAAGATAGTAATTTTCAGACTATGTTAAAATAATGATATGTTGTTACAAGAGACACATTTTTAATCTTAAGGTTATAGAAAAGTTGAATGTAAAAGGATAGGAAAAGATATAGCATGTATACCCTAAGCAAAAACAAATAAACAAAAAACTGATGTAGCTATAGTAATATCAGACAAAGTAGATGCCTTAGTTCAGGTTGCTATAACAAAAATACCATAGACTGGATGGCTTAAACAATATTTATTTCTCATAGTTCTGAGGCTGGAAAGAGTAAGATTAAGGCACTAGCAGATTTGCTGTCCAATGAGGGTCCAGATTCTAGATGGCCTTCTTCACAGTGTCTTCACACAGTAAAAAGGGAAAGAGAGATTTCTAGAGTCTCTTTCATAAGGGCACTGCTCCTCTTCTTTAGCGTTCCACCTTTAAGATCAAATCATTTGCCAAAGGTTCCACTTTCTAATTCCACCACAAACATAAGAAACAAAAGTAAGCAAATAAAGAAGTAATTAGTGAGGTTAAAGAAAATCTGAACATGATTAACCAACATAATTGACATATATAGTACATTACACCCAACACCTGCATACCATACATTATTTTCTAGTGTACATGGTGTATTTACCAAAATTGTACATTTGTTGAGCAATAAATCCTGTTTCAATAAATTTCTTGGGATTATAATGTTCAATACATTCTCTAACCGGGAGAATTTAGCAAGATTGTTAATAAAATATAAGTAGGAAATCTCCTAAATGCTTAGTAATTAAGCACTACACTTCTGCATAACTTATGTCAAAGAAGAAATCAGTATCGAAGTTAGAATATATTTTAAGTTAAATTACAATAGAACTATGATATGTCAAAAACTTGTGGAATGTAGCTAAAGCTGTGCTTAGAAGGAAGTATAGAGCTTTTGTTAAGATTTTTTTTTAAATGAAGGAAAGCTGTAAATCAATGATCTTAGTGTAAAAATAGAAAAATACTGAACTAAACTCAAAGAAACTAGAAGAAAGATAATAAAGATGTGATGGTTAATTTTATGTGTTAACATGACCTGAACTGTGCAGTGCCCAGAGATTTGTTCAAATATTATTCTGGGTGTTTCTATGAGGATGTTCTGGATGAGATTAACATTTAAATAGTAGACTGAGTAAAGTAGATTGCTCTCCATAATGTGGGTGGGCCTCATCTAATCAGTTGCCTGAATAGGACAAAAAGGCTGACCTTCTTTCAAGTTAAGATAGGCTGATTGGGACTTCAACTTTTTCCTGTCTCTGGGCTTGAACTGAAACATCAACTCTTCCTGGATCTGGAGCCTGGTGGCCTTCAGATTGGGATTACACCATTGATTCTTCTAGTTCTTATGCCTTTAGACTCAGACTAGAACTACATTATTGGTTTTCTGGGTTTCCAGCTTGCCAGCTAGTCCTGCAGATCCAGGAAATAGCCTTTGTAATCCCATGAGCCAATTCCTTATAATGAATTTCTTTCTGTATAGATACATCCTATTGGTTCTATTTCTCTAGAGAATTCTAATATAAAATAATGAGAGCAAAAATTAAAAGAAATAGAAAAGAAACATATAGTATATTAGCAAAAACAAAACTTAATTATGTAAGAATACTAATAAAACTGGGGCACCTGGGTGACTCAGTCAGTTAAGTGTCCAACTCTTGGTTTCAGCTTAGGTCATGATCTCAGGGTCAAGAGATCAAGCCCTGTATCGGGCTCCATGCTCAGTGGGGAGTCTACTTCCCATCCCTCTCCCGCTGCCCCTCCCCCCATGTACTCTCTCTCTCTCTCTAAAATAAATAAATCTTTTTAAAAATACTGATAAAACAGATGCATCTTTGGCAAGTCTGATCAAGAATCAAAGAGAAGGGGCGCCTAGGTGGCTCAGTTGTTAAGCATCTGCCTTCGGCTCAGGTCATGATCCCAGGGTCCTGGGATCGAGCCCCACATCGGGCTCCCTGCTTGGCAGGAAGCTTGCTTCTCCCTCTCCCACTCCCCCTGCTTGTGTTCCCTCTCTCGCTGTGTCTCTCTCTGTCAAATAAATAAATAAAATCTAAAAAAAAAAAAAAGGAATCAAAGAGAAGACAAAAAGGAATACAACCACTTTGCATTCATCCCAGGAATACAAAATTGTTTTAACTTTTCAAAATCAGTGGATATATTCAGTGTGCTGAATGGGAAAAATATGTAGCCAAGAATACTTTATCCAGCAAGGCTGTCATTCAGAATAGGAGAGATAAAGAGTTTCCCAGACAAGCAAAAAACTAAAGGAGTTCGTGAACACTAAACCAGCCCTGCAAGAAATAATAAGGGGGACTCTTTGAGTGAGGGAAAAAAAGACCAAGAGCAACAAAGACTAGAAAGGAGCAGAGAAAATCATCAGGAACACCAACTTTACAGGTAAAACATTGGCACTAAATTCATATCTTTCAGTAACCACTCTGAATGTAAATGGACTAAATGCTCTAAACAAAAGACATAGGGTATTAGAATGGATAAAAAAAACAAGATCTACCTATATGCTGCCTAAAGTGATTCACTTTAGACCTAAAAACACCTGCAGATGGAAAGTGAGGGGATAGAAAGCCACCAATCATGCAAATGGACATCAGAAGAAAGCTGGAGTAGCCATACTTACATCAGACATACTAGATTTTAAAACAAAAACTGTATGTAACAAGAGACAAGGAAGGGCATTATATCATAAGGGGTCTATCCATCAAGAAGATGGATAATATTGTAAATATTTATGCCCCCACCTTGGGAGCATCCAAATATATAAATCAATTAATAATCAGCATAAAGAAACTCATTGATAATAATACAGTAATAGTAGGGGACTTTAACACCCCACTTACATCAATGGACAGATCATCTAAGCAGAAAATCAACAAGGAAACAATGCTTTGAATGACACACTGGATCAGATGGACTTAACAGATATATTCAGAGCATTTCATCCTAAAGCAGCAGAATACACATTCTTTTCGAGGGCACATGGAACATTCTCTAGAATAGATCACCTACTGGGTCACAAATTAGGCCTCAACAAGTACAAAAAGATTGCGATTATACCATGCATATTTTCAGACAACAACACTATGAAACTTGAAGTCAACCACAAGAAAATTTGGAAAGACCACAAATACATGAGGGTTAAAGAACATCCTACTACAGAATGGGTTAACCGGGATATTTAAGATCAAATAAAAAAGTACATGGAAACAAATGAAAATGAAAACACAACTATCTTGGGATGCAGCAATGGCAGTCCTAAGAGGGAAGTATGTTGCAATACAGGCCTTACCTCAAGAAGCAAGAAAAGTCTCAAATATACAACCTAACCTTACACCTAAAGGAGCTAGAAAAGGAACAGTAAATAAAGCGTAAATCCAGCAGAAGAGGGGAAATAATAAATATTAGAGCAGAAATAAATGATGTATAAACAAAAAAAATGAGTAGAACATATCAACAAAACTAAGAGCTGGTTCTTCAAATGAATCACTAAAATGGATAAACCCCTAGCCAGACTTATCAAAAAGAAAAGAGAAAGGACCCAAATAAATAAAATCACCAATAAAATAGGAGAAATCACAAACAACACCACAGAAATACAATTACAAGAGAATATTAGGAAAAATTATATGCCAACAAATTGGGCAATCTGGAAGAAACAGATAAATTCCTAGAAACATACAGAAATGGATAAATTCCTAGAAACATACAAACTACCAAAACTGAAACAAGAAGAAGTAGAAAATTTGAACAGATGGATAACAAGCAAAGAAATTGAATCAGTAATAAAAAAAAAAATCTCCCAACAAACAAAAGAGAGAGAGAGTGAAAGAAACCATGAGACTCTTAACAATAGAGAATAAACTGAGGGTTGATAGAGGGAGGTGGTGTGGGGAGATAGGCTAGATGGATGATAGCTATGAAGGAGGGCACTTGTTATGATGAGCACTAGATATTGTATGTAAGTGATGGATCACTGAATTCTACTCCCCAAACCAATATTGCACTGTATGCAATTTAAATTTAAATTTTATTTGAATTTAAAAAAATCAAATGGAATTTTCATATTTACAAATATGGAGAAAAAAGTATATGACAGTAAGATAGAAAAGTATTTGATAAAAATCAACTTCCCTTTGTGATAAAAATTTCTTGTTACACTATAAGAAAGGAACTTTGTTAATTTGAACTTT
This sequence comes from Eumetopias jubatus, assembly GCF_037043125.1. Classification (NCBI taxonomy): domain Eukaryota; kingdom Metazoa; phylum Chordata; class Mammalia; order Carnivora; family Otariidae; genus Eumetopias; species Eumetopias jubatus. The sequence goes on from NW_028274807.1 coordinate 65,559,796, forward strand.
ATTTACCCAGAACTATGAAAATATCCTCCTTAATGATGAATTAATTAGCTTTACTCCTGCATTCTGAAATGAGACAAAGATGCCTATCATACTCCTATTTAACACTGTACAGCCATTAACAATATTAGTTATTAAGAAAAGATGAAAAGGAATTGGAGCTTTGATATGCAGCTTATTGAAATCAAAATTGGTACAACCACTTTGGAAAATTGCTTGGCAGTTATCTGTTAAAGTTAAACATACCCTTACTCCATGAATCAGTATATACCTGACAGAAACTCATATATATATTCTCTAGAAGACATATACAAATTTGTTCATAGTAATGCTATTATATAACCTGGAAAATGAATAAATTGTGGTATTGTCATACTCAAACAATGAAATACTATTACAATAATAAAAGTGAATGAATTACTGCTATAAATACCATGTTTAGAAATAGGAGCAGGACAGAAAAGGATAATTGTATAAAAGGATAAATGTATAATTCCACTCATATAAAATTCAAAAACAGATACCAATAACCTATAGTTAGAAGGCTGTAGTTACTTTTAGAAAAGAGGATAAAAGGAAGATGGGAATGTTGATTGGTTAAGGGTATAAAATAGGCTTCTGTGTATCTTGTATTTTTTTTATTTCTTGTTTTTCTATTATATTTTTTGACCCAGGTAGTAGTTTCACAGGTATATTCAACTTCATAATTCATTAAAGACATCTATAATTTGTGTGCTTTTCTCTATGTATTCTTCAACAAACATATTTATTAAAAAACACCTATTCCTGATAAAAGAAATTTATTTAAAAAAATTTTTCTTCTTTTCATATGCATTTATAAAATAATAAATTTCCCTCTTGATGAAGCTAAATCTATATCCCACAAGTTTTAATATAAGGCATTCTTGTTCAGTTCTGTTTCATACTTTTCCTTATAATTTCTTCTTTGACCATAATTACTTTGAAGTATAGCTTTTAGTTCCCAAAATATTTTTGTTAATGACTTCAAATATTACTTCATAGATTTTAGGGAATATAGTATCTGTGATTTTGATTTTGTGGTATTTAATAATTAATTTCACAGATATTTATCAGATACCTATTTTCTTCAGATACTGTTCCAGGTCCTGATGATATAGTAATTAGGAAGTCACCTTACTTCTTTGCCTTCACAATACTTGAATTCTATTGTGAGAGATAAATTTTTGAAATTATATATATATATAATATGAGTATAATATATAATTATATAAAAACATAAGTAATATATATTTTTGTGACCTAGGTGATACTCATGTTTTGGTGTGGTCAGACATGATTGCAGAGTGATCTTGTTTTTGTCTTAATCATGGTCACAGAGTGACCTTGTCAGATGTCTCCTGGATATCAGGAGCTTCTTTTCTCTTTCTCAATTCTCTAAATGATTCTAAAATTTTCTCATACTTCCTATATCATAATATTGTATAGTTATCTCAATAGTGTATGACATTTTGAGGTTAGGTAGTTTATATTTTGTTATTTACTGTGGTTATTGCTAGTAATGTTTCATAAACAAAACAACTTCTATCTTTCAGATGTTTCTATGAAAAAATATAATAGGATTTTAGATTTTTATTTCATTACATCTTAGGGCTCAAATTTTGAAAGGTCATATTATTCATTCTCTTGCTAAGTGAAACTTAGCAAACTTTTTAGACTTACACATCTTTCCCTGGATTCCATAGGAATTGGTTTAATGATACATCATTTTCTCTAGTATGTAAAAAAGAGCTGATTTGAAGTTAAAATGCATAATAGTACAGTATTTATGATGTTATATAAATTTTATTTTAACAAATATTTTTAAAGTTTACACTTAATTTTGACTTTTTCAATTTAGCAAGTTATTAGGCCATTTAATTTAGTATGTAAAGAAGCTCAATTTTTTTTGTCAAATCAATTTTCAAATTTATTATATGTGATTTAATAATGAAACCTTTTTTTTATTTTAGCCATTCTGACAGGTGTAAAGTGATATCTTATTGTAGTTTTGATTTGCATTTCCCTGGTGATTAGTGATGTTGTGTACCTTATCATGTGTCTGTTGGCCATCTGTATGTCTTTTTTGGGAAAATGTCTATTTAGGTCCTCTGCCCATTTTTAATCAGATTATTGTGCTTTTTTAATTTTTATTTAATTCTTTTTTTTTTTTAGATTTTATTTATTTGAGAGAGAGAGCATGAGAGGAGGGTCAGAGGGAGAAGCAGACTCCCCGCTGAGCAGGGAGTCTGATGTGGGACTTGATCCTGGGACTCCAGGATCATGACCTGAGCTGAAGGCAGTCGCTTAACCAACTGAACCACCCAGGCGCCCTATTTAATTCTTTTTTTATTTTATTATGTTAGTCACCATACAGTACATCATTAGTTTTTGATGTAGTGTTCCATGATTTATCATTTGCATATAGCACTCAATGCTCCATGCAATATGTGCCCTCCTTAATACCCATCACCAGGCTAACCCATCCCCCCAACACCCTCCCCTCTAAAACACTCAGTTTGTTTCTTGGAGTCCATAGTATCTCATGGGTTGTCTTCCCCTCCGATTTCTCCCCCTTCATTTTTCCCTTCCTGATCCTAATGTGCTCCATACTATTCCTTATGTTCCACAAATAAGTGAAACCATATGACAATTGACTTTCTCTGCTTGACTTATTTCACTTAGCATAATCTCCTCCAGTTCCATCCATGTTGATATAAAAGTTGGGTATTCATCTTTCTTATGGCTGAGTAATATTCCTTTTTATATGGACTACATCTTCTTTATCCATTCATCTGTTGAAGGGCATCTCGACTCTTTCCACAGTTTGGCTATTGTGGACATTGCTGCTATGAACATTGGGGTGCATATGGCCCTTCTTTTCACTACATCTGTGTCTTTGGGGTAAATACTCAGGAGTGCAATTGCTGGGTCATAGGGTAGCTCTATTTTTAATTTTTTGAGGCATCTCCACACTGTTTTCCAAAGTGGCTGTACCAACTTGCATTTCCACCAACAGTGTAGGAGGGTTCCCCTTTCTCCACAACCTCTCCAACATTTGTTGTTTCTTGCCTTGTCAATTTTTGCCATTCTAACTGGTGTAAGGTGGTATCTCAATGTGGTTTTGATTTGAATTTCCCTGATGGCTAATGATGATGAACACTTTTTCATGTGTCTGTTAGTATTTGTATGTCTTCTTCAGAGAAGTGCCTTTTCATGTCTTCTGCCCATTTTTTGATTTGATTGTTTTTTTGGGGTGTTGAGTTTGAGAAGTTCTTTATAGATCTTGGATATCAGCCCTTTGTCTGTAGTGTCATTTGCAAAAATCTTCTCCCATTCTGTGGGTTGCCACTTTGTTTTGTTGACTGTTTCCTTTGCTGTGCAGAAGCTTTTTATCCAACACTACATTAAAAGGATCATCCACCATGACCAAGTGAGATTTATCCCTGGGATGCAAGGGTGGTTCAACATTTGCAAATCAATCAATGTGATAGAACACATTAATAAGAGGAGAGAGAAGAACCATATGGTCCTCTCAATTGATGCAGAAAAAGCATTTGACAAAATACAGCATCCTTTCCTGATTAAAACTCTTCATAGTATAGGGATAGAGGGGACATTCCTCAATTTCATAAAATCCATTTATGAAAAACCCACAGCAAATATCATCCTCAATGGGGAAAAGTTGAGACCTTTTCCCTTAAGATCAGGAACACGACAAGGATGCCCACTCTTGCCACTATTGTTCAACATAGTACTGGAAGTCTTAGCAACAGCAATCAGACAACAAAAAGAAATAAAAGGTATCCAAATTGGTGAAGAAGAAGTCAAACTCTCTCTCTTCGCAGATGACATGATACTTTAAGTGGAAAACCCAAAAGACTCCACCCCCAAATTATTGTGCTTTAAAAAAAAAAGATTTTATTTGAGAGAGAGAGAGAGCATGTGCAGTGGGGAGGGGCAAAGGGAGAGGGAGAAGCAGACACCCCGCTGAGCAGGGAGCCTGATGTGGGGCTCAATCCCAAGACCCTAAGATCATGACCTGAGCCGAAGGCAGGCACTTAACCAACTGAGCCACCCAGGCACCCCTTATCAGGTTGTTTTTTGGTGTTGAGTTGTATAAGTTCTTTATATATTTTGGATATTAGCCCCTTATCAGATATATCTTTTGCAAATATCTTCTCCCATTCAGTAGGTTGCCATTGAAAATTAAAAATAGAAATACCATAGGGGCACCTGGGTGGCTCAATTGGTTAAGCCACTGCCTTCGGCTCAGGTCATGATCCTGGAGTCCCGGAATCGAGTCCTGCATCGGGCTCCCTGCTCAGTGGGGAGCCTGCTTCTTCCTCTGGCCCTCCCCCCCTCATGTTCTCTCTCTCTATCTCATTCTCTCTCTCAAATAGATAAATAAAATCTTAAAAAAAAAAAGAAATACCATATGATTCAATAATTCCACCCCTGGATATTTACCCCCCCAAAAAACCCATGAAAACACTAATTCAAAAAAGATATATGCACCCCTATGTTTATTGCAATATTATTGACAATAGCCAAGATATGGAAGCAGCCTAAATGTCCATCAATAGACAAAAGGATAAGGAAGATGTGGTGTATATACACAATGAAACATTATGCAGTCATAAAAAAGGAGACTGTTACATTTGTGACAACATGGATAGACCAGTAGGGTATTATGCTAAGTGAAATAAATCAGATTAGGAAAGACAAATATTATTTTCATATGTGGAATCTAAGAAAACCAAATGAATAAACAAAAAACAGAATCTATAAGTACAGAGAACAGTTGATGGTTGCCAGAGGGGAAAGGGGTAGGGAATGGGCAAAATGGGTAATGGGGAGTGGGAGATACAGGCTTCCAGTTATGGAATGAGTAAGTCCCAGGAATAAAAGGCACAGCATAGGGAATATAGTCAATGATACTATAATAAAGTTGTATGGTGACAGATGGTGGCTACACTTGTGGTGAGCATAGAATAACATAGAAGCTGAATCACTATGTTGTACACCCGAAACTAATATAGCATTCTAGATCAACTATACTCAAAAAATTTTTAGTTAAAAAATAATGATAAAAAATAATAAAAATAAAATCTTTAAATATGTTATAGCTTCAAAAGTATACATTGATTTCATGACCTGTTGAAATTTTTAAATTTCCTGTTAAAACTAGCTCATTTAGTTTTGTCATTTTTTCTGTGTTCTGTTATAAAATGTTGAGGTAAGTGATTAGGTCTCAGGATGCTGTATAGGAGTAGCTTATAACCACCACTCTATTTTCTATTTTTACCACTAGTGTTTTGGAATTATTGAAACATTTTTAGGCACAGTATAAGAATTTTCATCACAGAAATACTACTAAAGATGATTTTCAAGAAAATCATCTGAAGGCAGATTCATGGGCAATATTATTATTTGAATACTGGCCTCTTTTATCCTTTCTGTTTTTTTAAACTAATGATAGAGTAAGTTTAACAAAATATATTTCCAAATAGTAACTCAGAATTATATGATAATAAAAATCATCAGCATGGCTAGCAGTATTTCACTGAGTCTTGAATATGATCATCTATTAATCATTATCTGTTCTCAAATACTTCTATTTTAAAATGAAACCATGTATTTTGTTGTCTTATGTATTGATTTATAAATATCAACCATTTTTAATGATGTGAATCTCTAGAATACCTTGTGAACTTCTAAGGGTTCATAAATCACCAGTTTAAAATACGGACATAAGTCAAAGAGAAAATAGGACTTGATATAAAGAAATTAGAAGCCAAATTTGTGGCTATACTTTTTAAGTGCATAGGACTGAACTGCATATACATTGGTTATTAAACTTATCCCATTTCATCCTTTATTTCATCTTCATTTTCTATCCCATTTTTCTTTTGTTCCAATTTTTCTTATTTATTTTTGCGTTCATATATATATATGTATATATATATATATATATACATGTTTCCTCAATTTCTCTTGGAAATTGGGAATAAGGACAATTTCATTGGTAAATATTTATTGAAGTAGAGTTTATTTGCCATTTTTTTAAATGTAGGAAATCTATATTCCGGTTCTGGAAAAATTGGCATTCTAAATAAAATTGTATTATGTGATATGATTTTAGTTTATTGTATTAACATTAAACTTTATTCAGAGAAAGTTAAAATTAATGTTAGAATTATAAAAATGATTATTCTAATGTTTTCCAGCTGCTGATAGGTTATGAAAATGGTACTGTAGTATTCTGGGACTTGAAATCTAAAAGAGCAGAACTAAGAGTTTATTATGATGAGGTAAGTGACTTCTACTGAAATATTTGAAAAGACTATTATTGAAAAGAGACTTTGTGCCTGTTTTCTACTTGTAAGCTTTGTATATTACCAATATTTTTATCATTGAGTAACTGGGTCTGACCTAGTGTCTCATACTGCGTGTTGGCATTTGCCCAAGTTCCAACTCTGGATCGTTCTCCTGAATGAGAATTCTGCCTTGATTGACTATTTTTGGGCCCTTTTTGGCATCTTAATATACGTCGATGCTTATTACTTATCCTTTTCCTTCCATTAGGTTACATGGTTATTATGTCTTGCCTCATTATCCTTAAGATCTCTAAAACATTATTCACACCTTTCTTAGAAAATTCTTTTTCTGTGGCAGAAATTTTAAGAGGTCAGTTTGAAAGGCCTTATCTCAGAATAAAGATTGGTTTTGTAAATAGTAATACTTAATAAGAAGGGTAAGATCTTAAAGTGAGTTTTATTGTACATAGTTGAGATTTGGTTAGGTTTTTACTTTAGTTGTTCAAAGGTTGATTCTAGGCCATTAAGGATATCCCCCTTCAGAAGAAGTTAATGTGAAGATAGCCTGGGGCAAAAAGTGAAAAAGGGCAATTACCTCTTATAGTTTTGGGAATAAAGTTGGTCATGTAAGCTCTAAATTCAATTTTAAAAATGGTGGAGTAGGGGGCGCCTGGGTGGCTCAGTTGGTTAAGCAACTGCCTTTGGCTCAGGTCATGATCCTGGAGTCCCGGGATCGAGTCCCGCATCGGGCTCCCTGCTCAGTGGGGAGTCTGCTTCTCCCTCTGACCCTCTCCCCTCTCGTGCTCTCTCTCTCTCTCTCTCTCAAATAAATAAATAAATAAAATTTTTAAAAAAATGGTGGAGTGGGGAGAGATAGGAAGAAAATACAGTCAATAATCATTATCTGGTACACCTGCACTTATATGAGAAGAATGCAGAATTTTTTTTTTTAAAGATTTTATTTATTTATTTGAGAGAGAGAGAATGAGAGAGAGAGAGCACGAGAGGGAAGAGGGTCAGAGGGAGAAGCAGACTCCCCGCCGAGCAGGGAGCCCGATGCGGGACTCGATCCCGGGACTCCAGGATCATGACCTGAGCTGAAGGCAGTCGCTTAACCAACTGAGCCACCCAGGCGCCCAAGAATGCAGAATTTAAGGCAACACTGATATAAATAGAAAGAAAAAATTTTTAAAAAACAACACATTTCTTTGTGTGCTACCTCCCATCCCCTCATAACAGTTGAATTTTTCAGTTTTGGTGCTTAAAGATATATGCCTTTGGGTATCTCATAGCTATACACACCCCCAATTCATTTCTTAATAGTTATGACAAACTAAGATTTTATGGTGTATATAAGATACTTCTTGTAGTGACAAAGAGTTCAGGGGTAAAAGATATAGCAACTGGGTAATTTGGTCATGACTGGTGAAAAATACTGTCTGGCATGTCATGTCTTACAATTATGCTCTTTGTGATGAACTTCTAGGGCATCTTGAATCATAAGGAAAGAAGGTCCTGGGGAGCTAAGCTAGATTTTTCTTTTATTAAATATACAAAGTACAAAGATGATATTAGATTCCTCTCTCAAAACTAGTAGCTAGATAAGAGTACAAATATTATCTGAGTATTTAGCCAGTTGGAAATAGAGTAGGTCATCTAAAAAGGAAATCCAGAGGAAATGATAAATCAACTAGTTTTTTTAACCTAAAACACTGTAGAAGAAAGACTTCTAACCTTAAAAAGTGAGCAAAAATAATTTTGCAATGAAGTGTTTAAATAAGCATTAGCAATGTTTAAGTAAGTCGAGTACTACACTATACCTACTTTATACCTAGAAATAATTTTAAATATTGACTTATACATGTATATATGCATATAATCTATTTACTTTGATGCATAATTATATATCCTATCATTTTAATTGAGATAGTTATATATGTTATTTTACTGCCAAACTTTTAAAACTTTCCTTAGCACTTTACCTCTCATATTTAGAAATAATTCTTAATACTATTATGAAATGGTTTCTAATAAGTTATCAAAGATCTCTTGATTACTATAGTGACCCCTTCATAGTCTTAAGTTCCTCCTTAAACCTGTGTCTTTACATCAGCCCCTCCTTCCTGAAATGGTTTCTTGCCTTGTTTTTGTCTTTCTACCTCATTTTTCACCCTTCCTTTCTCTATCACTGATTCTTTCCTTACTTTCCTTTAAATTATAGATACTCTTCAGGATTTTATGTTTTCACCCTCTTCATTTCACCTCCAGTTTATATTTATATCTTCTCCCATCATTTCAAATATTTTTATTCTATAAAATTTAAAATCCTTGTATCTCTCACCCTTACCTTTCTCCTGACCTCTTGATCTGTGTATCTAAAAATCTGTTGCATAAGCCCAGATAAATATCTCATTGGCACTGAATTTACACTTAAAGACCTAAACCTTGTTCTGTGTTCTCTTTTCAGTTTTTAAATTTTGATTATTTATTCGTTTGTAATCCTCAGAGTCATATTTGATCCTTTCTTCTCCATATATCATATGCTATCAGTTTTATAGTCTCTTAATTCTGTTTTTATATTGTCTCTCATTCATTTCTTCTCTTTTTTCATTCCCACATTCAATGTTCTAGTCTAGGTTGTTATGTTTTGCCTAAAAGACTATGGTAGCCTTTTTACTAATTGCTTTTCCTCTGATATCTTACCTTTTCAGTATATCTTTCACTAATAAGATTATCGTTTTAAGCCATAGGTCATGTAATTCTCCACCTCAGAACCTTTGAATGGCTCCCAATTATCAGCAATACAAAGGCTTTATTACTTTACATGAGATTCAAGGCCCTGATGTTATTTTTCCCTTTAGTTTAATGCAGTGTATCCTTCTATACACTCCTCACACTTCAGACATATTACTATCTCCTAAACATATTATTTATTCCCTACCTTCAAGCCTTTGCTCCAGCTAATTCCTCGCCATAAACTCACTTCTTTCGTCTTTTGCATATCAAAATCCTATTAACTTTTTAGCCACTGTAAAACTATTTCAACTACCAAAGTAGCCCCTTGAATAGCCATGGGTGAATTGAAAGTTTTGTTTTGTAAATACAAGATAATTTTCACAAATAACTACATGAATTTACATATTAGCTGTGAAAGTTTTATTTTATTACATCAATATTTCTAAATAATCTCTCACAGAGAAAACTCTCAGAGTTTGATATGAGGATAGCCTTTAATTCCTTGACTAGATGCTGTTCTTCCTTTTTTCATATTGGTACCCAGCTTTTTAGGTTTCCTTTCTCTTTTTTGTTTTGGAGAACCTTGATCACAGACTCTGAGTTGACCAAACCAGCTAGTGTTTTATCTTCCATATTTTGTTTTCTATCTTTTAAAATTCTTCCTGAATTAGTTGTATTGTATTTGTCTGTTGTTGTTGTTGTTGTTTTTAGTAAACACTTAAAGTTGTTTTTTAAGAAAGGGGTAAGGTATAATGAAATTAAAAGAATTGGATTGTTATCCATTAAATCTATTCAAATACCAACTCTTCAGTAATACTCTGTTTTACACTCTCTAATAACAAGCTGGTTTTATATGCTTACTCTTTTGTACAATAAGTATATTTGTTTTATGGTACTTACTTTGCTTTTGTGTTGTAGCTGTTATTTTTCTATTTGTCTTCTCTAGTAGGTAGAAATTCAGTAAGATAGGAAGAAGGGTTAGGGCTGGAGACTCTCTCTCTACCCACACCATTCATAGCAAAGCAGTCTGAGAGAACTTTAAATTGACTGAAGTTCATCAAGTTAACACATAGAAGAAGCCTGAGGTGGCATTTCCCTTGAGCCACCTACAAAAGTGAGAATAAGCAAAAAAGAAGATGACAAGTGTTTTCCTTCTGTCTCTACTGAACCCTGGCAAAAAAAAAAAAAAAGTCTTTACCTAGTAATAAAGACCAGAGTGAGAGAAAACATAAGCCCAGGGTTTCATGTTATCTGTTTCATTTAATTAAATCTTACTTATCTTGAGGTACAGCTCATATCCTACATCCTTTATGATATGTCTAATGATTACCCTAGCCATCAGTTATCTGTAACTCTAATAATACTTCTTATTTAGAAAACAAATAATAGTTTTAAACACATATCTTAGGTTAGTATATCGTATATATATATAAAAACTAAATGTTAGAAGTTCCAAAAAATAACAATTATTAATTAATATTCATTTATTTCAGTCTTCCCTATTTTGCAGTTTTGAAAGTTCCTTTAAGTAAAGGGTAATGTTGTATGTATCTGTTCAGCTTTTATGTCTACTAGGGCTTCTCTCATTGTGATTAGCACATTATTGAAAGGCCATATAAACTTTATGATTTAGAAAGAATACAAGGTATGGAAATATGTAATGACATTAATTATTCATTCAACAGATATTGAGTATCTACTTTATGCAAGGCACTGTGCTACCACTGGGAATAAAACAATATATGAAAATGGAATAATTACTTTTAAATTTTATGTAATTCACATCTTCAGAGTAAACTTATAAAAAAACTTTGAATCTTTTTGCTTAAACCCTAAATTGCCAAGTTAATTTAAAAATATATGTTAGGGGCAATATGGTAAAATGATAGAGAATATGGGTTTTGTAGTTAGATAAACATTGGCTTTGAATTGTGTGACCTGAGCACATATATTAGTTTCCGTAGATCTATTTCACCATGTGCAAATTGGAAAAAATCATACCTGCTTTGTAAAATTAATAGAGTTAATATCAGTACTTTGCCAAGGGGTCTGGCACATAGTAAGCCCTCAGCTGGTAGCTCTTAGTGTAAATTGTTATTTAAATTGGCGACTTTAAGTGGAAGTAAACCTCTACCTTTCCAGAAATTATCTTCCAATAACCTTGCTTTTACTTCTATATAAATAATTTTTCAAAGGATCATATAGGATACAGGGAGGACATAGAATTTACAACAAAAAGTTCTAGGCTATAATGATATTATGAAATGTACTTAACTTTTCTTTATCTCAGGAGATGAGTTTTTATAGTCTTCTATAAGCCTATAGAGGATTGAAGCCAAAGATAGTATGATCTGGGTTAGAAAAATTATGTATGTTTCTTAACTATTGTTGCTATAATAATTTTATCTCAGAATATTTTTCCTTTGGAATATAGAATGCTATAACATATCAACGTTTTTCACCCTCTACTTGTTTTTAATTGCTATTTCATTAGGCTATCCATTCAATTGATTGGCATCATGAGGGCAAACAATTCATGTGCAGCCATTCAGATGGTAGCTTGACCTTATGGAACCTGAAAAGCCCAAGTCGTCCTTTCCAGACCACAATTCCACATGGTAAGGTATATGCTTTCAAAAGAAATAAACTCTGAAGATACAGTGCCTTGACTTGACGTACAACAGGTGGTATCAGTGTGTTTGGAAGAAAGTGATAGGATGTAACTTCTGATTCTAAATACCTCTTTATATCTCCTTCAGATTCCCACATTATACCCTAAACTTTCTGTACTTCCCCTCTCCCTGTTTATCCACTTTCCTACTTTGTGATACTTATATATAGACCTTTCCAACCACAAATTGGATAATGGATGATTGATGTATCTGAAGCAGTCTTCAGGGTTAAGAAGGTAGTGAGAATGACATTATATAGATCTGACTTTCAGACCTAATTCCTATACTGTTTTGGCATTTTCTAGATTTTCTCATTTATTTCCATTTCTACTATTTGATTCCACCAAATAGGAGAACTATGGTTTTTACTGTGTTTTGTATTTCTTATTATCTTCCTTATCAAAAGGAAGTATTTAAGGTTTATGTTCTACCTGTCTACCTAACTGAAAAGAATAAAAAGTTCAAATGAATGAGTATTTTTTATTCAGATGATCATATTATTTCTGAGAATATTAGTGGTAATCTGGGTTCCATATTTTCCTCTTACCATTGGTTTTTTGTAAGAATAGAGAGGTCAAAACCTAGCAGTTAATCAAACACATTCTATTTTATAGTTTCTGAGCACTTATTATAGTATCACATTTATAAAATTTAGTATTATGTTTTTTATAATTGGTGACCCATAAATCACAAGATGAAATTATTCCATCTTGTGTTGGTCTGTCCTTTTTTGTACCATGCCCTTTTTTGTTGCATGCTCCACCTTCAAATGTTTAAATTATTACAACATTTAACCTAGCAGCTTTAAAGATTACTTTGCTTTTATGCACTTAGTTTGAGATGCTTCATTTAAAGATTGCCATTATGGAAAACTTGGATAGGTGTTTGCTATACATCCCACTCAGATAGAATTATTTGTTTCTATGATGAGTTTAGTTCCTCTCTCCACCCCCTACCCCCATTCCTTATGCCTTTTATTTGTATGTGTATAATATGATTTATTCATAAATTTTCTACTTCTATTCTTCTCAACAATCAACTTCTATACAAGTTCTTTTTGTCTTGGTTGGATATTTGATACTTTCATATGTTTCACCATATCCATATTTATCAGTTTGGGTTGTTTTCTATACACTTGACCCTTGAGCAGTGTGGGGAATGGGGCACTGATCCTCATGCAGTTGAAAATCCACATATAACTTTTGACTCCTCCAGGGCCAACAGCCTACTGTTCACTAGAAGCCTTACTGATAAACATAGTCAATTAACACATATTTCGTATGTTATGTGTCATATACTGTATTCTTACAATTAAGCTAGAAAAAAGAAAATATTAAGAAAATAATAGGAAGAAAAAATACATTTACAATACTATATTTATTTAAAAAAATCTATTCCTTTGAATTAATATTTTTGTATTCTTTGGCTAAATACCTAGTAATGTAACAGCTGGATTATAGGGTAGTTCTATTTTTAACTTTTCGGGGAAACTCCATATTGCTTTCCGGAGTAGCTGGTACACCTGAAACTAATATTACACTGTATGTTAACTAACTAGAATTTGAATAAAAACTTTAAAAACTATGTATAGGTGGACCCACACAGTTCAAACCCGTGCTGTTCAAGGGTCAACTGTTGAAAGAGATGAAATTCTGTTCACAGGTTGTTGAAAACATCAGCATCTGTGTCTCATAATATAATAAACAGATTAAATTCTTGCTGCCCCACCATGATTTGAAGCAAATATCAGTGATTTTGACATATTCTTCAGGTTCATTCTGTTACATTTCATTTCAGCTATTTTTATATTAGAAAATAAAAATTTCTCTAAGTAGTACTTTAGCTGTATCCTCTAAGTTTTGATATTAATTTTATTAAAAATGTGTAATATTCATTAATATTCAGTTTGAGGTATTTTCTAATTTCTATTATAATTTTCTATTGACCTATGAGTTAGACATTTGTTTTCTAATTTCTAAAAAACATGTTTTGTTATAGATTTTTAAATTAACTGTAGTCAGAGAACATGGCATGATACTAGTTCTACAAAATTTACTGTGATTTGCTTTAAATTAGACATACACAATTAATTGCCATGAATTTCCAATTATGCTTGAGAAGAATGTACATTTCCTGTTACACAAAGGTCAAACTTGAAATTGTGTTTTCTTTGTACTATAAATCTTTGCTTAGTTTTTTTTTAAGATAGCTGCTATTTTTTTTATTTAAATTCACTTAGCCAAGGTATAAGTACAGCATTAGTTTTTGATATAATGTTCAATGATTCATTAGTTCATTCTAACACCCAGTATTCATCATATCACATGCCCTCTTTAATGCCCATCACCCAGTTACCCCTTCCCCCACTTACCTCCCTTTCTGCAATCCTCAGTTTGTTTCCCAGAGTCAAGACCTCTTATGGTTCATCTCCCTCTCTGATTTTTTATAGTTTGATTTTTTAATTTTGAGAGAGATAAATTAAAATCTCTATTACTATGGATTTTTCCCTGTAATTTTGTTCATTTCTGCTTTATATACTTTTTAAATCAAGTAGGTCAAGGTGGTTGATAGCATTAATCAAATCCTTGGATTTTACTGATATTTGACTAGTGCTATCAATTTCTGAAAGTCGTATTAAAATTTCCTAACAATTATAGAATTATCTACTTTTCACTTTATTTCTGTCTTTTTGTTTCGTGTATTTTTGAGGCTTAATTGTTAGGCATCCATTAGGTTTTCCATAGAGAGCATATAGTCAGGTCTTTTTTATTCAGTTTTATAACATTTAGTTGGAGCGTTCAGTCTATTAATATTAAATGTAATTACTTGATGGAAATGGATTTAAGTATACCAAGTTACTGTTTGTTTTCTGTTGGTCCAGTCTTTTTTTGTTGTTGTTCCCTTTTTCTCCCCTTTTTGCCTTCTGGATTATTTGAAAGTTCTTATTAGAATTCCATTTTAATTTACGTGTAGGCATTTTATCCTCAGACCTTTTACTTTGGTCAGTTACTCTAGGGATTATAGTATACTTCCCTAACTTTTCAGTCTATTAGAGTTAACATTGTAGCACTTCACAAAAAAATGTAGAAGCTTCATAATCCTATATATTTATTTACTTTTATTTACTTTTGCAGTAGTTATATGTATTACTTCTAAATACATTGTTATAATTTTTGCTTTAAGTAGTCTTAAATATTTTTTAATTAGAAGGAAGATATTCCTTTGTATTTTATAATTTCTCTTAATATAATTTTATATTTATGAATTTTTATGATTTTATTTATTCTTGAAGATACAGGAATATCATTTAGCATTTCACTTGGCTTTCCTTTATCTAAAAATTCTTCTTTTTTGCTTTTATTCTTGACATTTTTGCTGGATGTAGATTTCTGAGTTCACAGTTTGTATGTATATATGTTGTTTTTAAGGTGCTACACACTTTAAAAATATTCCACTGTTTTCTGGTTTACATAGTTTCTGAGTGAGAAACTTGTGGTGTTTTGACTTTTGGTTCCCCTGTGTATAATGTGTCATTTTTCCCTGGCTACTTTCAAAATTTTTGTAACTTTTATTTCCAACAATTTGACTATGATATGCCTAGTTTGTTCAAGTTCATTCTATTTAGGGTTCTACTGAGCTACAGAGCTTCTTACATTTAGAGATTTGTATCTTTCATAAAATTGGGGAAAATTTCAGCCTTTTATTTTTTCAAATATATTTTTCTGCTCCAACCTCTCTCTACCTCTCTTTCTGGGACACCATTTACCTGTCTGGTAGAATTTTTGGTATTGTCTCACATGTTTCTGAGCCTCTCTTTTTTTGTTGTTAATCATTTTTTTTCTCTGAATTTCAAATTGGATAATTCACATTGATCTATCATCAATTTAACTGCCTTTTTCCTCTGTAATTTTCATTCAGCTATTAAACCCTTAAGTTATCTTTATTTCAGATATTTATTCCACTTGGTATCTTTTTATATTTTCTATTTTTCTGAGATTTTTCTCTTTTCATTATGAGTCCTTTTCTTTCTTTTCTCTTTCCCTTTCCACATTGAGCTTAGTTATAATTGCTGCTTTAAATCTTTGTTTGATGATATCAAAATCTGCTTCTCCTTGAAGTTGGCCTCTGTTCATAAGAATGTCTCACATTTTCCTGCTTCTTCACATATCTAATAATTGGAAATGTGTATTATGGATATTATGTTGTATATACTATAGAATATACCTTTGTTACCCAATTCCTCCCTAGCCATATGTCTTCTAAACTTGGAAACCATATCTAGATTCATTATTTTTCTACAAATCAATATTTTCTATACTACAAAAGTAGGCTTTGTCTGAAACTCAGATTATTGAACAGTAGTGGGAAAAGAGGGAGGGTGACCAGAGACGAGTTACTTTAGTACCTATTTCACTTGAGATTAGCACTGTGGTGACATTGCCCTTGTTGTAGCTGGTTTTCACTAGTATTATAGACATTATTTTTCTTACACAGTAAATTTTAATGGTTTCAAATACTTATTCTTCAATTATAATGCCTTCAGCTAAACACATACATACACACACACATGCAATCTACACACATGATCTTAAACCAAATCCCATGTAATACTTAACAGTGACGTTGTTGAGAGACAGGACAGAGATGTCAACAATTATTACTGTTATTTAACCTTTTCCTGAAAATATTATCCAATATATTTGGACTTGAAAAGGAAATGTGATATTTAAAAGTTTAGAGAGTTCAAAATTATAATTACTTCTTTGATAATGTAATTGCACAACTAAAAAATAAAAACTAATTAGGAATACTATTGAGTATAACATGAGAACTCTATACAAAACAAAATACAATGGGTGGATAAAACCATTTAAAAAATAGCATCCATAAAAATACCTGGAAGTAAACCTTAAAATAACAGTGAGATATTATTTCTGCTAAAGGGCATAAAGAAGACTGAATAAGGAAAAAATACCCTATGTCTGCATGGGTGGATTCATTATTATAAAGATGTTAGCTCCCCCCATATTAATTCAAAATTCACTTTGTTCCCAAGAAAAATAACAGGTTTTAAAAATTAGACAAGCTTATGTGTAGCAAAAAGAAACATGAAAATAGGAAAAAATATTTGAACAAGGAGTAATGGTCAATTATAGGCAGTTTGGAAGGTTAGATGCCCTAAACAATTCTTGCTGAAATAAATACTTACTGAAATGAAATAAATTTATTTTTTAATATGTCATTGAGCTAACAACCACAAAAACAAGGTAAACTTAAAGATCCCAAAAAACATTGTTAAACTAGAAATGCTGAGAGATAAATGGTAAAGATAGAATTTGTATTTTTTTAAAGATAGTGTTTATTGATTTGAAAGAAAGAGCAAGCATGAGCAGGGTGGGGGGGGCGGGGAGAGGCAGGGCAGAGAGAGAGGGAGAAGCAAACTCCCCACTAAGCATGGGGCCTGACACGAGGGCCTCATCCTAGGACCCTGAGATCATGACCTGAGCTGTAGTCAGATGCTTAACCAACTGAGCCACACAGGCACCCCTTGTCTGCAGTTTTATGCTACACTTCAGAGAACTTAAACTTCTATTAAAAAAATACAAATTTACTGAAATATAATTCTCAGTTCACTAAAGTGTACAATTCAGTGGTTTTAGTATATTCAGAGTTATGCAACCATCAACACAATCTAATTTTAGAATATTTTTGTCATCCCCAAAAGAAACGCCATACTGATTAACAGTCATCCCATCGCTACTCCTCCAGCATTATTAGACAACCACTGGCCTTCTGTCTCTATAGATTTGACTGCTCTGGACATTTCATATAAATAAACTCATACTAAATGTGGTCTTTCATGACTGGCTTCTTTCACTTAGCATAATGTTTTCAAGGTTCATCCATGTCATAGCAAGTCTAAGTATTTCTGGTGAATAACATTCCATTGTGTAGATATACCGCTTTTATCTACTCATCACTTAATGGACATTTGGGTTCTTATATTTTGATTATTCTGAATTATTCTGCTGTGAATGTTTATGTACAACTTTTGTGCCAGCACATATTTTCATTTCTCTTTGGTGTATATCCAAGAATGGAATTACCGGATCATATGACAGCTCATATTTAACATTTTAAGGAACTGCCAAATTGTATTCCAGAGTCTTCAGGCTTTTACATACGCACAAGCAATATTAGGTTTCCAACTTCTCCACATCTTTATCAACATTTGTTAATATCTATCTTTTATTATAGCCATCCTAGTAGATATATGGTAATAGCTCCTTGTAGTTTTGATTGACATTTCCCTAATGAATAAAGATATTGAATATCTGTTCATGTGCTTATTTTCATTTCTAATTTTCTTTGGAGAAACGTTGATTGAGTTCCTTTGCCCATTTACAAATTGGGTTTTTTTTTTAATTTAATTTAATTTTATTGTTATGTTAGTCACCAAACAGTACGAAAACAATGAATCATGGAACACTACATCAAAAACTAATGATGTACTGTATGGTGATAAACTGGGTTTTTTAAAATTATTATTATGGAGTTGTAGCAGTTCATTATATAGTCGACCCTTGAACAACACAGGATTTGGGGTGCTTACCCTCTGTGTAGTAGAAAATTCATGTATAACTTATTTTAAGTGAAGTATAATTAACATACATTGTTATATTAGTTTCAGGTGTACAGTATAGAGATTCAACAACCCTATATGTTATGGTGTGCTTACCACAATAAGTGAAGTTATCATCCATCACTATACAAAGTTATTACAATATTATTGACCATATTCCCTTTGTTATACTTTTCATCTTCATATTTATTTTATAACTAGGAGTTTGTACCTCTTAATCTTTTTTTATCTATTTCATCTATCCCCCACCCAACTCCCCTTTGGTTACCATCAGTTCTCTGTATTTCAATCTGGGTTTGAAATACCATATGAAATCATATGATATTTGCCTTTCTCTGACTTATTTCACTCAGTATAATACTGTCTAGGTCTATCCATATTGTCACAAATGGCAAGATATGATTTTTTTTATGGTTGAGCAATATTCCATTGTGTGTGTGTGTGTACACACAAAATCTTCTTTATCCATTCATCTATGGATGAACACTTCCATTTTTTTTTGGCTATTGTAAATAATGCTGCAATAAACATAGGGGTGCATATATCTTTTTGAATTAGTGTTTTTGTTTTCTTTGGGCAAATTCCGAATAGTGGGACTACTGGATTATATGATATTTCTATTTTTAATTCTTTGAGAAATCTCCATGCTGTTTTCCATGGTGGCTGCACCAGTTTACGTTCCCACCAACAGTGCACTAGGGTCTCTTTCCCTCCACATCCTTGTTATTTCTTGTCTTTTTTATTCTAACCATTCTGACAGGTGTAAGATAACATCTTATTGTGGTTTTGATATGCATTTCTCTGAAAAGTGATGTTGGCTATCTGTATGTCTTCTTTGGAAAATGGTCTATTCAAGTCCTCTGCCCATATTTCAATCAGATTGGGGTTTTTTTTGGTGTCAAGTTATATAAATTCTTTATATATTTTGGATATTAACCCTTATCAGATATATCATTTACAAATATCATCTCCCATTCAGTAAGTTGCCTTGTCATTTTGTTGGTGGTTTCCTTCAATGTACAGAAGGCTTTTATTTTTGTGTGGTCCCAATAATTTATTTTTGCTTTTGTTTCTCTTACCTAAGGAGACGTACCTAGAAAAATGTTGGTAAAGCCAATGTCAAAGAGACTACTACCTATATTTTCTTCTAGGAGTTTTATGGTTTTGGGTCTCACATTTAGGACTTTAATCCATTTTGAGTTTATTTTGTTTATGGTATAAGAAAATGATACAGTTTTATTCTTTTGCATGCTGCTGTTAAGTTTTCCTAACACCATTTTTGGAGACTGTCTTTTCCCCATTGGATATTCTTGCCTCCTTTATCATAGATTAACAGACTCTATAAGCATGGGTTTATTTCTGGGCATTCAATTCCATTCGACTGGACTGTGTGTCTCTTTTTGTGCCAGTACCAGACTGTTTTGATTACTACAGCTTTGTAGTAAATCTTGAAATCTGGAATTGTGATATATCCAGCTTTGTTCTTTCTCAAGATTGCTTTGGCAAGTCAGGGTCTTTTGTGGTTTGATATAAATTTTAGGATTATTTATTCTAGTTTTGTGAAGAATGCTGTTGGCATTTTGATAGGGATCATATTGAATTTGTCAATTGCTTTGGGTAGTATGGACATTTTAATGATATTCTTTCAATCAATGAGCATGGGATACCTTTACATTTGTTTTCATCTTTAATTTCTTTTAGCATGTTTTATAGTTTTCAGAGTACAGGCCTTTCACCTCCTTGGTTACATTTATCCCTAGGTATTTCATACTTTTCAGTCCAATTGTAAGTGGAATTGTATTTATTTATTTAGTTAGTTTTCTGCTACTTCATTATTTGTGTATAGAAATGCAACAGATACTTGTATATTAATTTTGTGTCCTGCAACATTACTGAATTCATTTATCACTTCTAATAATTTTTTGGTGGAGGCTTAGGATTTTCTGTCATGGCATCTGCAAATAGTGACAGTTTTACTTCTCCCTTCCCAGTTTGGATGCCTTTTATTTCTTCTTCTTGTCTGATTGCTGCAGCTAGGACTTCCAGTACTGTGCTAAAAAGTGGCAAGAGTGGACAGCCTTGTCTTGTTCCTGATCTTAGAAGAAAAGCTCTCAGTTCTTCACCATTGAGTATGATGTTGCCTGTGGTTTTTATTATATGTCAATTTTATAATGTTGAGGTATGTTCCCTCTAAACTCATTTTGTTAAGAGTTTTCATCATGAATGGATGTTGAAATTTATCAAATAATTTTTGTGCATCTATTGAGATGATCATATCATGTTTATCCTTCATTTTGTTAATATGATATATCATATCACATTATTTGCAAATATTGAACCATCCTTGCATCCCTGGAATAAATTTCACTTGATTATGGTGACTGATCCTTTTAATATATTGTTGAATGCAGTTTGTTAATATTTTGTTGAGTTTTGCATCTGTGTTCATCAGGGATCTTGCCCTATAGTTTTCTTCTTTGTAATGTCTTTGGTTTTGTTATCAAGATAGGGCTGACTTCATAGAATGTATTTAGAAGTTTCCCTTTTTCTTCTATCTTTTGGAATAGTTTGAGAAGAAGAGATATTAACTCTTCTTCAAATGTTTGGTAGAATTCACCTGTGACTCAATCTGGATGTGGACTTTTGTTTATTGGAAGTTTTTTTGATTACCTGTTGAATTTCATGACTGCTAATTGATCTGTTTAGATTTTCTAATTCTTCCTGATTCAGTTTTGTAAATTTCTATGTTTCTAGAAATTTATTCATTTCAAGTTTGTCCACTTTATTGACATATAATTTTTGTGGTAGTTTCTTAGAATCTTCTGTATTCCTTCAATTTCAGCTGTTATTTCTCCTCTTTAATTTCTGATTTTATTTATTTGGATCTACCCTTTTTTTTATTTTGATGAGTCTGACTAAAGGTTTACCAATTTTGTTTATCCTTTCAAAGAAACAACTTTTAGTTTCGTTGATTTTTCTGTTGATTTTTTAGTCTTATTTCATTTATTTCTGCTGTTATCTTTATTATTCTCTTCCTTTTACTAACTTTGGGCTTTGCTCTTATTTTCCAGTCCTTTTAGGTGTAGGATTAGATTGTTTATTGGAGATTATTTTTGTTTCTTGAGGTAGGCCTGTATTGTTCTAAATTTCCCACTTAGAACTGTTTTCACTGCATCAAAGATTTGGACCACTGATTTTTCATTTTTATTCCTCTCCATTTTTCTTTTTAGAGAGAGCAAGTATGAGTGAGGAGTAGGGGTAGAGGGAGAGGGAGACTGAGAATTCCCAACAGGCTCCATACCCAGGACAAAGACCAGTGTGAGGGCCAATCTCATAACCCTGAGATCATGACCTGAGCCAAAATCAAGTCTGATGCTTAACCACCTGAGCCGTCCTGGTGCCCCCATGTATTCTTTAATTTTCTATTTGATTTCTTCATTGACCCATTGGTTGTTAGTAATATGTTGGTGGTCTCCTTGTGTTTAGGTTTTTCCATTTCTTTTTTCTTGTGATTGTCTTGTGGTTTCATACTATTGTGGTCAAAAAGGATGTTTGATATGATTTCAGTAATCTTAAATTTATTGAGACTTGTCTTGTGGTCTAACATGTGATCTATCCTGGAGAATGTTTCACGTACATTTCAACAGAATGTGTATTCTGTTGTTTTGGGATGGAATGTTCTGCATATTTCTGTTAAGTTATTCAAAGACACCATTTCCTTATCGCTTTTCTGCCTAATCTATCCATTGATGTAAGTGGTGTGTTATAGACTTCTACTATTATTGTATTGCTGTCAATTTCTCCCTTTATGTGTGTTAATATTTTTGTTTTATGTTTTTGGTGCTCCAATGTTGGCTACATAGATATTTACAATTGTTATATCCTCTTGTTGTATTAACCCCTTTATCATTGCATAGTCCCCTTGTCTCTTGTTACAGTTTTTGTTTTAAAGTCTATTTTGTTTGATGTAAGTATTGTTACCCCATTTTTTTTTCACTTTCATTTGCATCATCTTTTTCCATCCTTTCACTTTAAGTCTGTATGTGTCTTTAGGTCTGAAGTGAGTCTTTTGTAGGCCACATATAGATAGGTTGATCTTGTATTTTTATTTATTCCACCACCCTGTCTTTTGATGAAGGCATTAGACCATTTACATTTAAAGTAATTATTGTACTGTTGCCATTTTGTCAGTTGTTTTCTGGTGATTTTTGTAGTTCTCTTTTCCTTTCTTTTTCTCTTGCTCCTTTGTAATCAATATCTTTCTTTAGTGTCATGATTGGTTTTCTTTCTCTTTATTTCTTGTGTATGAATTATAGGTTTTTGGTTTGTGGTTACCATGAGTTTCATATATAACATACTAAGTATAAAGAAGTATATATTAATTTGATGGTCACTTAAGTGTGAATACGTTCTAAAATAACTTTATTTCTCCCTTCACATTTTTTGTATATTTTATTTGGTGTACCCCTTAACTAATTTCTTAGATATAATTAACTGTATTACTTTTTTCTTTTAACCTCAAACTAGCTTTATAAGTGATTGCTCTATTATCTTTACTTAATGTTTGCTTTTACTCATGACATTTTTTTTCCTTTTGTGATTTTCTTACTTGTAGTTATGGCCTTCTCTTTTCTTTTTCTTTTTCTTTTTCTTTTTGAATGGCCTTCTCTTTTCCACTTAAAGAAGTTCCTTTAATATTTATTGTAAGGCCAGTTTAGTGGTGATGACCCTTTAACTTTTCTTTGGGAAATTCTTTATTTCTCCTTCAATTCTGAATGATAACCTGCTGGATAGAGTATTCTTGGTTGTAGGTTTTTTCTCTTTTCAGCACTTTGAATATATCATGCCACTCCATTCTGGCCTGCAAAGTTTCTGCTGAAAAATCACTTGATAGCTTTATGGGACTTCCTTTGCATATAACTATTTGCTTCTCTCTTGCTGCTTTTGAAATTCTATCTTTAATCTTTCTTTTTCCTTTGTTTATTTCAATTTTTTATTTAAATTCTAGTTCATTAACATAAATGTAAAATTGGTTTCAGGTGTAGAATTTAATGATTCATCACTTACATATAACTCAGTGCTCATCACAAGTGCCCTTCTTAATACCCATCACCCATTTAGCCCATCCTTTACCCACCTCCCTCCATCAACCTTCAGTTTGTTTTCTATAGTTAAGAGTCTTATGGTTTGCCTCCCCCTTTTTTCCCCTATGTTCATCTGTTTTGTTTCTTAAAATACACATATGAGTGAAATCATATGTTGTCTTTCTCTGACTTCTTTTGCTTAGCATAATACATTCTAGCTCCATCCAAGTCATTGCAAATGGCAAGATTTCATTCTTTGTGATGGCTGAGTAATATTCCATTGTGTGTGTGTGTGTGTGTGTGTGTGTGTGTGTGTGTGTGTGTATGTGTATACACACATACCATATCTTCTTTATCCACCGGTCAATGAAACTTGGGTTCTTTCCATAATTTGGCTATTGTTGATAATGCTGCTATAAACATCAGGGTGCATATGTCCCTTTGAATCAGTACTTTTGTATCCTTTGGGTGAATACATAATAGGTCATAGGGTCATAGGGTAGTTCATTTTTAACTTTTTGAGGAACTGCCATATTATTGTTTGCAGTGGCTGCACCAGTTTGTATTACCACCAACAGTGTAGGAGGATTCTTTTATTTCCTGTGTTGTTAATTTTAGTCATTCTGACAGGTGTGAGGTGGTATCTCACTGTGGTTTTGATTGGCATTTCCCTGATGATAAGTGATGTTGAGCATCTTTTCATGTGTTAGCCATCTGAATGTTTCCTTTGGAAAATGTCTATTCATGTCTTCTGCCAATTTCTTAACTGGATTATTTGTTTTTTGGGTGTTGAGTTTGATAATTTCTTTATAAATTTTGGATACTAATCCTTTATCAGATATATAATTTGCAAATATCTTCTCCCATTCCACAGGTTGTCTTTTAGTTTTGTTGATTGTTTCCTTCACTGTGCAGAATCTTTTTATCTTGATGAAGCCCCAATAGTTCATTTTTGCTTTTGTTTCCCTGGCCTCCCTAGTAAGAAGTTGCTTCAGTTGAGGCCAAAGAGGTTGCTTGCCTGTGTTCTCCTCTAGGATTTTGATAGTTTCCTGTCTCACATTTAGGTCTTTATCTTTAATTGTGTACATATTTAATTATTATGTGTCATGGTGTGGACCTCCTTAGATTAATCTTGTTTGTAACTCTGTTTTCTGAGCCTGGATGTCTGTTTCCTTCCCCAGGTTATTGAAGTTTTCAGCTATTAACTTTTTTCAAATAAGTTTTGTGCCCTTTTCTCTCTCTTCTCCTTCTGAGATGCCTATAATGAGAATGTTTGTTTGCTTAATGTTGTCCAAGGTATTCCTTAACCTATGCTCATTTTTTACAATTATTTTTTTCTTTTTTGCTGCTCAGGTTGGGTGTTTTCCATTACCCTGTCTTTCAGATCACTTCTGCACCTTCTAATCTACTGTTGATTCCCTCTAGTGGATTTTCCATTTCAGTTATGGTATTCTTCAATGCTAATGATGGTTTTTTATATATTTAATCTCATATTAAAGTTCTCACTGAGTTCATCCTCTCTTTTCTCCAGTCCACTGAGCACATCTTTATGACCATTACTTTTGAACTCTATCAGGTGGGTTGCTTATCTTTGTTTCACTTAGTTCTTTTTCTGAGGCTTTGTCTTGTTCTTTCATTTGGAACATATTCTTCTGTCTCCTTATTTTACTTGACTTTCTTTGTTTCTGTGAGTTAGGTGCAACAGCTACTTCTAAATTTGAAGGAATGATCTTGTGTATTGTCATCCCCTGTGTAGACTGTATATACCTGGTGACTTTGGTTAGTTATTTGGAGCGGTGGCTGTTGTGTACTATGGGTCATGGGGTACTCTGTGCTGGGAAATCTGGTGGTATGGATGAAACTGAAATGGGTATGGGCCAGGGTGGTCCTAGGGTCTCCACACAGAGAGTGCCCTGCCAGGACAGCTGAAGTGGGTGTAAGCTGTGTTGGGGGGCTGGAATCCTGGGACTCTACACAGAGTGTACCCTGGCAGGATGGCTGAAACTAAAGTGGGTACAAGCTGGGATGTCTTGGGGCTCTCCACACAGAGAACACCCAAGCAGGATAGTTAAACCTGAAGTGGGTGCCAGGCAACGTTGGGGGTGGGGGCATCCTTGGGCTCTCCATGCATAAGGTGCCCTGGCAGGATGGCTAAAACTGAAGTTAGTGCAAGTTGGGGTGTCCCGGAGTGATTCACACAGGGGGAACCCTGGTGGGGAGGTTGGAACTGAGGCAGAGTGTGACCCACGGGTTCCCAGTGTGCTCCATGCAGAGGAAGCCCTAGTGGAGAAGCTGGAGCCAAAGTGGGCATGGACCAGGGATTTCTGGAGTGCTCCATGCAAGGGGTGCCTGGTGAATTGTCTGGAGTCAACATTATATGGGCCTGGAGTATTCTGGAGTGCTTTGCACATGTGTCACTTTGGCAAAAGGGTTTGAGCTGTAGTGAGCACTGACAAGGAGTGTTCCAGTATGCACTGCACTGGGGCTGTCTTGGTAGGATGGCTGGGGCTGGTGTGAGCTAGGGCCCAGGGATATTGAGGTGGTGGGCTAGCTAAGGTGACTGGATCCTGGCTCTTGTTCATGCTATCAAGGAGGAGAGGGGAATGTAAATCATGGTGCTTGCCAGGCTGGAGAAAGTTTCAGCAGCTCCCTCGCCATTTGGTGAAGTTCTAGGGGTTGACCTTTTATATGGTAATTGCTCTTTAAACTGTGGCTTTTTTTCTGTGACCCAGGCCTTCAAGGGCTGTCATGGGCTAGGGGCCCAAGTCTTGCTGAGGTGGGAGGCCAACTATGGCACCTGGACCCTGCTCCCATCTTCATTTTCAAGGTGGAGGGGGGATCATAAACAGTGGTGCTTGCCAGTCCTGCCAGCCTTAAGAGCCTTTCAGCCCCTCCCATTTGGCTGGTTCCATTATATTCTAGTTGTCCTTTTAAACCTTGACTTTTTTCTATGCCCCAGTACAGGTGAGTCTGCCCATGGTCCCTTAGTCCTGTCCCTCCCCACTGTAGTTCACAGTGTTGGGGTAGGAGTTTCCCTTTGTTACTGTGTCCCTCTCTTGTGCTGTCTCTTTGTGGTCTCTATCTTTTGTTGTGCAGAAGCTGTTCAATGGGCTCTCAGTTCTTCTTCAGGAGGAATTGCTCTATTAGTAGGTGTAGATTTGGTGTGTCTATGGAGGGGGTGAGTTCAGGGTCTTCCTATGTCACCATCTTGGACCAGAACTCCCAAGTTCTCTTTTAATGCTTAATCTAGCTTCTAGAAAATCATCTGCAAAAATCTGTAAATTTTTCTGTCATAAAGTGAAACCATAATATTCTTAACTCCTACTTCATGTACTCCTACTATTCTCAACACTTCAAGTCTATCACTTATTTGTTTATGGTACCTCATAGTGTCAGTTTTATATGTTTTGCTTAAACTAGTAAATTTTAAGTTTCCTGGTGGTCAGTTACTTCTTTTTTCTGTGCCATTTAGTATAGTACTTTGAACATAAAGAGTAGCATTAAATGCAATTTTTATAACAATTTTTTACATAACATATAAACATATTTCAATTATTGACAGGCAATGAACATAATCAAAGTTGAAAACCTTCAGCCAAAAATTATTGGAGTTGGAAATTGAAGTAAATCATTAATTAATTAATTTAGGTATTATTCCTCTTTACTGAAATGAGTGTATAATACTAATGTGTACTGATTGAAAAATTGTAATTGGTTACACACACACCATATATATAAACAATAGCAAATATACTGTCTTGATTTGATTAATAGCTTGGCAATTATTAGAGAAGAAATGGATCAAAAATATATCAACTGAGGAAAATGGGTCTCTTCCTTGCTGTTATTTCCTTCAGTTCTCTCTGTTCCCACATGTTATCCAAACCAGGAATCACCAACCAGCTGTTTCTTACCCCTAAGACCACTGCTCAGAGTGAGTCCCTGAGCCAAAGTTCTCTCTTTGTAAGGCATCATGATACATATAATGTCAGTAATTCCTTTTTATATGTAATACAGATACTTTTAAATCTTTTTTACAGTGTGAATGATTATGACCAATATTTTATTATTGATTGCTTCTTTAGTTGACATAGGGTAAAAGAAAGAGAAAGCAAATTCAGAAAGCATGCCATGGAGCAGATAAGGTATGTTATATGCTGATACCCTGCCCTTTAAACAAATTAAATAAAATTATTTTGACATCCTATTTAGATTATGACTGTGCCATTCTGAAGCTATCCTGAAAATTTAAACTTAAATGCACATAAACGTCTATCTACATAATAGGTATCTGTGTCTATAAACAGTTGTGGCAATAGAAGAATAAATAAGGGTACTTATTAAAATAAAGAAATAAACATCACAAAAATGTCAGTTTTATCAAAATGAGACATAGAATTATAAGCAAAATCACAACTGAAAGATGTTATATGCATAAGTAGATTTACTTCCATTTCCTACTCTTTTTGATCATTTTTCAAAATCCGTGGAGTCTAAACAACGTAACCTTTCCCTACAAGAAACTATTTTTATGCAAATATAGAACTTCATTGAAATATACCATCTTTGTTCATTGTCTAATGGGCTTTCTGTTAAATGAATTTGATGAAAATGCAATGATTTTGATAGTCTATCATAAGTTTTAAATGGCAAGTCTTTCTGCATGCAAAAAGGGTTTGTATCATCGATAAAATCTATAATGGGCCTAGTATGGATTTTCATAATTATGTATTTCATTATGCAGATAAGTATGTATGTGTATGTGTCTTTAATTCTAAAGTAATCTTAAAACTTAAATAATTAAAATAACTTTATATGAGACTAGATTTATACATGGAGAAAGTTTGTTTGATAAGTTTACAAATATGATAAGTTTACAAATAACTATTGCTTATAGAGCAGTCATTTATTAGGATTCAACAAATATGTTAGGATGCATAGAATTGTATTTATCCTATTATGAAAAACACATAATTACCTTATTTTTTCTTTATATTCTTCTGGTCAGACTTTTGAAGTTGTCATGGATGTGTAGACTTTAAATATGATTTAACAAAATCCTTTTTCTTTCTTTAGGAAAAAGTCAAAGAGAGGGAAGAAAATCTGAATCTTGTAAACCAATTCTTAAAGTAGAATACAAGACCTGTAGAAACAGGTATGCATTTTTTACTTTGGGTGATATGGGACAATATATAAGAAACAGACAAGAATGGCAAATAACCTTTAATAATCATGTATTACTTAAAGTTTCTTATAATTATATAAGTATATTAATTGGCTAAATCCTCTTCACTGATAATAACACTTTGTTATTGTTTAATAGGAGTATCTATGATATTATTATGAATATTATAATAGCAATTGCAAATTATTTTAATTTTCTATGAATATTCAGATGAGTATTATGTACATTAATTTTAACAATGTTGGACTTTTGGGCTGTGCACATTACAAGTAACAATCATTTAGTATTATTAAACAGAAGCATACCTATTGGTGTATTGCACATGAAAGAATTAAATACATAACCAAGTCTCTGTACTTTAGGATTTCACATTCTGAACTTGGAAAGATTATAGTTAGTTGAAAAGATAAACAGTTATATATATTAGCATAATAAAATAGTACTAAATTTTAAGATATAAAAAATTAAATT
This sequence comes from Eumetopias jubatus, assembly GCF_037043125.1. NCBI lineage: Eukaryota > Metazoa > Chordata > Mammalia > Carnivora > Otariidae > Eumetopias > Eumetopias jubatus. The sequence continues at coordinate 65,588,922 of NW_028274807.1, forward strand.
GAATAATATACAATAAAATTTTATCATGTATATATAGCAGCTTTATCCTATAAATCAAGAATGTTCTTTTTACTTACAATAATTATTAGTGGCAATATTCTCTTCCAGAATTACCATAATTACAAATCTTGCCTAAACCTTAATTTTATTTTAACTCTAAATTGGATAATTCTACTTTATATTACTTACATATTCACACTGGAATGTATTCTCAGTATTATAGATGCATTTAATGTTTGTTTACACCTGCTCTTTGAAAGATTTAATAGTATAAAATTATGGCCATTTTTAATGTGTTAGTTCATATATATATATAAACTATCATATGGTATATATTTATATATACAGATATATTTTTATGTATATATTTTTACATTAGTTTATATATATACATATATATGTGTGGACATACACACAATAGATCAGTACCTCCTTAGTCCAGCCGAATGTTACTAAACATAAGTAGTAAAAATGATCAGTTTTATACTACTATAATTAAAGTATCAAAACATTTTAAATTTAATTATTATGGATGGAAACATTTTACATATGTTATTATATATGTTTATATATGGAAATATTTTACATATATACACATATTATTATTATGTACACATATTATTAGTTATTACTACTTAGTGCACACTGTGCAACTTGTTCGGTGTACTAAAATGAAAGAGAATACTGCCTGCTTTTGAATCTGTTATGGTCTAGTAGAAGTAAGACCATAAACTAGTGGTTTCCATGTAACATGTGAGGTGCTTTTATAGAGATATGCTATGAGAACACAACAAAAGGACACCTAACCCAGCCTAGAGAGAAAGGGGAAAAGAATGGTGAAGAGAGATCAGTAAATTTCTTCTTGGGAAAGAGGATACCTGAGATGGGCTTAAGGGATAATAGGATGGTGGCACACAAAGTAAGGAAAGGGTGAAAGTGAAGAGAAGATACTTTAGGAATCAGGAATTCAAGTCAAGGCAATGTAAAATAATTATTAAGATCCTTGGCATATGGGGTAAGACAGCTATGTGACCTTGAAATTTTTAATTAACGCTTTTAAACTTTAATTTCCTCATCAATTATACCTATCTCATTGTGATGTTTCTGAAGAATAAATGAAATTATGCATGAAGTTTGTAATGTCATAAGTTTGATGAGTGGCACATAGTGGATTTCTTGATAAAAAGAAGTTATTATTGTCATCATCAAAGCAATGATATTTCACATTATTGAAATTATTCCACTGATCCTAATTTAATGATTTATTCTAGTAATTGGTAACCCAATTTTGTATAGAAATAATTCTTCAGATTTCTAATGTGAAATAATTATATATTATTGATCATAATTACTGTCATCCCACTTACAGTGCACTTTAGTACATTGTGTGTGTTTGTTGTGATTACTACTATATTAGAAAATTCACCTTTAAAAGCAGTGGTTCCCCCTCTCAGAACACAAGGAGACTAAACAGCAGAGGAGCACCAAAGTTGAGTACTAAAAGGTATTGTGACAGCAAAATGGACCACAGCCTGGAAGTGACAATAAATAGCTATATTTCTGCTCCATCTAGTACACAGTAGAAATTTTGTGAAATCCAAAAATTGGGATGGCTGTGGCAGGAGCAAGAAATTTAAGAAGAGTTCTACCAAATATGCTGCAGCAATAGGGTCTCTTAAAGATTGCATAGGTAGCAGATGCAAGGGTATGTTTTCTGTTTAATTTATCTTAGATCAACCATTCACAAACTGGCTTTATATTTCTAGGGATAAACAACCATTCTGCTTAGGAATCATTGGTCTCCAATCACCAAATTGCTTATTGGTGCCCCAACACCAATGGCCTCTAGGCTTAATAAATTTATTCTATTCAGAAGAAGGAATAATGATCTCTCTACCTGCTACCACTAACATTATCAAGTTTCTGTGATTAATAAAAAATTACTTTTTGCTAGTCTTTTAATCCCTTTCTATCATGGCCACCTATTGATAGACTTCATGTGTAAAGTTCTCTAAGCCTCAGCATATCCATCTGTTAAGTGAGAATAGTAGTAGTTTTCTCATTGGGATATCATAAGGATTCAATACAATAATGCAAGTAAACTTCTTCACACAATACCCAGAACATCATAAATACTCAACAAATGTTATTTTAGTATGTACTATATTATGTTGCACAGTTTATTGCTTAATCTTGTTGCCTTCATTAAGAAAAAAAATTAATGCTTTTTCTATATTTATTTTACAAATTATACAGTAAAATATTTTTTTCTTTTGCTGTACAATACTGTGGATTTTAACACATGTATAGATGCCTGAAATCACCACCACAATAAGACCACAGAACATTTCCATACCCCCAAATTCCTTTCCTGCTGTTCCCTATAGTTGCACTTTTCTCCACTTCTAACCCCTGACAACCATTGATCTGTTCTCTATCACTGTAGTTTTGCCTTTTTAAGATGTCATATAAATGCAGTTATATATTATGTAATCTTCTGATCCTAGCTTCTTTCACTCAACATAATGCCTTTAGGATTTATCCAAGTTGTTGTCAATGATTTTTAATTTGGGGGTGCCTGGGTGGCTCAGTTGGTTAAGCCTTCAGCTTAGGTCATGATCTTAGGGTCCTGGGATCAAGTCCTGTATTGGGCTTCCTGCTAAGTGGGGCACCTGCTTCTCCTTCTCCCTCTGATATTCCCCCCACTTGTGCTCTCTGGCTCTCTCTGTCAAATAAATAAACAAATAAAATCTTTAAAAACTAATTTTTAATTTGTATTGATGTTTTCTTTATGTATGAAGACATTGTTAATTATATAGTTATTTATTTCTTTTGTAATAATCCATCTGATCAGTATGCCAGGATACACTTGTAGTAAACAGTAAAGGAGTCAGTTTAGTGTGGTATAACATTTATCAAATTGTGTTCCTTTGATCACTAACTGTATTCATGGAAAAATAGGAATCTGTAATCAAATACATTTGAGAGATCTAAGAAATTCTGGGTTATATAAGAGTTAATTGGATTCTTTACTGTACAGTTTCTAGAATCTTTGCTATATGGCCTGAATTATAAAATTTCAAAAGGGAGATATGGTGTGCAAGTGTCTATCAAATTTTAAATTAAAAACTATTTTTCAGGGATGCCTGGGTGGCTCAGTTGGTTGTGTTTGCCTTCAGTTCAGTTCATGACTCCAGGGTCCTAAGCAGGGAGCCTGCTTCTCCTTCTTCTCCCCCTGCTTGTGCTCTCTCTCTGTCAAATAAATAAACAAAATCTTTTTTAAAAAAATCTTTTTTTTCAGAACATTTTTTAAGTTATATTCCATAGTTTTAGAAACATTAGACTAGAAGTAAAAAATGTACTTTGGAGTCTGGATTTCAATCTTTATCCTTTCACTCCATAGCGGCTTGACTCTAAACAATTTCACCTGTATTAATCCCAGAGTCATCTGCTACAGGCAGTATAGATCACTGTTTAGGAGAATAGACTTTGAAATCTGACAGATCTGTTTTCTTTTGGGTTTTTCTGCTTAGTTGTTACTTAACCTCATTAATAAAATGAGGATTATACTTATGAGAATTAAATGTGATAATTATCTAATGCAATTATTCATGAGTGGTTTCCTGAGCATTTCCTGAGGAATGAACTTTTTGTTCAGTCATTCAATAGTTTACAGAGAAGTGCATATATATCAGCAATTAACTTCAGATCCAGTGTCTGATGCGGAGTCATAATAAAAGCAGAAAAGCTTTTGCTTTCTTCCAATATTAGAAAGGACATATTTTCCAATGTGCTTACCAAAAAAGGAGAGAGTAAATTGCTTCTTACCCTATATTTGGATTAGCACTAGGAGATGAGATTAACTTCACCCCCTTTTACATGGAAAAAATAGATATTTATGGCCTTATTAACATTTGGAGCAGATAGTTAAATTCAATATGTATGCAAAGATAATATGTTCTCTAAATCATGACATTTGTTGTAAAACAAAGCAACACAAAAAGGTGCAAAAACACTTACTCATTTCATTAAAAACAACTTTTAAATCTGGAAAAACCTTAATAATATAAGCATTTATTTTATAGGAAAAAACTTGCTGCTTAGTGCCACCATTACTAGGTTGATAATTTAGTATGCCAAATTACTGAAGCAAGACTAACATCAACTGATATAGGACTCAAGGAAAATAAATTAGATTATTTTTTCTTATTTAGCTTACAACTCAAATATTTATGTTAAAACATTAAGACAGAATTATAAATAAAAATCAGTATAGATACTTTATATGTAAGTTTTAATGGAAACTTTTTAAAAAGCTCTTTTTTGTTCTTGTTATGTAGGCAGCCTAAGATTAGCAAATGTCCCATTGGTAATGTTTGGTACCATGTACAGTACAAAATGAAAGAGAAAGGGAAATTTATAAAGTGATTTTTAGAAGCTAGTAGATTCTTTAGTGAATAGCTGGAAATGAATTACTTAGAGAAGCATATGTTCTCAAAGAATTTGTTAAAAATAAGTGTCTAGTTCTTTTTAAAAAAAATTTTGGAGAATACTTTCAGTTTGGTATTTACTTATTAAATATACTTCATCAGCATATTTTGTTTTATATACATAAACTAAGGATACAGGTATTAATTTGAGAAAAGTGAAAAGTTATGACACTATTTCATAACTTTCTGACAGCTGTAATATTTTATAGTCATCTCAGCCCCACTCAATTTATCTAATTTTATCTTGCAACTAACAGGGCCTAAAAAGTTTGATGTTCATTTTAGTAGCTAAATAGAACTGGCTGACCCAAGATAAAATTGGGAAGATCACATTTTTTGTCTTAGTTTTCTCCATCTTTTTATCATAACCCTTTCCCACAGAAACTCCATTACATAGAATTTTCATGTTACGTTCTACCACTCTGGGCTTGCTATTGTTGCATTTAATTTTATATTGAAATTTGCCTCTTTTATCCCTTAAGAATTTTGGACCCCACATGCCAAATGGTTAATATGATAAACTAACATAGCTTAATATTCTAATGGTAGTGATATAGAGTTTTGGGAATCAACTAATACATGTGGAGATGTCCTTTTGACTCAGTGAGCACCTCTATTTCCCTCCAACTTCTCTACCTTTTCCCCAATACACCTCATCACCTTTAGACTGATTCATTAGTGATTTTAATGGTAAGAATTCACAATCAGAAAAAGGGAAATGGTAGAATAATGTCATTTGGGTGAGATATTTTGCACTAAGAAAGATATTTGCTGTCAAATTATGTTGTGTATAATCCCTACCAAACTTACTCTTCATTAGCTCAGTCCTATGATATTGTATCATCTTAAAGGACTTCTCAATCTCATTAACTTTTTTTTCTATGTAGTGAACCCTTCATAATATTTTCTGGTGGATTGTCCTATGACAAAGCTTGCAGAAGACCAAGTTTAACCATCATGCATGGAAAAGCAATTACAGTGCTTGAAATGGATCATCCTATTGTTGAATTTCTTACTTTATGTGAAACACCCTATCCAAATGGTAAGTAAAAAAAAAAAAAAATGAAACTATTAATGTTGAAAATCATTTTTGAAGTAAGTTCCTAATAAAATTAAGCTTAAATATTTTTAGTTTTGGCAGCTGACATCCACTGTGGTACAACACTGTGAGCTACAGGTGCTGGAGCAGGTTCCGCAACTGTACCTACTTGACAAACTGGAAGTAAGACAGATGTAGTACAGCAGTGCTGGAGTTTCAGGTTCTTATATCAGGTAAGTGCTTTAAACTTTGATAAGGATGGTGGAAGCTGAGCTGGGAGGGTCTGATAGGGGTCCAGGGTGAAATCACTTGGGGAAACTGAGGTCTCCTAATAGCCTCTCCTAGACCAGCTCCACCCATCCCATTCCAACACTAATCAAAGTTAAAGCACTTACCTGATATCAGTGATCTATAACTCTGGTGGTAGTGCATCTGTTTCACAGCTGGCTTTGCTTCAGATGCAACTGCAGCACCTCTGATTATTCTAGGATTGCTGATGTGTGGTTAGTGATTTATTTCAATTTTGAGAATAATTTAGAAGGGCTTTTGGGAGGAGAGATGCATCCTGAATATAAGGACTTTTTGTAAACATAAAAACTAAACTTATGTGCAAACTGTATAATGAAATCTAATAATAATGAAATATTTTAGTAATCTAAAAACTGAGAGGGGTGAAACATAAAAAGCAAAATATGAGTTTATGATTAAAACAACATACTATGTATATGTGTATGTACATATATATATAAAACTACAATTTCAAGAGGGAACATATATAAGAGAAAGAATACTAGACTTGGAGGCACAGTATTTGGTTTTATGATTTAGCTCTGTCATTCACTAGCTGGGTGACCTTGGGTAAATCATTTTACTTTTATGAGTTAGATTTATCATTTTTAGAAAGAGAATAATAATATTAATGCCACATGACTATTGGAAGGCCAAAATGAGCACACTTTGTAACTATGAAGATCTATAAATTGTTTTATTACAACTGTATTAATTTGCTTTAAATTCTTTAGTTTTGTATTTAAAGATGGGATAAATTAATATGAAATAACAGTCAATGAGGCACTTTATTTCCAGAGTTGCTGGGACAGACAAGTTACCTGTGTTGTTAATTAATCAACAAATATTTATTGGATGCTTCTATGGTCTCAGTACTACAAGGACTTATTGAGAATACAGATGAAGTATGAAACTGATCTCTAATGTCAAATCACATAAAATCTAGTTGGATGAGGGAGATAATTATGACTTAAGTTTAAAAAATGTAACAGTTAAGTGCTGAGTTATATGGGTCAGAGTTTAAATAATATACTAATTTACAGGCTAGTAAGATAGTCAATTGCTAAAATATTCTTGCAAAGGTTCATGGAAAAATAAGTTTTAGACTTTGAAGAATGACTTGGCATTTGAAAAGGATATTGAGTAAAGGTTTTAGAATTTGTAAAGTTTGCTAGAGTGAGATCAACTTAGAGAAAAAATTGAAAGCCTTTTAGAGGTATTTGGAAATAGGGAACTACAGAAGAATTTTGGGAAAATATTAAGGTGAAAGAAAGCAATGCTTTTAGTGAAATTTACCAAAAAGGAATTTATGGGTTTGAACAGGCACTGAAATCTTAAATTCCAGATTCCAGCTGGGAGGCTTTTGTGACAATGTTCATTAAAATGGTCAAGATCTGAAATACAGGGCTGCCTGTAGGAATGGAAAGAGGAAACCCACTGAATTTGGTCACCAGTTAGGTTTAGAGAGTGATATGACAGATGAGTTAAAGAGAACATATTTTAAGAATAGTGGTTTCAGGGGTGCCTGAGTGGTTCAATCAGCCTGGGATTGAGCCCTGTGTTGGGGCTCCCAGCTCAGCAGGGAGCCTGCTTCTCTCTCCCTCTGCCCCTGCCCCTCCCCTTGCTCATGCACACTCTCTCTCTCTCAAATGAATAAATAAAATTTAAAAAAAGAATAATGGTTTCATATGCAATAATAACAGTTTTTGGAAAGAGAAAAAGATAAATCTGAGTATAAGTCAGTAGTCAGCAGAAAAAGAGAAAGAAAAGGTCTTTAATATTTATTTATGAATTATCAGAATATAGATATTCTTTGGGGTTATGAGAATGAATGTTAAAGGAACAAAGAACAAACAGAAGACCAAAAGCTGAATTCAGAAGAGCTTAGAGAAAAATATATGTGCCAGTAATAGAGACTGATAGTGTTTGATCTCTGCAACCACACATTTTTATGTGTATGTGTGTGTCTGTATAAGTTTCTACTCATCAGTGGAAATGTTAGGATAATTTCTAATAATATTAAGTAAATTATAAATATATTGTAACTATGTCTAATCACTTCCAAGCCACATATATGTCTTTGTTTTCAGAGTAGTGATAAACAATGGAATTTTTATTTGTCAGGAGCTAAGAGAAATACTTTACTCAGTAAAATATAAATGTATTTTATTAACAATTTCTGGCTAAAACAATAATACATGAAAGTGACAGAAAAGATCCTACAATCCACATTAGTATATAATGAAAACTTACTCACTGCCCTTCCAGAAGTGACTATTTCTAAGTTTTTGTATTTTTCCAAAAAGTTTATGCATATGCCTATGTGTACTTATCTATGTATACATTATCTCTTTTTTGTACGAATGAGAACATATTCCATGTGCTGTTCCATATTATACTTTTTTTCACCTAACTGTATTTTGAGTATGATTCCATACTAGCAAATATGGAACTTCATTCTTCTTTGCAGCCACATAGTGATAAATCTTACACATATGTTACACAAATAAATTTATTAACAGTTTTTAATATTGATAAATCATTTGCGACATCTGACAATTCAATTCAACTTGTTTTTCAAAGAACACAAATGCCTCTTATCTCAGGGGGTATTGCCCAGAGTAACTAAGCAACTATACTCAGAATTCATCAATTTCACATTTACATTTAACTGTATCTGGTCCGCTACAAGCATCATAAATAATGCATTCCTCTTCAGAGAAATAGTAATTGTTATAGAGCTTTTTAATTGTAGGGGGCTAAGGTTAAAATACTAAGCCTGCTCAAAAATAAACCAATCTAATGGAGGAAGTGATACCGTTGGCATCTACTTAGCATGTACTATGTGCCAGGCTTTGCCTTAAACATCTTCATATACATCTAATTTTCATAATAGTCTAAGGTAGTTATTATTTTGCCATATCAATGGATAAAGAAATTGAATTAATATAATTGAGCTAATAAGTTAATGAATTTGCTTAAGATCAAACTGTTAATAAATAATAGACACAAAATTGAACCTAATACTGACTGACTCCTAAGGAAATCTTTTTATTCAGAGATTACTACAGTACATCAGGTATTTCTACAAAGGTGAAACTTTTGCTACCAGTTTTTATTATTTGAAAAGAAACAATAATAATCTAACAGATGTACCTACCTAAAGTGATAAAATAGATATAACTACCTAAAATGACTATGAATTTTGCTTATTCATGCCAGTGTCTCAGCTATTTTATTTTTGTAGTAGTTGCTTCCCCATCAATGATTGCCCTGGAGAGAAAACAAAGAAAAAATGTAATAGTATAGAACTCCAGTGTTCCTTCAACTGAAAACAAAACCAAAAAAAAAAAAAAAAAGAAACAAACCCTAAAAACCCTAAATTCAGAAGTACTGAAATAATGTTGAAAACTTAAAACAGCTCTAAGAGATAAGGGAAAAGTGGAGGAAGCCTCAATTTGAGAACAGATTAGATGGCAAACAGTATGAAGACTGCATACTGTCACATAGACATGCACCCAAACAAGGGTATACTCCTCAGTTTTGGGGTTTCTGTTTCCAGTTTTTCTCTTGTAGCATGTGACTTATAAATATGAATAGGTTCTACAGCTTCTCAAGACTATAAAGGCCTGTGAAGGACTATGAAGGCCATCTTTTCCAGTTTCCCACCTAAGACTTGAATACTCTGAATAAAATTCCCACCAAGTGATTGTTGAACTTTACTTAAGGTAGCTAGTAGAAACTGCTGGAATAATGAAAACACATGAGAATTTAGAATCAGAAGGCCTGGGTTAAATTTCCAGCTTTTTCAATTAACCAGCTTTGTAAATTTGTGCCAATCTCACAATCTCTTTGGACTTCAGTTTTCTCTATGAAATGAAAAATAGTAATACCTGTTCTAGCTACTGAGAATCAAATATCATGTATGTAAGATGTTTTTGTGAATACTTTTTCCTTAAATTGAGAACACTTTAACTGTGCCTTTCCTTTATTATTCCCTATTATAGATGGAAAGCAATGTCTTCCCTGACCACAATAACTAAATCAGTGCTCTCCCACCAACCACAAGTCATTTCTTATACTATTACCTTTGATAATTCTTTTCATAGCTCACATTATTCTGTGAATTTATCTTATTTGCTTACTTCTTCATGGTTTGTATACATCCCTAGGATGTAAACTCCATGAGAATAAGGACCTTGTCAATTTTATTTTCCATATATCCTTTGTTCTGAGAATAGTTGCTAGAACATATTGAAAGGAGGAGGGGGCGGTTAAAGTGTAGGAATTTGAAAATCCTAGACTATCCTCAGATTCCTTGCCTTTTGAGGTATATACTCTTAGGGACATATCTTTAAGTACATGTTAAATCACACTGAATTGAAATTAAATTTTTTGGTATAAGGAGTGTTGCTCTCATAGGGAGGTGAAAATGTATCACAGCTCAGGAAGGCAGAACTACTATTTCCTTAGAACATCTCCTTGTGCCTATAAAATCAGATCTAAAATGGAAGGTTATGGAAGAATAAGATAAATGTTTGTGAGACAGAGGTGACAGACTCTCTTCAAATAATCTGCTATCACCACCTCATGATTATAGAGAAATGTTTAACTCTATGCCTATTCAACTTTTCATTTTCATATTCCCTATAATGATCTTAAATATTAAGTCTGAGAAACACAACAGTATTTTTAAAAGTGCTCTTTGTTACTTCTTACATTGGCTCATATTTTGGTCTTCTGAAATCATTTAAATAACATTTGTAAGGAGATAAAAGAAATGAAAATTTGGTGATTTTATAAAATATGAAATATGAAAACTTCCACTTTTTATTTTTTACTTGTAGAATTTCAAGAACCTTATGCTGTTGTAGTACTTCTGGAAAAAGATCTCATTGTAGTTGATCTGACACAAAGCAAGTAAGTTGTTCATTACAGATTAAACTATTTTTATACTCTATTCATTACAATTAAAATACAGGAAGATGTTATAGATAACTGACAGTATATGTTAGATGATAAATATTCTTTATGTGGAATATTGTTATGCTAGAATTGTAGAAATGTAATTGGTTCAATAATGAAAACTAAACCAGGAGAGTTTAGGAAACACAAAACTGTAACATTTTAAAGGCAACACCTGATGTTTGGAAACATGCATTTGGAGACTCAGGACACATAAAATGGATCACGTTTCTGCTGTTAACCTAAGCAAACACAACTGTTATGAAAATTTGTACAGTGTACTATATGGCCATCTGCTAGACTATTGACTAAAGGAAAATGGTACATGATAAAAGTATTATTGAACTATTGCAGCAATAATACAGAAGAGCAGGATCTGGAGGGTAGAGAAGATGGAGGCCTTCTTTCATTTTCTTTTCTTCCTTGTTATTTTGTAGGCAATGGTAACAAATATAAAATACTGCTGTTAGAGTGGTGATCTCAACTCCATTACATGGACAGTAAAAGTAGATGAAATTGATTAACACTGTCTTCTTGCTACACATCTTCATTGTAAATGATGATAGGCATAAAACTGATTTTCCCTCACTTTATTCCTTTTTTAATTGAAGTATATTTAACACAATGTTATATTAGTTTCAGGTGTACAACATATTGATTCAACAATTCTATACATTACTCAGTGCTCACCACAATTAAGTGTAATCACCATCTGTTGCATTACAGTATTATTCACTATGTTCCCTGTGCTGTACTTTTCATCCCCATGACTTACATATTTCATAACTGAAAGTTTATAGCTCTTAATCCTCTAAAATGATAAAACAGATATAACTACCTAGGTCATTGTTTCCCCTTTGGCAATCACCAACTTGTTCTCTGTATTTATGAGTTTAATATTTTTGTTTCTTTGCTTGTTTTGTTTGTTAGATTCCACATGTCAGTGAAATTATATGGTATTTGTCTCTCTGACTTATTTCACTTAGGATAATACCCTCCAGTCCCATCCATGTTGTCACAAATGGCAATATCTCATTAGTTTTTTATGGCTGAATAATATCTGGTAGATAGATCGATAGATAGATATAGGTTGCTTCTATACCTTGGCTATTGGGAATAATGCTGCAATAAACATAGGGTGCATATATCTTGGTAAATACCCAGTAGTAGGACTACTGGATCATATGGTATTTCTATTAATTCTTTGGAAAACCTCCATACTGTTTTCTATGGTGGCTGCACCAATTTACATTCCCACCAACAGTGCACTAGGGTCTCTTTTCCTCCACATCCTTGCCAACACTCGTTATTTCTTTTCTTTTTTATTCTAGTCATTCTGACAAATGTAAGGTGACATCTCATTGTAGTTTTGATCTGCATTTTCCTAATGATTTGTGATGTTGGGCATCTTATCATGTTTCTATTGGCTATTTGTAGGTCTTCTTTGGAAAAAGGTCTATTCAAGTCCTCTGGCCATTTTTAATCAGATTTTTTGTGGGGGTTCTTTGATGTTAATTTGTGTAAGTTATTTAAGTATTTTGGATATTAGCCTTTTATCAGATATATCATTTGCATATATCTCCTCCCATTCAGTAAGTTGCCTTGTCATTTTTGTTGATTGTTTCCTTCACTGTCACAAAACCTTTTTGTTTTGTTGTAGTCCCAGTAGTTTATTCTTGCTTTTGTTTCCCTCACTGGAGGAGATATATCTAGAAAACTGTTTCTACAGCAGATGTCAAAGAAATTACTGCCTATGTTTTCTTCCAGATGTTTTATGGTTCCAGGTTTTGCATTTAGGTCTTTAATTTGAGTTTATTTGTGTGTATGGTGTAAGAAAGTGGTCTAATTTCACTCTTTTACATGTAGCTGTCCAGTTTTCATAGCACCATTTTTTAAGAGACTGCCTTTTCCCCATTGCATATTCTTGCCTTTGTTGTAGATTAAATGACCACATAAGCATGGGTTTATTTCTGGGCATTCTATCTGTTCTGTTGGACTAGGTTATGTGTCTGGTTTTTTTGTTTGTTTGTTTGTTTTTGTTTTGTTTTGTTTTTGCTAGTACCATATTGTTTTGATTATTACAGCTTTGTAGTATATCGTGAAATCTGGAATTGATGAGATACCTCCAGCTTTGTTTTTCTTTCTCAAGATTGCTTTGGGGGCGTCCCTGGATGGCACAGTTAAGCATCTGACTCTTGGTTTCAGCTCAGGTTGTGATCTCAGGGTTTGGGGGATTGAGCCCCGCATGGGGCTCCATGCTTAGCAGGGAGTCTGCTTGATATTCTCTCTCTCCCTCTGCCCCTCCCCACCAGTCTCTCTCTTTCCAATATAAATAAATAAATCTTTAAAAAAGGATTGCTTTGGCTATTTGGGGTCTTTTGTTGTTCCATCCAAATTTTAGGATTCTTCTAATTTTGTGAAAAATGCTGTTGGTATTTTAATAGAGATTGAGTTAAATGTGAAGATAGCTTTGGGTAGTATGGACATTTTAATGATATTCTTTCAATCTATAGCATGGAATATCTCCATTTGTTTCTGTCATCTTTCTTTCATCATGTGTTATAGTTTTCATCACCTTGGTTCAGTTTATTCCTAGGTATTTTATTCTTTTTGATGCAATTGTAAGTAGGATTGTTTTTAAATTTCTCTTTCTGCTTCTTCATTATTAGTGTATAGAAATGCAAGATTTTTGTATATTAATTATTTATCCCACAACTTTACTGAATTCATTTATCCATTCTAGTAGTTTTTTGATGGGGTCTTTAGGGTTTTCTATATATAGTCTCATGGATCTGCAAATAATGACCGTTTTACTTCTCCCTTACCAATTTGGATGTGTTTTCTTTTTCTTGTCTGAATGCTGCAGCTAGGATTTCCAGTACTATGTTGAATAAAAGTGGCAAGTGTGGACACCCTTCTCTTCTTCCTGATCTTAGAGTAAAAGCTCTCAGATTTTCACCACTGAGTATGATGTTAGCTGTGGGTTTTTTATATATGATCTTTATTATGTTGAGGTATGTTCCCTCTAAACTCACTTTGTTGAGAATTTTTATGAGGAATGGATGTTGTATTTTGTCAAATGTTTTTCTGCATGTATTGAGATGGTCATATGGTTTTTATCCTTTTTCTTGTTAATGTGATGTATCTTATTGATTGATTTGCAAATACCAACCATCCTTGCATCCCTGGAATAAATTTAACTTGATCATGGTAAGTCATGCTTTTAATGTATTATTGAATGTGGTTTGCCAATGTTTTGTTTAAGGATTCTTGCATCTATGTTCATCAGAGATATTGGCCCATAAATTTTTTTGGTAGTGTCTTTGTCTACTTTTGGTATCACATTAATGCTGGCCTCATAGAATGAATTTAGAATTTTCATTCCTCTTCTATTTTTTAGAATCATTTAAGAAAAGGTTTAACTCTTCTTTAAATATTTGGTAGAATTTGCCTATGAAGCTGTCTGGTGTGGAGTTTTGTTTGTTAGGAGTTTTTGACTACTGAATCAATTCCATTACTAGTAACAGTTCTGTTCAAATTTTCTATCTTCCTAAATCAGTTGTGGAGGATTATGTTTCTAGAAATGTATCCATTTTTTTCCAGGTTGTCCAATTGGTTAGCATATAATTTTTCATAATATTCTCTTATAATCCTTTGTATTTCTGTGGCGGTGTTATTTTTTCTTCATTTCTGATTTTGTTTGAGTCGTCCCTCTTTTTCCCTTGATGAGTCTGGCTAAAAGTTTATCAGTTTTGTTTATCTTTTTAAAGAACCAGTTCTGGGGCACCTGGATGGCTCAGTTGGTTAAGCATCTGCCTTCGGCTCAGGTCATGATCCCAGGATCCTGGAGTCAAGCCCCGAGTCAGGCTCCCTGCTCAGCAGGGAACCTGCTTTTCCCTCTCCCTCTGCCACTCCCCCTTGCTGTGTTCTCTCTCTTTCTCTGTCAAATAAATAAATAAAAATCTTAAAAAAAAAAAAAAGAAAGAACCAGGTCCTAGTTTAATTGATCTTTTCTATTGTGTGTGGATTTTTTGTCTCTATTTTATTTATTTCTCTCTAATCTTTATTATTTCCTCTCTTCTACTGGCTTTCAGCTTTGTTTGTTCTTCATTTTCTAGCTCCTTTAATTATAAGATTAAGTTGTTTGAGGTTTTTCTTATTTCTTTAGGTAGACCTGTATTGTTATAAACTTCTCTCTTACAACTGCTTTTGCTGTGTCCCAAAGATTTTTTTAAAAGATTTTATTTATTTAATTGACAGAGAAAGAGAGTGCACACAAGAGAGCATAAGCAGGGGGAGTGGCAGAGGGAGAAGCAGACTCCCCACTGAGCAGGGAGCTGGATGTGGGGCTCAATCCCAGGACCCTGGGATCATGACCTGCACTGAAGGCAGACGCTTAACTGACTGAGCCACCCAGGCACCCCATGTCCCAAAGATTTTGGACTATTATGTTTTTATTTTCATTTGTCTCCATGTTTTTTTTTTATTTCCTCTTTGATTTCTTGGTCGAACCCACTGGTTGGTTAGTAGCATTTTGTTTAGCCTCCATATATTTGTTCTTTCCAGATTTTCTTGCAGTTGATTTTCATTTTCATATCATTGTGGTTAGAAAAGTTGCTCGATATGATACTAAGCCTTTTAAATTTATTGAGACTTGTTTTATGGCCTAACGTGATCTACCATGGAGAATGTTCCATGTGCAATTGAAAAGAATGTGTATTCTGCTGGCTTTGGATGGAATGATCTGTATATATCTGTATATATTTGGTCTGTTGTGTCATTCAAAGGCACTATTTCCTCTAGATTTTCTGTCTGGATGGTCTATCCATTGACTTAAGTGGGGTGGTAAAGTCCCCTACTATTATCGTATGACTGTTAATTTTTTTCCCTTTATATTTGTTAATATGTGCTTTATGTATTTGGGTGCTCCAATTTGGGTGCATAGATATTTAAAATTGTTATATCATCTTCTTGGATGTTCCCTTTATCATTATGTAGTGAGTTTTTCTCTCGTTAGTCTTTGTTTTAAAGTCTTTTGTTTTAAAGTCTACCCTAAGCTCTAAGTGTTGCTACCCCTGGTTTTGTTTTGTTTTTGCTTTCATTTTCATGCTTTATGGTTTCTCAGCCCTTCACTCTCAGTCTGTATGTGTCTTTAGGTCTGAAGGGAGTCTCTTGTAGGCAGCATATAGATGGGCCTTGTTTTTTAACCATTTAGTCATGTAAGTCCTTTGATGGAGCACTTAGCCCCTTTAAAGTAAATTGTTACCTAGTTGTTTTTGTAGTTCTTCTCTGTCCCTTTCTTCTTCTCTTGCTCTCTTCTCTTGTGATTTAATGGCTTTCCTTAGTGTTATGCTTGGATTACTTTCTATTTATTTTGTGTATATCTACTGTAGGTTTTTGATTTGTGGTTACCATTAGGTTCATATATAATATCTCATGGGTATGGCAGTCTATATTAACTGGATGGTCATTTAAGTTTAAATGCATTCTAAAAGCATTAAATTTCTAATCTGTCTCCATGTTTTATGTATATGATGTCATAATTTACATTTTTATTTTGTATATACCTTGATTGGTTTTGTAGATATAATTTTCTATTTTTGTGTTTTAACCTCCATACTGGCTTTATAAGTGATTAATCTACTACCTTCATTACATGTTTGCTTCTACCCACAAACTTTCTTCCTTTCATAATTTTTTCAGTCAAAGCCTTTTCTTTCCACTCAATTCCCTTTAACATCTATTATAAGCCTGGTTTAGTGGTGATGAACTCTTTTAACTTTTGTTTGGGAAACTTTTTCTCTCTCCTATTCTGAATGGTAACTTTGCTGGATAGAGTATTCTTGGTTGCACATGTTTTTGTTTTTTTTTTCCTTTCAGCACTTTGAATATATCATACCACTGTCTTCTGGCCTACAAATTTCTGCTGAAACTCAGCTGATAGCCTTATGGGATTTCCCTTTATGTGACTTTTTTTTTCTCTTGTTGCTTTTAAAATTCTATTACTTTTTGCCATTTTAATTATTATATGTCTTGGTATGGACCTTCTTGGGTTAATCTTGTTAGGGGCTCTCTGTGATTCCTGTATCTGGATGTCTGTTTCCTTCCCCAGATTAGGGAAGTTTTCAGCTATTATTTCTTCAAATAAGTTTTATGCCTTCTTTCTCTTCTCCTTTTGGGATCCCTATACTGTGAATGTTAATACTCTTGATGATATTGCTGAGTTCCCTTAACTTGTTCTCATTTTTCATTATTCTTGGTTGGTTGCTTGCTTTCTAATAACCTGTCTTCCAGATTACTTATCCATTTTTCTGCCTACCCTAATCTGCTGTTTTTTTCCCTCTAGTGTGTTTTTATTTCAATTATTGAATTTTCCATCTCTGCCTGGTTCTGTTTTATATTTTCTATCTCTTTGTTGAAGTTCTCAATGAATTCATCCACTCTCTTTTGAAGTCCAATGAGTATCTTTATAACCATTACTTTGCATTTTTATCAGGCATACTGCTTATCTCACCTTTGCTTAGATCTTTTGCTGTGATTTTTTTCTTTCATTTTGGGACATATCCCTCTGTCTCATTTTGTCAAACTCTGTTTGTTTTACTGTATTATGGAGGTCAGCTATATCACCTGGTCTTGAAAATAGTGGTCTTATGTAGAAGAAGAAGAGGTCCTGTGGTGCCCTTTAGTGATATTTCCCCTAGTTACCAGAGCTAGATGTTCCTGGGATATAATCTCTAGGGGTTGGGTGGACCGAGCAGCATCTGTCCTTAACCCAGTCAGATGCAATGATCCATTTTGCCTGCTCTGGGTGCACTGGACAGGATTTGGTCCCTGTGCTGTTGAGGGACCCAAGGTCTCTGTGGGCTTGTAGGTGGGTGGGGTCAACAGTCAGCCTCGCTGTCTACAATTAGCCTCTGCAGAGGCACACCCCATGGCAGGGCTTTCTCCCTGTTTGGCCCACAGATGCTTTTGTTGATGGGTGAGGCCAGGAACTAGACTAGGTTTTGCAATCTATACCATAACTGTGGATACACTGACCAGCAGGGCTCTCTCTCTGCATAGTCGCTAAAAGGCTTGGTTGCTGGAATTGTAGGTATGCTGCTGTGTAGGGTTGTCTCCCCCTCTCCCCGGGGTAGGAGTCATTTTGGAGTGGCACTGGTTCCTTACCAGGGATGATTGCAGGATGTAAAGGGTCAGGAGCTGCTTTGCAGGTGGGTTGAATGGGGTAGGGCACACAGTTCTAGAAAGATATGTGGAGAGTGTTAGGGCTGGTTTGCAAGTGTCCAGCTATCTAGGCTGGGAGATGGGAGGAAAAATGGCACCCACCAACACTTGTTCTTG
The DNA here is from genome assembly GCF_037043125.1 of Eumetopias jubatus. Taxonomy (NCBI): domain Eukaryota; kingdom Metazoa; phylum Chordata; class Mammalia; order Carnivora; family Otariidae; genus Eumetopias; species Eumetopias jubatus. The sequence goes on from NW_028274807.1 coordinate 65,607,045, forward strand.
GAGAAGTCTGAAGATCGCTGTCCCTCCGTTGCACGTTTTGAGATTAGTAAATTTTCAAACTACTGCTTCTGTGCTGTGTCTCAGTTGGGGTTTTTTATTATGCTGGATCTTTAAGGACAGGGACTCAGTTTCCTATCTCCCTCTGTCTTTCTTGGAGTTAAGCCCCATTGGTTTTTAAAGCCCTGTGTAAATGGAGACTCGTCTTCTCAGGGCAGATCCCCAGTGCCTGGGATGCCTGGTGTGGGGTCTAATCTTCTTGCTTCCCCATGCTTGGTATCCCTCTCATTTGTGTCTAGTCTTAGCAGGGATCTGGTTCCCAACTACATCTCTGCCCCTCTTACCTTTTTCAGTGTGGCTCTTCTCGGTAATTGACTAAGGACAGTCTGTTCTGCCAGTCTTTAGATCATTTTCAGAGTTAGTTGCACAGATGTAGTTGTTATCTTGTCCATGGGAGAAAGTGAGCTCAGGATCCTCCTACTCTTCTATCTTCTTCCTAACTCTGATTTTCCCTCATTCTATACTCTAGACCCACTGATCTTCTCTTAGCCCTTATACATGCAGAAGTTTTGTACATTCTCTCTTCTCTGCATGTATTAATTTCCCCTTCCTTTTTCCTCTTATTAAGATCTTATCTGTAAGAAACAACTCAGATATCATTCCTCATTAAAAATTATTTTCATTACCTATAAAATTGGGTCAAATATCCTATTACAGACTTGCATACTTCCCTTCTCCTCTCCTTCATAGCTCTGACACAGATAAAATTTTCCATTTGTTTATTATTGCTTTAAAGATTCTCTACTAGACAGTATAGGTATCATGAAGGAGGAGCTTTGTCTGCACATGGAGTAGGTTCTCAGTAAATTTCTGTTGAATGACTTAAAGCCTGGGAGTTCTACTTTCTATGTCATTTAAAAATGTCAGAGACAGGAGCACCTGGGTGGCTCAGTTGGTTAAGTGTCTGACTCTTGATTTCAACTCAGCTCATGATCTCAAGGTTATGGAATTGAGCCCTGCATTGGGCTCCTCACTCAGCGAGGAGTCTACTGGAGATTCTCCCTCTCCCTCTGCACCTCCCCACCATGCTCTCTCTCTCTCTCAAATAAATAAGTAAATCTTTACCAAAAAATGTCAGAGCCAAAGTACTTTATGCTCATTTGCAGCATATATTTCGGTATTTTGAAAGGGATGTAGTATTAGGGCCGTAAGATCATCATCACTGATTCTTCCTGGCTATTCTATTTATCAACATTAAACTTGATTAAATTTTATATACCTGTATGGATTTATGTCTCTTCCTCTAAGTTCTAATATTGGTTTTATTAAAATGTACTGTTCTGATCTCAGTGGTACTCTTCTTTCTGTGCCACATTTCATGGTTTCTTATACCTTATCTGATTGGCTCATATCTTTCAAGGCCCACTATACCTTTAATACTCAGTGTTTTCAGTATATACATTTATTCTTATGCTTTTCATTAGTTTATATAAGTATGTGAAATGACCTTTCGCTACTTTTTATTTCACCTTCAGCAGCACCATGTTTTAAAATCTTTGTGACATCCCCATATCATTGCCTATTACAAGAAATTTAACATATTCTCTTTCCTTTCAATTACCTTTAACCATATTTCATGTTATTATATTGCAGTTTTATACTCCTTTTCAAAGTAATTTAACTCTTCTTCCCTTCTCTCCTTTTTTCCATTTAATTGTTTATATAAAAACAAACATTAGGGCTTACAAATTTTTCTTCTTGATTTCTTGGATTTATATCTTTGCTTACATCTCCATATCTAAATTCTTATAATACATTTTGTTACTTTTTACTTAACTATTTTTTTCTTTACTCATTGCCAATATACTAAAGTAATTTTCCCCATTTTCATGATATTGTTCACCTTGTCAGGAGTCTATCATTGTAACCTCTTGCTATTATCAAATCCCAAGTTATAGGTGTGGTCATTAAGGTGACTCATGTATTTTACTTCTAATTCATCAATCTCAGAAGTGTTTGATTTCTACTCTGAAACAGAGAACAGCCAATCCATCTATTTTAACCTACTTGCTATCTCTCTAATTTATTTCTGGGTCCAGGTAGCACTTTATACTTTTCAAGTTTTTATTTAAATTCCAATTAGTTTACATATAGCGTAATATTAGTTTCAGGTGTATAATATAGTGATTCAGCATTCCATACAATGCCCAGTGCTCATCACAACTGTACTCCTTTATCTCTGTCACCTATTTAATCCATTCCCCTACCCACCTCCCCTCTGATAACCATCAGTTTGTTCCCTATAGTTAACAGTCTGTTTCTTAGTTTGCTCTCTTTTTTTACCTATGCTCATTTGTTTTGTTTCTTAAATTCTTACATATGAGTGAAATCATATAGTATTTGTCTTTCTCTGACTGACTTATTTCTCTTAGCATTATATTCTGTAGCTCCATCCATGTCATTGCAAATGGCAAGATTTCATTCTTTTTTAGGCTAATATTCCATTGTGTATATATACTATATCCTCTTTGTCCATTCAACAGTTGGTGGACACTTGGGCTGCATGCATAGTTAGGCTATTGTAGAAAATACTGCTATAAATACTGGGGTGCATGTGTCCCTTTAAATTAGTATTTTTGTATTCTTTGAGTAAATACCTAGAGGTGCATTGCTGGATCATAGGATAACTCTATTTTTAACTTTTTGAGGAATCTCCATACTGTTTCCAGCGTGGCTACATCAGTTTGCATTCCTAGCAACGGTGTAAGACACTCATTCCCCTTTCTCTGCATCCTCACCAACACCTGTTGTTTCTTGTGCTGTTGATTTTAGCCATTCTGACAGGTGATAGGTCATTGTAGTTTTGATTTGTATTTCCCTGATGATAACTGATGTTGAGCATCTTTCCATATGCCTGTTGGCCATCTGAATGTCTAATTCGGAAAAATGTCTATTCATATCTTCAGTCCATCTTTTAATTGGATTATTCACTTTTGGGGTGTTGAGTCGTATAATTTCTTTATATATTTTGGGCACCAATCCTTTATCAGATATGTCATTTATTAAATTCAACTTGCTCCTTTCCACCTGATTTTGCATATACCACTATTCTTATCTGGGATAGAAATCTGCAGTATTTCAGATCAGAGGGAAGAAAATTCTTGCTAATACATGCGCATATCATACTCTCCAGAGATTAGACTAAGTTTTTAACTAAGTTCCTAATGATATGGGGGAAAATTATTTTTACTAACCCTCATGACCTTGTAACATGAACATACAGACCTAGAACATATGCAGCATAGACTAATACTCAATGCCTTCTACTACAGTTCCTTTTACATCTGGTACATAAGAAGTGCATGGTATGTTATGGCTATAAGAATTCTTGACGTGGTTCTATACTGATACCCATTTTTAAAATTATGGTAGGCTTGAGGATATGAAATTTACTATATCCATAAGTCTGTATTCCTACTATGTTCTCTAGTTTACTTTGGAAATGATCTTATACATATATAATCATACACACACCTACATAGCAAACTCATCTTTCAATTATTCCTGCAAAAGACCAGAAACACTTGTGTATGTATTACCTCACTAGGAAACACATGTCAAGATTACTAAGATATTTTAGCATTTATATTATATATTTACATGAAACTGTACATAGATAAAACACCTAATTGATATGCTTTAATACATTCACTAATAAGTCAACTTGACGAATACATTTTCAGTTTAACATAATTCATTCTATTCATATTAGCAAGGTGGTATCACTGTGGAATTTTGGAATTACAGAAAAGACAGTGAATTTATTCAAGTAAAATTCTACCAGTATTCATATTACATTTTGCAGATAATCTTAAAAGAACATTCTTGTTCATGTGATCCTTGTTTTATGATACTTAAGTGAAATATGTAATATTTAGAAGATTTTAGGATTTGTTTTATAAAAGTGATTTCATTTTTTATATTTGCAAAATAACACTAATATATTGTCTTCATCTGTTAGTTTTCCAATCTTTGAAAATCCATATCCCATGGACATTCATGAATCACCAGTTACATGCACAGCATACTTTGCTGATTGCCCACCAGATCTGATTCTAGTACTCTACTCTATAGGAGTCAAGCATAAAAAACAAGGATACAGTAATAAGGTAAAAGTAACAATTAAAAATAAGTTTTCTTTATATGATCATACTATTTCCTGTTCTTTTTGACCTTCCATATAAGAAGACTTGAGCTAAATTCTTTTGTGGTCCTAAGCTCTTATCTATAAAAGACATAACTTGTGAAATTTAAATTTCCTAAATGCTACATAGCTTTAAGCCTAAAGAGTATAAATTTCTTATATACTTAGTATATACTTATATACTGAGATATAGTTACCTGTCATATATATTTATATACTAAATATATATTTGAACCATAAAATGTAGTTTTTAACTATTTTAGATGAAGGATTATGTTTTACAAAATTCAAGAGTCAACTCTTTTCAGTTAATTGTTATTCAGTGGTTAACAAGACACAATAGTCATTTGTTAAATAACTTTCTAAATTCCATTTTGTTGTATTTGACTACAGGATTCAAATACTTACAATAGTAATAGACTCCCGCTTTATGATTTCTATTTGCACAAGGCTGTTGGAATGGACAACTCAAGGGGGCACAATTTACATAGTATTCTGTGTTAAATAGAACTATGATAGTTTGGTGGTACACAGACTATGTGGCAAATGTAGCAACACTGTATTTGTATGATTAAAATACTTTTTAAGTACTTTTTATGTAAATGGTAATATTTGTTAAAATTTATATTTTTAAAGGAGATAGAATTGTGCATTTGGAATTGTTTGTTCAATGAAAGAATTAAAAGATAGCTGCACACTTCATCCTTTGTTACTTTACAGCTATTTCCTTTAAGTGAATAGTTTGCCATTATTTTAAAATGTTTTCATTTAAAATGTTTGTTATTTAAATTTAAAAAATAAAACTCATAAATTCTTCCTGAATAATCTATTTAGGAGTGGCCAATCAGTGGAGGAGCTTGGAACCTTGGAACACAAACATATCCAGAAATTATTATTACTGGGTAAGTGGGATGTGATTTATGACTTCATTAATTCATCAACAAAAGATTTTTTTGAATTTTTACACTTTCCTATAATTGTGCTCTAGGCAGTACCAGAAATATCACTACTTCCTGTAGCAACTGACTTCATGCTCTAATCTTAAGAATGGAAATAGAGGGGCGCCTGGGTGGCTCAGATGGTTAACTGTCTGCCTTTGGCTCAGGTCATGATCCCAGGGTCCTGGGATCGAGTCCCGCATCAGGCTCCCTGCTCCTTGGGAGCCTGCTTCTCCCTCTGCCTCTCTCTCTCTCTGCCTTTCATGAATAAATAAAAAAAAAAATCTTAAAAAAGAATGGAAATAGAGACATAACAACAGATAAAGATATTTAAAAGATTATAAAGGGCTCTTCTTATGAGATATAGAACAGATATACTTTTTCCTATTTTTTCCACTAAGTACTACTCAAAGCCCTGGGTATTATATATTAAACAAACATAAGATGACTGGAAAAGGTGGAGAGAAGTGAAGCTGTCTAGGGCCCCCCAACATCCAAGAAATGACATGATGGTGAGTTTGTTAGGTTTTCTTTTTGCTTCATATATCCCAGACTTGGAGCTGAAGTAGCTAGCAACTTGGAACTGCCAATGGGCACAGATAAAACAATAAAAAAAGCCCAACAAAAGCTAGCACTCTCTAGCCAAAGGATGAGATAAGGGGACCTATCAAGATAGAAAACTGTTAGAAACTAATCTCTCTTACCACCACAGAAAAATCTATGGCCCACAACAACCCACTCTAGCAGAGGCTAAGTGGAGAGCATCAGTTTCTGACATTGAGCAAAAGCTCAGTACAGAACTTTTAACCCTGCTGGTTGGTAATGAAACCCATCACCTGTAGTTTTAGAGGAGATCATATGGGGAACCATAATTCCAACCACCACCCAGCAGTAATGAGGAGCCACACATTTCCCTCTTCTTGGGTCACTGCAAGTACAGTGAGGAAGGAAAGAAGAAAGATATCAAGGCTGAAAAATTACATAAAGAATAATAGCTGAAAACTTCCTAAATTTGGCAATAGACATGTCTAATCCTATAGATTCCAGAAGCTGAATGAACACGTAATCTACAAGACACATCATAGTCAAACTTCTGAACACTTAGAAGTCAAACTTCTAAACATCAAGTAAAAAATCATGAAAGCAACAAGACAAATGATGCAGTACAAATAGTGCAACACCAATTGGATGACAGTGGATTTCTCATCAGAAACCATGGAAGCCGGAAGAAAATCTCATCTGTTTCAAGCGCTGAAATAAAACAACTGGCAATCCAGAATCCTATACCTAACAAAAATATCCTAGAGGAAATATTTAAGGCAATTACAAATGAGAGAGGATAAAGTGAGGTAAAGGGAGCAAGGTTTTTATAGTTACCTCAATATAGTAGTAATGATGACACAAGAAGACTGTGACAAGTAAAGCAACCATTAAAAAATATACAAAAAGATACACTAAAAAACATTATTAACACATCATAAGGATGTATTAAATAATCGAATAAATCCATAAAAATGCAGGGGAAGAGTGGACGGGGGAGACAGAAGCCCTAACATATCAATGATTCCATTAAATATAAATCGGAGGGGGAGACAAACCAGGAGAGACTATGGACTCTGAGAAACAAACAGGGTTCTAGAGGGGAGTGGGGTGGGGGGGTGGGTTAGCCTGGTGATGGATATTAAAGAGGTCATGTGTGGAATGGAGCACTGGGTGTTATATGCAAACAATGAATCATGGAACACTACATCAAAAATTAATAATGTAATGTATGGTGATTAACATAACATAATAAAATAAAAAATATATAAACAGTCTAAATACACCACTTCAAATGTACAAATTGGCAGAGTGGATTAAAAACATGACCTAACTATATGCTATTTCAATATACTTATTTCAAACATAACAGTATAGTTAGATTAGGAGAAAAACAATGGGAAAATACTCCATAAAATTATCAATGGAGAGTGACATCAGCAAGATGTCAGAATAGGTAGCACATATGTAACAACAGGATATGTTCCAAAAAACCTTCATGAAAACCCCAGAAATTATTTAGGAAATCATAGTATCCCAGGCAAGCTGAAAGTCCAGAATAGCCACAGCCATCTCATTTCATTTTGATTGTGTCATCTCCTTCCCCAAATTGTCACAGCTCATATTCAGGTGGAAAGCCCAACTTGCATCTTCTTTCATGAGAGGGAAACAGAAAAGCAGAATGTACATTCAGTGTTCCTCCTTTTCAGGGGGATCCCCAAGAGACTGACTCAGGTAAGACAGAATCTAAAGTACTGATGGAAGAAACATGGAGACCTGAGGGCAGAGAAAAAAGACCTCAGTGGTTTGTTGAAGCACCAAAAATTTGCAGTGCTGCTGGCAGACAGTAGAGGGAGCAGAAGACGACAAGCCACTGATAAACCAGAAACCTCTCTAATTAGGAAATTATACACACAAGCCCAAAAGAGACACATCCTCATTAAAGATTTGAGAAGCCCCCATGATCTCTACCTGGACTGATTGGTGAAGGTCTTCCCCTATACAAAGCCAGTTCATAAGAGAAGGCTGTAATGCTAAATTCAAAACGAGATATAACAAGAAACACAAAGAAATAGTGAAATATGGCCCAATTGAGGAATAAAAAACACCTCCAAAAACTGACCCTAAAGAAATGGATATTTGTAAATTACCTGACAGTTCAGAACAATTGTCTTAAAGAAGCTCAATGCACTAGAGTACACAGACAACTAAATAAAATCAGGAAAATGATGAATGAATGAAATGAGAATATCAATAAAGAACAACTACAAAAAAGAACCAAAAAGATATTTTGGAGAAAAATACTGAATTGAAAAATTTTATTAGAAGGAGGGATCAACAGAAGACAATCAGTAGAAAGAATCAGCAAACTTGAAGATAGGTAATATGAAAATTATCAAGCCAGAAGAACAAAAAGAATGCCTAAAGGATTTATAGAATATCATTAAGTAGACCAATATAAGCATTATGGAAGTCCCAGAAGGAGAAGAGAGAGAAAATAGGGCTGAAAACTTCCAAATTTGAATAAGTAAATGAACATATACATTCAAGAACCTCCAAATATTCCAACGAAGGTGAATCCAAAGAGGCCCATATTGAGATATATCATAATCAAATGGCCAAACACAAAGAAATAATCTTGAAAGCAGCAACAGAAAAGCTACTCATCGTGTATATGGAAACTCCCATAAGATTATCAGTGGATTCCTCAGCAGAAACATTTTGGGATAGAAGAGTGTGCGTTGATATATTCAAAGTGCAAGAAGAAGAAGAAGAAGAAGAAGAAAAAGAAGCAGCCTTGAATACTAGATCTGGAAAACTACTTCAAGAATGAAGGAGAAATAAAGACCTTCCAAGATAAAAATGAGAATGTTTATCACCAATACACCTGCCTTACTAGAACTGCTAAAGGGAGTCCTTCAAGTCAAAATGAATGAAAACTAGACAGCAAAATAAAGCATAAGAACATATATAGACAAAACCAAAATCCTGTAACACAGTATATAATGCTATATATAATGGTAGTATATAAATAAGTGTATATACTTTATATATACCACTTTATATAGTGGTAGTATATAAATAACTTTAAATTCAAGTTTAGAATTTAGAAGATAAAGCATTTTTTTAAAACTATATAAAACTGCATCAGTAAGAGAAAAGATTAAAACTGTATCATTTCAATAGATGCAGAAAAAGCATTTGACAAAGTACATCTATTAATGATAAAAACCCTCTGCAAATTAGGTCTAGAGGGAACAAACCTTAACATAATAAAGGCCTTATTTGAAAAACTCATTCCTGACATTATACTCAATGGTGAAAAACAGAGCTTTTCCCCTAAGATCAGGAACAAAACAAGGATGTCCACTCTGACCACTTTTATTCGGCTGGAATTCCTAGCCACAGACATTAGACAACATCAAGAAATAAAAGGCATCCAAATTGGTAAGGAAGTAAAGCTTACTATTAATAGATGCCATGATACTATAGAAAGAAAACCCAAAAGACTCCACCCAGAAACTATTAGAACTAATAAACGAATTCAGCAAAGTCAAGATACAGTATCAATGTACAGAAATCTGTTGCATTCCTATACACTAATGATGAAACAGCAGAAAGTGAAATTAAGAAAACAATCCCATATATAATTACATCAAAAACAACAAAATATCTAGGAATAAACTTAGCCAAAGAGGTGAAAGACCTATATTCTGAAAAGTTTAAAACACTGATGAAATAAATTCAAGATGACACAGAGAAATGGAAGGACATTCTCTGCTCATGGATTGGAAGAGCAAATATTGTTCAAACGCCTATACTACCCAAAGAAATTCGCAGATTTAATGCAATCCCTATCAAAATACCAACATCATTTTTCACAGAATTAGAACAAACAATCCTAAAATTTGTATGGAATGAAAAAGACTTTGAATATCCAAAGCAATCTTGAAAAAGAAAAACAAATAGAAGTATCACAATTCCAGATTTCAAGTCACATTACAAAGTGATAGTAATTAAAACAGTATGGTACTGGCATAAAAACAGACATATAGATCAATGGAATAGAACAACAACAAAAAAAGAAATAAACCCACAACTATTGGGTCAATTAATCTTCAACAAAGGAGGAATGAATATACAAAGGGAAAAGACAGTCTCTTCAACAAATGGTATTGGGAAAACTAGACATCCACATGCAAAAGAATGAAACTTGACCACTTTTTTCACCATTCACAAAAATAAACTCAAAATAGATTAAATACCTACATGTGAGACCTGAAACCATAAAAATCCTTGAAGAGAGCACAGGCAATAATCTCTCTGATATCAGCCATAGCAAATTTTTCTAGATATGTCTCCTGAGACAAGGGAAACAAAATAAAAAATAAATTATTGGGAATATAACAACATAAAAATCTTCTGCACAGTGAAGGAAACAATCAATAAAACAAAAAAGGCAACTTATAGAATGGGAGAAGATATTTGCAAGTGACATATCTGATAAAAGGTTAAGATCCAAAATATATAAAGAAATCATACAACTCAATACCCCCAAAACAATCCAATTGAAAAATGGGCTTCTTCAAAGAAGACATGCAGATGGCAAACATCACTCATCATCAGGGAAATACAAATCAAAACTATAAAGAGAAATCACCTCATACCTGTCAGATTGGCCAAAATCAACAACACAAGAAAGTGTTACCGAGGATGTGGAGAAAAAGGAACCCTCATGCATTATTGGTGGGAAGGCTAACTGGTGAAGCCACTCTGGAAAACAGTATGGAGGTTACTCAAAAATATTAATTATAGAACTACCCTATTATCCAGTAATTGTAGTACTGGGTATTTACCCCCCAAAAACAAAAACATTAACTGAAGGGATACATGCACCCATATGTTTTCTGCAGCATTATTTACAATAGCCAAACTATGGAAGCAACTCAAGTGTTCATTGATAGATGAATGAATAGAGAAGATGTAGTATATATATACAAGGCAATATTACTCAGCCATAAATGATAATGAAATCTTGCCATTTGCAACAGCATGGATGGAGTTAGAGAGTATAATGCTAAGTGAAATAAGAGAAGGACAAATACCATATGAGTTCATTCATATGTGGAATTTAAGAAAAAAAAACTAGCAAAGAAAAAAAAGAGAGAGACAAACCAAGAAACAGGCTCTTTTTAAAAAAAAAAAAAGATTTTATTTATTTTTATTTGACACAGAGACAGAGATGGTGAGAGAGAGAGCATAAGCAGGGGGAGTGGCAGACAGGCAGAAGCAGAGGGAGAAGCAGGCTTCCTGCTGAGCAAGGAGCCTGATGCGGGACTCGATCCCAGGACCCCAGGATCATGATCTGGGCCGAAGGCAGCCACTTAACCAACTGAGCCACCCAGGCGCCCCCCATGAAACAGACTTAACTACAGAGAACAAACTGATCATTACCAGAGGGATGGGGGGGATGAGTGATACAGGGCATGGGGATTAAAGAGTACATTATGATGAAAAATATAAAATAACTATATAAAACTATATAAACTATAAAAAACTATATAAACTAAACTATAAACTATATATGATGAAAAAATAAACTATATAAACTATATAAAATAAACTATATTAACATTTACAAAATATAAAAAGATATAATTTGTGACATTGGTAACAAAGTGAAGGGGGAGCTATAAAGGACTAGTTTTTTGATGCAAATGAAGTTAACTTGGTATCACTTTAAAATAGATGTGTATAACTATAAAATCTCTTATATAATACACATGGTAATCACAAAAGAAAATGCCTACAGAATATGCACAAAAGAAAATGAGAACAGAATCAAAACATGTCACTATAAAAAGTCAATGAAACACAAAGTAAGGCAGGAAGAGATAAAATGTGGGACAAAATAAATACAAAATAGAAAGAAAATAATTTTAAAATGGCAATAGTAAATCCTTCCTTGTCAGTAATTTCTTTAAATATAAATGGATTAATTCCCAAATCAAGTGATTGCATGTATTAAAAACAAAAAGGATCCAACTATATGCTGTCTACAGAAATTCACTTCAGGTATAAGGACAAAAATAGGCTGAAAGTGAAAGAATGAACAAATATATTCTGTGAAAATGCTATCCAAAAGAGAGCAGGAATGACCACACTTATGTAGGAAAAAATATACTTTAATCAAAAATTGTCATAAGAGACAAAGTACATTATATAATGATAAAATGACCAATTCACCAGAAAGAAATAAAAATCATAAATATATATGTACCTAGCAGCAGAGCACCCAAATATATAAAGCAAACATTGACAGAAGTAAAGGGAGAAAAAGGTAATAACACAAAAATAGGAGATTCTAACACCCCACTTTTTTTTAATTCAATTAGCCAACATATAGTACATCTCCAGTTTTTGATGTAGTGTTCAATGATTCATCATCTGCATACAACACCCAGTGCTCAACACATCAAGTGCCCTCCCTAATACCCATCACCCAGTTACCCCATCTCCCCACCCACCTTCCTTTCCACAACCCTCAGTTTGTTTCCCAGAGTCAAGTCTCGTGGTTTGGCTCCCTCTCTGATTTCTCCCCCTTCAGTTTTCCTTCCCTTCTCCTATGGTCCTCCATGCTATTCCTTATGTTCCACATATGAGTGAAACCATATGATAATTGTCTTTCTCTGAGTGACTTATTTCATTTAGCATAATCCCCTCCAGTTCCATCCATGTCGATGCAAATGGTGGCTATTCATCCTTTCTGATAGCTGAGTAAAATTCCATTGTATATATGTACCACATCTTCTTTATCCAGTCATCTGTTGAAGGGCATCTTGGCTCCTTTCACACTTTGGGCTATTGTGGACGTTGTTTCTATGAACACTGGGGTGCAGGTGCCCCTTCTTTTCAATACATCTGTATCTTCGGAGTCAATACCCAACAGTGCAATTGCTGGGTCATAGGGTAGCTCTATTTTTAACTTATGAGGAACCTCCATACTGTTTTCCAGAGTGGCTGTACCAGCTTGCATTCCACCAACAATCAACACCCCACTTTCAATAATTAATAGATCTCCCACACAGAAGAACAATAAGGAAACAGGGACCCAAACAACACCATAGACCAATTGGACCTGGGAGACAAGTACAGAATGGTCCATTCAACAACAGCAGGATATACGTTATTCTCAATTACACATGAAACATTCTCCAATATAGATCACATGTTAGGTCACAAAATAAGTTTTAACAAATTATTAAGATTGAAATTATAACAACTTTTACAACCACAATGAAATGAAACTAGAAGTCAATAGCAAAAGGAAGACTGGAAAATCCACAAATATGTGGAAACTAAGCAACATTCTCATCCACAAATATGTGGAAACTAAGCAACACTAAGAACTTATAACAGAATCCAGAAAATTTGCAGGGTACAAAGTCGAAACACAATAATCAACAGATCAACAAAGAAATCACAAGGAGATTGGAAGATATCTTGAGACATGAAAATAAAAATACAATCTACCAAAACATGGGATTCAGCAAAAGCACTGCTAAGAAGTTTATAAATAAACATCTAAGAAATTTATAGTAGAAAATGTTGATGTTAAAAAAAGATTTGAAATCAACAATCTAACTGTACACTTTAAGAGATCAGAAAAAGAAAAATACAAACTTGAAATTGGTAGAAAGAAGAAAATAATAAAGGTTACAGCAGAACTAAAATTGAAATCATGAATAGGAAAACAGAAAAAATATTGAAAACTAAGTTATTTTTTAAAAGATCAACTAAATTGACAAAGTTGTAGATAGACTAATAAAAAAGGTAAAAGACTCAACAAATACCAGAAATGAAAGAGGAGACATTGCAATTGATGCTGATGAAATTGAAAGGTTCATAAGAGACTACTCTGAACAATTATATGCCAACAAACTGGGTAACCTAGAAAAAATGGGTAAATTTCTGGAAATATACAACTTATGAAGACTGAATCATGAAGAAATTAAAAGATCTGAACAGGTATTAACCAGGAAGGAGACTAAATAAGTAGTAATAATTTTTAAAGCAACAATAAAGAAATGTTTAGGACTAGATGTCTTCTCTAAACAATTGTACCTAACATTTAAAGAAGAATTAACAGCAGTCCTTCTCAAACTCTTTGGAAAACCTGAAGACGAGGGAACACTTCCAAACTCATTTATGAGGCCAGCATTATCCTGATATGAAAATCAAACAGATACTAACAGAAAAGAAAACTACAGATCAATATCCCAAAGGAATATCAATGCAAAACTAACTCCTCAACAAAATACTAGGAAATTGAATACAACTGCACATTTAAGGATTATACATCATGAACAAGTGGAACTTATTCCCAGGATGCAAGGATAGTTCAACATATAAAAATCAATCATTGTGATAAACCACATTAACAGAATGAAGGACAAAAAGCACACAATCATTTCAGATAATGCTAATAATGTATTTGATAAAATCCAACACCCTTTTATGATAAAAACATTCAACCAACTAGTAATAAAAGGAAATTGCCCCACCATAATAAAGGTCATATGTGAAAAAGTACATAGCTAACATCATACTCAATGATGGAAAATCTGAAACTTGTCCCTCCAAGATCAAGAACAGGGGAAGGATGCCCACTCACAACTTCTATTCAACAGAATACTGGAAAAATCTATCCAGAGCAAAACACAAGAAAAATAAAGAGCACCCAAGAAAAGAAGATTTAAAATTATCTCTATTTGTAGAAGACATGATCTTGTATGCAGAATTCATACATTCACACACACATACACAAACTGTTAGAATCCAGGAAATTTGCAGGGTACAGTCAAAACACAAAATCAGTTACATTTCTGTATACTGACCATAAACAATATGACAGGAAATTAAGGAAACAATTCCATTTACAACAGAATGAAAAAGAATTTAAGATTTAGGAATTAAACTTAACCAAATTAACAAAACTCTTAATAATGAAAACCACAAAACATTGAAGAAAGAAATTAGAAACACAAATTAATGGATAGATACCTCATGTTCATAGACTGGAAGCCTTAATATTGTTAAACTGTTCATACTACCCACAGTGATCTACAGATTCAGATTAAATCATTATCAAAATCCCCATGGTGTATTTTGCAGAAATAGAAAAAAAAATCCTAAAATTAACATGGAATCTCAGAGAACTGTAATATCCACAACAGTCGTGAGAAAGACAAACAAATTAGAGTCTTCACACTTCCTGGTTTCAAGACATGATAATTAAAACATAATACAAAGTAATCAAAACAGAATTATATTGGCATAAAGACAGACATATAAACCATTGGAACAGAATTCATAAATATACTGTCATCTATATGGTCAGATCTTTGAGAAAGTTACCAAGGCTATCCAGTGGGGAAAGGATAGTGTCTCCATCAAGTGATGTTGGGAAAATAGGATTTGCTCATGTAAAAGAATGAAGCTAGATTTACCTTACACCATATACAAAAATCAACTGAAAATGGAAAATCCTAAATGTAAAACCTGAAACTATAATAAACTCCTGAAAGAAAACATAGGGGAAATTTTCATGACATTGCATTTGGCAATTATATCTTGGATGTGACACCAAAAACACAGGTAACAAAGCAAAAATAGACAAATGAGACTACCTCAAACTTAAAATCTTCTGTGAAGCAAGGAAACAATCAACAGAGGAGAAAGGCAACCTATAGAATGGGAAAAGTTATTTGCAAAGCATATATCTGATAAGGCTTTAATATTCAGAATATAAAGAACCCTATAGCTCAAGAGGAAAAAAAATCCAGTTAAAGATAGGCAAGAGACTTAAATAGGTATGTCTCCAAAGAAGACTTACAAATGGCTAACAAGCATATGAAAAGTTGCTCAAAATCACTACTTATTAGAGAAATGCAAATGAAAACCACAATATCACTTTATACCTGTTAAGATGGCACTATAAAATAACAACAAAAACAGAAAATAAAAAGTGTTAACAAAGATGAGGAGAAATTGGAAACTCTGTGCACTGGTGGCTGGAATGTAAAATGGTACAGTTGTTATCAAAACAGTATTGTGTATCCTCAATAATGAAAAGTAGAGTTACCTTGTGGTCCAGCAACCCCACTTCTAGCTAGATATTCAAAAGAATTGAAAACAGAATATCAAAGAGATATGTTCATTGCATCATTATTCACAGTAGCATGGAGGTGGAAGCAACCTAAATAACCATCAAAAGATAAATAGGTTTTAAAAAGTATTACATACAGGGATGCCTGGGTGGCTCAGTCAGTTAAGCGGCTGCCTTCAGCTCAGGTTATGATCCCAGGGTCCTGGGATCGAGCCCCGCATTGGGCTCCTTGCTCAGCAGGGAGCCTGCTTCTCCCTCTCTCCCCCTCTGCTTGTGCTGTCAAATAAATAAAATCTTTTTAAAAAAATTATTTAAAAAAGTATTACATACAATAGAATATTATTCAATTCAGCCTTTTAAAAAAGAAAGAAATTTTGTCATGTTACAACATGGATGAACCATAGGGAAATTATGCTCAGTTAAGCCAATCTCAAAAGGACAAATACTGCATGATTGCCAGCTGAACAGCATGAATTAAAAAACAAAACTAAAGGGAATGCTTTAGATGGAAGGAAAACAATCCCAGATAATTAAAATGCAGAAATAAAATAAGAACATTGGAAAATTACAGTAATAAATTTAAATAAATATTGACTTTTTAAAAGAAAAATAATATGTGTTGGTATAAGTATTAAAATGTTTAGTAATTTTTAATAATATTGCAATGTAGAATGAAAATATAATACACAAAAGGTGGGAGAGGAAAATGGAAATAAAATATTTAACATTTTTGTTTTGTCTGGAAAGATGTAAATTTACCAAGTTAATTTGGGCTCAACTATTTAAGGATCAATTTTGTAATATTTGTGATAACCACCAGAATAATAGTATAATATTATAATACTCAAAAACTAATAAAATGATAATTTTAAATGTGATTAATCCTTAAAAGGACAGAAAGAGAGAGACACAGTGGGTTAGGCAAATAGAAAATAATTGTGAGGTTGGTAGATTTAATCCATATATATCATTATTTACACTAAATGTAATTTGACTGAATTCTCCACTTATAAGACAAAGACTGCCAGTTTGAATAAAAAACAAAACTGAATTCTAAGCTGCTTACTAGAGACACATTAAATATATGCATAGCAAAAATGTTAAAGTAAATGTATGGAAAATTATACCACGTAAATAATTTAAAATGCTGGTATAGATAACTTCTATCAGTTTTCCATTGCTGCATAACTAATCACCACAAACTTAGCAATTTGAAACTACATCCTCTTATTAACTCAAAGTAATATAGGTCAGGCATTAGGCACTGCATGATTGGGATTTCTACTCAAGGCATCAAGAGAATGAAATCAAGAGTTCAGCCAGGCTCAGTTGTCATTGGAGACTCTGAAGGAAAAGGAATTTGCTTCCAAACGCATTATTTTTGTTGATGGGGCATCTTGGCTCTGTCAGTGAAGGGAGATTCTTGATTTCAACTCAGGTCAGGATCTCAGGGTCGTAAGATCGAGCTCCAGGCTGAGTGTGGAGCCTGATTAAGAGTCTCTCTCTCCCTCTGCCCTCCCCACTTGCGTGCAGCATGCACTTTTTCTCTCTCTCTAAAATGAAGTCAAGAGGTCAGCCAGGTTGGGTTGTCATTAGAGGCTCTGAAGGAAAACAAATTTGCTTCCAAACGCATTCTTTTTGTTGAAAGAAACTAGTTCCTTGTAGGATTAACATCCCCATTTACTTGCTGGCCATCAGTGGGGGCCATCTTAGCTCCCAGAGACTGCATGCATTCCTTGCCATGCGGCTTCCCCATTTTCAAGCCAGGGACAACGCATCTAGTACTTCTTATGTTCAAATCTCAGAATTATTTTTACATTTGACCTCTACACCCTATATTTATAGGGATCATGTGATCAATTCAAGTCCATTCAAAGAGTCTCCTTTCTTAAAGTCTATCATAGGAGTGATATATTCTCTATTACAGTCACAGTCCCAACGATTATACAGGATTATCCTGGGAGACAGGAATTCTGGGGAACATTTTAGAATTCTGCCTGCCACGGTTTACTTTAAAGCAAGAAGTATTACCAAAGGTGAAAAGTACTGTTTCAAAATAAAAGGATGAACCCACCAGGATTTTGAATTCAGAGCCTCAAGAAAAAATTAATAGAAAGGATAGACAATTTTGCGCTAAATGAAAGA
Source organism: Eumetopias jubatus (assembly GCF_037043125.1). Lineage (NCBI taxonomy): Eukaryota > Metazoa > Chordata > Mammalia > Carnivora > Otariidae > Eumetopias > Eumetopias jubatus. The sequence goes on from NW_028274807.1 coordinate 65,625,037, forward strand.
AATTATTACAGACCTCTCTCTGCAGCTTATTTAAAAATCATAAAAGAATGCATAATAATTAAGAAGTTTTGAACAGAATAAATCTAACTTAACTGATATATTTAGAACATTATACTCTACAACTCAAGAATGTACTTTTTTTTCAAATGCACATGGGATACAGACCAAGATTGATCATATTCAGGGCCATAATACAAGCACCAATAAATGTCAAAAAATTGTAATTATTATATAGAATGTTCTCTGACCACAGAGGAATTAAACTAGAAATCAATGACAAAAATATATAAAGGAAATAACCTTTCAAAATCAAGCAATTTACCTCCAACTAACGTAGTTGTTAATGAAGAAATCACAATAGAATTTTTTTTAATATCTCAAACAGGAAGATAGTGAAAATACAACATATCATTATTTATGGATACATCTAAATTTATGGTTAGAGGTAAACTTATACCCATAACTGTATGTTAATAAAAAGAAAGACTACAATTCAATGATCTAATTACCTTGAGTTAAAAATATCAAAATTACCCTCCCCAAAATAAGGAAGAAAATAATAATGTTAAGGAAAAAAATTAATGAAATAGAAATGTATAATAGCAAATATCAAAAAAGCTAGAGTTTGTTTATGGAAATAAGTTGGTGAAGTTTTGTTAAGATTATCAGGAAAAACAGAAGGAACAAACTTAACATCAAGAATGAAAAAGAGGGGCGCCTGCATGGCTTAGTCAGTTAAACGTCTGCCTTTGGCTCAGGTCATGATCCCAGGGTCCGAGGATCAAGTCCCACATCAGGCTCCCTGCTCTGTGAGGGGGGCTGCTTCTCCCTCTGCCCCTTCCAACCCCGCCCCTGTGCTCTCTCTCTCTCTCAAAAGTAAATAAATTTAAAAAAAAAAAAGAATGAAAAAGAGGTTCACTACTGTTTACCATCAATTAAAATATAGGATAGTTATGATCAACTCTATAGTAGTAAAATTTAAGAGATAATACTATAAAAATACAACTTAACATATCTGGCTCTAGAAGAAACAGAAAATATGAATATCCATATATCTATTAAAAGAATTGAGTTAAAATTAAAAACCTTTCACATAGACAACCCTGGGCCCAGATATCGTCATTGGGAATTTGTCTAAACATTTAAAAAAGAATACTGTCAGGGCGCTGAGCTGGCTCACTCAGTGCAGTATGCAACTCTTGATCTCAGGGTCATGAGTTCAAGCCCCACACTGGGCATAGAGCTTACTTAAAAATAAAAAAATAAAGAATACTACAAATCTTTCAGGAAAACCTTTTAGAGAATAGAAGGAATATTTTTTTCTTGAAAGAGGGAATATTTTATTATTTTATGAGGCCAGTATATTTTTTATACCAAAACCCAACAAGCACATCACAAGAAAGGAGATTTATAGCCAATCTCTTTTATGAATATAGATGCAAGACTACTAAGTAAAATGTTAGCCAATAAAATTTAGTGATATATGAAAAGGGTGATATCTCAGAAGCAAGTCAACTTTAGACCAGGAATGCAATCCTGGTTTAACTTAAAAAAAAAAAAAAAGAAAGAAAAATACCCTATCAATGTAATTTACCACATTAAGTCAGTCAGTTGGAAAAATCTCATGATCATATCATTAAATGAGAATATGATTAAATTCCTCATCTATTCATGATAAAATCACCTAGCAAGCTAGGAATATAGGGGAAATTCTATAGTCTGAAAGGGATTTCTATTTAAAAAAAAAAACTGAAGCAAATATTGTACTTATTGGTGAAATGTTAAAGTTTTACTTCTGTTGAAAATAAGACAAGCATGCCTTCCATCACACCTAGTACACAACAATAAACTTGTAGACCTATCCAGTTCAGTAGGGCAAAAAATGGAAAGAAAAAATATAAAGATTGAAAAGGAAGATATAAACTTAATACTCAGAGACAGTATGATTATGTATATGGAAAGTGAAAAATAATGTACAAATAAACTATTTTAATTAATTTGAATATGTAGCAAGTCACTGGAAACATCAATATGCAAAATTCAACTGTATTTTATATACTAGCAGAATTACAAAATAAAAAATACAAAGTTATTCAATTTAAAATAAGATAAAAAAATCACATAATCTAGAAGTAATCCTAACAAAAGATATGTAAGATCTCTATAATTAAAATTGTGAAACAAATTTATGGAGAGATATACCATAATCATTAATTTTACTCAGTATTGTAAGGACATCAATTTTTTCCCAATTTGATCTGAAGATTTAATGTAATCCTGATAAAAGAATATCAGCAGCAATATTTTTGGAAGGAATTAATGAGCTAATTGTAAAATTTGTTTAGAAATATAAAGAGCAATAAGAAAATAATATGGCAAAAAGAACGAAGTGAGAAATTAACTTAGTAGAGAAATTGAGGAAGATGGCCACAGAATAGGAGTACCCTAGGCTATGGCTTGTCCCACAAATAGAACTAGATAACTATCAAATCATCCTAAATACCCCAGAAATTGACCTGAAGACTGACAGAACAAACCACAACTAAAGTGAAAGAAGAGGCCACATCAAAGAAGGTGGGAAGTGCAAAGACATGGTTTAGGTGAGAAACAGTGCTGCCTGCGGTGGAGGGAAGAGAGTCATGGTCAAAGAGAAGAGCAAGAGATGGGAGCACACAGGGGAATACACAAGGAGAACAACTCTCTATAGCCATTGGCTTAGAAAGCAAGAAGAGCTGAATCAATTTCATGAGTTCTTACAACCAGTGGGGCTTAAAGCCAGGAGTTTTAAAAGTCAGTGGGCTTGGCTGGGATAGAGCCCAGAGGGCACTGTGCTCGTCCTGGAGAGAAGGCAGGAAAACAACTTGGGGGCATATGGCATTGAAACAACAATCTGCTGAAGGGCACCTGGGGCACATAGTGGGGAGATTATTTGCTATTCTCAGAACATGACCCTGTGTGGTAGACACCTCTCTGGGAACAAAGGAGCTGGCTGGCCACCATTTCCCTCCTCTACCCCTCAACATAAACACAGCCACCTGCAGGAAGCAGCACAGCACAGACACTATCTGCCGAACTTGTTTCTCAGTGGAACTGCGCTTATCAGTCATACTTACTTCAGTTCTAGTGTGGTGGACTCCTCCCCCCAGAAGACCAGCACAAACTCTTGCCCACACCATGTCTCCTGGCCAGAGAGTTTTGTGGGGCCTCAGTTCCAAAACAGGTGGTGATCTCATTTCACAAGCAGACTAAATTAAACCTAGTTAAAACTCACCACATTCAGACAAGGGCCCAAACACTGCTCACAACAGGCAAGGAGAGCCTCTGCAGATGACTGGCCTGAAGGATAGAGCAGCCAGAACACAACAGCACAGGGCATGTAACACACGCTGGAGGCACTGCCTGAAGCACCAGGCCCTGGGCATTACACAACCTCTTCTTCAAAAAGCCATTACTTTCATGGAGCAGAAGAGATAACTGGCATTTCTAACACACAGAGGAAAGCAGAGACTTTGACAAAATGAGAAGATGGAGGAATTTATCCCAAATGAAAGAACAAGGTAAGGCCATGTCCAGAGATCTAAGTGAAACAAATATAAGTAACATGCCTGATGGAGAATTTAAAGCAATGATTATAAGGATACTCACTGGGCTTGAGAAAAGAATGAAGGACATCAGTGAGACCTCTACCACAGAGATAAAAGAGTTGAAAAAGAATCAGAGATGAAGAGTGCAACAAATAAGATTAGAAACCTTGATGCAATGAACAGCAGGCTGGAAGAAGCAGAAGAACAAATTAGTGACCTAGAAGACAAATTATAGAAAGCAATGAGGCTGAACGAGAGAGAGAGAGAGAGAGAGAGAGAGAGAGAGAGAGAGAGAGAGAATTATGCAAAATGAGAATAGATAAAGGAACTCATTGACTCCATCAAATGTAATAACATTCGTATTATAGGAGTCCCAGAAGAAGAAAAGAGAAAAAAGAAAGCAGAAAATTTATTTGAAGAAATAATAGCTGAAAAGTTCCCTAATCTGGGGAAGGAACAGACATCCAGATCCAAGAGGCACAGAGAACTCCCATCATAATCAACAAAAGCAGGCCCACACCAAGACAAATTATAATTAAATTTGTAAAATATAGTGATAAAGAAATCTTAAAAGCAGCAAGACAAAAGACGTCATTAACTTATAAGGGAAAACCCATAAGGCTAACAGCAGATTTTTCAACAGACACTTGAAAAGCCAGAGGGAGTGGTATAATATATTCAAAGTGCTGAATGGGAAAAATCTGCAGCTAAGAATACTCTCTCCAGGTTGCCTCAGTGGCTCAGTTGTTTGAAAATCTGCCTTTTGATTTTGGCTTAGGTTATGATCAGGGTCATGAAATCAAGCCCTGTGTTGGGCTCCACTCAGCATGGAGTCTGCTTGTCCCTCTCACTCTGCTACTCCCCCAGCCCGCTCAAATAAATAAATAAATAAATAAATAAATAAAATCTTAAAAAAAAAAAAAGAGTACACTATCTGGTAAAGCTATCATTCAGAAGACAATGAGAGATAAAAAAATTTCCCAAACAAAAACTAAGGGAGTTCATGACCAATAAAACAGCCCTGCAAGAAATATTAAAGGGGACTCTGAGTGAAAAGGAGAGACCAAAAATGACAGTATAAAGGCAGGAAACATAAGAGCAGTAAATAAATATTTCTGTAAAAAAAATTCGTCTAGGAACTCACAAAAAATGATGTAAAATATAATAACATATACCTAAAATGTGGGGGGAGGGGGAAGGGAGAAAAGAATGGGTTCAAACTTAAAAGACCATCAACTTAATATAGACTGCTATATGTAGAAGAGTTTATATACAAACCTACTTATAACCATATTTCAGAAATCACTAATAAACATGCAAAGGTTAAAATAAGAAATCCAGATATATCAGAAAATCAGCAAAATATGAAAGATAGAAAGATAAGAAAGGATCAGAGAAAAATCTCCAGAAACAACTACAAAATAAGTAATAAAATGGCAATAAATACATATCTATCAATAATTACTTTGGATGTAAATGGAACAAATGCTGCAATTAAAAGATAAACGGTGTAAAAATGGATTTCAAAAAAACAAGACCCCATATATATGCTCCTACAAGAGACTCATTTTAGACCTAAAGACACTTGCAGATTGAATGTGGGAGGATGGAGAAACATTTATCATACAAATGGTTGTCAAAAGAAAGCCAGATTAAGGGCGCCTGGGTGGCTCAGTTGGTTAAGTGACTGCCTTCGGCTCAGGTCATGATCCTGGAGTCCCTGGATTGAGTCCCACATTAGGCCCCCTGCTTGGCAAGGAGTCTGCTTCTCCCTCTGACCCTCTCCCCTCTCATGTGCTCTCTCTCTCATTCTCTCTTTCTCAAATAAATAAATAAAATCTTAAAAAAAAAAAAAAGAAAGCCAGATTAACAATACAATATATCAGACAAACTGGACTTCAAAACAAAGTACTGTAACAAGGGACAAAAAAAGGAAGGACACTACGTAATAATAAAGGGGACAATTCAACAAAAATATAGAACAGTTGTAAATATTTATGCACCCAACATGGGAGCACCTAAGTACATAAAACAATAACAAACATAAAGGAACTAATCAATAATAATACAATAATAGGGGATTTTAACACCCCACTTATGTCAATGGACAGATAACCCAAATAGAAAATCAGTAAGAAAACAATGGCTTTAAATGACACCCTTGACCAGATAGACTTAATAGATATATTCAGAATATTCCTTCCTAAAATAGGAGAATACACATTCTTTTCAAGTGCACATGGAAAATTCTCCAGAATAAACTACATATTAGGCCACAAAACAGGTCTCAACTAATACAAGAAGATTGAAGTCATACCATGCATCTTTTCTGATCACAACTCTGTGAAACTAGAAGACATCACAGAAAAAATCTGGAACAACCACAAATACATGGAAATTAAATGACATGCTACTAAACAATGAATGGATCAACCAGGATATAAAAGAAGAAATTAAAAAATACATGGAAACAAATGAAAATGTAAACACAGTGGTCCAAAACTTTTGAGATAAAGCAAAACCAATCATAGGAGAGAAATTTATAGCAATATAGTCCTACCTTAAGAGGCAAGAAAAATCTCAAGTAAACAACTTAACCTTACACCTAAAGGAGCTAGAAAAAGAATAACAAATGAAGCCTAAGATGTCAGAAGGAAAGAAATAATAATGATTAGAACAGAAATAAATGATGCAGAAACTAAAAAATAATAGAACAGGTCAATGAATCCAGGAGCTGGTTCTTTGAAAAAGTTAATAAAATTGGTAAACCTCTAGCTAGAATCATTAAAAAGAGAAAGGACCCAAATAAATAAAATTGCAAATGAGAGAGAAAAAATAAAAACCAATACTACAGAAATACAAATAATTAGAATATTGTGAAAAACTATATGCCAACAAATTAGACAACCTAGAAGAAATGGATAAATTTCTAGATACATATAAACTACCAAAACTGAAATAGGAAGAAATATAAAACTGGAACAGACCAATAACCAGCAAAGAAATTGAATCAGTAATCATACCCCCCCCCAAACAAACATCCAGGACCAGATGGATTCACAGGGGAATTTTACCAGGCACTTAAAGAGTTAATACCTATTCTCAAACTATTGCAAAAAATAGAAGTGGAAGAAAAACTTCAAAATTCATTCTATGAGGCCAGCATTAACCTCATTCCAAAACCAGATAAAGACACCACACACACACACACACACACACACACACACACACACACACACACACAAAACCAACAAAGAACTACAGAACAATATCTCTGATGTCCATAGATACAGAAATCCTCAACAAAATACTAACAAACAGAATCCAACAGTGCATTTAAAAAATCGTTCACCACAATCAAGTGGGATTTATTCCTGAGATGCAAGAGTGTTTCAATATTTGCAAATCAATCAACATGATATATCACATTAATAAAAGAAAGGATAAGAACCATATGATCATTTCAATAGATGCAGAAACAGTGTTTGACAAAGTACAACATCCATTCATGATAAAAACCCTCAACACAGTAGGGACAACAACATACCTCAACATCATAAAGGCCATATACGAAAAACCCACAGCTAGTGTAATCCTCAATTGGAAAAACTGAGAGCTTTCCCCTAAGATCAGGAACAAGACAAGGATGTCCACTTTGACCACTTTTATTCAACATAATATTAGAAGTCGTAGCCACAACAATCAGACAAGAAAAAAAAAAAGGCATCCAAATAGGCAAGAAGAAGTAAAACTTTTACTATTTGCAGATGGTGTGATACTATATCTAGAAAACCCAAAAGACTCCACCAGAAAACTGCTAGGACTGATACACAAATTCAGTAAAGTCCCAGGATACAGATCAAACTATAGAGATCTATTGCATTTCTATACACCATTAATGAAGCAGCAGAAAGAGAAAGTAAGGAATCAATCCCATTTTCAATTGCACCAAAAATAATAAAATACCTAGGAACAAACATAACCAAAGCAGTGAAAGTCCTGTATTCTTAAAACTATAAAATACTGATTAAAAAAATTGAAGATTACACAAACAAATGGAAAGATGTTCCATGCTCATGGATTGGAAGAACAAATTTGGTCATGTGTCTATACTACCCAAAGCAATTTACACATTTAAAGCCACTCTATCAAAATACCACCAGCATTTTTTACAAAGCTAGAAAAAACAATCCGAAAATTTGTATGAAACCACAAAAGACCCCAAATAGCCAAAGCAACTTTGAGAATGAAAAACAAAGGTGGAGGCATCACATTTCCAGACTTTTAGTTACATTACAAAGCTTTAGTAATCAAAATTATATGGTACTGACACAGAAATAGACACATAGATCAATGAAACAATAGAAAATCTATAAATAAACCCAGTTATATGGTCAAGTAATCTTTGAAAAAGGAGGAAAGAATATACCATAGGAAAAAGACAGTCTCTTCAACAAATGGCATTGGGAAAACTGAATAGCTACGTTGAAAAGAATGAAAGTGGACCACTTTCTTATACCATTCACAAAACTAAACTCAAAATGGATTAAAGACCTAAATATGAGACCCAAAACCATAAAAATGCTAGAAGAGAACACAAGCAATAACTTCTTTGACATTCACCATAGCAACTTCTTTCTAGATATTTCTCCTGAGGCAATAAACTACTGGGACTACATCAAAATAAAAAGCTTCTGCACAGTGAAGGAAACAGTCAACAAAACTAAAAAGAAAGTTATGGAATAAAAGATATTTGCAAATGATGTATCTGATAAAGGGCTAGTATCCAAAATAGATTAAGAATGTATACAACCCAACACCCAAAAAATCCCAAATAATCCAATTAAAAAATGGGCAGAAGACACGAATAGTCATTTTTCCAAAGAAGACATACAGATGGCCAACAGACATATGAAAACATGCTCAATATCACTCATCGTCAGGGAAATGTAAATCAAAACTACAATGAGATATTACCTCACACCTGTCAGAATGGCTAAAATCAACAACACAAGAAACAATGGATCTTGGTGAGGATGTGGAGAAAGGGGAACATTGTTGCATTGTTGATAGGAATGCAAACTGGTGCAGCCACTGTAAAAAACAGCATGGAGGTTTCTCAAAAAGTTAAAAATAGAACTACTTCACAATCTAGCAATTACAGATCAAGATATTTATCCAAATAGAAAAATACTAATCCAAAGTGAATTAATTGATGTTTGTAGCAGTAATTAATTGATGTTTATTATCTACAATAGCCAAATGATGGAAACAGCCCAAATGTCCATCAACTGATGAATGTATATGGAAGATGTGGTGTATATATATATACACACAATGGAATATTTCTCAGTCATAGAAAAAATGAAATCTTGCCATTTGCAATGACATGGGTGGAACTAGAGAGTATTAGGCTAAGTGAAGTAAGTCAGAGAAAGGCAAATACCATATGATTTCACTTATATGTGCAATATAAGAAACAAAAACAAGCAAAGGGAAAAGAGAGAGAGGGGCAAACAAAGAAATAGACTCTTAGGGGTATCCGGGTGACTCAGTCAGTTAAGCATCTGCCTTTAGCTCAGGTCATGATCCCAGAGTCCCGGATCAAGCCCCGCATCAGGCTCCCTGCTCAGCAGGAAGTCTGCTTTTCCCTCTGACCCTCCCCCACCATGCTCTCTCTCACTCTCTGTCAAATAAATAAAATATTTTTAAAAAATTAAAGAAATAGACTCTTAACTATGGAGAACAAACTGATGGTAACCAGAAGGGAGGTGGTTTAAATAGGTAATGGAAATTAAGGAGTGCACTTGTGATTAGCACCTGGTGATGTATGAAAGTGTTGATTCACTATATTGTACACCTGAAACTAATATTATACTGTATGTTGACTAATTGGAATTTTAAAACTAAAAAAAATTATAAGACATTCAGAGTTATTATAAAACTATAATGATTAAGATGTGTGTTGATGGCAGAACTATAGACTGCCAGACAAAACTGAATAAAAGAGAGAGTCCAGAAACATCTGTCATATATAGAGAGAATTGATTCTTTATGAACATGACTCTGCAAAGCAGTGAGGAAGAAATCTTTTAAATGAATTATTCTGGTTAATTGGATATTCATATGGAATCTTTTTTTACCAAACCTCATACTAAAAATTTATTTCAGGTAAATTATAGATTCAAATGTTTCAAGAAAACAATAAAGCTTCAGGAGGAAAATAGAGGAGAATATTTTCTTTATGTTTGGAAAATTTCATAAAGAAAATATAATTAGCACTAATCAGAGAGGGAAAAAATTACAAATCAGATTACATTAAAATTAAGAACTTTTCTTCCTCAAAAGACACCATTAAGACACTGAAAGTACAAGTCACAGGAAAATATTTTTACATCATCTGTAAACAATGAAGTGCTTATATCACATATATATAAATAATTTTGACAAATATATGAAAAAGAGACAGTCAACTCAATAGGAAAAAAAAAAACTGGCTAACAGACCTAACAAAAGAAGTAACCAAATAGTCATAAGCATGTGAAAAGGTGTTCATTACTCAACAGAGTAAATTCAAACCACAATGAGATAACATTGCACATACCCATCAGAAAGGATAAAATTTTTAAAAGACTGTCCATATCTTTTTCTGATGTGCAACAGCTAGAACTCTTTTGTGGAATAGTTAGCCTCTTTGGAAAATTCTTTGGCAGCATTTACTAACTCTTGGAAGCACTAATTTCACTCCCACATATATATTTAATAAAGTACATAATTGCCCCAAAATAGTGGTATCAAGGATTTTCAGAGGCACATAATTTGTAATAGTACTAAAATAGAAACAACTTAAATGTTTAACAACACTAGAATGGATAAATATGCTGTGGTGTATTCATACAGTGTATTCATTCATACAATTCTATACAGCAACAATTTTTTAATCTATTGCTTCACACAGTGCACAAATCAATTTGACATTATGACATGTATTATAGTAATCCATATTATTGACTAAAAGAAACTAAACTCAAAATAATTGGTTCCACTTACAGATTTCAAAAACTAGTAAAACTGATATAGCGTGTTAAAAGACAATAGTGGCTACTATTGGGGAAGATAAAGGAATAGCGATTGGAAAGGAGAAGGAAAGTGTTTTGGTTGATATTCTATTTTTTAATCTGAGTGATTATACAGATATATTCTTTTTGACTATTCATTGTGGTATAATTTCATGATTCGTGCTGTGTGTTATAGTTAAGTAAAAAAAGTTACTTCAAAATATCAGGAAGTTACATTACTGAAAATGTCAGAGTAGGACTGGTTTCTCCACTAAATGATTATTAAGCTGGCAAAAACAGAATAATTTTTTTCAGAACTCTAGAATCTAACAGAAAATTTATAACAACCAAGGGAATGCTTAATGAAAAAAGAAGTTGCTATAAAATAAATAAGTCATGGGGATGTAATGTATAGCATGGTGAGTATAACTTATAATACTGTATTGTATATTTGAAAGTTTCTAAAAGAGTAGATCTTCAAAGTTCTCACCACAAGAAAAAAATATTTGTAACCATGTATGGTGATGGATGTTAACTAGACATCTGGTGATTATTTTACAAAATGTACAAATACCTAATTATGTGGTATACCTGAAACATACAATGTTAAATGTCTACTATATCTCATTTCTTTAAAAAGTGCTGAATTTTGGTAAGAGAGCATATGTGGTATTTTACCTTAACCCATTTACAGTCTACCACTCCCCACCTCAGTGGTGGCCATGAAGATAGCAGCCTGCATTCCTCTTACATAGTTTTTTGGTGCCAGAAAGAGTAATAAATACAGACCTTATTCTCAAAGAATTGTATTTTTACTTGCCCTTTGTTTTTACCTGTTGGTGCCTCCCTGAAAAATTAGCTCAAGGGCTTACCTTTGTTTTCCCTGCCTCAGAGCTTTCCCAGGGCTAAAGTGGCTTCCTGGAAGGCATTTGTCTGAGTAATTAAAGGCAGATGTACAAGTTGCAGCTCACCTGGGGTAGGGGATAAGAGCAGGGGCAAACAATGGATAGTTTGTACTCTTGGAAAGAATAGGCTGTATGAAAAAATACATTAGGGAACAAAGGCTTTGTAAAGCTCCCACATACACTGCAAAATCTAGATGTCCACATGCATGCCTACAGCTGGACACATGCTAAGAAAATACCTGAGAAGATTCTAGGATTTCCCCTCTAGATGAACTTTAGGCACCATGCAAACAGGAAGTGAAGGCTAATGCAGAGTTGGAAATAACCTGGCTTGCATTGCAGCAGTTTCCTAACACAGAATCAACTTGCTAAGACAAGGAGATGGTTTATTATTGTTGCTATTGTTATTGTTGCTATTATTGTTTGGCTATAGTCATTTAATGAAATTGCTGTCAAATCACTAGCTGACCGGTAAGCTAATGGAGCAGAGATTTCAGAAGCAACACATAATGAAGAATACAATCTTTTAAAAAACTTTACATAGTGACTTTTCTAAACAACAAAAACTTATAATAAGCATCAGCAGAAGAACTTGGGAAGGGGTAGAATCCAATTTTCAGTTTCCTCATTAATAATCAAAAGTCCAGTTTTCAACAACAAAATACAAGGCATATAAAGAAATAAGAAATCATGGCCCATTCAGAGGGGAAAAAAAGAATTTAATTGAAATGTACCTGAGGAAGCCAAGACATTTTACTTATGAAGACTTTAAATCAACTGTCTTAAATAACCCTAAAGAGCTAAGAGAAACCATGAACAAAAATTTAATAAATTTATTATAAAATTATAAATTATAAAATTTAAATTTTAAATAAACTTATCCTAAAATTGATGAAATTGCAAGTGACCGCAAATAGTCAAAATAATCTTGAAAAAGAAAGTTGAAGGACTCACACTTCCCAATTGTAAAATTCCCTCCACAGCTACGGTGATCAAGACTGTGTGGTAATGTCATAAGATTAGAGATATAATTTAATGAAAAAATCATACATCTATGACTGATTTTTTATAAGTCTGCCAAGACCATTTAATGGGAGAAAGGATAATCTCATCAACAAATGTTGCTAGGAGAACTGGATATCCACATACAAAAGAATAAAGCTAGACCCTCTCCCAAATCTGTAAAGTTAGCACACTCAACACCCAAAAAACCAAATGATCCAGTTAAGAAATAGAAGACATGAATAGACATTTTTCCAAAGAAGACATCCAGATGGCTAACAGACACATGAAAAGATGCTCAACATCACTCCTCATTAGGAAAATACAAATCAAAACCACAATGAGGTACCACCTCACACCTTTCAGATGGCTAAAATTAACACAGGAAACATCAGATGTTGGTGAGGATGCAACAATAGGGAACTGCTCTTACACTGTTGGGGGGAATGAAAACTGGTGCAGCCACTGTGGAAAACAGTATGGAGGTTCCTCAAAAAGTTAAAAATAAAACTACCCTAAGACTCAGCAATTGCAATATTTACCCAAAGGATACCAAAATACTGATTCATAGGGATACATGCACCCTGAAGTTTATACCAGAATTATCAACAATAGCCAAATTATGAAAAGAGCCCAAATGTCCATTGACTGATGAATGGATAAAGATGATGTGGTTATATATATATATATATCATGGACTATTACTCGGCTATAAAAAAGAATGAAATCTTGCCATTTGCATCGATGTTGATGGAGCAAGAGTGTATTATGCTAAGTGAAATAAGTCAGAAAAAGACAAATACCATATGATTTCACTCATATGTGGAATTTAAGAAACAAAACAGATGAACATAGGGGGAGGGGAAAAAATGAGAGGAAGGCAAACCATAAGAGAGACTGTTAATATAGAGAACAAACTGAGAGTTGCTGGAGGGAAGGTTGCAGGGGGGAATGGGCTTGATGGGTGATAAGTATTAAGGAGGGCACTGGGTTTTATATGTAAGCGATCACTAAAATCTTCTGAAACTAATACTACACTCTGTGTTAACTAACTAGAATTTAAGTAAAAACTTGAAAGAAGAAAATAAAGTTAGACTCCTACATCATGCCATATACAAAAATTAACTGAAATATGATGAAAGATTTGAATTAATGGCTAAAGCTATAAAGTTCAAAGAGAAAACAAAGGGGTAATATCTCATGACCTTGATTATGGCAAAAGTTTCTTAGATATTATACCAAAAGCATAAATAACAAAAGAAAAAATAGATAAAATTGTCTTCATCATCAGGTGAAAAGACAACACTGAGTTGGAGAAAATTTTCAAATCATATCTGAGAGGGTTTAGTATTCATAATATATAAATAATTCTTAGAGCTCAACAACAGAAAGACAAACACTTCTTTTAAGTGAGCAAAGAACTTGTGTAGACTTTTTCAAAAAAGTCTACAAAATGGGTAACAAGCACATGAAAATATGCTTAACATCATTAGTCATTGATGAAGTGAAAATTAAAGCCACAATTATGTGTACCACTTCATATCCACTAGGATGGCTAAAATTTTTTTAAAGAGGAAAATAACAAGTGTTGACCAGGATATGGATTAATTAGAACTACATACATTGCTAGTGGGAATGTAAAATGGTGAGGCTGATAAGGAAAATTGTTTGGCAATTTCTCAAAAAGCTAAACAATTATTATATAACCAAGCACTTCTACTTTGAGGTATATACAAAACTTGTACATGAATGCTCATAGAAGCATTATTCACAATAGCCAAAAGCTAGAAACAAAGGCTTTTTTTGTTTTTATTGAGATGATCATATGGTTTTTCTTCCTTAATCTGTCAGTATGATGAATAACAATATGGTGATTGATTTTTTTAATGTTTAACTACTCTTGCATTCCTAGGATGAACTGCAACTTAGTCATGATTTATTATCCTTTCTATGTTTTTTATTTGATTTGCTAATATTTTATTGACAATTTTTATACCTGTGCTTGAGGAATAAAGTTTTGTAATTCTCTTTTTTGGTTTTGGTGTCAGGTTAAAGCTGAACTAATAAAATGTGGGAATTATTCTATCCTTTTTATTTCTAGATTAGTTATTATAGAATTACAATTATGTTATTGCCAAATAATGATACAACTCTAGATAGCTTTAAGGATTTGCTTTTCATATTTTGAAGCTTAACTTTAACTTCACTATGATATTGACTTCAAAATTATTTTAATGTAATCAAAATTAAGTCTAGTATTTTTTATTAAGAGTAAACAATTTTATATAAAAATATATTGCTCATGCAAGCCAGTTTTCATTGTTCTCTATTCAACATGAAATCTTTTTACAGTAAAATCTATTGTTCTTTTTTAAATTTAAGATTTTAGTGCATTGTTTAAAAAATAAACCACTACTGTGAGCTTGGAAATGGTTTAACATATATGAGTTCTCATTAGAATGGGGTTTTGAATCAAATTTTAGCAATAACTCAAGTTTTTATACATTTAGAATTATTATGATTTTTTAAATTTACTGTAATTAATGCTAATGTATTTTTTATCTAGTCATGCAGACGGATCAATAAAATTTTGGGATGCTTCTGCAAGTAAGTTTTTTTAAAAATTTTTTATTGTTATGTTAATCACCATACATTACATCATTAGTTTTGGATGTAGTGTTCCATGATTCATTGTTTGTGCATAACACCCAGTGCTCCATGCAGAATATGCCCTCTTTAATACCCATCACCAGGCTAACCCATCCCCCCAACCCCCTTCCCTCTAGAACCCTCAGTTTGTTTTTCAGAGTCCATCGTCTCTCATGGTTGGTCTCCCCCTCCGATTTCCCCCCCTTCATTCTTCCCCTCCTGCTATCTTCTTCTTTTTTTTTTTCTTAACATATATTCTGCAAGTAAGTTTTAAGTCTCTTGTTCTGTAACAGAAAATACTTGGTTAATATTTACTTAGAGCCATTCACCACTTTTTAGTTTGGACAATTAATATTTCAGATACATTTTTAGCATGCATATATGGCTATGTTATAAAAATCCGTTTCCTATGTTAAGTAAGTTTAAAGTACTATCTCTACTATACTTTGCCTTTATAATATAAACTGGACTGAATTCACTATCCATAACCCATTATATTTACAAAAGGTAAGGTATGTTGAAAAATGTACCAAACTTTGTCAGATTAACTCAGTTGAAGGAATTTCCTTTACCTCTAGCTCTTGTCCTGGAGAAGTTTTTTTTAATCTCACTAGTCCACTTTTCTACTTGTCTACCAAGCCTTGTATGAATGAAAAGAAATGATTTGATAATTGTAAAATTCTTTTAAGATGTTTGAAAATTATATAATTTAAGGAATAAGGTAGTCCTCTCAGTGTTTAAGGGCATGCAAAGATATTTCAGACTCAATTATATCCATATATACCCTTCATAAAACTTATATTTACTAAATCAGATAAAGAAATGCACATATATGAATAGAAGGCAAACAGTATGATAAGAAATCTAACTGTAATATAACTCAAATTCTGTTTGTTACCAGAAATTTGAGATTTGTTTGAACCAGGTAGATCCAGAAAGGGTATTTTGATGGGTTAATATTTAATGTGAGTTTTAGAAGATAGTTAAGATTTTAGTAGTCAGGAATAGGAGGACAATAATAAGTGAGCAATGACTCAGTTTCTGAGGATGGGTAACCAGTAAGATATGGGTAACTCTTTTGGAAATGAGGAATACAAGAGAGTGCTGGAGGTTTGAATTTTGCAATCACACCACGAAATCCAAGTGTCTAGCAGGTAGGAAAAACAGTCAAAAATGGACAGTCATATAGAAGCAGCATGAAAGTAATAGTTGAAGTTGTAGAGGTAAATAGCTTCTGAGGAAGACCATGATAAATACAAAAGCAAAAGGAAGAAGGTTGAATATTGGTGATATTCTTAGCCTGTAAGCTAGACTCTTTCAGCAGTGGAGCGAACCATCAGCAAGAGAAAATGATTAAAATATGTAAAACCATGAATTTTGAGGCACCTTTTTGAACTCACACATTAGAGAACAATGGCTCAGGGAGAAATTCCAAAGGACAAAAGATTTTCTTTGGATGAACTTTCTCTTGTAAATATGACTTTGTTCCAAGAACACAAGTTTATAGAGTGACATTATTGTTCCTTTCACACCACCTCAAAGTCACTTCTTAGCTTCTAAAATGTGAGAAGACACTTTAACATTCTAATGATTAGGGTTTGCAGCATGTTTAATATTTTTACTGTAACCAATGATAAGGATGCATTTCCAATTTAGTGGATGTCATTGAAGAAATATCACTTAGTCTGCCAATTTTGAGGAATACTGTCCAGTACAGAAGTAAGATTATACTGAATTTGAATAACTGAGTTTGTTATTTATGTGTATTTGTTTTCTTTGCTGAGTAATAAATTACCACAATTGAGCAGCTTAAAACAATATTTATATATTATCTCACAGTTTCTGTGTGTCAGTGATTTGAATACAGTTTAGCTGTGTTCTTTGCTTAGGGTTGCCTGAGACTGCAGTCAAGGTTTTGGCTAAGCTGCAGTTTCATTTGAGATTTAGTGTCCTCATTCAATCGCAGGTAGCTGGCAGAATTCATTTTCTTGTAGCTTTATAACTCATGGAAACTTGTTTCTTCAAGCCTGGCAAGGGAGTGTCATTCTAACCTCAGGGAGGGCACCAGTCCCTCTTTTAATTATGATTATGTCAGCCCAATTAAGGATAACCTCTGTTGACTAACTCCAAGTCAACTAAATTAGGGGCCTTAATTATGTCTGCAATATCCGTTTACCATTGTTATTGTCACATAAAATAATCATGGGAGTGATACCCCATCTGACCTAGAAGGCAGGCTATAGCACCTAGTATAATTAATGCCTTACCCATTTTTGAAATGTTTGGTTTGACATAATTTTAGACTTAGAGAATAATTGCAAAAAAATACCATGAAGTGTTCTATAGCTTTTAGCCAGGTTCCCCAAATGTCAGTGTATACTACATTTGTTCTTCCACCTTCCTCCCTCTCCCTCTTCTCCATGTTCACATATATGTATAGCTTTTGTAACCATTTCTGAGTTGCATTGATGCTCTTCTTACATTACATGGCCCTAAAAATACTTCATTGTATATTTCCTACAAACAAGACATTCTTTTACATAGTCAAATTATAGTTTTCAAAATCAGATTAATACTGATGCAATACTATTATCTAACCTCCACATCTTAGTTTTCACCAATTGTCCCAATAATATCTTTTATAATAAAAGAAATTTGAGAATTATTTATTGCATTTATCATCTTTTGAGTTGTCCTCAATTTGGAATTGTTTATGAGTCTTTATTTCATGAAATTGATATTTTTGAGGACTTGGGCCAATTATTTTTGTAGAATCTTCAATTTGGGTTTGACTGATATTTCTCATGATTAGCTTCAGATTATGCATTTTTGATAGCAATTCCCAGATTTTTAGAAATTCTCTTAAGGATCTTTTATAGAATCAGAACTTTTTTATAGGAGAGTTATCATCAGGGTCTATAATGGAAAAAATATTCCCCCAAATAAATATTCCTGAAAACAATTCACCACACCAGAGTTTTTAAAAATTATAACTGATCCTTTTCTAATACAGAGCCACTTGGAAAAGATTCTTTCTAAAATAACTACAGATTATTGTACTCTCAATATTACTAGCTAGTAAATTACAAATGTTTCTCATCTTAAGGATTGTCTAGAAATTTGTTGAGAAGAGTAAACTCTCTAAGAATAGCTCCAATCTCTCATGTAGCAATCAAAAGGGAAAACTGTAGAGAGAATTAGGTTCAATATTTCCATTGTAACCTTTCTGAGCCACAGTCTTTTCATCAATAAATGAGGATAAAAATACTCACTTCATGGAACTCTTTTGAGGATTACATGAGACAATGCATACAAAGGACCTATAAATTCTTTGGTATATAGTATATGTGCAATAAATGTTTATTTTTCTCTGGAATCTCCATCCAGCTAAACTGTAATGATAAGAGTGTATGACACTGAATGCTTCCTAGTTAAAATGTAATTTATTTTGTCTACTTGGGTTTTATTTTAGTGCTTTAACAAATATATTGAAAAAGCTTCAATGATATCTAAGAATTAAGTTCAAATTAGAAGATAACTATGTTTCAATATCTTATAGTAACTCTGCAGATGCTGTACAAGCTAAAAACTTCAAAAGTGTTTGAAAAACAGAAGGTAGGAGAAGGAAAACCAACATGTGAAATTATAGAGGAAGATCCATATGCCATTCAGATGATTTACTGGTGTCCAGAGAGCAGAATATTCTGTGTATCAGGAGTCTCTGCATATGTCATAATTTATAAATTCAGCAGACATGAAATAACAACAGAAATAGTGGTAAGTTTTTTTTAAATTTAATGTTTACAGCTAAAGCTATTAAAAGAAAGCAATTATCATAGATTTTGGCTAGGGTTTGGTATGGTTTTAAGCCTTCAAGTCTACTGTATTTGGCCAGTAATCCAATTCATAGGATTTTGAATTATTCTTGTTACCTAGTATAACATATTGAAAAATAGTTTGGCTTAAAATGAAAAAAAACATTTCTCTACCAAAACTTTATATTATTAAATAGAATGGATTATGTGTATATAGAATTTATACAGTCATTGCTTTATGTATAAATGTCAAATTAATGAAGGCTTTGTTGTATATCTTTATTAAATTTTTTTCTTGTCAATTGCCACAAGTGATCATTTCTCAACTACAATAAGATTATTTTTAATAATTTTCTAGATAGCAACATTTTTACAGGATGGAAATAATTATGGGGTACCTTATCTAAACTTTAAACTAATCAAGTAATTTTTCAATTATGCTCTCATAGGATAAATTAAATAAAAATTAAAGCATCTATAGATAATTGGCCTGCCCTACTGAGTCCATTTTACCATTTTATCAGAAAATAAAGATTATCTACTAAAGGCCTGTCTAACACTGTTTTTACCTCAACAGCAAATTTAAGTACTGCCCTGTTAAAATATATGAGTTAAAATCCCACCCAATCTTTGGAGTCGGATAAGCCTCTATTTTAATTCTGGCTTTACCAGTAAATAGCTACATGACTCTGAGCAAGTCACAAGGCTCCAGTAGTCAGTAGTAGAGTCTGGGTAAGACCAAGTTTCATACACTCATATAATTTTCTGTGTAAATAAAATGGAAAAATGGAAAGTAATAATAAATTACAAATGATAATTTATAGTTAGCACTCAATAACTGGTAATTGTTACAGTCACTGTAGATTTTTTTAGTTTTTAAGACAATTATGACAGTAATTTTGCTGGTAATATTGCTATATTACTACCCCATAATGACATTTGTTTTCAGCTTCAAAAATGCTGATTTTTTTAATCATATGATTTCACTCATATGTGGAATTTAAGAAACAAACAGAGGAGCATAGGGGAAGGGAGGGAAAAATAAAGCAAGATGAAATCAGAGACAAACCATAAGAGACTCTTAACCATAGGAAACAAACAGGTTTGCTTAAAGAGGGGAGGGGCTGGGGGGATGGGGAAAGTAGGTGATGGACATTAAGGAGGGCACGTGATATAATGAACTCTGGGTGTTATATAAGACTGATGAATCACTGAACTCTGCCTCTGAAACTAATAATATACTATATGTTAATTAATTGAATTTCTAAAAATGCTGATTTTTACATTGTAAAGCAAATGTTTGTTATAAAATCGATTTTAATTAAAGCATTGAATACAGTCATCAAGTACTTAATTTGTAAACATTTTTAGATTAAAAAAAGGTTTTGGGTCATCTTTTTATTTCAATACAGTTTATCATATGTTTTTCAATTAAGCAATTCTAACCAAGCTATGAAATTGAGCTAAGCTAATGAAACAAAAATTAGAATTTATTTTGGAAAAACTTTACTAAATTCAAATTCAAAATAGAATGTTTTTTTTAAACTAAAAAACTTGTACAAATAATAATTTGTTATGTTTGTGTATGTAAACACATCCAATATATTTTCTTTCACTGGAATAACCATGACCAATTTCTCATTTCATTATGTATGGAGTTGTAATTTATACCTTTAAAGCAGTATTTAGTATATAAAAACTTTATCTCAACTAGTAGGTATTTTTCTTATAAATCTGAAGAATTAAGAAATATTTTACGTTTCTTGTGAATGCCAATGAATGTTCCATGTATTTCACTATTTAAATCAATTTGGGCTATTTTAACTTTACTATAAATTAAAACTAAACTTATTAATATGAAAAAGTAATAATTAAAAAAGTTATCAGAAATTTTAATGTGATTACTTATTATTATGACTTAGATTAAATTAAAACTTGATTTTTTTTAAGTCATTAGAGGCACGACTTCAGTATGATCTTGAAGATATTATTACCCCAGAACCAGAAACAAGTCCTCCATTTCCAGATCTCTCATCCCAGCTTCCTTCTTCAAGGAGTCTTTCTGGAAGCACTAACACTGTGGCTAGTGAAGGAGGAACAAAGGACAGTATCCCATGCCTCAAGTAAGAGTTGCTACCAAATTTTGAAACAATTTTACATATTAGTCATATAATACTTTGAAACTGTGCCAAATAAAATTGTTCTTTTCTTTTATTAAGTTGCTGTCAATTGACCTACACTCTACCAAGGGGTACTGTGGTCTTTCTTTGAATATCCATGAAGATGGCACAATATTTTCATCCTTCATTACAAATTCATAGATTTTCTTTCCAGAAGGATCCTAAAAACATGGCTTTAATAGAATGGGAACATGTATGGCAGAGCAGAAACTTGGCCACTTGCTTGGTATCTCCTAATTGAAAAAGTATGTTTAGGGAATTTCTTCAGTTTTCTTGGAATCAAAAAGAAAACCACATTTACTATCTACTACAAGAATATCTGGTTAGAAAAAAGAGGATTTCTCTCATGATTGCTAGGATATTGCAAAAATAATATTTCTTTCTTCTTTTTAACTAATGCTATGAAGAAGGTGAGATTTAAACAAAAAGTGATGAGGGAGTTAGCTGTAATGTATCTGGTAGAAGAGCATTCCAGGCAGAAGGAACAGCTAGAGCAAATTCTTTAAAGTGCCTCACATATAACGTTCCATGCTGATAGACTGGAAGAACAAATATTGTTAAAATGTCATGTTTCCCAGAGCAATCTATATTCAATTCAATCCCTATCAAAATACCATCAACATTTTTCACAGAGCTGGAACAAATAATCCTAAAATTTGTATGGAACCAGAAAAGACCCCGAATAGCCAAAAGATTGTTGAAAAGGAAAACCAAAGTTGGTGGCATCACAATTCCAGACTTCAAGCTCTATTACAAAGCTGTAATCGTCAAGACAGCATGGTACTGGCACAAAAACAGACACATTGATCAATGGAACAGAATAGGGAACCCAGAAATGGACCCTCAACTCAATGGTCAACTAATCTTTGACAAAGCAGGAAAGAATATCCGATGGAAAAAAGACAGTCTCTTTAATAAATGGTATTGGGAAAGTTGGACAGCCACATGCAGAAGAATGAAACTGGACCATTCCCTTACACAATATATAAAAATAGACTCAAAATGGATGAAAGACCTAAATGTAAGACAGGAACCCATCAAAATCCTAGAGGAGAACACAGGCAACAACCTCTTCAACCTCGGCCACAGCAACTTCTTGCTAGACACCTCTCCAAAGGCAAGGGAAAGAAAGGCAAAAATGAACTATTGGGACTTCATTGAGATAAAAAGCTTTTGCACAGCAAAGGAAACATTCAACAAAACCAAAAGACAACCAACAGAATGGGAGAAGATATTTGCAAATGTTTTATCAGATAAAGGGTTATTACCCAAAATCTATAAAGAACTTATCAAACTCAACACCCAAAGAATAATCCAATCAAGAAATGGGGAGAAGACATGAACAAATGCTTCTCCAAAGAAGATATTTAAAAGGACAACAGACACATGAAAAAATGCTCCACATCACTCAGCATCAAGGAAATACAAATCAAAACAACAATGAGATACCACCAGTCACAATGGCTAAAATGAACAAGTCAGGAAACAACAAATGTTGGCAAGAATGCAGAGAAATGGGAACCCTCCTACACTGTTGGTGGGAATGCAAGCTGGTCCAGCCACTGTAGAAAACAGTATGGAGGTTCCTCAAAAAGTTGAAAATAGAGCTACCCTACGACCCAGCAATTGCACTACTGGGTATTTACCCCAAAGATACAAATGTAGTAATCTGAAGGGGCAGGTGCACCCCAGTGTTTATAGCAGCAATGTCCACAATAGCCAAATTATGGAAAAAGCCCAGATATCCATTGACAGATGAATGGATAAAGAAGGTGTGGTGTGTGTGTGTGGAATATTACCCAGCCATCAAAAAAATGAAATCTTGCCATTTGCAATGATGTGAATGGACCTAGAGGGTTATGCTAAGTGAAATAAATCAATCAGAGAAAGACAATTATATGATTTCATTCATATGTGGAATTTAAGAAACAAAACAGAAGAGCATAGAGGAAGGGAAGAAAAATAAAGTAAGACAAAATCAGAGAGGGAGACAAACCATAAGAGACTCTTAACCATAGGAAACAAACTGAGGGCTGGTGGAGGGGATGTGGGTGGAGGGAGGGTATTTGGGTAATGGGCATAAAGGAGGGGACATGATGTAATGAGCACTGGGTGTTATTTACTGAATGATGAATCACTGACCTCTACCTCTGAAACTAAATATACTATATGTTAATTAATTTAAACTAAATTAAATTTTAAAAAATTAAGTGCCCCGCATATAAGGATGTCAGTGTAACTAGGAGAACAGGAGCAAGGTGGGGCATAGTTGGGAGGATAGTAGGAGATGAAGTCAGATGTGTAATAGCCAATATAGGCCATTGTAAGGGCCTTGGCTTTTATTCCTAATTAAATGGGACCTCATTGTAATATTTTGAATAGAAAGGAGACATGATCAGACTTAAATTTTAAATTGATCACTTTTGTGGCTTTGTTGAAGATGGATTTTGAGATGCAAGGGAAGGGTAGAAGCCAGGAGACCAGTAAAGAGGCTATTGCACCCAACTAGAGATGATGTTAAAGGCTGACAGATTCAGCAAATAAAAATACAGGATACCCATTTAAATTTGAATTTCAGATAAACAGTAAACATTTTTTAGTATCAGTATATCCTAGATACTACATGTGACACACTTAACAGTAAAAAACAGAAACAAAAACCTATTTATTGTTTATTTGAAATTCAGATTTAAACATAGAAAGAACCCATATATCCATCAACTGATGGCTAGATAAGGTTGTGGTATATATATATATACAATGGAATATTTTTCAGCCATCAAAAAGAATGAAAGCTTGCCATTTGCAACAACATAGATAGAACTAGAGAGTATTATGCTGAGCAAAGTAAGTCAGAGAAAGACAAATACCATATGATTTCACTCATATGTGGAATTTAAGAAACAAAACAGATTAACATGGGGGGAGGGAAGGAAAAAGAGAGTAAGACAAAAACAGAGAGGGAGGCAAACCATAAAAGACTCTTAACTATAGGAAATAAACTGAAGGTTGCTAGAGAGGAGGTGGGTGGGGGGATGGGGTAACTGGATGATGGGCATTAAGGAGTAGACTTGAAGTGATGAGCCCTGGGTGTTGTATGCAACAGATGAATCACAAATTCTACCTCTGAAACTAATAATACAGTATATGTTAATTTAATTGAATTTAAATAAATCCATTTTAAAAGGGTGCTCAGATTCTGGATATATTTTGAAGGAGGCACAAACAGCATTTGATGATTGAGTGGATGTAAGGTGCAAGAGAAGGACAGTAGTATGACTAACATTTTTTAATTGAACAACTGGAAAGATACAAGTTGTTACTAACTGGAATAGATAAGATAATACAGGTCAATCAAATTTAGAGGGATGAGCAGGAATTCAGGTTTTGGACACGTTGAACAACTTTTCTTAAAGATTTATTGATTTATTTATTTTAGAGAGAAAGTGGGCAGGAGGGAGGGGCAGAGGGAGAGAATCTCAAGCAGACTCCCTACTGAGCATGGAGTCTGATGTGGGCCTCAATCCCATGACCCTGAGATCATGACCTGAGCCAAAATTAAGAACTGGACACTTAACCGACTGAGCCACCAAGGCGCCCCTGCTTGGACATTGTTGAGCTCTTAAAGTTGGGTGGTAGAGTAATAGTCTTTTTTTTTTTTTATTGTCATGCATTATAACTTACATATATGTAACAAATATTATGTAAGAAAATAAATAATAAAAATAATTTAAAACACTATCCTCAAAAATAAAAAAAAGGAAGTGATGAAGGACATTTGAAGTTGTGGACTTGAATGACTGAAAAGCTACTTAAAGAAAAAACTAAGCAATCTTAAGTGGTTTGGTGTATTTAAGAAAACTAGAAGATGCTGTCTACCTATGTACTGCCCTCAGTGCCTGGTATTGTATATTTCTATAGGAAAATTCTATGTAAATTCTGAAGATAAGCATGAGCATACTTATTTAAACTATATGTGGTAGAACTACTTTTTTCTCTTTTTTTAGTGTTAAGACGCGACCAGTGAGGATGCCTCCAGGGTATCAAGCAGAGCTTGTTATTCAGTTGGTGTGGGTGGATGGTGAGCCTCCCCAACAGATTACTAGTCTTGCTGTAAACTCAGCATATGGAATGTAAGTAAACACTCTAATTTGTTTTAATATATTTTATATACTTAGATGTTTCTTTTAAAATACCTAAGTGCTAAAAGTGGGAGGAAGCCCTTACCTGGATTTTTACTTGATTGAAAATGGTATAAGAAAAATAATAACATAAATAAAACCTATGATTATTTATTCTTGCTTAAAGTCAAACTTGTGATAATATTCCCACTTTTAATGTTAAAAGGTTGTTAGGATGTTATTACACATACTTTCTGGTTTCTCTTCTATCCTTTTCCTCCTTATGTTTCAACTTGGATACTTTCTTCTGACTTGTCTTTTAGAGTTCACTGATTATCTCTTCAACTGTTTCTAATCTTTGGTAGATCTACCCATGGAGTTCAGTTTTAGTTATTTTATTTTTCAGTTCTATGCCTTTCATTTGGTTCTTTTTAAAGCTTCTTGTTATCTTCCTATCATTCTTGTCCTTCATTTCCTTGAACATGTTGAATATAGTTCCTTTAAATATGTGTTTGATAACTCCCTATGTGGTATCTAATTTATTATTTGTCTTGGATTTTGATTATATTATTTTCATGTATCCCAGATTTGCTTTCTGGTTTTGTTTCTAATTATTTTATGGAACATTATATGAGTTTATATAACATCATATATTTATTTATATACCTATAAATAAATAAATATTATAAAGATAATTTTGGGTTCTAAGTGATGTTATCATCTTCCAAAAAGTATTCACATTTCCTCTAACAGGCTAAACTAAGAGGAAGTAGCTTAGAACAACATAGTCCAATCAGACATTCTTTGAAAGTTGGATAGTATTCCTTTTAAAAGCTAATTTAATTCTAATTAATCCTTATTTCTAGATTGTAGCCCTCCATAGAAGTTGTGCCAAATTATACTCCCACCACCGTTTTAAGAATGCCTGATCTTCCATTACCTTTTTTTTTAAAGAAAGGCAAGGCAGCTTTTCTTTTTTTTTAAGATTTTATTTATTTATTTGACAGGAGAAAGAACACAAGCAGAGGGAACTGCAGGCAGAGAGAGAGGGAAAGGGAAAAGCAGGCTCCCTGCTGAGCAAGGAGCCCTATGTGGGGCTCAATCCCAGAACCCTGGTATCATTCCATTACCTTTTTAACAACAGTGTATAAACAAACTTTTAATCCCTGTCATTTTGTTAAGTATATAAGTAGACTTTTCTCATATCTTAAGTGAAATCAAACATATTTTCTTGTACTATGACATCTCTGTTTATATTCTTTGTCCATTTTTCTGCAGAGTTGTTAATATTTCTCTTACAGATTTGTGAAAACTATTTACAAAGTAGGAAAGTTAGTTTTCTATGTGACGTAACTTGCCAGTGTTTTCCCTGCTTTTGTTTATGAGGTTGTTTAGGATGGTTTTTTCCATGCATAAATTTAAAAAATTTTTAAAGTAATTCTATTTTTTATGGCTCTGGATTTTGTGTCATACTTAGAAAAGCTTTCCTCACTTACTATATTCTCTTTTAATATATTTATTTTTAACATATTTATGTATTTCTTCTGTCTAGCATTTATTCACATATAAGGTATGAAATAGGGATTAAACTTTTTTCCAGATGATTAAGAGTTGCAGCCAACACCACCTCCTGTATACTTCATCTTGTCCCTCAAAATTTAGAATCATCTTTTATCAAATAATACATTTTTAAAAATATATTTGGATCTACTTCTATACTTTCCAGTCTTCCCCTAAGCTAAGTCTGATGAGCTCCAAGAGCTCTTTGAAGCCATTTGAAAGGCAGACTACCTAAAAAAAATCTTGTGTTCCTGGAGTTTTTACAGTGTGGAGGTTCTATGTGAATATACATAAGGGGAACTTGTTTTTGACTGAAAACTTGTTGGGTAGGGAAACTGGAAGAAACAGCCCTTTAATGAATGGAGGAGAGAGGATGGAAGTGTGGGACAATCAATAATCCCATTATTTGATATGGCAAGAATATATGTTTGCAAGAATATAGCCCAAGTAGTTATGGCCGATGACTGATTTCAAGCCATTTTCAGGGTTCTGTACTCAAAAGATTGACCTATAAAGGCAAGGAATGACAAAATTAAGAGGCCAGGAAAGTATATCACCAGGTTCAGAAGCTGAAGGTTGTTTAGAATAAGTCAGAGAGCATATTTTCCATGTAAAGTAACTGTGGCAGTGACAGTCACTATAGAACCGCTGAAGAACCTACACTTGTATGAGAAAGACAGCTTGGACACCTTTCTCATAGACAGTTTGAACTGCCGAAAACTCCACTCAAGTGGCTACTTATATAAATCCCAGCAAAATTTTAAGAAATAAGTAATACCAATATTACACAAAACTTTCTGAAAATTGAGAAAGAAAAAGTCATATTCATATCTTTTTGGGCCAGCATAATCTGATGCCAAAATTTGAAAATACCATTACTAAAAGTGCAACATGAATATAGGTGTAAAAATCCCAGCCAAAATATAAATAAATCTAGCAATAATAATTACATACTATAACCAGGTTTTGTTTATGCCAGGAATGCAAGTCTTGTTTAACATTTGAAATGAATTCATTTAACTCATCACATTAAAGGATAAAATAGAAAACCATGTAAGTAAGCCATGAGTTGCAAAAAGCAAAAACATTTGGTAAACCAAGAAGGAAATTTCATTAATCTGATCCATGGCAGGAAATATCATTCATACTTTACAGTAAAATATTGAAAGGTTTACAGACCTCTGAGATAAAAACAGGACTAGGATGACTGCTGCCACCACCTCTATTCACACTGTGCTGTAAGTCCTAGCCAGGACAATACAGAAAGGAAAATAAATCAAAGTTATGTAGATTAGAAAAAAAGGAAATGATTAGGTATGTACATCATTTAAATACTTTACAGATTATTAGAATCACTAATAGATTTTAACAAGATTGCTGAATACGAAGTCAATGTAAAAATAAGTTACATTTCCATATACTGAAAAAACAGAAACTAAAATTGTATAGATTCCATTTATAATAAAATAAAAATAATAAAAAATCTAGGGCTACACCTAATAAAAGATAATCAAGACCTCTACAGAGAAAACTGTAAAACTTAAGAGAAATTAAAGAACCTAAATCATGGAATGTAAAATTCAATAATAGTACAAAGATGTCAGGTTTTCACAAAATGATCTATAGAATTACCACAATGCCAGTATAAATTTTAGCAGGTTTTTTTCCCCTGGAAGTTTAAAACTGGTTCCAAAATTAATAGAGAAATGCAAAGGACCACAGTTAGCTATGACAGTAATAAAGAAAAACAGAATTAGAAGCCTTGCTCTATTGGAAAACAAGACTTATTAAATAAAGATAGATTGGTTATGACAGTGTTTCTATTGGCACAGGAGAGATAGACAAAAAGACCAATGCACAGAAGAAAGAGTGCAGAAAGAGATCCAGGCATTTATAGCCAAATTGGCTCTGCAGAGCAATAGAGGAAGTGACAGGTTTTCCCCCCAATAAATACTACAAAGTCAATTGAAAGATTATATAGAAAACTGAAATTTGACTCTTCTTTCCTACTACACACAGAGATTCAAAAGGTATTATAGGAGAATATCTTCATTACACTTGTGTTAAGAAAATATTTTTTCAACAATACTCAAAAAGTATTAACCGTAAAGAAAAACATTAAGAACTTCTTGGAAAAAAGGGCATCATTAAGAGAGTGAAAGGGCAGGACAAGGAAGAGATATTTGGATTAATTATATCTGACAATGGACTTATTAATATGCAGAATATAAAAAGAGTCTCATGTATCATCAATAAGGAAATCACAAATAACAAAAAACGCAGAAGAAATTTGAGTATGTTGCAAAGAAAGATATATAAATGACACATATATTTTCATATATATATATAAGAAGGTACACAACCCCATTAGTAATGTTGGTAGGGTTTGCAAAGATACTGGGTAGCAGGAATTCTCATACGTTGTTGTTAAGAGGGTAAATTGTTGAATCTACTTTATAAAATTGGTAGCATTATTTACTCCATTTTAGCATACATAGGTTGGCACACCCTACAACCCAAAAGTTTCATTTCTGGGTATGTACCAAATGAAAGGCAAGCACATATGTTTCAAAAGACAGTAGTATTATTTGTGATGGCAATATTATATTTGTCATAGCCCCAAATTACAATAAAATACGCCTATCAGAGTAGATTGACTAAATAAATTGTAACATATCCATTTGAATTCTACAGCAATTAAAGTGAAAAACTACATTTACATGTACAATATATATGAAAAAAGCCAAACATCTATCAAAAACAAGCAAAACTGGTAGAAAGTCAGATTTGGGGAGAGGAAAGAGTAGCAATAATTGGCAGAAGCATGAGGCAGCTGCTTGTAACATACTATTTCTTGACATAGTTGTGGTTATGTGGGATTGTTCACTTTGTGATAATTCATTGAAGTGTACAATTATGTACATCTTTATTTATGAATGTTTCACTTGAATAAAAAAGCAAAATATAAGATTTTTGCAAATTGAGTAATTTTATTTCTAGAAATTTATCCGATAATTATATTCTGTATTTTAGTACAAGTAACTTATGAAGGATATTCATTGTTGTATTGTTAATAGCAAAAGACTAGAAGCAACCTATTGTCCATTAACAAAGTTCTAGGTAAATAAATCAGATTACACATAAATATTATGGAGTTATTTTAAAAAATTCACGTCCTATGAATTTACATAGAATAATTACCAAAATATCTAATAAAGTTAAAAAAAATCAAAGTACAGGATATTATACTATGCGATATTGTTTATCTGTAATATGCTATAAACATCCAGAGTACATTTTTTAAACTTCTACAAATTGATAAGAAGAAAAATTACCCAATTACAAAATAAGCAAACTATATAAACAGGCAATTCAGAAAAGAAATACAAATGGCCAATAAATATGAAAGGATTTATAACTTCACTAGTAACAAGTAAAAAAAATTGAGGCAACAGAATAGCAATTTTTATCTGTTATATGAATTTTTAAAGATTGTTAGTATTTTTTTTCTTTTACAATTTTATTTATTTTTTGACAGAGAGAGACACAGCGAGAGAGGGAACACAAGCAGGGGGAGTGGGAGAGGGAGAAGCAGACTTCCCGCAGAGCAGAGAGCCCAATGTGGGGCTCGATCCCAGGACCCTGGGGTCATGACCTGAACCGAAAGCAGATGCTTAATGACTGAGCCATCCAGGCGCCCCAAGATTGTTAATATTTTCCGTTAACAATATGAGGAAATGGATTCTTTTTTATACATTTTATCCTTTAAAATAAAACTATATCTTTTGACCCTAAAATTCTAATCTTAGTGAAATTTTTACAATTTCTGAAGACTCACTTATGCACAGTTTGTAGAAGGATGTTCTTTATTATATATAATAACAAAACATTTGGAACCTATATAAATGTCCATAAATAGGAAGATGCTCTTTTAAAAAACATGTTACTTTTGTTCCTTAGAATACAACAGTTAAAGAACACAGACAAGGAAATATGTCTTCAACGTATTTTTGTGAAAATAAGAAAGTTATAGAATAATTATATGCTTGTTAAAACATGGGAAAAGGGCAAGAAGGGTATAATAACTGTTAATGACAATCATTTTTGAAAGGGGGATTGGCATACAGTGGGCCAATTAAGGGGACTTTCATCTTATATTTATTGTTGAAATTGTTTAAATAAAAATACTTTAATTTTTAAAATTAAAAAATAAAGTTTAAAAAAAAGAAAACTTTGCTTTGTGCCTCTGAACATACTTTCCTTAGGGACTTGGGAATGTGAGTTGGTGAGAATCATCAGACACTAGAAATGGTTAGAAAACCTTGGACCTTTGGATATAAAAACAAAACCCATCTATATGCTGCCTGTAAGAGACTCACTTCAGACCTAAAATACACATAGGCTGAAGGTGAAGGATACAAACTGAAGTAAAACAAAACAAAACAAAAAATGCTGGTGTCACAATACTTATATCAGAAATGAACTTTAAAACAAAGATTGTAATAAAAGACAAAGAAGGGCATTACATAATTTTGAAGGGATCAATCCAAAAAGGTATTTACCCCTATGCTATTTGGGACAACATGGATGGACCTAGAGGGTATCATGCTATATGAAATAAGTTTGAGAAAGACATGACCTGAGCCCAAAGCAGAGGCCCAACCGGCCGAGCCACCCAGGCACCCCTCTAGTATTCTTAATTTTAATTAAAGATAAAAATAATCATTTTGGTTAGTGTAATACATTCTAATTTCCTATTTTTGTTTCTTGTCAGTATTGCATTTGAGAACTCTATCATACCTGTACAACTTTAGAGAGATTAACTTGCTATGATATATAATTTGTATAATATTGCATTTACTTATAATATTGGGATCAATTCTACTTATGTATGGAAATTTTTTTGAAGTACTTTAATAACAAATTTCTGATTTGCTATTCATAAGAGCCATGAGAAGTAGATAAATCTAGTATTATAATTCTTTTTATAAAGTAAAGAAACTAAGGCCTGGCAAAGTTTCTAATTTTTTTTCAAGGTCACTTATAAATGATGGAGATGTAATCTGCTGACTTTTATAACAATATTTTTTTTTAGTTTCCAAAGTCTGTCTTATTGAAGATGTAGAATTCTGTGTGAAATAGCAAAACATCTAATATGGTAGAACTTTTTTCTTTTTACTTATAAGGAAGGCTATGTGATAGAGTAGAAAGAACTAGACTGAGAGTAAACTGATGATTTGTTAATCAGATTCAATCTAAGTAATAAAACAACATGGAACTTACATAAAATAAGCAAAACAACAGTCATGCAACTAGTGTTTATTTAGTTTAGGTAGCAAAAAGCACAAATATACAATTGTTCAGTTAGAAGGCATATTGTAAACTGAGAAAAAATAGTTTGTGTAAGCCTAATGGTTAGGCTGACCAACATGCCTGCTTAGGGACACCTGGATGACACAGTTGGTTAAGTGACCAACTCTTGGTTTCAGCTCAGGTCATAACCTCAGGGTTGTAAGATCAAGCCCCATATCTGGCTATGCACTGAGCGTGGAGTCTGCTTCGGATCTCTCTTCCTTCCCCCTGCCCCTCCTGCTCATGTCCTCTCTCTCTCAAATAAATAAATAAATCTTCAAAATGCCTGCTTAGTAGAGCTGTTTTAATTTCTCAGGAGAAATTAATCAAATGGTGTTTGTCCTTTAATAAGTAGGACAAAATAAAGAACAAGAGAGTGAGAAAAATTTTAATTTTTGTGAATGAAAATTGTATCTCTTTATATCTACTAAGGTGTCAAAATCTTAGGTATAGAAAGTTAATTTTATGTAAAATTTTGTGTTAAATATATACTCTCTGTTTAAGAAGAGACATAATTTGGAGCTTAACAATTATAATTTTATTTTAAAAAGGCATCTAATTATTTCACAGCCAAAAAAAAGGCATCTAATTACATACCTAACCATCTATAGCTATTAAAGTGTGCCATTTCTTGATGTATTTCCCCATTGCATAGTGAAAAGATTTTCTATGATTCTATTATAAAAACATAAGGCCAAGTTCAAGAGCAGATTGGGTAATCGCTACCTACTAATAAAATTAATGCTGAAATATGACTGCAGGGGTCATGGCTACTATACAAGGTTAACCTATCCTATGTAAAGGCATGATATCCTTCCTGATATTATACCAATCATGATCTAACCTCCCCAACCCTAAGGCATTACTTTCTAATTATCTTATTTTTATTCAAAGATAAAAATAATAATGATTGCTGTGATACATTCTAGTTGCATATTTTTTTTCTCTCAGAGTTGCATTTGGGAACTGCAATGGGTTGGCTGTGGTGGATTTTATACAGAAGACAGTACTGTTAAGCATGGGGACCATTGACCTATATAGATCAAGTGACCTATACCAACGTCAACCACGGTCACCTCGAAAAAACAAGCAGTTCATTGCAGGTAGGAGATAAAACAAAATGGTTATGAGCTTGATTAGTTCATCCGTTTTCTTACATTTGGATTTCTTATCTTTCTTCTATGATACGGTTCAAATGCATGGCAATATAAAGTCAACATAATTTATGATATGTGAATAAAATTGGGCAGAAACATAGTGAGAATCTTGAAAGTGTAAATGAAGTGTTTAAACTTCAATTTGCTGTCAAAGTTAGGAAGCATCTCAAGTTTCTTAAGTCGAATTCCTAAGAAATAACAGAAAACAAGAAGCTATTAAATATAAAAATGCTATGAAAATCAGGTTCTGTAGTTGAAAAATTTGTTTGCAATGGTTGTGTTTAACAGGATAATTTTCTCCTATTATATCTGGACTCTTTAAAAATATAATTTTAAGTATTTCACTATTTTTAATTTTTTAAACTCCATATTCTAGCTGTCACCTTTCCTTGTTGGATGGTGATTTTCTTGGAGGCATTTTCACAAATGCAATAAACATTATTAACATTTTTAAATGCTATGAAAGAGAACATTTTGCTTGACAGGACCAATAAATTTGTTTAACTATATATAGTTAATTAAGATATAAGCAGAAATAATTTCTATACAATGACAAATTTTGATATACCAAATTATCCAAAGTTTACTGAAATTTCAATATTTATCTGAATAGTTGGCTTTGTAAATAGACAAAATTTTGTACATTTTCTGTCCACTGATGTACTGTAGTTGACAAAAAATTAGTTGAGCTCAAAGATTTGCAGATGGAAATACATCTATAGTATTATGTGTTTAGTTCTATTAGATTTTGTTTTTTTAATCAGTTGATTTTAAAAATTCAGTTGATTATTAAAGCCCTTATTAAATATACTCATGTAAAGAATGTTTTCATCTAGAAAGATAACATGATAATAGGTATTATTTTCTAAATAACAAATGTGCGAAACTTAACATCTGAATGTTATAATAAAAGTTTCCTCCCAGTGATGGGTATTAAGGAGGGCACGTATTGCATGGAGCACTGGGTGTTATATGCAAACAATGAATCATGGAACACTACATCAAAAACTAATGATGTACTGTATGGTGACTAACATAACATAATAAAACAGCTATAAAAAAGTTTCCTTTTGGACTAATGAAAAATTAACTTGACATGCTGAAATTCTCCCTTTGTGTTAATTTTTTTTTTTTAAATAAACCTCAACCCTTTCCACATTGCTAACTTAGACCCTTTTCAAGAGCACAAAATTTCTCCTTCAGAACTTGGAATCTCTGTTTTTTGTTAGGGATCTCAGCTTTTAGCAATATTTTAGGAATGCTGGAAAGTTCAAATTCTATAGGTTCTGCCTCTACTATTTCCAGCTTTTGAAAGAACGGCAGAATAAGAGAAATTGTGCACACATTTACCATAAGATACCCTCATGATTGGGAAAGAGAACATTGATTTTTGAAAGTTTATGGACTCTAGGATAGGAAGATATTAGGGGATAGGAGGCAACATTTGTATGTGGAAAGCCCAAACTGAATTAGAAAAACTGTGGATCCTATGACAGCATCTAAGTTACTTACTGGATATACACAATGGGATGACAAGGTGTATATTTTGACGAGCATAATAAAACTGTTATTAATTTAAACTTATTGAAACTCAATTATGATTAGAGCTTAGAATTTTGGTGACTTTAAAATCAGGAAAAAACTGATGAAATCATAAACTTTGTTCATATTTCGTGTATAAAATCACTACAATGAGTACTCACTTTATGTTATAAAAATAAAATACCAAAAACTAAAATCCCTAAGCTTTCTTGTTAATACTCAAGACTAAGGACAAGCATTTTGATTTTTATGAGGTAACAAACATTATTTACAAGTTGAAATAAGTTTACTACATAAAATGGATGAAAAATATGACATCTATTCTTATAGGATATTTGATTAAGTAAAATTACTACAACACTCTCATCATTCATCTATCACCTCTTTCTAATTGATTTTTTTTTAATATCTCCTTTCTAATTTGACTACCTAAACTTGCTGCAATTTCTTCATCTTGGCTGTTCTAGATTCTGGTATGATATCCCTTCCTTTCACTTTAGACTATTTTTCTCTCTTTCCTCTGCCTGCTGCTGATGCTGATGTTCTGGCATGTTCCAAAGACAACTTTTGCATGCGTGGCCTGTCTAACCTTTATCCTGATTTAACGAAACGGATCCGTACTTCCTATCAGAGTAAGTTCTATAAAGGTTAGGCAAATAGCTTTTTTAAGTCTTAATGCCTGGTTAAACCCATACATCTGTGCTTAGTAATGTGTTTTTAAAAACACATTCAGCATGCATGCAAATTTTTGTTTTGTTATGGAAGTGCAATCTGATAATTTTAATAATTGTATAAATACTTCAAATAGCTAATGTCATATACCTATTTATTCACACCCATTATATTTCCAACCCTGCAGACCACATTCTCTTAGTTCAAGAGTCCCTGTCTTTTGTTTTGAGGAGGAAGAGCGATGGTGTCCTTATAAATAGTAAACCTGACGTTCCAGTATCAATAACAATTGATTGCTTTCTTGTTTTGGAAACCTTGTGCCTTTGGCCATTTTATAAAAGTGTTCTAACAAGGCCACAATATTTTCTTTTTCTAAATAATTAGATTTCTTAGAGTTAGCTAAGTGTTCCCAACTTCTGATCCTTTTTATTAAAATAGAATACACAAACACATGTTTCTATAGTGATTTTAGGTAATGAACACTATGAAATTGGGGAATTAAAGTCACAAACTAAAGAGTCAATAGTATTAACATTCACCATGGTGGAAATTGCAAATTTGAAGATGGTGGAGTAATCAATTCTATAAACTAGTGCAGAAAGAATGGAGAATGAGGGTATGATTGCAGGTGCAGATGATATTAGTGATATTAGGGGTGAACATTCATTGACAAGAAGACATTTACAATATACTAATCAATGTTATGTTTTTAAAAAGCAGGTTGCTTAACAATATATATGATGGCTTCATATTTGTATAAAATACACACACACACACACACACACACACACACAAATGCTGTTTGTATCTTGAATTTCTTCAGACTTCACCTCACCTGTTTGTAGATGATTAATGGGATCACATCATTTATAATAACCTAAAACATTGTCTTCCTGTAGCTAAAGATACTCAATCCCTGTGAAATCCATAAAATTTTTCTGGGAATGCCCTTATTTTTCATCATCAGCATCCTCTAATTTTCTACTCTAGCAGAACACTCCCTTTTTGGATGCTTTTCACTGTCTCAGCTCCTGGTGAATTGTGATAGGACATTGATATCTATGTTGACTTCTGCTTCTCCTAAAACAGAAACCTGTTAGGTATTATGATAACATTTCTTAACACCTGAAAATTATATGAAATTTCAGTTTCCATAAATAAAACTTATTGGAGCACAGCCACACTCACCTTTTACATACTGCCTATGGCTGCATCCACACTACAATGGCAGAGTTGAACAGAAACCATATGGCCCATGATACTCAAAATACTTACTATATTGCTCTTTACATAAAAAATTAGCTGACTTCTACCCTAATTCTATTCTTTCATACCCATTTCCTGCCAAATAAAAAGTTTCAGCCAAAACTTTTTCTGTAAATATTCTCCAGGTGGTTTAACACACATACTCAAGCTTTTGAATCCCAGTTTAGCCTTCTCAAGGTTGGATGCTCCCAACATTGTGTGTGTATGTGTGTGTGTATGTTTGTGTGTGTGTGTGTGTGTGTGAGAGAGAGAGAGAGAGAGAGAAAATGTATCCATCTATACAAATAGAAAAAGTTTCCAAACATGAGATTGTAGATTTTACCAAGTTCTTCTTTTAGTTTTATGTATTTTCTGATATTTCTATAATAAACATGTAATGCTTTTATAGTAAGAAGAGAAATTGTATCCTGAAGATAAGAGCAGGAGCAGTCAGAATTCTACAGTATCAACCATGATATAAAGGTTAAAGAAGTTCTGAGACATGCTCACTTACTTCTAACCCTTCAATAATCTTATGTTGCCTTCAGATTTAAAAAGCAAAGATTTTAAACATTCAGGGTACTCTAAAATATAATTCCTATCTACATTTCCAAATGAATTTTCTACTACTCTTCTATAAAAACACTCCCCTTAAGCCAAGTATACATATCTTGCTACCCTCATAATTTATTCATATCATCCCCTCTCTGGAAATGCCCTCCTCAAATTTTACTTCCTGTTGTAAACCTTTCCTGCTGCCATCAGAGCCCTATTGTGCCAGTTTCTTTATTTAAATGCCTATAGTGTATAAGCTTGTATGTGGAAGTATGTGAACCAGTTACTACTTAGCATAAATTCATTTGTATGTTTACTTATTTTTATGCATATGCTCTACCTTTCCAAATGCATGGCAAGAACCTGAAGAGTAGATCTCAAATTCTTTATACTCTCTACACCTAGCACAAATACGTGCTCAGTAATTAAATGATGATGGTTAGGATAGAGCATGTAGCTGGCTCTTTTTGCTCATATGAATAGCCAGAGGATTTTTCAAATTTGACAAGTGAAAGCAGAAATAGCTTCTGTAGTTCCAGGGTTCACTGGGATTCTGCAAAACAAATCATAGTTTCTTCTAAACAAAGATCTGAAGTGTCAAGACAGAAGTAAAATCAAGTCCTTAGAAGACTATTAAAAGATCCTCTATGTGTCCACCAGTGAGGTCCCTAGGAGTTCAGACAAGCCATGAGATTCAAAATCAATTTTCTTTAAAGTCTTCTCTTGATAATCAATATGCTATATTTTGATAAGGGACTGATTAACTGGCATATGTTTTAAAAATAAGTTTTATGAAAATTTGCTTTTAATTTATTTAATCATATAACCTGATTACATCTTTATAGTTCCATTTTATTATAATAGAGACTATTTGGCCTTTTCATGAATTATTTTCTAATTTTCAGGAAAGCATATTTGCATTCTCTATTTGGGGGAACTTAACCCACTTCCTTTAAGTGTCTTTTCTATTCTGGGATTGTGCTCAGCAATTTGACTCAGTGTTATATTATTTAATGGTCATTGTAACCCTTTAAGGCAAATAGATAACTGTAGTTTCCTCTACAGATGAAAAAAATGAAGTCAAAAGATATTAATTTCCCAAAGTTACAATTAGTGGGAATTATACTTACACCTATTTGATACAAAACAGACTTCATATGCTTTCCACTGTATTATTGAGCGTCTCTAAATATCTGAAAGTTTCAGGATCATTGGAAACCAATTGCATTATACTATAATCAGGAACCACTTTTTTTTCCAGTTTTTATCCACAATCAATAAAATAATATATTCAAAAATGAAACAATTTAAAATTATTTCTCACAATTGAGACTAGACAGGTGCTCTCTGAAATCCAGCTTTTATATTTTATTGTATCAATTTTGCTCTCAAAATGATATCACATTCTATTTTGAATTTTATACTTTTCATTTCTGGAGAAACACCTCAATTGTGATCTTTTCCTGGGCTCTTTCACTGATCATTTTTTATTGTAGTTTAGGTTCCAAGGAACTCCCTCCCCTAAAACTTTATTCCATCTGCAAATCTTTCACATCATAGAATAATAAGACCCTATAGCTCAAAGGAAACCTCTGTATTTGACAGATTATGATTTGTGGAACCAGTGAAATGATTTGGAAAGAGCAATAGGCAAGTTCTACTTATTAACTACTCATTATGTCTGAAATCTTTGGCAAGTCACTTAACTTCTCTGAGTTTCTTTTTTCTCATATATAAAGTAAAAAATCATAATCCCTACATCCCTTAGAGACTTATGGAATTTTTCTTGGTTAATGTTTATAAAAGCATTTCTATAAATAGTAGACATTATTATTATAATAAAAGACAAAACCAAGACACAGAGAGGTTAGATAAGTTTTCCAGAATCACAACCAGTCTATGGTATGACTAACACCCAGTCAGCTGCCTCATAGTCTAATGTATATTCTACTTGTGAAAATGACAGAAATTTTGCTAGTTAGAGAATAGTAGTACCTGTTTGAACAAAAAGGAGTTTTGAAAAGTGGGCTTAATGTAGAACATGTCAGACAGACTTGCTTGTGCATCAGTTTCTAGTTATGTAATGGGAGATCCCTTAGAAAGCCTCAAGTCTATCTATAGATATTTTCCTGCTTTCACTGCGTGGGTTTTTTCAGAGTGTAGGGAATGGTAACAGATACTGGGAACACAAGTAGAAGCATAAAGAAAAATTCAGAAGAGGGGATGATAAGAATAAGAAAGAACTAGCAAAGAGAGGCAAATAAATATAAAAAATGAATTGGAGAACATCAAAAAATGGAGGAGTAAAAGAATAAGAAAAGAAGGAATGCCTCAAGGAACAAAAATGAGCAAAAATTATGGTAAATAATAAATGGGAAAAATTCATTCATTCAAAAAAATATTAAGCATCTTCTGTGTCTAACATTTTTCCAGGCACTAGATATACAGTGATGAGTAAAATAATTATAATCTCTTTCCTCAATTTATAATAGAAAACATATAAAGAATCCATAGATGTACTATTACAGTTGAAAAAAGATAGCAATGCTATCAAGGAGAAAAATGAGATAAGCGGGAAATGTGGACCTATTTTTGAGAGTGTTATGACAGAAGGGCCTATTTGAGGAGGAAACATTTAAGTGAAGCTTTATGATAAGAAGAAAACAGACAATGCTTTGGACTTACACTTCAGACCTCAATAGAGAAACAGGCCAGATTAACATCTAGCCTGAAATAAACAAACAACAAAACAGATATAATAAATGAAACTATGGTTTTTTTTTAAGACACAGAACATGAGGCAATGAAATACAGTAATCTCTGACAAATGGGAAACAAAAGAAGTGAACCCTAAAACCACATGTTTACTGCCCTGAGAGTTTCTAGACTGCAGCAAAGGAGGAGGGGAAACCCAGGAGGAAACCTGTTGACTCCCAGAGTTGATGAGATGGAGATGAGAAACCAGGAAAATGAAAGCAGCTACAGTTTACAAAGAGGATCCCAGAGATCTACAGAATTTCCTCAACAAAGTACTGATCAACACATACTTATGATGAACTAAGCAGGGAAAGAGCCATCTGAAGGAATTAAAGGAAACAGTGCCCAGCACTCAAAGGAAATAGTGCCTATTCCCCACAGCCAGACTAGAAAAAACTTCTAATTAACATCCACTTCTAGTTAACATTGTACTGGAGATTCTAGCCAGTGTACTCAGGCAAGAAAAAAAGTTATCTAGGTTGGAAAAGAAGTTAAATCATCTTTTTTCATAGATGAAATTATCATCTATAAAGAAAATTTAAAGAAATCTACAGAAAGCTACTAGAACTAATAAATGAGTTTAATGAGGTGCAGGATATATGGTCAATGTATGAAAATCAATTTTATTTCTATTTACCCACAACAAACAACCTGAAATTGAAATTTGAAAATATCATTTATAATGGCATCGAAAATAGGAAACACTTAGCCATAATAAGACAACAAATATGAAAGACCTATACACTGAAAACCAGAAAACATTGCTGAGAGAAGTTAAAGAATACCCCCCAAAATGAAGAATTACACCATGTTCATGTTTCAGAAGACTCGATATTAAGATGTTACTTCTCTCCAAATTGATCTGTAATTCAATACAATTCCAATAAAAATTGAGGAGCCTTTTTAAAAAAGATTTTATCCATTTATTTTACAGAGAGGGAGAGAGTACAAGCAGGGGGAGTGAGAGGCAGAGGGAGAAGCAGGCTCCCCACCGAGCAAGGAGCCCAATGCGGGACTTGATCCCAGGACCCTGGGATCATGACCTGAGCTGAAGGCCGATGTCCAACCAACTGAGCCAACCAGGAGCCCAGGGAGATTTTTAATAGAAATTGACAAACTGATTCTAAAGTCCATACAGAAATGCAAAAGATTTAGACCCAAAGCAGCTTTTGAAAAAAGAACAATGTTGGGAAACCAATACTACCCAGTTTCAAGACTAAAAAAAAAAAAAAAAAAAAATTAGTGTTATTGAATAATGTTGGTCCAAACACAATAGATCAATGAAACAATAGAAACTTCAGAAATATACGCACACATATATGAACAGCTGATTTTTGACAAAGGCACAAAGGCAATTATGTAGAGAAAGGATAGTCTTTCCTACAAATGGTATTTAAACAATTGGATATCCTGTGTAAAAAAAATTAACTTTGATCCATACTCTGTTGTAAAATTTTTTAAATTAATTTATAAATAATGAGCCTTAATATAAAACCAAAAATTATAAATTTAGAAAAAAAGATTTTTGTGACACTGTTACACAAAAGTTTTTTAAATAACATACCAATAACATAATTCATACAAGAACATATGACTACATTGGACTTCTTTAAAAGTAAAAATTTCTACTCTTCAAATGACACTGTTATGAGAATGAAAAGTTAAGCCACAAACTAGGATAAAATACTTGCAAAGCATATATCCTATAAGGGATTTCTCTATAGAATAGAATATATTATTAAAGTCCTAAAAGTTCAGTAATAAAGCAAACACCCCAATAAAAATATGGGTAAAAATTTGAATAAGTAGTTCACAAAAGAAGATATACTGATAATAAATGAGCATACGAACAGCGAAGGAAATAAAACTAAAAGGCAACCTTCAGAATGGGAGAAGATATTTGCAAATGACATTTCTGATAAAGGGTTAGTATCCAAAATCTATAAAGAACTTATAAAATTCAACACCCCAAAAAACAAATAATCTAGATTAAAAATGGGCAGAAGACATGAATAGACATTTTTCCAAAGAAGACATCCAGATGGCTAACAGACACATGAAAAGATATTCAACATCACTCATCATCAAGGAACTACCAGTCAAAACTAAACTCTAAAGAGATATCACCTCACACCTGTCAAAATGGCTAAAATTAACAACACAGGAAACAGGTGTTGGTGAGGATATAGAGAAAGGGGAAGCCTCTTACAGTGCTTGTGGGAATACAAACTGATGCAGCCACTGTGGAAAACAGTATGGAGGTTCCTCAAAAAGTTAAAAATAGAACTACCCTCTGATCCAGCAATTGCATTACTAGAGATTTACCCAAAGAATACAAAAATACTGATTCAAAGGGATACATGTGCCCTGATGTTTATAGCATCAACAATAGCCAAATTATGGAAAGAACCCAAATGTCCATCAACTGATGAATAGATAAAGAAAATGTGGTATATATACACAATGGAATATTACTCAGCCATCAAAAAGAATGAAATCTTACCATTTGCAATGATGTGGTTGGAGCTAGAGTGTACTATGCTAAGGGAGAAATAAGTCAGAGAAAAACAAATGCCATATGATTTCACTTATATGTCAAATTTAAGAAACGAAACAGATGAACATAGGGGATTTAAAAAAATAGAGAGAGAGAGAGGCAAACCATAAAACAGACTCTTTAGAGAACAAACTGAGAGTTACTGGGGGGGGGGGTTGGGAGGGAGGATGGGTTAAATGGGTGATGGGTCAAGGAGAGCACTTGTGATGAGCGCTGAGTGTTGTATGTAAGTGATGAATCACTAAATTCTACACGTGAAACTAGTATCATACTGTATGTTAACTAGCTGGAATTTAAATGAAAACTTGAAAAACAAAGGGAAACATTTAGGAAATCAAATCTAGCTAAATATCAAAAATGATTGAATAGAGAATATTCCAGAAATATAATGATGGTCCTTTTTTATAATTCAATCGACAAATTAAAGAAGTAAACAATAAAAAAATAAGCATATGAAAAGATACTCAACATTCATCATTAGGAAAGTCAAATTAAAATTTCAATGAGATATCATTATACATCTGTTAGAGTGGCTAAAATTTAAAAAGATTGATCATACCAAGTATTGGCAAGAATGTGGAAGAAATAGAACTCTCCCACCCTACTGGTAAGAATGTACAATGGAAGACCAGTTGGCAGGTTCTTAAAGATTTAAACATACACTTATAATGTGATGTCATCATTTTATATTTAGTTATTCACCCCAAGAAAGCTTGTACCAATACAAAGACGTTCATAGCAATCAAACACTGAAACATTTGCAGTAGTCAAAATAACTAAAATCTCCACATTAGGTAAGTGGATAAACAAATTCTGTTATATCCATTCAGCTGTTTACTAAGCTATAAAAAGGAATGCATTATTTTTTCCTCTTTTTAAATCTTTCAAGTTTTTTTTTAAATTTTAGTTAGTGTATAGTGTAATATTAGTTTCAGAAGTAGAATTTAGTGATCATCACTTACATAACACCCACTGCTCATCACAAGTGCCCTCCTTAATGCCCGTCACCCAATTACCCAATCCCCCCCCCCACATCCCCTACAGCAACCCTCAGTTTGTTCTTTATAGTCTCTTATGGTATGCCTCCCTCTTTTTCTTTCCATACGAGTGCATTATGAGGAGTATTGTACCATGGATGAATCTCAAAATAATTACACTGAGTAAAAGAAAACAGGCAAGACAGGGTGCATATTGTATGATTCCATTTATATAAAATTCTAGGAAATGAAAACTAATGTGTAGTGACAGAAAGCAGATCAATGCCTAGGGATGGGAAGGGGCACTTATGGGAAGGGCTGGAAGGAAGGTTACAAAAAGACACAAACTCTTGGGCATGAGGGATATATTTATTATCTTGATCATGGAGATAGTTTTACGGGTATATACATATGTCAAAATTTATCAAATGTATCAAATAATATACTTTATAAATATGTAAATTAAACCTCAATAAAGCTTTTTTCAAAAAAGAATTAGCCACATAATCAGCAGGGAGCAGTGTATTCCAGGCAGAGTGAACAGCCTATAAGAAGGTTCTGAGGTGGTAAAGGACCTATCTTCTGGAAATAGAAAGAAGGCCAAGGAGGCTAGGAATGTAGTAGAAAACTATTGAGAAAGGAAAATGAGTTAAGATTTTGATATCTATATGAGCAGGGACAAGATTATAC
The DNA here is from genome assembly GCF_037043125.1 of Eumetopias jubatus. Taxonomy (NCBI): domain Eukaryota; kingdom Metazoa; phylum Chordata; class Mammalia; order Carnivora; family Otariidae; genus Eumetopias; species Eumetopias jubatus. The sequence continues at coordinate 65,669,415 of NW_028274807.1, forward strand.
ATGTTTCTGAGTCAATTATGAGAAATTCCATTTTATTTCAAGCAGGGGAATGATATGCCTTATGTCTTAAAAATATCATCCACTCTGCTGCATGAAGAATATATTACAGGGCCAAAAGAAAAAAAGAAAAAAAGAAAAGCTAGCATACCAGTTAGGAGGCCAGTGTTATACTCCAGGCAAGAAAAGAAGGTGGCTTTAACTAGGGTTTTCGCCGTGTTATTGTAGAGAAAAAGGACAGGGCCAAGAATCATTAGTACTTACAGAGCTACTAATTATAATTCAATGTGGCAGATCGGAGAGTGGAATCAAAGATTCTTCCCAGATTCGGGCTTGAACTGATTGACACTGATTGTGCCATGATACAAAGATGAAGTTAGGGTTGGGGTTGAGCATGGTAATAAGGAATAAAACTTCAGTTTTAGATATGTTAAATTTTGGTGTGTCTGTCACTTATCCAAATGAAGACGTCAAGTGGACAAGTAAACAAATATGAATATCAGTGCTGTAATTTGAGTCTTTAGCATACAGATAGTGTATAATGACATAGGAATAAATGAAATTACACAGGCAGGGGAGAGAAGAGGAACAGAGGGAGGGAAAGGGAGGATTATGGACAGAGACATCAGGAATTTCAACATTTAAACTTCAAAGGAAGAGGAGCAGCTGGCTCAGAGGACTTGCCACAGAGAAGAGAAAAAAATGGGGAGACTGGGAGCATATTTTAAAGTTAAGGTGAATATGGAATGATAGCCAAAATAAAGGGGAGTGTTTCAGGAAATGGTTAGCCATGTTAAATGCTGCAGATAGGAAAAACAGGATAAGCTTAGAAAAATGACTAGTGGGTCTTGCTTTGTGACTCTTTAAAAAGTAGTTAGGGAAAAGTATTAGGATAGAAACCAAAATTATATGAGAAAGAAGAATGGCAAGTGAGGAAACAGAGCAAGTAGATAACTCTTTTAAGATGTTTTATAAAGGAGTGCAGAAAAATAAGTCAGTACCTGGACTGGAATAAAGGGTTAAGAGGAGGAACTTTTTGTGCTTTCATTTTAGATAAAGAGCATATTTTAAAGTTAAGGTGAATATGGAATGATACCTAGAGAAAGAGTGATTGATGATAGAGAGAAGGGATAACAAAAGGAGCAAAATCCTTAAGAAGGGGAGAGGGGATGGGAATCAGAACATATGTACAAAGATTGGTTAATCGGAGGCTTTCTTTATTGTAATTGGTACATAAAAGAAAAGGAGAGACTATAGAATGAGGGGGATAAACTGAAGAATGTATGATTTGGTTAAACAAGTGGTTTTTATATCTCTGATTTCCAGGTCTATATTTTAGTAAGTTTCCTTTCTTTTTGAAATCAGTTTTACAGTGTAAAATTTTTACCCCAAAAATTTGTGCTGGAAAGCAACTACATTGAATTGTAGTAGATAAAATATAAGGTTTCATCTTTTAAACAAAATGAACAAAGAAAAAAAAAGTAGGGGAGCTATTAGTAAAATGTGTGGGTTTTCTAGAGTTTAGTTAGTAACCTCAGTATGAGTCAAACAAGTAAAACAAGCTAATATAATTTAATAGCAGTGGTTCTCAACCAGGAATGATTTTGTCCCTGACAGGAAATTTGTCAATGTCTGGAGATATTTATGGCCTTCACAATTAGGGGAGGGGTACTCTACTAGCATCTAGTAAGTAGAATGCCAGTAAACATCCTATACTACCCCACAACAAAAAATTATCTCACCAAAATGTCAATCAGATTGGAAAATCTTCGGACCAGAGCATTTATATGGTGAATCATAATTGGGTAAGAAAATCCCCCCAAAGTGTATACTAGTTATAGGTATGGAGATACTTGTGTACTGGGTATTAATCTCCTAAAAAATACTGATATTTTATATAACATTCACAAGTTGCTACTTCAAATACTATCTTAACTATATTATACACTAAGATACATATACAAAGGTATACAGTTGACCTTTAAACAGTGTGAGGTTAGAGGTTGGTGCCTGTGCAGTCAAAAATCTGTGTTTAACTTTTGACTCCCCAGAAACTTAACTCCTAATACCTTACTATTGACTAAAGGCCTTTCCAACCGTATCTTGCATGTTATATGTATTATATACTATATTCTTACAATAAAATCCACTAAAGAAAATGTTACTAAGCAAATGAGGAAGAGAAAATACACTTATAGCAGTATACTGTACTTATCGAAAAACATTGATGTAAAAGTGGACCCATATAGTTTAAACCTTTGTTACATAAGGGTCAACTGTATACTCTTAGAAATTTTAAATAAAAGTTGATATAATTCACTATAACCAAAGGGGTTTTGTCTTCTGATATTCAGTTATTTACCATAAAATTTCTGTATCTGTTCTCAACCAGGATTTATTATATATTTTCTAATGAATCCTGTACAAATCTTCCAAGTTTAGTCAATTTGCTTTACTCTATATATCAGACATAACTTTCTCCACCTTATCTTTGGGAAATCTCACTATAATCTTGGTAAAATCACAATTATTTGGCATGTACTCTGAACACTTCATTGGATACCTACTAGTATCAGTAATGGGTTAATCAGTTTCACTAGTTTCCATTCTTTTGGTCTTCCATGTCTTCAATCCAGTTTTCACAGTATTTCCAAGATATAAAATAAAAGTGAGGGAGGGGTTTCCCATTTCCAGATAGGATGTTGAAACACATGAAAGTTCATTCCCATGGTAACAACAATGATGACAACAATAATAAAACCCTGTGATAAATATAATGATAAAATTAAAATCATACATTTCTGTGGGGATATTAAAAAGTGTTGGATTTGGAGAAACCTTGACTGAGTGAATTCCAGAGTGAAAAGAACCACTCATAGATGAGCAGAAAGCTGTGGCTGCTTCCATACCTGGGACAAGTGACTGGGCACAGATGCAGAAAAAAAGTGGCCCTTCTATAGATGGATTGACTGCAAAGAATAGGAAAAAACCAGAATTCCACATTTAGCAGAAATATTTTAAAATTAAGGTAAATACATTTGTCATCGACAGACCTGTACTACAAAATATGGTAAAGGAGGTTTTCTAAGCTGATGGAAATAATACCAGATGGAGATTTAGATATATGGTAAGAATGAAAAGCATTGGAAAGAATAAATATGTGGGTAAATATAAAAGATTATTTTGTCTTTTCATAAAATCCCTAAGAGTTCATTTAATTTTTCAATTAAAAACTGTATTATGGGGTTGATAACATGTAGAAGAAAAATATATGAAAATAGTAACAAAGGATGGGAAAGACATAATGTTATAATGTTTTAAGTTTCTTTCATAAGAGAAATGGTGCAATAATAAATAAAAGTAGATTGTGATGAATTATAGATGCATATAATAATCCCTAGAAGAACCACTAAAAAAACAAAACAAAACAAAACAAAAAACAGAGGTGTAGTTAAGTAGCCAAAGAGGAGATAAAATTGAATACTAAAAAATATTTGTTTTTCTCAAAGGACAGAAAAGAGAAATAGTGAAAAAAAGAACAGGAGGGCAAACTGAAAAAAAAATGATGGACGTAAACCTAACTCTAGCAATGATTATATTATATTAAATGTAAATGGAGCAAACACCAATGTAAATGGAGCAACCCCCCCAAAAAAGGGCAGAAATTGTGAGACAAGATGAAAAAAAAAAAAAAGACCTACTATATGTTGTTTATAAGAGCTGCACTTTAATTATAAAAACATACAAATAGATTGAAAGTAAAAGAAGAGAACAATAATTTTATCAAAATACTAACCTCAAGAAAGCTGATGTGGCTATATTATATGAGACTTTAAGACAAGGATATAGAGAGGCAGTTGTAAATTATAAAAGAATCACTTTATCAGAAAAGTATAAAAATCCTATACAGGTACAGACCTAATAAGAGATATTCAAAATATAGAAAGCAAAAAGAAATGAAGGAAAGAAATAGACAAATTGACAATCATAGCTGGGATTTATCATTTCTCCTCAGTAACTGAACAAATAGAAAAAAATTGTTAAGTGTATAAAACTCTTAAGAAACTCTCTTTACCAAATTGACCTAGCTGAAATCAATAGATCCTTATACCATACAAAGGAAAATATGCATTTTTTTCAAGTAGACATGGAATATTCACATGTATAATGGATTCTAAAGGACTGAAATCAAGCACAGTATGTTCTCTGGTCATAAAAAAAAGTTGTTAGAAATCATTAACAGAAATATGTCTTAAAGTCCCCAAATTTAGACTCTCATGGCTTAAAAAGCAAATCACAGTGAAACTTTTTTTTAAATTTTTTAATTGTTATGTTAATCACCATATATTACATCATTAGTTTTTGATGTAGTGTTCCATGATTCATTGTTTGGGAGAGAGAGAGTGAGCGAGAGAGAGAGCACGAGCAGGGGGAAGGGAGAAGCAGACTCCCCACCAAGCAGGGAGACTGACGCTGGGCTCAATCTCAGGACCCTGGGATCATGACTTGAGCCGAAGGCAGACGCTTAACCTACTGAGCAACTCAGGTGCCCCAATTTTTAAATATTTTTGAACTGAAAGTATAAACACAAAATACCAAAATTTGTGAGATGTTGCTTAAATAGTATTTAAGGGAAAATTTAGAATATAAGTGCTTATATTAGAGAAGAAATGATATCAAATCAATAATCTAAACTTTGTTAAGACACTAAAAAAGAACAGTGTAACACAAAGTAAACAGAAGGAAGGAAATAAAGACAGAAGTGAATGAAATAGAGAGCAAACAGTAGAGTAGATCAACAAAACCACAGGATAGTTCTTCAAAAAAATTATTAAGACCTGTAAAACCTTAGTAAGACTCATCAAGGAGGAAAAAAGTAAATAACCAATATGATATGAAAAAGAGAGCATTACTATGGATTTTCTACAGACATTAAAAATAATAAAGCTATCAACAACTATATGCCTGTAAATTGACAGAATAGATGAAATTAAGAGATTTCTTGAAAGAAACAAATTATAAAAACTGATGCCAAACACATTGGAAAATACAAATAGCCTCCAATCTTTAAAAAAAAAAATGTATTCAAGATTAAATACCCATGGGCACCAGGGTGGCTCAGTAGGTTAATCATCTGCCTTTGGCTCAGGTCATGATCCTGGGGTCCTGGGATGGAGACCCACGTCGGGCTCCCTGCTCAACAGGGAACCTGCTTCTCCCTCTCCTCCCCACTTGTGTTCTAGCTCTGTCTCTCTCTCAGAAAAATAAATAAAATCTTAAAAAAAAATAACTCACAACAAAGAAAACTGCTGGCTTCAAATAACTTCACTGATTAATTCTATCAAACAGTTAAGGAGGAAATAACACTAATCTTATGCAAATCTTCTATTCAGGGAATAGAAAAAAGAAAGAAAGGAAATCTTCCCAACTGCTTATCAGAGGCCAGCACAGTGCTAAAAACTAAAACTTGACAAACTTAAGGAAGTGTATAGGCTAGTCTCGCTTATAAACATAGACGCAAAAATCATAAAATATTAGCAAATGGAAGACAAACATATATAAGAAAGATAAAATATCATTGCCAAGGTAGATTTATCCCAGGAATCTAAGTTTAATATTTGAAAACCAATCAATGGAGAACACCTAATTAACATAATAAAGGATAAATTTATATAATCACCTCAATACATGCAAAAAAACTTCTCGTGAATTGACACTTTAGAATAATCACCATTAAACAAGGAATAGAATATTTCCTCAAATGAATAAAGCCCATCAGTGAAAAACCTACAAATAACATCATTCTTAATTGTGGAATATTGGATATTTTTCCACTAAAATTGGTAACAAGGCAATGATGTCCACTCTCATCCCCTTTCTTCAACATTGTATTTGATGACCTAGTAAGGGCAAAAGCAGGATAAAAAATAATATGCCTAAGGTTTAGAAAGAAAATATTGAAACTAATTTTATTTGCCAATGATATTATAGTGTATTGAGGAAACCCAAAGGAATCTAAAAAAAAAGCTACAAAAACAGTATGTGAACTTAGCAACGTTGAAGAGTACACAATATACAAAGTCAATTATCTTTCTATATAATAAAAGGAAAACAAGAAATGTATTTATTTTTAAAATACCAGGTACACGCTAGACTTCCAAATGGCATCCTGAGGAGCATCATGGACACATTCTCCAGAGAAAAAGTATAACTGGGGAAAACTATGTTTTAACAAAACAATCACTTAAAACCTCTGGAAATTGTCCTAAGGGGATATAGAAAAGAAAGAAACATTTATTCAAGAAAACCTCCTGACACTTGGTAAAAAGTGATTCTTTGACACTGAGTCACAACTTGTCCGTACCTCTCCTGCCTTCGGGTTGCCAGCATTTCTCATCCCCTCCTTCTCCAAGTTGAAAAGGACAAATTCCTGGTGAGTCTGGCCAAGAGGTCAAAGGCTCCCCTCCCCTGCCAATGCCCGACTCATAGCACAAAATATCTACCCCAAGTATAGCAAGCCAAAATGCTGAGGCCCTGACTGCTCCCACTCAGCTTGCTCATAGGATAAACATTTCATGCCAGAAAAGTAAAGCTGGGAAAGCCAGAGGTTACCACACCTGCCCAGAGTTCAGACTAGTGGCTCAGTTTTGCCCAGAGGAAGAGGCAGTCTATAAAATAGGGAACTCTGAAGCTCTCCCCAAAGGAACAAGCTTTATTGAAACAAAATTTGGGGAAGTTCAAGCCCAAGGATGCCCTCAAAACCAATGAAGTATTTGATGGAAATCAAATAAGAGGCTGGTAGCTCCTCTTAATTAAGAGCAACCAGCTAGACTATAGGTGAGCTGTTCACCAGAGAGAACCAAGAAGAGACAACTAAGACCCCTACTGGGATTTGAACAAACCTCAAAGACTGCCTTCAAATATGACCTCTGCCTAAATTGGATTAGAATGTTGAGTAATACATATCCTGGGGCATTGTCAAAAACAATAAAACATTCACCTGGCTGTGACTGTGATACCTGGTAGCTGGATTTGATATCAACAGAAAGATCAGGGAAAGAGACCCCTGCTAAAACTACTGCCATCCCAGGGTGACTGTATGCACACTGATGGTTACACCCTCTGATAAGCAACATCAAAATCTTCACAATGTAAGGGAAATAAACTTCACTAAAATAGTCTAGCCCAGTCACTAAACAAGCAAACAACAACAAAAACCAGAAAGGGGAGAGGGACATCAGTAATCAATATCCAGAATTGCTGTACTATGTTACCTAACATGCCTAGTTATCAACAAAATATTGTAAGATATGCAATAAAACAGGAAAGTGTGATCCATTCACAGGAAAAACAAGGCAAGAGAAATTGCCTCTGAGAGGGCCCAGATGTTGGATTTAACAAAGACCTCATAGCAGCCATGAAAAATTTTTAAAGAGCCAAAAGACACCATGCTTAAAGAAGGGAAACTATGATGGTAATGTCTCATCAAATAGGGAATATTAACAAAGAGACTGAAGTTAGAAAAAGAAGCAAACAGAACTATCTTACACCATATACAAGAATTAATTCAAAATGGATTAAAGATTGGAACATAAGATACAAAACCATAAAAATACTAGAAGAAAAATATAGGCAGTATATTCCTGACTAGGTGTTGGCAATAATTTTTTGGATTTGACACCAAAAACAAAGGCAACAAAAGCAAAAATAAATAGGATGATATCAAACTAAAAAGCTTCTGCAGAGCAAAGGAAACCATCAACAAAATGAAAAGGTAATCCATGAAATGGAAGAAAATATTTAAAAATCATATATCTGATAAGGGGTTAATATCCAAAATATATAAAGAACTTATACAACTCAATAGCAAGAAAAGAAAATTCCAATTAAAAAATGAGCAGAGGATCTGAACAGACATTTTTCAAAAAAGACATGCAGATCGCCTACAGGTACATGAAAAGGTGCTCAGCATCACTAATCATCAGAGAAATGCAAATCAAAACCACAATGATGTATCACCTGACACTTGCTAGAATGGCTATCACTAAAAAGACAAGAAATAACAAGTGTTGGCAAGGATGTAGAGATAAGGAAACCCTTGTGCACTGATGGTAGGAATGTAAATTGGTACAGCCACTTTGAAAAACAGTATGGAGGTTCCTCAAAAATTAAAAATAGAACTACCATATGATCCAGCAATTTCACTTCTAGATGTCTATGCAAAGAAATAAAAAATTAACTCAAAAAAGATATATGCCACTCCCATGCAGCATTATTTATAATAACCAAGATGTGGAAACAACCTAAGTGTCCATCAATGGATGATTGAGTAAAGAAAATACAGTTGAGTTACACACACACACACACACACACACACACATGCACACACACACAATGGATTATTATTCAGCCATAAAAAAGAAGGAAATCTTGCCATTTGCAACAACATGGATGGACCTTGAGAACATTATGCTAAGTGAAATAAGACAAAGACAAATACCATATGATATCACTTATATGTGGAATCTAAAAAAGAACAAAGAACAACAAAAATGAGCACATAAATACAGAGAACAGATTAGTGGTTTCCACAGGCAGAGAGTGGAAGATGGGTGAAATGAGTGAATGGGGTTGAGGGAAAACAAGAACCAAGTACAATAAGTGAAAAGAAAAATTCACTAGAGGGACTCAACAGTCTATCTGAACTGGTAGAAACAGAATCAGCAAACTTGAAGGTAGGCTGATAGAGACTATGCATTCTGAAGAAGAGAAAAAAAAAAAATTAGGGTAGCTTAAGTATACCAACATGTCCATAATAAAAGTAGTAGAAGGAGAGGAGAGAGAGAAGCAGAAAAATATTCAAAAAGATAATGGCAGAAAACTTCCAAAATTTGATGAAAACCATTAATGTATATGTCCAAAAGCTCAGTGAACTCCAAATAGGATAAATGCAAAGCTATCTGCACCCAGACACATCATAGTATAAATTTAGAAAGGTAATGAGAAAATCTTGAAAGAACTGAGAGAAAAATGACTTGTCACTACAAGGGAGCTCCAGTAGGATTAATAGTTCGTCAGAAACAGTTTAGGTCGGAAGCAGTAGGACAACATATTCAAAGTGCTCAAAGGAAAAAACTAAACCCCAGAATCTTATATCCAGCAAAATGATCTTTCAAAAATGTAGATGAAATAAAGACATTCCCAGATAAACAAAAAATGAGAGAATTTTGTTGCTAGCACAGACACTTTACAAGAAATACTAAGTAAAGTTTTCTCAGGCTGAAGAAAGTAAACACCAGATGATAACTTGAATTCACACAAAGGGAAAAAAGAACATTATTAAGGTAATTATCTAATTATAAAATAGTATAAGTGCTCATTTTTCATCTAACCGATTTAATAAGCCATTTATAAAACAATATGTATAAAATTTATTGTTGGGCCTATAACATATAGAAATGTAATATATTTTCCATAACAGCACCGAGGAGGTAGGTGGGAGCCAAGCTGTATTTGAATAAGCAGATGAAACCAGGTGGATTGACCACAACAAATGAAGAGAGCTAGAAATGGTAAATTAGAAAGTTAATACACAAACTTTACAAATACATTTTTTTGCTCTCTTCCTTCTCAGGTTTATAAAAAAAAACAAAGTTATATAAAGTAATTATAATATGTTGTTGGATTTCTAACACATATGGATGTAATATGTATGCCAATATAATAGCATATAAAGAGGAAAAGAGGATATAGAGCTATATGAGTAACATTTCTATATCCCCCTAGCATTAATATACACCTGAAGTAGATTCTGATAAATTAAGATGTATATGTTGTCTTAGAGCAATTACAAAGAACTCCAAAAATATGATGACAGAGGGGCACCTGGGTGGCTCAGTCGTTAAGCATCTGCCTTCAGCTCAAGTCATGATCTCAGGGTCCTGGGATTGAACCCCACATTGGGCTCCCTGCTCAGCAGAAAGCCTGCTTCTCCCTCTCCAACTCCCCCTGCTTGTGTTCTCTCTCTCACTGTCTCTCTGTCAAATAAATAAAATCTTTAAAAAATTATGATGACAGAATTATTAAAGAAAGAATAAATTGCACCAGAAGATATTTACTTACTGTCAAACAAAGCAGTAAAGGAAGATTAGAGGAATAAAAAAGACATGAGACATACAGAAAGCCTAGAGTGAGATGACAGATGTAATCCAACTATATCAATAATAACATTAAGTATGGATAGGTTTAACAATCCAATCAGAAGATAAAGATTGTTGGACTAAATTTTTTTAAAAATCAAGATTTAACTCTACACTGTCTGAAGGCATAAAGATACAAATAGGTTGAAAGTAAAAGGACAGAAAAAGATCATGCAAACAGCAAACATAAAAAGGCTGTAGTTAATATCAGACAAAATAGATTTTAAAGCAAAAAAATGTTACTAGAAATAGAGACATCTAAAATGAAAAAATGGTCAACCCATCAAGAAGATTTAACAACTATAAACATCTAAGCATCTAACAACAGAACTAAGATGTACATGAAGCAATACTTGACAGAATCAAAGGGAGACAGACAATTAGAAATTTCAATACTGCACTTTGAATAAGGATACAAGGACTAGGTAGAAGACCGAAAAGGAAATAGAAGACTTGAAAAATGCCATGATTGAAACCTCTATACTGAAATCTACAAACTAGTGCAGAAAGAAAATTTTAAAAGATCATTTAAATGGAGGAGAACACCATGTTTATGGGTTGGGAGACTATTTTTTAAATGTTTACTCTGCCAAAATTATCTATGGACTTATTACAGTCCAATAAAATGTTGGCATATCCTTTTATAGAAATTGACAAACTGATTCTAAACTTTATTTAGGAATGCAAAGAATCCAAAATAAAAAAGCTCTTGGAAAAAGAACGAAGTTGGAAGATTTTACTCCTTCAAGATGTACTATAAACCTACATTAATTAGTGGGGTACTACAGAATAGAAAGTCCAGAAATAAACCTACACTTATGTAGCCAATTTATTTTTTACTAAGTCACTAATAAAAATTAATGAAGAAAGGAAAATCTTTTTAACAAATAATGATAGAAAAACTGGACAAATATATAGGGAAAAATGGACCTTAATCTCTTCACACCACAATCAAAATTAATTTAAGATGAAATATAGTCCTAAAAAAGAAAGCTGAATATTAAAAAGTTTCTTGAAGAAAACAATAATATCTTCATGACCATGGAGTAGGCAAAGATTACTCACATAAGAATTTAAAAAATCACAAAAGGAAAAAAATGATAATCTGTCCTTCAAGGAAACTAATCTGATCATCAAAAGACATTTCATTTTCATTAAGAAAATGACAAGATAAGTCTCATGGGAAGAAAATATTCACAATACCTACTTCTAACAAAAGATTCTTAAATATATAAAGAATTCTATTCAAGCTTTGGCACTTAGTTCTGTAACCTTAAATTGTTTAAACTCTTCGAACTGACAGTTTCTTATCTGTAAAAAGTAAGAGTTGGGCTAGAGTACCACAGCGGGCCTTTTCTAAAAATCTATGATTTTTTGAATGCACAGCAAGTTTATTCATACAAATTACATAAAGGGGTGATGGCAAGGATTATGAACAAAGATAGCTTTGGTAATTGACAAAGTACTTCTGGGTATGGGGATTTACATTAAAGTAGAAACTCTGAATATTTATTTACAAAGAAAAAGTATACAAGAATCTCCTACTAGGAAAACCATAATTAAGGATGTTTTATGAATGCCACAGTAATGAGAATTACAAAACGTTTATTAACCTATTGTGCCTATCCTTGTATGTGTCAGTAGATCCTTGTATATGTCAGTAGATTGACATAATAGGATATTAAAAATAAGAGAAAAATGTAGTGTTTATTATAAGAAAGAATTTGATGCCACCAAACAAATCACTTAATATGTACTACATAACACTACCTTTATATAACTAAGTATAAGTCCTACATAACACTACCTTTATATAACTAAGTATAATAATAATTTATATAACTAAGTATAACCCTTAATGTTCCTTATAAAAGCCAATAAGCATTTCTCTTGAAAATAGAAGATTTGGTTAGGTCTTTTTAAAAACCCATTATAAGTTGTATTATTTTTGGTCTATTTTCAGGTGAAACTTAGGTCATTTATTAAAGTAGCACTGGGTGTAGACGAATCATGAGAGACTAGGGACTCTGAGAAACAAACTGAGAGTTCTAGAGGGGAGGGGTGTGGGGGGATGGGTTAGCCTGGTGATGGGTATTAAAGAGGGCACGTTCTGCATGGAGCACGGTGTTGTACGTAAACAAGGAATCATGGAACACTACATCAAAAATTAATAATGTAATGTATGGTGATCAACATAATAAAAAAAGTAGCACTGGGTGTTATATGCAAACAATGAATCATGGAACACTACATCAAAAACTAATGATGTAATGTATGGTGATTAACATAACATAAAAAAATAAAATAAAGTAGCTATTTCATATGAAAAAATAAAAAAGATTTATATTTTTCTACCATTATGTTCAGTTACTCTTTGCATATCTATTAGTTATTGCTCCTTATTTTTTCCGGTATCACTTGTTGAAACAAATGATCAGAACTACTGTCATAACATGAGACTACAAAAGTAGTTTTCACAGGGGGAAGAAAAACCTTTTTAAATTTTCAGGAATAAATAAGAATTAGCTACAAAGTGTTAGCAAAATTTATCTCACTTATTATCATTTCATTTTCAGGTTTAACTGAGCTAAATGACAGTCCAGTTCCCCTGGAACTCGAACGCTGCAAGTCTCCCACTTCAGGTAAACATGAATGGTACCTTTCAGTTTTCCAGTAATTCACTGCAGTAATCTACTGCTTTATTTTCATAATTCTTACAATGTGAAATTCATAACTTTAGTAATTGTAATATAGTTTCTGAAATTTAATCGTAAACAAATTTGACTCCAAAATCAATTAGAAATAAATGTCTTTAAAAATATTTTGGCCTCCGAAAAAATTAAGACCAGAGGTATGAGTGTAGTACTTTTTTTTTTAATTAACATATAACGTATTATTTGTTTCAGGGGTACAGGTCTGTGATTCATCAGTCTTACACAATTCACAGCGCTCACCATAGCACATACCCTCCCCAATGTCCATCACCCAGCCACCCCATCCTTCCCACCCCCCTCCACTCCAACAACCCTCAGTGTAGTACTATTAAAGACATTTTAAAGGAAGGTTTTTTACCAGAGGTAAATAATGCTAAGTAAAAATTGGTAATGTTATACAGAAATTCTGTTTTCTTATAGCTAGAGTTGAATTAGTGGGAAATGTATACTGTAGGTGCAGAGAATATGATATCATTGGACCTTAGTTGGTTCATACCTCTGGACCACAGTTTGGAAACATGTATATTCATTGATTAAAAAAAGAAATAATGATAATATGCTAGAACTAAAGCATCAAGATAAAGCATGAGCCCACTAAAATATACAAAAAATGTGAGTATAAAGATTCCTAGGATTAAGTCTTTAAGGTATGCAAAAAATGTTAGTAGTAGAAATTGTTGGGTGGTGGGATTATGAATGGTTAGCTTATTTTATTTATTTATCTGATTTTTCTCCAATGCATGTATAATAATATGTAAATTTTTAAGCACCAAAAATATCAGGTATATCTTTGATACTGAACTATAGATGTTTACATAGAGTATCAAAAATTGTTTTAATTTTTTATTTTAACTTAACACAAATGTATAAACATTTAATACCTTATAAGGAATTAATTTTGACTTTTAGAAATTCATTTAGAACTGTGACATTTCTTCAGTTTGCTGTCTTAAGAGTTGTTAGTTGTTTATCCTTATTCTTCAGGAATGTAGGCTAAGTAGAATCTAGTTGTGTCTGTGTAAATTTTTGTTTAATCATATCTATTTAATCCTTATTTTACTGCTTTATTTTAAATATGATCTCATACATTACCCTTTCTTTTGCATTTCTATTGGCACCATCCTAATTTCGGCATTTATTATTCCACATTTAAAGTATCACAAAAATATTCTAACAGGTGTCTCTGCTATCCATCTCTCACTCTTACAATTCACTTTGCAAATCATGTTGCAAAATTAATCTCCTTAAATATTACTTTGATATTTTTATGTCAGAAATCTTCAATATAAAATTCAATTCAATATTCTATATCAATTTAAGTAACTTCACTTTAAATTCTTATCCATAATCCAAATTTTAATAGTAATATAGGGTTCAAATGTCAAAAAGAAATGGAATTTAAATTCTCCCTCCCATCCTTTCCCATATATTGTTTCCATCCTTTTGAAAAATAGTTACTTTCTTATTTATCCTTTCAGTTTGTGTTTGTAAACAAACCAAAAAACATACATTCTTTTTTGCTTCGTGTTTTATACACAAGTAGTATATGCATTTCACTCTACTTTGCTTGTTTCAGTTTACTGTGTATCTTGTCTTTCCATTTGATTACATAATCATTACAGTTGTATGATATTTAATTGCATGTATGTACTATTAATTTATATAGTCCTTTCACCAATTAAAGGACACTTAGTTTGCTATCAAACTTGTCATGTCAAACAATGCTGCAGTGACCGACCTTGGTACTTTCCTCATTTTAAATTCCTAAAATTGGAGCTGCTGAGTCAGAGTATATGCCTGTCTAATCTTTATAAATTCTCCCTATTTTCCCTCCTTTTATCAATAACATCAATAAACCAATGTTTATTGGTTATCATTTTTTAAATTTTATGTCTGTTGGGAAAAAAGGATATGTCGATGTAGTTTCAATTTCTCTCTCACATTAAGTTATATCTAATACCTTTTCAACTGTTTAAGAACTCTTTAAATATTTTTTTCTGTAAATCATCTATTCATACAATTTACCCATTTTCTATAGGGCTATTTGTCCCTTTCATATTAATATTTATTGCCTCTTTACAAATTAAGATCACCCTTTTATGACATGAGATCCAAATATTTTTTCTTAATTTTGCTTGTGGTATCTCTTGCCTTACAGCAGCTTTCTGCATTCAGATATTTCTTTTAAGGATTTTCTTTATGCCCAACAATTTAAATACTATTGGAGTTAACTGCTTTTTAAAGTTTTGGTAGAATTCTCCCATCAAGTCATTTAACCTTTATAATTACTTATTTTGTATGTTCATAGTACCTGTAAAGAAAACATTTCATTAAAAAAAAGAAAAGTTTTCATTATGGAAATTTTCTAACAATGTTCAATGTAACATATGCAAAGACTGTGGTTCTTTCTTTTAGGCTATTAATAGTCAATCTATTTTTGTGTTGTTGTTTTTTTTAAACCTGAACCCAAGTTTTACTGGGTTTGGGGGGTTTTAACTTAACTTCTGCTTTTAACTCTGTTAGTTCCCTCCTCTGCTTCCCTTTATTTTGCACTTTTCCTTTTCTTGTGTGTGTGTGGTAGATGCTTAATTCACTTCTTACATTGATATTATTTCTTTATATCTATATAATAAGATTAAATTTCCCATTATATGTGCATTATATGTGTCATAGGTTTTTATAAGTTGTGATTGCATTAACAGTGTTTTCCATATGGTAGACAGTTTATTACTTTTACCTGAGTTAATATTAACTTGTAGCATTAAGTAATTATAAGTGTTGCTTTCATATTATTTAAGTCTTTCTTGTCCTTATATTTTGATTACTTGACTCAAGGATGGAGAAAAGGAGAATTAAAATACTGTACTAATAATGTGTTTCGGTTTTTCCTTATATCTGCTGTGTTAAGAATATTCATGTGTAGATATTTTAAAATATATCCACAAAAAGTGCATCTTGTACCATTAATCACCATTGTTCATTTCATATTATATCTTTTCCACCTGAATTCCACTTTGTTTACTATTAATACAACAACTCCTGCTTTTTTTACTTGGAATTTTTTGTGTACCTTGGTCTTACCTCTTTAGGAGTAAGCTTTTTTAACTGAGGTATAATACGGAATGTCTCTAGAACCTCAGAAATCTCCCTCATGCCTCTCAGCCACTTATTCCTACAAAGGTACCTACTGTTTTGACTTTGAACCATAGATTCGTTTTGTGGGGTTTAGACTCTCATATCAGTGAAAATATGTATTATTTACTTCTTTTGTTTCTTGCTAATTTTGTTCAACATTATATATATGATATTCAGTTACATTGCTGAATGATTTGTATTGCTGTGTGATATTCCTTTATGTGAATATATCTATGCATTTTATTGTTGCTGCACATTTAGGTGGTTTTCAGTTTGGGGCTATTTCAAGTAAAGCTGTTATGACCAATCTTGTAAAAATTTCAAAGCAAATATAAACTCATTTTTGTTGCATGTGTATTGGAGTGAATTTGGGGGGTCATAGGGTATGTCTATGTTCAGCTTCAGTAAATACTACTGAGTTTTTCAAAATGGTTGTACCAATTTTACTTCCATTAGCAGTGTATGAAAGTTTTACTTGTTCCACATACATCTTTCTCTCAGTAAAATTTTTAGTTTTCATTTTAGAGGTCTTGCACACCTTTCATTGGCTTTATTCCTTGGCATTTGGTGTTTTTATATTCTGTAATTTTTTATTTCTTTTTCTTGTTGTTTGTGGCTGGAATATAAAAATACAATTAATTTTGTATACTGACATATCTAGAAAACTTGATAACTTCCAATAATTTGTAAATCCTTTTGGACTGTCTATCCAATTATGCTCAGTGTTAAAATTACAGTTCTAGTTCTTATTTCTAAAGGAAGACTTTAGCTAGGATCTCCCAATACAAGGTTGAATATATGTAGTATTAGCAAACATCTCTTCCTTCTTCCCAATCTCAGGGATATGTCAATATCATAACTAATTATGATAATTATTGTAGGTTTTTAGTAGACATCTTGCTTTTAGTGTTCTGCCTCTGATGTTTCTTTTTTCATTAATGTTAGAGCAAATCTGGAAATACCATCACCACACTTCTTTTTGCAAGGCAGAATCAGGACTTCACATGCAATGAAGTAGATTGTTTCAAAGCAGGAAGGTTTTGACTACTTTGCTAGGTTACTTGGGACAGAAATGACTGGCTGTGATAAGATTCACTTGTCACTTCAGTGCCCTATTTGAGACTGGTTTGCTAGGCAGGGCCCACTTTTCTTTACTAGCAACCTTAGAATATAAATATTCATAATTGAGGACTGAGATTTCTTATTACGGCTTTTAAATCATTATAGATTTGTTAAAATATATGAAATTTATCCTTGTGGGAATAGTGCCAACAAAGTTTATTTTACTTTAAGAAAATTGGAAATATTATTTGCATATTCCATTCATTTCCCATGAAAAAAAATAGTTGTGTTATATTAAGGGGTCTTTCTAAGCCCACAATGGAGAATGTGCCCGATGTTATTCCTAGAATACCACAGCAGCACATATTCATAAAACTACATTCTGCAATCTCTTCCTATTGTAGGAATTGCTGTATCTAGATTATCAGGAAAGGTATAGTTAGGGTAAATGCAGACTTTTTAGCCCAATCTCATAAAACTAAAATGTAACTGAAAAAATTGAGTTTAAGGCCTTAACAGTAGTTTACAAAACTCATGAAGCCTATTATCTCTAAAGGTAGAAAAGAATGAAGATATAAACAATTAAAATGTTTAGATAACTTATGAATGACAAAATCAATAATATGTAATTAAGGGAAACTAGAATATATGTAATACATCTAACTTTTGAAAAAATTAAGAAAAGCAGCCATGCCTCCTAATGTCTCCTTGATTCATACACTAAGAAACAGGTCATTAGGTCTGATTAATAATGGCCATTTTTATGTTTGTACCTGGGTATATCTCCCCTTTTTCATGTATATATAGCATTTAAGAGCCAATACTATTCTTGCATTCTCTATTTTTTTTCTTAATTCAGTTGTTCTCAAATGTAAGCCTGTATCAAAATCATGTGAAGAGTTTGTTAAAACACAGAATGCTGAGTGCCAGAGATTCTAATTCAACAAGTCTAGAGTGGGGCCTGAAATTTTGCATTTCTAGCAAGTTCCTACATGATGCTAATGCTTCTGGTCTCTGGACCACTTGAGCATCATGCCTCTGTGAAAATTTTTACAATATTTTTTTCAATACTTACCCTTTCAGTATCTATTTTGTGATCTTTTCACCCCTTTAAAGTCTGATTAAAACATTGATGCAAATAGCTGAGCAAAAATGGTTGGTAATTAGGCAAGCCAGAGACCAATAATCATTTTATAACTCTGATTTCCTACATGGATCTCAAACTCCCTTTAGCCCAATAAACTGCAAGTAAAAATAGTGACGTTTAAGATTATTAAATATTTATTTGAGGATAATGAGAGAGAACAGAATAGGAATTGGGAGCTAGTAGAATCCCATTGAGCCAACCAGAAAGCTGATGTTCTTAACTGCCAGGGTAATATAAACATTTCATATTATTTATTTATTCACCCAACTATTCAACAAGTAATTTTCAGTATCTGCAGTTATGTAGATATTATGTTATCTACTGAGAATAAACTAATGAACAAAATAACATACTCCATGCCAAATGGAAATGAGTCTATCTGCAGAAACCAACATTAAACTAATAATTTTACAAATAGGTTGTTTTTCCTTAAAGCTGTGTAACCCTTTTTCACTCACCGGGTAAGGTTGTGCAGTTTGTGTACTACATAAACCTACCTCCCAAGAGGATGAGCTGGAACTAACATTCAGCCCTAGCTCCACTTACCTGGAACAGAACTACAATCCCTAAAGGAAACAGGCCCTTTGTCTTTGCACAAGGAATTGAAAACTAACCTAGCCTTCAACTATAGATTTATATCTACCCACAAGATGTGCATTTTTCTAATTTTTCCTCCTTGAAGGTGTGCCTTTAAAAATCATTTGCTCAGATGAACATCTTTTCCTAGGCTAGCATCAGGTTCTAGTACTGCTGCTACCTATATAGCCATCAATCCTTGTGATTCTCACTGTCCACAATATACAATAGACTATGCTATCAAGTTCAAGTTAAGACTAGGGTGATAGAAATATGTATCTCTATTATAATATATTTATTTAGGTATCTTTAATAAAGATACCTTTATTAAAATATCATAGAGACTAACACCACAAAATACTAACAAAGAAGTAACCAGCTCTGTTGTTCTCAAACTTGGGTTAGAACTACGTCTTATAGCCTAGCCTGAATGCTCCTTCTGTGTGGTTCTACATTTCTAGAACCCCACTACATCTTCCAAAGAAGAAATCTTCTTCCCTCCAAATAGTCCTCTGTTGGGGCAGTACTAAATACTCAGATAAAGGCACAAAATAGAGACCCTTTCAAATCGTTATTATGAAATTCACCTCTAAGATAAAACTTCTGGGTTCATTGGGCTAAGAAACTAAATGCCAATAGTCTTTTATTCCCTTCCTTTAGGACTTGCTACCAGAACTCCTGAGGCAGCACCAGGCTTTTATAGGAATGAAATACCATCTGTGAGACAGCGAAATCAAGTACATCACTTGCCAGGTGAAAGTGAAAATCTCTTTTTTGAACAAACAAGTTTTCTGTATCTCTACAATTTTCTGGATTACACAATTTGTCTCAAAAGCTTTATTCTTATTTGGGCTGAAAATATAGGTCCCCCATGGTGAATGAAGGCAAATTTCCCTGAAACAATTAAAACCACAGACACTGACTTCCTAAGATATAAAGCAGGAATTCCTAAGGCATCTGTGATTTTGAAATGTTCCATATAATTTTGATACTGTTATTTTTCTACTTTAAGCCTGAATACTTTTATCAGACCTATACAAAAATATGGGGGGACCAACAGAGAACTCAGGGAAACTTAAGAGCCAAAACGTAGAGTGGTTTTGTAAAAATTCTCCAAATTCTTCATAATACAATTAAATATTATCTATGATCACAAACTACTATGATGATCATGGAAACTCCACCAAAGAATTGCCTCAAAGGGGCAATGTTCTCTTAGAAATAGTGAGCAGAAGGGAAGGTCTTATAATCTGTTTTATGCAGAGCCATTGAATATTCGATGCTGCTCAGAGGGACCAAATCAAAATCAAACACAGGTTGTATAGCTTCCTTAAATTAGGCATTCATTACAAAATGGTTGTGAACAGATTTGCAACTTTAAGAAGAATAAGTTACCAATGTCCTAGACCCCAAATAAAGACCCCAAGGAATCTAAAAATAATTGTAATCCACAATTTCTCAAACAGTATTTTCTTTTTTTATGTAATAGAACACCCCTGTGATAGGCCTTTTTCTGAGGAGAAAACTGATGCTCAGAGTATTTAAATAAATAGAGCTACAATTTCAGCTTGGTTACATTTGGTTGTAAAGCCTATGCTTTTTCCTAGTTTTCATTAATAAAAAGAGAAAAAGAAATAGAGGAATTGCAAAAAACTAATCACAGTTGAAATTAAAGGACAGCCATGCAGTGACAAAGTTGCTAAGTTATGAAGAGAATGTTTTAACAAAGAAATTCAAAAGAACCTAAGAAATATACTTTGCATGAAACATTATAGTTTACCATTTAATTTCTGGGAAAAACTGGTTTCAAAAGTAGTTTTTAGTTCATAGAATCAACAAATTATCACATTTTGACTTTATTAAGGCTTGTTTGCTAAAAATTATAATCAATGTTGCTATAGTACTTTAAGGCAAACAAAGTATTTTTCATGTGTATTTTCTTACTCAATCCTATAGGAACCCTATAGGGTTAGTGTTGTTCTCCTTTTACACAGATGGAGAAATTATGACTAAGGAAAAATTTCATAACTTGCCCAAGGTTACCCTGCTAATAAATGGCTTAGTCTGAACCAACCCAAATCTTCAGACTTCAAGGTCCACTGATCCCAAATTATTTGTCCTCCTATTATGTGCTTTAAAAAAAAAAGAGTGTGCTGAAGAACCTAGATCTCTCTGGGAGTTTATAATTCAAGGTAGACAAGAACAGAAATAAAAGTTTCATAATCATTTAACTCTTGTCCATACAACACTAAGAAAAAGTCACTGATTCATTAACACTATCCAGATAGAAACATAATACATATTTTAATATACCAAGAAAAGTGGAGTCATGACACTAAACATTTTTTTATGCTGGGACAAATTCAAATAAGGATCCTTCTTTGCCTGACTTTATCACAGTCACTTCATAAGTGTGGGGGGTGGTAATATAGAGGCATGTAGGCCTTTGAGGTCTCTACTGTGGTATGGTGACTCCAAAATTGTGTGTATGTACTGTACCTGTATATGTACCGGGTGGTTTTGTTCTATCTTAGTTTCTAGCTTAGGGAAGATAGAGACAAATGAAATTCATTACTATGTTCCAACCAGTCAGTAAATGAATCAATACATAGATAAACTTTAAAACATTTTAATCTAAACTTTTAATTTAGTATTAGATTTATTTATTTTGCAGAAGACATCTAGGCCAACACACGTGGTATCTGCTATATCATATATAACATACATATTGTGCTGCTTACTGGAAAGGACATGGCTTTGGAGTCAGAGAAATTTGAACTTACCTGCCATTCCTATCATTATAACTTTAGCAAAGTTTCTCAACCTTAACTGTATACTAATTCCAGAACATAGATTCTCAATAATATATAGTAGTGGTTATTACATATATACATGCTGCTGAAGTGAGCACTAGTAGTGGTTATTATAAAAATAATAATGAATATCCATGGCCTAAAGAGACTGAACTTGATCTCCTTGACCATTCTAAATTTCTAATATTAGTTGTAGCTTAGCCATAACAAAGTAGAAATCCTTCACTGGAAATCAAAAGATCAATCCAGGTGTTTCTAACCAAGAAACAACTAATCAAAAGCTTTGAATTAGGAACTTCTAGCCTACCTCTTTATGTTATTTCCCATTAAAGTAGTAAGCCACATTAAGACTGATTCAGGGTTTGTTCTGTTCCTAAAATTTTGATTCAAATGTGTCACCAAGGACCTGAGGTGTGTGGGGTTTTTTTTACGTTTTTATTTTTTTTAAGTTTTTATTTAAATTCCAGTTAACATACAGTATAATATTAGTTTCAGGTGTACAATATAGTGATTCAACACTTCCATGCAACACCTCATGCTCATCACAAGTGCACTTCTTAATCCCCATCACCTGTATAACCCGTTCCCCCACCCAACTCCCTTCTGATAACCATCAGTTTGTTCTCTATTATTCTGAGCCCTGTTTGAAGCCAATACAACATCCCTCAGATGAACCAGGCTGCACTTTCCATTGACTTTGACTTGAATTAAGAGTTAGGAAAAAAGCAAGTGAATATACAAGTGATTGAAGGATCTGATGCACTGAAGATACATGAAACCCCCTAGGCAAAATACTGTTGTAATGCCTGAAGTTCTGTTCATATTTAGGGCTGAGCATATGACCTCATTCTGTCATAAGCTATGCTAAGCCACCAGACTACCCTGCCTCATTACTGTAACCGAGCCTGAATTTGGAGGCAGAAAATCTAGAATAGAGATAAATAGTCTTGCAAAGGTTTATAATCTGGTGCTCTCATAGGGCTTGGCCATCACCTGACCTTTAGGCCTGAATTTATTAAATATTAGTATGTATTTTGCCATCAGCCAATCACTTCATTCATTTGCATCATCTTTGATCTCTTATACCATCCTACCTAATATTTTCTAGGTAAGTCAGAAGGTGATAGATGTGATTAGGTAAGTGATTAACACTATCTATGAGGATGCTTTCCTGTGAATTTTTCTAACTCAGTTTTATTTAGATATAATTTACATAGGATAAAATTCATCTTTTTAGCATACAGTTATTTTATGGTTTTTTTTCAAAAATATACGCTATGACATGTTTTTTTTAAATTTTTTATTGTTATGTTAATCACCATACATTACCTCATTAGTTTTTGATGTAGTGTTCCATGATTCATTGTTTGTGCATAACACCCAGTGCTCCACGCAGAATGTGCCCTCTTTAATACCCATCACCAGGCTAACCCATCCCCCCACCCCCCTCCCCTCTAGAACACTCAGTTTGTTTTTCAGAGTCCATCGTCTCTAATGGTTTGTCTCCCCCTCCGACTTACTCCCCTTCATTCTTCCCCTCCTGCTATCTTCTTCTTTTTTTTTTCTTAACATGTATTGCATTGTTTGTTTCAGAAGTACAGATCTGTGATTCATCAGTTTTGTACAATTCACAGTGCTCACCATAGCACATACCCTCCCCAATGTCTATCACCCAGCCACCCAATCCCTCCCACCCCCCACCACTCCAGCAACCCTCAGTTTGTTTCCTGAGATTAAGAATTCCTCATATCAGTGAGGTCATATGATACATGTCTTTCTCTGATTGACTTATTTCACTCAGCATAACACCCTCCAGTTCCATCCACGTCGTTGCAAATGGCAAGATCTCATTCCTTTTGATGGCTGCATAATATTCCATTGTGTATATATACCACATCTTCTTTATCCATTCATCTGTCGATGGACATCTTGGCTCTTTCCAGTTTGGCTATTGTGGACATTGCTGCTATAAACATTGGGGTGCACGTACCCCTTCGGATCCCTACATTTGTATCTTTGGGGTAAATACCCAGTAGTGCAATTGCTGGATCATATGGTAGCTCTATTTTCAACTTTTTGAGGAACCTCCATACTGTTTTCCAGAGTGGTTGCACCAGCTTGCATTCCCACCAACAGTGTAGGAGGGTTCTCCTTTCTCCGCATCCCCACCAACATCTGTCGTTTCCTGACTTGTTATTTTTAGCCATTCTGATGGGTGTGAGGTGGTATCTCATTGAGGTTTTGATTTGGATTTCCCTGATGCCGAGCGATGTTGAGCACTTTTTCATGTGTCTGTTGGCCATTTGGATGTCTTCTTTGGAAAAATGTCTGTTTATGTCTTCTGCCCATTTCTTGATTGGATTATTTGTTCTTTGGGTGTTGAGTTGGATAAGTTCTTTATAGATTTTGGATACTAGCCCTTTATCTGATATGTCATTTGCAAATATTTTCTTCCATTCTGTCGGTTGTCTTTTGGTTTTGTTGACTGTTTCTTTTGCTGTATATACGCCATGACATTTTAAAGTAACAATAATTTCCTGACAATTTGCCCAGAATCTAACAGAACTAAGATCATAAGAAATCAAACTGTTTTAAGTCTAACACTTTGTGTAGCAATATTCCCTGCCCTACAGCTGGATTACCTATGGCATTATTTGCTGTATTGTTGTCTATGAGCTAAGACAGGCAGTTTTTCAAGGTGTGAAGGATGAAAGATACTGTTCTTGAGAATGCACAGGATTTAAAGAGATTTGTATGGAAAATAAGCCCATGATGAATTAAGTGTATGACACCACTATTGAAAAGACAGTGGACTCTTAGGAAGTACTACTGTGCAGAGCAAACAAATGATAGTACTATATAAAATTGGAGACTATCTCAAGTATTCAGTGTTTAATCAAAGGCACCAAATTTTAAATAGGACATGTTGCCCAGATAAGTCATTTCTGATATAGAATACATAGAGTGACAATATTTTCTTGCCAACTAATAATAAAAACAGCTAACATTAAATGCTTATTAGATAATCACACAATGCTAATTGCATTGCATACATTCCCTTAATTAATGTTGATGAGGTCCCTATGAAGTAGGGACTATTATTATTCCCATTTCATAGAGAAAGGGACACATACTCTTCCTGAGATTAAGTAACTACTAGCCCAGTATCACTCAGCTGGCAAATGGTTGAGTCATGATATGAATCCAGCTCACTTGTGTTCTGGATCACTGGGCTTCACTTCATCAAATACCAGGAAACCTGCCTTCTTAGAGAAGAGCAAGTCTTTATAGAAATTTACAGAGGAGAAAAAAAGGCGTCTAGCCTCTTCTAACAGGGGTTTTACTGTCCTTATAACTACCACATTCCATTCAAAATTAGGAAATATAAGATCAATGATATAATATTTTTTTACTTAAAGGAACCAAAAAAGTACCTGTCAACTCAAAAATAAATATAATAATCAATTTTAAAAGCTCATCAAAATGTTATCTATATCTGTAACTGTATCTACATCTAATTTAACAACTGTGGACAATATGGTCTCTCGTGTGAAAAAATCTGAGATTCATCTCAGGAAATACTTCTTGTGGAAGAGTCCCATGTAAAAATCCCATAGGTTGATTAATATTCGTAAAGTATTCATAAAACCATAAAATGTTACTTCTCAAAATGTGATCTGCCAACTCTTTGTATCAGTATCACCTTCTTAAAAATTTCTGATCTATTGAGAGTACCTGGAGGTGGCCCCTAAGTCTCTGCAGAGGCTTTAAGATCTGGCATGTGAGAGCAAGAATCATTTGCTCTTTATTGCTCCAGAGGTTAGAACTGGAAAAATTATAAATGGTAAAAGAAAGTAATTTGAGCTCATATAGAAGGAAATTTTAGAGCAATATAGCAACCCAAAATTGGATTTTTTTTTATAGGTTTAAAGGTTTCTATCAGAACTATTTAAACAGATAGGATATCAAGAATGTTGTAGGGGAAATAGTTTCACTGAATAGGATATTGGAGTAAATGACCTTTAAGATTCCTTTGAGCCAAGATTCTCTTTTTTGTGCAATGTGCTGAGCCACTGAGTAGTGAGAAGTTTCTGTTAACCATTTTCTCCCCTTCAGCTAACAATATGTAACGACAGTGGTGCATATGCTTTAGCTTAGAGAACAGTAAAAGTGAAGAAATTCAGAGAGCCACATTCCCAGGGGCACATTGCAAAGGTTAATACGTATTGTTTCCATTCTGCACATTTCCAAGACGAATTGCCTCTTACTACCTCTTACCTTACTCATCTTCCAACCCAAATTCCTCAAATGTTCATGTGTAACATATTTCTCTAACACTTAAACATACTTTCTCTGTCTGCTTTGTCCTCTTCAGAATAACTCCTCAACCCTATCTTTTGATATTACTGTTTTTTTTAACATTTATTTAGCAAACACTCATCGTACACCTACTGTATGTCAGTGCTTTATCAGGTATTGGGAGTACAACCCCCACTTTTGGAGAACTCAGTTTCAGTATGTTAATGAGGAGTGAAAAAAAAATCAGGTGTAATGAAATGTGTTAAGTGTAATAAAGGAAATGTGCACAAGGGCCTATGAAGGTTAAGATAATGGCACCAGGTGAAGCCTTAACTTTGAAGCTACATTTAGAAAGGTGGTGATTTTTGAGGAGTCTCGAAGAACAAGTAAGAATTTACTAGGTATCTGGACACAAGGAGCACCACCACCACCCCCACCCACCACCCAAAAAAAGTGTACTAGCTGGGCAAATGAGGAGAATCATTCTGTGCATGAATATATTAAAGTTCCCTAATTAATTCCACTATCAAATCATTTCCTTTCCCTCCCTCAGTTATACTATTGAAGATGGGGTTTGTGAGGGGACCCCAGTTTTCAGGCTTTCTAGAAAACCAAAAAGAGGCAACAAAATGGAGGAGGGGATCCAAAAAACTAGAGCAGATTTGGGAGCCAGAGTAAGTTAGATACTAGAATATAGGATGTGAATTTTCCATCAAAAAGAATAGTTGGAAGTGGGAGGCATGTGACATTGTAGTCTTTGTCCTGCTTATGTATCTGGGCTTACCAATAGGCAGGAACTGTTTGCCCTCTTTTTGAAAACATCTTTGTAATCCATTTAAAAATAATACTATATAGATATGTTGAAATACCATATTTTTTGAAAGATTTATTTATTTGAGAAAGAGAGAGAATGAAAGACCGGGGGAGGGGCAGAGGGAGAAGGAGAGAAAATCCACAAGCAGATGCACCGCTGAGCAGGGAGCCCAATGGGGGGCTCGATCCCAGGACCTGAGATTATAAACTGAGCCAAAACCAAGAGTCTGCCACTTAACTGAGTGAGCCACCCAGGTGCCCCAAAATACCATATTTAAAAACAAAATAGAAACAAGATAAATTGTGATACAAATCCTTCCATTAGTTATCTAAAAAATTAAAGATTATTCTAAATACTGAACATACCCCACTCCTTCAGTTCATCTGAATTGTGAATTTACAAAATATATTTGCAACCTCTTATGAAGCATATTACGTATATTTAGTTTGCCATATTTTGATATAAATAACTTTCTCTTTGTGCTAATTCTAAACCCAAATTACTAAAATTTGATTTCTTGGTTGTGCCTTAATCTTAATAGAATTATTTTTAATGTCTTTATAGCAACATTTGCCTGCTGCTATTATTTTTATTAGAATGATAATACTTAGGTTTCCTTTTACAAGTAGTTTAGCATGGAATATAGTAGTCAGCAAAACACAGTCCGTAGGCCAAATCCAGCTTGCCACCTATCTTGGTATGACTTGTGAAATAAGAATGGGTTTTTAATTTTTAAATGGTTGGGGGGGAATAAAGAGACAATATTTCATGACACATAAAAAATATATTTAAGTTTATAATATATTTAGGCCTTCTAAAACCTGTTATAAAATGTATTCCAATCATATTCCAGTAGAAACATTAAAGACAGTATCAAGAATGTTATTTGACAGATTAAGCTACAAGATTAAGCTATGAATTGATGAAGGGATTCTTTTTCAAAGTTATATTATTAGGTAGCAAAATTCAGAAATTTGTGAGCCAGGTTTTCTGATTTTAAATTGAATATTCTTTCTACTCTGTTATCTGCATCTTTATTTTACAATAACTTTCTTATTTGTAAAGAAAAATCACTCATTAGAAGGTATAAGTTAATTGATGATATCAATTAGAGTCTTAAAGTATTGACAGAAAAGATGTCTAACATGATTTCCCCTTATGCATTTCTATGATAACATGCATTTCAGCTAAATATTTTGAGATACCCAACGTGAAATCTTTATTAACAGATAAATAATGAGTAACGATTATAAATAAATTATAGGTGTTTTCTTGGTCTATTCATACATTTTCTGATAGCTTGATTTATAATATAATTAAATTCATTTTCAAATATTTTTTATTTTCAAGGTCTTATCTACTGAATTTAACATTGTACTATTCAATATGAAGTCATTTCATCTGCCATTGGCGTGGTTTCCTTTACTATATCATATACACCTATAATAGAATTTTCTTTCTATTTTAAAAAAATGTTGAGAGTTTTATCATCAGTTTTTACCCTTATCAGTTATTTATGAAATGAGCTCATGCATTTGTTGCAATATTTCTTTACCTATTAGATTGATCTGAAATGGATTTTTGGTTCTTCCCAAATTAAAAAAAATCACTTCTCATATCACATGTGAAAAAAATTATGAAAAGATATACTTTAATTATTTACTGTAAGAACAATTGCTTCCCTCATGTTTCTGTTTGCATATTAAATATTTACTACTGAATGACAACAAACTAATATCAGATAGTATTTCTGCTTCTATACATGCTCACTAAATATAATGCTTATCAGGATTTAATAATTATACTGTAAAACAACTGTTCCCCCACACTCCTCTTTAATTTTATATAATTAACAACTGCCTCTTTCCTTTTTCTGTTGTTTCAGTTAAAGGATCAAGAAAGTTAAGTCTGCCAACAGATCTTAAGGCTGATCTTGGTACGGTACGCCAACAATTTTAAGTTTTCTTATATTCATTTGGCTGAACATTTTTACCAACCAGTCCATGAATAACAAGTTTCCTAGATGGCAATGTTTGATGGCTTTCCAAAAAGGCTTTCTTAAAAATCACCATACAGTTCTGTTGGCAGCATTCAACATTTCATTTGTTAACAACCATTTTACAAAATTGTTTGATAAATCATTACACACCAAAATATATAATGTTTCATTTCTTTTTAGCATGAAAATGTTTTTGAACATTGAAATCATGCATATGGACCCTACCCTTTGTGACTGTAATCATGTAAATGAGCATCATTTTTTTCCCCAGAATTATTTTCCCTATTCTGTATATTAGTATTATTTAGAATTAATGCTATATAACAACAACAACAAAAAAATGCCTGATACATAAAAGAAAGGAGCCCTAGCTTTTTTTTAATTTTAGAAAAGTTACAGAAAATTTGATTCACTTTTAGTTTATTGTGGGGGTCACAGGCTTATTCATAATTCAAACTCTGAAATAAATAATGCTTTATTAAATAGATCTTCATAAATTTTTCCTTCAGAGCTTTTATCTACTTGTTCCAGCATAGGTTGTTTTTTTTTTTTAATTTAATTACCTTTGCTTTCATCTCCTTTGTTCTAACTTAAAGCCATAGCATTAAATCCTGCTAATGTCATGGTTAAAACAACAAAAATACAGTAATTAGTCTTTGCATTATATTTTAGAGTTTACAAAGCTGCTTCTCATATACTATTTTACCTGATTTTCTTAGCAGCTCCTTGAAGTTGCTCTTGCTATTCCCAATCTTTTTTTTTTTCTCTTCAGAGAAGAAACATCATGTTAATAAATGATAAAGGTTTGAAGGGAGGTCATAGAACATGTTACCCAAAGTTTATAGAGCATATTCACATATCTCAATCACCTCATTGTATCTAAATTAAATAACTGTTAAACAAATAATTTATTACATTTAATATCTAATTACATATAATCATATGAATTTGATTAATTCATGTTTTATAAATGCAAAGCACTAACATACTAACATATTAGTATTATTAATTCAATATTAAAGAAATTGCTATAAATTAGTATTTTACCATTATAATTGATAATGGACGTAAAAGAAGAATCAACATTATAGTTCTATTTATTGACCTCCCATAATGTGTCAGATACTATGCTAAATGATTTGGACATATTGCCCAAGACAAGGTAGTTGATATTGTTCCCACTTTACAAATGAAGGAAGAAGATTCCCAGCCCACTTCTAGATTTATTAGAAATAGCAAAGAAAGCTATTAGTTATAATTCCAATCTGGAGATCAGTTAGCATAGTTGTTATTAATAAACATTAACAAACAATTTCCACAAATATTAGTCTCTCAAAGTCTCCAGTTAGTCTCTCAAAGTCTCCCTCCCAACAGCTTCATTCTCACTATTTTCATGCATACTTTGAGCAAAGATGAATTATGAAAACTCAGATATATATAATATTGTCAAGTGCTTGTCACTTTACTAAAGGATTTTTGCACTTAAAAGGATTCACAATAAAATTTCATTAAATCTCTAAGTATGTTCATGTAATTTCATTTAAAAAAATGAAATTTCCAGAAAAAGTCATAAGGCTTCTGAACAAGGATAAGTATCTATATAAATGTAAATTCTGGCATATAAAATCTTGGTGTAAAATGTACCTGGGTTGCTTGTAACATGCTTTAGGAAGATTATTTTCCAGTAGTATATAATTAATTGGTGAAGGAGGAAGATTTGAAGCTATTGCAGAAGGGCAAATGAGGGCCTGAAGTAAAATAACAACAAAGAAAATGAAGAGAAAAGCAGTCCCCATGGGAGAATTTACAACTGATGGGATTACAGTCAGTGTAACAGGGTTGGTAATGCACAGGAAAAAGGAGTCAAGAATGACTACAAAGTGTTAAGAATAGTTCTCATGGAGAATGCCTGGTTTGAGAGGAAAGGAGAATGAGTTTGAGTTGCTACAGGGACATCCATGTTAACCACTCAGTAAGCAATTAGAAATTATTGATAACATTCATTTATATCAAGGTATTAGTGACTGTGTACATGAACTATTCACTGAAGACAAAGGAAAAAAAGGACAAGGTATTGGAGAGCTTTAGATACTAATGCAACTTCTTTGTTATAATAATCCTTAGCTAAAGAACAATATAACAATAACAGTAAAATAATAGTAATAGCAGCAAAAACCTCATACAGTGGATACTAATGCAGTTAGAACCCTTACATAGTTAGCATTTTATGCGGTAATGGCCAAATTCATGGGAAATTGCTTTATACTTAACATTTTTACATTTAGTGGAAAACTATCTTGTTTCTCATTTTTAACAAAAAAAATAGACTTTTCTTTTTCCTAACAATATTTTGAATTAAAAACCTAAAAATGAATTTTATAGAATTCAAGCCTTGAGTTTACATAATCCAGGGGCTGGCACATAACATTATGAATATATTGTTATAGATGCAACATAGAGTACTATAAATGAAACACAGGCCCCCATAAGCCTTTAAAAAATATCTATTACAAGATGAATTCCAGCCAATGAAAAGATGCATGGAGAGGCCATGGTCAAAGAACTGTAGTGATTATTTAATTTATTTAAGTGTAGAACTAAAGTCAAACAACAGTGGCAAATATGATTACAAAATAGAATAAACTTAAAATCTGTTAACAATATAGAAACAATAGTGAAATTTTAAAATTGAGAGATGGAATGTAGAGAGGAGGATAGAGTTGCCAAAAAGAGAATTCTATAACTAAATTTGGTGATTAATTGGTGGTAAAGTGAGAACAAAAACAAGCAGAGGAAGAATTGCACTAAATTCACTTTTCATAGGGGAAATAAATGATTATGCATAGATAACAATTTAGGAAGAAAAATACATATTTGAAATAATCACTAGAAAAAAAGGTAAAATACCCCAAAACTTAGGCAAAGGATAATACATATTAAAAAAAATTAGGAAGATACAACCCACTAAGGTGGGATAGTAGAACAGAGTTCTACTCTGTTCATGGTTGACTGACCACAGTCTTCAGATTCTCTGTTCATGTTGACTGACCACAGTCTTCGAATTCTCCACTTTGAGACTCTCAGAACTGCCCAGATTCTAGCTTTCTACCTTTTGAAAAGACCAAGAATATTGTCACCGCTACAGCTTTTTACTAGAGTCAATCACTTGTCATGCCTGGAATACTCAGATTGCCTTTAGCCATAATACCCAGAGTTCACATTTGTAAGAAGAATGAGAGCCAGTGGGTGAAATCTCATGAACTCCAGGAGCACAATGGACACATCACAGGTATTTATTGGTCTTTCAAGAGTGATCACATTGTCTTTTGCCAGAGCCAGAAAGATGGTGTCTGGAAGCTAATCCTGATCTTCAGAATTAATTATGTAGCCCTTTTTGTGAAGTGGTCCCCTCTAGAGAACAAATTTGCTGTGAATAGTGAAGCACAATTCATTTCTGTTTATTACTTGAGCATGAAAATGGCAAGTGGGTAAGCAAACACACTAAAAGTTCCTTGGTTTGGATTGGCATCCCAACAATGTTTTCCTGGCAGTAGGATTATGTGACTTCAAATGCAGAGTGCTTCTGTATACATTAAAGAAGTGAATGAAAACTAACCAGTATGCCATAGGGCAGCAAGATGCATTTTGGTTAGCTGATATCAGTTCAGTGGTACTGGAAGCTGGATCTCAGCTTCACCTTCTCTGCCAGTGGGAGCTCTGTGGCTTAGGTCAGCCATGACAACATATGTGCCTATTGCTGATGCCTCAAACGGTGTTCAGGTTTCATCTGAAAACAGTTGCTGCCACTCCTGAATGCTGAATGAATTATTTGTCTCAGATAACACAGCATTGTGTAGCTGCCAGCCATGATTGCTACCCAGTGTTCTTTAAGTAAGATGACCATGGCTCCTTGACTTTAGTCTCCAAACTGGACAGTCCAAAACACAGCATCCAGCACAACAGGTTAGCTATGGAACACTTCCAGAACATGGACAAGAGAGTCACAACTGAGTACTACGTCACAGCCTCAGATATGCTGTACCAGAATTGATAGCACTACTCAAGTGGACAAGCAAGATTACTGGAAATTCTGACCCACAGGAATTAATGGAGCCATGACAACTTGGGATTTCAAAATCTTAGAATCTTCTATCCAAGCCCTTCAAATAATCTGAAGCTGACTGAACCTCTTTGACCTAGTATGACAAACAGCAATTGACTTCAGGTCTGTCATTTGCTTGATGGTGAGGAAAACCAACAACAAGGAAACAATGAAAACATGTATCATGCAAGTATCATTTGTATGTTTTGTTTAAATATCATTGGCAAAAGTGTTGAATGTTTTTAAACATTCATCTTCTAAAATTTTTATTTTTTTGCTGTTTTATTCCATTCTTGACCAAAGCTGCTTTTAAGCAGTTCATTATGTAAAACTTACATTAAGAGGGGGAAAGAGGTGGTATGTAAATTGTCTCCTAGAAAATTAAGTAAAAACAATCAATATGTTCTTTAAAATAGAACTAGGACGAACTATCTCTCATGTCAATAGGTGTAGTAAAATAATTTGTTTTTTATTATAAGAAAAAGACTTTTCAGCATGTGTCACATAACAAAATCCAACAAGAGAAACATCTAAAGCAAGGTGATTGAAAGGTTAGTACTAGGGTACTAATATCCAAGTTGAGTTCAAGACAAAATACATTAAATTAGAAGAGTGCTTATATTTGTAGTGATGAAATGTACATCCACAATGGTGTTATACACAACTAATGAACTGTTAAACACTACATCAAAAACTAATAATGTACTATATGCTGGCTAACTGAACATAATAATAAAAAAAGAATGAATGAAAATAAATGACATAAAATTCATGAAATAGAAGTGTAAACAGAAAAAAATAATAAATCAAGTAATGTGGATTAATCAAAAACTAACAGAATAAGGAGAAATAGAAATGCAGTAATAATGAGAGATTTTAACATAATATAATGACAACTCAACAAAAAAGAAAGAACACTGAGGAAAAAAGAAACAAAGTTTACATGGAAGATTTATTTAATATATCTTGAACTTTATACCTTAAAGGTGTTATTTTCAAGTACCCATTGAAAAATTTACAAAATTTAAACCTATATTAAAGCCACAAGAAAACCTCAATACTTAAGAATAGAGGATTTCAAATCATATTCTTTAACCACAAATTAGTGACATAAGAAAAACAAAAAATAGAAAACAAAAACAACCCCTAAAACCTGGAGGATTTTAAAACCTCACATATGTGAGGGCCTGGTTTCTAACTAGATCAGTAGCAAGACTTTTGTTTCGTATCTCTAGTAATATCATGAATCAAGAACTCTGAAAATTATAGACTAAGGATCTAGAAGCTAGAGGAGAGCAACTACAAAACTCCTACAGTAGAGAACAAAGAAGGGAAGGTAGAGAAAAATTTCTGGGATGCTACAAAAGTCAACAAAAAATTTACCATAACAATTCATTCTAGTTGAAATTAATTTTATTAAAAGAATTATAAAGACTTTTCATTCTCTTACACCATACACAAAGATAAACTCAAAATGGATGAAAGACCTCAATGTGAGACAGGAATCCATCAAAATGCTAGAGGAGAACATGGGCAGTAACCTCTTCAACATTGGCCACAGCAACTTCTTTCAAGACACATCTCCAAAAGCAAGGGAAACAAAAGCAAAAATGAACTTTTGGAACTTCATCAAGATAAAAAGTTTCTGCACAGCAAAGAAACAGTCAACAAAGCTAAGAAACTACCCATGGAATGGGAGAAGATATTTGCAAATGACATTACAGATAAAGGGCTGGTATCCAAGATCTATAAAGAACTTACCAAACTCAACACTTGAAAAACAAATAATCCAGAGTTGCCTGGGTGGCTCAGTTGTTAAGCGTCTGCCTTCGGCTCAGGTCATGATCCCAGGGTCCTGGGATTGAGCCCCACATCGGGCTCCCTGCTTGGTGGGAAGCCTGCTTCTCCCTCTCCCACTCCCCCTGCTTGTATTCCTGCTCTTGCTATCTCTCTTTCTCTGTCAAATAAATAAATAAAATCTGAAAGAAAGAGAGAGAGAGAGAAAGAAAAAGAAAGAAAGAGAGAGAGAAAGAAAAAGAAAGAAAGAGAGAGAGAAAGAAAAAGAAAGAAAAAGAAAGAAAACAGAGAGAGAGAGAAAGAAAAGAAAGAAAAAGAAAGAGAAAGAAAGAAAGAAAGAAGAAAGAAAGAAAAAGAAAGGAAAGAAAGAAAAAGAAAGAAAGAAAGAAAGAAAGAAAGAAGAAAGAAAGAAAGAAAGAAAGAAAGAAAGAAAGAAAGAAAGAAAGAAAGAAAGAAAGAAAGAAAGAAAGAAAGAAAGAAAAAGAAAGAAAGAAAGAAAGAAAAAAAGAAAAATAATCCAGTCAAAAAATGGGCAGAAGACGTGAACAGACACTTCTCCAAAGATGACATACAAATGGCTAACAGACACATGAAAAAATGTTCAACATCACTAGCCATCAGGGAAATACAAATCAAAACCACATTGAGATACCACCTTACACCAGTTAGAATGGCAAAAATTAACAAAACAGGAAACAACAAATGTTGATAAGGATGTGGAGAAAGGAGAACCCTGTTACACTGTTGGTGGGAATGCAAGCTGCTACAGCCACTCTGGAAAACGGTATGGAGGTTCCTTAAGATGTTAAAAATAGAGCTACCCTAGGACCCAGGAATTGCACTACTAGGTATTTACCCCAAAGATACAGATGTAGTGAAAAGAAGGGGCACCTTCACCCCAATGTTCATAGCAGCAATGTCCACAATAGCCAAACTGTGTAAGGAGCCAAGATGCCCTTCAACAGATGAATGGATAAAGAAGATGTGGTACATATATACAGTGGAATATTACTCAGCTATCAGAAAGGATGAATACCCACCATTTGCATCGACATGGATGGAACTGGAGGGGATTATGCTAAGTGAAATAAGTCAGGCAGAGAAAGACAATTATATGGTTTCACTCATATGTGGAACATAAGGAATAGCATGGAGGACCATAGGGGAAGGGAGAGAAAACTGAAGGGGGAGAAACCAGAGAAGGAGATGACCCATAAGAGACTATGGACTCCAGGAAACAAACTGAAGGTTTCAGAGGAGAGGTGGGTGGGAGGATGGGGTAGCTGAGTGATGGATATTGAGGAGGGCATGTGTTGAGATGAGCACTGGGTGTTATACACAACTAATGAATCATTGAACACAACATCAAAAACTAATATGTACTACACATTGGCTAAATGAACATAAATAAAAGACATTTTAAAATAAGACTTTTTAGGATGCTTAAAGAGCGATAAAAAATAACTAATTTTTTAAAAGATTAATAAATCATGAAGCTAAAGCAAGCACAAATGAAAAACCAGTTAAGAATCTTGGATAACAATGGGGGCATCCAGGTGGCTCAGTTGAGCATCCAACTCTTGATTTGGGCTCAGGTCATGATCTCAGGGTCCTGGAATTGAGCCCCACATAGAATTCTCTGCTCAGCGGGGAGTCTGCTTGAGAGTCTTTCTCTCCCTCTACTTCTGCCCCTCCCCTCCATGCTCTCTCTCTCAAATAAATCAGTCTTTTTAAAAAAAAAAAAAGAATCTTGGATAACAGTGAACAAATAGAGACCGTCAGTAAAGAAATAGAAATTATAAAAAGGAACCAAGTAGAAATTCTGGAGCTAAAATTACAATAGCTAAAATGGAAAATTCACCAGAAAGGTTCAACACCAGATTTGAATAGACAGAGGAAACTGGCCAACCTGAAGATAGTACAATTGAAATTATTGACACAGAAGGGCAAAAAGAAAGCAAAGGAAAATGAATAGAGATTAAGGGACTTCTGAAACATCATCAAGCATACCAACATATTATGGGAATACTTGAGAAAAGAAGAGAAAAAGGAGAAGAAACAATATTTGAAGAAATAATAGTTGGAAACTTCTCTAACTTGAGGAAAGACATGAGCTACACATCCAAGAAATTCTTCAAATTCCAAATATAATAAACTCAAAGACATACTCATTTGGATACATTATAATCAAACTTTGCAAAAAGAGGATCTTAAAGCAGCAAGAGCGAAGTGACTCATCATGAATAAGAAATCCTCAGTAAGTTTGATAGCCAAATCCACATTAGAAGCCAAAGAGGCCAGAAGGCAGTGGGATAACATAGTTAGTGCTGGCGGGAAAGTATCAACAAAGAATTCCCATATCTGGCAAAATTTTCCTTCGAAAATTAAAGAGAAATTAAGACATTGCCAGACAAACAAAACAGAGTTCATCACGAGTAGACCGTCCCTATGAGAAATACTAAAGGGAGTCCTACAGGCTGAAATGAAAAGACATTTGACAGTAACTTGAAGACATACAAAGAAATAAAGAACACTGGTAAAAGTAACTACATAGGTAGATATAAAAGCCAATATTATATTTTTGGGTTTCAACTCCTTTTTCTTATTTCCTACATGATTTAAAGGTATAAATCTTTAATGGGCATGTAATGAATAAAGATATGAAGAGAACAATATAAGAGAAGGAGATGGACATTATAGCAACAG
The DNA here is from genome assembly GCF_037043125.1 of Eumetopias jubatus. NCBI lineage: Eukaryota > Metazoa > Chordata > Mammalia > Carnivora > Otariidae > Eumetopias > Eumetopias jubatus. The sequence continues at coordinate 65,706,775 of NW_028274807.1, forward strand.
AGTTTTGTATGCTATTGAAGCTAAGTTGGTACAATTCCCAAAAGGCATTGTTTTGAATTTGTAATCACCAGCATAACCATTAATAACTAAAAAATAGAAAAGGAAATATGAAGGGAATAAAAAGATACACTGGGAAAAACATAATCAAACATAAAAGAAGGCAATATTGGAGCAATTCATAAACAACAAAGATATACTTCTGGAAAACAAATAGAAAAACAGCAGAAATGCTTCCTTATCAGTAATTACTTCAAATGCAAATGGATTAAACTCACCAATTAAAAGACAGATTGGCAGAATAGATTTAAAAATATATACTCTAACTAAATGTTATCTACAAGAGAGTCATTTTAGATCAAAAAACACAAATAGGCTGAAATTAAAAGGATGGAAAAAGACTCCATGCAAGTAATAACCAAATGAGAGTTTGTATGGCAATACTGAGACCAAAGTAGACCTTAAATAAAAAACTGTTACAAGAAACAAAGAAGCATAAAAGAGTCAATTTGGTGAGAAGATATAACAATTGCCAACAAATGTGCACCAAACAGGAGAGCCCCAAATATATGAAGCAAACATTGACAGAATTGAAGGAAGAATTATACAGTTATATAACGATAGTTGAAGAATTCAATAACCTGCTTTCAATGGTGGAGAGAAAATCTAGACAGGAGATCAAACATGAAATAGAAGACTTGAATAATGCTATAAGCCAACTAGCTTTAACAGACAGAGTACTCCACATAACAATAGAATATATACTCTTCTCAAGTACACATGGAACATTCTTTTTTTTCAAGATTTTATTTATTTATTTATGAGAGACAGAAGGAGAGAGACACAGAGGCAGAGGGAGAAGCAGGCTCTCTGCAGAATAGGAAGCCTGATGTGGGACTTGATCCCAGGACTCTGGGATCATGACCTGAGCCAAAGGCAGACACTTAACCAACTGAGCCACCCAGGTGCCCCACATGGAACATTCTTGGAGGGTAGAACATATTTTAGGCCACAAAACAAGCCTCAATAAATTTTTTTCCCTAGGCAAAGAACATTATTAACCTTGTTTCAAACTTTATTCCCAGGCTTCTTCAGCTTAATTAGCTGTAAAGAATGAATTGTGTATGAGCAAAAACTGAAGAGCTGCAGTGTCCAAGGGGCTTGGGCTTAAAAATATTAGAGATCTAGATTTTATCAGATCCATGAACAAAATTTTAAAAAGCATTCGTAATATAAAATAGCAGCTCCCAGTAACTTCTTGAAGTTTTATCTTCTTCAGAAATTGATTCAATTCAGTTTGCCTCATTCTTGGAAGCTTCATCAAAATTCTCCACAAGATCTGGAACTTCATCATCATCCTCCTCTCCAGTAGCAAGTGGTGCTTTTCCATCCACAGGATTGTTTGGGCAAAGCTTTAGCCAGTCTTCTTAAACTAGTCAGATTGTCTGCACCAAGTTGGTTTAAGATACTGGGTAGCATAGCTGTCAACTGCTTTATCTCAGCATGGCCTGTAATGGTGAAAGTGTTCGCTGCCAGCGATGCCTGAATTTTGGGGTTGTTAAAGTAGATCACTGTTCCTTGGTTTGTGAACATATTCACTTCTTCAATACCAGAGATATTGTTTACCCCTAACTTCTTTAAGGAGAACTGAAGTTTTTTTATCATCTGCTGTAGCCATTCTATGAACCACCTTCTTTCAGTGAGCAGTTCCTTTCCCACCAATGTGCACTTGTGCTTGCAGTTTGGCTAGTTTCTCTTGGTTCATGATAGTTTCTTTCATCTGAGGCTCCTGTCCTTGGGTTCACCACGAGGTAGAGGAAGAGACGGTGTCACCTCCAAGCCTCAATAAATTTAAAAAGATTAAAATCATGCAAAGTTTTTTCATTAACCCCCATGGGATGAAACTAGAAATCAGTAAAAACTGAAATTCACAAAATTTGGAAATTAAACTGCACACTTGTAAACAACCAAAAGGTCAAAGAGGAAATCGCAAGTGAAATGTGAAATACTTTGAGACACATTAAATAAAAGCAAAATTTATAGTTTACACCAAAGACATAGCTCAGAGGGAAATTTATAGATGTAAATGCCTATGTTGAAAAGAAGTAAGATCCCAAATCAATAACCGAACTCTATACCTCAACAAACTAGAAAAGACCAAGTTAAACCCAAAGCTCACAGAAGTAAGGAAATAATAAAGATTAAAGATAAACAAAATAGAGAATACAAAAACAATAATCAACAAAACCAAATGTTGGTTCTTTGAAAAGATCAACAAATCAACAAACCCTTACCTAAACTAAGAAAAAAGGAGAGAAGACACAAACAATTAAAATCAAAATGAAAGTGGACATTGCTATCAAACTTAGAGAAAGGAGGATAATGCTTTGAACAGTTGTATGCCAACATTAGATAACCTAAATGAAATAGGCAAATTCCTATAAACATGTGAATTTCCAAAACTGACTCAAGAAGAAAATCTCAACATGGCTAAAATAAGTAATGACATTGAGTCAGTACCCAAAAACTTCCTGAAAAAGGAAGGTCAAAGTTGAGATGGCTGGTGAATTGTACCAAATATTTAAATAATTGATGCCAATCCTTCTCAAACTCTTCCAAAAAATAGAAGGGGGAACATTTCCTAATTCATTCTATGACACCAACATCACCCTAATTTCAAAGCTAGACAATACCACAATGGATTAGAGACCAACATCCCTTATGAATATGTGTGCAAAAATTCAACACAATATTTGCAAACAGAATCCAATAGTATATTAAAAGGATTATGTACCATGACCAAGTGGGATTTATCCCAGAAATGTACGGGTAGTTCAACAAACAAAAATAAAAGATGTAAAAACAACAATAGAAAAGAAAAAAACATGATACAGATATACCTCAATTGATACTGAAGAAGCATTTAATAAAATTGAATACCCCTTCATGATAAAACTAGGAATGGAAGGGAACTTCCTTAATCAATGACAAAGGGCATTCCTGAAAAACCCACAGACAAGATCCTACTCAATAATGAAAGATAAAAACTTTCCTCCTTAAGATCCAGAATAAGATAAGGATGCCTGTTTTTAGCACTTCTATATTGTACTGGAAGTTCTACCCAGAGAAATTAAGCAAGAAATAAAAGGCATTCAAAATGTAAAAAAAATGAAACTAACCCTACTGACAGACGGCATTATCCTGTATGTATAAAATCCCAAAGAAACCACAAAAGAACAACTAGAATAAATGAAGTCAGCAAAGTTGCAGGTTATAACATAAACAGGCAAAATCAGTTGTGTTTCTATACACTAACAATGAACATTTTTAAAAAGAATTTAAAAATCCTTACAAGTCTCTAAAAGAATAAAATATCTAGAAACAAATTTAACCAAGAGTTATAACATTTGTATACTGAAGACTATAAAACATTGCTAAAAGCAATTAAAGAAGCCCAAATAAATGAAAAGGTATCACTTGTTCATGGACTGAAAGGCTTAATATTATTTAAATATTAGTACCATCCAAAACAATATAATAGATTCAGTGCAGACCCTACCAAAATACCAGTAACCTTTTTTGCAAAATGGAAAAGATTATGCTGAAATTTGTGTGGAAATGCTGAAGAATAGCTGAAACGGTATTGAAAAAGAAGAAAGTTGGAAGAATCACACTTCCCAATATCAAAACTTCTCCCATATCTATAGTAATCAAAACAGTGTTACCAGCATAGGGATAGACATATATACCAATGGAATAAAATTGAGAGTTCAGAAATAAAACCATACATCTATGATCAGTTGATTTTCAACAAGTTGCCAGGACAATTCTATGGTGTAAAAAGTAGTCTCTTCAACAAATGGTACTAAGACAACTAGAAATTGACATGTGAAAGAATGAAGGTGGACCATTACCCCACATTACATACAAAAATGGATCAATGACTTAACTTTAAGAGCTAAACTATAAAACTCTTAGAAGAGAGCATAGGGGAAATCTTAATGACCTTGACTTTGGCAGTGGTTTCTTAGGACACCAAAATATAAGCAATGAGAAAAAAATTGGTAAATTGGCCTTCATCAAAATTTAAAACTTTGCCACTTCACAGGATATTATTTAGAAAGTGAAAAGACAGACTACAGAGAAATATCTGCAAATCATCTAAGGGTCTACTACCCAGGATATACAGAGAACTCCTAAAGTTCCACAACAAAATTCAAAAATGAGCAAAAGACAGACATTTCTCCAAAGGAGATATAAAGATGGACAATAAGCATATGAAAAGATGCTCAACATCCCTAATCATTAGGGAAATGCAAATCAAAACCACACTGAGATACCGCCTCATACCCAATAAGTGATGGTTACCATTAATAATAATAATAACAGAAAATAACAAGTGTTAACAAGGATATGGAGATATTGGAACACTTGTTCACTGCTGGTAGTAATGTGAAATGGTTTAGCTGCTATGGAAAACACATGGTGGTTCCTCAAAAAATTAAAATTATTAGAATTATTGCATGATCTAGCTAATCCATTTCTGGGTATATGCCAAAAAGAACTGAAAGCAGAGTCTCAAAGAGATATTTGTACACACATGTTCATAACAGCATTATTGACAATAGCTAACATGTGGAAGCAACTCAAGTGTCCATCAATGGGTGAATGGATAAGCAAAACATGGAATATACATAGAGTGGAATGAATTCAGATTTTAAAAGGAAGGAAATTCTGACACATGCTACAAAATGCATGAACTTTGAGGCCATTATGCTAGGTAAAATAAACCAGCAATAAAAAGACACAAAAATTATATGATTCCAATTATATGAGGCACCCAGGGTAGTCAAATGCATAGAGAAAGTAGAATGGTGGCTGTCAGGGGCTGGGAGAGAAGGAAATGAGGAGTTATTGTTTAATGAATAATGAATTCATTTTTACAAGATGAATTCTGGAGATGGCTGGTGGTAATGGTTGCAAAACAGTATGAATGTACTTACTACCAGTGAACTGTACACTTGAAAAATGGTTAAGATGGTAAATTTTATGTGTATTTTACAATTTAAAAATATTTTATTAAAAAAGAAGTACTGATCCATGCTACAATATGGATGAACCTCAGAAACATTATATGAAGTGAAAGAAGCCATACATAAAAGGCCACAAATTGTATGATTCCATTTATATGAAATATCCAGAATAGTTAAGTCCCTAGAAGCAGAAAGCAGATTGATGGTCACCAGTGGCTGAGGAAGAGAATGGGCAGTAACTGCTTAATGAGTCAGTGCTATTCTTTGTGGTGATAAAAATGTAAATTATATAGTGGTGGTGGTTACACAACACTGTGAATGTACTAAATACCACTAAATTGTACATTTTAAATGGTTGATTCTATATTATATGATTTTCACTTCAATCAAAAATATAGGAAAAAAACATTTCAAAGAACTAGTGAAATAAAGTCTAGAATTTAGTTAATAGTAATGTACCAAGGTGAGAAATTTATGTATTATCTTTGCAACTTCCCTCTAAATCTAAAATTATTCCAAAATAAAACATTTATTTTTAAAAAAATGGGCAAACTACTTGAATAGACTCTTTACCAAAGAGGATATACAGATGGCAAATAAGCACATGAAAAGATAGTCAACATCACTAGCCACTAGAGGAATACAAATTAAAACAACAATGGACTACAACTAAATAAGTACCCATTAGATTAATTAAAATAAAAAATACTGGCAAAAGTAGCTGATGGTGAGGATAACACTGATCAACTGAACTCTCTTACTCTGCTGGTAAAATCCAAAATGATACAACCACTGTAAAAAACAGACTGGACATAAGTTTAATATACTTTATGTTTTAAAGCAATCTTAGGTTTCAGCAAAACTGAGTGGGAAGTAGAGTTTCCATATACCCCTGTCTACACACTCACAGCCTCCCCCACTATTAACAGCCTCCATGAGAGTGATACATTTGTTACCACTGACAAACTTACATTAATACATCATTATCACCCAGAATTCATAGTTTACAGTAGGGCTCATGTGACATTATATATAGGTCAAAACACCAAGCATATCGATCATTACAGTATAATACATTATAATACAGAATACTACTGCTCTAAAAATCTGTGTCAGCCTATTCATCACTCCCTCCCCCTTAAACCCTGGCAAGCAGTGTTTTTTTTGTTTTGTTTTGTTTTGTTTTGTTTTTGCTGTCTTCATAGTTTGCCTTTTCCAAATTGTCATACAGTTGAAATCATACAGTATGTAGCCTTTTCAGATTGACTTCTTTCACTTAGTGATATGTATTTAAAGTTCCTCTGTATTTTTTTTGTAGCTTCATTGCTCATTTCTTTTTAGAATATTTCATTGTCTGGATATATCACAATTTATCCATTCATCTACTGAAGGACATCTTGGTTGCTTCCAGGCTTTGGCAATTAATGGATAAAGCTGCTATAAACATTCATGTGCAGGTTTTTATATGGACATAACTTTTTGTTTTGAGGGGTAAATACCAAGGAGCATGATTGCTGAATCATATGGTAGGAGTATGTTTACTTTAGGAAACTGACAAACTGTCTTCCAATGTGACAATGTATAATTTTTGCATCCCCTAACAATGAGAGTTCCTGTTGTTCCAAATTCATTCTAGCATTTGGTGTTGACAGTGTCTGAGATTTTTTGTCCTTCTACTAGGTATATAGTTGTTTCTTGTTGTTTTAATTTGCAATTTTAAATATTTTCATATGCTTATTTGCCATTTGTCCATCTTCTTTGGTGTAGTATCTGTTCACATCTTTTGCCCAGTTTTTAGTTGGGTTGTTTATTTTCTTACTGCTGAGCTTTAAGGGTTCTTTGTGTATTTTGGATAACAGTCCTTTATCAGATGTATCTTGAGGCACCTAAGTGTGCAGTCAGTTAAGCATCTGGTTCTTGGTTTTGGTGCAGGTCATGATCTCAGGATCGTGAGTTCGAGCCCTGTGTCAGGCTCTGCCCTCAGCAGGGAGTCTCCTTGAGATTCTCTCTCCCTTTCCATCTGCCCCTCCTGTTCATGCTCTCTCTCTCTAAAATAAATAAATAAATCTTTAAAAAAAACTTTATCAGATGTATCTTTTGCAATTGTTTTCTCCCAGTCTGTGTCATCTTCTCATTCTCTTGATAGTATGTTTCACAGAGCAGAAGTTTCTAATTTTAACAAGGCCCAACTTATCAATTTTTTCTTTCATGGATCCTGCTTATTATGTTTTATCTAAAAAGTCCTTATCAAATCCAAGGTCATCTAGATTTTATATTTTCTTTTGGTCATTTTCTAGTTTTGTGTTTACATTTAGGTCTATGATCCATTTTGAGTTAAGTTTTTCTGAAGGGTGTACTGTTTGTGCCTAGATTCATTTCTTTTGCATGTGAGTTTCAGTTCTTCTAGCATAATTTGTCAAGACTGTCTTTGCTCCATTGTATTTCCTTTGCTCCTTTGTCAAAGATCAGTTGACTACATATCTGTGGATCTATTTCTGCACTTTCTACTCTGTTCCTCATTGATCTATTTGTCTATTTTGTCACCAATACCATACTGTCCTCATTACTTTAGCTTTATGGTAAGTCTTATAGTTAGGTAGCACCAGTCCTTTGACACTGTTCTCCTCTTTAAATATTATTATTCCCGGTCTTTTGCCTCTCTATATAACTTTACAATCAGTCTGTCAATATCCGCAAAATAACCTGCTGGGATTTTGATTGAGACTGTGTTGAATCTATAGATCAAGTTGGGAGGAACTGACACCTTGACAATATTGAGTCCTCCTACCCATGAACACAGAATTTTTTATTTGCTCTTCAGTTTCTTTCATCAGTGAAGAAATTTTTTTTGTAGATCTGTAGTTTTCCTCATAAATCTCATAAATGCTTTGTTAGATTTATACCTAAGTACTTTATTTTTGAGGGTGCCAATGTAAATGTTACTGGTTTTAATTTCAAATTCTATAGCTAGTATATAGAAAAGTTTTGTCCCATATGAATGCTCACCAAAGGGTAACCTCGGCAAAGGAAAATTTTAACAATCAAGTTCGTAGAACAACCCATTCTGTGGATACCAGTTGGCCTCTTTTCCAGTCAACCCTCTCACCACCTAATGGGCTCATGAACAAAGTAACGATGGTGATAGGAATGGAGGTTATGCATGGGCTGAGCAACATGGATTTTCACTCACTAAGAGTGATCTGGCTACAACCACTGCTGAGTGCCCAATATGACAGCAGCAGAAACCAATACTTTCTTCAATTTGGCACCATTCCCTGGTGGCAGGTTGGTTACATTGGACATTTTCATCATGAAGGGGAAAGATGTTGTTCTTACTGGAATAGATACTATTCTGGATATGGATCTGCCTTCCCCATATAGAATGTTTCTGCTAAAATTATCATCCAAGGACTTAAAGCATACCTTATCCACCATCATGGTAATGCCCACAGGATCAAGAAATTAATTTCATAACAAATGAAGTGTGGCAGTGAGCCAATGCTTATGGAGTTCATTGGTATTACCATGTTCTCCACCATCCTGAAGCAACTGCCTAGATACATATGTATTATTAATTTTTTGATTAATGTTAGCATAGTATGTCTTACATTATCCCTTTACTTTTAATCTATCTATGCATTTATACTTAAATTGGGTTTCTTGTAGACAACATATAATTGGATCTTGTTTTTTGAACTACTCTGATAATCTCTTGGTTTATTTAGAACATGCACATTTAAAGTGAAAATACAGTTCGATTAGTATCTACCATGGTCCTTACTGTCTTCTATTCATTACCCTTGTTCTTTGTTCCTATTTTCTTTTTACTTTTTTCTGATTTTTTGTTTTAAAGTGGGCATTTTATATATGATTCCTTTTCCCCTTCTTAGCATATCAGTTATATTTCTCTTTTTTTTATTTTTGTAGTGGTTACCCTAGAGTTTGCAATATACATTTACAACTGATCTAAGTCCAGTTTAAAATAACATTATATTGCTTAATGGGAAGTGCAAGTACCTTATGATAACAAAGCATTCCTAATTTCTCCCTATTTCTTGAATCAATCATCATTCATTTCACTTATCCATAAGCTACACTGCTACCCTATACACTTTTTGGCAACTTGGTGTGGTTTTGAAGAAGCATTATTGTGCCTTGGAACAAAGTTCAAGCATATCTTAAGAATAAAAACAAAATGGCACCTAATAAAATAAGATTCACAATGTCTGGCTTCCAGGCAATGATGCCATATCAACAGGAAAATACAGCCCATGATGAAGAGAAGATATCAGTCAACAGAAACTAATCCAGAAGTGATACATAGGATAAATTCAGTAGACAAGGACATTAAATCAACTATCATAAATATACTCCATATATTAAAGGAGATAGAAGAAAGCACAAGCATGTTAAGAAGAGACGTGGAAAATACCAAAAAAATTCAAACTGAACTTTTAAAGAAATGAAAAATATAATTTATGAGATTACATGCAATATACACTAGATGGGACAAACAGGAGAATTGACAATGAAAAAGAAAACATTACTGAACTCAAATTTGTACTTTCCAAAATGAAACAAAGGAATAAAAAAGACCAAAATAAGTGAATGGAGAATTAGTGATCTATCGTTTAACTTCAAGTTACCTAATACACATACAATAGGAGTCTCAGAAGAAGAAAGAAAGGATGGGACAGGAAAAATGTTTGAATAAGTCATGCCAAAAATCTTCCTAATTTGATGAACACTGTAAATCCACAAATCCAAGGAGGTTAATGAACTTCAAGCATAAGAAACATGATGAAAACTACACCAAAGCACATCATAATTGAAATTCTTTAAAAAAAAAAAAAAAAAAGAAAAGCCAGAAGGGAGGGAAAGATATATTATCATATACAGTAACAAATGTAAGAATAACAGCAGACTTATAAAGCTAGAAGACAGTGGAAGAAAAAATTTTAAGTACTGAAAAAAGTGTCAATTCTAGAATTCTCTACTAAACAAAATACCATTAAACATAAAGGTGAAATAAATACTTTTACAGACATACAAAAGCTGAAAAGATCCAGAACTAAAAATTCAGCTCTGCAAGAAACATTTCAAGAAGTCCTTATGAAAGAAAGAAAAATAATATAGAGGAAAATCGAGATTTACACAGAGGAATGATGAGCCCTGGAAATGGTAAATATGTGGGTAAATAAAACAGATTATTTAGTTTTTAAATTTCTTTAAAAAATAATTGATGACAAGAAACATTCCAAATATCCATCAATGAGTGAATGTTAAACAAATTATGCCATATCCATACAGTGGAAAACTCATTTCTTTTTATTGCTGAGGAGTTTTCCACAGCCAGGGATCTAATAAAAACAGATATAAGTAATATGCCTGATCCAGAATTTAAAGCAACAATCATAAGGATACTGGCTGGGCTTGAGAAAACCATGGAAGACCTCAGGTACAGACACCCTTACTGCAGAGACAAAAGAGCTAAAAAAAACAATCAGGCCAAAATGAAAAATGTAATCTCTGAGATTCAAAACCGACGGGTTGTACTGACCACAAGGATGGAAGAAGCAAAAGAACAAACAAATTATAAAGAAGATAGAACTATGGAAAATAATGAAGCCAAACAAAAGAGAAAAAGAAAAATCTTGGATCATGAAAGTAGATTTAGGGAACTCAGTGACTCCATCAAACATAATAACACTTGTATTATATGAATCCCAGAAGAAGGAGAGAGAGAGAAAAAGGTGCAGAAGTTTATTTCAGGATATTATGGCTGAAAACTTCCCTAATCTGGGGAAAGAAACAGACATCTAAATCCAGGAGGCACAGAGAATGCCCATCAAAATCAACAAAAGCAGGCCCAACACCAAGACCTATCATAGTTAAATTTCCAAAATATAAAGAAAAAAATTAACTTATAAGACAAATAAGGTTAACAGCAGACCTATTCATAGAAACTTGGCAGGCCAGAAGAAATTGGCATGATCTAATCAACGTGCTGAATGGGAAAAGTAGGCAGCCATGAGTACTCTATCCAGCAAGGCTGTATATTCTCCTTCAGAATAGAAAGAGACAAAGTTTCCCCAACAAACAAAAACTTAAAGGAGTTCATGACCACTAAACCAGCCCTGCAAGGAATATTAAAGAATGCTAAGAAAGACCAAAAGCAACAGACTAGAAAGGCACAGAGAAAATCTTCAGGAACAATGACAAAACAGGTAATAAAATGGCACTAAGTTCGTTTCTATCAATAATCACTCTGAATGTAAATGGACTAAATTCTCAAAGAAAAAGACATAGGGTGTCAGAAAGGATAAAAAACAAAACAAAACAAAACAAAACCAGACCCATTAATATACTGCCTGGAAGAGACTCCTTTTGACCTAAAGACACCTGCAGATTGAAAGTGAGGGGAGGGAGAAACATTTATCTGCAAATGGATATCAAAAGAAAGCCATGGTAGCCATACTTATCTCAAACTAGATTTTAAACCAAAGACTGCAACAAGAGATGAAGAAGGGCACTATTTCATAATAAAGGGGACTATCCAACAAGAAGTCTCTAACAATTGTAAATATTTATGCCCCCAACTTGGGAACACCCAAATACATAAAACAATTAATTACAAACATAAATGAACTCATTGGTAATAATACAATAGTAGTAGAGGACTTTAACACCCCACTTACATCAACGGACAGATCATCAAGCAGAAAATCAACAAGGAAACAATGGCTTTGAACGACACACTGGACCAGAAGGATGTCACAGATATATTCAGAACATTCCATCCTAAAGCAGCAGAATGTACATTCTTTTCAAGTGCACATTCTCCAGAATAGATCAAACATTAGGTACCTAATCAGACCTCAACAAATACAAAAAGACTGAAATCACCATGCATGTTTTCTTACTACAATGCAATAAACCTTGAAGTCAGCCACAAGAAAGAACTTGGAAAGACCACAAATACATGGAGGCTAAAAAACATCCTAATAAATAATGAATGGCTCAACCAAGAAATTAAAGACAAAATAGAAAAGTACATGGAAACAAATGAAAACATGACAGTCCAAAACCTTTGGGATGCAGCAAAAGTGGTCATGAGAGGGAAGTATATAGCAAAAAGGCCTACCTCAAGGAGCAAGAAAAATCTCAAATACACAACCTAATGTTACACCTAAAGGAGCTGGAAAAAGAAAAATAAATGAACCCTAAAGCCAGCAGAAGAAGGGAAATAATAAAGAATAGAGCAGAAATAAATGATATAGAGATTAAAAACAGTAGAACAGATTAATGAAACCAGGAGCTGATTCTTTCAAAAAATTAGTAAAACTGATAAACACCTAGCCAGACTTATCAAAAGGAGAAAGGACCCAAATAAATAAAGTCACAAATGAGAGAGGAGAGATCACAACCAACACTACAGAAATACAAGAGAATATTATGAAAAATTACATGCCAACAAAACAGACAATCTGGAAGAAATGGATAAATTCCTAGAAATGTATAAACTACCAAAACAGAAGCAGGAAGAAATAAAAAACTTGAACAGACCAATAACCAGCAAAGAAATTGAATCAGTAATAAAAAATCTCCCAACAAACAGAAGTCCAGAGCCAGATGGCTTCCTACGGGAATTCTACCAAATATTTAAAGAACAGTTAATACCTATTCCTATCAAGCTCTTCCAAAAAGAAAAAAAAAAAAAAGAAATGGAAGGAAAACTTCCAAACTCCTTCTACAAGTCCAGCATTACCTTGATTCCAAGACCAAAGACCCCACTGAGAAAGAGAACTACAGGCCAATATCCCTAATGAACCTGGATGCAAAAATTCTCAACAATATACTAGCAAATTGAATCCAGCAGTACATAAAAAGAATCATTTGCCACAATCAAGTGGGATTTATTCTTCAGCTGCAAGGTTGTTCGATATTCCCAAATCAATCAATGTGATACACCACATTAATAAAAGAAAGGATAGAACCATATGATCCTCTCAACCTCTCAATAGATGCAGAAAAAAATTTGACAAAGTATAACATCCATTCATGATAAAAACCCTCAGCAAAGTAGGGATGGGGGAACATACCTCAATATAAGAAAGGCCATATACAAAAACCCACAGCGAATATCTTCCTTAATGGGCAAAACTAAGAGCTTTTCTTCTACAGTCAGGAACAAGACAGGGATGTCCACTCTCACCACTGTTGTTTAACATAGTACTGGAAGTCCTAGCCTCAGCAATCAGACATCAAAAGAAATAAAACACATCCAAATGGGCAAGGAAGAATTCAAACTTTCACTATTTGCAGACATGATACTCTATGTAGAAAACCCAAAGGACTCCACCAAAAAATTGCTAGAACTGATATGAATTCATTAAAGTCACAGGATACAAAAGCAACATACAGAAATCTGGATTTAACTCATGTGGAGTTTAAGAAACAAAATCGATGAACATGGGAGAAAAAAAGAGGCAAATGATAAAATAGACTCTTAACTCTTAACTACAGAGAACAGACTGAGGGTTGCTTGAGGGGGAAATGGGCAGGGGGATGGGTTACATGTGTGATGGCTATTAAGGAGAGCACTTGTGATGAGCACTGGGTTTGTATGTAAGTGATAAATCACAAAATTCTACTGAAACTACTATATGTTAACTAGAATTTAAATAAGTTAAAAAAGAAAAAAAGGCAAGTCAATAGCACATTGATAATAAAACATAATCCCATCTAAGGCCTTTTTTAATCAAATAAGAATGAGGACTACTTTAATAACTACATAAAATAATAAAGATTTTATCAAAAGGAAAAAATTACTAACCAAAGCAATTAAATAAATAAAATAAATATGTATATGTATTCAAAAGAATGTGATTAAAATTATAGAGGATAAGATTTTATACCTTACATCTCAAGAGAATCAACTGAAAAACTAATAATTAGAATTCAGTGACATGGCTGGTTATGAAATTCATGTATGTAACTAATATTAATAATCCATTTTTGGTCCTAATGTATGAAAAGTTCAACCAGAGGAACAAAATAGAATATCTATGAGGAGGGGCACCTGGGTGGCTCAGTTGTTAAGCATCTGCCTTTAGCTCAGGTCATGATCCCAGGGTTCTGGGATCGAGCCCCACATCAGGCTTCCTGCTTGGTGGGAAGCCTGCTTCTGCCTCTCCCACTCCCTCTGCTTGTGTTCCCTCTCTCGCTGTCAAATAAATAAATAAAATTCTTTTTTTAAAAAGTATATCTACAAGGAGACCAAATGCATACAGAAATTTTGTAGTTGTAAATAAGTAACCTTTCAAATAAGTGGGGTAAACGTAAGTCATTCAATAAATGCTTGGGACAACTAACTAGGCATTTAAAAAAATAATTTCTCTATACCAAAATAAATTCTAGATGATAAAAGTATAAATGTATAGAGAGAAACCATAAAAGTGCTAAAAAAAAGCACACAAACGTTTTTAATATTCTTAAAGACATATTTGCTAAAGATAGCACAAAACTCAGTACCCATAGAAAACAATAAATTTGATTATATACAAATAATCAATATAGAGAAAAAAAATAAATGACATTCTGCAATAAATTTGACAGAGAAAACTAATTTCTACAATGTCCAAAGTGCTCAGATATAAAAATAAGAAAAAAAAAAACACTAAAAACTTTTATAATATATTTGTAGTTCACAAATAAAGGAATAGAAGTGTATTTAAATGAAAGAATGTCCAACACTCGTTATTAAAGAAATGAGCATTAAAACATTTTTCCAATTAGCTCAACAAATATCAAAGAATTGTGTAAAGCAAAATATTGGTGATGATGTGGGAAGACTGGTGTTCTTATACACTGTTCGTGGGAATGTAAGTTGGTTAAACATTTTTGGAAGTCATTTTGCAATCAAAATCTACAATATCTATTCTTTTGCCAAGCAATTTCAGTTCTCAGAATTTATCCTACAGATATAATCACATGAGTGTGCGAAGAAGGTATTACCATTCACATTAAAGTTTGTTTTGAAATAATAAAAGACTAAAAGCCTAATGTCTATTAATGAGGAAATAGTTAAGTCAATTATTATATAGACCTAAAATGGTAATTTTATCCTTATATAAACCATTATTTGATACTACAAAGAATTACATAGATCTATATAGAATAGTCTTCAGGACACTATAAAATAAATTTAAAAAACCCACAAAATATTGTTAATGTGCTTCCCCTTCTAATAAAAAATGTTTAGACTAATTGTTGAGGAGTATGCAAAGAAAATGTTAATATTCTTTGTCTTAATGGACATGGGAATAAAGGAATTCTGAGCTAAAATTTTAAAATTATTTTACAAAGAAAAAGTAAACTGCAGGTACAAGCTACAATACCCAGTGAACACTGTTAAAACATTACATAATATATACAGTAGTAAAAGTCTTAATTTTCTTAACCAAATTTTCTGTATATTAAGAGATTTTCCCTCAAAGGAATAGTTTCAAATTAGTGTAAGTTTTTATGTATGATTTAGAAAACACTCTGTGTAGAGTTCATTTTAAAAGGAAGATTCAGACACAAAAGCTTAAGAAAAAGTGATTATTGATTTGCAAATGTTTATTATTTTTTTTAAGATTTTATTTGAGAGACAGAAATAGTGACAGAGAGCATAAGTGGGGAGGAGAGGGAGAAGGAGGCTTCCCGTTGAGCAGGGAACACGACATGGGGCTTGATCCCAGGACCCTGGATCACAACATGAGCCAAAGACAGATGCTAACCAACTGGCACCCCCTTTTTTATTATTTTTTAAAAAGATTTTATTTATTTGACAGACAGCGAGGGAGCACAAGCAGGGGGGAGTGGTAGAGAGAGAGGGAGAAACAGACTCCCTGCTGAGCAGGGAGTCCTATGCAGGGTTCAATCCCAGAATCCCAAGATCATGAACTGAGCCAAAGGCAGACTCTTAACTGACTGAGCTGCCCAGGCACCCCTTGCAAGTGTTTTAAGTGAAGTTTAGATTTTGAAGAATGCTAAGATCAAGTGTGAAGAACTGGTTCACTGAATATAAAATACAACATGTATTTCAAACAAAAAATCCACATGCTTTTCAAGGTTAAGGTAAATTTGTTCATATAGTGGGCGTGGGGGGCATTTTACTCATGTGATTATTATAGCTGTAGACATTAGTATTGCAAATGTCAGAGATAATTTTGTTAAGAAATGACTAGAAACAAGTAATCTAGCAATTCAAGAATTCATCTTTTAGGAGATTATAGCTAGACTAACTTCTTTTTTATTTATCTCAGGATACTCTGTGCTTTTTTTCCCTCTCCCCACTCTTAATGTGGAACTTGATGTGAATATTTACTCATGGCTCAGGACAAGGTATCAGTTTGCTTTGTCAACATCAATTAAGATATAATGGCATTTTACTGTTAAAATTCATTGTTATTTTGGAGTGTCTGGGTAGTTCAGTTGGTTAAGCATCTGCCTTCAGCTCAGGCCATGATCCCAGAGTCCTGGGATCAGGCTGCACATCAAGCTCCCTGCTCACCAGAGGGAGTCTGCTTCTCCCTCTCCCTCTGCTCCTTCCCCTGCTCATGCTCTCTCTCTCTCTCCCTATCACTCTTTCTCAAATAGATAAGTAAAATCTTTTAAAAAATTATTGTTATTTTGAGTTCTTGTCCAAGATGGCAACACAGGAGGCTGCTGAATCCTCCTTCCATGGATACCACAGATCTATAGCTACACATGGAGCAATTCCCTCTGAAGGAAATCCAGACTAGTTGAGTGACTCCTACACAGTGGATGAATGAGAAAGTAGCTACATAGAAATGCATCTTTGCACACTCTCAATTACAGGGAGCCACTAAGAATGAAAAAGACCTCTTGGACAATTGCAGTGGATTCAGAGACCACTAAAAGCTTGGGCCAGGGTGAATCATAAGGTTCATCTACACAGGACCATTCCATCAAGTCTGGGAGAGGTGGCTGTTTTCTGTTGTGTAGTAACCAACACAGAGTCAAGGAAAATGAAGAAACAGGAATGTATTCCAAACAAACAAACAAACAAAAAAAAAAAACCATGATAAAACTCCAGAGACATAGCTAATGAAATGAAGATAAACGAGTTACCTGATAGACTTCAAAGTAGTGGTAATAAAGATGCTCACCAAGGTCAGGAAAACCTTGCATCAACAAAATGAGAATTTAAACAAAGAGACCGATTACATGAGAAAGTAGCTTACAAATCACAGACCTGAACAATACAATAAATGCACGGAAAATTTAATAGAGAGGTTCAACAACAGACTGAAGTAGAAGGAAGGATCAGTGAATTTAAAGGCAAAGTAGATTTCATCCAATCAGAGAAGCAAGAAAAAAAGAGTAAAAAAAGTGAAGATAAAGTCCTAATGGGACAACATGGAGTGGAATAACATTCACAATAAAAGGATTTGAAAAGGAGAAGTGTGAGAGAAGGGGAAGAAAATTTGTTTGAAGAAATAATGTCTGAAACATTCTCTAATCTGGGGAAGGAAACAGACATCCAGATCCAGGAAGACCAGAAACTTTGAAATAAGCTAAACCCAAAGAGAGCAATACCAAGACACAAAATTGTCAAAAGCAAGGAAGAATCTTAAAAACAACAGAAAAACAACTTGTTACATACAAAGGAATCCCCATAAGACAGTTGGCAGAGTATCAGCAGAAAATTTGCAGACCAGAATGGAGTGGCATGCTATAGTCAAAGTGCGGCAAGAAAATATTCTTGCCAAACAAGAATATTCTACCCAGAAAAATTGTCCTTCAGAATCAAAGTAGAAATAAAAGAATTTTCCAGACAAGCAAAAGCTAGAGGAGTTCATCACCACTAGACTGGCCTTACAAAAATTGTTAAAGGGACTTGAAACAAAACAGTCCTAATTAGTAAGAGAAAAACATACAAAAGAATAAATATCACTGGTAAAGGTAAATATATATAAAATTCATAATAACCAAATGTAATAGAGGTGGGTAAATCACTTATAAATCTAGTATGAAGGCTAAAAACAAAAGTTGTAAAACTAACTATAATAATTTGTTAATAGACATGTGAGATAAGATGTAAATTGTGACATCAAATACAAAATGTAGGAAGGAGAGTAAAAATGTAGACCTTTAGAATGCATTTGAGCTAAAGTTATCAAATTAAATAGACCATCATAAATGTTTCTACACCTAAAACTAATATAATATTTTATGTTCAAAAAGAATACAAGTTTTAAGTAAATTAAATAACATTTTATATAATCTTCATGGTAACTGCAAGGCAAAAACCTATAGTGAATACATAAAGAAATAAATCTAAGTGTGCCACAAGAAAAGCATCAAATTTCAAAAGAAAAAAAAAAGAAATTGTACAACTACCAAGAACAATAAGGCAGTAAGTTCATACCTATCAATGGTTACTTTAAATGTAAATGGACTAAATTCTCCAATAAAAACCCAGAGTGGCTGAATGGATTTAAAAAAAAAAAAAGAGAGAGAGATACATCCATATACTGCTTACAAGAGACTCACTTTAATTTTAAGTACACATCAGACTGAAAGTGAAAGTATGGAGAAAGATATTCCATGCAAATCATAATAGAGAGCTAGGGTGGCTATACTTACTAATAGATAAAATAAATTTTAAGTAAAAAATATTCACAAGAGACAGAAAAAGTAATTGTATAATGATAAAGGGGTCAATCCAACAAGAAATAACATTTCTAAATATTTATGGACACAACATTGGAACACCTAAATATACAAAGCACTCATTAACAAATCTAAGAGAGAAATAGCAACACAAATAGTAGACTTAAATTCCCCACTTGCATCAATGAATAGATTGTCCAGACAGAAAATCAATAAGGAAACATTGGACTTACACAACATGTTAGACCAGATGGACATAACAGACATACAGAATATTCCATCAACAAGCAACAGAAAACAAAATCTTCAAGTGCACATGAAACATTCTCCAGGAGGGATCATATGCTAGGCCACCAAACAGACCTTAAAATATATAAGAAGACTGAAATTATTTTAAGCCTCTGTTCTGACCACAGTGGTATGAAAATAGAAATGAATTACAGGAAAACTAGAAAATTACAAATATGTGGAGATTAAGCAATAAAATATTGAACAACCAATGGTCAAAGAAAAAAAAAAGAAATTGAAATATATCTCGAGACATGAAAATGGAAATACAACATACCAAAATTTATGGGATGCAGCCAAAGCAGTTGTAAAAGGGAAATTTATAGTGATAAACACATACATTAAGAAACAGATTTTTTTGTTTTTTCTTTTCAAGTTTTTATTTAAATTCCAGTTAATATACACTGTAACATTAGTTTCAGATGTAGAATATAGTGATTCATCACTTACATCCGATTCCCAGTGCTCATCATAAGAATGCCCTCCATAATACCTTCATCCATTCAACCCAACTCCTGCCCACCTTCCCTCTAGTAACCCTCAATTTGCTCTGTATATTTAAGAGTCTGTTTGCTGGTTTGCCTCTATTTTTCCCTTATGTTCATCTGCTTCACTTCTTAAATTCCATATTATCCATTCATTAGTAGATGGACATTTTGGCTCTTTCTGTAATTTGGCTATTGTTGATAAGGCACTATAAATATTGGGGTGCATGTCTTTCTTGAAATCAGAATTTCTGTATATTTTGGGTAAATACCTAGTAATGGAATTTCTGGGTCATAGGGTAGTTCTATTTTTAACATTTTGAGGAACCTCCATACTGTTTTCAAGAGTTGCTACACCAGTTTGCATTCTCACAGTGTAAAAGGGTTCCTCTTTCTCCACATCCTTGCCAACACCCATTGTTTGTGTTGTTAATTTTAGTCATTTTGACAGGTCTGAGATGATATTTCACTGTAGTTTTGACTTGTATTTCCCTGATGATGAATGATGATAAGCATCTTTTCTTGGTTCTGTTGGCCAGCTGTATGTCTTCTTTGGAAAAAAATACCTATTCATGTCTTCTGCCCATTTCTTAACTGGACTGTTTTTTTTGGGTGCTGAGTTTGATAAGTTCTGTATAGATTTTGGATACTAATCCTTTATCAGATATGTCATTTACAAATATGTTCTCCCATTCTGAAGGTTAGTTTTCAATTTTGTTTCCTTTGCTGGCAGAAGCTTTTTATCTTGTGAAGTCCCAATAGTTCATTTTTGCCTTTGTTTCCCTTGCCTCCGGAGACGTATCTAGTAAGAAGTTGCTATGGTTGATGTCACAGAGGTTATCCCCTGTGTTCTCCTCCATAATTTTGATGGTTTACTGTCTCACATTTAGGTCTTACATCCATTTGAATTTATTTTTGTATATGGTGTAAGAAAGTGGTTCAATTGCATTCTTCTGCATGTGGCTGTTCAGTTTTCCCAAAACCATTTGTTGAAGAGACAGTCTTTTTTTTCCATTGGATAGTCTATCCTGCTTTATCTAAGATTAGTTGATCACATAGTTGTGGGTCCATTTCTGGGTTTTCTATTCGGTTCCATTTATCTATGTGTGTTTTTGTGCCAGTGCCATACTGTATTGATGACTACAGCTTTGTAATATAGTTTAAAGGCTGGACTTGTGAGGCATGCAGTTTTTTCTTTTTCAAGATTGCTTTGGCTATTTTGTCTAGTTGTTTTTAGGATTTTTTTCTTTATATTTTGGAAATTTAACTATGATAGGTCTTGGTGTTGGGCCTGCTTTTGTTGATTTTGATGGGCATTCTCTGTGCCTCCTGGATTTAGATGTTTGTTTCTTTCCCCAGATTAGGGAAGTTTTCAGCCATAATATCCTGAAATAAACTTCTGCACCTTTTTCTCTCTCTCTCCTTCTTCTGGGACTCATATAATACAAGTGTTATTATGTTTGATGGAGTCACTGAGTTCCCTAAATCTACTTTCATGATCCAAGATTTTTCTTTCTCTCTTTTGTTTGGCTTCATTATTTTCCATAGTTCTATCTTCTTTATAATTTGTTTGTTCTTTTGCTTCTTCCATCCTTGTGGTCAGTACAACCAGTCGGTTTTGAATCTCAGAGATTACATTTTTCATTTTGGCCTGATTGGTTTTTTTAGCTCTTTTGTCTCTGCAGTAAGGGTGTCTGTCCCTGAGGTCTTCCATGGTTTTCTCAAGCCCAGCAGGTATCCTTATGATTGTTGCTTTAAATTCTGGATCAGGCATATTACTTATATCTGTTTTTATTAGATCCCTGGCTGTGACCTTTTCTTGTTCTTTCTTTTGGGATGAATTCCTCCATCTTGGCATTTTCTCTAGGTCTCTGTCGTCTTCTGTGTTAGGAAAGCCCGTTATGTTCCCTGCTTCTGAGAGTAAAGGTTTTATGAAGAAGAGATCATATAATATCCAGGGCCTGGCGCTTCAGGAAGTGTCTCTGGTGTCTGCTGCATGGACTATGCTGCTATGTTTTGGCTGCTCTTTCCCCAAGGTCAGTCCTCTGCAGAGTTTCTCCTTGCCTGCAGTAGGGAGTGTTTTGACCTTGTCCAGAGTGCAGTGAGTTTTAACTAGGTGTGCTCTGGTCTGCTGGTTGAAAGAATCCTGATGCTATTTCCACTAGAGCTGAAGTTTTGCAGAATACTATGGTCAGTAGACCTGAGGGCTATCGGGGATGGGGAGGCAGCTGTGCTGGTCCTCAGGCATAGTTGCCTGAGAAAAGCATTACTAGCCGAGTGCAGGGTTGCAGGGTTGGTGTAAGTGGTTCATGCTGTCACTGTTGGCACTGTGCTGCTTACTGAAGTTAGTTTATGCTGAGGGGTAGGGGACAGAAATGGCACCTGCTGGCTCCTTTGTCCCTGGAGGGGGCGGGGGGGGGGTGGTCCATGCTTGCTTCTCTCTGGGAAGCACTTTCAGGGGAAGGAATAGTTTCCCATCATGTTTCACAGGCATTTTTCAGATCACTGATTTCACACTGTCTCTGGGCCACTTGCCTGCCTGGAACAGCATTGTTAGCCTTGGACTCTACCCTATTCAGGTCTGCTGACAATTAAAGTTCCAAACTTCAGGTACTTGATGTGTCAGGGACCTGTGTTGGTCCTCTAGGAAAGGTTATTGCTGTGCTGGGACTGATACTGTTGCAGGTTTGACTCAGAAGGTCTGTCACCCCAAAGCACAGGAATACCGGATTGGGTACAAGCAAGCTAAAAAGCCAGTGTCCCAGGTAGCAGCCCTCAACAGGTGTCTCTGCACCTAGGCTGAGAGGCAGGGAAGAAAAATGGTGCCTGCCAGTTCTTTTGCCCCCAGAGAGGCAATGCTACCTCTCACAGATGTATTCCAAAAAGAATGAACAGTCTCTCCCTTGCCCCTTAGGCAATCATCGGAATGCACAGTCTGCCCCAGGGTTGTTTGCCTGCCTCTGACCCAGGAGTAGCGTAGCATCCTCAGGTCTCCTTCCCAGCCAAACCCACGGACTTCCAAAACTCCAGTCTTTGAGCCCTGTTGGTTGAAAACACTCACAAAATTCAGCCCCCTTCACTCCCCCAGCCAGTGGCTTTGGAGAGGTGTTCTTATGCATATTCCTGTGTGTTCTACCCTCTCTCACCTTTCTCCATGACCAGGGCTCCTTCCCTTCCACAGCACCTGTCATCTGTTTCTCCCCCAAATCCTATCTCAGCACTTCCTACTTTCCTCAAAATGGCTTCTTCTCTCCCTCTAGTTGTGTAGTTTGTTCTACCAGTTCTCAGGTGAAATTCTTGAGTATTCAGAATGATTTGATAGTTATCTAGCTGTTTCAGGGAGGAGGCAAGCCTAGGGTTCTCCTACTATGCCACCATCGTAGCTCCCCTTCAAGAAACAAGAAGATCTTAAACAACCTAACTTTATATCTCAAGGAACTAGAGAAAGGAAAAATGAAGCCCAAAATTAGTGGAAGAAAGGAAATAAAGATCAGAGCAGAAATAAACAAAAGAGACTAAAAACACAATCAAAAAGATTAATGAAACTAAGATCTGATTTTTAAAAAAGATACACAAAATAGACAAACCTTTGGCCAGATTCCCCAAGACTGAAAAATCAAAAGTGAAAGAAGAGACATTACAACTGATACCACAGAAACACAAAGGATCATAAAAGACTATGCCAAAAAATTGGAGAATCTCAAAATAGATAAATTCCTAGAAAAATACAACCTACCAAGACAATCATGAAGTAATAGAAAACCTGAACAGACCAATTACTCGCAAGGAGATTGAGTCATTAATTAAAAACCTCCCAACAAACAAAAGTCTAGGACCAGATGGCTTCATTGCTGATTTCTACCGAACATCTAAAGAATTAATACCAATCTTTCTCACATTTTTTTCCAAACCATCAAAGAGTAAAGATAACTGCCATACTCATTTTTCAAGGACACTACAAAAAAAGAAAATTATAATATTTCTGATGCACATTGATGTAAAAATCCTCAACAAAATATTAACAAGCCAAATTCAATAATATAGTAAAAGGATCTTATGATAAAGTGGTATTTATTCCAGAGATGAAAGGATGGTCCAAAATCTGCAAATCAATGTGATCCATCATATTGACAAAATGAAGAATAAAAATCATGTGACCACCTCAATAGATGCAGAAAAGGCATTTGACAAAACTCAGTATCTAGTCATGACAAAAATTATAACCAAGTGGGAATAGAGGGAATGTGCCTTGCATAATAAAGGCCATATATGACAGGGCCATGGCTAACATCACATTCAGTGGTGAAAAACTGAAAGCTTTTACTCCAAGATCAGAAATAAGACAAGAATGCCCACTCTCAACACTTTAATTCAACATAGTACTAAAGTACATGCTAGGGCAAGGAAAATAAATGAAAGGCATCCAAATCAGAACAGAAAAAGTAAAACTGTCTATTTGCAGAAGACATATATAGAAAACCATAAAGACTCCACCAAAAAACTACTAAAACTAATAAATCCAGCAAAGTTACAGAACAGAAAATCAATATGCAAAACTCAGTTGCATTTCTATACACTAACAATGAACTATTAGAAAGAGAAATTAAGAAAATCCTATTTGCAACTGTATCAAAAAGAATAAAATACTTAGGAATAAATTTAACCAAGGGAATAAAAGAACTGTACACTGAAAACTGTAGGATATTAAGAAACTGAAGAAGACACAAATAAATGGAAAAGTATTTCATGCTCATGGGTTGGAAGAAAATATCATTAAAATGTCCATATAGCCCAAAGCAATTTATAAATTCGGTACAATCCCTGTTAAAATTCCAATCACATTTTTCACCAAAATAGAACAAATAATTTGCATGGTACCACATTCGACTCCAAATAGCCAAAGCAATCTTGAGAAAGAAAAAGAGGCATCACACTTTCTGATTTCAAACTATATTACAAAGCTATAGCAAGCAAAACAGTATGGTATTGACACAAAAATGCCACATAAATCAGTGAAACAGAATAGAGAGCGCAGAAATAAATAAATTATATATATATACTTATAAATAAGTGTGTGTGTGTGTGTGTGTATACACACACACACACACACACATATATTCAATTAACTTACGAGAGAGCCAAGAATATACAATAGGGAAAGGATCATCTCTTCAATAAATGGTGCTAGGAAAACTGTACAGCCACATATAAAAGAACAAAACCGAACCACTATCTTATGCCATACACAAAAATCAACTCAAAATGGATTAAACACTTGAACATAAGACTTAACAATAAAACTCCTAGAAGAAAATACAAGTGGTAATCTCCTTGATAGTGGTCTTCTCAGTAATTTTTTGGATTTGAAACCAAAAGCAAAAACAATAAAAGCAAAAATATGCATAAGTAAGTAAAAATATGATATAGTGGGACTACATCAAACTAAAAAGTTTCTGTATAGTAAAGGAAACCATTGACAAAATGAAAAATCAATCTACTGGGTGGGAGAAAATATTTGCAAATCATGATTCTGATCAGAGGTTAATACCCAATAAATATAAAGGATTTATACAATTCAATAGCAAAAAAAAAATCAGATTAAAAAATGGGCATATGGGAGTGCTTGGCTGGCTCAGTCTGCACAGCATGTAACTCTTGATCTAAGGCTTCTGAGTTCAAGCCCCATGTTGGGTGTATAGCCTACTTTAAAGAAAAATGGGCAGAGGAGCAGGATGGCGGAGGACTGGGAGACCTAAATTTCGTCTGGTCCCAGGAATTCAGCTAGAGAGGGATCAAACCATTCTGAACACCTAGAACTCAACAGGAGATCGAAGAAAAGAATAGCAGCAACTCTCTGAATAGAAAAGCAACCACGTTCTGGAAGGTAGGACGTGCAGAGAAGTGAATTCAAGGCGATATTCGGGAAGATAGACAGCGGGGGAGGGGGCCTCTGTCAGATGCTACTGGCAAGTGATAGAGCTGTGGAGCACAAAATCAAAACTTTTAGAAGTCTGCTCCGCTGAGGGGCGTCGCTCCAGTGGCTAAGTAAGGGGTGGAACCCTCACTGGGACAGTGTGGTCTCAGGACCCTCAGGATCACAGAAAGACCGGAGGTGCCTGAGTGTGGCAGAGCTCCTAGTTATTGGAGCGGGGAAGCTGGCTGCAAAGACAGCCAAGGAGTGGGATCTGAGTGCGGGGTTGCCATAAACTGTGATCCGCAGCACAACCGGGCCACTTCTCTTCCAGCAGGGACCCAACAAGCAGCAGATCTGGGTAGACTCCCCTTCCTCCCCTGGGAGGAGCGGCGCGGGAGCACACCACACGGATCTGCTGGGTTTGGAGACTCCAGATGGGGTCGTGTGCCAGAGATACAAATGCTCGGTCACAGCCCAGGTGAGCACGGAGTGTGGTCAGAGACCAGGGAGACGGGAGTGATTGACTGCTTTTCTCTGGGGGCTCCCTGAGGAGCGGGGCCCTGAGTTCTCGGCCCTCCGGGGCAGAGATTGGGAGGCCGCCATTTTCACTCTTGTCCTCCAAAGCTGTACAGAAAGCTTGCAGGGAATAAAAGCTCCCGAGAGCAAACCCAAGCAGATTACTTAGCCCGACCCAACAAGGGCAGGACAATTCTGCCTCTGGCAAAGACATTTGGAAACCACGGCAACAGGCCCCTCTCCCAGAAGATCAGCAAGAACAGCCAGCCAAGACCTAGTTTACCGATCAATGAGAATGGCAGAACTCCAGCGCTAGGGGAATACTGCACATAGAATTTATGGCTTTTTCCCCATGATTCTTAGTCTTTCAAAGTTAATTTTTTTTTATTTTTCTTTTTCCCTTTTTCAATCAACATCTTATGAATCCCTTTTTTAAAGTTTTATTTATTTTCATTTTTAGAGTCATATTCTATCCCTTCATAGTAGTTATCCTTATTTTTGATGTATATATGTATATTAGTTGTTCTCTCCTTAAAATTTTGGGATACAGTTTCTTCTAACAGACCAAAATATACCCTAAATCTCTAGTGTATGGCTTTGTTCTAGTCTCCTGCCTGATCACATTCTCTCCCTCTTTTTTCTTTTTTTTTTTAAATCCTCTTCTTTCTTTTTTCAAACAACTTCTTATCTTATCAATTCCTTTTATAAAATTTTTAGAATTTTCATCTTTACAGTTGTATTCCATCCATTCATCGTATTAACCCTTATTTTTCTACATATATAAGTTTTTCTTTCCTTAAAATTTTGGGAGGCACTTTCTTCTAACAGACCAAAATACGCCCAAAATCTAGTGTGTGGCACTGATCTATGCACCAGCCTGATCATACTTGATCATATTCTGTTTTGTTTTTATCTTTATCTTTTTCTTTTTTTTTCTTTCTTCTTTCTTTCCCTTTCTTTTCCCCCGGTTTCAGGTCTCTTCTGATTGTTTGGTGTATATTTTTCTGGGATCGTTGTTATGCTCTTAGCATTTTGTCATCTATTCTCCTCTGGACAAAATGACAAGATGGAAAAAATCACCTCAAAAAAAAGAACAGTACCAACTGCCAGGGACCTAATCAATACAGACATTAGTAAGATGTTGGAACTAGAGTTCAGAATGACGATTTTAAAGATACTAGCTGGGCTTGAAAAAAGCATGGAAGTTATTAGAGAAACCCTTTCTGGAGAAATAAAGGAACTAAAATCTAACCAAGTCAAAATCAAAAAGACTATTAATGAGGTGCAATAAAAAATGGAGGCTCTAACTGCTAGGATAAATGAGGCAGAAGAGAGAATTAGTGATATAGAATACCAAATGATGGAAAATAAAGAAGCTGAGAAAAAGAGAGATAAACAACTACTGGATCACGAGGGCAGAATTCAAGAGATAAGTGATACCATAAGATGAAACAATATTAGAATAATTGGAATCCCAGAAGAAGAAGAAAGAGAGAGGGGCAGAAGGTATATTGGAGCAAATTATAGCAGAGAACTTCCCTAATTTGGGGAAGGAAATGGGCATCAAAATCCAGGAGGCACAGAGAACCCCCCTCAAAAATCAATAAAAATAGGTTAACACCCCGACATCTAATAGTAAAACTTACGAGTCTCAGAGACAAAGAGAAAATCCTGAAAGCAGCTCGGGAGAAGAGATCTGTAACCTAGTGGTAGAAACATTAGATTGGCAACAGACCTATCCACAGAGACCTGGCAGGCCAGAAAGGACTGGCATGATATATTCAGAGCACTAAATGAGAAAAATATGCAGCCAAGAATACTACATCCAGCTAGGCTGTCATTGAAAATAGAAGGAGAGATAAAAAACTTCCAGGACAAACAAAAACTAAAGGAATTTGCAAACACAAAACCAGCCCTATAAGAAATATTGAAAGGGGTCCTCTAAGCAAAGAGAGAGCCTGAAAGCAACATAGACCAGAAAAGAACACAGACAATATACACTAACAGTCACCTTACAGGCAATACAATGGCACTAAATTCATATCTTTCAATAGGTACCCTGAATGTAAATGGGCTAAATGCCCCAATCAAAAGACACAGGGTATCAGATTGAATTAAAAAACAAGGTCCATTGATATGCTGTCTGCAAGAGACTCATTTTAGACCCAAAGACACCCCCAGATTGAAGGTGAGGGGGTGGAAAATGATTTACCATGCTAATGGACACCAAAAGAGAGCTAGGGTTGCAATCGTTATATTCAGACAAATTAGATTTTAAACCAAAGACTATAATAAGAGATGAGGAAGGACACTATATCATATGTAAAGGGTCTATCCAACAAGAAGATCTAACAATTGTAAATATCTATGCCCCTAACATGGGGGTAGCCAATTAATAATAAAAGCAAACAAACACATCGACAACAATACAATAATAGTGGGGGACTTTAACATAAAAATCAACAAGGAAATAAAGACTTTAAATGACACACTGGACCTAATGGACTTCACAGATATACTCAGAACATTCCATCCCAAAGCAACAGAATACACATTCTTCTCTAGTGCCCATGGAATATTCTCCAGAATAGATCACATCCTAGGTCACAAAGCAGGTCTCAACTAGTACCAAAAGATTGGGATCATTCCCTGCATATTTTCAGACCCCAATGCTTTGAAACTAGAACTCAATCACAAGAGGAAAGTCAGAAAGAACTCAAATACATGCAGGCTAAAGATCATCCTACTAAAGAATAAATGGGTTAACCAGGAAATTAAAGAAGAATTTAAAAAGTTCATGGAAACAAATGAAAATGAAAAAAACAATTGTTCAAAATCTTTGGAATGCAGCAAAGGCAGTCCTAAGAGGAAAGTATATAGCAATAGAAGCCTTTCTCAAGAAACAAGAAAGGTCTCAAATACACAACCTGACCCTACACCTAAAGGAGCTGGAGAAAGAACAGCAAATAAAGCCTAAGCCCAGGAGGAGAAGAGAAATAATAAAGATCAGAGCAGAAATCAATGAAATAGAAACCAAAAGAACAGTAGAACAGATCAACGAAACTAGGAGCTTGTTCTTTGAAAGAATTAATAAGATTGATAAACCCCTGGCCAGACTTATCAAAAAGAAAAGAGAAAGGACTGAAATAAATAAAATCATGAATGAAAGAGGAGCAATCACAATGAACACCAGAGAAATACAAACAATTATAAGAACATATTATGAGAACTATATGCCTGCAAATTAGATAATCTGGAAGAAATGGATGCATTCCTAGAGATGTATCAACTACCAAAACTGAACCAGGAAGAAATAGAAAACCTGAACAGACCTGTAACCACTAAGGAAATTGAAGCAGTTATCAAAAATCTCCCAACAAACAAAAGCCCAGGGCCAGATGGCTTTCCAGGGGAATTCTACCAAACATTTCAAGAAGAATTAATACCTATTCCACTGAAACTGTTCCAAAAAAAAATAGAAATGGAAGGAAAACTTCCAAACTCGTTTTATGAGGCCACCATTACCTTGATCCCAAAATAGACAAAGACCCCATCAAAAAGAATTACAGACCATTATCCTTGATGAACACAGATGCAAAAATTCTCACCAAAATACTAGCCAATAGGATCCAACAGTACATTAAGAGGATTATTCACCACAACCAAGTGAGATTTATCCCTGGGCTGCAAGGTTGGTTCAACATCTGTAAATATATCAATGTGATACAATACATTAATAAAAGAAAGAACAAGAACCATATGATCCTCTCAATAGATGCAGAAAAAGCATTTGACAAAATACAGCATCCTTTCTTGATCAAAACTCTTCAGAGTATAGGGATAGAGGGTACATACCTCAATATCATAAAAGCTATCTATGAAAAACCCACAGCGAATATCATTCTCAATGGGGAAAAACTGAGAGCTTTCCCCCTAAGGTCAGGAACATGGCAGGGATGTCCACTATCACCACTGCTATTCAACATAGTATTAGAAGTCCTAGCCACAGCAATCAGACAGCAAAAAGAAATAAAAGGCATCTGAATTGGCAAAGAAGAAGTCAAACTCTCACTCTTTGCAGATGTTATGATACTTTATGTGGAAAACCCAAAAGACTCCACCCCAAAACTGCTAGAACTCATACAGGAGTTCAGTAAAGTGGCAGGATATAAAATCAATGCACAGATATGGCATTCCTATACACCAACAAGACAGAAGAAAGAGAAATTAAGGAGTTGATCCCATTTACAATTGCACCCAAAACCATAAGATACCTAGGAATAAGTCTAACCAAAGAGGCAAAGAATCTGTACTCAGAAAACTATAAAATACTCATGAAAGAAATTGAGGAAGACACAAAGAAATGGAAAAACGTTCCATGCTCATGGATTGGAAGAACAAATATTGTGAAGATGTCAATGCTACCTAGAGCAATCTACACATTTAATGCAATCCCTATCAAAATACCATCAACTTTTTTCAAAGAACTGGAACAAATAGTCCTAAAATTTGTATGGAAACAGAAAAGACCCTGAATAGACAGGGGAATGTTGAAAAGGAAAAGCAAAGCTGGTGGCACCACAATTCCGGTCTTCAAGCTCTATTACAAAGCTGTCATCATCAAGACAGTATGGTACTGGCACAAAAACAGACACATAGATCAATGGAACAGAATAGAGAGCCCAAAAATGGACCCTCAACTCTATGGTCAACTCATCTTTGACAAAGCAGGAAAGACCGTCCAATGGTAAAAAGACAGTCTCTTCAACAAATGGTGTTGGGAAAACTGGACAGCCACATGCAGAAGAATGAAACTGGACCATTTCCTTACACCACACACGAAAATAGACTCAAAATGGATGAAAGACCTAAATGTGAGACAGGAGTCCATCAAAATCCTTGAGGAGAACACAGGCAGCAACCTCTTCGACCTCAGCTGCAGCAACTTCTTCCCAGAAACATCGCCAAAGGCAAGGGAAGCAAGGGCAAAAATGAACTATTGGGACTTCATCAAGATAAAAAGCTTTTGCACAGTAAAAGAAACAGTGCACAAAACCAAAAGACAACCGACAGAATGGGAGAAAATATTTGCAAATGACATATCAGATAAAGGGCTAGTATCCAAAATCTATAAAGAACTTATCAAACTCAACACCCAAAGAATAATCCAATCAAGAAATGGGCAGAAGACATGAACAGACATTTTTCCAAAGAAGATATCCAAATCGCTAACAGACACATGAAAAAGTGCTCAACATCACTTGGCATCAGGGAAATCCAAATCAAAACCTCAATGAGATACCACCTCACACCAGTCAGAATGGCTAAAATTAACAAGTCAGGAAATGACAGATGTTGGCAAGGATACAGAGAAAGAGGAATCCTCCTACACTGTTGGTGGGAATGCAAGCTGGTGCAACCACTCTGGAAAACAGTATGGAGGTTCCTCAAAAAGTTGAAAATAGAGCTACCATATGACCCAGCAGTTGCACTACTGGGTATTTACCCCAAAGATACAAATGTAGGGATCCGAAGGGGTACGTGCACCCTGATGTTTATAGCAGCAAGGTCCACAATAGCCAAACTACGGAGAGAGCCAAGATGTCCATTGACAGATGAATGGATAAAGAAGATGTGGTATATATATACAATGGAATAGTATGCAGCCATCAAAAGGAATGAAATCTTGCCATTTACAATGATGTGGATGGAACTGGAGGGTATTATGCTGAGTGAAATAAGTCAATCAGAGAAAGACATGTATCATATTATCTCACTGATATGAGGAATTCTTAATCTCAGGAAACAAACTGAGGGTTTTTGGAGTGTTGGGGGGTGGGAGGGATGGGGTGGCTGGGTGATAGACATTGGGGACGGTATGTGCTATGGTGAGCGCTGTGAATTGTGTAAGACTGTTGAATCACAGACCTGTACATCTGAAATAAATAATACATTGTATGTTAAAAAAAAAAAAAGATAGCAGGAAGGGAAAAATGAAGGGGGTGAAATCAGAGGGGAGACCGTCCACGAAAGACTATGGACTCTGAGAAACAAACTGAGAGTTCTAGAGGGGAAGGGGGGTGTGTTAGCCTGGTGATGGGTATTAAAGAGGGCACATATTGAATGGAGCACTGGGTGTTATACACAATGAATCATGGAACACTACATCAAAAACTAA
Organism: Eumetopias jubatus; assembly: GCF_037043125.1. Taxonomy (NCBI): domain Eukaryota; kingdom Metazoa; phylum Chordata; class Mammalia; order Carnivora; family Otariidae; genus Eumetopias; species Eumetopias jubatus. The sequence goes on from NW_028274807.1 coordinate 65,738,872, forward strand.
TGATGTAATGTATGGTGATTAACATAACATACTAAAAAAAAATGGGCAGAGGGACTGAATAGACACTTTTCCAAAGACACATACAAATGGTGAACAGTTACATGAAAATGTGCTCAACATCACTAATCATCAGACAAATGCAAATCAAAACCACAATGAGCTATCACTCATACCTGTTACAGTGGTTATCATCAAAAAGAAATTACAAGTGTTAAGGAAGGTGTGAAGAAAAGGGATCCCTTATGTACTGTTGGTAGGAATGTAAATTGCTTCAGCCATTATGGAAAACAATATGGAGGTGTGTAGCCACATTTCTGTAGACTCTCAGCCAAATGTGGGTGATGACCCAGCAAGAACAAAGGAATGACCCAAAGACAGTGACTGAGACCTAGGTTTATTGGGGGAACTTAAGTACAGGGAGTCCAGGAGTGGCCAACTGAACAAAGCATCTGCAGCTAGAAAGTAAATGCAGCAAACTTTTATAGTGTAGCAATTATCCTAGCAATTCTCTGTAGCTTTGCCCCTCCTTGCATGGCAAATGTTCCAAAGAGATAAAAGCCCACCACCTGGACATTCTGCATTACCAAGGAGATACTCTAGGTTGGCCAACCCTGGAACCCTTGACCTGGAATGCTGAACAACTAATTTTCTACCTATCTTGCTTGTGGAAAATAACAGAGAAGATGCACGGGATCTATACATTCTCAAGATAATGATTAACAGGGGCATTCAGGGTGTGCTTCTACAAACCAGCTATCTGGCCCTTAATATGCAGGAGGTTCCTCAAAAATTAAAAATAGAACTACCATGTAATCTAACAACCTCACTTCTGGGTATATATTCAAAAGAAACGAAACAGTATATTGAAGGACTGTCTGCATTCTTATGTTCATTTCAGCATTCATGATAGCGAAAATAGGGAAACAATGTTAAGTTGTCTTGTCAGTGGATGAATGGATAAAGATGTGGTATATATATATATACACAATGGAATATTATTCAGCTATGAGAAAAATGGAAATCCTGCCATTTGCAAAAACATGAATGAAGGCATTGCGTGAAGTAAACTAAGCCAAAAGATAAATACTGCATGGTATCACTTATATGTAGAATCTTTTTAAAAAGTAAAATAAAAGTTATACAAACAGAATAGAAAAGTGGTAGCCAGGAGCTGGGGAGTAGGAAAAATAGGGAAAGGTTTGTAAAAGGGTACAAACTTTCAGCTATGAGTAAGTTCTGGGAATCTAATGTAAAACATGATGACTATCATTGATAACATTGTAATGTGTAATTGAAATTTGCTAAGAGAGACTTTAAATGTTCTCACCAAAAAATAAATAAATATGTGAACTGATAGGCATGTTAATTAATTAGATGTTGGGAATCCTTTCCCAATCTATATCAAATCATCATGATGTACACTTTAAGTATGTTACAATTTTATATGTCAATTATACCTCATTGAAGCTGAAATTTTAAAAATGGTTATTGAAAGTTAAAACATTCTATTCATCACTGACAAAGCCTTAGGCAATGTTTTCAGTAAGAGATTATTTTCCCTAAAACTGTAAAGTTGGTCCCAAGTAGTTTTAAACATCTACTTTTAAATGAACAAATTATAAGTTAAACTTGAATAAATGGGTAATTTTGGAGAAATGAAGAGAAAGAAGCTCTTTGAAACTTCGGATTTCAGAAACTAAACATTAAACTCAAGGTATATAAACCTGTGCTCATTCAAAGCACTTTTAGCTTTGACAACAAAATCATAACTATAAAAATTTTGCTATAGAAGAATCAAATTAAAACTGGAGATGAAAATTAAGCTGATCAAGGGGAAGTCTGTGATTCAGTACAACCTGGTCTTCAGCTTAAAATTCTTCAAAAAAAAAAAAAATCCTAAAAATAAGAGCTTAAAAATCTCAAAATGTCAGCAAAAAGAGAACAAGAATAGTCAAAAACACTAAAATGAAGACAAATTAAAAATTACATGAACCTCAGTTTTGGTGATTATGATGGCAGAGATGTCCTGCTGTACCTGGCCAGCAAAAGCACAGCTTGTAATATCTAATTCCAGCATCATCAATGCTGAGCCACTAACAGTGGTTCTTTACTAAAATAGTAACTACAGTGTGGTTGGGCAGTTTTGGCCTGCAAAGCTTCTGAGTATACCTGCCAGGTTCTCCTTGAGGTTTTGAGTGGCCTAATATCCTTCCATAAATTCTTTTCCTGCTAAAACAAATTAATCAAGCAAACCAACATTAAGTCAATTAACAAACCAACGTGTCCTCCAACCAAGGTAATCATGCCTGATGAAGGGGGAACTTTTCCTAACAGATGTGTGCAGAAGGGGGCTTATTTTTGCAATTTGTACCCAATTTTTCTTCTTCTTTTTTTTTTTTTTATCTCAAGTAGGCTCCATGCCCAGCATGGAGCCCAATGTAGGGCTTGTACTCACGACCCTGAGATCAAGACCTGAGCTGAAATTGAGTCAGATGCTTAACTGACTGGGCCACAAAAGTTGCCATTTTTTAATTCACTCTAAGTCTTTGTTAGTGCCAGCTGTTGTTCTCAGCGTTTTCCTATTTTTCAGACTACATTTGATAGTGCAGAAGGGATAGAGCTCTTGACTTCAGCTTCCCCATGACTAACTCATTAAGGAATATTTCTGCCTTTCCATCTGGGAATCCTGAGAATCCCAAGACCTGTGTTAATATGGAAGATGACTGGACCCAAAAATCATAGATCTCAATGTGCATTACACAGGCCACTCCTAAACTCTACTAAATATGTCTTCAAAATTGCTTTCCCTTACCAAATACTTTAGCTGGCCCTGTGGCCCATACAGACACTAAGTGAGAAAATCTGGATCCAAATTCTGCCTCCATGAATACTATTTATACAATATTAGACAATTTTCCAAACCTTTTTCCTGAGCTTCAGTTTTCTCAACTGCAAAATCAGGATAATAAAGCATCTACCTTGCAGGGCTGTTGTGAAGATTAAATGGGTAATGTGTATGAAGTGCCTGGTATTTAAATATTTAATAAATATGTTAACTTTCCTTTTTAAAAAATAGCAAAACACACTAATGCATATGAATGGTGAAACATAATTGGATTGTCATCCTTGCAAAAGGAAACCCAGGAAATTGGCAATTTTTTTTCAAACTCTACAATGCAAAAAGGCTATAATGGAGTAAACACTTAGTACCATATGGACATTAAACAGGATTTTTTCCATTTAACTCTATTGTCCTTTGAATGACCAAAGTACATTTTTAAATGTACTCTGAATATTACAGAACTATGAGACATTTTTTCAAATATTATATATTAGCATTTAAAAAAGATCTATTTTTGGTGGCATTATTTCCAAGTTTTTAAGTTCTATCAAAACAGAGATAAATTCATAAGCTAGCTCTAAATAAATAGTACTATTTGTCTTAGACATGAGCAGTTTAAATAGTCTGAAACAAGAATGACACTAATAATTTTTGTTCAGAATTTACCATATACCAAGAAGTGTTCTGGCATGTGACATGAATTATCACAAAAACTCCATGAGGTAGATAATATTCCCAACTTATAGAAAAGGAAACTAAAATATGAAGACTTCAGTAATTTGTACAACTTGTAAATGGTAGAATTGGGATTTGAGCCCAGGCAGTCTGGCTCTAGAATCAATATTCTTAAGTACTATTTGTAACTGCACAGTAAGAGGCTTCCATTCTATATTTTAAACTCCAAGCACTTGAGGTACTTCCAAAACTTATATAAATAGGTGTATATTTAAATTATGCAAAAGAAAGTCGAATACTATAACCTATTTTGTAATGCCATTAAATGGTATAATGCTTAATGGGGATATAGAATAAATTTTAAGCTATGTTAATTAACCACATTAAAAATGAACTTATATGTAATAAAAATCTTATGAAATTTTGGCTAACTACTGAAAATGTGACTAATCTTAAAATAGCAAGGGCTTAGCCATCTTTCTATGGTTTAAAAAAAAAGGAAGTCTCACGCTTCATTAATCTACATATTTGGGTTCCTTTATATGAAGATTTAATTATGATATTTATGCTGCCTTCTTCCTCTTGATACAGATCATGTAAATGGACACTGCACAAGTCCAACCTCTCAGAGTTGCAGTTCTGGAAAACGTCTGTCAAGTGCTGATGTTTCAAAAGTAAATCGCTGGGGTCCTGGAAGACCACCATTTCGGAAAGCACAATCAGCTGCTTGCATGGAAATTTCTTTACCAGTCACAACAGAAGGTAAGTTAAACATACACATTTTTGTGGATACAATTAAAATTTGATATGCCATGATAATGGGAGCTAGAGGACAAGGGATGTAGGTCTTGGTGTAAAAGATACTTTAAAACCACGGTCAATTCTAGGCAATAAGTGACTGAGAGCCTGGTCAAGCTGTGGCCATGACTCCAAAGCATTTCTCACTATACCTCCTCCTTCATCTCTAAAACCAGAATGGCTGTGCTTATTGGCACATCCTCTGTACGAGGGGAGACCTATACCTTAATCAGTTCTCTACACTCCCAGCAGCAATTGAGAGTTTCCTTCCATCTCAGTGGTAAGCCTTTTAGTGCCTCTATCAGTAGATAGTTATTTAATGTCTTGCAACCCTCATTTCCTCAACTGTCAAGTGAGTATGACCAAGAAAAAGGCAAGATCTTAAGTTCTAAAGTTTGCAATCTTCGTATGTTTTTAAAAGGAAGTGCTGTGGCTCGGGTTTCCACTGGCGGCGCTGGGATCCCGGGCCACGTGCTGCTCCAGCTCCGGTTCCCGCGCCGCAGCGCAGCATCTCTGCGCGCCTCAGTCGGAAGGGTACTCGCGGAGAAATGCCGGTTGCTAGGCTGCTGCGGCAGGTCGCGGGCCAGATGCTGGGGAGCCCAGCCTGTGGCTGCTGGATAGCTACCCCGCCGCTCCAGTTTCTGGGCACCTCCCCTCGGCAGATTCCAGCAGACGCCAACTTCCACTCTGCCCTTTTCTCTGAAACAGACCAGCCACGCATCCTAATTACAGGGGGTCTTGGCCAGCTTGGAGTGGGGCTTGCTAACCTTTTGAGGAAACGATTTGGGAAGGACAATGTGATTTTGTCTGACATAAGGAAACCCCCTGATCACATCTTCCACAGCGGCCCGTTTATTTATTCCGACATTCTGGATTACAAAATCTTCGGGAGATCGTGGTAAACAACCGCATCACCTGGTTGTTTCATTATAGTGCTTTGCTCAGTGCAGTTGGGGAAGCAAACATATCCTTGGCCAGAGCCATAAATATCACCGGATTGCATAACATCCTGGATGTCGAAGCAGAGCACAGTTTGCGATTGTTTGTGCCTAGCACAATCGGAGCTTTTGGACCTACTTCTCCCTGGAATCCAACTCCCGATCTCTGTGTTCAGAGACCCAGGATGATCTACGGGGTGTCCAAAGTCCACGCCGAGCTCATGGGAGAATATTATCATTACCGGTACGGGTTAGATTTTCGGTGCTTGAGATATCCTGGAATCATTTCGGCAGACTCACAGCCTGGGGGAGGAACAACTGACTATGCGGTCCAGATCTTCCACGATGCCCTGAAGAATGGCAAATTTGAGCACAACCTGAAACCCAGCACAAGGCTCCCAATGATATATATTGATGACTGCCTCAGGGCCACTCTGGATGTCATGGAGGCCCCGGCAGAGTCCCTCTCCATGAGGACCTACAACATCAATGCCATGAGCTTCACCCCTGAGGACCTGGCCCAGGAGGTTCTCAAGCATGTACCAGAATTCCAGATCACGTACAACATGGATTCTGTTCGACAGGCCATAGCGGATATTTGGCCAATGAACTTTGATGACAGCAATGCTCGGAAGGACTGGGGGTGGAAACACGACTTTGATCTTCCAGAGTTGGTGACGACGATGTTGAACTTTCATGGTTCTGATACTAGAGTTGCCCAGGTTAACTGAGGGAATCGGAAGGGAGAGCTCGTGTGTCCTGGACCGCTGTCAAGGGAAAAGCGTAACGACCCTGAGGAACCTCAATTATCTGGAATGGAAGGATGAATTGGATGAGATTTTGGCAGCTCATACTGAACTGCCAGGTTGGAGAATCATGTTGGCTTTTGCATTTTCAAAATGCTGTAGGTTTGGTGGTAGGACTTCTAAACTTTGCTGTTTGTCTAAACTTGCCCAAACACACATATCACAGAATGAAGACCTCAGTCAGAATAGTTGCCATTTCCTTAATTCAGATGAATTGACCATTTTGGGGAAGGTGGACGTATGTGATGTTTGTTGTGAATTAAATTTAATTTAAATATCAAAAAAAAAAGGAAGTGCTGTGCTTCCTTTAAAAGGAATGGCTGTGCTTATTGGCACATCCTCTGTATGAGGGGGAGACCTATGCCTTAATCAGTTCTCTACACTCCCAGCAGCAATTGAGAGTTTCCTTCCATCTCAGTGGTAAGCCTTTTAGTGCCTCTATCAGTAGATAGTTATTTAATGTCTTGCAACCCTCATTTCCTCAACTGTCAAGTGAGTATGACCAAGAAAAAGGCAAGATCTTAAGTTCTGAAGTTTTCAATCTTCATGTTTTTAAAAGGAAGGATTAATTGCATGTTTATGGAATGAGTGTTGGAACAGGGATTAAAGTATAAGAGCTAGAAGGCCAGAAATTTTTAGAGAGGGAGAAAAAAAAGGAATCTTGTAACTTAGTTGCTACAGTCTTGCTGGCAAAGAACTTTGGGGAAAGATATAGGAAAAAATAATCTTAGAAGATTTTCTATAGTAATTCTATTCTATAAAGTAATTCCCCATTTACCACTCCTCAAAAACTTTTTAGTAATGATCTATATTTAAAAATTTAAATTTAAAAAATTTTTTAAATTACAAAAAATTTAAAAGTTTAGTATTATACCATACTAAATCTGGTTCATGGATGTGCAGATAATGAGATTATTTCTCTCACAGGTGTATGAGTAACAAACTTGAATGTTGATGAACCATGAATGGAAAAACTTCAAAAGCATATTAGCTAGGAATGTTATAATAGAAGCAAAATGTAAAGGTTATAGAAGTAGCACTCTTAATCACTGGGTTGAGTTGAGAATTTTGAGTTTTAGACATTTCTGCCTCTAACTTCTCCTGGATTCTGGGTTAATTGCTTAACTATGTCTTTGTCTCCAAATCTATAAAACTGTATAGATTATATCCAAGCTCCCTCTCATCTCTAAATTCTATTACAAATAATTATTTTTACAAACTTGTTGAGGGATAGAAAAGGGATTAGGAATACTATATTTTGCTTTTTAGAAAAAGAAGAGTCTAAGGAACTTATATTTAGTCTCTTTTTATAAAAATGAGTCACACTTGTACCCATCAAGAAAGAAAAGGAGTGAATGCAGTAGAAAAAAGAATATGAGGAACTTGAACTCTGGAGCAATTATAAGAACAAAACATTCCAGTAGTATTTAACTGAGGGAGGAGTTCTTTTATGCTTATTGGAGTGTGCACATGTTTAAGTGTTGATGAGCAGAAAAACTTGAAACCATCCTACTTCCTTTAGGTGGGCTGAAGCCCTCTCAGATTACTATTAACAACGAGATGGTCCTGTGTACAGCTTCTTATTTGGTTCTAGGTAAAGTTAGAACTGGATTTGGATTCAAGTTGGTAACCTGAAAGTAGTTCAGGAATATAGCATTTGCTCTTTGGCCTTGGTAAATACTCCAATTTTTACAATTGTAGTTACTCCAAATATAGCAAAACCAAAAATTATGTCAGTTAGGGAAATGTATTCACCAAGAACATTTGTGACCTTTCAGTTAAGTAGCCATAATGTTGTCAGTAGGTGGAAATTGCCAAGAAATCATTAAGACTATTTTCAACAATTGAGAGATAGAAGGGAACCATAATTAAAATGGTACCAGAAATTCTTGTAACCTTGACTACTCACACTAAATTTTTTTTTTCCAGACCAGAAAATTTCAACTAATTTGTGAGGTAATGTAGGGAGAAAAACCTGGTGAACTGGAACTCTGGAGACTCAACTTCTAGTTCCAGCTCTGCCAAAGTTTATGATTTACATTTCTGGACTTCAATCTCTTCATTATCAAAATAAGCTGATGAACTGGACAAACAGTCTTCCAGATCAGTTAACAAGGAATCAAATTCTACTTCCCCTTCAAAATTTTGTTTTTCATGTACTAAGTCTGACTTTACTTGTTATGGAAATACACTGACAATTTTTGTTTTTCTGAATTTCTATAGAAAGCCGAGAAAATTCCTATAATCGTTCTAGAAGCTCTAGCATCTCCAGTATTGACAAAGATTCGAAAGAAGCAATTACAGCACTATACTTCATGGAGTCCTTTGCTCGGAAAAATGACCCTAAGGTGTCCCCTTGTTTGTTTGTTGGAACTAGTCTGGGAATGGTTTTAATCATCTCCCTGAACTTACCTTCAGCAGATGAACAAAGATTTACAGAGCCAGTCATGGTATTGCCAAGTGGTAAGGAATTTTATTTCTCAATTGCTACTTTTTAACATTTAGATATAAGATAAGGTATAACATTAATTTATACTGATCTGGAATAAAGTCTTAAGTATTCTGTATACTGGAAACTATTGAAAATTTCATAAATTGTATACTATCCCAATATTTGTCATACAGCAACTTACCATTCCTTAGGATAAAATAATACAATTATTTCTATGGTAGTAAACTGTGGAACTGCCCACCTAAACAATGCCTTGGGAAAAAGATTTCTGAAAAGCACTAAGGAAAACCTTGATGCAAAAGTTGAAGTATTTAATGAGTTGAATTATTTCTCCAAAATTCCGTGCCAGATCAGAGCCTATGAGTGTTTTTTTATCATCCCTGAAGAACTCAGAACAATTAATCTAAAAGCAGTCTGACCTGACATAGCTTTCTAAAGTCCTTGGTAAGCTTCCCATCTTGTTTCAAAGGCATGCCACACAATTTCTTTCCTTTTTATCCTAGAGCCTAAAGAATTTAACATAAGTTATGAGTATTTTGCTGAAGCATATGTTGTATTCTCTTGAATTATCTTTCTTTCCTTCCAAAGAAGAGATGAGTGTGATTCCTCATGCAATTCCTTTGAATATTTTAAAATTTGTTCTTCTCAATAACTTTTACTTTGTATTTCCAGTGTATGATGTTTTTCAGATAGTTTTTAAGTAACAAAAATAAAGAATTTTATTAATATATAGGATAAGGAATTTTATTTTAAAAGAATGCATATATATAGACTGCTAGGTTAGAGTTATATTTTGTTAACTGGTGTGCTAAATTCTTGTAGATTTTTACTTATTGTAGGTGGAATAGTCAGCTCTCTACTAGTGTGGCAAATTTAGATAAATGTGTGTGTGTGTGTGTGTGTGTGTGTGTGTTAAACAACTGAAACTGATCTTCTCATACTTCTGGAGACTAGAGGACCAAGATTAAGGTGTCAGCAGGTCTAGTTTCTTCTGAGGCATCTGTCCTTGGCTTGTAGATAGCCACCTTTACCATGTCTTCCCATGGCTGTCCTTCTGTATGCATGTACCTGTGGTGTCTTCCTGTGTACCCTAATCTCTTCTTAAACACCAGTCAGTTTGGATTGGCCCACTCTAACAACCTCCTTTTAACTTAATCATCTCTTTATAGGCTCTACTTTAAATGTAGTACTAGTATTTTTAAAAGTTAATCTCTTAGGGTCACTTTATTTTAATTGTAAACATACTTCATGATGAGAAAATATCTTTTACTACATTCGTAATTTTAAGGAAATATGCACAATTCTCTTACAGTGGTTGAATTAGAGCCAGATCAGTGAGGTCATAATGAATTATTAAACACTAATTCAATCCACTATTTAACTCAATAAGTTATTATCCATATTGGACACCTAATATGTGCCAGGCATTCCTTACAAGTTTAAAGGTGAAAATCTAACTCCTGTGTACACAAGTTTACAACTGTAAGTGGAAGACAATTTTCTAAGAGATAGTCTAACAAATATGGTTTTCTATGTCTAGAAATAAACAGATCTAGAACTAATTTAACAGATCTCTCAATATTATGGGAAAGTCCTTTACCGTTCTTAACAAACATAGACTAAAAATGATGGCAAAATACAAAATAAGTAGAGACTTAATAATGTGGTGTCTGGTTAGTTAATATTTGCAAAGCTTTTCCTTGACTATTTAAAGATACATAATGGGAACCTGTCTTCTCCAATTTTCTGTCATTATTCTCCAGTTCTTTCAAGACTTTAGCTCACCAGTTGTAACAATGTACCACACTAATACAACATGTTAATAATAAAGGACAAAGGGAGCATATGGGAATTCTGTACTCAATTTTCTGTAACCCTAAAACTGCTCTTTTAAAAAAAGTATTTTTTAAGAGCTACATAAAAGAGTTAACTATGAAGCTAGGTTCAGATGTGTTTTATAAATAACCATGGAAAGGAGGGAAAGCCTAGTTGGAAGATCGTTAAGAGACTACAGTGAACAATAATTATGCGTATAAACTGAACGACCTATAAGAAATGGATAAATTTCTAGAAACATACAACCTACCAAGACTGAATCATGAAGAAATAAAAAGTCTGAACAGATCTATAATTAACAAGGGGATTGAATCAGCAATCAAAAGCCACTCAACACAGAAAAGCCCATTTCTCCTTTTTAAGGAAACCTTTCACATTAATTTACTGTGGTTGTCTTGACAACAAATTCAATGATATGAAAATTTGAAGTACACTAAATCATTGAATTTTCCCATTGAGAATGGAAAAGTACCTAAAGATTATCCATTCCCCGTAGTTATCCCTTTAGTCTGTATCAGAATCACTTGGAGGGTTTGTTACAACACAGATTATTGCCCACCCCCCCCACCCCCCCACCCCCCCCCACCCCCCCCCCCCCCCCGCCCCAAGGATTTCCCATTCAGTAGGTCTGGGGTGGAGTCTGAGGATTTGCATTTTTAACAAGCTCCCAGGTGATTCTACAAAAGCAACTTTACATGTTGGGATGGAAAAAACTACAATTCTTGGCTCCTGTTTAGGGAAAAACCCAGTGCTTTCTCCTTCTGTGTTTGTCCTGTGTACCTCTTCTACTTTCACACTACTTCCACACTCACAACACTTCCGACACCAGATGCGTGGAGGTTTTTCCCCATAGCAAGCAATTCTTTGCAACGCCAGCTGGATGTCCCACAATTTAACTCAATTCTGACACTATCTGGAAATAACTATCAGATCCCACAGGTTCAGGGCTCAGTTCCACAAAACTGCCCTCTCTCCTTCCTTTAGACACCAGTCGCAAGTCTAGTTTATCACCTGTGCTTCTGACCCATTGGCTATAAATCTGAGGTTCCCACAACCCCCTCCTTGGGTTCAATTAATTTGCTAGAGTGGCACACTGAACTCAGGAAAATTGTTTACTTACCGTTTGCCTGCTTATTATTAAAATTTACAGATGAACATCCAGATGGAAGAGATGAGTAGGGAAAAGAACACAGAGCTTCCAAGCCTTCTCCAGGAGCATTACTCTCCCTGCACCTCCACCTATTCACCAACCCTTTTGAGTTTTTATGGAGGCTTCATTAATTACATAGAAATGATTGACTAAATCATTGACTCCTGGTGATTGAATTCAATCTCCAGCCCCCACCCCTTCCTTGCCCCGCGGTGGGAAAGAAGTGGGACTAAAAGTCTCAACCTCTAATCACATTGTTGGTTCCTCAGGCAACCAGCCCCCATCCTTGGGTGAGGTCCAAAAGTCACCTCATTAACATAATAAAAGACACTGTGTTGCCCTCTCATTTAGAAATTCCAAGGGTTTTAGGAGCTCTGTGTCAGACACAGAATATAAATCACAGTATTACACATGAAAATTCAGTTTAATCACAATTCTGCTTAAATTTAATTCTACCTACTTTATTTCTATGCCTGTGTAGTTGAACATGGCTAGAGAAAAATATCTAAACACAATAAATAGTCTCATTTTGAAATAAATCATTAATAACTTCAACTAGGCTCCTATGCTGCTGGGTGATTATATTTACTATATTTCCCTAGTCCTCTCTCCCATGCTCTTGAACAATTATATTTCTCCACTCTCCTCAAACCTCCAATACCTCCTTTGCTCTCTTCAGTGTCAGCTAATGACCATGTGTCCTCTTTCACTGAGGAAATTGAAACAAGCAGATAACAACTTCAACCACCACATCTATATCTCCTGTCTGCATATCTCTCCATGGTCTCTATATTCTCTCCTGTTATTATGACTAACCTGTGTAAGCTCCCAACTTGGCCAACTTCTCTACTTGTACAGTCAAGAAAGTCAATCCAGCAACTTTTCCTGTTTGCTTTATATAATTATATTATTTGTATTACTACACCTAATTGTGTAATTATAATGGTAATAAATACTTATCTTTCTGCTAGATCAGCATACAAATATGCTGTTCTTTCTCCCATTAAAAGAGAAAAACTTGGGGTGCCTGGCTGGCTCAATTGGTAGAGCATGTGACTCTTGATCTCAGGGCTGTGAGTTCGAGTCCCACGTTGGGTGTAGAGGTTACTTTAAAAAAATAAAATCTTAAATAAATAAATAAAATAGAAAAACTCTCTTGAATCTATCCCCCAAAATGCTCCATTTCATTTCTTTCTCTTTAATGCAAAATTCCTTGAAATGTTTGTGTTATATTACTATTTCAAATTTCCTTCTCCCATTCTCTTGTCTCCATTCTAATGAAGCTTTCTCCCATACCAATCAATAAAAACTTCTATCTAGGTCACCACTGAACTCATGGCTAAATCCAATGGTCAGTTCTCAGGCCACATCTTACTTGACATATCAGCAACATATTACACAGTTTACCATTGTCCCTACACTAAAAACACTTCACTTGGATTCCAGAACACTATATTTATGTACTTTTCTTCCTAACTTTCTAGCCATTCCTTATCAGTCCACTTCGCTGGTTTCTTCTCATTTCACTGGACTTAAAACATCAGAATGCCCAAAGACTGGCTCAAACCTTTTCTGTTTTTTATTTATATTCAAGGCCAAAATAAAATCAACCAGCCTCATAACTTTAAATGCCACTGATAATCTGATGGGTCATATATTTGTATTTATAGTCTGTAACCATCTCCAAATTTCTGACATAGATATCCAGTTACTTAACATCCACTTGGATGTCTAATAAGCATCTCAGACTTAACATGTCCAAAATGAGTTCCTGGTATTCTTTTCCTTTCCCCCATATTCTTTCCCACATCTGTTAATGGCAATTCCATCCTTCCAGTCTCTCAGGTCAGAAACATTGGAATCATCCTGGACCACTATGTTTCTTTCACACTCTAAATCCAGTTTATTAGCAAATTCTGTTGGTTTGACCTTTATAGTATCCTCAGATTCTGATCATTGCTCACCATCTCTGTTGTTACCACCTGATTGGAGGAAACCTCTATTTCTTGCCTTGATTTAATGTACTAACCTATTCACTGTTCTCCCTTTGTTCAACCTTGATTCCCTTTAGAATATGCCCAGCAGGAAGAGTGATCCTGTTAAGTGAAAATTAGATTACAACACTCTATTCTCAAAATCTTCCTCGTACCAAGTAAAAGTCTAATGCTTTTGGCATTATCTTTTTTCCCCATGGGACACTGGGACAACTGTTCTTTTATTCCTTGACCCTCACACTGAAGCGCCTAAACCCTGCTCTCCTATTTTCTTCAGTTACCCTTGTAGGACATTTACAGGCTTCTTAGTTTTGAAGTGGATTTTGAAACACAACTGGGATGTTAAATCACCTAAACATGTTATTTTAAATTTGATAAATTTTAAGTACGTTAAATTATAGAGTACTTTCTAAATGGAATGTATTTTTATTTATCACCCTTTTTCAAGTGTCTGTTGTGTGTACACTCGTGAGGTATATCAGCCTGGGTTAATCCCCTTACTCTCTCTGCATGATGTCAGAGGACAATGGAAGAAAAAGACTGCTGGGGCATTGCTTAAGGACAGTCTGATAATGTCCAAAGGTCAATCTACCGCAGGTTACTGCTTAAGCTTTATAGTATCGTGTCCTCTGGGACTGGTAAAAACATCCATAGGTTATAATTGGGCATGGATATTCAAACTTGGAGAATCCAGGTGAGTAAACTTCTTTTCCATATAAAGATGCATAAGCCTGCCTAATAGCCAAAGGATTTTTTAATACAATCAAAATTGAGAGCATGAACTCTATATGTTAAAATTTCATGAAATTTATTCTAGGTGTTCAATTTCAGAAGAAGAAAAAAACCATTTTCTAGTAAATGAGCCTAAGAAATAAGGAAATGGAATCAGATGGTATGATTTTTTTCAGTTGAACTTTTCAATAAATGAAAATTATAAATTTTCTAAAATTTGCTTTTTAAAAAAGGATATTAAGGGGGTCTATATAGTATGGTAAAAAATTACTGGATTAGAAGTTAGGAAACCTGAGTTCTAGTCCAGACTCAACCACTAACTTGCCATGTGACATGCCCCAAGTCTCATCACTTTTCTGGGTCTCCATTTTCTCATTAATAAAATGAAAGGATTTGACAAGTGGATGTCTTAGGCCCCTTTTAGACCTAACATTCTATGATGCCAAGTTATTGCAAATGGTGAACTCACAAATCTACTGATATATGTATATTACTGCAATATTATGACACTATAGATGTAAATTATCAGTATAAAACATTTACTGCCCATAAATGAATAACAACTGTTTTAGAAAGAATTTCACATGCCAGTGATATGAAATTGTTTTTATAGGTACATTCCTCTCACTGAAAGGAGCTGTGCTAACATTCTCCTGCATGGACCGAAATGGCGGATTAATGCAACCGCCATATGAAGTTTGGAGGGATCCAAACAACGTAGATGAAAATGAAAAATCTTGGAGAAGGAAACTGGTCATGAACTGCCCTTCTCCATCCCAAGAAATAGGAGATCATCAGTATACAATAATCTGCTCAGAAAAACAAGCCAAAGTCTTCTCACTGCCTTCTCAGACTTGTCTTTATGTTCATAACATCACCGAGACATCTTTTATACTGCAAGCAGATGTGGTGGTCATGTGTAACAGTGCCTGCTTGGCATGCTTTTGTGCCAATGGGCATATCATGATAATGAGGTACTTGCCTTCTTTATAAATTATCTGGTAATCACAACAGTGTGACCAAGGTACAGTTCTAAAAAGTATATGTGTAATGTGCAATCAAGAAGCAACCTGAGATCACTGCTTCATTATGTTTGTGAATGTTTTATTGTTTGACAATTTGAGGAGACTATGGGGTTTTTATTTTTTTATTTTTTGCTTTTGCTAAAAATGCATTGCATTGTGAATGAAATATATATTTTAATTGATTTCAAGGAATCTAAGGAATGAGTGATTTTTCTAGTCATTCACACATTAATCCACAAGCATTTACTGAACATATGTTATCTCTCAGAAATTATGCTAGGCATAAAATATAAAAATGAATAAACTAAGGAAAAGAAATGAACTTACTTTTACTATGTTTTATAATCCATACAAGAACTTTACATACAGAGTTAAATTTGGTCCTTATGATTTCTGTAGGACATGGGAAAAAAAAGTAGTATTTGCATCCTCCATTTTACATATGTTAATAAATTAAAGCTCAAATTTGCCTGATGTTGCAAGTCTAGGAAAGAGTGAGACCAGCACGGAACAGTATATTAAAAGTTACCACTACAATTGAAATATAACATTCTGTAAGTTTAAGGTGTACAACATGACAATTTGATATATGTATATATTGTGGAATTACTACCACAATAATGTTAGTTAACACATCCATCTCCTCACAGTTACCACTTTTGTGTGTGTGGTGAGAACTTTTAAGATCTACTCTTCTAGCAACTTCAAGTATACAATACAGTATGGTTAACTATAAGTCATCATGTTGTACATTAGATCCCCAGAATTTAATAATCTTGTAACCAGAAGTTTATGCCCTTTGACAACCTTAATAATATGATATCAGCTGAGGGATTTCATTATACTGTTAATATTTTAATAATTTAATAAATAAATTTAATAATTTAATAAATTTTAATAAAATAAAATTCATGAGATACAAACAAAATTAATTACCTAATGATTTTATGAGTTCAACAAACACATAATAAACATAATCTGTGTAGCAGTCACTATCATTTGTTTTAATAACTCACCTGGTTCCAAAAATCACTGAGACAGTAAAGCATTATACTAGACCTGTGAAGGATATAAAAATTAGTAAAAACATAGTCCTAGTCCTTAAAAAGCTTACTATCAACTTGGGGGAGATAAGATACACAAGTAATTATAATACAAAGAACATATATATTCCAACAGAGGAAATATAGGGTCGAAACTTCTAGACACAAACTAAGTCCTCAGAAATCAAAGTCATGAGATAGTTGGTATATGTTATTAAAAAGGAGATGTTGGGAGGAAGGTAACCTGAAGAAGTAGATTGGGGTAAATTATTGAGGACCTTTCATGGCAAGCTAATGAGTTTGATATTAATCAGTTAGTAGCTAATCTGCTCTAGCTATACATTAAGAAATAATATGGAGAGCTTGAAATGGTCTTCTGAACTAAAATGTTAGCTATATAGAAAGCAAGGTAGAAACAGATGTGAGGGATAATTGAGGGAAACTTGCTGAATGTAAAACTGTGAAAGGTGATGAAGATCGTTAAATCTCAGAATTAGAATTTAAAGGTTAAAAAATTTTTTATGAACTTGAATAACAGTGATGTCATTAGCAGATGGAAAGTCATGAGAATTTGGAAAAGCTGATAATGAGAAGTTTGAGAATGAATGCCTTGAATTTGAGGTGCTTTTAAGCCGTCCCACAGAAGTTTGGCAAGCATTTAAGGTCTGGACTCCTAGAAAAATATGGAAGATCCAGCTTTGGAAGTCATCTATGTAAATGCATTTAGTGAAAATTACAGCAGTGAATGAGATCATCAGAGAAGATAGTATAAAAAGAAAGGAGAAATAGACTGATCTGGGAACAAAAACTTGAGGATATCTCTACATTTATGTAGTAGAAAAGAAACAAAATCCAGCAGAGGATATTGAGAAGTCATCAGAGATATAGGAAAAGGATGAGAATAACTTCATGAAAGGGTAGAAGAGTATCCAAACAAAAGATAGAAGACCACCGAGACAATGGTCAAGAGGTAGTCAGATATAGCAGAGAGGCCAAAGAATTTGGGTAGAAGAAGAAACACTAGGCCTGGCAACTAACAGGGTATTAGTGATCCCTGAGAAGGCAACTCTCGGGAGCATGATGGAGGCAAAAACTAAATTTTCAATGGAGCTAGAAGCAGTGGTATAGATCAGGAGCTGACAAACTTACCACCCACAGACCATATCTATCCTTCTCTCCCTCTAATCGGATATTGTAAAGCCTGCAAGCTAAGAATGGATTTTACATTTTAAAATGTTGAAAAAATCAGAGAATATTTCATAATATGTGAAAATTATATGAAATTCAAATTTCAATGTCCATAAATAAAGGTTTCTTTGGAACATAGCCACACCCATTTGCTTACATAATGTCTGGCTGCTTTTGCATGACAAGGCAAAGTTGAGTAGTTGTAACAGAGACCCTATGACCTACAAAGCCTACAATATTTACCATTTGGCACTTTAATAAAAGTTTGCCAACCCCTAGTATAGATTATTCTTTCAGGAAATTTTGTGGTTAAAAAGAGAGATGAGAGATAGGAAAGCAGTTCAACAGCAAAACTAGGTTTTCAAGAATGTTTTTACTGTTTTATTTTCTTTAATAGGGGAGACATGAGTAGATTTGTAACCCAAGGAAAAGTAGTTAAAGTTTTGAAAAAATAAAAACATTTATTGTCTTCTCATTCTCTTAGATACTTCTGGTTCTTTCTCTTCTTATCTGGTTTCTCTTTCTCAAACTGTTTTTCGGTATTTGTCATGAAAATCATTCCAGTCTTGTTTGAAAATGATGACTTAACTCCTAGAATGCCTTAATTTTGAGGGGGAAAAAATGTGTATCACCCATACCCTGCCCTCCCCTAAGCTCCCATGTAGTCACTCCAAATTTTTATTTTAAATTAAAAGACATTAAACTGTTGTCACAACTGAGATTTTTAGCTTGATAGTGATTACCCTATTTTTGCAAAGTTTTAGTGTGTCTTGTTTTCTCGAATGATTTTGGGTATATCTGCAAATTAATTCCATTTAAATAAATATGTGCTACCATTGACATTTTGAGAAGGGAAATTTCTTGAGAAATAAAAACAATAGAGTTTAAAAAAAGAACAGGAGTCATAACAACAGGAGAGTTAAGATGATATCTCTGTCTTCCTCTGCTCTTTGTAAAAGCTGCTTTACATGATAATGCTAATATTATGTCCTAGTGGAAAATTTTCATGTGTTCCTGAGGATTTCAAAAATATTTGAAAGGAAATTACTTTGGGATGATTTTAGTAATATATTAGGTGTAGCTAGGGAATAATATGTGGCTTGAAGAACTGAATCCTTTGAACTGGCATTACCAATTGATCATCT
The DNA here is from genome assembly GCF_037043125.1 of Eumetopias jubatus. Classification (NCBI taxonomy): domain Eukaryota; kingdom Metazoa; phylum Chordata; class Mammalia; order Carnivora; family Otariidae; genus Eumetopias; species Eumetopias jubatus. The sequence goes on from NW_028274807.1 coordinate 65,757,496, forward strand.
TCCCATGCTAAGTATTTTCCTAGATCTTTCCAGATCCTATCAGAAATGAACTATACTGAGTCCATTCTTCTCAAGTCCTACCTTTCTGATAGTTGGCAGGTAGCTAATGATTGTTTATATGCTAATGTACCCAGACCTAGAAAATAGTAGAAAGGGATACTGGAGGCTTATCTATAAATGAGTTCTCAAACTGGGCTGTGATAGTCATTTTTAGTGAGAACCATTGCTAGTTTTGTGAACTCTTTCCTTATAAAGTGTCCCCTGCACAGAAAAAAATCTATTTCAGCTTTAAAATCACGTAGTTCCGTGCTTGCTTCGGCAGCACACACACTAAAATCACTTAGTTCCTAGTCTTTAGCAATTGAATTACTGTTTTCCTTTTCCTACCTAAAGTAATTACACCATTTTTGTTTTCTTGGCTTACTTTTATTATGCTACATAAATAATGTAGTTTATCAGAAAAGTCCATTGGAATCCCTTGCCCACTGCCACCCATTAATTTGACTGAATCTATCATGGAAGTCTGTGTAACTGGGTTTGTTTTGGACTCCTATCCTAAAGATCTTAATTACTTGAAATGCCATAACATGTAAGTCTTTGAAATCCAGTATATAATTTACATTTACAGAACATCTCAGTTCACACAAAACACATATCAACTGTTCAATAGCCATATATGGCTAATGGCTACCATGTTGGACAATATATTGCTAGAACCTCATGGAAAGCTTATTCCAACTGCACAGATTTCAGATCCCATTTTATATGATAAAGTTCTAAGGCTTACCTTGTAATTACAAACTACTTTTATAAGAGAAATCAGTACTTTTTTTTCCAGGTACTGGTTTTATGATCTGGGATAATCTAAAATCATTATACACATCAGAATCAGTTGAATGATTTCAAAGCTTGAAATTTAATGACAAGTTTATTTTTCTCCTTTTGGCATTAGAGGTGTGATCTGAAAGCAATGAGATTAATTTTCTTCAGTAGTTTGCAAAACTGGCTCATGGCAGTATCCAAAGGGACATTCTTTATACTCTCTTCAAAACTCAAGTTCTGAGCAGTATTAAGGATTGTAAAATATCTTGAGGAAACTAAGTTCTATTGAGAAAAGAAAGGGAGACGAATTGTTCAGGTCCAAATGGTCATTCTAATGAATAAGCAAAATCATGGGCTACAACATTGGGATAAGACTATAGCCATTTAGTAAGACACTTGAGATGAGTGGTATTCATTTGGCTATGCAAATTCTATTATCTGTAACTTATTCTCATTCCCTTATAACCTTAACCATGTTTATTTATTCATCATGCCTTCAGTGCAGGTGACTTAAGTTATAGGTAATTTTCATATCCTGTGTATAGAGGGAGTAGAGGAATGGGGAGCAAAGCCACTTGCCAGGCACAGTGAACTGGATCCATTCCACGTGTCCATCAGTGCATAACCTCCTCAGACTCAGGAGTTTTGCCTTAAAAGGAGATAGTAGGCCAAGTATGCAGTCAGCCACTTTCTAGCTATAGTGTTTCTGCCATAACCAAAGGCTATAACCATATTGTAGGAACCTATGAAATGCTGCAAAAAGTATCCTGAAATTGCTGGCCACTCCATTTAATCCTGCCTTAAAGGATATCTGCTAAGTATCTGTGTGGATTAAGATAAAGGAGGGGCCCATGATTTTTTGTGTATATATGATTTAATGTGAAAGTCTAGTTTTTTTTACCATTGAGACTTCAAGAGAATAAAAAGAAACAACCATAAAATAGTGGTATAAAAATAATTTTTTTATGTAAGGGTCTGCACATTTTACACAGAGAAATTAAAGCTTCTAACAACCTGAATATGAAATGTGGATTTGCTTTTTTCCATTCAGCCTACCTAGTCTTCGCCCAATGTTGGATGTTAATTATTTGCCACTGACAGACATGAGGATAGCACGGACATTTTGTTTTACCAATGAAGGCCAGGCATTATACCTCGTCTCTCCTACTGAAATTCAGCGGTTAACATACAGCCAAGAGATGTGTGATAATCTTCAGGTAGGTCAGGCACATTTATGAATAAACACTGGACATGGTTGTAAAAAGAGAATGAGAGAGATATCTAAAAGCTAAAATATTATTGGGCCAGGCAATAAATATTCCTTCCCTAGAATATGTTTTGAATATATATTCATCATTGCAACCCTGTCAAGTTTGGTGTGCATCTAGGTATACACAGAAAAAAATAAGAAAAAAGGGAAGTGAGAGGGAGAAAGTGAAGATCATACATATTAATGGTTGATTTTTTGTTCATTTTATTCTTTGTTTTTTGTTTTGTTTTGTTTTGTTTTGTTTGTTTTTTTACCTATGGAGAATCCTCTGTAAGATTATAAACCCTCTTAAAAAAAAAAAGGTTATAAACTCTCTCCCCCCAAGGTGGGGAATATGCATGTATACACTAAAATTTTGCATACAATTCAGGGAGCTCACGGACTTTTTTTTTTGAAGAAATATTAATTTTGATTAAGAGCCATACAAAATAAATACATTTCCAGTGGGTTAGAATTGGGCATTTGTCTTTTATCATAGCAGTAAGCAGAGCCTTGAAACAGAATAAATATAAATGCCTATCTAACCTTGGATAAGCAGTTACAAAATTTGAGAAGAGCATCTTAGAGATTTAATTGGTTCAACCCCCTTATTTTACAAAAAAGAAAACTAAAACCCACCCATTTTAATACAGAGGTTGAGAGTATAAGCTCTGAACTCTTTCAGTTGTATTTTGCCCACTTGTATAACTTTGGGCATTTTACTTAACCCACCCATATGCTCTGTCTTGGAGCACTGTTGTGAGAATTAAGTAAGAATGCTGAGCACAGTGCCTGGAACATAGTATATTTTTAAAATAAATAATAATGTTCTTATTATTGTTATTCAGTAAATACTTACTGATTTGTTACCATATGCCTGGTACTTGGCTAGGCTGTAGGAATACAGTGATAAAAAAAGATACAAGTCCCTACCCACTAGTGTGGAGGGAGGTAAGAGACAAACACAGCACTCTGGAAGAGACTGCCTGTATGTGGCTATGCCAGAGATGGAGAGACATGGAAGAGGGGCCCCTGGTTGCTAGAAGAGCAGAGAGCTCTAGTTAGAAAAGGGTTGTAAGGAGTAAGAGTTGTCCATAGGAATGGATAGCTGGGAATGGAAAATGAAATGATATTCCTGGCAGAATAGTTGCGTGCAAAACCCTGGGGGTTCAGGAAACTGCCAACAAAGTGAAGAGTTAGTGAAAAGGATGGAGGGATAGTGCTGGAGAATTTTTCCAGAACAGATCTGGGAGCACCTGGTAAGAGCCTAAAGAATCTGGCATTTATCCCAAGGGGAACAGGAAGTCATTAAAAAGGTTTAACAGATTTGTTTATGAAAACTAAGATTCTGGTTGCGTATTGTTTCAAGGAATAAGGGAGAACAATTAGGAGGCTTTTTTAAAAATAATTAAGTCCAAAAATAACAGTGTCTTAAAATAAGGCAGCCAGCAGTGAGAATGGAGAAAAGTTAGCAGATTCAATCACTATAAAGTATAATCAGTTGGATTGGAGGGTTAGTAGTTGTAGCAGTGAGGGAAAAGAAGGAATTAATAATTATTCCTGGGTTTCTGGCTAAGTAGATGGTGCTGCCACTTCCAAAGAGAAGGGATCCAGGAGGAAGAGCACAGGTCCGGTGGGTAGAGGTGAGAGGAAGAAGATGAAGATTCAAATCAGGCTGCAGGTTCAGAGACAAACTGATACTAGGTCACAGATCTCCTGACTTTTGGTTGAAGTGCCTTCCTCCACACCAGTGGTTCTCAGATTTTGGTCTGCTTCAGAAAGACCTGGAGAACACATTAAAAATATAGATAACCAGAGCACATCTATATAGATTCTGATTCAGTATGTGTGAAATAAAGCCCAAGCATCCGTATTTCTAACAAGGGATTTTTCCAGTCATTCTAAAACACATCAAATATTGAAAACAATTGTATCTCACTATGCAGGAGCTAGGCTCATTTTTGACTTATATTTTGACTCATTTATCTTGAACCATTTCCTAGTTTTGTGCTTCATATAAAAATAAATCCAAACTTCCTCTACATACTACCAAAGGCTTCCTTCTTCATAGGGTTGTCCGTGCTTGGTTCAGGAAAGGGGTTAGGACAGGAAAGAGGCTATGGTAATTGAAAAAGGGTCCTAAGAAGTAGAAATTAATCCCAAGGTAAATATATTAGCTTCTCATGTTTTCTAACTGTAAAGGGGAGAAAAGAACAGAAAAATGAAAATTTTCAGATGTCAGTTACTAGAGAAGGAAAGGAAAAGGAGGTGGAGAAGAAATGCCAGAAATAAAATGGAGCAAAGCAAAAATCGCCAGGAAAATATATGGAAAGCAGGCGATCTCTTTATTCTGTGCTTTAACATACTACAGGGTTATCTTTTTTCTATCACTTTATTTTTAGTTACTCTAATGCTTTTTTGCCTGAATTTGATACAGGACATGCTAGGAGATTTGTTTACTCCCATTGAGACACCAGAAGCTCAAAACAGAGGCTTTCTCAAGGGACTGTTTGGTGGAAGTGGACAAACATTTGACAGAGAAGAGCTCTGTGAGTAAACTCCTGATTATGAAACTGTACCACTGAATAGAAGACTTGTTTCTCTCTCTCTCTCTCGTGTGTGTGTGTGTGTGTGTGTGTGTGTGTGTGTGTGTGTGTGTGTGTAACTTAATGTAATATGTGGTCTCAAATTCCAGACCAGGTTTTTTTGCTTCTATACCATGAAAATTATTTTTTTACCAAACATGAATAAAATCGGTTACTTCATATTAGGAAATAGTTTAACAAAAACAGTAGATGCAATTCATACAAATAATGAGTAAGCTAATAAATACATCATTTGCAAGTAGATCATACATGCAAGACAGAGTAAAGATATTCAGTTACTAAATTCTAGAAAAAATGTTTGTGAATCTGCCTGCCTTTAATCACTGCTGGGAAACAGATTCTTTATTCAGAACACAAGGCTTATCAATGCTACAGAATAAATTACTTTAAAATTCTTCCAGTGGAACTCTGATGAATAATCAAAAAGTAGAAAGATACTAGGGAACATTTTCAGAAAGAATGTATTTCCCAGAATATCTTAGCCCTATTTGGTCTTGAAAATCAAAACTCCTTTCTCTTTAACTTTTCACCAAGCAAAAGATCTAGGTGCCTCCATTATGATGGAATACTATTCAGCCATAAAAAGAAATGAAGTTTGATACATGCTACAACAGGGATGAAACTTGAAGACATCATGCTAAATTAAAGAAGGAAAAAAGGCCACATATTGTATGATTCCATTTATAAGAAATGTCCAGAATAGGCAAATCCATAAAGACAGAAAGTAGATTAGTGGTTGCCAAGCGCTGGGGCAAGGAGAGAGGGGGAATGACTGCTAATGGGCACAGAGTTGCTTTTTGGAGTAATGAAAATGTTTTAAAATTAGATAGTGGTGATAGTTGCATAACTCTGTCAGCACACTAAAACCACTGAATCGTACACTTTATGTATATAAAGTATGTGAATTATATCTCAATAAGCCTCTAATTTAAAAAAATACCTTTTGATATTACTCCTAATATTACATCCTTAAGAATGCTCACTAAATTTCTACCAAGATAGTTGTCTTTCAATAAAAACTTCCAAAAAAAATCATTAAAATTAAACTGAACTTTGTAAATGATAGGGAAAATTTTCTTTTATAAAGTAACAAAATTTCAACACATGTATACTAATGTCCATCATGCATACCCTGTTCTTTAGTACTTACTTCCTCCCCCACACACATCTTTAAACAGTAACAACAACTGAGGCCTACAGAGGATGACAGCAAGATGAAGAGAGATGGTAGGAATGAAGACGGGCAGAAATTTATACAAATGAACAGACCTAAGATTGGAACAGACCCTGATATGGGTTAAATATGAAATCACATATATTGTGAGCATCCCAAGTCAGCAATGTCAAGAAATGCAATGATGCCATATTGCATGGAATCCACACACGTACACACAAAGACAGGCAGTAACAATATGGTTACCTCACAGTCTCAGACTCTTTTGTAGATATTTTCGTGGGTAAAAGCTAACATCTCCAAATACACATCTACAATAAGAACAAATATATCTCAATGTATATTCTCAATGAGATATATTCTCATTCTCATTCTCAACAAATATATTCTCAATGAGAATTATGACACTAGAATTTAAGGTAAGTATTTTGGTGATAAACTTGATTCTAATTATTTGAATTACTGACAATATGTCTTAAATTGCTATGGCTTGAATTCCCAGTTGGGGAAGCTTCAGCAGGAAGAGCATCTCGCAGCTTGGCACAGCACATTCCCGGACCAGGCGGTATAGAAGGGATGAAAGGCGCTGCCGGAGGGGTGATGGGAGAGCTGACACGCGCTCGGATCGCACTTGATGAGAGAGGACAGAGGCTAGGAGAGCTGGAGGAGAAGACTGCAGGCATGATGACCAGCGCAGAAGCATTTTCGAAACATGCACATGAGGTAAACGGCTTAATATAGTGTCTTCATACAATAATAACTTGAAACACTGGGGCCCTGCACAAGAAAGCCCAGAGATGTCACTGTAAGTAATCCTGTGTGAGAGCCAGGGTAACCTGGATCTCGTTATAAGTGTCATAATTCCCCCAGTATTTGGAAGAGAAACGTTTTTAAATACTATATTAATACTACTTTCCCTTAGGGGAGAACTTAAAATAAAATTATTCATTGGTTCTGATACCTTGGGTCTATATTGTGCATCTGCTACTAAAAAGGTGCTTAGGTACATTATATGATCCTCCCCCTCCCCCAAAAAAGGTGTGAGGGGCACTAGAAGGTGGAATCCACACACTACTTTTTGCTTTAATCATTAAAAATCAGCTGAGTCTTTTCAGCTTGATTATTTTAAAAAAATCTTTTCATATGTACTTTATTTCAAAAAGTAAAGGAAGTTTTATAAATTTAAGATTTAGATATGCATGATTGGCTCAATATGAGCTTGCTTTGGCTAGTATTTTTAAAGATTTTTAAAAACATTTTATTGTGACTATTTTTTCTTTGCAGTTAATGCTGAAATATAAGGATAAGAAATGGTACCAATTCTAAACTTCTAAAGAAGCTGTGACTGCTTTGAGAAACCATTATTCAGGGAAACCAAATTTATTCCCAGCATCACTATTCAACTTGCTAGAAGCCAGTTTCTTCTACAAAATGTTCCATTACAGTCCATCTGAAGTTATTATAAGGGAAATTTATTAGACACTGTACAACCCAAAGGCGGGAACCCTGGTTAAAATCCCAAGACACAGCTGAATTTGCCTTTTCCCAACCTGGAATGGAGCTATCATCTTGGCCTGTCATTTGCTAAGGATTTGCATTTAGGAACTACGGGGAGTCCTTCTGATTTGAAAAAAATCCTGCACAAACAAAAGCATTAATGCACTTAATGAAAAAAAAATCTTTGCATGATAAATTAACATCTTAAGAGGAAAAGAAAAAAAAGCATGTTGTGACAGAAGAAAAAAAGATTTATGGCAAACTATTTTTATAAATTGGGCCACACCTGACAATTTAAAAAATCTGCATTAGAAGATATCAGTGTATTTCAAGTAACTTTACCATACCCAACTGAAAAAGAAAAGAAAACCAGAGTTTTCTTCTCATCTATAACTTTCATTATACTAGGACATTATTGAATTCTTATGGCAAGAGTCTGATTAATGTTTGTCTTTCCATAATATTTTACATCATCACCGTTATCAGTCATAATCGAGTATTGCCAGGATAGTAAGTCATTCCTCACACAGTAACTTCCATTTGTCACCTTCAGAACAATTGGCTATTTTTAGTCATAAACCGTGCAGGGTTGGGTCACCTCAAAGCATTTTTTCAGCTTGGCTTGTGCTCTGCAGGGGAGTTGATGATAAGTTGGGGGAAACTAGACTACAGGAACAGTGCAGTTAGCTTTGAGAACTGATTTCACACACTCTGGTTTCAGTTTCTAAAGGGATATGTTTTTAATGCTCCATTTGTATCTTTGTCTGCCAATTACACAGTATATTACTGTTCAAGCCCAGTGGTGTCTTCAATCCAAAGGTGCTCTTGCAGCCTGACACTCACAGACCAAACTGGTCATTCTCTTTAATATGATTCAGTAAAACCTCAGTTAATGTTTTGGGAAAGAGATTCTGATTTACTACATTTCTGATTAACAAGGGCTTTCATTAGTAAATACTTTTTGGTTCAATACTTATTATTGAAAATCTTTATAAAATGTGGTATTTTTGCTATGTTGGCCTTAGTCACCATTATGGACAACAGAACTACAGAGAGAATTTAATGATACAAAATGAATAATTTTGTCACTCTTTAGGCTAAATGATATAAGCCACAAATTATGTCAGTAGATACCGAACACCTTTTCCTTATTAAAAACTCTTTTAAAAGTGAAATAAGGCATACCCTTAATATGATAAAAATTGTCTGTCATAACAGCGAGGCTCTAGAGATAAATAAATAAAGACACCTGCTATCATTATTTAACATGGTTCTGGAAATTAAAAGTCATAGAAAATGAATATATGCAGGTTCTTGTACCCATCCTGTAATATGTTGTTCCTTCAAAGAGAATTTAAAAAAAATTAATAGGTTTGGCTTAATGAATTTTGATTATTCCAGGTCTTAGCAGATTTGCATTTGTGTTTCCTAGGAATTCATCATTTTTCCTGAAATCCAGGTTATTTTAGTAGTCCCAAATAGTATTTGTTTTTTTAGATTTTTTAATTCTTAGTGTATTTTTTTGAAGTGGCAATTCCTTTAAATGTTCTCAGTAATTTTGAAAAAAGATAGAGTCAGAAAATGTATACTTCATCTCCCCAACTCCTGATTAGTGGAATACAAATTAATGAGGTTTTACTGTATCAGAATTATTTTTATAATTCAAAGAGACAGCAATAACAAGAATCTGATGTGGATGTGATTTTTCTCTTTGAACTTTTCTGTTCTGTTGCACTGACCTTAGCATGCATGTGCATGCACACACACCATCACAACCACCACCACCATCTTATCATCATCATCTTTGGAAAATGAGCACTGTTGATCCATGTAATTCTTTACATCTCTCTTCTCCACTGTTTAAATGTCTTGCCTCTATCTTGGAACATAAGAAAAATACTCCTAGTAACTTGGACAATGATAGAGAAAATAACTCTGAGTCTTTGTCATCAAAATTACATTATATCTACTATGGTGGCTTCAGAAGAGAAGGCTTGCAAACCACAGTCTCCAAGTTGACTTTATCTCCCTATGACTCCCTCAGGAGATAAGCCCTTCTTAGTGTCCCAGGGGAAAATGGGTCTTTGTGCTCTATTCACCAATAAGAAGCGAGAAGTATTTGTTTTCCTGATTCTAATAATGTGAGCAGTAATCCCTACCATGAAATCATCCATTAACCTTGGTGTTTGGAGGGAAGGATGATTGATTTATCATTTATTTTAATCCCTTACAACTTTGCTTCCTACACTTAAGACTCAGACTTAGTGCCCCAATCACCATAGGGGCCATCACCTAACTTTGGAAGGATAGTGACAGAACTGAGAGAGATGTTTCCCGATAATTTAGTCATAAAGACAATTTTTCAAATCTTTTATATAGCCTTGGAGTGATTCTCAAGTTAATAAATCAGAATCCAGGTTTCTATTCCTCAAAGATCTTAAGGGATTATAAAAGGAAAAAGTTTATTGTTGGAGTCCCTTTTTATGTGACCTATGTGTCCAATTTTAAAAGTACCATCTATCTGTTATCGGCATTAAGGGTTCTCCAGGGCTTAGAGAAAGAAAGAGAGAGAGAGAGAGAGAGAGATTATGCCCAAGGTTGGTTGAAGAAGATGAAAATGAGCTCTTTTAAATACTTGGTTATAAAATGTTTGGCAGAAGGGAAAAATGAAAAAGGTCTAGAAAAGTAAGCTAAATATCCTCTCCTTGGTTTAGGATCATTGGGACAACCCAGAAGAATATCTGTGATTACAGTCTGACCCTATGGAAAGACATTACAACTTGACTATTTTCTTTGAGAGGCAATGCCAAAAAGACTCAGACATTTCTATCAGGGTTTGTTCTTTGCATCAGGAGAAAAGTGGTAGCCGTCACAGCTTCCTCACCTTTGTCTTCTGTAACACCAACCCCATTACTGACTACATACTATTTCATATACACACTGCTCCAGGTGCCAGAGATACTTGCCAGTAAGTCATGTATTCTGGATGGCACCATCACAGGGAGTATGGTTGTTGTGTAGCAAGTTTAGCATACATATTTGCGTATAACATAGCCCTAAAGGGATAAAATGCAGAAGATAAGGTCTGACTTTGCAAAGTAAGAGGAAGTGCCAATTTGGTGCAAGAGGACTGGGGTGGGGAGGGACATGAGAGCCAGAGTTAAGTGGAAGAGGTTTTGATGAGAAACTAGAGGCACAGATGGCTGCTTTTATTTATATATTTATGTAGGGAACTGATTCTCAACCTTGGCTGTACATGAGAATCACCTAAGAAGCTTTTACAATTCCAATTATATCAAAATCTCTTGGAGTGGGACCTGAACATTGTTATTTTTGAAAGCCCCCAATATGGTTCCAGTGTCAGCCAAGGCTGACAAACACAGCTTTATGGCCGATTAAGGAAGACACATTTGTCTACCTCGGCTGGTATCCAAGCCCCACTTCTGAGGAGTCGTGGAAGGCAAGATGCAAGAGATACAGTGTTGTCTGGATTGAGAATTATTGTGTTGTAACCCAAAACAAATGTTCTGTGCAAATTTCTGACCAGGCAATGCCCCACTTACTTTTAATAATTCTGTCTTTGTGATTTTCTCCCATGTGACTTGGCCATTATTCCTATTCAAACATCTAGGTTTTGATTGTCTTATACATGTGACATCACAAGATACCAGAAGAAATATAAGAAATTCAACAGAATGCAAAGCTAAGTGGACAACTAATTCTTAGTAGTTGGACAGTGGAAATTAAAACAATCATTTATTAAATCAGGCCCAAATTTATTATTCATTTCTTCATTTGGAGGAGACACGGGTACTAGGTACCTGTTCTGCTGTAGTATATTTTACTGGACTTGATCTTAGCAAGAAGGAAGAAGAGCAGTTCCTTTTTGATTGTTGTCTTAGCTCCCAGGGCCACTTATATTTTTTTTCTTAGTTATTGGACATGTGTTTAAAGGGAGAAGAGTGTCTTTAACTCACTGTCTGGACTTCAGTGCCCTGAGAGACTGTTTTCACCTTCAAAAAGGGAAAGCCTGCCTATCCAAGGCAATAACCCTCAATGAGAAAATGTGAGAGTTCTCTCCTCTCTTAGTGCTCCCCTCTGGTATTGGCCTGTGCTTCTCAACTGCAAAGCCAGAAAATAAACTAGGTGGTGGTCATGGACAAGTGTACACAGAATCAAAATCTCTAATAACCTATAATTTTTAGTACTTAATTATGTGATGTTTTATTCTAGGAAATAAGAAACAGATGATATCATTGATGTATCTTTCTTTCATCTTCAGAATTTTTGCATCTTTTCAGAAAATGACAAATTACTATTTTTCTGTTGCACTCAGCAATTGTGACTATACTTAAAATTCTTGTAGTCTGTAGAGATATCAATAAAATTGTATATGTTTGTACATAGATGCTCTTATGTTATGATGTCATGCACTAAACATTTTTGCCAAGATTAAATATGGACAGAGGGAAGACTTTTCATCTGCAACACTTTGAACCATGGTTTTGCAAAGTATACTTGTTTTAAAAATGCAGAGAAGTGGGTAGGGGAGCGATGTACAGCACATTTGTTTGAAATAAGAAACAGAAAGAAAAGACTAAAACAAGTTCTCCAAACTCACAGATTTTGCTAGACTTTATTAATCCAAAAGGATAGAATACACCCCAAGCATCCCCAAATTTCAAACTGGGGAGTTGTGTAACTTTTGTATGGAAGATTTTACAATTTTTGAGGATGCTGATTGATTAGACCTTTGGTGAATTACAAGTAAAACTAGATTTGGTGAGGGTGCAGACTAAAAATCTGAGGCTGAGTAAGATATACTTACAAACTCAATATTCATACCTTACTTCTTGACTTCTTTAAAGTCAGGCTTTAATCCTATCCAGGCAATAACATAAACCATTATGGGCTTTTATCACTTCCTGGCGGTTATAATGAACATTCATTAACCCCACAACCCCCAAAAGCCCCCCGAAAGACACTGCTCTCCTGGCTTCCATCTGCACAGTTAATTCCTCTTCAGGCACTTTCTTTATACTTCCCTATACTGCAGCCTTAGCCAATTAAGCTTATTCTTCCAAATGCTGTCTGATATCTTGAGGATACAGAATCCAGGTTTCTCACTGATGGAGAAGTACAAATAAAAAGGAATGTGAGAGTAAATACTGGATTAGAATTGGAACTATCGGTGTTTTATGTATATACATACACACACACACACACACACACATATCCATTATGCAAAAGTGTGTGTGTTGTTCACATATATGTATCCTAACTCTGAATGCTGAGAGGACTGGGAACACCACTCCAGGAACATAAAGCACACCTAGAGCTTGGATTTTGATTGTCAAGAAATAGCTGGTTTCAAGGCTGGAATATATTTTTATTCCAGAAAATAAAGTATTCAAAGAATGATGGGGATGTGTCAAAAGGACACAGAAGCCAGCCTGAAAGGGCCCACATAGGTCAAATCAGGGATAATTTGAGTGTCAAAAGTAATAATAGTAATTGAATAAAATAGCTACCCATGAGTCCACACTGATGTTAATTAATTAATTAGGAGAAGGGAAATCTCATCCTTACAATAGATTGTCTACCAACAAATGTGGATAGAATTTTTAAATTACTCTTTGTCAGTCACTGTAGAAATTAGGGGCAATAAACCAATGAATGCTAAAACTTGTGGGTTAAAATGGAATGAAGGAACAAAGTACTTACATGGTCCCAAAGTATCTTCACAAAAACTACTTGTTAATCAAAAAGATAAGATATAATTTTAAACTACAGAAACCTGGTAGACATGATTTTAAACAAGTGATCTAAGTTACCACTACCAGTAAGGGAACAAATCAACATCATGTGCCATCTGACAGCAGATAATAAGACAGCATCACCTCTGTAATTCCGCCAAAAATACACAATCCAGGTCTAACCATAGGAAATATTGGACAAAATCAAATTGACATTCTATAAAATGACTACCCTGTATTTACAATTATCAAAGTCATGAAAGCTAAGGAAAGATGGATGTTCCAGATTTAAGGAGACGAGAGAGTCATGACAACTGCATATAACACATGATCTTGGATCTGACCCTTTTGCTATAAAAAACATAATTGCAACAATTCACAAAACTCACTTGAGTGGGATTCTTGGTACTATTCTTGAAACTTTTATTTAGGTCTCAAATTACTTCAAAATAAAATTATAAAAATAAAACATTTTCAATTTTGTCAAATTACTTGCATTTCAACGACATTGTCTTCTACCCTTCATAGCAAATGGACAACTGCTTTGTGGGGTTAGGGTAGTTTTTCAAGATGGTTTGGGAAGCCAACCATTATTTAAAATTTTTCTTTTAAAAATGTTTTAATTACACAAATAATACATGAATGTATATTTATAATCATATCAAATAATAAGACAAAATAAAGCGAAAGTTTCCTTTAGTTACCTCCTACCCTTTTTTATTCATAGTTATTAGTTTGTTGCTTCCTTCCAAGCATTTTTCTATGCTGCAACTTGCTTATTCATGTACCTATTATATCTTAGGTAACTTTCTATCATCAGTATTTATAAATATCACTCAGTCTTCTTAATTTACTTGTATTATTCCATAGTGTCCATAAGGCATAATTTTTTACCATTCCTCTGCTAGTAGACATATTTTCCAATCCCTTGATATTACAAATAAGACTGCAATAAACATTGTTGCACATGCATTTTGCATATCTGCAAGCAGTTCTCTAGAGAAGATATTGTAGAATTAAGTCAAAGGGCATGCTCAATCAAACCTCTCAGATGGATGTTTCCAATTAAACTATCCTTCACCAGTATACAAGAATTACTGTTTCCTTACATCTTCACCTATTCTCAATATTAATCTTATTTTTTTCACAATCTAAAAGGTGAAAATGACATCTTACTTTTTTTTTGAATTTCCCTGATTAATGAAATTGAATATCTTTTTATGTTTAATTAGACACACTTACTCTGTCTTCTGTGACTTGTTTGTAATTTTTTACTACATTCTCTGAATAGTTCTATTGTGGCCACCCTACAGAAGAACACTGGATGCCCTACCCAACATTTGGTTTGGCTGTTGAAACTGATCACCACACACACCCTAAGAGTGTATGAAAAATAAAACTTTCTGGGGAGATCCGTAGCTCCCAGATTGGTCAAAAATAGCTCCACAGAATAAGGAGAAAAGACAGGCTGGCAGTTTTTATGTGGTTAGAGGGTGGGGCCAGGATTTGGAGGAAGGAGTTTGCCCAATAAAAAAGGGAGCACCCAGTCTTGCTTCTCAGCTTACCCAGATGTGGGGCAGAGGAGAAGAGACGGTAAGACTTAAAACTTGTCAGCAAACGGCAAAAAATGGAGTCAGACTCTTTATTATAGGTCACTTTTCTATATTTCGTTTTTATTACAACCCTGGAAATTAATGTAACCTATTTGTTTTCTATAACTGATTTTTCCTTGAGTCTTCCTAAAGGCCAGTCAGATAATCTCTCCCCTTCCTTTTAGCAAGACAGGCTTCCTGGTTTGGAGGAAGGCTCATGTGACCTCATGGCAAGGGAAGAGGGGTGGTGGTACTTGTGCTTCCCTGGGAGTCCTGCATCATTCATTCCACAGTAGTGGCTGGTCTGGTGTACACATTTGAACACCTTTCACTGATTTGTACTGAAGCCCAATTAGTGAATGTGTGGCTTCCTCTGTTTGGAGAAGGGCCCTGTGGTCATCACTTGCTAACTCAGCCTCATCTAGGCTCTGGATACCTTTTGGGTTCTCATGCCCTGGCCCTGGATTAGACCGTTCTGTGTCTTAGATGTCTGTCATCCCTTTTTCATACTGAGGATTTTCTTTTAATGTAATCAAATTTTATAATCTTTTAGCTTTATGACTTTTAAACTTTGTTTAAAGGTCTTTATGTCTATAAAATAGTAACTCATAACCTCTTTAATTTTATAGCTTAATTTTTACATTTAAGCTTTTAATCCATCTGGAGTTTTGAAATAGAGATCTAACTTGATACTTAAGAAATGGATAACATATCACTATACCCCCCTTTTTTTTAATGACATCTAATTTGAAATGACATCTTAATTTTCTATATACATAATGTCTGTTTTATAAATTCTTCAGTCTGCCCTAGTAATTATTTGTCTATTACTGTGTCCATATCAAATATTAAATTATTTTATCTTTATAATCTGTCCTAATATCTGATAGATATATTTGATCCTTTTCAAGTTTGGTAGGTATTGATCTTATTTCTCTAGTTAAGTTTCAGAATATCACCTATCTAAAAAAAAAAGTCCTCTTGAGACTTTCAATGAAATTACAGTAAATTTGTAGGTTAACAATGTTTTTTGCTGTCATCACTTCCTCTAGGACATTCATCCTTTTTGTCACAACTATTCTCCTCATTTATATTGATAATTTTGCCTTCACTAAATTTTTTATGTTGCACATCCAGAGTATCTTGGATAGCATCAGTAACAATATTTCTAGTCAGCTATTTCTTCTATAACTCTGTTCGATTTTAATTTCACTTGTAGTGTTGTCATTTTTCATTTCTCTGGTGCACTTGCATCTTTATTAGCCAATTTCCTCTTTTGATTACACATTTTTGTAAAATGTCACATGAATTTAACACTGGGAGACCAAGAGTCAGTGCTGCTATATGTTTTACTGTCTGTGCCTAAAATCAATGACAGATGTGCAGTGACCAATCATGGATAGACTTTGAAAGAAGTGATGTATTTGGTAACTTATCATGATGCATGTGTTAGTGTCCTATTAGTGCTATAACAAATTACTACAAACTTACTGGCTTAAAGCAACACAAATTGAAGATGGCATCACTAAGTTGGTGACATGGATCATTCCCAACTTCACACCCCCTCACAAGAACAACTAACAACTATACACAGACACCAATGAGAAAATCCTAGAACACAGGGCTAAGACTGAAGCATCCCCCTGGACCAAGGAGACTGAGACAGACATTACAAGGGTAAAAGGAGCGGCTACAATGACCACACAGCCTCTCCCCCAGATCAGCACAGCATGACACCAAGAAGTATCCCCCAAGCCTATGGTTTCTTCACCGGGTGGATATCCAGCTCCCCTACCATTGTGAGTCCCTTCTTGGGGGGTCTCACTCCAGTCTTGCCCCAAGGGGATCTCAGGGGAATCTGCAGGGCTTGACCACTGGAAATTAGATTGTGACAGAAGGAGAGACTTGCAACAACCAGCACTTGGATCTTGGCAGACCAAGGTCTTACTTATAGCACCCAAGGAGAAGTCACAAACAGCATCTATGTTCATCTGCAGAACCAAGACAGTGGTATAGTCTGACCAGGGAACTTGGCAGGGTGCAGGTTTGCCTGCCTTAGGACCTCAAACAAAGAGCCTTTCCAGCCCTGGAGCCTGGTCTGCCCTCATCTCCCACCATGCCCTCCACCACCACCATTCATACAGGGATGCTGAGTCATAGCCTTACCCACTGTTCAATGTAGCTCCTAGCCCTGCCTATCCAGAAAGCCTGACCAGAAGATCTGAAAGTGGCATAGCCCAACAATGCTCAAGTGTAGAGTCCAGCAGGCAGATCTGATCATCGGTACAGTAAGCCAGTGGCCACATTCTGCCAGGAAACTTGGGGCACAGGTCAGCAACAAAGAGTCTTGTCAGCCTTGGAGCCAATTACCTCACTCTGCCCAATGAGGGGAGCTGATTCATAACCCCACTCACTAATGAATGTGATTCCCAGCCCCGCACTACCAGAAAGCCTAGCAGAGACACCTGGGAGGCTAGTTGGAGGCAGCTCTGCTGCTCTGTTCAGGTAGAAAAGCTAATTCATAGCCTTATTCACTGTTGCGTATAGCTCCTACCCTCTCCTGACCCAGATCATCTGGGATGCTGCTTGGAGCTGGCTCTCCAGCCCTGCCTGGGAAGGGGAACTAATTCATAGCCTCACCCATTGCTGAGCATAGCTGCCAGCCCTGCCTGACCAGGAAGCCTGGCCTTAGCACATGGGAATCTCTGGAGCCCAACCCATGACCCTGAATACAAGAACACTTGAGTGAAGAACCTGACCATCAGCTCTGCATGCTCAGAACCAAGACAGTGTCCCCATCTGTCCAGGGAGCTTAGCATACAGGTCTGATTTGATTCCCAACAAGAATATTAACAGCCTTTGGGCATGTACGGGGTCCTCTCTGGACAGGGAAACTAATTCCTACCCCTAGCTGCTGCTGTTACACCCTTCACCACCACCTCATCACCCCCAACCAGAGGACCTAACAGAGTACATGGACAGCTACAGAGCCCATCCTACAGCCCTACTTAAAGTGGCACTTGAAAAGAAAGCACAGATTGGGGTTTTCTCCATCTGTATAGCAAAACCTGCCTGGCCAGGAAATTCAGTGTGCAGCCTAGCCTGATTTGCGTCCCCAAACAATGAGCAGTGCAGGCCTTGGGGCCCATTCTGGTGCCCCGTGAGGACAGTGAAGCTAATTCATTTACTACACCTGCTGCTGAGTATAGTACCTCGTCCCAATCATCTAGAAAGCCTGATCAGAGAACCCAGTCAACCACAGACTCTATCCTATATTCTCTTTATAGCAGGGAACCAAACCAGCAGTCCTATCCAACTGTTCTCAGTGAGTAGCATCCCCTTGCCCTTCAACCTCAAAGCATGGGCAATGCCTTGCCCCAAAACTGACTCTCATAATAAACCCTATTGGCTCAAGGACATTACCAGCTGAAAACGTCCAGAACATCAAGTGGGCTGGTCAAGAACCATCTCTACCAAAGTGAACTCATAAAGTCTAGAAAATAAAACAGCTTACTCAAATGCACAGACACCAAAAAGTAGAATAAAGGATCACAAAAATCAGGCAAATATGACATCACCAAAGGAAACTAGTGACGCTCTAATAACTAATCATAAAGAAATGGAGATCAAAGAATTCAGAATGGGTGCACCTGGGTGGTTCAGTCAGTTAAGGTTCAGCTCAGGTTTTGATCTTAGGGTCATGAGTTCAAGCCCTGCATTGGGGTCCACACTAGGTGTGGAACCTATTAAAAAAAAAAAAAAGAATTCATGATACTCCTCTTACAGAAGTTTAATGAACTACAAGAATACACAGACAACTGAACAAAACTAAGAAAACGATGCATGAACAAAACAAATAGTTCAACAAAGAATATATAAACTATCAAAAAAAAAAAAAAACCACCAGAAATCCTAGAGCTGAAATATACAATGATCGGAGTGAATAATTCAGCAGAGAGCTTCAGCAGCATACTCAACCATGCAAAAGAGAGACTCAGTGACCTGAAAGATAGAATATTTAAAGTTGTCCACTCAGAGGAACAAGAAGAAAAAGGAATGAAGAAAGCCTATGAGAATTAGGGGACACAATCCACATGTCCACATTATAAGAAGACCAGAAGAAAAGAAAGGGATAGAAAATATATTTAGAGCAATAATGGCTGAAAACTTCAGATCCATGAGACCCAATGAACCCCAAATAGGCTGAGCCTCAATAGGGCTCCAGTGAGACACATTATTATTAAATGGTCAAAAATCCAAGATAAAAATTTTGAATGTAGCAAGAGAAGAAACAAATTATATACAAGGAAACCCCCATAAGACTATGGGTGGCTTTCTCAACAGAAACTTTCCAAGCCAGGAGAGAATGGGATGATCTATTCAAAATACTGAAATAAAAAAACTGTCAAATAGGAATTCTATACCCAACAAAGTTGTCCTTTAAAAAATGAAGAAGAGGGGCACCTGGCAGACTCAGTCAGTTAAGCATCTAACTTCAGCTCAGGTCATGATCTCAGGATCCTGGGATCAAGCCCCGCATTGGGCTCCCCACTCAGCAGGGAGTCTGCTTGTCCCTCTGCCCCTCCCCCACTCATGCTTTCTCTCTAATAAATAAATAAAATCTTTTAAAAAAATGAGATAAAGATTTTCCTGAACAAACAAAGGCTGAGGGAATTCATAACCAACAGACCTGCATTATAAGAAATGCTAAAGGAAGTTCTTTGAGAAGTAAAAGGATATTAATTAACATCATAAAAATAAAAGAAAGTGGAAAACTCACCAGTAATGGTAAATACATAATCAGAGTTAGGTTCCATAATATGGTAATAGAGATACATAATTAACTCTAGTTTAAAAGTTAAAAAAATAAATGTAGTAAAAATAACCAGAAGTACAATAATCTGTTATTGGATGCACCGTGTAAAAATATATAAAATATAACATCAATAAAATGTGAGGGAAAGGAGAAGTAAAAATGTAGTTTAGGAATGCTATAGGAGTTAAGTTGTTATCAGTTTAAAATAGGATATTATAGTTTTGTTATAGTTGGGGACTTTAATAGTCTACTCTCAACAATGGATAGATTATCTAGATAGAGAATCAAGACTGAAACAGTGGATTCGAGCAACATTATAGACCAAGTAAAACCCAACAGACATATACAGAATATTCTATCCAACAATAGCAGAATATACATTCTTCTCAAGCACAAATGGAACACTTTCTAAGGTAGACCATAGGTTAGGCAACAAATAAGTCTTAGCAAATTCAAGAAGACTGAAATCATACCACATATCTTCTGTGGTCACAATGGTGTGAAACTGGAAATCAGTAACAGGAGAAAACCTGGAAAAATCACAAATACATGGAAAGTAAACAACACTCTCATGAACAACAAATGGATCAAAGAACAGATTAAAGGGAAAATAAGAGTTATTTCAGACAAAAATGGAAACGCAACATACTAAAACTTGTAGAATACAGTGAAAGTAGTTCTAAGAGGGAAGTTCATAACAATAAACGCCTACATTAAGAAACAAGAAAGATCTAAAATAACCATTCTAACTCTATGGCTCAATGAAGTAGAAAAAGAAGAAAAAATAACTAAGTTCAAAGTTAGAAAGGAAGGAAATAAGAATAGAGTAGAAATAAATGAAATAGAGAAAAACAATAGAAAAGACTAACAAAACTAAGAATTCGTTCTTTAAAACAATAAACAAAATTGACAAATCTTTAGCTAGACTAACCAAGAGAAAAAGAGATAGAACCCACACCAACAAAATTATAAATGAAAGAGGAGACATCATAACTGATATCAAATAAATACAAAGAATTCTAAGAGGCTACTAGGAACAACAATACTCCAACAGACTGGACAACCTAGAAGAAATGGAAACATTATTAGGAACATACAACCTACCAAGACTGAATCAGAAAGAAATTGAAATTTTGAATAGAGCATTTACTAGTAAGGTGATTGAATTACTAATCAAAAACTTCCCAACAAACAAAAGCTCTGGACCAGATGGCTTACTGGTGAATTTCACCAAACATTTAAAGGATTAATGCCAATCCTCAAACTCTTCCCAAAAATCAAAGGGGAGGGAACACTCCCAAACTCAGGCCAACATTACCCTGATATTAAAGCCAGAAAAGGACACTACAAGAAAAGAGAACTACAAGCCAATATTCCTAATGAATACAGAGGCAAAACTTCTCAATAAAATACTAGCAAAATGAATTCAACAACACATTAAAAGGATCATTTACCAGGACGCCTGGGTGGCTCAGTCGTTAAGCGTCTGCCTTCAACTCAGGTCATGATCCCAGACTCCTGGGATCAAGGCCCTCATCGGGCTCCCTTCTTGGAGCGAAGCCTGCTTCTCCCTTTCCCACTCACCCTGCTTGTGTTCCCTCTCTTGCTGTGTCTCTCTCTGTCAAATAAATAAACAAAATCTTATTAAAAAAAAAAAGGATCATTTACCATGATCAAGAGGAATTTATCTTTGGGATGCAAGGATAATCCAACATACACAAATTAATACTGTGATTCACCACGTTAATAGAATGAAAGAAAAAAATCATATATTCATCTCAGTGATGCAGAGAAAGCATTTAAAAAAATTCAACATCTGTTCACAAATTAGGTATGGAAAGAAGTATCTCAACATAATAAAGGCCTTTTATGACAACAAGCCCACAGCTAACAACATACTCAAGGGTGACAAGTTGAAAGCTTTTCTTCTAAGATTAGGAACAAGACAAGAATGCGCACTCTCACCACTCCTATTCAACAAAGTACTGGAAGTCTTAGCAGGACAATCAGGTAAGAAAAAGAAATTAAAAGTACCCAAATTGGAGAGGAAGAAGTAAAATTTTCTCCATTATAGTTAACATGATTTTATATGTAGAAAATTCTAAAGACCACCAAAAAAAAAAACCTTAAAACTACACAACAAATAAAGTTGTATCATACAAAATTAACATACAAATATCAGTAGTGTTTCTATGTGCTAAAAAAGAATTATCTGAAAAAGAAAATAATCCCATTTACAATAGCATCAAAAACAATAAAATACTTAGGAATAAATTTAACCAAGGAGGTGAAAGATCTCTACATTAAAATCTACAATTGAGGAAAGAAATCAAAGATATGCAAATGAATGAAAAGGCATCCTGTGTTCATGAACTGGAAGAATTAGTAATGTTGAAATGTTTATACTACCTCAAACCATCTATAGATTCAGTGCAATCCCTATCAAGATCCCATTTTACAGAAGGAGACAAAACAATGCTAAAATTTATATGAAACCACAAAAGACGCCCAATAGACAACACAATCCTGAGAAAAAAAGAACAAAGCAGGAGGCACCACACTGCCTGATTTCAAACTATATCATAAATCTATAGTAATCAAAACAGTATGGTATTGGCATAAAAACAGACACACAGAGCAATGGAACATAATTGAAAACCCAGAAATAAACCCATACGTGTAAGTCAACTAACATTTGACAAGGGAGCCAAGAATACTTAATGGAGGAAGGACAGTCTCTTCAATAAATGGTGCTGGGAAAATTGGATACTCACATGTAAAAGTATGAAACTAAACCTCTATCTTACACCACTCACAAAAATTAATTTGAAATGAAAGACTTAAATTTAAGACCTGAAACCATGACACTCCTTGAAGAAAACATAGGAAAAAAGCTCCTGACATTGGTCTTAGCAATGAATTTTTGGTAAGACACCTAAAGCAACAAAGTAAAAAACAGGTGGGACCACATCAAACTAAAAAGCTTCTGCACAGCAAAAGAAATAATCAACAAAATGAAAATATAACCAGTGGAATGAGAAAAAAATACTTGCGAATCTGATGAGTTAATATCTAAAACATACTAAAACTCATACAACTCAAAGGCCAATATGCCAATAAGTTAAGCAACCTGGAAGACATGGATACCTTCCTGGAAACCTATAAACTACCAAGACCGAAACAGGAAGAAATGGACAACCTGAATAGGCCAATAACCAGTAACGAGATTGAAGCAGTGATCAAAAAAAAAAAAAAAAAACCTCCCAAAAAACAAGAGTCCATCCCCTGATGCATTCCCTGGGGAATTCTACCAATATTCAAAGAAGAAATAATACCTATTTTCCTGAAGCTGTTTCAAAAAATAGAAACAGAAGGAAAGCTTCCAAACTCATTCTATGAGGCCAGCATTACCTTAATCCCCAAACCAGGCAAAGACTCCATCAAAAAGAAGAATTTCAGACCAATATCCTGATGAATATGGATTCCAAAATCCTCAACAAAATCCTAGCTAATAGGATCCAACAATACATCAAAAGGATCACCCACCACGACCAAGTAGGATTTATCCCTGGGAAGCAAGGGTGGTTCAACGTTTGCAAATCAATCAATGTGATAGAACACATTAATAAGAGGAGAGAGAAGAACCATATGGTCCTCTCAATTGATGCAGAAAAAGCATTTGACAAAATACAGCGTCCTTTCCTGATTAAAACTCTTCAGAGTATAAGGATAGAAGGAACATTCCTCAAGTTCACAAAATCCATCTATGAAATATCATCCTCAATGGGGAAAAGCTGAGAGCCTTTCCCTTAAGATCAGGAACACAACAAGGATACCCACTCTCACCACTATTGTTCAACACAGTACTGGAAGTTCTAGCAACAGCAATCAGACAACAAAAAGAAAAAAAGCTATCCAAATGGGCAAAGAAGAAGTCAAACTCTCTCTCTTCGCAGATGACATGATACCTTATGTGGAAAATCCAAAAGACTCCACCCCCAAATTACTAGAACTCATACAGTAATTCAGCAATGTGGCAGGATATAAAACCAAAGCAAAGAAATCAGTTGCTTTCTTATACACTAACAATGCAACTGTAGAAACAGAAATTAGAGAAATGATTTACAATAGCACCAAAAACAATAAGATAACTCAGAATAAACCTAACCAAAGAGGTAAAGGACCTATACTCTAGGAACTACAGAACACTCATGAAAGAAATTGAAGAAGACACAAAAAGATGGAAAAACATTCCATGCTCATGAATCAGAAGAATAAACATTGTTAAATGTCTATGCTACTCAGAGCAATCTATACCTTCAACGCCATCCCAATCAAAATTCCAATGACATTTTTCAAAGTGCTGGAACAAACAATCCTAAAATTTGCACGGAATCAAAAAAGACCCTCAAATTGCCTAGAAAATGCTGAAAAAGAAAAACAAAGCTGGGAGCATCACGTTGCCTGATTTCAAGCTATATTACAAAGCAGTGATCACCAGACAGCATGGTACTGGCACAAAAACAGACATAGACCAATGGAACAGAATAGAGAGCCCAGATATAGACCCTCAATTCTATGGTCAAATAATCTTTGACAAAGCAGGAAAAAACATGCAATGGAAAAAAGACAGTCTCTTCAATAAATGGTGCTGGGAAAATTGGACAGCCACATGTGGAAGAATCAAACTCAACCATTCTCTAACACCATACACAAAAATGAACTCAAAATGGATGAAAGACCTCAATGTGAGACAGGAATCCATCAAAATCCTAGAGAAGAACATAGGCAGTAACATCTTTGACATCGGCCACAGCAACTTCTTTCAAGATACCTCTCCAAAAGCTAGTGAAACAAAAGCAAATATGAACTTTTGGGACTTCATCAAGATAAAAAGCTTCTGCACAGCAAAGGAAACAGTCAACAAAACAAAGAGGCAACCCACAGAATGGAAGAAGATATTTGCAAATGACACTACAGATAAAGGGCTGGTATCCAAGATCTATAAAGAACTTTTCAAACTCAACACCCAAAAAACAAATAATCAAGTCAAAAAGTGGGCAGAAGACATGAACAGACACTTCTCCAAAGAAGACATACAAATGACTAACAGACACATGAAAAAATGTTCATCATCATTAGCCATCAGGGAAATTCAAATCAAAACCATATTGAGATACCACCTTACACCAGTTAGAATGGCAAAAATGGACAAGGCAAGAAACAACAAATGTTGGAGAGGTTGTGGAGAAAGGGGAACCCTCTTAACACTGTTGGTGGGAATGCAAGTTGGTACAGCCACTTTGGAAAACAGTGTGGAGGTGCCTCAAAAAATTAAAAATAGAGCTACCCTATGATCCAGTATTGCACTACTGGGTATCTACCCCAAAGACACAGATGTAGTGAAAAGAAGGGCCATATGCACCCCAATGTTCATAGCAGCAATGTCCACAATAGCCAAACTGTGGAAAGAGCTGAGATGCCCTTCAACAGATGAATGGATAAAGAAGATGTGGTCCATATATACAATGGAATATTACTCAGCCATCGGAAAGGATGAATACCCAACTTTTACATCAACATGGATGGGACTGGAGGAGATTATGCTAAGTGAAATAAGTCAAGCAGAGAAAGTCAATTATCGTATGGTTTCACTTATTTGTGGAACATAAAGAATAGCATGGAGGACATTAGGAGAAGGAAGGGAAAAATGCGGGGGTTGGAAATCTGAGGGCGACATGAACCATGAGAGACTATGGACTCCGAGAAACAAACTGAGAGTTTTAGAGGGGAGGGGTTTGGGAGGATGGGTTAGCCCGGTGATGGGTATTAAGTGCGTGGAGCACTGGGTGTTATACGAAAACAATGAATCATGGAACACTAATGATGTATTGTATGGTGACTAACATAATAATAAAATTAAATTAAATTTAAAAAAATTAACAAGTAAAAAAAATCCACAAAACCCCCAATTAATCAAATTAAAAAATGGGTAGAAGATATGAATAGACATTTTTCCAAAGAAGATACAACAGGTACATGAAAAGATACACAACATCATTAATCATCAGGGAAGTGGAAATCAAAACCTCACACCCATTAGAATGGCTATCATCAAAAAGAGAAGAAATAACAAGTGTTGGCTAGAATATGGAGACAGGGGAACCCTTGTGGCCCAGTTGGTGGGAATGCAAACTGGTGCAACCACTGTGGAAAATAGTACGGTTTCTCAAAAAATTAAAAGAATAGGACAACCATATGACCTAGTAATTCCACTTCTGGGTATTTAACTGAAGGAAATGGGAACACTTATCAAAGTGGTATCTGTGCCCCCATATTAACATCATTTACAATAGCCAAGACATGCAAACAACCTACATGTCCATTGGTGGAAGAATGCATAAAGAAATTGTGGACTAAATACTCAACAGAATATTATTTAGCCATAAAAAAGAGGAAATTCTGCCATTTGAGACAATATGGATGGACCTTGAGGACAATATGCTAAGTGAAATAAGTTTGACAGAGAAAGACAAATATTGTATGATCTCACTTATATGTGGAATCTTTAAAAAACAAACTCATAGAAAAAGATCCGATATGTGGTTACCAGAGGCAGAGGGTAGGGGAAGGGGAGAATTAGAGGAAGATGGTCAAGAGGTACAGACCTCCAGTTACAAGATAACTAAGCACTGCGGATGTGATGTACCACATGATGACTATAGCTAACACTGCTGGATTGTATATTTGGAAGTTTCCAAGAGAGTAAATTCTGAAAGTTCTCATCACAAGGAAAAAACCTTTTCTTTTTTTTTTTTTGGTATCCAAATGAGGTGATGGATGTTAACTTATTTTGATAATCAGTTCACAATATATGTAAGTCAAGTCATTATGCTGTACACCTTAAACATACAGTTCTATGTATCGATTATATCTCAATAAAATGGAAAAACAAACAAACACTGATTATTATCTTACAGTTTTGGTGGTCAGCAGTCCGATATAGTCTTATTGGGGTGAGAACAAGGTGTTGGCATGGCTGTGTCCTTTCTGGAGGTTGTAGGGGAGAATCCACTTCTATTCCATTGCCTTTTCCAGCTGCCAGAGACTGCCTGCATTCCTTGGCTGATGGCCCCTTCCTCCAGCTTTAAAGTCAGCAGAGCAACATCCTCGAATCTCAATGTTTCCATCTTCACCATCCTCCTCTGATTCTGACCATCTGTCTTCCCCTTATAAGGACCAATGTGTTTATATTGGAACCTAGATAATTTTCCCATCTCAAGATCTCTACCTTAATTACCTCAGCAATGTCCCTTTTAACATTTACTATAACATGGTCGCAAGTTTGGGAGATTAGAATGGGAATGGGGGGCATTATTCTGCTTACCACAGTGCTCATTAGTAGTTACATAATGATTGGACTGAAGAACTACCAGTAAAGTCTGAACTTGATGCAATTACTCAGTTAATATACCCTGGGAACTGAAATTTCAATTGTGTGATTAGGGGCACTAGTGTTTTTTAAGTAAACCATGGTAACTGGAATTTGTGCCTAACCATGCATAGCAAGGGCTATGAACCATGCATAGCAAGGGCTATGAACCATGCATAGCAAGGGCTGCCTGTTTGTTTTAAATCCAGCTCGTAAGTCGAAAGGATGAGAGGATGCATGGGACTACACATTCAGAGTCACTGCTGCAGAAAATCAGGTGGAAATGACCTATATGTCTGCACTTAGGTTTAGAGAAAACTCACAAGTAAACAGAATGAGCCTTCTCTTGTGCTGGATCTCAAGGCCACCTGAATACTAACAGCACTACAGCTTTTCTCTCTGAGAAACATGGTACAGGTGAATATGGAAAAAACTCAAGAAATAATGATATAACTTCCCTCATATCTGTGCCATCTTTTGCCCACTCCCTCTCACCCCCCAAAAAACACGTCTGAGTATTTCGTGCACTAATATGCAACTACTAATAGTGTATTACACTTTGTTTATAAAGTGACTGTCTTTTTAAACATTTCTGGTTAATAAACATAAAAGAACTCTTCTGATAACTGATTAAGAATATAAGAAACATTTCCTATGTGCATAGACATTGTTGAACCAACTCAACAATGCAAACCCTAGAATAAATAACTAGGAACACATTTCTGATACTCTTAGATGAAACACAACTTAAAAAACTGAACTGATATAGTTTCTCATAAATTCATTTTATTTCAACAGCAAAAAAGTAATACACCTTTGATTGGAATTATAAAATACTTTCTCTTTAGCATGGGTATTCCCACCATGCCACAAACACAAAAAGGGGCACTAAGAGATGGACACGGGAGTGTCTTCTTTGGCATTATTATATTAAACTGCAGTATAAACATCTGATCTTACAGAACAGGATACCTTGTGAAGAGGTGTAGCTTATTTTATAATACCTCAGTATTGCAAATACATTCATTGTATGAATTGAGGAGGGAAAAGGAGAAGAAACACCATTTCATGAAAATCCATTCCTAGATGACATCCATACCAAGTCTACCACTTTACAGAATTCAGAATTTATTAGCCAGTGCTGCTTAAAAAGACTACTCCAGTAGTCTTAAATTGATACTGGAGAAAAAAATCACACACAATGCCTGACCGTGGTAGTGTCTGAGAAACCAAAGCTCTATCTGCCCATGGCTCCTGCTGGGGTCTGCATCACAAGAGTCCGAATCCTGGACAGGGCTGGAAATGCCCCTGAGCCAGCAGTTCCACGGTCTTCATGCCTCAGACAGATGAGACCCAAAGTGCTAAGTGCATACTTCAATCACATGTTCTGAACCTGTTTAGAGCCATAAAGAGCTGTAAAAGGCGATTTCATTTATACTCTTTGAGAGTGAATATAATCACTAAACTTAGTATTTTGCCTCAAAAAGAGTTTCTTTACACTACAGAGAATAAAGTCTGGATATACAGTTTGAAACTCTCACTAACATTACTATTCCACATCCATCAAGACTTGAGAGCTGGTCTTCCTGAAATACGTGAAAGGGTAATCTCTCTTCCATGTGGTTGTACCTACACCAGGCTTCCCCACAAGGACTTAGTCAGCCGTACAATTACACATCAAAGTCCTTCAGCTCTCCCCAGCTCGCACCTATTTTCACTTTCACTTTCAGTTTCACAGAAAGTTCTATGGCACTTTCCATTTCATTCTTAACAATCTGAGCTACCTGCAAAAAAAAAAAAAAAAAAAAAAAAAGAGGTTAACGAACTCTCTTCCCAATCAAAGAATGGTTCCCAACCCACCCACTGAGGTGATAAGCCAGACTGGAGCTCTTCACCTCATGGTGCTTAAAACTCAAAATTCGAAAAGAGCCAGGCATCCCAAACTGGTCTGCACTGATGAGCAGGAGCTCTGCCAGTTCCAGTGAAAATGCTCAGTTCTTAAACCCTCAGGGCAAGATTCTCATCTAACTTCTCCCAAACAAAAACAGCCCTGTATCAAAAGTTTCTTTAAAAATGAGTATGAGACTGAACACTCTCAGCTCTTTCTCTACCCTTATGGACTCAACATTTATATAGCCATCCTGGGAATGGGAAAGGGTTCCAGAAATCTCATGCATCTTAACTTGACCCACAGTGTCTTAGCGTTCTATGAAATGGACACAAACACTGCAAAAATACCTGAACAACATCCTCTTCTGCCACTTCATATAAGAGCTCATCATGGAGTTGAAGGATGAAGAAGCCTCCTCTGATTGGGGAGAACATTCCTTGCAGTTTTCTCTTTGGTAACAATCCTACCCCATGAAAGAAGTAGGAAAACTGATCAGCATGTCACCATGCCATAGAAGAATAATATTTTTAGGGATTTTGAGAAACTCTGGGGAATTTTAATTAAGATATTAAAACACATAAAATTTAGAACTATTAGGAAAATATCTACTTGCTGACTTCCAACCTATCAGGTAAACTCAAAACTCTACCAACTTCCTTCCAGAAAGGAGGAATGTAACAAAGAAGTCAGCAAATGGAGTTTGAAGAACTCTGCTCCAAAAGACGTCTACCTTATTTCTTATAAACAACCAACATCTTCACTTTCCATGGTGCCCTCACTACCAACTTCTCTGCATAATAGCACCAGAGTAGTATGGGGCCTGATCCCTGCCCCAGGAGAGTGAGCTGGTATTGTCGTTAGGCGGTGTTTATAAGAAGGACACTCCCTGATAACTCTTTATAGCCAGAAGTGTCACTGTGGTAGCACTGGTGTTTTCCCAACTGGACCTCACGATGCCGACAAGTAATTCTAAGCCCAGGGTCCAAATGAGGACTTCAGAGACTGTGTGAATCCCCTGAAGTTGTATGTCAGAGTCTGTATCTATACATTTTTCTGTGAAGATGATTGTTCAGTAGATTTTCAAAAGAATCTGTAACTCTACTGTATTAGACTTAGTTACCATCTCCTAACAAGCTGTACATCTATCTGTTTGCCAGCTGACTGAAATCTGCTCTGCCCCAACGGGCCCCACTTAGCTCACATCATTGGTTATCAGGATGCCTTTCTGCTTTCCAGTCACCATACCTTCAGCCTCTTGATTTCCTGTTGTTCTTTGGCTATGACCCTCCTGTTTCCTGTGTGGGCTGCTTCCTCGGGCTCAGCTGACCCACCACACTACCTTTCACCCAGCAGGAGCCCAGGAAGTGATCCTCAGTGACATACCCACATTGCCTTCCACCCACTCCAAAGGCTGTTATTGTCCATACCCTCATTCTAGCACTGCATCACTCTGCTGTGTGAACAGTTATGTAAATATTTCAGTCACAGATCACATCTTCCCTTCCTTTCCTTAGATTTTTAAGCTTAAAAGAGGTGGATAATTTTTATTTCCAAATCCTCCAAGGCACACAGTACAGTGTTATTCCCCAAATAAGTTTGATCATTTATTCTGTCTCTCTATAGAGAGAATGTGTGTGTGGTGTGAGTGTGGTGTGTGTGTGCACACTGACTGCCACACACAAAATGTTGATTGAGTAGCCTTAGATATTTGGGGAGGGTAAGACAATAAAATTAATAATCCTCATTTGATGGGCAAGTAAGTCTTTATATCTATGTATTTTTGTATGTAAGTGAACACCTTTATATCTGTGTGACTGACTGTATTATTCTCTATAATGTATATGCATGCCTCTTCTAGAAATAGCAAATTCCATCCTAAACAGCTGATCTTACTTTTTCTGACTAATCTCCAGCAGTTGATTCTTCCCATTTATGCCCCAAAACTTAATTTCCTCCCAGGAAGATTTAAAACCCGGCTGCAGTCATGGTTTTGCAATCTCAAGCACATTGAAATGGTATTTAAAGTGAAAGTATGGACATGGGACAAACAGAGAAGGGAATCTACTTGTCAGAACAAGAAATAATCTATCCAAGCAATAAGGACAGAACTTAGGAAAATAAGAACAAGAAAAGATGGCAATACTGGCGAAGAAATATATGTGATAAGGAAGTCAACGCAGTATATATTCCCAGATTTCTGAGAACACGGAAGGTGATGAATAGGAAAATCAACGTGTTCTTAAGGTGTTATCTAAGGACCAGAGGATCCCTAAGATTCCTTCAAGGTATCTTCAAAGTCAAAATTATTTTCATAATAACGCTCAGAGGTGATTTTCCTTTTTCAGTCTCATTCTCTCCAAAGTGCATAGCAAAGTAACCAACTATCCTGAGTTAGGACTAGAAGTCCCATATCCTGGGAAACCCATCAGTCCCCCACAAACTGGGACATTTATCACCAAAGACTGTATAAGAGGGTTTTCCGGAGGTTACAGGACACGTGAGACTGCAACAAACTGAATGCAGAAATATATAAGAAAATCCAAATATCTTCTCTTAAGTCAGACATTAAAGAGACTTGCAGAAATGTAAACTAAAACCACTCATCACCAATTTTTTCTTGTTCTAAAACATGTAGTTGTGGGGCACCTGGGTGGCTCAGTCAGTTAAGCGACTGCCTTCAGCTCAGGTCATGACCCTGGAGTCCTGGGATCGAGTCCCACATCTGGCTCCCTGCTCAGCAGGGAGTCTGCTTCTCCCTCTGACCCTTCCCCCTCTCATGTGCTCTTTCTCTCATTCTCTCTCTCTCTCTCATTCTCGCTCTCTCAAATAAAATCTTAAAAAAAAAAAAAAACATGTAGTTGTTTTTAAGAAAATATGTTACTTATGCTGACATATTGTGAGTTTATTATTATTTTCAAATGTTAATAAATGTTTTTGAATTCTCTGTTTAAATTTCTAATATGGTAAATATTAGTATATATAACCCACATGAACAAAAGTTCTTTGGGACCCTTAGTAATTCTGAGAATGTAAAGATATCATGAGACCAAAATGTTTGAAAACTGCTGAGAAATAATATATAATATGCTTCCCTTTTTCTTTTCTGATACAATTAATCTCACTACATTATAGCAGGGTCCTCATTTATGAACAAACCTGTTCTGTCACTTTGGAGCATACTCTCCCGATGACCATGGGACTTGAAGGTTGAGTGGAAGGTCTCTAATTGCTTCTGAATGTTGACTGTGGCTATTTTGACAATATCAGCTGCCGAACCTTGGACTGTTGTGTTGATGGCCTGACGCTCAGCCTTTGAAAAACAATAACAAGGGCTCCATCAGATACACCTACATGGTTTCATACCTGCTTTTAGTGTCCACAGATCAGTGCTCACATCTGTAACCAGACTGGAAATCTGGACCAAGATGTGACGCAGGATTTCAACTATTAAGCTGTATCCTAAGAATAACAACTAGAATGATCCAGGGCTCGAGATTCTGGGTTATTATCCACATGAGAACAGTCTAATAGAAGGTCAGATTGCTTCAGTTTAGAAATCTTCAACATTCCAGAATAAAAAACTACATTACACTTAAAATGTATTTAGTAGCTCAAAATTATTTCATAAACATATATCATCAATGTTCTACTTGTTCTAAACTTCACTGTAAAAGAGCTATTCCTTAAAATACAATTCCTCTTAATCCTAAATAGATATAAGTAGAATGTCATTCGTTGTGATGTGAGATAGAATATTCCAAGCACATTCTCCATATCAGTGGCTTCTGGTCTTATGTAGAGTTTGGCCCCAGAACATCTGGAGCCCTCTGGTATGAATCAGAGCTTTTTTATGGGCTGCTGGGGCTAATCATTAGCTGCTAGTAAAAATGCAGACCCTAGATTCCTAGGTATTAAGTTAGAGCTTCCCCGAAACTGCTGTTGCCATGAACTTCTTGGCAGGCAACAATAGCTGCTAAAAGTTATCATCCTAAAGCAGCAAGGATGGGCATCTGGGTTAACTTTCAAGGTATAACCTATCCATGAATATATATCTACTGTCCCAAAAGGTCTCAGAAATGGGAAGGGTCTGCACACTGGAAGGATCTATGTAACTTGAGAATAGTTCCATGTCACCTGGGCTACAACCAACTCCTAGTAAATACTTCTTAAAGGGATAGACTTTTTTTTTAATTGTTTTGTCAGATGCTAATGAATCCACTCTAAACTCATTCAGTTGTCACTGTTTAAAGAGTGACTGAATTTCAGAGTTCTACCAACTCCTCTCCTTGAAACCGTAGGCCTCTGTAGTGGACTGTATTATTGTTGCTCTTACTTGCTGCCCCACCCACTGCCACGTGATTTCAAGTGTTACTCACTCTAAAAGTTTGACCTTGACTTGCTTTGGTGAATGAAATGTGAATAAAATTGACATACAGCCCCATCTACGGCATTTTAAGAGCTATCCAACATTGTCACACATACAAAAAAGCTTATCCCAGAGACTTTTCTTTCATTCTGAATTCCAGAATGAAGAAAATAAGGAACAGAGCCACAGTCAACCCAGAGCCAAACTCTAACATGAATTAAAAATAAAGTTTCTTATTATAAGCCATTGAAATTTTGGGGTGGTTTTTACGGTGACATAAGCAAGCATAAAAATAAAACTAAGATATATACTTCACTCTCATCTAATTGTATTTCCCTGATTCTCTTCCAAAATAAAAAAACTTGGCAGTCTTTGGGCTTCGTGTCTCACAACCTCTGTCCCTTCATGACCAGGGCTTTGGCTTTGGCTTTCCTTTCCTTTTTCCTTTCCTTCCTTCCTTTTCTTTCTTTTTTTTTTTTTAGGGCTTTTTCATGTACATAAAAAACATAGATTTTTGGTAATGGGGGATTAGGCCATTAGGACCAACCTTCCCACTGATAACAATGGAAAAAGCTGGATAGAGAATGACTCTTTGAATCAGATGGTTAAAAAGGAAATGGGAAATTATAGAACCTAGAGAGCTATGAGAGAAAGAAAACCAAGGAGGTGACCCTGGCATTGGAGGCCACATTTCTCCCAAAGAAACCAATAGATTCCAGAAGACGTAGCTGAGAGAACCTCTGAGCAGTGCTTGATGGTCTTCAGGGGCCTGGGGAACAAACAGGGGGGCAAGAAGTAGAAGGAGCACTAGTAAACCATCAAGTTGCCACCCCAAAACTAACACCTTAGGAAAAAAGATAAATTAGAAATAGTCTGGTCTTAACATCTTTGCTTCGAATCATTTTTATTCCTGAAATTGGATCAAAGTCATCCTAGATTGTTGGTCATTCTAGTCTCCTGCCAAAAGCAAATGTAAATCTTCTGAACAAAGGTAACATTATCATACAAGCTTCAAATTATACCCACAATCATTCATAAACAACATTTGACACTCAATAAAAAATTATCAGGACAGCAAAGAGTTGAGACAATATAACTGTTTTTGTAGAAAACTAAGAAAAACAAAAGGCAATAAGAAAAGACTACAGGGATACAAGTTTGAAATTTATTAGACTATAAACTCTGATCAAATTTATTAGACTGTAAAATAAAGTTTAATATATTCAAGAATATAAAAGACAAAATTGAATATTTTAGCAGAGAACCAAATACCCATAAAATAAGAGCAAAATGGAAACTCGAGAACTGAAAAAAAAAAATAACTTACTACAGCTTTGAAGTATATCTTGAAATCTGGGACTGTGATACCTCCAGCTTGGTTCTTCTTTTTTTCAAGATTGTTTTAGCTATTCAGGGTCTTTTGTGGTTCCAAACAAATTTTAGGATTATTTATTCTAGTTCTGTGAAAAATGCTGTTGGTATTTTGATAGGGATTGCATTAATCTGTAGATTGCTTTGAGTAGTAAGGACATTAACATTTGTTCTTCTAATCCATGAGAATGGAATATCTTTCCATTTGTTTGTGTCATCTTCAATTTCTTTCATCAACATTTTAGTTTTCAGAGTACAGGTATTTCATCTCCTTGGTTTAGTTTATTTTTAGGTATTTTATTATTCTTGGTGCAGTTGTAAATGGGATCATTTTCTTTATTTCTCTTTGTGTTACTTTATTATTAGTGTATAGAAATGCAACAGATTTCTGTATATTAGTTTTGTATCTTGTCACTTCACTGAATTCATTTATCAGTTCTAGTAGTTTTTTGGTGGGGTCTTACAGTTTTCTATATATAGTACCATGTCATCTGCAAGTAGTGAAAGTTTTACATTTTTCTTACCAATTTGGATGCCTTTTATTTCTTTTTCTTGTCTGACTGCTGTGGCTAGGACTTCCAGTACTATGTTGACTAAAAGTGGTGAGAGTGGACATTCTTGTCTGTTCTTGATCTTAGAGGAATGATGCTAGCTGTGGGTTTTTTCACATATGGCCTTTATTATGTTCAGGTATGTTCCCTCTAAACCCACTTTGTTGAGAGTGGTTTTTTGAATGGACATTGTATTTTGTCAAAAAGACAAGAAATAATGTTGCTAAGGATGTGGACAAAAAGGAACCCTCACGCACTATTGGTAAGACTGCAAACTGGTGCAGCCACTGTGGAAAACAGTATGGAGATTCCTCAAAAAAATAAAAAATAGAATTATCATATAGATCCAGTAAGTCCACTGCTGGGTATTTACCCAGTGAAAACAAAAACAATAATTCGAAAAGATAGATGCACCCCTATGTTTATGCAGCATTATTTACAATAGCCAACATATGGAAGCAATCATAGATGAATGCATAAAGAACATGTGGTGTATTTATACAATGGAACATCACTCAACCATAAGAAAAGAATTAAATCTTGCCATTTGCAACAACATGGATGGACCTAGAAGGCATAATGCAAAATGAAGTAAGTCAATCAGAGAAAGATAAATACTATATGATTTCATTCATATGTAAAACTTAAGAAACAAATGAGTAAAGGGAAAAAAAAGAACAAACTGGTGTTTGCCAGCCAGAGGGAAGGAGGGTGGGGGAATGAAATAAAAGGAATTAAGAGTACGCCTCTCTTGCTGAGCACTGAGAAATGTATAGAATTGTTGAATCATTATATTGTACACCTGAAACTAATATAATGCTGTATATTAATTACATTCCAATTAAAAAAAGCATCACTCTGTGCCAGGAAAAAAATAGAACTTAAACCACTTAAACAGTACCTTCTTTGTAGTTTGGTGTGTGTGTACAGTAGGAGATAGTATTGATATAGAGGGAACATAAAGAAACCTTCTGGAGTTCTGGAAAAGTTCTATATCATTTAGAACATAAAAGCCCAACAGTTGGGTTCAATAGCAAATTGAAGAGCAAAATCAGTAAACTGAAAGATATGTTAGAAGAAAGTATCCAGGGGGCAACCAGGTGGCTCAGTGTGTTAAGCATCTGCCTTTGGCTCAGGTCATGATCTCAGGGTCCTAGGATGGAGCCATGTGTCAGGCTCCCTGCTCAGCAGGGAGTCTGCTTCTCTCTCTCCCTCTGTCCCTCATGCTGGCTCTCTCTCTCCCTCTCAAATAAATAAAATCTTTAAAAATAAAAAAAAATAAAAAGAAGAAAATATCCAGAATTAAGCAGAATGAAATATAAATGTGGAAAATAGCAAACAGAGGATATTAAACATGAGGATTCTTTAAAAAAAATGTTTAAAAATTTTATAATAGGAGTCCCAGAGAGGAGAGAATGCAATGAAGCAATAATTAAAGAAGAAATGACTAAGAATTTTCCAAA
The DNA here is from genome assembly GCF_037043125.1 of Eumetopias jubatus. NCBI lineage: Eukaryota > Metazoa > Chordata > Mammalia > Carnivora > Otariidae > Eumetopias > Eumetopias jubatus. Next base: position 65,794,082 of record NW_028274807.1, read on the forward strand.
ATCAACAAAAGATATCAAGTCAGATTGAAAAAGTCCTAACACCCTTAAAGGACCAATTAAACATGCATATTCACAGAGAGGCACATAAATTAAAAACACATACATCCTTAGGCATATCACAGAAAATCTGCTGGAAATGAGACAGAAAGAAAAATATTGTATGGAGAATTCTAGAGAAGAAAGGCAGATTACATTCAAAGAAGGGACAGTTAGACCAGGGGTGGGCAAACTACAGCCTTCAGGCCAAATCTAGCCTAGCTCCTGTTTCTGTAAATAAGGTTTTATTGGAACACAATCACACTCACTCATTTATGTATTGTCTATGACGGTGTTTGCACAAGAACAGAATTTAGCAGGTATGACAGAGACTCTATGCCCTACATGCAAATATACGAGTGAGCTTACTTTATCAGACATGGGCACTATTAAAAACCTAAAGAGGATTTTATTGTCATCATGTTGCCTGTGAAGACCTTGTTTTTATAGATTGCCCCGGTAAATTTCTGTTCTATATCACTCTTGGGGTCTTTCTCCTTTTATAGAACCCCCCATAATATTTCTTGCAGGGCTGCCTTAGTGGTCACATATTGTTTCAGTTTCTGCCAGTCCTGGAAGCTCTGCATCTCTCCATCCATTCGAAATGACAGCCTTGCTGGATAAAGTATTCTTGGCTGCATGTTCTTCTCGTTTAGTACCCCAAGATGTCTTGCCAGCCCTTTCTGGCTTGCCAGGTCTCTGTGGATAGGTCCAACGTTAATCTGATGTTTCTCCCTCTATACGTAAGGAATCTCTTCCCCCTAACTGCCATGAAGATGGTTTCCTTGGTTCTAAGATTTGCGAGTTTTACTATTACATGCCGGGGTGTTGGCCTGTTTTCCTTGATCTTGGGAGGGGTCCTCTCTGCCTCTAGGACATGAATGTTTGTTTCATTCCCCAGATTAGGGAAGTTCTCAGCCACCATTTGCTCAAATATATCTTCTAGTCCTCTCTCTCTCTCCACCCCACTCAGGGATCCCAATAATTCTGATATTGGAATGTTTCATGGTGTCACTTATTTCCCTGATTCTACTTTCATGGATTTTGAGTTGTTTTTCCCTGGCCTCCTCTTTTCCCTTCCTGTCTATTAACTGGTCTTTTAGATCACTGATTCGTTCTTCTGCCTCACTTACCCTAATTGTTAGATTATCTAGATTAGATTGGATCTCATTGATAGCATTTTTCAGTTCTACCAATTCAGCTTTCATTCCGGAAGAATAAACATTGTTAAAATGACTATGCTACCCAGAGCAATCTATACCTTCAATGCCATCCTGGTCAAAATTCCAATGACATTTTTCAAAGTGCTGGAACAAACAATCCTAAAATTTGTATGGAATCAGAAAAGACCGCAAATCACCAAGGAAATGTTAAAAAAGAAAAAAAAAAAACTGGGGACATCACTTTGCCTGATTTTAAGCTATGTTACAAAGCAGTGATCACCAAGACAGCATGGTACTGGCACAAAAACAGACATACAGACCAATGGAACAGAATAAAGAGCCCAGATATGGATCCTCAATTCTATGGTCAAATAATCTTCGACAAAGCAGGAAAAAACATGCAATGGAAAAAAGACAGTCTCTTCAATAAATGGTGCTGGGAAAATTGGACAGCCACATGCAGAAGAATGAAACTCGACCATTCTCTAATACCACACTCAAAGATAAACTCAAAATGGATGAAAGACCTCAATGTGAGACAGGAATCCATCAAAATCCTAGAGGAGAACATAGGCAGTAACCTCTTTGACATCGGCCACAGCAACTTCTTTCAAGATACCTCTCCAAAGGCTAGTGAAACAAAAGCAAATATGAATTTTTGGGACGTCATCAAGATAAAAAGCTTCTGCACAGCAAAGGAAACAGTCAACAAAACAAAGAGGCAACCCACAGAATGGAAGAAGATATTTGCAAATGACACTACAGAAAAGGGCTGGTATCCAAGATCTATAAAGAACTTTTCAAACTCAACACCCAAAAAACAAATAATCAGGTCAAAAAGTGGGCAGAAGACATGAACAGACACTTCTCCAAAGAAGACATATGAATGGCTAACAGACACATGAAAAAATGTTCATCATCATTAGCCATCAGGGAAATTCAAATCAAAACCACATTGAGATACCACCTTACACCAGTTAGAATGGCAAAAATGGACAAGGCAAGAAACAACAAATGTTGGAGAGGTTGTGGAGAAAGGGGAACCCTCTTACACTGTTGATGGGAATGCAAGTTGGTACAGCCACTTTGGAAAACAGTGTGGAGGTGCCTCAAAAAATTAAAAAAAGAGCTACCCTATGACCAATTGCAATTGGTCAAGTGCAATTGCACTCCTAGATATTTACCCCAAAGACACAGATGTAGTGAAAAGAAGGGCCATATGCACCCCAGTGTTCATAGCAGCAATTTCCACAATAGCCAAACTGTGGAAAGAGCCGAGATGCCCTTCAACAGACAAATGGATAAAGAAGATGTGGTCCATATATACAATGGAATATTACTCAGCCATCAGAAAGGATGAATACTCAACTTTTACAACAACATGGATGGGACTGGAGGAGATTATGCTAAGTGAAATAAGTCAAGCAGAGAAAGTCAATTATCGTATGGTTTCACTTATTTGTGGAACATAAAGAATAGCATGGAGGACACTGGGAGAAGGAAGGGAAAAATGAAGGGGGGGAATCGGAGGGAGAGATGAACCACGAGAGACTATGGACTCTGAGAAACAGACTGAGGGTTTTAGAGGGGAGGGTGCTGGGGGGAAGGGTTAGCCTGGTGATGGGTATTAAGTGCATGGAGCACTGGGTGTTATATGAAAACAATGAATCGTGGATCACTACTTCAAAAACTAATGATGTATTGTATGGTGACTAACATAACATAATAAAATAAAATTAAAAAAAAAATCATATTAAAAAAAAACCTAAAGGGGAGTTCTACTTAGTAATAAATGTTTAAAATTTCCCTATGAGATCAGAAAAGAGGCAAAGATGCTCACTATCACTACTTACATTCAACAATGCCCTAGCTGGTAAGTCAAGCAAAAGTAATAAAAGGAATAAAGTTTGGAAAGGTTGTTATGAAACTACTTTACAGATGATAATTGTGAAGATAGAATATCTAAAAGTAACTACAGATAAATTTTTGGGATTAGTAAGTAATATTTGCAAGGCTTCTAGACAAAAGAAAAAAAACAACTACATTTCTAAGTGCCAGCAGCAAAGGGTTAGAAAATGTAAAATAAAAGGAAAAGAGTAAAAAAAGATACCATTTGCAACAGCATCAAAATTTTTCAAATACTTAGCTATAAATCTAATAAAAAACATATACGATCTCTTCCCCAAAATTATACATTAAGAGAATTTAAAACTACAGACCTAAATAAATGGACAGATATATCATGTTCATGGATTAGAAAACTCAAGTGTATAAATATGTCCATTAATCCAATCTTGATCTATGAATTCAAGGCAATCTCAAAAAAATCCCAACAGGATTTTGTGTTTGTGTAGAAACTCACAAGCTGCTTCTACAACTTATACAGAAATGCGAAAAACCAAGAATAGGCAAATATTCTTGAAAAACAAACAAAAGAACAAGGTAAGAAGACTTACTTTACCACATATCAAGACATCTTACAAAGCTGCATCACAAAGGCAGGGTGGCACTGTCCAAAGGGGGAACAAATTACAACAGACAAAAATAATGTGTCCAAAAACAGACACATCCATATTTGGAAATATAATTTGTGGCAAAGTTTGCACTGAAAAGTTATGACGGGAAAGCTCAGTCTTTTCAATAGTTAGGGACAATTATATATCCTTGAGTGGGGAGGTGAAAGACCTTGACTCTCAGTCTCTCAAAATACATAAAAACCAATTCCTGGTTGGTTGTAGATATAAATGTATATGGCAAAACCAAAAGCTCCTAGAGAATATTTTCTTGACATTGGAGTAGAGAAAACTTTGTTAAACGGATCAAGGAAAATACTACAATAATACAAAAGACTGATAAATCCACATAAGCAAAGGGCTCATATCTGGAATATATAAAGGACTCTCATAAATCAGTTAAAAAACAGACAACTCAAAAAAAAAAAAAGACAAAAGATTTAAATAGACCCTCCACAAAAAAAGATATCCAAATGGTCAATAAACAAAAAAGGAGCTCAGCATCACTAGTCATCAGGGAAAGGCAAATTAAAATCAGTGAGGTTACCAGAATGGCTACAATTAAAAGGACCAATGATATCAAGCAATGGCAAGAATGTAGATAAACAGAGCTGATGGCAATGTTAACTGGGATAACCACTCTGTAAAACTATTAGGCAGTATATACTAAAGGTATAAATGTGCTTATTCTATGACTCACCAATTCCACTCTAAAGGTAATGAAGTTGGACGCATATGTTCACCAAAAGACACATACAAGAATGTTCATAGCAGCTGTATTAATGATAGCTAAAAACTGGAAATAGTCAAAATGTCTGCCAACATTAGAACAGATAAATAAATTGTTGGTATGTCCCCACAATGTCAGCTAAATAAAGACATGAACTACAGCTGCACATGACACTAATGAATCTCACAGACCTATATCTGAGTGAAAAAAGTCAGACCCAAGAGTACCTATGGTATGATTGCACTTAAATAAAATTCAAGTTCATACAAAACTAACCTATAGTTTTATATGTGTGCTGGGGTGGGAAGTGGACAGTACTGATTTGGAGGGACTATAAAGAAGACTTCTGGGTGCTAGAAAAGTTCTGTATTATGACCGGGATGGTGGTTATATGGGTATACACATGTAAAACTTCCAGCTTTATGCTTAAGATTTGTACCCTTTACTGCACATGTTATTTCTCAATAAAAATTTTAAGAATAAACCAAATTAATTCCCTCTCCTCATCTAAAGTTACTGATAAGAATGAAAAGGCCAGACACAGTGTGGGAGAGAATATTTTCCAAACATGTAATCAATAATGAGCTTCTACATATAAGAAAAAGACAGGGGGCCTGGGTGGCTCAGTTGGGTAAGCGTCTACCTTCAGCTCAGGTCATGATCCTGGAGTCCTGGGATAGAGCCCTGCATCCAGCTCCCTGCTTGGGAGTCTGCTTCTCCCTCTTCCTCTGCCCCTCCCCCCGACTTGTGCTCACTCTCTCTCTCTCAAATAAACTCTTTAAAAAGAAAAAGACAACAACAAAAGATGAACAAGAAAACTTGAAAAAGCACCTTCCCAAGAAAAAATAACTAATGGCTATTAAATATTTGTTAAGTTGCTTTACCTCATTAGTATTCAAGGAAATGCAAAATAAAACTAATAAGACACTACTTTAAACCCACCAGAATAGCTAAAATTATATCATCTTAATAGCAAATGTTGGCAAGGATGCAGAGCAAAGAGAACTTGCACACACTTTTGATAAGAGGACAATTGCTACAACCACCATAAGAAACCATTTGTCTTTATCTACTAAAACTGAAGAAGCAGCAATTCTATGACTAGGTCTTTACCGAACATAAATGGAAACATATGAGCACCAAGGACCTTGGACAAGAATTTTCAAACCAGCAAGATTCATAATAACTCCAAACTGGAAACCTAAATGCCCATCAATGGAAAAATGGATAAACTGTGATATATTCACATAATAGAATACACTATAATATAGTAAAACAGCTACTCCAAATGAAACACAAATGACTTAACTATGCAATTTTGAGTGAAAGAAGCTAGATGCAAGAATATATACACATGATGTAGAAAGAGGTCAAAAATATATAAAACAAAACTATAGGCTTAGAAATGATGATAGTGCTTATTTCTGGGAAGGCTGTGGGTAGTGATTAGGAACCACCAAGGTACTTTCTATTTGACTTGAGTGGTTACACAGGTGCAGCTCTGTGATAATTTACTGAAATTTACATTTGTTTCCTGTACTTTCCCTATGCATATTTTTCAATACAATAAAGGTTTAAACAAAAAGTCAAACCAAACCAAACACAAAAATTAAATCTGCCTATGTTTATTCATAATTCAGAGGGTTGGAATTTTCTTTTTTTCTCAGCAACAACATAATGAATCAGAACTTTGATTCCTAAGGATTTGGCATGAAAATTCTTACTCTCACATCTTTAGGTGAAAAAATAATTAATTTTCAAAAACTTACATGGTTCATTTATAATAACTCTATCTGCCATTTTTCATAATGTAAATCCCAAGAAATATAACTCCTGTTAGATCAAGTCTAAATTTTTAAGCCGGCCATTAAAAGACTTCCACTAGCTGGCTCCATCTGAGCAGTAGAAAATTATCTACCCCTAAGTGACAACTCATTTAAAGATATGGTAAAAGCCTGATAAATATTTGGTATCTGTATATATGGGAGGCTACAGAGTGAAGAAATAACAAAAATCCAACTATTCCTCCATGGTCCTTAAGAGCATTAGTGCTCTGAAGTTTGCTAGCTCCAGATAGAAGTTCAGCAGTATGGGACTGGGTATTTTCAATATATACAACGTGTAGTGAGCACTGACATGCAAAAGTATGGGAGAAGATAAAATACAGGCAGTTAAAATAGGAAGATGTGGACTATAATAGAAATTTAAATGTTCAGATGCATAGAATACTTTTGTGGATCCCAATGATTTCAGAGTTTTAATCATAACTTGAGCACATACTATCAATAAATACTTAAAATGGTGTTAAAAATAGCCTTTTTCAATATTTTGGATATCCTAATAACCTCTCTTGAGCCAGTGCTTTTAAAACAAATAAACAAGTAGAATGAACCACATTTAATGACTGGCTAATCTCTGAAAACATTGGTAATTTGGTGTGATATGACAAACTGGTATATGATATCCGAAACAAAGAACAATTAGCAAATGTAAGAATTAAATTTATAAATTATTAGCAAAACTAATAAGTAACTCGTTTACTGAAATAGAACACCTTTAAAGTATCTGAAGTATTATTAAGTGAACCCATATTTACATTAGTCTCCTAAGGACTGTGTTCAGCAAATACAGGCATGTGCCATTTACTTCCAAGTCCTTAGTGAAACAGAAGATCCAATTAATAGGCTACTGATCCCTAAAAGGAAAGTTAGCAGTGTTTAGTCTTTGTGGAAAAAGTATATGTCATTAAAATATTAAGTTAAAAACCCAGAGACATTTCAACATACGTGAGCTTTATGATAAGGGTTGTTGTCGTTGATTCCTGGTAAATATCTACGCCTTCCCAAAATGGTCTGAACAAACCCGTCTCTTTTACAATTCTTCACTGTCTCTCTCATGAAATGATTAATCCCTACAAAGAAAATACAAAAATATTTACAACCAAAGTCCATTCCTAAGCTCACTCACTACCTTCAATATAGTGAAATATACCAACACCCTACCATGATTCTTCACACTATATCACATCATCAAAACTTTGCATATAAAGTTTCATTCACTTTTTGTAGACTCAGGAACAAAAGGGACTTTAGAAATGACATAATCTATCACCAACAAAAAATATGAAACTAAAGTCCAGAACAACAGAGGCACTAAAACCTAGGATCTTACGACAATTCCATGTTACTTTTCACAGGTTTCTTCTGCTCTTTGATTGTGTTAATCTTCTTTTACTTGGTCTTATCACTTCCAGGCTTAAAATATTCTAACAGCTCCTTGTTAGCATCTAAGCTATAATCTAAATAGGACCTAACTGAAATTAATACATGAATAATAAATATTTCATTAGGAATATATACAACTCACTTCTTAAAATTTAAAAAGACTAGGTATAGTATACTATTCAAACACATTCATATTCCCTATACCAGCATGCATCCTTTGCAATACAGGTTCATTATTACGTCCTATAGATCTTCAGGGTGAGTCTGTTCTAGGCAGGTCAATGTCTTCACTGCTCATTCCTGTCTCTGAGTTAGAGAGGTCTCTGTGCTCTTTAAAACACAATCAAGTATAGAGACTGTGCTGATCTATTTTTATTCATATGTGCAATCTCTGCTTTCTCATCCTAAATAATAAACACGAACATCTCCTAACTAAAACCCCTCATTTGAGGATTTCCGTTGTGTGGCTGGTACAGGAGAGACATTTGAGGAGACTGTGGATGAAAGGAAAGGGAGAAAACTTCGCCAGCTGAAGCTGTTGGTGATATTCAACCACCAGCATAAGAATTCCAGAAAGCAATAAGGCTCTCACCTTTTTCTGTTTAAGAATTACTGTGATATTGGTGAGTGAAGAGCAAAGAAAAGGATGAGATTGAAGAGGCCACATCTCTACAAATTCTCTTACCTGACTCCTGTCAGAGGCCCTCAAATATTCAGAGGTTGAAAGAACACCTTTAAAAATGCAAACATACAAAGGAAAGAGAAAGTGGGGGAGGGGGGCAAACCAGGAAACAGACTCTCAACGATAGGGAACAAACTGATGGTTAACCAGAGGGCAGGTGGGTGGGGGATGAGTGAGACAGGTGAGGGGGTTAAAGAGGACACTGTGATGAGCACCAGGTAATGTATGGAAGTGTTGAATCACTGTATTGTACACCTGAAACTAATATTACACTGGTAAGTAACTGGAATTTACATAAAAACTCAAAAAAAAAATCAATCCTGAGGTATAGTTTACATAGATGGAACCCACTTTAGGTGAACAGTTAGATGCATTTTAACAAATGTACACTGCAAGATATGAAACACTTTTTATCACCTTTATAGTCAGCTCCCCATTATCAGCCTCAAACTCTCACTGATCTGCTTTATGACACTCTATCTTGGTTTTTCGTGTTCTTAAATTCATAAAAATTGAATTACACTGTATGTTCTCATTTGAGCTTGCTTTCTTTTGCTAAGTAGTATTCCATTACAGAGATATACCAAAATTTGTTTATCCATGATCCTGCTCATAGATATTTGCTTGTCAGGAATAAAACTGCTATGCCATTCACATACAAGTCTTTCTTTGGATATGTTTTCATTTTTCTTGGACGGATACCCAATAGTAAAATTGCAGGATCACATAATTAACTGTGTGTTTCAGTCTATATGAAAGAGTCATAGCGTTTTCCAAAGTGGTTGTACCATTTTACAACTCTACCAGCAATGTAAAAGAGATACAATGTTTTTTATTTTAGCCATTCTAGCATTTTTGTAATGGTATCTCTTTGTGGTTTTAATTTGCTTTTCCCTGATGACTAATAATGATAACATTTGATGTGGCCATTCACATATCTTCTTTTGAGAAGTGTCTGTTCAAATCTTTCAACCTTTATTTTATTAGATTGTTTACCTTCTCAGCATTGGGTTATAAGAGTTTTTTTATATATTCTGGATGCAAGTTCACTAGACAATAAGAACTGCAAATATCTTCTCTTTTGTGGCTTGCCTTAGATTTTCTTAATGGTGTCTTTTATCAATGTTTATCTTTTATGTTTAATTCAGTGTAATTATCACCTAAGAAATCTTTGCCTACCTCAATGTCACAAAGTATTTTTCCCCTATTTTCTTCTGGAAGATTTATAGTTTTAGCTTTTACTTCTAAGTCTATGCTCCATATCAAGCTAACTTTTGAATATAGTATTGGATAATAGTTGAAGTTCATTTTTTTCCCATACTGGTATCCAGTTGTTCTAGAACCAATTGTTGACAAGACCATCTTTCCTCCATTGAATTACCATGGTAACTGTTGAAAATCAATTCACCATATATGTATAGGTCTATTTCTGAACTCTTTATTGTGACCCATTGTTTTCCATGTCTACCCTTATGCATATCTTGATTAGGCCACTAACTAGGGCTGAAGTCCAGCCAGTTCACGTTGTATGCACGTTGGCTGGCTTCTCTTCTGTGTGATGAAACGTTGGTTCTCCTTGGTTGATTCTGGGCTGCACTGGCTGCTAAATACTGAGTAGTACTTTTAAACCATTTGAAATCACCTTTGCATATGAGATCCAAGTTTTATATTCACCCCAGAATGAGCCAGTCTTCTCAAGTACTGTCTACTAATAAAGCCATTAATTGTCCACTGTTACATGGTATAATTTTGGCAAAAGTATGTCACCTTCTAAAACCTTCTTTTGTTGGAATATGGCATTCCTTTGACCTTATAATGTGAGAAAAACAGAAAGAAGCCTCTATAACATTTAAATAATCGACAATAGGGTATAACTCTCATTTTTTCCCCCAGATCTTTTATGTCCATTATTAAGTTTGGACACATTAAAAATGTGTATTCAGTCTCAACAAAATGGAGTACATTCAAAAAAAAATTGATTGTTATAGTTTTATACTATAACATAGTATAACTTGATTATTATAGTTTTATACTAAGTTTTGAACCCAGGGAGTGTTAGTACTCAACACTGTATTCCCCCCCCCAAAATTTTCCTAGTTAGTCCAGGCCCTTTGAATTTCCATATAAATTTAGAATCAGCTTGTCAAATTCTACACAAAAGTCTAATGAAATTTTGACTGGAATTAAATTGAATCTATAGAACAATTTATAGAAAACTGCCATCATAATAATATTGTGCCTTCTAATAAATTAACATGGTAAACCTCACATTTATCTAAGTATTCTTCAACTTCTCTCAGGATTATTTTAGAGTTTTCAGTAAAGTCTTGCATATGCTGTTGAATTTATCCCAAGTATTTCATGTATTTTGATGTTATCATAATGGTTTTATTTTTACTACATTCACTAATTACTGGTATACAAAAATCCAACTGATTTTTTCAAATTAACCTTGTATGGGGGGTGGGGTGCCTGGGTGCCTCAGTGGGCTAAGTGGCTGACTTTGGATCAGGTCATGATCTTGGGGTCCTGGGATCCAGCCTCGCATCAGGCTCCACACTCAGGAGGAGTGTGTTTTTTTGTTTGTTTGTTTTTCCCTCTTCCTCTGCCCCCCATCCAGCTCGTGCTCTCTCTCTCTCAAATAAATAAATAAAATCTAAAAAAAAAACAAAACAAACCCTTATATAGTCGAACACTTCTAAATTTAGTTATTTGTTCTAGTAGTTGTTTTTGTAGAATTCATATGATTTTCTATGTATAAGATCATGTCGTGTGAATAAAGTTTTCTTTTCTGGGGACTGAGGTCAGGACTGATTACAAAGGGTATGAAATAACATTCTGGGATCATATGTTAATGATTCCATATCTTGGTTGTGGTGTAGGTTATATGACTCCATGCACTTGTCAAAATTTATATAAATATATATCTATAAAGGGTAAATTTTACTGTATGTAAATTGTACCTGAATAAATTATCAAAAGCAAAGATAATTTAAAACAATAATACTCAAACTGCTCTTGTTCTTTCATAGTTTCTGGTACATTTAATCAATGGTTTACCGTTTCAAATTAAAGCTATCTAAATCTAAAGCATAGCACAATTCCAAGATTTTATGATATGTTCACAATGACAAAGTAGCATATACATCAATTGGATTTTGTTATTCCATTTCTGTTCCTATTTTTATGAAAAAAGACCATCTTAGTAAATAATCATAAGGTTGATGTTATTTAATTAACAATACCTGGTGAAAACTTCCGAGTAATATAAATGTTAACAGAAAATTTTGTAACACTATTTTTTTCAATTAATATGGCAAGATAATTGAGTGGTATCTAGAAGATAATTAATATTTAAGGTTTCTTTACCTGTATATCTGGATTTGAAGGAATCAATGTAGCAAGCAGCATCATTTTCTTTAATGCCCATCTGCTTTCCCAATGATTTAGCACCCATTCCATAAATGATTCCATAGCAAATCTGAAAAGGAGTCATCACACTCAGTAGGTAAATTAAAGGTTATAACTACATAAACTGTAAATATAAAAAGCTGATGGGGATTGAAATTTGGTAAACTTTTTATTTCATAGTGTGTCAAAGAAATGATTAGATCTGCTTTTGGTAGGTTAGATTCATTAGAACCTGATATCCAGTGAACATCTTTTCTCTTTTCTGCCTTTTAACAATACTTTGGGGCTGGGGGAGGAAGGGGAAGAACATGAAGAAATGTGAATGTGTGTGTTTTAAGAAACTAATCCTAGTGATTTAAAAGGGAAGATTTATTTCTGACTCTTTGTCATGTATCCAGTAGTCTTCAGAGCAGCTTTCTACTCTTACCACATTCACTCCTGCTTAGAAAAGGGCCCAGGAGTCAGGAAAGAGAAGCATTACAAACATTCCTCTCCTGGCTCTTGCATAGGATACAGCAGGAAGAGGAGGCTTCGTGGTTGGATAACAGGGAATACTTCTTTGGAAATAAATATGCTTTCCACCTCACCACCACCTGATATCCCACAATTGCAGAATTCAATTGGGTTAAACAAATTCCTGAGGAAATTTTGGGAGTAGTGGAGGGAAATGGTCTAAATAGGTCAGTAGGAAACCGTAATTTAATCATAAGTATTGCCTGGGTTTAAATCCTAGTTCCAGCATTTATCCAGGATTATCTTGCAGAAGCTACCTAAAGTCTTGTACCTCGATTTCTTCATCCATAAAATGAGGATAGTAATACCTGCATCATGGAGTTGTGAAGATTACCAAGTTATTTCTTCTAAGTGTTCAGGAAACTTCCTGACATAAAGCAAGCTCATATAAATGTCATTAAATATAATTTTAAAAGATAACTTGCAAAAAATGAGTATCAGAGTTCCAAGCTACTTTTAATGTGATAAAACAGCTAGAAGTTTTTGTCCTTTCCCTGTCTTTTTTAATACATTGAGAAAGATTTTTTTTCCCTCCTTTTATCTTTTCCTTTTTGGTATTTCTACATTTTATTTTACTGTGACTTCTACTTTCTTTTTTTTTTTTAAACTCAGGTAGTACATAGCACTGGCTGAGATCTCAGCCAGACCCAAGGAGCAGACAGTTCAGAGTATAGTGATTTAGTATAGCATAAACACTATTAAATCATGCAAGAACTTATGAAATAGAGGCAGATATGATCAGTGGATGAGTGTTTAGGTTATAAAGTCAGAATGTCTAAGTTCTGGCATTCTGAGCTCATCCTGGCTCCACCACTTATAGCTGTATGACCTTAAGCAAATTACTAGTTTTTGGTGTGTCAGTTTACTCCTATATAAAATGGAGTATATAGGAATATAAAATACCTATTTCATGGGTTTACTATGAAGATTAAATATTTGAACATTACCTATTTTACCCAGGGTTCGATTCTTGCTGAATGCAGGACCCAGAGATTATTAAACAGAGAGAGCAAAGCTGGTTTTCTAAAGAGTGGAAGAACCAAGTGCTGGTGCTAAACAGGCAATGGCGAGAGGAAGGGTTTCATGCCTAATGAACCAGTCAAGAATTACAGCCGTGAGTAACTAGAAGTATAAATGCAAAACTAACACAGCAGGATCTTAAAGGTGGGAGTGATGTTCCTTTGCCTCAGCCAGCAATCCCACTCTCTCAAAAATGGCATCAGATTTCCCACAGGCCAAGTGGTGAAAAAAAGTATCAGTGTCAATGGAGGCCAGGAAACGGTGGAAATGTGGCCTTTCACTTTCTCTGTGCATGACAGTCATGCAGGAGTAGGAACTAATATGGACCCATTTGAAATGTCCAAGGACAAGATAAAGTTTCACATGTGGATTAGCTAACCAATGACCTCAAAAAACGAAAAAGCTATCAGTTTATTAATTATAATCCACAGCTCAGTGATCTTTTTTTCAATAAACATTTAGAGAACACCTGTAAAAATAAAAAGATGAAAATATGTTTACAGACTAGAAAGACATTTTTAAAATACACACACATACACATAAATAACAACTAGCAGCACCACAATATCCACCATTAATGCAGATGGATTTCCTCACACAAAGGAGCCTCAGAGTAAGTCTATCGATTCTTTCTACTGACTCCATGAAGGAAAGTATAATGAATGCCATGAGACAGGTTCAGGTGAATGTGGTTTGAAAGATCCACAGATGGAGAAATCATTCCTCAACTGAAAATGATCAAGGCAATTTTTAAATTTTTTAAAATATTTTTTATTTTATTATGTTATGTTAATCACCATACATCACATCATTAGTTTTTGATGTAGTGTTCCATGATTCATTGTTTGCGTATAACACCCAGTGCTCCATTCAGTATGTGCCCTCTTTAATACCGATCACCAGGCTAACCCACCCCCCACTTCACTCCCCTCTAGAACCCTAATCATTAAAATTCTCATATATGTTAAGCATGTGCACTAAGATCACCTGCTTTGCTTGTTGCCTCAGATCATCCCCAACAGACTCTGCCTCAATCATCTTCCACTCAGCTGCAATACTCCTGAAAACATCAGCTCCACTGTTTAATACTTGAATGAGGCGACGATCGTGGGATAAATGAGCCAAGATCCTCAGTTCAAGTTGAGAGTAATCAGCAGCTAATATTAAACCACCTGAAATAGAAATGATTTTACAAAAGTTGGTATAAAGGTAAGTCCAGGTTTTATATAATTGAGCAGGATGACAGAAATTTAGATCTAACTTAGAACCATAAGATTAGGGGAGGGGAGGGAAAACTGAATGGGAAGAAATCAGAGAGGGAGACAAACCAGGAGAGACTCTGGACTCCAGGAAACAAACTGAGGGTTACAGAAGGGAGGAGGCTTGGGGGGATAGGGTAACCGGGAGATGGGTATTAAGGAGGGGACATGTGATGAGCGCTGGGCGTTACATGTACCTAATGAATCGTTGAACATTACATAAAAAACTAATAATGTGCTAACTGAACATAATAATAATAAAATTAACCAAGAACCATAAGATTATGTACCCAAAAGTTAAAATCTTGCTCTTAACGTGATGCAATTCAGTTCTGTAACTTAGATCATTTTGGTTTTTTTTTCTGTTTAGTTTTCAAGTACATGTAATATGTGTAAAGCCACTCCTGACCTCTTCCCCTTAAACCACTGTGGTAGTGCTTTCCTCAGTGTTTCTACAGCACCTGACGCATAATCTAAAATGGTTCTTTCATGCCTCTCCCACATAGCACAGAGCCATTAGGGATGGGATACTTAATTTTCCTTTGCAGTCTCAGAAAACCTTGCACAGTACTGGTACTTCATAGCCCCTTAAATGGTTGTTGAATGAATGAATGAATGAATGAAGAGTTGGTTTGCAATGTGTGCAAATTTTAAGTGGGCTGGAGAGAAACATGTGCTCTGCTTTGACAACAAAAACATTCAATGGGAACAATCAAGGGGTCGATATGTGGAGAAGAGTTACTTAGAGGATTAGGAGAGTTTACCTATGTAATAGAAATGACTGGATTACATAATGGGAAAACAAAACTTAAAAGATCCTGGCTAAAAAAAAAGGAGGGAAAATATTTGCCACTGAAACCACCATTGGACTCATTGCCATATTATTAAAAAAAATGCTACAAATCAAGAACAAGACAAAATAAAAACAAGCAGTTCTAGGAAATAATGAAAAGAACCTTAAGCATACTAAAGAATGCTCACCTTCATTCACAATAAAGAAACTCAAATTAGAACAACTATCTGAACAGAGAAGCAACCACTTACTGGAAGGTAGGACGTACGGAGAAGTGAATCCGAGGCGATATTCCGGAGGATAGACGGCAGGGGAGGGGCCCTCCCCGGCCGCTTCTGGCAAGTGCTAGAGCAGCGGAGCACAAAATCGGACCTTTTAGAAGCCGGCTCCGCTGAGGGACGTCGCTCCAGGGGCTAAGCGGGGGTGGAACCCTCGCGGGACAGTGGGGTCTCAGGACCCTTGGGGTCACAGAAAGGCCGGGGGAGCCTGAGTGCAGCAGAGCTCCCAGGTATCGGAGCGGGGATGCCGGCTGCAGAGACGGAGCCGAGGCGCTGGCTCTCAGCTCAGGGTGGCCATAAACTGTGATCCGCGGCCCAGTCGGGCCACTGCCCCTGCAGCAGGGACCCAACAGGTGGCAGATCCGGGGAGACTCCCCTTCCTTCCCGGGGAGGAGTGGCGCGGGAACGCACCGCAGGGATCTGCTGGGTTTGGAGACTCCACACGGGGTCGGGTGCCAGAGATACAAACGCTTGGTCACAGGCCGGGTGAGCACGGAGAGCGGCCGGAGACCAGGGACAAGGGAGTGACTGCTTTTCTCTGGGGGCGCACTGAGGAGCGGGGCCCCGAGTTCTCAGCTCCTCCGGGTGGAGATTGGAAGGCCACCATTTTTGCCCTGGTCTTCCAAAGGCTGTACGGAGAGCTTGCAGGGAACAAAAGCTCCTGAGATCAAACCCGAGAAGCTTGCTTAGCCGGGACAGACAAGGGCAGGGCAATTCCGCCTCGGGCAAAGACATTTGGAAACTACAGCAACAGGCCCCTCCCCCAGAAGATCAGCACGAACAGCCAGCAAGCCAAGACCAAGTTTACCGATCAAGGAGAACGGGAGAACTCCAGCGCTAGGGGAATACTGCACATAGAATTCATGGCTTTTTTTTACCATGATTCATTAGTTCATCAAAGTTAATTTTTGTTAACTGTTTTTTTGTTTTTTTTTTCTTTTTCCCTTTTTCAACCAACATCTTATCAATCTCTTTTAAAAAAAAAAAACATTTTTTATTTTTCATTTTTAGAGTCATATTTTATCCCTTCATAGTAGTTACCCTTATTTTTGGCATATATATATAAGTTGTTCTCTCTTTAAAATTTTGAGATACAGTTTCTTCTAACAGATAAAAATATACCCTAAATCACTAGTGTATGGTTCTGTTCTAGTCTCCTGCCTGATCACATTCTCTCCCATTTTTTTTTAAATCTTTTCTTTTTTCAAACAACTTCTTATCAAGTTCTTTTATAAAATCTTTTATAATTTTCATCTTTACAGTCATCTTCTATCCCTTCATTGTATCAACCCTTATTTTGTACATATATGTCTTTCTTCCTTTAAAATTTTAGGAGGCACTTTTTTCTAACAGACCAAAATACGCCCAAAATCTAGTGTGTGGCACTGATCTATGCACCAGCCTGATCATACTTGATCACATTCTGCTTTTTTTGTATTGTTCTGTTTTTGTTTTTATCTTTTTTTTTCTCTCTTTCTTTTTTCTTTCTTTCCCTTTCTTTTCCCCTGGTTTCAGGTCTTTTCTGATTTGTATACAGTATATTTGCTGGGGACGTTGTAAACCTGTTAGCATTTTGTTCTCTCATTCATCTATTCTCCTCTGGACAAAATGACAAGACGAAAAAAATCACCTCAGCAAAAAGAACAAGAGGTAGTACCGTCAGCCAGGAACCTACTCAATACGGACATTAGTACGATGTCGGACCTAGAGTTCAGAATCATGACTTTAAAGATACTAGCTGGGCTTGAAAAAAGCGTGGAAGTTATTAGAGAAACCCTTTCTGGAGAAATAAAAGAACTAAAATCTAACCAAGTCGAAATCAAAAAGGCTATTGATGAGGTGCAATCAAAAATGGGGGCACTAACTGCTAGGATAAATGAGGCAGAAGAGAGAATCAGTGATATAGAAAACCAAATGATGGAAAGTAAAGAGGCTGAGAAAAAGAGGGAGAAACAACTACAGGATCACGAGGGCAGAATTAGAGAGATAAGTGATTCGATAAGACGAAACAACATTAGAATAATTGGGATCCCAGAAGAAGAAGAAAGAGAGAGAGGGGCAGAAGGTATATTGGAGCAAATAATAGCAGAGAACTTCCCTAATGTGAGGAAGGAAACAGGCATCAAAATCCAGGAGGCACAGAGAACCCCTCTCAAAATCAATAAAAATAGGTCAACACCCCGACATCTAATAGTAAAACTTACGAGTCTCAGAGACAAAGAGAAAATCCTGAAAGCAGCTCGGGAGAAGAGATATGTAACCTACAATGGTAAAAATATTAGATTGGCAACAGACCTATCCACAGAGACCTGGCAGGCCAGAAAGAACTGGCAAGATATCTTCAGAGCACTAAACGAGAAAAATATGCAGCCAAGAATACTATATCCAGCTAGGCTGTCATTGAAAATAGAAGGAGAGATAAAAAGCTTCCAGAACAAACAAAAACTAAAGGAATTTGCAAACACGAAACCAGCCCTCCAAGAAATATTGAAAGGGGTCCTCTAAGCAAAGAGAGAGCCTAAAAGCAGCAAAGATCAGAAAGGAACACAGACAACACACAGTAACAGTCACCTTACAGGCAATATAATGGCACTAAATTCATACCTTTCAATAGTTACCCTGAATGTAAATGGGCTAAATGCCCCAATCAAAAGACACAGGCTATCAGATTGGATTAAAAAACAAGACCCATCCATATGCTGTCTGCAAGAGACTCATTTTAGACCCAAAGACACCCCCAGATTGAAAGTGAGGGGGTGGAAAACCATTTACCATGCTAATGGACACCAAAAGAAAGCTGGGGTAGCAATCCTTATATCAGACAAACTAGATTTTAAAACAAAGACTGTAATAAGAGATGAGGAAGGACACTATATCCTACTTAAAGGGTCTATCCAACAAGAAGATCTAACAATTGTAAATATCTATGCCCCGAACATGGGAGCAGCCAATTATATAAGGCAATTAATAACAAAAGCAAAGAAACACATTGACAACAATACAATAATAGTGGGGGACTTTAACACCCCCCTGACTGAAATGGACAGATCCTCTAAGCAAAAGATCAACAAGGAAATAAAGACTTTAAATGACACATTGGACCAAATGGACTTCACAGACATATTCAGAACATTGCATCCCAAAGCAACGGAATACACATTCTTCTCTAGTGCCCATGGAACACTCTCCAGAATTGATCACATCCTAGGTCACAAATCAGATCTCAACCGTACCAAAGATTGGCATCATTCCCTGGATATTTTCAGACCACAATGCTTTGAAACTAGAACTCAATCACAAGAGGAAAGTCGGAAAGAACTCAAATACATGGAGGCTAAAGAGCATCCTACTAAAGAATGAATGGGTCAACCAGGAAATTAAAGAAGAATTAAAAAAAATTCATGGAAACCAATGAAAATGAAAACACAACTGTCCAAAATCTTTGGGATACAGCCAAGGCAGTCCTGAGAGGAAAGTATATAGCAATACAAGCCTTTCTCAAGAAACAAGAAAGGTCTCAAATACACAATCTAACCCTACACCTAAAGGAGCTGGAGAAAGAACAGCAAATAAAGCCTAAACCCAGCAGGAGAAGAGAAATAATAAAGATCAGAGCAGAAATCAATGAAATAGAAACCAAAAGAACAGTAGAACAGATCAACGAAACTAGGAGCTGGTTCTTTGAAAGAATTAACAAGATTGATAAACCCCTGGCCAGACTGATCAAAAAGAAAAGAGAAATGACCCAAATCAACAAAATCATGAATGAAAGAGGAGAGATCACAACCAACACCAAAGAAATACAATTATAAGAACATATTATGAGCAACTCTATGCCAGCAAATTAGATAACCTGGAAGAAATGGGTGCATTCCTAGAGATGTATCAACTACCAAAACTGAACCAGGAAGAAATAGAAAACCTGAACAGACCTATAACCACTAAGGAAATTGAAGCAGTCATCAAAAATCTCCCAACAAACTAAAGCCCAGGGCCAGATGGCTTCCCAGGGGAATTCTATCAGACATTTAAAGAAGAATTAATACCTATTCTCCTGAAACTGTTCCAAAAAATAGAAATGGAAGGAAAACTTCCAAATTCATTTTATGAGGCCACCATTACCTTGATCCCAAAACCAGACAAAGATCCCATCAAAAAGGAGAATTACAGGCCAATATCCTTGATGAACATGGATACAAAAATTCTCACCAAAATACTAGCCAATAGGATCCAACAGTACGTTAAAAGGATTATTCACCACGACCAAGTGGGATTGATCCCTGGGCTGCAAGGCTGGTTCAACATCCGCAAATCAATCAACGTGATACAATACATTAACAAAAGAAAGAACAAGAATCATATGATCCTCTCAATAGATGCAGAAAAAGCATTTGATGAAGTACAGCATCCTTTCTTGATCAAAACTCTTCAGAGTATAGGGATAGAGGGTACATACCTCAATATCATAAAAGCCATCTACGAAAAACCTACAACGAATATCATTCTCAATGGGGAAAAGCTGAGAGCTTTTCCCCTAAGGTCAGGAACGCGGCAGGGATGTCCACTCTCACCACTGCTATTCAACATAGTATTAGAAGTCCTAGCCACAGCAATCAGACAACAAAAAGAAATCAAAGGCATCCAAATAGGCAAAGAGGAAGTCAAACTCTCACTCTTTGCAGATGATATGATACTTTACGTGGAAAACCCAAAAGACTCCACCCCAAAACTGCTAGAACTCATACAGGAATTCAGTCAAGTAGCAGGCTATAAAATCAATGCACAGAAATCAGTGGCATTCCTATACACCAACAACAAGACAGAAGAGAGACAAATCAAGGAGTCGATCCCATTCACAATTGCACCCAAAACCATAAGATACCTAGGAATAAATTTAACCAAAGAGGCAAAGGATCTGTACTCAGAAAACTATAAAATACTCAGGAAAGAAATTGAAGAAGACACAAAGAAATGGAAAAACGTTCCATGCTCATGGATTGGAAGAACAAACATTGTGAAGATGTCAATGCTACCTAGAGCAATCTACACATTCAATGCAATCCCCATCAAAATACCATCCACTTTTTGCAAAGAAATGGAACAAATAATCCTAAAATTTGTATGGAACCAGAAGAGACCCCGAATAGCCAGAGGAATATTGAAAAAGAAAAGCAAAGCTGGCGGCATCACGATTCCGGACTTCCAGCTCTATTACAAAGCTGTCATCATCAAGACAGTATGGTACTGGCACAAAAACAGACACATAGATCAATGGAACAGAATCGAGAGCCCAGAAATGGACCCTCAACTCTATGGTCAACTTATCTTTGACAAAGCAGGAAAGAATGTCCAGTGGAAAAAAGACAGTCTCTTCAACAAATGATGTTGGGAAAATTGGACAGCCACATGCAGAAGAATGAAACTGGACCATTTCCTTACACCACACACAAAAATAGACTCCAAATGGTTGAAAAGACCTAAACGTGAGACAGGAGTCCATCCAAATCCTAAAGGAGAACACAGGTAGCAACCTCTTCGACCTCAGCCGCAGCAACTTCTT
Source organism: Eumetopias jubatus (assembly GCF_037043125.1). Classification (NCBI taxonomy): domain Eukaryota; kingdom Metazoa; phylum Chordata; class Mammalia; order Carnivora; family Otariidae; genus Eumetopias; species Eumetopias jubatus. The sequence goes on from NW_028274807.1 coordinate 65,815,264, forward strand.
CCTAGAAACATCACCAAAGGCACAGGAAGCCAGGGCAAAAATGAACTATTGGGATTTCATCAAGATAAAAAGCTTTTGCACAGCAAAAGAAACAGTCCACAAAACCGAAAGACAACCGACAGAATGGAAGAAAATATTTGCAAATGACATATCAGATAAAGGGCTAGTATCCAAAATCTATAAAGAACTTATCCAACTCAACACCCAAAGAACAAATAATCCAATCAAGAAATGGGCAGAAGACATGAACAGACATTTTTCCAAAGAAGACATCCAAATGGCCAACAAGCACATGAAAAAGTGCTCAACATCGCTCGGCATCAGGGAAATCCAAATCAAAACCTCCATGAGATACCACCTCACACCCGTCAGAATGGCTAAAATTAACAAGTCAGGGAACGACAGATGTTGGCGGGGATGTGGAGAAAGGGGAACCCTCCTACACTGTTGGTGGGAATGCAAGCTGGTGCAACCCCTCTGGAAAACAGTATGGAGGTTCCTCAAACAGTTGAAATTAGAGCTACCATTCGATCCAACAATTGCACTACTGGGTATTTACCCCAAAGATACAAATGTAGGGATCCGAAGGGGTACGTGCACCCCAATGTTTATAGCAGCAATGTCCACAATAGCCAAACTGTGGAAAGAGCCAAGATGTCCATCGACAGATGAATGGATAAAGAAGATGTGGTATATATACACAATGGAATATTATGCAGCCATCAAAAGGAATGAGATCTTGCCATTTGCAACGACGTGGATGGAACTGGAGGGTGTTATGCTGAGTGAAATAAGTCAATCAGAGAAAGACATGTATCATATGACCTCACTGATATGAGGAATTCTTAATCTCAGGAACAAACTGAGGGTTGCTGGAGTGGTCGGGGGTGGGAGGGATGGGGTGGCTGGGTGATAGACATTGGGGAAGATATGTGCTACGGTGAGCACTGTGCTGTGAATTGTGTAAGACTGTTGAATCACAGATCTGTACTTCTGAAACAAATAACGCAACATATTTTAAGAAAAAAGAAAAAGAAGAAGATAGCAGGAGAGGAAGAATGAAGGGGAGTAAGTCAGAGGGGGAGATGAACCAGGAGAGATGATGGACTCTGAAAAACAAACTGAGGTTTCTAGAGGGGAGGAGGGTAGGGGGATGGGTTAGCCTGGTGATGGGTATTAAAGAGGGCACATTCTGCATGGAGCACTGGGTGTTATGAACAAACAATGAATCATGGAACACTACACCAAAACAAATTATGTAATATATGGTGATTAACATAACAATAAAAAATTAAAAAAAAAAGAAACTCAAATTAAAACTATAGCAAGAAACAATTTTTCTCTACTTAAATTGCAAAAATCCAGAAATTGGACAGCACATTCTGTAGCAAGGCTGAGAAAGAAACACATACTGTTATTGGGGACTAAATGGTCACTGTCCCCCATTACATTGCAATTCAACAATATTTATCAAAATTGATTAGGTTTATTCTGTGATTCAGCAAACCCAGAGATCAAACTGGTTTACGTTCAAATTTATTTACTGATAATCACAATTCTCCAGTATAAACACATTAAATGAAAAAAGGCACACAACAGTGTATATGGAATCCGTATTTTTGTGGAAGAATAGGGAAAGAAAATATTACATATTCATATTTGCTTACATCTGCATAAAAAATACTACAAGGGCCCATAAGAAACTCATCTAGGAGGTCATCTAGAGGTCATCTAGGAGGTCATCCATTGGAGCTGTAGACAATAGGGTAGACAAGGACAGGAAAGGAAGCAAAACCTCTCAACACCTTTTCTATATTTTTATTTCCCAACTATGTGAATGAATAAACAATTCAAAAATAAAAGATATAATAATTTATTCTTTGCAGGTGATATGACTTTATGTGGAAAACGCAAAAGACTCCATCTCAAAACTGCTAAAATTCATACAGGAATTCTAAGAAAAAGTGGCAGAATATAAAATCAATGCATAGAAATCATTTGCATTTCTATACTCCAACAAGACAGGAGAAAGAGAAATTAAGGAGTCGATCCCATTTACAACTTCACCCAAAACCATAAGATACCCAGGAATAAATCTAACCAAAGAGGCAAAGGATCTGTACTCAGAAAACTATAAAATACTCCTGAAAGAAATGGAGGAAGACACACAGAAATGGAAAAACGTTGCATGCTCATGGTTTGGAAAAACAAATACTGTGAAGATGTCAATGCTACCTAGAGCAATCTACACATTCAGTGCAATCCCTATCAAAATACCACCCACTTTTTTCAAAGAAATGGAACAAATAATCCTAAAATTTGTATGGAACCAGAAAAGACCCCGAATAGCCAGAGGAATGTTGAAAAAGAAAAGCAAAGCTGGCGGCATCACGATTCCGGACTTCCAGCTCTATTACAAAGCTGTCATCATCAAGACAGTATGGTACTGGCACAAAAACAGACACACAGGTCAAGGGAACGGAATAGAGAGCCCAGAAATGGACCCTCAACTCTATGGTCAACTGATCTTCAACAAAACAGGAAAGAATGTCCAATGGAAAAAAGACAGTCTCTTCAACAAATGGTGTTGGGAAAACTGGACAGCCACATGCAGAAGAATGAAACTGGACCATTTCCTTACACCACACACAAAAATAGACTCAAAATGGGTGAAAGACCTAAATGTGAGACAGGAGTCCATCAATATCCTAGAGGAGAACACAGGCAGCAACCTCGTCAACCTCAGCTGCAGCAACTTCTTCCTAGAAACATCGCCAAAGGCAAGGGAAGCAAGGGCAAAAATGAACTATTGGGACTTCATCAAGTAAAAAAGCTTTTGCACAGCAAAGGAAATAGTCAACAAAACCAAAAGACAACCGACAGAATGGGAGAAGATATTTGCAAATGACATATCAGATAAAGGGCTAGTATCCAAAATCTATAAAGAACTTATCCAACTCAGCACCCAAGAACAAATAATCCCATCAAGAAATGGGCAGAAGACATGAAACAGACATTTTTCCAAAGAAGACATCTGAATGGACAACAGACACATCAAAAAGTGCTCAACATCACTTGGCATCAGGGAAATCCAAATCAAAACCTCAATGAGATACCACCTCACACCAGTCAGAATGACTAAAATTAACAAGTCAGGAAATGACAGATGTTGGCGAGGATGCGGAGAAAGGGGAACCCTCCTACACTGTTGGTGGGAATGCAAGCTGGTGCAGCCACTCTGGAAAACTGTATGGACGTTCCTCAAAAAGTTGAAAATAGAGCTACCAGATGACCCAGCAATTGCACTACTGGGTATTTACCCCAAAGATAAAAATGTAGTGATCCAAAGGGGTACATGCACCCCAATGTTTATAGCAGCAATGTCCACAAGAGCCAAACTATGGAAAGAGCCAAAATGTCCATCAACAGATGAATGGATAAAGAAGATGTGGTGTGTATACACATACACACACACACACACACACACACACACACACACACACACACACAGGAATATTATGCAGACATAAAAAAACGAAATCTTGCCATTTGCAATGACGTGGATGGAACTAGAGGGTACTATGCTGAGCGAAATAAGTCAATCAGAGAAAGACATGTATCATATGATCTCACTGATATGAGGAATTCTTAATCTCAAGAAACAAACTGAGGGTTGCTGGAGTGGTGGGGGGTGGGAGGGATGGGGTGGCTGGGTGACAGACATTGGGGAGAGTATGTGGTATGGTGAGCACTGTGAACTGTGGAAGACTGACGGATCACAGACCTGTACCTCTGAAACAAATAATACATTAGAAAAAAAAAAAAGAAGATAGTAGGAAGGGAAAAATGAAGGGGGGGGGAATCGGAGGGGGAGACGAACCATGAGAGACTATGGACTCTGAGAAACAAACTGAGGGTTTTAGAGGGGAGGGAGTGGGGGGATGGGTTAGCCTGGTGATGGGTGTTAAGGAGGGCACATTCTGCATGGAGCACTGGGTGTTATACACAAACAATGAATCATGGAACACTACATCAAAAACTAATGATGTAATATATGGTGATTAACATAATAAAAAATAAATTAAAAAAATATATAATAATTTAAAACAAATGACCACAAATTTTGTGGCCTTCTTGCCATAAATAACAAAAAACTGACAGAATACATGAAATAAGTGTTTTCAAATGTCAGAATAGACAGCGCAGGACTACATTCTCTAAGAAGCTGGGAGGAGAGATGCGATGAGGTGAGCCACGCAACTGTCTCAGGTTTCTGAAAGGAGGAATTTACCCGAACGCATTGCAGGGAAGGAGAGATGAAACAAAGCACTATGATCTGAGCTGAGGAAGCAGAGACTAGTTTGTGCCTACTAAGGAGGCTAGAATTTGTGGAAATTTGGAGAGAAAGGAGCTGCACATAAAAGGAGCACCACAAATATGCACAGTAATCCCTTTGGATTTTTGACCCAATACTAAAGGAGCAAGAAAGTTCAGGGAACGAGGCAAAGAATCAATACTAAAGAAATAACTATTACCAAAGTAACAGCCACCATCCCACAGCTGTCAGCAGAACAACTACTTGAAAAACAACCTCTTGAATGTTGAGAAATGTTCTAGCCGTGACCAGACCAAGTGAACAAACCGTGTTAATACCTTGAGCACCAAGTAGAGACCCCAGCGAGGCCATACCTTACAATCAGGGCTAATCTAGCCCTAGAATAAAGGCCACTCTAAACATTTGCTAACAAAGTTTTAAAGTCACAAAATGATCAAGCTGAATGTGAAAGTAAATTAATTGTCTGCCAGAAGAAAATGTTATTAATGAAGTCTACAAAATCCCAAGAGTCAATAAGGTAGCAACCATAATGTCCAGCACACACACAAAAAATACTACACATATGAAGAACCAGGAAAATGTAACTCTGACCAGGAGAATATTTAGTCAATAGAAAAATGACCCCAAAATTAGAGATGATGGAATTTTAAATAGCTACCATAGATAATGTTCAGGAATTTAAAGAAACATGCATATAATGATGTAATAAGTAGTGAATTGCAATAAGGTAATAAAAACTAGACAAAAAAAAAAACAAATGAAAATTCTAGAGCTAAAAATACAATATTTGAAGTGTAAAAGTCACTAGAAGGATGTGACAGCAATTAGACACTGTAGAAGAGAAATCCAAGAACATTAAGCAGTCAATAGAAAATATATATTGTAGCACAGAATAAAAACAAACAAACGGGGAGGGGGAATAAAAAAGAAAAAAGTTTCAGTGACCTGCGGGGCAGTACCCAGTGGTATTACATATATGTATATTTGGAGCAATAGGAAGAAAGGAGGGAGGAGAGAGAAATGAACAAAAAATATTACAAGTGGGACATCTGGGTGGCTCAGTCGTTTAAGCGTCTCTTGGTTTCAGCTCAGGTCATGATCTCATCGGATCAAGTCCTGCGTGAGGCTCTGCCCTCTGCAGGGGAGTCTGCTTGAAGATTCTCTCCCTCTGCCACTCCCCTCCCCCACACTTGTACATATGCGCTCTTCCTCTCTCTCTCTCAAATAAATATTTTAAAAAATATTACAAGAAATAATGGTTGAAAATGTTTCAATGGTTGAAATGTTACTAAAAAATATAAGCATACAGGTTTAAAAAAAAAAAAAAACACTAAACCAACTCAGGATATTCTGCAAAATCAAGTCTCAGAAGCAAAGCATGAAAAACTACCCAAAGACTCTCAACCAAATCAAATTGCTAAAACTGAATAACAAAATTTAAAAAGCATCCAGGGAAAAGTTAGTTACATTATGCTTACAGGAGGAGCAAGAAAAATGGTGGTGTACTTCTCAATAGAAATCATACAAACCAGAAGCTAGTGGAGATATTTATTTTTTTATTATGTTATGTTAATGACCATACAATATATCATTAGTTTTTGATGTAGTGTTCAATGATTCATTGTTAGTGCTGAAAGAGAAGGACTGTAAACCTAGAAATTTATGTCACATAAAACGATCTTTCAAAAGTGAGGATAAAATAAAGAAATCTAGAGACATGGGAATGCTGGGATAAATCACTGTCAGCAGAACTGCATTACAAGAAACCTTAAAGGAAGTACTCTGGAGGAAGTACTTCAAGATTCCTTGAATTACTCCAAGAAATGAAAAGTGCCAGAAATGGTAAAAAGTGGACAGGTAGAAAAGACACTTTTTTATTTCTTGATTTCTTTGAAAGACAATAGACTGTTTAAAGCAAAAATAATAACTATATGGTAGAGTTTATAAGTCATAGAAATGAAATCTATTATAAAAGAGGCAAAATGGAAAAAAACGTTACAGATGAAGTGGTGTGAGATTATTTGAAGATAGTCTGTGATGGGATAGATATATACATATTGTACACTCTAAAATATAGTTAATAAGACAATAGAGGAAATAAAAAAGAACAATAAAAAATAGTCATTTAAGGCTTTAAAAATTAAAGAACAGATAGAATAAATAAAACACAAATAACAAGACAGTAGAGTTAAACCAACCGTATGCCAATAAATACTTTGGATGTAAATGGACTAAACACAACATTTAAGTGACAGAAATTTTCAGATTTAATCCATATATGTTTAATTTCAACAAAATTAAAAAAATAAACAAAAGCAGTATAAAATATTGTCATGTTAAACACAATTTTATTGTTTAGGTAAGAATAAATTGATGGACGAACAGATAAAATAAAGTATACACATATAATATTATTCATCCTTAAAAAGAATGGAAATTCTGACATATACTACAACATGGATGAAACCTGAAGACATGATGCTAAGTGAAATAAGCCAGACACAAAAAGACATATACTGTATAATCCACTTATATGAGATACCTCAAGTAGTCAAATTCACAGAGACAGAAAGTAGAATGGTGGCTGCCAGGGACTAGGGACTGAAGGGGGGAGAGTTACTGTTCAATAGATAGAGAGTTTTAGTTGTGGAAGATGAAGAAGTTCTGGGGATGGATGGTTGTGATGGTTGCACAATCTACCATGATGGGTACTTAATACTAGAAAACTGAACACTTAAATATGGTTACGATGATATAGTGCTGATAGTTCACACTTAAAAATGAGAATGGAAAATTACCAGCCAGGTGACACTGTCACATAGACCTAAATTCCCCCTTAGAATATTTTCTGACAGAATTAAAATCAATTCAGATGGTTAAATGCACTCAGGCCAGACATGCCAGGGGGCAGAAGATAAAGGAGCAAATGTGTATATTTATATATAGTAGGGATGATTTGGGAGTTAGATCCTGACTTCCAAATGTCTCATGACTAGAGCTTATAGTGTCCAACCTTTCATGAAAAGCCTGTGACCAGAGTACTAAGAAGAGGTCAGGCAGGAGGAGGGCAGCCTTGGGGGTTACCCCGGCAATAGGAAACAGCGGTGCGGAGAAGAGAGAGGCAGAAGAGCAAAGCAAGTCAGAGAGACAAAACATGGTTTCAGCAGACTGCTGCTGAATAGCATACACCACAGTTTTCCACAGAGCAGATCATGAAGACCATGATGACTGACAACCTGGCAACATAAAGGGGAAACACAGCTCACATCGAAGAGAGGAAAGATGGAGGGACCAATGCATACTTCTGAGTCTTATTCATAATGCAGGCTTTACCAGTGCTTTGAAAACCATTCCCACAGCAATGAGAAGCTCAAAAAACCATCAGCCACCTTACCTGGGAAAGGCACAAAGGCATGTCGCATGCTGACTGAAAATGGCATTCCTCTGTCTGAGGCTCTCTCCTCCAACTGTGCTCGGTGCCCAGGGTTGAGGCCACAGCTCTTCTTATCTCTTCCTCTGCCAGGCAAACAACATCAGCAGCTGGACATGAAGCAGTCTCAAATATATGAAAAAGGTCTCATTTTTCAGTAGTCAATAGTTCCATCTAGGAAACTTAAGAACCTTTTCATTTGAAACTCACTTTAAAGCTTAACAAAGACACTAGATTTTTTTTAGCAAACATTCAATTTAAACACGAAGTAAGGCATTTCTGTAACAGCTTTTGCCACAGACTGCTTCTGAAACAATTACTGACATTTAGCTCAAATCAATAAATCTTTTTGACCATATCTAATATAAATTATCTATGCTTTTTCTTCCCATAATGTGTATTTGGGGAAGGCAGAAGGGGGAGATGTTCCTGACATAGTTAAACTCTTCCTTTTAGCATTTGAGTTCGAAAAGCATATCGTGTGCTGAGTGATGTAATTAGTGGCCCAGGTTTTCAGTCTTTCACCATCAACAAGCTTCTTTATAGACAGACTCAGGATTTTAAATGGATACTACCTAGAATAGAAATGTGTATGCCCAGAACAGAAAATTAAACTAACTTCATTATTTTATCCAATAGGCTGGTTTTGAGCCATTCATACTCACAAAAGTATATTAACACAAATACAGAGAAATAGCCTCTACCTGCTCATGGGAAGTAGGCGTTTGCCTAGGTCTTGGGAAGGTGGGCTCTCCCCTACTAGTGTTGGCATTTTGATCTCAAAATCTCTTGGCACATTCTGAATATTTGGTTCTGTAAAGGTTATTCGTCCTAAAATCAAACAGAATGAAGACAGAAAATTGAGGGGGTTAGGGGGGATCTGACATTTATTTTCACAGTAATTGCATTTCTGAATTATGCATTTTCTACTATTGCTAAACTAAATTTATATTTAAATATTTTTCATTATGTTCATGCATCTAACGATGATAAAATAAGTACAAGACCAATCCTAATGCAAGTGAATATATGAGTCAACTGAAATAGAATGTATTTTATATTAACCTAGCTCTCTAGAAAACAAGCCCATGAGAAGTAATTTGATAAGCTGAACTCGTCCTGTGCTAAAATGAACACCAGATGTCAGCACTATATGAATGTTAGCAGTGGTATTAATGAGTAAAGACTAATCAAATGGATCCTAGGAGAAATGACTGTCAAAACCTTCAAACCCAGGAATGCACAAGACAGAGAGAGAGGATCTGAAGCAGAAGAGCAACTGACTGCTGAAAACGGACAACCGGGGCCCAAGGAGCCAGCTAATCTATAGGAGATGGAGTAGTGAGACATGGTGACTGGAACATCACTTGCTAGACATCACCTGGCTGCTTTTCTGCATCACCATCCTCACTCATCAAGAGAACCAATGGTAGCCCCGACAAAGCTGGAGACTAGAATCAGGAGGTTAATGAACTTTCTAGGAAAGAGAAAGCTATTTAATGCTTATAACTTTTATTTCCCCCAAATATTTTGCAGTTTGTTTACTTATTGGTTGAATTTTTCTGAAACACATAAGCATTATTCAAAAAAAGTCTGGGTAATTGATTTTGTTATTGCAGTTTTTACATACATACATATATGTAAATATATACATATATAGTTTTATAAAATCTTCTGTTTTATAATATACTCTTCATTGTAACGGGCTCTCTACCAGCTAATATATATAATTTCATCTTCTTTTGATGAGTCAGACATTTTAAGTACTTCAGATATTTTTTTTTAAAGATTTTTATTTATTTATTTGTCAGAGAGAGAGAGAGAGAGCACAAGCAGAGGGAGCAGTAGAGGGAGAGGGAGAAGCAGGCTCCACACTGAGCAAGGAGTCCAATGTGGGACTCGATCCCAGGACCCTGGGATCATGACCTGAGCCGAAGGCAGACGCTTAATGACTGAGCCACCCAGGTGTCCCCAGATATTCTTTTTCTGAACAAACCCCTGATATATGTCCTTGTTATTTAGCTTTTAAGAAAAATTAGTGCTCAATGAATGGCAGATATCAATATACTTATTACCATTACCATTAATATACTTATTACCATTAAATGGCCTGCTCAGTGTTACAAAACTAGCCAATAGCAGAAGGAGTCCAAGTCTCTTGCTGCCTCAGCATACTATCTTCTTTTCGATAGTAATATTTAATATTCAGGTCTATTGTTTGAATTAATGAGGCTAACACTGGTAGACAAACAAGAGGGCAAAAATAAATTATAAAACATGAATGTAGCTTCATGGAGGTGAATTCTAATGATGAAATGGCTTTGCTATGCTTAGGTAAGTTTGTATTTCTAAAATATTCTTTAAATGTAGGCATAGTATGGTGAAAACCAAACGACAAAAAAGGAATTGATTACTTTCTATTTTATAAGCAACAGATAAATGCAACACCTTTAGAAACTCTAGGCTGATTTTGGTTTTTCACCAACAAGGATTTATTTTACATAAGTTTACATCATTAGCATATGTCTCAAAATGAAATTTAAACACCAAGAGGGCAAGAAATGGCTAGGGTGAACTAAGAGGTTAGCTAAACACGGAAGAAGGAAAAGAATTTGTTTAGAACAGGGAATAAATGTGCACAGAAAAAAGCAGCTCCTCCTGGTGCCTCCGTCTGTAATAACAGCAACAGCCAGTAAGGAGCTCGCACAAAGTGCCCTGCACTATTCTAAACATTTTAAATGTATTAGCCTATTTAATCCTCAGCATGCCCTGGTGAAGTAAGACTATTATTACTGTGTTTTACACATGAGAACACTCAGGCACAAAGCTACCTTGAATAAAGATTTAAACCCGTAAAAGTCAGATAGCAAAGCCCACTTTCTCTACCACCAACCTAAACTGTCTCCCCGACGAGATTTAATGCTGCCCTTTCTTCCGATGCGCATTGTATCTGGCAGATATTTAGTTTTGCACTGTCTAGCAGAAGAATGCTTTTTTCCTTTCTAGATCACTCATACGTACCCCAAGAGTGCTACAAGACATCCAAAGGGCTCTACAGCTCTTTTCTGGTTAAGTAAAATAAGACACTCATCTATTATACAGATGCCCCCCAGCATTACCTAGATTCATCTTGGGGAGAATCTTAAGAGGTTCGGGAGAGGGCTAGGACTGAAATTAGATAAGATGACTGAGTCAAATATCAATCTAAAGTACAGTCTCAGACATTCCAGTTACTCTATATAGTACTTGAAAGCTGGAACTCTATCTTACTAAATCTCATCTCTGTAACTAGTATCCATCTATATTTTGGATGTAGTATGTGTTTCATAAATGTTTATGAAACTTCACAGAATCCAATGATTAACACTTGAATTCCTCAGTCATAAGCAAATATTATATATGAAAAGTTTTCTTTCAAAATTGGATATTATCCATATTTAAGATTTCTCATTACCTGTAGCAGTGTGTGATTGTGATACAGGATAGATTCTTTCCATTCCAAGAAAAGGATTCAGACGCTTTTCCCGCTGCAGAGGAAAGACCACTTTGGTAATAGCGTTAGTGATTCTTCTCCACTCTAATATCAAGCCTGGTAAAGGATGCAATGCCTTTAATTTATTTAAAACATCCTGCCAGAGAAATATAATGAAGATGAGATTCCGTAGCAAACTAGGCTCCCTTTTAGGTAAATAATATAATCTCAAAATTAAATTTGGTAACTCCTATATCTACAACTCAAAATTACTGTTGGGGTTTTTGGCAATCACCATAATGATAAAACTATAATAAGTATAGATGGTAAAATGCAAACATGTTAATGCTGAGTAATATCAATTTAGATCTACCTTAAAACAAATCAATGTCAATTTAGCAAGGTACTATAACCGCCTTCCCTCACCCCACCCAAGAATCTGTATCATGTCCTTCCTTTGTCTATATTTTCCTCCTCTATTCTCAGGTGATTGGAAGTTTCTCGTGTTTTTTTTTTCCTTTTGCCCTAATACTTTCATCATTTCCATATCAAGAAATTCAGAAGACATTAATCTTTAAAACTTTGAACTTTCCATGCTACAGAGTTTTAGTAAACTGCTAAGAAATAGGAACTTGTGAGGTTAGAGGGCCAGTGAGATAAAACAAAAAGTTTTGTTACAGAATGAAACTGTGGAAACTTCCCTAGAGCAGGAAAGTCATAGTTAATGACAGTAGGGTCAAAATTCTACAGAATGGCAACTTGGATGCTCTTTCCATGCTATTATGGTGGTATTTTCTACCCTTATTATTCCACTGAAAATTCATTCAGTAAAAATGTAACAATAAGCCTTTTCTCTCTTCTCTCCCAAGCGTACAGTTTCCATGGATTGTAATTTGTACTTTTACTTTGAAATTAGATTCTTAAACTCATGGAAAACTTACTATTTTGCTCTATAATTGAAAAAAAAATGTTTTTATTTGTAATGGCTGGGTTTTTTCCTTTTTTAATTCTTCCACACCTTTATCCATGTTCCTATACTATACAAATTATATTATACTTGAAGTCCAAGAGTAGCAGATGTCAGTAATTAAATAATGTCTATAGGTCTGAGTTCATAAACCATTATACTGTTTTAATAATAGGAAGGACACAACTGCTAAATTAGATTTTGGTCCAGATTTTCCATGATGGAATGTCTCTGCAGTTTTGGCAGGGAGCCGAACCACAAACCAATTTGTTTTTATCTGGATACATTCAAATGGTGGGCTATGCTGGATCTTGACTTCATCAGCATCCTTTCAAGACACGAAAATGCTAAAAGTCATTCAAATTCTGCCCTGTAACTGTCCCAAAGAGTACCTTACTAGTGCTGTACTGTTTGCCCAGCTTTAGCTTGCGTCCATTGTCATTCCCTCTTCTGGTAGAACCCAAAGTTTTCTTGCTGCTTTGGTTTTTTATTTCTCCATTTGGTGGTAACTTCAATTCCAAAAATAAAACCTGCAAGAAATTAATGCTTTTTTAGTCAAGAATCAAATCACAAGCATTGTCATTCACAAAACATTTTTAAGTTATTTGAGAAAATCTATACAATTCAACATGGGTTGGCAGAATTTTTTACAACATATTGAACTATCACATTTAATAAATAATGACAATGAAAATTTGTATGTCAAGTAGCCTGTCTATACCCTAATTTAGGCACTATAAGATTAATTCCCATAATAGGCTTTTTAACAGTCAAGAACACAGGAACGTATACTCTGTGTGCTGAACAAGTGATAAATAAGCTATGGACATTGAGACTTTAGGTTGCTCTGAGGACTGTGAACTCTCCTAAATACCCCTTGATATGGTAACCAACATGGCTGCTCAATCATTTAAGTCTCAGCAAGGGTCAACACGGGAGCCTTTGTGGCCATTATATGATCACAAAAATCAAAGAACACTGAGGTAGAAAGGGATCCAAAAGCCATCTACTTCCACCACCATAAGGCTAGGCCCTGTGAGAACCTGGACACAAAAAGTCAGAAAAAGGTGGCCAACACAATGCAGCAATCAATAATGACAGCTAGAGTAGATAATAAGTACCTACTGAAGAAACTAAGCCTACACAGAACAGGGATCCACATTCTGGGACAGAAGGAATAGCCCATGTATACCTAAAATCACCAGCTCAATTTATAGGGTTTGAAACTCAGGCAATTCAGAATACTATCTACTACCTCCATTCATTCATTCGTATACACTGAGTGGGCCTTAGTGAACCTTGGATTATTTTCCCACTAATAATCCTAAAAATTAAGATCATTTGCATTATATAAGAATCTATTGGCCACAAGTTGGGCAAGGGGTAGAAGGAAAGATATGCCTGTGCTTCTGTAGAATAGCAGTGATGATAGAAACAAAGATCTGGTTCTAATTTTACATAGTGGGAATAACTGGAGTCTTAGGTATGAAAGATACTGAGGCTTGCTATGGATGTTAGTAACTATTTTTCCCAAGAATTGTGTTATATAGGGTTGCATGTGTAGGGATCAGGGTTGTCATATATAACAAATAAAATTATAAGATGCTTAGTTAAATTTGAACTGCATGGGGCATACTTATATTAAAATATTGTTCATTGTTTATCTGAAATTCAAATTTAGCTGAATGCCCTGTATTTTATCAGGCAACTCTAGTACAGATATCAAAGAGTATATGAATGGCAGGATAGGAAAGAGAATCAAATAACTAAATAGGAAAATGAAACATTATTTTTAAAAGTAACAATAAATCAACAATCCCAGGAAGAGAGACCTACCATAATTAGGACAACTCAAAGATCTGAAGTTACATATTTATAAGCTCTTTATCTTAGATTTCTGTTTTTGGTGAAACCTTCAGAATTAATTGTGAAAACTTCATATAAATTACCTCTCCAGGTTTAAATGAATACATCTGTGAAATGAGGGGGTTGAACTGGATGAGGGCAAGAGGCACTATTTATTGAGCACTTACTATGGGTCAGCCGTCACATACTGGGTGCTTTAACATATGTCATCTCATGTCATATGCACAATAATTCTGTGACACTTCTGAAAAGTTTACGCCAGTTGGAGAAACTTGCTTAAAGTTACATGGCCATAACATAGAAAAATTAAGAATTAGAACCCATAGTCCTCTAACTCAAAAGTCCTTTTTCTTTTCTCTAATTCATGCTTTCCTCTAGACCAAGGATCAGCAAATTTTTCCCAAAAAGGGCCGGATAACCGATATTTTCAGCTTTGCAGGTTTTACTGTCTGTCACAACTTCTCAACTGTGCCATTATAGACCAAAAAGAGCCACAGACAATAAGTAAGTGAACAGGTGTGGCTATGCTTCAATGAAATTTTATTTACAAAAACAGGTGGCAGGCCAGATCTGGCCCACAAGCTGTAGTTTGCTGATCCCCACTCTAGCCCAGTGCCATCCAAAAGAACTTTCTGCAATAATGAAAGTGTTCTATATTTGCACTCCCTTTTATGGTAGCCACTTACCACATGTGGCTATTGAACATTTAAAAGGTGGCTAACACAACTAAGGAACTGAATTGATATATTTTAATTAAGTTAAATTTATTTATTTTTTAAAGATTTTATTTATTTATTTTGTCAGATAGAGCACAAGCAGGGCGAGCAGCAGAAACAGAGGGAAAAGCAGACTCCCTGCTGAGCAAGGAGCCTGATGCGGGCTCAATCCCAGGACTCTGGGATCATGACCTGAATCAGAGGCAGAGGGTTAACTGCCACCCAGGTGTCCCAGTTAATTTAAATTTAAATAGCCACAAGTGGCTAGTGGCTCCTGTTTGGATGGCACAGCTCTAGATGATTAGTAATATCCTGCCCAGCTCAAAGATTCCACTTAAAATCACCAAGGATTAACTAGTCAATGTGTGAAACTGTTAGATTACCTTAAATATAACTTCCATTTTAAAATGAAGACTTAAGAACAAGCCATTAACATCAAAGGCCTTTTATTCTGGCCCAGAATTTGGTCTAGGCCTATGGCCTTAGTATCCGAATCACAAGGGCATGGATTCCTGCCTATGCCCCAAGCCTACTTGTGCTGAAATCCAGGGAAGCTCTGTTTTTCATAAGGTCCCTCTGTAATTTTATGTGCAGTCAGTTGGGTATTGGTTGGGGAGTTCTGAGCTAAAGAACTCAAAAGAAAATATTAAAAAAAAAAAGGCACTACTGAATTCAATACACATGTACCCTGTGATTTGGAGAAACAAAATTCCTCATTTTTTTTTTAAACATATAACCCTGTGGCTTAAAAAAAAGGGCATTTTTTATGAGTATATGTAACATTTATTGAGCATTTACTATGAGATGGGCACTATTCTAAGTGTTTAACATTCATCATTCATTCCTCACAACAACTCTGTGAGGTATTTGTATTATAACCCACTTTATTGATGTAGAAATTGAGATACAAAGAGTTGATGTATTGCCCCAGGGTTACAGGGTTAATAAGTGGAGGAGATAGGGTTCAAACCCAGGAAGTCTGGCTTGAAAGTCTATGATCTTCACAACATGCTACGTTACTGAATTGCATTGACAAGACACCTGAACTTCAATGCTATCAAGTATAAGTACCCACCCTGTACTTGTAACCCTTCCACAACAACCCAACCACCCTTTGTGGAGTGTGAGGAGAGGAAAGAATAGAACGCCAACATTTGAAAATAAAAATAAGATTAAGTGTGTCCAAATTTATGTTAAGTTTATAAAAATCTTATTTAGGTTTAAAAAAGCAAACAATCCCAAAAATTCCTTTTTCATTAACAACTGAGAAAGACATCTTATTTTATGTTCCAAAAAAGGATTTTGGGGTAAGGAAGCGGGGGGAGATCATGAATTTACTAACTTCATGGAGAAACAACTACACTGTTATATAACAACCGCTATGGATCTTTCATTTAACAAACATTCACTGAGTACCTCCGCTGTCCTAGGCAAATCTCATGGAGCATACATTCTAGGAGGCTTCTTTACCACCTTCCTATTTCATAAACACAAGTATAACTTATAAATTAGAAGCTAGAATACTCTATCTCCAAAGTACTCTGATAACTAAAACTTTTTTAACTGATCTTTGGTGTTTAGGCAAACACATTTAGGAAATACAAACACATACACACACACAAAAATAATTTTTAACTCTAAAATTCCCCATTCCCATGATACAACCTCAGCGATGTCATCTGAACTGGTGAAGGAAAAACTGTGTCCGGCTAGTTGATAGGCCTGAGTCTCGATTGCATCCAGCTTGGCTTGCATTATGTGTTTCTGACTTTCACATTCTGCAGTACTAAAGCCAATTCCATTTAGCTCTAGCAAAGCCAAGCAATACTGAGAAGGCATTTCCACTTTATAGAAAACATCTGGAAGAAAAAAAGAAAACTAAAACATTAATTCACCAGTTAAGTGACTAGATTAGCATCATCACCTAAACAAACATGGAATTTTTCTGAGCAAATTCAGAGATGCTATCCAAGCTATTCTTCAAGATCCAGTCTCCTGAGCAGCACTCTCAGGCCAACAAGGAAAGGCATTAAAGTACTTCCTACTTTTCTACTTCAGCACTAGACTACTACCCTTGTCTACATCGAGAGTGGAAAAACTGTAATCCAGACTTGTGAATAGTCTGGATTACAAGAAGCTGCATTTCTCCCAAGATAATGTTTCTGCTTCTACTCTTGGCAAGAGCAAGAGAGCCAATCTTATTTGCTAAACTGACTATAATGAGTTAATCTCCTGAAATTATTTCCAATATTCCTGGTTCCATGATATGCATGCTTGCACAAAGAACTAAAAATGGAGGTTTCTTATTTTCCAATGCTCTTACCAAAGAATAAAGAAAAAGATTCCTGAAGTAAGAATCAGAGTATTTTTCTATCTGCTGACACTTCTCAACAGAGTAGTCATTCTATATCAGTTTTTCCAGTACGGTCATTGAAATATTAGTCTCAACGATACTCTATGAAAAGGGTGGAATTGAGAGACACTGTGCACTGTGAGTTCCAGTATTTACATACTGCTTTTGGATATTCATGATGCCTGTTAATTTAGTAAAGGCTCTGAGAAGACCTGAAGCAACGATGACTATTTAACTGAAAATCTGAAATTATTTGACTACAAAACCTTTATTTTATGTAACACTTATTAACATCCTGAAAAGTACATGTCCATAGAATGCACTCTGGGAAATATTGTCCTAAATCATTAAGAAAAAATCCATACCAAAGACTTCAGCTTCCAGTACTATGGATCACAAGGACTCTGAGGAACCCTGGCCTGCCCACCCCAGCTCCACACGCATACATTCTTTGAGGCATTGCTGGTCTCAACCAGCAGGAGAAATGTCCAGGGACACCCACAACCCCCACCAAAAGCAAATAAACAAGTGAGAGCTACTGGCCTCTAATAGGAGGAATTAACAGGCAGTCAGAGCCTGGCTTTAAAGACCTGGACGCAGAGCAGAAATTCATGGGATGTGGAACCAGAGAAATCAGGAACTAGGGTCAGAACAAGAACAGTAAAAGCAGCACAAAGTCAGAGTGACAGGGAGCAAGCCTATATCCTTAGGCAGTAGGAAGGAGCAGTACTGTCATAGGAATGAAATCCTACAGCCAAAAGGTTGAGGGGATATAGATCTTCAGAACAGCAACAGGAGGAGAAGCTAATTCTCAGACTTCTGTTCTGAACCAAAACTCTCGAGGGAGGATAATGTGGTCCTTGGATGTGGTGTACTTTGGTAAGGAGCAAAACCTTTCTTGAGGAAGGCTTTCCCCAAGTTAGGCCTGCAGGGCTCCACTGATCAAATCCTACATGAACTCACAAAGAATATGAAACATACATGATAGCAAAGAAATACAAGTAATATACAGCAGAAACAACAAATGGCAGATTTAGACCCATAAGAATCGCAGATATAGATTCATTAGAACAGAATACAGAGCACAGTAATGAGTAAACTATTTACAAAATAAAAAAGATGAATAGAAACAAAGTAAAACAGTAGGAAAATATACAAATATATCAAAAATCACAATAAGCTGGTAAAATTGTAAAAAAAAATTGCTAAGTTTGAAAAATAAATGAATAAGCTATGCTTTGTTTATAACACACATCTAAAGCATAAGGACCTAGAAAGGTTAAAAGGGATAGAAGAAAATATGAGGCAAATATTAAAAGAAAGTTGATGCTGCCATATCAATTCCAGAAAACAGACTAAGATTTAAAAGTCATATTAGTGCTAGAGCTGCTCATAATATAGATAGGTTTAATTCATCAGGAAGATAAATCAATTTTAAATATGTATGCATCTAATAAAATGGTCTCAAAATATATAGTTAAAATATAGTTAAAATTGATTGAACTACAGTGAAAATTAGATACAAAAGTTTTAAACAATAACCTTGACTTAATAGACATTTATAAAGTTCTGCATCCAGAACTAGAATATACATTCTCTTATATATACAAAGAACATTTACACATAGTTCAGGATTTAGGTTGTAAAACAACTCCAAAAATTTCAAAGAATGGGTATTACATAATCATGTTTTTTTAACCACAATACAAATAAGTTTGAATATTAAAAATTACAAAATAAAACATTTCCAAATATTTGGAAATTGAAAAACAATCTTCTAAATAACTTATGTCAAAAATGTCAAAACAGAAAATGTTAATAAATATTTAAGATAAAATGAAAACATTACATGTAAAATTTTTAAGATACAGTGCAAGGAGAGCTTTGAGGGAAATTTATAGCCTTTTATACCTCAATTAGAAAAGAAAAGAATTATTTGAAAACTAATGAGTTTAGTGTCACACTTATGAATTTAGAAAAAGGGCTACAAAATAAAGTCAGGAGAGCTAAAAATCAAAGGCAAAAGTTGGTTCTTTGAAAATACTGAAAAATTGGATAAACGTCTATTAAGATTAAACAATAAATATGGTGAAAGAAAAAGACAACATAATAGATAAACCACAGATGTATTAAAAAATTAGCAATAGCTTAATGACAATAAATTTGAAAATCTAGATGAAAGAGGTAATTATTAAAAAATATAGATTATAACAAAAGTATATTATATAATAACAATATAATAAACACATGGTTCACCAAAACATAAAGATATAATTGAATAATCTTACAACTGTAAGAAATCAAAGTAATAGTTAAAAATATTTCCACAAGAAAGTTTATAGGCAAACTCTACCAGGTCATGATCCTGGAGTCCCGGGATCGAGTCCCACATCGGGCTCCCTGCTCAGCAGGGAATCTGCTTCTCCCTCTGACCCTTCCCCTTCTCATGCTGTCTCTCTATCTCATTCTCTTTCTCAAATAAATAAATAAAATCTTTAAAAAAAAAAAGAAAAAAGAAAATCATCTATGTTCAACCCACTCTAGAAAGGACATAATTGACCCATGTGAAAAGAACAGGATACTTGGTCCTGAGTCACACTGAGCAAAGTCACATTGTTATTAAAATTTAGTCACACCCAAGCAAAAATCAGCTCTCTAGTGGGAAAAAGTCAGCTGCCAAAACATACCCACCCAACAGGCAAGAGAATGAGAAAAGAAAAAGAAAAAGATTCTGGAGATCCTTCAAGAATATTCTGAAATAATTATTTCCAAACAAAATGTGACAGTTGTTTACATTCTCTCTAAAAACTTTATTTCAATGCACTTCAATTCTATGGACTCTTTGAATAAGAAAGACTCTGCACTGTCCAAAAGAATGCATTTAATACCTCGTGGCCACCCACTTTTGAAAATTTGCCTAAAAAAGGAGTTTTCAAGGCACAGTGAAATTGTAAAAGTTAAAAATAACAAATCTAGAGGGTTTCTTATACTTTTCTGGAACCATAATTTCGTTTTCCTGTAGGTGAAAAACTATCTTTTTAAGAGTGGGAAATTTCCCTCCCGAAGATACTGAAAGTTTTTAATTTTGATAATGGGCAACAAATGTTCATAAAAAGTTACAGACTAATCCATATCACCCTCACCAAATGTTAGATCCTAAGGGCAGACAAAGCCAACTGAGAGGGAAAGGGAGCTGTGTTCATTCAGCATTATCGCCCATGAACGTAGAAGCAGTCCTGTGGCATCTGTACCATGTACTCCAATTCCTTGGCCTGCCTACGTTGGCTTAGAGAAGCTGGTTTGAAATATTTCAGTGCACATTCAAGAGCTGCTAATTAACATCTCTTAAGCAACTCTCCTACAACAACAGACAACTCCGTTTGATCTTTGTATTATTCTACTCCAGTGATGCTGGGGAGAACATTACTATTAGCACAGAGGGCTTATGCTAGTCGTAAAAATCATGATCATCATCATCACCTAACACAGTAATGAGTGTCTAAACTGGCAAAACTGCGTTAAGTTCTCTCTCATTTAATATTTATAACATTATAAGAAACATTTAAAGAGTGTCAGTAGCTTGCCCAAGGCCTCTCACTAATAAAAGTAATACAGCCCAGATTCAAACCTGGTCTGGGCAAATTCATCGATCTGTTGTTTCTAGTATTTATTAATCAGCCAATAAATTCATGGTTTAAATCTTCTCACAATGAAATCAACTTTGTTCCACTTCATCATTTCTACCATAAGCATATGATATGCTCTCTGAAGTCAAGGTAATTACTCTTGTGCAGCCAGCAGACTGCACAATAAATCCATGCTATTTATCATGACATAAAAAAAGATTCACATGAATATCCTTTGTTAGAGAAATAACTAAAGTTCTAAAAAGATAATACGTCACTTTTTAAATTCCATGACAGATCAGGGTTTTTTTTTTTTTTTTTTATTTTATTATGTTATGTTAGTCACCATACATCATTAGTTTTTGACGTAGTGATCCACGATTCATTGTTTTTGTGTAACACCCAGTGCTCCATGCAGTACATGCCCTACTTACTACCCATCACCGGGCTAACCCATCCCCCCACCCCACTCCCCTCTAAAACCCTCAGTTTCTTTCTCAGAGTCCATAGTCTCTCACGGGTCATCTCTCCCTCTGATTTCTCCCCCTTCATTTTCCCTTCCTTCTCCTAATGTCCTCCATGCTATTCCTTAGGTTCCACAAATAAGTGAAACCATATGATAATTGACTTTCTCTGCTTGACTTATTTCACTTAGCATAATCTCCTCCAGTTCCATCCATGTTGATTTATTCATCCATTCTGATGGCTGAGTAATATTCCACTGTATATATGGACCACATCTTCTTTATCCATTCATCTGTTGAAGGGCATCTCGGCTCTTTCCACAGTTTGGCTATTGCGGACATTGCTGCTATGAACATTGGGGTGCATATGACCCTTCTTTTCACTACATCTGTGTCTTCAGGGTAAATACCCAGGAGTGCAATTGCTGGGTCATAGGGTAGCTCTATTTTTAATTTTTTGAGGCACCTCCACACTGTTTTCCAAAGTGGCTGTACCAACTTGCATTGCCACCAACAGTGTAAGAGGGTTCCCCTTTCTC
The DNA here is from genome assembly GCF_037043125.1 of Eumetopias jubatus. Taxonomy (NCBI): domain Eukaryota; kingdom Metazoa; phylum Chordata; class Mammalia; order Carnivora; family Otariidae; genus Eumetopias; species Eumetopias jubatus. The sequence goes on from NW_028274807.1 coordinate 65,837,033, forward strand.
CACAACCTCTCCAACATTCGTTTCTTGCCTTGTCAATTTTTGCCATTCTAACTGGTGTAAAGTGGTATCTCAATGTGGTTTTGATTTGAATTTCCCTGATGGCTAATGATGATGAACATTTTTTCATGTGTCTGTTGTATGCCATTTGTATGTCTTCTTCGGAGAAGTGTCTGTTCATACCTTCTGCCTATTTTTTTGACTTGATTATTTGTTTTTTTGGGTGTTGAGTTTGAGAAGTTCTTTATAGATCTTGGATACCAGCCCTTTATCTGTAGTGTCATTTGTCTTCTCCCATTCTGTGGGTTGCCTCTTTGTTTTGTTGACTGTTTCTGTTGTTGTGCAGAAGCTATTTATCTTGATGACGTCCCAAAAGTTCATTTTTGCTTTTGTTTCACTAGCCTTTGGAGAGGTAACTCGAAAGAAGTTGCTGTGGCCGATGTCAAAGAGGTTACTGCCTATGTTCTCCTCTAGGATTTTGATGGATTCCTGTCTCACATTGAGGTCTTTCATCCATTTTGAGTTCATCTTTGTGTATGGTGTTAGAGAATGGTAGAGTTTCATTCTTCTGCATGTGGCTGTCCAATTTTCCCAGCACCATTTATTGAAGAGACTGTCTTTTTCCATTGCATATTTTTTCCTGCTTTGTTGAAGATTATTTGACCACAGAGTTGAGGGTACATATCTGGGTTCTCTATTCTGTTGCATTGGTCTATATGTCTGTTTTTGTGCAAGTACCATGCTATCTTGGTGATCACTGCTTTGTAATACAGCTTGAGATCGGGCAATGTGATGCCCCCAGCTTTGTTTTTCTTTTTCAACATTTGCTTGGTGATTTGGGGTCTTTTCTGATTCCATACAAATTTTAGGATTGTTTGTTCCAGCACTTTGAAAAATGTCATTGGAATTTTGATCAGGGTGGCATTGAAGGTATAGATTGCTCTGGGTAGCGTAGACATTTTAACAATGTTTATTCTTCCGATCCATGAGCATGGAATGTTTTTCCATCTTTTTGTGTCTTCTTCAATTTCTTTCATGAGTGTTCTGTAGTTCCTAGAGTATAGATCCTTTACCTCTTTGGTTAGGTTTATTCCGAGGTATCTGATGGTTTTTGGTGTTATAGTAAATGGAATTGTTTCTCTAATTTGTTTCTACAGTTGCATCGTTAGTGTATAAGAAAGTAACGGATTTCTGTGCATTGGTTTTGCATCCTGCCACATTGTTGACTTACTGTATGAGTTCTAGTAATTTGGGGGTGGAGTTTTTTGGGTTTTCCACATAAAGTACCATGTCATCTGCAAAAAGAGACAGTTTGACTTCTTTGCCAATCTGAATACCTTTTTATGTCTTTTTGTTGTCTGATTGCTGTTGCTAAGACTTCTAGTACTATGTTGAAAATAGTGGCAAGAGTGGGCATCCTTGACGTGTTCCTGATCTTAAGGGAAAGGCTCTCAGCTTTTCCCCATTGAGGATGATATTTGCTGTGGGTTTTTCATAGATGGATTTTATGAACTTGAGGAATGTTCCCTCTATCCCTATACTCTGAAGAGTTTTAATCAGGAAAGGATGCTGTATTTTGTCAAATGCTTTTCCTGCATCAATTGAGAGGACCATATGTTCTTCCCTCTCCTCTTAGTATGTGTTCTGTCACATTGATTGATTTGCAAATGTTGAACCACCCTTGCATCCCGGGGATAAATCCCACTTGGTCGTGGTGGGTGATCTTTTTAATGTAGTGTTGGATCCTATTAGCTAGGATTTTGTTGAGGATTTTGGAATCCATATTCATCAGGGATATTGGTCTGAAATTCTTTTTGATGGGGTCTTTGCCTGGTTTGGGGATTAAGGTAATGCTGGCCTCAGAGAACGAGTCTGGAAGCTTTCCTTCTGTTTCTATTTTTTGAAACAGCTTCAGGAGAATAGGTATTATTTCTTCTTTGAATGTTTGGTAGAATTCCCCAGGGAATCCATCAGGCCCTGGACTCTTGTGTTTTGGGGAGGTTTTTGATCACTGCTTCAATCTCGTTACTGGTTATTGGCCTATTCAGGTTGTCCATTTCTTCCTGTTTCAGTCTTGGCAGTTTATAGATTTCCAGGAAGGCATCCATTTCATCCAGATTGCTCAGTTTACTGGCATAGAGTTGTTGATAATAATTTCTAATAATTGTTTCTATTTCCTTGGTGTTAGTCTGGATCTCTCCCCTTTCATTCATAATTTTATTAATTTGGGTCCTTTCTCTTTTCTTCTGATAAGTCTGGCCTGTGGTTTATCGATCTTATTAATTCTTTCAAAGAACCAGCTTCTAGTTTCATTGATCTGATCTACTGTGTTTCTGGTTTCTAACTCATTGATCTCTGCTCTAATCTTAATTATTTCCCTTCTAATGCGTTGTTTAGGCATTGTTTGTTGCTTTTTCTCTAGTTCTTTAAGGTGTAGAGTTAGTTGGTGAATTCGAGATTTTTCTGTTTTTTTGAGTGAGGCTTGGATGGCTATGTATTTCCCCCTTAGAACCACCTTTGCAGTATCCCATAGGTTTTGGACTGATGTGTTTTTGTTCTCACTGGTTTCCATGAATTGTTTAAGTTCTTCTTTGATTTCCTGATTGACCCAAACATTCTTGAGCAGAGTGGTTTTTAGCTTCCAAGTGTGTGAATTTCTTCCAAATTTTTTCTTGTGATTGAATTCCCGTTTTAAAGCATTATGGTCTGAGAATATGCAGGGAATAATCTCAATCTTTTGGTATCAGTTGAGACCTAATTTGTGACCCAGTATGTGGTCCATTCTGGCGAATAGAACTTCTGGAGAAAGTTCTGTGTGTGCTCGAGAAAAATGAGTATTCTGTTGTTCTAGGGTGGAATGTTCTGTATATTATCTATAAGGTCCATCTGGTCCAGTGTGTCATTCAAAGCTCTTGTTTCTTTGATTTTCTGCTTAGATGATCTGTCTATTGCTGAGAATGGAGTACTGAGGTCTCCTACAATTAACGTATTGTTATCAATATGACTATTTTGGTTAACAGGTGGCTTATGTAGATGGCTGCTCCCATGTTGGGGGCATAGATATTTACAATTGTTAGATCTTCTTATTGGATAGACCCTTTAAGAATGATAACAGTGTCTTTCTGGATCTCCATCCCTTCACTTTCAGTCTGGATGTATCTTTAGGTTCAAAATGAGTCTCTTGTAGACAGCATATGGATGGGTCCTGTCTTTTTATCCAATCTGCAACCCTGTGCCGTTTTATGGGAGTATTTAGGCCATTCACGTTGAGACTGATTATTGAAAGATATGAATTTATTGTCATCATGTTGCCTGTGAAGACCTTGTTTCTATAGATTGTCTCTGTAAATTTCTGTTCTATATCACTCTTGGGGTCTTTCTCCTTCTACAGAACCCCCCATAATATTTCTTGCAAGGCCGGCTTAGTGGTCACATATTCTTTCAGTTTCTGCCAGTCTTGGAAGCTCTGCATCTCTCCATCCATTCTAAATGACAGTCTTGCCGGATAAAGTATTCTTGGCTGCATGTTCTTCTCGTTTAGTACCCTATGTCTTGCCAGGCCTTTCTGGCTTGCCAGGCCTTTCTGGCTCGCCAGGTCTCTGTGGATAGCTCTGACATTACTCTGATGTTCCTCCCTCTGTATGTAAGGAATCTCTTCCCCCTAACTGCCGTGAAGGTGGTTTCCTTGGTTCTAAGATTTGCGAGTTTTACTATTACATGCCGGGGTGTTGGCCTGTTTTCCTTGATCTTGGGAGGGGTCCTCTCTGCCTCTAGGACACGATGTTTGTTTCATTCCCCAGATTAGGGAAGTTCTCAGCCACCATTTGCTCAAATATATCTTCTAGTCCTCTCTCTCTCTCTCTACCCCCTCAAGGATCCCAATAATTCTGACATTGGAACACTTCATGGTGTCACTTATTTCCCTGATTCTATTTTCATGGATTCTGAGTTGTTTTTCCCTGACCTCCTCTTTTTCCTTTTTATCTATTAAATGGTCTTCCAGGTCACTAATTTGTTCTTCTGCCTTGCTTACCCTAATTGTTAGATTATTTAGATTAGATTGGATCTCATTGATAGCATTTTTAAGTTCTGACAATCAGGTTTCATTTCTGCCCTTAGAGACTCTGTGTTGCCTTTAATTGATTTCTTCATTCTAGCCATTGTCTTCACAATTGCTAGTTTGAATTTCATCTCCTACATCTTGGTTATATCTGAATCCATTTGTAAATCTGTGGCATAAGTCATAATCTCTGAGTCTTTCCTATTTTGGGGGTTCCTCCTCCTAGTCATTCTGTTATGGGTGTTTGAGAGAATGTATAGAGTCCAAATTATTGACCACAAGCCAAGCAAGATGCACCTGTTTTCTAGGGACCTTAGGGCTGCTGGCCTCTTGTTTTCCCAGCCTGTCTTCTGGAGGAGGGGCCTGCAGCACTGTTACTCAGGCAATCCTGTTTGGGCAGAGTTGCCCTGCCCCCTGTGGCGGGGTATGGGCTCAGCGAAAACTGGTTTTTGAGGGCTTTTGTTCTCTGGCGGCTTTCCCTGGCAGGTTTCCATGTCTCTTCTGAGAGTCAGAGCAGAAGAAACCGTTTCCAACCCTCTGCCTCAGAGCAGAGATATCACAGTCTGTTCTTCAGTGAGCTCTCTGGCCACACTATCTCCGTTTCTGTCTGTGCTGCTATAAACTGCAGCATCCTGGGTTGTGCGCCCCTCAGCAGGGCTCCCAGTCCTCACCTCCAGGTTGGGGAACGGGGGCACGTCTCTGCCCTTTGTGCTTCTAAAACTGCCAGCTGCCCCCAGTTCGCACGCACAGCCCCACCACTCCGGTTTCAGTCTGGGGGACTGCCCTAAAGTCCTTTCCTCGCTGCTACTGGTCTGCGAGCCTGTGCCCCGTCCCCAGAGCGGGAGGCTATCGCTCACTGGTGGTGTAGTATCCCCATGGTCAGGATCCCTCCCCCTGCCATTTATCCTCCGATATCTGCCCACGGAATCATGGCTCCCTGCTTTGTACCTCGAAAACAACCACCTGCGATATTCTGTTTGAAGGGTTCCAGCTCTATCGTCTTACATCTCAGGCTGATTTTGTGGGTGTTCAGAGTGGTCTGGTAGATATCCAGCTCAATTCCGGGGACCGGTTGGAATAGGGTCCCCTACTCCTCTGCCATCTTTTCCCCCCTCCTCGACAGATTAGGTTTTAAGTGTGAATAAAAATCACTGGATAAAGTTCAAATATAAAATTAGCAATAAATGATAAAATGCCACGAATTCTCTTCATTAGAGTCTGAGGTCTGCAAACTAGAGCCAAACCAGGGCCAGATGCCTATTTCTATAAATCAAGTTTTATTGGAACACTCATTTTCATATTGTCTATTGCTGCTCTTGTGCTATGATGGCGAAGTTGAATATGATTGAGACCACCAGGGTCACAAAGTCAAAAACACTTAATGTCTGGCCTTTTACAGAACGTTTGTTGACTCCTGTCCTAGATAATCCAAAAATAGAGTTTGCGTTAGAAGTATGATAAAGAGTGATAAAGAACTGTGATAAAAAGTGGCTTAAAAACAGAACTGTCACCAGTCTGTAACAGCATGAAAATGCCGGCAAGGTTGTTTTTACCTTGAAGGTTTTCCTTCTTCAACAAAGAACTGAGTTGATTCATAGCATTGAAGGTGAGAATCGACTCTATAGATGCTCTGTATCGCCCGGAATGCTCAGTGTTGACATTCAGCCCCAGACTCTGAATTCCTTGTCCAGTCTCTATCCCTTCCAGGAGGGGAAGCTCATGAGGAAGAAAACTGGAAACTATGCTGTGAAGAGTTGGCTCCTTAGAATCTGGATCTAGTAACCAGCACGCCACCTAAATGGGTTCAAAGACATTTGTGCACACTTAAATTAAAAGGGAAAAATGCTCATTTCTAATCTCACTCCTTTTTACTTAATACTAATTCAGTGGTCTTCCCAGGAGAGGAGAAGGGAAGGATAACTGTAAATTGTACCAGGACTCATTTCTGGTACTAGTGAGAGCAGTTTTCAAAAAAGGAAAAGTTACAACTTTTCCATTACTACAACATTCCTGCTTATCTGGTTCTGAAATAGCCTTGAAATCCAAGTGCCTCTCAGATAATTAAAATCATATTTCTGAAAATGTAGATGGAGTCTTCTCCACTGAGGCTGATTTGGGCGAAGCTACTATAATAAAGACAAGTTTTAGGTTTTTAAAAATTCTCTCGACATCATAATAAGTGAGACATGTTTTACCATTAAAAGTTTATACCCAAAGTTTTAGAAAGCCTCCAGGCTTTCCCCTCGGGATAAGGGCCTGCCAACAGGGCCACCCAACAAATCATTTGATTGCTATTTTTAGCTTCCCTGCCAGATTGGAAGACCTGTAGTTTCGTGTGTGTGTGTGTGTGTGTGTGTGTGTGTGTGTGTGTGTGTGTTTGCATTCTGTGTGTACAGGTCTGTGATTCATCAGTCTTATATAACACCCAGTGCTCATTACATCACATGCCCTCCTTAATGTCCATCACCCAGTTACCCCATCCCCACCCCCAGCAACCCCCAGTTTATTTCCTATAATTAAGAGTCTCTTATGGTTTGTCTCCTGTAGTTTCTAACACTAGGTGATCTAGCAGACCAAAACTAAATTAGAATAAGGAAATCTAAGCCCTGTTCATAATTCTGACAATTACATGACTCAATTACTTCTTCTTTAGGTTAAGAATGTAGTTTGATAGAGGAGTGTGAGATTGTGAATTGTAATAAGAAATATAAATTTGGTCTTTGTCCCCATTTCTAGCAGAGAGCTTCTAAAACGCTTAAAATTTCCTAAATTGAGAGATAAAGTCACCTTTTGTTATGTTAATGAGGTGACTTTGGGAATGCCTCTAGGTTACCTAAGGATGGGGGTTGGCTGCCCGAGGAACCAACCCTGTGATTGGAGGGTTGGAACTTTCAGTCCCGTTCCTTGACCTGCTAGGAGGTGCCTGGAGGTTGAATTGATCACCTACGACCAATGATTTAATCAGTTTGTGCCTATGTAATGAAGGCTCTGTAAAAATCCAAAATGACAGGACTTGGAGAGCTTCGAGATTGGTGAACATGGAGGTGTCGGCAAGAGTAGTGTGGCTAGACTGAGCATGGAAGCTCCCCTCCACCTGATTAATTGAATCTGAAGGGGGAGGAGGTCACAGGAACCTCTCATTTATAGTCAGTCGGTCAGAAATACAGGTAAGAACCTGGACTTAGAACAGGCATCAGACATCCTTGCCAGATGTCCTTGGAAGGAGGTGCTTGGACTCTCTAGTCTATATTCAGTTGGTCAGAAGTATAGGTGTTAACTTGGGCTTGAAGCTGACCTCATAAGAGCAGGCAGTAATGTGGCACTGAGAGGTAGTGTCAGAATTGAGTTGAATTGTAGCAAACCCATCTGGTGTTTCCAGCACTGCTTGATGGTATGGGAGAAACCCTACAAACATATCAGAATTGGTCTCAGAACAATTTTACTTGGTGTCAGAGAAGTGGGTCTTGCTAGAAGGGCCTGGCTCACAGAAACATACGGCTTATAATGAGAAAGGATAAAAGGGTGGGGGATGATGATCCTTTGATCCCTGGATGGCTACCTAGTGACGCATGTATGAGACTGTAGCTACATTACAGTTACTAAGGGTAAAAGTTACTAATGGAATTTAGAAATGGCAGACCTAACTCCTGAGGAGTTGGCTCATTGGATATATAAGTAAAAAAAAACCAGTAAGCACACTAAACATACAATCTCTTGGTTACTGTTATCTGTGATAGCTAAATAAAAGTAAAGGAAAGTGTTGGGTCTGGCTTTGATGGTAAACCAAACTCAGATCTGAGTCAGTCTGAGCTTTAGCCACTAGCCTCAAAGTCAACTGTGCAGGGGCAACACAAAGCACCCCTAAGACCTCTGGTCACCGATAAGGTAATCAGCGTAGGAGCACAATACCTAGAAACTATCAAAACCAGGGGGTATAGTGTGACAGAGTTGTTTCATTTTGTGGATCAGTATCATCAGCTTCTTGTGGAACCATAACTAAAATGGATTATGAGAGTGATTTAGGAGGAGTGTTTGGTTTGGGATGCTGCAGGATGGAAGAGCAGAGGGTTGATGTAGGACCCAGAGCTCACTACGGTACAATCAAAATTGAGTGTATGTGATCCAGACACACGGGAGGTTATTCCTATGGGAACAGCTAGCCTGGTGCACTGGATAAAAGCCATTATAAAGACTGTTTAGCCTGAGAGGGGGACTGTCCCTCTTCTCTTATAAATGCCAAGTGGAACACCCCAGATGAAGCAGCTGATATTCTTCATATGCAAGCCATATGGGACTGCTTTATGATAACTGGGATATTTATCTGCTGAAATCTAACTATTACTCAGGTCATAGTAAATGCTGTGATTTAAGGCGGCCCCTTTCACACAGGTACCCCATATAACCCTACTGTTGCAAACTGAGGGACAGTTTGGAAAGCCTCATCAAATTTGCCTTCTCAGCTTTCTCTCATAGGTCTTAGAGATGGTAATAAAAACATTAGGTTTACCGACAAGAGAATGGAAAGAGGCAGGGGGAGGTCAAGAGACTTCCCAACAAAGTGGAAATTTTTAAAAGGTTAAGAAATATGGTGAATATGAAGCAAATATTCAAGAGAAATAAGAACAAGAGAAAGAGGAAACAGAAAAGGAAGAGTCTCAGGACTCACCTCAGCAGGATGGAAAATTTTAGATGGTTAGTAAGAAATGTGATGAATAAAATGGGTGTTGATGGATTAAAAAAATATTTTAGTAAAGCAACCCCCATTAAAGGGCCCCAAACAAGACTGCTCTATTTACCATAATATGGAGAAATTTAAAAAGCTCAAAGATGTAAGTTACAATGAGAAACCTGACCAGCAATCAGTGGTTAGGCAGATTAATCAAGTTAAAGACTTGATAAAAGGGCTGGGGTCCCTTCACTCAACTCCTCCCTGGGGACCCAAAAAGCCTTTCAGACAAGAGTAGGTAAAACTGTCAGGGGGTGGAAAAGAGAAGTTTCCTGGACTCCTGGAAGAGAGAGATCTAGGAACCGTGGTACTAAAACCCATTGGTAAAGCCCTGACTTCGGCTCCAATTAGAATAAGAGAACTGTAAAAATGTAATGGTTGATAGGATTATGTAAACTGGAATGTTAAAGCAGGTATTATGTAAAGAAGTTGTGTCTCCTTCGGGCGCCTGGGTAGCTCAGTCAGTTAAGCATCTGCCTTCAGCTCAGGTCATGATCCTGGGGTCCTGGGATGGAGCCCTGGCTCCCTGCTCAGCAGGGAGTCTGCTTCTCCCTCTCCCTCTGCCCCTCCCCCCCACCCGTGCGCGCACGCGTTCTCTCTCTCTCTCAAATAAATAAAATCTTGACCTCCTTTACCTGAATATTTTATGGTAATAGGTATTATGTCTGGCTGGGGAACACTTCCTCTACCTACCTAGTTTTGTAAAACTAAAACATGTTGATGAAGTCCTAATGGAGGTTATGGTTAGAAACGTGAGAGTTGATGGAATGAAAGGAAAAAGTCTGTAGGAGAATTGATGTTTGAACAGGCTTTAGATGAAGTGGTTGGGTCTTTACCTGAAGGCATTTTGGGAATGGACATTATGTCTAACAGAGGAACATATCCCATAATTAGTATTGTAAAACACAAGGCATATAAATCCCACCCTTCAAGCAATGTTAAATGCTCAGTGCGAACCAATAAGATTGCCTGAGCCCACACAATGTGGAATGAAGCTCGAGTGCTGGTAGCAACAAATTCTTTGTGCAATAGCCCTTTGTGGAGACTGGAGCTAATGGCAAGAGCTTGTGAGCACCTCCCAACAATGACAACTGGGACTTTAAACAAGAGAATTTCCATTTGAGGGTATTTTTGGCCTTGCTATTGACATTATTAATTGAAGTTATTCTTATGACTAAAGAATATAACATGATCTTGAAACCCGAAATACCCACCCAACACAGGTGATATCTGAGAAATGCTCTAATGGAGTTGGCAGTGCCCAGTAGAGTTACATAATAAAATGGAAACAGGTTATACAGGATCATGCTGCCTGGGGAATGCAAAGAAGAGATGCTCAAGAGCAGGGAGCCTCTTTTCTCTTAGGCTTGACTCTGGAATTGTGTGAGAAGCTGCTGCTGGATTCTACTGTTACTTGGACAGTGCTCTATAAACAGCTCTTAACTGACTGACGAAAAGCTGCTAGGTTTGTGGATGGCAGTTCCAAAGTGAATGAACAATACCCTGTTTTGGAAAGTCGTCATTCTATTCAAAGAAGATAGAAACAGATCATCCTGGTGTGCTGAATTGCATTTGAAGGGGTGCATTAAAGTAGGACACATTAATGCCTTTCACAAGAGCTCCCTTCTAGGTTTGGAAGGCGACTAGAATTATCAAGCAGATGTCCCTGCATGCCCCTTTGAGATGGTCGCCTGGGCCCATGAATGAGGGGACATGGTTCACTGTAGTAATGCAGAGACAGGCTGAATCTAGACATATTCCTCTTATACCCTCTGAGGCACAGAAGGCTAAAATGAACTGTATCTGTCTACAAGAGTGTCAGAGACTGCAGATGGTTATTTGGCAGATTACCCGGTAGGAAGGCCAGGAATATAGCTGACAGGTGAGACTAATGCTAGTAGCCTTGTACCTCTGTGGGGAGGTACAAATGGGTCCAGATAGGAGCAGACATTGACTCTGGACCGTGCTTTGCTTACCTGATTGTAGATACAAATGCTCTGAGTGCTATAAAAGAACCAGAACAGAAGATACTGCACCAGTTTGGATGGCTGACCATCATTTCTTCAGACCAAAGAACACACTGTATAGCCCATAACGTTCTACAAGGGGCAAAGAGATAGCCTCGGTACTAGTTTGATAGAGAACTGGAATGGGCAATTAAAACATAGGTTGTCTAAAAATAGATAAAGGCAGCAAGGCTGGCTTATATGTCTTCATAAGTATGTGCTCCCACTCAACATCAACATGAGGGGGGCTAAAGGAGTGTCCCCACTGGATATACTTCTCTGTTTGGATCTGGGGAAGTAAGGATGGGAAAGATGGTATACTTTCTTCCCCACATCACCTCAACTTTTTTCCTCCTGGCTGATGCAGGGGTCACAGGACCAGGGCTACAAGTATAAGGGATGGAAATGGACGATTCCTAAGCAAGAAACAATAATCATGCCAGAAGGTGTGAAGGCACATCCTGCCCCATCAGGCCCTTTGGAATTATAACATAAAGGTTAAAAGCATAGAAGGAAAAATAGTAGCTATGGGTAAAGAAATAAATAAATGGGTTATGTAATGAGGAAAATCCAATATTAACACCTCAAAAGAAGCTCTAAGCAAGAGATGATATTGTCTCTTTACTCAATTATGCCAGATGCCTGAAAGGGTGAAGCCATATATTGCTGACAATCCCTCTTGCTTTTGGAACCTGGTAAGATCAAATGGAAGCCTACAAACCTGGGAGACATTTTCATATGATAATGATGATGGACTGGATAGTTAATAAATGAATGGGATCCCAGTAATGTGCCAACTACTTTTGACTTTTACTATTGTTTTGCTATAATAATCACGTTATAACAATCGTGTTTGAAGACTAGGGGTAGACTGTGATATTGTGACTAACAAGAAATATGTATTTGGTCCTCGTTCTCATTTCTAGCACAGAACTTCTAAAATCCTTGAAATTTGCTAAACTGAGAGACAAAAAGGTGTCTTTTGTTATGTTAATGAGGTGGCTTTTGGAATGTCCCTAGGTCACCTAAGGATGGGGGATGGTTGCTAGAAGAACCAACCCTGTGATTGGAGGGTTGGAACTTTCAGTCCCACCCCTCCTGGGATGGGGGAGGGGCTGGAGGTTGCACCAATGGCCAATGATTTAATCAGTCATGCTTATGTATGAAGGTTCCATAAAAACCCAAAACACAGGGTTTGGAGAGCTTCCAGGTTGGTGAACACATGGAAATGCAGGGAAAGTGGTGTGTTTGGAGAGGGTATAGAAGCTCCACGCCCCTTCCTACATACCTCGCCCTATATATCTCTTCATCTGGCTGTTGATTCATATCCTTTAATATCTTTTGTTAAAAAAAAAAACAAAAAACCCAGTAATCTAAGGAATAAACTGGTTTCATGAGTTCTGTGAGCCCCTCCAGCAAGTTAACTGAACCCAAGGAGGGGGTGGTGGGAACCTTTGATTTATAGCTAGTGGGTCAGAAGCATAACAACCTGGGTAGGCAGTGTCAGAACTGACTTGAATTGTAGGATAATCAGCTGGTACCCAGAGAATTGTTGGAGGTGTGGGGACACCCCCGCCACATTAGAAATTGGCGATCAGAAACCTTTTAGAGAATACTGAATAACGTAATTTGATATAAAAGTTGGCAAATATTTCTTATAAAAGCGAGATTTTTTAAATTAATAGTTTATCTTCTTGCATCAAAAGTGTTATGATTGACAAAACCAACTATGGAATATTTCAAGTAGTTTATGCAAAAAGTGCTACAATAAATCTGAGATGGTACATCTCAGATTTTTAATGAGAAACTTGTATTACCCATATTCTCATTTTGGACTCTGGAAGATCAAAATTTTTTTGAATTTTTTTCCTAAATTTAAGTTCAATTAATTAACATATACTGTATTATTAGTTTCAGAGGTAGAGTTCAGTGATTCAACAGTTTTATATAATACCCAGGACTCATTACATCACATGCACTCCTTAATGTCCATCATCCAGTTACCCCATTCCCCCCACCCCAGCAACTCTCAGTTTGTTTCCTATGATTAAGAGTCTCTTATGGTTTATCTCCCTCTCTGATTTTGTATTGTTTTATTTTTCCCTCTCTTCCCCTATGATCCTCTGTTTTGTTTCTTATATTCCACGTGTGAATGACATCATATGATAACTATCTTTCTCTCATTAACTTATTTGTATTTAACTTATATATAACTTATTTATACCCTCTAGTTTCATCCTCGTTGTTGCAATGGCAAGATTTCATTTTTTTTTGAAGACTGACTAGTATGGAACATCAAAATTAAGTGAGAACTTTTTATATCCAGGGAAGGCCAATTTAAAAACTACATGGAATTTATCACATGTAAACCAAGCCTAGCTTGAACTACAGAAAAGGACAGTATCTTCAGTTTATCTGATACTGCCTTTGAAAATCTTTCCCCAAAAAAGCTAAAGAAACTAAGAAACCAAAATTTATCCTATTATTGATTATATTGCAAATAACAACCAAGTAATATCATATATCAATTCAAAATTAATATTCCATATGCCTCATGTATCCAGTATCAACAGGGGGAAAAATGATACCCCTTTGAGAGCTATGATATTGTAAATAAATGTCTTATGAAAATGCATTATACTGTAAAGTGTATGTTACAATAAGTTACCCTTTCCTTAATAACTCAGAATCATCATTATGAGAAGTGTATCATGCTTTGCTATTATAATAGCAAAGTTCTCAGGGGCTAGTAAGGTAATCTGTCCTATGCTAAATAGCCCTAACTACTATTCTTTTTGCTGTCTAAGGTTTACACATTTTTCCTATTTTCTGCCTCTATCTTCATGGATATTTGAAACATCCTGCTATCATATATTTAAATCTGACAGTCCTCATTTCATTTCTAATTTACTAAGAAACAGAAAACTTCAAACATAACCAAAATCAAAAATTTTTAAATCTCTGCAGAAAGATATGAACTTTAGTGCTTCAAATTTGTGGAATCTCTGTTTTTATCTACACAGAGGTATTTGGTGCATCACATTCTGTTCTGGGTGAATGAGATTACTAGATAAAGGAGTGACTACTCTAAAAAAATTAGGCTTCGTTCTTGGAGCTAAATAAACACCAAATCATTTAAGAATTAACACTACACAATAAAAATTGTTTTAAGTATGGTAAAAATTAGGTAAGACATGAAACCTTAGGGTCTTCATAACTTTGTTCCAGGGAGATCCCACAAGACAGAAGAAGAATTTTATAGCTTTGGATGAAGTCATAGATGATAATAGAACGTTCTTTATCAGATTCCTCTTGAAAGCAGGATAGAAGATACCACATTCTGTCTTTCACAGTCAGGCTTGGATCCAGAGAAGGTGGGACCAAACTGGAACTAATTTCTTTAGAAAACAAACAAACAAAGAGTCTTAAGGCAAAAATTACATGCATTCATTTGAAACACCAATCTTTAATGAAAAGACTGAAAAGCCCAAGGGTCTAGCTCCATGGAACCAATAATTCAGCATAACCTTATTCAGGTCATGTTGGCTACATAGATGAAGTGCTTCATATTCTAAAAATTAAGGCTTGTGCTATGTAATTAATAACGCTCTATTCAATTAGGTGAAATTTTTAAATGACAAGATTTCTAAAAATAAATTTACATTTCTCAGAATAAGGAGTTAAAGACATAAAAAGTATTTTTTTTAAAGATTTTATTTATTTATTTGACAGAGAGAGACATAGTGAGAGAGGGAACACAAGCAGGGGGAGTGGGAGAGGGAGAAGCAGGCTTCCCGCCGAGCAGGGAGCCCGATGCGGGGCTTGATCCCAGGACCCTGAGATCATGACCCAAGCCGAAGGCAGACGCTTAACGACTGAGTCACCCAGGTGCCCCAAAGACATAAAAAGTATTTTGAAATGAATTTTAAATGAACTTTTTAAAAAAATTTAGTATGAACATACAATGTTAGATCTAAAAAAATAGAAGTTCAAGTATCTATTTAACATAACACATTTTCCCTCGAAACAACTGAAAATATTTCATGCTTACTCAGGAAGAGATATTATATGGCATTCTTTAAAATGTTTACTTATTAATTTTGGTCCTGTCTAAAACCAATCTATCAGCTAGGTAATGTAACAACTGTAATAAGATCACAAGGTATTTCCAAATCATATCCTCTCAATTCCATACAAATCTACAAAGTCTGTATGATTCAACTACTGTAGATGTTCAGCTCATTGCTGTCTCTAAATAAGTTCCAGACCCAGTCAATAACACGAAAAAAGTCTGAAAAGAAACTGCTATGATCCAATCTTCAAAAACAAACCTTCAAGGTGGCCAGGAAGTCCCTAAGTGTCCACTGCCTTCAAGAAGAAAAGACAGTATCAGTAGCCATGTGATAAGTAAAGGGGAGTAAAGGTGGTGCTTAAGACATTCTTTCTAGTTAATATATGAACTAATGTACACAATAGCCACTATCCTCCCAGGAAGAATTTTTAAGCCTAAAAATAAATTCTAAGTATCAGGAAATTATTCTCAACAAACAGGTCACTATCCTAATAGAGATTATATTAAAATTAAATGGTGATTAAGTCAAATAGTGATTACTTACCAGGATGCTTTTGTTCCTTCTGCAATGAAAAATAATAGGCATCTCTTCCACCCCAGCATACTGCCAGACCAACCACCAGGATGTCATCACAACCTTTAACAGGAACACCATCATCTCTAATAGTGGTTTTCTGAGGTGAGCTAACTAAGTAAATCAAAAGTGAAATAGTTAAAAATCTCAAAATAAAGCCATTAAACTGAACGCTAAAAAAACAATGATAATAATACAAAAACTACTTGGCAAAATTTCCAGATCCCTAAAATATGCATTATTTGGATGGTCATTTTTAAGTATATGTAAGATCTTTCTAGGCTTCCCATCTATTAAAATAACTGTCACTATGAAAAATTTACCAAATATCTCTTAAAATAGATCTATAATAATGACTAAAATGCTTGTTAACTAAATTTTTTAAAGCTGCATTTTGAATTGCTATAACTCAAACAGAAATAAAGACCACTTGCACGCAACAAAAATTTTGTAATGGCTTCAGCAATTCTTAACACTAAGACATTCCAGAAAATCAAGCATCTTACTTCTTGGTAAAGAATCAGGTATGATTTTTGTATCTAGAGTCCACATTTGTTCTAAAATAAGGCATCTCCAACTTTACAGATACAGGTCAAAAATCAGTCTATCTTATTTGCAATTAGATCCCCAATATCTTGAAAGTAAATGGCACATATTTGTTAAATTTAAGTGAAGAATTTTATCCCTCTAATCCCTAGCACAGAGAATGTTCCCAGTTTTATGTATGTTGAATGAAAAATGGAAAGTACTAGTCAACACAAAAAGTACATAAAACTTGTCATAAACACATGTGCTCTATGACCTAAGTGTCCACTGATAGATGAATAAGGAAGATGTGGTACACATATACAATTAAATGTTACACGGCTATAAAAAGGATGAGAACTTGCCATGTGAGACAACATGGACCTAGAGGGTGTTATGCTAAGTGAAATAAATCAGACTGAGAAAAACAAATACCATATGATTTCACTTCTTATGTAAAATCTAAAACAAAAACACAGAAATGAATAAACAAACACAAAAAGCAGAATCAGACCTATAAATACAGAGAATAAACTGATGGTTGCCAATGTCCACAATAGCCAAACTGTGGAAAGAGCCAAGATGTCCATTGACAGATGAATGGATAAAGAAGATGTGGTATATATACACAATGGAATATTATGCAGCCATCCAAAGGAATGAGATCTTGCCATTTGCAACGACATGGATGGAACTGGAGGGTGTTATGCTGAGTGAAATAAGTCTATCAGAGAAAGACATGTATCATATGACCTCACTGATATGAGGAATTCTTAATCTCAGGAACAAACTGAGGGTTGCTGGAGTGGTCGGGGGGTGGGAGGGATGGGGTGGCTGGGTGATAGACACTGGGGAGGGTGTGTGCTATGGTGAGCACTGTGAATTGTGCAAGACTGTTGAATCACAGATTTGTACCTCTGAAACAAATAATGCAATATATGTTAAGAAAAAAAAAAAAGAAGATAACAGGAGGGGAAGAATAAAGGGGAGTAAATCGGAGGGGGAGATGAACCATGAGAGACGATGGACTCTGAAAAACAAACTGAGGGTTCTAGAGGGGAGAGGGGTGGGGGATGGGTTAGCCTGGTGATGGGTATTAAAGAGGGCACGTTCTGCGTGGAGCACTGGGTGTTATGCACAAACAATGAATCATGGAACACTACATCAAAAACTAATGATGTAATGTATGGTGATTAACAACAATAAAAAATTTAAAGGAAAAAAAAAACCTGATGGTTGCCAGAGGGAAGGGAAGGGTGGGGGTTTGGGTAAAATGGGTGAAAGGGAGTGGGAGAGAGGGGCTTCCAGTTATGGAATGAGTAAGTCATGGGAATAAAAGGCACAGCATAAAGAATATGGTCAATGATACTGTAATAACAATGTATGGGGACAGATGGTAGCTATACTCCTGGTGAACATAGTGTAATGTATAAACTTGTCGAATCACTATGTTGTACACCTGAAATTAATATATCATTGTGTCAACTATACTCAAAAAAAATTAAAAACCAAACACATGTTCCATGAATTGAAGATCAAGTACTCAAACTTTTATGAACAAATCCATTAATAAACACAGAGATTTAAGAAATCTGATCAAATCTTTGCTTTCCACAGCAGGTTGTCAAGCTGACTACAGCTATTCCCCATGATACAAAATCCTTATTGTCATGAAGTAAGACAGGAATATACACGTGTGGCATTATTTAATGAAAGGTTTAAGTCTCTTAAAACATGGAAGGACTCTATGAGGCTTTGGGGTCAATATTTTGGCACAAGATTCATGGACATCAGTTGGAGGTACAACTTGAGATAAGTACTGAAAAATGTAGTTAATGTACATTGTTTAAAATACAGTCATTTTTCTATGTACTTTTGTGATTATATAAGTGAATAAGGATATTACAATTTAATAGAAAATAATTCATGAGCACTGATGATTAATAAAAACCATGATGCTATAACATTAAGATACCAAAAAAGGCAATCCTTGTTCAAAATATATATTTTAGTTTTTACAAACTCATATTCTAATATTAATATATGTAATCATATATATGTCATACACACACACGTGTATATATATATATATATATATATATATATATATATATATATATATACATGACTTTCTTAAAGAGAAACATCATGTTTAATGGTAAATCTTAGCATATTCTAGCACCAGATATGGCCTGGAGTTGAAGAAGCAGCAACAGATAGGTGACCTCTGTGAAGCCTCATAAAATGAAAAGGATTAGGAAGGCAACAAACAGAAGAGCTCCATGGACTGACACAGGGCAAAGTCCAGAATAGCAACTCAAGAAAGAGCTGTTGTTTGAGAGATGGATTCCTGATACACCCAATGGTCAAGATGCCAAACACTGTTCCGGTGTTGGCCCCCTGAGCCAGCCACAACTGTGGTGGCTGCAGCAGCAATAAGCTTGGCTGCTATGTCCTTGTCCCGAGAGAAAAGAACTGGTCTGGAACTCTCTTTGGACCACTTAGTGCGGGGATCTACTCTAGAAAGGCTGTTTAGGTGGGATCTGTGGCTTATGAAGAAAGAGGCACAGGACTGATTAGACCACAGCTACAACAGTGGATCAGAGCCAGGTGAATGAGTAGTGCCTTGGTGGTCTGCATCAGTTCAGTAGCCCAGCTTGAGCTTTTTTCTCAGGGCTTGGCTCTCACACCCACGTCCTGGAGTCACCCATCCCTTATACCAGATGGCAACTATTATTAATCTAGTTGCTCTCAACAATAGGCTATTCTACAAGTAAACCCACATAGAAGAAACTTCAAACTCTGAATAAAGTTATTACATTTAATATCCAAGTCTGAAATGGCTCAGGCCCATCCCAACCCACTATTTTACATATAAACATGAGAATATGAAAAATTAAAAAAAATTCTTACCTTGCTTAAACCTACCACCAATAGCAGCACTTTTAGAGGATGTCAAATTACTGATCTTTTCACAAGCCAGTGAGATGGAAAATCGCTTTTTGCACTGCCACTCCTTAATGAATGTCCGAAAGAGAGTTTGGTCACTTGCTACATCAATTATGGCCAAACTTCCTGGGCTGAACGAGGCTGGAGTTAACTGCGATCCATCCTGTGATAACTGCAGTGAAAAACTTGTGTCTCTAATAGGACTGTCCTCTTTTAAACCATTTCTACTCTCTGAACTTAAATCTTGTTTTTTAATATTTGAAGATGAGCCAAATGAGTAACTTTCACCAAGCTGTAAAACACTATGTGTTTTCTGAAGTTTTACAGATGTTCCACGAATACTTGGAAATATCAGCTTAGCAGCAGATGCTGGAATAGGTGTAGGAGGAATGAGTCCATTATCATCAACTATACAGTTCTCTTTACAAGGCAAGTGGGATGAGGTTTCAGCATGAAGGGCATTGGGCTCCAGTGCCCCAATCTTGCTTTCTACTTCAATACTAGGGGAAAATGAGATTCCCTGAACTTGATTTGGCTCCACATTTGAAATCACTTTTTGTTTGTCATTTACCTCTGTATTTTTTCCTTTCAAACTAGACAAGTTTGTAGTGGTTAATTTTTGCTTTTCATTTTCTAGAGGACTGGACACTTTATCTAAAATTCTCTGCAGTCCTGGACTTAAGTCAAATGATGCCCCTGGCCATATCAATGAATTATTTTCCCCTGTCTCAGTTAATTTGGGTTTTTGAGACCTTTCATCTTTATCTCCTCCAATTACTTCTCTTTGTGGATAATCATTACCTATAGTCACTGGATGACTTAGTTCTAATTCTCTAAGAGATACTGCAGTATTCTGTTTCTCTTGGACAGGACATATTTCTACATTGTCCAAAGCTTCAACCATCTGAGCAGAATCCATTTCTGAAAATATAATAGACTCATCACTGAAACAAGAGAACTGTTGCTGATTATCTTGATTCTCATTTGTATTTGATTTTCTAATTGGGCCCTCTGGTTGCAGAAACACAGAATGACTGAAATGGTTTGATGTTAGTGCAGAAGAGAGGGGTTCTTTCGCTTGTATATCAGGTGGTTGTTCTTTTACTAGGTACTCTTCACTGAAACTGTCAAATAGTAAACTATCACTCAAATTCAAACTTGTTTCAGGAACTGGCAGACATTCTGCTTCTATACCAGTGGTAGTTCTCTTTTGAGGAACCAGAGGTATAACTGGCTTCATATCTTCTTGTGTTTGATAACCTTGAAGAAAACTGTTTAATTGAGAGTCAGTGACAGAAAGTTCATTCCTTTTAAAACAAGGGCCATTTTCCCTCAAGAGCATTGGGGAATGAAAAATTGAGCTTTCTGGAGTCAGGATACCAACCTCATGTGAATCAGTGCCTTGTTTAATAGTATCTACAGTCTTAAGTTCCAAATGATCTATATTTGTCACTCCTGGAGAATGTTGTTCACCAGGAGAAGTAATATGAATCTCATTCTGAAAAGAGCATACCGAACTCTGGTTGTCTAAGCTCTTCTGCCTCGTCCCTGTTGCCAGATTGGCATCCTTTGCTCCTTGTTTGGCATTTTCAGTTGCCATCTGTTGTATTATTTCCTCTGACTGAGTATCCAGGTAGAAACTATCTTCAAATTCACAAGGAACTAAACCTAAGTCAGAAACACAATTATTCTTAGTTTTGTTTGCTGCATAAGCTTCTGTTTTTTCTTGTATTCTAGAGGTATTTAGAAAATTCTCCTGCTGGCCTCCTGATTCTCCAGTTGGGAGATGTATTCTGAGTATCTCAGCACTACTTATATTATCTCCTGATACCTGAAAATTATTTGATTTATTTTCCTCACCATTAAATTTCATACTTCCACACTTGATAATAACATTTGAGTCTCTATTCATACAACTACTGCCTGTCTCACAGGGCATTTGTCTCTCTACTATTTTTTTCTGTTTGGTATAAGTGTTTGTCTGTTTATCAGACTGTTTTTCTGGGCACTTAATTGAGTGGGTGTTGTGTTTTACATAAACATTCTGGTTTTTTGAATCATTTTGTACCATCAGGACTGTGTTTATTTTTTCTGAATCAACAACAGTGAATCCTCTTCCATTTTCACTAACCATACTAGTAGGTTGACAAGTCACTTTTTTACTCTGGGATCGTGTGATAAAATGTTCCACAAAAATATCATTAGTTTTTGTTTTGTTCTGTGAACTTTGTTCTCTTTGTGATGAGAATGATGCTTTGCTATATTTTCCCTCAGCACAGAAAGATACATTTTTAGCAAAAGGCTCTGGACTTCTAAATTCCACATTCTTCTCATCTAAGGTAAATGAGTCTCCACAATAAACAGGATTAGATATAGTTTGTTCCTGTAAATCAGTTCTATACATCCCAGTGTCTTTCACAGGGCTACTGTGTCTAGATTGTTTTACACGTTTACTATGTTTCCAAGATCCAGAGGCAGTACTCATCTTTTCTGAACTGAAACTCAGAGCTTCTTTTTTTGTTTTCTCAAATAAGAGAGTCTGAACAACTTTCTCAGTGTGTGTTCTTCCCTTATTCAGAGAGGTTCTTAGCTTTTCTTTACTTATATTCAAAGAAGCCTGTTTTCTTGCTCTGGAAATGGAATGTGCCTGGCGTTCTTGATTCCCATTCTCTAACTTATCATAAAAGGAATTTGTACGCTCTCCACTTTTCTCTAAATCTTGCACAGTATTTGGTGAATGCTTAGCAGAAGAATCCCTAAACATCGAGTTACTTTTTTGCTTTGATGTTAATCTTTTACAAGATCTTTTAGTTTGGGGTATAAATTTCTGTTCCTTTACTTCTGACTCACTGCTGGTCAATGAGTGTGTATTAGAATTTAAAAGGGAATATGGATTCCATTGTACTCCCATTTCGACTAAGTCCTGCTGCAGAATCATTCTGGCTTCTTCCACAATAAGGGCTGCTGCTTCCCTTTCAGTTAAACCTTTTCTGCCAGTCACCCAAATAGTTCGCGTATTCCGACGTTCTTCAACTGCTTCCTCTTCCTCATCCACTGCCTTTCGGGCACTATGTAAGGATGCAGGAAAAGAAATAAATAAATGCATTGATTCATTCATGCCTACAGAAATATTTACTAAGCATTAATCTGATCTGTTCTAGGAACTGAAGAAATAGCACTGAACAAGAGGGAAATAAACCTGCTGGTCCTAGAGCTTACATTCTAGTTGGGGAAATCAGAAAACAAACAAATGTTAAAACGCAATCTACATCAACTGATAAGAGTTGTGTACAAAAATGAAGCACCAGGAGGAGATGGGTGGTTCTGTAATTTTTAAATAGCATAATTAGAAGGCCTCACTAAGATAGATTCATGAAGCAGAAACCTTTTAAAATAGTGTCATAAAACTTTCATTAAAAACAAATCCTCCTATGTAATATGAACTCTGGACAAAATAATTGAAGGAACTGGAGAGTGACCAAAAGGAGAAACTGAAAGGGGTTAACTAAAAACTTGGATAAAAACCTGGAGTTTATTGATAGGCAGAATTTGAAAAAGAGCTCAGAATGACTGCAAGAGATATAAAACAATTGGAGAAAGTCCAGAAATGAGAGATCTAGAGAAGGAGAACCCCAAATTCTTCATATAAATTCTGCCCAAATATCTGGCTGACCTCTAATCTATGCAAGTGTGGGCAGACTCCAAGCAGCCAATTAAAAGTCTAAACAACTGAACAGAGATTTGAGTTACTGTCCACTACAGGAAGACAAAGTTTAGAGTTTGAGTTCAGCCAAGCTGACTGATAAAATATCGATGCTCTTCAGGGTAAAATAATAGATTCTACACCCTAGAAGGCCAAACATATACACAACTGAAGTATCACAAAGGCAAAAAAAAAAAACAAAACAGGATGAGACATAAAAATTATTAAAGAAATAATGGCTAAGAGATTTCTGTTTCCAACAAGGATGGCGTAATAGGGACCAAATTAGCCTGTCACCCAAAACAACTAAAACCTAGGCTAGACACTACAGCTTCCATTTTCTCTCTTGGATTACTTACTCTAGGGGAAGCTAACCATCATGGCATTTAAGGACAACAAGCAGCTCTATGAAGAAGCTCATATGGAGAACCAAGCTCCAGCTTGCCAGTATGTGTACAAGTCATCTTAAAAGCAGATCCAACTCAATCCTTCAGATAACTACAGTCCCAGCCAACAGCTTTACTAAAACCTCAAACCAGACCACTAGCACAGGAGCTCCCAAGTTCATGATTCACAGAAACTTTGAGTTAACATATATTTACTGCTACTTTTAAGCCACTGACTTCTTTAAAATATATTTTAAAGTTTATTTATTTTTTTAAGTAATCTCTACAACCAACATGGGGCTTGAACTCATGACCCTGAGATCAAGAATAGCATGCTCTTCCAACTGAACCAGCCAGGTACCCCTAAGCCACTAAGTTCTTAAAGTAATTTGTCTCATATCATTAGCTAACTAATTAGCCGAGTAAAACTATCAAATGTCAAAGATATAAAAAAGAAATCTCAAGGCCTATATATTTAGAAGGACAAAAGAATTATATTCCCATTAGAATTCTTAAAAACAGCATGCAAAGCAAAGAAAGAGCATTTTTCTAAAACTCAATAAAAGCATGGACCAAAAATTTATATCCAGCCAAGATGTGCCTCAAATATTAAGGTTATAGTAAAACAGTTTTAAACATAAAAGATGTGGGGAATTCTATACTATATTAGCCCTCAAGAAATCTATTAGTAGATACGTTTAATCCGATCAAGAGATGACTAGGAGTACTTCAGCGGTAAGACCAATGGTAAGAATTTGAATAAATAAAAGTATAGATTATATTAGTTTTCCATCTCTATACCCTAGAAGGATTGGGACAAGGGTGGAAAATTAATGTACAAATGTTATGTTGAGACAAAGTAGAAATAACGCACTTTTTAAATAGAAGGAAAAGGACAGAAAAAAAGAAAAAGAAAAGTGAGCTCAATGTCGATGACTGTTGTTCAGGCAGTATGTAGGTATTACAGGATACCATTAAAATCTTGGCAAATCAGGGGCACCTGGCTGGCTCAGCTGGAAAAGCATGACTCTTGATCTCCAGGTTGTGAGTTCGAGCCCTATGTTGGGTATAGAGACTCCTTAAAAATAAAATCTTAAAAAAAAAAAAAAATTTGACAAACCAGATAATAAAAAGTACACAGGTACCCACTAGAACAAAAATATATACCTTTCTAAATTTAAAAATAAAACTCCAAAGAGTATCCTTAGGTAGAGAAAGAAACATAGTAAATATACAATACACATAATTATAAAATAATTTGAGAACTGAAACCAAACATTTTAGTTAAATCAGTAAATGTGAATGGGATTAAATCATCTATTAAAGGAAAAAGATTTCAATTTGGCTCAGAAAGCAAAAGATAATTACATCTCAGTGTGGTATATAAAAAGTATATCTAAAAGGAAGTGATTCTAAATGGCTAAAACTAAAGGGATGGACAAAAAAAGGGAAGCAAGAAGAAAGCAGTGAGGGATAGTCTGCATTAAACAAAAAAGGGTAAAATTTTTACTGGTAAAAACAACAACCATAATAAAGACAACATTACTGATCAGTCGTATGTACTATGAGTATTTACATACCAAATAACAAGCAATACTTTAATGAAGCAAAGACAAGAGATGCAAGGAGACAGAAATATATTAACAATGAGTAGACTTCAGTAAACCACTCTCATTAAAAGACAGACGAAATGTTGAGGAGGGGAATAAGAACAAAGAAGACCTAATGAACATAACCAATGAAGTAGACGTTATGAATGTATTTCAAACATTTCACCTTTATAATAGAGAACACATCTAGTTTGTATTGATCATGTATTAGGTCACAAAGAAAACATCAGTGAGTACCATAAAGTATATGTGTTATAAACAACACTATTAGATTGCAGTGTAATAAGACTAGAAATCATTTAACAAAATAAAAAAACAAAAAGCACTTCAACCTGGGCAAAAGAGGGAAAACATGCAAATTACATAATTTCTAACAAATAAAAACAAAATTTCTACATATAACAGTCTGTGGATTATACTTAAAATAGAGACCACAGGAAAATTTACAGTACTAAATTCATAGTACTACACTAAAAACACAGCATTTATCAATAAAGATATGTCAACAAATTCCTAGTTCAACAAAATATTTTAAAAAGTACAATAAAATAGAAAGCAGGAAAAATGAAATGTAATATTAAAAGATGAAATTAATAAGGTACATTATCTAAAAAAAACATAGACCTAATAAAACAAAGTCCTAGATTTTTAAAGAATTTAAAAAATAGATAAACCACTAGCTAACCTGATCAAGAAAAAACATAAAGTAGAAATTTATAAAATAGAAAATGACAAGGGAGGAATAACTAATGAAATAGAAAAAATACTTAAAATTCCTAAGAAACTAATTTACAAATCTCTATAAAAATATATTTGAAAATCCAGATGAAATGGTAATTTCCTGGGGAAATACAGATTACTAAAATTGACCCCATTAGAGATAGAAAGCTTAGAGAAACTAATTTCTGAAAAAATAAAATAGACAAAGTGATCAAGAACTAATCCATAGAAAGGCACCATCCAAGATGGTCTCATACAGTAATCATACCAAACTCCTACCAGTTCCAAGACTCTATAAATTATTGCAAAGCACTGAAAACAAAAAACACTTCATAATTCTTTTTTATGAAGCAAGTCTGATACCAAAACTGATACCAAAACTTGAATAAAGATAGGCAAAAAACACACAATGCAAGAAAACTATAGACCAATATTATTTATAAATAACAGTGCAAAAGTATACTATTTTAAATATTAGCAAATGGAATCCAACATCATGTAATAAAATAAAATAACCAAATTAAATTTATTTTGGAACATAGGATTGATTCAATGTTAGGAAATCTATTAATATAATGAACTGTGCTAATAGATGAAATGGGAGAAAAACCCTATCAATATCTCCATAAATACTAAAAAAATCCTTTGACAAAATTCAGTACCCAATCATGATAAAAGTATTCAAGGAAATTTCATTTAATGGACATTTTTCTTAAAATGATAATACACACATACAAACCTACATATATACACACATAGCACAGTCCTGAAGATAGCATCCTACTAAAGTAACACCAGAGGCATTTCCACTAAGATCACAAACAAAGCAAAATGCCCACTATTACTACCATCCCTAATACTACTACATATTAGAGGTATCAGCTAATACAATTAAGAGAAATCAATTAAGAAGGAGATGAACCATGAGAAACAATGTGGGGGTTTCAGAGGGGAGAAGGGTGAGGGGAGGGGGAAACAGGGTGATGGTTATTGAGGAGGGCATGTGCTGTGATGAGCACTGGGCGTTAAGTATAACTGGGCGTTATACTTAACTAATGAATCATAGAACACTACATCAAAAACTAATTATGTGCTAACTGAACATAATAAATAACTGAACATAATAAATAAATAAATGATAAATAAATAAATGCAAGCATATGAATTCATAAGGAAGAAGTAAAATAGCTATTTGCAGATGATACAACAATATACCTGGAAGAGTCTAGAGAATCAATGATACAAGTAATTCAAACAATAAAAGAATTCTGAAAATAGGATAAAAAATATACAAAAAGTCTTTGAATACTCAAATAATAACTATGTAGAAGACATCATAGAAGAAAGTCACCAATTAAAATAACACTAAAGATTAGGAACAACTTTAACAAGAAATGTATAAAACCTGTGTGAACAAAACCTAAAACTTCTGTAAACCTATATGAGGAAATCTTTTGAAAACTCTTGAAAAAATCACAAAACTAGATCATTTAAAGATGTTACCTATCCTTGAATAGGTTGACAAAACAATATAAAAATGTCAATTCTAAGTTAAGTTTCAGTCTAATCCCAATAAAATATCAACAAACACTTTAACTTTCATATGGGCAAATACACAAGACTAGCCAGAAAAATATTGAAAAACTATGTGGGAAAGTGCCCTATCAGAGATTAAAACATATATAAAGCCTTTATAATTAAAAGTTTGGTACTTGCTCATGAATTGACAAAAAGAATAGTAAGTAGAATAGAAAGTCCAGAAATAGACCTAATTATTTATGGATATTTAGTATATGATAAAGATGGCATCTCAAACTAAGTCAAAGATAGACTTTTTTTTATAAATGGGAGCCATTGGATAAAAGATGAAATTAGATCCAGACTTCACACCATATACAAAATTAAATTCTAAATGCATCAGGAATCTAAATTCATATCTATAAATACTTGAAGAAAACATGAATGAATTCCTTTTTAACCTCAGTACAAAGTTTTTCTAAAGCAAAAAGGAAGAAAGAGAGAGAGAGAAAGAAATTAAGAAAGAAAAAATGATTGATTAAAAAATCAATAGAAAAATTAAAATTCTGCATGGTAAAAACAAGGCAATAAAAGCCAAAAAAATTCATAAATTTTGAGAAAATATTTGCAATATACATATAAAATAAACACCTAAAAACGCTAATCAATTTTGAGAAGATTCTTTACAAGGAGAGGGAAAAGACCAAACCCAGTAGAAACATAAAGAAAAGACATAACTAGATAATTCACAAAGATACAAAAAAAAAGATCCAGAAACATATGAAAACATCTCTACCATCACTCACAATTGGAGAAATGTACACTTAAACCATTGTGAGATAAAATTTCTCATCTATCAGACTGGTAAAATGAAAACCTCTAACAACGGATTCTATTGGCAAGGCTGTGGGGTAATAGGTTAGTGAGAATGTAACCTGCATGGCAATCTGGAATCTAATAAAGTGACATAAGCACTTAACTTTTGAAATCCCATGTCCAGGAATTTACTCTGAAGAAACATTACCAACAATATGAAAATACATATGCATAGGTAATTCACTGTGAATTGTTAATGGCAAACTGAGACAAGTAAAATGCTAACTGGGTTTTCTGGCTCTTAAGTACCAAGTACTGAAAGGAAAGGGTGGCCAAGTGCCAGATACCAGTTTCCATTCAGAAATTTAACATTAATACAATGCTATATCTAATCTGCATGCATTATTCAAATTTCACCAATTGTTCCACTTATGTCCTTTTTCTAATCCAATCTAGAATAAGGTGGTGCATCTAGTTGTCATGTCTCTTTATCTTCCTGTAATTAGAAACAGTTCCTCACCTCAGTCTTTGTTTTTCATGATCTTGATATTTTTGAAGAGTACTAGCCAATTATTTTGTACAATGTCTCCCAATTTAGGTTTGTCTGATGTTTCCTTATAATTAAATTTATTTTAGACATTTTTGATAAGAATACTCCAGGAGTAATGCTGTGTCTTTCTCACTGTGTCACCTGAGGAAGTATGTGATGTTGATTTGTCCTAATACTGATATTAGTAATTTTGATCAATAAAATTCTAAGCATTCAGAAGAGGCATAATCACAGCAATAGTAGCCTTAGTATAATACAGAGGTACAAACAGCAGCTAGATCATAAAGAAACTAGACCTAGAATTTTACCAAATGGTGGGGGAGCTGCTGGAAACCTTTCCAGGTCATAGGGGCTGCAAGTGCCACAGTTTATGCTCCTCCACCTTGACAGTACAGACAGAAGCAGGGTCTGGGTGCACTAGCTGGCCTACTACCTCAGTTAGCCCCAGACACTTAGCCCACATCAGCCCCAGCCATCCTACCAAGGCAGCACTAGTGTGGCGCCCACCAGGAGGACATCCCCAGTCAGTACTCACTACAGCTCCAGCTGATGCAGCAAGGTGGCACACACAGGAGCAAAACACCCCAGACCCAGGCCCATACTACTCTGGCTCCAGACAGTTTGCTAATACTCCCCCAGCACAGAGTGCTCCAAGAACCCCTGACCCACACCCACCTTAGTTCAGCCACCCTGTCTGGATACCCCTTGAGTGGAGCTCCCCAGAACAACCAGCTTGCACCCACTTCAACTTCAGCTGTCTTCCCAGTGAATCTTGTGGGTAGAGAGGCCCTGGACAGCCCTGCCCCATGCTCACTTCAGCTTCAGCTATCCTGCCAGGGTGTTCTCTGTATAGACAGCCCAGGGACTGCCCCGGCCTACACCAACTTCAGTTGTAGCTGTCTTGCCAGACCTCCTGTTCCATAGAGAGCCCTGAGACCACCTGACCTAAGCCCACCTCAGCTCCAGTCATGCTACCAGGGCAGGCCAAACAAGGAGTGCCTGGGACTCCATGCCCATGGCAGCCACAGTTCCAGCCAGCCAGCCAAAGTTATTAGGGACACAAAGACTACACAGGATGACCATACATAATACCTTTCCTTCAAGTTTAGAAGGTGCTGTTCTACTCAATTCAAAGGAACAAACACAGAAAATCAAGCAAAATGGGGAGACAGAGGAATATGCTCCAAACAAAAGAACAAGACAAAATCTTAGAAAAAGAACTAAATGAAATAGAGCGAAGCAATGTACTTGATAAAGTTTAAAGCAATGATCTTAAAGATGCTGACTGGACTGGAAACAAGAGTGGAAGAACTCAGTGAAAATTTCAACAAAGAGATACAAAATATAAGAAAGAACCAAAGTTAAAGAATATAGTGATATGAAAAATACACTAGAGGGAATCAACAATAGGGGATGAGAAGAGATGATCAGCAATCTAGAAGACAAGGTAATGGAAAGCACTCAAGCTGAACAGCAAATAGAAAAAAAAATTTTTTAATGAGGATAGCTTTAAGCAATCTTTAGGATGACATCAAGTGAACAAACATTCGCATTATGGGGCCCCCAGAGGAGAAGAGAGAAAGAAAAGGGGAGAAAATTAATTTGAAGAAATAATAGCTGAAAACTTCCTTAACCTGGGGGAAGAAAACAGGTTCAGGAAAGATAAAGAGTTCCCAACAAAACGAACCCAACGAGTTCCACACCATGACACATATAATTAAAATGTCAAAGGTTAAAGATAAAGAGAAAATTCTAAAAAGAGCAAGGAGAAGCAAAAAGTTACATACGAGGGAAACCACTTAAGACTATGAGCAGATTTTTCAGCAGAAATGTTGCAGGCCAGAATAGAGTGGCATGATATATTCAAAGAGCTGAAGGGAAAAAAAACCAAGAACACTGTGGCAAGGTTATCATTCACAATTGAGAGATAAAGAGTTTCCCAGAAAAACAAAAGTTAAAGTTCATCATCACTGTGCTAGTCTTACAAGAAATGTTAAAAGGACTCCTTTAAGTGAAAAAGAAAAGGCCATAATCAAAAGTAAGAAATTATGAATAAAAAGATATAAAATATGATAACAAATACATAAAACGTGGGGGGAGGAGAATGAAAATTTTCTTTTAGAATTTGTTCAAACTTAAGTGACCACTGATTTAATATAGACTACTACATATTCAAAATGTTATATATGAACCTCATGGTAAAGACAAACCCAAAATCTGTAATAGGTACACAAAAAATAAAGACAATCAACATAACACGAAAGTCATCAAAGGAAAGAGAGCAAAAGGAAGAAACAAAGAACTACAAAAACAACCAGAAAGCAATTAACAAAAGGACAATAAATATATACCTATCAATAATTACTTGAAACATACAAGTAGGTCTAATGCTCCCATCAAAAGACATAGGGTGGTAGAATAGATTAAAAAATAAGATCCAGTGGGCTCCTGGGTGGCTCAGTCAGTTAAGTGTCTGCCTTTAGCTCATGTCATGATCCTGAGGTTCTGGGATTGAGCCCCGTGTTGGGCTCTCTGTTCAGCAACCAGTATGTTTGTCCCTCTCCCTCTGCCACCTCACCCTCCCATGGCTCATGCTCTCTCTCTCAAATAAATAAAATCTTTAAAACAACAACAACAACAACAAAAACAAGACCCATGGGGCACCTCGATGGCTCAGTCAGTTAGGCATCTGATTCTTGATCTCAGCTCAGGTCTTAATCTCAGTGTCATGAGTTCAAGTCCTGCACTGGACTCCACCCTGGGTGTGAAGCCTACTTAAAACAAACAAACAAACAAACAAAAAATGGGGAAAAAAAAGTCCCATTTGTATGCTGCCTACAAAAGACTTACTTCAGACCTATAAAAATATAGACTAAAAGTGAAAGCATGGAAAAAGATATTCCATGCAAATAAAAGTGAAAAAAAAAAAAAAGCCAGGATAGCAATACTTACATCAGACAAAATAGACTTTAAACAAAGACTATAATAAGACACAAAGAAGGGCATTATATAATGATAACAAGGTTAATCCAACAAGAGGATATAACATTTATATATCTATGCACCCAATATTAAAGCATCTAAATATATATAGTAAATATTAACAGGCATATGCAGAGAAATTGGCAGTAATACAATAATAGTATAGGTTTGTAACACCCCACTTACATCAACGGATAGATCATGCAGACAGAAAAAGAAGGAAACAGTGGCTTTGAATGACACATTAGACAAGATGTACTTAACAGACACATGCAGAACATTCCATACAAAAACAACAGAACACACACTCAGTTCAAATGCAAATGGAACATTCTCCAGGACAGATCACACTTTAGACCATAAAACAAGTTCCAGTAAATTTAAGAAGATTAAAATCATATCAAGCATCTCTTCTAACCACAATAGTATAAAATTAGAAATCAATCACAAGAAAAAAAGAACTGGAAAAAAGAAAAACATGTGGAGGCTAAAGAGCATGCTACTAAACACCCAATGGGCCAGTGAAGAAATCAAAGAGGAAATCAAAAGATACATAAAGACAAATGAAAATGAAAAGACAACAATCCAAAATCTCTGGAACACAATGAAAACAATTCTAAGAGAAATTAATAGCGATTGTAAAATTTGTACAATTATAAAAGTGTATAATTTGTATAAATTGGTAAAAATTTGTATAAATAACAACTTAACAAGAAAAATCTAAAACAATCTAAATTTACACCTAAAGGAACTAGAAAAAGGTCAAGGTTAGTAGAAGGAAGGAAATTAAGATCAGAGTGGAAATAAATGAAATAGAGATTTAAAAAATAGAAAAGATAAAGGAAACCAAGAGCTGCTTCTTTGAAAAGATAAAATTGATAAACCTTTAGCCAGACTCATCAAGAAAAAAGAGAGGACACAAATAAGATCAGAAATGAAAGAGGGAAATTAATAACCAACACCACAGAAATACAAAGAATTGTAAGAGAATATTACAAAAAATTATATTTCAACAAATTGGAAAACCTAGAAGAAATGGATAAATTCCTAGAAACATACAATCTTCCCAAACTGAATCAAGAAGAAACAGAGCAGCTAAATATACCAATTACTAGTAATGAAATTGAATTGGTAATCAAAAAACTCCAACAAATAAAAGTCCCTGACCAAATGGCTTTCACAGACAAGTTCTACCAAACATTTAAAGAAGAGTTAATACCTATTCTCCTCAAACTATTCCAAAAAATAGAAGTGAAAGGAAAACTTCCAAATACATTCTACAAAGCCAGCATTACCCTGATACCAAAACTAAAGGCACTACAAAAAAAACTTACAGGCCAATGCCCCTGATAAATATAGATGCAAAAACCCTCAACAAAATATTAGCAAATAACATTCAATGATACATTAAAAGGATCATCCACCACAACTGAATGGGATTTTCTCCGGGAATGAGAGTTAATTCAATATTCACAAATCAATCAACATACGCCAAATCAATAAAACAAAGGACAAATATCATATGATCATCTCAATAGACACAGAAGAAGCATTTGACAAAATTCAACATGAGTTCATGATAAAAACTCTCAACAAAGTAAATTTAGAGAGAACATACTTCAACATAATAAAGGTCACGTGTGAAAAATCCACAGCTGACATACTCAATGGTGAAAAACTGAGAGCTTTCCCCTAAGATCAGGAACAAGACAGAACGTCCACTCTCCCTACTTTTATTCAACACAGTGCTGGAAAGTGTAGCCACGGCAATCAGACCAAAAAAGAAATAAAAGACATCTAAACGGTCAAGGAAGAAGTAAAACTATCACTATTTGTAGATGATATGATACTATACATAGAAAGCCCTAAAGATCCACCAAAAAGCTATTAGAATAAATTCAGTAAAGTTGCAGAATACAAAATAAGACAAAGAAATATGTCGCACTTCTATACTAATAACAATGTAGTAGAAACCAAAATTAAGAAAACAATACCATTTACAATTGCACCAAAAAATTTGTACTCTGAAAACTATAAAACACCTATGAAAGAAACTGAAGACAGCACAAACAAATGGAAGGATATACCATGCTCATGGATTGGAAGAATTAGTATTGATGAAAATGTCCATACTATCCAAACAATCTACAGATTCAATGCAATCCCTATCAAAATAGGAATAGACTTTTCATAAAACTAGAATACTACTAAAATTTGAATGGAACCACAAAACACCACAGCCAAAGCAATCTTGAGAAAGAAGAACAAAGCTGGAGGTACCACAGTCCTAGATTTCAAGATAAACTACAAAGCTGTAGTAATCAAAATAGTATGGTACTGGCACAAAAACAGACATATAGGGGCGCCTGGGTGGCTCAGATGGTTAGGCGTCTACCTTTGACTCAGGTCATGATCCCAGGGTCCTGGGATCAAGCCCCGCGTTGGGCTCCTGCTCCACAGGAAGCCTGCTTTTCCCTCTCCCACTCCCCCTGCTTGTGTTCCCTCTCTCGCTGTCTCTGTCAAATAAGTAAATTTAAAAAAACAAAAACAACAACAAAAAACAGACATATAGATCAATGAAACAGAATACAGAGCCCAGGAATAAACCCATGTTTATTTAGTCAATTAAACTATGACAAAGGAAGCAAGAATATGCAATGGGAAAAAGACAGTCTCTTCAATAAATGATGTGGGGGAAACTGGACATCTATGTGCAAAGAATGAAACTGAATCACTTCTTACACCATATGAAAATAAAC
The DNA here is from genome assembly GCF_037043125.1 of Eumetopias jubatus. NCBI lineage: Eukaryota > Metazoa > Chordata > Mammalia > Carnivora > Otariidae > Eumetopias > Eumetopias jubatus. The sequence goes on from NW_028274807.1 coordinate 65,870,986, forward strand.
TCAAAATGGATTAAAGACCTAAGTGTGAGACCCAAAACCATAAAACTCCTAGAAGAAAATGTAGGCAGTAATTTCTTTGACATTGGCCTTAGCAACATTTTTCTACATTATGTCTCCTCTAGCAAGGGAAACAAAAGCAAAAATAAATTTTGGAGACTACACCAAAATAAAAAGCTTTTGCACAGTGAATGAAACACTCAACAAAATGAAAAGGTCACCTATTGAAAGTGAAAGACATCCACAAATGATACACCTAATAAGAGATTAACAGTATAAAGAATTTCTATGACTGAACGCCAAAAAACCAAATACTCCATTTAAAAATGGACTGAGTACCTAAATAGACATTTTTCCAAAGAAGATACATAGATGGCAGACCCATGAAAAGTTACTTGACATCACCAATCACTGAGGAAATCAAATCAAAACCACAATGAGATATCACCTTACACCTGTCAGAACACCTAGAATTAAAAGACAAGAAATAACAAGTGTTGGTGAGGATGTGGAGAAAAAAGAACCCCTGTGCACGGTTGGTGGGAATGTAAATTGGACCAGCCACTGTGGAAAACAGCATGGAGGTTTTTCAAAAAATTAAAATAACAATACCATACAATCCAGTAATTCTGCTGCTGGGTATTGACCTAAAGAAAACGAAAACACTAATTTGAAAAGATATATGCACCTCTATGTTTATCGCAGCATTATTTACAACAGCCAAGATATGGGAGCAACCCAAGTGTCCATGGATAGATGAAGGGATATAGATGTGATAATATATATATATGATGGATAACAAATATATAAAGATCAATCGATTGATCTATTATATCTATCTATGATGGAATATTACTCTGCCATAGAAAATATGAGATCTTGCCATTTTTGACAACATGGATAGACCTAGAGGATATTATGCCAAGTGATATAAGTCAGACTGAGAAAGACAAATACCATAGGATTTCACTTAGATGTGGAATCTAAAAAGCAAAACAAACTAAAGGCAAAAATAGACTCATAAATACAGAGAACACACTGATGGTTGCCGGAGGGGAGGGGTAGGGCAACAGACAAAATGAGTGAAGGGGAGTGAGAGATAGAGGCTTTTTCAGTTATTGAATGATTAAGTCACGGGGATAAAATGTACAGTATACGGAATACAGTCAATGGTATTTAATAGCATTTTATGGTGAAAGATAGTAGTTACACTTGTGCTGAGTGAGCATAACATATGGACTTTTCAAATCACTATACTGTACAGCTGAAACTAATAACATTGTGTGTCACCTATACTTCAATTTTAAAAATATTATACATACACACACAAAATGACAGTAATTTGAAGGGGGAAGAAGCACTCTCATTGTCTTCCACTGACACCATGTATGTCATGATATTATCTAAGAAAAAATAGTTTAGTACATTTTCTATCTATTATTTACAAAATGATCTTTCATTTAATAACTACTTGGTGGGGGGGGCTTTCTTACCTCTTAAAGGGAGCAGCATTTTTCAGAACAGTCTCCACCTCCGCAATATTTGCTCTGGCAAGATCTGCCACAGTAAGAAAGCCAGAAGCATAGAGGAACCTGGCTCGCTGTGCATTAAGTAAGGACACCCGGACCAGGTCGCACAGCTCCCTCTGGATGCCAAATGAAAGACGCTTCTGAAATTGAGAAAGTAGTAGTTCCATGTTGTGCCAGCCCAGGCGGTTGGAAAATACTGTAATCATCCCTAGAATAATCATAGAATATTTATTGAATTAACATTCTTTATAGATAATTCTATTTCTTTAGATTTACTTTTGTTTTGTTGTGTTGTTTACTTGTAGAATTGTAAAGTTTAAGAGGCACAAAGTGTAAGTTAACAGGATAGTAGACACATGTTAAGTGCCTAGCTAATTGGTCAATAAAAGGGCTAAACACATTAAATGTCATCTATTCTTAATCATGAACTTGATATTTGAAACAATTGACGTAGAGCATGTTAACACAAAACAAACAAAAAGCCCTCACTCGACTTTATTCCTCTCTCTCATTCTTTCTTCCTTCCTTTCTTTTTTTAAAGGAAAAGAGAATTCTTAAAAACAGGTGAGGGACTCTTTTCAACTACAGAAAAATAAGAGAGCTTATTTAAATGTTCAAGTGCTGAGAGGAATACAAAAAGCGAAGCTCCCATTGATATTTTCTTCAAGGAAATGTTGCCCAGCTCAATAGCTATTCCCTCATGAAATAAAGAGGCCAGAATAGCCAATGCCTAGTCATTAAGAAAATCACCTCCCTATGAGAACATTCGCCCTACAGGCAATTTAAGATCTTTCATGCCAATGAGTTGAAGAGTCTCTCCCTTCTTATGACCTCCTCCCATCTTTCCCTCAATATGCTCACATACGCACACACCTTGACAATGAAACCTTTTACACATATAAATCCACACACTCTCCAGCAGCCCAGGGCTTATGAGGATCTCTTGGTAAAATCAGACCCAGAACTGTTTGCCTAGCTTAGAGACAGGAGTTTAGTATTATTAAGGAGAGACCAGTGCTTCCCTAGAGAAGAGATATTTAGAACAGTCCAAGAGAAATCCAGAAATTCCTATCCATTTGCCATCCTCCTACTCAATAACAAATATTAATCAGTAACTTGATGAGATAAAGGAAACTGTTGACAACTTTGTGTCTATTTCTTCCTGTAACAGGGAAAATGGAAAAAAACAAACAGAAAGGGTAGATGGTCAGCAGTTGCTAAGCAATAGAGGGGGACTAAAGTCCAGACACTCGGCTAGCTGCCAATCCTCTGGAGCAGGATAAATAAACCCAGAGAAGCCAGTTTTAGGTGTTCTGATGATGACAATTAGGCTTCCCACGATCCCCTCACTTTTAGAGAAGCCTAAAATAAAATGGAATTTGAAAAAAAAAGTAATCTTAACTTGACCTCAAACCACAGAGTCTCAAATAAATGTGGAAACCCTTGTTTAACTGACCTGCATAAACAGCAGCTGACTGTTGTAAAGATTGAATCTGTCCACGATTGCATCCGTATTTCTGGTTAATTTCCTTTAAGGGAACTTCACTGATTAAATCTAATAGCACAAGACTGGTAAAAAACCTGGAAAGTAAATCACCATAAGTATGTAAGAGATGTCTACAATGAAGATATAACATATGTTGAGAAACAAGAAAGAAGCAAAAAGGAAGAGAGGATTTATACACTCTGAGAAGATGCCTAATAGGGTATAGGATTAGTGGACAAAGACTGAGCTCAATGTTTATCAAATAAATTCTGACATATGTTAGTACTATAGCAGAGCAAGGAGCTAATATTTATATAACAAAAAGATCTCCTCCATATTTTAATACTGCTAATTTCAAAAAATAAGACTTGGTTCAAGAAATAGAATGGCACAAAAAATTAAAAGAACATTTGATACACGGTTATACAATCACCTACTCATATATCAAAAAAATGACAGAATTTGAAAATAAAAACCAGTATTGACTTGAACAGCAATGGTGCCACAAATAATCCAAGTAGATAAATCCTTATAAAATTTACATTTATGTTATAAATAATTTACTAGAGACTACCATTAAGAAAAATAATTTTATTATATTTCAAAGAAGCTAAGTGATTCAATTTCCCCATCTGAATCTTTTAATTTGCTCTTCCATGGTAATAATCATTTATAATAATGATACGAAGCATATCCTCAAATGAAGCTATGCTAAGTTGTCAGTTCTAATTCACATCTTTAAGGAAAGGAAATAAATAATTAAATGTTCTATTTTATTAAGATTTTATTTTTATTTATTTTGACAGAATGAGAGAGAAAGAGAGAGCACAAGCAGGGAGAGAGGCAGGCAGAGGGAGAGGGAGAAGCAGGCTCCCCGCTGAGCAGAGAGCCCAACGTTGGGCGTGATCCCAGAACCCTGGGATCATGACCTAAGCTGAAGGCAGATGCCTAAGTGACTAAAACACCCAGGTGCCCCTTAAATGTTCTACTTTAAAAGGTCTTCATCTATAATGGCTTCTAAACAAGCATTAAGGGAGAAATTGAAATATTGATAAATTCAGTAAACACAAGAAAGTGACAATTTTTTTTTTTTTAGAAGGAGAGCATTCTAGATTTTATTTTTTTTTTAAAGCTTTTATTTATTCATGAGAGACAGAGAGAGACAGAGAGAGGCAGAGGGAGAAGCAAGCCTCCCACTGAGCAGGGAGCCCGACACGGGACTCGATCCCAGGACCCCGGGATCTCAGCCAAAACTTTGACCTTATTTTTTTGTTAAGATTTTATTTATTTGAGAGAGAGCATGAGCGCGAGACAGCACAAGCTGGGGAGAGAGGAAGAGGGAGAAGGAGAAGCAGACTCCCCACTGAGCAGGGAGCCCAATGCGGGGTTCCATCCCAGGACCCTGGGATCATGACCTGAACCAAAGGCAGACGCTTAACTGACTGAGCCACTCAAGCGCCCCTAAAACTTTGATTTTAATGATAATGAAAGTGACTTTAGTAAACTGAACAACTACTATATATCCAAAACTGTTTTAAATACCGGACAGTCAAGGCTCCTTGGTATTTACCTTTTATGGATGGCCATCTGGCGTTGCTGTCTCTCAGTTCTGGCTATGACTTCTCCTTTCACACAGCGAGCCAAGAACCCTTCTTCAACTCCCACTAGCTCTGCCACCCGTTTCATAGAAGTTGGCAATTTCTCCCATAAACAGAAAAATTGATACCAATCAATAGTAGTCCAATCCTCAAACATAGGTGTAACCTAAGGGAAGAAGAATCATTCATTAGCTAAATTATTGCATTACAAAAGGAATAAAACTACAAAAGTAGACTTTATATTAAAAACAAAGGCCTCAGCATTTGGAAAAATTTCTAAATGTGATAATATCTCATTTATATAGAAATTTCATTTATTCACAAACAACTCATAACCAAAAGAGACGAGACCACTGATCATACGAACTGGATTTTACAGAATCCAAGAACTTTAATCACAGACACTTTTAATCCCAACATTCTGATGCTAAATACAATCTTAAGTATTTTCTGATTTCCAAGAAAGGATCAGGATCAGAAGAGAAAAAGGAGGGAAGGAAAGGAGGAATCAATATTCACCACTGCTATATTATCTAACATATCCAGGGTTCAACAACAACAATAAAAACTATGAGACATGAAAAGAAACAGGAATGTGTATCCCAAACACAAGGGGAAAAGCTTGCGAAAGAAACACCTTTGAGAGATTCCAGATGTTGGGAATGTCAAAGACTTCAAAGTAGAAAAATATGGTCAAAGAACAAAAGAAAAACATGCTAAATGAAGTAAAGGAAGGTATGATGACAATGTCTCATCAAGTAGAGAATAAAAATAAAAGGAAAGGATTAAAAAAAAAAACAAATGGCTGGGGCACCGGGGTGGCTCAGTCATTAAGCGTCTGCCTTTGGCTCGGGTCATGATCCCCGGGTCCTGGGATCGAGCCCCGTATCCGGCTCCCTGTTCAGCAGGAGGCCTACTTCTCCCTCTCCCACTCCCCCTGCTTGTGTTCCCTCTCTCGCTGTGTCTCTCTCTGTCAAATAAATAAATAAATAAATATTTTAAAAAATGGAAATTCTGAAGGTGAAGAGTATAACAACTGAAATAAATAATTCACTATAGAGCTCAACATTAGAAGCAAACTGGCAGAAGAATGAGAAAACATGAAGATATATCAATAGAGACTATGCAAAAAAACTGTAATTCCTCTGCTATTCCTGAATAAACTCATTTTTTACTTAAAGTTCTCTTTGCTCTGTTTAGAGTTAACAGAGCAAAGCTGTTTTGGAGCAAGGAAATGACAAGAGATAATAACTAAAATCCAAGGAACAAATAAAGAAAAACACAAATCGTAAGAATTTTAATGTAACAAGCTCTACGAATATACATTTTTCTCTCCTCTCACCTTCTTTAAAGACATAAAATTACATAAATAATAACAATGTACTACTGGGTTTGTGACACCTATAGATGTACATGTATAACAGTAATAGCACAAAAAAGAATAGCATTATTCAAGAATTATGTTTCTATATCTCACTGGAATTAAGTTAGTATAAATTTTAAGCTATATCGTAACTAGGAATAGCTTCAAAAAATAGAGAAAAATTAAATAAATTGCAATGTTATACTAGGAAATATTTACTTAATCCAAAAGAAATCCATAAAAAAATGTACAGAACAAAAAGGACATAAGATATATAGAAAATAAAAAGACAAAACATAGCTGTTACTCCAGGTTACTAATAACATTAAATGTGAATGGGTTAAATAACCAAAGGTAGATTAACAGACTACATAAAAAACCAGAATCCAACTATATGTTGTCTGTAAGAGACACAATATAGATACAAAAATACAAATAGGTCAAAAGTAAAAGGAAAGGAAAAGGGAAAGTATCATGCAAATGACAACCATAATAAATATGGAGTGGCCATACTAATAGCACATAAAATAGAATGTTAAAAAATGTTAATAAAAATAAGAGGAACATTCTATAATGATAAAAGGATCAATCCATCAAGTATATATGAACAACTATAAATATATACAGGGTGCCAAAATACCTGAACAATACTTGGAAGAAAACAGAGACAATTCAAAAATAATAGTTGAAGACTTAAATACCCCAACTTTCAACAATGGATAGAACAAGTAAGCAGATCAACTTAATCTTCTAAAATAACATTCTAAATCAACTAGACCTAGCAGACATTTGTAGAACTCCATCCAACTAGAGTGCACATTTGGGGTGCCTGGGTGGCTCAGTCGGTTGAACATCTGAGCTCAGGTCATGGTCTGGGGTCCTGGGATCGAGCCCCACATCAGGCTCCCTGCTCAACGGGGAGTCTGCTTCTCTCTTTCCCTCTGCCCCTCCCCACTGCTCATGCTTGTGCTCTCTCTCTCTCTCTCAAATAAATAAAATCTTAAAAAAATAAACTACTCTTTAAAGAGAGAATTGTGTTTAAAAAAAAAAAGTGCACATTCTTCTTGAACACACAGAACATTCTCCAGGATAGACCATATGTGGGCAATAAAACAAGCTTCAACATATAAAAGTGTAAGTGCACCTGGCTGGCTCAGTCAGTGGAATGTGCGACTCTTGATCTCAAGGTTGTAAGTAAAAGCCCGTTTGGTGTAGAGATTGCTTAAGACATACTTGTGTATACTTATATATACGTGTGTGTGTGTGTGTGTGTGTCTAAGTATTAAAATTACACAACATATGTTTTCTGACAATGGAATGAAATTAGAAATAAATGACAAAAAAATTTGGAAATTCACAATGTGGGAATTAAACAAGAAACTACTAATAACAGTGGGTCCTAGAAAATCATAAGAGAAATTGCAAAATACCTTGAAATAAGTGAATATAACAAATGAAAACATTATATACCAAATTTATCACAAGATTCAGTAAAAGTAGTATTTTGAGGAAAATGTACAGCTTTAAATGTCTACATTAAAAAAAATAAGGTCTCAAACCAATACACTAATCTTCCACATTAAGACACTTGCAAGTAGAAGGACAAAGTAAAACCAAAGGAAGAAGGAAGAAAATAATAAAGAGCAGAAACCAATGAAGTAGAAAGTCAAAAATAATAAAAAAAAGTCAACTAAACAAAAATTTGTTCTGGTAAAAGGCAAACTGAAGCACATAAAATTTTGCAAGAGTTTATTTAAGCATACATTGATTTGAATTGGGCAGTGCCAAACCAATAGTGGTTAGAAGTCCTCCACTAACAGGAGCTGGGAGCAAAGTTTTTGTAGAGAAGATACTGAAGCAAAGCAAAACAAAGCAATTATTTGGTTATAGCTTAAGCACTTGCCTTATGTGGGGAAGGCTCATTGGCTGTTTGTGATTAGTTGTTCTCAAGTTTAAATTTCTTAGATTTGAGTGTACTGCCTCTGACTTAAGTTTTGGTTTGCTTATGTAAACTACCAAGGCATTAGAGTCACCTCTGTCTAATGGCCTCCTTGTTTAAATACTTTTAACAGTGCTTTAAAAAGATCAACAAAATTGAAAAACCTTTAGCTAGACTGATCCAGAAATAAGTGAGAAGACTTAAATTACTAAAGTCAGAAATGGAAGAAGGGACACACTATTGAATGTACAGAGGAAAAAAGGATGGGGTTATAAGGAAGTAATGTGAACTGAATACCAATAAATTAGATAATCTAGATGAAATGAACAAATTCCTGGAAACATACAAACTACCAAAATTGATTCAGGAAAAAACAAGAGATATGAATAGACCTATTACAAGAGGTTGAATTAGTAATAAATTTACTCCAAAGAAAAGTCCAGGCCCAAATAGTTTGACTCGTGAATTCTATCAAATGTTTAAATAACAGCAATCTTTCACAAATTCTTCCTCAAAACCACACAAAGTCATCATGAGAAAAGAGAACTACAGACAATATATCTAATAAATATAGATACAACAATCCTCAGTAAAATATTAGCAACAGATAAATAGTATTATACAAATAACCAAGTGGGATTTACCCAGAAAATCCAAGATTAAATATCTGAAAATCAATTAATACACTATATCAATAAAATGGACAAAACCAGATGATGATCTCAACAGATGTGGCAAAAACACTTGACAAATCTAATAACCTCTCATGATAAAAACACTCAACAAACTAGCAATAGAAAGGAACTTCCTCAACCTAATAAAGGCCACCCGCAAAAAACCCACAACACCAAGATTAATGGTGAAAAACTGAATACTTTTGCCCCAAGATAAGGAACAAAACAACATGTCTGCTGTTGCTACTTCTATTCCATATTTTATTGGCTATTCTAATGGTCAATTAGGAGAAAGAAAAGTAAATAAAAGACATCCAGACTGGAAAGGAGGAAGCAAAACTATCTCTATTTGCAGATGGTGTGATCTTGTATATAGAAAATCCTGAGCAATGCACAAAAATAGTATTAAAATTAATGAACAAGTTTAATAGGTTACAGGATACAAGATCAATGTAAAAAATAAGTTTTTATGTATACTTTAATAAACAATCTGTAAATGTGAAGAAATAAATTCCATTTATGATAGCATCAAAAAGAATAAAATGCTTAGCAATAAGCTTAACAAAAAAATACAAAACTTGTACTCTGAAAACTAAAAATTTTTGAAAGAAATTAAAGACCTAAGTAAATGAAAAAGACAGCCTATCTGCAAGGACTGGGAAACTTAATATTGTTAAGATGGCAATATTTCCCAAATTGACCTACCAATTCTACACAATCCCTATCAAAATTAACCTGGCTTCTTTGCAGAAATCGGGAAGATGATCCTAAAATTTATAAGGAAATGCAAGTGACCCAGAATGGTCAAAAATTTTTTCCAAGAACACAAAATTAGAGGGCTCACATTTCTTGATTTCAAAACTTACTACCAAGCTACAGTGATCAAAACAGTACAGTTCCAGCATAAGGATAAATATAGATCAATAAAATAGAATTGAAAGCCCAGAAAGAAACCCTCACATTCATGATCAATTGATTTTTGACAAGGATGACAAGAAAATTAATGGATTTTCAACAAACGGAGCAGGGACACCTGGATATGCACATGAAAAGAAATGAAGTTAGATTCCCATCTTACCTCAGTCACAAAAGTCCAAGTGGATCATATGTGTCAATGTAAGATAAAACTATAAAACTTAGAAGAAAACATAGGAATGCATCCTTGTGACACTGAGTTACATAGATTTCCAGATATGACACCAAAAGAAAAAAAACTGATAAACTGACCAAAACTCACAACTTCTGTGCTTCAAAAATCATCAAGAACATGAAAAGACAACCCACAGAATGGAAGAAAATATTTCTAAATCCTATATCTGAAAAAAGACTTGTATCAAGAATATATAAAAAACGCTTATCTCAATAAAAAAAATTAAAAATGGCAGAGGATCTGAATATTTTTCTAAGATATTCATATGATCAATAAACACATGAAAAGATGCTCAACATTATTAGCCATTAAGGAAATGCAAGTCCAAAGTATAATAAGAGAGCACCACATACTCATAAGGATATATTCAAAAAGAGAAATAAAAACAGGCATTGGAGAAGATGTAAAGGATAGAAGCCCATGTACATTGCTGGTGGAAATATAATATCCAGATGCTTTTGAGGAGTTTCAAAACTCTCAAAATGTTAAAAATAAAGTTACCATATAACCCAACAATTCTACTCCTAGGGATATACCCTAGAGAATTTGAAACATATGTCCATGTAAAGACTTGGACACGAATGTTCACAGCAGCATTATTCATGATAGCCAAAAATAAAAAATATATCAAATGTCCATTAATTGATGAATGGATACGTAGAGATGCAGTACATCCATACAACGGAATATTATTCTGCAATATAAAGGACTTAAGAACTGATACGCACTTTATTGCAGCATTATTTACAATAGTCAAGATATAGAAGTAGCCCAAGTGTCCATCAACAGATGAATGGATAAAGAAGATGTGGTACACATATACAATGAAATATTACTCAGCCATAAAAAAGTATGAGATCTTGACATTTGTGACAACATGGACAGATCTAGACTATATAACGCTAAGTGGAATAAGTCAGAGAAAGACAAATACCCTATGATTTCATTTATATGTGGAATCTAAAAAACAAAATAATAAAGAAACAAAAAAGCAGAATCAGACATATAAATACAGAAAACTAAGAGTTGCCAGAGGGAAGAGGGGTGGTGGGGTAGGCAAAATGAGTGAAGGGGAGTGGGAGATACAGGCTTCCAGTTATGAAGTCACAGGAATAAAAGGTACAGGTATAAGGAATATAGTCAATGGTATTGTAATAGCATTGCATAGTGACAGATGGTAGTTAACATTTATGGTGAGCACAGCAAAATACAGAGTTGTTGAATCACTATGTTGTATACCTGAAACTAATGTTAACATCATGTGTCAACTATACTCAAATTTTTTATACTCAATTTTTTTAAAAAGTTTTCCAGAATAGAAAAAAAAGGATACATGTTATGCCATAGACAAAACTTGGAAACATTATGCTAAGTGAAAGGAACCAGTCATAAAAGACCACATATTATATGATCCCAGAATAGGAAAGTCTATAGAAACAGAAGGCATACCATTGCATTAGTGGTTGTTTAGGACTAAGGGAGAATGAGGAGATTGGAGAAAATTTGGGAGTGACTGCTGATGCATACAGGGTTTCTTGCTGGGGTGATGAAAATGTTCTGAAATTAGATATTGGTGATAATTGCACCACTCTGTGAATATACCAAAAATCACTGACTTACACTTTAAATGTGTAAGTGTAAATATGCTGTGAACCATATTGCAACAAAGCTATTTTAAAAATTAAAAATTTTAATTTTAATTAAAAATTTATTTTAAATATATGTAATTTAAAAATACATATTCAAATTCTGTATGAGAAAATTTTCAGAAGACTCTTGGAGGCCCAAAAATAGACTTAAAGAAATAGAGAAACATTCCTTTTCATGAATAAGACCAATCAACTTAAAAAAGGAGGGGTGCCCTGGGTGGCTCAGTTGGTTCAGCTCCAAATGTTGTTTCAGCTCCAACTCTTGATTTCAGCTCAGGTTGTGACCTCGGGGTCATGGGATGAGGCCCTGCGTCGGGCTCAGTAGGGAGTCTGCTTCTTTTTTCTCTCTCTCTTTCTCTCTCTCTCCTTCTCTCTCCCTCCCCCTGCTCCTCCCCCTCCTCACATGCTCTAAAATAAATAAATCTTGTTTAAAAAATGGAGAAAAAAAGGAAAGATAAAAGCCGAAAATTTTTCATTTGTTGTATGTAAATAAACCTTTTAATAAATGAAACTGTGACTACAGATTGAGACTATCAAAAAAAAAGATAAAATAAAAAGATAAAAAATAAAATATACAGTAACCCCTGGCTTATCTGTGACTTCACTTTCCATTGTTTTAGTTATCCACAGTTAACCATGGTCCAGAAGCAGATAATATATCATGAGAAGGTCAATAGTAGCTTCACGCTACATCACAATGCCAATAGCATTCACCTCACTTCATCTCATTACATAGGCAATTTATTATCTCACATCATCACAAGAAGGGTGAGTAAACAACATATTTTGAGAGAAAGATCACATTCACAAAGCTTATTATGTTATAATTGTTCTGTTGTTATTAATCTCTTATTGTGCCTAATTTATAAATTAAACTTTTATCATAAGTATGTAAGTATAGAAAAAAACAAAATATACACAGGGTTCAATGGTATCTGGGTGTCAGGCAACCACTGGTGGTCTTGGAATGTATCCCCCATGAATAAGGTGTGACTACTGTACTAGAAAAAATTCCAAATGGAACATAGCTCAAAAGAAGGGAACCATACTCAATTACTTGAAGAAAATGTAAGAGAATTCCTTTATAATCTTAGAGCAAGAAAAGCATTTCTCACTGATACAAAAGCTCACAAATTCAACTACATTTTTAGAAAAATGTGAGGTAAAATACACAATAAATATAGTCAAAGCCACATAAAAACTAGGAGAAAAATACTTTCAACTTATAAATATAGTCAGAGTCACATAAAAACTAGGAGAAAAATACTTTAAATATAGTCAAAGCCACATAAAAACTAGGAGAAAAATACTTTCAACTTATACCACAAAGCACTACTCTTCCTAACATATAAAATAACCTTTAAAACTTAAGAAAAAGACCAAAACACAAAAGAAAAATAAACAAAAGACATGGACAATTCATGGGGGGAAAAGCATACTGTCCTTTAACAAATGGAAAAAATGTTCAATTTTATTCATATTTTTTAAAAATATAAATTAAAACTATACTAAAAAGTATAAAAGCTTGACAATATATTCATCAGGTTGTGGAAAAATAACTACTCTCATATAGTGCTGTTACAATTGGAAAATGATACAAATCTTACAGAGGACAATTTTGTAAAACCAAAATTAATATGCCTTTATAATTTATCCAGCAATTGTACTTTAGGGAGTCTTTCCTAAAGATACTCCCCCATCAAAACTAAACAATATATGCACCAGTTATTCACTGTAGGATCACTTGCCACAACAAAATATTGGAAACAACCCAAATGTCCATCAATAGAGAATTGATTGAATAAATACTGGTATACACACAATGGAGTTATACAGATATTTTTAAAAAGAATTAAAAATCTCCACTCCAAACTGACAGAGTGATTTTCAAGGTATATTGTTAAGAAACAAAGATGGTACAAAAAAGGTACACAGCGTACTATCTTCTGTATAAGAAAGAAGGTAGAGTAAGAATATACATATGTAATTGGTAATATTTATAAAACAAAAAAGGAATATCTTGTTTTATGTGCTTCACTTTATTGTGCTTCACAGATATTGTCTTTTTTACAAATTAAAGGTTTGTGACAGCCCTGCTTTGAGCAAGTCTATTGGCACCATTTTTCCAACAGCATTGGCTTACTTCATGTCTCTGGGTCACATTTGATAATTCTCACAGTATTTCAAACTTTTTCATTACTATATTTGTTATGGTGATCTATGACCAGTGATCTTTGATGTTACTACTGTAATTGTCTTAAGGTATCAATAACCACACCCATAAAAATAGTGAACTTGATAAATATTGTGTGTCTTGACTGCTCCACTGAGCAACTGTTACCCTCTCTCTCTCCCTCTCCTAGAGTTTCCCTATTCCCTGAGACACAAAGATATTTAAATTAGGCCAGTTAATAACCCTACAATGGCCTCCACAAAAACCCTCAAATGAAAGGAAGAGTCCCACATCTCCTAAATCAAAAGCTAGAAATCATTAAGCTTAGTGAAGAAGGCATGTCAAGGGGTGCCTGGGTGGTTCAGTCAGTTAAGCATCCGCCTTCAGCTCAGGTCATGATCTCAGGGTCCTGGGATCAAGCCCCACATCGGGCTCCCTTTTCAGCAAAAGGTCTGCTTCTCCCTCACCCCCCTGCTCCTGCTCTCTCTCACTCTGTCTCTCTCAAATAAAATGAATGAAATCTTTGGGGGAAAAAAAGGAGGCATGTCAAAAGCTGAGACAGGCCGAAAGCTAGGCTTCTTCCGCTAGCCCCGCTGTGACTGCAAAGGAAAAGTTCCTGAACATTTAAATTAAAAATACTACTCCACTAAACACACAAATGATAAGAAAGTGAAACAGACTTATTGCTGATGTGAAGAAAATTTCAGTGCTCTGGATAGAAGATCAAAACAGCTACAACACTCCCTTAAGCCAAAGCCTAATCCAGGGCAACTCTAACTCTTCTATTCTATGAAGGCTGAAAGAAGTGAGGAAGCTATCCAAGAGAAGTTGGAAGCTAGCAGAGGTTGGGTCATGAGGTTTAAGGGAAGAAGCTTAAACATAACATAAAAGTGCAAGGTGAAGCAGCAAGTGCTGATGTAGAAGCTGCAGCAAGTTACCCAGAAGATCGAGCTAAAATCATTAATAAACGTGGATACACTAAACAACAGATTTTCAATGTAGACAAAATAGCCTTCTAGTAGAAGAAAAAGCCATTTAGGACTTTCATAGCTAGAAAGAAGTCAATGCCTGGCTTCAAAGTTTCAAAGCACAGGATGACTCTTATTAGGGGATTATGCAACTAGAGACTTGAAGTTGAAGCTAGTGCTCATTTACCATTCCAAAAATCCCAAGGCCCTTAAGAATTATGCTAAATCTACTCTGTCTGTGCTCTATAAATGGAACAGCAAAGCCTAGATGACAGCATATCTGTTCACAACATGATTTACTGAGTATTTTAAACCCACTGTTGAGACCTACTAAGAAAAAAAGATTCCTTTCCAATTACTGCAGACAATGTACCTGGTCACCCATGCGCTCTGGTGGAGATGTACAAGATAAATGTTGTCTTCCTGCTTGCTAACAGAGTATCCATTCTGCAGTCCATGGATCATGGAGTATAGATGATGCTTAAACAATGTGGGGTTGGGGTACCAACTGCTCATGTAGTTGAAAATCTGTGTATAACTTCTGACTCCCCAAAAACTTAACTGCTCATAGCCTACTGTTGACAGAAAGCCTTACCAATAACAGAAACAGTTGATTAA
The DNA here is from genome assembly GCF_037043125.1 of Eumetopias jubatus. NCBI lineage: Eukaryota > Metazoa > Chordata > Mammalia > Carnivora > Otariidae > Eumetopias > Eumetopias jubatus. The sequence goes on from NW_028274807.1 coordinate 65,886,130, forward strand.
CACATATTTTATGCTATATGTATTATATACTGTATTCTTACGATATAGTTAGAGAAAATAAAATGTTAAGAAAATCATAAGGAAGAGAAAACACACAGTACTGTGCTATATTCGTTGAAAAAAATCCATGTACAAGTGGACCTGCAAAGTTCAAACCCATGTTGTTCAAGGATCAACTATAATTTTGACTTTCAAGTCTTACTCTTTAAGAACTGTATATTTCATAAGGCTATCACTGTCAAAGACAGTTATTCCTCAGATGGATCTGGGCAAAGTACATTGAGAACTTTGTAGAAAGGATTCAACATTCTAGGTGCCATAAAAACATTTATGATTCACATGAAGAGGTCAAAATACTAACATTAACAGGAATTTAGAAGAAGTTAACTCCAACGCTCATGGATGACTTTAGGGTCCAAGACTCCAGTAGAGGAAGAAAGGGCAGATGTGGGGGAAATAGCAAGACAACTAGAATTAGAACTGGAGCCTGAAGATGTAACTGGTTTGCTGCAATCTCTTGATAAAACTTGAATGAATGAGGAAAGAAAGTGGTTTCTTGAGATAGAAAATACTCCTGGTGCAGATGCTATGAAGACTGTTGAAATGACAAAAGGATTTAGAGTATGACATAAACTTAGTTGATAAAACAACAGCAGGGTTTGAGAGGACTGACTCCAATTTTGAAAGAATTTCTACTTGTGGGTAAAATGCTATCAAACAGCATCACATGCTACAGAGAAATCACTGGTGAGTCAATTGATGTGGCAAATTTCATCATTGTCTTATTTTAAGAAGTTGCCACAGTTATCTTAAAAACATAACCAAAAATAAAATGCATCCCTGGGAGGTTCAGTCGGTTAAGTGTCTAACTCTTGGCTTTGGCTCAGATCATGATCTCAGGGTTGTGGGATCAAGCCCTGCATCAGCCTCTGAGCTCAGCAAGGAGTCCACTAAAGTTTTTCTCTCCCTCTGCCCCTCCCCATGCTCGCTCGTGCTCTCTAAAATAAATAAATAAATCTTAAAAAAAAAAAAAAGAATATTTGTTTTTTTGGGGTTTTTTTTTTTAGTTCCTTTAGGCATAACATTAGATTGTTTATTTGAGATTTTTTTTTTTTTTTTGCTTTTTCAGGAAAGCCTGTATTGCTATATACTTTCCTCTTAGAAGTGCTTTCGCTGTCTCAGAGATTTTGGACCATTGTGTTTTCATATTCATTTGTCTCTATGTACTTTTTGGTTTCTTCTTTGATTGCTTCATTGACCCATTAATTGTTTAGTGTCATGTTGTTTAGTCTCCATGTGTTGCGTTTTTTTCCAGTTTTTTTTCTTGTGATTTATTTCTAGTTTCATACTGTTGTGGTCAGAAAAGATTCATGCTATGATTTCAATCTTCTTAAATTTATTGAGGCTTGTTTTATGGACTAATATGTGATCTATTCTGGAGAATGTTCCATGTACACTTGATAAGAATGTGTATTCTTTTGTTTTGGGATGGAATGTTCTGTATATATCTGCTATGAACAACTGGTCCAATGTCTCATTCAAAGACATTGTTTCCTTACTAATTTTCTGTCTGGATGATCTCTCCATTGAAGCAAGTGGAGGATTAAAGTCCCCTGCTATTATTGTATTACTGTCAATTTCTTTCTTCATGTCCATTAATATTTGCTTTATGTAGGGGTGCCTGGGTGGCTCAGTCATTAAGCATCTGCCTTCGGCTCAGGTCATGGTCCCAGGGTCCTGGGATTGAGCCCCACTTTGGGCTCCCTGCTTGGCAGGAAGCCTGCTTCTCCTTCTCCAACTCCCCCTGTTTGTGTTCCCTCTCTGTGTCTCTCTCTGTCAAATAAATAAATAAAATCTTTAAAAAAATATATTTGCTTTATGTATTTAGATGCTCCAGTGTTGGGCATCTAGATATTTACAATTGTTACATCCTCTTGTTGGATTGATCCCTTTATTATGAAACGTCTTTCTTTGTCTCATATATTCTTTGTTTTAAAGTCTATTTTGTCTGATGTCAGTATTGGTTCACCGGCCCCCCCCCCTTTCTTTTCCACTTCCATTTGCATGGTAAATGTTTTGCCATCCCTTCACTTCCAGTCTATATGCGTCTTTAGGTTTGAGGTAAGTCTCTTTTAGGCAGCACATAGATTGGTCTTGTTTTTTTATCCATTCTACTGCTCTATGTCTTTTGATTGGAGCATTTAGGCCATTTACATTTATTTTTTTAGACCATTCACATTTAAAAGTATTTATTGATAGGTATATACTTAATTTAAAAAACTGTTGTAGTTAATATAAAAACTTGGTTTTCCGGTTGTTTTTGTGGTTCTTCTTTGTCCTTCTCTTGCTCTCTTTGTGAATGATGAATATCTATAATGTTTTGTTTAGCTTTCTTTCTCTTTATTTTTTGTGTATCTATCATAGGTTTTCGGTTTGTGGCTACCATAAGGTTCATATATAATATACCAAGTAAATAAACCATATTAATCTGATGGCCAATGTTATTCTTTTTCCTCTTTTCTACTCCCTTCTCCACATTTTATGTACATGTTGTCATATTTTACATCTCTTTATTCATATTTTTCTTATGTCCAAATATGGCCATTTCTTTTCCACCTAAAGAAGTCCCTTTATTATTTCTTGTAAGGTTACTTTAGTTTTGATAAACTCCTTTACCTCTTGTTTGTCTGGGAAACTCTTTATCTCTCCTCCAAATCTGAATGATAATCTTAACAGGAGTATTCTTGGTTGTAGGATTTTCCTTTCAGTACTTTGAATATATCATGCCACTCCCCTCTGGCTTGCAAAGCTTCTGCTGAAAAATCAACAGGTAGTCTTATAGGTTTTCCCATGGAGGTAACTTTGTTTCTTCTTGCTGCTTTTAGGATTTCTCTCTTTATCTTTAACCTTTGACTTTTTTTTTTTAAAGATTTTATTTATTTGTGAGAGAGAGAATGAGAGACAGAGAGCATGAGAGGGAGGAGGGTCAGAAGAAGCAGCAAACTCCCCGCCGAGCAGGGAGCCCGATGTGGGGCTCGATCCCGGGACTCCAGGATCATGACCTGAGCCGAAGGCACTCATCCAACCAACTGAGCCACCCAGGCGCCCGCTTTAACCTTTGACATTTTAATTATTATGTGCTGTAGTATGGACCTCCTTGAGTTCATCTTGTTTGGAACTATCTGTGCTTCTTGGACTTGGATGTCTATTTCCCTCCCTAGGTTAGAGAGATTTTTCAGTTATTATTTCTTCAAATAAGTATTCTAAACCTTTCTTTCTTCTTCTTCTAGGACCCCTATAAGGTGAATTTGCTTGTTGTTATTCAAAAGATCTCTTAATCTATCCTCCTTTTTAAAAAATCTTTTCTCTTTTTGCTGTTCAACTTGTGTGTTTTCTATTACCCTGTCTTCCAGATCACTGATATTTTCTTCTGCATCCTCTAAACACTGTAGATTCCCTCTAGTGTGCTTTTTATTTCAGTTATTGTATTCTTCAGTTCTGATTCATTCAATATTTTCTATCACTTTATTGAAGGTCTCACTAAATTCTTTCATTCTTTTCTCCAGCCCAGGGAGTATTTTTACAATCATTACTTTAAATTCCTTATCAGGCATATTGCTTATCTCTGTTTCATTTAATTCCTTTATTGAGGTTTTTTTCTTTCTTTTGGAACATATACTTCCGTCTTTTCATTTTGCTTGATTTTCTGTGTCTGTTTCTATGGATTAGATGAAATGGCTTGCTACATCTCCTAAAGTTGAAGGAATTGTCTTGTGTATGGTGACCCCTATACAGACTGTGTGTCCTTGATGACTTTGTTGGCTGGCTCGAGCTGTGGATGTATACACTAGTTACTCTTTTAAATTTTGACTTTTTACAGAGAGAATTAAAAAAAAAATAAGAAAAAAAAATGAAACCGAAAGGAAAAGAATTGAAACAAAATAAGATAAACTTTTCAAAGTTAAAAAAAAAAAAAGTAAAAGTTAAAAAAAAAACACACAAAACTGCAACATTTTTCTGTGCCCCGGTGCCACAGGACAGCTGGTATGGGCTTACCGGACCCTGGACTCAGTGAGGTTGTAAGCTCATGGTGAACCAGACCGTGCTCCAGTCTGAGCTTTTAAGGTGGAGGGGAAGAGTATGCTCCCACAATTCCTCAGCCCTTTTAAACTATAGCTTTTCTTCTGTGCCGCAATGCAAATGGGGCTGGTGTGGCCTTCAGAACCGTGGGCTTACTGAGGTCACAAAGTCTGATGATCTGACCCACCAGTTATGGAGTCAGAACCCTCCAATTACAGCACCCAACCCTGCCCCTTATGGTGGCCAAACACTGCTCTGGTCTGGACCCTCAAGGTGGAAGAGGAGGGAGCATTCCTGCAGTTCTCCCCCCTCTAAAACCACGGCTTTTCTTCTGCATGCCAGGGCATCTAGGGCTTGGGTGGGTCTGTGGACCCTGGACTCACTGAAGTCACAAGTCCACCAAGATGACCAGACATGCCCAACATGGTGTCTGGACACTGCTCCAGTCCAGGCTTCCAAGGAGAACATAAACCATGTTGTTCTCTAGTCTCTCTGACCTGGAGAGCTTTCCCACAACTCCTCCACCACTTGGCAGAGTTCTAGTGTTGTCTCTTATATGCTAGTTACTCTTTTAAACCATGGTTTTTCTGTACACAAGGACAGAGGGATCTGTTCCAGGTCCCTCAATACCATCCCTCCCCATTGCAGCATTGGGGGTGGGGGTTCCCTTTGTTACCATATCTCTGTCTCTCTTGTTGTTCTTTTTGGTTGTTTGATAGCTGTTCAGTCAGCCCACATTTCTTCTTCAGGAGGAACTGTCCTATTAATAGGTGTAATATTGTGGGTTCCATGTAGGAGGTGAGTTCTGAGTCTTCCTACAGAACTCTTAGGTATAGTTATTTTTAATATGTCTCTCATTAACTTTTATATAAAGTTAAAAGTGATTTACAAACTACCGTTACATTCAGAAATCTGAATTTGACTAGAAATTTACCTTTACCCGTGAGTTTTATACAGTCATGTATTTTTACATTGTTAATTAGCATCCTTTCATTTCAGCACGAAGAACTCCCTTTACCATTTCTTAGAAAGCAGATCTAGCGGTGGTGAATATCCTCAGCTTTTGTTTGGCAAAGTCTTCCACTCTTTGTTTCTGAAGTACAGCACTGCCACACATAGTATTCTTGATTGGCAGTTTTTTCTTTCAACATTTTGAATTTATCATACCATTAATCCAGACCTGCAAAGTTTCTGCTGAGAAATCCACCAGAAGCCTCATGAGTTTCCTTGTATATGACAAGCATCTTTTCTCTTGCTGCTTTCAAAATTCTGATTCTTTGATTTTTGACAGTTTGATAATAATGTGTCCCAGTGAAGTCCTCTTTGGGTTATATCTGTTTGGGGTCCCCTTTAGCTTCATGTACATAGATGTCCATATCTCTCCCCATATTTGGGATGTTTTTAGCTATTATTTCTTTAAAGAGACTTTCTGCCATCTTCTATCTTCTCCATCTTGGATTCCCATATGTATACATTGTTTTGCTTGATAGTGTTCCATCAAGAGTCACACACTCTACTGACTAAGCCAACCAGGTACCACTTTTCCTAATTTGTTTTGTTTTGTTTTCTTATCCTATCAATATTAAGACTAATCAAGTCTTCCTTTTTGCTGTAGTTGCTAGAAAACTCAGAACCAAAGTTGGCTACAGGAACTGTACATGACTTAAAGACATGCATGGTTATGTACCAACTTTTGCTTGAGTTTTACATTATGATCTTATCTTCAATTTCCCATTATCTCAATTGTCCTTTACTATTCTCTTATACATTATAAAATGTTTTTTATAAAGCACCTCAAATCCTTTTTGAAAGAAGATTAAATTGATAAGCAGGCAAATAAATTAAAAGGCCACTGTAACATTTAGCTTATTACTTTAAAACAACTCTCTTCTTACCTAGTCTCTATTCCCAGCACTACTACCCTAGTCGAAGGAAACAAACAAGATGTTCCCTTAGGGTATCTTTAATGTTCAGGATTCTATATATGCATTTTCTCCCCAATTTTACAAACACAATAGTGGAGAAAACAGAACTTACCAGATAAACAATATGCAGATCATTCTCTAAAACAAAGCCCTTCATTGCTCTTTGGAGGTCGGCAAAAACATCTAAAGTATCAGTTGGAGAAAGTGAAGAAGAAAGAGTTGCTGAACCGAGATGTGTTGGATGATACACTTTTCCTGGTTGGGGGCAGGAAAAGGGAAATAATGAACCAAGTGTTAAAAATAAAATAAAACATTGTCTTTCTGTATTCTGTAATTAACCTTTTAGTCTCTGATAAATTTTGTCCAGTGCATGGATATTTATGAGCAGATTCTATGCTAATTATCTGATGTTGCTAAATGCAACACTGACTTATTAAAATTGATTCATATACCACTTGAAAAACCAGTTTCCTTTCAGAGTGTTTGAAAAGTCAATTTCCTTTTACTAAGCAGTCTTAAGTCACTCAAGATGAAAAAGCTAGTAAACTGCAACAAAGAAGTCACATTTACCTTCTGTTCCATTACTAGCTTCAGTAATTTGGATGAATTCGTTTTCCAGGAGCCACATTACACAGGCCTCAATTGCTCCAAGTTGAAAAGAATCTTGGTTCTTCTGAATTCCCAGCTTCCCTTCTTTCATACTTGCAGCCAAAAATGTGCAAGAAGCGTAAGTCTGCATATCTTGTGATGTACTTGCCACTCCACCAACTATTATCTGATAAAAGAGGTTTGAAATTTTTTTGTAACTTTTTAACTAGACATGCAGGCCCTCATGATATAAAAGTGATTTTGTTCTCTTAAAATATTCTCAGCATCTTAAATGTAGAGACTCTTATTTAACTCTTCCATCATCACTCATTATACATGTAGATAACATTCACTGACATCAAAAATTTCCTTAAAAGTAGATACAACATTTTCTCATAAATGAAAATAAATGAATCACTATCTATCTGAAATGTAGGAACTAACAACAACAGTTCCCTCTGAAATGTGTGGGCATATAGGAATGCTAGTATTGAATATTTCCCACCCAGAAAGGGGATGGAAATGGGTAGAGAAAAAGTGAAGTCAGTTGTGTCCTGTGGAAATCATCTTCCCACAACTATGTTAAATATACTAATTAATTAATTGTACTAATTTTTCCCTTGCCTTCTTCCATTTAATACATATTGAAACATACCAAATCATCCTAAACAGAGCTACCCTACACTTTTTAATGACCACAAAACATAGTTTTACCATTTACCATTTACTGATTAAATGGCTATGTTTTGTTCTGGGGCTTGCTTGTTTTTTAATCTTAGTAGGTATGTCCAAGCTGCCCTCCCAAAAGAATTTCAGCAGTATATGAGAATGCCTACTTTCTATATCCTTACCAACCCCATGTTATTATTTTCCTTTTTTTTTTTTTCAAATGGAGAACTAAGTTGGGCGGGGGGGCGGGAAGTATGAGCACAGGTATCAGTACCCCCACTACCAGTACTGAAGCCAAGAGCAAGGCATGCTGGTATATGAACAGAAAACTTTTCTGGATGACACAAACACTTAAAATAAGGAGGCTGGTTACCTTTGAGGACACAGAGGAGAAAGTTTTATTTTTCACTTTAGATCTTTCCATGTTGTTTGAGACTTCTAAGCGTATCTATTTGTAATTTTATTTTTTATTTTTTTAAAAGATATTATTTATTTATTTGACAGAGAGAGAGTGAGAGAGCACAAGCAGAGAGAGTGGCAGGCAGAGGGAAAGGGAGAAGCAGGCTCCCCGCTGAGCAGGGAAGCCGATGCGGGACTGGACCCCAGGACCCGGAGATCACAACCTGAGCTGAAGGCAGCCGCTTAACCGACTGAGCCATCCAGGTGCCCTAATTTGATTTTATTTTAATGTCATAGGTATTATCTGGATGAAAGAACTACGGTCCATTTCTGTCATCTTTTTTAAAAATTCAGAAAATAGGGGCACCTGGGTGGCTCAGTTGGTTAAATGTCCAGCTCTTGGCTTCAGCTCAGGTCATAGATAATAAAGTATATCTAAAAAAATTTTTAAAAATCATCTGGCATTTGGGTTTTAATCCACTGTTTTGAAATGTACTGCTATAGCACTAGCTGTATTAAGCTCCAGGAAGTAACTTAAATAGAAGACATTCAGATTTGGGGAGACTATAAACAATCTCATAAAGAAACACAAAGATTTTTCTTCCCATATTTAAGTTCTACCATCATACTATAAGCACAAAAGAACAAATGGTAATTTAGTGAACTCTTTCTTACCTCCAGAATAGCTCTTATCATGCTTGCAGTTACTTCTTCTCCTTCTCGTCTTTGCAAACAGCTACGAACAGGTTTTAGAGATCCCTGAAGTAGAGCAATGCCTTTTGATTTTTCAGAGTTCTTACAAACTAAGATACTCTCACCTATAACCAAAAAACCATACATTTGCAAAATCCCAACATATTTCCTTAAGATACGGGCCAAAGAGAATTTCAAATGTCTTGTTTAAAAAGAAGGTAATAGATGATAGCGGTTATTATGGTCATAGAATTATTGCTGATGCTTTCATTTTCTGAACTCTGGATTGAAGGGGATCCGAATATGCCACACCAAAATATGCCACTTTGGCATAAGGATTATTTTGACCTGAAGGCACTTAGGAAACAAAAAGAGCTCTTTGCCCTCACCCCGCTTGCCTAGAAGCAAGATATAAATTTCTCTTTGTGAAGGTGTTCCTCTTATCACTTATTACTGAACAGAAAGTGAGCACCAAGGTGGGTCTGGGTAATCCTTTCTAAATAATCCTTAACTGATGAATTGTTGAACACTACATCTGAAACTAATGATGTACTCTTTGTTGGCTAATTGAATTTAAATTAAAAAAATAATCCTTAACTTCCATTAGTTTCCACTATATATATATTTTTAAATGTTTTATTTATTTATCCATGAGAGTCAGAGAGAGAGAGAGAGAGAGAGAGAGAGTCAGAGGGAGAAGCAGGCTCCCCGCAGAGCAGGGAGCCCGATGTGGGACTCGATCCCAGGACCCTGGGATCATGACCTGAGCCAAAGGCAGATGCTTAACCATCTGAGCCACCCAGGCGCCCTCCACTATATATTTACCTTCCTACAGTTTACCACCCCTCAAAGCCCAAATCCCTTTTCCTTTGCCTTGTCACTTCTCAATTCTACTGTCTTTTGTTAAAAGGGTATAAAGTCTCTAACATCTAACTGCTTCTTTGGATCTTCACTGTTTTTCTATAAAGGCCTCTGTGTATGTAAAAAATGAAAACATTAATATCAAGTAAAATATGTGGGCCTTCTCTCCAATTAATCTGTCATTTGTCAGTTTAATTTGTAGACACTAGCCATAGAACCTAAGCAGGCACAGGGAAAGACTTTTTCTTTCCATACAGAAGTAACTATCCTTACTAATATATAATAATAATAATAATAGAGGTATTTTGAAAACTATAAAGAAAAATGCAAATGCAAATACTAGTTATATATGATATGAATTCATAAAAATATTTACAGAAACCTAGAAATTACATTATAACATTCACTAATCTAAACACTTTAGGTTATTGTGATAATCGAATAAAAGTATGTGACAGCACTTACACATTATAAACATATACAAATATACAACTTATACAAACATAAATACTACTACAGCAATTACAACTAGAGAAAACCATAATTTTTTTTTTTCAGAAATGAATCCAATAGTAGGGGAAAAGAAGTAAGTAAGATGTTCAAGGGGCAAAAGGAAGGCCACTTGCGTTAGAGAAAGCCAAAAGTGGCATTGTGGTGGAGTATACTAACCATTCTAGGCAGAGAGAAAATGCGGCTTTCCTAACACTGACTGCCAAATTGAGAATCAAGATAGAATAAAGATAAGGGACTATAAACTTGATGACTATTGATTATTTATCCCAGATATAACTACAAAAAGATAGGTGTCATCAAACAATAAAAAACAGGTAAATAAAATGTATCACCAGGTTCTTGCAAGCACGACAAAATAACCCAGCGTTAAGACAAAAAATTATCTACAAAAGGTATGAACTAGCATTAGCAGCAAAGTAAAAATGTCATTTAGGGCTGTTCAAACCACTTTCAGGTTTTGATTCTTCAACAAAATGGACAACCCTTTTTCAAGATGAAGCAAGATTTATGAAAATGCCCAAATTAATGGCAATATATACAGTCCAGGTTCCTGCTCCCACCCATCTGAGGAGGTTGTATCTATACCACAACAGAGAAGTCAATTAGAATCAAACCAATTGTTACTATTTAACTTACAAGTCACTATTTTTGCACAAAGCACCAATGTCTTATACTGGAAGGTTCTAGGAATTCCACAGAAAGATTAAAATATCATCTAAATAAAACACTATTAACTGTCTAGGAAATATTAAGATCATTTATCAAATGCAAAGAAGGTACAAAGATGCTACACAATCCAAAAAGCATGACCAAGTATGCGTATCTTTGTAATTGATATGAAACACTATATTCACACATTCCCCACTTGTTGGAAGTTCTTGAGCAAGCCATCTGCCATCCTGAAATGGAGCATTATACAAAGTCAAAATCTCAGAAGTTTCCAAGACCTCAAAAACAAAGTTATTGTGTTATATTTTAGTTTTGTTTAAATGTTATCTAATTTAAGGCTTGATAATTCGGCCAGGGCACCAACCTTCCAATTATTCTTCCCCATGAGAAAGAGAAGTACAATCTAAGAATGTAGCAAGGCAAATAAAACCTCCTTATCTTCTGCATTACCTTAAAGACCCTCTGACCCTAAAAAAAACCAGCTGTGTAAGATGAACTTATACTTCACTCTCCAGAGTTATGAGTCTACTAAGAAATCAGAGTTGAGGAAAGGGCAGAGGGAAGCAAGGAGGAATAGGAAGTATTTTAGTCTCTTCCCCTAACCTTCTTTAAACACATGTAACCTGCATATTTTATAGGCCAAGTAAGAGACAGAAGCAGGATAAACTTCATTGATGCCTATAATAGGGGAAATCCAATGAGTTGGAAGTTTTTTTTTTTTTTAATCATTAGAATTTTTAGGCTTTAAAGAATAGGCAGCCCAATGACCCTGCAGGGATTACAGATGCATGAGTCATTTGTTACTGGAGCTGAAACAGACAGCCATTCTTTCATTTTTTCCTTTAATAAAATCCCTACATGTTAGTTGGGCATATGGCCTCCCTTGCAGTTGGGGAAAGTAACTGTGTGATAAGTTCCGGTTGATTGTATGTGAGGAGAAATATTCTGTGCAACTCCTGAGAAGTGCCCTTAAAGGGTAGGCTGTGCACTTTACTTCCTCATCTCTCCTTCCTGATGGTTGAAATGAAGATGTGATGACAAAGTCAAGTTATTCTGAAAGTCACTTCCTCGGATACTATCCAGCTTTTTGTGCCCAGAATATCCCACTTATTTTCCCATTAAGACTTTCCCTTTTCTCCGAGGTACCCTAATTTCTCTTCAGCAGCCACAGAATTCTTTGTCTGTTTATTTGACATATAGTATAATACTGGAGTCAATAAACTACATCCCAGAGAAGATGGAATGACAGAGAATGTTCCTCTGAAAGTTCTTTAATGTGAGAAGACTTAGAACAATTTTGTCACATCCAGAATAATGTTCCAGGTAAGAAATAGTATTTGCTGCTATCTTGATATCTAATTAAACAAACCTCTTCCTCATTGCTTAAGACAAAACTTCTGTCTGGTTTGTGGTAAGGTTATCATTACTTGTTGACACAAGAAACTAAAAAGTTGTTTTCAGAATCAGCACCAAATCATTTAGAGAGAAAACGATAGTATGTAAAGTTCCTATTCCCAAACTGTGAGAGTATTTCCCAGCTCTCAGCATCTTTATTTGAAGTCTTAGACCAGTCACCTAAGCAGAACTAAAACCCATGAAAATTATTCCCTTCATTAGCACTAGAAAAGTTATGCTGAAAATTAGAAATCATCTTCTAGCTAATGTGATAAGTCATTTTGACTAAAATATTGAGTCATTTCACTGTATATGATGTAAAGAATGTTTTGATTCTACATTAGTAGAAAATCAATGGTTGCTGATATATGAAAAGTATAACTTACATTCATTATAAATATTAAGTAAATCAAAACATGACATTAGTGCTTTGGATAACAAAGAAATGCCGCATGATAAGAAATGAGTTGCCAGGCACTAGTCAAATTTCAAGCAGACTGACACTGTCCTTCAGCAATGCTATTACAATTAAATTCCAACTCACTTACCTACTGTGTCTACCCCTTTCCTGCCAGCACGACCAACCATCTGCTTATAAGTAAGAATATCTAGAGGTTGACCACTGAAAATAGGAGTCCGAATAATTACACGACGTGCTGGTAGGTTCACCCCAGATGAAAGAGTAGAAGTTGCTGCCAAAACCCGAATCTGACCTTGACGGAAGGCTCCTTCAATGATATCCCTCTCCTCAAAAGTAAGACCTAACAAAAGGAAGTTATAATAACATGTTTACTAATGAATATGTGAATTAATGAATATAACAGAAATACCGTACTTGATCACTTACAAATAGATCTGGGAATCTACTACAAGCCTCCAAAGATTTCTTCAAGCTATTGTTATGACTATAAACAAAGAAGTCACCATGGTCTCTCTTTTTAAGAGTACAATCTGCCACCCCTAGTATACTTATATCTCATCTTCTAGACCAGGGTTTGGCAAACTTTTTCTGTAAATATTTTAGGCTTTGCAGGACAGATGGTCTCTGTTGCAAATACTCAATCCTACAACTGTCACATGAAAGCAGCCACAGAACAAACAGGCATGACTGTGTTCCAATACAACTTTATTTACAAAAATAGATGGTGTGCTAGATTTGACCAGCAGACTATAGTTTGACTCCTGTTCTAGACAATGAAGTCACTGAGGGTAGAGATATGGCTTATGCATCACACTTCAGCATAAATAATTGAAGAATAAATACACGAGTAAATGAAAAACAACATAAAGAATATATACTTACTTGGCTTATTTTTAATTTTATTAAAAAAATCAAAAGGACTGAGTTTGTAATTTTGATGATGGGTCATTTTATTAGTATACATAAGTTATATACAATAAAAATATTCTCCTGTATGTTCATATATATACATATATTTTTAAACGTACTCATGTATGCATAATAAAAATTTTAAATAAATTGAAAATGTTAAATTCCTAATTTTAGAAACTACATATTCTTTTTTTCTTTTCAAATTTTTATTTAAATTCTAATTAACATGTAGTGTAATATTGGTTTCAGGAGAATTTAGTGATTCATCACCCACATATTACACCTAGTGCTAATCATAACAAATACCCTCCTTATTCCCCATTACCTATCTAGCCCTTTCCCCCCAACCCCCTCCCAACCCTCAGTTTGTTCTCTATAGCTAAGAGTCTCTTATGGTTTTCTTCCCACTCTTTTTTTCCCCCCTTCCCCTATGTTCATCTGTTTTATTTCTTAAATTCCACATATGAGTGAAATCATTCAGTATTTGTCTTTCTCCGACTGCCTTATTTTGCTTAGCATAAAATACTCTAGCTCCATCCACATCATTGCAAGTGGGAAGATTTCATTCTTTTTGGGCTGAGTAATATATGTATCACACCTTCTTTATCTATTCATCAGTTGATGGACATTTGGGCTCTCTCCATAGTTTGGTTATTGTTGATAATGCTGCCGTAAACACCAGGGTGCATGTATCCCTTCAAATCTGTATTTTTTGTATCCTTTGGGTAAATGCCTAGTAGTGCAATTGCTGGGTCATACGTTAGATCCATTTTTAATTTTGAGGAATCTCCATACTGTTTTCCAGAAGGGCTGCACCAGTTTGCATTCCCACCAACGGTTTGCATTCCCCTTTCCCCAGATCCTCACCAACATCTGTTTTCCTGTGTTGTTAATTTTAGCTATTCTGATAGGTATGAGATGGCATTTCACTGTGGTTTTGATTTGTATTTCCCTGATGATGAGTGATGTTGAGCATCTTTTCATGTGTCTGTTAACCATATGGATGTCTTCTTTGGGAAAATGTTCATGTCTTCTGCGCATTTCTTAACTGCATCATTTGTTTTTTTGGGTGTTGAGTTGTATAAGTTCTTTAGATTTTGGATACTAATCCTTTATCAGCTATGTCATTTGCAAATATCTTCTCCCATTCCAAAGGTTGCCTTTTAGTTTTGTTGATTGTTTCCTTCACTGTACAGAAGATTTGTATCTTGATGAAGTCCCAATAATTCATTTTTGCTTGTTTCCCTCACCTCCAGAGACATGCCTAGTAAGAATTTGCTATAGCTGAGGTCAGAGAGGTTACTGCCTATGTTCTCCTCTAGGATTTTGATGGCATTCTGTCTCACATTTAGGTCTTTCATTCATTTTGAATTTATTGTTGTGTATTGTGCAAGAAAGTTTCTTTCTTCTGGATGCAGAAGAAACTATATATTCTTAATCACATCCTTAGTACATATGATCATGGACAGACCACTCCCCAAAAGAAGTTATTTAATTTAGTGACTGTATAATCCTTGCAATTTTGACAACCAGATGATTTTTAAACACCTCTAGCCCTCTCAAAGTACAATATGATAATTTCTAAAATTAATTTGATTTTGACATATTTGTAAGAATGTTCAATACCCTGTAAGATAAAAGGAAACATTCAGAGTAGCATAAAATTAGGGTATCAAGTACCTGTCTAACCTGAATTTTAAGGAAACAAAGTGTAGAATGGTAATAATTTTAAAATTCACTTCCCCGGGGGTCTGCCACAGAAACAAGATGACAAAGGGGACGTCATCATTTGGAAAGCGTCGCAATAAGACACACATGTTGTGTCGCCGCTGTGGCTCTAAGGCCTACCACCTTCAGAAGTCCACCTGTGGCAAATGCGGCTATTCTGCCAAGCACAAGAGCAAGTATAACTGGAGTGCCAAGGCTAAAAGACGAAACACCACTGGGACTGGTCGAATGAGGCACCTAAATTTTGTACACCGCAGATTCAGGCATGGAGGAGGAAGGAACAACACCTAAGCCCAAGAGGGCAGCTGTTGTAGCAACCAGTTCATCTTAAGGATTTCAACGATTAGTCACACAATAAACGTTCTGGTTAAAAAAAAAAAAAAAGAATTCACTTCCCCAGTGGTACAAAAAAGCCTTTATCTAGTATATATATACTATACAGATACGTAAACTAAATGTGTTTTACTCTTGTTTAATCTTAATCACACACTTCTTAAAATGAAATCTAAAAGCAGTGTGGTTGACAAGAAATCAAATGCACAAAAATATAAAAATGAAGAAATTATGAGGATTTTGGAGGGGACTTCTTAATAACAGATTATAAATATGGATACCTGCATGATGAAATGCTACTCCCCATGGTATAGTTTTTTGTAATACAGAGTCCAGTCCTGAAGGCGAACGTTTTAACTGATCCATCACTTCTAGGAGACCCTTTTGTTCCAGTATCACTGGCGGAAGTTCAGATGATCTTACCAATCCTGTCACAGAAAAAACATCAACACTGTTCACCTCTGGCTGGACCTCTTTAAATGCTATCTGCCTAAGTCATGACAGAGCTAAATATTAGGGCAATGGTTCTAAAACTACTATACATAATAATTAGCAGGACATCTTTTAAAAAATACTTATGCCTGGCTCTTATTCCTAGACATTGTGATGCAACAGTATGCAACCTGGACATAAGGAATTTTAAAATCTCCCCAGATGATTCTAATGTGCACCAAAGTTTAGGAAGCACTGTGTTAGGGTGAGACCAGGCCCACAAGAGGTGATCAAAGGACCCAGCTGAGGAAGGAGAGGATTACAGGTACTACCATTCAGAGCCTAAAAATCAAAATCCTTGCTCAAAGTGTGTCCCACCAACCAGCAGTGTCAGAACCACCTAGGAGCCTTTTTTTTTTTTTTTAAGGATTTTTATTTATTTATTTGACAGAGAGAGACACAGCGAGAAAGGGAACACAAGCAGGGGGAGTGGGAGAGGGAGAAGGAGGCTTCCTGCCAAGCAGAGAGCCTGATGGAGGGCTCGATCCCAGGACCCTGGAACCATGACCGGAGCCAAAGGCAGATGCTTAACAACTGAGCCACCCAGGTGCCCCTAGGAGCCTATTTCTATGTGATAATTTTTCTAGCCTCTTTGCTACCCATGTGGTAATTAATCACCCATTATCTTCTGTCTTTGCCTCTCTGAATAAACTGCTCCCCTAGTAAGATCTCAACTTTCTTAGATGCAGGAACCATGTTTTCTTTAAAGAATTTCCCAAAATCTTGGATTTCTGAACTAGTAAGCCTCTGATAAGATATATTTTTAACATATTATATATATACTTTTTAAAGATTTTATTTATTTATTTGACAGGTAGAGATAGCAAGAGCAGGAACACAAGCAGGGGGAGTGGGAGAGGGAGAAGCAGGCAGCCCGATGTGGGGCTCAATCCCAGGATCCTGGGATCATGACCTGAGCCGAAGGCAGACACTTAATGACTGAGCCACCCACCCAGGCACCCCTTTAACATATATATTTTCAAAAATATTTTAGGTAAACTTTTCTTAAAATTTTAGGGATCCACAGAGGTTACCAATGTTTTATTATGCTAAGGACAATTTAAAATTTTTAAAAACTACCATTGATCAATACCTTTATTTCAAAAGAAAGGTCATTTTAACATAAAAAAAATTAGGGATAATTTCAGAATTTGAACTTCAGCTTTACAAAAAATGCACTGTCTTATCTTTATTTTTCTGGTAAAAATTTCATCATAGCCCAGACTCTAGTCCAAGCACTAGGATTTGGGGACCCTTGCTATAAATAAAAGTAACAGAATCTGAAGCAAAGAAAATAATAATAATGTTTCTGGTTATTAAAGGAATTTAAGTTATTATGGTACAACATAAGGAATATAAATGGCACAGTACAGAAAACATCAATTAGGAGGGAAATGAAAGAGATACTGTAATGTTGGGCCAGAGCCTATCAAATATAAACTTCAAGCAAAGTTTACTTATTGGAGCTAAGCTTGAGGCATCTATCACCTGTCCTCAGGATTCCAATGAAATCATAAAATATCCTAATATTCTGTGACCGGAACTGGTTGGTGTCTGTCTCCCCACACTTATCTTGGGCCCCAAGGGACCAGAGGCTGGCAAAAGTGGGGAGGGAACAGTGCTCATCCTAGAATCAGTAAAATATACACTAATGTTTATAGCCATACACTAAATCACTACTCAGCAATAAAAACAAATTGATAAACAACCTGGTGAATCTTAAAAATACCATGCTGAAAGAAGCCAAACATACAACACACGTATTTACTATACGATTTCATTTATATGAAATTCTTAGGAAAGGCACAGCTAATCTAGAGTAACAAAAAGCAGATCATTTGCCTGGGGCTCAGAATAGAGAGGAGACTGATAGCTAAAGAGCAAAGATTACATTTGAGGGTGATAAAAATGTTCTGTAGGTTCATTATAGTGGGGGTTAAGTGTATACATTTGTTAAAATTCATTAAATTATACACTTCAAATGGGTACATTTTATTATATATAAATTATACCTCAATAAATCTGATTTTATTTATTTTTTTTAAGATTTTATTTTATTTTATTTGAGAGAGTGCAAGCAAGAAAGCAGAAGTAGAAGGAGCAGCTGAGGGAGAGGGAGAAGCAGGCTCCCCACTGAGTACAGAGCCCCACACAGGACTTGATCCCAGGACCCTGGGACCATGACCTGAGCCGAAGGCAGCCACTTAACAGACTGAGCCACCCAGGAGCCCCAATAAAGCTGATTTTAAAATACATGTGTTTATATACATATATATGTATATGTGTGTGATTCTTTTGTAGAGTTTGGAAATATAAAGAGAGATATGTCTGATTTCTCCAGAAAAATGTATATATGTGAAGTTCTATATATAATTTAGAGGCTTCAAAGATCAATATCTCAAAGCCCATGGATCCTAGATTAAGAATCTTAGTATGTGTCTGTATAAATCCAGTATTTTAAAAATCTTAAGGTTAGCCCGAGTGTATGTATACATTGTCTATAATGAGGATAAGGAGAGGATTAGTCACAAAAGCATAGTTTTGTAAACTATGTAAACCAGTGGGCAGGTGGCGCAATGATCAAAAAGAGTCATGCTTTATTTATATACTCATTAATATTACTTTCAAGCATGTGTACTAAGTATAGAAGCTTTCATTTCCATCAGTAACTTACCCTTGGCTTGATGGTGTAGATTATAAAACTCACGGGCAATGCTATCTGCCAACTTCTCACACCATTTCTTTGATGGACAGAAAAGTAATACTGAATGGTTATCACAAATGGTCTCATAACATAAACTAACAACATGGTCCTCATCTCCCTAAGAAAGAAAAAGAAATAGTCACTCTAATGGTCCTTGCAAAACATTTTCATATCAGTTTAAAGTCACTCATTTTGCTTCATGGGGAAGGTTTTTTTCTACTGAAAGGCATAATAAAAATCAGTTACAAAGTCAATAACAAAGAAAAAGCAAGAGAAAAAGAGAAATAAACTTCCTTATAATGCAAGGTGAAAAGGAAATATTTTCTATTAATTCAACTAGTATTTATTGACTTTGAACCCTCAGCCAATGAGGATATAATGGTAAGTCAAAGAAAGTCAAGGTCCTATCCTTAAGGGGGTTAGGTCTCATTGGGGAAACATATTAAGGTACAAAACAAATAAATGTAAGATACATTTATTAGATGTACTATAAAAGAATTTTATGATGTTTCGAAGCCTCATATTTGACATAAATTTGACAGAAAAAAATCAAAGAGGTTTCTCTGCAAAAATTATTTAGCTGAGATACAAAGGAGGGGAGGCATTATTTCAATGAAAGGTAACTGGTGGACAGTGGAAAAATTTCAGGCAGAACAAAGCCTATGTAAATGCCCTGTGGTAGCCCAGTGAGTTCTCAAAACTGGAAGGGGTGTTTAACCGGATTAATTAATTCATTCATCCATTCACCCAATGAACAAACATTTACTATGCACCAGAATTTGTCCTAGGTACTGGGGATAAAGAATAAAGCAGAAAAAAAGCTCTGTCCTCAGAGTGTTACTATGCCAGTAGGAAGGGACAGATAACAAAAACAAGAAAAGTAAAACACAGAATTTTGAAAAGTGATAAAAAGAAAAAGAAAATGGAAAATAGGGACCAGGAATGGCAGGACACTGTAATTTAGACAAGGTGGCCACCAGGGAAGGTCTCAGAAAGTGACTTTTGAGTAAAGGTCCAAAGGTGAAAGAGTAAACCATACTGATGCCTGGGGGGGAAGGCATTCCAGAAAGAAAGAACCTGAGGTGGAAGATTCTTGGCATATTATAGAACAGCAAATAGGCTGCGGAGGGAATGAGAAGGAAAGTAGTAGGTGAGGTCAGAGCACTAAGGGGTGGGGACAGATCATGTACAGTCTTATAGCCTACTAAAAAGAGGCTGGCTTTCATTCTAAACAAAACAAGGAACCATTTCAAGGGTGGGAACATAATGGTTATGTTATCTGATGTTCATGTTAAATAGATTAGCTCCAGATTTAAGCACAGACTGAAAGGAAGAAGGTAGGAAACAGATCAATTAGGAGACGATTTCAATAATCTAGGTAAGAGTTGAAAGTAATTCAAACAGGGTGGAGGCAGAGACATACCAACAGAAAAAGATTAACAGGAGAGCAAATGAATGTGTTTACATATTTATTGAGGTAACCAAGGCACAGTCTGGTGAAATTTGGGGTACAGAGCAAAGCAACTGAGTAAGATTCCATGCCAGACATACAGACGCTACAAATGCCTATCTAGGAGAGGACTGAAACACATGAATTTACTCCTATTCCCAGTTGTAGCGGTTTCCGTACTCGGAGGCACAGCTCTACACAAAAAGAGCAGATGTCCCACTCCACAGATGATGAGTCAGGTTTTTAACTCAGGATTGAAGAATCAGACTTAAAAAAAATACCGTGAACTAAAATTTTTTAAGTGTACTTATAGGTGTGTGAGGGAATTTATAATTTATCAAACACTTCCTAGATGCCGGACAAAACCATCCTTCATTCCTAGAATAAGTATTACATCCCACTGTCTAGATGAAGATAGTATATTCAGAGAGGTTTTGTGATTCAAGTAATATCAGCCATATCAAGTGCTCTATTATGTATCAGAGGTAGGTCTGACTCTAAAAATGATGTTTTTCCCTTTTACTATATATTATACCTACTACTTAACAAAAGTTAATTTTCCACATAGGGCTTAGTGTAAACTAAGCCATAAGAAAATCTTTTCCCGGTTAAAAAGAAAAATCTACAAAATTAGGTATTTTTTATTATTTATATTATCTTTTATTATACTTATTGGAAAAGATAATCATTTAAATTGAAGGCACAACTGGGGCACCTGGGTGGCTCATTCAGTTAAGCATCTGCCTTTGGCTCTGGTCATGATCCCGGGGTCCTGGGTTCAAGCCCTGCATCGGGCTCCCTGCTTAGCGGGGAGCCTGCTTCTCCCTCTGCCTCTGACTGTCTCTCCCCCTGCTTGTGCTCTCTCTCTCTCTCTGTGTCAAATAAATAAATAAAACCTTTAAAAAAATAAATAAATTGAAGGCACAAATATATTTCTTCTCTCACCATCACCAATTATTTAAGATGAAACCATTAGCTTAATATTAATAATCCTTCTAATGGATATGTAAAGCATATTCAACTACACTGCAACCCCTAATTTATATAACTCAAAAAAATGTTAACTTCTAGAAAATGCAGTCAGACGCAAAATACTAGGAGCAGCGATGTAAAAATACTGACTTACCTTCACTTGTAGATTGGGATGAAATTCCCTCACAAGCTTCATTGAAGAGTCATATATAGAATTTCCAATTTTTACTGACTCTAACAGTGGTACAGGACGAAAGTTGGTGTGGTAGAGTTCAGCATTCAACCAGGAAGCTACAATCTCCAAATTAGGAAGAGTAGCGCTCATGCCAACAATCTGCACGGCGTTAGATAGAGGACTGGCTAAATTTGCCTGGCTGTGGAAAACAAATGAAAATGATGTTCAGAGATACATAGTTATAAATAGTGCTGCTAACAGTATTTTTGGTCATGTCCTTGGGTCCATACATCCATACATTTTTAAGGTATACAACTAGAAGTAAAATTACTGGGTTATAGATCATCTTCAATTTTATTGATGTCAAACTGTTTTCCGAAGAGATTGTACTAAAGTATCTCCATGATCCATGTGTGTTTTATTGTTCCACATCTTGTCACCACTTAGTACTGCCAATCTTTTTAACACTAGCCATTTTGGAGAATGTGTGGTAATATCTCTTTGAAGAAGTAGTTTACATTGCCTTGATTACTAATGAGATTAAGTATCATTTCATGTTTATGGACTATTTGGATACCATCTTATAAATGCCTGTTGAAGGTGCTTGCCCATTGATATATTGAGTTTTTTCTTCTTGATTTGCAGAACTGTTCGAATGTTCTGGATAATGACTTTCCTCTTTCATTAATTTTTGCTCTTGTCTTTATTATTTCTTTCCTTCTACTTTCTGTGGCATTATTTTACTATTCTAAGTTCTTGAGATGAATAATACATTAATTTTTCAGTCTCTCTTCTTCAGTAATACATGCATTTTATACTATCAATTCCCCTTTAAACTTAAACTGCATTTCACAAGTTTTGTTAGATGATATACTTTCAATTCAAACTATCTTCCAATTTGTACTCTGATTACTTTTTTGACCCAAAAATGGGTAAAAGTCTATTTCCCAATTTCCAGGGGACATATGCCTCTCCTATACTTATTTTTTAGTTTAATTCCATTTGTCAGATGATATATTTTAAATTACTTAAATCCTTTAAAATATATTGCTTTATGGCCCAGCATAGAGCAATGTTTTATTATGTACACTGAAAAGAACATATATTCTGCTTTTATTTGGCAATTCTTCTACATACATCCATTAGGTCAAATTTGCTAATTGCACTAGTCATCTCTTCTATATCCCTACTCATTTGGTATATAGATAATTATCTCCATGTTTTCTCATATACTGAAAAAGAGGTGTTAAATCTCCCTAAACTGAAACATAAGAGCTCCCAGACTGAAAGAATCTATTGAGCAACAAGCACAATGAACGAAAATGAAACACCAAGACATATCGGTGTGAAATTTCACAACACTGAGGAAGAAAAGGAGCCCCTAAAAACTCCCGGAGAGAATTAAAAAATTTTATACAAAGGATAAAGGATAAGCATGGCATTGGATTTCTCAACAGTAACAAGAGAATGAAGTAAGGTCTTAAAAACTAAAGGAAAAATATTTAAAACCTTGACTTCTATACCTGGACAATCTATGAAATAACTGTAAGGCATTTTCAGATACGCAAACTTTCAAAAAAATCGTATGAATAGACTGTACACTAAAATAAAGTGGAACATCCTGGAAGATGTCCCCACCAAAATGAGGAAGTAAATCAAGAAAAAAATATGTTATCCAAAAAAGGGGGACTCTGACTCAAGCAAAAAGCAATAGGAATAAATGATAAAGAAAGATCCTAAAATAAGTACTATGCAGCACATATATAGTTTACCCATATAACCAGATTAGAACAATTCAGAAGTCTTTTGGAGAAATTTCAAGATGAATTTGGTAGAATAGCAAATGTGTCAGAACATATTGGATGGAGATTTACATAAGGGGGAAAGAGGCTGGGGATCAATCAGTGAAAAGGACAGAGAAAACCAAGCCATCAAACAAAAAAGATATTTATTAATTTCAGAAAAAACAAAAAGTTATTTAGAAGGTAAAAGTAATCATAATATACTACATGACTCAGTTGGCAAAGGCATTTATATAGTCCTAACAGTGTAACACTAAATACTGATATGAGCAAAATTATGGCATAACAGTATTTGGAGAATGGGAAGAATGATGAGAGGACAAAGAGAGACTGTGGGGTCAGGTGGGAGGAGATTGGGTTGGGTGAGTAAAGATTTTAGAGAAGAGCTAGATCTTCATCTTTCATAGTAAGTAGTCAAAATATAATGTGTAAAACTAAAAACACAAGTGGCTACATTTAGAAATAACACTGTAAATAAATTTTTTAAAAGCTGTAAGAGTTGAATGGCTTCCCAGGGGAATTCTACCAAACATTTCAAGAAGAATTAATACCTATTCTCCTCAAACTGTTCCAAAAAATAGAAACGGAAGGAAAACTTCCAAACTCGTTTTATGAGGCCACCATTACCTTGATCCCAAAACCAGACAAAGACCCCATCAAAAAGGAGAATTACAGACCAATATCCTTGATGAACATGGATACAAAAATTCTCACCAAAATACTAGCCAATAGGATCCAACAGTACATTAAAAAGGATTATTCACCACGACCAAGTGGGATTTATCCCTGCGCTGCAAGGTTGGTTCAACATCCGCAAATCAATCAACGTGATAAAATACATTAACAAAAGAAAGAACAAGAATCATATGATCCTCTCAATAGATGCAGAAAAAGCATTTGACGAAGTACAGCATCCTTTCTTGATCAAAACTCTTCAGAGTATAGGGATAGAGGGTACATACCTCAATATCATAAAAGCCATCTATGAAAAACCTACAGCGAATATCATTCTCAATGGGGAAAAACTGAGAGCTTTCTCCCTGAGGTCAGGAATGTGGCAGGGATGTCCACTATCACCACTGCTATTCAACATAGTATTAGAAGTCCTAGCCACAGCAATCAGACAACAAAAAGAAATCAAAGGCATCCAAATAGGCAAAGAAGAAGTCAAACTCTCTTTGCAAATGCTATGATACTTTATGTGGAAAACCCAAAAGACTCCACCCCAAAACTGCTAGAACTCATAAAGGAATTCAGTAAAGTGGCAGGATATAAAATAAATGCACAGAAATCAGTGGCATTCCTATACACCAACAAGACAGCAGAGAGAGAAATTAAGGAGTCGATCCCATTTACAATTGCACCCAAAACCATAAGATACCCAGGAATAAATCTAACCAAAGAGGCAAAGGATCTGTACTCAGAAAACTATAAAATACTCAGGAAAGAAATTGAAGAAGACACAAAGAAATGGAAAAACGTTCGATGCTCATGGATTGGAAGAACAAACATTGTGAAGATGTCAATGCTACCTAGAGCAATCTACACATTCAATGCAATCCCCATCAAAATACCATCCACTTTTTGCAAAGAAATGGAACAAATAATCCTAAAATTTGTATGGAACCAGAAAAGACCCCGAATAGCCAGAGGAATGTTGAAAAAGAAAAGCAAAGCTGGCGGCATCACAATTCCGGACTTCCAGCTCTATTACAAAGCTGTCATCATCAAGACAGTATGGTACTGGCACAAAAACAGACACATAGATCAATGGAACAGAACAGAGAGCCCAGAAATGGACCCTCAACTCTATGGTAAACTAATCTTCGGCAAAGCAGGAAAGACCATCCAATGGAAAAAAGACAAGTCTCTTCAACAAATAGTGTTGGGAAAATTGGACAGCCACATGCAGAAGAATGAAACTGGACCATTTCCTTACACCACACACAAAAATAGACTCAAAATGGTTGAAAGACCTAAACGTGAGGAAGCTCTTTAGGATCATCAAAATCCTAAAGGAGAACACAGGCAGCAACCTCTTCGACCTCAGCCACAGCAACTTCTTCCTAGAAACATCACCAAAGGCAAGGGAAGCAAGGGCAAAAATGAACTATTGGGATTTCATCAAGATAAAAAGCTTTTGCACAGCAAAAGAAACAGTCTACAAAACAAAAAGACAACCGACAGAATGGGAGAAGATATTTGCAAATGACATATCAGATAAAGGGCTAGTATCCAAAATCTATAAAGAACTTATCCAACTCAACACCCAAAGAACATAATCCAATCAAGAAATGGGCAGAAGACATGAACAGACATTTTTCCAAAGAAGACATCCAAATGGCCAACAGACACATGAAAAAGTGCTCAACATCGCTCAGCATCAGGGAAATCCAAATCGAAACCTCAGTGAGATACCACCTCACACCAGTCAGAATGGCTAAAATTAACAAGTCAGGAAATGACAGATGTTGGTGGGGATGCGGAGAAACGGGAACCCTCCTACACTGTTGGTGGGAATGCAAGCTGGTGCAACCACTCTGGAAAACAGTATGGAGGTTCCTCAAAAAGTTGAAAATAGAGCTACCATACAATCCAGCAATTGCACTACTGGGTATTTACCCCAAAGATACAAATGTAGGGATCCGAAGGGGTACCTGCACCCCGATGTTTATAGCAGCAATGTCCACAATAGCCAAACTGTGGAAAGAGCCAAGATGTCCATCGATAGATGAATGGATAAAGAAGATGTGGTGTATATATATACAATGGAATATTATGCAGCCATCAAAAGGAATGAGATCTTGCCATTTGCAATGACGTGGATGGAACTGGAGGGTGTTATGCTGAGTGAAATAAGTCAATCAGAGAAAGACATGTATCATATGACCTCACTGATATGAGGAATTCTTAATCTCAGGAAACAAACTGAGGGTTGCTGGACTGGGGGTGGGGTGGGAGGGATGGGGTGGCTGGGTGATAGACATTGGGGAGGGTATGTGTTATGGTGAGCGCTGTGAATTGTGCAGGTTGAATCACAGGTCTGCACCTCTAAAACAAATAATGCAATATATATATTAAGAAAAAAAAAAAAGAAGATAGCAGGAGGGGAAGAATGAAGGGGGGAAATCGGAGGGGGAGACCAACCATGAGAGACAATGGACTCTGAAAAACAAACTGAGGGTTCTAGAGGGGAGAGGGGTGGGGGGATGGGTTAGCCTGGTGATGGGTATTAAAGAGGGCACATTCTGCGTGGAGCACTGGGTGTTATGCACAAGGAATCATGGAACACTACATCAAAAACTAATCATGTAATGTATGGTGATTAACATAACAATAAAAAAATTTAAAGGGAAAAAAATAAAAGCTGTAAGAGTTGAAAGTAGTTGCCTCTGGGAAGGGGGATGAAGAAATGTTATTTTTCAAAATTAGCCTTGACTGCTTAAATAGAATGATATATAACTGACAAATACAAAACTGGATTTTTAAAATTTTATCATAAAAGTGGAGAACAATCCGAAATTTTAAAATGTTTACAAAATCATCTAAAATCACTCTCAGTCTTAAGTACTTCTTTTGGAACAAAAATGAACTGCTGTACATGAGTTTGTCCTAAATAGGTATTATTCTCCTTCTTTAATTTATTTAATTCATACTTACTACGCACTTCTGCAAACACTTTCTCAACACTGCTTAGAATCTCAGGAACTCAGTTATTTCAGGTACTCACCAAGATGCTGACTTGTGAGTAATATAGCAAATCTTAGTGAGCAAAAGTTCCAGCAGATACCCTCGGTGAGAGTCTCCCAGCATATGCAATTCATCCACAACCACCATTCCTAAAGAGATTATCCAGATATTAGGTTTTACAAAATTTCACAATTTCAAGAAAAATTTTAAAAGACTCAGTATCTTATATAGTAAGTAGCTGTCATTTCTACAGTATATTGCAGGTGATACAAATTTCTAACCATAAAACAAAAATCAGATTTCACATAATGGACAATCCTTTCTCAAGACATTTCAGACATCGTAAGTGGTCCTACTGTAATGTATTCTGGATCTAAAAATCAATGATTACCTAACTCAGAGGAAACTGCCTCTCATTACTCAGATACTTCTTTGTTGGCAACCTTGTAGAAATACATGTACAATGAGATATCAAATACATGCTAGGACAGTTATTCAGTGTATTGACTTTTCTATGGGGGAAAACAACCAGGGCAACCAACCATACTGATGTTAGAAAGTTGCTTAGAAAAACAAAATCAGGGGTGCCTGGGTGACTCAGTCGTTAAGTGTCTGCTTTCGGCTCAGGTCATGATCCCGGGGTCCTGGGATGGAGCCCCACATCGGGCTCCCTGCTCGGTGGGAAGCCTGCTTCTCCCTCTCTCACTCCCCCCTGCTTCTCCCTCTCTCACTCCCCCCTGCTTGTGTGTCTCTCGCTGTGTCTCTCTCTGTCAAATAAATAAAATCTTTAAAAAAAAAAAAGAAAGAAAGACAGACAGACAAAATCAGATCAAGAAGAAAGAAATGATTTTAAGGGATGTTTTTGTTTGATGATGATAGGTAATGAGTCACTCTACCACAAAACATCAGTATGTTTTGTCTACCAGAATCCTCTTCTCCACTACTTGGAGAATCAAACCAGTCTGTGCACTTGGAATAATGCTCAAGAATTACTGAAAAGTTAGTACCAACCAATGCCTTCTTTAAACACAGTCATAAGATCATGGTTTTCACAGGCACTGGTATCCCCCCGACAAAGCCTCCCCACCTAAATGAAGATCTTTCAGACCCATGTTCTAATGGCACATGATGCTCCTTTGCCTCATCAGTAAGCTATCTCAAAAATCATATGGCATGATAAGTTATTTCAGTTTACTCACTCAGTCGTTCAAAAAATATCTGTGCCAGGCACTGTGCTAGGTATATTGGATATCACATTTAATAAGATTCTATTGCAATCCTTGAGATATTTAAAATCCAATGTGGTTACAAGTGATAAGACAATTCTGATACAAACTGATGAATGTGATTTCTCTCTCTAAGCTTTATAGAGCAGAGCCATGTCTTGTTAATCTTTGATTTCATTCCCCACTCCTACCCTACCCAACTTTACCATTTAAGTTCACCAGGATCTCAGTGAGTAGCTAACTGATATGAGTTGCTGCTTCTGCTGATGTTATAATCATTCTCTTCCTGTTGCTACCTCTACCTAGACTTTCCTAAGTGGTTAAAAAAAAAAAAAGTATTAAGGTAGAAAACCTTCCCAGAGTTCCAAACTCATATACAATGTCAGCTTCTATAGCTCCATACCATTTCCCTGCTAAATGGTAACCTCTAAGTAAAGGCCAAATCTAGATATCCTAGCACCAGAATATGATAATGAATACATAGTAACTGCAGATATGGCAGAACCAGCCCCAGCATGCTTCCTTCTATTCCCAGTAAAGTTTAGACAGAAAAGAAGCAATGAGAAATGACTTGAGGGCTCAAGGATATCCTCTGTGTTTTATAAAGTGCAAACATACAGGGAAATAGTCAATAACAGCAAGCAGGACAAAAAACTTTTTTTTTTTTTAAACACAGAGTTCCTAACATTACAGATGCCAATTCTCAACTCCGTAAGTAGGTGACAGATAATAAGAAAAAAATGGGACGTATAGAAATCACAACAGCTCCACTCCATTCCATCAAAAATTAGCAACAGAAAATATTTGCTTATTTCCTACTTTTCTTACCTAATAGATCCATCTTATTTTCCTCTATGAGGCGATTGATCAGACCATTGGCTCTCTCAATTGTGCAGACAGCAATATCCAAGGAAGAGAAATGCCCTGTTGGAGAGGCACTGCCCATATAACCATCCACATTTATTCCTACTTCCTGAAACAGACTCTGAATTGAGTAAAAAGGAATAACACAAGTAAAAATACTTGAAATTCATGAATTGTAGATTGGTTCTATCCCAGAATACAGACATAAGTATCCAAAGATATTTATTAGATTACTGTTGGTTGTTCCTGGCCAGGACACACTGTTTTTTGGGTTTTTTTTTTTAGTATCACATGCTAAAAATATGAAGTTGAGAACTGACAAAACTCAGAACAGAGATTTTCTGTTAAGACAGAGTCAAACAGAAGTATGCCATTTTAACGATTACATTAATACAGCACTTCCAAGTTATTTATAGAAATTAAAATTGGAAGAAAACTACCTTAAGCACTAAATTTTTAATCTAATGAACATGCAAGAAACTAGCTCTTTTTTAAAACACAAATGTAACATTTTAAGAAACAAATTTATACTTCATGAAAAAATTATTCTCATTATCCCACAATTTTTTATACAATAGAAGTTTTCAAAAGTCCAATGCAGTGGGACCTTGATGTTAAAATTTTTTTTTTTTTTTTTTTTTGTAGTTTAACTTTAACTAACATACCTTCTCAATAAAAAGGATCCTTTCATCATTTTGTTACTTTGGTCTAAGTTGAGAGGATGTTACCATGTAGGACCAGCTTTGTTGGCTATTTGGCCTCTGAAATAACTGTTAAAAAGATTTATAGAACCATAGAACTTTAGAGCTGTTCATTCAATAAAATGTTTCTGAATGTTACTGAGTTAACCCATAGTACTAGGGTTAAAATCCTCATTTTACCAATGAAAATACTGAGGTCCAGGAGATTATGTGCCTGGCCTGAAGATATAGTTAATGGCAAAACTGGGACTAGAACCCAGATTTTTTGACTACCAGTATAACAGTCTTGCCATTCCAACATATTTTTTCACTGCAGAAATCACAACAGTAAATGTATTCTATTTAATGAAACACTGTTATTTGTAAAAATGCCTTAAAAACCAGTGAGTAGCACACAAATGAAAAATATTATTATTCATTTTTGCAGAACAGACCACAGGCCTGAAGCTTTACCTACGCACCAATGGATCTTGTTCTTCTTCCCCTAACTACTCCCAAATGGCCCTCAGTTAGGGTAGGATATGTTTCTTCAAACACTCTCCTTTCCATGCTTCACTCTAATTCTACTATTCAGTTAAAATGCTGTATTTTAATTTATATGTTTAGATACTAATTGAAGTATTCTGTTTACTTCCTAAGGAAAAGTTCATAAATTTTAACACAATTTTCAATAACTTTTGATTTAATGACCCTTTCTCCTTTATACAATAAAAAAGTTTCTCTTCATAAATGGTCAACTTTTAAAGCTATTTTGGGATGCAATACAAGAAACCTTTATTAACACAGCTGCCAATAATAGGTCTTATTACAATAATGTTCTTAGTATAAGAACATTACCTGAAGATAGTATTTCTTCTCTTTAGCCACAGAGACAAAGGGCAAAATAAACAAAGCTTTCTTCCGCATTTCCAAAACTCGCTTCAACATAAGTAATTCAGCAACAAGAGTCTTCCCAGCACTTGTAGGAGCTAAAACATATTATTCCACAAGGTTATTACAAAGAGAAGTAATATTTGATATACTGCATTAATGTTTTAAACCATATCCAGTAACTACAGAGACTTAGACTAACCTATCATTAAGGCCCTGACTAGCATCTGAAAACTTTATTCGCTTAAATGCCCCTGACTTCAAACCAGCACTCTAGATAGCCTCACAGTGAAAACAGAAAATTATTAAACAAATCCTTTTATGAACAATAAATGATGAATATTTAGTCCCTAGCTTGTATCTACCGATCCTTTCCTTTAAGTGCTGAATGATTAAAAGCCCTGCTTTGAGGAAGGAGATAAACAAGTTTAATATACTGTGGTAGGAACCATGATAGAAGTTGAGAGAGAAGAGCTATAATGAAGTTTATGGAAAGGAAACGCAACTTATGAGAAGGGAAGGGAAGAGGAAAGGAAGGCCAAGCAAAAGAAACAGCATGTGCAGAAGCCTGGAGGAAAGCCTGGTAAGTTCAGAGGGCAGCAATTTAGTAAGCCTGAAATAAAACCAGGAGGAGTAAGAGAAGAGATGTGAACATGTCACATGAAAAAGAATTTTATAATCCCACCACATAAGGAATTTAGAATTTATCCTCAAAGCAATGTAGAGTGACTAGTGAGTTTTATGAAAAGGAGTGGCAAGATCATATTTGTACTCTATAAAGACCACTTTGCATGCAGAGGCAGAATAAAACCAGAGAGAAAATATAAGCTAGTTATAAGGCTATTGCATAATCTAGAAGATGAGCAAAATCTACAAGAAAGAGGATAATAAACTAGGTAGTGTACCTAAAAACAGAGAGTAGTTAAAATCAAGATATTTGGGTGGCTCAGTCGGTGGGGCATTTGACTCCTGATTTCCACTCAGGTCATGATTTCAGGGTGGTGAGACTGAGCCCCCATCAGGCTCCACACTCAGGGAGGAGTCTGCTTCTCTCCCCCTCTCCCCCTTCTTCTGACCCTCCCCACGCACTCACGCTCTCGTGTGCACTCTCTCCTTCTTAAATAAATAAATCTTAAAAAAAAAGAGAGAGAGATTTGAGATAATATACACTGGACTTGGTGATTAATTGATGTAAGCTGGCAACCAGAAATATGAACGATACTCAAGTTTTGGTTTAAGCAGTTGAAATGGTCAGGCCATTCTACCACTGCCACCAGTTAGTATTTATTGTGTACATTCTATATGCCAGCAACTGTTCTAAGCATTCTCTCATGCTTTCTATTAATATGCTCTACGTTAATTACCACAGGCATTAACTGTGACAGTTTTCAAACCCAACCAATCTGACTCCACAGCCTGAACTCATTATACCTAATGATAACTATCGGCTGAAGCCATAATTAAAAATCTGGATGACTCACAACTTCAGAAAAAACTGATATACAAAGAAAGTGCATCTTATCAAATGGTAAGTTCTGAAGTCAGTGAGCAAAAAGGTTAAAAAGTATGAATGTCAGAGTTGCCCCTGAAAGCCTATGTAAGTCTTCTATATGGTAAATTACATGTTTTTGTGTATACAACCTTGTACGAGGTCAATGTATATAACATTATACATTACAAATACATAATGTGTAAGGTTCACACACTCTAAAGCAACTGAGATCAACCAGGGGAAGAGCAGATTTACATTTCCCTTACACTCTCTTCCTGGGACATGGCTGTTAAGAGGAAAGACAAGCAGAATAGCTCTCTTTAAATTGCTTTTTCGCTCCCCACACTCACCAATATAATGGAATTTCCATAATTTAAATATGCATATGATGAGACTCCACTTTTCATATTTTAAGACTTTCTCTAGCTATAAAGCACTGTTTCATTCACTTTTTAAACTACTTCATAACTACCTCAAGGGTATCCTTTATATTCATGTCATAAAGTAGTACAGAAATTAATGCGCACAAATTTGATTACCTGAATAGACTAAATTCTTTCCTTCCAGGACTTGTCCAAGCAAAAGGCACTCTGCCTGCCATTCAAACATCTTTTTTACACCAAAACTGTGATATTTTTCCAGAACCGCTAGAGGAAGTCCCCAGTTTGCCAACAGCAACTTGTCTATTTGATCGTCAGGAATTGTCTGCTTGCCTTCCCCTTTCAGGAAAGAAAAAAGTAATTAATAGTTGAACCTAATTCTAACATATGACTTCAGCTGTTAGTCTTCCGCTGTGTTTTGGAATTCCTACGTGTTGGACTGAGGCTATCTATATAAAGCACATCCTGACATAAAGCGCTTCCTACATAATGATCTGTAAGGAGTACCGGGCACTATTAGGCGTGAGCCCCCGACAGGCGATTAGATCAGGCCGACTAGGAAGTTGTTTCTGTAAGGGTCTAAAGACCCACAAACCACTTGAATATTATTACCAGGCTGTCGCCCAATCTGCACGTCCATGTCCTAACAGAAAGAGACCTGCCACACTAGGCCAGAGTCACAAACTGAAAAGGAAAGTAGAAGTCTAGTGGGCTGTGCAAACCACGCAAGCTCTGTGCTGAAACTACACCTCCCCACACGTGGCTGGGCAGAGCTGCCCACCTCGCCCGCGGCCCCTCAAGTGCCTGGGAGTACCTGCAGCTGCGGCCCGCGGTCGGCCGCGGTCCTTCAAGCAGCGTCCCAGGCCCGGGGGCGGACTCAGCACGGGCCCCGAGGGGAGCAGGGGGCTGTCACTGCCGTCACCGCCGCTTCCCGAGGAGTCCGAGCCTGATGCTGAACGCCACCGTTTCCCACTCCAGCGCGGAAGATTCATCGCGAACTCTTCTCGGCGATTCAGGGAAAGTCATAATCCCAGCATCCTCCCGCTCCGGAGAAACCGGGCCTGGTGACAAGTGCAGCCACTATCTTCCCGCCTCGGCTTTCAAACTCAGGCCTCCCAGCCCGCCCCCGGAACCATAGAGTTCTCAGTGGTGAGAGTAAACCTGAGAACCATAGAATCGTGGGGAAGGAGCGGCTCCGCTGGTGTCTTAGACCTCCAGCCTTTCGCCTCGTTTGTAGGTTAGCGTCAGAGAAGCCGAGTTGCACCTACGTCAAGGGGCGGGGGCGAGGGAATGACTCTGTATGTATAACCTGCATTTATAATCAGCCTGGCCTAAGCACTTTCTTTTTGTCTATTTCTTTTTTGAATAGCAAGATTTGCTAACTTCATGAGTTGCCCGTAATAGGTAGCTCAGGGAAGTAACTCTTCTTAACATATTGATACTAAAAAAAAATTACAAATTATGTGTGCAAGTACATATAGTACAAGTCTGGGAAATAGCTTTTGAGAATCAATTCTGTGAAAACCCTAGCTTATTTAAAAAATGTTTTTGAATGGCAATATTCTAAAATTCCACAAGATGGAGACATTACTCCATGAAGGAAACATTTTTTCCTGGTTCTCTTTTATGCACGTTCTCTGCATTCATTCACTCAACCATTTATTGAGCACCTTCTGTGTACTAGCCATCTGGGTAAATGGTAGGGAAATGGCATTAAATGGTTTCTGCTCTCAAAGAGAAAGAGCCTAGAGAAGGAGACAGACATTAAACAAATTAATTAATAATTTAAAATTGTACTAATGTTCAGGCAGAAATGAACAGTGCTCTCAAAGAAATGGAAGAACTCCTAATTTACATTGTAGTCCTAGAAGAACTTCCTGAGATGCAGTATAGCATAGAGGTCAAGAGTGAAATTCTGGAGCCAACAGTCTAGGTTTGAAGACTTACTAGCTATATGATTTTAGACAACTTGCTTAACCCCTTTGTGCTTCCTTTTTTGTGTGTATATGATAAGGATAATAAAGCAAACTATTTGGTTATTATGAGCACTAAATAAGTCAATATGGGTAGAGTGGTTAGAACAGTGCCCCCCACATAATAACTACTATTCAAAGAAAGTGATATTTAAGTGTTCTAATACTGCTTCCAATTTTTAAGGGAAAATAATAAACCAAAAAAATCTCTCACAAATCTCACACTATTTTTATTACATGAACTATGATCAAATGAGGAAAATAATTAGGAAGGAAATGCAAGGAATAGTTTATGTCATCCCAGTAAAAATCCAAGAGAATATTTTCAAACTTAGTTTATTTCAAACATTCAACATCTGTTTCTAATTAAAAAAAAAAACTCAAATAGAGAAAAGAAAGCTACTTTTCAAAAATATTTAAAAATTTTGTTATGCTAACAGGTATTGTAATAATTAATGCTAATACACCAGAAGTATTTCCCATCTTTTAATTGTGTCTGAGCTTGTGTTCCTCGGGATTTTATTTGTGGTAATTCTTCAAGGTCTGAGTTAAAATCTTCCAGAGGGGGTGCCTGGCTGGCACAGTTGGTAGAACATGTGACTCTTAATCTCCCAGTAACAAGTTTGAGCCCCACTGTGTTTACTTAAAAATAAGGGTTTACTTTAAAAAATAAATAAACTAAATCTTCCAGAAGAAAAATATTTGGACATATTTCTTCCATTTACCTGGGAAACATACCAATTCTGGGCCACTTTAAACTTAAACTCTGGGTTGATGTTTTTTAAAGATGGAGAAGTAGTAAAATGATGGATGTTAGAAACCAGAACCAGATTTGGAGGAGCTTCCAGCCTTACCATCTCAATCTGCAGATCAGATACTTCTCTGCCAGAAAATACACAAGATCAGAAATGGGATGCAAGTTGTGCTAATTGGAGCTAATGTGTTCAGAATAAAGGAGATGCCAATTAAGAGGATTTTCTGCTTGAAGTTCAGTGGTTCTAAACTGAACAAGTGCAGCACCTACACTTGAGAATAACCCTGGGGAGCTTGAAAACTACTCTCCTACTCCTAGAGATACCGAGGTGATTGGTCTGGGACAGACTCTAGGCACTGGAAGTTCTTCGAAGATCCCCAGGTGTTCCTAAAAGGTTTGCTGGAATTGAGAAACCTGGGTATAATCCCGGTGGAATTTGGGGAGCTGCAGACTT
Source organism: Eumetopias jubatus (assembly GCF_037043125.1). Classification (NCBI taxonomy): domain Eukaryota; kingdom Metazoa; phylum Chordata; class Mammalia; order Carnivora; family Otariidae; genus Eumetopias; species Eumetopias jubatus. Next base: position 65,921,315 of record NW_028274807.1, read on the forward strand.
GAATTCAGGTGGCTTCCACGAGAAGGTTTTAACAAGAGGCTTAAATCAACAAGAAACTGAAAAAGACCTGTTTCTCCACAGTGCCCCAAAGAACTAGTAGAAATAGCTTGCTTACAGGTGGGGATAGAAGCAAAATCGAAATAATCTCAAAGGTCCAGGTAAAAACATCAGAAAGCCAACTTAAAGGTGGCAAAACTAAACTGTGAATGCCTAAAAAAAGAGACTAAATTACTAGAATATGGAAATACACAACTTATAACTTCCAAATTTATATATAGACTGTTCTCCCACTTCTCACATGGCAATACCATTGATTGTTTGTGCAGTAAATACTAAGCACACACTATGAGGAAGAGAGATAAGCAGTAAAACCTGGAATCCTAAGGGTTTGATTTTTAGAGTAGAAAGAGCCTTTGATTAAATGGGGAAAGGGGTGAGTACTCTGCTGGGGAAAAGTTGTCCAAAGGAGCCCTAGTGGGACAACCTCCTGATTGGTTTGGTAGGGATGGGGCCAGGGAGTCGGATCACACAGAAGCAAGCACTCCAGGCTTACCATTTGACTGTTGGAGTGTACAGTTTTAAAATTAGCCCTTATAGATTCTAAGGACTTCTCCAGAGGCTACTTTGTTTTTTCTTTGATCCCCTCAACCCTGCCCCTTTTCTTATTTGGACGAAATCTTCCCCAAATCAAAAGCAACAAATGGGAAAAATGAGTGAAAATTTGCTTATGGCCAGCTGCTTTGGTGTAGAGTAGAGAATGCAGGCCTAGTGGGGGTGAATTTGTGCTCCTGTCTTCCTTTTGCATTTCCCCATTGCCTCTTTCCCTAATTCTCTCTCCTTGCTTTCACTTTATTTGCTTTTCTCCTCTTCCCTTTCTGTTTACATTTAATCACCATGAAGACAGAATACTCCTATGCATAATACAATGTAAAATTTTATTTTTAATAAGCTCAGAATCCTCCATGGGAAGACTTCTCTTATGATAAAGGGGACCTTACACATACCTGTATTTCTCAGGTTAATAAAATGACCATTAAAATGATTCATAGATGTCCTTAAGTGTAATTTTTATTATATATTATACAATCTTTTGAGCATGAATTGCTAAATAAATATATTTCAGGATTCCATCTCATTCTTTCCAAAGGTGGGACCAATTTACGAAGATCACAGCTACACTGTGCATTTTCATGGAGGGCACAGCCTTGGTTACATCAATGGCAACCTTAAAAGACAAGGACACACAGATATTCCTCTCCTGTATCACCTCACCTGCAAGGGCAAAGCAAGAGTGTTTCTTTTGGTTCATCAGTGTCATGACTATCTCATAATCTGAGAGACTCCAAACATGATGGAAAATCTCTGGAGGATATGACTTGGATTGGACCATTTTCTAAGGCAAGTGACATATTGTTGAGGTATAGGTGTTTTAGTCAGTTCAGGCTATAACAAAATAGAGAGATAGCAGAAATTTTTTTCTCACAGTTCTGGATACTGGAAGTCCAAGGCCAGAGTGCCAGCATGTTTAGCTTCTAATGAGAGCCCTCCTCTGGGTTGCAGAGTGCCAATCCGTTGTTGTATCCTCACATAGCCGAAAGAAAGAGAGCTCTCTGCGTCCCCCTTGTATTAAGAGCATTAATCCTATTCATGAGGGCTCCACCCTCATGATCTAATTTCCTCCCAAAGGCCCCCCCCCACCTCCAAATACGATCACATCGAAGGTTAGGATTTCAACATGAGTTTGGAGGAGACACATTCAGTCCATAACAGAAGGTAACATGTCCCCTATTCAATATGAAAATTATATGGCTCAGTCCAACACAGCAGGTCAGGCAGCTAAGCTAGAGGCAAACTAGAGGCACTAAAGATGGCAGACTTAGGTTTGAACCCCAGAGCCACCATTTTATAACACTTTGACCTTAGGCAAAATTAACTTTTTTCAACCTCAGTTTTCCTTTTCTAAAATTGAATTCATAAAAATGCCTCTATCACAGCTTGTGGTAAGAATTATATTACACATGAAGTGCTTAGCATCACACTTGGCATGGAGTAGGCATCCAATAATTGATAGATATGATTGATCTTCCCCTAAGGTATCTTTAACATAGAAAACCCTAGAATCAATGGGAAGTCTAGCTGTTTGAGACAAAGACAAGTTGTAATATTCAGATTCACTATTATTTTTGATGAGCAAGTTTTCTCGAACCTTGGATAGCTGAATGCTATTCCCTCTCCTTAAAGCACTTTTATCCATTTCTTCACTTGGAGAGTTTCTACTTACTCTTCAGAGCTTAGCTTAAATGATGCTTCCTCAAAAAGAAGCCTTTTCTGACTCCAATAGGACCCTGAATTTTCTTATTAATCCTATGCTTGAGCATGACTCTGTAATAACCTGTCTTCCCCCATAGACATAAGCTCCATAGAATCAGAGATCATGACTATTATGATTGACACAGCATATCCTGCTGGTGACAGTTGAAGGCTTCTCAGGCATTCCTTCTCTAAATCTTTACTGCAGTTTTTTGAGGGAGTTAATCATCTTATCTAATTCTATCAATTACTCGTGGAGAGGTGTTAAAGTCTCCAAATAAAATTGTTGTTTTGTCTATTTTTCCTTTCAGTTCTATCAGTTTTTGCTTCATGTATTTGTTGTCTGGTACATACACATTTAGCATGACTAGTTCTTAGTAGACTGACCCTTTTATCTTTATGTGATGTCCTTCTCTGTCCTTGGTAATTTGCTTTGCTCTGTAATCTGTCTAATATTAAGATAGACACTCCAGCTTTCTTTTGATTAATGTTTGCATTTTATCTTTATCATCCTTTTATTTTCAACCTAATATAATTACATCTGAAATTACTTTATCATATTGTATTGTAATATTGTACATTTATATTATATATAAAGATATAATTTTATAATATATAATTATTAATTATAATTACACACTTTATATAATTTCTTAATGTATAGTATGTTATAGATATATCTTATCAAAGTCAACTGGTATTGACATTTTGAGTGAATTGTGGAAGCTTTATCCCCTTTATGTTCCTTTACCCTTCCCCATTTATAATATAATTGTTAAATATTTTCTCTATATTCACTGAGAACCACACTAAAGAGTAATATAATTTTTGCTTCAACCATCAAACAAAACTCAAGAGAAGGAAATGTATTGTGCTTACCCATATTTTTATCTCTGTGTTCTTTCTGACTTCTTGGTCTTCCTAGAGTCCTTCTTTTTTCATTTCCTTCTTGTTTCAAGAACTTCCTTTAACCATTCTTTTAGGGTAGGTCTGCCAGTAACAAATTCTCTTAGTTTTCCTTCATCTGTGAATGTCTTCAACCCCCCTTCAATAATGTGTCATTTCTACTTTCAAGATCAAATCTGTCTTTGGTTTTTAGAAGACTGACTATGATATGTATTTGCCTGAATTTCTTTGGGTTTAATCCATTTGAGTTTTGTTCACTTTTCAACCTGTAGATTTATGGTTTTTATGTAGATTTTTGCCAAATGCTGGATATTTTTAGTCATTTTTTAAATACTTTTCAGCCCTCTCTCCAACTCTCTGCTTCTGGGAATCAGATGACACAAATGTTAGATCTCTTCTTGTCCCACAGGTCCATAAGGTTCTGTTCATTTTTTTCCCAGGCTATTTTCCCTTTGTTGTTGAAATTGCATAGCTTTCATTGTTTAAGTTCACCAAGTCTTCCCTCTGTCCTCTCCATTTTGCTAGTGGGCCTATCTATTGAGTTTTCTTCCTTTTGATTGTATTTTTTTGTTCTAAATTTTTCATTTAGTTCTTCTTTATATCTTTATTTCTTTTTTTAGTCTTCCTATTTCTTTCCTGAAACTTTATATTTTTTCCATTTGTTTCAAGAGTATTTGTAATTGCTTGTTGAAGAGTTTTTATGATGGCTGCTTCAAAATTCTCGTCAGATAATTTGACACCTGTGTCATCTCAATGTTGGCATTTGTTGATTGTCTCACTTAGTATGAGTTCTCCCTGGTTCTTGGTAAGACATGATTTTCACTTAAAACTTGGACATTTTGTTCATTGTGTTATAAGACTCAGGATCTTGGGCACCTGGGTGTCTCAGTCATTAAGTGTCTGCCTTCAGCTCAGGTCATGATCCCAGGGTCCTGGGATTGAGCCCTGCATCAGGCTCCCTGCTCAGCAGGAACCCTGCTTCTCCCTCTCCCACTCCCCCTGCTTATGTTCCCTCTCTTGCTGTGTCTCTCTCTGTCAAATAAATAAATAAAATCTTTTAAAAAAAGACTCAGGATTTTATTTAAATCTTGTATTTTAGAAGGTCTCCTCTGACACCAGTCTGGTGGATGGAGGGGAAACCACCTTATTACTGTCCGGTGGGGGTGGAAGTCCAGGTTTTCCACTCAGCCTCCCATGACACTGGGGTAAGGGGCATGGAGAAGGGTGGAAAGGGACTCATTACAACTGGGTGGGAATCAAAGATTGGGTTCCCCAGTGGGCCTTTGTTAATTCCATCCTGGATAAGGGGAGGGACACATCATTACTGCTCCCCACGTGGCCTCCACTGACACCTCCATTGAGGGGGGTTGGAAGAGGGATTGCTACTATTGAGAAGTCATGAAAGTCTTTACTAAGTCTCATCTGATACCACCCCAGCAAGGAGGGGGAGGAACACCGCATTAACCCTGGGTAGGCTTCAAACTCCAGGCTCCCCACTTGGTCTCAACTGACACTGTGTGGGAGGAGACGTGCTTATAACTACCCTACAGGGATGGAAGTCCTGGTCTCCTCCCAGCCTTCTATGATGCCTCCCAGGTGCAAAGAAGCTAGGGAGGGTATACATTTTTATGGTGTGGCAAAAGTGGAAATCTAGGCTTTTCACTCAGCCTTTGCTTGCTAGGGTAAAGGTGGAGCTGTAGTTTCTTTGTAGAGTGCATTTTGTCTAAACGTCTGTCTTGCTTGGCTGCCCCTTTTCTGGTCCTTCAACAGGAGAGCAGACTTGGGGGAGGGGGGCATTTGTTTGGTCTGTGCCTATTGGATGTTGGAGTCGCTGGCTTTTCTAGTGTCCACTTTCGGACATATAAGGCAGAACAAAACAAAACCAGAAATTCACAATAGTGAATTTTGGGAGGACCCAGGTCCTTAGCTGATCTGCCTTCTCTCCACCTTACAGAATCCTCTTATGATTGTTTATATGTAATATTCAGAGCTTTTGTTTTAGTTAGCAGAGAGAATAGGGAAAAATAAATCTACTTCATCTTCCCAGAAGTAGAAGACTCACCACACTCTTTTAATTACTTTGTACAAACAGACATGTATAGTGTATATTGTCATTGCCCTACCCAGATCCCTTTAACTAGGTAAATTACCCAATCCCCAGTTGCCTGGATAACTCAAAGCTGCGCCTTTCTCTGAGGAATTGCCCTGGGGCAAATGGGAGCTGTCCAAGTGTGCCCTGTACACCTCCACCCTGCTTCCTGCCAGGGCCAGAGCTCTGCCAATGTTCCAAAATTGTGCTCTAAGGCTTCCCCCATGAGAATGCAGCTAGTCAGCAGCTGAGACCATACTCAAGATGTTTACATTTTCTGATTTGTACCTCTTTTCTTTTATGGTTAACACTGTTTGAATATTTGCTATCCCCATCCCTCCTCTCACCGCCCCACAAACTTTTTCTTATTTAATCATCTCTGATTCTTATCTTTTACTACTTCCATTTTTAAAATTTGTTACTGTGATGTCAAGGTAGGCAGAACTAATTTCAACTCACTTCAGCTCTTTGAGCCTTGTCGACTTCATCAGCAAAGTGGGGGTAGTGCAAGGATACACACTTCTAGACACTGGTACAGGGTTTGGAATCTAATGAGAAGTCATGGACAGGAGCAATTTTTTATCTGCATTTCCAGAGGTGAGGTGGGTGGGGGCAGGGATGGGTAAACTAGGTGAAGGGGATTAAGAGTATACTTATCATGGTAAGCACTGAGTAATGTATAGAATTGTTGAATCACTATATTGTACACCTGAAACTAATATAGCATTGTATGTTAATTATACTGGAATTAAAAATAAATAAATAAATAAATTTTGAAATTATACATCATTTTCTCTGTCTAAGTACTACTTATAACACAGCCAGGAATTGTCTGCCCTCCTTTGGTCCCCGGACCTCCCATCTTACCTCCTTCCCTCTTGACCTGATTCAGGTCAGAGTACATCTCACTCCTTTCAACTACACTCTCCATGTCTCTCCCTCACCTTTCTCGGCCACACCTTGGTTCCTCTTACCATCGGACTATATATCCCTCTTTTGCTCTCCTGTGGAAAAATGCTCAAATCTTAGGTGAGACACTCTCAGAGACCAAGTATGAATTAGAGAAAAATTGGGGTGAGGGTTGAGGGGGACATGCAGAGAAATAGTGAAAGCTCCTCTTGTGGAATATAAGTCCACGGGTGGACTGAGAGACTTGGAGAGAGAGAAAGGGAGTCGGAGGACAAATTATTTTTACCAATTTCTACAAAGTATGAGCCTCTAAACAAAGAGTCAAAATATGTAAAACAAAAATTGACAGAATTAAAAGGAGAAACAAAAATATCCACCAATATACTAAGAGACTTTATTATAACTCTCTAAGAAACTGATAGATCAAACAGACAAAATAATCAGGATATAAAAGTTTTGAGTACTACAATGAACAAACTTCATATGTAATTCTGCATCCAAATAATAAGAAAAACACTTGTTTCAGGTTTTCATTTAAATTCTAGTTAGTTAACATATAGTGTAATATTAATTTGAGGGGTAGAATTTAGTGATTCACCACTTACATATAACACCCAATGCTCATCACAACTAGTGCCTTCCTTAATACCCATCACCCATTTAACCCATCCTCCCCACCTCCCTCCATCAACCCTCACTTTGTTCTCTATAGTTAAGAGTCTTTGGTTCGCCTCTCTCTTTTTCCCTCTATGTTCATCTGTTTTGTTTCTTAAAATCCACATATGAGTGAAATCATATGGTACTTGTCTTTCTCTGACTTATTTCACTTAGCATGATACACTCTAGCTCCAACCATGTCATTGCAAATGGCAAGATTTTATTATTTTTTATGGCTGAGTAATATTCCATTTTGTGGTGTTTGTGTGTGTGTGTGTGTGTGTGTGCACGCGCGCGTGTATCACAACTTCTTTATCTATTCATTAGTTGATGGACGTTTGGGCTCTTTGCATAATTTGGCTATTGTTGATGATGCTGCTATAAACATTGGGGTGCATGTGTCCCTTCAAATCAGTATTTTTGTATCCTTTGGGTAAATACCTAGCAGTGCACTTTGATTTCAAACATGCATGTAACAATGTAACATTTATAATAATTATCTATAAACCAAGCCAAAAAAGTAAGCTCAACAAATACCAAAGAAAACATATCACACTGATCTCATTCCCTGACTGTAATGTTATAAATTAAGAAGGGGAAAAAAACTTTTCTTTCTCCTCCCAAAAAACTCATATATTCGGAAAGTAAAACCATACTTCTTTAAGTCATAGATTAAAGAAAAAGCCACAATGGAAAATACAAGACACTTATATTTAGAACGTTGATCTATACTGAAAGCAAAATGTGTGGAATGAGGTTACAGTGGTACCCAAGCTAAAGATTTAGCCTTAAACATATATCATAGAAAATAAGGAAGGTTCTACATCCAGATGACCAACCTAAGATTTAAAGAACAGCAAAATAAGCTCAAAGAAATAGTAAGAAGTCATGGTAGAGATAAGGAGAAACTGATAAAGCAAAAACAAAGAAACAATAGAGATCAACCAACCAAAAAAAAATAGTTCTTTGAAAAGAACAATAAAGTAAACAAGATTTTCAAAGAAAAAAAAAAGAGAATAGAAAAAAGAAACTAAGTAGTTAAAAGGAAGAATACTTACAGAGTTTATTAGTAATATATATTTTTTCTATTGAAAGCAAAAGAAGCTACATTTCAGAGAAGTTCTGGAACTTGCTCAAGTAAGCATCTTTGGATTTAAACACCGGGCATAGTTTCATGAGACCATTTGGGATAAGGTAGTAAACTTGCATGTATTTAGCATCCTGAGGTTTTCTCTAAACAATATCCAAATTTAAATAAATGAGAATGAGGCTGGTATTACCTGAGAAAGATTTTTGGAGGTGGAGCAGTAGCCTTGAATAAAAATGCTTACACATAACTCCTGGGGACTTCTGTGGGCTAGGTTCTATGCTTCTTACTTTACTGCTATAAGTTCTGCCTTGTTTGTCTACTTTCACTCCAGCTCTCCACTAGAACATAAGTTTCAAAAGGACAAAGTCTTCGTGTATTTTATACATTGATGTATTCCCACTGCCTAGAACAGTGTTTAGCAAATAGCAGGTGCTCTATAAATATTTGTTCAATGAATGAAGGTAGATTACTCTGAGGCCGTTATTATCCTAGTTTTATTTGAGCCTTAACTAGTTGATATGACTTGTTCAGAATCACTCAACAAGGAGGTGATTGGATCTACTTGAGTCCAGAGATTTTAACTACTACATTCTTCTGCCTCTCTTTGTAGGTAGAAAGCATTTGGAGAGGTAGTGGGAGAGGCTGGGACTCTGGGTGTGTACAGGGGCATTACAAAAAAATTAGAGATTTTTAAGGGCCCGTGATAAAGGGTTTAAATCTTTAGTTGAGGTATACAAGAGTGAAACTGACTCAATATTATATACAAAGATTTTAGCCTTTATGCCTCTTTGGGTATTATGGTGTCTTCCATTCTGGATCTAAAAAACTGCCTATTTACCCATCCCTGATCACCATTCCACCCTTGTCTCCAACCAACAAAGAAAATCACTCCCTTACCACACACAGTGACCTAATCTTCACAACACCACACCTCATGTTGAGGAACCTCAACCCAGTCCATTCCTAAAAATCTTAGTGAGACATACTAATGACCCAATGCCTCTTCCATTTCATCTCTCCTCTGCTCAAGAACCCATGATGGTTCCAGGATTTCAAGACTGACACTTCTGAATATCTCCATTCCTAATATTCTTTCTCCCTCCAAAAAATATGTATTGGCAGGCCTATAATATATGATAGGCATTAGAAGATGAACAAGACATTATCCCTGCCTATGGGCAACGTTAGTTTGTATGTTGAGAGGAAGGAAAGGGAGGAGAATAAATTTGAGGTTGGAAGAGACATTCGCCCCCCCCATTTCCTGATCTTCTCAGGCATTTTTATATAAAAGCTATTGCTCAGTGGTGGATATGATGATTCCTGGATCTCCTCATTGTGACCCATGATGATCCAAAGTAATTTCATGGTGATTCCATAATGATTTATGTTGATGGTCCATGGTAACCCATTACTAGTGGTTGCATGGTGATTCATTGGGATCTATGATGATTCATGGTTATCTGATTGACGATGTTCCACGACATCAATGAAAATGCCATTTTCTACCTTTGCATTTTATTCTGGGACAGGTGCAGTTTTTAGATTCATGATATCAGCTACATGATATCATGGTAAAAAGATAATGCATTGTGCCTCTTTTCAATAAGATGGTAATTCTCATGCTTAATTCTGTTTGCTCTGAGTGTTCTGTGGTAGAGATGGAGATGATGTGTACAGATGGCTTGTATTTCCTTTGCCTTAGAGAGGTTAGAGAGTGGAAAGTTGGAGCTAGACTGATGAGCAATTAACTTCAAAATACAGCAAAATTTCTCATATTTGATATTAAAGTGAACAAAATGGCCTATAAAATTTAATAGGAACTATGATACTAATTTTGTGGGAAAACAAAAACACATAGACACACTCCACAGATATAAGTCATTTAGAAAAAAATGTATGTTTTGTGTTTGGAAAGTATATACACACAGACACAAATAAACAAAACAGTTGTTTTCCATTATGCGCTGAGAAAGGAAAGTTTAGGGTCATATATTTGAGTGCATATAACAGAGAAACCCATCAGGAAAGGCTTCTGTGGTGAAGCATTTGAACTGAAACCTGAAGAATTATTATAAATTCATTAGAAGATATTGGAGGAGAAAAAAACATTCCAGTGTGAGCAAACGTTCTGGTTTTAAAAGGACCTTGAAGAATTCTAGAAAACTTAAGGCCAACAAGTTGGAGAGTGGTGGGAGAAATTGGCAAAGGATGATATGAGAAGTAGAAAAGGGCCAGATCATGCACGGCCTTACAAGCCCTGGTGTTTGACTTTCATTCTTTGGACTTTGGAAAACAACTGAAGAGTGGAAGAAAAATACATTTCAGTTTATGTTTTTAAAAGATGGCCCTGGGTCTTATGTGGGAGAAAAAAGAAAGGAATGTAAAGGAGCAAAAGCAGACAGAAGGAAATGGATTCTACGACTATTACCATCCTCCATTCAAGAAATATTGGTGATTTTTGGTAATAGTGGAAATGGTGAAAATTATGCATCCGTGTAGTGCATTTATACTGAAGGCAGATTGCTTATGGAGTCAAAGTAGGCTTTAAGAAAGAGAGATATGTTGAGGATAATTTAAAAAGAAATCTGGAGCCTTTAGCATAATTCAGCTGACCATGCCATTTTGATCTTACCATGTCTGCCAAGCTGTTACGTTTTTTAAAGGACTTATTTATTTATTTATTTGAGAGAGGTGGGGAGGGGCAAAGAGGGAGGGAGAGAGAAACTTAAGCAGATTCCGAACTGAGTGCGAGCCCGACTCAGGCTTGATTTTAAGACCCTGAGATCATGACCTGAGCCGAAACCAAGAGTCGGATGCTTAACTGACTGAGCCACCCAGGCACCCCTGAGCTGTTACATTTTACATTAATTTGCTTACATTTAAACATTTCTATGCCTACAAAGGCCAGAAAAAATAGCATAAATGAGTAAGGTGCAATGAGTGGAGACTATGAAAACTCTTTATAGTTTTCTTCCTTGGATATTGCAACCAATTGTTAACCCCTAAAAGCTATTCACATCTTCTGGTACAGTAACAAAACTCCAAAATTTTACCCAGGCCCATGGTCAACCAAAACAGACTGTCAATTAGAGTTTTATTAAGAAGGAAGAATGGTATGAATGATACAGAATGAGAGATCTATTACAGATATTAGACTTGATTGTGGGGTATGGGGAAGGCTGCTTTTACCTGTGCTTCTAATGGTGGGTTTCAAGTCCCTGCAGTTCAGTAGGGCTGGCAGTCGGGAAAGAAGGCTGGGTGTGAAACAGGGAAAATCGAGGATAAACTGGAACCTGCCAAGACAGAATGGAGTCCGTAAGTACAAACAAGAAATCTCATCTGTCTCTTACTGCCTCCTCCTCTTGATGGGAAAACTAGCAAAAAAAAACTGTACCCATTTTAATCCGCTATTTAGACTATATTTCTTTTCATTACTTGCAGTTAAGTATGGCATGCGACTAGGTAAAAGCCAATGAGCACTTTGATGTTCACAATGCACCTACATGAGGATTTTTTCCCCTATCGTCTCTTGGGACTTCATAGGTTTCCAGAATCTAAGTATTGAATTAATCCATTCTGGAAAATTATTAGGTATTATGTTTAAAATACTGCTCAATTATACTTGGTCTCTCTCCTTCAGATCTCCAACTAGAAGTATATTAGACTTTCCCACTCTATTCTCCCTTTATTTTTTTAAAGATTTTATTTATTTATTTGAGAGAGAGAATGAGAGATAGAGAGCACGAGAGGGAAGAGGGTCAGAGGGAGAAGCCGACTCCCCGCTGAGCTGGGAGCCCAATGTGGGACTCGATCCCGGGACTCCAGGATCATGACCTGAGCCGAAAGCAGTCGCTTAACCAACTGAGCCACCCAGGTGCCCTATTCTCCCTGTCTCTTAATCACTTCTCCCTCCCTCCCTGAGAAAAGGATATTTCCAGCAGCTGGGATGACACAATAGGATCTCGGAATTTTCTCTTCCCATAAACTATCCCGTGTCCTTTAAGAAAAATTTTCAGTAAACTGTTTGGACTTGAAAATTTTGAGTCATTCAGTCATTCAGGGTCATCTTTAAACATGATTTAAGGTTTTCCTAAAGTATTTTGTTGTCCCCCAAATTTTGGTTGATGGAAGCCCATTCATCTTTTTCATAAATGAGAGAAAGGAAAAAGATTACATTAATCCCTACAGTTATTCAACCAATTGTCTGCATTCTAAGTTACCTTCTCAGAGAGGCCTTCCTTGACCACCCTTTCTAAATTTCATCCACTGGCTCAGCAATCTCTTTTCCCTCCCTCTGCTTTACTTCCTTCATAACACATAACTCTCTGAAATTGTTACCCAAAACTGGATTTGCCAACCGAAGAATAGGAAAAGGAAGGATTTTACTTGCAACAAGTAAAGGAGAACACTGGGGATATTGCCCAAAGCAGTATCACCCTGAACAACAGAACTGGGGAAGGTTTTTGTTGTTGTTGTTGTTGTTGTTGTTTTCCCCATCCTTGTGAGTACTTTATTGTTTAATTTAAATTCAATTAATTAACATATAGTATATTAATAGTTTCAGAGGTAGAGTTTGGTGATTCCTCATATAACACCCAGTGCTCATTACATCAAGTGCCCTCCTTAATGCCCATCACCCAGTTGCCCCACGCCCCCACCCAACTACCCTTCAGTAACCCTCATCAGTTTTTTTCCTATAGTTAAGAGTCTCTTATGGCTTGCTTCCCTCTCTGATTTCATTGTATTTTATTTTTCCCTCCCTTCCCCTATGATCCTCTGTTTTGTTTCTTAAATTCCACATATAAGTGAAATCACATAATTTTTTCTCTGATTCAGTTATTTTGCTTAGCATAATACCCTCTAGTTCCATCCATGTCATTGCAAATGGTGAGATTTTGGGTTTTTTTGATGGCTGAGTAATATTCCATTTTTTATATACATACCACATCTTCTTTATCCATTCATCTGTCAGTGGACATCTCAGCTCTTTCCATAGTTTGCTATTGTGGGCATTCCTGCTATAAACATTGGGGTACATGTGCCCCTTTGGATCACTATGTTTGCATCCTTTGGATAAATACTTAGTAGTGCAATTGCTGGGTTGTAGGGTAGCTCTATTTTTAGGTTTTTGAGGAACCTTCATACTGTTTTCCAGAATTACTATACCAGCTTGCATTCCCACCAACTGTGTAAGAGGGTTCCCCTTTCTCCACATCCTCGCCAACATTTGTTGTTTACTGACTTGTTAATTTTAGCCATTCTGACTGGTGTGAGGTGGTATCTCATTATGGTTTTGATTTGTATTTCCCTGATGACAAGTGATGTGGGGCATTTTTTTCATGTGTCTGTTGACCATTTGTGTGTCTTCTTTGGCGAAATGTCTGTTCATGTCTTCTGCCCATTTCTTGACTGGATTATTTGTTTTTTGGGTGTTGAGTTTGATAAGTTCTTTATAGATCTTGGATACTAGCCCTTTACTTGAGAATACATTTGCAAATATCTTCTTCATTTTGTAGGTTGTCTTTTGGTTTTGTCAACTATTTCCTTTTCTGTGCAAAAGCTTTTTATCTTGATGAAGTCTAGAGCTGGGGAAGTTTTAAGCTAAAGGTACATGCATATTCATGAAGGGCTTGGCAAAGGAGAGGTCAGTATAGAATTGGGATAAAAGTTGACCAGAGTCAAGGTCCTAGTTGATTGAAGTCACAAGGGCCAGCAAGAGTCAGCATCATCAATTCTTAGTCTGCACATAGTCCTGTGTTTGAGCGCTCAAAGGGATTTAAATCCTGCAGAAACAACTCAAGAACATGTGTTAAGTTGATCTTTACTTTTTTTTTCAATTTTACTTAGTTAACATACAGAGCAATATAGGTTTCTAGAGTAGAATTCAGTGATTCATCACTTACATACAACACCCAATGCTCATCACAAGTGCCTGCCTTAATACCCATCATTCACTAGCCCATCCCCCACCCACCTCCCTCCAACAACCCTCAGTTTATTCTCTATCGTTAAGAGTCTCTTATGGTTTGTTTTCCTCCTTTTCCTCTTTTTCCCCTTCCCATATGTTTATCTGTTTTCTTTCTTAAATTCCACACAGGAATGGTATTTGTTTTTCTCTGACTTATTTCACTTAGCATAATACACTCTAGCTCCATCCATGTCATTGCAAATGGCAAAATTTCATTTTTTAAGGCTGAGTAATATTCCATTGTAAATACATACCACCTCTTCTTTATCCATTCATCAGTCAATGGACACTTGGGCTCTATCTTTACTTTTGAAACAGCACTATGAGTTTTACCATCAATTTACTACCTCTGATATGGTTAGGCTATTTCTCAGCCTGGTAGAGACTTAGTTTTTGCATTCCTCTTGTTCCCTTAAATCCTTACCTACTAGGCTATTTGCATGTCTTTTCTTTTCTTTTTTTTTCTAGTTAAAATGGGTTTTTTAAATTTTTTATTGTTATGTTAATCACCATACATTACATCATTAGTTTTTGATGTAGTGTTCCATGATTCATTGTTTGTGCATAACACCCAGTGCTCCATGCAGAACGTGCCCTCTTTATTACCCATCCCCAGGCTAACCCATCCTCCCACCCCTCTCCCCTCTAGAACCCTCAGTTTGTTTTTCAGAGTCCATTGTCTCTCATGGTTCATCTCCCCTTCGGGTTTCCCCCTTCTTTTTTTTTTTTTAACATATAATGTATTATTTGTTTCAGAGATACAGACCTGTGATTCAACAGTCTTGCACGATTCACAGCGTTCACCATAGCACATACCCTCCCCAATGTCTATCACCCAGCCACCCCATCCCACCCCTCCCCCACTCCAGCAACCCTCAGTTTGTTTCCTGAGATTAAGAATTCCTCATATCAGTGAGGTCATATGATATATGTCTTTCTCTTTTCAATTCTAACACTTCCTAGGAAATTCTGCAAGAAGTGTGCTTGGGCAAAGAGAGCCTAGAGCACAGATCATGAAGATAGCTGGGAGCCTAAAATGACTTCTCTAATCCCCAAATCTATGTCTTATCTTTCTTTTTCCTAAGACTCCCTAACTCTTGCTCCTTACAAAATGTATTATTTGTTTACATTTTTATAGAATGATCTCCTTACCAGAATGTAAGCTTCATGAGGGCGGAACCTGGCCATCTTCTGTTTATTTCCAGCATTTTGTACAATGTGTGACACACAGTAGACACTCAAAATATTTGAGGATTAGATGAATGACAACTATGTCAAGCATTTTGCTGGGTTCTGGAATATAGTGATGAAAGAAAGACATAGTCTTCTCTGTTTCAGATCTTAATTCATCTGTACCTCTTCTCTGAAATTTTTTAGTTTTGTTATTTGCTTTGGAAAATAGAGGTTTAATCTCAGGAAAACTTTATTAAATGTGCCATGTTCTCTGAGAAGTAAATATTAACTACTCATAGAAGGGACATCAATTGTGAGCATTTGAGGATTCTTAAGCCTTGAATCTCCTGGAGTTTGATACGTGGGTCCTACTCTCCTCAATCTAATTTGTCCTTTTTCCTCCTCCCGGCCTGAGGAATGGAATGACTATGAAGACCTTTAAGAAGGATGATTTTATCCATCAAGAGAGAATGGGGCAATCAATCAATCAATTAATAAAAGCGCTTATTTATTATTTTATCTATCTCCTTCCAGACCTATTGTCTTCATGGGGTATAGAGTGCTTACTCTGAGGTAGCCATTACTTTAATCATTTTGTTCAATTGTTTGGTGACATTAATTGCTTTTTAAAAAAAGTTTCTATTTAAATTCAATTTAATTAACATATACCAATTAGTAGTTTCAGAGGTAGAATTCAGTGATTCATCAGTTGCATACAACTTTAACCTCAGAACCACCCTGAGAGGTAAGCAACTTGCCCAGTGGAGCCTAGATGCATACATTCTGGCCCTTTTCTACATTTTCACTCTCCTTTTCCTTCTTTTTCTGCACCCCCTCCCAACTTTGTGGGTAATTTTGATTCCTGGAGGAATTGCCAAAATTATTTTTTACATCTTTGCCTTCTATTATTTCTCTACATTTGAACAAGGACCCTATCAAGCAAGACTTAGGGAGGAGTCTTAGATCCCTGCCCAGCCCAAGAAGAGAAAGAGTGGGAATAAAGCCATCTTGGGGTTGAGGAAGAATGAGCCATTCAGATTTTCCAAAACAGGACCTACTCAGGGGATAAGCTTGTGTCCCTAGGGTACCAGACAAATTCTCACCCTCTCAACACATGCTTTGTGCTTCCACCCCTGCCAAAAATTTTCTTCTTGCTCACTTCTGAAACTGGGAATTTTTGCCATCATCCTGTAGGGCATCATCACCCAGCACATTCTCTTTCCTTCAGTAGCTACAGCACAACCCTAAAGTCCTATTTCTTCATTGATTGGCTTCTGTCTGCAGTGGAGACATCTGCATTTTCCCACCTGGCCAAAAGTGATAAAATATATATATCAGGCTTTTAGCATTGAGGCTAAACAAGCTGCAGTTCAGAAAGTGAAGGAAGATAACAGCAGTTGAAAAATATGAAGAACAGAATGAGGTCTAATATAAATCTAATGAAAATTCCCAAAGAAGCTAGTAGAGATGATGGAAGAAAGACAGTATGCAAAGAGATAATTGAAAAAAAAAAAGAAAAAGAAAATATGCAAAGAGATAATGGCTCAGAAATGTCCACACTTGAAAAAATTCACTGTATTTAGATTGAAAACACAAAGCAAGACATAGACAATATAAATAAAAACAAATCTTACCTAGACACTTAGAGGTAAATGCATAGACTATGGACAAAGCACAAATCTTTTTAAAGCAACTAGAGAGTGGAGAAAGATCACCTACAAAGGAATATAAATTTCACTACCAGCCGACTTCTCAAATAAGTTTAAACTCATCTAACTTATGCAGGATTGACAATGATATTTTCAGTCCAAGAACATTTGAAAATCTTTACAATTAATAGATCACCACTAAAAAAAATTTCTAATGATTGTACTTCAGGAAGAATAAAACTGTGTCCAAAAGAAAAAAAGAGGATGAGAGAAGCAATGGTGACCAAAGTACATGATAAACATGTGGTTAAATCTAAATAAATATTTATGACAAAAAATAATAATGACTACTTTCAGGGGCATAAAAACAAGTTTTTATGTCTAAAATAGCAGACAAAAATAACATGAAAGCCTGAAGGAGTGGGATTCACTGTCAAAAATCCAAAGAGCATTATATTTGGGAGCAGTACAGAGAAACAGATTAATTTTGAATTTTTAAAATCAAGTATGTATGTGAAAGAACTAATGGTAACTTTAAACCTTGCATGTAATTACATACCATTGTAAGGGGGGGGGAGGGAAGAAAGCATAACCATTTCAACAGAAGGCAGGAAAAATGAAAAAACAAAAACAAAAAAACACAAAGATAAAGAAGTAGAAACCAGTCCAAACATATTACTCATCATGATCCTATCAAACGTAAACAGAATTTAGTCCACATTAAAATTCTCAGATTAGATTGCTGTCTTAAAGAGACACAACTATCACTTTAGACAACGCAAGTATAAAAATAAAGAGATGGTGGTATTAAAAGAGCTGGAGCCAGCTTAAAGTGTCAGTCAAAAGTAGAGCGTTTGAGTATAAAAAGAATGACTATTTCCAGCAACAGTTATATTAGTCTCTAAGAACACTATTATTGAATGAATGAATAAATGACTAAATGAATGGATGAAGGGTGGGACATTAGGGGTGTATATGGGTGGTGCAAGGGTCTGATTGTATCAAAAATTACATTTAATTTCATGATGAAGACACACTAAAAAAACTCAATTTCCGGAGAGAGCATCAAGCCTGCTTGAAAATGGGCTCTCCAAAGGGATTCATCATAGGTAAGCAGGGGAGTGTAAGGAAGAACAATAGGGGTCCAAAATGTGGGGTTTAACTGGTCTAGAAGGATTCAAAAGATCAAAGGAGAAAGATTAAAGGATACAAATTACTCAGCTCCATTCCCATTGGAGGGAGATAACAGAGAGAATGTTGTAAATTGAGAACAGAAGTCAGATCAGAAGGTCTGATTACCTAATGAAGTCAGGGGTGAATGTAAGATTCCTGTTACAGAGGGTGTCTGCTTTTGCAGGACTCCCATTCTTCCCCAATCTAGTCTGGTCTGGGTTTGCAAATCCTCATGAGAATATCCATCACAACAAGCTCCATCATGGCAGCAATTTTGGTCTTTTGTTCACTGCAGAATCACCAGACTTAAATACGTGACCACCTGTGGGAGACAGGTAATAAATATTTGCTGAGTATATGCAGTGCCCTACTGGCAATTCTTTTTTGTGCTCTCCATAGCCCTGACCTGGGAAAACACCTGAATCCAGTTGAAATTTACCCTTTTTTGTTAATATGCTAGTTTAAGCTGTAGATTCTCAATGCCCTTCCAGGGACAGTGGGCAGGGGTTTAGATGGTGCATATGGGAGTTGGAAAGACCTGATTCATTCCCAGTTATGCTACCTTAGCTGGCAAAACTTTAAGACTCTACTTCTCTTCATCTATAAGAAGATGTTAACAATTGTACTCAATGAATCATGCATATGAAGCACTTAAACATCTGATACATAGAGCCCGGATATGGACCTTCAACTCTATGGTAAAATAACCTTTGACAAAGCAGGAAAAAATATGCAATGGAAAAAAGACAGTCTCTTCAATAAATGGTGCTGGGAAAATTTGACAGCTATATACAGAAGAATGAAACTGGACCATTCTTTAACACCATACCCAAAGATAAACTCAAAATGGATGAAAGACCTCAGTGTGAGACAGGAATCCATCAAAATCCTAGAGGAGAATATAGGCAGTCACCTCTTCAACATCGGCCACAGAAACTTCTTTCAAGAGACATCTCCAAAGGCTAGTGAAGCAAAAGCAAAAATGAACTTTTGGGACTTCATCAAGATAAAAAGTTTCTGCACAGCAATGGAAACAATCAACAAAACAAAGAGGCAACCCAGAGAATGAGAGAAGATAATTGCAAATGACACTATAGACAAACCGCTGATTTCCAAGATCTGTAAAGAACTTTCAAACTCAACACCTAAAAAACAAATAAGTCAAAAAATGGGCAGAAGACATGAACAGACACTTCTCCAAAGAAGACATATAAATGGCTAACAGACACATGAAAAAATGCTCATCATCATTGGCCATCAGGGAAATTCAAATCAAAACCACACTGAGATACCACCTTACACCAGTTAGAAAGGCAAAAATTGACAAAGCAAGAAAAAAACAAATGTTGGAGAGGTTGTGGAGAAAGGGGAACCCTCTTACACTGTTGGTGGGAATGCAAGTTGGTATAGCCACTTTGGAAAACAGTGTAGAGGTGCCTCAAAAAATTAAACATAGAGCTACCCCATGACCCAGCAATTGCACTACTGGGTATTTACCCCAAAGAAACGGATGTAATGAAAAGAAGGGCCATATGCACCCCAATGTTCATAGCAGCAATGTCCACAATAGCCAAACTGTGGAAAGAGCCGAGATGCCCTTCAACAGATGAATGGATAAAGAAGATGTGGTCCATACATACAATGGAATATTACTCAGCCATCAGAAAGGATGAATACTCAACTTTTACAACAACATGGATGGGACTGGAGGAGATGATGCTAAGTGAAATAAGTCAAGCAGAGAAAGTCAATTGTCCTATGGTTTCACTTATTTGTGGAACATAAGGAACAGCATGGAGGACATTAGGAGAAGGAAGGGGAAAATGAAGGGGGGGAAATCCGAGGGGGAGACGAACCATGAGAGACTATGGACTCTGAGAAACAAACTGAGGGTTTTAGAGGGGAGGGGGGTGGGGAGATGGGTTAGCCCGGTGGTGGGTAGTAAGTAGGGCACGTACTGCATGGAGCACTGGGTGTTATACGGAAACAATGAATCATGGATCACTACATCAAAAACGAATGATGTATTGTATGGTGACTAACATAACATAATAAAATTAAATTAAATTAAAAAATAAATAAATAAAAAACATCTGATACATAGAAAACATCTCCAAATATCATCATTTTTATGACTATGATATTGAATAACATTCTAATGTTATTATTATATGTTAGTGCATAAAAGTATTACTGTACTTACTCTGAGGATTATATTAAAGAACTGATGTTTAGCTAAGTTTAATTTTCCTTCAATTAAATGTCAGTCCTTGGCCCACCCTCTATTATTGCTTTTCAAACATTTGGTGCCAACCTCTTTACATTCTTATAAATTATTGAGGACTCCAAGGAGCTTTTGTTGCTGTAGGTTATACCTACAGACATTTACCACTTTAGAAATTAAAATTGAGAAATTAAAAAATATTTATTCATTTCAGAGTAAAATGATAAATGCATTACAAGTTAATTATGTTTTCTACAAAAAAAGTAAGAAGAATGTCATTGTTTTACATTATAGTAACTTTGGCTTAATAGAAGACAGTTCTCTTCTACTGTTTTTTCTTTTTTTGAAATATAGTTGACATACAATGTTATATTAGTTTCAGGTGTACAACATAGTGATTCAACAATTCTATACATTACTTAATGCTCACTGCAATAAGTGTAGTCATCATACAATGTTATTACAATTTTATTGACTATATTCCCTATAATGTACTTTTCACGTCCATGAATTATTTATTTTATAACTGAAAGTTTATACCTCTTAATTTACTTCACCCATTTTGCCCATCCCCCTGCCCACTTCCCCTCTGACAACCACCAATTCTCTTCTGCTTTTGCATTTACCTTTTATGACATATTGTTTTTGTTGAAACTAGCCTTATGTACATCATGTTGAAATCTGGCTTTATGCAGTTATGGTGTTAGAAAAGAGAGGAGTACTCTAATAGCCTTTGTGATAATTGTGGATATTCTTTGAAACTACCAGACAATCTCAACAAGTGGTAATTTAAAAAAAAAAATAGTTGCTATGTGATACTTGAAATTATATCAGTGAGGTTTGTATAAACTATCATATTAAACTCCATTGGTCTGCCTTGTCCTTTGAGTGGATCTTTTACCCATGCATGTTTTTGTAACAGCACATACTGGTTATTTGTAAAATATTGGTTTACAAATAATCAGTTGGAGTCATGAAGTTCTTCTATTTTTTATGTATGTAATTTTTTTTGAGAGAGAGAGAGCAGGGGGGAGGGGCAGAGCAAGAGGGAGAGAATCTTAAACAGGCTTCACACCCAGCGCAGAACCCCATGCAGGGCTCCATCTCATGACCCAGAATCATGACCTGAGCCAGATTAAGAGTCAGACACTTAGCCAAATGAACCACCCAGGCGCCCAAATATTAGGTTGTTTTTTGTTTTTTGTTGTTAGGGGGAGGAGGGGCAGAGGGAGAGAAAAAATATTAAGCAGGCTCCAATGCCCAGCCCTGAGATCACAATCCTGTAAGCGCCCCGCCACAAGCCTGAGATCATGACCTGAGCTGAAATCAAGAGTCAGATGCTTAACTGACTAGGCCTCCCAGGTGCCCCATGAAGTTCTTCTAAATGTATTCCTCTGTACATTTGTGATAAAATGGGAGTTAAAAGTAAACATCTTGATATTATTATATTATTTAACCCCCCCCCGCAAAGATCCCAGGTACCCCCATGAGCCTTCAGAGCATGCTTTTTGAGAACTGTTGCCCTAGATTATCCAACCTTTCATAGTAACTGCCTCTCTCTCTTACTCTGTCTCTCCCTCCCTCCCTCCTCCCCTCTCTTGTAAACCCTTTCCAAGCAAAAGCAAAATTAATCTATATTCTCCTCCCACTGACACATCACCTCCTCATAGCCAATTGTTTCCAAAGGTGAAATAAAGGGACAGTAAAGCAGGAGCAGAAAAATAAATGGAGCACTGGGTGTTATACGCAAACAGTGAATCATGGAACACTACAACAAAAACTAATGATGTACTGTATGGTGACTAACATAATAAAATTAAATTAAATTAAAAAAAGAAAAAAGAAATCGGTAAATAAAATTGTAATTGCTTTTAAAAGAAAAAGCACATTGTGCTAAGAAAGAGCTAAGGTAACACTGTGAAGTTGTTTGTTAAGAGAAGTCAGCTTCTACATGTTCCTGTTTAAACTGAGACAAGACAGGCAGTGGGTAATAAGTAGTGTTAAGTAGGAGATAACGGTGGAGATGAGCAGATGCAAATACCTGGAAACAGGCAGCTCATTACTTGCTCAAAGAATTGAAGAAAACCTAGGGTGGCCAGAACGCAGACAGTGAAGATGAGGGGAGAGCTCAGCAGGTGCCATTTTCAAGGCCAAGACAAGAATACCAATGGAAGCCCACATATCATACATCTAAGTATTTAAAAATTATAAGTTAAGCTATCAAACTCTTAAGTAAAATATGTTCTACTTGTTCACCTTGACATATTTTCCTGGAAGCTGAGATGCAAATTTTGAATTCTTGAGTTCTCTGAGGTTCCACAGAACATGGCAGTGGAGGGAGAGCTAGTCCCACCCCCTCCATCCTCCTCTTCCCTGCACCCCTGTCTGCATGCCTAGGTCCAGGCTCTGTTGACACCCCTTTGACCCACAGTCACCTCCTGGGCCAGGGAGGGGTGCACATTGACAGCACGTTCTGCCCTAAGGAGGATGAAGTCAGGGAAGGGACCATGCAGGATCAGGACCATGTGTTAGAAAATCGTGTGGTCCCTGGTACCTGGAGTATGATTTAGAACTGGGCACATATTCTAGATGGTCATGACACTTCTGAATTGCAGACTCCATGCCCAGTGGGGGAGCACATACAAAAGAATAAAAGAGAGACCCTTTTAGAGGCTTGCTAAGTCTTATTTACAGACCTGTCATATCAGCATCATCTGGGAACTTGTTAGAAATGCAGGATCTTAAGTCCTACCCCAAACCTGTTGAATCAGAATCTGTATTTTAACAAGATCACTGTATACCTATTAAAGTTTGAGAGGCGCAGAACTCAATGAAGGGACTTAAGACAAGGGCTGTTTTTGCCAGGTCTACAAGAGGTGATGCCTGTTCCTAGAAGTCTCCCTAGGTCAGGGTTACTGAGGATGTGGGATTTGTCTCACCTGCACTGGGGAGTCATAGAAAGGTTCTGAGCAGTACAGTTACATGGTCTGAATTACTTTTCTAAATAAGAGCAGTTCCCATCCCTTGAACATTACATTGCAACAAGCTTTGTGGTTTATAGAGAAGCTTTTAGTGAATCTTCACCACAGCCTTGTGAGGTAGAGATTATTATTATTTTTCAACTGGGGAAACAAGTTTAGGAAGGTGAAGTCACTTATTTTTAAATTCACAGAGGTACTATGTGAGTGACCCCAGATTAAGCCCAGTGGCCTTCAATACACTGCATCCCAAGAAATGAATGAGCTCATCACTCTCCACTCCCTGCTCAACTCTATTCCACAAACTTACCAATGCAGCCCTCTGGTGACCAGATGAACACAGGAGCCCCTGGAACTTCCCAGACCCACCCTTTTTATCTGCATGAGTGATTACAGCATTGACATGATAGAGCAAGCAAAGCTGATCACAGTGAGCCTTCCTTCCAGGCTGACCCCCTCTCCTGGGGGCCCACAGCACTCCTTGAAAGAGGGACAGTTGCAACAGTCAAATGAATTCCAAATGCTTCTGGCTCAGCCTGAATCCCATTGTCCAGGATGGATTAACTAATAACACACAAAAAATAGGATGCATTAGTCTGGGTCCTCTAAGAAGCACATGTCAAGTAGGTTTAAACCTTCAGGATTTTATTAGGGGAAATGCCTGTGGGAGAAAATGGGGAAGGCTGGAAGAGCCACAGACCACAACACAAATCTGACCTCTAGTGAAGGAGAAGGGAAGACTGGGTAGAAGCATCATAGACCACCCACCACGCAGTCTAAATTAAGTAATGCTGTTGGTGAAATCTGGGTATGCTTTATGGATTGTACCAATGTCATTTTCCTGATATGGATAGTGTACTACAGTTATGCAAGATGTCACCATTGGGAGAGGCTGGGTGAAAGATAAACAGGACCACCTTGTACATGCTTTTTTGCAACTTCTGTGCTCCTGAAATTATTTCAAATTAAAAGTAAAAAAAAAAACAAACTAGAAAATGTGATAATTTTTGTTTTCAGTATTTGTATATATTTCAAATAACTTGAGAAGAGAAAACTAGTCTATTATATTTAACCAGATATTTACCATTTCTGTGGCTGCTCCTTCATTCCTGAAATTCCAATGTTCCCTCTGTACCATTTCCCTTCAGTCTGAAGAACTTTAACATTTCTATAGAATAGGACTACTGGCCACAGAGTCTTGTATTTCCCTTGATCTGAGAATGTCCTCGTTCTATCTTCATTCTTTTTTAGATTTTATTTATTTATTTGTCAGAGAGAGAGAGAGCATGAGCACAAGCAGGGGGAGTTGGCAGAGGCAGAGGGAGAAGCAGGCTCCCTGCTGAGCAGGGAGCCTGATGTGGGACTCTATCCCAGGACCCTGGGATCATGACCTGAGCCGAAGGCAGATACTTAACTGACTGAGCCACCCAGGTGTCCCTAGAATAAATTTTTTATGTAAAATATTCAATAGTGAGATAAATAAGACAAAAATTTAACGTTCCTCTTCAAACTCAAAACCCATATTCTTCCCTAGAGAGTAACGTTAAACTACAGTGCAAAAGGGTTTTAAGGCCCTTTCTATATAGTTTATTGTGTTGCTCAAACTTTTTTCATTATTGCCCCTTCAAAGAGAAAACTAAATTAAATAATTGCATACAAATATACATATATCATGTATATACAAATATACATATATCATACATATATAATTATAGTGTAATTTAGTTTCTTGCTAATAAGGGAAATGAAATACTAATAAATAAGATTTTGTAGGGCAGGGTTGAGCTGTAGAGGCCACAAACCATTATAATAAGATGTTTTGTGCCTCTCCACACCCTGCAAAACAAAACAAAACAAAACAAAACAGAACTATTTATTCCTCTTGGGGTCAATTATTGCCCTAGTTGAGAATGCATGGCTTACTTTTACTTTCATTCTTGAAGGATATTTTCCCTGGATAGAGATATAGAATTCCAAGTGACAGTTCTTTTCTTTTAGCACTTTGAGATTTTTTTCCACTGTCAGTCTTCATTGGTTCTTGATGAGAAATCTATGAAAATTTGATCTAGTCTAATTGTCTAATTTATCCATCTTTTGATGTAAAGACTGTGTTTCAACAAACTCACTTTTAAAAATCCCCCTACCCTGAGTCACTAAGGTATTGACACATAACTTCTCTTAATATTACCAAAGTCTCATTTTTGACTAACACATCTGTAGTATTTTTCTATGACATACAATGTGAATCACTTTCCAGCTGAGGCAGAGTCTCCTAGGGTTAACCTCATTTGTATGAGATTGTCACAACAAACCCAGGCCCCTTGAAAACATTGTTTCCCAGGGAATGAATGACTTCATCAGTATCCCCTTTCTCATATAGGTTTTCCTTCCCAGATGTCAGCACTCCTGATAAACAGAATGGCCCCAGAGAATGCCCAGTCAGACCCTTCTATCAACATGGATGATTCCATCATGAACTTGATACCATTAAATATAGGCGGTCCAGTGACTACAATTCTCCTCTGCCCTTCCACCTCCACCGTTGCCCACTTCACACGGGGCCTATAGCTGTATTTACATTTATTTTAAAACAGCTACTCAGGGCGCCTGGGTGGCTCAGTCCGTTAAGCATCTGCCTTCGACTCAGGACATGATCTCGAGATCCTGGGATCTAGCCCTGCATTGGACTCCCCATTCAACCGGGAGTCTGCTTCTCCCTCTCCCTCTCCATCTGCTCCTCCCTCACCCCCACTCATGTGCTCTCTCTCTCAAATAAATAAAATCTTTAAAAAATTAAAAAATAAATAATGCAGCTACTGATTGTTATATCTTCTTTTCAAAAACCTATTCACAAAATACCCCATCGTATAAGAAGAAGTTATAAATTTCATAATCAAAGTCAAGTGCCTTTGGCCCATGCTTGACTAAATTACGATAGATAAGCTGAAAACACAAGATACAGAGCAAGTGGGAATGTTTTTCTAGGAGAGAAGGACTGAAACAGGAAAAGGCTGAAAGCCCCTTTTCTAAAACAGGATACAATTCTGACACCAATTCTTATGGGTGGAAAAAACCATGTCAAGAATTTCTCCAGACACCTGCTGGGTGTCCTACAATTCATTCTCTACCCAGAGGCAGCCTCACTCAGATTCCACAAATTAAGGGCTCAGCCTTACAAGACTGCCTCCACTTCAGATGCCAATCAAAAGGCCAGGTTGTCACCTCTCCTTTGACCAACTGACTCCAAGTCAGAGGTTCCTGTGACCTCCTCTTTGGATTCAATTAATTTGCTAGAGTGGCTCACAGAACTCAGGAAACCAGTTCACTCACTAGATGACTACCAGTTAATTACAAAGGATATTAAAGGACACAAATTAATAGCCAGATGACAAGATATATAGGGCAAGGTTCCAAAGGAGCTTTTATCTGCTTGGAATCTGATTGGGCCTGGCTCAGCAGTATGTCATTGCATCTGGTTCACCAGCATGGAGGCTGTCCAAACCCTGTCCTTTTGTTTTTTATGGAGGCTTCATTACATAGGCATGATAGATTAAAACACTGCCCATTGATGATTGATTCAGCCTCCAACTCCTCTTCCATCTCCCAAAACCAGGGGTAGGCTGAAACTTCTAACCCTCTAAGCAGGATTGGTTCCCTTGGCAAACAGCCCCCTGCCTCCATCTTTAGAGGATTTCCAAAAGCCACCTTATTAACATAAACTCAATTGTGGTTGAAAGGGACATTTATAAATATCAAGACAACCATTTCACCCTTATGACTGAAGAAATTTCAAGAACTGAGATCAAGAGACCAAATACTATAACAAAAGATGCTCCCGTTGCTCTCATCAATTAGGAAATTCCAAGGGTTTGGGGAGCTATGAGCCAGGAACCATGGACAAAGACCAAAATATATATTTATTATAAATCACAATATCACATAGGAATATTGTGGTCCACCATTGTGGGCAAATGTGAATAAAACCTCACTTATAGAGTGGTAGTATATAAATGTATAAAGAGATTTCTTCTTCATAAGTTGTATCTTACTGAATTCTGAAATATGTACTTGTTTTTATTCAGTAATGTATCTGAGAGATTTTTCTGTGTTCATAATGTCTACCTTTTACTAAATGACTGTGCAAAAAATATTTGAGTTTCTGTATACAATGAACTATATGAAAAGGAAATTAAGAAAAATAATTCCACTTATAATAGCATCAAAAAAATAAAATACTAAGAAATAAACTTAACCAAGGAAGCAAAAGACTTGTAAACTAAAAACTACAAAATGTTGCTGAAAGAGATTAGAGTACGTAAATACATGGAAAGAAATCCTGTGAGCATGGATTGGAAGGCTTCATATTGTTAAGATATCAATACTACCCAAAGCAATCTACAGATATAATGCAATCCCTATCAAAAGTCCAATGGTATGTTTTGCAGAAATACAATAATCCATCCTAAAATTTATATGGAATCTCAAGGGATCATAAATAGCCAAAACAATCTTAAAAAAAAAAAAGTTGGAGAGCAAATTCTCACACTCCCTGATTTCTTTCTTTTTTTTTTTTCTTCCAAGTTTTTATTTAAATTCAAGTTAGTGAACATATAGTGTAGTATGGGTTTCAGGAGTAGAATTTAGTGGTTCATCACTTACATATAACACCCAGTGCTCATCACAAGGGCCCTTCTTAATGCCCATCACCCATTTAGAACAATTCCCCCACCCACCTCCCCTCCAGCAACCCTGTTTGTTCTCTATAGTTGTCTCCTATGATTTGCCTCCCTCTCTGTTTTTATCTTATTTTAGTTCTCCTTCCCTTCCCCTATGTTCATCTGTTTTGTTTCTTAAATTCCACACATGAGTGAAATCATATGGTATTTGTCTTTCTCTGACTGACTTATTTCACTTAACATAATACCCTCTAGTTCCACCCACCATTGAAAATAAGATTTCATCTTTTTGATGGTTGAGTAATATTCCATTGTATATTTATACCACATCTTCTTTATCTATTCATCAGTCCATGGACATTTGGGCTGTTGCCATAATTTGGCCATTGTAGATAATGCTGCTATAAACATTGGGGTACATGCATCCCTTTGAATTAGTATTTTTATATCCTTTGGGTAAAGAAGTGCAATTGCTAGGTTGTAGGGTAGCTCTATTTTTAACTTTTTGAGGAACCTCCATACTGTTTTCTACAGTGGCTCCACCAGTTTGAATTCCCCCCAACAGTGCAAGAGAGTTCCCCTTTCTGCACATCTTCACCAAAACCTGTTGTTTGTGTTGTTGACTTTAGCCATTCTGACAGGTTTGAGGTGCTATCTCATTGTAGTTTTGATTCCCTGAGGATGAGTGATGTTGAGGACCTTTCATGTGTCTGTTGTCCATCTGTATGTCTTCTTTGGAAAAATGTCTATACATGTCTTCTGCCCATTTTATAATTGTATTATTCATCTTTTTGTTGTTGCATTTCATAAGTTCTTTATATATTTTAGATATTAATCTTTATTGATGTCACTTGCAAATATCTTCTCCCATTCAGTGGGTTGCCTTTTAGTTTGATTGATTGTTTCCTTCACTGTGCAGAAGCTTTTTATTTTGATGAAGACCTAATAGTTTATTTTTGTTTTTGTTTCCTTTGCCTCAAGAGACATAACTAGAAAGAAATTGCTATGCCAACGTCAAAAAGATTACTACCTGTGTTCTCTACCAAAAAATTGCTAGAACTGATAGATGGATTCAGTTAGGTCATAGCAGGATACAAAATCAACATGCAGAAACCTGTGGCACTTCTATAAACAAATAATGAAACAGCAGAAAGAGAAAGTGAGAAATCAATCCCATTTACAATTGCACCAAAAACAATAAGATACCTAGGAATAAACCTAGACAAAGAGATGAAAGACCTGTACTCTGAAAATTATAAAACACTGATGAAAGAAATTGAAGATGATACAAAGAAATGGAAAGACATTCCATGCTCATGGATTAAAAGAACAAATACTGTTAAAATGTCTATACTTCCCAAAGCAATCTACACATTTAATGCAATCCCTAAAAAAATACCAGCTGTATTTTTCACAGAACTAGAACAAAGAATCCTAAATTTGTATTGAACCACAAAAGACCCTGAATAGCCAAAGCAAACTTGAAAAGAAGAGCAAAACTGGAGGCATCACAATTCCAGACTTCAAGTTATATTACAAAGCTGTAGTGATCTAGACAGTATGGTACTGCCACTAAAATAGATACATAGAATAGAAAACCCAGAAATGAACCCACAACTATAAGGTCAATTAATCTTCAACAAAGCTGGAAAGAATAATCAGTGGGAAAAGGTCTCTTCAAAAACTGGACAGCAACAAGCAGAAAATGAAACTGGACTTTTTTACACCATACACAAAAATAAATTCAAAAGGGATGAAAGACCTAAATGTGAGACATGAAACCATAAAAATCCTAGAGCAGAATACTTTGTTTTTATTTTATTTTATTTTAAAGATTTTATTTATATATTTGAGAGAGAGACTGAGCAAGTGAGTGAGAGAGAGAACATGAAGCAGGGGAAGGGCAGAGAAGCAGACCCCCCCATTGAGCAGGGAGCCTTGGTGGGACTCTGGGATCATGACCTGAGCCGAAGGCAGACACAACCAATTGAGCCACCCAGGCATCCTTCAAATTTTTATTTTAATTCTAGTCAGTTAACCTACAGTGTTATATTAGTTTCAGCTTTACAATATCATAATTTAACAGCTCCATACATCACCCTGTGCTCATCACAAGAAATGCACTCCTTAATCCCCATCACCTATTTAATCCATTCCCCTACTCCCTCCCCTCAGGTAACCATCAGATTGTTCTCTATAGTTAAGAAGCTGTTTCTTGCTTTGACTCTCTCTTATTATTTTCCCTTTGCTTGTATGTGTTTTCTTTTTAAGTCTCACATATGAGTGAAACAATATGGTATTTGTCTTTCTCTGTCTGACTGATTTCACTTAGCTTTATCTCTATAGCTCCATCCATGCTGTTGCAAATGGTAAGATTTCATTCTTTTTTATAGCTGAATAATAGTCCTTAGACTTTTTAAAAGAGGGTCAGCAGCAGGGTTTGGGGTCGGTCATCCACCTTTAATGGGAACAGGATATAAACTCATATTTTTTCCCAATCTTTCGGGACTGGGGTTTTCTAAAAGATATTTTCAGTCAAAATTTAAAGGGAAATCACCATTACCATTAGTTTTAATATAGTATGAGTCCATAAATAGTAAGAAACGTCAGAACTGGCATAGAAAGAAATAAAACATTTTGAAGATGAGATGATCATCTAGGAAAATTGACAAAATCAACTGTCAAACTTTTAGAATTACTGTTCAGCAAATTTTCCAGTACATGATCAACTTACAAAATTAATAGCATTTCTCAAAATCAATAATGAAATAAAACATAATAAAACAAATACCCCTCAATGAAAAATAAATATGCACCTAGGCATTGAATAAAGGACATAGGAGATGTTGTGGATAAAAGGCTTTTGAAGCCATCAAATAATAAATTTAAGAGGATTGTAATCATAAAGTGTATTCTCCAAATTCAATGGAATGAAAATAAAAATCAACAGCAGAAGAAAAGAGAAGAAATTCACAAAATTACCAAATACATGGATATTAAAAAGCACACTCCTAAATAACCAATAGGTGAAGACAAAATCACAAGGACAATTAGGAAATACTCAGAGATGAATGAAAACAAAAACACAACATACAAAAACTTATGAGACAAAACTGAATCAGTACTTAGAAATTTATAATTGCAAAAGGCTAGGTTTTAAAAACTGGAATCTCAAATCAATAACCTTTTTTTTTAAATAGGAAGGAAGCTCACATAATTATATTAATATCTACCAGGTTAAACTTTAAGGCAAAACACTGTTAGAAGTAAAAGTATATTAGACAAGGACAAAAGGAACAATTAACCTGAAAAATATAATAATTGTGAATTTATATATATTTAACAACATATTCCCAAGACATATGAAGAAAAGTTAACAAAATTCTTGGGGAAACTTAACCAACATATAATCATAATGGAACATCTTAATACAACACTCAACAATTGATAAGTCAAACAGATGAAAATTCCATATGCTATAGTTAAGAAGCTTGACTTAAGAGAAGTAAGTAGATTTCTTCATCCAACTGGCAGAGAATACACATTATTTTCAAGCACATAATGATCATGTACTAGACCACAGAGCATAGCTTAACAAATTCAAATGAACCAATAACATAGAAGCATTTCTTAAATCATAAGGCAATTTAATTAGAAGAAACTTCAACTTCTGTCTCCATTTAGAAATTAAAGAGTACATTTCTAAGTAATTAATAAATCATGGAGGAAATTATGTGAATAACCTGGTAGTACACATCATATAACAATAATAATAACTGGATTTATATTTACTCAGGAAAACTAACAGAGACAGTAGCATAGCAGGTTTGCACATCTCTGTTACCTATCACATTCTGGGTCATTGCAGAGGCATTTTGCAGGGCAAGACTGCAGACCTAGGAGAGAAACATTGGCCTTCAGGTTGTGACTTTTTTGTGTCTTTTTTTTTTTTTACTTTTTTTTAAATGGTCTTTATTTTTTAGAGCAGTTTTAGGTTCACAGCAAAATTGAGCAGAAGGTACAGAGATATCCCATATACTCCCTGCACCCACATATACAATAGCCTCCTCCACTATCAAGAGGGGTACATTTGTTACAATTGATAAACCTATATTGACACATCATCACCAAAAGTCCATAGCTTACATTAGGGCTTACTCTTGGTGGTATACATTATATGGATTTTGGCAAATGTATAACGACATGTATCCATCATTATAGTACAGGATAATTTCCCTTCCCTAAAAATTCTCTGTGTTCTACCTATTTATCCCTCCCTCTCCTCTAAACCCTAGTAACCACTGAACATTTTACAGTCTCCATAGAGTTGCCCTCGAACCAATAAATTTATCCGTTTAGAAATAAGAAAAAGCAACTAAGCAAGAAACAAGAAAAAGCAAACTAGGTCCAAGGCAAACAGAAGGAAGGAAATAAAGACTAGAGCAGAAATAAATAAAATAGAGAATAAAAAAACAATACAGCAAATCAATGAAATCAAAAGCTAGTTCTTTCTCAATCTGACGTTTCATTTAGCATAATACCCTTTAGGCCCATCCATGCTGTGGCAAAAGACAAATACCGTAAGATTTCACTTATATGTGGAATATAAAAAACAAAACAAATGAACAAACAAAAAACAAATAAAACCTATAAATACAGAGAACAAACTGATGATTGCCAGAGGGGAGGGAGGGGGGCACGGGCAAAAATGGGTGAAGGAGAGTGGGAGATACAAGCTTCCAGTTACGGGAACGACTAAGTAATGGGAAGAAAAGGCACAGCAGAGGGAATATAGTCAACACTGCTGTAATAGCAATAGTAGAGTAAGACCTGGCAGCTACACTTGAGCGTACACAGCATAACATATACGGATGTTAAATCACTATGTTGTACACCTGAAATTAATGTAACATTGTGTCAACTATACTCAAATAAATAATGTTTAAATAATTGAAAGGGAAAAAAAGCTAGTTCTTTGAAAAGATCAACAAAATGATAAACCTTTAGCTAGACTGACCAAAAAAAAAGATGTCTCAAATTACTAGAATCATAAAGATGAGATATAACTACCAGCCTTACAGAAATAAAGAGCACTGTAAAGGACTATTATGAATGTGTAATTTTTATAATTTGTATAACAAATTAGATAACTTAGATGAAATGGACAAATTCCTAGGAAGACACAAAATATCAAATCTGACTCAAGAAGAAATAGAAATATTGTAAACAGAGCTTTAACATGTAAAGAGATTAAGTTAATAATCTAAAACTTCCCACAAAGAAAGGTCCAGGCCTAGATGGCCTCACTGCTAAATTCTGCCATTTAAAGAATTAACAACAATCTTTCACAAACTTTCCAAAGAAAACCAGAAGAGAACACTTCCTAACTCATGCTATGAGACTACATTACCCTGATACCAAAGCTGAATGAAGACATCATAAAAAAAAAGATAGAGTAATATCCCTTATGAATAAAGATGTAAAAATCCTCCACAAAATACTAGAATACCAAATCCAGGAACACATAAAAAGGATTATATGCCAGACCAAGTGGGGTTGATCTAGAAATGCAAAGTTGATTCAACATACAAAAATCAATTAAAGTAATATACTATATTAGTAGAATAAACGGCAAAACCACAGGATCACTTAACAGGCACAGAAAAACATTTGACAGAATTCCTCACCCTTTCATGAAAAAGGCACTCAACAAACTAGGACAAACTTTCCAACTTCTTCAACTTGATAAAGGCCATCTACAGAAAATCCAAGGGTAACAGCACACTTAATGGCAGAAGACTGAATGCTTCTCCCCTAAGATCAAAAACAGGGAACAAATTTGGGATGGCTACTCTCCCCACTCTTGTTCAGTATGGTGCTGAAAGTTCTAGGTAGTGCAGTCAAGCAAGAAAAGGAAATAAAAGGCATCTAAATTAGAAAGGAAGAAGTAAAAATAACTCTATTCACAGATGGCATGATTCTGTATATAGAAAATCCTAAGGAATCCA
This sequence comes from Eumetopias jubatus, assembly GCF_037043125.1. Lineage (NCBI taxonomy): Eukaryota > Metazoa > Chordata > Mammalia > Carnivora > Otariidae > Eumetopias > Eumetopias jubatus. Next base: position 65,955,125 of record NW_028274807.1, read on the forward strand.
TAAGAAAACTATTAGAACTAATAAGTTCAGCAAAGTGTCAGGATACAAGATCAACATGTAAAACTTTTATAATTTTCAACTGCTAGGTGTTCACCCCAAACAAGTTTACCTACATAGACATATATGCATGGAAGAATCGAGGAAAAAAGGGAATTCAGTGTCTGTTAACTGCACCAGAATTCAGTGCCTGTTTTCAGTCCATATATTCAAATAACAGCATTGGTGAACACTTGGTACATGCTGACATCATTCATGTGGTTTACATATATTAATGCATTCATGTGTTAGCTTATTAACACAGAGTCACACCAAGTATTATCATCCCTTTTTCACAACTGAGAAAACCAAGGTAGAGAGTGGGTAACTCGGTCACATACATAGATTAGCAAAGCCAGGATTATATATTTTCTTTCCTCAAAAGATAGCTGAAAGAGTTTCTTTGAAGAGGAGGTAAAGAAGAGCACCAGACTCGGAGTTAAAAGAACCGAGTCAGGGTGCCCGGGTGGCGCAGCCGGTTAAGCATCGGACTGTTGGTTTCCACACAGGTCACGATGTCAGGGTCCTGAGACTGAACCTGGTGTTGGCTCCGCGCTCAGAGAGGTGTCTGCTTGGGATTCTCTCTCTCCCTCTTTTCCTCTCTCTAAGAAGAAGAAAAAAAGAAAAAGGACCCAAGTCTTTCCCCTGGCTCCTCCACTAGCCAGCTGTGTGACCTTGAATGGACAATTTACTTCTCTAAATCCTATGGCTCCTCATCTGTTAAAAAAAGGCAGTCGGACTAAGTGAAAGCTGAGGCTCCTAACCGCCTCTAATTCTCTCACACTGGACTCACTCTGCGCCTGATTTCTGATTTACAAACCCTCCCTTTCTCTGCCACGGGGGGAAGCAGAGGGCCAGGAGAGGACAGCCACTTACTTGTCATGACAAGAAATAGAAACAGAAACAGGACTGCATGTCGCTTGCACAAGTTGCTGCTTCAGCCAGTGATGGGTTTAGGTGAAAAGCATGGTTATAATTAGAGCAGCCTCCTGGCCTGAAGTCTCCACCAGCCACAGCGAGCACAGCTGGATCTGCTTACTGCACACACAAGAGTCTGAGAGGCCACTCTGGCCTTGAAAATGATCCTTCTTAAATGGATTTTCCCCCTTCCTCAAGGGAAAGAAACTCTATTGATGTAAAAGCTCACTTCCCTTCTGGCTTCCCCTGCTAAACGCTACTCCAGTGGAGACCCAAGTGTTGATAAATACGGGGGAAAGAAAAAAATCGTAAGCTGAGCCTGGTCACATTGCCCCTTGTGATATAGTTTTATTTTTAACTTCGAAACACTTGAACTATTTCTGTTGAAGTTTTCTCTGCTTCCCCTGCCTCCTCAACAGAACTCTGTCCTCTGCGGCAGCTGACTGAGGCACCCCCAGCCGCTTCCTGCGATCGGCTTGCTCACAGTCAAGGGACACAGGTGCAGCAGATGCTGACTCAGCCCGTGCCATTAAGGTAAGCTTTTCAAACGTGAGCAGGTGCGCCAAGGAGACATTTGGAGTGGTGAACGTGGAGACAGAGGCTGAGCTGCACGTCACCTTTTTGCTCTGAGCAAGAAGATGGTTAAGCAAATTAGTTACCTGTGGTGGAGAAAGCGGTTGGCTCTGAGAATGAGACCCAACCATATGTAAACTCTTGTTTTAAATCTCAAATCTTGGAGCAGGAAGAAATCCCCTGCTTTCGGGCAGCCTACATTCTTTCCTTTACAACCAACAAAAGGGGCTATGTGGCATCTCTGAAGTTACCCAGTGGTGGTGGGGGCTTAGGGGAGGGTAGAGGAGGTGGTGAGGAAATAGATGGAAGGGCTAGAACCCAGGATTTCTACTTTTTAAAGTCCAAATGCTGTGATCTTTTCACCAGTCAACATTGGCTGTGTTAACTGCAAGTCATTCGTGCGTACGTTGACCATTTTATGTACCTTAAATTCCATCCCCTGTGTCCCACTACTGGTTAACGGAGCGCAGTTTTATTCACTGCGTGTACTATTCAAACGCTGTCTGTAGAGCCTAAGACCTGTTTTTCTCTAACAATATTCCCTAAATGTGGTTTTCTTCTCCTTAGGGAGAAGGCTGGCTTTTGCATGCAAACCAAAAAATTGCTACAAACTTGAAGCTTGTATGTCCAGAGGGACAAAAGGAAAATGATTAATGATACTTGAGTCATGGGAAGCTTTAAAATGTAGGTTATTTCTAGTTTTTGAAATAACTGCATAGTGTTGCATGCACAAATAAATTGTGGGGAAAGTGTTTATTTTTTTGTTTCTCTCTGGGCCTCGCTTTAGTGTTCATAGTTCAGCTAAGGACCATCCTAGCAAGTGGCCTATGCAGCAAAAGGGATTCTGTACACTCTGAACTTTGCGGTCTACAGGCTAAAGGCACCAATGCCAAGTCAAAGGAGACCTACCCAGATACCCTAACACCGGGATTCCTTCCTTCCTGCTCTGTAACCTCCAGACGCATCCCGTAACTGTGTTGATGTCTAGGTGACACGTATGCTGGTTTGCTAGGCACAGGGCATTGTGTATCACTGCCTCACTTCATTTAATTTTGTCAGGGTTTCGATGGCACACGGTCTTCAAGGTATATGCTGGGATGCTGTCCTAGCAAGACTGGGGCATGTTGATTTAGGAGAGCTAAGCAGACAGGCTGACTCACAGCTACCCCTAGATAATCTGTCTAATGAGCACTTTCGTGGCCAATACAAAGGAGTAATTTAAAATACTGATACTAATATCAGAAGCACCAGATATGAGAATTAACTAGGGTATAATGAAAATGCTGGAATCATAGCCCAGAAGCCCAGGATTATGGACCCAGATGTGGGAATTATCGTCAGCCAACTAACCGGTTGTGTTAAAATCTCCAGGCAAAGGGATTATTTTAGTATTTCACTTTATACATCTTCTTTCCTTAGAATTAAATATTGCCATAACAGGGGAACAATTTAACAATATATAATTAAAGTAACTAATTAATTGGCTGGGTAACAGATTAAGAGTTAAAGAATATCTCTGATCTTTAACTTTTGACCTTGTCACTTCCACTGAAGTTAAAGCTCAGGAATAAATAATTATCATCCAGGCCAGCCACATGAGGAGGCAAAATAGTTGCTGACATCATGTGAGGGGTGCTGAAAGGGCCCCTTGCCTAAAAATATCTCCCTGACATCAACCCTGTTTGCCTACTAATTTTAAAATTATAGTAAAGAATGTTAAAGCTATTATCTGTTAATCCCATTCTCTTTTGCTTGTGTCAGGGATTTAAATATACCTGCTATAGGCCTTCTCATGACCTTGTTGGCTGGTGACACTCAGGCTCCACCTCTTCATTCTTCCAGACTCTGTCCTGTTTTGCCCTTGGTACCATCTAAGCTGCCCACATGCCCTCGGCCACCACTGCTTCACAGGTAGCTCTGTGTGGCATTTGGTTTCCAAGGGAATTCTCACTATTATATCAAGGTGAGAAGCAAGGGCAAGACACTTTACTTCTCTGGGCCTTAGTCTCTCTTGCAGGAAATGAAGAGGTTAAACTAGACACCTTCATTTCAAAGGGAGGTCCTTGGACCATCAGCATTGTCTGGAGCATGTTATACATGGGAAGACTCTCGGGCCTCACCCCAGTCCTACCAGATCAGAATCTGCATTTTAAGAAGATTGCCCAGGTGATTCCTATACACAATGAAGATTCAGGAGCTCCAGAGCAGAGGATTTATGGTTCTGTGCCTGATCCAGGTTTCTGATTTATGACTGTAAGGATTTAGAACAAGTACTGCAACCTCCTAAAAACAATTCTGGCAGCTGAGTGTCTATTATAACTTGAGCCCAAAGAACTCTTTTCCATTCAGTTAAGGCTACATTCACTAATAACATTGAAAACATTTCTCCTTCTTCCTTAAAAAAAAAAAAGCCCCAGGGAGGCACCCGGGTGGCTCAGTTGTTTAAGCTTCAGACTCTTGATTTCTACTCAGGTCATGATCTCAGGGTCGTGGGATTGAGCCCCACATCGGGGTCAGGCTTGTGCTGAGCATGGAGCCTGCGCAGTATTGTCTCTCTCTCTCTCTGCCCACCCAACCATATTCACATGCATGTGCACTCTCTCTCTCTAAAAAGAAAAGATAAGCCCCAAATTAGCATACATTTGACATCATTACACTTTCCTCCTAAATTTGTTTCAAACTGCTCTCACAGCTCTTTCAAAATGCTGCTTTCTTTAGGGTCCTGCTCCGTTTTCTTCATTGCAGTCCTATTGAATAAGCATTGAGTGCCAGGAGCACATTAGCTGTACTCACTCTCAGTCTCTCGGAAACTATGTCATACACTCCTTGGGGAACATTTTTGTTCTCCCTTGATATTCCAGTCAGAGCTCTTTTCCCACCTGAACACACCTTCCTGGCCACATAGATTCTGCTTCATTGATGGCCTTCATCTCTGAGCATACCATCCCAACAACCTCCCTTAAGGGGAACTGACTCTGCAGCCCATTGCAAGAGAGAAGCCAATTTCAACTGACACCTTCTTTTTTCCCTTAATGAACAGAACAATGTATGTAGGTAAACAATAAAAATGACAAACCTGCACCCAGGAAACAAAGATGCCTCAATCTGCCTTTGTGGCATCTGAAAGATCCTCCAGCCTGGATGCAGTACTGTTTGAATTCCTAAGAGCTGAAGTAATGAATGTGGTGAATACAAGGTGCCATAGTGGGGCGATTTCAGAGGGACTCACATTCTTAAAGGAGTAAGGTAAGACTTTTTTCTTAAATGGAGTTTGAAGATTATTAAGCTGACAGTGGAATATAAGATACCTTGGAGTGAGGGAGAACTGAACATGGAAAGGCCAGCCAAAATTTGCACGAGTGATGGGAAGACAAAAAGACCTAGACTTGGAGGTGACCATGAGGATGACCTTCCTCATAGGGGAGAGATAACAACTGAGTGACCCTTTCCCAGCTTTATCTCATTTGTCATAATCCCATGGGCTATTATGAACAGTACTTTATAGGTGAACAAATTAGCTTTAGGGAGACTAACTTGTCAAAAATTACTAGCTAATACATGAGAGTGTTCATTAATTTACTTTATACTGGAGGGGGGGTGTCAGATAAGGCCTCTTGTGGAGGTAATATATAAGCTGAAATCTAAAGAGCAAGAAGGAGCCCATAACACAAATAAAGAGCAAGGGGAGAATTTTGGTAGAAAGAACAAACACAAAGGCCCTACACAGGAATAAGTGACAATGCTAGAGCTAAGTGCTCAAAGGAAAGGTGAGATAAAGGAGGCCAGCAGTGGTCCACAAATGAGGGGACACTCATGCAGGGCCTTGTGGACCAAGACAAGGTATCAGAGTTGATTCCTTGTGATGGGAATCCACTGGAGAGTCTAGGTGGGAATAGTGACCTAGTGTTAAAAGTTGTTGAAATCTTTCTTAAACTCCACATATGAGTGAGATCATATGGTATTTGTCTTTCTCTGACTGACTTATTTCACTTAGCATAATATGCTCTAGCTCCATCCACGTTGTTGCAAAAGGCACGATTTTGCTTTTTGATGGCTGAGTAATATTCCATTGTGTGTATGTATGTATGTATGTATGTATGTACGTATATATGTATATATATATATGTATTGTACAATATACATTGTAAATGTGTGTGTGTGTATATATATATATATATATATATTTTTTTTTTTTTTTTTTACCACATCTTCTTTATCCAGTCATCAGTTGATGGACATTTGGGCTCCAAAGGAAAAAAAAGGAGAGAGGGAAACAAGCCATAAGAGACTCTTTTTTTTTTATATTTTTTAAAAGATTTTTTATTTATTTATTGACAGAGAAAGAATGGTAGAGAGAGAGCATGAGAGGGAAGAAGGTCAGAGGGAGAGTCAGACTCCCTGCTGAGCAGGGAGCCCGATGCGGGACTCGATCCTGGGGCTCCAGGATCATGATCTGAGCCGAAGGCAGTCGCTTAACCAACTGAGCCGCCCAGGCACCCGCCATAAGACACTCTTAATGATAGGGAACAAACCGAGGGTTGATGGAGGGAGGTGGGTGGGGGATGGACTAAATGGGTGATGGGGATTAAAGAGGGCACCTGTTGTGATGAGCACTGGATGTTACGTGTAAATGATGAATCACTGAATTCTACTCCAGAAACCAATATTGCACTGTATGTTAACTAAAAATTTTTTTAAAAAAGTTGTTGAAATCACTCTTTCTGCTGGTGAATATAGTACAGAGCACCAGATGGGAGGGGTGAGACTGATTATAGTCTTTTGCACCAGACTGGATAAGCAATGATGGTGCTGGGACACAGGCAGTGGTGGTGGAGTTGGAAAGAAATGGACAGGAGTGCCCAGTGCCCTTTTGGGTCTTCCCCCAAGGCCTTCCCACCTAACTGGCCTTCCTACCTAACTTGTAGGAAGGAAGACCCTTCCTGTGTAGGACCTTATGCTAGTTCCTTTGTGATTGGGAGCATGAAATCAACCAGCTTCTAGCTCAGTGGTTCTTAAACTTGAGTTTACAACAGCATCAGTTGGATGTAGTTGTTCTGATTCAGTAGGTCTGATTTGGTAGGGTCCAGTAATTTATATTTCTAACCAGTTTCTAGGTAATACTGACACTGTGGGTCAGGGTACCACACTTTAAGGGCCATTGTTCTAGCTGACTCACCTTTCTTACTACCTTACTCCTTTCTGAGTGGTCCACACAGCACCACAACCTGTATCAAATGTTTCTCCCTTGCCAGGTTCTAAAGTATCCCCTATTTCTGTAAAGAAATATCCATCCCTTAAACTCATGTACCTGGTCCTTCCATCTACTCATATTCCACTTAAACTCCATCCAGTACAACCAGTAAAATCTAGTTGTGTAGATTTTTAAAACTATTTAAGTTTAAATTTTATTATTTTGACTGCTCTCTCCTCTATCCAGGGGAACTTTAAAACATATTTTGGGGAGAGTGTTTCAGAGAGTGTTTTGACCATAGACTTTACTGAAGTTCATTTTTAAGAGGAGGGAATGTATTGCCTTTTCAGACAGGAAATAAGAATTTAAAGGTGAACATAGGAGCATAGAAACTAAAGGAGGAAATGGCACCTGGATAAAAATATGTTGTTTCAGGCATAGAATTTTGTCAACTTTTTCCACAGTGAAGAGTTTCTATAATGCACGTGCTTTAATTTAGTAGGTTTTTCAGTTTAAATCTTAAAATCTGTATTATATTAGAGATTTTAACCCTAAAAACTTTACTTTCATATGTGTTCTACCTCCAATGCGAAGCCATGGGACCTGGATACTTTTCGTATTTCCTCTATTCAGATGGGGCACAGTATGGGATGTGGCCCAGAGAAGAACAAAAAAAAATCATCATGGGGATGAAGGTGCTTTCTATGAACTTCCTATGAATGAAGATCATCCAGATCCTCTACAATCTGGAAAGATTGTAGGTGTATACACCTTTCTGTGCCCAACTGGAGGAAGAGAGGCTCTGCCCTGATGGGCTCTAGTCATGGGCTTGCTTTCTTCCCAAATCATGGGGATAGACTACATGTCTTTGTGGGTCTCTGAGAGATGCAGCATGATATAGTCAAGAGTACAGAGTTTGAAACCAGATAAACTTAGGCTTCTTTGTGTTCCACTGGAAGGGTGTAGGCATCTTTGTGTTCCAATGGAAAGGGTAAAACCCACGTCTCATGGCCATTGTGAGGATTAGATGAGATGTTATGTAAAGAACATGGTAGGCACTAAAATCTTACTACTCTTTCTCCCTGACATCCAAAATGTAGAAAAATCACTCAATCTAGGAAAGTCAGACAAACACTGTGGAGGATAAGGATCCAGTCACTGCACTAGAATGGAGATTAGGAGAACAAGGCATCTTATGTCATAAGATAACCAATGATATATTTATATATATATTGATCATCTTGGGGCAAGACCAACTGGCTACAACCTAAGATGATCAATCAAGTATCTAAGTTTGTGTGGGAATAAGAGGTTTCCTGGGATCTGGAACTTTCAGAACTAAAACCAAGAGTCTCAGGCAAACCAGGGCAATGGTCATGTTGCTTACCCAGCAATAACTAGACAATTGAGAATTTTGGATCGTCCTTTATCTCAGTGGGAATTTTCCCCTACATATACAACAAAAGGTTCAGCTATGGGTTTTTTATGCCCTTAGGTTATGTTTATCTTTATCCTCCCCTCGACTGTCAAATTTCTCCAAAGAGTGGTCTCCACTTACTGTGTCTTCCTGCTCAGCCCATGTCCTCTCTCAAAGTCACTTATTTGGTGTATCTCCAGAGCCTGGCAGAAGATCTTTAAATAGCATAATTAAAAACAAAACAAACAAAAGAAACAGCATCTTTGTTGCCTGTGTGCATTGTTTTTCTTTTCTCTTAAAGGGATATCTTCAAATAGCGTCAAAGACATGGAGAGCAACAGGGCTCCCCCACAAATGTTTCCAGCTTCAATAGCACTGTTCACAAGAACCATTCTTTGTAGAATGATTTGTTGTAGAATGATTAATTGTAGAATTAATTCTTTGTAATGCTGAAGGATAGGAAATGATTAGGCTTAGAGTTCATCACCGCTGTCCCTCCAGCCAGACATATCCCTGCAGCTGGGGCAGAGTTCTCACTACACACATGTAGAGCACACAGAACAAGCTAGACCTGCTTTTCCCTTCCCAGAAACTAGTCTCAACTTTGTGACAGAGCCAGGCTGGCAAATAAGAAGTTGAACATTCCTGCTGCTGGTAGCTTCTTTCCTGTAGCTGTATTCCATTTGGGATTTGCCTCTTCTTTCCCACCTAAAAACCAGTAGGGGACTCTGAATCATCCAGACTCCATCTTTATTCATGAGTGTCTTTTATGCATAGAAAGCAGATAAGCACACTCTCCCAGCCAGGGCGCAGGCCCTGCTAATATTGGAATGTGTGTTTAATGGCTTCCCTCTCCCCTCTAAGCAAATACCACATTTTGAATGGCAAGGGTCCCATTGCACAACTGAAATGCCACATTTGCTCTGGCAAGAGCTCTTTGGGGACCTGCCATGAGCAGTGGGATTGTTAGCATTGTTCTTCATCTTGAGGCAACATTCCAGGCTATTGTTCACACTTTCCCTCACATCAGGCCACATGGTTCTGACTCTTCCCTCTCTGGCCTCTCCTTCGGCTTTACTTCTCCTTACTGTCTCAAAAGGGGTCCTACTCAGCCAGGTACTTCATGGCTCAGATGCCTATTCTGTGTTCTTCTTTCCCCAGTCATGGCTTCCTCCCTCACTTTTAAGTGAATAATTCTCAAATCTGCATCTTTCCATTCTGTCCTCATCTTACCATCCACATGGTCTGTCATCACCTTAAGCCACTTGTATTAAACTTGTGGGGCTCATCTTTCCCCCCCAAAAAACAATTCCCTCTGCAGACTTCTGTTTTTCTCAGAATTACATGCAATATTCTCTCTTCCTAGTTCAAAATCTTGGCATCAAAATTGACTCTTTCTTCCCCATCTCCAGCCAGAAACAAAAATGCTGGGATTCCCTTGTGATGCCCGTCCTCTGCCTCACCTTGCCTAACTCCACCACCGTCAGTCCTACCCCTGCAGCTTCATCGCACTGTCCACGAAGTAGTTTCTTGCTCCAAGTCCTTCCCTGCCATCCCGCCACTGCCGGTTAACGCCCCAGTCACAGTGTTTAACGGTCCCTTACTGAGCACCAAATAATTCCAGCTGCGTTAGCCTCTCATTTACGAATTTTCACAGGAAGTCTTCAGTGGACTCCCCCGCCCCCGCCCAGGAGTGGTCAATCTAGAATATAGCAGAAGCCTAACTGAATGTTCAGTTGTATGTTAGAAGGTCCAGTAGCTGGGCTTTTGCATCCAAAAGATGTCCTCTTGCCCGATCCTATTCTGCTCCATCTCAGTCCTGCCCTCACAGCCCTTTCCTCTGCTCAATTCCCTCTCTGGCTTTAACACCTTCATTTATCTTCTCCTGGGCCCTGAATCTGCTTGATGGTCTCACTTGCAACTTCTCGCCTGCCTCTTAATTCAGGCTTTTAGGGATATAGGACTCTTTGCCACAATCCCTCTTTCACACTCAGTCGTCCCAGTGCATAAGAATCAGATGGGTAAGGTGTTAAGGATGTGAATTCCAGACACACCTCTCACTTAAGTCAGAGGCACAGCCCGCATAGCAGTGCTGTCCAATAGAACTTTCTTTGCAGCTGGAAATGCTCCGTGCTGTGTTGTCCAATAGAGTAGCTACTAATCATATGTGGCACCTGAAACTCGAAATGTAGCTAGTATGACTGAAGAACTGAATTATTAATTTTATTCCATTTTGATTAAATTCAAATAGCCACATGTGGCTGGTGGCTGCCATTTTTATAGTGCAGATTTATAGATTTAACAAGCATCACAGCTGATTCTACTGAGCAAAGGTGTTTAAGAACTACTTAAACAAGCAGTCCAGGTGATGCTTATGCTCCCTTACTGGCACACTGCAGGTAATCAACAAATGTTTGTCGAAGGAATGGATGAACAAACGAAAATATGAACAAGTCAAAATATAATTTCCTTGAGACTTAAGGCTGTCTCTTCTGAGAAAAAAAAAAAGTTGAGGGGACTTATCCAAATTGAAAGAGTTTAAAAAGACTTACCACCCAAACATAATAAACTGACCTTAAAGGGATCCTGGCTCAAAAGTTTAAATTAAAAAAAAAAAGTATAGAAGATATTTTTTGGCATTTTTGGGACAATTGAATAAATTTGAACACAGACAGCAGATTACACAATATTAGAAAATATTTTTTAGTTTTTCTTAGGTGAGATAATGTTATTGCAGTTACAAAGGAAAATGTCCTTAGTCTTAGGAAATACATGCTGAAGTACTTAGGGATGAGGTGTCATGATAACAGCAATTTATTTTCAAGTGGTTTGGCAAAAAGTGTGTGTGTGTGTGTGTGTGTGTGTGTGTGGAGAGAGGGAGAGAGAGAAAGCAAAAGTGGCAAAATGTTAACTTTTGGATCTAGGTAGAGTACACGGGTGTTCATTGTATACGTTCTTTCACCTTTCTTATGTGTTTGAAATTTTTTTTAAAGATTTTATTTATTAATTTATTTGAGAGAAAGAGAGAGGAACAGCATGAGAAGGGAGAGGGTCAGAGGGAGAAGCAGCCTCCCCGCTGAGCTGGGAGCCCGATGTGGGGCTTGATCCCAGGACCCTGGGATCATGACTTGAGCCGAAGGCAGTCACTTAACCAACTGGGCCACCCAGGTGCCCCTGTATTTGAAATTTTTTAAAAAGTTGAAGGAAAATTCACTCACAATGAACAAACAAATCCTAAAGTAAAATAAAATAAAATTACAAAATACTGCATTTTCTGACTTTTGGGTGCTAACTCCACCCCACCTACCCACCCCAACCCCACTCCATCCCAGACTAACACAGTGCTGACATTATGCTACAAATTCTCTAGAACAGGTGCAGCAAACTGGCAAGCTATAGATCCTATGTAACTTGCATACATGTTTTTCCTTGGCCCAAATAGAGAGGTTTTTTAGAAAAATTAAATGAGTTGCCAACTTCAAAATTCCAAGGATTTTTACCTTGATATGTTATGTAACAAAATTTTTGCAATATAATTAAATATAAATATATATATATAAATATAAAACACTTATTTTATAATAGCAAACATGCATTCATCAAGTCTACGAGACAAGTACCATTCTAAGAGTTTCAGGTATTTAAATCATTTACTCCCCACAACAGCAGTTTAGTACAATAGTACCTATTGTACTATTCTTATTCTATTATTAGGTACTATTATTATTCTCCCTTTACAGATGAGGAAAATGATGAATGAGGACATTAAGTAACTTTTCCAAAGTTTCACAACTACTGATTCCTAGTGCTGGGTTAAATCTTATATAGTCTGCCTCCTAATCACTACACCATCCCACCACTTGCAAAAATCTGTATTCCCAGTTTCTCTGGAAAAATCAGATGATCCGGCAACAAATTCCCATATGGGACCAACTGACCAGAGCCAAGGAGCTAGATTCTCCTGAGGCGGGGCATCTTCTCTTCTACACGCTAGAGTCCCCACTCGGCCCACCTCTGGGCCCTTGAGGTCTGACCCCTGCTGTAGCCATGGCACAGGTGAATTCACCATGGTGAAGGACAGTTGGTAGATATATCACAGACATTTGTACACTGCCCCAGACCAACCTGGATATCAGGTTGTGGGCATGAAGCTCTAGTGGGAGAGAAAGCTAGAAGGTTAACTTGGGCCAGAAGAGCATGTGGCAGTGATGGGTTGTATGGATGGGTGGAATGTCAGGATAATTGTTGGTATACAATGGAGAAAAGTTACAAGAAGCAGAAGATATACATCCCATGGCTGGTAAGATGCCCATCAGAGGACAGTGTGGGTCAGTGAGAAGAGTGTGGGCCAACATGGCCCACGATTCCTTCGCTTAGCAGCTCTATCACCTTGGACAAGTTATTTAACTTCTCCAGCTTCCATTTTCTGGACTATAAAATGGGCAACGCCATTTATCTCCAGGGTGGTGAAAGGATTTAAATAAGAGTATGCAAAGTCTCTTTGACTCCTGTTCATATACATAACCAAAATGCTTTTCTTACTAATCATTTATATTTTCATGTTCTCTCCTAGATTTACAAAGCAAGAAGAAATTAGGAAGCTATGGTAAGTACCAGGTGCTTATTGGATCTTCATCGTTCAGGGGTCCAGATCTGGCTGGCTTCATTTAACCTGTAGCCCAACAGCTGGCAGATTTGCCCTTATGGTTTGATGATATTTATTGACTTTAGGCCAAACCAGAGATGTTAGAGCAGAACTTAGAAGAAATTGACATGGAGTAGGGGAAAAGCAGAGAGCTGAGAAAGATTTGTGAGCAGAGATTTTTAGTTAAACTTTAAAAATGAAAAACCCAAACATCCAGCAATACACTAAACGGCTGATAATTCCTTCCTTCAGCAAACTGAGTATCTATGATGGTCCAGGTGCTGGGTCACAGATGTGAACAAAATTAGACATGGCCCCTGTCTTTCCAGCACTGGGGAGATAGCTGGTTAAATGAATGACAGCACACTCACTCTGGAATGTTCACTACCATTAAGAAGACAGTTTGCAAAGAATCATTAATAAAACAGTATGGTCTCATTCTATAATAGAGACTTAAAAGCAGGATGCAGAACTGTATCCATAGTATTAATGGGGTCATATAAATCACCCATAATCCACAACTCAAAACAATTATCAACAGTGTAGTCCATTACAGTCAGCTTTTTTCTTTTTCTATTCTAAACACATCTACTATATACATAGAATAAACTATTGGAAAATGAAGAAAAGAGTGTTGGTAGTTGTTATTCGTGGGTTGTGGGATTATGAGTGATTTTGCTTTCTTCTCTATGATTTTCTAGATTGTCCAAGGTTCCCATAATAAGCATGTATAAACAGGAAATGAGTCAATTAAAACACAGTCACAGACATGCATAGAACTTCTCTTCCCCATTTGTTTTCTCTTTCTCCTTGCCATTGATGTCTCTAGGGCAGGGCACGCAGGCCTCTACCTGGGCAGCACAGGCATTGTGAGAAATGCTTTAACCGTCACTGCCACATTCCTGTGGAGCCTGATGTTTCCTGTCTGGTGATAAACTGCCACCTGTCCTGTGGTGCCATCTTCCACATGTGCAAAGAGGCAGAGCATGAGCTCCTTTGCCCTCTAGAGGAGGTTCCATGCCTCAACTCCGAATATGGCTGCCCCCTTTCCATGTCCCGCCACAAGCTGGCCAAGCACTTGCAAGTGTGCCCTGCCAGTGTGGTCTGCTGCTCCATGGAGTGGAATCGCTGGCCAAATGTGGACTCTGAAACAACCCTTCATGAGAACATCATGAAAGAGACCCCCAGTGAGGAGTGTTTGGATACAGCTCTGGCCCTCCAGGACCAGAAGGTCCTTTTCAGATCTTTGAAAATGGTAGAACTTTTCCCAGAAACTAGAGAGCCCACTGAGGAGGAACCTACTGTGAATGGTGAAGCCAGCTGGGAGGAAATGGGAGGAGCAGTGGGTGGGGCAGAAGCCAGTTTGGTACCACATGGATCTCTATCAGCAACTAATGGAGAGATGGCAGAACTGAGTCAAGAAGAACGAGAGGTGTTGGCCAAAACCAAAAAAGGGATGGACCTAACCAAGTTTGACAAGTGGGAAAACATATTCAGCAAAGAGCATGCAGCCTCTGCTTTAACAAGCTCATCGGTAGGCTGTGAGAGCAAGAGTGAAAACAGCCCAGGGAAAGAACAGATTTCTAGCAACAATAATGTGGTAGGAGAGGATGCTCTCAAAGAGAAAGAACCGCAGGAAAACCAGAAGCAGCAGGACTTTCATGGAGCCCTGGAAACAACAGGGCTCGCCCCTTGGCAGGATGGTGTTCTGGAAAGACTGAAAACAGCTGTGGATGCAAAAGACTATAATATGTATCTGGTGCACAACGGGAGGATGCTTATTCACTTTGGTCAGATGCCTGCTTGCACACCTAAGGAGAGAGACTTTGTTTATGGCAACCTTGAGGCTCAGGAAGTGAAGACTGTTTATACCTTCAAGGTTCCTGTGAGCTACTGTGGGAAGCGGGCTCGTGTTGGAGATGCCATGTTGAGTTGTAAACCAAGTGAACACAAGGCAGTAGACACTTCAGATTTAGGGATTACAGTGGGGGACCTACCCAAATCAGATCTCATCAAGACCACACTCTTGTGTGCTTTAGAAAGAGAACTTAAAGGTCATGTCATCTCTGAATCCAGGAGCATTGATGGGCTGTTCATGGATTTTGCTACACAGACATACAATTTTGAGCCAGAACAGTTTTCCTCTGGGACAGTGCTGGCTGACCTCCTAACCACTGCCAACCCAGGGGGGCTCCATGTGGAACTCCACAGTGAGTGTGTGACTAGGAGACACAACAAGAGCAGCTCTGCCTTCACTTTTACTTGCAACAAATTCTTCAGGAGGGATGAATTCCCCCTACATTTCAAGAATGTCCACACAGACATTCAGTCATGTCTCAATGGCTGGTTCCAGCATCGATGCCCCCTCGCCTACTTGGGATGTACATTTATTCAAAACCATTTCCGTCCCCCAGGGCAAAAGGCAAAAGTGATCTATAGTCAGGAGCTCAAGACCTTTGCCATCAGGCCAGAGGTTGCTTCAGAGCTGAGTGAGACAAAGAAGAACCATCTCTCAGGCCATGGAGGGAAAAGCCAGAATTGTCTAACCAGCCTGCCGCTGGAGGTTTTGCAATACATTGCTGGGTTCTTGGACAGCGTCAGTCTGTCCCAGCTTTCCCAGGTGTCTGTGCTGATGAGAAATATCTGTGCTACTTTGTTACAAGAGAGAGGGATGGTCCTCCTGCAGTGGAAGAAGAAGAGGTATTCTCACGGAGGCACCTCCTGGAGAGTCCACAGAGAGGCAAGTAAACCCTAATTCATTTATCCATTCATTCAACAACTGTTTAGTAAGAGCTTTCTGTGTGCCAAGCACTGTACTAGGCACTGGCATTGTACTAGGTTCCTGGGAAGACGACATAATCCCTGAACTAAAGGAGGTCATTCTAGTAGGGAAGACAGACCTATTGACATATAAATGACAATACAGATGGTAGTACCTGTTTATCTCATTGTATGTGTCCTGGATATCTTCTGTTTGCTCACATGATTCATTCTTCAACCTGTCCACTGTGATCAGTCCCCCAGGAGGCTGATCTCTACAGACTGCCTCAATCAGCAACCTTACCCTCCAGCTTCCAGCTGGGCTAATCTAATGGGAGTGTGTCAGTGGGAAATTGGAGGGAGGAAGAATGAGTTGACAAATCTATTCTTCTGGCTTCCTCCCTGTATTCATTCTCCCCTCCATGACAGTTAGCACTGGCCATGTCCCTCCACTGAAGGTGACTGTATCAGGTGACTCTCTCCACACAATTACTCATTCTTGGTTCCAATGACCTCCTTTCTTCTTCCCTTTCAGGCCCAGGGTATTAACACTCTAGATTGTTACTAGCCCGGGTACTGCATTATATCTTGTGGCTTTCCTACACCCTGCTCACACATTTGCATATCGTTATTTTTTTTTCATTCTCTTCAAATTACCCAGTTTAAGTGTGCCATCTGTTTCCTGCCTGCAGTCTGATACAGTACGCCAACAAATTCTCCTCGGTCCCATATCAGCTAATATAAAAAACAACAAAACAGTTTTTGCCTTTGTTAAAGACATTTTGAAATTCTAAAATAATTTGGTCCACTGATCTCTCCTGGTTCAAATATCTATTTACCTTCTCAAAAAATTATGCTGTATAAACCAAAGAATCTTTCCCTTTGGAAAAATTTTATTCCTTTTTCCGAATCTTGCTGAACTGCATCATAACTTCTATTAGCTTATACCATACAAAAGTGAAACTCCTAATTCATCATTTATGAGATGCCCTTAGCATCCTTTCCCATGGTAAATATGTGGTAATATGAACCACAAATTGATGGTACCCATTTAGGTCAATAATTCCATAATCTCAGTGTTGAATTTCTTCCCAAAATGTGGGTGTGTGCAAACTGGCACTGGAGAGTTAGAGTTGTTTACCCATATTTTCACTGATTGACTGTGTCTAAAACATCTTAAATGTTTTCCGTTATTTATTCCCTGAGCAGTCTTCTCCAAAAAACAATTATGAGACTCTCCTTCATGTATCCAGGCCTGCATCCATGTGTTAAACACTGACTGCCACCCATCCACATGTTAGGGATAAACATGGGTAAGACTGAGATCCTGCCCTTAGGAACTGTATGGTCTAGAACGTCTAATATCTTCCTCTATAAAATCAGATGCAAATAATCTACACATTAGAAATGCCATTATTTTTTGGCTCATGTTTTTTCCTAATTGATTGCTGACCACTCCAGAATATCATTTGAGACAAACTAATTTCCCTTTAGAAAGGAAAAAAGAGAATTTAGTTGGCGCTAAAGGATGCTTATATTAAAATGGCTTTTTTAAAGTAAAAACAGAAATAGTCCTAAGATCCCCAGAAACGCTTTTCTTATATTGGAACAATGATAAGAAACTGAAGGTAAAGTGTCAAGTTGAAAGTATGGTATTAGGTTATGCCTACCCTCATAGCCAGATTTTAAAACTAGTGACTTTGCCACCACAGCCTAGGTAGAAAGGCCAAAGGGGGTTTTTGTGCCAGACACTTAGATTTCTCCTGAGGTTTCTATTCTAGTGAGACTCTTCTTAGTTAGGATACTTTTAGTTTTAAGCAACAGAAACCAATTTAACATGGCATAAATAATAAAGGGAACTTTCTTCCAAACGCAATGGCTCAGGCAAAGTTTGATCTAGCAGCTCAAAAATGCCCCCAAATGACCTTTTTACTTTCTATTTCTTACCTCTACTTCCTCTTTAGTGGCTCCATTCTAAGACAACAGCTCTCCCTTGGCGGTCCCTGGGGGCTGCCAGCAGCACCTAAGACTGAAGTTTCACAGTTCAAGTGCAGAGGGAAAAAGAGAATCTGCTTCTTGATATCTCAAGCAAAAGTCCTAGGGTAGAGTCTCATTGACACGAATTGTCCTGATGTGAACCATGTGTCTTTCTAGAATGGATCACTGTGGCTGGTGCGGGGGGGGGTGTGTGTGGTAGGCATTCCCACCCAATTACATGGCTGGCTGGGAAGTTAATCAGTTGGAAGGGTGAGCTAGGAATTGGATGCTGACGAAGGAGCTTACAAATGTCTGCAGCAGCCACTAAACACTCTCTGGAAGCTAAGAACGTGAAGAACAGAAAGGTATTATACTCTTCAAATAAAGCCAGCCCGAGGGTATTGCCCCAGTGTTAACTTTTGAACTTCCATGTTTCCTAACAGATCTGGCAATTCAGCAGCCTCTTCTCCAAAATCAAGAGCTGGGAGTTTAATGAAGTTGCCTCCATGTCTGAACACCTGAAGGCCTGTCCTTTCAATGTTGTAGAGCATAAGACCGACCCAATTCTTTTGACCAGCATGTGTCAGCTCCAGGAGCCAGCCCAGGAGAGCTTAGTCACCACCTTTAGAGCCAGACCACGAGGAAGACACACCCGCTAAAGATTCAGATGCCACCATTCTTGGATTCACCCTCTGAGTTACTAAAAGTAGGACAGAGTGTGATTTTGAGGACTTTCTTCTGTAAACTGCATACATGCTTATCTAGGTGTATTGGAGCATGCACTGCCCTAAACCTGAGCAGTTGCACAAGGTCTAAGAATTTCCCAAGCCTTGGCTTGTACACTTGCTATAAGGGCCATACTGATAACTTATTTCCTTCCCCCACCTTTTTTTTTTTCCTAAAACAAATCAGTCTGAGGAGAAAATAGATAACTTGAGGCCACTAGAAAGATGAGCCCAAGTCTTAGGAAACAAGAGAGCAGTGAAATTACATAACCAGCACAGGCCTGTGCTTTTGTGGAGAACATTTTAGTTGATAAGCATTTTCAAATATAGAGGGCAGGTAATGCAGGAGGGGGCACTGAGGTGTGTCCCAGGGCACCCAGGGTGAAGGGCACATGGTTTGACGGTTCTGGAGCTGGGGTTATCTTGATGGTTAAGTCCAGGTCTTCTTTTAGTCACTCCACCGCCTGTAAGCCCAGGAAGTCCAAGCACAGCACAGCCCAATAAAATGGAGACCTTAGCTGAGCACAGCAGCCTCAAGGGCATCACAGGCCAAAGAATGAGAGGCAGAAATGAGGTCGCAGAGTTTGTTGTGGAGAATCTTGGCAATATGTAGAAGGACAGCCTTGCAAAATGAGAAAGAGTCCAAAGGAGACATTGAATTAATGGAGAAAACTAGCACCAAAAGCCACAAGACTACTTTTAAACATGTCAAAAATGACCTAAGAGTCAAGTTTCTTTTCTTCTTAAAATTATATTCCAGGTGTGGATTAGGGATAGCATAGCACCAGCCTGAGCTAGCTGAGATGACCGCAAGACACTAACACCAACTTCAGCGTCACGCAAGAATGCATGCCCGGAGAGATCATACGTTTGGCAAAGTCCAGACAAAGCCCATTGCAGTTCCTGTGGCACCAGCCACCAGGTCCCAGACACCACTCGAGTACCTGGTGGGGGACCATGAGAAGGAACACTCCTGAACATAGTAGTTTCTTGTAATTGCTCCTACCTATTGTTGTTCATGACTCCAGTCTGTCAGAAATGGGTGATACGTTGGTCTTGGGTAACAAACAGTGAATACTCATGAAAACAAGAGTAAAATACATGATAGAAACTGCCATCCCCTTAAGCAGGGTTTCTCAGAACTACTGACATTTTGAACTGAATAATTTTTTGTTGTAAGGGACTGTCCTGTGTGTTATAGGATATTGGGCAACATCTTTGGCCTCTATTCAATAGATACCAATAGCACTCCCACTGCTGTAACAACCAAAAGTGTCTCCAGACATTGCCAAATATCCTCTGGGAGTGAAATCACTCTGGGTTGAGAACCACCCTAAACAATGTCATACCAGCGGCAGTAACTTAGGATAAGTTTTTAGTACAAAAAATCTTACATAATGATCTACAATGGTTATGATTTTATGTAGCTCTTCTTTATTTACTAGATAAGTTTTAGACAGACGTGATTTTAAGTTGGGAGCCAGATGGAGCTGATTGTTTGGTGTGGCTTTATGTCCTTAAGTCATGTGCAAAAAAATAAATCTTTTCAGCTCTCTCCAGATATAGCAGAAGCAGGGCATATTGAGCTATTTATCTTGTGTTTCTTTCCCTCTCGCCTGAATCAGTGCCATTTTCCCAGCAGTCCTCAAGCAAGTGAGAAAGAAGGGAAAAGGAAGACAGGTATTATGGGGAAGCAGAGAACAAAGAATTAAACAACAAAAAGAAAAAGAGTCTAGTCAATATGGATGCTTTTCGTTGCCTGGGTCTCCCTCAGAACATGGTCCAGAGCTGGTATAGATGAAGTAGAAGACACTTGTGAGAAGAGTCAAGGAGGTATTAGAGCAAGTCCCAGAGTAGAAACATGCTCATCTTTTCATTATCATGCACCACTTGATACTAGTTGGTAAAGTAACTCTTATGTTTCTTAATCCTTTTTGCTTGGTTTATATTTCACATTTTTATATAAGGTACCATTTTCTAAAAATACAACTAGAGTGTGAGCTATGATTTTATTCAGTGAAGATGAGTAACTGGAAACAACTGAACACTGAAGCGGGAAAAAAGGAAAAGTTCTTCTTTTGAATCTAGTTCCCTCCTATCTGGAGAAAGAAAGCTCCTGATGTCCACTCAGGGTCTCTTCTCTTACTAGAAAAAGAGAGAAAGGGGAGCTATTGACCAAGGGAGAGGAAAATCAGGGGGTGCTCTTAGGCAAATGAGAAATAGAGAGAGAGGAAGAGAGCAGAGGGTTTTCCTTCACAACCTGGGCAGCTCAGGGTTCAGGAGAGCAGCCAGGAGACTGCCCGTACCGCTCTGTGGGCTGCATACTTGCAGTTCATCTTTATTTTCCTAGTTGCTGCCTTTGGAGCAATATTGATCAACATCATCAAACACATTTTGTAAGATATCTAATTGAATATGTTGCAGGAAACCAGGGTATTACAGGTGTCCACCGGTCTACACAAACAAGCACATTTTATGGTGAAAGGGCAGTTGGAGCAAAAAGGAAGCCTTTTAGAGAGACTGTGGATCAGACAGAAAATTGGATTCATGAGATGAGGCCGTGGTGAGTAGCATGAGCAGCAGAATTACCTGACAGAGGCAAGACAGCTAGACATGGCCTCAGATTAAGAAGCAGCTGAGCAGAGCGAAAAGGGATAGGAATAGGAGCTTGGCCAGGGAGGTGTCTATGAACAGACTCCTTAATGAGTATCACCACCAAGAAAGTCAATCCAGAGTAGAGATCAGCCAGACGTGGAGGGTGAAGTCTGTAGCACTGAAGCAGAAAGGAAGTTTTTGTCTTATAATGAAGGGAAAAGTGAAAAACAATGTGGGACTTAGAGATGTAACAGGAAAACCACTGTCAAAGTCTGATCTATGTGTGATAGCAAGTCAAATTGAAGTGAAGAATGAGATTGTGTATATCTCTGGTGACTTGCCTCTGGATGTTGGAAATTCCAATGTCTCCAGAAGCAGAAATAAAAGCTGTTTTGCACTCTGGAAGGCTAGCTGGGTGAGTCTTGTAAGTTAGGTCTAAAGACAGATTTGTGATTCACCGGCACAGAGGTCATTGTGGAAACAAAGGAGTGTGTGTCTTAAAGAAAAACCAAGGAACCAGCCTGAGGGAGGCAGTGCTCATGTGAGGAGCTCACCAACTTTATGAAGTCCTAGAGCAATTATGGATATCAGTCACTAATCTTAGCTGCAACTTGATCCCACTGTTTTCTTCATCTTTGCCCCAAATCCCTGACTTTTATTTTGATTTTGCCTAGGATCTCCTATCAGACCTTGCCGAACCCAATGGTCTGGGCCTCTCATTCTTTCTCATCCCCATAATTTGCTTGATGATTTGCTCTTTGCCCACCACTAATTATCCAAATGTATTCACCTCTTTTCCTATCAGCCTTGGCCCTGGACCATAGAAAGAATGCTCATAAGTTTCCTCTATCTGCTCTACTTGGCCATCAGTTTCAGTCATCCAGCTACAAGGAAGCCTGAACTTTCTCTAGTAGAGGCCATTGTCTCTGACCCTAAAACCTCTTAACACCTCATCGGAGCCTGTGGTCCTTTAGCTTTAGTCCTTTTTTATTGGCCAAATCTCCCTTTTCCTCCTTTCAATCCCCCAATTTGTGTTTCTTCCTCAAGAATCATGTCCTAAAAGAATGTACTCATTATTCCCAGAAAGAAGGTGGCTGGCCTCTCACAACTGCTGAAGCCAAAAAAGTTGAACTTCCTGGTCTCCTGGCCCCCCCATCTTACTGCCATTTTCCAGGTCAATGTGTTTTGGATTGGGTTTAGGTACAGTCTAAGGAAAAGGCCCAACCCTTGATATCCAGGGTGCAGGGCAATGGGCAGTGGTAGGAGGGAGTCGTCTAGATGTGCCTGAAAGACGGAAGGAGAATTGGAGCCGTGAGAGTAGGGCCATTAAGGGCTGCATAAAAAGTACTATTTACCTCAGCACAGAAATGAATCATAGTCCCACTTTATTTCTGATGTAACTGAACAGAGAGAAGATTAAAAGATTTCTCCACAGAAAAGGAAAGTGGGCAAATAGCACAGCCAAGCAAACCAGGCAATCTAGACATACCTTCCCATATAAGCAAACCAGGAAGCTCAGAGCTCACAAACGGAGCAAGGCAGAACTTAAGAGTATTTGAAGGAGCATTCATGGGGAAGGAGGAAGGACCACAACATAAACGTGCATGAGCTCATCTAGGGTAGAGAGGACACTGAGTGGAAGGAGACCCCTTCTTCATTTTGTCTCTGCCCCAACCCCTAGTGGAGAGGGAGAAGAAAGTCTGTTTAGAATATCAGGCAACTCATGACACTTGCAGCAGGAATGGGGCATGGGTGGAGGCAGAACAACTTTGGACACGGGAAGTCACCGTGCAGAAGACAGGGAGGGCCATTTACTGGAGGAGCTTGACATAATTTGCAGGAAAGAGTCCAAAGTGGCCATGGCAATGTCCCCGCCACCAGCCCTCGTCCACCATCTCAATGTCAGTGATGATGTCATCAGGATCGAAGGAAATCTCGTCGCTTCCCTCTGGGGAGGCAATTGATGGAATATTAAGATGGTCAAACAGTAATCCTTCCATTCCTGTGCCCACTGTAAACCTCAGGGAGAGAAAGGGGCTGTTCTTCTTGATGCCAAGGCTGGTCCTTCCCTGACCCCCAGAATCCATCTCCCTCTCTCCTAGTAAGGGCCCCCAGGCACCAGACCCCTCAGGCCACTCCAAACCTACCTCCTTGGTAATCATACAGGGCTATAGCTGAGATCCCTGCTCCAGTCCCAGCTGGGTAACCAGATGATTCTGCATAATGAGAGACACAAACCTGGTCTCACCAACATGGAGAAGGAAAACAGGTCCTTCTAGGGAAGGGGGCAATTCTTCCTCTTGCCCTTCCCTGGACTAGACCCAATTCAGGAGCTGTTTCTCCCCTACCACTCACCGGCCAGAGTGGAAGGACAAGGAGGATTCTCAGTTTCAAGCACATCTTCATAGTCCCCATCTGTTTCACCATCCTGCTCATGTCTGTCCATGTCTCCAACATCCTCATAGTCATTCTCAGGCTCAGGCTCAGGCTCAGGCTCTGCTTCATACACAGGCTCTTCCTCCAGCTGCAGGACTTCCGGAGTCCTGGGAGGCAAAGCTGGGGGCTCCTCGTCCTGTGAAGAGACGGTGTGGATCAGAGCGATTTCTACCCACCAGGAGCTACCTCTCTACAACCTCCCAGGGGAGGACTGCTAAGACCGCCCCCCCATCACCATCCTACCACTTCTCCCCTCTATCCTTGCCTCCATCTAATAGCCTCCCCAAGGGCACCCAGTCTTTTATCCATCTTTATTCCTCGACCTCCTCCCATACCTACCTACTCAAAACGCCTACCCAGAGGTGATAGGAGGGAAATGTAAAGGGTGTGGGGAGAGGGAAATGGAAAGCAAGTCTGATTCCTTGAATGACCGGGAAAACATTGAAGCAAAAACACATTGTTGGGAATACCACAGGCAGGACGACCAGCTGTCCTGGTCTGCCCAGGACTGGGTGGTCCCCAGAATGCAAGACTTTCAGTGCTAAGACCAGGACAGTACCAGACAAACCAGGACGGTTGGTCACTTCATATGGCCCACCTTCCTAGGACATGAGGAGATGGGAAAGAGGCAGAGAATCTTTGGGGCTCTACTTACCTCTGGGGGATTCTGCCTCAAGGGCAGGGCAGGCACTGGGTGTTCCTTACTGGTTCTCACAGGCTCAGGCTCTGATGATGGACAGCTCCCTGCTGGAGGCCAGGCCTGGGGAGAATAAAGCATCTCTCTTGTAAGTATGCAAACCTCCCTCTTCTCTACTGTCTGGAATATCCACCCAATCCAAATCAACCACCCCTCAAAATGGGCTCCAACCTGAAGTGATAGCTCCTTCCTCTCGTTCCTGCAGCAATGACTGGCTACACAGCCAAACATGCAAATTTGGTTTATGTAAATCTGGGATTCCCACCCCCCCCCCAACATTTTGGTATATATGAGGCCCAATCACTCGCACTGAAATCTTCCTGAAGACAGAGATAGTAGTTTTAGACTGCCTTACACCAGGGAGGCCTGTGCCTTATTTTCTCTCAGCGATGTGGACTCCTTAGTCTCCTATCTGGGCAAGGAATCCTGGATGGGAACCCCAGAAGGCCAAGCACTCACCTCTGAAGAGATTTTCTTGGGCAATGGGGCTGGCACCTCCGGTTCTCTCACAGTGTCCACTGGCTGCTGAGCCTCATGGCTCATCTTTATCAGGGCCTTTCTCTCCTGTTGCTGCCTGGCTATCTGCTGTGCCTTTTCTTCTTCCTCCCGCTTCCTCTTTTCCTCAGCCATAGACTCAAATTTTGCCTTCAACCCACGAGCACCACTAGAAGCTGCAGACACAGGCAAGAAGAATTAGGATTGTCTTGAGTCGGGGTGGTGGGGGTGGATGGCACTCAAAGGAAGAAAAGGAATTGGTTAAATATCCAGGCAGAGAGCAGATGGAGAGGAACTCATGGGAGGAAAGGAAAAGAGGTACTAATGGAGGAACAAGGGGATTATAGCAGGAGGATGTAGCCCCAAAGCCCAGATTTCCATATAGCCAGGCCATGCAGTCTCAGACTCTTGTCCTTTCTAAGTTATAAGCCTTTCTCCCCTAACTAGCATCCTTTCCTTTCCACATTCCTTAAATCTGTATGCCCTTTAACCACCACCTACCCTCTCCTCCCCCATCCCAAGCTCTTATCTTTCTGTATTCTTCCCAGATGACTTCCTATCCCTCCCTCCCTGTGTTCTCTCCTTACGGTTCCTTCCCAATGTCACTCTATCTCTCTATCCACTTAACCTAGTTTTTTAGGAGAATGAATCTGGAAATACACGGGCAGGGTCAAGTCTATCTCAGCTAGTCTAGGTAGTTAAAGGCATGGAGGAGGTAGTCTAGGCATAAGAAAGAACAAGAAAGGGGAGGTGGTTGAAGAACATAGAGAAAAGGAATTGTTAAGACTTACCAGCTTCTATGGGTGTCGTCTTTTTATAAGCTGTGGTTGGGGCCTCCATTTCATTGAAGCCAACAGCGCTCTGCAGGGAGGCGAAGAGTATGCGCAGTGTGGGGAGGAGAAGGGAATGGTAATGACCCAAAGTCAGTATTGGGGTTTGGAGCCTTCTAGGAGGTAACCCTGACTGTCTGACACTCAATAGCTAAAGAGGATATTCCAATATTGTTATTTTGTGGCAGAGAGAGCAGTAAAGTTCTAAATGGGTGGGCTCAGCTCCCCCTTTTGAAAGCTCAGTGTGCCTAGAATCTCACACCTCTAAGTGCAGTTGCCTAGAATGTAGCAGGGCCCCAGCCAATGCATGAAGAAGAACTAATGTGAACGGAGTGGGAGGAGATTATAGATTGAATTAGGCAACACCTAGGAATCAATGAAATTTCAACTATCACCTTTCCCTGAAGTTTATGTGTTTTTGTCTCTCTGACTCCCTCCACTCTTCGTAGTTAAAGCTCAGGCTACAGAAGACTTGCCCATTAGATACCGAAGGCAGTCAATGGGGAGTGTAGGAAGACAGCTCAGGACACTTAGCTTTTCCTATCTCAGTGTACTTCAGGTGCAGTTTAGGGGCCTCTTCTCAAGACATTGGTGTGCTGGTGCTTTACCTTATCCACTCGGTCCTTCTGGATTCCATACTGACCACCAAAGCCCTTGGCATAATCTGCAGGACAAAAAGTTTTGAGAGGGCGCCTGAGTGGCTCAGTCATTAGGCTTCTGCCTTCGGCTCGGGTCATGATGCCAGGGTCCTGGGATCGAGCCCCGCATCGGGCTTCCTGCTCCGTGGGAAGCCTGCTTCTCCCTCTCCCACACCCCCTGCTTGTGTTCCCTCTCTCACTGTCTCGCTCTGTCAAATAAATAAATCTTAAAAAAAACAAGTTTTGAGAGTCATAAGAAGAGTAAATGCTAGGAATGTGTAGGTAGAGGAATCATGGGAAGAAAGACCAGAAGACAGGAATGTGAAAAACAGAGACGGATGAGGAAGAACGAGAATCAGAGGATAGAGGAGAGAATCATGGACGGGGAGAGGCAGAAAAGGGTAGAGAGAGAATGGATGGGAGAGAGATGTGAAGAGGGAAAGAGAAACAGAGAGAAGTGACAGGAAAGGAAGGAATATAAAGGAAGAAATTGGAAAAAAATAAGGAGAGCCCTCCAGCCATCCCCTATGTGTCCCAGAGAAGAGAGAGACCTCTCTGTCCTTGTGAGGCTCATAGCCAAATCACCCACGCGTCATCACCCAGCCTGTCTGTCTTTACCCTTTTCTCAGTGACCCCTTCTCTTTGGCCTCCTCTGCCCTGCTCCTAATCTTGCTGCATTCCTCTCTACCCTCCTGGTTTCTCCCCCGGACACACACACATACAGACACTTACCCTTTATACCACCACCTCCACTGCACATCTGCACCTCTGTATTCTGGGTTCTCTGTGTCAGCTTCCAGAAAGGAAGGAAGGAGGACTCTGTGCTACTATGTGACCTCCCTCCTCTCCAACCCCAACTCACCTCTCTGGGACTCGTGTTTCTCTGTTTCTCCTTTGTAGTCATATCCCAGAGCTGCCTTATCCCGTTTATCCTTCTCTATCCCATAGCGGCCTCCAAAGCCATGAGAGTAATCTATGGTGGAAGGAGTAGTCATGAGAGCCCACTCTCAGCCCACAGGAAGGTGCTGTGGAAGAGAGAAGTCAGGAGGAGTGGGTGCAGAGGGGTAGGGACTTGGGAAGGCAGCAGGGCTAGAATCTAGGTGGATTAAAGAGAAACAGTGTCCTAAGCCATCTTGTGTAAGCTTTAATTCAACATTATTCACTCCTTTCCTCTCCTCCTTTACTTCCAACCCAAGATGAGGAGATCATTTCATTTCTTTCCCTTCTTCAAGGAAGGGGAAAGTATAGAGAATGTAAGGAGAGACTTTTAGGGGGGAAAGGCGGATACATATGAAATTTATGCCTGTTCTTACTCCCATATAAACACTTAGAAATGTCTGCTAAAATATAACAATCTTTTTTTTTTTAATAGTAAAGTTCAAGAAAAAAGAAAATAAAATCCTGGCTCCAGAAACAAATAGATAAATCAAAGCTGTACAGATGAGGGTAATTATGAGCTGACTCAGAAAACCCAAGGGTGTTTTAAGTCCCAAATTTAGTATCTAGGGATTAGGATCTAGGGTCAGGTGTTCTTATACAAGAACAGGGGACTGGGGAAAAAGAAATGGCAGTCTGCTCACTCCTATAAAATAGTTCTAGAAAAATTCTACTCGTTTATGTAGGGAAATGGTGAGGGGGGCTGTAGTTTGTTCAGCATTTAATAGGGGGAAGTTTTACCTATGGGACTTGGAAACTCCAGGCCTACCCTGAGTATATAGAATGCAAATATCCAGTTTTATACCACTTCTATTACACAGGAATTGTAAGCTGAGAAATTAATGCTGATATAGAAAAATATATACCACAGAAAGAATAAGCATCAGAACGATGGCAGGAATATGAGAAATAGTAGACCTCAATACAAAATGCATTATAAGAGATGAAAGAGATATAACACAATAATAAGAGAACAAATCATCATTAATGAGGAATACATATGCTGGTATAATCTATTAACAGAATCAAAATTCATGAAGCAAAAACCGACAGAAACAGGAAGAAAAATAGAAAAACCTGTGATCTTAGATGAAAATTTTAACACTCCTCTTACATTAATTGATAGAATGCTTAGACAAAAAGAATCTAAAATTATAGAAGGTCCAAACATTATCAACTAACAAAACCTAACTGACATTTACTGAACATTATATCCCAAAACTGCAGAATACACTTTTTTCATGCACATAGAACATTCACCAAGATAGACCATATGGTTGGGATACGTGGATGGCTCAGCTGGTTAAGCATCTGACTCTTGATTTTGGTTCAGGTCATGATCTTAGGGTTGTGAGATCGAGCCCTGCAATTGGGCTCTGCACTGGGCATAGAGTCTGCTTAAGACTCTCTCTCCCTCTCCCTGTGCCCCTTACCCCTGCACTCTCTATCTAAAATAAATAAATAAATCTTTAAAAAATAAAAATAATTGACTTTCTCTGCTTGACTTATTTCACTTAGCATAATCTCCTCCAGTCCCATCCATGTTGATGTAAAAGGTATTCATCCTTTCTGATGGCTGAGTAATATTCCATTGTATATATGGACCACATCTTCTTTATCCATTCGTCTGTTGAAGGGCATCTCAGCTCTTTCCACCATTTTGCTACTGTGGACATTGCTGCTATGAACATTGGGGTGCATATGGCCCTTCTTTTCACTACATCTGTGTCTTTGGGGTAAATACCCAGGAGTGCAATTGCTGGGTCATAGGGTAGCTCTATTTTTAATTTTTCGAGGAACCTCTACACTGTTTTCTAAAGTGGCTGTACCAACTTGCATTCCCACCAAGAGTGTAAGAGGGCTCCCCTTTCTCCACAATCTCTCCAACATTTGTTGTTTCTTTCCCTGTCCATTTTTGCCATTCTAACTGGTGTAAGGTGGTATCTCAGTGTGGTTTTGATTTGAATTTCCCTGATGGCTAATGATGATGAACATTTTTTCATGTGTCTGTTAGCCATTCATATGTCTTCTTTGGAGAAGTGTCTTTTCATATCTTCTCCCATTTTTTGACTTGATTATTTGTTTTTTGGGTGTTGAGTTTGAGAAGTTCTTTATAGATCTTGGAGACCAGCCCTTTATCTGTAGAGTCATTTGCAAATATCTTCTCCCATTCTGTGGGTTGCCTCTTTGTTTTGTTGATTGTTTCCTTTGCTGTGCAGAGGCTTTTTATCTTGATGAAGTCCCAAAAGTTCATTGTTGCTTTTGTTTCACTAGCTTTTGGAGATGTATCTTGAAAGAAGTTGCTGTGGCTGATGTCAAAGAGGTTACTGCCTATGTTCTCCTCTAGGATTTTGATGGATTCCTGTCTCACATTGAGCTCTTTCATCCATTTTGAGTTTATCTTTGGGTATGGTGTTAGAGAATGGTCGAGTTTCATTCTTCTGCATGTGGCTGTCCAATTTTCCTAGCACCATTTATTGAAGAGACTGTCTTTTTTCCATTGCATGTTTTTCCCTGCTTTGTCAAAGATTATTTGACCATAGAGTTGAGGGTCTATATCTGGGCTCTCTATTCTGTTCCATTGGTCTATATGTCTGTTTTTGTGCCAGTACCATGCTGTCTTGGTGATCACTGCTTTGTAATATAGCTTGAGATCGGGCAATGTGATGCCCCCAGCTTTGTTTTTCTTTTTCAACATTTCCTTGGTGATTCGGCGTCTTTTCTGATTCCACACAAATTTTAGGATTGTTTGTTCCAGCACGTTGAAAAATGTCATTGGAATTTTGATTGGGATGGCATTGAAGGTACAGATTGCTCTGGGTAGCATAGACATTTTAACAATGTTTACTCTTCTGGTCCATGAGCATGGAATGTTTGTGGAACATAAGGAACAGCATGGGAACATTAGGAGAAGGAAGGGAAAAATAAAGGCGGGAAAATCAGAGGGAGAGATGAACCACGAGAGACTGTGGACTCTGAGAAACAAACAGGGTATTAGAGGGGAGGGGGGTGGGGGGACGGGTTAGCCCGGTGATGGGTATTAAGGAGGGCACGTTCTGCGTGGAGCACTGGGTGTTATATGAAAACAATGAACCGTGGATCACTACATCAAAAACTAATGATGTACTGTATGGTGACTAACATAACATAATTAAATTTTAAAAAAATAAAAATAACAATAAAAAAGAGAGAGGCATGCAAATGAGAATGAGAATTCTCAATATGCATCGATATGAGTTCCAGAAGGCATAAAAGAGAGAAGAGGAGAGGCACTATCTAAAGAAAACATGACTTTGAACTTTCCATAATGGAAGTTATTTCTCAGGTTGAAGAGGATCGGTAAATCCCATTTGGATAACAGAAATAGATCCAACACCTAGATATATCCTGATGATATTTGAGAATACCAGAGACAAAAAGAAAGCCTTTTTTTTTCAAAAAAAAAAAAAACAGAACAGAGAGACAAGACATGTTACCTACAAAGGAATGATTGTTAGACTACACAAGAGAGATGTCAAAGAGGCTGAAATAATACCTTCAAAGAGGTGAAGGGAAAATAACAATGAAGAATGGAACAAAATGTATTTTTTAGACAAAGCCTGGAAGTTCTTTCATAGGCTCTCATGGAAAGAATTATCAAAGGATATACTTTAGTAAGAAGGAAATAGAAGAAAGGAGGAAACAGTGAGATACAATAAACAGTGATGCACCAGGAACTTGGTAAATACGTTGGTCAATTTAAGTAAGTATCACTACATAATAATAATGATTCATTTTTGTGGGCTTTAAAAACACATGGAATCCTTATCCTGAGCAACAACAATTGGCCAGTTGGCACAAAGAATGTAGGATGTAGAAGGAACATAATTAACTTATTCTACATTTCCTTTATTACTAGGAAGAGACAGTGATTAATTTTAAACTTAAGTCAAAGATTAATGTTAAAACTTAGGGATTGCTTCCTAAAATAAACGACTAAAATACCTTATTTTCAATCCATTAGAGGGAAAGGGGGAACTAAAGAAAACTTGGCCAATCTCCTAGAAAGAGATAAAGAAGAAAGAAGAAGTACATGCTTGGATTTAAAAATAAATAAAAGAGTCAGGAAACAACTATGGAACTAGAGGGAGTTGATGACAGCTATTACGAGGTGAAGCCTGAGCAGAACAGGTCAATCAGGTTGCTAAGGCTGAAGCGCGGGGTCCTTGCCTTTCTGAGATGCGTGCTTCTCCACTTCTCCTTTGTAATCAAAGCCAACTGCTGACTACAGAGAAAAGGAGAGTGCATTGGTTAGAATTGGAGCTGCCAGTTTTCCCCTCCCTCACATACCTTTACCCCTAGCTCAGGCCAGAAGCTAGTTTACAAGAGCTCAGGGCTGAGAGTGGGAGTTTAACCTAGAAACAGATGAGCACCCTGAACTGACAGGCTGGTGTAGCAGCAGTGTGCTACAGAGCAATGAACATGGGCTCTGTATGTTCATCAACTCTAGATCCAAACCCCAACCCCAACCTTCCCTATTTATAGTTGTTTAACTTTAGGCATGTCCTTTATATTACTGAACCTCAGTCTCCTCAAATATGAAATGAAAATAGGTAAACCTGCCTTATTAACCTCAACTCTAAAGTGGGAGAAATGATCCTTCTTTATTTGGGATATTGTGAGTACTAAAGGGGGCAAGGTGTATAAAGGGTTTGCATTGTGTCAGTCAGTAACTTAGTGCTTTTCTTCCAAACTCTCATGAAACTAAAATGAGATAATAGCTGGAAAAGTGCCTTGTAAACTATAAAGCACTATGCACATGTAAGAAATATTATCCCATTCCTAACTGATTATACTATGCCTCTTCTCTTTCCTTAAGTGGCAGCAGAAACCCAGAGATGTGTTTTGATGGGGGGGCGGGGGGGAGGCAACTGGGAGATCCTAACTGCTCCAGGGCTGGATACGTTGGCCAATACCTAACATCACCACACAGAAGCATCCCCATCTAGCTCAGTACCTATTGGTCTCTAAGCAAGACTAGATTTTGCATCTCAAGAGCTATTAGTTTGTATTGTTTCTGATTTACATGACACACTGATTGTTTAGGTGATTCAGTTTCTGGCTTCTGAGGCAGATGAAAGAAAGAACGATGAGATCAGGCAAAGGCCAAGATGGAAGGCTAGAGGACATTGCATGCTCCATACTCCATTACTGCCTTAAAAAATTACCTGCTATGTTTTTCCTTTTCCTTACAGTAATTTTGAAACTTTTCTGCCCACCCCCCTAAAATGCAAGTAACATTTTAACACTTAGCTTTAAGGATTCAGACCCACCTAATTAACAACTGCAGGTAAAAAGAAAATCTCAGCTAGCTGTGAAGGAAATGTCCTGTCTGTATGCAGCTGCAAGGGAAGAGACACTATTCTGCACCATAAAAAACAAGATCAAAGAGTCTAATCTGGGGCGCCTGGGTGGTGCTGCTGGTTGGGCATTCTCCTCTCTTTAAAACTACTTTTTTTGTAAAAAGGAATCTTTAAAACCTCTGGACTTCAGAGATTTGGTGCTAAATCCTGTGAAATGTAACCTTTACCTTCTAAAAACATTATAACCCTAATTAGCTGTTTTACTTGATTGTTTGCTTAATCATACTTAAGCTAACATCTGTGTTCTCCTGAAAGACATAAATAATGACATTTTGATATTTGACCAAATGAGGAGCTTTGAAATTTCCCTCTTCTTTCTTCATGCGTACAGGTATAATAAAAATCAGTGGTTTGACGGATTCCTTATCTAAACAGAGTTTGAGAATCTTTGTCTCATTTAAATTAACACTATTCAGCTCAGCATGTGGTCTCCCAAAGTGGCACCAAAGAACTTGCTAAGGAAGTTTATGGGGGCTATCCTTATGATGGACTCCCCTGAGTCCACTGCCCTGTCTTTCCATAGGAGAAGTGTAGACCCACATTCAACGGTGAGTATTGGTAAATCCCACATGATTTGAGCTGGGTAGCACAGGGAGAGACTTACCTTGTCTGCCCTGTCCTTCTCAACTCCATATTTGCCCCCAAAGCCTTTGGCAGCATCAGTCTGAGAAGAGTGCTTCTCCACCTCAGCAACATACTCATGGCCCACGGCACTCTAAGAAAAATCAGATTGAATGAGTGAAAGACAAAAATGACCATAAAAAATGAAATGATACCATAAGAGACTCTTAACTATAGGGAAAAAACTGAGGGTTGCTGGAGGGGATGGGGTGGGGGATGGGGTAACTTGGTGATGGGCATTAGGAGGTCAGGTGATGTGATGAGCACTGGGTGTTACATGCAACTGATGAATCACTACATTACCCCTGAAACTAATACTACACTATATGTGATCTAACTTGAATTTAAATAAAATTTTGAAAAAAAAAAAAAAAGAAAAGAAATGATGCAGACATGGGTTGGGATGTAAGAATGCCAGAAATTCCATTCTGGGTCAGTCTCACAGCCTCCACCAGTGTATCACATAAGCAACATGTGATACAGGGAGAGCAAGGTTACTTTTTCTGGAGGCTTGCACATCCCAAGTCTTCTTTAATAACCATTAGGAACCCATCATTCAGGAAACTCCTATAGGATGGACTGGGAACCCCAAGGAAAGAGACGAGGTAGACAGAACAGTGTTTAAACCAGAAACAAAAAGAAAGCTAAAAACAAGGGATTTATGGGTCAAAATAGAATGAGGTAGTTACTGAAGAGCGATCAAAGGGAACTGACTTAATGCTGCAGCTAAGATAGCATATTTCATGAAAATAGCCAGATGCTTTTGTTCTGGATCTTTGTGCCTGGGTGTCCATCAAATTTCAGAAGAGCCAACCGAGCCCTGATATTTAACAGTGACTGAGTCTACACCAAAAGAGGTTGGCAGACAATACTGCAAGTAGCCCAAGAGGGCATATAACTTTCCTATTCCCCTCCACTTTTTACTCCATGTACTGTTTTACTTTCTATTTGGTTTTGAAAACTATCTCTCTTGCAATATTTAGATATGGATACTTTAATAATCTGGGACTTGAGTAGTACTTCAAACCAAATAATGATACCTTACAGAGTCTCAACTAAGAAGAAATTAAAAAGCTTCTCCTTCCTCCTGTATTTCCAAGCTCATGCTGGGACAAACATTATCAATACCGAGACTGATGTGAAACACTGCCCTGTATGAGCTCCCGGGAGCTCATTTTGCAGTATTTTTAGGTCTGTGTAGGTCAGATTTGCTTGTGAATTTAAGAACGAATGAATGTTTATCTATTTTAGTTTTTTCCTAGGAATTTTGTGGAGACTATAAGCCTATGTTGCACTTAACACAGTGACAAAACAAAACACTTCTTGAGGGTGAACTAATGGCTTTTACTGAATATTTATTTTTTTCTCCTTGGAGATAAAATGTTTTTTGTTATAGGCATATATCACTATCTTTGAGGTTAGGAAAATCAGTGGAAACTATGATTTATAATACAAGCATTTTTTATCATATACTTTTATAGTAGCTAATGGATAAAGGAAAACAATATTCATATTTGAAGGCATCTAATAAATTCACATCAATATTTTTCACATGTGCACATGTTAGATATGATATATATACAAAAAGAACACTAAGTACACAGTAAAGAAAATAAGAGAAGTTGTAACATCGACATAATATACAAACATTCAAAAGCAGTAAATGATTTTAAAACATATTTTTTTCCTTCTCTAATTGTGACCCCGTCTCCTCAGTCTAGGAGTTACCGTATGGCTGGGCCTACTGTGGGCCACCCCTTCAGATTTTTTGAATCCTGTTTTCCACCATCTGTATTTTATGTGTTGATATCAGAAAAAAAAATGATAAAAATAATATGTGGACATTCTATTTTAAAGCCCAAATGAATACTGTACTTTTGAACAAGTTTTAAACCATGATATCAATAAACGAATCTATCTGTTGTCTTAAAGCAAATATCTTCCTTTCAACTTACCTTGTCCATTCGGTCTCTTTCCACCCCAAACCGACCTCCATACCCATGGGATGCTTTGGGCCCTGCTTCCATCTCCTTCTTCTTGAGACTATCATGCTCCTCTGACACTTTGTTCCTCAGCTGGTGGATGCTGGAAGTAACCACATGACAGAGACTCATCTAGCACAGGGAAGTCAATGAATTCTCCTTCCCAGAAAAATAGAAATCTTGAGGTGTGTTGTTTATTTTTAGCAATAATCTGAGAGCCCCCAAAGTATATCAATACTGGGTCTGAGAGTAAGAGATTAGTGTGGCCTACAGACCATAGTCCGATTTAAACTCTCCATAAGCCAATAATATTTCCTCTAGTCAGTTATTCCACTAAATAACCTTCTGATATTTGCCTCATTTTTCATGCTCCTGAATATTACAGAAGAGTGACACCAATTATATTCTAGTAACTGGGAAGTTATTTTCCTTCTGGCATTAGATATTCTCTCTCAAGAAGCACAGAAATATTTATATACCCTTTACCCACACATTCTTGTCCTGAGAGTTTACCCCCAAAGAAATAATTTTAAACATGGCAAGCCTTAATGTCTAATACTGTGCACTGAAACACTGAATATAATAGCAAAATTAAGAAATAATTTATATGGCCAATACTCGGAGAATAATTAAGTAAATTGCAATATTACCTCTCAATGGAATACTAGGAACTCATTAGCAATGATGGTTAGGAAAAATGTAGTTTTGGGAGATTTATCTATACATTAAATATTTTGTGTATATTCTTGTCAAAAATGAATGCCCTTCACCTCTGTCCCCAAATCTGATAATTCCTAAAGCTAAAATCTAATAAAACAAACAAAAAGCAGAATCAGATCTATAAATACAGAGAACAAACTTTTGTTTGCCAAAGGGGATGGGGATTAGGCAAAATGGATGAAAGGGAGGTGCAGGCTTCCAGTTATGGAATAAATACATCACAAGAATAAGAGTCACTGGGTGTTATACACAACTAATGAATCATTGAACACTAATGATGTACTATATGTTGCCTAACTGAACATAATAATAATAAAAAAGAATAATAGTCACAGCATAAGAAATATAGTCGATGATATTATAATAGTGATGTAACGGGACAGATGGTAGCTACACTTGTGGTGAACATGGCATAATGTATAAACTTGTCAAATCACTAAGTTGTACACCTGAAACTAATGTAACATTATATATCAGCTATACGGAAATGAAAAAAAAAAAGCTAATAAAAACTAATCCATTCATCTTTCAATGGACATCTGGGCTCTTTCCATATTTTGGGTATTGTGGACATTGCTGCTATAAACATTGGGGTGCACGTGCCCCTTCAAATCACTATGTTTGTATCCTTTAGATGAATACATAGTAGTGCAATTGCTGGGTCATAGGGTAGTTCTATTTTTAACTTTTTGAGGAACCTCCACACTGTTTTCCTGAGTGGCTGCACCAGTTTACATTCCCACCAACAGTGTAATTGGATAAAGAAGATGTACACACACACACACACACACACACACACAATGGAATATTTACTCAGCCATTAAAAAGAATGAAATCTTGCCATTTGCAACAACATGAATGGAACTAGAGGGTATTATGCTAAGTGAAATAAGTTAGTCAGAGAAAGACAAATATATGATTTCATTCATATGTGGAACTTAAGAAACAAAGCAGATGAACATAGGGGAAGGGAAGGAAAAATAAAATAAGATAAAAATAGAGTGGGAGGCAAACCATAAGAGACTCTTAACTCTAGGAAAAAAACTGAGGGTTGCTGGATGGGAAGTGGGGGGGATGGGGTAATTGGGTGATGGGCATTAAGGAGGGCACTTGATGTACTGAGCATTGGGTGTTACATGCAACTAATGAATCACTACATTCTACCCCTGAAACTAACAACATACTATATGTTAACTAAATGGAATTTAAATAAAAATTAAAATTAAAAAAGTAACTGCACCAGGAATAAGTAAAATATAAAGCCGTTATCAGGGACTTAAAAAAAACTAATAAATTTCACTCTTATGGCTAAATGTTGTTACACTTTAAGGCCCAAATAACCTTGATTTGGGACACCTCTATCCCTAAGAGAATGTAACACCAAAAGGAGGCATTCTCCTTCCTACTTCCCTTCCATCTACACCATGAGTGTAGAGAGCATTTCTGAATATCTGTTTGCCCTGAGGGTATGAAGTGATAGCTCAGCACTAGCACCAGCATCAGTGAGTGACAATCAGGACTGATACTTGGACACCTATAAGCACCTCTGGGGATTCTTAGAAACATTTGGGCAAGAGAACCCTTAATAAAAAAATTTGACTTCCTGCAGCAAGAAAGAGAGGTTTAGACAACTGAGACAGTGATGTTCCT
The DNA here is from genome assembly GCF_037043125.1 of Eumetopias jubatus. Taxonomy (NCBI): domain Eukaryota; kingdom Metazoa; phylum Chordata; class Mammalia; order Carnivora; family Otariidae; genus Eumetopias; species Eumetopias jubatus. Next base: position 65,992,369 of record NW_028274807.1, read on the forward strand.
GGGGCTTCACTAGCTCCAGAAAACCAGATACGTTGGTTACAGGTAGATTGGCCACCCCACAGCAGAAATTCTCCTCTTTCATAGGAGAATAGATCCATCTGGTGGCCTTGGAGGATGAGCCCACCAAGAGTCTTTTTTAAAAGCCTTCTCAGCTTTAGTCACGGTTAATTTTAGAAAGCTGGCTTTGAACCAGATGCAATAAGCCAAGTGCTGGAAGAACCATCTGTTCCCGTGTCTCTGCTTTAAACCGTCTGGCAGCAGTGGAGGCAGAGATCCTGTGTTGCTAGTTCAACAACTCTGACACTTTAGAAATACCTGTGTCAAAAAAGCGATTGGTTCCAAGAACATGTAAATAGCTGTTCTTGCCCAACCAAGATATTCAGATGAAGAATGAAGAAAGTGGGGCTAAGCATTACTTTCAAATGAGGAAAATGTGCAAAGTTTTAATGAGTCCAATGATCGCCACGTAGGTCATAACTATATCATAGTTAAAACAAGTTTTTAAAAGGGAAAAAATGAGATTCAGGAATTTCCACCTCATGGATGACAGCAAGGCTAATCCGAGGATCATGCCAATAGATAATACAATTCAAATAAAAATATTGGGGCCAAAGAAGACCAACTTCTTATCAAATTCTGTAGAATATAGCTGAAACCACTCTAAATAGGCCTTAATTATATTACTACTTCACCCAATAAATATTAAATATTAATTAAACCTTTGAGTGTATGGCACTCTACTATGGAGATAATGGTCAGGTGGAAGAGATGCAAAAAGTTACAATCCAATGTGCTAAGTGGCATACATAAGAAACTTTTGACACATTAACTCTCAGATGCCTATTTTAAATTTTAAAATACCGTGGAACTGATAAAGCAATGCAGTTTATGGCCAAGTGCAATCCAGGACCTTAAAAATGAACTAAGAGAAGGAACAGATCTTTTTGGTTTTGTTCCAAAAGTAAAAGCAAAAAGGTGAGTCACACAGACTAAGATTTTATCCACAGATGCTATGTTCATAGATTTATAAAATCCTAAAGAATCTACAAAATGTGCTACTAGAACTATTAAATACATTTGGCAAGTTCACAGGATACAAGGTCATGATCAAAATCAATTTCACTTCTACATACAGGCATAACTCATTTTAGGAGCACTCCACTTTATTGCCCTTTGCAGATACTGTGTTTTTAACAAATTGAAGATTTGTGGCAACACTACATTAAGCAAGTCCACTGGTACCATTTCCCAACACCATTTGCTCACTTCATGTCTCTGTGCCACATTTTGACAATTTGCACAATATTTCAGAGTTTTTCATTATTATTATACTTGTTATGGTGATTTGTGATCAGCAATCTCTGATGTTACTATTGTAATTGTTTTGCGGCAGCATGGACTGCACCCATATAAAATGGTAAACTTAATTCATAAATTTTGGTTGCTCCACCAACCAGACATTTCCCTATCTCTCTCCCTCTTCTCGTTCTCCCTTTTCACTGAGACACAACACTATTGAAATCAGGCCAGTTAATAACCATACAATGGCCTCTAAATGTTCAACTGAAAGGAAGAATCACGTCTCTCCCTTTAAATCAAAAGCTAGAAATGATTAAGCATCGTGAGGAAGGCATGTCAAAAGCCAAGATAGGCCCAAAGCTAGGCGTCTTATACCAAACAGCCAAGTTGTGAATACAAAGAAAAAGTTTGTGAAGGAAATTAAGTCTACCCCAGTGAGCACATGAATGATAAGACAGTGAAACAGCCTTACTGCTGACTTGGAGAAAGTCTGAGTGGTCTGGATAGAAGATCAAATCAACCACAACATTCCCTTAAGCCAAAGCCTAATCCAGAGCAAGGCCCTAACTCTCTTCAATTCTAGGAAGGCTGAGAGAGGTAAGGAAGCTGCAGAAAAAGAGTTGGAAGTTAGCAGAGGTGGGTTCATGAGGTTTAAGGAAAGAAGCCATCTCTATAACACGAAAGTGTAAGGGAAAGCAGCAGGTGCTGATGGAGAAGCTGCAGCAAGTTCTCCAGAAGATCTAGCTCAGATCATTCATGACAATGGCTACACTAAACAATAGATTTTCAACGTGGACAACACAGCCTTCTATTGGAAGAAGATGGCTTCTAGGAGTTTCATAGCTAGAGAGAAGAAGTCAATGCTTGGCTTCAAAGCTTCAAAGGACAGGTTGACTTTCTTGTTAGGGGCTAAGGCAACTGATGATTTTAAGCTGAAGCCAGTGCTCATTTACCATTCTGAAAATCCCAGGGCCCTTAAGAATTATGCTAAATCTACTCTGCCTGTGCTCTATAAATGGAACAACAAAGCCTGGATAATAGCATGTCTGTTTACAACATGGTTTACTGAATATTTTAAGTCCACTGTTGAGACCTACTGTTCAGAAAGAAAGACTCTTTTCAAAATATCACTGCTCATTGACAATGCATCTGGTCATCCAAGAGTTCTGATGGAGATTACATAATTAATGTTATTTTCAAGTCTGCTGATACAACATCCATTCTGCTGCCCATGGATCAAGGAGTAATTTCTTCTTTCAAGTCCTATTATTTAAGAAATACATCTTGTGAGGCTATAGCTGCCATAGATAGGGTTTCTTCTGATGGATCTGGGCAAAGTACCCTGAAAACCTTTTGTACAGGATTCACCATTCTAGGTGTCATTAAGAACATTCGTAATTCACAAGGAGAGATCAAAATATCAACATTAACAGGAGTTCAGAGGAAGTTGCATCCAGCCCTCATGGATGACTTTGAGGAGTTCAAAACTTCAGTGGGGGAAGTAACTGCAAATGTGGGGGAAATAGCAAGAGAACTAGAAGTGGAGCCTGAAGATGGGACTGAACTGCTGCAATTTTATGACACAACTTTAATGGATGAAGAGTTGCTTCTTAGGGACGAGCAAAGAAAGTGGTTTCTTGAGATGGAATGTACTCCCAGTAAAGATGCTGTGAAGACTGTTGAAATGACAATAAAGGATTTAGAATATTACATAAACTTACATGATAAAGCAGTGACAAGTTTTGAGAGGACTGACTCCAATTTTGAAAGAAGCTTTACTGTGGGAAAATGCTATCGAACAGTGTTACATGCTACACTGATAAAAGGAAGAGTCAATCAACGTAGCAAACTTCCAATTTTGGCACAGAAAATTTTGACATAGAAATTGCCACAGTCGGGACGCCTGGGTGGCTCAGTCGGTTAAACGTCTGCCTTCAGCTCAGGTCATGATCCCAGGATCAAGCTGAGCAGGGAGCCTGCTTCTCCCTCTCCTTCCCGCTTGTGCTGTCTCTCGCTGTCTCTGTCATTATCTGTCTCTCTCTTAAATAAATAAAATCTTTAAAAAGAAGATAAAAAAAAGAAATTGCCACAGTCACCCCAACTTTAGCAACCACCTCCTTGATCAGTCAGAAACCATCAACGTGGAGGCAAGACCCTCCACCAGCAAAAACATTATGACTCACAGAATGTTCAGATGATGGTTAGCATTTTTTAGCAATAAAGTGTTTTTAAATTTCTTTAGACATAATGCTACTGCACACTTAGTAGACTACGATATAATGTAAACATAACTTTTATATGCACTGAAAAATAAAAAAAGTTCATTTGACTTGCTTTATTATGATATTTACTTTATTGTGAGGATCTGGAACCAAACTGCAATGTCACTGAGGTATGACTATATTGGCCATGGACATTTGGAAATAATTAAAAGTTAAAAATAAGTACCACTTATCACATGAAATCACATGAAATATTTTAGCATCAATTTAACAAAATATGTCCAAGACCTGAACGTTGAAAAATATTTCTGAAAAAATTAAAGAAAATCTAAATAAATGTTCATGGACAGGAAAATTCAAGACCATTAAGCTGACAATTTTCTCTAAAATGATCTACATAATACCCATCACCAGGCTAACCCATCCCCCCACCCCCCTCTAAAACCCTCAGTTTGTTTCTCAGAGTCCATAAATTAAGGAGGGCACGTACTGCATGGAGCACTGGGTGTTATATGAAAACAATGAATCGTGGATCACTACATCAAAAACTAATGATGTATTGTATGGTGACTAACATAACATAATAAAATAAAATTTAAAAAAATAAAATTAAAAAAATAAAATGATCTACAGATTCAATGTAATTTCAACGAAAATATGAACAGGCATTTTTGTAGTAATTGACCAGTTTATTCTAAAATGTATGTGGAAATGTAAATTAAAGTCCTGGTATAGTAAGAAGGTTTTTTTTTTTTAAGGAGACAAATTTAGAGGATGGTGTGACTTTATAACATATAAAGCTACAATAATCAGTGCCGTATGGTGTGGTTCAAGGTTGACATATAGATAAAAAAAATAGTCTGGAAATAGACCTGTATATATATGGTCAAAGATGCTAGGTAAGTGAACAGAGAAAGAACAGTCTTTTTTGGGGGGTGGGGAGAGGCAGAGGGAGAGGGAGAGAGAGAATCTTAAGCAGGCTCCATGCTCAGGAAGAGCCCAATACGGGGCTGTCTCATGACCCTTAGATCATGACCTGCGCTGAAATCAAGAATCAGATGCTTAACCAACTGAGCCACCCATGTGCCCCAAAAGAACAGTCTTTTAATGATGTTGGAATAATAAAATAACCATGCAAAAAAAAAAAAAAGAACCTCAATCTTCGCCTCACACTGTACCCAAAAGCTAATTTGAAAGAGACCATAGATTTAAATGTAAAAGCTAAACCTATAAATCTTTTAGAACAAAATATAAGAGGAAATCTTCACAATTTGAAGGAGTAGGACAAGTTTCTCAGATACATAAAGTGCTAGTCAAAATATGTTTTTGAAAAATTAGGCTTTATTAGAATTAATATCTTCTGATCTTCAAAAGATGCCATTAATAAAACGAAAAGGCAAGTTATAAGCTGGAAGAAAATATTTGTAAAACACATATCTCACAAAAGACATATCCAGAATATATAAAGAACCCTTAAAACTCAATAACAATACAAACAATCTATTTTAAAAGTGAGGAAAAGATTTGAACAGACACTTCAAATGAAGATATATGAAGATACATGAATGACATATAGCAAGATGCTCAATAAAATTAGGCATCAGAAAAAAAAATTAAAATCACCACATACCCACAAGAGTGGTAAAAATTAAAAATACTAACAATACCAAGTATAGACAAGGATGCACAGCAATCGAAATCCATACTTTATTGGTAGGAATAAAAAAGTGGTAAATTCCTTTCAGAAAACAGTTTGGTAATTTCTTAAAAAAATAAATATGCTTATTATATAACTCAGCAATTCTACTCCAAGTTATTTCCCAAGAGAAATAAAAATGTATGTCAACTAAAAGCTCTGGACACAAATGTTCACGACAGCTTTATTTGTAATAGTCCCAAATTGTCAACAATCCAGATGTCCATTAGAAGGGTAACGGATAAACTAAACTATGGTATATCCATACAATGGAAAACTATTTGACAGTAAAAAGGAACAAAAAGACTATTTATACACAGAGAGGGAGGCAAACGCTAAGAGACTCTTAACTCTAGGGAACAAACTGAGGGTTGTTGAAGGGAGGTGGGTGGGAGGATGTGGTAATTGGTCAAAGGGCTTTAAGGAGCGCACTTGATGTAATGAGCACTGAGTGTTGTATGCAACTGATGAATCACTAAATTCTACCCCTGAAACTAATAATATACTATATGTTAACTAAAGTGAATTTAAATAAAATCTAAAAAAAAAAAAGACTGATACGCGAAGACCACGGATAGATCTCAAAAAATTATGGTGAGTGAAAGAAGACAGACACAAAAGAATACATTCTGTACTGCATTTACATAAAATTCTGGAACAGGCAAGACTAATGTATAGTGACAAGAGGCAGCTCAGTGTTTACATCCAGCCAGGGATGGACATGGGATATACTGACTGTAAAGAGGCACATGAGCAAGAGAGAGCAAGACTGGCAGAAAGAAGCTGGAGGAAAGGGCCAGAGCCCTTCAAACACTAGGTTGCTTGGAGCTGCCTGGCCTAGGGCTTCTCTATACAATAGATGAGGGATGGAAACTACCATTTGATCTATTCACTGAATTACCAAGCCAAATATACTCCCCAAACTAAATATACTTTAGGCAGACTTTAAAAAGAAAGATTATGATGTGGGGGAAGGTAGTGAGATTAGTGAGAACCACAATCACTTCCTTTTCCTGTTCTGAGTGATCTCAGCTCTGCAGCTACTGTTCTCCTCTCCAACTTCCCCCTCCTTTCCAAAGCCCTTAGTGATTCCCATTTGACCTTAAAAATTGGCTTAACCCACACCAGCCAGAAAGAATCCCAGAATATTAGAGATTTACTAATGGAAGTTCCTCTAGAGGTCTTTTTGATCCCAGTGGGAAAACGGAGAATCAGAGAGGAAAAGGGACCTGTCCACCGTTACCTGGCTAGTACTAGCAGAGATAGGGCTTTTACACCTTGGCGTAGGGTAGGTACCCTTGGTAGGGTAGGTAAATGGGAGGGGAGTGGATTTTTGTGTAAATGTCTCCACCATTTATGTTATCATATAGAGATCCAGTTAGGCTAATAAGGTGACATCCAAAGTCACTACATTTTACAATTCCAAGGGTCAGGAGTCAGGGTAATGAATATACTGAATTGTGTAACACCACAGTCCAAGTAAACATCACTTAGGAAGAAGAAAGACTGTCATTTTTTTACAAGTTTATGCTAGGTTTTTAGGAATAAAATCTGATTTAAACCAATCTATAGTAACAAGAAAGAGAAATATTATTGAGCTGCTTAAGAGGTGCTAAATACTGCACTAGAAAGTTGATACATGTTAGCCCATTGAATTCTAACCATGTTCTGCAGGGTAGCCATTATTATCCCCATTTGATAAATAAACTGAGATTAGGAGACATTATATGTCTAAATTCACATGACTCGTAGCTGCTGGGCTGTCCACTGAACCTAAATCTATCTGATATCCAAACTCAAGCTCTTTCTATAAGATCATGGCAAGGATTTAGGAGTCTTCCTTAAAATGTTCTGCTCCTACTATGCATGAGACAGGCACTGGTTGGGGAAAGGTACAAGGAATATTTGTAGCCTCCTAACAGTTCTCAGGATATTAGGGCTGAGTAGCCTTTACTCAGGAAAGGATCTTTTTTTTTTTAATCTATGAGCCTGCAAAAGAGCATCAAGAAACTTCTTCCATGTCCCTGTTCCATTTTTTTCATCTTTCCAAATGCTTCCAGAATTACCTGGTTTGTTTAAGAACAATATTCATTACATTTACATAAGATAAATCATTATGTCTGATCAAACAACAATGCATAGTATTGAATATTATCAAATTATATAAACATATGCCAAGTTTTCATAGTGCATTGTTTGTGCAATGTGGTCATCCATCGACATTTTAAAATCTAGGGGGAAAAGAGGTAAAAACACTGTTGTTAGAGTGTGTGTGGGTAGTTAAAATGGAATTTTAAGCTATATTAATTTTGTCAATTTGTGTGTAATTGTTAATTTTTGCTTTTTTATTTTTGCTTTTGTTATGCTGTTGATTGTGTCTACCTTGCTACTCATATTTGACCTTCTGATACATTCCAAAGCAGACAGCCCTGGTTAGATGATCCTGAACAATCCATGAGGAGAAGAGGGAATCTTTCGATGTGAATATACAATATATACCACAGAAACCCTTGGATATGTCTAAAGTTCCTTCTCTCTTATAGTATGAGTGTTTTGTTGGTTTGCTTTTATTTCTTTTTTTTTTTAAAGATTTTATTTATTTATTTGACAGAGAGAGACACAGCGAGAGAGGGAACACAAGCAGGGGGAGTGGGAGAGGGAGAAGCAGGCTTCCCACTGAGCAGGGAGCCCGATGCGGGACTCGATCCCAGGATCCTGGGATCATGACCTGAGCCAAAGGCAGACGCTTAATGACTGAGCCACCCAGGCACCCCACGGTTTGCTTTTATTTCTGATAAAATATTAGGTTATGACTTTTAAGACCCGTAAACACCATTACTAAAATAGTTTTAATCAACAGGTTTTCCAAGTGTGACATTTCTTCCCATTACCATTCATGGTTTCCAGCTTCTGTCAAGTAGCCAAATACAAATTTTTATTTTAAAAATCATCCAGGCCAGGTATGGGACCTAATATTGTCCTCTTCTTACAATATTTATTCTGAGTTATTTACCTTGATGTTTTACTGAATCCTTCTTGGCCCATCTGAAGTTACCTACATTCTAGACACATATTTATGTGGATATAAAGTGACACAACCTCAGTATATGAGCCACTTCCTCTCTGAATCTCTTATAATAGACCCACTGGGGAAAATAGCATAGTTGTCAGAAATAAGAGAGAGAATAAGGCTGAGGGGATAAGAGGAGAGACATGAAACAGAAATACACAATGATGCACAAAGGGACACACAGGGACAGATTTGAGAAACAACAAACACAAAGATGCATAGACATTAACTCCCTCCTCTCCTCCTTCTTCCCTCATCTTCCCCTGAGTTTCCAAGTTTTCCTCAGGCTCCTCCCACACTCTTTTCCCGTTCCCCGGTCCTTTTGGCACCTACTTGATATGCTCTGTGCGTCCAGAGCCCTCAATGGTCTTGGCTCCCCAACGTTGCTCCTTCTCAGAGATGTCATTCTGCAAAAGACAACATTGAGCAATAAGTGATGGCAAGCGATGTGCCACATGGAGAGAGCCCATGCAGCTGGCACACATGCCCTCCAGGTCTCCTGCATCTCCTGCCTCCTCTTTACTTTTTGTAAAAGTAAAGTTAGGGTCTTTACTCAGGATCTTTACTCAGACTCCTCCCTCATTTTACCCGACCCTGCCCCCCACCATGTTAACATTAAACTGGTGGGCTCTGAAACCTCCCTTTCTGCTCCCTTCAGGTCTTCTACGACTACTGAATCCCCACAAATTACACGGGTCTAGCTCATATCCTGGCTCACAGGCCAAAGGAGACCCAGGTTAACCCACCTATTTATAACCTCACCTTCACCATGGCTTGTCATAGCCCCTCAGTCACAATGTCAAACACCTCTGCCCCTGTCCCCTTCCATCCTCAACATCAACTATCATGCATGCCCCACTCATGACAGCCAACTGTCCTACCAGTCAGTTCTACCATTAGGGCTATTTCAGTCCCAGATTGTCCTTTCTAAACCCCCTCAAAGATGACAGAGTGGCCCAGATGCCCTTCCCTCATCCCCCCACCTCCACCTTTTATTGATTTTCTAAGCAAAGCTATTCCCAAACTCACCACAAAGTCAGGGTCTGTGTCCCAGTCATCACCCTGGGTCTCCACGGAAACAGATACATCATGCCCTACTACAGACTTCCACATCTGAGGGTGACAGAAATGGGAATAATTAGGAGGAGAAAATCAAGAAGAGGGAAAACAAGAATGCTGAAGTCAATCAATGATATAGCAGTCCAGTGGTTTTGCTATTTTTTCTTAGAATAAAATAGAAGCTGAGGCAAAGCAGATGTAAGTTTTAGGAAAATACTTTTGCTCAGTTACAGGAGTGGGGAGGAGGATTTATTCAAGCTAAACTAACATGGCCTAAGCCTACTGAGTCTGGGTATAGGTAATGTTAAATGTTGGTAATGTAGGTAATGGTAAATAACCTTTAATGTTAAATAAAGCGCTGGGATAATTCATTTGTATCCCAAGGCTAGCTGGGCAGTGGCTTGAAGTGGCAATCAATGACGGTTACTAGGGCATCCCTAGAATTATAGCACCAACCCACTCATGTTTCTATTCATGACTCCTGTTATAGCTGTTGAAATGTATATTGGTCCAGCTCTGAATAAAGTGAACACCTACACTCCTCTCTACAACCTGCATAATTCTACCGAGAAAATCCCAACTCCAGTACAAGTTGCTGTCCCATCTCCACTCTAAGAGCAGCTACTGAACAGGTGCATGAGGTCAGTAGGGCAGTCAGCTGAGACTCCTATCCTGAATAACACATAGGGAAGCATTATTTGCTGGGAATGAATCACCTATTCTTTAATTTTTAAAAAGTTCAATTATATTTCTAAGGAAGATAGCTGGTTCAAAAAATAACATGTAATGAATCCCTTATTTTGAACATTAGGAGTTATTAGATTTTTATTAACTAAATAAACAATAAAGAAATATTTAGAGAACACTAGTATGAAGGGGAGCCAAATTGTTATTCTACTGTGGCATCCCCAGTGTTTCCATTGGCCCTGCCAGTTATGCATGAGGAGCAGCAAGTTGCTCTGCATCTGTGGGATCCTGGATTTCCGTGTGAAGAGGAAAGAATGGATAATGCTTATCTGCTTGGGGGACACTGAGACTTCTTGACCCTGATACCACTTGTTAGGTGGCAACTCCCCTACTGATCCTTCCCTGGACGCCTCATTCCACTGGTGTCTTTTCCTATGCTCTTTACTGTCTTCTAAATGAGTTCCTCTTAACTGCTCCTGGGACTCCATAGTGTCTCCATACAGGCGCTCAGAGTCTCCGATTTTCCTTTCTACATGAAAACTCCATCTTTCTCCACACTCTTTGAAAATCCCCTTAGAGGGGTGCCTGGGTGGCTCAGTCGGTTAAGCGTCTGCCTTCGGCTCAGGTCATGATCCCAGGGTCCTGGGATCAAGTCCCACACCGGGCTCCCTGCTCAATGGGGAGTCTGCTTCTCCCTCCCCTGTCCCCCCAGCTTGTGCTCTCCCTCTCTTTCTCTCTCAAATAAATAAATAAAACTTAAAAAAAAAAGAGAGAGAGAAAGAATCCCCTTGGAAACTAGCCCAGGGAAATTAGGGGGAAGGTTGGTTAAAGAGATGCAAAGAGGACAGTGAAGAAGTATCGACTGAATCAGCTACACTGTGGGATGAGTCCCTGCCCAAAACAGCTCTGCCTTCCCCTGTGGGGCAACAGTTATGGATGGGAGAGCAGGTAGAGAAGGCCTATGGTCCTGGCTCCTGGGCTCCTTTTTGACAAAATGACTTCACACAGAAAACTGGAAAGGAGAAGTTTCTGAAATATCCATGATCAAAAAGGAAGCAACTAGGACTGATGGTCTTCTCCTCTTTCCTGCTGATCCTCTGAGGCCTCAGCCTAACTCACCCCAAAAAATCTCCCATCCTCATGTATTTTTGAAACAAAGGGAAGTTTCTGATAGAGACAATTTGGTGTCCTTGACCTACTGGCCAGAAATAGGAAAGCGAGAGGTGCTATTAGCGGTAGGGGACTGGGGAGTAAGTTGGTGAGCAATGGTGCCCAGGACTGCAGGCACAATCAAGGGCCTCATCACAAGGCTGCCCTACAGCGTCAGTAAAGTACATGGACCTTGAGTCAGAAGGTCACCACAGCTCTGTTACTAAGCCTCTGTGGAAACAGGGGTAAAGGAATCAACATAAGGTATGTACTTACTTGTCAGGTACCAGGGAAGGCAATTTAAAATGCTAATTTGGTAAATCATTGAACATCTTTGATGCTCAGTTTTCCCCAGTGGAAAATAAATGAAGAGGTTAACTTAGCTAATCCATCCAGTCCCCTTCATTTCGGCCATTCTGGGATTATATGATCCTACAGTCATAGAAACTAGCCCTCATCGAACCGTCCGTCATGCCTTCACTGGGCTTCCATCTGCCCTGGCGCTCAGCACTGGTGTACAGAAGCAACCACTTCCTGCTCTGTCTGTCACAATGTCTCCTAGTGAGTTTTGTCTCTCTACTAGACCCTATGTTCTCCAAGGACAGAGACTCTGTCTTCATCTCCTGTGGTCCTCCTCCCATCTCAGTGCCTAGGAACAACAGGCCTTAGGAGGGGGTTGTAGATTGTCAGCAGAAACTAGGGGTCCTGGATGGCTGCTGAATCCTGTGCCCTGAGCTCCAGACCCTCATTTCCATTTCCATCCCCAGATGCTTATTACCCACAAACACTCACCCCCAGGCCTCTGGCCATAAAAGCTTAAGAGCCTATTAGCAAGGACTTCATCTCTCACCGAGGACTAAGAGCCAGGTAGGTTCCTCTTAATTCAGCTCTTGCCCTGCGCTCCCCGACTTTCCCACTGCTCAGAGTACCCACCTCCAGTAGCGCGAGTGTCTGCTCTAAGCTCCCAGCTTTTCACGTCGTCACTGGGCTCCCTCTCTGTGCTGCCACTTCAGAGCAAGAGACTCTGAGCTGCTGCTTCAGTTCCGTATTCAGGTCTTCTGTCATTTCCTGATACCCTGTCCTCACAGCTACTTCCTGAAGTTTGAGTCAGTTCCTTCTGCTTAGGCACTTAAAAAAAAAAAAAAGGATTAAATGCTTCTGTGCCTAATCTTTTGCAAGGCTCTGAGAGTCACGGGGAAGTTATAAAAATGCTGCTCTTACTCTTAAGAGTTTATATCTGGTCAGGGAAGCAAAACATTCAACCAGAAAACAGAAAAGAAGGTGTAGAGCTGCATTCATGTCCGAAATAGGTGGCAGTTACATCTGGTATGGTAAAGGAATTTGTGGTGAAAGTAATTTGGTGTGGGGTGAAGTAATCAAGAAAGGCTTAATGGGAGAAGTGATTTTTATGTGGATTTTGAAGGGTAAGATTTAAAATGAAACTCACTTCTACATTACCCATAGCACTTAAAACCAGGATTTGCATACAACAGTCAAATAAACATTGATCAGTTGAATGGTGGAAGAGAGTAAGTCACAGGGGAAAGGGAAGATATGGAGATAGAAATTTTCAGATTGTTTAGGGGACAGTGAGGAGTCTGAGCTAACTAGTAGAAAGATTTGGTTCCAGTTAGCAGAAGAAAGTCTGGAAGAACTAGATAGTACCACATGTTGGAAGGTCTTTGTGGCATTTGGTATTACTGTTCATCAAGATTTGCTGCCCCTCCCTTCCCTCTTGAAGTCAGACTTGCTCAGGTGACTTATTCTGGCCAAATAAATGTGAGAAGTGAAATACATCACTTTTTGGTGGAGACTTTAAGAACAGTGCAAGCCTTTGTCATGCTCTTTGGCCCACTGTTCACCGAGGCAAACTGCTGTTCTTGAATGGCTCCTCTGGCAGCCTGGGTCACCAAGTGACAGGGTCCCCAACTGAGAATGATGACAACACAAGTATACTAAACAGTAATCTTTGCTGTTTTAGCTACTAAAAATTGGGAGTGTTTGTTACTGTATCTGACCTAGTCTAATCTAAGTCTGATGATGTAGAGTTCTGACCTGATTTGCTGTTTTAACTTCGCCAGTGGACTCAAGCAGAGACTAGATGAAAGTGGTCTAAGATACAGCAGAAGTAATTTCTGCATTAGAAATAAGACTTTAGTCGCTTCTTAAGGATTCTCTGCCAGTTTGGTGGGTGGGGCAGTAGTAGTGTCTTTACTCATCTTTCCTACTTCATGTATAGGAATATGGCAGTATCAAAATTATTTTAAGGAACAGTAAATCTGAGGGGGGAAAGATTTTTAGATCATTTGGAATCCTAATTCAGTGTCAAAAATGGGAATGATCAGACCAGATATTGTGACACACCATCCAGATACAATTCACTAGAGAAACCATAGAATTTAATCAGAGATGACACCAAGAAACCCTAGCTTTCCTTAGCAAATGTCCCATGTTCATTTCTAATGAGACAGCAAGGTGTACAACATAGAAATAGCATGGGCTTTGAAACCAGAGAACCTTAGTTCAATTCATTTATTATACTTCGATAAAGTTAGCTTTTCCTAAGCAGCAACTGAATATAAAAAAGTGATACTTATTCTGCTATACCCTATTAGACTTCCCTCCCCCCACTCCCACCCGGAGGGATCCTTAGGGGCCTAATGTTTTCAGTATACACAGATAAGCATTCTCTCAGGGCCAGGCATGAACAGCATGAATCTCAGGCCCTAAGGCCCAGTTTGTTTGGCTCAGTATTAGAATGAATTCCCTCATTCCAGTTCATCACCCCGGGGTCTAGGGGCTAAGACTAGAATGACACATGCAGCCATTAACTGGTGCTGGCCAGGGAGAAGGAAGCCTGAATAGGTAGAGTTGACAAACCCTGAATGCATTCCTGGCTGCCCCACCCCCCTTCCCCTACCTTTCTTCACCAGCATGCAAGCACTCGTACATAAGCACCCGTGTATACATCCATTCATACACGTGTACATACCACCACAATTTTTGATTCTGAAAATAATTTTATTATTTTACAGTTGTTCAGGAAAGTTCCTGGGTTGCTATGACCAAGATTTGGTCACCACAGAACAAAGGATCACAGCAGATCAATCAGTCCACCAGTTTTCCCTCTTCTTTGGGTGATAAGAGCAGGCAGGGAACACACCATGTGCATAATGAGAAAATAACCAGCAGGTAAGGGTGGGGGAAGGGGAGGCGAGGAACAGGCATAAATGGAATTCAGTCCTGGCTGCCATTCTCAGCTTAGGTTTAGAAATGCTGTCTTCTCTATATTCACCCTCCACTTGCCTCAGCTCTGTTACATAGAGGGCAGATGACTACGGGCTGAGAAACCGGAATAACTGTCACGAGTAGCAGAGTAGCTGGGTACCTCCAGAAGCCAGGCGTGGTCATCAGGCCAGTCAGATCCCCCCAGTGGCAGTCAGTGTCTCACCCAGGACTAGCTCTGAGTATACTGCTTTAGGGCCTAATTCGAGGCATGCCCAGACAACACAGGAATGACAAGAATCTGATTCACAAAAAAAAAAAAAAAAAAAAAGAATCTGATTCCCACCGTCCATAGCCAGTTCTTCCTTTCGATGAAGGGAAAGGCACGGGCCACGTACTACCTCAGGATACACGGGATCAAGGGCATACACAACAGGACGCTATCCTTATAGTCCAGGACCACAGATCTAACTCCAGTGATGTACGAACAGCCAGGGAAGGAGACGCTGTCTGACCCTGGGATCTGGCAGCCAAAACCCCCAGAGAGTTGTTCAGCTCCCACCCTATTTTGCAGGAGACCTAATCAGCTACTCCATGAGATCCTATTTCCCAGAACTCCGTTTATGGCAGGTCTACCTTCCCTCTGAAGCAGGAAGAAATGTAAGGTAAATGAGGCAAAGAAAGTATCAATTGAAATGATACTGGACTACAGATTATTAGGTTTATTAGAACCATCTTCTCAGCTGAGAGACATTCCCCAGCATTTTTCACAGGACCACAAAGAATCAGGGCCCTGGAAAATGTGAACAAATCCCGGGCTCAGCGAGCAACGGTGGGGCCTCCTCAGATTACGCAGAAAGAAGTGTTCAGGCCCCGGGCAGTAGAAGAAAGGAGACTCGCTGGTCCCTGCAGCTCTGCCCTGGGCTCACATCCACCTCTGTTTGTGCAGGCACTTTCTGTGGAGAGTTGGAGAGAGGACCTGTAAGTGGGAAGACTGTTCCACTACAATCGATGGTTTTGATGTTAGAGGTGAGGGAATTCCAAGTTCTGAGGGGAGTGGCCGAAAAGGTGAGAATTCAGTTTATAGATGGCCTGTGAAACACAGAATGAGCAGGACGTGAACCATCAGGAAGTAGATGGCGGCTAGCAGCGGCACTCGGGTCCGGGAATGACAGAGTGAACGCAGGACCCGCTTCCATCCAGCACCACTCCGGGTCTGAAAGAAAAGTTTGAAAGTCAGAGAGTTTTACCCTACAGGGATATGGCCCTTTCCCTTCTCCAAACACTGTAGGAAAGAGGTGTCCTGAGAGAAAGTCCCCTTCAGGGTCACTTGGCCAGCTCCAATCCACTAGGTTCGTCCAACCTTCCATATCCTTCCACTCTGAGATCCATCAGTGCCTGGACTTCCCCCTTCCTTTTCCCTGACCCCCTGCCCTCGATGCAGCCAGCCCTGTGCGACAGTACAGGCCCCTCTCTTCACGCCTCTCCCCCTTACCCTTCGGCAGGTGCTGCTCGTAAGATCTATTAACAGCGCGTGCTCCTGAGTGCCGCAGGAGCCCATGATGGGAGACCGGGCAGAGTCCCAGTCACTGTGCTCCGACCTGTGTTGAGAAAGAAAAGAGGCATGGGTTGGCTCCCAGCATGAGCAGCTGCTCAGGTGAAGTCTTCCCTGTCACCTTGCCGTGTGACGTGGCACAAGAGACCTGCAGCGAAGGCTGCCCCCCACAGTTCCTGCCCCCACAAGAGCAGGGTGCAGGCAGAGCAGTTTCTTTCTGCAGCAGCAGAAGGCGGGGCTAACTACTAGGAATGGATGCCTACTACATAAGAGATGCTGCATTGGGTGCTGTACGTACACTTAACCAGTGGTGTTGCTGTCTTCAAAGTAAGGCCGAGAGCGGTGAAATGTCGTGCCCATGGTGGCACGGACAGTAAGAGGGAGGGCCAGAATTCAAAACCCAGGTTTGTCTCTCTCTAAACCTCTTGTTCTTTTCTTCCAGTAAACGAGAGAAACTCATTCAATTCTTTTTTCATTTACTAAAGGCTAACAGGCAAAAGCATCCAAGTAAGCCTTTTGTGGGGTTCTTAGAATTAAACTCAACTGGCAGCCTCTACTGCTTTCTTCTTCATTTCTTGCTGATTTGTTTAATACTGGAACTTCTCCACTTACTGAAGAAGCTGCTCTGTCCACTCAATGGTTTCTTGCAAAAACATGAACTGCATCAAAGCAGCTGCAGGTAACATAGCACATCTGCTCAAACATTTGCCTGCAGGGATGCACTTTTTAACCGTGCTGGGGAGGATGGAACTCTTCACACCTCCATATGAAGGGATGTCCATTAGCCTAACACTCCTGGCCTCTCTTTGCAAGTCAGAGTTTTGCAAGTCAGAGTTTTCTCCTGGAGAGAAAGAACACTTTAATCCGATTTGTGAGCCTGGAAGGAGAAACTGAGGTATCACAGCCTTGCTCCATCCTGCCAGTTTCCCTCTGAGAGCCAGGCTGACTGCACAGTACACCTTCTGTGTCTGTTCCTCCAGATGATAAGCTTCTCAGGGGCATCCGTGACCTGGGACAGCACAGTCTGGCAGGACACGGGTCAGTATGTCAGCTTCTGTAGGCTAGGCCCAGGACAAATGAAATGTCTGGAATATTGGTGGGAAAATTTGGCTGCTTTTAAATAACAAGTCCACTGAGTTGCACATACACCATGAAGCTCGAACATGAGAATGGCAAGTATGGGGCCTAGGCAGGCAGCATGTGATCAGCTAGCTACCTAAGTTTGCATTCTGCACCAGGGCCAGAGAGGACACCGAGGAGGGGCTAAGCTTGGATTAGTGTGGCTTGTCTTGACCCCAAATGCACTTCAGCGCCCATCTCAAGATGGGAGCCAGATCCTAATGACTCCCAAGCCGCGCCACTGAAATGTACACAGTATAACAAGAAAGGATCAGGAGTGAACAGAGGCTAGGCTATCTCCCATAGCCCTTTACCGCCGGATCTGCTCCTCGGCTACGGAAAGGGCAGTCTCAGCAGCCACTCTTTGGTCTCGTTCTTCTTCTAGCAGCTTCCTCAGTTCGTTCATCTCCTGTTTAGTGTGGCACAGCTGCTGGGCTTCTGCAAAGCTTCAAAATGAAAGGACAAAAACAGCATCAGTGGATACAGAACACAGTTGCTGATACAAGGGATTCAAAGTCTTCATAAGGTTATAAAGCAGGAAAATGTCTAGAAGTTTATACAAACACAGAAAAGAGAAAAAGGAAAAGATAAAAAAAGGAACATTTTAAAAGTATAGTTGTCGAAAGAAGCTGCAGAAAATGCCTTGAGACTTTAGGGACTGACCGTGTACCTTTCATTTGAATACCAGAGGATGAGGATTGTGTGTGTGTGTGTGTGTGTGTGTGTGTGTGTGTGTGTGTGTGTGTGTGTGTGTGTGTGTGTGTGTGTGTGTGTGTGTACACACTGCTATGCTGCTTTTGCTTTACAAACTTTCCAACTTTACAAATTTATTAAATCGTTACTATTTAATCCTCACATCAATCCTGTGAGTCTGATAAGAAGACGTATTAAATCCGCACACTGGGCTCCAGGTCTATCTGGATGACGGCCCATTTCTGTACACACAGTGCACGCGCCAGGGTTGTGGGCTGCTCCCCTACCTGAGCTGTGGCTCCCTCAGTTCTTCGGGATCACTCTTTCGGTGAGTTCCATTCTTTTCCTGGGGAGCTCCTGGAGCAACATCTATATTCAGCGGCCCCTAGAACAGCAAGTTTAGTAATTTAGTGATGAAAGCACTTAAGAAATTGCGTGGGCAGAATGAGAACACACTGAACACCAGAGTGAATGAGACACCCCGGAGAGGAACAGCTCCACTTGTCATCCTCTTCAAGTACAGAGTCAGAAGTGAGACTCTTCTGCTCTAGGAGATGAATCTCCTACCTAAAACTCTGGATTAGATTTTTTTTCCTAGATTCTCATTTTTTAATCTCTCCTCTTAAAAGTTGAAAGGCTTACCACTTAAAAGCTTATCTGCTTTCTTCCAGCAGAGGCTCATGGATTTTCCAGAAGCTACTGTGATGCTTCCCCTGTTCGACTGCCCCTCCCAAACCTCCTCCCCTGCCCTAGTCAGCTGCACACCAATTCTCACTCCCCACCTCCACGGAGGCAGGGCACTCCAGCTCTACAGCTGCTCGACAGCCCCGCCTGCTTCGTTTCTCAGGGCCAAATCTTCCTACAGCTTTCTTATTTCTTGAAGCAAAATCCACACCGTCTTAGTGTCAGAGTTCCAAAAGCTTCAGTCATCAGTTTCCCATTCACTTTTTGATTTCTCTCCCACCATTTCACTGATGTTTTTCCTTCTCATCCCCTCACACTTTGATTTTTCTAGGCCTTATTCCCATCTCAGCAAACGCTCTGCTCTTCTCTCGGACTTTCCTCCACGACACCTAATTAATCTTCAGCCTACAGCGCCAGCCTCTTCCATGCCACTCTTTATGTTTTGCCATCTGCGCTCAAGTTCCTAACCCTTTTCCCAGCCTCTCACCGCCATCTTGCTCACCGCTTGCAGCTCCTGGACCTGCTTCTCCAAGACCGCGCAGTGATTAAAAAGGTCAGTGTAGTGCTGCTGGTTCTCACGAAGACTCTGACTGGTATCGCAGAGCTGAATTGAAAGGGTATTTTTCTCTTCGAGCAGTTGAGAGAACTGAAACAGAGGAGAGGATGAGCACCATCCCACAGGACTGTTTCCCAACAAGCAGTGTTTCGGAAGACTCTCCTGAGTTTCAAAGTTCTGTTTTTAATGTAAGCCCTTTATTTCTATAATGGTAACAACAGCATTGTGTGTTCCTTCAAAGTGAGGAAACTCAGAATTTTTCAACCAAAAAGGAAAACAATTCTGGAGGAGTAGTAGGAAACTTTATTTATGGTGCCTAGTACATTGACTGGGAAACCAGAAAGCAGGGTCCCACAAACAATCCGAGAGTATAAACTATCCTAGGTACGTAAGAGGAAAAAGACAGCAGTGTGAGTCCAAGATGAAATTACGAACAAATGACCAGCATCCTGAGAACTCAATATGAGATAGAACTGTCACCTAGAAATTCATACAACCATAGTACTGGGCAGACTCTTCAATGCTATAGAGAGTCACAAGTTACCAGGAAAGTGGAAAAAGAAATTGTAACGTGTGGTTGGGGGGGAAACAGAAGAAATCCTAAATTGCCTGTGTATGTGGAAGAAATGACACTGGGTGCAGCACACTCTCACAGGTGGAAATATTGTAGTTGCTCAAAGCAGGACCTTCCTCTACTACCTGAGTAACATGTCCCAGGGTCAGGGGTGTTCACCTCCTGACAAAGCAGCCTAAGCCATTTTTCACCATGTCAAAAACAGAAGATTTTTTTTTTATATTGAGCAAAAAATTTACCCATTGTAGCTCCTATCTAGTAATTTGAATTCAGTCCCCTGTAACTAGAATATATAATACCTCCCTTGCAGGCTATCAGGTTTCAAGTTCTAGTTACGATAGAGATGTCTCTCCGAAGTACCTACTGTAGGAATGTAAGCATTATGTGAAGGGAAACTGGTGTAAC
The DNA here is from genome assembly GCF_037043125.1 of Eumetopias jubatus. NCBI lineage: Eukaryota > Metazoa > Chordata > Mammalia > Carnivora > Otariidae > Eumetopias > Eumetopias jubatus. Next base: position 66,012,362 of record NW_028274807.1, read on the forward strand.
TGGATGCATATTCAATCTTTTCCTGAGTGTCTTTTTTGTAAGTATTCTGGGTTAACACTTGTGTAAAAAAGTTGATGTGGGTTGCTGGAGGGGAGATGGGTGAGGGGATGGGTAATGGGGTGATGGGCATTAAGGAGGGCATTGATGTAATGAGCACGGGGTGTTATATGTAACTAGTGATGAATCACTAAATTCTACCTCTGAAACAAATAATATACTATATGTTCACTAACTTGAATTTAAATTAAAAAAAAAAAGTTGACCCAATGTTCAAAGAGGAGAAGATACATTTTTCTAGAGATACTCTGATTGACTGGGAAGGACATCTGATGCATACAGAAAACTAGAATAAGAAATCTCCATGGGGGGACCTGGGTGGCTCAGTGGGTTAAGCGTCTGCCTTTGACTCTGGTCATGATCCCAGGGTCCTGGGGCATCTGGGTTCCCTGCTCAGCAGGTAGTCTGTTGCTACCTCTCCCTCTGCCCCTCCCCCCTGCTCCTGCTCTCTCTCTCTTGCTCTTGCTCTTGCTCAAGTAAATAAATAAAATTTTTAAAGGAAAAAAAAAAGAAATCCACATGGTATAACAAGAATATCTGCACAGCCAGAATGAAAATCACGAGTAACCTTACCTCTGAAGAGAAACTGACAAACAAAACAAATGCCAAACAAACAAAAAAAATGAGCAGTGACTTGCCCAACATCCTGTGGCTAACAGATGACAGACCTGGGCTCAAGTATGGTTCTTGATTCCAAGTCTACAGCTCTACCTACTATGTGGTGGCATCCCGACTAGGGTTCAGCAAGGGAAGTGAAGCAGGTTATGGGTTTTGGGGGGAGTAGGAGCAGTTAGTAAAGAAAAGAATATAAATGTTTGAGAAGCAATACTAATCTGAAGACAAGGGTAGATGACAACTACTGGGTTCTGAGACACAGAGTAACATGATCTCCTAACAAACGGAAGTTAATTTTCCTGGCCACCAAATGGTCCCAAAAAACCAAAGCCAAAACCAAATAAAAAACCCCAAAACAAAAACAAGAACAAAAACAATCTCTCACTATTGAAAAATACAACACTATTTTTCTTTCACAGATCTAGAGGAGAAAGGATAGACCTGTGAAGCTCATTGGAAGCAAAACCCCCTTAACTGGAGAAATCTAATTGCTTATAAGCCACCCTCATATAAACCACCTTTTATACTGTTTGCATTATTCTGTTTAGGATTAGATATAAATCCCTATAGTTTAGGTGTTGGCAAACCTATGATCCAGGGTCTACGGCCTTTTTTTGTAAATAAGGTTTTATTGGAATATGACTGCTCGATTTGTTTATGTACCACCTACGGCTGCTTTTGTGACCCAACTGCAGAGCTGAATAGTGGTAACAGGTGGAATAACCTACAGACCGAAATATTTACCACCGGACCTTCATGGAAGAGTTTGCTGACCTGTTCTAGCTCATAAGCTGTTGTGCTTTATCGTATCTATGCTTATAAAAACAGAATAGGAGGGAATAATCTAGACTACATTATATCAATAGTCATTTCTCTCCTGTTTTTAAGTTTTAGGTTACAAATTTTAAGTTTGCATTACATACAAACATCCAACCATGTTGGCAGAAATATATATAAAATCTGAGCATCCACGGAAAGAATTAGGGCAGTGGCTTGGAGAGGAGCATTCTATGCTGATAGCCTGTCTACTACAATCCCATTCTAGGGCCCAAGAAGCAATTCTCCTACTTAGCTGGGACCCATTTAGAGTGAGGCTCTAAGCTCATCAGATGATATGCTCCCTGAGGGCCCATTGTGTATCCTAACATATGGCCAAGCTCATAGAAGGCAAATAATAGTTATTTGCTTGATGAATGAATGAATGAATGACACTATTGATAGAGATGCCTAAAGGAAGACCTCTTTCTCACCCAGAATGACAGCGACCCAAAGTAGTATTTCTCATACTTTAAGTGATAACTGAAGTATATCCCAATAAAGCTGTTAAAGAAAACATAACTTTATGACACAGAACCTCGTATATAAATATATAAAATTGAAACTAAAGTTTCTTAAAACTAGACTCGTTATTATATATTACATAATCCCTACGTATTTCTAATCTCTTTTATTTTGTTTTATAAAAAACATTACTTGCACTACTTGCAATAGCCCCAAACTGGAAAAACCCCAAAGCCCTTTAACAGCAGAATAGAGAAACTACGGTATATGCCTACAATGCAATGCTATATAGCATGAGAATGGAAAAAAATCATACTATCTAAAACAACACGGATAAATCTCACAAAATAAGTGAAGTAACATAAGACAGAAGATATGATTCCATGTATCTGTAGTTCTAAGGGTGTGGTAGTAAATAGAAAAGGACATGAGGGACTTCTGGAGTTCTGGGTATGTTCTGATTCTTGATCTGGGTGCTGGTTATACAGGTGTCTTCACTTTGTGAAAATATGCTGTGTATTTATGATTTGTATGCTTTTTATATATTTTATTTCAATAAAACATTTACATTAACTTTTTAGCAAATGACACTACAGACAAAAGGCTGATATCCAAGATCTATAAAGAACTTCTCAAACTCAACACCCAAACAACAAAGAATCAAGTCAAAAAATGGGCAGAAGACATGAACAGACACTTCTCCAAAGAAGACATACGAATGGCTAACAGACACATGAAAAAATGTTCATCATCATTAGCCATCAGGGAAATTCAAATCAAAACCACATTGAGATACCACCTTACACCAGTAAGAATGGCAAAAATTGACAAGGCAAGAAACAACAAATGCTGGAGGGGTTGTGGAGAAAGGGGAACCCTCTTACACTGTTGGTGGGAATGCAAGTTGGTACAGCCACTTTGGAAAACAGTGTGGAGGTGCCTCAAAAATTTAAAAACAGAGCTACCTTATGACCCAGCAATTACACTACTGGGTATTTACCCCAAAGACACAGATGTAGTGAAAAGAAGGGCCATATGCACCCCAATGTTCATAGCAGCAATGTCCACAGTAGCCAAACTGTGGAAAGAGCCGAGATGCCCTTCAACGGATGAATGGATAAAGAAGATGTGGTCCATATATACAATGGAATATTACTCAGCCATCAGAAAGGATGAATACTCAACTTTTACATCAACATGGATGGGACTGGAGGAGATTATTCTAAGTGAATAAGTTAAGCAGAAAAAGTCAATTATCACATGGCTTCACTTATTTGTGGAACATAAGGAACAGAATGGGAACATTAGGAGAAGGAAGGGAAAAATGAAGGCGTGGGGAATCAGAGGGGTAGATGAACCATGAGAGACTATGGACTCCAAGAAACAGACGATTTTAGAGGGGAGGGGGGCAGAGGGGATGGGTTAGCACAGTGATGGGTATTAAGGAGGGCACGTACTGCATGGAGCACTGGGTGTTATACACAAACAATGAATCATGGAACACTACATCAAAAACTAATGATGTATTGTATGGTGACTAACATAACATAATAAAAAAAAAGTTTTTTAGTTGCTAAAATGACCTTATCATCTACTAATAGCCGTAAATCTCAGGTGAAAAGAGATTAACAGAAAGACAAATGCTCAGAGTAATTTACAGTGATTTTCAGGAGAGCAAATGTAACAAGGTTGAGATGGGATCTAATTTATGGAAAGAATGAGAACTGGATGGGAGTTGCTCTGGAGCCCCCTTGAAAACTTCCAGATAATTAGTCCAATAAAGGGTCTACAATTTTACCCATTCATTTGGATTAACAAACCTAATTTTAAAAATGCAAATTTTCTGCCAAAGTTAATAGCGTTTCAGCCTCTGATACTTCAATGTCAATTAGTTGAATTTAACATCTAATAAATACCTTCTACATAAGCTAGGTACTGTGCTTTTCCACATACGTTTATCATATTTATCTCAGAATGACCTCCTCCAAACACCTTAGGCAAATTACTTAATACCTCTGGGCCTTAGTTTCCCTATCTGTGATATAGCCTACCTATCTTTACCATTTTTGGATCTTAGATACCTTGGTGAACTGATGAGTTCTCATGATGATAAACTTAGACACACACACACACACACACACACACATGCACACCAATTTGTATATAAAATTTTCGAGATTCACAGCTCTCCTAACAGCCGATCTTTGTATTCTAGAGTCTAAATGACCTCTTAAATCCCTTCTAGTTCTAACATAAACTACCTAGCTGGGTTCCTCTGAAGAAGGCAGAACTAGGGAGGTGCCACTCGGGAATACTTTGAATACTCAGAAAGCAACAGGAGTATAATGATTCATAAGCGGGTAGGGGAGGAGAGGCAAATGAAAGAGGAAGAGAAGCCAGAGAATGAATGAGGAGAGAGAACAGAGATGTGAGAAGGCATCCAAGAATAATTTTCTTTAACCTTGCCTTGGTGAGATTGGCTCTAGAGACCAGATGGCAAAGTGGCTTTTCCCTACAGAAATACATCCCAGGGGTGTTATACGCAACTGATGAATTGTTAACACTACATCTGAAACTAATGATGTACTAAGTGTTGGTTAACTGAATTTAAATTTAAAAAAATAAACATTAAAAATAAAAAAATTAAGGGACGCCCGGGTGGTTCAGTTGGTTAAGCATCTGCCTTCAACTCAGCTCGTGATCCCAGGGGCCTGGGATGGAGTCCCACATTGGGCTCCTTGCTCAGTGTTTTTGCTTCTCCCTCTGCCTACTGCTCCCCCTGCCTGTATGCTCTCTCTCTCTGACAAATAAATAAAAAATATTTTTAAAAATCTTAAAAAAAAATTTTTTAGTTAAAAAATTAAAAAAGAAAAAAAAGAAAAAAGAAAAGAAAGAAAAAGAAGAAAAAGAAAGAAAGAAGAAAGAAAGAAAGAAAAAGAAGAAAGAAAGAAAAAGAAAGAAAAAGAAAGAAAACGAAAGAAAGAAAGAAAGACAGACAGACAGACATCCTATCTATCCCAGTATGCTTCCTCAGAGTACGTGGACTGGCATGGCTGGGGTTTGGGAAAAAGCTGGCTTCTTTAGTTCAAGAACATTAGACACCAATGAGGTAGCCTACAGATGAAGTGGAATGAAGAGCAGACTCTCACCTCTAACCCTGCTATCTAATCACATCTGAAAAGCTTCCTTCCTCCTTCCTGAGACATTTTCTTGTTGCACACTGGTGAGAAACAGAGAGGAGGTGTCGGAGGGTTTGTGGGGAGGTCCCTTAATATTACTAACATGGGTACAGAGAGGGAGACAATGCTGGGGAGCAAGCCTTTCTAAAAGAGTTGGATTTTTTTTTTTATTCTTACTGAATAGATTTCTCCAAATCACTCCCAAGGATGCTCCAAGGATGAGGAAAAGGAAATGGTCCCATGTCCAGTGCTTTGGGGTGAGCAACCCAGACTCCAAGAAAAGTAAATCTTTGGTATCCTGAGATACACTACAGCTAGAACCTAGGCTTAATCAGTTTCTACCTACCTCCTGGCTTCTGGTCATGGAAATAAGAAACTGAATTCCAGTCTAGCAGGAAACACTTACCTTGCTGTTTAGTTGCTGAATTCTTAATTCTTTTTGGTGAATTTCCTTTAGGCTGTCATTGAGCTGAGTCCTAAGAAGTTCTGTCTCACAAACTAGGTTTTGTGATCCATCTAGGGATGCTGATGTCTCTGGGGATGCCTGCCAGAGTAAAAACACTGATGAAATTCCCTCCTAATGCTGTTCATGCTTAATTCCTTCCCTTTATGAATTCTGTCCACCTCATAGGAGGTCACAACACAGCTTGCCTAAGAGTGGCAGACAGGGATTTGGCGATACTTCCTGGGTTGTGGTTACCTCTGAGTAGCAATCAGCACTGAAATTACTCACCTGTCTTTGGTATTGTATTTTGAAGGCCTCAGTCTGGGAGGAAGGAGATCTCAATTCCCTCATAAGATTCTGCAGATGACTGAGCTGCTGATCTTTATCTGAGATAGCCATAAGGTACTGCTCCTTCATTCTCCGCTCCTGGGCTTCCCAGGAGCTCTTTTCCATCCTACAAAACACATGAAATAATTGCAGGCAAAAAAATACTTGTGAGACATGGATAAATAATTACATATTCAAAACAGTATTATGGACTGCAGAGATGTAGTAAAGAAAATATATCACCAGAGCAAAATTTATATTATAAATTGAACTGTAGAGCAAGATGATGAAGCTGAACTAATAAAAGGATTTCAACTGGCAAGACTGAGGATGATTTCACGGAAAAGCATTCCAGGTTCTGGGAACATACTGAACAAAAGGCACAAAAATGAATATATATACACACATACATACTGAATTTTGGAATTGTAGCAGACAGTATGTAAAGTGGATAGGGTAGGAAATGAGGACAGAGAAGTGAGGTTGGATGATGTGGGGCAATGAGTCACATGCTAAATAAACCTTATTCCGTAAACAATGGGAAACCACTGTAATTCTTCAGAAAGGTAGTACCAGATGCAGACTAGCATCATAGTTACAAAGATGCAACGCTACCCAAGGCAACCATAGAGTCTTGAAGGAACTGGGTTCAAACACTGGCTCTATTATAAACTAGGCATCAGACCCTGAGTAAAGTTTCTAATCTCTCTGAACCTCACTGCTATAATGGGAATAAACTATTTATTCCTTAGGATTATTCTAAAGATTAAATGAGACACTGTATGTCATGCACCAAACACAGAGCCTGGCATATCATAATCACTCAACAAATATGAGCTGCTATTTCTATTTATTCTCCAAATTTGGCCAAGAGGGAGGCTTCTGTTTGACCCCAGCTCATTTTTTGTAGTACTAGCAAAAACTGTGTCTCTGCCACATTCTTTAGTTCTACTTCTCTCTCTACTCTGTCTAAAAGAACTCACTAGGATTGTAATCAAATTCCTGCAGCATCTCTTCACGTTGAATAGTACCCATGTCTCTGTTTATTCCAACAGTACAAGGTTTTGTTTGAACTGCATCTGACTTTTTGTCTTTCATTCTAGAAATAAGGCAAAATGGTCCCTTCTTTTCTAAATGGCATATACGTGTTATGAAATAATCCTTCTCTGCTAAGAAGTGAGTTTGATTATAGTCAAAAAACGTTTTTCAAAAAGGCAGAGCCCAAACTTAGAAACTAAAATAAAATTTTATTACAAGGCCACTACATGTAAAAGGCACAGGATTTTCAACACTTCCTTTGATATCTGTCTGTGAAAAATGAGAGAGAACAATTTAAGAGCTGAATGCAGAAGAAAGACCATAATCTTCCATAAAAAGCTTCAAGCTGCCATTTTTCTGGAAGGTGGTCATGGTGTGGAAAGAGATGCTCAATGGAGAATAGGGCCTAAGGAACAAAGCTGATTACTTCACAGAACTCGGCCATACAGGGATATACCTCACTTATCCCCCCTTATGTAAGAGAGCACAGGAACCAGAGCAGAATAAGCAAACCAATAGCCACAAGGGGAAGAGAAAGGTTATGGTATAAATCCAGGCTCTCCTAATAAGCCAACCCTGAGGCTAAGAGAAGCTTGAACAAGATGTTCCAGCTTTTTCATGTTTGAAAAGCTAATTTCCCCAAAGTAGATCAAGAGCAGAAGACAGAGGTCTGAAGATATTCAGCTAAAGAAACTGGTAAAAAAGTCAGGGAATCAAACCTGTGTCCTCATTTTCTTCTTCCTTCTAAATGTTAAGTAAAATGTCTTCCTTTCCTTCCCCTAATTTACTCACACCCACTTGAGACATAATTAATTACTTTTCTTCAAAACTGCTCAAATGGGGAGGTAAAGAGAGAAAAGCTAAGAGAAAGGTAAACAGGGAGAGAGGGGGGATAAAAATCAATAGACCAGAAATCATTTTTTTCTCTACTCTCCACCCAGTGATAGTGAAATGCCTTTCTCCACACCCCTCCAGTGGTAGCAATGGAGTCCATGTATGGAGCTTGGACTTCTACTCTCACCTAACAGTAAGGACGCACTGCTTCCCCCTCAACTGCAGTGTCAGTGGAGCACAGGTGGGGAGCCTGGACTTCTGCCTCTTCCCGGCAGTACCAAAGCACCTCCTCTTCTGCGGTATCAATGAAGGCTGAGTAGGGAGCCCACTGGACTTCATCCATCATCTAACAGTAAAGTATCAGTGGAAGCCTACTAAAGCAGAGGATTTAAATAAGACTGAGAGTCTTATAATCTCCAAAATGTTCAGGATACAACTGAAAATCACTCATCATACTAAGAGCCAGGGAAGTCATGACTTGATTGAGAAAAGAAAATCAACAGATTACAACACAGAAATGAATTATATGTTATAGAATTATATAAGGATTTTAAAGCAGCCACCACAAAAATGCTTCAACAAGCAATTACTAACACACTGGAAATAAATGAAAACAGAGAAAGCTTCACATTTCTCCAAAGAAGATATACACAGATAGACCACAGACACATGAAAATATGCTCAGCATTATAATCTTCAGAGAAATGCAAATCAAAACCACAATAAGATATCATCTCACAGCAGTCAGAATCATAAAGACAAAAAATAGTAAGTGTTGGTGAGGATGTGGAGAAAAAGGAACCCTCATGCACTGTTGCTGGGAATGTAAATTGATGCAGCCACTATGGAAAACAGTATGAAGGTTCCTCAAAAAATTAAAAATAGAATACCATACAACCCAGTAATTCCACTACTGGGTATTTTCCCAAAGAAAATCAAACACTAATACAAAAAGATATATGCATCTTTATATTCACTGCAGCATTATTTATAATAGCCAAGATACAGAAGCAACTCAAGTGTCCATCGATAGATGAATGGATAAAGAAGATCTGGTGTGTACACATACACACACACATGCACACACACACACACACACACACAGAAATATTACTCAACTAAAAAAAGAAAGATGCCATTCATAACAACAAGGATGGGCCTAGAGGGTATTATGCTTAGTGAAATAAGTCAGAAAAAGACAAATACCATATGATTTCACTTATATGTGGAATCTGAAAAACAACAAACAAACAAAAAAAGAAGTGGACTCATAAATACAGAGAACAATCCAGTGACTGCCAGGGGTGGGGGGTTGGAGGATGGGCAAAATAGGTGAGAGGATCTTAAGAGGTACAAATTTTCAGTTATAAAATAAATAAATCACAGGAATGAAAAGTTCACCATAGGAAATATAATCAATAACACTGTAATTATTTTGTATAGTGACGGATGATACCTACACTTATCTTGGTAAGCACTGCATAATGCATACAGTTGTTGAATCACTAGGTTGTACAGATGAAACTTACATAACACTGTATGTTAACTATTCTTCAATTTAAAAAAATATAGAAAACCTCAGTAAGGAAATAGAAAATAAAAATAACTGAATGGAAATTTTGTAACTGAAAAATACAATATCCAAAATAAAACCTAACTCAATGGGCTCAATAGCAGAATGGAAGTGATGAAGGAAAGAATCAAGAATCAGTGAATATGAAGACAGAGCAACAGAAATTATTGAATCTGCATAAAGAGAAAAATAATCATTAAATTGGATTTCATCAAAATTAAGAAGAATGAAAAGATAAACTGCAAACTGGGAGAAAATATTTGCAAGCCACCTATCTGACAAGGAACTTATACCTAGAACATACAAAGAACCCTCAAAACTCAACAGTAAAAAATTAACAACCCAAATAAAAAATGGATAAAACACATTAACAAACATTTCATCAAAAAGGACATATGGATGTCAAATAAGGAATAAAAAAATGTTCCACATTATTAGCCATTATGCAAATGAAAACCACAATGGGATAGCATGAATACCTATTAAAAAATTAAAATATAGTAACAATATCAAATGCTGACAAGGATATAGCATTTGATATTGAAACTGGATCACTCATATATTGCTGGTAGGAATATAAAATGGTACAGTCATTCTGGAATATAATTTTACAGTTTCTTGAAAAACTAAACAGATAGTTACCATACAATCTAGCATTTGTACTCCTGGACAAATATCTCAGAGAAATGGAAACCTAACGTCTACATAAAAGCCTATACACAAATATTTATAGCAGCTTTATTAATAGTATCTAAAAATCAGAACTAACACACATGGGTGAATGGTTAAAGCAGTACATTCATACCACGGAATATTATTCATTAATAAAAAAGAACTATTGATACATGAACAATGTTGATGGACCTCAAGGGCATTATGATGTGTGAATAAAGCTAATTTCAAAAGGTTACATACTGTAGGATTCCACTTAAAACACTGTATGTTAACTAACTGGAATTTAAATAAAAACTTAAAAAAAATTCTCAAAAATGGCAAAATGATAGAGATGGAGAAGAGATTAGTGGTTGTCAGAGTTAGGGATGTTGGCATGGGGGGGAAGATTATGACTATAAATTAGTAGCACAACGGGTGTTATTTGTGATAATGGAGCACTTGTGTATCTTGGTTGTCATGATTACATGTACTTACACATATGATAAAGTTGCACAGAACTATACACAGATACACATACTTGAGTGAAGGTGAAATTGATGAAGTCTGAAAAAAGTCTTTGAATTGCACCCATGTCATTTCCTGATTTTGGTGTACTATAGTAATGTAAGACGTTAGCATGGGTGGGAACTGGATGAAAGGTACACGGGGCTCTCTGTTTTTTGCAACTTCTTATAAAACTATAATTATTTTATAATAAAAAGTTAAAAAAAAAAGAAAACTAAAAGAAAAGGGTCAAAAAGCAGGGATTATCATACCTGAGCTGATGCAGCTCATGCTGCCAGGAGAGATTTTCCTGCCTTAGCTCTTCTTGCATAATCTGAAAATTTTTTGTCTTATCTTGATACTCTTGAATTCGAGCCTTCAGTGGACGTAATTCAGTGATTTCTTGGTTAATCTGTAAGTACTGTTGCTGTAGATTCTTCAATTCCTTCAACTTTAACCAAAGGGAAAGTAAAAGGGTGATTTAGCATGTCTCATTCACCCAGCTATAAAGCAGCTCCCCACTAAGTCAGACATCACAACAGACTGTCAGCACCTAACAAGTTCATTAACATATATTTGCAACACAAATCTCTAAAATGGTGAAATAAAAGGCAGCCAAGCTGGTGGGAATCACTCCCACAGAGCCACCATCAAGGCTACAGAGCCTGACCATTCCTGCAATTTGTACCCCAGGCCCCTGCTCCCAAGGTCCTAGGTTGACTCTAGATCTAAAGCTCAGACACAGGACAGACTTAAAGGACCTACAGTTTCTTTGTGGGTGGTAACTCCCCAGAACATGAAATGTAAAGATTGAATTTCTATTTAGCCCTGTGCCCTGCTGAGGCTTTTAAACTTTCCTATATGGATATCAACCTTAATCTAGTTTAGCTGATGTTGATTATAAAAAGAAGGCAGCAATGGCCCAGGCCCAGTGGTTTCTAAGAACACTTAGGCTTTGGGGTCCAACATCCTGCCCATATAGGTTGTGTGACCCTATGCATATTCCTTACACCCCCTGAGCCTTCATTTCCCATACCTATAAAATTTCCCTTATCTTAATTTCCCTTACCTCCCTTATGGTACTTCTCATTAGATTATGAGAATTAAATGAGAAAATTAATGGTGATGGTGGTGATGGTGATGGTAATAATGATGATGATAATACAATGATGATGGACTTGCCTTTAATCAACAAAACTGCCTATCTACATTCCAGGTGCATCTTCAAATTCTTTATCCCCAGTACTCATTAAAACTTGGTAGTAAGAGAAATAATGTTAGGACATCTGGATTAAAAGGGGGCCTTGAACACACATCTCTTTCACCCACTCTTGGAAACATCATTAAAGCTACAATAAAGGCATCATTTTATAAGCATAAAACACAAGAACAGGAAGAACAAGAGAGGAGTCAGCAGCAACAAAATTAATTTTGGAAGCTGAAAAGCAGATGCGTAAGTGGTAACTGACTTAACAGATCTGGGAAAGCCAAATCTTAAGCTGGCAGTAAGGAAAGCCAAGAACCAATAGAACTTACTCTGCAGAATCTTCAAAAGGCTCAGGAATTAACAGCACCAGGTACCTCTGGAGAAGGTGGTGATGGGGGTAGGGAGAAGGTGGTAGCTGAAATAAGGAGGATTAGATGAAAGCTGCTTAAAAAACAATTGCATCCCTAAATACTCTCCTCAGTTCCACATCTTTTGTTAACTCTAACAGACAACTAGAGTTTTATTCTTTGGAGAAGGTAAAAGAAGTGTCTCTGGATCATGAAATACCAGGCACAACTGAAGGTAAAGGTACTGCTCTAAACCAAGGGTGATCAAGTCAATATATGCCTCCTGAATGCTTGAAGCCTTTCCCCTTACTCCACTTGAACAGTGTGGGCACCCAGGCCTTTACCATCCATGCAGGAAATGAGAAGTCTTCTCTAGAAAATCTAACCAGCCCAAGAGGAACTAAAGATACCAACATGGGGACTACTCACAAAAAACTCAGCAAGATCACTCTGCAGTTGCCAACCTCACAGTTGGTAAGCCCCATTCACAAGCTTTTTAGACCTTACGATTAAACATAAAGAGTGAATCAAGGATTAACTTCACCTAAAGAATGGCTATCATTAAGGCTAGGATGAAAAGAACTAGAACAAAAGTAATTCAAAAGAGTTTAGCAGGGGAAAGAATATAATATACTTGAAGACTAAAAAGAGAATATTAGAATTAGAAACATTGTAGGAGAAAAACTATTAAAGAAAACATTCATTATGAGAAAACATCAAAGAACAAAATTACCACCACTATTCTTGGGGAGATAAATTAAGAACATATATCCATGTGACAAGAAAAAGAAAAAAAAGAAATCCTTAGAAATTAGGAACATGATAGCAAAAATGAAAACCTCAATTCTGGGCTCTAAGGATAAAGGTGAGAAAGTCTTCCCAAAGTATAGCAAAAAGAATAGGAAAGATAAGAAAATTACAGAACCAATCCAGAAGGTCCTATATCTAAATAACAGATTAAAAAAAAAAAAAAAAAGACAACAAAGAAAAGGGATGGGGGAAAATGGTAAAACATAATTCAAAAGAATCTCCCAAAATTGATGAATATGAGTTCTTCGATTCAAAGGACTATACACAATGATACATGAAAATAGACCCACATCAAAGTACATTGTCATGAAATTTCAGAATACTCAGGACTAAAAAATTCTATACATTTCCAGAAAGAGAGAGAAAGAGACAGAGACAAAGAGAAAGAGAAAGAGATCAAGAAACAGATCATATTTAAAGGATCAGGAAACAGCATAGCTTTAGACTTCTGAACCACAATGTAAACTAAAAGGCAACAGATTAACATCTTCACCATTCTGAAGGGGAATTATTTTAAGCCTACAATTCTATACCCAGCCAAACTGTCAATCAAATATGAGAGATGAAAAGACATTTGCAATAAATTTACCTCCCTTGTATCTTTTCTTAGGGGGCTACTAAATGATTTCTTTCAACAAAATGATGACACAAAACTAAGACAAGGAAGACATGGAATACAAGAAACAGGAATATAGGAGAGATGTGAAGGGAGATATCCTAGGATGACAACGGTATCCTGGTTCATGTAAGAAAGAGACTCCAAATTTTCTTCATAAATACAAAATTGATAGGAATAAATATCTTAAGAGGAGATGTGGATAAATGGCAGTAAACCTGGAGTTAAATTACATTGATAAATATAAAGAAAACTAAGTAAGTAACAACAAAAACACAGTTATTAACTCTAAGGGGAAAAAAGATGCTGAGGAAAATAAAAATAACACGTCTCAGCTCGCATCTGTAGTCATAAAAATGTAAACATTGATATAAACAAAAATAATGAATTAACCAAAATTTAAATTACATCAGGAGAATGGGGAAGAGGCTATATATTGAATATGTGCATATGTACTGTGGAAGCAGAGGGAGGTAAGAGAACTAAACCCTGTTAGCATAAAAGAAAGTCAACAGCTAATGCAAAGAATGAAAACCCAAGATGCATTATAAGTGTGATATGTAGACACTGAGAAAACACCAAAATAATAAGAATTAAAAGCAAATTGCCTTGGGAGAAAGAGAAAGAGTTGGAGTGGAGGTGCTGTTTTTTTCATCAAACATGCAGAATTTAGTGACATGCAGAATTTAGGAACTTACATATATGTACATAATGTTATTTTTTAAACAAAAATTAAAACATTTTGTTTTGTTTTAAAGCAAAAAAATATTTTTTATGCACTAAATATATTCTTTATTCACTCCTCTAATCCAGATACTCTAAATGTTAATCTCGAAATAGACCAAATCATCAAAAAGCTGTGTGCCTGGGACTGCATTTTAACCATTTGTATAAGTACCTTTCAGAAATTATACAAAATTCTTTTGCTATGCAGTTACTGCAAGGAACAGCTAAACTAAACCCTATAAAACAATTGTATTTACTATAGAGAAGTAAAGGATGTTTTACAACTTCATACAGTCCTCTCTATGGACAGAAGGAATTTCTTGCAGGCCTCAATACTTAAAAGAATAACTATTCTTATATTAAACAAATAGCTTTTCTTCTTCCTTTTCCCAAAATATGGACACTGCAATTCATGTATATGGCTCTTTAATTCCTTATTTCTGATGGCTGCCAGAAAACTGGGAAAAAAAATTGATGACCCATCTTTCTAAAAAGATATTGTGATATCTCCTAGGGACATTAAATTTATTCCTGGTTTAATCTTTTTCTCTATCCTCATTTTCTCTTCCTTCCCAGTTACTTGTATTATATTATCTTGAAAACAATTTCAAGATATGCAACTTCAAGTCATTTTCAGAATGAAATGAGTATACGGGACTTCTGAGAAAGATGGCAGAGTCAGAGGATCCTAAACTCATCTCATCTGAGGAATACAACTAGGATAAACCCACATCAGTGTAAATAACCTAGAAAATTACCCAAAGACTGGCAGAACAGACTCTCCAGAGCTAAACACAGAGAAGAGACCACATCAAAAATGGTAGGAAGGGTGGAGACATAGTCGGAAACCAAGCTGATCCATGAGACTGTCCATGGGAAGGAGGGGCACTACAAGCACAGAGAAGGGACAGGGGCAGACTCCACACCAGGCATCCCAGTCACAGGGACCTGCATTGGGGAACAAATCCCCATAACATTTGGCTTTGAGAACCAGAGGGGGTTAATATCCGGAGTTTTTACAAGCAGTTGGGCTTACCACCTGAACTTTAAAAATTAGCAGATTGGCTCTGGGAGAGCTGGAGGGCAAGAGGAAACTGAGTCCCTGCCAATAAACAGCACAACAAGCAGTCCCGCTGAGATACAGCATAAAAGCAGCACTTTGGAAAATGCCTGGGGTATACAGGAAGGAGATTCATTTATTAATCTCAGAGTGTGTACTGGAGGGTCAGGGATCGTTGGGAGACTTTTCCAAGAACAAAGGAGCTGGTGGGCACCATTTCCCTCCCACCCCTCAGCCTACATATACAGACACCTGCAGGAACCAGCACAGCACAAACACTTTCCACGTGGATTGCTAACAGTGCGCCCCACGCCTGGGCTCTTCTGTAGACTCACCCCCTCCAACCTGGCCTCAGCAGGAGTATATCCAAAGTGGTGCCACAAGTGTGGCATTGTGCAAGCAGCCCCAACAGGGACCAGTACCACTCTAAAGTGACTCCTGTACAAGGGAGAGGGGGAAGATAACCACACATAATAGTTTAACTGCAGCCTTATCAGCGGGCTGGGAGCAGACATCTAGTCTGACTGCAGGCCCCACCCACCAACAAAAGTCTCCAAGGCGATAACACAGCGAGAGCACCCTGGAGTTCAGTGCAACCACAACTCCGGCAAAAACCTGGTCTGACCCAGCTCAAGCCCAAGGCAGCCCCAGAGTGGCCCATTAACAATACAGGGACCAAACTCTGCCCAAAACAGCCAAAGAGAGCCATTGCAGATGACTACACTGAAGGCAAACCAGCTCAGCCATAATAGAAGGGTATATACAATACACATGAGACACCCTGGAAGTGCCAGGTGCTGGTGAACAAGGGACACTGCACTACAGAGCACCAGAGGACCTCTTCTTTATAAGGCTGCTACTTGCAACAGCTGACTTGATGTTGCTGACTTTCCTAACATATAGACATGAAATTAAAAATACACTAGAGAGAATAAATAGTAGACTAGAGAAAAGAGAAATACAGACCAGTGACCTGGAGAACAGAGTAAGGGAAAACAATCAAGCTGAACAGAAAAAAGAAAGAAGATTAATACAGAATGAGAATAGATTAAGGGAACTCAACCACATCTTCAAAAGTAACAACATTTGCATTACACAGATCCCAGAAGAAGAAGAGCAAGAAAAGGGGGCAGAAAATTTATTTGAAGAAATAATAGCTGAAAACTTCCCTAATCTGGGGAAAGATACATAAATCCAGATCCAGGAGGCACAGAGAGCCCCCAACAAAATCAACCCAAGGAGGTCGACACCAAGACACACAGTAATTAAAATGGCAAAAAAAGTAATGATAAAGAATTTTAAAAGCAGCAAGAGTAAAGGACACAGTACATACAAGGGAAAGCCCATAAAGTTATCAGCTGATTTTTCAGCAGAAACATTGCAGGCCACAAGAGAGTGGCATGATACATTCAAAGTGCTGAAAGAAAAAAACCGCAACCAACAATACTCTATCCAGCAAAGCTGTCATTCAGAATAGGAGGAGAGATAAAGAGTTTCTCAGACAAATGAAAGTTAAAGAAATACATCACCATTAAACCAGTCTTACAAGAAATGTT
This sequence comes from Eumetopias jubatus, assembly GCF_037043125.1. NCBI lineage: Eukaryota > Metazoa > Chordata > Mammalia > Carnivora > Otariidae > Eumetopias > Eumetopias jubatus. Next base: position 66,029,191 of record NW_028274807.1, read on the forward strand.
AAAGGGGATTCTTCAAGTGGAAAGGAAAGACCATACACAGGAATAAGAAAAGTAGGAAACACAAATGAGCAGTAAAATTAAGTATAGCTATAAAAACCAGTCAAGGGTTTCACAAAATAAAAATATGTAAAGTATGACACTATACCTAAAACATGGAGGGGAGAGGAGTAAATTTTGGCACTTTTAAATGGGTTCTAACTTAAGCAACAATCAGGGTGCCTGGGTGGCTCAGTCGTTAAGCATCTGCCTTCAGCTCAGGTCATGATCCCAGAGTCGTAAGACTGAGCCCTAAATGAGGCTCCCTGCTCAGTGGGGAGCCTGCTTTTCCCTCTCCCTCTGCCTGCTCCTCCCCCTGCTTATGCTCTCTCTCTCTCTCTCTGTGTCAAATAAATAAATAAAATCTTAAAAAAAAAAAACTTAAGCAACAATCAACTTAGTACAGATTGTCATATGCATAAGATGTTATATATAAACCTAATGCTAACCACAAATCAAGAAACCAGTAATAGATATACAAAAAATAAAGGAATCAAAGTATATCACTAAAGAAAGCCAGCAACCCATGAGAGAAGAGAGCAAGAGAGGAAAGGAACAGAGATCTACAAAACAACTGTAAAACAAGTAACAAAAATAGCAATACATACATACCTATCAATAATTACTTTGAATGTAAATGAACTAAACCCTCCAATCAAAAAACATAGGGTGACAGAATGGATAAAAAAACAAGACCCATCTAGATGCTGTCTGCAAGAGACTCATTTCAAACCTAAAGACATCTGCAGATTGAAAATGAGGGGGATGGAGAAACATTTATCATGCAAATGGATTTCAAGAAAAATCCAGGGTAGCAATACTTACAGGGGACAAAATAGACTTTAAAATAAAGACAGTAACAAGAAACAAAGAAGAACATTACATAATCATAAAGGGAATAATCCAACAATATGTAACAACTGTAAATATTTATGCACCCAATATGGAAGCACCCAAATAGATAAAGCAGCTCACAACAAACATAAAGCAAGTAGTTGATAGTAATACAACAATAGTAGGAGACAATACCCCACTGAAATAAAGGGATAGATCATCCAAACAGAAGATCAACAAGGAAAAAGGAACAGTGGCTTTGAATGACACATTGGACCAGATGTATCTAACAGGTATATTCAGAACATTCTATCCTAAAACAGTGGAATACACACTTTTCAAGTGCACATGGAACATTCTCCAGAAAGGATCACATATGAGGCCACAAAACCAGTCTCAACAAATTCAAAATAACAGAAGTCATATCATGCACCTTTTCTGACAATGCTATAAAACTAGAAATCAACCCCAAGAAAAAATCTGGAAAGAACAGAAATACGTGGAGATTATATAACATGCTACTAATGAATTAGTCAACAAAGAAATCAAAGAGGAAATCAAACAGTACACAGAGACAAATGAAAATGAAAACACAACAATCCAAAATCTTTGGGATGCAGCAAAAGCAGTTCTAAGAGGGAAGTTTATAGTAATATAGGCCTACCTCAAGAAGCAAGAAAAATCTCAAATAAACAACCTAAACACTCAAAGGAGCTAGAAAAAGAACAAACAAAACCCAAAACCATTAGAGCAGAAATAAACAAAATGGAAACTAAAAACAGAATAGGACAGATTGCTGAAACCAGGAGCTAGTTCCTGGAAAAGATCAACAAAAATGATAAAATGTTGGCCAGACTCATCAAAAAAGAGAAGAGGGTGGAGAGGGAGAGAGGACTCAAACAAAATCAGAAATGAAAGAGGAGAAATATCTGACATCACAGAAATACAAAGATTATAAGAGAATATTATGAAAAATTGTGTGTCTACAAATTGGACAACCTAAAAGAAATGGATAAATTCATAGAAACATGTAACCTATCAAAACTGAAGCAGGAAGACATAGAATATTTGAACAGACTGATAACCAGCAAAGAAATTGAATCAGTAATCAACAAACTCCCAACAAACAAGACAGCTTCACAGGTGAATTCTAACAAACATTTGAAGAGTTAATCCTGTTTGTCTCAAACTATTCCAAAAAGTAGAAGTGGTAGGGAAGCTCCCAAATTCACTGTATGAGGTTAGCATTACCCTGATTCCAAAACCAGATAAAGACACCAGAAAAAAGAGAACTACAGGTCAACAACGCTGATGAACATAGATGCAAAAATCCTCAAAAAATGTTGGCAAACTGAATCCAACAATAAATTAAAAAAATCATTTGCCATGATCCAGTAGAATTTACTCCTGGGATGCAGGGTGGTTCAATATTCGCAAATGAATCAACATGATACACCACATCAATAAGAGAAATGATAAGAACCATATGATCTTTTCAATAAATGAAGAAAAAGCATTTGACAAAGTACAGCATCCATTCATGATAAAAACCCTCAACAAAGTAGGTTTAAAGGGAACATACCTCAACATAATAAAGGCCTTATATGAAAAACCCACAGCTAACATCATACTCAATGGGAAAAATGGAGAACTTTTCCCCTGAGTCAGGAACAACACAAGGATTTTCTCTCTCACCACTTTTATTCAACATAGTACTAGAAGTCCTAGCCACAGCAATCAGATAAGAAAAAGAAAGAAAAGGCATCCAAATTGGTAAGGAAGAAGTAAAACTTTCAATATTTGCAATATTTGACATGATACTATATAGAAAACCCTAAAGATGCCACCCCAAAACTACTAGAACTGATAAATGAATACAGTAAAGTTACAGTATACAAAAATCAATATACAGAAATCTGTTGATGTCTATATACTTAATGAACCAACAGAAAGAGAAATTGATAAAACAATTCCATTTACAATTGCAACCAAAAATGATAAAATACCTAAGAATAAAATTAACCAAAGAGGTGAAAGACCTGTACTCTGAAAACTATAAAACACTGGTGAAAGAAATTAAAGATGACACAAACAAATGGAAAGATATTACATGCTCATGGATTGGGAGAGCAAATATTATTAAAATGTCAATACTACCCAAAGCAATCCATAATCGAATACAATTCCTATCAAAATGCCAATAGCATTTTTCACAAAACTAGAAAAAATAATCCTAAAATTTGTGTGCAACCACTAACAACCCTGAATAGCCAAAGCAATCTTGAAAAGGGGGGTACCCCCCATCCCAGATTTCAAGCTATACTACAAAGCTGTAGTAATCAAAACAGTATGGTACTGACATAAAAACAGACACATAGATCACTGGAACAGAACAGAGAGCCGAGAAACAAACCCATGATTATTGGTCAATTAATGTACAACGAATGAGGCAAAAATATGCAATGGGAAAAGGACAGTTTCTTCAACAAATGCTGAAATGGGAATTGAATGGGAAACTGGACAGCTACAGGCAAAAGAATGAAACTGGATCACTTTCTTACACCATACACAAAAATAAATCCTAAGTGGATTAAAGACCTAATTGTGAGACCTGAAACCATAAAAATCCTAGAAGAGAGCACAGGCAGTAATTTCTTTGACATTGGCCCTAGCAACGTTTTTCTAGATATGTCTCCCAAGACAAGGGAAACAAAAGCAAAAATAAACTATTGGGACTACATCAAAATAAAAAGTTTCTGCATAGCAAAAGAAATAATCAACAAAAAAAAGACAACCTATTGAATGGAAGAAGGTGTTTATAAATGATATATCCACTAAAGGGTTAGTACCTAAAATACATAAAAAAAAACTTATAAAACACCAAAAAAAAAATTCAATTTAAAAATGGGCAGAAGACATGAACAGGTATTTTTCCAAAAAAGACATACAGATGGCCAACAGACACATGAAAAAATACTCAACATCACTAATCATGGGAGAAATGCAAATCAAAACCACAATGAGGTATCTCCTCACACCGGTCAGAATGGCTAAAATAAAAAACACAAGAAACAACAAGTGTTGGCAAAGATATGGAGGAAAAGGAACGCCTGTGCACTGTTGATGCAAATGTAACTAGATGCAACTGGTGCATCCACAGTGGAAAACAGTAATGGAAGTTCCTCAAAAAATTAAAAATCGAATTACCATATGATCCAGTAATTCTACTACTGGGTATTTACCCAAAAAACACAAAAATACTAATTAGAAAAGATATATGCATTCCTATGTTTATAGCAGCATTATTTACAATAGCTAAACTATAGAAGCATGAATGGATAAAGATATGGTGCATATATATATATATATATATATATATATATATATATATAATGGAATATTACTCAGCCATAAAAAAGAATGAAGTCTCACCATTTGCAACAACTTGTATGGGTATAGACTGTATGATGCTAAGTGGAATAAGTCAGAAAGACAAATACCATATGATTTTACTCATATGTGGAACTTAAGAAACAAAACAAATAGTCGAAGAAAAAAAAAAGGCAAAAATGCAGACTCTTAAATACAGAGAATAAGCTGATGGTTACCAGAGGGGAGGTGGATGGGGAATGGGTGAAACAGGTGAAGGAGATTAAGAGTACACTTATCTTGATGAGCACTGAGTAATGGATAGAATTGCTGAATCACTATATTGTATACCTGAAACTAATGTCACACTGTACATTAATTATACTGGAATTTAAAAACAAAAATTTTTTTAAAAAAGAACAAAATAAGTATAGATAAATACATACAGCTCTGGAGATTTGCTTTCTACCCTTTAGGTAGAAATTGCCTAAATACCAATATTTGATTATGGGAAAGTCCTAAGGAAGTTCAAATAGGTATGAAAACTCCAGAATGTTTTCAGAGTTGTGACACTGTAGGAGAATCCCCAGGGCTTATTCTCTGCCACTTGGACCCTCAAACTTTGAGAAACTTACCCTTGAATAACTAAGTAAAGAAGAGAACCAAAGTAAGCTAAATCCCTTTCAGACCTAAATCATTTCTGGGGGTGGTCCTGAGGGAAAGGAAGTATAGTGTAGGCAGAGGTGATAAACTGCTGGCCTAAGCTGAATGTTTAAACTGATAGTGGTTGACATAAGATAGCTCCCATACTTATCATACATGCAGCCAGTGACTGAGAGACTATAAACTTCAATACCCATGACACAGACTGAGAACAAGTATGTGGAAAAGAGCTGATGGACAGTTAACAAACATTCCAAAGTATGCAGAAGGGCTTCAGCAGACTGCAGTGAACCTCATATGTAGTATTACCAAGTCAAACTGTCAGGCCTTCCTGTGATTTATAACCCTGCCTTGGCTTTCATTTATGGCAGATGTAAAAGCAAATGTTTCCAGAACTCCCCTACATGACAGTTTCACAAATGGAAAAAAGAAGTGTTTTCAGTAACAACCACAAAAATAAAGAATGGCCACCAATTGTTGATTATCTACCATATAATTAATTACTCCTGTGTTAAAATCATAGGAAATACAAACAAGGATAAGTCATGACACACACATAGACATATATACATATACACATCAAGACGATATGGGACAAATGAAAGTACTAGAGAAGTACAGAAAGTAATAGTGATTAAGTGATCTGGAAATGTAACCAGAGAATTTGAGCTCCAGGGTGATGTTTAATAGCGGGAAATACTTGCTCAAAAAAGGAAAACTGAGAGGACATTTTGGTTCAGAGATGGTAATATGGAAGTACTAGGTAAGATTATTGCATAATGAGTAGATCAGTTTGGCTGCAATGAAGAGTATGAGTAGGGGAGCAGTAACAAGGAAGACTGGAAAGAAGGACCTAGACAAATTTTGGGTCTCAAATGCCAGACTAAGAGGTTTGAACCCTAAGCCTATTCTAGAGATAATACAACTGTTAAAGGTTTTTGAGCAGTACAGTAATAAGAAAGCAGAGCTTCAGACTCATTCAGCGATGGTATATAAAATATACTGGAAAGTGACAAACTGGGAGAAGCAGTATCACAACAGTTAAGGGTACATTGTTAAGAACTTATCCTAAGATGATGATGATGGAAAGGAAAAGAGATAATTGAGGCCCATTGTGGATAAAGTGACAGACCTTGATGATAAATGAAATAAAATCATAGACAGTTATGAGCCTTAGGGAACAGAGGAACATTACTATGGGTTATAGAAATATAGAAGTAAAAACATGCTGACTTGGCATATCCAGCAGACAAAAATGTGGAATGGGGATTGAGAGATAGAAAGGGCTGAGAGATAGCAAGTTTTGTCCCCAGTGTTTAGAACAGATAAGAGGAGTAAAGCAATTCACTAAATGAAACCTTGTGTATTCAAAATCTAACCTAATAGCTTCCAGGAAAAAGATTTTGACTTTGAAGATAATCAAGTCCTAGATGCTATACACTACAACTTTGAGGTATATACTGTTCTGATGAAAACCTTTTGCATCTGCATTCTGAAAGCAACAAAAAAAGGTTTAGCTCCTAGGACAAAGTCATTTGAACTGAAACTATTTTTAAGATATAAAGAAATATGTGTACATTATATTGCTGTCAAAACCACAGCTGAAAAGAGGGGTTTTGTTCAGATTACAAAAGTGAAAAAGTTATCTATAAATACTGGATATTAAGTGTAATATGAACAAATTGCCTACAAAGAAAAAGAAAAATTAGAACAAGAATTTGTAATTGGGGCAATGATCTTTTTATTCAGGCTAATCTTAAAAACTAGAATTTTCATATTCTGGACATGGGTCACTTTTTAATGGAAAATCCAGCCTTTTGAAGCTCAATTTATTTCCTATTTGGCCTAAGTACATGGCCTTGAAAGAGTTAAGAACTGTCATGGAAGTGAAGACAGTAACCTCACAAAGTAGAACCTGGCTTGGCTCATAGTTCCAGTTTTTGCTTCTGAATCTTGATAAGCTGGAAGTTCTTAGGAAAAACAACCTGGATTAAACTACTGGATCCTACTAAAAGCAAAATTTTAGCATGAGAGATCCTCCTTATCTTTCTCTCAGATTGAAAAAAACTTGGGTATTAAACTTTTTTAAATTAACCTTTTTAACCCATTTAACTTTTTTGGTGACAAATTAGGGTTGAGATATATACATGAGATAAGCTGAGTCCTCTCTACCCTTAATTCTCTACCAGATAACCTAAGAAGGCCCCGAATGACCCCTACACCTTTGTTCAATTAAACTATGACAAATTCTGGAACTATTTACATGTGTGTATAAAATATATAAAACAACCTCCATCTCTTAGTCCTTTTATAACCAATGGAGAGTTTTGTGCAAAGAAAATCTGTAATTGTCTTTAAATGGTAATGGCTGATTTAAAGTAATTTAAATAATGTTTGTGTGTTTCTCTAAGACCAAACAGAACCTGTGGGATGTATAATACTGCCCCAGAGTGCCCAGAATATGTGTAAGAATGTGCTCATCCTTTTCTATAGAAATGAACATTTTTAAAGAAAGTCTCAAAAACTCTCAAAAGAAGATCAGAAAGATCAGAAAGAGAAGCAGACACTCACTAGTCGGTCTCTGTCATTTTGGAGTGATGACATAGCTTTCTTTAAACTCTGGACTTCAGCTGGGCTGGCTGCAGGCTGGGCTGCAGGCTGGACTGCAGACCTCTGCTTCCCCTCCTCCAACTTGTGGAATTTCTCCAGTTCATTCAACAGGTGATCTCTCTCATTCTGTAGACTGGCCATAGCCTTGGAAAAGGACTGCACTTGGTTGTAAGAATCTTCGAGTTGTGAGGACAAGTGAAGCAGTTGCTCATCTTTGGACAGAAGCTGTTGGTTAAGTTTCTCGAGGTGAGGCAAGCTGTTATCCTCAGTGGAGTTCCCTGAAAGGGCAACTTTAGAAACAAGAGCATCTCTCCCCCTGCTTACGAGGCCCTGTTCTCTCAGCTGTTCCAGCTCCTTCAGACTGGCACTGTATTTCCTTTTCAGTTCATCAAGCTCCTCATTGGCATGATCTCTGCTATTTTGTAGGGAATTCATAGACCTTCCAAAAGACTGGATTTGTGCTGTGAGATCTTTATTTTCTTTGGTGACCGAAAGTAATTTCTGTTCCATGTCCACCAGATCTCTCGCCAGCTCTGCCACTCTCTCTTCTGCGGTTTCTGTTTCGTTTCGCATTATCCCTGCATCATGATGAAGATGCTTCAATTCTTTCTTCAGTCTATCTTCAATTTCACCCACCTTCTTGGCAGCCTCCTTCTGAACACAAACCAACTCCTCTTCCAGTTCTGTAATTCTCTTCTGAGAGGAGGAAAGGGTAGTACTTAACTTCTGTACTTCTTCTTCTTTTACTTTTAATTGGGCCTGAAATATTCCCAAAGTTCCTTCTTCTTGCAAGGCTGTCAACTGTCTCTTTAGTTGGGATACAGACATCTTTAAGCTCTCAGTCTCTTTACACAAACCTTGTTTCTCCTCCTCTAGAGCAAGAGAGGACCTCCGCAGATCCTCCTTTCCATCCTCAGACTCCTTCAGCTTTTCTTCCAATTTGGCACATTCACTTTTCAGCTCCTTATTCTGCTGAAGTTGAGCATCAAGGAGTTGCTTTTGCTGGCAGTCCTTTCTTGATATCACTTGGTTCAGGTCTTCTCTATATTGGATTAGTTCTGCATCTAGTTTGGCATTCTCAGAATTGAGATCATCCATATGACTTCGCAAGCATCGAATTTCTTCTTTAAGCTTGTTATTCTCAGCAGCAGCGTCCTGGATGAGTTGATCTTTTTCCAGAATGACAGAGAGATGTCGCTCTTCCAGCTGTTGGTAGTCGCTGACGATGCGGTCTCGGTCATCCTGGAGAGAAGACATGGATTTAACAAAGGAATTCAACTGAGCCTTCTGCTGCAAGTTTTCCTTTTTGATGGCTTTCAGTGTCTCCATAAGCTGTTTGGTTTTGTCAACAGCCTTTTTGTTCTCCTCTTCTAAGACAATATTCTCCTCTTCCTCCTGGGACAACAGGTTTTCCAATTCTTTAATTTCTTTATTATGTTGCTGATGCAGTTCAGCAACAGCTACTTGGACTGCCTGTTCCTTGGCAGAAAGCAGGCTTATAATCTTCTGCTCTTTCATGTTTATTTCTTCATGCAGCCTGCTGGTCAGTTGTCTGGAGGCCTGAAGATCTGTCTCTAGCTGTTCATAACTGAATTTACAATTCTGGATATCAGCCTCTTGCCGCTTTATGATCCCTTCCAAGTTTTCTTTATTTTCCTTACATTTTTCTAAAGAGTTATTTAAATCAGTCGACTGGTCTCTGAGAATCTTAAGTTCTGATTCCAACTTAGCTAATTCATTCTGAGAACTGTGGTATAGTTGTCGAATCTCTTCTAGCTGGGACAAAAGTTCTTTGTTTTCCCCCTGCAGAGTATCACAGACCTTCTGTTGAAGCTGAACCTCTGTCTGGGCCTTGGACTCCCAAATCTGCTTGTCATGTTCAAGCCTGGAAAAAAAAAGAGAGAAGGTCATTAATCACAGATTTCCAGGAAAAACTATCTGATGCCTAAGGAACATATATGACAACACTACTCAGATCTAAATATGAATCAGTATTCATAATTAAAGGTGCTCATCCTTTCCATGAAGAGATATTAGCTCTACTGGATGCTCTGTATTAAAGGTATAGTGCACCTAAGGGTACAAAAGTCATAAAGCTCCAAAGCCATGTTGCTTATTTTAGTGACATGACTTTGTACAGTCTAGAAAGCATTATTTTCTCCTATTTTGCTTTACTTTGCTCCAGACAAGCTCACATCTAGCTCCTTAAAGGAATAATCTTGGTGTGACAGACAATGAGGAAACCTGTCTCAGAGTAGAAAAATCCTATTAAAAGTGGAGGAGTACCCAGTATGGGGGACACTATTAGTTCTTGAGCTTGAAAAATGATATAAAATTGAAGTTAGAGGAAAATGACTCTCATGCGTATGAACTGATGTGGAATACAGGGAAGAGAAAAGAGGAGATCATTTATGAGGCTAAAGCAATCATTTGGGAGTACCACAGTAAAAATCCAAAGGTAGTGGAAATGAAAATGAAAAGAAAGGGAGAAATCAAAGCGATCTCTCAACAGAGAGAAGGGAAGAGGAGCAGACATGAATTTTTCACCTAACACTAGCCAAAAGTCATTGACAAAAAAAAGAGTCAGAAGTGAGAGAGAATGTAGTTTCTAGGGAAATTTAAGCCAAAATTAGTCCCATAATATTAAAGGGAATAAAAATAGTTTAGAGGCTTTCTTTGCCTTCAGTTACTTTTAGAAAAGCAAAAAGGTTACCCATTTACCTGGAAATACTGATCTTCAATTCTTCCATGTGGATGGACATCTGCCTAAGTTGATCCTTTAGAACACTGCAGTTCTCCTCTTTGAGTCTAATTTCTTCTTCTTTGGTTTGAATAGCATCACTGAATTTCCTCTCCCATTTCTTGGCTTCATCTATCACCCTGTCTCGATCATCCTGGAGGGAAGACATGCTCTTCGTGAAAGCTGCAAGCTGGGCCACAGTACTGTCCAAGTTTTCCTGAAGTTGTTTAACTTCCTTGTCTTTCTTGTTCAAAGTAATCTGAATCTCTCCAAATGTCTCTTCCAAGTGGACTTTTTCTCTACGCAAAGCATCCAGTTTCTCTTGCATGTTCTTCTTCTCTTTCAGGTGTTTCTCTTCTACTTGCTCCAGTCTTCGCTCCAGATCTTCATCCTTTTGTTTCATTTGGCTTTTAACTGATTCTTTGTTTGACTGAAGTTCCTTTTTCAACTTGAGATTGTCTGCTAGGACCCTTGCTGCTTCACTCTGAGTGTCATCTAGCAGTACTCTGAAGCTAGCCAATTCTGCTTCTGCCTTCTTGCGGTGTTCGGTGGCTTGAGCCAGATTTTCTTTGGTTATTTCCAAATCTTTTTGAGACTCAGTCTGAACAAATTCTAGGGCCTTAACAGTTCTCTCCAGAGCACTAATTTTCTCTTGATACCTGATGCAGTCCTTCTGCAGCTGCTTTACTTCTTGCTGCTTTTCTTTTAAGAGCTCCTGGAGTTCCTTTGCATGGCTTTTATTGCCAGGTCCCTTCTGAGCACCTTGCATTTTCTCCAAATATTCCTTTCGTATTTCTGACTCCACCTTAGTTTTCTCCTTAACTAACTGCTGCTTTTCTTCTTCCAATTCACTCACACACTTTTTAAGGTTCTGCATTTCAGATTCTAGGAGCTCATTTTTTATTTGGGCATCTGTAACATCCTGATAGTAATTTCCAATGCTTCCATTAAGTTCTGCTAATTGATTCATAAGCCTCTCTTCCAAATCATCTTTCTCTTCTTCCGCTGTCTCCTTTAGCTTGGTAACTCTGGCAAGTTCTTCTTGTATTTGCTGATTTGATAGGTTTATTTTGGTTATTTCTTCCTGAAGCATTTTTAGTTCACCATCCTTTGCTGATATTTGACTCAGTAAAGCACTTCTCTCATTTTCTAAAGTCTGGCTGAATTCCCTTTCTTTCTGCTTCTCTTCCTCTAACTCAGCAATTCTTTCTTTGAGCTGATCAATCTGCTGAAGGTAGTTATTAATTTCATCATGTGAGCTGACATTCTCACCTTCATCAGGCTTCTTGGCACTGTTCTCTGACAGAATGGATTCCATATCTTCGGGCCTTGTGCTCATGTCCCGAGAATCTTGCTCATTAGACTCACCTGGGACAGAATGCGTTGCCCCTTCAATGATATCCCTTTGGTTATCATGTTTCTCAGAAGCCTCTAGGCTAGCTTCTTTGGACACATTACTTTCTACCTGATGCTTTAAATCTTGAACCTCTTCACTTAGAGAGTCCTTCTCAGTCATTAAAGCCTCAAACTCTTTAGAAAGGGTTTTATATTCTGTTTTGACCCTTTCTAGTTCCTCTTTCAAGCTGGAATTGGAAGAAAGAAGTGCTTCCATACCATCATTAGATGTACCTCCTCCAGAGTGTACCTCTGCTCTAAGCCGGTCATTCTCTTCTTCCAGTTCTAGGATTTTCTGCTGTTTAGATTTGGCAAACTTTCTCATCTTTTCTTTCATTTCCTCCATTTCCTGTTCAGCTTCCTGCAATTGCTTTTCTGCCTCTTTCTTGTTTGCTTCTGTGCTTCTTAACTTGCCATACAATTCTTGTTTCTCCTGTCTCACAGTTTCCACGACATGCTGAATCCTTTCTGCCTCATTACTGACATTCTCATAGGACTGCAGAAGTATTTCATACTCTTTTTGTAACTCTTTGTGTTTCTCTTGCCACTCAGTGCTTTCTGCAATCTTAGAACATTTCAAAGATTCAATTTCCTTCACTAAATTTTCCTTGTCTTTAGTAAGATCCTCCAGAGCTAATTTCAGACTTTCACAAGAGCCACTGAGACTTTGATTTTCCATTAAAGATCTGTCCATTTCTGTAATGAGCTTGTCTCTTTCTTCCTGAAGAAGAGCTAACCTTCCTAAGAATATATCTTTTTCTTTATTTTGAGTAGAAACTTGGCTTTCCACATCTGCCAGAGACTTAGTGAGATGTTCAATGGTATCTCTGGCCAAAGACAACTCCTCTTGGAGACCTTTGTTTTCTTTTAGTGCTTCTTTTCGGGAAATAAGGGCAGCTTGCAGTTTCCTCTGTATTTGTTGCTTTGCTTTACTTTCTTCTCCAGTCTCTTCTGGTTTTTGCTTCATTTCACAAAGTTCCACCTGTAACTGCTTTATCTTCTCATCATGTTCTTTGGCTTGCATTTCCAGCTGTGTATGCAGAGCCTTGATTAAATCCTCTTGTTCCATTATCTCTGTTTGTACTCTCATAAGGGCCTCTTCTTTCTCATTAAGCTGTCCAGAAAGGTATCTAACTTCGTCTTCCTTTTTGCCTATGAGTTTTTGCAGTTCATCTAGTTCAGGCTGCAGTTCTCTTAGATGTTCTAATCTGGCAATTTCTAGCTGACTGCTTTCCAGTTTCTGCCTCAGGCTTTCTGCATGGGCTTCAGCTTCATGGGATGCTGTCCTCAGACTTTGGATTTCCAAACCTTGTTTATTTATCTGCTCTTGTAACTGAAATATCTCTTCTGATTTTTTAGTAAGCTCACTTGTTGCAGAACTAACCTTCAATTCCAACTCCTCTTTCTCGGCCTCTATCTCTTTCAGCTGGGTCTTAATCTGGGCAAAAGTAGTATTGCCCTGCAGAGCATCTGCATCTTTAGGATGAGAAAGCAAGTCAGACTCTGAAACAAGTTGAGCAGGTTGCTGCTCTGTGGTTTTGAATAAAGGCTCTTTTGAACTTGGAGTGGGAGAGCCTAGATCCTGCTGGTCAATGCCCAGGAGTTTTCTGTCTATAGACTCCTTTACCTGAATCTGGAGTTGTCTTAGCTGGTCTCTGATGTTCTCATTTTCCTTGCTCTGCTCATCAAACTGTTCTTGTAAGCGATTATAATCATTCTTCTGGTGCTTTAGCTCCTCCCTAAGATGTCTTTCTTTCTCCTGTGCCTTCTGTAGAATCGCCTTTCGAGAGGTTAACACTTCCTGTAACTTCTTTTGAACTTGCTCCTTTTCTTTTTCTAGGTCCAATATCTTTTCTTCCAGTTCTGGTTTCCAGTGTTCTCCACTACCTGCTCTAGGTGGACTGATCGCCACTGTTTCTTTTACAGACATTGCTGAGTCTCCATCACCTACATCCTTGTTACCTGTGGTTAATTTTTGGATAACTCCTTGGTTTTCAGTGATTTCTGCTTGCAGCAAATCTATTTGGTTTGTCTTCTCTTGCAAGTTCTGATTTATCTCTTTGATCACAGCCTGTAACTGTTCTTCAGCTGCTACCTTTTCTTCTAAATCCTTCCTTATATGCTCTAATTCCACCTCTTTCTCAGATATTGTCTGTTTTAAAGAAATTTCTATTTCTTGACACTTAGCAGTCATACATTTTTCTGAGTCTTCTTTGCTTTCTTTATCTTCCTCCATTTCCCTCTTCTCACACTCATTGAGCGGGATCTCTTTCGTAGACTCATCTTTCACTTTGGCCAATTCCTCTTCTAATCTACTAACTTTCTGTAGAAGCTCCTTTCTGTTAATAAGAGCTGCCTGGAGCTTTCTCTTTCTCTGTTCACTTTCTTTCTTCACAAGGTCTAATTCATGCTTAAGCTCTTCTTTACTTAGGAGCCCTGCTGGGTTCAGCTCATCATAATTCTGTTTAAGGCCAGAAACAACTTCTTTATCTTCTTCCACCTGCTCTTTTTTTGCCTCTTCAGCTCTGGATAATAAGTTCAGCTGTTCTTTAAGAGTCTTAATTTCAATCCCAAGAGAAAACTTCTCTTCATTAAGCTGGACCATTTTCTCAGTCATACTAAAGCTGATTTCTGTCACTTGCTGATCCTTCTCCAGGATGGTTTGTTGGAGGGTTTCCACATCTCTTTTTTTCTCTAATAAGAGTTGATCCATTTTTGCTATTTCAAGTTCCTTCTGTGAAAGAGTCCGGGAAAGTTCTTCCATCTTATTTGAGATATCCCTCACACGTTCTGCCTCTTCAAGCACTTCATTTTCCTTCTTCTGCAGCTGGCTTTGCAGGCTTTTTATCAGTGTACTCTGCTCAGAAAACTGAAGCTGTATATCATCCAGTTCATTCTGTAAAACTTCAATTTTCACATCTTTAGATTTGGCTTCTATGCTAAGACTGTGGATCTGTTCAGTAAGCAAGTTGTGATGAGTCGTTTGACTTTCATAGTCAAGTCTTCTTTGCCTTTCTTCTTCTGCAAGTTTCACTTCCAGTTCTTGTACCTGAGCCCTCAGTTCTGTTACCACACTAAGTTCCTTCACTTGAGAAAGAAGCTGGTCTCTTTCTTCAGACAAAGCAGTGAATGCGCTGTTGGTGTTTTCAGCATTTTTCCTAAACTCTTCAATCAACTGGGTTAGGCTGCTGATTTCCTTAGCTTTCTCATCTAAACTTTCCTCATAGATATCTTCTGCTTTACGAAAGCTTATTTCAAGCTCTGAAATTTGCATTTTTAGCCTTTCCAATTCATCCTGGTGACACTGACAAATTCCTGGTACAGCAGAAGGGGGTTTATCAATATCATCCTGCTTGACTGATTTTAATTCCATCCCTGTGTCATTTAAAGATATTTCCTCAGATGTTCTATTCTGAAGTTTAGTACTCATCCGCTCTTCCCTTTCAACTGTTGGAAGACTGCTCTCTTCATGTGACATCGAGGGAAAATGTTGCCCTGTATCTTCAGGCATTATTTTCATGCCAACTGTAGGTATTCCTTCACTCTCTGTCTGCTTCATTTCTTTCTGGTCAGGGACCTCAGGGTTCCCCTCAGCCTTTTTTCCCTGGAGCTGCAACTTAAGAAATGCAATCTCTTCTTGAGCTTCTTTCATTTCCAACAATAAAACTGACAGTTCTTTATGTTTCTGAAAAAATGTGTTGTCTAGGACATCTTGTCCACTCTCCTCGGCAGAAGAGCTGCTCCTATTGAGCCTTGTAATATCAACCACGCTGATCTATTTAAAAAAAAAAAAAAAGAAAGAAAAGAAAGGAAAAGCCTCAATCAGGTGTCTTATAAGAAAGAGCCTACTAAAAACTCATATTTCATGCATTTTTCAAAACCTGCAACTTACTAGTCCAAACGTCCTATCATAAAACTGCTAAATACTTTTAAAATCAGTTTTTATTTTCCAAATTGGACCTCTGAGGGTACCCTGTCAATCGTATAGGTCAAGCCACATTCATAAGACCTATGGCAACCCAGAACTCCTTTTCTGGATATCCCTTACTTGGTAAACTGTTTTCTTTGGATTAAAATTCCTAAGTGTTCTCTTAAGAACCACTTAAAAATAAAAAGGGAGGTGGGATGCATTAAATTTTGTTTCATACCATACCAAAAAAGAAAGTTATAATTCTTTTCCTAAACTATCCATTGAAATGGGAACTATTAGATAAGATAGCCATTACCAGGTAAGTAGATTATCAAACAAGTAGGTTAAGATAAATTACCATGATCACATAATCAAAAAGGAGTTCTGCTGAGGCTTGGGTATGAAATTACAGACTTGCTTGACAAAATACTATTATTACAAAGATAACTCTGTTAGACTGCTCAACCCATATATATTATTTCTATAATTGTCTTCCTGGGAAACAAAATCAATGGGTCTCCTGATAAATTTCATTAGAATTTTACTAAATGAGTCTGGGGACAGTGTACATAAGAAAATCTCTACCTTTGCCAACAGCACCATTTTTTTTTCCCCAGAAAAAATTCCAATTTGATAGGAGAAAAAAAAAAGAAAGAAAAACCCATAGGACTGTCAAATAATGTAGTGGTCAAGAGTACAAGCTCTGCAGCCCAACTGCCTAAATTCACACCTTCGCTCTGCCATTTACCAGCAAAAGCTGGCACACAGCAAGCATTCAGTATTTGCTATTATGTTGAACATCCTCAGCCACTGAACAAGAAAAAAAATTCATCATTTTAAAATTATTGATTTTAAGAAAGATTATTTTTCATGAGCATTATTTTTAATCACTTAAAATGCTTTGCTCTCTGTATTATTCATACTCAAATTTCTGGAGACTAAAACTGAACACAGTATTTAAGCACATAGAAAAAGTTCCTTTATAATTTCTTCATGTCACATTCCTATTTTATCCATCCCTATATACATTAAAGACCTGATATAGCAAGGTATCACTTCTGCCAGAAGACTTCAATATAATTCCCTTTTTGTTCTCTCTCTCACCTTAAGTATAATTTCCTCTTTTTGTCATGCCACTTCACTCACTCTCCTCCTTCCCTTGGTCACATCCTCTGTTGCTCCCTACGATATCTACAGAATTCAATCAACTTTTTGGCTCAAGTGAAAAATCAATGTTATTCACAATGAGAGAACAGAGAACCAGAGAACTTTGCTTTTTCCAGCCACTCTCATTACTTTTTCTGATAATACTAGTCTTCCCCTTTCAGTTGAGCTTACACATTCTAGGAACCTTTTCTACTCACCTTCTCTTATCCCAAAGGATTATCTTAGGTACCATTCCTTTTGCAATTTCTGTGTGTGTGTTTTTCCCCTTTTCCATTGTTCTCTGTTTATTTGTTCTCCCTTCTGGTATTGTTTTTCTTTTTCTTTAGAGATTACCATCTTTCTTATCTGTTCCTCTTTTTTGATCTAAGTTGTCTTGTTTTCACTAGACACTACTCCTAAGCATCTTAAAACATTAAGCACCTGCTTGCCCAAGATTCATTTTTACTCTGCCAGTATCCATATAATGCTACAACTTTCAAAAATTTAGTTTCCTTTTGCCAATTTTGTGAACAGAGCATCAGTAGTCCCATCAAAAGATACTGAATATAAGTGTAGTGGTTAATTTTATTGTCAAGTTGGCTAGGGCATAGTACCCAGATACTTGGTCAAACATTATTCCAGATGCTTCTGTAAAGGTATTTTTTTAGGTGAGATTAACATTTAAATCAGTACACTTTGAGTGGATTACCCTCCATAAAATAAGTGGGCCTCATCCAATCAGCTGAAGGCATTAACCAAGGGAAAAAAAAAAAAAAAGACTGACCACCTCCAAATAGAGGGAATTCTGCCAGCAGGCTGCCTTCAGACTGTAACTCTTCCCTGGGTCTCCAGCCTGCTGGCCTACCTAACCTGCAGATTTTGGCTTTGCCAGCTTATACAATTGCATGAACCAATTCCCTTAAAATAAATCTCTCTCTACATATATACACACTCCCTATTTTGTTTCTCTGAAGAACTCTAATATAATAAGCAGATACTTTTTTTTTTTTTTTTAGCAGATACTAAAGTTACATTATTCCTCAAGGCCATTTATGACTCTATCATGGACTTCTTGATTGGAAGAATAAAGCCAGTTTAGCACAATACAGCTAACAATAATCTTAAATCAACAAAATATTAAAGAACCACACATTTCTTATAGTAATCTTCAGGTTATAAAAAGCACCAATCTTCAAAAATTCCCTTTTTAATATAATCTGAAATGAACCTAGACCAATTTAGTGGAGGGGAACTAGAGATTTTACCTAATCTCACTGAGAAACTTTTCTGAGATGGGAAAAGAATTTGAGATAAATAGTAACCCAGTATGAGAAATGGATTATCAAATCCCAAATAAATGGCTACTGTACTTGCAATTTGGTTCAGGACAAATTTAAAAACTCCAAATATTCAGAAATGAATGAGACTAAATGGGAAATAATAACCATTATGACTTTCTTAAATAGATCTCACTTTCTAGGTAATGTAATGCTCAGTCAACATTAGAAAACTGCAGAAATGTTTAGGTTTGAAGCTAACTCCTCTTGATCTAGTTCACATTCTGGTTATTTTTAAGAACATTATCACTTACCTCACTGACTTCTCTATCTGCCTCTCCACTTCTATTCTGAGCCTCCAAGAGAGTAATCTGAGAAGATAGTTTTTCTGAAAGTCACAAAATAAATATACTTAGATGATCTATGTAGAGTGTTTGAGAAAACAGAGGTATGACTGTGAGGCTACTGGAGATGCATGAAATAATCAAGAGGAAAGAAATAAAATAGTTTTGGGAAGATAAAAGATTTATATTATTAAAAAGAAGTGGCACGAGAAGATGAGCTAAAAGACAGAATGGTGCAAGAAAAAAAGACAGAAGTGGTAGGTGATAATAATTAATTTGAGTGAAGTATATATAAATAGTGGAGGGCTTTAAAGAAGAAGGACGCCAGAGCATGTAACAAGTAGCAGCTATTTCTGTGGCATTATTTGGGACTCCTTGGGCAATAAATTTGCCTTGGTTTATCCATAACCCTACTGTGTTCATAATATACATCTTATATTAGGAGTGCCTAGGTGGCTCCATTGGTTAAGCAGCCAACTCTCGATTTCAGCTCAGGTCATGATCTCAGGGTCCTGCGATTGAGCCCTGCATTGGGCTCTGTGCTCAGCAGGGAGTCTCCTTGAGGATTCTCTCTCCCTCTTCTTCTGCCCCTCCCCCTGCTCACGCATGCTCTCTACCTCTCCAAAGTAAATAAATCTTAAAAATATATTTATACATTTTACGTTAATATAGCACTTGTCTTCAATGTTCTTTCACATATGTTCATAAAGACAGCAAGTTTTTGCACTAGAACAGAGCTATGCAATCTCCTCAATGACCATCTAAGGAAACAAAGAATGACATGACCTATGGCTAGTTCAGAGAGAGCTGGGATCATAATCCAGTCTTCCAAGTTCTACCCCATGTTCTATTTTAATGCACATATATATAAAAAGGGTAGCAGTACCTTCAAAGATAAAAATACTGATTATTAATATGCCCCCAAGAAGTTTATACTCTTTCTGAGAAGCTAAGACAGATATAGCAAAGGGGAAAAAAGCATATTTTGTACACTATATCTAGATGTCTTAATGTGACCTACATGGGCTCTCATGAGTTGACCCCACTTACTCTACAACCTCCTCTTCAGCACTAACCCTTTTTTGTTCACTCTACTCCCCAAAATACTGGTCTTACTTCTGTCTGCAAACATATCAAGTTTATTCAGACCTCATGGTTATTTGCCCTGCTTTTTTTCTCTGCTTAGAATGCTCTTTGCTCAGCCTGTTTGCATGGCCATCCCCTTTTCATCATTCAGGTTTCAAGTTAACAGAGAGACCTACCCTGACCACTCTAATACTGCTTTCCTCTTCCCCCCAGGCACACCTGCACTTTCTTTTTATTTTTATCATAATACTTATCACTCTCTGAAATGTTCTTATTTATATACCTGTTTATGGCCTATCTTCCCCTCTAATATGCTCAGGGCAGTATCTGCAGGAACTACACTACTGCCTGGCACATAGAATAGGTACCACAGAAATCTGCTAAATGAATGAATGACAATTCATGAAACAAATAAATTCAAGACAGTATATAATGTGTTCAGATACCTCACAAGATTATTTGAGGAAGAGGTACCATGGGTAGAAATGGAAGTACAAAAGGTGAGTTGAATACAATATGACACATGAAGCAAAAGTAACCTGAGACCAAACACAAAAATTAATACAGAAAATCTTAAGGCCAGTGATCCCTGCAGGATAAAGCAAAGAGAACAGAACTCATGTAACACCTCTAAACTATAATAAGCTACATGACAGTGATAGGTATTGTTTGCAAAACTGCAAAATAAGCATCATGGATAAGGTCTCAAAGAAGTGCTTCAAGTGGGTTGAATAATGAGCTGAATTTGTGGTGTTCTTTAGGTATCAGCAATGGTGGGCACGGTCTAATAAAGATATATAATCTCCAGTATTTAGAGCTAAGGAGAACTGAAAAATGCTTAAGGTGGAAACTCCCAACTGTCTTTGGAGTTTAAGAAATGGTACAAATTCATTCTCACTCTTAGAAGATAAAGCACAGTAGTCCAGTTTATCAAGGATAAAATAGATCATTAATGCACTATTAACTACATGTTACTAAAACCATCAAGGTTCTTGTGAAGTAAGTGATAAATGGCAGGAAGTATTTATTTTTACTAACTATTCATACAGTCTACCAGAATAAAATGCTAACTTTAGTTCAATCCAACAAAACTTTATTTAGCAGCCACTATTTGCCAGGGACTGTACTAGTTCTTGGCAAAAAGTAAAGCAAAGATGAAAAAGAAAAATTGTTCCTACACTTGAAAGGCTTATACTTTATCTCTGAAGATCTTATAGAATAAAATATAAACATAAACAGATGATTTTAACACAATGTTAAAGGAATGTAAGAACGTTATAGAGGCACAAAAATTTAACCCAACTGACAGGGATCAGGGTCAACTTCCTAAAAAAGATAATACCCTAGTTGAGGCCTGAAAGATGAGTAAGAATTAGCCTGGCTAAAGGGATAGGGTTGTAAGCAGTATATAGCATGAGCAAAACCCAAAAATGTTTTCTACTTTTGGACTTTTATTTATACTGATCTGTGTTACCTCATCCCCCAAATTTATTACCAGGAATGTCCTTTCTTTCTTCATTTTGCCTATTTAAAAATTCATCATCTTATTAAGGTCCTATTCAAGCCATGCCCCTGAAAAGATTCCTTGACCACTCCAAAATAAATATAATACAGACATCCTGCAGCATTTATAGCCCATAACGCAAAATGTTATACTTACATAAACACTGGTATAGTGCTTTAATTGTTTATTGTGTATTAATCCTATCTTTAATAACTACCAGCTGTGCTAAGATCTTTATTGTCATAGAATCAGAAAATCTACATGTTATATATGTAAGTGATAAAAGTAGAGGCACATGTAGGTTAAAAAGAGAGAATTATGGTTTTCATTTATACATACCATTCTCAGCTTTCAGCTCTTCCAGTTCTATAGAACTAAGGAGCAAAGCTCTCTTTTCATTCTCTAGTTCTACCACTTGCTTCTGCAAAAAGGCAATATTCTCCTCAGTGACTGCCTAAATTGTAGAAAGACAACAAATTAATGATTCTCAGTGAAAACTTTCACACTAATGCCCAGGGAGGCTCTGGCATTTTTGTCTTCTACAAGTTCTCTAGCATGAAAATACTTTAAAAATGGCATCTACTTATCTGCATCTTTAAAGTAATGCTTTTTATCAGAAGATAAAAAATCTTTCACACACACTTCTAGTTCTTTGGCTTTCAAATTTAAAAATGGACCCTGGATTACAAAGACAAAAATCTCAAGTCTATTGCATAAGAAAAAAGATTTTCAGGTCCATAAGTAATATTACAAAGTTTGATTAATGCCACTTGATACTAAGGTCACTCTCATATAGGAGACTAAACATGAAGAGAGACTCCCAAAGAAGGACAGGAACAAAAGTTAACATGTAACCTTTAAAAAAGGAAGAAGAGCCATAGCTGTTTTTGTTTTTTTTCAAGGATAATAAAAATTATCTTGTGCTTCATTTATGCATCCATATTGGTTTGGTTTTCCTAGTGAGGCATACAACTAATTATGACACATCCTTAATTGTATGTCATTTTATATGTTTTTCTTCTCCAAGGGGATTAATTTATACAATTCTTCATAAAAGTGCAAAATTTTTGAGCCTTGAGGGTCTGTATAGCTCACTCAGTCCTAAATATTCATTTGATGTTTAAAAAAATGGCAAGAGATGAGTTTAAGGATTCTATGACTTTTATCCTGAGGGAAGTTCCCAGTTTTCATTACACTAAGAGCAAGTAAAACACTGATAGAAAAGCCACAGAATGAGAACTTGGAAAATGAGAAGACAGACTTTGGGAGAACCAGAGCTGCCAGACTATGAGAGGTAAAATCAAAGAAAGGAGAAAAAATTCAGCAAGAGGGAGCCCTAAAGTCTATGTATAAACTTAGCCCAATCTCTGGCTGAAGAATGAACTATGCATTTGCAGAGCTGACTCAAAACAGAAGAGCTAAGGCAAAAATAATTGAGTTTTGAATGCTGCCTATCACACGCCAGAGTTTGTGGTTTGAATCCAAATTACTGGCTTTTAAAAAGTAATCAAAACTCTTCAGAGTTTTAAAAAGAAGAGAATCTTATGAACAAAACATTCACAATATTCAGGTTACAATACAAAATCACTCATCACACAAAGAAACATGGAAATGTTACCTATTCTCAAGAGAAAACATAATCAACAAACACCAAGCACAAAATGATGCAGATTTTAGAAGTAGAAAAAAAGAATTTTAAAGAAGCTATTATAAGTATGCTCAGGACATAGAGGAAAATATGCTCATAAGAGAGGAAAGAAAGGATAGGAAATCTTAGTAGTACAAAGAAACTGCAAAATAATGAACTACCCAGAAATTCTAGAACTAAAAAACAGAATTCCTGAAATGAAATACTCAATGGGTAAGCTTAATAGTAAAAGCTAGATGAAAGAAGAAAGTCTTGGTGAACCTGAAGAGAAATCAACCAAAATTATCCAATCTGAAGTTTGAAAAAAAAAAAAAAGTGAACAGAGCCTCAGGAACTTGTGAGAAAATAAAAGGTTCAATATATTTGTAATTGGAGTACCACAGGAGAGCAAGGACATAATGGAAGGAAAAAATTATTTGAAGAAATAATAACAAAAATTTTTGCAAACATAAGTTTATACATATAAGAAATTCAATAAAATCTAGGTGAGAAAATTACAAAGAAAACCACAACTAAGTATGTCACAAAGATAAGGAGAAAAGTCTTAAAATCATCCAAGAAAAAACAATACTTTACATGGAGGGGAACAATCATTTGAATAATTTCACCAGTTGTTGGGAGAAAAATGTAGTCCAGGAAATAGTAAAACAGAATCTTTAAAGTCCTGAATTCTGTCCATCCAGAATTACATATCCAGTACAAAATATCATTGAGGAATAAAGGCGAAATAAAGACATTTTTAGATAAGAGAAAACTAAGAGAATTTTTTCACCAATAGATCTGCACTACAAAGATACCATAGGACATTCTAGAGGTCGAAGGAAAATGGTATCAGACGGAAATCTGATTATCAGATAGGAAAGTGCATCACAAATAGTAAACATATGGGTAAGTATAAAAGTCAACATTTTCCTCTTAATTTCTTTCAAATACATATGACTGTTTAAAATATAAATGTTAGGGGTGCCTGGGTGGCTCAGTCATTGGGTGTCTGCCTTCAGCTCGGGTCCTGATCCCGGAGTCCTGGGGTCGAGCCCCACATCGGGCTTCCTGCTCTGTGAGAAGCCTGCTTCTCCCTCTCCCACTCCCCCTGCTTGTGTTACTTCTCTCGCTGTTTCTCTCTGTCAAATAAATAAATAAAATCTTTAAAAAAAAAAAACCAATAAAATATAAATGTTAAAATTGTGTTATGGGACTTCTAACTTTCATTAATATAATACATACAGCACCTACAGCATAAAGAATAGGGAAAGGATTTATGATGACAAGATCTCTACATTTTAGGTGAAGTTTAAAGTAATTACTCTAAGAAGACTGAAAAGTTAAAGATGTATATACTTCCTAAAGCAACCACTTAAAAGTATTTTTGTAAAAAGATATAGCTAAAAATCCAATAGAGGACTTTTGTTTCTGCCAGAGTAAAATGGAACAGACTTATCCTCCCACCTGAAACAACCACAAAAAAAAAAAAAAAGATAAAATAATGAAACAATAATTTTCAAAATACTAGGGATCAGGCAACTAAGGGGAGTGATCCCTAAGAGGTGGGAAAGAATGAGGTGAGCCTACGCCTGACCAAGCTTAATGCATTAAGCCAATTTCCAGGCTGTGACCCAAGAAGGGAAAAACCTAAGCAGAGCCTAGTGGAATCCTTGAGTTGAGGAGGGAAATCAAGGTAAGTGAAGTTCAAAACAGAGTACCAGACAGGAGAGAGCTGTATACAGAAAAAACCCTGGAGATCTGCAGAGGGTCCACAACAAGTATTTGGTGGGGTACAGAGCAGGACATGAATGTGAGGAAGTCATCCAAGGCTATCAGAACTATCCAAAACTATCTGAAGAGATTAGAAAACAATACTTGGTGCTGCACAGAGCCTGGAGGAGTGCTTGCTCCCACAGCCAAATGTGGAAAACTTAAGACTTCACAAGGTATCGAGTAGAATACTCAGTGAGGTCTTGCCTCAGTTGCAAGGAATGACTGAGTACTGATGGAGACCTGCCTAATAAATCAAAGAAGCAAGACCCAAAAGGATCGAATTTTTTCAAGTAACTTAACTGCATCCCATTAAAATATTTATGTGAATACAAATATACCCAGTACCCACAGTGTCTGGCAACCAATCAAATATTAGGAATGCACAGAAGCAGGAAAATATAAGCCACAATGAAGAGAATAATCAACTGAAACTGACCCAGGACTGACATAGATGTTAGAAATAAAAGATAAGGACTTTACAGACAAGGAAAGATAAATACCATATGATTTCACTTCTAGGCGGAATTTAAAAAACAAACAAAAAGCAGAAACAGACCCATAAATACAGAGAACAAAATGATAGTTGCCAGAGGGGGTGGGGGGGCAAAATGGGTGAAGGGGAGTGGGAGGTACTGGCTTCCCAGTTATGGAATGAATAAGTTACAGGGATGAAAGGCACAGCATAGGGAATATAGTCAATGGTTCTATAATAGCATTGTATGGTGAGCATTGCATAATATACAGAATTGTTGAATCACTATGTTGTACACTTGAAAGTAATGTAACACTGTGTGTCAACTATATTTCAATTAAAAAAAATAAGGCTGGGGCACCTGGGTGGCTCAGTCAATTAAACATCTAACTCTTGATGTCAGCTCTGGTCTTGATCTGAGGGTTGCGAGTCCAAGCCCCGCACTGGGCTACTTAAAATAGAGCCTACTTAAAATAAATAAATAAATAAATAAACAAATACATAAATAAAAAGGGCATTAAAAAAGTTTTAACTGCATTCTGTATATGCAAAAAGATCAAATAAAACCATAGAATATATATTTTAAAAGCCCAAGCAAACTTCTAGAAAAGAAAATTGCAATGTTTCAGATAAATAAAACATGAGATGGGATTAACAACAAATTGGACATTAAGGAAGAAAAGATTAGTGAACTTGAAGACATGAAATAGAAACTCAAATAAAAGAAAAAAAACCCAAAACCATTAAAAGAGCATCAGTGGATTCTAGAAAAACTTCAAGTAATCTAATATAGGTGTGAATGGATTCCCCAAAGGAGGGGAGAGAATCAGAAAACATTATTTGACTAGTTAATGGTGGAAAATTTTCCAAACTGATGAAAACTATAAATACAAAGATTCAAAAGGCTCCATCAACTCCAAGCACAAGAAACAAAGAAAACTACACTAAGGTACAGCCTAATCTAAGTATTCAAAACCAGTTATAAAACCCTAAAAGCAGCCAGGAAAAGAAAAAAAAAGGCAAGGATGATGATAGCAGATTTCTTGTCAAAAAAAAAAAAAATGCAAGAAAAAAGACTGTAGGGTAACAGCCTTGAAGCACTGAAAGAAAAAAAAACTATCAATGTAGAATTCTGTAGTCAGCAAAAATATCTTTTGACAACAATGGAGAGATAAAGATGTCTTCAGACATATAAGAGCTTTAAGAAATCACCAGCAGACCTGCACAATCATGCACATGCACACACATGCACACACACACACACGCAAGTTAAAGGAAGTCCTTCAGGCAGAGAGAAAACAATACCAGATGGGAATATGAAACTACACCAGAGTTCACCAACTTTCAGGCCTTCTACCTATTTTTGGAAGTAAAGTTTCACTGGAAGTCTGTCACAACCATTTGTCTGCCTTTGTTCTATGTCTGCTCTTGCTTTATAATGGCAGTTGAAGAGCTGCAAAAAAGACTATATGGCTCACAAGCCTAAAATATTCACTATTTGACCCTTTTCAGAAACAGACTGCCAATCCCTGATCTACCCTAAAGAATTAGAAGTACCAGAAATAGTAACTGCAGTGATAGTTAAATATTTTATTATTTGACTGTCTTTAAAAAATAATTGAATAAAATAACCATTTACATAACAATTTGTTTATATATGTTATATTTTTGTATTTTTTGTTTATAATATGTATGTCAGTAAAACAATAACAACATAAATCCCAGAGGTGAAGAAATGCAAGTATGTGAGTATAAAGTTCTTATTCTATACAGGAAGCAGCATAATACTATGTGAAGGTAAACTATGATAAAGATAGAGACTATAATCCATAATGTGGCCACTAGAATAACAAAACAAAGAATTATAACTAATAACCTATAAGAAGAGAAAAACAAAATCATAAAAAGTACTCAACCTAGTTATTTAAAGGAAGAGAAAGTAAAAAAAAAAGATAAAACAATTGGTAAAATAGAAAACAAATAGCAAGGGGAGAGGACTTTTGAAATTATATCAATAACATTCATGTAAATGGGTCTGAACACTCCAGTTTACAAGGCAGAGACTGACATACTGGATGAGAAGGAGGCTCAAATTCTGTGCTGCATACAAGCAATGCACTTTAAATACAAAGATACAAATAGGTTTAAAGTAACAGAATGCAAAAAAGATATATCTTTTGACACCAGTATAAAGAAAAGCCAGGTGCCTGGTTGGCTCAGTCAGCTTCTCCCTTTGCCCCTCGCCCTGCTTGTGTGCTTTCTTGCTCTCTTTCACTCTCATTCTCGCTCTCAATTAAACAAATAAAATCTTAAAAAAAAAAAAAAGTCCAGTAGCTATATTAATATCAAACAAAAGGACATTTCAAAGCAAAGAATGTCACAAATGTCACCAGGGATAAAGGTCATTCCATAATGATAAATGGGTCACTTAATTAAGACCTAAAAATCCTAAATGTTTAAGCCCATAGTAACACAGTTTGAAAATACATGATGTGAAACCTGACAGAACAAGGAGAAATAGATAAATCCACAACTATAATCTGAGATCTTAATACTCCAGTCAATAAGTGAGAGAACAAGCAGAAAAGCAACAAGGATATAGTATACTTGAATAATACTATCTACCAACCTTACATGATAGACATTTATAGAACACTCCAGTCAATAACAGCAAACTATACATTATTTTCAAGTACACATGGAACATTTGCCAAAAGAGACAATATTCTGGGCCATAAAAGTCTCAATCAATTCTAAAAGATTCAAATTATACAAAGTATGTTCTGACCACAATAGAATTAAAATAAAAAACAGTGCTCGCTTCGGCAGCACATATACTAGAATTAAAATAAAAATCAGAAATAGAAAGAGCTCTGAGCACATCATCCCCAAAAATCTGGAAACTAAATAACCCAAGGCAGAGAAGAAATCAAATAGGAAATTAATATTCCGAACTAAGTGAAAATGAAAACACAACAGAATTTGTGGGATATGCCAAAGCAGATTATAGGGAGAAATTTATAGTACAAAACACCTATGTGAGAAATAACGAAAGTTCTCAAACCAGTGGCCTCAGCCTCTACCTTAAGAAGCTAAGAAAAGAAGAAATCAAATCCAAAATAAACAAAAGAAAGGAAATAATAAGTAGATATCAATAAAATAGAAAACAGAAAACAAAAGAGAATCAATGAAACCAAAGCTGATTTTCTGAGATCAGTAAAGTTAGTAAACCTTTGGGCAGTCTAACCTGTATAAAAGAGAAAACACAAATTACAAGTATCAGGAATAAGAGAGCTGACATCACTATGGTTCTACAGATATTAAAAGGGATAATTAGGGACGATTGTGAACAGCTTTAGTCCTATAAATTTGACACTTTAGATGAAATGGACAAACTCCCTAAAAGATATAAAACCCCAAAGGTCAGTAAAAAAGAAATAGATAACCTGAATAGCCATATAGCTACAAATGGAATTAGTAGAGAAAAATGCACCCACAAAGATAACTCCAGGACTAGATGGCTTCATTGGTGTATTTCCACAAAGCATTAAGGAAAATATAATACCCAGTATACACAAAATCTTCCCCCAAAAAACTGAAGAGGAAGGAATACTTCCCAATTCATTCTAAAAGGCCAGCATTACTCATACTGCAAAACCAGATAAAGAAATTACAAAAAACTACAACAAACATTCCTCATGCACACAGACGCAAAACTTTAAAACAAAATTTTAACAAATGTAATTCAACAAAATAGAAGGATACTGTGTCATTACCAAGGGAGGCTTATCCCTGGAACTCTCATACACTGATGGTGGGAATGGAAAATGGTACAAACCACTTTGCAAACAGTCTGGCAGTATCTTAAAACCTCCCAAATACCTACATGACCCAGGCATTCCACTGTGAGATATTTACTGAGAGTAAAGAGAGCATAGGTCCAAACAAATATTTGTAAAAGAATATTCACAGAAGCTTTATTTATAATAGCCAAAAACTGTCAACAATCCAAATAAACCTTGACCCTTACCTTACACCACACACAAAAATTTATGTGAGGTTCAGAGACTTAACTGGGAAAGTTAAAACCATAAAGCTTGTGGAAGGACACAAGAGAAAATTCTTCATGATTTGGCATTAAGCAAAGGTTTCATAGGAGACAGAAAATGATATCCATAAAAAAATTGATAAATGATAGATTTCATCAAAATTATAAAATGTCTGCTAATTAAAAGACATCATGAAGAACATGAATAGGAGGGAAGCTACAGTGTGAGAGAAAACAGTCACCAAAAAGATCTGAAAATAAACTGACATTCAGAATATATAAAGAATCCCTACTACTTGGTAATAAAAGGACAAAGAACTTGATTTTTTAAGTGGAGGAATGACTTGAAAAGACACTTCATCAAAAGAAGATATATATAAATGGCCAAGAATCTCAAGAAAAAATGTCAAACATCATTTGTCATCAGGGAAATGAAAATTAAAACTATGAGATACCACTATGCACCCAGTAGAATGGCTAAAATTTTTTAAACTGACAGTATCAAATCTTGGAAAAGATGTGGAACAATTAGAATTCTCATATATCTTAGGTGGGAATATAAAATAATATGACTTTGGGAAACGATCTGGCCATTTCTTATAAAGCTAAATACATACTCTATGGCCCAGCAATTCCTCAGCTAGTATTTACTGAGGACAAATGAAAACATATGTCCACACAAATACTTGTACAAGTATGTTTATAGCAGCTTAATTCATAATGGCCAAAACATGAAAAAGCCCAGGTATTCATCAACAGGAAATTACAGCACAATAATGCAAAAGGAAAATGCAGTATATTCACAAAATGGAATACTTCTCAGCAATATAAGAGTATATTATGATATAAGAAACAATCTGGATGAAACTCAAAACATGCTGAGTGTAAGAAGCTTTACACAAAAGAGCATATATATTACATGATTACATTTACATGATGTTGTAAAACAGGCAAAATTAATCTATGGTGAAAAAAACAAAACACTGGTCAGCCCTAGAAGGTTAGGATGTGATTGGCTGTGAAAGGATATGAGGATACTTTGTAGGGTGATAATGATATATCTTGACAGGGATTTGAGTAACACAGGTGTATGCATTTGATAAAACTCAATGAACAGTACACTTAATATTTATGTTTCATGTTCTGTAAAACTTATTACTTCAAAGAAAAAGAACTATTAATAAATATAAAATTTAGTCAGTGATATGCATGCTGAAAAAGGTACTCATGTCTACAACTTGCTGTGAAACACAAAAAATTAAGATGAATTGGTGGATGGATAAATGGATATTTGAGAAAGCAAATATAGTAAAATGTTGACAGAATCTAGATAGTAGGTATATAGGTGTTCAGTAACAAATTCTTTCAATTTTTTTGCAATTACTGAAAAATGTTCTTAAACATTGGAGAAAAAAGTTGTGATTTTGAGAATAGAAGAGATTGGAAAGCCTAGATGCTAGAAACCAGGAAGCAAAAATTTTTATCAGTGCACAGTACTGCCCAGGGACCATGGAACTCTGCTGGTCATAATGTCAGTTTGGAAGGGTATAATCTTGTAATGGAGATGAATAAATCCAGTTATCCCAGCTTGACACTAGCCAATTAAGATCATCAAACTAACTCTTCTTGTTCTGATAATCATGCTTTATAAGCAGCCTTCTGGTGATTATAATATAGCTTCCCATAGAGATTTTTAGAGAAGGCAAAGAGAATATACTGGCCAAACAACAGCTAATTGGTAATTAAAGTTTTTACTGTTAATTAATTAATGGGAGGATTATGATTTCTATAATAGACTTTTAAGTCTGGTTAGACTGAATTATGTGCATTAAAGCTGATCAAATTTCAGTCTACCAAAAACAAAACTGACTTCTCAGCTGAGAAAACTGATTACAAGATCAAAAACAATGATTTATTTTCAATACAGAATTGTAAGACCTTAGAATCAGAAAGGCTCCTGAAAGCATAGTGCTTGTTATCTATTATTTTCTCATTAATCATTGTTGAGACACTAACTTAATGTTTTTCATCATTCCTTTCAAATGGAATCAACTCCAAAAAAGCATCTTATCAGGCAGAAAAGACTTAAATTATTTTCTGGATAAAAGACAGCTTATATTACTTTCTGGACCATTAGAGCACCCAAGTATGATACAGCAAAGACAAACATCATATTCATTAGAAGCATACACTTAATTACCTGTGTATCCTCAGTATCTGGGAGAGAAGTCTGAGATGCTGTTTCATGTTTTTGCAAGATTGGTCTGCTTAGAAATTGGCTAATTTCTTTGGATTTTTGCTGAAGTTGATCTAAGGAAAAGAAAGTAAGTAAAGAGAAATGATCTCTGCTCCAAGTCTGAAACTTGGTAAGCTATTACCTTCTAGAGATACACCACATGCTATTCACTCTAGGTCAGTTATCTTAATTAAAACTATGATACCAATGACAACATGTTTGTAACTGTTTAAATGCTCTGAAGGACCAAAGGGCATCTCAGTAAACCACTTCCTTAAAAGGTAAAATAAAATGGGCTTAGAATTTTTCACAAAGTCATTTTTCTTTTCCCCCTTGAAAATGCCTTTAGTATTTTTAAATTTTATTTTCTTCACTCTTCACTGAAGCATTATGAATCCCACTGAGATAAGATAGCACAACTCTAAACATGTACATAGTCCAGTTAAGAGGACAGTGTGCTCATGTAACACACTGTTTCCATGTAATACCCCTGGAGGCTTTCTGGTTAATGTTCAGTTCCTCAATAGAGATCTTAAGTCTTTCTAAAATCTTTCCATTAAATATTCTATTAGAATTAAATTAAATTAGAGGCATGTATTACTTTATTTTTTAAGATTTATTTATTTATTTATTTGAGAGAGAGAGAGCAAGAGAGAAAGTGTGTGCACTCTGGTGGGGGAGGGGCAGAGGGAGAGGAGAGAGAAAATCCCAAGCGGATTCCACACTAAGCGTGGAGTCCAATGTGGGACTTGATTCCACAACCCATGAGATCAGAACCTGAGTCGAAACCAACAATCAGATGCTTAACCAACTGAGCCACCCAGGTGCCTCTGTATTACTTTAATAATAACACTTTTTAAAAAAATAAGTTTTCACTAAACCTTCTTACAGGATAAAAGTTTTCCTTAGAAAGAGCTTATCACCTATAAGTATTCAGATCCATCTTTAGAAGTAAGGATGAAGCCATGCAATCCAGTCTCCCTACCTATGCACCGAGATCTAGCCTGAGTTTTCCATTTTTATATTTTTTTAATTAATTTTATTTTATTATGTTAATTACCATACATCATTAGTTTTTGATGTAGTGTTCCATGATTCATTGTTTGCATATAACACCCAGTGCTTCATGCAGTATGTGCCCTCTTTAATACCCATCACCAGGCTAACCCATTCCCCCACCCCCTCCCCTCTAAAACCCTGTTTGTTCCTTAGAGTCCATAGTCTCTCATGGTTCGTCTCCCCCTCCGATTCCCCCCCCTTCATTTTTCCCTTCCTACTATCTTTTTTTCTTTCTTTTTTTTTAACATCTAATGTATTATTTGTTTCAGAGGTACAGGTCTGTGATTCAACAGTCTTACACAATTCACAGTGCTCACCATAGCACATACCCTCCCCAATGTCTATCACCCAGCCACCCCATCCCTCCCACCCCCCACCATTTCAGCAATGCTGTTTGTTTCCTGAGATTAAGAATTCCTCATAGGATCTGTACTTCTGAAACAAATAATGCAATATATGTTAAGAAAAAAAAAATAGAAGAAGAAGAAGATAGCAGGAGGGGAAGAATGAAGGGGAGTAAGTCGGAGGGGGAGACAAACCATGAGAGATGATGGACTCTGAAAAACAAACTGAGGTTTCTAGAGGGGAGGGAGTGGGGGGATGGGTTAGCCTGGTGATGGGTATTAAAGAGGGCATGTTTTGTGTGGAGCACTGGGTATTATGCACAAACAATGAATCATGGAACACTACATCAAAAACTAATGATGTAATGTATGGTGATTAACATAACAATAAAAAATTAAAGAGAATTCCTCATATCAGTGAGATCATATGATACTTGTCTTTCTCTGATTGACTTATTTCGCTTAGCATAATACCCTCTAGTTCCATCCACGTCACTGCAAAGTAGCCTGAGTTTTCCAAAAACTAATTCAAATCCTACTCATTTCAGTCACTGAACTCTTCAGACGGAAGTCATGTTTCACATAGCATTCTTTTTAATATATGACACATCACTATCAATAGTTTTTATTACCGTAATGATAATTATAATATTAAGCCAGATTATAACTTCAGCCAGAGACAGGAGAGATGACAACGAATTCAGGAGAGATGAATTCTTAATTCTTCTACTGATTCAACTGATTTGAGCAAATCATGTCATTAACAGATCCCAGAAATTTGGAAATAGGAGCTACTCAGGTGCTAGACAAGAGGACTTGAAAGGCAATCAAATACTGACCTTTCAGTTGTTGAACGGCCTGGGCTGAATGAACTGCCTGTTCACTCTTATCTTGGACAAGCTTTGAATTTTCCTCCTTTAAAGCATCACAGGCAGAGTGTAGTTCTTGCTCAGTCTTTTGAAGACTCAAAATGTGAGAGATCTTCTCTTCCATTTCTGCTTTGTGCTTCTGTTCCAAAGCACTGTACCGGGACTGTAGTTCAGCCTGAGCTTGACCTGCTTGCTCAAGCTGTTCCAGAAGATGATGCATTTCTTCCTGCAGGTTATGGAAGGATAATTTTCTCTCTGCCACCTCAAGTTGCATCTTTTCCATCAGAATCTTGGACTCTTGTCTTTCTGTTTCCACAGTGTTCCTTAAAGTACTGTGCTCAGCTTCCATCTGCTGTAACTGCTGAGAGAGCATCTAAGAAAAAAGGCAAAGCCTCATAAGCCATAAATTCATTCTTTCATTTCAATACGCATAGTGAAGTGCCTCTTCTAGGTGAAGCATGGGGCTAGACACTCAGGAACTAACCTACAATTTCATAAGACCCTGTTTTTGCTTCTTGATACTTCTAGCAATTTATACTCATACACATTTATTTGTGCCATTATCTCTTACTTTCTGTCTCTCTCATTACAAAATAAGTTCAATAAGGGAAGGGACTTTGTCTGTTTTATCATCATTGTTCTTCAGCACCTAGCACAGTACATGTCATATTGAGTACCTGGTGCTCACTAAATACTGAATTAATGAATGAATGCAGTCCCTGCCCTCATGGAACTCAGAGTTCAGTGGGACAGTCACATTTAACCAGATAATTATAATACAAAAATGGTAGAGGCCATGAGAGAGATACTTATAAGGTATTAACAGGAGCAGAGAAGAAGGGAAATTCACCAAAAGTCACATAGCTGTAACTATTTATATAGTAACTATCTAGTAAGAGGCACAACTGAGATTTGAACCCAACTATGTGATGACAGTGAGAGAGGTGCCTTGGGATCAGGATATAGGTTTTATTAGGATGGGAGATACGGGAAAATGCTTCTATGCGAGAAAGTCCTCCTCAAGGAAAGTTGAAAATTTAGAATGAGATGACGGACTTCCTCCAGCAGCATGCAGCACCCAGCTGAACAAGCAGAGAATGTGGACTGTAGCACTGATTCCACATTAGTACTTGGCTCCTTGGATGTGGTAAGTTAAGGACACGGGGAATCCAAGGGCTGATAAAAGAATAGTCCAAATGGTCAAACAGGGGGCAATAGCACACCGGGAAAGGAGAGAGCCCAAGAAGGAACTAACATACCAGAGGAACAAAGTGAAAAGGATTGAGGGATCTCAATGAGAATGAAGGTCAGGACAGTCTGAGAAAGGGACTTACAGGATGGGTTACAGCCTGGGAGGAGACATTTGACCTTAACATTTTGGAACATCAGTGTCTGATCACTTTAGATTCGGGGAATATTGCAGGCTGAATTACTTCAAGCCAACAGAGAATCAACCAAAACAATGGATAGTACCTAAAGCACAAGAACCATTTGAGATAGCAAAGGAAACGCACTAGAGGACAGTATGACATTCTAGAGAAACTAGGGTCCTAGACCTAAAAGCACAAAGAAAAACAGCCACAATGAAATATGTGAAATGCAAGCTTCATCAGAGAAGGAACGTTATCTGTTTTGCTCATCATTGTTAGCACCACCACTTAAGCACAGGGTATTTGTTGAAAGAATGAATAAATGGCATCAATTCTCAGAAGACCTAATGATTTTATACATGCTGCCTGGAAACTAAAGTGGAAATGGGGACACCTGGGTGGCTCAGTCAGACTCTTAGGTTTCGGCTCAGATCATGATCTCAGGGGTGTGAGATGGAGCCCCGTGTCAAACTCTGCCCTGGATGTGGAGCCTGCTTAAGATTCTCTCTCTCTCCCCCTCTGCCCCTTCCCACATACCCCCCAAAATAAAAAACTAAATAAATAAATAAATAAATAAATAAATAAATAAATAATAAAATAAGTGGAAATGAATACTCCACTCCCAAGGCAGGCAGTAAAGCTCACAAGGCAGTACCTGGTTTTTCTGTTCAGCGGTTGTCAGCTCCTGTTGCAGCAAGCCCACGACCTGAGCACGGCCCAATAAGGCTTCTTCATGCTCTTCAAGCTTTCTCTGCAGCACCCTCAATTTCTGAGAAGGAAATGTTTTAGATATAATGTGCTAAACCAATGAGCACCATTATCTGTTTATCTTTCAAAAGATCATCTAGATTTGTGTACTTAAGGTTTCTGAATGTTGAGGATGGCAGGTTAAAGAGTAGGACACCAGCATGCCATGCTCCCCAACCAGCAGCAAAAAATAATCTCCAAAAATGCCTTCTCCAGTACACTGACAACAGCTAAACTGAGACACAAGCAAGCCCCTGAATTAGGGAGTCTTTCCAATAATCAAGAAAATGATACATCCACTTTTAAAATTATAGAGTCGATGTCCTACACCTAAGTAACATAAGTACGTGTATATCTCACTCACCAAAGAGAACATTCTCTGCAGGCAAGAACCATTTCTCTTCTAGCTTCATGCACAGGACATGCATTCGATAAACATTTGTTGGATAAATAAATCAATAATACGTGTATACATTAATATTCTACTTCAAAAAGTATATTCTGAAGGATTACTTAGGACTTGGAAGAAGTTTTCACTCAAAAACAATTAAATGGATCAACCATGAAATACCACTGGAGCACTTTTGGTTACCACACTGAAGTACACACTAAATAAAAACAAATACCTTTGAGTTAGTAGATGATAAAAACAATGAAGCCAATTTCCAAAATATACTCAATTATTTTTTTTAAGAATAATCAATTTAGGAAGAGACTTTATGGTTTCAAAATCACTCCTTTTCATCTTTAATTTTTTCAAAGTTTAAAACTGGCTTCATTGATTTGAAGCTTTGGCTCAGGTCTTTAATGAAGCTACAATTGGCAAACTGAAGAGAAACCAATTTCTGACTACCACATACATTTGCCAATTAAATTCAGCTTTTCAGTACCAACAACCTGGTTAGACACATAAAAGGCAAGGTAAGGACAAGAAAAAATAAATAACTAATATGCAACAGAAGACAAGATCATCAAAAAGAAGCCAAATAAGGAGCACACTAAAACCAAGCGGAAAGCAGTATGTAAAGGTAAAAAAGTAGCTGTGATCATTTAATTAAATGTTAACCAAATGACAGTCATTCTACTATGTTTTAGCAACACACCTGTTGCATCTCTGTTTCCACATCTGCCTGGGTTACTAACTGAAGAAGCTCATCTTCATGAAGACGAACTTGTGTTTCAAAGCGGGCATCTTTCTCTCGGACCACCTGCTGCATGGAACTCAACTAAAGACACACACCAAAGAAACTATACACGTTACACTCCCTGAATATTGCACAAACAAAACTCACACACTGTTCTCCAAAGAAGGACACTGAGAACTGATAGACAATAGATTTTAATTAAATTTTTAATGTCAAGGATGAGATTGTTGGAAGAGAGGCCTGACAGTAACTTCCAAATATAAGAGAAATCCTATTATCAAACTCAAGAAATCAGCCCAAATATAAATTTTGATGAAAAATTATATTTGCATGGTTATTAGAAATGTTTAAATATACAAGAGGTATATACTTGGATGGGAGGTATATCTTTCAAAAGTTCTACAGAGATTAGAATATTAAAACTACAAAGTGAAATTAGATTTCTCTTAAGTCTTAGGCACATTAATGGCACACTTATGGTCTTAAAACTTGCAGTGAAATGATCATACCCTATAAGTCAAACTTCAAACTAACAGATCTTTTATTCAAAATTCTCTACAACTGGAATAAATCCCACTTGATCATGGTGAATGATTTTTTTTTAATGTACTGTTGGATTCGTTTTGCTAGTATTTTACTGAGAATTTCTGCATCATATTCATCAGGGATACTGGCTAGTCTTATCTTCAAAGAACTGCTTCTACCAAAGAACTTGGTATATTTCCAAACCCACACCACCTCCCCAGCTATTTTCGGCCATCATTACTTGCAGGTTTCTAGATCACCCTCACTTGTAACTGGCTCTTAACAGAATAAAATGGAAATAAATTGACTGCGAGCTGTTTAGTATCAGTGTTTTAGTTTTGTTTTGAGGATGTATGTGTCTGCAGATGAATGCCTGCTGCTTTGTTTCCTTAAGATCTGTAGTTGAGCATGCTGACCTGGTCTTAGCTTGCCCATTTTGTATTGGTCCTTCAACTATTGCTAATTTCTCAATTTGTGACACCCTGAATTGACCTCGGCTCTCCTTCTACATAGGAAAAAAATCTTCATAATTTTTTTGATTATCTGAATTCTGACATTACTAATTTGGAATCCTGTGTTGCAAGTGTACAGGTACTGGCGTCCTTCATTAGCCAAATGCATCTACAGATCCTTTCCTATAAATGTACTGTATTCTTTTTTCTCTCTGTGATCTTGCTCAGACCATTTCCCACAAATGGAATACTTTCAACTCTCTTGTTGAGATTATTATCTATCCATCACAGTTTTGCCTAAATCCTAATTTTTCTATATAACTTCCTTGGATGTCACACTCATGGTAACCTCCTTCACCTCTCAAAATTCTTTCCATTTGTGCTGATGCTTACTATTCACTTATTCTGAATGGCTTGCATTATGATGGATCTGTTAATATATTTATATTATTGGCTTTCCATGTTTTAAGCCACTCGGTAAAAATCACATTTTGCATTTCTCCATCATACGTTGTATATAGTGCTTATACATAAAAAGAACATAATAAAAGCTAATAGGTAAAAATAAGGATTTCAAGATATACAATTTTAACTGTATACACAGCAGCAGGCCATCCATGGACAGAAAACATCATTAATACCATAAGTTATCAAAAAATGAAACACTCGATGGAAAAGAATAGCTATCATGCAAAGATGCTTCAGGGGAAAAAAGTTTCACAAGTCAAAAGCATTCTCAAAGGAAAAATACAGAGGTGGGTGGTCAAACTGGAAATTTAGAAAAACAGACAGAAGGAGTTGAGAATGCCAGTCCAAACAGTCTGATCCTGGTATCAGAAACAAATATGAGGAATATTACATACTAGTGCCATTTAACATCGAATCATGTAACCTATACCACTTTCTCATTATATGCTCACTAAGTAATCTTCTGATTATAATTTAACTTCCTATTAAGGTTTTACTATAGGGAAAGAATGGACCTAATCATTTGTATTTTTTTGGTTTATCTACCAGTCTCTTTCAAACAACGTGAGTCCATTCCTAAGAGACTGAATGTCTGTGTGCTATTAAAACCAAATTTCAGGCTTGTAGAACTAAGAAACAGCTGTAAAAAATAGGCTATGGCAAATTCATCAAGGTAAATAACACTTCTAATTTCTTCTACTACTACACTCTTCTAATTCCTACTATAACATTCTAGCTACTATACTTTTATATACTAAGGTTTTAGAAGGTGACTGTCTGAATTGGTTTGTTACCGTTAGACTTTCATGATTCTTTATTCTAATGCTTATGAGGTACCTTCCAACCTACCTGAGCAGCTTGCTCTGCCTGTGTCTGGCTGAGCTGGGCTTTCAGAGTGCTAATGAGTTCCTCCTTCTCTTGGAGCTGTTGCTTCATTGTTAAAAATTCTTCTATCTCTGTTGAACTCTTATCAAACTGAAGACATAGAAAGGAAAAAATATTTATTTAAACAAAAGAATTAGCACTCCTAATTCTTTGACCTCCCTTTCTCAACTGCCCAAAATACCTACCAATATCCTTCTAATTTGCACTTAACACAAAAGGGAACTGCATGTGCTGGGGTTTTTAAAAAAAGTAATTATCAGAATTATTTGTCAGAGGAAGACAGAAGCAATAGCAGCACTTTTTCAACTTTTCTGAATCCTCACATAGAAACAGACATTACAACTAAATAGTAAAACCAAAAACCCACGGACAATATTTATAATAAAATTAGGAAGGTAGTCCCCAAAACCCCAAATATAAGCAGGTAGAGCAAACCACCAAAAGGCACAAGACCTGCATGGTATTAGAGTCTATGCAAGAGGAAGCAGGCAGCAACAGAGCAACATTAATGGCCTTGAGAACAGGAAAACCCCCAAATAGCCAACAAGTTCTTACTGGAAAGCACGGCTGGCCAATCTTAGAACAGCAGCTTAAATTGGCAGGGCTTCCCCATTCTCCAATACTGGGTAAATGCAAGGGGTCCACAGTAAGAAGGACTAAAAAGCTACAACAACTTAGTTCCTCTGAATTCTCAAAACTGCCTCATCAGAGCTGTCTTCTAAGACATGGACCAGAAATAAGAAGAAACTTCTAGGAGTGAAATAAAAATTATGCAGAATAGAGGTAACAGAAACAGAAGAAAAAGGTCTATACACATGCTGTATAATTCATTATCAACTAGACACATGTGGCTCCAGAGGGCTTGAAATATGCCTAATGCAAATGAAGAGTTTAATTATTAATATTACTTAATTTTAATTAATTGAACTATAAATTATTTTCCCATTAAATACTACATTTCACTTTATTGTATAATGTCAAATACTCTTAAATTATTATACAAGTAACAAGAATGCATGCTATTCCTAGTATTACAATAAACACATTGCCTTACCTAGTCAATGTCAGTGGATTCATTCAGTTTGAATGATTTTTTTCCTACACACTCATATAACATTGTAATGTATTTATCTGAATACTTTATGCAGATAGCATGAGTCACAGTTGATACTTAAATAGATCATTAGACAAATGATGTTTCAGCCCTTGGTTCAGTTATTGGAAAGCTTTTAAATATGTCTGGAACAACATGAGTATATGAGTCTATTTTCTCAACTGGAAGTTTTATGGAATCTAAACAGAGAAGAATTTCCAATGAGAATTTAATAATCCAAATTGAGATATAATGTAAAAATACACGCCAAATTTCAGACAGTGCAAAAAAAAAGAAAAAGTAAAATAACATAAAAATAATTATTCTATTAATCTCACAAGTATATTTTGACTATATTGGACTACATGAAATACTTGTTAAAATTAATTTTACCTGTTTCTGCTACAAAACTTTGAATTATACATGTGGCTTACATTATATTACTATTGGACAATGTTGGTATAGGCCAAAGTGAAGGGCAGGAGGAAGAAAACCAGGAAATCTCAGAAATCCAGCTGCCAAATCTTTGGACACAATACAAAAAAACAACAAAAGAGAGAGGTCTGTTAAGTAAAGAAAAGTTTTCCTGAACCAAGCCTCCTTCCAAAAGTTTAGAAAAATTAACTGCCTACAAAAATAAGGAATATAAAAGGATCGAGAT
Source organism: Eumetopias jubatus (assembly GCF_037043125.1). Classification (NCBI taxonomy): domain Eukaryota; kingdom Metazoa; phylum Chordata; class Mammalia; order Carnivora; family Otariidae; genus Eumetopias; species Eumetopias jubatus. The sequence continues at coordinate 66,069,882 of NW_028274807.1, forward strand.
CAAATTTCATACAAAGTTAAGGAGAACAACATGCGTAAGGTGATAACAGACCAGAGGTATGTTCAAAAAAACAAATCAAAACTGCAATCTATCTCAAAAGGTGTTAACAAATTAAGAAAATTATGCAAGACACAGAAAAACAGCATAATCAGAATCAGAAAAATCAGAAATAAGGTGACTGATATTAGGGAAAATTTGATATATAAGAAAAAATTTCATAAAAAGAAGTCTAAACAAGAGGTAACACAAAAGTAAACAAACACAAAACAGAATGCCTTAAGTGAAGGACAAAAAAAAGAAGAAACTGTAAAATGAAGAAAGAAATAAAAAGGAATTGAGAGTGACAAATATTAAAGATAATCAAAGAAGGAACATACAGATAATAGAAGTCCCTAGAAAAGAAAACAGACCAAATACCACAAGTTATATAATTTAAGAAAAACTTTTTTGAAATAAAAATATGTGAAACCATATATTAAAAGAGTATACTGGGTATCCACAAATATCAACCAAGAATGGCAAACACCAATTACTAGACTTAGGCAGGAAGGAAAGGAAGTTGGTGAGAGAAGGAAAGGGAAAAAGAAAGTAAACTGATACATACAGAGATAAATATCTGTTGGCCATCTAAAAAATGTATTTGTCATATAATAATCCATTGGGCCTTAGTGATTCATCAACCTAATGACTATGAGGTGACTTAACACCCCTACCTGTGTAGTTTGCTCTGCCTGTGCCTGGGAAAGTTGGGCTTGCAAACAGCTAATTAGTTCCTCCTTCTCCTGGAGTTTATGTTTTATCTTTTCTACTTCTGTCTCTTCCTCTGTAGAACTCTTATCATGCTGAAAATGAAGGAGATAAAGTCATTTACTTAAAAGAACTATAATTAACACATATTCGATCTTTTGTTCTAACTTGCCCTATATAACCATTTGATTATAGTTTTACAAATGGGAGCAAGAAATAACACCTGACCTAACAACCAGGAAGGAATCTTAAGCATTTTCCCATTTTAGTATGGCCAAGGAGCTCCTATTAGATTCATCTTCCCTCAGATAACAGCTATCAACTCCGGACAAGATAGAAAAATAGCTACTTGAAAATGCTAGATGGCAGCCAAAAGCAGGAAGATCCTGGAAGGGAGTCAATATTTGGAAGAAATGACACGAAGTTTCCCTTTTTTATGGTTTTTAGTCTGAGGACAAAACCAATCAGCACCACACAGGACTAAAACTTAATAGAAAACTTAGTCCCATTGCCTTGAAGAACCAGAGGACAGAATTCAGGAAAGCACAGGAGCTGTTAAGTGAGGAGCAGAACATCATACAAGACCCAGTAAGAGGAAATCCAAATCTTTCAAGTCTATTTTTTTTCCCAAAAGCTCTTCCTCAGACTGAACCAGATTCTCCCTCCCTACTGAATTCACCACCCTCTAATGAACCAAGTCTGCTTATCAGAACTACACAAAATAATTTTATACTCTCTTCTACATAATATTGGTCAAGCATCTGAGCATTACCCTCATCTCTTCAACTATACTTTTCAGAGAATATGTAGCTCTGTAATGGGTATACAAGAGTATAAAGCTGCCATGACTCATTGCTCAAACATAGAAATCATTTGATTCGACCCTCTTATTTAACAGAGGGAGGAAATGAAGCTCTAAGTGTTGATTTCTTTAAGGTCTCAGGCCTTAAAAAAAAAAAGCCGAGTATAAAATAGATAATTTAAGAGGAGGAGGGAAGATGGTGGAAGAGTAGAGGACCCTCGTTTCATCTGGTCTCTTGACTTCAGCTAGGTATCAAATCATTCTGAACACCTGTGAATTCAACCTGAGATCTAAGAAAAGAATTGCTGCAATTCTACAAATAGAAAATCTATTTTTTTGCAGGGTAGGAGGCGCGGAGAAGTGAATCGGGATATATTGGAAGATAAACTGAGGGGGAGGGAGCCTTAGGAAGCCAGCTACTGGAAAGTGATATAGCAGCAGAGTGCAAAATCAGAACTTTTAGAAGTCTGCTCCTGTGAGGGACGTCCCTGCCTGAAAGATGCTCGGGTGGCAAAGTGGGACAGAATCCTAGACAGGACAGTGTGCTCTCAGGATCCCAGGGTCACAGAAAGAATGGGTGTGTGTGTGCAGCAGAGGTCCCAAGCATTGCAGCGGGGAAGCCAGCTACAATTAGCAAGCCCCAGAGTGGCCTCTCAACTCGGTGTTGCCATAAACATAACTACGGCACTGTGGGTCGACCACTCTCCAAGCAGGAGTACAGCAAGCAGCAAAACCGCTGCAAGACCCTGCTTCTTCCCCAGGCAGGAGCAGCGTGGGTGCACGCATGATGGGGTAACCGCTCCCTGAGCAGGGGCCCAGAAAGCAGATAGCCTGGTGGGACCGCCCCCCCTCCCCTGGGAGGATTTGTGCAGGGGTGCACCACAAGAGTCTGCAGGTTGGCACACACAATACGGATTGACTGCTTTTCCATGGGGGTGCACTGAAGAGTGGGGGCCCTGATCTTCAGCTCCAGGGCTGGAGTTCGGGGTGCCACCATTTTTTTTTCACCCTCTAAAGCAGCATGAAAAGCCTGAAGGGAACAAAAGCCACATAAAGCAACCCAAAGCAGCTTACACTGAGCCCGGCCCCATGGCAAGGGGTGGTGCAACTCTGCCCAGGCAGAGAGACCTGAGAATCAGTGCAAAAGGCCCTTCTTCCAGAGGGCCAGCAGGAACATCAGGCTAAAACCAAGTTTACAGATCACACAGAAACTGAAAAACTCCTGCACTGGGGGAAAACAGTATATAGAACTCAAGGTTTTTTCCCTCACAATTCTTTAGTCTTTCAGTTTAAATTTTTCTTTTTCTTTTTTTCTTTTTTTCCTTTTCAACTAACTTATTTTATCAACTCTCTTTAAATCTTTTTTTAATTTCCATTTTTACATTTACATTTTACAGATATATTCTTCATTTTATACTTCCTTTTACTATATTCAATTTTATTTTAGTGCATATATATGTTTCTCTTTATTTACAATTTTGGGATCAAGTATCTTGTAACAAACAGACCAAAATAAACCCAGGACCAAGTATATCACCCTGTACTGTCTACCTGTTTGATTATAGTCTTTTTCTGCCCCCCCCCTTTTTTTTTCTTTTTTGGTTTCTGATCTCTTCTGATTTGCCTAGTGTATATTTTGCTGGGGTCATAATTGGTATTTTTATTTTTTATTTCTTTTTTGTTCTCTTGTTCATCTATTCTTCTCTGGACAAAAAGACCAGAAGGAAAAACTGCCAGAAAAAAGAACAAGAGGAAGTAATCACTGCCACAGGCTTTATAAACATGGATATTAGCAAGATGTCAGAGCTAGAATTCAGAACAATTATAAAGATAGCAGCTGGGCTTGGAAAAAGCATAGAAGACACTAGAGAATCCCTTTCTGGAAAAACAAAAGAAATAAGATCTAATCAGGTTGAAATAAAAAATGGTATTGATGAGATACAATCAACAATGGAGGCTCTTACTGCTTGGATAAATGAGGCAGAAGAGAGAATAAGTGATAGAGAAGATAAAGTTATAGAGAATAAAGAAACCAAGCAAAAGTGAGATAAACAATTACTGGACCATGAGGGGAGAATTCAAGAGATCAGCAATACCATAAAGTGAAACAATATTAGAATTATTGGGGTTCTAGAGGAAGAAGAAAGAGAGAGAGGGGGGCAGAAGGTATTTGGAGCAAACTATAGTGGAGAACATCCCTAATCTGGGGAAAGAAACAGGCATCCAAGTCCAAGAGGCACGGAAAACCCCCCTCAAAATCAATAAAAATAGGTCAACACCCCAACATATAATAGTGAAACTTGCAAATCTCAGAGACAAAGAGAAAATCCTGAAAGCAGTTTGGGACAAGGGGTCCATAATCTACAGGGGTAAGAACATTAGACTGGCAGCAGACCTATCCACAGAGACCTGGCAGGCCAGAAAGGACTGGCATGATATATTCAGGGTGCTAAATGATATAGCAGCAGAAGAATACTTTATACAGATACTTATACAGCCAAGAATACTTTATACAGATAGGACATCATTCAAAATAGGAGAGATAAACAGCTTCCAGGGCAAATGGAAACTAAAAGAATTTGTGATCACCAAACCAGCCCTCTAAGAAATATTACAAGGGATCCTTTAAGCGAAGAGAGAGCCCAAAAGTAACACAGATCAGAAAGGAACAGAGACAATATACAGAAACAGTGATTTTTACAGGTAATACAATGGCACTAAATTTGTATCTTTCAACAGGTACTCTGAATGTAAATGTAAAGTTCAATCAAAAGAAAGAAGGTATCAGATTGGATACAAAAGCAAGACCCATCCATATGCTATCTATAAGAGACTCATTTTAGACCCAAAGACACCTCCAGATTTAAAGTGAGGGGGTGGAAAACCATTTATCATGCTAATGGACATCAAAAGAAAGCTGGGGTGGCAATCCTTATATCAGACAAATTAGATTTTAAACTGAAGACTGTATAGATGAGGAAGGAAACTCGTCATAATTAAAGGGACTATCCAACAAGAAGATCTAACAATTGAAAATATTTATGCCCCTAACATGGGAGTAGCCAATTATAAGCCAATTAATAACAAAATTGAAGAAACACATCAACAATAATACAATAATAGTAGGGGGCTTTAACACCCCACTCACTGCAATGGGCAGATAACCTAAGCAGAAGACCAACAAGGAAACAGGGCTTTGAATGACACACTGGACCAGATGGACTTCACAGATATATTCACAGCATTTCATCCTAAAGCAGCAGAATACACATTCTTCTTGAGTGCACACAGAACATTCTCCAGAACAGATCACATACTGCGCCACAAATCAGATCTCAACCAGTACCAGAAGATTGGGATCATTCCTTGCATATTTTCAGACCACAATGCTTTGAAACTGGAACTCAATCACAAGAAGAAATTTGGAAAGAACTCAAATACATGGAGGCTAAAGAGCATCCTACTAAAGAATGAATGGGTCAACCAGGAAATTAAAGGAATTAAAAAAAAATTCATGGAAACAAATGAAAATGAAAACACAACTATTCAAAACCTTTGGGATGCAGCAAAGGGGGTTTTAAGAAGTATACAGCAATACAAGCCTTTCTCAAGAAACAAGGAAGGTCTCAAATACACAACCTAACCTTACAACTAAAGGAGCTGGGGAAAGAACAGCAAATAAAGCCTAAACCTAGCAGAAGAGAAATAATAAAGATCAGAGAAGAAATCAATGAAATACAAACCAGAAGAACAGTAGAACAGATCAACAAAACTAGGAGCTGGTTCTTTGAAAGAGTTAGTAAGACTGATCCTGGCCAGACTTAAAAAGAAAAGAGAAAGCACCCAAATAAATAAAATCATGAATGAAGAGGAGAAATCACAACCAACACCAGAGAAATACAAACAATTATAAGTGCAACTATATGCCAACAAATTAGGCAACCTGGAAGAAATGGATGCATTCCTAGAGATGTATAAACTACCAAAACTGAACCAGAAAGAAATAGAAAACCTGAACAGACCCATAACAAGCAAGGAAAATGAAGCAGTAATCAAAAATTTCCCAACAAACAAGAGTCCACGGCCAGATGGCTTCCCAGAGGAATTCACCAAACATTTAAAGAACTAATACCTATTCTTCTGAAACTGTTTAAAAAAACAGAAATGGAAGGAAAACTTCAAACTTGTTCTATGAGACCAGCATTACCTTGATCCCAAAACCAAAGAGCCCACCAAAAAGGAGAATTTCAGACCAATATCCCATTTGAACATGGATGCAAAAATTCTCACCAAAATACTAGCCAATACGATCCAATTGAAAAGCTTATTCACCACGACCAAGTGGGATTTAGTCCTGGGCTGCAAGGGTGGTTCAACATCCACAAATCAATGTGATACACTACATAAATAAAAGAAAGAACAAGAACCATATGATCCTCTCAACAGATCCACAAAAAGCATTTGACAAAGTACAGCATACTTTCTTGATGAAAACTCTTCCCATTGTAGGGATAGAGGGTACATACCTCAGTAACATAAAAGCCATCTATGAAAAGCCCACAGTGAATATCATTCTCAAAGGAGAAAAACAGAGCTTTTCTCCTAAGGTAGGAACATGGCAGGGATGTTCACTATCACCACTGCTGTCCAACATGGTACTAGAAGTCCTAGCCTGAGCAATCAGACAACAGAAAGAAATAAAGGCATCCGAATCGGCAAAGAAGAAGTCAAACTCACTCTTCGCAGATGACATGATACTCTATGTGGAAAATCCAAAAGACTACACACCAAAATTGCTAGAACTCATATAGGAATTCAACAAAGTGGGAGAATATAAAATCAATGCACAGAAATCAGTTGCATTTCTATACACTGAGACGGAAGAAACAGAAATTAAGGAATGAATCCCATTTACAATTGCACACAAAACCGTAAGATACCTAGGAATAAACTTCACCAAAGAGATAAAGCATCTGTACTCTAAAAACTACAGAACACTTATGATAGAAATTGAGGAAGACACAAAGAAATGGAAAAACATTCCATGCTCATGGACTGGAAGAATAAATATTGTTAAAATATCTATGCTACCCAGAGCAATCTACACATTCAACGCAATTCCTATCAAAATACCATCAACATTTTTCACAGAGCTGGAACAAATAATCCTAAAATTTGTATGGAACCAGAAAAGACCCCAAATAGCCAGGGGAATGTTGAAAAAGAAAACCAAACCTGGTGGTATCACAATACTGGACTTCAAGTTAAATTACAAAGCTGTAATCATTAAGACAATACAGTACTGGCACAAAAACAGACACATAGATCAATGGAACAGAACGGAAGACCCAGAAATGGACCCTCAACTCTATGGTCAACTAATCTTCGACAAAGCAGGAAGGAATATCCAATGGAAAAAGGACAGTCCTTTGAATAAACGGTGTTGGGAAAATTGGACAGCCACATGTAGAAGAATGAAACTGGACCATTTTCTTACACCATACACAAAGATAAACTCAAAATGGATGAAAGACCTAAACGTTGAGACAGGAGTCCATCAAAATTCTAGAGAACACAGGCAGCAACTTTTTCAACCTCAGCTGCAGCAACTTCTTGCTAAACACGTCTCCAAAGGCAAGGAAAACTAAAGCAAAAAAGAACTACTGGAACTTAATCTAGTTAAAAACTTCTGCACAGCAAAGGAAACAGTCACCAAAACTAAAAGGCAACCGACGGAATGGGAGAAGATATTTGCAAATGACATATCAGATAAAGGGCTAGTATCCAAGATCTAAAATTAACAAGTCAGGAAATGACAGATGTTGAGGATGCAGAGAAAGGGGAACCCTCCTACGTTGTTGGTGGGAATGCAAGCTGGCGAAGCCACTCTGGAAAACAGTATGGAGTTCCTCAAAATGTTGAAAATAGAGCTACCCTACAACCCAGCAATTGCACTACTGGGTATTTACCCCAAAGATATAAATGTAGTGTTCTGAAGGAGCACCTGCACCCCAATGTTTACAGCAGCAATGTCCACAATAGCCAAACTATGGAAAGAGCCCAGATGTCCATAGAAAGTAGAATGGATAAAGAAGATGTGGCATATGGAATATTACTCAGCCATCAAAAAAATGAAATCTTGCCATTTGCAACGATGTGGATGGAACCAGAGGGTATTATGCTAAGCGAAATAAGTCAATCAGAGAAAGACAATGATCATATGATCTCACCGATATGTGGAATTTGAGAAACAAGGCAGAGGATCATAGGGGAAGGGAGGGAAAACTGAATGGGAAGTCATCAGAGAGGGAGACAAACCATGAAAGACTCTTAACTAGAGGAAACAAACTGAGGGTTGCTGGAGGAGAGTTGGGTGGGGCGATGCGGTAACTGGGTGATGGGCATTAAAGAGGACACGTGATGTGATGAGCACTGGGTGTTATACGCAACTGATGAATTATTGAACTGTACATCTGAAACTAATGATGAGTACATCATCACTAGTTGGTTAATTGAATTTAAATTAATAAAAGATAAAATAAAATATACAACTTAAAAATCATAGTAGGGGGACAGTTAGAAGAAACAAAGCAACATGGGGAGAGACAGGCTGGTACCACAGCTACAAGAAGAAAGAATTACCAGAGGAAGAACCAAGAAGTAAGAAAAGAATCAAGATGAACAAGTTATTTGAGAAGAATGAGAAAGCTTCTAAAATAAGCTTTCTAAAATAAGCTTTGAGAAGTTAAATAAAGCTATTAATCAGGGAAAGTAATTTCTTCTGAGCATTAGACGCAGAATGGAAAGACTAATCAGGGTACTAGGAAACTAACCAGTGACCCTAGTGTTGTGCCTACAGAATCAATTACAACCTTATTTCCCAAGAACTAAAAACACTGAGATAAGAATACTAGTGAATGAGCATTAAGGAGGGCACATGATGTGATGAGCACTGGGTGTTATATGCAACTGATGAACTGAACTCTACATCTGAAACTAATGATGTACTATATGTTGGCTAACTGAATTTAAATTTAAAAAAAAGAATACTAGTGAATCAAAGAGTAAAACAAGGTATAATTTAAAAAATAAAAATTAATAAATTTCTTACGCAGAGTTAAGTCTAGGCCAATTGCAGTATGCACATGTGATTTGCCAGCCTCCATATATTCTATACCAAACTCTAAAAAACTGAAGATTCTTGTTCACTAAATGGCTGAGTGAATGTGAATATTTGGGATTTAACCCCATACAGGAAATTAATGAAAATGAGTATTGGGACAATACTCTATTTCTCAAAAGGCACCAATTTCCTTACCCTTCTCTCTAACCCCGACCTTAAATTATTTTGCTGTGGCAGTCATAAACCTAGAACGCACCACTTACAGGAACCCCAAGGCAATCTAGTTGATTCAGTTACAATGCATGAAACTTTAATCCACTACTCTGTGGCTATATGAGGACACAGAATATTCTGTGTCAAGTCACTAAATTAAAGAATTCAGAGGTGGTAGAAACCTTACAGATCACCTAGTTTAATCTTCTAACCAAAGATAAAATCCCTCCATAAAGTATGTGCCTCTCCTATCCAAATGCCTCGCTGTGGTATTTACTTGTCCTGTTAGCCTTTTTTAATTCTCTGAAAGTCTAGGTCACATTTCATTTCTACATTTTCTGTTGGCCTTTTATTCTCTCTGTGTGTGACCCAGAGCCCAGCTAGACTGCAAACTCAATAAGAAAGGACAGCATTTAGTGCTGTACTACTTTAACTTCATAAATTTTTGTGATTAGTGAATATCTGCTATCATGGGAGGCATTTCCACTCAGAAAATGTGCAGTGTATCCCATTACCATACCTTGGAGAGTTGCTCCTCTGCCTGAGGTTCTGTAGGCAGAACAGTCCCTCCTTGTGCCTTCATTTCTTCTATGTGTTTATTCAAAGAAGTTAATTTGGCCTTAGCATGAAGTTTTAGTTTTTTTATTTTGTTATCAGCAGCTTTTCTTTCTTCCTGTCAGAGAACAATGACAGTAAATATATAAGTGTTTATTCATCACGTGCCTAATACATAACAAAAGTTAATTCTCAGGAGGCATCATCTTACAGTATTGGGGAAATAAGAATCACACTCTCCAATAATCTAAGTGAAAAGAAAAATCTAAGTGAATGTTGTGTCTGTCTTTTATCAAATGCTTGGCAAGAAAGGAGAAAAACCATGGTACCTGTAGAACTTCATCTTTTTGCTGCAACTGAATGTCCTTCTCTCTAATGATTTCTTTTAGCTCCACCACCAACTGCTCAGCATAAGCCAGGCGCTCCAGAACATCCTCTTGTGTCCTATCGTTAAATTCCATGTCAGATTCTTGGGGTAATGCCTAGTATTTAGACAAAAGTTGCCAATGCATCAGGGGAAAAATACTAGTGGCCAAAAAAGAGTTTCTTCATTCCAACTTCATCTTATCTTTTGCCCATCTCATTTCCATTCTTAATTATTATTGGATCTGAGTTGGAAAGATTTCTTATCATCATAGCCATTAAAATATATTGAGTATTTTGGAAGTGTTAAGCATTTCACAAACAAAACATTATCTCATTTATGATATCCTAATTTTACCAAAGAGAAAAATAAAAGGAAGCAAAGATAACAAACTATTAAGTGGAAGAGCCCAAAATTTAAATTTAAGACAGCAGTTGAATAAAATTCTCTTAACCACTAGGCAATACTGCTTGTCTTTCAGAAAACTAAAGGACTTCTTTTGATTCCTCATGTGGCTATCAAAAAATATAATATAAACTATAAGAGAAGTGTAGATAAATTTACAATAGCAAACATATTTTCAAACCTGAAAGGTGCCCCAGTTCTGCCACTTATCATTCAATCCTTTCCTAGTGAACAGGATATACACCTGAGAAGAAGGTAAAACAATCTAGCACTAAACAAGGCTCAAGGGACAAATGAAAAAGATCTTTCCAATCTCATCCAGGACTTGATTCCCATCACTATGGCTCATATACTACAAACTTACAGGAGAAGGATCATTTATAAATTATCAGTATTTTTCTTAATCCTCTCTTCCACCTAGCAAAATGGAGGCTGCTCAAAACCTTCTATCTTAAACTCTTTCCCTCAGAAGAACATGGAATATATGTCTCATCAGTTTAATTCAGAATAGAGCTACTCACAGGGTCTAGGGAAGCCCTCATATTCTGATCAGTGTCATCTCCTGATAATTCGTGCAAAACAACATTTGCTAATCCTGACAATCGGCTCAGCATTTCTGCAAGAAAAGAAAACATAACAATCAATAAAATGGATACAGGCTTCCCTTGTACTGGTAACTATATTATCTATAAGCAAAATAAACTGTACAGGTGATATATATTAGACACAGACAATAGCATGATGATATCTTTAAAAATACATTTGAGTATGTACAGTATAGTCACACAATGTTCTTTTCAGTGGCAACTGCACTGCACTTCAATTACCACCGCTAACATTTTCTAAATAAAATATATAATTGTTTAGTGGCAAATAATATTTTTAAAGTTATCTTTAATCCCTTTTCTTTCATTATAACTTCATTTACAAACATGAACTTCTAACATTCCTTCCCCGGTCAGAATGTTATTCTCTCCTACTTTGCCAAATAAACCCATGATGCAGCAAAATTTTTCTTTTTATGTGCCCCCATGAACCCCATTCTTTCAGGAGGGTTTCCTGATAAACCGTGTGGTTTTGCTAAAATTTAAATATGATATTTGTTCAAATGTACAGCATTAAATTCACATATTAGAAAAGAAGGAAAAGGGATTTACCTCAGCAACCTATGCTGCTTCTGTATGAAATCACAAAAAGAAGAGCTAATTAAAACAAATATAAGCAGACAAAAAAGAAATTAAGATCAGAGCTGAAACTAATAAAAATGAAAACAGAAAAAATAGAGAAAATCAGTAAAACCAAAAGTTGGTTCTTAGAGAATGGGTTCAATCTTAAATGACCTAGAACTTAACATTGACCTCTATATGAAAGAGAGGTTATATACAAATCTAGTGGTAACCTTATATCAAAAACCACTAATAAATATGCAAAGAATAAAGAGAAAGAAATCCAAATGTATCACTAAAGAAAATCAGCAAACCATAAGAGAAAGACAAGAAAGGATCAGAGAAAAGCTCCAGAAACATCCACAAAACAAGTAATAAAATGTCAATAAATACATATCTGTCAGCAATTATTCTGAATGTAAATGGACCAAACGCTCCAACCAAAAGACACAAGGTGCAGAATGGATAAAAACAATAAATAAGACCCATCTATATGCTGCCAACAAGAGACTCACTTCAGACCTAAAGACACATGCAGGTTGAAAGTGAGGGAATGAAGAAATACTTATCATGCAAATGGATGTCAAAAGAAAGCTGAAGTGGAAATAGTTATATCAGACAAAGTGGACTTTAAAACAGAGAATATATATAGCAAGAGACAATGAATGACAGTATATAATAATAAAGGAGACAATCCAACAAGAAGACATAACAATTGTAAATATTTATGCACCCACCTAGGAGCATCCAAATACATAAAACAATTAATAACAAACATAAAGGAACTAATCCATAATAATACAATAATAGGGGACTTTAACAACCCACTTACATCAATGGACAGATCATCTAAACAGAAAACCAACAAGGAAACAATGGCTTTAAATGACACACTGGAACAGTGTGTGTGTAAATGGATGATGGGCATTAAAGAGGGCACTTGTATGTTATATGCAAGTGATAAATCACTAAATTCTAACCCAGTTTCAGGGTTATATATTAATATTGCACTATATATTAACTGACTTGAATTTAAATGAAATCTTGAAAGGAAAAAAAATCTTGAAAAGAAACAAACGAACTGGACCACTTTCCTACACCATTCAAAAAAATAAATTTAAAGTGGAATAAAGACTTAAATGTGAGACCTGAAACCATAAAAATCCTAGAACACAGGCAGTAACCTCTTTGGCCATAGCAACTTTTTTCTAGATATGTCTCCTGAGAAAAGGGAAAACAAGCAAAAATAAACAATTGGGACTACATCAAAATAAAAAATTTCTGTACATCAAACGAACATCAACAAAACTAAATGGCAACTTGCAGAATGGGAGAAGATACTTGCAAATGACATATCCAATAAAGGGTTAGTATCCAAAATATATAAAGAACTTACAAAATTCAACACCCAAAAACCAAATAATCTGATTAAAAAATGGGCAGAAAACATGAAGAGACATTTTTCCAAAGAAGACATAGAGATGGCCAACAGACACATGAAAAGATGCTCATCATTACTTACCATAAAGAAAATGCAAATCAAAACCATAATGAGGGCGCCTGAGTGGCTCAGTTGGTTAAGCAACTGCCTTCGGCTCAGGTCATGATCCTGGAGTCCTGGGATCGAGTCCCGCATCGGGCTCCCTGCTCAGCGGGGAGTCCACTTCTCCCTCTCCCGCTCTCCCCTCTTATGTACTCTCTCTCTCTCAAATAAATAAATAAAAATCTTAAAAAAAAACCATAATGAGATATCACTTGTCAGAATAGTTAAAATCAACAACACAAGAAAAACAGTTGTTGGCAAGGATGTGGAGAAAAAGGAATCTTCTTGCACTGTTGATGGAATACTAACTGATGCAGCCACTCTGGAAAACAGTATGGAGGTTCCTCAAAAAGTTAAAAATAGAACTACCCTACAATCCAGCAATTACACTACTAGGTATTTACCCAAAGGATATAAAAACACTAATTCAAAGGGATTCATGTAACCCTTTGTTTATTTACAATAGTGAAGATACGAAAGCAGCCCAAGTGTCCATCAATTGATATATGGATAAAGAAAATGTGGTATATATATAAAATAGAATATTATTCAGTCATAAAGAAAAGAATGGAATCTTGCCATTTGTAATGACATGGATGGAGCTAGGGAGCATAATGCTAAGTGAAATAAGTCAGTCAGAGAAAGACAAATACCATATGATATCACTCATATATAGAATTTAAGAAACAAAACAAATGACCAAAGAGGAGAAAAAGAGAGAAAGACAAAGAAACAGACTCTTAATCATAGAGAACAAACTGATGGTTGCCAGAGGCAAGGTGGGGGAGAGGGGTGATGGTTAATTAGGTGATGGGGATTAAGGAGTACACTTGTCGTGATAAGTACTGGGTGATATAAGGAATTGCTTAATCCCTATATTGTACACCTGAAACTAATATAACACTACATGTTAGCTAGGTGGAATTAAAATATAAACTTTTTTTAAAAAGTTGGTTTTTTGAAAAGATAAAAAAAAATTGATAAAGCTCTAGTCAGACTGACCAAGAAAAAAAAGAGAAGACACAAACTATCAATACCAATTATGAGAAAGGAGACATCACTATAGATCTAACATACATTAAAATATTGTAACACTACAAATAACTCTATGCCCATAAATTCATCAACATAGAAAAAATGGGACAATTCCTTAAAAGATACAAGCTAACAAAACTCATTATAGAAGAAAAAGACAACCTAAATACACACACACATATACACATACACTGACACATCCCTTATTTATTATTTACTTATTTATTCATTCAGATCAGTGTCAATGGCTAGTCCATAAGATCTTTGAAAGTGAAATTATTAATACTTTGTTAGGAAAAATCAAAACAGAACTGTACTGTGCATAGCACTAGCATAAGTAATTATGCTAAATTTTATGTTTAATGATAAAATGTTTAATGATAAAATGTTATTTGGCCTTTAAAAGCCTCAACAGGGAGAAATATAAGAGCTCTCGTACAAAATAAGCACTTGAATAAACACCAATTTCTGCTAAAGTTTTCTTCTACTCTGAGTAGTAATAATGTTTAGGGCAATCGTGGTCCTTAATTAAGAAAGAAGTGGTGAGGAGTTTGTTTCTATAACAGGTTACCTTGGATAACCTAACTAGCATATCACATTTAGAAAAGATGTGTGAAACAGGAAAGGAAAAAGAAAACCACTCCTCGAAGGGCAACATACGGCCATGTATTAGTATATATAACTACTAGAAAGACAACATAGGCTCACATTTAAGTATATAGGACCATATATAACCACTCATTCAAGCTGTGAAATTCATAACTATGGTCAGTTAAAAAAAAAAATCACAACTCAGCATTATACTAAACTTTCTTTTCAACTCTAGAGATTGAATTTTCTATAATAATCATTAATGAAGGAAATGAACACCAAAACTAAAGAGTCTTTATTAGGCACAGAGATTTGCATTAATCAAAGAAAGTCATAGCAGAACATAATTTATCAAGCAGATTCACTTTATCTTCAGATTTTTCAGACCACATTAGGAACAAGCACACACGCACAAATCAACCAACTGATGGGACTCTGAGAAGATGGGAGTAGGAGACATTGTGGATCTTCCTGAATTCCCACATAAAAACTGACAAAGCAACTAGGTAACAAAATTAAAACCTGTATACAGCCTTTACAAAAAAAAACAAAAACTATGTGACAAAGTTTTCCAAACTCTAAAATAAACATGGATATAGACAAACCACCAACAGCCACAATATCTGCATGTCCTTGCTGTTCATGTGGGAGGAAGAGGGAAGTGAAGGGGGCGGGGTGGCAGAATGTTCCACCCCTACTATGCCATTTTGGCATAAAGATTATCTTGAGCTAAAGGCACTTGAAAAACAGCAGGTACAAGAAGGATGCTCTGACCTCCCCTTTTTCTTCCTGAAAGCAAGATATAAAACCCTGTATGGAAGATGTCCTCCCTATATTAGGAGGAAAGTAACATTCTTACCTCCAGGGATGGGGAGTTAAGGCCAAAGGAATCTGTAAAAACAAATCTTGTATGTGAATCCTTATCTTCCTAGTCACTTCTCCATGATTAACTACCCCTTTGCCTTGTATCATTATCACAATTTACTGCTCTCTGTCCAACTCAATATTTAAGTGTTCTATTCTAACTGATTCTTTTGGTCTTCATTTCTTTATGAGGGCTCCAGTGTCACTTAAAATTTATACTAAATAAATCTGTATGCTTTTCCTGTTAATCTGTCCTATGTAAATTTAATTCTTAGGCCCAGTAAAAACCTTAAAGGGATAGAGGTAAAATAATGCTCCCCTACAGAAGCTATAAGAATGTGACAAACAGGATACCAAGAGAACCACAAAAGAGCTAGTGGGTATTCACTGGAAAATGTCCTGAGCCAATTAAAGAACAGCAACTGAAAAAGGAAGGCATATCCTTACTCCAATAGCAACTAAGTGCAAGGAAAGTGCAAGGTCTGAAATGGCTAAAGAGTCTGGGCCCCATGAACACTCAAAACTGAAGAGTCGAGGCTCTCTTTCAGAACAGGGCCTCTACTGAGAGTAGAATCAAGATTCATCAAGACAGGGTCAACAGAGAACAAAGGAAGACCCAGATAAAGAGTGAGCTGGGGATACTGGAAAAAGAGTCTGGAAATCTCAGAAATCCAATGGCCACATTTTGAACCAACACTGGAAAACAATGTTAAGAGGAAGCTCTGCAAAGTTAGAAAAGCTACCCAAAATAAATCTCCTAAAAATTCAGCAATATTAACATAAAATGAGCACTTGAAAAGTAACACAATTTCCATACAAAGTTATTATAAGAAAAAAGAGCAAAATAATATCCATACAGAAAATGGAAGCATGTCAAAGAGCCATGCTCAAAATAACTCAGAACTACAACCTACTAAATCAACCAAAAGGACTAAAAGGCATTAAAAATTATATAAGACATGAAAAGCCATACATCAGAAGTTGAAAAACCCAGGAAGACAGCAAGAGAAGAAAGGAACAAAGGAAACACAAAATAGTCAGAAAACTATTAACAAAATGGCAACAGTAAGTCCTTTCAATAATTACATGAAATTTAAATGTATTAAATTATCCAATCAAAAGACACGGAGTGCCTGAATGGATTTAAAAAACAATATCCAGGCGCCTGGGTGGCTCAGTGAAGTGTCTGCCTTCAGTTCAGGTCATGATCTCAGGGTCCTGGGATCGAGCCCCACATCGGGCTCCCTGCTCGGTGGGGAGCCTGCTTCTCCCTCTCCCTCTGCCACTCCCCGTTTGTGCTCTCACTCACTCTCTCTCAAATAAAGAAAATCTTTAAAATAAATAAACAAACAAACAATATCCAACTATATGCTCCCTACAAGAGACTCACTTTGGTCCAAGGTTACAGACAGGCTGAAAGTGAAGGGATGGAAAAATATATTCCATGCAAATGGTAACCAAAAGAAAGCAAGGGTAACTATATTTTTAAAAGACAAAATAGACTTTTAGTCAAAAACTGTCATGAGAGAGAGAGAGTTTTTTAGAATAGTTTGGGAAGGATTGGCATTAATTCTTCTTTAAACATTTTTTAGAATTCACTTAGTGAAGCCATCAAGTTCTGGGCATTTCTTTATTGAGAGGCTTTTGGTTACTGATTCAATCTCTTTATGTTATTGGTTTGTTCAGGTGTTCTGTTTCTTGTGATTCAGTGTTGGGAGGTTGTATGTTTCTAGGAATTCATCCATTTCTTGCATATAATTATTCATGGCTGTCTTTTATGATTCCTTGTATTTCTGCGTTATCAGTGTAGTGTCTCTGTCATTTATAATTTTACTCATTGAATCTTCTCTCTTAGTCTAGCTAAAGGTTTGTCAATTTTATCTTTTCAAAAAGCAGTTTTGTTGAAAAAGTTTTGTCTTTTCTATTATTTTTCTAATCTCTATCTCCTTTATTTCTGCTCTGATATTTGTTATTTCCTTCCTTCTGCTTTCACCTTAGTTTGTTCTTTTCCTGGTTACTTGAAGTGTCAAGACAGGTTTATTTAAGATCTTTCATTTTTCTTAATGTAGGAGTCTATCTCCATAAATTTCCCTCTTAAAACTGCTTTTGCTGCATCTCATTAACTTTCCATAGGTATGTCATGTTTTCATTTGTCTCAATATAATTTTTTATTTCTTTTTTGTTTTTTTTTCTTTGACTCATTGGTTCAGGAGCATGTTGTTTAATTTCCACATATTTGTGAATTTTCCAGTTTTCTTCTTGTCTTGTTTTGTTTTGGAGGTCTTTTTGCATATGGAATAGTAACTTTATTTCTTCTTTTATGTTCTTTTTTTTTGAGATTTAAAAAAAAATTTAATTCCAGTTAACAATCATACAGTGTTCTATTGGTTTCAGGTGTACAATATGGTGACTCAACAATTCCATATATCACCCAGAACTTGATGGCTTCACTAAAGTGAATTCTAAAAAATGTTTAAAGAAGAATTAATGCCAATCCTTCTCAAAATATTCTTTAAAAAACTGAAGAAGAGGAAACACTTTCAAAGTCATTTTATGAGGACAGCATCACCTGAATACTGAATCCAGAGAAGGACACTACAATAAAATTATAGGTCAGTATCCCTGATAAAATAGATGCAAAAATCCTCAACAAAATACTAGCATACCCAATTCAACATCACATGAAAAGAATCATACACCATGTCAAGTAGGATGTATTCCTAAGATGCAAGGATGGTTCAACATCCACAAATCAATAAATGTGATGCACTACATTAAGAGAATGAAGGATAAATGTCACATGATCATCTCAAGAGATGCAGAAAAAGAATTTTAAAAATTCAATATCCTTGCATGATAAAAACTGTCAACCAATTAGGTACAGAAGGAATGTACCTCAATATAATCAAGACCATATACAAGCCCAAAATTAACATCACATTCAATGGCAAAAAAGCTAAAAGCTTTTCCTCTAAAATCAGATATAAGGATGCCCATTCTTACCACTTCTGTTCAATGTAGTACTAGAAGTCCTAGCCAGATCAATTAGGCAAGGAAATGAAATACAAGGCATCCAAATCAGAAAGAAGTAAATTGTCTCTGTTTGCAGAAAACATGATCTTACATATAGGAAACCCTAAAAACTCCACCAAAAAATTATTACAACTAGGGGTGTCTGGATGACTCAGTTGGATGAGCTTCCAATTCTTGATTTTGGCTCATGTCATGTTCTCAGGGGTGTGGGATCAAGGCCTGCATCAGGCTCTGCACTCAGCATGGAGTCTGCTTGAGTTTCTCTCCCTCTGCCCCTCCCCTTGTTTATCCCTTTTCTCTCTCTCTTTCTCTCAAATAAATAAATCTTTTTTAAAAATTATTACAACTAATAAACGAATTCAATAAAGTTGCAGGATATAAAATCAATATATAAAAATTATTGTTTCTGGGGCACCTGGGTGGCTCAGTCGTTAAGCGTCTGCCTTCAGCTCAGGTCATGATCCCAGGGTCCTGGGATCAAGCCCCGCATCAGGCTCCCTGCTCCGCGAGAAGCCTGCTTCTCCCTCTCCCACTCCCCCTGCTTGTGTTCCCTCTCTCGCTGTGTCTCTGTCAAATAAATAAACTCTTTAAAAAATATATATTGTTTCTATATACTAACAACAAACTATCCCTCCCAAATTTAGAAAATAATCCCACTTATAATAGCATTTTAAAAAATAAAGTACTTAGGAATAAATTTAACTAAGGAGGTAAAAGATCTGTACACTGAAAACTGTAACACATTAATAAAAGGAATTCAGAAAAAACATATAAATGGAAAGATATCCATGTTCACAGACTTGAAGAACATTATTATAAGTCCATACCACTCAAAGCAATCTACAGATTCAATGCAATCCTTTCAAAATGCCAAAACCTTGGAGAGAGGAAAAGATGGCAGAGGAGTAGGGGGCCCTATTCCAACTGGTCCCCGGAATTGAGCTGGATATCTACCAGACCACTCTGAACAACCACAAAATCAGCCTCAGATGTAAGAAGACAGATCTGGACCTCTACAGAGTATCGCAGGTGGTTGGTTTCGAGGTATGAAGCCGGGAGTTGGGATTCTGTGGGCAGGTAACGGAGGAGATATGGAAGGGGGAGGGAGCTGCCATAAGCGCTGGTGCTGGGAAGGTGAAATAACACAGGAGCGCAAAAGCCTCCCATGCTGGGGA
Source organism: Eumetopias jubatus (assembly GCF_037043125.1). Lineage (NCBI taxonomy): Eukaryota > Metazoa > Chordata > Mammalia > Carnivora > Otariidae > Eumetopias > Eumetopias jubatus. The sequence goes on from NW_028274807.1 coordinate 66,089,498, forward strand.
CGGGGCACAGACTCGCAGACTGCTAGCAATGGGGAAAGGACTTTAGGGCAGCCCCCTAGACTGAAACCTGGAGCGGCAGGGCCACGCGTGCAAACTGGGGGTGGATGGCGGATTTAAAAGCACAAAGGGCAGAGACAAGCCCCGACCTGGAGGCGAGAACTGGGAGTGCTGCTGAGGGGCACAAACCCAGGACTGCAGTTTATAGCAGCACAGACAGAAATGGAGATAACGTGGCCTGGAGAGCTCGCTGAAGAACAGACTGTGATCTCTCTGCTCTGAGGCAGAGGGTTGGAAACAATCTCTTCTGCTCTGACTCTCAGAAGAGACTAGGAAAGCCACCAGGGAAAGCCGCCAAAGAACAAAAGCCCCAAAAAACTGGTTTTCACTGAGCCCATCCCCCGCCACAGGGGGCAGGGCAACTCTGCCCAAACAGGGTTGCCTGAGTAAGAGTGCAGCAGGCCTCTCCCCCGGAAGACAGGCAGGCAAAACAAGAGGCAAGCAACCCTAAGGTCCCTATAAAACAGGTGCATTTTGCTTGGGCTGTGGTCAATAATTTGGACTCTGTACATTCCCTCAACCACCCCTCAAAAGAATGACTAGGAAGAGGAACCCCCAAAATAGGAAAGACTCAGAGACTGTGACTTCTGCCACAGATTTACAAATGGATTCAGATATAACAAAGATGTCGGAGACAGTATTCAGGGTAGCAATTCTGAAGACAATAGCTAGAATGGAGAAATCAATTAATGCCAACATAGAGTTGCTAAGGGCAGAAATGAAAACTGAACTGGCAGAACTTAAAAATGCTATCATTGAGATCCAATCTAATCTAGATAATCTTAACAGCTAGGGTAAGCGAGGCAGAAGAACGAATTACTAATCTAGAAGACCAATTAATAGACAAAAAGGAAAAAGAGGAGGCCAGGGAAAACAACTCAAAATCCATGAAAACAGAATCAGAGAGGGCGCCTGGGTGGCTCAGTTGGTTAAGCAACTGCCTTTGGCTCAGGTCATGATCCCGGAGTCCCGGGATCAAGTCCCACATCAGGCTCCCTCCTCAGCAAGGAGCCTGCTTCTCCCTCTGACCCTCCCCTATCTCATGTACTCTCTCTCTCTCATTCTCGCTCTCTCAAATAAATAAATAAATCTTTAAAAAAAAAAAGAAAATAGAATCAGAGAAATAAGTGACACAATGAAATGTTCCAGTGTCAGAATTACTGGGACCCCTGAGGGGGTGGAGAGAGAGAGAGAGGACTAGAAGATATATTTGAGCAAATCATGCCTGAGAACTTCCCTAATCTGGGGAATGAAACAAACATTCGTGTCCTAGAGGCAGAGAAGACCCCCCTCCCAGGATCAAGGAAAACAGGCCAACACCCCAGCATGTAATAGTAAAACTCGCAAATCTCAAACCAAGGAAACCATCTTAAGGGCAGTTAGGGGGAAGAGATTCCTTACGTGCAGAGGGAGGAACATCAGAGTAACGTCAGACCTATCCACAGAGACCTGGCAAGCCAGAAAGGGCTGGCAAGACATCTTGGGGTACTAAATGAGAAGAACATGCAGCCAAGAATACTTTATCTGGCAAGGCTATCATTTAGAATGGATGGAGAGATGCAGAGCTTCCAAGATCGGCAGAAACTGAAAGAATATGTGACCACTAAGCCATCCCTCCAAGAAATATTAAGGGGTCGGGGGGTCCAATAAGAGGAGAAAGACCCCAAGAGTGATATAGAACAGAAATATAGAGACAATCTATAGAAATAAGGTCTTCAACATGATGACAATAAATTCATATCTTTCAATAATCACTCTCAACATGAACGGCCTAAATGCTCCCATAAAATGGCACAGGGTTGCAGACTGGATAAAAAGAGAGGACCATCCATATGCTGTCTACAAGAGACTCATTTTGAACCTAAAGATACATCCAGACTGAAAGTGAAGGGATGGAGATCCATCTACCATGCCAACGGACCTCAAAAGAAAGCTGGGGTAGCAATTTTTATATCAGACAAATTAGATTTTAAGCTAAAGCCTATAGTTAGAGACACAGGAGGACACTATATCATTCTTAAAGAGCCTATCCAACAAGAAGATCTAACAATTGTAAACACCTACACCCCCAACATAGGAGCAGCCATCTACATAAGCCAACTGTTAACCAAAATAAAGAGTCATATTGATAACAATACGTTAATCGTAGGAGACCTCAATACTCCACTCTCAGCAATAGACAGATCATCTAAGCAGAAAATCAACAAAGAAACAAGAGCTTTGAATGACACACTGGACCAGATGGACCTCGTAGATATATATAGAACATTCCACCCTAAAACAACAGAATACTCATTGTTCTCGAGTGCACACTGAACTTTCTCCAGAATAGACCACATACTGCGTCACAAATCAGGTCTCAACCGATACCAAAAGACTGAGATTATTCCCCACATATTCTCAGACAATAATGCTTTAAAACGGGAACTCAATCACAAGAAAAAATTTGGAAGAAATTCAAACACTTGGAAGCTAAAGACCACTCTGCTCAAGAATGTTTGGATCAACCAAGAAATCAAAGAACTTAATTCATGGAAACCAATGAGAATGAAAACACATCAGTCCAAAACCTATGGGATACTGCAAAAGCGGTCCTAAAGGGGTAATACATAGCCATCCAAGCCTCACTCAAAAAAAATAGAAAAATTCCGAATTCACCAACTAACTCTACACCTTAAAGAACTACAGAAAAAGCAAGAAACGATGCCTAAGCCACGCATTAGAAGAGAAATAATTAATAGAGCAGAGATCAATGAATTGGAAACCAGAAACACAGTAGATCAGATCAATGAAACCAGAAGCTGGTTCTTTGAAAGAATTAATAAGATCAATAAACCACTGGCCAGACTTATCCAAAAGAAAAGAGAAAGGACCCAAATTAATAAAATTATGAATGAAAGGGGAGAGATCACGACTAACACCAAGGAAATAGAAACAATTATTAGAAATTACTATCAACAACTATATGCCAATAAATTAAGCAACTTGGAAGAAATGACTGTCTTCCTGGAAACCTATAAACTGCCAAGACTGGGGGCGCCTGGGTGGCTCAGTTGGTTAAGTGACTGCCTTCGGCTCAGGTCATGATCCTGGAGTCCCGGGATCGAGTCCCGCGTCGGGCTCCCTGCTCGGCAGGGAGTCTGCTTCTCCCTCTGACCCTCTTCCCTCTCGTGCTCTCTATCTCTCATTCTCTCTCTCTCAAATAAATAAAAAATCTTTAAAAAAAATAAAAAATAAAAAATAAACTGCCAAGACTGAAACAGGAAGAAACTGACAACCTGAATAGGCCAGTAACCAGTAACGAGATTGAAGCAGTGATCAAAAACCTCCCCAAAACACAAGAATCCAGGGCCTGATGGATTCCCTGGGGAATTCTACCAAACATTCAAAGAGGAAATAATACCTATTCTCCTGAAGCTGTTTCAAAAAACAGAAACAGAAGGAAAGCTTCCAAACTCATTCTATGAGGCCAGCATTACCTTAATCCCCAAACCAGGCAAAGACCCCATCAAAAAGGAGAATTTCAGACTGATATCCCTGATGAATACGGATTCCAAAATTCTCAACAAAATCCTAACAGGATCCAACACTACATTAAAAGGATCACCCACCACGACCAAGTGGGATTTATCCCCAGGATGTAAGGGTGGTTCAACATTCGCAAATCATTCAGTGTGATAGAACTCATTAATAAGAGGAGAGAGAAGAACCATATGGTCCTCTCAATTGATGCATAAAAAGCATTTGACAAAATACAGCATCCTTTCCTGATTAAAACTCCTCAGAGTATAGGGATAGAGGGAACATTCCTCAAGTTCATAAAATCCATCTATGAAAAACCCACAGCGAATATCACCCTCAATGGGAAAAGCTGAGAGCCTTTCCCTTAAGATCAGGAACACGACAAGGATACCCACTCTCACCACTATTGTCCAACATAGTACCAGAATTCCTAGCAACAGCAATCAGACAACAAAAAGAAATAAAAGGTATTCAGATTGGCAAAGAAGAAGTCTCTCTCTTTGCAGATGACATGATACTTTATGTGGAAAACCCAAAAGACTCCACCCCCAAATTACTAGAACTCATACAGCGATTCAGTAATGTGGCAGGATACAAAATCAATGCACAGAAATCCATTGCTTTCTTATACACTAACAATGCAACTGTAGAAAGAGAAATTAGAGAAACGATTCCATTTACAATAGCACCAAAACCATAAGATACCTCAGAATAATCCTAACCAAAGAGGTAAAAGATCTATACTCTAGGAACTACAGAACAGTCATGAAAGAAATTGAAGAAGACACAAAAAGATGGAAAAACATTCCATGCTCATGGATCGGAAGAAAAAACATTGTTAAAATGTCTATGCTACCCAGAGCAATCTATACCTTCAACACCATCCCAATCAAAATTCCAATGACATTTTTCGAAGGGCTGGAACAAACAATCCTAAAATTTGTATGGAATCAGAAAAGACCCTGAATCTCCAAGGAAATGTTGAAAAAGAAAAACAAAGCTGGGGGCATCATGTTGCCCGATCTCAAGCTATATTACAAAGCAGTGATCACCAAGACAGCATGGTACTGGCACAAAAACAGACATATAGACCAATGGAACAGAATAGAGAACCCAGATATGGACCCTCAACTCTATGGTCAAATAACCCTCGACAAAGCAGGAAAAAATATGCAGTGGAAAAAAGACAGTCTCTTCAATAAATGGTGCTGGGAAAATTGGACAGCCACATGCAGAAGAATGAAACTCGACCATTCTCTAACACCATACCCAAAGATAAACTCAAAATGGATGAAAGACCTCAATGTGAGACAGGAATCCATCAAAATCCTAGAGGAGAACATAGGCAGTAACCTCTTTGACATCGGCCACAGCAACTTCTTTCAAGATACATCTCCAAAACCTAGTGAAACAAAAGCAAAAATGAACTTTCGGGACTTCAAGATAAAAAGCTTCTACACAGCAAAGGAAACAGTCAACAAAGAGGCACCTACAGAATAGGAGAAGATATTTGCAAATGACACTACAGACAAAGGGCTGGTATCCAAGATCTATAAAGAAATTTTCAAACTCAGCACCCAAAAAACATATAATCAAGTCAAAAAAATAGGCAGAAGACATGAACAGACACTTCTCCAAAGAAGACATACAAATAGTTAACAGACACATGAAAAAATGTTCATCATCATTAGCCATCAGGGAAATTCAAATCAAAACCACACTGAGATACCACCTTATACCAGTTAGAATGGCAAAAATTGACAAGGCAAGAAACAACAAATTTGGAGAGGCTGTGGAGAAAGGGGAACCCTCTTACACTGTTGGTGGGAATATAAGTTGGTATAGCCACTTTGGAAAACAGTGTGGAGGTTCCTCAAAAAATTAAAAATAGAGCTACCCTATGACCCAGCAATTGCACTCCTGGGTATTTACCCCAAAGACACAGATGTAGTGAAAAGAAGGGTCATATGCACCCCAATGTTCATAGCAGCAATGTCCACAATAGTCAAACTGTGGAAAGAGCCACGATGCCCTTCAACAGATGAATGGATAAAGAAAACGTGGTCCATATATACAATGGAATATTACTCAGCCATCATAAGGATGAATACCCACCTTTTAAATCAACATGGATGGGACTGCAGATTATGCTAAGTGAAATAAGTCAAGCAGAGAAAGTCAATTATCATATGGTTTCACTTATTGTGGAACATAAGGAATAGCAGGGAGGACATTAGATGAAGGAGGGGGGGCATCAGAGGGGAGATGAACCATGAGAGACTACGGACTCTGAGAAACAAACTGAGGGTTTTAGAGGGGAGGTGGGGTGAGAGGATGGGTGAGCCCGGTGATGGGTATTAAGGAGGGCACGTACTGCATGGAGCACTGGGTGTTATACAAAAACAATGAATCGTGGATCACTACATCAAAAACGAATGACGTACTGTATGGTGACTAACATAATAAAATTAAATTAAATTTAAAAAAAATTCTAAAGCCTTTTTTTTCCACAAAAATTTTTTAAAAATCTAAATCATATGGAACCACAAAAGACCCAGAATGGACAAAGCAATCTTGAGCAAGAACAAAGCTGGAGGCATCACACTTTTGATTTCAAAATATACCATAGCTAGATGGGTGATGGGTATTAAGGAGGGTACTTGTTATGATGAGCACTGGGTACTGTATGTAAGTGATGAACCACTGAATTCTACTCCAGAAACTAATATTGCACTGTATGTTAACTACCTAAAATTTAAATTTAGAATAAAATTTTAAATAAATAAAATGGGAAAAAATACATACCATAAAGCCATGGCAATCAAAACATTAAGATATTTGCATAAAACAGTCATACAGACCAATGGAACAGTACAAACAGCCCAGAAATAAATCCATACATTTACAGCCAACTGATCTTCAAAAAAGGTGCCAAGAATACAAAATGGGAAAAGGATAGTCCCTTTAATAAATGGTGCTGAGTAAATCAGTATCCACATGCAGAAGAATGAAACTGGATCCTTATCTCACACCACATAAAAAAAAGCAATTCAAACTGTATTAAAGACTTAAATGCAAGACCTGAAACTGTAAAACTAGTAGAAGAACGCATAGGGGGAAAGCTTCTTGACACTGGTCTTGACATAATTTTTTGGATACAACCTCGAAAGTACACACAACAAAAGCAAAAAAAGACAAATGAGACTGCATCAAACTAAAAAGCTGCACAGCAAAGGAAACAGAATAAAGACAACCTACAGAATGGGAGAAAATATTTGCAAATATCTGATAAAGGATTAATATCCAAAATATATGAGAAACTCAAAACAACTCAATAGCAAGAAAATCTTATTTTAAAATGACCAAAGGAACTGGACAGACATTTCTCTGAAGAAGACATATAAATGGCCAAAAGGTATGTGAAAAAATGCGCAACACCAAAAATCATCAGGCAAATACAAATCAAAACCACAATACCACATCATACCTGTTAGAATGGCTATTATCAAAAAGACAACAGGTAACAAGCACTGGCCAGAATATGGAGAAAAGGAACCCTTGTACACTGTCGGTGGGAATATAAATTGATACAGGTATTAAAGAAAACAGTCTGAGGTTCCTCAAAAAATTAAAAATAGAACTACTATATGATCCAGCAATCCCACTTTTGGGTATATATCCAAAGGAAATGAAAACGGTATCTTAAAGAGATATCTGCAATTTCATGTTCATTGCAGCATTACTCACAAGAGCTAAAATATAGAATCATCTAAGTGTCCATTGATAGATGAACAGATAAAGAAAATATATTGTACATACACAATGGAGTATCATTCAGCCCTAAAGAAATAATGAAATCCTCTCATTTATGAGAAAATGGATGAACCTGGAGGACATTATGCTAAGTGAAAGAAATGCCAGACACAGAAAGACAAATACTGCACAATCTCACTTCTGCTGGAATCTGAAAAAGTCAGACTTGTAGAAGCAGACAGTAAAATGGTGGTTGCCAGAGAAAAGTGGGTAAGGGAAATAAAGAGATGTTTGTCAAAGGATACAAACTTTCAGTTATGCAGAAGAATAAATTCTGGGTATCTGATGTACATAGCACAGTGACTATTGGATACCTGAAATTTGCTAAGAGAGTACATCCTAAATGTTCTTACCACACACACAAAAGGGCAATTATGTGAGGTGATGGGCATTTTCCATTTTTTAATTAGCTTGACTGAGGTAATCACTTAACAATGTATATGTATAGTGAAACACTATATTGTACACCTTAAATATATACATTTTTGTCAATTATACCTCAATAAAGCTCAAAAATAACAATGACAGTATCTGCTTCCATATTAAAACATTCTTAACAAAAATTAGTAGCTAACTATAAATTTTATATACCATCTAACAGTAGGTATATATGATAGATATGTATCATATTTACTTATACACTTTGCTGAACACATGCATATGTTTTCTTTGATTTGAAACAAAACAAATTTATCAATTTACCTCCCATAGTAGAAAAACCTAGAAATGAAGAGGAAACTCAAGAAGTATTGAAAAGTTTAAAAAACCATTTTGGAAATGAAGATGAAACTAAAAATTAAAAAAAAACAGGAAAATGAATAGTCATAATAAATCATGCCTTAAGAAAAACAGAAAGTTAAGATAAAGGATAATTTTACAAATCAAAAAGGAATTACCTATAAGCTAAACGTGCAACTACCTTATGACCCAACAATTTTATCTCAGAGAAAGGAAATCTTAAATTCACACAATAACCTACACATAAGTGCTCATAGCAGCTTCGGTTGTAAGAACCCAAAACTGTAATCAGCAAAGAAGTCCTTCAACAAGAAAATGGTTAAACAAACTGTGGTACATACATACCACAGAATACTACACAGCAATAAAAAGGAACAAGCAACCCAATAATTTAGATGAGTCTCCAATTATGCTGAATAAAAAAAAAAGAAAGCCAATTTTCTATAAGTTACATACTATATAGTCCTATACCTATATAATATTTTTGGAATCACAAAATTTTAGAAATGGAAGACAGATTAGTAGTTGCCAGTGCTTAGGGAGGGGTTGGAGGTAGGAGGGTAGAAGGTGGCTAAAGTTATAAAAAAGCAACACAAGGGGTCTTTGTGGTGTTGGAACTGTTCAATATTTTAACTGTGGTGGCAGATACATGAAGCTACACAAGTAATAAAATTATGCAGAACTTACATACACACACACACACACACACACACACACACACACACGTATACGAATAAAACTGGGAATATATTGCTGTTAGTATCCTCATTGTGATATTATTCAATAGTTTTCTAAAATTTTAACCATTGAGGGAAAGAAAACAAGCTGTACAAGGGATCTCTGTTTTATTTTATTACAACTGCATATGACTCTATAATCATCTCAATTTTTAGAAAGAAAGAGAAAGAAAAATAAATGAACTAAATACAATGCGATGTCCTACAATTTGATCCTGGAATAGTTAATGGAGAAACTAATGGAATTTGAAGAAAATATGGAGTTTAGCTATGAATCAATACTGGTTTCTTAGTTTTGACAAATGTACTTTGCTAATGTAACATGTCAACATTAGGGAATACTGGGTCAGGAGTATACTGAACTCTAAACTATCTTTGCATATTTTCTATAGTAAACCTAAAATTATTCCTAATAATTTATTTAAAAAAAATTTTTAAAGTCAGGCCATAAAAAAGGAATCAGGAGAAAGTGATAAAGATTGATGATAATCAATGTTGGAGAGTCAAATTATCTGAAGAAAACCAAAGCAAAGTTACAGAAAAAAAAAAAACCAAAAAAACAAAACTGAATAACTGAAATTTTAAATTCCTGAAGTTTGAAGCTACATATTGAAAAAGCCCAGGGCGCCTGGGTGGCTCAGTTGGTTACGCGACTGCCTTCGGCTCGGGTCATGATCCCGGAGTCCCGGGATCGAGTCCCGCATCAGGCTCCCTGCTCAGCACGGAGTCTGCTTCTCCCTCTGACCCTCTTCCCTCTCGTGCTCTCTCTCTTTCTCTCTCTCTCAAATAAATAAATAAAATCTTTAAAAAAAAAAAAAAGAAGAAAAAGCCCACCATGTAGCAGAGAGTATCAACCCAGAATGATCAATAAGACATTCCTATAAAATTAATGGACTTAAAAATAATCCTTTGAGATTTAGGCCAAAACATCATGTGTAAAATTAAAAAAAAAAAAAAAGAAAAGAAAGAAAGAAAAGAAGACTACTCTCAGACTTTTCAACAGCAATGTTTTTGCCAGAAAAAAACTGGAGTTACAGATTTGAGATATTCAAGGAAAGAAAATGTGAGCCAAGGATTTTATTTTCAGCAAAAATGACCTTCAGGTATAAAAAGCACAGAGAGAATGTTAAAAGCAAGCAAGAAAATTCATGAACATTTTTCCCAAGAGCTTTTCCTAAGCCATCTATTAAAGAGAAAGCTTGAGACAACCAAAATGACTAAAGAAACATCATCATGGAGCACCTGGGTGGCTCAGTCAGTTAAGCATCTGCCTTTGGGGCAGGTCATGATCCCAGGGTCCTGGGATAGAACCCTGCATCAGACTCCCTGCTCAGCAGGGAGTCTGCTTCTCCCTCACTCTCTCCTTCTGTTTGTACTCTCTTGCTCTCATGCTCTCTCTCTCTCTTCCAAATAAATAAATAAATCTGCAAAAAAAAAAAAAAGAAACATCATCATAAAGACTGGTGGTAAGCACTAAATATAGTTACTTGTAGAACTAAGACTGGGATGGAGAGAACATAATATTTAATGATTATATGCTCTGACAATACACAGAGCTACTATAAAGAAAAACTGGGAAGAATGTGAATAACACATGAAAAAATACCTTTTAGAACTGTTTTCAATAACCAAAATCAGTGGTGGTTGTATCAGTATTGTTATTCCTTGACAATTTGTATGTGTCATGTGGAATTAAAGTAAATGAGCAATTAACGGGCATAGTAATTCTATCAGATCAGATTTTCAGTAAGAAAAAAGGAAATACAGGTATAAACCAGAAGAAATTAAGAACCTAAAGATAAAAACTGATCTTGAATTTGAGTTGAAAGTATCAGTATGAACTTACAAGGTATTTTTACTTTAGTACATCTATTTTCCTAGCTCTGTCCACTGAGAAGGCTTAAAAATAATGACAAACTAAGAAGCAATGAACAACATCTCTAGTGCTAGACTGGGGTCTTGCAATACTATTACATTTCAAAGTCTGTCTGCCAAATACGCATTACTGAATAAGATAAAAAGCTCTTCAAATGAAAAATGGGTTAATTTTCTCACATAATTGCTTAAAAATATGTATATCTGAAGAAAGATCACTGTTAAGGATGTACCATTTCAGGTCAAAGTAAAAGGGGTTTCTCATAGATTGATTCTATAATCCAAGAGGTCCATGAGAAAGCAGGTCATATAGTGGAAAGAACATCGAATCAGGAGCCAGGAACTGAGCTTTCAGTTCTGGCTTCAACAGAAAGAGGCTGTACTCTGCCGGGTAAGTTACTTTACAGTTTCCTTAACTCCAAATGAAGAAGACTGAGAAGAAGCACTCTAATGACCAGTATTATGACTCCATGATTCAAGAGTGATTTGTATAGCTGTTGACATAAAAGGAATAATATGGAAATTACATTTGGGAAGGGCATCTCAAGCACAGTTAAGTGCTTTAGGTAATTCGAAGGTTGAGAACTAGAGGGCAAAAGAGACACTAAGTAGTCATGCTTAAGCTAAATGAAGGAGATGGATCTCCCCCTCTTTTTAGAAGCTCACGATAGGACAAAAATGGACAAATGCATATATAAAAATTAGTAAAGGGAAAAATACTCATGTTCACAGTAGTAAATTCATGTAAGGAATATATGTGACTGTTGGACAAAAAATGCTCTTGCTACTGTTTTATAAAGCACAGAATCATGAGTACCAACTTGGGAAAAGAAAAAAATAAAGGGCTTCAAGCCAAGGCCAACCTTCAATAAAACACTTAGGCAAATAAAACAATCTTCCAAAGTCATTGCTGACCACACCTTCCACAAATGCTGCCACAGGATCTCAACACTTGTATGTTGAGGTGGCACCTGGAATCTAGTAAGTATTATTGTCTCACAGTCTTCACTGCTTGCTATAAATAATTATTTTGAAAATACCCACTTGGCAGGGAGCATAATGCCAGGAGCCACAAAAATATAAAAAGAAATATAAGGCATGTCCCTAAGCACAGAGAACTTAGTACAAAGGCATGGAAAAATAAAGGAAATTGGGGCGCCTGGGTGGCCCAGTCGTTGGGCATCTGCCTTCGGCTCAGGTCATGATCCTAGGGTCCTGGGATCGAGCCCCACATCGGACTCCCTGCTCCACGGGAAGCCTGCTTCTCCTTCTCTCACTCCCCCTGCTTGTGTTCCCTCTCTCGCTGTCTCTCTCTCTGTCAAATAAATAAATAAAAATCTTTAAAAAATAAATAAATAAAAATTTTTTAAAAAAAGGAAATAACTAAAGACAGTGCATGCCTGGGTGCACATCTGTTTGCTTTGGAATTTAAATCACATGTTTTTCCACAGAAACAACACAGAAAATGATGAAATCTCCAAGCCACTCCTCTAATTTATTTAATGCGTACTTGGTTGAGCTGCAGTAGTTTTCCTTTATTTTCAATGTGATTCTCAATCAGTTTGAGGAGCTAAGAGGAAATGGTGCTATATAGCAGGGGAAAATCATATCCAATATTATGACATAATTTTACAATTACAAAATGTAAAGCTAATTTTCATGACACAAAAAACTATTTTCATTAACAAATTTAAAAGTAAATGGTAGCTAATAATTTATATACACAGCACTGTGCACTAAGTAGTTGCAATAGCTTTACATATAAAAACTTAATCTCATTACTTTTTTTATTATTAAAACAAACCCAACAGGAGGTACTATCAATATCCCCAGTTTTAAGATGAATAAACTACAACATAAGGGAGATTAATTTGACTAGTCACAGAGCTCCATAAAGCTTCTTGGTTGGAAGAGATACACAAAAGATAATCTATGTTCTCAGTAACCTCATCACCCAACATTCTTCACTGGGGCTGAAAATAGAGCTGGGGCCATGAGAGCACTCATATACTTACATATAGTTCTATAAGCACTCTTTTTCGAGCAGTACATAAACTAAAATAAAATGATTCAGAGTGGTATGGCCCAAAGAATCCCACGTTTATACCACAGCTATGTTCACACAAGGACACAAGGATATATGTACATGAATGTACAGCAGTGTCTGTGATGGTTAATAACTGAATACAATCCGATGTCCAATAGGGGACATGCTAAATACATATTTATATTTCTGCAGGGAATGCTGTATAGGTTTTTAAAAGAATGAGGTAGTTTAGGGATGCCTGGGTGGCTCAGTCAGGTAAGCGTCTGCCTTCGGCTCAGGTCATGATCCCAGGGTCCCGGGATGGAGTCCCGAACTGGGCTCCCTGCTCAACAGGGAGTCTGCTTCTCCCCCTGCCTGCTCCCCCTGCTTGTGCACTCACTCTCTCTCTCTAACAAATAAATAAATAAAATCTTTTAGAAAAAAATAAAAGGGATGCTATTTGAAAAAAAAAAAGAATGGGGTAGTTTAATACTTATGGACAGAGAAAAATATCTTAATATAGTACCAAGTGGCAAAAGAAAGGTGGAGAACAGTATGTGTATCATGATTCCACTTGTGGGAGAGAAAAAGGAGGAGGATATATATATATGATACTCTGATCATACATGCATCATATATATGATCAGAAAGTTTCTTAAGAAAACAAGAAATTATCTACAGTGCTTTACTTCTGCAAAGTGGGGAATAGGGAAAAAGGCCAGTACCTAGAGGACAAAGAGATTTTTGTTGTTATATTATATCCTTTTTTACTGAATTTCATTTTACCAAAAATACATATTGCTATTTTTACATGGCTTAATTAAAAATATAGTATTATTGAGCCTAGCCTCCTTTTACATAGAGGTTCCTAACAACAGACTGGTATGTAATGATCAGTGATGAGATGCGTTCCAAGAGATTCATTCCTAATATTTTTTAACCAAGAGAAGTTTATGAATGATTTATTATTTTTATAAATAAGTAAAATCAATATCCCTTTAATTAATCCATTAATGCAAAGGGGGAAAAAGGAGGGGGGCCTTTAAGAGTCAAACAGAAGGGGAAAACAAATTACCTCCTAAAGATGGTTTTTAGGAGGTTCTATTCCAGAAGAATGGGGGTCCTCAAAAAAAAGGTTCCCCCATCCAGCCTGAAGGTCCTTAGAAATGTAAACAGCCTTCTTGTAAAATAAGTAAACAAGTTATGTAGTCATAGAGAGTAGGCAAGAACTTATTTTTCACCCTTTTAAATACGTTTTTGTATATGTTTACTGTGCTATGCACACCGTTATACATAATCAAATATAACATATTTGGAATATGCTTGCTCAAAAATGTTTTACTGATAGGGTGTGCAAAAATGTTTGGGAACTACTGATATGGTTAAACAAATGTAATGCAGTGAAGAGGAAAGCATTAGATGTTCATTCCATGGTCAAGGGCTGAAAACTAAAAGCTGTGAAACGATCAGTGTCTAATGTTTGCAACTTTTTAGTTCTCTTCAACTTTTTCCTATATCTATTCCATGACCAAATCCTGCCATTTCCAGCTTAACATTTACTGGGTTTGACTATTCATAGTCATTCTGACCATACAAATTTAATTACTTCATGTTTCTGGAAAGGCCTAGGAGCCTTTCTGTAAAAAGTACTCCACTGCCATCTTGAAAAGAACTGTAAGATTCTTTAAAAGCTAGGAAAGCTTCCAACTATCGCCAAAGGTGAAAGTACTTATCCAGTGACTTTAAATATCTCTGTCCCACACTTAAACCGTCCTTTCCCCCACAGACCAACTGGAACTCTTTAAATAAGTCAGACAATTATATTCCTCATTTGTCAAGGGACTCACCCTCCCCTTCCCCCCTACACAGCACTGCCGTTAAGCACATAAATATCCTGCACATCACCAAATCCAGTTCTTTTTCCTCCAGAACTTTCTTCAGGGTTCCCTTTCCTCTAACTGCCTGCCCACCTCTGATTCCTGGGATTTAAGAGCTGATGGCATCGCCAAAATCATTCTTCTCTCCCAATCTCACCAGGAATTCATTAGCAGGATCGTCTGACAGGCCCCCTTTTTGTGTTATAACTCCACTGTTTCTGTGATCTCCGCCTTCAGGAACATTGACTGCTTTGGGTCCCGCCTCCCTTTCCGGGCACTAAGTTTGTTTAGGGCCTGAGCGCAGGGGCCGGGCAGGTTCTCTCCGACGTCAGCTACTGCGTACCTATAGGGCGGCCTAAGCAGGCCGCTCAGGGAACAAGGCCGAGCAGACAGGACTGACGGGAGAGCATTCTCCGTCGCTCCCGGAGAAGAAAGGTCCTGGGCAGGGGGCAGACCGCGCATACGTGCCCCGAGGCCGCGAAGGCAGACCCGAAGCCCCTTGACGGGGCCAGCTTGCTAGTGAGCAACTAGAACTAGGCCTGGTAGGTGAAGGGAGGCGTGTGTAGGGCCGAATCCCGGACTGAATCAGGAAGAGGAGGGCCAGGGATGGGACCCGAGTGTGGCCGCTTCGGCAACCCCTGCGCAGGGGGGGACCGTGAAAAGACTCAAGGAAGGGAGGAGTTGGGGAATATCCCTCACTCACCTGGAAGAGGCTGAGGCCGGAGGCACCAGCTGCCCCCTTCCAAATTTAAGCCACGTCAGCTCGGGAATCCCGTCCGCGACACCTACCACCGCCGCGCCCGGTCAAGGGACTCAACCACTCGCAGTTGGGACGGAAGATGGGATTAGGACATGAACCAATCCGGGCTATCGGCAGAGCGTCACCAGGGAGACCAGGCACGCCTTGTTTGTAACTAACTCATCAACGATGACGGAAACCAATCAACGCCAGGAAATTCTCTGCTTCCTCAAAGAAAGAGCCAATGGTCTCTTAACAGTGGAGGAGGGGCGGAGTCAGACGTGAGCAAGTGTTCCGGAAGAAGATCTGCGGAAGGACCGGAAATGCCGGGAGGGTGGGCCTTCTGCGGTGGGTCAGGTGTTAGTGTGAAGTAGGTGGGCCGCTGGGTTCCAGGTCGTCTGCGGTGCTGATGGTGACTGACCCAGACTACGGCTTGGGCTTTTGCGGAGCCCCGTACTGCGAGTACCAGGTGTCAAAGGATTGTTGAATGAGCTGTGAGAAGGGAGTGGGGATATGGGTTTTGCTCTTATAATCGTAAAATATTAAGAGCCCGAAAGTAGGTCGTCTAATATGATTTTTTCATTTTACTGATAAAAAATGAGAACCGGATTAAAGTGAGTCACCCAAAGACAGATAGCGACTTAATGATTAGAACTCGGACTAGAACCTGGCGGCTTTATGAAAGAGAATCTGAGATGTCTCTAAGGACATGAGTGGGAGAATAGTGAATACTACTAGAAAAGTGCCTCTGTGGAAGTGGCGTTTGAGCTGGGACTTAAGCAAAAGGTGAGATTTGAGGGCCCAGGTCTGGAATGGGAGACAGAAGCTCCAGTAATAGCCACCGAAATCATGTATGCTCTCTTTAAGGCCAAAGGAAAGGGGGGAAAGCCAGCTCCCTTGACTTAAGGCCCTCTTGACAATAAGACTGTTTTAATTTATTGCTAGCCCACTATATGTATCCTCACCCTAATGCTTACATAACTCTTTGAGATTCAAACATCAGCTCACTAAGGCCTTCGCTGGCTACTCACCTTTCATAGCAGTCCCCTGCATGTACAATACCCTATCTCTGCTTATGTTTTCCCTAAGTACTTTGCCATCTTTATTTCATTTATCTTTATTTTCTCTCTCCTCACTAAATTATTACTTCCAAAAGACAGGAATTTTTGCTTCTTGATCTCAGCTATATCTCCAGATCCAAGAACAGTATGCAGGAGAGCACTCAGTATCTTTTGAATCTGTGAAGTACATATGATTATCACCATCTTACATTGGACACAGTATTCAAGACAATAAGGCTGAAAAGATTAAGTAATTCGCATAAATTCACATAATGAGGGGCAGAGCCAGGATTTGAAGTTACTATCAAATGCCAAAGCTGCAGTACTTTGTCAGTACATTATATTCTCATATCCCTGATTGTACCCACTCAGCAAAGCCTGGATCAGTGCAACCACCAGTCTTGGCTCCTACCTTTGGAGTGCAGAATGCTGCAGGAGAAAATTTGACATCAGGGAGATGGTTACTTCTACGCATTCAGTTTCCATTCTTCACTCCATCCTCAGCACATTCCCAAATCTTTGGTGTTTATTCAGCTTCCTCTTCCATTTCCCACAACAGTGATTCAAACCTTTAACACCCTCTTACCATTCCCAGCAGATGAATTTACTTTTATCTCAGAGAAAATAGAAACCACCTGACTGGAGTCCTACTGAGTTACGCCTTTACACAAACATTGTCTTTCTCCATACTTCCTTGTTTCCACATTCAGCCTTAGAACAGAACAGATCTAGCAGTTTTAACATAATGAAATTTTCTTATGGGAAAAAAGATTAGAAAATTGTCTATATAGTGGGACGCCTGGGTGGCTCAAGCGGCTGCCTTCGGCCCGGGTCATGATCCCAGAGTCCTTGGATCGAGTCCCACATCAGGCTCCTTGCTCAGGAGGGAGCCTGCTTCTCCCTCTCTCTCCTTATGCTTGTGTTCTCTCTGTCAAATAAATAAAGTCTTTAAAAAAAAAATGTCTGTATAGTAAGTAGGTCTTCTTAAGGCCCTGCCTTTCATTCTTGGGTCAGCACAGACTGGTCATTCAGTGAGAATTACAGTGAACACTAGGCAATTGAAGGAATAATAGTACTGGGTGGAGGTTAAAGAGCTGAACTGAGTTTTTTTTCAAAGGGTACTGAAAGACTGGAAATTATTTAGAATGCAATTTAATGAAAGGAGTTTAGGCCCTGAGAGAGTGATTAAGATAATAAAAGATAACTAGGAGCTGACCCATCAGATAAGAGGGAAAAGAACAGTGGAGGCAAATGGAGCAGCATGTGCATGGACTGTTTGAGGAAAGACATGAGTGAGTAATATGAACAGGTAGACAAGGAGTAGGTCATGACGTGGTGTGTGATATTTTATGGTAAGGGGTTTGGATATTATTCTGAACTCTAGAGCAGTTAGGGACTGCAGAAATCACAGAAGGGACAAAGTTAGTTGTCCCTTACAGAGTGACCATTCCTCAAGAGTTCAGTGAGAACAGTTTGGGGGACAGGAAATGTCACATCCTCTCTGATTTACTATTGCCCAGTTCCCTCTTGGTCTTCTTTTTTCCAGTTCTTTCCTCCTCATTCTTACCTTCCCTTATGCCAAATACAAATTTATGCCAAAAGTTTCATACAGTCTTGTTTATTAATGTATTCTCCATACCTAAGGTAATATCTTCAACAGAGTACATGTTCAGTAAATAATTGTTAAATGAATAAATGTTTAAATTCCTAAGAATCTGATATTTAACTGCCAATCTTAAAATCTGAAAGAAAGAAGAATTTCTTGAGAAATATAGGATAAATAAATATATAAACAAAAAATATAAAATTGGGGTGCCTGGGTGGCTCAGTCAGTTAAGAGTCTGCCTTTGGGGCTTCTGGGTGGCTCAGTCGTTAAGTGTCTGCCTTCGGTTCCGGTCATGATCCCAGAGTCCCGGGATCAAGCCCCTCATTGGGCTCTCTGCTCTGCAGGAGGCCCGCTTCTCCCTCTCCCACTCCCCCTGCTTGTGTTCCCTCTCTCGCTGTGTCTCTATCAAATAAATAAATAAAATCTCTAAAAAAAAAAAAAGAGTCTGCCTTTGGCTCAAGTCATGATCTCAGGGTCCTGGGATCAAGCCCTGCATCAGGCTCCCTGCTCAGTGGGAAGTCTGCTTCTCCCTCTCGCTCATCCTCTCTCAGATAAATAAATTTTAAAAAATCCTCTCTGGGGGACAATAATTTGAAAAATACATATAAAATCACACAATTACGCCAATCAAAGAAGAAAAAATTTGACACAATTCAAGAGCCATTCATACAAAAAAACCATCAGAAAACTAGGAATAGAGGGAACTGCTTCAATCTGATAAAGAACATCTACAAAAATCCCACAGCTAACATCATTCTTACTGGTAAAAAAAAAAAAAAAGAAATTCTTTCCCTAATACTAGGAACATGGCAAGGGTGTCCTCTCTCACCACTCCTGTTCAACATTTTACTGGAATTCCTATCTAATGTAAAACAAGATATACAGATTGGGAAGAAATAAAATTCTTTGTAGAACATGAGTATATATGTAGAAAAATCCCTAATAAACTAAAAAATAAAAAGCAACAACAAAACCCACACCTGGAATTAATAAGCAATTATAGTAAGGTTGCAGGATAAAAGGTTAATGTACAAAAATCAATTGCTTTTCGATATGCTAACAATGAACAATTGGAATTTGAAATTAAAAACAATGCTATTTATATTAGCACCGAAAGCAAGACATGCATAAATCTAACAAAACATACAGAATCTATATGAGAGAAACTATAAAACTGATGAAAGACATAAAGCATCTAAATAAATAGAAATATTTCATGTTCATGGATAAGAACAGTAAGATTGGTCATAGATTCAACATGATCCAAACTGAAATCCCAGCAAGTTATTTTGTGAATATCAAAAAAAACTAATTCTACAGTTTATATGGGAAGAAAAATCTGGAATAACCAACAGAATACAGAATAAAGGAGAAAAAGTTGGAGGAGACATGGCAGGGAGAAGAAGGAGGAGGAAAAAGTTGGGGGACTGGCACTAGCTGACTTCAAGACTTACTATAAAGCTATAGTAATCAAGACAGTGTGGTAATGGAGAAAGAATAGATCAACAGAACAGAATAGAGAGCCCCAAAATAGACCTACACAAATATAGCCAACTGAGCTTTGATGAAGGAGCAAAGGCAATTCAGTGGAGAAATGTCTTTTCAATAAATGGTACTGGAACCAGTACCCAGATGCAAAATGAATAGGACTTATACCTTTCACAAAAATAAACGCAAATGTATTACAGACCTAAATGTAAACTGCAAAGCTATAAAAATTTTAGAATATAAGAGAAAATCTAGATGACTTTGGATTTGGCAATGACTTTTTAAATACAACACCAAAAGCATGGTTCATGGGAGGCTGTGTATGTGTGTATGTCGGGGGGTGGTGATCTGATAAGTTGGACTTGATTAAAATGAAAATCTTTTGAAAGGCTCTGCTAAGAGAACGAAAAGACAAACCACAGATTGGGAGAAAATAACTTGCAGAACACCTATCTGGTAAAGGACTAGTGTCCAAAATATACAAAGAACTCCTAAAACTCAACAATAAGAAAACAATCCAATTAAAAAGTAAGCAAAAGATCTCAACAGCCACCTCACCAAAGAAGATATATAGATGGAAAATAAGCATATAAAAAGATGCTGAATATCCTATGTAGATATATAGATGGAAAATAAGCATATAAAAAGATGCTGAATATCCTATGTCACTAGGGAATTGCAAATTAAAATAACAATGAGATACCACCACATACTTACTAGAAACACAAAAATTCAAAACACTGGCAACATCAAATGCTGGCAAGGATGTGGAGCAGCAGGAACTCTCATTTACTGCTGGTGGGAATGCAAAATGGTACTGCCACTTTGGAAAACGATTTGGCAGTTTCTTATAAAGCTAAACATAGTATCCATACTATCCATACCATACTATCCAGCAAACATGCTTCTAAGTATTTACTCTTATCAGTGAAAACTTACATCTACACAAAAACTTTCACATAAATGTTTATAGAAGCTTTATTTATAATTTCCCAAACCTAGAAATAACCAAGATGTCCTTCAGTAGGTGAGTGGATAAACTGTGGTACATACATACAATGGAATATCATTCAGCGATAAAAAAAAAAAAAGGATTGAGCTATTAAGCCACAAAAAGACATGAGGAAACTTAAATGTGTATTTCTAAGTGAAAGAAGCCAGTCTAAAAAGGCTATATACTGTATGATCCAACAATACAACAATCTTAAAAAGGCAAAACTAGAGATAGTAAAAAGATCAATGGATGGCAGGGGTTTGGAGGGGCAGGAAGGAATTAATGGGTAGAGCACAGGGGGATATTTTAAGACAGTGAAACTATTCTGTATGATACATAATGATGGATACATGACATTCCTTTGTCAAAATTGATAGAATTATATAACACAAAGAGTGAGCTTTAATGTAAACTATGAACTTTAGTTAATAATGTATTGATATTTCTTCATCAGTTGCAACAAATGTACCACACTAATGCAAGATGTTAATAAAAGGAGAAACTGCTGGGTGATGGTAAGATGGGGGGTGAGTATATGAAACTGTATATTTCTCAATTTTTTCTGTACATCTAAAATTACTAAAAAAAAAGGAGTGTGTGTGTGTGTGTGTGTGTGTGTGTGTGTGTACACATTATCAAATTTGGCTTAAAAAAAAGTAGAAAACCCTGGCAGCCCATTACCATAGAGAAAAAATTGAGAAGTTGTTAATTTTTCTTGAAATAACTATACTTTTTCAGCCCAGACAGTTTTACAGAGAAATGCTTTTGGCATTTCCAATGAACGAATACTTCCTATGCTAGATAATCCACACAGAGTATAGAAACATGGTACTTCTAGCTAATTTTTAAAAACTAGCATAATTCATATATATATAAAGGAATATCAATCATAAAAAAGAATCAATCATAAAAAAATGATCTTGCCATTTGTGACATGAACGGACCTAGAGGGTATCATGCTAAGTGAAATAAGTCAGAGAAAGATAAATACCATATGAGTTCACTTGTATGTGGAATCTAAAAAACAAAACAAATGAACAAACAAACAAAAAGCAGAAACAGATCCACAAATACAGAGAACAAACTGATGGTTGCCAGAGGAGGAGAGATGGGTGGAGGTGGGCAAAATGGTTGAAGGGAAGTAGGAGGTACAGGCTTCCAGTTATGGAATGAATAATTCATGGGGAAAAAAGGTACAGCAGAGGGAATATAGTCAATGGTATTGTAATAGTGTTGTATGGTGACAGATGGTGACTAGTGGTGAGCACAGCATAACATATAGAGTTGTTGAATCACTATGTTGTATACCTGAAACTAATGTAACATTCTGTGTCAACTCTACTACAAGTAAGTAAAACAAACAAACAAACAACAACAACAACAAAACCCTAGCATAATCCAGTTAACTAAGGCTTTAAAAAAGTCTCTAGTTTAATTATGATTATCTTTGTTATTACTAGTTCTCTTTCTCCATATTTATTCTAGCTGAAGCTACTATTTACAAACATAAAAGTGCTAGATGACCGGCTATTTTCAAGGGAGCTTCATGGGGCCTTTGAAGAGAAAGAGGGTCAAAGCCACGGTGGGCAATTAAGTGCTGGTCCAAAGGCAAGGCTACAGGAACTAAGAGCCCAGTTAGAGCCACAGAGCCAGGACAGCCCTTCCAGAGGCCAACATGCACGAGTCAGTGTTTAGAACATCTTTTGCAGTCTCTAAGATCTTCTGATTGAGGCCAATTAGCAAGAAAATGTTGCTGAGTACCAACTGCAGCTGGTTAGGGCGGAGACACTCAGCAGCCTGCATCAACAGCGGAAACTTCTCCTTGATGATCTGCAAATCTATCACATAGCTAGTCTTGGTGAGTTATATTTAAATACAGTCATCAAATAAAATCCTCATTAATCAGGATTCCCTAGGGGTGAAGTAAAGCCTAAATTATGAGATTTGGATTTTGTATGAAAATATCTGCTTATAGTTGCTCTGCAGATCACTGGGTCTTTATTGATTACGTTCCCCTACATTAGCAAAAATCCCAGAAGGATACAGAGTATACTGAACACCCATACTCAAAACCTAAGAAAAGATAATTCCTCTGAATTTCCTGGCACTCATAGGTAATGAGTCATGGGTGTCTCTTCTGGGAAGTACAGATATACCTGTTCATGCTTCAGTGTCCATTTTTTGAGTAGAACCTGCCGGCCTGCAGACTGTATCTGCAGCAGATGGGAACAGGTGTCCTACCTATGCTGAGGACAGAGGGATTGCTCCTCTGTAAAATTTTTGGGATCTGTCCTTGTATCCCAAGGAGGCCAATATGACATGACATAGATTTCAGACCATTTGTCTCTATATTATTGTCAGTAGTCATTCTTCACACAACTTCACACAAATTGATTCCTAGCAACAGATGCCAGAGATGACTCTCTATGTGAATCAGGACTTTGGTTCTCCTGACTTTCCTTCTGGGAATGTTGGCACTCCTGACTAGGCACTAGACCCTGGAGAGACTGAGCTGACTTTGGGAAAACTGAGACCAGATCTGATGATTTTTGTTTCATCCTCTGTACTCCTTAAAACTTGGAATGTACACCTTAATATGTATTTTCTTGCCCAACTCCAGGCTCTGGTCTCCACAGGTCTTTGCATTTCATCTATCTCTGAGGATGGAAAAGATTGAGATTTGGGACCTGTTCCATCTGTGGAGCCGCAAGTGCCTCCTTGCTCCTGCTGGGTGAGCTCTGAGATGGGGAGCAAGGGTGGCAGGTTGAGTCTTTGAAGGGCTGTAAATGTAGAATGAGCTAGTGCTCTGGTTCCAGTGTTCTTAGAGACATCAGAGATGCCTGAAGGATGCAGAAGCTTGCCAGTTTCTTTTCCTACCTGAGGTCAAGGTCCCAATGCCTATATTTCAGCTCTAGCTAAGCATCTTCAACCAGTCCCAGTTTGCCCAAAGGCGGGCAGGAATAAGCAGGAACCCTGCAGGAACCCTGGCACATGGAAGATCAGGAGAGCTAAAGAGGCCAGGCATCCTTACCCTGGAGATGGCACAGGTTGTCTCCCAGCCATAGTCTGGCTGGGAGCTGCTCCTTCAACAGCTGAGGAGGTGACGACTGTTAAAACTCTCATTGTGCCTATAGGGTCTAGAGATCCCAGAGCTATTTGACTCAAAGGCCTGAATAGTCCAGGCTCCCGAAGAATTAACCGAGGCTTCTTCTAACTTTAAGAGTATTCCCCCACAGAATCAGCAGGCTCTGGGTACTTCATGGAACATGTGGTGGCAGGCAGAAAACCTTGAAAGACATGGTAGGCAAAGGGTGGGGAATGGCTCAAAGTGTGCTTGTTCTCTCCAGGGGATCAAGTCATGGTATTTTTGTGGAGAAGGAGCAGCATTCATGCCACAAGGACTCGGATCCCATTTCTATATGAATTGTTTGAGTATTTACAAATATATGAGGAAGTCATATGCGGGGAAATGGTGACTTTCTCATCCTGAGGCACCTAGAGCCATGGGCACAAGAAATCTAAAATCAAAGTGTGGAAAATTCCTAGGAGGTGTAACCACAAAGCTCTTATTCAACATTCATTCAACAAATATTTACTAAGTACAGGCCATGTGCCAGGCAGGAACTGATGTGGCTTATTTTTGATCTAGGATCTAAGAATAAATTCCAGGCCTCTAAGCAAGCTTTGTGATGTGGACTTCTCCAGGCCATCAGTTTGAAGAATCTTTTATCATATATCTTAGGGGATGTAGCAGGGCCCTCTTTTGGAGAACTCCCCAATACTATAAAATTTCCTCAGGATACAGCTGTACTTAATGAATTATGTTAACATAAAAAGGCCACTGGAACTCAAGTTACATATCAAACTGACATCTCTGAGATGTTTCCTAGGTACTTTCAAGGACTCTATCACTAAAGCATCACCAAGATTAACAAAGTCACCCCCCCATTGCAGATATAACTAATAAAAGTCAAGCTTTGCATATACAGCCATATC
This sequence comes from Eumetopias jubatus, assembly GCF_037043125.1. Classification (NCBI taxonomy): domain Eukaryota; kingdom Metazoa; phylum Chordata; class Mammalia; order Carnivora; family Otariidae; genus Eumetopias; species Eumetopias jubatus. The sequence goes on from NW_028274807.1 coordinate 66,114,027, forward strand.
GTAAGAAAGTTTATGGACTTCCTTTTTTTGAAGATTTTTATTTATTTATTTGAGAGAGAGAGAGAGAGAGAGAGAGCACAAGCAGGGAAAGTAGCGGGTAGAGCAGGCAGAGGGAGAAGCAGACTCCCTGCAGAGCAGGGAGCCTGATGCAGGACTTGATCCTAGGACCCTGGGATCATGATCTGAGCCGAAGGCAGATGATTAACCGACTGAGCCATCCGGGTGCCCAGGTACTTCCTAATTACCTCTAAATTGTCCTAGGTATGTCCTACTCAATAAACTCCCCCTTGACTTTTTTTATCAGATTTCTTAACAATTAAGAGACTTTGTCCATTTACTACTTTACAGTACTAAGCATACCATTTAGGAAGGTGTATTCAATCTGGAACCAAAACTAAGTTATTAAGAAGTTTTGTATAAACAGCAATTAACAGCTTCCCTTCTGATCCCTGAAGGAAATGCAGCCCCAGCCTGCCTCCTGCCTTATTTCTCTCAGATTACCAGCCTTCTCATTCACATTCCTTGCACACATTTCAAATAGGCCAACAGGCAAAAGAAATACAGACTGATTAATATGAATGAAGGGTTTGGCTGCATAATTTATAGACCCAGTAATAAGACAACTCACAGGACTCCTGTGGGGACACAGGTGTTGAGTCTTTGCTCCCTGGGAGACTCTTTTCCATTAAGATATTGATTTCTTCTTTATGCCTGTGTAGTGCTGAGAGTTGCACATTCTAAAGAGCTTGCCCCAACTCTCTACTTTGTGTTGTATGGGCGTTCTATGAAACTAACTTATTCATTCCATATTTATTACTTTAATTTTATTTTTATTAATCTTTCTATTCTGCTTATTATTTATTCTTGAGAGTGTATTACATGAACACCCAGGGCACTTAACTTGGATCTCCTAATGGTAAGGTAAGCCCATGTGTGCTAAATAAATCTAGACTCAACAAATTGTTACTGAGTGCCTCCTTCATAATAAATTGGTTGAGTAGATGGTATTTTTACATTCCCTCTACCTAGAACACTCTCCTTCTACTCCAGCTGGTCAGTTCATTCTTCAATTCACTTCAAGGGGCTTCTTCTGGTCATCTCCTAGACTAATTTAGTGACTCTCATGTACACATCACTCCCTGCAAAATAATCATCCTTATACTTTAAATCATTTACTTGTTTAATGTTATCTCTACACAAGCTCCATTACCAGATACTGTATGTCTTTTGCATTTAGCACAACCTCTTTTTTTTTTTTAAGATTTTATTTATTTATTTGACAGAGAGAGACACAGAGAGAGAGGGAACACAAGCAGGGGGAGTGGGAGAGGGAGAAGCAGGCTTCCCAGGGAGCCTGATGAGGGGCTCGATCCCAAGCCCCTGGGAACGTAACAGCTGAGCCACCCAGGAGCCCCAGCGCAGCCTCTTCTATATCATAAATGCCTAAAGGTATTTATTGAATGAACAGCTGCGTCTTAGGGTTAAACATCTGACATAATAGACATTTAGCCAAATGCTGAGAACTCAGTTATTTAACAATTACAAATTGAGCACCTCAAAGTGCATAATGCATAGTGGAGAGACTAGAAAAGTATATAAGGCACCATTCTATAAGCTCTCAAGAGGGCTTCCATAAAGTGGATAGGCCATTTTCATGCATAGTTGCTTTTGAATGTCCTAGTTTTTAATGTCTGGCTTCCAAAAGGGGAAAAAGAAAAAAATGAGGGGAGGGTAAAAAGGGGTGCCATCCCTTTAAATCCTCTGTAAGTCACTTCGCCAGAGGGGGAGAACTTGCAACAATGGGGGTAGGTACAAGAACAATGACCACCCAGTTTTTTGTTTGCATCTCTACAGCAATCATTGACCAAAGCACAGATCGCCAGTATTTAGAGAACAGGGTCCTTCTTGCTCACCCTGGCTCGGACAAATTGTATGCAAGCTGCTCCAGAAATGCGTAAAGCTACCTGCCAGGGTGCCAGGGTGGGGAGCAGAGGTGGAGGGAAAGGTGGAGGGAAAGGTAGCTACTCTTGTGCTTAGAGCTGAAATTGACTAAAATTAACTGCAATTTATCTTCCAACTTCTCCCCCTAGAAGTTGCAAACCTTCCATAGACTCAGGAGTTCCAAAATAGTCACATGACACATATTCTGCCAGTGCAATTGTTTGTCTAGGTGAGTGGACAGATTCCGGGTGCTTACTACTCCAACATCTTTTTTGAATCCTCTCTATATAATTTATATATACATATTATATGTAATATGTATATAATAAATATATAATAATAAATATATGCACATATATTTACATTTATATATACATATATAAATAATAAATATATACATATATACATAAATATATATATACATATATATATATTTATTGTACAACTAGTTCATAATATTCCTGAAAAATTTAACAATCAGCTTTGGTAAAAACCAGTAAGAGAAGGATCCAGCAAACTACTATTTATTTCTCTTGATGTTTACCAAATTAGAATTAAAACACAAATATTAAAAATATTTAATGATGCACTAAAAAGTAATAATAAAATATTACATGCTAACATAAAAATATTTTTATGAAAATAAGTATGTTTTCCCAACAAAAGTTTTGAAGAAAAGAGGGGCACTTTTTTACATTTTTCCAAAGCTCTTTAATATTCAGCTTAAGAGAAGAAAATTAGATTCTCATATCGGCTTCTGTATTCAGTCTGTTGTGATATGTTGTTTTGCTCAAAGCATTTGAAGAAAATACAGCCTCAGGTCATTAGAAAATAGATGAACATTTTAATAGCCTTTTCAGAAAATTGTGGATATTCTTCTTTCTATACCCAAACTCAACAAGTAGTAGTTTCTCAACCCTGACTGCAAATTAGAATCACTCAAAGGGCTTTTAGAAAACACTGATGGTTGGTACTCACCCTAGGATAATTAAATGAGGTGGGCCACAACAATTGAATTTTTAAAAGCAGCCTAGGTCAGTGCTTCTTAAAATTTAATGTAAATATGAATTACCTAAGGATTTTATTCAAATGCAGATTTTAGGCAGGGGGTCAATATGGCACTCAATCTCGGATGGAATGGTTGTTACTTTAAATTACTAAGTTTTGAGGTAGTTTGTGATATGTAATGAATGATACTGAAATTGATAGCAAGATACGGGATACTGCCATGAAAAAAACCTACAATACGTGGCACTAGCTTTGTGACCAGGCAGCAGGGATAGGCGGGAAAAATTGCAAGGAGATTGGAAAACTGGCAACTTACATTATGTAGTAGTGAAACTATTTATTTATAAACCTATCACCTGCAAAAACTTGGCAGAGTGAAAATTTATCTAACAAACTTGAATTTAGATAAATGAGTTTATCTAAATAAAACTTTCAGGAAAAAATACCCTATGAGGTGAGGATATAAGAAAATAATGAGCTAATGAAAGAATAGGCCAGTTTATAAGCAAAATAAATTAAAGGGAGTTTAGAGGGGCCAAGACAAGTTTAAAAAACATTTCTCATCTCCCATCTACCCTTTTGGTAGAAGATTCTCAAAGTCAAAACCTAAATGATTTATTTGCATTTAATATATTATTGATATAGTTAGGTTTAAATCTATTATTTTGCTAGTTGTTTTATGATTCTATTTTAACTGCCCTATAAGTTATACCTCATCTTTTATTGCATCTGTGGCTGCTTTAAGGTTTGCAATACATAATACACAATTCATCATAGTCTACCTAAAAATAATATTATCTCTCTCCATTTATAGTTTTAAAACCTTAACAATTATATTTCCTTCAACTTTTTTTGGCCTATTACTATCCTAAAATTTACTTCTACATATGTCACAACACAAATACATTGTTACTGGGGCACCTGAGTTAAGCTTCTGCCTTCTGCTCAGGTCATGATCCCGGAGTCCTGGAATCAAGCCCCAGGTCAGGCTCCCTGCTAAGCAGGGAGTCTGCTTCTCCCTCTGCCCCTCCCCCTCCCCATGCTTGCTCTCTCTCAAATAAAATAAATAAAATCTTTAAAAAAATATGTTGTTACTAATTTGACAATTTTACATTGATTAAAAGTAAAAACATATTTTACTTTTATTTTTACTATTTCCCTCATTATTTCTTTGTGTAGCTCTAATTTCTATTTTATATCTTATTCCTACTGTCTGAAGAACTTCCTTTAGCATTTCTTATAGTACAGGTCCACTGCCAATGAATATAATCAGCTTTGTTTTTCTGGAAAAAAAATCTTTATTTTGCCTTCAGTTTTTGAAAGATATTCTTGATGTATATGGAATCCTCAGTTGACAGTTTTTTCAAAAACAAAAAAAATACCACATTTCAGCATTCTAAAGATGTCATTCCACTGTCTTCTGGCTTATATGGTTTCTGATAAGAAGTTTATTGAAAGTCTTACCTTTGTTCCTTGGCACATTATTTTTCTTTTTTCTGTTTTTATGATTTTCTCTTTATTTTTTATTTGAAGCAAATGTGAGGTTTCTGTTATTTATTCTGCTTGGGGTTCTCTAGGATTGGATTTGTGGTTTCATTAATTTGAAAAAAATTCTTGGCCATTTTTACTTCAACTATTTCTGCCTCATTTCTCTTTGTATTCCTGGTACTCTAGTTATCCACGTTATACTATTTGATATTGTTTCACATTTCTTGAAGGCTCTCTTCTCTTCCTCCCCCAACCCCTTCTTTATGCCTTTTTTTTTTTTTTGTCTTCATGTTTCTGTTTGGAAAATTTTTATTGATGCATTGTCAAATTTGTCTTCTTTGCTCAATTCTAGTCTGCTAATGAACTTCTCACAGGAATTAACTGCCATTATTGTCCTTTTTCTAGCACTTCCACGGATCTCTTTTTAAAATCGTTTCTATCTCTGTGAAACTCCCCATCTGTTTACGCATGTTGTCAACTTTTGAGTTCTTTTAACATATTAACGATCGTTTTTGAGGTCTTTTTGTGAGTTCCAATGTCTCAGTCATCTCTGAATCTGGGTTTAGTTGTTTATCTCTTGAAAAATGTTATTTTTCTCCCCTAGATTTTTTGTGTGCCCCAATTTTTTACCTAATGTCAGACGTGTATAAAAAAGACTAAGGTAGATACTACTTATGCCCAGATAAGAGTACAACTCTTTTTAGATCAGACAGTAAGTGTGGGGCTGTTTTACAATAGGGAATTTGTTTACTCTTTGCCCCATGTTGTGGGATGGGGCTTCTAAATGGAATTTCCTGAGTGATAGGAGCATTTTGTTCTGTTAGGCCACTGGACCACATGTGAGTTTATGCTAAGAAAAGGATGCAAAATAGGGGGTGAATCATGTCAGAAAGACCAACTATGTGATTAAAGGGTTGAGGCTTTGAGCCACATATCAGCCTGACCTCCCAACCTCTGAGGAGGTGAAGGAGGGCTGCAGATGGAGTTCAGTCACCTGGTCAGTGATTCAAACAATCACTCTATTTAATGAAACCACAATAAAAACTCACAACATTAGACTTCTGAGGAAGATGGTGGAGTAGGAGGACCCTAAACTTGCCTTGTCCCACAGATACAACTAAGTAACACACACATTAGTGTAAATAACCCAGAAAACAACCCAAAGACTGGCAGAACAAACTCCACAACTGAATGTAGAGAAGAGGCCACATCAAAGTGGGTAGTAAGGGTGGCAATGTGGTGGGGAGCTAAACCCAGTGGGTCCGCCACAGGAGGGAGGGAACTGTGGGTGCACAAGCAAGAAACAGACTATCACACCAAGGAGACTGCACAGGGAAGACAAATCCTCATAGCATTTGGCTTTGAAAATTAGAAAGGGCTGAATTCCATGAGTTCCTACAACCAGTGAGACTTAAAGCCTGGACTGTTCAGAAATCAGCTCAGTTCTAGGAGAGCCCAGAGGGCGATAGGAAGCTGAGTCCCCACCTTTAAAGAGACAGCAAACAGCCCATGGAGATACAGCATTGAAGCAGCCTTTGAGGAAAAACACCCAGGGTATATGGGAAAGATACTGATCTGAGAGTTCACTGAGGGACTTAGCCAGGAACAAATGAGCTGGCAGGCACCATTTTCCCTCACCCAACCACCCCATCAGCATAACCACATGGCCACCTGGAGCCAGCATGGTTTTCTTTTTTATCTTCAATATACCACAGACTTAAAATTAGTTTTTAGCTGCTGTTACCTTGTGCTTAAGAGTGGGATCTGGGTAGCTTTAAGGTTTTTCAGTGTTCTGACTCCACCCTCCACTTTTAGCTGTCCCTGTATGCCTTTGCCACAGAGGTTTCTCTCCATGCTGGTGATAAACTGCCATTGCTTATTACTTGGTGCTAGGCTAGTTGTTGGGACATGGGTGTTGTATTGTCTTGATCTATCCTAAATCTTAAGCAGATCTCTTCTTCCTGTGATTGGAGGTGGGGCTTTCTCAGGGTTTCTATCTTTCTACCCCATGGCAGTCATTATCTGTGGTGGTCCTTGGCAGGCAAGTTTCCTCCCCAGCATTAGCAGACATCTGCTTTGTATTGTGTAGGATTTCTGGGGCTAAGATGATTTCTTGTCTCTCCTTCAGGAGGGGAATTTTGTTTTCCTCCCTCCCTTAGCAACGCTAGATTTCTTTTGTGTCTGTGGCTAGTGTTTCCTATCCCACCCCAAGAGGCAGATACTTTTTCTTTCTTCCTTACATGCAGTGTAATTTTCCGAGCCTTGAGGTTAAGAGGGCTTACTGCCCCTGCTCCTGCGGCCTAAGGCTTTTAAGAGAAGGGTTCGGGAAAACGGGCAGGACTTTGATCATGTCACCCAGTAGCAGCCTATCACATTTGCCCGAACCATGAAGGGTATCTCTTCAGACCTGCTGCCCTGCTCCCAACCCTTCCTGTATTTGGTGAAGGTCTGAATTCTGTCTGAGGCTCCTAGATATTCTAAACTGACATGCTACCCCATACTTGGCCTTTAAGAATTTAAAATTTTAACTGATTTCTTATCCAGCTACCTTTGTCTCCTGTGCTCTACTAAAGATGAAATAGCTGGGACGCCTGAGTGGCTCAGTTGGTTAAGCGTCTGCCTTCGTCTCAGGTCGTGATCCCAGGGTCCTGGGATCGAGCCCCACATTGGGCTCCTTGCTCAGCAGGGAGCCTGCTTCTCCCTCTCCCTCTGCCTGCAGCACCCCTGCTTGTTCTCTCTGACAAATAAATAAAATCTTTAAAAAAAATAAAGATGAAATAGCTCATTTCACAGAGTTCCATCTCAATTTACTTGGCTGTCTTGAGGCCTCAACTATCAGGCTCAAGAAAAAATTATTTTTGTAGATTATCTGGCATTTTTTTAAACATGGGAGCAACATTTTCACATAGCTTTTTACATTCTCAGTGAAACCAGAACTTCCACCTGATTATCACAGATGAATTATATACATCTTTCCCAACTATGAATAATGATTACATTAGGATACTTACTAGAATTTTACTAAACTTAATTTTGGAGGACTGGACGTTATACTATTTGGTCTTCCCATCCAGAAATACTGGTATTTTCACTCATTTATACAAAAAATACCCTCCAGGTTCCTTATGGTATTGAGTCCATGATTTGTTAATTGTTTTTAACTTAAAATCCATATTGTTACAAACACAAATAGAATTAGCTTCTGGAAAAAAAAAAGCAGCTTCTGGTATTAAAACACAATTAAAGTTAAATAGGAAAAATCAGAAAGAATTAGGTTGGAATCAAATAAATATATAGGTACCTAGGATCATAACAGAAGTTAAGCATTATATATAGCTCTGAGATTCAAAGGAGATAAGACAAAGGGAACCAGTGAGTTATATAATTCTCATAGTTTAACATAATTTTATCTGAAGGATTTTTTTTTCTTGCGCTGAATCCTAGGGTTTTTTTAAATGTAGTTCTTTTAAGAAATAACAACATAAAAAATGAGTTCAACCACTGTTCGGTGGGAAACAGTGAAGTACCCTTCAAATGCCATTTCTTTCCCTCCCCTTAATAAAGGCCAAGCACCCTTCTTATATTAGAAAAACATAAATTCTAAATAATAAATATGAAAAGTTGAAGTAATCCTGACAAGTTTTTGAGAATTGTTGAAAATATTTATTTAGAAAACACGTTTAGTAGGAAAACAGCAAAAACAAAAGAAATACATTTCATATAAGCAACAGAATGCCATGCTGAGGTGAGCTCCACAATAAAAGCCACACTAATTTGTATGTGTGGCCAGGGATGGTGATGTGGAAAAAGGAAAGAGAACTGAGACAGTGGTAGAAGACAACTCTTTGCTTACTGCTTGCAAATCTTATTTGGAGAGGAATCTCTGGAAAACCATGAGTTAGGATAGTTCTAGTCTACAGCATGCCAGAGGCAGAACCAATATAATCTCCTGAAATAAAGGATTTGTGTCATTTCTCTGGGTAGCTCCCTAAGGGGGTTTGGTTCCACCAATGAATAAAGTTCCTAATTCTACACTAAACTCTTCCTTTGGGACATAAATCTCATCTCCTGCTTCTTCTTCCCCAAGCTTCTTCCACCAAGGTGCTTGTATATGCTTCAGGGTGGTGAGATGGGCCTGCTTGGCCTTGGCTGCCACAGGCCTGGATCTACTTAGGAAGAGCTCAGGTTCTTTCCCTTCTGCCTCCTTCAGACTTGGTGCCTCTGTAGTAAACAGAAAATAAACAGGTGAGTAGAAGAGCTCTGTACCATACAAGTGGGAAACTATAGAATTGGAATTCTGCTATAGTAGGCAGGGACAGGGTTCCAACTCTGAATCTATTATCATTGCTAGCTATAGATAGCATATAACTATTCACAAGTTGTAGGTGTGGCTGGCAGCAACTGCCCACCTCCCATAATGTGTTTAAAATAAAAGAATAAAAAATGTAGATTTTTTTAGATGATTTAAAGAACATGAATTTTTAACATATAGCAGAACCCCATTCCATATATGAGAAGCTCAGTTACAGCCACCTATCTATTGAAAAATACAAAACTTGCAAGTAATGGCACTAAATAGAGGACTCTGACTTTCTCTGCTCCATATATACTGAAAGTGTTTCACAGGTGGACTGAAACACTGTGGCTTCATGGATGAGATCTCTCACTAAATATACCTGTGGTTGTGAGAAGCAGATTAATTAACTATTGTGAAAGCACTTCATTAAAAATTATAAAATGGTACGGTAACTACTGTGATCATCTACTTCTAAAATATGATCAAAAGCTTTTAAGACTACACAATAGAATCTGGCTAGAAGGGCTCAGCATCTTTACAGTTGTAACTGTTGTCTGAGTTGATACCTATGAAGGACAGTAAGGCTGGGAGAAGCAGCCAAAAATGTTATGGGATCTGCACTATTTGAAAAGATCATGTGCTGGCATGTTCTGGATCTAGAAATTTCTGAGGACAAGAGATAGGCTAATAAACCACTAAATGGTATTTTCCCTCTGAAGATTTTGGATGTCACAAAATCTTGCCATAGGTTGTTCATTTTAGGAAACAAAAATGGAATGAGCACATACTCATTAACTGCTCAATGTTGGTGCTGATCTGAGCCATCAGAGCCTCCCTGTGTTGCTGGGCTCTCTCTTCTAGGGCCCTGCCCATAAGGTAGTGTTGCAGTTGTTCTTGAGCTTGGGAATGGAGCTCTCTGCTAGTCACATCTGACATCTGAGAGCTCTGGGAACAAAGAACAGAAAAAATTATCACAAGACACACACACACACACACACACACACACACACACACACACAGGAGCTCTCTGCTAGTCACATCTGACATCTGAGAGCTCTGGGAACAAAGAACAGAAAAAATTATCACAAGACACACACACACACACACACACACACACGTTTTGCCCAACCACTTAGATGAGGTTCCAGAATGCTTAGCTGTCTCTCATCCCATCAGTTGAATCTCAAGATTGATTTCTACATTGTACTCTTGTGCAAGCATTAAATAGCCTTTTAAAAGCAGCTTTACATGAAAATTCAGGGGATAGTTTCTGGTATGCTCCTACACCTCACTTCCTCACACACTGTTATTCTGGGAGAAGAGTTAAGACTGAGAGACCACAGTGAAAACTACAGATGGTTCGGTAAAGATACTGGCCTGAAACAGGAGTAAGTAACAAGGCCAACCTCTTGTTCCAGACCTCACCTGCCAGACTATGTTACTTTTTATCTCACCCCCACTCCTAAACTTATTTAAACCATAATGTTATGATTGCTTCTGGTTTCAGAGATCAAGGGACAAAATTAGTCAAAGGACCAGATTCCTTTGGCCACACAGCTACTTTAAAGGGAAATTAATTAGTTTAGACAAGAATAAGAAAATTTTAACTCTGAAGCTGATAAAGCTTCTGACACCACAGCTTCTCAAATATTCAATGGATCTGGTATAGGATGGAGTCCCATTCCAGCGAACACCTTACTTTTCAGCTACAGAATCTTAAACAGCAGCACTAGAGTATGACTAAAGCAGTACTTCTTTTTTAAACAGGAGCATGCATCAAAATCATACATAATGCATTAAAAAAAGAGAGAGCTCAAAGACCTAACTATAAGAGATAAAACTGTAAAACTCTTAGAAGAAAAGATAGAGGAAAAGCTTCATGACATTAGGTGGGGCCATTTCTTTGACTATGACACTAAAGTCACAGATACAACAACAACAACAAAAAATAGGTAAGTTGAACTTCCATCAAAATTAAAAATTTCTGATACTATGAACAGAGTAAAAGGGTAACACACACAATGGGAGAAAATATTTGCAAATCCCATATCTAATAAGAGATTAATATCCAGAATATATAGATAACTCCTAAAACTCAACAACCAAAAAACCCAAACAACCTAATTAAAAAATGGGCCAAGAACTTGAATGGACATTTCTCCAAAGAAGGTAATATACTATATGTTAACTAAATTGAATGTAAATTAAAAAAGAAGATATTCAAATGGCCAATAAAAGATGCTCAAAATCACTAATCATTAGGGAAAAACAAATCCATTCACAATGATATAACACTACGCACCCCTTAGGATGTGAAAATAACAAAAGGCGAGGAGGTGGAGAAATTGGAACCCCTGTGCACTGCTGGTGGGAAAGTAAAATGGAATATTATGCAGCCATCAAAAATGGAATCTTGCCATTTGCAATGACATGGATGGAGCTAGAGGTATTACACTAAGCAAAATAAGTCAATCAGAGAAAGACAATTATCATATGATCTCACTGATATGTGGAATTTGAGAAACACAGCAGAGGATCATAAGGGAAGAGAGGAAAATATGAAACATGATGAAACCAGAGAGGGAGACAAACCATGAGAGACTCTTAATTTCAGGAAACAAACTGAGGGTTGCTGGAATGGAGGGTGGTGGGAGGGATGGGGTAGCTGGGTAATGATACACTGGGAAGGGTATGTGTTGTGGTGAGTGCTGTGTGTTGTGTAAGACTGATGAACCACAGACCCACCCCTGAAACATTATATGTTAGTAATAAAAAAAAAAGATAGAAAAAAAAACCCTGCTGGGATTCTGATTATACTAGATGACATCCTGTCTTGTTCCCGATTTTAGGAAAGAAGCATCCAGTCTTTCATCATTGTCAGCTGTAGATATTTTTTATGACATGGAAAAAGTTTCCTTCTATTTCTGCTTTGCTGAGATTTTTTTTGCATGTATTTATATGATGATACTGTTTTTCTTAGTCTGTTAATATGGTGAATTACATTAACTGATTTTCAAAGGTACAAATGGTCCTATCAAGGGTCATATGATATGGTCATATTGGTTTTTCATTTCCCCATCACTTTCTTTATGTTTCCTCTTTTCCGCCTTCTTTTTGATTAATCAACTATATTTTATTATTCTATTTCATCTCCTTTATAGGTTTATTAGCTATACCTTTTTTGCTTTTTAATTACATTGGTAGCTTTAGGATTCAGAGTATACATTTTTAACTTATCAATCTATTTTCAAGTAATATCATCTCACTTTATATATAGAAAAAAAACCTTTCCATAGTATACATCTATTTCATTCCTTCTGGCTTTTATACTGTTGTTGCTAAGCACTGTACTTTTATATATGTTACAAACATCATTAAACAATGCTATTATTTTTGTTTCCAACAAGAACTAAACTAAAATAAACTATTTTTGAAAATGAAGTTTAACTGAAATACAGCCACACATATTTGTTTACATATTATCTAACGCTTTAATCTACAACTGCAGAGATTTGTAATTGCAATAAAGGTTATAACGTCTACAAAACTGAAAATATTTACTCTCTAGTACGCATTACAGAACACTTGATATTTTGGTTTAAAGAATCAATTATATTTTATAAAGATTTAAATGATGAGGAAAAAGTCATATATTTACCCATGTTGTTACCATTTCCAGTGTTCTTAATTTCTTTATGTAGAGTTGGGACATCTTGTGTCGTCATTTTCCTAATATCATTTTTGAGAAATATCTTAAATCCTTTACAACTTAAAGGATATAACATTTCTGGTAGTGTGAGTATGCTTGTGACATAGTTCATCATTTGTATGTCTGAAAAAGTTTTTTGTCTTTGTTGTTAAAATAATTTTTCAAGGTAAAGCATTCTGCATTGACAGATTTTTTTCCTTTCAAAACATTAAAGATGTCTTCCTACCTGCATTGTTCCTGCTGAGAAATATGTCATTTCTTTCTCTGTCTTTATGTTTTTATTTTTCTATTTTTAAGATTTTTACTTTATTACTGATTTGAGGAATCTGATTATCATATGACTTGGCATAGGGTTTTTTTCATGTGCCTGTACCTTCACTGGACTTAGGGGTAAATTTATAGTTTGGAAAGTTTTTGGGCATTATTTTTTCTCCCCATCTTCTTCAGAAACCCCAATTACTCATTTATTTGGCTGCTTGAAGTTTCATAGATCACTAATGTTCTTTTCAATTAAAACATTTTTTTCTCTTTGTGTCTCATTTTATACAGTATACATTACTATGCCTTCAACTGTATTAATATTTTATTCATCAATGTCTAATTTGCTACTAATGATCTAGTGCATTTTTCATATCAAACACTGAAATTTTCATCTCTGGAAGTTTGATTTGGGTATTTTTGATATCTTCCACATCCCTACTTAAAATTTGAATATATGAACAATGTCCTCTGTAATTCTAACATCTGTGTAGTCTCTAGATTGATTTAAGTATCTTCCTCATCATGGGTCATGTCTTCCTGCCTCTCTATACCCATGTTAATCTTTAATTTGCTGCAAGACATTGTAACTTTTAACTTGTTGAGTATTTTTCTGGGATGTGGTTAAATTACATAAGAATTTTTATCTTTTTGGCTCTCGCTTTTATGATTTGTTTATCAGAATGCATCAGTCCACACTATTTACTTTCTACTACTAAGGCAAGACCTTCCTAAGTACTCTTTCTGATACCCTGTGAATTAAGTTTTTCCCATCTGTTTGATGGGAACATGTACTATTCCTGGACCTGTGTTGAGTACCAGGCACTGTTCCCTCTTATCTTTGAAGACGACTGTTTCCTTTATCTTGGGTAGTTTCCTTATATAGATGTGCTAATCAGACTCCTGAAATATACTCAAGGGGAATATTCTGCAGATATCTGGGGTATTCTTCGTGTATCTTTTCACTTTGTACTCTGTCCTATGAAATCTAGCTGCTTTGTTCTCCTCAGACTCTCAGTTCTGTCTCCTCAGCATGCGGATCCCAAAGGGTTCCTCCTCTTTCCTCCTCCTTGTGCTGTGACCTAGAAACTCTCTCAGGGCAATAAGCTAGGCCATCATAGGGCTCACTTTGTTCCCTCTCAAGAATTACTAACCTTCTTTGTTTGATGTCCATGGTCTTGAAAACTGTTGTTTCATGTATTTTATCCTTTTTTGTTTCCCATTTGTTTCAAGCAGGAAGTAAATCCAGTCCCTTTTACTCCATCTTGCCTCTAAGGAATTACTAACCTTCATTGTCTGATTTCCATGATCTTGAAAACCATTGTTTCATGTATTTTATCTTTTTTTCCCACAGTTGTTTCAGGCAGGAAGTAAATCCAGTCCCTTTTACTCCATCTTGCCTCTCAGGAATTACTAACCTTCATTGTCTGATTTCCATGATCTTGAAAACCATTGTTTCATGTATTTTATCTTTTTATCCCCCAGTTGTTTCAGGAAGGAAGTAAATTCAGTCTCTGTTACTCCATCTTGGCTAGAAGCAGAAGTCAGAACTTTTTTCTATTGCCTACCTCTATGTGGTAACCACACAGGGCCTGACTTATAAGGGCAGGCTTGTCATCTTCTTTTACTTCACAGGCTTACATTAGTTTGTGGGTTTAAATTCAGATTAGTAGGAGGGAAACGTAGGAGGCCTTACTGAGGCCTCCTCAATTGGACCTTGTTGTTCAATTCTGCTTTTACCAATGCTCTGTGTTCCAGTGCTTATCTATCAGATACATGTTCAGCTATAATATATTAGTACTCTAATTTCCATTTATAGAGTTTTTTTCCTGGATTTTTTTTTTTGAGGGGGGTTGTTTGTTTGCATAAAGCTCTTTAGTTTTGGGAGCTCTGCAAGAATGAAACAGTGAATGATAGGACTACCTAACATTACTCTTAAACTCTAACATTAGTGACCCAGAACCTTTAGATTTTAGAAGACAGAGTCAGAGAAAAAGTGTATATGTGGGGAGGCAGGGCCAGGGAGGAGGGAGAGAAAGAACCCAGAGACAAACAGTAGAAGTACAAGAAAATGGATGTGGAAAGTACCAAATGGCACTTGAGTGTTTAGTTCAAGTGAGGGCAGTAAGAATTGATTGGCTGAAATGTATAAATTCCCCTAAAATTAGTGAAGTATAGAAGTATGGAAAAAGCATCAAGAGAAAAGTGGAGATGACTGGCAGAAATACAGGTTATTAAAATTAATGATGGGGTGGTGAGTTACTCTAAAAGCAGAAAGGAAAATGATCTTCAAAGACATATAGGAGTATAAGGTCAAGAACTCAGAAGGGAGGGGTGCCTGGGTGGTACAGTCGGTTAAGCATCCAACTCTTGATTTTGCTCAGGTCATGATCTCAGACTTGTGAGATCAAGCCCCATGTAGGGCTCTGCACTCAGCAAGGAATCTGCTTCTCTCCCTCTCCCTCTGCCCACACCCCTCACGCACTCTATTAAATAGATGAATAAATCTTAAAAAAAAAAAAAAGAACACAGAAGGGAGAAGCAAAATAACACCAGATCTATAGTACTGTGATCACAGAAAGTAAAAGATATGGACATTTCTATCGGGAGAAATGTGTTAGCAGTATTACAGTGATAAAATCATAAGAGGCAAATAGTCAAATGCTTTATAATATTAGCTCCTGGGGTTTCATCAATGGTTTCATTAATAGCAGGTGTCAATTCTCACATGTATGTATTATGTGTTTGGGTATACATGTTAACATTGAATATTTATTGATTGCAAGCTAAATATATTCTTTGTGGAAGCTTCAAAACAGTCAATAGTTTTACATACTATTGGAAAAAAGCAATGACCATGTCTTGCTGATACACTATAGGAAATAACAGATTTGAAGCAGTCTCCTTAACCTATTGACTGTACTATGGCCCATATAATTATAAGATTCCAAAACTCTTAACTCTATGGTAAAGCCACTGTATTACTTTATATCAATAGTAAACGCACAAACACATGAGTATCATGCACTGGAAAAATGTAACACTGATATCATGGCACAGAAGTCTGCATACCGGATGTCTTCTGAGATAGTCATCCACTTGTTGCTTCAGTTCAACTCTGCGTGCATCAGTGAGATCTTGAAGTCCTTGCCAAGGAGCAAATAGCTTCTTTTTCTTACGACACTTCTCTAGGAACTTAAGAGTCTGGTGCAAAAAAAGATTTGTGATTTTTCATTCCTGACTAACAGAACTATTTTCTTCTATAACATATGGTAGCAACAACATTATAACAGTTGTTAACTTTGAGTGTGCATGGGGAGAGGGATGGGATTATGATGGGAGTGAGGGAGGACAATGAATTTTAATGATATTCTTCTGTAGTGTTTTAATATTTTACAAGGATATATTCATGTATTGTTTGTATGGAAAGCAAAAAAGAGGAAAAAATAGTAAGTGAGTTCTTTTCTCAATTCTAGTCCCTTATAAAGTGTATGATTTTGGGCAAGTCACTTGATCGCCACAGGATGGATTTTATGTCTATAGAAAACACAAACCCCAATTCTACTTAGACTAGAAAATTGTGAGGATCAAAGGGACAATATGTAAGAAAAAGCTTGGCAAATGAGAAATTATAAAATTGTAAAGTATGGGACAACTGATGAAAGTAGTTTCTGAATGTTCTTCCTCATGTCCTTCAGAAAGAACTCCTAATAAAAGACGTCTTGAAACAGGCAAGATTTGGAGAAAATTTGAAATTATTCTGCCAATTTTTTTCACTCTTCTCCCTTCCTTATAGCTTTTATTTTCATCAAAGTTATACTTCACATTGCTTTAAAGAAAAGGTTGGCAAATTATGGCCCACAGACCAAATTCAGCCTGCTGCCTGTTTTTACATGGCTTAAGAGTTAAGAATGGTTTTGTACTGGGCGCCTGGGTGGCTCAGTCGTTAAGCGTCTGCCTTCGGCTCAGGTCATGATCCCGGGGTCCTGGGATCGAGTCCACATTGGGCTCTCTGCTCTGCGGGAAGCCTCCTTCTCCCTCTCCCACTCCCCCTGCTTGTGTTCCTGCTCTCGCTCTGTCTCTGTCAAATAAATAAATAAAATCTTTAAAAAAAAAAAAAGAATGGTTTTGTACTGTTATATGGTTAAAAAGTTCAAAAAGTAAATGAATATACTGTGATGTGAAAATTATATGAAATTCAAAATTCAGTGTCTACAAATAACATATTATTAATGTGTCATGCTTGTGTATTGCCTATAGTTTCCTTTGTGCTACAACCATAGAGCTGAATAGTTGCAACAGACTGCATGGCTCACAAAGTGTAAAATATTTTACTTTTCAGCGCATTCCAGAAAAAAATTTGTTGATATAATTCTATTGTTTAAAGTGTCAGCTTTATAAGAATTATTACCAAAAAACCCTAGAGTTCTCTGCCCCCTCTCTCAAAGACAACAACTTTAACTCTTTCAGGTTTTTCTTTTGATGTTTCTGTCCATCTACTTTTCTGTCATTTTTCAGGTATAGGTATTATCTATTGACTTTCTTGTATAAAGAAAGTCATACAAGACTCTCTTTCCCTGCTTGCCCTCCCACATACTTTCCATATCCCCAAACATCCATTATTACAAATTTAGTTAAATCAATGTTTAGTGTTTACATAATTATGACTACATAAAGGCCATTCAAGTTTGAACCGTATCACATATGATTTACTTTTCCTTTTTTGCACATTTTTTATTTTCTCTAGAATTAATAAGGCTGTGGTTTACCTGTGCTTACTTTTGTATGCACTTATCACTGATTATGTATCTAAACTCTCCTAATGCTTATACATTAAAATATATCAGGCATTCTATCAAATTTATTTTCCTGGACATATATCTTCTGGAGCTTTCTGACCTGCTCAACTCTGGATTGATTGCTTTTTATGCCTGATGCATAGGTATCATCCTGAGATCTCCATTCACCATCATCTTGGTGACTCCTTTTCATCTTTCCTTTGCATTTTCCTATATTCCATATTGTCTTTTCTTCTTGGGTTACTTCTTTGTTTTAAAGACTTTGTGATGCATGAAAATGTCTTTAGTCTATGCTTACCTTAAACCAATGGTGTGGTTGCGTGCAGAATTCTAGTTGGAAATCATCTCCCTCAAATATGTAACAGCCTTACTTC
The DNA here is from genome assembly GCF_037043125.1 of Eumetopias jubatus. Lineage (NCBI taxonomy): Eukaryota > Metazoa > Chordata > Mammalia > Carnivora > Otariidae > Eumetopias > Eumetopias jubatus. The sequence goes on from NW_028274807.1 coordinate 66,131,901, forward strand.
ATCCATTTTAGCTTCCACTGTTGCTACTAAGAAGTATATGTGTCCCCAGTGCATTTCATAGTAATGTAAAATAAATGTGGGTATGTTTCTATCCTTATATTAAACATTTAGTCAATCCTTTTAACCTAAAACTCATAACATTCAGTTCTGGGAAATCTTGAGTTATTTGATTTCCTCTCCTCAGGTTTTTTTCTGTTGTTTCATGTTTGAATGTTTGACCTCCTGGACTGGTTATCTTTTCTTTTTGCCCTGCTCTCTAGATTTCCCCAACTTTTTTTCCCTAGCCCTTTTATTATGTCTTTCATTTTTTTTCTGCCAATGTTTATTCTATTTGTTCCTTTTTATATAGCATCTTGGTTTTATTTCATGCATTATCTTCTCTTAGCTTTAAGGAAATAATAGATTTTGTAAAAGTTTTCTCATCCCTGCAATGTATCTATTTCCACCAAGTAGTTTTATTCTGTTTCTTCTGGCCTCAGCTTTTCTCAGATATCCAATGATACTTTGAGCTAATATTTAAGAGTAAGCTCTAAGAAGGTGTTTAGAAATTCTGGACAGGTGGGTAGGGTTTATCTACCATACTTCAATACAGAACTACTGAACTGAGCTGTTTCTTTCAAGTACCCCATTGTGAGTATACTTGTAACTTTTCTCAGATTCCTCAAAGAAAATACTCTCAATCTACTGTTTGCAGGAGATAAGCCTGGCTGACAGCACACTGGGACCTAAGGGGGGGAAAAACAGGGCTGGAGGTCTTCTCACTCAGTTTATAAAATTTCTCTAATACCCCTATTTTAGTATCTAATGGAGACTTCAACTGTGCTTGCATCTTCCTGTTGAGAGACCCACTCCTTTCCTTGTACTCTTCCCTTTATTTGATTCTTCTTCCTTGCTTCTCCTTCTCTCTCCTCTACCTCCTCCTTTTAGCACCACCCTCAGCTTATCACGCTATACTGGGAACTTCAGAATTAAGGTACCAGAACAGAAGAATCTCTGTCCCTAGATCAAAAAAGCCCACCTTGACCTTTTCTTCACTCTTTGTCATTTCAGAACTCTCTGAAATTATATTTCTCTCCCTGTTTTTTATTTTCTCAACTGCTAATGGTTTGTTTTACTAAGTGTTTTTGTGGTCAGTCTGTGATGGATATGTATAACAGCACTATAATACTTTCCTGCTATAATCAAGTAGCAAGAATTGCCATCATTCTGGCCCTAGAGACCAGACACCAGCAATTATCACCTTCCTTCTGAGTTTAAGAGATAAGAAACCAAGAGAAGAAAATCCTGAAGCATTAAAAGGGAAAATGCAGCTAACCCTTCAAATCTAATTTCAACACTAAGCCACTACAGAGAACTCCAAGTTGTCTATGTTAAGGATGTGTAATTTGAAATCAGCAAGCTTACACTGGGTTTTTTTTTCAATTTCTAGCTACATGAGAAACAATGCCTCTGCTTTTGTACAAAATAAGGGAGGGAGAAAGGTAAACAACAGTTCTGGTCTTTCTTCCAGTTCTGGCCTTTTCCTGCCAAAAATACTAAAAACCAGTTCCTTCTAAGGGACAAGTTCAATGAAATGATATTCCTACTACTTTCAGTGAAACTAATGAATTATTCCTTTTTCTTTTTTACCAAGATCAATTGCAGTGCTAATAGAAATATAATGGAAGTCACATGTGTAATTTTAAATTTTCTAGTAGCCATATAAAAAAAGTAAAAACAGGTGAAATTAATATTTTGCATATACTGGGTTATGTAAATATATAACTCAATATATGCAAATATATGTACATTTTTCAACATGTATGTTGTATGTAAAAATTATTAATGAAGTATTTTACACTCTCATATTAAGCCTTCAGAATGTGGTGGGCATTTCACACTTACAGCACATTTCAATTGCGACTAGCTACATGTCAAGTACTCAAGTAGTCACCTATGGTTAGTGGGTACTGTATCAGACACAGTCTATATGCAGGTATATAGTAGGTCTTAGAAAAGGATGCTTCAAAATGTAGCAAAATGTATCATTTACTGACCACTGGTTGCCCTATTCTAATTTTCTCTACTATTTTCATTTCTCTTCCCTCTCTGTACTTCATAATTTTTCTTTTCTTTCCCTCTTTGAAAGGAATCCTCTTCTTACCTTTCTACTTTTCACTAGCTTTACTTTGACTTCATTATTTTTAGTAGTGAGTTGCAAAGACTAAAAACATGATCTTGACCCAGCCCTTTTTGTTCTTACAATGGAGACCCATTTTCCTTTTGGGTGGGGGAGCTAGGAGGTGGATGTAACTAATCTTTTTCCTCTTATGCCAAAGAAAAGTGTGAAAGCCAAAATAACTTTGCCTCCATAGCCCTCAGATACCTTCCTATAAAGACCTCTGTGCTTTAAGGAATGGTGGACAAACTGGGGTATCTCACTTTAGAGTAGAGGACCCTTTTATAAAATTCTGGGCTTATCTAAATAGGCAAGGTAGTAATTCAATTTAATAGGGGCCCAGCTGATCCTCTGACAGAGGAGAGTTTAAAAAAGTAGCCATGAGGTAAAGGTATTAGAAAGGACCTAAGGGTTCCTCTAAAAGAAATATGTCCAACACTGACATCCATGGGTTAATTCTTAGATGGCCCTGTTTAGCAGAGGGTAAAATGCAGGTATAGGTGTGGTTTGGTGATGCTGCAGGATTGTTTGTTGTACATATAGCCTGCCATCACCAGAAAAGCCTGAGGAAGAAGGATGCAGCAGACAAATCTTCCTATTTCTGTAGTACTTACTCTATCCTATTTTTTGAGTGGTTTTTTTAATAATCTTTGTAAAACGTTAATCACAGAAAATTAACAAAGAGACTATTCAAAATCTAACACTGTGAAATACTGAAATTAACCCAAAGTTCAAAAATAAAGGACTATAAAATGCTATAGGACCTGAAATCCTAATATGAAAGTTAACAGGTATAAGTGAATAAGAGATGTTAGGAAAATTGGTCATTAAATGAAATAAAGAGCCTTGTTTGCTATGCTTTTCCAAGGCAATAAATATTACTGAATCCCAGGAAAATTATTATTTAAGAACACCGTTCTATAATTCAAGAATTATAGTGATCCAGTTATATCTAATATATTATCTATACATTAAAAAAATAAACTATGATGTGCTAAACTAGTACAGGCTTTGCAATTTCCAAAATACTTTCCCATAAATTGGGTCATCTCATTTATATAACAACTGAGTGGAAAAGGTAGGGTAAACATCCATTCATAAAACAAGCACATGCTAAGAGCTGACAACAATAGATAAGACTTAGTTCCTTATCCCTGAGGAAGTCACAGCCCAAGAAAGAAAGAAAAAAATTTAACAAAGTACACTGCAGTATGATAAATGATGTACAAGGTTCTATGGAAGTACTAAGGACTGAGTGTCTAAATCAGTTTGTCCAGTGTTAAGGAGGTTCTTATTTTATAGAGAAAGAAACTAAGACTCAGAAAAGCTAAATGACTAGACCAAGACTTTACAGCAGGTATATACAAGGTCAGGTTTGAATCCATGTTTTTGCACTTCCTAATCCAGTAATCTTTTTACTGTATTAGACTCACTGCTCTCTGAAGTATGACAGCTGCTTTATACTCCGTGAGAGATGGCCTCTGTTGGCGAAAATTTCTCCTTTCCCTGTACCCTCTCCAGTGTTTCTGGATAATCAATGCTGATTTCTCTTCTATTTCCCGATTATATTTTTCCACCTGACCTAAAAAGATGACAGACACTATTACAACATACTCAACTGCTATACTTTCTCAAGTTCTGGAATCAGGATAATGATATTAACAATAATCTTGCAGTCTTTTTATTTGTTTCTTTAAATATTGTTCATTAATTTCCCCAAGTTTATTATTTTACAATGGTTCTAAGATAGCAGAAACAAAAAACTCCAAAAGCTTTCTCAGATTATGCACATTCTTTAGAGAAAAGATTCATATAATTTTTTGTGGCAAAGGAATGAGAAAGGGTTAAAAATCCAATAGCAAGAATACTTAGAAAAAAGAATCATAAGTACATGGTTAGGAATTCAATCCATACCACCAGAGGGAAAAGGCAAGATGCATGTATGTTAACTACTCTGTGTACTTCCAAATTTCTCTTAAGTATACAGGTGACTTTCTTTTTACTTTCTGGGAGGTGTTGTATGTGAGACAGAAAACTCTAGGATGTCTCACAGATGGGAAATTGAGTATATTGCTGGTGCTATTACCTGAGATGGGGAATTCAGGGAAAGGAAATGGGTGAGGTAATGACTAGTTTTGGGGATGCCTGTGGATATCTAGGTAAAGCTTAGATAAGTAAAGATTTATCTAAGTCAAGCTATCCAATAGGGAACTGGCTACAGAGCTGTGCTGTCCAATATAGTAGACACTATCCACAAATGGCTACTTTAATTTAAATAAAGTAAATTTAAAAATTCATGTGCTTGTGTGCACTAGAGACATTTCAAGTACTCAATGGCCATGTCTAGCCAGTAGGAATCATAGTTGACGGTGCAGATAAAGAACATATCATTTTGTGAAAAGTGCTGGTTTAGGGGCGCCCAGGTGGCTCAGTTGGTTAAGTGTCTGCCTTCGGCTCAGGGCATGATCCCAGGCTCCAGGGACAGAGCCCCATATTGGGCTCCCTGCTCACCAGGGAGTCTGCTTCTCCTTCTTCCTCTGCCCCTCCCTCCTACTAGTGCCCCTCTCTCAAATAAATAAATAAATAAAATCTTAAAAGAAAAAAAGGAAGTGCTGGTTTAGAGCTTGGGAAGGTGAAGATGCAAACAAGATTTGAGTGTGCTAAGCACTCAGTTGGTAGTTGAAGTTACAGTTATGGATAGGATACCGCAGGAAGAGCAACATTAGAGTAAGAGGTAAAGATGGAACCTTGGGAAACATCTATATTTAAGGGGAAAAAAAGAGAAATAAGAGGTTATGTAAGAACAATGGGAATGAGTGGTAGGAGGGGAAGGGGAAGAACAAAAAAAAAAATCTTGAAACCATTCAGATTCCTAGACTGTAATATTAATTTCAGCTTAGTGTATCAAAAGTGGCAAGATGTCACAAGGTTTATACTGGGATATGAGTAAAGTTCTGATTCTAAAATGTAGCAATCTAACTCCCTCCTTAAGGTCAAGGGTATTCTTTATGTCTCTGAAAGCTATTTTAAGCATATATTTTTACGTTTCACTAATTTATCTGAAAGATAAGAAAACCCTAGTGGAGAGACTGCTCGGCATCAACTAATAGGCCTTAATCAAAAAAACAAAACAAAACAAAACTGTGACTTTTTTTTTTTTGACTTGAAATTTAATAAGGTTTACCTGAGAAGGGAGAAACAGGAAAAAGGTCCACATTAAAAAAAAAAATCATCAGGTAGCAGGAAATCTGGTTCATTAAGATACTTTAAACATTTTTACACTTACAAAATTGACATTGCCACCCACCTGGATGAACTATTTCGAGCATACTCAGCCGTAATTCTCGGGACAATCTCATGGCTCTCTGTCTTTGAAGTTGCAACTGTAATCTGCGGTGCTCTTCTTCTTTCTGCTTATTTAGCTTTAGTAATGCCTTGGTTCGTTTAGATCTGTGATAGAAACATTAAGTACCAAAAACAAAAAAAAAAGAAACATTAAGTACCTTATACACAATTTTTTTGTAAATGATATACCCACTCAAGAAGTATATGAAAAAAAATTAAAATTTTTTTAAAAGATTTTATTTATTTAAGAGAGAGAATGAGAGAGAGAGAGCACATGAGAGGGGGGAGGGTCAGAGGGAGAAGCAGACTCCCTGCTGAGCAGGGAGCCCAATGCGGGATTCCAGGATCATGACCTGAGCTAAAGGCAGTCGTTTAACCAACTGAGCCACCCAGGTGCCCAAAAAGAAGTATATGAAAAGATGTTTAACCTCACTAGTTATTATATACATGTAGATTTGTTACAACAGTAACAAGCTGAAAACAAACTGTATGCCCCACAATAGGGAACCTGATAAATAAATTACTGGTTCATTCACTGGATAGGATTCTATGAACCATAAAATAATAAAAATTTTAAAAAATATTTAGCAAATTGGGAAAATACCCAAATCTAATGTCAAGTGAAAATAAAATCAGGATATAGAAGCCATACAAAGTGTGTTAAAAATATGTATTATATACATAAAAAATGATTAAAAAATAATAAAATCTCAACAGTGATTTTTGCTGCATAGAATGATTATGAATGATTTTTTTCCTCATGTTTACCTATTTCTCAATCATGGACTAATAACCATTATTATTAGAACCAATTATGAAAATCTTCATATGGCCACAAAAAATTATTTAACTGGCATTTGTGTATTACCTGCTCTTATTCACCAAAATTTCTCCTTAGCCATTTCTACCTAGTTTTGATTGGTTCCTATATTACTATGTAAGGAGATCACAAGTATTAGTCTATAGTGAATATACTCAAAATACTTTCAGATACCCATAGAAAAGGAAAACAAAAAGGACAAAAAGAAAAGAGAAGAATACATTATTTATCTCTATAGACTTAATTTGCTTGTGTCTCACTCAAGAGCATTTGCTCTTAGATTCTTTTTTTTTTTTAAAGATTTTATTTATTTATTTGACAGAGAGAAAGACAGCGAGAGAGGGAACACAAGCAGGGGGAGTGGGAGAGGGAGAAGCAGGCTTCCCGCTGAGCAGGGAGCCCGATGAGGGGCTGGACCCCAGGACCCTGGGAACATGACTTGAGCCAAAGGCAGATGCTTAACGGCTGAGCCTCTGCTCTTAGATTCTTTTCCCAGAATTAAACTACCAACAAATGAGGTACCTTGGCTATAGCTTTGTAGACAGGCAGACTTCAAAATGGTATAGTTAGAGGGTGATAATGATTTTTAATTCAGTTTCTTTTGGAAAAGGAAAAACAGCATAAAGAAATTTAAAAAATCTTTTAAAACAGAAAAGGAGAACTCACAAAATTATTTCGATAAAATTTTGTGTGTGTATGGTTTTTGCTTTTTTTCTTAGTGTTTCCTAACTGCTACCAATACAATTTAAGTGTTTTTTTGGCTTTACACTTTGTCAAGAGTTGAAGGTTCACTTCAAAATATCTTTCTTACTCCACTGTGAAAGGTAGAGAAGACCCCAAAGTGCAGATGTGCCAAAGAAGGGGTTCTAAAGAGGCTATAGGGCTAGCCATATAGTTTCTAAGTGTCTCTTCCTCTTCCAAAGAGTTGGAAATGAAGTAAGTAAGGGGCCTTTATGTTCTCAAAGAATGGCGGATGGAAACTTGCCTCTCCTATAGAACTCTCCCTGCAAAATTCTGGGATGTATACAGCATATATATAGCATATAGGTAAGGATGTTTTACCCTTTACCTACTTATGCAGGGTAAAACAGAACAGTTGGCCCTAAACAAAATCTCCTTTTATTTATTTATTTATAAAGATTTTATTTATTTATTTGACAGAGAGAGGCACAGCGAGAGAGGGAACACAAGCAGGGGAAGTGGGAGGAGAAGCAGGCTTCCCGCTGAGAAGGGAGCCTGATGCGGGGCTCAAGCGCAGGACCCAGGGATCATGACCTGAGCTGAAGGTGGACACTTAATGACTGAGCCACCCAGGCGCCCCCAAAATCTCCTTTTAAATTACCTAACTGGTTACAGATTATAATGTCTAATATTGCATTATCATTATATTAAATTTACTATTAGTATCAGAAACATAGTAACATTAAAATTGTATTGCTGGGGTGCCTGGGTGGCTCAGTTGGTTAAGCAACTGCCTTTGGCTCAGGTCATGATCCTGGAGTCCTGGGATTGAGTCCCGCACTGGGCTTCCTGCTCAGCAGAGAGTCTGCTTCTCCCTCTGACCCTGCCCCATCTTGTGCTCTCTCTCTCAAATAAATAAAATATTTTAAAAAATTGTATTGCTAAGACATTTAATCTGTCAGAAAACTGGGTCTGGGAAAAAACATGCAGGCTATAAAATATGGCAAAAATGAAAGGACTGTGGAGCATGTAGGCAGAAGTAAAATACAAGCAGAAATACAGTAGAAACGTGAGGTTCAGAGATTGAAGTGACTATAAATTGTAAATATGTGGGTTTCTGGATTCATGTGTTTTAATTTCATGTTTGAAAACATTTATTAGGAATTAATGTGATTTTGAATTTGAATGTTTCCCCCCCACTTAGGAACATTTTAGTTAGTTACTAGTAGTTAGGTAGTCTCTAGTTCTAGTCAAAGAATTTCTTTAATCACTAAAAAATTAAAAGAGCATTCATTTAACTGGTCTCTCTATAAGAAAGACTAGGCATTTGACCATCTGGCATCTGTGAGCATTTCTGAAAAGGAAATGAGTGATCAGATATATTCCCAAGATGATTTATATAAATACATTCCATGAGCTACATTTAATCAGCATGAATCTTTATCATCAAAAAGGGAGTTGACCAAACTATCTACTACCAAGACATCAAGAAGTCTCTAGGAATTCCTTTGTTGGAGAACAGTAAGTATGAACTGGGGGAGTACGATACGAGCTGAATGCCAAAAGAGTTGACGGGCTCGGTTCATTAACTCATCAAACATATTATCTGAGTGATTGCTGCCTGCTTGGTATTGTTACTCAGGGAAACAGAGAAGAAATATAGTTCTGTACTTCAGCAGCTCAATTTCAAGGAGAAATTGAAGCGTAGCAGAATATGCCACTCTGGCATAAAGATTATTTTGAGCTGGAGGCAAATGAGAATCCACAAATGTAGACAGAGCCTTCCCAGAGCTTCCCTATTGGACTAGAGCAGAAATGTCTCAGAAATGAGGACTGCCATAAATCCCCCCTCCCAAGGAAGTTTTATGGCCTTGAAGAAGATGTAAAGTTGGTGCCAAGATGGACCTAGACAAATAACCCACATACTCCATTAGTTTCCCAAATATATTTACCTTTCCATAATTTCCTGACTTTGGAAGTCTAAAATCCTTTTCTTTTTACCTGTCACTTCTTTATGAATTTTTTTTCTTTGTTAAATGCTATACAAGCCCAAGTTCTAACTACTCATTTGAGTTACTCATCATGTGAGGTTTCTTTTACATGATGTGCACTGCACACATTAATAAACTGTTTTTCTCTTGTTAACTGTTTTTCCACCCTTTTTTTGTCAGTCTAATTTCCAGGGAATGAACCTAAAATATGGTAGAAGGAAAATTTTTTCTTCCCCTACAAGGTGAAACAAGTACAATTAAGACACCAAATATCAGCCCTATGATATAGGTAGGTAGTTGTGAGGTTTCCCAAAAGTAACTGGTATAGTTGTTGGCTGCTTCAGAAAACCTTGCTCGGCACGTAACAGAAAATCAAGTTTTTGGGCGCCTAGGTGGCTCAGTTGGTTAAGCGACTGCCTTCGGCTCAGGTCATGATCCTGGAGTCCCGGGATCGAGTCCCACATCGGGCTCCCTGCTCAGCAGGGAGTCTGCTTCTCCCTCTGACCCTCTCCCTTCTCATGCTCTCTCTCTATCTCATTCTCTCTCTCAAATAAATAAATAAATAAATAAATCTTAAAAAAAAAAAAAAAGAAAATCAAGTTTTTGACCATAAAAAATGATTCAGTAAAAAAGAAACCCGAGTGGTGAGAGGATGGGAAAATGGGTGAAAGGGAGTGGGAAGTACAGACTTCTAGTTATGGCATGAGCAAGTAATGGGGATGAAAGGTATAGCAAAGGGAATACAAGGAATACAGAATTGTAATAGCGTTATATGGTGACAGTTAGTAGCTATACTTGTGGTGAGCATAGCATAAGTATAGAGTCATCGAATCACTATGTTGTATACCCGAAACTAATGTAACCATACTTTAGTTAAAAAAAAAAAAAAGCAGCTCAAAAGGCATCTTAAACATCATAAAAAATAAAAAAAGAAAAGAACCCCCCAAGAAAAGTGCATTAGTAAAGGTGTGACTACACAAGAGTGCATCTTGTCGGAATTTAAAAAGCTCTGATGAATCTGGGCCCATAATTATGAGTGGTGGGCAGTCCCTATCTGCACCCCCCCAGCAAAAAACATGGGAGGGAAAAATTACTCTCAGATAACGACCCGACCACAAAGAGACAGAAATAACCTTTGCAGAAAGCCCAGTTATAAAGAAAGCAAGAAAAATTTGCATAAACTATTTCAACCAGAAGAGGAAAGGTGGTGAAACCTGAGCAAACTTGAAATTAAAAAATAATAAATTAATAAAGAGAATCCAAAGATACTGTATTTCAATCTGCCCTAAAACTTCAAACTCAAAATATTGGGGAAAAAACCAAACTAATTATTATGTGAGATTTAATCAATTTTGGCTTCACAGCTAAAATTTAATGGAAAATAATTTTAATAGAAATATTTATAACTGGACTGATTATAAAAAGCAATGGAATTTCTATTTTAAAATAGTGGAACTGTTAAGACTCCATAGATATACTTCTAAGCGGACAAAATCTGTAATCCTGGGATTTTAATATTACGAGACAAAGTAGACTGGCAAATTTGACAACTATTGTGAGACTAAACATTAAATGTCTCAATCCACAGTACAGGGATACCTTTAATGTTAAGAGGGAAGAGAGCTGAGAATGACAGCAAGTAGAATCCATAAGTAATAAACACTACCTTCACCACAGAAGGCAGGGCTATACCAAGAACATCTCAGATTTTTTAATAGAATAACATACATTATGACTCACTCTCAAAGTAGTCATCATTTCCCAAATTTATTTGACCAAAGAAATCCTTTTTAAAATGTTTTTAAATAAATACATTGTAGGATACACAATGAACTTTCAGCAATGCTGTAATGGATTATAATTGCCTCTCACAAGTACTATTTATTTAACATATCTATTTGTCTAACTAGATTTGTAAACGCTCAAAGGCAAAAAATGTGCCATATGAATTTTCCCCACTATCATCTTTTCTAAGTTCCAGGTAATATGCTAAAAAAAACCCAAAACTTTAATCTTGGGCGGTACACAGACAATTATCCCCATTAAATAGATGGGAAATTTGAGGCAGAGAGAGGTTGGGCATCTTGTCCACAGTCATTCAGCCCAAAGTTGCTGAGGTAGGATACAAAATTGAGTCTGTTTAACTCTCTCAGTATCCGGCATAGCCTCTGGCATGTATTATGCAAATGAAACATGTCTTAACAATGCACGTTTTAAAAAAAGCAAAAACAAAACTCATGCCCAATATTAATAATCTAACTTCTCTAAACGAAACTTTCATCAATGACTTAAATCTAAATTTTAGTTTACTATATTAAAACATTTTTATAACTGAGAAATGCAGCTGCAGTTATTAAAAGACTAGTTTTAGTTTTTGTTCCATCAGATTTCTGTCTTACATTATGTCCTTTGCTTTGAAAGTACATCTAGTTACTGGAGTACAGGTACTCAGAAATGTGTTTTCAGAACAAGAATGAAAGCAAGAGTAAAAGAAACAGCTGGAGGAGCAAGTGGGTGGAACAGGAGGATCCTGAGCTCACTTCCTTCTGCAGACAAACAAGGCTTCAACTAAATAAGAGCAACTCTCTGGGAACAACCTAAAGATTAGTTATTCTGCAGCTAAAGATACAAAGAAAAAGCCACATGGAGAAGGATAGAAGGGACAGAGATGCAATCTGGTTGGGACTCATACTACTGGAGCAGTGACTCACAAGGGGAGAGATACACAGACATAGAGGTTCAAACTCCACATCAGGCAACCTTGCCCTGGGGGCATGCACCTGAAGAAGCGCCCATAATGTCCAGCTTTGAAAATCAGTGGGGCTTAATTCTGGGATAGTAGGGAGGCTATAGGAAACCAAGACTCTGTTCTTAAAAGGTCTCATGCACAAACTTAATTGCTCTGAGAACCAGCACAAAAGCAGCAGTTTAAAAAGTGCCTCAGCCATATGTAAAGGAAATTTACTGACTGATATTAGGCTGTGTGCTGGAGGGCCAGGGATCTGTAGGAACTTTCTCTGGGAATGGAAGTACTAGTGTGCTCCATTTCTGACATTCTCTGTCTACTCTGCTAGTACCACATGCTTCTCTTCAGCGTTGCCCTGTGGACTCACCACACAAACTGGCAGGTGGCATTGGCTGGGACTAGCACCTCCTAAAAGTATCTCTTGCCTCACTGCATTGAGTGGGAAGCATTGGCCTGGATGAGCACTGGCCCAAATTGGCTGGCAGGGGGAGCTGTAGACAGCCCCACCTACCACTGTACCCACAAGAGTTGCAGCCCAATCATAAAAGGTGAGAGAATGAAGCCCATATAAGGAATACCCCTGCAGCACCTGGTTCTGGTGACCTGGGAAGGACTGTGCCTCTGGGCCCTCAAGGATGCCTTCTACATAAGGCTACTCCTTCAAGACCAGGAATTGATTGACCTAATACATAGAAACAAATACAGAAAGTGAGGCAAAATGAGGAGACAGAAGAATATGGTCCAAATGAAAGAACAAGAAAAAACTTCAGAAGAACTACACAAAATGGAAATGAACGATCTATCAGATAAAGAGTTTAATGTAATGGTCATAAAGATGCTCACTAAACTTGGGATAAGAATGGATGAACACAGTGAGAACTTGAACAAAGACACAGAAAATATAAAAAAAAGAACCAGTCAGAGCTAAAGAATACAATAAATGAAATGAAAAATAAACTAGAAGGAAGTCAACAGCAGATTAGATAATACAGCAGAACCAATCAGCAATCTGGAAGACAGTGTAGTGGAAATCACCCAAGCTGAACAGCAGAAAGAATTAAGAACTTGAAAACATTAGAATAATTTAAAGGACTTCTGGGACAACATCAAATGTACTAACATTTGCATATTAGGTGTTTCAGAAGGAGTAGAGTCAGAGAAAGGATAGAAAACTTATTTGAAGAAATAGTAGCTGAAAACTTCTCTAACCTGGGGAAGGAAACAGACATCCATGTCCAGGAAGCAGAGAAACTCCAAACAAGATTAACCCAAGGAAGTCTACATCAAGATACACAATAACTAAAATGTCAAAAATTAAAGAGAGAATCTTATTTTTTTTAAAGATTTTATTTATCTGAGAGAGAGAGAGAGAGAGAGTACAAGCACAGGGAGCGGCAGGCAGAGGAAGAGAGAGAAGCAGGCTCCCTGCTGAGCAAGGAGCCCAATGTGGGGCTTGATCCCAGGACCCTGGGATGACGACCTGAGCCGAAGGCTGACGCTTAACCAACTGAGCCACCCAGGCACCCCAAGAGAGAATCTTAAAAGCAGCAAGAGATAAACAACTAATTATGTAACAAGGGAACTCCTATAAGGCTGATTTTTAGCAGAAACTTTGCAGACCAGAAGGGAGTTGCATGATATACTCAAAGTTCTGAATGGAAAAACCTACAACCAAGAGTAAGCAGCAAGATTATCATTCAGAATAGGAGACATAAAGAGTCCCCCCAAGGGCTGGCCGAGGGCACTGTGCCGGGCGGTTGCGGCCTGCTGGACCATGCTGAGCGGAGCATGTAGCTGGCTTGCCACTGTTCATGGTTGCCCATAGGTGGCTTTGCCTTGCTTCTCTTAGAGGTTTAGGACTATGGGAGGCTTAAGCTGCAGAAGTTTCTTTTGTATTTTTTGTTCTGCCCTTGTTTTTTGAAAATTCTAATTTATAAATACTGTATCAGAAGAAACACTTCAACACAGTTTCTTATTGGAAATTAACAGTCTCAACCATCACCTGATGACTTTCTTACCCCATTCATCTAAAAATTATTAATTAAAATTGTATATGTTTATTTTAGATTAAAGTATTTGGCAGAGTTATTATATATTAAGGATGACTGAAATAATTCATTCCAAAGGAGTTATGTTGGAATAGCTGTAGAGAAACGTGTTTGAGCTAGTGAAAACTACAATAAAATGGAAATTTCATGTACTTGCACACATTCTAAGTTTGTAAAATTATCTTTGTCATCAAATGCTTACATTAGTAAAATAAGATGACACTTTTCCATTAAAAAAAATAAATAAATAAAATAAAGAGTCCCCCCAGACAAACAAAAGTTAAAGGAGTTAATCACCACTAAAACCAGACTTATAAGAAACATTAAAGGGAAGCAGTTAAAGGCCATAACTAGAAGAAATTTATGAAAGAAAAAAAAAATCTCACGGTTAAAAGCAAACATACAAAGATAGTGGAAGAACCATTTATAAAGCTAGCATGAAGGTTAAAAGATAAAAGTAATAAAGTGAACTGTACCTATAATAATCAGTTATGGGACACACAAAATAAAAAGAGTAAAATATGACATCAAAAACAAAAACCATAGTGGTGGGGGAGTGTTTTAGAATGTGTTCAAACTTAACTAACTTAACATAGACCACCATAATTAGAGTGGTCTCATTATATATGAACCTCATGGTAACCGCAAACCCAAAAATCTGTGACAGGTACACAAAAAATAAAAAGCCAACCATAACACTAAAGAAAGTCATCAAATCACAGAAAAGAGAACAAGAAAAAAACAGAACTACAAAAACAACCAGAAAACAATAACAAAATGGCAATAAGTACATACCTGTCATAATTACCTTAAAGGTAAATGGACTAAATGCCCAATCAAAAGACACAGAGCAACTGAATGGATAAAACAACACCTATCTACATGCTGCCTATGAGACTCACTTCAGACCAAAAGACACATACAGGCTGAAAATAGAGATGGAAAAAAGATACGACATGCAAATGAAGTGAAAAGAAAGCTGGAGTAGCAATACATATATCAGACAAAACGGACTTTATAACAAAGACCATAATGAGACAAATAAGGGCATTACATAATGATGGAGAACTCAATACTAGAGGATATAACAGTTGTAAATATACATAAGCACCCAATGTAGAAGCACCTAAATATATAAAGCAAACATTAACAAATACAAAGGGAGAAAATGACAGTAATACAATAATAGCAGGGACATTAATAACCCACTTACACCAATGAATAGATCATCCAGACAGAAAATCAATAAGGAAAAAGTGAACTTAACACATTAGACTAGATGGATTTAACATATATGCAGATCATTCCATCCCCAAACAGCAAATTATATATTCTTTTCAATTGTACATGGAACATTCTTGAGAATAGATCACGTTAGACCACAAAACAAATCTCAACCAATTTAAGATTGAAACCATATCAAGCATCTTTTCCAACTACAATGGTATAAAACTATAAATCAATCACAAGGAAAAAAACTGGAGGAAACACAAACATGTGGAGGTTAAACAACATGCTATTAAATAAACAATGGGTCAACAAAGAAACCAAAGAGGAAATTAAAAATTACCTTAAGACAAATAAAAATGGAAACACAACATTCCAAAATCTGTGGGATGCAGCAAAAGCAATTCCAAGAAGAAAGTTTACAGCAATACAGGCCTACCTCAAAAAACCTACCTATTTCTATAGGCATTGTAGAAATACCTATA
Organism: Eumetopias jubatus; assembly: GCF_037043125.1. NCBI lineage: Eukaryota > Metazoa > Chordata > Mammalia > Carnivora > Otariidae > Eumetopias > Eumetopias jubatus. The sequence continues at coordinate 66,147,402 of NW_028274807.1, forward strand.
ATAATGTAATCTTACACCTAAAAGAACTAGAAAAAGAAAAATAAAGCCCACAGTTGATTGAAGAAAAAAATGATAAAGACCAGAGCAGAAATAAATTAGTAAAAAGAAAAATAGAAAATATCAATGGAATTAAAAACTGTTTTTTGAAAATATAAACAAAATTAATCAACTGTTAGCCAAAGTCATCAAGGAAAAAAGAGAGGGTCCAAATAAAATCAGAGATGAAAGAGAGGTTACAACTAACACCACAGAAATACACAGGATTATAAGAGACTACTATGAAAAATTACATGCCAACAAATTGGACAACCTAGAAGAAATGAAATATGCAATCTTACGAGAATGAATCAGGAAGAAACAAAATCTTAACAGACCAATTACTAATAATGATACTGAATCAGTAATCAAAAAAGCTCTCAACAAACAAAAGTCCAAGATCAGTGGGTTCTCACATGAATTCTATCAAACATATAGTTACTATCTACTCTTCTCAAACTAATCTAAAAAATTTAAGAGGAACACTTCCAAATTCATTGGAAGCATTACCTTGATAACAAAAACATAAAAAGACACTACAAAAAAAGAAAATTATAGGCCAATAACCCTGATAAACATAGATGCAAAATTCCTTAATAGAACACTAGCAAAATGAACTCAACAAAACATTAAAAGGATCATATACCATGATCAAGTGGGATTTATTCCAGGGATGCAAGGATGGTTCAGTATTCACAAATCAATCAACATGATACACTACATTAACAAAGGAAAAAAATCATATGATCATCTCAAGAGATGCAGAAAAACCATCTGGCAAAATTCAACAGCCATTTATGGTAAAAACTCTCAATAAAGTATGTACAGATGGAAGATACCTCAAAAATAATACAGGACATATCTGACAAACCCATTGCTAACATCATACTCAATGATGAAAAACTGAGAGCTTCTCCTCTGTGATCAGGAACAAGACATGGATGTCCACTCTTGCCAGTTTATTTCAACATAGTTCTGGAAATCCTAGTCACAGCAATCAAACAAGAAAAAGAAATAAAAGGCATCCAAATTGGGAAGGAAGAAGTAAACTATCACTGTTTCCTCATAATATAATACTATATATAGAAAACCCTAAAGATTCTTTTTTTAAATTTAAATTCAATTAGCCAACATATAGTACATCATTAGTTTCAGAGGTAGTGTTCAATAATTCATCAGTTGCATATAACACCCAGTTAGAAAACTCTAAAGTTTCTACCAAAAAGCTATTAGAATAAATGATTTCAGTAAATTTACAGGATATAAAATTAATTGATAGAAATCTGTTGTATTTCTATGTATTAATAATGAAGCAGCAGAAAGAGATATTAAGAAAACAATCCCATTTACAATTGTATCAAAAGAATAAAATACAGGAATAAACTTAACAAAGGAGGTGAAAGACCTGTACTCTAAAAACTATAAGACAAGGATGAAAGAAACTGAAGATGACACAAATAAGTGGAAAAGATATACTGTGCTCATGGATTGGAAGAATTAATATTGTTAAAATGTCCATACTACTCAAAGTAACGTACAGATTCAAAGTCTCTATCTACACTGGCATTTCTCATAGAACTAGTAAAAATGAATCCTAAAACCTGTATGGAACCACATAAGACTTTGAATAGCCAAACCAATCTTGAGAAAGAACAACAAAGCTGGAGGTATCACATGCCCAGATTTCAAACTACACTACAAAGCTATAGTAATCAAAACAGTATGGTGCTGGCACAAAAACATATAGACCAATGGAACAGAACAGAAAGCCCAGAAATAAACCCACATATGGTCAATTATCTATGACAAAGGAGGCAAGAATATACAATGATAGTCTCTTCAACAAATGGTGTTGGGAAAATTGGAGAACTACATGCAAATGAATAAACTGGACCACTTCCTTATATGCAAAAATAAACTCCAAATGGATTAAAGACCTAAATGTAAGACATGAAACCATAAAACTCCTAAAACAAAACACTGGCAGTAAACTCTTGGACATCAGTCTTAGCAATACTTTTTGGATCTGTCTCCTCAGCAGGGCAACAAAAGCAAAAATGAACTATCAGGCCTGTGTCAAACTAAAAACCTTTTATACATAGTGATATAATATCCACAAAACAAAAAGGCAACCTACAGAATGGGGAAGATATCTGCAAATGCTATACCCAATAAGGGGTTAATATCCAAAATATATAAAGAACTCATAGAACTCAACACCAAAAATGACCCCCAAACAATTCAATTAAAAAATGGGTAGAGAACCTGAATACACATTTTTCCAAGGAATATTTACAGATGGCCAACAGACACATGAAAAAATTCTCAACATCACTAATCATCAGGGAAATGCAAATCAAAACCACAATGAGTTATCACCTTACACCTGTCAGAATGGCTAATATAAAAAGACAAGAAATAACAAACATTGACAAGGATGTGAAGAAAAGGGAACCCTAATGCAACTGCTGGTAGGAATGTAAATTGGTGTAGCCACTATGGAAAACAGAATAGAAATTCCTAAAAAAATTAAAAATAGAAATACCTTACAACCCAGAAAATCCATTTATGTGTATTTATCCAAAGAAAATGAAAATACTAATTCAAAAAGATATATGCACGCCATCTTCACTCCAGCATTTACAATAGCCAAGATAGGGAAACAACCTAAGTGTCTATCAATAGATAGATAAAGAAGATGTGGTATATAAATACAATGGAATGTTACTCAGCCATAAAAAAGAATGAAATCTTACCATTTGTGATAACATAGCTGGACCTAGAGGGAATTATGCTAAATGAAAGGACCTAGAGGGATTTATATTAAATGAAATTAAGTCCGAAAAAACCAAATGCCATATGATTCTACATTTATATGTAGAATCTAAAAAACAAAACAAAGGGGCACCTGGGTGGAACAGTCGGTTAAGCGTCCAATTCTTGGTTTCAGTTCAGGTCATGATCTCAGAGTTGTGAGATCAAGCCCCGCGTCAGGCTCCACACTCAATGCAGAGTCTGCTTGACATCCCTCTCCCTCTGCCCCTCCTGTTCATGTTGTCTCTCCTTCTCTCTCTCTCTCTCCCAAATAAGTGGATAAATCTTTAAAAAAAAAAAAAAGGTAAACAATACAAACAAATCTATAAAAACAGATATAAACTGGTGGTTGCCAGAGGGGAGAGGAGTAGGGGGATGGATAAAATAGGTGAAAAGAAGTACAAACTTCCAGTTATGAAATAAGTAAGTCACAAGGATGTAAAGTACAGCATAGGGAATATAGTCAAAAATACTGTTAATACATTTGTGTGGCGACAGTTGATAACTAGACTTATCCTGATGCGATAATCATTTCACAATGTATATAAATGTTGAATCACGGGTGCCTGGGTGGTTCAGTCGTTAAGCGTCTGCCTTCAGCTCAGGTCATGATCCCAGGGTCCTGGGATCGAGTTCCACATCGGCCTCCCTGCTTGGCAGGAGGCCTGCTTCTCCCTCTCCCACTCCCCCACTTGTGTTCCTGCTCTCACTATCTCTGTCAAATAAATAAAATCTTAAAAAAAAAAATAAAATGTTGAATCACTGTTGTACAACTGACATTTATATAATATTGTATGTGAACTACACTTCAATTAAAAAAAGAGTAAGAGACAGATTAGAAAATTGGAGGGAAAACATCCTAAGTTTTTACTCCGCTAAACTGTAATAAGATATAGCTGTCCTCTAAGATCATCATTCCTCTCACCAAAACTTTTTACCTGAAACTCCTCTGCAAAGTAATCACAGCAGATGGAAGCTTCTTTAATCTCTTTCTAGTTTGGAAACCCTTCCAATAAGCTTGAATCAAGCAAGCTGCTTGATGTAGTTTCTGAAATTAAAGGCCAGAATTAGTTTAGAGACATCTTCGTGAAAGTCTTTTAGAAGTTAACCTCCTAAAATATCAGGCCTGGGCAAGTATTAATCTCTATCTCTGATAAGCTGGGCAGGAGGCAACAGTTTCATAGGTCCAGGACAGGTAAGGTCTAAGAATATTAAACTTGATCTCCCGAATTTAAAGATACATTAGGCTCTCAGGCAATATCTAAAATGTATTCAAGATATAGTTTGATTACCTCTGAATTCTCCTTAATACCCCTTCTACTCCTTTTATAAGGATTTTATAGTTCTGCTTATTTAATGCTTTACCCTCTTTGCTTGACTTCTTTTGCTGGGCCTCACTTATTCAAGCATTCAAGGGGATGAAGAACTCTCTGAACAGGCTAAAAAAAAAAAAGAAAAAAGGCTCTAGGGTTAAAAATTTGGTCTATAAAAACACCTTCCCCGATCAAACTATGACTGCTCTGAATGTTGGGGGAGATAAGTAAAGAAAGGGGAAGAGACAGCAAATAAAAGATTCAAGAGGCTACCACTCTCCAGTATTTTCAAACTAAAATGTTTACTGAAATGTTAGCAAATATGCAAATTATTTTTATAATTTATTACCTGTTCTTCTACTTCCTGATAGACCTTAGGGGTCAAAAGGGCAATGAGCTGTCCAAGTTCTTGACTAAACTCTGTCCCTGGCTCGTATTTATTTAGGAGACTTCTGAGTCCTGAAATGGAATAACAAAGGTACAACATTTAATAATAAAATATGATTTGTTATCTAATTGGTATTAATTAGAAGTTAACAAAGCCTGGTTTGGAAACAAATGAATATTACAGCAAAATTAATCACATGATTTTTCTTTTCCTTTTCTCAAAGACTTCTAGATTGAGGTCTTTAGGATATTTCTCTGTCCTAAGAGTTTTATGTGCTCACTTGTAGGATCTGAGGCAAAGGCTTTTTACTCAATATCTTTAATTAAAAAAAGGTAAGTGGAATCATTGTTTTAAGTCAAAGAGTAGAGACAATTTTTTTCCTGTTTGAACATAAATATTTTAAACTGAAACATTTTTAAAAAGATAATAACATACTGAGTAAATGCCTATACTGTGGAAGCATTTAAACAGGTTGTTACTAGTCATTCTTAAGGGAAGTTATTGCTAAATAAAAATATACAGTATTATATGTAATTTGGGGCAAATGAATAGGTTACTAAGCAATTACTGTAGAAGTGCTATAAATATTGCATTTTTATCACAAAATAAAACATAGTAGTAGTATAAGATATAAAGTACTATTCTAAGCACATTGGAATGATGTATTATAATGTATGTATTCAGTATAAATAAAGCAAAATGCCCTTGGGGTGTATAATTGGGGAAGCCATCATATGGATCTGTCCACGCCTTTACACTCTCTTCAAAAGTCAAGTTCTCGGCAGTATCAATGATTGTAAAATATCTTGAGGAAACTAAGTTCTATTGAGAAAAGAAAGGGAGACGAACTGTTCAGGTAAAATTCCTTTATAATGAAGTCTGTTGGACATTCACATTTCTATAGAAGAAATCTAACTACAGAATTTAAAAAGTGTGTACCTGGCACAATATCAATTAGAGAGTTCTATTACTGGCACCTTCTTTCCCTCTCTATTCCTATAACATAATTATAATGTTCAAAGTAATGACTGATACAAGGTAAGTTACTAAATAGTGCCTTCCAAATCATCAAGCATGTTTTGAAAGCCACTGTAATAGTTTGGGTACTAAATGCATCATAATGTAATGTTCTAATCTTTAAAAATTTCCACACAATATCGCCCTGTATTAGTGAGTATACACATTTGATTTTGGAGGTGAGGAAGATTTTTTTGCTTTGAGAAACAGCAGTGAAAGACCTGAAGAGTAATTATTAATTGATGTAAAGATCAAAAGGGCTGTAAATGTCTCAAGCACAGCTCTATCTTCTCCAGTAAAGTTAATTTTGTTAAGGTAACCAGTCTTTTGGTCATTATTTTACTATACTATATGGTATACTCAATACACAACTTTTTTTTTCTCTTTTGTCAGAGAAGGAATAAGTATCCATTGTAAGCTCATCAACAAAGTACCATAAGCCATCTGTTGAGACATGAAGATAGCTTGGTTATATAAAGACATTTTCCTGAATTGGTATTTATTTAATAGGGTTTTATCTGCACAGTTCAGTTATTGACTTTTTCAAAATACAAGAATTTTAGTGATTCAACACTTCCATCACACCACCCGGCATTCATCCCAACAAGTGCACTCCTTAATCCCCATTACTATTTAACCACTAAATTGTGTACCTGAAATTAATATTATACTGCCTGTTAACAACTGGAATTTAAATAAAAACTTCAAAAAAATATAGGAATTTTGGTTTCCATAAGCCATCAATAAAAATTTCTTTTTGAGAATCTCCAGAAAAGAAAGAATATATGCACTACCTTTGTAGCAGGCACTTAGTCTCAGTAAAATCAAAATCTCCTGATGGGATTCAGTCATCAGCAGTAGGAGCTTTGTAGCAGTACTTCTTATGTCTGGGCTAGGAGTTGATAAAAGCTTGAACACAACTTCATCTAAAATTGAATGCAGGGTTTTTCCTTCTATTCTGAGTAAATCACCACTAATAGACAAAATAAAAAGACAAAGAATGTACCATTACTGATGGATGCAAAGGTATCATAAAAAATTAAACATAAAAATTCTAGCAACTTGATGCCTAACTGTGCCAGGTTGCAAGAAGATAACCTATTTTTTAAATATATAGCTTAGTTCCAAGGATACATCGCATTAAATCAATTACTATTTATTGAATTTCTACTGTGTTTAAGGCACTATGCTAGGTAAAACAGGGAATACAAAGCAGCTACATGCCCTCTCCTCTGAAAAACCTGCAATCAAATTGCAGAGGAAAGATAAATGCACAAAATATTAAATAGATGATTCAAAAACGTCAAAGCAACAACGTCAAAGAGGAAAATCACAGAATGGTACATGGTTCATTGCTTAATGATGTATGAAGACAAAAATGCTACAGATATTCAATTATCATGGACTTAATATAGAAGGAATTTACCTTTCCTTTGGTATTTTCTTCATTATACTAACAACTATCATGTTGTGTTACCGATGTGATGAAAACTTATCTGGAACTTCGAAATAGTCAAAAGAAATTACTGCGTAGCTTTTACTCCCTCCCCACTAAAGAATATGTGTACCTTTGCTTGACTATGATTTACTGTTGATAGGATATTTTGCAATTCTGTAAATGTAGAGGTTGGCTTATAGAAAACAAGTAACAATGATTCTCATCTGAGAGCAATGTAAATAGATTCTTATTCAACAATACAAATGGATTTTATCCAGTAGAAAATGTAACTGTAAAGGTTACTACTTTTTATAAGACATCAATCAGGTTTTTTAGCTATTAGCAAATTCATTTCTACATTCCTTTGAAAACCACTCTATAAATCTCCCCTCCTCAAATTCTCCTTTGAACCTATATAAACATCTTACTGGTTCCTTCATTAATAACTGAGTTGAATAAAATTTTAGTTTTAACACGTTTTACCACCCATCTCACGATAAGGAACATATCCATTGTGCCACAAAGTTTCCTTGTGCTTCATTGTATCCCCCCTCCTTCACATTTTCGGCAGCCTCTCCAGACAACAATTGATCTATTTTCTGTCACTATAAATTAGTTTACATTTTCTAGAGTTTTATACAAATGGAATCATACAGTATGTATTTTTTTGCCTGACTTCTTTCACTCACAATTATTTTGATATTCATCTGTATTGTCACATATATGAATAGTTCATTCCTTTTTTTTTTTTTTTTTTTGCTGAGTAGTAGCCTATTTTATGGATAACCACATAGTTTGTTCACCTGTAATGGACATTTGAGTCCTTTCTAGTCATTGGCTATTTCAGATAAAACTGCTATTAACATATGTATACAAGTCTTTGTATGGACATATTTCATTTTTCTTGGGCAAACAGAGCAATTGTCTGTTCAAATCTTTTGCTCATTTTTCGCACTGGGCCTTTTAAAAAATTTTTGAGAGTTTTTATATATTCCAGATAGAAACACTTAAGATACATGCTTTGCAAATATTTTCTGCCAGTGTGTACTGTCTTTTTCATTTCTTAAAGTGCCTTTTGAAGAGCAGACAAAATTTTGATGAAGTCTAACTAATCAATTTTCTTCTTCCATGGATTTTACTTTTGGTGTCATATCTAAGAATCTAAGAAATTTTATGCAACCCAAGGTCACAATGGCTTTCTACTATTTTTCTTCAAGAAGTTTTGTAGTTAAGATTTTACATTTAGGTCTATTATCCATTCTGAATTAATTTTTGTACTGGTTAAGAGGTATAGATCAACACTGCTTTCTTTAAATACTGATAGCCAATTGTTCCATCACTCTTTTTTTTTAATTTTTTATTGTTATGTTAATCACCATATATTACATAATTTGTTTTGGTGTAGTGTTCCATGATTCATTGTTTGTTCATAACACCCAGTGCTCCATGCAGAATGTGCCCTCTTTAATACCCATCACCAGGCTAACCCATCCCCCCACCCCCCTCCCCTCTAGAAACCTCAGTTTGTTTTTCAGAGTCCATCATCTCTCCTGGTTCGTCTCCCCCAATGATTTACTTCCCTTCATTCTTCCTCTCCTGCTATCTTCTTCTTTTTCTTTTTTCTTAAAATATGTTGCGTTATTTGTTTCAGATCTGTGATTCAACAGTCTCACACAATTCACAGCGCTCTTAAAAAGACTATCCTTTTCCCACTGAATGACCTTTACACCTCTTGAAAATCAGTTGTTTATATATGTGCAAGTCTATTTCTGGATTCTATTCTGTTCCATAGATATATTTGCATATCTTTGTATCAACACCTCATTGTCTTAACTATTTTTTAAAAGATTTTATTATTTATTTTTAAGATTTTTTTTTTTTAATTTATTTGTTTGACAGAGAGGGAGAGACAGCGAGAGAGGGAACACAATCAGGGGGAGAGGGAGAAGCAGGCTTCCCGCTGAGCAGGGAGCCAGATGCGGGGCTCAATCCCAGGACCCTGGGATCATGACCTGAGCGGAAGGCAGACGCTTAATGACTGAGCCACCCAGGCGCCCTGATTTTATTTATTTATTTGTCAGAGAGAGCAAGAGAGCACACAAACAGGGGAAAAGGCAGGCAGAGGGAGAACCAGACTCCCCGCCGAGCAAGGAGCTGGATGCGGGACTCAATCCCAGGACCCTGGGATCATGACCTGAGCAGATGCTCAACCAACTGAGCCACCCAGGCGTCCCTCATTGTCTTAATTATACTAGCTTTATAAAGTCTTAAATTTGGGTAGTGTTAGGTCTCCAACTTTGTTCATTTTCAGAGATGGTTAGGCTATTTTATATTTTAGGTCCTTTGATTTTCATATGAATTGTAGAAATCAGTTTCTCAATTTCTACAAAAATGAGATTTTGAGTGGGACTGTATTTAAAATACATATCAATTTAGAGAGAACTGAGATCTTAATATTGCACCACTCATCTATCAACAGAATATATCTTTCCATTTATTTACATATTCTTTAATTCCTCTCAGCAATGTCTTATAGTTTTAAGTGAATAGGTCTTTGCCATCTTTTGTCAGATTTAACCCTACATATTTCATATTTTTATGCTATTTTAAGTTGCAATATCTTAAAATTTCAATTTCTGAGTATCAATTGATGATATAAAACTTCAATTATATTTTTGTACTGACTTTATATCCTACTACCCTTGCTATACTCACTTATTAGTTTTAGTAGCTTCTTTGCACATTGCATTAGTTTTTCTATATAAATGACAATGTCATCTCCAAATACAGAGAGCTTTGTTTCTTCCTGTCTGTACAAATAACTTTTCTTTTTCTTCTTGACTGTACAGGCTAGAAACTCCAATACGATGTTGATTAGAAGTGATCGGAGTGGAGATTCTTGTCTTGTCCATGGTCATATAAGGAAAGCATTTAGCATTTTACCATTAAGTAGGTTTTTCCTGGATGCCTTTCAACAGGCTAAGAAAGTTTCTACCTTCTACTAGTACTATGCTGAAAGTTTTTCTTTTTGAAAAATCAGGAATGGATAATGGATTTTTCAAATGCTTTTCTGTATCTATCGATATATGTTTTTCCCTTTTTGTTTCATCAATATGATGAATTACATTGCTTGACTTTAGAATGTTATACCAGCCCTAAATTCCTGGGACAAAGGCAACTTATTCAAAATGTGTTAACCTTTTTCTTTAAAAGATTTTATTTATTTATTTGAGGGAGGGACCATGACCAGGGGGAGGGGCAGAGGGAGAAGCAGACTCCCCGCTGAGCAGGGAGCCCACTGCGAGGCTCAATCCCAGGCCTCTGGGATCATGACCTGAGCTGAAGGCAGATGCTTAACTGACTGAGCCACCCAGGTGCCCCCAAAATGTATTAACTTTTTAATATACTCCTGGGTTTTAATATATTATGTCTTTGGTTTGTTATCAAGTAATGCTGACCTCTTATTATGAGTTGGGAAGTATTCCCTTCTCTTCAATTTTCTGGAAGAATTTGTTTAGGATTACTTCTTCATTAAATGTTTAGTAGAATTTACCAGTGAAAAAACTGTCTAATCATGGAGTTTTCTTTGTGGGAAGTGTTTTAGCTACAAACTCATAGTTATAGGCTATTCAGATTATCTACTGCTGCTTTCTGTTGCTTCTTAAATTTAGGTAGTCTGAGTCTTTCAAAGAACTTGTCCATCTTACCTTAACAAGTATAAAATTGTTTACTTTATGATATAAATACATTTTTTAATATCTATTGACTTTATTGTATTGTCTCCTAATTCCTGACATTGGTAGATTGTATTCTCTTCTTTTTCCCCCAATCAGTCTTTTGTTACAGGTTTATTAATTTCATTGACCATCTCAAAGAATCAGCTTATAAAACTAAATCCAATACAAAAAAAAAAGAATCAGCTTATGGTTTCATTGATTTTCTCTACTGTTTTTACTATTTTACTGATTTTTGCTTTGATCTTTATCATTTTCTTTCTTCTTTTTTAAGATTTTATTTCATTTTTTTAAGTAATCTCTACCTCCAATATGGGGCTCGAACTCACAACCCTGGGATTAAAAGCTGCACACTCCACCAGCTGCACACAGCCAGCCAGGTGTCCCTATAATTTTCTTTCTTCTGCTTCATTTTAATTCCCTCTTCTTAGTTTCCTAAAGTGGAAGCTGAGGGCAATGATCTGACACTTTTTTTTTCTAATACAGGTATCCCCTGCTTTTCAAAAGTTTGCATTACACCACTTGACTTCTATTAAATACCTACATTAGTATTTGTTTTTTGCTAACTAAAAGAAATCTGAAGATTGTTGCTTTTACAAAAAAAGGTGAAAAGTGAAAATAGCATTCAGCATTTGTTTTGCAGCAAGCTGTTATAGAGGCAGTGCGCACCACCAGAAGCCAGAGTGGTACCACCAAGCTCCTTCCCTGGCAATTGCACTCAGTGTCTCAGCATCAAGTTGCCATCACTTTGAGCTGCCTGTGAGCATCTGTGTTTTATCTCAATTTATTCTGTGCGTCCTTTAACAAGATGTGTCTTAAGGTATCAGAAAAACCTGGGAGGTTATCTTGTGGGTCTTAGAAGGCTCAAAAATTTTTTCCATATAAATTCATGCTGTTTCTTTGCTTTATGCCATTTTGGCTTAGGAAAGGTTTTATAAGAATGCTTTACTTTCAGATAGTGGGGGAAACATTTGTTGGTATTTAGTGATAAAAATTTTCTTATTAAGGGGTGCCTGGGTGGCTCAGTTGATTAAGCATCTGCTGTTATCCTTAACACAGCATATAAGTTCTTTATGACTTAAGTCTGCAGAACCTGGTAGCCACCTCCACATGCCAAACTTTAAATGCCAGCAACGATGAACTGTACCCACTTTTTATCCTCAGCATGTTGTTTCTTATCTCTGTGCATTTGCTTACATTGTTACCTCTGCCTAGAAATACTGCTTTCTCTTCCCTTCCTCCTTTCTGGCTAATTTTTCAAACTTAAAGTTTCACCTCAGGTGTTACCTTCTTCTGGAAGCATCACCCCTCAGTTTGGGATAGGAGCTCCTCTAACACTTGTGCATACTTTTATAATTTTAACTTAATATGTTATAATTATGTTCATGGGTTGGTCTCTTCCACTACACTGTAAGCTACTTGAAAGCAAGTTTTATATCTTAATCAACTTTGGGAACCCAATGACACACACATACTTGGCACATAACAGATGCATAATAAATCCATATGGAACTGGAAGAGTCAATTATTACAACTGTGTATATTTTTTCCATTTTAACCTGGAAAAATTGCCAATTAGTTCTTTTATGCCATTCTGAAGCATGTGCCATAATAGTAAGCTTGCAATTTGCTAAATAAATATACGATTAAGCATTTTTTTATTCTGATCCCAATATTTTTCTTCAGATACCACCATATTTCTTCTCTAAGCCTGAGATTGGTCTAAAATCTTCTTAAGCTCTGAGATACTAATTCAAAAATAAATTTCCAGTCTTTGACGGTATTTTATATTCTTTTCTGAAAGACAATGGTAATAACAGAGCTCTTGAAGTATCATGTACAAGTCATATGTAATTGATGGATTTCAGCAAAAGTAGAATAAAACTGGTAATGCTTCTGGAGTTAAAAATTATAAATACTTTGATAAATACTTTGTAAAACCAAATCACCTGTTGATCTGTAGTATGTTCTGTAGCATAGTCATGACTGTAGATCCTATTTGAACATTGTCAGTTTGCAGTAAGCGCAAGAAATGATCACTTTGTAGTACTAAAAGAGAAAAAAAAATTAAAATTAAATGTATCGTCTATGATACAATTGGGATTCATTTGTCCTTTTAAAAACCAAATGAAAGCATGACCATTTCTGCTAACATTTCTGCTTTTGTATACTTTACAATAAAGAAGATTTTAAGATGGGCAGTTTAAGTAATCATAAATAAGTCATTCCATTTTATGAAAGGTGTAAATAGAAAGCATCCACAAATACTAAACTAAGACTCTACTGTTATCTTCCATTAAATAAGAAACAAAACATATCCTAAATTTGAATCTCTTTCTAGCAACAAATTTCAGTGAATAAAATGAAATTTCCTGTGAAGAAGAGAGAATATGAAGGAATGGAAATGGTACTTATGACTGTAAACAGTGGCTTACATCATTAAAAACACTCAATTATTTTACATAATGCACCATGTTTGCTAATATTTTATCTTAAATAATAATGAAATTATTACTTACAAAACAACATTTGTTTTTACTGGTTTATAATTTTTAGGCTCTGAGCAGCCAGTTATGAAGACCTGACATTGGATGCTTATGCAGGTTGCTTAACCTCTCAGAACACCATTTCTTCATCAATAAAGCTAGATTAGCTCTCTCACAGACTACTGCAGGAGTCCTAGAACAGGGTAGGTTCCCAGTAAATGTCAGTTTCTCTTCCCTTCTCCATTAACTGATCAGAATTTTAATTAAAGTGGGGTCAGGTGTGCAGGCAAGACACACCTGTGAATACTATCCTAGCTTCCATGAAACTTTACCCTTTTCCTCTTTTTCTCTACTGAAAGAACATAGTTGATTTCTTTCACATATTAATTACTCTTCTATTTACAGAGTCCAATATATCAATATTTTACTAAACATCATTTTTGTAACATTTAACAACTTCAAAAAAATTAATTCCACTACTACTAAATATTTCTATGTCTTCTTACTATTACTTCAATAGTAAAAAAATTCTTTTTTATAACTGGGATAAGTATATTGTTTCATTTTTGTCTACTTAAAGATGTTTTATTAACTTTTTTAAACTCTCAATTCATTGAACTCAAGTAGTATGTAGTATATATATATATATCTTTTTTTCTATATTGGAAAAAGTTATGCTAAAATAATTTATTAAAGAGTCATCCCATTTTTTTTTACAGTGTTTGTTTTATATTATTATATAACATTTTTGGAGCCCCTATTCCATTTTTCAAATGTAGTTGTTTTACTTAGTGTCAAATAACTATTTGGTCCCAAAAACAAAAACTGATACTTTTGCCCATTTAAGCTTTTTATAATGCAAGCTTCAAACCTACACAAGAGAATAATATGACTCTGCATGTACTAGTCATTCAACCTCACCAGTGATCAACTTATGGCCAATCTTATGTCACCTAGCCCATTCACTTCAAAGCCTCCCATTTTATTTTGAAGTAAATCCAAGATATCAAATTATTTAATCCACAAGTATTTCAATATATACTCCCAAAAGATATGAATATTAAAAAATAAAACATAACCGTTATGTAACCTATATAATCATGACTCCTTAATTTTATCATTCAGTCAGTGCTCCAATTTCCAAATGTTTTGCAGATTTTTAAGTTTATTTGAATCAAGATCCAAATAAGATCCACCCATTGCACGTTATACATTGTAATTGGTTATCTTTCAAATTTGTTTTAATCTATGGATTCCTCCTCTACCTTTTTTTTACCCTTACATTTTATTTGTTGACAAAACTATGTTAATTGTCCTATGAGCTTCTCACAAGCTAGTTTTGCTAACTGCATTCATGGGATGTTAATTTAATGTTTCTCTGACCTTCTATAAATCGGTAATTGTGGCTGGGGTATCAAAATGATTCAGGTTTGAATTTTTGACATCTACATTTCATATGTGAGGTTATGATGAGCCATTAGGAAGTACTTCTGAAATTTTGACAGTGATGGATGATTAATTCCTAAATTTGTTCATTCATTAATAGTTGTACAGTGGTAATAGTCTAGCTTTCCTTTTTCACCTATTAGTTGGAATACTTCTATAAAGAGAAATTTCTCCTCATCGATACATAAGACGAGATAAATGCTGGATTCTTCATTTACCAGTTTTCAAAATGAATTGGTTCTCTATCTAATGATAATTTTTTTAATAGTCTCACTATATTTGATGTGTTTCAATCCTCAGTAGTTATTATCCTTATTACCGTTCAAATTTCCCATTTTTGGATAATAGAAACCTCCTTATTTTGGTTGAGTACTTTTCACAGAATCCTAATAAACTTTGATTGCTTCCTTTCTATCTGGTATTCAAAATATTTCAGGCTTACCTTGCATATTTTCTACCCCAGACATACCGTCAGCCACTTCTCCAAAAAGCTGATTCTTTTTAGAGAGAAAGGTTATTGGAGATCCCAATTTTGTATATGAATTTCACAACCATTTAGTTTTAATACATTATTGATATTTTAAACCTCAGATTGACCTGAGGAACATTGTAACTTTTGTTACAGCTATTATTTAAAAAAAAAAAAATTGCCATATTTTAAAAGTTGTATTCCGGTATTCTCTCTCCTGCTCTCTTTTTACTAGGTCTTTTACATTCCACTATAGTAAAACTAAGGACTTTTTATTTTTGGTAAAAGTTGTTTAAATTGGGAACTTTATAATAATATTTGTTTCATAACAGGAAACTAATAGGTAATGCTTTAAAAGAAAAGGAAGTATCTAAGTATTAAAAGAGAGAGAGACAGAGACACTGTTCTTTGGGGAATCATAGGACTTGGTTTCTGCATGTACTTAGCTTCAAATGGATATAACTCAAACAATGAATCATGGAACACTACATAAAAAACTAATGATGTACTGTATGATGACTAACATAATTAAAAAAAAAATGGATATAACTACCCAAAGTATTAGTTATACTAATTGAAGTGGCTGCCTTCAGAAAATGGGAAATGAAGTGAGGCACAAGAACCAGGGATTGTGTTTTTAACAATCCATAGAGAACTATTTGATTCTTTATGTGCATGCATGATTCTGAGAAAAAAAAAATAAAATTAAAAATAAAAATCCAATTTTTACTTTAAAAAAAAAGTCAAACAATGTTCTTATATTGTTCTCATATAATTATATTTATCTTAGATTTAATCTTTCAAGAGGACACAAATGTTGCCACAATTATCAATAAAGATTACTTTCCCAGTCTTAAGAAAACATAATATAAAACAAATGCATGGGGCGCCTGAGTGGCTCAGTTGGTTAAGAGTCTGCCTTGGGCTCAGGGCATGATCTTGGGGTTCTGGGATCGAGCCCAGCATCAGGGTCCCCACTCAGTGGTGAGCCTGCCTCTCCCTCTCCCTCTGCCCCTTCCCCCTCTCTTGCGCACACACTCTCTCAAATAAACAAATAAAATCTTTAAAAAAAACTTAATGCATATTTATATTTCTCAATGTAAGTGTAGAAATATCCTACAAAATAACTTTCAAGTTCAGTAAAAATGTCAATATATAAAAGCTTACTCTTATATGAATAGTTAGGCTATGAATTAAGTCATATCCACTCTGTACATAGGGATTTCTCTCACAGTAAGTCTAAAATACATGTGTAATCTTTGGAACTTTGAAAATTTTTTCCCTAAACTAAATTGTTAAAATTATCATGAATCCTTATCTTGGATTTGCTAAATAGAAAAAGCTAAGAAGAAAATTATATTTAAGCAATTTTCTCTTTAATATTCACATTGTCAATGTTGGTTATTTAAAGCTGGAATGTCCAAATGGGCTTTTATTTTTTGCGTGTGGGGTTATTTCAATGTAGTTTCATTTAACTGTGGTTACCTGTATAGTTAATGATGTATTTATTTTTAGAAAAAAAATCAAGTTGTTAGCAGGTACTTTACAATGATTATCAGTTATCTTAAAAATCTTTTCTCTTACCATTTTGGATGAGTTGAACATGGCCTCCCAAGAGCCAGAAGAGAGAATCAGTCACTATTTGGAAAGAGTGTAGTAATTCATCTTTTTCTTCACCCTTAATACACACACACAAACCCAATTTACTTTTCTGCAATTATTTTATTAAAAAAAAAAAAAAAAAAGAGAGAGAGAAACTTCCCTCTGGGGAGTCAGAGGACCTGGTTGCTGGATCTTACTTAGCTATTCATGATCTTGTAGCCTTTAGTTTCTTAATTTATAAAATTTGTGTTACAGGCTAGTCATACCTACTCTACTTACTAGAGAAATGGTTGTTATCCAGAGGTCAAATGAGACAACATACCCAATACTAGCTATGCATCAAAATCACCATGGAGTTTTCTTTGTTTTTGTTTTGTAATATACCCATGTACAGGCTTTAACTCAAACATACTAAATTTGAATCTCCAAAGTCAAAGTCTGGACATCTGTATTTTTACAGTTAGGTGGGTGATTTGGTTATGCAGCCAGGGTTGAAAATCACTGCTCTATGCAAATGTGTCAGCATGTAAAGCATTATTATTAGTGCATTTCAGTTACAGCTTCTAATCTATGATTCCATGAAAGCAGAGACCATGTTACTTAGCTCTCCACTATATACTCAGTGTCTAAAACAGTTCTGACATAGTAAAATGTTCAATTAGTATCTATTCAACAAATAAATGACAATTCTTTCTACTTTTCTACTTCTTCCTTTCTAGAAAGTGAGTGAGAAATTATTCTGGATTAGAGCATGTGTCACAGTGGCAAATAAGAAGCAGATTTTGTTCACAATTCTGTCATTTACTGGCCATGTAACTTCAGTGGAAAGTTGTATGAAGGCCACTAATTTTATCCATGTCTCAAATGTTTGTCCTCTAGCACAAAAGTAATGATGACAACACCAAAAACATTATGATTACAATGATTATTCTTCATAATAATAAAAGTATTATTTTAGCACATGATTAGGTAGGTGCTAAAACAGACACATGCTAACTTAAATAGAATTTAAAAAAACCCAAAAAACAAAAAAGAAAGAAATGTCACATTAGATCAAGAATTCCTTTAGTCCAGGAAAGTGCTTTTGCCAGTTTTGCCAAAAGACACAGCAGAAAGAGCATGGTTGTCATGTCTTCACTGTTGTCAATCTCAAAGGATAGTACTGGGCTCCTAGACTTCCTGTTTTCCTTAAAAAACCAATTAGATAATGCCACCCATAAATTCATGGCTTCTGAGACTGGTTAAGAAAACTTACCCTTAAATCATTTCAAAATTTTTGGGTAGGTATTTTTCTTACGGCAATATATAAGAATGTATATATGTACACATGTGTGCATATATATGTATGCGTATATTTTAACCAGTCTACAGTTTAGGCCAGATCATCCTGTGTATGTCCCACCACATGATCTACTATGCTAGCTAATTAATTTTTTTTTGATTGGGAAACACCTAGGTAGATAAAACTAATAACTTCAGTTTTCTTGTAATCTCTTAAAAATCTTTTAATTTTGCCCTGTGGTAAAGTGGCCCTCTTTTTCTGTAGCTGGTTTACTCCCTTTGATGTATTACTAAAAAAGTTTTTAGTCTCTATACAAATACCACAATAAAGAACAGGAAAATATTATTAAAGGACTGACTATATAAATGAAAAGGACTATATAAATGAAAAGAATGTAATTACTATCCCCCTAATATTAAATAAAAGTACACTAAAGAAAATAGAAAGCTGTCTTAATGGTCTGAGCTATTCATGAGATAGAAATCATTTTACAAAGGAGGAAACTGAGGTACAGTGAAATCAAGTGATTTGCCTAAGAACCCAGAGTTAGTTTTTGGCACAGCCAGGAAAAGAAATCAAGTCTAACACAAATTCCCATAGCTCATGCTACTTTAATTAACTTGAATTAATTAAATCTAGAAATATGCAAAATTTATTTAATGCTAACAATCCCTCAAAATGCCAAAGGAGATGCTGGAAGAATTTGTGACTAATTTACATAGAAAGCCCATACTCTACTACTAAGTTTAATTCCCTACCAACAGTACTTTTTTTTGTGGTATATTTTTCATTTTTTTTATTATTAACTTAAAATGTATTGTTTGTTTCAGGGGTACAGGTCTGTGATTCATCAGTCTTACACAATACACAGAGCTCACCAGAACACATACCCTCCCCAATGTCCATTACCCAGCCACCCCATCCCTCCTAACCCCCTCCACTCCAGCAACCCTCAGTTTGTTTCCTGAGATTAAGAGTCTCTTATGGTTTGTCTCTCTCTTTGGTTTCATCTTGTTTCATTTTTTCTTCTCTTTCCCTAAGATCCTCTGCCTTGTTTCTTACACTCAAATCACTATCTTATCCATATTGTATGTCTCATTCAATTTCATTCATAATTTTTTAATTTGTTGCGTTTTTTTAGTTAAAGATACATCTGTCTCAGGTTTTCTATAAGAAATATCTGAAGATCTTGTCTATTTTATTAGCCTAGGCGTTAAGTACAAGACTGTGTCCATTCCTTATATACTTAAAGCACCTCAAATGGAATTTAAAATCCCATGATGACATAGTTATTTCTCTTCTTAATTCACAAAAGTTGTGAATCTGCTCAATCTTTAATATAGCAGTAGTCCCAAATGTATACATCACCAAGAACTACAAGATAAAGGAGTTTCAGCCTTGTAAACTTATGATTCCTATAGGTTCTATAACCAAATTGATCTGACAGTCATAGAACATTGCACACAACAAACGCAGAGTTCACATTCAAGTATACAGGCAGTCCTTGCTTTTTGCATGGTACCATGTTAAATGAAACTTGTGCATATCAAAATCCTTACATGTTCTAATATGCATGAGTTTCAATTAAGATGGCACTGTACAAAGCAAGGACAGCTTGTAAGGAAACATTCACCAAGATAAAAGGTCCATAAAACAAGTCAGAAAAAATTTTAAAGTATTGAAATGATACAGAGTATGTTATCTGATGACCACAAGAGAATTAACGTTAAAATTGGTAACAATAAACATCAAGAAAATTCAGTCATATGTGAATTCAAGAAACAAATCAGCATAGAGAAAAAAAGAGGCAAATCAAGAAACAGACTCTTTATAGAGAACAAACTGATGGTTACCAGAGGGGAGGTGGTTGGGGGGATGGGTTAAATAGGTGATGGGGATTAAGGAGTGCACTTGTGATGAGCAACAGGTGTATGGAAGTGTGGAATCACTAAATTGTACATCTGAAATATTACACTACATGTTAACTAGCTGGAATCTAAATAAAAACAAAAAAAAAATTCTCAAATATTTGGAAGTTAAATTGCAACATACTTCTAAGTAACTCATGGGTTTTAAAAAAAAAAGATAGTACATATAGCATTTAGCATAATCCATCCAACAAATGATTGTTGGATTGACAAGCCCTATGTGTGGGTTGAAATATTTCAACTACAGAAGATCTGAAAGATCAAACAGAGAAAGTTCACCTTTATAGTTTTTTGCCACTGAAGCTATCAGAAAAGTGCTGGGCCACAGAACAATATTTTCCTCTACTCTTAATTTAAGTAGAAGGTAGGTTTTGGAAGATGCTATGGAAATAAATGTCTATGGGTGCTGCTCAAAGTTATGAAGCAAGGCAGATCCTTCAAAAAGTCATGTTTCAGCCAGCACTTTAAAATTTCACACCTGGAGATTATTTTTGGTTGTAATTTTAAAAATGTTTGAATCCACTACTCTAATTGTACTTTCAGCCAAATACTGCATATGTGAAAAATAATGTAGAACATCTCAAGAATTTTGGCTATTAAAACACTAAATAAACACATATACCTTAGCTGCATTGATGAAACATGTTTGCAATCGCCTCCCCAAAACCAGAAAATTTTCTGCAGCTGATGGGAGTAATTCATTGTAAAATTCCTCTGCATCTTCTCCTGGCTCCAAGCCCACACAGCAATGGCTGAAATACGAGCACAAGTCTGTGACTCAGTTTGTGTTAATTATAAATTTCATTTGAATGCTAGAGCTTCTATAGACAACATTGTGCCTTAACGGGAATTTTTAGTTATCTCTTTTGTTGCCAAGTCAAAAAAGAACTGCTGGAAAATTAGCATTACAACTTTCTAGAAAAGTAAGTGGTGTGGACTTTGCCTGTACTTAGAGCCAGGACTCGTATGTCCTAAAAACCTACTTGTCAACCTTTTGGGAAACAAAATACACTTGACTCACAAATAAGAGAAATGAGGCAAGTTTTCAGTGAATGAGCTACAAACACTTTAAAAGCAATACAATATCTTGGGAGTCTTATTCATGAAAAACATTTGTGCTAACTGATACCTTTTAGACCTCTGATAGCTGAAAAATACCCAGGGTAGGATTAGTCTACCAGGGACAGATTAAGAAATCAAACACTCCAATACCAATTCTACTCTCCAAGAGATCTATTTTCTTAAAGTCTGTAAAATATCTGACTACATATTCCTTATAGCAGAAGAGTAAACAGTAAAAACCTAGCTCTATTAGGAACACTTTGTAATTTACATTAAAGGAGAGAAAGTCATTTAGAGAAATGAATCCTCTTGAAACTGCACATAAAAATCACTCCCTGGATATAAAATGGGTATATTCAACCCTTGGATAATAAAAAGTATTTGTGTAGACTGATACTAACAAGAGTCCCCAACCCAAGAATGGTCTCTAATTAGTACATATTGCTGTCAGACACTTTTTTTAACATAATGTGAAGACACTGATAAGCAATAGTGACTACCCATGAGTATGCTAAAAACTGGTGAATGCTCAGTGTACTTTTTTTTTTTGCACACCAGTCCTAAAGTTAATGGACAAATGTTTACATATATTAGTTTCTTTTTATTTGGTTCCTAAATTATTTAAGAGTGTTTAATTTGATTGTGAACATTAATAAACAAAAATATGTTTTTTGTACATTCAGAAACATGGGGATTTCGTAAGACTTGGATTTCACCCCAGAGAGCCTTACTCAATATTTTCATGAGCCAATATATCTAATCAAAACAAAGACTTTATTTACTTAAGGAAATAACCTTGAAAATTCAAATATTAAAAAGAACATTATGTACATTATTGTTTTTTCTAACTATACACCTTGAATCTGGCCTTTATGTAGTAACAAATTAGGAATAGCAGTTTTGAAAGGTAAGATCAATTAGTAATGCACGCTTTTAGCTACTTAATTAGGAAGTAGCTTAGGCACTGAGAACAACTGGTTTATTTTTTGCCTCTTTTAAAAATAAACGATTTTGATCTTTTCCCTGAATTTCTAGCATGGCAGTATGTCTGTATATGCTGCTTCTGATTTTTATTTACAGAATCTGGGTTACCTAATGAAATATACAATTAAAGTAACTAAATCAACACAACATGGAACAACTATATCTGTTCTCCTATAGTACTTTGCTTATATCTTTCATTTCACACCTATTTCATTCAGCCTTGTATGATGTCATCTCATCCCTATTGTGAGTTTTTCCAGTATAGAGCCAGTGCGTTTAGTATCTTCATTTCTTCATATACTCTTTAGTCAATAAACAGTCTGTTAGGTACTTGAGACTGAGTGGTGAGCAAAATACATGATCATCATCTTCATAGGACTTATGCAGCAAAATTTCAGACAGTGAAATACTCACGAATATAGTTAGAAACAATAATATATAGTATGAAGGAAAAGTACAACCATAAACTACCACACAGAAGGTTGCCAGTGCTTACTAACCAGATGAATAAAAAGAAGCAAATGTTATAAATAAGAATCTACTACTACACCCCTCAAGAACAAGTGGACTTATTGCTTCATTTTACCTTAATATCTGTGTAAGCTGGGAAATTGTAGTCCAACCTCCCTGGATTCGAGAACAATCTTGACTGAGCACCAAAAGGCAATACTGAATGAGGTCATAACAATATATATCTTGTTTGATTTTCTTCAACTCTGAGCTTCCCAAAGGTGTGTTGTTTATTATTTCTAAGGCAAAAGGAAATAAGATATACTTATTTTTGCTCAACAAATCCAAGAGCTTTTGTATTTTTACAGTTTGAATAACTAAAAATACTTTAAAAAGAAAAAAAAAATCACTGCTTTATCACAATGTTAAAATTTCTCTGAGCAAATTAGAAACAAATACCAAAACTATACCCATGATGGAATTATTTTGTTACTTAAACAATGTTATTAGCCAATCACAAAAAGATTTTCTTACCTCTTTTTAAAGCTTTATTTATTTATTTTGGGGGGCAGGGAGCAGAAGGAGACAGAAAAAGAGTTTTAAAAAGACTCTGTGCTGAGCACAGAGCCCAATGCAGGGCTTGATCTCACAACCCTGAGATCACGACCTGAGTTGAAACCAAGCGTCAGATGCTCAACCGACTGCACCACCCAGGTGCCCCAAGATTTTCTTACCTTTTAACTTCAACAGTATAACAGGGACATTTTGCTCAGGACTCTTTGCAACTTCGGCAGCTAGAGATAAGATCCTTGGATCTGTACCTGTTGGCTTCATTTCTTATATCACCTATATTTTAACAGAATCAGAAAGATAAAGGTCAAACAGCCCTAAAATATTTGCTCCCTAAATAATGTTTGAAAATCAGTTTCAATATAAGTAAAACTTTAGCTTTGCTTGCTTTGAGATGTGAAGGGTAGATTTTTCAACTTCTTCCTTACAGCAGACTCTGGTTTTTCTAATCAGAATACCTCTAAAAGAGCTAGAGACTCCTATAATTTACTGTGACAGCTACAGCACATATTATTTATCGTGCACTAAGACTCAGGAATAGTGCTAGGTGCTCCACATTCACTCTTCCTAATCTGCACAACAGTCCTGGGATAGAAATTACTTTTTTTTTTTTTTTAATCATAAGAGAGACACTAAGTGCAGAAAAGAGCTAACATAGGCCTGAGACAAGATTGGCCCCTGGCTGGTGCCTAGGAACTTGGATTTCAGAAGGGTTTCCACCATTCCCTATTAAGAGTGGCTCACTGTGCCTAAAGTGTTTGTGAAAACAATGTGGCTTATACAGAATGTCTGCTTTCCTTTCAGAAGTTTGAAATTCTGGCACTTGGTAGTAGAGGATACCTACATGACCTACATGACCATCTTTCAATAAAGACCTTTGTCACTGAGTCTCTAGTGAGCTTCTCTGGTAGACAGCACTTCAAAATGTCAGAACTCATTATAGGAAGAATTAAGTGTGTTCTATGTGAATCTACTGGGAGAAGATTCTTGGAAGTTTGCACCTGTTTTCCTCAGGATTTTGCCCCATTTGCCTTTTCTCTTTGATTTTGCTTTGTATCCTTTCACTGTAATAAATCACAGTCACGAATATGACTATATCCTAAGAACTGTGAGCCTTCTAAGTGAATCACTGAACCTGGGGTTGGTCTTGGGGATCCCCAACACACAACTCAGAAATGAAATGTAATTATAACAAAAGCTTGTTTATAAATAGCATAGTAAATAAAATCGATTATCTTAAAATTAAATAAAAAATGCATCCCAATTCAATTTGTTATAACCTTTCTTTATGAAGAAATTTTAAGGCATTCAAAGCTCAAAGATATCATTATTTAATAAAAAGTACAATCCTTATAATAAATACTTAGGTATTTATTATGAACTAAGCACAGCACTAAATGCTTTTATATTCATCATCTTATTTAATCCTCACAATAGGAGTATGAGGTAGAGCCTGTAATCATCTCATTTTACAGATAAGAAAAATAAAGCTTGAAGAAGAAACTTATCATAGTTCCACCAGCATATGGTGGAATCAGTATTCAAATCCAGATCAGTCTAACTCCAAAGTCTATGGTTTTAACTACAATGTTAATTATATCCCCTTCCATGTAAAATAGTAAAAAACACAAAATGTATTCCCAAATGACACACTTCTAACTCACTTATTTTTAGCTATTATTCTTCACCACTGGCACCACTGTCCTTTATACTGAAGACTTGGACATAATACAAGCACCGAAATGTCATCCCTTTAGGTAAAATATAAATCGTTAAAATACAAGTTTTCTGAAAATATTTCAAAGAAAGCCCACCACAACTCCTGGTGTCACTCCTGGCACATAATAGACATACAACTTTCCAAGAGAGTGGATAGTTATCTCACTTTTTCCAAGGGCTGCATTATGCTATGCTTCTTTTGTAAGAGTGCATCAAAATATATTTAAACCAAATGGGTGTTCAAAATGGGTGTTCCAATTTGTATTTCCACTAACAACATACAAGGGTGTTCATTTTAGTATGCCTTCACTAATACATTCTGTTATCTTTTATATTTCTGCTAGATGAAAAATGGTATCTTGTTTTAATTTGTATTGCTTTGATTATCAGACAAATTAGGCACATTTCATGTTCACTGGCCATTTCTTCTTTCATATATTTTCTATTCATATGCTTCAACAATTTTTACATTGGTTTATTCTTGTGTAGAAGCTTTCAGCTTTTCTTTTTTTTTTTTTAAGATTTTATCCATTTATTTGATAGAGAGGGAACACAGTGAGAGAGGGAACACAAGCAGGGGGAGTGAGAGGGAGAAGCAGGCCTCCCGCTGAGCAGGGAGCCCCGGGACCCCAGGATCATGACCCGAGCCGAAGGCAGATGCTTAACAACTGAGCCACCCAGGCGCCCGCTTTCAGCTTTTCATACACGGATATGAACCCTTTACCTTTTATATTGGCTGTAAACAATTTCTTATTGTCTGTCATTTATTAAGTTTGATTATAGTGTCTCTACCACAGTTTTACAATTTTCATGTACTCAAGTATAACAATCTTTTAGTCTATGACATCTACCTTGGTGACATTCTTAGAAAGGTCCTCCCTACCCTAAAAGCTAAAATATAGTCTCTTAATTTTTTCTGGTGTTTTTATGGTTTGTTTTAGTGCTATCTTCATTCACTTATATCTTTATATTTTCTTTTTTTGTTTGTTTGTTTTTACACACACATTTAAGTTATTTGTGAGTGGTGTAAGATAGAAACCTAACTATATTTTTTTAAGTTAGACGAGGTTATAGATTTATAGAAAAGAACAAATGCATACAGCTATCATAAATTTCTCAAGTAATATGTCATGAATAGATATAAACAAAGCAATCTGAAATGTCACTTGGGTACATTTTTGAACTCTATTTAGTTCATTAATCTGATTTTTTTTTAAATTCCTGGGTTAGTACAACCTGGTTCATTTTAATACAAGTTTGGTGAAAATTCACACCAGTAAGTTTCATGACAATAAAATTCATACCATCCTTGGTTGCTGCCTTCTTATCTCTGATTCACTGCCATATTCTCAGAGGCTAGACCAGTGCCTTAACCGATACCTGGTAGGTACTTAATAAATATATGTTGAAACAAGGAATAAAAGCACAAACTTTGGGCATTTTAAAACTCAATTTCTTGACTACCTGCTTTCTTCTTTATTCAGTATGGAAACCTCAGATTTCTAATTAGAAGTCTTTTTAAAGTAAAATAGGCTTAAAACACTGTTGTTGCCCTCTGGTTAACATAATAAAACACCCTCAAAACATTATCATCATCACCAAACACGTGTGTAGG
Organism: Eumetopias jubatus; assembly: GCF_037043125.1. Classification (NCBI taxonomy): domain Eukaryota; kingdom Metazoa; phylum Chordata; class Mammalia; order Carnivora; family Otariidae; genus Eumetopias; species Eumetopias jubatus. The sequence goes on from NW_028274807.1 coordinate 66,173,755, forward strand.
GCACTATGTTAGATGCATCGGTCATAAGAATTTTATATGGGACAGAGTCCCTGTTGTTCATGTTCTGGTTGGGAAAGAAAAAGTATACACACACATATATACATACATGTAAAATAAAATAATTATATAAAATACTTTAAGTGCCAAATAAATGACACAGATGATAAGAAAACAGACCACAGAATCAGAGGAGTGGGCTTCTCTGAACAAGTTTTCTTATCTGTAAAGTAAACAAAATAGCAATTCCTACTTTCCAGAATAATTCAAGATTTAGAAAAGAAAGCAGAAACCAAGGATGGTTCTAAAACGTTGCGGGACAATAGAGTTATACATCAATAATGATAACCATTTGGAGAGATTTTACTATGTGCTGTGAATTGTTTTAAATCCTTTCATGTATTAATTCAATTAACCCTTTCAACAACTCTAAGGAATAAGCACTATTATTTTTCCCCCAATTTTAACGATGAGCATTCTTTAACTTGCATGAAGCCACACTGTAAAGTACGAAGCTGGGGTTGAAATACAAAAATTCTGGCTCCAGAACTTGAGCACTTAACTACCACACAAAACAGTCTTAATACTCCTGAAAAAAAGTAGAATTTAGACAAGGAGATAGATTAAGGGAGACATATTCATGTACTTGCCGAAAACAATAAACCGACAAATGTGGCTAAAGAAAGCATGGGGGTAGAGTTGGATTACATACTTACCCTGAAAAACAACCACCCATGACGACAACCATCTGTAAACTTTCTGTTGGATGCTTCTCCTCTAATACAACACTTCCCTCATCTTTACCATGAAACTCATGAATTCTTGATAGAAAAAAAAAGACAATTATTTTTCAATTATTACCCTGTTGCCACAGCAAGAACCCGGGCCTTGATCCTTTGGGAATTTCGTCTTCCTGCCCGTGCCGTTACTGCCTCCAAGGATCACTGTGAAGGAAATAAATAAAAGAAGGCTACCTAATGCAGTCTGGTTGCAACTGATCCGAAACACCGTAATTCCTAACTCCGAATCTTTTTTTCCCCCTTCCTCGCCGTCCCCTGTCCCGGTCCTAATACCACCGGGAACTTCCTCTGGAAAAGATCAGAGGGCGATTGCCGAGGTAACGGCGTCGCCTCCAGTGAGGTCCAAGGTCCGAATCTCTGAGGCCGCGGGCTCCTTCGCTCCGGATTCTAGACCCAGATTCGGCGGTACGAGGCCTTGGGCAAGACACCGGGCCTTGTGCCCCGCTCCCGCCTCTCCCCGGGCCTCAGTTTCCACTACAAATCTCCACAGAAAGGGCGCCGATCCTCCCGTTAGGAGCTCCTACGAGCCGGGGCGCTTGGCCCAGAAACCCTATGGCCCTGGCTTCCAGGCACCCCGAGATTCTCTCCTTCCTCAGTCGCCACCTCAGGTGGGTTACCTCATCCTCTCCGCATCCTCCTCCAGGTGATCCTGCTCCCACCAAGCCCCTCAACAGCGCAGCCTTCCCGGGGCGGCGTGCGTCGCAACGCGGGAAGGGGCCTGGAGGCGGAACCAGGATTCTCGGAGCCAGGGGGCGGGGCGCCCCTCTCCAGGCAACCAATAAGCACGCGAGAGGCGCCCGGGGGGCCGCGCGCGTCAGGCGCGGGGCGGAGTCTGCTGGCTGCCTGGGCCACAGCAAGTGCAGCTGCTTAAGGATGAGGTGGCAGATGGGAGTGAGCGCAGGTGGCCAAGGCAAAGTCACAGCTGGAGAATAATGATGAATGGAGCAGCGGGACCCTCGCACATGGACCGTCGCGAGCGGGTTCTCAAGTTAGGCGAGAGTTTCGAGAAGCAGCCGCGCTGCGCCTTCCACACTGTACGATGTGAGTGAGAACGATCCCCGGGAGAAAGGGGGAGCTCTGGATATGGGGGTGTGGAGGCACAAACCTCTCAGAGTTGTGTTCCCACAAACCCCCTTACTCTGCTGGAGAATGGAGTGCCCAGCGCTATCCATTGCCCTGCCTGGAGTCCCGGGGGTTTCGTGGAAGGAGCCGGAGTTGAGCAGGTGTGGGTAAACCCTGGGCGGAGAGATTCAAGTGAGCAGAAAGGGAAACTTTGTGGAGGAGATCTACAGGGGTGACTGTGGAGACAGACATAACTGGTAGGTGATGCGGAGATGGATAGGAAAATAGTAAGGTGACAGATGGGAAGGTGCAAAAGACCGAACTATTACGCAGGGGAAAGGGAATGCCTTGAGGCTGGTAGGGAAATATTGCCTCTTTTCTTCACTTTTTCTGTCTCTGATGAGAGTTCTTGTTTAAGTGTGTTCCTGAGTAGATATTCTGAACTATTCCAATAATTGTATCGGACCCCTGATTTCGTTCAGTTATCAAATACTGATTATCAAAGTACTGGAGGGTGTGTTATTCATTTGTTTAGAAAGATATTTACTTCCCTTTGATTTCTCCTTTTGATTGTCCTCTGGAACTAGTTTTGATAAATTTTTCCTCTGTTATGTTGGTGAGGTAGAAAAGGAGCTCTTTTACTTTAATGTTGGATGGTATAGATTCCAGGAAGGAAAATATAGCATATTATGATTTGGTATGTAAAACATTTCATTCTTTGCATAGTAGCCCTCAGAATTATAGAACGGAATGGAAACTAAGATCTTTGAATCATAACCTTTTATTTTTCTGTGGCAAAATTGTAAAGTAGGTATTTTTTCACTTCCTTTCCCCTGCCCTGTTCTTCCTTAGTGTCTCATCATTCTACCTTTCTCAGTCATCCTGTCCTTAGACTGTCCAGGGATCTTCATGGTTTTTATTCTGAACTTTTCCATGCTTCAATCAAAATACCCAATTAAAACTCAACATTCTCCAAAAGTTTAATTAAATTGTAGACGATCTAATTATAGTAACTTGGGGTAAAGTTATAAAGACCAATAGGTTTAACATTTTATAAAAGGGTTTTGTTAAGCAAGATTAACATCCAGTTGGTAGAATAAACAGGGGAGATATTTGTCAACAGAAGACCTTCAACAGGGTCCTTTGTTTTTTCTTTTTTTTTTTTCCACGACCCTGAGATCAAGACCCGAGCTGAGATCAAGAGTCGGCCACCTAACTGACTGAGCCACTCAGGCGCCCCTGTCCTTTGTCCTTTGTTTTTTCTGCTTTGCCATACTCTGTTGTCCAACATTAACCACAGCGAGACAGCTAATGAGTGCCAATGAATTCTCTCCAGTCCCATTTTCCAAAAGTGTGATATAGCTTTTACCTGGTTTCTCCATGCCTTTCTCGCAAATAGTCTCTCCTCTCTCCTTTTTCAGATTTGCAGTAGCCTTTTAATAATTTTTCAAATCATAAGGTTTAAGATTATAAAAATTTGCTCTTTTGTTTCATTGTTATATTTTCATGTAACTTGGGTATTTATTCTCTTTTAAGGGCATGAACCCCAAATGAAGAGAATATAAAATAGCCTTTGAAAAGCTCTTTGCAGGTGCTTCAAAGCTTTTCATTCATAAAAGTTCTCAACATGCTGGAATTGTGCCTTTAGAGCTCAAGAATCAGGTGATCTAGCTACAAGAATGAAAAAAACAACAAAAATAAACAAAACAACCATAGGAATAACGACCACAAAAAACCCAGATGCTTGAATACACTCTTAGTGCTCTGGAAGACATAAGAAAAGATTTTAGCCTCAGTTTTATTCTTGTTGAAGCAGGCAGAATCTTTCTAGATTTATTTGAATAAAACCAATCATTATCCTTGAGCATAGGTTCATTTACCATATGATCCTCACTCTTAAGGACTCAGAGTAAGGGATGGAAACTATAAAATAGGAATTCTTAATCTCAGGAAACAAACTGAGGGTTGCTGGAGTGGTGGGGGGGTGGGAGCCATAGACACTGGGGAGGGTATGTGCTCTGGTGAGCGCTGTGAATTGTGTAAGACTGTTGAATCACAGACCTGTACCTCTGAAACAAATAATACCTTATATGTTAAAAAAAAAAAGAAGAAGATAGTAGTAAGGGAAAAATGAAGGGGGGGAATTGGAGGGGGAGACGAACCATGAGAGACTATGGACTCTGAGAAACAAACTGAGGATTCTAGAGGGGAGGGGGATGGGGTGGTGGGTTAGCTTAGTGATGGGTATTAAAGAGGGCACGTATTGAATGGAGCACTGGGTGTTATATGCAAACAATGAATCATGGAACACTACATCAAAAACTAATGATGTAATATATGGTGATTAACATAACATAATAATAAAAAAATTGAAAAAAATAAAAAAATAAAATGAAGTGAGTTTTATAAACTTTAAATAAATAAATAAAAAATAAAAAAACTATTAAAAACAAAAAACAGGAAATCTTACTTTAGTTCAGGTGGACCTAATATATAACAAACACTCAGTTGAGTCAGTATAATCTGGGAGAAAGTAATATTCTATGTTTATGTACAGGGGTAATTATGCCTGTTTAATATGCTGAGGCTTTGGACAAAACTGGATGTGAATTCTGGCCTCCACCACCTATGTATGTAATGTAACTTTTGGAACATTCTCTAAACTCTCAGCCTCAGTTTTCTTATATGTAAATGGTAATAATATCTACACTTCAGAGATTTTTAAGGATTAAATAAGATTGCATAAACAACCTAGCACAGTATTTGGTGCATGGCATAAAATAAATAGTAGTCACTATTATTCTTGAAGGGTTATATTCATGTGTGTATGAAGAATGCCGATGAATGTAATTAAACTTTCAAAAGCATTTATCAGGGCTTAGCAATAAAGCCTATCAAAGATAAAGTCTGGCATGTGGTAGGGAAGACATGGGATGTTCTATAAATGATAAGCTAAATGTTTAGCAGCAGATACGTCACTGGGTGGAAGAGTTTGAGTAACAGGACGTGCTAGAATAAATTTTGAATTTGGGCTAGTACTAATTTTACAATGTATGGCTAGATAAGGAACTAGACATTGAAATTCCCAAGTTTGTAAATGACACTACTTTTTGCTGACACTAAATGATGAACTCATGGGCAGTGACTACAGGAAGATTGAGCCTTCAAGTGGAGCCACTCCCCAAAAAGTGGTTGTTAAGCTTTGGTGTGAGCAAACATTAGAAGGTACGCTAATGAAAATGGGATTAAAATTATATTTACAATGAATGTTCTCTGATCACTGTGGTATATTGGAAAGGGTATGGGTTTTGGAGTTAGTTGAATTAGTTCATATCCCAGGAAGTAAATTTATGACAGTAACTGTGATTCTGTTATGAAGATACAGACATTATGTGACACTACAGCTGAAATAGTCAGAAAAATGATCAGCATTGACTGAAAAAGCATTAAGTGCAAAGTAGGAAATGTTTTTCTACTCTATATGTAATATAAGTAATTGCACTGTAAAGAAGAAAATAACATAGGGGCACCTGGGTGTCTCAGTTGGTTAAGCGTTGGACTCTTGATTTCGGCTCAGGTCATGATCATGAGATCAAGCCCTGCCCCTGCATCAGGCAGTCTGCCGGAGATTTTCTTTCTCTCCCTCTGCCTCTCCCACTGCACCCTCTCCCTCTCTCTTTCTCTCTAGAATATATAAATAAATCTTTGGGGAAAAAAAAAGAAATAATATAGATGAAGGAAATCTACAGAGAATAAATAAATGGTAACATTGGTGGTGAGTTTTCCAAACCAAGGAGAACTGAAAGAAAGGAACTATGTAGTCTGGAATAGCAACTTCGAAAATATATTTGACATTTGGAAGCATATGGAAAACATGGTATTACTCAACAAATTCTATAATTCTAGGTCAATACTTCGTTCCCTTGAAACTCAAAAGTTGTATACTCAAAAAAACTTGTTGTTTGAAGGCAAATAAAAGACAATATTTATATAACAATAAAAAGTAGAATTTATTCTAACAGCAAAATAATTAGAAGTGTAAATAGGTTCAGAATAGTTTTGATTTATTGATTATAAATTCATGATTATCATTAAGTACAGCTACAGATATTTTGAGTACATTTCTGTCTCTTATAGTTGTCCCATAGACATCTAGGCTTCAGGGACTTGTGAATCTCTTGAAATTATACAGTACTTGATATGTATGTTCATACATTCATTTTTTCTGTGGAGAGGATCTATAGCTGATCTATAATTTTCATCAGATTCCCATAGGGACTTATGACTATTCCTCATCTCCTAACAACCCCCCCATACATGAAAAAGTTAAGAACTGAATATAAGGCAAAAGGCTATATGTTTTGAGTGGATGGAGTATGTGGCTTGAGTTCCTGACTTGATTTTTTACTGGCTTCATTATTTTAGAGGAGTTCCTTATTGGTAAAATGTGGGTGCAAATCTTCAAAGAGTTGTTGTGAAGATCAAAAGTGATGATATAAAGAAAAAGAATCCGTATTTAAACACTAATACAGAGGTTATAGATTAACAGCCTATTGGCTGAGTTTGACGTTAGAGATGCTTTGTTTGACCCACACAGTTGTTGTTTTATTTATTTTTTTTAAAGATTATTTATTTATTTATTTGACAGAGAGAATGAGAGACAGAGCGGTCAGCGGGAGAAGCAGACTCCCCCTTCAGCAGGGAGCCCGATGCGGGCCTCGATTCCGGGATTCCAGGATCATGACCCGAGCCGAAGGCAGTTGCTCAACCAACTGAGCCACCCAGGCGCCCACAGTTGTTGTTTTAACATAAATTAGTTGTAGGGGCGCCTGGGTGGCTCAGTCGTTGAGCGTCTGCCTTCGGCTCGGGTCATGATCCCGGGGTCCTGGGATCGGGCGCCGCATTGGGCTCCCTGCTCCATGGGAAGCCTGCTTCTCCCTCTCCCACTCCCCATGCTTGTGTTCCCTCTTTTGCTGTGTCTCTCTCTGTCAAATAAATAAATAAAATAATAATTTAAAAAATCTGTAAAAAAATAAATTTGTTGTAAATATGTAAATATCAAGATATTTTATACAGAAATCTGGATTACCAGCTTCTCTTTCAAAAATCAGAAGATAAGCTGGCCAACCAAATCCATATTCCTCTTGGCAGCAGTTGGTTGTCTTCTTGAGATTGGGCTTATTCACTATGATTCCCCAGTGGTCTGCTTCACTGCCTTGGGTTACCTTTCTAGCCTCTTCTCTAAAGCATTATTTAGCTGTTGTTAAACGACAGTCATATCTCCCAGTATTGTCCTTTGTGTCACTGTCAGAAAAATATGGGAGATCAGAGAACCATGGTTTTACTCTAGGATGTCATTTCTGTTTTACCTATTTATCATAGAGAATTCTTTAATTCTCTATGTCAAATATTCTCTGTCAAATATTAAGTTATGTGTGCCCTTTATGAGAACAGAAATGTGCTAGTGAAAAGTACAAAAGAAATATGGCAGTTATCTACCCTAAAGAAACGAGTCTTGAAGTACAGATGAATCTGATCCTCAGGAAACAATTAGAAAACAAGTCTTTTGCACACAATTTAGCTGAAATAAGTTTATACTTAAAATAAGTTTGGAGGTAGTTCAGAGAAGGATAAACATATGAACCAGAGTCAATTACAAAGATCTCATATGTGCCCATTATATTAAAGGTATTATGCTAGGAGCCATAATTCAGGAGGAATTAAAGTATGAGGCATTATGATTTAAAAAATTACAGTCCAAAAGGGCATGCACAGGAAGACGTAAATAATGCCATGTCATTTATGTTAGGTTTTGATGAACAGTATGGTAAATGCTACAGAAGTGGACAAGAAAAAAGAGATTTTGAAAAGTAAGGAAAGGGCTCCACCCAGCGACTACTTTAGGGAAGAGGAGACTTTGAAATAGGATCCACATTCTAAGAGCAAAAATACAGAGAAAAGCAGATGGATGGGCAAGCTGTAGGTACTTTGATAGTTTAGTTTTTTGTTGATTGAAAACTAGTTTGTCCTCTCAATAATAGAAAGAGATGGCTCTGAAAGATATTTTGGAAAAAAACATAGTGATTAGATGTGCGTGATAAAGAAGATTGAGGAATATTTACAGGAATACTTACACTGGTGAGCAGAACTTTGAAGGATAGTTAAAATTTAAAAGTTGGAGACACTTTAAGATGAACAACGGCTGTTACTGTGGGTACCCCCATAGACCATGATGATAAATTACTTATATTAAAATGTTTTAAGTGGTATTTACTTCATTTATTCTGTATGCATCCTTATAAAATGAAGTTTTCACTTTAGGGTTTCAAATGATATTTACTAGCTCAAATTGAACTTATCTTCTTTCTCCATCAATTTAGATATCAGTAAGACTGATATCAGGGGCACCTGGGTGGCTCAGGTTGGTTAAGTGTCTGCCTTCAGCTCAGGTCATGATCCTGGGGTCCTGGAATGGAGCCCCCTGTGGGGCTCCCCACTCAGTGGGAAGTCTTCTCTCGCTCCCTGCCCTCCCCCCACTTGTGCGTGCACTCTCTCTCTCTCTCTCTCTCTAGTAAGTGAATAAAATCTTAAAAAAAAAAGACTGATATCAAAGGTTGTTGGTTAACCTCTTATCTTTTTAGTCTACTAAATCTGTGGTTCCTTATTCTAGCTTTAGCAAATATTAATTGCATGATCTTGGGTAAGGGACTTAATTTCTTCCACCATCATTTGCCTTATCTGTAAGATAGGGATATTCACTACTTTAAGAATTTTTGTGAGTCTTTGAGATAAAAGTAATTAGGAAAAATTTTTAAATAATTATATAAGTAATTATATAAGTTATAGCTGTTATTATTATTTTACTTTTGTATCGTGGATACAAAAAGTAAAATATTATTTTTTGTAGTCTCTTGGATTTTCCTGTCTTCTGCTTTCTACTTTCTTTCTGTGATACTCAAGGCTCAATTCTGATTTGTTTTCTTCAATATTGTTGTCTTTTAATCAATTGATATTAATTAACACTTCTCTAGAACTTCTTTCAAGCATCTAAAACTTAACACCTAAATTATTTTTTATCTTTCTCATTACCTTACTGCTAATAACAAACTCCCCAGTTTATTTTTTCTTTATCCTCAGTGGTACTACCTAAGGATACACCGTAAATCAAATTCTTTCACATTTTTCATATTGCTTATGTTATTTTTTTAATCTGTTTCTTAAAATCTAGAAATAAGCATTAAGGTTTTAAGAGATACTGCATGTATTCAGTTTTAAATTAAGGCAGCATAAAGAATAAATCATATTATAAAGAATACTTAGTGTGAATTGTTTATATTCATATGTGCTTAAGGAACTTAAGAATGGATTTCATAAAATAAGAATGGATTTCATTTCTTTTCTTAGAGTCGTTATAAGAATTATTATTATTTTTTAAGATTTTGTTTATTTATTTGACAGAGAGAGAGGCAGGGGGAGTGGGAGAGGGAGAGGCAGGCTTCCCGCTGAGCAGGGAGCCCGATGTAGGGCTCCATCCCAGATCCCTGGGATCATGACCTGAGCTGAAGGCAGATGCTTAACCAACTGAGCCACCCAGGTGTCCCTAGTCATTATAAGAATTAAATACGAAATGTTAAGCAGGACGCCTGGAAGGAAGTAAGTATTCCATAAATGTTAGCCATTATAATTATCAGTGGGAAGCAGAGCCAGCTTTTGTTTATTGACAGAAGATGATTTGATGAGCACTGGAAGATTCTCTTTTCCCAAGATCTACCTATTATAGTTCCCTAAATTCTAATAAATGTTCAGTACTTTGGATTTAGACTTTTTGTATTTGGCTTCTCTGTTAATATAAAGATCACTCTCTTGGGGTAGGGATAATTGGGAGAGGCCTTTCAGGGATTGATAATGTTCTATTTCTTGATCTGGTTGCTGATTACATATGTGTCACTTTTGAAAATTCGTCAAGCTTATGATAAATGTTCTAGTTTGCATGTATGCTATATTTTAATAAAGAGATAACCTGGAAAAATATATATTACCTGAGGAATTCTATATCAGAATTATCAGTCATTGATATGAATTGATGTGAAGTTTTTAAATTTTTTATTAACATATAATGTATTTTTTAGGGATACAGGTCTGTGATTCATCAGTCTTACACAATTCACAGTGATGTGAATTATTTTTAAGTGGCTTTCATATCTTAGAGGTTTTTAAGCTTGTTCAGCATGTGAAATATCTGAGCACCCTAAATTCCTTCTGGGTAATATATTTTAATAACATTTGAATTATGATTTAACTCAAAATTAAAACCTATTTTAAGTTCTTCTGAAGTTGCAGATTTGGTTAAATTTACATATCCTTTAATGGTAGGATTCATGAAAAACTCAAACTATTAAACTCAATGATTGCTGTTTCTTAAGTTTTCCCATGAATATGTATTTGCCACGTATTCATTAATTATGTACTCTGCTAGGACAGCCAGCAAGTGATAGTAGACACCCAAGGTGGTTTTAGAAAAATTACGGGAAAGACTGAAAATTGAAAACATTCTACTAATACCAGTTTTTAGCAAACTGTGAAAACACTGACATTATGTATTTTTTAGCAGTGGAACATCTTAGTCTAGTTTATCTTGACCTAAACAGGATTCGGAGGGAGCATGGTTTGAGGAATACTATTTTAGAGTTTAGTTGTTTCTTTTTTTCTCAGAATTATACATACAGAAATAAATTGGGTTGGATTTTATATGTAATATGAAGACTGTTCTAAACCATTTTAATTACTGGCTGTTGCAAAATGATTTACCCCCTGAAACATGATCATATTTTTGATATCCAGGTACCCGGCTATTGTTCCATTTTATAAAAATCCGTATCTGTCTCTATTTTTAGATGATTTCAAACCTGCTTCTATTGACACTTCCTGCGAAGGAGAGCTTGAAGTCGGCAAAGGTGAACAGGTGACAATAACTCTGCCAAATATAAAAGTGAGTATTTGTATGTATTTAGACTGAAAGTATCTTTTTGCAGGATTTCTACTAAATTTAAATGAAAATAATTACACAATTTGTATAGTAATATTTAAAGTAATTAACCAATACAACAAAGCAAAAACCCTTATATTAAGCTATTTTAGGTAAAACAATCTGAAAATACTTTTTAAAAATACTTTGATCTATTTGATAAGTTTCAAGAACTATCATTTCAAATGATCTGAAACACTTAGAGGTCTAAACATATGCTTATTAATTAGTATTATGAGGCAGATTTTGTACCCTGAACTAAGAATAATAGCATATTCCCAGCCTTCTAGTCCTAATCTGTTATAGCAGAAGGACACACAGATGTCTAATGCTATACATTAGAGCATGTACAAAATTCTGTGCAAGCACATTAGTGGAATCAAATACTCTGCTTGGTAGAATCTTGAAAGGCTTCACAAGGCAGATGGTATTTGAGCTGAGCCTTAAAGGACAAGTAGAATTTCATCAGGCAGAAAGGGAGTAGACTATTCTAGGCAAAGAAACAGTATGTAAAAGGCTCTAATAGAGAAAAACAAGAAGTTTGTGGAATAAATGAATTAATGTAGTAAATAAATAACAGAATTATGAAAATTGATTGATAATAGAGTCTGTAAAGGTAGATTGGGATCAGACTGTGAAAAATATATTATCTTCTAATGTAGAATTTTGACTTTATTCCATAGGTATTAGAGTACCATTAGAGGTTTTTAAGCAGAGTAGTAACATGATCAAATTTGTGCTTTTAGAGTGATTTTAGCAATGGTTTGGGGAATGGTTTAGAAAAGAGGCTAGGTCAGGGAGGCTTTAACCAAAGTTTTGTACATTTAAAAATTTCTAGGTTTTTCCAAGTAACACTGTCAAATACTATTTACATAAATAGACAAATTACTTGTTGCTCTAGTTTTCTCAGTTTTTGAGTTAGAAGTTTCTTTGCATTCAGCTTGTTTCTTTTTTTTCTTTTATGCTGACTTGATCTATACTCAGAACACAAAGACTGTAACTTTATATTTTAACATACCGAGAAAGCACTGGACTGAGATTTTTTTCTTTGTTTTGTTTAATTTTTTTAACAGAAATGATTTTGTGCCAAGTCATCAACATTCTCTTGTATGCATTTATGAGATGATTTGTTGTGATTAGAGGTAGAGCAAGCAAGCTCTCTATCCTCTAGTCTTCTAGTCTTATTTTTATCAGTCCAACACTATTTATTGAGTCCAACACTTATATTTATCAGTCCCCCACTGTTATGTCAGACTTTATCAGTTGCTGCCTCTGAAAGTTGTCCTAAGGTTAATTAAATTTGTGGGGGAGACTTCTCATTTGCTCCCTTACAAACTGAAGGAAATGAACAACCAATTCAGTGTGAGACATGTGGATGAATAAACTTCTGTATTACTCTTTATGAAAAGCTGGCATCTCTAAAATAGTTTGGAAATTTAGTACCCACAAATCTAAGGCTTTTTTGCTTTATGATGTTTATTAAAGAAAAACCTAAAACATCCCCTTAATTCTAAAAGTTATTGAAAAGCCTTAAGTTGATAACAGGTACCACCAGCCTGCTCTCAGATTATAGGATTATTGATCAGTGATGATTGGTTTGCAAAAAAACTTTAGCTGGGTTTTTCTTTGCCATGTACAATTTTCTTTTCTCAAATTAACAATCCTTCCATCCTCATACCTTGCACGCTCTTCTATTACAAGCATATGGGAATTCCTACATTTACTAATAAAACTTTCTCATTCACACATATCCTTTTTTAAGCAAGAGTTACCATCCACTATGTGTTTGGGTTTGATCTCAATTGAAATATCTCTTTAGGGAATGACAAGTATAGAAGGAAGTCTTCAAGCCTTCAAATTGTAAATTTCTAAAACAACAAAGAAATAATTTGGGAAGAAGTAACATCCCCCCAACCAGGCCACCAGAGATATATCCAAAAAGAATATGTCTCAATATTTGTGTGTGTATATGTGTGTATGAGAAAGAGAAACAGACAGATGGGCCATATATACATGTACCTTCTGTGTGGTAACTCCTATGCCAGGTAGCTATTGGGAATACAGCAGAAGACTAGACATGGTCAGTGTCCCAAAAAATATTACCATTTAATGAGGAAGACAGGAAATAACTGATTATAATATAGAAATATAAGGACTGTCACAGAGGTATACACAGAATATTACAGAAGTGCAGAAGAGAACTCAGTGGAGAGAGAAGAGATCCCAGGGTATGCTGTGTTGAAGAAGAGTTGAAGTTACCCAGGTAAAAGAAAGAGAAGACATTTTAGGCAGAGAAAAGAAAAAGACATGGGCTAAGACAAGGCAACAAAAAAGTCTGTTACATTTGAAGAACTATAATGTAAGCCACTGTGGCTGGATCAGAAGGAGTCCACTAGGGACATAGTGGGAGATGGAAAGGTATTTAGGAATCAGTTAAAAAAAGGGCCTAATGTGTAATGCAAAAGAATTTATCTTTTTATAGTGTAATTTATCCTATAACCCTTTTAGACAGCTGAATGAAAGAGAACAGTTAAAATTACCAGCTTTCTACAGCAAATATTTTTTTTCTGCTGGCCATTCAGTCCTAGAACAATTGTGATTAACAATAGAAATTACCTTCTCAAATACAGTTTGTGGGTTTTCTTCCCTTAAGTAAAGAACTTCTTTAACAAGTAGGAGGTTTACATTTCTTCAGAGTTCTTAATTTTGTGGAAATCTAATGATTGTTAGTTTGAGGCATTTAGATTCTCTCTTTATGAACTTGCTTTCATCATCTGGATAAAAATGACTAGAAGCTGGAAGTCATCCTATAAAATAGAACTTTTATTATACTATACTTTTTTTTACGTTATGTTAGTCACCATACAGTACATCATTAGTTTTTGGTGTAGTGTTCCATGATTCATTGTTTGTGCTCCATGCAATACGTGCCCTCCTTAATACCCATCACCAGGCTAACCCATCCCTCCCCACCCCCATTATTATACTATACTTTTAAGAATATTTTAAGTTTCTGGCAGTTCCTTCATTGGGTAGATTTTCTAATTTTCATTCTTCTGGATTTTCTTTGGTAGTACCAAGTAAAAGAACCTAATAAAAATGAAGGTTGTTAAGTTGATTAATATTGGACATTTACAAATCTCTCTTCCTTACAAATAATTCTCTATAGTTGACTATTATAAAATTTCAAAATGTTAAATTTTGAAGGGAAAAGACTTAATTAACTATTATGATTTGTCATTGGTGCTGCCCAAGTTTGGCATTCTTTAGTGCTGTCTCTATCTTGAGGAGTACTTTTGTGGGACTTAATGAAATAGTCCACTGGAAACTTCCAACTACTACTAACTTACTATTATGCAGGAAATGCATCTCTAATGGTTGCTTATGACTTTTGCCCCCAAACACTGGACTTGTGAAAATTCTATATGTCAGATGTACTACTATGCCACTAAACCACCCTCTTGGGCAACATCCCTTCCAGAATGAACCTGGTTTGATTTTGTCCACTGAGTATTTAGCTCAAATAAGAGAATAGCCCACCACATACTTGGGACCTCAGCTTATTTTAGGACTGGTTCTATTTTAGCATCCTATTACGGTTATATTTTTTAATGAATTGTATCTTTTATCATATATATCTTTTAATCCCTTTTTTTAAGCTTAAATACTATCTTGTCTAACATTAATATTGCCACCTTTGCTTTCTTTTGATTTGCATGTTCATGGAATCTCAGTGTCTGTTTCTTTTATTTAGCTGACAGTTTAAGTATATCTTTTGTTAACAGAATATTGTTGGTTTTTTTTTATTAATTTATTTTTTAAAGAGAGAGAGAGAGAGAGAGAGCACATGAGCAGGGGTCGGGACAGAAGGAGAGGAAAAGAGAGAATCCCGAGCAGACTCCACACTGAGCATGGAGCCTGATGTGGGGCTCAATCTCACAATCCTGAGATCATGAACCTGAGATCATGACCTGAGCCAAAACCAAGAGTCGGGTGCTCAACCAACTGAGCCACCCAGGTGCCCCTATTCTGTTTTATTTTTAAACCCGTTCAACACTTTCTGTTTTTATTAAGAGAATTCTATCCACATTTAGTTCAAAGCCGATGTACTTGATTTTTATATCTATCATCTTTAGTATATTTGTTATTTTAATTTTTCTCTCATTTGTATTTTATTAGTTTCATTAAGCATCTCTTCTTTCCTTTCTTTTTTCCCCCTCCTATCTGGGAGTACAATTGTGCTTTTCCCTTCCATTACTGATTAATTTTCTTTCCTGGTATTCATAATCAGGCATGATCAGATTGCCCTGTCAGTAGATGGGGGACAAAACTGGAAGGAGAGTAGGTCAGAGGATAATAGGAACCTAGGTGAGATGATGATTGGGTTCTGAAGTTGGGTAATAGCAGTAAATATGGAGATGATTGGATGTATTCAGTAGTTTTTGTTTATTTGTTTTGAGGATTGAATGAATTTAGTGTTGTACATACAGAACACTTGGAACAGTGTCTAGAGCTCTATAGATGTTCACATATGTTTATATAAGACAGTTTTTTTTTTTAAGATTTTATTTATTTATTCAACAGAGAGAGAGACAGCGAGAACAGGAACAGAAGCAGGGGGAGTGGGAGAGGGAGAAGCAGGCTTCCCTCAGAGCAGGGAGCCAGATGCGGGGCTCGATCCCAGGACCCTGGGATCATGACCTGAGCCGAAGGCAGACGTCCAACGCCTGAGCCACCCAGGCGCCCCTATAAGACAGTTTTTTAAAAGGTAATTCCAGGGGTACCTGGGTGGCTCAGTTGGTTGAGCATCAGACTCTTGATTTCAGCTCAGGTCATGATCTCAGGGTCCTGAGATCCAGTCCCATGCTGGGTTCCATGGTGGGCATGGAGCTTGCTTAGGATTCTCTCTTCCTCTCCCTCTGCCCCTCCCCTGCTCGCACGTGCTGTCACATGCTCTCAATAAATAAATAAATAAATGGTCATTCTTCTATTTAGAGGCCTCCAAATGCTTCTCATGACTTGCAGAAAAAATCTCAAATCCTTCCCACGGCCAGCAAGACCCTTCAGGATATAACCCTCATCCATCTGCCCAAGCTCATCTCCCTTTCCCACACCCCTTCCCTCTCACTTCATCTGTCTAGCCTCAGATCCTTTGTATTTGCTGTTCCTTTTTCCTGGAGCCCTCTACCCCCAGGTCTATGGTGGCTGAGTCCTCCTTATCTTTCAGGCTGCCTCTAATTTAAATTTCATTTGCTCACAATAGTTATTTAGTCATATGCTTAGGAGTTTCCAGGTACTTTAATACTTTAATACCCCTTTTTTTGGGGTATGGAATAAGGGAGTAGGCAGTAATTAAAGTTTAAAATAGGAATGGTGCTCAATTTAATAAGGAAAAAAACTTTATTTTTTAAAACTTTTTCAAAGTGTGGAAGGCAGGTGTATGAAAACCTTATTTAACTTGTTACTTAGAATCAAAATGTTCATATTGCTCATATTCAATATCCATTTAGTATCTTTGAAGGGTTTGGTACTTTAGGTGCTAGGAACAAGAAAAGAAATTATGATCCTGTCCTTTATTCTTTAGGAACTCAAAGTACAATAATGTATCATAATTTTAAGACCTATTTTAAGTAGGAATACAAATATCTTTAAGAATAATATTGCACAAATCTCTTATCAACTGTAATTTGAGTCCTTGGATTGCTATTTAGGGGTATCTTACTCATTTCTTCCTCTATTCCTTATATTTGCTGTAAACTGATAGTTATATCTGAAGGTTTGATAAGAGTTAGATTCTGTGTGTGTGTGTGTGTGTGTGTGTGTGTGTGTGTTTAGGCAAGAATACTTTATAGGTGATGCTGCTTACTTTCTTTTATATCACATCATGAAGGATTTGTCTGGTTGTCCCACTTTTAATGATGCTAAAATTAATTAGTGAGGTTTAGTGTAACAGGTGATCTGAATAGGGAAGCACCTCTTTAAGAAAATACCAGTTTAAAAAACTAAACTTCTGAAGGAAGAAGAAGATGCGTAGGAAATATGATTCAGGGCTTCTGTTCCCTTATCTGTAAAATGTGTTGGCTGTATTAAAATTGAATACAAATTGCCTGTTGTAGACCAATGAAACAAATTTTAGGGCAAGTACTTCCTCTATTCCCCTTCCTCAATGATAGCAGGTTTGAGACCTCAGCTTTGCTTCATCTCTGTCTTTTTTATTACGAATCCCTGTTGTCTGAGTAATAAACTTAAGAAGTTAGGTGACTTGAAGTATAACATAGATTGAGAAACAGAAGATCTCAAAGGCCCTCCCAACTGAATTTCTGTGATAAATTTCAAGTAATGATAATTAACTTTTTAAACAGGGTTCAACTCCACCAGTAAGTGTTTTCAGAGGTTCAAAGAAACCTTACTTAAAGGAATGCATTTTAATTATTAACCATGACACTGGAGAATGCCGACTAGAAAAACTCAGCAGCAACATCACTGTAAAAAAAACAAGGTATGTGGTTAATGAAATAAATTGCTTTATCAACAAATAAATTGCTAAGGAAATGTCAGTGAAAGAAATTATTGGATTAAGTCACATTATTATACAAGAATTATTTCTGTCTGGTACAAAAATGTTTTAATCTTTTTCCAAGTTTAAATTTGGTAGAGATCCTTAGCCAAAAGCTTTTATCACTTCGTCCTATGATACATAAAAGCTTTTTATTTCTGAATGTTTTCTGTATGTGTAGGTATACCTTTTATTCTATTGTAGATGCTTTCATAGAATTGGACTGAAAAGAGCCATTATACACTCTCCAAAACAATTTCATCTTCATTAGTGAAAATTTATTGAGCACCTAGAATATGTAAGACACTAGAAAAAGGAAAGTTTCTTATACAAATACTAAACCTCAAAATGTCTGCATTTTAATCGGATTAACAGATCATTCCATTTAAAAAGTCAGTAAGAGTATAGCCATCTCAAATTTTTGTTTGCAAATAGGTGGGGCATTATCATGTAATGTAAGGGACCTACACTAAAAGCCATAAAAATAGCATAGACAAAAATTGTTCTAGGACTGGGACGCCTGGGCGGCTCAGTCGTTAAGCATCTGCCTTCGGCTCAGGTCATGATCCCAAGGTCCTGGGATCGAGCCCCGCATCCGGCTCCCTGCTCAGTGGGAAGCCTGCTTCTCCCTCTCCCACTCCCCCTGCTTGTGTTCCTGCTCTCGCTATCTCTCTCTATGTCGAAGAAATAAATAAAATCTTTTTAAAAAATTGTTCTAGGACTTAAAGGAAGGGAGAAGTTATTATTGATTGAAGCATTTTGGGAGTCCTTATTGATGCCTTGAGAGGTTACAAATTCAAAGGGAGGGCGCCTGGGTGGCTCAGTTTGTTAGGCGACTGCCTTCGGCTCAGGTCATGATCCTGGAGTCCCCGGATCGAGTCCTACATCCGGCTCCCTGCTCAGCAGGGAGTCTGCTGCTCCCTCTGACCCTCTTCCCTCTCGTGCTCTCTATCTCTCATTCTCTCTCTCAAATAAATGAATAAAATCTTTAAAAAAAAATTCAAAGGGATACATGCACCCTGATGTTTATAGAAGCGTTATAAACAAATAGCAAAATACGGAAACAGCCCAAACATTCACCAACTGATGAATGGATAAAGAAGACATGGTATATGTATATCTATAATGGAACATTATTCAGCCATAAAAAAGAATGAAGTCTTGCCGTTTGCAACGACATGGATGGAGCTAGAGAGTGTTATGCTAAGTGAAATAAGTCAGTCAGAGAGAGACAAATAACATATGATTTCACTCATGTGGAATTTAAGAAACAAAACAATCATAGGGGGAAAAAAAGAGAGATGCAAACCAAGAAGCATACTCTTAACTATAAAGAACAAACTGATGGTTACCAGACAGGAGGCGGTTGGAGGGGTGGGTTAAGTGGGTGGTGGGGATTAAGGAGGGCACTTGTGATGGGTACTAGGTATTGTATATAAGTGGTAAATCACTAAATTCTATACCTGAAGCTAATATTACACTGTATATTAAGTAACTAGAATTTAAATAAAAACTTTTTTAAAAAAAGAAAAACGATTTGGGGCTTTTTCTCCCAAACATACTTTATGATAAGAATTACCATGGGTGCTTGTTAAATATGAGTTCCCAAATCCAGCTTCAGATCAGAGAAGGACCCTGGGAAGCTCTATTTTTATCATCCCCTCCCTGCCCCAGTAATTTTTATTAGTAGGAAAGTTTGGAAAATAATTGATCAGAGAGAACATGAAGTTGTAGGCAAAGTTTGAAGGCAGGAATTTATCTGACTTATTTGGAGCCAGTGAGTAAGACCTGTTTGAATAGAGCAGAGATTTGTTTCTGTGCCCATGTATAAGTAGATTGACATGCTTACATTTTTTTGAAACCACCAAACAAGTTAATCCATCAAACAAGTTGAGTAAAATGAAACGATGTGGGAAACAGAAAAATGCATAAACTATGATTTTTGGAAGTGGTAATGAAGAGAACAGTGAGGTTCTAAACACTCTGTGAAGGTAGAACTGACGGGATTTGGTGACTGGAAATGGAAGATACAGAAGTCAAGCATAACTGTATTATATACTCTTAAAAGTATTCGAAAGAAAGTATATGAATCTCCTTTAGTAACATGTCTTAAAGTTAGAAATGAAAACTGTGAAAGTGATTTGATTTTAACAGAAATGAATTTAGGGGATATGTTGTATTTGTTATACACTTATGTATAATTTCCATTTATTTTAGTGATTTGTGTATGTCTCATCTCTTCAGTTTTGAGCAGTAGTCTTGTTTTTATCCACTTTGTATCCCCCATTGGATCTGTGTGTATGTCATGCGTATAAGTAGGGCTCAATAAGTACTTGTTAAATAAACATTTGTTAAATAATGAACTAAGTTAATGTTTTAATTTTTGAATATCATTTTAAGGATCCCTAGGGAAAAGAATAAGGTGTCCATTTTACTAACTTTGTAAGTTGCAGTTGTTAAATTTCTATCATCCCTGTTTCAACCTTTGATATTCTTAATTGCAGAGTTGAAGGAAGTAGTAAAATTCAGTATCGTTTAGAGCAACAGCAGCAACACCTGCGGACTTCATCTAGGACTCCCAATCTTGTGAAACATTCTCCATCTGAAGACAAAATGTCCCCAGCATCTCCAATGGATGATATTGAAAGAGGTAAAATCTAAGTATGCATAATGCCCCTTGTAAGAAATTATTAAGAAATGTTAGGTGAAATTCTTCATTTTAATTAACAAGGGGGACTAGCTTTGAACTGTCATTCAGAGCATAATATTTTTTTGTAATTGTGGGTTTTTCCGGGGGGAAGAGTGTGGTTTATGATTTAGGGTATTTTGTCAGTAAGACTGTATCTATAGAACAGAATTTATATCTTTTATTTATTATTCAGGGGAAAAAAGTGGCTATTTGGATGTTTGTGGTGGAGTTTTCTTCTTTTTGAAAGCTGTGATGATTGTTTGATTTTTGACAGCTGTTATGATTTAAGTTGAATTCCTCACAGCATCTGTCGAAGTTCTTTGTGTATAGCCAGATTGTAGATATCTAAGATGTCACCAAACCAACAGTGAAGTGAGGAGATGTAATAAGATGTAGTAAGTTCTTCTGAATTGCTGCTCACTTCCTAGCAGGAAGGTGTTTCTAGGGAGGTATAGTCCTTTTGAAAGTAAGGAAACTTAAATCTCCATTTTTTTTTTTTTTTTTTTTTTGGCTTCAGGTTGGTAGTAGTAAAACTCTGGTCACCTCATCACAAAGTATATTTGCTTCTGCACTCTTCCTTCATAATTTGCATGTAGCTCTCCAATTCTCCTTGCTCCCTTCTAGGCCCACTATAGTATTACTTCCCCATCATATTAGTGAGCAAAGAATATGTAATCTTAAAACTTTTGTTTCAAGGGATCTTGAATTTTATTTTATTTTATTTTTGTTTTATTTTATTTTATTATAGCCACTTCCAAAATGAATTTGAATTATGATTATACATGTATATAACAAAATACTGTAATAGAAAATCAAGATATTGAAGAGGAAGAGGATTTGCTAATTATTTAAAATTATTTAAATATTTACTAATTATTAAAACATTAAATTTAGATCTGAGCTTCCTAGCCACTAAGACAAAAATGAAGACCTAAGTAGCATATTTTGTATTATCCAAGGGACAGGTTCCAAAGGATCAGACTCTTCCCTGCTATTAAATCTAAAAGGAATTAATCATGTGGAACCTGTTCTAGGGAGTATTAAACTGTATATGTATAGTATCTTCAACAATAATTTTATAGTACAAGAAGAAATCCCTCCTTGTTTTTTAGCAGAGACCTTAATAAAAGCATTGTATTGAAGCATTGTATTGTAGAGGATAAGTTACCATGATCCAAACATAAGATCCAATTTATATAAGAATTTACCTTGAGATGTTTGTATCTGCATGCTAAGCCAGGGTGACTACCTGCTAAAATAAAAAGATTAAAAATTTTTTGTTCAACTACTTGATATTTGTATTCATATTCTAGAAAAACATTGACCTGAAAGTCAGTAGACTTGGCTCTGCCCCTGAAAAGCTGGTAATTTTTGTCCATTTTGGACCTAGGTTCCCTCATTTGTAAAATTATGAAATTGATCTAGATGGTAGCTGGAGACCTCACATAGCCATACATTTTTTGTATCTTAAAAACTTTTTGGAAATACCAAACCAAAGAGGACATTACCATTATTGCTCTTTTTACCTACTGCAAGAAGTAACTGTTTCATAAAATGCACAGACATCAATGCAAGGCTACAGGAAACATGAAAAGTCAAGAAAACATGACACCATCAAAAGAATACAATAATTTTTCAATAATGGACCCCAAAGAAACAGAAATCTATTGATTGCTAGACAAATAATTCAAAATAATTGTTTTAAGGAAGCTCAGAGAGCCACAAGAGGAGACAACTCAATAAAATCAGGAAAACAATACACAAAACTAGAATTTCAATAGAGAGAAATAATAAAAAAAGAACCAAACAAATTCTGGAGCTGAATACCATGAATACCAAAGAATACCATGAATGAAATTTAGAAATGTAGTAGAGACCACCAACAGCTGACTTTATCAAGCAAAAGAAAGAATCTGTGAACTCAAAGATAGGTCCTTTTTTTTTCACTAAAGGAAATTTAAAAAAAAATTTTTATTATGTTATGTTAGTTACCATATAGTACTTCATTAGTTTTTGATGTAGTGTTCCATGATTCATTGTTTGCGTGTAACACCCAGTGCTCATAGGTCATTTGAAATTAACTAGTCAGTGGAAAAAAAGAGGAATGAAAAGTAGTGAAGAGAGCCAATGTGAATTAGGGGATATCATCAAGCAAAACAGTGTATGAACTATAGGAATCCGAGAAGGATCCGAGAGAGAAAACTTATTTAAAGAAATAATGGCTGAAAACTTCCCAAACTGGAACATCTGAGTATGAACATCCAGACATATGAAACTCAAAAGACTCCAAGCAATATCAACCCAAAGAAAGTCACAAGAATAAAAGGCACAGCATAGGGAATATAGACAATGGTATTATAATAGCATTGCATGGTGACAAATGGCGGCTATACTTGTGGTAAACATAGCATAGTTTATAGAGTTGTTGAATAACTATGTTGTATACCTGAAACTAACATCTTGTGTCAACTATACTTCATTAAAAAATTTTTGTTAAGTCTTCACCAAGACTAATTATAATAAAACTGCCAAAAATTAAGGACAAAGAAAGAATTTTGAAAATAGCAAAAGAAACTCCTCACATATAAGGGAACCCCCATGTGGCTATCAGTGGATTTCTCAGCAGAAACCTTGCAGGCCAAGAGAGCGGGATAATATTGTAAAAATGCTAAAATCAACAACAAAAAACTGCCAACCAAGAATACTTTAACTGGCAAAACTGTCCTTCAGAAATGAAGGAGATACAAAGACTTTCCCAGATTAACCAAAGCTGAGGGAGTTCATTGACACCAGATGTGCCTTAAAAGTAATGTTAAAGGGAGTTCTTCAAGCTAAAATGAATGGATGCTAATTAATAACATAAAAACAAATGAAAGTATAAAACTCACTGGGAAACTTAAGTACATAGTCAAATTTAGAATAATAATGTAAGAATAGTGTGTAAATTACTTAACTCTAGTATAAAATGTAAAAGACAAGAGTATTAAAAATAACAACAGCAATAATAATTTGTTAATGGATACACAATTTTAAAAGATGTAAATTGTGACATCAAAAACCCTGTAGGAAGGGGAATAAAAGGATGAAATTTTTCTATTTGGTAGAAGTTATTGTTCACTTAAAATAGACTGTTATAACTCTAAGAAATTTTAAATAGCCTCATTGTAACCACAAAGCAAAAACCTCTAATAGACCCTCAAAAGAAAGAGGAAAGAAATCAAAGCATACCAGTATGAAAATTGATTACATCACAAAGGAAGACAGAAAAAGGTACAATCTACAAAACAACCAGAAACAATTAACAAGGTAGCAATAGTATTTACCTATCAATGATTACTTTAAATGGAAAGGAATTAAATTCTCCAATCAAAAGACATAGTGTGGCTGAATGGATAAAAAAACATCAACTAGGTGCTACCTACAAGAGACTCGCTTTGGCTCTAAGGACACATGTAGGCTGAAAGTGGAGGGATAGAAAAAGATACTCCATTCAAATGGAAACCAAAAGAGAGCAGAAGTAGCTATACTTATTATATCAGACAAAACAGACTAAGTCAAAAACTGTCCCAAAGAGACAAAGAACGTCATTAGATAATGATAAAGGGATCATTTCACCAGGAGGATTTAATAGTTGTAAATGTATATGCATCCAATATTGGAGCACCCTGATATATTACATATTTAAAGATCTGGGGAGAAATAGACATAGCAATGCAAAAATAGTAGGGGACTTCAATACCCCACTTTCAACAACAGATAAATCATCAAGACAGAAAATCAATAAGAAAATATTGGATTTGAACTAGACTTTAGGCCAAATAGACCTAAAAGATTTGTATAAAACATGCTATCCAACAGCAGCAGAATACATGTTCCTCTCAAGCATATGCTGAACATTCTCCATGATACATCATACGTTAGGTCACAAAGCAAGTCTTAACAAGTTTAAGGAGATTGAAATCATATTAAGTATCTTTTCCAACCACAGTGGTGTGAAACTACTATCAACAATGGGAGGAAAATGGGGAAATTCACAAATTTGTGGATTTCATGCACCTGAACAACCAATGGGTCAAAGAAGAAATCAGAAAGGAAATTTTAAAAATCTTGAAATAAATAAAAAGGAAGGGCAATATACCAAAATAATGGGATGCAGCAAAAGCTGATCAAGAAGAAGTTTATAGGAATAAATGCCTACATTAAGAAAAAAGAAAGATCTCAAATAACCTAACTTCATAACTTCAAGGAACTAGAAAAAGAAGAACATGCTAAGCCCAAAGTCAGCAGAAGGAAGGAAATAATAAAGATTATTCAGAATAGAAATAAGAGAAATAGACCAGACAAACAATAGAAAAGATGAATGAAACTGAGTTCATTTTTTAAAAAGATTAAGTAGACCAACTTTTAACTAGACTAATGAAGAAAAAAGAAATGAATCATTATAACTGATACTACAGAAATACACTCATAAGAGACTGAAAAATTATATGCCAACAAATTGTATAACCTAGAAGAAATGCATAAATTCCTAGAAAGAGACAACCTACCAAGACTGAATCATCTGAATCATGAGGAAAGAGAAAATCTGAACAGGCCAATAATAAGTAAGGAGATTGAATCAGTAATCAAAAATCTTCTAGCAAAGAAAAACCCAGGACCATATAGATGGCTTCACTGGTGAATTCTACCAAATGTTTAAAGAAGAATTAATGCCAGTTCTTCTCAAACTAGTCCAACAAATTGAAGAGGAGGGAACACTTTCAAATTAATTTTACAAAGCCAGTATTACTCTGATATAAAAGCCAGAGAAGGACACAAAAAATTACCAATATCCCAGATGAACATAGATGCAAAAGTCCTCAACAAAATATAGCAAACCAAATTCAACAGTACATTAAATGGATTATATACCATCATCAAATGGGATTTATTCTGGGAATGCAAGGATATTTCAACATATACAAACCAATAGATGTGATATATCATGTTAGCAGAATGAAGGATGAAAATCATATGATCATCTCAGATGCAGAAAAAGCATTTGACAGAATTCAACACTTTCACATTAAAAATTCTCAATGAATTAGATATAGGAGAAATATAGATCTACATAATAAATGCCATATATGATAAGCCCACAGCTATCATACTCAACAGTGAAAAGCTGAAAGTTTTCTTCTAAGATCGGGGAAAAGACAAGACATTCTCTTTACTTCTATTCTGCATAGTACTAAAAGTCTAGCCAGAGCAATTAGGCAAGAAAAAGAAAGAAATGCATCTAAATTGGAAAGAGGAAATAAATTTGTTTCTACAGATGACATGAGTTTATGCCTAAAAAACCCTAAAAAAACTCCACCAAAAAACTGTTAGAACTAATAAATGAATTCAGTAAAGTTGCAGGATACAAAATCAATATACAAAAACCAGTTGCATTTCTATATACTAAAAACTATCGGAAAGAAAAATAAGTGAAATAAGCTACACAGAGAAAGATAAATATTGTATGATCTCACTTATATGTGGAAGCAATCTAAAAAAGTTAAACCCCTAGAAACCATGTAGGAGGGTGGTTTATAACTTTGAGTTATAAGATGAATAAGTTCTGGGGATCTAATATATACTATGGTATCTAAATTTTTAAAAAAGTTTTTATTTAAATTTCAGTTAGTTTACAGTATAATATTAGTTTCAGATGTACAATTTAGTGATTCAGCACTCACATACAACACCTGGTAGTCATCACAACATGTGCATTCCTTAATCCCCATCATCTATTTACCCCATCCCACCTCCCACCTCCCATCCAGCAACCCTCAGTTTGTTCTGTACAATTAAGAGTATGTTTCTTGGTTTGCCTCTCTTTTTTTTCCCCCATGTTCATTTGTTTTGTTTCTTAAATTCCACATGAGTGAAATCATATGGTATTTGTCTTTCTCTGACTGACTCATTTCACTTAGCCTAATACTCTCTAGTTCTATCCCCGTTGTTGCAAATGACAAGATTTCATTCTTTTTTATGGCTGAGTAATAGTCCATATTCCATAAATATATATATTTATCACATCTTCTTTATCCATTCATCAGTCCATGGACATTTGGGCTATTCCCGTAACATGTGTCTGTTAGCCATCTGTATGTCTTCTTTGGAAAAATGTCTCTTCATGTCTTCTGCCCATTATTTAATTGAATTATTTATTTTTAGGGGGTGTCAAGTTTGATAAGTTCTTTATATATTTTGGATACTAACCCTTTATCAGATATGTCATTTGCAAGTATCTTCTCCCATTCTGAAGGTTGCCGTTTAGTTTTGTTGCTTTCTTCACTGTGCAGAAGCTTATTTTAATAAAGTCCTAATTTTTGCTTTTGTTTCCCTTGCCTCAGGAGATATATCTAGTAAGAAGTTGCTAAGGCCTATGTCAAAGAAGTTACTGCCTGTGTTCTCTCAGATTTTAATGGTTTCATGTCTCACATTTAGGTCTTTAATCCATTTAATATTTATTTTTGTGTATGGTGTAAGAAAGTGGTCCAATTTCATTCTTTGCAGGTTGCTGTCCAGTTTCCCCAACACTATTTGTTGAAGAGACTGTCTTTTTCCCACTGGATATTCTTTCCTGTCTTGTCAAAGTTGTGGGTTCATTTCTGGGTTTTCTATTCTGTTCTATTGATCTACGAGTCTATTTTTGTGCCAGTAGTATGGTATCTAAATTTTCTAAGAGAGCAGATCTTATGTGTTCCCATCACACACACACACGGGATAAAATATGTTAATTAACTTGATTATGATTATTATTATGATAATCATTTCACAATGTATATCAAAGCATTAAGTTGTATATTTTGGTTTTTTTTCCTCTTCCCCCAAAAAAGTGCTTTAATAATTATAAACTGTCTAAAGTTTTCTCACAGAAGTCAGTTGATTTGAGTGTTTCTCTTCAGTCAAAGCTAGGACACCAGAGTGAGAGCCCTGCGGGGTCCCAGTAGGGCCTGTTAGGAGAGTAGGTTTCAGAAGCTGGGGCTAGAGGCTATTCAGGAGATGAACCTCAAGCTCAGCTTGTGCCCTCTGCAGACCTGCAAGCGATCCTGCTCCTTCATCCAGTAGATGTCGTGCTATTCCAGAGCATGTAGTTCTTGCCTGAAGTGCTGCTTGTGCAGGCTGTGGTTGGCCAGCAGGAGCAAGGCCAGGCTGCCACAGCACTGTCCATCATGTCGCATTCCCCCATCCAGGGCACTCACAGTGTGGTGCCGGGCTGGTCCAGACCCTGGCAGAGTTCCTGGACTCCAGAATCCCCCAGCTTTTTGTTGCTCATCTGCAATATCCACAAGATACTGTTTTGGGTCAAGGTCGTGCCGAAGTGGTGGCAGCAGATAGCCGTAAGCTGCAGGACTTTATGCGTGGGTACTGCAGCTGGCAGCCAGTTTCCTGCAGGCTCTCACATGCAGCCAAGCACCCTTGTCCCCCAGCACATTGCCCACTAGGCTCCACTCTTCAGGCTCTCCTTGACCCTAAGGATGTGGCACAGATCTCTGCAGCCCCTGGTGGTGATGTCACAGTCCCAGAGCCACAGATCCCTGAGTCAGAAGCTGAGGTGTAGCATTCTGGGGCACAGCTTGGCAATGCCCATGTAACCCAGCTTGTCATCCAGGTCCAATGCCTGCAGTGAGGCCTTGGAGGTCACAATACCACACAGGTCCTTACCATTGGCTGACGCGAGGCCACAGTTTTCCAGCTTGAGCATCTTCAACTGGCAGGCAGAGTCCACCAGGCCCTGAGCACTCAGACGCCAGCCTCGCAGATGTCATCGTTGCTCACCATGAGCTCCTTGGAATGCTGCTTGGCCTTTGAACACCACAGCTAGGGGCTCACAACTGGCAGCTATCAGGTTGTAGTACTCTAGCTGACCTCACAGAGGTCCAGCCTGACCACCTCGAACTGCTGGATCAGAGGTGGGAGCTCTCTCCACCCAGCATCACCCAACTGCTCACACTGAATGTCCAGATTCTTGGTTCAAGGGGAAGTGTTTTCTCAGGCCAAGCTGCTTCTTACACTGGGGCTGGGAGCCTGTCGTACACTTTAAATATATACATCTATAGGGGAGGGGGGTAGGGGGATGGGTTAGCCTGGTGATGGGTATTAAAAAGGGCACGTACTGAATGGAGCACTGGGTGTTATGTGAAAACAATGAATCATAGAACACTACATCAAAAACTAATGATGTAATGTATGGTGATTAACATAACATAATAAAATTTAAAAAATGTAGAATAAATATATACAGTTTTGTCAATTATAGGTCAGAAAAACTGGGAGAAAAAAAAGAAATTCATCTGTATGTACTGTGTTGCCTTATATGTATTGGGAGAGTAAGAGGAATTGGAGAATGGTTTCTGCCCAATAGATTTTAATTTTTAGTTTTAATTTTTCACATTCTTTTATTTTATTTGAATTATACACATATTTAAGTATAATGGTATAATAAATGTAGCATTTAGATTAGGCATTGCCTATGTCTTTTAATGGTAGAGGAGCTTTTTAAATAAAATGCTTAAAACGCTCTAAATGCATGTTTAATCTCATTTATTCCTCATCAACAGTTTCTTAGAAGCTAACACATTCAAATTTTAATTTATTTATTTAATATTTATATGTAATATTATTTATTTAACCTATGTATTATTTTTCTGTTTTATTTTTAGAACTGAAGGCAGAAGCTAGTCTAATGGACCAGATGAGTAGTTGTGATAGTTCATCGGATTCCAAAAGTTCATCATCTTCAAGTAGTGAGGATAGTTCCAGTGACTCAGACGATGAAGAGTGCAGATCCTCTCCTTCTGATGCAGGGAATTATATCTCAAGACATCCTGCCATGTCTGCCATGCCACATTGCAAGATTCCTGATATGGATGCTGGCCAGAATAGATCTCATGACAACAGTAGCCTTCTGATGAATACTTTACGTAAGTATATATATATAAATATGAGTAATTGGAAAAGTAAGAATTCACAGTGGAGCCATAGTGATTATGATCTAAAATTTGGATAAAGAGAAAAAACTCTTATTTTATTCCTTTGATACTATGATTAACCATTACCTTTTTGTTGAATCATTCCTTTTCTTTTGACTCTGTGACATAATGTCTTATTGGTTTTTCTCCTGTCTCTCTAGATACATTTCTCTTTCTCCTTTGACAGTTTAGAACCTTCTACTTAGTCATTAGAGCTGGAGTTCTCAAGCCTTAATTCTAGGTCCTTTTTTCTTTTTACTCCACATTCTTTCTCTAGATAATTTCTTCCATATTTCTGTTGTAATTAGTACTTACGTATAGATAACTTGTAAATTTGCATCTCTGACCCAGACCTATGAGCTCTGGAAACAAGTAGGTCCAACACCGTCTTTCAGTAGGGGCATCCCAAATTTACTTTGTCCAAAACCAACTTATACTTATTGGCTCACAGTGTTTCCTCTTAGTGAAAGGCAGGATTCATCTAATGATACAATTCAGAAGCCTAATTGTATGCAAGAATTTACTTCCTCTCCCTTTTTAGAGTGTAGTCAATCCTTCATCAAGTCCTGTTTATTTTACCTCCTTAATATTTCTCAAATTCATCTACTTCTCTTCATCTCCACTACTATCACTCTAGTTCCACTTGCTGTTATTTCTTGCTTTTAACTCTGCAGTGACTTTCTAACTGGTTCATCCCTTACCTAGTCAAACCATTTTTGCTTCATTATTTACATTGCAGCCATTTTGATCTTTTCATAATTAAAATATAATTTGTCACCCCTCCTGCTTTAAACTTTTCAATAGCTAGTACATTTGACCCTTAAGCAACATAGGTTTGAACTGTGCAGGTCCACTTATACATGGATTTTTTTTTCAATAGACTTTTTTTTTGGTACTATCAATGTATTTTCTTTCCTTATGATTTTCTTAATGTTATTAAGAATATGTATATGTAATACATGTAACATAGAAATTATGTGTTAATCGACTGTTTCTACTATCAGTAAGGCCTCTGGTCAACAGTAGGTTATTAGTAGTTAAGTATTTGTGGGGCCAAAAGTTATATACAAATTTTTCACCATAGAGGGTCAGCTCCGCTAACCCCCCCCACCCCCACATTATTCAAGGGTCATTTGTAATTTCTTTTATGATAGAGACAAAACATCTGGCTATAATGGTCTTGTTCCTTCTGTTCTAGCAACATTTACCTAATTTTTGCCACTGTACTCAAATACGTTCACCCACCTCAGGACCCTTATACACTACTATTCATTCAGGCAGAAACACTTCCTTCCTTTCAGAATGTAGTTAGTTTTTTCTCCTTTAGATTACAATTCAAGGCATACTTTATCAAGGACACCTTCATGACAAGGTCAAATTCCCTTTGTAGAACTTCAGAGCAATATCTCATTTATATCAAATGTCATAATTATAAAATTATATCTTTTGTGTGATTTGCTTTCTTCTAAACATAAGCTCCAGGAGGACACCAATTATGTTTATTTCTTGCTTATCATTGAATACTAGCATCTAACACAGTACCTGATACATAGTAGATGCTCAGTAAATACTTTGTAATGAAAGCCTACAGGTTGATACTCTCAGGGGGAGAATGGGACTTTCTGTTTACTTAAAGCTAATCTCACTGTGTTAATTAATAATAATAAGGAAAGCAGCTAGGAAGGATTGACTCCAGCTCTAGCCAAATAACAGAACTAAAGAAGGAAGGAGCCAAGTCTGGATGGCAGAAAAAGTGAAACTATGAATTAAACAGGGACCAGGAAAGGTCTTTTGAACTTCAGTTATTAATGTTGTTAGTGCTTCCTACCTCAAGAGGTAAAAATGGAGCGTCTGATTTCTTGAATGGCCAAATAATGACAAAAGTTTCAATTCACCAGGAGGATAAAGAATTACAAATTTGTATGCCCATAATAATATATCTTCATCATTTATGTGCATATATATTTAAAAAATGTAGTTGTATGTGTATGTAAGTGTGTATATATATATATATAATAAAAATAGATGAAGGAGATATTGACAAGTCTTCGTCATAATGGAAGATTTAATGCATCTGTAATCAAGTGGACAAAATTTAGTAAGGGTATAAAATCCTTGAACAACATAATTAACATGCCTATTCTAATAGTAAATAAGAATTCTACAGTTCACATGTGAAGTGGACATTCTTTTAAGGATATATAAAACATTTTAGAAATTATTTCCTACTGAGACAAAGGAAATAACATTATTTGAATTCACATTTTATTGATCATATTATAGGACTATAATACAAAGGAAACATAAACAACAAAAATTATTTTAAAATGAATGCTTGGAAACCTCAAAGCACATGCCTAATAACTTACATGTTAAAAGGAAACTATAAGGAAATTATAAAATATTTACAATTAAGCAATATCAAAAATAATATATCTCAGTAATTTGAGGATACAGCCAAAATGATACTTACAGGGAAATTTATAGACTCAAAATGTTCTTTAAAAAAAAAATTGAAAACAAATGAGTGAAAGATTCATCTTGAGGAAAAAACAATACAATTTTAAGCTTAAAGAAAGCAGAAAAAGAAATATAGGTTAGAATCAAAACTATAGGTAACAGAAATATTAGAGAATAAACAAAACTAAAAGCAATTTATTTGAAAACAAAAAGACCAGTTGGGGCACCTGGGTAGCTCAGTTGGTTAAGTGTCTGCCTTCAGCTCAGTTCATGATCTCAGGGTGCTGGGATCGAGCTCCGGGTGGGGCTCCCTGCTCAGTGGGGAGTCTGCTTCTCCCTCTGACCTTACCCCCACTCCCACTGGTGCTCGCTCACTCTTGTGCATTCTCTCTCTCTCAAATAAATAAATAAAATCTGTAAAAAAAAAAAAAAGACCAACCTCTAACAAGAGCTGATGAAGAAAAAGAGAAAAGACACAAAAAATATTAGGAATGAAAAAATGGATAAAATTATAGCTATAGTATGTTTTATTTTTTAAATTATACGAATTTCACAAACATTTCATCCCAGTAAATTTGGGGTAGAAATGGATGATTTTTCTAGAAAAAGTGTTATCAAATATGATTCAAAGAGAAATGGAAAGCCTAAAGAAACCAGCAAGTTAATGTCTCTTCTTCCTCCTCCCTAGATGCTGGAAAACTGAAGATTGTTTTACAGATGAATTTTAACAAATATTCAAGGAACAAATAATTCTTACCTTCTACAAACTGTTTCAGAGAATAGAAAAGCAGGGAAAGCAACCCAGTTCTTTTATAATTTTAGGATAATCTCAATATCAAAACCAATCAGGAACAAGACAAAAAGCAATGTAGAATAATTTTATTTAAGAACCTAGTTACAGGGGTGCCCGGGTGGCTCAGTCAGTTAAGTGTTTACCTTTGGCTCAGGTCGTGATCTCGAGGTCCTGGGATTGAGCTCCATGTCAGGCTCCCTGCTCAGTGAGGAGTCTGCTTCTCAACCTCTCCATCTGCCCTTCCCTCTCCCCTACTTATGTGCTCTTTCTCTCTCTCTCTCAAATAAATTAATAAAATCTTTTAAAAAAAGAACATAGTTACAAAATTACTAAGGAAGATATTAGAAAATTGAATAACCTATGCACTTAAAATAAGCAAGCTAAGTCATGACCAAATAAGGGTCATCACAGAAATGTAAGAAATGTTGAATATCTGAAATGGTAGCAATATAATTCACCACATTAAGAGATTATAGGAATAAAGTCACATGATCAGTTTTAGCAAATTTGATTTTGACAAAATTTAGTATTAATTAATTTTAAAACTTTTACCAGAGGTCCAATATAAGGAAATTTCTTTAACTTCATAAAAGTTAATTACAAAAAACAAAACTATTGCTGACATGGTAATTTAGACTGTACAAGCATTCTCATTCAAATTAGGAAGAAGACAAGGAAGACTGATCATGATTTCTATTCAACATTGTACTGAATGTTCTAGCAAATGCAATAAAACAAGTAAAAGAAATGAGATAGAAGGATTGAAAACAAGAAAGAAAATGTAGTTGTCTACATAAAAAATTCAGGAGCATCAACAAACTATAGAAATAATAAAATAATTGTGGATGCAAAAATTATATGCAAAAGTCAGTAGTGATTTGTTATACTAGTAGTAACCATTTGGGAATTCTCTAAAAAAATAGTGTATTTCTTTTTCTGATATATTTTATCCAAATCAAAGTTTCCTAATAAGAGGAAATAAACCCTCTTACTGTTACTACAATGATCTCGTTTCTCAACCTGTTTTTTTTTTCGTTTCTCAACCTTATCAGACCCAATACCATTTTTTATAACATATTTTAAAGTCTCCTTTAACTATCTTGAGATGAATTTCATAACTTAATATCACCTAGGTACATACATCTTTGAAAATAATGTAATATTAAGACAAAATTAAAATAACTTATAGTAAAGTAATACACATTCTACTTTGTAAAATGTTCAAGCATGGCTATACTAGAAGATGACAAAGTAGCCATATGTCTGCATGTACTTTTAAATAATAAATTTATTTATTTATTAAAAGATTGTTTTATTTACATGTAGTTGACACACAATGTTACATTTCAACATAGTGATTCCACAAGTTTATGGAATATACAGTGCTCACCTCAAGTTTAGCTATCATCTGTCACTATGCAATTATAATATCAATGACTATATTCCTTATGGTATGCCTTTTATTCCTGTGACTTATTCATTCCATAATTGGAAGCCTGTGTCTCCCACTCACCTGCACCCATTCTGCCTGTCCTTATTTCTCCTCCCTTCTGGCAACCCTCAGTTCTCTGGAGTTAAGGTCTGATTCTGCTTTTTGTTCATTTTTTTTTAGATTCCACATATAAGTGAAATTTTATGGTATTTGTCTTTCTCAGTCTTCTTCCACTTAGCATAATAACTTCTAGGTCCATCCATGTCATCACAAATGTAATGATCTCATCCTTTTTATGGCTGCATAATATTCCATTGTGGATATATAACACATATTCTTTATCCTTTTGAGTCTTAGGTTGCTTCCATTATCTGGGCTATTGTAAATAATGCTGCAATAAACATAGGGATGCATATATCTTTTTGAAATAGGGTTTACATTTTCTTTGGGTAAATACCCAGTGGTGGAATTATTGGATCATATAGTATTTCTCTTCTTAATTTTTTTTAGGAACCTCCATATTGTTTTCCAGTGGATGCACCAATTTACATTCCCACCAACAGGGTATGAGGGTTACTTTTTCTCCTCATCCCCACCAACACTTATTATTTATTGTCTTTTTGATTTTAGCCATTTTGACAGGTGTAAGGGGATATCTCATTTTGGTTTTGATTTGCATTTCTCTGATAATGATCGATTTTGAGCATCTTTTCATGGGTCTGTTGGCTGTCTGTATGACTTATTTGGAAAAATGTCTGTTTGGATCTTCTACCCATTTTTTTTTCTTTCAAGAATTTATTTAAATTCAAGTCAGTTCACATATAGTATAATATTAGCTTCAGGGGTAGAATTTAGTTATCCAGCAGTTGCATATAACACCTGGTGCTCATTACATCAAGTGCCCTACTTAATGCCCATCACCCAATTACCCCACCTCCCCTCCAGCAAACTTCAGTTTGTTCCCTATATATAAGAGTCTCTTATGGTTTGCCTCCCTCTCTGTCTTTATCTTACTTTATTTTTCCCTTTCTTCCCCATGTTCATCTGTTTTGTTTCTTAAATTCAACATGAGTGTAATCATATGGTATTTGTCTTTCTCTGACTGACTTATTTTGCTTAGCATAATACACTCTAGCTCCATCCAACTCATTGCAAATGGCAAGATTTCATTTCTTTTGGTGGCTGAGTAATATTCCATTGTGTATGTATACCACATCTTCTTTATCCACTCATCAGCTGATGGACATTGGGGCTCTTTCCATGTTTTGGCTATTGTGGATAGTTCTGTTATACACATTGGTGTGCATGTGCCCCTTTGAATCTGTATTTTTGTATCCTTTGGATAAATACCTAGTAGTGCAACTGCTGGGTTGTAGGGTAGTTCTATTATTAACTTTTTGAGGAACCTCCATACTGTTTTCCAGAGTGGCTGCATCAGTTTGCATTCCCACAATCAATATAAGAGGGTTCTCCTTTCTCCACATCCTCACCAACATCTGTTGTTTCCTGGCTTGTTAACTTTAGCCATTCTGGCTGGTGTGAGGTGGTATCTCATTGTGGTTTTGATTTGTATTTCCCTGATGATCAGTGTTGAGCATTTTTTCATCTGTCTTTTAGCCATTCTTATGTCTTCTTTGGAGAAATGTCTGTTCATGTCTTCTGCCCATTTCTTAACTGGATTTTTTTTTTTATTTTTGGGGTGTTGAGTTTTATAAGTTCTTTATAGATTTTGGATATGAGCCCTTTATCCAATATGTCGTTTGCAAATATCATCTCCTATTCCATAGGCTGCCTTTTAGTTTTGTTGATTGTTTCCTTTGCTGTGCAGAAGCTTTTTATCTTGATGAGTCCCAGTAGTTCATTTTTGCTTTTGTTTCCCTTGCGTCGGGATATGTGTCTAGTAAGAAGTTGCTGCAGCCAAGGTCAAAGAGGTTGCTGCCCATGTTCTTCTCTAGGATTTTGATGGATTCCTGTCTCACATTTAGGTCTTTAATTCCTTTAGAATTTATTTTTGTGTATGGTGTAAGAAAGTGGCCCAGTTTCATTCTTCTGCATGTGGCTGTCCAATTTTCCCAACACTCCTTGAAGAGAATATCTTTTTTCCATTGGATAGTCTTTCCTGCTTTGTCAAAATTAGTTGACCATATAGTTGTGGGTTCATTTCTGGGTTCTCTGCTCTGTTCCATTGATCTATATGTCTGTTTTTGTGCCAGTACCATACTGTTTTGATGATTACAGCTTTGTAATACAGCTTCAAGTCCAGAATTGTGATGTCTCCCACTTTGCTCTTCTTTTTCTTCCTTTTTTTTTTAATTTAAATTTGTTAGTTAACATATACTGCAATATTAGTTTCAGGAGTAGAATTCAGTGATTCATCACTTACATACAACACTCAGTGCTCATCACAAGTGCCCTCTTAAATTCCCATCACCTATCTAGCCCATCCTCCACCCACCTCCCTCCATCAACCCTGTTTGTTCTCTGTCAAGAGTCACTTACGGCTTGTTTAAAGACAAATACCATATGATCTCACTCATATGTGGAATTTAAGAAAGAAAACAGATAAACATATGGGAAGGGGAAAGGGAAAAAAGGAGAGAGGGAAACAAGCTCTTCTTTTTCAACATAACTTTAGCTGTTCAGGGTCTTTTCTGGTTCCATGAAAATTTTAGAATTGTCTGTTCTATCTCTGTGAAAAATGTTATTGTTATTTTGATAGGGATTGCATTGAATGTGAAGATTGCTTTGGGAAGTATAGACATTTTAACAATATTTGTTCCAATCCATGAGTGTGGAATGTTTTTCCATTTCTTTGTGTCTTCCTCAATTTCTTTCATAGGTGTTCTGTAGTTTTCAGAGTGCAGATCTTTTACCTCTTTGGTTAGGTTTATTCCTAGGTATCTTACAGTTTTTGGTGCAATCGCAAATGGGATTATTTCCTTGATTTCTCTTTCTACTGCTTCATTATTGGTGTATAGAAATGCAGCAGACTTCTGTGTGTTGCTTTTATATCCTGCGACTTTGCTGAATTCCTATGCCAGTTCTAGCAATTTTTTGGTGGAATCTTTTGGGTTTTCTACATAGAGTATCATGTCGTTTGTGAAGAGTGAAAGTTTGACTTCTTCCTTGCTAATTCAGATGCCTTTTATTTCTTTTTGTTGTCTGACTGATGAGGCCAGGACTTCTAGGACTATGTTGAACAACAGTGGTGAGAGTGGCCATCCCTGTCTTTTTCCTGACCTTAGGGGAAACGCTCTCAGTTTTTCCCCATTGAGCATGATAATAGCCATGGGTCTTTCATATATGGCCTTTATGATGTTGAGGTATGTTCCTTCTATCCCTACTTTCTTCAGGGTTTTTTTTTTAAGATTTTATTTATTTATTTATTTGTCAGAAAGAGAGGACAAGCAGGGGGAGAGGCAGGCAGAAGGAGAAGGAGCCTAATGCAGAACTTAATCCCAGGACCCTGGGATCATGACCTGAGCCGAAGGCAGATGCCTAACCAACTGAGCCACCCAGGCATCCCTTCTTCAGGGTTTTTATTAAGAGAAGATGATGTATTTTGTCAAATGCTTTTTCTGCATCTATTGAGAGGATCATATGGTTCTTATTCTTTCTTTTATTAATGTGGTGTATCATGATGATTGATTTGCAGATATTGAACCACCTCTGCATCCCAGGAATAAATCCCACTTGGTCATGGTGAATAGTTCTTTTAATGTGCTGTTGGATTTGATTAGCTAGTAACATGTTGAGAATTTTTGCATCCGTGTTTATCAGGGATATTGGTCTGTAATTCTCCTTTGTAGTGGGGTCTTTTTCTGGTTTTGGAATCAAGGTAATGCTGGCCTCATAGAATGAGTTTGGAAGTTTTCCTTCCATTTCTGTTTTTTGGAACAGTTTAAGAAGAATAAGTATTAATTCTTTAAATGTCTGGTAGAATTCCCCTGGGAAGCCATCTGGCCCTGGGCTCTTGTTTGTTGGGAGATTTTGATTATTGATTCAATTTCTTAGCTGGTTACGGGCCTTTTCAAATTTTCTATTTCTTCCTGCTTCAGTTTTGGTAGTTTATATGTTTTTAGGAATTTATCTATTTCTTCCAGATTGCCTAATTCATTGGCATATGATTACTCATAATATTCTCTTAATAGTTGTATTTCTTCGGTGTTGGTTGTGATCTCTCCTCTTTCATTCATGATTTTATTTATTTGGGTCATTTCTCTTTTCTTTTTGATAAGTCTGGCTAGGGGGATATCAATTTTGTTAATTCTTTCAGAGAACCAGCTCCTACTCTCATTTACCTGTTCTACTGTATTTTTGGTTTCTATATCATTTATTTCTGCTCTGATCTTCATTATTTCTTTTCTCTTGCTGAATTTAGGCTTTATTTGCTGTTCTTTTTCCAGCTCCTTTAGTGTAAGATTAGGTTATGTATTTGAGACTTTTCTTGCTTCTTGAGGAAGGCCTGTATTGCTATGTACTTCCCTCTTAGGAACGCCTTTGCTGCATCCCAGAGATTTTATACTGTCGTGTTTTCATTTTCATTTGCTTCCATGTATTTTTTTTTTAATTCTTTTTTAATTTCCTAGTTAATCCATTCATTCTTTAATAGGGTGTTCTTTAACCTCCATGTATTTGTGGTCTTTCCACATTTTTTCTTGTGGTTGACTTCAAGTTTCATAGCATTGTGATCTGAAAATTTGCATAGCATAATCTCAGTCTTTTTACACTGTTTGAGGCCTGACTTGTGACCCACTATGTGATCTATTCTGGAGAATGTTCCATATGTACTTGAAAAGAATGTGTATTCTGCTGCTTTAGGATGAAATGCTCAGGATATAACTGTTAAGTCCCTCTGGTTCAGTGTGTCATTCAAAGCCCTTCTTTTCTTGTTGATCTTCAGCTTACATGATCTGTCCATTGCTCTGAGTGGGATGTTAAAGTCCCCTACCATTATTGTGTTATTATCAATGAGTTTAAGTTTGTTATTAATTGGTTTATATTTTTGGCTGTTCCCAAGTTAGGGGCATAAATATTTACAATTGTTAGATCTTCTTGTTGGATAGACCCCTTTATTATGATATAGTGCCCTCCTTCATCTCTTATTACAGTCTTTGGGTTAAAATCTAGTTCGTCTGATACAAGTATGGCTACTCCCACTTTCTTTTGATGTCCATTAGCATGATAAATGGTTCTCCGCCCCCTCACTTTCAACCTGGAGGTTTCTTTGGATCTAAAATGGGTCTCTTGTAAGCAGCATTATCGATGGGTCTTGTTTGGTTTTTGGACTTTTTTTTTAATCCATTCTGCTTCCCTGTTTCTTTTAATTGGAGCATTTAGTCCATTTACATTCATAGTAACTATTGAAAGATGGATTTAGCGCCGTTGTATTACCTGTAAAGTTGCTGTTCCCATAGATTGTCTCTGTTTCTTTCTAGTTGCTTCTGGTCTCACTCTCCTGCTCAAAGAGTCCCCTTTCATATTTCTTGCAGAGCTGGTTTAGTGTTCACAAACTCCTTTAGTTTTTGCTTGTCTTGGAAACTCTTTATCTCTCCTTCTATTCTGAATGACAGCCTTGCTGGATAAAGTATTCCCAGCTGCATATTTTCCCATTTAGTCTGTTGAATATATCATGCCAGTCCTTTGTGGCCTGCCAGGTCTCTGTGGACAGGTCTGCTGCTAACCTTGTGTGTCTACCCTTGTAGGCCAAGGACTTTTTCTCCTGAGCTGCTTTCAGAATTTTCTCTTCATCTTTGTATTTTGCAAGTTTCACTATGATATATCATGGTGTTCACCTGTTTTTGTTGATTTCTGAGGGAAGTTCTCTGTGCCTCTTGGACTAAAATGCCTGTTTCCTTCCCCCAGATTAGTTAAGTTCTCAGCTATAATTTGTTCAAATAAACCTCCTGCCCCTTTTTCCCCACTCTTCTTTTTCTGGGACTCCTATGATACAGATATTTTTCACTTTATGGAATCACTGAGTTCCCTAGGTCTTCCTTCGTTATCTAATAGTTTTGTTTTCCTCTTTTTTTCAGCTTCATTATTTTATTTAATTTTATCTTCTATATCACCTATTCATTCTTGCTTCTTCCATCCTCATTGTGATTATATCCAGGCTGTTTTGTATCTCAGTTATAGCATTTTTAATTTCAGCCTGACTAGTCTTAGGTCCTTTTATCTCTGCAGCAAGGGTCTCTTTGGTGTCTTCTATGCTTTTTTCAAGTCCGGCTAGTAATCTTATAACTGTTCATTTAAATTCTTGTTCAGACCTATTGTTTATATCTGCTTAGAGCAAATCCCTGCTTGTGATATCTTCCTGACTTTTCTTTCAGGGAGAATTCCTCCATCTTGTCATTTTGGCTAAGTTTCTGTCTTTTGTGTGTTATGAAAGCTTGTTATGTTTCCTGCACCTGAGAGTAATGCTATATTAAAAAAGAGTTGTACATTGTCCAAGACCTGGCACTTCAAGAAATGTTTCTAGTGTATGCTTTGTGCACTCTGCTGTTGCGTTTTGGCTGCTCTTTCCCTCAGGTCAGTCCTGAGCATGGTATTACTGTGCATATAACTTGTACAACATGAAGTCTATTAACAAAAGTGGAACTTGGGACATTTCGATTTGACCTAAGA
The DNA here is from genome assembly GCF_037043125.1 of Eumetopias jubatus. Classification (NCBI taxonomy): domain Eukaryota; kingdom Metazoa; phylum Chordata; class Mammalia; order Carnivora; family Otariidae; genus Eumetopias; species Eumetopias jubatus. The sequence continues at coordinate 66,214,198 of NW_028274807.1, forward strand.
AACTTATTATGGGCATCATATCAAGTTGAACATTCTAATGCCATAGAAGAGTTGTGTAATAAATGGAAACTTAATCCTTGAAAAGTATAAAATGGTCATGGGAATGAGATACACAAAAGAAGCTTTAGCAGATTTATTTATCAAATAATGTAATAGTTCTGGAGTTCATGCAGTGGACTGAGCTCTCTTACAACAACTTATTTATGGCCTAGAAACTACTCCTCTTAAACTGGGTATTAGCTTCAAATTATGCCAGCTTTTTGTTGATTTTGGAGTAGTTTAAAAATATGAGAATGTTTTTAGCCATTGTAATTTACTACTCAAATGATATTATCCAATCCCATATCTTCAAATAAATCCCTGCAGTTGGTGACTCCCAAATCTTTATTTCCAGGAGTAACCTCTACCTGGAGCTCCAGACTTATATCCAATTGCCTATAACATATTTACTTGAATATTTGCTGTGTATCTCAAATGTGTCATATTGAAAATTGAACTTGTGATTTTTCTCACACAATCTTGTTCCCCTGGCATTTCTTATCTCAGTAAATGATACCACCATCCACTTGTTTAGATCAGAAACACTGGAGGTCTTTCTTCACTTTTCTTTCTCTCAAGCCCTATATCTAGTACTTTTGATAGTCCTGTAAGTTCTTTCTTTATATTATAAACCCAACTGCTTAACACCACCTCCATCTGAGCCACCTGAGTCAAAGCCTATATTATTTCTTATGTGAGAAGCTGCAGTACAATTATAGTATATTATTGTATATACATACCATTATAAAATATTCATGTTAAACAACATTTCAAGTCAGTTGCTTGCTTAAAATTTTCTGATGAATTCCCATTACATTTCAAACAAAATCCAAAGTTTTTAGCATAATCTACAAACCAGTCTTCTGGATATCTGGATATCTTTCTGACCTCATTTCCTATCATCTCTTCCTCATTCATTCCACTCTGGCCACAGGGCCTTCTCACAGTCAGAGAACATAGCAAGCACGCTTCTGCCTTGGGGCATTTGTATTTGCTGTTCCTGAGCCTGGACAGTATCTGCCCCCCATCCACATTATTATGACTTTCTTTCTACAGTTGGATCTCTGTTCAAATGTCACCCTTCAAGGAGGCCTTATCAACTCTCCTATCTAAAACAGCACCTCTCACCACTCTTCTCATACCCATCTTCATTTTTCATAGTATTTATTCCTACTTGGCATCATCTTATATATTTGTTTGTTTACTGCCTGTTTTCCCCACTGGAATGTAAGTTCCATTGCTGTAAACACATCATTGAATTACAAACAGAACAAAGGATGAGTTACTCTTAAAATATACTATTTAATATTTTGACTGAATTTTATGTACAAAATTGCATAACATTCCACTCTTCAAAATGATTTAGGCTGATCTTCTAAACCACATTTTTTCTCATTACCTGATGTAATTAAATCAGTGGGAGTAACAAAGGAGGCGGTGTTGGTATGTGAAAGAAGACTAAAAAAGATGCCAGATGATACCAAAACTATGCTGAAGATTGATGGTGTATGTTTTCTTTACAAACAGTATTAATTTTGGGAATTACCAATGATGTGACTAAATTATAGGATAAGCAATCTAATTATTAATGACAAAATGCTGGCTAAATAGGATCACCCATGGTGTTATATTTTGCATGATATTTATGTTATCCAAAAGTAAATATATTGAATATGAAAATATTAAATACTTAATTACTACACTTTTGCTATTTTTTTATTCTAGGAAATGATTTGCAGCTGAGTGAATCAGGAAGTGACAGTGATGATTGAAGAAACATTCAGCTATAAATATAAAATTTGTAAGACGTGACAATTTATTTTATATTAACAATAAAGATTCCTAATACTGAAGAAAATGTATCTTAACCTTTGATGATAAAAGAAATTAAATTTGGTTCAAAATTTTCAGTTGATGTTATATTTTTGACCTTTTTAAAGTACCAGCATTTTCATGTGCTTTCCATTTATTAGGTTTTACAGATGAGAAAACGGACGTTAGGTAACTTGCCCACATGTTATTACTTAAAGTAGCAGATCAGGTGTTCTAGAGTTCAAGTTCAATGCTCTGCTTTAAAACACTGCTGTCTCCCAATTGTGAAATGTCAAAGCAATTGATTTATAATAAATGACCATGGTTTTAATTATGTCTCTGAGCCTTTTATATCTGATAGTCCTTAAATTTTGGTTGAGAACACTTTAACTCTTGACAAAATTAAGCTATAATTTAGGGTAAAAGTAAAGCTAGATAATTGTTTTAATGAAAAAAACGGTTCTTGTACCTCTTATATTTTTTGTCATTTTAAAATTTTGCTTTTGAAAAAAATAAACAATTGTGTTGAGTAGATAAATAATATTTACATCTATAGTATTTTTGAATTTGGAGAAAATGATAAAGATTAGATTATAGTTGAGAGACACTGACCAGCAGCAAGTTCTTTTTTTCTTTTTTAAGTTCTTTTTTTTTTTAATTAAACTTCACTTTTTAGAGCAGTTTTCAGTTCACAGCAAAATTGAGCAGAAAGTACAGAGAATTCTCATATACTCCCTGGTCCCCTCCACACACAACCTCACCCACTATAAACATCTGCACCAGAGTGGTACATTTTTACAACTGATGAATCTTACATTGACACGTCATCACCAAAGTCCATATTTGCTTTAGAGTTCACTCTTTGTATTGTACAATTTGTGGGTCTTGACAAATTTATAATGATATGTATCCACCATTGTAGTATCATATGGAATAATTTCACTGCCCTGAAAATCCTGTGCTCTGCCTATTTGTTTATTCCTTCTCCCACCCCCAAATGCTGGCAAGCACTGATCTTTTACTGTCTCCTTAGTTTTGCCTTTTACAGCATGTCATATAGTTAGAATCATATAGTATGCTGCCTTTTCAGACTGGCTTCTTTCACTTAAGCACTTAAGCTTCCTCCATGTCTTTTTCATGGCTTGATAACTCATTCCTTTTTGTCACTGAATAACATTACATTGTCTGGACATACCAAAGTTTACTTATTCTCTAACCTACTGAAAGGATTTTGGTTGCTTCCAAGTTTTGGCAGTTGAAATTGAATAAAAAATTTTGTCATAGGAATACCATAGCAATTTCTGTAGTTTGGGTTTTTTTTTTTTAATCTTTAAATTTTTGTTTTAATCTCTCTTGCTTTCTTCTCTCTCTCTCTCTCCCTGCCTCTCTCTGGTCTACCTTCAGCTAATCTGGTTTTATCTTCATTTTTATATCTGTTTTATTCATCAATAGTTATCTGAGAACCACAGCTGTGTCATTTATTACTTAACTAAAACAAGCTCAAATATTTAAAGTAGCTAGTAAAACATGCTTATCATTTTAACATAGTAATACAAATTATAATGGTTTTTATTGAAACTTATTATGCTAAGATTTCTTTGATTAGTGATTACTGTACCAGAAATGAGTACATGGTGGTCTGAGCTGAAAATGCCAGCTACATAACATTATGTTCTCAAACTATACCTCTTGCAGTCAAAACAGCTCATCCTTTCTCCTTCTGATTATTTCCCCTAAAAATGAAACATGTTCTTAAAGATATGTTCTTTTTTATGGTCTGAATACCTAGAATATCATTCTCTATACCCTTTAAGGATGAATATAAGTGGTTTAGAGAGGAATGAAATAATATCTCCCATGCCTTTCTATCTCCTCATTTGATGTTTTTTCAGACACTAAAATACAGGGAGCTATGGATGAGACAGATTACCAGATATGAGGTTCTCTGCCAGAATCATCTGATGATCCTGACGTGATGCCAAGCAAATACTTTTTCCCCATCTTTATTGAAATGTAGTTGACATATAACATTGTATAAATTTAAGATGTACAGTGTGATGATTTGATACATATATATATTATGAAATGATTATTACAATAAGGTTATTTGACATAAGCACAATATTATTTTACTTTACCTGTTCTGAATGGTTTGATGAAAATGATGATATATGCTTGCAAGTAGGAAAAGTAAGTTGGCTACAAAGGAACAAAAATCAATGGGTTTGAACCATTCCATAATACTACACTAAACACTGTATTTAGGAAAGCTGCATCTGCACAAGGATATGAGTGTGATCTATAGTGTATACATTAAATGTCATCCATAGTTTGGTAAGAAGACATTCTTAGACATGTCAGAATTCAGGGATTATATCCTTCACATATCATTCCTATAATAATTACTTTAGTAATTTCCGATTTATTAAGAGATGAGTCAAAATTAACTCAAGAATGGAAAAAATATCATAAAAATGTATTCTAAAAAGGTTGATATCTCTCCTACCCTGCCTTCATGAAGGAAACTCATTCAGTTTGTAGGAGTAGGTGACATTCATGCCCTGCAACATTTTACATGGAAGTGACCTCTCAGATGCTGGCCAGTGGAGTAGAGCCAAGAGCTTAGCCCTAGTAACCTGAGGTTGCAATCCTTGTTTTGGGAAGAGGACAGTCTAGCTGAGGCTGTGCACATGCACAGCAGGGACCAGAGATGCCCCAAGCTATTCATACACTCCTGACTAACCCTGGGGCTATGTGCTTGTGCACAAAACACTGAAAAGGGGCCTGATAAAAAGTAAAATCTCAGAAGACTTGAAAACAGCCTGAACTTTGAATGCACTCCCCAACACACACAGTTCCATCAGCAAAGGACAAAGCCTTAGTGGTTCAAGGTGTTTAACCATGACCTCTGCCCAGTCTTTGACTGCTCCAAGTAATACATACTGCTTCACTTCCACTTCTAAATCTCATTTAAGTTTTTCTGGCCTAGACCCATCCAGAGAAGATGATTCTTGGAAACAGTTCCTAGCTTAAACCAAGTTGACAATAAACAACCCTAAAACTGGAAACAATCCAAATGTCCATCAACAAAAGAATGGGGAAATAAATTGTGTCGTATTTGCATAGTGAATTCTACTGAGCAACAGGAAAAAGAAATCTTGTTACAGACAAAATAGATGAGTCTTACAGATGTAGTGTTGAGCAAAAAAAAATCAAACACAAAGAATACAAACAGTATGATTCCATTTATATGAAATTCAAAACAAACAAAACAAATCTACGGTGATAGAAGTCAGAAAAGTGATTACCTTGGGGGAGGACAGCTTGGGAGACAGAAGGGAAGCAGCAAGTATTATTCTCTAAAGGACTTTCAGCACTGAGGTGCTAGAAATACATATATATTTTTTATCTTATCTGGGTGATGGTTGTGTGTTACACAAATATTAAAAAATGGAGTTTTACACTTAAGATTTGTGCATTTTAAATTATATTTAACTTTAAAAGTCCAACTACAAGGTCAATAGAAAAAAATATTTGCAATGCAGACAATGACAGCATTAATATCAATAATATAGATTTTGTAAACTTACAAGAAGTAAAGAAACAACTCACCAAGAAAATGAGCAAAGGAAATGAATAGGCAGTTCTAAAAATTATAAAAACATACTTTTGTCTTAGCAATCTCACTTCTAGATATTTATTCTTCAGACATATTTGACTTATATGCAAGGTTATTATGACAGTATCATTTATAATAGGAAACTAAACAACCCGGATATGCATCTTTTTGTTACTGATTTTTTGGAGTTATTTATATAGTCTGGACACAAACCCTTTGACAGATATATGTAATATGAATATTTTTTCCCACTCTGTGAGTTGTCTTTTCACTCTTAACATGTATTTTGGTAAATGAAAGTTTTTAATTTTATAATATTATAAATTTATAATTTTATAATCCAAATATCCAATATGGTCCAAAATATCAATTGTTTTTCTTTTATGGTAACCATATTTTTTGTCTTATTTGAGATATCTTGGCATACTCCACAGAGAACATAAAGATGTTTTCCTCTAAAAGCTTTATTTTTTAAAAAACAGATCCACAATTTATATAGAATTGTTTTTTTCATATGGTGTAAGATAAGGGCTAAAATTATTTTTTCCCGTGTGGATATCTCGATGGTGTTTATTTATTGAAAACACCATCATTTCTCCCACAGCACTGCAGTGTCAACTTTGTCATTAATGATGCCTTGGCACCTGTGTATGTCTTCTGAAGTCCATTTTGTTCCATTTGTTGCCTTACTGTTGTGTTGATTCCACTCTGTTATAATTACAATAGTTTTATAATACGTCTTACATTGGGTAGTACAAGTCCTCTTGTTCTTCAAGACTGCCTTTGCTATTCTTGGCTTATTCCAACCCCATATGAATTTTAAAAATCAACTTGTCATTTTCTACACTCACAAAACCTGTTGGGATTTTGTATTGAAACAACAGGTTGATTTGGAATATTGACATTTTTACAATATGAAATTTCTAAATCATGAGCATGGTATGTCTCTTCATTTATTTAGATCTTCTTTAATTTCTTTCAATAATATTTTATAGTGTTTAACATTGAGGTCTTGGACATCTTTTATTAGATTTATTCCTAGGTATTTTTATGCAATTATAGCTGGTATCACTTTGTGATACCTTTTCTATTTGTTTTTGCTGATATTTAAGTACAATTTATTTTTGTGTGCTGATTCTTTTTTTTTAAGATTTTGTTTGTTTATTTATTTGAGAGAGAGAGAGCACAAGCGGGTGGAGGGGCAGAGGGAGAGGGAGAAGCAGGCTCCCCACTGAGCAGGAAGCCCAATGTGGGGCTCAATTTCAGCAACCTGGGATCATGACCTGAGCCAAAGGCAGATGCTTAACTGACTGAGCCCCCAGGCGCCCCTTTGTGTGCTGATTCTATATTCATACACCTTGTTAAACATGTTTTAATTTCTTATTTCTCTTCTCTCTGAGTATATTAGTATCTATCATTTTAGAGCTTCAGTCTCCTTTCTGAATACGTGTAAAATATCACCCTGCTGATATGTTCACTGAAGCCATAAATATTTTTTACCCTTATCACTTATATTTTAGATTCTTCCACTTTCATTACCTCTTTTGTCTCTGAAGAGTTTGTGCTCATTTCTATCCAGGAGTTACTCTTCTCTTTTATTTCTTCCCTTTTATTCTTCTGTCTGATTTCAACTTAGCAAAAATGATAGGGTGTAAGAGACATCTTGATATATGATAGAAAGAGCTCTAGAGTAGGCCATGGGAGGCTAGAGTTCTAGTCCTTGCTCTGTCCCTTCTGAGCTTTGAGCTCTCCTGTAATATTCTGTAAGCTGGACTAGAAGAGAGATTTCAGATCAGTGTTTCCTAAATTCCTGTCATAAGAATCACTAGAGGTGCTTCTTAAAAACAGAGGTTCTTGCATCCCTACTTAAATCTATTGAATAAGTATTTTCAAGAAAAAGGCCTGCAAATCTGTGTGTGTATATGTGTTTGTGTACATATGCATACATACAAAGATACATACATACATATATATGTATATATATATGAATTGTGCTGGAATAAATATATATATGAATGAATAAAATATATGTGAATGAATTACCCTACATCACTCTCAGCATCAGGGAATTTTAGTTTATATAGGACAAGATTAAGATTCCTTCCAACTCTGATATTATTTGATTCTATGAATGCTGCCATTATATTGCCATAATCAAAAGAAGAATTACATCTAAAAGAGTATCAGAGAACCAATGCCAGTACTCTAAAGTTTGGTGTTTGGGGTACCTTTGAGTACGAATGAAGGTACATTGCATCTACAGGTGCATTGTATCTGTAGGTGCTCTGCCAAGTCAAATGCTATTCTAGAGGTATAAGCCAGAGCTGGGGAGCCATTGATATAATTAGATCTTCAAGGCATCTCAAGGTTAACTTGACCAGTAAATCATGACTATTTATTTATTTTTCATTTAAAGTTATAACCACACTAAGTCAGAAGGAATAATACCTTTTGAAAGAATAACTACAGCTTAATCATTAATGCCACAGTCAGAAATGAAGCTGGACTCTTCTTTGGTTAAAGGTTGGTGGGAGAGAGAGGTGATGGGGAGTGAGAAGACATGGTCAAAGTCTGAGGTAAAGTTTGTTCTGGCCTTATTCATCAACAAGTTGTTCAAATAGGCAATTTAAGAATTTTTCAAGGCATAAATTTATACATTCTCTCTCATATTCTCAAATAAAATAATTAATTCTCCTGTTTTCTGATCTCCTTGTTGGTTTAACACTCATTTTCCTTATAGCTCTGTGGCCTTTCTTTTCCCTTTTCTTTTCACTGATAACTGGAAAGGCATCACACTCTTGTTCTTCTTTTATTTACCCCATCAATTTACTGTATTAAATGCATCTATCATCATTATACCTGTTCTTGTTCCTCCTCTAATAAGGGCTAAATATTATATTCTGGAGACATTTGGGAGTTCAACTACTAAGTATTAAGGAAAATTATGTTTGCAATAGTACCTAGATAGTAACTAGTTCATGGGGCACCCGGGTGGCTCAGTTGGTTAAGCATCCAACTTTTTATTTTGGCTCAGGTCATGATCTCAGGGTCATGGGATCAAGCCCCACATAGGGCTCCATGCTCAGCATGGAGTCTTCTAGAGATTCTCTCTCCATCTGCCCCTCCCCCCACTCATGGGCATGTGCGTGCGCTCTCTGTCTTTGAAAATAAATGAAATATTTTTCTAAAAAAGAAAGTAACTAGTTCATAATTTTTGCTCAAATTGAATTTTATTTATTAATGAAATGATGGACTCATCTTGAAGTGATGAAAACACAAGGAATGAATTTAGCAAAGAAGAATGATTTTCCCAAATGTACATCACCAAAACTTTTCTCTCATTTTCTCTAGCTCCACCTCTTTAACTGTTTATAGGATATTTCTAGTTGAACTTTATCATGTTGAAAACCAAAACCAACATCTTTTTCTATCTTTGCGAATTTAATTTTGTGATGACTTTCTCTCTTCAATGCCTTTCAATTCCCCTATATTCCTACATTCCTATTTCCATACCCTCCATTCCTGAATAACGACCATAGGCAAATCTAATACAAATCTCCCATCAATCATGGCAGTTAAAATTCCAGACCTGCCACTTGCTGGCCACATGACTTGGACAAATTACTCAACCTCTTAGGATATTAGTTCCTATAAAATGGGGATTGGGCTAAGAATTAGAATATAGATAGATAGATATGATATATACAATATATATGTAAAACATATATATATTATTGTTGGCCATAATAGATGTTTAATAAATGGCAGCTCCTGTGACCCTCAAATCAGTTTTTTTTTCCTGAAATCAGTTTTTAAATCTATACTTGAGGCATTGTATTCTTAGCTATTTTGTACTCTTTTGCAATTCTCTAGCATTATCTTGCCCCATCTTGTGATGTGTTACTCTTACTTCCTCATGCTCAACGTTTTAGTTAATCATTATTTTGACCAGTCTCTGAGACCTTTTTTTTCCTATAGCTTTGTGCTTTGCTTTGGGCCAGGCAGCTGCTAAAAGCTGAGACACACAGGGTTAAACCTAGTCCACTCCCAGTGCCCGGTTTTACAGCAGGCTGGCAGCTGTCCCAACTGCCTACTGAAGCCAAGTGCTTGAGGAGAGTGAGAGTAAGGAACCAGCTATGAATACTTTCCAGAAAAATGAGTCCAAGGAAACTCTTTTTTCACCTGTCTCCACTGAAGAAGTACAACCTCGACCCCTCAGCCTTCCAAAGAAGCCAACTCCGGTGAGTCCCCAAATTCCAATCTGCTTCTGACAGGAACAGAATTGCTCTTCGGGTTCTACTTCTTGGCCTCTGGAGTGTCAGGCTGACTGTATTAGGTTATCAAAAACTATTCTCACTTGGAGTTAGAATTAACCTGAAAACCAAATCTAAACAGAAGTTTCCTTTACTTAGGAGAAGAAGCAGCAGGAAGAGGTAGTTAAGAGTTCTTCAGTTGGGATCCAGGACTTTGCTGTATCTCATTGTATATTCTGAGTTTCTCTGGGGTGAAAAAAGAAGCAATTTGAATATCCAGGGAAACTTGGCAAGCATTCTTGCCCGGAGAACTGTGTGTGATTGTTCTTTCTAAACCAATATAAAAACTCAACCCTTCATTCCCCCCTGTATTCAGAATCTTATGCTGGACACCAAGGAAAGTTTTAGAAGAGATCCAGTCTCTGTTACGATGTGTGCCAGTTTACCGTGGGAGACAGGACAGAGAAATAAAGAATAATAATGTTTGTATTATATACTTGTTAAACACTTCCAAATTCATTATGTCATTAAATCTTTATATCAAAATCTTAAAAGTGGAGAGGGTAAAGGAATAATAGCCAATATTTACTGAGTTCTCACTATGGTCCAAGAGGTGGTAGTATTCTCATCTCTTTGGAATAATAGAAGTGAACATAAAGACAGGTGCAGTGGCATGGCCAGGGTCAGTAGGTTAACACAGCCAGTACTAGTAGTACATAGCTAGTAAAGTGTGTTAACTAAACTCCAGGTTGCATAATTCTCAAGCTGTGAGCTGGGAAGGTAAGAAGCCAGTTTATTGTGTCTTTCAAGTAAGTAAATATATTAACATATATTAATATTTAGGAGGATTGTTCATGTCTATCCATCTGGGTAAAAATGAAAACATTAATTTATCACTTTATTTATTTAGCTAATTATATATCTTCTGGTCCTAAACAATTTAAGTCTGCTTATAAAGATGCATATATTTCTTATGAAATAAGAGGCAATATAAATTTCATGATGAGATTTGACCGTCCCAAATACAGATATCTCCATCCCCCCCTCATGTTAGTTTGGCTATCATAATAGGTAGGGATTTGAAATAAACATGACATTCCTTACATACTGACTGATATGGTACATGTAATAGCATAGTTCTTTTAATGTCTCATAGGATTAACAAGAAAATGTTATAGAATGTCTTTCACAGGAAGAGTGGACATTTAATGTTACAAGATTTAAGAACTCTCTGCCCAAGTTTAAGGTGATCAATCAGCTTACTTTTAGTTGGGCTCTGAGCCTGGCTCCAGCAGGCTCTGAATGGGAAGCCATCATAACTGCCAGGATTCCTCCCAGCATGATGAATAGGGCAGGTGGGGACAAGAGAGGTTAGTTCTAACACTGTAGCTAAGGAGGTTATTGACCTCTAAATGTAATTGCTTGGGCATCAAGTGCTCCATAGTCTAATTCTTTGTTCTGTTCTTAGAAATAAGTATGATTATTCTCCTGCTCAGAGCCCCAGGCTTTTCAGTTAGTAGTTATAGGAAGATGAGCAGGTCCTGGTCTCTGGGATCAAGGAATGTCTGAGTACTTCCATGTTAAATGAATGAGGAGCAAAGTAATATTCAGAATAGCTTCTATCACTCCTAAGTCAGCAATGCAAGCACTTTCAGGGTGATAATAGGTGTTTCATGAAGAATAGGAGCCATTTCTACGCATTACCTATCACAGTGATTTAAAACAAATACATTTTTCTGTTATAGGGCAAGCTACTGATTTAAATGCGGCGGGGGAGCTCATGCTTGAACCATTGTCTTTTTGTTTCATAGAAAATCTGTGGCTCCAACTATCCACTGAGCATTGCCTTCATTGTGGTGAATGAATTCTGTGAGCGCTTTTCCTATTATGGCATGAAAGGTAATTTTGTGTCCCAAGGACTTCCTTTTCTCCACTCATCCTCACCCCTTATTTGGCAATGTGGTCTTCTTTATGCACTTATTTCCCTTATCCACACTTTCTGCCTTCATCCAAATTGGTCCTTTCCTTTGGCCAACCCTGCCAATAAATACCTCATGGGATTTCACCTAGTAACTCATACAAGCCAAGAACAGAAAGGCCTAACAGTAACCAAAACACAGTCTGTAAAAATAAAAGTGTGACAACTTCCATTTTCACATCTATTTCTCAGGTCTATGAACTATATTGTTGGGAGGCAGAAGGTAGGGATATTGGAAGCACCATATGATCTTTGTGATTGGCTTAAATGCTGCTATGTATGCACATGGACTGAAGGGAGGAGTATTGCATTTGCCCACTAAGCAAAGTCCCATCCACTCCCACAGTTCACATGGGTCCTCCTTCTACTGCCTGGCAGTACCCCCTCAGTCACTTCATTGATAGGAGTGTTGAAGGTCGGGATTACCTTCAAAGACCAGAGATGAAATGTACTTCTCCATAAATCACTTTAATGCATCTATCTTGTTTTGTTTCCCCTTCTCCACTTCAGCTGTGCTGACCCTGTATTTCCTGTATTTCCTGCACTGGAGCGAAGACACCTCCACATCTATATACCATGCCTTCAGCAGCCTCTGTTATTTCACTCCCATGCTGGGAGCAGCCATTGCTGACTCATGGCTGGGAAAATTCAAGTAAGGAAAATGGGTGGTCACATCCCCACATCACAGATTCATCGTGCAGAGATTTTGCCACTTCTAGCCTCTTGCTTTCAAGCAAGAATATACTTATGTCATCCATGACAAATAAGCATCTCTCTAAAACTGACAACACAGAAAGATTATTTCTCTTCATTATCAGTTTTTCCAATTCTTTATATCCTTTCCAGCCAGGAATTGTTATTTTTATTTTCCCTGAATCTAATTTTAATCTTCCACTCTGTAGTTTAAGACCAATTCTTGTTCTGATCTTGAGACAATAAAGATTGCTACCCACCAGAAAATTTAAAATTTTAGAGACCTCAATGTAGTTATTTCATATACTGTTCATCTCTTCTCTGGTTGAATCATCCTTTAGTATATTCTTATGAGTCCCTCTTCTTAGCTGTTTTACTGTTTCTTTTCTCTAATCTCTGTGGTTTCCTTCTTAAGAATCTAATACATATTTTCATGAGTTAGACTGATGGTCTATTCAATTCCATATCTTTTAAGTCTCTGAAAATAGCACCAAGAGACATTTATGGGATAATGTTTTAGTTGTCTCCTATAACATTATCCTCACAGGTTAGATATGAATCTTGGCTATTCATCACCAAGTTATTTCCATAGTCTTGTCATCTATAGATTTATTTTAATTAGTATTTCTCAAAGTGCATTTTGTTGAAATTGGTTGATAGGATACAATGAGTGTAATATAGGAAGATAAAGTTCTCATGGTCAAATAAGTTTGGAAAATGCTAGGCTGAACAAAGTTAAAAAGATTTCTTTACTGCATGACTTCTTATAGCCTTTAACATGGTAATAAACACTGTACATTCTCCAAGAGAAGGTTATGGTAGTAGTGATTGCCAAACTTATTTGAGCATGAAATATTGTTTTAGGTTATTTTGTGGATGTGGTGTTCCAGGGAATCCTCTTTAGTAAATATTGGTTTATATCTCACTTGGGATATATATATATATATATATATATATTCATTGTTCTAAAGTGTTTTTTTAATATTTTAATTATTCATTTATTTTATTTATTCATTTGACAGATAGAAACATAGTGAGAGAGGGAACACAAGCAGGGGGAGTGGGAGAGGGAGAAGCAGGCTTCCCACCGAGCAGGGAGCCCGAAGCGGGGCTCAATCCCAGGATCCTGGGACCATGATCTAAGCCGAAGGCAGACACTTAACAACTGAGCCACACAGGCGCCCCATTGTTCTAAAGTGTTTAATCAGCATTTAATATATAGCTACAACCATAGCATGGTAGTAAACACAGATTCTTGACTTGAGAGAAGGTTGGTGGGAAGGTGTCTAAGATTTATGCTTGCTACTTACGTAGTATTGGTCACCAAGTCCATCCAGATAGGATGTTGGCATTATATGCAGAATAAAAAGTATAAGCCATGGTCTTTATTCAATAAATAAATTTTTATAGAATAAAAGACTCTCATACATGACATAGTACTTTCTTTTATTTTTAAAATGACTTCCTCCAAAATTGAAGCATGGATATGGCTTCTCGTGATGTCTATAAACATCTACTGAGAGGCTTAACTGCATGCTAGAACGCTATTTTTTATGTCAAGTTGCTTTTACAGAGAGCCAAACATTTTTAGTCAGTCCCTAGTGTGGTGTTTATACCCTGTGACCCATGCCTATCAGTTCAGGCTTACAACCACTCTCTTAAATGTGTTTATTGCCAAATATGCTTTTGGGTATCATCTCTACACTTCTCTTTTCTCTTTCTCTGAGTAGGTCTAGAGCATGTCCTTTCCATCTCCTATCCTTTTTGTCTCATCAGAGCTGATCTTCTTCATGCTAGGTCTCTTTCTCTGCCATCACTGCACATCCTTCTCAGTTCCTACACTTTAATTAACAGTGGCTCTGGTAGTGAGATAAAACCTAAAACTTCTTTCTCTTTTCTACATTAACCTGTCTATAATAAAACTAAAGGAACACTAACACTGGTTAGACATAGAATTCTAGACCTAACCCTAACACTAATTAATTAGAATGTCACTTTACTTATTTTTTTTTTCTTTTTAAGAAAGAGAGAGAAGAGCAAGAGCTAGCATGTGAGCAGGGGGAGCAGAGGGAGAAGGAGAGAGAGAATCCCTAAGCAGACTCCATGTTCAGCATGGACCTGGCACAGGGATCAATCCCATAACTCCGAAATCACAACCTGAGCCAAAATCAAGAGTCAGACATTCAGCCAACCTGGCCACCCAGGCACTCCAAGAATGTCACTTTAGGAATGTTCTTTGACATCTCTGGATTTCACCTTCCTCATTTGCAGAGGGAAGATTGGTCAAGTCTGTCCAGAAAAGTTCTGTTTCCTATAGTTAGGATTTCAGTGGCCTCCTTTCAAATGCAGAGTGTCCAAATCCATCTTGGCTTCTTTCTCTTTCTGTTAAAGTTTCCTGCCATTAGCTTCCTCTCTTATATTCTTCATATCCTAGACTAATTCCCTGAGCCTTTCACCTAAAAGTTTGCTTATTTTCTTTCTAAACCATTTATACTTTCTGCATCCATTTAGTCCAACAATCTGATATTGCTCTGATCTCCCTACACAGACTCTATTACTCCAGCTCACACTCCTTTTGTTTTTTCTCTCCAATGATCTAGCAGAGATCATCTCTTTTGGGTTCATGATAGCTGGCCTTTTTTCAATCCCTTTTTATTCCCAGTCTATTTATTCTTTTTATTCCAACAAAGAAAACTTTTCTTTAGAAGATGCTACAAGGCCTTTTGGGAAAGCCTGCCCCCTCCCTCTGATGTTAATTGCTTTGAGCAATTAATGCCCCGGATTAGTCACCCAACCTCTTATACCCTACTTGCCATTATAAACCCCCTAAGGTCCCTTCCCTGGACAGCCAACCTAGAGAGATTAGGCATTTAGGATGAAAAATCCACAACCTGAAATTGCTGGCATCTCCAGCCTCTCTCTGATACCTTCATTTCATTCTTTATATTCCAGCATATAACACTTTAAAATCACAGATGTAAACCATGTAATTTCCAAGGTTCCTTCTAGTACTAACATTCTACTTATATATAAAAAGAATGCTGGCATAGTAATGCACATAAGGAATATATTGCATGTGTGGTAGTGTGCCATATTTCAGTGTGTAAATCTCTACATATTCTTCCTCAAATTCCTCACTGTTCCACTTCCTATTTGCCATTCAGATTTCTTGGAAAAAATAATACAAGACATCCCAACCAACTGCATGATCTTTATCACTGGGCACTCTATTCATAGTTCCCGACTGCTTTCTTACCCTTGGAAACTTGAACATGGAGTAACTGTGGTGAGGATTACAATTAACCCAAGTGTTCAAGTGACCAGGCTGAAACTGAGAGCCCTTTATCTTTCTGTATATCCCAGTGGTTGGGTTTAGAGAAAGTTCTTTGTGTTAACCATCCCTTTTTCCTGTTTACCTGGAGTTTTTTCTTGACCCCTACTGATTTCTAGAGCCAAAGATATTCCTTGATAAAAACATCACAGATCAAAGTATCCTGTTGTCCTGGTTCTCCTAGCTTAAAAAAACCACTTGCCGCAAATCCATCCTGTGGATGCTCTGTGTCTGTGTGGGGTGAGTGAGGGGAAAGGACAGGTCACATATGAGAAAGGAGCTTGAAGGGAACGTCCTTTACCTCTAACACCACAGGGTAAAGAGTTCATTCACCGTTACTATTTCTATGTACATTTCTCAGGAAGGTCTTTCCTCTTCCACCCCTTCCTCCTCCTACTCCATTTATCCTAGTACTGAGAACAGTATGAACTCTGAGGCTCTTACTCAAGCCTCTCAATTCTGTTTATTTTTTTATTTTTATTTAAATTTTAGTTAGTTAACATGCAGTGCAGTATTGGTTTCAGGAGTAGAATTCAGTGATTCATCACTTACATACAACACCCAGTGCTCATCACAAAAAGTGCCCTCTTCAATACTCATCACCCATCTAGCCCATCCCTCACCCACCTCCCTCCATCAACCCTCAGTTTGTTCTCTATCATTAAGAGTCTCTTATGGTTTGTTTTCCTCTCTCCTTTTTCCCCCCTCCCATATGTCCATCTGTTTTGTTTCTTAAATTCCATACATGAGTGAAATCATATGGTGTTTGTCTTTCTTTGACTGACTTATTTCACTTAGCATAATACACTCTAGCTCCATCCACATCATTGCAAATGGCAAGATTTCATTTTTTTGATGGCTGAGTAATAGTCCATTATATATACACAGCACATCTTTTTCCATTCATCAGTTGATGGACATCTGGGCTCTCCATAATTTGGCTGTTGTTGATAATGCTGCTATAAACATCGGGATGCACGTACCCCTTTGAATCTGTACTTTTATATCTTTTGGGTAAATACCTAGTAGTGCAATTGCTGGATCATAGGATAGTTCTATTTTTAACTCTTTGAGGAACATCCATACTGTTCTCAAGAGTGGCTGCACCAGTTTGCATTCCCACCAACAGTGTAAGAGGGTTCCCACATCCTCGCCAACACCTGTTGTTTCTTGTGTTGTTAATTTTAGCCATTCTGACAGGTGTGAGGTGGTATCTCATTGTGGTTTTGATTTGTATTTCCCTGATGATGAGTGATGTTGACCATCTTTTCATGTGTCTGGATGTCTTCTTTGGAAAAGTGTCTACTCATGTCCTCTGCCCATTTCTTAATTGTGTATAGACTGACTGATTTAACTCTCTCAACAGGACAATCATCTATCTCTCCTTGGTGTATGTGCTTGGCCATGTGGTCAAGTCCTTGGGTGCCTTACCAATAATAGGGGGACAAATGGTACACACGTGAGTAAAATCATTGAATAAACTAAACCACTATTCTTCCATTAGACAGGTAAATGTCTCACACATTCGTTACAGGTATTTTCTGTTTTCTTAGCAGAGATATCCCTTTATTTTCAACCTATTGTTTTATTACCAAAGTGGTTGGGAAAAAAACTATTTTATGACCAGTTGAACTCTTTCCTACTTTATCTTCCTCATTTGTTTTTATTAAACACCTGGAGACTTGTAGATTGCCTAGCTAGTATCTTTTTCATAAAAACTCATCATATGCTTGCAGACAATTATTAAAACCTCATGTCCCCCATATTTCCTCACCTATTCACCTACCCATGCATCTGTACTTTGCTAGGATTAAAAAATGTGCATAATATTTCCTTAGAACACAGTGTAGAAGTCTTGTTCAAAGCTTGGATTATTTCCATTTATGTGTAGTTCCATATATTCCAGTTGCTCTGTTCCTCTTTACTTAAGCTATTGATGTTTATTGTGCCAGAAGCATTTGATACATTCTGATAGTTGATTCGGTAAGTAGAGAGGATTACAGTTGTTCAAGAAGTAGATCGTTTATATTCATGTTTATAATGTGGCTACACATGTATTTATCCAATGAGTTAAGAATTTTAAATTTTAATAAATATTAGATGCCTCCTTTTCAGTGTCGCATCAAAAATTAGTGACAATTCTTTTAATTACAATGAATTTTACCATTTTGTTCTGTGGTTAGTAAGGGTATGTGGGATAGGTGTTTATAAGGTCCTTCTATTGGTGAATCCCTTAAATTAAGACAAGATTGAGAAGCAGTGATTTAACTTTGGAGTTCCTTCAGTATCTGCTTCTATCTATTGCACACAAAGGGTAAATGGACCATCAGGGACAAAACCTTCCCATGCAAAGTATACTTTCTGGCAGAGGCCAGAAAGTCATAAAGATTGTAAGTGTCCCTGAGTCTCTCTGAGGAGTGAAGGAAGATGGAAACATGAAGAAATGTGAAGGGGGTGTTTGTCCTTGTGCACATTTTTTTTCTCCTGTATATCTCTATCCAATTTCTGCAGTTGTGTTTAGTATCAATATGGTTAGTATCCTTGCCTCTCCATTTCAGAGTCCTATCATTGGTTGGCCTGAGTCTAATAGCTTTGGGGACAGGAGGTATCAAGCCCTGCGTGGCAGCTTTTGGTGGAGACCAGTTTGAAGAAAAACATGTAAGAATCCTGTTATTTCTGTGATTTCAAGAATGTAGAGCAGGCATTAAAAATGTACCTGCCAGGTAGCTATTTGCCAAGATTGACGTAATCCACAGGTCAGGAGTTCTGTTCAGTGCTGGGTACTGGTCATTAATAGAGGGAAACATTGGAAGATGTTTAAAAGAAAGTGACCAGCGTGGTGAATGGCCTAAGACACATCTTATGAAGAAAGGTTGAAGGAATTGAAGAATTTAGCCTATATAAGATAAGAATTAAAGAAAATAGTATAGCTGTCCATAGATATTGGAAGGATGTCAGTAATTAAACCAGAACTAGGAGTGAAAGCTATAAGAAGTTTTTTGCTCAATGGAAGGAAAAACTTCAAATAGAGTTTGAAGTAGTGAGTTTACCCTCTCTTGAGGTATTTCAGAAGAAACTTGGTAGGTGCTTCAGGGATGGGAGATGATGAGCAGTGTAGAGATGATTTAAGCATCTCTGGCTGAGATCCTGTGAAAGGGAAAATGATTGTTCAGAATAAAACAGAAAGAGATTTTATAGATGAACTTGTCTGATCATTCCCTCTTTCCTAAACACTTTCCACTATTAATGCGGGGGGGGGGGGGGACCCAGTATGGATAAGCTAAAAATGGGCCTGTATGAGGAAACTGTGACACATAGGCAAGGAAAAGAGTCTATTTTTTTTAACTATGTTATGTTAATCACCATACATTACATCATTAGTTTTTGATGTAGTGTTCCATGATTCATTGTTTGCGTTTAACACCCAGTGCTCCACTCAATATGTGCCCTCCTTAATACCCATCACCAGGCTAACCCATCACCCCAACTCCTCCCCTCTAGAACCCTCAGTTTGTTTCTCAGAGTCCATAGTCTCTCATGGTTCATCTCCCCCTCCGATTTCCCGCCCTTCATTCTTCCCCTCCTGCTATCTTCTTTTTTTTCTTAACATATATTGTATTATTTGTTTCAGAGGTACAGATCTGTGATTCAACAGTCTTGCACAATTCACAGCACTCACCATAGCACATACCCTCCCCAATGTCTATCACCCAGCCACCCCATCCCTCCCACCCCCCACCACTCCAGCAACCCTCAGTTTGTTTCCTGAGATTAAGAATTCAGAAAAGAGTCTATTCTTAAGTAGCAACATTTCTGGTTTCCTCTTTTTTGCTCTCTGTTTTCTTTTTTGCCTGTCTTCATGTATTATTCCCTAATCTATAGCTATTTCTCATGTTTCTGGTTTTTCTCTCTCTGTTCTTTCTCTGTGTCCTGCTCTTGTGTTTCTCCTACCATTCAGACCATCTGAATTATTATTTTATATTCTTTATCTGTCTGGGGTACCATAGATCATAATTGCTTGCTGACTTTGGAGAAATACCGACCTTTGGCAGCCTTTGGGATTCTATGCACAATGAACTGTACAAATAGGTGAGTGGAATAGGTTGAAAAGGGGACCAGAGGAGGAAGCAAACACACTGTGAATAGTAAATAAGGAAGGACAGATTATTCTATTGTGTCAGGAAAAGACCTGTGGTGCCAGAATGAGACATAATGAATAAAACATCAGCAACTTCATCGTAAAGTTGCTTCATTTGGTAACTGCTCCACAAAGACATTTCAGTAATAAGACAAACCCACCTCCAAGTTTCCACCAACAACTTCTAAGCTCACAGATTTCCTTTTATACTCTTTGGTAGACTTCCTGTAAGCACTAGGTGAACTACCTTGCTTAATCAACAGTTTAATCCACTGTCCTGTAAGCACTTAGTGCTTACAGGAACTGTGTTCAAGTGCTATTCCTAGCACACATTCCACAATATCTATTATTTAACTCATTCACTTAATTAATTCAGTCAATAAACATGTGTTGAGTCTATAATATATGTCAGGTGCTATGCTAGGTAGTAGGGATTACAGAAACGAGTAAGATATGATTTCTGTTCTAAAGGAACTCTCAGCCTCCTGAAAGAAACAGACATTTAATGCAAAGAAATTAATATTAGAATAGACATGTATAGGGCACAAGTGGCATAGTGTATAGGATGATCATTTTTGCCTACGAAGGGTATAAGAGTGTTAAAGATACTGGTACTGGGATTTGAAAGATGGGTACATGTTTGGGTTATGTGTTAAAATATCTAATCTGATTTTCAGATAGCATGGAGGCAATATCTGAATCTGTTTCTGTGTATGTACCTCCAGCTTAGTCTGAACATAGGGTGGATCTGGAGCTGGGAGGCCCATTGCATTGATGATTTGTCCTGGTTTGGTTTTTGTTTTGTTTTTCAGGCAAAGGAACGGACTAGATACTTCTCTGTCTTCTACCTCTCCATCAATGCAGGGAGCCTGATTTCTACATTTATCACACCCATGCTGAGAGGTTAGGATCTTTTCTGAGGGGACTTGTATAAGGTTTTCCTCTGGCCAGTCAAAAATCTTTTCACGGCTTCCTGATGTCCATCCTCTCCTTTTAGAGGGGTTTAAAAATCCGAGATAATTTTTTAAAATCTTGATTTGCCTGACCCTAAAGAAGGATTATGGATTAGTTGATAGGAGGAAAGAGGATGGCTGTCTATGACGTTACAAACCTGAGCTTGCAGAATAGAGCCTCAAACATCAAAGACTCAAGATTCAGGGTGACTTTTTTTTTTTTTTTAGGAGATGTGCAGTGTTTTGGGGAAGACTGCTATGCATTGGCTTTCGGAGTTCCAGGATTACTTATGGTGATAGCTCTTGGTGAGTGCACTGGGACAGGGGAAATTAATAACCACTGATGTCTGTTGATGAGAAACATCATCTAAGCCATTTAATTCAATCCTCACACTAACCCTATTAGGTAAGTGTTATTGCAGGAATTTTCCCTAGACATTGGAAATAAATTAACTGAATGAAGTCAGAAACCAAAGGAAGGAAGGAAGGAAAGGGAAGGAAAAGAAGAGAAAAGAAAAGTGAAAAGAAAAAAAAGAGAAAAGAAAAGAAAACATACCCAAGGTTACACAACTAAGAACTTTCCTAGAGAGCTTTTAAAAAGACTGATCCCTCTGCCCCATATGGGAGCGATTAAGTCAGTATCTCTGCAGGATGGGGCCTAGGTATCTATAATTTTTTAAAATTCTTAGGTGATTCTAATGTGTAGTCAAGGCTGAGATCCACTGCTCCACACTAAAATATGTAAGGAAGCAAGGAAGATAATTAATTCTTTCTCTCAAACTAGCTTATTTCATCTGAGAGTTATTTATCTGGTAATTGGAAAACAATTTTAATTCTTTTCTTTAAAGATTTTTTAAAATTTATTTATTTGTCACAGAGAGAGAGAGAAAGAGCACAAGCAGGGAGAGCGGCAGGCAGAGGGAGAAGCAGGCTCCCTGCTGAGCAAGGAGCCTGATGCAGGACTCTATCCCAGGACCCTGGGACCATGACCCAAGCCAAAGGCACTTAACTGACTAAGCCACCCAGGCGTCCCTTAATTCTTTTATTTATTTATTTATTTATTTTTTAACACCCAGTGCTCCATGCAGAACGCCCTTAATTCTTTTAAAGTAGCTTCTAGGTTTAGCTGTTTCTGCCCTGCTCTTCAGGGCTCCCAAGGAGTTTTCTCTTGATCAAAGAGAATGAGGGCAGTTGGATAAGTAGGTGGAAACCCATGTAGCTTAGATCAAGTGCCTTCTGTTTACCACTGACAACCCAGTAAAGGAAAAGGAAAGAGGGTGTGTGTGTTGTTTAGTTTACATAGTCTAAGGGGAAACTTGGACGTGATTGTTCCTGATCATTGACCTGGAAACCTGTTCTCACTCTGAACCTTTGGGTGACACCCACCCCTGGAAGATATCCAGTCCAAACACATAAAGAGCTCAACAGAGGAAGAAAGAGCCCAGAGACTCAATGTCCAGTCCTGATTATTTTCTATCAGGAGGGGGTTAATAGTCACAGTCAGATTCTAATTCCAATTCCAAGTTAGTTTATGTGTTATACCAGGAAAACTGTGATAATACATTCCCTGCTTCCTTCTTCCATTGAAGCCAAACATTTTCCCAAATATTGTCCTGGTTTTCTACTTATTAGTGCCGTGTCTCCTCTGGATCATGGCACAATAATATTAACATATTGGAGTAATTATGAAGATCAAAAGAGGTGCTATAAGTGAAATGTTATATAAACTATGAAATGTTAAATAAGTGTTAGTTGCCATTATTAGTCAGCAGCTTCAGTTTTCTGTGTACCAATAAATAACAATTCTCTGGCCTTTCACAATAATTTAATTTAATTTAATTTAATCTATATTTTTCATTCATTGATTCAACACACATTTATTTAGTGAACTTTCATTGTGTCAAATCCTGTGCTAGCTATTGGGGTCACATTGGTGAATTAGAGAGCCACAGAGTTTATGCCTTCAAAAAACTTACATCGTCCAGCAGGAAAAAGGAGACAGACATAGTAAAAAAGAATTTGTAATATAGTATGATCAGTGTCACAACTGGGGAAGTACAGAGAAAGCTATGGGAGCACACAGAGGGGATGTCTGACTAAAACACGAAGACCAGAAAAGGTTTGCCTAAAGAAGTGGTATCTAAGGTGAGACCTAAAGGATTAGCAGCAATTAATCAAAGAAGACAGGATATCTGTAAGACAAGGAGGTGAGACGTAATTGTGACATATCTGAAGGCCTTAAAGGAATTCAGATTGCCCCAGGTATAAAGGAGAAAGATAAAGAGGAGAAACTGACAGAAATCACATCATGAAGGACCCTTTAAGTCATTAAGGAATTAGAACTTTATCTGGAGTAGGGAGCTATAAAAGGATTCTGAATGGGAGTGATTGTTAGATTTTTATTTTTCATTGATGTCTCTGACTATAATGTAGAGAGAGAATGGGTTAAGGGTGAGGCAAGGATATTATTTGTCTTGATTACTGAATTTTTGGCATTCTTTAAAATTTGTGTGTTCAGGATGAGTGCCTCCCTCAGCTCAGACTAGTCTCAACCCTGGTGGAATTGACAAAACTTGATATGTGATTGGATATGTGAAGTGATGGAGAAAATAAGTCAACATTGAATGTAGCGTTCTGACTAGAGCAACTAGGTAGATAGTGGGATCATCATCCTAATGAATTTAGTTTGGGACATGTTACATATTAGATGTCCTTGAAACATCTAATTGAAGTTATCAAACATTTATCTGGAAATACAGGTTTCGAGCTCAGAAGAAATGTTTGGGCTGTAGATAAAGATCTGGAGCTATTAGTGTATGGATAGCTATTAAACCATGAAAATGGATGAAATAACTAAGAGATAATTAAGAGTAAAGTACAAAGAGGACTAGAATAGAACCCTGAGGAATACCAGCATTAAAAAAGATAGGTAAAGAGGGAGGAACCTGGGTGGTTCAGTCAGTTAAGCATCCGACTCTTGATCTTACCTCAGGTTTTGATCTTAGGGTTGTAAGTTCAAGCCCCATGTTGGGCTCCACGCTGGGCATGGAGCCTACTAAAAAGAAAAGATAGGCGAAGAGGAAAAGCCCACAAATGAGACTAAGAAGGAATGGCCAAATTGGTAGGAGTTCTAAGGGAATTGTTCAGAGTAACAAATGTTACAGAGTAGGAAACTGAGATCAGGGAGAAAAATGTCCATCGAATAGAGCAACAAGAAAGTCACTGATGCGGTGAATGTCAGTTATGGTAGATTGGTAAGATTCAAGACTGATTAGAGTAGAGTAGAAAGTGAATAAGAGGTAAGAAAGGGAAAATGATCTGTATAGCTGAAAGTGCCATGGAGTCAAGAGAGGATGGTAGGCATGCTTGAATATTATTAGGAAGACTCCAGTAGAGAAAGAGGTTGATGGTTTAAGAAAAAGACAGTATAATCAGTATGAAAATGCACATGGCAGAATTACCTTTGTACAGAGGTACATCACCTTCAACTAACTGGAGGGAGGAGAGGATAGGTGTGGATACAGGAGTTAGGAAGTTGAGACAATTTCCACCCAAGGGCTTCTGTTTTCTTTGTGAAGTAGGGGGCAATATCCTCTAAAGCAAGGAAGAACTAGTGGGGAAACTTAAGGTTCCCACTCCTCTTCTTTAGTTAAGTGGCCTTTGACATTTAAGTGTGATCGTATCCAGTTTATCACCTGGCCTTCCTTTTATCATTTCCACTGTCCCCTCCACTATTGAGATTGCCAGATCATTCTTAATTTCAGAAGCAATCAATTTCCCCTCCAAAATCTTCCTCTTGTCTAGATACCTCTTTATCTGCCCACTTGTCTCCCAGGATTAGCACCCTTTCTCTTAACTATTTTTTTCTGTCAACAATAAGAAGGCTGTGGTAGGTAAAGAGTGCTATTTGGAGAAGCTTTGGAGAAACTGAGAGGATGAATAAAGAAATAGTGGTAAAGTGAATATGAGAGGACTAGAGAATTTAGAAAGTTAAGGTAAGGAAAAGTAAGGAGATTCAGGCATTCTGGTGTGTAAAGGTACTGGAAAGTTCTACTGCTCACTGACAAAGACATCTTCGGTAGAAGGCCTACTAGAGGGACAGCTTGCTGGAATTGGGAAATCGATTAAGGAAGGAAGTACATCCGGGATTGTACCAAGATAGTCTTCCTGCTGATTTTAGTTAATAAACGTGAAAACAATAATATTTATTATTTCATAATTCTAAAAATAGTATCATCTAATGCTGGTAATTTGGAAAATAGAAAGAAAAATTAGAAAATAAAATTCACTTATAATTAGCTGTGGAGATGTGGTTAAAGAATATGAGGTGAGGAAAAGAGAATGAACTCAAGTACAATAATGGTACAGAATAGAATTTTTTGTAGGAATGATGAATAGTGGTTAGAATGTAGAATACCTAATGGAAAATAATGAAACATAAAGTGGGAAGCAGTAGATTGAGGTGAGCTCCACGGGGGCCACATCTTTTTTGTCATCAGTCCCGGTAGTGTTTAGCACAGTGTTTAGTGCAAGAATGAGTGAATGAGATGCTTTGTGGTGGTTAAGAGCATAGATTTTTGAGTCAGACAGACCTCAGGCCAAAAATGCAATTTCTGGCATTTTCTAGCTATGTAATCTGCATAAATTGCTTAAATTCTTTTATCTTCAATGCCCTCAATAAAATGCAAAGAGTAGTACATATTTTTTTCAGGTGAAATCAGTTAATGTATATAAAATACTTAACACTTTACATAGAATAATAAACCTTCAAAGATGGTTGATAATAATAATCATCAGGATAATATGAATTTGGGAAGGCCTTTCATGCCAGGAGTTTGGGCTTTTTAGGTAGGTCCTGGAAAGAAGGTTTTAATTTGGCATCAGATAAGAGAAGGAAGATAACAGGGATTGAGAAACTAGTTGCAAGACATTTTAATAATCCCGGGCGGAGGTCATGAGGTCCTAAACACGAATTGTAGTAATAGTAAAGCAAAAGAAAGGCAGATGGGAACTACACTGAAGAAAGAGTCTCAATGAAAAGTTGGTAAAATATCAGATGTAGAGGTGGGGAAAGAAGAGAGTTCCATTTCTATGATAGAGGAAGGTCTCAACGGATTACTTCCCTAACAACTAACCATTTTATTCTTCTCTTGGCTCGCATAATTTGTATAATTCCAAAAGTCAGGAAGTTTAAATCAGTCCCCTCCCTTTAAAAGATTTGCCAGTCACTCCTACACTTCAGCAGCCTGTCCTTAGCACTGACATACCGAATGTGCTACAGGAGAAGTTAAGAACCTTGTTTGTATATCAACTGCAGTTGTGTTTGCAATGGGAAGCAAAATATACAGAAAACCACCTCCTGAAGGAAACATAGTGACTCAAGTTGCCAAATGTATCTGGGTAAGTCTGAATTATTTACCTGCCTTTTTCAATCAATGGGAAAGAGATGCTATGCTGAGCTTAAAGACCTTCAAACATGGGTATTCATTTTTCCCAATGACCCCTGTTCTACCTCTGTACCTTTTGGCAAACAGATTAATCCATCTTCCTCTGTGCCTCTACTCAACCATTAAGTAAAATGATAATAATAAAATAATAATAATAATAATAATAATGTAACCATTTTTTTAAAATTGGCAGAAATCTTCTGAAATGTGTATATGTTACATATGCTGCCAACAGGATGTAGGGATAGATAAAATTATATCTGAACTATTCTGAAATTCCATGTCTGATGAAATCAAAGGGTTGGAGTAAGTCACTTAAAGTATGTGTGTCTGAGGGAAGGGATAATGAATTAGAATGGTTTCTTTTTGTCTCTCCTCTGATATCTATGCTCTGCCCTAGTTTGCTATTTCCAACCGTTTCAACAACCGCTCTGGGGACATTCCAAAGCGACAACACTGGCTGGACTGGGCAGCTGAGAAATACCCTGTAAGTTGGAACTGCAGAAATATCTTATGCCTCCATGGAGATTTTCCTGAGTCCAAACTGATTCCCTCTTGCTGCATTTGACCTCTTCTCTTACTGTTCTGGCACATTTCTGCTCTAAGCAAGAAAACCAAGTTTAGCAATTCAACCTGTTCCTTCTTCCCCTTTCTTGCAGAAGCAGCTCATTATGGATGTGAAGGCACTGACCAGGGTACTATTCCTCTATATCCCATTGCCCATGTTCTGGGCTCTTTTGGATCAGCAGGTAAGAACAGTTCTTTTGAAGGCTACCTCTTCTTCCAGCCCCTTTCCTCTCACAGGAAAGAGATTTCTCATAATCGTGTCTGTCTGCCCTAGGGCTCACGATGGACCTTGCAAGCCACCAGGATGAATGGTAATTTGGTGAGAAAAGATTTTCCAGAGAAATCTATTCTTTTATTCATATTAAATAAGTTTCCTTTTTTAAGGAAAAACGATTTGTGTTTTTTGCCTGAAAACTGACTTAAGATCAGAAGAGAGGTGTCTTTAACATGAAGGTACTGAGTAGGCAAAATTTTAAAAAGCTACTCTAGAAATAAAAAACAGAATCTTATCTTTAGAAATCAGAAATATCAGGATGGAAAGGTTTCAAGTGTGTACAGGGAAGTACTGAGAAGATAGTAAATGAAGTGATCTAGACGTGGGATCGAGATTGTTTGCTCCCCTCAGCCTTTCTGGGGCACAGCAGGCTCAGGGTGGACTGCTGCTACTACACATGTAGCTCTGTCTCCGGGCAGGGAGCATGTGGAGGACCTGGAAGTGCAATATTTTGTGTATGAATAAGGAACGGGAAAGTTGCAAACATTATTTTCTGTTTTTCTAGTCTCCATTCTTTGGCAAATGCAGAGTTTCATCTCTGCTCTCAATTGTTCTACTTAGATTATTATGTTGTTTTTCTACTATCTCAGTGGTGAAGAAGGCAGGGTGGAATGATGCCAGGATTTCATTAACCAGCCCATTTGGAGCCCATCAAATATAAGTTGACTCTTCCCCTTTCTCTTGTTGCCCAGGATTTACTATAGTTGTTCTCTTGTTGACCCTCTGGAGAACAACTCTGGAAACACTATGTGTTAGTGGAAGTCTTCACCCTAACCATGATGTCTTGTGCTACACATTACCACCTACAACTGCAGTGACTGAAATTATAACAAAAACACACTGACCCTATTCTCTTGCAAGAAAAAAAATATTCTCCCTTAGGCCTACCTGCCTTTAGCAAACATAGCCTGAAGCCATTCCCAGTCTGTTTCCCCAAATACGCTTAAAAGCACAATGTGGCCCTGAACCAAAGACCTGATGGATTTTATCTTTTGTGTCTCACCTGCTAATAAGCTTTTTTTTTTTTTTTAAGAGAGAGAGAGAGAGAGCACAAGGGGTGGGGAGGGACAGAGGAAGAAGGAGAGAGAGAATCTCAAGCAGGCTCCATACTCATCACGGAAATCAGCAGTATTTTTGATCTAAGCTTGTCTTTAGCCCCTGTATAAATGTAATTTGTTATAATGTTTCAGGGTTTTTTTGTGCTTCAGCCCGACCAGATGCAGGTAGGAGATTTCTCTATACTCATGGGAATTATGGCTTTCCTCATCTATACTTCTATCTGAAGTATTAGGATTACCAACCATAATTGGACATTTCTTTCCTTGTATGCTGAGGAGGGTTAAAGATAGGGATGGAAATATTCTCCTTGAGCACCACACTTCTCTTTCACATCCACTTTTAAGTAAGCAGCTCCTGCCCAACTCCAAGGAGGGTGAATTTTGAGCTCACAGGAAAAGTATAAGCATTGGATTTTTTTTCCATGTTAAGGTAGTATCTTGGAAATATTGTTCAAGAAAGTGTAAGGCTTTGTTGTGTGAATAACGAAGTCAGAATCTCAGTTTATTGGTGACTCCCAGTTCTTTTTTTAACCCTTGTTTAATCCCCAATTCTTCCTTCTCTCCTTTTCTCCATGACATTTTCCCTTTGGCTGTGGAACAGGAGAAGATAAGTGAAAATGAGGGGGAAGAACTCCTAACTGATTGACAGAAAAACAGGTTCAAAATGAAACTGATTCTGTAGGATATTTAGAAGCTGAGGTGCTATGCAGGGGAAATTAGAGTCCTGGGTGTAAAGGGACTGAGAGATGTGGAATCATTCTGTACTTAGTATGATGAAAGTATGTTTGAATGTTAGAGAGAGTGCACACAAGGAACTGAGAGCACATGCTTACACTCAAGATAGAACATTTTGTTAACTAATCCTTTTTACCATGGTATTACAGGTACTAAATCCCCTTCTGGTTCTTATCTTCATCCCATTGTTTGATCTTGTCATTTATCGTCTGGTTTCCAAATGTGGAATTAACTTCTCGTAAGTGCTCACTATGCCTTTGTTGCTCAGACTGACTTAATATTTGCTCAGTTTGATAAAGATTCAATGTCAGCACTTTCTACTTTGTATTATTTGTTTCAGTGTATCATTTTTCTGCTTCTATGTATCCAAGATAAACTAAATGCCTACTGGTACTGGAGGATGGGCATTAGATCTAACTAATTCTCATTATAAAGAGTCCAAGCCATTCCTGCAGACTTAACTGTGTGATGTTGAAGGGGTAGATCTAAGCTTCACAGAAATTCAAAAGTATGTGAGAATAGGCTCCTAAATCAACTTGTTGCTTTGTTCCTGAATGTTGCCTCTTCAAAGTCTAAATCCTATAATGACAGTTAATCGCTTTAAATCTTTTATTGTCCATATGCAACAAAGTGGGGACCTGGTAAGAGGAGAAATAGGTTGTCCCTAATTACTGCTTTTCTCCCATTCTAAATAGAAGCACCAGATGTTGTATGGAACTGTTGAATCACTATATTGTACACCTGAAACTAACATTACACTATGTTAATTAACTGGAATATAAATAAAAACAAAGAAAAAGAAGTGTTATTCTTTGTAAATTTGACAGAGGAGGGTTTCAAGTCTCCTCTAATTCCGGATTTAATAGCAATTTCTTTTTGATGGCCACATTACGATATTCAAATGGCCTTTTGTCATTTACTCATTAGTTGAGCAGATACTACTGAGTTCAGCACCAATGCCATGCAAATATAACAGCACAAATGAGTGCTGAAAGAGTTCACTGTTTAGTAAGGGAGGTAGAACACATGCAAGGATAATTATTACCCAAAGTGAAATATATTAAGTGCAGCAAGTAGGGAAGCTAAGTGCCAGGGAATTATAGAGAAAGAAGAGAGTCCTTCTTGCTGCCAGAGTCAAGAAAGACTTATGGAGGAGAAGAAAATGGGATAATAATGTATAGTTCATGGCATAACTGTATGGACATTGGTAAATGTCCAATAAATCTGGTAAATGTCCAATAAATCTGGCTGCATTACTATTATTTTTTGGTATGATGACATAATGGATAGAAAGACCATCAAAAACAGAAGTTGAGGTGGGAAAATGTGGTGAATTAACAGAGAACTGTTCAGTGTGATGAGTAGAGGAAGAAAGCTGTGTGAAGGGGAGAAGTAGCTGGGACCAAATCAGGAAAGGTCTTTAATGGTAGGCTTAGAGGGTTTCAGTTTTAGCCTTTACAGTCTACAGTTTCCATATAATTGTCTCTCCCTTTCCTCTGCAGATCGCTTAGGAAAATGGCTGTTGGTATGATCCTAGCAAGCCTGGCATTTGCAGTTGCTGCAGCTGTAGAGATAAAAATTAATGTGAGTTCAATAAATCTTAAGATCCATGAGGGCAAGACCGTATCTTTGTTCACTCTTCTGCCTGTTCAATCCTGATTACCTGGGACCTAGCACAGAACCTGTTTTGAAGAAGATGCATCATAACTCTCTGTGGTAAATGAGTAGATACAGGGGTAGAAGAGCAATGCAAAATGAGGCCCACCTCCCACCTAAGTGATTCAGAGTATATTGTCAAGGAATTCCCCAACACTAATATCTAAGCTATCTCTTCATCTCTTTGGGAGGACAGGCTTTTGAATATTTGGCAGATTGAATAGCCATTGGGGAATGACGTATGAGATCACAACTGAGTCAAAAAGCATGGAGTTTTTTCATGTAGCATCAGTGCTTGCTGCACTGAGCTGGTGTTTCCCTCTCCAAACTGCCTTCAGAGTTTTCTAAGCCAAATGCCCTTGAGAGGGAGAAAACTGTGTCCTCCTGACTAGATGGACTAGGATGTCAGAGGTAGGACTGAGATATGTGTACTCCTTGTATCGGAAGGTTTGTTGGTAATTCTGACATGTGTTCTCTGTCCTAAGAGAATGACCCCACTGCAGCCTGGTCCCCAAGAGATTTTCCTGAAAGCCTTGAATCTGGCAGATGATGAGGTGAAGGTGACAGTACTGGGAGATGAAAATAATACTCTGTTGGAGGAGTCCATCAGATCCTTTCAGGTGAGATATGGACTTGAACAAATTAGAAACACATTCCGATTATGCAACAAGGTGACAGCATAATATAGTGGTTAGAAGCATGCACTTGTAGAGTCAAACTGTCCCCAGTCCAATTCCTGGTTCTGCCATTCCCTAGCTGTAAGACCCTGAACAAGTTATTTTATCTCTAAACCTCAGTTTCAGCAACTGTAAAATGGCAATAATTTTTACGCCATGAGCTGTTGTAAGGATAAGTATTATATGTACAGCACTTAGCATAGTGTCGGGGACATTGTAAGGTCTCAGTAGGTTGTAATTTGTATTGTTATTTCAAACTGCCTCCTAATATCACATCCTCTGGAAGGATTTGGCTTGCATATTTTCACTACTATTACTGTACATATTCTGAAATATTTATATTTTCTAAAGATTTATTTATTTATTTGAGAGAGAGAGAGAGAGAGCATGAGCAGGAGGGGCAGAGGGAGGGGGAGAGAGAATCTCAAGCAGACTCCATGCCAAGTGCAGACCCTGATACGGGGCTCGATCTCACCACTCTGAGATCACAACCTGAGCTGAAACCAAGTGTCAGATGCTTAACCAATTGCACCACCCCAGTGCCCCTGAAATATTTATTTTAAAATATTATTTTTAACAATAAAAGTAATGTACATCTGTTGTTGAAAATTGGAGAGTGTATGGAAAGACATAAAAACCACCTATAATTCCATCACCCAGAGATGATCAATCAGCATATTGGTATACACAAATAAACTAATTTCTAAAAAGTAGTCAAACTCTATATGCTGTATTGAACTTTTTTTCCTTAACATTAATCATGTCATAAGCATCCGTCTGTGTCCTTAGATAATTTGAGAACATGATTTTAATGGACATATGATATTCCATTTTATGGATATATCATAGTTTATTGAAGCATTTCCTTATAGGTATTTAAGTTTTTGTTATTAATATACATAATCCTATAAAGAACATCCTTACTCATAAATCCTTATGCATGCCTCTAATTACTCTCACATGGAGTGTTCCTAAAAATAGAATTGCTGGGTTAAAGGGCAAAGTTGAAAGTATCTGATGAGCTCACCCACCATGGGATTCTATGAGACAGTGATGCCTGTGATAGGGTAGAATGTGAATGTGACAGTTTCTTCATTCTACAGAAGATGCCACGCTATGCCCAGCTCCACCTAAAGACAAAAAGCCAGGATTTCCACTTCTACCTAAAATATCACAATCTGTCTGTCTATACTAAGCATTCTATGGAGGAGAAGAACTGGTACAGTCTGATCATTCTAGAAGATGGAAAAAACATTTCCAGCATGATGGTAAGTTGAGGAGTAGCCTTAGGGTCCAAATTGTTATTTGAGTTTGACCAGCTCATTAATACCTTACCAAAGATATGCTTGATGATCAGATTTTCTGATTATCAGTTCCTTGTCAACTGTAACTGATTTTTACTTTCCTCCATTATAGGTGAAGGATGAAGAAAACAAAACAACCAATGCGATGACAGCTGTAAGGTTTGGTTGTCAAGGAGATCCAAGGCCACTCTGTTTTGTATCTTGGTCTCTTCTGATCTGTGAGGCTTCAGATAAAGCAGCCTCACATTCTACTTGTCTTGTACATGGATTCTCTCTTCTATAATATCAAGGGCACTGGTGTCAGAAGCATTTTCCAGAACAATGAGAGGCATATAGGCTTGCTTTCCCATGTGTGTTAAAAAGATACCCCTATATGTGTATATGCTCCCTGAGCTCTGTTGCACACATCCCTTTCTGTTGAATTTTATCCATTTATTTTGCTCTCAGGAAAATAATTGAGTACTTCCATCTCTGTGATCACCAGAGAAAAATTTAGAAGTGAGCAGATAATCCTCCCTTCATGGTTGGTAGTTGAATATCTCTTACTGTGTTTTTAAAGTATAATTTTATGATAAACCTGTAGAGGCATGGTGTAGTAAAGGTAACACCTTTGGAGTCAAAAACTTGGTTTTGAATCCAGATAAGGCTGAAAGTCATGTCAGACAGCTAAAGAAAGTTACAGAGATGGAGCCCCCAAGAGGTCACCTGCTCTCTGTAGCAGATAATCAGGCATTAAATAGAGAGATGCACGTGCCTATGGCCATCAAGATTAGGTGGTTGCTGTTGAGACTAGCACTTTAGAGGAGAACTTCTAATGAAATGTCTGAACTTTGCTGAAGGGTGGAACAGTCATAATAATTTGCTTTTGAATATGCTTTAGAAAAAGTAAACAGTTCAAAATAAGTAAGACAATAGTGAGGATAGGACTTCCCTGGGGGAAAGAGCCAGAAGAACCACAGGAGCTCCCAGAAGGAGTAAAAGGAAATTTCTAGATTAGTGCAGGATTATCTAAAGTGCAGGAATCAACATTAGGGGTTCTAGAGGAAACTGCCCTTCTTATCTTGTGGGCCAGAGATTAGTACAAAAGCTATCAAAATACCAAAACCCATACTGAGGAAACAGTTTAGGAATCCAGGTTCAGGACACTTTAAAAGATCATTCTGGAAGTGTCCAGGATTGTCTGCAGATTCCAAAATGATAACTCAACCTACCAGGGGCTGGGAGTCTGAGTTTTGCATAAGTCAAATCAGACTTCATTTATAAGAGGATACAGTATCAGTTTATATAAATTCTAGTATATATATTTATACATATACATAATTATTTTTCTTAGTGGAGTCTCAACTGATGAATCCCACCATTATAAAAGGGAAAGAAATTGGATGCACCTAAGCTGGATTAGTGAGGAGACTCAGACTGCCATGGGTGATCATGATAGTGTCCATCCTAGCTAGAGATGACGTGAGGGTGTGGCAGATGGAAAACTAATACCTCAGGAAAGATAAAGTTAAGGATAACTAAGACTACTGATTATTTCTTACATGTGAGTTCATTTATTCATCCACTTAACAATAAATAACATGACCTTTTGTGTGCCAAAAACTGTTCTAGGCATTGGGGATATAGTGGTAAACAGGTGTCCCTGTTTATAAAGGTTTGTCTGATGTGTAACAATGTCTCTACCCTTAGGTTTGTTAATACTTTACATAAAGAGGTCAACATCTCCCTGGGTACAGATATCTCCCTCAGTGTTGGTGAAGACTATGGTGTGTCTGCTTACACAACTGTACAAAGTGGAGAGTAAGAGCATTACCCTCGTGGACATTTTACTTTTATCAACAACTGTTTTTTAAATGTTTTATTTGCATATAGGTGAGGGGATTAGGTATATCTCAGCTCATTTTGAGTATACTCAGGTTCACTTTTTTACACTGTTCCACTAATTCAGAAGACTTGGAGGAGAAAATTTCATAAGAATTCAATGAAAACACTTAGGGCCTGAAATCCACAA
Source organism: Eumetopias jubatus (assembly GCF_037043125.1). NCBI lineage: Eukaryota > Metazoa > Chordata > Mammalia > Carnivora > Otariidae > Eumetopias > Eumetopias jubatus. The sequence continues at coordinate 66,248,743 of NW_028274807.1, forward strand.
AAAAAGATGATTTGTGCCTTCTTTATTTAGATGTAAGATTTAAAAAAATACCTGATAGGCAATGAAGAGCTCAGATCAGCGGCAGAAAAACCTGGCGTAAAGATAATTCACTCCTAGAGACTTCTCTTCAAAGAGAAATGGTGGCTTTTCTGCTTGACTCACCCTGAGTAGAGAGATGAGATCAGTCTTTCCCCTGGAGATGGGAGTGCTTTTCTAGGCTGTGGTGTTTATTCTAACCAAAATTGTCCCGTTCCAGATACCCTGTGGTACATTGTAGAACAGAAGATAAGAACTTTTCACTGAATATGGGTCTACTAGACCCTGGTACAGCTTATCTGTTTGTTATTATTAATGTAAGTAGCTCATGGCCACCCCTACTCTCTCCTTGCATGTAACTGTTTCTATATTTATATATCTATATTTGGATCTGAATTTATCCTGTGATCACATACTTATTTCTAGTGTAAAGTGATAGGTTCTATCATGACTTTAGAAAGCCTACTAAGGTCTCTAGAAGGTATGTTAAAAGAGATAACATTGGCAGCAGGCGTATAATAGAAATATAGAATGATATAATATGTGGCCCTTTACGTCTGGATTCTTTCATTTGACATATTTTTCAAGGTTCATTCATGTTGAGGCATGTATCAGTGCTTCATTTCTTGTTACTACCAAATAATATTCCATTGTATAGATGTAACACATTTTATTTGTCCATTCATCAGTTAATGGACATTTGTGTTGTTTTTACTTTTTTGCTATTATAATGTTGTTATGAACATCATGTACAACTTTTTGTGTGGCCATATATTTTCACCTCTCTTGGGTATATATCTAGGACTGGAATTGCTGGATCACATGGTAGTTCTATGTTTAAACATTTGAGGAACCCCTAGGAGAATTCCATCTTACATTCCCACCAATAGTGTATGAGGGTTGCAATTTTTTCACATCTTCACCAATACTTGTTTTTCTGTTTTGTTTTTGTTTTTTTTATAGCTATCCTAGTAGGTGTGAAATTGTAGCTCATTGTAGTTTTGATATGTATTTTCATAATGGCTACTGATGTTGAGCATCTTTTCATGTGCTTATTGGCCATTTGCATACCTGCTTTGGAGAAATGTCTATTCAGATCCTTTGCTGAATTTCTAATTGGGTTCTTTATTATTGAGTTGTAAGCATTCTTTATTTATTTTAGATATGTCTGTTATCAAATATATGATTTAAAAATATTTCCCTGTTCAATAGGTTATTTTTTTAACTTTCTTGATGTTGTCCATTGAAGCACTAATGTTTTTAATTTTTATGATGTTCAATTTATCTATTTTTCTTTGGTTGCTTGTGCTTTTGATGTCATATCTAAGAAACCATTGCCTAATCCAAAGTCATGAGGATTTGTGCCTATGTTTTCTTCTAAGAGCTTTATAGTTTTAGCTCTTATATTTAGGTCTTTAATCCATTTTGAGTTAATTTTTGCATATGGTGTGAATTAAGGGGTTAACTTTATTCTTTTATATGTGAATATTCAGTTGTCCCAGCACAATTTGTTGAAATGACTGTTCTTCTCCCATTAAGTGGCCTTGGTACTCTTGTCAAAAATCAGTGGACCATAAATGTGAGGGCTTATTTCTAGATTCTCAGTTCTATTCCATTGATCTATATGTCTGTTCTTGTGCCAGTACCACACTATCTTGACTGTTGTTACTTTGTAGAAAATTTCAAAATCAGGAAGTATAGGTCCTTCAACTTTATTCTTCATTTTCAAGATTGGTTTGGCTACTCCGGGCCCCAGGGATTTCCATATAAGTTTTTGGATCAGCTTAGAATCAGACAGAAGCCAGCTGGGTTTTGATAGGGATTGCGTTTAATCTGTAGGTGATTTTGAGGAATATTGTTAACAATATTAAGTCTTCTGATCAATGAACATGAGATCTCTTTCCATTTATTTAGGTTTTTTTAACATCGAATTTTTTTCAACAATGTATTAGAGTATAGGTTTTACATTTACTTTGTTAAATTTGTTTGTAAGCATTTTATTTTTTATGATACTATCAGGGTTTTTTGGTTGTTTTTGTGTCAGAGAGGGAGAGAGAGCATGTGGAGGGGTCGGGGGGGGGAGGGGGGGGGAAAGAATCTTAAACAGGCTCCGTTCCCAGCCCAGTGCAGAGCCGGACACGGGGCTGGATCTTACAACCCTGAGATCATGACCTGAGCCGAAATCAAGAGTTGGGCACTTAACCAACTGAGCCACCCAGGTGCCCCATGCTGCTGCTGTTAATGGAATCATTTTTCTAATTTCAGTTTCAGATTTTTCATTGCAAGTGTATAGAAAAACCAATTGATTTTATATGTTGATCTTGTATCCTGGAATCTTACTGAATTCATTTATTAGTTGTAATAGTTTTTTTAGTGGATCCCTTAGGACTTTCTACTACAAGACCATGTCATCTATATAGAAATAGCTTTACTTCTTCCTTTTCAACATGGACGCATTTTATTTCTTTTTCTTGACTACTTGCCAGGCCTTGAACCTCCAATAAAATATTGAATAGAAATAGTGAGAGCAGACATTCTCCTGGGGGGAGAGGGAGAAGCAATTGGTCTTTTATCATTAAGTATGTTAACTGTGGGTCTTTCATATATATCATTTATTTTTTTCTTATTTTATTTAAATTCAATTAATTAACATATTGTATCATTACTTTCAGATGTAGAGTTCAATTATTCATCAATTGCATATAACACCCACTGCTCATGACATCACGTGCCCTCCTTAATGCCCATAGACGTCAGTTAGTAGGTTAAGTTGCCTTCTATTCCTAGTTTGTTGAAGTTTTTGTTTGTTTGTTTTTTACCATGAAGGGGGGTTGAATTTTGTTAAATGTTTTTTCTATGTCTATTGAGATACTTATGTGGTTTTTGTCCTTTATTCTATTGATATGATATATTACCTTAATTAATGTTCAGATGATAAAACAACCTAGTGGTAGTTTTCCAGGGCTGCTGTAACAAGGTACCACAAGTGGAGTGGCTTAAAAACAGAAGTTTATTGTTTTACAGTCATGAATGCAAGAAGTCCAAGACCAGGGTGTTGGTAGGGTTGGTTCCTTCTGAGGGCTGTGAAGAAGAATCTTTTCCATGCTTATAGTGGTTTTCTGGCAACATTTGGTATTCCTTGATGTGTAGAAAAATCACCCAAATCTCTGCCTTCATCTTCATATGGACTTCTTCTTGTATGCCAGTTTTCTTCTTTTTTACCAAGATACCAGTTATATTGAATTAGGGCCCACCCTAATGCCCCCATTTTAACATGACTAATTATATCTGCAACAACCCTGTATCCAAATAAGTTCACATTCTTCAAAGAGAAATGGTGGCTTTTCTGCTTGACTCACCCTGAGTAGAGAGGTTAGGACTTCAACATACGAGTTTTAAGGGGACACAATTCAACCCATTATACTTGTATTCCTGTTATTCCACTTATCATTTGTTCTGTCTTTTATATGATACTCAGGATAGAAGTCCTATATATTGTTTCTGAATGCCAGGATCTAATAAGCATTTAGAGTAGAGACCACAAATTGGAGCCCGGGGGCCCAGTTTTTTCCATAGTCCTGTTTTGTTTGGCCTGCACACTACTGACAAAAGTAATAATAATCCTTAGTAACTGACAATATTAAAATTCAGGAGATTTCACCTAAGAAGCTGGGTTCTTAACATTTCTTAAAAACAAAATCAGAAGATTTAATAACAGGAATTACCATGTCAGTTGGCTGGTGCTATAGTGGCTCTATCCTTTAGATGGGGCCTGTGCTATCCACTTTACCACAGCCCCCATCATTCCCATTCAGCCGGCTTCATTTTCTTAATTATCTGCCCGTGGGTATTTGAGTATGTGACCTTGATTTAGAAGTTCAGGTCATGGTCTTCCCTTAGCCTAAGAAAACGCAAACATATGCCCATGTATTGTTCACAGTATCAACTGAAGCAAAAGTTACCTTCCTATTTTGAACCGAAATGGCCCTTTGACTCAGAGAATCAAGGACATCTGGATACCAGAGCCTTTTGATCTTGATGTTTTAACTGCCATTTTAATCACATAATATTTTAGATATTATACCCACTACCTAATAATGGTTTCACTCCAAGAAATACATATAATTTTAGAATTTTTATCCTCTTTATAACAAATATTAGTAGACATAGACTATATAAAATAAAACCAACCATAGCTAAAAACCTGCATAGTAAAAGTACTTCTAGACAAAGAAATAAAGATTAATCATGTATATTTGGTAAGATAAGCAACAAAAATTTGACCCTGAAAAAGTTCTTTTTGACCAAAATTCTACAGAAAAATTGCCTTTCTTTCTTTTTTTTTTTAAGATTTTATTTATTTATTTGACAGAGAGAGACACAGCGAAAGAGGGAGCACAAGCAGGGGGAGTGGGAGAGGGAGAAGCAGGCTTCCTGCGGAGCAGGGAGCCCGATGTAGGGCTCGATCCCAGGACCCTGTGATCATGACCCGAGCCGAAGGCAGACGCTTAATGACTGAGCCACCCAGGCACCCCAAAAATTGCCTTTTTGACATAATTTAAATGTGTAAGATTTGAGTTTAAAAATGATGGCCAATAAATAGAATTTAAAATAGCAGGCAACATTTGATATAGATTTTTCAAAATTGATCAACAAAATCTTTAAGGTTTACTAAGAAAATAATTCATTTTGATAAAAGCAATTTTAGTAAAATAAAAATTTTAATGGAAAATTAAAAACAGTTTAATTGTACTTACATAGAAAATTGGACAAGGAATTAAACTCTTCTCAAGAATGTGCTTTCTGAAAATTCATTGTGTTTGTATAATTCAGATGCCATTTTATATTTAAAATGTTGGCCAGGATCAAAATACCTATAGGTCAAACAGTGGAAATCCAAACTACAATATCAAAATATTCTGCCATTGAAGGACTCAGTCAATAATGGTATCTGAGTGACTGAAGCCAGATAAGTGAGGGCAGTGTTACCAAAAGGAATTTCAAAAAACTGAAATTGTATAGAATTTGCTCAATCTCTTGAAGGATAAAAATACAAAGAGGGGATCGGTATATCACAGAATGCTGTAGATCAGAATATTTACCTGAGACTGCTGATAAGCCCATCTCTTCTTTTCCTCACTAAGAGCACCAATCATGATCCTCAGGCCTGGAAAATGGAAGACATTCCTACCAACAAACTGTCCATTGCATGGCAGCTACCACAATATGCCCTGGTTACAGCGGGGGAGGTCATGTTCTCTGTCACAGGACTTGAGTTTTCTTATTCTCAGGTAGGTTTTTGCAAGTGAAAGTGGAGGTGGATATATTGCTCAGGGAAGAATGAATTTTAATCTTCGCACTGCCTTAAATAGGTATGTGATCCTGGCCAAGACCTCTATATTTTTTGGTCTTAGATTTCATATATATGACCCTGAACAGAGTCATCTTGACTCCCAGGATCATGGCAGTGCAGCATAGTAACTGATGCTGTTTGGGATCTAGGAAAGCATACTTTAGGAATAAGGATGGTGGAGCCAAATTGCCCAAGTTCAAATTTTGATTGTACAACTTATCGTGTAAACTTGAGCAAGTTAATTATCTCTCTAATGCTATTTTTCTTTATGTGTAAAGTAAGAATACTGATAGAATTTATCTCCTAGGGTATAATAAAGATTATATGATATCATGAATTAAATATTCAATTAAGAGGTCCATCTTATTATTACTGTTGACATTATTATCACCCCTTGAATCAACATGTTAGCTGAAGTTGGAGGGGGAAGGAGTTCAGATTTGGAAACTTGTGGGAAAAGTTTTCTGGACAGATGCGTGGGTCATCGGGTGGTGTTAGGGAGTTTGTTTACTCACAAACCTGTGTTCTCTTTAGGCTCCCTCTAGCATGAAATCTGTACTCCAGGCAGCCTGGTTGTTAACAGTCGCAGCTGGGAATATCATCGTGCTTGTTGTGGCACAGTTCAGTGGCCTGGTACAGGTATGGATCTGATGCAAGCAGGAGTCTGTGTCTACCCAAGATTCCCCTTCCAAGTTCCTTTCCTTCCTCTTACCCCACCCCTTTGCCCCCACATTCCCCACTCAGTGCTGTGTGTAAGATGGGTTACATATAAACAGACTTTGCCAGGAAAATGGACATGTAAGAGTGGCAATCATGGCCACCGTAGGCCATATGAGGAGAGGCCAGTGAAGCCATTGTTGTTTTAACAAACTTCTGCCTACATTGATGACCCTGAGTCAGTCTGCTCCCTAGTCCTCATCCTATGAAGATCCATTTAAAGTTTCTTCATATTCTTCTTTTATATTTATTTCTTCCTGCAGTGGGCTGAATTCATTTTGTTTTCCTGTCTCCTGCTGGTGGTCTGCCTGATCTTCTCCATCATGGGCTACTATTATGCTCCTACAAAGCCAGAGGATTTACAGGAGCCAGCGGATAAGCAGATTTCCCCTACCCAAGGGAACATGATCAACCTGGAGACCAAGAAGACAAAGCTCTAATGGCTCCCCGGACTCTTCCTAGACCCCAATTCTGGGCTTTGGTCTTGGTCATCACCCATCCTAAGACATTTTTTCTTCTATTTGGTTAGGGAAGAGAAGTAGCATTGTATCTGAGCTGATCTCCACTTTTCTCTCATGATAGAGGCAATTCTAGGACTGGATATTCCAATACATTAAAGAGCAAGTCCCCTGAGACTCTATATCTTCCCATTAATTACTAAACTCTGTAAACATTGTGTAGTATTCCTGAAGCAGGCCTAGCATTTCTAAATGGCCATTAAAAACACAAATGTGTAATTGAAATTAGTCTCTGGGGTTATGCAAAGTTATGTGGGAATCCCTTTACTTGCCATTTAGAACTGATGACTCCACTTTTTAAGGGATTGATTCAGGGGTAAAATTGCAGAATTACAGAAATGGCATTTCAAGTTTCTTCATAAGCAACATAATTGTACTATTCACTAGGACCTCAAGAATTGGTATTTATGGTGCAATCTGGTTCAGGGCCTGGCCTGTCAGCTATCCAGGTTTGATAAGACCTTAGTAAAGTTTTCAGTCCAGGTAGTAGGAAACAAATGACATTTTATTAATACACAGAAGTATTTTATCTACTAACCCAAACACCCCTTTCTTCATACTGATAGATCTTTGGAAACCAAATTGAAGTATAAATTGTAGAAATCCTGTTGAGTCTTCTTTAGTACACATTTTTCTTAGGGACTACAGTGTTTCAGCTGGATTATGCTTTGCTGTGGACAGTTTTATGGATACTAATGATAATTTTCCAACCATGCATTTTCAATGTTGTTGGGACAGCTTTTTCTTATTATTATATCATTTCTTGCTTATTGTAACAGATATTTAATAACAACAATATTTTTATGAATCCAACTTCCTTTTTTTATTATTACCCTATTCAGCCTCAAAGTAGTTGGTCTGTTTTGATAAGTTTTTCCTATTTTACTTTTACCATAACTTTAATTTCTTTTTCCACGTTTTTATTATACTTCCAGCTAGTTAACATACAGTGTGATATTCATTTCAGGTGTACAATTTGTTGATTTATCACTTACATACAACACCCAGTGCTCATCACAAGTGCACTCCTTAATCCCCATCACCTTTTTATTTATTTTTATTGTTTTAAAGATTTTATTTATTTATTTGACAGAGAGAGACACAGCAAGAGAGGGAACACAAGCAGGGGGACTGGGAGAAGGAGAAGCAGGTTTCCTGCCAAGCAAGGAGCCCGATGTGGGGCTCGATCCCAGGACCCTGAGATCATGACCTGAGCCAAAGGCAGACAATGACTGAGCCACCCAGGCACCCCTCCCCATCACCTTTTTAACCCATCCCCCTGCCCACCTCCCCTCTGGTAACCATCAGTTTGTACTTTATAGTTAAGAGTATGTTTTTTGGATTGCCTCTCTTTCCTGCTCACCATATTCATTTGTTTTGTTTCTTAAATTCTACATATGAGTGAAATCATATGATATTTGTCTTTCTCTGACTGACTTATTTCACTTAGCATAATACACCCTAGCTCCATCCATGCTGTTGCAAATGGCAAGATTTCATTCTTTTTATGACTGAATAATAGTCTCTCTCTATATCATATATATATATATATATATATCTTTATCCATTCATTGGTCCCATAACTTTTAAATGCCATTTCTTCATTTAGGCCTGGGAATTCCCTGTTTACTAAAAAAAAAATTACAGCATTCTAGGTTTAAGCTTGTAAAATGGTGATGCTAGGTGGAGGGGCTTGTCCCATATAAAGATCCCATCAAAATCTGTAGGGAAGTACAAGAGTGGTAGAACATGAGGGGTTTTTTTTTCTGTGTTAATTAAAAAGGTGAAAAACATTACCTTGCATGCAGTGAATGAACCAGTGGACAGGCATGGGGATATCATTACACTACTGTGTATTTCTAGGGAAAAAAATTCAAAACCACTATACCATATAGCCTTATTTCCGTTGGTTTTGCTCTGTCATCTAGAACTGTGTTGAATCTCACATAGTAAATATAACAAATAAGAGAAGTTGCTCCAGTTTCCCAAGTGTTACATACTTTAGTTTTAGTGACCATGGTTTCAGAAATAACAAAGTGACAGCAACACCATTCAGTTTCCCCAGATATTGTGCTGTGAACCTGACCCTACTTCTTCAGAAGATATTCTATTTATTTTTGAGCAGCCTTAACTCAATCTGTCCTGTGAGGTATTGTTTCAAGAGAAGTTAGTTCTCTGTGAATGAAAGTTTCTATGCACAAATAAATTTTGGGAATGAGGCATATTATATCCTCTTTCATAGTAAAGATTCTGGGAAATTCTGCAGTAAAAACACAAGACACTTTGTTTAGCCTCAAATGGTATAGTATTCTGAAGAACGTTGGTTTGGGAAAAACTGTGGTAGGCAATTCTTCACTATGCTGAACTGAAACCTTCCTCTCTGAAACCTCCTACCCTTGGTTCTTTCCTTCATAGCTAACAAGAATAAGCATAACCCCCTCTCATGTGGCAGATTTTTTGCTATTTGGGGAGAGCTTTTATGTCTCTTCAGTCATCAAGTGGATATACATCAAGTTTAAGATTCTCAGTTCTGTTAATGGGCCTTCACAGGACATCTTTCAATACTCTGTTTTACCTCTTCTGAAAAATATATTAGCCACTCTGGAAAATGGTATGGAGGTTCCTCAAAAAGTTAAATATCCTACAACCCAGCAATTGCACTACTAGGTATTCATCCAAAGGCTACAAATATAGTGATTCGAAGGGGCACATGCACCCCAATGTTTATAGCAGCAACGTCCACAATAGCCGAACTATGGAAAGAGCACCAGATGTTTATTGACAGATGAATGGATAAAGAAGATGTGGTATATATATATATATATATATATATATATATATATAATGGAATATTACTCAGCCATCAAAAAGAATGAAATCTTGCCATTTGCAATGACATGGATGGAACTAGAGGGTATTATGCTAAGCAAAATAAGTCAGAGAAAGACAAATACCATATGATTTCACTCATGTGGAATTTAAGAAACAAAACAGATGAACATAGGGGAAAGGAAGGAAAAATAAAATAAGATGAAAATAGAGAGGGAGGCAAACCATAAGAGATTCTGAACTCTGGGAAACAAACTGAGGGTTGCTGGAGGGGAAGTGGGGGGGTGGGGTAATTGGGTGATGGGCATTAAGGAGGGCACTTGATGTAATAAGCATGGGGTGTTATATGCAACTGATGAATCACTAAATTCTACCCCTGAAACTAATAATACGATATATGTTAACGAAATTGAATTTAAAGAAAAAATAAAAAATGTAGCAGTGGCTCAGAATCCCTCTTAAGATGTGATACCTAGAGCCAAATACACTTCCAGAAGTGGTCTGACTAGAAGAACTAAGATCAGCCTTTCTCTAAACCATATACTTCTGTAAATATAGCCTTAGGTAACATTAGATGTTTTTGGCATCTATACCATAATATAAGCTTAGATTCCAACCAGATGGTTGCCTCAAATCTCCAGGTTTTAAGAAAGCTATTGCTTATCCAAATACATCTTTGAGTTCCACTATGTGCCATTCACCAAATTAAGTACTGGCAAAACAAAAATGAATAATATACTCTACCTGTGTGGGAGGTTACCTCACTTATCTTTACTGACTGTAAAGATCCTACAAAGTACAGAGGCCTTGAAGAAGTTATGGTATATTGAGGAAGAAGAAGAAGGACAGTATTACAGGGCTGCAATAACATTTAAAGAGGTAAAGGATGCATTTAGCAGAAGCTATGGACCAGATGATGTGTGCCTTGTGATTATGGTAAGACATTTTGATGTTATTCTAAGTGAGATGTGAAACCATTGGAGGTTTAGAACATGGGAATGACACAGTCTGATTCTACAGTTAGGGTAACTCTGGCTGCTGAGTGGAGAATTGTCTGTAGGCAGGAGGGAATGGAAGCAGGGATTCCAATTAGAAGACTTTTGTAATAGTCCAGGCAAAAAACAATTGTGACTTGGACAAGGTTGTAGCAGTGGAAGTAGGAAGAAATGGTTTGACTTGGAATTGAACTTTAAGTAGGACTGACATGATTTGAGTATGGTTTGCATATATGGTTTAAAAGAAAGAAATCAATGTTGACTCTTAGCTTTGGGGTCCTGAGTAATGAGGATGAATGATGGTGCAATTTGGGGGGAGTAGGAAAAGTAGGGTTAAGAGTACTTGTGGGGCATAAAGTAACAAAGAATTTTGTTTTGTGTATGTGGAACTTCAGATGCCAATTTGGTGTCCAGTTGGAGATGTTGAGCTGGCAGTTTCATGAATCTGAAGTTTAGTTAAGAGGCTGGAGCTGGAAATATAAACTTGAGAGTCATCAGTATATAAATGGTATTTAAAGGAATGAGATTTGATGAGATATCCCAGGAAGTGAATGTATACAGGGAAGAGGTTCAAGGACTAGTACTGGGATTTTCTAATATTAGAGGTCAAGAGGTATATGAGTCTAGACTTAAGTTATATTACAAAGCTGTAGTAATCAAAACAGGATGGTACTGGCCAAAAATAGATACATAGGGGCCCCGGGTGACTCAGTAGTTAAGCGTCTGCCTTCAGCTCAGGTCATGATCCCAGGGTCCTGGGATCGAGCCCTGCATCAGGCTCCCTGCTCGGCGGGAAGCCTGCTTATCCCTCTCCCACTCCCCCTGTTTGTGTTCCTTCTCTCGCTGTGTCTCTCTGTCAAAAATAAATAAAATCTTAAAAAAAATAGATACATAGATCAGTGGAACAGAATAGAAAATCCAGAAATAACAATTATATGGTCAACTAATCTTCAACAAAGCAGGAAAGAAAATCCAATGGGAAAAAAACAGTCTTTTCAACCAATGGTGTTGGGAAAACTGGACAGCAACATGCAAAAGAATGAAACTAAACCACTTTATTACACCATACACAAAAAATAAATTCAAAAATGAATTGAAGACCTAAATGTGGCACCTAAACTGTAAAAATCTTAAAAAAGAGCACAGGCAGTAATTTCTCTGACATTGGCCATAGCAAATTTTTCTAGATAGGTCTCCTGAGGCAAGCGAAACAAAAGCAAAAATAAACTCTTGGGACTTCATCAAAATAAAAAGCTTCTACACAGCAAAGGAAGCAGTCAACAAAACTAAAAGGAAACCTATGGAATAGGAGAAGATATTTGCAAATGGCATAGCTGATAAACGGTTAGTATCCAAAATGTATAAAGAATTTATAAAACCCAACACCCCAAAAAACAAATAATCCTATTAAAAATGGGCAGAAGACATAAACAGACGTTTCTTCAAAGAAGACATACAGATGGCCAACAGACACATGAAGAGATACTCAACATCACTCATTAACAGGAAAATACAAAACAAAACTACAGAGAGATATCATCTTACACCAGTCAATGGCCAAAATTAACAAGACAGGAAACAACCGGTGTTGACGAGGAAGCAGAGAAAAGGGAACGCTCTTATACTGTTGGTAGGAATGCAAACTGGTGCAGCCACTCTGGAAAACAGTATGGAGGTTCCTCAAAAAGGTAGAAATAGAACAATGCTATGATCCAGCAATTGCATTACTAGGTATTTACTCAAAGGATAGAAATACTAATTCAAAAGGATACATGCACCCCGATGTTTATGGCAGCATTATTGATGATAGTCAGATTGTGCAAAGAGCCCAAATATTCAGTGACTGATGAAGGGCTAAAGAAGATAGTATATATACTAATGGAATACTACTCAGGCACCAAAAAGAATGAAATCTTGCCATTTGCAACGATGTGGATAGAGCTAGTGTGTATAACACTAAGTGAAATAAATCAGTCAGAGAAAGACAAATATCATATGATTTCATTTGTATGTGAAATTTAAGAAATGAAACAAACACAGAGGAAAAAGAAAAACCAAGAAAAAGACTCTTACCTATAGAGAACAAACTGATGGTTACTGGAGGGGAGGTGGGTGGGGGATGGGTTAAATAGGTGATGGGGATTAAGGAGAGCACTTGTGATGAGCACAAGGTGTTGTATGTAAGTGCTGAATCACTAAATTCTACATGGGAAACTAAATTTATACTGTATGTTAACTGGAAATTAAATAAAAACTTGAAAAGAAAAACACACATACATTTAGAGACACATAAAAAAATAAAAGAAAATTTAAAAAACAACAACAACAACAACACTTCATTGCTCTCTATTCACTCCAAAGATAAACTTCTAATTCCTCAACCAGGCCATCTGACCTGGCCCTTATTATAGAGTTTATTATAATAGCAGATGTCTCCTGCTATGATTATTGATTTGTCTACTTCTATTATACCTATCTGGGCTCATCCCCGCCACTGGCTCTTGTCAAGTTGCATACTCCCACCCTCAACAGAGATCCACTAAGATTTTCATCAGGATTTTATTGCATTTATAGATCAGTTGGGGGAGAGTCGGCATATTTACCATATTGAGTCTTCCAAACTTTGAATCTCTCTCTTTTTTTTAATGTCCTTCCTCTACTTTCTTTGTATTTAATTTGCTTTTCCCTTTCTAATTTCTTGAGATGGAGACTTAGATCATTTATTCTCATTCTCTCTTCATTTTATAATTTGTGTGTTTAGGATAGTAACGTTTTTTAACTTCATTAACTTCCTCTAATTACAACTTGAGCTGCAACCCATTAGTTTTATTTTTTGTTTTGCTTCTATCCTGTACCTCTCCATTTTCATCATATTTGTGTTTAAAATACCATTCAAATGTCACTATTTTTATGAGGTCTTCTCTAATACACCACTGAGATACCATGATTGTTGCAACCTCTCAGGCTCAGTAGTGGTCTGTTTGTTATTGGATGGAAGACATTCTCATCATTTTCTGTCTCATAGCACAGGTATGTTGCTTTGTTTTATTTCCTCTGCTCATCTGCAGGATCCTCTTAGTTTTTATATGTTGTATTTTCATTATAATCAAGTTTAAAATACTCTTTAATTTCCTTTGTGATTTCTTCCTTGACCTATAGGTTGTTTATGAATGTATCACTTAATTTTAAAGCATTTGAAGACAGTCTATATTATCCTTTTTATTATTAATGTCTACTTTAATCCCACTGTGATCAGAGAATATATTTATAATAAAATGAAATCCTACAAAACTTGTTGAGGCTTGTTCTATAAGCCAGCATATAGTCCAGGTCACTTTTGGTCAATAGTGCATGCACACTTAAAAAAATATGCATTCTGTCATTGTCAGAGGCAATGTTCCTTATTTGTCACAGCAAATGGCTCCTGCTATGATTGTAGATTTGTCTACTTCTGTCTAATTTTACTTTATATATTTTGAAACTATGTTGTGGGTGCATATAGACTTAAAAATTTTATATCATCTGTGGTGAATTGATTTTATTATTATTATGTCATGTCCCTCTTTATCTCTACTAAAGCTTATTGCCTTAAAATCTACTGTATTGAACATTAATATAGCTAAATCTGTTTTCTTTTAGCTAATATTTGCATGGGATAAATTTTTCTATCTTTTTACTTTCCATCTTTCTTTGGTTTTACCCTTGAGGTATGTCCCTTATAGGCACCATATGTTTAAAAAAAAAAATCCAGTGCAAGTCTTCCAACTGGAATTTTTAGTCTGTTTATATTTAATACAATCATTGGTATATTTAAGTTTTATCTACCATCTTTTTTTCTATTTTTTCTATTTTCTGTTCTACTAGCCTATACTATATCTCTTTTGCTTTCCTTTTCTGCTTTCTTTTTAATCGACTATTTTTGTTCCATTTTCTCCACTATTAACTTTTACTGGTTATACATTCTTTTATTTATTTTTTTTATCTAGTGATTATCTTTGGGATCATTACATATACCCTGGGCTTCTTACAGTGAATACACATGATTAATGTAACCACTACCATGGCAACTCTTGTATTTTAGAACACTGTAATTTCATTTACTCTCTTCTACCTTTTGTGTTATTGTTTTTATGAATTTTAATTCTATATACATGTTGGATCCCACAAGATAATATTATTGTTTGATACACTCAATATTCATTTACATTTATTTACATATTTACTCTTTCTGTTTTCATTCCTTCCTTCATTTGCATGCTTTTATCTGGGATCATTTCCCTTCTTCCTGAAGAACTCTCTTTGGTTGCTCTTTAGTGCAGCTCTTCTGGGAATGTATTCTCAGTTTTTGCTAATTGAAAAAAAAATTCTCCTCTATTTTTGAAGGATATTTTTGTTGTTGTGTTTTGAGGGTTCACATTTCTAGATTAGTGGTTATTTTTTTTCACATCTTATATTCTGGCTTCCATTATTCTGTTAAAAAGTCAGCACCAAATCAATTAAGAATTGAAGGGAATATTTTCCCCCCTCTGGCTGCTATAAATTTCTTTTTACTTTGGTTTTTATTAGTGTTACTATGATGTGCCATGACGTGATTTTCTTTATATTCATCCTGCTTGGAGTTTGCAGGGCTTCCTGAATTAGTGACTTGATGTCTTTCTTCAGTTTTGAAAAAAAAAATTGCCATTATGTCTTGAAATATTACCTCTGTCCTATTATCTATCTATTTCTCTGTCTCTCCGTCTTTGTGTCTCTTTCTGTCTCTTTCTCTCCCTCTCTCCTTGTCCCACTCCCTCTTCTTCCTTCTTCCTGTCTCTTTTTCTCCCCTTCTGGGACTCTAATTACATGAAACTAGAATATTTCATGCTATTCTTTTTGTTTCTTCTGTTATTTTCTATATTTGACATTCTTTTTCCTCTCTGTGATAAGAGCTACTACTGAAGGAAACTGACCTGACTTGGAGCACCTCAGAAAAGTTCTATGCTTTGACGTTGTTAAAAAAAAAAATCAACCAGCAGCAAAATGGTCAAGATCAGCATCACAGCTGCCTAGGACCACACTATAGGCTGAAGCAACAAGAGATCAGCAAAATATTTAAAAGGAGAGCTGGGGAACAAGAGAGCCATAGGGAGCTTCAGAATGCCCATTCCATTGTTTATTCTTTCCCGAATTCTCAAGCCTCATTCTGTTATCATTTCCTTTCTGTTTAGAGAACTTCCTTTAGCCATTCTTACTGGTAGGTCTGCTGATGACAAATATTCTTAGTTTTCTTCTTTTGAGAATGCCTTTATTTCCCCGTCATTCCTGAAGTATATTTTTCCTAGATATAGAAATAGGGTTAACAGTTCCTCTCTTTCAGCACTTGGAAACTGTTATGCCAGTTCCTTTTGGCCTCCATAGTTCCAGACAAAAATTTGCTGTCTAGGACATGGGCAGAATCACTTTGTATAGTCAATAAATGGTTTAATACATCAAAAAAAATTGCTGCCATTTGAACCATTTTTCTATTATAGACAGTGCATAATTTCTCTGTAACTGCTTTCAAGATTTTTATTCATTTCTGGTTTTTTTTTTGATGTGTGATTATGATGTGCTGTGGCTTGGATTTTTTTCCTTTTGGTTTCTTCTTTTTGTGGTTCCTAAACTTTCTTTCACCAAATTTGGAAATTTTACAGCCTTTGGATATTTCTTTGAATATTTTTCCAGTCTCATTCTCTTTCTCTTGTGTTTCTGGGACTCTGATGGCATGAATGTTAGATATTTTGTTATTGTGCCACAGGCCCCTGATGCTCTGTTCATTTGTTGGTATTCAGATTGCATAGCTTCTCTTAATCTGTTCCTTTATTAATCTTTTTTCTTCTGTCATCTCTAATCTACTTTAAGCACATCCAGTGAGTTTTCTTTCATTTATTATAATTTTGTTTTACAATTTCTCTTTGTTTTTTTTTTTTAAGATTTTATTTATTTGTTTGACAGAGAGAGACACAGCAAGAGAGGGAACACAAGCAGGGGGAGTGGGAGAGGGAGAAGCAGGCTTCCCGCGGAGAAGGTAGCCCGATGCGGGGCTCGATTCCAGGACCCTGGGATCATGACCTGAGCCAAAGGCAGATGCTTAACAATTGAGCCATCCAGGCGCCCCTCTTTGGTTCTTTTCTCATAGCTTTATTTCTTTGCTAAGACTTTCTAGTTTTTTTCATTTGTCTCAAGAGCATAATTGCTAGTTGAAACATTTTTTATGATTGCTGCTTTACAGTCCTTGTCAGATAATTCCAACATCTGAGTCATCCCGCTGACATCTGCTAATTGTCTTTTTTCATTCAAGTTGTAATTGGTTGAGGAATGAAAGTTCAACCTCCTGCTCAGTTCCACAGACACTGTAGTGGAGGAGACAGTTTTTCCATTAGTGTTTGGCTGGAGTAGGATGGGGATTGTCAAAATGTTTCATGTTCTGCTACATTGTTCTTTTTCCAGTTCTTTGGCGAGGGGGGACAGCCACTATGGAGTACATTTTTGGCTGCACCTGTTGGTAGTTTCAGCTAAAGCCTTCTCCATCCCCCTGTACCAGATATATAGAAAATAAAAAGAAACCCAGGGAATTACCAAGCCAAATCAGGAGCAAGAGTCCTGCATGGCAAAAAAAAAAAAAAAAAAAAAAAAGTTACAAAATTGCACTAATGTTTATTAGTGAAAACCTGGCAGAATATACATGGAACTGAATTCCGAGGGTACTGCATTAGGGGTGAAGGAAGATAAATTTCAATTAGGCTGAAATTATTAGATAGGTGCACTTACCAGAAACTCTGGAATCAATGTGCTATCACACAGTTGACAGAGTTATAATTATTTTCTCTTTTTGTTGTTTGTAGGCTGAAAATTGGATTCACTTCTGGCTTATGCGGAGTTGAGATGCCAGAAATCCTCTGTAGAGGAAGGAATAAACAGATTTATTAGAGAGTGGGGCGCCTGGATGGCTCAGTCAGTTGGGCATCTGACTCTTAGTTTCAGCTCAGGTCGTGGTCTCAGGGTCATGGGATTGAGCTCTGCCCCAGGCTCCCAGGCAGTGGCAGTACTGGAGATTCTCTCCCTCTTCATTGGCCCCCTCCCCCTCTCTCTCTCTCGTGCTCTGTCTCTCTCCCTCTCTCTCTGTCTCCCTTTCTCTGAGATAAATGAATGAATCTTTAAAAGAAAAAAAGATTTAGGGAGATAACAGCATAGAGTGGATCTGTCATGTATTACCTACTCAGCCATCCCAGCCCTGAGGACATGCCTGTCACAAATAACATGGAGAAATGCATTAATGAAGGTAGTACCAACATATTTGAAAAGCACCATAGTGGCTGTCTTCTGTAGGTCAGAGATGAAGGTGGCAAATACTGATATTGAAATGGGTCCTATGATTTCAATAAGGTATATGATATCTCAGGGTGGCAGAGACTAGTAAGTAGCACCAAATTATCAGAAACAACTTGGGCTGGTTACTTAAGTAGACAGAAGAGCTGGTGGGGCAATCATAATGGTTTGACTCACAGGGATATTTGGAATTAAATAAATGATCATAGGGTCCCCAGTGCTGAAATAGGAAGGTCATCATGTTTACCTAGGTAAAGAAAACTCCGTGGAGTAAAGGCCCTTTGGTGAGCATTATATAGGACACAAACATTCTAATACTCTGAACTCATTCTGAGAGATCCCTTCACATACCTTTTTCTCCAGACCAACTTGTTATCAATTCTCATATCATTCCTTTCATGTCCCTGACTGTGCTGCCAAATCATTAGCCTGTATCCATGTATTACTGTAGAGCTGCTCCTTAGGCAGCTTTCATTTGGGCAAAATGGGCAATGAGGTGTCATGCTTAGGATTCTGCCCACTGATTAGAATTACGTTTCCTTTTTTGCAGGGCCATGAACTTGGGGGGGCTGCTGCATTGCAGAAGTCATCACCAACTGTCATACAAAACCATCTACAGAATAGGCTCAGATTTCTTCTGGCCATAGAGAGCACTGCATGTGGCTTAAGCCAAGAATGAGAGCAGGATGGCAGTGCAATGGGAATAGACGCACCAGGATTAAGAGCCACCTGCTCATCCAATTTACACTTGCTCAAGCTGAGTCCCAAATATACCACATGATAAAGGAGTATTGCTGGACATGACTGATTCTATGGCTTGGTAGATAAAACACTCAATTCATGTGGGGCAACTGGTGTTCCATAGTCAAATGAGTATTCAGTCTCTACCACAGCCCAGTAGCAAGCCAAGAGCTATATCTCAAAACGAGGATAATCACTATTTAAAACAGGCGTGATTTTGCTCCAAAACCCTATGGGCCTCTATGCTGAATCTCCTATCCGAGCTTCCAGAGTCCATAGCACATTTGATCATGGATATTTTAAAAACCACTGGGCTCGCTGGTCATAAAGAGGGTGACCATATAATCTATCATCCAAACTAGGACAGTCTTGAAAGTGAAAGGAGGCACTAGTAATAAATACACTGGGACAATAGGCATAAATTAAAACTATCCTGAGATATAATGTCATTCAGTCGTAGTAGCCAAGTGATTAATTTGTTTGCTTTGCATCCTTGACCAGCCAGAGTGCACACTGAAAGGAATTCAGGAAATTTTGACAGAGAGCTCTCAATTCTAAAATATCCTGGATTAGTGGATTAGGTCATTGAATTTCAAGGTAAGACATCTTTAAGTATCCAGGCAGAAAAAAGTAAATATTTAGTCAGTTCTCAAACAATAGTATGCATGAGAAACATCTCATAGTTTGTTAAAACGGTCCTGGACTCTCTACCCAAAGTTCCTAATTCAGTAGCCATAAAATGGGGTCTGATAATTTGCATTTTAACAAATTCCCATGTGATGTTGATGCTGCTGATCTGGGACCATATTTTAGGAGCCATTGATCTACAGAGAAGAGAAAAAATATCCCCACGGACCGTCCTCAGTCTTTTCCACATCAGAATTCAACACCAAAATATAATGGGGCAACTGCTACAATATTCTAAAGGAAAATTAGACCAAGATGTGGTTGAAATTGTAAGGACCTGACAGCTTTCATAAACATGAACAAACAAGTAAAATTGCCTTTATGAGAACCTCTTGCAAAAGCTATGCAATGATGAAGTCCTGATAAGAAAAGATGAATAAAAATAACTTGGGAATGGAGAAGTTGCATGAAATATAAAACCAATACTAATTATGAGAATTATGATTGTAAAATAAATGTTATAACTGATAAAATATACGTTTATGTAGACAAACTAACATATCTCATCTATAAGAAATAAAATATGTAAATTTGAGGTTCCTTTTTTTTTTTAAGATTTTACTTATTTATTTGACAGAGAGAGACACAGCAAGAGAGGGAACACAAGCAGAGGAAGTGGGAGAGGGAGCAGGGAGCCCGATGTGATCCGATATGGGCCTCGATCCCAGGACCCTGGGATCATAACCTGAGCTGAAGGCAGACGCTTAACAACGGATCCACCCAGGCACCCCTTGAGTTTCTTTTTTTAAAAGATTTTATTTATTTATTAGAGAGCTTGAGCAGCGGGGGGGGGGGGGGGGGGAGGTGCTGAGTAGTTCATATCTTGATGTAGTTGAACTTAAAATGAACTCTCTCCTCCATGATATTGAGACAGGAACTGCTTTTGATTTTTAAGATACCTGTATCTTTGTATCCGTTTTGTAGAATTTGAAAAATAACCTTGAATAAAAATTATATCTTCTTTGGGTTTTTAAAAATAAATATAACTGGGAACTATGTTTACTTTGACAACAAAACCAAATCAAGAGTTGAGCAGAGATTACAGGGAATGTGAGAATGGCTAGCATTTGAAACCTGGGGTTTTAAAGCACAATGATTCCTATCTGCTCAACATTTTCTTTTGTCTTTTTTCATAATACAGGAGGGCTCTTTTCAAAAATAAGATCTCTTCAAGTGAAATATTTGAAGTTTAATGATTCTTCCAGTTTTGCTTCAATTTCCCTTTTTCTGATAGAAAAGAAAAAATTTTTAAATTAAAACTAGTATTCATATGAACACATTTTAAAAGGATTTTTTATCACTCATTATATATCAGAGAACACGTTTTGTAATGACGTTTGACCTACTATACTTAAGATTTCTATTAAGGTATAGTACGTATCATAGAATTTACCCACTATAAGCAACACAGTTTCATGATTTTTAGTAAGTTTACAAGGTTGTGCAACCATCACCATAATCCAATTTTAGAACATTTCCATCACCCCAAAAAGAAACTTCTTGTCCATTTGCAGTCAATTCCTGTTCCAACCCCAGTCCTAGGCAACCACTAACTTATTACTATCTATATAGATTTGCCCTTTCTGGACATCTCATATAAATGGAATCATATGATTTGTGGTCTTTTGTATCTGGCTTCTTTCACTTAGCATAATATTTTTGAAGTTCAAACATGTTGTAATATGTATCAGTACTTTGTTTTTCTTTATTACTGAATAGAATTCCATTGTATGGCTATACCACATTTTGTTCATCTGTTCACCAGTTGATGGAAACCTGGGTTTTTTCTACTTTTTTTGTTATCATAAATAAGACTTCTATGAACATTCATATATGTTTTTATGTAATTTCCCTTGGGTAATAACAAGAAGTGGAATTTCTGTGTTGTATGGTAAATTTATGTCTAATATACATTTTTTAATTGCCAAAAGGCTTTCAAAGCAGCCACATCATTTCACATTTCCATCAGCAACTACGAAGATTTCCATTTCTTCACATCTATGCTACCACTTACTATTGTCTGTCTCTTTTATTATCGTCATTCTAGTGGGTTTGAAGTGGTGTCTCATTGTGGTTTAAATTTGTATTTTCCTAATGATAATAATATTATATAGAACATCTTTTCATGTATTCATTAGCCATCTTTATATTTTCCTTTGTGAAATCTCTATTCAAATCTTGTCTATTTTTAAAAATCTTGTCTTATTGAGTTGTACGATTTCTTTATAGATTATGGTTAGAAATATTTTTATCAAGGATTTGTGAGTATATTCTCTAAGTTTGTGGTTTGTATTTCTATTTCCTTAATGGTGTCTTTTGAAGTCAAAATTAAATTTTGATGAAGTCCAATTTATAATTTTTTTCCTTTAAGGATTATGCTATTGGTGTCAGATCTAAGGACTCTTTACTTAATCCAAGGACACAAAGGTTTTCTTCTATCTTTTTCTCTAAATGTTTTACAGTTTTAACTCTTACATTTAGACTGTTATCCATTTTGAATTAATTATTTGCATATGTATGAAGGGTCTAAGTCCATCTTTTTAAATGTAGCTATCCAAATGACCTAGCACCATTTGTAGAAAAGACAATCCTTCCCTCACTGTTGCCTAAACAGCTTTGTAAAAAGTAAAAAAATCAATTTACCATAAATGTAAAGATTTATTTCTGGACTCTCAATTCTGTTCCACTGATCAGTATGTCAGTACTACACTCTCTTAACTACTATAGCTTTATAGTACATTTTAAAATTGGAAGGTATAAGTCCTCCAATTTTGTCTTCCAAGATTGTTTTTACTATGCTGGGAACCAGGATTACGTATCTGGACCAACTCCCACTTGTTCATGGTGTATAATTATTTTTATGTATTAAGATATTTGGTAATACTCTGTTAAGGATTTTTGCATCTAAGTTCAGGAGGGATGTTTGTTCGTAGTTTTCTTTTTTTTTTTTTTGTAACGACTTTTGCGATGGCTTTGCACTGTCCTTCTTAAATGAACGGGGAGTATTTCCTCCTCTTCTGGAAAGGATTGTGTAAAGTTAGTGTTAATTATACCTCTAAAGTTGTGCTACAATTCTCCAGTGAGACTATCTGGGTCTGGAGATTTCATTTCAGAGAGCTTTTAATTGAAAATCCGATTTCCTAAGGTGGCAGCGCTTGTGGTGACTGAGCAGAGCCCATGGACAGGATGTTGGTGTTGGTATTAGGAGACCCACATATCCCATATGAGTTTGCCAGCTAAAAAAACTCCTGGTGCCAGGAAAGATTCAGCACACTCTCTGTACTGGAAACCTTTGCACCAAAGACAATTATGACTATCTCAAGACTCTGGCCTGTGATATTCATATTGTAAGAGGAGACTTTGACAAGAATCTGAATTATCTAGAACAGAAAGTTGTAACTGTTGGGAAGCTCAAAATCGGTTTGATCCATGGGCATCAAGTTATTCCATCTTGATTTATTTATAACTTTTTTTAGAAACTTTTATTTATTTTTTATTGTTATGTTTAGTTAGCCAACATATAGTACATCATTAGTTTTTGATGTAGTGTTCAACAATTCATTAGTTGCGTATAAAACCCAGTGCTCATCACAACACGTGCCCTCCTTAATACCCGTCATCCAGTTACCCCATCCCCCCACCCCCCTCCCTTCTGTAACCCTCAGTTTGTTTCCCGGAGTCCAGAGTCTCTCATGGTTTGTCTCCCTCTCTTGTTTCTTCCCATTCGGTTTTCCCTCCCTTCCCGTATGGTCCTCTGCACTGTTTCTTATATTCCACATATGATTGAAACCATATGATAATTGTCTTTCTCTGCTTATTTCACTTAGCATAATCCCCTCCAGTTCCAACCATGTTGATGCAAATGGTAGGTATTCATCCTTTCTGGATGGCTGAGTAATACTTTTGAGTTTGTCTCTCTGTATCATTTTCGTAGTGGTTGCTGTGGGTGCTACTTCTAACGATGTACTGGTATTTACATTTATCACTTTAGATGAAAAATAGAAACTTCACTTCCATTTAGGTCTCTTTACCTTTCCCACCTTTAAATATCATAGTTTTAGTATTAGTATTATAATTTTTGTTTCAATAGTCAATATGATTTATAAAACTCATAAGGAAATGAACTGTCTATTGTATAGACTCATATTTCGTTCTATTGTTTCTTCTTGATTCCCAATGCTGTAAGTTTCCTTTTGTCATTTCCTTTGTTTGAAGAACTTCAGTCTTTTCAGGATAGGTCTGCTAGTCACAGAATCTTAACTTTCACTCATCTATGAATGTTTTTATTTTCCCTTCATTCCTAAAAAATAGCTTTTCCTGATAATTACGGTTAACAGTTCTTTTCTTTCAGCACTTAAAAAACATTTTGTCATTTCCTTCTTCATGATTCTACATAAGAAATCCACTTAAATTAGTGTTTCCTTGCAGAGAATGCTTTGTTTTCTCTGGCTGCTTTCAGGAGTTTTTGTCCTTTTTTAGAAGTTTAATTATGATGTATCTTGGCATGGATCCTTTAGGTTTATCCTGTTTGGGTTCATTCAACTTCTAGGTTCATTCAATCTCTAGGTTTGTGTCTTTCATCAAATACAGGCGGTTCCCAGCCATTATTTCTTCAAATACTCATTCATCCCTAATTTTCTCCTCTACTTTCTGGGACTCTGATAATATTAGATATTTTGTTACAGCCTCATAGGTCCCTGAGACTCTGTTCATTTTTTCCAGTTTATTTTCTATTGTTCAAATTGAGTGAATTCTATTGTTCTGTCCTCATGTTCACTGATTCTATCCTCCCATTTCCACTCTACTGTTGAGCCCATCTGGTGAGTTTTAAATTTCTGTTGTATTTTTCAGTTTTATAATTTCCTTTTCTTTTTTGCATAACTTCTATTTCTTTTTTGAGATTTTCTATTTTTTAAGAGAATTTGTAATGATTGTTGCAGTATTTTTATAATGTCTGCCTTCAAATTCTTATCAGTCAATTCCAACATCTGACTCATATCAGGTTGGCATGAGGTGATTTCATTTTTCATTCAAGTTGTGCTTTTCTTGGTTCTTGGTTTGTATCCTGGTCATTTTGTCTGTTAGGATACTCTGGGTCCTATTTTAATATTTTATTTTACAGGAAGTTACTCTGCTAGGTTCAACATACAAGTTTTAGCCTACTTTTGCAGGCCATGATTCCAATGGTAGTTTAATTTTCAGAACGTTTGTGATGTTATGCTGGTCTACTTGGTGTATTTGGTGCTGGTGGGGCTCACTGTGGTCTCTGTCAGTGCTGCCTGAGGGGTCAGAAGGAATTTCCTCTGACTAGGTTGCCAGATATCACTTGGTGAGGGAGGGGTGTGTAGAAATCTTTCTCTTGGTGTTCCCCTGCTACCCTAGTTAATCTGGACCAGGGAGGAGAGCATCAGTTTCATGGAGACAAAGTGGCTTCCAGGCCTAGGCTGCTAGCTGTGACAGGTCCTTTTTCCTTTTTCCTGTTTCCATAGTCAGACCTACTATCTCTGGGCAGGGGAGGAGAGTCTCTGGCCCTTGGGAACAAAGAGCTTTCTCAGCTGGGTTACTTGCTTTACCTGAGTCTCTCTTACTGATTCTTCTTACTCACCACAGTATCTCTCTATGGAAGAGTCTCTGGCCCAGCAGGGAAGGAGCGTACTTCCCCCTGGTCACTTATTTTTGGCAGGGCTCCTAGACGGTCCCCATTGCCTGAGGTTGTCAGAGGGACTCCCACTAAATCCAGAGGGAAGAATGAGCTACTACCTTCTCTTGCTATGTGGGAAGTTGGAAAATGCCAGCTCTGGGTGGCTCTTTTTTTTTGGGTTGGGGGATTCAAGACACCCTGCCTCTGTGTTATTCCTCATGTCCTGAGTTCCCAAACTACCTTGCCTTCTTCTTAGCATTCTTTAGAGTTCTCCTTTGCCTGTTTCTTGTGCCATTTCCAGGGTTTATAAAGTTATGCTTAGTGGGGAGGAGCAAGGAAAAGGTCTATACCATCTTGTCCAGACCAGAAGACCCTCACCTACTCAATTTTATGTCTTATCTGTTAATATTTTTTATTTTTGTTTCTGTTTTGCTATTTTAGACCCAGTTACATTATAGACATCAAAAATCTGAAAGAAATCTTTGCCTGATGCACACATTTAACCTATTTTCTCCAGATGTAATTAATGAGGCTGGGGGGAAAAATGAGTGTCAACACAACAGGATCTAAATTGAGCTTAAGGCCATATACATAAAGATACTGTTGAGGAACACACACACACCCCTGCTTTCAGACCATCTCCTAACAATCTGCTCAAGAAGCATCTCTACATCAAGCAAAAATGGATTCATGAAACCACCAAAGGGACTGGGGAAAATGGGAGGGAGTGGTGGAGCTTACTGTAGAGAGGGCATAGCCCTGTCCTCCTGGTGTTCTCTGAGTGGCCACACCTACCTGGATGCTTCTGCTTGGGAAATCTCAACTCTGCAAGGCTGAGTGGTGCCAGCAGAAAGGTGGTTCCAAACTATCCAAGTTAGCCTGGCTCTTCTCTGAGCTTTAGTAGGGAAGAAAACTCAGTTCAGTCAAGTGCACCAAAGTAAATATTTATTTGGGACAGAATCCTTAAGCCAGTACATTTCCTTTCAAATTTATTTACATACTGTGTTGTTCTCAAGAAGCATTTAAAGTGATTTTAATGGATACATAATATATTCGGATATATAAATTAGATGTAGGCAAAAAAAAAAAAGCAAGAAGAAAACAAGGGACAGGCATAAGTTTGGTGCAAAACTGCTTCTTAGTGATTTTCTACACTTACATAAATAACCCATGAGAAGAGAGTACATCACTGTGCCATCTCTGACTTGACCCTCGGGTCAAGCTGGATCATTCCAGCACTCAGGACTGGGAATGGGTGCAGCAAGGTGGACTCCTAACATGGAGATATGCTATAGAGATAGAGACAAGTTCCCATGGAAATTTCCATATTCAATAAATTTCCTGCACCTGAAGCATGTTTGATTTCTTCTTAAAGATTCCTGAATTCTCACTTTGAGAATGGCCATAGTTCTGAGCTCTGTCACCTAGTTGAAGACTCAGGCTACTAAGTTCCTGAGAGATCACATACCAGTTAGGGTCCAAGACAAGTCAGACACTCTAAATGTGCAGAGTGTGAGCCAAGGCTAACACGACAGTCATTAAGTCCTCCAACTCTTGTTTTTAGTATTTTTCTATTTTGTTCTCAGAATCTAAGCCAAAACTATAAGATAGGGACTTGCAGTGTCCCTCCTGAGTCAGCTGGAAATCTGGGAGATGCTGATGATGCAAGGGAGCTGAGAAGTAGCCAAAGAAGTAGTGCTGTACCCGGTGGCTAAATGACCACACTCCTTCCACTATGGGAGCTGCCTCTCTCCTGGGGGATAGAACACAAAAGAATCCGGTCAGCTGGAATCTATTGTCTATGCACACAACATACAGGGTGCACTTGATTTGGGTGCAAATCCTAGGTGAGTGGTGGATGCTGGGGCAGCATAACTGAATCTAAAAAATACTTCTTGACTCCTCATGAAGCCAGTCTCTTCCCCAGGCTTAGGCTTCTCTTCTTTCATATAGAGCCTCCCTCAAATACCTTTAATGTTTGAAAATTTCTTACAGTCTCATTCACTTTGCCTCCTGCTGATTTTAACACCTTCAAGTCTCCCTTAGACTGAAAAAAAGTACCCTGTCCATTCATCAGCCCACCTCCCTACCATTTGTTCATGAAGACATGGCCCAGTTCTTCTTTTCCTATTCATAGTGTCCTGAACCATTCCTTCTCAGCCCTTTTCTAAAAAGTTGAGCTTCATACCTTAGTATTTCTCTCAAGTTATTTTTCAAAGATCATTATCTCTTTCTGACCAAACTCATGCCTTTTCTTCAGAAGTTAGTACACTTGATCTTTCGGCTTTTTCAACTTGTTCTGTGAGGGCAAGGACTGTCTATATTTCTCATATTTCTCTAACTATGTATCGTAGGGGATCATTTCTAAGTTTTCAATATCTGTAGCTGTAGTCCATGAAAGTGACCTTTCTTATCCTATTTGAAATGGCAAAACAAGGTACCTGTCCCAAACATAGTTAAATGCATTGTATATGTATATACATTCATGTTACTATAAAAAAATGTGTTTATCAGGAAAGTGAGTTTTAGGGGGCATGGCTTCTAATCAAAATGCTATGGGATGAATATTCTCTGATACAAAGGAAGGGAACGAAAGGGGACAAAAGGAACTTATGCAGGGCTTGGTGAAGGAAAACCTAGACATGATCAAGGAATAGGCATTGTATTAAAAGTAGAAGACTAAGTATACTGAGCAAAAAAAAAATTTTATTAAATCAAGTCAAGAAAAATGAAAAATCTTGGATTCTCTACCGAAAGTTTGAGTTTAACTTGGAGAAGAAGGAATGCAGTAGTTTTCTCTTGTATTAGAACAGGTAGGTATAGACCAAGTGTGCAACAAACCAGAAATGTCTTGGGAAGCCCTTTCTTGTAGGGCAAGATTGGAAAGAAAGATAATCCATCTGAAGGAGGCCAAGAACACAGGGGCAACCCAGTCTGAAACTATAGGAGTTTAAAACTTGATATTACAGTTTCTTATATTTCTGAGGTTGCAGCCTTTGATAGAATGAAAAAAACACCAGACTTGAGGTCAGATCTCTGCTGGAATCCCGATTCTGTAGTCAAGTGGGAGATTCCTCAGCATAAGTCCCATTTTCTCGTGGGCACTCTGCAGAGAACAGTTCTTACCTATTTTGGATGGAAGCCCTTGTTCCTCGGTATCTATTTGTTAAACATTCTTCTTCACAGAGAAGGTTCCGTGTAAGCCAAAAGGTTTTTTGATTAATGCATACTGCTCTGAATATTTAATAAAGTATTTTTAATAAGTATTTCATAAAAAGTTATGGCAAAGCTGTAACTGCTGAAAGCTTGATTTAAGAAAATGGTGACAACATTTATTAACTCAAGGAGCAATCAGAAACTTTGTTATACATAATCAAGGATTGCCATCTAGTGGCCCAATTGTATTATAAGTTCTGAAGTTAACTGCAAGTTCTGAAAACTTCAGAGGTTAGGAAAGTGTGTGGGAAGTGTCCAGTCCCACCGAGGAGAGCAGCAAAAAGTAAGATTTTGGCCCTGGAGACTTTTGCTTCACTGGAGGCATCAAAATTCAAACTATAAACAAAAAACACTGTGCCCTTCAAACCAACCAATCTAAAGCCAGCCATGGCCCTGGGTCTGTAGTCACTCAGAATATGAGCAGACAGTGGAATGTAATAAAGTGATAACTCTTTGGGAGATAAGCTTAGAGAAATCCAAAACAATGAAGGCTTTCAAAATTATCTTGAGTGAAATCTTTGCGTCTCATGAGCAACTTTACAATAGGAAATTTGGTTTGCTTGTGGTAGAATTAGTGGTGTGTACATCTTAATGATAAAGGAAGCTGTGATACTTTCAGAAAATGAGGAAGAAATAAAGTTACCAGGAAGAAATATAGCAGGAAAACATCATTGCCCCAAATGATTCTTATTTCTTTCAAATGAGGCAGCATGAAGTTGCTGAAAGGGTAAAGGCTTGAGAGTCAGAGGGCTATCCATGCTGAAATTCTGGCTTCACTGCCTATTGGCTTTGTGACTTCGAGCATGATACCCGATCTCACTGAGCCTCACCTGTTGTTGCAAAGATTAAATAAATAAGGTTTGGAAAAGGCTTACCCCAATGTCTGGAACATAACTGGTATTCCTTTTACCCTCTTCTCACTTACAAGAAACCACATAATTTCACTTAAAGAGAAGAAAATGAAGAAAAACTTCAAAGAAGATAGGGTTTGGATTTGGGGCCCAAAACTGTCCTTCAAATAACATTCTTCTCTGTTAAAATGAAGATAAGAGACAGTTTAGTCCCTCTCTGACTAAAGTAGCAGCAGTTGTCCTGGCTTTAACTGGTTCCAGGTGTTCTTTCAGGATGCAATTTTCTTATTGGTAACATAGAAGAAAGAGTTGGATCCACTATAAAATGAAGATAACAGTACAAACCTCATAGGTGTTGTGAGAGTTAAATGGGATATGGCATCAATGTCCATAGTTAGGTACCATTTAGTAAGAATACTACTAAGTTTCGTTGTTGCTGGTTTTTGCCTCTCTCCTGGGACATCTGTTGAGGAAGGCCATTATTTTAGAATTGCCTGCAGGCCTTTGCTACCTTCCTCATGAATTACTCTCTCACCAAGGCTCTATTCTAGAAAGGTTAGCACTATAGTTCCCATAAGGTGCCTGTTTCTTTGCATACTCCATGCCTGTGATTAGTTTTTAAACCAAACACAGCAGAACTTGCATTTTCAAATATCCTTGGAAGTATATGGGAGACTAAAATTCTTCCTACAATATTCTCTACTCTGGGAACTTCCCTCAGAGCCTACTACATATCCCTTTATCTCAAAGGAAGCAAAACAGAAAAGGATTTTGGTCAAATAGAGAAATAGATTTTCATTTAAGTTGGCTCTGAAGGCAGTTCATGAATATTTGTGACTGATGGCAGCATAACTTTGCAAAGTGACATAAGGGAATACCATTGTTTCAGTATATCAATTATAAAATGGTTTTTTAAGTCACATCTTTAAAAAAAATTTAAGGCCTAAAAGGCCTATAATCCCTCTTTGTGCCCCTTTTAGGCTAGTAATCTATGACTGGCACCCATTAGCCCCTTGCCTGTTTCAGAACCCCAAAGTTTTGACCCATATTTGAGATATGAGGTTTTTTGTTTTGTTTTTAATCAGTTTAAGGATTCTTTCTGGGGGTCTCACAGTACCTCATCCTCGAATACAAGGCCTTGCACACTGACTTGCAGCCCCCAAAAGTGGCACAAAAGTCCTCTGTCAGGCTGTACGGTCTAATTTGGGGTATGGAAATAGGTTCACTAAATAAAGGCAGGCAGCTATGACAGGAAGTAAAGCCTTAGCCACGAAACCTGCATTTAAGTCTTAGCTCCACTGCGCACAGGCGCTGAATTATTCTGAGCCTCGTTCCTTCGTCTGTGAAATGGGGGAACCCTGCCTCACGAGACTGTGAGGAGGGCTGGTCTGGGATGAGGAGGGCTGGTCTGGGATGAGAAGGCCCTTCTTTAAGCATCAAGCATTGAGCCCTCCTCCACCCTCTGCACACACTGGGCCCCTTTTAGCTCTGACAAGAGGTCTCACCATGCCCACCAGGCAAGCTCAAGGAGGAGATACCCTCATCGGTGGCACGTGGGGTGGCCTGTGTCAGCTGGGGCCAACCCCCGCTCTGCCCACACCCGACCCTCAGCAGGATGCCCCAGGCTCACCGAGCGCCTCTCCACACTCCCTTTTTTCCTGCCATTCTTGCCTGGCATGACATCCAGTGACCGGTAGCTGGGTGGCTTCTCCTCAGGCCAGTTTGAGGAGTATGAGCTGCGGCGGCGGTGGTTTCCCCAGCTCTGGGGCCGCCTCTCCTTCTCATCTTCCTCAGAGCTCCAGGAACTGAGGCCAGAAGGCAAGGGAGGGGAATAGCTGCGGTGCCTGCGCCTCGGGTGCCTCTGGGCATTCTCCCGGGGACTGGGCCTGCGAGGTCGGTCTGGAGAGCGGCTCCGGAGAGGTGGGTGGTCGGGCCGCCAGCGGGCCTCGCTTGATGAGGGGCCGTCACTGAGGCTGTCCCTGTCTGACCAGGGCGCAGGTGACCCGTGCAGCCAGGAGCGGTGGTGCCTTCCCCTCTGAAGTCGGTTCAGCTCCCGTCCCTCCAATGCCCAGCGGTTAGGCTCCCAGTCCTGAAGCTCCTGGTGGAAATCAGAGTAGTGGGCCTGCCTTCTCCTCTCCCTCGGATCCCAGGGTCCGGGGGGAACTGGGGTGAGCCACTCCTGGCGGGAGGAGTTGCCGGTCCTCCGTGAGGATGGCAGGTCTCTGATCAGTGGGGGCAGGTGGATGATTCTGCGCTCCACAACCTCAGAGCCCAGGGAGGACAGCATGCTGCAGGCTTGGCCAGATATGGCTTTAAGGTCAGGGGGCAGAGGCTGGGCTGGATTGAGGTTCCGCAGCTCTTTCTCCAAATACTCTAAGACACCATTGGCGATGGGAGGGTGAGCAGCGGTCTGGGTCATTGGCATCTGTGGGAGGCTGGATCGCAGGGACAAATCTGAAAAGAAACAAGGATCAGAACATGCAGAACTGCTGGCCCAAAACATGCTCCTCAGAACCAGGGCACCAAAATGCCACATTAATCAGCTTGCATCCATCCCGTCCCCATCCTCAATCACAGATACCCACTATATTGGCCACTAAGGCCCCGATATAGCCCTTGCACCTACCCCTGCCCTCTGCCCTCTCCCACCCCAAATCTCTGGCAAGGTTTACCTCGCTGCAGCAGCGGGTTCATTGGATAAGATGAAACCTGGGAGCTCCTGTCCGCCCCCCAGTATAGGGGTTTTTCCATCATCTGAGGGCCTAAGGCCCGAGCCTGCTTCAGGTAGCGGTGGCGGGCCAGGGCTGCAGGGGAAAAAGGAGAAATGCAGACCCTCAGCCAGGACAAGCCCCACACCCCCCACTTCACTTCTCTCTACCCAGCAGCCTTGCTAAGAGGCCAGTTTCTAATCTATCTTGCATAGAAGTCAGAGTTAAAGGGGCAGTAACCCATCGGTCATCTGGCAAGGAGCTGGGAATGTACGCCAGGAAAGTATACCTATAATACCTGCCTTCCCAGCCTTGAAAACATTGCATCATCTTCCCATTCCCAGGTTCACCTAAGATGTAGGTAGATACATGGATATTAGTAGGCCATGAAATCTCAGGTCCCAGGCCAACAAGGCCTTCAGCCACAGGCCAAATATAGAAGATGCAGATGCAAAGGACTTGGAGGGGGCTGCCAGAGAAGCTCAGGGCTCCCTGCTCAGAGTAGAAAAGGAAAACAAACAAAAAAGGATGTAGGTGCTGAGGTCAATGGGCAGAACTATGGTAAAGGGAAGGAGACGGAAGAACCACCAGCCCTTGCGGGGAGGAACTAGTGAGAGGGAGGCAAGAGATGTAAAAAGCTGAAGTAGATCACAGTAGATCCTTTCAACTCTTCTCCTTGTCTCAATAAGTGTTGGGATTTTCCCTAAGTAGGGGGAATCTCTAAGGGGTGCAGCGAATGCAGAGAATGGAGAAAGGAAATACCATCTCCTTTCAGGACAAAGAAAATCATGTAAAAAAGCAGCACAAGGAACCCATACACGTGTCACTGCGGTACCCCAGGAGCAGCTAGTGTGAAGCACACAGTCCTCTCCCCTCCTCCCCTGTGAGTGCAAATTAAAAACAAAAGCATTTGTTGGTTTTGTTCGTGAATTTCTGTTTTGAGGTAACTGTCTCCCAAGGTCTCTGTCTATCCATGCATGCAGGAAATGTACTTGTATGTTTCAGGGCAGGAAGTGCCTGCCTCAGCCCCTGGCTTGACACTTTCACCTCCTCCTGCATTCCTCAAGCCCTGTGGCCACCTCTATAGCAGCAGGGCTCTGCCTCTCTGAGGCTTCTTCCTGGCGCAATAAGAGGACAAAAGACAGGTATTCTGGCCCCTACTGCAAAGGGTCGGGGATTTGCTGAGGCCAACAGCTGAGTGGCCATCTGGACCCGGTGGCTCTGGTGTGAAACACACTTTAGCACAAGTGGTTGCAGCTGAGCCCTCAGAAATGTCTGGAGCTGCAGCCCTGACAGGGCATCACGGCCTAGCCTGGAGGAAAGCAGATGCAAACTTAGAGCAGCTCACCCAGCTGCCACACCTTCAGGTGGCCAGCACTCCAGACCCTCCACGTGCTCAGCACCTTCCTCGCCCTCTTGCTAACCGATGCCTCCCCAGCTCCCTTCATGTGCCACCATCCGCACACATAATGCCCTGCTTACTTCGCATGTGTCAGTCACTTTACCTAAGCTAACTAATCCTCAGAGCAATCTCTTGATGTGGGAATTAGATGAAGAAGCTGGGTGCACAGAGGTTGGCTTCCCAGTTCAAGGTCCCATAGCTGGTGATGGACAGAGGTTCCTCTCTGATGCCCAAGCCTGTGCTCTTTCCGCCAAATCACTGAGTCCCCAGGCTCTCCTATATTTCTGTGATGAAGCAAAGCAAAGCAAAACAAAACAAAACAAAACACACCTTCCACAGTGGTAACTTCTTGCTTTGTTTCTTTCCAACTTGGCTCCACACTTCAAAACCCACTCCAGACTAGTCTCTGCCTCTAAGGCCTGGGGCATCTGACTCCACTGGGAACAACCCTACTTGCTCCCCACCCCTCTAACTGAATCCTGGCCACTTCCTTCCCCTACTCCCCCAATTCCATAGTAGACAAAGGGAAAGTTGGGCTTACTCCTTGTCCCCCAAACGACTTTTTTTTTTTAACAAACGAGACCCTCTGCACAGATAACTCCCTAGAGACCCTTCCAGAGCTTCTATTAGCTTTCCTGTCAAATTTTCCATACTCCAGAGATTAACCCACCTGCTCTCTTCTTAGTTGCCACACCCTTTTCCCCAGGGCCCCGCCTTTCCCTGATGTAATGGAACTGTTGAGATGGGCGTGGAAAACATAGCCTCTGAGCTTCTCCCTGGCCCTCTCGTTCCATGGGGATGTCAGGGTTTTCTGCTGTTCACCTAGTAGGGAATCAGGCAATAAAAGAAGAGACATGGAGAAAGTAGCTAAGCCTCAAAAGACTCCTAATAAGCTATCTCTGAACCTCAGTGGAGTAAAGTCTGCCTTGATCATGTTAAGGAGCTAGTTAAAAATACAGATTCCTGGATCCCACTCTCAGATACTGTCCTTCGGTCTAGTGCAAAGCAAGTGCAAATTGTGTTTTTGACAAGCTCCTTAATACGAGTGCAGGACGCCCAACTGGAATTGACTATTGAGGATTCTCAACAACCTTTTGAGAACTATGGTCCTCAGGGTTAAGTTTCCTTAAATACGAGCTTTGAGGGTCAGATGGACTTCAGCATGAATGAGCGAATTTCCAGGGCCTCTGGGCCCAGGCTCCTTCTCTGTGAGCTAAGGACAGAAATACCTATTTCATAAACTTGTGAGGTTAAATGAAGCAATAGTACACGTGCCATGCCTAATAGATGACAATCAAGAGACTGTCATAATAAATTATTGTAATTAAGTCCCTTCTTTTGCCTTAGATCCCATAGGAAACAAAAGTACACATTTGGAGACTAGACCACCAAAGGCCTATTTATCTTCATTTCTGAGGAAAACCCAGGGCATATTCTTTAAGACGTCTCTCCCGTGACAGGAATGGCACAGCACCTCCCCCTCCTCCAGAGCCCCGGGCCTCTCCTTGCCTGCAGCCAGCATCACCCGTGGTGCCTGAAACTTGCCTGTAACTGCTTCCCATCCCTCACCAGCCCCTCTCCACTCTTACAGAGCTCATCCTCTACCCTCTTTCGACCCATCGTCACACAGTCCTTTCACCTTTTCCCATACTACCAGTCCCCTCTAACTTGACTGGCTAGTCATTTCAGTGACATCCTTTGGAACTTCCTAGAATCCCGTGCCCTTGAACTCTTACTATTTTGGCTTTCGCTTCTGGCCCCGTGCTGCTAGTGCTGACTGCAAAGCCAGGCAACTGACCTCACTCAAATAGCGCTCCCCAACATGGCTTCCCTTGACTGATCTATCGAGCCCACTTCCCTCCTCTAGAACAGTTTAAACATTCCCCATTTCTCATGTCTTCCCCTCCCCGTGAACTCTCGGCTGATGCCATCATCTTGGTTGAGGGAGAGAAACCAGCCCCGGGCATGGAATCAAGAGACCTATGTCTAGTCCCGGATTTGCCACCAACAAGCTGTGTGTGACTGTGCTGAAGTCTTTCTAGGCCTTACTTCCCTCAGCTGTGAGGGGGATGGGGAGGTGAGTGACATAGATCAGAGATTCCCAGTGTGGCCTGTGGCCTACTACAGGGTATGCTTAGAGGTTCTGTGGGGAAGATGGCCAGTAATCGATCTAGTGTTCAGCTTCAAGAACTTTCATCTTTAAGTTCCACTGTGGGTCGTTTACCAGTACTAAGTGAATTATCAAGGGTTACTAAAATTTGCTGTCATTCTCATTTTTCTCCTCCCTGGTTCTAGTAACTCACTGGAAAGTGGGACCAAGTTAGGGAGGTGGGCTGTGGTCAGAGAAGGTCAAGAAGCACTGACATCATTCTCAAGCTCCCTTCTGCCTCTAGACTTTTGATTTGCTGAAATCGAGACAGGTTGGTATGAGATTCCCTCAGCTTCCTGCCTTATACTTGGACCATCCCCCACATTTGAATGATTTTCTCTCTCCAGATGTCAGGCTGCCCTTCCTTTCCTTTCTAAAAGTAGTCCTCCTTCCTTCATACGCCTGATGTCACTCCTGTTGCATCTGCTCAGTGATCATCTCACTTCATAAGGCTTCACTTTACTCATTTCCTACTGGCCTTGGTTCTTTGCCTACAAATACGCTTGGGGTTATCTTATTCTAACCAACAATCACACACACCCCTTTCCTCATTCAAGAGCTCTCCGTAACAACTTCTGCCCCCTCCATGTACTCTCTTCTTGTCATCAAAATTCTCAGGACAGTCAGCCACAGTAACTCCCTCTGAAAGTGACCTCATTTGCTCCAGTCTAGGGATCTTTACTTGTGGCCTGCATTTCTTTATGTTACCAGTTCTTCTGAATGAACTCTAACCACTTAGGAGAAACCACTCTCCCCAAGAATCTGTTTATCAGCTTACTGAAACAGTGGATACATTTATCATTTGTGTTGGTCTCATCCCCAGGCCTGCCTGTTTTTCATGCTCCACGGACCTAGGGATTCTAAGAAGGCATCTTGGGAGTGATTTTTCTCATCTCTTCTTGCATATTACTACTCCGGTGACAGTGACTTCTCCACGGCATCTCTCCCAGAGGCTCTTGAAAGGTAAGGAGATCCACAGCCCAATATGGAGTTCTCTGCTATTTTTCCTCTCTTTAAGGAGGTCATTGTATCTCTGCCAAGCCCACTGTGATCTCCACATAGAGGCTGTGGCAGCTTCTACTGTGTGAAATTCAGGCACTCATAAGTCAAATGAACCTGGATTCAATACCATACTGTCAATGCCACTTACTAGCTGTGACCACTCTGACCTTCAGTCCCCTCATCTGTTAAGTAGTGATGATATAGCCTTCTAGGGTTGTGAGGATTCATACAGGGAAATACATGCAAAGGGCCTACGCATGGCAGACTTCCAATAAAAGTTAGTTCTCTTTTCCTGTAAGACAACAACCCCGAAACACAGGACTGAAACCAGATGCAGGCCATTGACCTTCTTGACATTGTAGATTAAGTTTTGTTTCTATTTTAAGAGGTAATTCCTTATCTTTTCTTTTAAAAAATTTCTGTTCAAATGATCCAAACTGATAAGAATGATAAGAGTGATTATCTCTGAGTGCTCAGATTAGTCTTTACATTTTCCTGAATTTCTCAAATTTTCTACAATGTAATACGTTACTTATATCATCAGGGAAAAATGTTATTTTAAGAACACAAAACTCCTGGGGTGCCTGGGTGGCTCAGTCATTAAGTGTCTGCCTGCAGCTCAGGTCATGATCCCAGGGTCGTGGGATCCAGCCCCGCATCGGGCTCCTGCTCCGCAGGAAGTTTGCTTCTCCCTCTCCCACTCCCCCTGCTTGTGTTCCCTCTCTCACTATCTCTCTTTCTGTCAAATAAATAAATAAAATCTTAAAAAAAAAAAGAACACAAAATTCCTTCCATTTAAAGCTGTTGATCCCACTCCATCTATTTATTAAGAAAAGATTTTTTTAGAATAATTTTCTACAAAAAAGATTGGCATTCCACAGCCAAATTTTTTAGGACATGTCATAATTCTGTTTTAAAAGGTCAAATTTCAGCCAGAAGAAAGATCACATTAAAAGCAAGGTCTTCTGCTCTCTCTCTCCTTCATGAAACCTTCTTCCTTCATCTAAAAAGAGGTTCTCAAATTGTGGCCCACAGATCAGCAGCATCACATCACTTGAGAACTTTTTGGGCATACAAATTCTCAGGCCTACCGAAAACCAATTAAATCAGAAACTCTGGAGGTGGAGCCAGCAACTGAGTTTTAACAAGCCCTAGGTGATTCTTCAGTTTAAGAACCACTGCTTTAAAAACTCTCTCCTCTATCTGTTCTTTTCAAGTCATCTCCAAGGGGTGGCTTCCTCTCTCACTGCTACATTCAAACCACCCACTCCAGCCACTCCATGTCGGAGCAAGGTGAGTGCTCAGCAAATACTGAAGCACAGGCCACTGAGGAAATGCCATCAGTAGGCAGAACCACTGGAAGGAGGCCTTAAGCAGGCTAGGATGTAGACAGGCAGAAGTCTTCCCCCTTGGGTCTACAACTTCCTGGAGCATCATTTTCTGGGTGAGCCTGTGATGGGAGAAGGGCACAGAGGAGACACTGGAAGGACCCAAGGTGTTGACCTGGTGTGTGAAGCTGGTCTACTTGGGACAGCAGTCTGCAGCATCACCCCCTCCCACTGCTCGTCCGTCCGCTCTCACCTTCCTCAGGGCAGCAGCAGCGGGCAGGGCAGCAGGGGCAGCGGATGTAGCAGCAGCAATGCTGAGGACAGCTCTGGCACCAGCACACCCCGATCAGCAGGACCAGGAGGAGGGCTCCCAGAATGATGAAGATCACTGTCAGCCAGTCTGCAGCGGAGACGCCAAGAGCAAGCTAACGAAACATGCCGGCAGAATGCTTCCAGGTCTAACCTCCTAGAGGTCTAATAAATACAGCTCTTGATCTATAGGTTACGTTAATCAATATAGTGGCAAAAAAAAAAAAAAGTTTAGCTTTGGTAAGGGACCTTCAGAGGTTGGCAATCCAGCAATAACCTGGGCTTGCTTGCTTCTGTTGTTGTTGTTGTGGTGTTGTGTTGTTTTGTTTTTCTGTGTGTAAAAGTGTCACAGTGATGGGGTGGCTAAAGAGAAAGCTCCAGCAGCACTTACGCAGGACAATGAGCTTCACCTCCTTATCTGGGTCTCCTGATGTGTCCCCGGGAGCCTCAATGGTGCAATAATATACTCCATGGTCCCACCACATCACTTCATTAATCACCAGATCTGCTCCTGCAGGGAGGGAGGGAGAAAGTGCCAGGGGTTAAAGGAGAGGGCCCTGGTTTCTGACCTGTGGCTTAAAGACCCAGCACTGTCCTTCCACATCCTAAGAGGGCCCCTCGTAGTGCAGAGGAAAGCCTCAAGCCCTTTCATTGAGACCCTCCTCTTTCCCCAAACAGTACAATGATGGTAGAACTGACCATTCATTGAGCCCTACCAGGTATCCTGAAAGGATTTTGGACATCAGCTCATTTCACTCCCACCACAGCTCTCTGAGTGGGTGAGGTACACACTACACTGTCCCCCAGGGATATAACTTTCTCTCACAGTCATATAACTTTTGGTCATGGATGTGGTCATCCAGAACAAAGCCACTATTTCCTATCCTCTCTTAAAGGTGGACATGGACACACAACTCCATTTTGGTGGACAGAATGCAAGCAGAAGGGTCACATGATGGCTCCCAG
This sequence comes from Eumetopias jubatus, assembly GCF_037043125.1. Classification (NCBI taxonomy): domain Eukaryota; kingdom Metazoa; phylum Chordata; class Mammalia; order Carnivora; family Otariidae; genus Eumetopias; species Eumetopias jubatus. The sequence continues at coordinate 66,287,538 of NW_028274807.1, forward strand.
GAACTTTCCTAAAACATTTTGGGAATATTTTTGTCCTTCTCTTCTTCTTTTCTTTTACTCTGTTATCTGGAGAGCAAATGTGATGGCTGCTGTCTTGGACCGTGAGGAAGAAAAAGACTTTCTTGGTGAGCTGGAGCTTGGGCCTATTCCTGAGGACTTAATGGAACAGAGCCACCACACTAATTTTGGACTATCTACCTCCAAATTTGTACATGAGAAGAAATAAACTTCTTTATTGTTTAGTCACTAATATTTTGGGCTTTTGCTTACTCACAAACTCGATACCATCCTGATACAGTAAGTATGCTTATTAGCTGCATTTCAGATGAGGAAACCAAGACTCTGGGAGGCTAAGAAACTGGCCTAAGAACAGAGAAATAATGAGTAGCAGAGGTAGGTTCAAATCCATGTCTCTCTGCTGCAACGCTGGTGCTCTTCACCACTAAGTTCTAATGTCCTTTCCTAAGCGGGTGGAAAACTCCACAGCCTGGGTTCCTCACCAGCTGTGAACGGATCCCTCTGGATCTTAGAGGGACAATTTAGAAGATGAAGTTGAATAAGCAAGGATGAAATGCCCATATTTTAAGGGTAAATGTTACTCGATGTTCAAGAAAGGAATTTCAGTTTTCATGAGCACCAAGCGCTGGGCTACCTCATTAAGATAAATGAATGGTATGTTCAAGTTTAGTAAATGCAACAAATTTTCACTGAAGACCTTGTGTGGGTCCAGCTCTATGTCAGACCCTGAGGAAGATCTGCAGAGGAACAAGACTCATCTCTGTCCTAAAAGGGCTTAAAGTCCAGTCAGGGGCATCAGGACAGCCTCCACATCCCTGCTATTTCATCCACAGTAGAGTGCCAGGGGACATCTTCAAATTCCTTTTTAAAAACCCTTAGCATTATAGACTTGCTCCTGCTTACTTAGCAGTCCCATCTATAATTCTTCATTATGTTTGTTAAAAAATATTTATTGAGGAAATGAAACAAAAATGCAAGGTCATGCACCACTGGAGCTAACTTCAACTTCTGTTTCCTTCTCTTTCTACGTCAATCTCTACGATTTTTTTCCTACCCATGATTTTCCAAACACACTACCTTTCCCAGAAAGAAGCTTACCCCAGAGGTGGAAGAATGGTGAAAACGCTTTGGAGGAAATTCTCTCTTAATGTTAATGTGCATTAAAAATCTGCCCCAATTTTTATTAGAGACAAAGATTTTTTTTAGGGATATCACAGTAATGAGGACATTCAGATATGTTGATATTTTAAATAATCCAAGAACTGACTTGACATGGTCATCTCAAAATGATGCACACACAGGCCTAAAGTGTCAGAAAACAAGGGCTTCAGGAAGTCATGACAAGTATGGAGGTAGAAATAAAAACCAAGGGGAAATACTGCTTTCCCATGGGTGTAAGGGAGAAACAGAGTTTGATCCAAGGGTGACTGGGAGTAGAGATAGTGGATGGTATTACTCAGAATTAGAAAAAGAGAAAAGTGGGGACTGTCACCTGTGGGGACTTTCATCCTTCAAAAACTATAAAGGAGGCTTGCCAGTTGAAGAGAGTTTAAACTTTGGAGTCAGATGAGGGCTAATTCTGCAGGCTCTGGGAAAAGGAGAACCACCCTGAATCTTTGAGAATGTAGCTAGAGACCAGAAAAGGATAGATGTTCCTTAAGGCCGAGAGTTTAAGGGCTGGCTTGGGGGAATCAGAGATCGCATGTAAAAGAACCAGACTTAACTATTACAGCCAAAGTATTATACAAAAATTTGGAAGCAAATATTAAATTGGCTCCCTTTAAATGATCTACCTTTAAATGGTCATAGAGCATTCACTGATTTCCTCACATTGTTGCTACAGGTACCGAGTGGCCTGCTTCACGTATTCTCCCTTCTTTTTCCCCTTTTAATCAGTAAATATTTATTTAACACTGCATGTGAAGCTCACTGAAACAGGCTCTGAATTTTGTGCCAATAACCCATCACGGTCCTCCTGGATTACAAGATAGGAATGTGGGGCGCTAGCCCATCCATCCAAAAGTGCCCTCAGTGATCGTAACTAAAGTTCACTGCACATTTAATATTTGCTAAGTGCTTTATGCATATCATCTCACTTAATCCTGAAGACTCTCCAGGAGATGGGTAGTACTACGGCAAGTCTCATTTTGTAGAAATTGAGGCTAAAAAATTGAAGGGACTTGCCCAAGTTCACATACCCTATAAGTGCAGAATGGGGACACACACCCGAGTCTGAGGGCTCCAACCACCAGTCCCTGTACTAGGCACAAAGAATAAGTATGCTTTACACATAGCTCTTAGATAACACATTTGATATTTACTTCAGTGTACAGACACAGAGACCATTATGTCCACCTTTCAGATGAGGTAACAGAGGCCAGGGAAAACATCTGCTACTGGTCCAAGAGCTAGCAGGTGGAAGCAGCAGGACACCCAGCCAGGTCTTTAGATTCTAAGGCTAATGCTCTTTCCTCTACCAATGGGCAATGATGGTCTACCTGGTAGCCATCTACTTGGAAGCCCTTTAGACATGTACAACAGGAGTGGCCAGAGGGAAACTCAGGGGCCTGGGGTTCATGCAGGCCCTGAGAGCAATTTATGGGAGGGAGCGAACAAGCCTGAGCCACACCTCAGCCATGAAAAAGCAAAAGAAACCACCCACTCCCAGACCTTTAGCCAAAGCTGTAGGACATCTTCTCATCTAGAGACCAACTTCCAGGGGAGTGACTTCAGATGGTGGTAACAGCATTCTATGTATCTGGCACTTTCCTCAAACAAACACAAAACCAAAAAAAAAAAAAGAAAAGAAAGAAAAAGAAAGAAAAGAAAAAGGAAAATCCCCACAATGACTCAGCCAGGCCCAGGCCCGGTGTCTGCACCTCTTGCCGCCCCCAGATCCCTGCCGCCTTCCCCTGCACTCACGGTTCTGGATGGTGATCTTGCGCTGCCGGTAATCCACCCCCAGCACGGGCTCATTCTGCCCCCGCCTCTGAGCCACAATGCGAACCTCCCGCTGGCTGTCGCTGCAGTCATTGGATGGGTCCTGGCCCAGGGATAAAGCCGCCTGATAAGCTGAGGAAAAAGGACACAGCCAGGTGTGGAAGGACACAGCGATGGGAATTCCCACGGAGAAAGGCGCCCTTACTGTTCCCTGGAGCAGGGAAGCAGGGAAGCTTCTCATTTTTATTCTGAGCTCATGTGTCTACTAGGAATCTTGCTAAACATGAAGATTCTGATTCTGTGGGTCTGGAGTGAGAATCTGAGAGTCTGCATTTCAGAAGAACTCCCACGTGATACTAATGAACCTCTGAGCAGTAAGATCCAAACCCCTCTCAAAGGTCACCATTTCCAAATCCTGGCTCCATGCTCCTGTCTCCCATTCCAACTACCCTTGCTTCATTTTTGGTCACCCCAGATTCTGCTCCTATAGGGCTCATCCACCTGCCCTTATAATACATTTGCTGGTGGCAAATGCTTACTACCCTGGCCTTTCCTCCCTTCCGACTTTATCTGAAGAGTAACCCCCTGGAAATCATGCCTTGATTCAGAGATGTGTCTTTTGGGGACTATGCCAGGTTCTGTGGGTGACTCAGACATTCAGGTATCGGGGTTCATACTGTAAGACATTAGTCAAGGCTAAAAGAGGTAAAGCTGATGCCTCCCCCTTTTTCCTCACCTCTGGAAGCTAACTTCCTTCCTACAAAGACGGTGTCTACTTGTACTCTCAAAATCTCTACAAGGGTAATTGTCCAGGGCTGACGGTGAGGATCTGGGTTCCTTTGTTCCTTGAGAGAGGTAGAGGTAGACAGCTAAAAAGAGCTTTGGTTCCAGGGAGGAGAGCTGACATGAGTGGGGCGGCTGCTACTGAGAGGTAGAACTTGGCTAAGTGTGTGTGTGTGTTGGAGGGGGGGGGGCATTGTGCAGCACTGAGAATGTTTTCCCCGGGGGCAGTGGGCTCTCGCTCACTGGGAGAGTTTCCTTGGCCACTAGGAAGGCTGGCCACAAAGGGGAGTGTGGCAGTGGGTGGTGGGGTGGGGGATGTTCACAAACAGCCACTCCTCAGGGTCCTGGGGGATGTAGGAGGCTTCTTGTCCACCTTCTCAGGTGGTAAGGGGAATGGAGGCGGACTGCATACTCATCTCAGTGCGCCGGCATGCAACCAGGAATGGACCAGGAGGCAGGACTGGCACTGCCTTTTAAAAAACTTAATGTCTGAGCTACCTACATCTTTTTAGAACAAGGTAGGACATAAATCTTAAAATAAAATAGTATGTGACCTCAAATAAGTTACTTCATCTGTCTGGGTTGTTTATTTATCTATAAAATGAGGGGACTGCATTAAGTGACCTTTGTGACTCCCTCTCAGAAGGATTTGTGGTCCTATGCCCTGATGGCCATGCTTCACAGAGGGACGTGGGCTGAAGGAGGAGGGACTCACATGCAGAGTAGTAGTCAAAGATGGGGTCCTTGCAGAAGGACTTGAAGCGCCACGTCACCACGACATCCTGGAGCTGGGCAGAGGTGGTGTAGTCACATTTGAGGACAATGGAGGCAAACAGGGTGACATAGCGCTCTGTGTGCTGGACCGTCACCAGCAAGGACAGGCACCCTGCAGCCAAGAGCAAGAGACAATGCTGAAGGCACACTATGTCTCTGGGAGGTGACCTACTTCTATTCATGGGGTAATAAAAGCAATGCAAATAAGCAAACACACTGGCTGACTAGTTGGGAGCTGGCAGGCAGAGTGGGAGGCAAAGACCACACAGACACCCCGGGAGAAATGGGGGAGAGAAAAAGCAAGGATGACTCATGAGGATCTCGTGATCCATTGACAGCATTAACATATCCAACAACAATAAAGAAACTATATTAAAAGAAGGCCTATGGACAAAGGACTGATTTCCAAGATCTATAAAGAACTTCTCAAACTCAGCACCCAAAAAACAATCAAGTCAAAAAATGGGCAGAAGACATGAACAGACACTTCTCCAAAGAAGACATACAAATGGCTAACAGACACATGACAAAATGTTCACCATCATTAGCCATCAGGGAAATTCAAATCAAAACTACATTGAGATACCATTTTATACCAGTTAGAATGGCAAAAATTGACAAGGCAAGAAACAACAAATGTTGGAAAGGTTGTGGAAAAAGGGGAACCCTCTTACACTGTTGGTGGGAATACAAGTTGGTACAGCCACTTTGGAACACAGTGTGGAGGTGCCTCAAAAAATTAAAAATAGGGCTACCCTATGATCCAGCAATTGCACTCCTAGATATTTACCCCAAAGACACAAATGTAGTGAAAAGAAGGGCCGTATGCACCCCAATGTTCATAGCAGCAATGTCCACAATAGCCAAACTGTGGAAAAAGCCAAGATGCCCTTCAACAGACGAATGGATAACGAAGATGTGGTCCATATATACAATGGAATATGACTCAGCCATCAGAAATGATGAATACCCAACTTTTACATCAACATGGATGGGACTGGAGGAGATGATGCTAAGTGAAATAAGTCAAGCAGAGAAAGTCAATTATCCTATGGTTTCACTTATTTGTGGAACCTAAGGAATAGCAGGGAGGACATTAGGAGAAGGAAGGGAAAAATGAAGGGGGGGAATCGGAGAGAGAGATGAACCGTGAGAGACTATAGACTCTGAGAAAGAAACTGAGGGTTTCAGAGGGGAGGGGGTGGGGGGATGGGTTAGCCAGGTGATGGGTAGTAAGGAGGGCACGTACTGCATGGAGCACTGGGTGTTATACGAAAACAATGGATCGTGGATCACCACATCAAAAACTAATGATGTATTGTATGGTGACTAACATAACAATAAAATTAAATTAAATTTAAAAAAATAAGTAAAATTAAAAGGGGGAAAGGAAAAAGAAGGTCATATAGTGAGCTTGCCAATACACGTATATATTTTTTCATGTTACTTTCTTTTAAAATGTTTCCCCACTTCTTCAGGGAAGTTCAACAGGCCTACGAGGCCAATCAGGTCTGCCTTCAGCCTTTCTCTGCTGCCTCATCTCCCTTATAGGCCCACCTCACACTCAGGGTGTCAGCCACCCTGAACTTGCTCCATTCCTTCCCTTGGCAGGATCACCATCTTCTCCAGGTCTTCCCACGTGTGGGCCTCTTGGCTGGAGCACTCTCCCGGAGCACCAGCCACCACACTCTTCCCTTCATGAGGCTAATTACTATGTATTCCTTAGGTCTTCAGCAGCACCCTCACCTCCTCCAGAAGCCTTCTCTGACTGCAAATCTGGGAGAGGGGTCTCCCGTGTTTTCCCAAAGTGCCTCTTCCCCGAGGCAGGACATTTCACATGCCTTGGTGATGGCCAGTTAACTGCAGGCTCTGAGAAAGCTGGCCGAGTCTGTCTCTGACTCACCGTTAAAGCACAACCTCATACTGTACTTGTCACCTCCTTGGCACCCAACAAATGTTTGTTGAATAAATAATGGAATGAATGACCAAGAATCCATTAACAGTAGAAACTGGCAGTACAGGTGGTCAACATGAGCATAAAATAAATAAAAATGATCAGACTGTGACAAATTTTATTAAGAAAGACTTGAGGGTGCCTGGGTGGCTCAGTTGGTTGAGCGACTGCCTTCAGCTCAGGTCGTGATCCTGGAGTCCTAAGATCGAGCCCCACGTCAGGCTCCCTGCTCAGCACAGAGTCTGCTTCTCCCTCTGACCCTTCCCCGTCTCATGCTCTCTCTCTCTCTCTCTCTCTCTCTCAAATAAATGAATAAAATCTTTAAAAAAAAAAAGACTTGAAGAAATTAAGAATTTTTCTTCTCTTTTTTAAGGCTCCTTCTCCCTAGCCTCCAAAGCTACAAACACACAGCTCCAGGTCTGCCTTGATGAGGAACCTAGTGGCACAGAAAGTCAGGTGGCACTTTGGCATAGTCAGAGGTCCACACATAACCAACACCTTAGAATGTTCCTATGTCAAGATGGTCTTTAGGCCAAGTTACAGGGGATCTTCTCATGGGAGGTTTAGCGTAGAATAATAGTACTCAAACTTGAGCATGCGCCACCAAGAGGACTTGTAATGGCCCAGATCACTTTCAGAAGGAGTTTCTGATTCAGGAGGACTTGGGTGGGGCCCAAGAACTTAACATTTCTACAAGTTTCCAGGAGAAGGTGATACTAACTGCTCTGGGTACCATGCTTTGAGAACCACCGGTGTGGACAAACAGGCTTTGGACGCTGATACAACTGGGTTCAAATAAAACTTCACTATTTATTTGGACGTTGTACAAGCTATTTACTGAGTTGTTGTTTTTTTTTTCTTTTCTCCCAGCTAGGACTGCAGATTATGATACTACTAACCTCATCAGGTCCGTGAAAGGATGTAATGAGATCATTCACTTCTGGCAATTGGCATGGTGCCTGGTACGTACGCTGTTGTGTTAGTGTCAGGGTCTGAGTCTGAGTCTCTTTCCTTCCTCCTTTCCTCTATGATGAAGGCCAAAAAGAAAGGGGTTCAAGCGGGGGTTCTCTCCAAGGGAGTTCTCAGGTGGAACAGCCTCATTTTGACTGAGATACACTCACCAACACAAAAATTCAGCCGCCACCCTCACCCTTTACAAAATAGCTGGGTGGGCCTGGCTCGAAGACCACAGCCACATGGTTCTGGATCCTGCCTCATCTTCAGGACACAGCCCTCATAAGACAGTAAGCTGTGATTATGATGAGCACATGCACCCACTTTTCTCACGTCCACAGAGAAAGATCAGGGCGCTGCTCAGGACAGGTCCTGGCCCCCAGAAATGACCCAAACTGTCTCCGGGCTGAAATGAGGATGTGCCTGTGGCAGGCATGCTGAAGAGAGGGTCTGCAGAAATACGGGGGAGACCTGTGGGTGGGGAAGACTTCATGAAAAAAGAAATATAAACTGGGCCCTAACACTGAAGTAGGATTAAGATTACACATGAAAAATAGGAAGAAGGCAGAGAAACTCATAGTTTCAAGAAAGAAGAAAAGAGACAGATTCAGCCCTTATCAGGAAGGGGCAGTTACTTGGGGAGCCTGGAAGGAACCAACCCCTGGCTTTATGGGAAACAGAGGGATCAATAAGGAAGGACTGGTGGTAGTGACTGGGGGTGGGGAGACCGGGTGGAGCTTAAATCTCACTGAAGCATCTATTTCTAGTTAATGGGTAATCACTGAAGACTTTTCTGTAGAGTAATAGGGTAAAGATTTTTTTTTTAAGGAAGACTGTTGACTTCCTCATCCAGTTGTAAAGATCATCATTTTGAAAATGAGCCTTGAGTAGTTTGGGGGGGGGAGGGGAAACTGTGTCTCTGCCCACTATAAGATTCCTGGAAATTAGTCCAATCAGAATGGAAGAGCCGGTGACTAGCATCTCAAGCTTAACGTGGATTGTTTTGTAATCTGCTTTATTATTTTTGCCTCTCCACTCTCACCATCCCCCTTGCTTTTTTCCAGAACTGACCTGAAACAGACCTTGGAGCTTCCGCCCAACATAGCTTTAACCGAAGAGAAGTCACTACAGGTAAGCTTTTGACAATGACAAGGATGGCAATGTCAACACTGGCTTATTCTGCTCAGCAAATATATGGATTAGAATAGAGATTAAAACACCTATTTATGGTCTAAACAAAATCCTATATTCACACCATACTTTCAAATATTGTCTTTTACACACTAAATATGACCCCTGGGAGTAGACAATCGGCCATTTTGCACACCACAAATCTGAGACTGGAAAAGATGAGTGGCTTGTCTGTGGTTATTCATTTTCTAAGGAGGTCAGAGTCAAGATTCCACCCCTGAGCAGTGCTCTCGCCACTCTGCCCAGTTATTCTCTAAATAAAAGAAAATGTTTGGTACTCATTAGCCTGCAAACAATCGGAGTGGGGAGCCAGGCGACAACTGGCATCAGTCACTCTGGTACTGTGATTAACAACCTACATGTTCTTCATTTTGCTGAACGGCAGTTCGACATAAATAGCAATTTATTCAAAGGGCGCTAGTTAACATTATTTGTGTAGAGGAGGGAGGGCAAGTTTGCTGGGAGTCAGAGAAAGGAATGTGGTTGGAGCTAGGAGTTGCTCCGGGGGGAGCTTTGAAGATTGCTGAATCTGACACTCTGAGCGAGGGGAATGGGGACAAGGATGGTCACCTTCATCACCAAGTCCTCCCTTAGCAACCCCTCCACGAATGCCTTTATTATGGCCAATACACCCCTGCAGTGACACGACTCACCTTTACCAACGCCAGCACTGGCTTTGCCACCTGGGTGCTATTCTTTCATCCTTCTCTTTGATTTCATCCCTTCGGTGAATTCCAAGCCTCGAAATATGTCAGGTTCCCATGATTTTGACCCTACTGAGCTTACTCACACGTTCTCCAGGGGTCTGCTGGCCCCACAGCAACCTGCCCAGCTCTCAGACCTTCACCCCTGGCCTTCCACAAGAAGAGCAGGGAAGAGTCCCAGGACAAAAAGTACCGAGCAACCAGCAAACCTCTCTCCCCTTAGCTCAGCTGTTGCTCTGAATCTCAGTATCTACTGTGTGCCAGGTGATATACACACCCTGTCTCTAAACCTCACAAAACCCCTGGGGGTGGGAACAGTCCTACTCATATACATGGGCAAAGGTTTAGAGACTATAATAAGCCAAGCCCTCCCAGCTTCAGAATATGGTTTTGCTGGAGTTTTGGTTTTGCACGTTTGGGTAAACATGATCTCTCCCACGCAGGCAAGCCTGACTTTCAAAGTGGAAGTCTGGTGCTAGACTCACAAAGCAGGAGGAGTTTCCAGATTGGGAGGAGGCCAGCCCATCTCAAAGGCAAAAGTCTCCCATCCTTCTTGCCCTTTAGCCCTGGACTTCTCGGTAAAACCAACCACATTGTGCATGCGCACGATTAGGCAGGTAAAGTTTTCAGGGAGAGACTAAGAACAACAGAATGTGAGCTGAAAAGAGGAACAGATTCCAAAAGGTCCTTTTGGATCTGTGCTCTTTAAACTGTCTTCAAATTCTTATCTTTCCTTTCTATTATTTTTTGAGGCGGGGGAGCGGCAGAGGGAGAAGGAGAAAGACAATCTTAAAGCTCGGGGCTCAATCTCACAACCCTGAGATCATGACCTGAACTGACATCAAGAGTCTGATACTTAACTGACTGAGCGACCCAGGTGCCCCTCTTTCTATTCTTACGTTTCCTTCATCCTGTGGCATCTCCTTCCCTTCAGCTAACTGCCATCTTATTTCCTAAATATCTCTATCATTTTCTTTTCAAAACTTTAATTCTGGAGACTGACTTCCTAAGTTCAGATTCTGTCTCCACTCCCCTACCAGTTAAAAGACCTGACAAGTTATTTCCAAACTACAGTTGCCTCTTTATATACAAAAGTGGAATGGTAATAATATTTCCCTGATAGGTGTGTCTGGGTGGCTCAGTGAAGTGTCCGACTCTTGATTTTGGCTCAGGTCATGATCTCAGGGTTCTGGGATCCAGCCCTCATCGGGCTCCCTGTTCAGCAGGAAATCTGCTTGTCTCCCTCTCCCTCTGCCCCTTCCCCCACCACACGCATGTGTGCACATGCTCGCTCTCTCTCTAAAGTAAATAAATCTTTCAGTGTGTATATCCACAAGAGCCAACTATGGAAAGAGTCCAGATGTCCACTGACAGATGAATGGATAAGGAAGATGTAGGGGGCGTGTGTGTGTGTGTGTGTGTGTGTGTGTGTGTGTGTGTGTGTAGTGGAATATTACTCCACCATCCAAAAGAATGAAATCTTGCCATTTGCAACGATGTAGATGGAGCTAGAGTACATTATGCAAAGCAAAATAAGTCAGAGAAAGACAAATATCATATGATTTCATTCATATGTGGAACTTAAGAAACAAAACAGATGAACATAGGGAAAGGGAAGGAAAAATAAAATAAGATGAAAGTAGAGAGGGAGGCAAACCATAAGAGACCCTTAATTCTAGGAAACAAACAAGGTTGCTGGAGGGGAGGTGGGTGATAGGAAGGGGTAACTGGGTGATGGGCATTAAGGAGGGCACTTGGTGTAACGAGCACTGGGTGTTATATGCAACTGATGAATCACTGAATTCTATCCCTGAAACTAATAATACAGTATATGTTAACTATATTGAATTTAAAACGAAGAATTTAAAAATAAATAAATAAATGGGAGGGGGATAAAAGAAAAAAATAAATAAATCTTAAAAAAAAAATACTTCCCTGACAGTGTTGTAGTAAGGACTAAATGAGATAATAAAGGTCCAGCATTTAGCAAAGAGCCTGGAACATAATAGCCACCCAATAAACATTAGCTATTATTTGTATCATACGTACTTATCTTGCCCACCTTAGAGACTGAGGCCAATTGAGAACAGCAAGTAAAAGTATTTTGAAAGAATTAAAATGATACAAATATTATTATGCAGCCCTCAAAAAAACCTGAAATCTTGCCATTTGCAACACCATGGATGGAACTAGAGGGTATTATGCTGAGCGAAGTAAGTCAGTCGGAGAAAGACAATTATCATATGACCTCACTGACATGAGGAATTTTGAGAAAGAAGGCAGAGGATCAGAGGAGAAGGGAGGAAAAAATGAAACAAGATGAAACCAGAGAGAGAAAGGAACCACAAGAGACTGTTAATCTCAGGAAACAAACTGAGGGTTGCTGGAGTGGTGGGGGGTGGGAGGGATGGGGTGGCTGGGTGATGGACATTGGGGAGGGTATGTGCTAGGGTGAGCGCTGTGGATTGTGTAAGACGGATGAATCACAGGCCTGTACCTCTGAAACAAATCATACATTATATGTTAAAAAAAAAATTAAATGATACAAATGTAAACTGGCAATAAAAGCTTTTAAAGCTGCGTCACTTTGTACCCTGGCAAACCCATTCAGTTTGTCTCCTCTGAAAGAGGGAGGGAAACCTGTCATTTAAGGGTGGAAACGTAACTTCAGGTGAGATATCAGAGCTCGTGGGAAGAAGGGAAGGAGAAGGGGATTCTCTGTTTCCTACCATGAAGTACTTTCCAAGATGATGCCGTTGTGCAGCGTGGGGACTACATCCCATATTAAAGTCGAAGGAAAACACACCAACGGAAGAAGATTATCTTTACCATTAAGTGCTTTGTGTTCCAAACGCATGCCTATCTTTGTATATTTCTTTATTCAGTCTGTCTTCCCTGTGTTACGTCAGAGTGGGCAAGATGTTTTACAGTTTCTAGAATATTTTATCCATATAACACAGGGATATAGCTACAAATTTTTTTTTTTTTTACTAAGAACTGTTTTCGGGGGACTGAATGGCATTTCCCCTCCTCTACACATGAAGGCTCCTGCCTGGAAGGGAGTGGCGGGCAGCAGGGATAGCATGGTCTTTCTAGGCAAGGGGCAGGGCCTGGTGTTAATTCGTGATAGAAGGTCTCGATTCTTGAATGTTTTTCACATATCCAGGCACCTATGCTCCACTAAGCAGGTTAACAAAAAGTACACAGGTCTAATCCTATCAGAGTTTATGTCTGAGCAAGCTATCTCCCCAAGTATATTTGCCATCTGTACTTGTTGCACATTTCCTTAGATAACAGTGCAAATATGAAAGGAATCAAGTGGAAGAGGGAGTGGCCGTTGAGTGTGAACCCAAAGTAAGGGATGGAGAGAATCAGGAGAAGAGGAAAGGGGGCAAAGAGAAGTGGGCTGGGGTGGGGGAGGAATTATGTCTATGTGTTCCATGTTGAACAAAGGACACATGTGCTACTCTATACTGTGCTAAGCGTGTGGCTACCCTGGGGAGGAAACTCATATAGACTGAGCACTTGCTATGTTGTTAGCCATGATATTGGGTGCTTTCTTACATAGTATCTCATTTAATCTTTGTAGAACACCCATGAGATAAGCCTTATTTTGTCTCCATTTCATAGATGAGAAAAATCCTCAGGGGGGTTAAGTAACTGGTTTAAGGCCTCACAGCTAGTGTTAGCCAGCATGCCTCGTATGTGGTATGCATTAAACATTTGCTCACCAGAAGAGCAAACAAATTCACACAAGACAGGCTAAACGGCCTGGAATAAATTTTAAGCACTCTAAAAGTACAGAAAATAAATAAAGTTAACCATCTGTGGGCATGGTCAGACGAAAAAACAAAGTGTGCTGCAGGGGAGAGGAAGTACCAGAGCGCGCCCATACCACTGGGGAGAAGGCTACCCAAAGTAGTGAGGCCAGAATGAGTGAGCCTTGAAATCCAAACAAAGGCCTTTAACCCACTCTTACAAGCTATGGAGATCCTGTAGGGGTGCTTGGAGGATTAGAGTGAAGGTGGGAAAGGGGAACGCAGGTAGGTAACCTATCATGGACGAGATAGAGACAGTAGCAGACCTCAAGGGAAGGAGATGGTTAAGATGCTTAAAATAGGCAGTGTGAGGTTTATCACCTGGAATAGAAAAGAGGGCACAGATCCTGGGATTAAGAAACAGAACATGGTGATTAACAGGGTTTGGGAAATGAAGAAAGTGTCAAAACTGCTTTCCTCTGACCCCAACTTACCCTAAGATTTAAAGATTGAAAACTACAGAAATAAAGATGAGGGGTGCTTGGGTGGCTCAGTTGGTTGAGTGTCTGCCTTCAGCTCCGGTCATGATCCCAGGGTCCTGGGATCCAGCACCGCATCAGGCTCCCTGCTCAACGGGGAGCCTGCTTCTCTCTCTCTCCTCTCTGCTCCTGCTCTCTCTTGCTATCTCTTTCGCTATCTCTGTATTACATGATGTAATACAGTACTGGGCTGAAAGAAACCCAGGCAGACGGTACATTAATTACCCAGCATCTCATTCCATGGCATCGTTGTTGAGGCAAGATGTTTAATAAAAAGCATTTAGTTAGACATCCAAGAGGCAATCTATTTCAATTTCTGCATACCAGGATTCAATTAGACAAAACAAACTTGCTCCACGGTATGAAACAGGGGAAAGAGCCATGGACTAAAAGCAAGGATGCTAGGGTTCTGGTCTCAGCTCTCAAACTAACTCCATTGTGTCACCCTAAGGCTCGTGACCTCCCTGGACATAGATTTCCTTATCTGCAAAACTGGCCCAGAGGGGAAGACAGACAAGGACTGGCTGTGATTTGTACTTGAGTTTAGCAGAGCCCTGGGATTCTGGTGAGGTACGTCAGGAGCCCCATGGAGGTAAGGAAGGACCTGAGTGGGCAGCTCCCATCCACCACCCACACCCCACTCAACCTGAGAAGCTCCATTTTCCTATCCACTATATTGGGGATTGAGATGTCATTCAGTTTTCAATGTGATCCCACACTTTACCCTCACCGCCAAGGGAAAATTACTGGCCTATATGCTCTCTAAGAATCATGTCCCTTAGGAGTCAGCTGGCTGATTCCCCAAAGAATGATAATACAAGTTGAGAGCTGCGTGAATCTGTAAGTTAACACCACTCTATAAACTTAAAAAATTCACAGAAGCCCCAATGAGACACACCTTTTTGGAATTTGAGTGGAAAACTAAAGTTTCATTCCAGGAATAAACTTTGAGGCTGGATGGAGGTAACCAGAACTATTCGCCAATAATGCAAAAGGCTGCAAGTACTTACTTTAGATTATCTTAAAGTTTTGTTTTAAGGATTAAGTATCACTTGTGTGCTAAAAGTTTCTTTTTAAAGAAAAATACTCTGAAGTACAAAAACAAACAAACCAAAACTCTGACAAGTGATCTGCCCACAGCTCAGAGCACAGGGACTGCGGTAACTTCCCAGGACTCCCTGACCTGAGAGGCTTCCTCAGGGCCTCTGGTCACACTGACCAGCTAGCCAGTACCCAAATCTGACCTAATTTCACTAATGACCCACACTCCACAACTGCAGAAACTTGGATGCTCACCAGAAGCTAGGGTTAACTCTTCTTTAGAAACAGAAGAGAATGGGGTGATGGACGAAAACGAACATACTCTCGGGTTTTCCAAAGTTCATAATGCAATTTGCAGCAGATCTTGAGAAAATCAACTTATTGGATTTTTCTATTTCATGTTAATTTGGGGACTATTTTCTACTAATTTAAATGTTATTAAAATAATATATGATGTCAATTTGTTATTCTTTTATACAGCATCGTAATGGGCATGTGTGTACACATATTTTTGTTTCTGTTTTATAAATCTTATCTATGTGTACATGTCACAACATAAACTATTTCTTTTTATAGTGAGAACTGTAAAAAAATGTTTGAAAAGCACTGCTTTGGCAGATACTGGAAGTAAGAGAAGAAACTTGATTTTCAGTTTGATCTTAGAGAATTTTAGGAAGTTTGGTCTAAAAATAAAGAGATGGGGGCGGTGGCGAGGGACCCAATATTTCCTGAGTAATGACCATTTTGTAGACACTGTGCTTGATCTCAACTCACCCAACATCAGTTGGCCTTATGGGGGTGGGAGGGTGGGAGGTGTGAGGGGCTCATCAGGAATTTTACCTGTTTTCTAGACGAAGAGAATTGAAGCAATTCCTCTAAAGTCACAGCTAGTAAGAGGCAGAATCTGAATTTCAACCTGAGAGTCCATCTAATTTGACTATTAATTGCAATTTCTTAGCCATAGGGGAAGGAGGAGGAGGAGACACTTAAATTGATTCTTTAAAGTTAGCTCTAAAAATCCTCCTTGGGTCTAAATCATGACTATCATTATCACCATGGCTAACATTCAATAAGCCCTCACTGTGTTTCAGCCACTATCTTAAGTGCCTTAAAAATCTTCATTTTGCTTAATCCTCATAAAATCCTTGAGATAAGTACTATCATCATCCCTGTTTACTGCAGGCTTTCAGCAGTTCAGTAACTTGACCAGAGTCACACAACCATTCTGGATGCAAAATCCAAAGGCATATTAAATAGCTGAATGCAGCTTTTTTTTTTTTTTTTACATTTCCTACACACATTCGGGGAATATATCTGCTAAAGTAGTTATTTCCTCTCAAAATGTTAGAGTCTGAAGAGTTGAAATGTCAATTTTGCACCTATGAAATAAAAGTGACATTAGATGTTCACTTATCGTATTCAGAGAATTCAGCATTCTCTGGTTCTAAAATAGGTCATGCAGGTAGGTTTCCAGTTAAAGAATGGCAGGAAACACGACAGTCTGTATAATTTTACCACTTCAGCATCCTGGTACTAATAATGCATGGCTGGTTCCTGAACAGTTGGAACTCCATTTTCTAAAGTCCCTGTCCAGGGACACCTGGGTGGCTCAGTCAGTTAAGCATCTGCCTTTGGCTCAGGTCATGATCCCAGGGTCCCGGGATCTAGTCCTGCTTCGGGATCCCTACTCATCGAGGAAGCTGCTTCTCCCTCTGCCTGCCGCTCCCCCTGCTTGTGCTCTCTTGCTCTCTCTCTCTGACAAATAAATAAATAAAATCTTAAAAAAAAAAAAAGTCCCTGTCCATTTAGCAGTCTGCTTATTATTATACCCTTTGGTCATAATCACTGTATTTGAAAAATGTTCAGTGTTCAATATTCCTCATAAAAATCAAATAGATTTTAAAACATTATGCTGATGATTTAAGGATTAGGGTTTATATCCTAATAAGATTTTTGTCTGTAAGGCTTCCTTTCTTATTCTATTGACCTGGATGGCGGCTGGCTACAAAGTCCTAATCTGGGGATGAGGTGCTAGGAGGCAGAGGTGGGAGTAGACCACCATTTTCTTGAAAAGGCAGCTCAAGTAGCTTCAGAAATCCCTAGCTGCTGTGGAATTTGAGCTAAACAAATAAGGCAAAGGAGAGAGGACTGTGAGATGCTGGGATGTTTAGGATTTTGCCGTCACAGTCTAAGCAGGTAACTGCTCTGGTGGAATTTCGGGCACTTCAATAGGTGAGGTTTAGTCCATTTCCTTGTGTATCATGTGTCCAATATCTACCCTTGTCAGTTTCAGATAACTGATGGGACACAGAGCCCCCAGAAAATGGCATGAGCCAGAGGATCTTAGGAATACTGATTTTCCAGTTTTCTCACCCTTTTGCAATTCTCCGCCTTTTTTATTCTCAGCATTAAGCTTAAGCTACTGTAGAATCTTGTCTGAATGAGATTTAGTTACATCCGTGGGGTTTTCATGTTCTATCAAGTTGGTAAAAATGAAATTCTGCCCACAACTTCATATTACATCTTTTCCCTCAGAAAAATACAAGACTCACATTGGTCTGTGAGCAAACTGAGCAGACTTCCCTCTGACAACTTCGAGGTAAGAGAGCAGTTATTCCTAAAAGAAGGGGTGGGGAATGGTGAAATGAAAGACAACAGGACATGGGGCGCCTGGGTGGCCCAGTCGTTAAAGCTCTGCCTTTGGCTCAGGTCATGATCCCAGGGTCCTGGGATTGAGCCCCGCATCGGGCTCCCTGCTCGGCGGGAAGCCTGCTTCTCCCTCTCCCACTCCCCCTGCTTGTGTTCCCTCTCTCGCTGTGTCTCTCTCTGTCAAATAAATAAATGAAATCTTAACAACAACAAAAAAACCTTAAAAAAAAAAAGACAACAGGACAGAATTTCCAAGGGAACTCACACCGTTCTGTTTGCAAGGTGGCACTACATCGTAACTGAAAGGGGCTGCAAGCCCTGCACAGTCAGTCACTCAGCTGTCCTTTCCTGATTTTACTCCTGCAGATACACACTCCTGTCACATTTACAAGAGATACACTGAGACACAAAAACCATGCTTTCCAAAGCAGACAGGGTGGGAGGGTTAAGAGAGGGGAGGGGACGGGAGGGGGTGGTTGGGCACCTGATGGGGAGAGAACTGAGCAAGGGATAAAGTTAGGAAAGTGGGTGGATACAAAGAAAGTAGAAAAAGACGACACTGAACATGATGAGCAAAGAGACACATGGTTCAGTCCTGTAAAATAGGTTCTGAATCATTTCGAACATCCCATGATACTGAGGACGCGTTATAACCTCCCAGGAGCGACATAAATGCATTTCCGTCACCATATTGAAAACCTAAAAGCAAGCATCAGATGAAAGGGCAAGGTAATGAGGGATCAAAAGAGTTGTGCTTCCACGTTTATCAGTGCAGCTTTCGAGACCAAGAAGTGCCTAAAGACTGCAGGAGGGAGGCCCAGAGGCTCTGGGTTTCTTCCTTAGTTGCACCTGTTTGGGAAGGGCCGGGGCTAAGAAAAGAGGAAAACAACAGGTTCCCTCCCACAGGCAGAAACTCGAGCCTGTGCCAAGAGCTACCAGAGCGCGGCCCAGGCCTCCACTGGCCTGCCTGTGACCAGTTCTGCAAGGCCAGGCAACAATGGCTTCCTGTCTCCCTGGGCCCAGGGGGAGACCCAACTTTTTCCCAAGGCTCACCTGCTGGGAGCCCGGTGAAGAGCAGCAGCCAAGGCGCAGGCAGCTCAAGGCCCATGCCGGCCGCTCTCTGGTCCCTGCCAGCTCAGGGGCTCGGGGGGCACTGCGTCTCTCTTCAGCAGCGGCCGCCCCAGGACGCGCCACTTCTCCGAGGAATCCCTCCGCCTTCCCCTCTCTCGGCGCCAGGCGAGCGGAGGACCGGCCGCGGTCGCCGAGCAGGTACGGCCCCGGCTCATCCCCACCTGAGAGCGCCGGCGGCTTCGCCTCCCGCCCCGCGCCCCGCCCTTTCCTGCTCCGCCCCCCAATCCCGGAGGACCTTGGCCACCTTGCCTAGCGGCCAGCGCCTCCTCCCCGGGCTGCCAGGTAATTCGTCTCGCTGGAACTGCGTCTCTTGCCACACCCCTCCCGCCTCTAGAGAACGTTACCATTTTTTTTCCCCCAGAAGTTCTTGGGGAAACTTATCCCTAGCAAATTTCTTCCCCTCTTTGTAGAATTACGTGGATATAACTTTCTGGGGTGTATTTCCTACGTTATCTTTCCATCCCCTCATATATGCTTGGAAAACTTTTTCCCCCCACTAAAAACACACCAACATGAAGTTTGCACATAACGTCTGCTCAGGTTTTCTAGAAACTAAAGATGTACAGTATAAACTAGAGAAACATTTAATTTTCCACAAATATTAAAGTCATAGATGCTTATTATAGAGAAGTTAGAAAAATATAAATTATTGGAGATAAGAAAAAATCCTGCTCCCACCACTTATAGTTAGGCATTGTTAGTGTTGATGTATTCCTTGTTCTTAGTTTCCATCCCGCGTGAAGTGCAGCTCAGCAGCCCCTCACGGAGTCACCCCTCCCAATGGCAAAGGTTCTAGGTCTCTTTGCACCAGGACAACTAGGATATAATCCAGTCTCTCCTTCCTTGGTAGCAACCCACGGGGAGGGGTAAAACACACCTGCCTTCAGGAACCAACCAACCAACCACATGAACTCGGAAAGGCACCTAAACCCTGGTCAGTGTAAATAGCAAGATATTTTATACACCTCTCCCTTACTAGGGATTATTCATTGTGCTCTCTCTCCTAGCCACCATCTTTTTCCTTGAGAAAAGAATTACAAAGATGCATTAAACATGGTTTCTGCCCCTCAGGAAGCTCCCATTCTCATCACTGCCCTTGGAAGGCAATATTATTTCTCTTACGTATATCTCCTGACCTGCTCTGCTGTAAAGGGTTCTCTTTGTTAGAGCTACTGGTGTCCCCCATCTCACTTCCTCGCAGAGGAACATCCTTGTCCTGAAACTGATTGGAGGTCAACCCAGTCCCTTCTCCCAATTTCCCCTCTTCCCCCTGAGTCTGGCCTCTAGTTCCCCAATTGGGCCTCTCCACTTTAAATGTTTTTCCTGTAGCCTCTTCTCTTCAAGAAAGTAGGAAGTAAAATCAGGCAGTACATGGCCAAAGGCAGATGGTACAGTTATGTTCAGGGGCCTTTAGACCTTCCACAGTGGGATCTCAGCACAGCAGCTGAAGCAGGATATGATGTGTGGGATGCTCCCCTAACCCCCTCCAGAGACTGTACACTTTGCTCCCAGGAACACTGTATGTATTTGAGTGTTTGTGACCCTGAGGGATTTGTGTGGCCCCTGGATTTGTAAATTACTCTAGACAAATTCTCAATCCCAGTCTAAAAAAGTATGAGCCCTCTCTTTCCCAACCCTACCTCCCATGGCCCTCAGCCCTTGTTTTGATATAAAGGTCATTTTAATACTCATCAGAAGCCAGCATTTCTCCATGTTTATTCCATGGCATGTTAATAAACAGCATATAGAAAAAAGGCTCTGTGATCAAATTCAAGAAATGCTGGATTAAACTAAATGAAACATTTTCGCAGCATTTCTCAAGCCCTTAGAGTGCTACTATACATTTGGAATGTCTTCTTTTTTTAAGATTTTATTTATTTATTTGATAGAGAGAGAGAGAAAACACAAGCCAGCAGAGCGGCAGGCAGAAGGAGCACAAGCAGTGGGGAGGGGCAGAGGGAGAAGCAGGCTCCCCGCTGAGCAAGGAGCCCCATGCAGGACTTGATCCCAGGACCTGGAGATCATGACCTGAGGTGAAGGCAGACTCTTAACCACCTGAGCTAGCTACCCAGGCACCCTTACATTTGAAATTTCTAAGGAAATAAGTCATATAGCATTTTTCAACATTATTCAACCCCAAAGCCCTTTTTCTTACACATATCTTAGGGCAGATGTTTCATGGAACATATTTGGGGAAGTCCTGGAGGTCTAAACCCAACATAACTGGAGGCATACATTGAAGGCTTCTATAGGAACAAAATATGACTTTTACAAAGTAGAATTAAAAAGTGCAGTAGAATTAAAATGGCCTTATTTTTTCTTGGGATTACTCATTCAGTTGAACATCTACCTCTTGGTAGATGGAGTGAACACAGATTTCTTGGAGTGAACACATAGATTATATATTTCTCTGCCTACTACATGCATCTTTTTCATTCACCACTTATATTCTGTACCAAGCAATGTTCTAAGTGCCTTATATGCATTATCTCATTACACTTCTACAATATATATAATAGGGACTGTTTTTCTGTTATTATCAATTCCATTGATAATAATGTGGCCGCTGAGGTAGAAAGCAGTAACTCGCCCAAGGTAACAAAGCTAGTAAGTGGTGGAGTTATGAATCTCAGTGAAGCAGTCTGACTCCAGGCCTTCTGCTGTTAGCTTTACACGATACAGTCTCACCTAGGTATGCCTCAGTCTGAATTTACAACTAGTTGACTCTACTGTAGTTTGTCTTCACATAGATCATTTAGCTCTCCATTAAGTAAAACTCTTCCACTACTGTGAGCTTTCCTGGCCCAGTTATTCTGCCAACATATGCCCTTGGTTCAGTAAAGATTTGATAAGAATATACATTTGGCTCAGAATAACAAACAGTTCTTTTATTGCTCAATATAGATGTAAAAATCACTTGACCTGCTGATAGGGACTGAAACGAAACTGTCTCCATATACAAAGTAACAATAGATACCATTTATTAAACACTTATATTGTGCTAGGCACTATTCTCAGCACTTTTGTATTAACTTCAATAATTCTCCCAACAACACTGAGGCAGGGATTATTATTGTCCCCATTTTACAGCTGAGGAACTTGAGGCACAAAGGTCCAGTTACTTACCCAGGGTCACCCAGCTTGTTAAGTAGCTAAGCTGAGATGCAAATTAAGGCAATCTGCCTTCAGAGGACATACCCTTTATTACTACCCTAGCCATACTCTATTTCTTTGTGTTCACTGGTCCAGAGTCTAACCACAAAGTACAGAGATTATGGTTTCATCATTTATAACCACACTTTCTAGTTAAAACTGTCATAAATATTACTGAATACTGTGTCTATATATGCATGTGCATCTCTTCTTAAGAATAGTGTGATATTTGTACATCTAACTGTGTATTTATCAAGAGTGAAAGAGAGAGGGGCACCTGGGTGGCTCAGTCAGTTAAGCCTCTGCCTTCAGCTCAGGCCATGATCCCAGGGTCCTGGGATCGAGCCCCACATCAGGCTCCCTGCTGAGCCGGGAGTCTGCTTCTCCCTCTCCCTCTGCCTACCACTCCCCCTGCTTATACTCTCTCTCTCTCTCTCTCTGTCAAATAAATAAATAAAATATTTTTTTAAAAGAGAATGAAAGAAAGAAAATAAGCATGTAAGTAAAAATGCTGCTCCAGGCAGTTAAACCTAAAGGGAGGCAAAAAATGAAAGTAACTGATGCCACAACATTTGGAACACATCTTATTCATTTTGTATGTCTGGCGTCTAGCATAGTACCTGGCATATAGGTAGTGCTCAATAAATATTGTTGAGCTCTTTATCCATAGTTCCTGAAAGAAGTGACATGTGAGCTGAATCTGAAAGTGAACAAGACTTTGCCAAAGCAATCCAAACAGAGAGACTATGTTCAAAAATCATAGCACCAGGGAATAGCACAGCTGAACTATAAGCACTTCAGTTTTGCTAGGGCAAGTGGGGAGTGGTAGGAAAATATGTTAGAGAGCCAGGGTAAATAAAGGGCCTTGCATCACCAGCTGGAGAACTAAGACTCCATACAGTAGACAATGAGGAAGCTGTGAAGGGTTTTAAGCTGTGTGAGGCATGATCAGACTTGCATATTAGGAAAATAAATTTGACAGCAGTGAGAAGAATGGGTAAGCAAGAATTGAGATGAAATTGGAAAGATGAGTTAGGAAACTGTTACTGTGGTCAAGATGGAAATACTGAGGGCCCAGTATTTCCCAGTCACTGGTGTTGAGAGTGGAGAAGAGAAAATACTTTGGCAGATACTTAGAATGTGGAATTGACAAGATTGATGGTAAATTAGTTGTGGGAATTGAGTGAAGAATATAGGTTTCTGATTATTGAGTCTGTGTGGATGGTGATGCCATTAAAGAACACAGATATATAGAAAAGTTTTGAATCATTTCAGACACATTGTATCTGAAAGAATAGTGGAGTGTCCAAATGAAACTCCTCTGGATGTTTGGACACCTTTATTAAGTGCAACTGGTTGAATGAGGTTGGTAGGAGCTGCATGCTTGATAAGGGAGGTCTGGGTCAGCAGGGACTGGGAGACCTACTTTTTGGTCAGTGGGATATAACCCAAGATACAGTTCATCTTAGAGTAGGGCTAAAAGCAGGAGGTGGTGGAATCTAGTGAAAGGAGTCTGGGAACAAATTTGTTCATTATTACTACTCCTATTCAACATTATGCTGAATCTTCTAATTAGCACAATAAGAAAATTAAAAGGCCGAAAATGAAGAATAAAGATGTTGCTATTCACAGTGTTATGATTACACGGACTACTGAAAAGAATCTATATATATATAAGGACTAACGAGA
The DNA here is from genome assembly GCF_037043125.1 of Eumetopias jubatus. Classification (NCBI taxonomy): domain Eukaryota; kingdom Metazoa; phylum Chordata; class Mammalia; order Carnivora; family Otariidae; genus Eumetopias; species Eumetopias jubatus. Next base: position 66,310,816 of record NW_028274807.1, read on the forward strand.
GGTTGCTGAAAACAAGGTCAATATGTTAATGTCACTGGCATCTGTATATATCAGTAATATCCATTTTGAAGATATAACTTTAAAATATATGTTTGTAATAGCAGTAAATCTATAAAGTGAATAAATCTAACAATATATGTGAAATAGCTCTATGGAGAAAATTGTAAAAAGTTAATGAAAACAGTTTTCAAAGATGTAAATAAATGCAAAGATGTACCATATTCATGGATAAAAACAATACAACTAAAGACAATAATTTTTTTCAAATTAATAAATTCTAAATATTTCTAACACAAACCTGAAAAATCTCCCCAGAACTTCACAAGATATTCCTAAAATTAAATGGAATACAGTGGTAAATAGCCAAGATAATTTTTGAAAAAAAATAAGAAGGAAGAGGGGAATTTGCCTCTTTAAATGATAAAGCTAGAGCACTTAAAACAATGTGGCACTGGCATAGATAGGCAAACAGACAAGTAGAACATAAAAGAGATTTTGGAAACAGATACCCATATGGCTGGGAACTTGATATATAACAGAGGTGGCATGATTCAGTGGGACAACCATAAACTATTCAATAAGTGATGCTGGGACAATTAGTGTTTGTTATGTTAAAAGGTAAGCTATCTCTTCTTCATACTACATACAAAATTCCAAAGTGATTAAAATCTAAATATTAAAAGCAAATATTTCAAGCTTTTAGAAGAAAATATGGTAGATTACCCGTATGACCTTGAGAAAAAAAATGATTTCTTAAACAGAAAACAAGAAGAATAATTCATTGAGGAAGGCTGATACAGAAGACTATATTAAATTTAAAAGTTCTGTAAACAAAAGACAATAAACAAAATGAAAAAACAAACCACAAACTGGAGAAAGATATTTCCTGAGCATTTAAAAGGCAAACAAAATATAACAACCGTATTTTTAAAAAAAAACTCCTAAAAAGTAAGGAAGCAACCCAATGGTAAGGGAGATGAATAGCCAATGCATATAAGAGGAAATCTGATTCACTATTAATTATATTAAAAGATGCTCAACTTGACTAGTAATCAGAAATTGTAAATTTAAAACAATGTTATTTCACCTGTGACAAATTGGTTAAAATGTAAAAGTCTGAGTAAACCAAGTATTGGTAAAGATGTGAAAAGTGTAAATTGGTTCAACTACTTTGGAGAACAATTTGAGAAAATATCATAACGTTGAAGGTGCATATATCCAGAACCTTGTGATTTCCCTTCTAGGTCTCCAATCTATAGAAATTCTCACTCTTGTATGCAGAGATACGTGTCAAGGATGTTGGCTGTGAAACAATTTGTATAAAACCTGGAAACAACTTTCCATCAGAGGGGAATAAGTAAATAAAATGGGGTTTATCAATGAAATGCAATAAAATGCCACTGTTAAAATGAATTAACTAAATCTATACCATGGATGAATATTAAAAATATAATATATGAATGAAGAAGTCGCAAGATACTATTTACAGTATTTTGTCAAATGTTAAGACAAAAAACAATATCATATAGTATTATGGAAGATTCATATATATGTAGAACAAAGTATAACAAACATTCCAGGGGATAGGATTCACCAGTCTTTGAGTGCTGTTACTTGGGAGAGGGAGGGAAGAGAGGTGTGGGTTAGGAGGGACTTCAGCTGAATCTGTAACATTTTATTTTTAAATATCTGAAACCAATATGCTAAAAATGTAAAATCAGTTAAATTTTATATGCTTTTCTCTATCTTTGGCATATTTTGTAATTAAAAATACTTTTAAGATAAAAAAGAGTGAGCACTGGGTACAGAATCAGACCATGTGTATTTGTGCCATGACATTTCCACTGACATCCAGTGTGACTTTGAGTAAGTCACTTATGGCCAAGAATGTTTTTATCAAATGAGAAACTGGGTGAAATAACCCCTTTGGTCCTTTCCACTTTTAGCATTCTAAAAAGGTGAGAAGGACGCGGATTAGGAAGATGTCCCTTGACTGGACAGAGGAATACAGAACTAATGCATCTCTAAGGGTAATCTTTCTCAGAGAATGGACTCTACCCATTCTAAGCAGAAGCGTAGACTCCATGTTCTGCCCAAAGCCATGCATGAAATGAAGGTACTTTAATTGCACTTTTCACACAAGGCCTAAGAATCTGGTGTTCCCAATATTTTATTATAAGGAGAAAAACTAGGGACAAATGGGGGGCTGCTTTCCCAAGGCTGGAGCCACAGAGAAGAGGTCCAAGTTCTCATAATAATGAAGGTAGGCAGCCTAGAGTTTTGCTACCACCAGAGGAATTTTTCTCTCTCTCTAGTGTTTTTTCGTCTTGTGGCAAGGCCCAATTTGTTGTTTAGATTCAGAGCTTCTCTGAGATGATGAGCTCTGTCAATACACAGCTCAGTAAAGCTCAATAGGGGTCAGAATATCCAGTTCTTTCCAGCCCACTCCGGAGAATCTGATTCAATTAGTCTGTGGGGAGACCCAGAACGCAGTATTTTTCAAAAGTTCCCAGGTGGTTCTAATGTACAGCCAGAGTTGAGAAGCTAGTTGAAGGGTGAGCTAGATGAGAGAATGCCCCACATCTTGTTAGCAAATAGGGCATTCCCCAGGGCAGTCCCTAAACAGAATAATTTCCAACACATTTCTTATCTCAGCTTATCTTTGATAATTCTGCTTTGCCACCACCTTGAATGACAGAATTGGAGAGTTTCTACTCCAAAGACCAAGGTCCTGAGATATGTAACTTTTCCCTTTTCGGGTTTCTTCTCCAGGGCAGCAAGACAGACTCATGGTACCTTCATGTGGGAGTGAATCTCAGGACATTACCACCAAGCAGCTGTTTAACTCTACACAAATAACAGTCTCTCTAAGCCTCAGTTTCTTTATTTGTAACACAAGGGCATTAGGCTAGATGAGTGGTTTTTATACTGTGTTCTGAGAAGCACTTGCAGTCTGTGGAGTACCTAAGGGGTTGCCTCTGCCAGAGAGGTTGGTTTGAAAAATCACTGGATTAACTGATCCAGAAGGGCTTTTCCATAATGAACATTTGACGATTCTAAATTCTATAGGAATAGATTTATGCTACCATCAAAGTCTAACATAACCCATATGCTTTGAGGCCTACTGAAGATCATAGTTACCAACCTGGTCTAAAGCAGATATTACAAACTGGCTACTTGCATACCAAACAAAACAGACATGTTTTGTTTTTACTTGAAGAATACTTTCTTTCTTTGGCATCTTTTTAAAAAATTTCCACATTTGAAGTGTAAGACAATTCTGAAATCTGCACAAATCAGAGGTATTATGGCTCCATGAACTATAACAATGTAAACATATCTTTGCAGCTACCCCTCTGGGCATGTTATAGATCAGTAATGAAATGGTGATTTCAGAAGCATCTCCTCAAAACTCCTCTTAATCATTCCCTCCCTTCTCCTCCCCAAAGGTAACCACCATCTTGACTTCTTACAGTATAGTTTGGTTTTGCCTCTTTTAACATTTATATCAAGAAAGTAATGTAGTACACATTTTTGGAGTTTGTCTCTTTTGCTCAATATTAGTATTAGCAAGGTTCATCTGTGGCTTTGCATGTATCATAAGTTTGTTAATTTTTATTTATGAATAGTATTATATTGTTAGAATATAGCACAGTTTATGTATCTATTGTATTGTTGATAAGCATTTTGTTTCTACTATTTGGCTATTATGAATAATGATGCTATAAACATTGTTGTAAATGTTGGAGATCCATACACTCACCTATTTTTGCTTCAGTAACTCCTGGTAAAATTGTTTGGTCGTGGAGTATGTGTGGTGATTTTAATATATGTCCCCAAATTCTCTGACCCTCCTCTCTTCAAAAGGGGGAGGCTTAAATCCATGACCCTTAAGTGAAGGCTGAACTTAATGACTCACTTCTAATGAACAGAACAGCAGAAGTTACAGTGTGTTACCTCCAAGACTGGGTCATAAAAGGCATTACAGCTTCTTCCTTGCCCAGTCTGGGGGAAGCCAGCTGCAATATCATGAGGATGCTAAGGCAGTCCTATGAAGAAGTGCTATGGTGAGGAACTAAGGCTTCCTGCCAGTAGTCATATGAGTGAACCATCTTGGAAGGAAATTTTCTAGCTGAAGTCAAATCTTCAGAAGAGCTAACATTTTGACTGTAAACGCATGAGAGACCCTGAGCCAAAACCCACACAACTAAGCTATTGTCAAATTCCTGACCCACAGAAAGAGAAAGAATATATGTTTGTTATTTTAAGCCACTAAAACAATATTGCTGTTATGCAGCAATAGATTTTCTGTATAGTAAGCATATGTTCAAACTTAGGTTTTTCTAAATTTACCTACATACTACTAATATGTGTAAGTGTTAATGTTCCACATCCTTGGCTATATTTGGGATTGACCATCTTTAATTATAGTTCTACCACTGGGTGTGTAATGGTATTGCATTGTGGTTTAATTTGCATTTCCCTGATGACTAATGAAGTTGAACATTTTTTCATATGTTTATCAGCCTTCAGGACTTTGGGATATCCTTTTTTGTCTTTGGTAGCATCTTCTGCTTATTTTTTCTATTCAGTTTTCTGTTGTTTTCTTGATTTACAGGAGTTTCTTACTGTATTCTGGATATGGTCCTTTCTGTGGTTATACAGGTTAAAAATATCTTCTCCCAATTTGTGAGTTGCCTTTTGCTCTCTCAATGATATTGTTTGATGAACAGATATTTTTATTATTTGTTTTGGAGAAGTTTAACTTATCAATCTTTTCTTTTAATGTCTTTAAGATTTTAGTGTCTTATTTAAGAAATACGTGCCTTTCCTAGGGTCATGAAGATATTCTCCTCTGTTATCTCCAAGGAGCATTATATTTTGCTATTTACATTTAGATTTACAATCCACATAGAACTGACATATGAAGTAGTCATGTCTCTCTCACTCTTTCTTTTTTTTAAGTAGGCTCCACACCCAACATGGGGCTTAAACTCATGACCCTGAGATCAAGAGTCACATGCTCTACTGACTGAGCCAGCCAGGTACCCCTCCGTTTTTTCTCATACAGATATCCAATTGACCAAGCCTAATTATTGAAAATTAATTCCTGTGTTTGCTTGGGCAGCACATATACTAAAAAGGAAAGTAAGAGAGAGAGAAAGAAAGAGAGAGAGAGAGAGAGAAAGAAAGAAAAGAAAGAAAGAAAGAAAGAGAAAGAAAATTCCTTTCCCTTCTGTGCAACAATGTCAGCTTTTCCAAAAGTGAAGTGTCCATACATGTGTATATCTTATTCTGGACTCTCTATTTTCTTTCATTGGTCTTTTTATTTGTTTGCCTACCCTTGTGCCAATACCACACTCTTAATTATTATAGCCTCATAACAGGTCTTCATACCTACTAGAGCAAGTCCTTTCATTTCATTTTCTTCTTCAAGAATGACTTAACTATTCTCAGTCCTTTGCATTTCCATACATTCTAGAATCAACTTGCTAATTTACACAAAAATCTGCTAGGATCTTAACTGGGATTGCCTTACATCAATAGATCAGTTTGGGAGGAATTGCCATTTTTATATTTTTTGAGCTTTCCAGTTTATGAACTTAGTATATGCCTCCATTTGTTTTTATATTCTTCAATTTCTCTCAATAATTTTTTTTTTAGATTTTTGGGTAGAAATATCATACATCTTCATGAGGCTTATTTGTAGGTATTGATATAATTTGATGGTAAATTATATCAATTTAAAAATCATTTTAAAAATTTTATTTTCTATTGTTTATGGCTGGTGTATAGACATTCAGTTGATTTTGTATATTGACCTTGTATTCAGCAAACTGGTATGTCTGGTTATTTTGGTTGAGCCCCAGAAATTGTATGAAATATATGAAAAATATATAGAAATTATTTCTGGTTTCACCTCAGAGGTATAGAGAGCTATGAAGAGAGTTGTTCCCACGCCTACAATAAGAAAATGCTGGACAAACTGCAAAACTAATAGATTCTTGAACCCTTAAGAGAATTGCTATCACAGGGCAAAAATGTAACCCAAAGTTGGGGAGAGACACCTCCTTTATAGAAGAACAGAATCAAGGCATTTGATTATCTGGGGGCAGACGCCGCCCAATGCCATATAAGCCAGTAACAAGAATAGCTGGAAAACTGTAATAAATTTTTAAAGGCCCAGTGTGGGCCAGTGTGATACAGTGAAGCCCCTGAGGGTTAGTACCTTCTTGAAGGGTTTTTCTGTGAGAACCTTACCACGAGCTCACAAGGAAAATTAAAGAAAACTCTGAGGACAATTTTCCTTACAGCGATGGCTGGATGAGGGGAACTAGCAGTCATTGCCAAAACTCTGCTCAAACCCATCTATTCTATCTCTTTTATGAAACAAAAGGCTCAATCTGCAGGGATAATGTAAACAAAAACTGTATCCTTAGGGCACTGGTGGAAGCCCATTGCCACTGAGGGAGGAAAACAGGAGAATAAATGTTTACCCCTGGGAGTAAGTCAAGAACAGGTTCTGGCCCAGCACTAGGTCCAGTGGAAGGCAAGAACACTAGTGAAGGCCCACAGGTTCACGATGTCTGATGAAAACTGAAGCAATTAGAACATCAGAGAACTAAGCCTTGCCTACCCTCCTCCCCATAACCACTCTAATAAACATTAAGTAAAAATAAGAATGGAATACAGGTAGGAGAGCTTCAAAAGACAGATTATTTTGGGGAAGCAGTTCAAAGGGAAGACTCAAAGGAAAGCAGAAAGACATGAAGCCAAGTGTAGAGCAGACACTGAGAGAAACGCTCTGACAAACATAAGGTATTGCTAGAAAATTTGAAAGCCTATGGTACACTGAGGTTAACCAAAGCAACACCAAACTTCCAGCCCAACTCAACTCCAGGCAAACTTAAACAAATCCCCATATCACTAAGGGCCTAGCAAAAGGAAAGACATGCATATCTCTAAGCATAAAACATGTAGACCTCAGTATCTATTATCTTGTATAACACATCTGACTTTGAACAAAAAATCATGAGGCTGTCTTAGTCTGCTTAAGCTATCATAACAAAATACCACAGACTGGGTGGTTTAAACAGAAATTTATTTCTCACAGCTCCGGAGGCTGACAAGTCCAAGATCAGGATGCCAGCATGGCTGGGTTCTGGTGAAGAATTCTTTGTGGGTTTTAGATGAGTGCCTTCTCACGGTGTTCTCAGATGGTGGAGACAGAAAGAGAGAAAGGTCCCCAGTATCTCATCTTATATGAGCACTAATCCCATCATGAAATCCCCACCCTCATGACCTCATCTAAACCAGATTACCTGTCAAAGGCCTCATCTCCAAAGACCATCACATTGGGAGTTAAAACCTCAACATATTAATTTCTGGGAGGATACAATTCAATCTATAGCAGAGGAATACAAAATGGCAAGAAAAATCAAAATCCGAAGAGACAAAACAATCATCAGAACCGGACACAAGGGCACCTGGGTGGCTCAGTCGATTAAGTGTCTGCCTTTGGCTCAGGTCAGGATCCCAGGGTACTGGGATCGAGTTCCACATGGGGCTTCCTGCTCAGCGGGGAGTCTGCTTCTCCCTCTGCCCCTCCACCTGCTCGTGCTTCCTTTCTCTCCATCAAATAAATTTAAAAAATCTTGTTTAAACATCTTAAAAAAAAACAGACACAAATATGACATATGTTGGAACTATCTTACAGGGACAACATGCAGGATCAGACAGATAATTTTAGCAGAGAAATGTAAACTATAAACAAAAGAATCAAATGGAAATGCTAGAAATAAAAAAAAGTAGTAATAGAGATGAAAAATGCCTTAAACAGGCCCATTAGTAGACTTGACACAGCAAAAGAAAAAATCATGGAACTTGAAAATAGGTCAATAAAAATCATATAAACTAATAAGCAAGAGGAAAAAACTCGAATGGGGGAAAAATAAACAGAACAGAGCAACCAAGAGCTGAAGGAAAATATCAAATGTTATAATATACATGTAACTGGAATCTTGGAGCAGAGAAAAAGTATGAGATAGAAGAAATATTTGAAGAAATAATCACTACGAACTTTCTAAAATTAATGCCATACCTCAAACCACAGATCTAAGAAGCTCAGAAAACACCATGAAGGATAAATACCGAAAACAAAACAAGAGAAACTAAAACAAACCCCACTCCTAGACATCATATTTGTATTAGTTTCTTAGGGCTAATAACAAAATATTATAGACTGGGTGGCTAAAACAACCAAAATTTATTTCTCACAGTTCTGAATGCTGTGAGTTCAAGATCCAGGTGCTGGCAGGGTTAGTTTTTTCTGAGGCATCTCCTCTTGGCTTACAGATGGCCACCTGTTTGCTGTATCTTCACATGGTCATCCCTCTGTCCATGGATGTCATCCATGGTGTCTTTTTTTTGTGTCCAAACTTCCTTTTCTTATAAGAATACCAGTCAGATTGGATTAGGAGCCATCGTATTGGCCTCATTTTAACTTAATCACCCCTTTACAGGCCATATCTCCAAATACAGTTACATTCTGAGGTACTTGGGGTTAAGGACCTCAACATTTGAATTTTGGAGTGACACAATTCAGTCTATACCAAAATCAAACTGCTGGAAACCAAAACCAAAGGAAAATCTTGAAAATACACAGGCGGAAAAAAATTACCTACAGAAGAAAAAGGATAAGAATTACAGTGGACTTTTTCTCCCAGAAACTGTGCAAGTAAGAAGACAGTGGAGTGACATATTGAAAGTGCTGAATGAAAAACTGTAATATACTTTGAAATTGGGAAGTGCGATGCTTCCGTCTTTGTTTTTCTTTCTCAAGATTGCTTTGGCTCTTCAGTCTTTTGTGGTTCCATACAAATTTTAGTATTTCAGTGAGAGTTGGCATCTTTATCTCATTCCTGATCTTAGAGAAAAAGCCTTAGGCTTTTTACTGTTGAGCAGGATGTTAGCTATGGGCTTGTCATGTATGGCCTTTATTATGTTGAGGTACATTTCTTCCATACTAATTTGTCAAGAGTTTTTTTTTTTAATCAAGAAAGGATGTTAAATTTTGTCAAATGCTTTTTCTGCATTTCTATTAATATGATTATATGATATTTACCCTTCATTTCTGTTAATGTGGTATATCATGTTTATTGATTTGCATATGTTGTATCATCCTCAAAACCCAGAGGTAAATTCCACCTGATCAGGGTGTAGGATCTTTTCTTTTTTTATTTTATTTTATTATGTTATGTTAATCAGCATACATTACATCATTAGTTTTTGATGTAGTGTTCCATGATTGATTGTTTGCATTTAACACCCAGTGCTCCACGCAATATGTGCCCTCTTTAATACCCATCACCAGGCTAACCCATCCCCTCAGCCCCCTCCCCTCTAGAACCCTCAGTTTGTTTCTCAGAGTCCATAGTCTCTCATGGTTCGTCTCCCCCTCCGATTTCCCCCCCTTTAGTTTTCCCTTCCTACTATCTTCTTCTTCTTCTTTTTTTTTTAACATATAATGTATTATTTGTTTCAGAGGTACATGTCTGTGATTCATCAGTCTTACACAGGGTGTATGATTTTTTAATGTACTGCTGAAGTCAGTTTGCTAGTATTTTGTTAAGAGTTTTTGCATCTAGGGGTGCCTGGGTGGCTCAGTCGTTAAGCATCTGCCGTCGGCTCAGGTCATGATCCCAGGGTCCTGGGATCGAGCCCCGCATCGGGCTCCCTGCTCAGCAGGAAGCCTGCTTCTCCCTCTCTGCCCCTGCTTGTGTTCCCTCTCTCGATGTCTCTCTCTCTTTGTCAAATAAATAAATAAAGTATTTCAAAAAAAAAGAGTTTTTGCATCTATGTTCATCAGGAGTATCAGCCTGTAATTTTCTTTTTATTGATAGTGCACTTATCTAGCTTTGTCATGAGAGTAAAGCTGGCCTTGTAAAATGAGTTTGGAATTGTTCCCTACTCTTCAATTTTCTGGAAAAGTGTGAGGAGGATTGGCATTATTCCTCTTTACATATTTGGTAGAATTCACCTGTGAAGCCATCAGGTCCTGGGCATTTTCTTGGTTGTGGTTTTTGATTATTGCTTTGATCTCCTTACTCATCATTGGTCTCTTCAGATTTTCTATTCTTTGTGATTCAGTCTTGGTAGGTTATATGTTTCTAGGATTTTATCCATTTCTTCTAAGTTATCCAATTTTTTGGTGTATATATTTTTTGACAATTCTATCTATTCATTTTTAATTGAAGGATAGTTGACACACAATGTTACTTTATTTTCAGGTGTACTTCAAGTTTCAGTGATTTGACAAATTTATATGTTATTCTATACTCACCAGAAGTGTAGCTACCATCTGTCACCATACAACACTGTTATAATACAATTGACTATATTCCTTACCCTGTACCCTTTATTCCTGTGACTTATTCATTCCATAACTAGAAGCCTGTATCTTCTATTCTCCTTTACCCATTTTACCCATCCCTCTACTACCCTCCCCTCTGGGAACGATCAGTTTGTTCTCTGTATTTACGGGCCTGTTTCTGCTTTTTGTTTATTCATTTGTTTTGTTTTTTAGATTCTGCATATAAGTGAAATCATACGGAATTTGTCTTTCTATGTCTGACTTATTTCACCTAGCATAATACCCTCTAGGTCCATTCATGTTGTCACAAATGGGAAGATCTCATCCTTTTTTATGGCTGAATAATATTCTACTGGGCATATATACTGTATTTTCTTTATCCATTTACCTATGGATGGGCACTTGGGTTGGTTCCATATCTTGGCTATAATAAATAATGCTGCAGGGCGCCTGGGTGGCTCAGTCATTAAGCATCTGCCTTCGGCTCAGGTCATGATCCCAGGGTCCTGGGATCGAGTCCCACATCGGGCTCCCTGCTCGGCAGGAAGCCTGCTTCTCCCTCTCCTACTCCCCCTGCTTGTGTTCCTGCTCTCGCTCTCTCTCTCTGTCAAATATATAAATAAAATCTTTAAAAAAATAAAAAATAAAATAAATAAATAATGATGCAATAAACATAGGGATGCATATATCTTTTCAAATTAATGTTTTCCTTTTTTGTGTAAATACCAGTAGCAGAATTACTGGATTATATGGTATTTCTATTTTTAATTTTTTGAGGAACCTCCATACTGTTTTCCACAATGGCTGCACCAATTTACCTTCCTACCAAGAGTGCACAAGAGTTCCTTTTTCTCCACAGCCTCACCAACACTTATTATTTCTTGTCTTTTTGATTCTAACCTTTCTGACAGGTGTAAGGTGGTATCTCATTGTGGTTTTGATTTGCATTTCCCTGAAGATTAGTGACATTGAGATCCTTTACATGCGCCTGTCTTATTGGCCTACAATTGTTTATCATATTCTCTCACTATCTTTTGTATTTCTGTGGTATGAGTTGTAATGTCTCCTCTTTCTTCTATAACCTTACTGATTTGAGTCTTCTCTCCTTTGTTCTTAATCTAGTTAAAGATTTGTCAATTTTGTTTATCTTTTTAAAACCGACAATTAGGGTACCTGAGTGGCTTAGTGGGTTAAGTGGCTTCCTGCTCAGTAGGGAGTCTGCTTCTCCCTCTGCTGATGCATGCTCTCTCTCTCTCTCTCTCTCTCTCAAATAAATAAATAAAATCTTAAAAAAAAAAACCAACTATAAGTTTTGATGATCTTTTCTATTGTCTTTCTAGTCTCTATTTCATTTATTTCTGCTTTAATCTTTATTATTTCCTTCCTTCTGCTAACTTTTGGGTTACTTTGTTCTTTTTCTAGGTCCTCGTAGTGCAAAGTTAAATTGTTTATTTGAGATCTTACTATTTTCTCAATGTGAGCATTTATTTCTATGAACTTCCCTCTATGTTTTTGCTACATCCCATAAGTTTTCATAATTTTTGTTTTCATTTTTGCCTGCCTCAAGATTCTTTTTTGATTTTCCTTTTGATTTCTTTGATCCATTGGTCACTTCTGATATAGTAATTTGAGTCTTCTCTCTTATTTTCTTAGTCTATTTGTAGCTAAAGTTTTGTTAATATTTTTTATTTTTTCAAAGAACCAACTTTGGGGTTCATCGATCTTCTCTATTGTTTTTCTATTCTCTATTTCATTTATCTCTGTTTTAATCTTTACAGTTTCCTTCCTTCTACTATCTTTGGGTTTAGTTTGTTATTTTTCTAGTTCCTTAAGTTGTAAAGTTAAGTTGTTGATTTGAGATCTTTCTTTCTTTCTTTCTTTTTTGAGATTTTTCCTCATTTTTAAAGTAAGTGTTTACATCTATAAATTTCCACCTTAGCACTTGCTTTCACTATGCCCTTCCTCCTCCTCCATTTTTCTCTTTTTTCTCCGTTTTGGAGCCAGGTAATCAAGACAATAGCTTCTGTATCCTTCTGCTTTCAACCTTAATTCATTTCTTACTATTCTGGAACACATCTTCAAGTAATTTATTTAGGAAGGTTATCTTTGTAGTGGTATTTTTGTTATTCTATCTGCTTGGTAATATATTTCTATTGACCTTCATACTTAATTGGTATCTTCTCTAGGTAGAGAATGCTACCTCAAAACTCTATAGATCTTGTTCTGTAGCTTTTTGACATTTAGGGTTGAGTAAGAGGTCAAGCTGGTTTATCTTTCTCTGTAGTCATCCTACTTTTTCATTTTACTTTTAGCTTTCAATGTCTTTGTAATTTAAAATGCTCACAGTGATTTATCTGGAGGAAAATCCATTTTCTTAAAGTTTTTTCGATAGTCCGAATCTTTTGAATTCCTTCATAGTGTCCCTTTCAGTTCATATGTGGAAATTTTTTTCTTCTGAAAATAGTTTCTACTTGATGAATTTTATGTTTCTCTCTTAAGTGCATCTCTTAATATTAGGATACTGCTTTTACTTTTCAGGCCTCTATTTCAGGAAACCTCTCTTTGACCAATTTAATCTTTGCCTCTAGTAAGAATGAAATAATAAAAGCAGTTGTTTTTGTTTGCCTCCCTTGGTTGTGCAGCTCTCACAGGACTTTCCCTTGCCCCCAAAGTTCAGCGAAATCCTCTATTATCCCTGTGGTGGAAATCAGTAGGAAGAGACTACTCACTCCCAATCCACATCCATAATAAATCATGCTTTTTACTGTCTTACCAAAACTGCAGAATATTTTTTATTCTATTTATAAATGCAGAGATTTTTCTTTCTTTTTAATTATTTTATTTTCTAGGTTTTTTGAGGAAATTTCCAGAGGGGGAGTTTTAGTCAGTCTCATCTTAATGTCAGGTCTGGAACTCAAGCCACTGAATTATTTAAAATATATATATTTAGACGTAGGTCAGTGAATTCAAATGCAAGGAAATGGTTAAATTTCTTCCACAAGTGTTGGCAAAATCTGTAGAAAAAAAGAGGAACAGCCTTTATTAAAGAAAGTTACAGGATATACAGTCATTGAGAGGAAGGCTTTCACAGGCGTAAAGGGGTTGCTCCTCCTTCCACTGTAGCACAGGCTGGTACAGACAGACAAGAATCATTCCCAGACGTTAGCACAACAGCCGACGCAGCCAAGATGTATCTCAGATGGTGAGTGATCATTCTCATTATTCTTTGACAGGCAATTAAGAGTTAAGCGACCTCAGGGGCACCTGGGTGGCTCCGCGGTTAAGCACTTGGTTGAGCATCTGCCTTGGGCTCAGGTCATGATCTTGGAGTCCCAGGATCCAGCCCCAAATAGAACCCCACATCTGTATCCCTGCTCAGCGGGCAGTCTACTTCTCCCTCTGCCCCTCACCCCACTCTTGTGCTCTCTCTCTCTCTCAAATACATAAAATCTTAAAAAAAAAAAAAAAAAGGAGTTACCTCAGCAGCAGGCTGAGGTTGAGGCTGGTGCTCTGTTTTCTGTCCTTCCTGCTCAAGCATGCTAATATGTATTAAGGGCATAGTTATGCACAAGCCAAAAGCACAAACCCCTGGGATAAAGAACAACCTATGCTGTGAAAAATTAAATGAAGTCCCAGAAGCCATTCTCCCCTTCTGAGAGCATCTATTCTAGGTTGATCCTGTAGCTGCAAGGCAGGGGATTTTTTTTTTTTAAGATTTTATTTATTTATTAGAGAGAGAGAGCACAAGCAGGGGAGAGGCAGGCAGAGGGAGAGGGAGAAGCAGGCTTCCCGCAGAGCAGGGAGCCGGATGTGGGACTCAATCCCAGCACCCTGAGATCATGACCGCAGCCGAAGGCAGACGCTCAACGGACTGAGCCACCCAGGCGCGGCGGCAGGGGATCTTTTAAAGAAATTTCTACCGAAGGCGTTTCACTGCCACTCAAAGTTAAGAATTATTTGAGGTGCCAAAAAGTTTACCGATTGTTGGGGTTTTTTTAAGTGATGAATTTTGATTTTGTAAATTTGTTTTTCGAATATTTAAATGTTGCAGTTGTTGATTTTAAGAATCAGAAAAAATTTAAACGTCTGTGTAAGCATTACAAAGTCTAGAGAGTAAATCTTGTGTATACCAAGGCCAGTTTGGCCTGGGGGCAGAGGAATAAGAGAAGGTAGGAAAGAGACCAAGGAAAGGGAAGAGGAAAAAGAGTTGTAAGAAGAAAATGCAGAAGCCAGAAAATGAGTCACAAACAGGCCATGGGAGACTGTGAGCAGGGTGAGGTTAGTAGAAAAAGTAGAGTAATAATTCAACTAACTCCCCAGTATTGAACATACATGATGTATTGTGTACTTTATTCATGGTATGCCATTGGATTTTAATCTCCACAATGACTCTCAGACAGATAATATCATTCTGTTTTAGAGATAAGATAACTGTGGCTTAAAGAGCCTAAATAACTTGCTAAGATTACACTGTTCATATCGGAGTAAAGCTAAAATCTTTCTTGCTGCTTTGCTCTGTACCACAAGGTTTCTTCATGTGTGGCATGCCCCCGTGGCTGTGACTTACTGGAAGCAGTCACATCCACCCTCCAGCTGGAATCAGTCATTATTTATTATTGTTCTTTGAAAATCTAAGTAACCCTCATCTATGCAGTGCTTACTGGTTCCGGAAACAGCTTTGCTGATTTTATTTCAGAAGATTAGAATTTAATTTCCAAGGAGAGTCTTTTTCCTTGCAGTAGAATTTTGAAATATTACACATGTATAAAAAAATTCAGAATTTATCCTTTTTGTGAAACTATAGCAGTGATACCATTTAATTATGCTAACTCTGCCTGCAGACATCTATAGAACCACAGGCCACTGTCTATATTGTTCTTGTTAAGATTTGCTGTTTCACAGTGCTTGAAAATTGATAATGAACAGAAAATTTTAAAATACAAATGACCAGGAAATAATATGAAATCTCATCAGAAATAAAAGAAATGCTAATTAAAACAGTGAAATGTTATTTTTCTTTATCAGAATGGCAGGTTTCTTTTTTAAAAGTAACTAGCATGCAAGCAAGAAGCCTACATGTTTCTAAGGAGGGAGGAACATCTATACCCTTATACCTGCTGGTGGTAATATCTTTCTGGATAAAAATTTGGTGATACAAATCAAAAGCCCTTAAAATGTATATGTTCTTTAACCAAGAAGTTCAAATTTTAGAAATTATTATAAAGACATAATCATATATATTTGTAAAATTTTAGTGACACAAATATTTTTATTGACATTGTTCCTAATAGTGAAAATCTTAGAAACAACTTAAATGTCTTAAAATAGGTAATTGGTTAATTATGGAACATCCGTAATGGGATACCACGAGTCATTAAAAATTCTACCGTAGAACAATTTTTAATGTGTTTAGCTAAAGAAAAAAAAAAAGCAGACTGTACAGTGCTACTACTTTTATGCATGATACCTGTATATACACAATGTTAACCAGAAATACAGATGATTTCTATTTTCTACTCTGTGCTTTTGAACTTGGGTCACATCTGCAGGCAGAAAAATAAAGCTAGATAATTAAAAAATAAATCAATTCTTGGCTTCTCTCAGAAAAGCAGACAGCTGTCCAGTACTACGTGATCACTCATAATTTGTGGAATGCCATTTTTAGGGTTTTGGCCTTTTGTGTTTCACTTTTTTCTCACTTGACTCCTCTTCAAAATATACTCCCTAGATCCTAATAGGCTGGTTTTCACAGAATGTTCTATGTGGAAAGACCGGAGTGCTTACTTCCGTAGTTTACAGATGTGATGGCATGGCTCTGGAGTGAGCTGCATATTGGAAGGAAGAACAGGGCAATGGTTAAGTGGCCATGCTTTGGAACCAGAGTGTTGGGACTTGAATCCTAGGCTCTCCTACTTTCTGGCTGTGTGACCTTGGACAAGTTGCTTAGAAATTGTGATCTTCAGTTTCTTCTCTGTACAATGGGGATAATTGTGATAAGTCATAAGTGGTTGTGAGAGATAACCCATGTAAAGTGCTTAGAACCTTGCTCCGATAAGTACTCAGGATTTATTATTAGTTGTTTTTATTACTATTACTATTAGGATTTAAGAACTAGAGGGGAAGTGATTCATCCAAGATTACACAATTACTTGATGGCAATGCTAGAACTAGAAATCAGGAAGGTGCAGTACCCTCTGGGCCTCTTAAGACAGGCTTGGCTCCCATTGAAGCTGACTTGAAACAGACAGAGCCCAAGGACAAGGCCAGCCACTTCCAGGGAATGACTCTGATTACAATGAGAAGACAAATACCAGAACTGAGGGTAAAGCTAAGAAAGCAGAGGGTCATTTTGGTTGCAGGGATGAAGCCTGGAGCAGAGATAATGCGGGAGAGAAGAGATGGGACAGAGATCTGCAGAGGCTTTTACAGACCTCCAGTTGTGGGTTTCATGGGGTTTAAAGACCCAAGATCTGGGTGATTAAATAGACGGATGGTGGGTGGGGGTGGTTTCCAAGTATAGCTGTGAGAAGATACCTGACAGATAGTAATAACAGAGGATGAAGTAGAAACTAGGAGGGGCCAGAACAAGGAAACCCAGAGCCCAGGTATCCAGCCGTGATTATCTCAAAGTTAGAGCCTAAGTTTGAAGAATAATAAACAAGCAAAGATATGATAAGAATTGACAGGATTTGGTTTCTGACAGATGTGGAGCTTGGAAGGAGAGATCTAAGTACACAGTGGCATCCTTCATAAAACGGGGGATATAGGAAGTGGATTGGGTCTGAGCCAGGGGAAAGAGAGAACCGAAGGGAAGTTCATCTTGCTGTGAGCAGCTGCATGATGATGCCCAAGTAGACAAGTGAATATACAGGTGCAAAGCTCAAAAAAGAGGTATAGGTTGAAATAGATGTTAATCGTATTCAGCATAAGTACAGCTGAAGGCTGAAATTCTCACTGTGGGTGAGCTCACCAGGGAGAGGATGATGGAGTGAGAAGAAGCCAAGAATGGGAGCTGGAAAACCTTGACATTTAAGGAGGGAGATGAGGATGAAGAGTCCACAAAAGACATCACAGAGGGACTAAAGAGACTGGAGCAAAGTACGAGAAAAGCGATGTCATAGAAACCAAGGGAGGAGATAGATGCAAGCAAGAATAGGACGTCCCAGGGCGCCTGGGCGGCTCAGTCGTTAAGCGTCTGCCTACGGCTCAGGTCATGGTCCCGGGGTCCTGGGATCGAGCCCCGCATCAGGCTCCCTGCTCGGCGGGAAGCCTGCTTCTCCCTCTCTCCCTCTCCCACTCTCCCTGCTTGTGTTCCCTCTCTCGCTGTCTCTCTCTGTCAAAATAAATAAATAAATTCTTAAAAAAAAAAAAATAGGACATCCCTAGGGAAAGGCAAACTGTATTTACCAAACTTCTACATTGAATAAATGAGTTACAACAGAAAAAATGTGTCTAAGGACTAAATGTTAATGAATGAATGGTGTCCCCTCAAAACTGATACGTTGAAGTCTTAACCCCAGTACCTCAGAATGTGACCCTATTTGGAGATAGATAGGGTCTTTACAGTGATAATCAGGTCAAGATGAGGTCATGAGGGTGGGCCCTAATTCCCGATGATAGGTGTGCTGATAAAGAAGGGAAAATTTAGACAGAGAAACCTGCATAGAGAGAAGACAATGTGAGGACACCCGGAGAACAAGGCCATTCTCAAGCTCAGGAGAGAGGCCTCGAACAGATCCACCCCTCACAGCCGTCAGAAGGAACCGGCGCTGCCGACACATTCATCTAGGAATTCTTGCTTCCAGAACTGTGAGACAATAAACTTGGGTTTTTTAAGCCACAGCTTGTGGTACTTTGTTGCTATGACCCTAGTGAACTAATACAGTTGGTGAGTGTGCATAATAATACCTTGGTGAGAAGAGTGCATACAGCCAGAGAAAGGAAACTGGGCATAAGTGTATAGGGGAGGGAGGGAAGATAAAGGATCATGTCACCTAAGCTAAGAGAAGGAAAGTATTTCACAAAGCAGAGGGTAGCCACAGTGTCAAATTCTGTAGAAAGGTGAAGTAGGAGAATGACTGAAAATGTCAGTCCAGAGGCCTTTGGTGACCTTTGCAGAGATCTCCCAGTCGAGTAGAGGGAGTAAATCATCATCGAGAGCTGACAATACAGAGACAGCACAGGGACCACTCCTGCAAACATTTGGTGATGAAAGGAGACCTCCTCTCTGGACCAAACTCACTCCTGCTATCCATAACAGCCACGTGGAAACAACCAAGAGTCCAGTCAGCCAGACCTGGAGTTTTCCTTCCTCTACTTTAATTGCTAAAAATGCAGATACTTTTTCCCACCAAACTGGTTTGAGAAGGCTTTCGGGAAGAAAAGGATTTTTGCAGCTATCATTTTACGAATTAGATTTTTAGTACTGACACAGATTCCATTCTATTTTGTAAAGCCATAAGAAAGTTGTTATTTGAGCCTTCTCAGAGATGAAGACTGCGGTGAAACTGGCGATGTAAAGAAGAAAACAAACACAAGTGGAATTTTGGGGCTCACTCATCATTTAAACAGAAAAATATAGTAGCATTTGAATAAAGAAGTATCAAAGCATTTTTTTTTTTAGAAAGTTCTGAAGTCAAAATGAGTCTAAAATTTGCTTTCTATAGTCTCAGGGATATCGGCCAGACAATCCAAATGTCACAGTTCTATATCATAGGGGATCAAATTAATCCAATTTGACTGTACTAAAAGATCTAATAAAATAAAAATAAAAAGTAATTGATAGTTAAGTAAACGAATTAGTATCAGCCAGAAACTAACCATGGGATAAGATCCGAAAAAATAACTACCCAAAAGATAAACCCAGATCATCACCCTCATGTTGCAACTATTTTCAACCAAGAAAACAATAAATCTTTATCAAGAACCTGATTGTTTTAAGGAACCGGGTAAAATACAGAAGAAGAAAAAAAATAGCCAACATGTAATCTTTATAGTGTAATTAGGAAGACAGACCAACAATTATAAAATGAGAAAAGCATAGACCACTACATCAAAAACTAATGATGTACTGTATGGTGACTAACATAATTTAAAAAAATAAAAAAATAAAATCATAAAGCAATCCAATGCAGTTAATAACTAAGCTATTTTAAAAATTAAATATAAATGACAAAAAATGATCCCTTTTGCTAGGTATTAAAGAAATGCCAATTCAAGCTCCAATGAGATATTTTCTTTTTTTTAAAAAGATTCTATTTTATATATTTGTTAGAGAGAGAGAGCATGAGAGGGGGGAGGGTCAGAGGGAGAAGCAGACTCCCCACCAAGCAGGGAGTTCAATATGGGACTCGATCCCGGGACTCCAGGATCATGACCTGAGCTGAAGGCAGTCGCTTAACCGACAGAGCCACCCAGGTGCCCCTCCGATGAGATATTTTCATTTATCAGATTAAACAGTAAACAATCCAATTCGAAAATGGGCAAAAGATATACACGACATTTTCTCAAAGAGGATATTCAGATGACAAATAAGCACATGAAAAGATGTTTAACATCATTAGCCATTATGAGAATGAAAATTAAACCCACAGTGAGGTATCACTACACATCTAGTAGAATGGCTAAAAAAAAATAATGGTAACATCAAATGCTTGCAGAATGCAGAGAAACTGGATCATTCATATTTTGCTGTTGGGAGTGTTAAATTGTACAGCCACTCTGGAAAACAGTTGGACAATTTCTTACAAAACTAAACATACACTTACCATATGACCCAGCAGTTACAGTCTTGGGCATTTATCCCAGAGAAATAAAAAGCCTATGTTCACAAAAAACCAAGATATGAATATTCATACCAGACTTATTCATAATAGTCAAAAACTGGGGGGAAAAATATCCATCATTGAGTGAATGGTTAAATGAACTGTGGTACGTATGTACCATGGAACACTACTCAGCAATAAAAGGAAAGAACTACCGATATACACAAAAACTTGGATGAATCTCCAGAGAATTATGCAAAGTGAAAATGCCAATCCCAAAATGTTACATATCATATGATTCCACTTATATGTCATTCTTGAAATAACAAAATCATAAAGACAAGAAAGCAGATCGGTGGTTTAGCCATGGGTGCTAGAGAAAGGACTGTATGCAGCTACAAAGGGTTAGCACAGGGGAGCCTGGTGGTAATGAAATATTTCCTTATAACATGAATGACAATTGTTACATGAATTTGCACATGTGATAAAATTGCATAGAACTACATAAAACATAAAACTGGTGAAATCTAAATAAACTCTGTGGATTATACCAGTGTCCATTTCCTGGTTTTTAACTGTTGTACCGCAGTTTATACAAGACATTACCATTGGGGGGAAGTGGGTGAAGGGTACACAAGACCTCCTTATACTTTTTTTTCAACTTTATTGGCAACTTAATTAATTCAAAATAAAACATTTAAAAAGCAATTTAAAGATACAACTCAACACCCAAAAAACAAATAATCCAATTAAAAAAAGGGCAGAAGACATGAACAGACATTTCTCAAAAGATGTAAAAAATGACCAACAGACACATGAAAAGATGCTCAACGTCACTCTTTATCAGGGAAATGCAAATCAAAACTACAGTGAGATATCACCTCACACCTGTCAGATGGCTACAGTCAAAAACACAAGAAACAAGTGTTAGCAAAAATGTGGAGAAAAAGGAACGCTTGTGCACTGTTTGGTAGGAATGCAAACTAGTACGGCCACTGTAGAAAACAGTATGGAAGTTCCTCAAAAAGTTAAAAATGGAACCTCCCTATGATCCAGTAATCGCACTACTGGGTATTTACCTCCAAAATATAAAAACGCTAATTCAAAGGGATACACGCACCCCTGTTTATTGCAGCATTATTTGCAATAGCCAGTTATGGAAGCAGCCCAAGTGTCCATTGATAGATGAATAGGTAAAGAAGATGTGGATAAAGAAGATATGTGTTCAATGGATTATTACTCAGCCATAAAAAAGAATTAAATCTTGCCATTTGCAACAACATGGATGGAGCTAGAGAGTATTATGCCGAGTGAAATAAGTCAGAGAAAGATAAATTCCATGTGATGTCACTCATATGTGGAATTTAAGGAACAAAACAAACAAGCAAAGGGAAAAAAGAGAGAGAGAGAGACAAATCAAGAAACGGATTCTTAATTCAGAGAACAAGCTGATGGTTACCAGAGGGGAGTTGGGAGGGGGAGATGGGTGAAACAGGTGATGGAGAATAGAGTACACTTATAAGCACTGAGTAATGTATAGAATTGTTGAATCACTATGTTGTACACCTGCAACTAATATAACACTGTATATTAACAATACTTGAATTAAAATTAAAAACTTAATTTAAAAAAGTAATCTAAAGAAACCCAAAATGTTCATCTTCACTAAATATTAAAGAAATGCTAATGCAAACACCAATGAAATATTTTTATTTATCAAATTAACAATTTATGTTTTGTTGGGGTGGAGATAATAATGCTAATGAGGGGGTACCTGGGTGGCTCAGTCACTTAATTGACATCGGCTCAAGACGATCTCAGGGTCATAAGAGCAAGCCCTGTGTCGGGCTCCACACCCTGCTTAGGATTCTCTCTTCCTCTGCCCCTCCCCTGTTCACTCTCTTTCTCTCTCTCTCGTAATAATAACAATGATAATGAGTGTACAAGAAGAATGGTGTTTTCATATACTATTGATTGTGGGATTATGAATGACTAACCTTCCTGGAAAGCAATTTGCCAACAATCAGAAGCTTAAAAATGCTTAAAAACACCTCTTCTGGCCAACTGCCTGTTTCTCTATTCCTAATAATTTTTCAGTTCATTCAGCATCTTTGTTCCAGGCCCTTGGCTACATATTAGAAATATGCCAAAGTGAGTAACATGATTTCTCAAGGTAAATATATCAAATATGATGATTTTTAAAAAGTAACAGTGAAGTGTGTGAGGTTCCACATAGCTGCTTTCCATTTGTCCGTAGGCAGTACGCCTTGGCTAAGTGCCCGAGTTTTGAGTCAGTCCGGCTGGTGTCAAATAGTAAGTAGTTAATGAGTAGTTCTCTGTTTACCAGCAGTGTCACCTTGGGGAAGCTACCTTGCCCCCTGAACTTCAGTGCCTTCATCTGTAAAATGTGGGAATGAGTACTTACCAATGCCATGAGGCTTATAGAAATTTATAGTGGATGTGAAATCTCATGGAAATAAAATATTTCAGTCTTCACATTCTTTTCTTTAAATCTATTGTTTTCTGTATTTTAAATTGTCCTAAATTTCTTTAGCTCCACCTTTTCTGATTCCGTTCTAGCAAATGGAGTCTTACTTAAAACCCAGAAGTCACTATAGTAAACCTCTAATGATAGATAAGAGAAGGGCAGGCTCAATGCAGGTGAAGAAGGTGAAAGCCAAACAACAAAGCCACGTAAAATGTATTTTATGTAAGGTAGGATGTCAAAAATATTAAAATAAAATCCTGTCCTGTAGTTGGTAATTATGTATGTCTTCATGCAGCTATGAGAGCCCTGTTTTAGCCTTCTGGACTTCAGATATGTTCCATCTGCTAATGTCTGCTCTGATTTTATAGACTTGTTCGCTTATTAGTCATCATGGGTAACATATTCAAATTTGTACTTCTAATTCTAGAAGATGTATAAACTACCACTTTTGCTTATCATAAAAATGCTTATTCCTCTTCTGTAATAATTTCACCTTTAAGAATACAGATAAATAATAAGAGACATGGAAAAGATTTGTGTACAAAAATGTTTATTATAGCATTATTTAATATAATGAAAAGTAAGAATCAACCTAAATTTTTCATAGGAGGTGAATAGTTAAGTAAATTAAAATGAAGTTGATGATATGTATGTGTGTTTGTGTGTGTGTTGATGACTTTTTAATGACAGAAGGAATCATAAGCCTGTGGAATTATAAGGAAAATAATGCATAGAAACAACATAGCAAGCAAGTATGTCAAAATAGTCATAGTTGTTACCCCTAGATTGGTGGGATTACAGAAACAGGTTTTTTTTCTTTGAAATTGCTAAATCTATAGTGAATTTATGTCACTCTGCTAAGCAGGATGAAATCAAGTTAAAAAGCAATCTAGTGGTGAGGTACAGTCTCTAAGTCAGGAGTGGCAAACATAGAATGCCTACAGAGACCCTCAGATGACAGGAGTGTGATGCAGGCCTAAAGTTTATTATACCCTCATGGCGCATGAATGGTGGAAACTTCATTACACAAGCAGATGAGCCCCATGTTGAGCAAAGCTTCTGGTCACCACTCTTGTCTTTTGTGCAGGAGTGTGGTCCAGTACAACCTAATCTTATTTTTTGAGAGAAGTTAGGAAGGTGGACTTACAGGTGAAATCTCCTGATTTTTATGTAATGCCTCAATGTCTAGAGGGGCAGGTTTGGCTCAGGCCACCAGTTTTGACCTCTGACCTCTGTTAGTGTAACAGAGGTTCAGAGGAGAGTGAGATCACTGTGGATGGGGTGGTTTAAGAATATATCGCATTCCAGGCTGCAGCGAATCAGGACTAGAAAAAAGGGAGCTAAGACTATTAGCTTATTCACTTACTCCATAAAGTTTTATTTAATGTTGAGAAAATGAAGACGAATCAGATAAAGATCCTACTTGGCAGCTACTAAGAGAGAAGGTCTCACCATAGCTAACATTTCTTACCACATGGAAGGCATTATGGCATACTATATCACATCATATATTATTTCATTTAATCCTTACAACTCCAGGAGGTAAATAATATTATTATCCCCCATTTTCCATAAGTGAAAACTAAATCTTAGAGATGTTAAATAACTTGTCCAGGTCACATAGCGGATACAGAGCCAGGATTCCAGACCCCAGTCTAATTCTAGACCAAAGCTCTGAACAAGCATTATGAGAGCATATATTATGGGAGATCAGGAGAGGATGAGATTACTCTTAGCAGCAAGACAGATCTGTGGGTGGAAAGAGAGAGCTGTGTGGTGTCAGGGTCCGAAACAAGCTCTGGCAACCAAGTGATAAAGCTAAGAATTAGGGAGCAATGGTCCTAGGGCAGAGGTTGAAAACCAAAGGTTGGTAGGCCAAAAATAGTACACACATATATTGTAATCTTTAAAAATTATTATTCAGCCATCAGAAAAGATGAATACCCGCCATTTGCATCAACATGGATGGAACTGGACGGAATTATGCTACATGAAATAAGTCAAGCAGGGAAAGACAATTACCATCTGGTTTCACTCATCTGTGGAACATAAGCAATAGCGCGGAGGACCACAGGGGAAGGGAGGGAAGACTGAATGGGAAGAAATCAGAGAGGGAGACAAACCATGAGAGACTCTGGACTCTGGGAACCAAACAGAGGGTTACAGAAGGGAGGTGGGTTGGGGGATGGAGTAACTGGGTGATGGGTATTAGGGAGGGCGCGTGTGGTGAGGAGCACTGGGTGTTACACACAACTAATGAATCGTTGAACACTACATCAAAAACTAACGAGGTACTATATGTTGGCTAATTGAATATAGTAATAAATTAATTTTAAAAATAAAAATAAATTAATTAAAATTAAAAAAAACCCTTAAATTATAATTAGTTACCAATACTTAAAAAATCTGGAGAATTCACATAAATCAGAATACCCGGCAACGCTGGGCCCACATTCCCGTATGGTAACAACTGGTGAATCTGGAAGAGGCTGTTCAACTTCCAGTGGGGTATAAGTTCTCCTTCTATGTGGCCTACTTTGCTCATTGATTTTCATTACCTGCCAGGACTCTGCTGGCCCTTGAGTCTAAAAGCCTAGACAGTGAGGCATCCACAGGTGGGAAGGAATAACCAAATGGAATAAGACAGGTGAGAGCTGGGAGTTACAGAAGCTAGGGGTTTTGAGAATGTGAACCCAGCAAGACACTTCCCCCAGGGCACCAGATCCTAAGGCAGAGAGCATTACCTCTTCCCTTCTGACTGGGCTGGAAGTGGTCCCAAGATCTTTGCTTGGGGGTTGGAAGGAAGTGGATTGGCAGAGAGAGGGGAACTTGATTGAGGGCTCAGTGGAGAGTTGGAAATTTGAGGGACATGGAGAATTTAGACAGCAGGGAGCAGAATAGTTAATATGTCCATGCAGTGGCTCACCCAAGATTCTGTTTTCAAGAGAATTCTCTGGCTTGTTAAGTGTTCATGGTTGCCCGGGGGGGAAAAAAAAAGTTAGAAAACAAATGCAGACTCAATCTCTGTAATGCCTCTAGCTGTGATTTCTCACACATACGGGCAGGGTGATCCCTTTATACACCACTTAGGTATTGATCTGAGGGTCCTACTTAGTTCTGGGGGACCCGAGGAAAAACATTTCCTTGGACTAAAGGAACTTCGGGCAGGTTACTTGCTTCTCTAAAGCCTGTTTCTTCATCTGTTAGAAGGTTTAATAGTTTCTAATTTTCAGAGGGTAAGGATTAAGTGAGTGAATGGAGGAATATGAAGTACATGGCTGAGAGCAGGAAGGAATCGGTGATTGCTGTGATGAGCAGCAGTGGGGGCTGGGAACCTTATATAGGTGTTGTCCCTGAATCTTTACGATAACCATACAAATTAGGTATTACTTTCCCCATTGAAAAAAAATGAGGAAATTGAGGTTTAGTAACTTACTCAAGGTTGCAAAATTAGTAAAAGGTAGAGTGGAGAGACTTACATAAAAAGAGCCAAACCACACCAAAAAAGTACACTGACATTCTAATCATAGTCATATAGCATTATCAGCTAGAAATGAAAACAGATTCAATTTATATCTTGCTGAAACCTTGAGATCACCAGCTGTGTGTTCCTAGGCAAATGGCCTAACTTCTCTGAAACTCAGCTTCCCTATCTGTAAAACTTTGTACGTTTATTGTATAGATTAAATGAAGTAATGCACTTAAAGTACTCAGCAGAATAGTTAGCTTATAAGTGATCGGTTAACAGAGATTAACTTTAATAATGTTTACTGGACCTGCACTAAGTATCAGGAATGCAGAAGAAATTAAACATGTTCCCTGCCCTTGTGGAAGTCAGGACAGGACATCCATATGAGCAGTGAAATTTTAACACGAGGAGGGAACTGTTAAAATGAAAGAATAAAGTATGTGATTTGGGAGGGAGGAAGATACAGATATGGTGAAAAAGCAGGGAAGGTTCCACCTGTGAACTGTGGCGTGCTCTGGATCTCAAAGGAACAGGGGAGTTTTGCATACAGAAAAGGCAAGAGAGGCATCCCAGGCAGAAGGAATAGCTCGTGCAAAGGCAAAGAACGCAGAAAGTCCTGAAAGGTCAGGACAGTGAAACAGTTCAAGTGTGACTAGAAGGTAAGTTATGTGGGTTGACCGATAAAAGCAGAAGAGACAAGTTGGATTCAGGCTGTGAGGAGCTTTGTGTGTCTTCCTAAGAATTATGGCCACTAGCCCATGAGAGAAAAGGGAGCAAGTCTTCAAAGCAAGAAAGTTTCATAATCAGGTTGCTTTTGGTGAAGGGTAATGATGGGGTAAAGGATAGTGAAAGGGAAACAGCCAGGAGGTTATTGCAATCGTCCAGACAAGAGGTGACAGAGACCCCAAAACTGGCCACCAAAGAATTGGAAGTGGGTGGTGAGGAAGAGAAAGTGGAGGATGACATAAACACAATGTGTGAAATCCAAAGTATGAAAAAGGCTTGCTCCCTTATTTACCACAGTCATCCCAAAGGACCAAAACAAAAACACAGAAAACCTCTTGTAAAAATAATCTCTTTTGTTTGTATGCAAATAGGCCATGCACAGTGAAAATGCAACTCAAGTATGGTGACAAATACAATATTTTGTCTCCAATACGTGAATCCCAAAGATTGGTTTACAAATGCTGTCCTTCTTAAGAATTCCAACTCCTCACATTAAAACTGTAGCCAACCAGTACAAGGCTTATTTGAGATTATTTTCCGTCTTAAACCGGATTTGAGGAAAGCTATTTAAGGCACTTGTCAAAAGAAGCTGTCCTTTACTCACATGGCTGAAAGAGTAGGAAGAGTGACATCTTGTTTTACTGGAAAAATTTTCCAAGTAGCAATGTGTCTGTGTGGTGGTGGACCTTCAGAATCTTCCAGACAAAAGCACGTGAAGGGAGCTGCAAAATTACATCTCAATGGTTCTGCACCATCAACTTGAAAATTGCAAATCCAGGTTGATAAATGCATATTTTAAGGGTTCCCAGAAGTCTTATGTGCATTGCTTTTGGTTATGGAGATGCCACAGGGAAGTGAGCCTTTGAGTGTGCAATGCCTCCTCCCTCAACCCTTGTGAAATGGAAGCTTTAAAAAATCCAGTGGTTTTTGGTTTTGTTTTGTTTTGTTTTTACAAGCTTAGTCATATTGGCTGTGTTCTATTTGCCCCAATGTATTTCATTTTACTTTGCAGAGCACATTTTATTTATGCTCTTATATAAATATTTTGCATAAAAAGGTGCTTTCACAGATGATGCTTCCCTAAATTTGAAATATGCTGCCATTTGTTAAAATGTGTTAGTTTTGTTATGTATTATATTCCCTCCTTTGCACAAATAGGAAAAAGCATATGGACCGGATTCTTCGAGCCACTTTTACATTTAGAATATTACCTCATTTTATTTTTTCTAACTAAGGTTTAAAGGAAATGGTAAATGTCAGATGCTGTGTGAAAGAAGTGACGGTTTCTCAGAATGTGTAAGCAAATGGGCCACCTTAAATTCAGAGATCACAATCTTCTGAATTTGGGTTTCATGTTCCCAGGTAACACTAAAGATTGAAAGGATAATACATTTGGAATCATATGTTTACTTTGTTGAATTCCACCATCACTGATGTTGGTAGTTTATTGGTATCAATTTTTTTAAACTTGCTGCTGTATGTGTTTCCTCTGTTTTGGAAAGATTTTACATCGTTTTGTTATTGGTTAACTAATAGGCCATCTTTTGTGTAAACTCTTGGAAGTTCTGAGATTCTATGATTGTATTGTAAACATTACTAGATAGCTAGAATATAGAATTATTAAATTAGAAGTATCACTTTAGTATCACTTTAGGTCTTTACTGTGCCATCCATGACTGATGGTCATGCAGACACAGTGACCATTTAAAATATGAACTGAAGAAGAGCCAATATTTCTTAGAGAAGCCTATTCCTTTTTCTTAACTGTGACCTATACAACATAGTTAGAATCTACCACATGCTCTTAAGAAGTTATTTAATCATTAGGACATCCTATGTAACTGAAGTTTTTATGTTGAAAATCATTTGGTGGCAGGTCCCTTGACATTGTTAGATTGGTATAGGTCTCCTGCACTCACCTGCAGGCTCTGGCAGAGCAGAGACCCTCTGCTTTGGCTCATCTTGTATCCTAGGACCAACCCAAGGCCTATGCTCAATTAAGGTGAAGCATTTATTGAAGGGATGAGGGCAAATTAAAAAGTAGAAATTCCAAGTGGTGCAATTATATCAGTGGATTTTAAAGTATTATTGCAAAATGGGAAATACTGTTCGGATACAAACATGGGTAGAAGCAAAGGTGAAGCATAAAATATGTGTATTTGTTTGTCACGAGAGTCTATAGTTATTACCGGTCCCCATGGACACCCTGGAACCACCTTGAAGCTCTGCCCAGTCCCTTTTATGATGTGTTTGTACACATAGCAGGCAGGCCCGGTGGGAGGTGTGCTCTGGATGTGGTCTTGCTACCATAATTCTGATCTCTTGTGTCCAGGGGGTGAGTTGTGAGTCCCTCAGTTCCCCAAGCTGTGATCCTTCTCTGGCTTGGCTTGTTTCCTGATCTGTGGTCAGTTCCCCATTGGCCCTTTGGGCCTATCCGCCAGTGATGGGCCTTGTTCCACAGGGAGAAACAATGAAGAGTCTCCACCCACCACACTGTAGATACCACACTTCCCAGAAACTCCCAATACGGGGTGCCCCACTGCACATCTCTACCCCACTCTGCCATGTCTCCACCAAACCCCCGACACTTCTCAGAGCCTGGGTTTGGGATGGCTGGCTCCTTACCTGCCACCAGGGTTGCTGTCTTTAGCCTGAGTTCTGCGTCGCGCCACATTCTTCATCTTCCCCACTTGCTCATACTGCTAAAGTAACAGTTCATTTAAAGGTCACGCCCACCCTGGGTACAACAGTACTTCTTTTTCTAAAATGTGCACATCCTGGGGCGCCTGGGTGGCTCAGTCGTTAAGCGTCTGCCTTCGACTCAAGTCATGGTCCCAGGGTCCTGGGATCCAGCCCCGCGTCGTGCTCCCCGCTCGGCGGGAAGCCTGCTTCTCCCTCTCCCACTCCCCCTGCTTGTGTTCCCTCTCTCGCTGTGTCTCTCTGTCAGATAAATAAATAAAATCTTTAAAGAATAATAAATAAATAAAAAATAAAATGTGCGCATCCTGATACTTGCCTTTTGACAATTTTTCCTTACCCTACCTTTTACTACATGCTAATGTAATCTTCAGTCGGAATAAATGTATCTTGTTGCTGAAGTTCGTATATGTTTTTATTAAGCCACCATTTGGTTTTGAGAGGGAGTGCAGACAAGGATCTTTTGCATTCACTTGACAGAATCTGGTAAATAACTGTTGGTGTCCCTTGCCTTTCTGATTCTCCTTAGAGGACATCTAGGCAAAAGTGTGTCACTGAGTCCTAGTTTCTGTGCTCAGAAGTTGATTGAATTTAAATTAAGAAACAATACATGTTCCTTCTTTCTTAGCACGCATGAATGATGGGTGTGAATTTGCATCACGAGAAAGTGAATGAAATAAGACACCCCGGGGCAGCTAGGGACACCAGCCCAGGACTAGAGAGGAGCCTGTGCTAGAGGTTTTAAGAGTGAGGGTCTCTCCCTACCTTGGTGACCCTGTTCTGGGACATAAATACAGAGGCTGCAAAACTTTGGCTAAAAAGAAGAAGACTCAACCTCTAGTGCTTAACTGTATAAAATTGCTTTTAAATGTAGGCCAACACTGTATCTCCCCTTCAAAGAAAAAAGAAACTTACTACTTTTCTAAGAATGTTCCTCCAGAAACATGGAACTGAAAGCTATTTTTTATTGATCTGGCCCTTAGAAAACAATGGGGACTTTTTAACGTACCTAAGGAACTGATATAAAAACATAAAAACATATGATTCTGCACCAGAAAGATGCAGAAAATGTCAAAATAGAGGGCAGAAGTACAAAACTAGAGATGTTTTGCAGCAATGTTTTATATATGGTATTTGATTACAAGTGTGCAACATGGAGACGTGAACAGTGGACTGAGAAATTGATGCTAATTTTCTTACCCACTAGTGTAGAAGCCCTCTAAAATATCACGTTATTAACTTAGTTGCTTTACCAGGAATTAGTGCATGTGGTTAGTGTGTGTGTATGTGTGTTTGTGTGTAACTAATAGACCTTATTTTTAGAACCGTTTTAGATTTACAGAAAAATTGAGCAGACAGTACAGAGAATTCCATATACCCTCCCCCTTGCACACAGCTTCCCCTATTATTATGATCTTGCATTAGTGTGGTATATTTGTTACAATTAATGAACAAATATTGTTAATTAAAACTCATACTTAAATCAAGTGCCCCTCTTTGGGTTCTACAGTTCTGTGGGCTTTGACAAATTTAAAACACATATTCACCATTACAGTATCATGCAGAAAATTTTACTGCCCTAAAAATACCCTGTGCTCCGCTACTCATCCCTCCTCACATTCCCTGGCAACCACTGATTTTTCACTGTCTCAATGGTTTTGCCTTTTCCAGAATGCCATCTAGTTGGAAGTATACGGTATGTAGCCTTTTGAGGTTGGCTTCTTTCATTAAACAATATGCATTTAAAGTGTGTCCATGTCTCTTCATGGCTTGATAGCTCATCTCTATTTATCACTGAATAATACTCCATTCTATGGATGTACCACAGTTTGTCTACCCATTCATTACTGAAAGGCACCTTAGTTGCTTCCAGTTTGGGGCAATTATGAATAAAGCTGCTATAAATATTCGTATACAGGTTTTTGTGTGGACATAAGTTTTCAACTCATTTGAGTAAATACCTATGAGTATGATTGATAGATAACATGGTAAGCTTATGTTAAGTGTTGTAAGAAACTGCCACGATGAATTCCAAAGTGCCTATACCATTCTGCATTCCCACCAGCAATGAATGAGAGTTCCCATTGTTCCACATCCCTGTCAGCATTTGGTACTGTCAGGGTTTTTTTGTTTTTGTTTTTGTTTTTTAGCCATTCTCATAGGTGTGTAGTTGTAGCTCACTATTGTTTTAATTAGCAATTCCCTAATGACATATTATACTGAACATCTTTTAATATGCTTATCTTCCATCTGTATATCTTCTTTAGTAAGGTGTATGATCAGATCTTTTGCCCATTTTTAGACTAAGTTGTTCTTTTTCTTGAGTTTTAAGAGTTCTGTGTACAGTCCTTTATCAGGTATGTGTTTTGCAAATATTTTTTTCCACTTTCTGGCTTATCTTTTCATTTTCTCATTAGTTACTGTGTGTAGGCTTTCAAGAGGAAGGGTTTTAGAAATATATTTTACAACAGCAGTAAAAGAAAAAATTTACAGCAAATATTTTACACTCTCTCATAAAGAGGTATCAGGGAACCCTGTCTGTTAACCCAAAAGAGTTTTGTTAAAAGGGAAGAGTCAGGTCCTGGGAGTGGTGGCTGGCTATCCTGTACTATGAGAGTTTGTGCAGCAGGGCTAAGAACAAGAACAGAACCACCCTGAGCTGCATGACTGCTAAACTCAAAACAGTTTAGGAACTATGCGTAGGGTCTGAATTTCTGCCTATGAATCCAAGTATGTAAGAGATAATCACTTTCCATATTTCCTTTAATTCAATCTAATCTCACCTGTAAGACCCATTCTGCCAGTTGGATAAGAGAGTCCATCTTGATCATACAGGGGTGCCGCTCCCTTCCTGCAGCCCAGCCAGAATTCAGGAAGCTCACCTGATGCCTAGAAATGGAGGAAGGGCTTTAAATCCCAAGTCTGTCTTGGTTGCCATTGGCAACCTTACCATCTGAACCATGGTAGACTGTGAAGTCTGGCAGCTCTCTGCCCCCAGGCCACAGTGGGGAATGAGGTTATCACCTGGGGCCCATGAACCAACTGCCATCACTCCCAAAGCTTTTATCCCCTTGGGAGCACTGAGAAGGAGGTGCTTGGATCCCACTGCTCACAGGACCCAAACACCTCTGCCCTTCCTTCCTCTTGCATCTCAAAAGCACTCTTTTTTTCTCTTCCTCTCTAGGACACCTGTATCTCTTCCATGGGCTTTCACCAAAGTCCAAAAGTGCCTTGACTTTAGGTCTCTTCTGCTTTCTCCCCTGCAAAAAAATTATGTGTCAGGAAATTTCAGAAAACAGGGGCACCTGGGTGGCTCAGTCTGTTAAGCATCTGCCTTCGGCTCAGGTCATGATCCCAGGGTCCTGGGATCAAGCCCCATGTCGGGCTCCTTGCTTAGCAGGGAGCCTGCTTCTCCCTCTCCCTCTGTTCCTCCCCCTGCTTATTCTCTCTCTCTCTCTCTCTCTTCCTCTCAAATAAATAAAATCTTGAAAAAAAGAAATCTCAGAAAACAAATGCTAACATTTCAATAAATAATGCTGCTACCATTATTTGTGGAAACCATCTTGTTCTATACTGGAACCACCATAACCTAGAATATTTTTAGATTGCCTCTTGACCAGTGACCACAGGAAGCCACTTATGTATAGCAAACAAATATATGGCTGGAATTGGAAAATTTGGGTAAGTGTTTGATCTTTCCAAATGCCCACAAGTTTTTAGCTCTGCCTTTCCCTGCCCCCAGAGTAGATCCTAACTACGTGGATCCCAGAGGAATATCTCTTGGGCACAGTTGAGCAAGAACATCAGGAAGGTATCTATTACTCTGACCCAGCTACCATCCATGGCCACTCCACTCCTGCTGCTTTTTCTTGTAGCCTTGGCCTCCTCAGACATGAGAACATCTGGGAGTGAGACATGGAGGAAGCAGCCCCACACAGAAAGCAGCTTTCTGAGGTTACTGGTAACTTCCTCCTTACTAAACACAAGGAACTGATCTTCATTTTGCTTAACCTCATCTCAGCATTTGATACTGTTGACCACCATCACTGCTGAACCCCATCCATCCTTGGCTCTGATGACCCTTGGGTAAGGCTTCCTTATCAAATTTTTGAGTGGCACAAGGCTTGGTGGGATGACTAATATAATGAAAGGCATATATGGGATTCAGAGTAATTCTGATTGACTGAACACTGACACACAAATAAGATGGGACCAGGAGGTGGTGATCTGACATGACATTTGAAAAAAAATCATGTTCAGCCAGTCCAATACAACTGTTTATGGGCTTAAGTGATCTCTGACTCATTAATGAAAGTGATCTTATCACTGTCCATTCCATTCCATGAGCCCTCTCTGCAAAGAGGCATATTGATAAATTCAGGGAGTCAGGTGCCAGTGGGAGAATCACCAAGTTGATCAGGGTTCTTAAGACCACGTCACATGAGGAACAGTTGAGGACACTGATACTATTTAGCCGAGAAAGGACACTATTAAGGCAATTTATATCTGCTTTCAACTATTTGGACGGTTCTGTGTAAAGGGATTAAAAATACATATACCAGTAGTTTTAGAAAACAGGACAGGAACAACAGAATGGTACTTATAGGGCTGGGGAGGGAGAGGTAGGAGACGTGGGATTATTATAAAGAAGACCTTTCTCTTATAACTGTCTTATCAGGCAGTGAGTTTTCCAACATAAGTGAGAAAGCAAAGACTGGATATCTATCTACTAGAGATAATATTGAAAGGGTCCTTGCTTCACGGTGAGGGACGGGGATGACTTCTGAGGTCCCTCAGACAAGCCTGCAATGCTAATGAAGTCATAGAGTAAGAGAATTCCATGGCACCATGTTATCCTTTATTTCTGCTGCTGGCCTCACCCCTTATCTCCCATTAATTCGATGTTGCAGTGCATTGGACCCTGCTCTAAGCAGGAGCTGAAATGAGGAGATGAGAGAAGACATGGAAAAGAGAAAACAATAAAACTGTTTTTAAAAGAACCTACTGTATGTTAGGATCTGTGTGAGGCACCATATATACGTCTTCCTATTTAATCCTCATAATAAAAAAAAATCCTCATAATAAGCTTCTGAGATATCTAGTATTACTTCTGTGATGAAACTAAGGTTCAGAGAAGTTAAGTGACTTCCCCAAGAACACACATGTATCAACTGGTGGAGCCAGAGTTTGAACCCAGGTCTCTGTAATTCCAAAGCCCTGTGTGAGGTGTTATTTTTACTCACCCTTTATTTATGGTAAATGATACTGGTTTTTAAAATTTTTCATATTGATACAAAGATTCCTTTTTAAAATTAACTGACTCAAAGTAAGTGGAGAGAAAAATAAGTGTATAAAAATAATACAGATTTCAGCTAGAATGACTGAAATTTGGGAAATACTATTCCAAATATTTTGACAGCATGACTTTCTGATTTAGTCTATATTTGGATGGCTGAGTACAAGGAAAAGAAGAAAACTTGAAAACTGAGTGGATTATAGATTAATTCTCCTGTGCCCTGATACATGGGTAATTTCATGTGTTACAATAAGGAAACTTGGACCCTTTCAAATAAAAAAATATATATATGATTGTAAAATCCAGAGGAAAACCCCAGGTGGGGCCTATCCAAATAAAGGATGACGTTTCCAAGGTATGCACACAGAATGGCTGAGAGGAAGTGAAGACCCTGTGAGTCAGGGGCCAGGACCCATGCAGGAGTCCTATGACTTTGAGAGGCCCTGGAAGGCAGGTGAAGGAGTTGACAGGCCAGTTTGGGGAAGAATGACCATCACCCTTCCAGTGGTTAAGGATAATCTTTGTGGTCAAAAAAGGTCAAAATGAGAACTGGAAAGTCTGAAAGGAAGACAGAAAAGTAATAATGAAGACTAGGTAGCTGCATGGCATGCTCTGTGCCAGGCGATTTACATGTAAGATCCCATCGGTCTTTCAGAGCAAGGCAGCAAGGATGCTGGTCACCTTTCCCGCACAAGAAGACTGAGATGGGGAGATGTTTAGTAACTTGTTCAGGGCCCAGGGGTCAAACCAGGATTTGACCCTGGGCACCAGGTCCAAACCCACGCTATGCTACTTTCCCTGCACGTCCTTGCTTGGGTGCTCCTTCTCAACCCAGACAACAAACAGCTTTCCCTTTGTTACTTTTAATTTCTCCAGCCCTGCAGGGCACAGCTAGCCTCCAAGAGACTGGAGGAGGCATGCTTAGAGGGAGCTGCTTCTCTCCTGAGCGCAAATGCTGCAGGCTCAGAGGCACATAAATGCGCCCCCCCCCCGGCCCCGCCATTGAACAGAGGGCTTTTCAGGGCCCGATTGGGTTAGAAAAAGAAACCATACATTTGGGGCAGGATTATTATATGTGTGAAGCTTGTCCCTGCAGAAGCACTAGGTTTGGAAAAATCCATTTGGCATTCACATAGCTTTCACTCTTCTGCCTGTGACTTGTTCCCGGGCTCGAGAGTACCACCCACTTCCAGGAATAGGAGCCAAGGTTAATAGAAACATTCTAGATTAGGACAATTAGGATTAGATTAGAATAATTTTAAAAAGGGCCATGTATGTTAATTGGCTTCTAACAGGATCCATGGAGGTATACTCAAATGAATGGTTTGGGGGTGGGGGGTGAGAAGAGAAATACCCAGTCTCTGGGTTCTCTGGTTGCAGACCGCCTCCTGCAGCTCTGCCAAGCCAGAAACAGTCCGGGGTACATGGCTGCCCAATAAAACACTCGTTAAACTGAGCTGAACCTTTACCTTTGGGCCTCAAAGGTTGCACTCCTGGATCTCTGTCAGTCTTTGTCATGTTTGTGGCTGGGCTGTCTTTGGGGAGTTTCCTCAGGGCTTTACATTCACTCACTCTCCACCAGTGCATTTGTAGTCATTTTCATCGGTGGAAATGCCCACCTGCCATCAGAAGTTATCTGGAACCAGCCCCTGTCTGTGGTGCTATTTCTTTCTTGTCAGTTCCCCTTTCTGCATTTGAGTTCTAGCTTCAGCCCTGACATTATTTCTTTCTCTACAAGGAGTGTTAGGAGGTTATGGGGAGCTCACAAAGGCTCCTCTTCGTTTATTCTTAGTACCTTGCTTCTGCGTTCCTCGGGAATGCCCCTGGGCTTATGTATCTGGTCTCCGGGAGCTGCAGTGGATGGGCACTTGTGACAGGTATGTTCTTATGAAGCTCGTATGCCTGGGGAGCTTGGTGTTAGATAAAGCTGCGTGTGGGGCAGATGTTCAGAGGTGGGGCTGACGGCTGGGAAGGGAGTGGGTAAGAAGTGTTGTGGAGTACATGCGTAAAACTTTTGAGCATCAGGCTTGATTCTGAGACTGGCTACGGTGGAGGCAGGACATTACAAAAACATGTCTCTTCCAGCCAGATCCCTTTGTCTGCTTTGGTGAGCTAAGAGACAGGACAGGCAGGAAACAGAAGGCGCCACTTACCAAACAACCAGCAGCCGCCCTTGGCCTCAGGGTGCTGGGGGCTCCAAGTAGCTCTGCTGCAGGAGAAGCTATCCAAGGATCCTGGCCCTGCCTGAGCCCCTTGTGCCAGTGAGAAGTTCAGAGGACTGGAGCAAAACCCACAGCCTCTGCAGTGGTCTCTGTTTTCTTATTTGACCTTTCTCTTCCTCTCTCTCTCTCTTTTTTTTTTTCTCTCTTTTTTCCATTTCTTCTTCCCATCTAAGTGTCCTATCACAATATTGGCTCCTCTTGGCACCAGAGACCAAGAGCTCATTTGAAAAGCAAGTCTTAGGTCAAAAAAGAGCCCAGGCAGTGGTTTCTCGTGTTCTGTATACCATGAACATATTTGCATTTGCAAATAAGCTTAAAATAGTGCCTCCACTAAAAGTTATTTAAGGAGAGACACGTGAAAATAATTTTTGGCCAAGGGAACTTCCCACTCCTCTCAAATTGTAATAACTGAGGAGATGGTCTATTCCTCTGACATGCAACCTCAATCTTGGGACCAAGGCTCTAGACTTAAATGAGTCTAAGTGCACAAACTCGTAGTTCTGTATTATTTCATCCGTTTGCTGTTGCAGGTACCATTAATGCTATTTATATGAACTATCCTGTGTATTAGCTTTTATAAATCTTTGCTCATTGGTGTGTTCTAAATATATTTATTGAGTGCTTAACTATGTCACAGGTAGTGGGTTTTTAGCAAGGAGCATAAAAGACATGGACCTTGTACTCTTGAAGCTTTCAGCCTAGTGGGAAAACGTTACTATTAGATAGTCACACTAAAATGACTATATGGCAACAGTGCTTTGAAGACAAGGAAATGGTTCCTTGTGATTGTGCTCACTGTTTAATAACTATGTCTTTGACCTTGATATTTTGGTTACTCTAATATCCCTGGATATCAGATGTCTCTTCCTGGTGGAGATGAGGATTGGATGTTATGGAGTTGAGGTTAAGGTGGGAGAGGAAAGAGCATAAAAGGTGAAAAGGTAAGCCAAGCCGGATTCTTTAGGAGAAAATCAAGATTCAAATACCATGTTTCAAAAATTGGATAGAGGTGGGAGGTAAGTTTAAGGATCTCTGGACCGGGAGACTAAAGCTGTGAAGAAATAGAACAAGAACGAAACATGTCTGAAACAAGCAAAGCGGGTGGTGGGAAGGTACCAGAGTCCAAGCAAATGTTGCCAATTCGCCTTTCTTGGTCAGGCAAATAAGAGTATTTAGGGACAGGACAGAAGGATAGCGTCATAGGCTGAGCACACAATCCTTTATTGGACCTTTATCCTCATCTCTAACCTAATATAGCGACTTGTTTCTGAACCATAGATTGGAGTACACTCAAGGTGAGGTTTGAGAAATAGACGCCATTTTGATTATGTATAGAAGAAAAAACGTGTCTTCAGCACTTTCCATCTCCCCCATCAGAATAGGAAGGTTCCCATTCACTATTCTCCTTCTTTTTATGAGTATGATTCCATTCTGAGTTCCTTTTCTTATTTAGATAAATTAACTTGAACTTAATGGCTAAAAAAAAAAAATTGCTCCCTTCTAGCTAGCATTTGCATTTTAATAGGGGCTTTCAAAAATGCCTTAACCCAAGGAATGAGTAATTTGGGAATTCCAAGCACCAGGGTAGGGTTGGTACACAGAATGGGGAGAGGGGACGTCCCTCAAATTGTGCCCTTGAAACATTGGCTTTCTCTCTTTGACCATGATTCTGGTTCTGAGAGAACAGGAAGGGGCCCTCTTACAGGGCCAGGATTGGTATAAATGCCTTTTAGTGAGTTCTGTGGGTCTTATTTGTGGTAGGTGGAGCCCTTGACCAGATGTGCACAGACTCACCTGTAAACTTCGCATGATGCTTACCCATAGGCACTTTTTGGAAAAGGGATGCTCCTTGACTCAGAAAGATCTGATTCTAGATATGACTAGGAGAACGGGACATCTGTCTTGTACACAGACTTGCTATAAGGAGACTGGAAAAGCTAAATGCTCTCAACATGTTATGCTCCTTCTTTTGGGTGAGTGAGGGGAATGGCCTCTTGATTTTAATACTTAGTTACCTACAATAGCAGGGAATGAATAAAAGCAGCCTCTCCTCCTTATGAGTCCACATAGACATTTCTTCTTTGTACCTATGCATCTTTGATGCTGCTCCCCTCAT
The DNA here is from genome assembly GCF_037043125.1 of Eumetopias jubatus. Lineage (NCBI taxonomy): Eukaryota > Metazoa > Chordata > Mammalia > Carnivora > Otariidae > Eumetopias > Eumetopias jubatus. The sequence goes on from NW_028274807.1 coordinate 66,349,966, forward strand.
ATCTGTGTGGAAACACCATGCTCCCAAATGGGTGAGGGGAAAGACAGCTAATCAAAGTAAGGCAGTGTTAAGTATGAAAAACTCTCCACAGATGGGGGCCCAAGAGGGTTTGCTCCAAAAAGAGATTGGAAACCAAGTCAGACATATGATCCAGCCTGAGTTAGAAAGAGACACGGCTGCTAGGGGAATTCAGTTAAGCTCAAGATGGGTGACATACATCCATAGCCAATCATCATCTCCTGTGTCCATCAGACACCAGGAAGTGTTCACATTTTCATCAAGGTGGCACTCTTGCTCATCTCTTTCTTGTCATACCCACTTCCACATGCTGACTCAGCCTCTTCATCTCAGGTCTATGAGACTTTAATATTGGCTTTCTTGATCACCCTAACACCAGCCCTCACCTCCTTCCTCAGGGCACTGACAGGCTTATTTTCTTTCAACTTTCATTACATAGTTTTTCTGCTCCCAAACCATTAATCCCAAACTCTCAGTGTTCTATCACATTAAACACAAACTCATCTGACATTCCCGACTCCATTAAGCTATCCTACTCTACTTACGGAAATGAATTTCCCATTATTTGTGCAAGTGAAAAAGTAAAAAAGCCCTGTAGCATCCACTGTGTTAGTCTATTAAACAAGAGTGATTCCTGGCACTCAGTTGTTGAATGAATGAATGAATCAATGAATCAATCAATCAATACCTTATCCTCATCTTCACATCCTGTTGATTATAATCCTAAATATTGCTTGAACCTATCCACTTCTATGTCTGCTACTACCAACCTAGACCAAATGGCTATCTTCTTTCATTTAAATGACTGTAGTAGCCAACTGATTGGTCTTCTGGCATCTGTTCTGGCTTCCCTACCATCCATTTGCTACACAGTAGCCAAGTCATCTTTTCAAAATGCAAAACTCATTATGTCACTCCTCTAATTTCTTCAACAATTCATGTTGCACTCAGAATAAACACCAAAATCCTTTGCTGACCCCTAGGATAAGTATGGTCTGGCCCCTGCTGACCTCTGCAGGTTTGTCTCCCCACTCCTCTAGTCATTTAAGCCACATCAACCTTCCCTCATTCTCCCTCTTGCCTCAGTGCCTTTTCACCTGCTGTTCCTTTTGCCTAGAATCCTTCCAAGCCAGTCCCTTTCACCTATGTAACACTTATTCAATCTCCTCTGTTTATCTATTAGTGCATAATAAACTGCCCCCAAACTTAGCAGCTTAAAACAATGAATATTTACTCTGCCTTACAATGTTGTGGGCCAGAAATTTGGGCAGGCTTTTGAGTGATTTTTCTGTTCCTCATGGCATCAACTGAAGTCACTTTGTGGTTAGTATTAATCTAGTGAATGGGCTAGTCTAGGGCTGCACTGTCCAATTCAGTAGGCACTAGCCACATGTGGCAACTGATCACTTAAAATGTAGCTCATTTAAGTGCTATAAGTGTAAAATACCTACAAGATTTTATACAGAAAAAAGAATGCAGAATATCCATTAATCATTTTATATTGATTATATGTTGAGATTATAATTTTTAGATACCCTGAATTAAAGAAAATATATCATTAAAATTAATTTTTATGTATTTCTTTTTAATTTTTTAATGTGGCTCCTCGAAATTTTCAAATTACACATGTGGTTGCATTATATTTCTATTGGACAGTGCTGACCTAGAGCAAGGGTCAGCATTTTTTTCTATAACAGGCCATATAGAAAATATTTTCAGCTTTTCAGGCCATATCATTCCTAACATAGCTACTCATCTCTACTACTGTAATGGAAAAGTAGCCATAAACAATAATTAAATAAATGGGTATAGCTGCATTCCAACAAAACTTTATTTGTAAAAATAGGTGGTGGCCAGATTTGGTCTGCAGGCTGTAATTCGCTGACCTCTGATCTGGAGGATAGAAGATTTTATTCCTGTGTCTGGTGGCTTGATAGAAATGGCTGAAAGGCAGGACTCAGCTGGGACCGTTGACCCAAACACCTGCACATAGCCTCTTTGGCATGGTAGTCTCAGAGTAGTTCCCATGATGTTTCAGAGCCCAAGAGACTATTCCAAGAAAAATAGAAGCTGTAAGGCTTCTTATGATCTAGTCTCTCAAATCCCAAACATCCTTTCTGCTGCATTCTATTGGTCAAACAAGTCTGTGAGGCCAGCCCAGATTTAAGGAGAGGAGATTAGACATCACCTCTTCATGGGAGGAGTAGCAAAGAATACGTGTCCATCTTTAATCTATCACATCATTCTTCAAATCCGTTTAGACTAGTCCTATAATAGGCATTCAAAATACCACAAACCTCTCCTTTGTAGCACTTGTCATCATTACAAGTTTACACTTATTCGTGTGATTATCTTGCTTCTCCACCAAACTATAAGCAGCCCTGTGACAAGGAGCTGTTCCTGGTTTTGGTCGTCATTATAGTCTAAGCACCTAGCAGGATGCCTGGCTCCATAAATATTTGTTGAATGAATGAACGATATTAGGGCATTGCTTTTCAGCCATTAACTGTACTAATACCAATCCCACATTTCTCCACATTGCTCTCAAGCATATCACGAGACGCCCTGTCAGAAGCCTTGTTAAAATTCAAATACATCCCATTCCCAGCAACCTTATTATTTTGTAGTTCAGAAACTTCATAAAAAAGGAAATAAGCCTATTCTATCCCTCCCAGGACCTCAAAGGCAATGGTAGCTGCTCTAACAGTATAGCTTCGGGTTCTGGTGCTCTGAGAAGTAATTCATGCCATGTCAACCAGAGGCAAGCCAAAGCCCCGGGCAGCTTGTGGTCCTCCCAGACCTCACTCACAATGCCAGCCCAGCAAGCCTGGCTTGTCCAGTGACAGGATGAACTGACAGAAGGCCCTGAGCAATGGGCTGAGGCTGACCTAATCCTCCCTCCTTGGGGGCTGTAGCATCATCTCCTGCTTTGCTTGAAGCAAGAGCTCCTAAGTGTGTCAGGAGGAGATATGCATTGCCACCTTCCACACTGATCCTACAGCTTAAATTGTAGTTATATGTGTACACCCTATCGTTCTTCTTAGTACTGGGTGAGGGAGCAAGGCCCGCACATCCTTATTTCCCCCACAACCTGTAGAACAAGACTGTCACTGAGTAAATTCAGTCAATGCTTGCATGGGAGCTGGTCTCAATGAACAATTTTCCTAAGACACCAGCAAACTTAGCACTTTTTCTGGATCCCCTGATCCCCACTAATATTCTAGACAAAGTTGTGAAACAGGGACCATTTTTCTACCTTGAATTCTTTTTTTAAATTTTTTATTGTTATGTTAGTCACCATACATTACATTATTAATTTTTGATGTAGTGATCCATGATTCATTGTTTGTGTATAACACCCAGCACTCCATGCAGAGCGTGCCCTCTTTAATACCCATCACCGGGCTAACCCATCCCCCCACCCCCTCCCCTCTAGAACCCTCAGTTTGTTTCTCAGAGTCCATCGTCTCTCATGTTCGTCTCCCGCTCCGATTTCCCCCCCTTCATTCTTCCCCTCCTGCTATCTTCTTCTTCTTCTTCTTTTAAACATATATTGTATTATTTGTTTCAGATCTACCTTGAATTCTTGATCCCCAACTTCTACCTTGAATTCTTCTGTCCCTTCCTGTGTCACAGTATCTGCACCCCATCCCACCCTCAGGCTGCCCACCCCCACCCCACATCCCTTCATACCGTCTGGTGCCTGAACTAGATCCCACAGTTTCCTTCAGATCTGAGACACAAAAGATCCCTTCTTTATCCCCTTCTCTTCCTGCCCGAATACACGTATTTCCCCAGAGTTCTTCTAGGTGAGACTTGTTGAAATCCACTAATGTGTGCCTGGAGCTAGGTCCATGCTAGAAAACTGATAACCTGTCCAGTGCTGGAGTGGAGAGGAGCATTCTCTGCCTGGCACATAAAGGGTGCTCAAGTAATATTTGTGGAATGAATGGAGGCTTAGGACAGAAACTCTCCTGATAGGGAGGGACGCTTTGACTCCTCCTGCCCCCAACGCAGCCTCTTTCCCATGAATGTGCCCTCCAATCCCAGGAGCCCTCTGATCCCAGGAGCCACCCTCACACCTGGCCTTTGGGACGTGCTGCTCCCTGGCTACCTTAAGAGTGGAGTAGGTAGAATCAGAATCCTATCTTCTTGCTCCCACAGCCCAGTCTGAAACTAGCTGGAACTTTTAAAGGAACTATCCCAGTGTTAAAAAGAACAATGAAGCTGTGTGGGTTTAAACCTCAACTCTATCATTTACTACTGGGTGGCTAGGGCAAGTTCCTTAACCTCTCTGAGGCTCCATTTCTTCATCTGTAATGTGGGGGGTAAGTAATCCCACTTTGTCGTGAGGGATAAGAGTGTAACTAGTCATTCAGCTGCCTCTCACTCACAGTCTATGATGGGCCAGGCGTATATAATAAGGAAAAGTGCTGTACGGTGGGTGCTTTTTGGTTTCTGTAGTGAACCTTCAGGTACATGGAGGCTACTTGCTTCAGGTTTTTGGCCAGTTCACCCACATACAGACCTTATTCTGAACACAGCTGACAGAAATCTCTTCTCAGAGAATCCCCCCGTAAATTCTTAGGTTCTTTCCTCTCCCATTCCCCTTTTTGCTCCCTCCCTTCAAAAGCCAGAGTTTCTACTCAGGCCCTCTGGAGAAAGCAATGACTCGTGGTTGTGGTTGAGCGTTCATTCCTGAGGGAACAGTGACATTTCTGCTCTTCTTCAGAGCCAACAACATTGAAGAAACTAGTTTCCTAACCCAAGCCCCCATCTTCACACATATGCCATGGCTAGAGTTGAGAGAAATTCTTCACATGGGGTATAGAGGACCATGTCAATCTCAAGTATTTTAGCACCATATTTTATTAGGGTCTCTGACAAATGAAGTGTCCAAGGTGTTGCCCAGGACAGTGTCCAATCTTCAAATTAATGTTAGTAAAGTTTACTAGAAAGCTCCTTGCTGGGCCAGGATTTTGAGGAGGAATGTGATCTCTGTCCCCAAATTCTTAAAGGGCTTTGCCAGAAGCTCCAGAGAATGACACCAGTATTAAGAAAAGGAAGTTACAGAGAGGCAGTTTCTTGCTCAGGGGAAGAGAGGATTTCCAAATAGAGAAGTTAAAATGGTATTGATTTCCTTGTCATACCCAGTGCTTCTTTCCCAAGTGCATGAATTATAGGGACCGTTTGTCCAAGATATCGTGGGCCATACTGATTCATGTAATAATTTGAATTAAAGGTGATTTGTTAAATTTATAGTGAAATATAATTTGATTTTGTGTCCCTGTTCAGTACATCACCCCAAGGAATAACAAATCTTTGGTTAGGTAAGCATGCTGATTTGGGGGGTTTGCAAACAATGGGAGATTCCTATATTAGATGGAAGTTCAGACTCAAAGGATTCTCAGTCCTCAGAGTCTATGACAAACAGGATGCTGGTGGTGACTTAGTATGAGGAAGTGCACAGGAATCAAATAGAGCACCCTCTTTCCAGGCTTTACCACTGAGTGCTGTCAGCTTTGGCCCAAGAGTTAATGCCCAAGCTCTGTAACCTATTGAAATCATTGGAAGGGAGGAAGAGAATAATCAGGAACAAGTGTGAGGTTCATATACTGAACACCTACTATGTGCTTCAGCAACTGAATATATGTGTAACTCATTGTCACAAAGCACTACCTTTCTAAGTAGTTACTAATTAACACTAATTTTTTAAAGATTAAAGAGCTCCTACAAATTAAGAAAAATTTGTAAAAAGTCCAAAGACTCAAATTAAAAGTAGGTAGAAGAAATGTATGGACAGTACATGGAACAAGAAATGTTATCTCTTGGGGCGCAGGTGACTCAGTCAGTTGAGCGTCCAGCTTTTGATTTCATCTCAGGTCATGATCTCAGGGTTGTGAGATCAAGCCTGAGTCTGGCTCCACCCTATGCGTGGAGCCTGCTTGGGATTCTCTCTCTCCCTCTCCCTCTGCCACTCCCCCATCTGTCTCTTCCTCTCTCTAAAAAAGAAAAAGAAAAAGAAAGGTTATCTTATACATTTGAAAAGATGTTCAATCTCATAATAAAAGAAATTCATTTTAAAATTACAGTGAGCACCACCTCGCATCTGTTAGGACGGATACCATAAGGAAAAAAAATAACAGGTGTTGACAAAGATGTGGAGAAATTGCAACAGGGCAATTGTGCACTGTTAATGGGATTAAAAAATTATGCAGCTGCTGTGGAAAACAGTATGTCAGTTCCTCAAAAATTAAAAATAGAATTACCATATGATCCAGCAATTCCACTTCTGATTATACACCCAAAAGAAATGAAAGCAGGGCCTCAAAGAGCTATTTGTACATCCATGTTCACAGCAGCATTATCACAACAGCCAAAAGGTGGAAGCAACTCAAATATCCATCAACAGATGGATGGATAAATAAAATGTGGCATATATATACAGTGGGGATGTTACTCAGGTTTAAAAATGAAGGAAATTCTGACACATGCTACAACATGGATGAACCTCAAATAAATTATGCTAAGTGAAATAAGCCAATCACAAAAAGACAAGTTCATTCCATTTATAAGAGGTAGCTAAGTACTTAAATTCATGGAGACAGGAGGTGGAATGGTGCTTTCCAGGGCCTGGGTGGAGGAGAGAACAGGGAGTTAAGTGTTTAGTAAGTAGGGAGTTTCAGTTTTGCAAGATGAAGAGTTCTAGACATGGATAGTGGTGACGGTTGCACAACAATGTAGTTAATACCACTGTACACTTAAAAAATGAGTAAGATGGTAAATTTTATGTTATGTGTATTTTACCACAATGAAAAACTGCAATTACCCTTTGACCCTTTGGTCAAGCCATTTCTACTTCTAGGAAGATAGCTTATTCCCACATAAGTGTTTTGGCATGTGATCAAGGTTTTTCATTGCAGCAGAATATTGGAAACAGCTAAATGTCCATTGATAGAGGCTGGTAAAATAAATTATTGTCATTCAATAGAATACAACAGAATATGCAACTGTTAGAATGAAGATACTCAGTACATGTGGATACAGAACAATCTCTAAGGTAGTGGCATGTGTGCAAAATTGTGTATAAATTGCTACCATTTGTGTTTAAAAATAAAATGAAAAAAGAATATTGGTCTATGTTTTTCATTTTGTTTTGCCTAAAATAACTGCAAATAGAGGCAAGAAGCTGTTAACAGGTAACAGTGGTTTCTCCAGTCATGTCTTCGGGGGAAAACTTGATAGCTAGGGCACAGGGTTGGAAGAAAGACTTGCTTTCCACGATTTATCACCTGTACCTTTTAAATTTAGTACCATGTGCAGGTATGATCTATTCAAAAATTTTTAACTAAAAAAAGAGGTTATAGTCTAGAAGGGAAGAAACCTAACAGATGCTTTTAGCCCAAAACTCTGTGCCAAGTGCTATGGGAGTAGAGAGAAAAGGTATCTAGCAGAGCCCAAAGGGATCAGGAATGACTTCTAGACAAATCACCCCCGAGGAAGAAATTTCTGCTATTGGATCACAAATTGTTGTGCATCTTCTCCTGAGCATTGGTTTGTTTTATCCTAATGGACAGATCTGTAAGTTAATTCACTGATTAGGTTTTCATTTTCACTTTGGTTGTTAAAAAGATATAGGCCAAAATTGTGACCTGAACCACGCAGGGTGGGCAGATTTCTAAATGGTAAACATTTAGCATGGAACTTATACCAGGCTCCACTTCATATTCTTGCATTTGGTTTGCTTTTTAGCTGTTTCTATTTTTGGTCATGCTCCCTTATTCTGTGCTCCCCTGTAAGCCACTCTCCAGGCTTTTTGGTCTAAGTTGGAGTAAGTGGGTGAGAGAAGAGGGAGGGAGGGAGGGAGGGAGAGAGGGAGGGATGGAAAGGAAGAAAGGATAGAAGTTATAAAGCAATGCCTGCTGTTTTCCTTGGCTTATCATGTTCTCAAAGCGGGGTCCTTAAGCCAGCAGCACAGTATCACCCGTGAGTTTGTTGACATGGGTTTCACTGAGTCTACTAAATCAGAATCTCTGTGGACAAGGCCCAGATAATGGCTTTAACATGATCTTCCAAATGATTTTTATGCACAGTAAAGTTTGAGAATCACAGGGAAACCAAAGGCAAGTTGATTTCTAAACATAAATACTCTCCATTTGTCCCATCATACCCATTGTCTTGGTCAAGATAAGTAAGCTTGCTCTTCCAATAAACAATCCCCCAAATTTCATTAGCTTGACACAATAAAAGTTTGCTCATGTCACAGTCCAGTATGGATCACTTTAGGGTAGAAAGAGCTGCTTTATTAATTTGTTCACCAATCCAGCTTCCTTTCATAGTGAGGCTTTGCCATCCTCTAGGGGCTTGGACTCCTCTGAATTCTCTGCATCCAAGAAGGCAGTAGAGGGAGGAAAGAGAAAGAGGCTTTAGTGGCAGGTCTGGAAGTAACACGAGTCTTTTTTTGCCCACCCTTCCATTGGCCAGAACCCAATCACATAGCCCACCTAACTGCAGGGGAGGCTGGGATGTAGGGCGGATCTGTGGAGCTAGAAGGAGAAGGAAATGGCCTTGGTGAACACATAGCATGGTCTCTGCTACACGCATGGGCCTAAGTGATTCCCAAGCTTCACTTGTCATGTTTTGGTTTTTAGTCATTTTCTAATCAAGTTTTATCTTTTCTTTTTTTAACTCTAGCACTATGGGACTGAGTAACACTCTCCTTGTGATGGCCCTCCTGCTCTCTGGTAAGAACCTTTTGGCTTTATAAAGTCCTAGAATCCTTCTATATCTCCCAATGAACTGGCCATGCAAGCCTAGGCCTGAGACTTGGTGGGTTTTATTTATTTTTATCCAGTTTTGCATAATACCACATGCAAAAAAAAAAAAAAAAAGGCTTTCCTGGAGAAGAAAGAAGCATCATGATAGAGAACTCGTATCTCAGCTGAGGGCAGGTCTAGCCTGGGATGGTGCACCACCCCTTTGCCATCTTACTCCCATGGTACTGGATGCACAAAGTAGGGTAGACTGGTCTGTCCAGCAGCACCCAGGGAGCTAGGGGAAGGCCCCTGCTCTGACACCCCTGAGGCTTAACTCTTTTGCTCCACACATCCTTCCTTCTGGTCTTCTCTGTTCCCATTCCTGACATTCTCGGGCTTTTAGAAAACAGCTGACGGGCTTCTAAAAGCCTTCCGTTGGGGAGCATTGGTTTCCATATTCCCTACTGTCCTCTCCTCCTCCACAGCCTTCCCTACCAGTTGAGGCCCATAGATCACAGTTGCCCCTGCTTACTGGGAGGATCAAGAACCCCAGCCCTCCTGCTCCCTACTTCAGTGACCGTCAGCTAGGTGCAGCGGCTGACTCACCATAAAGTGAATGAAGCTGAGCTTCAGGGTTTCTCATTTACACAAGCCCTTCCCAAAGTCCCCTCCAAGCCTCCATTAGGGGCCCTAGCAGTGAGGTCACATGTCTTATTCTTTGGCAAAATCTTCATAAGTATGCTATTTTAGCCACAATAGTTGAGACCATGTGTCTTTCCACTGTGACTTTTCCCTCCATCACATTCTCCTGCTGGGTGGCACTGTAGTGGCCACGGGCATTTTGTATTTGAATTCCATATTCTGTCTCTTAAAGAGTACTCCACACACACCCCCAAAAAAAGAAGTTTTAGAAAGGTCAGCCTCACAAAACTCAGATGTTCCCTGTTTGCTGCTCCTCCCTGAGTTTCAGTTTCTTCATGTATAACCTGGGGTTGGCCAAGGTTCCTGCCACACATCCTGTGACTGGGCGCCTTTAGTTTCAACTCTCCCGCTGCCCCTTTCTGCTGCACATCGTCCCCACCCTCAGTACTGAGAGAGAAGCCATCCCAGTCTTGATATGGGGCACGTGGGGTGGGCGGGGGGTGAGCGTGAGCTTGGCCACGGCAGCAGGCAGGCTGCCACTGACTGACTGGCCTGCCCACGAGTTCACCTCCTCCAGATGGCTACGCACCAGGCCCTCGGCCACTGTCCTGCTGTGTGTGGCAAGGAGTCAAGGCTCTAGGGAGAGATGCCCCTTCCGATTGATGCTGATTGGGACGGGCCTTTTGTGATTTCTATTTTCTACTTAGCCCCTTGGAGCTTGTTGAGTCCATGAGCGTGAGGTATATAGATGTGCTAACTGACCACTCCACTAATGGAGTGTCTGTTCTGTCAGAACAGAAGCTTCTACTCCCCAGGGTCAATAACCTGCTAACTGTAGCTCTTGGGGAGGCAAACTGTATGTGTGAGGAAGGGGGTAGGACAGGGCTCTGGAGAACGTTATCCAGCAGAAAGCCCTTCCCATTCTACTTCCTATTCTATTTACTTGACAAATACTTAGATATAGCACCTACTTTGTGCCAAGTACTGTTCTAAGCGTTTTATAAAGGATAACTTATTTAAACATCACAATACCTTGCTTATAGATGTGGAAACTAAAGCCCAGAGAGGTTAAGTAATATGTCTAAGATCAGCATAGCTAAGGAGTGGCAGAGCTTAGATTCACCCCACGCAGTGGAGATTCAGCCTCTGTTCCCTTAACCTTGACATTATACTGCTTCTTCCGACTCTTGCTCATGAACTATTCATAAGTGGTAGGATTTGTTCTGTGGAGACCCAAACAACTTTGGTAGATAATGTCACTTATGCCTCAGCCAAGTTCACAAGCTCCTCACGAGCACGTCCATCACCTTCCCTACAGCCAGTACCTCATCTGGTACCATACCTAATGTTTGGGCCCCCACCTTTCTCACTGCAGTGACCAGCCTAGCTCTTTTGACTTGGGAAAAAAATGAAGAAAAATGGCCTAGAAACAAATTTTTAGGAAAGTCTGATACCATTTTCCCCCAAACTTTCTGACTCTGCACACTGAAAGTGAGAATAAAGCTGAGAAGCCTTATCACAACTGAGTCCAGATGTCACTTTTGCCCTTGCCTTGCCTTTGAAGTTTCAAAGTACCCTGCCTGGATACTTCTCGGCCTCATAAAAGAGAATTACCAATATTGAAACCTTAAAAATAACCTCCCCAAACGGTAACTGCTTAAGTTTTATGGCAGGAAAAGAATCAGTGATTATATATTTGTCAGTATAAATGTCAAACCTGAGATAGGAAATGGTGATACCAGATTAGAATATCACATTGTCAACACTTCCCATGCTATTAAAACAGCAACAACAAGAAAAACAACAAAACAGATACCATTCTTTTTTAACGAAGGAAAAGAATCAACTTGGATTGTATCTTTCTTCTCAGGACATATCCCTCTGCGTACTGGGCTGGTGAGCACTGACCTGGCCATAGGCAGGCACCCAAGGGAAGAAAGGAGACACAATTGGCCCAGTTAATCCTCAGCAAAAATGCAGGGCTGAATAATTTATTTGATGGCAGAGATAAAACAGTGCAGCAAAATAATTCTGTTTTTCCTCTCTCCCATAGGTTCTGTGTCCTCCCCCAGTCAGGGAACTTAGACATCATAGTTGCTGCCCCTGCCCTTGAGGTGAAAACTGGATGAGAGTTTAAGACTGAAAAGGGCAGGAGGGCTTTGCTGAATTAGGTTACGATTTGTGCTTTGTATTTACAAAGGTAAAGGAATTTCTAAGTGCAACTTGCAGTGGCACCTTTAACCGTCGAGTTCTGTTTGCTGCTAGCCCAGCACCTCTGTAACTCTCTAAAGCTGGGGCCAGAGTGGAATTTGGAAAATCACTAGTCCACACGTCCAAAGGAAATTCTAGTTTGACTTTTGATGACTTTCTAGTTTGACTCTTACAGTCTGGGGGTTCTCTGGGCCATAGTGCTTCCCATTTCTCTTGACCAATACCTCTAGTTCAATAAATGTACCCAGAGTGTCGCTGAAAATCTTTCTTCACTTTAAAATTTACATAAAATTAGCTCAAACCCTCATTCCACATCTTATGGAAAGGTCCGCTGTTTCCCCCCAGATTTTTGCAGGTTCCTAGTGGATGACTGCATGGTTATTATATTTATATGGTTACTTTTACTCCTATTTCCTGCTACTGTTGATAGTGGTTACTAAAATCACCCCCTGGAGGTGAACAGATAATTCAGACTTCATTCCAAAATTCCCAAGGAATTGTCATGAAGCCTAATAGTTCTCCTATCGGAGTCACTCCTTTGTGGTAAGCTACTGTTTCAGGGTCTTTCGAAATACATGTATGCTACCCAGTAGGGAGTATCTTACCCCCAAAGTAATTAATCATTCTAGTAGAGTGCTTAATAAGTTCCAAAGAGTATGGGCTGTCAGCCCTGATCATTTAGTGGAAGACAGTCACTGAATAGGATAAATTTAGGGTTGTTTAGAAGCAAGAATGAAACTGGGAACAGAGACTTTTTCTAGGTGTGGGCTTATTTTCATTTATCTTGGTACTTAGTTTGGTACTTAGAATGGTACTTAGAATGAACGCACTTTTGATCTGAGGACTCATGTCCTGCTCCATTTGATTAGGGAATACAGAGGCTGCAACGGTAGATAGACTACTTCAAAAAGGAGCAAGAGTTTGATAGACTGTAGTTCATTTTTCCCTTTGTGAGAGATCTTAATATCATTTCCAGAATATGTAACTCTGGATTTTGCCACCCCCCTACCCCAGGACTGTTGAGATTTATGGAAACAAAAACAAACACTTCTAGCCCTTACTATATAGGCAAGATTTTTACCTCTAGAGCTTATCTATTCCACAGAGGTGACCCTTCTTATATGCCAGGACACAGGGCCAAGTTCCAGGACCTCAAAACTATAAAAACAATTTTAACACCCTCTAAGAGTATTTATCCACTCTTGGTTTCATTTTCACTTTCCTTCATTTCTTCTTATAGATGTCTTTATTAAAAAGTATTCAACTCATTTCTCCATTTATTTATTTATTTATTTATTTCATTATGTTCAGTTAGCCAACATATAGTACATCATAAGTTTTTGTTGTAGTGTTCAACAAATCATTAGTTGTGTATAACACCCAGTGCTCATCCCAACACGTGCCCTCCTTAATACCCATCACCCGGTCACCGTTCTCCATTTAAAAATCACTTTTCTGTTCTTACTATAAAACAACAGGCAAGAGAGTAAAAATAGTTATACATAGTTATGATCATAATATATATGCAATTTCTGAATATGTTTTACTCAACACTGTTTCATACATATTTTCTAAAGTTTCTAAATGATTTTCACTTTTAGAATTTTTGAAATTACATTAGTCCATTGAATTGAAGATGTAATTTGCTTTATTTTGTGTGTGTGTGCATGTGTGTGTGTTTTTTTATTTAGAAGTTATGGCCCCACTGTCTTCTTCAGTTGCTAAGGAGCTTAAATCTAATTGTCATTGTTTTATAGGTATTCTTTCTCCAGTTTTTAAAGAATGAGCTTGTAAGTTTGAAAAAATATTTTATGCTTTATGTTTAGCAGCTTTACCACAATATTTCTAGGTGGTATTTATTTTCATTTATCTTGCTTGGTATTCACTTTTGATCTGACCACTCATGTCCTGCTCAATTTGAATATTCACAGTCTATCTCTTCAACTATTATTTATCTACCATTCCCTCCATTCTCTTCTCAAGAAACTCTAGAGCTTCTCAGACTAACTGTTCATGACTCTTAATCTGTTCTTCCACATTTTTACTTCTTTGTACAGCATGCCAACCAAGGGTCAGGTGGATCAGCATAGATGGGGGGTTTCCCTCTCATTGTTGAGGGAGCCCAGAACAAAAGATGCCAGCAGTGTTGTGGACCCTGAGGTAGGGGGGTAGGGAAGAAAGATGAGGGGAAGGGCTAGGGGCGGACATAATGAGTCATCATGAAGAAAAGTGTCTTCAAGGCTCTCGCTCCTCCCCAACATAAGGAGGCCTCAGCAGAGGCACCTGGAAGAAGACCTCTACTAGAGGCCTCAGATAAAGATATCTAGGAATGAAGGTGCCTGGACTATGAATGTAAATATGTGAATGAGCATGACTGGCTACAGATTTTGAGTTTTGACCATGGCTCCCGTCAGATACTGCTGTGCATGGGCTGTGCACTAAGTCTGGTGTGGGGAGGACAGTTTTCCCCCAGGAAGCCTGCTAGGTTAAACCTTTATAATTGCCTAGGGTCAGGACTAAAAAAAATCAACATAGGTTTTTAACTAGAAGTTAGATTACTCAGGAGAAACAGACAATAACCAACATACCACATCATGTCAGGTCATGATAAGTACTCTGATAAAAAATAAGTCAATGTAAGGAATAAGGAGTGACAAGGATGCTATCTTCAATAAGATGATCAGAGAAATCTCCCGAGGTGGTAGCATTTTATGAGAGACTTATTCAAGTGAAAAAATAACTATGAGACTGTATGGAGGAAGAGTCTTCTAGGCAGAGGGATTAATATGAGAAAAGGCCTTGAGATAGAGTGTGCCTACCTTTTGGAGGAATGACAAGGAAGCCAATGTGACTGGAGCTGAGTAAGTGAGGGAAAGAGGTTTGAAAAGTACCAGGGACCAGATTACTTAAGACCTTGTAGGCCAGGGAAGGATGTTGGATTTAGTTCTCAGTGTGATGGAAAAGGATTTGGATTTAATTTTCAGTGTGGTGGGAAGTCATCTGGGAATTCTGAGCAGGAGAATTATGTCATCTGAGATATATTTTAAAGGATGGTTTTGGCTTGAGGAACCAGACTTGGGGCAAGGATGAAAGTGGGCAATTAGGAGGCAATTGCAATTATCCAATCAAATGGTAATGGAGGCTTGGCCAAGATTAGTATCTGTAGACCCAGTGAAAAATATTCCAATTCATAATCTATCTCAGTGAGGCAGAAGAACTGATGGAGTGGTGGCAGGAGAGGGATGAAATGAAAAGATGGGAGGTGGTGGTAATAAGGTGAGGTGCTTGATATTGAGAGTTTTTGGGAGATAAAGAAGGAGCACTTTGTTCTGGGGTCTGGTCCAAGGAGGAGATGGCTGAGGCAGAGTGGACAACAAGACCACTGGAGAGGAAAAGCACAAGAAAATGAGAGGCTCGGCACTGTGCACATGAAGCTGAAAGCACCTAGACAGGGTCAGTGAAGGAGAAGGCAGGAGAAGTTGGCTGCAGCAAGCCAGGTACTCAGATCTTCAGTGAATAAAGGGCACCTAGGAGGAAGATGAACAACAACAGCCGTGAGGGCTTAGGGGTAGTATAGCCTGATGGCTTGTACTTTGAAGGAGCTGGGTTGTTTTATTTTAACGTGTAATGATGTGTTTTCCATTTTACCCTATGTGATGCTTCATAAACCTTAATAGATCATATTTCATCAAACATATAGTATACTTTTATAATTTTACAAAATATATACAGATATTATGTATAATATATAAATATATATAATTATATATTTATAAAGATAATAGGATACATGTTAAGCTTGAAATAAAAGCAAAGCTAGTTTTAACAGAAGTATCATGTAGGCCATGAAAACTGCTGAAAAACCATACCTGCTCTACAACAGAGGCTCTCTCTTTAGTTTACTGTTAAAGAAAAAATTAGATGACACTTCTTAAAGCACGGTAAAGAAGACTATCCAAGGGGTGGAGGTGCTATTGAGATAGGCATATGGACCACTGCAAAGGGATTTTACAGTGAGGGAGAGATATTTGGCTCAACTCCAAACATAGCATGGGCAGGTGGGAATTTATAACCAAGGAGTAAGGTGGGGGCAGGGTGGGGGGCAGTCGGTGGATGGAAGATTACTAAGGGGAAACAAGGATAGGAGGGATTCTGCCCAAACCCACTTAACAGGATTCTTGCTAAGGCCAGGCCAAGGTAATCAGACACCCCCTGGGGGATGGTAGAGGATAAGGAACCTGATTAGATTCAGGCATAATCAGGTAGCAAGGCTGGGGATTCTGGGTAAACTGGGTGCTTAGCAGGGTTCTTGCTAAAACTGGGTTTTACAAGGATGTGCACGGATGGGCAGAGGAGTGGGTCAGGAGCCTGAATACATTTTGATCAAGCAAAGAGTCTTTGTCATACCTAAAAGATAATGTCTCCAAGATCTCTGGCTAAATACAAGGCCCTTTTTCTCTGGTTGCCCGGTTCTTGGCTTCATACTGTCTCCTCACCCTTCCCTTACCTATATTAGAGCTCGGCTTTGGTTATCACAGTTCTACATCTCCTCAGCCACATCTGTGCAGACCCTCTCTGGGGCATTTTCTACAGATGGTTCAGATCAGTACTGACAGCAGCAAGTGGGGGAACCTTTCTTTGAGATGGAGACAGGGGAGGAAGAGAGTATCTGCTGCTATATAAACAGCAGTACCCAGCAGACGGTTGAATATGGATATCTGGAACTCAGTGAAAGTGATTGGCTGGAAATAAGCATCTGTGAATTATTAGCTTACAGTTTGCAGTTGAATCCATGGGGATAGGAGAGAAAAACCAGAGAGAGTGGAGAGTAAGGAGAAGATCAAGAACAGGCACTTGAGATAATCAGCATTTAAGGAGCGATCAGAGAAAACTGACAAGGAGGTCAGAGAATGGGAAGGAAGAGAGTTTCCAGAAGAAGATAGGCCAACACTGTGACATTCAACAGAGTGGTCAAATAACATGTCTGAAAAGAGCTCTGAATTTGGCACTGGTGGGAAGTCAATGACAACCTTTGAGAGGGAAGTTTTGGCACAGAGGTGGGGGACAGAGGCTAGGGATGGAGGCAGCAATTGCTACTTACTCTCTCAGGGAGTTTGACTATAAGAGAAAAAGAAACTAAAAGCAGTAGCAAAGGGAATTGCTGAAGTAACTGCCAGGAGGAAGGGAGAGGGTAGTAAGCAGGGTAACCAGCTCACAGAACAAATTAAATGGGACAGGAACAGATTTGCAATATCATCAGTCTGAACAATTGAATAATTTCCTCCAGTATTGCTCAAACATATAGTTGTAAGAACAGGCAGGTAGATCAAAAGGAAAGTGTTCTTCAGATGAATTCTGCAATGGCTACAGTGGCTGGTGACCATCCTGTTGATCAGCACAAATATAGAACATTTCCATCGTTGCAGAGAAGCCTTTTGGAAAGCACTGCGCTACAGGGTCTAAACTGGATAGAGCTGAGGTCTTGATGAAGTAAAAGAACAAATGTTGGTGGAGTAATAAAGAGCAAATCTTGGAGGAAGATATCTTGCAGACAGAGATAGGTACATTGAGGTTTAAGATTTTAGGGGCAGAGCTGTTCTTGGTGAAAAGGTTCAGGGTTATGTCATGGGAGAGGAGCTGCTGAACTAGCCTGTGGATAGAGATTTTTGAAATGGAAAAGCCCAAAGAACTTTGAAGCCAGGTTGTTGGTGAACTTATCCATGCTGAAGTAGCTCAAATTGATAGTAATGGTTGGTTGGA
Source organism: Eumetopias jubatus (assembly GCF_037043125.1). Classification (NCBI taxonomy): domain Eukaryota; kingdom Metazoa; phylum Chordata; class Mammalia; order Carnivora; family Otariidae; genus Eumetopias; species Eumetopias jubatus. The sequence continues at coordinate 66,367,353 of NW_028274807.1, forward strand.
AAGAAGAACCTTACAACTACTGCCAAAATCTTCAGTGAACAAAGTAATGACAAATGATTAGTAGCTAAAAGCAGTGAGAGAGGTGGGCACCTCAAAATGGGAAGGATGTTGTTGCTCAAGTTCCTTGTGAAGTGTGCTAAAACAAGCAGTGACTGAGGACAAAGGGTGTCCTTTAGGTAGGGCCAGATTTCAATGAAAGCATAACCTTGGGGGAAACATTTGATGGAGAGGCTGAAGATGCAGAGGAGTTTATTACAATGGAATGAGATTTGAAGGAAGTTTAGTAAAAGAAGAAAAATCTATGAGTACAGATAACCATAGTAACATGAGAAAAAGATGGTTCTTGAATGTCTAAGACGTGCATGTGGGGTAGTGGCCAGGGAAGACTGAAGTCCCAGGTGTAGTCAGAGATCTCATAAGGTTAGAAGACTACAGTTTTTGTGTGACATTCAAACAGTATATTGCTAAGGAACAAACTTGTCTATCTGATTAGGGAGGTGTCTAGATGGATCTTGTATGCCTAGCTCCTGACATCATCATAGCAACCAGTTTTGACTAGACCCAGACCTTTTCTATTAACCAAGTCCTGGGCAAGGGAGAGAATCTCGATGCATACCCACCAATGGAGTCCCAGTGAGTTCAGTAGCTGGGTGACCTAAGATGTGGAGTCATCACAAGGGACGCCTGAAGCTGCCTAGACCCTGAGCTAAATCTTCCCCATGTCATCAGAAATTAGCATGTGTACTATGTATAGCTCTGAGTGATGTCATGGAAGGCAGTGGTTGGTGAGGAACTATAGAGTACAAACTACGAAATACTTTCAGTTCCACTCGAAATGGACCTCAGAGTGATTTCCACCCCAGAGTGAAGGGAGAAGGAGGAGAGACAGATAGGAACAAATTTTTCCTATCATTACCTTCTCTGTTCTACTCTGGAGACAGAGGGAGAGACACTCTCCTGCAGCTTCTCAGACTGAGCTATTGTTAAAATTCAGATTCTGACTCAGCAGGTGTGGTGGGGGAGGGGCAGAGATTTCACATTTCTGACCAGTCCCCTGGTGATGCTCATGCCTTTAGAACACAGATCACACTTTTGATTGGTAGGTGAGGAGGGGGACAGTCAGAGGGGTGTAAGGGAAAGCCCGTATAATGTTTGGGAGGGGGGACCCGAGTCAGAGAATTTAGACCGGTCTGTTACTGGAAAGAATGGGTGGGAAGGAGAGACGATACTGTGAGGTTCTGCAGAGAAACAGTCATAAATCAAGGAGAGAGAAGAAGCCAAAGGTGAAGTCATTTCTGGGCCCAGTAGGCAATAACATAACATTGACTGTTAACTGGCAGAATTTTCAACTATGAGTTTGGTTTCTCCCTTAGGTCATCTACCCTAAAACCAGAATGAGTTTCCCCAGAGATATAGCTGCTAGAAGTTTTTACAGCAGGTGGCACTCTTACATTATCATTCGGAATTTAGCAAAGAAGCAGCAGGAGTCCCAGGATCGCCTTGTAAGGCAATTGCTGAATACAGTAAATCTTCCTTAGGTTCCCCTTTCACAGTTCCAGGTACTCAGGTAAATTTTCCCACCACCCTCCAGTTGGGAACACATCCTGTACATATGCTGCATTTTATATCTGCCAAGGGCTTGAACACAATGCAATAGGCAGACTTGTGCTGACTCTCACAGGTGCCTGAGTCCTCTGCCCTTAGAATTCAAACCACCACCAACCCTCCTGATTATGTGCTCTCACTCTGTGGACAGTTCAGTTTTGCCAAGTGCATGTCACTGTTATTTGTCCTACTCCCTCTGAGAAGAGAAACCCATTGATCAGATCAATTTACTTTCTTCTACCGCCCTCAAAGGCACCTCAAAGGAACTCCTCTCATCTCTCTCACCAACCTACCTCCTCTTTCCCCCTTAATGTCAACAACTCTTCACTGAAGTCTGGAATGATGAAGCTTTATTCAAAACCCACCCTAACATGTTCCCCATGGCAGCATTTAACTTTATATTAACTAAGAAACAGCACTTCCCACTAACCCTGCACTTCTCACCCACCACTACTTAATTTCTTGGCCAACTCTCAAGTAATTCTGTGACCCAGAATAGGTCCCACAAAACCCTATAATCGATCACATTTAAGGAGCTAGGTGGCACACATCCCTTCCACAAACTTCAGTATGTGCTCAGGGGTGAAAGCCTTCCTCTGAACTCTCCCAGCATGTCCTCCAGGGGTTGTAAAAATTTCCAGTGGCGATGCGTACTGGGAAGAGCAAATGTCTCGTACCTGGGGTTTCCCCAATACTCCAAGAGCACATCCTCACCTTCTTATCTATGATTCATTTCCAGCATTTCATTCATGCACCTTAAATTGTCTTTGACCACCACAATGCCAAAACAACCAACAGAAGGCCCAGTTCTCCTTCTGATCCCTGAAAGAGCTTAGAGAGGTCACTGAAAATAGAGGCTTTCGTTGGCTGTGTCATTTCCAAACTGTTTTACATCCTTGGGCAAGCTGGCCATGGAAGCAGCATTCATGAGGAAAACTCTATAAAGGGAACTATTTGAATTTCAAAGATATTACTCAAGGTGATACCCAACTAGTAAAGCATAATGAGGGGGGCGGATATTAAATTTGTTACCATTATCAGAAATCTTTTCACTATAGAGGGGCAAGGAATAAGGGGATGGGGAGGGGAAGGGAGAGCTTTTGGTGATGGTGTAGAAGTAATGGAGCTTGAAACAGCTACAGTGAATAGAATCAGTGTTCAGGTTATAGGAAGGTTAACAGATGGGTGGATGCATTGTCTAACTCTGCTGTTTCTCCCTGGTCTGGGATTTAAATTCACAGAACCATAGGACTAGAAAGATTCTTGGAACACTTAGTCCACCCCTTCATTAAACTGATAAGGAAACTGAGCCTCATGGTGGTTGCAGTTTGCACAAAGGCCCACATTTATTTATCAGTGGAGTGAGGACAAAAGTCCCATTCTCCAGATGCCAGTATGTAGGCACATTCCAGAGTTTAATACCTAGTTCTTCAGTATCATTACTGATAAGATAGCATCCGGGTATTGTATAAAGAGAAACGGAGTTGTTTTTTTCTTCTTCCTTCTTGTTTCTCCTTCCCTAATCTCTACCTCTCCTTTTTTAGGTGCTGCTTCCATGAAGAGTCAAGCATATTTCAACGAGACTGGAGAACTGCCATGCCATTTTACAAACTCTCAAAACATAAGCCTGGATGAGTTGGTAGTATTTTGGCAGGACCAGAATAAGCTGGTTCTGTATGAGCTATTCAGAGGCAAAGAGAACCCTCAAAATGTTCATCCCAAGTATAAAGGCCGCACAAGCTTTGACAAGGACAATTGGACCCTGAAACTCCACAACATTCAGATCAAGGACAAGGGCTCATATCAATGTTTCGTTCATTATAAAGGGCCCAAAGGACTAGTTCCCATGTACCACATGAGTTCTGACCTATCAGTGCTTGGTATGTAGTCAATGGCACGTTCAGATCCCTGGCCTTCTCAGATGAGACTGCTATGAGCAGAGAAATGTGGGGGGGGGGGAGGGGGTGGCGGGTGGCGAGGGAGTGGGAGGGTTTTGGGTGGTACCTGTAGAGAGAAGGCAGGAGACAGCCATTTCTGGGAAGTCCATTTGAAGGGAATGCAGGGTTTGGTGATAGGGAACTGAAAATCCTTTGTACTTTTTATAGTTTGCTTTTGAAGGATCAGTAAGAATTTGCTTTGGGGACAACTTAGGGCTAACTGAACAAAGTTGATGTGGCTAAGGGAAAACCACGGGTAATTTGGCCATTACTAAGTTTACGTAACTATACAGGCCTCAGATCTCTTTTACATTCATTTTTTTTCCTTTGGTCCAAGATTTCTCACCCACTAAATCTTTGCCTAGAGCTCCTAGCAAAGGTGACAGCTGATTGATTTGGGTTTTTCCTTCAACCTCCTGGAGGTCACTTATGAACTGTTTGCTGCCCAACCAAGAGCCCGGTAGACAGAAGGGAAATAACCCAGCACATATAATCCCAAAACTGACAAATCAGCTCCTCTTTTTTTCCAGGCCTTGAAAAGCCTAAATATCACTACAGACTTTTTTTTATTATAATGCAGTAAAATTATTTTTTATTTTGATGCACAGTTCTGTTAATATACATATAGATTTATGTAACCACCACTATAAATAGGATACAAACATTTCCATCACCCTAAAAAAATTTCTTCATGCTATTGCTTCATAATCATACCCTCTCCATACCCAGAAGCCCTGTTTTGAATCCTACATTCTTATCTTTTTTTAGAACATCACATAAATGGAGCCAAACAGTGTGTAATCTTTTAAGATTGGCTTCTCTTTTTTTTTTTTTAAAGATTTTATTTATCTATCTGATGGAGAGAAACACAGCAAGAGAGGGAACACAAGCAGGGGGAGTGGGAGAGGGAGAAGCAGGCTTCCTGCTGAGCAGGGAGCCTGATGCAGGGCTTGATTCCAGGACCCTGGGATCATGACCTGAGCCGAAGGCAGACTCTTAACAACTGAGCCACCCAGACACCCCAAGATTGGCTTCTTTTATTTAACATAATGCCTTTGAGACTTACCTAAGTTGTTGCATGTATCAGAAGCCTGTTCCTTGTTATTGCTAAGGAGGATTCTATTTTATCCACTCAACCCATGGAAAGACATTGGGATTTTTTTCAGTTTGGGGCTATTATAAATAGCTGCTGTAAACATGTGCAAGTGTGAACATAAGTTTTCATTTCTCTAAGGTAGATACCCAGTGTAGGATTACTAGATTCAGATTAACTTCTGATGAAACTGGAAAAGGCAGATCAACAGTGATTCTGAAACCACAGAATAAAGAAAACGCAAAAATAGAAATAGAATGAGGAGTCCTCCCTTTAAGCCTTGTGTGATTCAAACTAGGCTGCAAGAGTTTTGGAACATTTTACCAAGTGATAAATAAGTGTTTTTAAGGTATGGCCAGATACCATTGAAGAACATGGTGTGTTTTAGGTGGGTCACGATCATTTTTTTATTTTAACAATTTTATATTTATTTTAATGTATTAGGAAAAACAATAACTAACTTATCCAACCTGTGATTTCACAGATATTGTTAAGGAGGCCAAAGGAGGTAGCACCATGGCAATCTACTTTCTACAGACCACACAAAATACAAGCAGAGTACTTAAGTAATGTGTTGATACAGCAAAACTTAGAAAGGTGACATGCAAATCACTGGTTTTAGAAACAATAAAGTAAATTAGAAATTAGTATGTAGAACCTGAAAACTACAGTAACTATTGAAGAACAACAGATTTTGGCTAGCAGAAGGCGCTAGGTGCAGTGATCCTTGACAGCCATTAAAATCTGAATGGCAAACTAAGGCGAGAGAAGCTCTGTGTTTATCAAGATCTTACATTTTCCCTAAAAATGGCTGGGTTTGGCCTTCTTCTTATAGTACGTAATGAAGAAAGCTTGACAGTCATGCCCAAAACCAATATTCTGAATTTCTAAATCCAAAGTCCCCATCCACTCACTTATCAGTATCCTGCTCAGGTTTCTAGAAGATATGGCCCAGAGCATGCCAGCACCATGAACTCTGTTAGTGTCAGTCCCTTTCTGCTTCCTTAGTCTGGCAAGCTGCAATGTACCCCATGACACAGCTGGGTTCCAAGGTCAGGCTACTTCTCCATCCCAAAACTACACTCCTCAGAACAATGGTCTCATTGTGAATCTTTAGTGACTCAATTTCAGCCCTCCTGTTACTCAGAAAGCACCCCCCACCCTGATTTGGGTAAGCAGGAAATAAGCATGGCCCAAAACTCCATTCTTGAAAAATACATGTGGGGTATTTGTGGCTCTCACCATGGGCTGAGGTCCACACTTTAGATACCGAAGACACTCCTCCCAAGTGTGCCCCCAGTAAGTTCCCAGATCAGAGCCAGTTATTTGCAGTTCTCTTCTAGACACTCTTCTAGACACATCTAAATTTAGACTGATTTCTTTTTTTGTATCTTTATTCTGCTTTCAGCTAACTTCAGTCAACCTGAAATAATGGTAACTTCTAATAGAACAGAAAATTCTGGCATCATAAATTTGACGTGTTCATCTGTACAAGGTTACCCAGAACCTAAGGAAATGTATTTTAAGCTAAAAACCGAGAATTCAACTACTAAGTATGATACTGCCATGAAGAAATCTCAAAATAATGTCACAGAACTATACAGCGTTTCTATCAGCTTGTCTTTTTCAGTCCCTGAAGCAAGCAATGTGAGCATCACCTGTGTCCTGCAACTTGAGTCAATGGAGCTTCACTCCCTACCTTACAATATAGGTAAAGCTGCTTCCCAAGACTATTTCTTTCATCAGGTGTTATACCCAAAATGTTGAGGCAGATCATTCAATGTTCCCTGCTTGCCAAGAAGCCTCCAACAGGGCCATTTTGTGGTACTATTAGGAAGGAACCAGATGGAGGGCTCCTCTGAGTGCTGCTACAGGGTCCCAGAGACTGTGAACTTATACTGTACTTAAGGAAGTATGCTCTTAGCCCTGAAACTGACCCAGTCTTTTGGGCTACCTTTGGATAGAATATTCTGAAGTTTAAGTCAGAAAATGCAAGATTCCTCCAGGCTAGAATTCTTCCATTCATACACATACCACACCTACCCACCCACACACATACACATCATCATCATCATCATCATCTATACATACATACATACATACATACATACGGTACATGCTCTGAGTACAGAGCCACTCTAGATGTTGTTGGCTGCAGACATGAAACCTAAAATGTATAAGACATGCTCTCTGCCCTCAAGTATCTTCCAATAAAATCAGAAGTCCATGATGTACACACATGAAAAACTGGCTTTTAAAAAGATTGAATTGGGATCTAAAGCATATCCCATGGAAATATGCAACTAAATTTAAAAACAAGAGAGAATGGTAATCAGTTTTATAGACATTTGGAGGTAGGTAGGTTCCTTGAGAGCCAGGGAAGTCTTCCTAAAGAAAATGGGACCTTAAAACACCATAAAAGATAACTGGGCTTTAAAAGTACAGTGAAGGGGTGCCTGGATGGCTCAGTCGTTTAAGTGTCTGCCTTTGGCTCAGGTCATGATCTCAGGGTCCTGAGGTCGGGCCCCATGTCCAGCTCCCTGCTCAGCCAGAGAATCTGCTTCTCCCTCTCTTTCTGCTCCTACCCCCACTCATGCTCTCTCTCTCTCTCGCTCGCTCGCTCACTCTCAAAAAAATAAATAAAATCTTTTTAAAAAGTAAAAAATATAAAAGTATGGTGAAGAGATGACAGGTGTCAGACTTGTGGTTTCCTGAACAGAAAGAAAGAATTCTCAGACAGCATCCAGGCTTAGAAGGTGAGAGGACCAAAATCAATTAACAGTATTTGATATGGGCACAGGTGGTGATGGTGGGCAAATGTGTCAAGGAAAGACTAAGAAGCAGAAATTCTTGTGGCATGTTGACAGTGTAGTATAGGGTCCAGTTCAGCTGGAGGAAAGGGTTGAAACTAAGCAGTGTCTGCTAAAAGAAGTCTAACATTTTAAAGTCCTGGCTTTGCCCTGGGGAAAATGCATCCATGTTTGAGACCCCACTTTTGAGGAGCAGTAACTGCAAGATTCTCCCCTGGAATAAAGACACTCTGCACCCACATCGCCCCTATCCCTGCTTCTTCTGATCCTGACCCCCCCTCTTCCCACACATCTACCTTCTGCTTACCTTGGCCCCTTCTCCAATTCTGGCCCTTTGGTTTTTCCTTTCCTAAGGCATCCATCCAACTCCTTGCTTCATCCTCTAACTTTGCTGCTTCCTTTCTCCTGCTGTCTCATTGTTCCAACATAACTCGGTCTATGGACACATTCATATGGGCAGCCCCTGGAGCCAGTCCCTCTCAGTAAGCTTTACCAGTGGGCCAATCCCTTCTCTTGGTACCGATTGCCTTCCGCTAAGACATATCTCTGCCTCTGAGAACCCAGTAAATAGGCCACACAGAAGCCTGGTTGCTTCCACTGTAGCCTCTCTTGGCCTAATAGAAGCCTCTCTTTCAAAAAAAAAAAAGAAGAAGAAGAAGAAGCAGCCTCTCTCAAGCTATCCCTGAGGCTCAGCACCTGTTTGGAGCCAGCAACACCACTGCACATGACAGGCTTTGGGGCCTTCTGTCATGGCTCCCACAGTCTACAAATGAATAGGGCCTTGCCATTCCTGTAGCTTCATCACGGCTCCCCCTTTCTGCTCGTCCTCGACTACTGCCCAAACCTTCCCAGCTGCCACCATCTTCAGAAACATTTCAGCTCCAGCTGCCTCAGGAAGCCAGGGCTTGCCTCTCTCTATCCCTGTTCTACAGCTTGACCAGAGATAGTGTTCACCCTGAATCAAGGAATCTTTTTGGGTATCAAGAGGTAGCATTCTCCATGTTATCAAGTATAACCCCCGTTTACTGGGAATGCTAAACAGGCTCCAGTGGTATAAACCCAGGACAGACTCAAAAATTGTCGAATGTGGGTTGCAATGCAGCAGCTCCTTTTCCCAATGTCCCAGGAATGGGGTATGTGTCTACAAACTGCAGCTAAACTAATAGGTCAGCTGGTATTATTTTCCTGTAATTTGAGATTAACTATCAGAATGAGTCCCATAAATGTCTATAAAATGGGCCACTCAGTTCTAAGCTTTCCCCTCAAAGTCTATTTTTCAACTTCCTGGAAACTTAGAAGTCTCCAGGCAAGGAAGAAAGTCCTGACCTCCCAAGAGCTGATTCTAACCCTGCTTCCTCAGGGCACAAAGAGATATCGAATGTATCAAAGATACATTCTGAAAGCCCTGTTTCTTCCACTGTGGCCTCAGTGGGGGAAAAAAAAAAAAAAAAGCAAAACTGGAGGTAGGCAGCTGTTATATTTGTCCAAATGAGGTGTGTCTGAAGCCTGATCTAGAGATGATAGTGGAAGGAGAAATTATTACAAGGGAAACTTCAGGACTCCAGGCCTGGCTATACATGGGCTGAGGGAGCTGGGTGTACAGATGACTATACATTCAAAGTTTCAGCATGGCTACCATACCCATATGCAGAACTAAGGGCCAGGTTGACTTTCTTCTTCTAGATCATAGTCATTGTCACCCCACCTCTAGGAAGGGAAGGCAGCTTGGTCCAGGCTTTTGGCCAGAAGCACTGGCTTGGTTCTAAGCGGCTAAGGCCCTAAGCCTGGGACTTTCTATGGCCTCATATTGTGGATTTCAGGCTCCTCTGGCAGTAGAGCCCTGGGGAGAGGCTGACTTGTAAATGAAGACAACAGTAATTATAAACCTTTTATAATCGATCTTCCTGGCTGATTAAAAACTTGTGGTCATTTCTAGATGCACATACGAAACCCCCCCCTGCCCGAGACCCCATCCTCTGGATTGCAGCTGTACTTATAATGTTGGTCATTTTGTGTGGGATGGTGTTGGTGCCCTTTCTAACACTAAGGAAAAGGAAGAAGAAGCAGCCTGGCCCCTCTCATGAATGTGGTGAGTCAGTGCTTGTCCCCTCTGCAGATTGCCATTTTGCAGCTGCCTCCGGTCAGCTGCCTTCTGGAGCTCATTGGCTGAGCTCAGATTAGCAAAAAGTCAGCAAGTGGCTGGAGGAAAAGGTTTTCCCTCAGGTTTGGAGCCTGTATGGATGGGACTCAACATTGTTCTCAATTTCTAGGAGAGGCAACATTTCTAAACTAAGGTCTACAAATGTACTTCCGGTTTCCAGACAAAACTGATTATTCCTTGCTTTAGCTACCTCATTTCATGAAGTTACTGTGAAAATTCAATGAAGTAAAATCATGAAAATACTTCTAAATGTTAATGACTATGGACCTGGCAGTGTTCAAGCAGGGAAGCTTGGGGGGGTGGGAGGGGAGGATTAGATGACCATAAGATTTACTTCCATTACTCTAAAAGTCTAGGTTTCTGAGAAAAAAAGTGGGATGAATTGTTCCCCATTGACTTTTTAAAAATAATACTAACTTTTATTGATTACCAAGTATAACATACCCATTACCAAATATGCTGAAAAAAAAAATCTATAGTACCACTAATAAGAAAGAAATGGTTATACAGACAACATTTTGGTTTATATCTTCCAGATTTTTCTGGAATCTATGTTGTTTTCCATAAGTGGAATAATACTATAAAGACTGTTTTTCATAGTTTAGATAATACCATATGTACTGTTTTTTAATTTATTTGTACTAAACATAGTAAGAAAATTTTCAGTGTCACTAATTATCATTCTATAGCAACATTTTAAATGGCTGTGAGATATTCCATTTTGTGGATACACCTTAATTTATTTAACTAACTCCACATTCTAGGACAGTTAGGTTGTTCCCGTAGTTTTGCTATTATAAATAGCACTGCACTGAGCAGCCTCCTCATTGACTTGTGTAAAAGTGGCACTGTGCTTAATGGGGGACAAAGGGGTCCCTGACTTTATAAAAATCTTATGCTTCTTTATGGTGTAGGCTGGTTTGGGCGAAGTTGCAAGGTAAGGTTGGATTTTATCTCAGTAATGGCTGTAGCAGAAGTTTGGTTGGTGCTTATAATTAAGGTAACCTTCTTACTCGCTTTGGTAAAAAGCACCAGATGAGTAATGCTTCTGATGGGCATCTTATTTAAGATTTCAGTGTACTGATTTTAAGATCCACTAGAAAATAGATGGATGACAGTAACAGTCACTCATTTCATCCTGCTGTTTTTAAAAACAAGAAATTGGGGAGTTGATTATCCAGTTTCAAGAAATGAATACAAAGCTTATGGTAGAGTCATATTCAAACTGCCAAAACATAGAAATAGATTTCTATGATATAAAGGTGTAAAATTCAGAGCACAGGGCCAGATGTACAGATATATTGTGCTTACTGAAGCTTTGACTTTTCAGGGTGAGAATTATGAGCTGTTTCTTTCAATCTCATTGCCATTTAGAATTAGGTAACTATGCAGAAGCACCTTCAGCTTGGAAATAAGCTGTTTCCTAATTTGCTTTCAATTGGAATGATTAGCTTACAATGAAACAAAGAATAAGGGGTGGAGAAAAAGAGAGGAAGAATGTTTCTTCCCCCAAGAGGCAATCAGAAAAATTCAGGAGACAAGAGAGTTAAAGATGTGTGTGTACACATGAAAGAAGCTGAAAAGGGGTTCAAGAAGCTTGTGTATGCATAGGAAATGGTCAAATTAAGCTATGAGTGGTAAAAGGCAAACTATAACAAGACACTATAACATAAGACCTCCTCCCCACAAGAATGTGATAAAGAATATTGCTAGGAAAGTTTGGTCAGATGGTCACCTGTGCTAGTGAGTTTGGTCAAAGAGAAGAGTCTTAATATCATTGGAGGAGAAGATGTACCAAGTAACCATGCCATGTAGATATGTTTGTAAATTTGGGTTCTGTAATTCAGCAATGTCTGCACTTGCTTTGTGGATACTTCTGGCATTTTCTGTATGATAGACTGCATAATGCCCCCAACAAGATGTCCACCTCCTATTCACAGAACCTATTATATGTTACCTCACACGGCAAAAGGGACTTTGCATATGTGCTTAAGGTACTGACTTTAAGATGATAAGATTATCCTGGATTACCCAGGTGAACCCCATCTAATCACATGAGTCAGAGCACCTTTCCCAGGCTGGGTTAAAGAGACGAGATGGAAGGAGGAGAGATCCACATCTTGAGACAGACTTAACCCACCATTGTTAGCTTTGAAGATGGAGGAAGGGGCCATGAGACAAGGAATGTGGGTGACCTCCAGAATCTGCAACTGGCCCTCAGCTGAAAGCCAGCAAGGAAATGGGGATCTCAGTCATACAACCAAAAGGAACTAAATTCTGCTAAAAAACAGACATGGAAGCAGTCATGATCCATCCACAGAGACACAAGCTTACTGATAACAAGTAGGAATTTCTCCAAAAATGGAGCTTCCCCCAATCCAATATTAATCTGTTTCTCAGAGGAGGCAGCCCTCAAACTAACTCGGCATCAAAAGTCCTTTCCAGGATTTGTTTGGTAATTACAGTTTTTCAAAGCCCCAACCATCCACGTTTACTCTGTTCAGGCTGTTAAATGAATAAAAGGGAAATGCCACCATTATTCTAGCTGGTTTCTAGTCTCTCTTCTCGTTTTTGATTTGTCAAATAGGACAGATTAGGTATGAGAAATTGTAACCTTGAATTACAGTCTTTTCCCAATCAGAAGTTACCCTATCAACTTACCCATCAGGGAGAGAGACTAAAATAGCTCCTCCTGAAGTTTTACTTCCTCATTTGGGTCTTGTGTGACTGAAATCTGTATGTAATAGCGCCCTACCAACCAACAGTTTTTACAGTTTGCTGCCCTCTACCAAACCTGGAAGAGTCTCTGCTCTTTCAGGAATGATTTTTTAAAGGCCAAGTGTCTTTTCTGAAATAAATAATTTTAACCACTATTTAGACAGAAACCTTCACAGGACTTAAAAACTGTAAGTTGATGATATCATCACATCTGGCCTTCAAAATGCTAAATTTGTAATCAAATCCACAAGTTTAGAATCTGCTTTTTTATTGTCTGCTTTCATTTTAAAACAGAAACCTTTTTTGAAATGGTGATGCTTTTGTCATGGGTATGAAAGGACAATGTAAATATTCTATGTTGGTCTACGGACTTCTGAAATACTATATTTAGTTATAAGTAAGCATTTTTTTTGCATTGAACTTTTTTTCTTATTTTATTATGTTATGTTAATCACTATACATTACATCATTAGTTTTTGATGTAGTGTTCCATGATTCATTGTTTGCATATAACAGCCAGTGCTCCATTCAATACGTGCCCTTTAATACCCATCACCAGGCTAACCCATCCCCCAGCCCCCTCCCCTCTAGAACCCTCAGTTTGTTTCTCAGAGTCCATAGTCTCTCATGGTTCGTCTCTCCCTCCGATTTTCCCTCCTTCATTTTTCCCTTCCTACTATCTTCTTTTTTTTAACATATAATGTATGATTCGTTTCAGAGGTACAGGTCTGTGATTCAACAGTCTTACACAATTCACAGCACTCACCATAGCACATACCCTCCCCAATGTCTATCACCCAGCTACCCCATCCCTCCCACCCCCCACCACTCCAGCAACCCTCAATTTGTTTCTTGAGATTAAGAATTCCTCATATCAGTGAGATCATATGATACATGTCTTTCTTTGATTGACTTATTTTGCTCAGCATAATACCCTCCAGTTCCATCCACATCGTTGCAAATGGCAAGATTTCATTCCTTTTGATGGCTGCATAATATTCCATTGTATATATATACCACATCTTCTTTATCCATTCATCTGTTGATGGACATCTTGACTCCACAGTTTGGCTATTGTGGACATTGCTGCTATAAACATCGGGGTGCACGTATCCCTTTGGAACCCTACATTTCTATCTTTGGGGTAAATACCCAGTAGTGCAATTGCTGGGTCATATGGTAGCTCTATTTTCAACTTTTTGAGGAACCTCCATACTGTTTTCCAGAGTGGCTGCACCAGCTTGCATTCCCACCAACAGTGTAGGAGGATTCCCCTTTCTCCACATCCCCACCGACATCTGTTGTTTCCTGTTAAGTAAGCATTTTTTAAGAGCAACTTTGAAAAAGATAGAACCTAACCAGATTTTAAAGTATCTAGAAGCTCAGTCAAATAAGAAATAGTTCAAGTAACTGAGAATGCATAGCCAGAAAAGAAGTCTTGGGGAGAAGAAAAAGTGTTCTCTTCAAATATCCGAAGAGCTGCCATAGGGTACAAAGATCTTACTTAACTGTGACTCCAAAGGGCATCTCAGTGCATGAATGTTATGAGAAGATGTAAAGAAATAAGACTGAGTTTTCCAACAGCTAAGACTCTTTTAAAATTATATAGAAGACAAAAACTTCTTCCTTGCATGAAGGATTAGCTACTAGAGGAATGTCCCTCCTACTGAAAACAACTAGAAATCAGACAAAATATGAAACAACTGTTTTCAGACATTGGACAATAAGCTGTAGAAAATTGTAGCCCCTGAAAGAAGGAAAAAGATGAGGTGAGCCCTATGATTGCCCCCAATTTACTGCCTGAAGTCAGTTTCCAGGCTGCCCTAAAAGTAGGGGGAGCCCTGATACCAAAACTGGAAAAAGACATTACAAGAAAAGAACACTATACCTATATCTTGTGAAAATAGATGTCAAATTCCTTAACAAAATTACCAACTAAAATCTAGCAATCTGTTAAAAGTATGATACATCACGATCAAGTGGGGTTTATTCCAGGAATATAAGCTAGGTTCAATATACAAAACTCAAGAATAAAATTCACCATACTGGCAAACCAAAAAGAAAAAACATGTAATCATATCAGCGGATACAAAAAAAGCATTTAACAACATTAATATCCATTCATAATTTTAAAAAAGAAAGAAAAACTCTCATAAAAGTAGGAATATAGAGGAATTTCCTCAATCTAACAAAGGACATATACCAAAATCCTTCAGTTAGCATCATATTTAATGATAAAAGACTGACTGCTTTCCCCATAAGATCAGGAATGAACACTCACTACATTTCTTCAACATTGTACTGGAGGTCCTAGCCAGTGCAACAGTCTAGGAAAAAAATAAAAGGCATTCATATTGGAAGGGAAGAAGTAAAACTTTTTTTTCTATAGATAACATGACCATGTTTGTAGAAAAGCCTAAGGCAGCCATACAAAACTATTAGAACTAATTGTGTGGGCTCCTGGGTGGTTCAGTCGGTTGAGTGTTTGCCTTTGGCTCAGGACATGATCCCAGGGTCCTAGGATTGAGTCCCACATCAGGCTCTCTGCTCAGCGGAGAACCTGCTTCTCCCTCTGACTCTGCCTGCCACTCCCCCTGCTTGTGCTCTCTCTCTCTCTGTCATATAAATAAATTTTAAAAAATCTTAAAAAAAAAACAACTAATTGCCTGTAGCTAAGTCTCCAGGTACAAGGTCAATACACAAAATCAAAATCAGTTATATTTCATGAAAAAATTGCCATTCTTTCCTTGAAAGAATGGGATCAAAATAATAAAAACACAGATCTTAGTATATAAAAGCAACACATTTACAAAAGAAATTCGCATATCTTAAGTAAATGGCTAGGAAAGTCAAAAATATATTCAGCCCTTCAAATTTCCCTCCCTTCCCCTATGGTCCTCCGTGCTATTGCTTATGTTCCATATATGAGTGAAACCATATGATAATTGTACTATACAGTGGCTAACTGAACATAATAAATATATATATACATATTTAGCTTCCTTCCTAATAAAATAGTTGCAAATTAAAAAAAATCAGTTATATTTCTATATACTCACAACAAACCATTTGGACACTGAAAAAAGTTTTAAATACCATTTATAGTAACATCAAATAATATTAAAAGCTTGGGAGTAAGTTTTTTAAAAACAAGTAAAAGACCTACACACTAAAAACTAAAAGACATCACTATTGACAGAAATCAAAGTAGGCCTAAATAAATGGAGAACTATAACATGTTCATGGATCTGAGGAGTACCTATTAAGATATCAATTCAGCCCAGGGGTGCCTGGATGGCTCAGTCTGTTAAGTACCTTCAGCTCAAGTCATGATCTCAGGGTCCTGGGATCTAACCCTGAGTCTGGCTCTCTGGCTCCCTGCTCAGTGGGAGTTGCTTTTTCCTCTCCCCCTCCCCCTCCCCCCTGCTTCTTCTCTCTCTCTCTCTCTCTTTCTCTCAAATAAATAAATAAAATCTTTTAAAAAATTATATCAATTCAGCCCAAACTGATCTATGGATTCAGTGAGATACCAATCAAAATCCTGGCAGGCTCTTCAGTGTAAATTAAAAAGCTAATTCTAAAAGTTCTATGGAAACGCAAAAGACAGACAACTGCCAAACAATTCTGAAAAACAAGATCAAACCCATACAACTTATACTACCTTATTTCAAAGTTTACTATATAGCTAAAGTAATCAAGACAGTGTGATACTGGTGAAAGCACAGACATACCAACCAATGGAACAAGATGGATAATCAGAAAGTAAACTCACATGGTCAACTGATTTGGACAGAGGAGTCAAGGTAATTCCATGCAGAAAAGGATAGTCTTTTTGACAATGGTTTTGGGACAATTAGATATCCACATGGAAAAATATAAACCTTGACACACAAAAAATAACTTGAAATGGACAATAGACCTAAAAACAAGAGCTAAAATTAAAAGACTTAAAAAATTGGAGAAAATCTTTGTGACCTTAGGTTAAGCAGATCTTAGACAGGACACAGTAAGCACAAAGCATAGCATAAAAAGTAAAAATTGATAAACTTCATCAAAATTAAAAACTTTTGCCCTTTGACTTTGTTAAGAAAATTAAACATCAAGCCAGCCACAGACTCGGAGAAAATGTTTGCAAAATGTATCTCTCAAAAGGACTTATATCCATAATATATAATTATATATTACTACCCAGTACAGAAGACAATCCATTTAACAAAAGGCTGGGAGCAAAAGATTTGAACACATACTTCATAGAAGAAAATACACAAATGGCCAATAAGCACCGTCCCACAATCACAACACCATTAGTCATTAGGGAAATACAAGTTAAAGCTATAATGAGATACCACTACACACCCACTAACATGACTAAAATTAAAAGGACTGGTAAATATCAAGTGCTGGAGAGGATGTGACACAATTGAAATTTTCATGTACTGCTGCACAACCCAGGAATCTTAGATATTTGCCTATGAGAAATAAAAACATATGTCCTCACAAAAAGACACACAAACGTTTATAGCAGCTTTCTTCATAATACTGAAAGTCTGGCATCCTAAATTTTCCTCAGTTGGTGAATGGATAAACAAATGGTGGTACATTCATACAAGAAAATACTGCTGAGCTATAGAAAAGAATAGACTACTTGTAACATGCAACAACATGGATGAATTTCAAAAACAGTATGCTACCTCCACACTGTTTTCAAGAATGGCTGCACCAGCTTGCATTCCCACCAACAGTATAAGAGGGTTCCCCTTTCTCTGCTTCCTTGTCAACATCTGTTGTTTCCTGTGTTGTTAATTTTAGCCACTCTGAATGGTGTGAGGTGGTATCTCATTGTGGTTTTGATTTCTATTTCCCTGATGATGAGTGATGTTGAGCATTTTTTCATGTGTCTCTTGGCCATTTGTATGTATTCTTTGGAGAAATGTCTGTTCATGTCTTCTGCCCATTTCTTGACTGGATTATTTGTCTTTTGGGTATTGAGTTTGATAAGTTAAAATAGATCTTGGATACTAGTCCTTTGGAGATATCCAGCCTAGAAGAGTACAATCAATCAAAATGATTTTTCTTTGTAAATATTAAATCCAGAATTACATTAGAACATCAAATATCAAACATAAAATTAATAACTAAATTTTCCCTGAAGAATATAACAGGAGATGGTGCATTTTCTGAGCATTTTGTCTAAATTTGTAATGTAGTTGTATCTTGTTTTGTGTTACCAATAGGTTTTAAACTTGTATAAATCAGAAACATTTAGAATTTTCTAAAACACTTCATTAAAGTATCTTTATGGTGAAGAAAAAAAAAAGCAGTATGCTAGGAGAAAGACACCAGGCACAAAAAGACCAAGGACCACACATTTATGATCATTTAGAATTTAAAATTCTCAAAAATGCAAAACTATTGTGACGTTAACCAGAGTTATCAGTATCAGATACTCAGATAACTACAGAGTATCAGTAGTTATCAGCGGGTGGGGTAGGGGAAAGATACTGACTGAAAGGGGGCAGGAGGGAACTTTTGGGGCTTATATAAATGTTCTATATCTTGGTGATGGTGGTAGTTACATGAGTGTATACATTTGCTAAACACACCAAAATCTGTTCAGAAAATTATTGGATTTTATTGTGTATTAATTATACCTCAATAAAGGTGATTATTTTTAAACACACACACACACATGTGCACACACCTGAGAACTGCCAATGATAGCAAGTGTTCAAAACCATCAAGGGTGTTGTTTCACTCCCTAAAGTCCTACACGGACACCCAGGTTAACAACCCCTGCTGCAAGTGCCCAAAAGCATGATCACAACAGTCAACTGAAAGGAATTTAAACCCCAAGTTGCAACAGTGATAAGCCCATACCAACAGCAACTCAGGCTTTGGGAGGTCTAGCTAGTTAGAGATTTCCCACTTGGGCCCATCCATACCACACTGGTATGTACCAGCAGACTCATCCATTTAGGTATCAACATCTCCAAGGTTTCCTTTTCTTCCTCCTTCTAAACCTTACTTTCAGAAAAGGATTGAAAACTTTTTCAATCACTAAATGATTGCTAAAACTAAGTTTGTTACCCCTCCCACCAGTATTTTTATTTTAGTAAAGAATAGACCTGTAAGTGAAAAACCTATTTCCAACATTAGAACTTAAGACACAGTGAATAAAGGAAGGCATTTGCTTTTTGGATGCAAAAAAACTCCTCAGTTGCATCAAGTAAGCATCTATTTCCACATATAAGGATATAGTGATTTCTCTCTGAGTCCTAGGACTTTGGATTCTCTTCAAACTTTCTGTCTTTTACTATCTACAGGCAATATATTTTCTGAAGTTGTTTTGGTCTCTTTCAGAAACGAACAAGGTGGAGAGAAAAGAGAGTGAACAGAACAAGAAAAGGTGAGTCCTGACCTTCCAACATTGCTGAAAGAGGTACCATCTCCAGCGGATTTATAACTTCACCATCAGTTAAGTCTGAGGCATGCTGAGACCTCAGCAAACATGAACTAATGGAGAGGAAAAGGAAAGTTAGTATCTGGAAGGAAATATTCTAGCTATAAATGGATGGCAGGATGTCCAATGCACAATGCTCAAGGGGCACGGCAAGCTGAGTCAAGGCAAAGTAAAAAATTAATACCAAAAGGGTCTGTGTCATGTGCATGAGCTTTATATTATTCACCAGTAATTATTCATGGTAACCCCAGTACCTATCATGGTGCCTGGACTAGTGGGAATCCTACATGTGTGGAATGAATAAATAAATAAGTGAGGATTGATAACATGTTCCCTTTAGCTTCAGTGTCTTTGCACCTGCTGTGTCCTCTGCTTGGAATGTTTTTCTGCCACTTCTTTATCTCATTCTTCAGATCTTGGTTCAAGCTGCACTTCTACAAAAAACCAACCCTTTCTTAGAGTATGTTAGTCTGTTATTGTCATATGGATCCCTGTGCTTTTTTTTTCATAACACCAGGTAATACTTACCTTTTTGTGTAATTACTTATTAAACTATGAACTATACCAAACTTTATAGACAGTAGAGATCATATCAGTTAAGCTTATCTTTGTATTGCCAGCACCTAACACAGTGCCTGGCATATAGTAGGTGCTCAATAAAGTTTTTTTCTATTGTGAAATTGTAGCAGCAGATATTTTTAATTCATAGAAAGTAGCCTTTTTATAATACTAACAACTTTCTCTAGTTATAATTTCATGGCATCTATTGGTTTACAGATAATAGGACTTATTCATAAAATTTACACTGTCATGATTTGATAAATATATAACATGTTGAAAAAGAGTTTCATGGAAATGGAAATGCTATTCATCAGGATTTAGCTTCTCTTACATTTGCTTTCAGCTGAGCAATATTATAATTTGTTTGATTTTTATTTATTTTTCATTTATTTGCTTACTTTCCAGATTCTTTACCTAATCAAATCCAAATAAGCAACCCTAAATATGGCACAGGGGAAATGTGTATGTCTTTCTCTTTATATTCTCTTTTGTCCACATACTAGGGGCTACAGAAGATAAAATGTGGTGAGGTGCTTTTTTTAAGAGTTCACGTTTTCAGTTGTTTTTAAATTCAATTTATTCAAACTAAAAACAAAAAAAGTTCACCCATTCTCCCACCCCTCATCCCCCACTTCTGGCAACCACCAATCTCTTCTCTGTGTATATGAGGTGGGTTTTTATTATTTATTTTTAGATTCCACATATAAGAGAGATCATACGGTGTTTGTCTCTGTCTGACTTACTTCCCTTATCATAATACTCTCAAGGTCCTTCGGTGATGTCACAAATGGCAAAATCTCATTCATTTTTATGGCTGAATCATAATTCCATTATATGTGTATACCACAATTTCTTTATCCATTCATCTATCAATGGACACTTAGGTTGTTTCCATACCTTGGTTATTGTAATAAATAATTGTTGAACAAATGAATGTATGCATGAAGGAATACATAAAGATTCCTGGTCATCAGTTGTTTCACAACATGATGAAATCAGATTTTCTGTATCTCCATCCTCCCCAAGGAACAGGGATCTCAAGAATATATCAGGGCTCTGGCCACACAGTCATAGGGTCAGGCAATCCTAAGTCAAAAGCCTGGTCACAAAGATACAGTCATAAGCCCAGGGTTAACAGCCCCAGAGTGCCCAGCATCTACCCAAATACGCATGCTGCTGTGAGGCTAGGCATCCTGGATGGTGAGCGCAGGTGCTGAGTTCTTGCCTGCCCTCTTAGACTCAGTTCAGGTATGGTCCAGAAGAACCTGCAGGGAGAAGGCAGCAAGTAATCAACATATGGCAGGGGCAGGTCCAGTCAAAAATAAAGGGTAGTTAATTGAAGGAAGCATGAACAGCACATCTCTACCTCTCTCTTCAACAGTTTGTTTCTCCTTGTTGCTATTTCAGTGGCTCCCTGTATTCTGCCCTATCACTGAAATCTAGAAAAAGAAAGTGGCTGTACTGCAAAATCTCACCCAATTCCTTTTCTGTTGTTGTTTTTCCAGAGTACAATACCATGTACCTGAAAGATCTGATGAAGCTCAGTGTGTTAACATCTCGGAGACAACTTCAGGCGACAAAAGTACTACACATTTTTAATTAAAGAGTAAAGTCCATATGACCATCCGTTGTTTATATGCCTTCGCTTTCAAATTTTGGCTTACATTTTTTCTTGTCCATTAATATTATTATTACCATTAATAATAGCAGGGGCTCCAGGACTCCTTGTAAGTGAGATGACCTCCCTATAATGCCAGTTCTGCTCCCTATGCCAGGAGCAGATTTTAACTGCTTCTTTTCATTTTGGAGCACACTTGTAGGCCAAGCTCACCTGACTGGTTCCTGGCTCAGGACTAATGTTTAAGACTAACACCTCCTGTTTCAGATTCAGCCTTCTTTTCTTAATTTTATAAATTGTGTTTTATGTAGAACTCCCAGTTACTGGAATAATGGCTTTTATCTATGCTTAATTCTAAAACAGCACCTCATTCCATCTTGTATATTTGTGACTACCTCTTCAGTCTGGGTGGGAGTTATGTATGTTATGGCTTTATAGTGTTGTTATTAATATTTTGAAACATAAAGAGATGTGTACTATAATAATGTAATTACTATGCCCTGAGAAAATTTACCCACTTCTTTGTGAGGGTCAGTAGGAAAATGGTGGCTTGGTGTGCTGACAACAATGAGCAGACCAACTCAAAATTTGGAAAATTAGGTATGATGGAGATAGAACCAGCTTTGAATCCTGGAGCCACTTCTATCTGGGGTGCTGCTAATCTGAGGAGGATCCACCTGCCCAACAAGCTATTGATAAGCCTTAGCAGAGAGCACTGTGTAAAGCAGGAAAGCACTATGCACTGTGAACCCTACTTCTCTTCTTGAAAGAAGTGACTGAGATAATGGTCCAGGGCAATTGTTCAAGAGACAACATGAGAGATCACAATACTCAAAAGAGAGAAAGAAAGAAAAAAAAGGGAAAGCTCTTGACCGACAGAGATGCACATGAATGTCCTATCTGCCCAGCCCTCTAGCAAGCAAAAGGTGAACAGGCTGTCCAAAAGAACTTCAGACAGACAGCACCTTCCCTGGTGGTTGGTGAGAAGTCTGGATAATACTCAAGTTACCGTGATGCTCCATCTGGCTGGAGGCAGAGCTGGGAGAGAGAGCTATCATCTTGATAACGGGATAAACAGAAGGAGGCTTAGGACTCTTTCAACTCATGGCTGAGAAAGAAGGAGCTAGAGTGGAATTAGTAGGACCAAGATGCAAATCATCCAGAGGCCAACATAGTTGGCAGGTGTCCTAGGAAGGGATCAGCTGGCTCAGAGCAGGGCTCGCAAATTTCTGTCTGATACTGTCTATGTCATTCTCAACGATGGGAAAACTGGATGCACAAGAGGACTATGCTAGCCCAGTAGAAATGAGTCAGGTGACACTGGCTCTAAAGCAGCATCACTAATGGATGGAGCAGCCTCAGTCCAAACCGAGAGAGAACTTTGGGAGGTCCAACACACAGAAATATTTCTTCTTATTCTACAAAAAGGAACCTAGAAGATTGTAGACAGTTGTGCTAGCCATGCTTACCTTGTAATATTACCATTCGTGGGACGTGCCCTGCCTCTGCCTTCATTAGGCCAAGGCATCTTGTTGGTTCCTAACATGTTTTATACAGTGAGCTCTTAATAAATTTTTCTTAAATTGATTTAAAAGTCTCCATTTTCTGCTTTACTTCAACAGCACTACTCAACTCTCGTAGTCCGACATTACTTCCTTTGTCCTCCTAATGTACTTCCTCCCTCTTAATGTCTCCATGGAAGCTTCATTCTCCAGTCACCCTGGCTAGATGCCTCTGACTCATCCCAAACTCTCTCCTTTTCCCTTTTCTCTTAACCATTATATAAGAAAGGGGGGCTTATATGATTCTAAATGTTTATCTCAGTTATGAGACATAAAAAAATCAAGCAAACAAGGTCCTTTCTGAGGACAACTGCGAAATTTGGAGTTAAGAAAGCGATACTTGCTTTTCAGTTTGTAACTTTTTATATTCTGTAATTTTAAATTATGTGCTCATATGTACATTAAACAAAAACTTAATGTAAAATATTCCTTAAAATACCTTGATTATAAAATGAATGCATATAACTATATTGTATATTTCTAAAGTTGCCAAGAGAGTAAATCTTAGAAGTTCTCATCACAAGAAAAAAAAATTTGTACCTATGTGTGGTGATAGATGTTAATAAAACTTATTGTGT
Organism: Eumetopias jubatus; assembly: GCF_037043125.1. Classification (NCBI taxonomy): domain Eukaryota; kingdom Metazoa; phylum Chordata; class Mammalia; order Carnivora; family Otariidae; genus Eumetopias; species Eumetopias jubatus. The sequence goes on from NW_028274807.1 coordinate 66,390,456, forward strand.
CAATCATTTCACAATATATACATATATCAAATTATTATGTTGTACACCTAAAATTAGTACAATGTTATATGCCTATTATACTTCAACTAAAAATAAATAAATAAATGCATATATATATGCACTTAGCATATATTGCTACATGTAGCATATATATATATATATGGCATGTGAGAAGACCCAGGAAAAATCTGGAAGAAAGAAAATTCCAGGCTCTGTGAGGGCAACAATATGTCCTATGATTCCTGGGCACCTAAGAGTACCTCAAAGCTATTTGTTCAAAGATTGAATGAAGCATTAATGTGCCCTCTGGTGAAAACATCCCTCCTTTGTATGTTAAATTCTCTAGATTTTCTATGTTCCAAATCTGGGGAAAGAAAAGCCAAGGAAAGTTAAGAGGTCATTAAGTATAATAACAGTACTAGTTAACATTCCTGGTACTCACCTTGTATCAGGGACTCTTCTAAACTGTTAAATTCATTAACCCATTTATTCCTCACAATGACCCTGTGATGTAGATATGTGGATAGTATGACCATTTTGCTGATGAGGAAACCTAGACATGGACAGGTCAAAGCAATTAACCCAAGGTCACTAACTTAATGAGAGAAAGAGCTGGGGAAAATTTTGCAAAGTATCACTCTTTCTACCCCTTTGTTTCCCAGCCATAGAAGAGACAACACTTTGGCTGGTTGTAGGTTGAGTGTCTACACCACATCCTGCACTAACAGCCCTCCGAGGCGGTGCCTCCAGAGGATTCATCAGTGAGTTTTCCAGAAGCCATTCCATCATCTCATAAGGCCAAAAGCTGTGGATGATAAGGCGCATGACATGATCAGCAGAAATGAGGTTTGGGCACGTGATGGAATGAGCACTGGGTATTATATAAGACTGATGAATCACTGACCTCTACCTCTGAAACCAATAATACATTATATGGTAATTAACTGAATCTAAATTTAAAAAAAGAACACAGTAAAACTTGCATAGATGGGGAAATTTTAATCATATTTTCCCCACCCTCCCCAAAGGGTAGACTAACTAAATGGACTTTGAGACAATGAATTTAGGAAGAAACTATTTGCCACGCTACAAGTTTACATGTGGAAAACTTTTCTATTTATCATTAAAGAAAAACTGGCAAACCAAAAATAAAAGGGGGGGGGAGAATAGAAAAAATGAGTTTTTGCTCAGAGGGAAAGCAAACTACAATGGCTGCTTCCAACTCCTCCCCCTCCACCCGTACCACTTACTCTTTTGCAATCCACCCTCCTCCCTCTGCCATTCTGAAGCCAGTTTAATCCACTCAGTGGTCTCACATTTGTTAACCTGGGCTAGAAAGCAGAGTCAGCTCTGACTACTGCCCTCCAACCTTTCCCTCAGTACCCACTGCTACCTACCTCCCTGCCATACTTGGTTATCACAAGACCAAGCAAATATTTCTCTGACTTCAACAACCACCCTTTCTTTTCTCATTCAGGTCCTTATTTCCTCAGTCCAAGAGCATGACAATCACTACCCAACTGATCCCAGTCTACTGTCCCCTTATCCTGCATTCTGTCTAAAACATCGAAATGAACAAGAAGATAAATAGTGAAAAAAGGTCTCCTCACATTCCTTTTCCCTAGCCACGTAGAGACAACTATGATCTCCAGGTTCTTACATATCTTTCCATAGACACACTATGCCTATGTGTGTGTGTGTGTGCGTGTGTGTGTGTGTGTGTACATATACGTACATAAAAATAATGTACATACGTATATACATATACATACAAAAATGTATGTGTGCGTGTGTGTGTACATATTTTTCCCCTTATTCAGGTAGATGTGGTTTTATTCTACACCTAACTAAACAGCCTAAACATAAAACTTCTGCTAAGACGATTAAGAGAGAAACCAGCCTTCAGTATAATCTTTCATATTAAAACCACATTACTGTATCAGTTTTCAGTCTCATCCATATACCAGCATTATTGTGGATCTTATAATAAAAGTGAGATTCCATTGGCTTTCACCATGGCTGCCTGTTCACTCCATAAGAAAAAATACTTACAGATATGGAGTCCTGCACTATCATTAGACACAATTTTTTTTTTAAGAGAGATCATGTGCAAGCAGTTGGGGGAGGGAAGGGGCAGAGGGAGATAGAATCTCAAGCAGGCTCCACACCCAGCACAGGAGTCCAACGTGAGGCTCAATTTCACGACCCTGAGATCATGACCTGAGTAGATACCAAGAGTCGGATGCTTAACCAACTGAGTCACCCAGGCATCCCTTTAGACACAAATTTTTGAGCCTGCTCCAATTTGAACAAGTTACACCCTCGGTCTGGTCTACAATAGTCACCCTGAACTGGATCTCCCATTTCCTGTGTATCATTTTTTTGTCTTTCGTGATTTACTCCCTCACTTTGGTGGTACATATATCCCAATAGCTTTCTGAGAAAGGATATATGGGAAATTAATTTAAAAGATTTTGTGTATCTGAGAATGTCTTTATCCTACTTCCCACTTAATTAATCATTTGCCTTGATAGGGAATTTTGAACTGGAAACTATTTCCACTGTTTTAGTTTCCAGTGTTGTTCTTGAGAAAGCTATAGAAATTCTGACTCCTGGGGCGCCTGGGTGGCTCAGTCGTTAAGCGTCTGCCTTCGGCTCAGGTCATGATCTCAGGGTCCTGGGATCGAGCCCCGCATCGGGCTCCCTGCTCAGCAGGGAAGCCTGCTTCTCCCTCTCCCGCTCCCCCTGCTTGTGTTCCCTCTCTCACTCTGTCTCTCTCCATTAAATAAATAAATAAAATCTTTAAAAAAAAAAAAGAAAGAAAGAAATTCTGACTCCTTATCTTTTTATGTGGAAGCTTTTAAGATCTATGTTCAGTGTTGCTAAATTTTGTAATGAAATGCCTATTCATCTACTGTGATTTACACTGAGGTAGACTTTTGTATTTGAAAATGCATGTCCTTCACTCTAGGGAAATTTTCCTGAATTATTTCATTGAGTAATTTTTCTCCTCTATTTCACTGATCTTTAATTCTAGGATATGGATTCCAATGTTGGATCTCCTAGATTGATCCTCTCATTTTCTTATCTTTCTCTCCTCTTTTCCATCTTTTTGTCTTTTGTTCTATTTCTTAAAGATTTCCTCAAGTTTATCTTCCAAACTTTCTGTTGTATTCTTTTTTATTTTATTTTATTATGTTATGTTAGTCACCATACAATACATCATTAGTTTTTGATGTAGTGATCCATGATTCATTGTTTGTGTATAACACCCAGTGCTCCATGCACTATGTGCCTTCCTTAATACCTATCACCGGGCTAACCCATCCCCCCCACTCCCCTCCCCTCTAAAATCGTCTGTTTCTCGGAGTCCATAGTCTCTCATGGTTCATCTCTCCCTCCGATTCCCCCCTTCATTTTTCCCTTCCTTCTCCTAATGTCCTCCATGCTATTCCTTATGTTCCACAAATAAGTGAAACCATATGATCATAACTTTCTCTGCTTGACTTATTTCACTTAGCATAATCTCCTCCAGTCCCATCCATGTTGATGTAAAAGTCAGGTATTCATCCTTTCTGATGGCTGAGTAATATCCCATTGTATATATGGACCACCTCTTCTTTATCCATTCATCTGTTGAAGGGCATCTCGGCTCTTTCCACAGTTTGGCTATTGCGGACATTTCTGCTATGAACATTGGGGTGCATATGGCCCTTCTTTTCACTACATCTGTGTCTTTGGGGTAAATACCCAGGAGTGCAATTGCTAGATCATAGGGTAGCCCTAAAGTGGTGTGGAGTGGGAAAGTAGAACTCAGCTATAACTTACTATCAAACGAATTTTACCCAGTCTTCCTTATTTTGGCCCTTATCTTTCCACCCAAACTTCACCCTCAGTTGGTTCTCAATCCTGCCAGCTCCTGAGGCTTTTGGTGATTCTGGAGTATAAACTGGATTGTTTCTTGGGTTTCTGCACTGACAGGTAAGACTTGGCTGTCCTGCCTTATTAAGTTAATTACCACTCATCCATCTATTTTTCAGACTCCAAACTGTCATCTTCTTTCCTATTTTTGTACTGTTAAGTTTTTCCACTTAAATTAAAAAAATTTTTTTTTCTTTAGTTTTAGTGGAATTTCAGAAGGTAATGGAATTAGATGTGTGTATTTAACCTACCATTGTACCTGGAACTCCCTTCTAGGACTCTACCATTGAAGGCCTTCAGTCTAACATCCAAAGTCATCAACAGTGTGACTTGAAACTAACTCAACTCTTTACCAATCTTATTTTTCCCCTCTCCTCATCATATTGGAAAACCATGCTACTGCGAGATTTAGCTACTAATAATTTCTGAAATATACCCTGTTATTATCCAGGTTGTTTCCATTTATGCTATTCTGCATCTCTGGAATATTTTCCCCCATCTTCCTCTGTTTATTGGACTCTTGTTCACCATTAAAGCCTGGCTCAAATACCACTACCTCTGCTGGGCCACATACCTAACCACCACCCAGGCTGTGTAGTGACACCATACCCTTGGATCACAGAATTCCCCTTCCAGCAATAATTCATTCTTATCCTAAAACATTCCTTCCCCACCAAGTACCATGATTCTGGCCATTGGCCAATATATAGAGGAGCTCCAAGTTTCCCAGGGGGACTTCAAGCCACCAAAGAAGCAAGTGTTATTTTGTTATACACAGCTTTAGTCTTAAACCACTTGGTCTGGGTAGTTTGATGCTCTACATGCCAACTTCTCCCAACCACCCTAGGTTTGGCTTTTCATCATCCGATTGCGTCCTGTCCTTGCCATACCACTTAGACCTGAAAATCATCTCCTTCTTCCAGGTTAAAATCTTAGTTTCCCCACTTTAAGTATGACTTGGATTCACTTCCTAAAAAAGCTGCTTCTGACCACCCAGCATAATCATCCCTTGACCCATCTCAGCCTTCTGAGCCCATTATTTCAGAGCAGTCACACCAGATCAGATCTTCCCAGCCAACAGGAAGCAGGATTACAGTCACATGGCCCTACACAGGAGGTAAACGTGTGCCCTGTATCTACTCCTCAATCTTAGTAGACATCCTCATTAACTTAAGTAAAACCTCTCATTTCATGGAATCATATAATTTTAGAGCTTAGAAGAACTCAAACAGTCCTTGGCCCTCATGGGAGGTGGAAGCTGGATACCACAGGAATTGAGAAGCAGGGTCTGGAGAGATGTGCAAACAGAAAATGAAGACTCATAAAGAGATGGGTAGGGTGGTGGCAAGGCTAAAGTAGAATAGAAAAGGAAAATTGTCTGTTTACAGCAACATTTCTGAACCTTGCTACACTTTAAGTTTGCCAGCATGTAATAAAATATTTCTAATTACGTGAGCAGTTATTTTTGTCTGTTCCTTATACATTTCCTAAGAAAATATTTGTCTGCAAACGTGCATTAACAAGCATTAAGGATAAAAGGCACAGATAATGAATGAAACGGCAAAGAGATCAGAATCAGTAGTTTACACGTCGTATGAAAAAGCACATAAGATTTCCCATTTCTCAAATTACTTCCTATTAACCTACACTTTTCCTTATAGCAATTAATAAATTTTCTTTAGTGAATGAGGAGAATACATCTCAGTTTTTGTAGGGCCCTACACCTGTAAAATCTAAATCAGAATCACAGAGTCGGGGAACCATAGATGCTGTGTCTTGGGTCAAGGCTCTTTACTAATGATGTTTTCAGAGAAAACTAAGTACCCGTGCCTTCTTCATCCTAGCACCATTTACATTGTTCCCTATTCACATACACACAAGAACAATGTAGTATTTTTTTTATAAACAAGTGTAACATGATAAAGATTAGAGGAGTTACTACTTTTTAAATGTTTTATTGTGAAAAGAAGGCCTTTAAAAATATATGTGAAGTTATTTCAGAAAGTAGCTCTCCACCCTGGCAGTAGTATCAGCTTACTCCTACCCATTGCATGAGGCAAAGTGGTCTCTTTTCCCATGATCTGATTGTATGGCACTGTTCCTGAGATTACACACTGTGAACCCATAGGTTTCCAAAATATAGAGAGTACAAAGTAAAAAGTCACTAAATTGTCCTAACAGTCTATTAGACATGGAAGAAATATAAGAAGCATCCAGTAGAGCTCTTCCATTTCAGGTGGCAAACAAGGGCAGAGAGGAGAGGGATTAACCAAACATCAAAGAAAACCAGCCCCAGAACTCAAATTCCTGACCTTCAGGTTGGTGCTTTCCACTTTATAGTGCCCTCTGCGCTTCCTGCTAGCTGGAAGAGCTGGGGAATGGGTATCAACAGATGATAATACAGCAAGAGCATGGACTTTGGGGTCAGATAGACCTGACACTGCTATAGTTGGCATGTGACCTTGGGCAATGTAATCTCTCTGATTCTAGGTTTCCTTATGTGTAGAATAGGGTTAATAATACCTACCTACTTCATGAGATCAAGCACTTGATCTCATGAAGTAGGTAGGTATTATTAATTTAAAAAAAATTTAAAAAAGATAAAGATTATACAGTTGAGAAGAGAGGAGAGAAAAAGAGAAAAGGCAGGGAGGGAAGGGGAGAGATGGGGAGAAGAGAGGAGAAGAGGGGAAGAATCCAGGAAACAAGTAATGTGTCGCTTGTGGCAGTAGGGTGGATTAGGGGTGGTGAATGAGCATTAGTAGTGGGAGGATGGGAACATGAAGCCATCATAGACTAATAGAGGTGGGTGTGGATTCTTTCATATAACACTCAGCCCAGAAGTCCCTCTACACCCTGCTGAAAGCCAGAAATGCTCCTACAATTCCTCCTACATCAGCTTCACTTGAAGCGAATTCCCTTGCTCAACATCTGAACCCAGGGACTGAGATGATCCATGCAATCACCTTACATGCATGGGAACTTTCTGTTCTTACTGCTGAAGCCAAAGTCATCTTTTTAAGACCTCTATCTTTGTCAAGATTATTTCCAAACTCAAGAATACCTACTTCTCTGTCAAGGTGGCAGAAAGTTCTGCCCTTACTAAATACAACATGAAATTCTGTGCAGTCAGGCTGAGAGACAAAGGAGGTCTCTCAAGGGCCAAGAGCTCCCAGTCCAGATTTTGGGAGACCTTTGCTTTAGAGGGCAATCATGCAGAAAATGGTTTTGGACGGTAAGGGTGTACAAATTGGAGGCAGGAAAACCAGTTAGAAAACGGGCACAATTAGCCCCTGTAAGTTTGGCATTTCTAAGTTGCTGAACTAAAAGAGCCTCCTTACATTTCCAGACTGGATCCTGGTGCCTGGGCTCATCAGATCAGGGACAGGGTAATATACTCTACTACAGAAGCAAATCCAAATGACAGGGAAAAGGAAACATAAGGGAGCTGCTTTAGGAGAGATGGACCACAGGAGTTCTCTGCACTCAATCAGAATGGGATGAAAGAAATCCTAAACTATGTTGGAAAGGTGAGATGATTCAGGCACAGCTACCAGACTAAAAATAGTAATATAAGTCATAGTCTTTGAATAAACCCACAATTATATGGTCAGTTACTCTTCAACAAAAGAGGCAAGAATATGCATTGAGTCTCTTCTACAAATGGTGGTGGGAAAACTGGACAGCAGCAGCAAAAGAATGAAGCTGGACCACTTTCCTACATGATACAAAAAAGTAAACTTAAAATGGATTAAGGACTTAAATATGAGACCTGAAACCATAAAAATTCCAGAAGAGAACACAAGCAGTAATTTTTCTGACATCGGTTGTAGCCAACATTTTTCTAGATATGTCTCCTGAGGTAAGGGAAACAAAAGCAAAATTAAACTATTGGGACTACATCAAAATAAAAAAACTTCTGCACAGCCAAGGAGACACTCAACAAAACTAAAAGACAACCTATGGATGGGAGAAGATATTTGCAAATGACATATGTGATAAAGCATTAGTATCAAAATATAGAACTTTTAAAACTCACCACCAAAAAAACAAATAATCCAATTTAAAAATGGACAGAAGAGGGGCACCTGGGTAGCTCAGTCCATTAAACAGCTAACTTTTGATTTCAGCTCAGGTCATGATCTCAGGGTCGTGAGTTCGAGCCCCATGTTGGGCTCTGCACACAGAGTGGAGTCTTCTTGAAATTTTCACTCTCCCTCCCCCTCTGCCCCTCTCTCCACTCTCTCTTTCTCAAATAAATAAAGAAATAAAATCTTTTTTCAAAAATGGGCAGAAGATATGAACAGACATTTCTCCAAAGAAGACATCCAGATGACCAACAGACACATGAAAAGATGCTCAACATCACTCATCATCAGGGAAATACAAATCAAAACTACAATGAGATATCACCTCACACCTGTCAGAATGGCTAAAATCCAAAACACAAGAAACAAGTTGGTGAGGATGTAGAGAGAAAAGAACACTCACGCACTGTTGGTGAGAATGCAAACTGGTAACTGGTACAGTCACTGTGGAAAACAGTATGGAAGTTCCACAAAATACTAACAATAGATCTACCATATGATCCGGTAATTCCACTACTGGGTATTTACCCAAAGAAAATGAAAACATTAATTCAAAAAGATGGATGCATTATTTATTGCAGCATTATTTATAATAGCCAAATTATGGAAGAAGCACAAGTGTTCATCGATAGATGAAGAGATAAAGAAAATGTGAGATATATATGTATATATGTATAATAGAATATTATTTGGCCATAAAAATGAATGAAATCTTGTCATTTGCAATGACACGGATGGAGCTCAAGCGGATAATGCTAAACAAAATAGGCCAATCAGAGAAAGACAAATACATGATTTCACTCATATGTGGAATTTAAGAAACAAATGAACAAAGGAAAAAAAAGAGACAAACCAAAAAACAAACCCTTAACTATAGAGAACAGAGGGTTACCAGAGGGGAGGTAAGGGAGGAGTGACATAGGTGAAGGAGATTAAGAATACACTTATCTTGATGAGCATTGAATAAAACATGGAAGTGTTGAATCACTATATTGTACACCTGAAACTGATATAACACTATGTGAACTACACTAGAATTAAAATTTAAAGAAGGAAAAAAAAACTAGATTCTTTAATAAAATGGAAACATTAAATATTCAGTAATAAAACTGTTATCTTTCAAAAAATAATAAATCACAGTCTTTGATATAGTCACCTATATAAAAAGATCCTTTTTTATATCATAGATCCAGTATGGGGGTAGGGCAAAGGTGATTTCCGAAATGAGACCCAAAAGACACAGAGCAGGAAGCAGAGGCTCTTTGCTTCCAGAGCACTGGCTGCCAAATAATTAAAACTCTTTAGGTTCATATTTGCAACCCACAGCATATACCTGAAGGTTCTTATTAGAACATGCCAGGGTAGGGTTGCCATGCTGACTGGCAACACAAACTAGTTACATGCTGTTTTCACCAGTCCACCTGCCACTTTTTAACTGCACACACCAAGTATGTGCCTTCAGGCTTCAGGCCTCACAACCTTTGTAGAACAGTTGAGCTGTATCCACTTGATGAGAAAACATCAAGTCTATTCCATTAAAAAAAAAAAAAATAAAGCCAACCCCAAACAATCAAAACCTAGTGGGTTTCTTTACTGATTTACTTTTTCCTGTGGTTTTCAATTTATTTGTTGAATACTCTTAAGAGTCATAGTCTCAGAGTTTGAGACTCTCATTATCAATTTAGAAAGAAAAAAAAAAGGAATGCTTTTTTAAATGTTAAAAATAATTTATTTTTAAATTCTATTCCTGTGTCTAAACCAGGTATGCATATTAACATATGTGAATGTCTTTAGGGTTTAAAGAGTCTTAACTGGAAAAATAAATATTGTGGCAAGACTTAAAGAAACTAGGTGACAGGTCAATGAAAATTTTAAGAATTTCATTCTCCCTAATTGCTTACTAGATATAGTTTATTTGCAGCAGGAAGTATAGGTAAGTTATAAAAAAACATTGCATCAGGGTCTTAACAATTTCTTTGGTCAAATCTTCCCAAAACCATGTAAGGAGGGGATGCTGCATCACAGTTGTCATTGTCGTCTTCATCTTCATCATTATCATAACTATTTATTGAGCCTACACTAGGTCAGGCACTATGTTAACCAGTTTATGTATATTATCTTCGGAAGAAGGAAGAAAGGCTACGTCATCTTGCAGAAGTTTAAGAAGTCATTTGAGAAGGGAGAACCAAAAGGAAAGCACAGTGAAGTAAAATAGTATCAGAATTTAGAGAAGGGGGAGAAAAGTATGAGAGCAGCAATGAACAAGTTATTTTATTGTATTGGGGCAGGATGCGGAGGTGTAGGCCTACCTTAAGAGTCCGATATAAGTGATCATGAGGACAGAACTGGCAAAGAAAACTGATAATACTAGGAAATAATTCCTAAAGAAAGAATTCAGGTATGAATATTCAGGAATCACAGAACTATTGCCAAAAGAGTAAGTAGATTTTGAGGAAACCAGATTACCTCTCCCCCAGCTTATTGTTTGATTCATGTTTAACCTGAAGATGGAGCCAGTCCCAAGAAAGCAGATCCAAGAGACAGCTAGATCATGGCGATGTCATGCAGGCCCTGTTTCCAGCCACAACTTTCGTTATGTGAGCCAATTGTTTTCTCTATATATCCTTCGTCTTCCCTCCTCCCATCCTTTTTTATTCCTCAAGTTGGTTTTATTCCTTAAGTCAGACTCTCTATTCTTAATTGATACATCACAGAATGGAAAGGCTTGGTCCAGCTGAGTCCAAAGGTATAATCAATATCTTCAAGCTACTCTCTTCCTCTCCCCTGCTTCATTTTGGCTTGGATTTTCTTTGTATATTGACCTCCTCTCCTATTACAGGCAGATTCCTTCAATACAGGTGGGAAAGATGGTCAAAAGAAGTTCCAGCTTATGTTCTTTGGAGAATCTTTTTTTGTTAGCTCCAGCAGAAACATCCTCTTGAGAGGATGTTGATTGGGTTTGTTTGGGTCACAAGTTCATCCCTGAACCAATCACCATGGCCAGGGACTTCTGACCTTATTAAACAGGTCCAAGTATTGGTCTCACTTCTCCCTCCCAAAAATCCCAGGGGAGTGGAGTCAACTCAAACTGGAATACAACAAAATGTTGTATGGGGAAAAGTGGTGTAAAGGATATGGGTGCCCCACTCAGGACCCCTTTATCTGGCCAATGCACCCATCCCCTGGAAGCTGTGAATGTTGACCCTAAACAACCCATAGCTGCCTTCTCTCTCTGAGACTTGCCCTTGGCCAAATAGGAACTTCCTCCCCTAATTCGCTTTAAAATTTGATTTTGTTCATTACGATTTTTTATTAATTTTGATTTACTTAAAATGTTGCATTAAAATAGTATTCATCTTGATTATTGAAATTTTGCCACCCTTCAAATTTTGCCCCGCTCCCCTCACCATAGTCCTGGCTCTGGCTAAGAAGCTATCACCAGCCCTCCATCATCCCCTCTGGGGCTAGACCTCAGTCAATGACTAACTGAATAAGGGTACAAAAGTTTGGCCCCATTGCCTCAAAACAGGGCTATCTCTGCAGTAGGAGTTTCCCATGGGATTAGATCCTATAGTTAGTCTCCCGCTAGGACCACATTCCCGCTGGTTTTTATTCCTGCCCCATTTCTGCTTTCCTCAGTCTCTCTTTTTGAGAGCATTCCCAGCAAGTGACATGGATAAGAATCCCTGTCTTCAGGGACCCCTACTTAAAACAATTGATACCAGGAAGGGTTCTAGAAAGTAGACACTACAGGTGAGTTTCTGTAGTTCAATTACTCACCAGCTGGATAACAAAGAGAACTAGGTTTTGATACTGCCTGGATGCTGTGGTAGTAGATTATTAAAATTTACCTGTAGTGAGCTATTATGTGATCTGGACACAAGAAGATGCATTAACTGGTACAATATCCTAGCATTAAAGTCACCTAGAATCTCTAAAAATTCCTAAACCCAGACCACATATAAGATAATTACATCACAATTTCTTCAGGGGAAGGACACAGGCACCAATATTTTTAGAAGCTCCCAGGTGATTTCAATGTGCTGACAAGTTTAGGAACTACTGTCTCAGGCAGTTGTGGAGTATGGGAGCAATAGTGACCGTGAGAAAGGACTGTGGAATCGGATAGCTCTTGGTACTAATTCCTTGCAGAGAGAAAAATCACAGGCTCAAGTTTATTAATGAACAATTTTAAACAGTGGAAACTGTCAGAGTATCTCCTTGACAACACTTAAAGAGACACTCATTTCCTACAGCTGGAGGGGAAGCATGGCTGAAGAGTAGGCTGAGGATAGATCAAGAACTTCGAATTGCCTGAACCCTCTAGGCCTACAAAACAGACCAACTCTCCCTTGTTGAAAGATACAGCCCTCCTGCTGCTTAAAGACTACAAGGAGACCTCAATGAGGCAGTGCTTTACAAGGAGGGTTGCCAGAGAAGATGCAAAATGTCCAGTTAAATTTGAATTTCAGATCAATAATGAATAATCTTTTAGTATCCCAGTCTTCTGTATTCTGTATTTTTATTTGCTAAAGCTGGCAACCTTATTTTTTTTTAAGATTGATTTATTCATCTGGTGGGGGCAGAGGGAGAAAATCATCAAGTAGGCTCCATGTCCAGCCCAAAAGCCTGACGTGGCGCTCAATCTCACGACCCATGAGATCATGACCTGAGCCAAAACCAAGAGTGGGACGTTTAACTGACTGAGCCACCCAGGCACCCCTGGCAACCCTAATTTTAAGGCAATGCTTGCCCTCTTATAATCTGCCCCCACTTCCATCTAGCTACTGGACACATCATTAATATCAAATCTAAGTAAAACCTGACTGGGAAGTCTGAGGCTTGCTAAAGAAACAGAAGAGAAAATATACCAAAAGAGCTGAAGGACCTGGCTGGCATGTACTGGCAGGAACTGGGAAAGTATTCCTGGGAGTGCGTCCTGGGTGCTGGATCAAGGGAGGAAGAATGAAAATCTAGGTAAAGGATTTAACACCTGGCTGTAAAAGGGTCCTAGCGTTCTAATATATTACTGAAATGGCACTTGAAGATTGGAAAAAAACATGGCGCAGTGTAAATGAAGTAGAGGTGTCAGAACTGTGATGGCAAACTGTGGAGAAAAGGCTCAGAAGGCTTAGAGAATTCAAGATGCTAAAATGAGCCTACTATATAAACCCGGAAAACCTATCACTGTCTATTGATCATGAGGGCCTGGAAGACACCTCATTAACCAAGGCAGTAAAAAATATGCTGGTGAGAGGGGACATAAGCATTGTTGAAAGTCCAGTAATATTTGTCCTATGTAGATGAGGACTGACAGTAGAAGATGCTGTTATAGAGTGGGATTTACAATATCGAGGATGACATGACCCTGGAATACTAGAGGTCAGGGGCAGCACTTTAACATCAGAGGTAATGGGCATAATTAATGTGATGGGCAGCAAGTTTGGAACAGTAGGCAGGGGGCCTCAGTGATTCCCTAGAGATGACTCATAAAAATGGTACCCCTAGGGGCAAGGAAATGGGCCACCCTCAGGGGTCCTGTTTAACATATGTAACCAAAGGATCAAGAACAGATAAGAAAACTGAGGTCACAAGCCCACCATCCCCCCACACCTGGAGGTAATCTTTATCTTTGTGATAAAACTTTTCTTGTTTATTATTTTGCAGCCTATGTATGTACCCTAAACGATATAATTTAGTTTCCCTCAGTTTCCAACTTTTATATAAATAAAATTATACTATATGGTTTTTTATGTGTGACTAATTTCCTTCACTCTATATTATGTTTGTGAGATTTATATATATTATGTGTGTGCTCCATGTTATTCCATCGTATGAATATCCTATACAAGGTCTGTTTTGTGGGACATGCAACCAGGGTAGTCATACGGGCTCCCACACTCAGAAGGACCTGTTCTTGGTTTAATAATTTTATCTTTGAATTTTAGTTTTGTAAGGGAATTCTGATGGAACAATGAAGCATGTGCTGCAGGCTTGAAGACTTGGCTCAAGAATGATCCTACCTCCTGCCATCTTCCTGGAGTAGGTTTTCAGCCAACCACTCCCCACCCCAGTAATCCCAGGCTTCTTGGTCCCAACCCCAGGCAGCAATGGCTAACCCCTTATTGGAGGTCTGGGCAAGGGCACAGAGAGGGTCAGGATAGTGTCCTACAGTATTTGGGGGAAGGGATTTATGGTGGCAATCGTCCCTGTCCTAGGCTGGGAATGCCATGGTGAATTCAGCGGTGACGTGATGGAGACAAACCTCTCATCCACCCATGTCCAGGAACCTAGCACTTCCAGGCATGAAGTTACAGTACTTTGTGGGGTGAGAAGGGGAGATGACTGCCTCAACTTTGGGGGCCAGGTCTGGAAGCTGTTGGGAAGAGTAACCCAGGAGTTGGTGGCTTTCATGCCTGTACCAGAGGATCTGCCCTTGCCCCATGAATGTCCCTGAACCTAGGAGAGAAAGACACTAGATAACAAATCATAAATACCATGACAGGTTGAGAGAAACCACAGAAAAAAGGAAAAAGCTTTCTTCTTGCTTTTTGAAGGTGCCCACGTTTTCATTTGGCACTGGGCCTTGCAAATGATGTGGCCAGCCCTGATGCTATAGTTTGTTTGTCCATTACTATTTAAATCAATTTGCAAACCTTAAAAATTGTACCCATATAAAAATGCATAATTAGGGGTGCCTGGGTGGTGCAGTCAGTTGAGCATTTGCATCTTGGTTTTGGCTCAGGTTGTGATCTCTCAGGGTCATCGGATGGAGCCCTATATGGGGCTCTGCACTTAGTGCAGGGTCTGCTTGGGCTTCTCTCTCCCTCTGCCCCTCCCTGCCCCTCTCTTTAAAATAAATAAATGAAACTTTTAAAAATGTACAATTAGATGAGTTTTGACATATTTATACGTCCAGGAAGCTGCTGCCAAAACCAAGATTCAGAACATTTCCCAAAAGATGCTTTATGTCCTTTGCAGTCCACTCCTCCCTCCATCCTGTCCCCCAGACAACCACTGATCTGCTTTTTGTCATTATAGATTGTTTTATAGATGATAGATTGATTTTCAAGAATTTTACATAAATGAAACCATACAATATGTATTCCTTTTTTTAATTAAAAAAATTTTTTGAGGTATAGCTGACACACAATGTTACATCAGTTTCAGGTATACAACATAGTGATTCTATAACTAGTATGTATTGTTCTTTTGTCACTGGCTTCTTTGACTCAGCATGGTTTTGAAAATTCACTTCATCTTGATGGACAGTTGAATTTTTCCCAAGTACAGCTGTTATGGAAAATACCATTGCTGACATTCTCACACACATGTCCTGGTGCACATGGGAACAAGTGTCTCCAGGATTCATACATAAGGTCCTGGGCTATGGTTAGTTTCTACTTTATTAGATAAAACCAACCTCTTCCAAAGTTGTTGTTCCAATTTAAATTCCCACCAACATGTATGACAGTTTTCCCTACTCTATATCCTTGTCAAATCTTGGTATTGTCAGTCTTTTTAATTTTTGCCAATCTAGTGGGTGTGTGATGACATTTCATTTGTGGTTGTTTGGTTTTAATTTGCATTTCCTTGATTACATCTTTTCATATGCTTATTAGCTAATTAAATTTGCTGTATTATGAAGTACCCATTTATTCAGTTTTTATATTAGATCTACCTTTTTCTTTTTGATTCATAGGAGTTCTTTATGTATTTTGATCACTAGTAAGGTTTTTTCTATCAGTTTTATATGTTATAAATATCCTTTCCTCTTCCATAGCTTGTCTTTTTATTCTTTTTATTGTATCTTCTGATTAACAGAAGTTCTTCATTTAATGTAGTCAAAAGCATCAATCTTTTCCTTTATGATCAGTGCTTTTTATATCTTGTTTAAGAAATCAGTCCCTACATGTAAAGTCATGAAGATACCTCCTGTGTTATCCTCTAAAATATTTTTGTCTTTTCCTTTCACATATAAGTACTATCTACAATTTATTTTTGTGTATCATATGAAGTATATGTCCCAAATAATTTTTTTTGCAGTATGGATACCCAATATTCCCAGCACTGTTTACTAAAAAATCTACCTTTTCTCCACTGCTCTGATATACTACCTCTGTCATAAGTCACTTGTCCAGATATGCATGGATCTGCTGGGGGACTCTCTGTTTTATCCGTTTATCTATTTTCCATCTTTACACCAATACCACCACACTGTCTGATTAGGGCTTACCAAGAAATCTAAAACTAAAGTCTGGTAAACAAGTTCTTCCACTTTCTATCTTGACTATTCTTAGCCATTAGCACTTTCATATATGTTTTAAAATTTGCTTACCAAATTCCACAAATAAATCTTTTTGAATTTTGACTGTTACTACACTAAATCTATGAATCAATTTGTAAAGAATGGGCATCTTCACCAAATCATATTTTCCATCCTGTGAATATGGTAGAACTCTCCAATCATTTATGTTCTTTGATGTCTTTCAGTAAAATGCTAAAATTTTCTCCATGGTAGCCATGCTCACTTGCTCATCTCTTGATAGATATGATCCTTGGCATTTGATGTGATATTTTTAGTTTTATTTCACGTCTAATGAACTGTTGCTGTTATCTAGAATGAACTACAATTTATTTTTGTACATTGATTTTGTATCCAGAAAACTTCCTAAATGCTCTTGTTGATTCCACTAATTTATATGTAGATTCTTTCAGGTTTTCTACTTACACAGTCATGTCATCTGAGACTAATGATGGTTTTATTTCCTTTCCAATCTTTATACCATCTATTTCTTTCCTTGCCTTACTGTATTTCCTAGGATTTTCAGTACAACACTGATTAGAAGTGATAGCAGGCATTATTTTATTCTTGATCTGAAAGGAGATGCTTTCTAATGTTTCACCATTAAGAATGTTTACAGTAGGTTTTTGTACATATTTGTTATCAGATTATCTTTTTTTTTTAAGATTTTATTTATTTATTTATGTGACAGAGAGAGAAACAGCGAGAGAGGGAAAACAAGCAGGGGGAGTGGGAGGAGGAGAAGCACGCAGAGCAGGGAACCTGATGCGGGGCTCGATCCCAGGACCCTGGGATCATGACCTGAGCTGAAGGCAGATGCTTAACAACTGAGCCACCCAGCCGCCCCAGACTATATAGCTTTTTATTCCTAGTTTAAGAGATTTTTATCCTATTATTATAAATGGAAATTTAATGTT
This sequence comes from Eumetopias jubatus, assembly GCF_037043125.1. Classification (NCBI taxonomy): domain Eukaryota; kingdom Metazoa; phylum Chordata; class Mammalia; order Carnivora; family Otariidae; genus Eumetopias; species Eumetopias jubatus. Next base: position 66,407,687 of record NW_028274807.1, read on the forward strand.
ATCAAATGGTTTCTGTATCTTTTGGGACAATAACAGAATTTTTCTATATCATTCCATTAATGTGGTTAATTATATTCATTGTATTTCTAAAGTTATTCAATTTTATATTTCTGGGATAAATGCAATTTAGTCTTGATCCTTTTTATATTGACTAGATTTGGCTTGCTAAATGTTTGGCTTCAGATTTTTGTACCCATTTTCATGAGTCAGATGTCTGGTAATTTTGCTTTCCTGTCCAGTTTTCTTGTCCTAGTCCAGTTTTGGTATCAAAAGTATATTAGTTTCCAATAATAAGTTTGAGAAATGTTACTCCTTTTCTATTTTCTAAAAGAGTTTGCACTCAGTCTCACCAGGGATTTGTCAACTTTATTAGACTTTACAACAAACTACCTTTTGGCTTCATTGATCCTTTCTCTTTTATATTGTTTCCTACTTCATTCATTTCTTCTCTTATTTGTTATTTCTTTCCTTCTACTTTCTTTTGGCTTATTTTGTCATGCTTTTTCCAACTTCTTTAAATAGATAATTCATCCATTGATCTTCAGGTATCTTTCCTTTCTGATCTACTTACTTAAGGCTATAAATTCTGTCTAAAAACTGCTTTAATTACATCCCAATATTATGCTATGCAGCATTTACATGATTGTTCAGTTCAAAATAGTTTCTAAATTCTATTGTGATTTCTTATATAACTCATGGGTTACTTATAAATGTATTTCTCATTATCTATATAACATTTAGGGATTTTCTAGTTTGTTTTTGGTTTTGGTTTTATTGGTTTGTTTTTACCAATTTTTAGATTAATTACATCATAGTCAGAGAACATGATCTGCATGATTCCCAGTCTGTGGTTTTGTTGTTCTTTATGGCTCAGCATATGGTCAAATTTTTTAATATGTTCCTTATGGGTTTGAAATGGAAGTATTTTGTAGTTGTTGGGTACAGTGTCCTATACAAATTCATTGTGTCAAATTTGTTAATGTTAGTTAAATCATTTAAATCCTTATTTTTTGTATTGTTATTCTACCAACTACTGAAGCTTTTTAATTCTCCCATGATAGCTGTGCATTTTTCTATTTCTTATAATTCTGTCAATTTTGGCTTTGTATATTTTCAGGTTATATAATTAGATGCATTTATAAATTTTAAATTGTGACTTTTCCTGATGAATTAAGCCTTTTATTGTTATAGAGTGATTGTCATTACATATGGTAATTCTTTTTGTCTTTAAGTATACTTTGTGTTATGTTAATTAACCATACCATATTTGTTGGTTAGTATTTGCACACTGTATCTTTTTTCATCCTTTTAAGATACCTCTTAGTGTCTTTAGGTATTAGATGTGTCTAAACATTTATTCTTAGTTTTTATAAATCCAGTTTATCAATTATTATTATATTTATTGTAATTGCTGATATATTTTGTTTAAATATATTGCTTTATTTTGTGCTTTTTATTTGTTCCACCTGTTCTATGTATATTTTTCTCTCCTTTCTTGCTGTCTCTTAGATTAAGTATTTTCCAGTATTCTAGTTTTATTCTCTACTAAGTGTGAAATTAAATATTTTGTTCCCATTATTTTAAAGATTTCTATAGAAATAACAATATACAAAATTATCAAAGTGTACATTTAATCACTGTCTCCTTGGAAAATACAAAGCCCAAGTACACTTTTAATACCATTTAAACCTCTTCCAACTTACATATTATTTTTGTCATGTACTTTAACCATATCTTTTCTTTTTTTTTTAATATCACAAGACATCATCACTGTTTTATATAGTCAATTTACCCACATATTTACTACTTTTACATTCTTTATTTCTTCTTAAACTGTAGGCCTTCCCTCTAAGGATCCCTCTGGGATCATTTTCAGTCTCTCTAAGGTATATGCATTAGACCTTCTTTCAGTGAGGATCTGCTGTTGAAAACTCTGTTTTATTTACCCTTATTCTTGATAGATATAAAATTCTATGTTGGCATTGTTTTTTGTTTTTTGTGGGTTTTTTTTTTTTTTTTTGGTGCATTGACGATATTATCCCACTGTCTTCTAGCTCTCCTTTTTTTTTTTTCCTTCTGGCTTCTCTTAAAATCTCTGTCTTTAGAGTTCTGAAGTTTCATTATGATGTGTCTAGGTATGTATTTCTTTTTATTTATGTTGCTTGGGTTTCATTAAGCTTCTTAAACTGCTGTATTGATATTTCTTTTTTCATTTCCAATAAATTTTGATCCATTATCTCTTCATATATTGTTTTTCCAAATTTCTCTTTCTTCTCCTACTACAGTTCTGATTAACTGATTTAGGTTTTCCCATACCATTCTCCTTGCCTCTTAACTTTTCATCTGTATTCTCCAGTTGTTTTTTTTCCTCTAAACATTTTTTTCCTGCCTTATCTTGTAATTCACTAACTATGTCTTTACCTATATCTAATTTGTTGTTAAACATTTCTACGTTGTATCTACTATGCAATTCCTGGTCCTTCTCAGAATAGAATGGTTGTCATTCATTCATTCATTTATTTAATTAATACTGAATACTTACTATGTATCAGGCACAGTGGATGAATAAACTTGGATATACAGTAGTGAATAAAGCAAACAAAACCCCTGCCCTCATGGAGCTCACAGTCTAGTAGAAAAAACATACATTTAAGAGGTAATTAAACTGAACATTCATTTCATACAGTAGTAAATATGATGAAAAAGAAAAACAAAATGTTGGGAGAGAGAATGGGTGTTGGAACTTCCACTGTGCCTCATTTACCTCCACGAAAGCTCATATCATGATTTATTGTAATTGTCTGATACCTGTGGCTATTATTCCTTGGCTACCAACTTGCCTTTTGTCTGACACTATTCCTCTCTGAGCCATCATCCCTAATAGGGACACACCCAAGCTTGACTTGACTTCCCTTTCCCCTGGCCGCCCTGCTGACCTAGCATGGCATGAGTCACTCTTGCTCTGAGAAACAAAGTTCTGAGAAAACTGAGCCAATGAAGAGGTGAGAGAAAAATAAAACTCCTAGCGTAAGGGATTTGGAGCATGTAGGGGTGGAAAAATCACTCTGGAGTTGTCAGATGAACCTGATCCAGATAAAATACTCTGTGCTTAGATGAGCAAACAGATAGTGAAGTAAATAAAAGTACATTTTGAGTACTCTTTGAAACAGTGGCTCATAAATACCTCCTGTGCCTTGAGAAAAGCCCTCACAGTAATAGAGATCTCATGACAACACCAAACCTAAATATTTGGACTGTGAAAAAAGAGAAGACTGAACATGCAGTCAATGAATTCACATTTTCCCTAACATCATAGTCTGGAAAATAAGCCATTATATCCTCAGGCTTTCAGGACCTTAAAAGAAGTCCTATAATGACAAGAAAGGGCCTTCCAGTGTCTTCCTTGAGCTAAGGGCATTTACCATCAAATCTCTGCTCCACCAGCTTCATGGTCTCAGGGAGATTGTTTAATCTTACTCATTTTGAGCTCAATTTCTCATCATGAAATGTGAATAATAATGGACTTTCTAGAGGGTTTTAATACTTAATATATAATAGGCATTATAATTTTATAATATATAATTTTTTCAGCATCCAGCTCAGTGCTGAGCACATATTAGAAGCTCAATAAATGTTTTATTGTTCTATTAGCTGTACTTTTATTATTGGGGCCTCTCTCAAATAGTGAGGATGCATCTCTAAGATAAATGAGTAGGTGGTCTCCGCAGCCCCACAGAGGCTATCAGAGGCCTGGTGACCAGGTCTGCAAAGAGTGACACAGGGGCATTCCAAGATGCCCTTTTCCATGCCTTGGGGTCTTAGCATGGAAAGACCCCAAGCATGGAAAAGAAAAGACTTCCTCCATTTACCTAGGCCAGGTACCTTGCTTGACCTATTTATCTTCCACCTCCCTTGGTAGACATGGTCACAGAAACAGTAATTTGCATATTCTTTAAATAAATAAATAAAGAAATAACACTGGGTAATGCTTATAAATATTCTTAGTTGAGCTGAGCTAAAAGGAAAACTCAAACTGACTAGAGGAGCTTTGCCAACCATCTGCTCAACATATAAGGTTTTGATAGAGTAGGCAGTTAGTTAGACATGAGCTGCAGCCAAGAACACTGATAAATAGGTTACCCACTAGAAGACTGAGGGCACAGCATCCTGACTTTGTGGCTTTCAAAACCCCTCAACATCCTGGCCTTGTGCCTTCCAAGACCCCAGGACTAACAGACCAAGAGCCGCCGGGTGCAGCACATGCACTCTCCCCTTCCATATCTGCCCCAGGGTAACCCACAGAGTCATTATAATGCATTTGCACTGTGAGTTTAGTCCCCCCATGGGGGAAGGCTGTCATGACTGTTCTGGTACAAACCTTGTAGGGTCAAGAACTCCCCCTCCCAACTTGTGAGAGGAGTGCCCCAAATACTTGGAAGCAGCCTTCATTAGAGACCACCCTCCATGACCCAAGACCCAGCTCACATAAAAGGAAAAGACCCCTGTAGCCTCAGGGCACACCTGAGGGGACTGCCAACTCTCCCTTCTTGAGAGCGTACTGTCCTTAATAAACTGCTTTGTGCTTACTACTTTCCTTCCGGCTGTCTTTATTCAAGGACAGATCCTCATGTAAACCTTTCATGGGGAATCCAAGAACCAAGACCTCCATTCACCCAATGTAGACTCTCCTACCAGTAACAGTTGCATGGTATTAGCTTTACACAGCAGACCACTGACTCAGTCCCAGGTCTCACACCTCTTTCCTGACCAGAGTTTTATCCCACACCCTGGGGGTCTTCAGTCAGCTCATATGTTTTCACCTTCCCAATGGAGCAGCAGAAATTATCGTCTCTATTCTGTCACCTGCTTCACTTCCATAGCTACAAAATGCCAAATCATGAACTGTCAGAGGATGGGGTAGGAGCTGCTTGCAAGGTCACCACCTCTGGCTGCTTCCCTGAGTATTTAATGGAAACTTCAGCTCTACAGGAAACTCTGTTGTTGGGGGCCTGGTACCTAAGGTAGAAGGAGACCGAACAGCACTTGGTCCCAAACCAGTCTGTGACACAGAATAAGAAGGGATTCTCAGGGAAGGAGAGACATTCTGCAGGGCTCCCCACCTGAAAGGCTAAAGTTCACCTTAGAAATTTTTATGGAAAATTTGATGGACCTAACCAATAAATCACCTAAAATTCAAGGAGATTTACTCCTACCACAAAGAAAAATAAGCTCAGAATTTTTCTTCTCAAAAGAGCCTAAGCTACTTTTTGGAAAGGAAGTTTGATATTTATAATTACGGGTTTCTTAGGAATCAGCTGGCAACAATTTTATAAATCAAAACTGGAGACAAAAACACTCAGATATGAGTTTGATACATCATGGTTAAGGTCAGTCTTGTGACAGTAAAATGGTTAATTTGGGTTCACAGCTGTGGGGTAAAAGAGAAAAAAAAAAAAAAGTTTCTTTCCTGAAAGCTAAAGATTAGGCTCTCTCTCTAATCCCAGACGGCATTATCCTGATAAATAAGGAAGTTGTGCTTATTAACAAGAGCTTAATAAGATTGCATCCCCCTTTAAATATCCTGAAAACATTGGCAGCTTTCCTCTCTAGCAACAAACTGTGGTAAGCAACTCAGAGTCATTTCCTGCCCTGTCCTTGACTCCTGGCAGCAGCCTGTGGACGTGGCTGACCAGGGCACAGAGCCATGATTCACCTATCTTCCAGCATATGGATATGAGGGCAGCACCCTCTCACAGGAAAGGACAATTTTGTTTTATATTGTTTAATGTGCTTCTGGGACAGCACAAGCTGTCCTTATTCTGAGGCTGGAGAATCTGATTTCCTCTCTTGTCTGTGGAAATGGGCTCAGTATCTGATCCTATTTAATCACAGATTATTAACACTAACCTGAGAAAGATGGCCGACTGGGGGCCCTCCCTGGGCCATGGCAGAAAGCAGCACTAATCCTTCTCACTGAACCTAAGCCCAGCCTCAGAATATAGAATTCGTGGCAGCCCCGCCAACCAGAATAGGCATGTGTGATTAAAACCACCATATAGTTCTTCAGTTCAACAAATTCATATTATTTTTTCACTAGGAAAGGAAAACACATTACTATTTCAAGAGTTAGCATGGAATTCTACTGAGGGAAGAGACCAACCAGTTCTAGCAACAGTAATGTATTCTTCTGGTACTCTTTTCAATGCTACTCACAAATTCCCCTCTGAGCTCCCTAACTCCTCAGTCAGAATCTAATATAGACAACAACCTTAATATTCCTGCTGCCTTAAGGAATGGAGGAAGAAGGGTGGTGCCTATGAGAAATGAAGCACAGGGGAGAGAGGACCACAGATGCGGAAAGAAATGGTAGAAGCCAGGAAACAGTAGAGGCAGACTGCAGAGTGGACAAACTCGGAGAGAAGTAGACATAAGAGAATCCTGAAGAAAAGGGGGGAGGGAATGGAGAAACAGGTATGTGAGGGTGGAGGGCCTGGGGGCTATTATATGGTGAGGGGCTTTCCAAATAGTAGACATTTATTTGTTTAAAGAATCTGTGGTAATAATTCATGTATAATCTAGTTCCCTGACTTTTTTGCAAAATATAATCTCAGAAGTACTTTCTACGTTAATAATACATTCTCTTCGGGGCGCCTGGGTGGCTCAGTTGGTTAAGCGTCTGCCTTCGGCTCAGGTCATGATTCCCAGGGTCCTGGGATCGAGCCCCGCATCGGGTTCCTTGCCCAGCAGGGAGCCTGCTTCTCCCTCTCCCACTCCCCCTGCTTGTGTTCCCTCTCTCACTGTCTCTCTCTGTCAAACAAATAAGTAAAATCTTAAAAAAAAAATAATAATACATTCTCTTCATAAATATCATTTCCAATGGTTTCAAAATAGTCTATTGAGCAGATGTGCTATGGTTTACTTAATATTTCCCTATAATAGACTTTTAAATAAATTCAAAATTTTAGCTGTAAAGGATGATGATACTATGAATATCATTCTGTATAAAATTTTTTTATCAGGGGCGCCTGGTGGCTCAGTCGTTAAGCATCTGCCTTCCACTCAGGTCATGATCCCAGGGTCCTGGGATCGAGCCCCGCATCCAGCTCCCTGTTCGTCAGGGAGCCTGCTTCCTCTCCCACTCCCCCCCTTGTGTTCCCTCTCTAGCTGTCTCTCTCTCTCTCTCTGTCAAATAAATAAAAGCTTTAAAAAATAATAAAATAAAGTTTTTTATCATAGGAAAATTCCCTGATGGTACATTATCAGCAATGGCATTTACCAGGCCAAATGGTACGAAATTTTTGAACTTTTGATAAATATTGATATGTATTTTTTTATTTGCATCAATACTGATGGGGATGCCAGTTTCTCTGCACAAGGGACGCTCTCTATTAAGTTCCGTTTATTCCCTGGAGGGAGATGTTCTTAGACTGACAGGTATTTTTAGAGGCTGCATTCTTAAAGATAAAATTGCTAAGTCAAAAAGTACATATATTTGAACTTTTGGGAGACAATGCCAAATCACCTTCCAAATAGGATCTACCATTTAAACTCCCAACCATAATGTTCATACATTGACCACCTATGAAAATATTCATTCCTCCCATGGTTGCAGAACATGGGTACTATGAAACTCAAAATAACTATTTTTGGTCAATCTTGTGGTCAAAAATATCATATCATTTTAGTTTACATTTTCAGAACTGCTAAAAAGACTATCTTTTCAAATTATTAGCTACTTGTGCTTTTTCATCTGTGAATTGCCTGTTCACCTATCTTGCCATTACTCTATTAAGTTGTACATATTTTACTTATTGATTTGCAGAAGTCCTCTAAATATTATCAAAATACATTGCCCATTATGTATATTGTAAATATTTCCTGCCTTCTTTGTCTTTAATGCCTTCTATTACACAGAAAATTTTAATTTTCCTATATAGTCAAATCCATCTGTCTCTCCCTTTTGGCACCTGTGTTTTTATCTAGCTTAGGGGGGTCTTACTCACCCAACGATTATAAAAATACTCTCAAAAGTTTTATTCTAATAATTTTTTATATTTAGCTATTTAAACTGTATGGAATTTTGTTTTGTATATGCTGCTAAGTGTGGTTTTATTTTTCTAAAAATAGATGAGCAGTTGTCCATTTATCACAAACTAAATCCATAGTGTTCTTGGATTGAGTTTTATGTTCTCTAATTATTAACTTTGTAACAGATTTTATTCTCCTAGAGGAAAATATCTCCTTGATTTCTTTCCTATTTTAAAATTTTATTGATTATTCTTGTCTATGTTTTCAAGTAAACTTTAGGATCATCTAGAAAAGGATTACCTTTTTAAAAAGCAATTATTGTTCATTGATTTACACTAAATTTATATATTAATTTGGGGATAAATAATACACCTTGATAATATACCCTGGTAATAATATTAAATCTTTCTGTGCATAAAATGGCATCACTCTCCATTTACTTATTTATTGGACTACTTTTCTATTCTATTTTTATTGATATCTTCAAATTTTTCACTTTGTCTTGATTATCTTTTTATAACAACTTTATTGAGATATCATTCACATGCTATAAAGTTCATCTTTTTAAAGTGTATAATTCAATGGTATTTAGTATGTTAACAGAGTTGTGCACTGATCACCACTATTTCCAGAAGATTTTCATCACCCCTAATTAGAAGCTCCATATCTATTAACAGTCACTCCTCATTTCTTTCTTCCACCTAGCCCCTGGCAACTACTAATCTACCTTATGTCTTATGGATTTGCCTATCCTGGACATTTCATATAAGTTGAATTATACAATGCATGGTCATTTCTGTCTGGCTTCTTTCACTTAGTATAATGATTTCAATGGTCATCTATGTTGCAGAATGTTATCAGAACTGAACTCCTTTTTATGCCAAATAAACTCCATTAATTGGAGATACCATATGTCATTTTTCCATACATCAGCTGATGGATATTTGGGTTGTTTCCACTTTTGACTATTATGATAATGCTGTTATGAATACTTGTATATAAGTTTCAGGTGGACATATGTTTTCCGATTCTCTTGGGCATATACCTAGGATATAGGTATATACAGTTATACACACCTGGAAGTACTGGGTCATATGATAACTCTATAACATTTTGAGGAACTGATAAACTGTGTTCCAAAGTGATTATATCCATTTTACATCCCCACCAGCAATTTATAAGAATCCCAATTTCTCCAACTCCTCATCAACACATATTATTATATTATATTATTATTATATATATTATTCAGCCACAAAAAAGAAGGAAATTCTGACATTTGTGACATGAATGGGCCTTGATAGCATTATGCTAAGTGCAGTAAGTCAGAGAAAGACAAATACTGTATAATCTCATTTATATATGAAATCTAGAGGCAAAAAAAAAAACCTCACCAAAAAAATCTCCCAAACTCATAGATACAGAGAACAGACTGATGGTTGCCAGATGCAGGGCAGGGGATAGCTGGGGATGAGGAAGGATGAAATGGGCAAAGGTGGTCAAAAGGTTACAAGCTTCCAATTATAAGATAAATAAGTTCTGGGGATGTAATGTTCACCATGGTGACTAAAGCTAAAAATATTGTACTATATATTTGAAAGTGGCTGGAAGAGCAGATCTTAAAATTTCTCATCACAAGAAAAAAAATTTGTCACTATATATAGTGATAGATGTTAACTAAACTTATTGTGGTAGTCATTTCATAAAATACACATATATCACTTCATCATATTGTATATACACCTAAAGCTAATACAATATTATGTCAATTTTATCTTTAAAAATGGAAAAAATTAATAAAATTAAATTGATTTTTTAAATTAAAAATGCAACATTATGAATACAAAAAATACAGTGAATATTTATTAGTGTGATAAAGAAATCACCACAGCCTTGGAGTTAGGTCTCTTTATTTAATACCCAGCATCCCTGTGCTGATTCACAGGGGCCATACAAATGAAGGAGCCTGACATTTCAAGGTATAACTACCTCTGGCAAAAGTTCTGCATTTATGTTAAAATAATGGAACTTTATTTCAAAAATACAAGCTGGGGATATTGTTTGACCACAATCTTGTTGTGCATCAATATTGTGACAGAAGAAAAAAAAAGAGCTCAGGCAAGTAATATTCTAAATTTACCATATGCATCAGTCAAATCAGTCTAGGAGCCCAGATGGAAAGAGAACATTGGCAAACCAGAGCTTATGAGGAAAGAAGCTACATTGCTAAGTTTCCTTAGCAAACCAGAGCTAAGGAAAGAAGACAATATGATGAGAGTCTCAAAACCTGTCTTTGAGGAACTGCTGAAGGAATTGAAGCACTTGGCTCTGAGAAGGGAGTGCTGCTGGGGAATAGTTGAAGAGCCAGCATGTACAAGAAGAAGACTTAGGGGCGCCTGGGTGGCTCAGTTGGTTAAGCGACTGCCTTCGGCTCAGGTCATGATCCTGGAGTCCCGGGATCGAGTCCCACATCGGGCTCCCTGCTCAGCGGGGAGTCTGCTTCTCCCTCTGACCCTCTGACCCTCTTCCCTCTCATGCTCTCTATCTCTCATTCTCTCTCTCTCAAAGAAAGAACGAAAGAAAGAAAGAAAGACTTATTAGGGGCACCTGGGTGGCTCAGATGGTTAAGCGTCTGCCTTTGGCTCAGGTCATGATCTCCAGGTCCTAGGATCCAGCCCCACGTGGGGCTCTCAGCACGGTGGGGAGCCTGCTTCTCCCTCTCCCTCTGCTTCTCCCCCTACTTGTGCTCTCTCTATCTCTCTCTCAAGTGAGTAAATAAAATCTTAAAAAAAAAAAAGACTTACTCTGCATTGTCCAGAGGAAGGAAGTATGAGTTGCAAGATGTCAGTTCAATATAAGTCAATTCAACTCAACAAATATTTATGGCCCCTATTATACCCCAGGAATTGTTTGAGGCACTGGGAATAAAGCAGTGATCAAAATGGACAAAATCCCTATTCTCAAAAAGTTTACATTTTGTAAGAGAGATAGATAATAACACATAAATAAGTCAGGTGATGAAGTGATGATGTATCCTAAGAAGGGAAATAAAGCAAAGTATCAGCAACAAACAATTAAGAATGAAATTTTAAAATGATGCCAAATACAATTTTATCAAAAACCATCAAGGGGTGCCTGGGTGGCTCAGTAGGTTAAGCAGCAGACTCTTGATTTCAGGTCAGGTCATGATCTCAGGGTTCTGAGTTCGAGCCCCACATGGGGCTCTGTGCTTAGCAGGGAGTCTGCTGGAGGATTCTCTCCCTCTCCTTCTGCCCCTCCCCCCACTTGCTCGCTTCCTCTCTAAAAAGTAAATAAATAAATCTTTAAAAATAAAGCATCAAATACCCAGGGATAAATCTAATAAAACATGTGCAAAACTTACAAACAGAAAACTCTAAATTATTAATAAAAGAAATTAAAGAAGACTTAAATAAGTGGAAGAATATTTCATGTTTATAGATTGCACATCTATGAGATGTCAATTTTCTCCAAAATTGATCTATAAATTCAATGTAATACAAGTAAAAAATCTAGGGGGGGTGTGTGTGTGTGTAGACAAGATGATTCTAAAAATGCATATGGAAAAGCAAAGGACCAATAGCAGCCCACATGATCCTAGAGAGGAATAAAGTTAGAGAATTTATTGTACCAAATTTCAAAACTTACTATAAAGCCACAATAAAAAAGACAGTTTGGTATCTCGGCAAAACAACAGGCAAATACATAATGGGACACAATAGAGAGTCCAGAAACAGACCCATACATAACTGGGTATTTTATGACAAAGATGACACACAGAACAGGAGGAAAATGTTGATCTTTTCAATAATGGTGCCACGTCAATTGGATATTCATTGGAAAAAAATGCAAGTTGACCATAGAAAAATCAATTCCAGGAGGATCATAGATCTTAAGGCTTCCAGAAGATAACATTGGAGAATATATTCATGACTTGGTGTAAGCAAACTTTCTTAAGCAGGACCAAACACACTAACCATAAAGGAAAAAACTAAATTAAAAATAAGAACTTCTGTTCATGAAAAGGCATATTAAGAGAATGAAAAAGCAAACTACAGAATTGGAAAAGACATTTTTAGTATCAGTAAATGCAAAGAACCTAGAATATAAAAGGTATGCAAATGTTTAGCACTAGAAGAGATTACCAAAGAATTTTCTGAGTGGTTGTACTAATTTCTATTTCCACCAGCAGTAAATGAGAGTTCTTTTTTATTTATTTATTTATTATTTTTTAAAAAATTTTATTATGTTATGTTAATCACCATACATTACATCATTAGTTTTTGATGTAGTGTTCCATGATCCATTGTTTGCATATAACACCCAGTGCTCCATTCAGTATGTGCCCTCCTTAATACCCATCACCAGGCTAACCCATCCCCCACCCTCCTCCCCTCTAGAACTCTCAGTTTGTTTCTCAGAGTCCATAGTCTATCATGGTTCGTCTCCCCCTCTGAATTCCCCCCCCTTTCATTTTTCCCTTCCAACTATCTTCTTTTTTTTTTTTAACATATAATGTATTATTTGTTTCAGAGGTACAGGTCTGTGATTCAACAATCTTACACAATTCACAACGCTCACCATAGCACATACCCTCCCCAATGTCTATCATCCAGGCACCCCATCCCTCCCACCCCCCACCACTCCAGCAATGCTCAGTTTGTTCCCTGCGATTAAGAATTCCTCATATCGGGTGCCTGGGTGGCTCAGTTGGCTAAGCGTCTGCCTTCGGCTCAGGTCATGATCCCGGAGTCCTGGGATCGAGTCCCACATCGGGCTCCCCCTTCTCTGTGGGGATCCTGCTTCTCCCTCTGCCTCTGCCTGCCACTCCCCCTGCTTGTGCTCACTCTGTCTCTCTCTCTTTCTATGTCAAATAAATAAATAAAATATTTTTTAAAAAAAAAGAATTCCTCATATCAGTGAGATCATATGATACATGTCTTTCTCTGATTGACTTATTTCGCTCAGCATAATACCCTCCAGTTCCATCCACGTTGTTGCAAATGGCAAGATTTCATTCCTTTTGATGGCTGCATAATATTCCATTATATACCACATCTTCTTTATCCATTCATCTGTCGATGGACATCTTGGCTCTTTCCATAGTTTGGCTATTGTGGACATTGCTGCTATCAACATTGGGGTGCATGTACCCCTTCGGATCCCTACATTTGTATCTTTGAGCCAAATACCCAGTAGTGCAATTGCTGGGTCGTATGATAGCCCTATTTTCAACTTTTTGAGGAACCTCCCTACTGTTTTCCAGAGTGGCTGCACCAGCTTGCATTCCCACCAACAGTGTAGGAGAGTTCCCCTTTCTCCGCATCCTCGCCAACATCTGTCGTTTCCTGACTTGTTAATTTTAGCCATTCTGACAGGTGTGAGGTGGTATCTCATGGAGGTTTTGATTTGGAATTCCCTGATGCTGAAGGATTTTGAGCACTTTTTCATGTGTCTGTTGGCCAGTAAATCAGAGTTCTTATTTATCTTATTAACTCAGTAATTCTACTCTGTTTTTGCCCAACAGAAATGCAAGCACATGTACACCAAAAAAATATTCATGGCAGCATTATTCATAGTGGCTCAAAACTGGAAGCAACTCAATGCCCATCAAGTGAAATGGATCAATGAATTGTGATACAATCATACAGGAGAAAATCCTACAGCAATGAAAGGGAACAAACTACTGCAAAATATGGTTGAATGTCACAAGTTGTTGAGTGAAAAAAGTTAGTGAATGATTCCATTAATATAAATATAAATATGGTGTTATAAGTCAGGACAATGGTTACTTTCTAAGGGTTTTACAGAATGGAAAAAAGTACAAGTGCTGATCAAGTCATACGCACTTCTAAACGTGTGTTCCACTTCAATCAAATTTGTTAGTTAAGACAAAAACAAAATGATTAGGCTCCATCTGAGTTTCTTCGTGCCTCTTGAGAGGGATCAGGGTGAAGAGGACGTGGGCTAGAGATGAGAGTGTGAGAACACCCTCTGGCAATGAGACAGGAAACTAGGACCCTAGGAGGAAAAATGGCCAAGCAGAAATTCATGGCATCTGGATTCCTACATGTTTGTAAAGAACAGAATGTTACATAGTCATTTTTAAGTTGTTTTCTGCGCTGCTATTTGCTCTAACTTCTCTGACCCCATCGCCGCCCCCCCTCAACTTTATTTCCTTCAAGCCATAAATAAAGTTTACAACACCCTAAAAAATGATAAAACAGAATAAAGAAACAGGTATGATGTGGGCTGAAAGAAGGACTATGCTATTAGGGGATAGGAATCCCAGAGGAATGCATCTCTGAAAAGGTAACTCTTGAATAGAGACCAAAAAGAATGTTCCAGACTGGGAAAAGTAAATGAAAGTCTCTGATTGCAGGATCTGCTGAGCACATTCAAAACCCAACAAGGAAACCAGTGTATGGGAGCCAAGAAGGATTATAGGAGATGAAATCAGAGAAATAGCCGGATAATGCTGGCTTTTATGGGCCATGAATTTTACTGGATTTTAGTCTGAGATAGGAAGTCATTACAGACAGGGTTTTGAACAAAGAAATGACATAATCCAAGTTGTATCAAACGTATCACGCCAGTTGCTATGGGAAGAATAGATTGCAGAGAGGCAAGGGTGGACGCAGAAAAAATTAGGTTTTCTAAGACACTCTGGTTTGGATGAAGCTGGTAGTGGTGGAGGTGAAGAAAAGAGGTCGATTCTGGCTGTATTTTGAAATTAGAGCCAGCATGACTTGCGGATGGATTGGGTATGGAATGTGAGGGGAAGAGAGGTCTTTCAGGGATGCCTTAGGAAAGAACTCTAACCCAAAGAGCTGTCTATTGAATGAGCTTCCCTGAATGCAGTTATTCTAATGTGGTCAGTTACTCATTCTATCTGAATGCTCTTTTCCTTCTAGCCTACCTGTCATATAAGATCCTGAGAGCATAGCTGCCCTTAGAGGCAATAGGCCCTGGTGACCTCTAAGATATTGCACATGTCAAATGTTCTGGAGCTTTAAGGCAGTCCGATCATGATCCTGTACATCATGAATGTTTAGCCCATATAGTTGCAAAGTAAATTTCCTACATCGAAGTAACTTTTTAACTGCTGTGTACCTTTTCCACCACACATGCATTTTTATACTTGTCAAAATGGGTTAAAATGAACAGCAGGGGCAGCTGCTTTGGCGTAAGCAGACACCACACAAGCCTGAAGCTGGGAGATGCTGATATTTGAAAGAAGGAAGAGCAGCCTTGTCCTCCCGGCCTTTGGAGATGGTTATGAATACAGCCTACACCAGAAAGTGCAATTAAAGAGCAAATGATTGAATTGTAAACAAACACCCTAACATTTTCAAACCCCCCAAAACATTATCTCTTTCAAGTCAATTACCTTGAGAATAATCTGCCAGTGTTCTTCCATACATAATACAATTGTCACATTGGTGCTGCTGTGGCTCAAAGCTCACTTGGAACCCTTCTTTGGAATTTGTCTTCAAGAGGCGTTAATGTAACTTATTTCAAAATGCAGTCTCTCCAGTGTTCTGGTCTCTGGGAAACTCTGCTGTCAAGAATCTCAGATTCTTTGGGGCGACTGGGTGGTTCAGTCGTTAAGCGTCTGCCTTCGGCTCAGGTCATGGGAAGCCTGCTTCTCCCTCTCCCACTCCCCCCCCCCCCCCCGCTTGTGTTCCCTTTCTCGCTGTCTCGCTCTCTGTCAAATAAATAAATAAAATCTTAAAAAAAAAAAAAAAGAATCTCAGATTCTCCTGGTTGGCAGGAACTTCAAAGCTTATAGCCTATCTAGTGTGTCTGACTTCCCGTGCCATCACTAGTGACAAGCAGGCATCTAAACTCTGCTTCAACTCCTGGAGGGAAGGCAATGTGGTAAATACCCCAATGGCAGCCCTTTCAAATCTTCCCACACAGCTCTGATTGTCAGGAAATTCCCGTTCATTTTGAACTGAAACCTGCCCCTCCATACCTTCCATCCACTGGTCATAATGGAGTGTGAGGCAGTATTTCCCAAAGGTCAGGCATCTGTGTACCACCTTCATCATTTTGCCATTTCTACCATATCCAAATATCACTGGTCTTATTTGTTCTTTAATATCTTTCTTTGAAATTACCCAATTTTCTTATGTAAGTAAATTTACCTTAAATGAAAACTACAACACCTTGTAAGTGGAAAACCTGTATCAGTTAGAAATTAACACTGTAAGGAATAATATCAGAAGGAAGAGAAAGCGATGATATTAAATTCTACTTAGGAACTGTTGCCTAGCAAGGGCGCTGAGACTGAGGCAGACTTTCTCTTTGTTAAAAACAGATTGGCAAGTGTTAGAGAGGTGTAAAGACAAAGAATCACAAAAATGATAGTTCTTCCTAGACATAATCCATAGAATCAAGAGAACTGAAAAGGACATAACATTTTTCACTATGTGATCCACTGTTATTTAATGTCATCACCTGTATACCACCCAAAACCATCTACTGTACCCCCAGTGGGAGATGTACACACTGGGACTCACTGGCAAAGGGGTCAAACACCTTGGCTGTGGTCAAACTAATCAGATGTCAGGTCATGCTTCTGCCACCCCCCTTTTTTTTAAAGATTTTATTTATTTATTCATGAGAGACAGGGGGAGAGAGAGAGAGAGAGAAGCAGAGGGAGAAGCAGGCTCCCAAGGAGCAGGGAGCCCAATGCGGGACTCGATCCCAGGACCCTGGGATCATGACCTGAGCCGAAGGCAGACGCTTAACCATCTGAGCCACCCAGGCGCCCAGCTTCTGCCACCTCCTAACTGCCATAAGTTTCGGTTTCTTCACCTTTAAAATGTGATAATAGCTCTTCAGAGTGACACTTTCTTAAAGACTTTTGAACATTATGCCCAGGTGTAAATTGATCACTGAAAAGTATTAATTCAGCCTAAGGCTGCAGTGTCATTCAGTTTGGGGGCGGAATTAATTCAGCTTTTAGGCACTGACTCCGTTGTGCTTGTAACCAACTACAAACTTTAAGACATTTTGGGTATGGACTGCTACTGAGCCAAATCCCCCACTGTGAACTTGCTTTGCTGGGCATTTGGGCCTGAGGCAGGACTTGGCATTTATTCTTAATAACTAGATTGTCCTCTTCACTTTATCCTGGTGCTTGAACATTTGTTCGACCCCCCTTATGCTGCGTTTGAGGGGAAGTAAGTCAATGGGCAGAACTTGGCTATGATGAGGATGTATTTGAGAGACCAGATGTGAGTCTGTGCTCCTTTGAAGAAAGAAAATGGAAACTTTTTGCTGAGTAACCACTATGTATCAGACATTTCCCCCAAATATTTAATTACATTTAATATTCCAAGAATCCCTCAAGGTGTTATCCCCATTTTACAGAGAAGAAATCTGTGTTTTTTACTTGAAGTTGCTAGTTAAGCTTAGTAACTATGCAACTCTTTACTCTTTTGGCTTAATGTTATTTTGCAAACACTTCATCATGTTACTTCACATTTTCCTTTTTTTTTCCTTTAAAAATAAATATTCCCTCTTGTTCTAAAAACATTTTGAGGCACTCTTGCCTTGATGTTTTTCATTTTAAGGATTGTGTAATATCTCATTAAGTTATCCTCCCATAATTTATTTAACCAATCTCCTATTGTTGACAGTTTGGCTTTGTTTGCTTTTTGTGTTTATTACTAATAATTTATGTAAAAAAATAATAATCTTGCAACGAACATCTGCACACGAACATTATTTTGTTTTGGAAATTTCCCCAAGAATGAAGTTACTGCATCAAAGAGATAATAATTTTTGTGGTTCTTTATAGATACTAGCAAACTGCCCACCCAAAGGAGTACGTGTTGTTTGAAGATAAAAAGAAAAACACTGGTTTTCTACAAAAGAAACTAATTTTTCCTATTCAAACAATATTCGAGCGCCTGATAGGTGGCGGGCGCCATGCCAGGGTCTGGGGACTGGAATGAGCAAGGCATGGGTCCCGGTCCTCAAGGAGCGCAGGGTTGGCTGGGTACAGGAAACCACACGCGGCAGGTGCCTGCGTCTGGTCGAGGAGGACCGAGAGCCCTTTGGCGCAGGAGCGTGGACCGAAGAGAGGAGGGAGCTGGTTTTCGGGCACCGAGAAAGTCTCGCCGCGTAGGCAGCGCTTGACCCGAGTCTTGCAGAATGAGTAAGAGTTTGGGCATGGGATCTATATTTATTTTACTATGACTCTCTGGCCTTTTACCAAAAAAAAGTTTCCCACTCTTGGCACAGAGAACGTTGGTGGAATCGTAAGCCCCCAACGTCTAAAGCCTCTTCCCATTTCCAAGGAGGAGAGAAGGGGTTCTCTCTGACTGCAGGAGCAGGATCTGGGGTCTGGGAATTCCTGGTGCGGAGAGGACAGGAGAGGACCCGAGCGCGGGGCCCGCTGTCCCCGGGGAACCAGACCCAACGAGTGGCCCGCGGGGGAGAGAAGGGGCCCATTCGGCGCCGGGCTCCAGAGAAGTTAGCGCAGCTGGATCTGGACTGGGAAGACGGTGAGGGTACTGGGGCTGCCGGGAGTGCGAGGTTACAGAGCAGCGGGAGAGTGGTCTCCGAAGGGAGTTGGGCTCCGCAGTCTGGGATCCCCAGGGGGCAGGCGGGCGGGGAGCGGGAGAGGGGCGGAGCTCCGAGTCCGGAGCCGCGGCGGCTGGTCGGCGGGGGCTGCTGTGGCCGGCCCTAACAGCTGGTGCCTCTCCGAGACCGTGACCTTGGCATCGGGAGCTGGGCCCACCTGGCGTCCTGAGCTCAACTTCCAGCCCATCTTCTGGTAGATCTACAGCCAACCGGCCGGCGCTGCCCCTGGTGAGGGAGCCCGGGCCAGGGCGACAGGTAGGATCAAGGTACGCGAGGAGGGCGGGCGGAAAGCGCCCCAATGCAGGATGGGCAGTGGCGGGGTCCAGGGACCGCACGGGCTCAGGAGCCAAATGAAGGGCGCCCGCCGGAACAGCTCAGCCTTGGGAGCATCGGGGGCGCGGCGTGGGGGTAGTCAGGGCAAAGTTACAAGACCAAAGACTTCCAGGTGAGGACCGGACTGTTGAGTTACCCACAGAAGTTGCTGGGGGTCGCCCTCTCGGATGAACGGGAGTGCGTACCGAGACACGGGCTGTGCGTAGTGTGTTGTGCCTGCGCCTTGTTTCTGTCTGTGGCGCCGTCAGAAAGAATTCCCTTTCCCCGCGTGTTAACAAGGGAACGGGCAGCTTTCTAGTGTGTTCGCAAAGGAAAGGGAGGGCCACAGGGTTAGCACCCATCCTCCTCGGCCCAAGCCTCCTGGTGCCTTGAGGACACTGCATCCGTGGCACCAAATTAGGGTGTCAGATCTGATCACCAGCTGCCACATTCCTTGGGGAGAAAAAAAAAGGTGGCAGGCAGGTGGGGTCTTTTTATTTTTTAGATTATTTTAAAATTATAATTTTAACAGATAACACATGCACATGGTTTTAAAATCAAATAATGCAAAAGTTTATCTTCTAGTTTATAGCTCTTTTTTTTACACACATGTCCTTTCTTACTCTTGCTCTGTCCCCTCCTTTTGATTCTTTTTTTTATATATTTTATTTATTTATTTGACACAGAGAGAGAGAGCACAGGCAGGGGAAGTGGCAGGCAGAGGGAGAAGCAGGCTTCCCATCGAGTTAGGGAGCCCAATGCAGGGCTCCATCCCAGGACCCTGGGATCATGACCTGAGCCAAAGGCAGCAGCTTAACTGGGTTAACTGGCTGAGCCACCCAGGCGCCCCCCCCTCCTTTTGATTCTTTAACCCACCTCCTGCCTAATGAAAGTACCAGAAGAAAATGACATCACTGCCACTGCCCACATCCCATAATCTCCAGCGTTGCCCACTGGCACCGCCCCTGCTGTCTTCAAAGTCTTCCACTGGGGTGGCCCTTGGGGTAGGGAGCCCACTACTGAGAGGATACTTCATTTACTTTCCTTAACTCTCCCAGCATTAGGGAGGAGTCCATGATGAATGCTATACTATGTTCTTTCCCTTAAACTAGACTTTCCAAGTGTGATTTAAGTAGAGTCTGGTACTGAGGGGAATTAATGAAGGGTATTTCCTAAAATGCGCTTGATTTCCAGGAATTAACACCTCACGGGTTCCTATTCTTGAAAGCAGAATTTTGCTGATCACAGCTTTGCATTGCCTCTTCCTTCTCCACCCAGGCCCAGCAGAGTGGCGGGCATAGGATTCTTCCTCTGGAAGAACCTCAAAAGATGGATGATTTATACTTGTGAAGGGGTTCAGGGACATAGCTTTGTGGCAGACAACGGAGGTGGGGAGGTGGTGGGGAGAGACGTAGAAGAAGGGTTAGAGAGTTAGAGAGGAACACAGAAGTAAGAAGGGAGGAGCAGGCCAGGTTCTTGAGTGGAGAAGAATCCTGAAGCACAGGGCCCTGTCATTTAGGAATAATCTCCAGATAATTTTGCTATAAGACCACACGTGTGGCTTAACTTCTTTCTAACAATTAGCACAAGCAACTCTGTTCCAAGGCTTTTACTACGCAAGGCCAAAATATATTGAGAAATGGAAAGAAAATCAGCAAATAAACCCATTTTTATCTATATGATAAAATAGAAGTAGTTTAAATTATTTTTAAGGAACTAATAGGTTTTTTAGGAGTTATGTAGAGTGTTTAAAATAACCTAATAGGGGGCACCTGGGTGGTACAGTTGGTTAAGCAGTCAACTCTTGGTTTTAGCTCAGGCCGAGATCTCAGGGTCATGGGATGGAGCCCCTAGTAGGGCTCTGTGCTCGGTGCAGAGTCTGCTTAAGACTCTCTCTCCCTTTCCCTCTCCCCCTCCCTCCTGCTCTCTCTCTGAAATAAATAAATCTTTAAAAATAAATTAATTAATTAATTAATTAATTAAATAACCTAATAAGTACTCTAAGTCACTACACTTCATTTTGTTTATTTTTTTCATGTTGCATGACCTAGACCTGGATCCCACACATGTCAGAAAGTTCAGGTTGGTTAGAAGCCCCCACTTGTAAGAAGCCTTTTTGAATGGAGGTTAGTAGGGGAGTAGATTTGAAAATAAGGACTGATCCTTGTGGTAGGGTAGGGAAATAATGAGGAGGAATGAATTGAGTACCAGCTTGAGTCTCATAAGGAATCAGGTATAATTTTTAAGACATGGCAATGATCCATTCATTCATTCATTCATTCATAATGTTTATAGAGTGCCTGGCTATGTGTCAGTCACTGGAAGAAAAATAGTGAATAAAACCAGGCAAGATCTCTGATCTCCTGGAGCTTATAGATGCTTTAGAGAAGCAACTGTTAGTAAAATAACAAAGTACTGAATATGTAATTACAAACTAAAATAAGTTCCCTAAAGGAAAGAAATCAAGTTCTTTGAGGGTGTATACAGACTGTACTGAAAGACCAAGGAAGCCTTTCTCAAGGAGGTTTCCCTTGAGCTGAGATTCAAGAGTAGGTGGAAATATTGAAGATATATATGGTTTTGAGATAGGAGCAGAATGTATTGGCTAGAAATTGCATTTGGCTGCTAGTAATCAAGAAGTCTGGCTGCCACGTAGTGTTTGCCATACGGCATGTGTATACACGTAGAATTGGCATTTCTGGAATTTGGGGAAAGGATTCCTTGCTATCACAGCATCATCTGTGCTGTCTTGAGGTGGTCATGGTTTTCCATTGCTGTTATTCTTACTTTTAAATTAAATGTTTAATTTCATTCTTATCAGTTTCTTTTACTGTGCATAATAAAATATGTGCATTGTGGTTCAAATGTGAATCATCCATATTCTCATTGCTAAGGTAGATATATATATGTAACTGTTATACCAAATTTGGTTTGTACAGTGACAACTCATTGTTATCACTTTCCCAGTACTTTCCCAGGTGAAAAGAAGTGTGGCAGGTAGACTACAATATCTTCTCTCTACTCATCCACTGCTCTAATTGGTAGGATGTCAAAATGTTTAGTTACTCTAAAGCTGCATGTACCTCTTCAGAGTTTCATATTCAGTCCTTTAGTTAAGAAAAAAAATTACTAATTGCATTGATGCTCTAAGTAAAAGCAATATAAATCTCACAATATATTGGCATGGGGTGCTCTGACCAAGCAACCTACTTCACATGCACACAAATATTTTCATTTATTCAACAATATTTGCAGTAAACCTTCTATATGCCCAGCACTGTGCTAGATACTGTGGATAAAATGGATTAGTAAGACATGGTCCCAGTGTTTAAGGAATTCATAGAAGTCTAAGACAGGGGACTCATACTTATTCATGTAAGGATGGGAAAGCATTGTGGTTGCCATAATGAAAGCATAATTAGGGGACAGTGATACACAGGGAGCGGAGGCGTCAGTTCCACCAAGGAGAGGAGGGATTGAGGGAAGGTTCATGGATGAGTTAACACTTGAGATGAATCTTAAAAGACGAGAGACATTCCACAAGATAAACAAAGGGAAGAGGGCATTATAGAAGAAGGGATTTGTGTGCAAAAACAGAAGTGTGAAACAGCATGTCAAGGTCCAGGACATGCACGTGGCTCAAAGAGCTGAAGCATAAGTAGCAAAAAGGAGCTCATGAAGAGATGAGGCTGGAGTGGTGAGCAGGCCAGGTCACAGAGAACCTGCATGCCATCACACAGTAGTTGGTGGTTTTAAAATATGCACTGTGAAGACATATAGACCCAAGTTTGAGTCACGGCTCTGCCACTTTCTAGCTGTGGGTCCTTGGTTAAGTAACTTGACCTCAATAAGTAATGGTAATGAAGATTGTACCTCCCTTATTGGGTTCCTGCAAGAACTGAGGATAGGTCATGTAGTACCCAGCACAGATTATGCATCTAGTTATTATTGGCGCTTTTTTTTTTTCATTATTTATCCTAATGCAAAGGAAGCCACTGTAGGGTTTTAAGTAGAGAAGTGACTTAATGAGCATTTTTATTTAAACCATAATCATTCTGGCTGCATAAGGATGCTGAGTTAAAAGGGGGCAAGTTTGGAACAGAGAAACCACTTAGAGAAATTATACCCATTCAGATGATGATGATGATAGTCTGAACCGTGGTGGCCATGGCAGTGGCCATGGAGAGAAGGAACCAAAGCTTGAGATGTCTGCAAGGTAAACTCCACAAAACTCAATTACTAATTACTTGTGGGGAGTGGGATTCTGGTCTGTCATTTTTTGGTTCTGTCATCTAAATGGTTTTAGGATAACAAAAGGAAACCAGGTATCAACCAGGACTAGGGATCAGGTATCTAGGAAGTGCTTCTGTGCAGAGGACTTAATGATTGGAACCAAAAAAAAAAAAAAAAAAAAAAGCTGTCTTTGTAATTGAGAAGACTCCTTGACAACTTCTGTGTTACAACATAAAATAGTATCAGGAAGGCTTAGTTGATCCATAACAAATAAAAGCCATTATCTCTCTCTCTGTCTCTCTCATCTCTGGAGGCTTTTAGTTCAAGGTGAGTGAACATTAGATTTCATCCATTTGCCATTGTCATAAGTGGCACATACAACACTCACTCATGCCTGGTAGTTTTGTTTTTACTCTTGCCTGACACTAACCTGATTGAATTTTTTCTCCTTTTTTCTCAAATGCCCTCTCACAATTCAGTATGCACAGGTTAAGGTGCCTCTATTAAAGCTATTGAGAATCAGAGGATTTAGGTGGTTCCTATTTTATAATGCAATGTAGTCTTGGTAACCACATCATCCGTTCATAAGATGGAAAATAATCCAGATGTGTGTGGTAACGTTTGCTGAACAGTGGTTGGGAACTTTGTGCCTGTTTCCCCCAAACGTGGATCCTAGGAAATGCTGACTGAATGTTGAATTCACTTGCCTGAACAACTGTATAATTACTTGAAGCCACAGAAATGAACAGACATTATAATTAGGCAGGGCCAATGAGTGAGGTGGGCAAGTAAAATGAGGAAAAATAAGGTCTGCCTCTGCCCTAGACAGTCTAGAGTTTGGATAAAAGTGGATCGTCCATCTCTGTGACTTTGGGCAACACATCTCACCTCTCTGAGCCTCAGTTTTTACTGGTGGATATTCCTTTGGATATCTGTAAAACAGAGGTAATGTCTCCTTCAAAGTGTGGTTGTGAGGTTTAAATGAACTATATGTGGAAAGTGCTTAACACAATGCCTGGCATATGGTAGCTGCTTAACTGGTCCACATCCTTTGACTCAGTTCCTGTCTGAGATCTTTCCTTACACTGATAAAGCAGGAAGAATGAAGATTTCATAGGTTAAGTAACCTGAATTAATTGGCTTTTACGTGTTTCTCATCTATAATTGATTTTTTCCCTAGGAACTGGGGTGGAACCCTCCTTTCCTCCACCCTAGGGGAATGCTTATCAGTATGATGGGGGCAAAGGTAATATGATACCTGCAGGGAGAAAACTAATTTTAGCTATTCTTTCAACAAGTCTTTCACATACATACAAGCAAAATTACTAACAGTAAGAAAATGAAGTGATTTGACTTCTTTCTCCCATGTTTTTTGTTGGTGGAGTTCCTAACAAGCATGTTTCTTGTTTATTTTTTTGTTTTTCATGTACAAAGAAAGAAGCAGGCTCAAAGATACTGTTACTGTTTCCCCCACCCCCCAACAATAATTGTGAGCTGTCTGTCCTTAGGAAAAAGTTGTTTTTCTCCTCTTAATAGAAGCTGATGGTTGAAAAAATTACCATATCCTCCATTTAGTCCTTCTAAATATTCTGTAATTTGACATAAGCCTTTAGTTTAGTTCAACAGGCATTGGTTGAGCTCCAACTGCATGTCAGGCATTCAGTTAGCAGTACAAACTCAGATAGACCAGTCTTGATACCCAGATCTCCAGTCTGGTAGCCCTTGTGGAAGAGGGTGGGAAGGGAGAGGAAGGGACGTGGCAGCTGATCAGAGAGAGCCAGTGAGAGCGCAACCATCAGACCAAGGTTCTCTACCACAGCTTCAGACCCCCAGTCCATCAGCTCATGAGCTCCCTCAGGTCAAGATTCTAGTCTGCTCCTCCCTACACCCCAAACCCCTGTCCAAGGGAGCCCTTTTGCTCTGTTTGTCAATGGAGAGATCAAGAGATAAAGCTAGTGAGGAGGCCATATGGCCTTCTCTTCCTGTATTCTTAAAAATGAAAATATTCCAAATAAAGTTTCACTCTGCAGTTATCTAATTATCACCCTCACCTTTTGAGAGGCAGCACAGCCTCATGGTTAAAAGTCTGGACTTTGGAGTTACACTGCCTGGGCCTGTGTCCCAGTTCTACAGCTTTCTAGTTGTGAGACCTTGGGTGAGTTACTTAACCTCTCTGTGCTCCAGTTTCCTTATCTATAAACTGGAATTATTAATATCACCTACTTCACTGGGTTTTTTTTAATTGAGTTATAATTGACATACATTATATTAGTTTCAGGTATACAACATAATGATCTTATATTTGTATATATTGCAAAATGATCACCACAATAAGTCTAGTTAACATCCATCACCATAAACAATTTTTTTCTTGTGATGAGAACTAAGATCTACTCTCTTAGCAACTTTCAAATATGCAATACAGTCACCTATGCTGTTCATTACATCCCCGTGACTTATTTTATAACTGGAAGTTTGTACCTTCTGACGTCCTTCACCCATTTCACCCACCTCATTTTGCCCACTCGTTGGTTGTTAAAAGACTTAAAAGATCTAATACACCTTGTTTAACCTCATCCAGCACAGACAGCAGGTCTTATTCAGTGTAGAAACCCCAGAGTCCAGCTCGGTGCCTAGTACATTAGAGGAGCTGAATGAAGGAACAAATCTAAGATGTAGACTGCTATAGCACTCAGTGGTGATTAACTCATATGATCCTCAGAACATCTCAGGAGGTAAAAAGGGAGATGAACAGGACAGGTATCATCGTCTCCATCCTACAAATGAGAAAACCAGGGCACTGCAACGTGGAATGACTTGCCAGAGAAAACATGACCATAGATGACACAGTGGATTAATGCTCCTGAGTGCATTTATTTCTAGCCCTCGACTCTTCCCACTATCTGGCTGTCTCTTGATCGTATGCAGGTTTCATGGAACTCAACGGATATCTAACAGCAAAAGGGAACACACATAGCTCTTTTAGCTTTCTGAAGAAATGAACTTCTTACTATAAATATACTCCCTCAAATTGTAACTTCAAGCTAAACTTGAAGTTTGGAAAGTTTCCTTATGGGGGTGTGGGGAGGAAAGCAGAGGATTGTTTATGGGAATGAGGAAATTCTTTTTAAGTATGAAAGCAGCAGAGAATCATGAAGGAAAATATTAATAGATTTTATACATAAACATTTAAAATACTATATATAAAAGTCATAACTAAATTAAAAGGAAAAAAAACTAAAACAAATCATACCAAATATGCCAAAATGTTAAAAGCTTCAGTATCTAAAGAGCACATGGAATTTATTACGAAGAACATTAAAACTGTGGTTTCAAAAAAGTGGGCAAAGGACTTAACAGTTTTCAAATAAAGAAAAGCATGTGATTGCTAAACATATACAAATATTTTAACTTTACATGAATAAAAGAAATAAGAATTTTTAAAAATGATATACTAGTTTGTTTATTAAGAATACTAAGACTTTACAATCAGAGAAAGACAATTATATGATCTCACTGATATGTGGAATTTGAGACAAAACACAGAGGATCATGGGGGAAGGGAGGGAAAAATGAAACAAGACGAAACCAGAGAGGGAGACAAACCATAAGAGACTCTTAATCTCAGGAAACAAACTGAGGGTTGCTGGAGTGGAGGGGGTTAGGAGGGATGGGGTGGCTGGGTGATGGACATTGGGGAGGGTATGTGCTATGGTGAGCGCTGTGAATTGTGTAAGACTGATGAATCAGACCTGTACCTTTGAAACAAATAATACATTATTTGTTAATAAAAAAGAAATAAAAGAATACTAAGACTTTAAAGATAATATAGGTGGGGTGGGATGAAATGGCTACCCTCATAACACATTATCTGGAAAACAATTGCCTTAAAATTGTTTGTGGCCCTTGACCAAGGATTTCAGTTTCTGGGATTCTGTCCTAAAGAAATTATCAGGAGTATGGTTAGAGTCTTATACCTGAAGAGGTCCTCCACAGTGTTTATTTATGAAAGTGAAATGCTGGAGACAACCTATATGTCCAATAGTAAGGGCGTGGTTATACCAGTTATGGTGGGCAGGGGTGGGGTGGGGGAAGCAGCTCTAGCAGCTAAAAGCATGGATTCTGGAGTCTCACCACCTGGGTTCAAATCCCGGCTCTGCCTTGTATTAGCATGTAACCTTGGAAACTTCTCTGTGCCTTGCTTTTCTCATCTACACAAAGGGGATGACAAGAGTACCTACCACATAGGCTTGTTTTGTGGCTTAAATGAATCAGTATCATTTACAATCCCAAAATCCTCAAAGCCCTAAAAACCTTTGGGGCTAAAGGTTTTTTTATAACTTTATTACCAACAACACATAGTTGCGCTGACATAACCTAATCCCACTTACTGTACCCATATTCTGTGACTATCATCTATCTTAACCTTTTTCCATAGTTTTACTTTCCATACAGGATCTCTAAAGTTCTTTATAAATTAATAACCTTCATGGACTTGTGAAAAGATTAACTTTGAGGTCAAAGCTAACTGGAATCAGGTGTATCTACTTTGAGCCAATCTCTTGACCAAGAAATTTTTGATTCCTCCAGCCCAGGACTTTCAAACTTTAAGGTTGGGGATACTCTTAACATGCAGATTGCTGAGCTCCACCCCCAGAAATTCGGATTAAGTAGTTCTGGGGTAGAGCCAAATGTCTGGAATTCTTACCGGTTCCCAAGGTGATGCTGGGGATGCTGATCCATGGACCACACTTTAGGTAGCCCTGCTTGGATCCATTCCCTCTTTAACTTTTATCACTCCTTATGTTGTACCTTTCTTATTTGAACATTTACATTTTTGGAAATCTTCAACTTGTTTTTTATGTTATCATTCTCCTATCCTCTCCTTCCTATGCTGTGCTTTTATCTCCAGAAGTAGTCATATCATAAAATTTTCTATCACTTTCTAAGCACTTATGAACCTCCAGTAACTGTTAGTGTTTTATTCATATTATTTTTTTTCATCCTTTCAACAATCCTCATTTTAAAGGTGAGAAAACTAAGGTCCTAGGACTCCTAGTAAGTGGGAGGAACAGGTCCTCTTGGCCCCAACGCCCAATCTCTTTCCATTTTACTGTCCTGTCCGTGGTGGTACATGTCAGCAGGTCTCCAGTCAACATGCCTTCTCAGTCCTGCCTCAGCTGCCTAGCTCCTGCCAAGTCCCCAGTCTAGAAACCCCTCTCTCCTCATCATCTATCCAGAACCCATCCAGGCCTGCTATGCCAGGAAGCCTTCCCAACTTAAACCTGCTCGCAGCCAACACCCCACCACATCTTAGGTTCTTACCTGGCCATTTATCATATATGTTTGCATTTTCTATATCAAGGGATTTTGTCTTCCTAACTGAATTTGAAACTCCTTGAAGGCAGGGCCCATCTCCTGCATCTCTGGGTTCCCCTTCAAGTAGCCATTGTGGGGACTGATTGCTCCCCTTACCCACACCCCCCTTCCTACTCTTCTCCTTACCTAGCCCCCTATCTCTACCTTGTCCCTTCCTAATTTGGTGAAATCAAGCCACATCAACAAGAAGTCAACAAATAAGACAACCTTAACCCTCCTTCCCCCTTCCCTGCATTGCAGCTGTGGGTGACTTGCTAGTGTTTGCCCTGTTGTTCCATAGTATCAGGAGAAGGAACTTTTCTGAGACCCTGTGTTTGGCAGAAAAACACTAGCAATGTCCTGTGACCCTTGGTTCTTTTTGAGGGTTGCCAGACATCCCTCCTCTCCTTCCATATTTATTCAAATTCCATTTCCATTATTTTACTTCCCAGGTTCGCTCTGCATCCTTCATTGAATGTCTTCATTCAAGTATGTCAGGCGTTCTCAACTGCCCACTCCCAGTTTGTACACCTGTGGAGCTACTTGCCCCCTAATGAAGTCTATTAGGGCCAGTATGGTGGTCTGCACACTTTGGTTCTTTTCTCCCCTCCTTTCTCCCCTCATTCCCTGCCTCTTTCCATTCCTGCCTTCCTCCTTCTTTTTGAGGTCAATATTCCTGTTATTGCTTGAGTGGTGTCAACCCACTATGACAGCTTACACATCTCGGGGCTTAAAATCTTCCTTTTGTAATTTTCCCAAAACTTGTCATTATCTCCTTGTAAGGGTCTGCAGAGCAGCTGGGCCTCATAGCAAAGGGGTGAGATTTCCCATAGCGCTTTCATTTCCTCCCTGTCCATCAGTAGGAAAGTGCTCGTTGTGTTTGTGTTGCAGCCTCATGCAGCTATGCTGTTAAAATGACACCACTAGGACATAATTTTAGAGCCAATTAGTTTTCTAATTGAAGAAGGCTTTTTGCTGGCCCACATTAATGAGCCAGTTTCGTGGTGGCCCTGACGCTTTCCTTTAGTATTCCCTGTAATCTGAATTCCTTCTCCGTGGTGCCACATTCCATGTGCTATTTTTGGTAGCCTTTGGTATGAAACCATAAGAAAAAAAATTCTAAGAAATACCATTTACTGTTTACAATGTATTAGACATTGCGCTAAGCATTTTTATGCCTTGCTTTGTTTAATCCTATCAAAAACTTTAGTTAGGTATTATCCTGATACAATGAAAAAACTGAGGTTTAATGAGGTTAAGTGATTTGCCTGAGGTCTCATGGCCAGTAAGTGGAACAGCCTAGATTCAAACCTATGTCACATAATTCCAAAGCCCATAGTCAAAATTTAGTTTCTCGGAGCTTTGTTCCATTCTTCAAAAAATATGATGATTTTGCCAAAAGCTCTCTCATGTACTTCCATGACAGTGTAAATGAAAACACCCTTATTGGAAGGCAGTTTGGCAATACATATCATGAGCTTTTAAAATGTTCTTATCCTTTAATCTAACAATTCCCATGCCTGAATTTATACTAAGGAAAGATTTAACCCTAAGGAAGGTTAGGGAGGCAATATCCATAATATGAAAAATTTGAAATAGGTTCCATGTCCAACAAAAGGGAATTAAGTATGATACATAGAGGTAATGAAATACAAGTGGCCATTATAAATTATTTGGAAAAAGAATATTCAGTGGTATAGAAAAGTGTTCATGATATAGTAACTACTATAGGATTTCAGATTACATCCATTTTTGTAAAAACAGGTATGACAAAATAGATTCAAACAAATGATACAGAGCTAGAGACACAGATATGTAGTATATATAAAAAATGTGAAGAGTTGTGAGATTAATGGGTTAGAATTAAGACTAATTTTTATTTTCTTCTCTTATCGTTTTGTGTACTTTTTAAATTGACATGGAGGTTTTTTTTTAAACTTATTTTTCTTCTTTAATTGGAAAAATGCCTGTGTGTTGTTTGAAGACGTAGAGTCTTTGGAACTGCATCTTGGTCATTCCCTCTGTTAGTGCTTTTATGCTAAAGACTTCTTGGATTGTTCTTTTTGCCCACCCCCCTGCAGGGCTGAGCTGGGGAGCTGATCATATGTGCTGGAAATATTTGCAGGAAACTAAGCTCTTGTTGGTGTGTTGTACCTTGTGGTTCAGGTAGCAAATTTATAGCTTGTTTGGTCCAAATCCTTTTTCTGGTCTAAACTAACTAAACGCCCTCTCCTCTTCCCTCTGCTACCTGGTTCTGTGCCAGGCAGCTCTTATTTTTCCTGTAGAGCAGGAGACAGCCACCTTTCCTTACCTTCACTCACACTGTGAAGAAAATGTCCCGCTTTTTTTTATGACAAGATCTTTGACCGCTGTTCATATTTACCAGTGCTTTTTTTATATTTATAATTTCCTCCACAAACAACCTTTTCTACAGATACTCGAGTTCCATCTTAGCTTCTTTCGTAACTTTTTTTCCTTCATGCAAGTTTTCATTTGTTTTTTTTCTTTGACTCAGCGCACTTTGGTTTCCTAACCAGGTCACCTCCTAACTGCCTTGTGCCGCTGACTCGTGTGCGTATCCTAGCCTCATTACATTGCCTCCCCTTCTTTCAGGTCTCAAGGTGTCTTTGGAAAGCACCTCCCATTCTTGCTTGTTTGCTGCGCTCATCGCTTTGATCATCTCTGCTGACTTCTTTCATTGACCGCTCAGCAGTCCCCGTTCCTGCTTCTAGAGAATCCACCTATCTGTCTCTCATCTATTTATATCCTCCATTCAGCTGGTAATCCTTAGTCTAATCATTTCAGCCTTTGATTTGGACCTTCTCTGAAGTGTTTTTTCAGATATTTTTAAAACAAGTTCCACCACTCAGGCTCCTGAAGGGTACGTGGAGCTTTCTGACTCATGCCTTTTTCTTCAGAGCATAATCAATTGTAGGAGGAATAGTTTAACCTTAGAAAATAAAATACTAAAACAAAACATCAGTTGGCATTCCCTGTATTTTAAAAAATGTATATATTGGTTTAAAAAAAAAAGCAAGTCATCTTTGAAAAGAGCAAATTATCCTTGACCAAAAAAAAGCTCATGACACAGTATTTCTACCTCCTTAGGAATTAACCCTAAGGAGATAATCAGACAAGTGTTAAAGAAGTATTTGAAGATAGGTTAATTGAAATATTGTTTGTAATAGGAAAAAAAAGAAGAAATATCTTAAATGCGTAGCAGTAGATGATTGGTTACATAAATTTTAACTCATTTATACCATTAATCACTATGAAGCTGTTAAATATGATTGTTATATATTTATGGAAACAAATACATTTGTTGAATGAAAAAAAACTGGGTTGTGGTCCAGAATGTATAACATGATCCCTTTCTGTAAAATTATACATGTATATGTGTATATAGTCACCAGAAGGAGGTCTCTTGGTGATGCTCTTTTGGGGTGATTTTTAATTTTCTGTTTCTTTTGATGTCTTATTTATGCTTTTGTACACTGCTTATATATTTTACTGTTAGTAAGTATTGGGTTTTTTGTTTTGTTTTATTTTCTAGCTTCTTAGTAGATTACATAACTAACTTCAATTTTTTATTCTTCCTTTTATATTTTCCTAACATTTTACGATGACAATATCAAACATTGCTTGACTTACGAAATATGTCATTCATACTAGAGATATGTAATATACATGTATGGTTTAAAGAGTAATAATAAAATAATAAAATAATCAGCTTAAGAAAATTAATTCTTTGGAACCCTTCTGTGCTTCTAATCAAGCCCATCATGTTCCTTCCTCCGAAGAGGTAACTACTCCCAAATTTGTATTTCACATTCCCTTACCTTACAGTTTTATGAAATATATATACGTTCAGTTGATTATGCTACAACTTGTGTTACTTTAATGCACACTATTCATATGTAATGAGTAAATAAGGGAATTATGTCAATATACACAAAAGTCGCATTGTTTATATAATATTTTTCTCCCCACATAAATGTCCTGTACTACTAAGGAGCAGTAGCTAATTGCAAAGTACACACAAGGCTGAACTCAGCAAGCTGTGAATTTCTGTACACAAAACTTACCTACCCCAAGTTCTTGGCTCATTTTAGCCTCACTCTGTCTGGGAAGTCCTTGTACCTATCTAGGAAGTGTTTATTACACAGGCTTAGAATCTTTGTCCCAAGGCAGCTTCCTGAACCTTCCTTCAGCCTTCTTCTAAGTTATCTTCCTCTTTTATTTAAGATCAATTCTTATATCTACATCTTTATTTATTAAGAATGTAATATGCCTTACAACTATACTAATGTTTTTATTAGGATTTTTATTGGTTTTATTGATATTCTGTTTACAAAGTTATCTAGAATTTTTTTTCTATTTTTTCCATGGAAAATAGTCCATAATCTCTGTCACTGTTATTGCATGGTTTTACAGAATGAGGGTTTTTTAATACATATATTACATTATATCACAGACACCTGTATCCCTTAACAATATTGTTTAATTTGCATTGTTTTGAATTTTGTACAAATGGAATCATGCCATTTTCATACTTCAGTGCGCATTTCTAAAAATAACATATCTGTGAGAGTAATCCCTATTAATGACTACAGCTGTGGTTCATCCATTTTCACTGCTATATAGAATTTCACTCTGTGAGTGTGCCAAAGTTTATTCTCCTGTTGATCAGCAGTCGGTATTTGCAGTTCTCTGCTGTTATTTTAAAATTGTTATTATAAACAGTTTCGTACATGACTCCTTGACACATATGCAAGAGTCTCTAGGGCATTCTACCTAGGGGTAAAAGTGCTAGGTTTAGAGTATGCACATCTTCATGTTTCCTAGACAATGTGAAATAGATTTCCAAAGTGATTTTACCAATTTAAACTTCCACAATTAGTGTATGAGAGTTCTCATTTATCTACATCCTTGCCAACAGTTGAGTTGTTGCCAAATTGTTGTGGTTTTAATTTGATTACCAATGTGTATATGTGTTTCTTTCCTTTTCTATTCATATGTTTTTCCCTCTGAAATGCCTGTTCATGTCTTTTGGCCATTGCTTTTCCATTAGGAGGCTTCTATTTTTCTTTCAATAGGAATGCTGTACATTCTGAATACTACTCCTTTTTCAGTTACATTGCTGCAACTATCCCCCTTCCTGTTTGCAGTCCATCTTTTCATTTTATAGGATCTATGAGCAGTTCTGTTTAATATAGTTGAATTTGTCATCTTTTCTTGTATTACTTGTATTTTTCTTAAACTTGCTTAAGAAATCTTTCCATACTTGGGGTTATAAGACATTCTATATTCTCTTCTAAAAATTTTTTTGCGGGGGCGCCTGGGTGGCTCAGTTGGTTAAGCGACTGCCTTCGGCTCAGGTCATGATCCTGGAGTCCTGGGATCGAGTCCCACATCAGACTCCTTGCTCAGTGGGCAGTCTGCTTCTCCCTTTGACCCTCCCCGCTCTCGTGTTCTCTCTCTCTCATTTTCTCTCTCTCAAATAAATAAAAAATCTTTAAAAAAAATAAATAAAAATTTTTTTGTGCACCATAAACTTTATTAATGGAAAATGGAATGCCTTGTTAATGGAAGTCATCTTAAAAATGGCAGAGAAAATCACATTTTTTTAAAGTGGATTCACATTGTATTGAGCTGCAACATGGTGGCAGGATTTGCTTTCATTTCTTAAAAGATTCCACAAGTTCAAGGTTACTCTGGCTTGAGATTCAACCGTGCATCTGCCTACCTGGAAACTTGGAGTGAGTGGGTTTAGTAGTGGCAGGTGAAGTAGCAGTACAGGTGGTGGTGGGAGTAGGGACGGGGCTGTGGGACTCTGCTGCCCTGCGTCCTTTGCCTATCACATTTAAATATTCAAGCCATTTGCAGTTGATTTTTGTGTATGATCTGAGTACAGGTCCAAATTCACTCTTCCCACATGGTTAACCAGTTGTCTCAATATTGTTTGGTAGAGCCCACTCTTTCTCCCACCAATACAACACCATCTCAATTATCAAGATTTTGTGTATGCATGAATCTCTTTCTGTGTTCTCTGTTCTATACTATTTGTTTTCCCTGCCATTATCAACTATCTCAATTATTCCAGCAGAATATTGTTTTGAATGAATACTGAATATTCTAGGCCTTTGTTCATCCATATAAATTATAGAAGCAGTTTGTCAAATTGTGCACATGCAACACACACACACATATCTGTTGAGATTTTTATTAGAATTGTAGTGAATCTATAGACCAGTCTGGGGAGAACTGACATGGTAACAATATTGAGTCTTCCATGAACACAGTAGAGATGTATTTATTTAGATTTTCTTCTATGTCTTTCAATAATGTGAAATTTTCTCCAAAAAGTTCTTGCACATCTTTAGTTCATTCTCTTCTTAAGAAACTTACTCTTTTGGGGGTGCCTGTGTGGCTCAGTTGGTTAAGCGATTGCCTTCAGCTCAGGTCATGATCCTGGAGTCCAGGGATCGGGATCGAGTCCCGCATCAGGCTCCCTGCTCAGCAGGGAGTCTGCTTCTCTCTCTGACCCTCCCCACTCTCATACTTGCTCTCTCTCATTCTCTTTCTCTCAAATAAATAAATCTTAAAAAAAACTTACTTTTTTCTATTATTAGTAGTATCTATTTATGAAGTATGTATTTCTGTTATTGATGATTAATAGAAATGCAATTGACTTTTATCTACT
The DNA here is from genome assembly GCF_037043125.1 of Eumetopias jubatus. Taxonomy (NCBI): domain Eukaryota; kingdom Metazoa; phylum Chordata; class Mammalia; order Carnivora; family Otariidae; genus Eumetopias; species Eumetopias jubatus. The sequence continues at coordinate 66,442,938 of NW_028274807.1, forward strand.
ATATAACTGGCAACTTTGCCAAATTCTCTTATGAATTCTAGTTATATGTATGTAGATTCTAAGATTGTTATATTGTCTATAATTGATAATTTTATTTTTCTTTTATAAATCTTACACTTTTGATACCTCCCTATTGTATTACTAAATTGTCTAAAACCTCTGAGAAAATGTTCAAGAGAAATGATGATGGGGCACCCTTGTTTTATGTCTAATTTTCTTTTAAAGATTTTATTTATTCATTTGAGACAGAGAGAGAGAGTACATGAGCAGGGGGAGAGGCAGAGGGAGAGGGAGAAGCAGGCTCCCTGCTGAGTCAGGAGCCTGATGTGGGACTCGATCCCAGGACCCGGGGACCACGACCTGAGCAGAAGGCAGATGCTCAACCATTTGAGCCACCCAGGCGCTCCCTTTTATGTCTAATTTTGAAAGGAGGGCTTTTAACATTTCATCATTACATATAGTGTTTGGCACCCCAGCATGGAGATGCCTTATATATTGGAGCACACTTTTTTCATACTTGATTAGGAAGAGCTCAACTCAAGTTTAGCCTTGGAGCAAGAGGCGAAATCATATGCCTTAGATCTACATTACTTAGGCTAATGTAGTACAGAAAAAGGATTTTCTCCGTGGCCCACTAGAATTTGACATTGGGGTTTGGAGCCAAAGCCCCATATTCTCTGTACAAATGTTTTCCTCTGAAACCTTGGGGCAGGATTTGAGTAGTTCTGAGTCCCAGCCAAAACCACGTCCTAATGCAGTGGGTGGGTATCAGAATCAAACATTGGTGGGCCCCACCCCAGAGTTTATGATTCAGCAGGCCTGGGGTGGGGCCTGAGAATTTGCATTTCTAAGAAGTTCCCAGGTGTCGCTGATGCTGCAGGTCTTAGAGCCATACTTAGAAAAACACTGTCCTAGAGGAGCCGCAGTGGCTCAGGTGGTTAAGCATTCAACTCTCAATCTCAGCTCATATCTTGGTCTTGGTCCCAGCACATGTCGTGATCTCAGGGTCTGTGAATTCAAGCCTACACTGGGCGGGGAGCCTACTTAAAAACAAAAACAAAAACAAAACACTGTTGTAATACCATCTCCTTAAAACATCCCAACAGTGACAATCAAGAGACAAGGAAACAAAATTATTAAAGTGCGAATAAAGGAGGGAGACTGCAATTATGAGTACCAGCCCTGGACTCCATGATTGGAGGATGACAGATGGCCACTCCAACTATGGGAGAAATGAAAGAAGAGGGAAACACAGAAGGAAATGGGAGATTTGGGACAGAACAATGAAAGGAACTCATAGGAAAGTATGAAGAAGACCACAAATAAGCAAATAATCAGGTGGGGCTGATTATTCAGTCCCCATTCAACAAAGGACATGGAGGGGAAGGATGGCAGTGAGACCTGCATAGCGTTTGGGAGGGGCAGTAACAGTATGGCCATTTAAGTAACAATTCCTTGCTAAGATCTGTTCCACAAAGAGATGGGCCCCTGCCAACTAAGATAGTAAGTGCTGGATAAATCAGAAACCCAAGCCCCAGGAAGTAACAGATTTAATGCAAGTTTCCTATTAAGCAGATAAATTGGGTTTATTCTTAAAGTAGATAAGAAAAGGTAAGGTACTGCAAGCAGACAAGCCTTAAATTCATGTTCATCACTTCAGGAGCTGCAGTCCCTAAGAGAGATGCTTTTACTTGGGCTCAGGGCCAGTGAAGTGGCAGGGTTGGGACAGGGAGAATCACATAAGGAAGAAGTTGGATTCATTGCCCTATTGGAGGGAAAGCAATACCAGAGGTGCCAGGGAGAGCCAAAGGCTAACTCTGCACATAAGACTGGAATTATACAATGCTTTTGATACTGGGCTTTTACTCATCTATAGTGTAAAGAAGCAACTGATAAAAAATAAGAAGGGTGTAAGTTCTTCATTCCCCTTCCATACCTGCTGCCAGCCAACTTCCTGTCAAGAGCTAGCTGGCTCTCTGGGACATCATGTTTTAAAGCTGTCTCTGGCTTTGATAGTGTACAACATCTCATAGCTAGAAGGAAGGAACCACAAAGGTGGTCCTCACCTGCTGGACCTGTACAGCAGGAGTGATTAACCAAAAGTCAACCTGAGTAAATGCATTCGTTTACTTTATTTTACATATTTGTCGTTAGGACTGTTTGATTCAATTTATTTACATATTGAAACATATAAATCAGTATCTCCATATTTACCCTATAAAATCTGAAAAGCTTTCCTTGGATATATGTAGCATGTTGCCTCTAGGTAAACTCAAGTAGTTTCATGTGTAGAAGTTATATAGAAACCATTAGAAAGAATTATATCCCTTTGAAGGATTTTGATCCCAAATTAGCTCAAACAATTTTTAAGCAAGTTGCTTCATTATTCTGTGATTCACTGCTCTTGTGAGGCTAAAAGTAAAAGCACTTTAATTTCCAAGAAAGAAAGGTGCAGTATAAATTCAAGATAGTTCTTAGCATTGTAGATTCTTCTCGTGGTGTTACGGAACCTGGACTGGATCACCCGATGGAAGAACCAAGCAACACTTGGAGATCTTGGAGGAAAGGAGGTTTATTTAATGCCAGCAGGCTCAGAGGAGAGTGATCTCCAAAGGTCTGAGCCCTGAGCACAAAGGGGGTAATTTATACACTTCTACTTCCACATACTGGGTACTCTTGGCACATGCGTGAAGCAGGGCAGGGAGAGGAACCCGGACTGGCGCGCGAGGGAAGCAGAGCAGAAAGAAGAACCCTGAAGAGCCCCAGGGCAGGGGCTGGGACTCCCTTGCTGGCTCAGCTGGCCATCTTAAGACACAGATTTCCCTTATCAGTGGGACATGCAGATCACATGTCCACACTCACCCATGGCCAGATGTCCCTTCTCTTTCCCTCACACCTGCTCCTCCAGCCTCTTCCTGAACACTTTTATACCCTCACTTTGGGAGGCATATATTTCCATTGTTGCATCGTCCTACTGTTGTAATTGGAAACTTTTCTCATGCCTTTGAAAACCTACTAGGTTTGTACCTTGTACAGTTTTGATAGTTAGAAAATTCTTTCTTACATCACACCAAAATCTGTCTCCCTGGAATTTCTGCCTGTCTGTCCAGTCCTGTTCTTGGTACCCACCAAGAAAAAACCTAAGGCCTCTTCAGCATCCTGAGGATTCCAATCATGTTCCAACTAAGAGTTCTTTTCTCCCAACAAACTATCAGGGTTAGTTCCCACAATTGTTTCCTCCTTATGGCTTCATTTTCTTTCTTTCTTTTTTTTTTTAAGATTTTGTTTATTTATTTGATAGAGAGAGAGCATGATTTGGGGCACAGGGGTAGCAGAGGAGGAGGGACAAGTGGACTCCCCACTGAGCTCAGAGCCTGACAACGCAGGGCTCCATCTCGTGACCCTGAGATCAGAACCTGAGCAGAAACAAGGAGTTGGACGCTTAACCGACTAAGTCACCCAGGAGCCCCATGGCTTCATTTTCAAGCTTTCATTGTCCCGTTTGCCTTCTCTGGACATAAGCCAGCTTGTCTGGAACCCCTTCTCTAAGACTGAAATATACATATCTGGACACCGTGTAACAGGAAGTGTAGGCCAAGGCTAGGTAGGATAGGGTTCTCGGTCCTCCTGGTCCTTGTTAACAACCCACTGCTTTAGTAGTCACCTGACCCTGTGACTCATATATTGCCTATAGGCACTATAGACCCCTTCTATCTTTTTTCTTACTATTTGAGGATAGTTGCTAAGCCAGTATCAAAAACACCTATCTAAATTACTCAAATCAACACTCATTTTTTATCTGTCAATTTGACAACCATAGCAAAGAGAGGTCAAACATAATTTAAGATGTTTGTTTAACTTGCACAAGCTGATTCCTGACTATTTCAGCTGTGGTTTCTAAGAGGTGCAAGCCCTCCACTTGAAGATATCTTTCTCATTTCTTCCATGTGCTTGTTCCTCTTGGCCAAATTCTGCCAACTGCCCTGGACCTATAATCGGTGCACTGTCTGCCCACATTTAGCTCCTCAACACTTGACCCTGCATTATCCCCTCTTCTTGAAAACTCCAAGGTGACTTTTGGAAGTACTTGCATTTTTGTTGTTGTCATATACTATTTCTTTATCCCTTTGTCCCTCTGATCTTTCATTTACCAGATTCTTTCATTTGCTCTTTTAGGTTTGTTGATTCTACTTTATGACTCTGCTCTCTTTTTTTCTGCCTACAGTATCCACTTGAAGGTCCTTTTAAGAGTCTTTAATGGAGAATATCCATTTTTGCTCATTAAAGTCTTTGATTTGTGCTGGCTTCTAAAAAAAAAAAAGCTTTCTTCAGAACTTCTCTAAAAATATTCCATAGTAGCCTTATAGTATCTTAAAAGGGGGTACAGACAAGCAGTTTCAGAGCTGGAAGAGAATCAAGTTCTCTAATCTCTCATTGTATGACTAAGAGAAGAGGATGCAACCTTACTGTTCTCTCTTAGTTCAGAATGTTCAAAAACCCCAGGGAGATAGTAGACGAGGCAGGAGGGGTGAGAATGGACTGGAAACATTAAGATCATTGAATGACACACGCTGAACACATCTGAGTCCCAACTCTGGCCCAACAGAGAAAGATGTACTACTATTCAGGTAATCTCAGTTGTCATTCACTCTGTACTTGGATTGTACAGGAACGCTTTACAGTCTAGACTCTAATGGTGAGAATTTAGCCATATAAAATCTCTCTTGGCTGCTAAGGAGTCGTTGGAATGAAAGTAACAAAGAAAAGACCATGTCCCCTAACTGGACACATGGCAACAGAGCAGTAAGGCCAATTCCTTGTTTGAAAGCACCCATAGCACAGTATTTTTTCAATGACTGGACGAGGGGTCACACAAAAGTCCATGATAAATGACTTGCTTTTTTCCCAAGTCATTTATTAACCTCAGGAGTGTGGAATGCATCACCAAGAGACTAATCTTTGCCACTGGAAGGATATAAACCAGAGTTTTCTGGACCACTAAGGGGGAGGGTGGAAAGAAAGGAGGAAGTAGGTTTATCCTACTTGCAAATATAGCCGCCTCACTACCTTGAATAACAGATGGATAGAGAGTCTTTGCCCACACATATGAGAAAGCTGAGCCATGCTATGATTAAAGCCCCCTGCCTCCAGGAGTGAGCCAAAGGCACAACTGGACAGTTGGGCTATGAACGAGGCATAAAAGGACTTACTAATTTATTTTAAATCAACACACTGGTGTGTGCACAGCCACATGAGTATGGTCTCCTTTTAAGTAAAGTTCCTTGAAAGGCTTTCCACGTATTGCATGACGGTTCTGTTGCTCAAAAAATTTGGGGAGAGTTGGGTGCAGGAAAATACACATGCACACAAATGACAATCATCTATATCTACAAGTTAGACTTAGCTGCTAATATTTTGCCATATTTGCTTCCAATATCTTTCTTTAAGAAATCTGTTTCTGTTGTTTCTTATTAAAGCAAAACATGGCTTATTATAGAGATTTCAAGTAATGCAGAAAAGAACAAAAATTGAAAGGTTTTTTAAACACCTCAAAGTCCATCATTAATATTTGGGGGAGATTCCAAGAATTTCTCTGTATATCCCATTCTTTTGAATATCATTAGTTTTGACAAAGTTTCCACCTTTGAGGAAGGATTAGATTTTTGGAAATAGGTCAAAGTTGCCAGGAGCCAGCTAAGTCTGGTGAATAAGGTAATGATTAAGCTGAGTGACAAGATTTTGGTGCCAAGTCAGGTGTAATTGGTTTTCTTGGACAGCTCAGAAATTGGCTCTAAGAGAGGCACCCGTGTCAGAAGTGCTCTGAAGTCCAACAAGAGCTACCCTCTGTCTCTGCAGGATGTGTGCATGGGGCGGCAGAAGCCTTGGGAACCATAAGCTCTGAAACTGAGCCAGGACTGTGTCCCGTGAGAGCTATGGGCCTCAGTCAGGTCCTTACCTGTGAGGAGCCTCTGTTTGCTCATCTTTAATGGGATGTTCATAATGTCCACTTTTCATGAGCAGTTATGAGAATCTAATTCGATCATGGACATGAAAGCACTTTTGCAAACTGTCTAGCCCTGTACAAATGTAAGGTACTATTATTTAAGTATGTGTGTCAATCAATCTTGTTTCTTGATAGGCACACCTCCTACACACACAGTTTCCATGGACAGCCACATCATCAAAGCGTAAGTGCGTAGGACTATTCTCTCCCCTTCCAGTTTCCTTCGGCGGCAGATTTATCCCTTCAAGGCTGCCTTGCCCTGGACCTCATGATCATTTTACCGGATTTTCCCAGTACCTGAGTCTGGGCAAAGGAAATCAGAGAAGAACTGGAGGGACATAGTTTGAATTACCACCACTGGCATTTCTAGCTTTCAGGGGTCTGGGCAGGGGGGGTGGGAAGGGAGTGGTAAATGATCTCAGTCTGGGATGTCTGTTTTTGAATTTTCAAAGGATCTGGTCAATTTATCATTTACCTGAAAGGTTTTTTTTTTTTTTTAACATTATCTCTCACAGAACAAGGGAATCTGAAAACAGGAGTTGCCACGAGGCATTAAAAAGGGCAAGAAAGATTAAAAACTATAGTTATCTCATCTACAAAAATGGGAATAACTGCACCATCCTAATAGGTGGTTGGGAGGACTAAATTTTAGACATTATTTATATAGCCAGTATCTGGCACATAAAAAGTGCTCAATAAATGTTAGTATTTTTGGTGTTATTATTAATACAAAGATTGGAATTTATAGACTCTAAGTTATAAAGATGTCAGGACACACTATCAGTGACTTTTGGCACATGAAAGAGTACCTCAGCAATAATGAGCTAATGTTACTCATATATATAGATTTAATTTCACCATTTGGAATTGTTTTACAATTTATATTTTATTCATTCAACATGTATTTATTGACTTTTTACTATATATAAGGCACTGTGCCATCCACTGGACATACAACAGTGAACCAAATAGACATCACCCTCATCCCCATGGAGCTTACTATGAAGGCAACAAGCAGTAAACAAATAATTATGGAAATAAACGTCCTATTAGAACTTGTTTTAAGTGCAATGATGGGAAAGTATAATTCTATGAGGTCAGATAGCTCAGTGGAACCAATCTTGTGGGGATGAAGGGGGAGTGGACAAGAAGGATTCAGAGAGTTTTCTTAAGTAAATGACATGTGAGTTAAAATCCAAATAATGAACAGGACTGATGCAGCAAAGAATGGGGAGGAGCAGATTCCCAGCAGAGGAACAGATGCAAAGGCCTGGAGGCTGGAAGGAACAGGGCATAGTCACGTCTGGAGTAGTGAGAATAATAGGCTGTAGAGCAGAAAATGAGGCTGGAGACTGGAGGGGACTAAATCAAGCAGGGCCTTGCAGACCACTACAAGGATTGTGGTGTTGACCTCCACAGCAAAGGAAGCCTCCGAAGTCATTTAAGCAAGAACATGAAATGACCAGATTTCTGTGTTCAAAGATCACTCCCACTGCAAGGAGAAGAATAGAATGGAGGGGAGCTAACTGAAGCAGGGGTGCAATGTGAGAAGCCATCACAGCAGGTCACATGAGGGTTGATGGTAGCTTGACCTAGGGTGGTAGTGGTGGAGCTGGAAAGAAGTGGAAAGAATTAAGAGTTATTTAAGTGGTACAATCTACAGGATCTCATGATGAACTAGATATAGAGGGTAGGAAAGGGGAGTATGAATAATCTACTCATTCATTCCTCATAAATATTTACTGAGCCCCTACTAAATTTCAGACACTGTGCTAAGTACTGAGGATTCAAGTGTGAACAAGACAGACAGGTCTTCACCTTCAAGGGGTTACAATCTAGATTTGGAGCTAGAGAGCTGAGAATAAGCAAACAGACGAACATTCACGTTTGCATTTGCAAATTATAATTACATGTTGCAGAGTGTGTGATTACAGATATAAGTGCTATGAAGAAAAAACACAGGGATATCAGACAGTGGGGGTGAGGGCAACTTTTCATAGGGCAATCAGGAAAGACCTACCAATAGAAGTGACATTTAAGGTTGGACCCGAAGGATGAGAAGGAAGCAGCCAGGAGAAAAGCATTCCAGGTAGAGGTAACAGTGAGGCCAAAGAGCTCGGTGTGTTCCAGGAACAGGTAAGAGACTAGGGTGATTAAAAATATTGAACAAAGGGGGAGTCATACAAAATGGGGCTACAGAAGCAGATCATTGTCAGGGTTTAAAAGATTAACTGATATAGGAAAAATGGGGAAAACTGGATGATGTTAGAGCAAGAGTAAAAGCAGGGAGATCAGATAGGATCAGATGATAGAAAATGATGGCCTGGACTAGGGGTGTGAACCAAGGAGAAGTAGACAGATAAGAGGTGCACAGACTTTTGTAGATAAATCCAACTAGCTTCATTTAAGATCTAAATGGCCCCTAAAGCAGTGGTGGCTTGATCCAGCTGCAGAGGTTGTCAGGATGGTGTAACCTACCTATAGAAACGGATCTACAGTTCATCTCCTGAGTCCAGGCAAGGGTGGGGCTGCATTTGTCCAAGATCCAGAAGAGCAGGTTGTTGGCACTAGGGAGACCCAGCCTGGATCAGGGATCAGAGACCAAAATTGGCACCAGGGTAACTGGGATCAGGGTTCACCAAGACTAAGGTCACCAAAGTCACAGCAGCCCAAAATGAAGGGGGAATCTCTTGAGCTAGGTCTATACAAAAGGTACCTTCCCGGAGCCAGAAGCAGGAACTGGTTCAAAACCTGGGTCAGGGCTGGGCCAACCATGAAGGTTAGAGTGGCAAACCCACCAGTTCAAGGTTAGAGGGGTAAAGAGGTACCATCTATGATACCACTTTAGATGAGACATTTAATGGATGATTCAGACACGTGAGCTCTATTGTAGAATACCAAATACTATGATCTCATTGTTGTTTAGCTTCTTGTGATTTAGACAAGAGGAGTTCCTGCCTTACAGACTTGGTTTGATCTAGAGTGTGAGGCCTTTGGGCAGCCTCACTAGGAACCTACTTGCCTCCCTGATCCCATTCTCCGTTTCTCTCCATCTCAACAACATTGTGCACATAAGGTAAAATATTCAGAATTCTGTGACAAGTTTCAGCTCAGTGCTGCCATACTGCTGTGTCTGCATGTACATATGTATAGACACATATTATATTAACCATGATGAGCATGTGTGGCAGCTGGGGCTACATCCAGGTGCATTAACTTGCAGGGCAACAAGCATCTCCATGCATGCTATGAGTTAAAGAATAAGCAAAACTAATCTAGAGTGATAGAAATCAGAATAGAATTTGAGGGTGTAATTGGGAGAAGGCATGAGGGAGTCTTCTGGTGTGCTCGGAATGTTCTATGTCTTGATCTGGATGGTGTTTGTATGGCTGTTGTATATTTGTAAAAATTCACCAAGTTGTAGTTTTATAATTTGTGAACTTGATTATATGCAAGTCATGCCTCAATAAAAATGTTTTTATTAAAGAGAGAAATAGAAGAGATACCTGAACCCAAAGCAGACAAGACAAAAGAAGGATGGTCCATCCTGGTATCAATCCCAGGGAGCAGCAATGTGTCTCCTCTCAGAGCTTGCTGGCATCTGACCACTCCTTCCTGCCCTGCTTCCAGTCTCAATCCCCAGCCAATGTTAACAGTACCCAGCAACATATAGAAAGGTTGGCAATTTATGACAATAAGCCAGGTCCAGTGAAGTGTCAGATAGTACTGATTATTTCCAACTGTTGAGAATTCAGCGTGACACAGACTGAAAATTTCTAGAGAAATACAGAGCAGCATCCCTGTTAGTCATCATCAGTATCCCTGATGATCACAGTTAAATACAAATAAATAAATCAGTCATAGAACACCAAGGATTTACAGCACTATGAACTTGAGATCCAGGAGAAGTGAAAAAATAAGAATAAGAAAAGTGACAGAATGAAATTATATTTGTCTTGCCTTTCAACTTTATTTACTGTGTCCTTTTCTTGGAGATTTTATAATGCACATTAGACTACTGACACTGATAAGTCCTACAGTCAACAGACATGTTTACTTTTATTTCACACAGTGTTTCCTTATATATTTGATCAAGAACACTTGGGGAAATTGTACTCTAAGGCTATCATTTTTTTTCCCCCCTCATTTTCTTCCTTGGAGAATCATCAAAGCTCACCATTCCAGCTGCCGTCTTGGTGCTATAAAGTCTCTCTTGTCTTAGGTTCAGCCCCAGCCTCTCCCTACCCCAGCTTTAGGACATCTCTACCCATAGCAAATTTTCACCTAAATAGTCCACATGGGGCAGAATGGGGATCTAACAGGGGTTCAGAGGGAACTCTGAATTCATTAACCTTTCATTCAATGAATATGAAGAATGAACCTGGTGGTATGGAAAAGGCTCTATTTTTGCAGTTTTTATTAAGCCACCTTGAGAACTGAACCCTGAACGCAGTGAATCTTAACGAACAACTATGGCAAATATAAAATACCTTTTACTCACCTCTTTCTTATCTGTCATTTAACTCCCATCTTCTCCCACTTCCTTTTAGATCCAGGAAGCTAGCACATTTCCACACAAACACCTGAATCCACAGCTATTCAAACCCCTCTTTCCTGCCACAGGCACATTAACTGAGAATTCTACCAGACAGGGAGAACTGGGCTGGCCATTTTCTTCTAGGACTGAAGTGGGGTTGGTCTTTTTCTGAGAAAGCCTCTAAAAGCCAACATCATTATTTCAGAACAGATTCTACAGAGTCTCAGGTAATGAAGGCCCTCGGGAGGATCCATGCCCAGCTGGGGGTCAAAACAATTCGCTTTGTCTTGGCCCTTGGTTTTCTCGTTTGCTAAGTAGTTCCCAAAGTCCCTACCAGCTCTGATAGCCCAGGTACCCAGGGTGTGTGCATAAAGTGCCTGGCAGCTTGCCTACACCACTTGCCCATGAGAGGCTCAGGAAGCGGGGGGGATGTCTGTTGAGCACATTACTGTTATCAGTTCTTAAAGCAAACAAAAACAAAACTGTTTTTTTATTGGCATCTAAATGACTCTCTGGCCAGGCCAATGTGACTACTTCAAAGTAACAAGTCCTTCTTGAAATGTATATACCTATGAGGGACACCAGCTCTCTGAGGAAGGAGTGGATTAGAATGGTCCAGTGGAAGAACACTGAACCGGGAATCTGAAATCTGGTTCCGGCTGAGGCTTTGCCAGTTACCAGCTGTGTGATATTGGGCAAATCACTTAATCTGCCTCGGTCTCAGGTAATTGTGTTGTTGCTCTGGTTGGTTGGTTGTTTTCGGCATTATGGGCTTAACACTAGGAATCCCTTCCCTCTCTAGCTCATGGAGATGTTAATAATGCTCCATCTTTTCTTTCTATGTCTATTCGTATTTTTAAAACCAGTTGGTTACTGTATATGCTGTTCTGTAAATTTGTTTTTTAATTTATTTAACAGCATGAGTATTGTCCTAAGTCTTTAGGTGGTTCTATTACCTGTTTTTAAGGACTGCACAGTCTTCTGAGATTGTAGCATCTTGGCATGCCAATCCTCATTTGTTGTACACAGAGTTCCGTTTTTGCTATTAGAAATAAATAGTGTTGGGGCACCTGGGTGGCTCCGTTGGTTAAGTGTCTGCCTTTGGCTCAGGTCATGATTCCGGGGTCCTGGGATGGAGCCCCACATCAGCCCCCCTTCTCAGCTGGGAGCCTGCTTCTCCCTCTCCCTCTGCCTGCCGCTCCCCCTGCTTGTGCTCTCTCCCTCTCTTTGTCAAATAAAGAAATAAATAAAATCTTAAGGAAGGGAGGGAGGGAGGAAGGAAGGAAGGAAGAAGGAAGGAAGGAAGAAGGAAGGAAGGAAGGAAGGAAGGAAGGAAAGGAGGGAGGGAGGGAGGGAGAGTGTTGCCAAATGCAGAGAAAAGGAAAGAACCTGGGCTTCTCAAATGGAGATCGCACGTCTTGTGTGCTACTTATAGACTCATCTGTCCCTGGCTGGAATTGAAACCCCGAAGACAGGAAGGACTGAAGGACTGGTCACTTAGAAGAGAGGAAGAGGCTCAGGAGAACAGGGCAGGAGCTGTATGTATCTGTTTATTGGGAATTGAGGTACCAGACACTTTCATGTCTGTTAGAACAACCCTGGGAGATAAGGGTTGTCCCCATTATAGCTGCCCTAGCAAGGGTGAACTGAATCTGCTCTCATGGCTACCAGCGTGAGAGGGGAAGCTAAGAGGGGACCAGAACTAGCGCCGTGTCCCCTGGTTCCTGTGCCTTCCCCCACTCTGCTCCCCAGCAGGTATCCTCCCTTCCCTCCCCCCGTCTACGTGTTCCATCCCCCAGTGCCCTACTCCTCTCAGGTACATCCCCCAGATACCCACTGACTTATCCTATCTGGAATTCCCAATCACGTATTTCACATATTATTATAAATGATCTGACTCTCAGATTCTTTGGGTTACCACAATTGATTTACACAGCCTTGCCTATGTGCAATGAAGTGCCTACAAGACAGAGAAACTCCTGTTTTTCTGAAAGTATTGTTAAAATTCAATAATCCCACAATACTATGAAGATAATCTATGCCGAATGTTTATTTTATTGTAAACAGTTTTAAATTTAAAATAGACACTTTAAGCCTGCTGGACGTTTTTTGCCAGCCTCTATATTTCTCTCTCCCAGATCCACCCCACCCTCAAAATCAGGACACATGCTAGAAGCAAAACTTCCTACTTTCCTACTGGAGTGTGCTTATGGGGTTCATTTGCATTTCTGTTAAGGTGAGTTTGTTTATTTAATAACAGCTGTGGCATCGGACGGTGTCCACAGGTGTCTATACTAAGCAGTTGATAACTAAAATGTGGCAGCGAGCCAAGAGACCTCTAATATCCTTAGAATTTAGAATTTAGATTCTGTATCATTTGGGCATAATATTTTAATGTTCCAGCGCCATGGATCTTTCCTTTGTGGTTTACTTTCTTTTGTAAAAAGTTTGCACACTAAAAATGAAAAATAAGAAGCCTTCCATTCCTACCTAAGTAAGCTCTATGAAGTGAGGGAATGAACAGTCACATTCTACTCCTAGAAGTCTGGCCATGTGCCCTTGGCAAGTCGCCTCCCCTCCCTGAGCCTCAGTTAACCCGTTTGTAAATGGCAGATTTAGACCAAACATAGACGTGCCGCCTGGGTTTAACTGGCTTCCGATTATGTCTTATTTTGCTCAGAGTGTGTCTCTGGTCTTAAATTATTAATAACTCCCGGAGGAGCCTAAGGCCTTGGGACGCGACCCCCCAAGCCGGTCCGAGGCGCGCAGGGGCGGCCCTTTGCAGGAGTCGCCTGCCTGGAGCAGAAGAGTGCAGAGGCAGCGTCCCCTCTCGCCGCGGGGCCCGCGCCCAAGGCCATAGAGGCCCTCTCCCCCAGCTCCACGCATTGCAAGTCAAAACAACCTCTCCTCCCTGCTGACGCCACGGCCGGGCTGGGGCTGGAAATCGATCTGCGATCTTTCTGCTCCAGCACAGCCGGCCCCCTAGCCCATGCGGGCGCGTGGACGCGCGGGCGGAACGACGGTGGGCTGCGCCCGAGCGAACGGCGGGGGCTGCTGACCGCGGAGAAAGGAGCCGGCTTCCGCGAGGGGCATCCTCTCCCCGCGCCTCCCGCCACCACTATCCACCCCCCACCCCCGCCGCCGCCGCCCCCACAGCACAGTCGCTGAGCCCGCGGGGCTGGGTGAAGGGAGGAGGGAAGACAACCCCCCCCCCGCCCCCGTAGAAGGCGAGGGGAGGGGACAGGCAGAGTGGCCACCTCTGAGCCCAGCCCCCCTACTAAGGCTCCGCCTGCAGGGACTCCCCAAATCCGTGCTGCCCAACTCAATCCTCTTACAGATAAAGAGGCCAAAGCCCAGAGAAGGACAACAGCTGGTCCCCCAGGGGGAGTGGCAGAGCCGAGACTAGAACCAGGGTCTCAGGGTCTCCTGACCCCTTAGAGTCCTCCTCTGTCTCCAACAGGGTTTTTCAGCCAAAGGGCTTCTTGGTTTCTCCACAAACATGCTTCCAAGTTGTTGCACTGACCTATCAGACTGATACATAAAGGATCAGAGATTGCACACTTGAAACCTGAAACCCATCTCTCCCTAGGGGATCTACAACAGACCTTCCTTGCTTTTTCTCCTTGCCATCAGCTCAGACCTTTTGCAGCTTTCTCAGTGTCATGCTCTGGCCTGTGGTCACCCTGGGAGACATCAGAAAACGTCCTGATCGTGATCCCACTGTAGGAGTGTGTCATACAGCTAATATCCACCCTGTGGACAGGATGCTAACTGCATCTCTAATCCGTTAGGTGGCGTGCCTGACTTTCTGCCCCAGTCCTGTCTCATCATCATACACTTGCTGTTTGAAGGTCACCATGTTGTGGGGGAGCTAACCCAGGTGTATTCTGGGACCAGAAAGAAACAGCAAAGTGACCTCTCTGCTCAATTCGAGTAAGACTGGAGAGTTGGGGGCCATCGCTATCATCACGTTAAGAGCTAACGTTTATCGAGTGTCTACTGCGTGCTAGGCTCTGTAATAAGTTCTTACAAGATTATTTTAATGTAATGCTTACAGCAACCCCACCATCGTTATTCCTGCGTTACAGATGAGGAAACAAAAGCACAGAAGTTATACAGCTTGCCCCAAGTTACCAACTAGTCATTGTCAAAGCAGAGATTTGAACCCCGGGTTCATTCAGAGCCTGTGCCTTCAACTGTTATGCCCTGTTGTGTCTCATGATGGAATGAACATTTTGATGTTAGGGGCAAGGATAGCAGGCGGGGAATAAGGAAATTTAGCTTCCGTTCTTGCCCTGCCTCTTCACAGAGGTAAGAGAGAAGTACCTTTCCACAGGGAGAAAAACCTCAAATCACATAATCTTGCTTTTCAGGTATATGAAACACCTGAAACGTGCAGATGTGCATTTTCCTGGGAAGAGCAGACATAGTTTTCATCAGCATTTCACAGAGATCCATATAAATAAGCTGTCGGGACTATCTCATCTTTATAGCCTTTTTCTTGCCAAACGGCCTATTCTACACCGTCTTACAACATCTTAAATAATCATGCACTAGCAGCCTCAGACTCTGGAACGCCCCTCTGGTTCAGGGATGTGAAGGGCTCCTGGCTGCATGCTGGCCTTTCCAGCACACCCGCATGTCCAGATAGTGATCACAGGAAGGACAACATTGGGATGGGATCATCAAATTCATCCTCCACCTAGTTGCAACACCTCAGCATTTTTGCTTTAGCCTGTTGTATTCTTTACTTGCAACCAGACTCTAAGTTTATACAGAGGCACCAAGAAAAAATTTCAGAATGCTTTTTTTTTTTTTTATTGTACTATAAAAAGAATCCTAGTGGTGGAACCTCCACCAGGCTTGGGGTAAATTGTCCATTCATTATTGAGGACCTGCTATGTCCAGAGCATATGGCAGTGAAAGAGACCAGATCCCTGACTGCCTGGAGAGTCAGAGGGACTAGCAGGGAAATGCTAGGAAGATGCAGGGAGCACTAGGAAGAGTGAGGCCTAGAGAGTCAGGAGGGGCTTCCTTGTGAGGTGATGGGATTTGAGCCAACCCTGAAGGTTGAATAGGAATGGATTAAGCAAGATGGGCAGGTCAGAGAGGGGGAAGAGCACTTCTAGGCAGAGGAGTCAGTTTGTGGCCTGAAACAATAAAGAACCTGGCCCACTGGAGGAAGTGAAGGGATGGGCAGCCTGGAGGAAGGAGAGTGGCATAGGCTGTCCCTGCACCTACAATGAGGCTGCTGAAGGAGGTAGGGCCAGCATATGCAGGGCTCCCAGAGTCAAGAAACATGGGTCCCAGAACCAGCTGTGTGATGCTGTGTGTGTGACACAGTCCTAACTCGCTGGGTGATGTTGGCAAGGCAGGCAACATCTCTGATCTTCCATTTCCTTAACTTAAACATGCAAGGTTGAAACTAGATGGTTATTCTAAAGTCATTTCTGGCTCCACTATCTTGTGATTTGGTGACTTTAAGGAAAGTGAAAAAGAGTTGAGTCGGTGATACTAACTGGTCAGGGAGAAAGAGAAAACTGGCTCCTGATACTGGGGCGCTGGGTGGTACTGTCAGTGAGCCCTTGATGTTTTCCTGCCGAATGTATGCAACTTCATAGAACATCACCATCAAACAAGACCACTTTGTGACTGTGAAGGACAAAGACAGAAATAAAAGCACTCCACAATCATGTCTCAGCACAGATTAACAAAAGAAAAAACTTACCATTATCCAAACCACAAAAACAACCGAACATCGCCCTATCCTGGCTCAGATGACTACTGCGTCTTTACCAGTTACAGCTTCAGCCTCACTCTAGTCTTCCTTCCCTTTAGGCAAGAGTCACTAAGATGCCCTCCCCAAATTCCCCTCACACAAGCCTCAGCCCTGTCGTTCTTTCTACTACCTTCTCTGAGATGACCCACAGCTCTACTTCTCTGCAGTGAGTAACAAACCACACTTGTCCAACCATAGGGCTGTTCCTCCCAAAGGGCCAGGACAAGGGCCGGCCACAAGTGGTGCCTCTCCGAATCTGCACCCTACATGCCTCCCTTCCCTCTGTCCGGATGGTGCCTGGCTGAAGGGCATTGACAGAAGTCCCCTCCCCTTCCGGATGCTCTCTAATCTCACATCAGGAGCCCTACTCTGAGTCTCAGGATGTTGGGAAGTGGAGAAGGAGGAGAAGAAAATGAGAGAAATGCAAGGGGACAACTTCGCAGGGGAATTTACCTCCACCAATGATAAGAGCAGAATGAAAGCAATCTCTCCGATCTCTCCGGAGCAAACGTTCCTTCCCTCACCTGCAGTGCTGGGCCTCCTCCTTTCAGGCCTCCAACCCGCCCAGACCATGCCTGGGCTACAGGGGAGGTAGTGGTGTTTCTGTTTCCCAACCAAACCACACCAATCATACTCTAAGGTCATCTTCATCGGAAGGCAGCCGGTTCCCAGGGAACTGACTCATTTGGCAGCATCAAAGGGGGTAAAAATTGCTGCTGCTGGTGATTCAGCATCTCATCTTGGACTTCCCATCTTTAGCTGCAGTTTTTTCACTGGAGGGAGTCCCTACCACACAACCCACTCTGTTCTCTTCATGTGAGAAAATGGCAAACAAGACCCCTTGATGCCTCCTGAGTCAGATGGCATCCAAGGAGAAGAAGTGACCTGTTCCTCTGGTCACAAAACAGGCTGTTGGACTCATTGCTCTAATTGAAAAGTCTAATGGCATTCAGCTCCTTTGAACTTGCAGAAACCATCGTGCACACCAGGCAGAGAACTATTTCCAAAGCTGTCAGCATACAGTCATAGCAGAGATGGAGTTTTCTCTGTGTTCAGTTTAATTCAGGACTCAACAAACTTTCTGTGTAAAGGACCAAATAGTAAATACTTCAGGCTTTGTGGGCCAATGTCTGTTGTAACTACTCAGATCTGCCCTTGTAGCACAAAACCAACCATAGATAATATGCAAGTGAATAGGTATGCATATATTTCAATAAAATGTTGACAAAGAGAGGTGGGCCAAATCTGGCCATAGTTTGCTCCTGGTCTAATATAGTCAGCACATGGGCATATCTAGATAGGAACATAATAACCTTTACCATTACTTTTAAAAGAGCTTATTTCTCATCGGAGCGATTGGGAGAAGTCTTAAAAAAAAAAACAGTTTGAAAATTTCTGAAAGACAAAAGAAAGCAAAAGAGGGAGAGAAGAGAGAAGAAAATCAGAATAAAATAGGATTTCATTTCAAAAGAGGAATGGAGGCATCAAAGTGAAAAGAGCTCTTCGTAAGGCCTCTGTGGCCTCCTCTTACTACGACCAGGTCTTCAGGGGCCTCTCACACAGGCTCAGAAGCAGGCCGAGCCACACAGAGTGCACTGGATAGCCACAGATCACAGAATGTTCAGGACCATTCCAGCTCCTAAAGGAGAGGCCTTTCTGAGCCCCCAGAAGGGCTGGCAGAGAGAGCAGATGAGAACAGGGGGTGCTGGACAGAGGGGATTTGTGAAAGTGACTTTTTTTTTAAGATTTTATTTCTTTATTTGAGAGAGAGAGTGTGCAACCACGAGCAGGGGGGAGGGGCAGAGGGAGAGGGAGCGGGAGAAGCAGGCTCCCCTTTGAGCAGGGAGCCCAATGCTGGGCTTGATCCCAGGACCCTGAGATCATGACCTGAGCTGAAGGCAGACGCTTAACCTACTGAGCCACCCAGGTGCCCCTCTGAAAGTGACTTCTAATGGTCACATGTAAACAGGATCCTGGACCTTCCTATCCAGAGCTAATCCCCTGGTTGCAAGGCATATATATCCATTTGGCAAATTTGAAAGAGGAATTTAGTAATGAAAGATTTGAGTTTAAAAGTAGAGCTCCCAAGAGTCTGCCAAAGAAAGGTAGAAGAGAGTGATCATTAGATAGATAAATCCCCTGGCTGGGAAAGAAGGCAAGAAGTGGCCAATCTGGGGTTAATGGCCATTTTCTCTAGTTCACAAATCATGCATACTTTTTATAGATTCAGAAAGTTACCCTAGCTACAGAGCAATGATTTATGAACTATGATTCCTGGAATACTGCTGTCACAAGATGTTAACAATTATTATACGAGAAAAATTTCAGAGAAACTGAAGAATAAATTGACCTTGACAGGACACTATTGTGCATTTTTGCCTTGCTAGGTTATGCTTAGAAAGAAAAGTTATAGTGTTGGGAAAAAAAGGTTCATTTTGAAATTATTCTTAGGAACCAGATTTTTCAGAGCCAAGAACAGACTACTAACCTATGCCAATGCAGATTAAAAGAATTGCTACAATAGTCTAGCAGCGGTTCTCAAACTTGAGTGTACATTAGATACAGAGCTTGTTAAAACCAGATTGCTCGACCCACCCCCAGAGTTTCTAATTCAGTAGGTAAGGGTGGGATGCAGGAATTTGTATTTCTAACAAGTTCCCAGGGGATGATATGGCTGGTCGTGGTAGTCCAGGGACTTTACTTTGAAACCCACTGCCCTGCACCCAGCCCTTGCCTGACAGATATGAGAATCTGTTCAATAACACTACATATCTGCCTGAGATTTACCACATCGCAAGAAATCAATTAGATGGGTTTCTACCATGTGTGAGCGTATGTTGGATACAGCTTCAAAGTCAGGCTTATGGAAACATACGTGGCTTTATTTGGGGGAAGGGTTACTATACTTTGAGATAGTCTTCCTCCAGAACAGCTGCAGGCAGGTGTCCAGGGGGGAGTCTTCTCAGGGGGGCAACGGAATGTAGCATGTTCCAGGATTTATGTTTTTAAATGATAAGTCATGATTCTCCAACAAGTACAAAGTTGGAGAGGCCAGTTATCTCCTGACATTTCTTGCCTGGGGGACATAGTCCTTCAAAAATGGGAACAAAATTCAAAATGAATTTAACAGGGGGCAATAGTTCTTCAGAAATAAAATTCAGTTGGAACAACTGCAATGGGATATATCTGGGGATTTTTTTTAGGTTCTGACAGGACTGTGGAAGCAAATGTATATTAGAAAAACAAGGAGAACCTAGATGACCAGAATGTTGATGTGAGTCAGCCAAATTATAGTGTGTGGACGGACAGAAGGCAACAAATATGTCCTGAGATCTGTCACAAAAGGGCTGGGACACAATGCCTCTCAACTTCAAATCATTCTCAAGCATGGTCCCATTTTTGTTAGCATACTCTCGATAATGGCATGAAGAAGTTAGAAAAAGTTCACAGGATAGTAACATATCTCTAGAAAAATATGAAATAGCCCTAAGCAGAAAGGCTTGAAAGAAATTTGGGTTGTTAAGCCTGGAAAAAAAAAGGAAGGCAACTCTGTTGTGCCTTTAAATGAATTAGAGTTTTCTGCTTCTGGTCTTTTGCTGCAGTGATAAAGTAAGCAAAAGGAAATGGCCCTAATTTTTAAAATATTTGTGATTTTGGTTAACTTTAAGGCAAAATGTTCTTTAAAATAGGATGACGGGGGTATGTCATTTTGGGCCTTGGATTTTGCAAGAAGCTAATAGCAGTTGGGAATTTCATAGAACTCTTCCATGATTCCAGCACAGACAGGAGCGAACCTGAAGGAAAGAACTGCCATGGTCATTGAAACAGCCCAAATGCCCATCAATGGGGAAGTGCATGAATAAACTGTGATATATTCACACAGTCGGCTATTTATTATACAGCAGTCAAAATGATGAACTATAATCACAGATAATAATATAGGTGAATCATATGAATATAATACTAAGTGAAAAAAGTAAGTCTCAGAAGATTACATACAGCATGATGCCCTTTTATAATGTTTAAAACAACTAAAAAATTTTAATGCTTCTTAAGAATACAGGTAAATACAACATAACCATATAAAAGGAAAACAGATGACTGCAGTGAAAAAGACTGGCAATATTCACAGGCGGGCAAGGATATGGATCAGTGGAAATTCTCATATACAGCTGACGGGAAGATAAACTGGTTACAACCATTTGAAAAACTTTTTGGTATTACCTACTAAGTTAAACATATACAAACTCTATGACCCAGCAATCCCACTTCAGGCATGTACTCAACATATTTCACTTTAAGCCATATTCAAGAATGTTCACAGCAGCACTATTCATTAAAACCCAAACTGTGGGGCACCTGGGTGGCTCAGTCGATTAAATGTCCGATTCTTGATTTTGGCTCAGGTCATGGTCTCAGGGTCATGGCATCTAGCCCTGTATCAGGCACTGTGCTTAGTGTGGAGTCAGCTTGATTTTCTCCTTCTCCCTCTGCCCCTCCCCCTGCTTGTGTGCTCTCTCTCTCTCTCAAAATGAATAAATAAAATCTTTTTTTAAAAACCTGTTCATTAACAGGGGAATGGATATATAATGTGCAATATAATCATATAAAAATACTATACAATAGTGAGAAAAAGCAGACCGTGGTTACACAAAACAATATAGATGAATCTTGCAAACATACATTGAAAAAAAGAAGCCAGAGGGGCGCCTGGGTGGCTCAGTCGTTAAGCGTCTGCCTTGGGCTCAGGCCACGATCCCAGGGTCCTGGGATCAAGACCCGCATTGGGCCCCCTGCTCCGGGGGAAGCCTGCTTCTCCCTCTCGCACTCCCCCTGCTTGTGTTCCCGCTCTCACTGTCTCTCTCTATCAAATAAATAAATAAAATCTTGAAAAAAAAAAAAAAAAAGAAGCCAGAGACAAAAGAGTATATACTACATAATTGCATGTATATAAAGTTCAAAAACATGGAAAACTGATTTGTGATGGTAAAAGTCAGGCTACTGGTTACCTTGGATGAGGATAATGACTGGGAGAAGGCATGAGTGGGGCCTCTGGGGCTCTGGTTCTATTTCTCAATCTAGTTTCTTGGATGCTGGCTTCATGGATGTGTTTACATTGTGAAAATTCACTTGTGTATATGTCTTGATGTCTTATATTTCAATTAAAAGTTTGAGAGAGAAGAGAGAAAAGGGAGGTAAAAATTTTATTTAAAAAGAATGGAAGATATGAAGAAATAGTACCCATAAGCATATTTTTCAAAATGTATTTCAAAGTATATACAGTATGACTAGATAGTAAAATCATTTTTGCAATGTTTTACCTTCATGTTTAATGTTTATGTCTATTTACATAGCCATCCTTTTATTTTTTCTTCCTTAGGCCACCTTATTTTTATTATGAATTTATGTGGGAAAAGGAAAATTTAAATAAGCATATCCCAACCTTTTTTTTTTTAAGATTTTATTTATTTATTTGACAGAGAGAGACACAGCGAGAGAAGGAACACAAGCAGGGGGAGTGGGAGAGGGAGAAGCAGGCTTCCTCCTGAGCAGGGAGCCTGATGTGGGGCTCGATCCCAGGACTCTGGGATCATGACCTGAGCCGAAGGCAGACGCTTAATGACTGAGCCACCCAGGCACCCCATATCCCAACTTTTGCAATAATGTTTTGCAGTAACATCTTTTCTGATTTAAAAAATAATACCTTTTTTTAAGTTTCAAAAACAAAAATCAAAACAGGGAAGAAATCCATAATTCTACCACTGAGAACAAATCACTCAACATTTTGATGTGTATCCTCCCAGTCTTTATTATGATTTAAAAAAAATTTTTTAAAGCAGGGGTTGGAGGGGATGGAGAGGAAAGCAAAGAAGTGATGAACGTGTGGTTCAGGACGATGTTTCTTTGGTGGGAAAGACGCAGGAGCTCAGGATGCAGGAGGGGAACCTACAGGTCGGGTACTACTAATGTTCTTTGGGATGCTTATTCACTATTAAAAATAACTTAGAAATAAAGAAATAAAAGTGGGTGAAGGTGGTCAAAAGGTATAAACTTCCAGTTACAAAATAAATAAGTCATCAGATGTAATGTACAACATGGTGACTATAGTTAATAATACTGTATTGTATATTTGAAAGTTGCTAAGAGAGTAGATCTTAAAAATTCTCATCACAAGGAAAAAACTTGTAACTATGTGTGGTGATGGATGTTAACTAGACTTATTGTGGTGATCATTTCACAATACACACAAATATCAAATCATTATATTGTGCACCTGAAACTAATACAATGTTATATGTCAATTCTATCTCAATAAAAAAAGTAAAAATATCTCCAGACAATACCAGAAAATCAATGAGCAATGGAGCTAATAAATAATACAGGAACTCTCAGTTAGGTATCAACATATATAATCAACATACAAAAATCAACAGCTTCCATAAATACAAATAATAATCAGCTAGAGGACATAATGGTAAAGAAAACCCCATTTATAATAGCAACAAAGATAATTAAATACTTAGGAATAAATTTAACAAAAATGTGCAAAACCAATGAGAGGAAACACTCTTGAAAGACACGAAATTAGACTTGAAACAAAAGGAAAGGCATCCTTAAAGTGCTTGGATAAGATAACTCAACACCATAAAGATGTCAATATAACACAATCCCCGTAAAAATATCTACAAGCTTTTTTTATGGAGCTGGACAAGTTGATGCCAAAGTTTATAAGGAAAAGCAAGCATGCAGGACTAACCTAGAACACACTAAGAAATAAAAACTATAAATGTAGACTAGTCCTACCAGGTATTAAACTATACTATGCGTCCCCATCATTAAAACAGGGTCCTACTGGGACATCTGCATGGCTCGGTAGGTTAAGAGTACGACTCTTCATCTCAGCTTAAGTCTTGATCTCAGGGTCGTGAGTTCAAGCCTCATGGTGGGTTTTGTGTTGGGCGTGGAGCCTACTTAGAAACAAAAACAAAAACAGGGTGTTGCTGCCACTGCCCATAAGAACAGCCACACAGACAAGAATAGAATAGGTAAAGGTGGCATCTTCAACCACAGAAGCAAAGATGGGCTATTTATTTTCTTATTTATTTTAAGATGAGCTTTTTAATAAATGTTGCTGGCACAACTAGGTAGCCACTTGGAAACAAAGGTAAAACCGGACCCATATCTCATACCAATACACAGAAATAAACTCCACACTGATCAGGAAACTAAATGTAAAATAAATAAATAAATAAATAAGGTAGAAAATAAATTAATAAATTAAAGTGGAAAAAATATGGTGAGCTCCTCTATAAACTCAGTGTAGGGAAAAGCTTTCTAACATTAATTCAAAATCCAGGGGCAATAAGGGAAATAATTCATAAATTTGACCACATAAAAATGTTTTTTAAAGTTGCATGGTAAAATAAAGTCAAATAACTGCCAAATTAGATGAAAATATTTGTAGCATATCTCACAGCTTAAGGTGTGGTATTAGCTTAAGGGCTAATATCCACAATATATAAAGAACTCTTAAAATTTGACGGGAGAAAGCCCAAAACTCTGATAGAATAATGGGAAAGATACAGGAACAGAAAAAATGTTTCATAAATAAAAATAAAAATAACTTAAATTAAAATGGAGCAGGCACGGACCAATGGTGAGGATGTCTCACCAACCAAGGAATATGATTAATCCAACTCTATGCATCTAAGGGCCAGTTAAAACTCCAGGAATTCCCATAATAGTTTTTATGCTGAAAATGAAAGTAAGTTTTGTCTCCTAAAAACCTAAAATGCTATTATTAAGACAACACTAGGGTGCACTGACAAATCAGAGGAAACAAGAAAATGACTTCCCTTCCCTTTCATTGCTGAATGTCACAGTTTTTTCCGTGGGTTCTGAATTCCAACTCTTACACTTGATAAGAGTGGCCACCATGATCCAAACACGGAGGTGTCAGAAGGTTTCGGTGTGAACCAGTTATGCTTCCCAGGTCCCTTCTACCTCTAAAATTCCACACTTTATTTTTTATTTTTTTAATTATGTTCAATCAGCCAATACATAGTACATCATTAGTTTTTGATGTAGCGTTCAACGATTCATTAGTTGCGTATAACACCCAGTGTAGATTGATGACCTGGTCTCCCAAAACAGCTGCTAAAATCTACCCACTCAGTTCCTGAGGCAAGAATGGCTTTCCCAGACCCCCTCCTCCTAACTGCACAGGGAGTCTTCTCTGGGGACGCTTCTTATTCCCCATAGCAAAACCCCCGATATACGTTTGTTTTTGTGTTTATATTAACTCTATCATTGCTTATACAAATGAAAGATGTAATAGGGTGAGGAAATAGGGGTGAAATAAGCACAGGAAGAAAAAGTGGTATGTTGAGTAATGTTAGAACACAAAAATGCACTCTTTGGTTTCTATGTTATCTAGAGCTGGGCCTCAAATTTGCCTTCAGCTTTCCTAGCAGGCGGAGCAGAGAGGGAAACGGGAGGAAAGAGAAGATTCATAATGCCCATAAAATAATTGGGGCCAGTTTTTCCAAAGACCGTATTTCCATTTGCGTGGAGCTGTGTCCCAGCAGTATGTTGCAACGGGCTTCCTCTACTAGCCCATGGGAGCCAATGGTTACATAGCAAGGAGTTTTGCAAGTTGGTTGTTAAATCACTGGTAGCTTGAAATCTGCCGTGGTGGGAATATTCAAATACATTACAGATATACAAATCAGGGCATTTTTTCTTTCATTTTTTTTCCTTCTCTCTCTCTCTCTCTCTCTCTCTCTCTCTCTTTTATTTTTGCCTCCAGAGAGCCAGTTTACCAGCACACCCCTGCATGTTCTAAAGGTCCTTGTAGGAGAACACTATTCTAGGCCAGAGTTGCTGCAAGTGGGAGGGAGAGAGGCTTGGTGTACAAGCTTGCTGAGTGCCGTAGAGACATCCTGCAGGAGAAGAGAGCCTAAACATCTATGCCCGAGATCGGAAAATGACTGGAGTATGCATCAGCATTATCTACCCCCACCCCCTCAGTCCTTCCTTTCCAATCCTACCCTTTGGAATTTCATTCCTGGGATTACAAGAAATGCTATGCCCAGTGAGGGACAGACATACCTCCCCATTCAAAAATGCATCCAGAGAGACCGGGGAAGCTCCAGTGAAGGATTTTATGCTTTCCATGAGGTTAACATTTCCCAAGCCTGTGTTTCACAGCATTGTTAACAAAAGTTCCATGCTGAAATAAATTTGGGAATGAGTGGATTAAAGTTATCTTTACTGCAGGACTTTTCAGAGCCTTTGGGAGGCAAATGTGTCCTTGTGGCACAGAGTGTACATCAATTCCCAAACTTACTTTACCCAAGGACACTGTAATAGCACATCTTGGGACACCAGGCTGAAAAACACCTGGCTAATCAGGGTTCCTTGCAGTTTTGCAAGGTAATACCAGGACATTATTCCACAGAAATATTTTTTTCATATAGGACTTGAAGCTCTGGCATTTTTTCTTTATAAAAACATGAGTTGCATGTCTTTGCTTTTCACCTGAATCATTTAAGTCCAAAGGTGTCCACACATCCATCAGCAGAGCTTACTTAAGGCATGCAGGGAATCATTTCAGGACAAGAAATTTCTTAACTCATGGCCTGTGTCCCCAGGAACTCACTCCATCCTGTTTTGGAAACCAGGCATTGACAATGTCAAATCCCAAAGCCAGCACACATTTCAACTCATAAGACTCTACAGCAGAGAATAAGCATTTCTCGTCATTTTTTAACCTTGAATTTTTCACCTTCCCTCAGCTCCCATTCTATTTCTTTTTTTCTTTTTCTGTCTTTTTCCTTCTTCTTGAGATAGCTTTATAAACTCCTAAGATGGTTTACTGTGATGTGGGCAGCCCACATATATATTCATTCACCTAATCATTTATGGAGCCCCTCTGGGTTCTGGGCCACGAACGGGACAGACCAGGCCATGTTGTCACGGAGCTCATAGTACAACATTAATGAGTGTTCATTTCCTCTCCTACTTATCTCCTTTATTTGCTTTGTCTTGGTTCTTTCTCCCCATTTTGCTTGACACCCCATGCTGCTCCTCCCCACTCTTGTTCATCCTTTCTCCTCCCTTCCTTGATAGCTTTTTCCAGTGACTAACAGGAACCCAGCTCAGCTGGTTTTTATCACGCTCCTGTCCTTGCATTTTTCCGACTCAATTAAGCCATTACCAGGGCTAAATGAGGCATGGACTCTCCAAAAGTCACACCTGTCGTCAGGGAGATGGAGGGTAAGAACCTGTGCAGCTGGAGGGCGAACAGCAAGCCCGGCTGGAGGGAGGCAGCCGAGTGTGACTCGGCAGCTTATGTTCCCACCAGTGCTGAAAGAGGGCCCTCATTTTAAAACAAGATGTCCCTTGCTTTAATACAGAAGGAATGAAGTGTGACACAGACCTGAGGATGGTCACATTAATGATGACAGATAAGATGTCCCTAATTCTTCAGCAAATGCACACCAGGTGCATATAAAAATCCACATTGTGGATGTGTCCTCAGCAAGAGGTAAAGCTGTAACCAGAGCCACGTACACGGGTTTTGTGGTTACTGGTTGAATTTCTCAGGTTTTTCCCTATTCACCCTCATTAAAATATACACATTTCACCTTTCTGCAATGGTGGCTTTGCACCTTACTGTTACTGTTCTTTATGATCAGTATGACAAAAGAGGGCAAAGGTTATAGTACAATAAATCACAGACAAATCAATGTACTCACCCTATGTAGATAAATGATTTCTACTGGAAATCAATTTTGGTTTCATAACCACCTTTTTTCTAGGCAACTTAGAATTTTTATGTCTGCAGCCTAGGAATCAACAAATTGTAGTTTTTGAGCTTGCCATGCCTCTAACTTACTGAGTGGTTTTATTTATTTATTTATTTATTATTTATTTGAGTGGTTTTATGTTTAGAGGTCTATGCTTCGGTTTTATCTGGTTGAAATGTAGGTAAAATCATTCTTCTCTAGAGTTACACAATTTCTGGAAATGTTAAAGCCAAGGGGCAAGAGCCAAGGTGGTTTTTTACTTTGATGGAAATTGAAATGTCGCAATGTTGCCTTCTAACCTTGCCCTTCTATCCTGTCAATTCACCCTTGACTCTGGAACTTTGGGGACAAATGCAAGTTCAACAGATATTGACACTTTTCAGTACCAGGTTCCCTGTTCAGTGCTGGGAACGCCACCCCTTCTCTGTTTTGTCCTACAATTGCCTAACCAACCCCTGGTTTTTACTGGTCATGCTCCATTCATTTTCATTCAGCAAATATTTGTGGAGCACATACTAAGTTCTAGGCATTGTGCTGGGTGCCAAGCTACAGGGATGAGAAGAGACAGGCCATACCCTCAGGAAGATTCTGGCCCCCACTTTGAATTTATTCTCCTGGCAGTTATCTCCTGCCTCTGTACTCCCTCAACACCTACTTCATGCCTCTTTCTAGCATTTACATCACTGTACCTATAATACATATCCTTGTCTCCTTTTAAACCATGAGTACCTTGAAGACAACAATCTCAACTTTCTCTCCTGGGTGCCTCGCACTCCCTAATGTCTAACACATAGGGGAGCTCAATAAATGTTTTTGAATGAATAAATAATTGCATGGATTTACAAATTAATAAACCTATGGAGCCATAGACCAGTCTGCCCTGACCTCCCATCCCACATCTCTTGGATTAGGAACTCAACGATCAGTCATCTGTTAGCACTACAACACTCCTCGTGATTTCAAGGACCTTCTAAATGTAAAACCAGCTGGTACACGGGTCATTTCTTCTTCCAAATATATTTGCCATTGAGATGAAGAACAAATACTAGCTTCAGCTTGTGTTTACAATACTTTTTTGCAGGAGGGCAAACATGATTATATATGATTTAAATGAAATGAACTTATAGTAAGGAAAACAAATGAGTTTACTTGCGACTCATGGATAGATACTGTTAATATAGCGACAGAAAGAAGAAATATAACAATGGCTTAAACAAGCTAGAAGCTTTTTTTATCTGTCATGTAAAAGTCCGGAAACAGCCTGATACAGAGGTTCTGCTCCATGAAATCATCAGCTCATGGTACCATCATTCCCTAAGATAGGGTGCCTGGGTCATGATGGACTCCAACTGTCACCTAGACCTCCATGCAGCAGAACGAAGGAAGAGGGATGAAGGGACAAAGGACAAACACTAACTCCTAAGCAGTTTCTTGGAGGCTGCCAGAGGCACTTCAGCTTACATCCCACTGGCCACACGTGATTATAAAGGAAGTTGGGGAAAATGGTTTTTATTTTGGATAACGACATGTCCAGCTAAAAACGATTTTAGTGTGGCATAAAAGGAGTACAGACGCTAGCAATACAATCAGATGTCTCCACTGCAGATACTGCAACTGAAGTGTTATTTGACTCTTCAAGGACTATTGTATTCTGATTCCTGCAAGCTGAAGTCACAATGATGAACTCCAATTGTTAATCCACTGTGCTATGATCACAGTTGGTACTGCTCTGTCACTATCAATGACACTATCTGTCACTGCTCTGTCACTCCTCACAGGAGTGAGGGAGAAGAAAAAGAGAGCTTTTGCAATAAGGAAATTAAGGGGCAGTGGGAGTCTGGGTAAGGCAGCGGCAACGGCAGTCAAAAGGGGAAGGCAGGGGGGAGAAAGATGGTAGAATCAGCAGGACAAAGTGGTTGGACATTGGAGGAAAGGGAGAGGGAGGATCTAGAATGATTTAGCTTTAAAGCAAATTAGACCCTCGTAATTGGACTTAAAAAGGGCAGTTTGGAGACTGCATTAGACTGGTGGAGTTAACTGCTGTAAATTGACCTGAAATCTCTCCTTGATCTATTACTTCTTGCCATGAATTTTCTTTTGAATGGATTAATTAAGTTAATAAACTCCAAGTAGTTAATCTTTCACAGGGAAAATTTTACAGGTCTTAGTGACCTACCTTAACCAGTAATAATGTTCCCTCTCCTAATTCAGTACACTACTCGGGACTCCTTAAAATTCTTAGTTCTTGAGGCATTCTTAATTCAAGTGCCAGAATTTCTCACTTGAGTAAGCTGAATATATGGAGAATCTATTCCCCCATCTAGAAAATGGAGTTGGTACTGCAGTTGCGAAATTTAAAATACATTGGATGTTTAAAGGACATGACACAAGGCCTGGTCCAATAAATGCAAGTTTCTGTCTCCTTCCAAAGTGCTTTCTTTTTTGTATGCATTCATTCAACATTTATTTAGCAGTTACTAGTGCAGACACTGGGCTAAGTGCTAGGGAGCACAGCTACATTTAGTTCTTGAAACCAAAGTTATAATATCTTTTTTTTCACTTCTGAATGTTGAGGTAAATTCTGATCCTCTACACCAGTGTGCCTGCCTACTGGACTGGGAGTTCCTGAGGGCAGGGAACATGCATATGTTTGTTACCTTTATATTCCCGGTCCTTAACACATGTACTTATTAAATGTATGAATGAATGCATGACCAAGGTCCAAGAAATGAAGCCAAAAATCTAAATGCAGGCCTGGAGTCAGAAAACTACTCCAGGTAGTTCTGGATGGATCATGGATGTTCAGACATTATTGGAGACAATTCCATGAATGTTGAGTGTCTGTGGGGGTACTTCTTCCACATGGGGCCCAGTAGCTTCTGCTAGAACGGCTATTGGAGGAGGTGGGGTGCCTAAAGGGCAAGAGGCAGCATGTGACAATGATTAAGGGTTTGGGCTCTGGAATCAGACATTTATGCATGTAATTACAGTCAAATATGAAAAATCTCCCAAGAGGAGAACTCCAAGATCCAAGATGTAAAAGATTATACCAGGTGGACCTGCCTAGTCTGAGGGTCCAGGGAAGGCCTCCTTGAAGAGTCCTGTAAGTTGCTCACTGTACAACTGAGGGGTTAGTGTGGGTGGAGATCCAGGCTATGCTCCACTCCCAAGATGGATGCCTTAGTGCAGGGCTGTGTCTGGCCCAGAGGAGTTCTTTCCTCCATTCACACAAAGGCTCCAGTTTGCGAAGCTACAGCCCGTGGTTATGAGCACCTAAAAACTGAAAGATAAATAGATGTTTTCCAGGCAAAATTTAGGCCAGAGGGACCAAGGTGGGGGAACAGCATATGTGAGGTCTGGGGATTTTACAGAAGGCCTGGTGCACTTGAGGAACTGAAGGAATTTTGGGATGACTGGAGCATGGAGTTCAAAGAGAAGATCACCAAGAGTGAAATTGGATCACAGCTAGCATTTTCTGTGAGTTTACTAATTACACTATGTTAATGGCCCTCCATGCTTTATTTTATTGAGATCAAAGAAAATGACTTTACCAAAGTCATATGTTAGAAAACAGTGAAACTATGATTCAAAGCCAGATTTAACTTCAGAGCCTGGGCTCCAAACCACATGTTCCATGGCATCCAAAGATTTGCAAAGGCAGATTGCAAAGGGATGCAACTGGAGGCAGGAAAGCCTATTGGGAAATAGTTGTAGAAATCCAGATACGAAATGCTGGCAGGCTTAAGATGGCTTTGGAAATGGAAAGGAGTAGATGGATTCCAGAGATTTGGGAAGCACAATCTACAGGACTTGGAGGTTGTCTGAGTATGAAAGGCAATGATGAGAAGAGGGAGGAGGCTAGGATGACTCCTTATTTTGTGTTTTTGTGGATGGTGCATCCTTTGCTGAGATTAAAGAACAATGAAGTAACAAGTTTGGGAGGAAGGTGAGTTTAGAGCCTCTCAAGTTGGAAACACCTGTCATCCAGGTGGAGATGGCCAGCTGACAGTTCAGTGCTGGCTCTGAAACTCAGGAGAAGCTGTATAGTTACCCAACATCAACATATCGTTGGTAATTGACCCAGAAA
This sequence comes from Eumetopias jubatus, assembly GCF_037043125.1. Classification (NCBI taxonomy): domain Eukaryota; kingdom Metazoa; phylum Chordata; class Mammalia; order Carnivora; family Otariidae; genus Eumetopias; species Eumetopias jubatus. Next base: position 66,474,156 of record NW_028274807.1, read on the forward strand.
GTGAGTGAGAGAGTGTAGAGAAGAACAAAGATTTCCTAGCAGAAGGACTTTTCCCCCGATCCAGCTGTTGAGCCTTATCAACATAATCTGACCTTTGATTTATCTGCATCCTTTACAAGAACTATTCCTCAAAGGTTTATGGAGTGTCATATTATAAACTGAAACCAGAGATCTGTGATAAGAAGGTACAAAAAAGGGAGTCTACCATAATAAAGAATAAAGAACAAATGGCCTTTTCTGACTTTTTTTTTATTCAAAGCCAGATTTAAATGTAAATAGGACTCATTCTGTATTTTCTATAAGAACATAGGTGCTGAATAAAATATCATTTATATTACAATAATGCAAGGAACTGCTTCTACTAGGAAAATCCCATGCATTATTCACGCAGAAGAATGAATGAATTAAAATCCAGCAACATCAGTGGAGGCCTGAGCTTATCAATGACCTCTTTAAAATGTGGCCTCACAACTGAACACAGTCCTTCTCCAATATTGCAAGTAAAGTTTTCTGTATCTTACACTAAGTGCTATAAAAATGAAACTCTAAGTCATGCCTTCCCCTCCTACCCCTCAGCCTCTCTAAATGGAAATTCTAAGCCATGTCAGTTGCAGTCATCATAATGAGATGGGATTTAGGCTTAGCTGAATTCATTTTGTCTCTTTTCTTTTAGAAAGCATCGCAGACACCCTTTCCATGATGTGGCTTCTAAAGACTCAAGGACCACCCACCTTACTAGTCTGCAATGGGAAAGGCAGAAATGGATATTCAAACCCCACAGCCTCCGTTCTGTTATTAATCACTCTGTAGACATGTGCCCCCACTACAGAGAGTGAACCGCACCAAGGGGCAAAGTTCCAGGGGCCCCCAAACCACCAGCACTCTTGTCCCCCCCCACCCCCTGGAGAAAAAGCAGAACTATGGCGTTTAATAGATGTTGTTTGATCTTCTTGGCAATTACCTGGTGCACTTCTGCCTATGGGCCTGACCAACGAGCCCAGAAGAAAGGGGACATTATCCTCGGGGGACTCTTTCCTATTCATTTTGGAGTAGCAGCCAAAGATCAAGATCTAAAGTCAAGGCCGGAGTCTGTGGAATGTATCAGGTAAAGAAAGGAGCCAAGTCAAAGAGTCTCTTCTCTTCTGGTGGTTGTAGAAAAACTGTACCAAACCCAAAGTAATTTTTTCAAACTTGGTTCTCTTCAAAAATGGTGATTGGTAGTCATGCTGAAATTATTCCACCACCACCCCTTTCTAAAAGAAATTTTTCAAATAGTAAAATGTCAAAAATGTTGAGTAAAAAAAAATCCATGGCCTGCTGGGGTATGTGTCCAGTCACTTGGTAACTGAATTGTCATTGTTCATCTGGCAGAAGTGTTGCCGAATGAAAGACTAAGTACCTAGAAGGAAACTTATTATAGGGCTTGCAAACCTGAGTAGTAAAATCTCCCATTTACCTTAAGTGCCCTAGGTGTTAAGGTCAGTAATACCTGAGTGTTGGCTGCCTCACTCTCACTGTTTTTAAAAAAGGATTTTAAAGTTGAAAGAAACCTCAGTGGTTGGCATGATCCAGGCATCTTCAAAATGCAGCCTGCAGGATTTTGGAAGTCCTTCTTATAGAAGGCTGAAATCCTGCTGCTTAACACAGAATATGCTTGACACCAATGAAGAAAACACAGAATCTATCTTAAGTGTCTCACTGAACTCTCTCTTCAGCCATTGGAAGACAGCTAACATGTCCCACTGAATCACTTCTTTTCCAGGCCTGAGTCTCGGTTTTCTGAACAATTACTTCATGACATGATTTCTAGACCCCTCACCATTCTCAATGCCCTCCATCTAATGCTCCCTAATTTATCATGACTATGATACGGCATCTAGAATTAGGCACAATTCCTTCAAACAAGATCTGACTTCTGCAGAGTAGAATGGACTGTATATCACCTCCCATCACCAGGATATTGGAGACCATGACTGCACCCCATTTCTAAGAGAAAATACCACTTTCTCTCTAAGACTTGCAATGTTCAGAAGGGATCCAGCATTTTTTTCCTGCTCTTCCTGATTGCTGTAAAATGAAAATGAAAAATACAATTACACCAACAAAACTGATTTCTGTTCATGTTTCTAATGGAAGCTGGAAAATTAGATAACATTTTCACATTTTTCTCATGAATACAGAAAAACTAAGTACAGAATTTCCATTATGCTGATTATATCCCTCATATAACCCATGTGGACAAATATCCTTTTGTTGTGCCCTACTGGACAGAGTTGTGTGTGTGCTACGTATATATGTAAGATCAAGCAAGAAGCCCTGAAATACTATATTTTTAAAATTATATTAAAGAAAGATAGCAAAAGCAGTATAAGTGTTTTATGTAAAGAAATATTCTATAATCTCTCTGAACTTTGCACGTTTAAAACAAATAGCTAAACCAAAAAAAATGATGGAAACATAAAGAAAATGACTAGGAGAAAATGTTACATTAAAAGTTAGGAACCTAAACAATACAGTGGAGTATAGCAAACTGTACTTCTTACCTCCTGTCATTGAGTCACTGTAACCTACCAGGTGGAGAAGGAACCTGCGGAGTTGTTCCATTTCTTGCTTTGGGCACTGATGCACTGATTCAGCACGCTTGTCTAGCCCTCACACTTACCTAGCCTAATTCTGGGAGACTGAAAACTATGTCACTGACCCTACTTCTCTTTGTTAAATTTGCTTGATATTTATTTAAAATAATGTTCTTTGAAAAGCAATACATGCTCATTTTTTAAAAACAGAATACATAAATAAAGCAAAAGCTCACAATTTTAAAACCCATTGCTCCCCCACCCAGGAATAACCACTGTTTGTAAATAGCCCTCCTATATATGTTTGTTAGTTTACAAAGATGAGGCCCATCATTTCCCTTTCCCCTTTGACCTCCAGTAATGTCATAATCTAAATTTGTGACTCGGCCAACCTGAAGTTATTTTTAGGCTCCCACCTATTAAAATCCTAATCTTACTTATATTTTCCCTAATCCTTTCTTTTAATCTCTGTATTATTTTTAATACTTCACATCAGCAACTTCAAACTCTGCTGGACGAAGCAGATACAAATTATTCATTCTATTACTAGTAACAGTCTTTGCTATCATCACTCCCTCTGTGAAAGGCACCATTCTGAGAATTTTGCATAATTATCTCATTTCACAGCCACCATATGAGGTAGGCACTGTCCCCATTTGACAGAGAGAACTCTGAGTCTCAAAGAACAGATCATGAAACCAGAGTAACAGAGCCTGATTCAAACCCAGCTTTGCCCAGTCCCTACTCTCAAGTGATTGACTAGAAAGCCTCCCATTTTCTTCCATTTCTTCTTTCTTCCAGGTACAATTTCCGCGGGTTTCGTTGGTTACAAGCAATGATATTTGCCATCGAGGAAATCAACAGCAGCCCAGCCCTTCTTCCCAACATGACACTGGGATACAGAATATTTGACACTTGCAACACCGTTTCTAAAGCCTTGGAGGCCACCCTGAGTTTTGTGGCACAGAATAAAATTGATTCTCTGAACCTTGACGAGTTCTGCAACTGCTCAGAGCATATCCCCTCTACCATCGCTGTGGTGGGAGCAACTGGCTCAGGCATTTCCACGGCAGTGGCAAACCTGCTGGGCCTCTTCTACATCCCCCAGGTATACGTGCCTTCTTAGATGGGGCAGCAGTGTAAGCAGGGATCAGGACTCAAAGGGCTGCCATGCCCACTGTCCATGCAGCTTGCTATTTTCCTACCTCCGGCTCTACATTAGCATAGAAGACCTTTTAACTAGTCAGGGCACTGTACCATGACCATTTCAGAATTCTGAGACCCCAACATCAACCATGGCAACTAAACCTTCAACACTCTTCCAAAATTCTTTTAAACATATTGTGTATAAAACTTTTGTCTTTTTTATCAAAGTGTTCAGTTATTTATTTTTCACTCCCTTCCTTTAGTAAATGACATTCTTCTGCCTATACTAAAAAGAATGAGACCATGTGATGTAAATCCCACCTTTCAAACTCAAAATATCTGTCCCTAATCCTATTCCCTTAAAAGTCTACCTCTCTACCTTCTGGCTGAGAGTTTAGCTCAGGGGGAAGCAGAGTGTATGTTCTCACAGAACAGGAACTTAATCATTGTCTTGCACATTCTAGAAATGGAAAGTACTCTATTTCATTCAACAAATACTTATAGACCATATATGAATAAATAGTGTCCACCTTGCAGGAACTCAGCCTCAATGAGGAGATGTCTGTATTTTCAAATTCTAGTAAACAGTTCACTAAAACAAGTGCTATCATAAACATTTATTCAAGGTTGCATACTTCCCCCCGTGAAGTAAACCTTTTTGCATGTTAATATTCATAGATCTATGACATCATTTTATAATAGTGAAAAATTGGAAACAACCTAAATGTCCATGGATGGGACAATCAGCTCAATTGTGAATGTCCTTTATAACAATTTTTTAAATTCAATTATAAATGATAATTGATTTATCATTTTCAATGTTTAATATTTAAAATTTGTAAGAGTACCTTTCATAAATTCACATTTATATGTTGGGAGTCTCCATTTCTTTGGTGATAGACATTATCCATTTATATACATATGGCAACTAAAAAAAGTCTTGTCATCATTTCCCGAATCCTTACTTCAGGGAATTAAAGGTGTTTCCCATGGGGAAGCCCTGGCTCTATAACTTTTTCTCAAAATGATCTAACAATGCTCTTATCAGTAAATGTGCTGGGCAATATGCAAATATACATCTTATAATTTTGGTATATTGTACAGAATTTTTTTAAATACACAGTTAAAGTGAGTTGTTGTAGCCAACAGGCATAAGATGTAATTGCCACCAAGTAAATAAAGAACCCAAAGTAAAGGTTTTCATTCTTTGTGGTTTGGATGAAAGATGAGGTTAAGCTAAATTTGAATTACAAAAGTGAAGACCATAATAAGTCTCAGTCAAAACAATGTCACTTGTATCTACAGCAGTGGTTCTCTGCAGTGACTGCATGTTGGAATCATACAGGGAGCTTTAAAAATACCGATGCTTGGGTTTCACACCCCAGAGATCTGGGTTTAATTGATATGAGATGCAGCCTGGGTGGCAGGAGTTTTAGAAAGCTTCTGAGGTAATCCTAATCTGCAGCAGAGTTGGGAGTCACTCTTCTCTTGCGTGGGGGCAGAGGCCCAGCGGTATTTCTTATGCCACTCATGCCACCAAGTGGATGGAATAAGCAGACCAGCTAGAACAGTTGTGGTTAGAAGTTCTCTGAATCATTCATGAAATTCTCCCCTCTTACAATAAAAAAAGTTTTGTGTGCTTTTAAGGGTTTTTTGTTTTGTTCTGTTTTGTTTTGTTTTTTGGTGGGGAGAACAGGTAATGAAGTAGTACTTATCCCCACTTTAAGAGAAACATATCCATAGTAGATATATTTGTTTGTAATTTTAATCCTTTTAAAGTGCTTTTCAGCCCACTTTTCAAAAGAAGAAGTAAGCAATAATTGATGAATTTACAAAACATCTGAGTAGGTTTTTCATTTGCAAACATCTGATTCAGAAGCCTGCTGTTTGGGTCTGCAAGTAGAGCTCTGTAAAAACAATAACATCTCAACAAATTACTTAATCTAACTACCTACACCTCATGAACTCTCATAACAGCAAGAAGGGGCTTATTCTGATAAAAGAAAAAGTTGTCAATTTCATATTACAACTTCCAAAATCAAAAGCTCTTATCAGAAAAATCATGCCCCCTTAGCAAAGTTGGCCCTGGTGGGTTTTTTTTGTTTTTTGTTTTGTTTTGTTTTGTTTTGTTTTTTAGAGGTGGTGGAGAGGGGAGAGTAGAGGGAGAGGTGAGAGAGAATCTTAAGCAGGCTCCATGGCCAGCATGGAGCCCGTTGCAGGGCAAGATCTCACAACCTTGAGATCATGACCTGAGCCAAAATCAAGAGTCAGACGCTCAACTAACTGAGCCCACCCAGGTGCCCCGGCCCTGATCTTTCATACACCAATGTCTTTCGTATTTTTGATGTAGAAACTATTCATTGATAAGAAGGACTATATTGGAAAAATCAGGGAGGGCACATGATGTGATGAGCGCTGGGTGTTATATGCAACTAATGAATCATTGAACACTACGTCAAAAACTAATGGTGCTATATGTTGGCTAATTGAATTTAAATTTTAAAAAAAGATCTAAAAAAGGGAAAATTCATTTTAAAACATTGAACATAGAAAACTAATTATTTCAACTGGTGAGATATTAAAAGGACATTCCCCCCAATTTTTTCAATTTGGTTTCCTTTAAAATCTCTCTAGAAAACTGGAGAACAAGAGATATTAAACACTCTTTCATTACCAAGAGAGGGAACACCTGGAGGCTGGGAGAGAGAAACTAGGCAGAATAGGAAAGAGGACACTTGGGGCTCCTCTGAAGAGCCTTGGGTTTCTCAAGAACCTCATTCCTTCCAGAAGTGAGTCATGGACAAAGTGTTCATCATAGTGAAGGGGAAGCTAAAACGTTTAGGTCAGAACCTGGACCTAACAGGAAAAAGATGTGTACATGGATATATTATAACCAATGAGGCAGCACAGAGGAAGTTAGGAGCGACTATGCAACAGTGTATAAAGACTCTCTTTGAAAATATAAGTAGATTCCACTATTGTTGGGTTGACTTTATGGCCAGACCCATTTCTACCATTCACAAGGTAGCATTGTGAAGAATCATCCACTGGGAATTATGGTGCTCCCTGAAAGACAGATGCTTGAGTGCTCATGCTCACCCTGGAGGTAACAGATTCTGGCTGTCTTTCCCCTTTCATCCTGACTGCCATGAACAGCATGTTTGATAAATTAAATTCATGAATGCTCAAAAAACCACCTCCACATAGCCTCCCTCACTGGTACCTCACTCACTCATTCATCCTGTGTTCTTTCCAGGTCAGCTATGCCTCCTCCAGCAGACTCCTCAGCAACAAGAATCAGTTCAAGTCCTTCCTCCGTACCATCCCCAATGATGAACACCAGGCCACTGCCATGGCAGACATTATTGAGTATTTCCGCTGGAATTGGGTGGGCACAATTGCAGCTGATGATGACTATGGACGGCCAGGGATTGAGAAGTTTCGCGAGGAAGCGGAGGAGAGGGACATCTGCATCGACTTCAGTGAACTCATCTCCCAGTATTCTGATGAGGAAGAGATCCAGCAAGTGGTGGAGGTGATCCAGAATTCCACAGCCAAAGTCATTGTTGTTTTCTCCAGTGGCCCAGACCTTGAACCCCTCATTAAGGAGATCGTCCGGCGCAATATCACAGGGAGGATCTGGCTGGCCAGTGAGGCTTGGGCCAGTTCTTCCTTGATTGCCATGCCCGAGTACTTCCATGTGGTTGGGGGCACCATTGGATTCGCTCTGAAGGCTGGGCAGATCCCAGGTTTCCGGGAATTCCTGCAGAAAGTCCATCCCAGGAAGTCTATCCACAATGGTTTTGCCAAGGAGTTTTGGGAAGAAACATTTAACTGCCACCTCCAAGAAGGTGCTAAAGGGCCTTTGTCCATGGACACTTTCCTGAGAGGTCATGAAGAAGGTGGTGGCAGGATAAGCAACAGCTCCACTGCCTTCCGACCTCTTTGTACAGGGGATGAGAACATCAGCAGCGTGGAGACCCCTTACATGGATTATACACATTTACGAATATCCTACAATGTCTACTTAGCGGTCTATTCCATTGCTCATGCCCTGCAAGATATATACACATGCTTACCTGGAAGAGGGCTCTTCACTAACGGTTCCTGTGCAGATATCAAGAAGGTTGAGGCTTGGCAGGTACATCCTTCACTTAGATAGCAGTTCACTGTGTATTTTGGCAGAGTTGGGCGGATCCAGGCAAGACAGATAAAGTGGTTACCTCAAAAAGGCAGTATCTAAATGACATTGCTATACGTAGCTTTGAATTCAAATTGCCTTTTCAAACATCTGAGCAACTGACTTTTGCAAAATTAATAGTCATTTAACTTGATTATCTGTTTAAAGCCTTGGATCTTTAGCCCAGTGGTTCAGAATACCTAGAGTATGGCCCCTAAAAGCTTTTAAATATCCTGGAACAGATTTAATACTGTGTGGAGTATTTTTACAATGCTTAAATTACAGATATTGTTCCCTTATAACAAGTATTTGTTGAGTACCTATTATATTCCATGCACTAAGGGGCATAAAACTAGTGTTATTGTGTTTAGCCACTATTACCATAATATTATTTACAATATAATGTGCTGGACAACCCAGTAAGCCAACTAAGCTTAAGACACTAGCAAATCAACGGCATAGGAAAAAAAAAAAAAAAAAAACTCTTCCTAAAAAGATTGGATATTGGATATTTCAAAAAGAAATACTGAAGTAGTTATCATAGAAAATGGTTAGGTGAAGGTGGAACTCCTACCCTCATTTTATGGTTTAGTTTTATTTTGTATTTTTGACTTGAATTACACATAAAAGAGACATCATAATCTTTTTCATTTCACAGAACTTCTGAGGATAAAAGTCTGCCTGACTTAAATCCTACATAGCTGTCCATGTCTTGCATACCATGATTTTTCAACCAAACCTTGTTTTATACTTTTTGTATTTTTCTCAGTTCTAAACTGACCTATCAGAGAGTGCATGGTTGTTAGGGAGAGGGGAAGGGGACATTCCTGAACATGAGTTGAATGACCCAGCCTCCAGCTTCAGCTCCAGCTTCCCCATATACTAACTGCATCACCCCTGGCAAGCCACTGCTTTAAGCCAGTCTCTTCATCTGTAAAATGGCCCTAATATCTAGCCTACGAAATGTGATGACATATGTGAGAGCAATTTATAAATTTTCAAGCTTTAAATAGATGGTGATTATTATAGTAGTATTTCAATATGCCTCTAATTAAGCTATCAGTTAGGTTAAAAAATGGTAACTACAACAACTGTGTATGTAGAAACCAACTACCACAGACCCTTGGGAAAAGATACCAAGAAACAAAGAATGTACAACCTATGTCAGTCATTTTAGAGACTCTCATGGGATCAGGAGTGACTGTCTAGGGTGGTACAATGAGCCAGAACCACAAGTACTTCTTAACCCTTCTTGTGTAGGGAAAATCTCATTCAGATGTCATTGTTGGCTAAAGTTTCTCATCTCTATGAGGTACTTAAAGTTTCTTTCCTTGCACTGCACCACCCGCCTCCTGCACCCTAGCAAAAAAAAAAAAAAAAAAAAGGAGCGGGGAGTTCCAATCACAGTCAAAAACAAAAGACTTCAGGAGCCATAATGATAAGGAGTGGTTTTAAGAGGGAGGAATGAAAGGACAATATTTTAGTAAATACTGTTGTCTTTCCTCCCTTCCCTTCCATGTCCCCTGAAAGGAACACTCCAGCTCTTGAAAAGCCTACAGGATGAGGGTGAGGTTGAAGGGGAAAGAGACTTCCAGTACATAATTTGACAGTTCTGTTCTTCAGTGGCTCCTCTCCACACAAGGAAATAAGATCCAGATGGTCAAGACGAAAGCTTCAGCATATGTGAAAAAAGCTGTAAGAAGGAGGCTATAGTCAAGACTGGGACTTTTAGTTCCATACAGTAGAAAACCCAAACCAAATTGGCATAAACAGAAGAAACTCATATTATTAGCAGTTCATAATATTGAAAATTGGAGAAGTATTCCAGATACAAGTAGATGCTTTCATCTCCATCTCTGTTCTTTATTCCTCATGGTTAGCAGTTTTCAGCCCCTATAGTAGCTTCAGGCTCATAAAATCTTTACTGTTAGGCTCTTACTTCCCATGATCTCCTGTAAAAGTCCCAGAAACCCCACTGATTGACCAGTCCAGAATCACATATCCATCCCTGAAGCTAGGAGTGGAATCCTTTCAAACTATATAGACTGAGAGTAAGAAGGGGAGTGGATCCCCAAAGGGAAATCAGGATGCTGTTACCAAAAGGAGGAAAAAGGAGAGACAAAGCAGGCAAAATTAAGATCCAACACATAGACACCTCAGCTGACAGGTTAAGTACAGGTTAAGATGTGCCATCCTGGCTCACACACAGTCTGGCACAAGTCCTCCAGGAGAGGAGACAGATAGGAAAATAGGGTCGCGGCTCTAGGGAGGAATAACATGTGGTCATTGACCAAAACGTCCTGTGTACTTGCTGTAAGTCTCCTTTAAGCCTTGTCTCTAACTATCAGGAGATGGACCGACAATTATTCACTCTCATTATGAAGACCTACGTGGAAACCTATCACCTGTACATTATATATAATCTAATCCAAAGATCTCAGCCTGGAATTCCACCCCCATCTCTCTCAATTCTCCTTTAAGCCAACCTGCCTAGCACCTCCCCACAAAAGCATTTATGAGGTTTTGGCATAGTATTTTTGCTTAGATCATATCCCACACCTGAAAGGCCATCAGTTTTTGTTTCCTGTATCCACTGTCTACCACAAAGTTTTAACTCTTTCTCAAAACTGACTTTCTCCTAGAAGTCTTTGCAAGTCATACTCCCACACACACTTTTTATGGCCACTCTTTCTTCCTCATTTTTGCCATTTACACACTCAACTTAAGCTTCCATAACTCTTCAGTTGACTGAAATAGGTTCTTATTAATTAAACTTCTGGTTAAATTAGGTCAATCACAAGTTTTTTCTTTTGTTGACCTTTGCTCCCCCTAAAATTTGTCCATCAATTCATATGCCTTAAAGTATCATTAACAAATAATTTATGAGCACACAACACACAATTCCCTCCTGACCTCCTCAAAGAACCCAAGTCCTTCTCACTACTCCTCAGCTCTCTCTTCACTCTGACTCCTCCACTGTACTGTTCAGCACTATTCCAGAACATTTGACACCTGAGTATGTGTAGAATAAATGAAAGAAAGAATCGAAATCTAGTTGATTTGGCCTGACAACTAGAGTCCTTGCAGGAAAGTGTTCAACCCAACAACTCATCCTTGAATCAATCACTCTGGTCCAAGTACTCTAGACTCTGATTATATAAGCCTGTGTCACATGCCCAACAATCAAATTTGTATGGAACTTCATGTAAAGAAGTGTGGAACCACCTTCTTCCTTCTCTCAGGATGATTGTACATAAGGCATACTTCCCACTTTCCCCTACCTTATACCAACCACTCACTAGTCAAAAAATAGGTAAGCATAATGACAGAACCATGGTGATAACAGAAGTCAGATGGAATTGATCTTTCCAGGAATTGCGAGTACTATTGGGATTTGGAGAGGGGAGTGAATTGGGGTGAAAATCAGAAGAGATGGAGGGTAGATAAAGAAATATGGTTGAGGTTAGAGAAGGAAATTGGTCCTGGATTGTCCCAACACTCTTAGTACAGGAAATGGGCAAGAAATAATAGTCTCCTTATCTGTGTAAACCATCCCTCATTCACCCCTGTGTGGATGGGGTGCTTTGTACATCCCATCCCATTTTCCCTCTGTGCTATGATGCCATGTGTAAGAGTTGGAAATCCTAGACAACAGTAGGGGGTTTCTAGTCTCTTCTAATCTTTGGTTTATTTCAATTAAACATTAGAGTATGTGCCAAGAGGTGGTTCCCATTTACGCTTATAATGAGCAACGGTTTGACTTTAAAATCCTTTAGAGGAAATACCCTAAAAGGCCACAAGATGGAAATAGTACCACATAAAAGATAGTATATGACCATCTCAGTGTGTGCACGTTGTAAGTACCTGTCCCTCTTTTACTACATCTTTCGCAGTATTTAGTTTTCTTCATGAGCTAGTTTCTGTCTGTAGATTATCTTCTATGTTTAAGTCTTTCCATTAGCCATTTTCCTTTCTCTTCCCCTTCATTTATTCTTATTTTTCTCACATTTCTCCCCAAGTAAGATAATTTAGAGGCATATTATACTGGATTGTAATTTCAAGGAAAATTTTATATTTTCTTTTTTAATGGAACTATTAGTGCCTTCTTTTAAAATTCCAGAAGAAGAGTGTTCTCTCTGGGGAAAATATTTCAGCTATTTTGTAATGTATGTTGCTCTTTTCTGGGTCAATGATTATCAATTTAAAGATTCCCTATCATTGCTTTTAAGGGTGAAACAGTTTCCATCTCAACCTTCCCTGTTATGCAAGGTATTAATGTAGAAAAATTAAGTGTTCAAAGGCAAAACTTGAAAGTCAACATGCCAAAAGAAACATTAAAAATATCTAAAAAGATGACTTAAAGATATGACTTAGAAAACAAATAATTGATTATTAATGGACAAGGTACAAATTTTGACTAGAAAAATTCAATACTCATGATTTTATTTATATACCTGCTGTGAGGGTGAAACAGTACAATACTACGCAGGTTGGGATTTGAAGTAAGGATGAAAACAAATGATATCATCTGAGATGGGCCTTGAAGGATGGACAGACAAGATTTTTGGAAAAGGTCTGTTCCTTGGAGAAAATGTCAAATGCAAAGGCAAATACACAACAATGTAGGTAAATCCCCAAAACATCATGCTGAGCGAAAAAATCCAGACTTAAAAAAAAAAAAAGTCATACTCTTTTATTACTACACTTATATGATATCCTTTCTCTAATGATAGAAAGAAAACAGATCCACTTAGTCTAATGGTGGAAAGAAAACAGATCCACGGTGGCCTAGGGCTCCAACTCAGGGTGGGGACTAACTTGGAAGGGACATCTGGGAACCTTTTGGGATGATAGTAGTGGTGGTTACACAGGCATATTTTCCAAAACTCAGAACTATCCTCTTAAAATAGGCATATTTTACCCTATGTAAACTATACTTCAATATAGTTGATTAAAAATATAAAACAATGAAAAGTCACTGGAGTCGAAAGTTCAGGCCATGCATGGAGACAGATGTTGTTCAGTATGGACCACTTTTCCGATTAAGGCCTCTTGTGTTGCCACAAGCATTATACCATGTCTCCATGATCCCATTTTAAAAATAAGCCCATCATCTCAACCTAAATTTTACACTAACCTGTTGTAACTAGCAATAGACAATGTAATAGGTAGACATCTAGTCTGACTCCTAAACCTGAGTAGATGGTATATAGTGTAATGGTTGACAGCTTGGACCCTAGAGCCAAACTAACTAGATCTAAATCTCAATTGCTACTTAACAGCTGTATGACCTTGGGCAGTCACTTAATGAGCCTGTGCCTCACCTGAAAAGTGGAGATAATGAAATGTATAAGTTCATTATAAGGATGACATTAGTTAATATGTATAAAGTGCTTAGGATACTGTCTATACATAATAAGTGCTCAATAAATATTAGTCTTGAGTATTATTCTTTTGTAGGTGAGGAAAGTAAGACCCAAAGAAGCCAAAATGATTTGCCCAAAGTCGTATATCTAGCCAGTATGAAAACCCACGTATGTCTAGCCAGTATGAAAACCCACATCTGCCCCAGGCAGTCTGTTCCCCTGATAACACCAAGATTATTGTTAAGAGAACCATGTACCCAATTGTCCCTCTGGGCACATGCTTTCTAGCTCCTAAGCGGCTGCTGGGTCAGCCAATGGTTTCACAGTGAAGACAGTGGTCCCTACCTTCAACCTGGGTGATCACCAGAGGAAACCAACCATCCTGAAACTGATTGATTCATATATAGACACATAGACAAAGTACAGTGTGCAAATCAGTAAAAGTGGACACAACTGACCAAATTAGAGTCTACCAAACATCCCTCTGTCCATCTTGAATATAATTGTATCTCTTGTCACTAAAAGTGCCTGTTTGGCCCATATTAGGCGCTTAATAAATGCTTGTTGAATGAAAAAAGAAAGAGAGAGAATGGGACAATCATAAATACTGAGAGAAGGCAGGGTTTAAGTGGGTAACAACAAAACAGTACAGAGACATAGGCACAGATAAAAGAGAAGGTGAGTGCTCTGAAAGATGTCAGCAGAAAACGCTCATGTGAAAAAAACCCACAATAATTCTGACTTCAGGGGTCCTCAGTTGGTTAAGCATCTGCCTTCAGCTCAGGTCATGATCCCAGGTCCTGGGATTGAGCACCACATTGGGCTCTCTGCTCAGTGGGGAGCCTGCTTCTCCCTCTCCCTCTGCCTACCATTCTGCCTACTTGTGCTCTCTCTCTCTCTGTGTCAGATAAGTAATAAAATCTTTTTAAAAAATTCTGACTTCATAAATTTGGGCTGAAACAGTGAGATAAATGATGGGGAAAATACCACTTCAATAAGTATTTTAAGAGTATAAAAAAGAGCATAAATAGGATTATTGAGACATGAAGGAAACCATAAATTTTATTATTTTTAATTGACACAGGCTTCCTAAGAATCTGATCAGGAACAATTTTTAGCCTACTTTGTACCAATGAATATTCCTAAAAGGAGAAAAGAAACTTTTTAAAAAAAATCTCTTTTGGCATTTTTGGTTCTCTCTCTATTAAGGGACTGTCAGCCCTACATTCAGGTGTTGGCTGCTTCCTTCGCCTTCCGGCATACTCTGTCATCAGTCTTACATGGAACAGTTGTTTGGGGGACTGACCCTTGTCTTCAGGACACTGCCAGCTGTTACACCAACATTACTACATTATGGTGATTCCAACTTTCTTTTTCCTCAAGAAAGTGGTGGAAGTTTTATAATCCATTTTCCCATGTTTTGAATGTTTACTAAGAATTAAATATATGCCTGTAATCAAAAACATGACATGCAAAATATAATATCTAGCTGCAGGTTTCTAAAAAGACCACAAAAGACATATTCCCCCACGGCGGGGGTAAAAAGGATCTTTTCCCTCTAGGAAGAGGTTGACATTTTATTTTTTTTTTAAGATTTTATTTATTTATTTGAGAGAGAGAATGAGACAGAGAGCATGAGAGGGGGGCAGGTCAGAAGGAGAAGCAGACTCCCCGCCAAGCAGGGAGCCCGACGTAGGACTCGATCCTGGGACTCCAGGACCATGACCTGAGCCGAAGGCAGTCGCCCAACCAGCTGAGCCACCCAGGTGCCCAAGGTTGACATTTTATTCTTTGAAAACTATAATTCTTATAATATGACTTCCCTACCACTCTTAAGTAAAATCTTCTAGCACATTTTAAAACAAATTCTAGTATTTCCCTATTCACTTGTGTGCAATTTTTTGTTTGCTTCTTTAAATCTAGAATGTTTTTCTTTTTAATTCAAAATGTAAGAACTTAAGTTACAGTTATATCTCAAAGGGAAAAATTATGTTGGCCCTTTATCCTGTAGTATAATTTTAAGTATTTTGCTTTTAAAAACAGATTTAAGTTACAACTGATTATATAAAAGCCTTAATTTTTATGGTCTTCAATGAAGTTTTTCAAAAAGTGAATCTTAAGTCTTTTCACCTTATTTGAAAGTTCTTTTGTTTATTTGTTTTTGTTTGTGTATAGAACTTAGAACTTTATCTTTTCAGTCTGAATCAGCTGAATTCAGCCCAACTGTACTGGCTAGAACCTCCATTCTGTAGCAACAGTGTATAGCCACAGTGAGAATGGACATTCTTATCTTGATCCTGATCTTGGGAGAAAAACATTCAGTCTCTCACCACTAAGCATAATGTTAACTGTAGGGTTTTCATAGATGTCCTTTATAGGATTCAGAAAGTTCCTTTTTACTCCTAGATTATGGAGTTTTTATCAGGAATGGAGATTGAATGCTATCAACTACTTTTTCTGTATTTATTGAGATGATCATATGGTTTCCCTTTTGTAGTATGTTAATGTAGTTGAATGTTAAACCAATGTTGCAGGGCACCTGGGTGGCTCAGTTGGTTGAGCGACTGCCTTCGGCTCAGGTCATGATCCTGGAGTCCTCGGATCAAGTCCCGCATCGGGCTCCCGGCTCAGCGGGGAGCCTCCTTCTCCCTCTGACCCTCTCCCTTCTCATGCTATTTCTCTCTCTCTCTCTCTCAAATAAATAAATAAAATCTTTAAAAAATAAAAAAATTAAAAAAAATAAACCAACCTTGCATTCCTATGATAAACTCTACTTGGTCACAGTGTATTTTCCTTTTTGTAGATAGTTAACATTCGTTTAGGAAATTTTGCTTCTATGTTCTGGTTTTGGTATCTGATTAATACTGGCTTCAAAGAATGAGTTAGCAAGTACTGCCTCCTTTTCAATGTTCTGAAAGAGTTTGTGTGGAATTGGTATTACTTCATCCTTAGATAGGTGGCAGAATTTGTCAGTGAAGCCAGCTTGGCCCAGTTTCCTTTGTGGGAAAATTCTGAGCTGCAAATTATTTCTTTAATACTTACAGGGCTGGGGCACCTGGGTGGTTCAGTCAGTTAAGCATCTGACTCTTGCTTTTGGCTCAGGTCATGATCTCCGGGTCATGAGATTAAGCCCTGTGTCAGGCTCCCACTGGGTGTGGAGCCTGCTTAAGTTCTCTCCCTCTCCCTCTCTCTCTGTCCCTCCCCCACAGCTCTCCACATGCACACACACACTTGCTCTCTCTCTTAAAAAAAAAATACAGGGCTATTCTAGTTACCTTTGAAGACAGCTTTGATAGTTTGTGTCTTTCAAAGACTGTGTCTAAGTTGTCAACTTTATTGGCATAAATTTGTTTAGAATATTGTTTATTAAATTGTTTATAACATTCTCAGACTATCCTTATAATGTCTGAAAGATCTTTAGTGATGTCACTCCTCATTCCTTTTTTGGAATTATGCATCTTTTCCTTTTTTTCTGATCAATCTGGGTAGAGATCCACTGATTTTATTGATCTTCCCAAAGAACCAGCCTTTGTTTTAGTGACTTTCTATTTTTCTGTTTTCTATTTCACGATTTTTGCTCTGATCTTTATTATTTCCTTTCTCCTGCTTTATTTGAATTTACTTTGCTCTTCTTTTTCTAGTTTCTTAACTTAGAAAGTGGGTCATTGACTTGAGAACTTTAGTAATTTTAGTGTTACAAATTTCCCTCTAAATGTTGCATTAGCTGTATCCCCCAAATTTTTATATGCTATGTTTTCATTTTCACTTAATTCAAAATACATTCTAACTTTCCTTTTCATTCCTTCTTTAACCTATAGGTTATTTAGAAGTGTGTTGCTGGTTTCCACGTATCTGGAGATTTTCCAAATATCTTTCTGTTACTCATTTCTAATTTAAATCCTCTGGAGTCAAAAAACATACTTTGTATGAGTATTTTTAAATTTATGGAAACTTGTTTTATGATATAGAATATGGTTTATCTTGGTAAATATTCTATGTGCCCTTGAACAGAATGTGTATTCTATTGAGTTGAGTGTTCTATAAATATCAATTAAGTCAAGTCTGTTGATCAAGTATCGTTCAAGTCTTTTATATCTTTATTGATTTTCTACCTACTTGCTCTTTTAACTAATACAGAAACCATGTTGACCTTATTTTTCTTATTTATCCTCAAACTGGTGAAAACCTCATCATGGTTTGACATTACCTCACAAATGCAACAGTATTAGTTTAATGCCCACACTATTGACCAAACATTCAACAGACATAGGTTGAGTATCCATTAAAATTCAGGCCCTCTACAAATCACTGGGGATACAGAAAGGAATAAATCTTCTTTAGAGGAAATTTGTCTAATCTTGGGTATAAAATTTCTAGCCACAAAGATTCTGGGTGCTTCCTCTTCTGGGTAAGATGTTTGTACTTCTCTTACTTTCTGCCTATCCTTATCTCCCTGTCTCATTTGAGGCTAGAATTGCTATGTCTCATTAGTAAATTCTCAACACCAAGTATGCTCACGGTTACCTTGTTGTCAAGGTCTCTCCAGCTGCTAAATATCAGCTCCACCAATGAAGTCATATTTGGATATTTGAAATCCCTTTCCATACCTCCTTTTTAAAACAGCTTTATTGAGATTTAATTCACATACCATACAGTTCACCTATTAAAGTGGTTTTTGATATTATTTGCAGAGCTGTGCAACCATACCCACAATCAATTTAGAATATTTTTACCACACCAAAAAGAAACTTCATACCCTTTAGGTATCACTCCTTCTCCCCTCACCTCCCCCCATTACTAAATAACAACAAATCTACTTTCTGTCTTATATATTTGGATATTTCTGGACATTTCATATAAATATGTCAAATTTATATAAATTTATAAATATAAATATTTCTGTGTGACTGACTTCTTCCACTTAGCGTGTTTTCAAGGTTCATCCATGTTGAGCATGTATCAGTACTTCATTCCTTTTTATGGCTGAATAGTATACCATTATATGGATATAACACTTTGTTTATCCATTAATCCAACTGATGGACATTTAGCTTGTTCCGACTTCTTGATTATTATGAATAATGCTACTATAAACATTTGTATTCAAGTTTTTTTAATTCAATTATCCAACATATAGTACATCATTAGTTTCAGATGTAGTGTTAAATGATTCATCAGTTGCATACAACACCCAGTGCTCATCACATCACGTGCCCTCCTTAATGCCCATCACCCAGTTACCCCATCTCCCACCCACCTCCCCTTCTGCAACCAATAGTTTGTTTCTCAGAGTCAAGAGTCTTTCATGGTTTGTCTCTCTCTGATTTCTTCCCGGTTTTTCCTCCCTTCCCCTATGATCCTCTATGCTATTTCTTATATTCCACATATGAATGAAACCATATTATAATTGTCTTTCTCTGCTTGACTTATTTCACTTAGCGTAATACCCTCCAGTTCCACCCAGGTCAATGTAAATGGTAGGTATTCATCCTTTCTGATGGCTGAGTAATATTCCATTGTATATACAAACCACATCTGTTCATCTGTTGAAGGACATCTTGGCTCTTGCCACAGTTTGGCTATTGTGGACATTGCTGCTATGAACATTGGGGTGCAAGTGCCCCTTCAGATCACTATGTCTGTATCTTTGTGGTAAATACCCAGTAGCTCAATTGCTGGGTCGTAGGGTAGCTCTATTTTTAACTTCTTTTTTTTTTAAGATTTTATTTATTTATTTGACAGAGAGAGAGACAGCAAGAGAGGGAACACAAGCAAGGGGAGTGGGAGAGGAGAAGCAGGCTTCCCGCTGAGCAGGGAGCTCGATGCGGGGCTCGATCCCAGGATCCTGGGATCATGACCTGAGCTGAAGGCAGACGCTTAACGACTGAGCCACCCAGGTGCCCCAATATTTTTAACTTCTTGAGGAATGTCCATACTGTTTTCCAGAGTGGCTGTACCAGTTTGCATTCCCACCAACAGTGTAAGAGGGTTCCCCTTTCTCCACATCCTTGCCAATACTTGTTGTTTCCTGCCTTGTTAATTTTAGCCATTCTAATTGGTGTTAGGTGGTAACTCATGGTGGTTTTAATTTCTATTTACCTGATGACAAGAGATGTGGAGCACTTTTTCATGTGTCTGTTGGCCATTTGTATGTCTTCTTTGGAAAAATGTCCATCTCTTCTGCCCATTTCTTGACTGGATTTTTTGCTTTTGAGTGTTGAGTTTGGTAAGTTCTTTATAGATCTTGGATACCAGCCCTTTATCTGATATGTCATTTGCAAATATCTTCTCCCATTTCATAAGTTGCCTTTTAGTTTTGTTGACTATCTCTCTTGCTGTGCAGAAGGTTTTTATCTTGATGAAGTCCCACTAGTTCATTTTTGCTTTTGTTTCCCTTGCCTTTAGAGACGTGTCTTGCAAGAAGTTGTTGCAGCCGAGTTCAAGTTTTTGTGTGGATATATGTTTTCATTTTTCTTGGGATGACACATAAGAGTAGAATTGCTGGGTTGAGTGGTAACTCTATTTTTAACTTTTTGAAGAAGTGTCTGAATGTTTTCCAAGGTGTGTGCACCATTATACATCCCCACCAGCAGTGTATGAAAGATTCTGATTTCTCTACATTCTCATCAATCCATTATTATCTAGTCCTGTGCCTTTTTTTTAATGAAATCTAGCCTCTTTGCCTTTGCTCCTCTTTACCTATCTACTTTATTTCCCCTTGTTCTCTAGCACATACACGAATTTTAAGAAGCTGGTTTCTTTACTGCCCCCATAACACTTCATGTTTATTCCTAACTTGATCTTTGTCCATACTATTCTCACTGTTAACACCATCCTTCCTTCTGTCCTTTGCCAATCCAAATTTCTACCATGCCTCAAGCCTGTATTGACCTTTTCAGTCCTTTTTAATTTCCAACTCTCCTAACGTTAGCTGTATTTATAGCTGATACCCCATAAGTTAGCACTTAACTATATTTTATCTCACATGGTTTGTTACTTCATCCAATATTTTTGTCTTATTCCTTATCTCCCTAACCCATTTGTAAACTCCATGAGGACTATATTACTATGCCTTATACTACTGCAGCCTAGTTCAGAACATAGTGGATAGTCTATATTTACTTGTTGATTGATTCTAAGAGCATACAAATCTCACCTTGTATTTACAATGAGTTTTTTAATGGAAACTTTAAGAAAATGGTTTTTGATTAGCTCCTTCTTCATTCAAATTAAGATTATGGTAGAAATCTCCATTCCCATGCCAACAGCAATGGGATGCAAAAGGATTATAGCCAGTGGTGATCTTTGAGTCACTTTTCTGTCCAATCTGATCAATGTAGAAGAAAACCATTTAATTATAAAATGATTGTCCCTGTTCCCTTCTCTATTCACCCACTGATGCCTAGAGAGTTTCACTGCAGAGAACCTATAGACAGAAAAAAGGAGAGAGGAAGTTTGATGCCTGGCATATTGAGAACCAAGGAATCAAAGCTGAATAAAAAGTAAATTTACACTAGATACTCTAGTTTTACTGCTTTATGTGCTTTTAAAATTGTTCTTCAAGTAAGAGTGATGCTTTTTAAAAATATATTTAATGAGGAAATATTACTGACAAATACTTGCCATGGACACTCTAAACAATTTATATTGGATGCAGGATGGTGCAGTAGGAAAAGCTCATGTTTCAATCAAAGCTCAAGAACTTCCTAGCTTATGACTGGCAAGTTTCTTGACCTCTCTATTCCTCCATTTCCTCATCTATAAAATAAAGATAATAACAGAGTTGTTGTGAGGATTAAATGAGATATTGTGTAAAGCATTAGTACAATGCCTGTCACATAGACGTATAACTAAGAGGTAGCTCCCTGCCTCTCCACTCTTTTCATCTCCTTTTACACACATCAGAGGAAAGACAGAGTTAGCACAATTGTGGAAAGGACCATGGAAACTGTACGATTAGGATAAAACCCTTGCACTGAAAAGTAATGGTGGGTATGTGGGACCAAAGTATGGAAGGTTTTGGAAGCTACCTAGAGAAGTTTGAAGCATATTTCATCTGAGCCATGACAGGTCCCCAGCAGGATGCGGGAAGAGTATGATTATGGAATGGAGAAGGGTAGATTGACCATGTCAGAAAGGTTCCACAGTGGGTGCGAGGAATGAGGCTCTAAGTGCTGCAAGAGAGGGTCAGCCTTACAGAGTAGAAGGACTGTATGTTCCTTTCAGGGAAAGAAGGCTGTGTCAGGACAGGGATGCACTGGGGTAGAGGCAAAAGTGACACCACAGACATCACTCTGTATAGGAAGAGGCCAGATCATTCCAAAAGCAAGGAGGAAAAGGAAGGAGAGCTAGAGGTATAAAGAAGGAGCATATCTGGGGCACCCTTCTGCAGACAGGTTTAAGAGCTCAGTAAAAATGAAGGAAAAAATAGAACACTGATGACCACTGAGGAAGGCTCTGGAGAACACAGGTGGCACGAATCCTTAGTAGGATTCATTCTCAATCTTTTTTGAGGATAGCTAGGCAGTTCTGGTTGCAGAACAGAAGAACAGATAGCAAGGAGTGAGGCACTCCCTCCTCCACCGTAGGTCTGGGCAAAAGTCAGGGCAGCCAGAGTCTACCAGGGTAGCAAAGAGGACACTAAGGGAGTAAATCACACACAGAAGGTTAGATGAGGTACCCAGGGTGGTGTGTTTGTGTGCATATGTGGTCTCCCATAGACTCTGTCCCTTGACTTGTCCCAGAGTTGTTTATGAGCAAATTCAGGTAACTCCTTTTCCCCATTTAATTTTCCTTATAATAAATGTTTATTTGAAAATAAACTCAAGACCGATAGATACTGTTAAAAAGCAGTGTCAGTTCTGGAATGGAGTGGAACATTAAAGGTGCCCTCAAGGAGTGGAGCATTAAAGGTCTAGCTCAGTCAGCTCAGTCTGTCATGCATATTAATATGGATAATGAGTGCTAGGCCTCAGTAAGGCCATCCATTGGACTCAACTCAAACTTGTTCCCAGTGTCAGATTAGATATTGGTTTTTTAGGTACCTTAAAAATAATGATAAAAGGGAGAGGTGCCTCTAGATGTACTCCTGGGACCACCAAACCACAGAAGAGAAGTCCATGCTAGAGTTTGCAGAGACCCTGCTGCCTCTCTGGCCCAGCACTCTCCTTACAAAAGTGAGGAAACATGCTCAGAGCTGGAAAGTGATAAAGCCCAGTGACTTGTGAGGTGCAGCAGAAGCAAGCATCTCTACATTCACAGGCTAGGCCGTATCTTAATCTCTCTTGGTGGCTCAGTGACCCCTGGCACGTCCCACATGAAAGGAGCTGAGTGTCCCCTGCCTCCTCCTGATCCATGTCAGGGGCACACAGGAAGCAAAGCCAGGAGCCTAATGATGCTACAGCAAAGCACAGCCATTAAGAGCGCAGGCTTTGCATCACTTGCTAACTGTGTGACCCTAAACAAGATACTTCCATTTCTATGCCTCACTTTCCCCATCAATAAAATGGGGGTGATAGTACTATTTGTTGTAAAGATTAGATAATGAATATAAAGTATTTAGCATTTGTGCCTAAAATGTAGTAAAATGACTACTAAGATATAATAATTATTATCACTATTTTTTTGTACAAGAGCTATGTGACATATATAGCAAGGGCTCCACCCACAGCCTCATTTATTTCTTCCTTCCACCCACCACCTCTGTGATCTTTGGCAGCAAGACACTTCCACAGAGGCAGCAGAATAAAGATGGTGCAAATCATAAGAGTACTTCATGCCTCCACTCCTTCCCCAAAACCCATCTTAGAATACACCACAAATGGCTCTGGCTTACAAACCCTGCCCCTCCTGGGGCACCACCAGTTGATGATGTTCCTGCAGAAGATCTGATTTGGCCAGGGGCCATAGTGAGATGTACCCATTTTACTTTCCTGACTTCAAGAAAGTGTTTCTTACCCCAGTTACCATCTGAATACCAAGTAAAG
This sequence comes from Eumetopias jubatus, assembly GCF_037043125.1. Taxonomy (NCBI): domain Eukaryota; kingdom Metazoa; phylum Chordata; class Mammalia; order Carnivora; family Otariidae; genus Eumetopias; species Eumetopias jubatus. Next base: position 66,497,410 of record NW_028274807.1, read on the forward strand.
CCCAAGGCTTACCAGGGCTGCCGCTAACACATGCAAGTACCTTAGTGTAAATTAGAAAAAGGTGCCTCTTCCTAAAAGTTATGTTCCTTCCACTTTGTTAGAACAAGATAGTTTACTGTCCCTTGTGCAGTACCCAACATATCCAACCATACATGGAAGCCCTGTGGCTTGTTCTCAGAATCTCTGTTCCTCTTTAGGTCCTGAAGCACCTACGGCACCTAAACTTTACCAACAATATGGGGGAGCAGGTGACTTTCGATGAATGTGGTGACCTGATGGGGAACTACTCCATCATCAACTGGCACCTGTCCCCAGAGGATGGCTCCATAGTGTTTAAGGAAGTCGGATATTACAACGTCTATGCCAAGAAAGGAGAAAGGCTCTTCATCAATGAGGAGAAAATCCTGTGGAGTGGGTTCTCCAGGGAGGTATGTGCTGTCCATCAGAACAACAGATGCCTCCACCATGGGGAGGAAATTGTGCTGGGCTTTGGGAGGGCCTTGGGCTTCACCACTGGACTTGAAAAATGATAACTCCACTTCCCTCAACTTACTAACTCTGCACTGCCGAGGTTCCCTGTGAAATCCATCAGTGTTTAGTGTACGGAGGAGAATCCTCAGAACCTGAGTCCCATACTTACTATATTGGAAAATTTGTTATTCTTTGTAAGTCTGACTCCTTGACTAAATGACACAATTTCCTCACTTAAAACTTCCCCAACTAGAGCAAAATATTTAAGCAAACATAAACATCATTTAAGGCAGGGCCCAGACAATTCACACAGAGTTAGTTCCCTGTCATCCAAATAACTCAAGGCTGACTTATAAATCAAAAGGACAATTTCTTAGATTAAATGGGTTGATAACCTGGGAAAGATAAAATCTCTGAGAGTACTGTGTTACTATGGTTCAGAGTGCTAATGTGTACTGTCCTTCATTATTTCTTTTCCTTCCTTTCCCTGGACTCCAGGGTCCCAAGAAACTTAGAGATCAGGTCCAATACTGCCCTTTCTATCCCCCTTTCATTAGAAGATAATGCCAATCATCTTCTATTCAAGTTTTTCAAAAAACTTCTCGTCACACCAGTTATTTCTTTTCTGTTAGAGCAAAGAAGTTTCATTGTTTTCCATGCATTTAACTCTGTAAGATGTCTCCAAACCAAGCAGGTAGATGGGAAGAGAAGGGAAGAGTCTTATTAAAGAGACATTTTGGAAATAGTATGAGTCCTTCCATGTTATCTGACATGATCATATGGAATGAGACAGAAGTAGAGCTTCTGAAATGGTGAAGCAATAAACTGGACAAAACTGTCAAAAACAACTATTTAAGGATCTGGCAATCAACCAAAAGCAAACAAAAGGTGAAGTGTCTTTTTAAGAAAAACTAATGAAATTTGGGTAAGAAAAGTCCGTGGCATTTTAGCTTGGGGCAGCTCCCCAATTGTTTCTAATAATTTGGTTGCTGTTTCAAGTTTTCTGTGTGGACAATCATATCATCTGCAAATAATAATAGTTTTATTGACTTCATTCCAATATATATGCCCTTACTTTTCTTGTCTTATTCCACTAGCTATGAACTCAATGTTTAATAATAGTGGTGATAGTGGGCATTCTTGTTTTAAAAGAAATGCTTTTATATTCTCTCATATAGAATGATGTTTAAGAATTTTTTATATTACCCTTTGCAAGTTAAAGATATTTCTTCCTAATTCCTTTTTCAGTTCAGTTTTTAATCATAAGTTTGTGTTGAATTTCATCAAATGCTTTGTCTTCATCTACTGATGATCGTATGGCTTTTCTGCATTAATTTATTAATGCAGGGATGACATTTATAGATTTTCTAATGATGAACTTGTTTGCATTCCTGGCATAAACCCAACATGATCATGGTATATATTGTGTCTTATGTCCTTTGAGTTTGTTAATTGTTTTAGTATTTTTCATCTTTTTTCAAGTGGTAAAAAATAGTTGTACTCTTTCCAGGTCCTTTCAGATTCCTATACGTTATATATACCTCCAGGACTTCTATATATTTTTGCTTCCAATAACCAAAACTCACCACTCTTTTTCAGGAGACTACCAGCAGGCTAATGGAACCCACTTTGCCCACAGGCTCAGAGAGGCAGAAGAGCCTAGGAATTTACATTTCCCTAAGATGACCCTTAACAATGAGTGGTGTGGAAGTATGAAATCTCTGGCTCCCTTTTCCTCAGGTCAGGACAGCTCTGAGGAACAACTTACAGTCCAGAGTTCTCCTGTGGGATCAGGCAGAAGCTACTCTCTTGAGGGTCTTTGCTCAAGATCACACCCTTGCTGTCTTATTCCCTTCTGTGTCTGACTTGCTCCATTCTCTTCCTGGTTCCCTTGAGAGAACTTTCTTTATAAACTACTTGTACACAGATCCTCAACTCAGGTATGCCTCTGAAGACAAAGTAGTGAGATAAGCCTGTAATTTTTTTTTCTTTTTCAAACTGCTCTTGTCTGGTTTTGGAATCAGGGTTACACTGGCCTTATGAGTTAGAGGGTGTTCCTTCTTTTTTTTTAAACCTTTGACAGAAGTCACATAAGATTAAATTCATCTGTTCCTTGAAAGTTTAGTGTTATTTTCCTGTGGTAAACACAGAATAGTGGTCATCTCGGGTATGAATATGTGGTGGGGGGGTGGGGAGCAAGGGGTGGAGGAAAGCATACAGTTACATGTAGGTTATTCTGGTCCTAGCTTTTGTTTTGGGCGGTAATCATTAAAAATGACTGACTAGGGGTGGGAGGGATGGGGGGTGGCTGGGTGATGGACATTGGGGAAGATATGTGCTATGGTGAGCGCTGTGAATTGTGTAAGACTGTTGAATCACAGATCTGTACTTCTGAAACAAATAACGCAACATATTTTAAGAAAAAAGAAAAAGAAGAAGATAGCAGGAGAGGAAGAATGAAGGGGAGTAAGTCAGAGGGGGAGACGAACCAGGAGAGATGATGGACTCTGAAAAACAAACTGAGGGTTCTAGAGGGGAGGGGCTGGGGAGATGGGTTAGCCTGGTGATGGGTATTGAGGAGGGCACATTCTGCATGGAGCACTGGGTGTTATGAACAATGAATCATGGAACAGTACACCAAAACAAATTATGTAATATATTGTGATTAACATAACAATAAAAAATTTAAAAAAATAATAGGTACTTAAAAAAAATGACTGACTAAAAGTGATTGAAACATGAATAAATAATGATGGGGAAAAAAACAAGGATTATGATCAAATTCCATGCACCTGAAGTCCACTAAGGAAGGAAATAAACAAACAAACAAACAAATAAAATCTCTGTTATCTGAAATTAATGTAGCTATTGCAGATTTCTTTTGGATAGTAATTGCCTGACATATCTTTCTGATTCATTTACTTTTGACCCCTCTATGCCTGTCCTGCCTGCCTTGCTGAATGATGGCAAGTATCTCAGAAGTCTCCCTATAAAGCCTAAAATAAAATTGCAGGAATTGCAATTCACTGCAAAGTTCAAAGTCTTATTTCAAACAAACTTCTCCTCATCTCAGCATCTCCCCCTTGTAATGTCCTGTGTGTAGGTCCATGTCCCTATATCTTTTAGTTTGTCTTAAACTTCTGTTTCCATGGAAAGTAAACAGGTGTGCCATTCTGGGACTTGGAGGAAATGGAACGGGGGATTATTTAAGGTGGATTTTGGTCACTGTGCAAAGTCACAACAACCAATCCTCCCAGAATCCCATGAATGTGTGTGTGTGTGTGTGTGCGCGTGCGTGTGTGTGCGTGCGCGTGTGTGCGCGCGTGCATGCACAGCCTCTTGCCCATGGACATCTCTCCCTTTCGTAGATAACAGGAACAAGGATCTCTGGAGCTTCCTCTGTCTGGAATGGGCCTGAAGTCTGTTGTACTGGTCCTTGTGTACAAACTCCTCCCCAGTACTTACGTCAAAGGAGCTGTGAAACTGATCCCACAGCTGCAGCCCTTCACTTTTGTGCTCTCGGTTCTTCAGGTGCCATTTTCCAACTGTAGCCGAGACTGCCTGGCAGGGACCAGGAAAGGAATCATTGAGGGGGAGCCAACCTGCTGCTTTGAGTGTGTGGAGTGTCCTGATGGGGAGTACAGTGATGAAACAGGTAAAGGAACATGCCCTCATGGACACAATGCAAGGCTCGGTCCACTTGGGGGCGCTGGGGTCAGTGAAGTCCCTGAAAGGGCTAGGCTGAGAAGGTACTTAGCACAGTTTCTCATTTAACAAGGTATGTCTGAGGGTCACACTGGGCCAGGCACTGAGGGGGACAGAAAAGAAATATTAGATGTCTTGTAATACTATAAAAGCTTAGACATCTTTCTTTTACTCTGATACCACCCTCCAATATTGTAATCCTTTTCTTACAGCTCAGTAATGCTGAATAGACAAAGTTCTGTCTGTTCCAGACTACAGAGTTAATAGGCCATGATATATTGCCTGCTGGGTGCCTAGCATTGTATTTGCTGTCTTACTTATGCTTTTCCTGTGCCTCAGTTTCTTCAACTATAACATGGGAATAAAAAACCTATTTTATAGAGTTTGGGGAATTAAAAGAGTTAATATTGGTATAGCATATGTTAAGTTCTAGATAAATGTTAAATAAAAACCTTACTTGACATATTGGAAGCACTCTATAAATATTAACTATAATTGTTATTATTGTTATTCTCTCATTTCATCCTCACCACAATAATGGGATTATTGCTTCCATTACAGAGATGATTGAAACTGAGGCTCAGAGAGGTTAAGAAGCCTCACCAAAGTCACACAGCTAGTAAATGGCAGAACCAGGATTCCCATTCAAATCTCTGACTGAAAGCCCATGCTCCTTTCACTCCCCAAAACTGCATGCTGTTTGGGACATAGCAGAGACTTAATAAATGTCTATTGACTGAATGAGTCTGCAGCCTCCCTCATTGGAAAGGCACGGATGTGGAGTAAGGAAGGCACAGGTCATTTGTGCGGGATACTCTGCCTTGATCTAAGAGGAAGTCTGCTCTGGCATGTCCACAAAGACCATCCATACATCCAAAATGAGTCAGGCTGAGTGCAAATCACTATGGAAAGGTGATGAACGATGCTAGACCCCTAGTATGTAGATAGCCACCTGTAGAGCAAGATTGATCATTCTCTGCTGTAAGCCATCAGCAAGTAGTGCTAAAAGAAACATGTAGCACCACCCCCCACCATGTACAAAGGAAAGAAATAACAGAACTATTATAATTATGTAAAATTAAATAAGTATACTATTAAACATAAGTCAAAGTTCAATATGTTTGTAATGTAAAAATCCCAATCATTTCATCAACAAAGAAAATTTACATTGACCACATCCAATAACCTGTATACCCTTACCACCACATTCACACTCACAAATTATAGTCTGTGCCACACAGTAACACTCTTCCCTGGAATAATTTACAGATGCAAGTGCCTGTGACAAGTGCCCCGATGACTTCTGGTCCAATGAAAACCACACTTCCTGCATTGCCAAAGAGATTGAGTTTCTGTCCTGGACAGAGCCCTTTGGGATTGCACTCACCCTCTTTGCCGTGCTGGGCATTTTCTTGACAGCCTTCGTGCTGGGTGTCTTCATCAAGTTCCGTAACACACCCATCGTCAAGGCCACCAACCGAGAGCTCTCCTACCTTCTCCTCTTCTCCTTGCTCTGCTGCTTCTCCAGCTCCCTGTTCTTCATTGGTGAGCCCCAGGACTGGACATGCCGCCTGCGCCAGCCAGCCTTTGGTATCAGCTTCGTGCTCTGCATATCATGCATCCTGGTGAAAACCAATCGTGTCCTCCTGGTGTTTGAGGCCAAGATCCCCACGAGCTTCCACCGCAAGTGGTGGGGGCTCAACCTGCAGTTCCTGCTGGTCTTCCTCTGCACCTTCATGCAGATTGTCATCTGCGTGATCTGGCTCTACACCGCCCCACCCTCAAGCTACCGCAACCATGAGCTGGAGGATGAGATCATCTTTATCACATGCCATGAGGGCTCCCTTATGGCACTGGGCTTCTTGATTGGCTACACCTGCCTGCTGGCTGCCATCTGCTTCTTCTTTGCCTTCAAGTCCCGGAAGCTGCCAGAGAACTTCAATGAAGCCAAGTTCATCACCTTCAGCATGCTCATCTTCTTCATTGTCTGGATCTCCTTCATTCCAGCCTACGCCAGCACCTACGGCAAGTTTGTCTCTGCCGTGGAAGTGATCGCCATCCTGGCAGCCAGCTTTGGCTTGCTGGCCTGCATCTTCTTCAACAAGGTCTACATCATCCTCGTCAAGCCATCCCGTAACACCATCGAGGAGGTGCGCTGCAGCACTGCTGCTCATGCTTTCAAGGTGGCAGCCCGGGCCACGCTGCGCCGCAGCAACGTCCCCCGCAAGCGGTCCAGCAGCCTCGGGGGCTCCACGGGCTCCACGCCCTCCTCCTCCATCAGCAGCAAGAGCAACAGTGAAGACCCCTTCCCACAGCCTGAGAGGCAGAAGCTGCAGCAGCCGCCACTGGCCCTGCCCCAGCAAGAGCCACCGCCACGGCAACCCCTGACCCTACGGCCACAGCCCAGATGCAAGCAGAAGGTCATCTTCGGCAGTGGCACCGTCACCTTCTCACTGAGCTTTGATGAGCCTCGGAAGAGTGCCATGGCTCCCAGGAATTCCACGCACCAGCACTCCCTGGAGGCCCAGAAAAGCAACGAGACCCTGACCAGACACCAGGCACTGCTCCCGCTGCAATGCGGGGAGACAGACTCAGAACTGACTGTGCAGGACACAGGCCTGCAAGGGCCTGTGGGGGGGGACCGCCGACCCGAGACGGAAGACCCTGAAGACATGGCCCCGGCACTCGTCGTGTCCAGTTCCCAAAGCTTTGTCATCAGCAGTGCAGGCAGCACTGTCACAGAAAACATACTGCGTTCGTAAAATGGAAGAAGGTGGCCAGTCAGGGAGGATCCACACAGGTTTCCTGGGAACGTGTCCTCTGACAGGGATGAGGAATCGCCCCCGAATCCTTTCGTCTGTGGAAGGAGGCATAAGACACACCAAACACCTCAAACTCAGTTGCACTGTTGGAAATAACAGTGAATTGACTAATGTTTCCTTTAAAATTAAAAAAAAAAAAAGAAGAGCCACGTGATTCTGTGGTTGGATATGTCACAGTATTGAGAACACCATAATAAGATTTGCTATTCGTGTCTCTTCTCTGTTCTCTTCCTCTGTTCTATCGCACCCAACAGCCCAGAGATGAAACCAAGCCTGTAAGCAACCTGTTCCCTCCTTTCTTTCTTAGCACTGAAATGCCTGCTCTGAACACTGCAGACACCCTGGCCCAGAGACAGAAGTGTGCAGAGTGACAAAACATCGGACTGGCCACCACCAGATTTAAGAGTCTGAAAGACAGAATGTCACCAGTGCTGTCCAGCACCTTGACAATGGGAAGAACTTCAAATGTTCAAAACCGTAAGGTGAACATGTCTCCTCCTATTTATGAAAACCGTAAGATATTTGGTCTCCTACTTGCTGCTATCATGTGACATCTAGAAGGTTAGCATCCCTCCTGTACCAACTGCATGTGGTCAAGAATGTGATAATGATGCCATGTTTAGATTCCAGGATCACAAGAATCACCTCAAATTGTTGGGAAGGGACTGCATGAATCCAATGAGCTGTATCTGTAATTCATATTGCTAATATGTAGTTTTATCTTTAAGAAAATGCTTCTGTTATAATAGTTCATGGACAATATAAACTGAAAAAAAAAGTCACAGTCTGATTAATATAAGGCAGTATTATCTAGCGCCTTACCCAGCTTTGCCCACCCCACCACCCCCACCTCCATGAGCTAAGCCCGAGTGAGTCCCAGGAATCCAGAAGTTCCCCGCATCCTGCCCCCAAGGCTTTCTGAAGCCAGATCCACACCTGACCCTGTGGAGAATAAGCTTCCAATCATTAGCCTCTACCAGTTGCTGGGGTAAGAAAATGTGATTCCGAGAGAGCTCTCACAGGACCTCCCCGCCCCCGACCACACGCACACCAAATGCCAGACATGTATTCCCTCCGGCAGTGGGAATCTGCCCATGGGTGGTTAAAGTGGTTGAATGGCATACTTCTGAGAGTTCAGGCTGTGAGGCCAGAGAGACCTGAGTTCAAGCCAGTCACTTACAAGTTGGGTGACCATAGGCAGGGAACCTTAACTTCGCTAAGCCCCAGTTTCTTTGTCTCTAGCACAGAGGTAATAATCATTCTTTTCCCTCAGAGCGCTTATGTGAATTAAATGAGATAATGTATGTAAAAGTACTTTAGCATGGTGCCTAGCACATAGTTAACACTCAATAAATATTAGTTAATATTATTACTGACATTGCAATTATTTTTTTCACTTGCTTAGAATATAAAACAAACCTTATTTGTTTACCCAGATTTTAATGACAAGCCCACTGATGACAAAAACTTTCTTCATAATAACCCCAAGAACTCTGGGACCCAGTTCAAGGGGTCAGTCCTAGCAACACTAGCTCCTGGTGACAAAGCCAAAAAGTCAATCAGACCCCCAGAGGTCCCCATGCTCTGCTTCTCTGGTTCCAGCACCAAGGGAAGACCATCACAAGTTTGGCAGTAGTTTCTCAGATCACTCTAAATGCTGCTCCTAAGCAAAGCCAAAATATAGCAAGTAAGTCTGTGTGAGGCCTCAGCTTCACAGTTCTTGCTGACTTCTTCCTCTGACCACTTTCTTCCAAAGGGCTGCCTTTCCATGACTTTTAAAGTAACTTGTTGATGTGAGGGTTGTTCATTTGGCTGAAAAGGCATTCAAGGGCACCATGTGTGTGCGTGACCGTAAGACACAGAGGAGGGCTCACACAGGAAGATGCTGGTGAGGTACCTGCTCCCCGAGCCAGGAAGGGCACCAGCCACGGGCCCCACCTGCTCCTCCGGCCCTCATCATGCCTCTGAGCAGGGCACAGAGCTTAGTGAAGACTTATATTTGACATTTTACTTCACCTTAAAACAAAAACAAACAAAAAAAAGAAAGGTGAAAAGTTTGAGGGCTTGGTTTTTATGTGTCAAAACAGCCATGTAGAAAAAGTTACTTTGCTGTGCACAATGTCACACACTCATCCTTCAACATGCAGCTCACCCATGTTGCTGATCTGGAGGAGGCTCATCAAGGAAAACATGCAACATTTACACTAAGCTCCATTTCACCACGTGCTTACAAATGAAGTAGTATTTCCCAATATTCTTGTCAGAATGGGAGACTCGACATCGTTGTCCTCATTTACACGCTGCAGGCACAACTCTCAGACAAAATCAGGGGTGTAAAACATGAATTTTATTTTTCTGTAACAACTTCATTTCTATCTCAAATTCCCATTCAGCCTGGTGCAGGAAACTCATCTTAATTAAATTGGGGTTTTCTCAGCAACTTCGGAATTTTCTGAATCAACTCAGATTTCCAGGGCTCAGTTCAGAGATTTCTTCCCTCCCTCTTCCATGAGGGCTTTTAGTGAAAAGGGAGGTGGTGTTCCTCAAACATCAGCAACTCCAACTGACATCTCTGAGAACATTCTTATCGGGCCCTCAGTAATTGTTACGCCTCCCCACTGGCATTCTCTTGAGGCCTGGCATCCCCATATGGTCCCCAGTCATGGGATCCATGGTGATTTTCACAGCTGCTTTACCTGGTGCCAACCGCTAGGCTCCTCCCAGGCCTGCCAGCTTTCTCCTGAATAGAGAACACTGGGGCCTGGGGACAGCCAGGCAGCTCCCAGGCCCCTCCCTCCTGACCTCTACTTCACTGCTGCCTCCCCATGCTTGTGTGGAGAATTCATGGAGACTGGCTTTCAAGGCGCCAGAGGGAAAACAGAGCACGTGTCTCCAAATCTGTACAGGAATCTGTTGAGGGCTGAGTAACAGCCCCCCAAAGATGTCCACATCCTAATCTCCAGAACCTATGATGAGAAATTATGTGGCAAGAGTGAATTAAGGTTCCAGATGGGATTAAGGTTGCTTACCTTACTGACCTTGATGGGGAGATTATTTTGAATTATTCAGGGGGGCCCAATGTCATCACCAGCTCCTCCAAAGTGGAAGAGGAAAGCAGAGAATCAGTGTCAGAATAATGTGATGTGAGAAAGACTCCACAGGTCATTGCTGCTTCTGAATGTGGAAGCGAACCATGAGCCAAGAGATGCAGGCAGCTTCTAGAAGCTGGAAAAGGCAAGAAAACAAATTCTCCCCAGAGCTTCCAGAAAGAACCAGCCCTGTCAAAATGTTGATTTTAGCCCATTGGGAGCCTTTTTGGACTGCTGGTCTTCAGAACTGTAAGATAATAAATGTATGTTGTTTTAAGACACTAAGTCTGTGGTACTGTTACAGAAGCAACGGAAAACTAATCCATTTTTACTGTCCTCCCTTTCCTGAGCTTTTTCAGCTCAGGGAACAGGCCAAGGCCTTTCTCAGAGATCCACCTGCTCTCACTCTAGTGCTCTCCCCACCAACTAGCTCTGTCTCTTTCCTCCCTAAAGAAAGTTCTGTCCTATATTCTATTCCTTCAAATCTATTTGGGGAAGTATAAACCTTGTGTTCTTAGTCTTTCTGGGTTTCAGTTTTAGATAATTAACAGCCATTTGCTCTCAATCTATTATCTGTTAGTAGCAGAAACTGGAAAAACAGTGGCTTCAACAAAAGAGAGTTTGTTTTCTCTCTTGTATAAAGTCAGTCAAGAGTTTTTTTAAAAGATTCTTTAGAGTCCACTGGCAATGGGAAACTGTTTATCTTTCTTTTGAAAATAAAAATGAATCATATAGTTATGAAGGACTTTCACTCAAATGAAAGCGTTCCCTAGAAGATTTTAATAATTTACATGAGAACTTCACAGGTAACAATCAGCATGTAACATTATCACTCTGAAAGTCCCTATAATCCCCAGAAGTTGTCTAACTGCCTTAGTTTCAATTCTGGGGAAATCAGACTTCCCTCCGTCTTTCTCCCAAAGTTGCATTTCCGGGCAATGTTATTTATCCTCCAGGCCTGGCTAAAGTCCTAGAAGCTGTGGGTTAGTGCTGCACAGAGTCAGTTTTCCTCTGTTATCTCCTGCATTTGTACACATCTGAGCTAGCAGAGCAACAGAACATTAATGGGGGTGCTGGTTAATCACCGCTGGTCTGAGCCTGGATGGTCATTTTAGGAGTCCATTGGAGATAAAGGTGTATCTTGAAGGTGGAAGAAAGTTGTTGTAATGAGATCACTGGTGTCCAGGAAACCCTAGCTTTCCTGTCCTGGATCATGGGGAAATACCAGCAGTTGGACGAGAACTTTGCTATCATGCACGGAGTGAGGTAGGGGTCAAGAATACAACCAGTACAGGGTAGGATGAGTCACGGGAACAAAGGTGCATTCCAAGGACAGGGAGAAAAGTTTTCGCCTTGAGGGGAGCCACTCAGCTAGGGGTATAAGTGGAGAATTACTAGAAGAAGCCAAGTAGGGGCAGGAGACTGGGCAGAACCAGCAGAAGGTATATTTAGGGACTAGCAGGACAACTGTGACCCAGGCATCAAGTGGGCAAGGGGGACCACCTCCTGTGCTAGAATGACCACCACATCCGTCCCCTCCCCTGAATCGTGCACAAGAGTGGGGGGAGTTTGGAGTGGAAGTAAGGATACCTGTGTATACCAAGAGCTGGCTTAGAGGAAGTGGGTGGGGGAGCAATAGAGATAATTACCAGCTGTCTTCCTCTGAAATTGGGGCACTAGCTACCTGGATAACTAGCTAGAGTAGAAGGCTAGAACCAATAAAACAATTAACTCTCGGACTGAGTTCCCAGCACATGGAGTGCAAATGTTTGTGAGTATAATGGAAATAGGCAAGAGATCAAAGCCCAAGGATAACCCTCAGGGTCAGTACAGGATTTGATCCCTGACAGAAATATCAGGAAATGTTTTTGGAAGAATGTGTTGTTCTTGACATCAACCCAAAGATGTGGTTATTGCTCAAAACCTCCCAATTTTCTTTAAATGTTTTGTTTCTATCTGACCTATGAAAAACATTCAAATAATAGACAGTGCAGCTTGTGGTGGACTAATCATTTCTTCTTTAGAGTTATCTGTAGTTCCCACATTTTGTACATTAAGCACAAAATGATATCAGAAAAATTAAGAAAAGAATTTAAAATTGCCATGAGTGACGTTTTAAACCGATAAGCAAACTATATTAGATAAGAATCACCCAGTTAGGTCAGTTGCCACTCCTATAAAGTTTTGCTAGCGCTATAATTGGTTCCAGGACTCTTAGGGACTATTTTTTATTGTTAGTCATGAATAGGTCAAGTATTGGAGCAGTGAAACACCAGGTGTGGGATTCTAAACAGCATAACAGATAAACTATATATGTCCTTAGGTGAAGTAGTTAATGTCCAAATTCATTTGTCTCGGTTTCTTATGTAAAGAGGATACAATATTACCTGCCATAATTGGTTATTTGCCAAATAAAATAACTAATGTAAAAGTATCCCCCCCCTTTCAGGAGTATAGGAAAAATATATAAAATCATTAAAACCACAGATGACTAAGGTTTGGAGGTTTTGCTTTTAGAATCTCAAGAAGTATCATAGAGTTCAATAATTTCTTCTATCAAGTTTCTTAGTTGGACACAATAAAATTCATTCTAGCTAGTTTAAGCGAAAAAAAAAGATCTGTTATAGGATATTAAGATGCTTATAAACTTATGATAATTCAAGCTTGGGATGCTACACAATCAGGAACAATGCAGCCAGGAGAAATATCTAATCCCTCCATGGGGTTCTTCTGGCAAAAACCTCACTACTTCTCCTGCCTTCCACTTAGCACCCATGGCACAGGGGACCTGGACACTGGATTCTTCATTGCAGCTGGAGGAACCAAACCCTTCTGCCACTGTGCTTGGCTCCATTCACATCAACCTTCCAGGCCTCCCACTGGCTATGTGCAAAACCCAAGCTGCAAGGGAGTCTGGGAATGTGGCTTTTGCTGTCCAGCCTCCACAGTATAGGAAGACCTGCTAGGAGGGGGTCAAAGCGGATGATGGACAAGCCAATCTGCAGTACACAGTGCCCACAAACAGAGCATTTTTAAGATCAAACACAAAACGAAAATTGCATTCTCCTGAGAAAAAGCAAGAAAAACAGGATTCCCTTTCATCTTAACAGCTGTGACAGATAAGGAGGTACTACTCTGAAAACAGAGCTGCAGCTGGTATTTTGCCATTAGACAAGAGCGAGCACACAAGAAGTACTTCAGGTGGGGAGACTGGAGGGCACGGGATGATGGGAATTATGTGCTTGATTATAAGCCCATCAGACTATTTGACTTTCTAAATGATAGGCATATTTTGGGTGTATCTGTCTGTTTAATATCCTGGAGAAAAATACATAATCATTAAACAGTGATTGTGTCTGGGTGTTAGAATTATGAGTGATTTTTATTTTCTTTTTAATATTTATCTGAGTTTTTTCATTTTCTTTCCAAGAGCATGGTTTAGAGTAAAACAAGAAAAAACTGTTCTTGGATTATCCAATGTGATATCATCATGGTCATGTTTTTCATTTGGTTGGGTGGTTTTTTTGTTTTATTTGTTTTACCTTTTACTTAGAAATAATTTCAAACTTACAGAAAATTTGTAAAAATAAGTACTACAAAGACCACGCATATCCCTTTACCCAAATTTGCTTACTGTTAACTCTCCTGCTTTGCCATAAGCACTGTGGTCATTTAATAAGATGTGATGTAGGGTGAAGTATTTATGGGTGAAATCATATGATGTCTGGGATTTGCTTTAAAATATCACAATGTGTTCGGGTACCGGGTGGTGCAGTTGGTTAAGCATCCGACCCTTGTTTTCAGCTCAGTTTGTGATCTCAGGGTCATGAGATCAAGCCCCCACGTTCAGCTCCACACTCAGCACAGAGTCTGCTTAAGAATCTCTCCCTCTGCCCCTCCTCACCGCCGCACTCACGTGCTCTCGTTCTCTCTCTAAAACAAGTCTTTAAAAATAAATAAATAAAATAAAACATCACAACATGAGGAGGAAATAAGCATATAGGGAGAAAAGAAAAAACAACAGAAAGTTAATGGCTGTGAAGCTGGGTAATGAGTACATGGGGCTCCATATTTCTACTTCTACTTTTGTTAAGTTTTTAAAATTTCAATAGAAAATGTTAAAAAATCAGCCAAAAAAAAAATAAGAAAGAATTCATCAGCCAAAAAAATCACACAACAGAATTTCAGTGATTTGACCGGCCCCAGTTTGTCACAAGAGAAATCAGTCCACCAAACATTCCAAAAAAAAGAACCTGAGAGTCTGCCAAGCAGCTAAAATTTTAGTCGAAAAGCAAAAATATTTAAATAAAATTAAGACCTTTACAACAAAGTTCGAAAAGTAATTCCTTGAAGCATATCAGAAAGACCTTCTTGGAGGTTGATGAAAGACCAGTCCCTCTGGATCTTCCAACATCCTCTATAAGGATCTATCCCTTTGGTAAACTAACTTCTGGCTGGTTCATTTTCTGGATTGTCCTTTGGCAAAAGGTTTAACAGTTTTTATAAAGATCTTTCTCAGCCTTTGTGGCAATAATTTCTCTTTTATGTATACACTCCCAAGGAAATAATCCAATGAATTAATTAGCAGCACCATGTTCCAGCTACATGAGAACACACCTGAGCCGCATGCCCAGAGCCTGCACCCAAGGGAGCACTGACACACGTTGCTGAGGTTCTGGGACACAAACAGGAAAGAATCCAGATGCCCAATATCAGGGCACAGCTAAGGAAATTACACTATAATCCTATTGTGGGAGAGCCCACAAACAACAGATATGACAAGTATGTGTACTGTATCAAAACCCATCATCAAGTTTAGAAGGAATGTTAAGGGGGAGAGCAGGACACAGAATACTGGTCCACACAGAATAACACAAATGAAGTTTCAAGTTTCATTGAAAAGGAAGAAGAGGAAACACAGGGAAGGAAAATAGAGTATTGTCTGCTTGCTTCTTTCTTTTGCAATGCTATATAACAGCATTTAAAGGAGGGAGGGAAGAAAAAGGGGAGGGAGGGAAAGAGAAACACAGCCTTACCTGTGGTATTTTAGTTACAATTTAAGGACTGATAAAGCCAAGATTATAGTGGACAGTAGATGAGAAGAAATCACTTATGGGCTCCTGAGCTAAATCTATCAGAATTCTTGATTGGATAAGCTACGAAAGAGTGTTAATCCATTTCCCTACATCCTGGCCAATACTAAGTGACCTTAAATAAGGTGGAAGGTGGGGCACCTGGGTGACTCAGTCCGTTAAGCATCAGACTCTTGATTTCAGCTCAGGTCATGATCTCAGGGTCATGGGGTTGAACCCTGTGTGGAGCCTGCCATGGAGCCACTCAAAGAGTCTGCTTGGGATTCTCTCACTCTGCCTCTGCCCCTCCCCCCATGCTTAGGCTGTCTCGCGTCCTCTTTAAGAAAAGAAAAAAAACTTAGGGGTGCCTGGGTGGCGCAGTCGGTCAAGCACCAGACTCCTAGTTTCAGCTTGGGTCAGGATCTCAGGGTCATGGGATTGAACCCCATATTAGGCTCAGCGCTCATTGCAGAGTCTGCTTGGGGTTCTCTCTCCTTCTCCCTCTGTCCCTCCCACTTGTGTGCACTCTCTCTCTCTCTCAAGATAAATAAATAAATCTTAAAAAGAAAAAAACTTAAAAAAATAAGGTGGAAGGTAAAACATTCAAAAAATAATTTTAGGGGCGCCTGGGTGGCTCAGTTGGTTAAACGACTGCCTTCAGCTCAGGTCATGATTCCAGGGTCCTGGGATCCTGCTCATGCAGGAAGCCTGCTTCTCCCTCTGCCTGCCGCTCCCCCTGCTTGTGCTCTTTTCCTCTCTCTCTCTCACTCGCTCTTGCTATCTCTCTCTATGTGTCAGATAAATAAATAAAATCTTAAAAAAATAATAATAATTTTAAAACACACTTTCTTTGTTATACAGATGTGGGTAAGTAAATTTTAACCCAAATATAAAACAAACAATATTATTAGCATCCCTCAATCTCTTTTCCAGTCTCCTGACGTTTCCCCTCTCCCCCAGCATGTTAATTAAGGCACCAGACATCTATGTCCTGAACTTTTACAACTGTAACAATCATATCAAAAAAAGCAAAACTCACGGGATATAATCCTAAAGTAACTATTTTTGTTTCCCTATTCACCTAAATCTGCTCCATAGAGCTAGTTCTCTTTTCTCTAAGTGGAAAACTTGGGTATGACTTTTCTGGTAACTGTTAGGTGATGTGAGGTCCTAATCAGTAGTTCAAATGTCTAGTTTCTTGTTAAGAGTCAAGCTCTTGGCTTAATTTTGTCCCCCTCCCTTTTCCTCAGCTCAGGCCTCTTGCAGAGAGAGAAGCCATTAGTAGGGAAGGGGCTATGGTCAGCCATTTCCCTATTTATCCCACAGGTGCTATGCCCTCTCCTCCTTACACATATGGCTATCCTCTCCAACAATGGGGCACAGAGAGGAAGAAAAAAGTAAACTGGGCAGGGAAGACCCCATACTGACTGGTACCCAGCAGATGTTTTCAGATTACTCTCGCTCATGAGTATTTCTAGTTCCTTAGAGACCCCCTCCATTGCTGGGGACCTCTGTCCTGCAGGTTCCTTAATGTGGGTGATGCACTCTCCTCACTCCCAAACATTCCACGGTATCTCTAGTTTTTCTGTTTGCTCATGCAAGTGGCCCTGTTAGTTGGGATCTAAGAACATGCTAAGAACAAATCTGCACTGCTTTAAGCCACCATATTTGAGGTAACTTGTTACAGCAGCAATACAGCAGTTACAGGAATCTATTATACTGAGTCATTTGCGGTTGGCTTTCCTGCTCTGACATTCGCTGGTTGCAAGTCTTCCAGAACGACAGAAGAGTAGGTAAAATCATTTTGTGGCTTCAAACCACTGCAACTTCTGAAAACTTTCACATGATAATACGAATGGGTTGTCATCAAATTAATATGACTAGATACTCTTAGAATCAAGTGACTCTATAAAGAAAAGTTAGACAAATCCAAAATATTGGACATTCTATAAGACAACTGTCCTGGTCTCTTCAAAACGTCAGTATCGTTATTTAAAAAAAAATTTTTTTAACCTTTCTAAATTACAATATTCTAAACAGCAACCAAAAATAATGTGTTAAATTTGAACTTGAGGGAAATTTGGGAAATGTAAATATGGACTGGTTATAAGATAAAATTAAGGAAGTATTGTTAATTTTCTTAGGGGTAATAACACAGTTATGTAAGAGAATGTCCTCATTTTAGGGGATGTGACTCTACTCTTCAGGGGTAAATGGTCACAGTATCTGCAATTTCAAAATGTTTCACCAAAAAAGGATATATATTTAAATACGTGGCAAAATATTATTTAATCTGCGTGGTGGTATAGAATAATTTACTGCACAATTTTTCTGAACGTTTAGAAACTTTGTAATAAAAAGCTAGGAATTTATTTTTTAGAACTGTTTATAAATGTTTGTTGAACTATTGCTCAGAAACTACATTTTGGCTTAAAACGCCCTTTTGTATAGAACATTCTAAAATTATTTGTAGGAACTCAGAGTTGTGGCTAGAATATGGCAAGATAAGTACTATCATATGTAAAGTAGTTAAATGAGTTTCCAGTTAGAAAGCTGATGGGAAAAAAGTGATGTCACTCTATGAATCAGTGGAAAATTACTGCCCTCTAATTGAAGAAAGTAACCTGGTAGAATGGGGATTTTTGGTCTCAGCAGGTCAGAGATTTTCATTTCTTGCTTTTGCCAAGAGAAGGATAAAAATGAAACTCTGAAAATAAGAAATGGAAACTTATGGACAAGTTAAAAAAAAAGACACAAAAATTATTCCCTAAACCCCAACATCCTAGAACCAGTAGCAGAGGGAAACTGCAATAAATTTGTGTTATCCAATTTAACTGATCTCAGAACTGTGCCAGCCATTTCCCATTGACATATTACTATAAAACGACATCAGAGGGAATTAATATCATTCTAGTCAGTCTAGAGATAAGAAAAGGATCAGTTAGCAATACAATGAAAAACACTGCTATGTAGTTGGCCTCTTGGACTTTTTTTAAAAATATGATTGATCAACATTTCCTATTTGCATTAAAGCAATACTTAAAGTTTTTATTAAAATACTCAAATGAGGGCACCTGGGTGGCTCAGCTGGTTAAATGGCTGCCTTCCCGTCGGCTTAGGTCATGATCCCGGCCTCCTAGGATCAGAGTCCCATATCCAGCTCCCTACTCAGTGGAGAGTCTGCTTCTCTCGCTCCCTCTCCCTCTCCTGCTCTCTCATGTGAGCACTCTCAAATAAATGACTAAAATCTTTAAAAAAAAAAAAAGAAAAGGTCTTTCCTTAAAAAAAACTCACATGATGTTGTTAGTTTTTATTTGAAAAATATACAGCTAAAATCTACAAGGAAATCTGAGCAGAAAATTAAAATTTGAGCTTGTAGATAGCATAACCAGGATATCTGCTGCCACCTAGTGGAGAATGACTGAATTACAGGAAAAGCCTGAGAGGTAGGGGAGATTATCAATCTCTAGTTTAAAGTACAGAAAATCCTTTCTGATGGCTAATATTCCATTGTATATATGTACCACATCTTCTTTGTCCATTTGTCTGTTGAAGGGCATCTCAGTTCCTTCCACAGTTTGGCTATTGTGGACATTGCTGCTATGAACATTGGGGTACATGTGCCCCTTCTTTTTACTACATCTGTGTCTCTGGGGCAAATACCCAGTAGTGCAATTGCTGGGTCGTAGCATAGCTCTATTTTTAACGTCTTGGAACCTCCATACTGTTCTCCAGAGTGGCTGTACCAGCTTGCATTCCCACCAACAGTGTAAGAAGGTTCCCCTTTCTCCACAACCTCACCAACACTTGTTGTTTCCTGTCTTATTAATTTTGGCCATTCTAGCTGGTGTAAGATGGTATCTCAGGATGAATACCCACCATTTGCATCGACATGGATGGAACTGGAGGGGACTATGCTAAGCGAAATAAGTCAAGCAGAGAAAGACAATTATTATATGGTTTCAATCATATGTGGAACATTAGGAATAGTGTGAAGGACCACAGGGGAAGAGAGGGAAAACTGAGTGGGAAGAAACCAGAGAGGGAGACAAACCATAAGAGACTCTGGACTCCAGGAAACAAATGGAGGGTTACAGAAGGGAGAGGGGTGGGGGGTTGGGGTGACCAGGTGATGGGTATTAAGGAGGGCACGTGTTGGTATGAGCATTAGGTGTTATATGCAACTAATGAATCGTTGAACACTACAACAAAAACTTGTGATGTACTATATGCTGGCTAACTGAACATAATAAAAATAAAGTACAGAAAATCTTCTAAATTTTCTATTTCTGAATCTCTGTTTCTTATATTGATGCACACAAAAAAATTTAACTTCTCCCATTCTGGTTACCAAATACACCCAGTTTATCACATATTCTAAACACAATGGGCTATGTACTCAAATAGTTTGCTTTTCTGCCATCCCTCACTGCCTTTGACCAGGCTTTGCTGAATCTTTTTTTCCCACCCCTAAACAACATTTTGGGCAGAATCTATGTCTTTCCAGTCAATTTATTAAAAATTCTACTATTAGTAAAATTTGAATTTCAAATCCAATTTAATGATCACACCTTCTCCTCATCCCATCAGCAGGCCAGCTTTGGCTTGAGAGACTCAGAATGAGAAATGGCTATGGTCTGTTCTTTCACTCCTACCCCTCTCCCTCTTCAAAGAACTACTCACAAAAAGTACCAGGTTCAGTTTCTCTTTATCTTTAGGTTTTATTTAAATTCCAGTTCGTTAACATAGAGTGTAATATTAGTTTCAGGTGTACAATATAGTGATTCAACACTTCCATACAGCACCCAGTGCTCATCACATCAGGTGCCCTCCTTAATCACCATCACCTGTATAACCCATTCCCCCCCACCTCCCCTCTAGTAACCAACATTTTGTTCTCAATAGTTAAGAATCTGTTTCTTAGTTTGCCTTTCTCTTGTTTTCCCCTATGATCAGTTGTTTTGTTTCTTAAATTCCACATGAGTGAAATCATATGGTATTCGTCTTTCTCTAACTTACTTCACCTAGCATAATACTCTCTAGCTCCATCCATGTCATTGCATGGCAAGATTTCATTCTTTTATAGCTGAGTAATATTCCACTGTGTGTGTGTATATACCACTGCTTTATCCATTCATCCGTCAATGGACATTTGGACTCTTTCTATAATTTGGCTATTGCTGATAATGCTGCTATAAACATCAGGGTGCATGTACCCCTTCGAATTAGTATTTCTGTATCCTTTGGGTAAATACCTAGTAGTGCAATTGCTGGATCACAGGATAGTTCTGTTTTTAATTTTTTGAGGAAACTCCATACTGTTTTCCAGAGTGGCTGTTCCAATTTGCATTCCCATTCTTTTTTTAAAAAAAAAAAGAAAATGACAGAAAAATATCATTTATGTATGTGGATGCAAAAATTCTAAAATAAAATAGTAAACAGAATCCAATGCCACATTAAGAAAATAATACACCATGTCCAATGGATTTATTCCAGGAACTACAAGAGTGGTTCATTATTAGAAAATCAATTACTATAATTCCCCATATTAATAGATCTAAGAAGGAAAATCATATGATGATCTCCATAAAGACTGAAAAAATATTTGACAAAACTCAAAACCTATTCCTTATGTAAAAAAAAAAAAAGCACTCAAAAATATAGGAACGTAATAAAATGTATACACCTCAGTCTTGAACCCAGCATCCTACAGATGACATAATTGTATATACACAAAATCTTAGAGAATCCATGGTAAAACTAACCAAATAATAAAAGAATTCTAAAGTTAGCAAGATATAAAACTAATATACACAAATCAACAGCCTTTAGATACACTAAGAATCAGTTTCAAGATATAATGGAGGAAAAAAGCCCTATTTACAACAGCAACCAAAAAAAAGATAAATTCTAAGGTATAAACTTAACAAGAAATGTGCAAAATCAACATAAGGAAAACTCTGAAACATTCTTGAAACACCCACAAATTAACTTGAACAAATGGAAAGGCATTATATGTTCTTAAATATGATCACTCATATTAAAAAGACATCTGTTCTTCCTAAGATAACTTATAAATTAAATAAGATTCTTCAAAAATATACCAATAAGCTTTTTTCTAGAACTAGAAAGCTGATACTAAAATTCATATGGAAAAATAAACATGCAAGAATAGCTTTTTTTAAAAAATGAAAAAGAAGAGCTATAAGGGAAAAGTAGCTGTACTAGATATCAAAATATAAAACTTCTATAAAGTTTGGTACTGGCACATAAATAAATCAATGTACATATGGAAATTTGGAATGTGATCAAAGTGGTATCAAAAAAGCACTGGGTCATATATAGGGTGTGAGGACAACTTGATAACCATTATGAAAAAGATAAAATTGGATCCATACCTCAAATCATACACAAAAATAACTCCAAATGGATAAGAAGTTCTAAAAGTAAGAAATAAGATCAGGGGCGCCTGGGTGGCTCAGTCGGTTAAGCGTCTGCCTTCAGCTCAGGTCATGATCTCAGGGTCCTGGGATTGAGCCCCACATCGTACTTCCTACTCAGCAGGGAGACTGCTTCTCCCTCTCCCCTGGCCCTACTCATGTTCTCCCTTGCTATCTCTCTCTCTCTCAAATAAATAAATAAATAAAATCTTTAAAAAAAAGAAAGAAAGATCATATAAATACCAGATGAAATCAATGGTAAATTCTTTTATAACTTGCATGTGGGAAAAGGCTTTTTCTGATTCAAAATCCAGATTCAGTAAAAGAAAATACTGATAAATTTGACTACAAAAAAAAAATTAAAAACTCACATCACATAAGAGAATACCAAAAGTAGAGTCAAATGACAAATCACTCACTGCAAGAAAAATATTTGCAATATATATCACAGATAATGGGTAATACCCCTTATATGTAAATTATTTTTAGAAATCAAAGGAAACAAAAACCAAAAACCCAATATAAAAATGGGCAAAAAAGGGGCGCCTGAGTGGCTCAGTTGGTTAAGCGACTGCCTTTGGCTCAGGTCGTGATCCTGGGGTCCTGGGATGGAGCCCCGAAGCATCGGGCTCCCTGCTCAGCAGGGAGTTTGCTTCTCCTTCCGACCCTCCCCCCTTTCATACTCTCTTTCTCCCTCTCTCTCTTTCTGTCTCTCATTCTCTGTCTCTCAAATAAATTAATAAAATCTTTTTTAAAAAATGGGCAAAAAAATATGAATACACAATTCACCATTATGTGCTGGAGGAAAAAGCTGTGAAGGTGAACAGGCTCCTGTTTTGTTGGGCTGTGCAGTTACAAAGGCCACCAACCTCTCTTTTAAAAGAGGGATAAATAGGCGCCTGGGTGGCTCAGTTGGTTAAACGGCTGCCTTTGGCTCAGGCCATGATCCTGGAGTCTCGGGATCGAGTCCCACGTCGGGCTCCTGCTCAGCAGGGAGTCTGCTTCTCCCTCTGACCCTCTTCCCTCTCGTGCTTTCTATCTCTCATTCTCTCTCTCTCAAATAAATAAAATCTTTAAAAAAAAAAAAAAAGAGGGATAAATACTAGCAAGCCACAAGGGTTGCTTTAACTACAGGGCTGTTTTAAAACACCTCTCAGGGCCATTTAATTGACAATAGCATGAGTTAGAAAGTTGTCATTAGTCTAACAGCAGGGCCAGTTTTATCTATGATTAATGACAACTGAGGACTGAGGATACCACCAAAGTGCATTTGTAATTTTGCATGTCTATATATGTGGCTTTAAAAGTGACCAATTAAGGGGCGCCTGGCTGGCTCAGTCGTTAAGGCTCTGCCTTCGGCTCAGGTCATAATCCGGGAGTCCTGGGATTGAGCCCCGCATCGAGCTCCGCATCGGGCTCCCTGCTGGGCGGGAGGCCTGCTTCTCCCTCTCCCACTCCCCCTGCCTTTGTTCCTTCTCTCACTGTGTCTCTCTCTGTCAAATAAATAAATAAAATCTTTAAAAAAAAAAGTGACCAATTAAGTATGTATGCTTACCTTTAAAAAAAAAACTACTTTTATTTCTAACAATTGACTAGACTGCATTATGGTCTCCTTAACAATTTATTGTTAAGTGGTTGGAATTTCAGGTCTCCTCCAACCAGGAGACCCTGTGACACTGATAATTCTATGATGGCTCAGTTTGGCAAGCATAATCAACATGCCATTGGCCACTTGGTGGCAATAGACTCCTAATTATCTACAAAGTTCTTTAAAGGTATTAACAGCCTTCTGATTAATTGGAAACTAATTTATAAAAACATTTCAGGCAGGTCACAAGTTGACTTAGTTGGAAAGGTCAGCAAAATGCTGAGTATCTTTTAAAAGGGCATTTGAAGCAAAGCAAAACAAATCCTGTCTGTCAAAAATATAGTTGTAGATATGCTTTAGAAAATTGTTAGGAACGATCTTGGGAGGTAGAAAAGGTTGAGAGGAGAAGTGCTGACATAGTAATGATAACTAAAAAGACACACTGAAAAGAGACACCATGAGTAATATTAGGAACCTACTACTGTTTAACCATCTGAGCTTTAGCAAGCCAGTTACCTTTACAGAGCCTTAATTTCTTTCTGAGCAAGATCAACAGGGTCAGCAAATATTTTCTGTGAAGTGTCAGATAATAAATGCTTTAAGCTTCATGGACTATATATTGTCACAACTACTCAACTCTGTCCCTGAAGCATAAAAGCAGCAAATGAGGATAAACAATAAACAAATGAGCATTGCTCTGCTCCAATAAAACTTTATGGACACTGAAATTTTTATTTCACGTAGTTTCCACATGTCATGAAATATTACTATTCTTTTGTTTGCAACCACTTAAGAATGTAAAAACCATTATTAGCTAGCAGGTCATTAAAAAATCAGCTGTCAGCCTGGACTTGGCTCCTGGAGCTATTGGCAATCCCTTGGCTGGATGGTCTGTCTCTCGGGTCTGGCTAGGTCTGTTAATTAAACTGCTATTGATTCCCTATTTAGCTAACTCTGGGGTTAAACTTCGTTTACAACTTTTGGTACCCTCTTTTACAGCCTAAAGCAGTTTCTCAAGCTTTACTTACACACATACCCATTAAATAAGAATTAAAAGGACTGGGGCACCTGGGTGGCTCAGTTGGTTAAGCAGCTGCCTTCCGATCAGGTCATGATCCCAGGATCCTGGGATTGAGTCCCGCATCAGGCTCCTTGCTCAGCAGGGAGCCCACTTTTTCCCTCTGCCTTTGGCTCCCCCTGCCTGTGCTCTCTCTCGCTCGCTCGCTTTCTCTCTGTGTCAAATAAATAAAATCTTAAAAAAAAAAAAGAAAGAATTAAAAAGGCTCTCTTATGAAGCTCCTATTATTTAAAATAGTAATGTTTGGTGTTCCAAACGTATATACAATCGTGGGTTTTCAAACTTTACATGTCCTCCTCCTCCTCTACCACAGAGATTCCCAGACTTGTCTTCACACATCTAAAGATCGCTGCCTTACAGATGCTTATACTTGAAAATTCCAAGTCGGGAAGCCCTCCAAAAACCTCACTTCTCCTTTCTGCTATTAAAGAACAACAATTTTCCACGAACTCTAAATAATGGTGGCCAAACTTACCATTTACTTCGTGGAACTACCAGTTCCAGGTATGACCTCCACTTGACTTCCTCTCAGTCCTTTCTTCCACCTGGTCAGAATCCAAAGTATGAGAGGGAATAAGAATTCCTGTATTTGTCCTTCTCCCCTGGCACCTAAGACTATGAGACCAGATATGATCAACTCGATAACCATCTAACTGGTTACAATAGCTCCGAGAACAAAACTTAGGGAACCCTCAGTAGGGTCAGTCTGTGCAAAACATCGTCAAACTGGGGGGCGCCTGGGTGGCTCAGTCATCAAGCCTGACTTCGGATCAGGTCATGATCTCCGGGTCCTAGGATCCGCTCCGTTCTCAGCAAGAGTCTGCTTCTCCCTCCCCCTCTCCCTTTACCCCTTCCCGCTTCCTCCTTCCCCCTGTCCCCGCCTCCCCCCCCCCCCCCCCGTGGTCTGTCTCCTTCTCTCTCAAATAAATAAATAAAATCTTTAAAAAATATATCTTCAAACTGTATGGAGAAGGAAAGAAGCTACCTGCCTTTAAATCCATACATGACTAAAAGAAGCCCCGAAACTTCTGAGGAATAGCAATCATCCCTGGGCCGTAGCGGGGTGCCTGGGCGGCCACGAATAACCCTGAAGCACCCCCCAGAGCCACGCCAAGCAGCGTGTGCCCGCAAGGAATCAGAAAATCACTAGCCCACGGGGCATGCGTATGTAGCACCAAAGGGCAGTGTGCGCCTGCGCACCTACGTCGCCGGCCGCACAGTTACGCCAAAGGCGTCGGGAAGCACGTCATCCACACCGCGGGGGAGGCAGTCGTGGTGCTAAGGGGGTCCTCCAACATACCTACCCCATAAGAAACAGAGCTCTTCTTCACGGCTGAGGGCATCCACGTTAGCTAGTTCATGTACCGCGGCAAGAAGGCCCAGCTCAGCATCGGCCATATGCCTCCAATGGACACCATTCCTGAAAACATGATGCCCTGTCCTGTGTTGCCTGGAGGAGAAGCCTGCGATGGAGGCAAGCTGGCCCGAGCCTCCGCGAACGACGCCTTTGTTACCTACCGCAACCTGAGACCAAGGAGACCCAAGTGAAGCTGCCCTCGGGCTCCAAGAAGGTCATCTCCTCAGCCCATAGAGCTGTGGCCCGTGTAATGGCCGGAGGTGACCGCACTTACAAGCCCATCCTGAAATACACTGTGCCTACCACAAGTATAAGGAGAAGAGGAATTGCTAGCCACGCATGCGGGGTGTGGCCGTGAACCCTGTGGAGCATCCCTTCAGAGGTGGCAACTACCAGCACATCGGCAAACTTGATACCATCTTCAAAGATGCCCCCCCTCCCCCGCAAAGTGGGTCTCATCGCTGCCCAGGGGACTGGGCATCTCAGAGAAACCAAGACTACGCAGAACATGAACTAGGACTGGGGAGGTTCAATAAAGTATCTTTCTGCCACTTAAAAAAAATGAAAAAATAACGACAACAAAAAACAACCCACTTCTTCTGGGAAGAGACAGGGATTATAAAATGGCCCATCTCCCATATAGAAGTATTTCTGTTAAGGAGGCTCAGAAGAAAAAAGGAAGTTCCTGTCCACCCTCTGAAGTCACTAGGGACTATTAGCACCCTTGGGGCACATGAGGAATCCGGGCCTAGAAGTTTCTTACCCCGGGTCGCATAGGTCACGCAGGTACCAAGGAAGAGCTAAGACTCTAATTCAGACCTCCCTAGAAAAGCAGTTACCCATTCATCCATTCATTTTATCTGTCTCTCTGCCTCTCATATCTGTCTCTATTTCTGTCTCACTTCCAAATCTCCTCCTTTTAAAGCATTAGGTCACTTATGTTTGAATAATTAAAGTCCCCTGAGAGTTGGCCAATCAAATTAAGTGAAAAGGCTTGAAAGTGAAGTTGCCCACTGAGCATTTACCAGATAATATAACCTGCAGTGTTCTCTGTCCAATCCTTATCACAAATCCAGTTATGAGAAATGTGATTTTTGAAGGATAACTGGAGAGAATAGAGATCATGCTCTAAATACTACAACCTTAACTCTTAGATTAAGCCAGAGCATTAGAGACTCTAAGCCTCTATTTGACTTTACTGAATTGTAAAACGTGTGACGTCATTAATCTGCACTGGAAGTTAATATAAAAGACTAAAGTCTACTTTTAAAGTTCTCAAGAAAAATTTAAAGTTTCTAAATACTGTAAATCAATTCCTAAAATGCCCAAATCACTACTTCATTCCTTTGAAACAGTATGAAGGAATTTCAGATATTTCTAAATAACTCTATGATACTATCAGAATTTGCATGAATTGCATCCTACAACTCTACCCCCATAAAGCTTTATGCCTCATAAAAATATATATCTGAATTTGAAGCAGTGTAACTGAGAATGATAGCTTCCCATTAGTACTCTCGTTAGGATTTTTTTTATTTTATTAATTTTTACAGAAAATAGAGAAATTATAGTGGGTATAAATCTCAAACTATAAGCCCAAGTATTAAAGAAATAGAACTTGATTTTCTCAATTTCTGCTTCTGTTTTGAGCTCTCATCTCACAGGGAAACAGCCTTAATTCTTTGGCTTAATTATTTTCCCTCACTCACTTTGGGTATGTCATTGTTTCAGAACATTATGTGGTGCCAAAGATGGGGAATAGGAGTCACAGTCTGCTTCCAACTCGCAAGTGTATCCAGTTTACAGTGGAGATGCCTTCCATTCTGGTAAGCATACCTCTCTGCTCCTGCCTCACACCCAGGCACAGGAATCCTTTTGCAAGTCTGCGTAGGATCCATATGCCCAAATGCACCTTGAAACTATTTCCTCTTTAAAGTTTTGCTATCATCCTCCTTTGTTCCAAGCCCCCAGAGATCTCTGTTCATTGATCACTTCCCTTCCCCTTAGCCAGGACAATATTTTGAAGTCTCACTACAATTTCAGACGGACTCCTTGCCTGCCTGCTCTCTATTCTAAAATTTAATCTCTTAGAAGCCAGAAAGCCTTTCAGACTTCTGCTTTCTAACATGTAACATCCCTTCTTTGAGAGATGGATAAGCACAGGGTGACCACTAGCTTGAATGGGCAGGGAAAAGTATAAGAATAGTAAAAACATAGGTAAGTACCTGAAATATTATCTGGCCACACTTTTATTTTTCAGTATTTACATAGGTTCTCAGATATCTTTCTTAAACAATTTTGTATCTGGGGGTGCCTGGGTGGCTCAGTCGTTAAGCGTCTGCCTTTGGCTCAGGTCATGATCTGGGAGGCCTGGAATCGAGCCCCACATCAGGCTTCCTGTTCCACGGGAAGCCTGCTTCTCCCTCTCCCACTCCCCCTGCTTGTGTTCCCTCTCTTGCTGTGTCTCTCTCTGTCAAATAAATAAATAAATAAAATCTTTTAAAAAAAATTGTATCTGTTATTAGCATCCCAATTGAAATAAGTTGGTAAATTCACTTTTACTTCTAACCACTTTCCTCACTTGCGTATTTCTCTGCTGTGGCCCTGTGTTTCCATAATACTAAGGATCCTAGGACTTGAAAACATAAACTAAATCAACACACAAAATCAGGGCATTTGATCATCTTCACTAAGGAAATTGGGAATAGTAACATCCTCTAATCATTTATTGATTTATCATATATGTGGGCAGGAGCTTATATAGAACAATGTTTATGCAGCATTATTTATATTAGCAAAAATTGAAAACAACCTAAATGTTCAATAATAGAGAATTGTTTAAATAGAGTAAGATCACAGGATAAAATTCTGTGCAGCTGTTAAATGTCAAACTGTAGAAGAATATGTGATGATATAGGGAAAAAGTCACAATAAAAATAGTAAACCCAGTATAAACTATGCAATTACAATTTCATAAAGTACATATTTGAATAGAGCCTATAGAAAAAGGCTGGAAATTTCCTTACCAGAATGTTAAAAAGGATCCCTGTCTGGTTGTATTATGAGTGGGATTGTTTTTTTTTTGTTTTGTTTTGTTTTAAAGATTGTATTTATTTATTTGACAGAGAGAGACACAGCGACAGAGGGAACACAAGCGGGGGGAGTGGGAGAGGGAGAAGCAGGCTTCCCGCTGAGCAGGGAGCCCAATGCGGGGCTCAATCCCAGGACCCTGGGATCATGACCTGGGCTGAAGGCAGACGCTTAACCGACTGAGCCACCCAAGCACTCCATGAGTGGGATTGTTAACGATAATTATTTTCTTTCCATATTTTAAAGTATCTCCACAATGTGCATATATTGATTTCATAATCAGAGAAATAATGTTATTTGAAAAACCAAAAGCATTTTTTGAGCTTATGATTTGTGCACCACCTATATGCTATACTTCAACAAAAGGATTTTTTTTAAAGATTTTATTTATTTATTTGAGAGAGAGAGTGAGCAAGAGAGAGAGCACATGAGCAGGGGCAGAGGGAGAGGAAGAGGAAGAAGCAGTCTCCCCTGCTGGGCACGGAGCCCAACTCGGGACTCAATCCCAGGACCCTGGGATCATGATCTGAACTGAAGGCAGACACTTACGTGACTGAGCCACCCAGGTGCCCCAACAAAAGGATTTTTAAAAATAAATAAGAGCAGGGGCACCTGGGTGGCTCAGTCAGTAAAGCATCCAACTCTTGATTTCAGCTCAGGTCATGATCTCAGGGTCATGGGATCGAGCCCCACATTGGGCTCTGTGCTCAGCACAGCGTCTGCTTGTCCCTCTCCCTCTGCTCCTCTCCTCCTTGTGTGCTCACTCTCTCTCAAATAAGTAAAATCTTTTTAAAAAAATAAATAAATAAGAGCAGAGATCTTCAACAACAAGAATAAGAAAGAAAAGAAACATCTGCTGAGATAATCTCAGCCCTGGTTAAGTTGTTTTGCTCACCAAAGACATGTTTTACAATAATTAAATTTCTTGGCTATCCCATAGAAAATACACTACTTGTTTTTTTTTTTTAATTCTCAGATATTAATATGTTTAGTAAATACATTTTGCAAATCAGAGGTACACTAATTGCTGATCCAAAGAGGAGATTGTACTACAAGTGTACTATCTCCCCACAGTTGACAGCAGAACCAGGAAGTAACTTGAATATGTCATACAGGTTTCCAATGTCCTGGTTCACAGGTTAAGTGAGTCATCAAGAACCGGTTGGGTAAAATTCCGGTCTGACTACTTGTCCTGACTCCTTGTCTGGCTACTTCATAACTCCTGACTCCACCCTTTGTCTCCAGGCTCTGCTCTGGCTGTCTGACAGCCCCACCTACTCACATAGGCTTGCAGGTTAGATGAGGAAGAGCAATGGTACTTAGAAGGAGGATTGGAAATTGACCCAGGCATGCCTAGTGAAGAATTATGAATGTGAAGGATAAGAACCCACCCGTCATCCCTGAATCTGGGTCTGATTTCAACCTACAGGCCACTTTATATTTCTTCTTATATCTGAATCAGTTATCTTTAGCTCCATTTGGAATTATAAAGTGGTTTGCTTCATTCAGCGATGTCATCTTCCACTGTCTTCCATTTGGTTTTAGCATTGCTTTGTAACTAGAGTGGTAGAAAGGGGATGGTTTCTATCTTTGTGCTGAGAACTATACCCTGGTTAACATTCTTTTAACCAACTCTGACACTCAAAAATAACATCCTGGGTATCTAGGTCTAGGTGACCTTTGATTAACATTAGTTTAACCTCCAGAATTTTAATCACCCTCAATTCATTCATTACTTTCATTCAACTATTTATTGAATGCCCAAAAGTGTAAGACTATGTGAGGCACCAAGGATAAAATCTTAAACAAGGGGCGCCTGGGCAGCTCAGTCGTTAAGCATCTGCCTTCAGCTCAGGTCATGATCCCAGGGTCCTGGGATCAAGCCCCACATCTGGCTCCCTGCTCAGCGGGAAGCCTGCTTCTCCCTCTCCCACTCCCCCTGCTTGTGTTCCTTCTGTGGCTGTGTCTCTCTCTGTCAAATAAATAAATAAAATCTTAAAAAAAAAAAATCTTGAACAAAACAGACACAGTCCCTGCCTATGAAGCTCATGGTTTAGACAGTACAGACCAAAAACATAAAAGCAAAATAAACAATTTTTAAAAAAGAAAAGAAAAACAGGCCATTCTAATACACTGTTTTAAAGGGTCTGATAGAGAAATTACAAAGTGCTACAGGAGTAGGTAACAGAGAAACACAGATGTCTGAGGCAGGTGGGGGGATGGGATGGGAAAGAACATTTCAGCTGAGGCCTTGTATTAGTTTGCTAGGTCTGCCAGAGCAAAGTACCACAGACTGGATGGCTTAACCAACAGAAATTTGTTTTCTCACAATTTTGGAGGCGAGAAGTTTGAGATCAAGGTGTCAGCAGGGTTGATTTCTACTAAGGCCTCCCTCCTTGGCTTTTCTGTTGTCATTTTCTCCCTTTGTCTTTCCATGGTCTTCTGTCTGTATGTTTGTATCCTAATTTCCTCTTCTTATAAGGACAGTAGTCATATTGGATTAAAAACCACCCTCGTGACCTCATTTTAACTTAATCACATCTTTAAAGGCCCAATCTTCAAATACAGTCCCATTCTGAGGTACTGGGGATTAGGGCTTCAACATATGAATTGGAAGGAGGGACATAATGTAGCCTGTAACAGGCGTGATAAAGAGGAGTCAGACAGGCAAATGGAAGCACAGAGAAGGGTTCCCAGCATAAGGAAAGAGGCAAAGAGAAGGGTGCCTTAGGAGAATTTAGTAAGAACCAAATCAGAAAGGTCTTATAAGCCATGTTAAAGAGTGACAACTGTATCCTGAGAACAACAGAATGCTATTGAAGGGTTTTAACTAAGAAAACAATATGATCAGATTTGCTTTTTAGAAGACATATTTGTGTGTTGCATAAGGATGGAGCATGGTCAAAGGGGGGAGACTGGAGAAGCTATTGCAGTTATTCAGGAGAGACATAATCATGGCCCGAATGGGAGTGGTACAATCCAGATGGAAAGAAGTCGATGGAGTCCATAGTAACTGACCAGAGATGGTGATTACTTGAAGAGGGGCTTGAGAGTGAGCAAAGAGTGGGGAGTGACACCCATCTTTCCAAGTTGGGAAATGGGAGGACCAGGCATGGGACACAGAAGGAAAAGAACCAGAAGACAAAAGGGGTCATCAGAAGTAGACCCTGCAACCAAGAGACCATCCAGCATTACCTACCCAATAGCTCCACTAAGGACCACACTTTATATCAGAAAAAGAAAGAAGAAAAAAATACTTAGTTACCTAGCCTGGTTTGGTTATAATGATGAGGCTTTTTAATCTCACCAACCTCAAATATTAAAAATTAATCCAAAAACCCAAATGCATTCTTCCAATCTGTTTTGTTTTCTTCATCTTTCTTCATATTTCTAGATCCTTCAAAGATGCAGCTGAGGATGTAAAATGTAAGGATATCTGTAAATGAAAATACGACTAGCTTCCATTTATGGAACACTACATGTGCCAGACACTGGGTGAAATGCTCCACATACATTTTCTATTTAACCTTCATAGCCCTGTGAGGTAGTTAGTTATTATTATTTATATTTCACAGACAATGAAACTTGTGCTCAAAAAGGTGAAGTCACACACCCAGGGCTACAGAACTGGACAGATTCTTGAACCCAGGCATCTCTGACTCCAAAGCCCATTGTATTAACCACTACACTTTCTACCTCCAGTGAGCTCTCCTTTGAAAACTTAGATGAATTTAAATTCATCTCATAAAAGCCTTCTCGCCATTATGTACATTTTTACTGAAAAATAAAACTATCCTTAGTAAAAATATCCCACAGACTTGAGCTCCATTTTAGAATATAGTGTGAATAATGCCCCTGGAATTGTGTAACCTAGCATCCTCATCTCTGTTTGGCTCATCCTCATATGTGTACCAGCTTAGATAAAACTACTAGGCCTTCGGCCTAAATTCAGACCAGGCATACAGACTGCCAAACAACTCATTTATAAGAACAGATTAGATGAGTGACTGAGCAAACTGTCAAAACATCTGGACCAGTCCTTGGCCAGCAGAGCAGAGAATCTGAAGCCCAGCTGACCGTCAAAGCTGCCCATCTGTGAGAAATGTTTATGGAAGAATGTCTAAAGGAGATTCAATTAATTTAGTGTTTTGGATACTTTAGATTTTATCTTTGAATTAAGTGAGCTCAAGGGATTTTCATGTTGATCATTTTACTATTCAAAATTGCTTTTGCTGAACTGCCCTTCAGCCAGTATATAAGAAACAGGATTTCTAAGTCTTGTGCAACTTGCATTTACCATAGGGATATGTTAAAGACAGCTGTGTCACTGCTTTCCATCTCTCCTCCTTGTAGGACTATAGAGGAAATGTCTGTCAGGCTTTGCCATCAGGGAATAGCTGTGCTTATCAAAAGAAACTGTTTTGTTTTTATATTCTCTCCTCCATGAATTGTTTAATCTTGTTTCCCTCTTTGTTTTGGCTCCAAGGACCTTAAAATCCAAATCTGTAGCTTGCCTCTGACAGCTAACCCTATCTTAGAGTCCACATCTAGTGTAATAACCACAACTTGGTTTCAATTTTTTTTTCCTTCTTACTCTTATTTTCCTTCTCTCCTCCATTCCCAATTTCCTCAATTACATACAGTACAAGTTCATATTGTTGCTGTGTTTGAAGCACCTAGGCATGCTGATTCAAATCCTTTTTAGAATATTGCAGGATAAAAATAGAAAATCAGTTCAAGACAGAAAGTCGAAGGTTGTGATTAGGGTTGTATGAATTATATTTAAACACAGGTATATAAAAAAGATAACCAGGGCCAAATAATGGTTCTGTTTGCAACTTCAAACCCACTTTAGTTGTTTCCCAGGTTTCTCAATTCTGGCCAGGTCCCTGGCTTGTCCATAGTTGTTAGAGATTGCCAAGGCTCTGGCTACCCACCGTTGGCAGGGGTACCCTGCTTTTCTTGCCAGTAAGCTGCTTGTCTCTCTGAAGCACAACCATTTTCTGTATGAAAATACAGAAAATATTTCTCAACTTATCTGGAAAATATAAGCCCTGCTTATCTGTAGAAAGAAAAGGGGAAAGAAAAGAAAAATGTGACTCTTACCATTCTTGCATCTGTGAAATTGTGTTTTATCATTAGAGAGACACAAATAGGCAGATGGATACCAGAAGGAGTTACAACCTACTGGCAAAGTGATTGACTGGATAAACCATGGGAAGTTCCCAAGTTGTGGAGCAACATTTTTTTTTAAGGGTTTGAGAAAGAGTTTCGTTTTCCGGAGGATCTAGAAGGCTGGGATCTAGCCAGAAAGTGTCAGCAATAATCTGGTAAGGGTGTGATGAAAGCTTTGATGGAGTGGCACCCATGAAATAGCAAGGAAGGGTGAATTTGAGAGTCCTTGTGAAATCATAACTGCCAGTATATTTGAGGGGTTCATAGCAATATCACTACTGGATTTCTGTGCACTGAGCCTTAAAGTTAGAGTTTTCTAGTGTCTCAAAAGTATTATGCCAAGACCTCATTTATTCAGTTTCATGTAAGGTTTATATTGCTAATATTCTATTTCAGTCTTTAGAAGGTCCCTCTATCAAAATATAGTATTTCCAAATGTCAATGAATGTAATATAAGAGTTTTAAAGTTTAACTCCACCTTCCCTTCCTTCCCAGGGTGGCTGGATCCATGCAAGGGAAAAGAAACACTGGAAAGGTTAAATGGTGCAGTATAAGCCCCAAAGTAGGTTTTTCTTTTTTTGTAATGCAAGTGCCTGACAGAAGGTTTGATCGCCAGGACATCCACTTCAAAGAAGCATCCACTTCAAAGATGGCTATCTTGAATAAACTCATTGCCAGCCACAGGACTAAATAAAGAGCCAGGCCACTCCTCCCACCCCTCACCCCCACCAAAGGTCCTCTGTTTTAGAGATCTTGGTTGGTTTCAACAACTGAGCATTTGGGTTATTTATTTTTTCTTACCACACTTTAAATTCCTGCTCTTATGTTTTAAATTCACCAATAAAGAATGACCCAAACCTCACACTCAACCTTAATAAAAGCAAAACCCCAGGCACACGCTTGCACTCCCTCATACTCCCTCTCTACCTCTCCCTGTGACTTTCCTGTGTGGCCCCACATGTGTCATGTAATTCCCAGGATACTGGAATAAATAAATTGTATACTTTTTCCCCCAAAAAAGTATACTGTTCCTGAGGGTGTCTTGCAATCATAATAAGAACCACAGGCTGAAAAAAAGAAAAAGAACCGGAGGGCTGGTCCAGCCACACACTGGTTATCTATAGGGCACAAAAAACAAATGGAAATGACACAGAAGGCAAAAGGACTCCCCAGGTTGTGGAGAAATATTGATCAGTTTGGTTTTTGATAGATGACATGGTAGTGTTGTAAGGATCATCTGTCCTCTTCTCTTTTTTTTTTAAAGATTTTATTTATTTATTTGAGAGAGAGAGAATGAGAGAGAGAGAAAGCACATGACGGGGGGAAGGGTCAGAGGGAGAAACAGACTCCCTGCTGAGCAGGGAGCCCGATGCGGGACTCGATCCAGGGACTCCAGGATCATGACCTGAGCCGAAGGCAGTCGCTTAACCAACTGAGCCACCCAGGCGCCCCAGATCATCTGTCCTCTTCTGATTAAAAGCTCCACCTGCCCAGGCACAGAATCCCCAGCTACAACTGGGGGCATGGTCATAGGGCTAAGACAAACACTTTTAAGCACTGGCACATCACATGCCCCCCACTGGATGTTCCACAACACGAACCCAGAACCCATGCATGTAACTTGATATGAATACCACATGTTACCAACATTTGCTTTAACTCTTTCCTTGGGCTGTTTTCATTTGTTTTCTCTTTTGTAAAAATGGCTGCCTTCTAGCAATGAACTGCTCTTCCAGATTTTCAACTGTGCACCTCCCTAACGCATCTATAAACTCAGGACACCGACATTATAAGTTGCTAGGACTCTAAATTTAGGACACACAAGAATTATTGTGAATTCTAAGGCTCACCCCCATGGGTTGTTAATTTAATAAATGTGAGATAGGGCTCAGGAAGCGTCCCAGGGAATTCAGATCATATGTTGGGAAGTACTGCTAAGTTGAACCCAGCCATACAATCCACAAAGCCAAACTCATAAATTTAACATTTCCCAAGAATCCTTTGAGAGCACGGCCCTGTGCGTATGCATGAGTCGATTTTTCCCAGGGTGTAAACTGACACAAAGTCATGTTGGAAGATGCCTGTGATCCCAGTGTATGTTTGGGCAGGGGCAGCATTTTCTCCCTAGGGAGAGGTGCAGCAACACTGATTGCTTAATATTACTCCACCCTGGCATTTATTATTAGTCATAAAAATTGACTGAGCCAACTGCAGTATTGCCGGTTCATTTTATGAATATCCATGGTGGGTAGAACCCTACAATTCATTTCCCTCTTTACTCAAAGAGCAAACGTGTAACCCAACTCATAGACTGGGCTACTAAGCAAAAGTCTGAATGATGCCTGCGGCCATACAAGCTTTTCTGCATTGTTTGGAGACAACCCAAAAGCCACAGGGGTTGTTGAGATCACCAGTTCCTTTATCCTGTGGAGAAGGAGGAGGAGAATGATTGCTGTTACACTCACTTTTGAAGCGAGAAAAACTGTAGGTTCCTGAAAGACTTACTCTTGAAGGATGACAACCTTGTTTCTACAACCCTCCAGACTATGTTCCCAACCTCACCTAATGTCCTGGCACCAAGAGGGGTGCCCTGGGGCCAGAGTGGCACCCGGACTTGTTGGCTTTAAGTGCATCAGTCCCACCTTCAGTCTCAGCACACCTGTATAAGCCTCTTTGAAGTTAGCCAAGTCAGGGACCATAAAAGCAGATATGGGTCAAAAGCCACTTTATAGCACCAACCCAGGCTTCCCTGCCCCAAGTGCATCTCCATGCCTGATCCACCCCAAGATACTCACCTCTAACTCATGAAGTTCAGAACTCACCTTTTAGGGAATGTCATGAACATGCTGTGAAGGCACACACATGAGTTGTGTCTCTCCACAATGTCCGCTTTATTTAGTCATAAAGCAAAGTTAACATAATGATAAAGTAGGTTCAGGATTTTAAACTCAATGACATTTCACCACCTGTTTAACTTCTTACATGTCACACAAAGCAAAGCACAAGACAAGTCACAACAAACAAGATAAATCAGAGGATAGGAGGTTAAGAAACCAAATGCAAAATCAGTCTGTGAACGTGCAGTTGATGTAAGGCCTCGGTCTGGTACGGATCAGCTCTTGGCCCTTACTGTTTCTTATGTTCAAGCACTGAAAGATAATTGTTCTTTTTGAAAGTCAGGCAGAGCCTTTGGCTGCAGCTCCCTTTCTGAAGTGGTCAGACACAGAGGGGTCAGTGTCTGAGGAGTATGACTTGCAAAAATCTTCTCTTTTTAAAGGGACTTAATCAATCTTGGCTTTTGCAGACCTCTTCCATTTCTGCCAGTTATCAGTTCTGAGTGTGTCATCAGCTGGTGCTGGTCTCTTCGATATCTGGTGTTAGCTGCAATGCCCTTAGCTGCTTGAGTCATTGCTTGACACAGGCCCCTGCTTGACTTTAGTGACTCCATCTTGCTCTCTACAGGGATCTCACTCTCTGCTCATTACTGTCCACCACCACCAATGGAAAGCCAGAGACCTCTGTGGCCAGAATTTTTTTTTCCTTTGCCTTGTCTTGGCTAGAATTTTTGTTACTTTTTGCAACGGAAAGATTTTTCACACAGTTTCAAGAATTTTCCATGGGCAGAGAAGTTAGGGATGTCCAGGAAATTCCAAGAAGCTAGAATGCCATGAATCTAATAATTAGGGTGTGATTGGCTAAGAAATGCTTTCATATGTACCTTCTACTTTTTTTTAATATTTTATTTATTTTTGAGAGAGTGAGTGGGCAAGCAAGAGAGAGAGAGCAGGGGGAGGAGCAGAGGTAGAAGGAGAAGAAGAGTCTCCGCTGAGCAGGGAGTCTGATAATCCTGGGACTCATTCCTGGGACTCCAGGATCATGACCTGAGCCAAAGGCAGATGTTTAACTGACTGAGCCACCCAGGCATCCCTGTACCTTCTGCTTTTTAAAAGAATAACTATCAGCTCAATTAATGATAATTATTTAACATCATACTTAATGTTGGAAAGCTGAAAGCTTTCCCTCTAAGATCAGGAATAAGACAAGGTTGCCCACTCTCATCATTTTTATTCAATATAGTCCTGGAAGTCCTAGCCAAAGCAATTAGGGGTAAAAAAAAAAAAAGAAAAAGAGCATCCAAATTGGAATGAAAGAAGTAAAATTGTCTCTGTTTGCAGATGATATGATATATAGAGAAAACTGAAGATCCCATCAAAAAATGTGTTACAACTAATAAACAAATTCAGAAAAGTTGCAGGATTTAACATCAATATACAAAAACCAGTCACATTTCTATACACTACTAATGAACTCTCAGAAAGAGAAATTAAGAAAACAATCCCATTTACAATAGTATCAAACAGAATAAAATACTGTGGTACTGATTTAACCAAGGAAGTGAAAGATCTGCGCCCTGAAAAGTATAAAACATTGATGAAAAAAATTGAGGAAGACACAATGGAAAGATATCCTGCTTCCATGGACTGGAAGAATTAATATTGTTAAAATGCCCATACTATCCAAAGTAATCTACAGATTCAATGCAATCACTATCAGTATTCCAATGGCAGGGTGCCTGGGTGGCTCAGTCGGTTAAGTGGCTGACTGCGGCCCAAGGTCCCGGGATCAAGCCCCACATCGGGCTCAACACTCAGCTGGGAGTCTACTACTCCTTCTCCCTCTACCCCTCCCCCTCTCACTACTCTTGTTCTCTCTCTCAATCAATAAATAAAATCTTTAAAAAATATATTCCAATTGCATTTTTTATCCTAAAATTTGTATGGAACCATAAAAGACCCCAATAGCCAAAGCAATCTTGAAAAAGAAAAAGCTGCTCATACATCCTAATTAAAGACTACATTGCAAGGCTAATAATCAAAACGGTATGGTATTGGCATAAAAACAGACACACACGTCGATGGAACAGAATAGAGAGCTCAGAAATAAACCCATACATATATGGTCAATTAATTTTTAAGTTTTTATTTAAATTCCAGTTTTATTTAAATTTAACATACACTATAATATTAGTTTCAAATGTACATGATCAATTAATTTCTGACAAAGGAGCCAAAATATACAATGGGGAAAAATAGTCTCTTCAATAAATGGTGTTGGAAAAACTGGAGAGCCACATGCAAAAGAATGAAATTGGACCCCTATCTCACACCATGTATAAAAGTCAACTCAAAATGGATTAAAGACTTGAACATAAGACCTGAAACTGTAAAACTTCCAGAAGAAAACATAGGGGATAAACTCCTTGACACTGGTTAGAGTGATGATTTTTTTAGATTTCACACCAAAAGTAAATGTTAAAAAAGCAAAAATAAATAAGACTGCATCGAACTAAAAGGCTTCTGCACAGCAAAGGACATCATTATCAAAATGAAAAGGTAACCTGTAGGATGGGAGAAAATATTTGCAAACACACATCCAATAAGGAGCTAATATCCAAAATATACAAGGAACTCATACAACTCAATAGCAAAAAAACAACCCATTTTAAAAACGGGCAAATGACCTGAATAAACATTTTTCCAAAGAAGACATACAAATAGCCAACGGGTACTTGAAAAGGTACTCAAGATCACAAATCATGAGAGAAATGCAAATCAAAACTATAATGAGATCATCTCACACCTATTAGGATGTCTACTATCAAAAAAACAAGAGGAGTACCTGGCTGGCTCAGTCAGTAGAGCATGTGACTCCTGATCTTGGGGTCATGAGTTCAAGTCCCACGTTGGGCATAAAGCTTATTTAAAAAAAATTTTTTTTAAAGACAAGAGATACGATAGATTATAATTCAGCCATACAAAAAGAAGGAAATCCTGCTATTTATAACAACATGGATGGATTTCAAGGGCATTATGCTAAGTGAAATAAGTCAGACAGAGAAAGACAATATATGTGTAATCTTAATAAAATGGAACTCATAGAAACAGAATTGGTGGTTGCTGGGGGAAGGAGTGGATGGATGAAAATAGTTAAAAGGTATAAACTTCCAGTTATGAGATTAATAAGTTCTGGGAATGTAATGTACAACATGGTGACTATAGTTAATAGTACTCTATTGTATACTTGAAAGTTGCTGAGAGTGAATGTTTAAAATGCTCACCACAAAAAAGAAGTAACTATGTGAGGTAATGGTTGTGTTAAACTTACTGTGATATTCATTTTGAAATATGTACATATGTCAAATCATCACACCTTAAACTTACACAATATTGTATGTCAATAATATCTCAATAAAGCTGAGGGAAAAAAGAGAAGAGATAACAAATGCTGGCTAGGATGTGAAGAAAAGTAACCCTGTACAGTTGGTAGGAAGGTAAACTGCTTCAGCCACTATGGAAAACAGTAGGAGATTCTTCAGGAAATTAAAAATAGAACTACCATAACATTCTGCAGTCCAACTTCTAGATATATATCCAAAGAAAACAAATCACTGTCTCAAAGAGCTATCTATGTTCCCATGTTCATTGCAGCAATATTCACAATAGCTGAAGTATGGAATCAATCTAAGTGTCTGTTGACAACTGAATGGACAAAGAAAATGTGAACACACACACACACACACACACACACACACACACACACACACACACACACACACACCAAGGAATATTATTCTGCCTTTAAAAAGAAGGAAACCCTGCACATGGATGAATTTGGAGGACATTGTGCTAAATGAAATAAGCCAAACAGAGAAAGACAAATACTGCACAGTATCACTTATATGTGGAATCTAAAAAAAAAAAAAGTCTAACTCATAGAAACAGTAAAATGATGGTTGCTAGATGGGGCATCTGGGTGGCTCAGTTGGTTAAGTATCCAGCTTTTGATTTTGGGTCAGGTCATGATCTCAGGGTTGTGGGATCGGGCCCCTGAGTTGGGCTCCACACTCAGTGGTCAGTCTGCTTGAGATTCTCTCTCTCCCTCTGCCCCCACCTGCTCTCTCTCTCTCTCTCCTCTCTCTAAAATAAATAAATCTTTTTTTTTTAAAATGATGGTTGCTAGAAACTGAGACTGGAGAAAATAGGGAAAGGCTGGTAAAAGGCTATAAATTTTCAATTATAATATGAATAAGATCTGAGGATCTAATGAATAACATGGTAACTAGTTGACAATTTTGTATTATATAACTGAAAATTGCTAAGAGAGTAGAACTTAAATGTTGTCACACACACAAAGGTAACTATCTGAGGTGATGGATAGAGGGATGTATTCATTACCTCTGTGAGAATGCTTTCACAGTGTATATGTACATTAAATCATTGTGATGTACACATTAAATATATTATAATTTTGTCAATTATACCTCAACAAAGCTGTAAGAACCATTAAAGAAGATTTAATGCAGACACTTACCAATCACTAAATTGTATATTTAAATAGAGTTTATAATCTAGAGAAAATGTAAGTAAATATAAACACCTGGGGACAGTTAGATACATTTTTTGTTAAGTTTTCAACTATTCTCTAAAATTATTTAATCCAACATTGTTTTTTCCATAATATAAAACTACTTCCTTCCTTGTGAGCAACTTTTGCCAACTTTAGATTTTGGAATGGTTAGAGATGGGTCCCTGAGGAAGGATGGTGGTAGAAGAAACACAAGGGGTCTAACAAAGTCAGAATAAGTTTTTGAAACAAGGAAACACCAGTTTTAACATGTAAACAAGATAGGTGATCACCACACTGATGTGATAATAGACACTATGAACACTCTACTTCCCAAAATGTATTTGTTTCTCACATGCATAAAACTTCACCATTATATTTCTTCATCTCAGCCAAAATGTCAATACTTATGGGTGATTTTTGTTAGTCACCTATACTTTTTTGTGAAAGATTTGCAGATTCTTTTGTAGGAGTAAGTTTTAATAGATGAGATAGGGAAAATAGGTGAGTACAGTAACATCTAAGGGGATTGGGGGAGGGATGGAAATCTGAGAGCCACACAATTTTGGCTACGGCACTTCTTAAGTCCACATAACTGGTTACAAGCATGGTATTTAATGCCTTTACCAACAGCAGACCTATATACACAATAGGAACATTGTTCTTAGGGGCAAGAGAAGGACAAAGTTAACAACCATATACCATTTCCTTCCACATAT
The DNA here is from genome assembly GCF_037043125.1 of Eumetopias jubatus. Classification (NCBI taxonomy): domain Eukaryota; kingdom Metazoa; phylum Chordata; class Mammalia; order Carnivora; family Otariidae; genus Eumetopias; species Eumetopias jubatus. Next base: position 66,539,420 of record NW_028274807.1, read on the forward strand.
CTTATTCTTTGGATCTAGACTTCCTTGGCAAGATACCTGATATTTGCTGCCTTTCCCCTTTCTCTTGGCTCACCAGGCCCTCAGGGGGAAATGCACTAAATAATAAGTGCATAGACCCACATTTACATAGTCAACTTATTTGCAACAAAGGTGTTGATAAAATTCAATGTGAAAGAAGGATGGATTTTTTTCCCCAATAAGTGGTATTGGAGCAACTAGCTATCTGTAAAGAAAAACAAAGGAAATTTGACTTCTTTCACATACCGTACAAAAATAAATTCGAGATGGATCATACACTTAAATGTAAAAGCTAAAACCATAAAGTGTCTAAAAGAAAATATAGGAAGATATATTCCTGAACCTTAATGTCGGTGAATATTTTTTAAACATGTCACAGGCAATAACCATAAAAAAAATGGACTTCATCAAAACTGAAAACTTCCACTCACCAAAAAACATCCCTTATGAAAGTAAAAAGACAAGCTACAGACTGGGAGAAAATTTGGAATATATATATACATGTGTTATGAAGAACTCACATCCAAAATACATAAAGAACTTTTCCATACAGAAAAAAAGGGGGGGGGGGACAAGACTTGAAGAGAGACTTCATGAAAGAAAATATCCAAATGATTCTTACATCACATACAAAACAGATGAAAGACCTAAATGTGAGATAGAAAACTGTAAAAATCCTAGAGGAGAGGACAAGCAGAAACCTTTTTGCCATCAGCTGTAGCAACTTTTTTTCTTGATATGTCTCCTAAGGCAAGGGAAACAAAAGCAAAAATAAACTACTGGGACCATCTAAAAATAAAAAGCTTCTGCACAGCAAAGGAAACAATCAACAAAACTAAAAGGCAACCTACAGAATGGGAGAAGATATTTGCAAATGACATATCAGATAAAGGGCTAGTATCCAAAATGTACACAGAACTTATACAACTCAACATTCAAAAAACACATAATCCAATTAAAAAATGGGCAGAAGACATGAACAGACATTTCTCCAAAGAAGACATACGGATGCCAACAGACACATGAAAAGATGTTCATTATCACTTACCATGAGGGAAATGCAAATCAAAACTACAATGAGATATCACCTCACACCAGTCAGAATGGCTAAAATTACCAACACAGGAAACAACAGGTGTTGGCAAGGATGTGGAGAAAGGGGAACTCTCATGTGCTGTTGGTGGGAATGTAAACTGGTGTAGCTACTTGGGAATACAGTATGGAGGTCCCTCAAAAAGTTAAAAAGGGAACTACCCTACAATCATAGTAGTAATAGTACTACTGGGTATTTACCCAAAGAATACAAAAGCACTAATTCAAAGGCATATGGAAGTAGCCCAGTGTCCGCTGACTGATGAATGGATAAAGAAGATGTGGTGTGTGTGTGTGTGTGTGTGTGTGTGTGTGTATCCCCTTTCTCCATCATATATATATACATATATGATGGAATATTATTCAGCCATACAAAGGAATGAAACCTTTCCATTTGCAACAACATGGATGGAGCTCGAGAGTATTGTGCTAAGCAAAATAAGTCAGTCAGAGAAAGAAAATACCATATGATTTCACTCATATGTGGAATTTAAGAAACAAAACAAATGAGCAAGGGGGGAAAAAGGGAGAGAGAGACAAATCAAGAAACAGATTCCTAATTATAGAGAACAAACTGATGGTTTACCAGAAGGGAGGTGGGGGGGGTATGGCTAAAATAGTACTAAGGCGTGCACTTGTCATGATGCATATTGGGTGATGTATGGAACTGTTGAATCACTATATTGTACACACGAAACTAATATAACACTCTATGTTAACTAACTGGAATTAAAGTAAAAAATTTAAAAAACAAAATATCCACGTGATCGACAAGCACATGAAAAGGTGCTAAAAATTATTACTCATCAAGGAGATGTAAATGAAAATCACCGGAAGATACACTACATATATCCACAGAAATGGCTAAAATGAAAAAGACTAACATAACGACACCAATTTTTGAAGTGGATGGTGAAACCAGAACTTTCATGAATTGTTGACAGGAGTTTAAAATGGTATTATTTGGCAGTTTCTAATAAAGTTAAACATACACCTTCCTTATATCCCAGGATTTCCACTCCTAGGTATACACTCAAGAGAAATGACTTATTTATAGTAGATTTATTCAAAATAGCCCAAAATAGAAATGCCCATCAGTAGAATAAAAAAACATGGCGTATTCATACAATGAAATACCATACAGAAATAAAGGAGCAAACCATTTGATAAAAGCAACAACATGGGTGAATGTCAAAATCATTTTGCTGAACAAAAGAAGTCAAACACAAAAGAATATCTATAGTATGAGATTTCCCTCATATGTGGAATTTAAGAAACAAAACAGATGAATATAGGAAAAGGGAAGGAAAAATAAGATAAGATAAAAACAGAGAGGGAGGCAACCAGAAGAGACTCAACTATAGAGAACAAACTGAGGGATGCTGGAGGGTGGGTGGGTAGGGGGAAGGGATAATTAGGTGATGGGCATTAAGGGGGGCATGTTATGTAATGAGCATTGGGCGTTATATGTAACTGATGAATCACTAAATTCTACCGCTGAAACTAATACATTATATGTTAACTAAATTGAATTTAAATTTTAAAAAAGAAAATCTACAGTATGAGTCCACTTATATGAAATTTAAAAACTAGAAAAATACTGGTTGAACAGACTGTAGTAACTGGGAAGGGATGTGAAGGAACTTTCTGGGATGATGAAAATATTCTATAACATTATATGGGTGTATACAACTGTGAAAATTTAGGCACGTATTATTGAGCTATGCACTAAAAACGTGTGCTTCTTGCCACATATAAATTGTGCTTCAATTTAAAAAAAAAGTGTGGGCAGGGGAAAGAATCCCACATGAAACCCCAAATACATGCAATCCAGATGGGAACTGGGAACTCCCCAGCCAAAGAGATCCAGTTTGGAGAGGAAGAAACTCTATGCCTCCCCCAGGAGGTTGGCTGAGCCCTAAAGGGCTCACTCTTTTTATTCCCTTCTGTCCACTCTATTTTGCTACACAGCAGTTCAGGCATGAAACTCTGACAATGAGCTCCCACTCAAAAAAGAAAGAAAAAAAAATCCACTCCTACCAAGCATTTTTTAAGTTGGGTCAAATTTTTGCAAGTTTGAGGTTCAAAGTCACAGAAAGTGGTCTCATCATAAAGTACAGCCTGGCTCTCTTGACACCTGGCTAGCTGAACTGTCTCCCCTTCTCTCTGAATGCAGAATAAAAACTGCTTTTCTCAAGCCAAGATGCCAGCCAACAACACCCAGATCACAGAGTCACAGCTTTCTCCCCCAAAGGCCTGGACAAGGAAATTGTTTCATAAGAATAGAGCCCTCCTTCTGAAAAGAATTCTTTCAGAGAACTCCCTCTTCTCCGTACTTAGCCACACCACTCTGGTTGAAGCAAAGAGCAGAGGCAAAGCCTTTATGGGTAGCTAACTGTTCTTTCCCCTTCCCCCATTTCCTCTCACCCTTGCCTCCAGGCCCCAGGGGAGCTCTGAGAAACCTTTAGAGTCCCTTGAGGGCAATTTGAAAACCACCACACTAACTTGGGTGCAGGAAAGACTGACAAAAGTTGAATTTGAGAAAGAAACCATTTGCCCTGCGTATGAAGTTGGTGTAGAGCAGCGAGAGCAGAGATTCTAGTTACATGAGTGTTGATGGCACTGGATTCTTTGAGGGTCTGCCATGGTCACAGGCAGCCACCCACCAACTGCCTCAACAGCCCACGTGCATCTCTAACATAAAAACATCCACTGGACGGGGGCTGCTGGCCCCCAACTCTCCTCCCTTCTTACTGAAGCTTCCTCACCTTCCTCCCGGATCTTCCTCCCACCTCCCACTGTCACGGCCCCTCCTCCTGGTCTACCCTGATTTTAGTGGCAGGACTGACATGACTTTCCTCAATGGCAGTGTTGGCCAACCCCTCCTCGAAGGCTGGTTCTGCAGTTTTCCACAAAGCCCTTGTCCATCCCTAATGCTGACAAGGGAAGCCTGAGTTTTGTAGTCCTCTGAAAGGTATGAGAAACTTATTCGTATCATTTATAAAAAGTAACTAGTTATTTTATGAGAAAATATTTGGATTTGCCAAACAAGTCTTAATCGTATCAAAGTTCATCAGAAAATTGCTTAAGTATGTTATCAGGGGGAAAGCTAATTTCTTCCCAGAAAGAAATTATAAATTATGTAATACAAAAAAAGGCTCTGTCCTAGACCATATTTGAAAAATAATTGTATTTCGTGGTAGCTAACACCTGACTACTATGGGAGAGGCTCTTGGGCTTCTTAGTGAAGTAACAAGACAGAAGTTTAAATAATTGTTGACTTACTAAGATGGAATCAATTCAAATTCAAATTAAGAACATATTAGAGGAAGCAGTATAAAAGCAAGACCAAGAGACACAACAACAAGGTATTTAAAAGGTAGTGCTTTTTTACCTCAGCTTTTTTTGAGGGGGTATAACTTATATACAATAAAGTCCACCCATGTTAAGTGTACAATTTTGTGAATTTTGGTAACTGTGTACCATTGCATAACCACCACCACAATCCAGGTACAGAACAGTTCAGTCCCATCTCCTGAAAACACTTCCTGTGCCCCTTTGCAGTAGATCCTTTCTCCCACTCCCAGCCAGAGGCAACCTCTAGTCTCTCTTTGTCACTTTAATTTTTATTAACAGAAATATTGATTTTTGTGCTTTTCTTTTCTGCACTTCCGTCTATGTGACTCTTCCCTATCAGAGACATCCGTACCACCTTGAGAAGAGCTAGGTATAGTAGAAATGCAAAGACAAAAGCAATATTTGCTTTGGGCCAGTTTTTGCTTCTAAAAGAAATTTTTGAGAACCAGCAGGGAATACCCAAGAGTACCAGGCATAGACTCAAGAAAAAGAACAGAAGATATGCTGCTTACCCCAAGCCTGACCACTGGGGAGATTAGATAAGTACCACCCGAACTAGTTGGTGAACAGAGAGGCAGAAATGGACTGTGGCCTTGAAAAAAGGTTGAAGGCCTGGATATGAGAGGACCTGACTTAGAAAGGTCACAGGAAGATGTCAAGGATTATCTGTGGCCAGAGCTAAGTCTTAGGATGACTTGTGGCCTCTTGATTGAGCACCATGTCTTTCACCTTTGCTATTTTTCTCAATACATGGATGAGGGCATTCCATGCGCATCCATCTGCATAGCACCCCTTAGATTATCCAGTCAGACAACCACCTAGCTCCAAACATTTGTCAAGCACCTGCCGAACTTTATAAAGAATGAAGCACCTTTCTAATATATAATTTATATTACATATTAATTAATTATAACATGAAAGTATTAATGTATAATATAATAATATAAAACAGTCTCCAAAATATATTGTTAGGGATAAAGCAAAGCATATAATAAGGATAAGTAGGGTACCATTTGTACCATTTATAGAAGAAAAGTATATACATATGTATATGTATGTGTGTAATTATTTATATATCTGTACATGTAAAGAATATCTCTGAAGGATACAGAAGCTGGTGACAATAGTCTTTAGAGAATAGAAGGGTGGCTGAGGAATAGAGTGGGTGAAGAATTCCTTATACTGTAAACTCTTTTGTTCCTTTTGGATATTCTTATCATGTATACATGTTATATATTCCAACAATTGAATAAAATAATGCAGATAAATTTTCACATAAAGCAGTAATTTTGCTTCTAGATAATTTCCCTCCAGAAGCTGTCACACATGGACAAAAGAGAAAAAATGCAATATTGTTTTATAAGGGTAATAAACTAGAAAGAACCAAAGTCTTCATCAGTAGGGGAATAAGTATGTAAAATGTGGAATAGCATATAGTAGTTAGAGAGATTAGATAGATAGATAGATAGATAAATAGATAGATAGATAAATGATAGATCAATCTATCATCAAATAACAGTTAAAGGAAATAAACTAGATTGATCTATCTGTGTGTCAACATGGAACAACTCAAAAACATGTTGAGAAGGAAAAAAGCATATATAGAGTATATATTTAGCATACAACTTAAGTAAATTTTTAAAAAACACACTAAGTACATGTATAAAATGGGCTAGAAGGATACCAAACTCACAGTGTAGTTTACCTCTGTGGAGGGCAAAGTTGGGGGGTGGGGGGTGGGAATGGGAGGCTGGTAATATTGTATTTCTTAAAAACAACTACCAAAAAAAAAGAAAAGGAAAGGAAAGAAAAAAGGGAAAGTAGGTAAGATAAAATGTTAAAAGTTTTAAATCTGGGTGATAGGAATATAGGTGCTTGTTCTTTTACTCTTTGTATTTTTCTACAGTTCTAGAAATGTAAAAGCAAGCAAACAAACAGTAAAATACAAATATCCAGCCAAGGTTCTCCAGACAGACACTTTTACTTTCTTTATACAGTCAAGTAAATTCTAAACAATCAGCCTTGACATTATTAATAAATATACCTTTAAAATATAAAATTTGGTATTAGAGGTTTAAAACGGTGGGAAACTCCGGTCGTGGCTCCAGATTTCATTCCTCAGATGCACCAGGATGGAATCACTGTCCAAGAGAATGCAGGGAAGTCTGACTCCCTGTGATGACGTAGTTGACTCGCTGGGCACACCCATTTGTTCATCCTCAGCCCTCATTCTCCCAAATTGCTACTGGCATACTCTGTTGAGGAAGCAGCATGGCTTACTTCAAGACATATTCATTTTCCCTGTGCCTTTTTGCTCTTTGTGAAAAAGAAAACCTTCTGGAGGCGGAGCTTGTTGAGCAACACCCTCTTAAAAACCAGAGTCTCCACGCTTCCTTGATCAGTTCAGTTCCAGCATCCTGCCTAGCAAAGAAGCAATTAGCCAAAATGATACCTGGAGGCTTAACTGAAGCCAAACCTGCCACTCCAGAAATCCAGGAGATTGCTAAGGAGGTGAGTTGGTGTATCTCATGAAAAGGATTGATACAAAATCTTGGTTCCTAGGTGGGCTGTGTTAAGTGTGTGGGTGAACATGAAAACCAGAAGAACATTGGGAAATGTGTGGTTTTGTTCAGGCTTCCTTACAACTAAAAACTTTTCAGTTGAAACCTCTAATAATCTGAACTATGAGGGTGGTCTTGAACAAGTAACACACCTTCTCTGAGCCTCAGTTTCCCCCTTTATAAAAGAATTTATATTGGGTCATCTTTATAGGCTTACAATGTATGATTCTAGGATTACTAATTCAGTTTCTGATGAAGATTCTAATCTTACCAAACAGAGCCAACATGTAATTAAAGTCTGAGGTTGTTAACAATTTGACAAACTAAACTTCATGCACTCTGTGTGGAAATTGTTTTAAATGGGTTAAATGAAGAACAATATTGCAAAGACAATCCACTTACAAACTTCCTGCCAATTTGACTAAATAGAAAAAATTTTAGTCTCTTTGTATATAGAAGATGATTAAACTATTAGGGAAGGGGAGTGACATTGTCTGTGGTGATTCTGAAACTGATTATGGTGAAAACAGAACTCAACGTTTATAGCAAGTTGATACATTTTTCTAAGTGTTGTTTGATTAGCTATCACCTATATGATAAAATTTTATTATACTGCATATTTTATGAAAGAAAATATATATAAATTACCATTTTAGGTTTGTAAATTGTTGCCCTATTTTCTTGTATCATTCCTTGTTTTTTTTCTCTCTGAGACTTCCTTCTATGACACTGGCAAACAAGACTGGCCTCTTGCGTAAGTGAAAGAGATAGGATTTCCATGTTAGGGCTCTGGAATGCTCTCTAGAGATGCGATGTCTGGAATTCTATCACTCATTCTTTGGGGATAAATGTTTCCTTTTCAAGAGTTCTTTTAAAAAATAGATACTTTGGAGCTTTTCTTTCTTGCAAAGGGTAATGTTAAGTCATTAATACCTTTATTTGAGGTCAGTATTCTCAAATTTCAATGTACAGGTCAGTATTCACAAACTTCAATGTATGCATACATTACCTAGGGGTCTTGTTAAAATGCAGATTCTGACTCAGTAGATATGGCCTGAGAGCCTGCCTTTCTAGCCAGCTCCCAGGTGATGCCCATGCTGCTGTCCATGACATCACTGGCCGGCAGATCTGGAGATACATAAATCCAAGAGGCCTATGGGAGATGGGCTTTCTAAAAGCAGAGCACTGGGGGCACCTGGGTGGTACAGTCAGTTGAGCCTCTGACTCTTGGTTTCAGCTCAGGTCATGATCTCAGGATTCTGAGATTGAGCCCTGCGTCAGCCTCCGCACTCAGCACAGAGTCTGCTTAAGACTCTCTCCTTCTCCCTCTGCCCCTCCCACTGCTCTCCCTCCCTAAAATAAATAGATAAATCTTGTTAAAAATTAAATAAAAAATAAAAGCAGAGCACTGAAAAAAAGTTCTCAATTCTGTTTGTGAGATGAAGCTCACACCTCTTGCTCTGTTGATATCAGAGCTGTAAGGACTACACAAGGTGATGTGCATAAGAGTGACTTGAAAACAAGAAAGAAATATGCATAGGTGAGGCATCACAGTTATTTGCTTCAAATTTTTGCCTGAAATTACCCATGATCCTGGAAAATCCCCCTGAGATTCTCCAGGAACCAGAGCTCTAAGGGAGATGGGGAATAACAAAGATTCTATACAGAGAGCGAGCAGAAAATTTTAATGATTTTTAAAAAGCCTATCTTGGTTAGCAAGAATAATTTTTTTTACTAAGAACCTATAAGAAGGCCTTGCATTGTTAAAAACAACCATCTGTGAACCACATCTTAAATTATGAAATTAATTTGAAAGTGTGTTTCTTGTTGCTCATCTCAGGCTCCAAACCTGTCAAGGAGGTAGAATGAGAGAGAGGGATTAACAATAGCTACATCACTCCAGAAAGGTGCATTGCAGTTGGTCTTCATAACCCCTGGTGCAGGGAAGGAAATCATCATGTCCATATCTCAGATGAGATTTCAAACTGAGATTCAAAGAAGTTAATATCTGCCTAGTTAAGAAGCTAGCCTATCTTCAGATTTTTGACCACCTGCCTTTTCCTCTATACAGTGGCAGGAACATGGAGAAGCATGTGGGTTGAGGGAAATACATGGTATGGCAAATTGCCTTCTCTGTGTGAGCAGCCAGCCTCAGATTTCAATCAGTTTGAGAAATGAATATCAATGAATCATTTCTTGACTATCTCTTAGGTGTCCAGCATTGTGTTAAATGTTATAGAAGATACATAAGGACTTTAAGACATGGCCCCTGCCTTCAAGGGGTTTAGAGTCCATTTAGAGAAGTCAAGATAACTGGAACATAATAAAACAATCTCCAATTAGGAACATTTTTTTTTATCATAGGTTTGGGACCAGGAAGGACATTAGAGTTTGCCCATCAAAGCTCCTAACTTTCAAGTGAATAATTACTGTGTAAGTAGTTCAGCTTCACAGGTATTAAGCTCCCAGTTATCATTTGGTTCCCCTCTCCCAGGAGAACCTTAGGGGACAATTCCCAATTAAGTATTAGAAGGCGAAAGAATGGTCAGTTTCAGAAGCACTTTCCCATCAATGATAAAATTTATCTCCCTACAAACAACCCCAAGAGGCAGGTATTACCAAAACCACCTGTAGGTGAAGAAATGTAATCAACACCTTCTCCAAGATTATAGAATTAGTTAGGTGCCCAGTCAGAGTCGGGTAAATGGGTAAGTGTTCGTAGTCATACACTTAGTATGATCTGAGGTGGTCCCAAGGAAGACCACCACTACCTGTCATTTACCTTGTAATTTTATCCCTTTGATTCTTTAATGTATTCTAATTTTTTTTTAATCACCTGCTAAAATGCAGGTCTTCTTAGAGGAGCTGAGGTTTATCAGCTTTCCTTGTCCTTAATAGAGAGCTTCTTAGTGAAATGCCAGCTGAAGGAAGAACTCCATTTGGGAAAGAAGGGAAGGCCATCTCATAGAGAGGGGAAAGCATCAAAGAAAAAATGAGAACTGCAGGTTCAAGGCATTTGAAATGAAAGAGGGAGAGAAGCCTGGGTGGCTCAGTAGGTTAAGTGTCTGCCTTCGGCTTGGGTCATGAGCCCAGAGTCCTGGGATCGAGTCCTACATCGGGCTCCCTGCTCAGCGGGAAGCCTGCTTCTCCCTCTGCCTCTGCCTACCACTCCCCTGCTTGTGCTCTCTCTCTCTCTCTCTCTCTGATAAATAAATACATAAATACGTAAATAAATAAATAAACTTTAAAAAAAATGAAAGAGGGATGTTGGATGAGGTCAGAAAGAGAAGAAAATCAAAGAGCTTGGGTTTGAGGAGATTTGAACATTTCTGAAGGCAGAAGAAAAGAGTGTCCCCATTCTGAAGATAACGGAGACTGAATGGTAGGTGTGTATCATGTATCACTAAAGGATGCAAATGGTACTTGGGTCCTGAGTACACATGAAAGAAATCCCTTTCCCCAGGAGTCTCTGTATTACTTGAGGGTCTCTGCTATCCTCTTCTATCCGCTTTCCTTTGTGAGAAGACAAGGTGTCATGAAGAAAAACAACCCTGGTTTCTTCATTCAGAAAACATTATGTACACAGTACTGTGTGAATTGCTATAGGGACAGAAGGGACACAAAGATGGTTCTTGCCTTTAGAGAAATTTACAAAATAGATAGGAGATACATTCAAGAAATAAAGAGCTATACTTGGCCTGAGAATTGGGATGGTAATTCCAGAGTATGTTTATGTGCAGGAAAGAACTGTCATTTCAATAATTATTTTCAGAAATGAGGGCTATTATTACGCATGCACAGGTAGATACACACAACACACACACATGCGCGTGCACACACACACACTCACACACACCCCTAAGTCAAACCTAATTGCTAAATGCCATTCCTGGAATCCACAGACCATAACACCATACAAACACCCCCTCTGCATACCATTATGGACACCACACCCCAGAGCTTAGCATGTCATAGCTGTCACTCACCCACACATTTGTGTTCTCCTCTCTGACCACAGCCTCCTCATCAATCACCTCTCCCACTGCCCCACACCCAGAGAACCTGCTCTTCAGCCACACCACAATCTTTCAGGCCCTCACCCTCCCATCTTCATCATCAGAACATGCCTAGGCCCACTTGAGTGCTCATCCAGACTGGACCCATGATGGGTGGCTTCATGCACACTTCCACCCCTGATTTCTGTGGACCTCATGAAATTCTGGCATTCCAATCCTCAATTAGAGATCCCTCCCATTGTCACCACTTCCTCTTCAGCTTCTGCTCCAGGTTCAGAGAACTTTGCTCAAGGAAGTTGCAGAACCACAGAAACAGTACCAGTCTATGAATGTGTGCCAGCAAACAACCACAACAGGACCCTAGGGCTGCCGAAACATTCTTTCAGTGACATCCTGTTGGCCCTTTTCTAGAAACCCCAGAGAGGTGGACCTTTGCCTTCTCTCTCCTTGGTTTCTCAATCCCTCCCGTCCCCATGGCCCCTCCAGCTGGTGTCTCAGTTCCTTCTCTTAAAAGATTGCGGTCATCTGGTACAAGAACACTCCCAATTTCCTTATCCCTTGCTGGATCTCATTTTTCCCTCCGGTCTAAGACTCTGCCCTTCCTCTCTTATGTGGGGTGCTATCATTTCTTGCATACCAGGTGCCTTGCCCCATACTTGCCCCTTCCCTCAAATATGTAGTCAGATGACAAATGTCTATGAGTCACTTCTCATCAGTCCTACTATACTTTCATGCCATACCCACACTCTCCTTCCTTACTCTGTAAAACATCCCAAAATATGGCCTACCTATGTTGCCACTATCACCTTTCTATCCATTCTTCTTTAAATTATACATAGTCCAATGTTTCTGCAGAATGATTATAGATAGGGAAAATGCCTTGGTGTTGGGTGCAGCGTGGCTCAAATCCTCAGATCCCAGAGAACTAATAACAACTCACCTAGATTCATGCTCTGCAACAATAAAAATATCTTGAACAGCTCTAGGGTAATTGTATTTTACCAGCTGCTCCTCCCTGAAAGCATCCTTCCCCTGCCTGGGGCCCAAGTAACAAACCCTTACAGTTTCTTCCAGCATCTCAGCCACCACCATGCATGGAAGGCTGGGGAAGGTGAACACCAACTGTGTTCAGCTCAAGGTCTGTCTATGTACCACCAGGTCCCAGACCACCACTCCCAGCTGGCCTCCACCCTCCCAGCACCCATCCCTGGGCGGTCTTTCAGCACCAAGCTGCCTTCTGAAAATTAAGGTTTCACTGACCAGTTCCTTCCTATTCTGCCCCCTTTCCTGCTTCTCCGCTTAGACCTCATCACTCCAGGTTCATAACATCCAACATTAGAAGAATACCAGTCTGTTCTACTGGCAAGAGAGAGCAATGCTACAGGTTATAAGTACAGTGAACCTGAAATCATGGCACACAGTCTGACAGGCGCCAGTGCACCCACCAAAACAAACCAGGACATTGGAAATCTGCTCTCTTGTGGAAAATTCTGGACTTGTAGATTTCACAGATGCAGTGGAAAGGTTACAGATTTTGATCTATTTTTTAGGGCAAATAGAAATAAAATGTTCTGATGTGTGGTAAAACAAACAAACAAACAAAAAACACGACCAAAAACTGGAGACCAGAAGGAATACAGATCACTGCAACAGATAAATCAGATATTTAAACTATCAGGCAAGGGATTGAAAACCTTAAATAACTGTAATTAATAATTTTTCAGCATTAAGTAGTCATGTTTTCCTCAGGTCCCCCATTTGTAAAATGAGGTTTAAACAGATAATTTTGGGTTTAGAGATTAACCCTTTCCAACTCAGCTCCTAAATTGACTGGTACCCAGCGTTGGCTCAGAAAGGTTAGACAGGGGAGGTGATAGGACATAACTCCTCTCCTTACTTGACTTCTCTCTGCACTCCTGTCTACCTTTTTCCCCCTCTTTCCTGCACCCCACCTCTTCCCATTTCTGTTTTTGTTTTTGTTTTTTTTTGTTTGTTTGTTTTCCCCTTATGATTTGTCTTCTTCCTTTCTCCACTTTGGAGCTTCATTTTCCATCTCAAGAAAGCAATAGCACATTCTTCCCATCTATTCTGAAAGTCACAGGAGAAATAGGTGCTGGTCCATGAGGTGTTGTACCCTCAAAAGTGGTCTGAGAACTCAGAGTTGCAAAATGTTTACATCTTTGAAAACCAGTTCTGGTACTCAAACCAAGGGGCCAATAGAAAAGGATTCAATACGCCTGCGCACTGATGGGAAGGACTGAATGGCCGTGGGAGAACCTAGATGCGTGGGATGCCTGCATGAAACACGTAAAATGCTTTAGTGAAGGGAAGGGAGGCAACTTCCCAATAAACAAGGCGTATCGAACATACACATCTATTATCTTTTCCCTCTAAATGATAGGAAAAGATTAGGAGGGAAAGGCACAAAACCACACATAGAAGGACAACAGGAGATAGGCAAACACCACCTCAGAAATACTGACCAAACCTTGGAAAATGGAAAACAGATAAACAATGGAAAATGACTGGGCCACTTAGATGGAGCCCAACCATAGAGGGGAGTGATGAGCCAGCAGCAAGCGGATTCACGGTGCAGAATTCCAAAATGGCTCAAGCACTAGCAATGCCAGAAACGTAGGAAGATGAGAGTGAGGCATGGGGCTAATGCCAGGAGAACTGATAGTGGATCTGTTTGAGGAGCAGTTTGGCCACCCCCAGATCTTTCCCCTTCACTATCTTCCAAGCTAGCAGAATTCTGGAGATTTACTCTTAACAGAAAGTGAGTCAGAGAGAACACAGTGGAAACTAGAAATATCAGGCTCAGCTGAGGGCAGGAATGAAGGACCGATATCGAAAACTGGTAGATCCAGTAAAAGTTCACATATTGAATTTGAGACTCTCCATTCCCTTGTCAGGTCGGGTTCAGGCATGCTGGCACCAAAGCTTAGAATCTCTCTGTAGTAGACAGAATGGTGGCCAATATCCTCATCCCTGAATCCTGTAAATGTGCTATCTTAGATGGCAAAGGAAATTGCACATGTGATTAAATCAAGGATCTTGAGATATACTATACTATTTTTGCAACATTGAGTCTGAAATTACTTCAAAATAAAAAAATTTAAGTGAAATAGTAATTATTGCTCTATTTTTATTAATCAGACATATATATCAGAGTTTTACTAGTGAAAACATTACCATATTGTCATATTACCACACTGAGTTGATGCAAATTCAGCCTAAAGCAACAAAATTTAACGTTTTAGTTAGCCCATGTAATCTTATTAAAGGTAGATCTTTTCTTTTCCTTGAAATACTGAAAATAGCTCTCATTATCATGTTTGAGCATCTTTAGAAGCACAAGGTTCCCAGACTTGTAAATCACATAAACGGAGTCCATTATAGCTTTAATAATGTTATTTCCTCTTTTCTCTTCTTAAGGTTAAACCTCAGCTTGAAGAAAAAACAAATGAGAGTTACCAAGAGTTTGAAGCCGTAGAGTATAAAACTCAAGTGGTTGCTGGAATAAATTACTACATTAAGGTTAGAGTTCAACATCCTTGTTGGGTTCACCTTGGCACTAAGAGATACTGCATTTCCCACTTTATGTGATGTTCCCTGCACCCTTACCATATATTTTGTCCCTTCCGGTTGTCCTAAATGAAGATGCTTCCCTAGCATGAAATTTCCCAAGTGGTAGAGTCTCAAATTTGGCAGATGATGATATACTTATATCATCTGTTTCCTGTGAATTTAGAAAGGTTTCCTATATTGACTCCTTCCAAATTACAATTACAATTTACAAATTACAATTTTCAGAAATTGTATAGAAAGAGATTTCCTAATGGTTCCAAGCATGCTCAGTTTGTGGCCATGGCGCTTTTTGTGTGAAGTGAGAGAATATCTCAATTGCCTGAAGGCTTGGAGCTGGACCAGATGCTATCTTGAAGCTTATTCCACTCAAAGCTTTGTGATTCTATGTGTCTAAATTAAATGGATTTTAGAAATGACTTAAAGTAGTTTAAGGTGGGAAAATAATTGAAGCTACTTTTGCCCTTTACACAGCATTTTGATTAATAAAATTTAAATAATTTTTGCAATTCAAGTAAGTAGATTCAATTTGTGACACTATAGGTGTAGTTTAAAACAGTGGAGCATTTAAAATAATTTTAATTTTATAGCTATATCAATGAATTAAATGATGCACTATCCAGTTCTGATTGAAGAAAATGTTTGCAAAGTTGAGACAGAACCAATTCAACAAATCAACCATAGATATTTGAGAACCATCTTCATCCTTTTGTATTGAGATGGTAATTCTGATTTAATAAATAATAATAACAGACATTCAAATATATGTACTTGGATCTTTACAAAACCATTTGACCAAGGCATAGTCTGGCTTCTTTCTCTTTAACAATTAACTACTTAAGATATAAAATGTTTAAAAAATGTTTTCAGCAAAAAAATAAAATAACAGGTCCTAACCAGCTCAGCATAGGAAAATTACAACACTGGGTCATGTAAATGAATCAGCCCAGTCCTATCAAATTTGAGCTCCTAGTATATGCCAGGTCCTGAGGTGGCCCACATGAATGAGACGCCACCTCATCCTCAGAAAGCAATGACATTGTTTCTTCCTTTCTCAATCTACTTTCTTCACAGCTGAAAAATAACTTTTTTCCAGTTAAAAATGATTTTGTTCAAAGACAAGAAACATTCCATCAAAACTGGGATCATTGTTTTAATAATTTACAATTAGTCCAAGTTCATAAATTTCATATATTAACCAGCCCATGTATTTCTTAAAAAGCTCATCAGAAAACTTGAAAATTTCATCCCTTAAGACCACCTGCCTGGTCAAATTTCTCCTACGGGATTACAACTCCTAACCCCAATTCCCTCATTACTTCCTGGCTGTCTAGTTGTTGATCTCTGCTCTGAACTGCTCTCTACATTTAAGGTCTTTCTGTTGATGTGACCTTCTGTGTTCTTTTTCAAGGATCTATCAAAAGCCAGGTGGTGGAATAGATGGGGTGCAGGCTTTGGTGTCAGACAGTTCTGGGTTTGAACCCTTGTTCAACTTGTTCCATTAGTCAGTGCCTGTGTGATCACAGCCCCTCATCCTCTCTGAGCCTCAGTGTCTTTATCTGCACAATGCAGATAAAAACCTACTTTGCCAGGTGTTGTGTGAGTAAATGAGCTAGAAATTCACTAAGCACTTACAATGTGCCAGGCTCTGTTCTAAGAGCTGAGCGTGTGTTTTCTCTTTTAATCCTCTCAACAAATCTATGAGATAAGTATGATCATTTCCCTCGTGTGACTGATGAGAAAATGGAGGCCCAGGGAGATGGAGTAACTAACAAAGGTCATTCAGTTATAGGAGCAGAGCCAGGGTTTGAACCCAGGTGGTCTGATGCTTAACTACTGGCTGTGCTGCTTCTAATAATATATGCAAAGGCTGACGTCCTGTTCCAAACACAGAATAAATGCTTTTAAAAGGTTAAACTGTAGGCAAATCTGGGTGGCTCAGCTGGTTGAGCATCCAACTCTTGATCTCAGCTCAGGTCTTGATCTTAGGGTTGTGAGTTCAGGCCCCACACTGGGTTCCATGCTGGGTGTGGAACCTACATGAAAAAAAATAATAGTTATACTGTAGAGTGAAAAGAACATAAATGTTGGAGTCTAGATTTAGGTTTTGACTCTGTCACTTATTAGCTAAGAAATTTATGGAAAATTACTTAATCTCTCCTAATCTGCTTCTGCACCTATAAAACTGCCATTGTTCTACCTTTGTTCAGGCCTATAGTAAGAAGTACATAAAATATTCTATATCATAGCCTCTGAATCATAGTAAACATTTGATAAATGGTATTTGTTAATTAGGAAGGGACATCAGAACATAAAAAATATTATTCTAAGACAAAACTTTTATTGTCCTAACCAAAAACAAAAGTAGAAATTCTTTTTTTTTTTTTTTTTAAAGATTTTATTTATTTATTCATGAGAGAAGAGAGAGAGAGAGAGAGAGAGGCAGAGGGAGAAGCAGGCTCCCAAGGAGCAGGGAGCCTGATGCGGGACTCGATCCCAGGACCCTGGGATCATGACCTGAGCCGAAGGCAGACGCTTAACCATCTGAGCCACCCAGGCGCCCAAAAGTAGAAATTCTCACCATGATATTCTAGGTCCCAGATTCATGCTCAAACTACCATTTCAATTTTCATACCAATGACATCCCAGCAAGATCCCTTTACTTTAAAGAGACCCTAGACTGTCCATCCCCTGGTGTCTGCTCAGTCCTATCAGTGGGCATTTATAATGTAGGTTCTAATATAGATATGGGAACCACACCTCCCAAATTTTCTAGGATAATTCTGATTTTCTCCTCCCTTCTCAAACCATGTGGCAAATAAAGTATCCCAATTTGGAAGTCAAAAAACAGAATCAATAAAGAGACTGTCACTTGTTTTCTTGCTTTGTGCATCTTTGAAAATGAAATGTACTTTCATTTGTGCCCAAGCAGTAGAGAAATTATAAAATAAAATAAAATAAAATAAAATAAAATGAAGGGCTTATGCCTCTTGCCATGCCTTTAGCCTGCCCTTTCTCATAAAATAACGTGGTAGACTTATGAAAATCAAGGGTCTAAGAATGCTGATCTAGAAATACTGTTCCTGAAAAGCTTATTTCGGCGAGTCTTTAAGTCTGTAGATCTTTCACTTGACATAGATCCATCTGAATGAATTTCCTTTTCCTTTTTTTTCTTTTTTTATCTTTTAGGTGCGAGTAGGTGATAATAGTTATATTCACATGAAAGTATTCAAAGGCCTTCCTCAACAAAATCCAACTTTGACACTTACTGGTTACCAGACTGACAAAAGCAAGGACGATGAGATCACAGGCTTTTAGCAGCATGTTCCAAAAGTGGTCTGATATTTTCCACTGGCTACTGACTAATGTTCCCTGCTAATAAATGTAACTATCAATAAACAAGCATTCCTTTTCAAATAAATTTATTTCTTCAACTATTTCTCTTTTATTGAATTAAATAGTATTTACCTTTTCTTTCTCAAAGTCAATGTTATTGCTTTAGAGTAAAAATTCCATACAAATTGATGTCAATTGAAAATCTTATAGAAATTAGGCCCAATGCAACTTGCTAAAGGATAAGACCACCACCACCACCACCACCATTCCCACCATAGGCAGGCTAGATCATGGGCTATCAGTGCCCTGTGGTTGCAGAGAATCCAATATTCCATCCCTAGCCTGACATTTTAAAATTAAATCAGGTATTTTACAAAGTATATTTATATTTTGAAATAATCTCAAACTTACAGACAAGTTGCAAAAAAACTTTTTTCCCAGACATTTGAGAGTAAGTTACCTACAGTGATGCCCCATCACCAACAAATACTTTAGTGTACATTTCCTACAAACAAGTATTTTCTCCTGAATAACTGAAATACAATCATCAAAATCAGGAAGTTAACACTGATACATTTACTAACATTTAATCCCCAGACAACATTCAGCTTCCCCAAAATGTCTTTTATTGCTAAAAGCTCCAGTCCAAAACCAAGTGTTCCATTAATTGCCATTTTTCTCTTTTCTAACACTCTATTAAGATATAATTTATATACCATACAATTCACCCAATTATACAATTATACAATTCAATAGTTTTTAGTACATTTAAAAATGTGTGCAACTGCCACAACCAATTTTAGAACATTTTCATCACCTCAAAAAGAAACCCCATACCATTTAGCTATCATCCCCCATCCTCCTCCACATCTTCACCCCTAAGAAATCACTAATTTACTTACTTTCTGTCTCTAAAGATTTCCCTATTCTAGATATTCCATATGTATGAAATCACATATGGTTTTTGCAACTGGCTTCTTCCCCTTAGCATAATGTTTTGGAGATTCATCTATGTTGTAGCATGTGCTGATATTTTATTCCATTTTATGGTCAAATAATATTCAATTTTATGCATTTACTACATTTTGTTCATCCACTTATCAGTTGATGGATATTTGGGTTGCTTTCAGCTTTTGACTATTATGGACAATGTATAAACATTTGCACACATTTTATTTTATTTTATTTTTTTGCCCATACATATGTTTTCATTTCTCTTGGGTAGATACCTAAGAGTGAAATTGCTGTTTCATATGGCAACTCTATATGTTTAATTGTTCAAGGAACTTACAGACTGTTTTCCAAAGTAGCTGCACCATTTTACATTCCCACCAGCAGTGTAGGAGTGTTTGGATATCTCCACATCCTGAACACTTATTTTCTGCTTTTTTGAGTCTAGCCATTGTAGTGGGCATGAAGTGGTATTGTGTTATGGCTTTGATTTGCATTTTCCTGATGACAAATGATATCAAGCATCCTTCATGATCTTAATATCCATTTGCATATCTTCCTTGGAGAAATCTCTATTCAGATCCTTTGCCCATTTTTAAATCAGGCTATTTGTCTTTATTATTGAGTTGTAAGATTTCTTTGCATATTCTGGATAAAAGTCCCTTATCACATATATGATTTGTAAATATTTTCTCCCCTACTGTGGTTCTTTTTACTTTTTGATGCTGTCCTTTGAAGTGTCAAAGTTTTTAATTTTAATGAAATCCAAATCATCTGTTTGTTTGTTTTTTTAAAGTTGTTGTGTTTTTGGTGTCAGATCTAAGGATCCTTTACCAAATCCAAGCACATAATGATTTACTCCTATGTTTTCTTCTAAGAGTTGTGTAGTTTTAATATTTACCTTTAGGTGTTTGATCCCTTTTGAATTAGGTTTCTATTATTGGGTTAATTTTTATAAATAGTATGTGGTAAGGATCCAACCTGATTATTTTGTAAGTGGCTATCTAATTGTTCCACCACATTTGTTGAGAAGTCTATTCATTTCCACATTGAATGGTCTTGGCATCCTTGTTGAAACATCACAGTCACATAAATTCATTTCTGGATGCTCATTTCTATTCCATTAATCTACATGTCTTTTTTAAATTTTATTTATTTATTTGAGAGAGAGAGAAAGAGCAAACATGAGCAGGGGGTAGGGGCAGAGGGAGAGGAAGAAGCAGACTCCCCGCTGAGCTTGGAGCCTGATGTGGGGCTCAATCCCAGGACCCTAGGATCATGACCTAAGCCTAAGGCAGACATTTAACTGACTGAGCCACCCAGGTGCCCTGTACCACACTTTTCTTGATTACTGTTGCTTTGCAGTTAAGTTTTGAAATCAACAAGTATGAATCCTCCAACTTTGTTCTTTTTCAAGAATGTTTTGGTTCTTCTGGCCCTTTGAAATTCTATATGAATTTTAGAATCAGCTTATAAATGTCTACAAAGAAGTCAGTTGGGACTCTGATAGGGATTATGTTGAATCTGTAGGTCAATTTGGGAAGTAATGCCATTTTAACAATATTAAACCTTCCAATCCATGAACATGGGATGTTTCCTCAAATATTTATATTTTCTGTAATTTCTTTTGAAAGTGTTCCATAGTTTTCAGAGTATAGGTTTTGCACTTATTTGTTAAACTTATTTCTAAGTATTTTATTCTTATGTATGCTATTGTAAATAAAATTGTTTTCTTAATTTCATTTTGGCTTGTTAATTGCATGTGTATAGAAATGTAATCAATTTTTGTATATTGGTCTTGTATTCTTCAATCTCCCTGAACTTGTTTATTGGTAATTTGTTTCTCGGGATTTTCCTATACAACAAGGTCATGCCATCTGCAGAGAGACAGTTTTACTTCTTCCTGTCTAGTCTGAATATCTTTCATCCTTAATTATGTCTAGAACCTCTGGTACAAAGTTAAAAAGAAGTGGTGAGAGTGTATATTATTGTCTTGTTCCTGATCTTAGGGGGAAAGGTTCCAGTCATTTACTATTTAGTATGATGTTAGCTGTGGGGTTTTTGTAGATGCCCTTTATCAAGTTGATGACATTTTCTTTTAGTTTTTTAAAATTATGAAAGGCTATTTATTGGATTTTGTCAAATGCCTTTTTTTCTGCATCTTTTAAGATGTTCATGTGGTTTTGCTTTTTATTTTTTCACTATAGTGTTTTACCTTAATTGATTTTTGAATGTTAAACATCTTCACATTCCTACAATGGATCCCATTTGGTCATGGTATATAATTATTTTTTTATGTGCTAGATTTGGTTTGCTAGCATTTTGTTGAGGATTTTTGCATCCATATTCATGAGAGATATTGATCTGTAGTTTTCTTGTGATGTCTTTGTTTGGTTTTGGTATCTATGTAATACCGGTCTCATTGAATAAGTTGGAAAGTTTTCCTCTCCTACTTTTTGGAAGAATTTGTGTAGAATTGGTATTTACTCTTCTTTAAATGTTTGGTAGAATTCAGCAGTGGAGCTATCTGGGCCTGGGCTTTTCTTTATGGGAAGTTTTTGATTACTAATTTAATCTCTTCACTTGTTAGAGGTCTATTTAGATTGACTCTTCTTGAATTGGTTTTAGTATTGTCTTCCTAAAAATGTATTCATTTAATCTGTATTATCTAATTTATTGGCATATAACTGTTCATAGTATTCCTTCTTTGGACCTACCTAATGGATTTTGGACTGAATTGTTAGGAAGGAGAGGTAAGGAAGAGAAGGAAAGGGAAGGAGAAAGGAGAGAAGAAGAGAAAGCAAAAGAGGAAATTTGTTTTAAAGATGCCCTAAATGAGCATCTGCCTTCGGCTCGGGTCATGGTCCCAGAGTTCTGGGATCGAGCCCTGCATCGGGCTCCCTGCTCTGCGGGAAGCCTCCTTCTCCCTCTCCCTCTGCCTCTCCCCCTACATGTGCTCTCTCTCTCTGTATCTCTGTGTCTCAAATGAATAAATAAAATCTTTAAAAAAAAAATGCCCTAAATAATGTCTTCCTCTGTGTTCGCACTCTGTTCATCATCCTTTTAGTGCCACTTGTCAATCCCCCTGTCCCCAAATAATAATAGTATATACTAAGTGCTTATTATATACCAGGTAGTGTTCTAAAGACTTTACACATATAACTCATTTAATTCCCATAACAACCTCAAGAAATAAATATTGTTATTATCCCCTCTTTACAGAAGACTGAGTGTAGAGAGGTTAAGTTACTGCCCAGGACCTCATGGCTAGTTAATAAAGTGAAGATATAATCCCAGGCTATTTGCCTCCAGGACCAATGCTCTTAATTCCTACACTCTATTAACACAAGCTCAGAATTTATTTGCTCAGCTATTCTGACCCCTGTAGGAGTCAAGGGAGAGCTTGAAATAGTGTACTGATATATATGTATGTAATGACCACTGCTAGATGCTTCATAATAAAGAAACTGTCTTATCCATCTGCCGTCAGCTCCTAGCACAGAGATATTAAGTTCAGTCAATGAACTAAAAGATCTCCACTGGCTGGCTAATATTAACACCATAGGGCTCTTAGGTAACAGAGACTACCAGAAATGATCCCACTGGCCTAATAAGAATCCTTTTCTGAGAAATGCAAACATGGACACAAACACCTGTAGTTATAAACTCAGAACAGGATATACAAAACTCTATAATCAGATTGATTAGATTTATTTGTACTTTATCCTGATTTTGGTATAGAAGACTGAATATACCACATTTAAGAATTAATCTAGTAAGGGCGCCTGGGTAGCTCAGATGGTTAAGTGTCTGCCTTCGGCTCAGGTCATGATCCTGGAGTCCTGGAATCGAGTCCCACATAGGTCTCCCTGCTCCTTGGGAGCCTGCTTCTCCCTCTGCCTCTCTCTCTCTCTCTCTGTCTCTCATGAATAAATAAATAAAATCTTTAAAAAAAAAAAGAATTAATCTAGTAAGAGACATACAGAACATATGCAAAGACAATTACAGCACTTCACTGTCAGAAATAAAAGACTTGAATAAATGGATAAACATATCCTGTCACTGGTTAAGTGGACTTCATGTTAGTGAGAACACAGTAGCAAATAGGAATAGGAAAGAAGATCAAGTAATGTGTGCAGTGATTCTCACTCATCCCTGCGTATTAGTTAAAAGTCCCAAGTTGGGGGGCATCCGGGTGGCTCTGTAGGTTAAGCGTCTGCCTTTGGCTCAGGTTATGATCCAGTAGTCCCAGAATGGAGCCGAGTCAGGCTCTCTGTTCAGTGGGGAGTCTGCTTCTCTCTCTCTCAAATAAATAAATAAAATCTTTAAAATAAAATAAAAGTCCCAAGTCGGGCCCCATGCAGACTAATTGAGTAAAAATCTGAGAAAGAGTCTAGATGATTCTAACGTCAGCCAGGGTTGAGTACTAGAGTGATAATAAAGGAAAAAGGAAAAAGTTTTAATGGAAATAATTGAATTGAAAATATATTTCAAAACTTAAAATATTACAAAACATTTCTGATAGTAGGTTAAAAACAGAATAGATGTGTAGGGTAAACCCTGACAGTTGCTTTTGTAATACAAGTGCCTCATTTAAGCTTTGGTGAGGCATCCACTTCAAAGACTCATCCTCTTCCAAGATAACTATCTCAAATAAACATAGCACCAGCCACAGACCAAGTAAAGAACCAAGCCACCTCTCCCAAATGAGGACTCCCTTGTTTTAGAGATCTTGGTTAATTTCGATAACTAACCATCTGGGCCACTTGTTTTCTTTCTCTCTTCCCATGCTTTACATTTCCATTCTTACATTTTAAATTCACCAATAAAGAGTGAGCCCCCAAAGCCCTAGGCCCCCCATCTTCCACCCCCAATAAAAGCAGAATTCCAGGCCAGGGTAATCTCTTTCTCTCTCCCTGTGACTTCACTTTGTGGGCCCAGGTATGCTATGTAATTTCCAGGTCTTGTAAGTAATAATGTTTCCCCTCCAAAGGTTCCTGATAGTTATTGCTTAAGGGCTAAAGGATGTCTTGCAATCATAGTAAGAACCGCAAGTACTG
Organism: Eumetopias jubatus; assembly: GCF_037043125.1. Classification (NCBI taxonomy): domain Eukaryota; kingdom Metazoa; phylum Chordata; class Mammalia; order Carnivora; family Otariidae; genus Eumetopias; species Eumetopias jubatus. The sequence goes on from NW_028274807.1 coordinate 66,563,399, forward strand.
CTCCAGCCACAACATTGGTTATTGATAGGCTGAGACCAGCCTAAAACAAGATGATGAAAACAGAAAAAAAAAAAAGTCAAAAAATATAACCCAAATCTGTTTAGTCCCAGTAAAATAAAGTGTTAAAATTATTTTTTCATTTACTAAATGTTGTTGAAAAATCACACCATTGTTGAAGATTTACACTTTATACTATGTTGAAAAATTATTCTTTTTAAAAACAATTTTAACGTGGAAGATAATTTTTTAAAGGGAGTGACATTTTAAAAAATAAGGAAGTGGTATTTGAACAATTAGACTTACTTCCCAAGAACTGTTGGAATTCCAAGAAAAACAAAAAGAAAATAGATCTATTACTGGATAATTGTAGGCTGTCCAATGGATAGAAAGATGTTTGAAAGCTCATTGGTCATTTAGGGCTTATCCAAATAAAGGGGCAAGTTTCTCCAAAAAAACCCTGCTTTCCTTTACAGTACCATTGCAACCAAGGGAAAATTGCATTTCTGAAGCATTTCTCCCCGTCAAATTTGAAATGGAAACTGGGAGCAAGAATTTGTACTCTGTTGCAAAAATTGTTTTGTCTAACCCCAAAGAGAGAAACTGAATGTACTCTTGCCTTGCCAAGGTGAAGGACTCAACCCCAGCTGTCTGTCAGACCCTCCCAAATTCTCTGCCACAGACTGTTTTTAAATGGGCCAAGTTACAACTCAGAGGGCATGATTCTGCTCAGGGTTGTAGGCAATGCCTTCTCTGTTCTATCTTGGGAAACAGGTTTCTTCACTTACCTGAGGGAGTGAATCTATGATTTTCTGCCTGGTTTCTTATTTTAGGAGAGAGCCAAAGACTCATTCTGGACCCTGGAGGCTTCTGAGGCTTCCCCTGCTGGAACTTGGTTCAAACACAGTGGGGAGTTTTCCCCAAGAAACTATCCAAGCACATACCTCGTGCTTTAAATGACAGTATGAGGAGATTTGGATGAGGAAAAAATGTCCTAATGTCAACGGATAGTTTAAATAGGGAGATATCGCTAGGCCACCTGACCCAGTGGGAACGTTCTTGATAGACTCCTTTGGTTCAAAAGAACTTATTTTATGTAATACACAGACTTATCATAAAGATGCATCTGCTTAGAATCTAGGAAATGTCAAACAACCAGGCCTTGTGAAGGAGGACTCATATAGAACTGGGTCTCACAGCTGGAGACCCAAGAACCAGAATCCAAGGCAGCTCTAAGAACCTGAGGAACTATGGATGCGGGTTTTTACTCTAGAGCTCTTTTATGAATGGGCTCAGCTATTCCCCAAGCAGCTGTCTGCATCTCTGTTTCTGTCCACTTTTGTGCCAGCTCCAACTGGCATTCTTTCTTCTGTATAATTTTCCCTGCTTCATGGTGTGCATCCTCACAGGTCCTGCTTTCTCAGAACACTGGACCCTCGTGGCCCCTATTGTACCTCATCACCACTTCCTTCAAGCTTCACCTTTCACTGCTAACTACATCATTTCCTCAGTATTTCTCAGTTCAAAGCCTTGAAGAATTTGATTATCCAGATCATCTTCTTGCCCCACGACATGTCGTAAGACACTGGCCAACTTAAAGTTAGCAGTTCTTGGGCAGTTGCCCAGCCCTGGTTATGCAGAGTGCAAAATGGGCTACCAAGGGGTGCTATTTCAGTAGGAGATATGGGCCAAAGAGTCTTTCTTAGAAAGGGTTGTGGCGTGGCTGGTATATGATCCATATGACAAACATATGGATGGAGGAATGGATGGATGGATGGACAGACAGGAATATTGTGTCCTTAGAGAAGTAAGGCATGATTGATTAGGGGGGAGAGGGAGATTTAATGTAGATTTCACAACTGAGCAAAAAAAAAAAAACCCTGCAAAAACAAAAAACCCTCTGCATTGGTTTGTTGCAATATATGAATGAGATCCAACCCAAATCCTTCGGAGCTAAGTAATGAACAGATCCTAGTTGGACTAGCTCTTAATGTCAAGTCATTCTTAGAGAAAGAAGATGAATTTCCCTCAAATTCCTTCATACACTTCTGGTCTGGTGTAGGGCCTGGTCTTCTCTAGCCTTTGCTTATTAGAATTTCCCAAATTTTGTCTCCTAAATATGGCAGTCATGTAAAATACTTAGAATGGTACCTAATTTGTAGTAAGCAATGAACAAATGAGCTATTAGTAGTAGTATACTGTTCGTTCATTGAACGTATCATTTGGCTCCATGTAACAGAATCCTAAACACAGAGGCTTAACCAACTAAGTGAACCACTCCTATTATATCTCTCAATGAATAAATTAAAAATCCCTGCCCTCACTTAATAAGAAGTTTGGAGACACAGATAGCCCGGGGCTGGGATGGCAAACCACAACGCCATCAAGGATCCAGTCTCCTTCTGTCTTTCTGTTCAGCCCTCAACATAGGGTTTTTATCTTCGTGTTCATCACCACAGTGAGCAAATAGTCCTCATCCTTCTTCCTAGTGACCCTAATCATACTCCAGGGAGAAAGGGGGAAGAAAGGACAATGCCTGTATCAGGAAAGTTTCCCCCAAATGCCCCAACAGTCTCCTGCTTATATCTCATTGTCAAAAACTACCTCCCTGCTATCTGGGGCTGCAAGGGAAGCTGGGCACACTGCTACTGTAGACAAAATCAGGATTCTCTTGATCAGGAAGAGGAAAATGGATATAGGGTAGAAAACTAGCAGCATCAGGCTTACCTATCCCAAGCACTGAGTACTCCACAGTGCCAGCCCTCAAAACCTGGTGGGATAGAGGTAAACCAGCAATTGAACAGCATGATAAAGACCATGAAAGAGGTGTTTATCATGCGGGCACATAAAAAGGACATCTAATTGATATCTGAGAAGTCAGGAAAAGGCTTGCTGAAGGAAGTGATAGCTGAGACATGAAGCATGGGTAGGTTGGCCAGGGAAGAGTGCATGTGCTGAAATTCAGAGGTAACACTAGGTCTTGTCTGGAAACAGAAGTAGTTTCCTACTAGCGGGGAAAAGAGTAGAGAGTGATGAGGTTGGAGGCAAACAGGAGCCAGAACACAAAGGACTTCAAAAGCCATTTTAAGAACTTGGTACTTATCCTTGGGGAGAACCCACGGAGTCAAATTTTGCGTGCTAGCTTTTAAAATTAGAGTGGAAAAACCATTCTATCTACAGCAACTATCTTTAAGTGCCAGTGGATTTGCTGTCCTTTCTTAATGCATCCGGAGATCCACAAATTCACGTAGGCTAAGTCCTCTTACCTCTTACAGGGATTACCCTCAGCAGCCCACTGCATTCAGAAGCTGGGAGTTATCTTTGCTTAAACCTCATTAGCATTTTGTGTTTCCTCTCCAAAATAATGCTGTGGGGTAAATTAGGCTTCTCCCAGAAACACTGCCCCTATCAGGAAGAATTACTTTTTGACTATTTTCTTTATTCAACATTCATGCTCAAACATCTAAGAAGTGTTTTTTGTTTTGTTTTGTTTTTTAACAATCAAGGCTTAACTATTAGACTAAGTACACACAGGTATCATGAGGAACCTAAGTGATCTCTAACATTTGATTAGCTCACATAACTCCAGGCAGAATACTCATTTTTCTTGATTTGCTGTGAGACCACATGTTGGACTAATCTCCCAGGTTACAAGTTATCCCTGGACGGTCTTAAATAGGTAGCAGGGCACAGCACAGACTACTGTATGGCACTGGGTACATTATCGCACCATTTCCTAAACTGGCTATCTTTGAAGCAAAATTTGAAAAAGAGAATGACCGGAGTACCTGGCTGCGTCAGTTGGTAGAGCATGCGGCTCTTGATCTTGGGGTTTTAAGTTTGAGCCCCACGTTAGGTATAAAGATTACTTAAAAAGAGAGAGAGAGAGAGAGAGAGAGAGAGAGAGAGAGAGAGAGAGAATGACTTACTGGAAAACTTCCTTTTTATTACTGCATTTATTTGGTATTATTTGTCTCTATTTAAATCGGCTTTTCAAAGACAAGGGAATTATAATATTCTCTAATCAGCTGAAATCAGTCATTTGCCACCCACTCTCCACTCCCCATTCCAGATTCTTTTTTTGGCATGTAGCTTTTTCACCTTTCAGCATACTATATGCTTATATGCTTTACTTCCTTACTACTGTCCATCTCTCTTCACCACATAGAAGTTCTTGAAGAGCAGGTATTTTTTATGTTTTGTTCAGTGATGTATAGTATTGGCTAATAGTGCCTAGAATATGGGAGACAAACACTTAAGGATTTGTGTTTCTTCTATGGCTATCTTCCGTCCTGCCAAGGAAGAGCCAAACTCACCTTTGAACTTTTGCATTCAGCTTCTTCTCCCTCTCTTTCTAAATCCTACCTATCCTTCAAGCCAACAAAATCTACAATTATTGCTTAAGGCAGCAACTATATTCAAGACACTGTTTCAAGAGGCAAATCAACTTTCAAGAATAGTATGCCTTCCCTTTCTCTTCATATTTGAGGGTTTAAGTGTCATTCATCACAAACTAAACATACTAATATGCATTATACTAAAAGTCACTGATTGCCACAATCGCACACTTTTCATGTTACATTGGGATGATTCAGGCATCCTACTAACATAATTGGATTAGCTAGATAGTATTTTAGCAGACCTGAAATTCTGGAAAAGCTGTTATGAATCCTTTCCAAGGACTGTTTCTAAATTCCCTCCTGAGCATCAGGAAGATCTTATATTGAGTCTTACTTTTTGTTGAGTCCTTTCAATTGAAAAGACACATGCAAGAAAAAAAAAAAGTATCAACTTTCTGTCAGGCACCATTCACTTTAAGTCCTATAGAAAATCTTTTTTACTGCTGGCCCTAAGAGATTTTTCCTTTTTAAGACTAGATTATAATCTCCACAAAAGTAGGTTTTATCTATCACTATCCCCAACAACTAAGACAGTATCTGACCGACAGTAAGTACTCAAAAGATCTGTTGAAAGAACAGTGCACATTTTATACTTTTATTGCTCACTTCTAAATGCATAATCTGATGAGGGTACACATACTGAAACATAGGCCTACCAACGACCCAGTTGGTCAATCTAACTGTGCCAGAGCCAGGTGGCTTGTTTAAATCATCATGGTAGGCAGAATCCTAAAATGGCTTTCCAAGACGTCCTACTCTAATCCCTTAGACTGTGAAGAGGAGACATTACATCTGTGATGTTACCTTACCTGGCAAAGGGGATTTGGAGATTAAGGCTATAATCATTTGACTCTGAGTTAATCAAAAGGAAGACTGTCATGGTAGGCCTAATCTGATCACAAAGACCCTTTGAAAGCAGAATCTGTCTGGTTTATAGCAGAAAAGGAAGTCAGATACCAAGAATGAGAATTCAATACACTGTTGCTAGCTAGAAGGAGGGGGCCATGCGCCAAAAAATGTGGGTGGCTTCTAGTTTAGAGTGGCCTCTGATAACAGCAAGGGAATGGGCACATCAGTCCTATAACCACAAGGATCTGAATTCGGCTAACAAACTGAATGAACCGAGAAGCACATTCTTTCTATAGAGGCGCCAAACAAGAGCTCAGCCTAGCTGACTTGATTTCAGCTTATGACACCCCAAGCAGAGAACCCAGTCTTGGACTTCTGACCTACAGAACTGTAAAACAATAAACAGGTATGATTTTAAGCTGCTAAACTGTGGTAATTTGTTAATCAGCAACAGAAAACTAATTATGATCATCCTCTACTAGGAAGTGCTTTCTCTGCAATGACCGAATTCTACAATGATATGTTTTTTACTGATTCATTTGAATACTATCATGCAAGCCTTCCTCTGCCTTTCCCAAATTTATTTTACTGTTTTTCTTTTCATTCCCCATGGAAATACTGTCCAGGAAAATTCCACCCAAAATTAGTTTTTGCATATGAAAACAAGATAAGTTAAGGTACCAAGGAGAAAGTTTCTTTGGACAGTATGCAGCTTATAATTATTGCCATCTTACTTGTTAGGAGCAATAAACCCCACAAAGAAAGGGTAAAATCATCAATGACCTAAAAAGGTCCACGTTCTTGCCAATAAATTTGTAAAAAATCAAAAAGATGTAATACAAATCAAATCAGATAATGAAACTGTATTCAAATTCTCTTGTTAGAACTTATTATCTCAACCTGGAAAACAATCAAATAAATATGTACACTGAGTCAGAAAATTATTTTAATAGTTACAAAAACATCTTTTTTTTTTTTTTTTACAGAATCAGTATAAAATAGCAGTTGATTTCTCCATAATTATGAGAATTATTTGTACTTAAGGTCTTGGCTAAGTGGGGCCGAAATCAACAAAAGGTCTTGGACTGTTGGCTCAGAAATCATCCTAGGAAGCCCACCTTGTTGATGTCTGTCATGCTTAGCTCTTATGAGATGTCCCGGTCCTTTTTAAAAAAAAAAAGTATCTTTTTATTCATTCTTTGGAGGCTTGAAGTGAATTCGGCAGCGTTCATTAAACACCTAAGATATTTAAACAGAAACAAAAGTCGTTGAGTCATCTTGTATAAATCAAGCCTGGAACTAAATTAAATTTGGCATGGTTCAGGAGGATATAACCATTTTTATCCCAGGTCAACAGATTTAGGGAACAGAAAATTTTCCTCATGAGTTCAAAGTGACTTATAGGCGCTAAGAATACAGAAGACTTTGATATCCATTTATAAGCCAATTTTGATTTTTTAATAAAATTTATATTATTCAAGGAAAAAATCATCACAAGCTAGCTTCTTTAGTAACAGTAACTAACAAACATTTTCATTACATATTCTGGACAGTTAGACAAAAATATCTAAAATGATTTAAGATAAAGCTTTTTTCCCTCTTTATTTTATTTTTTTTTAGATTTTATTTATTTGAGAGAGAGAATGAGATAGAGAGAGCATGAGAGGGGGGAGGGTCAGAGGGAGAAGCAGACTCCCTGCTGAGCAGGGAGCCCAATGCAGGACTCAATCCTGGGACTCCAGGATCATGACCTGAGCCTAAGGCAGTTGCTCAACCAACTGAGCCACCCAGGCGCCCTCCCTCTTTTTATAATGTAGATTTTCTTTAGATACCTGTTGTGATTTTCTAAATGAGTATTGGATCTTGGATCTTTTTCACAAGTAGGTAAACTTGAAGAGAGATCAGGCCTTTGCTAAATCGTGTAAATTTATAAAATGTTTTGTTCTATTTACCTTGCTTCCTAAAAATCTAAACAAGTAACATATCATAAATGTTAAAAGAACATTTTTCAGTGTCTGTCAATATGGGACTGTGTTAAATAAAAATTTTGGTATAGCCATTCAATGGACTATAATGCAAACATAAAAGAATAAGGAAGGTCTGTGTGTTCTGATGGGAAAAGATCTCCAAGATATAGTAAAGAAAAAAAAGTGTGGACAGTGCACTTTCATAGATGTGACAAATGGGAAACAGACATACATAAAATTAGAAAAGGTGCAAATACCTAAAGCATGTATCATTTTTTCAGAAGGAAAGGAAAGGAGGTGGCTGAAAGGGAGGAATGAGAAGAATTTTTACCATATTTCGTTTAATATTTAAAAAAAAATTTAATCGTGCCTAAAAATTTTTAAGTGTCCAAATAAAAAATTATAGAAATCTAAAAATTTCTTCTTAGAATTTACCCTCATACTTCACTGACATAAGGAACAAATTATTTTTAAGGTTAAGAAACAAAACACACAAAAAACCTATATTGGACACTGTGGACTATCATAAAAAAATAAAAAAAATCTACATAGGGAGCTTTTATGGTACTGGTATTATTCAATCTCTTAAGCTGGGTGGTAGATACATGAATGTTCATTTTATTAATATTCCTTAAATGCTATGTTACATACTCTTTGATATGTGTTATCTCACAATTAGAAGAAAAAATGTAGAAATTATATAGACTCTTTCTGGCCCTTTCATCTTATAGCTCATTTCTTGTCAGTTGCCAGCCCTAACATTTCCCTTAAGTTCCCAATGCTCAAATCAGAGGCTTCAGATTAGTGGCCCTGGCACCCTGGGTGGGATGATACATATGACTTGGCCAAACTTCTCCAAATCCTTTTCCTAAATGCCTTCCTAACCACTTTTGCTGACCTATTGCACCATAGCTGCATTTTTTTTTTTAAATCAAGTAGGGAACCTAAGTTTTTGTAGACTGGATGGAGCACATTTTCTTTAAAATTAGAATCAAATCTAAAAATGCTTCACTTGAGGGGTGCCTGGGTGGCCAGTTGTAAGCATCTGCTTTCGGCTCGGGTTATGATCCCAGGGTCCTGGGATGGAGCCCCACGTCGCACTCCCTGCTCAGCGGGAAACCTGCTTCTCCCTTTCCCACTCCCCCTGCTTATGTTCCCTCTCTCACTGTGTATCTCTCTGTCAAATAAATAAATAAAATCTTTAAAATAAAATAAATAAAAAAATAAAAATGTTTCACTTGGGGTGCCAGTCGGTTAAGTGACCGACTCTTGATTTCAGCTCAGGTCTTGATCTCAGGGTTGTGAGTTCAAGCCCCACTTTGGGCTTCATACCAGGCACGGAGCCTACTTAAAAATAATTTTTAAAAATAATAATAATTAAAAAATAAAAATGTTTCCCTCATCCCACTACATTTGACATATATCAACCTCTCCACTGGGTTTTTCAAACCAGATATTCATTGTACCCCTCCCCTATGCCATCCCAACAGTAAATATCTCTCTGGAGAACATAAATGAAAAAGTAACACCAGAATCTTTCAAGTAGCAAACACCTTCTCACATTGGTAGAAAAGGCAGGAATAGGAAACCCTGGCAAAGCGGACAGAATAAAGAAAAGTGATAATACGGCAAAGAAAATCAATTTGTACTTTGCAATTTATTCATAGTTCTGCAAGTTGGGACGTTCTAGTTTGTGTTCAGTTAACCTCTCTCTGTGTTTAACCTCATTCCATTGGTCAATTTCAAAGGATGAAACAGAATTTTCAGTTCATTCCTTCAGATTTAATAGATTATTTCCCTTCAGAAATCTTTGAATTTTTAGAGAAGGGTATAGAGCTATACCATTTCATACAACTAAAGTCAGCATTTTATGATTTTTGACTACAGGTAAAGTTCTGGAATCCTGGTCCCCCAATCTAATTCCTATTCAAAACTACACAGGTGGTAATAAGGAACATGTGAACCAGGGAGCCATAAAAGGCCCTATTATCAGATATCAGAAAAGTTATGTACAAATAAGTTCCATGATCAATATGTTAGAAAGCAAGCAACTGCAAAGGGTAGCTAATGATATGAAAATTTATGCAAAGTAATAGGGCTCAAAAAGGCTAATTTTAACAAATAACACCACTGAAGTTCTAAGTTAATTAGTAATAACCCTAAATAACAAGTATGTCCATAATTAGTATTAAGAAACATACAGAATGTCTCCAGTTCTGTTACCATGACAGGTCATACAATCTACCATATGACTGTAAAGCTGATTTTTATAAGCTGGCTCTATTTGGATGCCAACTGCACCCTTTCTCAAAGTTAAAACCTTCAGTTGCTTATAAATGAAAGATGTCTAAAAAGGCCCAAGGCACTCCTTACTCCCCCTCCCTTGGTTTCCCTTTGCTAGTTCAGTTTCCTTCATAGTTCTCTCCAAGAACCAGCATTATTTTATACCTTCCAGCTCCTGTCATTTACAACTTCTTCAACATTCAGTTCTGACTGCATCCATTTCAACTGTAAAAAGGAAAAAAAAAGTCAGTTATGAAAATTCAAATTAAAGAACTAAAACTAAATTCTATTTATAGTTTCCTAATAAAAGGAGCTCCTGCTGCAACATTCTTTGTTAATGGTACCACCTGGGCTAGATCTTGGACACAGCCCATTCTCCCCATATCTAATCAGCTGTTAAATCTTCTAAAGCCATGGTTCTCAAACATATTATAATCACCTTGAGAGTTCTTAAAAAAAAAAAAAATGTCCAGGTACTTCACAAAAGGAATACAAATGGCCAATAAATGTATTTTTTAAATGTACAATCTTACTAATGTTTAAAGAAATGCAAACTAAGCCATAATATGGCAAAAATTTTAAAAAATGGGTACGTCTGATAAAATCTACTACTAGTAAGGATATGAAAAAATATACACTCATATACATTTTTAGTATGGAGGGCAATTTGGTAAGATTTATAAAAACATAAATTCACATGTCATTGAACTCAAGAATTCTAGTTCTAGTTACTGATCCCGTAATAGTGATTTGCAAAGACAGCACAGACGAATAAAAAGGAGAAGGAGGTGGCAATCTAATTTGGATGAAGAAAAAAGAATCAGGAAGAAAAACAAAAAAGAGAAAGGGAATACATAAGGCCCAAAAGATCTAGAAAGGCATGATCTTTCACCTTGAGCACACAGCCAGAGGTCTGAGGTTAAAGATGCTAAAGCCTTTCTAACTTTCTTGATAACTGCCAACCTAGTTACACCATCAGAAAAGTAACCAATTCCATTGCCAGGCCCACATGGCGGGGCCCATCATACTCCTAGTCACAGAAACTTAAAAGAAAAGAAACTAGCTAGTTCCAGGAAGGAGGCTTGAAAATATTCAGGAAAATTAGGAGAAAAAAGCATGAGCTACAGGTCAAAGCAGCCAAGAGGTTAAAACTAGGATGATTTCCTTAGGCCAAAGTCAAGACTCAGGCCAGGAGACTTGGAAACAAAATGCGAGAGAGCTAGACAAGGTCTAGGCAACCATGAGTCAGGGACCCAGACCAAAGAACCTGATTAGTCAGGAGCACAGCTCAGGCAGGACATTTAAGCAATGCACATGTAACACTAATAAGACAGGAACTTAGTACTGATCCACTGGCCCCTTGTAAACTCCCTTGCTAGACTCAAAAATAGTGTCAGAGTATACACAGGTACAAAGGACTCAAACTAGAACAAGACGAAGGACTGCATTTCTGACAACCAGTATTGTGCTAAAAGTAGTAACAAGCCTGAAGAAGCCCATCTGCTTACATGAAAGAAACCTCAGTTTCAGCTTATAATCAGCTACATGGACCAGAAATCATGAAAACTTCACTGATCTGTCAAAGCCTGGACTGAATGCCAAAAAATTAACAAGCTCAGTCAAAAAACTGGGTCATGGGATGCCTGGGTGGCATAGCTGGTTAAGCCTCCTCCAGCTCTTGGTTTTGGCTTAGGTCATTAAGTCAGGGGCATGAGATCGAGCCCCGCATTGGGCTCTGCACTCAGCACAGAGTCTGCTTGGGATTCTCTTTCCCTCTCTCTCTGCCCCTCCTGCTCATGCTCTTTCTCTCAAATAAATAAAATAAATCTTAAAAAAAGAACAAAACAGGGTTACAACATGTCACTAGGACAGTCTTCATAACTGCTCTCAAATATTTAAAGGGAGGTCATGCAGAAATGGGTTTAGACTTATCCTATATACCTGCAGAGGGAAGATTAAGAAGCAGTAATCATATGTTACAGGGAGGCAGATTTTCACAACATATAAGAAAATCTCTGAATGATTATAACCATCCAAAAAGAAAATGCACAGTTACAGAAGATTCAAGTACTCCTCCTCCCCTGCCCCCTTAAGTAGTGGTTAAACAAAGGTAGAAACCACTGGTTGGGAGATACTGTAAGGAGGATTAATGTAACAAACACGGAGTCCCAAAGACTCAAAAAGGAAAGGAAAGCAACTACTAAGTATATCAGGGATATGTGAGCTCTTACACACATAATTTAATCCTAATCCCTAAAATTGAAAGTGTAAGAAGTCTTGACTCCATTTTACAAACTAAAAATCCGATTATTTCAGGGCAATTAATTTATAAGTTTACAAACCCACCATGTGGTGGATGGGATTTATTTCCCTAGAGCTATCTGCCTTTATAATCCACGTTTTCTCTATTCTTGAATGCTGCAGATATTAGAACCAACTTCTAACACAATTTCAGCGCCACCAACAAAATGCTACCTCTGAGATGGTTGTTTTTGAGGCTCTAGGTCTTAAACTGGTAAACTTCCTTTCAAAGGCCACTAATAGGTGACAACGGTTATATAGTTCCAGCAAGGAATGTGCTTTTTCTGCGTTAAGGACTCAGGGTAAGAACTGGGACTTTTAGACTGGCGTTTCTGCATATAAATAAAATATGTTCACTTAAGTAATGAGAATTTGACTATCAGTCACCATTTAATGTACAAACACTGAATCCAGAGTCAGAAGAGATAGGTTAAAGTTCCAGCTCTACCACTCACTAGCTTGTGACTTTGGGGATGTCAGTGAGTATCTCTGATCTCAGTTTCCTCATTCAGAAAAGGAAAAGGTAGAGCTGGATCATCTCAAAGAGTTCTCTTTCTGATTCCATAATCTTCATGACAAACTTGAAAATTAAAAAAAATTCAAGCTTCCTTACTTGGTTAAGTACTACTCATGGTCACTCTCTAGTTCTATACAGTATCAATCTAGAAAGTTACCTTTTATAACCTGCTAACTGGTTTCTAAAACTACTCCTTGCAATAGTCATCCTGGCAATTCTCTCTGGGCCCTAAAGGCTTAAGGGCAGAAATGAGGGCGGACCAAATTATGTGATAGGTCACTCCCAAGTACTCAGTGGTTTCTGAACTTTGCTCTCCACTAACAAGAGTCATTCTAGTCTTTGTTTGACTTAACATGCAAATAGTGAGTTTCAGGTTTCAGATACAACAGCCCTGCCCCACTGTTTCCTTTGTCAATACCTTCAAAAGTCTGTTAAAATACAAAATCCAAAAATAATTAGATTTTAACCTGCTTTATATAAATTATCTACAAGACTTAATAAACACTAAGTAAGATGACCATTACAGCATAAGATCACTGGCTGAGGAACCCACCACTGTCTGATGAATGGGCAGGTATGGAACACAGGACTGAAACAGTCATAATGAACTAAGAGAGCAGTGAAGATAGGGGATGAATCTCACACCCAGCAAGACAAGCTGCATCAGTGGGATGACTGAGCAAGTGCGCATACTCACCTTTAGGCAGTTATAAGAATAAAGGCTTGAGAGATGATAAGGTCCCCTTTTCAAAGTTTGGCTACATCTACTAAACAAAGGGCAGACTTCATGACTGTTTAGTAATGAAAAACAAAATTCCATCCCATACTGGATTTTCAGTCACCTGACATGCAAGGATCAGTAAGTCACCTATTGTGCCATCTTAAAACACAGACATGATTTTGATAATTGCTCAGTGGTCATGTAGGAAAAAGCCCCTCTTCTTAGGTAATGACCAACATATGTAAGGGGCAAAGGAACCATGTACCCAACATTCTTGCCAAATGGTTCAGGAAAAAAAAATGCCTACATGTGGTAGGAAGGGGAGGAAAACAGGGAAAGGTGGGAAGGAGGAGGGAGAAGGAGGAATGGAGAGAATGTACTGCAAAGCAGGTGGGGCAAAATGTAAACGATGGGTGAATATAGGTAAAGGGTAAACGTGAGTTCCCTGTACTATTCTTGCAACTTTTCTGTAAGTTTGAAATTATACCAAAATAAAAAGTTACTCTTTAAGCACCACCCCCAAAGGGAAGACAGCAATGCACTCCACATAATAAAATACCATACACGTTTCAACTGTTTTCTTGACATGTCACCATTAAGGGCTATAAAGAAACAGTTCTGTTCCATTTATCATACTCTGAGGTCCACACCCTATCTACATTATCTGACTTTGGGAAAATAAGGCTTCCTCTGACATAGCACTCAATGGACATTTACTGTTTTCTTAAAAGCGAAAACTGCAGGGATGGGAGATGAAGTGGAAACAAAAAAGTGTCCAAAAACAGCCAAAGACCCATAGCAACTTCTCTGCAGTAGAGAAATAAATTATAATGTGGTTCTAGTGTATGTGGTTATATTCAAATAGTACTATATTTTTATGGCTGAAGAGGGTAATATTCAGAATTATCTGTACTGCATTTCAGCAAATTTCTACAGATGAAACCAGAGGTAACTATTCTCAAAATGTAAATATATTTGAAAAAGTTTATTCTCAAGTCAAGCCTTTAAACATTGATACAGACATGATTCCCTAGATTTTCTGATGTGGTGTTAGGTCTATACTAATCCTTTTATCTTTACTAGTATAACATACAAATACATGGAAAGAAAATATGACTACATGCTTCTTTAAGTTAAAGCTGCTACACTGCATATATGCATGAAATGCACATTAACTTACCAACTAATATCTAAATGTAATAAAATAAAGCCCACTAAAAATGAAGTATTACTCTCCTGGTCATTTTTTTTTTAAAGTAATGACCATTTCTTACTCTAAAATTTTCATATTAAAAACTGCCTTTAGGGCACCTGGGTGGCTCAGATGGTTAAGCGTCTGCCTTCGGCTCAGGTCATGATCCCAGGGTCCTGGGATCGAGCCCTGCTCCTTGGGAGCCTGCTTCTCCCTCTGCCTCTCTCTCTCTCTGTCTCTCATGAATAAATAAATAAAATCTTTAAAAATAAATAAATTAATTAAAAAAAACTGCCTTTATAGAACCTTAAAAAAAAAACAAACCAACCCTGCCTTTATTAAATTTGGAAATCTTTGGTTCAGAAATGTAAATCTTATTCAACTTACCTTTGTCTGTTCTTTCCTAAGTTGCTTTAATAACGTTAAATCATCCAAATTCTTTTCTCTCTCTTCTCGGAGGTGTTTTACTACTGATGAGGTCTGAGCTATACAATTTTTTATGACTCTGTCTCTGCTGGCATGAGCCTCCTTCAACTAAAAGAACAAAGGCACAAAAGAGAAAAATCACACCAATTTTTTACATTTTAGTCTTTTTTAAAAATCCTATTTTTAGGTTATAGAAAGGTAATACTTTCTAAACAATTTTTAAAAACTGAATCTTTGGAAGTGAAGATTTTGCTGAGCCAGCTAAGTCACCTAAAAACAGATCAAAGGAAGCACTTCTCCTGGTGGAACATGGTCGGGTTGCCTTCTTCCTCAGTATGCTTCTGGGACTTCCCACTCCTCTCCCTGCATTTCCCACAAGCGGCTTTTCATTTCAGTCCCTTCTCCCTACATTTCTCTCCCCAGTTTTCCCCGTGTTGTGATCTTCTACCCTCCACCCAACACCGCCCCCACACCTCCAGGGCTACTACTGCTATTCTTCCTCTCTTTTTTGTCCTTTCGTGGTTTTCTCCAGACCCCTGTTGTCCCTAGGTACAAGAAATTGCAAATTAAATGACGTAGAGAAGCAATTCGTTACAATAAAAAACAAAGAATGCTACATTTACCTATGCAAGACAGAGCCCTTTCCAAGATTTTAAAGTTCAAGTATCAATACAGAAAAATTGTGTATAAGGTACAGACTACTGGTTCCACCAACTGTGTGAACTGACTGAAAGGACATCTGACAGGGCAATTCTTTACCAAACTTTCATCTTTATGTAACAAATCCAATACAACAATTTGCATCTATTTTCTTCCTTGATTCACAAAGTATGATGTTCATGACTCCCATGATCATAACCAAATTCTGATTATACCCCAATAATCTGGGGGAGAGGGAAAACAAAGTACTAAAATAATATGTAATTGCCATTATACGTAAGGGAGGATTAAAAAAGATGACTCACCTTCAACTAAAATTTAGGTGTTAACTTGCTCCAAGTAATCATGTTCTATCATTCCTTCTTCCCTCTGAAGAGAGAATATCTTAATGCTACGCTAGTGACAGTTATACTAGGGATAACTGTAACCATTATACATACATTTATATAAAATTTAGGACTAAACCATTCTATAAGCATTCTTCAGAAGTTACCTGAAACACATCACTTAAATGATCATCTCAGGACCCTGAAGTTAAGAATTACTGGTCTAATATGTACCAGGAAAAAAATAAACTTTTGCATTTCTAGAGTACAGTAATACTAAAAGTGCATTGGTTATAAATCATACCTATGTGAAAAGAAGGAAATTAAAATAGACATTAGCCCCACCTACTGTAAATTTCTCTAATATGCTAATTTTTTTCACTGTAATAGGATTCACAAGGACAGCCCAAGGTCTATATTTTATTGGCTAATATGCTGCTTCTGTTACTTGGTTCCTCCTTCAGGTATAATTTCAGAAAATGAAAGGAGCCATTAAGGGTAGGAAAAGTCCCAAAATAGAGTGAGAAGAACCATCATTAGAGTTAAGAAGCTCTCCCTGTTGTGAGAAATAATTAGTATTTCCAGGCTTCAGTTTCCTCTTTTGCAAAATTATGGATTATGAGTAAATCATCACTAACATCCTTTCTACCTCTAAAATTTAAGGGTAACTCGACTCAATACGCTGCTCAGATGTCAGATGCTACTTAATCACTTTGATATTTTGTCTAAACCCCCAACAATTGGTGAAATCGCATTAGCACCAACTAGGAGTCTGTCACAGTATTTTCATTTTTCTATCTGCATTTTAAAATCAAATTCAAATTGTGTACATTTTATATTTTCCATTCAGTCTCTCTCACCACAGAGTTTCCTCCCTTGGTTGGGGGATTTCATCCACTGTTCCCCTCTTTAACTTGGCCCCTTGCCTGTGATACACTTCTAGCTGAAGACCACCCTCCTACTCTCACCTGCATACTCTTCCTTCAGATTAGCCCCACTGTGAACCCACTCCCCTGTGGACAGAAATTACTGAGCAAATCATCTTTTACTCTGTATTATCAATTATTTTAGTCTAGCTTTCATGACAATCCTTCAACAAAATTCAGAATTAAGAGCCACTGGCAAGAGGAATATGCATGGACTTCTGTACACTTACGTCAAAGAAATGAGGACGCTTGAGAACTCTACTAAGACTGTGTGACATAAGTCTACCAGAGAAAAATACAGCATGAAATCAGACTTATTAGCTCATTAGTAATTCAGATGTTTCAGAAGTTGGGTCACATGAGAATTGTTTTTATATACAAAGTACTTGTCAAAGGAATGAAGATAAAATTCATCAAGAAACTTGGCAAGGTAAAAGGCAAGACCTTTGGTTAGAGGAGAAAATTCTTGAATGATAACCATTATCATAACCATACTTCCCTTGATTTGGGGTAAGCAATTCTGAAATGAAGGCATTTGGGATGGGGCAGGGAAATGATTCAAAACTAGTCTAACAGGGGTCTATCTAGGACTTCCCAGTTTTATTTTACTTTACCAAAAACTCTAAGAACTTCTTTTAGTCAAATTTTCACCTACTATATCTTTTAACCATTATTTTAAAACAATGCTTTTTGCCTTTAAGGGAAAAAATGCCAACAGTTTTCCTGATTATTATAGTTTTTTGGTGTTTTTCTTTCCAGAACAAAGGTGGATTCTAAATTAACTCTATACTAAATTCTAATTTCCCAAACATCATTTGCTTCAGAACCCTGACAATGACCCTTGGTTTAACTATCATTAAAAACAAAATAAAAATTACTAAGTTTTTGTCATGGCACTTTGTTTTAAATCTTCCCCTAGAACTTTTGACAAAAGGATGCAAGGGGAAACATATCATTTAAACATATATTCCAAAAATTCATTATATTAAAGAGATACCTTTAAGAATTACCCTAAATCAATCACTGGGACACCAATAATAGTTTTGCATTTGTAAAGCACTATTCCAAGTTTATGCATAGACTTTTTAAGGTTCAGCATTGATTTTTATGTTTATCTTGAGAATAAACAATAAACAATGTACAGCTAAAAAACTTCATAGATTCAAGGGAATACGCTCTAATAAGGGTATCTCACCGAAATTATTTTTATTACAAGTATACTTCTAAGATGTGGAATTTCTACAATTAGTGCTTCATAATAACTTGGCTAATCATCTGTTATGAAGAAGTATTATCATTAGAGAGTACAAACATTCCTTCCTCAGCTATAGAAGGAAGGGCTGGGGCGAAAGGAAGTCAAGGTAACCTTAAGCAACCTGGATGTTTCACAGAGTTCCACTCTTAACTGAGACAATGTTTAAGGGAACTCAGTGGGACTTCTTAGCATGGGCACTCTGCTGCAGGCTCGATCACTGGCAAAAAAACTGCTAGATAAACCATCCTTTCTCTGATGGTCATGTCACTGGAGCCCTTTAGGGTACAGACAGAGAAAAACCCAAACACATACATAAGAATATCCAAAACAGAAAGATCCTAAATATCCAAAACAAAAGGTTCTAGTATGCAAGATTATTCTGGTTCAACAAAGGGATAAGAAATAACAACAACAGTAACAGAAGCAGCAAACATTTACATGTAAGACATTTAGTACAGTAAGCACCTCATATTACCTCAGGCCTTTAACAACCCTATGAACTAGGTACTATTATGATATTGTTTTACAAATAAGGAAGCCGAGGCAAAAAGTTATGTAACATGTTCAAGGTTACCAGCTAGGAAGTAGCAGAGGTAGGATTTAATCTAGATATGGAATCCATGTTGTTAATCCCTACACTATAAATCTTCAAGTTAATAAAAAGATTGTAAAAGGAAACAACTGAATAGATTATAGAGATTATATGGGTAGCAAGATCATAAATTTCTAGTTCTTCAGACAGAGCTACCCGAAGAAATTAAGTGAACTGTCAAACAACCTCAAAATAAATTAGGGCTTGGGACTCTGACTCCCTACTTCCAGTACTGGATTCTACTCATTAAAGCCCACAACCTTGGAATTTTCAAGCCACAAGAATTACCTGACCACTCAATGAAATTACATACTTTCATATAAAAGCAGAATAAAAATTATCAGCAATTATTGCTTTGAATTTAATTGATATGAATAAGCTACCTAAAACTGACTTTTTTTTCATAACTGAGAAATAAAATCTAGGTTTTAAGTATTACTTGTGCTAAAGAAGCCAATGCCATTTGAACATTAGCTTCCAAGTTAATGAAAAGATGTAAGTAAATTATAAAAAAATACTTAGCTACATTATTACTATTTCCTTTGCCTTTGGAATTTATAGAGACAATAAAGGGAATCTTTAAGAGGCAATGAAAAAATATGTACTTGAGAAACCAA
This sequence comes from Eumetopias jubatus, assembly GCF_037043125.1. Taxonomy (NCBI): domain Eukaryota; kingdom Metazoa; phylum Chordata; class Mammalia; order Carnivora; family Otariidae; genus Eumetopias; species Eumetopias jubatus. The sequence goes on from NW_028274807.1 coordinate 66,582,428, forward strand.
AGCCTCAGGAAAGGACAATTTATCTGTGGCTTTTCGCCCAACTGCCAAGTCTATTCCCCTTCCTGATGACTGAGGAAAGAAAAAAGATATAGAAAGCATGAAGCGTCTTAATTCTTCATCGTATTAGGTGTCTGGGTTCTTAGGATTGATTCATTCAAAGCCCTTGCTCTTGTTTCACTGTTTTACTCGACTGTTTCACTCTCTCCTTCATTCGCTCATGCATAAGGTTTCCTTAAGTTAAAGGCTACCCATGAGGGGGCTAAAAAAACTGCTCTCATTCCTTAGAATGATCTCTTCATAGACTTGTGCATAAGATCACACATTTTCTTTAGTTTGTAGCAACCAGATCAAAACTTGTACACACCCTCAGATGTAGGCAAGAAAACATGAAGATGTCATACTTTTATCCAGTTTAATTATATGTCAATTGGTTTTTTATTTTGCCTGCAAAGAAAGGCATAAAGGAAGCACAAAAGACTCAAAAGATTACACTTACAGACTCATAAAGTTGTTTACAGGTTTGGCTTGCATCAATTTTCCCTGCAAAGGAAGCTGTTGGAACCGTAGTGTTTAATTCATGTACTATTCTGTCATCAATCGTCCTCATCACCTTGAGTAATTCCTATATATGTTTAAAATAAAAGAATAATAACCTGAATGGAAAGTTAAGTGATAAAAAAGAAACATTTAAACAAACAAACAAAAAAACCCATAAAGCTCTTGGATATTTTACAACTTTGTAAGTTAGAAGTAGAGAAACCATGCTAATTTAGTGCAACCACAGGAAAATCTTTATTACAAGAATAGGAAGGTTATGTAATAGTAATTCTAAGAATGGGGACCAACCGACTCTGTTTCTTGGCTCAAATGTGACCATCTCAAGGGTCAAGATTGTTTTATTCACTTTTAAACCCCACCTGCTGACACAGCGCTTAGCAAACTGTGTGTGTGCTCATTCCATCCCCACATACAGCCAATAAAGGGTTCTCCTGAACTCGATTACTCAGATTGTCCCAAACAGTCCAGCATAACTGCTTGCTCTATTCCCTCTTTGCCTGTCATTCTAAAATGTGGTGCTAGACAGAAAAATTCTGTAAAGATATACAAGAAAACTCAGTAGTAGTTCACTTGTAAGAAATTAACCTATAATCTTTTAGTCTTTTTGTTTTTTTAGTTTTTTACTATGATTGTGTCTTATTTCTGTAACAAAAAAAAGTAAAACAAAGCATGCTGCTTGAGAAGGAATCAAATCTCTTCATGGCTTTCTTGTTCTTATAACAAATTAGTTTTACCTTTTCTTAGTGACCCTACGCACATTTCCCAAGGATCTCTTCCTCCTGAAAAGGCTCCAACTCTCAAAAAACCAACCAAAAGAAAAATAATACCAAAAGGGCAGAGGACTTAGAAAGACTCTGGTAAGTATACCTACCTAGGATAGTTCCTTCTCTCTACATTTTGATTAGGGTACTTCTTTTCACTTGTCACTAGAGAAAGGCTGGGCAACAGTTACACTCCATCTCCAGAAAACACAAACTCTAGAACTAGTTTCTAGGAATATAGCCTTTTCTTTTCTTTTTGTTTCTTAAACTCTCCTTTCTGCACCCTAGCCCAGCAAAACATAATGACTGAAAAATCATCAGGAAAACTGAAGTACATAATGCTAGAAATATACGTATTAAAAACCCCCAACAAGTTAACAGTCAATATTAAAGTGTGTTAAAAGCAACTTTGCTTGATCCTCTGCCTCGCCTCCTTCAACATACCAACCCATTCCTTTCCTTTGCCAAACTGAAATCCATGAGTGAAACCAACGTCTTTGTTTCTTCATCCATTTGTTAAAATAAAAACTTTTATTATGATTAAAGTATTACATAGTCATTTTAGGAAAATTAGTAAAACTTACAAATAAAAATCATCCAGTTAACCATTATTAATATTATAAAATGTACCTTTAGTTTTTTCTGTACATATCTATGAATATTTTTATAAACGAGGTCCTTTGTAACACTCTAAAGTCCTACTTTATGACATTATACCACGAGCATTTTGCCCTTGTTATAAAAGTGCTTTGAAGACATTTTTAATAGTTGGCAGAATCCTGTGGAGGTATCACAACCTGTAAGACCACTTCCCCAATAATGAACATTTAGGTGTTTCCAATTACAAAAACCACTTAAGCCATCCGGTCTAAATCTGCAGTTTAGATTCTGTTCCTATCAGTCTATTCATCTTTAATTAGTAATTTAATGGCCTTTTTAAGATCTCAATCTAGAAGTTAAACAGCTTATAGAAGGTTCATAATTTAGACTAATAAAACACAGGCAAATGTCAGGTCTAAAACCAACTGCACTATCTTACCCCCTCTTTCTGTATCTATTTTTGTTAATAGTAGCATTATTCTCTATAAACTGGAATTCTTAAGGGATAATCTCAACATATTCACTAAGCAACCACCACTTTAAATGTTTTTTGTACAATGGAGGATATATGTGTATATATGAGTGGCAAAATCCAAACAAATGGTGGCAGCACCATTTAGTGTCAAAAACCAGGTAAGTAAGAAATAGTAGCAGACGGGACCTTCCTTGCCAACTTTAGCACCTGCAACGTGACTATTCAAAAAGAAGAAGATGAAGAAGCAGCAGCAGCCTCCTTGAAAAATCTCTTTTCCCCGGGCGCCTGGGTGGCTCAGTTGGTTAAACGACTGCCTTCGGCTCAGGTCATGATCCTGGAGTCCCAGGATCGAGTCCCGCATCGGGCTCCCTGCTCGGCAGGGAGTCTGCTTCTCCCTCTGACCTTCCCCCCCCCATGTACTCTCTCTCTCTCATTTTCTCTCTCTCAAATAAATAAAATTTAAAAATAAAATAAAATAAAAATCTCTTTTCCCCTATCTAAACTGAAATGATCTTCTGAGACTGAGGATGATCTTCTGAGACTGAGGTTTAAGTTACACCTTTTAGATAAAGCTTTCCCTGGCTGAGAGTCCTCGGCAATCTTTCTTCTTTCAACATATGCAGCACTTAGAATATAGCACAATTCATTTACTAACTCACTCTTCATTCAATAAACATTTGGTAATGTCTAGTATGGGTCAGGCACCATTCTAAACACCAGGGCTACAGTGGTGAATAAAACAGAAAAGGTCCTTGCTCTCTGGGAGCGAAATTCTCATAGCGGGAGACAGACAATAAGCAAGTACCTCAATAAACAAGATAATTTTCGTACTGAATACTATGAAAAAGAAAACAAACAGGTAATGGGATAAAAAATGACAGTAGGGCTAAGAGGCTAGCACTTTAGATAGGGAGATCAAGAACGGCCTCTCTGAGGATGCAGCATTTTGAGCTGAGAACTAAATGATACGAATGAGCCAACTAAAAGAACACCTGGGGAAGTAAGTCAAAAATGATGAGGCAAGAACAAACTTCGGGGTATATGAAGAACTAAAAACAAGGCAAGTGGGCTGGGAGTGAATATGGGAGAAAGTGATGTTAGGTGAGGTCAGAGAGACTAGAAAATGAGGGACAAGAGACCGGGGAAACAATGAAGGATTCTGTTCTAAAGGAAACAGGGTTTTAGGCAAGGGAATGCTATAACATGATTAATTTTTTTAAAACATAACTTCGCCTGGGGCGCCTGGGTGGCTCAGTTGGTTAAGTGACTGCCTTCGGCTCGGGTCGTGTTCCCAGGGTCCTGGGATGGAGCCCCACATCTGGCTCCTTGCTCAGCGGGGGGCCTGCTTCTCCCTCTCCCTCTACCAGCTACTCTACCTGCTTGTGCTGTGTCAAAAAAAAAAAAAAAAAAAACAGAAGAAGAAGAAGATACTTCGCCTCTGTGTGGAGAATGGATTATAGAAAGGAGAATGGAAACAGGGTGACCATATAGCAGACTACTGCGGTGGTCTAGGCAAGAGATAAGGATAGTTTGAGAGGTAGCAGTAGGGTTAGGGAGAGGAAGCTGGATTCTGGATATATTTTGAAAACAGAGTGGATAGGACTTGCTGATGAACTGGTGGTGGGTAATGAGAAAAGAAAATAAGATGACTGTTAGCTTTGAGGCCTGAGCAACTGAATGGATGGTAGTGCCATTAACTGATGTTGGGGAGAGACTGGGGGAGGAAAAGATTCGGAAAGAATGAGATCAAGGTTCTGTTATGACGTATAGGATATCTGATGATATTTAGGATTATTGTTAATTGTATGTGATACTGGTATTGTGTTTTAAAATTACCATCTTTTAGAGATACAGACTGAAATATTTACAGAAAAAAAATAAGGTTTCTGGGGTGCGCTGCAAAATAATCTGGATAGAATGGGGTGAGTGGTAGAATATAAATGAAACAAGAGTGGCCATGAATTGATTGTTGAAGCTAAGGGTTGGGTACATAGTGATTCATGGTAGCAACTCTCCTTTTGGATAGGACTGAAATTTTGCACACAAAAAGGTTTTTGTCTCTTTTTTTTAAAAAGGTCCTGTTTTGGACATGTTAAGTTTAAGAAGCTTATTAAATATCTGAATAGACAAGTTGAATGGAAAGTTGAAAATACCAGTCTGACACTGAACCAGGCTAGAGTTATATTAACACAACGATATTAAAAGCCATGAGATGAGAAGAGATCACTGAGGGAAACTGTAGGGAATGGGGCGGGGGGCGGTTAAGAAAGAACTCAAGCAATTCAAGTACAGGAGAAAAACTAATATTGCACAAATCAGAAGAAAGGTTGCAAGGAGCGAATGGTCACCTGTGTTGAGTGTTACTAGGAAGTCAAAGAAAGATGTTTAGATTTAGCAGGATGGAAATCCTGGGTGATCTTAATAGGAGTCATTTGAATAGAATGTTTAATGGACTGAAAGTTAATGTGGCTTATGTACAGAGAGTAAGAGAAAACAGTATAAAATGAAGCCCACCATTATAGATCACATTGTTGATTTTAATCTTTTTCCTCAGAGAGTGGAGAACCAAAGAAGTGTTAAAGTATGGTGGGGTTACATGATCAAATTTGTACTCTGAAATGATAGCTTAGGTTAAAGTATTAAAATATGGAAAATGAATTAGATAGGAACAAGAGTAAATGCAAAAGGATCAGTTAGGAGATGAACACAGCAATTCAGGTAAAAGATTGCAAAGCTTGACATTCCATGGAATTTTTTATTTACTCTGAACTTTAACTAGTTTTGAGTTTGATCACTAGCTATATAGCCAAATTCCTCTCCATTAAAACAATGTGGACATAACTGTTAAGTTCCTTATATGGCAATGGGAATTTATCTGCATTAACTAGGTATTTTCACAGTCTTACCAATGGAAACTACAACTGTGGATTTTCAAATATATCAATTCTCAGAGTGCTAGAGAATCATCAATATATGATCTAGAGCTTGACTTTTAGTATGGCAGACACTAGCTATATGAGGTTATTTTAATTAAAATTAAATAAATTAAAATTTAGTTCCTCAGTTGCACGAGCCACATTTCAAGTGCTCAAGAGCCATTTGTTGCTGGTGGATGGCACAAATTCCCACCATCACAGTTCTACCGGACCATGCTCAATTCAAGAAGATATAATGACAATTTCTAAACTGATAAGGCACTTGTTCAGGGATTGCTGAGAACTATAGCTATTCTTAAATGTCACAGAAAAGATACTAAAAAAAAAAAAAATAAAGATAAAGGGGGAAAGGAGGGGTAAGATTCAGAAAGGAATTTCTTGCAAAACCACTAAGGGACAAGGAAAAGAACTATAAACCACCTCACTAGGTACACATTTCTTTACAGTATAAAAAGTGTCAGAGCTCTTAAGGCAACTCCAAAAGGGTCTAGAGAAAAGTCTGAATGGCCCTCACAGACTAAGAGCAAATGAAGGTTAACATAGACACCAAAGCGCTGCCATTAAATCATGTGTTCTTATTCATAACGAATTGCTGACTACCTATCTGATGCCTGGCTCCAATGGCATCCTCCCTCCCTTTCTCTCACAAATTCACTAAGAAAATATACAGAAGACACCCCTGAGCAGACATCATACACAATAAACCAGATTCTGATATATCATGAATCTCTAATTTTAGGTTGGCCCTTTAAAATTAGTCCAACACTTATCTTGGAATTGCATTTTATGTCTTATCTGTAATAGTGGAGTGAAAATCTCATCCTCTCAGAAGCCAATTTTGGTATTGAAGGAGTGCCCATATTTAGTAGGGAGGGATTCTCTACTGCCCCTATAATTACACTACACTCTACCCCTAAGGTTAATCCTCAGGTAAATTATTTTGGGCAGCTTCTAGGGTATACGGGGAGCGGTAAAAGGTCTATCACATGACAGTAAAATAAAAATGTACTCCAAAGAATGATCTGGAATTTATTAAAATTTCCCTCCTCACCCTTTGCCTAAAGGTACCCAGAAGTAGATTCCATTCACATGGTGCTCTTTTCAAACAGACCTTGTTCCTCAAACCGAATTTTTATAGCAATGCTCACACTGTGCTCCCCCCACACCAGAAATAGAGACTTGCCTGCAATTGCCAGTCTTCTGACACCTAGCACCCCCAGGCTCAGATAGCAGCTGGACATGTTGCAAAAGGAACCATGACTGATGCTAGAAAACAGTCTATTTCATCCGTATCTAATTACCAAAATCAGTTGTGTATAAACAAATAAATATTCCCAACAGAAATACCAAGACTTACACTTTCTGGGAAAGAACACTTAGTTGATTTTGTTCAGATGATATATGAAATGGGTCGGAGATAGGGTCAGGAAGAAGGGAATTCAGGGTGGCAACAGTGGAAAAAAAACAACACAGAAATGATAAAGAGCTTGATGTGTTTAGGGAAAAGTAAGCCTACGTGGCTGGACAGAGGAGTTCAAATGTGTGTTGGAGGTGGCAGTGGTTGAGGAGAGGGAAACATGAGTAAGGGAGAGTAAGAGATGTAACTAAGGAGAAGACTTTGGAACTGGGTTTTAAAAGGTCTTGTATGACATGTTAAGTAGTTTAGACCTAGTCACAAAAGGCTCAAATTAGATGCATGGTTCAGATTCCAAAATTCAGAAGGTAACAATATGAAGCCATAGTATTATGGAGATTAGATTGAAGGGGGCTATATTGGAGGAAGCAGTGACTGAAGATAAGGAGGGATATTGTAAAGGGTATGTACAAAGACTGTGGCAGTACTGATGAATGTTCCTAACTGACAGAAATGACTCCCTAATCTCACTTGGCATTCACGGCCTTTCATAATCTGGTTCCAATCTTTTGTGTAATCCCAGTGCGTCTCTGTGCAAATCCCGAATCCCAGCAATACTGATTGACTCTTTCCCCCAAATACATAAAATGTTCTGCCTACATACTCTTCCTTCTACCTAGAATTCCCCTGGTCCTGCCCACCTAAGGCCCAACTTAATTACCACCTCTTGATTTATTTCTCTCTCACCTGTTATAGCATTTTATTCATATTCTCAATATCTTCTACATATTTTGTATCCTTGCTTGCATTACATTCCTTATTTTATATTCTGTCCACTAAGTCTCCCCAAGTGCCTGGTACCTAACAAGTATCTGTTATGAACTGAACTGTGTCCCCCCGACACCAAATTCATATATTGAAGCCCTAAGCCCCAACATGACTGTATTTGGAGATAGAGCATATAGGGAGGTAATTAAGGTTAAATGAGGTCATAAGGGTGGAGCCCTAATCCTACAGAACTGGTGTCCTTATAAGAGGAATAGACACCAGACATCTCTCTCCCACTCTCTGGGCACAAAGAGGCCATATGAGAACACAGCAATGAGGCTGCAATATGCAAGCCAGGAAGAGACGGTGAACCAGAAACCAACTCTGACAGGACTTTGATCTTGGACTTTGAGCCTCTGGAACTGGAAAAAATGAATTTGTTGTTTAAACCACCCACTCTGTGGAATTTGTTATGGCAGCCCTAGCAGACTAATACAATATCCAATAAATTCTTGCTAAATGAGTTGTTCAAATGGAATCCTAGACACTCTATTTTAAACATTTCTTTTCTGGATTTTATTTCATTTTAGAAACAGTATATTTTCCAGGAGTGTTAAGTCCAACTTTTACAATGGAAAAATAAGAATTGCAAAAACTTAAAATACTTTCAAAACGCTTAAGCTTTAAAACATGCACATACTTGGCGAAAAATCAGGACAGTAGTTGTAAGAGGGGAGGAGGAGGGATATACGGGCAGGGATTAACTGGGAAGGGGCATGAGAACTTTTGGAGGTGACAGTATTATTCTCTACGTTGGTAGAGGTTTGTACTACAGGTATAGGTAAATGTCAAAAGAATGGTACGCTTAAGATTAGTGCATTTCACTGCATACAAATTTTACAGAATGAAAGTGAACAAATATTCAATTATAGCTAATGATATGAATAGTGACATGTTCAGGAGTGAATACGGATGTTTGCAACCTACTTTGAAATGCATCAAAAAAATAAAAAAGGGGGTGGCCCATGGTGGCTCAGTTGGTTAAGCATCTGCCTTGGGCTTGGGTTGTGATCCTAGGGTCCTAGGATCTAGTCCCGCATCAGGGGCCCTGCTCCATGGGGAGCCTGCTTCTCCCTCTGCCTCTACCTCTCTCTCTCATGAATAAAATCTTTAAAAATAATAAAATAAAATAAAATAAAAATAAGATAAAAAGGCAGGGGCGCCTCAGTGACTCAGTCAGCTAAGCCTCTGCCTATGGCTCAGGTCATGATCCCAGGGTCCTGGGACTGAGTCCCCCATCGGGCTCCCTGCTTAGCAGGGACTCTGCTTTTCCCTCTCCTCCTACCCCCTGCTCGTGGGCTCTCTCTCTTTCAAACAAATAAAATCTTTAAAAAAAAAAAAAAAGGTGAACTGATGACTATATTGAGAGATGGATATGTGTGTGATACAGTAAATACAGCAAATCACTGATTAGAGAATCTAGATATACATAAGTGTTCATTGTAAGAGTCTTTGACTTTTCTATAGCGTTTGAACATTTTCATAATAAAATTCTAAAGTACCTAAATCTTTATAATAAAAATACATGATTTCCTGTTTCTCTTCCACAGTATTCAGTGCACTGCTTTTCACATTTAGGGTACTTACATACAAAATGTAATGGTTTCATAGCTTTAAAAACATTAACTTTAATTGATAATCTATATGTCAGTTAACCACAGCTTATAATTTTACCCAATTCATCTAAACCTAAATGTTATACTAAATTTTTATGTTTTACAGCTCCTTCATTTATGTTCATGTGTGACTGACATAGTTAGGGCAAATGTTCTTATACTTATTTAGAATAAGGTTAAATGATATGCCAAGGCAGCTGTGGAAAACCAAATCTGACTTTTAACTCAAGGAATCCTCCATTATAAACCACACACTTGGAAAAGCCCTAGGAAAACTATCTATAAACTTTCCCCATTTCACTAATGAAACTCATTTTATGATCTTTTTATTTACATTTTTCTGTGAATGGAATGGTTCTACAAAGAGAGTTTAGCTTTTGCCCCCCTTACATCTTATGTGACTTCCAAAAGAAAAATACAAGTGTTTTTTAAGAACTGTTGGGTATTTTAACAGAGATTCTTTGAAATTTAGTTTTAGAGGGGCGCCTGGATGGCTCAGTTGGTTAAGTGTCCGACTCTTGATTTTGGCTCAGGTCATGATCTCAGGGTAGTGGGATCAAGCTCCCCCACTGGCCAAAGCTCGTGCTCAGCACGTACTGTGTCCCTCTCCCTCCGCCTCTCCCCCCACTTGCGCATGATCTCTCTCTCTCTCAAATAAATAAATAAATAAATAAAATCTTAAATTCAGTTTGAGATTCAAATAATTATAGAGATGGAAGCAGTTTTAAATGTTACCTAACATAATCTTATTTTACAGATTCAAAAGTTTATTCCTAAGTGTTAAGCAATTAGCTCAAGGTTCCAAAGCTGTTAAAGGCAGAAGCAGTATTAGAACCCAGATCATCTAACTCCCTAACCAGCGCTCATTCTAATAAACCTTAAAGCTATCACTGCTCAGTTATCTGAGCTCATTAACTCAAGTCATAGTACTAATGTGAAAGACCAAGGCCACAAATGGGCCTGTTAACCTTAAACATTCCGCATACTTATTTTCTAATGGTCTTTTCCCATCTTATTTAAGACTTTTACAAGTATCTGTATTTGTCAGGCACTTTGATCACATTTGAAGTCAGCTGCTGTTGTGCTGATCTAATCTGAGGAGCAGCTGAAGGGTGAAGAGGGTGCAAGTATGGTGGAAAGACCCCACATAAATTTCTCTGGCCAAATATTTGTCAAATAATTCAGTCTGTTGAGGTTATCTTCAAAAATACCACTCCCTACAAAATGGCTCATAGCACAAAACTTCCTACAAATAGGTCAGTGATACTTGAAATTATTTTTCATTATCTTTGATTAGACATACATTTATAAGGTCATGGTTTTTTAAATTCAAGTCTTTAGACAACACGTTTATGCCTACATTGGAACAGATAACTCTCATAGCAACTTAGTTAGAATCCAGACCCCTGTTCTTCAATTTATAGCCTGATATTAGCCCTAGACCTCTGGAATTTGAATATATAAAAGATACGACCTTTTTCTTAAATGTTCCATTTCCTCTAATTGTTAGGTAGGCAGAAGCACCACAGCAGGTACTAAAACCAATCGCCCCTCCCAGGTTCCAAACGTTCTGCCCCACCAAAATAGTAAAACTTACTAAGTTTTGTTTTGTTTTGTTTTATTAATCAAAAAAGTTCTCCTTCACTTTCCTCTCTCCCACGAATGCTCAACTTAAAGTAGGAAAGGGACCGCAGAAGCTAGGAACTGCGTTCAGGCGTTGGCTTAAAAGGTTGTTACAATCCCTACCACCCGGCCCAAGCTCGGTTTTACCACCTCGGAACCACCCGGAGTTTCCCCGGGAGGTTACTCAAGGTCTGGGCGCCGCAAAGAAAACCATGACCCCCACGGAGCTGCCTCGCTCTCTACGGCCAAGCCCGCGCCCCCATGACCTCCAATGGCTGGAAAAAGGAGCCTTGAACTGCCCGCTTTTTCTACAACTGGTCCGCACTCCCTCCCAGGCCAGAGCAGGGAACAGGGTACAGGGACAAAAGGAGGGACACTCCTGCCACATGAGGAAAACCCCATCACCTGGAACTCGGCGAACTCCTCACAGTTCACACCGCCACTGGGCGCCGCCATATTAGACAAACGCGAGGCCCCCGCCGCGAGCCAATCACCACGGAGCAAAGGTGTCCGCGTCGCCGCCTAACAAAATTTATTCCGAAGGCAATCAGCTAGGAACCTAAACTAAACTAAGCTTTGTCTTTGCCCTGGTCCTCAAATACACCCAAACCTGTAAACCTGCTATCCTTCTTTTAGCTTCTACCGTGTTAACACGGCCGGCCGGCCTAGGTGTATCGGAGAATATTAGAATTTGAAGGGATTGTTTTACTCCAGTCCCATTTTTTTTTCCTTTTACACAAAGGGAAACAGTTTGTTGGTCGCAGCAACCGGTAGTTCAAGTAGGAAATCTAGAGTAGAAGTGAGGTTTTTCTTAACCCTCCCACTTCATTATTTACCTCCCTTCCCTTGAGCAGAGGGGCCTTTGTTCGTTAAGAATTTGGGACTAAGAAACGTTTTTAAAAAAAGACTACTGACAGTGTGGGGAAAAGGTTAAATAAGGTGTTCAGGTGTGGAAATAAAATGTTTGGTTTTATAAAAATAGGCAAATCAAAGAAATAGGAAGCATACCTGTAAATTTCTCTGGAAGACTGAGAAATACTCTCAAAGGCAGTAAGACGTGGGGTCGATCAGTTACTAGGAGCCCAGTTGTGTGTTTTTGGTAAAGGGATATTGAAAATGCTGGAAAAACAGTACTGAAATACTGGTTTACCTAGGCAGTGTGATTTCAGGGTCTACACAAGTCACAAAAGTCCTACAGTGAACACATTTCTATTTTAAAGGGTACTTTCTTAGACGCAGGGAATGACTGCAAAGGCCCGTGACACCCAGATCCCACAAAAACATTCTTAAAGACGCGACCAGGCACTGTGCGGGGCTGAACCGGGCTCACCGCCCGCATAGTCTGCGCGTCACGCACGTCCCACACGCTCCGCGCGTCATGCAGGCCCCGCCCACACGCCCAGCGCATCACGCACGACCCGCTCGGTCCGCCTTCAAGTAGCCCTCGTCCTTCCTGCCTGCGCCGTCCGCCTCTTTCCTATTGCGGGCTTTTGGTGACTTTGCGCCCGCGCTGTCACCGCCCGGGAGGCGCTGTCGGGTCAGCGGAGTAGGCAGCCATGGAGAGCCTGCGCGGCCTGCGCCAGGCGGCGGGTGAGACGCGGGCCGGGCTCGGGGAGGTTGGGAGGCCACCTTGGCTGCTGGAGATTGAGGAATCCTGCCGCTTCCCAAAATCTGGTAGTTGCTCGGTTTCATCGCGCACTCTCAAGTGGCTCGTAGTCATACCCCAATAATGGGAAAGAGCAAAGGCTGAGCGAGCAACTGCTAAGCAGGTAATGGGGGCTGGCCCAGAGAGACCGTCGCTCCTGGCCCTCCATCCACCCAGCTCCCACCAATTTAACGAGCCCTTGCTCCCTGATCCTTATCAACCCCCCCATCCCCAGTGGCCTCTGAACTCAGTTCTTAATGCACCTGCCATCCCTAGAACTCCCCCGTTGTCTGATTGATTCAGCTTTTCACCCTAACCTCTCCCGTCCGTAGCTTTGCTTGAGTCTTGAGTCTCCCCAGCCCTCCACCATCTCAAGAGTTTATCCCGGCTCTCAGAAAAAACCTTTAGTCTAGGGTTTCCTACCCACTTAGTGTCTGATTGGGAAAGGGATTTAAGGGCTTACAGAATAATAGTAATTGTTTTCCTAAAATGGGGGATACATTTCTTTTAAACAATTCTACGATTAAGTGCTTTGAATTTTTTGGAGGAAAGTGTTATGTAGAATCTGCAGTTTATTTTTCTAGTAGACATTTGTGTAATGGGTATTTGGAGTCAGAGCTTAATTTGTCTTCTTGGGGAACCAACAGAGCTTAGTAGGGGCTGAGAAATCAAAATGTTTGCCGCTTGGTTTTTTTCTAGGCACCAGGGCAAATCACTTTTGATCACCTTTATGAGCTTTGATAAGGTGTAATGACTGATCTTTTATTCCTTGGTAGCAAATTATTAAAGAGTTGTTTATTTCCAATTTTAAAGGAAGAATCGCCCCAAACTTGCCTGTTGAAATAATGTAAATGTACATTGCAAATGTAAATGAAGTAATGTAAGAAAAATTTATCTTTTATATTCTTATTTTGTGTTCCAATGGAGAATGGACTGGAAAACATGTCTCAAACAGAAGAATATTATATACTTCCTTTAAAATAAACATTCCCTCCACTAAAAAAGATTGATTCATTGATTTGTTCAGCTCTGTTGGACTAACTTACCTAAAATCTTTTGTGTACATCCTTTTGACCTGTTAGCTGTTACAAGGTAAGTGAAAGAATCATTGCTCTGGAAAAAGCTAAAATAGACTGAGTAAAAGGGACTTTGACTACATAGGAACTAAGACCCTAGGGTTTTAAGTAGTTTATCTTCTTGCCTTGAAAACATATTTATGCATTATAAAGATTCCAAAGCCTCTTTGCAGACTTTTGATATTTAAGAACCTCACTATTGACCACTCAATCAAAACAAAATTCCTTGAGCATTTTAAGAACAATTTATTTTATTCCAGATAGCTCCACTAAGAATGTTACATGACAAACTCTTTCCAAAGGACCTTCTTTGAATGTCTCATGTTTTGTGAGCAACTCTAAGCAATTTGCCCTTTCACCCACTTGTGTCTATTTTATAGCTAAATACTTTGACATACATTATTTTACTTGATTGATTTCTTATAGTACCCTTCCTAGGAAGTCTTGTCATCCATTCTCCAATGTACAAGTGAATAAACATAGGTCAGATGGTTAAATGACTTGTTTAAGATCATTTAGCCATAAAATGTTAGAGCCAGGAGATGAGTAAGTGCCTTCTAGTTCAGGAACTTGTGCTCTTTGTTTCATTCAAGATGCTTATTCAGGATATGTGTGTACTGTGTTTGTCATGGTTAATTGAGTTTGATGTGAAATGGAAGAATCATGAAATGCAGATATACTTGTGAAACAGAAGCACACATTTATGTGCAAATGGATTTTCAAGTAAGAAGACTGATTTATCAGGCAACCTTAACCAAAGGAATCGCAGATCAAATAGAAACCTAATCTAGGCATGCTTCACTTATCCAGAATATTATTTAGAATAAGATACTCTAGGTGAGTGAAATTTCAAATAGCCAAAGCTTAATCCTTTAAACGATGGACCTTTTTTGAATTACTTCTGTTGGAAATCTTTGCTGTACTTTCTTAGCAAACAGAATGTAGGTTTTTAAATCTATCATTTTGCAGATGTAGCTGGAGATACAGGTCAAAGTTGTTAACTTGTTGTTCTTGGACCCGTTTACAGATGAGTGGTCCTGTGAACCTCTGAAATTATATTCATATTTTTATGTTTTGGGAAGAGAGAATCTATAGCTTGCATCGATTCCTTAAAGCAATCTGTGCTCCTTAAGTTAAAAGGCACTGATAGAGTGATTTGGAACTAAATGGCTACTGACCCATACTCCTGTGAGTTCCATGAGGGTAAAGACTGAATTGTTTTTACTAAATCCTTAGCACTTATTAGTGTCAAGCTCACAGACAGGCAGTAGATATTCTTTGGAATAATTATTATTTTTTTAAAGATTTTATTTATGGGGTGCCTGGGTGGCTCAGTCAGTTGAGCATCTGCCTTCAGCTCAGGTCATGATCCCAGGGTCCTGGGATGAAGCCCCGCATCAGGCTCCCTGCTCAGCGGAGAGCCTGCTTCTCCCTCTCCCTCTGCCTGCTGCTCTGCCTACTTGTGCTCTCTAACTCTCTGTCAAAAAAAATAAAAACCTTAAAAAAAAAAGATTTTATTAGAGTGAGCGAGCACGAGCAGGAACAGTTATTACTTTCTACAGAGTAATTAAGTCAAAAGAATAGAATGGCTTTACAAGAATGTTCACACCTTCAGAAAAATTTTCTTGTCCTAAACTTTGCTGACTTACCAACAGATTTTAAAATGATTTTATTATTATACCAATACAGTGGACCATGGACAGCATCCTTGTCAGTTTAACTGACATTCCACAGCATTAGAATCGAGATAAGGTAGAAGTCATGTAGTCTAGCCCCCTAATTTTATAGATGAGGAAACTTAAGGCCTCAGAGGGGAATTGACTTGACCTCAGAAGAGTCCTACAGGTACAGAGCTGGGACATAACCAATATCTCCTGGCTCCCATTCTGATTTTCTTTCCCCTGCATTCTGCTCCTTCATTGTCACTTCTGTTTGTTTTTGCTAACCAATCCTAAATGAGTACATGCCCATTTTTCCTGCTCCTTGGCTTTGCTTATCACTCCCTCCAGGGCTTGTCAACAGGCTTTTATTGAGCACACACTGTGTGCCCTGTACATGACGAAAGCTCTAAAGTGTGTGGACTTTCCCTAGGGCTGGAGTTTGTTGCAGTGAATGAATATACCTATATAATACATCTGGAGAGCTTATGCAAGACAGTATATATTAAGTTCTGGATTAAAGAACAGATTTTAAGTGCTGCCGTGGTGCTATGGAGCCAGTTCCTATTGGCTTTGTGCACATCTTTTCCCAATTAGTTACGTTACATTGGTAGCTTAAAATCTGCCGTGGTGAGGGTTATTGAAAAAACACTACAAATCAGGGCTTTTCCTCACTGATCTCCTCCCAAGACCCAACATACCACTGGCTTTAACAAAGGAATCAAAGTGTAGGTTAAAATTACTGAAGGCTTCGTTGCAACAGAAGGTCTGGGAGAGAGGAGCAAAGGTAGGGGCAGTAATGGGTCTGGAGAGGATGTGGAAGGAGGAAGGATTACCTTGGATTTCAGTCAGGAAGTAATAGATAAGGTGTGGCCTTTTGAGGGTTTTGGACCACTTGAATTTGGGCAAAAAGGAAGCCTTCCAGCAGTAGTCATTAAAGAAGCATTTTTGGAAAATTAACATGGTTGCTACCTACAACACGAATAGCTACAACCTGTGAAGATATTACAGAAATCCATGTGTGAGGTGATGATGGCAATGCCAAAAAAAGAATATATCTAGGAAGTGTTTTTGAGGAAATTGGTGTGGCTCCGTGAGACCTAGGGTGATTAAAGGAAGACTGAAATTTTTGAGGTGGAGGGCTGAAGGAGTGTTGCCTTGTTGTCTGAAATAAAGGTAAGCAGGGATACTGCTGTGGCAGAGAGTGTCCATGCATTGTTGAGTGGTAGGTGGCATTGAGTTATAGGCGAATGTGGGACCTCTCAAAGACCAGGGGACAAAGGAGGGGCATCCTCCCTGAGGCAGATGAATGTGGGATAGAGGCAAAGACTGAATCCTGGAGGCCTGACATAGTGTAAGTAATAGCAAGTGGCAAAGAGGACATTAAAGATGTAGATCATAGGGATGCCTGGGTGGCTCAGTTGGTTAAGCGATTGCCTTCGGCTCAGGTCATGATCCTGGACTCCCAGGATTGAGTCCCAGGATCGAGTCCCGCATCAGGCTCCCTGCTCAGTAGGGAGTCTGCTTCTCCCTCTGACCCTCCTCCCTCTCATACTCTATCATTCTCTCTCTCTCTCTCAATAAATAAATAAAAATCTTAAAAAAAAAGATGTAAATCATAGAGGTCAGACATGAAGGGAGAGAATGTGGCAGTATAATGTTAGGAGAGACAGAGGCCTTGCAGAAGGCTGAGATCAGTAGAGTAAAATAGCTTCAAAGATGGGAAGAGTAGAATCAAATGAGCTGATGATGAGAGTCTAAAAAACATAGTCATGGGACTAGAAAGATCACTAATGTTAGAGCGATTTTAGTAAAATGAGTAGGGGAAGAAACATTATAGTAAAATGGGTAGTGAGGCCAAGGTAGCAAGTTAAATACATACCACTTATTCAGTCATTTGAACTACAAAAGGAAGGAGATTAGTATTTTATTTATAGGAACTGTTGAGAACAAGTGATTGTTTTGTCAAAGATAGCGTACCCTCAGTGCCACTGTAGTATAATGAGGCAAGAATTCTCATCATCTACAGGTAGAAGTGTAAATCGGTTCTGCCTTTCTGGAAGACAATTGTTCTATTCTTAAAAAGGTTCATATTTTATAACCCTGCACTACCAGGATTCTATATAAGAAATAATCAGAAATGCCATCAAAGATTTATGTAGAAAACTGTTCATTTGTAATAGTGAAATTTGGAAACATCCAGTTAAGGGAATGGTTGAATTCAGGTTATAGCCATATGTTGGATGTTGTATAGCCATCAAAAGTATTTTTTAATTAATATCTTGGAAAAGTAGTTTGACATAAGATGTAGTATTACTCGATTATGAAAAATGTGTATGTTATATATAAGCATAGGAAAAAGTCTGGGAAAGATACACCAAGTTGTTATCTATCCCTGGATGATGTGATTATAGGTGTTTTTATTTTTCTTCATACTTTTTTTTAAGCTTCCAAGTTTTCTGTAATGAGCAAGTATAACTTTTATAATTTAAAGTTTATTTTTTTAAGAGCAGGGAGACATTTGGCAGGAAAGGGGCTGAGGGAAGGATCTAGAGGTGGTGAGCTAAGTTTGGTACAACATCCCTCAGTAAGAGGGATCACAGATGGAACAGTTCACTAGTTTAGAGTGAAGGAAGGCCTACTATTCTTACAAGGCTGCAGGGAAGAATGAGAAAACAGATGGAGAAGCAGGAAATCAGTTTCTGTCAAAAAGCAGATTTAAGGGGTGCCTGGGTGGCTCAGTCGGTTAAGCAGCTGCCTTCGGCTCAGGTCACGATCCCAGGGTCCTGGGATCGAGCCCCACGTCAGGCTCCTTCCTCAGCG
Organism: Eumetopias jubatus; assembly: GCF_037043125.1. NCBI lineage: Eukaryota > Metazoa > Chordata > Mammalia > Carnivora > Otariidae > Eumetopias > Eumetopias jubatus. The sequence continues at coordinate 66,600,381 of NW_028274807.1, forward strand.
GGGAGCCTGCTTCTCCCTCTCCCTCTGCCTGCCACTCCACCTGCTTGTGCTCTCCCTCTCTCTATCTCTGTCAAATAAATAAATAAAATCTTTTTTTTTAAAAAAAAAAAGCAAATTTAGGTCAACAGCTAAGGCCAAGAGAGTTTCAAATAACCACTATTGGGAATGGGCTGGAATGTTGATGGAAGGGGGGAAAAAAATCAAGAAATGGCCCATCTCACTGAAGTTTGGCCACCAGATACATAGAATTGCAAGACTTTTTCCAGAGTTTCCTCCCCACTTAAAAACTGGCCAGGTTCCAAAGGTTTATTTATAAATCTATTTTTTTGAAGTCTAAAATTTTTTCCCATAGAAGCAATGTTACAAATGGTGATTAGGGTTCTAGCCAGCCCACAAAAGTTCATAATGTCAATCTCTCTTGCCATTTTTCTTCCCCTAGTATTTTTCACATCTGTTAGGTCCTCTCCATTAGGACCTATAGCTGTCTTATTTCCTTTAAGGAACCCACTGGAACCACAGCGTTGTGACACCACCTAAAAGGAGGTTTCTATATTTATGTCTTGCAATTCCTGCTCCCTTTACCCCTACTCGTCCCTCGCACTGGCCTGTCCTGCATTCTTCACTCAGATTTACTTTATGAAATCACCCTTGTTATTGTTTTTTTCCTGCTTAAAACTGCTCTGCCTGTTTGCCAAATCCTTTGGGACTTTGGCAGACAAAAGGACTTTCACTGTGAGGGAAACATGGATAGGCACAGTACCCAGAGCCAGAGTGAGTTAGGCCAGTGTCTTAACTTACTCCAAGCCCTAGAACATCAGCATGGACCTATTAAGAAGGCAGTTAGGTTTCTGAGCCTTGGGAGCCTGGCAGGCAGATTTGGAAATCTCTGTTGCATACAAGAGCTAGGCAAATCACAGTGTGAAGCCAAAATATTCCATCCTTTTCAGAATAATTGCAGATAGGAGAAATCAAGGCTGATCATTGGAAAAGCTCAGAGTAAGTTAATATCTTAGGTTCATTCGTTTGTTTTCTCATGGCCGGCCTTTAGAGTAGCCCAGCTTTGCTTATAGTGTGGTTTCTCTAATTTAAATGAGTTCTGAGTAGGAATAAGATCTCTCACTTCTTGGGGCACCTGGGTGGCTCAGTCATTAGGCGTCTGCCTTTGGCTCAGGTCATGATCCCGGGGTCCTGGGATCAAGCCCCACATTGGGCTCCCTGCTTGGCGGGAAGCCTGCTTCTCCCTCTCCCACTCCCCCTGCTTGTGCTCTCTCTCTTGCTGTGTCTCTCTCTGTGTCAAATAAATAAATAAATAAATCTTTAAAAGAAAAAAAAATCTCTCACTTCTCTAAGCGAGATAATTACCCTAACTTAGTCATTCTTCCTTCTAGGTCTACTGAGAAGCTACAAACATTTGACATACAATTTCATCATAATGATATAAAATATAGTATCAATTAAAGGGTGTGTGCGTATGAGTTTTGCAGTTGTCAGGATAAGCATACATTTAGTTTTGTCCTCCTGAGACTTAAAATTGATTTGATTCTCAAAACAAACTTTGAATGTTCCTTCCTCAGACTTGCCCTTTCCTATCACAGCAAACATTTTAGGACTAGCAGTATCCTATTTGAATTCTAGGAGGATTAAATAGGCATTTGTGGGCTAACATGAGAACTGGCTAAGTATTTAGATTAAAAAATCTTTCCATAGGACGTGGAAAGGGAACATCGTTCCCCAGAAACAAGCTGCTTCTCCCAGCCAGGGTCATGGTGGCTCCCAGCCTTCTGGAACACTAGGAAAAGTGAAGGTGGTTGGGCAAACAGTCTTATAGCAGTGTAGTAGGATCAGCCTGGTGGGCTCTGGTCATTCACTGTGAGCTAATCAGACAGTGGTCTTTTACCCGTGAGGGGTAGTCAGCTGCTGTGGAGGATGGAGGAGGGATGTGAAATACAGCCTTTTCCAAAGGGGAAGAGGAGGTCAGGCAACTGTAGAACAATTCACAGTGCATATCATTAAGTACTGAGTAGTGTATGCGTCTACATACTCTTGTAAAATCTGAAAGTTGCGCATACAACTCTACAGAGGTTCCAAACTTTCGATGTAATGAGTTATATGTTATTGATATGCAGAAGTTAGAAATAAAGCAGAGCTTCTTTTCAGTAAATTAGTTGTTGAAAAGAGGGATTTTGAACTCTGCCAGAGACCACTATTAAGCTCTGGAGGTGTCCTGGTCATCCAGGTAACCTGTGCTCCAACAGGGACTCTAGCTGATCGTGTTGATTCTCAAACATGGCAGCACATTAGAATCACTTAGAGAATTTTAAAAAATATTTATGCCAGAGTCCTGCTCCCAGACACTGGGATTTAATTGGATGGACTTGTGCATTTTTTAAAGCTACTTTGGTGATTCTTATATGCAAAATTTGAAATTCACTTTTCTAGAACACTCCTTAAACTTTAGTACGCATAAGCATCACTTAGAGAGCTTATTAAAACATTTTTCTAGGCCACACTCCAGGTTTGGGGTGGGGTCTGAGAATTGGTATTTCTATGAAGCTCCTAGCTGAGGCTGAGTAAATAGTACTGTTCTAGACTTCAGAATATGTGGTATTGGTTTCCATGTGTCTGGCACATAGTAAGTACTCATCAACTGTTGAATGAATGTGGGTATCTGCTTCTTGAAATTTAATGTTCATATGAATCATTTGGATATCTCTTTAGGGGGTGAATGAGCTTTGCAACTGTCAGGATAAATAATCAGATCAGCTCCTATGTACCTTTAGCTTTGTCCTCCTGAGACTTGATATCTGATTCTCAAAACAAAAATAAAAATGCAGACTCAGATTCTGTAGGTCTGAGGTGGGAGCCAGGAATCTGCATTTCTCTAACATGCCCCCAGGTGATGTCAACCACATTTTGAGAATAGCAAGGTGTGACAAGATACATACCAACGTGTATAATTTTCTCATCTCATTTCCACCAATGCCCATTAGTCAGATGACCTTCATTTTTGTCTACCCTGAATTGGGCACATTTCCTACTGTATCCCATTCCTTTCTTTTTCTGTCTCGTTCCAAAAGCATATTGGAGTGCAAGTGAGAGAATGACATATTTATAGAGATAACATCAAATTATCGCTAATTTTAAAAAATAAATATCAAGTAATTATAAAATATTTATAAAACATATATAAAGTAAAAGCAAGATACAATTAATACCCAAGTACTCATTTTTTAAAAATATTTTTATTTTGGAATAATTTTAATTTACAGAAAAATTGCAAAGATAGTACAAGAGTTCTGTGTACCTCTCACCTGGTTGCCCATAATGTTAACATCTTGTATATAGTGTATTTTTCAGAACTAAAAAATTAACATTGGTATATTACTGTCAGCTAAAGGACAGACTTTATTTGGGTCTCACCAGTTATTCTACTGATGTCCCATTTTCTGTTCCAGGATGCCACATCCCATTTAGTTGTCATGTCTCTACCTCTTCTGATCTGTGACAGTTTCACATCCTTTGATTTTCAAAATCTTGATAGTTTTGAAGAATACGAGTCAGATATTTTGTAGAATGTCTCTCAGTTTGGGTTTGTTTGATGCTTTCTCATGATGAGACTAGGGTTATGGATTTGAGGACAGAATAACTAGCACAGAGGTCAAGTGTCCTTCTTTCGGTACACGATATCCACATGATGTATGACTGGTGATTTTAACCTTGGTCAGTTTGTTTCTTCCTTGTAAAGTTATTGTTTTTCTCTTCCCATACTCTGTTCTTTGGAAACAAGTCACTAAGTCCAACTCACACTTTCCCACAAGGGGAAAGGAATCCAGGAGGGAGGAGTATCTAAGTATTTGGGATTTTTCCCAAATGGGGAGATTTGTCCCTTCTCCCTCATTTATATATTCAGTTACCATTTATATCAATATGGATTCATATATTTTATACCTTAAGTTATAATCTATTACTATGTTATTTTGTTGCTCAAATTATTCCAGGTTAGGCTGTATCAGATCAGCTCCTATGTCCCTTTGCATGCCCCTATCCAAAAACATCCTTGTGTTTTTTGAATACTTCCTTTCTGGCCCCAACAGGGTATTCTAGACTCATCTTGTATTCTCTATGCTTCAGCCTAGAATCAGCCACTTTTCTCCAAGGAGCCCTAGTTCCTTTTATTAGATAATGGTATTTGGAAATCAAGATCTAGGCACTGAGTGTGCTTGTTCCTACTGAAGTGTCACTGATTCCAGGTCCTTCCCCTGGGTAGAGCTAGGAAATACATGTATGTATACTAACCCATGTGTACACACATACTTAGGATTATGTCTATATCTTATGTCTATCATCTCTCCGTATACATACATACATACAAATAACATATAACAAATAAATAGTTTATTTATATACATTAATAAACAGCTATGTAAAGCTAAAGGAGTTCGTACTGAATTCTCTGACTGATCCAGTACCACATTCATTCTAGCCTTCTACCCTAGCTTTTGGAACTTCTTTCTTTGGGCTCTCATTATCTATCACTTATTTACTTATTTGTTCAGTCCTAGCCTACTTGTAGTTTCAGGATTGTTAACCCATGCTCCTATAAGAAACAAATTTGCCAACTAGAGTAGTGTCTATGTATAGTTCTTTCTGTCTTGAGTCTTAGAGTTTCCAGTCAAAAGGATGTTTTCCAAAGTTACTTAGGTCAGCTTCTTTTTCCCCCACCTTGAAGGTTGTGAGGTTAGGTCATGTTATACATTTCTAATACAGTTTGATACATTTGTCACAGTCTTCATTCCATTCTGGGATTCTCCCAACATCCTGCTTGATATTTTAAAATTTGCATATATTAAAGGTCTTTGTGATGGACAGTTTTACGGGTTTTGACAAATGCCATGATTTTATTTTTAAGCAAATCATTAGCACCTTCATAGTTAGCAACATACAACACACTTGGCAACTGATCTTCACACAGGTTATAAAACACTAAATTAGTTCATCTAAAAACCTCTTTCTCCCACAGCATTCATTGAACCTTCATTTATCATGTCTCAGCTCACATCACTGATGATTCTCTCCAGGAGTGTCTTGAAAGATTCTGAGAAAAAAAAGGCATCTCCACCTCTCTGCACTGTCCATCATGAGGTTGGAAAAGCTTTTTATGGAAAGGAAGGGACAACAAGGCAAAAGCCAGTACTTGAACCTGCCTCATCCCATCTGACCTACTACAGCCTCCAGCTTCTAGTGAAACCTCTAAGCTACTGGTTTTCAAATTGTGAGCCCCCAGAACAACAGTAACAGCATCACCTGGGAAATTGTTAGAAAGGAGAATTCTCAGGCCTCACCCACACTCACTGAATCAAAAACTCTGGAACTGGGTTCCGGTAATCTTATTTTAAAAAAAAAGAAGATAGTAGGAAGGGAAAAATGAAGGGGAAATCGGAGGGGGAGACGAACCATGAGAGACTATGGACTCTGAGAAACAAACAGGGGGTTCTAGAGGGGAGGGGGGTGGGGTGATTGGTATTAAAGAAGGCACATATTGAATGGAGCACTGGGTGTTATACTCAAACAATGAATCATGGAACACTACATCAAAAACTAATGATATAATGATGTAATGAATGGTGATTAACATAACATAATAAAATTTAAAAAAATTTATATTCAAAATGGTAAAAAAAAAAGTCCTCTGGGTGATTCTGATGCACACTAAAGTTTGAGAACCTCTACTTTAGGTTAACCAGCCATTCATCAGTCACATCTGTAGAGGCAGCAGTGAGGATTCATCTTGACTTCCTGCTAGGGCCCGGGGGATCCAGAACTGGTCAGCCAGGGGCAAGCTGCAAGTGCAACCAGAGGGTTAAAGGGCTGTTTTTCTTTTGGTTTGTTTGTTTTTAATTGTGATTCACCAGCGGATGGAAAATTTCTGACTTCGTTGTCGGTAGGGCAATATATGTTATCTCTTTGAGACAGAAGAGGAAGTCTTAATGATACTAAAACTTTTACATGCTTTTTTTTGTAACTGCAAAATAACTGAAATCACATTAAGTACTTAACAATTATCTTTAGTGATTTCAGTTTTTTTTAAATTTTTTACACTTGTTATTTCTAATATGTACAATATGATCATATTTGCATGTTTTAATTAACATTTATACTTTAGGGAGGTAAAAATGATTGGCATCCAGTATGAGGTTGTAGTAAGAAAAATGTTGGGAGATATTTTCTGATCTAGGTAAACCTCTCATGTCTTCAAGTCCCTAATTTCACCTCCACCCCAGATACTTCTATGACTTCAAGTCTTACTCCCCTTACTCTGTTCCAACCACACTGGCCTCCTCTTTGTGGTTCCTAGAACCACCGTAGGGCCTTTGCATGTAACAGTTGTTTCTGTTTGGAATATCCTGCCAACAGATATCTGCATAGCTAGGTCCCTCGCTTCCTTCGAAAGTGGCATTCTCAAAGAGAACTCACCCTACTAGTCTCCCTAAAATCTCCTACACATACCCCATTCCTAGCACACAAACACTTCACTTCATGTCATGTTCCCAGTGTTCATTTTTTCTCTTTGTTTTCAGTGTTCATTTACCATCTAACTATATGTGTGTGAGCACATGCATGCATATGTATATATACTTTGTTTCCGGTAGAATGTAAGTGTTACTAGCATAGATTTTTATCTGTTTTATATATTGTCTAGAACAATGCCTGACACATAGTAGGTACTCAGTTATTATTTGTTGAGTGAATATCTCCAAACATGCATTTATGTGACCGGTAGTAATTAGGGGTACATGATAGCATTTTTGCCTTATCATTATTACCCAAACTAAGCTGAGAGGCACCTTGTTTTTTCTTCTCCTGAATTGCTTCTGTTCTAATTAAGAGGAATGGGGAAAGGCAATACGTAAGAAAATAATTACAGTTTCTTTTTGCTTCCTGTGGATCTTGTAGCTCACTGCCAGTTAACCTTGCTCCTTTCTGTCTTAATGCCTGCAAGAAGGGAATGGGGCAGGCTGGTATGAGATGACGCCTTGTAGGTCACAGTAAATAAGGGGTTCCCTGGGGAAGATGAAAAAGTCCTAGAGATGGGTGATGGTGATAACAACAGTGTGTATATACCTAATGCCACAGAACTGTACACTTAAAAATGGCAAATTTTGTTATGTATATTTTACCATGATTAAAAAAAAAACCCAAACACCGTGGTTCTGAAAGTGTGGTTTCAAATCATTAGTAGCAGCTTCATCTAGGAACTTGTTAGAAATGCAGATTCCCAGCCTCCACCCCAGAACTGTTGATTCTGAAAGGAAAGGTAGGAGTCCACAGTGCTTTGTGTTAACAAGCCACTCAGGTGGTTCTGACACACACTGATGTTTGAGAATCACAGCATTACAGCATTTTGTTTTAATCCCTAGAGCTGTGAAAAACTATTGTAAAGTTTTATAGAATATCTTCATGCCCTGGTAACTGCATAAAGTTGCCTTGGTGAGAAATTCTGACCACTTTAGGGGTAAAATTGAAAAGTGCTATTGAAATGTTTTGAAAATTACTAGTTTAGCGCTTCAAAAAACAAACTTAAAATTTAGAGGGCCTGCTGTGTTTCAAGCGTCTTACCAAATGCTCTCACATTTGTTTTTCCACCTAACCCTCAAATCAGTCCTGGTGCAGTAAATACGACATTATCCACATTTAAAATGAGAAAAGGAGCGGAGATGGATTACACTGTGATTGATCTACTTTCCTCCTGGTGCACACTTACTGCCACTAGGTGGCACCGGTGGGGTGGTTACCCAGACCTGGGCAAGGCCTTCTGGGATTACAGACTTAGAAAATGAAATAAATGTGGCCCCTTATGAAAGAAATCAGAGGGCAAATAACCATAATCTTTATATAAACAGGTTCCAATTTCTGGTATGTAAGAGGATCTCTGAAAATCCACTCCTGTATAAAAGCAATGAGGGGCACCTAGGTGGCTCAGTGGGTTAAGCCTCCGACTCTTGATTTCAGTTCAGGTCATGATCTCAGGGTTGTGGGATCAAGCCCTGCATCTGCTCAGTGCCCAGTTGCAGAGTCTGCTTCTCCCTCTCCCTCTGCTCCTCCCCCGCCCACACACACACACACTCTCTCGCTCAAATAAGTAAAATCTTTAAAAAAAAAATAAAAGCAATGAAAACACTGTGAAAAATTCTTAAAATCAATTTTTTCAGAACTAGTAAATAACCAGAGGCTTGTGACAATCTGAGTAGCATTTCTCCAAGAAAAATGACTTAAACATGGTAAGAACAGCAAGCTTTATAATAGCTTTAACAGTTTTCTCTCTCCTTTCAGCTTCACAGTAGCCTTGAAAATGAATAGCCTCTCAGTGAAAACCTGCAGTTTTAGCAGGCACTGAAGAGAATGGATTTGGAGGTCCTTAAAATCCCCAGCCCCCAAGAATTGTTACAATTAGCTTGTCTGGCACTTCCCTGGAAACTCCCACTCACCGGGCTTGCCTGGTTTTCACCTGACTCAGCTAATTCACTGGGAACAGCTTCTCCCGACCCACTCCAGAGCATGCTGCAACAGGCACATGAAGCCCTTTGGCAAAGGCTGGCAAACTTGCTGGTGGAAAGCATCGAAGAACGTCCCTGTCCAATGGTTAGGTAACCACTAAGCTAATACAACATAGAATACAAGGGACTATAGATTAATGGATTGAGAGTCCAGAAATAAACCCTCACATTTATGGTCAATTGATTTTCTATATTGTACCGAAACAATTCAACAGGGGGAAGAATTTTTTCAACCAAAGGTGCTAGGAAAACGATATCCACCTGCAGAAGAATGGAGGTGGATCCTTTCCACACATAATATACCAATATTAGCTCAAAATCGATCAGAACTAAATGTTAAAACTAAAACAATCACATTCTTAGAAGATAACATAGAAGCTTTTGTGACCTTGTATATGACACCAAAAGCTCAAGCAACAAAAGAAAAAAAAATGGATAAGTTGGACCTCATCAAAATTTGAAACATTTCTGGGATGGTGAAAATCTTTTGGAATTAGATGGTAGTGGTCAGTACACAACTTTGTGAATAAGCTAAAAACCACTGAATTACACTTTAAAAGGATGAATTTGGGGCGGCTGGGTGGTTGAGTCAGTTAAGCGTCCAACTCTTGTTTTTGGCTTGGGTCATGATCTTGGGGTCAGGGAGAGTCTGCTTTAGATTCTCTCTCTGCCTCTCTGTCCTTCCCTTTCCCCAAAATAAATTTTCTTTTAAAAAAAGAAATTTTATGATATGGAGTTACGTATGTATCAATAAGTGTTATTTTAAAAATCTTTACACAAATATAAACATGCCCATATAAAGTCTATAGTAGGGGGCGCCTGGGTGGCTCAGTCGTTAAGCGTCTGCCTTCGGCTCAGGTCATGATCCCAGGGTCCTGGAATTGAGCCCTGCGTCCAGCTCCCTGCTCAGCGGGAAGCCTGCTTCTCCCTCTCCCACTCCCCCTGCTTGTGTTCCCTCTCTCGCGGTCTCTCTCTCTGTGTCCAATAAATAAAATCTTAAAAAAAAAAAGTCTATAGTAGTATCTTTTAAATTGTTACATTTAAATTTTTTTAACAGCAAGAGAAAAAAATGAAGAAATGTTTCTCACCAGCTTTGGGAAGTCCACCTCTAACCATATTTTACTCCTATTATCTTTTGCCTCCCCTTATTGCTCCAACTCTGAAGCTACAAAGATATTCAAGTTGGAGTTTGGAACTGCAAAGGTACAGACTATTTGTCTACTAACAGATTTTAAAAACTACTTGAACTTTCCTGTGAGCTTTTTTATCCACATAGCTGTGACAGCACATTCTTGTTGCATTAAAGGCAAGTCTTGGGCATTCCTTTTTTGGTTACACAGAGCATTAGGCAGTGCCAGGACACTAATCAGATTTATCACTGGTACCTTTCCAGCTTTCTTTTCTGTTCCATTGTACTTCATAGCACTCCCCTTTTTCCATGTTCTAGGACTGTAGGGCACGTCTGATTCTGAATCCTGTACCAACCTTGGTCTCTCTCTTGTACCATGACTCCCATACTCAGAATCACCCCCCCCTTTCCTCTTACCCTCATCAAAACTATTTCTGGCTGTCTCTGCTTTGAATTCTGATTAATTATGACTGATATAAAATTTTCATGCTAAGGCTGAAGGTGAAAGTGGCTAACTTTTTTTTTAAACATTTATTTTTATTTTAGAGAGCATGAGCAGGAGGGGCAGAGAGAGAGGAAGAGAGAATCTCAAGCAGACTCCAAGCTGAGTGAAGAGCCCAGTGCAAGCAGGGCTCAGTCTCACGACCCTGAGATGAAACCAAGAGTTGGACGCTTAACCGACTGCGCCCCCCTAGGCGCCCCCCTGGAACTAAGTTCTTAAGCATACATTTGTTTTAAGAATGAATGCATTTCCTAGTTTTGTTCACTGAGAAGGCATGGAAACAATGACAAACTGAGTAACAATGAGTCTTCCTAAGGCATCTCTACTTTAAAGGAACCAGAGCACACTAAAGGAATGTCTGATTCCAAATCAGGGGCAGAAAGCATTCAAAATGAATCTGTAATATCATGTCAGAAAGTAAGGAAGCTATCAATGATCACTGAGCACATGTTGAAAGGACTCAGGAACCAACATAGAAGGGTCCCTAATGACTAAAAATGAGATTGAGTATCAAAAAGAAAAATGACTGAAATGGGCTGCGGTACATGTGTTAAAATGCAAGAGTTCTTTATGTTATTTTTATTTATTTATTTAAAAGATTTATCCACTTATTTGAGAGAAAGTGTGAATGTATATGAGTGGGGGGAGGGGCAAAAGGAGAGAATCTTTAAGCAGACCATCTGCTGAGCATGGAGTCGGACATGGGGCTCAATCCCACAACCTATGAGATCATGACCTGAGCCATAACCAAGAGTTGGACCCTCAACCAACTGAGCCACCCAGGTGTCCCCGCCCCATGTTATTTTAAAAGATCACCTGTGGAGGCTGCAAGGAAAGCAATCCATTAATTTGAAAACTGGCAAATGGAAAGAACCAAGCATTTATTCCACATTTCTTGTGGACTTTTACCTTAGGATAATCAAATAGTTAATGTAGAATAAGACCATTTTACAACCCATATTGAAATAATAGATCTAGGTAACATCATCAATGTCTGCTAAAAACATCAAATGAAAGGTTGATGGAAGTCTTTATAAGGTATGAGTCAGACTGATACAGTAGGATCAGTATAGTAGGATACAGTAGGAAGTACACAGTACCACCTGTGGCATATTCTTACTAAAAATTCTAACCTAAATCTGATGAAGCCTCAAAAATCTGTTTATAAGAAAAAGAATTTAGAAGAGTATGTTAACACCAAGGGATACCATCCCCAAAATCCCAAATGAGGGAAATTATGTAGAACTAATGACCTAGCTTCTTCAACAAATAATAAGAAAGGAGGGGGAGATCTCTACACGACACATCAACCATAATCAGTGTGCCCCTATTTAGAATAAACCAACTATTAAAGAAATTATAAGCCTATTGGGGAAATTTATTTGATCATAATATGCTAATATCAAGGATATAATATTTTTTAATTAAGCTAATGGTATTCTGGATAATGATTTTGAAAAGTTGCTGTTTTGAGATGCATACTGAAGTATTTATAGATGAACTAAATAGGATGTTTGGGATTTGCTTTAAAATAATTGAGTAGGAGGTCACCTGGGTGGTTTAGTCAGTTGAGCATCCACCTCTTGATTTTGGCTCAGGTCATGATCTCAGAGTTGTGAAATTGAGTCCTATGTTGGGCTGTGTGCTCAGCACAGAGTCCACTTGAAGATTCTGTCTTCCTCTCCCTCTTCCCTCTTCCCGACTCTCTCACTTTCTCTGTCTCTCTCAAAAATAAATAAATTAAATCTTTTAAAAATAAAAAAAAAATAATTCAGTAGGGAGTTCGGGGGTGTTTAGATGAAATCATATTTATTGGCTTAATTGTTGACACTGGGTGGTGAGTACAATGGAGATTTATAATACTGATCCCTATGTGTACTTAGAATTTAGATTTTAAAAATTATATATATAATATAGTTTTATACATTTTTAATATACAATTAAAAAATTTTACACAATTCATGACTACATCTAAATTTGATTTCCAGTTGGAGAATTATGGCTTGGGTGGAAGAAGGCTTTCTTGAGCCCTTTGCTGGCCATTGCAGCCTACCCAGAGTTTACCAGAGTAGTACTGACAACTTGGCATCCTGGTTTATCACTTGTGAGAGGTTCTAATCTTTACCTAAACTGCCCAGTGCTATAATATGTAATATTTCCACCAGAACCATTGTTATGACAAGATACATGTGAGAAGTACTTTTATAAAACTTACAGCTGATAAAATGTTTATAGTATAAATTTTTTTCTTTTTAATATTTATTTATTTGACAGAGAGAGAGAGACAGTGAGAGAGGGAACACAAGCAGGGGGAGTAGGAGAGGGAGAAACAGACTCCCCGCTGAGCAGGGAGCCCAATGTGGGACCCGATCCTGGACTCCAGGATCATGACCTGAGCCAAAGGCAGACACTTAACGACCGAGCCACCCAGGCACCCCTATAGTATAAATTTCTAACTTTAACATGTATATTTTAAAATAGGACCAAGTATCATATTTTAAATACATGTGTTTTACATAGAGTAGTATATTCACTTTAAATGAGTTAATTTTTATAAATGAAATATTTACTCTGTAGACATTTTTTATTTTGAGACAACATTAGATTTTCTTTCTCTGAAACATTTTTCTGTCTTTTCTAGGAAGTTATTTTAGGTTATATGAAAGAGGTGCTTCCTCATCTCTAAGACTTAGCAGAAACTCCGATTTGAAGAGAATAAACGGATATTGTGCCAAACCACAAGAAAGTCCAAAAGCTCCACCCTGTAAGTTTTTATTCATTTTTCCAGTTATGGACTAAGCAGTTCCCAAAGAGTGAAACAACTTGGAATCAAAAGAACCTAAAAGACAGGTTGTCCCAGGGGTTCCTATGTCCTTCCCTATCTTGTAGTTCATGCCTCCCAAATTGTACTTATATTGGCTCATATGAAGCAATGCTTTCTTCATTTTCCTCATCTGTCATTTTTATCTCTTGTTTCCGGGATTAGATTGGAGCTTTTTGTTGGAGAATAGATGCATCAAATGAAATAGTGATCTAGAAATGGTCTTTTAAGGAATCCCAAAGGTGAACCAAATTGGGTAATGATATTTTAGGTACAGTAAAACTAGGGCTAGCCTCTGGCTTGGGCATTAATTTCAGCCATCGTTAGTCTTATTCTTAACTCAAACCCTTGTCACTGTCCACTGTGGAAACGAGGAGTATAATATATAAACTGTAGGGTCCCATGAGCTATTTGCTTGTTACTTCTTCATGGGAGTATACTAGGGTCAGGCAGGTCTTGGTAAATAGAAAAGAACTATCCTCAAAGAATAGTTATCAAGAGCTTAAAAATGTTTATACCCTTCAACCTGGTATTTCATTTCTGAGGATCTAGCCTCAGGAATAATCCCTATATGTAGAAGAAAGCTCTGAGTGTAAAGACGTTCCCATATTTTATATGTAATAGGAAAATGAGAACTAATCTAAATGTCAGATAATCTGGGAATGATTAATTATGTATGTTAGATCTACTTGATGAGATTGTGCAGCTGTTGGAAATGGTGCTTGTAAATACCATGCATTGGCATGGAAAATGTTTGTCATGATGTCAGTGAACAAAGCAGGATACAGAAGTTTATATCATGTGTAAGCACAGCATGATACATATATAAATATATAAATTTATATATAAATACACATATAAATCCCCATACTTATGGGGATAAGACTTAGGAAACACTACCAAAATAGAAATACAGTGATTTTGCTATGACAGGAGCATTACGGATAGTTTTTATCTTCCTTTTTTACATCTATACTTTCCAAACTGTCTTTAATGTACTTAAAATGAAAACAACAAAAAAATAACAACTATAGAGCTCTGCCAAGTGCTGGAAGGGTTAAAAGATAAAACGACAGCAATACTGTTTCTATACTTCTAAACCTCTTTTCTCACCGTCAGTTTTTTATGGATTTTTTTCCTAGTGACTTGCCAGTCCCTTTCGCTGTTGCATTCTGAATAAGTGAAAAGAACAGCACAAGCAAAGATGTGGAGGCGGGAGGGAGTGTGTCGTGTAGGCGGCAGCGAAGGGGACGGTGTGGGGGCGGGAGTATGTCGTGGAGGCGGCAGCGAAGGGGACGGTGTGGAGGTGGCAGTATGTCGTGGAGGCGGCGGTGAAGGAGATGGTCTGCTGCGAGAGATGTAGGCAGTACATGGAAGCTGGATGCAATTGTCTCCAGGGTCCTTCCTAACCCTAACATTCAGTGATGCCCTAACTTTTTCTGCTCCTTTAGTGACTTCTCCTTTTTTTGAAAGACTTTCCCTTCCTGTCTGCTGTTGTGTGTCTTTCTTATTCATCTGCCTCTTTGGTCACTCCATTTTTGTCTGCTGCCCCTTTCTCCTGTTCCCTCTCTGGGGTCTTTATCACCTTCACTGGCTCTCCCTTTGCACCAATGATTATCTCACCTTTGACTTCATTAATGAAACTATTCAGATGGCATAAATTTAGACTCGATATTATATAAAATGCCATTCATGCCTTTTCTTTTCCTAACTGGTTCTTTTCACAGTCTCTTTATCTTGGTTAACAGTACTGCTGTTGTCTTACTCATTCAGGTTTGAGGTTCTTCTTTGATTCCTTCCTTGTCTTATTTTAATCAGCCTCCAAAATCTTTCGGTCATCTTCAGATGGACTTTTCTGTCTCGGTTTCACCAATACAACTCCAGTTCAGACCACACCACCTTTCTTGCATTACAACCTCCCATTTGAACTTGTTGCCCACTCTGTCCTAGCCTTCCTTTCTGTCTTCCGTCTATTATGCAGATTAATCTTCTAAAACATTAACTTCTTCCTTGCTTCAAAGTGTACAGTGATTCCCAAATCAGGTTTAAAAAGCTTAGCCTGGCATTCAGGGTCTTTTATAATCTTATTTTACCTTATAACCTTTTTCTTTTTCTACTGAAGTCAAATAAGCTTCTCATTGTTCCCTTCCGAGTTCTTCTTAACCTTTATATCTTTGTTTAACATGGTGTTCTTTCAACTTTCAATGGCTAGGAAATAATACTTTTATTTTACCTCAGTCCCCATGGAATTTTGGAACCTCGTTTGAGAAATGAGGCATCCTGAGAAATTCCATTCAAATAAAGCTCTAATTAGCTTGAGGTTTCTCAGTGTTTCTGTTTCATGAATAGCTAAAAAGCATAAATAGCATTTTTTTAATTGCTAAATTTGAGAGTTATAACCTCAAATAAGGTATCTTGTCTTGTTTTTCTCACAGACACTTACAGCCACAAAGTGCCATTACACAAACCTACACACTGGGAGAGGAAGATCCTGGTATGGTCAGGTCGCTTCAAAAAGGAAGATGAAATCCCAGAGACTGTCTCGTGAGTGCTAAACATAGGGGTTATAAGCAGCTTTTTCTTCCTCGCTGATTTCAAAGACAAAACAGTTCCTCTGAGTCTGACTATTTAAAAACTTTCAACCAAATTTTAGAATAGTTTGCACTTCTCAAAATGTTTCCTCTTTGGAAAGTACCTGCAGTAAAAACAGTGCTGGAAAATCTTGTATCTTATCATTGATATGTTATGTTGTGCCTAGTGGAGAGCTGTCGGGTACTCTGAAGTCAACTGATTGATTTCCTCTCCGAGCTACAGAAATATGACTAAACAGTGATGTTCACTGTTCTTAGCTTATTTTTTATCTGGGTATATCAGTTAGGTACCATTGACAATAATTAATAGTTATATTCTACAAAATCCACTCAAGTATTCAACAATAGGCATAAAAGTATTTAAGAGCAACATATTCTCTTTCTGGGATCCCAAAAAGCATGCTTCCTGTCCCTATCACCAACTTCCTTAAACCCAGCCCTGGCTCAGATCTTGGGACTTTTTCAGAGTCTGTGGATGAGTATAGATTCCTCTAACCCAGGGTTTCTCAACCCCAGTGCTATCAACATTTTGGGCCAGATAATTCTTTGTTGGTGGGAGCTGTTGTGTACGTGGTAGGATGTTCAGCAGCACCCTTGCTTGGCCTTTTCATCCCCCAGATGCCAGTAACACTCAGTGAAATAGGTCTCCAGACATTGCCAAATGTCCCCTGGGGGGTCAAAAAACAAAAAACAAAACAAAACAAAACAAAAAACCCTGATTGAGGACCACTGCTCCAGCCTGATGTTAAAGACCCTGATTGATTTGCATCTTGGCCAAGAGAGATGCTGAGAAGCAGGTGCAATCTCCCCTGTGAGGCGTCATCCCCTTCAGAGACAGGGACTTGGGACAAAGCTCCTAGACGTTCCCTTCTGGTGAGAAACTGTTCCTGGACCTTCTGGCTTCTGGTTTCAAGGCATGATTTTAAACAATCTGAGTTCATTCAGGGTATCTTTTCCCAGGAAGAGAAGTGTTATTTGCTTTTTTGTTTACCAGGGCTTTAACATCCATTCTGCTTCTGCCTGTCAAATGAAATAGCCCATTATTTTCACTAAAATTATTTCAGCAGGAAAGCCCTGGTCCTTCTTAGCTAGAGTGATAGTGTACTCTCCTGGAAAACAAGAGCAAGCTGGAAATGACAATGATATTAAGTTCTTTTTTTTTTTTTTTGAGATTTTATTTATTCATTTGAGACAGAGAGATAGCACAAGCAGGGGAAGACGCAGAGCAAGAGGGAGAAGCACACTTCCCGCTGAGCAGAGAGCATAATGTGGGGCTCGATCCCAGAACCCTGGGATCATGACCTGAGCTGAAGGCAGACGCTTAACCGACTGAGCCACCCAGGTGCCCTGATAATAAGTTCTTGAGTGTGTCTTAATTTCTTCCTGAATATTCCAGGAGAAAACAAGCTGCTGCATACCCATGGTCCTAATAGTTGCTATATAGATTTTACCATGGAACACCTTCCTCAGTCTGCCTTGGGGGTGGTTCCAAGATCCCCCTCAAGCCCAGATTACTACCAAGTCACCCTAGAATGTTCTGCTCTGAGCCTGGGCAAGTGTTCATCCATATGCTGGTAGTTTGGAACAGGCACTGCTTAACTTGTCCGTTATGATTGCTTCCTGTAGCATGGAGGGCAACCTCATGACCTTATTTAAATGCATTTTACTTTTTTAATATAAAATACTTTTAATGTATAATACATTATATGCATAATAATACATTATATATATAACTTTTTTAAATTTTAATATAAAAAAAAATTTTTTTAAGAGAGAGAGACCACTGGCACAAGAGCAGGGTGGGGGAGGGGCAGAGGGAGAGAGAGAATCCCAAGCAGGCTCCACGTTCAGTGAGGAGCCCAATGCGGGGCTCCATCCCACGACCCTGAGATCATGACCTGAGCCGAAATCAAGAGTTGGATGCTTGGGCGCCTGGGTGGCTCAGATGGTTAGGCGTCTGCCTTCGGCTCAGGTCATGATCCCAGAGTCCTGAGATCAAGTCCCACATCGGGCTCCCTGCTCCTTGGGAGCCTGCTTCTCCCTCTGCCTCTCTCTCTTTCTGTTTCTCATGAATAAAAAAAAAAAAAAAAAAAAAAAAGTTGGATGCTTAACCGAATGAGCCACTCAGGCACCCCAAAATGTAAAATACTTGTAATGAAAAGTAAAATATATTACTTTTCAGGAGTATCACAGCACTTTAGTTGGACATGCCAGTTCACATAAAATATTGTCAACATGGGTAGTTAGTTTGTGGTTGGTGGGCTCTCAGATGCTCTTAATAGAGCAGTTCATTGTTCTTAGCAATTGTCCCTGGTTCCTCTCACTACCCTGCAGGCCCAGCTTCAGTGCCTGGAGAACTCCATTCACATTGCTGCCTCACTGGGTCCCAGCTCTTACATCACAATGTCTGTGCTTTCAGGCTTCTCCTACCACCTGCAATGCCTGGACCCTGTATCTCCTTCCAAGCATTTTTAAAGTACTTTTTTCCTCTTAATTTCAAAAGTAATGTGTGTTAAAAATCTGAGGAAAAAAAAGGAAAGACGGAAGTTAGCACTTTCATCCCATCATCTAGAGATAATCACTTCCTATTTACACCCCTACTGGGAACAGGCCAGTGCTCTGTCAAAGGTCCATTTGGACTCTTCATGCCTTGCCCTGAGGATATACTAGACTCACGTAACAGAACCGCAACTCACTACCTACATACAGAGTCACAAAGGTGGAGTGGCCTTCTCTTTAGACTCTTCCTTGGTAGGCCTCTTAGCTTTCACACAAGAATGATAATCCAACCCTCAATTTTCTGTTAAGGCACATAGGTCTGTATTCAGTGGACAGGTTCAAAGAGGTACTTGCCAAAGAGCACAGTCTGAAGTTCACCGTCATGCAGTTTCAGCAAAACATTAGTTAAAAGGTAAACATTAAGGGAGCATTGCTTAAAGGATCTTTCTGCTGTTTCAGATAATCTCTGGAATCTATTCCTGGTTCTAAATCTAAGTATTAGATTTAGATTATTAAGTCTCTTCCTGGTTCAAGGCAGAGAGCAAAAACTTGGGTATAAAGAGCATATTGTTTAACTTTCTCCCACATTTGTTTTCTGAATTGTGATTTGTGTTGAAATGCACGAAACTCATGAAGCTCATTGGAGTATCTGTTGTCAGGATATTGTTAGAGAATCACTGGATCATACAATACCTTCTTAAGAACCCCAGGAAGAAACAGCTCCTATTTTCACTTTTAGCATTGGCTGCTAATGTGAAACTTGAAAGCCAAAATTGGGGACCACCATAGCAAGCATAGATTAATACACCTTGCCTTTTTTCCCCCCTTTGTTCCTGGATCCACTTTCTGTCTTCACGCTTTCTTCTCTTTTTCTTACTTTTAAGTTTGTGCTATCTTACTGGATGTTATTTTAATTAGTTTAAAGTGAGTTGTGAAAATGCCTCATCTTCCCCAAAATCCTACAAGATTTCCAGGCCCTACATCTTTTTTTTTTTCTTTCTATTTGTGGTACCACTCCACTTCTGATTTGTGGTACACAGAGTTTTATTTCCTACTGGCCACTTCAGAAAGAGAAAAGTTAACTTTCTCTCATAATCTCATTGTGTTTCTAGGTTTGAGATGCTTGATGCTGCAAAGAACAAGATCCGGGTGAAGGTCAGCTATGCAATGATTGCCCTGACAGTGGCAGGATGCATCTGGATGGTTATTGAGGGCAAGAAGGTGAGCATGGACTGCCTCTCTGTCTCTGTTTTCTACAAAGGATCTAAAGGAAATTAGGGGTTCACCCTCATATTTATTCTCTTGAGAAGAGGGGGCTACTTTCTACATGAGAAATGATAAGAAACAAAATGAGACACAGCAGGGACAAACCTGGGATGTCATGCCTGGGGATAAATAGCAAATCCTAATTTTGGCAAGGTAAAGGACTAAATTAGTTTTGCATAAAGTAAAAAAAAAAATGTTTAGTTATCACAGATGTCATAAATAATGTGAAACCAGAAAAATGTCCCTGGTGTATTTAATGACAACACCGGCATGTCTGTAAAGCACTTCCAGTACGTGGGCATATTTATCCATGCTCCAACTGCCTTAGCCCTGGTAAGCATTCTAGTCACTCTTCTGGATTTGAAGCTCAGCCACACTGGGCCATATGTGTAAGGACAATAGCTCCTAAACAAGTACATAGGCAGTTAAGGCCAGAAATACTTGTTTTAACCTGCATCATCATTAATAGCTATCATTAATTGAATACTCACTGTCTTCTAAGCACTTGGATTTTCTTTCATTTGAACCTCACAATAGCATGACAAAATAGGTACTATTATTAGGACCTCATTTATAGATGAGGAAACATAGCTTAGAAAGCTCTGCTACTTTGCCCAAGGTCACACATCTAAATGGCAGAGCCAGAGTTTGAACCTAGACCTAACTGAGGTGATAGTAAAATTATTTTAATCCCACTTATAATAATAATCCCACTTATTAAGGGCTCATTATATAGCAGGCAGTTAAACTCAATATCCTAAGAACCTAAGCAGTAGGTTCTCTTATTATCTGTACTTTATAAAAGAGGAACCTGAAGCTTAGAGATACTAAATCATTTTCCCAAAGTCACATACCTAGTAAGTGGCAGGATAAAAATTTAGAGCCAAGTTTGCAAGTTCCCAAACTCATATAATACTATCTTGTGATTAAAATATAGGGTTTTTTTTAATATGAGCAGCACTGGTCAAGCACTTATTTTAATACCATGTCTAATTTTATATATCGCAGCTTCCATGTACAAAGGGATGTCTTATATCTATTATCAGATATTAAAAAGGTTCTTCTACCAACTCAGCAGTAACTGACTTCCCTTATCCCCAGTGAGTGCAGAGTAAAAGGAAATGAACTTCTGGCTCTCTTCAGACTTTTGGAGTGGAAAATACTGACCATTTAGACGGACCTTATGGGAGCATGAAGGACAAGAGTACAGGACTGAGTGAAGTTCTTTTGACATCTCTTTCTACCCCACTTCAGATTTTCTTCTGGTTTCCTCTTGGACTTCTCATGCTTAGTTCTCAGACTGAAACCTACAGAAGCATGTGGACAGGACATAGGGGCTTCCAGAATTCCAAGAAATCTGCATTGCTTTTGTATACTTGATTAGACTAAACTGAGTCTGAATACTCTAGAAACAAGTTACCCCTTGGGATTTCTTCTAGCCTCATCTAAGGGTATACACCATGTGCTTCAAGAGAGTTTCTCTCCTTTATATGCCAGAAAACCATCTCATTTGTTTTACGTAGAACTATCCATTTCTTACAGATGGTAAATGCTACTAGAATGAAGAATTTTTAGACTTACTGCTATTTGGAAGAGAGAAATTAGCCATCGTATTTTGTCCTCACCATCAACTTACCATTCCTGTTCTCCTCTCCCTTCCCATACCTAATTCGTTACATGTGAAATTACGCAGACATAAGAAAATTCCTCCTTATATATAGGGTGCTAGTTTATTTGGTATAGAACTTTTGAAACTGGTCTGCTTATGTAAGCTTCATGGGCATGTAACAGGGCACATGGAAACAAGGGAGAGGATGGTTGTCTCCCCCCCACTGCTGTTTGCTGTCAAAGGATGGCGTAGTGGGATAGATACTAGTCAGAGTCATCAGTCACAGTATTTGGTGAAGTCTGGGATCCCCAAAGCTGAATATTTTTGGTAAAAGAGGAGTAAGGAGTTAGAAGGGTATGAAAGTATACAAATGAGTTGGGGGAGGAAAAATGGTAGCAACAAAGAAAAGGAAAAGGAAAAAAAAGATAGAAATGGAAACAAAAAGGTATTCAATACTAAAGAGAGAGGAAAAAGGAAAAGATAAAGGAAGAAATTATAAGGGAAGAAGCTAGATTTAAAGAAACAGGCCAGAAAGAAAGAGAAGGTAGAGGGTGTGGCATTTCTCTCATGCTTGACTGGATGGGCTACTGGACTGTGAAGTTTTAGAGGGAGCAGAAGGCACACGGAGGGGGCTTCTGTGCTCAGTGTGTCCACGGCAGAGCATTCTGGGCCTGCGCTGCCCTAGTTAATCAGCTGACATCAGTGCAGGGTAATGACATCCTTCCCAAACCCGCATAAATAATCACTTGTTCAAATTTGTTTCACTCTAGGCTGTCAAAAGAAACGAGTCTTTAACAAGCCTGAACTTAGAAAAAAAAGCTCGCCTGAGAGAAGCAGCAGCTCTGAAAGCCAAAACAGAGTAGCAGAGGTATCCGTGTTGGCTGGATTTTGAAATTGCAGGAATAATGTTGCAGCAATTAGCCTGTATTAAAAAGAATACAGTATGAGAATCCATTTCATGAAAGTATGGTTTGCACAGACTTATAATTTCCCCCATTTTTGATATAGTGGGACAAATAAATTTCCTTAAATGACTTGTCTATATTTTTGTGGCTTGGATCCAGGTTAAATGCAGCCTTCCAGCTTTTTGGAGAAAATGAATGAAAAATGGGGCAACTTATTTAAACTTTAATATTAACTCTTCTTTAGGGAGTCAGAAACCGTATCTTACTTTAATTTCCATTACCAAAGTGATTTTCTCTGCAGAAGCCAAAATGGCTTCTAGTTCTGTATTTCTCTCTCTTGTGTACTCATTTCTAAAGAGGTAAGGAAGACCAGCTGAGTACAGTGCCCAGGTGCATCTTGGAGAGCTAACCTCCCCAAATGCATTGGTGCTTCACGAGAGCCCTGCGAAGTAGCCCCATCAAACTCTGCCATCTTTGGGCATGCTGGCAGACAGAGGCTTGTCAGAGAGCAGTCTTGGAAAAGGTCCCTGTAAGGTGATGAGAGTGGTCCGGCCACAAGTTTCTGAGAACTCTGAAATCCCAGCACCATGAACTTGCTTGGGGCCAGTAGTCACCTCTTCCCCATAGCTTAGAATTCCCAACTGGTCCTTTTCCTTTTACCTTTAAACTAAATTTCTCAATTATGAAAATCTTTCAAATGCATTCTTCTAAGTTTCGAAAGATAAGCTTTTGCACATGGTTATAACGTATTTCATTTACACTTCAGGATGCCAAGCCGTCTCATATTTAGGTCTGGATGCTGGTTTCTATTTTAAGTGTTTGATATATTCTCACATGCCTCATATTAATGGATGACATGGACGACAAGTCCTTGTAGCCATCCCAAGCTGCTAGTTTTCTCCAGAGGATTATAACAGATAGAAAGTAATATATGCAGCTGCATTGGAACTTGATTTAATAAACTAAGTAAACTGGAATGCACCACATATAAAATTTCATAATCTATCTTATGTTAATGATGTCTGTGAATATACTTTTAGAGTAATTTGATCTTAGCTTTTTAGATACTGAGTTCTTTGATTTTAATGTACTTTTAAAAATAAGTAATTTTTCTTCATAGAACACTATCATTTTTAACTTCTAAAGAAGTACTTTAAAGTGTTATCTTGGAGATTTATTGTAAAAAAAATGTTTCATTAAAGCAAAACTCACAAATGTTACCATGCAGCAAGAATTTTCATGATCATTTCTCATTTTGTGTCATTCTCCTATTCAGTTACTTAGAGTAACTACCTCTTTATGGGTTAAATATAAATTTCTTGGCCAGAATTGTCTCTGTCTAAGCCCAGTTCTCCCACTACCCTCACACAATACCTTTTTGGCAGTCATCTTACTAATAACTCTAATACCCTATATTCCTCAGAACTTGTCAGGCAAATCATTTAATGAGCACTGTTATAAGATACTAAAGAATACCAAAAACATAAGACAGTTTAGCCCTGTTACTTTCAATTGTACTATTTTTTGCTTAATTTCTAGGTTTTTTTTTCATGTTTATCATGTCTCTGTAGGTAAAGTGGTCAGAAACCATTTCTACTTTATATTTCCTATAAGCCCTGTCTGACTATAAAGTTAATACATGAGCCTATGGTCAGATACTTTTTTAATCAACAAAAGTAATAACAATATGGGGACATGATTCCAAACGTTTATTGAAAGTAGGCAAGGAATGAATAAAGTGGTGGTGGTATAATTCATTGTTATTCTTCAGACATTACCTTAATCCCTTATATATATATATAAAAATACCGAGAATACAAAAATGAATAAAACATACTTCTTTACAGAGCTCATAACTTACAGAAACATGGTCCATGAAACCGTTACAATACAAACTGGTAAAAGATAAATTCTGAACTTTATATAACAGTAGCTATAGAAAGAAACAAAACCTAACTCAGCTGTCAGTTGTGGTTGGAGTCAGGCAGGCAGTGCTGGTCCACAAGTGGCGGTTTCTGAACTGAGTTTGAAGCATGGGTAGGAGTTACTAGGTCAGACACATAGTGAAAGAGAATAGCCTCACCATTTAGACATTTAGCTTGCTTGATAATCATGAGGCACAATCTGACCAGGATAGTGAGAAGTCCCTCAACAAAATGCCATTTATAATGTTTTGGTTTACTTTTAGTTTTTAATCTCCATAAAAAACTTAAAATGTTTAACAGACCTAACCGTGACATTTTTCCCAATTTATAGACTTGATTCCATGGAACCATTTCATGTGTGAGTGGCATCTGCCATACATCTCCATTCCACCTAATCCCAGGCTTATGTTCTTATTCATCGGATCTCCCAAACCAGGAACACTGGAGTTATTCCAAACTCCTGCTCCCTTCATTTAGTCAGTCATCCTATCTTGTAAACCTTACTTCTAAATATTTCTCAAATACACTGAGGGGAACAGAATGGTAATCTGTTCCGGGATAGACATAAGAGTTAATACCAGACCTGAAGATTAAAAGTCAGAAGCTGTAGGTTCTAGACTTGCTTTTCCAATTGTCTTGCTTTGTAAATTTAGGTTATAGGTCTGAAATCTTATAATCTAAGACAATGGTTTTTTGTTTTGTTTTTAAAGATTTTATTTATTTATTTGTCAGAGAGAGTGTGGGCACAAGCAGGCTCCCTGCCGGGCAAGGAGCCCAATGTGGGACTCAATCCCAGGAGCCTGGGATCATGACCTGAGCCCAAGGCAGACACTTAACCGACTGAGCCATCCAGGCATCCCCCCCCCCCTTTTTTTAAGATTTTATTTATTTATTTGTCAGAGAGAGAGAGAAAGGCAAAGTTGAAAAGTAATACAAAACCATACCAAAATTAAGAGAAACCATCTTTTTAAATACGGGGTTTTTTTTGCCAACTTGCCTCTAACTACTTGATTTCTAAAGGGTTTAGTAGTTACTCTTCCACAGTTTAATTGTTTTGTCATTTCCTAATGCTGCTGATGCAATGATGTTTTCTGTAGGATGACAAGCTGCTGAGATTACAACATCTGTATGACCTTGTAATTTCTGTACAATCTCTTTAGTCTGAAGGTTCCAAATGTAAACCAGATTATCTTCTGAACCAGACACGATCCATTTTCCACCAGTAACTGAAAAATTGGCAAATATGCAGTATTTCTCATTCTTATGACCAGTGTATGTTTTCAGGCATCTGCCTCTGCTATAATCCCACAGTTTAAGAGTATTGTCCAAAGTTGCAATCAGAAGGTATCTTCCATTTGGAGAAAATTTTACAAAAGAGATAGGAGGGTTATCATCATCAACAAGTGTTTTTAAACACTGACCTGATGCAGCATCCCAAATTCTACAGACACCATCATAGCTACCTGACACAATCAAGGACCCGCTACAATTAAAATGAACAGCAGAAACTGGGTCAGAATGAGCAGACAAAGTCTTGAGGCACTTTCCTGTTTTCACCTCCCATATTTTCACACTCTCATCAAAAGATCCTGAAATGATGAGATTGGATGATGGATTGAAATTACAGCAAAAAACATAATTACTATGCCCCTTCAGCGTTTTCAAACATTTTCCAGATCTCACATCCCAAATCTTTAGCGTTTTATCATCTGAGGCAGAAACAAGGCGACTGGAATCTGATGACCAGGCAACATCTGATATTTCCAGATTGTGACCATAAAGTGTTTTCTCATACTTTCCATCATAGGCTCCCCAAATTATAATTACTTTGTCAGCAGAAGAACTTGCTAGCCATTCTCCATTAGGACTAAACTTAACCGATGATACTGCATCCATATGCCCCACGAGAGTAAATTTAAGAGCATAGTTTGGTTTTTCAGACATTTGCTTGCTCCGATTGGCTGATAAGGGGAGGCTCGACTCTGCTTTAGCATCTCCTGCCTCCTTTGTCGCCATGGTTCTGAAGCTCCAAGTCAGTAGGTGAGGTAAGCGTCCGGCCCTGAACCAGGCAGCCCAATATTCTGACTTTCTGCCCAGCAAAATGAAGATAAAAACATCAGACTCAAAAATAAACGGTCTTTTAGTGATTATAGTTTCTGGGCTGTCTTTAAACTACCCTATACAACGATTCAGCAGCACGGCTTGGACCACTTCCCTTTTTTGCTTGCTTCCTCTTTCGTAAACAAATACTTGAGAAATAATACTAGAAGGGTCCAATGCGCTGTCGGCAAGTGAGGTGTTTTGGGTATTTTGTGAACGTATAAAGCCGTGCAAAGTGACGAGGGGCGTGGGTGATCTACAAAAAGTATTTTTTCACCGCCCCTCCCACAACTCCGAAACATTTAGAACACTGAGCAAGCCTACCAGTCAGACAGACTTTCGGTACTTGAGCATGAATGAATCGCCGCTTAAACGATTTCAGGAAGTCAAAACAAAACAAAACAAAAACCTGTGCAGGCACCATGAACTGCGGCCCGGGCGCGCTGCCGTCCGCGGATAAACACTGGGGCGCACCGCCGCGTCAATCCAACCCAGCTGGCAGGACGGTGGAGCGCATGTGCACTCCAACTTCGAGCCGAGATGACCAATGGGAGAGGTCTGCCTGCGCTTGCGCAAAGGAAGGCGCTGGCGTTTCCTTCCGGTCTTCTTTGGCGGAAGCTACCCCACACAAATGCTGGACTTCCTTCTTTTCCGTGTCGGTGGGTGTACTGGGCTTCTCCCAGACCTCACTGACTAGCGTCGGTAGCAGTGAATGTTTCAAAGAACATTCATTTCTTTTTGGAAACCGTATCACGAGGAAGAACTGAATTTTCCGATTCTCTTAGTGGAAAGTTAAGCCCACATTTGGCACCTAGCTAGCCGTCCATCCCGGGGACTAAGCAGCCGCTTCGCGGGCGGCTTTGGTTCTGCTCCTCTCTACTCTTGTGGTATAGAGCCTGGTGGCGTGTACTTAAGGCTGCAGATAGGCAAGGGGAGCTTAGCCGAATTTACGCCCAGATTATAAAGCTTCTGGTTTAAAAGTTTTGCGTAAACGTTTCGGGAAGCAATGTGTTGTGGGCCTCCAAAAGCCAGTGCTTAGGGCATGGTAGTGCCGTGGAAACGAGCAAACGTTTTAGCATTTCCTTATGCCTTAAACTTTTTAAGAGAAAAGGTCAGATCTGCATAGGTGCTTGAGACCGAAAAAGACCTAGAAGTTGGTGGAACGTGGTTAAGAAATGTGTAAAGTTAACTCGTAATTGGATTTAGAGAGTTGATAGTTTTAAGAAATGTTTAATGGCCCTGAGAGTGCTATGTAAAGATGTATGCTTTTCAGATGTTAAGTTACTATCTTTAAACAAGAATAAGTTTACCGGGGTGCCTTTCTGGCTCAGTCCCTAGAGCATGCGGCTCTTGATCTTTTGCTCTCCGAGTCTCGAGTTCAAGCCCCACCTTGGGCGTAGAGCTTATTTAAAAAAAAAAAAAAAAAAAAAGTTTACCAAAAAATTGGAGGCCTGATGAGTTTTTACTTACCTGTAATTGTTCAATAAAGAGAGCTGAAGTGTGTTGTTTACAAAGTTTCCCCCCTCTCCGAACTTAAGTCTAGAGGCAAGTATCTCTTTTTTGTTTTTCTTTTTTTTTTAACGTAAGCTCAAGAGTCGCGTGCTCTACCACTTAGCCCGCCAGGCGCCCCGCGGCAAGTATCTCCTGATGTTTTCTGTCAGCCAACAGTTAAAAGCATTTGGAAACAAATTCCCCTATCCTATGTTTATTAGGGATAATTGAAAGTCTGGCCTTTAAATGAGGCACGACATAATTAAATCACCTATAATAATCGACTGTAGTAAAAACCTCATTACCTTAAGACCCTACTACTCTAGTTTGGAATTTGGACAAGCATTGGACAAAAGCTTTAGTCTTAGCTAGTGCAAATTAATGGTATAACGATAACGTGGTGCTGGGAATAGGAAGAGCATCTTTTAAGTGGATTGGCACATCCATTTATATACATTAAATTAGGATGCTTCTTGGATATTTTTTAAGGCAAGGCCACCATGGACCTTTCCCTCTAACATTTTAAAAATAACTTTTCCCTTTTATGTATCTTAAGGTTCAGTTATGATGAACTGCCTCTTCCCTCTCCTTTCCTTCTATTAGCCTGAATCCTATGTTTTTTACTGGGAAGCTTAGAAACACTCTTAAGATTCTGCATCAGTTGAGACTATTTTCATTTTTATTAACTCATTAAAAAGTAAAAGCTATAGAGAACAAAGTGTAGGCTTTGTTCCAAAGATTTTAAGTAAATTTGTATTTTTCCAATAACTGTTCTGTGCACTAGGAGAGTAAAGAAAGAAATTAGACAAGGTAAATTTGACATGAGGGCTAGGGTGGGGTGTTGGTGGAGTATATTCTAACAACCCACTAGAAATATCACAAAAATGAGAGGGACAGGGACAGTCAGGAATGTCTTGATAGGAGGCGCCGCACTGGCTCAGTCAGTAGAGTATGCCCCTCTTGATCTCAGGGTGGTGAGTTCAACCCCCCATTAGGGGTAGAGTTTACTTAAAGTGATAGGAATATCCAGAAATAATTGTTCTTCAGATTTTCCCAGAATTTGAAGAAATTTCCACTATTAAAATCCATTTCTAGATGTCAGAATTTTTTGTTTACAAATAGCGTTAGGAATTTGTAAAGAAATTAAAGCTCTGAATATACTAGGTAAATCTTTTTATTAATCATGTTCTAATATTAATATGTAGTCCTGATATTGTGTCTTTATGAATTAGGCCTAAGAACTTTTTTGTAGTTTAGGTCCTTGGGAGGAGGGGAGCATCAGCAATGTGGAGTGTGAGTAGGGAATACTGATACAGGTAAATCCAAAGTGGCAGAAACCATAATTAAGAGCTGTGCATTTGCTGCTTTCAAGCAAAATTCCTCATAAGGTACTGTTTTTAGTGATTTCTATTTTTGCTGCTCTTAATCTTTACCAGAGAGGTGATTTGGAAGTTTCCCTCTCTGTAGAAATCAATTTGTTTTCTTTAGAGTTCCCGGAAAAGTTTTAGAACTGAAGGTCTCAATGGTTGAAAGGTTGATTTCTCTTCCCCTCCGTCAGGTTTGCAGATATGCTAAATAGAAATGCCACAAATAGGTCATTTTTTAAAATAAATTTTTTTGGTATCTATGTCAGGACTGAGATTAAGTCCTATTTTAAGGAATGTCTTGACCGACTCCCTTCATAGCAATTCCTAAGCAATTCCAGTTAAGCAGTCTTCAAAAATCAAGCACAACAGAACTATGTACAGTTGCTTAGGATCGCTAGCAATTTAAATCTATTAAAATCTAAATATGGAGTGGCCCAGAATTTATCTAAACTGAGACCTTTTTCAAAGTGAAAGGGGACACAAATAATCAGCTGTTAATTGATCTAAAACCTGGGACTATACCTAGCAAACCAGTATAATCACTGACTTCTGGAGGACTCTCATAAGTCACAACTTAATTTTGGAAAATTCTACACTGTTTATATGGTAACACCCCAGACTGCCCACATCTTTCTCAAACCCTGTGCTTTTCTTTCCCCACCACTGTGGTCTCCTGGGTTTCTGTTTTCTCCTCACCCATCACTCTAATGCTGGGCCCAAGTGGTTTAGATAAGGCAATGATCCAAACTGTGGATTCCCACAGGCTTCCTTCCTCAGGTTAAATGGGTATAAAGGAATTTAGAGTAATTTTATTCTCTGCAGAAACATTCAAGATCACAGATATTACCATATATTGATTTTAAAATGAGAACAGACTTTTTCAAATTGGCAAATGAAATAAGGGGCAACAATCACCTACACTAGCTTTAATAAATTTGTAAACTCAGCCATTTTGTACTATAGATGACAGTGTAGTCTGCAGGAACTAATTATATTTTAAGATTCTGTTTTCAGAAAAAAATACCTGGCCAGCAGAATCTCTCAGCAAGACATTCAGTAGTAAAAATGAAAAAAAAAAAAAAAAAAAAACCACCCTATTTAGTAGCCTAAGGCAAGCACCAGCTTCCATCTAAGTTGGATGTAATTGGCAAAAAAGTTATTTTTCTTAACTTTAGAGTAGGTCAGAAGAGATTAATGTGCTATTTTTGATAATACAAACACATGGGGTTGATTATATATATGTTATCCTGTAAAATATATCCGTAACTTTTCACAGAAGGCATAGGGTTTTTTGTTTTTATATAATGAATGGCTATGACAATGCTTTTGTAAACTTCAGTCAAATCATGTCCTCCTGAAAGGTAACCACATGTAAAACATACATTGAGACACTAAGTCTAAGAGTTGTTATTAATTCCTGGTTTCAAACAGCAGCATAAAAGAATTCCTTTGAATTTTCTTTTGTAACCAAGTACCCTTTACTAATATCACATCGATGCATATTCCTTCAGTCATTTAGTATTTATTGAATAGTCTACTATGTGCAAGGCACTCACCCATGGCCTGACAGACCACATTCAAGTACAAAGAATCATCAGATCCATTCCAAATCAAAGCGTAAGAACACTTTGAAAAACAACATATAGTGGTCATAATGATGAAGTAAGCAGAACATAACAACATACATTAAAAGGTGATCTAACTTTTGATACTCCTTGGGACAGTACTCCTTTAGGAAGTCAGCTGTGTTAAATTCACGTCCATGGATGGCACTGCTTTCTAAGGCAGAATTCTTCATTCCAAAGCCTTCTCTGTCAGTACCTTCTACATTTAAGTTTGTTGAATGGAAACATGTTTCTGAGTTTATCCATTATGCTACTGAACTCAAAATCAATCATTTGCATATATATTTTTCGACTTCTGTTGTTTTGTCAGGTCATATACAGAATTTTAGCACCACAGAAGGGAAAAAGAAGTTTGGGCTGAGAGGCTCTACATTACCAAATTATGTAACCTAAAAGCAACTTCATACCTTAGTTATTTTAAGGGTACTCATGAGAAAAGAGCCAGAAAGACTGGTCTGACAAAAAGCTGGTCCAGCTGGTGCAGTTGTGTAAGTCTAGTTCTGGGAGTTCCTGGCCCAGAAGAACACCACCTCCACTGTGACCGCTGCTTTCTTCCAGACACAACCTGCACCTCTGTCCGTACTAGACAGTGTATGAGGTTGTGACCTTGGGGTAAATTCTCCTAAGTCTTGATTCTGTCACCTATATCATAGTGACAGTTATCTACCTCAAAGAGCAGTTGGAGAATTAAAAAAGAAAAAACGGAAGCCCTTACCCAGGCACCTGGCACACAACAGAGGCTCAAAGACTAGTTGCCTTTTTGACCTGTGGGGAAACAGACTGGGACTTCTTTTTTCCTACCCTCAGTTGACAGCAAAACTTCATCTACCTTTAATCTTTTCTTCTTGCCCCAAACTTCCAAGTTTTATACCCAGTAGCAACTTGATATTTTTAAAATTAGCATATAATACTTGCTTTACTTCATCAAACATTTTTGTGATGTCCTAGTACTGTTATTACCTATCCTTTTCTGACAAGAAAGCATATTATAGAATACTGTCTGTATTAGAGGAGACTTACTGTACTGGTGTCCCATCTGGCTTTCAGTTACTTGAACTTTAAAATATATATATATATATATATATATATATATATATTTTTAAAGGAATCTCTATTCCCAACATGGGGCTCGAACTCATGACTCTAAGATCAAGAGTTTCATGCTCTGACTGAGCCAGCCAGGCGCCCCAGGAGAAAGTAATTTTTTTTTCATTCTTTTTAATTTTTAAATTTTTGTTTAAACTTTTTTTTTTTTTTTTTTGGTAGTAGGCTCCACGCCCAGCGTGGGTTTGAACTCACGACCCTGGGATCAGGAGTCACATGCTTTACCCACTGAGCCAGCCAGGTGCCCGATAACTTCAACTTTTGATAGAGAAAGGTAGCCAAATATATTTCCCAGCATGGCAGATACTTATTTACTCTGCTCAACTAACAACAGATGAAAGTGGCTCTGTTAATTTCAGATGGCAAAAAATTCAGATTTGAGACTTCATATATAGATAGGTATACCTATTTCTAAAATGAGCAAATTTTGGAATGCAGGAGGTAGAACATAGTATATAAATAAGAAAAGCAAACAATGCCCCTTTCTAAAAGTGGATCCCTTTTCTTTACTGAAAAACGTCCTTACACATCAAGATTTCCTATAATGAAAAGCCCCAAGCCCTAAAACATCAATATGCAATGACTTGTCTACTGATAGAAAAAAATGTTCACAAAACTAATCAGCAAGAAAGAAAAATCTTTCAACTCGAGGAAAACCCTTTCATAATGCAACCCCAAACTAGGAGATTATAAATAACTGAAATGTTTGTTTAGCACTAGAGAAGTAAATTCAACGTTGCCTGTGAGTGGCCAGATACAACAGGATTTAATTGACAGTATGGTTTCTAAAATAGATTACATATTTTTTCTCAGGCAAAATCAGCAACAATCTGGAATAATAATTCAAATTTATTATGGGGTAATTGTCATTGCTTATATTTGTGACAATATGAAAAAATGGCCCAGAGCCCATTTAGCTTTATCTGGCAGATGGAAGAAACAATCCTAGGGCAATAGTTTTCAAAAACAGTATAGCTGACAAAGGTTTAAAAGGGCCCTACTTAGTGACAAGAACATGAATTAAAGTGTTCCATAGAAATTAAGGTGTTCCATAGTGTCTCCAATTAATCTGTTTTCCCTTCCTGGTTTTTCTCAATCTAACCATATCTACCCTGCTGGTCCTTCAAATGTAGGGTGTCTTTATATCCTAAATGCTTTCAATGCTTTTTTTTTTCCCCACCTAAGTTTTCACTGAATATACTTTGAAAGTGTGGAGGAGGAAAAGGGGGGGGTGGATAATTAAGCTACTTTCCCCCCTGATTAGTACATATTGCAGAAGTTTTCCTGTGTTGAAATTAACATGCTTTTGTAATGAGTAATATCTTAGTGATAGGGTTTCAATAAATTCAATGTAAATTAATAGAATCTGCCAGGCAGAGAACTAAAATGAGGACTTAGTTACTTCCTGAAGTCTCATTTCTGTAACCAAAAAGGCTGCTTTATCAGTTCCAGCAGTTATGCTGGGATTTAACTTTTAGTTAATTCCAATTTTTATATTAAGAACATTTTATTGCAAAAAAAATTTAGCTCATCTGTCATGAACTTCCAAGACAGGAGCAAGATAAATTCCTGTTTACAACAGAAAATGGACCACAATAGTTAAATGGACTTTGTTTAATTCATTCACTGAGACACCTGCAATTGCAAAACTCCCAGTGTATGCTCTTCTTACTAACCTGGGGAAACAACTTTGTGTGCTTTATCCTTTTTCAAATTGGTTTATCAAAAATGAATTGAAATTTTTAAAATTATCCAATAGAAGGTACATAATTTAAAACATCCTAGAGAAATGATGTGTTACCAGTGATGTACAGGTTAAAAAAATTCAGCCACAAAAAAAGTCAAAGCTAAAAACAAGATTTTTACTATGAATCAGTGCTTCTATTACCCTTCTGAAAGAAGTTATATTTTAATGTGATGTAAAGGCAAAACTGAAAGCTTTTCTTTAAATTAACCACCTAATTTGTCCCTAAAATTACAAAGAATCAAAGTCTTTTACAGGTCAAGTGCAGTAAACTAAAATGTCCTTTCAGCACAAAGCAGCACTAAAAAAAGTTATAGATGGGAGTTGACTAGTTTTGCAGTGGCTGCTCCATCAGTAACAGACAGACATCAGACCGTATCCATCCAGAGCACAGACAACTACAGACTAGATGCGAAGAATGTGTCACACACTTGGCTGATAAATGTCCTTTGTCTTTGTATCTTTCTACTTTGAATGAAGTGGATTTTTTTTAAAGTTTAAATCAGGTCACGTAAGTTGGCTGTTTAAATAACAACATGATGAGGTATGAAAGCTCTGAATATCCCTAACATTCAGCAGGATTTACCAGAGATGTATAATAACCTGTCAGGGGGACTTCCAAATAGTTACATTTTGGGGTTATAATGAATTCTAGAAGAGGACAAGATTAAAGAGGTTTAAAAGGGTATTCTCTGCAACAGAAGTGAGCGACTTTTCCTTCAGAATTCATTTTGAACAGCATATCAACAAAAAAATCTTCTCTGATAGTGTGTCCCAGCATTGAGTCAAGATGGCCAACTAGCACCAAGAAGTCATATTGAACTCAGTTGCAGTTCTCTTGGCAATTAAGCTTATATTTTCATTCCAGTCCAAGCACAAATGTGGATCACTGAAGACAGTACTGGAAGCGCCATTTGCAGGTACATTGCGGTTATCATTAAATGAGCCAGAAGATAGAAACTTTTTATTTTCTGGGTGGTCTTGACTGGGCAGTACTAGTAGATGAAATGAAATGATTAGGGAACAATGAGGTTATATTAAAAAAAAAAAAATCCCTGCCCTTATTTGGGTTGAATAGGTCATGTTGAGAAGATGATTATTTGTTTAAGATAAGGATGCTACATTAAAAGGATCATATATGCAGCATGAATACATTAGAATCAAGCTGCACCGGGCTAAGAAAAAGAAGTTTCCCTAAGTTAACCTTTAAAAGTATGTGTTATCTGCCAGTCACAGAGGGGAAAAGCACCTAGGGTGAACTCCAATTTAATGAGGACCTTGATCAGGACCACAAAGCCTGAAACATTTGTTTTAATGCAGAAACACAGCCTCTAGTCACACTGGTTGAGTCTGGGAAAATTGGAGGGATTTTTTTGTTTTTTGTTGTTTACTTTTTTATTGAAGTACAGGATATTGTTTCGATTACTAAGGATTCTAAATCTTCATACCAGCATTAGAATCGAACCACTTCCAAATCCTAAGACACATAAGACCAAAGAGAAGCAATAGCCATACAAATTAATGTGCCCCTCTCCTTTCTGCTCTAAGGGAATCTTCAAACCAGTATCACATTTAAGAGTCAAAGTGTTAATTCTTCAGCATTCCTGACAACTAGAAAGCACATTCACTGAAGGCTGAAGGTGAGGGAACGGATGGTTTAACTTTAATATCTGTGAAGAATGGCGCCAAAAGAGGAAAGAAAACCATCCAGTCTCAGTAAGGATTAATGCAAATTTGGCTAGAAAAGCCACCAGGTAATCCAAGGGTTCACTGTGGAAGAACTCATGAAAAGTACTCTGAAGTGTACACAACAGGTCTAGACATCTCCCTTGTTGCAAGTAGTTGTGTGAAATTCAAGATAAAGGTTTAGTCTCATCTTTTTAATATCAAGTGTTTTTCCCCACTTTAAAGGGAATGAGGAGTCCTCTTTTTCCCCCACAAAGAAAGGGAGCCACATTAATATGTGTATAATCCCATGACTCTTATATAAGTGCGGATCTCCAAAGCCTAGGGATTTTCCGTAAGAGTGGGCCGTTCTGGTTACCCTGTTATTAGAAGGGTATTCCACCACAGAGAGCCAGAGGTTTTCCAGATGTGTGTAAGAGAGCAGGTGCGCAAGGCAAGCAAATGAGCGCAAACAGTATTATGGAAAACATTTGAGAAGTTAGCTCCATGAGGACTGTGGGCTCCACAAGAGGACTTGACTGGGTAGCCTGGTCTGACAGGAACATGAAAGCAGAGTATTGCTTCAAAGCTGGAAACCTTCCATAGGAGCCTCACACTGCTGGAAGATGTACTGCTGCTGGCTAAGGTCAACCTGGGGCGCAATGCTGCTGTCCTCATCCTCGGTTCCGAAGTAATGCTCGATAAGATCAAAGGCCTTCTGGTAGATCTCCTGGTTTTCATGACTCTGTAAGAACTCAATTTTATCCAGACCTAGGACGAAGAACAAAGAAAAATCTGTGTGTATGTGTGTGTATACACATGTATTCTTTTATCTGTTGGAAATGAAACTGTATTTTGCCATGTCTCCTTATTGTAAAGGAAGATTTCCTTCTCTACTTATATCTCGTTGGTATTTTTTAACAGCATAGAAAGTATCACTGGGATGACATCTGAATGCTAGTATTACAAACTGACATCTTAAACACATGCAAGCAACAGCCAGTCCCCAGAAGCAGCAATTTCCCTAACAGTCTTCACACATCATCCAGTGGCTAAGGCCGGTAGCAGAAGTGTTCCTTCTGAACTGTATCTGTGACCTAATTAATTCTTGGCTCTGGTTCTATCAACTAAGTTCTGAGCTATCCAATATGTCAACAGATGTATAGAATACCCTTAAAAGAGGCAGAATCAATTTCTACTGCTTAAACTAAGAAGTCCAACTAGAACAATAAGCCAACACATTCCCTTTACTAAGTTTGAGCCCATCTGAGCTAGGCTTTTCTTTTACTTGCAGCCATAAGCAACCTAACTGCTACAGCAATACCAGAAATAAATGTTAATATTGCTCAAAGGGAAAAAAAAAGTACATAATCATATACATCGCCATGTTAAAATATATGTACATCAAAAAATTAACAGTAGTTATTTCTGTGGAGAAATATCTCCAGGTAGAGAAACATTTTTCTTTATGCATTTCAAAATGTCTTATACTAAGCAGATATAGCTTTTATAATTTTTTTAATGGTAAATTGTTAAAATCATTTTGGAAAGCAGTTCTGCACTATCTGAAAAACTGGAAGATGAACAAACCCTATGATCCCTAATTCCAATCTTAGGAATAAACAAACCCTAGAGTAGTGGTTTTCAACCCATAGGTTTTCAACCTATGCATTAAAATCACAGAGGGAACTAAAATGTACACTGGTAAACCAATGACTAAGAGTACAGTTAACCCTGAGATTGGAAGAATGAAGAAACCAAAAGGCAAATAGTGACTCTTCAAAACGAGAACTCTAAATCTTAGAGAGAAAAGGAGTCGAATCCGGCATCATCTATGGTAGATGCAGATGTTCTTGAGCTTCAGACGGACCAGTAAGAATACAAGAGCACCCACAAGGGCAAGCAGAGTCCAAGGACTAGGAAGAGCCTTAGAGCCCAGTGTAAAAATGGCTAAACTGAAGGGTACTCACTTCTCTTCACAATTAATGCATATTTTTTTCTAATAATTCTACCTACTAAACATTATTATTCATAAAAGAACAAATTTTTCATGAGTTTGTGCTCACTGACAGATATGGACAAGTCAGAAAAGCAAGAAGTAAAATATAATTTCAGGACATCTATTAAACACTCCATCTTACCATATGCTTCTTCAATCAAAGCGCAGTAAGGGTTAATGCCAGTGCCATTCCTTTTGGCTTCTTGTTCTCCAAGCCTCAGGATATTTTCCAAGCCATTTAGGGCAACCTGTACAATCTTAGAGTCCATGACTGTGAGGAGATCACAAAGTGGCTTGATACAACCGAGTTCTACGAGGTACCTAAATACAAAGAACAATTTAGTCAAAGCTTTCAATTTCATAAAACTTTTATGAAATAAGTGGGTCATCCTCAAACTGTACAGATAAAAATTAGCACCCATTCAACCATATAGGCTACATCTCATCACAAAGCTACAAATAAATGAAACAACACCAGTCCTCTAACACCATCTCCATTTTTCCTCCTCCACAATTACTGGACTCCAAAAAAACAATACCCTCTTAGTCTAAATATGAGCAACTCATCAAAACAGTATAATTTTGACTGATTTCATCTTTGTTTCTGTAGAACCACACCTCTGAAACAGGTGCTAAAGCCACCATAGGCCCAACAGGCCAATTCTATTTTGTACAAAGATCTCTTAAAACTCCAAGAAAACAAATAATTTAAAAATGGGCAAAAAATCTGAACATACCTTTCACCAAAGATCTGATGGCAAATTAAGTAAGAAAAGATGCTCAACATCATTAATATATGTCATCAGGGGACTGCAAATTAAAACAATGATGCCACACCTATTAAAATGGCTAAAATGCAAAACACCTGACAATACCAAATGCTGACAAGAATGAGGGGCAATAGGAACTCTCATTTTTTTGCCGGTGGGAATGCAACATAGGAACTTTGGAAGACAGCTTGGCAGCTTTTTACAAAGCTTTCTGTACAATCCAGCAGTCACACTGTGGACACTCACCCAACTGAGATGAAAACTTAGGTCCACACCAAAACCTATACACACACATTTATAGAAGCTTTATTCGTAACTGCCAAAAAGCCAGAAGCAACCAAGATGTTCTTAAATAGGCAAATGGATAAACAAACTGTAGTATATCCAGACAATGGACTATTATTCAGTGATCAAAAGAAATGCACTATCAAGCCATGAAAAGACATGAAGGAAACTTAGACATGCTAAGTCAAAGAAGCCAGTCTGAAAAGACTCCAGACTATATGATTCCAAACATGACATTCTAGAAAAGACAAAACTTTTATAAAGACAATAAAAAGTGGGGTGCCTGGGTGGCTCAGTTGGTTAAACGTCTGACTCTTGATTTCAGCTCAGGTCATGATCTCAGGGTTGTCCTGGGCATGGAACCTGCTTAAGATTTTCTCTCTCCCTCATCCCCTGCCCCTCTCCCCGCTCCCCTTAAAAAAAAAAAAAAAAAGACAATAAAAAGTATAGTGGTTGCCAGGGATTTGAGGGGTGGGTGGGGATAGAGGAGTAGTGAGGAATAGGTGAAGCAGAGGGGATTTTTTAGGGCAGTAGAACTATTCCGTATGGCACTACAATGGTAGAAACAGAACATGCATTCACCAATACCTATAAAACACAAAAAGTGTATACAACACAAAAAGCTTTCAGCTCAGATCATGATCTCAGGATCGTGGGATCAAGCCCCGCATTGGGCTCCACATTCAGTGGGGAGTCTGCTTCTCTGCCCCTCCCCTCACTCGTACTCTCTCAAATAAATAAATCTTTTAAAAAACAAAAACCAAGCCTCTTTTACGATTACAAATGTTAGTTGCAAATTTGAAAAACAGAAAAGCATAAAGAAAAAGTACACAGAGATTAACCACCACTATTATACCCCACTATTGCTTCCTCTGCGTCCTAATTTTTATGAAGGGCACCCACCTACCATTTTCTCCAGTTACCTTTGACTCTTCCCTTTCCTTGCTTCTTAAAGCCTGCCAGCAAGTCCTACAGATCCTTTCCTCTTGTATTGAGACCCATATCTCATGCTACAGCTATTAATCCTGGCTGTACACTATTGCAATGGCATCTTACTTGCTCTTTCCTCTTCAAAATACTATGTTCTTCATTAATACTCTCAAGGCCAAAGATACTGAGTCTTCCCATTAAGACTAAGGCCTTCAGCCAAGCTTCCAAAGCCCATCAATTACTTAATTCCTCATCTTGCAAAAGACTAACCTATAGCAGGGGTGCCTGGGTGGCTCACTGGTTGAGC
Organism: Eumetopias jubatus; assembly: GCF_037043125.1. Classification (NCBI taxonomy): domain Eukaryota; kingdom Metazoa; phylum Chordata; class Mammalia; order Carnivora; family Otariidae; genus Eumetopias; species Eumetopias jubatus. The sequence goes on from NW_028274807.1 coordinate 66,639,570, forward strand.
GTCTGCCTTCAGCTCAGGTGATGATCTCAGAGTCCTGGGATTGAGCCCCATGTCGGGCTCTTCCCTCAGCAGGGCATCTGCTTCTCCCTGTCCCTGTCTGTCTGTGATATCTCTCACTCTCTCTCAAACAATAAAAGTAAGATCTTAAAAAAAAAATAACAGCAATATTGATTTGCCTCTTCCAATAACATTACCTGTGCACATTCCTTCACACATCCCCTCGTGCTGTTCGCTCTCCAAAATAACCAAATCTCTACCCAAATGGCAAGTTTCATCTCTTCCATGAAACTTTCTCTAATTCAAGGCAATATTCTTTATCCCTCATTCTTAAGAACCTATATATTAGTATTTGATTATATGTAACCTAAAATTATGGATATTTCCTAAGTTACTCTAATTGGTTCTTGCATCTAAATCATGTCTACTCAATAAGAATAAGCAAAACCACACAGATGTCTTTTATCAGTGATAAAGTCAGTTTATTTTCTGTAATTTGGACTAATATTTTTGTAATAATTTTTCAAGATAACTCCATCTGGTTAAGAAGAAATTGCTAGATTGATAATGAACTTCATTAATATAAACAGCTATGCTGAATTTTAAAAAGGAATAATAAGTAGCCTTTCTACTCTTCTTTAACGGAGCAAAATACCCCTGAATACTTTCTGATGAAATCTACCACAGTATTTTAGAAATGTTTTAAAAATATGTGTACAGTTTAACCACTTCAATTATGAAACCATATTAGAACTTCTACATTACTCCTTACTACTACCATGACTGGGATAAATGCCGTTACCAGTGGTGGCACACTTAAAATCACAGTACCCCAGAACCAGAATTTTGGGAGGTTGAAAAAGACCTTAATCTCATAAAAAGTGCTTCTGAAGACCACTTGAAATCTTCCTTGAAAACTTGTCATTGATGAACTTTACCAAAATAGTTATTTGCAGTATTAATCTATTTTATTATTTCAGGTACAGAGTTATCTTCTGTACCTAATCAACTTCTGAAATGTTAGGACTACCTTTTACATTTTTAAACTTCTAACAGAGCACTAAAAATTAGTATTGGTTAATTAGTGCCAACATTTAACCCACAAAGCAACAATATGAGAAGTAGCTGTATTTTTCTGACAGTATATATAAGGGAGGGGTTACAACTTCACTCATTTAGAAATATCTTCCCCTCATGTGAATTTCCCACAGAGAAAGTTAAGGCAGGCTAAGAAGAGTCTAGGTTCCATTTTTCTCTTCATCATTTATCTTTTTTAATCTGCAATACTGAATGTCCATAATTTAGCATTTAATTATATGATGTCTTCTTTGAGGAACTGATTCCTGTCCATACTTACGCCTTCTCTAGTCATTAAGATTATAAGCCACCCAGGGGGCCATTTCAGTCTCAAGCCAATACAGCTCTCTCCCTTTACTGAACATTATACAACTTTAGGAAACACTGCCTCTAGTGAATTTGTCATTTTATTCTCAGATATACCTCTCTTTCAAAGTCTGATCCAAATCTTTTTAAGACATCTAAACTAATAATAGCAAGTTAGATACCAAAGTTGGACTCTAAGGATTCTACTAGTAACCTTCTAGACTACCTAAGATTGTTCTGACCAGAAAGCTCCAGAGCAGACTAAAGCCACCCTATAAATACTTCCATTCTCTCAAACCTCAACTATGCCTTACTTCTATTATCCTGGAATTATTTCAGCAAGAAGCAATGGGAGAAAAATTAAATATACATTTGAGTCTAGTTATGAAACTCAGAACAATCTTCCAAGAGGTCAGAATTGAGCATTCATAACTAGTAGACATAATTTTTCCTTTAATTTACAAGATGCTACCTGGCTAGTACTTACTTGATCTGTTCAGCTGATCCTCCAGAAGTTGCATTTGTGATGGCCCAAGCTGCTTCTTTCCTTGTCCGAAACTCAGCGGTTTGTAATATACTAATGAGGGCTGGAAAAATGTTGGCATCTATCACAGTCTGAAATTAAGAATTAAATGAAAAGGGAAATCACAAAATTTGTAAAAATGTTCATGATACTAATTATAACTTTTTAGCTAGCTTCACTAATGACACCCCTCTACCTGTTAAAAATTAACTGGAAGGAGTTTAAGTCCTCTTACCCATAACCTTTCAACTATACTTGGTATCACTGGTAATATTCTCTTTAGTCTGGGATCTTACAATCTCTTAGTTTTTTCCCCCAAGTTCTTTTCTCTTTGATTGTCCTCTCTTGTTCCACCCACAGTAACAAATTACAAAAGTTCAATTTCCTGTTCCTCTGCTACTCATTTCTTTCACAGCATCCAACTCTGACACGTGTGTTGTAACCCTCTAGCCCTCACTTTTGGGTGCTCCAGCCCAAGGTGGCCAACAGCTTGCTTCAGATCTGCTAACCACTTCAAACATCATCCACCCCCGCTATATTAGGTGTCTTCTCAAACCTCTCTTTTTGTATTTATAAAGGCTCTTTTTGTATTTACTTATTCTAAATTTTATCAGTCACTAAGTCTCCTTTACATTCTCAATTTAAAACATCAGGAGCCACCTTCTCCTTCCTTTTAGCACTGCCGCAATCCTATTCCAACCTACCACCTCCCGCCCAGATTACCAGCATAGCCTGTAGTTGGACACAGTACTTTTACTCACTCTCCCCTCATATATGAACACTGAAAGTCTGCCTCAAGTTACTTCCCTCATTTTTCTCCTAAGCTCAAAAACCTAAAATGGGTTCATATCATTTCCTCTACTAAGAAACTGAGAAATTCTATGTAAGAGCCTGATAGTAGCAGGCAATCAACTATAGCTGAAATCACCTCATATGAACTGCTATAGCTATCAATCTCAGTCCCTGGCAGCATTCTGGGGATGACTAACCATGCTTTGTTTGTTTGTTCAAGTTTTTATTTAAATTCTAGTTAATTAACATACCGTGTAATATTGGTTTCAGGAGTAGAATTTAGTGATTCATCAACCATGCTTTCCTGATCAAGAACTCTATTATACCAGTGAAGAAAGTCAACAAAAGTGTAGCAGAAAGACACTTCATCTTGATCCTGTCATTTACTAGGGGTGCCCTTGAGCAAATCACTTTATCTGATCCTCAGTTTCATCCTTAAATGTGAATACTGGATGAGATAACCTCTATGACTCCACTCAGAGTCCCATAGGTCTGTCTTTTATCTTTTATAACCAGTTGTTTAGCCTTTCTCATGGCCTATGGTGAACCCTTCAGCCCACTGCTTGCTTTATCTTCCACTTGGGTCACTCTCCCACCTAATATAAGAATAAAATTAAAAGGCAGATAACCACTTAGAGAAAAATGGGTCCCCAAAGGTTTTATAAAAAATGAAGTTATCCAATACATGGGGCCACTAGAAAAAAAAATATCTTACTTGGCAAGAGTAAAGCCAATCTGTTGAGTATAAAGATCATCAAAACATTTTGAAAATATAAGACATTATCTCTTGGGTCTTGGCAAATCATCAAATATTAAAGGCAAAGGGAAAAACCAAGACCAAAGTTTTAAGTTTCAAAAGTCTGAACTTCTGTAAGGTAGGCTAAAAAAAATAAATAAGTAAACTAAACAAGACAACAATGCTGGAAGTTAATGGTCTCCAAGATAATAACGAAAAAAAATTTTAAGGCTAATTGAAAAAAAGCTAAAACTTATCAATAAAAATAGAAAAAGACAGATGCTATGGGATTACCTGAATCTGTGCTCTATTTCCAGCTGTGATATTAGATATTGTCCAACATGCTTCCTTTTTGATAGATTCCTTTGGGCTACTCAGCAAATGCAATAAACTCTGCAGAGCTGAGCAATTCAAAATTACCTAAACGGAAAAGTTTGAAACTTATTCTCTATTGATCCAAACAGAAGTAAATCTTTAACTCATTTATTTTAGGAACAATATAAGCAAAGAAATAATGTCTCCCCTTGAAATTTTAGAACTTTATATATGTAAAAAAGTATTCAGTGCCAATAAGAATTAGTTTCTAAGATTATCAAAGCAGTTTTGTTATACACATTACAATTGTACAACTGCTGCTTAAGGCATAATAATGTATTAGTCCTTCACTTTCCTGTCCCTTACAGGAATTAAAAAGACTTTTGGATGGATAAATAGATCAAGTGGCCAGAAATTCAGAAGTGGTCTCAGATTTTTAAGTCTTCTGATAACACTCTACCTGGTAGTCAGCAAATACCTACTTAATGAAGTAAACCAAATGCTTTAGAGGACACAGATAAAAAGAGTATGTCCCCAGCTATCAAACAGCTTACAAAGGTGAGGGAGAATAAGACAAATACATATGAAGGAGATCTAGTCTACCAAAACTAAACTCGTAAGTTATAATGACTGAAATAATATGTGGTGGGCTCAAGAATCAATCACTGAATAATAGCTATCTAGTCCAGAAACAAGCACAGGTATTTATGAGGAATTAAATATATAATAAAGATCCTCCAGAGGTTAACTAGTTGAAAAACATTTTTTATTTTTGAAAAGTATTTTTTCATTACCAAAATAAAGAGTAAATATACAAACACACCATGAAACAGAAGAAAAAAATATCAGTAAATAGCTGGTCTGGGGATAGTGAAGGACTTTCCAAGCATAAAAACAATGGAAGAAATTACAGGGGAAAATAAAATTTCATCAAATAGAAATATCTGCATGTCAAAAAAATACAAAAATTAAAATGCACACTACATAATGTAAAAAAAATTGCAATAGATAAGAGGATTGCTGTCTTTAATATGTAAATTGTTAAAAGAAACTACAATTTTAATAGATTACCTACCTCACAAGTAATGAAAGAAATGCAAATTAAAATAAGTCATTTCTGCCTATTTAATACAGCTCAAAAAATAATAAAACGTGGTTAAAGCAGCACAATCTGAACAGTATAAAAGATACTACCGAGCAATTTTTTAAATGCCAAAGATGTGATCTAGAAAATAAACATGCCAAAAAATAATTAAAAAATAAACCCATCACAAGTTAAAGACAATACTTGTGGAGTAGTGAGGAAAAAAGACTTTGCAGGGGTGGGGGGAGTGCCTTGAAACACCGATAGGATTTCACAAGCAAAGAAGAGGGAGGACGCAACAGGTAAGAAAGGCTGGAAATGAAAAAGTGCTGAGGCAAGCTACCACAAAGTACCAAAATAAGGAAAGAACAGAGCAGTGAGGCTTATAAGGAAGAGTTCTATAACCCCAAAATTAACAGTAGGCTACAAGAAAGAATGAGACTAAAATCCTGAAGTACAAATTCTTTAGTCTTTCAAGATTCTTTATCTCATAGTCATTAAAGAAGTTCATTGTTTCTGAAAGGAAGGTAATGTGCACAAGGCTGTTTTAGGAAAGATTAGCTGTTACGAGGAAGAGTTCACTGAGGGGTAAATGCTGGGGAGAATAGAAGATGAATGAGGTAGGCACAGCAACGACCCTATGTGTGAGAAAACATGGACCAAACTAAGGTAATTAGATGAGGACACTGAAACGCTAAGAATCAACAAGAGCTGGTGACTTTGCTATACAAGATGTGAGAGATGGAGACACCAAATATGACTGCAAAGTTTCGGCGGGGGGTGAATAGTTACCTCATTAATTAAAATGAAAAAAAAAAAAAAAAGACTTGGAACCGGCTTTCTGGGGGGAAGAAGATAAACTGTCGAGAGAGACGTAAATGTGAGACATGCAAGCAGAAATATCTAACAGGCTACTGGAGACCCAGGAGTAGAACTTGAGGGACATCAGAACTAGATGGACAGATACAAACTTCATTCAATAACTTTTGAGTCCTTACACATTGTGCGAGGAACTTTTAAGACTACAGGACAAAAATGAACAAGATTGACACCATTCCCCGCCCTCGAAGCTCACAATCTAGGAATGACAGTTACAATATAGTGTGGTATGTGCTATGAAGGATGAAACAAAAGAAGGCACACCTAACTTAAGAGTCTGGCAGCAAACAAGGCCTCTCAGAGAAAATAATATTAACAGGAAGACCTGAAGAATGAGATGACCTTAGCGGCAGAGTGTGGATTCATGTGAGGGAGTGGTTAACAGCAGGGATGGGGATGTAAGCATACGTTCGGTGGAGACGGAAGCGTGTATTAAAACTTAGGGCTGAGTGTGGTCATAGTGAATTCAAGAAATCAACATGGCAAAAGCACAGAGCACAGCATGGGGAGGGAAAGACAAACTTTTTTTGAATAGCAGATACACTGACATGGTTTAAAAATTCAGAAAGTATAAAGGACATCAGAGGCAAAGCCTCCTTTCCATTCCCATACCCCAGCAACCCAGGTCTCCACAGACACAATCAATGTTATTAGTTTCCTGTGTTTCCTTCCAGAGAAGTTTTATGCAAATATAATCAAGCATATATGTTGTTTTCTTTTCCTCTCCTCCCTGCCCCCTTTTATATAAATAATAGTAGATTCTACACACTTTCTGCCCCTTGTTTTTCTTTTTAAATGATAAAACCTGGAGATATTTCTGAATCAGTGCTTAAGAGCTTCCTCATTCTTTTGCATAGCATTCCATTAAACAGGTGCCAGATTTTAAAGGATCTCAAACACCCTCAAAGGACAATAGGGGACCATAAAAAGATTTTAGGTAAGAATGACATGATGAAATTTGCATTTTATAAGCATCCCTCTGGTGATACGGAATGGAACAAGAAATGTCTGAACTAAGCACTGCAAGAGGTAAGTGGAAATGGCACCTAGTGACTAATGAGAGAGGTGGACAGGGAATGATCCAGCTAATGTACAGGTTTGGGGCATGGTCAACTCTTGGTGTCATTCACTGAGGTAGGTAACATAAATAAGCAGATGCCCAGATATACCAGGGAAAATAATGAGTTCCCTTCTGGATAGCATAAATTTAAAGTAACTATTAGAGTTGGAAGACACCTTCAAGTACAAATCCAAATTTTAGGGATTAGAAAAGTGCAGACATTAAAGGCCTTCCTGCGATTCAGGGCTGGGAAACCTAATTCTCAATTCCCAATCAAGCTGCACCAGGGTGATGGTTGAAGTTATAAATAAGATCAATGAATAATTATCCCCTCCAGGGGATAATCCATAAACATGAAAGAACAGGAAAAGGAGCTTGCTAAGGAGAAATGGTCAGTGAAGCAGGAGACCCAAAACACTTCAAGACCACTGAAGCCTAGGAAAAGAATGTTAACGACAATGCCAGTGCATCTCAGAGATAAAGAAAAATAGCCAGAACAATCCACTGTGAATGATATATCTTGATACAGAAGATGAATGGAGTGGGGAGGGGTGACATTAAGAACAAGGAAGGAAGAATCCTCCTCACACTGGAGACTTAACCATGTGCAAAGAAAAGGAAGCTATTAGAGAGGAGATGAAGCTGACACAGAAAGGATGCTACTGGAGGCTCTGACCCTCACAAGAACCACTTCAAGTAGAGGGAGTAGTGGGAAATAAACCTGACTAACCAAAGGGTAAGTTAAGTCATAGGGGAACCCGAAATTGCTATAATAAGCAATAGGTCAAGATAGAGCCAGTGAAGGTACTGAAAGTAGCTAAGGCAACATTTTTAACAAACATTAAAGAAACAAAGTGTCAATCCTCCCTAATAACATGGAGTTAAATACTCTAACAGAAACATAATCATGGGGTTCAATGTACTGTTTCTGAAGGAAAAAACATAATCATGGGGTTCAATGTACTGTTTCTGAAGGAAAAAAAAAATAGTTACCACTTATTCATACCTGCGTCTGAATATCATCGCCTGTGACGATGTTTCCCACAGCCCGCAAAGCAGGAGAAACCACTTTATAATCATTATGCCTGCAACCATAAAAAGAAATATGAATCCAACACTTCCATCCTTAGTCTTTCTTTTTTTTTAAAGAATTTATTTATTCATTTGAGACAAAGAGATACACAGAGAGAGAGAGCATGAGCAGGGGGAGAACAGAGGGAGGGAGAGGGAGAAGCAGGCTCCCTGCTGAGCCAGGAGCCTGATGTGGGGCTCGATCTCAGGACCCTGGGATCATGACCTGAGCCAAAGGCAGATGCTTAACCATCTAAGCCACCCAGGCGCCCCCTTAGTCTCTTTTCTTTAGGGCTAAAATCCAAACCAAATAATGTGACATGACTTTAGAGCACAAAGGTCCCTATGGTGGTTCTTAAGGGAACCCTATGAGGATGGGTTTGGTATTCCCTGGAAGAGCTATCTCTCCCTTAATTTAATATTTTTGAATAAAAACTACAAATCTTTCTTAATAGTCTTTCCCAGGTATTCTATCACCTGGGTTACAAGATTTCCCTCTCATTATTTAATATGGTTTTCACTTCCTCTTTACTATCTTTTTAAGGGGGGGGGCAGCAGAGGGTGAGAGAGAGAGAGAATCTTAAGCAGGCTCCATGCCCAGTGCAGAGCCCGATGCAGGGCTCATCTCACCACCCTGAGATCATGACCTGAGCCCAAATCAAGAGCAAGACACTTAACTGACTGAGCCATCTAGGTGCCTCAGGATGGACTCTTTTTAGTGGCAATATGCCTTTTGCTATCTATCCAGTCGTTGGTCTCAGGTCATTAATCATTAGCTTAATTACACAGGTCAGAGTTTTCCAAATGTTCCTGCTGAAGAACTGTTCACACCAAAAGAATGAGCAGTTCTTTATATAGGCCTCCAAACAAACAAACAGATTTGACATCAATGTAAGTAACAAAAGAAAGCAGCCCAAAGCACAATAAATCAGTATAACACATTAATATTTATTAGCATCTAGAAAACTAATAAACTGATACAGGGACAAAAGAACAGACACACTCGAAGATATCTTACATCAACAGCTCCACAAGTCTCCTACATACTCCTGCATCAATGACGGCTTGAATTTTATCATTAGGTCCATCTGACAGATATGAGAGGGCCCAGCAGGCATCAGCCAGTACGTCAGTGTCACTGACAAATAACAACCAGGAAAGCACATTCAGACAGGGGGAAACCTGTAAAGGGAAGATGATATGATAATGAAATTCAACAGAATAAAAGCTAGAAGTGAGGTGAGAAACCCCAAAAGGCAACCAGGCACACACACGGTAACTTCTGGGGTGATTAATACTTCTAGAAATGGAGGAGCAAGTGGCATTTCCATCTTTGGGAAGTGCCTTGCAGTTTACTCTGATGAGATAGTCAGAGACCAAGGAAAATAATTTCCAAGAGTGAAGTATATACCAATTCTCAGAGTGAGATTCCTTGTTGAAACACACTTTCTGGACCAAAGAGGTAAAGAAACTTTTACAAATGGTAAAGCTAAAAAATTTTGTGTTTTAGATACTTTGCTATAAATAAAAAATGCTAGGTTTTAAGATCAATTCAGAGCTTTTTACAGTAAGTGAAAATTTATCCCAAATTAACACCAAAAAAACAACAAAAAGCCCCATTTCTCTAGAAACAGATAAAATTCTAACATTTTAAATTTTATGAAAAATTATCATTTCTGTTCACATTAATATTCATTGCTGCACTCTTTTAATTTTGCTGCTACACTTTTAATTGTACTTTTTCTGCCCATTTCCCACAAGCATAATCCTTACCTTTGCAAATTCTGGAGGTGGACTTTTCCCTCTACAGAGATTAGACAAAGCCCATACTGCATTCCGGGTCATGGTCAGGCGGTTTTGCTTTGAAAATAACCTAGAAGCAGGAGGATACAATGGTAAACTATATAATGGACATTAATTATCTCATAGCATAAGATAAATACTAAATCTAATGCTACTGATAAACACGTCTTTAAATAGCTTTTCTCTAGAACAATAAAGTTGAATTAATTCTAACAGCACTAATTCAGAATTTTGGCACTGGAGTGAGACAGAATGCCTGAAGAAATGATCCGAATAAGTTAGGAAAGAAAATATCTGTAATGAAAAATAATGGAAAATCCAAAATGCTTTCTAAAGATGCACTGCTTTCTGAGGAACTTCCCATATTTTTACTACTCAAAAAACTAGTAATAATAATAACAGAAACAAACTTACTGCAAAAGAGGGGGAAGAATGTTGCAGTCTAAGACATAGTCCCTGCACATGGTACTATCTCCAGCAATGTTGCCAAGAGCCCAGACTGCCTGTGAATGAATTCCTCATTAATGACAGGCTCAGAAAAGACGTCAAAATACCACAATAACCCCTGACAAAATTATATGGTAGTTAATCAACATACACACAGGCACTATTAACAGTTCTAATAGAAGTCCATTATCAGGGAATCAAATGAAATAGTTGTGGGATTGGGGGAAGACGATTATAAAGTATACATGTGAACACTACCAGTATAAGCTTATTAAAAAGGGAGGAACCAGTTTTTATATATTCAGCTGATTAAAAATGTATTTTAAGCTTGCTTACAAAAGAGAACAGTGAACAAAGACCTCAAGAGCAATCAAACTGCAGAAAGCTGTTTGGGGGTGATGGATATATATATTTATCTTGAATGGGATGATGGTTTCAAGAACATATACATATGTCAAAACTTTTACCAAATTGTACTTTTTAAACATATGCAGTTTTCTGTATGTAAATTATACCTCAATTAAGCTGCAGAAGAAAATCATGCTCATTTAGCAATGACTTATATTTATGAATTTGATAAAGTTTGCAGTAATAAAAAAATCATGTTTTCTAGGTCTTTTTCTGCACAAAAGTGGCAAAGACCTGCTACTTCAATCAACACTAGAGATCCCTACAAGTAAACGCTCAGTAACTGCTTATATGATCTAAAAAGTATATAGGGCTGGGGTGCCTGGGCGGCTCAGTCGGTTAAGTGTCTCACTCTTAATTTCAGCTCAGGTCATGATCTCAGGGTTGCGGGATCTAGCCCCTCATCAGGCTATCTCTCAGCAGGGCGTCTATCTGAGATTCTTCTCCCTCTCCCCCTCTCTCTCCCCTCCTTTCCTCCAGCCCCTCCCCATACTCATGTACTCTCTCACTCTAAAATAAATAAATAAATCTTAAAAAAAAAAAGTATACAGGGCTTGGGGCGGCTGGCTGGCTCAGTCAGTGGAGCATGCAAGTCTTGATCCCAGGGTAGTGAGTTCAAGCCCCATGCTGGGTGTAGAGATTACTTAAAAAATAAAATCTTGGGGCGCCTGGGTGGCTCAGTCATTAAGCGTCTGCCTTTGGCTCAGGTCACGATCTCAGAGTCCTGGGATTGAGCCCCGTATCGGTTTCCCTGCTTTGCGGGAAGCCTGCTTCTCCCTTCTCCCACTCCCCCTGCTGTGTTCCTTCTCTTGCTGTGTCTCTGTCAAATAAACATATAAAATCTTAAAAAAAAATAAAATCTTTAAAAATAACAGTAATCATAAAATAAAAATAAAAAGTATATAGGAATTTTAAAAAATTCAGGGCTGGAAGGGGAAAATGGTTTTATGTTTCCAGAAGAGATTCAGCCTACATTCACTATGAAATTTTCCATTTTGGTTGAGATCTCTAGGACACCCCTTGTGATGAACCATGGATTATCATGGCCAGGTGGTGAAACTGAGGCCCTGAATGTAAGACCAAAGGAAAAAATGGTATTTTTTCACCTGCTTCTCTTTGCTTCGTTTTTTTTTTACCTGCTCCTGGACATCTTCAAACTCTGAGCTGAGCAACTCTATGAAGATAGGCACAGCTCCTGCCTGAATCACAATCCGGGTCTGAAGAGAATTTCCTGAAGCAATATTTGTCAATACCCAAGCTGATTCAAACTATAAAGATAAAAATAATTTTATTATCTTATTAGCATTTAATAGCTTGTTTTTAGTTATAACAATAAGGTTTTCTGTACATGAAGAAAAGAATCTGAAATCATTATTTGCACATAATCTATCAGATGGATTCCGTATCAATTTTAAATGAAGAATTCCCAGTAGAAATACCTTGATCTAGAAGAATATTCAGTCTAAAATTTGGTCTAAAATTTCAAAGTAGAGCTGACATAAGACCATAAAAAGAATGAGGGACTGCTTCATATGCTGATATAAAGGATTTCCTAAGAAACGAATGAAAAAAAGAAAAAGAGAGCCTAACAGTGTACATTAAGATAGCATCACAGTATATTTTCTAAAAGGGTTAAGAAGGAATATATGCACTAATATTTATGGTACAGAGTATCTCTGGCAGGAGTCTTAAGAAACCGTAAATACGGGGCGCCTGGGTGGCTCAGTTGGTTAAGCGACTGCCTTCGGCTCAGGTCATGATCCCAGGGTCCTGGGATCGAGCCCCGCATCGGGCTCCCTGCTCTGCGGGAAGCCTGCTTCTCCCTCTCCCACTCCCCCTGCTTGTGTTCCCTCTCTCGCTGTCTCTCTCTCTCTCTCTGTCAATTAAATAAATAAAATCTTTAAAAAAAAACTGTAAATACTTGTTACCTACATGGAGAAGTAAGGGTGTAAAACCTTATGTACCTTTTGGCCTTAAACCGTGTATATTATCTAATAAAAAAATAAAAGTAAGTAATTTCTATAAGACAGACAAAGTGAAAAGCGGAGAGGATGTTAATGTAAAATGTGTAAGACCCAAGAACAGTGAAAAAGGCAAAAGACATTTTAAATAATGATAAGTGAGCCAAAAGGAGTTAATTGGCATTCAATTAATAGAAATGGCAACTTCAGAGCATAAGAGCTTCTGACAAATGAGAGGGCTCCAAACTAAAGTAAGAGTTTTTTAAAAAGAGCATTCTCAAAGGTTGGTAAACTGGTAAACAGAAGGTATGAAGGAAATCATGGCCAACAAAAAGTACAGCATTTTACTAATCTGCCCATCTCTACAATAATTTGAGTCTATCCTAAAATGGAGAAATCCAAGAATGAACTCTTAAAATTCTATTTACTTAAAAGAGTTCTTACTAAACTTTAGTTTTGTTTCCTTCTTCTGTTCTGTCTTCTATTTATCCTTTAATGAAGCACATATGCAGAAAAAAATTCAGGGGCATGTCCCTTGAATGAGAGATCAATAAAAAGTCATTAAAAGATACAGCTGTGACTCTTCTAAAAGCTTTTGGGTCAATTGAAAGGCAGCTGTCATATGGAAAACTAAATCATCAATCACTGGGTTTGGGGGAAGGAAGGCAGAAGACATGGGAAGACAACCTGCTTAGCATAGCGCAAAGCATGTGAATGACAGCAAATGCATAGCAGAAGACGCTTCAAGAAGGGGATGTTCCAAGAAACCTATGAATGTGACTAAACAAATGAATACAGTAGTCGGGTAGCCTAACTGGACAATGATATTACAGCAACAAGGAGGCACAGACCAGGAGCACCACAGTTAAAGGGAAAATGCTTTCTTTTTGGTAACTTTGTTAGAAGTTCAGGAGACTTCTAAACACTGAATATCATAAAAGTAAAAATTCCATCACATACCACTTCCATAATTAAATCACTCCTGACATCTGTGCTCAAACCCTTTTCAATCTGTCTGAATTGAAACTTTGCATTTGTTCAGTACTTTGTATTTTCAAAGCATTATTCACGTATGTTCCTCACAACATCCCAGAGAAGTCTGGCTTTTGTAGTTTATGAATGAGGAAACTATCAGAAAAAGATCCAACAATCTAATTATTCATATTATGCAGCCATTCAAAGGGAACTAGATTACAGCCTCCCAATCGAATATGCTTATGAAGCCCAGCCACAGTCTCCTCTCAGACACACACCTGTAACATTGACAAGACTCTTTCAATTGCTTGGAGTTTTGCTATCTAAGCAAGAAATTTCAAATAATGATATGCCAGAGATATGCCAGATTATTTAGGGGATGCTAAAAAGAAATCAGTTCACCTAAAATGCAGTTTCTTTTGCTTTCTAGGAAAACTAACTAGCAGAGTTAAAATTGATTAACAGAGACAGATGATGTGAATAAAAACCAAACCTTCCTACCAGACGGCAGGCTCCAAGTTGAACAAAGAGTCATCAGATACTGCAGAGACCAAGTCAAAGAAATGACAACGGTGAGGAAAAGCTGTGTGTGAAGAATGAGTGAGATGGGCATACAGACCAGTCTTTGTCAAAGAGAAAATAGAATGCGGTGAGATTTTGATGCAAATGAAATGACAACAACAACCTGCATAGATAAAGGCTTATTAAAGAATTATCAAGGAGAAAAAATTAGAATACTCATTGCTCCTGCTCTTTGTCTGATGAGGTTTAGTACCAGGGGTCTCACAAGAAATGAGAGGGAATTCCAGATGCTACTTAAGAGAATGAAATGGAAAAGCAAAACAGAGTGACAATGAATAGGAAAATAGAGAATAAGTGAATAACAAGCTAAACATGGATGGAAGAAAATGGGAAATTAGGCTATCTCGGCAAAAGAAGAATGTACCAGAGTTATGTTTATTACTAAGAATTACACAGTGATGATCACCTCTGAAAGTAAGATTCAAGGCCTCCCCTCATAAGAACAGAAATCAGAAAGCATCAGGGACAGAAAGAGATGAATAACTTATAACCAGAGAGCCACTGAAAATCATATTCGTGCATGAATAAGGCACTCTCTCTTTCACACGCGCACACACACAGTGATTACTTTGATGTTTACCTTGTAAAAACTCATCAAGCTTTACGTGTGCAATTTTCTATGTATTTGTGTGAAATGTATATATGTAGGTAGGAGAGAGGAGGGAGGGAGAAAGAAAACTACCCCCCATCATACAGGCCCCTGTTAATAAGGTGCTGAAACAAACAACTTTCAAATGTATTTAATACGTATGTTTTTTAAAAACTGAGTGTACTTCAAACTAACCTCTCTTTCACTGAGTATTGCCGTCATTGTGTTGTTAATGTTTTGGCCTTGGGGCCCATATTAGAATTTAACATGCAAGAGAGCTATGAAATGTGAAAGTCCAGAGCTGACAGCAAAAACGACTGCATCAAGTTATGAGAGAAATGCCAGAAAAAGTAATTTAAGTAACCATGAGACTCAAAAGATCGGTAACATGATGAATAAAATCTAAGAAATGGTATCACTTGAAGTAATAAATGGTGGCCAAAATAACTATAATCCTTACACCCTCTTTTTTGTTTTAAATTACAATATTCTCAATGTTCCAAGAATGGGACCATGCAAGGAAAACCACCTGTCATGCTGTGATTACTTATAGATTGTAATTCCACTATTACTTTTCACTGTCCGGACTTGCTAAATAAGGCTACAGTTGAAATCTGAAGGTCACACTGAAGATTTGATATTTTCTCTCTTTCCTTTCTCAGTCTCTACCTTCTGGTGCTCAATTCCTTAAATAAGGAAAATGAGAATCCAAAGCTGAAGTACTTCTGACCTCCTATCAAGTTTCCCACTCCAGGTTGAGGTACGCCTGGTTCCCTTTCTCCATTTGGATCAGGACTCTGTTGCTGGCCACTTTGCCGGGTCCACTCTGGCTCCTAGCAAATGCCAGGCTCACCTGGAGAGCAAGTGAAAAGAGAGGCTCACATCAGAAAAATAAACCCAGATATCAAACTCTGCAGAGAACAGTGCCTGAGTCATCTGAGCAACCTTTCAAGAAAGGTAGAGGGATCAATGAGGATGGGAAAAGACACAGGAGGATGAAGGCTTACTGCAGTTTATCACATTAAGCTTTCATATGGGACAAGAAAGGCAAGAATGGGGAAACTAAACCAATTTAATTTAAATTTACAATTTTAAGAGGAGTACCTAATGAATGGAACTTACTTATTTCTAGCTATTTTCATAATAAGCTTCTATAAGAAGGATTGAGAATGCAACATCTCAGCACTGCAAAGGACAGTACAAACATGCTGGGCCTGGACTCAAAAAACCAAACAAAGTAGGCCCAGGGAATATACCATAAGGCAGACCAATCTCATATCAAAGGTTCAGATATGTCTAAGGCCTACACGTCACTGAACCTGCGAATGCTCTTAACTAGATGACATCATCTGCTGCCAAAATCCTAGATTCCACTCCTGTTCATCTCGTTTGAAGGCAAATGAGTATCTGGGTGGCACTGCCCAAAGCGGGCATTTTTATCTCCCTGGTGTGAGGTACCTCACTGATTCAGGCATAAGGAGAGCCAGAAAGTAAGTGAAGAGAGCCTTCACTAGGATTTCCCAGTTCTTTATCTATGGAATGAAGGGATTAAGTTTGTCCACAGGATTTATCATTGAGTTGAGCTATTACTATGACTATATATTATTACTCTCTTTCTGGAAGAGAAATGGCAAAAGCCCCATTCCAAAAACACACTATTCAGATTTCTAGTAAGCAGGTGGGAGTATCAGGGACAACTTACATCCTAGTGCTCTCCAAGAAGACAGAGGAAGGAGTATCCTCCAAGCTTCCCAGAGCATGTCTAATTATGTGAGCATGAAGCCTCCTGGCTCTAATGTCTCCCTCAATATATTTGCTCCTCCTGCTTCTAGAGTGGTTGGCGTTAGCCACTATTCACACTGGAGAGAGAACACCATGTTGTACTTAAAATGTACACAGAAGAAAAGCTGGGGATGATGACCTTTAGATAATAAGCAGACTGGTTATTTCTCAGTCTTTGGACAACTAAGTTGAAAATCATGAGGTGGTCGCTTCCAGAGGAATCATTTCTCAATCTTTCAGCCTAATTGTTAATTTGCACAAGGGTGGAATCTGAGAATTTAGACAGAAGCAAATTAGAGATTTCCAAAGGCTTTCATCTTCAGAAGATCCAAATTCTAGGATTACAGAATCAAAAATGATGTAGAATCTACATGTGGTAGCCAGGAGAGGGCACTGTCTGAGAGAACATACTGCACTCTTTGGGGAGTATCAGAAAATGTGGAGATGGGGAAAGGCCCATTTCTCTTTTCTCATTTTAGGCCTATGAGGTTATACCATCACTCTTTAACACATTAAGAAACTGGACCTCTGTGACCCCCTATTAGAAACTGCTAGATCCAGGAGTAAATTCAGTATGTCTCAACTACTCTCATTGTCAGATAGGATACAAACATATTTTCACATGAACAAAATGATAATTTTCCCTACCTCCCTCTCCCTACAAAGCTTTTCAAATGATAAACTGCAGTAAGGCTCTTCATTTGGTCCCTCTGGTTCTCTTGGCAGGTTGCTTAGGGCTCAGGCTCAGTAGTCTGCAGTGTTGGTTGTCTGGATTTCCCTTTTTTTTCTGATAAAAGTCTCTTTCCTTGCTCTCTAGGTGAACCTGGTAATTTTTCAGGTGTCTGATGATCCTGGCCTTAGATGGGGACCAGAATTATAATCCAGGAGGCAGCTAGCAAAACAGAATCTTAATTCAAATGAACTTGGGGATGAGTAAATGTCAAACTGGAGAAGAAAAACTGACGGGACATTGAAGTACTCTACCTTTTCTGGATTTCTTGTTTTTCTTCTGGAAAGAACTCATCACCGCAACAAAGAGAGTAAAAGGAGGAGAAAGATGGGGTGGGAGGAAAGGAGAGAAAATATCAAGACAAAGCATCAAGTCTTATGAATCATCTACAATCCTCTGGACAGTAAAGAACCTGGCAACAGGGGTTATTATCATTTATAAAAACGCCCCACTCCCTCTAGCCTTAGAGAGTAAGGCAAAAACGAACAAGAAGGTGAAAGTTATCTTTAGGATTAACTTGTTACTGGTAAATTTACTTGGAAAACTAACCTCATTTGTGATCTACTTTGCACCTGACCCATTTTTATAGTTGCAGAGTCTCTCTAAAGGGCCTGAGCCCTTCAGATTAGATCCTACAAGTGAGAATTTAGATACCACAGGTCCTGGTTAAAGAATAACGCAGAAACTGATTCAACAGGTTACTCCAAGGAAGTACAGCTACTGAAAAATTACCAGTTTACTAAAAATCCAACTTTATTCAGGAAAAAAAAAAACAACAAAAAACAGTATTTTGAAATTTCTAGGTAACTGCCACGATGAGTCAGTTGACAGCTGGTTCTTTTTACTATGAAAACTATACAATCCAGAAGCTGCAGAATTTCCTCCTGGAGCCCCTATATAATACAGTACTGACAGACTAAATTAACCTAGCACCAAACACCAACATTCACAACAAGGCTATCTCCTTGTCAACTCTTGAGGGCAAGGGGAAGGATTTAATTAGGACCAGATCTGGGGATTAGTGAGTCTCTAATCTAGCCCACGTTACACAGCCTTGCAAAGCCAACAAATATAACCTAAAAATCCTTCAAAACCAAATTTTACGTAGCCCACACTTAGGTCCTATCTATAATGACTCCTCCACCACACACAATTCCCTATTAAATAAGTATTATCCACAATCACCATAAAATAATCTTTCATAACTAAAAATGACAAGAATTCTAAAGAGTAAAACCAAGAGCCTAGATGTTAACAAAGCTATCAGAGCAATGTGGTTGCTTGCAATGTGGTTGTCAGAAACATCATCTCAAAAATGAACCCCTTGTATAAATTAAAATAAATAACAAATCTGTGTATAAAATGTAAGCTTGCAAAAGGAATTAAAATAGGAGGCAAGAAATGAAAATGTTTCGCACCTGCAGTGTACAGTTCTCTTTTCGCTTGAGGAACTCCACAAACCTGGCCACTACTCCTGGTGTGCTGATGACTTCATCAATAGGAGGGTTAGGTTCTGTCTCCCCATAAGATAAAAGGAAAGAAGAAAAATCATGCTTTCATTTCAATGCAAGGACTTTATTACTTCAAACTTACTTCATAATATCCCTCCCTCCATTTCAGCATCTCTTTCATGGTGGAAATCTAAAAAGGAAAAAAAAAGTAAAACTGTACATGTAAAATTGAGTTCAGTCACTTTGAGACTAGGGTAGCCCCAAAGGTTTCACAATAAGGTAAGCTTTAATGTGGAAATGATGGGCAGACTTCTCAAAAATTAAAGTTAGTGCCTCTACAACTTTAGAAAACTTACAAAGTAGGGGGAAAAACATCCAAACGCAACCATGTTATTATTTCGGTATACTTCCTTCTAGCCCTGTCTCTGGATATGGGTTTTTAGTCTAACAGTAAGCTGTTTCAAGAAACTGGATTAGGTGACTCTGCATGTGCTTGCAGGATTTAATTTTACAGCTGTGGTGATAAGTAGGAGCCAGCAGAAATTCATTAAGGATGACTTGCCAAATTAATCTCATTTTTCAGTTATGACAAAAGAGTATCTTATAAATGAAATAATTTGACAGAAACCTGTTTGATAAACAGATAGAAAATGTCCTTAACAATCAGCATGGTAATTTCAGCGAGAGATCTGACGAAGTTCTTGATGACATTCACGTAATGATGAAAGAAAAATGGCAGCTGGATTACAGTACTTAGTACCAGGGATTCTTAGTCAAGTCCAGAGTTTTACTGAAAAAAAGGTGACTATGTTAATTTGGAGCGAGCTCTGATGACATGTCCTTTGCCTGGTTCAACATTTTTATCAACCATTCAGATAACGCAACAAATAAATTGGATGATCATAATAAAGATAATTTTCCCTACCTCCCTCTTCCTGGTTAAAATGCTAGATTACAGAAATAACATACAGGAAGAACAATAAACTGAAGTTAGCAGGGATAAAGCAGGATTTAGCAACTGAATTTTATTAAGAAGCAATTTTAAAAAATCTCCATGACTTTACAGACAGAACCTAAAAACAGTGCACGAAGAGAAGTCCTAGGGAGTTTAGATGCTGCAAGTACAGTCAACCATGCCTGTGCCGTGACCACCACAATAACTGCTGCTATCTTGGAGGACATTACTGGGAGGTGTAGTCTCGGGGCAAGGAAAGCAATCTCTCCCCACACCTTAGGGTCTCAAGTACTGTATTCTTGTTATCACATTTTTAAGAGGGATGGCTAGCAAACTAGAACCCAGGCAGGAAAGTAGGAGAGAG
The DNA here is from genome assembly GCF_037043125.1 of Eumetopias jubatus. Lineage (NCBI taxonomy): Eukaryota > Metazoa > Chordata > Mammalia > Carnivora > Otariidae > Eumetopias > Eumetopias jubatus. The sequence continues at coordinate 66,659,457 of NW_028274807.1, forward strand.
CAGTGAAAGGTCCTAAAAAGCCCCATGGTGTGAGAAAGGCATTAGACTCAGCATGCTGAAAAGAGACAAGGGGAATGGGGAAGGTGTACATGACAATGGCCTTCAAATATTAAGTTGTCACACAAAAAATATAATTGTTATGTCACACACAATTTTGTTATGTCTATATGTTACAGACGTTTTTATTCCAGGTCCCTCAAGGGATATATTAATTTATCACTTATGACTCCAAAAAACTCTACCTTACTACTGGGGGAGGTGTCTCCTGTTTATTTAATGTCAACTTTTACTATCGACATTTTAATGTGGTTCAGAGTTCCATAGTTCTTTTTACTTGTCCAGAATGGCAAAGGTATCATATTCTAGTCCACCCTAATTATACCAAAAAGGAAAAAAAGGTAATTACCCTGACCACTAATAAATCCATACTTAAATTTCATGATAAGATGATAACATTAAAACCAACAACACTCACTGACCTTTCAACTGATATTTTAAAAAAAGTTTTTCTTGGAGCTGGCTGGCTCAGTTGGTAGAGCATGTGACCCTTGATCTCAGGGTTATGAGTTCAAGCCCTGGCTGGCTCAGTTGGTAGAGCATGTGACCCTTGATCTCAGGGTTATGAGTTCAAGCCCCATGTTGGGTACAGAGATTACTTAAAAATAATAAAATCTTTAAAACAAGAACAAAAAAAGTTTTCTTAAAAAAAGAGTAGAGTTTCTTGATTTTTTTTTTTAAGATTTTATTTATTTATTAATGAGAGACAGAGAAGAGAGAGAGAGAGAGAGGGGCAGAGGGAGAAGCAGGCTCCCGCTGAGCAGGGAGCCCGATACGGGACTCGATCCCAGGACCCTGGGATCATGACCTGAGCTGAAGGCAGACGCTTAACAATCTGAGCCACCCAGGTGCCCAAGTTTCTTGATTTGAATTAATAAAATACTGACTACTGTTCTTATCACTTTAAAGGTGTTTTATAAAATAGCTCAGAAATGAAAATAAGGCTGCTTTCTGGTCCTGGTAAGACTGCACAAATAAATTCAGAAGTTAGCCATGGCTCATAATTACATATGCATCTATATGTGTCCTTTTATTTTGTTGATAGACACACTCCAAAGCAATTTATCTGTGATATGAAAAATAGATTATGGGAAAGTAGTATTTTTTTAACTAATGAAAAAATACACAGTTGACCCTAGAACAACACAAAGGCTGGACGCCAATCCCCACACAGTCAAAAATCCTTATATAACTTCTGACTCCCTGCAAAACCTAGCTACTAATAGCCTACTGTTGACAGGAAACCTCACCAATAACATAAACAGGCAATTAGCACATATTTTGTATTTTGTATGTTGTATGTATTACATACTGTATTCTTACAATATAGTAAGCTAGAGAAAAGAAAATGTTATTAAGAAAATCATAAGGAAGAGAAAATACATTTACAGTACTGTACTGAATTTATCGAAAAACATCTTCAAGTCCTTGTCATTCAAGGGTCAAAACTATACTTTAACATATTTAGAACTCACCTTTTGAAAGCAATTTTCTGAATTTCTGTGTTGCTGAAAGCTGTTGCTCTGGGCTATTGGAAAATATCATTTCGATCATGTCGGAAGTAATAACACCACCCTGGGAACACAAACAAAAAGCAAATATGATAAAATTTTAACTCTAATTCAAAGGAAAACAAAGTGTAAGTTGTGGCCACATTAAATTAATCATATTTATCTAGAAGAGTTGTACAAAGATAGGATAATCTATACACGTAGAAATGTCTGAGAGGATTAATAATGAGACAAAGCCAAATACTTTGTCTATCATTAAGAAGTTCATGACGATAAGAAAGTAATCTTAGTAGTAAATACTAAGACACAGTGTTTATTACTCTTCCTCCCTTGCTCATCACATGGTTGGCTGTTCCTTGTCATTCAAGTTCTAAAAGAAGGCTCTTCATGACCTCCAAATCTAAAGCAGCCACTCCATCTCTATCACTCTATTTTAATCCTAGGCCAGCCTTTTTTACTATCAGATATTTTTCTGTTATGTGTTTAATGCCCAGGTTCCTCCAATATAACATAAGCTTCTTGAAAGCCAAAGACCCTGTCCATCTTACCATTCTATCACTGATGATTGGCATACAGCAGATGCTCAACAAATATTTAATGAATGAAGACAGAACAGTCTTATATAAATCAAATTCTAGCCACTATCAAATTCAACAATTGACTCTTAAATTTATTTAAAATTTCTATTTTCTTGGGCGCCTGGGTGGCTCAGTTGGTTAAGCAGCTGCCTTCGGCTCAGGTCATGATCCTGGAGTCCCGGGATCGAGTCCCGCATCAGGCTCCCTGCTCAGCAGGGAGTCTGCTTCTCCCTCTGACCCTCTTCCCTCTCGTGCTATCTCTCATTCTCTCTCTCTCAAATAAATAAATAAAATCTTTAAAAAATAAATAAATAAATAAAATAAAATTTCTATTTTCTTTAAGACTTTTCAGTTTTCCACTATTTTCTTGCTTTATTAGAACTTTTCCATTTTCTACAACACATCTCCAGTATTAGTAGTTAACCTTCTTCTCAGGGTCACTTGTCACAATAAAATGAAGTTCTTATCATTTCATGAAGGGTTAGAGTCAACAAGATGAACTGTGAAGAAAGCTGCACTGAGTTATAAATGCTGGAGGGCTGGTAAACAATACCTAACACTTAAGAATCCCAATGGGGAGAGTGAAGCATTCGGCTCTTAACAGAAAACTAATTTGAAACTTACAAAACTTATTCCTGAATAAACAAAGGTACCTATATGATTCTGTTATGAATGTTTGGATACACTTAGATATACACATTCTCTCTCTCTCTCTCTCTCTCTCTCTCTCTCTCTCACACACACACACACATTCTCTTCCCTCTCTTACTCCCTAATATAAGATGTATTGACTTTACATTCACAGTATTGAAGTACTGTTAACTTTATATAACAGCATTTAAGTTACAAGAGATCAAGAAGAGGAATGAACATCACTCAAGGACTTAACGTCTTCTGGGAAAAAGGTTAGTGCATTTTTAGTTGCACAAAGGATAACTGTATCATGTTACATGGAGATATGACTTTGTTATTTCTTTATCTGAGACTCAGTATGGTTTAAGGAGTTCTGTAGGGATGCCAAGTGGCCAAGGAGTGTACTAGGATGGTTAATTTTATATGTCAACTTAATACACACTGGTCTAGACTTGCTATGAAAGTATTTTTTTCAGATGTGATTAACATTTAAATTAGTATACTCAAGTAAAGCACTTTACTCTCCAAAATGTGTGTGGGCCTCATTCAATCAGTTGAAGGTCTTAAGAGCAATGACAGGTTTCCTGAAGAATTTCAGCCCTAAAACTACAACATCAATGCTTACCTGAATTTTCAGCCTACTGATTTGCCCTACAGATTTTGAACTTACCAGTTCCAACAATTACATGAGCCAATTCCTGAAAATCAATCAATTAATCAATCTCCTATTGGTTGTTTCCTCTGTAAAACCCTGACTAATACTAGGGTCCACAAAACACTTCATATTTATTTTTACATCCACTAAAAGAACAACAAAAAAATGGACAGCTCGACTTTCTGAAGGACCTAGAAGAATTTACCACAAAATTATAGTGTTAGCTACAATGTCTATATAGATTCCAAAGTGATTTAAACTGCTCTCCTAATTCCAAAAGAAAACTGGTCCATAAAAACTGGAGCTCTATAAAGCAAAAAAGAAAAAAAATATACACATAGAATACTGTGCATAATATGCCATAATTTGCTTAAAAGGGGTGTGGAGGGGGAGGGGAGAAAAAAACTTTTTTTCTCAAAGAGAGTTAAGAATCTAGTAACAGTGGTTGCCAATGAAGAAAGAAACTGGGTGAAAGAAAGAGATTTCTCTTTTTGAAAAACCATCTGTGTGTGTGTGTGTGTGTGTGTGTATGTGTTTGTGTGTGTTCTATTAATTGACTAAAATAAACGAGAAATATAAACAGGTATAATCCAATAAATAAAGCATAATTTTTATCTGCTTACGTAACCTCAAGTTACAAAATGGGTTACAAAAGAAAATTCCAACAGCTGTGATGTGGAACCAATTTTTAAAATCATATAAACATGCCCAATTTGATAACTGAAATGAACAGCAAACTGGAATTTCTCTTAAAGTATCCCTTGTTATTTAACTTTTAAGGAATAATTCTATAATTATCTTTTTAAGTTTTAATAGCTGAATTAATCTTCATAATTTAGTTAATTCTGTTTATTGCATGTTAGTCACACTATAATAAACATCTGATGAACCAAGAGATTAAGTATATGGCTTCTTTTTAAAATGAAATGCCAAGTACTTCCTACAGCCATCTACTAACACCTTTTTTAAAAACCCAAATAGCGAGCTACACCTCATACCTTTCTCAGAAAAACACTAAAAAAAGAGTTTCTTTCATTATCTTACTTACTGGTGCCATCTCCATGTTATTAATCTGAGCCTCATGGAAGCCTCCATCTGACATAACTTCTTCTTCTGTTTCTTCCTCTGCTGTAGCAACATTTCTTCGCTTGAATAACTGAAAAATAAAAGACTGTAACTCAAGTATTCTAATACAAGGGAGTTCAACATGCAAACTTTAGGAACCCCACTTAAAAGACAGGAAGGAAGGATGGAGTTTTTTGAAAATCATTTAAAAAATTCTCAAGACTGTGCCACCTTCGACCTTTCCTGATGAGGAACTATTTCAGAATTCTCCAGTCTTACAATCGAATGCAATTAACTATCACAATATGCTGTTACCAATACCTGATATGTAAAATGACTAAGAGAAGCCTGACACCGCATGACACAGAAAAAGGGTAAGGTTGAAAAAGGAGCTAGGGCATGCTTGGCCGTTCCCCTCTTTCCTCTATGTTAAGTTGGTGATCATATAGTCTTACCAATACATTAGAGGAAATGAGAAAAAATTATGTCAGAATGACCTAATACTTTCCTCTTAACCCTCAAAGATAATGAACCGAGACTTCCCGACCTTTCCAACCTGTCCAGCAACCAGTAATAACAAGTGACTACCGCTTGAACACTACCTTTACAGCATCTATGAATTTGTGTAGGCAAAGAATACTTTCTTCCAAAGGTGGCCCTCTAAGGTGCCTCCACTGTATCTTCGACAGTCCGAAGCAGTTCACTTGTTCAAGCAATGATGGACTAGCAATAACTTATCCTCTTATCCTACACAACTCTAAAACCAGACAAAATCCACAAAATAGTGGGTTTCAGCTAATGGACGACAGGCAGCTCAGGCAATGATCCTTCAGAAAAGAAAAAAGACTGGACCTACGATTGCCTCAGATTATTGCCTGGACAGAGTTTCCAGGCTGTAGCAGAGGGAGGGCAAAACCCAAACGGGGCCTACCAGCTCCTTCAGTTGAGGAGACAAGCGTTTAGAAAGGAGGAGGCCAAGGCAACTAGAATCCACAGGCAAAGAGAAGAGACCAACACAGAGGGAATCCTGACACTCCGCAGAAAATCGCCCATGAGTCTTTAGCTTCGTTCTACAAGCACAGGTGTGTAAGGACAATATAGCTGAGAAAGGAACGATCTCCAACAAACATGCAGAACAATTTTGGAAGTTATATGGGTCAAGGAATACTCATGTTTCAACCAAACAATAGAAAAGACTTCCTAGTATATACAGGGCATTCAGCAGAACACTCAGGATACCGAGTCAGAAGTGAGGCTAAATTAGCTCTAGGTTAAAGGGTATTAAAGGTCCAGCCCAATGAAACGTAAAAACAAACTGGTTCCAAACAATTTACTAAATCCAAAGACAAATTCAGAATTACACATATTAAAAGATACGAGAACTCCAACAATAAGCAAGGTAAAATTCACAATGCTTGGAATTCAAATTGGAAACTACCAAGCACTAAAAAGGAGAAAAGACTGTCCATGGGGAAGAAAAAAAAAAATCAATCAAAATCACCTCGAAATGACAAAAATGGCAGAAATGTAAAAGAACATTAAAAAACAAAAAGACTAAGCAAATACCTAGATATGAAAAATACAATTTTTCAGATGAAAAGTACACTGGATGGGATTAACAGCAGATAATACACTGCAGAAGAAAAGATCAGTGAATTTAAGGATATGGCAAATATAAACACAACAAAATTAAAGACATGACAAAAAGGCTGAGAAAATAGATACAAAATATAAGTCAGTTGTGGGACATCAAGTGACCTAATATACATGCACTGGAACCCTAAGGTTGGGGTGGGGGAATATATTTGGAAAATGGCCAAAAGTTGGGTTTTTTTTTGTTTTTTTAGTTTCAAGTTTTTATTTGCATTCCAGTTAGTTAACATACAGTGTAATGTTCGTTTCAGGATAGAATTTAGTGATTCATCACTTAATATAACACCCAGTGCTCATCACAAGCGCCCTCCTTAATACCCATCACACATTTAACCCATCCCCTTACTCACTTCCCCCCATCAACCCGTTTGTTCTCTATAGTTAAGAGTGTTTTATGGTTTGCCTCTCTTGTTTTCCTCCTATGTTCATCTGTTGCATTTCTTAAATGCCACGAGTGAAATCATACGGTACTTGTCACTTTATTTTAAAGATTTTATTTATTTATTAGAGAAAGAGAGAGCACACAAGCATGAGCAGGGGAAGGGGCAAAGGGAGAGAGAGAAGCACACTACCCACTGAGCACAGAGCCTGATGCAGGGCTCAATCCCAGGACCCTGAGATCACGACCTGACCCGAAGTCACTTAACCGACTGAGCCACCCAGGTGCCTGATATTTGTCTATGACTGGCTTATTTCCCATAGCATAATATACCCTTGCTCCATCCACGTCATTGCAAATGACAAGATTTTATTATTATGACTAATAGTCCATTCTGTATATATACCACTTCTTTTTCCATTCATCAGTAGATGGACATTTAGGCTCTTTCCGTAATTTGGCTATTGTTGATAATGCTGCTATAAACATCAGGGTGCATGTATCCCTTTGGATCAGTACTTTTTATCCTTTGGGTAAATACCTAGTGGTGTAACTGCTGGATCCTAGAAAACTCCACACTGTTTTCCAGAATGGCTGCACCAGTTTGCATTCCCACCAACAGTGTAAGAGCTCCCCTTTCTCACATCCTCACCAACATCTGTTGTTTCCTGCGTTATTAATTTTAGCCATCCTGACAGATGTGAAGTGATAGCTCATTGTGACTTTGATTTCTGTTTCCCTGATGATGAGTGATATTGGGCATCTGTTCATGTGTCTGTTAGCCATCTAGATGTCTTCTTTGGAAAAATGTCTATTCATGTCTTCTGCCCATTTCTTACAGGATTGTTCGCTGGGTGTTGAGTTTTTAAGTTCTTTATACTAATCCTGTATCAGACATGTCATCTGCAAATATCTTCTCCCATTCCATAGGTTGTTTCCTTTGCTGTGCAGAAGCTTTTTATCTTGATGAAGTCCCAATACTTCATTTTTGCTTTTATGGGGAATTCCCTTGCCTCCAGAGACATGTCTAGTAAGAAGTTGCTACAACCGAGGTCAAAGAGGTTGCTGCCCATGTTCTCCTTTAGGATTTTGATGCCTGTCTCACATTTAGGTCTTTCTTCCATTTTGAATTTATTTTTGGGTATAGGGTAAGAAAGTGGTCCATTTTCATTCTTTTTGCATGCTGCTCTCCAGTTTTCCTAACACCATTTGTTGAAAAGACTTTTTTCCATTAGATATTCTCCCCTGCTTTGAAGAAGATTAGTTGACCATATGGTTGTGGGTCCATTTCTGGGTTTTCTATTCTGTTCCATTGATCTATGTGTCTGTTATTGTGCCAGTACCATACTATCTTGATCACTACAGCTTTGTAATATAACTTGGAAGTCCAGAATTCTGATGCCTCCAGCTTTGCTTTTCTTTTTTAGGATTGTTTTGGGTATTCAGGGTCTTCTCTGGTTCCCTACAAATTTTAGGATTGACTGTTCTACCTCTGTGAAAAATGCTGGTGGTATTTTGATAGAGACTGCATTAAATGTGTAGATTGCTTTGGATAGTATAGACATTTTAACAGTATTTGTTCTTCTAATCCATGAGCATAGACTGTCATTCCGTTTCTTTGTGTCTTCCTCAATTTCTTTCAAAACTGTTCTATAGTTTTCAGAGTACAGATCTTTTACCTCTTTGGTTAGATTTATCCCTAGGTATCTTATAGTTTTTGGTGCAATTGTAAATGGGATCCATTCCTTGATTTCTTTCTGCTGCTGCATTGTTGGTATATAGAAACACCCACATGGGGCGCCTGGGTGGCTCAGTCCTTAAGCATTTGGCTCGGATCATGATCCCAGCGGCCTGGGATCGAGTCCCCTGTCAGGCTCCCTGCTCAGCAGGAAGCCTGCTTCTCCCTCTCACTCCCCCTGCTTGTGTTCCCTCTCTCGCTGTGTCTGTCTCTGTCAAATAAATAAAATCTTAGAAAGAAAGAAAGAAACGTCAACAGATTTCTGTATGTTGGATTTTGTATTCTGCAACTTTACTGAATTTGTGTATCAGTTCTAGCCATTTTTTGGTGGAGTCTTTTGGGTTTTCCAGAGCATCATGTTGTCTGCAAAGAGTGAAAGTCTGACTTCTTCCCTGCCAATTTGGAGGTCTTTTATTTCTTTTTGTTGTCTGACTGCTGAGGCTAGGACTTCCAGTCCTTTGTTAAATAACACTGGTGAAAATGAACATCCCAGGTCTCAAGCTTGACCGTAGAGGAAAAGCTCTCAGTTTTTCCCCATTGAGGATGATATTAGCTGTGGGTCTTCTGTTTATGGCCCTCCGTATATGATGTTGAGGTATGTTCCTTCTACCCCTACTTTGTTGAGGGTTTTTATCAAGAATGGTTGTGTACTTTGTCAAATGCTTTTTCTGAATCTATTGAGAGAGTCATATAGTTCTTACCCTTTCTTTTATTAATATTGTGTATTACACATTGATTGATTTGTGAATACTGAACCACCCTTGCAGCCCAGGAACAAATCCCACTTGATTGTGGTGAATGATTCTTTTAATGTACTGTTGGATTTGATTTGCTAGTATTTTGTTGAGGATATTTGCATCCATGTTCACCATGATATTGGCCTGTAACTGTCTTTTTTAAGTGGGGTCTTTGTCTGGTTTTGAAGTCAAGGTAATGCTGTCCTCGAAGAAGGAATCTATTCTTTAAATGTTTGGTAAAATTCCCCTGGGAAGCCATCTGGCCCTGGACTTTTGTTTCTGGGAGATTTTTGATTACTGATTCAATTGCTTTGCTGGTTATTAGTCTGTCAAGTTTTCTATTTCCTCCTGTTTGTTTTGGTAGCTTATATGTTTCTAGGAATTTACTCATTTCTTCCAGATTGCCTAACTTGTTGGCATATAATTTTTCATAATATTCTCTTATAACTGTTTGTATTTCTGTCGTGTTAGTTGTGATCTCCTCTCTCATTCGTGACCTTATTTTGGTCCTTTCTCTTTTCTTTTGGGTAAGTCTGGCTAGGGGTTTATCAGTTTTATTAATTTTTTCAAAGAACCAGCTCCTGGTTTCATTGATCTACTATTTTGTTTGTTTCTGTATCATTTATTTCTGCTCTAATCTTTGTTATTTCCCTTCTTCTGCTGGCTGTAAGCTTCACTTCTTGTTCTTTTCCTAGCTCCTCTAGGTGAAAGGTTAGGTTGTGTACTTGAGATTTTTCTTGCTTGTGGTAGGCCTGTATTGCTATATCATTCCCTCTTATGACCCCTTTTACAGCATCCCAAAGGTTTTGGACTGTCATGTTTTCCTTTTCATTTGTTTCCATGCAGTTTTAATTTCTTAAGTTCCTGGTTGACCCATTCATTCTTTAGTAGGATGTTCTTTAACCTCCATGTATTTGTGGTCTTTCCAATTTTTTCTAGTCGTTGACTCAAGTTTCATAGCATTGCCGTCGGAAAATATTCATGGTATGATCTCAATCTTTTTACACTTGTTGAGGCCTGATTTGTGACCTAGTATGTGATCTCTTCTGGATAATGTCCCGTGTGCACTATAAAAGAATGTGTACTATGCTGCTTTTGGATGAAATGTTCTGAATATATCTGTTAAGTCCATCTGGTCCAGTGTGTCATTCAAAGCCATTCTTTGTTTCCTTATTGATTTTCTGCTTCAATGATCTGTCCTTTAATGTAAGTGGGGTGTTAAAGTCCCCTACTATTACTGTATAATTATCAATGAGTTCTTTTATGTTTGTTACTGTTTTATATATTTGGGTGCTCCCACGTTGGGGGCATAAATATTTACAATTATTAGACCTTCCTGTTGGATAGACACCTTTATTATGATATAGTGCCCCCCTTCATTCTTGTTACAGTCTCTGTTTTAAAATCTAGTTTGTCTGATATAAGTATTGCTATTTCGGCTTTCTTCTGACATCCATTTGCATGATAAATGGTTCTCCATCCTCTCACTTTCAATCTGCAGGTGTCTTTAGGTCTCAAATCAGTCTCTTATAGGCAGCATATAGATGGATCTTGTTTTTTTTTTATCCACTCTGACACCCTATGTCTTTTAATTGGTGCATTTAGTCCACTTACATTCAGAGTAATTACTGATAGATATGAATTTAGTGCCATTTTATTACCGTTTTGTCATTGTTTCTGGACATTTTCTCTGTTCCTTTCTAATCTTTGTTGATTTTGGTCTTTCTTTCCCAAAGAGTCCCCTTTAATATTTCTTGCAGGGCTGGTTTAGTGGTCATGAACTACTTTAGTTTTTGTTTGCCTGGGAAACTCTTTCTATCTCTTCTTTTACTCTGAATGACAACCTTGCTGAATAACGTATTCTTGGCTGATTTTCTCGTTCGGCATGTTGAATATATCATTCCACTCCCTTCTTGCCTGCCAAGTTTCTGAGGAGAGATCTGCTGCTAACCTTATTTGTCTTCCCTTGTAAGTTAGGGACTTCTTTTGTCTTACTGCTTTTAGGATTTTTTTTCCCCCTTATCTCTGTATTTTGCAAATTTAACTACAATATGTTTTGGCATTGCCCTGCTTTTGTTGATTTTGATGGGAGTTGTCTGTGCCTCCTGGATTTAGATGTCTGTTTCCACATTAGGGAAGTTTTCAGCTATAATTTCCTCAAATAAACCTTCTGCCCCCCTTTCCCTCTCTTCTTCTAGGACTCTATGATACAAATGTTATTACACTTTATAGAATCACTGAGTTGCCTAAATCTACATTCGTGATCTAGTATTTTTCTTTCCCTCTTCCTTTCAACTTCATTAATTTCCATAATCTTCTATATCACTTATTCATTCCTCTGCTTCTTCCATCCTTGTGATCATTACATCCAGTTGGCTTCAAATCTCAGTTACTGCATTTTTCATTTCAGCCTGACTAGTGTTTTTGGTCTTCTATCTCTGCAGTAAGGGACTTCCTAGTGTCTTCTATGCTTTTCTCAAGCCCAGCTAATATCCTTATGATTGTTGACTTAAATTCTGGATCAGGCATATTATTTATATCTGTTTTGATTAGATCCCTGGCCATGACCTTTTCTTGTTCTTTCTTTTGGGATAAACTCCTGTCTTGGCATTTTGTGTAGGTCTTTGTCTTCCTCTGTGTGTTAGGAAAGCCTGTTATGTTTCCTGCTCCTGACAGTAATGACTTTATGGAAAAGAGGTCATATACTGTCCAGAGCCTGGTACTTTAGAAGTGTCTCTGGTGCATGCTGTATGCATTCAGGTGCTGTGTTTTGGCTGCTCTGTCCCTCAGGTCAGTCCTCTGCAGAGCTTCTCCTTGCCTGCAGTGGGGAGTGTTTGGACCTTGGTCAGAGTGTGGTGAGTTTTAACTAGATGTGCTCTGGTCTGCTTGCTAAAGACACTTGATGCTACTTCCACTAGAGCTGAAGCTTTGCAGAACTCTATGGTCAGTAGACATGGTGCATGTGGGGGTTTGTGCTGGTCTTCTGGAGGAGGGGCCTGCTGCTCTGGTTCTCTAGCACAAATGCCCTAGTAAAACAAAATCTACAGAGCACAGAAGGCAGGGCTTGGTGTAAGCAGTTCAGGCCACTATTGACGCTGTGCTGCTTACTGAAGTAGTTTATGCTAAGGGGGGGAGGGGAGGAAAATGTTATCAGCCAGCTCCCTAGTCCCTGGAGAGTTTGCACGCACTACTGTCCAGGAAGCCCTCCCAGAAGAGTAAACAATCTCCCCTCGTGTGTCCTAGGCATCCCTCAGCTCGCTGCCTTCACCCTGTCTGTGTCCCAGCCATCTGCCTGCCCGGTAGTGCAGTGCACCTTGGGGTCTATCCCAAGTAGGTGTGCTGAGTTTTAAAACTCCAAACTTTAGGGACCTGGCATGGCATGGGCCTGTGCTGGTCTTCTGGGGGAGGGTCTCACTACACTGGGACTGATGCAGGGGTCCTTTGTCCCAGAAGGGTAGCCACCCCAAAGTGCAGGGGCGTGGAGTTTGAAGTAAAGCACAGCAAAAAACCAGTGTCCAAGTTAGCCACCCTCGGCAGGTGTCTCTGCATCTATGCTGAGGGGTGGAGGAAGGAAATGGTGCCCACTCTTTTGTCCCTGTCACCTCTCCCAGATGTGCTCCAAGCTGGGGGAACAGTCTCTCCCAGTGAGTCCCAGGGGATTCTAAATATTAACAATGAACAATCGAAAACTAAAATTCAAAAGATACCATCTGCAAGAGCATCAAAACTATACTATACTTAGGGGAAAATCTGATAAAGAAACTACAAATCAGGGTGCCTGCGTGGCACAGTCAGTTAAGTGTCTGACTCTTGGTTTTGGCTCAGGTCCTGATCTCAGTGTCATGAGATTGAGCACCATGTCAGGCTCCACACTCAGCAAAGAGTCTGCTTGAGATTCTCTCTCTCCCTCTGCGCCTCCTGCTTGTGCTCTCTTTTTCTCTCTCTCAAATAAATAAATAAATCTTTAAAAAAAAAAGCAAACCTACAAATCCCTGAGAGATATTATAGATCTAAATAAATGGAGATGTGGTACTTATGAGTCAGAAGACTCATTGTTATGATTATCAGTTCTCCCCAAGCTGATCTACAGATCTGACACAATCACAATCAAATCCTCAGAGCAGGCTTTTGTGCACAAATTGACAAGCTGATTCTAAAGTTCATATAAAAATGCAAAGGATCTGTAACAGCCAGAACAATCTGTGGAAAGAAGAACAAGGTTAGAGGGCTAGTAATATGATTTCAAGACTTTTTATAAAAGCTACAGTAATCAAGACAGTGTGGTATATAAGACAGATAAACAAACCAATGGAACAGAAGTTCAGAAACCAGACCCACACAGAAATAGTCAATTGAATGTAAAAGGGTGTAAGGCAATTCAGTGAGGAGAAACAATCGTTTCAATAAATGACATCTGAATAAATGGAAAGCCATATATAAAAAAATGGGGAAAAAAAAAGAGGGGGAAGCCCTTACCTCACATGATATACAAAAATTAAATGCAAATAATCATAGACCTACATTTAAACTTTAACAAAACTTCTTAAAACAGGAGAAAATATTCAGTGACCTTGGCTTTGATGAAGATTCTTAGATTTGACACACAAAGCACAATCCATAAAAGAAAAAAACTGATACATGGAATTCCAAAATCGAAAGCTTTTGCTGTTCAAACAGCACTTCTGAAAATGAAAAGGCAAGCCACTGACTGGGAGAAAATATTTAAAAAGCATATCCAACAAAAGACTTGCATCCAGAAACAACTCAATTAAGAAACTAAACAGACTTCACTAAAGTAGATATACAGATGGCAAATAAGCACATGAGAAGAAAAGATGCTCTCAACTTCAGTAATTAGGGAAGTGCAAAATAAAACCATAATGGCATACTACTAGGCACACCTTAGACTAGATAAAATTAGAAGGACTGACCATACCAAATGCTCACAAGGAGATGGAGCAAATCAAAGGCTCATACACCGCGGATGTGAAGATAAAGTAATACAAGCCATTTTAACAAACAGTTGACAGCCTCCTAAGTACACACCTACTATACAACCCAGCCATTCTCCTAGATATCTATTCCAGAGAAATGGAAATATATGTCCCTACAAAGAGCTGTCCATCAATGTTCACAGCAGCTTTATTTATAATCACCAAAAACTGGAAACAATCCAAACTGCCATCAACAGGTGAATGGATAAACCAATTGTGGTTTTATTTTTACAACAGATTGCTACTCAACAATAAAATGAATGAACTACTGATACACACAACATGAATGAATCTCAAAATGATTAAGCTGACTGACAGAAGCCAGACAAAATAGAATATATATTGTATCAGTCATTTACGCAAAGTAATCAGTGGTGATTGAAAACAGATTAGAAGTTGTCTAGAGATAGGTGAGGGGTGGGGAAAAGGTACCACAAAGGTATACCAGGAAAATTTTGAGAGCAATAAATATGTTCACTATCTTAATTATGGTGATGATACATATGTCAGAATTGAACAAACTGTATACTCTACTGTATGTCAACTATACAGTCATAAAGTTTAAAAACATAGAAAAAATAATAGCTGAAATAACCTGTAATACATCTATTTTAACACTATGAATTCCTAATAATATTAAAATACACAAATTCCTATTCCCTCTGGAGGATGCTAAGAAACCAACTCATTACTTTGAAAATGAAAAAGTGGAGAAATTCAAGTATTTCTTTTTCCTATGTGATTACTAATTAAGAAAAACTAAAAACTGCAGTTTGATCAACCTCTTGGATCTTGCTTTTATGATTTGTTAGGGAGGTCTGGAGCAGAAATAAGTCTATGGCTGATTAATCTCCACTACTGAGGTAAGAATCTCCTGAATACTCTATCTAATGTCCTGTGAAAGATGAGTTTTTCCAGTCTGGCTAGAGGAACAGGGACTATTCTCAGCACTGTGCAAGGGCCAGGCACTATTCCCTCTAATCTTTGTGGATGATAGTTTCTCTGGCCTTGAGCAGTCTCCCCAAGCACGTCTGATGGTCAGTACTCTGCTGAATATGCAAAGAAACACTCTGAAGATCTCCAGCCTTCTTTCTCTATACACATGTCTCTCCCTTTTGGTATTCCCTCCTATGAATGGATGACTTGATCTCCTCCGACTCTCAGCTCTGGCTCCTCAACTCAGGAAGGCTGTGGTCTTTAGTTCCCTTTCCCCGTGCTGCAACTTGGAAACTCTCTTGGGCAGTAAGCTGAAGCAACCATAGGGCTCGTCTCATTGGTTTCCTATCTCTAGAGATCACTGTCCTGCACTGGTTAATGTCTGGTGTCTTGAACTACTGTTTCATGTATTTTGTCTCTTTATCCTTGGTTTGTTTCAGGGAGTAGGGTAAATCTGAGCCCTGCTATTCCACTTTGGCTGGAAGCAGAAGTCCTCAAAGTGCCCTTTCTAATACTCAAACTATCCCACTTACAACTCATGGGAGCCTGTTCAAGCTATCTCCTGAGTCTTTTCAACACAAGTTTTGATGGTCTTAAATTTCCTTGCTCTATGTTATGAAAAAATACTACACATTCACCTTGAATATTCCCTATCCCTAAACAAGATTCAGGTGTTTTTTCCAAGAAGCCTTGGTCCCTTGAGAGAAAAATTCTCTAATGACCACAATCTCAGGGTGCTAGAGGTGCTCACTGATACAAGGTATCACTATTTCTAAGCCTTTCTAGGACAGAACTGGGTTTTGTGTGTGTATGTGTGTTTTAAGAAAATACATCATGAATCCCTACTGATATTACCTATTCAAATTTATATAACTTCTTTGATTTTATATTTCTATTCTTTCTTAACCTAAAAAAATCCAGGTCCCCAATATTAACATAGTTATTTGCTATATCCATATACAAATATACACGGTTTCAGGGACAATCCTATATGATTACTAAAGCAATTGAAGATTTGTTTGTACTTCTTTTTGTCCTTAAAATACAGCCCAATAGAGAAAATTAATCATTTTGCCATGTTTTAAAGTGTATTAAAGTGATTTCCTCTCTGTGTGGTTTAGCCACAAGCATGACACACAGAGCCATTTAATTCCTCTTGTTTATTTTTAAGGATTTCTTCCTTCATTATGATTTCTTTTTGTTTCACAATTACTTAAAACATTTACCTGACTCCAAAATCACACCTAATAAGTAAAATTACATCCCTTGGTATTGCAAAATTCACATCCACAAGTAGTGGTCTTTAATATGGAATGGCAGGATGCTGTTATGATCTTTAATACAACTTATTGACCAACAAGTAAAATTTGAATTTGAAAATACCATACCATTTACATTACAAGGATGATGACAAGATAAGACATGAGAAATTCCAAGCAGAGGGAAGTCCTAAAACTACAGCTATACAGCTAGAACACAGGATAAACAATTCTGACTGGCGCAGGAGGACAAAAAATATAGGGTGAAGGTCTCCAGCAGAAAAAATATGGAACTGAAAAATTATCTGAGAAGTTTAACCACAGAGAAAATCAGATAAAAATAATTTAAAAGAGCTGTAGAAGAGAATGAAAAGACAGTGAGGAATACGAAGCCAAGCAGGTACAAAATCAGACAATTAACTCCAGAAAAAACAAAGTATAAAGAAAGGAAATGTAATCACAGTATACTATTCAGTTCAGCAATAAATAATACGTACTGTAGTATACTATACTGAGAATGATAGTTATATGCAAGGGAAAAGTAGTGTAAGAGCTTAAATCTTCACCTACCATAAGAGAACACCAATAGGTAATATTTTAAATTAACAAATAGTCAAGAGGATTGAAAGTGGTTTACTTGGGAATGAAACCAGGAACATTGGTGGTTTGGTTTCAAGTACTGTAGTACTACTTAACTTTTTCAACTGTGCATGTCTTACTCAGAGAAAAATAGGTTTTTAAAAAAGAAAAAACTGGGTGGCTCAGCCGGTTAAACGGCTGCCTTCGGCTCAGGTCATAATCTCGGGGTCCTGGGATCGAGCCCCATGTCTGGCTCCCTGCTCATCAGGGAGTCTGCTTCTCCCTCTCCCTCTGCTTGTCCTCTAATAAATACATCTTTAAAAAAACAATAAAAAGGAAAAAAGAAAAAACTGCCAAAACAATCATGATCTCTACACCTTAACTACAGATTACATGTTGACTGAACTTGTCAACCAAGTTAATCAACGGGAAAAATTGCCCGTCCACAAGTTTATCAACTTGCTCACTTCACAAGATATTTCTTATAACTAAAAACATCAAGGAAACCTCCGTTCTTCATCATGATGGGTTTTATGAACTTTTCAGCAGCACTAGGTTACCTATTCACTCTGAATTAACAAGAGTCAGCTTAATTCAAATTTTCAAGTACTGGCTCAATCAGAATGACACCAACTGGTAAAAATTTTTTGCCAAAAATAAATTTTAAATTGGTCTATAAGTGCCAAATGGATAGAGGTCATTCATAAAGTGCTGCCTAGATATAACAAAAATTAAATGTCAGTCTGATAAAAGGATAGCCCTCAAAGATGCAGTTAGTTATCTTTTGTGCACCTGGCAACATCAACTACTGTGGTACCCTCACACCTAGCTCTTCAGCTGGCGTAAACCTGTGACCGTGAAAGATAAATTGTACCAAAATGAATCTATCTTTTACTAATATTTACTATTTTACAAATTAGGCATGAAATAAATACTGTTATGATATTAAGAAGCCGGACTGGTTTTACCAGTTCTCCCTTCATAATACAGCACATATGAAATAAAAAAATTAAGATTTTAAATAGAGCAATATTCTAAAAACTTACCATAGAAACTTATTAAAGCCAGAACACAATTTTAGATCTCATACAATGAACATAATAGAATGTCAACTACAAATATTTTTAGTCCAATACATGGGGCCATACTTGCCAGTTGATATATTATGGATAAGAGCATTTGTCTTCAGGCAGGTAAGTGAATACGAGAAATTTATTTTATTTATATAAACTTTACAATGAAGTCTAATTACATGATAACACCCATCACAAAGAAGAGAATAAAATGAACACTGTTAATGGCAGAGGATCATTATTACATCTACAAATGGCTTTATGCCAAATATGATGCATAAGCTGGTGGTTATATTCAGACCTATACTTGGGCTCATGTGTATATATTCATGTATTCACCTTCACATATGTGAATATAAATATGTAACAATGTTGTTATAATTTCTGGAATTTACCTCCAAAATAGAAGCTAATACAAAAATTCATTCAAAGAAAAGCTTCCACTTCAAGTAAGACAGATGAATAAAGAGGTAACAAGAAACCCAAAGAAACTCATCCTTTTATGAATAAGTGATAACTCTTTAATTTACTGCACTTAATATAAACTCTATTATAATATTATAAACTCTCTTTGCCCAAAAAATAATAGTAATAATGACAGTGTTTGATTCAAACATCTACAGCCCTAACAAAAAAACACTGAGGTTGTAATTTACTCTTGGACTTTAACTAACTGAATTTTCCAGTGCAGTGTTAACTCAAAAGAATGGTGTATTTTGAGACCAGCTCACTGTAACTGCAAAATAGTTATGAGATTACCTTATTTCTAAGGTATGAAAGATTCTGACTCATTCATTTGTCTTTTATGGAGCTTTTGTAGCATGGGGATCAAATGGTCCTTCCAAGCTCAAAAGTGTCTCATTAGCACACACACACAAAAAAAATCACCTAAGTGTCTTTAAATTTCTTTGCCATAAAGGATATACCATTCATTCTAGGCATTTTTAGAGGAAGGTAAGGTAAGAGTGAGTCCCAAATTCTCCTGTGGATGTTTATAGACTTTCTCAGGTTAAAAATGACCAAAAGTAAAAAAAAAAAAAAGAAAAAAGATCAAAAATCAATGTCCTAATGAATCATACAGAATTAATTTAGGGGTGAAAAGACATATTCCTTGAGATTTTTGCTTTAAAATACTACATAATAAAGAAATGTAAAGATAGACATGAAGCAAGTATGGCAAATTATTGACAATTACTGAATGCAAAGGATGAGTTTATGAGGTTCACCATCTATAATTTAACTTTTATGTTTACAGATTTTCATATTAAAGATTATAATGAAAAACAGCATTTTACTGGTCACTTGAGAATTCATTAACAAACATGCACATAAAATCTTAAGCAAGTTGCAACTTTAAAAAAATAAAATACACTAAACAGGCCAAAAGATTAAACAGTGGCTGTACTGGAAACATGAGAACCTGAGAGATTTCTTTATTCTTGTATTCCGCTTTTCAT
Organism: Eumetopias jubatus; assembly: GCF_037043125.1. Classification (NCBI taxonomy): domain Eukaryota; kingdom Metazoa; phylum Chordata; class Mammalia; order Carnivora; family Otariidae; genus Eumetopias; species Eumetopias jubatus. The sequence continues at coordinate 66,678,761 of NW_028274807.1, forward strand.
CACCTCCTCTTCCCCACTCCCAAAACATGTTGATTTTATGATGGCGGAGATGTGTATTTACACACACACACAAATCTAACACAATCAAAATTAAAGTAGTTTCAGGCTTAAAATGGAAAATTAAGTTCTTTAAAATAGTAAGGGTAAAGGATTTACCTGCTCTTCTCTTTTCTGCTTACGTAACTGCAGTCCCTCTTCCTCCCTCCTCCTGCGCATTTCATCAGGATTCAGGGACTTATTTTTGTAACTTTTCAGGCGAAAGTTCTCTTTTCCTGGGGTAGTCATGATTTCTACAAAAATGAGACAAAGGAAGAGAACAAATGAGCTTGGCTTATGGTAAAGAGCTCTTGTTATTCTAGTAGCCCAGTCTCACTGCATAAGGACACCAGAAATGGTTGCTTTTTTTAACAGCTTTATTAAAGTGTACAAGTCAATAGCTTTCATATTTTCACATCTATGCACCATTACCACAGTCCATTTTTTAACATTTTCATCACCTCAAAAAGAAAGTGTGTACTATCACTCCTACTGGCTATCACTCCTATTCAGGACATTTCATATGAATAAAATCACATGCATGATCTTTTGTGCCTGGAATCTTTCACTTAGTATATTTTCAAAGTTCATCTATGTTGCAACATATATCAGTACTTTATTCTTTTATGGCTGAATAATATCCCATCATATGGATATACCCCATTATATTTTATACCTACTCATCAACTGATTGACATTTGGGTTCTTTCCACTTTTTGGCTATTATGAATAATGCTTCCATAAACATCTATGGACAAGTTCTTATACAGACATAGGTTTTCATTTTTCTTGGTGTGCCTAGGAATCGAACTGCTAGGTAACATTGTAACTCAATGTTTAATTGTTTGAGGAACTGCCAAACTATTTTTCCAAAGTGCTGTGCTATTTTACATTCCCACCAGCAGTGTACGAGGGCTGACAATTTCTCCACTATCACAATTTTTGGTGTCTGCTGTTCTTTCACATATTTATTTTCTAACTGTATATCCTCCATTTAAAAAAAAAAAAAGTCTATTCAGAGTCTTTTCCCGTTTCTAAATTGTCTCTAGGAAGTCCCAATAGTTGATTTTTGTCCTTGCTTCCCTTGCCTTTGGCGATGTTTCTAGGAAGAAGTTGCTGCGACTAAGGTCGAAGAGGTTGCTGCCTGTGTTCTCTAGGATTTTGATGGATTCCTGTCTCACATTTAGGTCTTTCATCCATTTTGAGTCTATTTTTGTGTGTGGTGTAAGGAAATGGTCCAGTTTCATTCTTCTGCATGTGGCTGTCCAATTTTCCCAACACTATTTGTTTAAATAGTCTTTATTAAGTTGTAAGAATTCTTTATGTATTCTAGATAGAAGTCCCTTATCAGAGTGGTGTTTAAGTGGCTCAGTTGGTTGAGCATCCGACTCTTGGTTTCAGCTCAGGTTGTGATCTCAGGGTCACGTAATCAAGCCCTGCTCGAGCTCCCTGCTCAGCGCAGAGTTTGCTTCCCCTTGCCCTCCAGCATGCTCTCTCTCTAAAAAAAAAATGGACCTCTTAAAAAAAAAAGTCCCTTATCAGAGATACAGTTTTTAAATATTTTCTTTCACTCTATAGGTTTTCTTTATGCTTTCTTAATGGTGTCCTCTGAAACACAGAAGTTTTTAATTTTGATGAAGTCCAAATTAATCTTTTTGTTGTTGTTGTTGTTGCTCATGCTTTTAGAGTCATACTTAGGGATTCTCAATCCTAAGTTTCCTTCTAAGAGTTTTAAAGTTTTAGCTCTTACATTTAGGTCTGTCATCTACTTTGAGTTAATTATTATTCATGGTATGAGGTAAGGGTCCAACTACATTTCACATATGGCTACCCATTTGTTCCAGGCACCATTTCTCCATCGAATGGTCCTAACACCCTTGTTGAAAGACAAATTAACCACATCTATATGGCTTTATTTCTCAACTCAATTATATTCTATTGATTTCTATGTATATCCTTGTGCCGATTCCACACAATCTTGACTACCATTTTTGTAGTAAGTTTTGAAATCAGGAAGTATAAGTCCTCCTATCTTATCCTTTTTCAAGACTGTTTTGGCTCTTCCAGACACCCTGCAATTCCGTATGATTTTTAGGATCAGTTTGTCAATTTCTACAAAAGAAGTCAGCTGGGATTCTGATACAGACTACACTGAATCTGTAGGTCAATGTGGGGAGTACTGCCATCTTAATGTTAAATCTTCCAATCCACAGACAGGATATTTTTCTCTTAGATCTTCCCTAGTTTCTTTCAACAATATTTTGTAGTTTCCAGTGTTTTATACTTCTTTTGTTAAATTTATTCCTAATTTTTTTGATGCTATTATAAATGCAATTTTTTTCTTAATCTCACTTTTGGATTGTTCACAACAAATCTATAAAAACACAATTAATTTTTGTATACTGATTTTGTATTGTGCAACTTTGCTGAACTTGTTATTAGTACTAATATTTTTTTAGTGGATTTTCTAAGTCACTTCATACAAAATCATATCATCTGTAAGAGACAGTTTTGTTTCTTTCTTTCCAATCTTGAGGATTTTGTGTATTTTTCTTTCTTTTCCTTTTTTTTTTCAAAATTGCCATAGCTAGAACCTCTAATATAATGTCAAATAGAAATGGAGAAAGCAGGCACCCCTATTTCTGATTGTAGGGGAAAAGTGTTCAGTTTTCCCCCATTAAGTATGATGCTATCTTTGAGTTTTTCATAGATGTCTTTATTCATGTTGAGGAAGTTCCCCTCTAGTCCTCATTTTTTGAGCGTTTTTATCATTTAAAGGGTGTTGGATTTTGTCAAATTTTTTTTGTGTCTATTATGAGAACAATGTGACTTTTGTTTTTTATTTCCTGATATGTTATATTAACTGGTTAGTGAATTTCACACTAACTTTGCATTTCTGGGATATTATGCCACTTGGTCGTGGTATAAAATTCTTTTTATATGCTGGTGAATTAGGTTTGCTAATATTTTGAGGATTTTTGTGTTCATCTTCATAAGAGATAGTGGTCTGTAGTTTTCTTGGTATGTAGATGTCTTTGGTATCAGGGTAACACTAATACTAGCTTCAAAAAATAAGTTGGGAAGTGTTCTCCCTCTCAATTTTTAGGAAGAGTTAGTATTAATTCTTCTTTAAATGTTTGGTAGAATTTATCAGTGAAGCCATACGGGCCTGTGCTTTTCTTTGTGGGTAGCTTCATGATTAATCCAATCTCTTCACTTGCTATAGGTCTATTCAGTTTGTCTATGTAAGTCAGCTTCAGCAACCGTCTAAAAATTTTTCCATTTTAGGGGCGCCTGGGTGACTCGGTTGGGCGTCCAACTCTTGGTTTTGGTTCAGGTCTCAAGATCTCAGTGTTGTGAGATCAAATCCTGTGATGGGCTCCACACTCAGCAGGGAGTCTGCTTGAGATTCTTTCTCTCCCTCTCCCTAGGTCCCTCCCCCCCCATACTCGCTCTCTTGAAAATAAATGAATAAATCTTTTAAAAAATTGTCCATTTTATCTAAACTATGTAATTTATTGGTATGCAGTTGTTCATAGTATTCCTTTATAACCCTTTCCATTTTTGTAATCCCAGTAGTAATGTTCCCTCTCTTATTTCTGATTCAAGTAATTTAAGTCCTCTTTTTTCCTATGTCAGTCTGCCAATTTTGCTGATCTTTTCAAAGAACCAGTTTTTGGTTTCCTTAATTTTCTCTATTTTTTTTCTATTTTCTAGTTCATTAATTTCTACTCTCATCTTTATTAGTTCCCTCCGTCTGTTTTAGGTTTACTTTGCTCTTCTTTTTCCAGTGACTTAAGGTGGAAGGTTAGTTATTAATTTGAGATCTTTCTTCTTTCTTTATATAAGCATTTATTACTAAAAGTTTCCCTGTAAGCACTGCTTTAGCTGTATCCCATATTTTCTTAAGTGGTAAATTCATTTTCATTTATCTCAAACTATTTACTGGTTTCTCTTTTCATTTCTTCTTTGACCTACTGGTTATTTAAACTGATTTTAAATCAGTTTTGAGGAAAAAGAAAAAAATATGTGGTTATATTTTCTTTGAAAATTACATAATTACCTTTACTGGTACTCTTTGTTCATATGGATTCAAATTACCATCTGGAATCACTTGCTTTCAGCTTAAAGAACTTCCTTTAGCATTCTTGCAAGGTGGGTCTGCTAGTAATAAACTCTCTCAGTTCCTGTTTATCTGGGAAAATCTTCATTTCACTATCATTTTAAAAAGATAGCTTTGCTAGATATATAGGATTTTTGGTTGACTATATTTGTCTTTGAGTACTTAGAATATACTATTACACTGCCTCTGGCCTCCATTGTTTCTGCTGAGAAGTCAGCTATTATTCTTATCTGGGCTCCCTTGTAAGTCAATTCCTTGAAGAGATTAGGAGCATTTTATGACCTGCTTCTCCCCCTAAGCACCCCTACCAACATCTCTGAACCAGACCCCAGACCCCCAAGCTGGGGGTGCAGACAACAGCACACTTCTCTGAGAGCTATCCCCTATAGGAGTGAAATATTTTGTTGAGGGTAGGCAGCAGCCTGGGGTTTTCTCAGCTTGTCTCTTCTGACATGGAATCACCACCTTAGAAAACAGAAAAGATGATCTATTCTCCAGTACTCCCAGCAGCTCTGCACCCAGGTAGAGCCCCTGTTCCACAAGTGGGGACTGGGCAGAAGGTAGTTCTCTGCCTCTCCACCACATATACCCAGAACTTAGCTTCAGCAGCTAGGCAGCTAGGGGTGAGATGAGAAATCCTAATGTCCCGCTCCTCCCAAGAAAACCTTCCCTCCAACTGGAAGCTCTTCATTTACTGTACGCCCTTTGACCATTTCCAGAAGCTTTTAATAGTTGTTTTTCAAGTTTTCCCCAATTTTACTAGGGAGTGGGTCTGTAGAGCTCCTCATGCTGTCAGACTGGAATTCACAAATCAGTTATTTTTTTTAACTTATTTTTATTTGTATTTTTTTTCAAGATTTTCTTTATTTATTTGAGAGAGAGAGATTGAGAGACAGCATGAGAGGGGAGAGGGTCAGAGGGAGAAGCAGACTCCCCACTGGGCAGGGAGCCCCATGTGGAACCCGATCCCGGGACTCCAGGATCATGACCTGAGCTGAAGGCAGTCACTCAACCAACTGAGCCACCCAGGCGCCCCACAAAAGAGTTATTTTTAAGATGACTGTACTGCAAGCCTGGATTCAGAATCATTTGATTTATAATGTGCTATGTTGCAACATCTATTTTACCTGAATGTCTTAATAAACATACGAGGCAAGAAATTATTATTCTCATCCTTTACAGTTAAGGATTCAAGATGCTAAAAGAGGTTAAGTGACTTGGCCAGGGTTACACACTTAATACAGATAAAGCAAGGATATGAACCTAGGTTCCTGATTATAAACCTGATGTTCTACTATTACATACTGAATTGTGCTCCCCCCCCCACCAACTATGTATTGAAGCCCTAACTTCCATAATGACATTTGGATATAGGGCCTTTAAGGAGGTAATCAAGGTTAAATGGGTTCATAAGAGTGGGGTCCTAATCCAGTAGGACCAGTGTCCTTACAAGAAGAGGAAGAGACACCCAAGATCTGTTCCCCCAACCCCAGCCCCTATGTACATACACAAAAAGGCCATGTGAGGAAACAGCAAGAAGGCAGTCATCCACATGTGAGGATGATAGGCCCCACAGGAAACCAACCCTGTTGGCACCTTGATCTTGGACTTCTAGCCTCCAGAACTGGGATAAAATGGATTTCTGTTGTTTAAGCCACCCAATCTGTGGTAATTTTTATGGCTGCCCAAGCAGACTAATATATACAATACACCTGGTGGTATTTTGTCAGATTGAGCTTTATCGGACTGAAAGGCAGAGGCAATGCAGATGAGGATTTGCAAATAATTATGAAGGAATTATTTAACGGTGTTGAGAAATGATCCAGAGAAAAAAGCTGGATTCCTGAAGCAAGCAGCATTTTGGCTCTAAAATATCAAAATATAGCATAATAATAGCAGTGTTACAATGATGACCCAAGTTCAAGAATCAGAAGTTTTCGGTCAAAGAAAGGAGAAAGCCTAGGGTAACAGGGCAAGACCTAGATAAAGCTTAACAATACCAAAAACCAACTGGACTTCAGTAAGTGGAAGCCCGTACTCAACAGGGAGCTGGGAGGGCACACAATTAAGGGAAGACAATGTTAGGAATACACATATACAGAGAGAAAAAGTGATAAAACAAACGGAGTAAAAGGTAAAATGAACAACTGAGGAAGGCGGTTGAAGGGTAAAAAGAGGACCTCTGTACACTTCTTGAAATTCCTATAAGTTCGAAATTCTGGCAAAAACTTTTATTTTTTATTTATTTTATTTATTTATTTGAGAGAGAGAATGAGAGATAGAGAGCACAAGAAGGAAGAGGGTCAGAGGGAGAAGCAGACTCCCCGTCGAGCAGGGAGCCCGATGTGGGACTCGATCCAGGGACTCCAGGATCATGACCTGAGCCGAAGGCAGTCGCTTAACCAACTGAGCCACCCAGGTGCCCGCAAAAACTTTTTTTAAATATAAAAAAATCTAAAAGGAAAGAAATGCTCCTACAAAACTACTATTCACTTGCTTCCTTTTATTAAAGTGACATAAAAAGCAAGTCCAGAGAAGAGGGCTGGCCTTGAAGTCCTGTTTTCAAATTTACTTCTTCACAGTGATGTAGAAAAATACTAAACTTCTGTGAGCCTTGGTTTCCTTACTTGCACAATGGGGATATTACCTTCTAAGGTAAAGAGAAGTAAGAGGAAAGCGTACTCCCACTGTCCAGCCCTTATATAGCTCACACCTGATATTTGTGTAATGAAGAAATGGCTATAAATAGCTCTAAAGGTTCAAAAAAAGATCTCTTCTGACCAAAGCGATGAGGTATAGCTCCATAAAGATGGGCGTTTCAGCTAGGTTGTGAAGAATAGATACTAATTCAACAGTTGAAGTTAAAAGAGAAACACCCACAAGACAGAAGAGTACAAATTAAAGGCCAGGTGTTAGAAAGTACAACTGATGAAGATTAGCACTAAGTTGTATTTGATCACGGCAACTGCTCTTTAAAAGCACACAAACATGAGAAATGCCAGCGTCTGTTTTCTCTTTCTTTTTTGGTTAAATTGTGGTATCTGAGAACTCACAAATGACTCCAACGCTCAAACTAGTAATTTCTATCATCCATATAGTGCACCTGTGCCTCTGAATTATTCTTCCCTTTTAAATTACAAAAAAGGCTCATGTTAAAAACAAACAATACAGAAGGGTATAAACAGATAAATGAAAATGTACCCCTGCCTAAAGGTAACCATCAAGTTCTCCGCATATCCTTTCAATAACTGGTTATAGAAGTATACACATATCCTTCTGGTTTTTACTGTACACCGATGGGAAATTATAAACACAATTCTGCACTTTTGCTTTAACTCTGGACAAGCTTCCATACAATGCCTATAAATTATTTTTAATGTAGTAATTTTCTTTTAAGATTTTATTAGACAGAGAGACACAGCGAGAGAGGGAACACAAGCAGGGGGAGTGGGAGAGGGAGAAGCACGCTTCCCGCTGAGCAGGGAGCCTGATGCGGGGCTCGATTCCAGGACCCTGGGATCATGACCTGAGCCGAAGGCAGACGCTTAACGACTGAGCCACCCAGGTGCCCTAATATAGTAATTTTTATACCATAAGGACCAGACTCTAAACATCACTGACAATTAAGCTTGTCTCCAATTTTCTATTACAAACAGTGCTGTAACCAATATTCTCCTTCATGTATTTGCAAATATTCTGCAATTATATCCAATAATGAATTCTAAACAGTGGAACCTAAAGCTCTAAAGCATGTGCACTTAAAATTTTGATAGTCAAAGTACCCCCTAAAATACTGCACCAATGTACACCAGTGAATATGAGTGCATCAGTTCCCCACCACTATCACTGTTAACTCCAGACTGATTCAAACTTTTCCATATTTGACAATATCATATGTGAAAAAATGCTTCTCATGAAAACTATTTTCATAATACTAAGACGTTGTATACGCTTTTTTTTCACTTTCACTAAGTTTTTCAGAAGCTTCATGACATGATGACATCATCACTCTGACGCCTAATGGAATGTGTGTTGTGTATTTCTGTGTTTTAAAATTTTAATTTCTAATACAGTAAATATTAACTGATACAAAACAGCAACATAAACAAAAGTTCTTTGGGGGTCCTCAATAAGTTAAGAGTATAAAGAAGTTCCCAGGCCAAAAAATTTAAGAACACTTAATCCAATCTTTTTTTTTTTTTTAAAGATTTATTTATTTGTCAGAGAGAGAGAGCACAAGCAGGGGGAGCAGCAGGCAGAGGGAGAGCAGTTTCCTCGCCAAGCAAGGAGTCCAATGCAGGACTCAATCCCAGGACCCTGGGATCATCACCTGAGCTGAAAGAAGACGCTTAACTGACTGAGCCACCCAAATGTTCCCAATCTTTTCTGTCTTAAGAAAAAAGTAGTCATTGGATAGTCAGATAACATTCTAATCATAGATTAAGGAAACTCAACATCTTTAAAATACTGTCTTCTTGGTCAAGAATTAAATATGTATTTACATTGATCTTTTTTGTTGCAATGATAAATGTGAAATTCCCTTCCATTATATTCTAACTGGCTACTGTCTATATATGAAAATTACTCATTACTATATATAAACTTTTTAAGCCAGCCAATGAATTAAATCAGCTACTGAATTCTGTTTCTGATACTTTGAGCTGACACTCTCAATACTTAATAGCGCTAAAAAATTGTAACTTTTGCCTCCTCCATTCTAAAATCTGTATTTCATTTCACTTCCTATTTTAAAATATTTAACTAGTACTTCCAGGACAAAGTTACAATGTTAATTAAGCAACAAAGGTTAGAGCAGGCATTTTTATCTCATTTCTGGTTTTGATCTATGTCATATAGTATTTTGTTATTAAACATGATACTAGGGTATTTAAAAAAAAAAAAGCCAGGTTTACTGAGGTATTATTTATAACTTACATACAGTAAAACTTAACATTTAAGTAAATACCACCACAAACAGAAAACATTTTCTTTACTATGAAAAGTTCTGTCAGGTCTCTTTCTAGTAAATCCACTCCCTCCCCAACCCCAGGTACTCGATGATTTATTTTCTATCCCTACAGTTTTGCATTTTCCAGAATGTAAAATAAATGGAACCATCCAGTATGTTGCCTTTTGAGTGTGGCTTCTTTCAGCCAGTATTAACTATTTTGAGATTCATAAGTGTTGTTTTATCTTTCAGTAATTCATTCCTTTTATTGCTGAATTGTATTCCAATGTATTCCACACTTTATTCACCACTTGACAGACATTTGGGTTGGTGCAGTTTTTGGTGATTATGAATAAGCCACTGGAAACATTCATATACGGTTTTTGTGTGAACAAATATTTTCATTTTTCTTGGGTAAAAACCTGGGAGGACACTGCTGGGTCATACGGTAAGAATATATTTACCTTTCTAAGAGTGTCGACTGTTTTTCAAAGTGGCTATACCATCATGCGTTCCCACCAGCAATCTATGAGCTCCAGTTGTGTTGCAGTATTGTTTTGAGATACTTTTTTAAAAAATGACATCTAAGTACCAGCCATCTATACTTATTTTACTAGTTTTTAAAACCTGAAATGTGTGTTGAATTTGATAAAATGACTTTTTGGTGGTTATTAAAATGGTCAAGTTTATCTACTTTGACCTATTAAATATGGTGAGATATTAATAGATATTAATAGATTTCTTAATATTCAATGATTGATTCTTGGAATAAACACACTTGGTCATAGTATATCATTCTTTTAAAATCTATGTTAATATTTTCTTAAAAATTTCTACACCACAAATCAAAATCACAGTAAGATATTACCTAACACCTGTCAAAATAGTATCAAAAAGACAAGAAATAACAAGTGTTGGAGAGGATGTGGAGAAAAAGGAACCCTCATGCACTGTTGGTGAAAATTCAAACTGGTCCCGCCACCACAGAAAACTGCATGGAGGTTCCTCAAAAATTAAAAATAGAATCACCGAATGATCCAGTAATTCCACTACTGGGTATTTACCCAAAGAAAATGGAAACACTCATTCGAAAAGATATATGCACCCCTATGTTTATTGCAGCACTGTTTACAATAGCCAAGATATGGAAGAAAACTGAATGTCCATAGACAAATGAATAAAAAAGACATGGTGTATATATGTACAATGGAATATTATTCTGCCACCAAAAAAAAAAAGAATCTCACCACTTTGCGACAACACGGATAGACCCAGAGGGTATTACACTAAGTGGAGTAACTCAGAGAAAGACAAATACCCTAAGATCTCACTTACACGTGGAATCTAAAAAACAAAGCAAACAAACAAAACAAAAAGCAAAACCAACCCATGAATATAAAGAACAAACTAGTGGTTTGCCAGAGGGGAGGGAAGTGGGGGAAGATGGGCAAAAGAAGTGAAGGGGAGTGGAGAGATACAGGCTTTCAGTTATGAAATGAATAAAGCACAGGGCTGAAAGGTACAGCATCTTCTACGGAATACAGTCAATGGTACTGTAACAATGTTGGAAGGTGACCTACAGTACCTACACTTGTGAGCACTGCACAGGTATAAAATTATAGAATTACTACCTTGTATACCTGAAACTAATGTAACATTGTGTCAACTATACTTAAATTAAAAAAAAACCCATGAAAGAAAAATTTCTACACCAGTATCCATAAATGAGATTGATTATTTAATATAAAACCCTCCTCCCCACTTTTTTGTGGGGGACAGGGTATCTGACACATTGAGAACATTTTGAAAAAACACATGGGTATGATTCCAGTTATATGACATTCTACAAAAGGCAAAACTATGTAAACAGTTAAAAGATCAGTGGTTGCCAGGGGTTTATGGGGTGGGAGGGATAAAGAGCTGAGAAGATTTTTTGGGCATTTAGAAACTATTCTGTATGATATTATAATGGTGGATACCTGTCACAATACATTTGTCAAAACCCATAGATGTACAACGTGAAGAATGAATGTAAACTTAATGTAAACTATGGACTCTGGATGATAATGATGTACCAATGTTGGTTCCATTATAACAAATGTAACAATCTGATGCAAATGTTGATGGTGGGGAAGGTAGTGGGGTATGTGGGAACTCTATTTTCCATTCAATTTTGTTATGAACCTAAAAGTGCTCTAAAATAGAGTCTATATCAAAAAAAAACTTAAATATTTATTCACTCACATTGATAACTGAGATTGGTTGGTTCCCCCTCTTTGTGGGTTAAAGAGGGGATTTTATCTGTCACATGGGAGAGCTTTTTAAACAGATACCTCAGCTGTCCTTCCAAAGAACCTGATTAATAAGTCTGAGGCACATACTAGGTCTCTGGTGTTTTGTTTTTTTCTTTCAAAGATTCCCAAGTAAATTCTGAGATACATCTGCAATTGAAAAACACTATAATGGAGCAAAAGCTTTACTGGAAAATAATGCAAAATACAGCTGAAATGTAGACTTAAGTTAGATTGAAAGGAACTTTGATAACAAAGAAATGAAACGAAATCTACAGAGGATTATAAGAGGAATAACAAAGTCATAATATGAATAATTTTGCTAATCCTAATCAAGTATTTTTAGGATATTATCACCTAGACAATTAATTAAAAAACCTAAGTTACTGTCAATAATTTTTCAAAGTACCCTCTCAGGAACCAGAAGCCTTTAAAATTAAAGCCATTATGCCTAATTTTCCATGTTTTCTGAGGAAATAAAGCCAAGAAAGCAATAAAATTAAAAACCAGATGCAAAACTGGTGGTAAAATACAAATGCACTCTACTCTTCCAAAATGAAATCTTCCACTTTCTCCTTCATGTCCATTTAGTTAATTATCAAATTTTCCTTATTACTCTATCCAGAGTGTTTGATTTTATCTGCTCCTGTCTATTCTCACGGCCACCAGTCTAGTCCAGATCCTTGTCATCCTATATCCACAGAACTGCAAGAACTCTAACCCACCCTTCCTTAACCTCTGGCTCTCTGCTCTTCAAGGCATCCTTCACACAGTTCTCAGATTAATCTCAACACCTTTTTCATTCTATTACTTTGATGCCTAAAGATCTAGAATGCATCTTTAGCACATTGTAAATCAAATTTGAAACTCTTTGTCCTACAAGAAAATTTGGCATTGATTGAGTCAATAAATACTCTCTCCATCCAACATCAATCTATATCCAACATACTTAATGTAGATCTTTTCATATTTTATTATATTCAAGATGGTATATATTTAGTATGCTGAGTCAATCCACCTAGTCAGTAAATCCCAAACACACACTAAAAATTCTGAATATTTAACATTCAACATATTCTTTATGAAATACCATAAAACACTAATATAGTTAATTTACTTAATCATATAAATTAAACAATTTTATTAGAAAACATGACAAAAAATATTACTACAAAATAAGCTATGGGGGCACCTGGGTGGCTCAGCTGTTAGGCGTCTCCCTTCGGCTCGGGTCATGATCCCGGGGTCCTGGGATCGAGCCCCGCATCAGGCTCCCTGCTCAGTGGGAGGCCTGCTTCTCCCTCTCCCACTCCCCCTGCTTGTGTTCCTGCTCTTGCTAACTCTCTCTCTGTCAAATAAATAAATAAAATCTTAAAAAAAAAATAAGTTATGGATTTATAAATGTAAGCATAAACGAATTTAAGTATAAAAAAGCTTTCAGTTCATTTGTAAATATTAATTATTTGTTACCAACTTATAATCAAGTGGTTGCAGGCCCTTTTAAGAGATTTTAATAAAAATTAGAGAAGAAAAGTAAAACTGAAAATATTCTACTCATTTTTTTCCTATAAAATAATTCAAAGAGTTCCTTTATTTTAGTGACATTCTAGTGGGGGCAAAGTCTGAAAAATACTGCCCTAAGTCTCTCCTATGAGAAGTCAATGCTGCAGACGTGATTCATTGTCTCATCTCCGGTTACATCTTATAGCTCTAACCCTATTCATCTAATAGAAATACCTACTTTCTTTTATGTCCCAGCTTCAAACTTTCTTCCACTGAGAAGTTGATAATAACCTTTGACCCTGAATTTTGATCTCACCTTCCAGTATCTATGGGTTCCCAACTTGCAATGTTCCCCCAAAGTCCTTCTCGATAGCCAAACATTTAAAAGAAAATATTTACTAAGGATTTTAGAAACCCATACCCTAGGATTCAGTAATTCCACTTTTGGGATATACCCAAAGGAAATAATATTAGCAGTATATATAAAACTGTTCACCACAGTGTGATTGTTACAGTGAAAAATTGTAAACCTAAAAATTCCAAAATGAGGGCTTGGTTATGGAAATAACATACTGAGAAATGAAAAAAATAATGCTAACATACAAAAAATCCGGATGTTGGGAAGAAAAACCCCACTTATATTATTCTCTATACCTTTAAAATTACTTCATAACTTAAAGTGGTATACAAAAGTTTTAAGAGCAAGTTAATATTATTTTTCTGTATCTTCCAAATTTTCTACAGTAAGCAATATACTATTTATACAAGAAAAACTTTCAAAAAGTAGAGCTGAAAGCATATATTTACTACAGTGAAGTGTCCCAGCCTACCTAAAACACTGAAAACACTGCATTCTTTACTTTTGGCTAGAATTTTATCAACTCAATGTTCTGCTATTTCAAAGTTCTGATTGAATACTTTAGGTCTTTAAAAAAAAAACTACCTCTTCCCTTATATGTCACTGGATTATTTTTATTCTTAATTTTTATTTTTTCTTTAAAGATTTATTTATTTAAGAGAGAGAGAGGGGCACCTGGATGGCTCAGTTGATTAAGCGTCTGCCTTTGACTCAGGTCATGATCCCAGGGCCTAGGATCTGGCCATGTCAGTTTCCCTGCTCAGGGGTGAGTCTGCTTCTCCCTCTCCCTCTGCTTCTCCCTCCTCCCCTTGCTCATGCTGTTTCTCTCTCTCAAATAAATAAAATCTTTAAAAAGAGAAAGAGAGAGAGCCCGTGAGCTCATGCCCATGGTGGGTAGGGGAAGGTAAAGGACAGAGGGAGAGGGAGAGAATCCTGGACAGAACAGACTCCTTGCTGAGCGCAGAGCCCAAGGTGGGGCTCAATCCCACGCCCCCAAGATCATGACCTGAGCCAAAATCAAGAGTCTCCACTCAATAACTGAGCCACCCAGAAGTCCCTTGGATTTTTTTTTTAAACAAATCTTTCCCCAAAATGGTGTAAAGAGTTCCTTCATGTTAAAAAAGAAAAACCACAAACTTACCTTAATCCAATTCATATTCATTACTGAAATTAATAAGTTCTGTAATATATCTATCACGTGAACTTATGAGGGTTTTCACATTTCAAATTAAGAAGCAGCACAATCAGGATGTACCTTTCTTCCCAAAATATATTAACAACTCAAAGCTCAGAAATTTTAATTTTTTAAGATTTTATTTTTAAGTAATCTCTGCACCCAACATGGGACCTGAACCCACAACCCTGGGATCAAAAGCTGCACGCTCCACCAATCAAGCCAGCCAGGCCCCCCTCAGAAATTTTAATTTTAATCTTCAATACTAAGCATAGGACTGAGCATATAGCAGTCCCTCAACTGCTATGAAAAGAATGAACAGACCAGAAAATAGTTTATGAACTAATGTAACATTGTGTTTCAACGATACTCAAAATTTTTTTTAAAAGTCTATATAAAGAAGTAAAACAGCAAATTTGGTAGATTTATCAACGCTAAAATTTTAACTATTTTTCAGAGGAATGACCCACAGGATAGAAAGGAGCAAATCACATATGATAAGATGTCAAAACCTTGTTAGAAACTATAAAACAGGTGGTCAAGCGATATTATACTAGCAAAGTGGAGAACTCTAAAGCCTAAGCACCTGCAAAGAAGTTGATTCACACTGCCCACAAGCATCTCTGAAGGTTGAGGGAGCAACACTAGAAGGTTAGCTGAAAGTCTACAAAACAGTCATCATAGCCAGATTTCCTCCCCCACTGTTCAGAACCAGGCAACCATCCCTCCCCCAACCCTACAGTTGTGGAAAAGATTACTTTGAAGAAACCAAACTAAAGAGACTCCAAAATGGAGGTCTCCACTACAGGTAAGGTGGGAGTAATATGCCAAACAGAAAACAGGATTACAAGAACACAATGAACAGTAAGAACCCCAGCTCCTCTTCTAAGACAGATACTCAAAACACAGCAGCCAGGTGTACATAACCTCCCCACAAGAGACTGGAGGCTCTCTTCCTCAAGGAAACTGACCAGCCCAAGAGAAAAGACCTATGAGTGTCCCCTCCTCCCATAAATGGCCACCTTTAACAAGCCACACCTATAGAATTTTCAGTTCAGTTTTTGGCACTTCACTCTTAAATATGAATGGACAGCCATATAAGATTATGGCTGGGGAAAGCCGCTACAGAGAAGAAACAGCAATAGAAACAAAAAAAGGAACTTAGAAGAAACAGAGCAAAGTGGGGGAAAAAAAAGAAAGCTTAAAGAAAAAACTATTAAAATCTTCAAAGGATTATAGTGTCTACAAAACAATATAAAGATACTATAACATAGAATGAGCTCTAAGAAACTTAAAGTGTGGATAGAAATTAGAAACTCAATAGGAAGGTTGGAAGATAACACCGAGGAAATTTCTTAGGAAGCGGAACCAAAAAGACTGACGGAAAGTAAGACGGAGGAAAAAAAGAAAAAAGAACAACCTACGAGGGGTGCCTGGGTGGCTCAGTCGGTTAAGCGTCTGCCTTTGGCTCAGGTCATGATCCCAGGGTCCTAGGATTGAGCCCTGTGGGCTCTCTGCTCAGTGGGGAGTCTGCTTTTCCCTCTCTCTCTCCCTGCCACTCCCCCTGCTTGTACTCTTTCTCTCCCTGTCAAAGAAATAGAATCTTTAAAAAAATAAATAAATAAAAATAAAAGAACACATGAGTTCCAATACCCAAATAATACAAATTCCAACAGAGAACAAAAAAACTGATGAAGAAGAGATTATCAAAGAAATAAGGCATCAAATTTAGAATATCCATTCAATGAAAGACACTACAGACAAAAGTAACAGAAAGACGACAGGCTTAGAGGAGATATTTTCCAACCTAAAATCAAAAGACCATTCAAATCTAACCTCCACAAGGAACGTCTGCAAACCAAAAAAAAAAAAAAAAAAAAAAAAGACAGCAACCCAAAGGAAAGAGAAACTAAGGGCAAAACAATTTTCAAAAGGGAAAACCTGAATGGATCCAAGAGATGCTCGAACTCATTAGTGATCAGAGAATATAAACTGAAACAGTGAGATACCTACTTTATATCCATCAGACTGGCAAATACTAGAAAGTTGAATAAAACCAAATACTGAGGGGCACCTGGGTGGCTCAGTCCGTTGAGTGTCTGCCTTTGGCTCAGGTCATGATCCCAGGGTCCTGGGATGGAGCCCCGCATCCGGCTCCCTGCTCGTCAGGGAGCCTGCTTCTCCCTCTCCCACTCCCCCTGCTTGTGTTCCCTCTCTTGCTGTGTCTCTCTCTGTCAAATAAATAAATAAAATCTTAAAAAAACAAAAACAAAAACAAGTGCTGACAAAGATGTGGGCAAACAACCCTCCTGTAGTTCTAGTGAGCACATAAACTAGTGCTCCTATTCTATGACCCAGGAATCCCACTCCTAGGTATATATCCCAGAAAACTTCCCACACAGGTCCTTAATAATATACAAGTAAGAGTATATTTACCACATTGTATTTCTGATGCAAGAAAGGTGGGAAAGAAAAATAAAATGTGGTAGATGCATATTATGGAATTATATTATACACAACTGTATGTACACACAACAAAACAGAAAGGTCTCCAAAACAATGCTGAGTAAAAAAAAGTAAGAAACAGGACAAGGTCTATAACATAATACATAAACTAAATACATACACATACACACACGCACCATGACATATTTCACAATGATTCATATATAATCAAGAAATATATCAACCACAATGCAGTGGATACCTGCTGAAAAGAGTAATGGGGAAGTAGGGCTTAGAAATGAAAGGAAAATTTAAAGAACCCTGTACAGTCTGATGATAGTACATCAGTAACAGAGAAGCATAATTAACTTTAAAATTCTTTCTACCTGAAGTCCAAAAAATAATAAAAAATGTTTTTCCAGAACTAAAGGACATAAATTTCCAGTTTGTAAGCATCCATGGAGTGGCCTTAAATTAAAACAACAAAAAAAAACCTATCTAGGCACATTATCATGAAATTTCAAGGGTTAAAAATATCCAAAAAGTTTCTAGAAAGATGGCAAGGTCACAAAGAATCAGAATGGTTTTGGACTTCAACAGCAACAATGGAATGCAAGAAAACAAGCTATGACTTCCAAACTTTTTAAGCCTACGATTTTATACCCAGCCAAATTATTGATGAAATGTTAAGATAGAAGAGAGATTCATTTCAATCATGCATTCAGAAAGTTTTTACTTCCCAGGTATCTTTTCTCAGGAGGCTAAGAAAATATGGGAAACAGGAGACCCAATATAGGAGAGACGCCAAGAGAATTTCAAGAGTGATGTAAAGAGAAGTTCCAGGATAACAGGTAGCAAATAGGCCTAGAAAGTTACCAGTCCAGATTGCATTAAAAGGAGGGAGAGTTCTAGGACAGCTATCTCAAGAACTGAAGGGAGGGGAAAAAAGTATTAACTCCTGGAAAAACACAAATTGGTTAACAGAAGAAATGACATCATAATACACTACGTGGTTCAGCTGTGAATATTTACATAGTAAATATTGTAAACACTCTGAATATTGACTTAATAAAGAACTATGTCAATTATATTGGGAGGATGGGAGAGGCAGTGTGTATACATGGAGGAAAGTCAATAGATAACGCCCGAATTGCTATCTCAAGAAGCAAATTATTAATTAATATGAGAATAAAAGCTAAAAAAAGAGGGGGGTAGGGGCACCTGGGTGGCTCAATTGGTTAAGCATCTGACTCTTGTTCTCAGCTCAGGTCTTGATCTCAGGATCATAAGTTCAAGCCCGGAGTAGGGCTCCACAATGGGCATGGAGCCTACTTCAAAAAAAAAAAAAAAAAGGTGGGGGTAGGCTCTACAAGTGCAGGGGCTGAGACAGGGGACAGTTGTTTTTCACACAGTATTCTAATTAAAAAATTGTATTTTTTTAATGGCAATAAAGCAAGGAACTCTAACATTCTTTCTTCAACTTTTAGTAAGTAAGATCTTCACAGTATCATTTAATGATACTAAAAGAACTACATCTAGTTTGTTCTGCTTGGGAGACTGAACTGCAAACCAAGACAAAAATCAAGCTTCAATGGTTGATGTGAACATAGTACAAATAGCCCTGTTTGAATTCCAGCTCCATCACGTACCATGTGAAGTAGGGCAAGTTACCTAACCACCCTGTACATGCAACCACCTCCTCAAAGTGGTTTTGCAAGGATAATTAAGAGAAAATACTTATGGTAATGCTTGATCCATCAATAGATGTCAGTCCCTCCTGCTTGTCTTTCTGTTCCCTAGCTACAAGCCCCCATTCTGGCCCCAAGCTGCCTTGTTGGTCAGAACACAGAGACTCATGGACAACTCAGCACATATCCCTCCTCATGCTGGAAAATCAATCACGATGAGTAAGCAGCCTTATCTTTGTATATGAAGAGCAGCATTATTCTTGTTATGTGAAGAAGATTATCCCTATTATCCACATTCTGGATTATTGCCTGCTTTCAAGAACTGTCCTAATTAATCTACTACACTAGGTCAGAAACATTTTATCACTTCAATCTGTGTTTTGTGGGGTTGCAACACCTTAAAAAAAAAAAAAACAGAACTGCACGTTCCATCAGTCTTCATCCCTGCTCTTTCACTGCAGGGCCTCAAAATTTTCTAATGCAGGCCCTATCTGGCCCCCCACTGGCCTGGGGCCACCTCCTGCTTACTGCAGCAAGAACAGAGTGAAATCAGCCCCAATCAGCTAATTGAATTGTTTACCATTTCCAACGTTTTCTTCCATTATTACAGCTGAATTCATAATACCTGCAGAGTACAGCGATCTTAAAACAAAGACTGAGTAATAGGGAATTACCTTTATCACTAGGTCAGTCACTTTTACTTGCATGGCCCAAAGTCTTAATTGATTTTATACAAAGTATTCATACATACTTCTAAAAACAATCTGACAGACTTAACACAAACATCATAATTCAAGACAATCATTAATTTAACAAACACTGTGTGAAAACAACAGAGCTAAAAACAAGATATAATCCTTAATCTCAAACGAAAGGGAAAAGGTAGAAACTAAATTGAGAGCAACGGAGAACAAAGAGTAGTCTAGGAAAAAACTGAGAGGAATTCCAAACTATCTGATATTGTTTATAACATAGTTGAGGCTAAAGAAAATTATAAAAATTGGACACAGCTCTGAACCTCCTGACAGCCAAAGTGTAAAGAGCAACAGGATGGCTTAAAAATACAAATGATCTAATAAAAGTAGTCATTTGTTTAAAATAAAAAAAGGTCTATCAATTTGTCTTAAAAAGAATTTGTCTTTAAAGTATCTACTTTATAAGGACCAATAAATAAATTAGAAAGTGTCTTGGATGGCAATGAAGATTTTTTCATGTTGTCTTTTATTATGCACCAATCCTAGATAAAAGTCAATGTCCATAATATTAAATCGTAGGTCTGTGAAGAGGACCTAAAGTAACAAAATGCAAGTATACTGACTTCAGGTGAGGTTTTTACTCCTATAATTTATTCTAGGTTTTTACATGTTTTGTTTCTCTACTAGACTGTAAATTCCTTAAGGCTCATGTCTGATTCCATTTGAACTTCCTTTGCTGTTTACTAGAGTACATTACAGTTTCTGCTCAATTATAATGCCTGATAAAATGCCATGCAGTTAATATTTGTATTCATTATGTTAGCCTTCCCCTCCAGACTATCATTTCCATGACATAGTAAACAGTGTTTTGGCCATGTCTGTGTCCCTAGTCTCAGAGCACACAATCAGTAAGTATTCACTGAATGAACATTAAATTTAACAAAAAACACAACAAAGAAGTATGAAAGAAGAGGAGAAATGATTCTTTTTTTTTCTTTTTGAGAAATAATTCTTAAAATGGCAACGATCTTGGGTTCTGAGGCTGGTTGCAACAAAAATTGGATAACCTTAGGTAAGTCATTTAACCTCTCTGGCCTTCAAAGTTTCATTGGCAGAATCGAAAAATTAACATCTACTTCAAAGTTACCGTGAGGATTAGGTGTTTTACTATACCTAAGGTGTTCAGCACAATACCTGGAAAGGAGCTCAAATGTTCATTCCTTTCCCTCAAGTCCTCCATCTTACAATCAAGTATACACAGTGCCCCCCGAGAATAAATGATTTCAGTAAAAATACAACAGACTTCATTATCATTTTCCTTTGAAAAGTTAAAATTTCATCTCAATTTTTAAGGGGAAATAACTTCTGGATCCGTTTAAAAATATTACAAACACAAGAACAAGTTAATGTCAAGAATGAGCCTTGAAGCAACAAGAAAGGGGAAAAACACTTACTCATCTACTGCTGAGAAACAGGGGTTTTGAAGGAACTGTTTCTTAAAGGAAAAAAGGACTGAAAAAGTTGGGAATATTATCTATTAGCATGTTTTACAAAGAGAACTTCAAAATCGTTTATTCTGAATTTAAAACTTAAAAAAACAATGATTTTGAAATCTTTCCCTTAAAAGTGACACATTAAATATTTTCCTCCCAACCTAAAACATTCCTTCAAAACGACTTCCCTGACTCCAGTCATCCTTGGGTTTTCTCCTCCCATTTTGCGCTTCATCTAATACTTCGCTGTTTCCCTCGCATCACCACTTACACTATGTGCAGACGAAGTTCTGTCATTCCTATAATTACCACACCCCGGTCAGCCGCTTCAGGCCCATGTTGTTATGACATCTGTAAACTGCAGTCGTCCGTCTCCACCCCCGCCCCCCTCCCTCCCAACCACCGGCTCCGGCTCTAACTTGTGAATTTCCAAGACGGTCCCTTCCAACCTCGGTCAGGATTCCTACCCGCGCCCCCTGCTCCCTCCTGCCTCAGTCCCAGCACTCTGCGCTGCCCACCCCCGCCCCCCGCCGCCCGCTCGCGCCGGGCCGCGGCGCAGACTCAGCGCTCGCCTCCTCTCCGCCCCGCTGCCTCGGCGCCCCGCAGTCCCCGACGCCGCTTCCAGCCTCGCCGCCGCCCCGCCCCGCCTCGCTTCGCCTCGCCTCGCCACGACCGGCGCTCCCCACCCCCACCTTCCCCTCCGCCGGCCGCGCGGCCGTTAGGACAGCCGGGCTCGTGACGCACGGACGCGCCGCTAGCGCCCGGGCCCAGGGACCAGAGCTCAAGCCCAGCCGGCGCCCGCCCTCGCCCCGGGGCCTCTCCCGGGTCTAGCCGGGGACTGCCGGATCCGCCAGCGGGAGGGGGAGGGGCCGGAGCCACGGGGCCCCGCACTCACCAGGCTCAAGGCAACCGATCCCGGTGCCGATGCTGGGGTGAGCCGCTCGCTCGCTTGCCGGCCCGCCGTACCTCTCCCGCGCACAAGCTCCAACAGCCGGCCAGCGCCGGTGCTCACCAGGCCTCGCTCTCCGCCGCCGCGCACCCAGCAGCGAGACCCAGCTCAGCGGGCGTTCGCAGTGCGCCTGCGCGCGGGGGCCGGCCCGCACGCCTGCGCGTTTCCTTCTGCTGCCCTAATGCAGAGGCTGCCGGGAGATGTAGTTTTCTACCCGTCTTACCCTGGGAAGTCCTAGCGGCTGGGGGAAACCAGTGAAGGAATAAACGGTCGAGGATCGGGAAGGTCTGGCTGAGGAGGAGATTCGCGGTCAATGGCAAAAGTTGGAGAATCGTGATGGAGTGACCGTGGGACGGTACTTAGGTTGAATTGCAAAGTTATGTCTACAAATCTGTCTTCACAGCTCTTCCTAGGTGGATTGATCCTCACCTCCCTTGTCTATAACTAGCCTCTAACAGAGTTTGTACCTAATACACATTTACTGAATGAAGGATGGAATGAGTGAAGGCTGAAGGAGTATTGCAAAAGTGTTAAAAGTCAGTGCTCGTGTCTAAGGCATCATAGGCAGCACGTGTGAGGAGGCTTCTGGGTATTTTGTTGTTGTTCTCTCCCTTCCCCTTTGCCCGATAATGTATGAAAAGTATCAAAAATAATTAAAATAGTGGCTTCACTCCCAAGTGCTCGCAAACGAAAGTTTGGGCAAATAATTGTTACTGTTAAAATTGATGGAATTCCTTTTGAAGAGTGCTTTCAAAAGAAGAAGGACTGAAGCCAGCCAAGCAGAGGTCACAGAATAAAAAGTCTCACATGTGACATGGTTTATCAAATTGATTTAAAACACTGGCAGAGAAGCAACGTGAAAGAAATCTGGTGGCTTAATTCATTAAAAAGTGTGGGAGGGAGGTCCATACACTACCTGAATCCTAGGCTATGAAATGTTCATTTGTCCTTGATCTCTTCCTGCCACATCAGCATTCTCCACTGGTGAATGGTGTGCTTTTTAGGATGAATTGAGTGTGAGCAAGGGGACTGGGGAAAGGGAAGGTGTTCTAAGGGAGAGAGTTAGGGGCAAGTATACCTGACCTCAGCTAAACTGAGGAGAGATCACTTTATTCCAATCAGGAACTAAGATTATTCAGAGCTGGACTTTAGTCTTTGTGAAAACTAATTTCTTTCCAGTTCACTCTTACTCCTAGCTAGGGCCCTTCTTCCTTGGCCCAGCCTCTCTTTCTGGGCCCAGCTTCCTCAGCCCCATGAGACAGCCAAAAGCTCCACTCAGTTTTTCAGCCACTGCTTTCAGACTTAGCAATCACCTCAGGTGGAAAAGTGATGGCAAACGTCAGGCTTATCTCTTATGGCTTCCATTTTCTTCCAGATCTGGGACCCACAAATTCTCACTGCCTTGGTGGTTCCTCCATGCCTTAGTGTTTTTATATTTTGTCCAGTTATTCTCAGTGCTGGAGAATTTGTTTGACAACAGTAGGCCATTGCTGAAGCAAAATTCTTATATATATATATATATATATATATATATATATATATATATATATATGTTACTTTAAAAAAATGTTATCAGGGGCGCCTGGGTGGCTCAGTCGTTAAGGGTCTGCCTTCGGCTCAGGTCATGATCTCAGGGTCCTGGGTTTGAGTCCTGCATTGGGCTCCCTGCTCAGTGGGGAGTCTGCTTCTCCCTTTCCCACTCCCCCTGTTTGTGTTCCCTCTCTTGCTATCTCTCTCTCTCTGTCAAATAAATAAATTAAAAATCTTTAAAAAAATGTTATCATACCACACGTTTTATTAGTGAATCTCTCTGACTTTATCTTTTTGTAGTTTGAGAAATTTTAAAATTGTAGAACAATAGTTTTGCTATTACAAACAATACTGCTATGAACATTTTTGGACACATCTTTGTGTGTATAAGGAAACTGCTAGATCCTAGGATACTGCATCTTTAATTTCACTAGTTGTGGTAGGAAGAATTCTAAGATGGCCCCCATGATCTTTGCCCCTTAGTGTTGCTGTATTAATCCCTACCCCTCAAGTGTGAGTGGGACCTTTGACTTAATTCTAGCCAGTAGAATATGGCAAAGATAATGGGATGTCTGTCCCATGATTACATTTCATCTTAGCAGACTGGGGTTAGACATGCTCCTACTAGGCTTGAAGAAATGAGCTGTCATGCTGTGAACTGCCTAAGGAGAGGGTCATGTGGCAGGGAACTACTGATGGCTTCTAGGACCTGAGTGCCTCCAGCTGACAGCCAGTAAGAAGCCAGGCCCCTCAGTCCTACAACGATGAGGAAATGAATTCTGTCAACAACCTGAGAGAGCTTGGAAGTGACTCTTCCCCAGTCAAGCCTCCAGATGAGAAGACAGCCTGATTTATACCTTGATTGCAGCTTTGTGAGACCCTGAGCCAAGGAAACAGTCAAGCTGTGCCTAGACTCCTGGGCCACAGACATTGTGAGATAATATGTCTTAAGCCGCTAGGTTTCTGGTAATTTGTTACACAAAAATAGAACACTAATATACTAAATATTGCTAGACGATTTCACAAAGTGGTTGTACCAATTTATACTCCACAAGCAATATATAAGATTCTCTTTTCCAAACATCCTTGCTAACATTTGGAAATGTCTGGCTTTTTTTTATTTTTGTCAATCTGATAGGTGTGAAAATAAATAATAACATAATTATACATATGTTATTACTTTAATATAAAAACATGTATTTACTTGAAATCATATATTGTTATATTTCTTTTCTGTTGCATTAATGCTATTACTTAAAATGGCAACAGGACTAGCTGAAAGTGTAAACTAGTAAAATAGGAAGACTAACTATAATTAAGCAAATAACATACGAGAGAAAAATATAACAATTTTTGAAAGAGGGGGAGGGGCAGAGGGAGAGAGAGAGAATCTTAAGCAGGCTCCACGCCCAGTGCAGAGCTGGACATGGGGCTTGATCTCACAACCCTGAGACCATGATCTGAGCAGAAATCAAGAGTTGGGAATTTAAAATTTTTTTTTTAAAGATTTTATTTATATAGTTGAGAGAGCGAGATTGAGAAAGAGCAAGTTGTGGGGAGGGGCAGAGGGGGAGAGAGAAGCAGACTCCCCACTGAGAAGGGAGCCTGACACAGGTCTCCATCTCAGGACCCTGAGATCATGACCTGAAGGCAGACACTTAACCAATTGAGCCACCCAGGCACCCCAATATTTTTATAACATAACATCTTTATGTTCTTTTCTGTCCTCTGGTACAGCAATTTATTTTAACTGTTTTAACTGTTTTTTGCACATTTAAATTTTGTGGGCTATATTATTCTATATTCTTAAGATACATAAATGTAAGAATTTTAAAGGAGAATGTAAATACAGTAGAAATAATTAAACAGATACTACCTATATTAAATAAAAAAATAACAATGATATGTTTCTTTCTGTTCTGTGATACAATGGGATTTTTTATCCTTTTTTTGCTTTTCCATTAATACTTCTCTGAACTGCCTGGAGCCTTTAGAACTTTTTTTTTTTTTTTACATAATAGTTAAAGTCAATACGTAGTCTCTCAATGAAAGTGTTTGAGCACAGAATACTCGGGATTTTATTTGCTAGCACAGCACATTTCTAAATTTGTAGGGATTTGTTTCCAGCTCTCCAAAGTGTCTACCTACTTTGTATCTACAGACTTGCTTTGGTAAGCCAGATGTTTGTCAACTAGGTTCTTTGCCTCTCTAAATTAACCACGTAAGCTATCCCTATCTAAACTACTCATCGTTTTAAAAACATTCTGAAGCACATTGTATGTCATCACAAGTTAAACCTCTCTTCTCCAGGGAAAATGGTTTTAAAACACAAAAGTAATTTAAACTTGTGAAATTGAAGTTAGCTTCCAAGTTAAGTTTACAGTTTTAGTAAAGAAATTCAAAAAGTTCTGCTTAACTTGGTCACCTTTTTTTAGGGACTTCTTTTTTTTCTTAAGATTTATTTGTTTATTTTAAAGAGAGAGAGAGAGAGAGAGAGAGAACGTGCATGGCAGGGAGAGAGAGTCCCAAGCTGACTCCTCTGTGCTGAGCAGGGCTTCGTCTCAGGACCCTGAGATCACGACCTGAGTGGAACGCAAGAGTTGGGTGCTTAATTGACTGTGCCACCCAGGTGCCCCTTTTTAAGGACTTCTTAAAATGTTCTGAAATAATTTATTTCCAAAAAAAATTCATCTTTTTCTTTTTATCTGTTGGAGTTTTTGACTCAATCTAACATAACATTGAATAACTCAGGTGCAGTTGGTTCATCTTTTGCTAGATTCCTCATGCCCTCTTCAAGGATTATCAGACAGTTTTAGAGAACCAGCATGTTTATTTCTGTTTCACTGTAGTCCTCTCTATTCTCATCCTCAACATATTTCCAAATTGAAGCAGGACATTCTTCTTGTTCCACACTTTAAAAATACGATTTTAAGGCAGGCCATGATTTTAACATGTTTTCAATGGCTAGCAACAATGATAGTCATTTTTTATATATATATGTGTGTGTGTGTATATATATATGTATGTATAAAATGTGGTTTTATTTATTTACTTTCTTATTTTTTTAAGTAGTCTCTATACCCACTACAGGGCATGAACTCACAACCCTGAGATTAAAGTCGTGTGCTCTACTGACCGAGCCAGCCAGGCACCCCCAATGATAATCATCTTGTAAGCACATGTTTCAGGTAGCTATCTCCTTCCATTTCTATAAAGTCAAAAGTTTAATTAAATGCTTCTGCACATTTTGAGGAAACTAAAATGACCAAACACTTCCATTATGAAAACCTCCATATCTCAAGTAAGCAAACCACACCCTTTTTTATTTTTAGCAGTGTTGTGTATAAGGTACTTTGCAGATGAGATTGTTTCATTCTCTTTGGAAGTTTAGAAACTGAATATGATTTGTCAAAATTAACATTTGCACTGAAAGCAGATACATGAGCCAAGTCTACTTTGTCTTTGGACAAGATAGAACACCCTTTGTTTTGTGTGTCTATGGTTTCATTTAAAATCTTAATAAGGGGCGCTTGGGTGGCTCAGTTATTGAGCATCTGCCTTTGGCTCAGGTCATGATCCCAGGGTCCCGGGATCGAGCCCCGCATCGGGCTCCCTGCTCAGCAGGAAGCCTGCTTCTCCCTCTCCCACTCCCCCTGCTTGTGTTCCCTCTCTCGCTGTCTCTCTCTCTGTCAAATAAATAAAATAAAATCTTAAAAAAAAAACTTAATAACATTAAGAAACCAATTTGAAACTCCCATTTTTCAGGTCAAATTGCCTTAAGAGCTAGAGGGGAGTTTTGTTTTGTTTTGTTTTGAATCAGGAAATGTAACCTTATTCAATTCCATAGAGCAGTCAAAAGTACCCTACAGTAATGCACACTGGTTCATGTGATAGCCCGAGATAATTCAGCAGCTGCTGTTTTCAGGAGTATTGGTGTCTTTGAGAAACTAAAAAACTTTTGATTGATCCTGAAGTACTTGTCTCTCTTATCCCAGACTTGAAAGATTCAGTCTCCACATGTACTCCAGCAGCCTCTTCTCCACCATAGCCAATCCCACATTCTTCTCTGCATATTGTGCAGTATGCTCTGTTTTTGTTATTTACCTTCCTAATCCAGTTATATTGTCTCTTCCATTGGTCATCATTACATTAGTCATTTAGCTTTCTTTTGCAGTGATATCTGGGTCATGCTGTTGGTGGTGTTATAACCATTCTCATCTTCATTATCACCACTCATAAAATACGGTCACTACATTCACAATGTTAAAAAAAATTCAACTTGTACAAGGCACAGCAGTTAATCCACAGGCAAAGCCAAAGATGGACTGCTAATGCTTCTGATTATAACGCACTTAAACTGCACACTTAAGTCATATCCCTCAGAATGATGCAACAGTGGATGATGATTATTGTGAACTGTGAATCATGGGTACCGGTATCAATGGCCAGGGGAAAAACCACCAATAGTAACTACAGATGTCAAAGAATCTATGCTCCATCTGACAGTAAAAGCAGTGTGGTTGCTTTCAGCCCCCATTTTTTTGGCTGTCATATGGATGGGTTTTGTACTTTTCCCCCAATCTTCCACACCCATCGCAGACCAGGATTTTTTGTGTGTCCTGCAAGGGTTTCCCAGGATGTGGGAATTTTGGCACCAAAACCTGGAAGGTCAGGCAAATCAGGACAGTTGTCACTCTTCCCTACCTGTACTGGCAGGGGAAATGAAAAGAATCCGTTTCATCTAGCCAGTATACCCATTCCCCAACCTGATGTGAGTGCTGGCAGATAACTTTCAACTGCCCCCTTCTCTGAGGAAGTATAGGCCTAACAGGAGCCAGCTTGCTAGAAGCCTCCTACTCCTACCCTCAAGGAAGAGGGAGGCAATAACTGACATCACTTCAAAAGGCCAACTGCTGTTACAGTGTTCAACTTAGTCTAATGGTACAATTTGTGCCCTAGAGCTTTCTCTTGGAGTTACATTGAAGCTAATCTTCAACTGAGACCGTACTCCTGCTAGCTTTCTCCCTGCCCTATGCTGCCTTTATTCCCATATTCCCGAAAGCAGTTCCCCAATAAGTCACTTGAACAAGAATCCCCATCTTAGGCCCTGTCTAGACTTAGAACAACATCCAAATTTATTGTTTTCCATGTCCTTAACCAGTTGTCTAAGACCGTTCATTGAGATTGGTCCGTTGTTTTCCCAGTGAGCCAGAGTTTTACTTCTGTCATATATATATATATACATACACTCAGAGCTCTATACTGAAAAAAGTATGTATATAGACAGTCACATGATACTCAGAAAGTAAGAAGATCTAGTGAGCAAAAATGCAAGCATCAAATAACCAGTTTTGACTTGATATGGAAACTTGAATAAGAAATCAACTGTATTCTGTATCATGTGAATTCTGACTTTTAAGGATTTTATTATTTGTCAGAGAGAGAGAGAGCGCACAATCAGGGGGAGCAGCCGGTAGAGGGAAAAGCAGACTCCCCGCTGAGCAAGAGCCTGATGAGGGACTCGATCCCAGGACCCTGGGATCATGATCTGAGCGGAAGGCAGACACTTAACTGACTGAGTCACCCAGGCTGGGTTCTGACTTTTAAATGGTACAAAGCTTCTAATTGCAAATATCTGCTGCAAAATTTTATAAATGTGCCATAAAAATATTGACACCATTAAATGTGCAATGTGAAAAGGTACATCATAAATATTGCAGAATATATGATTTTTACAGTATATAATAGTATATATTTATAGTACATAATTTTTATAATATATAAACCTGAAAGATATATTTCTCAAATATACATATTTATAAATTTGTATGTATTTTATTTGTATTAAACTCATATATAGAGATATACATTTGAGATATATATGTATGTATATATATTGTCAAGTTTCTACATTGGCATAGGTCTGTTTTGGAGCTTTCTGTTCTATTCAGTTGGTCCGTTTGCCTATTCCTGCACCAGTAACACATCAGAATTACTGTAGTTGATAACAAGTCATGATATGTTATAGTCGAGTCACCTCTACTTTGTTTTTCTTCTTTAAAATTACCTTGGCTCTTCTTGGGCCTTTTTATTTAATATAAATTTTATAATTACTCCATCAATTTCTATGAAGAAAATCTGTTGTGGTTTTGATTGAAATTTATTGATAAGATTTATTTTTGGAGAATAGAGATCTTTATTATATTGAGTCTTCTTTTTGATGACAACATAGTATATCTCTCCATTTATTTAGGTCTTCTTAAAGCCTTTGAATAACATTTTGTGATTTTTTTCATGAAATTTTTATACATCTTTTGTTAAACTTATTTCTAGTCACTTTATTTTTTTGATGTTGCTATTGTAATGGCAAAAAAGTCATGATATTTATTTTCATGCTTAAGAATGAAATTGACTTATGTATAACTTCTGTTTACAACCTTGCAGAATGCTTCTATTCATTCTAACAATTTGTCTCCAGATTTCCTTGGATTTTCTATAGACAATCATATTTCCTGTGATTAATGACATTTTTATTTCACCACCACTAGTCATGTTTTTCATTTGTTCTTTACTGTGTTGGACAGGAGTTCTAACTCATTGCAGAAGGTAAGTGGTGATAGAAAGTATCCATTGTCTCATTCCTGATTTTGTAGGGAATCGTTCTAATGTTTTACCATGAAATATGATGCTTGCTCTAAGATTTTAATATCCTTTTATGAATTGCTTATTAAGTGACTTTTCTCCATATATTGAAATGAGCATACTCTTTAATATACTTATATGGTGAGTTACACTAATAGATGTAGTTAAATTATCATTGCATTTCTGAAATAAACCCAACTTGACCATGATTTATTTATTTATACAGAGCTGAATTATATTTATTAATAGTTTGATTAAGATTTGTGCTTTGTGCATCTATTTACATAAATGAATCAGTCTTTATTTTTCCTATCTATACTGGTTGTCTATTTTTGGTATCAAGGTTAAACTAGCCTTGAAAAATTTGTTGGGGAATGTTCCCTCTTATTTATCTAAGAAGTTCTCTAGAAGATTTTACATAAAATTGGAATTATCTGTTCTTTGAAGATTTGGTAGAACTCACTAGTAAAATCATCTTAGCCTGTTGTATTTGTTTACTTAGTAGGTAAAACTTTAATTGCTGATTCAACTTATTTAATAGATATTAGAAAATTCAGGATTTCTAGTTCTTCAGTCAATTGGGATAGGTTATATTTTTATAACAAAATCTATATTTTTTCTAAATTTTCAACTTATTAGCACAGAATTGTTTCTCGTATTATTACCTTTAGATCTCTAATGTATTTTAGTTACATCCTCTTTTTATTCCTCAAATTCTTTATTTGTACCTTTTGTTTTATCTTTATCAATCTTACCAAAGATTTGTCTATTTTTTAAATCTTTACAAAGAAACAGTTATTGCTGTTATTATTTCTGTTTTATGTTTTTGTGTCTATTTCATTATTTTCTGTTTTTATCCTTTCAAGTTTACTCTGATTTTCTTAAGTTGGATACTTCGCTGATAATTTCTGCCTTTATTTTTTCTTAATATAAGCTTTAAGGTTATAAATAATTTAAGCACTATTTTAGCTTTATGTCACAAGCTCACACACAGGCATGTGACCAACTCAGCCCTTAATGTCCAAGTCCCATTCCTGCAAACAGTCACCCTTTGGCCATTCTTGATGCAGACTGTGGCATAATCCACCCTCAGGAGGACAGCCCCAAGAAAGAGGTTCAATTCAGGCCTTGGAAATAGACTTGGAGCTATTTGGGCAGGAAACTGGGGGTTCCAGGTACTTAGTAGGTGGTCTAGAAGTGGAGTATGCAGGCTTCAAATAGATACATTTTCTTGACCCTATAGACTACTCACCTTGTAAAGATGAGAAAACCTAGAGGAAGGCAAGAGTGGGGCCCTCTCAAATTAGAGGTTCAGGTCAGGGCCTCTCTTGCCCATATCCAAAGACAGTACCATATGAGACAGGAAGCATGCTTCTTTCAAGAGGAAGAATGCTGCCACAGCAATTAGACAAGAAAAAGAAATAAAAGGCATCCAAATTGGTAAGGAAGAAGTAAAATTTTAACTATTTGCAGATGCTATGATACTATACATAGAAAACACTAAAGACTCCACTAAAAAACTATTAGAACTGATAAATGAATTCAGTAAAGTTGCAGGATACAAACTCAATATACAGAAATTCACTGCATTTCTATACACTAATAATGAAGTAGCAGAAAGAGAAATCAAGAAAACAATCCCATTTACACTTGCATCCAAAAGAGTAAAATACCTAGGAATAAACTTAGGTGGTGAAAGACCTGTACTCTGAAAACTATAAAACACTGAAGAAAGAAACTGAAGATGACACAAACAAATGGAAAGATATTCCATGCTCATGGATTGGAAGAACAAATATTGTTAAAATGTCCATACTATCCAAAGCAACCTACACATTTAATGCAATTCCTATCAAAGTACTAACGGCATTTTTCACAGAACCAGAACAAATACTCCTAAAATCTGTATGGAACAACAAAAAACCCTGAGAAGCCAAAGCAATCTTGAAAAAAAAGAACAAAACTGGAGGTATCACAATCCTAGATTTCAAGATATATTACAAGCTGTAGTAATCAAAACAGTATGGTACTGGCACAAGAATAGACACATAGATCAATGGAATAGAATGGAGAGCCCAGAAATAAACCCACAATTATATGGTCAATTAATCTTCAACAAAGGAGACAAGAATATACAATTGGAAGAAGTCTCTTCAACAAATGGTAATGGAAAATACTGGACAGCAACAGGCGAATGAATAAAACTGGACCACTTTCTTATAGCACACACAAAAATAAACTCAAAACGGATTAAGGGCCTAAATGTGAGACCTGAAACCATAAAAATCCTAGAAGAGAGCACAGGCAGTAATTTCTGACATTTTTTTAGATATGTTTCCTCAGGCAAGGGAAACGAAGGCAAAAACAACCTACTGGGACTACATCAAAATAAGAAGCTTCTGAGGAGCTAAGACGGTGGCATAGTAGGAGGACCCTATGCTCCTCTCATTCCTAGAGCACAACCAGATAACTATCAAATCATTCTGAATACCCATAGAAACGACCTGAGGACTGACAGAACAAACTGCACAACTGGAGGGAGAGAAGAGGCCACATCAAGGAAAGTAGGAAGTGCAGAGACGTGGTTTGTGAGAGAAACAAACTAAAAAGCTTCTGCACAGCAAAGGTAACAATCGACAAAATTAAAAGAAAACCTACAGAATGGGAGAAGATATTTGCAAATGACATATCTGATAATGACTCAATATCCAAAATATATAAAGTTGTATATATATACAACTCAATACCCAAAAAGCAAATAATCCAGTTTATAAATGGGCAGAAGTCATGAATAGACGTTTCTCCAAATAAGACATACAGATGACCAATAGATACATGAAAAGATGCTTAACATCGTTCATCAGGGAAATGCAAATCAAAACCACAATGAGATATCACTGGCACCTGTCAGAATGGCTAAAATCAAAAACACAAGAAACAATTTGTATACCTGAAAGTAGTACTATACTGTATGTTAACGAACTGGAATTTAAATAAAAACTTAAAAAAATTTTTAAACACAAGAAACAACAAGTGTTGGCAAGGATGTGGAGAAAAGGTACTCTCATGTAATGCAAATTGGTACAGTCACTGTGGATAACAGTATGGAGAAAAAAAAAGATAACAGTATGGAGGTTCCTCAAAAAATTAAAAATAGAATTGTCAAATGATCCAGTAATTCCACTATTGCCAAGGAATACAAAAACACTAATTTGAAAAGATATATGCACCCCTATGTTCATTGCAGCATTATTTACAAGAGTCAAATTATGGAAGCAGCCCAAGTGTCCATTGACAGATGAATGGATGAAGAAGATGTGATATATATATATATACACACAATTGGACATTTGCCTGTTGCTGTCCAGTATTTCCATTACCATTTGTTGAAGAGACTTTTTCCAATTGTGTGTGTGTATATATATATATATATATATATATATATATATATACAATGGAATATTATGCAGCCCCCCAAAAAGAATGAAATCTTGCCATTTGCAACAACATGAATGGAGCTAGAGAGTATAACGCTAAGCAAAGTCAGTCAGAGAAAGACAAATACCATATAATTTCACTCATATGTGGAATTTAGGAAACAAAACAAAGAAAAAAAAAGAGAGAAACCAAGAAACAGACTCTTAACTATAGAGAATAAACATGGTTACCAGAGGGGAGGTGGGGGTGGGGGTGAAATAGGTGAAGGGAATTAAAAAAAAAAAAAAAAAGAGGAAGAATGCTGGTTATAGTAAGATGAGGCGGAAGAAGTATTCTGTGCAAAGATATGAGGGTCAGGAAATTTGGGGAGTACAGAGAACTATGGATTTCAGAACAGGCAAGAGATACATGGTGAGACTATCTGGCCTCAATTTTGTAGAACTCTGAAGTAAAATTTGGGCAAAGTTCCAGTGGATTCAGCCTTTATAAGAACTATTCTCTCGGCATAAAATACTCTTCCAACTCTACTCCTGATTTGCTGCATCCCTCATTCATCTAACTCTTATACATACTTCAGGTCTCAGCTGGAGTTTCACTTTCCCTAGAAGGCCTTCCTCCCATCCCCTTATTAATTTATCACCCTCCCTCTTAAATTTTTCCAAAGAATGTATAATTCCTCTTTTGTTATAGTCAATCACATAGCTGACTTTCTGATTATTCAGGCTGAAAGCTTTCTGAAGACTTTTGTTTTGTCCTGCATCATATCCCCAGCACCTAGAAAATGACTGAAACACATCTGGTGGTCAAGAAATATTTGGCAAATTAATAATTTGGCCTTGGGGCACCTGGGTGGCTCAGTCCGTTGAGCGTCCGGCTTGATTTCAGCTAAGGTCTTGATCTCCAGGTTCTGGGACTGAGCCCCATGTCAGGCTCCATACTCAGCAGGGAGTCTGTTTGAGATTGTTTCCCTTTCCCCACCCCCTCACCCCCCCAACTCATGCACACTTCCTCTTTCTCTCTCTCTCTACAATAAATATATCTTAAAAAATAAATAATTTGGCCTCATGATGCTTGAGTGGCATTGCTTGATATGGTTGAATCCAAATAGGATATCAGTAGAATATCAGCCTTTTGATGTTCTTCCACTTTGAATAATGTCATTTTACATACAACTTTTCAAAGCCAGTTACTCAGACAAAGGTGGTTTATTTTGATATCTAAAACACTATATAAGATTCTCTGGAAAATATAAAATCATCCTGCTGTTACACTATCATTTTAGAAAAATAAAAAGGCTTGGATTATATACTAGAAACACCCCCTTCATCACATGTAAAACATTTTTGCTGTTACCTATAGTAAAACAGATGAAAGGACAACTTGAAGGAGAGGGAATGGTCCTGAGAGTGTTTGGGTTGGGATCTACCCACCCCAATCCCAAGCAGTGAAGACAAAGATGAAAGAACTAAGATGCTAGTTTGTGGTGGGTCCCCTCAATAACCCAATCGGTTCATATGGACAACCCATCTGACATATTCAAACCACTCTTTGATCACTGATGGTCATTATTTGGAGAGTTCCTCCAAAGCAAGCACATGCCGGTTGTTAAAATGATGTGGAGGCTAATCAACAGAGCTACCCCTTGAGAATCTTGCTCCAGGCTTCTGTGAAGACAGCATCCTTAGTCCTGATGAGTGATTCCATGGCTGTACATTCTGGGTGCAAGTCCACAAATACTGGGGCATTGCCTGAGTGTTACTAAAAATAACAAAGGTTTCAGGGCTGGAGACATTGTCAACCACACTGTCATGGCAATCTGTGTCTCCAGGACTCAATGGTGGGGGAACGATATGTAACTGATGACCCTGGCAGAAGGAGCCTGTGAGTACTTCAGCTTCAAACACATATATCAGTTCGTCTATGGCTGATGTTTTCTTGACCTGGTATGCTAGGTTTTTCAGGTTCTTGGTGAAGTATATACCAACTCCGTATTTTGGGTCTGATAAAAGAAAAAAGGTTAAAAGATTATTAGGATCTGATGAATCATATTGCCTATGTGGGTACTACTATGTAGTCTCTCTCTAGTCCTCCAAATAATCACCACCTCCTGGTCCCAAGTCCCTGTCTGTAGCAAAGACACCTAAAGTTGTTCTCTTGAAACAAATTATCATTGGTATCATCAGCCTAATAATAGCTTACATTTATATACCTACCTTCCTTTTTATTTTCCTTCCTCTCTCCCTATTTTTTTCTTTACATTTACTTCGGATTTAATGGAATATTGTTGCAGACTCGAGAGCAGCACTGAACAACAGAAGTTCAATGTAAGCCATATATGTAATTTTAAATTTTCTAGTAGCCACATTAAAATTAATTTACTAATTTTTATTTAATCTCTGATAGCCAATATGTTATCATTTCAACTTGTAATCAATATAAAAATTATTAAGGAGATATTTTACATTCTTCCCTGGAAAGAGAAGAAACAGAGAAGACATGACTAGAACTCTTGGGGAATCTGAGAAGGGACTCAGTTCACTGCCCCACTCTGTCAAGAGAGCCCTGGGAGTCAAGATAGGGCAGAACAACAAGAATCTCAGAAAAACAGGGAGTAGAGGACTTCCAGCGTAAAAGGAACCATCGTGTGACTCTACTGGGTGCAGCCCCCTCCTCCAGCCTGGCTGCTAAGTGGAAAGCAGTAACGGCTGGGGAAGACATCCAGAACAGGTGAAGAATGCTGCACAAGACCTTGCATTTCAGCCTGGAGGATGTACACACACAAAAATTTCCTGCGCTGCAGGAGGGGCACAGACAATGGCCTAGAAAGGAATTCCCTCAGCATGAAAAACAGAGTGCCCTGTGTAGACACTAAGAACAAAGGGCACCATAAATTTAAGCACAGGAGGGTGCTAATGACCAAAGCCCGGAGTGGTTTTTCCAGCAGAGGACATCTGGAGACAGAGAACAGACAGATGCAGAACCAGACCACTCTCCCCACAGTGCCTGTCCCATCATCTAAAGCATTCTCAAAAGAAAAGAAGGGGAAAAAAACTTGCAGGAACTGAGTTTAAACCCCAAAGGGACTAAGAAAACTCTGAAAATGACTGAGTTCATCTTGAGCTGTCCAGATGGGAGTTTTCCACCTCTGTAGACATGGGAGCACGAAAGGTAGGTAAAGTTCCATTTCAGAGCTATAAAGAAGACAAGCCCCACACCTGAGTTTTGTGGAACTGTAGATTTTTGTACCTGTTGGAGTCACAGATGCGGTAACAAAGGAATGTAGGAAGTGCGGAAGCAAGAGCAGGAAGCGACTCCCTGGGCCTGTAGGAGTGAAGGAAGGTGTCCACCGGGAGACGCCATTTGAGCTACGTCTGGAAGAAGGAGTGGGACTTTGCAGGGCTAGAAAAAGGGTGAGGAGGGAAGGCATTCCACAGGCAAAGGCATAGAGGCATGAAATATCCAGCACATTAGGAAACTCTAAGCAGTTCCTGGCTGAAGTGTGGATGAACACAGTGAGGGATGAGGCTGAGGAAATAACAGGAGTGGGGTTGGTGGAGGGTGGCTAGGTCCTTACATGCTCTGCCAATAAGGTGGGAGTTTTACCTTGTAGGCAACTTAGGAAGGCAGATAATCTTAAACAGGCACGTATGTTTTTAGCATGATAATTCTGGAAGCAGAGAAAAGGATAGGTTGGATAGAGCTGTGGTTTTGAGAGAAGGAAAGGACCTGGTCATCATCTAGGCCCAGGGGAAGAAGAACAAAGGCAATAGGAATAGAGAGGTGGGGCTGGGCTGAGAATGTCGTCAAGAGGGAACTAGTAGGGCTGTGTGACTGGCTGAACCTAGAGTAAGAGGAAGGAAGGAATGGAAGATGAGAAACTTTCCAGCTAGGAGACGTGGTATATAGATGGTGATGGTATTAGTCAGGTTAGGGAGTATCGGGGGTGGGGGTGGGAGGAAGCACCTATCTCTTAGGGAAAACTGTGGCCAAGGAAAAAAGTCAGTCTGAGGTGGCTATGGAACATCTAGGCAGAAACGTTCAAAAGATAGTCAGAAATACGGACCTGCAGGTCAGGAGAGAGAAAGGGGGTTAGAATTACAAATCTGTAAGTCATCATAGAGGTAGGAGTTGAAGCCACAGGTAGAGGTGCAAGGTGGACACAGTAGAGTTAAAAAACAAACAAACAAAAAAAACCCAAAACTTCCTTTAGAACGCCAGAAAACACCCAACAGGTGGACTCATTAGATTGTAAATTACAAGGGCAGGAACTCTGTGTGTTTTCCTGCTGTATTCCTCCCACCTAGCACAGGGGCTGATTTACAGAATGTGCTCAAGAAACACTCGTGGAATGAATGAATGAACCCAATAAAAAAAACTGCAGCATGGAGGCTCCTTCTTGCTACATTCAGCCAAGTCCTACAAGCAAGAGATGAAATCAGAACTGGCTGGAATGAAAGCCAAGATAGAAAATATAAATATATAAAGCTTCATTAATAGAAGCCCCCTTTGCCTCTAGTTGGCCATCTAAACTGACCAAGAGTCCCATAATTTGGAAATTTGCAGGGGTAAAAAAAAAAAAAAAAAAAAAAGCCAAGAACCTTTGTACTCCATATGAAAACTAGGTTAAAAAAGAAGAGTTGCAAAACAACTTCAGTGGTGATAAAATGTCTCCTGGGTCTCAAGCACCTTTGGTTAAGCACGCTCACCAGACATGTTGGCTCAAGTCACATTATGGACAGTATCTCCCCGATGAGTTTATTATCTGAATCGCCTCAGGCAGTGGCTTTAAGCTAAGAACTAGGGACATGGACAGAGCACAGAGGCCAGTAGGTAAAAGACCAGAATCTTGAGGCTTAAAGACTAGATGGAGACAAGACCTTTGGCTGGGTTTTAAAGATACAAATTGACCAGAAGTAAACAGGCTTCATGCCTGCTGAGGTTTTAAAGGAACCATATTGCTGAAGAAACTGTAAGCCTGGCTGTCAGTAGCTTGAGAGCATTCTAGTCCTTGAGGCAATCCATGGACCGCTTATAGGCCATGAACCCCAGTGGGCCTAGAAATGACCAAGGGTGGCAACACATAAGGAAGATTCTTCCCAGAGGACAAAACAAGGGTGTTAGTCCACTCCCAGAACTGGGTCCTCACTATCCCTGTCCAGCAACATGGGATTAGTGGTATGGACCAGTGACTTTCCTTCTTCCCTTCAGAAATGGGAGGTTTTATTGTTTTGTTGTTTTTAAAGGTCTTTTTTATTTTTTGACAAGAGAGAGCACAAGCAGGGGGAGTAGCAGGCAGAGGAGGAGGGAGAAGCATGT
Organism: Eumetopias jubatus; assembly: GCF_037043125.1. NCBI lineage: Eukaryota > Metazoa > Chordata > Mammalia > Carnivora > Otariidae > Eumetopias > Eumetopias jubatus. The sequence goes on from NW_028274807.1 coordinate 66,717,390, forward strand.
GGGGCTCGATCCCAGGACCTTGGGATCATGACCTGAGCCGAAGGCAGATGCTTAACCAACTGAGCCACCCAGGCACCCCTAGAAATGGGAGTTTTTATTGCAGTTTTCCTGCTCCTTTTCCTATCATTATATAATGAGTAGGTTAGGGCAATTACCTTGCTTTTAGGCTTTAAGAGAGGACTTTCTGGACTTGAGGCTGATGATGAGACAGGATGAGACTTTGGGGCTATCTTCCTTGGGAGGTGGTATGTGTGTCTTTTAGGAAGAAAGACGTGTACAGATGTCAGGCAATTTGCAGCATCTGCCGCAGGACTGAAAAGAAGGCACTACTGGATTTGAAAAATAGGAGGATAGTGATGGTCTTAGTGAGAGTAGTTTAAGGAGGAGGAGGAGGGGGGAGTGCAGAGAAGCCAGTTAGGAGTTTAGGAGCAAACGGAAGTTGTGAATTTTTAAGATTTTGCCAATATCACTATTCTGGCTACACTCAAAGACTTCTGGGTGGGGATTCATTTATCAATTTTTAACCCCAGGAATTTTCCATGTTCAATTTTTACTCCAGGTATTGCTTATGTTCTCTCTGGGGGCAAAGAGATGATGATTTCCAGACCCTTTGCTTTCTAGAAATCAAGACTTGGAGCTGGCTTCACAGCAAGGATCATGCTATATATTTTGAAAGGTAAAGATCAAGAACATAGTCAATGGATCAGGCAAAATCAAGCCACATGGCTAGGTATCCTCCATGATTATTACTAAACTGTCTTTGCCTCCTTCGGAGAGATCTAAAGGGGACAAAACAGCAATTAAGTATGCAATATTGTTGTACAACTGAAAAGAGACATGGAAGCTGCACATAGTAGAACTCCCATAGCTGAAAAGGATCTTAAGATATTGTTTACTTCACCTGCCAGATGCTCTCTAATTCATTCACTAGCAGGCTATAGGAAATGAAGAAGATGGAAGAGAAAAGAGCAATTTATTAAGTTCAGGAAAATGCCCTTTTAATTAAGGGGTGAGGTTTGGTAGTGTTGATAATAATTTTGTGGAGCTGAGCCAAAAAAAAGCTTCTGGGTGCTCTCTGCAGATAAAACACACAACCCACAGAAAAGAGAAAAACAGTGAACTGTAGATCTTACCGCTAAAGCTTTTATCAACATTAAATGCAACAGCAACAAAACATATGAAGAACAAAACAAAAACTATGACCCTTTCCAAATTACTTGATCACTATATCCCAGTTGCAAGGGTCCCCCTCACCCCAGCAACGGATGCTATGAGTGATGAGTCATCTGCTGAGGTCTGCTCACCAATCCCCACATACAGAGGCCCTGAAGATGAGGGGCTGACACCTACCGCAGGGCGCCGAGTACATTCTTTGAAAGCCAACTCTGCATACTGCTTCACAGAACTGGTAGGGAATTTGCTGAAACAGCCTGTGGCTCACAGGCTTCCCATGTGTTCTCCCTTCCATCGTTTTCTTCTTTTTTTGGAAGACAGCCATGAGAACCGCATTGTCTATTTTCTCCACCTATGACCCAAGGATATGAAAAACTGAAAAAAAACTGGAAAAAAAGTGAGAACCACTATTTACATCGCTTGATACTCTACTTCAAAGAGAAAGGATCTTATGTGCATATTACTTGGCATGCAACTTGCTTTTCATATAAAGTGTTTTAAGAGTCTCCTGGCCCCACCCCTCTCCTACTTTGACTTCTGTCTCTTCAAAATTCCCTGTCCCTTCTTTGATAAATCCATGTAATAAAAATTCACTGAGCAATCTCTACGTAACAGGCACTGGTAATGAAATGGTCAACAGTGTAGACAGTCTTTGCCTTCTTAAAAGCTCACAGTTTAGCGAGAGGTGAAAATAGGTAAACAATTATAATACAGTGTGATACATGCTATTCCATTTCTTTTCATGTTGCTTCAAGATAGGCAGAGAAGTTTGCCCTGATGCTTGGTCAGTGCTTCTGTACCTCCTGACATCATTCCTACCTCCTGATTCCAACTACACCCTTCGTGCTTGCCCACCCCTGCCCGCCTTTCAGTCTTAATCCTAGGGGTCCAGGTCAATAAGCAGCTGGCTTAGAGTCATCAGCAGGTGAGTCTTTCTTTTGGTTACAGAACCAAGTGAGGGCGAGACAAGTCAAATCCTTCCCTTAATTAAGTATACCTTTATAACCTGCAAACCACAGTTTTCAAACTGTTTCTTCTGATCCTGAATTTCCTCCGCTGAAAGCTTTAGGCATCTCAGAAATGTATTCCTTTTCATTTCATCCTGGTCTGGGGGTTGCCAATCAGTCCATTGTCCTAAAAATGAGTAACACAAAACTTTGTCTCAATGCTCTGTGAGAGGAAAAACGTTTGTAAAGAAATTTAATAAAACAAGTTATAGAAATTTAAAGGAATGGATTGGCCAGTTTAATTGTATGGCTTATATGTTTAGGACATGCAAGGAGAGTACAATATAATGAGAAGGCACAGGATAGAAGAGGGGATTCATAAATTTGTCCTCACATGATTTGGGTTAAGAGGCTGAGGGAGTGAGAGAAAAAAGAGCATTAGTATATACCTCCCCCATCGATGTTGTAATGATGATATATAACTGTGTTGCTAATAGGAAATGTTTCTATTTCTGGCCAGGATGCTCATCAACAAAAAAAATACAGGCATAACACAACATTAAGGAATGATGAAAAATAGTATGACATTTATATAAAACTTTTTTAAGATTTTCAAAAATATTTCATATCTCAACTTCATTTGGGCATTACACCACCACCACTGGAACAACGAACACACTTTTACAAATAAGGAAATTGAAGCTCAAAGTTAAGTGACTTGCCCAATATCACACAGCTAAAACAAAGCTGGCTTTCACCAGTGCTTTCTGCAATCGGCAAGGCAAAATATTTGGTACATATATCTCTCATATGCACCCAACCACAAAGAGCAAACTTTGGAGATTAAGAGTTTATGGTGTCCTGTCTTCCCTCCCTTCCTTCCTTTTTCCCTTCCTTTGTTCCTTCTCCCTTAACTTTCCTACCTTCCTTTTTAAATTCAAGGGACAACCTGTTATTGCCTAGCAACTCCTTGTTGGAATAAATATACGTATAGGTGAACAAACAGAAAACCCCCAAAAGACTTATTTTCTTTTTAAAAGATTTTATTCATTTATTTGAGAGAGAGAGCATGAGCAGTGGGGAGGGGCAGAGGGAGAGAGAGAGAAGCCGACTCCCTGCTAAGCAGGGAGCCTGATGCAGGGCTCGATAACCAACTGAGCCGCCCAGGCACCCCTCAGTTTATTTTCAGTTTGACTTAAACCCAAGTAAACAAAAATGATGTAATTCCCAGCACATTATTTAACCACAGAAAGCAGATGATAAATCCAAAGAAATCCACTAGAGGGGCCAAATTGTAAATCTGGGAAGCAGGGGGTACAAAATTCCGTATCAGAGAAACTCCAAAGCCAGGAAATTTCAAAGGAAGATACTCTAAATTAAATCTTGAGAGCAACAGCTGACCTTTATAAAGTATAGTAATAGAGTTCAGTTCACCTGAGTTCAGCAAACATTTACTGAGCTCCTATTACCTGTCCAGTGCTGGGTTGGACGCCAGAGACTCAAAGATCCACAAACTCCTACTGTCAGAAGCACTCCAGGAAGGATTACAATGGCAGCATAAAAGAGGAAACACCTAACTTCCATTATTTAAATTGTATAGCTCTGATGGATAGTTAGTTGATGTTCCTTGTAGTAATAACTCATTGAAAATTTATCCATTTTGTTAGTTGAGAGAGGGTCAGTGTGTAGGAGCCTCGGAAACACAGCTGTGGAATGGTATGCTTAGTCATCAACTATCAAAAGTGCCACCTTGCAGCAGAACAAGGGACTTAGAGCTAACTGCCAATAGCCAGGAGAATGGGACAACCCTATGAGTGCAGTTAGTTTAAAGTAATGCCACAAGCTTTATAGACCAGTGTTTGTCTCTTGTTCTCTTGGGAAGTATACCAGTATTAGTTTAAATATCCACAGTCATTACCTTTCAAAAGCTAAGTAGAAATCATAATCTTTGGTCTCATTCTTGTGTATTATTTTTGAATGCTATTTCTTTATGCTCTATGTTTTAAATTTTTTTTTAAAGATTTTATTTATTTATTTATTTGACAGAGCACAAGCAGAGGGGGAGAGAGGGAGAAGCAGGCTCCCTGCTGAGGAAGGAGCCCGATGTGGGACTCGATCCCAGGACCCTGGGATCATGACCCAGGCCGAAGGCAGCCGCTTAACCGACTGAGCCACCCAGGCATCCCTATGTTTTTAATTTTTTAAAGATTTTTTTATTTACTTATTTGAGAGAGAGAATGTGTGTGAGAAAGGGAGAGAAAGCGTGGGGGGGAGGGGCAGAAGGAGAAGCAGGTTTCCCATTGAGCAGGGAGCCCGATGTGGGACTCGATCCCAGAACCCAGGGATCATGACCTAAGCTGAAGGTAGATGCTTAACCGACTGAGCCACCCAGGAGCCCCTCTCGTGTATTATTTTTGTCCATGTTTTTTGATACTGGGTTTTCTAGGGAATGTGGATACAACACTTATTGTAAACTCCCACTCACTTTGACCATGTCTACCTGAATTATTTTTACAAACACAAGGTAAAAATGAGGTGTCCTTTGAAAATTTGCATCTGAATTTTTGTACCAAACCCATCAACGTTACAGTGAAACTGACCTTATCTTTGTTAAAATCCTTCAAGGCTCTCCCTTGTTTCAAGAAAAACTCTGAACTCTCATGTGATTTATAAAGTCTTTCATAATCTAGACCCTGCCATGGTCTGATTGCCTGAAAGTTTCTTTACATTACTAATTTCTACCTATTCTTCATTCTCCATTTATGACACCTCCTCTGAGAAGGCTCCCCTTGACCTCCCAAGTCTGGGTTAGGTGTCTAAATTGGTATTCTGAGACCCAATTCCAATGTCTGTGTGTGTAGGAGGGTTTCCCATATATACAATCAAGCAATTCTGCTACTATCTACCCAAGGATAGCATCAGATTCCATAGGTTAAGAGTTCAGTCCTATAAGACTGCTCCCCAACACACGCGCACGCGCGCACACACACACACACACACACACACACACACACACACACACACACACTTCAGATACCAGTCGAAAGCCAGGCTGTTACCTGTGCTTCTGGCTGACTAGCTACAAACTGAAGGTTCCAATGACCTGCTCCTTGGATTTCAAACACCATTTGCAAGTTCAGGTTGTTACCTGTACTTTTGACTAGCTGACTATAAGTCAGAGGTTCCCATGATCTCCTCCTCGGGTTCAATTAATTTGCTAGAGCAGCTCACAGAACTCAGTGGAACATTTTACTTACTAGATTACTGGTTTATTATACAGGTGTATTACTCAGGAACAGCCAGACTGAAAAGATGCATAAGGCAAGGAAGGAAGGGGGAAAGGGTGCGGAGCTTCCATGCTCTCTCCCAGCAAGCCACACTCCCTAGCTCTCCATGTACTGACCAACCTGGAAGTTCTCTGAACCTGTCCTTCTGGGTTTTTATGGAGGTCCGTTACCTAGTCACAGCTGACTAAATCATTGACCATTGGCAACTGATTCAACATCCAGCGCCCTCCCCAGAGGTTGAGCTGGGGGATACCGAAAGTTCCAATCCTCCAATCACAAGTTGGATCTCCTGGTGACCAGTCCCCATCCTTAGGCGCTTTCCAAAGTCACCTCCTTAATGTAACAAAAGACATCTTTATCACTCTCAACACTCAGGAAATCCAAGGGCTTTGAGTGCTGTAAGCCAGAAATGTGGACGAAGGCCAAATATATGTGACAAATGTTTTGATCATCTGAATGATGAAACATATATATTCTAAATCGCAACATCACAGTGCCTGTCCGAGGTGCTCCCACAGAGCATTTTCACCCTCCTCTTTCATAATTAACTTGCTTGCTTCTCAGTATCCTCAATTAGATTTTGAATGGAAACAATGTCCATCTTATAATTGTATCCCCAGCACCCACCACATGCTTGGCACATATCATGGATACAATATACATCAGTCCAGTAAATAAATGAAATAAGCTTCTGTTTCCCAAGGTGGCATTTACAACAGTGTACTTTTCCTAGTTAGCTCTAGGACCATGTTAAAAGGACCTCTCCAGACCCAAATTCCCAGTCATCGTGATGAATTTTTGCCCCATTGAATGGGAGATACTTGAGTTACTTCACAGCATGAATGGTTTACTTTGGTGAGAGAGCTCAAAGTAATTTTAAGGTTCCTAATGCTGCCAGCAACAAATACGTAAATGCAAGAAAACTCAAATAAATGAATTAATCAGGTGGAATGTGTCTATATTTGAATGCTCCATTTGTAGAATTAGGGATGTACTTTTTCCCCCAGAACCTGGGCTTGCGTTGCTGGAGGCTTTCCATTTAATTGCCTCTTGGGCAATCCATTTCATCATTAAGTAAATCCAGTCATGTGTGTGCACGTGCGTGTGTGCGTTGTGTGTGTGTGTTCATTTACTAATTAACCCTGCTGGTAGAAAGACAGCCAAAAAACGGTTATAAGAGGTTATGGCTTAACACAGAACCAGCATGATTAGCTCTCTCTTCCATGCTATCTCTGACCCACATACATACAGACGCACTCACACCCATAAGGAATAGATGCAAGAGCTGACTTTCCAACTTAAAGTTACTCACCTAACAAGCTCCAAAGGGCTCGCTCCTTTTTTCTTGCCATCTCCTCCTGAACTTCACACAGCATAAGTTCAATGTTCATAACGACCTCAATGACGTCAGCTTGGGCTCCTTTCATCTCTAAAATTGCCTTTTCCAGACTGATAGTCTCTGAGATAGAGACCCTTAAGGTATTCTGAAGCCGAGTCAAAATGTCATGTTCCTTTTTCCCAAGGTAGAGGATATGATTGTTCTCAATGATATGGTGGTCCTGGGGGGTCAGTATCCTTTGGATCCACGCTTGGGCCTCCTTCATCTTTTCCAGGTTGGATCCCATCAGACTGATGGCAGGAGATTTAGCTTTGAGCCCATTTTCTCTTTTCTCCTCTCTGGTCAACTGGGGGACTGAAAAGACTGTCATAAACATCCACAGAAGGCAGGTGGGTTTTAAACCCGAGCAGAACAAAAAACACCAAGGCCAATATTTGCCCCGAGGACATTATGACCATTGTTGCAGCAGCAGCTTCAATTAAGTGCCTATCTCTGATTGCTGTGCTAGATATGAAGGAAATCTAAACGTATGGTTTACAGTCTCCTTTAGAGCAGAGTTTAGCCCGTAAGGGGTTGGTTTTATCATGCCTTGCTCCTGCTATGTTGCATTTGTCAGTTCACAGATGAGTTAATCTTGTGATATCACCCTGGATATTAACCCACTATTATACCTCAGATACGGAGGTCGGGTTCCAGACCACCACAATAAAGTAAATATTGCAATAAAACAAGTCAAATGAATTTTTTGGTTTCCTAGTGCATATAAAAGTTGTATCTACACCATACTGTAGTCTAGGAAGCATGCAATAATATCATGTCTAAAAAACAATGTACCTACCTTAATTTAAAAATACTTTGTTGCTAAAAAATGCTATCATCTGAGCTTTCTGCAAGTTATAATCACTGATCACAGATCAGCATAACAAATACAATAATAATGAAAAAGATTGAAATATTGTGAGAATCACCAAAATGTGATATAGAGACACGAAGTGAGCAAATGGCTGTTGGAAAAATGGCACCAATTGACTTGCTTGATGTAGGGTTGCCACAAACCTTCAATTCGTAAAAAAAAAAAAAAAAAAAAGCAGTATCTGTGAAGCACGATAAAACAAAGTACAATAAAACAAGGTATGCCTTTATGTCCCACTGACTGAGATTTTCCTCAACCTCTTGCTACTACCAAGTTTGAAATCAAACATCTCTGAAAGCCATACAGCTTAAAGAGTGAAAATTCCTTTTGAAAAATATGTATTTCTGATTATAAAAATAATACATTTATTTTTGATAAATTAGAAAATTATTCAAGTTTAATGAAAGGAAGATATACCCATAACTCTACTACCTGGAATTCCTTTTGATATCTTATCTGTATGTAACAGGACATTTTACGCCTCCACAGAATTTGGAGCTTAGCAGCTTCTACTGCTTGACATGGTATATCCCAGCAGAAAAGGTCAGGGAACTTGATTCCAACCCACCCACATGTACCCTTTTCTACAATCCCCCTCCATAAGGAGCAAAGATATATATAAAAAAGTAGAATCTCTGATGGATTAGGATAACTCTCAACCCAAATTGCAAAAAAAAAAAAAAAAAAAAGTTGGAGGGCAATGGACTAGATGAGAGGAAATTCATAGGCGAGGCCGTATCTAGAATATATAAAGAGTTCTCTCAAATTATCAAGAAAAAGGAAGAACCTAGTACTCAGCTGGGCAAAACATTTCACAGAAAAGGAAACACAAATGGTCCAGATATGTGTGAAAAGATGCTCATCTTCGCTGGCAATCAGGGAGATGAAAAATTATCCACCAGATTGGCAAACAATAAGTCTGACAATATTAAGTGTTGGGAAGGATATAGAGTAACTGGAACTCCTGTATATATTTACGATGGATATAAAACTGGAAAAACTACTCCCACAATTATATTTTGTAAAGAAATTTTTGTATGTGTGTATCAGGAGATATGTATAAGAAAGTTCACCTTCTCCTTTGTAACAGCAAAAACCTGGAAATGACCCAAATGTCCTTCAGCAATGGAATATTCTTATAGCAATGAAAAGGAGTGAATTTTAGCTATTTGGATGAATCTCAGAAACATATCTTGAAGGGGAAAAGTAAATTGAGCAACTACTATGTTCTAGGCATTGTTCTAAGTGCTTCACATAAATTATTCTGTTCACTCCTCACAACCTTATAAGTACTATCAACAGCCCCATCTTACAAATGAGGAAACTTATTCAGAGTTATTAAGTAACTTGCCCATGGTTATAGGACTAGTAGGTGTGGGCAATCTGACTCTAGTACTCACATAATTCTGCCTCCCTGTAAGGGATCTGAGGTTAGCAGTGGTAATTAGCATCTTTCCCCCCGATGGAATAGTTGGGTGGTACGAGGAACTATGAAACAGTACCAGGAGAGACCCAGAAGTAAGAGAGGGTCTGAGTTTAAAAAAAAAAAAAAAAAAAAGCCAATGTTTTGGACAATAGAAGTGACACGTGTTCTTAAATTGGAGGCATAGGGATTTTGTTTGTTTGTTTTTTAACCCTTGTTCTGCCCGGGAGTTTATATTACTTTTTAGGAGAAAATAGAAGCAATACATGGTGATACTTCATTTATCCATCATTACCAGGGGGGGAAAAATTGTTCTTCTGGGTAACTAATTGTTCAGATCACTAAAGGATACACTTCTAGCACCAAATGCATTAGTTAAATATTTATGAGCTAAATTACTAGTTTATTAGGTAAATATTTATTAGTTAAATATTTCTAATGAAAACACACTTCCCTGCCTTCCTAAATAGTTTAACTTTTCCTTGATAATCTGAGATCATCACCATTAGCCATTATTAATGTCAATTATTGTCTTGCACTATAATTATAATTCTTTTACAGATGTCCTTAAAAATGACTGAAGTAAATGGTAATGCCTGGCCCTATTATTCAGACTAATAACATAGAGACATTTGTATGTTCCTTTTCCATACTGTCCTCACGTAAGCCTCCTATCTACCTTCCTTAGATTCAGTCTTGTTCCCCACATATGCACTGCATTTGTTTGCTTCTCTGCATTTTTTTGCCTTGGGTGCCCCACCCCACCAGCTCTAGTCATTGAAAACCTGCCATCCTCAAAGCCCAACTAAGAACCACTCGTCCAGGAAGCCATTCTCAACCCCTTCAGGTCAGAAGGACTCTCCCCCTCCTCTGGACCCTCTAGGTAGTTTGTCCAGCCTCTCATTCATTATTCTTTGGACTTCGTTTAATGCTTTGCAATTTACAGAACATTTTGACGTACATAATCTCCAATTATCCTGACAAAAGTCTGTCATTATCCTCCTTTTACAGATAAATAAATAGGTTCATAAGAGGCACAGTCACAAACCACAGCTCTTCAAGTACCCCCTCCTTCATTTCCAACACCACTGGACCACAGCACATCCATACATGAGCTCTTCTGTTAAAGTGTATAAGCAAATCATTGTGACCCTCATGGGAAATACCCTAACAGTTTCTATTGCTCGTTGAGTGTCTAGTGTTTTTAACATTTATAGAATACTGTAGATCAAAAGACTATTTCAGAAGTATATACGTCCCAGTTGTCATGAGGCCATTTCAACTCCATCAACTCAAACTCCACTAAAGGAAAGGAGTTATACGACACAGTCAATCTTTCTCCAATATCAACCAGGGTGAGTTAAGTCCAGTGATCTACAATCCTAGTTCAGTAGCAAAACTGAATAGGAGCTCCTGAAAAATATGCATACTTGGCCCTGATCCAGAGCTCCTGAGTCAGAATATGTAGAATTGGGGGCCATACATATTTTTGTTTGTTTATTTGTTTAAAGTTTCTGTCATGATCCTAGTGATTCTCAGGTTTGGGTAGCATTAGGTAAATCCATTTATTATTATCTGGTATGACTGAGATGTGTTTTCTATAATGGCTAATGAGTAACCCCATTTAGATGTGACCCCATTCAGAGTAGAAAGAGTAACTGGCTCAGTCAGCTTATTGAAGGGCAGAATTTTTCTTAGAGAAAAATTATAGAGAGCTATCTATGAAGGAACTAACCACACTGGCTTAGCCTCTCTGTATTCATATCATGAAACTGGACTGGGCAAAAATAGAATCATGTTCAGATACCGAGCAGGTTAGTATCCGAACAGGAGAAAATCTATTTGGCTTATTTCTTCTTCTTGTCCCTTCTATTAGTTAAAATGATGAAGAACAGGATGAGCCCCTGGTGGGTGGACTCTACTTCTAGGCCGGTGAATTTCTTACTCACCACTGTAATTATTGAAATCACGTAGCTTGGATTTTCTCTTTGCCATTTCAGCGCTGAAAGCCTATAAGAAGCAAAACAGAGCAGAGTCGTAAGTGGGGCTTTTAGCCATTGTCATCAAAGTCCCTCTTCTTACCTGCATAAACCACACTTGGCCTCATCCACTCTGTCAATCCCCATCCCCACTGCCACAAATCCATAGCAGCCTTTTGGAAAGTCCTAGGAAACAGCAATCACAGCACCAAATTGTGTCATACCACGATCTATTAGAACACCTAGGGGAAACCAGCATAGAAAAACCGAAAGGAAAACCAAAACCTGGTATAAAAAAAAAAAAAAAAAGAATGTATATGTATATCCCAAGGCAAAATGTAACCATTCATTCCACAAACATTAATGCTCTGATTATTGCATATTAGGCATTGAACCAAGGCTGTGGCCAAAAATAGGCAGATGCTCTTGTAATTAATAAACAGAAATGCACTTGAAAAGATTGTTCTACAGTTTCTCCTTAGCACAGTACCTGGTTGATGCAATATATGGCAGCTGTCTTTATTATTATCCCCTAGGGGAGCCCTCAGATTGTGGTTGACCTATTTTTTTTAACTGCCACATTCATTTTTGTTTGTGTATTGAAGAGAAAGAACCTTCTTTTCTAGATGCAGTTCATTCCCCTTGTAGGAAGATGGTACTTCCTGAGCTGTTCAGGGATGTGCTAGGGGCATCTATCTGGGCCCATCGATCGAGCTCTGCTTTAGGGGGAACTTCATTTGCAAGACAGGATGATTCACTGTATCTGAAAGGTGAGCTCCTTCACTGGGTAACTGGCTTGCAGGTCAGCTGTGGAAGAGACACACTGGTGTCCTGGAGCTGGTTGACATTTGCTAATGAGAGCTCACAGTGGGCATCTCTTCCCAACTGCACCTTCAGAGATGTCAGCAATGAATATCAACAAATGCTACAAACCTCCCTGTGCCTAGTCAAGCAGCAAAAGGAGTAAGAACCTTAACACTTGTTGCAGAAAAAGAGGAAGCTAGAACAAGTATGAGTTTGTTTTCTTGCAGGGAGAGAGAAAATGGCAACCACCCACCTGGAGACAGGCTGTGAGGTGGAAGAGCGAGCAGTCAGAGGACTAGTGTGTTCAGAGCCACTCTGTCTGCCAGGCACCGAGCAAGGCCCTTTCTACCCAAAACCCAGACCCGTGCTTGGGAGCTTGTGCTAGCACTTGGATGTTGCCATTGGCAGAATCAGAAACCTGTCTTGAAAATCCATTTTAAGTTGCTGTATCTTATTTCCTTTCCTTTTTTATTCTTCCTTAACATCATGGCAGCCCCTTCTCGAAGTCCCAGCTAAGCAAGAATAAAGTTCAGAGATGGTACTTTAAAGGCAGAACAGCACAGCACTATATACTAATTATGCTGAATATATCAGGGACCTTCTCACATGTTAGAAACTCAGCTTAATCTGCCCGCTCTAAAAAAGCTGAGGGGCACCTGGGTGGCCTGGTCGTTAAGTGTCTGCCTTCAGCTCAGGTCATGATCCCAGGGTCCTGGGATCGAGCCCCACATCAGGCTCCCTGCTCCACGGGAAGCCTGCTTCTCCCTCTCCCACTCCCCCTGCTTGTGTTCCCTCTCTCTCTGTCTCTCTCTGTCAAATAAATAAATAAAATCTTTAAAAACAAACAAACAAATAAATAAATAAAACAAAAAGCTGAGGTGAAGTGAAAACTAAAGAAGCTGGACACACAGATCTCTGCACTCAGACACACGGACACACTCCCCTACACACTCGTCCCTCCCTTTCGTATCAGACCACAACTGACTTCCCTCGGGGTCACCTACAGAGAAGTTAAACAATTGATTGAATTTGGGGACAGTACCGGGGACATGGCAAAAGTAGTCAAAGATACCTCTGCTGTGAAAGAATTAATAATCTAATTGGGAAGAAAAGATAACAAACGAGTCACTTGGTTTCGTCTTCAGGTCAGCACTCTGTGAATTACAGTTCATGACAGCTGATAGAACAGCTAGCCTTCATGGAGGGCTTCCCTGTGTGCTCGGTACTGTTCTAAGCGTTTTATGTGTATTAACTCATTTAACGCTCACAACAGCTCCAGAGGATGGTAGTTATTATCCTCCCTTTATTTTACTTTTTTTTTTTTCCAAATAAGCTCTACGCCCCAAGTGGGGCTCAAACTCACAACCCCGAGATCATTGTGTGCTCTACTGACTGAGCCAGTCAGGCTCCCCTGTTATCCCACTTTAAAGATGAGGAAATTAAAGCACAGAAAAGTATATTAACTTGCCCCAAGAAGTTGACCAATTGGAGAGGAGAAGACAAGGAATTTGTTTTAAATATGCTGGATTTAAGATGACAATCGGATAACCAAGTGGAAATGAGAGAGGGTTAGGTGTATGGGTCTGAAGGTGGCTCAGAAGACAGGACTTTGCAGAAACTGTAAGAATACTTGTGTTCTCAGAGCAGGAGAGAAGAGCGAGGGGCAGAGGACCCCAGACTGAAACTAAAAGGTTGCTTACCTTTCAGGAGCAGGGGGAGAATAAAGGCCAACAAAGGAAAAGCGGGAAGTTAGGTAGCAGGGTAAGATGGCGCTTTAATGACAGGCTTTACTTGGTCAGAGGTGGGCAATTAAAAAACAATTAAATTCACCAAGTTAGAACATCACTGTGCTGTACAGGGCTTAGCTCATGTCTTACATGATGTTACTGAATGAATGAATGAATGAATGAACTATAGGACATTTCTAAAATATTAGCTTACCATGTATGTCTCCAGTTCTTCTGGAAAGATCACAAACTTTACAGTTAATTGTCTTTTCAAATGGCATTTGGCAAAAGTTAAAACTTCATCAAACATAATCTGGGCTGCTATACTGCTCTGTATACCAATGTTTCCAGTCCCAAGGGCAGGAAAGGAAATAGAAGTTTTATTTAGTTCAAGGCATTTCTCCAAACATTCCTTCACTGCAGTTCTCAGTATCTGTAGGAAAAACAGATCAGCCTTTGAGTCAAAATAAAACTTCACTCACCCTTTGATCCTGCCCATATCTTACAATGCCAACCTCTACTCTCCCTCGGGGTCATGGCCATGCCTCCTTAGAGAGCAGGAAAGGCTCCACTCTGTGGAGAACCCATGACAGCCTTAAGGTTAGATGATGAGAAACAGAAATCACTGAGGGGTCTGTTTGGGTGCCATGATTTCTCCCAGTTTATACATCTCCCCAGGTCAGAGAGCCAACCATCAGTTTATCCGATTTACCTGCCACTTCCAGGTTGAAACAAAGAGCTCTTGGAAGTTTAATAAAGGAGACAGAGGGAAAAATCCATAGGCAGCTTTATCCAACATCTTTAAGATATGTCCTAACGTTCTATGTAATTTTTTCTCGAGAAGTGCTAATATATTTGGCAGATTTAAACTTTCCATCAACATTTCAACATCCAAACTGAAGTACAGGAAGGTCGTCTGTGGAAGGGCCTTGGAAAACTGGGGGGTAGATAGTGACTGGAGGACCGGTTTGGGATTAGAGGGCTCTTAGTCAAAGTCAAAGAAGGACCAGAAATGGTGACAAAATAAGGATAAACAAAGGCAGAGAAGGGGACTGTTTCCCTCTCTCCACATTTGAGTGGGTCCCCCCACTCTTTAATGTGTATATTTTATGTGTCTTAGGTGAAGAGTTGGCCAGAAAGCCAATCTGCCAATCTCTACCTCAGGCATTGGTGGGAAGACACCACAGGTAATAGATTTACCTGGAATAATACTGGAAGGGAAATCCCAGATCCTCCTGGCACTTAACTGATGGAGGGAAATATGGAGAGGCTGAATTCCAGGCCCGTTTAGGGAAAGGCCAACAGGGTCACAGAGGGGTGAGGTAAACAGGTGTGCAGACTGAGGGAGGCCACTCTGTCCAGGTCTGTTTGCAGTATGCCAGCTTACAATTTAGACATGGGTTAGGTAATATTTAAAATTAAATTTCTTAAGATAACTTGTGACAACAACACTTTTTTCTGCATTTCAGAGTGGTAGAAAATGAGGACTATCCCACTTACCAATATTTCATAAACGTAATGACATGATGGAAATTCAACAAAGACTATGTAGACTATGGAACTACATAAAGATAAACTTATTATGAACTTACCTTAGTCAGTTTGTAACATCTTAAATGCCACAACACATGGTATACATATTGACAGGACAATTTAAATCCTTTTGTGACCAGTACGAACTGAGAATCTTGTACCTCAGTAATTTTTTTATTAAATTCCGATTTTATTTCATCTCCTGCTTGTTGTAGAATTGATATCGACACAGGTCCAAATCCAAGACCATTGCATGGATTTACCGAATTAACAATTACATCTGTCTGAAAAGGAAAAAAAAAAAAAGACAGACAGGATTCATTGTTAAGTTACTTTTTCTTAAATCTTTAGTTTGCTGAGGAGCTTTGGGGAAAAATGGTTTTGAAGATCTTAAATTCACAAGACATCTTTTGTTTGTGTGTTTGTTTTGCATAGGATATCAATTAACGGTGGATAGAAACTCAGAATTCCTTTGATTGCCATGAATCATTTGTCCTATTCAGAAATTAGGTAAAGTGTGTAGATGATACAGTTCTGACTGCAAACGTCTGTCAGCCCCTTGCTGCCTTATACCCCCATATTCCCAGATTTGGAGCATTCCCTGTGATCTGTTTTATCCTTTATCAATACATGGTTTCATGCCCTGCCCCACTGCCATCACTTTTTGCTATTTCTGTGTGAATTTTCTGTTTTGTTTTAAAGAGAGTGGAAATACAATTTCTTGGGAAACTTCTACCTCCTAATGCTTTTCTTCTTAAAGAAAGCAGTACATGGTTAAAGAAAATACAAACAAGACAAAAAAGTCTTCAGTGGAAATAGGCCTCCCTCTTGCGGGGTTCCTTGGATGGCCCATGCACCCACCTGTCCTGCCGGCAACCACTTTTACCAGTTCTTCATCTGTCTCTTCGGAAAAGGACTGCATACACATGGGCTGTGTTTTGTTTTGTTTTGTTTTAAGATTTTATTTATTTATTTGAGAGAGAGAGAATGAGAGACAGAGAGCACAAGAGGAAAGAGGGTCAGAGGGAGAAGCAGACTCCCCGCTGAGCAGGGAGCCATGGGCTCTGTTTTCAGTCGTATCACCCTTAGTTAGCCCTCAGACCTGGGCTATAGGGGACGGTATCCTTCTGCTCCTGCCCAGTGCTCAAACACCCCTAAATCATCCTGATGGCTTTGGTTCCTTTTGCAGGCAACCCAGGTACTTCTAATGGACATTAATGAATGCTTCACTTTGAAAGCGCAATCAGAATTTCCAATTTGGGAGCATTGGCGCCCTTGAAAAATTTTAAGGTTCTTAATGTTGCTGGCAATAAAGAAATATAACAAAATTTAAAGGGTAAGTTATTCAACTAGGATGTTTCCACTTTAATTTTAAAGTGGCATATTAATGACTTATTGAATAAATGTTTCATCATATGGGGTCCCCTAGTCGTCTTCTCTAATTGTCTTGTAGAAAATAAGTGGTATTTTGGGGTGCCTGGGTGGCTCAGATGGTTAAGCGTCTGTCTTCGGCTCAGGTCATGATCCCAGGGTCCTGGGATTGAGCCCCACGTTGGGCTCCCTGCTCAGTGGGGAGTATGCTTCTCCCTCCCCCTGCTTGTGTGTGCCCACGCACGCCCACTCTCTCTCTCTCTCTCTCTCTCTCAAATAAATAAATAAAATGTTAAAAAAAGAAAAGAAAAGAAATGATATTTTTTCACTTATGATTAAGTCTATTTGATTGTGGCCATAGGAGAAACTTAAGTGTGACATCCCTGATCCAGAA
The DNA here is from genome assembly GCF_037043125.1 of Eumetopias jubatus. Classification (NCBI taxonomy): domain Eukaryota; kingdom Metazoa; phylum Chordata; class Mammalia; order Carnivora; family Otariidae; genus Eumetopias; species Eumetopias jubatus. The sequence continues at coordinate 66,734,280 of NW_028274807.1, forward strand.
ATAAAAAGAATAAAGCCTTATATTCTTTCTCTTCCCTGCTGCCCCCTTCACTTTGGCATCAATAATTTGCTGAAAACCCAGATGCATGCCCAGACTGAGCCCTGGGGCTACAAAGTGAATAATATACAAAATGAATAAGCCATGATCCCCAGCCTTAAGGTGCTCTGCCTAGCAGGGGAGCTGCACCAACCCAGAAATACCCAAGTTCACTGTTACCCTGATTCCCTCCCCTCCTTGCCAGGGCCCTGGCTTTGGCGCCCCACAAGCGCTGGCTAATTGCTAAGTTACCCCTTGTATTCTCTCCAACCGCTGACAGAGAGTGGTATACTAAGTATACAACTTAGAGCTCCACTTAGATCTCCTGACTGGTCCAGTCTGTGATTTTCAGGCTCTCACCACTTCTATGTCTCTCTGATCAAGTCATACTAACCACCCAGTTCATACCAATCATAACTTGAGATCAGATTCAAAACTCCTCCTGTCTTCTGAATTAATCTTTCTTGGTCCACTGCCCTACACTCTTGTCATAAATTTACATACTCTTAAATATTATGAATTCATTTTGTATTAAGACTTTTTTATTTACTCTTGATAGGTAGCTTCACAAATGTTCAGATGGTTTGTTTCCCCGGTGGGATTTTTCAAATCGAGAATTTTTTCTTACATAAACGAAGTCTAATCGATTTTAAGTTCCTTGGAATCACAGCTCGTTCTATTTCCTCCTGGTGCCTAAGAATAATGGCAATAATAATCATAAATAGTTATCATGTGCCAAGCTCTATTCTAAACATTTCATGTGTATTGATTCCAGCTCTTTGATATAAGTGCTATTATTATTCTCATTTTACAGATCAGGAGACCAAGGTCCGAAAGATAAAATAACTTGATTGAGATCACCCAGTTAGCAAAGGGCAAAGCTAGCGTTCAAATCCAGATGGTCTGTCTCTGAAGTCCATACTCTTAGCCTTAACAAGATGCTTTTTAAATAGTATCCGAAATAGCATATATATTTTTAAAACTACTTGATAGGTAATAAACAGCTCAGGGATCTCCTTTGGCAGTGCAAGAGACTAGAAACAAAGATTTACCTCCTGCAGTTGAATGTAGCCCAGGACAATCTGGAGAGTCACACTGTTCACGATAATTGTCTTGAAAGGAGGGGTGGCTTCTTGACTCATGCAGGATCGCAGCTTATTCATCCTTAGGATTGCTTCTGAAGCATTTTTAAAGGCAACAACAGTAGGATGATCATTGCTTACCAGGTGAATTTCTTTCAAATTAGTGGCCGGTTGCCTCTCTCGGTAATAAAAGCTGATAGTTTCCACAATGATCTGTGTACACAAGTCCAGAGGGAACTGGAAAATCCCAGAGCTCAGGGCTGGAATTGCTACCGTCTCAATGTCTGGATTGATAAAGGTAACATAATCCAGAATGTTTATAATGGCCTCTTGCAGCTTACAGGTACATGTCTGATAATATTTTGCTGTCCACCTAGGCCCAACAGCATGGATAATTAATTTGCAGGGAAGTCTCCCTGCTTTTGTGGTAACTATTTTACCAGTTGGTATTTTACCCATTCTGAAAACTAATCTTCTGCTCTCCTCTTGGATTTCAGAGCCGCCAGCATTCACCAGGGCCCGGGCCAGGCCTCCCCCATGAATAAGGTCTTCATTGGCTGCATTCACCACAGCATCAACGGCATGTCTGGTGAGGTCGTCCTTCCAAACAGATAACTCGATCCCAGGAATTAGCATTTCTCTGAAGACTTGCTGAGACTCACCATTACCCTCCAGGGATGGAGAGACCAGGGTACAGATACAGTCAAATTTCTTCTGAAGGACTTCACACAGCTGACTTTCATTAGTTTTCACAATTGTGAAGTCATCGTGACTAATGGGAATTTGCCAACTGTGGTCTTCTTCAGGAGTGGCAGTCTCTGTAACGTGAAGAAGATTAAAGAAATGAGCCTGGGTTCCTTTGAAAAGGATGTAATTCGACCTCACACTAGGAGACTGAGTTTCCCATGCGCAAAAGTGAGATGAACTTCCTCTCGCTCTCGCCCCCTTCCTTATCCTCCTTTTCAACCAGACATGTAATTAGGCCAAGGATATACAAGAGCTTTTCATGGTAGGTCACCTGTAAAGTGCTTAGTTTTGTGCCTGGCACACAGTACCTACTAAATGGTAGCTACTACACCACAGTGATGGTGGCGAGAAAACTATGTTTGTGGGGACTCATAGATTTTTAAAATCTATGTAAACATGGTGACTCTGGGAACATCCATGCTTAAGGCCCATGTGCTGGAAAGGACGTAATTATGAGTCAAATATATATGGAGGCTTTAATTCCTAACTTGTTTGCTTTTGCCAGTGTTTCAGTTTGGGGTTCTTTTGGAAGCAGACTCTGAGACGAGGATCTGAGTACCAGTTTATCTGGGAGGCGATCCTAGAAAACACCAGGGGTGGGTGAGGAGAGGAGGGCAGAGCGGGAAAGTGAGACAGGACCGAGGAAGAAAATGAATAAAAGGTGTGTTACAAAGCAAAGGAAGCTTAGCCCCACTAGGGGGCAGTGCAGATCACGTGTCTCATAGCTATACCTCCAGCGGGGTGAAAGAAATTGGGGCCTATTTATCCAATTGCCATCAGTCACTGATTGAGGATGCTGCTGTGAGGGCATGGTCCAGCAAGTGTGGGAAGCACTGATGGTGCTGCAGTAAATAATTCTTCATCATATTCTAGTTCCATGGCACGAATCTGGTGGAATTAAAACTGACTAAAAGTTATTTTTATTGTATGTGGCGGACAACATGTGCTGCTCAGACACCCCCCTTTCAAGGCAGTTATGAAGGGGCAAAATGGCTAGGCAACAGTGTCTAATGGTTAGCCACTCGGGATCCATTTCAGCTTTCCAGCCAAGGTCACGCTCACTAACCTCAGGGGTGGCACCCATCAGTGGCTGAGCAAGGCCATTTATGTTCAACGTGGGGCGCCCAAAATGAGCGCTCTCAGGCTGGCAGAGCTTTGTCAGGTTTTCATTATAGTCTGACGGCTCCGCCTACCCAATCTGGTTTCTTCTCTTGTCCTTTCACGATACAGCTTGTGCACCCCTAACTCCAGGTCACTTTCTGCTTCCTGGGGAGCCCAACCTGTGACACTGTATTTCACGGAGCTTAGGGCATTGTTATTATATGCCACCGCGAAAGGAAAAATGATGCCAATTAAACCATGGCACTCTACGGACTGATAGGGAGTAGCCCTATTTCAGAGATGTGAAAAAACTGTGAGTCCTAAAATCAATAAAATGACGTAATTAATGACACTGTACTTCAAAGTCCATTTTTAATCTGAGTCACCTAGAAAGATCTCTGGAGGCCTTAATGACCTAAAAGAAGCAGCACATGGATAGACAAATCAGTTGGCCTGCGCTTTGGCTGAAAAAATCTCAAGTTGGCCACTCCTATGATCAGGTAGGTTCCATTTGGCTCATACAACCCTTGCTAAGCAAAGGGACAATCAGCGGGTCACCTCTTCTGGCCAATATCAGCTCTAGGGCTGTGGTCCGAAGATTCTCACATCGTGTGGGCAAAGGCAAGGATCAGTGGGGGTGCTGCTGTCCCACTGCCCCTTAAGCAGTCTCCTTTGTGACACATGCCACTGGGTCCCCCAGTGCCGTGCAGTCACACACCTGCGCACCTGGGGAGGGGGGAGACATTTTGCTTCTATATTCCCCTTTCTCCATGGAGGAAAGCTCTGAGCAGAGATCCTCAGAAACAGGAGTGGGGTGATCCTACCTGGTGATTTCTCATTGTAAGCAGCTGCTCTGGAAGAACCCTGCAATAAATAGAAGTGGTTTAAAAAAATTTGTGACTGAGGGACTACAGGGTACTGATAACAAATACAGCCTAATAAACACAAAGCAACAACAACCCTGCAAAAGACACTAGGTTTGAGGGGGAAGGGGGACGCGTGTTTGTTTAATCTGTGTACCTGACACAGTCAGGTTTCAAGTCTTTGAAATACTAAATGTCCCAGCAAACACGGACCCTGCCCTACTTCCCTGGAGGCCAATGCACTTCTAATTCAGGATGAGAGGAGAAGAGTAGGAGATAAACACTTGAAAAGGCCCAAAGGTCACAGACCAAAATGATCCCAAACTCCCAGAGAGGCTTCCAATCTCCAAAGCCTTGTGGGGTCTCTCTAGACAGAACAGGAGACATGGGAACATGAACCTCATCAGCTACACCTCTCCGTCTACCAGTAAGGACCTACTTTCAATTGCTTACTTCATGACACAAGCCTGAACATGGAATTTTCCATTTAAACAAATGGGGTGCCTTTTCTCTATTTCCTTGTTTTCATTCCTCCTCCCACCTCCTCCCCTCATCCTGCAAAGGCAGAACTGTTGTATAAGTAGATACCCAGGTGACATTTTAAAAAAATCACCCAGCCTCATGTTGACTCTGTTGCTTACATTAGCATACTCTTGATTTCCCATCTCTCATACAGTGCAAGGTAAAAACTTTCATTGGGCTATTAAACCAAAGAAGAATGCCAAGCAAAACTAAAGACCCAAGGTTTCTAGCTGTTATAGGAAGAACTCTTGGTGTGAGGACCAAGGTTCATCGTTTATACACACTTACGTTTTTTACCTTGGAAAAGTCCATCCTCCAGGTCCCTGGGGTCTTCAAACGTTTAAACTCTATTTTGCGTTTCCCAATGTAAACTGTTATTCCCAAATATGGTTGCCTGCTTCTAGGCATGAATAGAAAGGATGCAATAAGCACGGACTAGTGTCTTAGGGAATTTGGTAAGAATACACCGTAGGAAGAGTAAACATGATTTCTGACCTTGAGTAGTTTTCAATTTCACTGAAGATGCACACGTTGTTTTTGCTCCTGTTGTTGCTGTTGCCCTGCCATCCTTTACAGAGAGGTTCCGGTTGAAACCGTAAGGGCAGTTCAGAGAAGGAAAAGAGCTATACGGACAACAGCAGGGAAAGCTTTATGGAGGAGGTGAGGGCAGAGCCAGGCCTTGAAGGACGTGGAGCAAGCTTTTATATATCTAGAAGAGGTGGAGAATACCAAGAGGTACTGAGCACAGCTTTAAAAAAGGTGGGGGGGGGGCGGCGCCTGGGTGGCTGGGCTCAGTCATTAAGCGTCTGCCTTTGGCTCGGGTCATGATCCCAAGGTCCTGGGATCCAGCCCCGCATCGGGCTCCCTGCTCGGCGGGAAGCCTGCTTCTCCCTCTCCCACTCCCCCAGCTTGTGTTCCTGTTCTTGCTATCTCTCTCTCTCTGTCAAATAAATAAAAATTTAAAAATTAAAAAAAAAAAAGGAGGGCGGGGCTCCTGGGTGGCTCAGTTGGTTAAGCATCTGCCTTCGGCTCAGGTCATAATCCCAGCGTCCTGGGATGGAGCCCCACATCGGGCTCCTTGCTCAGTGGGGAGCCTGCTTCTCCCTCTCCTCCCCACTCGGGGTCTCTCGCTATCTCTGCTATCTCTATCTCTCTCTCTCAAATAAATAAACAAAATCTTTTAAAAAATGAGGGAAAACCAGCCTTAGGAGTGAGTGAAGCCCCTGGAGAATATTTGAAGAAAGAGGAGGCTGTGCTTATACCACTGGAGGGCGTGTGTCACTGACTTTGTGATAAACATCCTTGATCAAATTAGAAAGGAGACTATCTGGAGAAAAATGAGAAACTCTGTGAAAACACATCCTAAGATTCTCCATCTACCAGGGAGGAATTAAAGACTGAATTTTTAGGAGAATGCAGATGAAAATGCTTAAAGATACAGTTGCCCGCCCTTGTCACCCACATAGCTGCCTTGAGGCCTTGGAAATGATTTCTAATGCCTTTGTTGCAGAAAACTTTTGCTCCACTATCTACAGCAGCAAAGCACTATTATTCTTACAGGTCAGGAAAAGCAGGAAGTCCGGTAGAATCCTAAAATGCGGGGACAAGATACATTTTCGCCTCCAGAGGGCACTGCTGCTTTCAAAAAAGGACAACTTCCGCGTCTGCTTGTCTGTGGCGCCCAGTGGGCTTTTGTTTTAGATGCTATTGTACTTGTTTTTCCCTTCAGACCTGGGGATGATCCTTGAAGCCCTAGGGAGAGACTTGGTCGTGGGGGCAGCATTCATTTAACACCCCCCAAAATAAAAAGAAGGAGCATAGTGCCCCATTCAGTCTCTTCCGCTTTATTATTTTTTTTTTTTGAGAGAGAGAAAGAGCAAGCACACAGGGGCGGGGGGGGGGGGGGGCAGAGGAAGAGGGAGAGAGAGACTCCTAAGCGGTGGCTACGCTCAGCTCGGGGCCCCACCCAGGTCAAAGCTCCAACTCACCAGCTGCAAATATGACTCCCATGCCTATCTCTAGGCTATGCTTCTTCTGATCCTCAATTTTCAACTCTCCCTGATCTGAGATCAAGTGTCAAAAGCTTAACTGATTGAGCCACCCAGGCGCCCCCTAAATCACTTTCAAATATGCCCCTATCCTCCTTTCCCACTGACACCATTTCATTTCTGGGCCTCAGAGCCTCTTGCCATACATTCTTCTTAAGGATTGAGATGTATCCAATTTTACATCCTATTGTTTGAATAGGTATAATGTTTACTGGTTCAAATTTAGAAAAACTTGAAACGCTCCCTCTTACGCCCCCCCCACTACCTTTCCTTCCCAAATGCAATCGGTGTCATTAGCTTCTCCTGTATCCTTCCAGAGGCATTTTTACACACAAGGTAACATCTTTCACACACTCTTCGGCATCTTGCCTTTCTCATGTCATGTATCCTAGAGATCTTTCCATGTTAGCACGTCAAGAGCCTCTTCATTCTTCTTACTGCTCTTTGCATTCCATTGTATAGATGCACCATAAGCTGTTAAACTTTTAGGTCCCCCTATTTATGGACATTTAAGGAGTTTCCAATCTTCTGCTATTGTAATAAAGGCTGTAAAGAACAACTCTCTACATAGGTCACTTCACACAGGTGTTAACTGATCAATGGGCATAAACTTTTAAAAATATGGCTACTAAAATACTTGAAATGACATATGCCCCACCCATTCTATTTCTGTCGATCAGCACTGATCTAGACCCTTCCTCTGTCCCCTCTCATCTCCTCCAAGGCCAATTGCTCCCTCTCTGCTTCAGACCACAGGGCTTCTAGCGCCTCAGACGTTCCCCACCTCTCACTCTTTTTAAGATTCTGCTTCAAACTTACTCCTGGAGGCCGTAAGAGATTTTGCTTCCTTATTCACAAGTCCATCTTCCCTTACCAGCCTCTGAGGGCAGGGCCTCTCATCTTTCTTCCCTAGGACACAGGGGCATTACCCAGGTCAGTACCGTCAGCCAAACCAAGGAAAGTCCCAAGAGCCAGTCTTAACCAAAGGATACAGTTGGAGGGAGGTCACTGGTGGCCCTATCATAATGCAGGCGAACCAATTCAAATTTTAAAAGGAATGTGAGTACGTTTCACCTGCGTTCAGAATGTGAATTACATTTTCGCTGCAAATAATAGTAAGAAGAAGAAGAATGTAAAGGAATCATAAACACAGGAGAAACTTAATTTGACTTAAACCTCTGAGCCGTCCCCACCCTCACAGGGGACACCTGGCCCTGGGAACCCGCTTCTCGCCCGCCCCCCACCCCGCCTGACCCCGCAGGAGAGAAGCGGCAGCGACAGTTCCCACCGCCGCCCGGGGCGCGGGTCGGAGGCCCGGGGCCTGGACCTACTCACCCGACCGACCGCCGCAGGAAGGGCGCCCGAGAGGAGGTGGGGAGCGGCTCTGCCTGGCACGGGGAGGGATTTCGGGGAAAGCGAAACTGAAACTTTGCGGCCCAGGACTGCGGGGCGCCGCTCGGCCCCACTGCCCCCGGAGCCCGACGCCCAGAGCTATGGCCTCGACCCTCCGCCCGCCGTCCCCGCTGCTCGTGCGGGTGCCTGAGTCCTGCCCGCTCACACGCTGGAAGCTGGAAATCTACTTCCAGAGCCGGAGGTCCGGCGGCGGGGAGTGCACCGTCCATCCCCTCTACCACGGGGACCGGGTCACCTTCCTGGTGAAGTTCATGGAAAGGGCAGGTGAGCAGCGGGGCCAGGACTGCGGGTGCCAAGGAGCCCGGCCCCGCGGGATTCCAGGCCGACCCAGCTCATGCTGACCTAGGAGAGATGGCGGGAGAAAGTATGGCACCCTCTGATGGGGACAGGAACCGGGGGCTGCTGCTGCCTAAAAAGACACAGCCCAACGGGGAGGATAGAGCCCAGAAGCGCCCAGTCCATGATCTGGTCTGACCACATTGTAAAGTTGATGCTTTCCAGTATCCTCACCCTAACTCAAATTTCTCAGGTCTGGGAAGGACACCTTTCCCTCCCCCCAGACACCTGTATGGAAACTCTGGTCATGTAGGTACTCCATTTTTATGTTTTAATTATTCCACTCGTTTGTTCTTGAGAATTACAAAAGTAATATATGCTCACTATAGCCAAGTGGGAAAAGAATAAAGAAAACCACCTGGAGATAAACAATATGGCACATTTCTTTGCAGCCTTTTTCTATGAATGTCAGTCAGTCAACATATGTTTACAAAATTCTGAGGCTGTACCTTTGATGCCTGCTCTTTTCACTTAACTTTATATAATGAGTATTTTTCCATATCATTGAAATGGGAAACTGGAGACCGTTTCAGAAACATGACTTTTAAAGAGTGTATCCCATTATCGGGAGCTTTTCATTCCTACAGTAACACATAAGCTGGGGGCGCCTGGGTGGCTCCATTGGCTAAGTGTCTGCCTTCGGCTCAGGTCATGATCCCCGAGCCCTGGGATCGAGCCCCACATCGGGCTCCTTGCTCACTGGGGAGTCTGCTTCTCCCTCTGCCCCTCCCCACCACTCGTGCTCGCTCTCTCTCTCTCTCTCAACTAAATAAATAAAATCTTTAAAAACAAACAAAAACATAAGCTGCCCATGTTAGAGTTTGAATAGTTCCTCCACAGTGCCCTGTCACCAACCCATCATTCCAGGATGCAGGGAGCAGCCTTCTTGGGAAGCTGCCGGGGCAGGGTACGGATGCATGAATAAGAGGTTTATTTAAAGTCTTTCCCATGTGTATGTGTATCTATAATGTCTCCACTGAAGCTAAAGAGGGAGTCTTGAAGAAAGAAAAGCATCAGATTACGATTGACAACAAACCTGTGACTATTTTTCTGGAGCCCACTGAGAATCCAATGGAGAGGAATGCAAGACCAAGAATGTCTTCATTGCCACAGTCACAGGAAGGGGTGAGTTCTGGTGAGAAGCATCAAAACGAAGAATATATTCCTGATGTTATGGATTCCTGTCTCCAAAAGGTAAGGATTGAAAGAGGAGGGGTGGTATGTTCTTACGCCTTCCACTCCATTCACCGTACCTTTCATTATTGATCCAACCACCACTTGCTGATGACTTACCAGGAGGCAGGCCCTCTTTTGGGCATTGGGACACAGAAGTGAACACAATAGACAAGGTCCCTGGTGGGTGGGGAAGTACACAGAAAGACAACAAGCAAGTAAACAAAATAAATGAAACAATTTCAGGTAGTGATATGTGCTAAGAAGAAAATAGAATAGGGTTTTGCCTTAGAGGGTGGCAGGCCAAAGTGAGGAAGGGGAAGGAGGTGATGCTGCTTCTGACCAAAAGTCAGAGACAACTTCTCTGAGAAGGTAACATTTGGCCTGAGACTTGAGTGATGAGAAGGAGCCAGCCATGTAGTAGTTTGGCAAATCAATATCAACTTCCTGTCGTGTGCCAGGCACAGTCACAGGAACTGGGGATATAGCCAGGAGCATAGACCCTGCTCTCAGGGAGCTTACATTCTAGTGAGCAAAACAGATGATGATAGTAAAAAAAAAAAAAATAGATATGTAAAAAATGTCTGCCAGTGGTAAGTGCTAGGAAGAAGAATAAGACGAGATAGGTGATAGACAGAGACATATCTTTTTTTTTTTCAGACCATTATTTTAAATAAAATACCAAGGGAAACCTCTCAAATGGGGTAATGTTTGAGTAGAGACATGAATGAAGTAAGGGAGCTAGCTAAGTGAGGTAAGAATGTTTGAGGCAGAGGGAAGCACAAGTGCAAAGAATGTTTGAGGCAGAGGGAAGCACACGAGCTTCTATCCTAAACCCCAGGGGCTTCAAGGAGGGAGACCACTGTGGCTAGAAGGCAGTAGGGAAGAGAGAGAATGACAGGCGAGGAACAGGGAGAGGTAGCCAGAAGTCAGGCCTTTGGGGGATGAAGGTAGGGACTTTGGATTTTAACTTCAATCTTGGGGGATTCATCCGATGGTTTTGAGCCAGGGGACTGGGGTGATCTGGTTTATACTTCTAGAGGTTCACTTTGGCTGCTGTGTGAAGGACTGAGTGTAAGAATGGGGCCAGAGTGGAAACAGGGTGAGAGCCCAGTTAGGAGGGGTTGTGGCAGGCCAGGAGCAAGATGACAGTGGCTTGGACTCTGGGTGGTCCTGGCGGAGGTGTGAGAGGTGGCTGGATTGGGGAAACATTTGAAGGAAGATCTGGATGAAGGATGTTACATTTGGAGGAAAGAGCATGTGCGAAAACCTTGAGGAGAACAAAACATAGAAATCTTGCTTTTATATTACATTCAGTTTGCATCTGTCCCTTCTAGCTTAATCTGGCGTTTTTATTCCTATATTTGAGCTTCCAAAGGACAGGACTTAGAGGGCCTAGCAATACTGCATGCAGTTAGGTATTTAGTTTAAAAAAGGAGGGGGGTACTGAACATGAGAAAAAACAGCAAATAGGAAAACACATCCTCTTCAGATTTATGGCTCCCCTCGAAGCTCACAGACTCGTGTGAGAACCACAGCAACTTGCCCAGAAAGCAGATGTGCCTTCCCTCCATCCCATTCCCCAATAGCGGAGAGAGCAGACGGCTCCAGAATCCAGACTTTTTGTCCACATTACTTTTTAAATATGCTTGTGCCCAGGCCCTATATTTACAACAGAATCTCTGGAGATGTACCTGGGCCTTGGCTCTTCTGCTTGTTTGTTTTTCTTTTGTTTTGTTTTAATTCCCCAGGTGATTCTCACGTGCAGACAGAGCTGAGAACCTCTACGCGTAGCATGCTGCATCCTCTGCAAAAAGGATTTGAAAGAAGTCACCTTCTGGTTGTTTCTCTGGTCTCTAGGCATTGTCTTGATAGGAGACTGTAGGGCTGACATCTGAGAGCTTTTATTTGTTCTTTTTAAAATTTCAGATCTTTCTTAGTGTCACGGCGGACCTGAACTGTAACCTGTTCTCTAAAGAACAGAGGGAACACATAACCACTATCTGCCCCAAGGTCAAAAAGATGGAAGGGGATGATGGAATTGAGAAGGTGTGTGGTACCCTTGGAGATATTGAAAAAATACATCATTTCTTGAAGAAGCAACTCCAGGAAAGTGGGTGCAAACATGAATCTTCCCCTTTGACAACAGAGAGCGAGCCACTCCATCAGCAGGACCAAAACAGCTGTGTTTCTCCCTTCGAACCAAAAACCAGGGCAGAAGACAAAAGCAACCGTCTTGAAATTCCCTTGCCTTTCTTTGAATACTTCCAGAATACCTATCCTGATAAAATAGACTCAGTACAGAGAAGATTTGGTGTAAAAATAAAAATAAATCAGGAGAGTTCTCTGAATACTGTCTATTTAGACTTCACCTCCAATCAATCAGGTGACCTCAAAGCCGCTAGCGAATCTTTTGTCAGTGAATTTCAGAAAACCATAGGATCTCTGGAGCAGAAATGTGTTGCTTTCGCAGACAGTGAGCAGGCAAATAGGATCAAACAAGAGTTGAATCAACGGTTTACAAAGCTCCTTATAAAGGAGAAAGGAGGAGAATTAACTCTCCTGGGGACCCAAGATGACATTTCAGCTGCCGGATATATTTTTGCCCTAAAAGCCTCTGAAAGTCTTGTCATGGGACCTGTGAAAATATCGACTCCCAAATGCATGATGAATGAAGTTGAGGTTGACACTGCTCACTATCTGCTTGTAAAAGCTGAATTATTCCAGGAAATGATAGAGATAGGAGCAAAGTACAATACTCAATGTCAGGTTTGGAAAGACACTAAGAAAGTCCACATTCTATTTGAACCTAAGGACAAAGAATTCGATCTGTCTGCCCATGCTTATGCAAGTTTCATTGATGCCTATCAACATGTGTCAAGTCAGCTGATGAGAGAAGTTCTTTCACTGAAACCTCTGGGCAAAATGAGAAAGTGCTTACATCAGACCAAGTTGGCTGATGACTTTAGAAAAAACCATCCTCATGTACACTCTGTACTAAATCAAGAGTCAATGACTTTGACTGGGTTGCCAGATCACCTTGCAAAGGCAAAGCAGTATATCTTTAAAAAAGTAGGAATGTCCCCATTAGCTGGAGATAAAAGGAATGAGGACGAAGAAACACCCATGGACATTGATAGGAATGATTCAAAAGTCACTTCACCAACATTCCAGCGCTCTGCCAGTTCTGGGGTGTCGGGAGTGGACGAGGAAGAGGAGGTATGTAGCATCTGTCTCGACATCATCAGTAACAAACAAGTGCTATCCAAGTGCAAGCACGCATTCTGCACCTCTTGTATCAACAAAGCCTTGTTCTATAAGCCGGTCTGTCCTGTGTGCCAGACTTCCTATGGTATCCAGAAAGGCAATCAGCCAGAGGGGACCATGACTGTCACTGTCCTGAGAGATGCACTTCCAGGTTATGAATCCTGTGGCTCCATTGTGATTGAATATAACATGAAAGGAGGCATACAAACAGTAAGTGTTTCTGAGCATTCTTTCCAGTATACTAGAATTATCAGAGCAAGAGACTGTTATGGTGCCGATTACTGGATATCCCAGGGAATTATTTCCATGTATATTTCCATATGCAAGGGCTTTAAATAGGAATAATAATAATATCAGTAATAAAGGTAGCAATGTTTGCTTATAACTTAGGTATCTTTTGTGTCTGTTAAGTCAGAGAAAGAGTGGTGGTGCTTATGTGTTAGAATGGGGCAAATCAGAAGATGGATAGTGTTTCCAGCATGAATTTAGGGAAAGAGAGAAATATGAAATATTGGGAATATGTGCGAACCTTTTTTTTTTTTTTTTTATAGTTTGCTCTGTCTGCAAATGAGCACATCTATCTGGGTAGTAAAATTTAGACTTGGGAGTGTTTTCATGTGATACTTTCTTGTCTTCGTACAGGAAGAGCACCCAAACCCAGGAAAGAAATACTGTGGAGTACAACGAAGAGCATACCTGCCTGATAATGAGGAAGGAAATGAGGTTTTGAGCCTGCTTCGTAGGGCCTTTGACCAAAAGCTGATTTTCACAGTGGGGTATTCTCGAGCACTAGGAGTCTCCAATGTCATCACATGGAATGACATCCACCACAAAACGTCCCGTGTTGGCGGACCACAAATGTGAGAACCTTCTGAAACATAATGATTGCTAAACAGGATTTAGAGGTTCTAAGATATGGCAGTTTGAGGAGGTGGCTAGAAGGAGACTTTATAGCAGTAAAGTATTTTTTTTAAGTAAAGTTGACATACAATGTTACCTTAGTTTCAGGTGTACAACAGTTGATTTGACAGTTCTATACATTACCCAGTGCTCACCACAGTAAGTATAGTTACCATCTGTCATTTATTTTACAGTTGGAAGTTTGTGTCTTTTAGTACCCTTCACCTCTTTTGCCTGTCCCCCCAACTCTAGCCCTCTTTCCCCTAGCAACCACCAGTTTGTTCTCTGTATTTACGAGAGTGTTTCTATGGGTGTGTGTTTTGTATTTTAGATTCCACATGTAAGTGAAGTCATATGGTATAGTTCTTTCTCTGACCTATTTCACCCAGCATAACAACTTCTAGGTCTATCTATGTTGTTGCGAATGGCAAGCTTTCAACCTTTTTTATGGCTTAGTATTTTTCCATTATACACACACACACACACACACACACACAAATACACAAATATATACACACACATATACGTAATATATATGTAATCTTCTTAACCCATTTATCTATAGATAGACACTCAGGTTGCTACCATAGCTTGACTATTGTAAATACTGTTGCAATAAACATAAGGGTGCATATATCTTTTCGAACTTTGGGTAAATACCCAGCAGTGGAATTACTGGATCATACAGTATTTCTGTTTTTGACTTTTTGAGGAACCTCCATACTGTTTTCTACAGTGCCTGTACCAATTCACATTCTCACCAACAATACATGAGGGCTTGCTTTTTTGCACATCCTTGTTAACACTTGTTTCCTTTTTTTTGATACTAGCCATTCTGACAAGTGTGATGTGATATCTCATTGTGGTTTTGATTTGCATTTCCCTGATAATTAGTGATATTGGGCCCCTTTTCATGTGTATGTTGGCCATCTGTTATGTCTTTTTTGGAAAATGTCTATTCAGATTCTCTGCTCATTTTTAAATCAGGTTATTTGTGGGTTTTTTGGTGTTGAGCTATAATGAGTTCTTTATATATTTTGGATATTAACCTCTTATCAGATTTATCATTTGCAAGCATCTTCTCCCATTCAGTAGATTGCCTTTTTTGTTTTATTGCAAAACCTTTTTAGTTTGATGTAGTCCCAACAGTTCATTTTTACTTTTGTTTCTCTTGCCCAAGGAGCACATCCAGAAAAAAGTTGCTAAGACCAATGTCCCAGAGATTACTACCTGTTTTCTTTTAGGAGTTTTCTGGTTTCAAGCCTTAACATTTAGGTCTTTAATCCATTTTGAATTTGTTTTCGTGTTTGGCTTAAGAAAGTGGTTCAGTTTATTCTTTTCCATGTAGCTATCCAGTTTCCCTGGCACAATTATTGAAGAGATTGCCTTTCCCATTATATATTCATGCCTCCTTTGTGGTAGATGAATTGACCATATAAGTATGGGTTTATTTCCGAGCTCTCTATTCTGCTCCATTGATCTATGTGTTTGTTTTTGTGCTGGTACCATGCAGTTTTGATTACTATAGATTTGTGGTATAGATTGAAATCTGGAATTGTGATACCACCAGCTTTGTTCTTCTTTGTTAAGATTGTTTTGGCTATTTGGGGTCTTTTGTGATTCCATACAAATTTTAGGATTAAGTGTTGAAGTTCTATGAAAAATACTATTGGTAATTTGAGAGGGATGGCACTGAATCTGTAGATTGCTTTGGATAGTATGGAAATTTTAACAATAGTAATTCTTCCAATCCATGAGCATGGTATATTTTTTAATTTGTTTGTGTCATCTTCAATTTCTTTCATCAGTGTCTCATAATTTCTAGAGTACAGGTCTTTCACCTTCTTGGTTAAATTTATTCCTAGGTCTTTTATTCTTTCTGATGCAATTGTAAATGAGATTGTTTTCTTAATTTCTCTTTCTGCTTTGTTTTTAGTGTATAGAAATTACAGCAGATTTGTGTATACTAATTTTATCATGCAACTTTACTGAATTCATTTATTAATTAAGATAAAGTATTTTGAGAGATGCTAGTCTGGAATGATAATATCATAAGGCAGAAATATTGGTTCTATCATCTTCTACCCTCCAAACCACAAAATGTCACATAGGTACTAAATTTTGCATTAAAGGGAGGGAACTTCAGAATCTAGGATGAATGGTATCTAAGGTGATTTAATTTGGGGTTTCCTGTCTATTCGGAAGATAGATCCTAGCAATATTATTTACTTTGCCTTCTTTTAAAATCACCCTTTCTTTTACCCTCCCCTCCCAATGGTCCATAGAGATTCTAAATTCCCTTGGCCAATAGTACTCTAGGAAAAGTCTCAGTTAATGGTGGTGGAAGTTGTATTATAGGTAATCCAATTTTTTTTACTTGCTCTTTATGAAATTCAAATAGAATGCCTCAGACCCTTAGTATTCAAAAGGGAATGCATCCTGAGACCTTTGAAAATTTCCCAAATTAGAAAATTCTCCTGTAGAATATGATTACCCTCCATAATATATAGTGTAGTATGACTTTAGGAGAGTCACTGCTTACCATGAGCTGAAAATTTTTTAAAAAGTCTTATTGGAAGGCGGATCCTGGGCAGACAGCTAGGCTCACTTGCCAGCTAAATGGCTCACATCTGCACACTTACAAGTGACTGTAAGTCATCTGCCTTCAGGATTGTTTTTGAATGTTTGCAACACTGAATGTTAATGCCAGGGATCTACTGTAAAGATTCTTTAAGAGCATTTATGAAGAAGCTAAGGGGCTTTTTCCTTCTGCAGGTATGGCTACCCTGATCCTGGTTATCTGAAACGTGTCAAACAGGAGCTGAAAGATAAAGGAATTGAGTAAGAAGACTGCTGGAGGGCTGTCTTGAGCCAAGCTTTCAAAAAACACAGTTGAAGAGACGCCTTTTAAAATTTTTCATCTCAATGATGAGGCACGTGGGTGGCTCAGTCAGTTAAGCGTCTGCCTTCGGCTCAGGTCATGATCCCAGGGTCCTGGTGGCTGAGTCAGGCTCCCTGCTCAGCGGGGAGCTTGCTTCTCTGCCTGCCCCTCCCCCTGCTTGTGCGCGCGCGCGCGCGCGCGCGCTCTCTCTCTCTCTCTCTCTCTCTCTGTGTCAAATAAATAAATAAATAAATCTTAAAAAATTTTTTTTCATCTTAAGAAGTGGTCTGTGTAAGAGTAAGAATGTGCTAGTCTGTCATTTCTGGAGTGTTACTTTTTATGGAAGATAAAAGCTCCAAAGATTTGTGTGATTTTGTAGGTGTTGTGCCTCATTCTTGGGTCATCTTCGGTGGGGGGGAGGGGGTGGAGTGCTGTGGGTCTGAAATCATCTTCTGTGTTCTTCATTTGAAATAGTAGCTGTCAATTGATCCTTTTTATTGCCATCTCTGAGGTAGCCTTTTGTTTTTTTTTTTGCTCCTTAAGTACCCTAAAAGTAAAATCCTAGTGTGAAGGGGGGATGGGGCTTTGGTTATGGAAAATTAGAGACACACAATCCCCTCCCTCCCTCATGGCCAGAAAAATGGCCAGAAGCAGAGATTGGGCAACCTTTGGTAATAAATGGAGTAAGGCTGTTCTTTTTCACAATACAGAGCCTGATGCACAGTTGGTGCTTCATAATTTTTTGCTGCCTGACTCAGGTTGCTAATAGCCCAGCAAAGGGATATATGTTCCCTAAATCTTTGACAGAGGCAAGAGTTAGGAAGCCATTCCTGGAGACCTCACCACTGATTTGGAAAACTGAGTTTCTTACTCCAGAACACTTAGCCTCTGAACTCTGAACTCTGAGCTTTGACCAGGCCTCTAATTTGGTCCTTGCTCCCTCCTGATTCTTAAAATCTGCCATATGGGGTACATTTTCCCTGTCATACTAATGCTACATGTTTCTGAACATTTTTTCCCATGGATATTACTGTACTTTTTAAGTATACCCTGCTTCCAGTTGAACAGTTAAATAAGCTTACTTTAGTTTCCATAGACCATCATTTTCTCAGTAGTGTAGCCCCCACCATAGTAGTTTTTCCATTCTTTTACTAAAGTCCCACCAAGTCCTGTTTTCTCCCTTAAAATCTCTCTCCATAATACTCTCTGTGGACAAGAGACAAGGCAAGTTAAGCCTACTCTTAGGAATATATGGCATGTCAAAATGTACTTTTAAATGGTTCTCTAAGTCTGAAGAAAATTATGCTAGTAAACTATCTGGTTATCCGTGTCCCAGCCTCTCTCCAAAGAAGAGGAACAAGAAGTCTTTTTCTTTTCCTAAGGATACACATATACACATGTATACATTTGTTAATCAGATAGTAATGGCTAATATTTATTATGGATTTATTTTATCCTCTTTATAAGAGCTTTGTATCTGCGATTAATACTATTAATGCTATCTCCATTTTATAACAGAAAACTGATGCATAGAGAGGTAAGTACATTAACAAAGGTCACATAGTTTATAAGTAGAAGTGCTGGGATTTGAAGAAGATAGTCTGGCCCCAAGCTTCCACACCCCAGAGCTACCCTGCCTCCTACAGGGGACTTCTCCATGGAGCTGGCTAAGGAGTTCCCATTATTCTGGCTTTCTCTCAGAAATGGATTCCTGTACAGTGCTCAAAGTAGATTTCTTCCAAGGAGGTCCTATTTGAAGAACTTAAAAAACCAGAATCTTCTCCTTTGTCCAGAGAGTTAAGGAAGCTTAAGTTAAGTGATAGGTCTTCTTTTAAAAATCAGATTATACCTTTAGTTTTTGATGATTCATTAAATTCTTTATTTACTGTTATGATTTTGTGTCTATGGATCGTTTAGCTGAATTTGCTTCAAAAAAGCAACAGTCTGGTTCCTGCTAAGTTCCGGATCCTTGATTGCAATGTGTGTGCAAAGGCAAGTTTCATGGTGAGAGTGGTTGGTGAGCCTTTGGATTACTGCTCTCGTTCTGTGGAAGGTATTATCATCTGTATCTGCTTTAAATAAAGTTATATCTGGGGGTGCCCGGGGGGGTGCCTTCAGCTAAGTGTCTGACTCTTGATTTCGGCTCAGTCATGATCTCTCTGTCATGGGATGGAGCCCCGAGTAGGGTTCCAAGCTCAGCAAGGAGTCTGCTTGTCCCTCTCCCTCTGCTCCTCCCCCACCACCTCCTGCTGGCTCTCTCTCTCTCAAATAAAATAAATAAATAAATAAATAAACAAACAAACAAATAAATAAATAAAATCTTACAAAGAAAGAAAGTTATATCCATATAGGAACAGATTGTCTGTGTCGTCCCTGTACTCCTTCTTTCTCTTCCCCTAGGATGAGATTCTGGGAGTTCTCTACAACCCCAACAGTGTACAGCAATATACCATGTGTGCAGATGTCTGCAGTTGATTTTGTGTGTAGCTATTTGCTAAGTAGCATCGCAGTAAAATGTAACAGGATTGACTTCACTACCACCAATTTCAGCTGTGAAAATCACATTCCTTAGTATTTTTTCTCCTTAACACATAGGTTACTACAAGATAAAAGTAGGCTACAGGCTTCATCTCTTCTCTCCTTCTAGAGAAAGTGGATGCCATACCCTATCAAACTGCACCTGGCCCCTCTTTGCTCCTAGAGTTGTTGTTTTTTTTCCCCACCTTTCTAGCATCAGTGCTGGATTACCCAGATAGCTCACTGGGTACCAGCAAATCAGGGCACCTTCTCTCTGAAGGAAAAAGAGAATTGAAAACAGTATTAAGATATTTGATGTTTTTCTAAAGATAGAAAGCTTCTACATCCAATTTCCCTGTGTGGGTTTTCCCTCCATACATCCAAGCAATTCTCTGACACCAGTTGGGGGTCCTATAATTCAACTCAATTCTGACATACTCTACCCAGAGAACAGCGTCAGATTCCACAGGCTAATGGGGCTGCATCCCCACAAGATTTCCCTCCACTTTGGATGCCAAAAGCAAGCGTAGGATGTTACCTGTGCTTCTGGCTGAACAGCTATAAATCTCTGGTTCCCCATAACCCCCTCCTTGGGTTTGCTAATTTGCTAGAGTGGCTCACAGAACTTGGGAAGTCAGTTTACTCATTACAGCACTGGTTTATTACAAAAGCATATAACTCATCAATTTCCAGATGATGAAGAGATGCATAGGGCAAGATATGGGTAAAGGGCATGGAGCTTCCACGGCCTCCAAGCAAACCACTATGCCCAAATCTCCACCTGTTCACTGCCCTGGAAGCTCTTCAAACCCCATCCTTTTTTGGGATTTTATGGAGGCTTCAAAACATAGGTACGATTGATCAGATCTCCAGTCATTTGTGATTGAAGTCAACCTCCAGCATCCCCGCCTCCCCCGAGATCAGGGGTTGGGACTGAAAGTTCCAACCCTCCGATCATGTAGTTGATTCCTCTGGCAACCATCCTTAGGTCATCTCACCAACAAAAGACATCTTTATCACTCTCAGCCATTAGGAAATTGCAAGGCTTTTAGGAGCTCTGTGCCAGAAACAGGGACGAAGACCAAATATATATTTCTTATTATAAATCACAATACAGAGAGCACGAAAGCAGTCCTTAAGAGAAAAACCAAACCTTTGTTGGGCTTCCTTACCCTCATCTTATGGAGTGGTACTGTTTTTACTTTGATTTCCCTATGGGAGTTGGGCACTATTTCCTTTACTACCGATTGGGGTCCTGAGTCCTCAAAAGCACAGAGCCTTAAGACAAAGATCAATTGTTAACAATTTTGGGGCGGAGATGCAAGCCCACGTCAGGGAAGATAAGGACGAACAAAAAGGGAAGCCAGGCAAACTAAGAAGCAATGCAATGCAATGCAGGTTACCACCTTGGCCAGAGAGAGCCTTGAAAAGATCTAGCACGTCACTCAGTAGGTTCATTTGCTTGGCATATGTGTTGAAAGAGACTGTAGAAAGCATTTTAAGCGTCTTATATCATAGAGGAGGAAACTCAGCTTTATTTCCTGGGAAAACAACAGACAATGTAAAATCTATTACATTTATAGCACATTGAAATGTGGCCTTAGTGTTGGCACCTTTTACGTCTCCCTATCCTGCTCCCTGCATATCCATCATCACCAGCCCTATCTCTCCTTCACTTCAAATCTCACTGCCCACTTGGCTTCTTCATAGTTCTTTCACCAGAATGAATAAAATACCGTCTACTGACTCTCTGTCCCCATCCCTCCTTCCTCAAGTCCCTTCAAACTGCCTTTTGAAAAACAATAGCTCCGGGGCACCTGGGTGGCACAGTCAGTTAAGCGTCTGACTCTTTGTTTCAGCCCAGGTCGTGATCTCAGGGTGGTGAGATGGAGCCCTGCATCGGGCTCTGTGCTGCTTCAGATTCTCTCTCTCTCCCTCTGCCCTTCCTGCTCGTGCTCTCTTTCTCTCTCCAAACTAAATAAATAAATCTAACACTTATATTTAAAAAAAAGAAAGAAAAACAATAGCTCTGATCTCATCATCTTTCTGAAATATGCCTTCAGCAACTCCCCGATGCCTACAGCAAACTTGATCTTGGGTCAGAATCACTAGAGGGATCAATAAAACACAGATAGCTAAGACCCACCCCCACCAGAGTTTCTAACCGTGTGGATGTGAGATTGCACCCCAGAATTTGCATTTCTGACAAGTTCCAGGTGATGTTGATGCTGCTGGTCTGGGCACCACATTTTGAGGATCACTGGCTTAGAATATAAAGTTCAAACGTCACAGCACGGCCCTCAGGGATTTCTCATTCTATTTTGCTCACCTCATGCTCTGTCCTCTCCACCAAGCCCCCATGGTCCACTCACACCAGACTATCAACTTTTCCAAGCCACTGTCTATACTTTGCTTCTTCTGGCCTTTTCTCTACCTGTCCTCTCGGGAATGCCCCTCTGCCTCATTTTCCACTTAGAAATGTCCTACTCTTCATTCCAGGTCTCACCCGAATGCCACTACTGTGGGAACTCTCCTTCAATCTTGTCTTCAAATTTTGAATCCCTTATTTTCTTGCGTTCCTAACACTTTATACGTATCTTTATTAATGTGATATCAAAATCCACTGCCTTGGGACTGCATCAGTTCCATCCTGTGCCCTGACTGCTGGTTGAGTTCAGCAATGCAAAGTACCAGGAAGGTAGGGGGAGCTAGTGGGAACTTACTTCCCTTGTTGTCTCCAGAAAGTAGCCATGGCTTCCCTGGAATGGCTCTCTTCTATAGGCAAATGGCTCTTTCCAGGTTTGGGGCTGCTGCCTCTGCCCCTCTGGCCAACTTAGTGGTCTTTAAGTTTTAGCAAGCACCTTTAGGCCACGTGATTGATTAACTAAACCTTTTTTTGTGTATCTATCATGCACTGTTTTCTAGAAAGACCTAGAACCAAACACACTTGCACAGCCCCCCCCCACCCTCGCACCCCCCCACCCCAAGCCCGCACCAATACACAACCTCCCAGCACAGTGATAACAGCACGTTGGTAGCTGGTGCCACTGAGTCTGCAAGGAATCAAGAAGAGTTACAGACCACTGTGCTCCCCTTTTTACCGATTAATTGCCCTAATTTTTTTTTCTTTTAAAGATTTTATTTATTTATGACAGAGAGAGCAAGAGAGCCCAAGCAGGGGGAGCAGTAGAGGGAGAGGGAGAAGCAGGCTCCCTGCTGAGTTAACCATCTGAGCCACGCAGGCGCCCCCTTAATTTTCTTTGAAAAGAAACCTCTAGGGGCGCCTGGGTGGCTCAGTCCTTAAGCGTCTGCCTTCAGCTCAGGTCATGATCCCAGGGTCCTCGGATCGAGCCCCGCATCGGGCTCCCTGCTCCACGGGAAGCCTGCTTCTCCCTCTCCCACTCCCCCTACTTGTGTTCCCTCTCTCGCTGTGCCTCTCTCTGTCAAATAAATAAATAAAATCTTAAAGAAAAGAAACCTCTAAGTTGGGTTTTGGACAAGAGTCTGCCTTCTCCCCAGGTGGCCGACCTCCTGAAAAACCTCATATTCCTTTCCAACCAAAACTCCTATCTTGAGTATTGGCCTTTGGAGCAAAGTGCGGCTGAAATTGCCTTCAGGTTAACAGGCTCAGTACACAGTCTTCCCTTGCCCCTTCAGCCTACGCGGTAAAGGGAGAGGGAGGCTGCTTCGCCATTTCTCAGTGGTTTCCCTTAATCCTTCGCCTCCACCTATAAAGGTAATTCCTTTATTAAACTCTCTTCAATTACCCACTTTGAGTATACAGGCTGCCCAAATTCCGTTTCAAAAGTTCGCCTTTACTGCCACTTTGCTTTTGTGACAGAAATCCGAAGAGTATTTCAGACTTTGCCTCCTTTAATTCCCATGATAATATGAAGTAGCTAAGCCCATTGCACAGATTTAATTACTGGGGTTACACATCTGATGAATCGCAGAGCCCAGAATTTGGACCCAAAATTTGTCTGACAGCAACGTCTGTCCCAAATGGGTGATATAATCTTGAGGCGCTGTTTCCGACCATAAAACCACAACGTAGGCAGTAGTGATTTTCAGAGAAAAGAAAGTGAAAGAAAAGGCACGAACCCTTTGGGTAGGGCCGGGGCCCCGTGAGTGGAGGAGCGGAGCTGGGGAGGGCTGCACCCTGCTCCCCGGGGCCCATACTCCCGGACGTCGGAAGAACTTGGGCATGAACTTGCGCCTGTGCGGCTGTGTGTACGGAGCCCCGGAGATCGGGAGGCCAAGAGCGTGAGGTTGGCCGCAGCCCGCCCCGCTGGCTGGCGCCCTTCCTCGGGGAGGATGGTGAGAGGCGCCACGGGCGGGAGTGCGGAGGGCGGCGCGCGACACTGCAGCACGGGGCTGCGCGGAGACCCCACGGCCCTCGAACCCCCTCTCCCTGGGGAGGAGCTTACCACCCTGACTTGTCCCGGAAGAGAGTAGAGGGCGGGGCATCGTTTTCCATGGAATCTTTGGTCTTTTTCCCCTCAGTTTTTAAAAAGTGCCTTATAAATTAGGGGTAGTAATTTTTCATCTGTGATATATGTTATCGCCGTTTCCTTTCAGTTTGTCATTTGTCTTCTCAGTTTGCTGATGGTGGCTTTTTCCCCCATGCAAACGGTTTTTATTTTTATAGTAAAATTTACCAATTTTTTATTTTCTTGCATTTGGAATTTTGGTCATATTTTAAAAGCTTTCCCCATCACCCAGCTTATAGTCGTCCATTTTATTTGTAATGCTTTATTTTTTACATTTAGATCTTTGATACATTTGGAGTTTATTCTTGTTTATGGTTTGAGGAATGGATCAAATTTTATCTTTTCTCCAAATGGGTATCCAGTTGTCCCAACACTATTTATTAAAAAGATTAGCACTGCCTTAGTGACTTGAGATACCACCTTTATCATATACTAGATTTTTATATCTATTTTGACTGTTTCTAGAACTTCTATTCCATTAACATGTTTATTCATCTGTTGCAGAGAGGCTTTGTTATATATTCTAATGTCAGGGCTAGTTCCCCTAACAGCTCTTCCTTCCGCTGTTTTCCTAGTTATTCTTTTGTGCTTATCTTTACCTAGGAACTTTAGGATTGACTTCTGATTTACGATCAGTGGCAAAAAAAAAAAAAGCTCCCATTGGGATTTATGTTGGATTTGCATATAAATTACAGACAGCTGACATCTTGAGATGGCGTTGAGATGTTCTAACCAAGAACAAAGGATGCCGTTTCTTTGTTCTGGTTTACGTTTGTGTCTTTAAAGAGTGTTTATTATAGTTTTCTTACACAGACTATTTTCCTGTTAAGTTTGTTTCTAAACATTTTATCTTTTTTTTTCTATTGTACATGAGGTTTTTCATTCACTGTATCTTCTATTTGTGTATATGAATGCTGTTGACTTCCTTTCTTTTTAAAAATTAATGTATAATTTACATACAGCGAATTCATACTTTTTAATGTACAGTTCTGTGAGTTTGGACAAATGAATACAATCGTGTAAGAACCGCAAGATATAAAAGAGATAAAGATATTAAAAAGTTTCATCAGGCCCCCCCCCCAAATTCCCACTGGTTCCTTTGTAATCAACCTCTTCACTCAAGGTGAGTCCCTGGCAAATACTGGTCAGATTTTGGTCCCTATAGTTCCAGAATGTCATAGAAGTGGAACCATGCAGCACATGGTCTTTTGAGCCTTGCTTCTTCACTTAGCATAATGCAGTTGAGTTTCATCCATGTAGTTAGACCTATTGCTAATTTGCTGTTGTTTTCTAATTTAATTCCACAGTGACTGGAGAACATGCTTTGTGTTATTTGAATCCGTTTAAATTTATAGGTTGAGATTTCTTTTCTGGACAGAATATGCTCTATCTTGATAAATAGACCATGGACACTTCAAAGTGTGTTCTGTTCTTGTTGGGTGAAGTGTTCTATCAGCATCCATTAGATTAAGTTGATTGAAAGCGTTGTTCAAATCCTCATATCCTTACTGATGTTACGACTAGTTGAACTATCAATTACTGAGAAAGGATGCTGAAATCACCGAGTATAATTGTAGACTTATTTCTCCTTGGAGTTCTATCCATTTGGGCTTCATGTGTTTTGAAAGTTTGTTATTGGGTGTATATATATTTGGGATTGTTAATTCCCCTCAATGAATCTGTTTGTCATTCCAGAAGAAGTAGAATAAAAGTTCTTATATTTCTAAACATGTATAAATATATAAATATAGAATCTATATTGATATATTAAAATTTATAATATTATATAGATTTATAGAAATATCTATTACTTTGGGAGTGTTCTCTTTTTTTTAAGAGAACGAGAGATCATGAGCAGTGGGGGAGGGGTAGAGGGAGAGGGAAAGAGAGAATCTTAAGCAGGCTCCAAGTTCAGCAGAGCCCCACGTGGGGCTTGATTTCACAACCCTGAAATCATGACCTGAGCCAGAATCAAGAGTTGGGTGCTTAACCACTGAGCCACCCAGGTGTCCCTACTTTGGAGTGTTTAAAGTTAACATTTTTAACCCATTGGGGGCTAATATTATTGCAGTTAGTTGTTGATTATGACATATGAATTTATATCTAATTTTCTTAATAATGAAAACTAATATTCCCAACAATATTTATTAAATTATGACTCATCTCTTTATTTTCTTATTCCTCTTAATACTTCATGTTAAGCTTTTTGATAGATTAAGGTTTATACCTGAAATTTCTTTTGTACCTCCTGTCATATCATCTATTCTTAATTTAGAACTATTTAGCTTTATAATTACTACTTAATGATGCATTAAAAAAAATTGGGTAGAGGATACAGAAAGTTCCCATATACCACCTGCTCCGCCCCTAACTCCCCCATTATCAATATCTCACACCAGAGTGGTACATTTGTTACAGTTGGTGAATCTACAGCAACACATTATTATCAAAGTTCATAGTTTACATTAGAGCTTGATCTTGGTGTTGTACATTCTATTGAGTTTTGACAAATGTTTAATAACATACATCCACCATTATGGTATCATACAATATATAGGTTCACTGCCCTAGAAATCCTCTGTGCTCTGCTGTTCATCCTTCCCTCTCCTCTAATCCTTGGCACCCACTGATCTTTTACTGTCTCTATAGTTTTGCCTCCAAAATGTTATATAGTTGGAATCATATGTTATTAGCCTTTTCAGATTGGCTTGTTTCACTTAGTAATATGCATTTAAGTTTCCTCCACGTTTTTTAGGCTTGAGAGCTCATTTATTTTTAGCACTGAACAATATTCCATTGTCTGAATGTACCATATATTTATCCATTTACCTATTGTAGAACATCTTAGTTGCCTCCAAATTTTGGCAATTATGAATAAAGCTGCTATAATCATCCATGTGTAGGTTTTTGTATAGACATAAATTTTTAACTCTTTAAGCGGCATGATTGCTGGATTGTATGGGAAGAATGTGTTAGTTTTCTAAGAAACTATCAAACTGTCTTGCAAAGTGAACACCATTTTCATTCCCATCAGCTATACATGAGAGTTCCTGTTGCTCCACATCCCTTGCCTGCGTTTGGTATTATCACCATTCCACTAGCTGTGTAGTGGTATCTCATTGTTATTCTAATTTGCATTTCCCCAATGACATAAGATATTGAGCACCTTTTCATATATTTATTTGCCATCTGTATATCTTCTTTGGTGAGGTGTCTGTTGAGGTCTTTTGCCCATTTTAAAATCAGCCTGTTTTTCTTTTTTTATTTTTAAGATCTAATTTATTTATTTGAGAGAGAGAGCGCGTGAGAGAGAGAGAGAGAGAGCATGAGCAGGGGGAGGAGCAGAGGGAGAGGGTGAAGCAGACTCCCTGCTGAGCAGGGAGAGCAATGTGGACTTGATCCCAGGACGCTGGGATCATGACCTGGGCCAAAAGTAGACGCTTCACCGACTAAGCCACCCAGGTGCCCCAGGTTGCTTTCTTATTGTTAAATTGTAAGAGTTCTTTATATTTTTGGATAACAGTTTTTTTTAATCAGTTATGTCTTGTGCAAATATTTTCTTCCAGTCTGTGGAAAGATGCATTTTAAAGTGTAGAAGTGCATTTCATTTGGTATTGTCTTGTTTTTGTTTTTGTTTTTAATTTTATTATGTTATGTTAGTCACCATACATTACATTGTTAGTTTTTGATGTAGTGTTCCATGATCCATTGTTTGCGAATAACACCCAGTGCTCCATGCAGTACGTGCCCTCCTTAATACCCATCACTGGGCTAACCCATCCCCCTACCCCCCTCCCCTCTAGAACCCTCAGTTTGTTTCTCAGAGTCCATCATCTCTCATGGTTCATCTCCCTCTCCGATTCCCCCCCCACTTCATTTTTCCCTTCCTACTATCTTCTTTTCCTTTTTTTTTTGAACATATAATGTATTCTTTTTTTCAGAGGTACAGGTCTGTGATTCATCAGTCTTACACAATTCACAGCGCTCACCATAGCACATACCCTCCCCAATGTCTATCACCCAGCCACCCCATCCCTCCCACCCCCCACCACTCCAGAAACCCTGGTTTGTTTCCTGAGATTAAGAATTCCTCGTATCAGTGAGATCATATGATACTTGTCTTTCTCTGACTTATTTTGTTTAGCATAATATCCTCTAGTTCTATCCACGTCGTTGCAAATGGCAAGATTTCGTGTCTTTTTGATGGCTGCATAATATTCCATTGTGTATATATGGTACATTCAGACAATGGAATATTACACAATATTACACAAGAAGATTACACATCCTCTTTATCCATTCATCTGTTGATGGACATCTTGGCTCTTTCCACAGTTTGGCTATTGTGGACATTGCTGCTATAAACATTGGGGTGCACGTACCCCTTCGGATCCCTACATTTGTATCTTTGGGGTAAATACCCAGTAGTTCAATTGCTGGATCGTAGGGTAGCTCTATTTTCAACTTTTTGAGGAACCTCCATACTGTTTTCCAGAGTGGTTGCACCAGCTTGCATTCCCGCCAGCAGTGTAGGAGGGTTCCCCTTTCTCCGCATCCTCGCCAACATCTGTCGTTTCCTGACTTGTTAATTTTAGCCATTCTGATGGGTGTGAGGTGGTATCTCATGGAGGTTTTGATTTGGATTTCCCTGATGCCGAGGGATTTTGAGCACTTTTTCATGTGTCTGTTGGCCATTTGGATGTCTTCTTTGGAAAAATGTCTGTTCATGTCTTCTGCCCAGGTATTGTCTTGTTTTTTAAAATACATTTTACTTTCATTTTGTCAAATTTTATAAATTACCATATTGGTATCTTAACTGGACTTGAATTAAGAGATCTTATATATTACATCTATAACTTGGAGAGTATTATCACTTGTAATGTATTTATGCAAGTGCAGAGAATATCTATCAAGACTTTATTTTCACCATTAGTAATTCTCTTAAAGTGATCTCATATATCCTTACCTACATTTTCTCTGAGGATTGATTTATTGATTCTTGTTTTTTAATAACAGTTTTGAGATATAACTTACATGCCATAAAATTCACTCCTTAAAAGTGTACAATTCAGTGGTTTTTAGTATATTCACAGTGTTCACCACTATCTATTTTTAGAAATTTTCATCACCCCAAAGAAATTCTGAAGTGCATTTGCAGTCACTCCCATTTCCCTCCTCCCCACAGATCATGGTAACCACTAATATACTTTAGTCTTTGTGAATTTATGTATTTTGGACATTTCATATAAATAGGATCATACAGTATGTGGCCTTTTGCCACTGACTTCTTTCACTTATCATGTTTTCAAGCTTCCTTAATGTTGATGAATATATCAAAACTGTGCTACTTTTTATTGCCAGATAATATTCCATTTTATGGATATACAACTTTTTATTTATCCATTCGTCATCTGACAGACATTTGGTTATTTTTACTTTTTGACTATTGTGAATAATGCTGCTATGAACATTTGTTGTCTCAGGCCACTTGAGCTGCTAGAAAAATACCGTGGACTGGGTGGCTTAAACATCACTGATTTCTCATAGTCCGGAGGCTGGAAGTCTGAGATCAGGAGTTCTTGGTGAGGAGGCCTCTCCTCCTGATTTGCAGATGACCCCTCTTGCTATTTTCTCACTTGGCAGAGAGCTGTGGTCTTTTCGTCTTCTTATAAGGACACTGATCCTTTCATGGGGGTTTCACTTTCATGACCTCATCTTAACCTAATTACTTCCCATCTGACCTCATCTCCAAATACCATCAATCACATTGAGGATCAGCACTTTAACATCTGAATTTCGGGGGCACACAAACATTCTGTCCATAGCATTTGTGAACAGGTTTTTGTGTGGACATATGTGTCATGTCACTTGGGTATATTCCTATCGGGGTATAAAACATGTGGGTCATTTGGTAACTCTAACTTTTTGAGGAATTGCAAAACTGTTTTCCTAAGTGGTTGTACCATGTTGCAGTCCCACCAGCAAGATATGAGGGTTCCAATTTCTCCACATCCTTGTCAACACCTGTTATTGTCCGCCTTTTAAAATTTTAGTTATTCTAGTAGGTGTGAAGTGATATCTCACTGTGGTTTTGATTTTCATTTTCTTAATGACTGATGATGTTCAACATTTTATTATGTCCTTATTGGCCATGTGTATATCATCCTTGGAGAGGTGTCTATTCAAATCCTTTGCCTATTTTTTAAACTCGATTATTTGCTTTTTTTATTGTTGAGTTGTAAGAGTTCTTTATATATTCCAGATACAAGTCCTTTATCATCTATGATTTGCAAATCCTTTCGCCCATTCTGTAGGTTGTCTTTTCACTTTCTTGATGGTGTTGATGATTTTAAAAATTTTCACAATATGTGGCTGTAGTATTTGTAAAAAATGATTGGTTTTGGTATCTTTTCCATTGCTATATTCTTCATCATTTCTTTTTGCCACTTTATTTTGATGACCAGGAAGAATTCCGAAAAATATATCAAATAGAAGAGGTAACAGGGCACATTTTTAGTTTTTGTTTTGTTTTTTCACTACTCTTCTGAGTTCAGAGTAAGCCTCTTTATCATGCTAAAAGTTCCTTTATTTCTCTTTAAAGTATTAAGAACAATGAAAAATGAAAGTAATAATCTCTGTTCTCCCCATAAATGGCTACCCCATACCCAGTCTTCTTTGTGAATATGCAGCATTTTTTATTTTGGTTATCTGTAGATTGCCCTTTCATTATGAGTAATAGAAACTTCTTTCTTTTCAGCAATGAGTTGTAGCTCTATTAATTTATGTCAGTGGAAGAACATCAATATTTATTGTCATGTTTGTTATTTTTTCCCCTGTGATTTAGTGAGTAAATCTGACTTTACAAAGAATAAGGGTTAACTTTATGCAATCATTTAGCCAGAATTACTATCTTCTTTTTTTTTTAATAAGGCAGTAAGTGAAATCTATTTTCTTCCAAAGCATTTAAAACATTGGAAAGTAATATAAAGGCCAAATCCTTTCAAATCTCAAATCAGATGTAAAAACTAACATCTTAAGTGTTTCTGTCTCTCTCAAAATTGCTAAGTTGGAAGACTTCAGTACAAAAGTAATGCTTTTCGGAAGAGTGGATAAAACAGATGAATTGGAAGTGGATGAAATAGGTGAATTTTCAAAAGACTCTTCACAAGCCTCCCTTTTGGTTGCATTTCACAATATCCAAGACACCATGACGGAGAATGTGCTCTCCTTGCTTGTGGAGTCGATCAGTGGCCTGTCAGAAGCCAATGGTGACTTCGGGGTGGAAGTAATACCCAATATTAAAGTTGCTGTCGTGACTTTTCTCCAAAAATACTGGTAAGACAGACGATACCTTTTAACCTTTCATTTGCAAATTGTGGTTGTATCCTACGTTGAGATTCCAGGCATCCCATAGTGGGTTTTGTTTAAAAGTTGTGCTCTAACTCCCAGTAAGATAATTGCCAAGGGATTATGTATTATTACTTCTGGTACTACTAATACCTAGCATTTATCAAGTGCCTTGCTCTATGCTAAGCACTGTGCTGAGTTTTTACTTACTTCATCTCAAAACAGGTAGCACTATGAGATAGGTACATTATTAACCCCATTTTACAGATGAAGAAATCCAGGTTTCAAGAAAATTAAATAGTCACACAGCTAGTAAGTATTTGAATCAGAACTCCAAATTAGACATTCTGACTTCTGAGTGTATTTTCTTAACCACTGTGAATGTGCCTGCAAATATCCCATGAGCTTAATAGCTATAGGAGTTTATTTTTATGATGATGATATGTCCAAATAGAGACCAAGATATGGTGAAGTAAGGCGGGGGTGGGGGAGAGAGAAATTAGATTTAGGAAACAATATTGTATTATAATCATCATCATTATTATTATCAGCTTACAAAGTGACTGCACATACTTGATTTCATCTAGAAAGGTAGCTATTGATCTATGTTCCCAAAATGGTCTTAAGTGGAGGCCACTGTTAATGATAGCTGTGCACTCATGCATCACAGTAAGCAATGTGGGATAGGTTGAAGTTGACACTGTGAAATTTAAATTTATGCAGAAATATAGTATCTAAATTTTAATTCTTAGTTACAGCCTCTAAATCAAATTACTCTTTCAAATCTGTTTTCTTTTGCTATGAAATGAAATTATAACACCAACAAACTGATTTTTATTTGTAGATGTCAGGACATCTGTTATATTTTTGTTGGACACAATAGAGTTCAGCAATTTCAGATTTTCCCAAGACTTCTGGAACTGACAAGAACCATCAGGGTTGAAAATCTGCCACCTCGTATTGATAAGAGTTATGTAACAACTTTCTTTCAGAACCCCACAAATGGAAGAGAAGGAGTAACCAATGTGCAGCTTTTCCCAGAGAAGAGTTCAGCCCTGGCTGAGTTTTCTGACTACAAAGGTAATCAATTTCTCTTCTTTCTTGATCTTTACAGTTATTATTAACCATTTCATGCACAAATGAAGTCAAATTAGAGGCCACACAAATGATTAGGAAATCCATCAAAGCCACCCATTCTTACTGGAATATGCCGTGAATTAACTCAAGGTTTTGAACAGGTCTCTGTGGAGACGTAGCCAGAAAAATTGTTTTTTGTGCAGTAACAAAAAAACGGACAACAAAACTTCTCTTGACCTCAATTTCTCTGTAGTTACTGCTTCATTTCTTTGTTTCCCTTTGCAGGAAAATTTCTCAATTGAATTTACCTCAAACATACCATTTCCTCTCCTCTTACTCTTTCTTAAATCCGTTCTGGAAGGGGCTTTTACCCCCATCATTCCACCAAAATTGCTCTTGTCAAGATCACCAATGACCTTTGTGTTGCTAAACTCACTAGCTACTTTGCAGTCCTCATTTTACTTGATCTCTTAGTAGCAGTCGATTCAATGATCAATGTCTCCTTCCAAATGCCTTTCTTCACTTGCTGCTAGGATGCCACACTTTGGGTTTTTTTCTACCTCAGTAGCTGCTCATTCCCATTCTTTCCTCATTTACCTTCTCTTCTTCAACTCTTAAGGTAGAGCTCAGTTCTTTTCTCCTTTTTATCTTCACTCAGTTCCTTGGAGCTCTAGTGGCTTTAAATACTGTCTATGTATCCATGACTCCCAATTCATATTTGCAGTCAAGACTTTCTCATGAACTCCAATGTCTATACTCACTGCCACCTAGACTTCTTCACCTGATTGTCTAAAAGTATATGACATAAATATAACATGTCCAGTACAAAACTCCCCATCCTCCTCACCCTGTGCCACCAACCTGCATTATACACAGGCTTTCCCATTTCAGTTGCTGGGAACTCCATCCTCCTAGTTGCTCAGGCCAAAACCCGGGAGTCTCTCATATCCCATACCCATTCTTTAGGAAACCCTGTTCACTCTACCTTCAAGATGTATTCAGAATCATCACTTCTCAAAGAGTACAATGAGAATTTAGAAAATTAAATGAACCACTTTAAGGGTGGTAACAATCTCCAAAAAAACCTACGCCACAAAACAGTTTATACTTTAGACAATATAAATAAATACCAAATAAATATTATTTTTAATGTCCATACTTCACCTGCACATCCTCTGCCAACTATGATCCTTAAGAAGAGTTGATGAAGCCAAAAAGAATCCCTGAAACTATAGGTGGGGATAGAAGACTGGTGGAGGGGGGTGTAGGGAGTGAATGAGTTCAAGAGAAGAGAAGCAGAAATTAGGGTCTTCCTCACATAGCTTCGAAGGAAACAAGTCAGTCAGAAAAGCCAGAAATTGAGATGCTCTCTGGAGAGAAAAGGAGCTCAAATTTCTTCAGTAGTGGTTTAAGAAGCTAATAGTCCTAGGACCAGACTGAAATAATATCTGATTCTTCATACAGCAAGGAATTGATACTACTGGACATTTTTATTTATTTTTTATTTTATTTATTTTTCTTTAAAGATTTTTTTTATTTGTTTATTTGACACACACAGAGAGAGAGAGCGAGAGCAGGAACACAAGCAGGGGGAGGGGGAGAGGGAGAAGCAGGCTTCCCGCGGAGCAGAGAGCCGGATGCGGGGCTCGATCCCAGGACCCTGGGATCATGACCTGAGCCGAAGGCAGCCACTTAACGACAGAGAGACCCAGGCACCCCACTACTGGGCATTTTTAATTGGTACTTTGTGAGAAGACAAATGTTCAGTATCCATCACTTAGCCGACTTCTACGTTTAAAACTGTATCCTTAGGACTCATACCAATCTCCCAAATCGGCAAAATCTGAAGGCCCCCATCTCATTCACATACTTGTCACCTAGTCCTTAATGCTAGTGTTGACATCTGAAGAGCTTTTTTTTTCTTTTAACAGTTTGTTATGGGTATACTCTGGTAAGTGGTTAATGTCTAAGCATATTCAATGTCTCCGGAGATAACATGTACAGGTTGGGTTAGCTGAGAGCCTCAATCTGCACTCCAGCCATTGTGAGCTAAAGAAGCCAGCAGGGGAGGCAGAGTGATATGGAGTGTAGTGCAACAGTTTATAAGCTTTTCGTAAACCACAGTGCACCCTAAAGATATTTATATATTTTATATCCCAACCCATATCTGCTTTACAAACAAAAACATTTGTTGCAATTTGGAAAAAAAAGCTTTGCTACAGCATGCATTTCTTGCTAAGGAACTGATATACTCCATTTTCTATTCTGTTTTGGTTTTGTTTGGTTGGATTTTGAGGGGTTTTGTTTTATTTTTTGTTTTTCATTTTTTTAAGACCCTTAAAAATTCATGTTGCTGGTATAGTCATTAGAGGTTGACTTTCAGCAATGACTGGCACAAAGGGTGGGGGAGAGGGCTTTACCCTTACCCCCACTATCTCCACCAGCCTGCCCCTTCAAGCCATCCTGAAGAAGCATACAATCTGTGTTAGTTTTTTATTGCTGCCTACGAAATTTAGTGGCTTCACATAGCAAGCGTGTATTATCTCATACTTTCTGAAGGCCAGGAATTTGGGGGCAGTTTAATTGGGTGATTCTGGCTGAGGATCTGTGATGAGGTTTCCATCAACCTGTTCGTTGGGGCTGCAGGGATCGGAAGGCTTGCTGAGGACTGGAGGGTTTCTTCTAAGTTCACTCACGTAAGTGCTGCCAGCGGCCTCCGTTCCTTGCCACGAGGGCCTCTCCATATGGCTGTTTGTGACATGGCAGCCGGCTGCCCCCATTGAGTTAGATGAGGGCGTGGGGAGGGCGGCAGTGCCTTTTGTAATCTAGCCTCCGAAGGGATATAGCATCACTCGTGCCATATTCTGTCACAGAGACCATCTCTGATACAATATGGAAGGAAACCATTCGAAGGCATGATTACCAGGACATAGGGATCATTGGGTGCCATCTTACTTACACAGTCTAAGAAAGTACAGCTTCAAGACAAATTCCATTTATCACCCCCTACTTCTAGCTGGATTGTCACACCTAAGCCTTCTATATAGAAATAGAGCACCACTGGCCTTTAGAATCCCAACGGTAGGGCACCTGGGTGGCTTAGATGGTTAAGTGTCTGCCTTCAGCTCGGGTCATGATCCCAGGGTCTTGGGGTCGAGTCCCACATCGGGCTCCCTGCTCAGTGGGGAGTCAGCTTCTTCCTCTCCCACTCCCCCTGCTTGTGTTCCTGCTTTCATTATCTCTCTCTCTCTGTCAAATAAAATAAATAAATATATATATATAAATAAACAAAATCTTAAAAAAAAAAAGAATCCCAAAGGTATATATATATATTTTAAAAGATTTTCTTTCTTTCTTTCTTTATTTGGGAGAAATAGAGAGATTGAGTGAGCGGGGAGGGGGCAGAGAGAGAGAGAGGGAGAGACTCTCAAGCAGACTCCATGCTGAACATGGAGCCTGGCATGGGTCTCGATCTCATGACCCCAAGATCATGACCTGAGCCAAAATCAAGAGTCAGATGCTTAACCAACTGAGCCACCCAGGCACCTCCAAAGGTATATATTTAAATCCTTCTATAATTTACTAGCTGGATAGCAATGGCAGCACTATTTCCTTATTCTCTTTCCTCATTTAAAAAAGTGGAGATAACTTCACAGCATCACTGTGAAGATTAAGTAGGATAATATTTGTGAACTGTCTGACACATAACAGGTATCAGTAAATAAAGTTATTATAATTATCAAGGTAGGAAAGAATGGAAAACACATTACTAATTTGATTAGAAATACTAGATATGAATTGTGCTTTAGATAGCTATATGTCTCAGCTGCTACAGGGTAAAGTGTTATTATTAAATAGTGTTTGAATAGTTCAGTGTCCTTCATTTTGTTATGACTTCTGACATAAAAGTACTGTAATAAACTATTTCTACTGGGTAACATTCATTTGAAAATAGGCTTGTGAATTTCATTTAGAACCACCCCCAGCCCCCCAACAAAAAAGCAAAATAGTTAGCTTAGATGTAAGATCAGGCCACTAAGTCTGCTTGGCTGCAAACTCACTGTCCCCCAAGTTGATCCATTCCACCTTAGGACAGTTCTAATCACCAAAAAAAAAAAAAAAAAAAAAAATAGCAATGTATGAAGCCCAAATATGTTTTACTTATTATCCTTGCTCTTTCTTTTAGAGTTGTAGAAATAAATCCTTTATAAGATGGTCCTTCAAATGTTTAAGGACAGCTATGATGTGTGGCTCCCTGCCTTCCATCCTACCTATTATCCGTACTTCTGCAAGTTAAATATATTCAGTTCCTTTTATATGTCTTCATGTAATGTGGTTTTGAGTCCTTTTCTAGCATCAGTTTCTCTCTTCTGAACACCATAGCCAGTTTTCATAATCCCTTTGCAAAGTTTGGCACCTTGAACAAAGTACAATACCCCAGGCATTGCCTGTTTTCACCAGTGAAAAGTAAAATAGGGTTATTATTCACCATACATATTCTCATTACTGTTTTTCTTATTATAGCCCCAAATCTCATTACTACCCTTTTTTTTTTAATGAATGGACTTTATTTTTAGAGCAGTTTTAGGTTTACAGAAAAACTGAGCAGAAAGTAAGGAGAATTCCTTCTACCCCCAAACAGTTTTTTCCCTAATATTAACATCTTGCGTTAGTGTGGTACCTTTGTTACAATTGATGAAAAAGTATTGCTACATTATTATTAACTAAAGTCCATTATATTGGAGTTCACTCTCTGTTTTGGATGATTTTCTGGGTTTTGACAAATGCACAATGTCATGTGTCCTCAATGACAGTCTCATACAGAATAATTTCAGTGCCTTGAAAATCTGCCGTGCTCCACCTGCTCATCCCTCCCTCCTTCCTCCAAACTGCAGGCAGTCACTGATGTTTTTACCATCTCCACAGTTTTGGCTTTTCCAAAATGTCATGTAGTTGGAATTGTATAATACGTACCCCTACAGATGGGCTCCTTTGCTTAACAATAGGCATTATATTTCCTCCATGTCTTTTGGTAGCTTGATAGCTCATTTCTTTTATCTCTGAATAATATTTTATGGAGGCATCCTGTCCATTATTTATCCATTCACTTATTGAAGGACATCTTGGTTGCTTCCAAGTTTTGGTAATTATGAATAAAGCTATATTGCTGTTATAAACACTCGTGCAAGTTTTGTGTGGACATAAGTGTTCAACTCATTTAGGTAAATACCACAAAGCACAAATGCTGGATCATATGGTAAGAGTATGTTTAGTTTTGTAAGAAGCTGCCACACTGTCTTCCAAAGTGGCTGTGCCATGTTGCATTCCCACCAGCAAATGAATGAGAGTTCCTGTTGCTCCATGTTCTTCCCAGCGTTTGGTGACCTTTTTTTTTTTTTTTCCCTTCTTAAATACAGCTACATCACTGTTGATTTATACAGAGTTTATCATCAGTCAAAATCCCTTAGATATTTTTATATGACTTAGCTGCTAAGCCACATTATCCTTCTCCCAAACTTGTGCATTTACTCTTTGGACCTCCCTTAGTGCTTTTCCTTTCCTTTGGTGCTTCTCCAGATGTCCTGGAGTCTCTTTTACTTATCAGGTTCACTCATAATCCAGCTGCTATGTGTATTGCTGTGAAGGACTCACACTTTTACAACCTTCTCCAGAGGGATTGCCTTCGGGAGACTAAAGGTCTGGAGGCTGGAGGTTCCTGGGAGTTTACATTCTTAACCCAACTAGGATGACCCATAGACAAATAACGGACTGGTATGGAGGTACAAAAA
The DNA here is from genome assembly GCF_037043125.1 of Eumetopias jubatus. Classification (NCBI taxonomy): domain Eukaryota; kingdom Metazoa; phylum Chordata; class Mammalia; order Carnivora; family Otariidae; genus Eumetopias; species Eumetopias jubatus. The sequence goes on from NW_028274807.1 coordinate 66,771,869, forward strand.
CCCAGGTCCCTGTTTCAAGTTTGGCACAATACTATGATGCAACTTATATACTCCAAAGTCCTTATAGGATCAGGCAGAGACCAGGTTTTACTTAAACCATATTCTCTGTCTTTATCTCTCACTTCCTACACGTCTTTCCTGAGGTACAACTTTAATAATTCAGTTGCACATGAATCCTCATCTCAGGCTCTGCTTCTAGGGAATCAGACCTAATTTTATTACTCTTTTTGATTATAGCACATAATTGTTTTTAATGTTTTTGACTATTATAACTATTCCTTTAAAAAATCATATTGTATTTCTTTTTTTAAAAGATTTATTTATTTTGAGAGAGAGGAGAGAGTGTGCTCAGGGGGAGGGACAGAGGGAAAGAATCTCAAGAAGACTCCTTGCTGAGCCCCGAGCCTGACGCGGGGCTTGATCTCACCACCTTGAGATCATGACCTAAGCTGAAATCAAGAGTCAGACGCTCAACCAACTGGGCCAACCAGGCGCCCCAATATTGTATTTACTTCTAACAGTTCATTTTTAATTGCTCATGCATTATTGTGTGTATTTATTGAATCTTTAAGAGCCAGTTTTTTTTTTCGGAAAAAATTACCTCTCCAATATTATAATAAATGTCAATGGGAAAATCAGATTAATTGTACAAACCTTCACTGCAAAGTAAACTTTATTCCATTAGGTGAGGATTAGCTCTGTTGCATTCCTGCACATCTTTCATTGAGCTGCCTGACAATGGTACTATTTTAGGTAGACAAACTATATTTCAGACTCTCATTAGTTTCAGGATTTCTTTTTATGCCAAAGATTTTGTCTGAATACCTACCTTTTGATTTTTATTTTTTAGTGGTGGACGCCTACTTGGCCGAAGAGCCTGTCTTCAGTTGAAAGGCCCATCTCTGTGTTTCCATATTATGTGACTTTGGCATAGCCTTGTATGGAGAGGAGAAGCCCCTGAGAAAGTTGCCAGCACCATTTCTGGTGGTTCTGGATCCTCTCCTATGGAAGATCTTGCAGAAGAAGCATCACCTGATTGAAATGATAAATTATAAAAGGGGAAGATGTCACTGTGAGGTAACATGGCCCTGAGTCAGCTGTAAGGGGCTAGAGGTAACATTCAAATCCATGGCCACTGAACTCAAGGAAGAACAAAGATCAATGTCATCAAACCCTGAGATGAGGACATTTCTAAAAACTTCTGCCATATCATTTCTAAATATCAAGTCACCAAATTGAATGTGAAGCCAACGGCATGGGAAGACATAAAAAACAGCATAGAGGATGATAGGATTTTGATTGAGTCTGATATATTCAAGAAGATGGTCATAATAACAGGTTGTTTGGAGGATGTGAATAGAATTTACTACAATTAAAGACACCAACCATAACGTTGAAAAGGAAAACACAAAATTTTACAGAGAATGTGGCTGGTTCTTCTAGATTTTCTATTCTTCATATCAGTGCTTTGAAAGAGTCTATACCCAAGAAATTCTCAGGGTTGGAGGCCATTAATGATGCTTGCACCAAACATACCAGAGTACATGCAGGAAAGTATAAAGAATGAAATTCCTGAGCAAGGGAGAAGGACTGTTCAAGAAGCCCATTCCCAGTCCTTCTGGAGTTTTCTATTTGTTACAGGAAGTAGAGTGTGGAAAATTCTCTAACATTGTTTTAAGAAAGAAAATTCATAACATTTTTGAGTTAGATCAGGCATGAAAAATACCTTTCATTTCATGGGTTACTTCTTTTTTGGGGGGGAGGGGCAGAGGGAGGGGAGAGAGAATCTCATGGGTTACTAACCAAACGATAGTTGTTGCCTGGAGCTTTGTGTTGAGCAAGATTCTGAAACTCTATCTGGATTGATTGAAAAAGAGTGTTGATACCACTTAATGTCTGTCACAGGGGTGGATGACGAGGTATATAGGGATGGGGAGGTGATGTGCGCCATGTTTTTACCATTGGTAAGTGTGAGAATATAGTCAGGTAGATCAACTCCTCTTCCTAGATTCTGCGAAGATCAGATTCACAGATTGTGCCTTCATCAGCTAATATTTTGACTTTGAGTAAGTGGTTTCATCTCTTTGTACAGTTGTTTTTTTTTTTTTTTTCAGGAGAATGAAGTTTCTGTACTAGATAATCTCTAATGACCCTTTAAATTCTAAAATTCTTTGGCTGAGTAATAGTCAAACTACAAATGCATTATCATGGAGAACTGAGGGACATGTCTTACTTTGGGTTCCCCCAGAAGAGAACCTGAGACAGGATTCAAGTGCAAATGATCTAAATAGGGAAGTAAAAGGTACTGATAGGGTGTGTTATCAAATCGGTTACCGCTTAATCCCACTAAGGAAACTCAGAGTGAGTCCTACCCGGGAGGCAAGGTTGCTGGGGAGTTTTACACGAACTCCTGTCAATCATTGGATGAGGGCTTGAGGGGAGTGGGAGGGCTGCTTAATTTACCTGCAGTTCCTCTCTGCTACACCTGAAGGGAAGCAGGCTTTGGCACTACAGGAAGTCCTGGGACAAGATATACAGCGGGAGGGCCACCAGGGTGGCTCAGTTGGTTGAGCATCAGACTCTTGATTTCAGCTCAGGTCATGATCTCAGGGTCCTGGGATTGAGACCCAGTGTAAGTGTGGAGCCTGCTTAAGATTCTGCTTAAGATTCTCTCTCTCCTTCTCCCTCTGCCCCTCCCCACAAAAAAAGAAAAGAAAAGAAATACAGCTGGAAATATGACCAGAGTGCCCTTACATAGTACGAGCCAGAGGGTATGAACAGGGTCTGCTAAGCTACAGTTCTTGGGGGAATAAGTAAAAGAGCTCACTGGCATTTGGAGTTAAATATAGTTGACACTCAAAAATTGTGATAATAAATTATTTGCTTTTGAATCTTAGGGTTGGATTATAAGTTGTGTTAGAGAGGTGTGGAATCTAATAGTTACTTTCTGTTTAGACACCTATGAGAAAAAATCTCCAGATAGCATTGGGTCATTATTTTTACTGTTTTCTCCACAGTCAAGAGACCAAGTCAGCTGGAAAAATGATCTTCCAAACAGTAATGTGATAGCCTCAACCCAAACCAGAGAGGGTCTAAACCTCGTGTTGATAAGTGGAGATGTTATGTATTTCCAGGTAAGTGGTGCTATTTAGTAAATCCGATAAGAAACAATGGGGTCTAATTCACCAGTTCTGTAATTTAAGGTCAAAGATTAAGATCTTATAAATTTGAGGAGTTAAACCCACCTGCAGTTTAAGCAGGGCTATACTTAACCATCCCCTGTACTCCACATGTTCTCATGTGAAGAGATCCAAGTTGACCACCAACACCGGTGTGCACACCTACCTCTTTTATTTCTCCAAAACTTATCTTGACCTACTTTCAACCCAGTTCTATTCCAATCATCATTTATGGGGAGGAGATATGCACATCATTTTATAATATCACCCTTCACAAAAGTACCCCGTCACTTCTGTCTGAGCACTTTCTGAGACAAAGGCAGAATGGGAAAGGAGAAAGGTTACCAAGGCAGGTACTAAAATCTCCGCTTGGCTTTTGCTTGCGTCTTCTCCTATTGCTTTTCCCCCTTGGAATCACCAGTTAGCAGGAGATGCAAGCCCTATATTCTATCTATAGTTGACATTCATGATACTCAATCCTGGCTGCATGTCAGAACCATCAGGGAAACTTTTTAAAAATAGAGCTGCCCAGACCCCACCCCTAGAAATTCTGATTTTAATTGGTCAGGTATGTGGTCTAGGGGGTCAGTAGTTTTTGTTTTTATTTTTTAAGAATTCCAGTGATTCTAATATGCTGCTAAGGTTGAGAATTACCGATTTGGATTCTTCTTCAGAATTCTGTAGTTTCCACCATTTTGACACTTGCTATTTACCTTCGGAGGGCATACACTCAAGATTAACGGGAAGAGAATTCTTCTGAGAAATTTGGAGACTCATGGCTTATGAGCCACTGGAAATATTCTTTGCTTTTGTGCAGCGAATGAGATGGCACCCGCCACTTTCCTCATGTTCTCTAGAGTAGCTAGAGTCCTTAAACTCCTTTGTCACATCGTTTCAGGACCTTGTTCTCAGATCTTCAGTTTGAAAAGGTGAATCTTATAATTTTACCCAGACTTAAACTGGCACTAATCAAACTCAAAAGACTTATTTGTAAAACTAGAATTGTAATTATTTAATTTGCAATGAGGAAGCTAATTGCCATGGCTACTGGTAATAGACAGCTCTGTAGCTGCCTATTATGAGATTGCTTGGTGGGCATTCTCAGACCAGAAAAGAACTAGGTAACATAGAAGTACAGTAAGTTTCTTTGTCAGTCTGGGAATAGACATAGTGTAGTGGTTATGCAGACCAATGACAAAGTTACTTTTGGCAGGGTTCAGATCCCACTCTACCACTGGCCAGCCATTGATCTTAGTCAACAACCCCCTTGAACTCAGTGTCCTTAGCTATAATTATGGATGATGACAATATTAGTGTTGTTGTGAGGTTTAAATAAAGTAATCCACATAAAGCATTTAGCACTTCCCTGGCACATAGCAAAAACTCAGAAAACGAGAGCTACCGTTGTTAGCCACTTACAACAGACTACTTTACGTTTTACCTGACCCAATTAGTGCTGCAATCTAGTTGAGATAGATATTCTGTACCTTCATCCTATAGACAAGGAAACTGAGGTCTTTTCACCACATAGTCTCTTAAGTTGATTATTAAACTCTTGACAAGCTGGTCAGGATACCTATTCTCACCATTGGATGATGCTGTATAAACTTCGGAGTCCTCTAACTCTTTCTTCTCTGGGTTCCTTTCCCTATCCCACCTAGTTTCCCAGCCTCCTTGCATACTCTCTCTTGTCTATGCCCTTTCCTTTTCATTCCCACAGTCAACTCATCCTTCAGCACCCCCAGTCACCTCTCTCACCCTCCAGTCTGTTCTCTCCATAGCTGTTTGATGCATGTTCATCAGAAGCTCCCTGCTGCCTGTAGCAGAAAGTCCAAAAAAGTGTGAGCTTTCAGAGTCTTCCATCGTCTGGCCCCAGATCTCTTTCCAGCCCTGTCTCTCACCATTAGCACTTTCCACTAGCTAAATTGGACTACTTTCTGACCTTTCTCAATTCTTTGTGTTTTCCTAAATATTCACCCACCCAGAATGCTTACTGCCTTCTTTCTCCCTGCCCCAGCTTCATGAACCCTTATCCTTTTTGTAAAGACTTTACTAACCAGTCCAGTTTAAAGGATTCCTGCCTTTTTTGAATTTCTATAGCAATTACTAACTGTATTTTTAACACAGTTTCTTTTGATTATCTTCAACTGATTTAAACATTAAGAATATTTTACTGTTTTACGTGTTAATATATTACTTCCCCAAACTGTGTAGGAATCAGTAAGCAGGGAGTGGGGTGAAGGTGGGCTGGATCTTGGTTTTTTGGCAAGCTCACTGACTTTTGTCCCTGTGGGGAACTTCTCAGGTCCTGAGATTAGTTTATGTTAACTAACCTCATAAGATTGAGGTGGACCCATGGAAACCAATGAGAACAAAAACACATCGGTCCAAAACCTATGGGATACTGCAAAAGCAGTCCTAAAGGGATAATACATAGCCATCCAAGCCTCACTCAAAAAAAAATAGAAAAATTCCGATTTCACCAACTAACTCTACACCTTAAAGAACTACAGAAAAAGCAAGAAACGATGCCTAAGCCACGTCTTAGAAGAGAAATAATTAAGATTAGAGCAGAGATTAATGAATTAGAAACCAGAAACACAGTAGATCAGATCAACAAAACTAGAAGCTTGTTCTTTGAAAGAATTAATAAGATCGATAAACCACTGGCCAGACTTATCCAAAAGAAAAGAGAAAGGACCCAAATTAATAAAATTATGAATGAAAGGGGAGCGATTGCGACTAACACCAAGGAAATAGAAACAATTATTAGAAATTATTATCAACAACTATATGTCAATAAGTTGAGCAACTTGGAAGAAATGGATGCCCTCCTGGAAACCTATAAACTCCTAAGACTGAAACAGGAAGAAACTGACAACCTGAACAGGCCAATAACGAGTAACGAGATTGAAGCAGTGATCAAAACCTCCCAAAAAACAAGAGTCCAGGGCCTGATGGATTCCCTGGGGAATTCTACCAAACATTTAAAGAAGAAATAATACCTATCCTCCTGAAGCTGTTTCAAAAAATAGAAAGAGAAGGAAAGCTTCCAGACTCATTCTATGAGACCAGCATTACCTTAATTCCCAAACCAGGCAAAGACCCCATCAAAAATGAGAATTTCAGACCGATATCCCTGATGAAATACGGATTCCAAAATTCTCAACAAAATCCTAGCTAAGAGGATCCAACAATACATTAAAAGGATCACCCACCATGACCAAGTGGGATTTATCCCAGGGATGCAAGGGTGGTTCAACATTCTCAAATCAATCAATGTGATAGAACACATTAATAAGAGAGAGAAGAACCATATGGTCCTCTCAATTGATGCAGAAAAAGCATTTGACAAAATACAGCATCCTTTCCTGATTAAAACTCTTCAGAGTATAGGGATAGAGGGAACATTTCTCAAGTTCATAAAATCCATCTATGAAAAACCCACAGCAAATATCCTCAATGGGGAAAAGCTGAGAGCCTTCCCCTTAAGATCAGGAACACGACAAGGATGCCCACTCTCACCACTGTTGTTCAACATAGTACTAGAAGTCCTAGCAACAGCAATCAGACAACAAAAAGAAATAAAAAGTATTCAGATTGGCAAAGAAGAAGTCAAATCCTCTCTCTTCGCAGGTGACATGATACTTTATGTGGAAAATCCAAAAGACTCCACCCCCAAACTACTAGAACTCATACAGCGATTCAGCAATGTGGCAGGATACAAAATCAATGCACAGAAACCAGTTGTTTTCTTATACACTAACAATGCAACTGTAGAAAGAGAAATGATTCCATTTATAATAGCACCAAAAACCGTAAGATATCTTGGGATAAACCTAACCAAACAGGTAAAGATCTATACTCTAGGAATTACAGAAAGCTCATGAAAGAAATTGAAGGAGACATTGGGGCGCCTGGGTGGCTCGGTTGTTAAGCGTCTGCCTTCGGCTCAGGTCGTGATCTCAGGGTCATGGAATCAAGCCCCGCATCAGGCTCCTTGCTCTGCGGGAAGCCTGCTTCTCCCTCTCCCACTCCTCCTGCTTGTGGTCACTCTCTCGCTGTGTCTTTCTCTGTCAAATAAATAAATAAAATCTTAAAAAAAAAAAAGAAATTGAAGGAGACACAAAGAGATGGAAAAACATTCCATGCTCATGGATTGGAAGAATAAACAAATGTCTATGCTACCCAGAGCAATCTATACTTTCAATGCCATCCCCATCAAAATTCCAATGACATTTTTCGAAGTGCTGGAACAAACAATCTTAAAATTTGTATGGAATCAGAAAAGACCCCGAATCGCCAAGGAAATGTTGAAAAAGAAAAACAAAGCTGGGGGCATCACGTTGCCTGATTTCAAGCTATATTACAAAGCAGTGATCACCGAGACAGCATGGTACTGGCACAAAAACAGACATATAGACCAATGGAACAGAATAGAGAGCCCAGATATGGACCCTCAACTCTGTGGTCAAATAATCTTTGACAAAGCGGGAAAAAATATGCAGTGGAAAAAAGACAGTCTCCTCAATAAATGGTGCTGGGAAAATTGGACAGCTATATACAGAAGAACAAAACTCGACCATTCTCTAACACCATGCACAAAGATAAACTCAAAATGGATGAAAGATCTCAGTGTGAGACAAGAATCCATCAAAATCCTAGAGGAGAACATAGGCAGTAACCTCTTGGACATCAGCCACAGCAACTTCTTTCAAGATATATCTCTAAAAGCTAGTGAAACAAAAGCAAAAATGAACTTTTGGGACTTCATCAAGATAAAAAGCTTCTGCACAGCAAAGGAAACAGTCAACAAAACAAAGAGGCAACCCACAGAATGGGAGAAGATATTTGCAAATGACACTACAGATAAAGGGCTGGTATCCAAGATCTAGAAAGAACTTCTCAAACTCAACACCCAAAAAACAAATAATCAAGTCAAAAAATGGGCAGAAGATGTGAACAGACACTTCTCCAAAGAAGACATACAAATGGCTGACAGACACATGAAAAAATGTTCATCATCATTAGCCATCAGGGAAATTCAAGTCAAAACCACACTGAGATACCACCTTACACCAGTTAGAATGGCAAAAATGGACAAGGCAAGAAACAACAAATGTTGGAGAGGTTGTGGAGAAAGGGGAACCCTCTTACGCTGTTGGTAGGAATGCAAGTTTGTACAGCCACTTTGGAAGACAGTGTGGAGGTGCCTCAAAAATTTAAAAATAGAGCTACCCTATGACCCAGCAATTGCACTACTGGGTATTTACCCCAAAGACACAGATGTAGTGAAAAGAAGAACCATATGCACCCCAATGTTCATAGCAGAAATGTCCGCAATAGCCAAACTGTGGAAGGAGCCGAGATGCCCTTCAAAAGATGAATGGATAAAGAAGATGTGGTCCATATATACAATGGAATATTACTCAGCCATCAGAAAGGATGAATACCCAACTTTTATATCAACATGGATGGGACTGGAGGAGATGATGCTAAGTGAAGTAAGTCAAGCAGAGAAAGTCAATTATCATATGGTTTCACTTATTTGTGGAACCTAAGGAATAGCACGGAGGACATTAGGAGAAGGAAGGGAAAGATGAAGGGGGGGAATCGGAGGGAGAGATGAACCATGAGAGACTATGGACTCTGAGAAACAAACTGAGGGTTTTAGATGGGGGGTGGGGTGGGTTATACTGGTGTTGGGTATTAAGGAGGGCACGTACAGGGTGCCTGGGTGGTTCAGATGGTTAAGCATCTGCCTTCAGCTCAGGTCATGATCCCAGGGTCCTGGGATCGAGTCCCGCATCGGGCTCCCCGCTCCTTGGGAGCCTGCTTCTCCCTCTGCTTCTCTCTCTCTCTCTCTCTCTCTCTCTCACCCTCTCTCTCTCCCTCTGTCTCTCATGAATAAATAAATAAAATCTTAAAAAAAAAAAGGAGGGCACGTACTGCATGGAGCAGTGGGTATTATAGGAAAATAATGAATCGTGGATCACTACATCAAAAACTAATGGTGTATTGTATGGTGACTAACATAACATAATAAAATAAAATTAAATTAAATTAAATTAAAAAAAAAGATTGAGGTGAGAAATGAAACTGTTATGTGGCCCAAAGCCATAGACATCTTTTAACTTATGATGAGGAAGTGCTCCCCAAAGAACCAGAATACTCAAAATCCACCTGATCAAAGCATTCTCCCCTCCAAATTTGAATATGAAATCAGAATATATGGAATTGGATTAATTGAATATTTAATATCTAGTGGCATCAGGTCATGACCCCATCTCACCAAAGGGATGGCCTCAGCAGGCATTGGAGAACTCTTGATACCCCTGGACAGGCTTGAGTGGACACTGTTTACCTTCACCTCAATGACCTTCCTTTGTCTAGGCCTTCAGGACTGACTAGACGCCCCCCCCCTTCAGACAGATCCATTCTTTCTTTAGGTATGTTAATAAAGTCAGAACAATTACGCTCAGTTCCTGCCAGCCTAGAAGCAACTCTTTGTCTCTTCAGAGGTCTCTCTCAAAGGTCTGTGTTTTTGCCTCCATCTGTCTCACTATTTTTCTCTTTCTGCTTCTGCCTTTCAATCTGACTCTCCTTTGCCTGTGGTCTCTGGTTTGCTCATTTTCGTAGCCCTATCCTGACTCGTCACATGTTGACTTGACAGTAGTGGGTGATGTATTTCCTTAATTTCTAAGTTTTGGAGCTCAACTCATTCTAGTATCTAAGTACTAACAACGGATTGTAAACCCCTTGAGGGTAGGGCTGACAGGTCAGTATGATAGACAAAACATATCTTATGCATTACCCCACAATACTTGGCAACTCATAGGTGCTTAGTAATTATTAATTGATTCAATCTCTAACAAAATGTTGCTGTTTTCCTTAAGGCCGATGTCATTGTCAACACTGTTCCCATGAATCTTCAACTTGGAGGAGGAACACTATCTCAGGCTCTTTTGCAGAAAGCTGGTCCAAAGCTCCAGGAAGAGTTATATGCCACCAGGCAGGAAACAGAAGAGGAAGTAGGTAGCATATTCATGACAAGCGGTTGCAATCTGAGCTGCCAAGCTGTCCTCCATGTGGTGGCCCCAGAATGGGATAATGGAGCAGGGTCTTCTCAGCAGGTAGGGAAAATCCTTGGTTCTCTACTTCATTGGTAGCTTTGGTAATCTTCTGGCATGGTAGAGATCTGTGGTTCTCAAGCAAAGTGAATTTATTCCCCAGGGGAAATTTGGCTCGTTACAAAAGTTACTGATAACTAGGAAGTGGAGGCCAGGGATGCTGCTAAGCATCCTACAAAGCATACATCAACCTCTGCAACACAAACTTTTCTGGCCGAGGTTGAGAAACCCTAGTATTGATTGAACTTTGTCTATGTATTGAAATCTTTATTACATTCCATGAACAGTCCATCATGGCTACCAGTTATTTCAGAATAATTGACCCTCAAAAGTAGTAACAATTCTTGGGTTTCTCCAGGAATGATATCTGAAAATTAGTGTAATGGTCCTTCAGTATAACAAAGAGATGCAGCCAGAGCTGTGGTGAAGGATGAAGGGTCATTGCTCTTCTTTTGATGACTTCTCACCTCTTCTCCCAACTTTCTTTTTTTCAGAATATGAAAGTAATATATGTATATTGAAGAAAATGCAGGAAGTAGAAACACTAAAATAAAAATTATAATCCAGCCACCTGGAGATAAATTTGGTTAACATTTTATTGTATTCCCTTCAAGGCGATTTTATGCATACTTATTTCTTAGTTAAGATTCCCTTTCAATCATTTTTTAATCCTGCTTTTTAAAAAATTAATATAAACATTTACACAATGTCCATAAATATTGCTTTTGATTGCAATAAGACACCATTGGTTATGTAGCCATTCCCATACTATTGGAGCCTTCTTCCTGCATGAGTTGGAATCTCTCTGGAATGTCCTCTCCCCCCTTGTTTTCCCTTTCTGACTCCCTGGACCCAGACAAAGCCAAGAAGAGCCGAGGAGACCTAGTCACAGTTGCTGGAGCCATAGCTCTTTCTGTTTCCCACCAGCTTAAGCCCTAACTTATATAAATGTATTTTGTACATTTCAGATCATGGCGAATATAATCAAGAAATGTTTGACAGCTGTAGAAGAGTTATCTTTTTCATCAATCACATTTCCCATGATTGGAACAGGAAATTTGAGGTTTCCCAAAGCTATTTTTGCTGAACTAATCCTTTCAGAAGTGTTCGACTTTAGTAGCAGTGCCTGGCAGAAAACCTTACAAAAAGTTCACTTTCTGGTATATCCAGGTGATGATGAAATGCAGCAGGTATGGTTACATATCTCTTCTAATCATTCTGACAAGTGAACCTAAGTGCAACCAGATGTCTTTGTGGATCTGTAAATAATAATGTTTTCACTTCCCTGTCCATAAGTGTTGGTTGCTGAGGGGGGGGGTTGTCATTACTTCCCGAGATAACACTGATAACTCATACAGTCCTTCCTAGACAGTTTAGCAATAGACAAGATAATTTGTACTTAATAAATTCTTAGGAAGAAGCAGAAAGTTACTGGCATTAAGAGTGGCCCAGATATTTTAACACTGACTGAATGAAAGCCAAGGCATGGCTCTGTGTATAGGGAAAAGACCAGATAAGAGAAACCTCTAGAATTTAGGGGTTTTTTGGATAGAAGACAGCCAGTCTACACAAGTTTATGAGGCTCTAAAGCTAGAAATAGCACTACAGCATTCAGTAGGAGAGAGGGCACGCAAAGCACATGTCCTAAGAACTGAGCCACCTACACCGCCCTTGTAAAGTGGCATTCCTACAGATGCACTCCTTAGCTGGTTGGCCCAGTCTGAGGACCAAAATCTGGTTCTCATTCTTGAAAAAGTTATATTGATTTTATATAAACTGTGCCCAGTTATAGCAAAAATGCAAACAATATAAAAGTACAAAGAAGAAAGGTACAGCTAGGTTTGAATTTCGATTTTGCCATTTAGAAGTCGAGGGAGGCCACCTCTCCGAATTTCAGTTTTATCGTGTGTCAAGTGAATGTGGCAATAACACCTCTCGAAGTCGATGTGAGAATAAGAGAGGATGTATTTGAAGTGTTCCTCATGGTGTCTAGCACGTAGCACGCCTCAAACCTGGTTGCAGAAGTAGTTATCGTTACCTTTTTGTTACCTGACTTTAAGGGCTACAGCAATAGCACAATTTGTAGCATAAATTACTAACAGCACTTTAAAAAGTTAGCAAATATAGTGTTCTTTTCTAAGTCCTTGGTTACTCTCAGGCGTTTGGGATAAAATTGTGGTCTTTCCATGAAATAAAGTAAATCAGCACTGGTATTTATTGAGAAAATTCCTAGGTTGAACGGCAATCCTGTAATTAAAAAATCTCTGGGTAAGAGGAAATCTGGGGAGAACTATTGTTCCTAAATGATGTCTGGTGATCAATGCTCCAAATAATTGGATTAATATATTCACAGAACATTGTTGTAGTCAGTAACCGTATTTCTTTCTATTTCCAGGCATTTTTACATAAATTCACTGAATGGTCAAGTGGAAATCCCGACAAGGACAGGATTCTCATGGCTGGAGGTAGCCAAGGTCTGGCAAAATTGTTCTGCTGAGAAAATACTTCCCTCTGCTTAGTGGCTCTTCAGTGGTAGCTGATGTCCAGTAAAAAGAGACAAAGCTAATTCACATGAGGCACAAATCAGTGATGAAGGAGGTGTTAGAGCAAGTTCTATTGTCTGAGCCCACAGAGAATAAATTATATGGACGTTGTGCTGCCACACCCCAGCAGACTCTAAGCCTGGGGTGGGTCATGGTACGGTGAGGCGAAAGAAAAGACCCAGAGACACCGATGGAGACATAGGTTTATTGGGGGAGCTTATGTGCAGGGAGTCCAGAAGTGGCCAATTGGATAAAGCCTCTGCTGCCAGGATCTACATGCAGCAAGTTTTTATATCATAGCAACTATCACTGACCCCCTCCCCTCCTTGCATGGCCCGTGTTTCCAAGGAGATCAAGGCCTGCCACTTGGACAGTCTTCATTATATGAGAGACGTATGGGGTTGGTCGCCACCCCCCCAAACTCAGCGCCTGACCTTGACCACTGAACAGCATGCTCTTCGGCACGTTCTGCTTGATGGGAATATAGAGGGAGGACGGGATCTCTACATTTTCAGGACGGTGATTCACAGGGGCATTCAGGGTGTGCTTGCACAAACTAGCTATCCAGCGTGTACCATACCAGGTGTGAACCAAATCTGGTAACGAGGCCAGAGTTTCTAAGATATGATAATGAAAGATAACTGGGGATGGAGGAGTGAGGCAGTGGCTGGGGTGCGACGCACGACTGCCCTGCACCTTCCTTGATCATCCCCATGCACCGCTTCACCTGTGGCCATAAGCGGAAGGCCTCCCTGCGGCTGCTGTGGGCTGAGCCCACGGAGGGAGCCTCCCTGGGCAGGCTGGGTCGGAGGCGCTGCATTGCCTCCACAGGCTGTTGGCTCACATGGATATGAGACCTGCTAGAGCTTGACCATTGGCAGTCAATGTCTTGCCCAGAGTTCCTTCTCCAGAGGTGTGGGTAGCTGAGCGCTGTGCCCCCTCTGCCCCAGCTGCCTGGATGTGTGTCCTCCCGCTCTGAAGGACCCATCCAGTAAAGAAGGAAACTCCCACTCTTTGAAGAACCACGTGCACACACACGGATAACTAAAATGTGGATGGCACACTAAACTTCACTGATTGCTTTCATATTTATATATGAATATGAATATGAATTATATATATATATATATATATATTATTTAATCTATACAGTGGCCTCCTGGGCAGGCGGTTCTGTCGCCACTGCATCATATGGAAAGGGAGAGCTAAAGAGCTTCAGGGATGAGTAGAAATGGCACAGCTAAGTTGCAAAGCCTCAGGGCGTAGAGTGGACAGTAACATTATGCCGACGCGATAAGGCTGATTTCCTCAGAGCAGCCTTGATATTGCTATCCCAGTGAGATGTGAAGCAACAGGAAGAGCTTATGTTTGGAGTTAGTGAGCTGTTATTTAACAGTGGACAGGGGCGCCTGGGTGGCTCAGTGGGTTGAGCGTCTGACTCCTGATTTCGGCTCAGGTCATGATCTCAGGGTTGTGAGGTTGAGCCCTGCACTGGGCTCCATGCTCGGTGCGGAGTCTGCTTGAGATCCTCTCCCTCGGCCCCTCCCCCTGTTCCAATGCTCTCTCTCTCTCTCTCTCTCTAAAATAAATAAATAAAATAAATCTTCCAAAAAGTAATTGGACAAATGACCCAGACACTGAGACCATTTCCCTTTCTGTAAAATGGAAATAAAAGAATCACCTGGAGGTACAAACTTTCCATCATAAGATGAATAAATTCTGGAGACCGAATGTCCTGCATGGGGCTATAGTTAATAATAATGTTTCGTATTCTTGAAGCTTACTAAGAGAGCAGATCCCAAGTGTTCTCACCACTCCCACATGCACACCCCCCCCCAAAATGGTAACTATGTGAGGTGATAGGTGTGCTATTAGCTCAACTGGATCATCATTTCACAGTGTGTGTGAACGTCAAGACGTCACATCGTAGACCTTAAATGTTTACAATTTTTATTCGTCATACTTCAAAAGAGCTTGAAAAAAAGTCTCCCAGAGATGTCAGCACGACCTGAGGGAGCACTTTGCCTTCTATCCTTCCTCACGCCTTTCTAATGACGCTACAGCAACTTTTGCAGACAAGCAGACGGTCCAGTCTGGTGTTTCTGCCTCATCCTGTTTAACTGAGAAATTGATCCTCCTGCTGCCACAAGGCATTATTTTTTAATTTCCGTAAGAAGGAAAACCCAACCATTTAACAGGCGGGGAGGCATGGCACTGTTTGCGTTTATGTGGGGGGGGAAGAAAGAGGACTGGGCAGAGAACAGGACCCCATTCTTTGGGTTCTTTGTCCAGCTACTCTTGCATTTGCTTCCTTGCTTTTCAGGTACCTTCAGGCCTGGCTCCAACCCTGGGTTCACAACATATCAAATGAAAATTGGTGCAGTTACTTTCCAGATTGCTACCGGAGATCTTACCAAAGAAAAGGCAGATGTGATTGTAAACTCAACAACAAGGACCTTTAATCTGAAATCAGGTACTTTATTTAAGCAATGTACGTGATCGTAACTACTAACATGACCCACGTGTGGGAGGGAAATTGTGGCTAATGTTGCCTGAGTAGATGGAGAGTGTTGCAGAACATACGCAGGCCCTGGAATCAGAAAGACCTGGGTTGGATCCCAGCTATGTCACTTCCCATTGTGTGGCCTTGGAACAATCACTTATCTCCTCTGAGCCTCAGTTTCTCTGCCTGTCAAATGTTGATTTCCCAGAAGAGGATGAGACGGGGCGCAGCAATGTAGAGCTGAGGTGTAACCCACGCACTGGACTTAGTCTGTGTTAGCTCTCATCCCCTTTCTAGCTCTGAACTATCAAAATTCCACACTTATAATTTAATAAGTTAAAGTTTTAATTTTCCTTTTTATGTAACTTAATTGGCACTCATACCTCACTTCTTGTAACTCTTTCCTATGTGACACTGACCCAGAAATGAAATTCAGCCCCTTTTTCTTGATTTTTGCTGGAATGTCTGAGCACCTCCATTGATGGAGCACCTTTGAGCATGCCCTCCCCACATGTCTATTTGTGTATAACTTACATATGTATACTCTTACGTTAATATTTTTTTACAAAGCCTTAAATTTTAAATTAAAAGTGTAAGATAAAACATAAGTAGAAATGGAAATTTAAATATTTTCCAAAACTGCAAAATATTATGGAACTTACTATGTAGGAAGTGCATATGTAGAATATCCATCCAGTGTATCGGTCATTCAAAATGCAGACATAAAGGACATTCAATTAGGTAAAATGTGATAAATTGAACATAGGCATTTGTCCCTGCCTTCTTTTAAAGTTCCACTAAAGCAACTGTCAAGGAAATAAAAGGGTGTAAACCCAGAAGGAAAAAGAGAGTTGGAGGGCAACCAATAATGAACAAGAGACAGCAGTGTATTTTTAGAATATGAGAAGCAGCTAGCCAGTGGTGAAAACTTAGTATATGCAGGAGAGAACGGTAGCCCCTAGAGACACAAGAATTGGAGGCAGCAGGTACCTGGGAAGGCAGGGGACAAGTAAAGAGATGAAAACAGAATCGGATGCAATTCTGTATGAGTAGCACTTACACCCCTTTGTTCTATCCTCCATCCATCCAATGCACCAGTAACTTCCCTTGCTCTTCCCTGGCCAGAGATGGGAGGTTTATTTATTCTGTAGAGAAACCAACCGGAGAGATTCTGGACATAGGGGAGCAGGCACGGGTGAGATGAGGGTAGGAGCTGGACAGTGTTCAAGTGAAAGTTCCTGTGCCGAGCAGTGAGTGCCTGGCCCCGTCCCTGTGCGTCTCCCAGAACAGCAGATGATTTATGCCTTCCAAGACAGGAGGTGGGAGGGTCCTTCCGGAGAGAAACCGACTGCCCTCAAGTCTAGTATTTACTGCTTGCTTACCTTACACTAAAGCCTACTGGTCAGCAAAGCCCCCTTTACATGGTGCTCCCAAACTCACTCTAAATATGAATGGACTGGTGAAGATCATCTGATAATTGAGGAAAACCTCCATTATTGCAGAGACCAAAACAAACACACACAAAAAGGAATTTTTTTAAAAAGAGACAATTCACAATACACACATACATAATCAAGGAGACACAGGCAGATAGATTGATTGATTGATCTTTATAATGATACAATAACTAATAATCATTCAGTGCTTTCTGTGGGCCAGGTTCTGCGCCAAGCATCTTTTATTCACTGTCTCTTTTAAGGTTCAAATAACCCTGTGAGGGAAGTACTGTGCGAACCTCTATATGATAGTTGAGGGACTGACTAATTACATGTTAACCAGTAAGTGGTGGAGGCAGCCCTAACCCAGGCTGTCAAATGCATAGTCTGTGCTTTCGACCATTCAACCAGCTGTCATTAGCAGTGACCAAGGTGGTGAAGCTACAGCTTCGATCGGAAGATTCACTGGACTGAGGGCAGCCAGCTGTCTGACCACCTGTGAAAAACAAAACAACACAACATTAGAACCACAGAACTTAGGTAGAATGCTCAATGTTATTTCAGTTTTGAGATCCATGCTTCTCATTCGTATCAGAAAATTCATTTTTATATTTTTCAATTTTGTAAAATAATAAGGGTAGAATGCAAAAAAGTTCAAATAACCGCAAAAATATCCCTGTACAAATAGAGCCTGTACAGCCACAGACACGGGGGACTGTCAGTCGTTGGGCAGTGCCATCACGCCGTAGCTCAGGGTGTTTATTATTCAGCTACTGAGTGACGGTGGCTATAGAAAATTGAGAGGGAGACAAACCATAAGAGACTCTTAACTCTAGGAAACAAACTGAGGTTTGCTGGAGGGGAGGTAGGTGGGGTGGATGGGGTCACTGGGTGATGGGCATTAAGGAGGGCATTTGATGTAATGGGCCCTGGGGTGTTATATGCAACTGATGATTCACTAAATTGTACCTCTGAAACTAATTAAAAAAATGGTGGGTTTTTCTGTGGGGGCATCAGTGAATTATGCACAAAATGCACAAAGGGGTGAGCTGAACAAAAGTCTAATGTACAAAAGCTATAACCATGCATTGAATTTTAACTAATGCTTTTTACCACCAACATGTCTTATTTAGGGGTGTCAAAAGCAGTTTTAGAAGGTGCCGGGCCAGCCGTGGAAAATGAATGTGCTGTACTAGGTATGGTTACATACATGTTACTTTTGGTTACAACCCATAGCAGATTAGAGGGCTGAGAATACTATAATAGGACCTACGAGAGGAGTAAGTGGTGAGAGCTTAGCAAAGAGGTTGATTCCCTGGGAGAGCAGATACAAGGGGTGTGACTTCGTGGCTGTGGAAAGTGGTCCTTCCTCCCACCACGCCACCTGTCTCTTCCTGACTGTTAAACAGAACCCAGGCCTGGGTCCTAATAGTCCAGCCTCCACCATTTATTTGAGGGATCCTGGGCCTGCCATCTAATCTGTAAGATATTTGTTTCTCTTACCCGTAAGACGGTTCTAGATTCTACTAACGAGGCAGGAGTATTTTAATGGCTGTCTCACAGGTGGTTGTGAGGATCAAGACAATAAATGTGAAAACTTGCATCAAGTGCTGTATAAATCATCTTTCACTTTCCCCAACCTTGTTCTCCTTGCTATAGCGGATCATCCACCTGACATATGAGTCAACGTGGGACTTGGGTGGGTCTGAGGTGTTTTCTGACACCAACCAATTCTCCAATTCTAGCTCTGTCTCCCTGTAAAGTTAGCATTGGACCCCACAAGTTAAAGGGCTCAGTCTCACAAGACCCCCCCTCCCGAGTCCAAACGCCAGTCACAGGTCCCAGGGGGCACATGCACTTCTGACCCATCCCCTTTAAACTCAGTCATTCACAAAAACCCTTTGACAGTACCCTAGAATGACTCACAGAACTCAGGAAAACACTTGTCCTACATTTTCCAGTTTATTATAAAGGATAGAACTCAGGAGCAGCCACGTGGAAGAGAAGCAAAGGGGAAGGTGTACGGGAGGGGGCTCGAAGCTTCCACACCCTCCCAGGTGCACCACCCTCCCATCACCTAGGTGTATTTACCAACCTGGAAATTCCCAAATCTTGTTATTTAGGGTTTTTTTATGGAGGTTTCATTGTGTAGGTGCAATTAATTAAATCATTGGATTTTGTGATTGAGGTCCCCAGACGCCAGGGGGTGGGGCTGAAAGTTCCAATCCCCTAATCATGGCTTGGTCTTTCCGGAGACCAGTCTCCATTCTGAAACTATCTAACGCCAGAACCCTCAAGAATCATCTCATTCGCTTATAAAAGATGCTCTCATCACTCAGGAGATTCCAGGGTTCTTGGAACTCTGAGCCCAGAACCAGGGACCAAGATCAAATACTTATTTTTTATTATATCACAGTGGGAAACCTGTAAGAGTGATCATAGACTACTTATCCTCCAAAACGAGGACTCATGCCTTGCTGGGTAGAGAGTCTGCTATGAGTGTGATTTAAAGAAGTCACAGGGTCCCGTGTTTGACAAACAGTCCCCCAACTGACCTGCTTTTGCGCCTGAAACTCCTATCCTGATAGCTCTCCTCTGATTAAGACATTTTCTCCCCAGTGAATCTATTCCTGGAGAGGGATCAGAAGGTAATATTGCTCACCAACATGAGGACGTTAGCAGGAATTTGTGGGCTGGAAGAGCTAGATGTACCTTGGAAGGCAGAAGCAAAGAATAAAGTGGGGTTGGACAAGCTGGAAAAGTCTACTGAGGCTGCCTGGGAGGGGCCAGCAAGTGGGACACCCACAGGGAGTGCCTGGGCAGGGTGGGGTGAGTAGGCGCTCACTCTCCTCCTGCGTTTGCCTTAGCCCTGCCTTCCTCAGGTACTTACTCGGTGCCTTAAAACATGCCCTGATCATGTCCATGTGCTCGAGAGCTCTCGGGGTCCTGGGAGAGGGACCTCCACAGCGCCGAATGCATTGCTTTTCTCTCCTTGAAAAACTAATCTGGCTGAATGAGCACATTAATTGCTCTTCTGGACGACAGCTTGGGGGTTAAGAGGGCTGGGCACTGACTGTTTGGGTTCAAATCCCAGGCAATCTTTGCTACCGACCTTACCTCTCTGAGCTTCTGTTTGATCTGTGAAATGGAGGAAATACTGCCTACCAGATAGGCTTGTTTTGGGGATTGAGTAGATTAAGGCAGGTAGAGTGCTTTTGAAGGGCACCCTAAATATGCAACAATGTAGTTGTCGAGTTAAAGAAGCCTGGCTGTAAAGAAGATGAGCCTGTCACAGTCCCAGTGAGTGAAACCGGCTAGCTGGAGGGAGGCTGGACTTGGTCAGGAATCATCACAGCTTTTCCTGACGGCAGATGTCTTCGGGTCTCCGTGATCGTCCTGCGGCTTCCTGTAGGTAACTTGCTGTGTGTTTCCTTTTCTTCCTCTTGTTCCAGCCGCACAGCCTCACAGAGATTTCATAATTACACAAGGTGGCTACTTAATGTGCAAGATAATAATTCATGTGCTTGGGGAGAATGATGTCAGGAAAACGGTCTCCACTGTTCTAGAAGAGTGTGAGCAGAGGAAGTACACTTCTGTCTCCCTTCCAGCCATCGGAACAGGTTTGTAGCCTCTCATCACTCAAAGACTCTGAATGATCCACATTCTGTTAGACTTAGTCTCACTGTTCGTGACCCCAGTGCTGAGTCCAGGCAGTGAGAGTGATGTAAATCAGAGAGTGGGCAACCTTGCAGACCCTGAGGGCCATCTCTGGGACCTATGCCTCTTTCATACATCTTTATTCTTTATTGTATGTTCCCCAGGCATCTTTCCATGTTTGACCCTTAACATCATGGTGTTCTTACTGTTCATTTTTTTCCTTTGGACGATTCATTTGCTCTTATTATATTGGTTACCCTTTCTGCACTGACTCTCAGGTCAGCATTTCTCCCTCCCCCGGATCTCGTCTGGCAGATTTCTGTTACCAGAAACTTTATAGCAGAATCCAAACTCATCCTCATCATCCCTTGCAAACAGCCACCTTTCCTGAGTTGTCTCATTTTCTGGTTTCCTCCTTCAGGGTGTTGCCCTGGCTTCTTGGTGCCCCCAGACCCCACAGTCAGCACATCCTACTAAATCTTCTCCCAGGGGTTGTTCAGTTTCACCCTTCCTTCTGGTTTCCAAACCCTTAATACCTCCCGCATTGGGTTGACTGCCGCGTCTCCCGCTGGCTCCTCATTTGTGCATTCATTAGATTGAAATGCTGTGTCCCAGGCCCACCGCAAGTTCCTAGGCATAAAACCATGAATAGGATGCAGTTGCTATCCTTAAGCAACAAGCTCAGGTCCATCCTCCTCCCAGGTTCTAGGAACACTTTCCTCTTCATCTGTATCACAGAACACAATAATTTGCTCTTAGTTGAAGGTGTTGCTAATGATCCACTTCCTGATTCATTCACACTCAGTTGCACAAGCTTTTTAAAAGGGCCTGGGAGGGCCCTAATAATGCCATCACATGATGATATGATTTACTAAAGCTTATTGTAACCACTGTGGATTAGGACCACTGTTTCTTCCCACTTTGACTTCTCAGACTTTTCCTGGCACTGAGCATTGGAAAGGCTGCAAGCATTTTTGGAATACAGCTAGGAAGAGTTGAGCTGGGAATATGGTTTTCAAAATTTCAAGATGTATACTTTATTGTGATTTCTTTTTTGATTATAAATATTTTATTTTATTTTATATTCTTTTTCTGAGATGTATAAATTTCAAACCCTACAAAACCTAGGCCCACCCCTGACTCTTAATTTCCACATTTTGCAAATGAGAATTCGACGTATTAACGTACAAGGTCACATAGTTAGTAAGCAACATAACTAGGTTCAAACCCAGGCAGCTTGGTCTGCACATTTCAACCATTACATTTTTTTTTACATCACATGGTTTTTGTTACCATTACGCTCTTAATTACTATA
This sequence comes from Eumetopias jubatus, assembly GCF_037043125.1. Lineage (NCBI taxonomy): Eukaryota > Metazoa > Chordata > Mammalia > Carnivora > Otariidae > Eumetopias > Eumetopias jubatus. The sequence goes on from NW_028274807.1 coordinate 66,793,632, forward strand.
TTCTTAGCTGTCACATTCTTATCTCCCCATTACCTTCTATTTATTAGCTATTACCTTCTATTATCACCCCAGTTTTATAGTTGAGTAAATTGAAGTTTGGAAGTGGTGTGGGCTGAGTTGTATTCTCCCTGCCAAATTCATATGTTGAAAGCTCTAATCCCCAGTACCTCAGAATGTGACTGTATTTGATGAGAGGGTCTTTCAGGAGGTAATTAAGTTAAAATGAGATCAGTAGGGTGGTCCCTAATCCAATATGGTCAGTGTCCTTGTTAGTTAGGGGATTAGAACATCCATAGGTAGAGAGAGAAGACCATGTGAAGACACAGGGTAAAGACCAGCCATCTACAAGTCTCATAGAGAAGCCTCGGAAGAAACCAATCTTTCCAATACCTTGATATCCGACTTCTAGCCTCCAGAATTGCGAGGAAATAAATTTCTGTTGCTTAAGCCAAGTCATGGCAATTTGTCATGGCATCCCTAGCGAACTAATATAAGAGGGATCAAATGACTTAGCCAAGATCACACAGCTAATCTGTGGAGAACCAGGACACAAACCCAGGTCTTCTGCACCCAGATCACCTGCTCTGTTCTCTGCGCTGCCAATGCCCTTCAGTTAAAGACCAATGGGAACACACACTATGAGGAACTATGCAGCATCTCACCAAGAGGTCGTGACCTAATAATAATAGGACTTATTAATGGATTTGAGCTTGTGTTGGGTAGCTTTGTGGCGGTCTCAACTACGTGGGGTTTTGCTCTGGATTGGATACTTTGAGGAAGCTGGCATAGTTCTATGATTGGATATCTTACCTGGAAGGAGAGAAGATTATGGCTGAAGTTGTAATTATTAATGAAACAGCGCTTGCTCCTATTCGTCAAGATGGGAAATGTTTGGCCATTTTTGTGGTTTGGTTAGTGTTCTTGCCTGTGGTCAGACATGATTATTCAGTGGTTGTGTTTGGCTAAATTCATCACACCCACAGAGTGGTTACATGGGATGACATTCTATGAAATTGTTTATGTTCAGCCAGAGAACATGAAGACACAGCTCTGAGTGCCAGATCCACTTCTGGCTGTTGGGCTGCTTGCTTCTTTCTCAGCACCAAAAACTGCATTTGCCAGTTCTCATCACTTGACTAACACCAGCTAAAGCTTCTTCTGGTCACTTAAAAAAATGTTTCTTTTTCAGGCAATGCTGGAAAAAACCCAACCACAGTTGCTGATGACATGATCAGTGCTATTACAGACTTTGCACAGAAACATCCCACCCCATCGTTACAAAAAGTTAAAGTTGTCATCTTTCTATCTGAATTGCTAAATGTATTCTATGACAACATGAAAAAGAGAGAAAATTCCACATCACCTGCCCTTCAGTCCACATGCTTTGAGACTGCATGTAAGATGATCTTCTTTAGAGAATCATGTGATTATCTCTCCTATCATATAGCAGATGTGTAGATATTAATGCTCATTGTTTTATCAGTTTTAGGATTCTATAGACGGCCTCCTATAATATATGGGACAAGTACAAGAACTATGGAACGCCACCTCCCGACCGCTGATTCTTCTGTGGGGCAAAATCGCTCCTGGAAAACAGGAATTGCAAAGGAACAGAAAAAGAATAGAAGTAAGGAAGCAGAAAGAGGGGGATAGGCTTTGAACATCCTAGCCAGTTATCTCATTATTGACTTATGGGTTAGTATTGACCCTCAGTGCTCCTTGTAGCTGTGAACTGGCTGACCAATACTGGTTTATGGATTACCCACTGCTAGAGAAGTTGGCCTGGGAATAGAAGCAGATGGAAGAAGGGAGTGGTCAGGGTCATTTGGTTGTACTACTTCATGAGCAGGCAGATTCCCAGTTGCTTCTCTGTAAGGTATGTGTTTATGCATTATGTTTAAGTATCTGTATTGACCTGCTCCCCTTTCCCCCATTTTGAGGCTTCTGTACTGCTGTGAAAATAATTAGAAAAGCAGCCTCCTCTTGCAATCACGGTTTTTGCCCATTTTAAGCACCCACTCATAGAGCACTGTGAGTTTTACTAGTGATGGAGTGTACCCGTCATCAGCAGCCTCCCTAAACTGGAAGTGGTTGGCTGACACTGCCAGTAGGAATTTCAGTTCTCTCTACACTTACGTCCTGACAACAATTCTTTTCAATGTGCCTTCACACACAGCACATGTTCAGAGCTACATATACACACAATAAATGAAAATGAAAATAATAGTTGGATCTGTTAATGCTCTTGCAATAGCAAGTAATAGAAAATCCAATTTAAGTTGGCTTGTGGAAAAAATGAAATTAATTGACTCACAGGTCTATAAAGTCCAGGCATATCTGGCTTCAAGTCCAGTTTGATCCAGGTGCTCATATTATATAACCTAGACCCTGACTTTCTTCATCTCTCAGTCTCTTCTCAGCTGCGTTGTCTTTATCCTCACGTTTCACATGGTGAAAGATGGCTGCTAACAGTTTCAGGACCATATCCTTACATGGTCAGATCCAATAGGAAAGGGTATATCCAGGGGTAATATATTCTCATCACCAAGAACATGATCCCTGGGAACAGAGGTGTTCACATAAGGCTGAAATTCCTTCTGACTGAATTGGCTTAGGTCATCATTGCAGCTAGGGAACTGGAATTATGCTAATCAGCCAATCCAGAGTCACATGCTCTATCCTTGAACTGAAGGGGCCAGAGTCACATGCTCTATCCTTGAACTGAAGGGGATCACTCTGAAGCAATGGGGAAGAGTTGTTCACCAAACGAAATTCAGGATGCTTTTACCAGAAGAGGAGGAAAAGGCTGCTGGACAGTTAAAAATAACATATACCTACTAGAGGGGCACCTGGGTGGTTCAGTCAGTTAAGTATCTGCCTTCAGCTCAGGTCATGATCTGGGGGTCCTGGGATTGAGCCCCCCATTGGGCTCCCTGCTCAGCAGGGACTCTGCTTCTCCCTCTCCTTCTGCCCCTCCCCCTGCTCCTGCTCTCTTTCTCTCTCTCAAATAAATAAGTAAAATTAAAAAAAAAATACATACCTACTAGAGTATCTAGGGATATATAAAACACATACCTATGTATAAAAATACATACCTAGTAGGGTATCTAGGGATATATAAATTAACATTTTCCCCCTTTGGTTTTTGCAGAGGAAAATTTATATTTAAATATAAGAGTAGGGCGCCTGGGTGGCTCAGTTGGTTAAGCGACTGCTTTCGGCTCAGGTCATGATCCTGGAGTCCCAGGATCAAGTCCCGCATCGGGCTCCCTGCTCAGCAGGGAGTCTGCTTCTCCCTCTGACCCTCCCCCCTCTCATGTGCTCTCTCTCTCTCATTCTCGCTCTCTCAAATAAATAAATAAAATCTTTAAAAATATATATATAAGAGCAGTTAGTCCTTATAAGTGAAAAATTAACTGAATCTGGTTCATCCACTCCCTGCTTACACCAAGAATTTAAAATGACTCATGAAATTTAAAAAATAGACGGCGGCGCCTGGGTGGCTCAGTCAGTGAAGCATCCGACTCTTGATTTTGGCTCAGGTCATGATCTCAGGGTCGAGATGGAGCCTCAGGATGGGCTCAGCACTGGGCGTGGAGCCTGCCTAAGATTCTCTCTCTCCCTCTCCCTCTGCCCCTCCCCTCCCCCATTTCTCTCTCGTAAAAAAAAAAAAGAAAAAAAGACAGAAAGAGACAAGCAAACAAAAGATAACTGAACAGAGCAGACCAGTGACCCAATGGCACTTGGGGCAAAAACCAACAACAACAAAACTACCTTATGTAATCTTTGTTGTTAGATGAAAGGAATAATGCAGATAAAATGTCAGATGAAGGGAAGTTTGTTGGCAGAGATAAACTTAGATTTTAGTAAGAATTTATCTTGTGGACTCTTGAAGAGAGAACTTACAGAGAACAACTTGGAGTTTGATTTGAGCAGATGTTTTTCCAAAGCATGTTAAAGCTATTCATTGATTCAGAGTGCTTTTACTGAGCATGTATTGAATATCAGGCCCTAGAGACACAGACCTGGGAGTCATGTGAGTAGGTGGGAGTTGAAGCCATTGAGCATGGATCCAATTATCCGTGGAGACTATGAAGGTAGAGAGAGTGAAGGCTGAAGGCAAAGCCAGGATTCTTGGTATGTCACCCCAACTCTACCTGTGGAGAGGAAACTGAGGCAGGATGCACAAGGAGAGGTGCAGGAGGGTATTTATCCCAACGATTGGGAATGGGAAAGTAGAGTGACCTTTATCTTTTAAAAGAAATTTATAGGAAAAGTGCTCAGGAAGGTGCCTGGTATGTGGTAAACACTTGAAGAAAGGTAGCCATCATGTTACCTCCCATGAAACACTGGGCTGTGAGTCACTAGAACACACTTCTTTTCCTTCCTTGGATGGTGGCCTTCCATGTAACGTTGGATGTGCGAATACTCAGCCTTCCTGGGACTCGGTTTTCTCATCTCTAAATTGTCCATCCAGGGTCACCTTTGGTCACAGGCAGAATAAGTAGCACAGTTTGGGGTGGTTTAAGGGTGTGATTTAAGTTATTCCTCTCAAGAAAATACCCTTGTCTTTAAACTTTACTCCCTCTTTATTTTTTTTTAAAGATTTATTCATTTTATTTTAGAGAGGGAGAGAGAGAGAGAGAGAAAGAAAGAGTGTGAATGAGCGGTGGGGAGGGGCAGAAGGAGAGGGAGAGAGAGAATCTCAAGCAGACTCTGCACTGAGCACAGAGCCTGCCACGGGCCTCTATCCCGCGACCCTGAAATCACGACCTGAGCTGAAATCAAGAGTTAGACACCCAACTGACTGAGCTACCCAGGTGCCCCTTACTCCCTCTTTAAATATGAACACCTCTGGGATGTAGAAAAGATCAAGTTTAGTTGTTTTTTAGGAATAATAACTATGTTTATAAAGGATTCCCTAAAAGTGCTTTTACACCCTTTATTATATTTTAAACTTGAAACAATCCCATGAGGTGATTAATAGAGCAGATTTTATCAGTTCCATTTTATAAAAGAGAAAATGAAAATTCACTCAGAAGTGGTATTACTTACTCCATGCGTCACAGGTTGAGGCTGATCAGATCTTCTGATTCCAAGCACTGGTATTTTCTGCTCTGCAACCTCATGGCATGAAAGGAAGAGAGAGTCCAAAGTACTTACTTCTCAGGCTTGCCTGCTGTTTTCAGAGAAAAGAAAGTAGCAGGTTCAAGAAGACTCTAAGACCTAGGACTCGACATGATTAGGCCAAAAGCTCTGGAGGGATTGGACGGTGGAAGAAAGGAAAGAATTTAATTTGCACAAACTACACGTCCTGCTGTGGGAAAGTTCTCCAGAAAAAACTCTTTTATAGTGGAATTTGAAGAGAGCTTCCAGATTAAGGTTTGATGCTTCCCTTTGTGAACAGAACTTCGTTCCCTGGATGGACTTGCTAAACAGGAAGGAAGTGTCTGATCGCTCTCCTAGGCCTGTATATCTTGCACTAAAAATGAGTAAATTCTGGCTTTGTAAGGAGAAATCCTTTGGCCTTTACCTGTGGTGCTTTGCCATTTTCTGGCATTTCCTTCTCTAATACAGTCTGTCCATATTTCTACTAGTCATGCTGTCTCAGCAACTTGATGTGTAGCCTCAATGTGTTAGAAGGTTCTGGAAGCCATTGGAAAGCAAAGGAAAATTTTGAGCATCATCACCTTATATGAAAGTATTCACTTAGTATTTCTGCTATTTTCTTTATTATGGGGCTTTCTCTACTTAGAAAGTAGAAGATAAGGTACAGAAAAATGTGCTTTAAATATCTTTAGCAAGGTAATCATATTTCAGAAGAAAATAATAAAGAAGCACACTAAATAAAACTGATAAACATGAAAACATCAATAAATCAGCTTTCACGTTTACACATTAGGTTTTTTAAATTTTTTTTTAAAGTAGGCTCCATGCCCACTGTGGAGCCCAATGTGGGGCTTGAACTCACAACCCTGAGCCTGAGACCTGAACTGAAATCAAGAGTCGGATGCTCAACCAACTGAGCCACCCAGGCGCCCCTACACATCAGTTTCTTATGGAGTTAATTCCACAGAGCTTTCTGGGGAAATTACAATTTCAAGCTATAGTGAAACAAGTATACCTAAATATTTTAGCTAGGCCATTAGTTAATATATGTCATATATGTCAGAACCATTCATTTCATCTGTGGATGATAAAAGAAGCAACTGTGAAATGTGTAGCTTTTTGGTGTTTTTTGTTTGTTTTTTTTCAAAGACCAGGATTAGATGAATGCCAAATAAAAACAGAGGAAGTGCCCTGATTTTCAGAGATCCCTAGAAATGGATATTGTGTTTTCACCAAATGCTGACTTTCCAGGTAATCTTCCTGAACACTGGGCTGACATGAATAAGCAGCTGTCCTGTGTGATCAAGCTATATCCCGGACAGTCAGAATATGACACCATAAAGGACAAGTTCTCTGAGACTTGTCTTTCCTACAAAATAGAGAAGGTAATATTGTGTTACAAAATTACTTCTTTCAACTATCAAAGAACTAACTAATATGAAAGTTAAACTAACAAGGAACTAACATAACACTCTTCTTTCCTTTATATCTTACTATATTTAATTAGACTTACTCAAGCTCCATAGACTTCAAATATCATGGTTCATTCATTAGCAGTAATGAAGGAGATTCCCAAAAGCGACATATATATGTTTGGATACTTTTACTTACAATTTAAAAACAAACCCATTCAAACTGATTAAACAAGAAGAAATGTATCAGAAATTAATGGAAAGTGCATAAGTAGGATGGTCTTTGGAACAGTTAGATTCAGTTTCTCTGGCTTTGCCATCCACAGGGTCAGCTTCCTCTGAAGGCTGGACTCCCTTCATAATTGTAGGATAGCCGCGGATAGCAGTCAGGGCGTCTCTGCTTCCTCCATTCACATCCCATGGAAGGGACACAACCATTGGATAAGAGTCCCAGGCTTTGTGTTGAGCAGACCACTCCAACCAATCTATGTCAGGAGAGTGCTATATATATGTTGATTGGCTTGGACCGGGGCTATCAAATGCCATCATTGTGTGATTCCCCCCAGATTATCCCATCTCATAATCATGAGATTACCCTGATTGGTCAAACCCAATCAGGCTCCACCTGAGAACTATAAGTGAGTCCAACTCCACCCAGACCAGCAGTTGCTGTACAATGTGGATGAAGTGGAATGGATATTCAGGGATTCCCACAATGTCCGCCATGCTGCATAAAACATTTTAGCCAGTAAAGTACAGGAGTTTATTAGAAGGTCATTATCGTACCCTGTATGTCAGAGCAGGGTGTGACAGCCTAGTCATTTAAAAATCTAGCTGCTACTTCCATAAAACTGTGTACTTAATCGCATTATAGCACTCAAGAAATTGTGTTTTCATGAGCTTTCACATGCCTGACTCGCCCACTAGACAGTGGGCTTCTTAAAGTAGAAGCTGCTTTGCCAGTACCCAGCCCGATGCCTAGCATAGCGTGGGACACAATACCCACTGAGTGAACTTACTTCCTGAGAAAGAAAATCAAAAGAGAGAGACTCCTGTAGAAAGGACAGAATTCAAAGGAGGAGATGCTTCATTGATGTTAAAAGCTGTTGAGAGGGTAAGAACCTGGTTCAATTTTGTTTACCCAATATCTGCAGCTTTCTTGGCTCTTAAAGGCCTTTTATTTTACCCATTTTGAAACACCTCAATTTTGGATTAATTCCATAATATATTTTCTCTCCTGCTGCCCCTAGATAAAACTATTTTTAATTCATGGTCCCCAACCTCTGCTGGACTCTCCAGGTGCTTGGAATCCTCTATTGCTTCTTCCAGTCAACTCCCTCATGCATTCCCTATTGCAAAATTTCAACACTCTGCTTGAGGTCTTCTTCTGTCTCAAAACAACTTTCCCTCCTGCCTTTATGACTTGGCTTCTCCTTAACATCTGCTACAGGTAACTACTCCATTCTTATTTATGTATTTATTTTTAATTATTTACTGAAATTGAGGTATAATTGACATGTATTAGTTTCAGGTATGTAACATGATTTGATATTTGTATATATTGCAAATTGATCACCACAATAAGTCTAGTTAACATCCATCATCATACATAGTTACAAGAAAATTTTTTTCTTGTGATGAGGACTTTTCAGATCTACTCTCTTAGCAACTTTCAAATATGCAATTTGGTATTATTAACATAGTCACCATCCTGTGTATTACATCCCCGTAACCTATTTCTTTTATAATTGGAAATTTGCACTTTTTGGCCTCTCTCATGTTGTCTACACCCCACCCCTGCCTCTGGCAACCATCAATCTATTTTCTGTCTCCATGAGCCTGGGTTTATTTTTTGTGGGTTTTGTTTGTTTGTTTTTGATCCTACATATAAGTGAAACCATATGGTATTTGTCTTTCTCTGTCTGACTTATTTCACTTAGCGTAATGCCTTCAAGGTCCATGGCAAGATGTTATGCTTTTTAATGGCTGGATAGTATTCTATTGGGTGTATGTGCATGTGTATATATATACCACATATTCATTATCCATTCATCTATCAGTGGACACTTGGGTTGCTTCCATGTCTTGGCTATTGTGAATAACACAGTGAACATGGGGGTGCACTCAGTTCTTCTTGAACTCTCTTCTTTTATTTCTAGGACATCAGCCTTTCAGATTTCTTCCTCTCTTCCTAGACCTAGATTATATGGATCCCTTTCTTATGCTTTCATACTCCATATGTGTTCTCCTAATCCATCCCTTATCACTCTAAGAGGGAGAGATTTTTTTACTTGTCTTCCTCCCCCACTAGACTGAAAGTTTCTTGAGGGCAGAGATCCAACACAGTGCTTGATTCATAGTAGCTGTTCAATAGATGATTACTGAATGTATGTTAAATTCATTTTCTAGAAGGAAGGAGAACCAATAGAGAATGATATTTTGAAAAAAAAGGAGGACAAAATTTCAAGGAGGGGATGATTCATGGTTTGAAATGCTATTGAGGGTCTAGAAAGAAGTAGTCATTAGATTAGGCAGTTAAGAGGTGATTTATGACCATAATTAGAGCAATGCAGAAGAACTGTATTAGAAGAAGTGAATGGAATGGGTTTAGAGATCAGAAGAAGTTAAGGAAATAATTACTGAATGATTACACATTTTTGAGTAAGAATTTGTTTTATTTTTTAAATTCATTTTTATTTATTTTATTATTAATATTATTATTATTTTAAGTAGGCTCCATGCCCAGCACGGAGTCCAACACTGGGCTTGAACTCAAAACTGTGAGACTGAGACCTGAGCTGAGATCAAGAGTCGGTGGCTATCTGACTCTTGGTTTTGGCTCAGGTTGTGGTCTCATGGTCGTGAGATCGAGCCTTGCCTCTGGCTCCATGCTTAGCATGGCGTCTGCTTAAGATTCTCTCTCCCTCTCCCTCTGCCCCTCCTGCTCATGCTCTCTGTCTCTGTCTCTGTCTCTCTCTCTCTCTCAAATAAATAAATAAATCTAAAAAAAAAAAAGCGCTTAACTGACTGAACCACCCAGGTACTCCTTATTTCCTTATTTTTTTTTAGAGAGGGGGAGAGAGAGAGAGAGAGAAACAGAAAGAAAGAGAGAGAAGGGGGTTAGGAGCAGAGGGAGAGGGAGAGAAAGAATCTTAAGTAGGCTCCGCACCCAGTGTGGAGCCCGAAATGGGGCTGGATCTCACAAACCTGAGATCATGACCATGGCCAAAATCAAGAGTTGGATGTTTAATCCACTGAGCCATGCAGGTGCCCCTTGAGTAAGATTTGAATGCGAGTGAATCTCCAGGAATTCCGGGGAATATATATAGGTAAACATTTTTATATAAATTATAAGTTCTGTTATATAAAATAAGTTATAATAAGCACAATCACAAAGTATAGATGCTCTTAACCTAGCATTTTTCTAAAGGCAGAAAGCTACCTACTCTCTGAATTTGTTGTTTATTTGTGTTTTCTTTTCCTTTTCCTTCTTCCTCTCCTCCAGTACTTGTCCTTCTCTTTCAAACTGCTACTTTAAAATCCACAACAGGGGAGCCTGGATGGCTCAGTCATTAAGCGTCTGCCATTGGCTTAAGTCATGATCCCAGGGTCCTGGGATCAAGCCCCACATGGGGATCCCTGCTCTGCGGGAAGCCTGCTTCTCCCTCTCCAACTCCCCCTGCTTGTGTTCTCTCTCTGTCAAATAAATAAAATCTTTTAAAAAATAAAAATAAAATAAAATCCACAACAAACAGAGTATACTGAGCTCTAAAGTCATTTTCAAAATGTTTTGCTTTTTGCCATTTGCAGATTGAGAAGATACAGAATATATGCCTCTGGCAGAGCTACCAGATAAAGAAAAAGCACATGGACTTGAAGAATGGCCATACAGATAATGAGAGAGTCCTGTTCCATGGGACAGATGCAGACTCAGTGCCATATGTCAATCAGCATGGCTTTAATCGCAGTTATGCTGGGAAGAATGGTAAGGAATCGGGTAATCTGGCTGACCAGAATGAGGTGAATGATACTCTAGTGTTGACTATTCACACCCAAGCAGTGCAGGACCACAGATGGCAGCCATCTTGTCATTATCAGGATAGAGCTCTTGGTGTTTCACCCAAAAGGAGGCTGGCAACCTTCTGAGGATAGATGGAGTGAATTTTAGAAATGATGAAAAGTGGCTTGGGTGGGCAAGAATGGCATTAAAAAATGTTGTGTCAGGTTTGGACATGGTTCTACATACAGTGATAATTTTATGTTTTTTTTAGGAAGGCTTTTGTGTTTCTCTTTACAGGTGCAGCCTATGGAAAAGGAACCTATTTTGCTGTTGATGCCAGCTATTCTGCTGATGATATATATTCCAGACCAGATGGCAATGGCAGAAAGCATATTTATGTTGTACGAGTACTTACAGGAGTCTACACACGTGGACATGCAGGATTAGTTACCCCTCCATCAAAGAACCCTCACAATCCCACGGATCTGTTTGATTCTGTCACAGATGATACACAATATCCAAAGCTATTTGTGGTATTCTCTGATAATCAAGCTTACCCAGAATATCTCATAACTTTTAGGTGTTAAAAAATAGGTTGTTTCTTTTTTTTTTTATCTCAAAGAGATGATTTAGTCATCTATTTATAAGAACAATTTATAGGGTTTTTGTCTTTGCCTTTGGCTTGTTTATGTAGATAAAAATCTCTCTGTTAGGTGCTAACATGCTGAAAACAGCCTTTTAAAAATGCTCTATTGCAATTTGTAGCATACCTCTTTTCTGAGCATATTGATGAGTGGAAGCTAAGAAATGTGGATGACATAATGATAGCTACAACTGTTTACAGACACCAAATGTGTAGGAGAACAAAGAGAGCACATTACTTTTGTCTAGCAGAGAAGAAATAAGATGAATCACTTTAAAACCAAGATGTCATTGTTCTTATAGAACATGTTAAGACATCAAACTGTGTTGGGCTCAACGGTACTATTAAATGAATAGGCTGCTAATGTGCATCTGCAACAGCTGGGAATTTTGCCTCCTGAAGGAATACTTAGTAGCCAGAGCTCAGCTAGAATGATTGAAGCAAATCTGTTGTGGAATAAATCAGGTAAAAGTGTGTTGTACCACTGTCTAACTCCACATAACAAATTACTACAAAATTTAGTGGCTTTGTGGGTAAGGAATTCAGGCATGGCTTAGCTGGGTCGTTCTGACTTAGGGTCTCTCCCGATCTTGAGTAAAGATGTCGGCAGGGGATGCAGTCTTCTGAAGGCTTGACTGGGGCTGGAAGGTCTGCTTCCACTTAAATAGAAAGTTTTTGCTGGCTGGCAGGAGTCCTCAGTTTTTCTCCCCATGGTCCTCTCTAGGCTGCTTGCTCATGACATGGTACTCCACAGTCAGCAATTCGGGAGAGAGGAAGGAGAAGCCATGATGTCTTTTATGACCTAGCTTCGGAAGTCACACTCCATCTTTTCCACAGTATCCTGTTGGTTCCACAGATCAGCTCATTCAGTGTAAGCGGGACTTACATAAGCGCCTGGACACCAGTAGACAGCGATCATTGGGGAGCATCTTAGAGGCTGTATAAATGAGTGAATGACTGATACATTAATAAAATGTGAGCAGTGAAAAGGACTCTAGAGGTCATCTGAGCCCACTGTCCCCTCATCTTTCTCCCCCCGCCCCCCACTCCCAGGGCATAAAGCCCTCAAGCCTCTGCTTGACCACTTCTAACACTCTACATCTCAAGGATCACTTACTCCATCGTGAGACAACTTGAACTATTGGAAAACTCTTGTTTACACTGAGTTGAAATCTGTTCTTCTATGTCTGTTGCCTGCCGATCACCGTCCCATGTTCTGGAGGGACACAGAGCATCTCCTTCCTTTTACAGATGGTGGCCCTTCAGATTCGTCTCTTCCCTCTATTATACTAGAGTTAGGTAAATTCTTGAAATACTTAGCTTATCCTGAAGCATCACTTATCAAGAGTTGAAGTCATTTAAGAAGTGTTTACATAATCGTAAATAAGCACATGCACATTAAAAGGAGTACAGGGAAGCTTAAAGAAATAACTCCCTTCACCAAACTGTGTATCACTCATAACTGCGGCATTCACAGGAGACCACTGCCAACATTCTTACGTCCTCCCTTCTCCTTTCTTCTACATCCACCTTCAACAAAGGCAAAGTCACACTTCATTCTATTACTTAATTATGCAATATTGTATCTACCTTTTTTCATTTAACATTATAAGTGTTACCCTCATGTTATTAATTTTTTCTGTAAATATCATCTTAATGGCCAAGTTATTCCACTATATATTTTCCTTTTATGTATATATAACTGTAAGGTTTTTAAAATGTCATCATCTTTCCTTATAGTTTAATAATCTAATTTCATTTTGCAATATATCTGTATCATTTCCCCAATGTCATTAAATATTTTACCTATCATTTTGATGGTTGCATGGTATTTCGTTGTATGTCTCTACATAAATGTCATGTCAAAGTAGGGTGCCCCATATTTCTAAATAAATATATGGTTGGATTATGAGATGTAAAGAGCATGATCTACCTTCAATGAGACAGTGCGTCCTGAACTTCTCGAGGGAAATAGAGTCCTAGAGAGCAAAGCAAGGTTAAATAATGCTCTGTTAGTGCATGGGCCTTGGCTCCCAACCCCAGTGTAGAATTCTAGTGAGCCAGGTTGGAACACAGAACACGTAAAAACCCTTTTTACGTAGGTTAGGTAGGCTTTTACTTGCAATGTGAACTGCTGTCTTGTCTCCTCCAATGCTGTTGCTCAAAGACCCCCCCAATTTATTTTGCTGTACTCCTACTTCACTAGAAGACAAAGAAGTCTCAAGTATAATATATCCATGTTATTAAAGTTGTGATGGTTTCTTGAGGAACAAAATATAAGCCAATCGAGATTGATTGATTGATTGACTGATTGATTTAACAAAGAGAGAGAACTCCCTGAGCAGGGAGCCCCATGAGGGGTTCAATCCCAGGACCCTGGGATCATGACCTGAGCTGAAGGCAGACACTTAACCGACTGAGCCACCCAGGTGCCCCAGCTAATTGATAATCATATAGTTATTATAAATTCCACCTTCCATCAGTCCGAAGCTAAATGCCTTTCCACCCTTTATGTCCATCTCCTTTCCAGTTGACTTGGCATTCTCCATCCATATGACTAAAATGGTCTCTACTTCTTTCCTAATAACCCACTGTTTCAGGTTAACCCAAATTAGAAGTCTTTAACTTTGCTAGTCACTGACAAAACAGGTTTCTTTTCTATGGATTTCCAGAGTTCTGGCTGATGGTACCTGACTGATCTGAGACCAGAGACCCTGAGATATAGTTCTGACCGGCAGTCCGATGGCTTACTGTCCCATATATCTTCTCTCCTCTTCTCTCTTTACTTAGCATTTTTCTTCTTATTCCTTTCCTTCCCCTCCAATCTTCCCCTCATTTGTGGGAGAATGAGGACACACTCTGAATCAGAGGAAACATTTTAATTTTTTTCTTCATCTATGGTAGAGGAAGAAAACCCATGTAGTATATATGCTGATGTGTTAATTGAACACAGGATTTGTGAATTCATTTACAGGTAATGGGTTAATTATCACAATGCTGGTAAGATCATTTACAGCTAATATGAGTCAATTTGATTTCTCAATAGTTTATGCAAACAAATATACTTTCTTATAGTAAACATGCTTTTTGAGCTTAACTAATTAAATTATTCTATTTCCAAGCTGTGTAGCAAAAACTCTTGCTGTCTCTCCTTTACTCACACTACTTCCACACTCACAACACTTCTGACACCAGATGTGTGTTTTCTCCCCCCACTCTCAGCAATCCTCTGCAACATTAGCTGGGGGTGCCACAATTTCACTCAAGTCTGACACTATCTACCTGGAAATAGTGTCAGATCCCACAGGGTAAGGGCTCAGCCCCACAAGACTGTCTCACCTCCTCCTGTACTACAGATGCCAACAGCAAATCCCAGGTTGTTCCCTGTACTTCTGCCTGACTGGCTATAAATCCTTGTTCCCACAACCCCCTCCTTGGGTTTGACCATTTGCTAGAATGGCTCACAAAACTCAGGGAAACACTTATTTACATTCACTTGTTTATTCTGAAAGGATATGATAAAGGATACAGATGAAGAGTTACATAGGGCAAGGCACATAGGAAGGGTCACAGATCTTCCATGTTCTCTCAGAGCATGTCACTCTCTCAGCACCTTCACCTGTTTCCAACTTGGAAGCTCCTGTAGCTCATACCTTGGGGATTTTTGTGGAGACTTCAACACGTAGGCAATGAATGATCATTAACTCAATTTCTAGCCCCTCTCCCCTTGCTGGAGAATAGGGGATGGAGGTCAAAGCTCCAACCTTCTAATCATGGCTTGGTCTTTTTTGTGATTGGTTCCCATCCAGGAGACCAGCCAAAGTCACTTCATTAGAACAAAAGATACTGCCACACCCAAGAAATACCAAGGCATTTAGGAACTCTGTGTCAGGAAGTAGGGTCAAAGCCCAAATTTTAGAACAAAAGATGCTTCTATTGCTCTCATCAACTTGGAAATTACAAGGCTCTTAGGAGCTCTGAGCCAGGAACCAGGGGCAGAAACCAATGTATATTTTTTATTACCTCACACAAGCTTTGGACTTTTCTGTCACTCTTAGTAAACATATGAAGGAAATCTTATAACTAAACTCACAGAGTGAATAACAATTTTTTTAATTGAAGTACAGTTGACATAGAATGTTACATTAGTTTCAGGTGTACAACATAGTGATTGGACAAGTCTATACGTTATGCTAAGCTCACCACGAGTGTAGCTCCCATCTGTCACCATACAACACTATTACAATGTCACTGACTATGTTCTCTCTGCTGGACCTTTTAGCGACTAACTTAATTTTAAAAATCTTTTGCTTCATCTCCCTCTTTATCTTACCTTTGTGGTCACCAGGATATAAATAACCTCTAACTTTCTTTTCCTTATCTTGTTAAAAAGGACATTTTCAACATAGTAATTTATGTCTCCAAAGCCTCCTGTTACCTACAATTATAATTCTATAACGAAGACCTGTTGAATAAGTAATTTTGACTTCCACAAAATCCACCCCCACATCTTCAATTCAAACCTTCCCTTTTATGTGCCCAACGTGCTCCTGTTTCTCCACACCCAAACCCAGCATCCCCTTCACCTCACAACACCTTGTTCACAGATAGAATACACTAGAAAGGATTTGCATAATACCAGAACAAACTGTCTGCAAAAAATTTAAAAAAGAATGAAAATGCTTCTCTGTAGGCTTTTGTAGTTCATAGTGCAAGATGGTGTTTCTTTCAAATGAACTCTGCTAAAACACCAAAGTACTGAGATAAGGAAAGTACTCACCAACACAAAATCAACAACATAAATTGAACAAATCTGGGGTCAACAAAAAAAAATCAAAATTTTCTGTATAATGAAAAAAGAACCCCTTCCAGAAGGAATTTTAGAATCTAGAACACATTAAGATAATAACGCCTGCCTTGCTACTTTCCAGGGTTAAATAAAACAATACCAAAATTATGTTAAAAATATATATATATTGTAGTTTTAAACTAAAAACTGGAAGGCAAGACACAAATAGTACAAACTATAGAGGCAAAGTAAATGTATTTGATTACATTAACATTTACAAAATTGAGGTTTGAGTTTGGGGCTCCTGGCTGGCTCAGTCTGAGGAGCGTGTGACTCTTGATCTCAGGGTTGTGAGTTCAAGCCCCACATTGGGTATAGAGATTACTTTAAACAAAAATAAAACCTTTAATAAATAAATACATAAAATTGGGGTTCAAGGTTGAATATTTGCATACTGAATTGCAATATTGCAATTTAATATATGCACCTAATTTTGCTTCCTTCCCAAACCCTAGGAAAGGCTCAGTGAAGGGATTTAAAGGATGCATAAGCCCTTAACAACAGGGAGACTAGAAGAGAAGATGATAGCAAAAAGTATTTTAAAAGCTAGAAAGCAGATAGATCTGTGCTAATGACTATAGACAGCTCAACCTTAAGCTAGAAAGTGGGAGGAAAGCTGAGAACCATCTGCTTTACCCTTGAAAGGCTCAGGAACTGACAACATCTGAGCCTCTGGAGCTGAGTGAAGCTGAGAAGAGCAGGTGGTAAAATAAGGACAGGGTGAAAGCCATTTAGGAAACACTTAAATCCCAGATAACTCTTCACACCCTCCTTGCCCAGGGTGACTACCTCTTATCTACCCCGATGGAAATCTGGAGGCTCTTTTCTGCAGATGGTAAAATAGAGAATCTCTAAGCAGGACACCAGGCACAGATGAGGTCTTAGGTACCACAGCAAAAAAGAGAGGAGTCAGTGACGAAATGCAAACCAAATGCTAAATCCGAGAGGACATCTCTCCCCAAACCACCTGGCCCCACTTGACTCCCCAGACAGCAGCAGCCAGACTTTCACCCTTCAGACAAGAGACTGGACATTTCTACTTTACACGTGTCCATGTCAAGAGGAAATTTTACCCTAAAGATACTGATAGCAGAGATTCCCCAGTACAGACCACCAAAACACATACAGTAAAACCCAAAGTTGATAAGCCCCATTCACTATCTCATAGCTTCCAAAAGCTTTTTAGACTTCTGAGAATAGACAACCAAGGTTTATCAGACATTTAAGGAAAGCCTCTAACTCAGAATATAAAACTTGAAGAAAAAAAAACTATTATTGGAAAGAAAATCCTGTTACAAGGGACATTTTTTACAAAGATTGATTTATTTATTATTTGAGAGAGAGAGCATATGCATGAGCATGCGTGGGAAGAAGGCAGAGGGAAAGAATCTCAAGCAGGCGCCTCGCTGAACGTAGAGCCTGATGCAGGGCTCAGTCTCATGACCCTGAGAGCATGACCTGAGCCAAAATCAAGAGTTGGACATTGAACCAACTGAGACACCCAGGCGTCCCACAAGGAACGTTTTTTTTTTTTAATTTTAAAGCTTTTTATTCATTTATTTGACAGAGAGCATGAGCACAAGCAGCAGGCAGAGGGGGAAGCAGGTTTTCCACTGGACTCATGACCTGAGCCGAAGGTAGATGCTTAACTGACTGAGCCACCCAGGCGCCCCTAGGAACATTTAAGAAACAAACAAGAGGTCTTAAAATTAAAAAGTGTAATAGCAGAAACGAAAAATATAGAAGATGAAGTTGATAATTTCTGAAATTTTTCAGAAAGTAAAAGCATACAAAATGAAGAAAGAAAACAAGGATACAATTAGGAGACCACTCCAAAGGGCCCAACATTGGATTAATAGTAATTCCAGGAAGAGATATCAGAAAGGAAAGAAGAAACCATCACTGAAAGAAATTATTCAAAAAAATCCCCAAACTAAGGGACATGAGTTTCCAGATAGTGCTCAGTACAACAGAAAAAAAATGGACCAATCCCAAGGTATACTGTTGGAAGTTTTCAGCAACACTAAAGACAACCTTCTGCAGGGAAGAAAATAAAACATTCAAAGGATCAAGGACCAGAATGGTTTCAGATTTCTCAACACCAACACTGGAACCTTAAAGATAGTGAAGCAAATACTTTCAAAATTCTGATAGATTTCTAACAGTCAATATGGGCAAGAGCCTTTTGGTCATTGTTGACGACAATGCAGGGGAAAATATAAACCTGTGCAAATAAGAGAAATTCTTCCAAATTTCCACACGTGTTTGGATATGCATGGAATATCTCTGGAAGGATATCCTGCACAAGAAGCAATGACTCTCAAAATCACAAGTGCATTATCCTTGACCCAGCATCCGACTGCTTGGAATTTGTCATACAGATAAAAGCGAAGAATGCTATATGTACAAGGTTACTTAATGTAGCATCATAGCATTTTTACATTGACTTCCTGCAAGCAAGGTAACTAAATGGGATAAGGAGGAGACTGTTCACTGCATACCTCCATACTTTACAAATTTTGAATCTCACTAAGTATTATCTATTTAAAACACCAAGCCCTTCCACCCTTCCTTCCTTCCTTCCCTCCCTCCTTCCCATTCATCTATCTATCACCCTGAAGTATTTTTCAAAAAGAAAAGAAAAAGAAAAAAATTTAAATCTAGGCATGAGTTAATTTTTCCATATATATAAGTCTCATATCTATCATAACTTTTAGACCATATTTTGCCAAAAGAGCTTCTAGGTCATTTCTACCTTTCAGTTATAAAGGTTAGAAAAGCCCTTTACTATTAAAAAGCCTGGAAGATACTTACTGTATTAGTCACGGTTCTCTGGAGAAACAGAACCAACAGGATGCGTATACATATAGAGATTTATTTTAAAGAATTGACACACACTTGTGAAAGCTTCGTGAGTCCAAAATCTTATGGGGTTGGCTGGAAGGCTGGCGACTTAGGGAAACATTACAGTTTGAGTCCAAAAGCAGTCTGATGGCAGATTTTCTTCTTGCTTTGGGAAGGTCAGTCTTCGGTCTATTGTGGCCTTCAACTGATTAGATGAGGCCCACCCATATGATGGAGCGCAATCTGCTTCACTTAAAGTCCATGTGTTTAAATGTTAATTTCACCCCTCAGTCAGTTAAGTGTCTGACTCCTGATTTTGGCTCAGGTCATGATCTTTGGGTCGTGAGATCAAGCCCTGTGTTGGGGTCTGTGCTGGGCATGGAGCCTGCTTAAGAGTCTCTCTCTCCCTCTGCCCCTCCCCCTGACTTGCGCTCTAAATAAATAAATAAATGTTAATCTCATCCAAAAAATATCCTCACAGAATAATCTGAATAATGCTTTACCAAATACCTGGGCACCATGGCCCAGCCAAGTTGACACATAAAATTAATCATCACAATAACCAATCAAAGCCAGTCCCCGAATTTGCCATCTCTGACTGGTTGAGGGGAAGACTGCCATGTCACACACAAAAGCAATTTATTTGCTGCTTAGGGTTTACATAAATAAAAAGAGAGAGAGAGAAGAGAGGCCAAAATTTAGAAGTTGATCAAATATAGCTATCAAATACAAATATATTTTTAAGTCAAAAAGCAGTAAACTAGATCTTTAATGATTACTAAATATATATGGCAAAGGAAATAATAAAAAGTTTAAATTTACAAAAAACAAGCAAACACATAAGGCAATAAAATAGAAGAAACAATCCAAAATGTGTGAAGAAATTGAAAGAAATAAAACTATTTTTAAATTATCTGAATATCATTCATTCATTCAACAAATGATATTCATTGATTCATTTAACAATTATTGACTGTATCTCTGACATTATATTAGGTACTGGTGATATAACAAGAAACAAGGTAGATAAAGTTCCTGCCTCCAAGGAGCACATAGTCTAGCAGTTGAGAGAGACATTAAAGAAATAATTACAGAATTAATTAGTCAAAATTGCAATAAGTATTAAAGGAGAAATAAAAGGTGCTATAAGATGCACTTAACTGAAGATTTTAGAGTCTGAGAAGTCGGGGGAGGCTTTCCTGAGGAATGAAGGAAACCAGAACATCACCCAAAAATATGCCCTTTGACATGAGAATTATCTTGAGCTGAAGGCAATTGAGAAGCAGCAAGTACAGAAACTCTACTTTGTTCCCTATTTGCTGAAAAACAGGATATAAATTAACAAAGGTGTCCCTCCCCTCTCTACCAGGAATACCAGGTCTACCATGTCACTGGAGACAACGCTGGACCCTTCTCAGCCTGGAGATAGCACTAGAGGAATCTAAAACATCAAATTATACTAAATAATCTTTATCTACCATTAGTTTCCCATATGTTTGCTGTCCCATGATTTGCTATTTATAGAGACTCAAGGTCCTTTTCCTTCATCTTATTACTTCTTAAAAATTTATTGTTCCTTTGTTAAGATGCTGTATAAACTCAAGTTCTAACCAAAACTTTGAGTTACTCATCTCTGGGTACATCCATGTGTGACATTCATGATGCACAGATTAATAAACTTGTTTGTTCTACAGTCCAATAAACAGGGCCATAGGTGGAAAACCTAAGATGAATAGAGGAGACTTTTCCTCCCCTACAGGAATATATCAAACAGAAATAAAATTTTAAAGGTGTTACTAACACTACCATAGTAATCACACTACCATATATAAATGTATCAAATCAACCCCTTATACACCTTAAATGTACACAATGTTATATGTCAACTATATCTCAATAATAATTAAAAAAGAGGATTTGGTTTTAAAATACAAGTAGGGGAGGTGCCTGGATGGTTCAGTCAAAAGAAAATTCAACTCTTGATATTGGGGTTGTAACTTCGAGTCCCATGTTGGGTATAGAGATTACTTAAAAATAAAAACAGATGAGCATAGGGGAAGGGAAGGAAAAATAAAATAAGAGGAAAATAGAGAGGGAGGTAACCATAAGAGACTCATAACTACAGAAAACAAACTGAGGGTTGCTGGAGGGGAGGTGGGTGGGGGATGGGGTACCTGGGTGATGGGCATTAAGGAGGGCACTTGATGTAATGAGCACTGGGTGTTATATGCAACTGATGAATCACTGAATTCTACCTCTGAAACTAATAATACAGTATATGTTAATTAAATTGAATTTAAATAAAAAAATAAACAATAGGAGCACCTGGGTGGCTCAGATGGTTAAGCGTCTGCCTTCGGCTCAGGTCGTGATCCCAGGGTCCTGGGATCAAACCCAGAGTTGGGCTCCTTGCTCAGCGGGAAGCCTGCTTCCCCCTCTGCCTCTCCCCCTGCTTGTGCTCTCTCTGTCTTTCTCTCTCTCGCTCCCTCAAATGAATAAATAAAATCTTTAAAAAAAAATTAAAAAATAAAATATTTTTTTAAAAATTTTAAATAAAATATAAGAAGATTAAAAAGAGAGTGTTTCAGGTGAAATGAGCCTCTGTTTCTAAGTAGGATGGATTAACTAGTGACAGACGAGTGCTCACACCTCAAACAACCAGAAAGTCCAAACAGAATAGAGAAATCATTTATTTTAAGGCAGAGGATTGCTGCTGAGTCACTGTAAAGAGGAAAACCTCAGACTCCAAAGACAGAGGAACTTGATGAGGGAGAAGCTGACTCCCACAACCACTTTACACAGAGGTCATCACTGACTCAGTCAGGGCACAGGTCCATAGAAGACCACTGCCAGAGACAGACCAGTGGAGCTATCGGTGGAGATTTGGGAGTTCCTTTCAGAACATCTGCTAAATTCTGGGGATGTTAAATTTAAAAAATACAAGCAGAAATCCTCTGAATGCAGAAGAGAGTCTTCAGAAATCTTGAGAAACAAAGATTAGAATTCAGGATTTACCGGGGTGCGGGGTGGCGGGAAATCCCTATTTCTGCTGAATATCCTGAAGACGGGAGTAAAATTGAAGTAAATTGAAGCCTTACCAGGGCTGCAACTCAGCCTCAAATTAGCACGGTACATTATTGGATTCAGGGGACCAGCCACTATTTAGAAATAAGATACTTCATAAAATTAATGTAAAGTTTTATTTTATATGGGAAAATAAATAGACCAGAATGTCAAACAGTATGCCAGATTCAAAAGGGACCATTAGGAGAATTTGTGCTAGCAGACATTAAAATGTACTCGTAACCAATTTGAGACCCTTAGTACACAAGAATATCAATAATGAGAATAATCAGAAGACCCACACTGGGGTGCCTGTGTGGCCCAGTGGGCTGAGCATCCAACTCTTGATTTCAGCTCAGGTCCTGATGTTGGGGTCATGAGATCTGCCCGTGCTGGGCTCTGTGCTCAGCGGGGAGTCAGCTTGGGATTCCCTCTCCCCCTCCCCCTCCCTCTCCCTCTCCCCCTCCCCCTTCCTATCTCTCTCAATCCATCTTTAAAAAAGGAAAAAAAGACCCACCCTTTCTCTCCAAAAAATGTTTACTCTCCAAAAAATTCTAAGTGGATTGAGAGTTAAATACTTAAAAGTAAAAATAAATACACTAAACCACGTATGTGAACAGACTAGCACTAGGGGAAATCACTTTTTGACTATTGATGGAATAGAAATGAAAAAAAGATGGACAGTTTCATTACTTAGATAGTTTTAGCTTTGATGGCAGGAAGACCAATTAAAGCTGAGATTTAAAAATTCAGAAGAACAGAGACAATATTTGCACATAAACACAGAAGTTTAGTAACTAAAAAGTATGAAGAGTTCATATAAGTGGGGTAAAATACCAGCTGCCCATTATACAAGTGATTAAAAGACAGTTCATACAAGAAGAAACATGAATTTAACCATGATTTTTTAAATATTCAGTCAACCTTGTTGGTAAAATAACTGCAAATTAAACCTACTTTGAAGTTGCATTTTGTACCTGAAAAAGAATAAGAAACGCTTTTGGGAAGTGACAGACCCCCAACCTGCAAGGCTTCAGGAAAAGCAGATATGCTCATGCATTAATGATAGCAATGCAAATGGATCCAGTTTTTCTGAGGGGCAAAATGCTACTTTATTGAAAGAGTCATAAATATGCCTAACCCCTCACCAAGTGATAGAATTTATCCTGAGGAAATTATGTTTAATAAAAACCAAAAGTACACATATACAATGTTTATTTTATGATAATAAAATACTGGAAGAAAGTGAAGGCCCCAACAATACAGAAATATAGAGGTTAATTGTGGTATATCAAGATGATATACGCTAGTGACATACTAAAAATATGAAGATGATACAGGAAGTAGAGAATATTTGGTTAAATCTTGTTACATGAAAGGATGAATACCAAATTGTGCGCGCTTACCCATCGTAACTTTCGTATGACCATGAATATGTGTAGGTAAAGAAGGCAAAGGGACAGAATAGGGAATTTTCTAGTTGGGTTAGGATCAACAGACTTAATAGTGAATTATTCTGTAAGGTCGTTAAAACTAGATTTTTCTAAAATTTCAATTGTTATAATGAGAGAAAGATTTTCTTTGCAGGACATTTCCCTGGCTTATAGAAATACAGGTATTTGCCGCCTGCTTAACTACACAGATGGAAGGATGATGGTGTTCCGCTTAGTTACGTGAAACTTACTGAAGCTATGTTTCCATAGATAAACAGTCAGAGGTAAACGATGGTCAGAGTGGGTCACCCCACTCCAGGGGAATGTTCTATAGTGGAGAAAAAATAATTTCCCTCTACCCTTCTGAGTTCTCGGCTGAGACCCCTATAATATAAGATTAGCAAGAGAAAAGCAAGCAGAATTTTATTAACATGTATACATCGTGTATATACGTGGGAGATACCAAGGGAGAATGAATAAGTACCCCAGGTGGCTCAGAATTCAAATTTAAATATCATTAATAGGGAAAGGGGCTGGGGGAATGTAGGTCTCTTAGGAGAGAGTAAATGACTTATTTAGGAACGATGAATGGGCCCTTAGAAGAATCAATGGGAGGTATGATAGTTTGTGGCAAAGTTTTTCTGGGTATGGTGGTGATTTCTAGTCTCCTCTCCTGTGAAGTCAATCTTCCCTGGTTGATGAAACTCCTGGGAAAGGGATTTGTGACAACTGAGTCCCTCTTGGAGGATCTGCCTTTAGGTAGATAAGGGGAGTTCAGAGAAAGCGCTTCCCTGCATTTGCTGTTTTACAAATGTTCAAAATAATCAATACACCAAAGCAGCATGTCTTGGGAGTGGCGTGTCCTGAATTCCTACAGTTGTATTTTGGGGTGGCATATTCTGCTACCCTTCAGCTGCAAAAAAGAGTGTTAGCAAAAAAGAACGCTTTCTAGTTAGTGAGGAACTGCTAGGTCCTAGCCACTGCCAGAAAGTAATCTGAGAAGTGGAACTGCAGTGGATAGAATTGTGTCCCCCAAAAAAGATACGCTGAAGTCCTAACCAGCATATCTATGAATGTGACATCTGGACACAGGGTCTTTGCAGATGTAATCAAGCTAAGATGAATTCATATTGGATTACGGTAAGCCCTAACCTGATGACTGGAGTCCTAATTAGAAGATGGAGGCGGGGGGAGGGGGCGTTGGCTCAGGGCATTAAGCATCTGACTCTTGGTTTTGCCTCAGGTCATGATCTCATGGGTCGTGGGATTGAGCCCTACATCCAGGCCAGTATCGGGCTCTGCACTCAGCAGGGAGTCCGCTTGAGATTCTCTCCCTCTACCTCTACCCCCTCTTGTGCATGCTCTCTCTCTCTCTCTTGCTCTCTCTCTCAAATAAATAAATCTTAAAAAAAAAAGAAGAAGAAGAAGACAGGACGGTGGACACAGGCAGGCACTGGGCAAACATGATATGACCATGGAGGCAGAGATGGGTATGTTGCAGCTGCAAGCCAAGGAATGCCAAGGCCTGGGGGCAAACACCAGAAGCTAGGAGAGAGGCATGGGAAGGTTCTCCCTCCTTGGGGAGTTGGTTCCAGTAGGAACCAACCCTGCCGACAACTTGATTTCAGACTTCTGGCTTTTAGGACTGTGCGAGAATACATTTCTGTTGTTTTAAGCTTAGTCTGTGGTGCTTTGTTACAGCAGCCCTAAGAAATCAAGACAGGGACTAAATATGTATGGTCTGGTAGAAATACTAACTAAAACAAAAAACTGACTGCCGCTGACTCCTGGCTTCCAAGGCAGTGGTAAAATCCATGATTCATTGTTTGTAGGAAAGCACCTTATATGGAGCCCTACCCCTGTCATAGGAGTTGGTAAGCTCTGTCCTGCAAACCAGATCCAGCCCGCCGCCTGCAAGCTAAGAATGGTTTCTACAGTGTGGAAATAGGAACCAAAAAGCAGATTTCAAGGTGGACTTTCTCTAGAAAACTGTAGCCCTTTGGAAAGCAAT
The DNA here is from genome assembly GCF_037043125.1 of Eumetopias jubatus. NCBI lineage: Eukaryota > Metazoa > Chordata > Mammalia > Carnivora > Otariidae > Eumetopias > Eumetopias jubatus. Next base: position 66,818,996 of record NW_028274807.1, read on the forward strand.
ACATTGGATGGGGTTCTGGACCTTCCTGCAGTGCACTGGATTGGGACTTGGGGTATTTTATTTGGTTATAAGTGAAGAATAATTCAAACAGAATAGAGAACTTGAGAACTGAGAGTAATGACTAGCACATAGTAAGCCCTCAGTAAAGTTGCTCCTGTAACTAGCTATCGTTTTCTGGAATACATATGGAAACATACCACTTGGCCCTGATGGAATACCTGCTGAGAAAGAAACAAAAGAAGCTCAGCTGCTTTTCAGCTCAAAAGGAAAAGGTGCGGGTGATGTGATAGTTTCAAAACACACCTGCAAGATCTCAAATACGCCTTGCATGAGGAGGTGGAGTCTAATTCTCCTCTCCTTGAGGATGGTCTGGGCTAGTGACTTGCTCCTAAGGAATAGAATGCTGGAGAAGTGACACTTCTGAGGGCTAAGTCATAAAGAATGATATGGCTTTGGTTTCCCTCTGTTTCTCTCTCTTTGCCTGCCCCCACCCTGTCTCGACATGCCTTAGTTGCTGAGCTTCCCTGGAGCCACCATGCTGGAGGGTCCATGTGGTGAGCCCACATACTGAGAAAGATGCCAGAGGAGCTCCAGCGTGGTCCAGCCCCGGTTGTTTTGAGTTGTCCCAGTCTAGCAACTAGACAGGTGTGAGGAAAATAGCCTTTGAGATGACGCCAGCCTCAGTCAGTCTGACTGCCAACACATGAGAGACTTTGACGTAGACTGCTAGGCCGAGCCCAGAATGTTGAGAGATAATAGTAGTAAGTGGTGGTTGTTGTTTCATACTGCTAAATTTTGGGGAGGGTTGTTAAGCAGCAAAAGATAACTGGAATAATGTACTCATCTCCTGCCTGTGCCAAGAATTTTTAAAAGTGAGGTTGACTGCCTCATATAAAAGGAGAGTAATTTATATTATATTGAGATTTCTTTCCTTTTTTAATTTTTTATTTTTTTTTAAGATTTTATTTATTTGAGAGAGAGTGAGAGGCAGAGGGAGAGGGAGAGGGAGAAGCAGGCTCTCTGTTCAGAGGGAGCCCAATGGGAGGCTCCACCCCAGGACCCTGGGATCATGACCTGAGCCAAAGGCAGGCGCTTAACCGGCTGAGCCACCCAGGCGCCTCCGGATTTATTTATTTCTTCCTTCCTTCCTTTTTCTTTCTCTTCTTTCTTTCTTTTTCTTTCTTTCTTTCTTTCTTTCTTTCTTTCTTTCTTTCTTTCTTTCTTTCTTTCTTTCTTTCTTTCTTTCTTTCTTTCTCTTTCTTTTTCTTTCCCTTCCTTCCTTCCTTCCTTTTTCTTTCTCTTCTTTCTTTCTTTCTTTTCTTTCTTTCTTTCTTTCTTTCTTTCTTTCTTTCTTTCTTTCTCTCTTTCTCTCTTTCTTTCTTTCTTTCTTTCTTTCTTTCTTTCTTTCTTTCTTTCTTTCTTTCTCTTTCTTTTTCTTTCCCTTCCTTCCTTCCTTCTTTTTTCTTTCTCTTCTTTCTTTCTCTTTCTTTCTTGTTTCTCTCTTTCTCTCTTTCCTCTTTCTTTCAAAAGAGGGAAAGCACATGGAGGGGGACAGATGGAGAGGGAGAGGGAGAAGGAGAGAATCTTAAGCAGGCTCCCCACTCAGGGTGGAGTCTGACACAGGGCTTGATCTCACAACCGTGGGATTAGGACCTGAGCCAAAATCAAGAGTCAGACACTTAACCAACTGAGCCACCCAGTCACCCCTATATTGAGATTTCCTTATGTTCAAGTCTTTATTTCACTGACAGATGATGGAATTTAGGGAAGAATTTGATATGTAAGATGGAGGTTTTATTTATTTTAATTCAGGCATATGACTAACTTATGGAAACAGAAAAAATTCACCAAACGTCTTTCACAGAGCAATGATTTCTAGAATGTAAGGGTTTTGAGATATCCACCTTATTATATGTAGAATAACTCACAAGATTGTACTTTCAGACTGATGATAGATATAACATCCAGATTCCTTGAATTTGAGACTACAAGGAGGAAGGACCCTGGGGAATTCTTCAGAAGGTGCTCTGGTTGGGCTGTGAAAGACACATGGGTAGAGCAGAAGGCCCTTGTTCCCAGTTGCTGATCTGCCTTCATTCGAGAGAATGAAAAGCTGCTTTAAAATTTCATACCCAATTATGTTACAGGTTGGCTTCTCTGGAGATCAGACTCTGATGTGAAATGTAATGTGCAGGATGTTTAGTAGGGAGTGCCCTTGGGGTCAGCACCCGTAGAAGGGAGAAGAGGAATGAAGTTTGGGAAAAGAGGTCAGGCTGCCATGTGGGCTTGACGTCAGCCTCAGTCAACTCTGAGGGGTGCTTGAGCACTAAAAGGGCCCATCAGAGTTGTCCCATGTTGGGCTGGAAGGGCTGAGACTCTGTGCTCCTACTGGACTCAGTCATTGGCTGGGGACTGCCCAAGGAAGGGCATGACCTTGGGCAATGTCGCTCTGCAGCCGATACAGTTCCTAATGGCTAAGAGCTGAAGGCTGCTGGCCCATGGCACTTCCAGCAGCTGAGTCTACAAGTCCCCCCTTATAGGGCACGCTCTGTGGTGCATCACTGTGACCACCACAAATTGCTTAGTGCTTCAAAACAGATGAAAACTTAGTCTTAGTGTGGATCATCCATTTTGTGTTCTAAGTATGACTTTGGACTACAAACACCAGGGTTCCAACCAGGGCGATGAGTTCAAGTGGAACTGACTGATCTTTGAGAAAAGGAGACTCAAGAAGATGACAAAGTCTTCCATGGAGTTTTAGGGAGGATTTTATGAACCTCTGAATTATTCTAAAGTTTTTGGCTATGTGGCCAAATTCTGGGCAAAGTTTGTATCAACTCAAGGCTATGAGTGTATTTTGGGGTCTGACTATGAACTGCATATCTATGACTTTTTATTTGGCTGAGTTTGGATCTGACATCTCTTACTGCTCACTGGACTTGAAAAAAATTTTAAGTAAAATTATTAAGGACACAGGATTTAATTTAAAAAAAAAGATTTGGATGTTGTATTGTCAAAAGCCACTTTTCCTGTATCTTGTGATTTAATTATAGAAAACCTGTAATCCCAGGTGATCATGTTATATTTCAAGTTACTACTCTGAAGAATATGGTTCAGTCCAATTGGTTTGACAGGAACATGCTCGTGTAGAAAAGAGCTATCCTGCTATCTGTAGAAAGACCTGATTGCAAGGGTGGCCCCTGGCTGGTCTCTGAACTTAGATTTGGGGAGCATTCCCCCCAATTCCTCACTGATAAGAGAATTGGCTCACAAAGTGCCTAACTGTTTGTACAAACAGGATGGCTTGTGTTGAACATTTGCTCTCCTTCAGGGTATTTGGAATTTTGGTGCGGGCTTGGCAGAGGCTGACTACATGACCAGCCTCCCCAAAAAACCTTCGGCACCGAGTCTCCAATGAGCTTCCTTAGTAGACAACATTTCATAGGCATTTTCACAATTCAGTTCCTGAGGAATTAAGCATATCCTGGGTGACCCCCCTGGGAGAAGACTCTTGGAAGCTCTAGGCTGGTTTCCTCTAACTTCTTCCCATACACCTTTCCCCTCTGCCAATTCTGCTTCATATCCTTTCTCGGTAATAAATCACAGCTGTGAGTATGACTGCATGCTGAATCTGGTGAGTCCTCCCAGAGAATTACTGCACCAATGGGGTGGTTTTGGGGGCTTCCAACACAATGTTATCGTACATTGTACTTAAATCATATTTCTGTCTGACAGTTTACACATGTAAATCGTAGTTCTCAATTATACTTTTTCCTTAATGAAAGCCAAAAATATACATATTTACTCACAAAATTAGGTGAATGAAGGTTCTGTGGTTAATACAGAAGACAAAGGATAGATTTTAAGGGCTAACTATGGAAATAACTATATCTACTATTAGCCATTTCCATAGAACTGATACAAATTGGGACCAAGAATCTCTAACCAAGAATTCCAGTATATTTTCTAAGGAGCCCCAGAAAGAAGCCTTCACCTCACCACTCCTCATCGCCCTTCCCTGCCCTCCACCCCAAACAAAGGGTGGGATGCAGCTCAAGCAATGTAACATTATAACATTAGATGCTTATATTTTTTTTTCTAAAGAGAGAGACTTCAAGTCAGTGTATAAACTTCTGTCTTAAGAAACTAGAAAAAAGGGCGCCTGGGTGGCTCAGATGGTTAAGCGTCTGCCTTTGGCTCAGGTCACGATCCCAGAGTCCTGGGATCGAGTCCCACATCGGGCTCCCTGCTCCTTGGGAGCCTGCTTCTCCCTCTGCCTCTCTGTCTCTCATGAATAAATAAATAAAATCTTAAAAAAAAAAAAAGAAAAAAAGAAACTAGAAAAAGAAGAGCAAATTAAACTCAAAACAAGTCAAAGAAAGGAAACAATAAAGAGAAAAGCATAAATCAATGCAATCAAAACCAGAAAACGAGTAGAGAAAAAAAATCAATAAATCTGAAAGGCAGTTTTAAAAAATATTAATAAATCAATAGACTTCTAACAGACTTCTTAGCAGACTAATTAAATATAAGAGCATAATGTGCTTGGGTGGCTCAGTCAGTTAAGCATCTGCCTTCAACTTGGGTCATAATCTCAGGGTCCTGGGATCGAGCCCCACATCTGGCTCCCTGCTCAACAGGGAGTCTGCTTATCCCTCTCCTTCTGCCTTCTCCCCCCTGCTCATACTCTGTCTCTGTCTCTCAAATAAATAAATAAATAAATAAGTAAATAAATAAATAAATACAATCTTAAAAAAAATAACAGTAGGGCACCTGGGCGGCTCAGTTGGTTAAGTGACTGCCTTTGGCTCAGGTCATGATCCCGGAATCCCAGGATCGAGTCCGCATCAGCTCCTTGCTCAGTGGGGAGTCTGTTTTTCCCTCTGACCCTACCCCCTCTCGTGCACTCTCTCTCTCAAATAAATAAATAAAATCTTTAAAAAAATAAATAACAGTATAATTCAAACTTATGAGTCAGGCACTATATAATGCTGTTTATATACTTATCTTTTTATCTTATATAATCCTGAAAACAACGTATCTTGGTAAGTAATGTTATACATATTTTTTAAAGATGAGAAAACAAAGATTTATAGATTTTGGTTAATTTGCCCGAGGTCACATAGATGATAAAATCCAGAATTAGTCTTGAACCCAAGTTGTCTGACCTAGACCTTCACCATCATATTATCCTAACTCCTAATACTCTGAAGAGGATACAGAGGTGTCCATCCTGATCCCCATTTCAGGAGCAGCTAATTTCCTCCTAGCTGCTAAGAATATCTGCTGTTGACAGGTCACAGCCTCATCCCTCACTGGAAATTGATCTGAGCCTATAGAGAATTGCCTCTCCCAGGACTGGATGATGCAGAGCTTCAAAGGAATGACTTCTTTCCCCGATTTGGGAAAACTACAAAACCTCTCTTAGTTCCAGCGTTCTTCATAGGATTGGTTGAGGCTTCAGTTGCAACTATATTGCAAGTCAGTTTCTCCCTGTGCCCAGATCTGCCTTCCCCAAATCTTTGCAGATGTATTCCCTTAGGATGCTCCTTAATAAACCTTTGCACTCAACCCCCTGAGTTTGCTTCTAGGGAACTAAATTAAATCTCACATTGTGGTTAGCTTTTCTTTTAAGATTTTATTTATTTATTTATTTACTTACTTACTTACTTGCTTATAGAGGGCATTTGTAGGAGGAGGGGCAGAGGGAGAGGGAGAGAGAAAGCATCCCAAGCAGACTCTGGGCTGAGTGAGGAGCCCTACCCGGGGCTGGATCCCACGACCCTGACATCATGACCTGACCCAAAATCAAGAGTCAGACGCTTAACTGACTGGGTGACTGAGCCACCCAGGTGCCCCGTGGTTAGCTTCTCTAAATAAAATTAAATAACAACAACTGTGCACATTAATACCATTATACATTATGGAAAATAATCATGTGTACTTACTTTCAAATTGTTCAGAAAAAAATGTCCTTTTACTACTCTAACAACTTTTCGGTAAGGGAAAAATTATTTCAAAATAAAAAACATCTTTAAGATGAAAGACATTTTCAGGCAAACAGAATGAGTAAGTTCACCATCCATAAGCTCTCGAAAAGAGTATTGCAAAGGCTAAGTGTCTACTTTAGGAAGAAGAAAATTGAATGAAAAAGAAAGGAGAGGGTTTCAAAGAAAATGAAATCATTAAACATGTTCTTAAATCTAAATAAATATTTAAATCTTTTAAAAAGATTAATTTAAGCTTTTAGGAATGCTTGGGTGGCTCAGTCAGTTAAGCATCTGCCTTCGGCTCAGGTCATGATCCCAGGGTCCTGGGATAGAGTCCTGAATCGGACTTTTTGCTCAGCGGGAAGGCTGCTTCTCCCTCTACCTGCCGCTCCCCCTGCTTGTGCTCTCTCTCTCTCTCTGACAAATAAATAAATAAAATCTTTAAAAAAATAAGTGTCTGTCACACTCAGCAAGGACTAACCGAATTAACATAGTCATAGCAATATCAGTATAAGACAAAATGGACTCTTAAGACAATGAGAATCAATAAAGGAGAAAGAGAAGCACACAATGAAGAAAAGGAACAATTCACTTGGATGATATGAAAATCTTGAACCTAAACAGCCTTAAATTAAGCAAAAGCAAAAGAAGATAAGCAAAAAGTGGCAAAATTACAAGGAGAAATGAACAAATCATCCACCACATATGAGAGACCCTCACTACCTCAGCTTTGTTACTAAGATCACAAAAATATGCGATGTTTAGCTCGGCCTGGGGGTAGAACGGGACTCAGATGTAGGAGACAGAAATATTCTCTGCCAAGAGGAAGCTATAGGTGGGAGAGATGACGAAGGGCAAGGCCAGTGAGGGATAGCACTGTGGGCTGTCGGCAGCCAGTATCGCCAGCAGCTGGAGAATGGGTTTATGACCCTGAAGAAAGCATCTCAGTGGAACGTCCCTATGCAGGTATAGCATCATGTCGTTAGCCTGGGTTTGTATCCCAGCTCCACCACTTCCTAGCTGTGAACTTGGGGCAAATATTTAACCTTTCTATGCCTCGGTTTCCTCATAGTAAAATGGAGTTGATCTTAATTTTCTTAAAGTTTGTTGTATTAATTATTACACTTTATTTTTTTACTACATTTGTCATTGTTTTGTGATTTCAGTTATTGCTTTTATTTCTTCCAGAGGCGATTTCTCAAAAGTAATGAGTAGATTAATGAATTCTTGTGTTGGTGACTAATTGGCTGTAGGAATGAAGGGAAGCAATCAGCTTTAAAATCTATCTGACTTGGGGACTATCAGCATAACAATTGTACTAAGGTGTGTTTGGGACTGGGCTGGGGGTACTGAAGGTGGAAGAGTATCCTGATGCTCTATTCTGTAATACTACCTCTGTTGGGAGGAAAGTATAGTCTCGTGCTGGAAGAAGCTCATACTGGCTCGCCGGAATTGATGGCTAAATTTTCAGAAGCTTGTGAGCAGTTATTAACCACCATTATTTAGAATTACAGTTGACTCTTGAACAATGCAGGGGTTAGGGGCGGCAACCACTCTGTCAAAAATCCACATATAACTTACAACTCCCAAGAACTTAACTAATAGCCCACTTACAGGTAACGTAAACTGTTGATTAATGTACATTTTGTATATTAGCTGTATTATATGCTATATTCTTACCATAAAGTAAGCTAGAGAGGAGAAAATGTTATTAAGAAAATCATAAGAGAAAGTACCTTTACAATACTGTATTGTATCAAAAACATCCGTGAATAAGTAGACCCACACAGTTCAAACCCGCGTTGTTCAAGGGTCAACTTTAAAAATAGATCATATTTTTTAAAATAATAAATACTGAAAAGTCATCACTTCCTAATTATTTTACTACATTTTATTATTGTCTATACTCGAGTTCTTTCTGTCTACTGTATCCCTATGGTAAAATATTATATAATGGTGTGCTACTGTTCATCTCTGCTCAACTCCGCATTCAGAGCTATCACATTGGGAACTCAAGTCAGCCATAGTGGGGATATTTACACCATGGAATTGGCAAACACTACAAATCAGGACTTGATTTATTGCTTTGTTAATTGTCTAGACTTCAGAAACCAGTGGGGAATATGTTAATAAGGTAGATTAAATTTAAACGTGTGTCATGTCTGCAGCCATTACATTTTAAAGAACACAAATGAAGAAGTATTCTTCCAGCATTTGAAAACTATTCTCCAATTCAGCAAAGAAGGAGCTCATGTCAATGACAATCAGAGGAGTTCTGACATATGTCTTCATTGTTTCATTTTCATCCCACTTAATGTAAACAGAAGCATCAACCAACATTTATGTAAGAATTATACTCATTGATGATTGCAACCATAGTTTGGCTACACATATAAGAGTTGGACAAAAATCATTGAAGTATTCTGTGAGGATCAATTGGTTATTTGAAATTTACAATAAGGAGTATTGTATATTTTATTATTTGCAAATTATGTGCTATACAACCTCTATATCCTGAAAATGTATAATAAACAAAAACATATATACAAACTTTTTTTCTCCAGAGAGCTGATTGCTCAATATTTAACAGCACATCACTGGTGGAGATCATGTGTGGTATGATATGGGAGTAAAATATTGTATGCTTTTCTTTGTAAATATGAACTAGATTGTACTCTCTCTGAGAGTTAATGCCTATCTTGAGGCATATGCATGTGTGTCTGATTCAGTGGCCAGGAAGGATTGTTATTTTGTTTTACTCTTTACCTCACCCAAACTTGGAAAGATCTAGACTACTCTGGACCCCTGCAGAATCCTCCCTTCACTTCCCACCCAGTGATAGTATTAGTGAGCCTAAATGACTCCTGTTTGGGAAAATGGGCCATGAAGGATTACTATGCTGGCAGAGGAGTGAAGGTTTTAGAGACTTACCCCTTGGAAGCTTGAAGAACATGCAGCTCCTGAAAGGGACCTGAACACAGGGAGGAAGGCCAGAAACTGGGTATGTCCATCAGGTGTCTCCCCCTGAGGACTGAACCTGGAGTGGTAGCAGAGTGTTACCACTGAGGGTGGCTTGCCTCACTTCTGAAATCACATCCTATTTTAGGATGTGATTGGGCTCCTGACTGGGCCAGGAGCTTCCAGAGCAAAGTGTGGTGGAGAGGTGGGCATGAGGTCCTCACAACTCACTGATTCCAGACAGATGGGAAAGCTACCCTTTTCCCAAAAAACACTTCAAATGGGAGAAATGCTGGTTTGTAGAGAAGTTGAAAGGAGCCTGATACTGGGTTATAGAAGTTTGTAGAGAAGCTGAAGGGAGACATTTAGATGAAGTAGAGAAAGGGAAGTTCAGTCCAAAAATGTGATTGTGGGTTGTTACATCAAGATCAGCTGTGGTTGTGTGGCGGTGTTGCCCAAGAAAAGAGGCAGGACAGAATGAAAACAAAAGCAGTTATTGGGGTCTTAGAATTTCAAATTCCAGGTACACAGATTTGGGCACCAACCCAAATATTGTCTCCCTAGGGAACAAAGCTCTGGGGTTTTTAAAGACAAAAGTGAAGGGTTGTGTATGTTGTTTACAAAGAATTTTGATTGGTGTTGGCAGCAGAAAACTAATCTTGGTTAAACCTAACTGGTTGCTAAGGTCATCTCTGAGCAGAAGTCAGTTATGTAGGAACTTGTAGGTGTTTATGCAGAGTCCTTGGAGCGTTTGCTGTATGGCTTAGTTCAGAAGTTCGTGGTTCCACCTAGCGAGGATGTGCATAAGGCCCACCTCCTTAATGGCCTCCCAGCTCTATTTAAAACCCCTGACATAAATGACTCCATTTCCTCTCACCTTTCACAGGTGGACTTGGCCACTTCCCAGGCCCTGAGAGGACATTTGCTTCATTGGAAGGAAATGCGCTTCAGGAGGTAGACACCCGTTGGAGATGAGAATTGAGAGAGAATAAGCACGCAGTGGGAGGGGGTAGGGTACAAAGTGAATAGGGACAAACCCATTTAGGAGAGAAGACAAGTACTCAAGTACTTCAGGGGCTGATGATGAGTAGCAATTTGCTTTTTCTAGAACTTTCTTTGTTTGGTTTTTAAGACCTGCCATCCTGATCCTCTGATAACTCCTTCCCAGTCCACCCAGGGTTGAAGAACAGGCTTTGAGTCTGAGCAGCTCTCGGACATTGCCGATAATTAAGTAAATTCTTGAAAGAAATACAGAAATGGCCAGATAAAACTTCCACTATAAATAAATGATTTCCAATTCCCTCTATTTCTTGGAAAATGATAATGTGAGGAAAAAGATAAACTGCTCAGTTCTGGAATCCCAAACTCTGGGGAAAGGAGGGGGTTGATATTAGTTGTAGCTTGGGGTGAGACACCCTGGGGCAAAGGGTCACCACTGTGTGGCTGAGAGCTGTGGCTGGCCCTTCCGTGTCCTCCCCGCCTCCCCTGACGGCGTGCAGGGTGGTTGGGACTGGATGATGCGCGCCACCTGCAGGCAGAAAGCTGGCGTCAGGGAGAAATACCCGAGTATTGTTCAGCCTGTTGCTGAGCAGGAATAAAAGTCCAGGCAGTAACCTCTCTTTGGCCCAGCTTTGGGTCTCTTAGAAGACGACATGGAAGGTCCAGTCCTGCAGGGGCAAGCAGCTCTAATTTAGGCTGTGTCTGAGACCTTACCACCTCCTTCACAGAGCAAACAGAAGCCGCCGTGGAGAAGTCCCACGGCTCCCCATCAGCGGTCATTCAGAATCACCTACTTCTGTTCTCCATCTCCGCCTCGCTTCTGGTGCAGTGGGAAAAGTGTTCCCTCCCACCTACTACTGCCTCCAGAATGCCCTCCCACCTCCTCCTACAACCTGTATCTTCCACCTGCCCTTCACTTTGTTCCACCAGTACTGAAGCATGCCTCAGACTCTTGCATCTTAAAAAATATTTTAAAAGCCAGAAAACAGAAATAACAGCTCCCCAATCCTATCACCCCATACACTGCTGCCTAACTCCTTCTGCCCTTTCACAGTCACACTTCTGGGAAGAGCTGACTATGCTTGGCTGCCTTCGCTTCCTTGCCTTCCTTTCAGACCTGCATCCACTGCCAGGTCCCTCTCCTCTCTCCTCACTGGAGACAGTGTTTGCGGCGGCCCGCAGTCCAAGGGACCTTGTCTTACATGATATATTGGCAGTGTTTGAATGAAAACCACTCCTTCCCACTTGAAACACTCTTGTATTACAGGTCAAAGACACATACATTCTAGCCTTTTCTCTGGCCGCACCGCGGTGCTCCTGTCTGGTGGATGCCACTGTTACCTGGCCAGCCCCTCCAACCGTCCATGGATAACCATGGAGTCGTACTTGAGCATCTTTGCTCCCTGTCCACATCTTTCAGCAGGTCCTGCTGCTCTGCCTTCGATACCGACTTGGAATCTTACTCGTTCTCAGAAGGTCCTCCTCTGCCGGCACCCTGGTCTCAGCCACTCACTTGGGACGCTACGGTAGCCACGTGGCTGACCTCCCTGCCTTTACTCTAGCTACTGCACCGCAGTCGGAGTGGTTCCGTATCAGTCAGTTACATTATGGAACCCTCCCCACCTCGTCTCGGCCCTCCAAGATTTTCCTCTGGGTAAGTTAATAAAGGGAAATCTCACTAAAATGGAGCCGGGAGGCCAGAAGGGAGAGCTCTCATGGCATACCCCTCCACGTCATTCACAGGAAAAATTGACAATTATCGACCCCCACAGAAGAATCCTCAGTAGGAGAGCTCACCAGTAACAAGCCCCAAGAGGAACTCGCTTACCCTAACTCAGCCAATGAGAAACTGCCGTCACCCTGAACTCTTGCTTTTCCCCAATAGACTTGCCTTCAAAACCCCTCCCAACTTCCTCCTTCTTGTCCTCAACTTTGTTGGACTAGCTGATAATTTTTGCGGTAGTTTGCTCGTCCGAAATTGCAATTCTCTGTTATTCCCAAAGAAACCCATTTTGCTGGTAAAATAACGGACTTTTACTTTTAGCGTCAACATCCCCATCATCTTTAGGCCTCAGGTTACGTGTCACCTCCCCATAAATTCTCCCTGAGCTCCCACACCTGGGCTAGGAGGCCCTGCTAATTTGTTCCAGGAACACCTGTATATTCCCTCCAAGAGCACTTACTCCACCGCGTCCCCACAGCTTTGTGAGCTCAATGAGGGCAGGAACTGTGTTTGCTGAATCCATCCCAGGTGCATGGCACCTAGTGTATATTCCATAAAAAACTGGGAATGTACCACCCCCCTTCCTATATTTCTGGACATATAATATTAACAGATCAGGGAACAAAATGCAAAAGAAAAAAAAAGCCAGATACAATTCTGATCATTGTTTGGGGCTTATTTGGGGACTTCTTTGTACATTGTAAAGAATCACAGTTTGCCAAGCCATTTTATTTTCTTGTAAAACGTTGCCCTGCAGCAAAAATGAAGTTGTCTTTGTGTTTGTGCGTGGTCAAAGATGTGACTTGAAGGGGCGAGTGGCACACAGTGCCCGAGCTTAGGGACCCAAGTGCACAAAGGGCGCAGGACCAGTTGCTTGGAGTGGCGATGACCAATCAGCCTTCGCTGTGGGCCAGAGCTGAAGGTGAAGAACTGCGGGGGTCGACACACGGACTAGTTCAATCCTGGCACAGCTATTTACAGCCACAGGCAGAAACTAATGTCAGGGGAGGAGTTTTCTGGGAAATGAAACCGAAACCTAAAGGGACAAAGTTTGCCACACTCCGTCGGGGTAGGTCGGACAGCAGGGACAGATGAGCGGAGCTGAGGATGGCTGCGCTCGGCTCCTTCCCCCTGATGGTCGAAGGGTCCTGGGGCCCCGACCCCCCGAAGAACTTGAGCACCAAGTTGCAGATGTACTTCCAGAGCGCGAGGAGATCCGGAGGCGGGGAGTGTGAGGTCTTCCCGGAACCCGGCACCCGGTCCCGCTTCCTGGTGTTCTTCCATCTAGAGGACGGTGAGGGGTGTAAGGGTGGGCGTGAGAGGGGACAACCGCGGTCTTCCCTCAAGGTACCTAGGAACCGGGGCGCACAGCGGGAGATCCCGCCGGGCTCCGGCAGCAGCCTTAGGGGAGGGAAGGCGCGGGGCTGCAGACCCGACGAAGAGTGCGCGAGGGGCGATAAGCACTCCCAGGTGCTGCCTGGAGGTGGCGGTAGAACCGCGCAAGTGAGTTCTAACGCTAAACTTGGCAGCGCGTTGAAACGGAAAGGAGCTGACAGGCTGCTACACTCACCTCCTTTTACAAGGCGACCTACTGTGTTAGGGGCGGAGTTGCTATTCCATTGCAATGTTTTTCCTTCCTATTAAAGCAGCTGTTCTAGAACTCCAAAGATTGATGGGAGCACAATTTGAAGGGAAGAGAAAATTTCCAGAGAGAGTCACACATCTAGACTGATTCCTGAGGGCCAATTCCATTCCTGACAGGCAGGATATTGGGGAGGACTCTTCCGATGGGAGCACACTGCATGGACAGGTGCTGGGGGCAGGGAAGCACGGGCATCTTCAGGCAACACGCAGAGCGTCCTCAGGGAGGTTTGGGTTGAGTGGTGACTGTATGAATCCCTGTGTACAAGCAAGATCGGCAGACGGGGGCTGAGAAATTTCAGAAGGCTAAGGGGAGGGGGTGCCTATATTTTAAAAATCTTAGGCCTTATGTTATTAAACCTCCTTCTTGTGAAGTGGTGGGGAGGAAATTAAGGCTAAGAGAAAGTTGGGTTGAGATGGTAGAGGACCTTGAATTACACCATAAGGACTACGAACTTTCCCCTAGGTAGGCAGGGGAGAGACATGTCAAATATACTTTAAGGAGATAAATTTGGTTGAAAATAAGTACCTTGACTTCTGTTGGGAGAGACCCTGGAAATCACAATTTTTAGGAGATCCATGCAATGTTCTAGGTGAGGACAGCTGAGTCCTTGAACCATGAAAATCAGCGTGGGGATGGAAGATATGTATTCGTGTACTATTCTGGATTTGGTAACTGAGGTCAATGCTCTGAGAGAGGGACAGAGAGGGAGAGCCCCCCCTTTTCTTCAGTTATTTTTTAGGTGGGGGAAAAAGGTATTAAAGGAATGTGAGGAGTCAGCGGGATTTTCCTACAGGTCCTGAGATTCCCAGTGTTTCTGGGGTCACTTGGAGGAGGTATGAAAGTGTTGTCTAAAAGCACATTCGGTGTAAATATAGAAAGTTATTGGAGGGCTGCTTGCTGTTGATCAACACACAGAATCTTCGTTGAGGGTGCGCTGGTACCTCTTTCCCTCGGTTTCAGGGTGGTCCTTGGACTGGGAGCAGGGGTGACATTCTGAGTTTAGGTGGGTTGGGAGTTTTGAGCTCCCCCCAACCCCCACCGCAGGCAGTTGAGCAGCTGAGTTCTCCCCCACCCTTGCTGTTAGCTTTAGGAAAGGGAGGATAAGCACCCACCCGATTATTACCTGCTGGGTCAAGAGACCACCAGGTCTGTAGTGAGAGGCCTGTGAGTTGCTGGTTCCGGAGCATGCGCTTTTTTCTTTGGAATCTCATAGGAAAGGAAGTGGACAAGCCCTGATTCTACCTTCCCGTCGCTGGATTTGGAGAAGCATTTGAGCCAGAGGAGAGGCAATGAGGCTTACCTGAGAGGAACTGGCATGCTCTAGGCAGAGATCTGGAAAGAAAGAAATGAAACCCAGAGAGGAGAGGGGTTCCCCAGCGAAGTGTGTGGGGGGGGAGGCAGGTGGGGGACAGGAGACCTACTAGGCTCAGAGCCCTTAGGAAAACAAAATACCAAGTTTTCCAAGGCCTCATTTCACCAAGGAATGCTCGGAAGGGCGGCTGTGCAATGTTAAGCCATTTCCCCTGGACTTCATTTTCCTCAAGGAGTTTTACCACTTTGATTGCAACTGTCAACATCATAAGGGCCTAGCCCTTAGGGACACTTACTTCTTTAGAATCCTCTTATCCTCCCGAGTGGTTCTCAAACTGGGACCATGGGCCTCTGCGTCTGGCTCGAAACAGACTAAACAGACCCAGTGCCTGCTGCCTCTTAGAGATTTAGGAACCCCGGGGGTGGGTGAGCGGGACTCCGCGTGTTTGACCAGCACTCCAGGAGGCCTGGTGTGCTAAACTCTGGGAAGCCCTGTTGTTTGTTGCCAACCCTGAATGAACAAAAAAGGGAGATGATTAGTAGAAAATACAAACAGCATAAAAATACCAACAGCGCAAAATACACTTTTGTGTCAATAACATCATTCTGTTCTAGCCCTGAACGCAGAAATGGTGGCAGTCTCCCCCACAGGCTTCCTTCCTCTCATCACCCAGCGCACCTCCCCTACCTCTGTCCCCAGGCTGCTCCAGCGGCCCCTCTTGTGGTACCCCCAGCACAGACAACTCCAACTTAGTACAACTCGAAACCTTTCATGGACAAAGGCCCTGGGGGCGGGGGAGAGGGGTGTGTGTGGCAGGAAGTGCCTATTCAGTTTCAGTTTCCTACCAGAGGAGCTATTGCCCCAGTAACAGGTTGTCAGAAATTTGCTAACAATGGTTGACCGCCCCCCCCTCCCCCAGCGGTCCTGGTCCTGGGGCACTGGTTCTTCTGCAGGGATTCCCCCGCCCCCACCCCCACCCCAGGAAGTGGCCTCACCAGGTGCGGTGCACTGTGTAGCACTACTTTCTTCACATGATTCATGTAGCCAGAATGAGCCCAACAGCACTGCTCTGTAGAAATTAGTGTATAGCTGGGACACCTGGGTGGCTCAGTCAGTCAAGCTTCTGCCTTTGGCTCAGGTCATGATCTCAGGGTCCTGGGATCAAGCCCCACATCAGGCTCCCTGCTCAGTGGGGAGCTTGCTTCTGCCCCTCCCCCTGCTCATGCTCTCTCTCTCTCTTTCTCAAATAAGTAAAATCTTTAAAAAAAGAAGAAATTAGTGTATAGCAAACAGAAGTATTTGGAAGCTGTATCTTACTTTTAAATAGTTCACTCAATTTCTGAGAAGTCCAGTGTAAATTGACTTATTAAGCCCTGTTTCAGATGTGTGCATTTATCATCCTTTTGGGTCATAATCTGGCTTCTGATAATTTTCAGTCTGTTCGGGGTAAGGGAACCCATCTCCTCTTTGAGTAAAATTAAATGTCAGTGGTCTGAGGTTGGTGCAGAAGGGAGACTGTCCACTTGGGGAAGGGTGGCTGGACATCAGGGTTTCAGTTCTTTTTCCTCCCAGATTCCCCTTGTCCTTGTGGCAGGTCACTTACTCCCATTGCTACTGTCTGCTCTCTCGAAATCCTGGTGCCCTGCGTATTGTGCACTATCTCAGAACAGGCTTTTGCACTTAGATGCCTGGATAAGACTCTCCCAAAGTTTAGGGGATTATAAAAGGAATGCATCACAGAAGCCCACGACACTAGACAACTTGGCTTACAAAAATTGGCTTGTTCTCAGGCTTCAGGCTTCAGGGGTCTTATGGGGTCCTCAGCCCTCCCGCTAGCTTAGGACAGCCCCTCAGGAGTCCATGTGAAAACATTTGCTATCTCATAAAGAGTGAAAGTAGAGTCTGGCGTTCTTTCTCGTATTGTTTCTGGGACCCGTTTCTCAGTTGGCGTCCAGTGAAGGCCTCGCGTCTCCTGCCCTTTCGTGGATGATTGAGGTGGGAAAGCTATTCCAGCTCGTTCTTATGAAAGATTCCCTATATCCTCGGCCTCTCTGCTCATCCACACCGGCCTGCAAGATAGTGGCCCAACATTCACGTCAGAGCCGCTCCTCTGGGAAGAGTAGGGCACTCTCAAAGGTTCCCCTTCACCCTGACCTCTTTGCACCATCTGACATGTTGAGCACGCCTCCTCCTCTAACTGGCTCCTTGCCGGTTCTCCATGGCCTGAGATGTGCTGATTTTCCTTTTCTCTCTCTGGCTGCTCCGGCTTATAATTATAAACTTACGCTTGCATAGCTCTTGTGGGTGTTACAAAATTCATTCACAGACACAGTTTTAAGGGAGGACACAGACTCAAGAAGTTAAGATATTTTCTCAATGTCACGCATATCGTTTTTGGCAGAGTTGGAATTTAAATCCAAGTCTTCGGACTCTTATGTTCACTGTTCAGTTTTTTCACTACAACCCAGCTGTCTGCTGTGCTAATTCTTTTTTTTTTTTAATTTCTCCCATTCCTTCTTTCCTACTCCTTTTACTATTGGATGTGAGGCTCTTATCATCACAGGTTAAGGAACTGAATGAAATAGCTTTTTCACTAGGCTCCTGGCCATTGTGCTCTTGGTCACTCAAATTGCCTTCCTAAAATACAGCTTTCATCAGGCCACATCCCAGCACCCAGTCTTCACTGGGTTCACCATGAGGCATACTTTGATTATTTCCCTTCACTTATGGAATAAATATTGTTACCTTTCTTAGTGCCTCCTGAGCATTATGGACTGTACTAAGTCCTTTATAATGTTTTTTAATTTAATCCATGTAACACCTATATAAGACAGTCTTCATTAATTACTCATTAATAGACAAGAAGACTGAGACTTTGCAAGTAAGACTTATTAAGGAACATGCCCAGGGGTTAAAAAAAATAAAGGTAAAGATGGGATTGAAACCCAGGTCTACTTGCTAAACTTTTCTTCTTTTCACCATACAAGGACTTGCTTGGGAAACTGACTAAGCCATTGATTGCAAATGATGAAGCCCTATGGAAATCATGGAATAATCTGGTGAATAAAGATTGCTTGACAGTTTCCTTTTTTTTTTTTTTCAGTTCGGCAAAAAGTTCTGGAGACAAAGAACCATGAGTTGCTATGGCCAGGAATGGGAGCATTCCAGTTAACTGTCCAGTTGCCTACAGCCCCACATGAAGTCCAGGATATCTTTGAGGGGGAAATTCCAACAAAGGTAAGTCAAGGCATGAGTAAAGGGAAGTAGGGTGTTCTGCCAAGCTGTGTGGGAAGGAAATCACAATATGGAGAATACAGTGGGATGAGAAGTATAAATCAAATTGGAATAGAAGGCACCTTACAGATGTGGAGGGGGTGAAAGCAGTCATGGGGAAGGTATGGAATAATGAAGGAGGGGGCGCTTTTTGTTTGATTTTAGACACTTTCTGAAAAGTCAGAATTTGCAGATGATAAGGCTGGTTTGAGATGTAAATTTTTGGGTTTGTTTGGGTGCTTTTAACCTGGAACTTGCTCAGTTTGTTTTATTTTTACATCATTTTGAGGGGACAGAGATCCATACTACCTGCGCTATCTCCTTGACTGTAAAATGGGACAGTAATCCAATCCTCGTTGGGTTGGTGGATCGTTGTGAGGATTAAATGAGACAATCTCTGTAAAGCACAAGGCATGGTGCTTGTTAATAGTAAACACTCAATAAACATTAAATGGGGAAAAGATTTAGGTGTTACCCCACACCCCAAGCACTTGGTGTTAATTGGGTTTTAGTAATTTGTGACTCATTTTTACCAGTGATTCTTGTGCTTAGTGGATATGTCATTACATGTGAGGTGCATTCAACAGCGTAAGTGCCAGAGCTTTTTATTATTGTTTCTATTGGTCCGATGTCTCCGGTCCAGTCCCCGGGACAGTTTCTCAACGTAAAGAAATTATTAGTCATTTCTTGATGCTACTCTGTTGTTTATTGGATTTCAGGATTTGGAGACCAAAGAACATGTCAAAGAACCAGGTAAGGGCAAAGAACTGAGATGGCTGACCTTCGCCGGTGGTTTTGCTTTCATTAAAGATGGCGCTTGCAGGGCTCATCCTTCTTTTCTTGACTTCACAAAGCAGGGTGTGCTTAGCTTAGAGATGCCATCTGCATCTCTAAGAGATGCCATACTCACAGCCAGCTGTGCTGAGGGTGAGCACGGGGGGAGCCCCCTGAGATCTTAGGGCTCAGGTCAGAAGGATGGGAACAGATCTCTCTGTGGGGACTGGAAAACACCTTGCAATTGAAAGGAGGCGAAGAGGTGCCTGGGAGATGGTGATAAACTGACCTGTAGAGCCCACCTGTGCCCAACCGCCATCGAGAAGCAAGGACAAGATGTGTCATTGTGTGTCCTGTGTGGCTAAGTCAGTTTCCGAGCACTGGGTCTGGAGGGGGCTATCCTCTGGAGCCACAACAGGACGGTGGACAAAAGCTTCTAAGTGCTGGGTGCAGGATGTGGGTACAGCTCTTCTCCTCCTCTCTGCTGTAGGAAACAGCCGCTACCTCATAACCCTTGTGGACTCTGCAGCTTTCCTAGTGTCTGGGTGTTGGCCTGCTGTACCAGCTGCCACTTACTGAAGAGGCAGCGCGTTTTCCTGGCCAAGCATGCTCTTATAAAGGGGGAGAGATGTTGACCTGTGCTGAATGGCTGGACAAAGGAGATAAAGTGATACGTATATCTAGATCTTAGGGAACAGGAATTCCAAAAAAAAATGTGTAAATTATTATCCTCTAAAACTGACACTGTCTTGAGAACATGTTTCCATTTTTGCAACTTTCTCTTTTGAAAATGGCAGTAGGCTGAGAGCTGCCTTTACTTGGCAAACCGACTGGAGAGGGATGTATGGATTGTTTTTACCTAACACGGAGGCACTATTCAGCGGTAGAATCTAGGATTCAAGGTTTTCTTAAGAAGCTCATGATTCAGGACGCCTGGGTGTCTCAGTCGGTTAAGCGTCTGCCTTCAGCTCAGGTCATGATCCCAGCATCCTGGGGTCGAGTCCTGTATCAGGCTCCTTGCTCAGAGGGGAGCCTGCTTCTCCCTCTGCCTGCAGCTCCCCCTGCTTGTGCTCTCTCTCTCTCCCTCTCTGACAAATAAATACATCTAGGAAAAAAGGAAAAAGCTCATGATTGTTATGTGATAGGAATCTTTTGTCTGTTTAGAGTAATTACTGCTTTTTATTCTTCAGATATGAAACAGGCTCAAGTAACTTCCAGTGTTCATTGGGACTCCCTAAATCCTTATCTATTTTTGGAAAATGCCTTATGTGCTGTACCCTCAAGCCCAAATTTAGACCGGGAAGTGGTTTTATATTGGTACATTTATATTTGTACCATTTCCTGGGTCTAGACTTTAATCAAGTCTGTGTTTCTTATGATTTCATAGATTTTACCCTACTCTGTCTTGACTGATTTGTCAGCACTGTTTCAGATTTGCTCACAACACAAGGATATTCTCAGGAAGAGCCATCCAGTCCCACTCCACCAATGGACTTTTCTTTGTCCTGGAGACTTTAGACTCATTTGCTGACCTGTTTTTACATGACTCAGACTCTAATGATAGTAAGCAGCCAGAAGTTGGGCCGTCTTTAACGAAGTACTTAATTGGCCCCTTTAAGAGACCTAAGAGGAGGTCCCTTGTCGAGTGGTTGCTCCACACTGAATCCTGACGGTGACCCTAAGGCTAGGACTTTTGAAATTAATTGGAATGGTGTAGACGGTTTTCAGAACCGAGCAAAATCAGGGTGGAGGGTGGTTCCCTAATAGGTTCCCCATTTCAGGGCTGAGGAGAACAGAGAATACTGCACGCTGAGCGCACTGGGCATGCCCCAAACCCTGGGCATAAAGCTGAAGATGGGTAAGCAGTTGACAGAGGAAGAATAGATCAGTCAAGCCACACACCAACACCAGAGGGTGTGGGCACTGAGCTAATGTCCTGTTCCAGGCTCAGCTGAATTGGGCTGGGTCTGCAAGGTGGAAACCAGCAACTGGAAGAACCTGTAGAAGAGAGACATGCAAGAGCAGAGAGATACTGGTCACTTGTGGTCAGGAAATTCTGGCTTTTTCAACCCTGTATTTCCAGCCTGGACGCTCTTCTAAATTCCAGACCTCATGTCTGGCCTTCCTGTTGGAAAATATGTCAGAGCCACCATGTCAAAGCCACCTGTGTCATCTTCTTCCTCACACCCGTACCCTTTCTGTCTTCCTTCTTTCTCTTGAAGTACTCAACCAGTCTGCCCATCACCTACTGGAAACTTCAGTCATCTCTCTTCTTTAAGCCTTCGTGTATATTAGTCACAGAGCCTTAATAATTTTTTTTTAAGGTTTCCTCATCTGTCCCTCCCTCATACCAGGCTGCCATGATTACCTCACAAATGCAGCATGGCAGGAGCACCCTGCTTGGTCTCTCTGTATCTGATGTTCTTTTCCTTAAATCTGACCGGCCCTTTCACTATTGCTAGATACCCTGTCCTCCTTATCACAGAAACCTTCCACAACTCACCCTTACTGCCGACTGCAGGATAAAGTCCACGCCACGTTCTGGATGAAGCCAATTTTTCCGGCCTCATTTCTTACATCTACACCTAAGTGCTCCTTGAGCTTCATCGGTCAGACCACCATTTCCTAAGTAGTTTGGCGCAGTCATGGCCCTCTGCCTGTACTTCCGTGGCCCACAAGCCCCATCACCCCACTTCTCTCTATCTGAACTCTAGAGAGATTTCAAGATCCACTCAGTTTCCCCTTTTCCTGAAGCCTTTCCAAAGCACCCCGTCGCCTTCTGTGTCTCTCGGACTCCTGGCTGGATTATTGATGCTCTTTATTTGGCAGTTCACAAAGCCTCTCTTGTGATGAAGCTTCTAATAGTCATACGGTTGTAAAACCATGTTGCTGGAAAGGCTCTTACCTAATTCAGTTCACCCAGGACTCCTTTGTAAAGAGACTTGCCTGAGGTCACATGGCTAAAGAGTGGCAGAGTCAGGGGTTGAACTCAGACAACCTCACCCCTAGCTCAGCAGTCCTTCTGCTTTGTCACACTTATCTCATTGAATGCTCTGTTATTATTGAATCCTTAAGCTATTTTTTATTTGGCATGAGTGCGTGGTGTTACATTCCACACATAACAGGAGTGTGTGTCAGGATCACCTAACTGCTGTAACAAACAACCCCCAAATCATAGGTCAGTGTCGTCAGCAGTTGGGGAAGGGGGGAGGCTAGACTGCTTCGGGAATCCCAGGTTCCTTCCATCTTTTGACAAGATTACTTTTGATACATGGCCTCCGAAGTCACTGCAAAGGAGAATGGAAATTCACATAAAGGAGATTTGTACTTGCCAGGCGTGGAAGTGCAATTCACACTTTCACCCCTATTCCATTAGCCACATGAACTCGGTTGTGGGAAGTCTGGGAAATGTTGCCCAGAAAGAAAACAAAATGGATTTGTTGAGCGTGTAGCATTTTACTCTTCCGTGATAAACATTTACAAATGTCAGTTCCTTTTGTCATTTGTCTTGTATACCTCCATTAGAAAACCTCTAAGTTCCTTATCTGATGTTTTCTGTATGCACCCCTCTCCACACCTCCAGTGCCTTGAACATAGTAAGGGCCCCAGTTGAACAGTCACTCACAGAATGTCTAAAGATTATATCATATGCATCAGGCTGCACTGGGCAAGCATAGAGTGGGACGGACCTGATGCATAGATGGAACTCACGAAGGGCCAAAAATGGAGAGGAACAAGCTGGCTGGGAGGATTGCTGTTCGGTGAGCTTGATGTATACATATAGCTCCCTAGGCCATTTTACTTTCTATGTGTGTTCCTTAGTCATTCAGCGAGTATCCTTTTTTATCTTCAGTGATGAAAACGTATTACTTTTCAGAGCGTAATATGTTACATGTCTTCAGATATTCTTGCTTTCCTCCAGTGGCCCAAGCAGTAAATCTCTGATTCAGCGCTCTTGAGCCTCAAGTATATGCTAGGTGCCAGCAATACAAGGATGAATAAACATGTCCCTTGCTTTTGAGAAGCTGAGTTCAGTAACTGTGTAAGGTGCTTGATGGAAGCATATGTCAAAGGCTACGAAAGACAGGTTCCTCAAAGAGACAAGGCAGAAAAGGGCATACTAAAAATCAAACTTAACAATAATAGTTAAATGTTACATTTGATTTTTAACTAAATTAAGCAAAAAGCCTTCTCAGATATTTTTTTATTTGACTTAGCCAAGAATAGAAAAGGAAAGAGGAAAGCGTCTTATGATAATTTGCTAAGACCATGATAGACAAATGTAACATCTTGTACCTCTTTTGTCCTTTTAAAATCAGGTGTGTCAGAAGAACTGGATACAAGACTTTCTCCCAATAGAAGATCGGAGAAAATGGAAGATACCTCAGAAGAGTGTGAAAATACTGCCTCTTTGGTTGCATTTGAAAATCTCAAAGCAAATGTAACTGATATAATGTTAATCTTGATAGTGGAGAATATAACTGGCCTGTCCAATGATGCTTTTCAAGTGGAAGTAATACGAGATTTTGACGTTGCTGTAGTTACCTTTCTAATGCATGTGGGTAAGATCAAATGATACTGCATTTGCCAATCTTCTTTGCACCCCACTTTGGGATTTGAGACCCCCAGTTAATGGAATGTCTCTGAAAGCTTGACTTTTTCTCGTAGCTAGTAAGAGAGGACTCCAGGTTAATATAGATGCTTTTTTACTTTGAAAGAGAAGCAAATTTGTTTTAAAATGAAATTCTGGTATGTTCAGTAAATCAGACTTCATTGTATGAGGGTGTGTGTGTGTGTGTGTGTGTGTGTGTGTGTGTGTGTGAGAGAGAGAGAGAGAGAGAAAGAGAGAGAGAGACAGAGAGACAGAGAGACAGAGATAACACACCCAAATAGAAATCTAAAGTTTAAGGTTATAAAAGTGATTCCAAACAGAAGACTCAGCAATTTCACATGCGTTATCTCACTGGGAGAAGTAAATACTGATCTGTGTTACCAAACTGGATTTATTGGAAAGTAGTAATGCTGATAATAGCAGACACTCATATAGAGATACTGTAAGTCGAGTACTGTGCTAAGCTCATTACATGTGTTAATTCATTTGTTCCTTTTGACAACCTTTTGAGATCATTGTTATTCCTCCTCATTTTACAGTTGAGGAGACAGAGGTGCAGAGATGCTAATAAATTCTTGGATTTGAACCCCGTGGCCCACCTCTACACAGCCTCTTCTCTTATGTCCTTTACCATGTATTTCCTCAGTACTTTCATGGTCATCCCACATGCAGGAGAGGAAGTGCATGGGATGCAGGAAATGAGTGCTCTTCAAGGTCCATGTGAGGAGTCATGTCCAGAAGGACGAGGCAGTTTTCCAATCCGAGCCCTCACTCTTCCATGGCCATGGTAGGAGGATGGTCATGAAGTCAAAATTCTAGCTCCACCATTTGACTAATTTTCAGAGCTTGTCCAAGTTACTCCCCTCTGTACTTGACTTCTCTCCTCCATAGACTAGAGGAAAAAATACCTTCCTGATACAGCTTTTAAGAGGATTAAATGAGGCAATGTGTGCAAAGCTGCTCTTAATATAGTCCCTGACGCATGGTAAGGACTCAATGAAGGGAGCTATTCTCATGTCAGATTTATAATTATTTCTTAAAAAGGAAAAACTGAGTGGACTTGCTTTTGTTCATTAATCAAAAATCTTGAACACCTACTATGTGCCAGGCACTTGTTTAGTGCTGTGGGTACAGAGATGAATAATTCTTAGTTCCTGATCTTGAGGAACTCCTATGGAGTTGGAGACCCATATGTAAATGAAAAATGAAGCCGGGAGAGAAGCTGCCTCCCTCCGCTGAGAACAGCAGGCTGTGGGGAATGGGAGGAAAGGGGATCCAGACAAGGTGGCTTGGTTTTGCCTTGCTTACTCCCTTCTGTGAAGTTTATCCTCCACTGGTCCCGGTCTCCCAGGTCCCCAATACACTGTTATTTCCTGCCACTGCTCTTCTCTTCGCGGGAAATGTTTCCTCTCCTAATCTATAGGCTAAACTCTGCTCTGTCCTTCAAAACTTGGATCAGCAACCAGTTACTCTGACAATCCTTGTGGGATTCCCAGATTTGTCTTCCTGCATCATCTGATCCCACAATAGGCCGTTTGTGTGCTTTCAAGACCCGCCCCCCCCAACTCCTGGATGGTGAATTTTCTTTTTTCTTTCTATTTTTTTTTAAAGATTTTATTTATTTATTCGACAGAGAGAGAGAGACAGCGAGAGAGGGAACACAAGCAGGGGAAGTGGGAGAGGGAGAAGCAGGCTCCCCGCGGAGCAGGGAGCCCAAAGCAAAGTGGGGCTCGATCCCAGGACCCCGGGTCCACGACCTGAGCCGAAGGCAGACGCTTAACGTCTAGGGGCCCAGGCGCCCCTAGATGGTGAATTTTCAACGACTTGTTATATTCATCTCTCTATCGCCAGATCCTAGCACAGTGCCTGGCACATGATGAGCCCACCGTTGATATTTATTAATTTGAATGAGATAATCAGGCTGAGTCCTGAAACAGAAATGGGACAAGATTAAAAAAAAAAAAATTGGAGAAGGGCATTTCAGGTACAGGTAAGTATATACAGCGGGGCAAAAGAGAGTAGGGTTTTCAAAATAATGACTAGTTTTTGTGGCAACAAGGAAGATAAAATGAATGGCAGAGAATAACCAGAGGTGATGTTTGGAAATCAGTTTGGAGTCAAATAGCCAACCCAGGGCATTTTAAGCCTAGCTAAGGAGCGTGAACTGATGTCTGCGGGTAATGGGGAGCCACTGTAGGACTTGAGAAAGGGGGGGAGTGAGGAGATTTGTACTGTAGACAGAGCACTCAGGTAGGACGTCAAGGGGTTTGGAGAGAGCTGTGCCTGCAGGCAGGGACACAGCTCTGTGGCAGGATGCCAGGTAAAACGTTCACATGTATGTTACTGCTCAGAGACCGGGAGTTGTAAGCATGTAAATTCTCATAAAGAAATGAAAATCTTGGGGTGCTTGGGTGGCTCGGTGGGTTAAGCATCTGCCTTCGGCTTGGGTCGTGGTCCCAGGGTCCTGGGATGGAGCCCCACGTTGGGCTCCCTGCTCGGCGGAGCCTGCTTCTCCTTCTTCTCCCCACTTGTGTTCTCTCTCTCTATCTCTGTCACTATCTGTGTCTCTCTCTCAAATAGGTAAATAAAATCTAAAAAAAAAAAAAAAAAGAAATGAAAATTTTGCCTCTAAAAATTGAGTGCTTAGCTGTCTCCTTTATCTCAATTAATATTCAGACAGTTTCTTCTGTACAACATAAAGGTATGATCATAATTTTCTAATGGATGGATGGATTGATTGATTGATTTTGATTTGTAGATGCTGTGAAATTTGTTGATGATTGTCCCAGGCACCACTCAGTGAAACAACTCCAGCTTTCTCCAAGACTTCTGGAAGTGACGAAAACAATCAGGGTTGAAAACCTGCCACCTGGTGTGGATGACTATAATCTGAAATGTTTATTTGAAAGTCC
Source organism: Eumetopias jubatus (assembly GCF_037043125.1). NCBI lineage: Eukaryota > Metazoa > Chordata > Mammalia > Carnivora > Otariidae > Eumetopias > Eumetopias jubatus. The sequence goes on from NW_028274807.1 coordinate 66,845,194, forward strand.
TCAAAATGGAGGAGGAAGAGTTGCCAGTATTGAGTGTTTGCCTGAAGAGAATTCGGCTCTGATTGAGTTTTTTGACAAAAAAGGTAATATCTATGAGCCTGATTTTGTGAACCTACCTGACATGATCTAAGCCCTTTTAGCAGATCTTATCAGTTATCAGTTGAGTTCTGATGCATTTTATTCTTTATTCATAAATTTCACCGGAAATCCAATTAGTCATCCTGCTCATCTGGGATGATCGTTAGTGAGTCCAGTGATTTAAACTTTAGAGAAGCAGGGCCGAGTTTTGAAAGATATAAGGAGGTTCTCTCATGAGTCTCCGCCTATAGTGAAAAATCCATAATTCTTAGACTCTTTGAAATACTGTATTAAAAAAATATATGATCTGTGTTTTAGCTGTCTACTTGGTAGAAATTATCAAGTTCATCCCAACAAGGCTAGGTAAAGAAATACTCAGAAACACATATACTTCCTATAAAGTATCACTACTTACCGCTTTCACGTGTCAGTCTCATCATTCAGAAATTCATAGGGGTGGTTAATGGCATCCAGTGGATGCCTGCTGGATTGTTCTTTGCAGCAACCCCGTGAAAACCATATTGAGCTGAACCTCAGGGAAACACTTCTAAGGGTTTTGCCAGTAGAAGTGGCAGGAGGGGATTATAGCAGGGACAAGGGGAGGTGCAGGACTTACTGAATCCGAGGCCCCAGGGCCTGGGCTCTCCAATGACCATGAAGTGATCTTGTTTGCAGCCCCTGGTAAAGGGGCAAGAGCGGGGCTTTGGGGTTAGACAGACACTGACTCAAATCTTAGCTCAGGTATTTGTCCTTTACATCACCCTATTTGAGTTACCTAACCTTCCCTAGCCTCAGTTTTATCATTTGTAAATAGGGACGATAATAATCATGTCTCTATCTCAAAGGGTTGCTGAGAAGCTTAAATAAATAAATATACAGAAAGCACTTAGAAAGGTGTCTGGCACATGGTCAGCTCTGATAATTACTATGATGCTCCTCCTCTTAGAGGTATTAACGGAATCTAAATCAGCTATGAAGCCTGAAACTGTGAGGCTGTACAAGAAGCAGCAAATAGCATGATTCTTACATGAGCTTTGCTTTGAGCACAGGAGTATTCTTTACACTGGGCAAACATTACCCCCATATTTGTAAACAAATTCTTATCTATTTGTTAACCTAGTGGTGATATAGAAGTGTTACCAGGAAACAGAAAATAGAATTTACTTAACAGAATTTCAACATAGAGTGATCTTTGTTGGAAAGTATTCCATTAAGCAACGGATAACTATGTAGGAGTAATAAAAATCAATTTATATCTGAGCACTTTGAGAGTAGAGCTGCTTTTTCATAGCATGTTATAACATCCAAGTTCTACAATCATTAGGACTTTTTTTCCCTAATAGAATAGTGTTGTTTTTTTTTTTCACTTGAAACATACCACACTGGGGTTACTTTATTTTATTTCTTTCCTCTTAAGTGTTACACACCATCCTGACCAAGAAACTAAACCTCAATAACATGCCACTCTCTGTGTTTCCGTACTATTCCTCTTTGGGCACGGCCTTGTATGGAAAGGAGAAACCTCTGATCAAGCTTCCAGCACCATTCAGAGAATCATTCGCTCTTCCCTTATGGAAGTTCTTACAGAAAAAGAAGCATCTGATTGATGAGATAAATGACGAAGCGAGACATTGTCACTGTGATCTAATACGGTCCGAACTCAGTAGTGAAGTTACCATCAGACCTGCAACCACATTATTCTGTCTTGGTAGACTGAGAATCAGGAGCTGGAAGGAAGACGTTTCCACGGCATTCTCTAGCATCAGGTCTAAATATAAAGTTACCCCCTTTAAAGTGGATCCCATAGTGTGGGACACCATAAAAAAGAGTGTAGAAGACGACAGGATTTTGATTGAATTTGATACACTTACGGGGATTGTAACCTTAGTAGGGAAATCAGAGGATGTACAGAACATTGAGCCACAAATCAAGGAATTAATAGAAAGTACCACTCAAAAAATTAAAAGAGAAGAGCAAAGTCTAAAGGAAAAAGTGGCCGTTTCTCCAGGAAGGTATTCTCTTTTGTGTCACAGCGATGTCCTGGAGCGTCTCCGCACTGAGTGCCCAGAGATGGAGATTTGTTATGATGAAGTTTCTCAACATGTGTGCTTCAAAGGCCCCTACACAGATGTGTATAAAGCAAAGTGTGAAATACAGAAAAAGATGTACACCATGGTTCAAAAAAGCATCCAGCTTCCCCCTGAGATTTTCCAGTTTTTGCAAAAAGGAGACTGTATAGAATTCTCTAAGTCTCTTTTGATGGCACAGAAAATTCTTGCAGTTTATGAGCTGGAGGGTAAAAATGTTCTCTTAATCGGCTATTCATCTGAAGTCCTATTAGATGCTGAAAAGCAAATGGTCAGTGCCTTAAGTTATAAGCGCATCAACATTGAGGACAGGGACATTCTTAATGGCAAGAAATGGAAAGGGCTCACCCACAGTTTGCATAAGAGACATAATTCCTCCTCAAAGACTGTAATAATCGATGAGTTAACTTCAAAAACCAAAGCTGAGGTCATCATCGCGGGCTGTGTGAGAGAAGTGAATGAATCCTATAGCTTGCTTTTGGACTTTGTGGAAAAACACATGAAAATCGAGAGATTGGTTGAAATAGAGCCTCCCGTAATCATCGATTATTTAAGGATAGAAAAAAAACCATTCTGGCAAAAGATAAAGACGACAAATGTTCAGGTAACTTTCAATCTTGAGAATAAACAAAAAGGCATTTTACTAACTGGGCCAAGGGCCAAAGTCCTGGAGGGCGTGAGCATCATCAAGCAAGCCTTGGGTTCCGTCTGTATTGAAAGCATCCATATTGATAAGCCATTGGTCAGCCAGTTCTTCCAGGAGAAAGCACAGTATTATAAAAGAGAGGTCAAACGGTTATTTGGATGTTCCATTGACCTACAGGAGAATGGAGGGGAGAAGGAGGGAGGCGGCACGGATGGGCAGAAGTGCTTGTCGCAGGTAGAGCTGGCCCCCGGAGTCTCACTGAAGGTGCCGCAGAGCAACTTGTTGCAGGTAGAGCTGGCCCCCGGAGTCTCACTGATGGTGCAGCAGGGCGACTTGACCCAGTTTCCTGTCGAGGTGGTGGTGAGCAGCACCAGTGAGGACCTGCAGCTCTGCAGCAGCCTGGCGGCGGCTCTTTCCAAAGCAGCCGGCCCTGAGCTCCAAGAGGACTGTAACCAGATAGTGAAGAAAATGGGCAAGATCCTCCCCGGCAGTGCCATCATCTCGAAAGCAGGCAAACTCCCATACCGCCACGTGGTCCATGCGGTGGGGCCCCGGTGGAAGGAGGACGAGAACCTGAAGTGCATGCTCCAGTTAAAGAGAGCTGTAGAAGAAAGTCTCCGTTTGGCTGAAACACACAGGTGCCGGTCCATAGCCATCCCGGCCATCAGTTCTGGAGCTGGTGGCTTTCCCTTAGCCCGGTGTGTGAGGACGATTGTTTTGGCTATCAAGAAGAACTTCCAGTTTAAGCAGGGTGGACACACCTTGAAAGAGATTTACCTTGTGGATACAGCTGAGAAGACTGTCCAGGCCTTCGCGGAAACTGTGAAAACTGTATTTGAGAACTCCCTGCCTCCTACGGCTCCCAGGCCCAGTATACCGCAGACGGTCCAGCCCGTCTCGACCAACGTTCATGGACACAGTCAAATTCTGTTGTCCCAGGGAAACCTGAGGATCCTGCTGGTGAAAGGAGATGTGCAGAGCGCCACGGTGAGTGTCCCTTCTGTCCTTGCCTGCCGAACACCTGCCGCGGTGCTGCAACTCCAGCCAGCCTGTTGCCCAAGGCAGACTAGGACCCAGGGGAAGAATCCCATGCCCTCCCTCCAAGCCTCAGAAGCGGTTTCCTCAGAAGACTGGGCGGCTTTACTGAGGCATTTACCCACAGAGATTGGCCACTCTATTGTGGGAACTGCAAGTGTACTCAGATCACGGGGTTTCCAGTAAATGCAAAAACTCACAGTACTCTCTTACATGTTTATACATGTATACTTTTTCAGTGCCTTTATACCCGTCACATTTTGGCAAATCTAAGGTTAATTTCCCGTCAAATTTGCTGAGGGCAGATACAGACAAATTAGAGCATCTGATGTGGGCAGAGGATGGGAATCTTGTCAATGGTGCCGAACCAGGGTGAACTACACTCCTCCTCGGTGACCCAGGCAGGGCAGCCTTGAATAATCACTTGGTCACATTTCTTCTCCTCTCTTCTCTTGGTGTCTTAATTGAGCCCGATTTAGAAAAGCTCTGTCGGATCAAAGCAGTCTGCTCACAGCTCAGACCTACCTGGTGGCTAGGTCGTTAAGCGTCTGCCTTCTGCTCAGGTCATGATCCCAGCGTCCTGGGATCGAGCCCTGCATCGGGCTCCCTGCTCAGCGGGAAGCCTGCTTCTCTCTCTCCCTCTCCCCCTGTTTGTGTTCCCTCCCTTGCTGTGTCTCTCTCTCTGTCAAATAAACAAAAAATCTTTAAGAAAAAAACCCAAAACCCTACCCAGTATATGTTCCCACTGGTCCCCTCCCAAATGACTGCCCCCGCCTCCCTCTCCCTGCTGCCCTATTTCCCAGACCCCACAAGCCATGCCTCTGCACTCCTTCAGAGACCGTATACTATCTACATCTTGCTTTATATCTCCGTTGTCCTGGAGTGTTATTTAAATAAGTATCTAGTAACCCTTTTCCTTGGGTGGCATTTCAATCTCTGAAATTAATCATCATCGTTTCTCCCCTATAGTGCCAAACCCAGGGGCTCAAATACAGTGATCCTTGATGAATGCTCTTTGTTAGTATCTGAAACAAATTGGTTTTGTCTTCAAGGCTGATGTTCTTGTCAACTCCATTCCCGTGAATCTCCAGCTTAATAAAGGGCTCCTTTCTCAGGCCCTCTTGGCGAAAGCTGGGCCAAAGCTCCAGGAGGAATTGGACAGAGTCGGCCAAGCGAAGGCTGTTGGCATGGGTACAGTTCTCCAAACCAGTGGACACGGTCTACACTGCCACCATGTGCTTCACGTAGTGGCTCCGGACTGGAGAGATGGCTGCACATCTTCCTACAAGGTGGGGCCAAGTTTGAGGTTCTCTGGGAAATTGGGTCGCCTTTGGGACTCTCCTCTCCGTACAATGTAGATTGGCCTCTGTCTGTCACGTTATCAGTGGGTTCTATCACGATGGCCATTTCTTTCAGTTGTAGCTGACTTCGCCTGAAGACTAGTTAATAATATAAACTGATTACAGTGCTCAATCATCATTGGGGCTCAGGGAAGAGTTATGGAAGGTGACACATCTTTAGTGAGGACAGCAAGGTGAGGACATGAAGAATGGAGGAGAATGAGGGATTAGAACAGGAGTTGCTTTGCTTCTTTCCTTTCTTGCCGAGTGAGTTTGAATCTCTTTAGAGGGTCTCTGATGTTCCCTTTTCCTTGTCTACTCCTGTGCTTTTCTTTCCTTTTTTGACTGCCCTTCCCCTCTTTTTAAAGGAGAGTAGACAGAGATGACATAAAGTTGCTAAATTCTTGTCCTTTTTGTTCTAACTCCCATTTCTAGGAAAGATGCATAAAGATGTGCTTTGTGCTTTTCAGATCATGAGAGACATTATCAGAAAATGTCTGGAAATCACCGAGAACTTGTTCTTAAGATCAATTGCATTTCCAGCAATAGGAACAGGAAATTTGAGGTTTCCTAAAACCGTTTTTGCTGAATTAATAACTTCAGAAGTGTTAAACTTTAGTAGCAAGATTCAACTGACAGCTTTACAAGAGGTTCAATTTCTGCTGCACCCGAGTGATCATGAAAATATTCAGGTACAGTCTCACTCATTTCTGGTTATTTTGGCAGCTGAGCCCTAATGTCTTCAGATGTCGTCTTGGTTGGTCTGTTAGATTGTTTTTTCCATGTATTTCCTGCACTGCAAAGCAAAGGAGTGGTGTAGACCACTTGTAGCACAGCAAATGTCAAGCAAATTTATGGATATAGAAAAAAATTTAACTTCTTATTAAGGAGAATTCCAAACATAAATAAAAGTACACAAAATGGTATAATGAGCTCCCTTGTACCCATCACTCATCTTCACAATTATCAACGCATGGCCAGTATGTTTCATCTCTATCTCCATTTATTTCCCTCCTTCCTATATTATTTCCAAGCAAATCCTAGACATACTTTACCCATAAAAAATTCAGTATTTATTTTAAGCAATAGGATTCTTTTTAAAAAGTAATATTACCACAATACTATTTCACACTTAAAATAAATTGAAAATCATTCCCTTATTTCCTCAATTATCAAGTCAATGGTCAAATTTCCTGTTGTCTCATAAATGCCTTATTTTGTTTTGTCTTTTGTTTTTTTTTTTTAGATTTATTTATTTATTTGAGAGAGAGAGAGTGCGCGTGTGTGCAAGTGCCAGGGGGGAGGGGCAGAGGGAGAGGGAGAAAGAGAATCTCAGGCAGACTCCCCAACCCTGTGGGCCGGGCCCGATCCCATGACTCTGAGGTCACAACCCAAACAGAAACCAAGAGCCTGACACTCAACTGACCAAGCCACCCAGGTGCCCCTGCCTTATTTTGTGGTTAGAATGAACTCAGCACATCCCCATGGGAGTAGGAGAGTGGGGACTAGAAATACCAGAACCATCTTCGGTTGTAGAGAGTCCATCAACCAGCTGTCCACCTTTACACACGGAGCCTGCCCGCCTGCCTGCCCGCCCCTGGAGTCCTGTGAGCCTGGGATCCTGGCTCTGTAGTCTCCCCACTTCCCCTTCCCATTACTGGACCAATCTTTTAGCAGAGAAGTTACTTATTTTTTCTCCCCCCAAAAATCTCTCTTGCTTGTTTAAAAGGAGAAAGAAAGTGATGATTTGAGGGTGTCACTACCAGGCAAAGAAATGGAATTCACAGGTTCATTAACCCTAGAATACCTCTGGCTCCAGAGAGGACTACTCCCCTAGCGATTCCTCTCCTGGAACAAGTAAGAAGTTAAAAAATGTAAGTGGGCTGGGGCGCCTGGGTGGCTCAGTTGTTTTAAGCATCTGCCTTCGGCTCAGGTTGTGATCACAGGGTCCTGGGATCCAGCCCCGCATCGGGCTCCCTGCTCCGCGGCAGGCCTGCTTCTCCCTCTCCCACTCCCCCTGCTGGTGTTCCCTCTCTCGCTGTTGTCTCTGTCAAATAAATAAATAAAATAAAATAAAATAAAAAGAAAGTGGTTGCTGTCTATGTGATTATCTTTCTCTTACCACTGTGTTTTTTTAACAACCAGCAAGAAACTTGCCCTTACTGATTATGGAAATAATACATATTCATTGTAGGAACTTTGAACCATACAAAATGCATACATTCTTTTAGTTGTATTTCATTGTAGTCTTCTTTTATACGTGTGTACCTTTAGAAGTGGGATTATATAATGCAATATAATATCATTAATTTTTCATTTAATAGTATAAAAAAGAGAATTTCCCTATTCCACAAACTATTTTTTGAAAATGAGATTTTTAATGGCTGTTAAATATGCCAACACATGGATATACCAAAATTTATTTAACCATTTCCTTGTTGGATTTTTAAACTGTTTTATTTCTTCTCTGTTATAAATAGCATGTAATGAATATGCTTGTATTTATAACTTCCTTCACATATTTAATAGTTTTCCTAGAATGCAAAAACAGAATTTGCAAAAACAGAATTATATGTATTATTTTCATAATTTCAAAAATCTATAATGAAAATAACACTTTGAGAGTTGTTCTCTCCTAAGTATGTGTGCATGCAAGATCAAAAGCCCTGATGAATCAAATTTATTCATCTGTGGAGGATTGTAGTGGTCAAAACTGTCTTTGTATTTCCAGGCATTTTCAGATGAATTTGCCAGAAGAACTAATGGAAGTTTCGTCAGTGACAAAATTCCCAAGGCTGAAGATGCACAAGGTTCAGTAAAGCTATGAGATGAGAAATTATTTCTAGTTGCTAAATAACTATTCAGTGAAAGACGGTAGTGATGATTTTTATGAAAGAATCAGTTAGTGATAAAGAAGATATTAAATTATATCCCATACCCGTGAGCATGTAAGACATTGGCTGTGCTTATGTGGTCTGATGTGAAAGAGTAGGCAGGCTAAATTATATAATCTATACAGTGGGTTTGTGGGTAGTGATTTGGCTACTAATTTCTAAGGATGATGTGACATGTGTTTTCAGAAACAGATAAATTTAAAGAGACAATACCAACCAAATGCTTCTCCTGTGTCAAATCTGCTGTTGCTACATTTGAGTTTATCCAAACTCCTGTTTATAGAGTTTGCTGAGACTTCTTGAATCTGAATGTGTATGTTTTCCATCAAAGTTGGGGATTTTTCAGTTATTCTTTAATTAGTTTACCTCACTGGTCTCTCTCTAGTGCCCCAATAACATGAATGTGAAGTGTTTTGATAGCATGCCACGGGTCCCTGGAATCTCTTTTTCTTTCTCTTTTTTTAATCTCTTTTCTCTCTGTTCATCACACTGGATAATTTCTATTGACCCACCTCCAAGTTCATGGACTCTTTTCTCTGTCCACTGCCTAGCCAGTGAATTTTTTTTACTTCAGATACCGTATTTTTAAACTCTAAAATGTCCATTTGGTTCTTTCTTTCTCTTTCTTTCTTTCTTTCTTTCTTTCTTTCTTTCTTTCTTTCTTTCTTTCTTTCTTTCTTTCTTTCTTTCTTTCTTTCTTTCTTTCTTTCTTTCTTTCTCTTTCTTTCTTTCTTTCTTTCTTTCTTTCTTTCTTTCTTTCTTTCTTTCTTTTTTTTGGAGTTTATAAACTATGAACTGCAGGGCCTCCTATTTTTCCATTCACTCCAAGTCACTTTCAGGCACTCAACTGTTTTTACTTTGACCTCAGGGAGCATGGTTATAGCAGATGCTTTAGAGTCTTTGTCAGGTAATTCCAACATCTGGATCACCTTGAGATTAGTATCTGTAATTGGTTGTCTTGATCCTTGAGAACTGGTCACTTTTTCCTGGTTCTTTATAGGACAAACCATTTTGGATTATAGACTGGGCATTTTAAGTATTATGTTGTGAAACTTGGGTCCTATTAAAATCTTCTGGAAAATGGTGATTGTTTTGTTTGTTTTAGCAAGTAGTCAGTTAAGTTCATTCTAAGCGCTCTATCTCACCTTCTGTGTGGGCAGCAGTTCCAATGTTAATTTAGTTCTCAAGGCCTTTGCTATGCAGCTTGGGTCTGTCCCCACACATGCAGCTACAGCTCTGTATTCATACACAGAATAGGGGTACCTTCTCCAGCTCTCACCTGTCTGGGACTCCTACACTCTCTGGCAGGCTAATTTTCTAGGTCCTCTGGCCAGAAAGACAGGTTTCTCCGGGAGCTTAAGATGCCTGTTCAGCTGCCTCATAATTTTGCATGGTAAGGGTTACCCTTGTGGGCAAAGTGGAGAGACAAAGAGGGAGAGAGAGAGAGCCCATACACACACATACAGCTTTTTTTTTAAGATTTTTTTTTTTTTAACTCTGAGAGAGACAGAGAGGGAGAGAGAGAATCTCAAGCAGACTGCCTGCTGAGCGTGGAGCCCTACGTGGGGCTTGATCTGGCCACCCAGAGATCATCACCTGAGCCAAAATCAAGAGTCAGAGACCCAACCGACTGAGCCACCCAGGTGCCCCCACATATATGCTTTTCAAACCACAAGGGCCCCTTCTCTTCATTCTTCTGGACAGAAAGGCAGAATGTCTCTCAGAGTTTTGGCTCCCTGTGGGGCCACTGTGGAGCTCTGCAACTGGGCTCATCTTGAGGCAAGGCCTGAATTAGGAAAAGGAAAAATATGGACAGTCATGAGGATTCCTTCCAATACTCTTCAGTTCACAGGGACCCTTTTCTCTAATCCTCTGGCTGCAAAGATGGGGATTCTCGTTACACAGTTCTGCAACGGGGGCCACCTTGGGCCAGTGCTGAGAGAGAAAGAGGGAAAATTTTAAGACAAAATAAAATGGGAAACTCTCCCTCGCCCTTACAGGTGACTTCTTCAAGTTTTGACTCCCTCCCCCAGCCTGCCTGCTGTTTACTTTTCAGGTCTCAGTTAGTGGCTTTTGTATTTATCCTGCATTTTTAGTTGTGACTCGTGAGTGAGATAGGTGTGTGGGGGCCGGACATCGCCGTGGCCAGCTGCAGAAGTCCACGCTTGATATATATTATATTTTGTAATCCTTTCTCAGAAACTGACCATCACTGGGGCTCAGAGTCAGGGCTGGTTAAGGGCTGGAGATCACAGGGCGGGGGAAGAAGGCGGGGGAAGAAGTATGAAAGGAATGCATCTGGGGAGTGTGAGATCTAAGTTGTTCTTGCTGTGGCCGACTTGGTTAGGGACTCCATTTCTTTTCTTCTCAGGTTTCCATGAGACTGCGTCTAGCCCTAATGTAGACGTGCGTGAAATGAAAATTGGTCCCATCATCTTCCAGGTGGCCTTTGGAGATATCACCAAAGAAAAGGCTGATGTGATTGTAAATTCAACATCAAAAGCATTTAATCTCAAAGCAGGTACTTGTAGGATTTGAGTAGTGTAATAGTCAACTGTCCTATAGTTGCTATAGCCTAACTGGTTTCTACAACTTTGGCTTATTGGTATTACTAATTTTAAAGTTATTTTGACATGGTTTCTAATAATTGGTAACAGATAATTTATAAATTTTTCTTCTTTCTTATCAGAAGTACCCAGGTTCTAGGATGCCTTTGATGATTAGGAAAGCTTTTTAGATAATGAGGCAATCATTCTGATCCAGATGTACTATTCTGATTTTTTTCAATTCATGTTTGTAACCCTCTTGCTTTTCTCCTGTAGGGGTGTCCAAAGCAATTCTAGAATGTGCTGGACAAACTGTGGAAATGGCATGTTCTCAGCTAGGTAAGACACAATACTATTTTTTTTGGTTCAAAATTATAAGTAGAAGGCTGAATATGGGAGGTTTTGGAGAGGCGGGGGAGAGTCTTGGGATTGGGGAGACAACATATTAATCTTAAAATCATACGTTTGACCAAAGAATTCTAATTAGAGACAATTAGAAGTGAAAAGTAATCTCACTTAAAAAGAGAAGAAAGATTCCTCAAAAACTGTATTTTAGGAGTCTTTTCACATAAAATGCTTTATATGCCAAAGCAAACATTTTGCTTTCTAAACAATCAAAGAATGGATTCAGTATCTAATTTTGCATCTCTCTGTCTTGTGTTTCCCAGCTCAAAAGGGCAACAGTGATTATATAGTTACTGAAGGTGGATTATTGAGGTGCAAGAATATTGTTCACATCATTGGCGGAAATGATGTCAAGAAATCGGTCTCCCTTGTTTTGCAAGAGTGTGAAAAACGGAATTACTCGTCAATTTGCCTCCCAGCCATTGGGACAGGTTTGTAACCTCTGGCTGTCAAGGCGTCCCCCTTTCCTTCGCTCTGGTGCTGACTGTTAATATAGTCAATGCAGAGTCTGAGTCAAGGTGGCTCCTCATCCCAATGCAGCTCCAAAGGGAGTAAGCAAAGACTGTGGGGTGGTTTAAGTAAGAGGAAAAAATGAAGAAAACTGAAGATAGTGTTGAATATTAGAGCGACATCTGCTCTGTACTATGGGAGAGAAGAGAGAGGAAGGGCAGGAAGAGAAAGAAAGCCCATCATCTCTCCTTCCCTCCTCGTTCCTCTGTTTCTTTTTTTTCCTGTCCCCTACATTATTTAGTCTTGAACTCCCTCCCCCATTCCTTCTGCATGGAGAATCTCAGAGCATGGGCTTGTACCTCCCAGGAGCTGACTCGGATGGGGAGAGTATTCCTGGCCTTGTCACACCTCTTGCACAGCTGGCCCTATGAGTTGGCCTTAGGACATGTCTGCACAGAAGCCTCCCAGTCACCAGAGCCTAATGGATTCTGGTTCTAATGGGTCAGAAATTCAACTCCAACCTTCTTCTTTTCAGCCTACTTGCCTTTTTTGTTTTCCTCAAACTACATAATAGTTGTGTAAGTCTTCATATTTAAGGATGGTGCTTTGGGTTTATCATTAGTAAGGTGATGCTCTTTCAGCTCTTTCCCCAGGAATCTGAGTCTTGGGTGCTGATGAGGAATTTCTGCTTGGTTTCCCTTCAGAGAGTTGGTCAGGGGAGCAAATACTCTCAGACTTGAAGTGGAATGTAGCTGGCTGGTCCCAGAGAGAGAGCACTCAGCACTGGATTGGTGATTCCATTGCGCAGGAATCTGTTTGAGTGTCTCACACTTGCATTCCAGGCCCTCCAAAAGTACACTTAACCGGCCTTGTCACTTCCTGAGCCTTCTTCTAGTCCTCTGTTATTTTAATTTCTGTAATTCTCTACCATTCCTCTTAATGTTCCCACATGGAATGCTACATCTACCTTATTACTTTTCTATTTCTGAAAGTATAATTTATAGTCCCTTTATGTTTTCATTTCCCTTGTGGTATTATCCAATTTGGCAGTTTAGCCAACATGTCTGTCTGCCAGTTTGTCTGTCTGTCTGTCTCTCTCTTTCTCTATCTCTATCTTTAATGGACACCCACTAATGACTCACCAGTCTCTGTCTCCATTGATTTTTTTTCTGAGCCCTGGTCTTGTGTTTCTACATAAACTTTATCTGGCCCAAGAAATCAGACAACCCAAGGGTGACACAGACCTTCCCAAGAAAAAACAAGGAAACGAGGCAGTTTTTGTTTTGCATGAATACATATACATGATTATTTCTGGGTTACTGCAAACCTGTTATTTCTTCCACTGACCTGGTTACATTGCTGGTCTGCACAAATAAGTCAGGATTACAGATTCTCCTTGTTTGTCATCTTTACTAATCTGTATCACCACTTGAGCTGGTCCTTAGACTAACGGATGAGGGAACTTTCTCCTTTAGTGGTGTTTGTGAGTTGACTTGGCACTGCGACTGAGACGGCTTCTGGCAGTCAAAGAAGCCCTCTCCCTGGCTCCTTACAGACACCTGCCTAGTGGGAGAGAGTGGGTGGTCAGCGATACTTGCAAGCACTTCAAGTTCAAAGCAGACTATGAACTCCAATTCATTGTCTTCTCCCCCAGACCTGCCCTTCCTCTTATATCCTTGATCATGTTAAAAGCATCACTTTCTACCTAGAATCCTTGACACTACCCCCTTGATCACTCCTATGTTCATTAGCTTATTAACTAATTTGATTAAATATTTCCCAAGTGCCTGCCATGTGCCAGGCACTGTGCTTAGGCACTGGGGACAGAAAGATGACCGAGAAAAGGGTCTAGTCACCAGGTAGCATCTAGCCTCTACTGTGAGAGACAGACATGTAAACCACTGCAGTACAGCACGACTCAGGGTTGCACAGCAAGGTGTGTGGGTGGCAAAAAAGGGGGAACAAAGGGTCAAAGATAAACCCAGTTGGCCACTGACTTCAGGTCCTGCTGACTTCACTTCCCAACTATCTTCTCGGTCCCTGTACTTGACTCTTCATTCTGGCCTCTTCTCTTTGTTCGGCTCTTGTCTTTTGCCTAAACTTTTATTATAGCTTCCTATCTAGACCTGGGCTCCCTGCCCCAGTGCCTCCTCCACATATCCCACCCCCTGAATTTATCTCAAAAAAAAAAAAAAAATCTCAAAAACAGATCTTTTCCCCTGAACACACCAGGCTGAACATATCACGCCCCTGTTACATAGTTCTGTCTGGCGTAGCCTTTTCCACAGTTTCTCATACTTCACCTGTTGACATTCCTCTTCATGCCCATATATCACATACTTTGTGTTCTAAGTGACTAGATGAGAGCTAGCTCATGATGGGACATAGTAAATGTTGAGAGTGAATGAATGTATCTGAACTCTCCCATTTAAATTCTTCCAAAAATCATGAGATAATCATAGCTTTGCAAAGGAGACTTTCTGTCTTTTCCTGATCATCTAATCCAGAAAACTGAAGAAACCCTCTTGTTCAGTTTTGTCTACATTCTCACAAGTGTCTACATAGCCAGGCCATAGTGGTCTACTCTCATTTCTGCAGTAATGGTGGACACCATCAACAGGAAAAATCCAAGTGGGCTGTTAGTCTCTCACACCAGGTTGGCCAGGGGACTTTTACATTGCTCCCCATTGTGATTTGCTAGCTGCCATTTATTTGTATGTGATTGCTTCCATGGCTTTTCATGGGACTTTCCAAGGGACTTTTCATGATCTTACCTAGGCAGTAGGCTTGAGAAACAAGATATGGAACATGGTGAGAAAAGGAAAAGACTTGCTCTGGTGGCCACCTTGAACCCAGCAAATCAGCTAAAATCTCACTGAGTGTGCTAGAAAAGACTTCCTAGAGGCTTAGGGATAACTGGTGTGCAAAGAATTATAGATTATAATGGATAACTTACAACTCCAGGTGTCTTACAAAATCAGCTTAGCTTGAATCAGGTCCCCAAAGACATCTGGAAGAATAAAGATACATACATCTAGTTAGGTGACTATGAACAAAAAAAGAAAAACTATTGTTCTTTTTAAAGAGCTTGAGATTTCAACATATATTAGCATCTTTTGCTTTTTATGGGCCTTTTGAGGACACGAATGAGCCAAAAAAGGTTAATTGTGCTTTGTAACACAGAGGAACACAGTGAGCTAGGGTCAACTTGACAGAGGAGATACAAACATCAGATATCAAAAGTTAGATTTCCTGGGTCCTTTGTTCATTGTTGGGTTATTGACTTCCTGACATCCTGGAATAGCAGCTCCCTGGTGCATCAAGGAGCTCAAAAGTGTTTGCTCGTGCATTGCTAGAAAAGCCCATGATGATGAAAGAGTGGGCAGTGGGCATTCGTTCTGTGAGGACTGGAATCCCCAAATTATTTCTCAGCCTTCCCAGTTGGGTCTCCCCCCACCCCCGGTTTTTATTATCTGCCTTTCCAGGAAATGCCCAAAAAGACCCAGGTATGGTTGCTGATGCCATAATTGAGGCCATCGAAGACTTTATCCAGAAAGGAATGCTCCAGTCTGTGAAAAAAGTTAAAGTTGTTATCTTTCTGCCTCACCTACTGGACATGTTTTGTGACAGCATGGCAAAAAGAGAAGCATCTCTGGCTTCTCCCCAGCCGTCTCTGAAGTCTAAATTGACACGTGAGTTGACCATTTTTATGAAATGCATGTTCCTAATATTGATGTCACGTGAGAAATAGCTAATCTTTAACAAACTGTCAGAAAGAGAAATTAAGAAAACAATCCCATTTACAATTGTATCAAAAAGAATGAAATACCTAGGAATAAATTTAACCAAGAAGGTAAAAGACCTGTACTCTGAAAACTATGAGACACTAATAAAAGAAATCAAAGATGACACAAATGGAAAAATATACTATGCTTATGGGTTGGAAGAATTAATACTGTTAAAATGCCCATGCTACCCAAAGCAATCTACAGATTCAGTGCAATCCCTATCACAATTCCGATGGCATTTTTCACAGAAATAGAACAAAGAATCTTAAATTTGTATGGACCCACAAAAGACACCTGATAACCAACGCAATCTTGAGAAAGAAGAACAAAGCTAGAGGCATCACATTCCTGATTTCAAACTACATTACAAAGCTATAGTAATCAAAACAGTATGATATTGGCATAAAAACAAATAGCTTATTGGGACAGAATAGAGAGCCTAGAAATAAATCCATGAATATACAGATCTTTCTTCACTTACAATGGGGTTACATCCTGATAAACCTACTGTAAGTTGAAAATTTCATAAGTCAGAAATGCATTTAACATATCTAACCTACTGAACATCATAGTTTAGCCTAGCCTACCTTGCTCACAACACATTAGCCTACAGTTGGATGAACTCATCTAACACAAAGCTATTTTATAATAAAGTGTGGAATATCTCATGTACTTTATTGAATACTGTAATAAAAGTAAAAACAGAATGGCTTTGTGCGTACAGAATAGCTATAAGTATATTGGTTGTTTATCCTCATGATTGCCTGGCTGACTGGGATTTGCAGCTTGCTGCCACTGTCCAGCATCACAGGACAGTATGGCACCATATTTACTAGCTCAGGAAAAGATCTAAATTCAAAATTCAAAGTATTCTACTGAATGTGTATCATTTTCATACTATCATAAAGTCGAAAAATCTTAAGTTGAACCACTGTAAGTTAGGGACCATCTGTGTGATCAATTAATTTACAACAAAGGAGCCAAGAATATACAGTGGGGAAAGGATAGTCTCTTCAATAAATAGTGTTTGGATGCTCGCTTCAGCAGCACATATACTGAAATAAATAGAGCTGGGAAAACTGGACAGCCACATGCAAAAGAATGAAACAGGATTACTATCCTACACCATACACAAAAATCCACTCAAAATAGATTAAAGATCTGAAACCATAACACTTCTAGAAGAAAACATGGGGAATAAGCTCCTAGACACCAGTTGTGGCAATGATTTTTGTTTGTTTGTTTTGACACCAAAGCACAAATAGCAAAAGCAAAATAAACACATGGGACTACCTCAAACGAAAAAAGCTCTTGCATGGCAAAGAAAACCATCAACAAAATGAAAAGGCAACCTATGGGATGGGAGAAAATATTTGTAACTAATATATATGATGGGGGTAATCAACAAAGGGGTTAATATATGAAGATCTCATACAACTCAATAGGAGAAAACAAATCTGATTTAAAAATGGGCAGAGGATCTGAACAGACATTTTTCTAAGGAAGACATTTACAGATGGCCAACAGGCACATATAAAGGTACTCAACATCACTAATCATTGGGGAAATGCAAATCAAAACCATAAAGAGATATCACCTCACCTGACAGAATGGCTATTATCAAAAAGACAAGAAATAAGTGTTGGTGAGGATGTGTAGAAAAGGAACCCTTGTGCACTGTTGGTGGGAACATAAACTGGTGCAGCCACTGTTGAAAACAGTATGGAGGTTCCTCAAAAAATTAGAAATAGAACTACCATACGATCCAGAAATTCCGTTTCTGGGTATTTATTTTTAGGTAACAATAAAAGAAACTATCTCAAAAAAGATATCTGCACCCCCATATTCATTGCAGTAGTATTTATAAAACCAAGGCATGGAAAAACCTAAGTGTCCACCAACAAATGAATGGATAAAGAAAATATGGTATATATATATATATATATATATATATATATATACATATATATATAAACACACACACAGAGATACGTAACACGTATGTGTGTATTACACACACGCGATGGAATATCACTCAGCCATAAAAAAGAAGGGAATCCAGCCATTTGTGATAACATGGATGGACCTAGAGGGTATTATGCTAAGTGAAATAAGACAGAGAAAGACAAATACTGTATGATCTCACTTATATGTGGAATCTTAAAAAACAAACTCATAGACACAGAGAACAGATTGGTGGTTGCCAGAGGCAGCAGAGGGGAGGGTGGGAGATGAGCATGGGTGAAATGTGTGAAGGGGGTCAAAAGGTACAAACTTCCAGTTATAAGGTAAATAAGTCCTAGAGATGTAATATATAGCATGGTGACAAAAAGAGAGAGAGAGGGAGGGAGAGAAAGAAATAGTTAATCTTCCTTTCTTTTCTTTTTTTTTTAGCATCTGTGGGCTCCCCAAGTCAATCTCCACAAAAGCAGAATCCTTTGGTTTTGAAAAAGAAAACAGAATCAGCAAGTTTTCAGGTGTGTGGTGAAAGTGTAAAATGTATAGAAAACGTTGTCTCCTGGATACAGGATCTGATTACAAAGGAACTGTGCCCTTACACCAATGAAGATGAGTGTATCAAAGATTTTAATGAAAAAGAATATCAGAAATTGAATGAGCTGCAGGAGAACTTAAATATTGCCATTTGCTTGGACTGTAGAAGACCTTTGATTGAGGTTTTTGGAATTGGCAAAGATTTGACACAGGCTAGAAATGCAATTGAGGAAATGATCAAGGGAATGAGATTGGCCAAAGAACAGAAATCCCAGGCAGAGTTTATCAGTGAATTTATAGAATGGCAATATTACAAAAATAGTACTTTTCATAGTTTTGACAAAATAACCAATCTGCAATTGGAGAATGCAAGGAAGGCAAAGAAAAGGAGAATTGTTGTCAAAATTAATCATCAGAGCTACACAGTGGACCTGACCACACACACTGCTACAGATGCAAAAGGACAGAGTTTACCTGTTCAGCGCCTCATGAAATCTGAAGGTGAGTCAGATTGTATGCTTTTATCCATTATTTTACACCTCCTTTGGACTTAACACTATTTTGTACCTACATCAAAATTGTATTCACGTAGATAAAATTGAAGCAACTCTTATGGAATGAAATAGAACACTTGGTCTCTAAGCTTAAGGAGCTTACATTATGGCTGGGGAAATGTAGCATGGGTGCCCTCAGCAGCCTGAGGATGACCTTCTTAATGGCGACCAGACCCAAACCTTGCATTTGTTCCCATCTCTACAGTTTACATGCTTCCCAGAGCCAGTTTTGCTGTGGAGGTAATGGCTGCTTCCATCAGGAGAGGGAAAGCCATGGGCTTTAAAGAAAAGTGGCCCAAGGTTTTCTAGAACAAAAGAAGACAGCCTGGTGAGAGTGGGCACTCTGTGTCCGTGACTGATAACCCAGGGAGGACTGGGAGCCTGTAGGATCTCCTCCCAGAATTTACTTCCTCTCCTGCCCTGAAAAGGTTTCCTTATTGCACGCATCAGGAAGCAGCCTTCAAATTCTCTGACTGGATCTGTTACCCGTGAAGGGAATGCTGGCGCTGTGTAGATAGCTATTCCTGCTTTTGAACCACACAGGTCCTCCGTGGAGACTGGTAAGTTGGCTTCTGGTACATTATCTTCATCTCTTGTGAGATCCGTGTGAGTGAGTTCTTCAGCCTCTGAGCAACCCTAGGGAAATGACAAATCAATTATAATATTCTGTTTAGCAGAAGGGAAAACAGAGGTGCCACAACTACCTGCTAAAGAGCCAAACCTGCTGTCCCCCCAACTCTTAACGATGCAGGGAAGAATAATGAAAGAACAGATGTGGAGGGCCTGTGATGGTGAGGAGTTCTGGCAAAAATTCACACTGTTGTAACAAGACCATCATAGGGAAATAATCAACTGTTAAATTATTAAATTATGACAGCTTAGAGACTGAGCAGAATATGCAGCTGAGTTATGCTACACCGACAATTCTCAACTCTGAGCATGATCAAAACTTGTTAGATGCGGGCACCCAGGTTCCACCCCTCAGAGAGTTTGATTCCGTAGATCTTTGGTGTTTTTCTTCACAAGCATTACGGTTGGTTCTGATGTAGGTTGTCTGTGGGCCACACTTTGAAAAACAAGGAACTTCTTGAACACAATGAGTTAGGAGATTGTAAGGTAAGAACACAGATGATACTCGGTTCTTCAAAGCATACCAGGAATGTGCAGACGGCCTTCCCAGGTGTGTGGGAGTCCTCAAATGTCCTCTTTGCAGTTAAGATCCCTGAGCACTGGAGTGATATGAAGCAGCAGGATGTCTGTGTGGTTGAGCTACAGCCTGGTCATGCAGAATATAACACGGTGGCAAGCAAGTTTAATCAGACCTGCTCACACTTCTACATAGAGAAGGTAAGGCTTCTGCTGACATGGAGTTTCTTAAGGGTGGAAATAAGTGGTATCATGGTCCTGGATAAATACATAAATACATTTGCATTCATTTTCCACCCCCCCCCCTTTTTTGGGGCCAGAATTAGAATATTCTACGGTAATCAGATTTTAGATTATAGATTCCACTCCTGTCACTATCATTACAGACACATTGAGATTGAGATCGTGTCAGTTATTACAACATGATATTAGATTGCAGTATGATATTAGAATACTAAAACCAGGTATTGACTCAGGGAGGAGCTGGTTAGTAGTGATCTTGAAGAGACAGCTGGTAGAAGTCTTCCCAAGAGGAGGAAATCTTTCCCCAAAGAGGAAACAGTAAGTGGCCCTAAAGAGGAAGGAAAGAGGAACATCCCCAGGATAAAAGGAAGTTCTCTTCCTCCGAAGGAGGAGCCACTCAGGAGTGCACCTATGGAGGCTGCTGGCAGCAAGAGCAACAGCTCCAAGAAAAAGGAAAAGTTCCAAAAGCCAGCCCAGCAGGATTAAAATGGACATTGCCCCGCCCAGCCCTGTAAAACGAATTCACAAGAATCCCTGAAGCAAAGTTATAAAAATACAAAGATAGAGCTTCAAGGTTCACTTGACAACTAGCAAACACCATAAAGAGACACACAGAGGCCCTCAGATCAGGATTGTGTGCTTCTGCCCCGCCATTCACAGATCAACAGTGCTTGCTTCCGGGATAAATCCAATAGTCCTTTCCTTATTCATCTCCCTTATTTTGGCACCTTCCACTTAAAAAAAAAAAAAAAAAAGATTTATTTATTTATTTGAGAGAGACAGGGCTCGGTTCCACGACCCTGAGATCACAACCTGACCTGAAATCAAGAGTCCGATGCCCAACCGACTGAGCCACACAGGTGCCCCTGGCACCTTTCACTTTTAAACATCACTATTGCTCTTTGAAATTATGTTCCTATTTGACCTCTGTGGCAGTATTATATTAATGCTTTCCTCTTTAGTTTTCCTTTCATTATCCCGGTTATCTATTTCTCCTCCAAATACCTAATCCTAGCTTTACCCGTAGGATTTATATTTTGGTCTTCTGTCTCTGCACTTCGCTGGGAAAAGTTTTTACCCTTCTTGGCTTCAGCTGTTATTTCAATGTTGATAGCTCCCAAATCAACATCACCAACCTGGATCTTTGATCAAGCTTTACAACATATTCCAGTGACCTAAAAAATCTCTGCTTGCATATCTAGCTGCTAAATCAATTTCCCAAACCTAACCCATCATCTCACCATTTCCTTTTCCTTCTGCACTTCTGTCCTTGGTCCACCACTTTACGAGTAAAGCTAGAGATCTTTGGATGCCTTCCCTTCATCCATCATAATGAATTTGCCAATAAGGCCTGCATTTTCTTTTTTTGCAAACTTTTTTTTACTCCCTATTTCTGCCAGCACTCTGTTTATTCATGTAGTTAAACACATAATAACTCAAAAAGATTTGAAGTGTCTTACAAAGATATGTATCATACCTTCAGATAAAATAAATAGATGAAGAAAAATGGACAAAAAAAAAGAGGGGAGGAAAAATAAGGTAATATAGAGGTATTGTCTGTTTACAAAAATATATAACATGAGTTTCTGGATAGTTACTAGAGGACCACAGGTTTGTTTCTGGGCTTCCTAGTAGACAAAGCAAAGAAGTGAACACCCAGCCTCAAGATTCACTGCTTCCGTAAATCAGAAAGAAAACCATGTGATCAGTGCTGAGACTACTGAGAGATTTATCCTGTGAATCAAGTGCTGGAGAATATCTTCAAAGTCATCCTCACAATAAATTCAACATCAGATTTTATACCACTGCTTTTATTTTTAATCCCTCAGTGTAAACCATTCGAGCAAACCAATTCTGAGGTACTAAGACAAAGTGATTCGAGTATGCAGCACTCTCGTGGGGGCTGGTTCTGAGATTTCAAATACCAAGCACAGTCATCCAGTAGTGACTGACTGGCCCATTTTGATGAGATGCCAAGTCCAGACTGAGCAGGACTGTCCAGTGGACCAGCGATGTCTGCAGGGGGCCCTGGAGGCTTGCCATGTGTTGGCAAATGGCCAGAGAAATGATTTCACTATTTTTTTGTAGTGGACCCTTTTTTCAAATAAAATCCTATGTGAAAGTCCAGTGTGTGAAACAGCTACTTACAGCACTTCTGTGGAAATCCCTAACAGTGTGAAAACGCTAACAGGAAAAATAGGCGGTTATTATCCTCCACGACTGGTAGGACCTGTGACTAAGATTTTTAACATCTATAAACTTCCACATAGATTCAATAATTTTGCCACATTTGCCTTTTCTCTCTTACTCCCTGGGTTTTTGCTGAAGCATTTGAAAGTAAGTTGCAGATATCATGACACTCCTGAATATTTTTGTGCGTATCTCCTAAGAATAAAGACAGTCTCCTAAATAATAACACTGCTATCCCATATAAGAAAATTTACGGTAATTTGGTAATCTCTAATAGAATCCATATTTAAATTTCCCCAACTGCTTACTTATAACTCTCCCCTCTCCAATATGCATTTGGTCATTTTGTCTCCTCTGTCTCTTCCGATCTAGAATAGTACTCCTGCATTTTAAAAACTCATTTTTCATGATACTGAATTTTTAAGAGTTTAAGTCAGTTGTGTTATAGAATGTCCTACATTCTGACTCTGTCTTGTCTAGATTTTCTTTTCTTTTTTTAAGAACTCAAGCAAGTTTGCTTACAGATTCTATATTTGTCTGATTCCTCCTGGGTCCTGCTATCCAGGACTCAAGGAAATTTCCACCACAGCCCTGGAGGCCACTTCCCAAAGAGGATGGTCAAAGCATGGACACTATGATCTGCAACCAGATCCCACCCCACCAGGATTCATGCCCCACTCTTCCAACTGGACCAGAGAGTCATTATCATTAATTAACTCCCTTCTGGACTAGACCCTCTAGTGCTTCTCCCACCAGTAGAACATGGCTAACCAGGTAAACCAGTTCCCCAGAAGGACTTAGGAGACAGGCAAAGGGACCAAATGAGGTAGACAGCAACAAGAACAGCCAGTGAACTGAAGATAAAAAGCAGGCATTGGAGAGGCTTGGTTAGATCCTAAACACTGTTTGTTCTCATGTGGTGCATTAAAAAATGTTTAAAAAAAATGAAATTAAGGGCGCCTGGGTGGCTCAGTTGGTTAAGCAACTGCCTTCGGCTCAGGTCATGATCCTGGAGTCCCGGGATCGAGTCCCACATCGGCTCCTTGCTCAGCAGGGAGTCTGCTTCTCCCTCTGACCCTCTTCCCTCTTGTGTTCTCTATCTCTCATTCTCTCTCTCTCGAATAAATAAAATCTTAAAAAGAAAAGAATCTTTAAAAAAAAGATTAAAAAAAAATGAAATTAACGTTCTTCCCAAGGTCTGTTTTTTGTGAAACACTGGATCTAAAAAGATTTGTGAATCAGAGAGGTGCCATCTGGCATTGAATTTGTTATTTAATTTTTATTTATGAAAAATAATGGTCATATCTGTATCTTGCTAAAGGCTCTTGGCACCGACAGAATATTTCTCCTTGTTGATTTGCAGATTGAGAGGATCCAGAATCTAAATCTCTGGAATTGCTACCAAACAAAGAAGAAAACCATGGATGCCAAGAATGGGCATAAAGACAATGAGAAGCAGCTCTTCCATGGGACAGATGCTGACTCAGTGCCACATGTCAACCGAAATGGCTTTAACCGCAGTTATGCTGGAAAGAATGGTAAGGAAGCAAGTAATCTGGCTGCTCCAAATGGGGTGTCAGCTGCAAGAACCCAAACTGGCGAGGGACAGTGTGGATTGACTGCTTTGTATTCCTTCATGGTTGGTGGCCATGCTGCAGCCAGAGTTTCGAGGTTGGGCTCATTATGTTTCATCCCAGAAGGACTGACTGGCCCTCTAGGATGGCGAAATGACTTTTAAAAATTAAAAACACATGAAAAAAGTTTGAGGCTTTGGAGAGAAGAACTGGACATTATTTTAACAGTATTTGACATATTGGGTCAACACATCAGATTATAGACTAAATTGAACTTCTTAAAAATGTTTTTTCTCTTCACAGCTGTGGCATATGGAAAGGGAACCTATTTTGCGGTCAATGCCTGTTATTCTGCCAATGATACATACTCCAGACCAGACAGATATGGGAAAAAGCATATGTATTATGTGCGTGTACTTACTGGAACCTACACACATGGAAATTCGTCACTAATTGTGCCTCCTCCAAAGAGCCCTGAAAACCCTACTGACCTGTATGACACTGTCACGGATTCTGTGCAGAATCCCCATTTATTTGTGGTATTTTATGACTACCAGGCTTACCCAGAGTACCTCATTACTTTCACCAACTAACATTTTGGTATCCTTCCCAGAAGACATTGCTCGTCTATACATGCCGAGTTGTAAAACAAGTTTTGGGTGTTTTTTCCTCTTAACAGCATTTTCTAAGATCAAAGGATCCTGTCACTGAAATCAGACTTTCTTCAACTTCTCCTTCATAACTGGAATGAACCTGCTCTTAAGAGCAAAACATTTGAGAATTTACATCAGATAACTTAGTTACAACTGTGTGTCCACAACCGTGGACATCCAATCTGTAGAAGGAAGGAACAGATTTGTGTTTTCGGGAAGGAGAGAATATGTTCATCTTAAAGGCAGAGGGCACAGCTATGCCATTTCAGCTGCTGCTGAAGGAGACAGCTGGTGTATCACATCAGGACGCCATACTCCCATAAGGAGCATAGTATTACTGAGTGGGTAGGACTGCTGATTTCCCTGCAGCCGGGGATGGTGTCTCTCTCTTTTTTTTAATCCCTGGCCTAAGGTCTATGCCTGATGTAAATAGATGCTCCAGAAACATTCCATAAACCAACTGAGAAGGAAAAAGCCTAGTCAGACTCTGACTCAAAGTAGGAGCCATCTCTTTAATATTCTTGACTTGCCACTTTGCCTTAAATTGAACAGATTCCGTGACAGGGAACTCTGTTCTTCACGAACTGAACCATGACAATGTGGGACAGCTCCAGTCAGGGTTCTGTGCCCTGCACAGTTCACGGGCTGTGGTCTAGCTTGTGGCCCATGGGAATTGGGTCCCACGGACTTGTGCAGCACAGCAGTCCTGGCTCCACTGGTCCTTTTCTATGTTGACCCCAAATCTGCCTTCATCTAACTTCTGTTGGTCTTAGTTCTGCCCAGTGACAACAGTGGTATACTTCCAGGGTGAAACCCTTTACTATGTTAAGATTAAGTGAATTCTAATGTTATTAAATAGCATTATTTTCCTTGGCAGTCTAGCTTTTGATGATTTTAAAGACTTGTGCATAAATAAACCAAAGGAATTAAGCAGCCATATTGCTAATTTGCTAGCTCAGTGTCTGTTAGATAGGAAAGTGTTGGTTTTTTGAAAAATTTTCCCCAGATAAATTTCAGACACGATTTATTGAGTGCCTAGATTGTACCAGGTAATATAATAGGTGCTTTCACATATTTATTTTATTCCTCCAAACAACCCTGTCAGGTAAGAATCATATCCCCATTTTAAAGGTGAGGAAACTTGGGCATCTGGGTGGCTCAGTCTGTTAAGCGTCTGCCTTCAGCTCAGGTCATGATCCCAGGGTCCTGGAATTGAGCCCTGTGTCGGGCTCCCTGCTCAGTGGAGCCTGCTTTGCCTCCCTCTGCTGCTTGTGCGCACTCTCTTTCTGTCAAATAAATAAATATAATCTTTAAAAAAAATAAGATATAAAGTTGAGGAAACTGACGCTCAGAGTGCAAGAAGCTTCCTTGCCTGGGGTCACCTAGGTAGTAGCCCTCAGAGACCGAAACCCAGTCCTGATTCCTGTGTCACCAAGTCCTTTGCTCTTCCCACCACAGAGCATGGCCTCTAGATTAATGTTGCCATTTCAGGAACATCCCAGGTAGTCTATGAATGACCGTCGTATTTCCTTGGCTTTTTCCTTCTGGCTTTGGTTTCCATTAGAGTCTCTTCATTTGGAGCTCTGTAGGGCAAAAGGCTAGAGCAGATGCCCAGTGCAGATGGTGCACTTGAACACTAGGGGGTGTCGAGAGGAGGTTAAACGCGTTCTTCCTTGGCTGCTGTGAACTACTTGCTTCAAGCACAGGAGGTTGAGGGGGCCACAGTTCCGCTTCATTAACAGACATCCTGAAATTTTTTTCTTGCTCTTGCTGTTTTTTTTTTTTTTTTAAGATTTATTCTTTTGAGAGAGAGAGAGAAGGGGGAGAGGTGGAGGGAGAGAATCTCAAGCTGACTCTCCGCTGAGTGGGGAGCCTGTTGCAGGGCTCCATCCCAAGATCAGAAGATTATGACCTGAGCTGAAATCAAGAGTCAGATGCTTACCTGACTGAGCCACCCAGGCGCCACTGTTGCTGTTTGTTTTTTAAATGGATTGGCAAAGACCCCTTATTGCTTGGGAGTGGCTTCCCAGCCACTGGCCTCTGAGCTCAGACTTGACAATGAACGTAAGAAATAAAAGGGAGAGACCTGCTCTCTGATTTGCTCTTGTTCTCCAGTGGTTTGGTTAACTCAGGGCAAAGCTGAATATCAGGGTGTATTGCACCAAAGTGTAATGATCCAGTCAGTAAATGTTATAGTTATCCTCAGTCTAAAGAAATATATGTCATTTACCTCCTTTTTGAATAAAATACTTGGAAAATACATTTGGTGGTAAACCTCTTTATCCTTAAGGGCATCTGCATACAGGAGAGCTTGATGATAAAAACAGGCCACTGCTGATAAAAGATTACAACTAAACAGGAGAGCATCAGGGGCCTCCAGAGTGTTAATAGTATTCAGCTCAAAATCACAGTAAGGGCACAGTACAGGTTTAGTTTAGTAAATTTGAAGGGCAAATTGACTCCAACAGGAAGCCCCTGCTAAACCAAGCCCACTTCAAGACTGTGATGGGTCT
Organism: Eumetopias jubatus; assembly: GCF_037043125.1. Taxonomy (NCBI): domain Eukaryota; kingdom Metazoa; phylum Chordata; class Mammalia; order Carnivora; family Otariidae; genus Eumetopias; species Eumetopias jubatus. Next base: position 66,871,829 of record NW_028274807.1, read on the forward strand.
TGGGGGTTTCCTCTAGGGTCAGAGATTCTTAAACATTTTTGGTATTTGAATCACTTTAGCTGTTTGCTGAGCTAGCAAGTTCTGGCCCATCCTAAAGGAGTCAGGTTCTGTAGCTCTAGAGGGGTGCCTAGAAATGAGCATTTTCAGCAAGCACCTCAAATGATTCTGATATCCTGATACTCAGAACCGCGTATGACTTTCATGGCTCCAGAGACTTTTGCTTTCACGGGTCCCTTACTCCATAAAAAGTAAAAAAGTATTAACAATTACATTTTGCAACTGCATTGATACAAACATGAATGCAATAAAAGCTGGATTATATGTTTTTTTTATTATTATTTCAAAAGAAACTAAAACATTTTGGGGCCCCCGAAAAGCTCATGGGCCCCAGCCACTGTACCAACTGGATAGGTCAGCCTTGCTGATACCTGGATATGTTAGGTGCAATGCTGAGCCATATTCTTTTTTTTTTTTTTTAAGATTTTATTTATTTATTTGAGAGAGAGAATGAGAGAGAGCACAAGAGGGAAGAGGGTCAGAGGGAGAAGCAGACCCCCCGCTGAGCAGGGAGCCTGATGTGGGACTCGATCCCAGGACTCCAGGATCATGACCTGAGCCAAAGGCAGTTGCTTAACCAACTGAGACACCCAGGCGCCCCTGAGCCATATTCTTAATAGAAATGTTTGTAGTTCTTATATTCTCAGTGTGAGCTGAGCTGGAACCCACTGCCCCACCCAGAAGTGGCCCAGTCCTGGAAGCAGGGGAGAATGAGCCTGTATTCTTTAATGCCTCTGGCTTCTGCAGGGTCAAAGTATTTATCTAATAATTTCACTCACACAGGCTTGCTTATCTGAGAAGTGCAGAATGAAATGGGACCCAGCTCCCTGAGTGCCTGATGGTCTCCCCCTTTTACTATCTTTCCTCACTGCCATAATCCCCTTCACAGATAGCCAAGGTCTCCATCTTGATAAAATCAGGAAATTATCTCCCATCACCCATTTACACTTAGAAATCCCTTCATACCAATGTCTTAACTCTCTTCCCAGGTCTCTGCATGTCAAAGACTGTTACCTCCAACTGAATTAAATGCTTTGTTTCAGGATGTCCTTCAAACTTTTGTGACCCCAAACTTTTGTGACCCCACCTACATGAGGACATGAAGAAATACATTTTATATCAGGCCCAGTACACACACAAATATAACTGAAAAGTTCTATGAAATATACTTATCCTAAAAGAAAATACTTTTCCTGGAAAATTTCATGAAAAAATACACTTACTAATGATTCACTGAAATCACCTATTCTATTTCACTTTTTAAAAATGCTGGTCTTACCCACTATATTGATTTTATGACTTACTAATGGGTCACAACCTACAATTTGAAAAACAGTAGTCAAAGGAGTAGCATATGTAAAAGATATCTGAAGATAAAGATATGTCTATTTCTGCAATAAAGATCTACCTACTAAGGGGACCAGGCACCTTACCCTTGGCCACAACATCCTCTACCCCAATGTATTTGATGGAGCGTTGCGAACAAGTTCTTCCTTTTATAATCCACTCAGCCAAATATTTAACAAGCCCCTACCATATGCTGGAACTCTGATCAAGGCTCTGCGAACACAATAATAATCAAAGCAAAGTCCATACCCCCATGGAGTGACATTCTGGTTGGGGTAAACAATAATCAAATAAATAGGTAAATCAAATAAATAGGTATATTGTGGTCAACTGGCAGTAAGTGCTACAGATTTCTTCCAGACCCTTCTTTTCCTGGGCATGTTCATATAACACCTCTCTCGCTGCTAGAAGGCATATATTTTCTTTGGATGTACTGATACCCTGAGTCTGAAGACTGACAAGGATGGAGTCAGTAGTCAATTCATCTTAAAAGATTACTTTTCTTACCTTTTGTTATGTATTTGTTTCACAAATGGTTACTCCGAGATCCATATGCTTTTCTAATTTTAAATTCTTACTTAGACGGTAATGGTAATAATTATCCCCAGATCTTCTTGCAAATGTAATGAGAGTAGGCTCAATTTCACTAGACCAAACCTTTAGTCCGTTGCAGGAGCCTGTAACATCCGGTGCTTTTCCTTCCCAGGACCAGTGTTCCTAGATGTCTCAGTTCCTTCCATAAGGAGACCTTATACTGGACCCCCACCTACTTTTTTCCTGACTGGTATCCTGCTCTGGATGACAGAACTCTGCGGGTGTCACAAGTGTAATCAGTCACTTCAGCTCAAGGCTAGAATCCACCCAATGGATGCATTAGGCCAAGGGTTGGCAAACTTTCTCTATAAGGGGATACATAGTATTTCCAGCTTTGCAGGCCACACTGTCAGGCCGACCTCTGCTTGAGACTGCTGAAGAGATTACTTTCTGTTGAGAACACCTGGGGCTTACATTTGAGATAGGCTGAAAGGATCAGATGGGAGAGGAAAAGCAAAGTCACTGAAGAAAGAAGGCCTAACAACTAAGAGCGAGCCAGTTTGGCCAAAGAGTAATGTTCATGAATGAAGGTAGCAAGAAACTGAAACACATTTAGGTAAGAACAAGTGCATTTACAAGCATGTGCAAATTAACTTTTTGCTCTGCCATCTTTTATTTAATAATCATACTACTCAAAAAATATTTTTAAAGTATTATTTTAAAAGTCATTTCCTTAGAACCACAAACTTCTTCCTTGTATCAGAAGTTGTGCCACTATCCTGGTTACTTGTGGATTCACCAAGCAGTCTAGCAAGTCATCTGTAGAAATGAATGTTTGAGAAGGAGCCATACTACTATTTGAAGAGATTTGTTCCACAATTGCATCCTCACTTTTACTCATCATTCGCTGCCTCTTGGTACAATGCAATTTTCCAGAGTGTTCTCCATCTTCGCCAACAAAGTCTTTACCATCACCTTCAAATATGCCTCCTCTCTCTGAGGGTAGTTCTTCAGAACCCAGTATTACAGGAACCAGATCAGGACCAAAGGGACTCGCTGCCTCCTGTTTTCCCATTCCCAAGAGTAAGTCCTGGCCACCTGTTTGTCCCACCTCCATGTGATTGTGCACATCTGATCCCTCCTTTTTCATGTCCTCTCTGTTTGTTCTCAGTGCTTGGATTTCTACTACCTTAGATGTTCTGTAATGATCAAAAAGGGCAGAAACGGCTCTATTTAAGTAGCGACAATTGACTTCATGGGATGTTTCCTCAACCTAAGGAGAAAGAAAAACTCTTTAGAATGGATATATGCACTTATATAAGTTAGAAAACGAATGTTCCAGCCAGGGTTGATTGATCACAGGAAACTAACTGCCATGATGCACACCAGAAGTGGCCTACCTCGGTTGGGTTTAACCAAGCTCTGGTATTGTGTGGATCCTCTGCAGTCTTCAGGGCACACACAAGCATGCGTGTGATTGCCTCTTCTACCCGGGCCTGGTGGTCCTCTTCCTGAGTCAAGATTAAAAAAGCACATTGTTTTCATTTGTCACTATATCTCATGGCTTAAAACAGAGTACAGTCTCTATCAATTGTGTATCCTGTTCTCTTATTAATACAAGCTTTGTTAGAGAAGGAATGAATATATTGTTGGAAGACCACAACTTTTACATATTCACTATCACCTCTCATCTAGAAGAGATGAATATTTCACCGACCACATTTAAATTTTATCCTGTCTGTAAGACATAGGCCTTAAGTATGAGCTACCTTGTGGTCATACTTAAAATCTTTTCCATTTGTTGACATGTTTAAAATTTTTTTTAAAAAGCACAACATACAGAGGAATAATACCTATAGAATTTGATAAGCTAATTTAGGAATGGAAGAAAAATTATAATAAACATGCTTGGCCAAAAGAATGAAATGGCTAAAAATCCAAATATGTTTTTTTAAAGAAACAATAAGCATAAACTAGAGCATTAATAATAAATTACATGAAAATCAACTCTGTTCATCAAAAGGCAACAAAAGGAAAAAACCCAACCAGAATTTTGTAACACATAAAACTGATACAAGGTTAATATCCAGGATATAGAAAGAATCCACACACATCAATAAGACAAACAATCCAATTTTTTAAAACAGGCAAAAGACATGAAGACATGCATTTCAAAAAAAGAGCAATCACATGACTAATAAATATGAAATTATGCTTAACCTCATAAATAATCAGGGAACTGCAAATCGAGAAACTGATGAAATTGGCAAAAGAGAGACTGATAATTCCAAGTGGTAGAGAAATGTGCACTGACAGACTCACTGATGGTGGGAGTGCAAACTGGTACGGCCATTTGGAAAACATGTTGGCATTACCTTGTAAACTTGAGTATTGTACATCCTACAGACCAGCAATTCTACTCCCAGAGAAATACATATTCTTTAGAGAAACTCTTGCACTTGTGTATAAGAATATTCTATTTATAAAAGCAAAAAATTGGAAGCAACTCAATCATCCATCAACAAAGAACCAATAAATTGGGGTACATTAATACAAGAGAATATCATACCACAGTGAAAATGAATGAAATCCCCATGATAAGACACCACTTCACACCAGTATGGCTCTCATAAAAAAGATAATAAAAGTGCTGGTGAGGATGTGGAGAAGTCAGAATATTCACACGTTGCTGGTGAGAATGTAAATGGCTTTGGAAACAGCCTGGCAATTCTTCAAAAGGCTAAACACAGAGTTGCCATATGTGATGGTTAATTTTATTAGTTAACTTGGTTAAGTTAGTTGTTTGGTCAAACCCTAGTCTAAATGTTGCTGTGAAAACACTTTGTAGATGTGATTAACCTTTACAATCAGTTGACTTTAAGTAAAGGAGATTATCCTCAATGATGTAGGTGGACCTCAGGTGAAGGCCTTAAAAGCAAAAACGAAGGTTTCCTACAGAAGGGATTCTACCTCAAGATTCTAATAGAAGTCCTGAGTGAGTGGGTCTCTAGTCTGCCAGGCATCCTACAGATTTCAGACTCCACACTGCAACTTCAACTCTTGTCTGAGTTTCCAGCCTACTGGCCTGTCTTTATGATCCATTATTATACCATAGGATCCAGAAATTCCACTCCTAGATGAACACACGAGAAAATGAAAACATATGTTCACATAAAAACTTGTACATGAATGTTAATAATAGCATTATTCATAATTGCAAAAAGTAGAACACAACCCACATGTCCGGCTGATGAGTAGATAAACAAAATGTGGTATAGTCATTCAATGGAATATTATTCAGCCATAAAAAGGAATCAAGTACTGATATATGCTACAATAGATGAATCCTGAAAACATATAATGCTGAGTGAAGGATGCTGGCCACATAGTCTATGATTCCAGAACTGGCAAATCTATAGAGACAGAAAATAGGTTGGTGATTGTCTATGGCTACAGAGGAAAATGGGGGAGCAACTACTCTATATAAGGGTTTTTTTTTTAGGTTGATGAAAATGTTCTAAAATTGATTATAGTATGATTGCATAATTCCTGAATATACATATAATTTCTGAACTGTACACTTTATTGTTTTTCCACAGAGTATTCAAATGCATTTATTTGGGATCTTAAAATAGTTCTAGTCCATTTGCTTAACAGGCTTTTAAAAAGCTGCATCTGTTTAAAGCTAGTAAAATTTTAAAGAAGTAAAATTCCTAGAAGCTCTCAAAACCTCTAAGAAATTTTTTTTAATTGAAGTATAATCAATGCACAATGTCACATCTGTTTCAGGTGTATGACATCAGGATTCAACAGCTCTATATACTATGCTGTGCTCACAAGCTTAGCTCCCATCTGTCACCACACAACATTCCTGCAATACCACTGACTATATTCCCTCTGCTGTACCTTTCATCCCTGTGACTTATTCATTCCATAACCGGAAGACTGTACCTCCCACTCCCCTTCATCCAGAAAGGAGTGTGGGGGGGGAATGAGCAAAATTATACTACTACAAATATGTTACATATACATTATTTTATAGGTATAAATAAAGTGAAAAACATAATAATGGAAAAATTACTAGAGCAAGAGGAAAGCCTTTAAAAATTAACAAAAAAAATTTTTTTTAAAGATTTTATTTATTTATTTGACAGAGAGAGACAGCGAGAGCAGGAACACAAGCAGGGGGAGTGGGAGAGGGAGAAGCAGGCTTCCCGCTGAGCAGGGAGCCCGATGCGGGGCTCCATCCCAGGACCCTGGGATCATGACCTGAGCCGAAGGCAGACACTTAACGACTGAGCCACCCAGGCGCCCAACAAAAAAATTTTTTTAAGTTTGGAAAAAATACCAATAAAATAAACATATTTCAGTACTAAAAGAATAAGGAGAAATATTAAAAGAAAAAGATTAAAAAAGGCACAATTGAGAAGAATTGAGAATATACTTTATCCTCTGGAATATGTTAAAATAGAATCTGCACCACTTTAACAGAGAAGAGATGAAATTTGTACCACCTGAACAGAACTAGAATTTCTACTTTTTCCCCAAATCTATGTGACTTGTGACAAGAATACCAGAGTCAGGATTTACATTGAGTTATTGTATCGAATATGGTAGGTTTTATTTATTTTTTTAAAGATTTTATTTATTTGACAGAGAGAGAGAGACAGCGAGAGACGGAACATAAGCAGAGGGAGTGGGAGAGGGAGAAGCAGGCTTCCCACTGAGCAGGGAGCCCGATGCGGGGCTCGATCCCGGGACCCTGGGACCATGACCTGAGCCGAAGGCAGATGCTTAACGACTGAACCACCCACGTGCCCCAAATATGGTAGATTTTAAAACTTAAGGGGTTTTGGAGTTACATTTGGCAACAAGAAAAAATTATGGTTCAGTGCTTGAAGAGACAAGGATAAAAGCAACACATGACAGGGAAAATATAATTACTCAGCTCCTAGTCTGCATTCCAGTTTTTCAAGGAAGAATGAATGCTCTTTAAACTGTGACGTATGCAGAAGTTAAAGAACGAGAGTCCTGGTTTGGCGAAGGATAGAAATCATCCATTTTAAGTCAGCATCAAGTCCTTAGGTACCAAATTTGTAAGTACTACCTCATAACTTGTTTTTACTCAATGATACCAATCCTTTGGAAAATTCTGTGAGAGACAGCTGAAAAAAATGGCATAAAACAAGCTTCTAAAAAGACCATAGTGAAGGCTTTCAGACTCTTGAGGCCAGGTAAATTAAAATCTAAATAAAATATGAACAAGTGGTATTCTACAGTACACTAAGAAATAATACATCACAACCAAGTGGGATTTGTTCCAGAAATTAAGGATGGTTCAATCAATACTAGGCAATCCATTGATTTAAGTTACTCAAATACCAGATATTTACTAAAGAGGAATATTATATATGATCATTTCCATCAGTGCTTAAAAGGCATTCAGTAAAATTTGACACCTTTTCTGGATAAAAAAAAAAAACAAACCCAAAAAACAAAAAAAGTAATGAATTGACAGATACTTAACATGATAAAATACACAAATCCAGCATTTTACTTAAAGAAAAATCACTAGAGGGGCGCCTGGGTGGCTCAGTCAGTTAAGCGGCTGCCTTTGGCTCAGGTCATGATCCCAGGGTCCTGGGACTGAGCCCCATGTCGGGCTCCCTGCTCAGCGCAGAGCCTGCTTCTCCCTCTCCCTTTGCCTGCCACTCTGTCTATTTGTGCTCTCTATCTCTCTGTCAAATAAATAAATAAAATCTTAAAAAAAAAAAGAAAAATCACTAGAGATTTCTCTCTAAAATCAGAAAAAGACAAGGATGCCCACTATCTCCATTATTATTTATTATTGATCTAGAGGTATTAGCCAATGTAATTAGACAAAGGAAAATAAGACACAGGAAAGCAAATTGGAAAGGAAGAGGTAAAAGTATCTTAATTTTCAGATAATCTGAGAGAAATCTGAAAACCCAAGAAAAGTCAATAAAAAAATCACCACACTGGAGAAAATAATTCAAATTAACACAAAAATCAATAGCCTTCATATATACAAACAATATCCACTCAGATGATATAATGGAAGAGAAGACCCACCTCACTTAACCATAGCAGCCAAAAAAGATGAAATGCCCAGGAATAAACCTTTAAAAGAAATGTGCAAATCCAATGTGAGGAAAACTTTAAAACACTCCTGGAACAAAGAACTAGACTTGGATGAAAAGAAAGGTATCTCATTGCTGGATGGGACAATTCAACACCATACAGCTCATATAAAATTTAATATAAATAGAATAAAAAATATCAATCTTTTTTTCCCCTGAAGCTAGACGAATTGATTCTAAAGATCATACAAAAAGGAAAAAAAAAATTCAAGAAGAGCCAGGAAAAGAAAAGGTTTCTGGCCCTACAGATACTAAAAACATTCTATAAGACCTCTCTAAATAAAACAGGGTGGAAGTATTGAAAGAATGTGAGGAAAGGCCAGTGGAAGAAACAGACCCCAAGTACACATAGATATCTAGTATATGATTAAGGCAGTATTTCAAATCACCACAGAAAAGACAGACTTTAAAATAAATGATATCCCTGACAATTCTATTGTCATTGGGTAAAAATAAAAATAGATTTCAACCTTACACCATACACTAGTAAAAACCTCTAAATGGATGAGAGACCCAAACGTAAAAAAATGAAACAATCCAAACTAAAAGAAAACATTGGTGAATTCCTTTATGACCTGAAAGAGGGAAAGGTTTTTCTAGCTATGATTCTAAAATCAGAAGCTAAAAAGTTCAGCAACACATCCTGGTGGTGAGGCTGTGGAGGAAAGAAGCACACTCATATGCTACTGATGGAAATGCAAAATGGCACAATCACTGTGAAGTGGAATTTGGCAAAGCCTAACAAAATTAAAGCGAACTCACTTTTAAGACTTTCCCCAAAGACACTCTTCCAGCAAATACAGAACAACATATGCACAAGGTTATTCACTGGCATTATTTCTAATTACAAAAGATTAGAAATAACGCTACATCCATCCACATGGGAACCAGGGAATAAAGGATGGGGCACCCATATAGTGGGATACTACACAGCTGTTGGAAAGAAAGTGAAAATTTCTCTGTACTATTATTTGTCAAATTCAGAATAGTATTGTAATGTGAAGAAAGCAGGGTGCAGAACACTAGTTTCTTACTTTCTGTGTAAGAAAGGAGAGGAAATATGAATGACTATGTATGAATAAGCATATGAAACAAATATATAAAAGTTTATATTCTTATTCACATATAAAGTCATACATAAATATATTTATTTACTTAATTATTTACATATATGTTTACAAAGAAGACACACTAGAATGACAAACTAAATGAATAAAAACAGAGCCCTGTGGTGGGGTAGTAGGGGGTGGGGGGGTGGGGGAGAGTGATGGAGTGGAGGAGACAGAGATGAAAAGGAGACTTCTCTATAAAAGAGACTTTTAATATCATTTCAACAAGTCAAATGTTTTACATATTCAAAATATTAAATGAAGTCAAAATAGGAAAAAAAGTAAATCCTAATGCTGAAAACAAACCTACCTAAAATTAGTAACATACCCACAAGTGAAAAGAATCCCTTCACAATGATTTCTGAACACAGTACTTTGTAGCCCCTTAGCGGGATATAGTCTAACGATAAAAAGGATCACAAAGAAATCTTAAACTTTATTTGCAAGTTTATAATTAGTAATAATAATATTGGAATTCTGGAATTGTAAATTTGACATCTTAAAAAATATATAGGTGGGGCACGTGGGTGGCTCAGTCACTTAAGTGTCCGACTCTTGATTTCGGCTCAGGTCACTATCTCAGGGTTGTGAGACTGAGACCCGCATCAGGCTCTGCCCTGGGCATGGAGCCTGCTTAAGATTCTCTCTCTCTGCCCTCCCCTCCAAAATATATATTATTTATTTATTTATAATATTTAACATTAATATTAATTGTTAATTAATATTAATAATTAAATAATTAATTTTAAAGAGACAAATTTTATTTAAAGAAAATAAATTTTTAAAAATAATTAATATTAATATTAAATATTTAAATATTTATATATTGCTATATTCTCCTATATATATATACATATATAGGAGAATATAGCAAATAAGTAGATGTTACTGTTAGGATTGATCCTGATTTTCAGTGTAAGAGAAGAGATAAAAATAATAAAATAAATAAAAATAAAAATACAGAAACAAGGAAAAAATCTATAATATTAACCTTGAATTAGAACTATAAATATATCCATTTCTATCTATCTATCTCACATTCTAGCTTTATCATTTATAGGTCTGGAAACAGCAACATGCCAATAGCCATGAACAGCCTTAGAGCCCCAATCTCAGTTTCTAAATACCCTTCCCCACTAAAAGGAACCATGACCACCTGCAGAAATTATCAACCTCCAAGTTGGAAGCAGGGAAAGTCCAAGGCAATCCTGGGGCAATCTTGTACTAGAAAGCAAGGATACATTCCAAGACAAATGAGGACATATCAAAAGGGCACACGCCCGCTTGAAGGAGTTTACTAAAAACACAGAAGAGAATCAAATTCAAAATGACCTTGGTAAGCTGGAATGCTCACCCCAATGAACATGATGAAAGCCAAGAGAGGGGACTGTGAAGTGTGGGATGTGGGTTTAAAGGACCAGCTTTACAGCTTCACAATGGAGGGCAACCTGACGTGGCAGCTGACCATGTGGAAAAAAGCAAGGATATTCTCGAGATGAGTATAAACCAAAGCAAGATAAGGTTCCTAAAAAAGCTAATGCAATATTCTAAGCAGCACTGAAGAAACTGAGGATCTAAATCATGTGAGGTAGAAACTTTATATTCCATGAACTGAGGCCTCCTGGTATTTATACATTAAGAGGGCTACTCTTTTTTTTTTTTTTTGATGTAGTGTTCCATGATTCATTGTTTGAGTATAACACCCAGTGCTCCCTTCAGTATGTGCCCTCTTTAATACCCATCACCAGGCTAACCCATCCCCCCACCCCTCGCCCCTCTAGAACCCTCAGTTTGTTTCTCAGAGTCCACAGTCTTTCATGGTTCGTCTCCCTCTCCAAGTTCCCCCCCTTCATTTTTCCCTTCCTACTATCTTCTTTTTTTTTTAACATATAATGTATTATTTGTTTCAGAGGTACATGTCTGTGATTCACCAGTCTTACACAATTCACAGCGCTCACCATAGCACATACCCTCCCCAATGTCTATCACCCAGCCACCCCATCCCTCCTACCCCCCACCACTCCAGCAACTCTCAGTTTGTTTCCTGAGATTAAGAATTCCTCATATCAGTGAGATCATATGATACAAGAGGGCTACTCCTGACATAATAGTTCTTCCTCCTCAGAGCAGTTTCTGCCTTTAAACACTTCTCGTGTGCCAGGCACTAGATGAGATGCCACTGGAGTGGGTGCAGTTATAATCCCTATTCTGCAAGTGAGGAGACCTAGGCTTGATGAGATGAACTGACCGTCCAGGTTTGACAGCTAACAAAGGCACAGACCTATAACTTAAACCTATATAGTTCCAAAGTCTATGATCAAAATGGTGAAGTCTGAAAAAAAAAAGTCATATAAAAAAAACATCATTGAGGAAACCAGAGGTGGGGCACCTGGGTGGCTCAGTCGTTAAGCATCTGCCTTCGGCTCAGGTCATGATCCCAGAGTCCTGGGATCGAGCCCCGCATCGTGTTCCCTGCTCCGCGGGAAGCCTGCTTCTCCCTCTCCCACTCCCCCTGCTTGTGTTCCCTCTCTCGCTGTGTCTCTCTCTGTCAGATAAATAAAATCTTAAAAAAAAAAAAAAAAAGGAAGAAGAAAAACCAGAAGTTTTGAGCCTGGGAAAGAAAAGTTTAAAGGGACACATGGAAGGTATCGTCAAATATTAGAAAAAAAAAATTCAGTATAGTTTCACAAATAATGGGTACAGTTACAAGCAGGCAGGTGATAGCTCCACTGTGTAACAATGAGAAGAGCTACCTTGAGAAGCGAAGCACCGTCAGGACTACCGTAGACATGACTTTGGACTGGGACTGGACTGTATCTTGACATTTGCTCCAACTACAATTCAGCATGCTACCAGTAGCTAAGTAACTGAGTAACTGAGTCCACTGATCTCCCGCCATACCACTCACCTAATCCCCAAGGGCTACACGTCTTCTTGAAGCCAGATAGTGCAGCTTCCTGTTACAGTTCTCCCTGATGGTCCACCTATGCCAAAGCCCTCCCCATTACCAAAGGGTAAGGAAAGCCCGAGGGGAGGAAGCAGCAGCCAAAGGGAGAGGAGAGATGCAATCAGGCTTTGGGTACAGGACAGCAGAGATGCCATCAAAGCCTCTGCCATCAAAGCCTCTGGTTAAAGAGGCACAGGTGCAATGAAAGCCCGGGTTGAGCCTCACTGGGCAGCCGTGTTAGTTGTCAAGTAGAGCAGGCAACCGGGATTACACAGAGCATATTGCAGGGAAAAGGCCTTCTTCATTTCCTGGCAGAAATGAAATGATAAAATTCTAGCACTCAAAGACTCTACTTTGAGAAAAGGTAGAAGGCAGGACTGAGAATTGTGCAATTAGTAATAAGGGCCCTGAACCAAGAAGCAGTGAATCTCTAGCCCATCTGGGCATGGACAGGACTGGCAACGTGGGGCATACACGGCAGATCCAGACAGGCCCGACACCGTTCTCTTAACAATACCAGCTAAGGGACCAACAACAGGGCCCACGGTGTGCCATTAAAGGAAAGAGAATGGTGCATCACTGAAAATCCTAATTCCAACCTAAACACCCATTAACAGAGTACTGAATATATAAATTATAACATATCAAACCAAAGTAGTACTGGAGTATTGGTTAAAATTAATCACAAGTTTTATAGACAGGCTATATATATCTTAAAAGCAGGGATTACATTTATTAAAAAAAAAAGTACCAGCTCAATCCATGAGTTTATACTGACAGTGACAGGATCAATGGATTCTACGTAATGCCACCAGTGTCTGGGAACAAAAAGAACCTGAAAAGCAAACAAGAAGTAAGTTAGCACAAGAATAGCACATTGGACTCTAATCGAAAATGCTAGGAATACATATGAATTTATAGCAATATTGCTATTGGAAAGGGAAACAAGAAAAAACAAAACAAAACTCACAATCCCTTTCTTTTTTTTATCCAACAAGTTCACATGCTCCACAAAGGATATCGCCAGCTTCTCCAACTTCTACTCTCCTTAATCCTGGACCTGCTCTGCCTGCATCTAAATCTGAGGTTTAGGACTCTGAGATTCTAATTTTTTTCTCCTTTCCACTGAAAAATAGTTGTATGCATTCTGAGAAAGGGCATAGGTAAAACCAGAGGAAGTAGTTTGTCTTCTCACAGTGTAAAATTGAGCCAGTGAAGAAACAGTACATAAAAGGGGGGCATCAGGTAAGTGGTGACTCAAAGGAGCAGACACTGGTGCTAGGGAACCTCAGAGGTGGGAGACACAGGCATGAACCAGGGAGGGCAGGGGAAGCCTGGTATGGATGAAGTGTGGTCTGACCCAGGGTTAGGAGAGAATGTAGACAGAGCAAAGAATGAGGACATGCCAGGAGGGAGAGGTAGTGCCAGCAAGGGCGGTGGGACTGTTGAGGGACAGCAAGTAGGTAGGTCCTACTGTTGCAGAAGGGGTAACGGGAGATAAGGTGGGAGAGTTGGTTAGGGCCAGTGGAGGGCCATGAATTCAGAATAAAGAATCTGCATTAAGGTACAGGACAGCAGAGATGCCATCAAAGCCTCTGCCATCAAAGCCTCTGGTTAAAGAGGCACAGGTGCAATGAAAGCCCGGGTTGAGCCTCACTGGGCAGCCATGTTAGCTGTCAAGTAGAGCAGGCAACCGGGATTACACAGAGCATATTGCAGGGAAAAGGCCTTCTTCATTTCCTGGCAGAAATGAAAAGATAAAATCATTAATGCTTACGGAGTTGCTAAGCATTAAGGAGCATTAAGCATTAAGCATTAATGAGTTGTAAGCATTAAGGAGTTGCTAAGAATTTTTTTTTTTTTTTGAGAGGGAGTGGGGGGGCAGGCAGAGGGAGAGGGAGAGAGAGACTCTTAAGCAGGCTCCATGCTCAGCGTGAAGCCTGATGCAAGGCTCAGTCTCACAACACTGAGCTCACGACCTGAGCTGAAATCAAGAGTCAGATGCTTCACTGACTGAATGACCCAGGTGCCCCGCTAAGAAATTTTTAGTAGGGGACGGTTAAAATAGCAACATTATGGGAGAGTCTGGGAAGGACAGGAGATCCTTATAGTGGTCCAGCTATTAAATGTTAAGATCTAAACAGGAAGGTATAATAAACAAAAGCCAACAGCCAGAGTCAAGAAGGACTGCAATTGTCCAGACTCAGTATGAGATTAGTACCTATGGAAGTTTGAGCAGAGCAGATGGGATGATCCAAAGCTGTGGGGCCTCAGATTTAGAAAATGGGTGGCACTTGCTATGAGCAAGGGGGAGCTAGGAGTTGGGAATAGAGCACCTTTTAGGAGAACTGAGCCCTAAGAAGGGCTACTGCATTTAGTCATTGGGAGTTCATATATGTCCCATCAGATGATACTTTCAGTACAGTGGCAGGAGAGGGAGCCAGCTGTTGGTAGATTAAAGAACGAGCAGCACGTAAGGAACAGTGATACAACAGACAGAACCACATATTCAAATCTGGCTATTAAAATAGAAGAAAAAATGAATTACCAAGCATGTCACACCCACTAGGATGGCTATGATAATAATAGGAATAATGGAAAATAACAAGTGTTGGTGAGGAGGTGAAGAAATCAGAACCCTCACACATTCCTTCGTGGGAATGTAAAATGGCGTAGCTGTTATGGAAAACAGCTGGGCAATTCCTCAAAAAGTTAAACATAGAGTGACCACAGGACCCAGCAATTTCACTCCTAGGTATATAACCAAGGGAACTGAAAACATACCTTCACCCAAAAACTGGTACTCCACTATCTATGGCAACATTCTTCATAATAGCCAAAAGGTGGAAACAACCCAAATGCCTATCAACTGATGAATGGATAAGCAAAATGTATATGCATAACAATGAAATACATTCAGCCATAAAAAGGAATGAAGTCCTGATAACGTTCTGCAGCATTATGGTATGTGAAAGAAGACGGACGCAGAAGGCCACTTGTATGACTGAACGTAAGTGAAATGTTCGGATTAGGTAAATCTACAGAGACATAAAATAGATGAGGGCTTGTCAAAGGCTGGGGGACAGGTGCCTGGGGAGTGGCAGCTAACAGGTTGAAGCAAGTTGCTCAAGTCAAATTATTTGAGTTGGAGTACTCACATGTGAAGGAAGCAAGAAAAGGGCCAGTGAAAGGGAAGGAAAACAGGCAGAGGGAGAGGAATGACTGAGGGAATAAAATCTCCTTAAGAGACTAAGAAAACCTTTCATATTGTTAATAAAATATCAGACAGCAAATGCCAATGTTGTAGAGGTGATTTTCTCCACCGGACAGTTGGAACTGTTTCAGAGACAATCCTTTATAAAAGGAACATCCACGCTTGCTTAGAGCAAATCATTCTCAGTTCATTCTGCCTTTGTCATCCCACCACCGGGATGCGTTCCCACCTGCATTTACGTGTCTGGGTTCTAGTATAGTTGAAAAGATATTAATGTGAACAGATGTTCCAGAGGTGCTCAAGTACCCATGCCTTGACACTTTCTCTTAACCTTACTAAAAATTGACTGTGCGGGGCACCTGGGTGGCTTAGTCAGTTAAGCATCTGTCTTTGGCTCGGGTCATGATTTCAGGGTCCTGGGATCTGGCCGTGTCTGGGCTCCCAGCTCAGTGGGGAGTCTGCTTGTCTCCCTCCCCCTGCCGCTGCCCCCCACCGGCTCATGCTCTCTAGCACTCTCTCTCAAATAAATAAAATTTTTAAAAAAAAAAATGACTGTGAGTTCTTGTTTTCCTCCAAAGTCATTCTCCTCTTCACCAGTAGAAAGAGCTATATTCCCTCTTCCCATAGTTCCATGACCTGTGAAGCTGAGAAGTTTGCATCTGAAGCCTTCTAACAGCAGAGAGCAGCAGGGAAGAAAATCACTCTCATTTGTATTGGTGGGGAGGTGTGTGGTATAAGGACATGAAAGAATTTATAGCTGGGGCACGCACTGACAGGTCATCAATGTTTTAAGGCGCCCATTACCTGTCCTGGGTTTAGTGTAACCATATGTCTTCGAGCTTTGCAGAACTGAGGAAAACGTTTTAAATCAGGATTGACAACATTGATTTTACTGAACACACTAGATTCTTCATAAGGGATTCTTGTCGGATAAAGGAAAGGAGTGTCTTCGGGAGGAAAGAGATGCCATCTTTTCCTAATTAAAAAAATAAGATACAAGTTAGTACTCTGAACTTGAGACAAAACATCTAAGAAGGCAGCAGCTAAGTCTTCATTTTCATTCAATCCATAAAGGAATACAGGAGCAATCTCAGTGGTCATCTGGCCCATCTCTCAGTAGTGGAATCTCCTATGCAGACACCTGGTGGAGATAAGGCAGCAGCCAGTGGATATTTCCTGATGCCCTGAAGCTGGGACAGGATCTAATTTGTAAGATCATTCTTTTTTTTTTTAACTTATTTTATTTAAATTCAGTTAGTTAACATATAGTGTATCATTAGTTTCTAATGTACAGTTATTCATCTGTTGCATATAACACCCAGTGCTCATTATATCACATGTCCTCCTTAATGCCCATCACCCAGTTACCCCAACCCCCCACCCACCTCTCCTCCAGAAACCCTCAGTTTGTTTTCTATGGTTAAGAGTTTTGTCTCCCTCTCTAATTTCGTTTTATTTTTCCCTTCTTCCTCTATGATCCTCTGTTTTGTTTCTTAAATTCCATGTATCAGAGAGATCATATGATAATTATCTTTCTCTGACTGACTTACTTTGCTTACCATAATACCCTCTAATTTCATCCACATCGTTGCAAATGGCAAGATTTCATTTTCTTTGATGGCTAAGTAGTATTCCATTGTATATATCTACCACATCTTTATCCATTCAACTGTCGATGGACATCTGGGCTCCTTCCATAGTTTGGCTATTGTAGACACTGCTGCTATAAACACTGGGGTGCAGGTGCCCCTTCAGATCATTCTTTCTTATCTCAAATCAAAGTCTACCTCCTCCTAAGTCGATTCTGTCCCTGATTCTAGAGATACCTGAATAATCCCTCCCTTTCAAATATCTGGATTCTTATCTTCTGCAGGGAAGCCACCCATACTGCTATCCACCAAATAGTTTCCAGACTTCTCCCAGTTTGGGTTGTAAATTCCTTAAGTCAAACCTGTGTTAAGTCAATCCATAAGCAAGAGAAATGCACAAATGATGCCACCCAACTAAAAAGTGGTATAATATTAGAATTTTCAAAAAGAGAAAACTATAAAATGTTTCAGTCACTTAAAACTTTGAAAAATGGAGGTGATAAATCTTAAATCACAAGACACCAGAACACAGCCATACTTCAAGTCAATAGAGGGGGGACATCTGAGGCAAAGAAGGGAGAAGTGTTTGAAAGAGGAAGACACACAGACAAAAATAAACAATGGGGAAGCAGAGAGAGAGAGAGGTACAGGGGCAGGGACAGGGACAGGGAGAGAACTAGTTCTGAGGAAAGCCTTAAAGCTCTCTAGTGACCCCTTGCAGTTACAGTGGGACCACTATGTGCCTTTCAGTTGGCTGCTATTTTAAAACTAAGAAGTAGATACTAAAGTCTTATTTTGCCTTAGAGATAGAGCTGCTCCATTCCACCATAGCTATGACAAGTTTGGGAGAATTCTTGGCATTTACTATGTTTAGAATGTAGAGCTGGAAGAACTCTTAAGAGATCATCAGTCTAATTTTACTTTAAAAGTAGTGGAAAAGGGACCGAGTGCTGGTTCAGTGTCATTCCCTGGACTAGTTAGTGATTAGCGGTGGACCCAGAAGTAGGTCACAGAGCGGCTGACCTCTTCAGGTGCCAGCTCCTACCTCTGCCTCATGGCTGCGTTCCTACAGGAATAGCCATAAAGATAACGATCCCATACAATTTGTTTTGCTCCACTTAAAATGTAACATACAGTCGACCCTTCAACAACATGGGGTTTGAACGGCACGGGTCCACGTATGTGCAGATGTTTTTTCCAGTACGGTACAGTACTGTCAATGTATTTACTCTTCCTTATGATTTTCTTAGTAACATTTTCTTTTCTCTAGCTTCCTTTATTTTTTTTAGGATTTTATTTACTTATTTGAGAGACAGAGTAAGTGGGCATGTGAGCAGGGGGAGGGGCAAAAGGAGAGGGAGAGGGAAAGAATCTCAAGCAGACTCCAGGCTGAGCACTGAGTCTGACGCAGGGCTGGATTCCACGACCCTGAGACCATGACCCAAGCCAAAACTAAGAGTCAGATGCTCAACCGACTACACTACCTAGAAGCCTCTTGCTTACTTTACTGTAAGAATATGGTATATAATACATATAACATATAAAATATGTGTTAATCAACTATTTATGTTATTGGTAAGGCTTCCAGTCAACAGTTGGCTGTTAGTGGTTAAGTTTTTACGGAGCCAAGCATTATATGCAGACTTTCAACGGTGCGGGGGTCAGTACCCCTAATCCCCTCATTACTCAAGGGTCAACAGCATATGCATCCTTCTCTTATTAATCAGAAAAGGTGGTCAATCACCATGTCATCCCCTAATCAAAAAACATTTCACTGTCCTGCATGCTGAAAGAGAATAAGAGGTTATTTGCCTGAAAGTAAACTTCTGGCTCCAACCTCTCTTCCCTGCCTAATCCCTTTGTTTGCAATGCACAGCTTACACTGGACGATTCACAGGGTTCTTTCTCTATACACCACATGCTTTCCTAGGGCTCTGCTCATGCTGACCCCTCTGCTCCTCCCACCCATGTCTTGGGACCCATCCTTCACCCATCCTTCAAAGCCCATCACAAATGGCAGCTCCTCTCTGAAATCTTAATCTTTCTAGCGGAGACGGTATCTCTCCTACTTTTCAGTTCCACAGCTCTATGAAACCTTCCTCAAGAGCATGCTCATTCTGCCTTCTATCACACTGCCTGTGGGCTTGCCTGGACTCTAACTATAAACTCTCTCAGGGCAGAGATATGTCCTACTCATTCACCTCCACTCCTACTCTAACACATGGTACCTACTCCATGAGTATTTACTGAATAGATATTTTACTATTCCAGAGCTTTATGAGACCAGAAAATATGCTCTACTACAAAGTTAAAATAAAGCTACATTAATTTTATGTCATAGAAAGAACCCAGGTATTTTTTGGTAATGTTTACCCAACTGAATTTCTTGCCCAATTCAGAACACATGGAAAACAGCTCCTTACAAAGATACCTCTCTTACCAAGTTTAAGATTCAGACTATTAACTCCCTAAGGGCAAGGACCATGGACACTTGATTCACTGTGGCATCCACAACACATAATAATGCACCTGAAACGTCCTAGACCTTTTAATAAGGACTTAATGAATCCAGAAGTGGACTGTCTTATACCATTTTATAGTTCTCAAAATACTTCACCTGTGAAATCTATTCACATGCTTATTCACTGTTTCTTTTGGAGCCACTCATAATCCTTGTCATGTCTAAAGGGTCTGAGAACTAGGAAATGGCCATTTCTGCTTTTCCCTCTGTACTGTCCTATAAATGTTCCAAAAGGGCAGGAAAGGAGACTCAAGCATCACTAACTGGAAGAAAATAAGGCTACACATATAACATTCTGAGTACATCCTCCAACTAGCAGAAACATGTAAACTCTCATGGAAATCCTGGAACCAGGGACTATCAAAGTATTGCCTGACTTACCCTTATATATCTTAGGGTCCACAGACAGATGGAGAAGAACTTATCTAAAGTAATAAAATACTGCATTGTGTCTACATGTAGACACAGACTAAAATTTAGACTTGAAAGTGGCCATAAATACCATCTCATTCAGTGGTTCCCAAACCAGACCCCTGGCATTTCCTCAGGGGCCCGAAGGTAGCCGCAAAGCCTCTTTCTTCCAACAAACTGCTCCACTCTTGTTTATTTAGATTTGAAGAAAGGGTCTTCCTGCTTTTAAACAGAATTTTGAAAACTACAAATGCAGACTCTTACATAACAGAGCTAAGCAGACAACTGTCTAGCTGAACTGGAAGTGGAATCCTGGAGCTCTAGGATCAAGTTTCTGAAGGTAATCCTGATCATGAGTGAGAGATACACATGGAAACCATCATTTGAACTGTTCCCCTTACTTCAAAAAGGAGGAAACTGAACCAGGGGTTAACAGATTGGTCTTGGTCATGAGGCAGGCTGACAGGGTAGAGCTGGGACTAAACCTTGGGGGCCACCTGCCTGATCCTCATTCCTCTTCCTGTGCAACACACACACACTCTCTCTCTCTCAGGCATGCACCTGTGCATTACCTTCCTTGTACCTGGAATACTAAGTTGCAACCATAGGAGTCCAGATGACAGGGTGTATGGGCCCCCATGGAGCCGATCCACAATGTACTTTCCCGTCCATTTCTTCCAGGAAACCCGAAGTCAGACCATATCACATCCTGTTTTGAAAATAAAGTTACGGTCTGTCAAGAACCAACCAAATATGCTGTATGGTAGGGTTACACATTTTCACTTGCACATCTGGTTTTCGGTACTTGGAATATTCTTTTATAGAAAATGCTATAGGTGGAGGAAGTTAGGCTTCCAGAGCAATCCAAGAAATCTTTTAAACCAATAACACACCTGACATACCTCACTCTTAGTAGTTATTCAACAAATATTTACTGACTGTTTTAGAAGCCTGTGATGAATCAGTGAATAAGAAAGACAAATATGTCCACCCAAGCGAAGCTTACATTTTAGAGTTTGGAAGGAGAAAATAAACAGACGTAATTATGCATATATTTAGAGGAAGAGTGTTTCACTCAGGTAGCAGGAACTGTAGTGAAATGGAAACAGAAGTTTTTTAAAAAGTCTCTGATGACAGGAGTAGAATGTTATGTCATGTATTCTAAAAGTTAAAATGTAACTCATTAAGGAATGCACTTGCATGAGCATCGGTGATGTATGGAATTACTGAATCACTATATTGTACACTTGAAACTAATATTATACTGTATGTCAACTAAAATTTAAATAAAAACCTAAAAAGCTGTAAGAAAATATAAAAATAAAAATGTCTCTGAAGCTCAACTCAGGAAGCCAGAAAGCCATATCTTCTCTAAGCAGTGCAGATATTTCTAGGTATAACTAGTGCATTAACTGTTTACACTCTAGTGACATTAAAAAAGCCTTCTCCTACGTTAATGGAGTTATTTAAAACTATAGATGCTGGAGCCTTATTTCACACCTACTAAATCAGAGCCTCCAGGTAGGGACTGCATACATACAGTACTGAAATACATATCCATACATGACTTTTGCTATGCTCCCCAAAGTCATGAACTCCTTAAGTGAAATGAACTTTAAAACAGAGACAGCACAGCACTCTTGAGTTGGCTCTCCTTATGCCTGGTTCTGTGGACAAATCATGCCCTTGTCAACTACTGACCCATAAATACCATCTAGTCCAGCAGTTCTCAAACCAGGATCCCTGGCATCCCCTTAGGGGCCAGGGGGTAGCAGCAAAGCCTCTTGCTTTTTCAACAAACTGTTCTGCTCTTGTTTAGGTTAGAATAAGGGGCTTCCTGTTTTTCTTTTTTTTTTTAAGATTTTATTTATTCATTTGAGAGAGAGAAAGAAAGAGAGCACGAGCCGGGGGAGGGGGAGAGGCAGTGGGAGAGGGAGAAGCAGACTCCATGCTGAGCAAGGAGCCCAATATAGGGCTCGATCCCAGGACCCTGGGATCACGACCTGAGCTGAAGGCAGACGCTTAACCGACAGAGCCACCCAGGTGCCCAGGCTTCCTGCTTTTAAATAAAAATTGGAAAACTATAAATGTAGTGTGACATAAACTCAAATCCATAAATTATAGTATGTATAAGCTAGAAAAGAAAAAGAACATACTAGTGAACCAGACACAAAAGTTTGCCTCTATTTCTGTTTTTTTTTTAAGTTTTATTTCTTTAAGTAATCTCTACACCAAATGTGGGGCTTGAACTCATGACCCCAAGATCAAGAGTCATTGCTCCTCTGACTAAGCCAGCCACGTGCCCTTTTATTTCTTTTCTTTTTTTTTTTTTTTTTAAGGATTTTATTCATTTGAGAGAGAACATGAGCAGGATGGGGGCGGGGGGGCAGAGGGAGAAACTGACTCCATGCTGATGCAGGGCTCCATCCCAGGACCCTGGGATCATGACCTGAGCTGAAGGCAGACACTTAACCAACTGAGCCACCCAGGGGTCCCTATTTGTTTTTTTAAATCATGAATTTTTCCTATTGAGTTTTAAAAAATAAAACAAACAAAAAACACTTCTATGTGCAGAACCTGGGCATAAATGCTGACGCTTCTTTTATAAGTATCTTCCATCTACATTCTCTATTTTTAGAGACAAACCATTAACACCTGTAGTCAAAAAGAAAGAGGATTTTGGAGAGACATTTAATGGGTGGTTTTCAGGAAGACTAGAAAAAGCATTTTCATTTTTGTTTTGAGTATTGAAAGTCATGGACTATGTGCATAAAACTAATGTCTGTTACAAAGGGGGAGTTTTTGTAAAGTCAGGGCTATTGTAAATGCATTCGCACATGGCTCACACACAGCTGCTCCAAGGAGTGGCAAAGATCATGTCCCTCTGGATATAGTCCATAAGCTCCATGGAGGGAGCTTACCTCTGTATTCCCAATGCCTAACATAATACCTGGCTCAGAGTAAGTGCTTCAAACATTTGTTACTTGGGACAGAAAGAAGAATCTGTTGGCTTATTATGGGTAAATGGTTCTGGTCTTGGTATGATGCTCAGTGTTCAGAATACAAAAACTAACACAACACAGGGCTACCCTTCAAATCTAATATAGAAGACGGTCCCATAAATCAACTCACGTCATGTGGCAAGTGCTCTGACAGAAGTGAGCAGAAGGTGCTCTACAATCACTAATGAAAGGCTCTTGGTCCAAGCAGGGAACTTGGAAGAGGCTTCCAATTAATTCTGGCCCTTGTTGAACAACCCACCACACCTCAGTTTGGAATTTAACTAAAGGCAGCTGAAAGACATGAAATGTAGTAACAAAAAACAGAGATTTGCCTTACCAAAGAAGAGGCTTGTGTAAGTGATTCTTAGACTCCTTTAGGAATCTGATGAGTGCCAACACCCCTCTCCTCAGAGAAACGGACACATATATACAATTTCACATAAACCGAGGGAGTCAATGGACTGGCCCCATGTGAGAAACTCTGTTCTAGAGCGCTGCTTAAAAAGAATCACAGAAGGAAGATTTTCCTATGGGGGATAGGGTTATATGAGAAACAAGAGGCTTTCCCGACAGCAATGACAAAAAAGGAAAAATTATTTTGGAATGATTAGATCAGGGTGACCTAAACTACCTAAAATTCAGCTGCAAATTGGTTGGGAAAACCAAAGGCTGAAAAAAAGGAAATTTGTCAGAAAATAGCATTTAGTGTACCTATTTTGTGCCCCTACTCACCCCACCCCCAGCCTCTTGAGAGTTGAGGCTTTCTTATCAATTGTGTTTAGCTACTTATAGAGAGTCAAATGTCTGAAATCAAAGTGGGCGCAGAAGGAATCTACCTTGAGTCTTGCTGGGAACGCTGAAATTAATATAGGTGATTGGTAGGGTGATCTACCCTAGAGTCTATTCCCACACCCACCTCAACAGGTGGAAAAGTCTAGAAATCATCTATATCTATAAAATTCTATTTGACACCATCGCTGAAAAGAACAATCAAGTGTCTGGTTGACTCTGTTAAAAAGAAAACTGGAGACCAAGGATGGAGTCACTTATGCTAGGCCATGTCACCAAACTAGGGCTTAATATTTAACTTAATTGCAGTTCAACCTCTCCCAGAAACGTAGTCTTAACTAGTGGGTCAGGAATTTTCTGGTCAGCACCAATGAGGTAATCTGTCACATGAGCCGTCTCCTTCTCCATCCCCACCCCCACGCCCGAAGGAAGCTGAGGTAATATGCTTGATAAAATGGGGATGCCCTTTCCACTAAGGGAAGGTGATCTTACCTGAATCAATCCTTTTTTTACCTTTGCTAATAACTTCTTGCCCCAGACTTCTTCCTATAAAAACCTTCCATTTTGTAGCTCTCCTCCACTTGCTAGATGGGATGCTGCCTGATTTGTTTAATAAAGCCAATCAGGTCTTCGAATGTACTTGGCTGAATGTTTTTTAACAACTGCTCACTGCAAACTATTTGCTTTCGTGTAACTCACAGAAGGTTGTAGATTTGCTTTCTACAGACAAGTTTACTTTCTCTTCTGCCAAAAATTGCTGTCTTTAAATTATCTGAAAAACTGTCATGCCTTTTCTTTTTTTTATACCTAAACTCAGTAGCATTAACTTTTCCCTCCAGTTGCTATCTTCTCAACTATCTTTGTCAACAGCTCTCTTAAGCCTGACTCCCCAACCCTAGACACAGCCTACATGAAACCCTGTCTAGGGGTGCCTGGGTGGCTCAGTTGGTTAAGCGACTGCCTTCGGCTCAGGTCATGATCCTGGAGTCCCGGGATCGAGTCCCACATCAGGCTCCCTGCTCAGCGGGGAGTCTGCTTCTCCCTCTGACCCTTCCCCCTATTATGTCATGTGCTCTCTCTCTCTTTCTCATTCTCGCTCTCTCAAATAAATAAAAAGACTTAAAAAGAAGAAATAAAATATCCAATATTAAAAAAAAAGTTAAAAAAAAAAAAAGAAAAAGAAACCCTGTCTATGGGACTGCAGCATTCCATGACCCGGACATTATACCATTCATGTACCATCAGACAGTTTAAGCAACTGAATTATACCATGGCTAATCTTGGCTTGCCTGCCTTTTTCTTATGAACTGTGGTCTAGCCATACTAGCCATATCTCTTCAGCCTTGACTTATTAATAGATTGTAGGAAAAAGCTATGGGATCCTACATTTATCCCTCTTAAACTGAATCTTACTTCGTTTCTGTCTGGCATTTTACAATGTTTAAATCAACTTGTCTACATGACTCCCAAGTCTTATCTCGAGTCCTAACAGAGTCTCTCCTATTTATGACTAGACCCATATTTTCAATTGCTAACAAGTCACCACCATCTGTTATTGGATTCTTATAGTAGGCCAGACCCCAATACTAATATTTTATGTGTATTATCTCCTTTAATCCTTATGAGATTGACGGTAGATATATCCACTTTACCCATTTTTATATGTGGAAGCTAAGGGATGTAACTGTCTTTTTGACAGTACTGTTACAAAACACGCACAGATTCTTGTCTGTCATAACAAGTGGGAGGAGGGTGCTACTGGTACTCAGTGGATAGAGGTCAGGAATGAGCTCAACAAAACGAAGGTTCTGTATCTTGCACAGTTTTCATACTGCTAAAAAATTTTATTTTAATTCTCTGAGAGTAGGACTCCAACTCCATTTCAAGTATCATCAAAGGATCTTTGGCATGTTTTTAATACATATTGAGTTTTCCCGAAACTAATTACTAAATAAGTCAAGGGAGGATTGTATTTTGTGTTTTTGCAGCTTTACCAGGAGTTGTTCCCTATTTTGAAAACCAGACCACCAACAGCACTGAAACTCATTGCTTTTGGGTCAGCAATATATAAACCAATATCAGTCTGTGGTTATATTATCTCACAGTGGTGACTCTACACGTATAGATACAAATATTTAGCCTCATTTCAAAATGTTAAATATACAATTTTGGAAATATTCTATGGAATTTTATCTTAATTCTTCAAAATTGAACCTTTTCCTTGTAAGTACAAGCATCTGATTAGTTCGTTATGACTTCCAGTATAGTCACTGGATTAATTACACTTGATTAATTACACATTAAATCACATATTTCTGCTTAAATTCTCCTGTATTTTATAGCAGGGGCAGTTTAATTGTTTTTAAAAATTATGTGTGAAGGTAATTACCCACAGAACAGTGAAGGGGATGCAGGCTCTGCAAGGAGACCCCTGCTACACCACCTCTACAGCTTTCCTGGTATGGACCACACACACCTCCCCCTGCCTTTCCTCCTGCTGTTCCCTCTGCCCGACTGATCTTCTTGCAGCTCTCCCACACCCCAGTTCAGATTTCTCTTTGAAGACCCAATGTAAATGTCACTTCTTTAAATGCTTCTATTTCCCCTTATGCAACCTCATCATTCTCTCTTGGTCTCTCCCTCCCAAAGAACTTTGACTCTTTTTGCCTCTGACCCATTCTCCTCACCACAACAAAAGCAATCTTTTTAAAATGTTAAGACCTGTCACTCCCTTGCTCTGAACTCAGAATTAGGTCCAAATGCCCTCAATTGTGGGCCTGTATGACCAGGCCCCTCTCACCTTTCTGACACCTTCTAACCCTCTGCATCTCATTGGCCAGGCTTCAGTCACAATGGCCTTCTTCTTCTCCACCCCCACCAAAAAGGCAAATTTTCCCTTCTTCAAGGGCTTCGCATATGCTATTCACTCTGCTTAGAAAGCTCCTGACCCTCCTTTCACATGGCTAGCTTCTCATTTCTTAGGAATCAGCTTAAATATCATCTCCTTAGAGAAAGCTTCCCAACTTACCCTATGTAAAGTAAGTCCCTCTCCTGTTGTTCTTGATTTGGGCCCATTTTTGTTTACTTCATAACACTTAGGACAACTGGCCATTACTGGTTAGATGCGCTTGTCTGTCTTCTCCACTAGAATATGAGCTCCCTGAGGAAAGGGGGCCAGGGCTGTCTGCAACTTTCTAGCCTAGCACAGTACCTGGAACACAGGCATTTGTAGAATGAATAACCACTCACATTTTACAATCATTTTCTGTCTTTTCACTACTTACATACCTCACTAGCTCCAGCAACTGGCTGAGTCCACAGCACATACCAGAGCTTAAATTTAGTTTCCACTTTTATCTGTCCTGACCTTTGGTACTTTTTTGTTTTCTTTCTGGCTGGCACGCTTATTACTCTGTTTTACTCTGGAATTTTTTTTCTTGGGCAAATATAGATCTGGTAGGTATGGTCCTGGGATTCCTTGGTCATCCCAGGCCAGTCCCAAGTCTAAAATTCTAACACACAGCAACTGACGACAGTCATTTGGGACAGCCTTACCTAGAACTTAGCAGGCTCCCTCACAGTCTGCAATATCAGAAAAGGAGCATCGCAGACCACAGTGTGCATCAGGGTTGGCCCTGGTTTCTGGAGTAAATGGAATGTGGTATCCATTCGAAAGGATGGCATATGGTTTTAGAGGTGGTCCACTTAATTACATACCTGATTTGACTACTTCATTATGTCTTCTAGTGTAGTCAATAAGTGTTAACACACCAAAATATATGTTGTTTTATTTTAAATTACTTCCTTTAAAATGTTCCTTTATGTCATAGGTAAGGCATTTTTAAACAATTTTTAAAAATTACATGTGTAGGTTATACCATCTACAAGTTGTATTTCAGAATCATAAAGGGAATGCAAGAGCTGAGAGAGTTGAGAATCACGACCACACCACACGTACTTGTATCAACAAATACTGACTGATAACATGAGATATGCTAATCAAGGATGGAGACTCAAAGAGGTGTAAGACATAAACATCTCTATTATCTGTATTGGAAAACTTTACAGTCTAGTTGGAGATATCAGCCTGAAAAAACATAAATAACAACAACAACAAAAATGCCACAGGCAGTTTCTATCAGTATTACACGATGGTACAATAAAGTCAGAGGTCAAGAATGGTTGAAATTTGGCTTTTACCCTTCTCAGTCTTGATCCCTCAACAAGGAACTAATAATGCATTAGGACTTGAGAGAGAGATCTGAACTTTGCTCCTTTCCCTTCCTCTGCTCCAGTGAGAAGTATAGCAGATTGCTAACCTATGGATTTAACCACGAAATAAAATGACCATCAATCATCTTGCCCCAGGCATCCGGCCATAGGACCCTCCCTTGAAACTGCCAGGCCTATGGCTGCCTGAGAACTGCTCTTCCATTAACTTCAAAAGCCTCTTTCCCCTGCTGCACAGGCATTAGCCCTATGCATCTTAAGCAATACACAAAGGATGATGGTGCAGAGGGCCAGGACTCATTCTTGGAACCCTCCCTTCAATGCTGCAATTTTCCCAGACCCTACACTTGTTCCACGCAGACACCCGTAATAACTATCTTTTTAAAATAAATGTTGCTTTAATTTTTCATGTCTTTCCATGAGCAGGGTGTGGCAGAAACTGCCTATCTTTCTTAATATCTCCCAACTGTATTCAGGGAGATGCCCGCTAAGAAACACCCATTTTCCAGCCTCCCCTGCAGTTAAGTGGAGCTAAGAGATTAAATTCTAACCATTAAAGAGAAGTTGTTAGGTGGGACCTCTGGGAAAGTTCCCTAAAAGTGAGACAGAGAGCTGGGAGTAGACTTTTGT
The DNA here is from genome assembly GCF_037043125.1 of Eumetopias jubatus. Classification (NCBI taxonomy): domain Eukaryota; kingdom Metazoa; phylum Chordata; class Mammalia; order Carnivora; family Otariidae; genus Eumetopias; species Eumetopias jubatus. The sequence continues at coordinate 66,900,370 of NW_028274807.1, forward strand.
CCTTCCCTCCCCCTTTTCAGCGACACAGTTGTGATGGCTATCACGGAATACAAGATGGCCTTGAGGATGGAAGCCATATGCTTAGAAGGACAAAGCAGAAAGACAGTAAAACTTGGGTTCTTTGGTATGACAAAGCCTCCATTACAGCCCAGGCTAGTGCAGCTCTGAACTCTCCTTACATGAGGCAAAAAAAATCACCCGTATGCATTTAGTTAGGCAACTTCTATTCAGGGTTATCTGTTGCAAGCAACTAAGTCTGTTAAAAACAACAACAACAAGAAAAAACCAAAAACAATCATAGCCTCAAAATGGCCATCACTTAGGTTAAGACCCTAAATCAGTAAAACAAGACTTACTAGTACCTAACCTAACTGTGTTTCACTCCCCTCCCCACCACAAATGTAACCTTTAACCAGTCAACATGGAATTTCCTGGTTAATAGTAGGAAACTTACTAATAGACCTCTTGTACTCCCCTCAGGAGGGCAACCTTGCCTAAACAATGCATTCCTTGCTAATACATTTTTCTTTCTTTCTTTCTTTCTTTTTCTTTCTTCCTTCTTCTTTTCTTCTTTTCTTCTTCTTCTTCTTCTCTTCTTCTTTTCTTCTTCTTCTTTTCTTTTCTTCTTCTCCTTCTACTTCTTCTCCTTCTTCTCCTTCTTCAATGCCCTCTCTCTGCCTTTAAAAACTTTTCTTTTGTTTAGCTCAGTGGAATTTTCTTCTGCTTGCAAGATGGGATGCTGCCCAATTCATGAATCGTTTAATAAATTCCAATTAGATCTTCAAATTCACTGGGTTGAATTTCATTTTTTAACAGGCCTAATTCAAACTGATTCAGGAGGTTAGTCCAGGGAACCTGTCTTTCTCCAATAATCCCATTCTGTTGGGCACTTTTTCCCAGGTTTGCAGTTGGCTAGTCTTAAACCCCATATCGGAGAAATGCATCCCTGAGGACATACTCTTATAGACACTTTGGGGTGGGAGTAGGGAGAGTTCTATGTACTTCTTTGAGTAGTTAAAAATTTAGTAGGCCTCCCCAGGCTGGCCTGGAGAACTAACCACTGAGATCAGCATCATTTCTCCAGGAAAAAAAAAAAATGTTCTCAGTCCAAATAATTGATATACAAGTAAAATGTGTAGATCACAAGCAATGAAAATGACAAAAGACAATAAAAGAAACAGTCAAAAGGTCTAGATCATCAACTCTTTAATTAAAGAGGAAGGCTAGATTTATTATGGAAGTACTAACATAAGGCTGTTATAATTTGGTAGTTCGCTAAATACCCTAGTGGGGAGGGGCAGTTCTAGAAGAAAATCCTATCAGATTTTACCCCAGTACTTAAAGACGTTAACCAGGAAATCCAGTTTTACTTTTTTATCCTCCTCCAACCCCAGGTAATCAGCCCTGATTCCTAGCTGCTTCTCAGAATCTATCTGGGAAGTTTATTGGCAGTTTAAGGATGCCTTAAGAAAAACAGATGGAAATAACACATTACAGTGTTTCAGGATAAGAATAAATATAGCACAGCTTCTGGACAGAATGAGCATTATAAGCAAAATTCATTGTTCACTCATAGTTGAAAACTGGCTGACCAATGAAAATGAACTTTGTTTATAATACAAAAGTAGGGCGGGTACTTTATTCTCCTCTTTCCTTCACGTGGCCCTGCCCTTGTGATGGTGTTCTGAACATATAACTTATAAATAATGATGGCTTTATTTCTTGTGTACATAGAGTGATCATTCTCCCAAATAAAAAATCAGGGCACAAGAGATGACAATGCATTTTTGTGCCACTTGTGAAGATACGAGTTTGGGAGATACTGCTTGAATATCAACATAATGAAATATTTAGAAACAATATTTTTCCACTGCCTAGTTTTCTTTTTAAATTAATTTTGGGCGCCTGGCTCAGTCAGTTAAGCATCTGACTTCAGGTCATGATCTCTGGGTCCAGGGATCAAGTCCTGCATCTGGCTCCCTGCTCAGTAGGGAGTCTGCTTCTCTGCTTCTCCCTCCCCCACTTGCTCTCTCTCTCTCTCTAATAAATAAAATCTTTTAAAAAACAAAATCAATTAATTTATTGAGAGAGCATATTATTTATTTATTTGAGAGAGAATGCACACGTGCACACAAGAGCGAGGAAAGGAAACGGGTAGAGGGAGAGACTCTCAAGCAGACTCTGCACTGAGCGTGGAGCCAGATGCAAGGCTTGATCTCACCACCCTGAGACCATGACCTGAGCCAAAACCAAGAGTTAGATGCTTAACTGATTGAGCACCCAAGTGCCCTTAAATTAATTTTATTGAGATAAAATTTAAATACAATAAAATGCAGTCATTTTAGAGTATAGTTCAACAAGTTTTGACAAATGTATACATTGGTGTAACCAACACCCATGATCAAGATATAGAATAGTTCCGTTACCCCAAAAAGTTCCTCTTACTCCTGTGCAGTTAATCTGCCTGGCTTTACCCTTAGCCCCAAACCAACCACCAATCTACTGTTATCACAATAATTAAACACTGGGTTCCTTTAGGTAAATATAAGAGTAATGAGGATCAGTTTTGAAAATCATTTAATTAGGGGGCGCCTGGGTGGCTCAGCCGGTTAAGCAGCTGCCCTCAGCTCAGGTCATGGTCCCAGGGTCCTGGGACCAAGCCTGACGTCAGGCTCCCTGCTCCGCAGAGAGCCTGCTTCTCCCTCTGCCTCAGCCTGCTGCTCTGCCTGTCTGTACTTTCTCTCTGTCAAATAAATAAAATCTTAAAAAAAGAAAATTGTTTAATTAAAAATGTCCCCAACACTTTAAATAGGAGACTTCAAAACTCGGGTTGAATTAAAAAAAAAAATCAAAATGTGTACACTTCAATGTTCTAGATTATGCATAATATTCTAAAACTATTACTACTGTTTAAGTGATAAAATAGTATCAGGAACAGGGTGGGGGGATGGGTTAGCCTGGTGATGGGTATTAAAGAGGGCACATTCTGCATGGAGCACCAGGTGTTATGCACAAACAATGAATCATGGAACACTACATCAAAAACTAATGATGTAATGTATGGTGATTAACGTAACAATAAAAAAATTAAAAAAAAAAGAATACATAGAAATCATACAGTTCACAAAGGAAAAGAGACAGAAGACAGAAGAATCACGGATTGTAGCAGAGCTGCTCTGAATTAAAATAGTGGCTTATCCACAGAAACCTTCTCCAGCCTAAAACAAATATGGCTTCTTTCATTCTTAAGTTTTCTCATCTGTTCCATCAGGAAGTCAATGCTGAGAGTACCTGAAGCTTATGTCTAAATCTATGGTCTTTTAAATCCTTTTGCAAAAAGGGTCCATAAGTTTCCCTTTCTTCTAAAGCTCTCTAAGAAGTGAAAGACATAATTTAGCTAAAGTGTTTTTATACTATAAAGTCCCATGGGAAGCGAATCTTTTATTTTATTCAGGTTAGCGTCTCCAGTGCCTAACACAGTGAGTACAACAAATGCTCAAAAATTGCTGAGTTACTGATCTAGGTAACTAGGTCTGTTTTCATGCTGAACCTGAGTAACTCCTAAATCTGTTTCAATTAACAAGTTAAATAATTATTCCAGGATCAAACACCATCTTAAAAATGTTGTACAAGTAACCAAATCTTCCATAATTTTAGTTTTAACCAAAGAACTGAAGAAAACTGGTAAGATGCTTATAATACAGAACAGTGGCTTTTTTTGGCTTACTATGTAAACCAATCACCAAAAAATAATCCATTCTTAAGTTGTTTTGTTCTAAAGGATGGTATGTTTTGAGTCGGGGTATTCTCAGAGCCCAGATTTCAGTATGTTAGTTGATATAAGCTCTAGGCTCTGAGAACACCCCAACTCAGAACTATTTGTTTTTTTACCTATACGATGCTGTTCGGGTGACTCATGGCCCTGGTTAATTTGATTCTATTTGTCACATAAAAAGTTGTCTCATTCTATTAATTCTCCATGCCTAGATAAAAAATATAGAAAAACTGATTACACCTAATTCCATAATGAGTTTTATTCCCGAAAAAAAAAAAGAAAGCACAATATTGGTCAAAATAACAAAAATGAAACTTTAAAACAATACAATTCATTATAATTACATATAAAACTTATAAAGGATAAATACTTCAATTTAAGTTTTAAATCGCCCCTTAAATGGACATTATAAATTAGCAAGTGCTTAAGGCTCTTTTTTCCTTAGGAAAACTACCTTAGGTAACATAAACAGAAAAGAGGTAGTTAGCTTTCTACCCATAGCAAGGCTTGGATAAACACCTAAATTCTTACACTCCAAACTGCCTCATCAGAAAGCATCACTGGCCATCAAACTCTTTTAATCATTACTAAACCACATGACTCAATTTCAAGATACTCTCATAACTACGTTACAAAGTCCAAGACAGGTCAGAACTAATCTTCGATGTATTGCATTTTGTGCAATTCTGTGTCCTGGTGACTTAACATGGCTCCTGGCTCACAGCAGCCAATCTGAATCACAACATAAAATGGAATCTACCTGGGACACATTCTTAAGGCAAAATTCTTTTTGCTATATGTTGATTCTAAATAGCTTCAATTATGCTTCTTACTGATAATTTCAAAAGGTAAGACCTGTCATTCTTACCTAATGAGTGAGAGATAAAGAAATTTTATGTGGGACTGTCACAAATACCCTACCTTTCTTGGGAAGTAGAGAACAAAATGTTCCAAATTAAGTTTTATTTAGATTAGTCAATGATGTGATGGACAACTAAAAAATATTGGGACTAATTTCATTTGCCATACATGAAAGTCAGCTAAGTGTCAAAATCACAATTGTTGGCCACCTCTAAGGCTATAGGATATTTTTCAATCATATCAGTGTATTTACCAGTGTATTTATCAGTATATATAAATATTATATATTTATCGGTGGATAATTTTAATTTGTGGAAGAAAAGGTTTAATAGATAGAAATTTTAGAGTTTATAAGTAAAAACTTAAAAAACTAGTAGAAACCTGAAGAGAGCTAAGAAATTCTTACCAAGATTGACAAATGCTGTGATTAACTAGAAGCCACAGAAAATTTGACAAAGGTGAAACTAGGGGTATAAATTAAAACATTCCTTGGGCGCCTGGGTGGCTCAGTCATTAAGCGTCTGCCTTTGGCTCAGGTCATGTCCCTGGGTCCTGGGATCGAGCCCCGCATCGGGCTCCCTGCTCCGCGGGAAGCCTGCTTCTCCCTCTCCCACTCCCCCTGCTTGTGTTCCCTCTCTCTCTATCTCTCTCTCTGTGTCAAATAAATAAACAAAATCTTTAAAAAAAAATTAAAACATTCCTTAAAAGATGCTAAGAATCAAAGAACTATCAAAACAAGAAATGTTAAGAGTAGGACAAAAATTCCCTTCTGTAATCATTCAAGTATCTATTATTATGTATTCAGCACTATGTTAGCAGTTTGGGGGAATAAAAAGTTATAAAACATAGTCCCTGTTCCCAAAGAGCTAATACTGTTAGAGAAACAAGACACAGACATTCTATGTCATGCACCATTTAAATAACAATCCAAATAAAACATACAGGAACGAAGGCAAGGGATGGATAGCTGTGGGTACAGTGGTTGAGAAGGCTTCATGGCCAAGACTGAACCTGATCCGGGCCCTAAGAAGTAGAATTTTAATAGATAGAAGTTGAGAAGAGCGTGAGCAAAGGTGAGAAGATGAGAGAGGACAGAATGGTCCAGCATTCATCAAGGAGACAAAAGGGACATAGGCGTGGGGGACAGGTCACATCAGTCATATTGGGGAGAGTTTTAAACGCTATTCTTATACAATTTTAAGTCATGAAATTTTAGTGAACATGATTAATATATTTCAATATTTAATCTGTAGCATGACTTGGAATGTATCTTCATGAGAAACTGTTTTAGAATTGATTGGAGAAGGAGTCAGAGCTGGAGGAATAAAGAGTAATATCAGAAGTGATGTTGTAAACCAGAAGTTCTCAAGGTGGTCCGTGGACCCCTTGGGAGTCACTGGGACCCTTTTAAAGGACCTGTGAGGTTGAAATTATGTTCATAATACTATTAAGATGGTATTTGCCTATTTCACTGTGTTGACGTTTGTACCGATGGCACAAAAAACAATGGTGAATAAACTGCTGGTGTCAAGACAGTGGAACCAAAATGTACCAGGCAGCATTGTATTCTTTTGTTTTTTAAAACAGCTTTATTGAGGTATAACTGATGTATAATAAATAGCATATATTTAAAGTGTACAACTTGGTGAATTTTTACATATATGGACATGGGAGAAACCATCGCTATAATCAAGATGGCAAACATTTTGACCCTGTCCAAGTTTCCCTGTGATCCTTAGTAACCCACCTCTCTCTGGCCCCTTGTTCTTGATCTTTTTTGGTCACTATAAATTTATTTGCAAGTTCTACAATTTTATATAAATGGAATCATATAGAAAGTACTCCTTTTTCATGCTAACGCTAACCAAAGGCAAACTAAACAAAGTAGACTTCAGAACAAGGAAAAACCCAGGAGAAAGAGTATCATTTCATCATGATGTAAGATTAATCGATTAAGAGGACATAGTAATCCTAAATGTATATGAACCTAATAACAGTTTCAAAATACATGACACAAAAATTGACCAACCTAAACTGAAAAAGAAACATATATACAATTATAGTTGGGAAATTTCCACACCTTTCTCTATATAATGGGCAGAACAAGTGTACAGAAAATCAGTAAAGGTTACAGGAGACTTAAAACAATTGACTTGAATGACATTTACAAAAAACAACAATAGGAGAATACATATTACTTTCAAGTGTACCTGGAACATTAATCAAGAATGACTGTATTCTGGGCAGTAAACAATAAATTTCAAAGGACTGAAATCATATAAAATATGTTCTCTGACCACAATGGACTTAAATTAGAAACCAACAACAGAAAGATAGCTGGAAAATCCCCAAATATTTGGAAACTAAACATTGTACTTCTAAATAATCCATAAGTCAAACAATACATCACAAAGGGAATTAGAAAATATTTGAACAGAATGAAAATGATTTTGGAACCTGGTATCATGAAACACATGAGCTTGAAAGTTTCTTAATACTTAAAGACTTCTCTGATGAGAATGGTGATATTAACAAATGTCATTTTTTTAATGAAGTATATAGAAATGTGTCAACATTTGGAAGATCTATATAACTCAGTAAACCAATATTTTCCAAATGGCCAATGAAAGGCATTACAAAAGAGCCATTCCATGCAAGATGGACCAATGGATTTTATTGTAAAAGTACAAAGAGTTCATTGACTATGCGTTCAGATTCTGTACTGCAACAAACCAACCTTTAAGAAACTACCTCTTGTCAAGTTTGGTGGAGTGTATAAAAAAAATTCACAATTTTCTAAAAAAGTTTCTAAAATAGTCCTATTTTTTTCAGCCACATATGTGTGTGAGGCAACATATTCTTCATATACTTCAAACAAATTGACAAATTTTAACAGACTGAATAAGGAAGCAGAAGAATACAGCTATCTTCTATGAAGCCAGACATTAACAAGACTTGCAAAAATGTAAAACAATGCCACTCCTCTTATAACATTTAAAAATTTTTTGAATATAGTTATTTTCTTTTTTAATATCACGACCAATCTCATTAGAATAGTTATTTTCATAAAAATATTATGTTCACATAAAACAATGATTTTATTTTAAATGAATTAATAAAAATTTTAAAAATTTATCTGTTTTAATGTTTAACTACCCATCATTTTCTAACAGATGGAAGAAAGCTTAAAATAGTTAAGTAGTAAGACTTGGTGAATGAATGAATTATATTGGTAAAAGGAAAACAACTTAGGTACCTATGATGTAAGACTTGGTGCTCAGAAATCTCTGAGATTAAGGGCGCCTGGGTGGCTCAGATGGTTAAGCATCTGCCTTCGGCTCAGGTCATGATCCCAGGGTCCTGGGATCGAGTCCTGCATCGGGCTCTCTGCTCTGCGGGGAGCCTGCTTCTCCCTCTGCCTCTCTCTCCCTCTGCCTCTCTCTCTCTGTCTCTCATGAATAAATAAATAAAATCTTTAGAATAAAAAAAAGAAATCTCTGAGATTAAAAAATGATATAATCATAATGAATTTTTTTGTTCATAACAGATTTCCCTGTTCTAATCCAGAGGATTAATCACCATAATTGAGCTGACCAAAAACTCATTCAGTTGAAAACATCAAGTTGTACAAGGGCTCAATTAGAATTCCGGCACACTACCAAAAGGCCTTTTATATCCACACTTAATGGACAGGACACATGTCTGCCCAGTGCTGTCATGCCTGGGCTGAGAAAGAACGACTGATGGAGTCAGATGGGAGATTCATGCAAGGTAGAGCGAGCCCAGACTCAGCAGACATAGAAGTCCTTACCCCAGCTGTGGGGTCCCTAAAGAACTAGATGTATTCGGACCCTGTGTATGCATACAGTGCAGCAGTTAAAGCTCACAGGACAGACTGCTTGGGTTACTCTTTTCCTTAGCTGTAGAATTTCAGAAAAGGTTTACTTCTTTGTGCCTCTTTTTTCTTAAAACAGGGATAGTTTTAATTTTTTTTTAAAGATTTTATTTATTTATTTGACAGAGAAAGAGACAGCGAGAGAGGGAACACAAGCAGGGGGAGTGGGAGAGGGAGAAGCAGGCTTCCCGCCAAGCAGGGAGCCCGATGCAGGGCTCGATCCCACGACGCTGGGATCATGACCTGAGCCAAAGGCAGACGCTGAACCAACTGAGCCACCCAGGTGCCCGAAAACAGGGATAATTATTATACCATAGGGTTACTTGATGATTATAAATGTAAAGCACTTAGAAAAGCACCAAGTATAAGAAGTACTTGATAAATATTACTATTACACAATGTTTTACCTGAAATATGGAGTACAAAAGTACTAATCTACAGGATGGGTGACAGTGCAAGAAATATAATAAAAGACTCTAAAAGTTAACTATGATATCTAAAAGTTCCAGGGTTAAAGACTTATAAAGTGATCACAGATAATGTTACAAGAAAAAAATTATCTCAAAATTATCATTTGAAAATGAGTAAATAGATTTGGTATAGACTTTCTTTCTTTCTTTTTTTTTTTTAAGAATTTATTTATTTATTTGACAGGGAGAAACACAGCCAGAGAGGGAACACGAGCATGGGGAGTGGGAGAGGGAGACGCAGGCTTCCCCCTGAGCAGGGAGCCCGATGTGTGACTCAATCCCAGGACCCTGGGATCATGACCTGAACCGAAGGCAGACGCTTAATGACTGAGCCACCCAGGCGCCCTTGGTATAGACTTTCGATTCAGAAAGCATCTACTGAATGTTTTCAAAACTGATGCATTCTTTCATGTTATGAGAAAAATATATACTCAACTAACAATTCTGAGACAGTGATATATTTTTCCTTTTTTTTTATAAAAAGCAAAATTTAAGTAAGCATTTAAAAAAATTTTTAAAGCTACAAAGCATTGATCATTGTATTATAATAACTATGTAAATGTCAGCATCTACACCTTGACTTGAAGTGAAAAAAAGAAAAACATAGGCTGAATGGAAAAGGAAATAGGTGATGTGGATTAAGGAATGCACTTGTTGTGATGAGCACTGGGTGATCTATGGGATGCTGAATCACTATGTTGTACACCTGAAACTAACATTACACTGTATGTTAACTAACTGGAATTTAAATAAAAACTTAAAAAAAAAAGTCTAAGGACTATCAGCCTATGTGAGAGGAAAATCCAGAGAGCGGGTAATGGTGACAGACAGGAGGAGAGCAGTGCAGGGGGCCGGATAGTAGGAGCATGACAGCCTGCAGTGATGGCGAAATACTTCTCTGGACAATGGGCCAGGGGCAGGATAAAGGACTCTGGAGCCCTGACCTGATTGTGGGTAAGGCAGAGTCATCCAAACAGCTTCCTAGAACTACTCCCATTCCTGCCTCATGCCTAAGACACACACAGAAACCAGAACAGGGAGTTTGCGAAATCACCCCACAAAATAAGCTGGCAGTTTGAGGCAGAAAACACTTAAAAGAGGATATGGTAGTCTGCAAACTCTGCTGTCAGTTATGTCAACACATGACAAAGAATTTCCACATTCTTACTTCCACAAGCACTCCCATACTTCTGCAGGACTTCTGCAATCAAACACCAGGAGCCCAGCACACTCTGCCTCAGTCCATTAACCTGTACTAACCCCCCAGAGCAGGGAGGGATGGGGGCAGCAGTAGCCTGGAATGCCTCCAGGCTTTCGCGAATGCTTCTTCAAGTAATAATCAGTGCTGTACTTCCATCTGCCTCACTAACAGAACACAAATGTATATGTAGGACAGGAGGAAATAAAGTTGTATACACAATCTATGCTTCCCATACACGCCAAACCAGCCCCGGGAATGTTTAAAGGCGAACGAGAGAGTGTGTAAGAAGTTTGCTGAGTAGGAAAAGAGTGACAAGGCTGCTCATTCGAGTGAGACGACCATTACACTTCACCCGAGCAAATCTTTTAGCTTGAGTGGATAAAATACTTAAGACTTACAGTGACCACTTTTGAGAGAAGATGACAGTGAAGGAATAAGGTACCAGAGAAGTTCTAATTTGTGATCTTTTCTCAAGAATAAATTATTACCAAGATTAAAAGGAATGTATTGACTTACCTGGAAAATACCTGCCTTGTCGTCAAATAGGCTGACAAAATATTTATAGTCAGCATAAGCCCAGAATTTGGAATGATCATAATCTCTAAATGGTCCATACATAGTAGGCTGGTCACAGTTCCAGGTCAGGAACTCTTCAAGTGTAGCTTCTACGTAACCACATGTTGTTTCAAACTGAGGAACTGCAGTGGAAAAGAACTCAATTTTAAATGTACACTGAACACAATTTCCAAATATTGTTTGTTTAAATGATGATAATTTCAACCAAAAAAAGTTATCATTTAACATTAATTAAAAATTACTTTTGTGCTTGCTATATAATTAGAACCATCTACAACACTCACAATACTCATGATTTAACATAAACGTAAAAAGGTTTTAACCTTAAGATTAAAGACTACCCTTAGGATAGCCTGATTCAGTAGTCCAGTGGTATACTTTATTTTTTTTTTTAAGATTTTATTTATTTGACAGAGAGAGAGAGAGAGTGAGTGCGCGCAAGCAGGGGGGAGGGGCAGAGGGAGAGGGAGAAGCAAACTCCCCACTGAGCAGAGAGCCGGATATGGGATTTGATCCTAGGACCCCGAGATCATGACCTGAGCTGAAAGCAGACGCTTAACCGTCTGAGCCACCCAGGTGCCTCAGTGGTATACTTTAGATTATTAATTTTCCAAGATGATGTTTTCAGGGGTCTATGAGGTCTAAACTATTTTCACAATAATACCCTGATGTTTTTCATTCTCATTCTCTCACGAGTGTACAGTGGAGTTCACCAGAAGCTACATGACATTAGTTGATGTCACTGTTCTGACAACTAGTGGAATACATATTTATGTTTTTGTATTTTAATAATGTCTCAGTTTTAATTTATAATACAGTAAGCATCACTAGATATAATCCTCATTGACAAAAGCTCATTGGGGAACTCAATTTTTTTTAAAGGTACAGCATTTATTTATTTATTTTAAGATTTTTATTTTTATTTTTGGGCAGAGAGAGAGACAGCGAGAGAAGGAACACAAGCAGGGGGAGTGGGAAAGGGTGAAGCAGCCTTCCTGCCGAGCAGGGAGCCCGATGCTAGACTCAATCCCAGGACCCTGGGATCATGACCTGAGCCGGAGGCAGATGCTTAACGACTGAGCCACCCAGGCGCCCCAGGTACAGCATTTATTGCGTTTCCAAATATTACAGAAAATATGGAATGCTTCATGAAGTTGCATGTCATCCTTGTGAAGGGGCCATGCTAAGCTTCTCTGTGCTTTGTACAGAATACAAACGTATATGTAGGACAGGAGGAAATAAAGTTCTATACACAATCTATGCTTCCCATACACGCCAAACCAGCCCAGGGACTATTTAAAGGCGAACGAGAGAGTGTGTAAGAAGTTTGCTGAGGAGGAAAAGAGTGACAAGGCTGCTCATCTGAGTGAGACGACCATTACACTTCACCTGAGCAAATCTGTACTGGGGAACTCAATAATTTTTAAGTGCAAAGGGATCCTGAGACCAAAAATTTGAGAGCTACTTCTCCAGATTAAAAAGGAAAAAAAAGCAATGACATCTTTTGAAAATTTTCTGACTATATATAGCACATATATCATACATAGCTCCTCAGAATCATTAAGTGGCCAATGGCAACTTAAAGTCTGTTCATTTATTCATTAACTCATTTATTTCAGAATCGTTTATTAAGTACCTAATTTGTAACTAGCACTGTACTCAGGCTTGTGGGAACATAAAAGAGAGAAGTAATACTCTTGAATTGAGAACATACTTAGACAAAGCCAAAACTTTAGCCAGAATAATAGGAAATTTGAGGCATTACCTAATTAAATGCAAAATTTTGTGCCTCAGACACATAGGAAAAGGCAAAGACCCAGAGAAGAGGGTTGATCAGGAAAGCTGAGAGAGAAGTCTATTGTCTGTCCAGAATGGTTTGTTATTATGGGGATGACTTATTCATATAAGAACTATTCTTCCAAATAGTGATAAAATGAAATTTTTTTGGTAACAAGCAGAATATTGTCAATGCACACTGGGAAGTTAATATTCAAGAAATCTGATTATGGTCAGCATGAAATCCTTTTAAGTGATACAGATCTCCTGCATGTAAATCAGTTAGCACAATACATGAAACATAGCAGATGCTCAGTAACAGGCACTAATTCGGATTCTTATATTAACTTCAAAAGTTAGCTGAATTAGTAGTAAGAGGAGAAGGGTATTCAAACTCTTCTTTCAACAGCTTTTATCTTTTCCCTCCATTTCTACCTGAACTGCCTAGAATTATCTTGATCTTCTTTCCCCCTCCTCTCTTTTTCCTATAACTTCAGAATGGTGGAGAAGTAAATGACGGGAGGGTGTATGTCAAAGAGTCATCCTAATTCATCTACTTCATCAACCTGTCATCTGACCTTGAGAAGCAGGAAGACTTTACAGGGGTACATTTATCTAAAAGGTAAAAATCTGCAATATTAAGAACTATTTAAATTCAACAATTTTTGAGAAGCACTCAGAACAGTGCCTGCCACTGTAACCCATCTATATATATATATATATATATATATATATATATATATATATATACACACACACATATATATATACTTAATATTAACAACATCATCACTAAGAATTTACCCCAACAACAGGGGCACCTGGGTGGCTCAGTCAGTTCAGCGTCTGCCTTCGGCTCAGGTCATGATCCCAGGGTCCTGGGATTGAGCCCCGAATCCAGCTCTCTGCCTGGCAGGGAGCCTGCTTCTCCCTCTCCCTCTGCTTCTCCCCTCTGCTTGTTCTCTCTCTCAAATAAATAAAATCTTAAAGAAAAAAAAAAGAATTTACCCCAACAACATAGGAATATACAGAGTTTTTTTTAACAAACAAAAACCCATGTGGCAAGACAGCTGCATGGTTCTGGGAAATAGGAGTCATTTTATAGTCATTTCAGTAAGCTCCAAGGGAAGCCTGAAGTCATTACACTGTCTTATGAGTTTTCACTTCATAAAATTCAGTCCAACTGATCGAACTGAATACTAAAGCTATTACTTGAGATACTTGTCCCTGGGGGGTACAATAGTAGGCCGGTTTTCACAGACATGTCTGTATTGCAGCCTTATCAAGGGACTTTGTTCTCTGTCACAGCAAGTTCTGTACTTTAAAAAATTAAAATCTAAAAGGGCAAAAATTACATGTGAGAACTGTTACTGTCAGGAGAAAATTACAATGAATGCAATGAATGGAAATGACAGACTTTTTTACATTTACATAGTGATTTCAAAATAGAATCTTTTGAATGTTTCCTTCCTGGAAGTAGCAGCACCAAAGGTACTGTTTTCATTCTGTTATCATGACAATTTCTTTCTGGGTAGTACAGTTGTTTTTCTTAGTTTATTTCCTGCAAAGCAATTATTCCTTTCTAACTTTATTATTATTGTTCTTTCATTTAACATTGAAGTAGCCTAGGCAGCTGCAATTTTCATCCCACTTACTGTCAAAGTGTTAGGTAAGAAGAAGCTCAACTGAGCTCAGGATTTGGAAGTAGTGTGTAAGTTGAGTTTGCCTTAACCCTCATAAAAGGGAGTCCTAAAATATGTTTTGCAGAGTAGGGAAACAAATATTTCTCAATTTTGTTAGACTTCATCATTTCTTTTATTTATTTATTTAACAGAGAGAGGAAGAGCGAGCACAAGCAGGGGGAGGAACAGAGAGAGAGAGAGAGAGAAACAGGCTCCCAGCTGAGCAGGGGAGCCCAACACTGCAGCTCCATCCCCGGGATCCAGGATCACGACCTGAGCCAAAGACAGCCGCTTAACCGACTGAGCCACCCAGGCGCCCCTAGACTTCATCATTTTACAAGCAAGAAACACTGCATGGAATGTGGGTACTTTTGACCATCATTGCACCCCCATCTACAAATGCTTACTTAGGGTTATTTCTACAACTGTTTTTCCCAAATTACTGCCAATTGAGGTATAGTATTGCCACTGGGCCCATATGATCCAAATGAATTTAATCCAGAATCGTTTCAAAGAGCTATGAGATATTATTATCTGCTTCTGAAAATAAACTAAGAGATACATATAATTCAAATAGTAATAATTACCAATACTACTGTCTCAAGCATTCTAGAAAAACTCAAACCAAGACCTAAAACAAAAATAAGAAATACATTCAATAGGAAGGAAACAAAGTTATCACTGATTATAAGATCAGGTGCCTGTCTTCAGAGAAAACCCACAAAAATAAACTAAAAAACTACATACACTAATAAATAGCTGCATAAAAAAATAAACATACAAAAATAAATGGCTTTTAAAAATCTCATCGCAACTAGCTAGAAAAATATAATAGGTAAAAATATTTTCCTTCATACCAGCTATAAAAAGTTTATATTTATAATATTTAAAAAAATTTGTAGACCTGTATGAAAACCCCAATCTTTTCATTAAGAGATGAAATGGACTTGCTAGGTGAAAATGCCACGTTTGTGTGTAATAAGGTAACACTATTATCACAAGGTAGATTCTTTCTGAATTAACTTACAACACTTAATGAATTTTCACTTAAAATCCCAATAGGATTTGTTTAATATGAGTACATTATTTAACTCTAAAATTCACTTAGAGGAATAAAATTCAATAACATCTAAGAAAATACTGAGAAAGAAGAGTAATTAGGGAGGATGAATTGTTCTTTCAAATATTAAAATATGTATCAGTTGCTAAAATAGCATTTAAGAACTGTTTTACAGGCTTCAAAACTGATAGCGCAATACGTGGTCCAAAAACAGATGCTGGAATTTATAAGAATACAGTAGTATAATAAAGATGATTTCAAAGTCAGTAGGGGTAAACAGGATTATTCAGTAAATGGTACTGAAATAAAAGGTATTGTTATTTCCAACTTAACTAAAAAAGTCAGCGAACACCATACATCAAAATAAATAAGGAAAGGATAAAGAGTAAAATGTAAAAGGGAAATAAGCTATCAGGAGAAAATATTAGAATATTTACCTATTTTTAAGATACAAAAAGAATTTCTAAGTAAATAAAATAAGAATAAAATGTTAATGAGATTGGACTATAATATTAGTCCAGTTTTTTTTTTTTAAGATAAATCTCAGTTTGGGTAAAGGAGTGGCAAAACAGGCACCCTCACATGTTCTGACAGGAGAGTAAATGGAAACCACCTTTCTGTGAAGCACTTTGCCATGTGTACCGAAGGCCTTTCATTCTTTCACTCCACAAATATCTGAGTGTCCACTTGGTGCTCAGTCCATGGTGAGGCCTGACCCAGGCCCTCGGGAAGGAGCCCTTCTTGAGGGGAGGAGAGACTTCAAACAGTTAATTACTTACAGACTAACCACGTGATTCTAAAACTGAGCTAAGTGCTACTGGGAAATACAAGGTGCTCTGGTACAACGAGAAGCTGCCCCTGATTTGGGAGGCAGAGGCGCTGTGATCAGGAAAGACTTCGATGAGAAAATGATATTTGAGCTAAGATCGGAAGGAAGAAGAGGAGTTAACCAGGGAAAGCTGCAGTAAGGGAAAATGGGAAAGGAGAAAAGAAAGGCTGGACTCTATATGCAAAGGCCTTGAAGAAAGGAGAAGCAAACCTCTGGAAATACAAAAGCTGGAAAGAAAATATTTGTTTGGCCAGAGCTCAGGGAGAGGGATTAAGCTGATGAGGCAAACAGGGATTTCTACACCACACAAAAATTTTGGCCCTTAGCCTAAGGGTTATGGAAGAAACTTAAGGGTTTTAAACAGAAAAACAGGATGAGATTTGTTTTTTTAAAAAACTGTCTCTGGTTTCAATATGAAAAATGGCCTGGATCAGGAGGGAAGGAGGTGCAGAGGGACCAGGGACGAGACTACTGCAACTATGTTGGTGAGAGAGAGCAGGGTAACCCCGCCTAGACGATGGCCATGGGGAATGAGAGAAGCAGGTGGATTGCTACATATTTTTAGTGTGTAAGTCACAGGGTCACCAGACAACACTCAGAGGGGCAATCAGATGATTCAGAAGTTTCTGGTGTAAGAAGGTTCATGCATAGTGCTGCAACTCGTGATAACATTCACACCCTTTGACCCAGTCATTCTCCTTCTAGGAATCTATCCTAGGGAAATAATCAGAAACTTGAACAAGATTTGTTTTCCAAAGATGCTCACTACAGTCTTATTTATAAATCTGAAGCTTCTAAGCAATCTACATAATCAAAAGGAAAAAATTTTAAATTCATTATGATACTAGCATACAACAGAGTGTTAGCCATTTAAAAGTCACACTTAACATCAAGAGAAACTGCTTAGGACATGTGAAGTGAAAAAAAAAAAAAGCAGGCCGTGAAAATTAATACAACTTTATTTTTAAAATACAAAAAGTCCTGCATAAACAGTTATTGGAGTGTAACTAGTGGTTCTCTCTTGGTAATAGGACAAGTGTTTTTACATTTCTTTGGATCTTCCCCTTTTTTCAATGTTCTCTACAATGAGGAAGTCATACTTTTATTTTTTAATTATTTCTATTTTTAAATAACATTTGTGGAGCATTTACTATGTGCTAGGCACTGTTCTACATGTTTTATGCATACAAACACATTTAATCTTGAAAAGATTTGTAAGATACAGAGAAGTTAAGTAACTTGCCCAAAGTCACATGGTAAGCCAGAATCTGAACCCATGCAAGCTGATTCCAGAGTTGGCCCCGCATCAGGCTCCTTCCTCAGCGGGAAGCCTGCTTCTCCCTCTCCCACTCCTCCTGCTTGTGTTCCCTCTCTCATTGTCTCCCTCTCTGTCAAATAAATAAATAAAATCTTAAAAAAAAAAAAGGCTCTGTGTTAGATGATTTTGCTCATCTGTAAGCTAATAAGTGTTCTGAGCACATATAAGGTAAGCTAGGCTAAGCTATGATGTTTGCTAAGTTAGGTGTATTTTTTTTTTTTTAGATTTTATTTATTTATTAGAGAGAGAAAGAGAGACAGCATGAGCAGGGGGAGGGGCAGAGGGAGGAGACTCCCCGCTGAGTAAGGAGCTCAACGCTGGCTCGATCCCAGGACTTTGGGATCATGACCTGAGCCCAAGACAGACACTTAACCAACCGAGCCACCCATGTATCCAGTTAGGTGTATTAAATGCAGTTTTGACTTGAGATATTTTCAATTTATGATGGGTTTATCAGGACTTAATCCCATCATAAGTTGAGGAAGACCTGTAAGATCTCTTTCAAACTTAACAACAGAAAGACCAAACCTCCCAGCCCCAAACCAAAAAACACCTCAATTAGAAAATGGGAGGGATGCCTGGGTAGCTCAGTTGGTTAACCTTCTGCTTTTGGCTCAGGTCATGATCCCAGGGTCCTGGGATCGAGTCCTGCATGGGGCTCCCTGTTCAGTGGGGTGTCCGCTTCTCCCTCTGCTCCTTCCCCACCCCCAACCCCCACTTGTGCATGCATGCATGCACTCACTCTCTCTCTCGTGCACAAAAATAAATAAAATTTTAGAAAATGGGCAAAGGACTTGAATAGACATTTTTCCAAAAAGATATACAAATGGTCAATAAACACGTGAAAAGATGCTCAACATGATTAGTCATTAGGGAAATGCATATCAAAACCATAATGAGATAATACTTCACACCCACTAGGATGGCTGGAATAAAAAATAGGGTAAGTATTGACAAAGATGTAGAGAAATTATCATACAGTGGGGTGGGAACGTAAAATGTTTCAGCTGCTTTGGAAAACGTTTTGGCAGTTCCTCAAAAGGTTAAACACAGAGTTACCATATGACTCAGCAATTCCCCTTCTAGGTATAAGCCCAAGAGCAATGAAAACATATATCCACATAAAAACCTGTACATAAATGTTCATCGTAGCATTATTCATAATAGCCAAAAAGTGGAAACAACCCAAATGTCCATCAACTGATGAATGGATAAACAAAACGTGGTATATACTACAACCTGGATGAATCTTGAAAATATGCTATGAAAGAAGCTAGACACAAAAGGCCATGTATTGGATGGTTCCATTTATATGAAATGTCCCAAATAGGCAAATGTATAAAAACAGAAAGCAGACTAGTGGTTGCCAGGGACTGGGGGTAAAGTGGAATGGAGAGTGACTGCTTAAAGGGTACGGGGCTTCCTTATTAAGTGATGAAATGTTCTGGAATTAGACAATGATGATGGTTGCACAACATCGTGCATATGCTAAAACCACTTAATTGTATACTTTAAAATGATAAATTTTATTTTATGTGAATTGTATCTAAATTTTTTAAAAAATTATCTTTAGTAAAAACAGAGCAGTTGCTCACAACTGCAGAGACCTTCTATTTTCTTTTTCATTTATGCTTAAGTATTAGCTTGAAAATGTCAAATCACTGTGCCTCATCTACAAAATAGGCTTATAATAGTACCATTCTAAGAGGGTTTGAAGAAGATTAAGAGAGAATTAACATGTAGAAAGTACTCAGAAGAGTGCCTGACACAATAGTTCTCAATAACTGTTAGCAATTAGTGGTCGTATTGTATTTGGAGTCTAATCAGGTATGTGAAAAAAATTACAGTTCCTATTTATCTCCAAATTATTGTCTAAGAGACACCTCAGTGGATGGAAGATTTATCTGACTAAAATCAAGAAAGAAAAAGCACAAGCTAAATTTGTATGTGCCTTTTGCTGGTCTAGCATTTAATTTTAAAATACAGTAAACATTTTGGTCTGTGATTAGAATGAGAGGCTAAAGAGTTTTAGGTATTAATCCTGCTCTACCTGCCATGAGTACAAGGGGGTTCTAGACACCAAAAACCAAGTAATTTTTGAGAGATGTACGAGAAGGTCAACACGAGAAAAAGAAGTTTAGAGAAGCTAGAAGGGAAACCGGGTAATTTTCTAGTTCCTCCTGAGTTATTAATAGATATTCACAGAGCCACTTCCCAGCAATGCTGCAAACATTAGACTACCAAACTCTAGACACCAAACTACAAAACAGAAGTTATACACATTCTAAAGCCAGACAACGGTTATGGACTCCTTTAGATTAAAAACAGCACTGTTTCTTTCCTTTGAATTAACTAGTTTTAGAGTTAACAGTAACTGTGTTATCTGACTATAAGGCAAAATATCAAAATGTTACAAGTCTCCAGGGAAGAAGAAGAAGCTGGCAAAATCTAATTGCTTAAGAGGATGAAAAAAAGACAGCTTTACATACTTTTCATATTTATGCAGTACCATAGAGGTCAGGCAGCTGAGTAGAGCAGAGAGATAAAATTACAACCGAGAGTAAGCACTATAAATATAGGGCCTGAAGCCACAAATAAAAGGACACATTCTACATGAGTCAAAAGTAAAAGGGACCATAAGCTTAGTAATCATCTTCCCAGTCACAGGGGAACATAAATAATAACACATTAACAAATATTAAGTATCTACCACATTCAGTGAACCATGATACATGAACAAATACAACTTATAAGGTTATCAACTGTATAAGGTTATCAACTACAGGCTTAGTCCAAAAAAAAAAAAAAATCTTAACACAAACTGTCCTTCTAAAACTTCCAATAAAACTTTCCCATCTGCAAATGGTCAAAAACAGGATTAGAAATAAAGGATTCTCTAGAGATAAAGAAACCACTGCTAAGAATGTGAGACTGCTACTAAAGAGACATTATGATGATGATTATTTGTAGTCCTACCTCTATCTGTTCTTTTCATTCCCATCCTGAATCGTATCTGCTTGCCGCGAAGGACCGCAGAAAGGTGTTTAACAGTCCAGTGTCGTGCTGGCCAATCAAAAGCCATGTTACAGAAGATTGCAGGTTGTTGTAAAGACATTATAATTTCTTTTGCTTTCTCTGGTGTAAAAGGTTTGACGTGTTCACCTAAGGAGAGAAATGGATAACTATAAAGTTATTTCATATAATATGAAGGAAAAATAGCTAATACCATTTCTATTATGGTAAATCTTTCTATGCAATTATACTACATTTTACACTTCATTTATTACTATTTACATAAATATTTGACCTCAAAAACCATAATTCTTAAATGATTTTTTCATACTAAATTTTAAATGTTGGAAAATATTTACAATTTTCATGTCAAAAAATGTTTTTAAAAAAGGCTTTCCAACCATATTTAAATTTTAAAAGACACAATTTTCTGAAAATTGTATTTCCTAAATAGAGGGTTGTATACGAAATGCTGATGGGAACTACTCTAGAACTAGAGTTGCTGGAGTCAGGTATAATTCTACTTGCTATATCATGTGTTTACCCAAAAAGACTACTGAATTCACACATCAGTCAAAGGGGTGAGGGGGGGATTATTTTCATTCACGATTTAAAAAGGTAAAAGATGTACTAGGATGGATATCGGTGTTAATCCTTCACTTCAATTGCATCTATAAACAGTATAAGGGATATGGGATATGTACAAACAAATACTGTGACTTACTGAGTACTTCAATAAACTTCACAGATTATAGACTGTAAGTAAATCGTGGATAGGATGTAATAATAAGTATTTGCTAAATAAAAGAAACAAGTAAGTCTTCCCTTAAAGACATCTTAAAAGGAAAATTTGGGGGGAAAGTCAAAAAATACTTCATACTCTGACTCCAGATAGATATATACATCTATATATCATCAGCATGTATTTATGATTCTCTAGATTTGATTCTCTAGAATAGTCAGCTAAACCCTCTAATTCATTCTCTATTCTGTAATTACACTTAATTCAAAAAAATTAAGAAAAGCTCATAAATAATCCAAATTCTTCCATCATCCAACTTTCTTCTAAACTTTCTGATATGAGGCACCTGGGTGGCTCAGTCGGTTAAGCGGCTGCCTTCTGCTCAGGTCATAATCCCAGGGTCCTGGGATCGAGCCCCATGTCGGGCTCCCTGCTCAGTGTGGTCTGCTTCTCTTTCTCCCTCTGCTCCTTCCCACTGCTCACTCGCGCTCTCTCTCTCAAATAAATAAAATATTTTTAAAAAATTAAACTTTCTGATAAAAGGAAGAGGGATGGGGAAGGAGTCATCAAGGAACTTGAGTAATTTGTACTTGTCTGAACGCAAGGCTTGTTTTTAAAGAAAATGAAAATTTAAGTCAATTTGGCCCCTTTGCTCAGACAAGGGCAAATACTCAGAATCCTTCCCTAAACCTTTGATGAAAGTAAGCAAGACATGTGAGGACAGTCTGTTATTGTCTACACAGTCAGTGCTCCCAAGTGAGGAGCTAAGGGTCGACACTCACAGGGGAAAGGCAGTAGAAGAGCTGGGGGCTGGGTGGGGGGAGGAAGAGAGAGAAGACACCCTTGGGTATCTCTAAGTAAATGAAGCCCCAGCTTATCTTTAAGTGCTAAAGAGCCTATAAGGGAAACAGGATATGACCAGGAACAAAATTTTCTATCCTTCCTTGAGGTTCTTGTTTTCCACTTTTGACATGTTTGATAAATTCACACTAGGGGACTTGACCCATATTCGCCTATAAATGTAAGTACAAGGTTACCTGGATCGCAACCCACCAAACCTTCCTGGACTTGGAGTGCCTGGATTCCGTGTACATGAAAAATGGACAAGCTGCATTTTTTATAATATATTTTTTAAGTTTTGCTAGGCTGTGAGAAGTTGCAATACATTCATGATAATACTTTGTTGTTTGTGGCACATAAATTAGTACTATCCTTTGGCAAACAACTGTAAAAATGAAGCAGAAGTCTCAAATAACCACCCATTAACCTAGTAACTCATGTTATAGGAATTTGTTTTTAACAAAGTAATCATCAGCTATATGAATACTCATATATATTATATACGTTTACATATACACATAAAATATCTACTACCATAATATAAAAACTGAAAATATAAACAGCCTAACGTCTAAAAGTAGAAAAATATTTACTGAATATTACTAAATGTTATGTACATTTTTTCCATGGGACATTATATTCATTAGCAATAAAAATGAGGGCTATGGAGAAATGTGTGGAGATGCAGAGACTGGAATTAATTCAGAGAGCTACTGTACTAGCCAAGTAAAAAGTGTTACAGTAAGGCCCTGAACAACGGGGGAGGGGGGGGAGTGAGGAAGGCAGAGATCGTAGAGATATAGAAATACTAGGATAATAGTATCAAAGACTATTGCAAGCAAAGATGTGGGGTGGGAGGCAGATGCAGCCATAAGGGATACTGAGGTTTCCAGACTTTGTGACTTGACATAAAAAAAAGTTAGGAGCAGCAGCTCATTCTGGTGGGAAGATGAAGAGTTTGGTTTTGAACATCATCATCATCATCATAATGCATTTCTTCATATGATGCTTTACTATTTGCCATGTACGTTTATATACATTAAAACTGCTCATCTGCTCATCTAAGAAGCCTACAAAACAGGCAGAGAAGACATTTTAACTCCATTATCCAAAGGAAGAATAGGAAGCTCAGATGTCAAAGCTAAACACACCGGTGATGACTGGAACTACAGGTCAGGTTCCCTGATTCCAAGTGCAGTGCGCTTTCCACTGCACCATCCTGCTTCCAGAGAAATCAAACTGTGGGACCTACACGAACACTACAAACTCAGGAGAGAGAGTATAATCTGAAAAGAGAAGTAAGTTTCGGAAAGCTGTAGAACAATTCATGGATAATAAATCCAGGTGTGCTGTCAGGGAGAGAGGCATGTTTTGGTTTGTGCCTATGTGGACAGGGGTTGGTGGGATAATACCTGTAGTAGAGACTTCTAGTTGCCTACCTTATCCCATTCCCATTTTCTTCTTCCTTACTAACAACTCTGCACAACGAGTGTGGCTAAAAAATTACAATTCCTAGACTCCTATGCAGATATAAGCAGCTAGAGATATATCTGGAAGTTGCCTAGTCAGTCTTTTTGCCCTTAGCCTTCTCTCCCACATTTTGCCTGGAAAACAGACATGATGGTGAGCCACCTTGAGAGATCAAAGAAAGGCCCAGGGGCGCCTGGCTGGCTCAGGTGGTAGAGCATTTAACTCTTGATCTTGGAGTCATGAGTTCAAGCCCCACATTGGGCTTAAACAAGCAAACAAAAGCCCAGGAAATTGCAAACCTCAGCTGAAAGAATGCAAAACATCCATCTTTGTGCTACTAAATCAATACCAGCAAAATTCTACCTCCTAAATTCCTTCACATATAAAAATTAATTCTTATAGTCAAGATTGTTACTAGTTCATAACTGGTTTAACACCTTGCCTTCTGAGGCTATTGTTTTCAAGGACAACCATATTCTCTCTATAAAATACTCTGTGACTTACACACTGAATGAATCATGGCTGGTTTGACCTGTAGCACTCTTTCAGTTCTATAGTTACAAAATATTCAAGCTTTGAACACTTTGTTTCTAGAACTTTAAAGGGCAGAGAAAAAGAGAAGCACCAGTCCTTTTGGGGTAGGGATTCATTTATTCTGCTTATTTTATTTTTTTAAAAGATTTATTTATTTATTTGTCAGACAGAAAGAGAGAGTGTGCAAGCAGAGGGAGTGGCAGGCAGAGGGAGAAGCAGGCTCCTCCCTGAACAAGAAGCCCAATGCAGGACTCGATCCCTGGACCCTGGGATCGTGACCTGAGCTGAAGGCAGACGAGACGCTTGACCGACTGAGCCACCCAGGCGCCCCTATTCTGCTTATTTTAATCAGAGCCAATAGATCTGGCTTTGAACGTTCCCCAAAGAGTTCTCATATTTGGGTAAGATATATCTTGCCACCCTTCCACAAATAAATACATGGTCATTAGTAACACATGAGTAGTGTTTTGACACTACTTTTTGAATAGCTTCAAAGAAATATTTTTTCCTCTAACATAATGCCTTTTAAAAAAGTAGTTAATGATCTGATTTAAAAATCCCAGACATCCCAGAAGTTATTTAATAAGAGACCTTAAAAACTAAAATTTGCTGAGAAAGCACCTGGCCCAGTGACTGGGATATATTAAATGCTCAAACGTTTGCTAAATGAATAAAAAGTGCGATAAAATGTATACAGAACAGGCAGTAGGATGCTCACCAGAACAAGAAATTAGCATATTTACAGAATCTCAGGCCTATCAATGAAATAAAACAATCACTTGGTTGTGACATAAAAGTAATTGGGTTTCTGATAGTTTAATCAACAATGAACTGGGCCATTAAATTAGCAAACTAAAGTGTTACAATTTCCTTTAAAGAAGAATGCAATCTACACCGTATTAATTAAATAGCCTAGGGATGCACTCAGTCACTCCAAGCCAGGAATATCTGCAAAGAGCATAAAAATTCTGAAGCAACCTTGACAGCCTTTAAAGGATAAGTGTATTTAGGTCTAAACTTGCAGCAAGCAACAATTTCTAATGAAATGACCTAGAAACTGCTGAAAAAAAGATTAGTGATCTAGGTGTTGCATAGTCTTTTCTCCCTCTAAATGTAGCATGTAATTCTGACAATTTATTAAAGCTTTGGTTTCAACTCATTCTTTGGAGGTACTGAAACATGAATAAAAAGCAAACTGCCTCTTTCTCAGCAATTTTTTCTTTAATTAATGCAAGCTACATGATAATTTGAAACTTAATTTCTCTGTATTTGTTAGCAATCTGCCTTCCTCCATCAATTAATACCTGGCTTGGATTTGTATCTGAGATTTAGAATTTAAGAGGAGAACAAGGAAAACTTCCCAAGTTTCCAGAATTCATTCCTAATATTGATAGAATACAACAAAGATCCTGAAACTGAAACTAACTCTTCTCTCATGTCAGGTATAATTTAAAAAAAATGTTAATAACTATAAAATTTCAATTAAATTTTATTAAAATCTTATTTAAAAGTTTTTAGAAGGTGACAAAAGAGCAGGTCACAAAACTGGGTCCTGGCATAGTAATCTAAATTATTTCTAAATATATACATGTAAGCCTATGATGGTTTCATCAATCTAACAATTCTGTATATACAAAAAATTTAAAAACTTCTGGAATGGTAGATATTAGGGTAAAACATAATGAACATCTAGGCCACATCAGAAAAACACTGATGGAACTATGCAAGTACTACTTAACAAAATGACTATATTCATACCAAAGACCAAATGGTAAAACTTACACCAACGAACATGGATGGAACTGGAGGGTGTTATGCTGAGTGAAATAAGTCAATCAGAGAAAGACATGTATCATATGACCTCGCTGATATGAGGAATTTTTAACCTCAGGAAACAAACTGAGGGTTGCTGGAGTGGTGGGGGGTGGGAGGGATGGGGTGGCTGGGTGATAGACATTGGGGAGGGTATGTGCTATGGTGAGCGCTGCGAATTGTGCAAGACTGATGAATCACGGATCTGTATTTCTGAAACAAATAATGCAATATATGTTAAGAAAAAAAAAGAAGAAGAAGATAGCAGGAGGGGAAGAATGAAGGGGAGTAAGTCGGAAGGGGAGACGAACCATGACAGACAATGGACTCTGAAAAACAAACAGGTTTCTAGAGGGGAGGGGGGTGGGGAGATGGGTTAGCCTGGTGATGGGTATTAAAGAGGGCACGTACTGCATGGAGCACTGGGTGTTATGCACAAACAATGGATCATGGAACACTACATCAAAACTAATGATGTAATGTATGGTGACTAACATAACAATAAAAAAATTAAAAAAAAAAACTTACACCAACGATTATTTTTCATTTTAAAGTCACTATTTTTAAAATGTCAATATAAACCAAGAAAATTCTCCTAAAAGTTAATATAAGTTGTTAACTTATATGCTTAAGTAAATGATGCTTAAGTAAAATGATGACTAATCATAAACCCTTTGAATTTCAAGGTCTAGAAGGTGGTGCCACTGAAGTATTGAGGCTGTTATGACAGAATCCTTCCAATGCCAGTGCTTGGTGCGATAGTGACACCCCGGCAGGTTCAGGCTGAGACCAGGAGACAGTTAGGTGCTGGACACTTCACATCCTCTTCTTCCCATTTCTTTACATTTGTAACTCTTGCCCAGTCAAGCCAGAAAATCATCTTCTCCTCCTCACTTTAATCCATTTATGCCAGAACTCATAAATAGTACTTGTAAGTTCAAAACAAATACTGGTCCTAAACTTAAAGTAAGGAAAAGTAAATCTATATTTTAAATGAAATTAATACTACAAAGAATAGGGGCGCCCGGGTGGCTCAGTCGGTTGGGCATCTGCCTTCAGTTCAGGTCATGATCGCAGAGTCCCAGGATAGAGCCCTGCATCAGGCTTCCTGCGTAGCAGGGAGTCTGCTTCTCCCTCTGCCCCTCAACCCTCTTGTGCTCACTCTCTCTCTCAAATAAATAAAAGCTTTACAAAAAAAATACTGGAAAGAATAGTGTCTCAAAGACCAAAATTCTTTAAAAGGCTCCAAAGTATCTTCAAAATTTCTACCAAAATGTTTCCATCTAGCTCTTCAGAATTCCACTAGGAAAATTTTCTGTATTTCAAAATAAAATGGCTATTTTATCCAACTTTTCATCAAAAAAATTCAACAGCAGTCTTAAAAAGATATCTGCACACTCATATTCATAGCCACACATTTATAATAACCAAAAGATGGAAGCAACCCAAACATCCATTGACATCATACAGTGGAATATCATTCAGCCTTAAAAAGGAAGGAAATCTTGTCATATGCTACAACATTAATGAATCTTGAAGACATTATGCTAAGTGAAAAAAGCCAGTCACAAAAAGACATACACTGTATTATTCCACTTGCATGAGGTATCTAAAATAGTTGAATTCATAAAAACAAAGTAGGTTTGCAGTTACCAGGGGCTGAGGGGAGACAGAAAAGAAGAGTTGTTTACTGAGTACAGAGTTTCAGATTTGCAAAATGAAAAAGTTCTAGAATTTTGTTTCACAACAATGTGAATATACTTAACACTACTAAGTTGTACACTTAAAAATGGTTAAGATGATAAATTTTTGTCATTTGCTTTTTATCATGGTTAAAAAAAGTTCAACAGTACAGTTTTTCTGTTATTTGTCCTTATCAAATATAAAGTACTTAGCTACACATGAATTTTATATATATATATACATATATGCTGTAGCATGGAAAATTGTTTACATAGGCTTTTGCTTTTTTTTAAACTTCCCTTCTGCCTTCTGCCATTTTTTTTTTTTTTTTAATGAAAAAAGAAATGACAGAGTATGGCATCTCCAACTGAGGAGGAGTAAATCCAGTCATATAGGAATGTCAGCTGTCTACGAAACTCAAGTCCCTACAACTCTGGAATGAAATTTTTCCTTGGGAATGTCAACCTTAAAACAGCCAGTTATTTTACCACCAAAACGTGCTTATTTGGGAATAGCAGGGGAATTACAATTCAGGACAAGCAAATTGACTTTAGGAGGGAATTGGGAAGTTCTGAACAAAAGTTCATTGGAAAAAAACAAGAGCTGGAGGTTGTGGCGGTTTCTCATTGGCTTCAAGGGGTGGTTACTAGTTGTTGCTGGGGCAGGGAGGGATCTTCCTTCTTTTAGAAGCAGGAGATAAATTCCTACATGAAAAGTGTCCTCTCTTACCAAGTTACTTCTTATCTGCCTTCTTCCTGCTGATGATATGTTTACTCATTTCAAGAAAGACTGGAATAAGAGTTACTAAGAATACATTCTTCTCTTCATCAAGACATAAACCTAGCTACAATTAAAGCTACCAGAGCCCAAGAGAAAAATATAACCTCAGTCTGAAAGGTGGAATCAGATTCAAAGAATTGCAACTTTTAATTTCACTGAAAAGCTTCAAACAATGTGTGATCCTCTAACATCTCACACTCAGAATTTAAGTTGATTCTTAACATTAAGTAGTTTCATGTTCGTTGGTTGGTTTTTTAAGAATTTATTTTAGAGTAATTCTAGGTTTATAACAAAATTGAGAAGGTACAGATTTCCCATATATCCCCTTCCCACATATGCATAGGCTCCCCCATTATCAACATCATTCACCAAAATGGTACATTTTTTTTTAACCAGGATAACTTTTTTTTTTGACACATCATAATCACCCAAAGTCCATAGTTTATCTTAGGGTTCAGTGTTAGTGTTGTACATTCTACGGATCTGGACTAAAATATAAAGACATCTATCCATCATTATATCATACAGTGTATTTTCATTGCTCTAAATATCCTCTGTGCTCTAGCTATTTATCATGACCTGAACCGAAATCAAGAGTCGGACACTCAACCGACTGAGTCACCCAGGTGCCAAGGAAACAGATCATCTTTATTAAATAAAATATTATGAACTGTAAGCTATAACAGCAGTAACATGGTTCTTTATTTTGCATTTTTAAGGTCCCCTTTCTTTTATTTTTATAAGTACATTTTTTTTTTTAAGATTTTATTTAAGGGGCGCCTCGGTGGCTCAGTCGTTAAGCGTCTGCCTTCGGCTCAGGTCATGATCCCGGGGTCCTGGGATAGAGCCCCGCATCGGGCTCCCTGCTCAGCAGGAAGCCTGCTTCTCCCTCTTCCACTCCCCCTGTTTGTGTTCCCTCTCTCACTGTGTCTCTCTCTGTCAAATAAATAAATGAAATCTTAAAAAAAAAAAAAGATTTTATTTGAGAGAGAGAGGGAGAGAGCAGGGGGGGGAGCAGAGGGAGAGGGAGAAGTAGATTCCCTGCTGAGCAGGAGCCCCGACAAGGGGCTCAATCCCAGGATCCTGGGATCATGACCTGAGCCAAAGGCAGACGCTTAACCCACTGAGCCACCCAGGACCCTAGGTCCACTTTATTTTCAAATAAGGATTCTAATATATTTGATTATCGATATGATCATGTTTTGCTTTTAATAACTTTCAAGCTGTTACTTCAAACAGAAAATATTACATCCTTTAAGGCAAGACGATTACTTTTCTATCCCTAGAGCTTAGCACAATGTTTGGCATAAACTGATGCTAAATAAATATGTTTTCTGAATTCACACCTCATTTTTAGCAATGTATATAAAATATTAAAGTTTTATTAAAACTAATGACTTGTTTTCTCTACTTCTGCAAAATGAGCTCTTGAGCACAATCAGAAACAGTCTCAAAACAAAGGGTTCACAATTTCATGCTCACCTCCATCAGGTTCCTTGCCTGTTCCCAGCATGTTAGTTATCACTACTTGATTCCTAATCACCCTTGCCCCTACAGCAACCATTCTAAAGCTTCTTCACTCTCAAATCCCCAATACCTCTCTCCACTTCCTCACTCTTTGAGGTGCCTTGCTCTATTTTTTCTTATAACACTGAAACCCATGATTTCCCTCTTCTTCACGTCAACATTTCTGGTTGACCCTGCTCTTATTTGGTTTTTCAAAGGGCACAATTTTCCTTCTTTTCACCTGCATTCTCTGCTACCAATTCTACTCTAGTAGAACCAGTCTGTCTCCTCACCTTCCTCCCCGCCCTCTGGCCCTTATGTGACTCAGGCTTTTCTCCACTCACTCCTAATCCCAGCCTTGACTGCCAGAAATGGCCTCTTCCATTCGTTTCCATATTCAAACTATACCAAACTTTCAAATTACTCTCGGAAGTACAGACCAATCCAGTTTGCATTAGTTCTTTCTTCTCTCAGCCCCAAAGCACTGAAGGTGTGTACTATTTACTTCCCAATTAATTCCTTCCTGCTTGTGCATACATCTTATACTACAACTGTTTTTATCTGCATCTTTTTCCCCCAAACTATATTTACAAACTATTTTAGGGCAAGATCTGTCTTCTACCTCACTGTATGAGTCTTCTGTTTATAATATACATTCCAATAAGTTTGCTCAAAAATTAACTTTCTTATGACTCCCACAATATTCATCATTAACCTGAATATACTGACCCTTTCACATTGTGTATTTAATGTATGCACTTTTTTTTACCCTTTGTTCACATAAGCCTTACGTAATTTAAAGCAAAGCCTTCTCTTCTGGTAGGATTTTGTCTATTTAACTTACTTTGTAATGATAATAAGCAGTCATCCCAAACTGGTGATTCTGGGGAGGATGACAGTTTAAAATGTGACTGAAAGTTCCATAGATAGGATACTGAGAATCTAATACAAAAATACGAAGTCACCTGCAAAAATGTGTATTTATGCTGCATTTTTCAGGGGAGCAAATCCATATTTTCATCAGATTTTTTTCCCTCCTTAGGACTTCAAAATTAAGAATCACCAGTTTCTTCTGGGGCACCTGGGTGGCTCAGTCAAGTTAAATGTCCAAGTGTCTTAATTTCGGATCAGGTCATGATCTCAGGGTCGTGCGCTGGAGCCCTGCATGGGGCTCTGTGCTGGGCATGGAGCCTGCTTAAGATTCTCTCTCTCCCTCTCCCTCTGCCCCCCACCCATGCTTGTGCTCCCTCTCTCTCTCTCAAAAAAAAAGATTCACCAGTTTCTTCAAAAAGTTAAATATGGAATTATCTTATAACCCAGCAATTCCAATTTTATATATATGCCCAAGAAAACTGAAAACATATGTTAACACAAAAACACGTACATGAATGCTCACAGCAGCATTACTCATAATAGCCAAAAAGTGCAAACAACTCAAATGCCATCAACTGATAAATGGATAAACAATGTGGTATTACCATACCATGGGATATCACTAGGCCTTAAGAAGGAATGAAGTATTGATACATTCTAAAACACAGATGAACCTTGAAAATATTATGCAATGTGAAAGAAGCCAGACACAAAAAGCCCCATATTATATGATTCCATTTATATGGAACATCCAGAGTAGGCAAATATCCACAGAGACAGAGAGTAGATGAGTGACTGCCAGAGGCTGGGGAGAGGGTCTAATTGGGAGTGACTACTAATAGATACCAGGTTTCTCAGTGTGATGAAAATGCTCTGGAATGATAGTGGTAATGGCTGTACAACTTTGTGAACATACTAAAAACCAATGAACTGTGTATGTTAAAAGGGTGAATTTATGGAAAGTGAAAACTAAATCTAAAAAAACCCCTCCTTTTACCCAGCTGCATGCTTGATATCTTTTGCATCATCTTTCCAAATCTAAACGCTGTGCATTCACTCATTACTCCCAACCACCTCCTTTTCTTCAGGTTCCTAATTTACATGTAGTTTCTCAGGTTGGAAAATTACAGAGCTCTCTAAGTTCTTTTCTCTCAGTTACAACATCCATCAGTCACCAATGCCAGGCCTTTCTTTAATAATAAAAATGGTTGCCACTAATGAATATGTAATTCCTGCCAAACACTATGCTAGATGATCCCCAATTATCTTTAACTCTTACACTAATCATGCATTTTACAGAAGACAAAATTGAGGCTTAAAGGGTAAGTACCTGTTCTTTAGTCTTTCTCCTTCCCATCTATCCTCCTGATCCTCCTAAAATCAAACCTGATCATGTTACTCCCTTACCTAAAGCTCTTTAAAGGCCTTCTACTGTCATAAAGTCCAAACTCCTTAACTTGGCAAGGTGCCCTTCAACGATCCTACTTCCCTCACCACTTCTAATACCAGCTTCTTTCGGTTCCTGGACCATGCCATGCTCTTTCTCCTCCTGCCTTTGGACTTGGCACAGAGTTCCCTTATTCATTCACTCAACAAATATGTACTAAGTGTCCACTATGTGCCTGGGCATTGTACTTGCTGCTTGGGCACATATGGTGAATAAAACAGATATAGGTCCTGCCTTCAAGGTACTTAAGGTCAAGTGGAGGAAACAATAATAAACAAGTAATTTCAGATTGTAATAAGTGAAATGAAGGAAGCAGGAACAATAGATGTTAGGAGTCAGGGGAAAACTAAAACGACCGTTTTAGATAGGTTGGTCTGGTAAGAACTCGGGTGGTGACATACTCTGAAAGCTGAAGATTAAGAAGCCAATTATGCAAAAAGTAGACAAGAGGAGGAGGAAGTGAGTGACAAGAGATGCTCCTGGAGACATCAGCAGAGCCCAGACCAAGGATTTCTGTAGGCCATGGTTAAGGGTTTGAATTTTATTCTAAGTGCTATGGAATTCATTGAAGAGTTTTAAGGAAGGGAGTGTCACTTTTTTTGCTGAATGGAGAAGGGATTGGAGGGGCACAAGATAAAAAACAGGATCCCATGGCCTTAAGATATAGCAGTGGTTTAGGTGAGAAATGTGGATCCTCTGGACAAGGGTCTGATAGTGAAGGTGGGGAAAAGTAGACAAATTAGATGCAGAATTGACCTGACCTGCAAAGTCACCCATTGAAAGAGATGAAGAGAGGATATGTAGAGTTTGGGGAATTGTCATGGGGGGAAGTAAGCTTACCACAGAAACAGAATCAGAGGATCTCAGGCTCATGCTGAATGAATATTCAAGAGGTTGATCATTTTCATTTTATACTGTCATCAGTTTGCCCAGGACTTTTTCCAGAAAAAATGAGCCATGTAAGTACAGGTGTAAAGAGAACAAAAGGTTGGGTTCATCAAGAGTATGAGTTCTGCCAGAAGAATAAAAAAAAGGAAGGGAAGGACAAGGAAATGGTGCATCTTCAGAGGACAGATCATGACAAAATAGAGCATGAATTATAAACTGGATAAGGGGGTATGGATGTACAGAAAATATAAGAATCAATGGATGGGAGGTATAGATGAAGTTCAAGAATTGTATCCTAGGGGTGCCTGGGTGGCTGTCATGCATCTGCCTTTGGCTCAGGTCATGATCCCAGGTCCTGGGATCGAGCCCCGCATCAGGATCCTTGCTCCGCGGGAAGCCTGCTTCTCCCTATCCCACTCCCCCTGCTTGTGTTCCCTCTCTCGCTGTGTCTCTCTCTGTCAAATAAATAAATAAAATCTTAAAAAAAAAAAAAAAAGAATTGTATCCTTGGAGTATATAAGGGAGTTTATAAGGACAAGAGACTGGTCAGACAGGACAAAGTTATAATTGTTTCCTCCACTTGGATTGGTCATTTCCTGCTCTAGGCAAACATGAGTATTTCATCTCCAACCACAGCCATCCTGTTTTTCTGCTGTCTTCCCACAACTCCCCCACACTACCACCTAAATTTGTCAGGATCTCATTCAATCTTAAAGACCCACCTCCAACTACTCCTTCCTTGAAGCATTTATGTTTTCCCCAAAGGGATCTCTCCTCCTGGTGACAACCCTCACCCAGTGTGTACTGCTAGTATTATTCATGTTACCAGGTATTAATCATTCTTTTCCTTTCCAAGCCCCTTTACTCAACTGGAAAAAAAGCATTATTAGAAACAATCATAAGTCTCTAGATTCTCCAGTAGCAGTACCCAGAACTGTGCCAGGCACGGAGGAATCACTCAATAAAGGCTAACAGAGATCTCTGGCACATGGGCCCCCCCCAACCTCACTGGTTACCTAAGGCAGGGTTCCACCAAAATCTAACAAAAGCTCCTAATCTCTGTTCATAAATGTCCCAGTCCCAGGTATTTCCATTTATCTCAAGAGTGGGCTCCACTTTCACAGATTTAATTTTAATCCATTCAAACCACCCTCATGCATGAATCAGCCCTGGCAGGCTGTGGGGATACAGGGCCTCCGCGATGACTGGAAATCTGGATGCCTCAATTTGAGAAAAGCCACGTTCACTAAAAAATAATAATTTCTTCACAGTTTAATGCAAAGCCGGAGAGACGTGAAATAGAAGCTAGACCAATAGGCCGCAGGAGAGGTGCCAAGAATGAGCTGGCATAGGGTTGTACTCATGACCTGACTTCAGTCTGGCGCCTACCTTCCACCTCTCCAGCTCCAGCTGCCGGGGCAGTTTCAGGGGTCGTCCCCGGGGTGGCTGCCATGGCTAGCTCCGCCCCAACCCAAAAGTGGAGTGAAGTGGGAGTGGGTTCAGAGGACCGCCAAACACCGGGCTCTGGAGTCGCAGGGCAGGAAGGAGCTGCGTTAGCAACTCCAAGGTTCCCCCGGAAGCACCGCTCACGCGGCAGTCACGTGACGGGCGCTGGGCGGGGGCACGCAGGTTTGTTTTGATTCCCCGGTTGTTGAAATGTCAGCACGTGGTCTCGGCTATAGCGCTTTGTATCAACCCCAGACTTTAGCCTTCTTTCATTGTAGTCTTTTCTTGGATTAGTTTCTGCTCCCCGTCTTTTTTAGTCATGTCCTTCCTATCTGCCTTGCAGCTTTCCTACACCCAAAAGTATTGGAGTTTTTAGGGTATGGTTTGCAGTCCTGTGGGGCTCGGAGCAGTGGAATGGGGGCTCCGCCTCCGCCTTACTCTGCAGCCGCTCTTACCAGGAAAGCTAACGCTTCTCTTTTCCACGTTTCTTGCCCTTCTGGCAGCAACATGATCCCGTCTGTTTTTTGTGGCTTCTGGGGAATCCGAACTAAAGGCAAACGTCCTTTAATTGCGCTCTCCGTGACTCATTTCCCGACCCACATAAGCCAAATCGCTTGACCTAGGGTTTCAAGGGCACTAATCGACAGCTGTCAGGCTTCTGGATTTGTATAATGAAATAAACAACCGGCTGCTTGATCAAGAGATCAACAACCCTCACCCTTTTCACTTACTTTTAGTCTGGTCAAAATTGTAATAACTGGAGATGGATCTAAGTCATTAGGGGCAGAAATCTCTTGTCTTAATCAACATATCTTTATTGCTAGCCCACTAATGACAGGCAACGAGTAGAAAGATATCTATATCTTTTTAAATCACATATGAATGTAATTGGCTAGTTTATAATCTCAATGGGTATGTAAGACAAAGGGTAACTGAAAAAATAGGCAGTACTTACTGTATGTAAAAAAGAAATTAATTCTCAACTGGCAAATCCAACAGCTCAATCTTACCCTATCTCCCCCTTTAATATCTAAAGTTAGAAATCCAACAAAAATAATAAATCCAATATAGAAGCAAGCAATAGCTTAAGTGACCGGAGGTATCCGAGTTGTTTATCCGACACGTGATGTAAACTTAGGCACTTCCTCCAGCAATCCCAGGTTCCTTGCCCAACCTCCTCTTAACACAGCCTTTCTGGGAGTTTCCTTGTCCCCGGCTCAGCCGCGCTCCTCCCGCCTTTTGGTTTCTCCTTGTCCTCCCTCAGGGACGGGGGTCTTCACGCCCTCTACCGCCTCAGTTTACGCTCCAGTGCCCGCGAGGGTACTGCCCCAGAGCAGTACCCCGGCCTCCTCCCAGCCCGCCGCACCTGCCCCGCCTTCCAGCCCCGGGCCGGCTCGCGCGGCGCAGGCGCACCGGGCGCGGCCCAGAGGCCGAGGGTGAACACAGCCGCTTTCTGCCTCCGCCTCCTGCGGCCGCATCGGCCCGGGGCTGGTCGGCGGCCACCCGGACCGCGCTGGGCCGAGGCCCCGCGGGCCGCGCGTCGCCATGGGCGCGGGCTGGAGCAGCGAGGAGGAGCGGCAGCCACTGCTGGGGCCCGGGCTCGGGCCTGCGCCGGGGGCTGTCTGGAGAAGCCGGGAAGCGGCGGCGGCGGCGCTGCCCGCGGCGGCCCCGGGTCCCGGGCGGGTGTACGGGCGCCGCTGGCTGGTGCTGCTGCTCTTCTCGCTGCTGGGCTTCGCGCAGGGCCTGGTCTGGAACACCTGGGGCCCCATCCAGAACTCGGCGCGCCAGGCCTATGGCTTCTCCAGCTGGGACATCGCGCTGCTTGTGCTGTGGGGACCCATCGGCTTCCTGCCCTGCTTCGCGTTCATGTGGCTCCTGGACAAGAGAGGTGAGGGGGTCCGGGCAGCGCCGGCCGGCGCGGTCACTCCGGGGAGAGCCAGAGCCCGCCAGCCGCCGCCCTCGGCTTCGTCTTAAGGGTTATGTGAGGTGACCGAGTGTTGCTGGTATCCCATTTCTGACCAGGAACCCTCCGTCCCTAAAGCGACAAATATGGGGAGGCTTCTTTGCAGATACTGTATTTATGTTTACATCAAGGCCCATTATGCAACAGCAGAGATTAAGTGATCTCTAAATATTCGTGTTTTTGCACAATGTGGACATCAGAGCATTCCCGTGCACGTGCTATACATTTTTTCACACCTGACCAAAATGACTGTTGCTTTGACTTCAAAGGGATTTGAGAATGTTGAGGGTGAAAGGTCAGAAAATAGATTGATGATGCCCAGATACAAGGAAGTATTTGGCTTTGCATAATAGATGACTCCAGCCCAGGGCTTTTGGGAAACTCCGATCTGAATGCTTTGATTTCTCTAAAATGGTGCACGGCAGCTTTAAAGTGTGTGTTTGTGACTAGGTGGTTGTGTCAGTTGAGATTTATGACTCTCAAATAAAGCATGGCAGATGAATGAAGACTCTCTGAGGAATACTCTGAACAGACGTCTCACTTTACCACTTGCCAATGTGATTCTGTGAGGAGAAAAAAGAGGCCGTACAACTGAATGATAAGGCATTGAGTTATACCACATGGGTATGGGTAAATGATTCATGATCACCGTGATGTAGCTGCTGACAAAGGAGGACTGTTTTAGACATAGAAGTATAGCATCAAGCAGAAGGAAGACCATTGACAAACTGGAGCACTTTTTTAAAAGTGGTGTGACAAGAATAATGATGTAAAAATCATGTGTAAGATTAAGGGAACTGGGTGTGTCAACATTTACAAAGAAACTTGAGGCAAAATATAAAATATGTGAAGGTCAAGTAAAAGAGGAATTAGACTTACTGTGTGTAGTTTTAGAAGGAAGAACTAAATTGAGTGGAAGCTACAAAAGGATATAACTCAAAGCAGTAAAGGAAGAACCTTCTAAGAACAAAAAGCTGTCCAGCCCTGGAAGGTGTGTCTTGACTGGCATAGAACTTCCAGATAGAGTAGGTACTTTTGCAGAGGATGTGTGCTAGATGCTGAGGAAAGCTTTCTTGTACTGAATGGAGGTTTTCTTTTCTTTTTTTTTTTTAAGTTTTTTAAAGATTTTTTATTTATTTGCTTGAGACAGAGTGAGACAGAGAACAAGAGAGAGAGCATGAGCAGGGGGAGAGGGAGAGGGAGAAGCAGACTCCATGCTGGCTTCATCCCAGAACCCTGGGATCATGACCTGAGCCCAGGGCAGCCGGCTAACTGAGCCACCCAGGCGCCCCCTGAATGGAGGTTTTCTTTGTTTTTTTTTTTGTTTGTTTGTTTGTTTGCTTTTAAACTGAATTATAGATTGTATTTGGATTTCATCAGTTTTTCCACTAAAGTCTTTTTTTTTTTCTGTTCCGGGATTCAGTCTAGGGCTCCAAATTGCACTTAGTTATGATTTCTCCTTAATTTCCTCCAATCTGTGACAATTCCTCTGTCATTCCTTACAAG
Organism: Eumetopias jubatus; assembly: GCF_037043125.1. Classification (NCBI taxonomy): domain Eukaryota; kingdom Metazoa; phylum Chordata; class Mammalia; order Carnivora; family Otariidae; genus Eumetopias; species Eumetopias jubatus. The sequence continues at coordinate 66,938,315 of NW_028274807.1, forward strand.
GTTGGCTAAATTTAGGGAAAAATGTTATTTTGTTGTTTCTTTTTATTTATATTTTTGTCAGGAACATTTTTCAATATTATTTTCTAAATTTAACCAACCTTGTTTTTATGGTAGAAGAATGTTAATTTTTACCTTTTTTATTACAATTGTATGAACTATCTGTGGCTAGATAAATTAAGAACTACCTATTCACTTTATAAAATAAGTTACTTTAGGAATTCTTTCAACAGTTCCTGTAACCACATGGGGAATTCAATTTTATATTCGCCATTGGTTGAAGCAATAAAAAATAAATGTAAAAATTCTCTTTTAGGATGTGGTTTTCCTTTTTAGTAGGAGAAAGCTAATATACTTTCATATGTTGGCTGTCCTGCTGCAGATGTCCTATCTACATACATGGAAAGTAAGTACCGGCATTATTGGGTACTAAAATATCTTGCTCCCTAGAGGGTAGATAGTTCTCTGGCCTTCCTGCTGCCTCAGCCAGCTTATCATAGAAGACCGGTTATCTCCCTAAGATGGGTTTTGTACCCTCTTACCCCTTTTCATTTTTCAGCAGAGACAAAACAGGACTAGCTAGTGAGATAATAGGAGAGCCAAGAGCAAGTGAACCCTAGAAGCCAAGTGAAGAAAGTTTCAAGGAGATAGTACCTAAATGTGTGCTAAGTACTGAGAAGATAGACTGCACAGAGCCTATATTCTAATGAGATCTAGGCAACGAACAAAATTAAATATTTAGTATGTCAGATGGTGATAAATGCTATGGAGGAATATAAAGCAAGGCAAGAGAGAAAGAGAGGAGGTCATGGTTGAAGAATGGAATGCTTGAAATTGAGTTGTATTATGGATGCAATCATAGTAAAAATTAGATCAGAGTATAAACAAGAGAAAAGACTACTGAGGTGTAGGGTAGAGGACGTGATCATGGAATAAGAAGTCGGGACTGAGAGGCAGGGATATTGAAATGATCATCTAGTGAATCTTGAAATCACCAGATTTATGAAAAAGTATTGTCATAAGGAGAAATAATGAGCCAAGATATTTGTAAATGGTGAGGGTGAATGCTCTGGAGACAGGTGTGTGGTAGTTTCTAGACAACTGCAGCAAGGAGTTTTGAGTATTAGAATTAAATATAATTAGATCAAAAGCTGTTCTGGCCATGATGGAATAGTAGGAACTGGATTTATCCTTCAATTTTCAACAAAAAACAAAAAATTAAAGTATATGAAACAGTGTTTTCAGACATTGGACAACAGGCAGGGCAGGGTGGTGATCCCTATGAACACTATGAAGGAATTTCCAGGTATCACTGTAGAGATGGGGAGCCCAGACTGAGTGCTGCAGTTTCCCTAGGTTAAGGAGACAATTGAGAATTGCCAAGAGACCGACTTAGCTAGAATTCTTAGGGTGGAGTACCAGAGAGGAAAAGAGCTTTACAGAAAGTTCTAGATCTACAGGGAGTTTCTACAGATCAGTCTTCAGCTGATAACCGATCAGCAGATACATGTGAGGAAACTACCAAATGCTGGAAAAAGGAGTAGCAAAAAAAGAACAGGCAGAACAATTCCCAACGTTCACACAAAGCTAGGAATAGTTCACATTCCCAAGGTCAGAAAGGGAAAACCTCAAAATACAGAAGAGGTTGAGTTGAAAACTCATAGGGGCATTGCCTCAGTAGTAAAGACAAAAGAACCCTAGGCTAAAGAATGCTTTGGTTTCACCTAATAAAGCTTAAAAGTATGCCTCAGAAAGATCAAAAATAACTCAGCTGTATCTCACAATGTTGTTCACAAACATTTAAAGAAATGCAAAAAAAAAAAAAAATCCATCATCCAACAAGGTAAAATTTGGAATTCCTGACATCAAAATAAAAATTTACCAAGCATGCAAAGAAGCAGGAAAATACGACCGATAAAGAGGAGAAAAAACAGTGAATAGAAACAGATCCCCAGATCGCACAAATGATAAATTAGACAGGAACATCAAAACAACTACTTTATTCTATATATGTTCAGGAAGATAGAAGAAGGCATGACATGTTAAGGAGAGACACAGGAAACATAAAAAGACCAACATTAAATTTCTATAAATAAATGCAATCTGACCAAAAAAAAAAAAAAAGTGTATAGGACAGGATTTAATAGCAGATTAGACATTGCAGAAGACAAGATTAGTGAACTTGAAGAATGCAATAAATACTATCCAAAATGGAAGAGAGGGGGGCAAAAAAGACTAAAAAGAAACAAACAAAAACTCCACCAGCATCAGTGAGCTGTGGGAGTTTTAAGTGACCTAATATACATGTAATTAGGGATGCAGAAGGAGAAGAGAAGAGTAAGGGAAAGGCATAGAGTAAGATGAGGGAGGGCCCCCCAAATTGAAGAAATAATGGCAGAAAAATTCTGTATCTATAAACCCACAACTCTAAGACAAGAATCCTAGCAGAAGAAACATGAAGAAAACTACACTGAAACACATCATAACCATATTGCTTAAAACCAGAGAGAATCTTAAAAGCATTGAGAAAAGAGACCGAGGAACCTTAGGGTGGAGAGAGTGACAGTGATCTGGAAGTATTGGGGGAGCAGTGTCAGGGGGGAGAGGTTTGGGTGGGATTAGGAAGGTAAAGAGAACATTTGGAGAAGGGCTTCAGAATGTAGGGATTCCACGGATTCCCTGATTGTGAGCCCTCCAGCAGGCACAGTGGAAGGGTTTCAGGAGTTGGGGAAGCTGTAGAGATGAGTTCAGATTAGGGGATATATGAAGCCAGATTTGTATGGGGATGACCTGTGAATCTTGGATCTCCCAAGGCTGACGTAGACAGAAAAAAAACAGGCACAATATGATGGTTCCTGGTGGTCTCCAAAGCAGTTTGGGGTGGCAAGACTGTGGCTTTTGGGGATAGGGAGACTGGAGGTCTCCCACCAAGAACAAACAGAGCTCATCTTCTGTCCAGTTGATGGAAGTATGGAGCCTGAGAACAAACAGTCTTACCAGGTGAACTTTATGACTATAATTAATTTCCCATGCATCCACTATGAATGTGTGTGTGTGTTCCAATTAACTTTGCATCCTGATTTTTTAGGCACACCTGTTGTAGAGATGCCATTCCTGTACCAAATATGTTCCCAGCAAAAGGAGTGATGTCATCCATGGGAAGGAAGCTTCCTGCAGTGTCTGTGCCACGTTTGAATAGAATTTGTTTTTATTTTCAATCATATTTGGTTTTCTGAAATTGTTCTAATACCTTTCATCAGATGGTTTTTGCACTCACATCCTAGTACTGTAATCACTTGGGATCTGTTTATTTACATAAAAGTACTAGATGTCTCATAGGCTTATTTTCCTGGAGTCCTCATACCTCTTCTTCCCAAAGTCAGTTGATGTTATTTTGATTACATGAAATTATAGAGTCCTGCCTTGTCGAGATTCAAATGAGTTAAAGAAAACATTTTATTCAGAATTGAGCATCATCTGGGGTGGATTAAGTAATACTTGGCAACGACTAAAAATAAGCAAGAAAGCCACAAGCTGTACCTGTGAGGTTGCTTTAAATAATCAGCTTTTCACAACTTCTTTATTATGAAATGTATATATTTAGCTGTTATATTATCATTTATTTGATAAAAACTATAATTGAGTAGAAAAGTGTGCCAGCCTTTAGCAGTAATAATAGGAAACTGGGTTTTTTGGACTATATGGTCAGAAACAACACCTCACTGCTTAGTTGGTGGCTGCTTACCTTAATTACAAACCAAATACTTAGGAAAAAAATAAATATCATGTAGAAGGTAAAGCCTTATAGTCCCAAATCTAACATTTTAATCAGTATCTCATAAGACACCCCATATATAAACCTTATAAGAACAACATTTTGCAAGTTTAGCATATTTATGACCGTGAATGTACTTTTTATTAATTACACTCTATTTCCCATGGCTATAATATGGGTTTAAAATTTGCATTCTGTTAGTAGAAGCAGTAAATGAGCAGTATGTATGCATTACTTCTTACTGGGAAACACAATTTTCTATGATATTCCTTCTGCCAAATTGTATTAATCATATTCAAATCATATAAGAATATTATAAAGCTAACTCAGTTCATATCACAAATTATCTTCAATGTGGCATGTGTGTGCCTGATCCAGATCTCAAGTTTATTTTCCTTGCTAAGTTTAATCTGCATAATTATAGTTTTGTTGACTTTCAATTTCCTTGGTTAAGAAGCAAAATTCAGCTGAGTAAATTTAAAGATCTTACTGGCTCTATTCAGCGATTCATGAATCAGGCAGGATCTCATCTAGCATATAGAAAGGAGTTCCAAGGGCTGTGCAAAATGAAAGACTTTTACAGGCAGAAGGGAGCGGGAACAAGGAAGTTATACTAGCCAAAAGTGGATTGCTTGTGGCAAGGTCATTTTCCTTTAGGGGACAGGAGGGGGTCTGTCAGGCAGATTACCTCACTAGCACTGATTGATTAGATTAGTGTTCCATTTCTGGGAGAACCAAAACTGAAATTAAGTCAGGGCAGTTTGGTGACATGAGGCTTAGCATGAGCAACTCCATTTTGGGCCTGTTGTCTGGTTTTTAACACCTTCAAGCAGAAAAGCCCTTTGAAAACCAAAATACTTAACTATTCCCTTCTGTCAAAAAAAAGAAAGCCCCGGGGAAAAAAGAAAAGCTTAGATTTAAAAATTAGCATTCAGTCTATTCACTGTGAAATGGTTTCCGGGAGGCTTTGAATTTGGGAGAAATTGGAAAAAATGTTGCCATTTTTGCCACATGCTCAGTATGAGCCACCTGTGTGATGTGGCTGCCACAAACAGGTGGTATTGGTTTAGTAGTAACAGAAGTGCAGCATTCCAGCAGTAGGAATTTATAATCCCATTAAACTACTCTGCCATACCTAGAATATTGTGTCTATTTTTGATTACCTTATTTTAATATTTTTATATTCTCTTTTACCTTGTTATCCATGTGACTGACTATTGGCACACATTTTTAAAATAATTGATTATATTTGGGATAGAAAGGGAAAAGCTGTTTGATCCATATTATAAAGTCCTAAGCCATGCCTTTTTTTTTTAATGGTATCATTCTATAAATTGAAAGCCATCTGATAAGTCAAGAAAAATAAAAAGACCATTGTTGTGTTCACAGTCAAGGGTTCTAAAGGACTACCTCATATAACAAGCATTAGTTTGTCCTGCTGATTAGGTACAATACATAATTGGCCAGTTGTCATTTTTCAAGAAAATTTAAAGCCATGATCTATCTACATTAAAAAACTTTTTAGGGGCAGTTTAGAGTTTCTGCAGCTTGCATTTGAAAACTGGAAATTTTATAATGGAAGTATAAAACAAAAATAGCTAGTTCTTTAAAATTATCTTCTATATTTTTTACTGTTATATGTGAATAAAACATTGTAGCCATTCATTTTGAAAAACTGGACCTAATGGAACTTCTTCTTTGATGTGATCATTCAAGTTTTCTATTAAAGTTAGAATCCTTTCGTTTACAGCATGGAGAGTTTTTTTTCCCCCATGTGTGGAGTTTTAGCAAAAAAGTAAAATACTGGAATATAATATCACTGTGATTGAGTAAAAAAATCTTTGCTCTTAACACTGGACTTACATGAAAAGAATGTAAAAAATAACCCAGATTTTTTTTGTTTCCTCCTAGGTCTTCGGGTAACTGTGCTTCTGACATCCTTCCTTATGGTTTTGGGAACTGGTCTAAGATGCATACCTGTATCAGACTTAATGCTTAAAAGAAGGTAAATTCTATAAATAACTTAAAATTTTTTCCCACATTTTTCTTCTTTTGTTATGAATATATTAAATATGTTTGGTTATAAGCTTTTAGTAAATGGTTCCATTTTTTTTAATATTTTTTTTTAAAGATTTTATTTATTTGAGAGAGAGAGAGCGTACACAAACAGGGGAGAGGGAGGAGCAGGTAGCCTGATGTGGGGCTTGATCCCAGGACCTTGGGATCATGACCTGAGCTGAAGGCAGATGCTCAACTGCCTGAGCCACCCAGGCACCCCTAAACGGTTCCATTTTTAAGAGGATCAGTAGAGGGTCATAGTTAAATTAGCATTTATTTTTTTTCCTTACATAATGATTAATTCAGTAGACATTAATTGTCATATGGAAAATGACTATACTAGTTTTTGTGTAAATAAAAAAAGAACAAGTTAATCTTCATGCTATCTAGGAGCGATAATAACCACGGGAAAATAATGGTATAACGTAAGGAAGAATAATGTAGCTAATGCAACAGAAGGGGTATAAAACTGTCCTGAGACACTGAGAGAAGTTTCGGCTGAGGGTATCAAAAAGAGTTGATGAAGGAGGTGATAATTAAAGTAGGCATTGAAGGATGAGTAGAACTGGGATTTGATAACTGTAGTTACCAAAAAATATTCCAGAGTAGAGGAGTAACAGGAACAAAGGCATATAGGCAGGTAAGCATAGGCCTCGTCTGGGATAGTTAGGTAATTTCATTTGTGTACAGCAGCATTTCTGCACCGGGGTCTATGGATTTATTCTCAGAGGGTACAAGGTATATGAAGATTTTAAAGTTTTGTTTTCCTTTTGGTTAGAATATTACTAAAATTATTTTACCAGTAATAATCTGTAATTAAAAGACATTTTTATTGACTGGAATGTCATTTTCTTAAATTAGTGTTTCTCAAACTGGGGTCCTTGGATGTGATCCTGAAGGTCATTGAAAAATTTTTCCTCTTTAAAAAAGACCCATAGGGGTGCCTGAGTGGCTCAGTCGGTTAAGGGTCTGCCTTCAGCTCAGGTCAGAGCCTGCTTCTCCCTCTCCCTCTGCTGCTCTACTTGCTTGTTCACTCTCTGTCTCTCTCTCTGTCAAATAAATAAAATCTTAAAAAAAAAAGGACCCATAAATTATTCAAGTTTGGGAGATACTTGTCTACAGGTTAAGGTATAAAAATGGGATATAAATAGATGAGTTTAGAAAAGGTTATCCAGATTATGAGGGATCTTGATGCCATCCTGTAGAATTGTGTTTTCCTTACTGGGCAGTTGTGAGCCACTTAGTTCTTGTGGCTTAGAGCAGCAATAGGATCTGACCTGTGTTGGGTAAACTACTGATTTGAGGTATGTAGGATTGATTACAGAAGGTAGAGATAGCTGGGAGGAGACCAGGAAAGAAGTGAGAGCCCAAACTGGAATCATTTTTTATTTATTTATTCATTTATCAGTTCACCTACTCAACAAAATTCACTGAGCTCCTACTGTGTGCCACGCTCTCTTCTGGACATGAGAAACACAGCAGAGAACACCAAAGACAAATCCTTGCCTCTTGGAGTTTACATTCTGGTTGGGGAGACTGGCAATAAACCAGATAAATAAATAAAATATGTAGTATCTGTTATGGAGAAAAAATAAAATAGGAAAGAAAGATCTGAAATGTCAGGGGAAGGATGGTGAAATTTCAGAAAGAATGGCCCAGGAAAACAAAAAACAAACAAAAAAACCTTACTGGGAAGATAACTTTTGGGGGTAAGAACCCAAAGGAATGGATCATGCATTATCTGGGGACCAAGCATTCCGGGCAGAACAGCAAATGTAAAGTGCTGGAAGGGAAGAGCTCTCCTGGCAGGGAGATTGATGTGCCTGGAGCCAAGTGAGACAGGAGAGGCTTCGAGGGAAGAGTGATAGGAAATGAGATCAGCATGGTTATGGGGTGGTGGTGGGAGTGTGAGACAAGATCCTTAAGGACCTTAGCTTTTTCTGAGCTAGGAAACCATTGGTGATTTTTGAGCTGAGGAGAACCCTGGTCACAAGCTGCTTTATTGAGAACTGAAGCTGGAGGTCAAGGGCAGGAGTAAGAAGACCAGTTGGGGAGCCAGTGCAATAAACCAAGTGAGAGATGATGGGTCTCTGTGGAAAGCTAGTCTTCATTTCCTATCCCTTTGAGTGAGGTCTTAACAGATGAGTTTCATTATTGTGTTTGAGATGTTCTTAATTTTTCAAACATATGGCATCCACAGTTTTTAAATACAAATTTCAGTAAGCTTAACTTTAATAATGCATTCTTTTAAAAAGCCCACTAATATTTTTATTAGCTTTTCTTCTGTTTTGAGCCATCCATACTGTTCTCTCTAGTCTTATTTCCCTTTATATCCTTTCCAGAGATAAAGCTCTAACAGTAATAAAGAATTGACTCTCTGTCTTGGTGAAGAAGGTGATATGGGAAAAAATTAGAGCTCGTAAAGAAATGTAAACAAAGATAGGAGGAGATGAAAGAGAATTACTGAAAGAGTTCAGAGAGATTGAATCTTTGATAAAAAGAGGGCATAAATTGAATTTTCAATCCTCATGCATTCATCTATAATGTAGGAATATTATCCCCTTAAAATGAGACTTTGTTTTATGTCCATACAGTATTTCTTTTAAGCAGTAGTATTAACAGTGCTTATGCAGCTGTTAAAATGAAAATGCTACAATTAGAATATGTGTTTTTGACTAGTAGGTTCAGTAGATCACCACTTTTTTTTTTTAAGATTTTATTTATTTGACAGAGAGAGAGATAGTGAGAGAGGGAACACAGGGGGAGTGGGAGAGGGAGAAGCAGGCTTCCGCCGAGCAGGGAGCCTGATGCGGGGCTCGATCCCAGGACCTTGGGATCATGACCTGAGCCAAAGGCAGACACCCAATGACTGAGCCACCCAGACGCCCCTAGATCACCACTTTTAAGCTTCCATCGCCGTCTGATGCTCAGTAGGAAAGGGTGAAGACTTGTAACATCCATTTGGCCAGCGTTGAAACAAGTATTTGGCCATCTGTGTTTTTGTGCCCCTGTTTTACTTGAAGCTTTTTGAACCTCAGACCCAGCCTTCTGGAATAATGTCCCTGCACCCTTGGCTTCCTGTATCTTAGCTTCCGTAAGTCTCCAGACATGAGAAAAGCAGCTTCTGACAAGCTCTTTCCTCAACCAAGACTCTTCTCACCACCTTCCTAATAGTGTTCTATCACTGCATGGTATCAGTATTTCTTTTACCTGCATAGTTCCAGTAAAAATCCAGGAAAATTATTTTTCTACTTCTATTTTTCTACATCATAGATAAATGAGGAACTTAGAATAATGAACTTTATTTTTTCTTTTAATTTTTTTTTAAAGATTTTATTTATTTGACAGAGAGAGAGGCAGCAAGAGAGGGAACACAAGCAGGGGGAGTGGGAGAGGGAGAAGCAGGCTTCCTGCCGAGCAGGGAGTCCGATGCAGGGCTCGATCCCGGGACCCTGGGATCATGACCTGAGCTGAAGGCAGACACTTAATGACTGAGCCACCCAGGTGCCCCAGAATAATGAACTTTAAAGCATTTCTTCTGTGATCGGGAAGCAAATCATACCAAAAAAATTATAAATGGCATTGCTGTATAGCACTGGATGATGTTACTTTGTAGCATGAAATATGATACTGCATGCCCAGTAAACAATTTAAAGATTTCCGGAAGGTGAACTTACAGTAAGTTATATGTGCTTTTAATTGTAGGTGTATCCAGTGATTCCTGTAACACATGCCATGTTATCTTCTAATTCAGTGTAGTTTTCATTAATATAAATAATAAATAACATTTACTACTGTGTGTTAGTTAAATAGGTTGGTTCTAGTAAACATAGATTTTTTTTTTTTAAGAAATATATTCTATTCTGAAATGCTTGTAGCTGGCAAAATTACATTTAAAATGACCATACCAGGGGCGCCTGGCTGGTGCAGTCATTGGAGCGTGTGACTCTTCATCTTGGTTGTGGTTTGAGCCCCACGTTGGGTATAGAGATTACTGAAATAAAAATCTTTTTAATTAATTAAAAAAATAAATAAAATGACCATACCAGAAAAGATTGTTTAATACATGGTTTTATGATAATTGCTTAACTATCTGGGGACAAAAAAATGAAGAAAAACCTTTAATCTCTGTCTTACCACTTAAGTAAATTCCAGTTGGGTCAAAAATTTAAATGTAAAAGATGAACCATAAAAGTGTTAGATAATGAGGCTATTTTTCAATAATCTGAGAATGAGGAAGACCTTCCTACTAAAACATAAGTCCCAGAAGCCATAGAAGAAAGGCTTCATACATTTGAGTACATAAAAATTTAGAATATCGGGGCACTGGGTGGCTCAGTCGGTTAAGCGTCCTTGCCTTTGGCTCAGGTCACGATCCTGGGGTCGTGGGATCGAGCCCTGCATCAGGCTCCCTGCTCAGCAAGGAGCCTGCTTCTCCCTCTCCCTCTGCTGCTCCCCCTACTTGTGATCTCTCTCTCTGTCAAATAAATAAATAAAATCTTTTAAAAAAAATTTAGAATATCTGCATGATTAACTGTACTGTAAAACAAAGTCAAAAGACAAGTTAAAAGCTGGGAGATATGTGCAGCAATAAAACAAATGGGTAATTTCCATAGTTGAAAAGAATTTCTTCAAATCAATAAAAAAAGATAGCAACTTAGTAGGTAAATGAGTGACAGATATGAGCAAGTAATTACAGAAATTAAAATACACATGACATAAACTTAGGGAAAGATGCTCAACTTTCTGTTATAATTAAAGAAATGAAAATTAAAAACAGCATGTAGATGTGTAGATGTCTGCTTATTGGCAAAGATGAAAAAGTGTGATAACATTATATGTTGTTTGGGGTAGAAAAAAATGGGCCCTGCTGATGTGTGAGTAGTTTGGGGCATTCCTATTTGGAGGGCATTTTGGCAGTATGTATTAGATTCAAAATGCAGTGTCCTTTAACCCAGTATTTGCACTTCTAGAAAATTAGCCCACATATGAAGTTCTGCCAGTTTGCAGGGATAACCATGTTTGTGCAGCTTTGCTTGTAATAGTCGAAGGCTACTGTCAGAAGGCCAGTATCTTCGGGATGCCTGGGTGGCTCAGTTGGTTGAGCATTTGACTTTTTTTTTTTAAGATTTTATTTATTTATTTGAGACAGAGAGAGTGAGCGAGAGAACGCACAAGCAGGGGGAGCAGCAGGGAGAGGGAGAAGCAGACTCCCTGCTGAGCAGGAAGCCCAACGTGGGGCCTGTTCCCAGGACCCTGGGATCATGACATGAGCTGAAAGCAGCCGTTTAACCAACTGAACCACCCAGGCACCCCAAGCATCCAGCTCTTGATTTTGGCTCAGGTCACGATCTCAGGGTCATGAGACAGAGTCCTGTGGCAGACTCCGTGCTCAGCGGGGAGTCGGCTTGAATATTCTCTCTCCTTTCCCCCTACTCACATTCTCTCTTTCTCTCTCTCAAATAAATAAATAAATCTTAAAAAAAGAAGGTCAGTGTCTTCAACAAAGGACTGGTTATGGTAAAGTATATTGTGAAATAGTATGCAGCTGTGAAAAGGAAGTAAAAGTTCTGTATGTGCTGAATGGAAATATCTCCAAGATATATTGTCCAGTTTTATAAAAAGGCAGTTTATGTATTATGTAACATGTTATGTTTAAAATGTTCCCATTTAGAAAAAAAGTAGGGATATATGTATGTGTGATTATATGGCAAGGACTGTTTCTGAAAGAAACCATTACCATTAGTTGTTCTAAGGAGGAGGTCTGGGGAACTAGAAGTCTGGAGTGGAAAGGAGATTTACTTTTTATTTGGTACTCTTTCCTACTCTTGGGAATGTTTTTACCATGTGCGTATATTACCTTCTTGACTGAAGGCACAAGTTAAGTGAAACTAAAATGATCATGTTAGAGTTTCAATAATGAGAACAAGAAAAAAAAAAGGCAAGGAAAGGTTATATGCAGATTTCCCCAATATAGAAATATAAAGATTTTGATGTAAAAGTGAACAGTTGGTAGATTTCAACACTAAGACTCTTCTTTGTAAAATACATTAAGATTCAGATTTTCCTAGATCAGTGTTTTTTAAAAGTATGATCTGCACACTACCTACTTATTAAAAATATGAATCCCAGGGGCCCCACTGCAGTCCCACTCATGTAGTCTCTGGAATGAATCCCCAAAATCAACAATTTTAACAAGCTCCTTTAGTTAATTTTATGCTCATTTAAGTTGGAGAACTATTGCCCTGAGTACTAGCATCCTCACTTTAAATGGGAACTGATTAAGCAAATTGCATTGTACTTGCCCATCCTGCAGTATAATCACATGATATATTTAATGTCTTAAAACAGATTAAGATTTAGCCTTTATTCAGTCATTTTATTTGGCCTCATTTGACTCTTACATGTCCAGGGGTCAAGTTTCACAACTGTTTCTACCTGGTGGTAATATGGGAAAGAGAAAGATTGGTAAGGGAAGATAACTTATCTTGATTAGTATTCACAGGGTGAAAAAAGAGAGTAGAAAGGTGTAGAAAATACTTTTTCCCCCTTTTGGTTGTCTTTAAGATATAGTTATTTCTGAGACATTTCTTCCAAGGGGCCATACAGTAGCTTATATGAATGTTTTTATTTACTTTTTTTAGATTAAATATAATATACATATAGAAAGTACATAAAAAACATATGTACACTTTAGGGAAATAATCACAAAACAGGCAGTCATGTACTCATTACCCAATTTAGAATTCTAGAACTCCCCATGGGCCCCTCCCTGATCATACCTCTCTCCTTCCCTACTGTACATAATCACAATCACACATGTTGATAGGATTTTCGGAATAGGCTGAGTTGAATGTTATGAAGAGTACATTCAAAGTCTATTGCACATCTCTGTTTTTTTCTTCTGAGTAAAGATGTGCTCTAGATGTTTTTTCTCTTAATACCAAAAAGAACAATTAAAACATTTTATGTAGAACAATATCATTATAGGAACAAAATAGACTAGAAGTAGACATCGATAATTTAATATAATTAAAAACCTGTAAATTAGTAGGATTGGATTGGTAAATAAATCATATTTTATTAAGTAGGTTTATCTAATATATGGGAAAATCAGTTACCTATTTGGTTACTTTACATGCATCAAAATATATTCCAGATGGAGTGATGAGCTATGTATTTAAAAATGAGACCATGTAAGGGAAAATTAATCTTACCACTAAAGAGATTGCTTTTTTCCAAGCATAAAAACAATGAAAGACATCACAAAGGGAAGGGTCAATAGGTTTGACTCCATAAACATTTGAACCTTTAGGCTCAAATCGAAGTTAAAACTCAAACTGGGAAAAATATGTGTTGCAAGTATGATAGATAACAAATAAAATAATACAAAAATATATAAGCAATTTAGGAAAGTGAATGGAAAATTGGGTATAGTAGACATAAATAACAAATGTTGGATCCCAGATTTCATCCTTTAAATTCATAATTCAGCAAGTCCACATTTATTGACAGACCATGTATTAGTAAGGTATAGGCTAAGCTCTGTAATAAAGATACCAAAGATACACAGGCTCAATGAGAAAGAAGTTTATTTTTCTCTGAAGAAAGCCTAGGAGATAGTGGGTTGCTTGTAGGCAGCTCTGTTCCACGAGGCCCTCCAAGGACCCACGTTTCTTTTCTGTTGGCTCTAACATCCCCTAGGGTGGTGCCCTTGTCCGAGTGGTCAAAGCTGGCTCATAATCCTACTCTCATTCTAGCTCCCAGGAAGGGGAAGTAGGACATTCAGGGCAATGACTACATCGCTCCGTGATGTCTAAGAGGTTGTGTATGTCATCTGTCCTCACTTCCACTTGTACAGACTTAGTCACATGGCCATGCTGTCTGTAAGAGAGGCTGGACGTGTAGCTCAGCAGCCATGTGCCCAGTTAAAACTCAGGTAGATAAATATATAAAACATTCATTCAAAAAGAGAAAAATTGCAGTACACCAATAGGAGAAAAGACCAGTAATCAAAAGAGAAATGCAAATTAAAACAAGGAGATGCCTTTTGGCCTTCTCAAGTGTGGTAGGCAGAAGAATGCTCCCATCCCCAAAGGATAGCCATGTCCTAATCTCTGGAACCTGTGAATATGTTACATTACATGGTGAGGGAAAGCTTTGGTTGCAGGTGAAATTAAGCTTGCTAATCAGCTGACCTTAGGGACCTTAGGGAGATTGTCCTGGCTTATCCAGATGGTCCCAGTGTAATCACAAAAGTCCTTAAAAGAGAAACAGAAGAGGAAGTCAGAGAGATGCATCATGCCAGGACTCAAATCTCTCTTGCCAGCTTTGAAGACAGGAAGGGAGCCATGAACCAGGCTTGCAGGTGGCTACTAGAAACCAGAAAAAGGCAAGGACATGGATTCTTCTAGAGCCTCTAGAAAGGAGCACAGCCATGCTGACATTTTGTGACTCCATGAGACCCGGGGGCTTCTGATTTACAGAACTGTAAGATAATACATTTGTGTTGTTTTAAAGCCTTTGGTTTTGTGATAATTTGTTATAAGAGCAATAGAAAACTAAACACCAAGTTATTTGAGTGCACGTGTGTGTGTACATTTTTTAAATAATGACAGGGCTGGTGAGACAGGCACTGTCAAATCACTACTGATGGGAATAGAAATTACTACAAATCCTTCTGAAAATAATGTGGGAGTAGGTTTCATAAGGCCTAAAACGTTCATATCCTTTGACCCTAAAGAAGTAATCTGGAAAGTAGCAAATATTTACATGCAAGGATTATCATAGCATTATTAATATTAGCAAATAAGCAGCAAACATTAGGAAAATGGTTAAATGAGTTTTTGTATATCTCTATAGTAGACTTTCACGGAGCCATAACAATTATGATTATAAAGAATCTTTAATGAGAAAATGCTTATGATAGGCTATAAAGTTAAAATTAGTGGATAAAACTGTATTTACAATATGGTATCTAGTTACCTATGTTTAGGTATTGAGAGATGCATTGGGAAAAAAACTGAAAGAAAAAAAAGAGTAGGGGTTGTCTGGGCTGCTTAATTGAGTTATTGAATTTATGGATATTTTCTGTATGCATTTTTCTACTATGAATGTATATACTTTTAAACTAAAGACAAAATAAAAGTTACAAGAAAGAAAAAAGTTATGAGACAAAATGGGGGGAGGTAGACATCTATTTTTCCCCTCTTCCTTGCCAAGAGAGGATTGCATTTGGCCTTAATAAAAACCCTGTGAGATAAAGTACCTTTGGAGAAATTGAAACAGCAAAAGAATAAGCAATTCACCAAAGATTACACGGTTAATAAATTTAGCTCAGACTAGAAACTGAGTTTTCTGATACCTAATCTAGTACTCTTCACTGTGTTTTTTTATGTGCTTTCTGTAACTGGTACTTGATGTTATTTTAAGTTTATTTAGGGCCAAGATATTCATCTTTATATTCCCTTTATAGTCTAGCTATAGGTTCCTTGGACATAGTAGATATTCAACAGATATTTCTAGTCGAATCATAATTAGCCCCAATTATTAAAGGGTACAGAAGTGAAATCGAGTTTCTTAAAGAAAACAGACTATACCAACAGTCCCTAAAAAGCTTCTTCCTTTCTACTATCATCTCTCTTTCTTCCTTCCTAACTTCCTTTTCCCTCTAATTAATTCATAACATCTCTGATCCTTTTTTTGCCATATATTTTCTTGGACTAAATAAAGGAAAACTATTTCTAGCACTCTGCCATTTTCAATATCCAGGAAATGGTGTAACATACCAGTTTATTCTGCTGCAGGATAATTAGGAATTGTGAGAAAGTTTGTGAACCATTGGCATATTGAATCTTAGAGGTGAGTATTTTTGTGGATTCTAAATTACTTCATATTAAAAATACGTAGAATTTAAGAATGCTGGACTCACAGGAAGTATCTGCTAAGTTTCTAAACCAATTTTCTAATGTTATCACCAGTGCTAGTCATAATAAACTAAAGGTTTCTAAAGTAGGTCTATGCACAGAATCAGAATATGCCAGATACTTGATTGCCTTTGGATCTGAGAGCCTTGAGTTATCTTAACAGTCAATGATTTTCATTTATACTATTAACAGAGAACCTTCAGAATGAGACCATATTGGAAGAGTAGAGAGATTTGTAGACTGATTAAATCAGCTTTGATTTTGATTTCCAGTCCTGGCTTAGCCATTAGCTAGTTATATGACTTTGGAGCTCCTCCCACCCCCCGTATTTTTTGGAGAAAAGAAAGTTATAAAATTGTAAGTGTGATTAGTGTGATTTTAAATGTCATATTAGCCTCTCTGGAACTCAATTTTTATATCTATAAAATGCGGAGGTGGGTTATCTAGGTGAGGTTTGAAGACTCTTCCAGCTATAAAAATTCTAATTCTAAAACATATATTCCAAGTAGAAAATAGTTGAGGAATCATAGGTATTTGTTCCAGGATGTCAGAAAGCAAAAGGTTAGGATACCAGAATATCATTAAATACAAACTAAAATGTCAAGTACATTAGAAAACCATGAACTGTAGATCTTCAGTTTGAACTTTAGCTATTGGCATTTGTTTGAAAAGCTGTATATTGAATGATATGAAATGGAGTGCACCTGTGTCCAAATGCCATACCACGTGCCACTGAGGCCTCAGCCGTGGGGGCAAGGCGGGGTAATAACTGAGGACTGAAGGTGAAGGGGCACAGGGCAGGGCCAGGACTTTGTGAAGTTTCCGTAAGTCCATCGGGTCCACTCCCCTTCCTCCTCTCCCCTCCTCCTGCCGGGCCTCGGGAAGGCTGCAAACCCCCAGCAGTACTGACACTAGTGAGCCGCACCTGCTCTTCCTGCTCTACCATCTAGTTCTGCCGCTGCTGCTTCGGGAGCAATTCCAGGTCTTTAATAGCCTCTCAGCCTGCCCAGGAAATTACCCTCTCTCCCATTTCCCCACCTGGCCTGTGAGGATGGGACAAACACAGAAGTAGGCAGCAGCTAAGTAGGAGGAAAAGAGGAAACGGGGAAAAGACCAGAGGGAGAAGGGGAGAGGGAGTAAATCAAGGACGCAACGAGAGGAGACTGAGATGAAGAAAGAGGGCAGCACACCGGCCCCCTGGCAGATCTGTCACAGCTTGGCCTGCAAAGTTCGAGATTTGTAGTCCCGTAACTGTGAATGTGTACTGGCCATCATCAGGTGTGAAGCAGGACTTAAAGCCCTTGAGTTAGCGAATCCACTTTCTGCTGCAGGGCTTACTGCCCAGGGGCTACCTCCATTCCTAACTGCTGCCCACCCTTCCGGGGTCCACTGCGCTTGACACGGTAATAAAGCACTGGCCATGCTTTGACCACCATTAGTGTTTGCTTGATTGCTTGCTTGTTTGTTTGTTTGTTTGTTTAAAGCTTTATTTCCAGAATATTAATCACCTTGGTTTTTGTATCACTGAATTTAGACTTTTTAAAATTTATAAATGGGGGCAACCGGGTGGCTCAGTCGGTTAAGCGGCTGCCTTTGGCTTGGGTCATGATCCCCAGGCTCCAGGATTGAGCCCCATTTCGGGCTCCAGCCCCGTTTCAGGCTCCTTGCTCAGCGGGGAGTCTGCTTCTCCCTCTGCCTCTGCTCCTCCCCTCTGCTCATTCTCTCTCTTTCTCTCTCAAATAAATAAATAAATAAAATCTTTAAAAAAATAAAATAAAATTTATAAATGGAACTGATGTATGTGTTTAGGTAACAGAGTTTTTGTTTTGTTGGTAACAGAATTTTATAGCGCAAGTTAGTTGTATATTTCAGCAACGCCACTTCTCTGTGCTTGAATCTGTGTTCTAGTCACTAGAGAGCATCCAGACTTCTTGAGACACTGGCAAATTTAGAAGCCATGCTCCTTATCTGCAATGAACTTTTTACTTGTAAAACAAAACTGAAGCATATGATGGTGATGCAGAAAAATTGACATTAAGTTATGGGATCTACTTCCCTTTACTGAAGATTGTGAATCACTCTTCTTGACAGCCCAGATCAATGGGTGTTAATTTCTGAAAGCCAACTTCTTTCCAGTGCTAAGAAGGCATTAGGACAATCACAGTGAGTGGCATTTAACTTTCAGTATGTGAAGGCAACAGACTTTTCGGTCCAGACAATTCGTTTAGGCTGGGTGTTTTTTCTTGTCACATTGCCAATCTTACATACCTAAATTTTTGTTTTAGGATCTGTTTCTAACTATTAGTATACTCTAAATCCAAATTTCCATTTCCTCACAAGTCTTAACTTCATCTTCAGCATTCTACTGAAACTGCTTCTACTCAGATCATGAATGGCCCTCTTTGTTGTCAAGTCCAATGGTTACATTTTAGTTACCAAATGATCTTTCTAATGACTTGACACTATCAACCATTCACTCTCCTCTTCTCAAAACCCTTCTCTCTGATATGGTACCAGTCTTTCCTCATTTATTTGTTTATTTATTTTTGCCTCTCTAATTGCTCCTTCTCAGTTGTCTTTCTAGACTCCTCTTCCTCTATTTAAAAATATTGTTATTTTCGGGTGGGGGGAGGGGTTAGCCTGGCGATGGGTATTAAAGAGGGCACATTCTGCTTGGAGCACTGGGTGTTACAGACAAACAATGAATCATGGAACACTACATCAAAAACTAATGTAATGTATGGTGATTAACATAACAATAAAAAATAAAAAAATATTGTTATTTTCAAGTGTTTTTTTCCCTAACCCCAGTATATCTCTTAGCTCAGACCTCTTTGTTTAGCTTCTGAGCTACATTCAGCCACTTATTTTACATGTTTACGGAGTTAGGGATGCCTTCCCAATATGCAGTCATTCACCTCCATCTGTTGCATGCCTAAGAACAGTCTAAGAGTGGACCGCATCCCTGGTGTGTACTCCCCAGGCTCAAGGGGTTGCCAAGGGGCAGATGTTTGGAAGACAGGAAAGCTTGGAGTCAGACCTTCAGGTCCCCGTGCATACATGTGATGATTTTGGAGACCAGAGCCAGAGGTCAGAAGAGAAGGAGGATATGCAAGGTCCTCCATTAGTACTCTTATCACCGGCCCCACAGGCATTAGGGTGGGACTAATTACTGCCTTATTTTTCTTTATATTCCTGGTACATGCTGATAGGTGATGCTTCAACCACCCCTAAGGACTCTAAGGGCAAGGACTTTAGCTTTTTAATTTTATATTCCCATATACTTATGCCTATCACAATGCTTACCCAATACTTGTACTTAGTACATGTTTGTCGAATAAGTTAACACAGCTTGTATTGAACAATTTATAATTATTTCATCTCCTTTATTGTCATTGTAAAGAGTTTATTGTAATATTTGTGTGATTTTAGTCTTATGACTGCCCTTTTTTCCCCAGAGAAAAACATATCTCTAATTTTGAATTATCATTAAATGGGAAAACTAGATTTTAGATATAAAACTGAATTTTATTTTTAAATACATTTTTACAAATTAATTTCATAAAATAGGATTAGTTAATGGTAGGTAACAGAAAACAGGGTCAGGCAAACATGAAAATCTTGATTTTGCAGGACAGTAGTTCTTATAACAAGTTAATATTAGTAACTGCCACACCCTGAGGGACTCTAGAATACAAGTTATGAGAAAGAGTAAGACCATGTTCTGGAAAACGTAAAGATGCTGGGAAGAGCAGAGACTGGGTTTCCCTGCCAGGTTTCCCAGGAATTCAGGGGGGAACCCCAAGATCCTGTGGGTCCTGTTCCCCTACTGAGTTCATTTGTGAGGAACGTGTTTGTGCATGATGACTTTTAATGCAAAATGCACATAATCATTAGAATAATTTTAAATACCAAATCAGCATGTTTTATTTTATTTTTTAAAGATTTTATTTATTTAATAGAGACACAGCGAGAGAGGGAACACAAGCAGGGGGACTGGGGGAGGGAGAAGAAGGCTTCCCACCGAGCAGGGAGCCCAATGTGGGGCTGGATCCCAGGACCCCGGGACCCTGACCTGAGCCGAAGGCAGACACTTAACGACTGAGGCACCCAGGCGCCCCAAATCAGCATGTTTTAATTCACAAACTGATTTTTCACTATGGTAATTCATGTTTTAGGTTGGCCCCCCAAATTCAGTGACCTTGTGGACTTAGAACCTATCTGAAATGTCCCTAGTGCTGACATAGCTGCTTTGGATACTATTTTTATCACAAGCTCACACATTCTGTGACTCATGTTTGCTGCTTAAAAAAATAGTCTATTCAGGATGCCTAGATGGCTCAGTTGGTTGATCGTCTGCCATCAGCTCAGGTCATGATCCCGGGGGTGCTGGGATTGAGTCCCACGTGAGGCTCCTTGCTCAGTGGGAAGCCTGTTTCTCCCTCTGCCTGCCTCTCCCCCTGCTTGTGCTCTCTCTCTCTCTCTCTCTCTCTGATGAATAAATAAATAAAATCTTTTAAAAAAAATCTATTCATGATTCCACTGAGAGGTAACACATAGTTAAGCCACGGCAATGATTTGAGTTTTGTGCCTTAATCCTCTCAGGATTCATAATGTTTTATCATGTTTTGTTTTGTTGATAGTTTTTCTTCTGTGTTCGCTTTCTACCCTTAACATTTTTAGGCATAATAAAATTTGCTCCTTCCAGCCCTTCTCCTCCTAGATGAGATGAGTCTTTCAGGAACACCTCATTAAAGGTATTAAATATCAAGCAGTTACTCTTTGCGCCATCATGCACTGTCTCTTGGGCCATCATGAATCGTGAATAAAACCACTCAATGCTAATTGTTGGAAGAGTATTTCTGTGATGAAATTGCTCTGTTATAGCTTGGGATCCACTGGTGTTTGGAGTAGGAATTTGGTTTCATAAACAGTTTGAATTGTTTTTGTCATCTAGAAAATAGTTCCCCTTTCACAAGAAGATTTTGAAATGTCTTCAGTCTTAATTTAGTAGTAGTAATGATTCTTGGAGCTCTTTTTGCCTTCACAATAAGTTTTCCAACATTTACAAAGATTTGAGCAGACCTAATTCACATATTTCACTTCCCACACACTTAACGCCTCTACGGTAGGGCCCTACCTCTTTCCCATATGCCTGTTTAAAAAACTTTTTCTAAGTCTCTTAAGTGGCAATTATTAAAAAAAGGGGGGGGAGACTTGATCTCATGGTGATTGAATAGCAAAATGGGGGAAAAAGTAGTATCCCATATACTGTTCCTTCCCTTTCCTCTACCTCCAAGGCAGGAGAGTTTGACTTGCCTCCCTTTCTTGGGTATGCTTTTTGGACTTTCAGCTTCTCTTCTCCTTCAAGGCTACTCTTGAATGAGAATGTGTGTGTTGGGGGTGGAGGGAGCAATGGGAGAGGAGGGTTTGGTTGGCAAGGAACAGGATAGAGTACTAAATAGAATACTGAGAAGAGATGAGCAAGAGAACAAACGGAATGGAAGCAAGAAACTACTCTTCACTAACGCTTGCAATTAAAGCCCCAGAGTACTAGGACTGGAAGGAACGCGGTGCTCCTGTAATTACGGTAGTTTAACCTAACAGATACTCAGTAGATAGATACTGAATTTAGAGGAATCTCATTTTGCAGGAGAAGAAATGGAATCCCACAAATACACATTGCCCAGAACCATTCAACTAATTAGTTGCAGAGCTGGACCAGAACCCCAGTCCTCCAATTCCTCAACCACTTCCTTTTCTGTTAGAAGATACTATAATGATGGTTTTTGGGTTTTTTTAATTCTTTTTTTTATTCCTGTCACCTGGCACAGAGTAGGCATGAAATGTTTTATATCATTTTATTATTCTTTCATCATGACAAGTGCACTCCTTAATCCCCATCACATATTTCCCCCACCCCCTACCCGCCTCCCCTCTGGTAACCATCAGTTTGTTCTCTATAGCTGAGAGTCTATTTCTTGGTTTGTCTCTCCTTTTTATTTTTGCCATTTGCTCATATGTTTCTTAAATTACACATATGAGTGAAATCATATGGTATTTGTCTTTCTCTGACTTACTTCACTTAGCATAATACTCTCTAGCTCCATCCGTGTCATTGCAAATGGCAAGATTTCATTCTTTTTATGGCTGAATACTATGCCATTGTGCTTTTTAAAATACCACTTTATTTTAAGACATGTTGAGCTCAATCATGTTATTTGAATGGCTGGTGACACTTACGAGGTCTGTTTATGAGTGGCAATCTAGTAGAAAGAATAGGAATTTTGGAGTCAACCTGGGTCCAAATCTCTGCTTTGCCCATTAGCACTTGGGCAAGTACCTTAATCTTTCTATACAGAGGCTTTAACATCTCAACAAATAAAGATAATAATAGCTACCACATAGGGTTGTTGTAACGAATGAAACAAGGTTATTTGGAGTATTTAGTGTGGCATGTGGCATAAATCAGAGGCTTCAGTAAATATTTGCGAAATGAATAAGGGGTAACTATTACTGCATTTGGTCTCCCTCGTGGGGAGTCGCATGCTTTATGTTGCAGACGTGTCCTGTTTTTTACAGACATGTATCCTTAATGCCAGAGTTAAACTGCAGTTTGGCTAACTTCTTCTTATATAGAAATGTCTGTTTCAGCTGCCTCACAGCCTTCTAATTTTTTTAATTCCAGATTAATCCATGGAGGACAGTTGTTAAATGGATTGGCAGGTCCAACGGTAATGAATGCAGCCCCGTTCCTCTCTACGACGTGGTTTTCTGCAGATGAACGGGCCACCGCCACAGCCATTGCGTCAATGCTCAGTTACCTTGGTGGAGCATGCGCATTTTTAGTTGGGCCACTGGTCGTTCCAGCCCCCAATGGGACATCGCCTCTTCTTGCTTCAGAGACGAGCAGGACCCACATTAAAGATCTCATAGAGACTGTATTGTATGCAGGTATTTTGCAGTTTATTTTCTTCCTGCTCTACTTTGTCTTTATCCCAGTCCTCTCTACTCTGCCCTGTATACAAGATCACTTCTAATGAAACACTTAAGAGGACCAAAATATACATATGCACATGTGTGCTTTTCTTGTCATGGAATATGGACATGCCTATGTAAAACTTATCCTTTCTAGGAAGTTATTAAGTTTAAAATGTATTATTGCTGCACAGAAGTTTATTTCTTAATTTTATTCTTCCCATACATTTACAACTAGGCAGTGTAGAACACATTGTCTAGTGTCTTTTCTAGATACTTTATCAGAATAGAAAACTAAACATCATGATCCACAATAAATATTTGTTAACCATCCACTGGTAGCTGTTAAGCCCATTTTCTCCTTTGCAATTTCCCCACTCCTCTATGACCTGGTAAACCCAGGTCACCCACAGTTTATTCTTCTCTTCATATCGTATCCTCTCTATGTTAAGTCTATTAATAAGGGATATTGACCTTTCCAAAAGATTTTCTAAGGTTAAGCCCTACTCCACACTTACATTACAGTATCCTACAGACTCCTCCGCCCTGTATGCCTGTTTGCTATTTCCTTCTGCGTTCAGAAAACTCTTCATAAGTTTTTATATATACTAAGCACTATGCTAAGCACTGGGAATTGGTAAGATCACTGAGAAGACCGTTGCTCTACAAATAGATATACAGAGCTTGAGAGACCTAACTTGCCTGAGTTTGGAGAGACGTTGAGGAGTTGGGGAAGACTTCACCAAGAATGTGATAATTGAAGTTAAGAATTTCATAGTTCACCAAGTGTTCAAATGAGGTAAGGCATTCTGTATCGAAGGAATAGCCACTGCAAGGGCAGATATGGGTATGAGAGAGCTCCATATGTCCAAAGAACTGCACATAATTTCATATGGCTGAAGTAGTGTAAGTATGTGTGTTTGGGTGTAGGTAACAAGTGGCAGAAAATGAGGCTAGAGAGATACGGGACCATATTATGATGAACTTTGTATTTATTCACTTATTAATTGAACACATCTATTTGGACCTCCTGTGTATCTGTCCTTGTGCTAGGCACTGAGGTAGACATGGTTCCTTTCACAGAACTCTGTGTCCCAAAGGAACAGATAGGTAAACAGTTGTAAAACAGGGTGGTAAGTGCCATAACCAAAGGCTGACGGTTGCTCTGAGACCTCAGGAGGAGCACCTAACCTAGATTTTGGAGGTTAAGTAGAGCTTCCTGGAGATGCAGCATCTAAGGTGGAGCCTGAGGGATGAGAGGAAGTTAGCCAAATACAGTGGGCAGGAGGAAGAACATACTAGAAAGAGAGGGAGCCATGGAGGAGAAGCTTTGTAAGGGATGAGAGCTTGGTATATTCAAGCAACTCAGAGCCCAGACTGGCTTAAACTTGGTGAGAGTAGTGACAGATAAATTTAGCTAGACAGCTAAGCCAGGCCATACAAGCCTTCTAAGCAAGGCTAATGGGCTTGAAATTCACTACATTGTAGGCAAAGGCCACACTCTGAAGAATTTTACATGAGAGAATTATACAATGAGATTTACATTTCAAAATGTGTTTTAGAGGGAATAAAGCAAAAGCAGAGGCTGTGGCATAAATAAAGCATTTAGCCCCCCCCACACCCTTATACAACTCCTTTTAAAGAAAAAAAATTGAGGGGCACCTGGCTGACTCAGTTGGTGAAGTATGCGATTCTTGATCTTGGTGTTGTGAGTTCAAGCCCCACATTGGGTGTAGAGATTACCTAAAAATAAAATCTTGAAAAAAAAAGTAAGTTTTTCTTTGCTTAAAAAAATAAAAAATGAAATTTAAAAGTAAATAAATAAAACTGAAAGCAGTGTCACATAAATTTTAAACTTTATTTTGGTCATATCATTCTTCTTACTGAAAACTTACACGATAATTGTGTCTTTTAAATGACTGGATTTTAGGCACTTTGGGGCACGTATTAATGCTCTATGTCCTTCTGGTTCATGGTTCCAGTGAAGCCGAAGCCTCTACTCAAAGCTTCCCAGTTATTGCTTCAGTGCTTTCATATTTGTCAGTCTGCTTTCCTGAAATATTGTCCCATGACCCTTCATTCCATTAAAAATATTTTGCTAGAGGGGCGCCTGGGTGGCTCAGTTGGTTAAGCGACTGCCTTCAGCTCAGGTCATGATCCCAGGGTCCTGGGATCGAGCCCGCATCGGGCTCCCTGCTCGGCAGGAAGCCTGCTTCTCCCTCTCCCACTCCCCCTCTTGCGTTCCCTCTCTCGCTGTCTCTCCCTCTCTCTGTCAATTAAATAAATAAATAAAAAATCTTTAAAAAAATATTTTGCTAGAATTGCCACATTAAAAGATAAATGACTCAAATTATTTAAAAGGCATCATAAGAAAAGTAAACTACAGACCCAAAAATCCTGAGCAAAATGCTGCCAAACCAATTCTAACAACATATAAAAAAGGATTATATATTATGACCAAATGAGATTTATTCCTAGGGTGCAAGGTTGGTTTAACATCTAAGACTCAGCTAACATATATATCAATAGAATAAAGGAGAAAAAACATGTGATCATCTTAATAGGGGGAGGGGCATTTAACAAATCCAACACCCTATCAAGATAAAAACACTCAACAGATTAGTCAGTAGGAGCTCCCTCAGCCTAACAAAAGGCATCTATGAAAAACCCACAGAACAGATCATATTTAATGGTCAAAGATTAAAGGCATTCCTCCTGAGATCAGGCATAAGATGAGGATGTCTACTCTGCCCTGTCTAGTTAATATTGTGCTAGAGGTTCTAATCACGATCACTAAATAAGAAAAAGAAAGAAAAGGCCTGTAGACTGCAAAAGAAAAAAATAGAACTATTTCTATTGAAAACAGCTTGATTCTGACAGAAAATCCTCTGAAATCCACTACAGAACTACTAGATCTAACAAGTTCATCCTAAAAACACAGATTTTAGGTGCAAGAAAATGTGTTGTATTTCTATACATTAACAATGAGCAACCCAAACATGAAATTAGGAAGATAATTCAATTTACAATAGCCTCAAAAAGAATAAAATATTTAGGAATAAATTTAACAAAATAAATATAAAACTTGCATTCTGAAAATTATAAAACACTGTTGAAAGAAATTAAAGAAGACCTAAAGAAATGGAGACATCCCATATTTGTGAGTTGGAAAGTTTAATATTGTGAATATGGTAATATTCCCCAAAGGGATTGACATATTCAGTACAATCCGTCTACCTTTGTTGCAGAAATTAAAAAGTTGATTCCCCCAAATAAAATTAAATAAATAAATAAAAAGATATTGACAAGCTGATCCCAAAATTTATGTGGAAATGCAAGGGACTGAGAATAACCAAAACAGTCTTAAAAAAGAACAAAGCTGGAGAATTCACACTTCCCAGTTTTAAAACATACTACAAACTCAGCTTCACTAATTAAGACAGCAGGGTATTGGCATAAGGATTGACATATATCAATGGAACAGAAGTGAGATTCCAAAAAATGAACCATTACATTTATAGTCAATTGACTTTTCATAAGAGTACCAGGACAGTTTGGGGCACCTGGCTGGCTCAGTTAGAAGAGCATGCAACTCTTGATCTTGGGGTCGTGAGTTCGAGCCCCATGTGGGGTGTAGAGATTACTTAAATAAAACTTAAAAAAAAAAGGTACCAAGACAATTCAATAGGGAAAGAATAGTATTTTCAACAAATGTTGCTGGAATAACTAGATGTCCATATGCAAAAGAATACATTTGATCAACCCTTCCTTACATCATACATAAAAATTAACTCAAAATGGATTATAAACCTAACGTAATAGCTAAAACTAAAAACTCATAGAAGAAAACAGGAGTAAATCTTTGTGACCTTGGATTAGGTGTGAAAGCGTAAAAGCACAAGTGACAAAAGAAAAAATAAATTGGATTTCATCAAAATTTAAAACTGTGTTTCAAAGGACACCCGTCAACAACTCACTTTGAGGATGGGAGAAAATAGTTGCAAATCATATATTTGATAAAGGACTTATATCCAGAATATATAAAGAACTCTTACAACTCAGCAACAAAAAGACAGCAAAATTAGAAAATGGGCAAAGGACTCAAATTCTCCATAGAAGATACACATATGGCCAACAAGCCCACGAAAGATGCTTGTCATATTAGTCATTAGGGAAATACAAATTAAAACCATAAGGAGATATACTTCACATCCAGTAGGATGGCTATAATCAATAAAATGGGATGAGGTGCCTGGCTGGCTCAGTTGGTAGAACATGTGACTCTTGAACTCAGGGTCATGAGTTCAAGCCCCACATTGGGTGTAGAGATTACGTAAGAAAATAAAATCTTTCAGGGGGCACCTGGGTGGCTCAATCAGTTAAGCGTCTGACTCTTGGTTTCAGCTCGGGTCATGTGATCCCAGGGTTGTAAGATTGAGCCCCACATTGGGTTCCGCACAGGAGCAGAGTCTGCTGGAGATTCTCTCTCCCTTTCCATCTCCCTCTTCCCCTACCTCTACTCGTGCTCTCACACACACTGTCTCTCTCAAATAAATCTTTAAAAATTAAAAATCTTTTTTTAAAAATGGGAAATGTTGGTTAACAAGTGGAGAACTTGGAATCATCATATATTGCTAGTAGGAAAATAAAATGGCACAACCACTTTGGTTCTTCAAAATGTTAAACATATATTATCATATGACCCAGCAATTGCATCTCTAGGTATATACCCAAGTGAAGTAAAAACACATCCGTGCAAAAATTTATACACAAATGTCCATAGTAGCGTCATTCATAATAGCCAAAAAATGGGAAGACTCCAAATATTTATCAACTTAAGTGGATTAAAAAAAGTGCTTTGTCCATTCAATGGAATATTATTTGGCAATAGAAAAGAATAAAAGTACTGATACATGCTCCAACATAGTTGAACCTTCAAAACATTATGCTAAATGAAAGCTTCAGGTCACAAAGACCACATAGGATTCCATTTATATGAGATACCCATTATACTCAAATCCAGGGAGACTGAAAGATTAGGGAGTGGTTGCCTGGGGCTGGGAGATTTGGGGGTGGGGGGTGGGTAATAGCTACAGAGTTTCTTTGGGGGATGCTGAAAAAGTCCTACAATTGATTGTGGTGATGGTTGCACAATTCTGTGAATATACTAAAATCACTGAATTGTGCCCTTTAAATGTGTGACTTGTGTATTGTGCAAATTATCTCTCTGAAGCTGTTTACAAAAATGCCCATAGAGAGAATATGAACAAGGCAATCCCAGAAGAAGAAATACAAATGGCCAATAAGTATATGGAAGATGCTTATTCACTGTTGTTAATTAGAAGTTCTGTAAATTAGAACAGTTCATTAACTTCTTATTGCTCCTCAAACTGACAAAAAAACGAAGACATTATGTATGGTTAAATGTCTTATAGGAATATTGTACCTTTTGCTAAGAATATAGCCCTAGAATTATAATTAAAATTATCTAACTGAGTGGACTCTAGAAATCACTTAGCCCAGTCCCTTTATTGACAACAAAGAATAAAGGATTCATTCAAATTAAAAGTTAATTAATGGCATAGGCAAGTCTCTACTCCAGGTTTCCTAACTTTTCTTTTGGGAGTCATGCTTTTCTACTAAATTGGACACAACAAAAGTTGGGACTTAAAAGTGCCAGAACTCTGGAGGGAATGATCAGGACTCCTAGGATCTTTTTCTTATTAATGGTACCAAATTAAGATTGTTTGGATGTTCATTTTACTTCTAATTGTTTAGTATTTTACAGTAGCTAGTCTTTTTATTCATTAAATTTTGCTTTCTGTTTCTTGGTTTCTTATTTTTGGATGCTTTCCTCTTTTGTTCAAATTCCCCATCCACCCTATAAATTGAGTCTGTCCTACACTGTGCTTTGGAATATCCAATCTTTGATCAAATAAACCTTCTCTCCTGTTAGTATCATACACTTTCCTTCTGAGTACCATACTTACTATACAGTCAGATCTATTTCAAAATCTTATACTACAATACTGTTGGTTTTTAATGTTCTCCATAGAGTAACATTTGTTTCTGCCTCAGTCTTTTCATCTATGTAGTGTACCATAGTATGACCTCTTACCTAGGACCTGCTGAAATTTGTATCTTTACATATCTGTTTTTTTTTTCCACAAGACTGAACTAACTATGCTGCGTGTTATATTTTGCTTATCTTTTTATGCCTAGAGCTTAGTTAATGATTTGTTAGATAAATAAATACTTGAAATGTTGAACTTTTTATGTTATCTGATTAACATTTTATTCTTTTTTTTTTTCTCCCCTGCCCTCAGAATTTGGAGTTGTCTGCTTACTATTTTCTGCAACATTAGCTTATTTCCCACCCCGACCTCCACTTCCTCCCAGTGTTGCTGCAGCTAGCCAGCGGCTGAGTTATCGGCGGAGCTTTTGTAGATTATTAAGGTAAATACACTTTGAATCACTGAGTGGTTCTGACTAGCACCTTCAAGATAATTTCACATTTATTTAAGGTAATTTAGGGTGGTAATTTTTCAGCAACCCATTAATCAGGCTGCAAATAATTGATAAAGTAATTAAATATTTTAGAGCGGTTTCCTATCAGAAATCTGATTTTAAGATTTATTGGTTAGAGGGAGAGCACATGCACATGCGCGCAGTGCGGAGGGGTGGAGGGAGAGGGAGAGAGAGAATCCCAAGCAGACTCCACGCAGAGTGTGGAGCCCACTGTGGGGCTAGATCTCAAGACCCATGAGATAATGACCTGAGCCAAAACCGAGAGTCAGACGCTTAACTGACGAGCCACTCAGGCGCCCTGTCAGAAATCTATTTTTAAAAATCACCAAAAACAGGGGCGCCTAGGTGGCTCAGTCAGTTAAGCATCTGCCTTTGGCTCTGGTTATGATCCCAGGCTCCTGGAATCAAGCCCCACCTTGCTTTGGGCTCCCTGCTCAGTGGGGAATCTGCTTGTCCCTCTCCCTCTGCCCCCCACCCTGCTCATGCTCATGCTCTTTCTCAAATAAATAAATAAAATCTTAAAAAAATTTTTTAAAAATTAAAATGGTTTTCTTTTTGTACATGAATCGAAACCATTTTATAGCTGGCCAAAGTGATAACTCAGATCTGTGAAAAAAATTTTTTAAATGTTTATTGGACATTTAATTCTGATTTTAAGTAACTAATTTTTTTTATTCCTTTTTGACTGATGAGAAGAAACCTCCTATAAAATTTACTGTGTATTTGCTGAACATGTCCCTTAATATTATCCGCTTAATTGTCTTAAATTTTTTTTACACAGCATTCGTTTTGCTCTGCTGCAACAAATTGCAGTTGCCATTCATTGTGAAATTTCCAACATATTTTCTTCTACTCTCTTATTTTTCTTCATAAAATATTCAAATAAGCAAATTACAAAGTTATATCTGTGTAAAAAAAAACAATGAGAACTGAGTCAGTTCACTGACACCCAGATCAGTGACAGAAACAACACATGCCACACCTAGCACATTACAATAATATCTTACCCAATGCAGCAGTTAAAGGGAAATATAGTCCTACCAAAAAAATAAAATTGTGGTTAATGGGAAAGTACTTTTCACTGCTTCTGTTTAGAATTTTCTTTAAATTAATTACAATGAAATAAAATGAAAAATTCATTTCCTCAGTTGGACTAGCCACATTTCAAATATTCAAAAGCCGTGTCTGGCTGGTGGCTCCCAAGTTAGCATAGCTGTGTAACATTTTTTTTCAAGCTTTGGTTCACAGCCAACTAATTTAGTAGGTAGACCACCTTTAAGAAAAAAAGTAGAATGATAGAAGCTAGAATGGAAATATTATTTATCACATGTAGTAAGGGTACTTTTTTTTGTGAGACTTTTATTTCAGAATATATGTATGTACATGTGGGGAAATCACAAAGTAAAAATATACTTCTTACTTTGGAGTACAACAGAAAGTTTTTAAAAATCACATCTCTGTAGCACGTAGAATATTGCCTTCCACATAATAGGCAAATAAAAATATTCGTCAAATTGGATGGTGACCAGTGGCGCATATGTGTAAGATGATAGTTTAAAATGATAGGATTTTTTTAATGCTGTTTAAGTTTTTCCCTATGCAGCATCAGAGTTTCGATAGCAATCAGGAGAGGTGGGTTAGGTCATATTATGCCAGACTAATAATTTGGACTACTCTGTGGAAAATGAGGAGTCCACCTAAGGATTTTAAGCTAAGGAGCTGTGTAAGAAATTGTTCTGACAAGGAAAAACAACCTAAAAGTATCACTCTGACCACAATATATACCCTGTGTTTACTTCTAATTACTCTAGAGTCAAGATCTTTATTCTCTGTTAAAACCATAAAGTATAAGATCTTTCCTCTCTATAAAAACACCTTTTCACCAATGCCTAACGTTACTTCATTTCTTCCATTATTTGTTAAGTCTGCAGCATTGCCTCTGGGCGGTGCTCTCTAGGGGAGTTCTTTGGACCTGCCATGCCCCACCCCTCTAGCCTATCAATGTAATTTTCTCTGGTCCTTCAGAGGATGCCTGAAGTCATTACTTTGTGGATTAATCAGAATAACTGCTGTTCTGGATTCTAATTCCATTTTCTGGGGAAACAAAAAAATCACTGGTTATGCTCCAAAATTTTTACCACCATTATTTATTTATTATCTCTCTAAAATAAATAAATAAATCTTTAGGGGAGCCTGGGTGGGTGGTTCAGTGGGTTAAGCGGCTGCCTTGGCTCCTGGGATTGAGCCCAGCATCGGGCTCCCTGCTCAGTGGAGAGTCTGCTTCTCCCTCTCTCTCTGTCTGCTACTCCCCCTGCTTGTTCTCTCTCTCTCTCTCTCTCAAATAAATAAAAATCTTAAAAATAAAAGTTTTAAAAATAAATATTTAAAAATAATAATAAATAAAAAATTTCAAATATCTATCCCATTCTGTCATCTGCCTACAAATTTTGTCTGTGGATTCCTTAATTATTAACTTTCTGGTTTTATCTTTTACATTGAGGTATTCCCACCTAAAATCTACCTTAGTATGTGATATTAACTAATGATCCTGGAGTTTTGTGGGATTTTTTTACATAAAAGAAACTAGCACTATTTACTGAAAAATCATTAGCAGTTTGTTAGTCCTCTGTTCTCCTCCATTGTGCTTGTTCTTGAGCCATTTGCATACCACTTTTTGTTACAGCCAAGCAGTTTGTCTTGATATGTGATAGGATAAGGTCCTCCTTTTTCATATTTGTTTAAAGATAAGTTAGCTTTCCAGGGACTTATATTCTTCCATATAAACTTTAGAGCATATTTCTTTTTTTTTTTTAAAGATTTTATTTATTTATTTGAGAGACAGAGAGAATGAGAGAGAAAGCACATGAGATGGGGGGAGGGTCAGAGGGAGAAGCAGACTCCCTGCTGAGCAGGGAGCCCGATGCGGGACTTGATCCAGGGACTCCAGGATCATGACCTGAGCCGAAGGCAGTCGCTTAACCAACTGAGCCACCCAGGCGCCCTAGAGCATATTTCTTAAGTTTCTAAAAATTCAACTGGAACTTTAATAGTGATTATATTGAAATTATTGATTAATTTGGGGCAAATTGACTATATAGACTGTCTCTCCATCTATTTAGATCATTTTCTATGCCCTTAATTAGATTAAAGATTGCTTTTTCTTTCCTCCCATAGAGATCTTGGGCTTTCCTAGCTATTGTTAATGGTATGTAATTTTTATTACATTTTTTAAATTAAACTTATTTGTGAAATAATTGTAGATTCACATGCAGTTATAGGAAATAATACAGAAGGTTAACATGAGTACTTTACCCAGTTTCCCCCAGTGATAACATCTTACAAAAACTGTTGTACAGAATTACAACCAGAAAATTAACATTGATAGTCAAGATACAGAACATTTCCATCATCACAAGGATCACATTTTTTGTCCTTTTGTAGCCACATCTACTTCCCTCCCACTCTACTGGCAAACACTGATCTGTTCTCCATTATATAATGCCGCCTCACGAATGTTATATAAATGGAATTATATAGTACATAAATTTTGGGATTGGCTTAAAAAAAGAGAGAGAGAAGGAAACCAGAAAACAGACTATTTTCTATAGAGAAGAAACTGAGGGTTGCTAGAGGGGAGGTGGGTAGGCGATGGGTAAAATGGGTGATGGGTTAAGGAGGGCACTTTTAATGATGAGCACTGGGTGTTGTGTGTAAGTGATGAATCACTAAATTCTACACCTAAAACTAATAGTACACTGTCCACTAACTGGAATTTAAATAAAAACTTGAAAAAAAGCATAATTCTCTGGAGAGTCAACCAGGTTGTTTTGTGTTTCAGTAGTTACTCCTTTTTATTGCTGAATAGTATTCCATGGTATGGATGTACAGTTTGTTTAACTATTCACCTGTTGAAGGACATCTGTGTTGATTCTAGGGGTTTTTTGGCCATTACAAATAAATATATACAGGTTTTTGTAGGAACATAAGTTTTCATTTCTCTAGGATAAATGCCCGTTTATATGATAGTTGCCATTATATGGTAGTTGCATATTTAGTTTAAAAAAAAAAAAAAACCTGCCAGGCTATTTTCCAGAATGGCTATACCATTTTTCATCACCACAAGCAATATATAAGTCATCTGGTTTCTGGGCATCTTCACCAGACTTTGGTGTTATCACCGTGATTTTGTTTTAGCCATTTTGATAGGTATGTAGAAAAGTACAATCTCTGTAGAGGGCAATTGGCATTATCTATTGAAGTTACAAATACACATACTCTTTTGACATAGCAGTTGCACTTCTAGAAGTCAGTTCTCCAAATGTACTAGTGTACATGTGAAATGACTAAGAGCGAAGGAACAAATTTATATATATATATATATATATATATATATATAAAATGCCTTTATATATCATATATACAATAAATACAAATCTCTCAGTGAGGGCTGGTTAAATTATGATATAGCAACGTAATGGAGTACTACGCAGCTCTAAGAAAGAATGAGGAAGCTCTTTATTGACTAGGGAAGAGTTCTAAGACTTATTGTTAAAAAAGTAAAATTCAGCAAATGGTTGTAATATACTACCATTTATGTAAAAAGATTGGGGAAAGAATATATATATACACACACACACAGTTGAGAATATATATATTAATATGCACATATCTATAATAATATATATACAAATATGTAATAAGAATATACATATTCTTATGTGTGTGATATATTTACACATACACATTTGTATATATACATAAGCTTGTATATTTTCAACTGTTTCTGGGAAGTTGCCCAAGAAAGTGCTAACACTGGTAATTGTGGGAAGAGGGGAATGGGGTAGGGACATGTTTTCCCCATATTTTTATACTTTTTGGTTTTGAGCCATTTGCATTGTATTACCTATTAAAATCTTTGACTAATACAGACTTTAATAGCAATAAAACAAAAGTTAAAACTGCTCTCTGAAAATAATAAAACTAGCAACATGTATTTCTTTTTAAGCTTTGATTTTTTTTCTCCTCCACCTCATTCATAAGGAGAAATGGTAATTTATCCTTTCAAATAAGAGCTTTTTTTTAATTGACCTTCCTGTTCATTCTATGAAATAATGTTGGTAATTCATTTATATAGTAAACATCGACAACTTTAACCAATATGAACAAGAAGGGTTTTCATAAAAACAAAAAATTTAAAGAACTTTGAATTTATCACGAAACTGACAGTTATTTTCTCTTTCTGATTCTGGTGTTCTAGTTTCCGAAGGACTTACATTTTTCATGAGTAAGAATTTAAAATCAAGATTTTGAATCTGTAGTAATATCTTCTTTTACTTCTCTTTTACAGCAACATGAGATTTTTGATGATTGCTTTAGCATATGCCATACCACTTGGTGTATTTGCTGGTTGGTCTGGAGTTCTGGACTTAATTTTAACACCAGTGCATGTCAGCCAAGTAAGCATTTTATTTCTTTATAAGTTGTAGGTATTTTTAGTTCATTTAAATTATAAATATTGTCTTCATGTTCTTGGTTTAAACTTCAAGGCCTGGGTAGAACATTATCCGATATCATTGTTGCAAAAGCAAGATCCTTAGGAAATAGTTAAAAATAATATTGATTTTCTTCCTGGATTTTGTTGACAGCCATGAATGTTACATTTATTTGGCTGCTATTAATGATGCTAATAAACAGAAATATAGAGAAGGAAAATCTTCATTTTGTTGAGTCCCTCCTAATCTTGCTTCATACTTTATAAAGAAGTTTAAGACCCCGTCATCAAATATATGGCTACTTTGTCATCTAATTTCTCACTTTCTCTCTGGTCTCAGAATCTCATTTCTTTAAAAATAACCATTTCACCTATATGCTTCAGGCCATGTACTCCTTCTCCTCACTTCCAGGTAGCATGGTAGAAAGGAGTAGAGGGCTTTGAAGGGGCAAATGGAAGAAATCCAGCACACTGGCCTGCCATTCCATTGTATGAGTGAGCAACAATTTGTCCATTCTACTTTTGATGAACATTTGGATTGTTTACAGTTTTTGACTGTCACAAACAATGTGTAGGAATGTTCTCATAAACTCTTGAAGCACCTCTATACACATTTCTGTTTGGATATATAGCTAGGAATAGTATATGCCTGATTTGATAGATGATGCCAAACTCCCCCAAAGCAGTTGTATCACTTTATAGTCCTACCAGCGGGACATGAAATTTCTCATTTCTCCACATCTTTACCAACACTTGGCAATGTTAGTCTTTTTAAAGTTAGAAATACTAATGGCTGTGCAGTTAAATGCCATTATAGTGATATCTTTTTCAGTGTTTGTTGTGATATTTGAGTATCCTTTCTTGTGACCTGTTCAAGTCTCTTGCCCACTATTGGGCTGCCTTTTTCTTACTGATTGTAAAGAAGAGAGCTGTGCAGAAGGGGGCTCCCCAGTCTTGACTGAGAAATGGACTGCACATGTAAAGGGCAAAGCTACCAGAGGCTTAACAGAAAGACTGCTAGGAGGTATAAAGCAGAACGAATACAGTAGAGGGCAAGCAGTGCTAGGGTCTTAAGAGTTCTGGCTCAGCCAGAATGGTAAGACCTCATTAAAACCTTATTAATACCTTGGGCTTCTTCTGAGACACAAGAATCTAAGCCAAAGTTTAGAATCAAGGACCATGCTCTGGGTAAAATAAGGCCTGTTCTACTTAGACCCGCAATGCACAAGCCCTGACAAAAATTGGCAGAGGAGACAATTTGGAGATTGAGTCCTACCAAGTGAGGGGGGCTTGGGAAACACTTTGGTTTCTACTTACTACCTTAATAAAACACAAAATTAAGCCTATACAAGTTCAAGGTGATCAGTTATTAACTGTCTACTAACACAAAATGCAAAAATCAGCCATTTTAGAGAAAGATAAAAAGGATCCAGAATCTTTATATTGTGTCATCCACAGCATGTACCATACTGTTAAAAAAAAAGACAAACAGGAAAATGTGACCCATATTTACAAAGAGGAAGTATTGAATAGAAACCAACTCAGAGATAGTCTGGATGTAGCAGAGACCATAATGCAGAAGAGAGAGAGAGAGAAATCTTTGCTTGCTTTAAGTTTATTAATATGTATATAACAGATATGCCATATATACCATATTGGACAGTGCAGGTACAGAACATATCTGTCATCATAAGAAAGCACTGTTGGATAGTGCTATTCTAGAAGCTTTATCATTATTCCTGTCACATTTAAACCTAGAATTGAATTCTGTGCTTGTTATAAGGTAGGAGTTCAGTTTCTTTTTTTCCCATGTAGGTATCCATTAACCTGGTATTAATTTTTGAAAAGATCATGCTTTTCTTATTGCTCTCTAGTGTCATCTTTGTCAAAATGAAGTGCCCTTATGTGCACAGATGTGTTTCTAAACTACTTTTTTCCCTCTGGTCTATTTGCCTATCTTTTATCACTTTTATCTACCAAAGTGTCTCAAGTATTTTAGTGTTATAATAAATTTTGGCATTTTGTAGAATAAATATGCCCTTTTTTTGGGATTTTGGCTAGAATTTTTTGAATCTATAAGATCAGTTTAAGAATTAACTTTTTTAATTAACTTCCTTGTAAACCATATATTATATTTATTAATATATTCCCTTATGTTATCCTGTAGAACTACATTGTCGGTACAGTAGCTACTAGCCACTTGTGGCTATTTAATTTGAAATTTAAATTAGTTGAGGGGGTGCCTGGGTGGCTCAGTCCATTAAGCATCTGCCTTCCGCTCAGGTCATGATTGAGTCCCGCATCCAGCTCCTTGCTCGGCGGGGAGTCTGCTTCTCCCTCTGCCCTTCCCCCTGCTTGTGCTCTCTCTCTCAAATAAATAAATAAAATCTTCTTTGAGAAAAAGAAATTTAAATTATTTGAAATAAAATAAAAATTAACTTCCTTAGGTTCTATTTCCTCTGATTTCCTTTGTAGACTATATGTTATACTCTCACACTATATTCCCTATGTCTCTTAATCTCCTTTCTGAATTTTCTATCCTTTTGCCTTTCTCTGCTTCAGACTGGATGTTTCATCTAGCCTTTCTTTCAACTCACTGTTTCAGTTTTCAGCTCTAATATTTTATTAAACTCAACTCTGAGTTGTTAATTTCAGTTATATTCTTAAGTTATAAAATTTTTATTTTTCATAGTTTCCAAATTTCTGTAGAAGTGCTCGATCTTTTACTTTTTTGAATTATTAAAAAATAGTTGCTTAAAGTCTCATAATTCCTTGATCTAGATCCCCTGTGGGTCTGTTTATGTTTGTGGTATTCATTTATGTTTTCTTATCTTCCATGGTTTCTTATCTCCTTATGAGGTGTGCCTTTATTTTTGACTGAGTGCCAGACATAGTATATAAAAAGTTGTAGAGCTCACTTAAGTGTCAAGATGATGTTATTTAACCCCAGAAGGAACTGTGTTTTTTCTTATAGGAATCTAGGAATCCAGTTTCAGGAATTGAGATTATTTAAAGCTGTGTTTCAGTCCCACAGAATACTATTCTATTTCCAGTGTACAGTACTCTTAGATATAGCCCTTCAAAGTCACCATCTAAAGGCTGAGGTTTTGGGGCGCCTAGGTGGCTCAGCCAGTTAAGTGTCTGCCTTTGGCTTCAGGTCATGATCCCGGGGTCCTGAGATGGATTCCCACATCCACATCCCACATCCCTGCTCAGCAGGGAGCTTGCTTCCCCCTCTCCCTTTGCCACTCCCCTTGCTTGTGCTCTCATGTTCTCTGTCTGTCAAGTCAATCAATCAATCAATCAATCAGTCTTTTAAAAAAAATAAATAAAGGCTGGGTTTTTTTTTTTTTTTTTACAAGGCCACCCACCCTACAATAGGCCCTGAACTCAATTTTTTTTCTTTCCTAGGGCAGCAAGGCTATTGATAACCCTCAGCACCTTAACTACCCTTTCTGAAATCAGCAGACACCCCAAAGGGAAAAGTGTCCCCAAATACCGGCTTATCTTTCTGGATTTCCTTCCCATTCTGCATCATGGTTCCATAATTCTGGAATTACCTTCTTGGCCTTCTGATGCCATCAGATGCATTTTCCCCTATATTTTCTAGTTCTCAACCAGAATATGAATCCAAATGACTAGTGTACCTTCACCATAAGAAGAAAGCCTTCCTTTAGTTTTCTAACTGATTTTTCTGGATGGCAGGTACTCCAAACATGCTCAATTCCAAGAAAGAAAAGTGTAGCACCCATTTAAATGATTCTGATTTTGCAGATCTTATGCTTCACATTATAAATCCTGAGACACCCTTTCAAGTATCTCTCTCTGTATAAACTCTGAGAGATAGACCAGAAATCACACCAGATATTAAATAAAGTGAAATTTAAAATTAAATGAGGAAAAATGGGGTGCCTGGATGGGTCAGTTGATTAAGCGACCGACTCTCAATTTCAGCTGAGGGTCATGTTCTTGGGGTCGTGGGATCGAGCCCTGAGTTGGGCTCCGCACTCAGCAGGGAGGCTGCTTAGATTCTCGCTCTCCCTCTCTCTCTGTCCCCCCTTCGCATGCGCATGCGCGCGCTCTCTCTCTCTCCCTCTCTCTAAAATAAATCTTTTTTAAAAATTAAAGTTTTAATAAATTAGTGGGTAGATATTATTAACTAAAGCAGATGTCATGAACGAAGGAAGCGGAAAACTACAATTGGCCTGAAAGGACCAGGATCAGTACAGTCAGATGCACAGTGGTTCTTAGCCTGACACAGGGCCCCACTCACCCAGGGGATGATGGAAATGTTTGGGAGGGCCTGATAGCATTAAGTGGGCCTTAGACAATGGATGCTAGATGCTCTGCAATGAGAGGGGCAGTTCTGCAGAACAGAGAATTCTCTGGCCCCAAATGCCAATGATATGAAGAAAGAAAAAAAAAGTAGAGCTAAATTAAGCTTCAGGCTGTTCTCTTTCTCCAAAGAGTACTTATCTTTGTTCTGGCACCAAACCCCGTTAAGTAATTGTATTACTTAGAGTAGGCTAAGCTGCGATGAGAAGTAGAATCCCAAAATTCTGAGGCTTAAGGAATTTATTTCCCATTTACATAGCAATCTAGGACAGTTTGCATAACAATCTAGGACATTTGTCCACAATTTGGATAGCTCTTTTCCTCACACTGATTTAGAGACCTCGGCTGCTTCCACTTTGCCGCAGTCTCGTCCCCTAGCACCTTGTCATTGCATGTATGGTTTAGGCTGGTGATTACATCCTAATTCTAGTGGTCAGACGGAAAGGAAGTGCGGAGGAGGCATACAGACGCCTTCCAGGTTCTCGCCTCGAGAGCACCTTCATTCTGCCCGCTTCCATTGAGAACTTAGGCGCATAGTCACATGTGTTTGACTGGCAGCTGAGACATATAATCCAGCTGAGTGCCCAGGTAGAAGGTAATATTTTGGTGTATGGGTGTAATGAGAAATAGGACTAGGAAAATAATAAGTGGTAGAAGTTAGTTTGGCAGCTCTCAAGTGGCAGGTCCGGTTTGGACTTGGCCCTGTAACCACAGTGAAAGCCAGTAACTGTTTCTGAGCAGGAAAGTGGAATGATTGGGATAATTATTCTAGCAATAGTGGGCAGAATAGATTGTGGAGACCATTTAAGAAGCTATTGCAGGAATCCAGAAGTAAGAAATAAGGTAATAGGTAAGTATGGCAGCCACGGGAAGGGAAAGAGGAGACAAAATGCACTGATATTGTTAGGGACACATGGAATTCCAATGGTAACCACTAACATGTATTGAACATTTTACATGTATTAGCTTATTTAAGTCTAAAAAAAATCCTTTGTTATCCTCATTATAATAATGAGGAAACTGAGACTTAAGAGTATGAATTGGGACAGAAGCCAAGTCATAGGAGGAGTTAAAGATACATGAGTGATGGGTAAATCTAGGCAGCATTTATAGATTGCTCTGAAAAAGTTTGACCATGAGGGGAGGAGAGACATAAGACATTAGATAGATGGAGAATTATCAGGTAGTAAGACGAGTCTTTATTGAGCATTTCCTGTGTGCTGACCACTGATCCAAGTCCTGTACACAAATTATCTCATTTAGTGCATTTTATGGGTAAGAAGACAAAATTTGTCCAGGGTCACAAAGCTGCTAAATGGCAGGGTTGGAAATGTTTTCCCATGCGTGGAATGAGCTATATATTTGAAACCCAGCTCAAATTGTCTTTCAGCAGTCTCCCTTGGTGCTCAACCCCCATTTCTCTCGCTCTCACGTCTCACTCTTCTGTGACTCTTGATACATCTTTAATTGTTGCCAAATGTTTGAGTGCCTGATTATTTGCTAGTAGTTTTCCTGTATGTTGGTTATATTTAAACTTCTTGAGGTCAGTAACCATCTTTTGTCCTTTTCCTATTTTCTTAAGAGTTCTAGTACAATGTAGTACATACTTGAAAACATTTGTTTGTGAAACTGATTATTTTGTTGATTTAAATATTCCAATAAAAAGTTAATCAAGGATGTACTTACTTAGATCAATTTTATTAGTCACACATGAATCCTTTCATTTTATTCATTTTCTTAAATAGTATTTTCTAGATTTGTTGCCATTTAGCTGTTGATTATATATTGAATTATACATGTACATAGAAATTCATACATATATATTGAATAATATATTGATTAGAGAGGATTTTTTTTATGCCTTCTTAATTGCAACCTCATAGTCTTATATTAAATGTGTCTGCCACTTTCCCCACAGGTAGATGCTGGCTGGATTGGATTTTGGTCCATAGTTGGAGGCTGTGTTGTTGGAATAGCTATGGCAAGGTGAGACTATTTTATGTTAAACATGTGAGTGGACCGAACCAAAACCAAAAAAACAAAAAAATGGCTGCTTTCGATAAATGCTAAAATTCAGGGAAAAATAAAACAGTCAAAGGTCAGAGAAGGGCACTTGTTCAGACTACGGGAAAATTCACATGCATTAAGAATTTCCTGCTACAAGAAACCTTTCTCAGGAGCAGTCTGTCCTAAAATGCTTTTGGAGGATGGAGATGTATTTCCAGCGTAATTAAGCTGCCTGTCTCCATATTACTGGAGAACAGCATCTACAAATAGAACCCAGAGAAAGATGATACAGTAATAAAGGCAAATTGATTACTTATCGAGAATTGAAAAGAATCATTTGTAAGAGCATCTCTAGAGCTTTCCATGAAAAGGGAGGATCTGATTAGCAGATACTTATTTTCAGTCTTTTTTGGCAGGTACATCCCTGTGGTGGTGGTTTTTTTTTAAGATTTTATTTATTTATTTGACAGAGAGAGACACAGCGAGAGAGGGAACACAAGCAGGGGGAATGGGAGAGGGAGAAGCAGGCTTCCCGCGGAGCAGGGAGCCCGATGTGGGGCTCGATCCCAGGATTCTGGGATCGTGACCTGAGCTGAAAGCAGATGCTTAACGACTGAGCCACCCAGGCGCCCCCCCATCCCTGTCTTTATCCCATTTTGATGAAAAATGTGCATAAAGACTTCCAGTTTCACCAAACTCCCTTTGATCTTAACCCATTATGACAACACATTTTTAGAATGAGTCAGAAGAAGTAAAAAGTCTCATTTTTTTTCTGGAAAAAAAAAAAGAATGTAAATATCACTCATCCAGGTGACTGCCTGTAAAACTATTCTTGGTGTTTCCAAGGAGATAATACTCATTCACTTCTGAAATCATTTACCTTGTTTCATCAAAAACAAAATTAAGCAATCAACTTTACCAGAAAGAGAAGAATCTAATTACATATTTGGGGAGATCAAATGAGATATGTAAATCACCTCAATTTCTAAATACTTAAACATAATGACACAGGATCATACTCTATCTAGACCTTACAGTTTACATAGCGTTTCTGGGATAATGAGAGAATAAATTGACACTGTAATTTCTAAATCACTCTGAAGTTTTTCTAAGTTCAGGAAATGTAAGAATAAAATCTAAAAGCTAAAGAAGAGGAATAGGCAGAGAGCATTTGTAGGAAATCACTACATGGATACTGAAAGACATTGACCTGTCACATTTGACAGAATCCCTATCTATCTTCTCTAATTAAATCTCCAAGCCTAGTATAGTTAGTCCTCATTAACCAAATCCTACTCTGAGCCCCAGATAGGTCAAAGAGGGAACTATTGTGTATCAGAAATGACATCTCACATGTACCTTTCGCTTTATTTTCTTTCTGTAAACTCTTAATTTTATCTATATAGAAATAGAGCTAGAGGAAAAAATGAGAGTGAGGACATTTCTGTTTTTAATTCATTGAAATGGAAGTTCTAAAAAATACTACCCTTACTTTGGGATCTGAAATCAATTATAGCTATCTGCTAGGCCTAGAATCCGTTTTAAAGTTATGTTCATAACACAATTTTGGGGATCCCTAGAACAGAATCTTACATTAGTGCTTAGGTGATTTTTTTTTTTTTGGTAATTATGTTACTAAAGGCCACTATAAAATGTCCTAGCAGTAGAGTTTGATGGTATCACCCCATCTGAAAGGACTAGGTCTACAAAAATAGCAGATCACATTGGTTAGCTTATTCTTGTGTGATCTCGCCCTGTCAACGTCCTCACTGTTCAACTTTTTTCAGTTCTGATTGTACCAGA
The DNA here is from genome assembly GCF_037043125.1 of Eumetopias jubatus. NCBI lineage: Eukaryota > Metazoa > Chordata > Mammalia > Carnivora > Otariidae > Eumetopias > Eumetopias jubatus. The sequence continues at coordinate 66,981,213 of NW_028274807.1, forward strand.
AAACTATTTTATTCTCTCATACCTCGCCATCTGCCAGTCAGACAAGTACATTCTTGCAGCATACCAAAACATAAATCAAAAGTGTTTGGTGGGCGTGAAATTATAACAGTTTTTGGATTTTCTTGAGGGAAATTTCTATCAAGCTGTGGAACCTTTTTGAGAGTACATAAGAATTTTCTGCTCATGAACTTTCATAGTTGAGAACAAACTTAAGTCCCTGGGCAAAAGATGCATCCATTTTTCTCCACCAAAGGATGGCATCAGCTGTCATAGGAAGCTATTTTAGTCTCGATAACACTTACAAACATGATTAACCTTATCATGTCAAATAAGCACAAAAGATAGCATTTGAAAGTATTAAGAAGGACAGTAATGTAATCACAATAGAAATTAAGATCAATTTTAAAGCTTCAAGGTAGAAAAAACACGGTAGATGTTATATTTGGGAAGGGATTGGTTTTTCAACGATAGGAACAATTCTCAAGGACAGAGTAAGTTGTACGTCGGCACAGCCAAAGAATTGTGCCTGTACAGCCATCAATTAGCAGATGAGGAAAAGCAACAGGCAAATAGAAAGGTTGCGGTTCATAACAATAAGCATCTCTACCATTTGCCTTTCAATTTCATGTTAATTCAGAAAAAAGCAGGAATTTTGAGAACTTAAAATGCTATGAAACATAAGTCACAACCTTTAGAGGATAGTATTTGTTATTCCAGAGCTACACTCTTGTTCTCACGGAGCTTACAGTCTAATCGGGAAGACAAAAAATAAACACCTGCAAGAGCAAGAGAAATGCCAATAGAGATCAGTGCTGTGAAGAAATAGGGTATGGAGACGGGATGGATGGTGAGGACTTCTTCCATGAGCACGGAGAGTCTTAGTGAAGACTTACTGAGACCTGAATGACCTGTGGGGAAAGCAGGAGAAAGGTCAGGAATGGAAGTAACCCAGCGTTCCTGGCAAATGGGACAAATGCAAAAGCAACCGTCGCTTGTAGGAGAAACAGAAGCAGGTCTGCCCAACTGGAGACTAGTAAGGCAGAGAGCAGATCATAAAGGAACCCAGGGGCTCCGGGGATAAGTGTTTGTACTCTCCAAGTTTGAATTTTGGGAGAGTCATCTTTGCCAGTTTATGTCTACCAGTTAGCCTGTTTTCTAAAACTATAATAATATGGGGGTGCCTGGGTGGCTCAGTCGGTAAGCATCTGCCTTCGGCTCGGGTCATGATCCCAGAGTCCTGGGATCGAGCCCCGCATCGGCTTCCCTGATCGGAGGGGAGCCTGCTTCTCCCTCTCCCACTCCCCCTGCTTGTGTTCCCTCTCTCTCTGTGTCTCTCTCTATCAAATAAATAAAATCTTAAAAAAAAAAACTAGATTAATATGTGTTCATTATAGAATGTTTGGAAAGTACAGAAGAATACTTAAAAGTAAAAGTAGCATTTAAAAACACAGAATCCATCCTGTAAGTTACAGATCTTGAACAGAGATCACATTTTTGTGTGTTTTGCAAGAGGAAAAAAAGAGATTTGCCGCAAACTAACGTTTATCACATACACACAAAATGTACCAGTTAAAAAAAGTTTTGTCACTTGCTTTAGAAAGAACTCATGGAAATGTCAAGAAATTATTGTTTAATGGAAGTGTGTCATTAATTTAAATAGGATCTTAAAAATCCAGGAAGAATTATAATAGAACCTTGTTTCTTTTCAGGTTTGCAGATTTTATCAGGGGTATGCTGAAACTAATTCTCCTCCTCCTGTTTTCTGGGGCTACCCTATCGTCCACGTGGTTCACCCTGACCTGTTTGAATAGCATCACACACCTGCCTTTAACCACAGGTGAACACAGACTATTTTGAGCTTTGAATAGATATTTTCAGTTCACAAAAATATATATACCCCAAAAGTAGGAATTTTTCTTGTTTTCCATAACTAATGGAAATAGAATAAGTAATTATAGTTATAAAACTATAAAGGTTATAAAACTAATAAATGTACAAAAATGTCTCCCACGTCCAGGCACCAAACTATCTTCCCATCTAAAAAGTTCAAGAAATAATTTAAAATATTTTCTTGGTATTTTACATATGGAAAAGAAGTATAATCTGTAGCCTAAACTTATATAGCATAGAATAGCCTATATTCTTTTAAAATTCATATCAGAGCATTGATACAAAGATTTTTATCTTTTTTGTAGCCATTACATCATTGTTAGCTGTAAGGAAAATGAACAAAGGCATAAAGCTATGTTTGAAGTATACACCAGTAAAATTCTTTCAACCAGCACCTACAGGTTATTCAGTCTTCTGAATTAATACAAAACAAAACTTACTGGCAAATACCTATTGGAAGTATATCATAGGCAACTTACTTAGCTCATTTAATTGACCTGAAATATTTATAGTTGCTATTGCATTGTTATTTAATAGTATCATTGGTGGGGGGGTCTGTATTAGTTTTCTATGGCTGCTGTAACAAGTTACCACAAATATAGTGGCTTAAAATGACTCAAATTTATTGTCTCACATTTTTGCCAGTTAGAAGTCCAACCTGGGTCTCACTAGGCAAGAGTCCAACTCTAGGGATGAATCCACCTTGCCTTTTCTAAATTCCAGAGGCTGCCCACATTCCTGGGTTCGTGTCTCCCTTCCTCCATCTGTAAAGCCAGCAATGGGTCAAGTCTTTCTCATACAACATCACCTGCACCTTTCTTCCAAGTCACATCTTCCTCTGAGCTCTCATCTTCTGCCCCGCCTTCCACTTCTAAGGATCCATGTGATTACATTGAGTCCACCCAGATAATCCAGGATAATCTCCCAATTTTAAGGTCAACTGATTAGCAACCTTAATTCCATCTGCAGCCTTACTTATAGGTAGACTAAAGGAACCTTTCTCTCATGGAGTCTCCATAAAACATATATCCCACTGGCCAGTAGGACCCTGGAGAGCCACTTTTAGACTCTGGTGTGCTCTTACCATGCAAGTACTTTTAATCCTAAATCCTAAAATAATCCTTAATCCTAAATAAATAATCCTACATAATCCTCCAGTCTACCTTTATAACAAATAATCCCATAATTAAACACATAATCCAGTAGGTGGCTATTACTTGCAAACGGATTAAAAAATCTGCGACTTTAGCAGTCTTTTGTTAAAGGAAAAGAAGAAGCAATAACAGAGCTCTCTTGCTCTATAAAATGATCTGTCATAGTATCCCAATTTGCATATATGCAGATTCTCTGGAGTGCCACAGCAAATTCACAAGGGCATCATGGGTTATTTTAAATTTCTGAAGGAAACACAGAGATATTCCACATCTGTCAGACACTTTGTGAGCCTCTAGTTCGAGAGAGTTCCCAGTTTCATCATTAGGTCCCTGCGGCTTTCTTTTTTGATAACATCGTATCTTTGCAAAGTTTGGTTTCCTGCAGTGGCTGTGATAAATAGTAAATACTGTACAAAAATCAGGTCTGATTCTCAGATTTGATTCCAAGATTTGAGAAGTCATGTACTTCCCATCAGATTGCATGTATCTCATTAGTCAGTGATTGTGGTTATTTGAGACTGAAACAAAAATACATTTCTTTCAATATATGGGTATTATTTTTTAAATGGCCACTAAATTGTTAGGACATATATATTTATTAAATGGTTTAGCCCCAACTATGTAAATAACAGAACTGTTAGTTATTTCTTTTGGCCTTGGACACCGTGAAAAAATTACTAAGGCACTCAGTGTGCTGTGAAGACAGGTTTGGCAATTTCTGCCCTGTACCATCCTGCCAGGAATCCCTCTCTCTAATTTTTATTGCTTTGCCTATAAAGCCCAGTTATCCAGAGTAATGGTTTTTGGATACTGTGCACTTTTTATATACTAACATTCCTATATTAGGGTTTTTGAACAATTTTGGCAAGTATTCTGAGCCAGAATTTTTTGTTTTATTTTATTTGGGTATAATTTCATAATTTAGCAGTTACACAACATTCTAATAGAATAGTTCTGGTTTACAACTTCTTATTCATGGCATTACACTCAGATTTGTGTGTGGGGGGGGGTACTGTATGTCAAGTATGTATCTGTTAGATTCTATAAGAACAAAGTTGTGAGTATATAATGAACACATTTTTGCCCTTGAATTGAGTGTAGAATATTCATTATAAGATATTACATTCATTAAATTTTATGTGTTTTCTATTTGATAGGATAAAATTAACGGTTTTATCTCTGGGTGGAGGTATCCAGAAAATTTATTTTTTACCTCCTTTTTTGTCTAGATCTGTAATCATGAGCATGTTTTACTTATTTTTTTATGTTTTAAAAGTATGTATTGAAAACTATACATCTTTTTAAATCTTAAAGGAAAATTGATATAATTGACCCTGGTCAGGACTATGTTTTTCCAGTCTGTCCTTGAAAATAATTATGTTGGACAGAAAGGAAAGCAGATTCTAAATTAAATAAAGGCCAGAATTGAACGGTTGAGTTTGATGTGGCCATCTTCACAACCACTGAATTTATAAATTCTACTGTTATTTCCAATTGCAAGTCAGTTTTTAAACGTGACTTAGAAACTCCTGAAAGAAAGAAAAAAAAAACTCCTGGTAGATACTTTTTTAACTTATACTGCATTAAAAACTAGATTTTCACATTCCTTTCCTGAATGATCATGGTGGGTGTTTTTTTCTCTTTTCTGATACTGACCACCTAATAGTTACTTGAGTGTGTTTCTTATCTCCCTTACCAATCTGAAAATCTGGAGCATGGACTTGTGCCTTAGCAATTCTGACCCCAACTCCCGCCCTCCTATCTAGCACAAGCCCTGAGTGATGAATGAATGAGTGTGTGAATGGATGGATGAATGAAGTGTATATTATCTCCATTTTGAATCTCAGTGGTTATGACTTGTTGCCAGTAATAGCAACCGTGGCCACTCTGTTATTCAGCACTAGCTGTAGGCAGGCAAAAGGGCACATTTTAATGGAACGATGGAGAATTTGAATAATCTGTCACAGATACTCTTACTACCTTTTTAAAAACCTGACCTAATTCCTTTTAAGTAGAAGAGGTTTCACGAAAGGGAACTTAACTACAAAATCTAATTATAGACAGATCTAGACCTTTAAACTGATATTTAAAGCCAGTAATGGCAAATTCGTATTTCTTTTTTACCAGAGTCATTTTTTTTAAGAGGAAAATATCTAGTCTTTTTCCCATTTCTAGTAAATTTAGTATTCCTGCTGTTACTTTTAAGTATCAGAAGAATCTACATGAAAAGTGTGAAAATATATGCATTAATTATAATTGTTGACATAATAAATTAAAAGCTAGTTAATTTTGTTCAACCATGTGTTATAAGTGCTGCTACTACTAAAACCTCTGTTGCAGTATTTTTTGTGATCTACTGATTTTGCTATTATTGTTGTCATCTCTACAGAAGAAGAACTGGATCATTCCATTCTATCTAGAGGTGCACTGTTTTGATACATGTACTTATTATATACATCCCCTTGGAGGCTATCAGCATTATGCTTTTATTTCCTTAAGGAAATTCAGTATTTAAAATTGTATTATGTCTTTATTAATTGAAGTATCTTCAAAACAGCAAATAAATTAACTCATGACTAGATAATGTGAGTTTCAAAATCTTGCAGCTTATTCTATATACAAAATTATGAAAAGACATTTTTCACCTTATCTGAAAAGTAGGTATCTAACCCTGTTAGCCACAACTCACACAGTCATTTTTCACTGAACAGATAAATGCTTTGAAAATGGCATTTTGAAAAATGTTAGCACTTTGGTGTTGAGTTTGCTGAAACAATATAATTTGAGTTTTAGCAGAAGTTGCCTTGGGAGGTTCTTCATCTAATTCATGTTCCTGGAAGACCACAGTGGCAAGGTCAGAAACGGATAGTGAGTGGGGACTAAGGGGGGCAGATAAGCTAGATGTGAGTCCCATGAGAGTGATAGGTGACTACAAGCTGACTTCAAGAGGCATTTGAAGAAAGAAAACATATTCGGTTTATTGAAAGGCATGTGACATACATAGGCTAGAGAGTGATCCTCTTAATAGGAATGAGAAAATTCAGAAGGAGATGATGAGCATGATTAAAAATATGCACTTTTTTTTTTTTTTTTAAAGTGAGCTCCATGCCCAGCATGGAGCCCAGCACGGGACTTGAACTCACAACCCTGAGATTAAGACCTGAGCTGAGATCAAGAGTCAGATGCTTAACTGACTGAGCCACCCAGGCGTCCCAAAGATGTGCAGACTTTTAAGGAAATTAGGGATTTTAAGGAAAGAAAACTAAGGGACTTAATTATTCTTTCCACCTTTATGACCTGGTCATGACTGTTACTCATGTCATCACTGTCGGATCAAGAAGGAAAAAAATAGAACATGGATTAAAAGAAGAGAATGGATTTGTGGAAAATCTTAAATGTAAGAATCATAAACTGTTGATAGGGCCTATTGAGAAGAGCATATACAGTTTATCTACAGAGATTTTCAAGAAGAGGAACAAGTCTGTAAGCAGACTCTGTTTCTGGAAGGTAGGGGGCTTGACCAGGTGATTAGTCAGTGTTCCATGATGTAACCGTGCATCGCCTTCTGCAGAACCATAAATAATTCTTTGGGAACTTAAAAGTTACTGATAAATCTGTACCTGTGATATCTGATAGTACAACCCATCTCAACTCTGGGCCCACTATTTCAAAGGATTATTAGTTGTGCTTCATTTCTGCGAGATACAACCACTTGGCCTTCCAGCCGTAAGAGACTCTAAATATAGCTGTCAGCCTTTATAGGACTAAAGTGAGCCAACAAAGAGGCTAAACAAGGGACACCCACAAAATACCATACAGAAAGAAAATCACAACCATTAATGAATACTGCAGCAAAATTTCCTCTTTTGGAGCCACAGTTTCATGAGTACATGAAATATGCAGTAGCACATTTTAATCAGTGGCAGATCATAAAGGCCACAGCAGCCATTTTTAGGGAGAAAATGTGAGGCCAGGAGGAGTACAGCTCAGCAGTATGGAAATGTTCTACCAGTGTGTGTACATACTTACGTATGTATCCTGTATATTCAACACACCCAAAACCGATGGAAAAAACCGTGCCGTTAACAAACACTGGGAATGTTTACTGTTTCTCTTTTTACATGTATCTATTTCCTGAAGGAGTATTTTCACTTGCAATATCAAGTTTAATTTAGATTGTAGAAATATTTTTAATAAAGGTCTAATCTAATAATTCCCAGTTAACTTTCCTAAGTTTATCATAAAATAAAATTCAGTCAGCATGCATAATAATAAAATTTATCCCATAAAGTATATTAATGTTAAAAACCGACTCTTAAGGGAAATTTCTTGATTCTAATACTTAAAACTTCTCATGATAAACATCTATTGTACTATTTTATAATCCTTATTTCTTTCTTATAATACTTCTTAATAAAACTGTAAATAAATTCTCTATTATTCTTATCTACCTAGAGGCCCTATAAAATTTTTGTTTTTAATATCTTAGTTAAGTTCTTTACCTAAATGTATTTGTTACTGATTTACTTGAATGAACTTTAGTTATCATCTGATATAACTTATCATTCAGTAAATGAATCTCTTCCATTACAGTCCAGATGTATGTCCATCTGACTGCAACTGGAATACCACCTCAGAGAGGAAGCTGTTCCCTGTCCCATTGTTTGTCAGCTCTGGGTCCTGGGAAATTCTGCCAACTATTGCAATAAATGATTTGGAGCAACATAGCTTACAGGGCAAGTCAGCTCCCTACCCCTTCCACTGACACCCTCAAAACATTAGACCTGTGATGTCTGGCCTTCACCTTAATCTAAGCATCCCTCAGTTCTCATAAGCTGTCCTCATCAGACATGGATTCCCAGCACTGACCAGCACAGTCAGCCTCTTCTATTTTTTTTTTTAAGATTTTATTTATTTATTTGTCAGGGGGAGAGAGAGAGAGCACGAGCAGGGGGAGCGGCAGGCAGAGGGAGAGGGAGAAGCAGGCTCCCCGCTGAGCAAGGAGCCCGATGCAGGACTCGATCCCAGGACCCTGGGATGATGACCTGAGCTGAAAGCAGATGCTTAACCGACTGAGCCACCCAGGCGCCCAAGTCAGCCTCCTTTAAACCTACCATAGCTTGTCAGGTTTTCCTGAAAACCTATTGCTATTAGAATTTAGCACACTTTTCCTGCTGTACTCAGCACCTAATACTGGGGGCTATTGCTGCTTATGATTAGACACAGCTTTTTTTTTTTTTTTCAAGAATGAAGTACAATTATCTTCCAGCACTGTGCATGTAGATGGCTGCTAAACCATAGATGTGGATCATGTTCCTTTAGATGAGGAGTGATTTGTCCTATTTACGGTTCCAGCATAGCAGCTTACGTATAATAGGTGCCTGATAAATGGTCTTGAAGAAAGGTTTATGTTTTCCCTATTATATACCTAAACACTAATTTTTGAACCCATTTTACATTTATCATGATTGAAGTTCATCGTCTTGTTTGTAACTTTTGGGTCCTCTATTTTTTATTTTTGTCATCTGTCTTAATGTGGGATGACTTCCAACTTTTGTGCTCAAGACAGATTTGGGAAGCATGCCTTTTGTGTCAATCCCAATGAATAAAAGAAATGCCAAGTCTTGTTATTTTTTTTTCAGTCTGACACAGTGGTTTGGTAGAAAACATGCTAGATTCTGTAAGCCTTAATTATATTATTTTTAGCAACGCTAATTTACGTTGTTTCTATAAATAAGTCATTTTGACTTTCAGAACTTTGGTCACTTTATCTGTAAAATGCCTTACCTGCTTCAGAGAGTCAGTAGGATGATCAAATATGATAATATATTTGAAAGCAGTTTTTAAAATGTTTGAAAAATTATATAAATCCAGGGTTTGAAGTTGTTTTTGTTATTAATGATCTATTGAGAATCTCATTAAATGTTGAATGAAATAGTTCTTTTTTTTTTAAGATCTTATTTATTTGAGAGAGAGAGAGAGTGTGAGCACAAGCAGGGGAAGGGGCAGAGGGAGAAGCAGACTCCACACTGAGCAAAGAGACCAGCGCAGGGCTCGATCCCAGGACCCAAAGATCATGACCTGAGTGAGCCAAAGGCAGACGCTTAACCCACTGAGCCACCCAGGTGCCCCTGAATGAAATAGTTCTTATTTATAATTTTGTGATTTGTTTTATAACACCTAAGGTTTGAGTGTTTGGGTTAATAAAAATGTATTTTATACATAGTTTTATTTCCCTAAAGTTTACTAATTTGGTTTGTCATTGGGAGCAGGAGTGGGGGAAGTAGAACTTTCAGGGTTATGATCCAATTCATGTTCTTGAAATAATATCCATCGTAACTGTATTTTGTGCTACACAGGACTTTGTTTTTGCAATTTGAATTGTGGGCCTGTGAAATTTTATTAACTTCTTTGAAAAAACTCTGCATCAGCATTGTGTTTGTTCTGCTAAATTACCTTGACTTTTTAATTGAAAGGCAGTTTATTATAATTTTAGTATCAGCACTATAGAAAGTCATAGAAATATTTAACAGTCATGTAGTTTGAACCCTCTCTGACGAGGAGGGAAATTATCTTGTCTGCCTGACTTTTAATAGATGACATTCACCCACTGGATCTGCCAAACCAATGTATAAAGATACTGTATCAGCTTCTAAACTGAAAACTCAAATGGAAGTGAAATTCAAATTGGTCTCTACTTGATATATGCATGTCCCAGAGCACTGGGGAGTATATGAAATCAGTCCTAACACAGCTACTTTTCCCCATTCTGATTATGATGATCCTAATTTAACCCTTTCCTGTGTAAACAATTTTGATTCTTTATGCAATAACAAGTGATTTCAGTACATCCATCCAGTGTAAAACACCCTCTTGGTCATCATTTCTATATAATACAAGAAGCAACCCCCGAGAGTGAGAGAATTGAATTAATTGAATAAAAATACTTGCTTTTTGTTTACTAGCCTCTGAAATTATTTCGTCCATCTCAGCCCATTTATCCTACGTGTAATAGGAATTCTTACAAAATGAAATGGGAATATTTGTGTCAAGGATCCTGCACAGGGGTGGGTTACATGGCTACTGGCTGGGAAGTCTGTAGGTCAGGCCACCCAGTGATAACCATTTCTGAATCCGTGAGCTAAGAACCTTGCAGGAAGGGGAGTTGGATCAGCTGCTATTTCATTAGCTTACATAAAATTCTCTTTGTTGTTAAAGAGTTAGGATGTGTACTAAGTAAATAATTCAAATTCAATTAGTAGTAAAAAGGTATATGATGAAAAATGTCTACCCTCCTATGGCCTCCAGTTTTTCTCTTTAGGGGTAACTCTGAATGTCTGTTTCTTGGGTATTTTCCCAGAGAATTCTATAAATTTACAAACGTGTGTGTGTGTGTCCCCGTGTGTCCATCCTTTTTAAAAAGATAACACACTTTTCCACACCTTTTTCACTTACATACCTTAAATGTCATTAGTATCACTATATACAGAGTTACTTCCATTTTTAATGGTTGCGTAATACACCTTTGGATGTTTGATAAATTTTTAAACACCCAACCCCCCTATTGGTGGACATTTAGCTTATTTTTAATCTTTTCATACTACAAACAATATTGCAGTGAGTGTTCTCTATATTCTTGGACCTTAATAGCTATAGGATAAATACCTAGAAGTGGAATTGCTGGGTCAAAGAGTAAGTGCATTATTTATTTTGATGGGCATTTTCAAATGACCTATCAGAAGATCAGCGATTTCCAGTTCCATCAACAATGTTTAATTTACAACAGAAATTTTGTCTTTCTAGTGATAAAGATTTCCTCTTCACTTCCTAGAATTCAGATACCTAGGAAGCCAAAACCAGAAGACTTTTAATGAGCATAAAGCCAAGGGAGTGGAATGGTCTTAAGGGGTTCAGACAGGGCCGCCTGCCTCACCAGGCTCTGCTTTTCTGAGACATCCTGTGCCCCTCTCTCTCCCTCTCTCTCTTCCTCTCTCTCTCTCTCTCTCTCTCCCGGTACCATGAGTGATTAAAAATCAATAAAACCAAAACTCTCCTTTCAAACTTCGTACTGATAGTCCCCTTTCTGTATGTCCTCATCATTATATTATCATTCATTCTTTTACAACATGCAATTATTCTGTTATATACAGATTGTGGTAATTTCTCAGTTATTTTAACTTGCCTGATTACAAATTACATGTGAGGGTTTATCTCTTTCAGAAATAAAAATGTCAAAAGGATTCTTTCCAAACGTGTTTCCTAAAAACAGCTCATTCTATTAGTGGTTTGTGAATCCTTAGAAGTAGCGTTTCCTGATTCTTAAAAGTGATTTTTGCTGTCATTTACTTCAATATTTTCATATTTCAAACTCCTAGACTCATTCGTGTTTGGATCAATAGCCATCTCTGCTCTGATTACCACTGACTGACCAATAAATTATTATAAAGTGTTTTGTAGGTAGAATATGCTATAAAAGTGACATTCCATCCCTACATTTCCTAATGTGCTACTGAGTCACGTGTAAAGGGGAACGTGTTGATTGATTTATGTGATCTGTGTCTGGCAAATACATAGTGAGCATGAGGGGTTTTGTTTTTAAGAATTTTGAAAATTACTTCATATTTTAAGTGGTATTTATTTTAACTATCACATGCTTCCCATTTAATTCTGTGAATAGTTTGGTCACTGCTTCAGCCCACAGTCTGTTCTTTATTCGCTGTCATCCTTTTGTTCTCTCTCTTCATATGTATCTTCTAGTCAAAGAAAGTCAGTATGATCACCAGCCATTTGTGTTATAGAATTACTAAATATTTTATAATCCTGAAAGACTAGTGTAATTGGAGGAAGAAATGGGAGTTGAGGTTACTGTACAGAAACTTTTTTCCTTAACAAATACTTTTATTTAAAATATTTTCTCGGAAAAAATAAAAAATAAATAAAATATTTTCCTGGGAGTTCCCCTCTACTTGCTAGATGAGATGCTGCCCAGTTCATGAATCATTTAATAAAGCCAATTAGATCTTCAGAATTTTTAAAAACAAAAAATAAATATTTTCCCAATAACCTTAGGCTTAGAATAAATTCTACTCATTATTATCTGTGGGTATGATATACTTACTAGTCTATAAGGGATGTGTTTTAAGTTTCTGTAGGATATCATTTTTTTCCCTCATTGGTTCTTTTTTCACCTTCAAATTTAAAGTAATGAAGGTTTGTATGCAGACAGTAGCTGTGAAATAGCTATTTGGAGTGGGGTGCATTTCCCTAGACATTCTTCTAAGAATAAGAATAACATCCTTATTCAAAGATTCTGCTATGGAATTGGGTTAATGGGCTTCTTATTGCTAAGCTGGGATCCTAACCACTATTTATTATACATCTCTGGGTGAAATTTTTTTGCGTTCCAAGAAAGTTACATATTTTTTAAACAACTGTTGACATAAAACTCATTCCCAAATTGAAGATTAATTCTATTTTAAGTGTTTCTCCAGGAATTACGTACTGGATATTTTTATTTTGTACTTGAGGGCAATTACTAACTGGTCCCTTTAAGTATGTAATTTTCAGTAACACTTAATGTTTCTTACATTTATTCTTAGATTTTAAGTTCTCTTTAAAATTGTAGAATGAATTTAGATTTCAAATTAAGTTGCTATATTTTATCTAAACATCTGTCAGCCAGGAGTGTGTCTAAGGGAGAAGAATCCTTTTAATAATTATTATAGTGGTAAAATTGTTTCTGTGCTTTGGAATAATCCATACCAAAAAGACAAAGCAAATAAACTGGTAATCATCCAGCAACAAAACCTTCTCCTATCTATTCTGCAAAACCTGAGCGAAGAGCTGACAGATAGTGATACTTTATCAAACTTTATCAGCTACCATTGAAAAGATATAAATTCCAGAGTTGATACTTACTGAAAGAGAATACCCAGAAGATCTCTCTGAAGGACTCACTGCTGCTACCATAAACTAAAATGTTTGTGTTTTTATTTTAGTGACATTGTATGCCTCCTGCATTCTCCTGGGAGTGTTCTTGAATAGCAGTATACCTATATTTTTTGAGCTTTTTGTGGAAACTGTCTACCCAGTTCCAGAAGGAATTACATGTGGAGTTGTCACTTTTTTAAGTAATATGTTCATGGGAGTACTTTTATTTTTTCTCACATTTTATCACACAGGTAAGAAATTTGACTTTTTATTTCCTATCTAAATGTGTTATGAGAGAGGTTTGTGGCACTGGTGTATGAGGGAATTTATATGGAGAATTCTCACCAAAGCAAATTACTTTATTTGAGCTTTCATGTGCCAGTAAAAAAAAAAAAAAAAAAAAAAAATCCTCAGTTGTTTTTCTTGAAATGCATCCTAAGCCTGATCTAGGGCACCCTCACTCCCCAGAGTTTCTGATTTCATGAACCTGGACTGGGGCCCTGCATTTGTATTTTTAAAGGGCCCTCAGGTGATTCTAATATGCAGTTTCTTTGAGAACCACTGGTATATTGTTTTTTAAAAGGTACTTAGAATCTACTGTCTTAACATAAAATATAAATTAATGCCTGGGGTATATTTGTAGTGTAAAGCCTTAGAGATGAATGAGGTTACCCAAGGAGTGTGTAGAATGTATAGAACAGCTCTGTCCAATGGAACTTTTTATGATGATGGTGGTACTCTTTGTACTGTCCAGTACAGTTCCACCAGCCACATGAAACTAGTGCAGAAAAAGAATTGGATTTTTTTCATTTCATTTTAATTAATTTAAGTTTAAATACCTGCATGTGGCTAGTGAATTGGTTAGCACAGGGAAAGAGTGAAAAGAAGGTTGAAGTGAGAACCCAGGAGTACACCCTTGAAGAAAAGGGAGACCCTTACAAGAGAGAGGGATGGGGTCCTGAATTCAGCTGGAGGAGTTAGGCTTGGACAGAAGGAGTTAGGAGAGGAGGCAGCATGCATGGGCACAGAAGCAGACACGTTTCCTGGGGAGATCGTTGAAGGAGCTCTTCGATGGCACCATCTTCTGCTTACAAGCCAGTCTGTTAAGAACTGGTGGGAAGATAGTGGAGGAAGGGCTTACAGAGAAAATGAAGCGTTAAAATAACCTTTGCGGGGTGGGAGGAGACACTATGGGAACAGCAGGAAAGGTTGCTGGGCATGTTGAAGGCAGGCCTGTCTGATGTTGGGGTCCATGGGTTTGTAGTGATTCCATTTTGCATAGTTGTTTGGTTATCTCTGATATTCTTTCTTCTCCTGTCCAAAATCTGTGTTACTGTTTCAGAAAATTTGAATATAATTTTCTGGTATTCTTTTTTGCATGTTAAAATATAAGGACTTATACTTGTGATTCTTGAATGTAAAACTTTTATTAATTTCTACTAGGCTTAGATCCTATTTTATTTCTTCATCTTAATCTATTATTAACCCTTTTCCCTCATTGCTATTCTCTTAACTACTCATCAAATACCAGTAAATTTGGATAATTTGTACATGGAAGAATCTAATTTGTAAGATTCAAATGTCAGAAATGCTCTAAAATGTGGCAATCCAGGAGTCTTAATTGTTTATAGGAAACTTTCCAACAGGCTTATAATTGAAATAATAGCCATGATAACCAGCTTGACTGGAAAATAAATTTTTGACTTTTCAAAGCTGATGAAACAGTCTGGCCTGGGTTTTGGACAACTTTTGGTATAGCATTTTCACCTAACAGCAAAAAGCATCTGAATGATATATTAACTTAATATATATCTATATAATTAACAACAGATTATTTCCATCAATCAGGAATGCAGGTAAAGTAGGTTTTACCTTTCCTTAACTTGATCTAAGTTGAGTTTCTCATATGGAGGAGAGTGATTAATGAAGTCAGCCCACTGTTTACAGTCCCCCTGGAAACGTGTTTCCATCAGGGAACATGCCATCAGGAGGTGTTGGAATAAGGTCTTTGCTTCCAATGTGTTTTCTAAAACAGAACAAACAATTCTAAATAAAATAAACAATTACTAATTACTACACATCAGCTTTCATCCACTTCAGTATATCCCAGTTGAAATTAAGAGGCTCGATGCCTCTCTCTTGTGTGGTAAAGTTTGAGGGATGGCTGTGTTGCCCCTTCAGGTGATAGAAACAGTTTTCCAGCTCATGGGCACAGCTTTGCTAAGTGGTCTCTGCAGCCTGGCTAGAGTGTGGTTTTTTCTGTCTGCTGGAAATAGAGTTTTGTCCTCCCAGTATATAAAAACAGTAGATGCCAGATAATGTTATTCCCTGATAAACCTCTTGCATGTGGTCTCTAAAGTATAGCATATATTTATTAATCTGTTTAAGGCAGAGAATACCCCTCCACTGTGTGCGTATGGAAGAGCCCAGTGTACTCCTGACCATTTTGCTTGGCCAGTAGAGTGTCTGTGTCCCCCCGCAAGTCCACACTCAGCTTTCAATCTGTTCAGCAGAGATGAGTCTGATGCGAGTGAGCGTCAGTAGGTGCTCACCACCACCACCCCCATTTTGCAGATTCCTAGTGACCAGATACAAGCAGATATTTTTGTTTCTCTGGCATAGGTAGCAGAACAAACACTTAGCAGTATTTCTGCTAATTCCTATCTCACTGATATAATCAAGGATCTATCTAGCTGGGGGAAAAAAGCTTCCTTCTTTTTGGTTGGTTTCTTTTTTTTTTTTTTAAGATTTTATTTATTTATTTGACAGAGAGACACAGCGAGGGAGGGAACACAAGCAGGGAGAGTGGGAGAGGGAGAAGCAGGCTTCCCACTGAGCAGAGAGCCTGATGCGGGGCTTGATCCCAGGACCCTGGGACCATGACCTGAGCTGAAGGCAGATGCTTAACCTTCTGAGCCATCCAGGCATCCCTTGGTTGGTTTCTGATCACATGTTTGTATACATATCTCTGTCGATGTTAAAGGCTTATGCCTCATCTCCATGATTATAGTGGAAAATGAGATTTTAATAGTTAATATTAATCCAGCAAGATGACTTTCAGGAAAAAAAAAATCTCAGTACATTTTGACATTGGAGAGAGTTAATTAGAAGGTATGTGTGAAAGAGCCTAGGCCAGGTCAGTCACTGGCACCCACCAGATGTTTGTCTTATTTCCTTCCAGATAATTCGCTGCTTGCTAGTAGAAATTTAAATATCTAGGCTTCCATTTTAAAGGAATGCTTTTACCTGTTTATGTGTGAGTGTGTGAAATAAATGGACACAGATATGCCCACATCTCTCTAAGGCCAAGGTCACTAGAACGATGGATGACAACCTTGTTGAGTCTCTTTCACGTAGGATTAGCCGATCTTGCCCCAAAAATCCTCCCACAGAAGCCCACACACCTTGTAACTGAGGTTCGAGGATACATACGCGACAAATCTGAAAATTTTGCGAAGTTATTTCCTAAAAATAACTTTGAGTTCCACAGCCTAGTACCCTAAACATTTCTTGGGATGAAGGAATTCCCTTCCATTACAGCCAGCTTTCAAACGCCATAATTCTGCCATGTTAAAACTTGAAAAACTCACCCAGAAGTTAGGTATCAGGATCAGTTCTGTCAGCTACATGATTGGAAGGCCTGGTTTTTAATCATCACAAAGATCTGTGGTTTCGTAGGGTCACTCCTCGAAGAAGTACTAAATTTCCTGACTAGAGTTTATTTCCCCACAATGTGACTGTGTCAGAGATAATTTTTCAGGGCTGTACAGACTAACCCCAAAATGACCCCATTAGAATGGCTTGCCTAGAAAGAAAGCCTCTGCTGGTGGTTTGCTTGCAGATTATGGCTGTTACCATCATGGATGGTGGGCATCACACAAACTTCGATGCCAGGTGTCAGTGGCTTCTTTGGAGCCCAGGGTCACAGGGTCTCCCACATCCTGTTCTCTCTCTCTTTGGGGTACTTGGAAAGTGTCAGAAGTTTCTTAGAGTTTTTCTTAGGGTTTTTCAAGGTCACGTAAAACACACACACACACACACACACACACTGTTACTTGCTCCCTAATACAGGCACGTAAAACACACATACACACACACACACACACACACACACACACACACACACACTGTTACTTGCTCCCTAATACAGGCACGTAACACACACACACACACACACACACACACACACACACACACACACACACACACTGTTACTTGCTCCCTAATACAGGCATATTTGTAAAACTGAGTTGCTTCCAATAATGTTTGCCTGGAGAATCTCTGAGTTATTGCAGACAGTACAATGATACTTTATCCTGATAACTTCACATACAAAATCAATGTGAAGGTGCTGTTAATGTTCTTTATATGCTCTGAAATATATTCTAATGTTCTGTTTTTTGTTTGTAACTTGTTCTGAAGTTTGTATTGTTTGCTATTTTTTTGTTCTAGAAGCTTTGCAGCAGGTTTTGGCTAAATGCACTAAAGGTTTTTACCTCAGGCCTTTCATTTTGAAGTAGCTGACCATGAATTTGAGGTTGCACTGTGGCTCAGAAGATTCAGGGGCCTGGCTGAAGAGTGAGGCATTGACTGTTGGTTACCCGAACAGGTTCACCAGATGTAGACTAGTAAGGAGTAATTTTATATGTAGGGAGTAATTACACATGTTACAGTCAGATCTATTGGGTAGTTAATGGGAGTGAAGGGAGCAGGGCATTACACCATGAAATCATGAGGTCACGTGGCTCCTCTTGAATGAAAATGGCGACAGTTTTGTTAAATCATCATAATTCTGCTTAAATCCCCAAAGAAGGTAGGAGGTTCGTTCTGGAGGGTAGCATCTGGGACCAGACAAGTACTTCAAGGTGGTAAGAGCTGAAAGCATGGCATCATTAAAGGGAAAGATGTGAAAAGTGTAATAGTGCTTCTGGAAGAAAAAGGTAAGAGGATGAGCGAAATCCTGATTAGTTCAGTCCCAAAAGAACATCACCATTTGGTGCAGAGTCCACTTCACCAAGTAAAACATAGGTACCTGTCCAAACTGTAAAATTAGCAAAGACTACTCCAGATGTAGTATATATAATAAATGACAGAGAACCAGCAGAAATATAGAAAGAGGCAGATTTAAGGTATGGATTTGTATTTTCTCTAGTGAAAGGCAAAAAAAAAAAAAAAAGGAATATTAGAAAACTGTGCTCACTTTAAAAAGGTATAATGGTTGGGGCACCTGGGTGGCTCAGTCGGTTAAGCCTATGCTTTCCGCTCAGGTCATAATCTTGGGGTCCTGGGATCAAGCCCTGAGTTGGACCCACTGCTCAGCAGGGAGCCTGCTTCTCCCTCTCCCTCTGCTCCTCCCCACTGTTCGTGCTCTCTCTCTCTCTCAAATAAATAAAATATTTTTTTTAAAAAAAGGTATAATGGTTAAGAATAAGAAAGTGTCAATGAATCAGGACCCTGTTGGTTCAATTATGTCATATGACACCAGGCTCAGAAAGGACAGTAGGTGACCTTGCTACTGCAAAGTCATATTAAACATTTAAGCAAGCCGTTTCCTGCTTATTAGAGCACCTAAGCTGTGGATGATGTGAATGGTTTGCAGTGAGAAAATGTAGAGATGCATATCTTTGCCTTCTGAAAAGGCCAATAATTTCAAAGAACACTTGTAGTTGGTTGAGCCAAGTGAACCTAACTAAAAGGTGGATTTGACTTCTCAAAGGTGAGCACAATAGTAAAAATCAGGCTATAAACCATAACACTAAAGAACAATTATGAGGCATTTTTATAGATTTCATCTGAACCCAGGGAGAAGGAATAATTTTACAACTCTGATGAAATAAAAGGTCTGCTTTGGCAATGTTTGATAAATTTCTAGGTTTCAGGGGAGCAAGGACAAGTTGGGTGTTGCTACATGTGTGTTACTCTAGCCCCCCATAAAATACAATCTCCATAAGATTTAGAAAGTGTCCTTGTTGTGGAGCACTTTGTCAAAACATACTTTTTTTTTTTTAGCTATTGCTTAAAATTTGACCTTAAAGTCAAAATACTCACTTTTAATACAAACAGTATGCTATTCTATTTTACTACTTTTTCTCTCATTTTTTTTACTGCTTCTTTTTGCCTGTTAAAATTATCATCTGAAATCCAGAAGCTGTATGGTTAATATAAAAGCTGACAATTCTGGTGTGTCTTTTCAGGGATTATTGGAATGAAGACAAGATTCCAGGGGTCACAGCCTTCCTGGGTGTTTAGATTATAGTCAATCCAAGCACAGAAAACAGCTTTGCATAGAAATACCACTGAAATATATGTCTTTGTTATATGCTATAGAATAGCATGTCTGACTTTTAAAATGTAAAAATTGAGATGTAAGGAGGCTGCTTTTATAAGCATATTACAGAAAAAAGGTATTTCAGCACCTTTTCTTACCACTTGGTTTTCTGATTTCCATTTCTAAGCATAAACTGCTCTTTTAGCCATATGAATTATGGATTGAACTAAAGCAGCAGTGTAGGAATGTTTAGGATGATTTTTGAAGATTAAGACAGTATTAGTATTCTCTAGAAATACAAAAGGAAAATATAAACCTATAGCAGTGTCCAAAAGAAAGAAAATGTACCAGGGAGCTTTTCCCCCTCATTTGTTTTTGTGTTTAAGACTTTATTTGTTCATTTGAGAGAGAGCACAAATGGGGCCGGAGTGGGGGTGGTGGGCAGAGGGAGAAGCAGACTCCCCACTGAGCGGGAAGCCCGCCACGGGGCTGGATCCCAGGACCCTGAGATCATGACCTGAGCCGAAGGCAGACGCTTAACCGCCTGAGCCAGCCAGGCGCCCCTGTTGTTTTGTTTGTTTGTTTAATTGAAATTGCTAAATGGATATTAAACTAGGGAACACAACCTCTTCATGCCAAGAGGCTGCTCACTTGTGCACCCAGAGCCTCAGGATGACCTGGCAAGGAGGGCTGGGTAGAAGGAGGCAGAACAGAGGCACAGCTCAAGGACCACTGGAGCTGGAGGAGGCTGTGTCAGGCAGCCACAGTAAGCTGGGATGTCTTGGTAGCATGAGGCTGGGATTGGCCTGTGGGCAAGCCGCGAGTTCATGAGCCATCATTTTTGAATAAGCATGTTCTTGATACCATTAAACCAAGTAACAAGAGAATTGCCTGTTTAGATGATTCCTCTAGGTTTTTGGGTAATTGACATCGTACATACCGTTTATGCTAGTAGAAAAAAAAAGACAACTAGAAAGAAAGAAACCAAAATATTCACAGTAGTTTCTCTGACGGTAGAATTAGGATTAATTTGTTATATTTCACTTTGTTTTTTTTTTTTCATGTATTTTCTAACCTGTTTTACAATGATTACTACTTGCTGAGAACTAGATATTTCTCTCCAAGAAAATCTAAAAGTGTTATCTCCAGATTCAGGTGATTTTCTTACTTGTCTTTCTAAACTGTCAGATATTTCTTTTTTTTTTTTTAAGATTTTATTTATTTATTTGCCAGAGAGAGAGAGCGCACAAGCAGGGGGAGTGGCAGGCAGAGGGAGAAGCAGGCTCCCCGCTGAGCAAGGAGCCCGATGCGGGACTCGATCCCACGATCCTGGGATCATGACCTGAGCCGAAGGCAGACGCTTAACCACCTGAGCCACCCAGGCACCCCTAAACTGTCAGATATTTCTAAACAGAGACAAGAGTGTTAGTGATAGAGGGCATTTAAAAATAGCGAACAAATGTTTAAAGGTGATTGATTTTTTTTCCCCCTTTGGAGGAATAGATTTTTTTTTTTTGCCACCAAAGTCAAAGTGGGTTAAGTTGATGAAAAGTTATTAATAATACTGATTAAAAATATTGCACATGAAAGCAGTATAATACATTGCATGTTAACACCTAGACTCCAGATCGCCACTGTTTCTTGAAAACTGGTTTTCAGGCCTCCCACAATGCATTTATTGTTACACATGCTTTTGACTGTAGAGCACATAGCTCATGGCATACAGGTTACGGTATTCTGCTGGTGACATATGAATGCTTACAACTGCACGTTTTTGTCTTGCAGAGTTGTCTTGGTTCAACTGGTGCCTTCCCGGGTCATGTTTGCTCAGTCTCCTCCTCATTCTGTGCTTCAGGGAATCGTATGACAGACTGTATCTTGATGTGGTTGTCTCGGTATAATGGCACAAACGTGAAGGAGTTTAAAAAGGGACTGGAGATCATACTGCATACTGCACATTTGCTTGGAGTTGCACACCTAACGGGAAAAACAAAAGAAGAAACTTCAATCAGAGGTTTTGTTAGGTTACAGATGATCACATTCATTTCATGACTACTAGGTAATAATAATGTGGGACTTAGGGATACTAGGGGATTGAAAGACTATACAATGGCACACCTGTGCCTGGTTCCGGGGTCGGAAGTGTGGATATCTTACACGTAAAGCACTACCTAAATAATGCCCTCTATGTTTTGTGCCAGTGCTAAACTACTGATTGATCAATTGTAATTATGGAAAGAAATAAAGGGTATCTGTCACATACCTTACCTAAGTCACATATCAGAGTAGGAAGAAAGGCCACTAACTTCTAAAGAAGTTTAAACCCTCTATCAGATTTTAATTATAAAATAGCCAAGAGGTCTGTCGATGATCAAAATTAGCCACGTGTACACTACGTTTTTTCTAATAAAGCCATTTCTTATATGACTCCTTATTTTTAATTAGGTCAGAAAGCTTTGGCCATCTTTATTATGGTGAACAAGTGCTTCCCACTGACTTCAGAGCACATTCTTTGTGTCTCGATCTCAACTTATCCTTGTTTCTGTGAAATACAATTTCATCTACTAGGCTCTTAAATAATTATATTAAAGGTGACTAAATGTTCGGTATAGTCGCATTAAATATTGTATGAAAAATGTAATTCCGTTCTGATTTAGCACTTTGTTAAAAGTGAAATGACAAATCACATAGAACATTCTGTGTCTTCAGCCTATATGGTGGCATGGGATGTAAAGTCCAGCACCAGCTATTATTTGCTAGGGTTGCAGTTTATTAAATGACCCTTGTTTGAAAATAACAATTTCTAACGTTGAAACTTCCAAATCTGTTGAGTGATTTCTGGATTACATTCTTGTATTTCAAATCAGGTTGTAAAATACTCAATTCTGTATGGAGTCCGTACATTTGAGAAGGTGATCTTTTGCCAGTACCTGTATTCTTTGTATGGATGATAGCTTTTTTAAAAATGACAGTTACTCATCGGACAGCTCTCAGACATATATTTCACTGTGACATAAAATATGCTCCAATGGGATTATGATATTACCGCTGTTCACATTTACATCATTACCCTTACCCAGGAAAACCAAACATTTTCCCAGGAAGACAAGAACGATACTTTCTTTGCCTTCATTATTCTCAGCTTCCTTCAGCCCCCTCTCTTTTTTTTTCCTCCCTTGAAATTATATCTTCATTGTCAGCTAAATACATATTTTATTTGTCTTTCTCTGGACAGAGTGCAAGCCAGCTCCTCTCTTAGCCTTGGTGGTAGAATATGGTTAAAGAGAGCTAGTTAGCCCTCCGCTTATCTTACCACGTGTGCACACACCCTCACACACAGTCCCAGATGTTCCCCCTTCTCCCCCTTTGTAAGGCCAAAGCTGTGCGGGAACTCACCCCGGTCTCAGCGGGGATCTGAGCCTTCTTCTGGGATCCTAAATTGTGCTCCTTAAAAAGTAAGAAATTCAGCCTCTGCCTTCCATCACCTTTAAATCAGCCCCTTTATAACCATCCTGCTAACTTAGCATCAAGGACTGAAAGAACTAAGGAACTTGCTAAAGAGAAGAAAGCTAAGTAGTTCCAGTTAACTCTGTCACTCTTCAATAAAAGGAAAGCAGGATTCTTGAAGATGTTTGAAAGCCAGCCACTATGGATATTAGCAGTCCATGAGCTGGTGCTAAAATAACCCCCACCCCTTCCTTTTTGGATAGAAGACAGAAAGGAGAGGGAAGAATTAGAAGTATTCGGTTTTAATCAACTATTGTGGTTGAGGACACTGTATATGAAATTTTGCTATAAGACATGATATAGAACATTTTAATTATAGTTAATTCTACTTTTAAGACAAAGTAAAGAAAAACACTTTAAAAATATTACCTAAATGACTAGTTTAATGACATCCCATGTGGGTAGTGATGAAAAATTCCTACATTGTACCAGACACCAACCATTGTTTTTAGCACACATGAAATGGGATGAGTCCTTCTGTCTCGTTTATTCTCTCTGCTTACCCCTCTGGCAGATGCTTGTTCTAATCACAAACTGCAACTGTTTTAAGTGATCAAAATTTCATATACCAAACCTGATAGAACCAAAGGGGAGAGAGGACTACACATTATTCATTTCCCTGAACATTTCAAGTCATATGCATTTTTTACTTGTTGTTATTTCTAGCATGCATCAAAATAGACCAGCTGTTGTCTTTGTACTTTCTAAAACACTACGGAGTCCCATTGAAATTTTATAACGAAAGAAGTCTGAACCCTCTGCCAAGCCAAGCCCCTCATTTTAGAATTTATAGAAACAACCCCACAGAGGTTAAGGGACTTGCTGAAGGTCACAGTCCTACTAGTTAGTGACAAAAGTAGAACCAACTGAAACCCACACCTTGTGACTCTCAAAGCAGGGTTTTTCCCTACCTCACAAAACCAGGGCTTAATTTGAACATTTCATGGGGTTCGTGAGTGTTCCTCCATGTTCACACACAGTGGGGCTTCAGAGCAAATCATCATTACTGTGTATGGAAGGTACAGGGATCCAATTGAGGTGACTGGTTTTTAAGTAAGATCATTCTGTTTTCTTCATCCTCTTGGTGCTCTAACATCTCTTGAGTCTTCACTTGCAGGGACGTGATATAAAACGATTCTGATGAATAATTCAATCCTCATAAACCAAGTCAACAGCATTAATTGGTAAGGACATGTTGTAGTGTAAGTTCCCTGTGGCTTTTCAATGAATACTTCACAGTTTATGGGAAGAAACATTTTTTAATATGGCCCGTGGTCGAGGTATAGGCACAAGATAATTACACACACAAATGCATTTCACTGGAGGATGGAGCTGATAAAATAACAAGAGGGAATCAAGTTCAAGTAGGATTTTGTATATTTAAGCATATATGGCTTCGGGCCAAGCTTTATCATAGATCATATATTTATGCTTAATTATTGAGACTGTTTACAGCTTGTTTTTATGAAGCCCTTCTAATGAGGGATTCAGCTAAGAGATTTTAAATTGAGATTAAATTCCCATCTACTTCAAATTAGGATTTTTTTACTATTATTTTTACTAAAATCTAAGCATTCATCTTGCTGGTTGCGTAAGTAGAAGCTACATTTTAAACTCAAGATCAAATACAAATGCATAGTAAATGTGCTATAAATTAATGTGAAAAATCACATTAATTCCACACTGAATTACTGTGATTATACCATTTTATATAGCAAGTGCAAAAGAAAACCATGAGGAAATTTGATGACACCTATTTTGTGGATCTAGGAAAAATAGAATTCCCCTTTAATTTAGAATTGTACAGAAAGGGACAAATTAAAGCTTATTTCCATACTATCAAACAATTCGCTACTCTGTTAGGAAAATATAAGCAATGTTCCGGGGGCATGTAGTGTTGGGCCATCCTAGAAGAACAAAAGTTGACAGATTTTGGGCTGCTCTTTTAACAGCATCCATTGGGTACTTTGTACTCAATGGAGGTAGTTGTGTGCTCAGTAAGTTGGACACCTTGGCTACCCTAAGCACACATGTCCTCTCAGGTGTCTGAGACTCTCCTAGGTCTCTCTTTCCTTGAACTGACTTCCTGGCACAGGCTTCGTCCTGAACCCGTCCCTGAGCTCCGGGGCGAAAGCCCAGTCTCATTCTTAACTATGACTAAGGCCACACGCCTGGGCTTCCCTCTCCTGAGCAGGACGCTAGCATGAGTAAATCCAGAGAGATTTAACAGTTCTTCCCACAGCAAGTCTGATAAGTTAGAATATTCCCTGAAATGGGAATGACAGAGGTCTCTGACAAGCTTCTCTAGTTATTACCTGTTGCATTTTAGAATATGGACTGATTCGGTAGCCTTATGTAGTCTTTCTGTTGTGCCTTGGAAATCTGGAAGGCCTCAAATGATAGCTTTCCATCTCAACCCACACTCAAAAAGTGAGAGCAAAGGTTACTCCCCGCTGGCTGTTCTGCTCATTCAACAAGGGAGAATTACACTTTTTTTTTAAACAACCAAAAAATGAAAGCATGCAATTCATTTCAGCAACTTGATAAAATGTTAGAAATGCATCAGACCATTTTAGCTCTAAAGCACACATCACAGCGCTCTCAGGGCTCGCTCTGGGCTCTTCTCGTCTGTAAGGGAGGCTTCCACAGTCTTGACCAGAATGGCAAGAATGACTTGGAGACACTTCATTTACCTAAATGTTAAAAATGATACTTCTACTTCATACAACTTAATTTAGGCTTTTTCTAATTCAGATTGATTTTCTTCCCACTGAATCAAAGAGATGATCTAATCCAACTACCTCATTTTACAAATTAACAGAGAACCTTTGAGGTTCAATGCCCCAGCCAAGTTGTAGCAGGTAACCTGAGTCCTAGACCAGCATTCTTTCCATAAGTGATCAATGTGGTAACCAGAAATAAATTTTTTAAGTAATTTCTTCATTTCTTTTAAATTTTTGAAAATTAAACAAGAAAATGCATGAATGTATATCCATTATAAAATACCCAGTACAGAAATAGAGTGAAGTCTACCTCCATACAAACACGTGCTGACTATCCATTCCCCTTTTCCAAAGTATTTCCTTATTAATCCTTTCAGAAATTCTTCTGTGCTTTCACATACATATGTATAGAAACTTAGACGGGATTTAAAATTAAGTCATCTAGGGAACTATTTCTTAGACCGTGTTGGCATTAGCTTTTTGGGGGTAGAAGCAGGAGTTTCTGAGATCCTTATTTCTCTCCCAGATGAGTCTGTATCAAATGTAGGAGTAGTTAGTAGAGACAGTTCACAAACCTGGTTGTGTACCATCCAACTCTATCATATCCTAAAGTTTAAAAGTGAAATCTAATATGCACTATTCTGTTTTTTCTTATTGGAAATTGAGTTTCTGTCTTTATGTGGTCAACTAGGGCCCACGTACTGCGAGAGAAGAAAGTGAATGACCCACACCCGAAACCCAAATCGATTTTCTCGACAGGGCTTCCTTGGCTCTTTGTCCCAGCAGAGACAGGCAACCGTGTAGAAAGCAAAGAATCAAGAGAGTAAACTGTGTGATTCCACTTTTTTCTTAAACAATAGCTAATGAAGATTCTGGTGATCCTTCCTATTTTCCTGGTCCCTTTCCTTAGCTGTCCTGACTCTCACACTACCCATAAAACGGATGCATTGTAGTAGAATGAGAGTGTAGCTTGCTCTGGTCACCTCTTCCTTCCCCGCCCGCCTTCCCATCCAGCTTTCCCCTTTCCGGTTGCGTCAGATTTTCCGAGTTACCAGCATTAGAGAGGAAAGCTGGCCGGTTTCCTCATGAACTAAACTAGAGACACTCAGGAGCCCCCGGGCCTGGCAGGTGTCCCAAGCCCAGTGTCTTCAGCTGTTTGACCTTGAGCAAGTCACTTCATTTCCCGTTTATCACATCTCTGAAATAAGGAAGCCAACAAAGACATTCCCTAAGGTCTCTTCCAGTTCAAAAACTCAGGTCTGTTCTTATTTAAGTAGGAAAAAATGACGAATGACAGAAGCAGTCTCTAAAATTGCAGAGCTTCCCAGCACCGTCATGTTTCCATTTGTGCAGTGGCCCTCCTCCTGTGAATACATGGACTATTCCACTGCACACCTAGATGAGAAGAATTGGCTTTTTCGTTGTCTGTGGTAGGAGATAAGCTATAGGTGCTGTTTATTTCCCCCAAAGGACTTTGTATATGAAATGCATCAAACACATCAAAATGTATCAAACACAATAAGAGAGAGATCTACCATCTGATGTTGAGAGAGCGTTCCAGAAGCCAGGTCAGAGCACTGAGTTTGCACACTGAAATCAGGCCAAACCAGGAACCCATCCTTTGGCTTGGTTTGATTCATTGTGAGTCAGGGACAGGTTTGCACCTGTAGAAATCAAACTGTCAGATCAGATGATAAAGCCCATCCTCGGACTTATGTATCTAGAGTCATGGCACCAAAGGATCGATTGTAAGTTGCTTTGCAACTATGTCATCCTCTACATGGCCACATTCTGTCAGGAGAGCTGTGCGGATACCTCACAGAGAGAGCAGAGACTCAGCTTGTCCAGGCCGGATCTGCGTGCAGGTATTAGTAAACAAGGCTTCACTGAGGCTCTGATGTGAGCACAACAGCTGACGGAGAAAGGAACCAAAAGAAGGGACCAGGCTGGGAGTCAGGAGGCCTGGCTCTCCGTCTCTGTCGCCAGGGCAGCTGCTGAGCACCCTCGGGGCCTTTAGCAAACCACCCGTCCTCTTGGACTTCAGCTTCCGCATGACTAAATTAAGAGGATGAGAGTAGATGTTCCTCTTGGCTGAAAAGTTTTCTACACCTAGTGGTCACAGGTCACCGAAAGTAGAAGATGATGGTAGAGTGCACTACCTATCCCCAGTACTTCCAGTTCTGCGTTATCATCTCAGATAAATGCAGAACTTCTACAAGGCCCTGTTAGCTGTAGTGATGTGCTAACAGGAGCCGGGCAGTGCGAGAAACTCAGGCTGTCAACATACCCATTTATTCCTTCCCTCATCCTTCTATTCATTCTCGATACAGAGTAATGATATGTGTGCAGTGTGTGCCTGTGAACGAGAATCAGAAAAACCAAAGATGTTTCTATCCTTCAGGACCTTTTAGACACATTTTAAAAACCATAACACTCTCCTGAACTAACAATTAAAAGAAA
This sequence comes from Eumetopias jubatus, assembly GCF_037043125.1. NCBI lineage: Eukaryota > Metazoa > Chordata > Mammalia > Carnivora > Otariidae > Eumetopias > Eumetopias jubatus. The sequence goes on from NW_028274807.1 coordinate 67,009,145, forward strand.
GAATGACAGTTTCCCAAATCCTTAATTACACAGAGCAGGCACCTAAGTACCTTTCTCATACCATCATCAACCACAACTGATTTCAAGGAAAGGATATTTTATTCCATTGAAATTTTCATCATAGACAGAAGCTGCATCTATCTGGGAGCATAGAGTCAATTTTGGCATTAGGAATCCCAACCTCACCATCACGGCTGGCTTACTAGTCCTTCAGGAAGTTGGGAAGATTGTTGACACCTCCGTTTTCCTCTGAAGACAAATTTAACAAATGCATGCACACTAAGATACACATATTCATAAGGCCTTGTGAGTCTCCTTTCTAAGGGGAATTTGAATTTTAACAAAGAACAAAGACTAAACACCAAAAGGAAGGATTTCTAATGATAGAATTTGGGATTTCAGCCTGTCAGATGGAGAAGGGCTAGTCTGGGGATTGGAGTCTTTATGGGAGCCCTTCAGGTCTCCCCACCCGCGAGTGAACCCAACCAAGCACACTTGATGCATCACTAGTGAAGTCCCAGCCTCTGAAGACTTTGCAGAAACCCAAAGAATGCTAAAAAAGAGGGGGCGGGTAGGTTTTAGTTCTGCAGATGATTTTATTTACTACAAATGTCCCCAATTTCAAATTTATCTCCCTCTCCACCAGAAATGTGTCCTTTTGGAGGCTTTTGAAAATTAAGTTTTAGGAAAATTCTGCCTCCCTCTTGCTAGATTGCATCTTCAAGTCCCAAACAACATCGTTTCCTTGACCTATGCACATAATGTGCTACTTCTGTTTCGGTCTGTGACTCAGAGAACGTGCCTGGCAGAAGTCAGGAGATCTGATTGCTCCCACCTCACCTGTCATAGGCAGGACGGGGCCTGCCCAGTGGAATTTAGCTAAGATTGAGGGGGTGTGTTGGGGTGGCCTCTTTCTTCTTAGTTATTTCCTGAACGCACTAATTTACTTTGTATTGTTCTTCCTGATCCGTAAGTTATTGCTGAGAAATTGTTTTAGTAAGTGACAGGGATGTCTCAGATGCAGCCATCCCTCTCCTCCATAATCCCACTGTCGTTGCAGCTTGTGCCCTAGAATCCTTGCTCCATGTCTCAAGGAAAGTAGTTACACTTGTTCTTTTCAGGGAAAAAAACATCAATTGATATATTAGCCCTGACACCTCACCCTCTTTTATCCCAGAATAGAGAAGCCCTTCCATATTTGTTGTCTTTTTCACTCAAGCTTAGTGTCAACCTCCAGGCAGGGTGACTCCATGCTACCCTTCTGATGCCTTCCTTAGGAAATCATCCTTCCGCCTAACTGGAAGAAAGGTTATTCAAATGAACCAGCTACTGATTTCCTTCCCATCCAGTCTTTTATCAATATTGCTCTACCAGTAAATTCTTTGTTAGCTAGGTCCTGGAACTTACTTCATGTGTTTTTAAACTTTAATTTTTTTTTTTTTTTTACAAAATTGCTTCTTTTATCTTAGAGCAGACTATGATCTTTTTCCTTCTGTGTACTTTATAATACAATTTGAACATAATGGAACATTCTAAAATAAAGTCAGGCAGGGATTTCATCATAACCAATATTAAATGCCAGGAGAGGCAGATCATATTTAAAAAAGAAAAAATATCTAGGATGCAGGAGGCTGGATCTCGTAATTCAGCCGGTATGTTTGCAGCTCCTGCGGCATGCTGAGCACCGAGCTAGGCACTGAGGATGTAGAAACAAGGCAGTGTCCTGGGTCTCACATTCATTTTCCGATGAGTCCATTCATAAAAAACCATGTAGTTCAAAGCTAGCAACACCCCCAAAAGGCTGCTAGAAGCTTTGTCGCTTATTTCTACAATTGTCTATGGGATCTTACTCTATTTGGAAGAATAGGTTCTAAATCCTATTTTCTTGGGCCATGACAAATCCCTGCATGTCCCTAACTTCATGGAGTATAACATACTCCTGGACAGCTTTTGAAGGGAAAGGCAGAGAAATCTGTTTTGATGACTTGAGAAGGGAAGAAAGGGTTTAGGGAAAGCTAACAAGCTTCCAAAGATTTCCCACCTGTTAGTGCTCTTTCAGACACAGGACTGGGCAGAGGGAAGAGGCTTCTAGCAAGGAGGAGACAAGGCTATGTAAGGAGGCCCAGGACACCACTGTAGAAGAGTCAGTGAGACGTAAGCCAGGCCTATAGGCATGTGTTAATATATCTGCTGAGCAAAACTGGAGAAGGAGGTTTGGAGGCAGAATTGTAGTAGAAGCCAGATTCTGGAAAACAGCCCCGAAACTGGCTTATTCTCACTGAGTCATCTGGCCCAGCCTCCTGCCTCCAAGTACATCCTGCCTGTGGCACGTCTGGCCAACTGCTTTCTCTGCTCAAGAGGGCTGGAGATTCTACAACTTCCCCATCCCCGTGCCAGAGCCGCTCCCCATTTGCACTGAGAACTTCTTGCTTTCAAGGAATGGAGGCCAGAGGGGGCTGCTCAAGAAACAGTGGCAGAGGGGAGCCGGCAGAACAGATCAAGGCAGAGGGCCCCAGGTGATGAGGGATTGTAGTGGCGAGGTGAGAGTCCCCACGGTTCCCACTTCGCGTTGGCGGTCATGCAAGCCCGCGGGAGTGCTGGAAGGCGGCGCCCGCCATCTGGGAACCCCCCCCACCTCACAGATGCCCTGTCTGGCATGGTGGATCTCCTGTTCTGCTCTGAGAAAGCAGTGGGAAGAGAGACATCCATCGCCTCCCAAGAGGAACTGTGTTTTACTCCAAAGGCTGTAACTTTAACAACCCCCCTCCCTTCCATCCTCCAAGGAATGTTCTGTAATTGAAGGGCGTGCCTTCGAAACCTATTGTGTTTCATGCACTCTGCCAGGATAGTTGCTTTTCATGCCAGTTCTTGGATGCAAAGAAATCTTGAGTAGTCCAGGTGGACTTCAATCCAAGTACAATTCCCGCCTCTTACTCCATTCAGACTTCTCCGTCCACCTCCACCCTCTCAGTCACTGTCCGAGAAGCAAGCCAGAAAGCCTGTCCAGCCAAAATCGCTGTCCCAAAGCCCAAACACTTCGTTGTTCACCTTCTGCTCCTAAGTCACCACGCATTTAGTCTAACCTTATAGTTCTCTGGCTTGCGTGGCCGTGTGCTACCTCACAGAGCCGGAAGGCAGGCCGCGGCCAGGGCAGCAGGTGGTAGGTCGGGTGGCTGCAGAAACAGAGCAGGGGCTGCTCCTGGAGCAGGAACCTTCAACAGTCCTATGGCCACTACCACCCATCCGGGGAGTGGGGTGGCGGGGGTGGGGGGGTCACTAGCAAGCCAAACAGTCTCCCCCATTCTCATTCCCTGGGGTTCCTATAGGTCACCCTTCAGCCTTGAGGCTCCCTCTTGGCCTTGAGTCGCATTCCTGTTCGTGTCCCCCCACCCCCCCACCCCATTCTCTCCGGTTAGTCCCAGGCTGCAGTGAAGTCTCTGACTCCTTTCATTCAGTCTATGGAAAAACAAAGTCTTTTCCTGCCAGGATCCGGGTCCACCCTGGGAAAGGTTTTTGGCTGAAACTGCTACAGTTAAACACAAGAAGTTCTGATTACAAGAACAAAATAGCGGTCCAGCAGGCCGCAGCCGGGGACTCCTGCTTCTGGGGCTCTAAGGAGGAGAATGGGTCAGGGCTGGGCCAGAGGATTGAGCATAGACCGGATGATCTCTTGAGATTCCACCCAGCTCCGGGACCTGATTTTTCAAATGGCAACACTAAGATCTAGGCAACAGAAAGATCTAGACTCTTTGACAGCAGGGGCCCACCTCTTATGACACCCCATGTGCTCCGGCAAACTTCCTCTTCCCGGCACAAGACATGGTGTAAATATGAACAGGTGCAGGGGGAGCTTAGAATCTGCCCCCACAGAGCCTTGGTGCTGGGGGGGTTGTGTGCATACCTGCTGGCCCAGCTGTGTGACCCAGTGGGTCTATGCAACTGTCAAACATGAGTGTGTGTGATAAATGCCCCTCTGACTCTCACAATTTAGGAAGTGTTCTGTGCGTTTTTAAACAATTCTTACCATGTAAAGATTGTATTACATTTTGATAAAAAAAATTTTTTTTTGCATTTTACTTTTTTAATATTTGGGGTTTTATAGACTTTCATTTTATGGCCAAGTGTACTTTTGTAAGGAAATGTTGAAGTCTTGAGTATTTTTATTCTTTTAAAACTAAGTTAATGTCAACTGTAAGCACTGGTAAATAGTATTCATGTGCAATTTTCCCTCCTTTTCATCGGGTCTTTTAAGAAACTATGTTTTGGCAAAGCGTTTTATTTAAAAACTCTGCTTCACTTTACACATTGTGAAGACTGAAGATTCTGAAAAATAAAGATGCATTTAAAATCTCTGTGCTGTTACATTGTGGAAATGGTAATGTGCATTGCTTTGCCAAAGTGGTAATTAAATGTTTAATGGTTTAGAACTCCCAGTTCAGAATGGGGGTTCTAGTCATTACTCACTGTGCAGGAGCTTCCATATAATAAGCGTCCGCTTCTTTGGAGAATGCACATTAGAATGGTGATCGCCTGTTCTGCTGGGAGACACGGTTATGTTGATGTTATAGTTACTGTGCTGTGGTTTGGCAATAAATGTGGATTGAAAGCACTTGTGATAAAGTGGTCCGCATTTTGTTTTTAATCAAACTCCAAATGGCAGTAGAAGTGCAGCCAAAGCTCCCTGAGCGTGGGAAGACACGAGGTTGGGAGCGGAATAGGCTGGGCAGAATCCTGCTCCTCTAACAAGCCCTGAGCCCTGGGAATTCTTTCATCTCTTTTGGGGATCCTGTGCTCTCCTCCATTAAAAAAGTATAATTAGGGACACCCGGGAGGCTCAGTCAGTCAGACGTGTGTCTTCAGCTCAGGTCATGATCCCGGGGTCCTGGGATCGAGACCCGCGTTGGGCTCCTTGCTCAGCGGGCAGCCTGCTTCTCCCTCTGCCTGCCGTTCTCCCTGCTTGTTTGCTCTCTCTCTCTCTCTTTCTCTGACAAATAAATAAAATCTTTAAAAAAAAAAGTATAATTAACATGAAGGAGTGGGATAATTATACTTACCTGACATGGATTTTGTGACAATGGAACAGAGCAGTGCACATAAAGTTCGTAAAGCAGCAGGCGCATCTTGGCGGGCTGCCTGGGGAATGCTGTTTGCCTTCCTCCTTTCCTTCCCTCTTGTATCCCTCCCAAAGTCTTCATTTTAATTTTCATTTAATTTAAAAAAATATTTGAGGTAAAATTTGTGGACCCTCTGAGTAAGGCAATACTTATTAAATCCATACATATTTAATACTACCTCTAATTCATCATAGGTGTTAATTCCCAGAAAGGTTGATCGCAGCTGGATTGAAAGAGTATTTGGGAAATGTGACAATGTTGCAGACATAAGTATGTCAAACTATCAGTCTGCTGGAGATTCAGAGGGAATTCCTTTTGTGGAATTGGAAACAATAGAACAAGCAGCAAAAACTGTTGAGGTAGGTCCAGATCCGTTCACGAAGGCATGGAAGATTCTCCTTTTTCAGTTCCAAAGCAAGCACATCCACGGTTAAGTGGTGGAGAGCCCAGGCTTGGAAAACTAGGAATGATGAATGTCCTTTAACCTTTTGGAGGGATGTTTTTCTTAAAACTTTCTGGATGAGTTTCCAAACAGTCTTGTTCTCCTCTCGAAGGTTTCAAAGTCTTCATTTTGAAAAATACAGAAAAGCATATTGCTTTCTTTCCTTCTTAATATAGAACAAATTATAACTGTGTTTTTCTTTTCTCTCCTTAACATTATATCATGAGTATTTTCCCACGGCCATGGAAAAATTTACAAGTTAAAGTATCTAACTTTATTGTTGGACATTAAGGCTGTTTCTGGGGAGATTTATTCTGGGGAATATTTGTTGTATATTTATCCTCGACCGAGTTTCTGATTCTTTTCTTAGAAAAGATACCGAGAAGGAGAATAACTTGGTTCAGGAATGAGGACTTTTAGCTTCTGACAAATATCCCCATATTAACTTAATTCTTTAGCCAGCTTAATGGAAAAAAAAAAAAAAAGCGCTACTTCTCTACACTCCACTTCTGACACCAAATATGCAGGGTTTTTTTTTCACACCAAGCAATTCTCCGATTCTCATCAGATACCGAAGGGTGGTTTTTTTTTAATTTTTAATTTTTAGTTTTTTTACTTTTTGAAGTAAACCCTACCCCCAACACGGGGGTCGAACTCATGACCCTGAGATCAAGAGTCATATGTTCTAGGGCGCCTGGGTGGCTCAGGTGGTTGGGCGTCTGCCTTCGGCTCGGGTCATGGTCCCAGGGTCCTGGGATCAAGCCCCCCATCGGGGTCTCTGCTCCTTGGGAGACTGCTTCTCCCTCTGCCTCTCTCTCTCTGTGTCTCTCATGCATAAATAAATTTTTTAAAAAATCTTAAAAAACAACAACAAAAGAATCATATGTTCTACTGACTGAGCCAGTCAGGCCACCCCCAGACACTAACAGTTCAACTCAATCGTGACACTAACTGCCTGGAGTTAAGGTAGACCCCACAGGTTAAAGGCGCAGTCTCATAGGACTATCCCCTACTTCAGACACCAAGTGCAAGTCCAAATTGTCAGTCTCTGCTTCCGACCAATAAAAAGCTATATAAATCAGGCGTTCCTATGACCCCATCCTCAGGTTTGATAATTTGCTAGAAAGGCTCACAAAACTCAGGAAAACGGTTTGTGTACTAGATTACCAATCTATTACAACAGAATACAACTCAGAACAGCCAGATGCTAGAGATGAATAGGGCAGGGTGTGGGGGAAGGGGCAAGGAGCTTCCGGACCCTCTCCAGGCTTGGCACCACCTCCCAGCACTGCCACAGGATCAGCAACCCGGGAGCCCAGCTCCAGATGCCCTTCAGTTAGGGTTTTTAATGGAGACTTCGTTAGGTGGGCGTGATTGATTAAATCATTAGCCATTAGTGATAAGCTCAACTTCGGTCCCTCTGCCCTCCCAGGAGGTTGGGGGAGGGGCTGAAGTGCCAACCCTCTAATCACGTGGTTGGTTCCCCTGGTAACCATCCCCGGTCTAGAGGCTAGCCAGGAGCCCCCAGCCGCCAGTCATTCATTAGCAGACAAAAGACATATCACATTAGAGATTCTAAGGGCTTTAGGAGCTGTGTGCCTGGAAGTGGGGGCGGAGACCTAAGGTTTATTTCTTACTGTGTCACAGTCCCCATTAGGGTCCACCAGCAAATGAATTTTCAGGGATTCTCCTCAGCTGGGAAAGGTGACAAGGAGGGGTGACAGAAGTCACACTGACCTCTCCTTCTTCTTCCTGCTTTTTTCTTCACTTCTCATAAACCACACTCCCTGGCGCGGGTGGGCCCTGAGTCAACCCTTCAGTCCTTTCTTACAGTAAAATCCTGGACCTGATGATCTTTAAGATTCTGTTCAATTCTGAATTCCAGCAACTAAGAGGCGGAAAGGAGGCAGTGAAGGAAGGGATGGAGGGAAGGAGGAAAATTCCCAAGTAGATAAATGAAGGTGGGAAGGCCCTATACGGGAGACCAGTTTTTCACTAGCGATGTCTTGCAAAAGCTGTTCCGTGCATAATTTACTGGACTAGTATCATTTGTTCCCCCAAAGGACGCTAGGTCAAATTTTGGAATTTTGTCAATGAAGCAATTTTTGTGGCACTCAAGACCACATACTCTGACATACCAGGGACTCAGATTGCAGAAATGACTCTTCACCCTCCCATGCCCCGCTCAGTAACAATGGTAATAATCTGGGGTGCGTGCGGGATACTGTTCTAAGCACTTTCCATGCTTCAGCCCCCACAGCAAACCCGGAGTAGGTTCTATTATTAGCTCCGTTTTGCATTAGAAAAACAAATTGCCCAAGGTCAAATAGCTGGTGAGCCAAGGGTTTGAGCCCAGGCTGGGGGGGGGGGGGGGCGGGGCGGAGCTCCAGCCTTCAACTCTGATGAAGTTGGTCCTGGGTGACGCCCCTTCCCCCCACCCCCATTCTCTCTTTGTGTTTCGCGCGCGTACAAAGGAGTTTTTCCAAGAGCAGTGCGTTGGTATTGCCAGACTTTGTTCGAGGCCCCGTTCTATAACCAATTCACTCTTCACAAAGTCCTGCAAGGTAGGTGTCACTACGCCCACCTGACACATCCCACGGCTGGGCAGTGGTGGCGGGTCTAGAATTCAAAAGTCCAGGGTCATCCCTCCTTGTCAGGGACCTTCAAATCAGGGCACGTGGGGGCAAGAGGTTCCCAGTATGATGGATTTAAGGAAAACCACATACTGCCTTTCCTAAAGCCCATCTGAGATCTGAGACCCTCCCGCTGACTTGAGGTCAGGGCTGGGTTCTGCTTTCCCACTCCCTTTTCAAGTTTGTCTTTCTCCCACTAGCAAATGAAAGGCAGGTCTCTCCCACTTGCACTTTACATGCGGAGGTCCAGGGGTGGAAAAGCTCTCACTGCCCCCTCCCGCCCCCCTCAAAAAAAGTGGGAAGGGAGGAGGAGAACAATTAAAAATCCCTGTGTCCACAATACCTCTTCTAATCAGTTATCATGAGCTCGGGGTGGGGCCTCACCACTATCCCTCTCTTACACATATTTCCGTCACAGACAAGGTGGTATTGTAAGAGGAGCTTTGACTCATGTTGAGATGCTCAGACCTTGGACGTATTATAGAGTGGGGGAGCAGGAAAGATGACAATTGTTATTTAATAACCTTGGTCATGGGGCTCCTGGGTGGCGCAGTCTGTTAAGCATCTGACTTTTGGTTTCGGCTCAGATCATGATCTCCGGGTGGTGAGATGGAGCCCCACGCCATCTGGCTCCACACTCAGTGTGGAGTCTGCTTGAGACTCTACCCCTCCCCCTCTGCCTCTACCACCGCTTGTGCAAGCTCTCTCTTTCTAAAATAAGTAAAATCTTAAAAAAAAAATAACCTTAGTCATTTAATCACCTTTTCCATTCCGTAAATATTGTCAAAGATTGCCAAGCTCCGGAGGGAGTCCCAGGAAAGCAAAGCATGGAGAGTATGAGAGAGAAACAGTGAAGACAGCAAGACCTTATCTCCCATGTGATGCATGCGTGTCAAGGCTGCACCCCTTTTCTAATTGTATCTCTCCTGGAATATTCAAGATTGAGGGGCGCCTGGGTGGCACAGTCAGTCAAGCCTCCGATGCGGTTTCCCTTCAGGTTGTGATCTCAGGGTTGTGAGATCGAGCCCCACAGCCTCACATCACTCTGCACGCAGCGGGGAGTCTGCTTGAGACTCTCTGTCCCTCTGCCCCTCCCCCTGCCCCGCAGGTGCCACAGTCTCTCTCCCTCCCTCCTACTGTCTCTCAAATAAATAAATAACTCTTTAAATAAAAAAGGATACTCAAGATTGGAATAAAGCATGTTGCTTTTAAAGCCCAGCCTCTCTGCCTGTCCCCCATTCTCAGTCTGGAGGAACAGCTTTGAGAGTGCTCTCTGCCCCGCAGCCCCCATGCCTCATCTCCGTCCCTGGGCAGGACTCAGGAAGAGGGGAAGAGGAGGTAGGAGGTTCGCCATGTACTTCAGACAGATCAATAGTAAACCTTCAAGTCAGAGACACATGGTAAGAGCCAGTTAGTATTGTTTATTTTCTTGGACATTTATTCACACTTTTTAAATGGCTTTACTGAGGTCTAATTGCCATGCAGTTAGCCTCACATATGTAAAGTGTACACTGTATGTTTGGACACGTGTACACACCCATGAAACCATCACCACCGTCAAGGTAAGGGAACATATCTCTTACCCCCTTTAATATCCTTCCCTCCCTTCACCCCAGTGGTCAACATACCCCATCCCTAGGCAAACATTGTTCTGCCTTCTGCCACCATAGGTTCCATTTTCTAGAATTGTATATAAATGGAGCAATACCTTATGTGTCTGGCTTCTTGTACTCAGAGTAATTATTTTGATAGTCATTGATGTTGCTGTGAGTATCAGTAGTTCATTCCTTTTTATTGCTATTTAGATCCATTGTATGGATATACCACAGGGTGTTTATCCATTCACCTGATGATGGGTAACTGGGTTGTGTCCAGTTTGGGGCCCTTGCAAATAAAACTGCTATGAACATTTGTGTATGAGTCTTTGTGTGGACACATACATTCTTTTCCCTTGGGTAAATAGCTAGGCATGGAATGACCAGATCATATAGTAAATGTGTGCTTAACTGTTTAAGAAACTGCCAAACTGTTTTCCAAAGTGGTTGTTCCATTCTCAGCAGCAGTGTAGGCAAGTTCCAGGTGTCCCCCTACACTTGGTGTGATCAGCCTTTTTCATTTTCGTCATTTTAATAGTGTGTTGTGATACTTTATCATGGCTTTATTTTGCATTTTCCTAACAACTAATGATGTTGGTCATCTTTCCACATATTTCTTTGCCATCCATAAATCTCTGGTGAAGGGTCTCTTCACACTTTTTGCCCATTTGTTACTGGGTTGTTTGTTTTCTTGTTACTGAACTTCGGTTCTTTATATATTCTAGATTTGTCGGTAGTTTCTCCTAACCTGTGGTTTATCTTTTAATTGTTTTAACAAAGTTCTTAATTTTCATGAAGGACAATTTATTAATATTTTCTTTTATAGACTGTGCTTTGGATGTCATATCAGATCCCTACCTACCCCTATCTCCTAAAGATTTTCTCCTAAACGTTTTATCATTTTTCTTAGATTTCACCCAAAGAATCTCAAATACTATAAGCCCATATTCATCTTTTACTTGGGTACAAGCCTCCTCATCATCATTGCCATTTTTTTACAGATTTTTAAAAATTTATTTATTTGTCAGAGAGAGAGAGAGAGAGAGAGAGAGAGAGCAAGCAGAGGGAGAAGCAGGCTCCCCACCGAGCAGGGAGCCCGATGCGGGACTCGATCCCAGGACCCTGGGATCAGGACCTGAGCCGAAGGCAGACGCTTCACCAACTGAGCCACCCAGGCGTCCTGCTCTCGATCATTTTTAATTCCTATTGTAGATTTCAGTGTGCCCATTGGTAGCAGGAGTGCTTTGTGGATTCTTCTGGAAATAATGCACTTGACAACAAGCATAAAAACATGTTTTGCAAGTCCTAAGACTCTCACTCTTCTCTCTCTGCTGTTAATCTTTCTCATTCTAGTGATAAGTAACACCTATTCTGTACCACTGCTCTCTAAAATTTTACTTGACGTTTAATAACTGTCAAAATTCAAGGAACTCTATAATGTTTGATGTTAATAATAATCATAGTATCTTGCTCCTGAATCACTTTTAACTTAGATCTCATCTTCACAGGAAATTTTAAAAATTAACATTGTAATTCACATATATATTTTAGATGCAGAAAAGTAGGATAGTGTGAACAATAAAAGACTTTCAAGCTTAAAAATACATTACATTAGGATAACATTCTGTGGGGGAAGTGGAATGATATACACCTTTAAAGGGTAAAAGGAACAATGTAAATTTTCCAATTGTTCAAGGGGAGCCCTTCCTGTATTTTTAAAAATGGGGTGCCTTTTGGATTCTATTAGCTGCATTTAAAAGAACAGTTTCACTTTTAAATGTCAGTATTTACAATATGCTAGCAATTACATTCTTTGTGGATCTTTAAACTTGGATGAAAAATTCTAGATGTCAACGTAAAAATTGTATGTGTAACTAAATTCTTCAAAATTCTTTCAGAGACCGTGTGGTTAAAAAAAAAAAAAGGAATAATTATTAGCCATTGCTCTACCCCACAACACCTCACATAAAGGAACTAGCAGGTGTATGCATGGTGCTGGCTGAGTGCCGGGCATGCTCCTTGGAGGAGGGAGGACGGAGGTAAGATGTTCAGGGAACTGGATTTACCTCAATACATAAGACTGTTTCTGCATATGACCCAGGCAGGCAAATGTGAATGTGTCAAATTCCCCTTTTCTCTGAAAGGGAATTTAAAGATACAGATCAGAAGCCAAACCAGTCTTAGGCCCTGTGAATGGAGAATCTCCTTGGTGGGGCATTTGGGTGGAGGGAGGAGATGGGCCAGAAGAATGAGTTCTGAGGCACACCATGGACGTCCGTGAGCTAGTGTGCCCCCGGGGTTACAGGAGTCATTTACTTTAGCCATCTTAGCAAGGTGGTATGACTGAATATGTGGGCTGGAGCCTAGAGAGGGACCTGCCAATCCCCTAGTCCCCCTGTTAGCCCAGTCTCTCCATGGAATCCCTGTGTGTCTGCTTCATTCTTGTATTGCTACTGGCCGATCTCATCTTCATTCTTTAGCCCAAATCCCACAGAGAGCCAATCTTTTGATTGGCTTAGGTGATTTCCCTCTGGGCTTTTGGGCAGAGTCCTTCATGCCAGGCCACCCTGTGGGAGATGGAGCCAGTCACCGGTCATCCTTAATGTAAAGACTGGCCTAATGTTGCTTGCCTGACGGGCGGAAGACTGGGGTGGAGGTGGGGGTTGTTTCAGAGATTTGGGAATAGCAGAGACTTGACAGTAAGTACCATGACTGGCGCACCCATTTGAGTGTCATTCTCTGGGGTTGAGATGAAGTCCAGTCTTCTCCATCCTTGCTTGTCCCAAGCCCTTCCCACAAATTAAGTTGAAGTAATGGCCTTAATATCATTATTTAGGGAATATGGTCCTATATAGATGTTAAAATAAAGATCAAGAAAACACAGGAACTTGAAGTCCACAAAGGGATAGCCGAAGGGAAACTGCTTCTTGCTCAGATCAAAGTACTAGAAGTAGAAGGTCAGGAAGGAACCATGGAGGAATTCCAGGAACCTCAGACCTTTTCCCAACTCCTGAACTAAGGAAAAGGGTGAAAGAAGCTGGGGAGGGGGGGTTGTCATAGTATCCCAGGGAGCTTTGCTGTAGCGGGCTTATCCAAGTGCTGAACCCAGGAAGCCTAGAACATCTGGCAGACAAGCTTTGATGGCTCAAGAATGGGTGTGATGGGGCCCTCAAGGGAGGTTTAACCAGGTGCCCTGGACGACCAGGGCCATTTGGCAAGAAGGAAGCTCCTTGGAGATGAAGGGCCACTGAAATCACCTTGACTGCTGTCTTTCCCCCCAGAAAGAGCCTTACCATTAAAACTGGAGAATTAACTCTAAAAGAGACAGAAAAACCTAGAAAGTGCGATGCGATGTTCCAGTAAGTTGGACAACGTATCAAATGTGAATACTCTTTTGAGTAATGCCGTTTTTAGGAGTTCACTCTGCCTTTATGGGTCTTCACGTCCAAGGGTCGTCTTTTCCACATTGTTGATAACAAAAGACTGAAACCCAGCCAGAAAGTCCCATCACTGGGGTTTGGTTAAATAAATGGGGTATAGTTGTTAGGAAGAAAGATAGCTGTGGAGCACTTTGCAGGAAGAGTGGCAGATGGACAAGCTGACGCTGAGCAGCGCGCAGGCAGGCTTGCATGCTGCCCAACATGCAGACAGGAGTAAATGCTACCGTCAATGTGGGGTTCAAGTTGAGGCCAAAGCCAGTTCTTACCATCTCAGAAGAAGACTTTGGGGATGCAAGAATTAAGCTGAAATTTCATCCCAAAGAATGAGATGATTCTTCCGGTTTTGCTATTAAAACTGCTAACCGGTCACATTTTAAGTTTCACATGAAGGTGCAGGGGCGGCAGTAGCTCGGCATGGTCAGCCGCGCTTTTTGTGACATGAAGTCGAGTCTCAGATCACTGGGCACAGTAGAGAAGCCAGATATTTTTGGGGTATTACGTTTTCCTGGATTTTTTTTCTCTTCTCTATTCCCCTTATGTTCTTTTTTTGGTCTAGATCAAAGGTGATTCATCACAGCTTTTGTACATGATTTGGTAATTTTTTTCTGCTTGAGACATTGAAGTAAAAAAGCTGATGTTCTTTTTCTTTAAATCCATTTTCTTAGGATGTAAATTCCCAAGTAGAATTTATTCTTGAAAGACAACCTAAGTGGAATTAAATACCCAAAATTAAACATACTGCTTCAAGGGTATTTTGTTTAACATAATGAATGCTATAGAGAGATGCCAACCCAGTTGGCAAATATTAGAATTATTATTTAATCAAATCTCTATTATTCTGCCCTGTAGTATTTTAAATTGCTTAACATCTGTTGGTTCACAAAGCCCACAATGTTCTTCCTAAAGTTCTCCTGCTCACATTCTCTTGTATTTTTTTTTAAAGATTTAATTTGTTTATTTGAGAGAGAGAGAGAGAGAGAGCACATGCTCCAGTGCGGGGAGAGGCAGAGGGAGGGAGAGAAGCACACTCCCCACTAAGCAGGGAGCCTGATGCGGAACTCGATCCCAGAACCCTGGGATCATGACCTGAGCTGAAGGCAGATGCTGAACCCACTGAGCCACCCAGGTGCCCCTCTTGTGGTATTCTTTTACCTCTCAGTTTTTTTCCTGTTTATTTGTTATTTTAAAGTGCTGAAGTGTGTTTGAACATAAAATTAGCAGCTTTCCCAATCATTAATTATTGTGACACTTTACTTTTACAATATATCACGTCACTGACAGGATTTGAACATATGAAACATCGATTTTTCACATCAAGATTTATCTAGACGGGGGTACCTGGGTGGCTCAGTTGTTAAGCGTCTGCCTTCAGCTCAGGTCATGATCCCAAAGTCCTGGGATCGAGCCCTGCATCAGGCTCCCTGCTCCGCGGGAAGCCTGCTTCTCCCTCTCCCACTCCCTCTGCTTGTGTTCCCTCTCTCGCTGTGTCTCTCTCTGTCAAATTAAAAAAAAAAAAAAAGATTTATCTAGACATTTATAGTGAGGATCGCGTATTAACAGTAAATCTGAGGGGCATGCCCTGTGCCTACCGTGGGAGTCGACGTGCTGATTTGATCCAGCGGTAGTCTGTGTAACCGTGACGGTAGACTGGACACAAACTCAGGGGCACTAAAAATGATAGCGAAGTACACAGTCAGCTATTTAGACTTCCAAAAGCTGAGGCTGAAGGCCAAGTTTTGGCTGAATATCAAGGTTAAAGCCAGATTTTGGTGCATTTTATGGGCACACACATAAATGCACATATTTGTATGTGTCTTGTTGCCCAGCCTCTACCCACCTGCGTGAGGGGGAACTTGGGGTCCAGAAATCAAGAATCGGAGACCCAGTGTTCACTGGATATCTTTTTGTACTGTTTTTTGTTTTGTTTTTACTCCGTGCCTGTATTCCTTTTAAATACCTGCTATATTCATTAAAGAAATTAATTAAACATATATACTGAAGGAAAGTTGTGCGCTTACCTTCAAGCAAAGAAACCCTGTGGGTCAAGGCTGCAGAGGGTCAAGCAGGAACTGGCGCTATCTTGGTTATCCCTGGTTACATCTGGGAGAGTTTCGTGACACAAGCTATTTGGGGTCCACTCCTCTGGGAAATCAGGGAGATTTACTGGGGTGGGGGAAGTAGAGCCTCGTGTTTGTGAGTGCTCAAATGTCCCAAGTATGGGGGGGGCGGCTGCTGTGTCCCATCTGCCCCTGGACACTGGGTACAGTCCCAGGGAAAACTGTCTCTTTTATTAATTTTTTTTTAAGATTTTATTTATTTCAGAGAGAGAGAGCACGCATGCACAAAGCACGAGCGAAGGCAGGGGGAGAGAGAGAAGCAAACTCCTTGCTGAGCAGAGAGCCTGATGTGGGGCTCAATCCCGGGACCCTGGGATCATGACCTGAGCTGAAGGCAGACACTTAACCAACTGAGCCCCCCAAGGAGTCCCAAACTGTCTCTTTTAGAGTGTTTGGAAGGACCTCGTGAGTAGGGATGAATTTTCCAATAACTTCGGAGATAGGACTCCAGACCCTGATGCCTGAACCCCCCCTGCAGTTACCAGCATGGTCAGCACAGCCGCTCCTTAAGCGCTGATCATCCTGTTGGCAGGTCAGGATGAGGAGAGAGGCTTTGCCTGAGTCTATGTCAGACTGGCCTGCAAGGGTTCTCCAGTGAATCATCTGGGTGACCTAGTAGTATAACTGGAGGCACAGGATGGCCTGAGCAGAGGGCCACGCTGGGGCTGGAGCAGCTGGGCCCTGGGGGAGATGGCCCAGGGCCAGAGAGACCACCTTTGAAAGACTCTTTTCAGGGACTGAATCAGGCCTTAGGAACTCATAGGGCTGCAGACCAAGACCAGTACCCATTGCTTGGTATTAATAGCTGGGTGTTTCTTACCTAACAGAAACTCCCGTTTTAGAATGTTGCCATTCCGGGGTGCCTGGGTGGGTCTGACTCTTGGTTTCGGCTCAAGTCATGATCTCAGGGTCGTGGGATCGAGCCCCGCAGTGGACTCCATGCTCAGAGGGTAGTCTGCTTGAGATTCTCTCCCTCTCCCTCCCCCTTTGCCCCTCCCCCCATTGGCATGTGTGTGCCCTCTCTTAAATAAATAAATAAATAAATAAATGAATGAATGAATGAATGAATAAGATCTTTAGAATGTTGCCATTCCAGGGAACGACATTCATCCAGTTGGCTCTCCGAGAAAGACATTTTCCCGGGTTCCTGTATGATGACAGTAGTTCAGGAGCCTGATTTCTCCAGCTGATGACCCAGCCCTGAGAAGCACAGCAGAGTCTCAGACAAGTTCTGGGGGCAGAAAAAGGCCCAGCGCTAGAGCAACACCAGAGCACTTGGCTAGAAAAGAATAGATGAAAAATACCATGTACAAGATTTTTTCAAAAGCTCTGGGAATCACGGAATTTGGCAGGGATTCTGGGCCCAACCCTTCCATTTCATAGGCCAGAAAACTGTAACCCAAAATGACGAAGAGATTTGCTGAGATCCCACGGCTGGTGAGTGATAAAGCTAGAGACTCTGAGCTCTCCACAGTCTGTCCAACATCATCCTCCCACAAACGAATGCTCAGAAGGGCTCCTATGAGAGCAGGTGCCTGTCCGTTGCCAGGGGCCAGAGCAAGTTTGGGTCGATAGCCTCTGTCTCCAGATGACACGTACCAAATAAGACCACATTTTCTTTTTCTTTTTTTAAAAGATTTTATTTGTTTATTTGTCAAAGAGAGAGCACACGAGCAGGGGGAGTGGCAAGCAGAGGGAGAAGCAGGCTCCCCACAGAGCAGGGAGCCTGACATGGGGCTCAATCCCAGGACCCTGGGATCATGACCTGAGCCGAAGGCAGACGCTTAACCGACTGAGCCACCCAGGCGCCCTTAAACTTTCATTTTGAATATAGAGGCTTGAATTGTGTTGTATGACTTTGGAATCAGGACTTGGAAGCCAGGACCTCGTCGGAGAAGATCTGACCCCTGCCCAGGGGTACCTCCTCTTGCCAAGAGCACCTCTCTGACTACGTGGGGAGATTGTCTCCTTCCATCATCAATGGGCTCCTAACCTTGGATGCTTGAGGTTTAGGACTGATCTGCTCAGACACACAACTGTGATCCAGGGGGCCCTGTACTCTGGGCTTAACCATCCTCCACTGTGGCCCGTCTCTGCCATCCAAGAGAGGAGCCCTGGGTTTTGTTTTTCACTGAAACTTCACTTGCCCTGACAGGGAGAAGGGGCCTGGCTGTATTTCCTTCTCCCCGAGAAATGAACTTCTCATCGCATACTCTGTTGTTTTCCTCACTCTTAGGCATTCCCTTTGCTCCATGGAGCGTAGGATGTGAGTTCCCCTAAGTTAAATCCCAAACGGAGAGTTTCCCAGCCTGGAACTATCTTTACTTCTTTAGGGTAACAACTTGTTTAGGGGCTTTACTTGTTTAGGGTCACTGGCCCCATGCAAGGTGTGCAGGAAAGACATGTGTCCCCTCCAACTCTACTTCCTTGAGATTCATGGTGGTGACAGTGACAAGACTCATTACTTCAGGGTTATTCATGCAAAGTCAGTGCAATTTTCATTTTTAAAAAAATCTGTAGTTCTGACTATGTAAAAAAATCCGAACATCTGTGTGTCAAAGCAGGCGTATGATCAATTAGAGAAATATTTCAATCTTTCTGACCAAGGATTAATATATTTATACATGAGAGTTTCTTTGTATACTTTATACACAAAGCAGCAGGGAAAAGATCACCACCTAAGAGAAAAAGTACAGAACACCTCCCTTAAAAAGTAGACATGCCAATGACCAATATGTGTATGGGGGAATTGGCCACTCACTAAATATGTTTAAGTGAAAATTTAAGCAATTGCACGTTTAAAAAAAATTGATAGCAAGCACATGGTCTGTCTGGGCCGAAATTCTGGGACCATCACTGACTAGCAATGTGACTTTGAGTAAGTTACTTAAAATTATTAAACTTCGGTTTCCTCATCTGAGAGTTGGCCTGCTAATAGTACCTTTGTTTTAGGATTGCTGAGAGATCCAAAGAAGGCATCACTAACCCTATATGCCCTAAGCTGTACTTTTGTTGTGTGGTTTCTCCGTACCTGACCAGTGTTTGGAAGGGATAGCACTTATCAGTGTTGGATATTAGGGTTAGTAGTAAGAAAATGAGAATACACTGCTGGAAGTAGTATGTTCTCATCAGCAAGAGACCTGGCCAGAGAAGTTAAGAGCCTTCACTCCTGGGAATTTATCCTAAGGATATATAGTCAGAGATATGGATAAGAAGTTCCATAAAAGTATTTTTTGCTAAAGAAAATTTTGAAACGAATGAGTGGTTTCAATAAATTATGATAAATTTTTGTAATACAGTGATACATTTGTATAATAGAGTAGAATAAATGTATGTAATAGAATAGATAAATCTATGTAACAAATATAATTTATGTAACAGAAAGTTTTAGGCCAGCATTTTTCAAATATTATGCAAACTTTTCAAAGTAAACCTTCCTCAGTGGTGGTAAACAAATGAAATATATAAAAATTGTACTCTCTCTTTCAAGGGGTAAGGAGGGGGATACATTGCTACCTGTGGAGTTCGGTAAACAAGGCCCTGTCTCCACTCCCTGACCCATTCCTAGGGCAGCCTCTGAAAGGGGTCTGGAGGCTCACAGAATTTTTAACAATGTGGGGAAATAGGGATATAATGTTACATATCAAAATCAGAATAATACCTCTGAAGCCAATAATACATTATATGTTAGTTGAATTTAAATAAAAACAAAAAGTTTTTAAAAATCTGAGTAAAACCCATGTATGTAGTATGTCTTAATTTTATAAAGCACTCTCAAACTTACACACAACTATAAAAAAAGACCTCAAAAAGAACATAATGAAGCAATGATGGCTATTTCTTGGCTGGATTTGGGGGAATTTGTATTTTCTTTTTGTAAGATTTTTGTGTTTTTTTCCCCAATTTTCTTTTAATTTTTAAAAATTATTTATTTATTTATTTTATAGGGGAGGGGCAGAGGGAGAGGGAGAAAATCTCCAGCAGACTCCCCACTGAGCTTGGAGCCTGACGCGGGGCTCGATCTCATGATGCTAAGATCATGACCTGGGCTAAAATCAAGTGTCCCATGCTCAACTGACTGAAGCACCCAGGTGCCCCTCCCCAAATTTCTTTAATGAACATGTACCATAGTTATAATCAGTAAAAAAATCATTTAAAATGTTTCATTCCTTTCTTTTCCAATATCTACCCAACATTCAGTTGGCAACAATAGTTAAAGCTTGTCCACTTGGTGATGCCTCCCCATGATAAAAAAAAAAAAGTATGATATATCTGTATTACAAGTTATGCTTAAGTCCATGTACAGTGTTTTATTTACTATGATTATATAAATATCATGGTGGCACCGAGTGATAAACAATGATTACATTTCCTTTTCTGTCTGCTCTTTTGTTTTACCTGGTGTTAACAATTATCTCATATTTGGAAGGAGGGGGCTGTGACAAGGACAGGACAGAAGAAGGGGATCTGGAGTGTGTGAAAGTTCTATCGCTTGACCTGGATGGTCATTACAGAGGTATTAACCCTATATGCACTAAGCTATACTTTTGTTCTGTGTGGTTTCTCTGTATCTGTGTTTTATTTTAATAAAAAAAAGCTTTTTAAATAAATCATGTAAGAACCAAAAAAATGCCTTTTTTTCTTAATTTTCTTTGAACCCAAATTTAAGTCTTTCCATACAGTTTTATAAAATAACAGTTTTTTTAAAGATTTATTTATTTATTTTAGAGAGAGACAGCGCACACACGTGGGGTGGAGGGGGAAGGGCAGGGGGAGAGGGAGAGAGAATCCTAAGCAGACTCTGCTAAGTGTGGAGCCCGACAGGGGCTCGATCCCACAACTCTGAGATCATGACCTGAGCTGAAATCAAGAGTTGGACACTTAACCAACTGAGCCACCCAGACGCCCCTAAAATAACATATTTATAAATCATCATATGATTTTTCATACAAACCTGCCAGATAATCTGCCTGTTCATTTTTCTGGCTCTCTCTGGGTGCATGCTATCTTCTTCCTACACTAACCTGGATTGTTGCCCTCTGGGCCTGTTGCATGACATATCTGTCCTCACCCCCTTCTTGTGTTAGGTCCCCTTTCCCTTGGATCCACATTTTGTTTTCTCTTGTTTTACTGAAACAAAAGTGCATGTGATATATATTTTTTGAGATTCTGCATGTCTAAAAATGTTCCACTCATATGACTCATAGTTTGGCTGGGTATAAAATTCACAACCAAGTATTATTTTTACTTCATAATCTTGAGGATAATTTCCACTTCATTCTCACTTTAAATCTTGTTTTTTTGTTGTTGTTGTTGTTGTTTTTAAATATTTTATTCATTTATTTGACAGAGAGAGAGAGAGCACAAGCAGGGGAAGTGGCAGGCAGAGGGAGAAGCAGGTTTCCCGCGGAGCAGGGAGCCCGATGCAGGGCTTGATCCCAGGACCCTGGGATCATGACCCGAGCCAAAGGCAGCTGCTCAACTGACTGAGCCACCCAGGCGCCCCTCACTTTAAATCCTGTTAATAAGAGGTTTGTACCATTCATATTCCTAATCCTTTTTGTCTGTTGGAATCTTCTCTTCAAGGCTGTTGTTTTGAAATGTTATGTTTTTGTGCCTCTTGGTGCTAGGTACTGATCTGAAGACCTTGTCTTTTGGTTTTGGCAAAATTTCCCATAGTCTTTCTTTGGTAATTTCCAACTGTGAGTTTTTCAATGGGCTGTTAGACCTTCTGGATCGATCCTCTACTTTTTTTTTTTAAGATTTTATTTTTTAAGTAATCTTTACACCCAACATGGGGCTCAAACTTACAACCCCGAGATCAAGAGTCACATGCTCCACCAACTGAACCAGCCAGGTGCCCCAATCCTCTAGTTTTCTTATATTTTCTCTCCTATTTTCCATTTCTTTGTCTTTTTGTTCAACTTTTTGGGAAACTCCCTTTATTGTTAAACCCTTTTATTTTTTCTGCTGTCATATTTTTTTAACTTCTAAGAGTTTTAATCTGTCCTTTTTATCTTGTTATTTCATGAATGCAGTATCTTATTCTGAAGAATTATGGTGTCTTTGAAATAGTCTCTTATATATACCATCTCTGTTTTCATCGAGTTCCTCTTGGTCTTTCTTTCATGTTGGCACATTTTTCTCTGATGTCTGTGATGCTTATCTGCACATTCCTATTTATGAGTGAGGCGCGCTGAAAGCTGACTGCTGGTTCTATGTACTTGGACACTGTTTGTTAATGAGTGTACTTCACTGTAGGATTGTTGCACAGGTGACCAGCTGGCTTATTTTTTCAGATTCTGTAGACTTAGTGTGCTTCTTCAAAGAATCATCTTCCAATCTCCTGCTTCGAGGAGGGGATGGGGGAGAAACTTGGCTGCCAGAATCTTGGAGTTAGCCAAAAAGGCAACTGCTGAATCCCACCGATAATCATAGTCTGTTTCTTAACCCTCTAGTTATCCAAACAGACCCTCACCACACATCCACTTTGTGCCTGGTATCTCCATGTCCAGTCTGGTTCAGTGCCCCAAGGGAACATACTTATTGTCCTCTGTGGAGGCAAAGGAGTAGTGACTTAGCTTTAAGACTAGAGAATGAAGTCATCTTGAGGGTCTAGCTGAAGCTTACACACGGATTTTCAACCAACACCTCATTTTTAGGCTCCCACCTTAACCCCACCTTCCCTGATACCAGGTCTTCCAATTTCTGATTCTTTCTGAAATTGCTTGGGTGCTTAGGTTTGACCCATACCCATACTTCATACTTCCCCCATACCATACAATCATTCTTCCAGATGATTGCTGTTCCTCTGCTTTCTGTGTTCATGTATTATGATTTGGGATTATAGTTATACCCTAGTTTGATTGAAAATAGTGACAGCTTTTGTTTTTTGTCCTCTTTGCTTTTGGAGTGATGTTGAGAGAAGAAATGTCTTCACACCACCATTTAAAATCCCTAAGTCTCTGCCTTGGTTTTTACCTATAACTGTGCTTATATTTTTGGTTTCCTGTATCCTCCAAATTTTCTACAATAAACATGTATTACTTTAATAATAAGAAAACACACAGAGAGAGTTATCCAAAGACAAGAAGGCCCAAGAAGGCCCAGAGAACCCAATCCTGCATTTCCCTTCCTCTTTTGCTGAGCCACTTGGGCCTAAGAAGCCCCCTCTTCTTTCATATCTCAGCTTCCTGACACTATGCAGCCATCCATGTGGCCTCAGGCACCTGTCGGAGAGAAAGGCAGCCTCCAAGGAGGACATTCTTGGCTTCCTCATCCACGGGCCCGGCTGGCTATGGAGCAGCCTTTGCCAACCATGCAAGCTAATTTGCATGCAGTGTGGATCCCTTAATGCATTCTGATGGTCATGCATCCAAAGGCACAACAGTTTTTTTATAAAAAGAGAATTCAGTGTGGTGTGTGTTTGTGGTGTTTTGCCACTGCACCCATAGGTTTTCATTCCCACCAATGCCATTCCAGTCAATAGGAATAGGGGTGAGCATTAGCGAGGTTTTCTCCATTACTACTTCCTACACACCTGTCCAGTCCCTCCACTTGGACATATAAGTGGCCCTTGTGAAGTAGGCCCTGGACCCTTGAACACTCTTAAGCTTCACTGCTTCTACCAGGTCTAAGAGAATCAGAGACCCTAAGATCTAACACCCCACAGAGTCCCATAAGCTCTGGACTCGTTATGTTAGCAGGAACCCAGTGAGAAATCCCAAAGCAGAAGTACTCATAGGTCTGCCGAGCTGTCTCTCATCAGGCTCCGCCCTGGCCTGACACTGCTACTTCCTTTGTCCCAGTAAGCACAGGGATTCCAGGACTCAGGCAGGTCCAGGAATGCTCTAGTCCTCCTCCTTCCCACTAGGATCACAGGCTTTAAAGCCTGACCTACAAGTAGCATTCTCTAGGAGTCCTAGGAGAATTGATCCAGCCAATTAAGTTGGGAAATTGCTCTTTGAATTTAACATGTCCATCCACTCATTTGTGACTTGGTGGGCTGAGGCTTTGAGGTTATTTTTACTTAATCCAGCAAAAACTATATTGGGCTTCTCCCACTTCACTGGTTTGTTCATTTTTTCAGTCAGTTTTGGTTTTTATTAAACTTAGCCTTATAAATACCTCATAAAATAACCTCATCATACTCCCCTGTTGGACTCATGCATTTCCCTTCTGGAGCTATTGCCTAGAAGAGCTGCTAAGGGACCAGGCAGAAAAATCTCCAGTCGTGTTGCCTTTGGTGTGTACCTTGTGTCCCTACTTAGGAATTTGTCCCTAAAAGGGTTTAGAGCAACGTGTGTATGTACATATTCTCACAAGTGGGAAGATACGCTCTATGAAAATCCAATTCTATGTGGATCATTCCCTCCACCCTGAGAAGACCATCTATTACCCTAGTGCATTGCTCTGCTTGACTAGCGCATGCCAAGAGGAGCCCACACACATACGCACGAAGACAGAATTACATTTGGAGACCAGATACCATCTTTAATTAATAATGCCACAGCCCAACATCCTTTTTGTTGCTGCAGCATGTTGAGTGTGTGTGTGTGTGTGTGTGTGCGCGCGCGTGCGCACCCGCGCACGCACGTGCATGTGTGTGTGTTCCTGAACACATGAAGGGCCCCAGAGACTCCCAAGCAGGTCTCGGCCAACAGCTCTACTGAGCAGCAACTGGAAGACAGTCTCCATAGCGGCACAGAGGGTGGACTCCTGCCTCCCTTTCTCTTGGACCACCTTTCCTGCATTCTGAGGGCAAAGCTGAGGCCTGTGCCAGCCAGACTAAAGGGCTTCTTAGCAAAGATCAATCTTCAGTCCCCAGCCCTCACTGCCTCTGACCAGAGGGATGTCCCTAGGCAAAGTACAGACTGCTAGGCAAAGGTGGACAACCTGGGCCAGCCTTGGTCCCCAGGTCACACTGGGGCAGCACCACAGTGGCCCGGCCCTGGGCGGAGAATCCAGAGCTTCTGGGGCCATTTGCTTAGTTCCTCTCACAGATAATCAGGGTGGATCCCAGGCGCTTCCTGGGGCCAGCCAGAGAGGGACAGCCTCGGCCCGTGAGGGCCACATGAGCATCATTTCCAGCCCAAACCTAAGAGCCTGCTGTCCTGCCATCTCCTCTCCAGTTCCTCACATGCCCAGTAGGTCCACAGCCCAGACACGGCAGGGGAGATGAGCATGGTAGTGGGTTGCAAGGAGGCCATGAGAGACCTGGGCTGAGCTGGAACTCCAGCCACGTGCCAGCCTGAAGCCAGCCCTCTCCCCCATGGTCACCGCCAGCCAGAGCTCTTTGAAGTCGGATGGGACCCCCAAGGGCAAGGCGGCAAGTTCTTGGCCTAGTGCAGAAGGAGAAAACCAAACTGGCTCCAACCGTCCCATTTCCACCTGCTCTGTGCCTTAAGAAGGCAAGGAGCCCAAGTCCCCAGGACAGTGTTATCAGCTGTTGGGGAAGCACCGTTGTCCAGGTGAGGCCTCAGGCCGGAAGCTGTGTTTGTTCAGTGGGCTGGGATAGTAGGTGGTTGTGTATACATTGGTCTGCTGCAGTGGGTAGAAATTGGCTCTGTCATCGGGAATCAGGTTATTCTTGTTCAGGGTCTGTGGAGGAAGGAAGGAACCAGAGAGGAAGGGGTAAGGGAGAGGTGGGGAAAGGGGACGGGCCAGGGCAAGGGGATCAGGAACCAGTCAGTGAACCAACATTCTGACCGCTGACACAGTTCACAGCACCACTGCGCCCTCCCCAGTGCCCAGCCCAGTTGCACCCAGCTCAGGGCCAGAACCACAGCACCCTTCACCCCGCACTCAGCCTCGATATGAAGGCTCCCACCTTGAACTCCATGGGTGTGTACTTCTCGTTCTTGGGGGTGCCCCCACCCTTGTAGTGCAGGTGGTTGGGGGTGGCAGGGTGGACAAGTGTGGATTCCTGGGACTGGCGCCGGCAGTGCTGGCAGGACAGGTACACGGCCAAGGTCAGCAGCCCAGAGCCCAGGAAGCAGGAGACGCCTGTGGCTACCAGGTGGACGAGACTGAACCCTGGGAGAGGCAGAAGCAAGTGGTAAGGAAAGGGCCACCACGAAGAGGAGAGACTCCACTCCTGACCGCCTCCCAGTAGGAGGCTCTGAGACATAAAGGAAAGGGCTTTGAAGCCAGACCCAATGGAAACAGGAAGGCTGGGCAGCCTGCCACCAGGGGCCTCTCTCACAAGACACCTGTGGTTTAGGTCAGAGGAGGGAACCAGACGGTGTGGAGTTGGGTAACTCTTCTTGAATACAGACTCGATGACTGCCTCCTAACTGGGGGGCAGAGATGAAACCTCCCAGACCCCCCCTATACATGGTCCAGGGCAGGCAGGACCTCCGCAAGGTTTGTCTCTCTGGAGCAGGAAGTGGAGAGACTCCAGATTTCAGAGTTGGGCTGGTCTCCTCTTTGGGGAGGAGAGATGGAAAGACAGTGTCATGAGGTGGGGCAAGGTCCTTTTACCTCCACAGCTGGTGGCCTCCTCCATGCTGGAGGCAGGCAGGATCACTGCAGGAAGACAAGCAGAGAAGAGTGTTGGGGTAGGGAGGAGAGAAGGGTCCCTCTGTGGCTACGTATATCTCTAGGAGGGCCCCTGGGTCAGCACTGAGCCATGGGACATGGTCTGGGGGCCTTCATTCCCCCACTCTGTCCCCACTCAGACCTTGTCTCTAAGAGGGGTCAGCCCATTCACTAGAGAAGAAGGGGCAAAAGCCCGAAGTATGTGCACCTCCCACCCTGGTGTTCCATCCTAGACCCACTAAGATTCTTCAGAAGGGGAAGGAAGCTGGGGGCACAGGGTGGGAAGGATTGGTGCGAAGGTGCTGGCTTAAGGACCTACGGGGAATCTCACCGTAAGGGCAGGGGCGGCTCTCGCTGCTGTTACCGGCACAGGCGCTGGGCCCTGGGACCAGCTCTTCACAGTGTCGGCTGCGGCTTTGGGCTCCGTCCTCCGTGCATGCACTCCACTCAGACCACGGTGACCAGCCTTCTGTGGGTTGTGGGCTCGGATGAGGTTAACCGCCCTGGGACCCCCTGAGGGAGTTCAGAGGGACCCAAGGGGCTCCCCAGCCCTGGCCTGATGTTTTTGATACCTGGGCAAGCCTCTGTAGCACACAGTGCCTCCTCTGTGTGCAGACCAAGACAGATGTCCTCGCCTGGGGAGGGCGCAGGGCTGGTGCAGGAACGTGTGCGTTGATAGTGGCCTCCACCACAGGAGGCTGAGCATGGGGACCACGAGGTCCAGCAGGACCAGGCACCCCGCACTGCAAGGGGACAGGGTGTGTGAAAGGGGCTGCAGGTGCAGGCAGGGCCCAAGATACTTCTTCTACCCTATCCCAAGCTAGGCCACGCTGCCCTGGACCACCCTGAGCCCATCCTCTGCACCCCTTCAGCCCACTGTTAGGGACTGCCCCTTCCTCCTGAGGGGTGCAGGGGGAAATGCTGGCTGCAGAGGAGACACCAAAAACCAACTCTACCTCAAATCAAGCCTCTTATCTGGCTAACCCATTAGGGGAGAGAAAATAAGTGACAAGGAAGACAAGGAGAGGCCCTGCTCGGTGGGAGAAGGTGCTCTGTCCATGGTCAGGCCACAGACTTGCTGTAGGGCCCACTGTACAGAGTTGGCAAAAAGAATTGGTCATCTGGGCATGAGGTGTGGCCTAGGGAGTCTCCTTGATGAGGGTTCCCTAAGCGCGGGGTCACCTGGACAAGCCTGGTGGTTACAGTCCTGGTACTCGGCGGCGTCGCCTATACATGGCAGGCCTCCGTGGCGGGGCTCCGGGTTCGTGCACGTTCTCTTGCGGACGCGGAAGCCCAGCTCGCAGTCCCGGGAGCAGGACGACCACGGGCCCCACGCGGCCCAGCCCCCGCTCACCGAGTGCGGGGAGGTGCCCCCGCTGCGCAGGAGATCCTCCACCAGGGCTGGGTGGGGCACGGGTGGGGAGACTGGCCTCAGTGATGAGCACACCCATCGGCCCCACTCCTGCCCCACAGGCCTCCGGCTTCTTCCAAACCACACGATCCACCGCCCCCCCCCCTCCCCTCCCCCGAGCCCTGTCCGACTCCCAGCCTCCCCCAGCCCGGCGCCAGCGCCCGGCGCCTGGGAGGGAGCAGGGCAAGGCGCTGTACCGTCTGTGTCGCAGGTTCCCGAGCCGTCCGCGGGGCAGGTTCTGGTCTCCGTCCTCCTCCGGCCAAACTGCAGACCGTGGGGGTCCGGCAGGGGCGCGCGGCACGTGAAGCGGAAGCGCTGCTCCTGCCGCGCCCCACCCTGAGTCACGTTCACGGGCAGCCACGGCGTCCACGGTGTGTTGCGCCGCACTTCCGGGCAGCCCTCGGGGTTGCACGTCTTGAACTCCTTCGGGATGGGAGCGGGTGCTGTGTGGTGGGCCTGCAGCCCCAGGCCTGGCCCGCGTCCCCGGCCCCCGCCTGCCGTCCCCTGGGGGCAGGTCCTGCGGCCCGCGCGCGCCCTCCTCCGGGCCTCACCACGCTGCAGCCAGGGCAGGAGTTGCCGTTCTCACAGGACCGCCGCCGCGATTGCACGCCGCCCCCACAGTTGCTGCTGCACTTGCTCCAGGAGCCCCACGACGCCCAGAAGATGGGCACCGGGCAAGGCGTGTTTTCGTTACAGAACCTGCGGGGAAGGGTGTGTGGGGGGAGCAGTCATCGCACTAGGGAGCAGGCACCCCCTTCCCTAACAAGAGGACCCTGGGAGTGCAAGCCTGGGAAGGACAAGGGTCCACTGGCTCACTCGGAGAATCCAGGCCACTTTCTAGGAGGCCCGACAAGTCTGGGACCGCAGGGCTAGCTTGTCTCAGAAACCTCTGGCCACACGCTCGCTCACCGCTCCTCGCGGCTCTTGCCCACGCAGATGCGGCCCCCGTGGCGGGGAGCAGGGTTGCTGCAACTTCGCTGCCGCACCTGGAATCCGATCCCACAGGACGTGCTGCACAGGGCCCACGAGGACCACGGAGTCCACGCTCCATTCCTGGTGGGGTCAGAGGGGACAGGGACAGATGATCCTCCGAGTCCTAGCTACTCAGATCTATCTATAGCTAGGCAGCTGGATTTTATATTATTGTCAGTGATAAGGGAAAGGGCAGCTCCCAACCAGGCCGGCTGTTTATTCGTTCCTGTGTTCATTCATTCCTCAAACATGTGTTGAGAGCCTTTTCCCATATATCAGGCTGTGCTCAGGGCTAAGGGTATAGAGGTAGGACCCAGGGCACGGAGATACTTGTGGGGCAAAAGGACACATTCTCTAGAAAAGGCTCTATTTGCCTTTGCAATATGCAACCTGTGTTCATCCTTCTTGGTTGTCCAACCCTTGCACTCAATCCCATTCTCTCTCCCCTGTCCTACAACACCCTAGGCTTTGCTCCAACCTCAGACACCATTCACTGTTGTCTACTTTGACTCCAATTATCAAGTTTTGGTTCTATCCCTTACTGGCTATATGAGCCTGAGCAAGTTACTGAAAATTTCAGTGCCTCATAAAACTCGTCTTTAAAGTAAGGATAATGGGGGCACCTGAGTGGCTCAGTCATTAAACATCTGCCTTCGGCTCAGGTCATGATCCCAGGGTCCTGGGATAGAGCCCCCTCCCTGCTCAGCGGGGAGCCTGCTTCTCCCTCTCCCACTCCCCCTGCTTGTGTTCCCTCTCTCGCTCTCTCTCTCTCTCTGTCAAATAAATAAATAAAATCTTTAAAAAAAAAAGTAAGGATAATGATTGTATTCCTACCCCATGAGGTTGTTTTGACAGTTAAATCAATACACATGTATGGAATTGAGTGATTTTAAGAGAGCCCAAGGTCACACCTCCAGACGATGGCAATCCAGGATTGGCACGAGGTCTGCCTACTTGACCACTGCCCCATGCTGTCCCTCGTGTTTGGAACAGCAAGACTTATTGAGGCTATGGTCTGTGACTCCCGTGCCTGTCCAGCCTACCTGTTTGTATCGAGAGCCCCCACAAGGCAGAGACTTCTCTCTCACTAGAGTGGAGGGCTCATATTTTAGCCACCTCTCCAGTCCCCTGCACAGCTCTGGAGTGGTTTCTGTCCCTTTGCGGGAACACCTGCCTGGGGATGCCCCATTTCCTCTATTTGCGCCCACCCCCCACTTCCAGGCCAAGGCAGCCGCCATTCAAGTCCTGTACCCCCACATACCTGGAACAGTTGGCGATGTGGATGGCTGGCCCCAGGCAGTCTCGGCCCCCACAGCGGGGTCGGGGGGAGTCACAGGCTCGGGCCCGACACAGGCAAGATCCTGAATTGTCCCCATCTAAGTGCTCACATGGTTGCCATGGTGACCACTGGCCGAAGCCCCCATCCTGAGTCACATTTCGTACCTGCAGATACACATCAAACAGGTCACACGAGGCAGGGATAGGGAAGGCACCAGGTCCCAGGGGACATGGGGATACCGATGGAGAGTCACAGCCTGAATCAGGGGGCAAGGTCCCAGGTGGGGCGCATGAAAGGGTTCTCACAGGACACGCTGTTATGTTCTGGGTCCAGAGGCTCATGTTGGAGCTGTCCTCAAGCGTGCTGCAACGTTGCTGCTTCTCGTCCCAGCCACAGTATGGGTCCCGGGCCCCTAGGCACGCCCTGCCAGACAGAAGTCCTGAGACTCAAGCCTGCGGGCCTCCCAGCCTCACTCGCCCCCTCTGGTGCCCTTATCCATCCAGTTGCCCTCCACAGTAATAACTAAGCTCATTGAACACTTCCTGTGTGCCGGGAATCATTTTAAACACTCTACAAGCATGAATTAATTTACTACAACAATGCAGTGCGGAAGGCACTCTCATCATCCTTATGTTATATGGAGGAAACCCAGAGAGCCGAACAAGGACTCAAACCCTTGCCTTCCAGAGCCCACACCCTTAACCTTGCCTTCCCCAAGCCTGGGTGCCCCATGCTCCTCATCTAGGGCCACAGGAGAAGATGTGGTGAACAGAAATCCAAAGAAGTAGCGCCTCTCTGTCAGACATGATGATAATAGAGCCATAAAACATTAGTGATGGATTAGGGACGCTCTGGTCCGGTGGTTCTCCACCCTGGCTGCACATCGGAATCACTAAAGAAGCTTTTTAGAAAATACCGATACTGCCCCCACCCATAAGTCTCTGGGGGGTGGGGAGGTTTTAAAAGCTCCTAGGTGGTTCTAATGGGAGCCAAGTTGAAAATTACTGGGATCTGCAATACAACCTTTTTGTTGTATAAAGGAAGAAACAGCCACAGAGAGCGAAGAGGAATTTCCCCTCACACAGATTACACATGGCAGAGCCGGGGCTAGAGCCTAGGCTTCATTTTTTTTAGGAGCTTAGACTTCTTAACCACGATTCTTCCACCACGCTCCTGCCTCCCAGCTGAGAGTCTGACTTCGCCCACTGAGTGAACATAGGCCCATGCTTCAAAACACAGGGGACACGGAGGCATAGTCCGGGGCCTCTGGGGGCATCCACATGCTTGTGCTGCTCAGGGGCAGGAACCAGAGTCTAGTGCATCAGCATCATGAGAATGAATGCAGGCTGCCAAGAGAGGGGTCAACGTCCCATGTCCCCTCTCCTGGGCCCTCAGGGCTAGTCTATCTGCAGTGACCCAGAGAAGGTAATGGTTCACACTCCAATGAATGCCCCGAATGCCTCCACTTCTCACGTTCTAGGACTCTTCTCTTTCTCCTTCAGACTTATTCATTTTATCCTTCACAGTTTTTCTTTTAAAGATTTTATTTATTTGTCAGAGAGAGAGAGGGAGCGCACAAGCAGAGGGAGAGGCAGGCAGAGGGAGAAGCAGGCTCCCGCTGAGCAAGGAGCCCGATGTGGGACTCGATCCCAGGACCGTGGGATCATGACCTGAGCTGAAGGCAGACACTGAACTGACTGAGCCACCCAGGCGCCCCATCCTTTATAGTTCTTAACAACAACGACAACAACAAGTTAAATCTGGGGGCACCTGGCTGGTTCAGTCAAAAGAGTGTGTGATGTTTGATCTCAGGGTCATGAGTTTGAGCCCCACTTCGGGTGTGGAGATTACTAAAATATAAATAATCAAATAAACAAAACGTTTAAAAACAATTAAATCTCTACTAGTAAGACTTCAAGGAGAAAAAGAGTATGGAAATTATGGAATCAGGATTTGCTGTTCATTGCTGAGTAAATAGAGTATCAGATTCTGGAGCCTGAAAGAAGTTCCCTCTGCCCGGGGGAACCCACTGCCAACCCCAGGGGCTCCCTGGGTCCCTTCTGCCTCCTTTTCCCAACTTCCACCCCTTTTACCAGGCCTGGCTGCTCCACAGCAGTGGGCCTGCAAGAGAGGGTCCAGAGAGAGCACTGGGAGTGGGGGGAAGAAATTGGAGGCCAGAAAGCAGACAAGGCGCAGGTAAAGGAGGTGCTAGGCTGCAAGGAGGTGGGGGAGTCCACACCATGGCGTGACTCTGCAGAGGGATTTTTGATGGGCCAAAGGGGGCAAGGATGTCAAGGGTTAAAGGAATACATGAAAGAGTCAAGGGTTTTCTCCTTTTGTTGTTTCCAGGATAGAATCTTTCTTTCCTCTCGAAGCTTTAAGGAGAGTCTCCTGTCAGGTGAGTTCTTTATTTTCAGTGAGTTCAATGGACCATGTCAGGTTCCAAAGACAAATGAGGTTATATGAGAGAGCTCACAAAGAAGGAGGTGGGGCTTCCCCTTGTTGCCAGAGGAGGCTGAAGAAGATAATGCTGCCCCTTGCTCCGGCAGCCCATGACCTCATTTAAGGGAGGTGATGCCTGGGGCTTCAATGGGCAAGGGCCTTGCTGGACCCCAGCAAGTACCCTCTGGCCCACCCGGGAATCCAGAATGCTCATCTGTTACTCAAGAATCTGTTTCCATTTTATTCACTCAAGTACAATTGTAAATTGTACAATATAAGTGTGTTCATATTTTCATCTGAGATCAATGGTTTGATTTGGGGGTGTTTCACCAGCAGGATGCATCAAACTAGACACCGTGGGACTAGATACAGTACATATGCAAAGTAGTCCCAGCAACATGTAGTTTTGAGATTCTGCTCTCTGGCTGACATTTGGACCAAATTTGCTGCTAGCAAATCCAGCCAATCAGAACTCAATGAAGCCTGCTCCTGAGGGTATTTCCCTCAGCTCTCAGAAGGCAGTATCAAACTCCAGAAGCAGCTGATATGGCACTTTAGAAGCAACATTAATTAAATGAAAGAGAGCCATGACTAGGGCTATACTACTAATAATAGTAATAAATAAAATTCTATTCATCAAAAACAAATGTCTGCCAGTAGAGAAAATGGAGAAGAGCAGAAAATTTGAATCAGTTTGTACAAGATAAAAGCAGAAGATTCTGGAGGAAAGCAATTTTGCCTCACGCTACTTCTTTCATGTAGGGTCCAAGGAGTCCATCAAAATCCTAAAGAACACAGGCAGCAACCTCTTTGACCTCAGCCGCAGCAACTTCTTCCTACAAACATCACCAAAGGCAAGGGAAGCAAGGGCAAAGATGAACTATTGGGACCTCATCAAGATAAAAAGCTTTTGCACAGCAAAAGAAACAGTCAACAAAACCAAAAGACAACCGACAGAATGGGAGAAGATATTTGCAGATGACATATCAGATAAAGGGCTAGTATCCAAAATCTATAAAGAACTTCTTAAACTAAACATCCAAAGAACAAATGATCCAATCAAGAAATGGGCAGAAGACATGAACAGACATTTTTCCAAAGAAGACATCCAAATGGCCAACAGACACATGAAAAAGTGCTCAACATCGCTCGGCATCAGGGAAATCCAAAACCTCAATGAGTTATCACCTCACACCAGTCAGAATGCCTAAAATTAACAAGTCAGGAAACGACAGATGTTGGTGGGGATGCGGAGAAAGGGGAACCCTCCTACACTGTTGGTGGGAATGCAAGCTGGTGCAGCCACTCTGGAAAACAGTGTGGAGGTTCCTCAAAAAGTTGAAAATAGAGCTACCATATGATCCAGCAATTGCACTACTGGGTATTTACCCCAAAGATACAAATGTAGGGATCCGAAGGGGTACATGCACCCCGATGTTTATAGCAGCAATGTCCACAATAGCCAAACTGTGGAAAGAGCCAAGATGTCCATTGACAGATGAATGGATAAAGAAGATGTGGTGTACATATATATATACACACATATATATATATATATATATATATAACGGAATATTATGCAGCCATCAAAAGGAATGAAATCTTGCCATTTGCAACGACATGGATGGAATTGGAGGGTGTTATGCTGAGCGAAATAAGTCAATCAGAGAAAGACATGTATCATATGACCTCATTGATATCAGGAATTCTTAATCTCAGGAAACAAACAGGGTTGCTGGAGTGGTGGGGGGTGGGAGGGATGGGTGGCTGGGTGATAGACACTGCGGAGGGTAGGTGCTATGGTGAGCACTGTGAATTGTGCAAGACTGATGAATCACAGACCTGTACCTCTGAAACAAATAATACATTATATGTTAAAAAAAAAAAAAAGAAGAAGAAGATAGCAGGAGGGGAAGAATGAAGGGGGGGAATCGGAGGGGGAGATGAACCATGAGAGATGATGGACTCTGAGAAACAAACTGAAGGTTCTAGAGGGGAGAGGGGTGGGAGGATGGGTTAGCCTGGTGATGGGTATTAAAGAGGGCACGTATAGGGGCACCTGGGTGGCTCAGTTGGTTAAGCAACTGCCTTCGGCTCAGGTCATGATCCTGGAGTCCCAGGATCGAGTCCCACATTGGGCTCCCTGCTCAGTGAGGAACCTGCTTCTCCCTCTAACCCCCCCCCCTCTCATGTACTCTCTCTCTTTCTCGTTCTCTCAAATAAATAAATCTTAAAAAAAAAAAAAGAGGGCACGTATTGAATGGAGCACTGGGTGTTATACACAAACAATGAATCATGGAACACTACATCAAAAACTAATGATGTAATGTATGGTGATTAACACAACATAATAAAATAAAATAAAAAATAAAAAAATAAAATAAAGCTTATCAGAGGGGAGGTGGGTGGGAAGATGAGTGAAACAGGAGAAGGGGATTAAGAGTATACTTATCATGATGAGCACTGAGTAATGATGTATAGAATTGCTGAATCACACTATATTGTACACCTGAAACTAATATAACACTGTATGTTAACTTACTGGAATTAAAATAAAAATTTTTTTAAAAGACGGAAAAAAATAAATAAAAAAATAACCAGTTCTAGAAAAATTGTTCCCAGTTTTGACTGCAAATTAGAATCTCCTAGTGATCTTTTAAAAAGCTTTAGCAGGGCGCCTGGGTGGCTCAGTTGGTTAAGCGACTGCCTTCGGCTCAGGTCATGATCCTGGAGTCCCGGGATCGAGTCCCACATCGGGCTCCCTGCTCAGCGGGGAGTCTGCTTCTCCCTCTGACCCTCTTCCCTCTCATGCTCTCTTATCTCTCATTCTCTCTCTCTCTCAAATAAATAAATAAAATCTTTAAAAAAAAATAAAAAAAATAAAAAGCTTTAGCAAACAAAATAAAAAACCCACCTATATCTGGGCTTTATGGACCAAAGTAGGCTGGAATCTTTTAAACGCTCCCTAGGTGACTCTAACGAATAGCATGGTTGAGCATTGCTGTCCCAGGCCACGTTGGTCAGGGTTCCCAATCAAAGAGATGAAGTGCCTTGTCTTTCCAATCCGTGACAGAATAGGAAAGGAGGGAAGAAAAACCCAGAGTGGATGCTGGCCCCAGCACCCCCACTCAGGCTCCCTCACCCTCTCACCCAGCTCTCAGTTCCCCCAGACAAGAAAGAGACCAGATTCTCCACAAACACGCCTGCCCTGCCCTCCCCTGGCCCTGGCCGCCTGATGGGGCTTACACGACTTCCCTGGAGCCAATGCTTGAGCTCTCCTCCTGTCCACATTTGCGGCTTTTGGCCAAAGACCACTCCAAAGCTTACAGAGCAGGGAATGTTCTTAAAATTAAAGCTCCAAGGAGAGAATTAAAGCGTGTCTGACTGTAAGAATGGGTAGCAGTTGAGAGTTCCTTTCATAACAGCAGCCATTAGACCAATAATATATCACCATGTCTTTTTTACTGCAGTGTCTCAAGCAGCCATTACAAAAGGGAACAGGTTCATTCCATGAGCTGGGAGGCAGGACAGAGATGGATGGTGGAAGTTGAAAGCGGGCGGATTCCAGCACCCGGTAGCAACAGTAGCGCAATGGGAGCTGTCCAAGGTGGAGCCTGGGAGCAAGTGGCCATCATCTTAAATGATTTCCGGTCAGGGAGAGAGGTTGGGAGGAGACTCTCCGAGCCACCTTCCTGAGTGAACCAGTGTAGACACCCCCACGCCCCCTCCAGTGCAGCGTGAAAGGCATGCTGGAAGGAGGAAGGGAGTGTTCATGCATAAAACACTGCTTTGTAGAGCCAATCAGCAGCTCATTCCCTCTTCCCCACCTCTTGTGAGCCCTGGTCTCTCTCTGGCCAGGCCAGGGTCCTGGTTATGTCCCATGGGGCTGATATTTGCCTGAGCAAAAGGAGGGGACTGGAGACAAGCTCCTGGATTCTGGGCAGTGGAGGGGGGCCTGAAAAGGACTCTGCCAATCCACCCTCATCCTCCTGCCAGCTTTGGAAGGAATGAGGGGAAAAAGCATGAAATGTCGATCCTAGGACACAGTAAAACCCTGTGACAACTCGCCCCCCAATAGCACAAATTCTGATATAGTGTGATAGTTGGCTTCCAGACTCTGGGGTGCACAGATTGGTGGTTACACAGCCTCACTCTGGTCATTTTATTAACTTTGCAATCATGAGACCTCACATTTTCAGATCCACCTAGAGCCTTATAGCAGCATCTCACTGTACATGTCAAGCGCTCTTATCCCAAATTCAGGAATCCAAATAGAGTGAAAGTATCAGACTCCAAACTGACCTCTTTCTACCCTGCTGTTCCACCTGGCCACACGACAAAACCTCCCCTGTCTCTTCTCTGCAGCATCATGTGAGCGGGGCAATGTCCCGGCATCTTCCTTTCTCTGGTTCCACTGCAGACCCCATTACTTCATATCTGGCCCGGAGCCACACTAGCTCACACTGGCCAACCCTCTGCCCCTTGACAACGTCGCTCACTACTGTCTGATTGATCTTTATCAAACACCTATTCACTCCACTCCCCTGCTCAAAGACCACTTCAGTGCCCACAGGCAAAGGTTCAGATCCAATCCTCCCTTGGCATTCCCAGCTGGCCTCGGTCCCATTCCCCTCTCCTCTCCTGCACCAACCTCCTCTCAGGCGAAATGATCAGTGAGCTGAAGGATCAGTCCTGTGTGGAAGGCCACTTTGTGCCTTAGGCTGGGCGTGGGCCCCTGGTGAAGTCTAAAAAGTAATGGGACAGTGGGTTTGCCTTCAAGTATTTACAAGCTCCTAAAGAACAAGACCATGTGAAAAGTTTAAAAACAACATAAGAGGGGTGCCTGGGTGGCTTGGATGGTTGAGCATCTGCCTTCGGCTCAGGTTATGATCCCAGGGTCCTGGAACCAAGCCCCATGTCTGGCTCCTGGCTCAGCGGGGAGCCTGCTTCTCCCTCTGCCTCTCCCCCTTCTCATGCTCTCTCTCTCTCTGTATCTCTCTGTCTCAAATGAATAAATAAAATCTTTAAAAAAACAACAATGCAAGAGTTAAAGAACACAAGATACGGGGGAAATGCCATCAACAGAGAGCCTGTGATTTGTGCCAAGCCATTGCTGCCTGTAGTCCATGTCACAGGTGCTGAGACTGCAGAGAGCCCAGGAGGTTGCAAGGGCCCTGACATGCATTTGTGGAGATAAGAAGGGACTAAGGACACTAGCTACCATGCATGAGCACTTCATGAATAGAATTCCCAATCCTTACAACAGCTCTCCCAGAATGAACTATCATTTGCTCCATCACAATTTCCTCCTATTTTCCCCTGAGGAGAAAGCTCGAAAGGATAAGTGGCTTGCTCAGGATCGTGTAGCTAGCAGATGATGGAGCTGAGGGAGAAGCCCAGGCGCATCCAATTCGGTCACGGGAGCCCCGCGTACAATGCCCCACTGTCTCTCCCCACATGTCCACTACAGGCCCAGGTTTCTCTCTCCAGCCAGACATCCACAGCGCCAAGGGAAATGAGAGTGTTCTGGGCCCATTTCATCTTGTCCCCCTTCTCTCACCTCCACCACCCTGCAAAGTGCTCCGAGCATGGTAGGGCTTAGTACATGTTTGGTGTTTTGCTGCTGGAGCCATGTGTTGGCGCCGAGGGGAACCTGAGTGTCTGCCCACTGCTCTCCCTTTCTTCCTCCCTGGCTGCCACACTGTGACCATCCAGCCTCCTCCCCGGCCCTCCGGCCCTCTGCCCAGCGCCCGGCACACCCCACAGGAGCTGGAGGACGACCCTTGGCAGCAGGGGTACCATTTGTCTCTCAGTTCTCAAGGACAGATGGGCACGGCCAGGAGGCTTCTGTGTTGCAAAGGCCACAGGAGGCAATGTGTCTGTGACTATGCCAGCTAAGGCAGCTTTTGATTATCTCAAAAATGAGGGGCACAGCTCAGAGGAGCTTCACATGGTAGGAATCGGAGATACATTTCCATTTGGCTTTGGAATAGGCTTTTGTGTTCCCCCTGAGATGCCAGTGCCATTATTGCCAAACTCGTGAATCCACTTGAAGCTAAGGTCTCAGCAGCAGTTGGGAAGCAAATGCAACCAACAGCTCCACATGGTTCCTCATCTCCACCGGACCCAAGCCAGGCCTCTCTGCCTCTTCTAAGTCAGGAAGGAAGAAAAGCAAAAATCTGGTGCTGACTCAGAGCATCGTCTCCTAGCTCCCCTCACATCTGGGTATTAAGTCCTGTGGTTTCAAAGATAAAGACCTTTCTCTGAATTAAAGGGACTGAGACGCAATCAAGTAAGCTAGAGATGGCTGGCAGGCCCTAGCTTTGGGGTTGACAAAAGGGATAGCAACAGCCCCCTCATTTGCTAAAGCACACACTTCCCCCAGGCAATGATAAGTGGTTTATGCAGACCGTCCCCATTAACCTTTACAAAAACCCTGCAGATATTTTATGACAAGGAAACCAAGGTTCAGCGAGGTGAAGTGACTTGTCCAAAGGCAAACAACCGGAGACTGTGCCGGGATGCCACCCCAGGTGGCTTCAGAGCTCTGTCTCATGAGAGCCACCTCCGAGGTGCGATTGGCGGGCACAAGCCTGGAGGGGGCCAGGGGCCCGCCCTCCCCCCACCCCACACACTGCCGCCCCCCACCCCCCCGTCCCGCTCCCGCTGCCCCCCCCCACCCCGCCCACTTACCCCTGGCTGCGGTAGGCACTGCACCTCTCCAGCGGGACACGCAGCACGCCGTCGCTCAGCCCCACGAAGAGTGCGCGGGCGCTGTGCAGGATGCGCAGGCTGCGCAGGGGCTCGCGGCGCCCGGGGGGCAGGACGTGCAGCTCCTCCAGATAGCAGCCGCGGAGGCTGCGGCTCGCCGTAGACAGTGCCTTCAGGATGGTGCCTGACTCTGGAGGGGTCGGACGAGGCGGGCCTTGAAGGCCCAGCCCCGCCCCCGCCCCTCAACCTCCTCCCCACCCGGGGCCAGACTGGGCGGCGAAGGCTCACCGGTGCCTATGTAGAGCACGTGGTAGAGCGTGTCCTTGGCCTGCACCAGGTCCACCACGAGGTGTGAGAAGCGCACGCTGTCCTGGGTGACACAGGGCTCGGGTGTCACCGGCTGCACAGCCTCGCTCATCAGGAACAGACGCTGCGCGTCCTGCAGGCTGCGCTCCGTCAAGTTCTCGTTGGGGCCCACCTCTGGCAGAGTGCCGCACTACCGCGGGAAGGGGTAGGGTCACGCGTGCCCAGCTGCCGGGTTGCCCAGTCCCCCATCCCTCTCCTTCCTCATCATGACCCAGGCGGCCACGGGCAGGTCGTGATTACCTGATCCCGCCCCCCCCCCACCAACATCCCCGCTGCGTTCCCTGCAACCCCTTGGCGGGGGGGGGGGAGAGATGCCTCTAAGAACTAAGGGGAAATGAGGCTAGAAGATGCGGAGGAGGGACCTGCAGAGGATGGTGAAGGGGGGGCGGGGGAGATGAAAAAGGGGCTGGGTTATCTAAAAATGAATCATTTGAGTGTGGATAACAAGTGTGGTGTGATTTTATACTGTTGCTGGAGGTGCTCCTCCCCCATGTTGGGCCACAACCTGCCTTCCCTCTCTTGTGTTCCTGCCAGCTCAAAGTTCTTATGCCTTCCAAAGCGAAGCTGGAGGGCCACTACCATTTATGGAGCATTTACTACATTCCAGGCACTGTGTCAGGTGCATATTTAACCCTTGCAGTTATCTTTGAGGTCAAGAGTATTATCCCTAGTACCAGACAAGGGTAAAGAGACTCCGGGAGTTGGGTGACTTGACCCAGGTCAAGGTCACACAGAGGGAGAGCTATATCTGGGTCAGGATGATCCCACTGCAAAGTCTGAGGTCTTCCCATGCTCCATACTGCCCCGTGGGCAGGAAGTTGATGGATTTGAAGGTTGACCGTCATTAGCTTCCTTTGCCTCAGGGCTCTTTCCTCTTCTCCAGCATAGCACCAGGGGATGCTCACATCATCCATGGCTGGGCCCTGACCACTCCTGTCACTCAGACCCTCCAGGAATTAATACCCAGGCTAGGTAGACTGCAAGCAAACTCCAGCTAAAATCCCTCAGTTCTGACCAGACAGCTTGTGAGTGCTCTCCTAGTTTCCTATATTGAGTCTCCCTGGAGGTGTGAAGTCACATTTAGAGATGGCTCAGAGCAGGCTCCCTTGCTCTGCATCCCACCCACTCTCCCGTTCTCACTCCACCGTCTTAGAGAACTATCGCAGGCCTCACAGATGGGTGCAGACCAGCTGGGACAGGTTTGGTGTTTGCGCTAAGCAGCTGGGAATCAGCTGGGGGGGCTGGTCATCTAGGGAAAGCTGGTCTGTGAGGAGCGGGAAAGGGGAGGAGAAGCTATACCTGGAAGTTGGGGATGGGGTTAGCGATGGGGAGCCAGGCAGCCCTGGGGTTCTCCTGGTAGCGAAATGGGCCATTAAAAGCCTGGGAGATGGCACTGAGGTTGAAGGCGCAGACAGCAGAAGCAGCGATACTGTTTCTGAAAGACAAGAGGTGGTGGGGTGCTGCCCTCCCTGCGGGCCTTGGTCCCTTAAGCCCCACAGCCGGCCGTCCAGGCACTGTGTGCGGCACAGCTCCAAGGCTTGCTGAGGACCTAGCACAAGCCCGGTGCTTTCCACACGGAAGGAGGGTGCGGTCCTCACACTCTGGAAACTCTGGGAAAGGCCCACGGATGAGAAGCCCTGGGGGATCATTCTGTGTTACTTCCTCATCCCTTTCCCTTCTCCAGCAGGAGGGTCAAATAAAGTTAGTGTTTTTCAAACATTCAGTCCAGAGCCCACTGTCAGAAATATACTTCATATTACAACTCCAAATAATACGCCCCCAAGCACACACATCTGTAAAGAATTTTCATGAAACAATACCCTTACTAAATGTATTATACTCCACTATTTTTATTCCATTCTATTCTGCTTTCTTCATTTTATTTTACTTTTCAAGCTGGTTATCAAACCACTGATTCATGCTGCACAGCCCACAACACCCTGAGCCGGATGACCTCTTAAGACCCGTTCAGTCCTGGGATCAGGTGTCTCTATGAGCCCGTACCATGCGGCCAAATGTTTCCAGTTCTACTCTCGGCATTTAGATCCTCTCCCAAATGTGTCCATCACCCTCCCTGCCCTTTCTGCCTGGCCTCAGCCCCCATCACTCTGGCTGGACGCTGCACTGATCTCGTGGCTGGCCTTCCTACAGCCTGTCCAGCCTCCTTGAATCCATTCTTCACAGAGCAGCCACAGGGAACAGTTCAAAATGCGCATCCAAGCTGGTCTCTGGCCAGCTTCATGCCCTTCAATAATTTCTCCTTGCTCTTAGAATCAAGATCAAAACCCTTGAGCAGTCTGTAAGGACGTAATTCTTCCCATCCTAGCTCCTC
Organism: Eumetopias jubatus; assembly: GCF_037043125.1. Lineage (NCBI taxonomy): Eukaryota > Metazoa > Chordata > Mammalia > Carnivora > Otariidae > Eumetopias > Eumetopias jubatus. The sequence continues at coordinate 67,050,538 of NW_028274807.1, forward strand.
AGCCTCCTCTCCTGTTTCTCCTCTTCCTCACCCTCCAGGCTCCTGTCACACTGGTCTCCGTTAAGTTCCTCAAACATTTCTGTCTTCCCACTCCAAAGCTCTGTGTGTGTTCTTCCCTCGGGCTGGAATGCTCCTCTCCCCTAGTTAACTCCCACTCATCCAGTAGATGTCACTTCCTACAGGAAGCCTTCCCTGACCACTACCCCTCCATACTGGTAGAGGCTTCCCTGCACACTGCCCTTTCCCTTTGTAGCATTTATCACAGTTAAAATTGGGTGTTTAATAACCACTATTTCTAGAAGGAAAGCTCCTTAAGGGCAAAGCCAGGTCTGCTTTTGCTCACTGGCACCCCTGCTTCCCTCCCTTCCCCACCGTGACAAGCACCTGGCATGGAGAAGGCACATAATACAGAAGCTATTTCCAATCCATACCAATGTCATCATGTCCCCCGATGCCTCTCCAGCAGCTCCTGCCCCTTGCTCATGACTGCCCACTATCTTGTGCTGACTGCCTGGCTGGTCATTAATTCCTGGCTGTCGGCTCATGGCCTGCGTGGGCTGCAATGGATGGGTGTCCCCCGGCCTTGGATGGCCTCTCTGCTCCTGTTTCCCCATTTTGCTCTTATCCCTGTCCCTCCTCTCAGACTGTGCTTCCTATAGCTAGCATGGCCCTCCTCCAGTCCCCGCTACCTGGGGCCCAGCGTCAGCACACAGCACTCTAGGCTCATATGTTTCCGAGGTCCTCACAAAGAACTTCGCCCAGCATCCTGTACAACAAACGTGTTCCTCGGTCTCTGCTGCCCGTTCAGCATTTTGTACGTGAAATCACCTGATTGGGTCAGCCTTTACACAGGAGGAGGTGGGGGGAGGGGGCCTCGTGATCTCCATGAGGGCTACCCTTCCTTACATACACCCAGGAAACAAAAGGGGCTCTGAATCCCAGCCTGTGTCTCCCAGTGCCATCAGGACTGCCAGGAGGCTCTGCTGGTTAGGTTTAGCAGGATCATAGAGTCCTGAGGTTAGAAGGGACTGGAGAGAATTCTCTCTGAGCTTGCCCGTAGAGGGCTGCTCCTGGACCCCTCCCGGGGCTGCCATCACCTCATCCAAGGCAGGCTATTTTCCTTTCACCACAGCAATTTCTTCCTGCACAGAGCCATAATCCAGCTCTGTTTACTTTCTTCAGATCTGACCTTGGCCTACCCTTCACAGCAATCCAGAACAAGTGCTTACCCCTCCAGAGGCAGCAAGCCACAGCAAGTTAGGAGTGTGTGATGTGTGAGCAAGTTTACCCTAAAGACCGGCTGCACTCCCCATTTTACAGAAGGAGAAACAGGGGCCCAGAGAGGGACCTGCCCATGCCCACCAGTCCACGAGGCAGGGACGGGACAGCAGAGGGCCAGGGACTCACACGTTGGTAGTGAAGACCCCGTAGATGAGGTCCTGCTCAGGCAGGTGGAAGGCACTCTGCAGCTCATTGTAGTAGAAGGGGACCTCGCCTGGGCGGGAGCAGTTGAGCCGGGCCTTCATGAACGTGGTCCATGTGTCCTCCAGTAGGAAGCGGCCCCCCACATCGTTCTTGCATACGCGGGCCACCCGAGAGTACACGGTGCGTCCACAGTCATGCTCCACCGCGTTCTCCCGCAGGAAGAAGTATGCAAACAGCCCAATATCGTAGGCTGCCACAAAGTTTGGCTCTGGGGGGCAGGAGAGGAACAAAGGGGTGGGTCGGGCCAGTGGGGAGGAAGGGGACAGAGTTGACTTCCGTTTTCCCAGATGGGCATCCTGACACCCTTGGACAGTTTGCTGACTGGGAGGCTCTAACTAATCTTGTTCCCACCTCCACTATGAAGTTATAGTAATAGTTAATATGTGCTACTGAGTACTCACTGCCTACCAGACATTATTAGAAGTACTTTCTGTGATCCTCGTAACAACCTACGAGGTAAGTACTATGATTATCCTCTGATTACAGATGAGAACATTATGGCAGAGAGAGGTCAAGTACTTGCTCAAGGCCACAGGCCAATCAGTAGAGAAGCAGGAATTCAGCTCCAAGGGAAAGGAAACTACTACCACCCTCTCCCAACCTCTTCTTTCCTATAACCTTTCCTCCTAATGAATTCCCAACTCTTCCTCTGCCCTCATCGCTTCCCCTCCATTTGTTCTGGGTACATCTGTGATTTCATCTGGAGTCCATCTCCAGTGTACTCCAGTCCTTGGGCAAACATCTGCCCGATTCTGGGCCTCCTGAGGAAGCCAGTGTGATCCCTTTCAGAGGGGGGGCAGGAATGAGGATTGGTAGGGCTCAGGGTAGGCTGGCTGGCAGGAGAGCCCCCACCCCCGGGGCCGTGCCCCCTTACCATTGAGCCACTTGGAGTTATACTGGGCGGTGCGAAGTGGTGGCCCGCTGCCTAGGCTGCGGTAGATGGCAGGGTCCCGCCCTGAGAAGTCAATGACGGTGGCCGCGTACAGCTCCCCCTGAGAGGAGATGACAGCTGTGGAGTTGTGGCGTGGGTCGTAGGGGCAGCGGGCCACACCATTGATCTTCTCTATGGTCCGGCTGAGGTTCCCCACCTGGGGACGACGGGGAGATAGGGGCACTTTTCCCTGAGACCCAGGCGCTGCCTGTTCTCCCCCGCCCCCCTGAAACCCAGAGTTTGCTTCCTTCTGGGTCCCTGGTGTCTCTGAGCCTCTCCCTGTCTCCAACCTCCTCCTCACTTCCCCCCTCTCACAGTCCCTCTGAGGGAGCTGCCATCATGGAGGGAGGAGGTTGTGCCAGGAGCTCCATCAGCCTCTGTTCCCTGCACCCTCCCCCCCAGTCAGGACCCTCCAAGGTGAGGTTGACTGATAAAATACAGCAGACCCAGTTACATTTGAATTTTGATGAATGATGACTAATTGTTTAGCATAAGTATGTCCCAAAGCTTGCATGGGATATACTTACGCTAAAATATAATTTGCTGTTTATCTGAAATTAAATTTAACTGGGAATTCTTTTCTGTTTTCGGGGTTTTTTGTTTTTACTAAATTTGGCTACCCCACTCCAAGGCTGTGTGGTGCCTGGGTGAGAGAACCTCTCCATGCCCTCTTTAGTCTGCCTTACCCTGAGGGGGCCCCACCTGTCTGCTGGAGCACACCGGGGAAAAGGCGTTGGTCCCGCACATGAACACTTTCCGGCCAGTGACAATCAGGACTCGCATGTAGTTCTGACACTCCTCCTAAAGCAATAGTGATAGAGAAGTAAGAGAGGGACAAGGGCACCACCTGTGGGGCTGGGTGTCTTCCTTCACACCACTGCACCACAAACATTTGAGAACAACCCCCTCTGTCCCCGATGTGCCCTGATCTGAAGTTCAGGTTGCCTCTGTAGACATCCCCTCCCCTCACACATCCCCCCAACCCCCAGGCCAACCTGCTGCGTCATTGCCAACCCCGATGCTGAGTGCTGCATCCTTACCTGCCCCCAGAGCTCCCCCCTCCCTGCACCTGCAGGCTGGGCCTCTCCCACAGGCAGCCCTGTACCCACATGGTGCCCCTCCATCCCCACAACCATAAGCCTCTTGCCAGCTCTAAGCCAGGCCCCTGGACCACGGGAGCCACATACCTCAGTCTTCCCTTTGCTTTGGCAGGAGCGGCGCGTGTCCTCGTTGGAGGCCCACTCCGTGGCCTATAGGAGGGGCACACAGACATCACACCCTGCGCCGCTCACCGCCGGGCAGGAAGCAGTCAGGGTTGGGAGGGGACCAGATGCTGGGGAAGGGTCAATGACAGCCAGCAGGTTAAGGGCCCCCCTCACTATATCCACGTGGACTCAGAGGCCTGCCAGATCTCCTTACTCAGAGACCCTAAGGAGGAATGACCCCTCAATCCAATACCGTCCCCACCTGCTTGGGTCAGGGAGGCCAGCAGTAACAATGTCTTCATGCTGAACTATCCCCATGCAGCTCTGTCCTGGGACCTCCCCATCTTTCCTCCCCTAGGTCAGCCAGGGAGCTGGAAGTGGCCAAGGAGGACCTTCAGGACCACCCCAGACCGAGTGGAAGATGGAAAACGTGCCTCCATTATGTGCCAGATGTCCCTCAAATGAGTGGGAGGCAGGGAGGGAGGAAAGGCTAGATTTGCAAACCTTAGAGACAGATCTATTTAATTTTCCCACTATTATCCTGCAAAATGGTTTGTTTGTTTGTTTGTTTTCCCTCCTTAACGGTGAAGAAACTCAGATTCTGTGTGACTTGCTGCTGCCATGTGGTAGAGCAAGGACTGGAACCCACATTCTTGATTCAAAGGCTCTGTGTGTTTTTTCTCTTTATCCCACTGTCTCAGAACCTTGGGCTTCCCATTTTGTAATTGCTACCCTTCCCTGACGCTGTGCTGTCTGCTTCCCTCGTAGCATGACTCACGCTCTATCGTGGGGTGCACCTGCTGCATCATTGCCCACCCCGATGAGCGCTGCATCCTTACCTGCACCCAGCTTTCACTCAGGGACTCGTGTTCCCAAGTGTCCATGACATTAGGAGAGGGCTGGTCCCCACCTAGGAACCCCCCTTCCTCTTCACCTATTCTGTCTCTACTCTCTCATACCCCTCCCAGCCTCTGAAGAGCAACTGCAGGGGGAGCACTACCCTCCATGTCCAGGCAATGTCAACAGCCCTGGTGTGTGGCTCGTTATAGATTTCTGGGTCACATGTATAAACAAGAACTGCCTACCTGTCCTGGGAGAGGGAGCCCTGAGCAAGCAGATCTTCTATCCAAATGGGAAACAACAACAAAAAAGCCAACCTGCTTTTAATTTCTCACAAAGCTCCTCCTAGCCATGAAGTCCCTGCCTGCAGAGCTCCAGGACCGGGATGTGGGAGAAGGGTGCTGGGGGAGGAAGCTGCAGGCAGCTGTCCACCCACAGGTCCAAGATGGCTGCTTTGTGGGGCAGAGGGAAGGCTGACTCTGGCAGAGCCTGGATTCAGGAGTGGGGGGGGGGCGGGGGAGACAAGTTGCTCACGTCTCCATCAGCCCTCTGAGCAGGCTGGGCTCCTCCTGCGACGCCAGGCCTGGAGCTCAGGCAGGCCTCTGCTCCTGGACCTTGGAGGGCAAAGGACCCCTGGCATCTGGCCTCAGAGCCATGGGGTTTATCTGGACAGGAACAATGGAGGCATTGTGATCCTCAGGACCCCATCAGCTCCCTGGCTGAGTCTGATGTGAGAGGAAAGAGGGACAGAAACAAGCAACTCTGGGGCCCCTGGGGCCGACAAGAGCAATGGCCCACAGACACTGCAGAGGGCCGGGCCTGAAGGTCCAGACTGTGGGTGGCTGCGGAGGGATGGGGGCTGGTGGGCAAAGGGGTCTTGCTCATAAGGGGATGCGAGTTCCACTGGCTGGGTCAGTGAGACAGTTGTGCATAATCAAAAGCAGTTCAAGTTCCCCTGAGCTGAATACCCAGACAGGCACTGTGCCGCGGACTTGACAGCACCTCTCTCTTGGATCCTCACCGCCAGTGAAACATGTAGACTTTTGCTCATTTTACAGGTGAGGAAAATGAAGCTCAGAGAAGTTGAGCAATTCACCCAAGGTCACAAAGCTAATAAGCAACAAGCCTAAGATGCAAACCCAGACAGTTAACACCAGAGCTGAGCTCTCTCTGTTACATCCTGCAGCTTCTCACAGTGAATAGATCTCTCAAGCCCAAAGTTAGAACATATGGCCTGAAAAGGATATGTATATTTAAAATGGTAACAGCACAGAACAGGCTCGTTTGAGTCATTTTTAAAATTTTTATTTTATTTCAAAAATTATTTATATCCAAGTAATGATGTACAGAGTTGAAAAAGTCAAATGATATGAAAAAATTATTAAAAAAAAAACACAACCAGCAACCCACTCCTCCTCCACTCCAATCCCATTTCCTAAGGACAACCACTTTCAATGCTTTTAGCTTTTTCTCTGTGTGTGTTTGTTTTAATAGAATTTCTTTTAATTGAATTGAATTTTTTAATCCTGTTTCTCAAAAATATGTATCAATCTCAGACTTTCTCTTCTGACTTCCTGATATGGAGGTAAAGATTTTTCCCAATCACCCATCCCGTTCTCCCCCACCCCAAAGCACACATACATTTCCCTTCTCCCCATCCTCCCATTGTAATTATGTAATATTAAGTACTTAAAATGTTAATATAATTATTTTTAAATTAAAATCAACATTGGTATTTACATTATTATGAATATATAAAAATTGTTCACGACTACCAACCAGTACCCTGTATTTCGCTGAATATAAAAGTTGGTTGTAATATGAAACACCAAGGAAGAAAATACACTGCCAGTCAAATCGTTATTACTTAAATTTTTAATGTAAACTTATCGAAAGTGCTCTTATTTAGACATACAATTTTTATCATCTATCAATCTTGTGTGTACAAAAAAGAAAAATGGAAACAAGCCCAATTAAGTATTCTTAAACCTTCTTGAATTCAGTTTGCCTCTTCTGAGTCACTTTTCAGTTGTCAGTTAGTGCTCATTTGTTTTGTTATGTTTGCTTGCTTTAGAGGATCATTTTTTTGAACCACCCAGGGCTTCAGTGATGCAGCAATTCTTAAAGCGTATTCCACTCTGGTCTCCAGAATTTTCTTCTGAGCTATGGATCCCATTCTGCAAGTTTGGATGCTGGTACTTCTTGGTCTTACCAGAAGGTGTCCACAGAAGGTTTTCCAAAAAATCAGGACTCATATTCCCCCCTCTTATGATCCTAAAATGGTTTGTGGCCTGAATGTTAATGGGTTGCTGTTATCAGAATAATGACCAAGTTCACACCTGTATAGGCGAGGACAACTCAATCAGGACAGCAGTCTGGTTGACGGTGACTAAGACGCCATCAACTGAAAGACATGGCCTGATTTCAGACTCATTAAAATGTCAAAATGTGCATCTGAGAATCCATAAAATAATGCCTATTCTGATGAGGCTTCCTCCTTGACCGAGTTTTTGTCTTTCCTGGACTGAATAATGGCTTGATTTTCTTCATTTGCTTGTTTTGCAACGTACGTACCATTAATTTTTTCCCAAATGTCCAACAGGTGTTACAAATCCATCTCATTATCATTTACTAACTGTAAACACGAATGGCTCTGATCATCCATTCGTTCCTGTCCTCTCCCTCCCGCCCCAGCCTCCAGGCTCCTGTCCCAGTGTGGACTGGCTGCTCCTCGGGCCTCCTATTTGGTTGTTATCCTGGGACTTACCTTCTCTCCTTTCCTTTTTGCTAAATCCCATGTTTCCCATTTTTTTGATTTACTTGCTTATTTTGGTGAAACACATCTCCAGTATCCTCCTAAGAAAAGGAACATAGTAGATCAATTTTTTAAAACTTTTTATTTATTCATTTAAGTAATCTCTACACCCAACATGGGGCTCAAACTCACGACCCCGAGATCGAGAGCCACATGCTCTTCTGAGCCAGCCCCATGGTAGTTCAATTTTTTAAAATTCTTGCATGTTTGATTCATTCTATCTTCATACTTGATTGATAGCTTTGATACAGAGTTCTAGGTTGGAAATAATCTTCACTCAGAATTTTAAAGGCATTTATTCTTCCAATGTCTCCTAGATTCCAGTGTTGCTATGAGAAGTCTGATGTAATTCTTTTTTTTTTTTTTTTTTTTTTTTTTGAGGAGGTCGGGATGGAGAGGGAGAGAATCTTAAGCAGGCTCCACGCTCAGCATGGAGCCAGATGAAGGGCTGGTTCTCATGACCCTGAGATCATGACCTGAGCCGAAATCAAGAGCTAGATGCTTAACTGACTGAACCACCCAGGCACCCCACAGTTGGATGTAATTCTTATTCCCCAACTTTTCTAAGGACCATTTTCTTTTTCTTTAGACTCTAGAAGCATTTTGGATCTTCTCTTTCATAACAATATCCTGAATTTCACACTGATGTACCTTAGTGCGTGTCCCTTTTGGGAACCCATTCAGCCCTTTCAATGTGAAGACTCATCCTCTTCTTATGTAATTAGATATTCTTATGTAATTTCATCTTTAATCTCTTCCTCGTCTTTTCCTCTGTTCTCTTTTCTGTAGCTCATTAATCCAGTCAACTGTTGGCCCTTGTGTGTTGATCCTCTAATTTTCTGTTATTTCTCCCCGGTTCTTAGTTTCTTGGTTTTTTGTTGTTGTTGTTGTTCTAATTTCTGGGAGATTTTTCTTCAACCTCATTTTTTAATCCTTCAATTCAATTTTTATTCCCCAATCACATTTTTAATTTCCATAGCTTTAATTTATTGTTTTATAAAACAGTACATTTTTATATCTCAGAAGATTCCATTCTTTTTTTCTAATTGATTTTTTAAAATGTTTTCTTATATTTCTCTTATTGTCCCTGTTTTCTTACGGGTTTCTTCATTCTATTTGCTTGTTTGATTTGATCTTTCTCTTTCACTTTAGAGGCTTTCCTGATAGGTCTGGTGATTTTGGGCTATTTCTTTATATTTAAAAATAAATCAACTAGCCATTTCCCACTGAAAGGAACCGGCCTCTTAGAGTAATGGCTGATTCCAGGTCTGGGGTTAGGAAATGTACAACAAGGTGAGTCTGGAACATCTCCTCACACCTCACACCGAACAGCAAGGATGCAACCAAAGGCAACCAGGGTCATCATGTCAAAGGACCCAGGAATCAACTTGAAGAGGCCCCCTACTGGCAGAGATGGATAGTCATGAAAGATAACTGCAATGGACTGAAACACAGCAACAATGTTTAAAGCCGTTTTGAGTTTGTAATAATAATAAAATAATAAAATTAACTGATCATCATTGACAGATTGAGCATTGACAGACACTAGCAAAACAGCTCATTCTTTGAAACGTGGTAAAGAAAGAAAGAGTATCAAACATTTATCCTGCCTTTCCTATATGACTATATGGTTGGGTAACCAAATAGGAGATGAGAAGTTTTTCTTTGTAGAAGTCCAGCTCATACATTGTAACACCTACAGAATTAATGGATCTGGGAAACAATCGTCAATGGCTGCTAACATTGGAAAAAAACAGAATACTATGTGCATCCTAAAAAAGTACACAATAACACCTACGAAGTGAGCAATCTTGCTGGAATCTAAACTGAATAAAGTCTTTAGATCTAGCAATCAATTTACAAATGATACAGAGAATAGAGGAAAATGGTAAAATGTACCACTTGGATTGCAATCAGCAAAATCCAGAGTATAGGGCAAATGACCAGGTTTCTTCAATAAATAAATCACACAGAAAGAGAAAGAAGAGAAACACTGTTTTAGCCCCATACCCCATTAGTGTTCTTTAGCCTTCTTGGAGTCTTAAATTTGGAGACTCACCAGTTAGCTCTTTAGAGAAAGGGTCTTAGTCTCCCTTTGTTGGGGGAGGGGTAAAATGGATGAAGGGATTGCTATGTGGGATGGGATAGGAGCCCTGGATTCCAACCTCTCAATTTAGACAATTTCAATGATTTCCCCCTCTTATCTTTATACCCCATCCTCACATTCCTCAATACCTAACATCCCAATTTCTGAGCCCTTCTGGGGGGTTCAGCTTACTTCTCTGGCATATTTTCCTCTGTAAACTGTTGTGCTCTCCTAAATCAGTTATGACTGTCCATCCACGTTCCATCTCCCTAAAATGTTGTTTAATCTCTTCTCCATCGACGTCTCTCTGTCATTGCGGAGCTGAACCTTTAAAAATTCCTCACCGTCATTTTAGTGGGTTTTTGTGAAGAAGTGGAGATAGACATGTGTGATCAATCAATCTGCCATGCATAAAGCTTTAAACTAGGACTGTCCCAGAAATTCCAGTATGGCAATCTCTAGAAACTGCATGGTTTTCTGCTATGGGGGAGAACAGGTGAGTTGGCCAGGAATTGGAGAAATCTCCTTGCAGACTCAGCACCTCCCCTGGATGCCAGTGACAATGGCTCAACATTAAAACATCTTCTGAGCATTAAGTCCACCATTCAGCAGAGGTTAGATTTCAAATAACTTGAGAGCCACCAGACTAGCTTGGAGAGTGTAGAGATAACTGGAAGAGAGCTCAGAATCAGCTTCATTGTCTGCCAAGGCCCAACAAAGCCCCACATGCGTCCTGACTCGTATGTGCAGAACGGTCTGTGTTTCTCCACTTTCAGGACATCTGGTAGCCCAAGATCCCCCTAAATCCATTGCAATTAGGCCTCCGGTCACCTCATCCCCTGGAAGCCCTCTGGCAAAGGTCAGAAAATTACAGATGAGCTGATTTGACTTCCCTTCCCTGTATACAAGCATGAGTACACACACACACACACACACACACACACACGCACACACGCACACTGCCCTCTGTGCTGTTTCACATGTCTCCCCTCCCTTTAGTGCTTGGAGAATTAGGGAGGAGGCTCAGCATTTCGATTTTCCTGAAGGAATAGTCGTTTACATAAATTGTTTAATAGGGGTTAGGTACTTAGAAGTCCTTTTAATGGACGCTGGTTTGCATAAACTGTTTGTATTTAGATTTTTCTTTATTTCAATTAACAATAAAGCCTTGAGCTTTAAGTTTGGTTAAATCCTACCTTGGGGCCAGTGGGAGGATCAGTTGGCTGTAAAGGAGAGTTAGAACCATGCATACCCGCGGGCAGTATGGAGAGTAGAGGAAGCTGGGGTGGGGGTGGGGGGCTGGGCCCTACCTCCTCCCGTGGGCAGTGGTCAGCTCCATTTTAGCACTCGGTTGCCCTGAGCCACTTGTGATAGCAGATGCTGCAGACTGAAAGCTTATGAGCAGAGACCCAAAGTCCCAGAAAGGGCAGTGGAAGCCACTTGCTGAGGTCAGGCTTCTGTGGTCAAAAGTCATGGCTTTTTCAGCAGGCCAGATGACAGACCAGGGGACTGGAGGCCGGGGTTCACCCCCAGCCTCTCCAGGGAATGCTAGACAGCCCACTCCAACCTCTCTCCCTCTCTCCACTTTGTGGCCAGGTGGTTCCCACTACGGTGGGGATGTGGGCATGAAACGTATTTATTCCTCTCCTTAGTTCTGTCGTGGAGAATCCACTCTGGACTCCTGAGCTCAGGCCCCAAAGAGATATCCTGGGAAGGTGGTAAAACCAATTCCTGGTCCACTTGTGGCTGATTTGCAACGCCCTTCAGAGAAGCTGCTGAAGTTGAGCCCCTGCCCCCATTGTGAGCCCCCAGTGTGAGTTATGGGAGTGGCATTAAGATATCTTCCTAGGGCGAGGCAAGAGCAACACAGAGAGGGATGAGCCCAACGCCAGGCCTCATCAGCAAGTCAGAGAGTCCTAACATCTGATCAGGTGTGGGACCTGGGACCAACGGGCCGGCTGTCAAGGACACCTGGAGTGCCAAACCAGCTGGGCAGCACCTACAGAAACGATACTGAGCTCCTAGAGCAGTGGTTCCTAAATTTGGCTGCACACTGGAATCACCTGTGATTTAAAAATCCCAGTGCCCAGTTGTACCTCGTCCAATCAAGTCAGAATCTCTGAGGGTGGAAGCCAGGCATCAGTGTGTTTTAAGTATCTCCTGGTGATTCTAGTGGGCAACCAAGGGTGAACCACTGCCACGAGCCAGGCTAGCTCCATCCCCAACCTGATTTATGCTACCCAGCTCTGGAAGGCAGAAACCTAGATGGCACCATCGGGGGCCAAGGCTTTGGCTAAGCCCTCCAGGGCTGCTAACTTCCCCAACTCTAGGGGTCACCTTCATGCAGAAGACTGTGCCAGGTGCGCCCTGGAGCTGTTTGATGTTGTAACCCTGTGTGTTTCTGTCCCCTGAAGATCTTCCTCCTTCTCTCCAACCCATTCCACTGCCTTAGTTCAATTTTCCCCACCACTCACCTGGGCTATTGCAGTTGCCCCCTAACCGGCTCCTCCACTAATCCATTCCCTGCACCAGGCCAGGTGATCTAAACGCCAAAACTGGTCATGCCACTTCTCTGCTTAAAACCCTTTAGTGACCCCCATTGCCTTCAAAATAAAATATAGACTCCTCTGCTCAGCAGTGAAGACCCTCTGCAGTACGGCCCCTCCCTTTCCCCCGGGCCTCACCTCCTGCTCCTTTCCCACTCACGCCCCATGATCCTGCACACTGGGCCCCTCAGCGCTCCATGCTATCTCACGCCTCTGTGTTCCCCCGTCAGCTGCCTGGCAAACCCCCAGCCTTCGAGCTCCAGCCCAAGGGTAGCTTTCGGAGAAGTCTTTGCTGACCAAGCGGAGCCTGATGGGTTCCTAGCACCTCTGGGCCATCGCTGAATCTAGCATTCACCCCGCCTGCCTGCTTCCCACCGCATTGCTTTTATTTCTGTGCTTCTGTTTCTCCTTCTCTCTTTGACTGCTTTACTGCTCCTAGAAGACTTTCATTTGCAGACCTTGGGAACCAAGGAAGCCAACTATCTGAGCTCAGGGCAGGGCCCCTGGATCCACTCCCTCCCACCCACTTTGAACCAACCACCTCTGCACCAACTTTCCCCAGGCCCTGACCTGCTGTGCTTGGCATCTTGGCTTCATTTTCTGTGGATGTCACATGGTAAGTAAGTTCTGGATGGGATGCTTGTGACCAAGCTGGCAGTCCACCGGATGCTGCTATAGCCCAGACCCCAGGACCATGCCACAGAAATCCCATCCAGTACCGGGAACCATTTGTAATCTTCTCTGCTTATTCCTGAGGCCAGTGACTAAGCCTGATTGACCTTTGGATCTCAAATGCCTAGTACCATGCCTGGGACTAAACCCAGGTTTCAGAAGGTACTCAATAACTGTTTATCGGGTGGGTGGTTGGATGAATGGATGGCAGGTTGGCTGCTTAAGGTAAGGACTGGAGGATAGACAGACCCATAAACAGATGAATGGCATTTTCCTTTCAATTTATTCTAGTTCCTCTGGGCCCCTCCCTTCTGATGGTCGGAACTTTTCTGCTCCGTTATACCTCCCCTCTGGCAACCAGCTGCAATGGTCCCTGTGGATGTACACCCGGGTGCAGCTAGAAGAAACCAGACCAGAATGTCACAACTGCTCACTAGGGAGGCATCCCCTTCCCCAAATGCCCTTTGCGGTGAAACCCTATACCGAACAGCCTAGCGCCTGACCACCTCCTTCAACCATTCTGTACTAAGGTCCGATGCAGCACTCATGGTCTTGTCTTGGCAACACATGAGCTCGAGAGGTCAGAGCCTCTGCTTGTCTTATAGCCCCTCCCCACCCCCACTCCCCAGTTCTGATGCAATAAACACGCAAGCCTCCCAGAACACAAGAACTGAGTCTTTCCCCTCATTGAGGAAGAGATGGGCTTCTTTTCTCTAGAATGTTCTGCCTCTGCCGAGGTGATTTGGCATCTGTTTCTCAAGCTGGGATAAATGTTCTGGATCAAGGAGTCCCATTAAAATGCCTCCCAGAGCACTTAGGGAATTATGCTTGGGGAATCCTTCTTGGCAGCAGATAATAAATCAATCACAGCTCAGTGAAAATGCTGAGTTAGAATGGGATCACTCAGGCCAAGCTAAGAAAGGAACCAGGGATACCCTTTCTCTTGAGGCCAAAACTCAGACCTCCGTGTAGGACTTAGAAGGACCAACCATTCCAGTTTGCCCAGTACTGTCCCAGATGTAGCACCATAATTCCTGTACCCTGGGACCCCTCATTCCCAGGCAAACAGGGCCAGCTGGTCACCTGCGCCCAGGTGCTCCTTCCCTCCTGCATTGTGCAGTTCGTCTGCACAATGCAGGAGCCCCATGTGTGCCTCCGTGTTTATGTGACCACAACCCCACTTGCAGCTACCTTCCCAGCAGTTACCTGGAAGCCAGCCTGAGTCCATGCCCATGGGGTTCCTGGTTTTGCTCCTAAAGGCTGAATTCTGAATCTTGCTTCCTGTGCTACCCCAGCCCCAGCTCCCAAATACCAGGGAAATCACAGGAAAGGGAAGGGGAGGGGACGGCGGGTAGGGAAGGCAGGCAAATGTACCTGAAGGAGGGAAACATTGGCAAGGCTGAGTCTGAAGAGGTAGTTCCTGTGAAAACAGAGATAAAAATCATAAGTCAGTCTTCCTGGCTCCTGCTCTGTGGGGGGCTGGGTGCAGACGGTGGAGGGCCTATGGTGGGCCAACCCAGGGAGAGCTTCATCTCCACTGGCTCTTTTAACCTTCCAGCAACCCCGGGAGTAGAGAGAGAAAACTTCATTTACAGATGAGGAAACAGGTGGGATTAATGTCCGAGTCGCAGAGACAGTAAGTGAAGGAGTTGGGATTAAACGGCAGACTTGTCTACTCCCAAACCCCACACTGTCTCTGCAACCGCCCCCCCCCCCCCCCCCGCCGGCTGTGCTGGTAGGACCAGCCCCACCACCATCTTCCCAGCCAGGGAGCCCACTTCTGGTAAACTTGAAGCCTCATGGAGGCTCCTGCAGGAACCTAAACAAGCCATCTCCTTCCTTCCACCCCGAACCACTCCGCTCCTCAGACAGGCCAGCCATCTCTCACGACATGGCGCCTCTGGCCCCTCCAAGGCCTGTCTGCCTCCTCATCTCCTGCAGGGACTCTGGGTCTGCCCTTCCCACAGCCACTCCCTGGACCACCGTGTCTCCTCTTGCCCAAATCACCACCTCCATCCCCTCCCGATTCCTGTCCTGCACCATCCAGCCCACACAGGGCTGCCAGCTTCATCTGCCTCAAACGCTGTTTCCATCACATCAGCCGGCTGCTCAAAAACCTTAAATAAGGAAATAGGTCCACACAAAAACCTGCACATATGTTTATAGCAGCTTTATTCACAATTGCCCAAACTTGGAAGCAACCAAGAGGCCTTTCAGCAGGTGAGCGGATAAATAAACTGCAGTGCTTCCAGGTAATAGAATATTCCTCAGAGCAAAAAAGAAGTGAGCTATCAAGCCATGAAGACATGGAGGAAACTTAGATGCATAATACTAAGTGAAAGAAGCCAATCTGAAAAGGCTACGTACTGTATGATTCCAGCTATGATATTCCAGAAAAGGCAGAACTATGGAGACAGTGAAAGATCAGTGCTTGTGGGGTTGGAGGATGAACAGGTGGAGCACGGAGGATTTTTAGGGCAGTAACTACTCTAGGACACCGTAATGGCGGTACATATCATTATACCTTTGTGCAAACCCACAGAATGTAGACCAAGAGACCATAACGCTGACTGCAGACTTTGGGTGATAATGACGTGTCAGCGTGCTTCTTCAATTGCAACAAATGGACCCCTCTGGTGGGGGAGGCTACGCATGCGTGGGAGCAGGAGCTATGGGGGAAACATCTGTACCTTCCCGTCAAGTTTGTTGTGACCCTAGAACTGCTCTAAAAATAACAGCGTTAATGTTTAAAAGCCCTTAGATAACAGTGGTGATCTGTTAACCACCCCTTGGGGACTCACAGCAGCCGGCGGGGAGGACACCGCTCTGCCTGGACTCTGGAGCTACAAGGCCACTATGACCAGGCACGGACTTGGAGGGTGACAGGGCCACTGCCGGCTCACGGAGTAGACCCTGCGGCAGAGGCAGGGAGAATTCCCGCTCAGCTACCTGCTGGGAACCTTCTGGGAGCCTCAGTGTCTGCATCTGTGAAATGGAGAAAAGGCATGCCTGTCTTTCTCATTTCACAGGCCTGTGGAGACGAGGGAATGGTGTGATGTGTGTTAAGAGGCCTTATTAATGTCAAGCAGATGTAAAGTCTTGGATTTCCCTAAGAATTTTCTTTCTTTCCTTCTAATATCTTCTTTTGGCCATTTCTCTTTTGGTTCCTGAGGTGTTTAGGAATAAGTGCTTTAGAACTTTCTGGCCTACCTCAGCTGTACTGAGAAGAGCATTGGGGAGAAAGGTTGTGGCCAGCAGGAGAAGGGGGGCGCTGCTGAATGAATCCAGGGGCCTGAAGGAGACACCCCCACCTGAAGGTTTCTCTTCCCCAGCTCTGGCACCAGGCCCAGCCTCCACTTAGCTTCTTCGTTGTCCTGGGGCTGGGCAGGCCTCACGGGGTGACCTTGGCTCCAGGCATCTGCTGGACCTCCCCAGCCCCTACCCTGCAGAGCTTCCCCTCCCCCTCCGTCCTGGCTTGAGGACAGATGGGCTCGGGCTCTGCCCCAGCTGTCTGCTCAGGTAATGCAGGCATCTGCTTACAGCTTTAAAAAATTAGGGGAAACATTGCATCACTTTATTAATTTTTATCCCATCAAAAATCATTCATCACAGCATCGCAGTCTGCTCTTCTGGGAGATGAAAACAGAGAGAAATCTCCCCAGCCTGACCTGCCCCTAAATCCCTTATGGAACAAGGCAGGTATACAGGAATGAAAAATATCCCCAGCCTGAATTCCAGAGACCCAGGGGGTCAGAAAGAATGGGGGAAACGTCTGGAAGAAGAAAAGGAGGAAGGAAAGTGACCTAGAGAAAGGGGGAGAAGAAACTGAGGACTCACTTCATTTGCTGTGAGGGCTGCAATGGACCAAGTGCAGGCCTGACTTTCCCTGTCTCTGAGGGCACAGCCAGGCTCACGGTGGGCACCCCCCATGTGGGGAAGCCCCAGAATGGATGAGAAAGAGCCCTGTGAACACAGGCGGGTGGCCTGACCCTGCTGAGCCTCAGCTTGCTAGTCCATACAATGGGAATAATCACAGACCGCCCTGCCTGGGGTGGATGTGAAGACGAGGTGATTTATTACATGCCTCATTTACTCCATGTTGTAGGTGCTTTACTGCGTATATGGTACTCTGTTGTCATCTTGTTAAGTGATCTCGGGAAGCTCCCCTCACCCTCTCCTGTTCCTTGCCTCTTCATGTTTAAGTCCAGGGCAGGTGGATTAGACTAGTGATTTTCAAAACCTGAGAGTCGTCACACTCACCTGGAGGGTTGGCTAAACCACATTGCTGGCCCCACCGCCAGAGCTTCGGATTCAGCAGGCTTGGGGTGGAGCCCAAGAATTTGCATTTCTAACAAGTTCCCAGGTGCTGTTGGTCCTGCTGGTCCAGGGACCACTCTTTGAGACCCACTGGAGTAAACATCTCTAAGCTCCCTTCCCTACTAGAGTTGATGGTCCATGATTTTATGAGAACTATCTCCTTCTCTTCCACTCCAAAACATCTCCACAAGTCCTCCCTAGATCCAGAACAGTGGGGTTCAACAAGATCAGGCAACACAGAGGGAAGTGAAGGGCTTCACAGGAGAAGTTGGCGGCCTGAGTCCGCATCCCCGGTGCAGGCGGCCAGCCAGCCAGCAGGGGGCTCCTGGGCACCTTCTCTGCATGGAGCTCCCAGGCAGGCCGTTGACTGGGCAGTCCTGGCAGCAGGGTAGGGACAGGAGGTAGAAGGTGGCCAGCAGGTGTTCTGCTCTCAGTAACTACCAGCCATGAAGGAATATGGCTTGCTGAGATCTGGAGGTGTAGAGCTCACCGCCCCCCCCCCACTCCCCACCCTTGCTCCAACTAATGCTTCCTTTTGTGGGAGACAAACATTCAGATACAGAAAGGGTCTGGCAGAGAGGAACCCTGGCCCAAGACGAGGATCTGCCCATAGTGGGCTCATCCCAAATAATATTCCCTCCACCCAGTTCTAAGCACACTGCCACTCGTGGCACCAACCCTCCTACACCTCATTACCTGGCTCCCACGATGAGCTGGTTCCTGGAGGGATCCAGAGCAAGCTGGGAGAAATCTCGTGCTCCGGGGTACGTGAAGTTAAAGACCCACGGCCTCAGATCTGGTGGAGGGACAGACAAGCATTCTGGTTACTGCTGCACCAGCATCCAACCCCAGAATGGAAGGGGGAAAGTAAGGATGAAGTCAGGGAGCAATGAGGCAGGGACACCCCTGAGACGTGGGTTCCACCTGCCCCCTCTGTGAGCAGCCAGCTGGGGGACAGGGAGTGGGAGTGTTGTCGTTGTCCCTGCTATGTTCCCTAGTTCAGAGAAGGGCTCCACCTGACCCCTAGCCATCCAAAGGGAAAACTGTAATCATCCTTGACCCCCCCCTAGACTCTCAGCAGCACTTAAAAACACTCCCAAATCCCGACTGTTCCACCTCCAAGAAATCCATCCCTCTTGCCCTCTGCACCCACTCCCATTCCAAGCTACTATCGTCTCTTGCTTGGACTGGTGCCAAGAGCATCTTATCTAGCCCGGCTTCCACTCCTGCCCCTCCGGTCCACTTCCTACAAGGCAACCAGAGTGATCTTTCTAAAATGCAAATCTGGTCAATGTCACTCTCCAGCTTAGAACCCTTTAATAGCTCCCAGTTGCCCCGAGGAAAAGTTGCAACTCCTGTGGAGGCCTTTGGGTTCTGGACTCACTGTCTTCCCAGTTCCAATGCCTGGCACATTAACTACTTAGTGATCCACTGAGACTCAGAATGACGCTTCATCTTTTACATTCCCCCTCAAACTATCACCCCAGCCACACTAACCTAGAACACTGTGCAGATCTCTCCCACCAAAGCCTGCAAACCTTTGCCCTTTGGTGCTCCCTCAATGGAACAGTCCTGTTCACCGCCCACCCCCACCTGCCTCCCCTGACTCCCCCAAGGCAGGGTAAGGTCTCTACTTTACTGCCATCAAAGCCCCCATCTTGTTGGGGGTCTAGCCCCATTGTTTTCCCTGGGGGGTACGGAAGATCTTGCTTCTTAGATCTATAGGCTCTGCCCAGCACCTGGAAGGAGTTGAGTGAATACATGAGTAATCCTCAACTCCCTTCTATATACAAAGGATCAAGTTTTCAGACAAGGCTCCACGGAGGTGGGAGAAATGCGACATGGAGGGTCAGTGTCTATCATTGTCTCCAGGGAAGGCCAAAGCCTACCATGGGAATTGGGGGGGCAGAGACCTCACAGCCCTCTGGATGGGTGGGCAGTGGTCTGAGGAGGGTATGCCTGGAGCACAGTGCCTAGCTGACCTTCCCTCTTTCCCTCCCACTGGACACCCCCTTCTCACATCCTGGTCCACGGCCTCCTTAACAGCTCCCCTCAGCCACGGCCTCATGGGCGGGAGGGAACTGATCAATAATGAGGGAGCCGTGGGGCAGAGAACTTTATGTCAATGGGGATAAAGATGAGGAAGAAATGTGAGGCCCTGGGCTGTCTCCCCACAGCGCATTAGCAACTGGCTCACAGAAGGTCTGGAGGAGTGTGCGTGCGTGTGTGTGTGTGTGTGTGTGTGTGTGTGTGTGTGTGTGTGTGCGCGTAACCCAAGGGAAATAAATCATTGCGCATTATCCCTCCACTACAGAGTAAAAGCAGCCCTTCATTTCTGCACGATAGGCAAACACTTAATCACTCCCTGGAGAACTCGAGGTTTTGTGAGCTGGATGTTTTTCAGAAAACTGATATGCACGATTAAAAAAAAAACAAAAAAACAGAAGAAAGAAACTCTGCAGCAAAATGTAGCAAACCCCTTGGGTCTGCCTCTGCCCTCAGCAGGTGACTACAGGTTAGTGGCATCTGAGCAATATCGATATAAGGAATAGATCTGGAGTCCAGTAGGCTGGGCCACCCTCAGAAGTCCTGACAGAATAGTATACTACCTTAGAGACTAAGCCAAGGATCCTCCTCCTCCAGAAAGACTTCCTGGATTATAATCTCTCCACCCTGCTTTTATTTTGTTCCATACTCTCTCTACCTTGTCTGTTCCATTCACACTGTATGTTTTTGTCACTCTGAACGTGCTCAAGTCTCTTTTCTGTGTGTGGGGGGCGGATATAAGGGGCTTGCCTGCCCATCAGACTGAGTGCTCCCCAACAGTAGCAACTGGGTCATACTTCAGTTCTCTTCTTCCCCTCCGACGGGGATCTTCCCAGATGTGGACAGCTGAACAGGGGAAGAGGGGGTGTGACTGGAGTGCAGCAAGCCAGGAGAAACTCTGTCTGGGGACTTCTCAGCCTGGTCTTCACTCAGGCCTTTCCTGGGGCAGGGAGGGGAAGGGAAGATGAAACCGGGCAGGAGGGGGGATGGCTGGCAATGGAGGGAGGGGCAGGGGTAGGAGTGGAGGGTGGCAGCCACTTCCAGTTTCTGTCCCTCTCCCCTAGCCCCAAAGGGACCACCGACAAGGGCAAGGGGAAAGGGGCGAGGGGGGAGAGATGCAGGCGGGTGCGGCACATTGATCCTGGGGGAGCGGTCTCGGGAAGGGAGCCAGCTTCCTCTTATTAAACAGGCAAACAGGACCAGAGGGAAGGCTGTCTTTAAAACACCAATCACGTTCTGAGAGCTCTGTGTGCAGTGAAGGCTTCGGACGGCAACTTTAAGAGAAAAATGACATTCTCCATGACGCGCCTGTGATTTTTAATTATAGTCAATTCAATTACCCACTTTGTGGATTAACCACTGTCAGTGTTAACTCCATACTGGCTTCTCCCTGCCTCCTAGAAATTCCATGCTGTGACAGAAGGAAGAATGTGCAGGCCAAAGACAAACACAGGTGGGCCCCCCTTAAAAAAAACCCGTAGGAGAAAATTTGACCTTACAAAATGGAAAAATGCCTGTCAGATTTTGCAACTGGTATGTTCCTCTGGGGTATTTAGGGGTTACTCACAGATCAGTCAGGTGTCAGAGGAGCAGGAAACTCACAGCTACGGGGTTGGAAGCCTACTGATCAGTCAGAAATAAAATGTAACATCTGAGGGGATCCTGGAAGCTGTGGGTTGGCGTTGGGCTGGGTCATGTGGCAACTTCTCTGGAATGCAGCATCACCCAGAACACAGTCAGTCACCTAACATGAACTGAGTCCCTCGTTGTGTGCTCAGCAGTACTAAAAGATGTGAGGAGACAAGAGATCCAGTTCTGGTCCAGGACCAACTGCGCTGGGGAACCAAAGGGTGTGACCTCTAAGGAACAAGAGATATTCGAATACCCAGAATGAACTCTCACTCTCCTCTGAAGTCCCACAGCACCCAGCTCTGTCCCTGGTGTCAAGTAGGGCTCAATAAAAAAATTTGGTGAATGGATAGGAAAACTCAAAGCTGTCAGAGTAGAGAACTGGGTGGCTTGAGGGCAGGCCAGGAAGGCTGGGGAGGAAATGCAGAGATGATGCTTCTCTCCGGGGCTGTCAGTCTGGGATGATGGGCCATCTCTGCTTGCTGGGGCAAAGGGGATTCCTTAGTTATTCTATGTCAATCGGAGCCCCATTCCTCTATTCAGAAAGAGGGTGGGCGGGAAGTTAGTTTCATTCAAGTGATACACACCTGCAGATTAAAAATGGTGTCAAGGGGAAAAAACAATGGTGTCAAGAAAGCCAGGCACTCAAGGAACACACCTTCCACCTCTCTACTACCCCCACTCCCTCCCCAGTTCGCGCCAGTACAGACCAGCCTGGCAGGGCTGGGGGGTTGGGGGGTGGCGACAGAATTCCCCGGCTCTCCTTCCATTGTCCCTGCCCCCAGAACCAGCCAGGCCAACTGTGTCCGCCAGCAAGGCCCCTGAAAGGAAATTGTCCATCAGGAGCTGCCACGGCTCGTCCAACAAGAGGACAGCCGTCAGAATCCCACCGCTTCCATCCCCTGCTTGGTCCTTCCCTTCAGGGACAGCCACCAGAACCCTGGGAGCCATCAGAAGTCTGAGAGTGTACGCGTGTTTTGTAGGCTTAAGGACATTGCTAATTTACTTTAATCCACTTAAGCCTTCAAAGCCTTGGATCCCAGCTCAAACAAGACAGCACTGAACTCAGAAGACAGCTGCAAATTCTCCTCCCCAAGACAGGGGCCAGCCCACAGCTGGGAATGCCACCCTTCTAAACCACCCCAGCCTCCCCACCTTGCCACCCCCAACTCCTATCCATACCACCCCTCCCGCCCCCCAAATCCCATGCCAGCCTCAGACTTTTGCATTTATTTTTCTGCTCTGGTTTCCGTCTCGCCCCTCTCGATTAGCTGTGTGGAATCCCAGAGGATGGCTTCTCAACCTCCTGCCCGGGCGACCTGAAGGTGGAGCACCCGTCACTCTGCCAGGGGGACTAGAAAGAGCACTTGGATGCCTGACATTAAGGCCTGCCCCTGACAAGATTCTCCAAACCTCTCTACCTCAGCCCTCCCATTTGTTAAAGGAGATTGACCATCCTTGCCCTACCTCCCTGCCACGGTTATTGTGATGTGGAAATTCGGCAGGTGTTTATCAGACTTAAGAACCTGGGGACCCCTGAAGCTGCATCTGCAGAATCCAGTGTGACCTGCCGTGCAGGTGATGGATCCGGAAGTGTTGACGTGATCATGGCCCCACCAGGGAGCCCCAAACTGGCCACCAGGTCACGGGAGAACATCCGGGATGCTCCAGTATTTGTGTTTTGTTTTGGATTTAGATTATCATCGAATATAAATATTAATTTTAGAAACTCTTACTGAGAATTTACAGACCCCTCAGAATATGTCCAGTGATTCACAAATCCCAGTTTGGGAAATACTTTAATAGGACATCTCATGCCCTCCCTTGACAAACAAAGGGAGTTATTAGTCATCAAGTTCCCCTTCCCTGTGGGTTCCCAGGGCCCCGAAGACAGGCATCCCTGCAACTGTCTTAGAGCAGCAGGAAGTTTCCAGAGATCTCCAGGCACTTCCAAAGAGTGAGCCATCTCCATTCTGCCTCCCAAGGGAGCTACGAAACAGAGCTCACGCTTCCAGAGGAGCTAGAGCTGGGATGGCCAACAAACCCTCGCCCACTCCACCCAGGGCACCCACACCCCCACTTCTAGCAGGAATCCCGGAGAAAGGTGCCCTCCTCCCCCAGGTGAACACAGATGAAAGCCTAAATATTAACTGTCTGGAGACTCGAATCAGAGCCCTCCGGCCCATGGCTGCCCAGCCTGCTTACATCTATCCTCAGGGGAACATCTGGGACTTCCGACAGCCGGAGACCCTGCGGAGTCTGGACCTAAGTCCTTCAAGACCCAGGCACGGCGAAACAGGAGCGAGTGGGAAGCAGCTCTCACCTGCAAAGGCCACAGTGGGGTGCTCCCTCAGGGCGCACAGCTCCTGCTCACTGCTGGCGTTGGTGGTGACATCCTGGGAGCAGGACAGGTGGAACACCAGCAGTGTGAGGCTGGGTGGCAACAGGGTGACAGCCAGGGGTCCCGGGAACACCATAGTGGGCCCCTCTGCGGTCCTAGCTCCTGGAGGCAGGCCGGGGAAGATCTGCAAGGCAAATACTCAACCTCACCACGTGCTCCGTCAGCCGCACCCACTTCTCCCCCGCTTCCTCCATGGTTGTGAGCAGTCTCCCGGGGCTCAGTTGGTTTGTTGGCGTAAATAAATTTATAGTTTTACTTATGTGACTTACAGTTTACCTTGCCCTCATAACACAAAGTTATAGATCATATCTTGAGAGCTAATTTCCCTTGTAATGGTCTTCTGGATAAAAACTGACAAATTATAGAGCTTTTTCTATTATGACCCCAAATGGCTTAAAATTAGTTTTAATGATAAAGGTAGTACCTAGGGGTTTTAATAAGTGGAGCTGGGGCAAGCGGGTAGCCATTTGTAAAAAGATAAATTCGGATCCATAACCCACACCTTGTACTAGGGAATATTCCAACTGGATACAAGACTTAGGTGTTAAGAATAAAACCATAAAAATACTAGAAGAAAATGTGGGCAGAATTCTTTATGACCCCGGAATAGAGAGCCATGACTCAAAATCCGAAAGCTGTTAAAGAAAATATTGACAAATTTAACTACATGAAACCCCAAACTTCTGCATGGCTCCTCTCCCCGCCAAAATGAACACCAAACAAAATCAAAAAGGTAAATGACAAACTGGAAAAAATATTTGCAATACATATCACAGACAAAGGGCTAATATTCCTAACATGTAAGTAATTCCTGGGGATCAAGAGGGAAAAGATCAACAATCCTTTAGAAAAATGGGCAAAGAATATAAATACAAACAGGGCTTAAAAATACGAATGACCCCATTTTCACTCATAATAAGAGCAATGCAGGCGTGCCTGGGTGGCTCAGATGGTTAAGCATCTGCCTTCATCTCAGGTCATGATCCTGGGTCCCGGGATGGAGTCCTGCATCGGGCTCTCGGCTCAGCGGGGAGCCTGCTTCTCCCTCTGCCTCTGCTGCTCCCCCTGCTTGTGCTCTCTCTGTCCTTTCTCTCTCAAACGAATGGATAAAATCTTTTAAAAAAATAATAAGAGCAACGCAAATTAAAACTTAAGACAGAGGTACGCACTGTTCACCTATCACTTTAGCAAAAATCTAAGTTAGATGTCCCTCTTGGCGAGGCTCTGGGAAAGAGGGTATGGCACGCTCATGGATACCACTGTGCAGAACGGTACAACCACCAGAGAGAGGAGTCTGGCACAACGGCAGAGGCGTGTACTCTTTGACCTAATCTCTGGGAGTCTTAACCTGTGCTACTCAAAGTGGGGTCCATAGATCAGTGACCATCCACAACCTGTGACGACTTTGTGGTAAGATAAACGCAGAAACTTGAGAGGGAGTGTTTAAAAACCTTTATGGTAATGTGACAGAGTAATTTTTATGTCTATTGGATCTAATAAAATGTGGGGGTTTGTATTTTTCACAGTTTTTTTGGTCAATTCACTTCTCCACTAATTCACTTTTATTGAATTTTATGTAAGTATCCATCTGCGACAGATTGTAAATTGAAATGTAAAACCTGCTCCTTCGCCACAGATCGTGGAGAAGCAAAAATAGACTAAAGAGGCACCTGCACACATGCAAAGTGATTTATGCACAAGATGATCCCTTGGGGCATTCTTTGAAATAACAGAAGACAGGGAAACGACCAAATATCTCGCCCCTGGACACCGCTTACATAAGCTGTGGCATATATTTGTAATGGAATACTATGCAGCTCTAGAAAAGAAGGGGGATTTTTCTATAGATTTTGATAAGGAGAAATCTCCATGTATATTAAGTGAAAAAAAAAAAACCCACAATGCAGAGCAGTGTAATAGCATGCAAACTTTTGTGTAAAAAAAAAAAGAGGGTAGAAATAAGAATATATATTTATATGTACTTGTATTAGCATTAACATGCACTGGAAAAATAAACCCAAACTAACTGTAAAGCAGGTTAACTATGAGTAGCAAAATCATGAGAGAGGTCTCTCAATATATACCTTTTTTTTTTAAGATTTTATTTATTTGAGAGAGAGAGAATGAGAGATAGAGAGCACGAGAGGGAAGAGGGTCAGAGGGAGAAGCACACTCCCTGCTGAGCAGGGAGCCGGATGTGGGACTCGATCCCGGGACTCCAGGATCATGACCTGAGCTGAAGGCAGTCGCTTAACCAACTGAGACACCCAGGCGCCCCTCAATATATACCTTTTTATATTATTTTCACTTTTGATTATTAAATATGTTTAATATTACCCATTCAATAAAAAATTTAAAGCCTTTTATTTTTTATTTTTTAAGATTTTATTTATTTATTAGAGAGAGCAAGAGAGAGCAAGCGCAGAAGTGCGGGGGGAGGGGCAGAGGGAGACAGAGAAACAGACTCCCCGCTCAGCACGGAGCCCAACATGGGGCTCAATCCCAGGACCCCGGGATCATGAGCTGAGCCAAAGGCAGATGCCTAACCGACTGAGCCACCCAGACGCCCCTAAAGACCTAGTTTTAGTTCCCTAAAATGTCTAATGTGGGGGAGCACAACGGTTCCTCTGGAGCCTGATTCAGACCTTCTGAATCAGCTCCCACCTCTCTCCTTCCCTGGCCCATCCGATGTGTCACCAAGCCTTGCTGACACCACATCCCTCACAGGTCCCTAACCCACGGAGTGACCTCCTTGCGGTCACGTTCCTCATCTGTGAAATACAAGGTTGAACTAGATCAGGGATTCCCAGCTGGAAGCGGGAGCAAATCAGAATCACTTGCACTGGGGGTGGGGTCCTGGGGCTGACAGGTGAGTGATCCCCAAAGGTGATTCTGACAAACCTCTGCAGGGACTAGAGGCCCCAGGGGGTCCTTCCTGCTCTGAGACCCTTTGCTCCTAACCCCTCCTCTCTCTTCCCTTCCGATCACCATTACCTTACTCCAGGTCTGGAAAACAAGAACAGGATGATTTTCCTCCTGCCTGTTTCCTCACATGCCTGTGAGATGGGCTAACACCTGTCGTTGTGTTGCTTTGAGGCTTCAAGGAAATCCCCTGGTGGCTCTGGGGACTGTGCCCCCAGCAGAGCGCCCCTTGCCTTTACCCAGTCCCATCCCGCATCCCATGGGGCATTGGTCCCTAGAGCACCTCCATGGTCCCCTCAGCCTCGGGGTTCAAACGTGCAACTCTCTGTTCCTCCCCGGGAGAGCTTGGCCATCCCTCTTAGCAGAAACCCACCAGGAGGGAGGTTTGGCCCAGGCATACTCCCTGGGGTGATTTTCACATGGCTGCTAGCATGGTGTTATTCCTGAGAGCTAAACTGGGTCTTTCCTGCTGCATGGGGCTTGGCACTGCTATGGAATTTCCTCTTGCCCTTCAACACTTGTGCTAGATGCTTTCTATTTGTCCCTCTACTCTGTCCCCACCGCC
This sequence comes from Eumetopias jubatus, assembly GCF_037043125.1. Lineage (NCBI taxonomy): Eukaryota > Metazoa > Chordata > Mammalia > Carnivora > Otariidae > Eumetopias > Eumetopias jubatus. The sequence continues at coordinate 67,076,998 of NW_028274807.1, forward strand.
CTGCTCAGTGCCTGGACTGCAACAGGGGACTCCTTCCCTCTGTTTGGCCAATGGGGGCACTGGCAGAGATGGGAGGAAGGAGGGAGAAAGGAGGCAGCAGGGTGAGCGGCCGCCCCCCCAACAGAAGGTCAGAGTTAAGCCCCTGGTTTCAACAATTGCCGGCTCCCCCCTCCTCCCTTTGCCTGGGGCTGGTGCCACCTCCTGATTATCAGCTGCAGGGTAGAGCCCAGTGAGCAGCCCCATATGGTTCCCAAACCCCTTCCCAGACCTTCATAAATAGTTCCTTTATTAAACTGCCCTCCCATTTTCCAATTTGGGTGTGCCATCTGTTTCCTGGGGGGACCCTGACTGATATAACATCTCCCCGGTGATATTCGACTCATAGGCAAATATCTTTTTAGACCTTAGCTGGGGCTTTGCCTCCATCAGCCCCTCACCTAAGGTGGTATGGCAACTGCCCTTCCCTCATTTTTCCCAACCCTCCCCTGGCCCCATCCTTTCCTCCAGGCCCCAGGCCTTAAAGTACTTAATTTCCACAGCAGAAGTTCCAGTCACATTATGGTTTTTATGTAAATATGTCCTCCAAGTCCCTCCTGAATCAATAATTACTAGATTAATATCACCTGGTCCACCTGGGCCCCAGCACAGCATGGCTGCTGTCTGAGGAGAAGGGCCCAGAAGGAAGCACAGGAATGGGGGTGGGGAAGGCCTGGGGCCAGGACCCGGATTCCAGATCAGCTCCACTCAGGTGAGGAAGGAGGAAGAGAGGAAGAGAGAGCCATGCACACTGCACACAGGCCAGACAGCCCCCTAGAGAGAGACAGACTGAACGCTAATCAGGCAGGAGACAGGAAAAGCCTTTATTCCGATGAGCATTCCAAGCCTTAGGAATGTGAGTGTGGGCCAAGGTGCTGACTTCAGGGATCCCACAGGGACACATGCACAGGCCTCTTTAAGGACCTCCTCTGCCCTTGGTAAGGAAGCCAGGAGACCCTAAGAGGGGTGCAAAGGAGGGGCAGAAGGAGCAGGGCAGCGAGGAAAGGGGCCAGAGTGTGGGGTGCTGATGGTCAGGGCAGAGCCCGATAAGCCAGGCCTTGCCGCTTTGCAAATGTCAGCCACAGGCAAGGGTGCCATCCTGAATGAAGGAGAAGAGTGGTCAATCCCCACGTCACTGAGCACTACATGACTAGTCTTTGTGAGCAGAGTGCTAGGCACTTGTTTGGGGGGGGTGACTTTCCAACTCCTGAGAATCCCCCTTCTTTGGAAATTATCTCCCCTCCATCCACAGGTCAAAGGGGTAGGCGTCGCCCGCAGCCTTACATGCACCCACCCCCACCCCACCATAGCCCCTTGCACCGAGGATAGTCATAGGGTCCAAAGAGACCAATGAGATGTCCTCCCGTGGCAGTGTGGGTGTGTAACGCCCATCCCTCCCCAGGGTCAAGTCAGTCTTTGTGGAGGAAACTGCGACAAGCACCGTGGGCCCCGTGGGGTGGCAGTCTTCTGTCTGTCATGTGGGCTGAGGGGGAGAGCCGATGAGATGGCCATCTGAAGACAGACAGCCGTGACAGGAGTCAGACAGCGGAGACTCTCTGGAATGCTAACAGACTTCCGGTCCCCAATCCTAGCCCTTTCTTGAGGTCTGTCTACCTCCTACGTCCGTGAGCCATGAGCCTACTTCCCCGATCCTTGTCATAAAATCTTCCATTTTTGCTTAAGCCAGCCAGAGTCCTGTCAGACCCGGAGTCGCCTCACACTATTGACTCCTGGTGTGCACACTTGCCTGCTCCTTCCTAAAGGAGCCTCTGCACTGCTGGGCGCTGGGGGGCAAGGTGCCCTGCTCAAAGCCTCTGCTAGCGGACCAGACCAGACAGGGGTGGCCAGTGCGATGCGTGAGGAAGTCGTCAGAGGGCCCTGCGGGGAAGCACTCGAGGAGGGTTTCCTTCTCCCTGCGTGGTCTACAGCTGGGATGGACGGGGCTACATTGGCTTCCCTGAGCCCATGACACGGATCGTGGTGCAGAAGGCTAGGTGGTGGGACCTGGGAGGTCGACAGAATCAGTCAGCTCTGCCCACCTCCAGACTTGGTGCTGTGATGTTTGCCCGTCACACTTCTGTGCCTGTTTCCTTACCTGTGAAATGGGGAGACTACGTCGGAGAGGTGTTGTGAAGACTGAATGAGGCTTAGAACGGCACCTGCCCTGGGTACCTGAGTGCAGCAGTCGGTTCAGCCTCCGACTCTTGATTTTGGCTTAGGTCCTGATCTCAGGGTTGTGGGATCCAGCCCCACATGGCGCTTGGCCCTGGGCATGAAGCCTGCTGAAGATTCTCTCTCAGCCCTTCCCCACCCCCCAAAAGAATCGCACCTGCCCTAAAGTACACAGTACAGGGGTTGGCTATTAGTATTATTGTTGTTGCTGAATAACTCACTCCCCATCTGTTTAAGCCCTTGTGCTTCAGGTCTCAGTTATCACCAGCCAGACACCATTCCTATACCATACAGTTCGGTTTTCATTCCTATAACCAAATATGCCTCAGACAAACAGGAATTTCTAGTTCTAGTATATTTGTCTGACCTGACATTAAAATAATCTGGTAATTTCTCCACAGGCAGTGCATAGCAGAGGCCCCCAATCTTCCTGAGGGCTGTAGTCCTGAGCTCAGGAGGCCACCAGGCCTGTGGAGATCTATGTTTTGTCACCTGTAAAATAAGGCTTATAGTTCCCTGCCTGAGAACTAAGTCTGGCACAGAGTGGGCCCTTTATGAAATCCACTGGTATAAATATATTCGTATACATGAAACACTCACTAGTTACTGAAGTGTCTTCCCAGGTTCATCCACTCGTTCGTTTATACCATACTTCCCTGAGCATTAGCTGAACACGTATGTGCGGGTGCCTGTACAGACAGAAGTGAGGGAGGGGGAGCGCCCCGGACGAGTGCATGGTCTCTGCCCTCAAGGAGCTTACAGTGTAATGGAGGCGAGGAGAACGTTCTCCAAGGAGCAGTATATCACCAGATAGACACGGTGGCCCGGGGCCCAGGGTTGGACAGGTTAGGGGGCACAGAAAGCCTACACTTCATCCTGTCTCGGAGCCACTCGTCACTGGCCCTGTGGCAGTGTTCTCGAGGAGTGGGGAAAAGGGACCCGTAGTACCAGACAACTCCTGCTATTTTTGGAAACCATCAGTGATAAGGAAAGCATTTTCCCAAATCATTGCCTTCTCTCCCGCTGCTGCCCCAATTCCCTGCGGTCCTCGATATGGGGTCACTCTAATGATGCTGGGAGGCATGTGATGCATGTGCTTGTATGTGAGAGAGAGCGCACACCCACACAGGCACCCCCTTGAGGATTCCTTGCCTTCCATGGGACTTCTCCAGGGCTCATTTTCCCAGCACAGACAGTGGGAGGAGGATTAGCTGCAACCAGGGGAGGGGATGAAAGTGCTGAGTGTGAGGGAAGGAAAGCAAGGGAAGGGCAGAGGGCCCGGGCCAGAGCTGTTGGAAGGCCCAGTTACAGAAGGACCTTTGCTCTTCTCTCTGGGGCAAAGGATGAAGGGGGCAGGGGTGGAGTGTGTGTGTGTGTGTGTGTGTGTGTGTGTGTAAGAGAGAAAGAGAGAGGCAGCGTGCACTGAATCCCCCCCAGAGAGCCCAAAGTGTCCCCCACTGCTTGCTGGACAGCTACCTGCCCAGACCTTCCTGTGGTGGGGAGAAGCTGAACTCCACACTGGAGACCATCTTCATTCACCGAACCATTCAGGACAGGGACGAACAAAGGGGTCCCAGTGTCCTGCGGGTGACAGTCCTACAAAGGAGAGGGAGGCCTGAGTGGAAGATGAGCAGGGAGCAGATTATGAGGGGGATCTGCAGCCAGGTGCAAGGTGCCCTGGGAAAGGGAAGAGAGAGGAATGCCAGGGGCTGGAGGTCTAAGATGCCTCCTGTAGAAGGGAAAACTCCTTGAAGGAAAGAAGAGGGGAGCTTCCCTGGCCATCAGGGGCAAAGAGCATTCCAGAATGATGGAATGGTAAACAGCGCTTGGCCCTGGACCATCCTCACATAATCTAGCAAGGCTGGAGAACCAGGCAGAGGCAGCTGAGTCTGGAGAGGAAGACAGGCCAAATCCTGGTGAGACTTGAACGAAAACCTAGCGCATCAGGAGGGTTCCTTCTGCTGAAAAGGAGGACTAGCTGGTGGTTGGGGCAGCGGAAGGATGTGGTCAGATCTGTGCTTTGGGAAGTCGGGTGGCAGCGGCAGCAAGAGCAAGGGGTTAGAGCAGGCCACTGGTCTGCAGAGCAGCTCAGAGAATGGAAGCAGGTACCTCTTGCTCCAAGAGACCCCAGCCCCACACCTGGAGCACGGCGGATCTCGGCCCCGCTTGCACCCTGCAGAGGACACCCCAGCTCAACTGCAGGCAGTGGCCCTGGACAGAAGCAGGGAGGGACTGGGAGAGGGCGTGTCCGAGAGCGGAATCCCCGGCAGCAGTGGAGACCACTCAAATTCCTGCTGCCGGGGATCCTCTCCAGAGAGACCGGGGACCCCTTTTCTTTTGGTTGATGAAAAGGGTGTAATCGGAAAAGACAACCTATAACCCTAAGGATGAGGGCTTACATAAACAGGGCTGCTGTGTATTGAGAAGTGCCAGGTACTGTGCTAAGCTCTTTCCCTGCAAGACCTCATGGCCATTTGGCAAGATCGCTGAGAGATGACCTTGTGATCATCATTCAAAGATCATCCTTCACAGTTGATAGAAGGAAAGGGAAGTTAGCAAGGCTGAGGACCATGGCCAAGGTCCCAGTGCCAGTTAATAAGAGAGCAGGGATTTGAACCCAAGACTGTCTGCTGCAGAAGCCCACGCTGTGGACCAGTGCACACACCCCATCCTCCCTCGAGGAGAACTGGTCCCAGCCCTCCTGGCACCTTTCAGAGCCCTAACTCCACACACTCTCCAAGCAGCCTTCGGAGTTTAATTTGGTTTCCTGAATTGGCTTCCCAACCAGGGAGAGCGCTTTCTGGCTATAAATTATTAAACTGACTTCCCACTGCAAATCAGTCTCCTGTGAGTTTGGGCTGTGGGAGCCAGTTTTCCAGGTCCTGAGCGGCTGTGGAGACGGAAATTCCAGAGGTTGCCCACAGACAGGGCAGAGTCCAGACCCCAGCCAGAGCGCTGACAGCCACAGCGCACTCCCCAGCACAGGCCGTACCGCCAGGGGCCAGGCTGGGTGGGAAAGAATGAGATGCTTCTTTTTGTCCCCACCTCATGCTCAGCCCAGGAGCCCTTGAGGACCTTTCAGGAAGGGTGCTCCGCTGATCCTCCTTCCCGGCCCCTCCCTTCTTGCTGCCATTCAAAATCTCCACTTGGCTGCCTGCCTGGGAAAGAGGGAGAGAAAGAGAAGGAAAGAAAAGAAGAGGAAACAGGGGAAACCAAGAGCAGGAAAGAATGCATTCTGTCCGCGGTTTGGTAAGGGGGGGAAGGCCTGGGGGTGCCCCTCACTCCCCCAACGGGGCCACCAATGCCATCTTCCCACCCACCCATCACTCACCACTTGGGGGGCAAAGCTTAGCCAAGCTCAGCACAAAGATAAAATTGAGATGCAGATTCCTTCCCATTGCTCTGAATAGAGCAGATTGGATACGGATTTTCCTCTTTTCTTCCCATTTAGACCATCTGGGCGATTGGGGCCCAGAGGGAAGGTTGGGACCAGGTGGGGGAGGGACAGAGGCTCAGAAAGACTTCCCAGCACTTTTCAGCTCTGGAACCTGGGAGTGAGCACCCCCACCCTCTTTCCCAGGACCAAGTTCATTCCCTGCCTTTGCAAGGTGCTCTCTGCTCTCTAGCCAGGACAGATCCTGGTTGGGTTCTCCTCTGCCCTGTCTTCCTAGCAAACTCCAGACCGTGCATTTGCCCCATCCGTGATGGGCATTCCTTCTTGCGGTCTCACCCACACACCCCCAGCTGCGGTTAAACCCAGGGGGAAGATAAAAGTTAAAAGGCGACCACAGAAAGTTGACCAAGAAGGGCTCTTGAAGATCATTTTAGTTCAACCCCATATTTTACAGATGAGAAAACTGAGGCTTGAGGGAGAGTACCTATCTCAAGATTGGGCAGGGAGGTGGTGGGAGAACCAAAACTAAATAAATGGCAACGACCACAGCAACAACACAGACCATGTTATCATATATCAGGTGGTACTCTATGCTCATTATGCCATTTAGTCCACACAATAACCCTGTGAGGCACATACTATTATCATACCCATTTCGTGGGTGGGCAAACTGAGGCACAGACCAGTTAAGTAGCTTGCATAAGGTCAAACTGGCAGCCAGATGCTGGCAGTTGGGCTCCAGAGCCTGCCCATTGCACAGTCTCAGTGCACCACACAGGAAAATGGCATTATCTGACATAGCCTCGTGAGCTTCTCACCAGGGCTCAGGCTGATCTTTTGCAAATGACAGCCCTCTAACGCACGGTCCACAGTCATTCTGTATTTATAATCAGTGAGCCTGGGCTTGCTCCCGTGAACAAAATATGTCCACACGAGGTAAGAACTGAAAACAAGGATACAAAGGGAACGTCCATATCACTTGGGAAAGCAAGCAAGCGTGAACCTCATGAGGGCAACTCTGTGGGAGATGACACACGTGTGGAGGAAGATGGACCAAACGCACGAGGAGAGAACCGGCGCGGGAGGGGGATGCGTGGGTTAGACCCAGGACACCGCCTCATAGCTGCAGAGCAGCTCAAGTGAAGTAAGGTGAATGAAAGTCTGGTTATGCCTTGCACACATAAGTATTACGAATGGTGTTGGTCGTCCCACTAAGGTGGCGTGACAATGAGTAGGGATTTTTTTCCCCTCAAACATTCTGTAATATTTTATTGTTTTTGCAAGGAAAAGGAAAACAAAGGAGACTTGCCTACTTTAATTGCTGGAATTAAATGCTAAGGATGTTGCCAAACACAAATCAAGCTTATCTATTCATCAGAGCAGCCTCCTTTTTCTCCTCCCCATGGGCAAGCTCTCTCCGTGGAAACATTTTGCGATCAGATATTCAGTTGCTGTATCAAATGAAAACTGCATTTGAAAACATGCCTACAGCTCAAAAATAGAAAGCAAATCCAGCTAAAGGCCCAGGCTTCCTGGGGGTTTCAATGACAGATTCACTGGCTCGACATAAACCTTTGCAAAGGAGGGCCCATTTCAACTCACGCTCCTGAGCGCGGTTCCTCAACACCCAGAGAGCCAGTGCTCCTGAAGAGATGGGGGTGCTGACGGCCACAGAGCACCGTGAGTGTGCTTCATGCCACTGGCCTGCACCCTAACAACTGGCTAACGCGGTCTGGTGGGAAGGTAGAATGGCCAGCTGCCATGGAAAATGGTAGGGTGGCTCCTCAATTAATTAGAAGTAGGATCACCATCTGATCCAGCAATTCCACTTTGGGAATACGCCCCCAACCACTGAAAGCAGGGACTCGAAAAGGTATTTGTACACCCGTGTTCCCAGCCGCATTATTCACAACAGCCAAAAGGGGGAAGCAACCTAAGTGTCCACTGGCAGATGAATGGTAAACTAAATACAATGGAAGATGATTCAGCCTCAAAAGGAAGGAAAATCGGACACCTGCTGCAGCATGGATAAACTCTGAGGACCCGATGCTGAATTACAATAAGCCAGACACAAAAGGACAAATACCGTATGATATCACTTACATGAGGCACCTGGGATGACCGAATTCATAGACGTAGAAAGTAGAGTGGTGGTTGCCAGGAGCCAGGGAGAGGGGGCAATGGGGGGCTGTTATTTAAAGGGTACAGAGTTTCAGTCTGCAAGAGGAAAGAGTTCTGGAGACGGAAGCCGGTCACGGGTGCTCAGCCATGTGAATGTACCAGGACTGCTGAGCCGTACGCTTCAAAATGGCTGAGATGGTACATTTTATCTTCTGTGTATGTGGCCACAATTAAAAAAAAAAAAAAAAAAGAGCTCCTAAAATCCACTGGGCTGAGGAGGACCAGGAGATCTCAGGAGGTGTGCTACAGACCCCCCAAATGATCAGGTCTTCTCTCTGCTCTCCCCTCAGCGTGGGTCCACTGCCAGCCCCACCGTCTTTCTCCCGCAGGGCCCCCTGACCCCAGACCGGAGCCAAGCGAGCCCCTTCCTGTCCACCCGCCCCTTGGCTGTGTGGCTCAGGGATGGGGTGTGGGCAGCAGGAGAGGGAGGGGAGCCACAGGGCATCCAAGAGAGGCAGACCCCGGGACTAGCTGAAATCACTCGGTGAAAGGGGAGGATTTGGGGCGAGTCCATGAACACAAGGTGAACGAGGCTAAAGAGACGAGGGTAGGCGTGCGGCCAGACTCCCCGACAGACTGTGGGGTTTGCCACCATATTCGCTTCCTGCTGCAGCTGGAACCAATTACCACAGACCGAGTGGCCTCAGAAAACACCTTCATTCTCTCATAGCTCTACGGGTTAGAAGTCGGAAATGGGTTTCTGTGGGCGAAAATCAAGGTGTCGGCAGGGCCGTATTCCTTTCTGGAGGCTCTAGGGGAGAATCCATTTCCTTGCCTTCCCTAGCTTCTAGAGGCTGCCCATATTCCTCCCATCTTCAGAGCCAGCAACACCGCCTCCCTCCAGCCATTCTTGCATACTTACCTCCCCCTCTATCACAGCTGGGAAAAAGTCTCTGCGTTTACCGACCCTTGTGATTACAATGCGCCCACCTGGGTAATCCAGGACAATCTCCCCACCTCAAGGTCCTTAGCTGAATCGCAGCCGCAACGTCCCTTCTGGTAACATACAGCTTCCAGGGATAAGGACGTGTGTATCTTTGGTGGCCATTATTGGGCCTACCACACCCATCACACGTCCTCCTGCCCAACTATGCACACGTGGCGAACGTTTCTGACAGCCAGAGACGCATCTGTGCCCAAAATTTGGAAGAAGGAAGAGCAGAAGCCAGTAAAGGGTCACCGGGGCAAGTCATGTCCACACAGTCTGGGGGCGGAGGGGTGGGGGGCGAGAGGTTACTGCTGCGGGGGTGGTCGGGGGGCGTGGTGGGAGAGCCCGAGGGGGTGGGGAGAGAGGACTAAGGATGGGGACACAGCACGTACAGGAAGGGGAATGGTGTGACCCGTGGGAAAGAAGATGGTCACAAAATGCAAAGAGGACGTCATGGGAAAGACCTCCCAGGTGAACTGCACTTCAGACAAAGAAATTCTTGCATCTTGGCGCAAAAGTTGTACCAAAGGGTGATTATTCACTTCCCAAAAGGATTTTCCAACGCGTTCTTCAAGTAATGAGTTCCACCGTGTTCTTAAAATAGGATTTACACCCAATTTTTCAGTAACACATAAAGGCATGCTTGTAAATCTATTGAAATGAAGTGAGACCAGTAACATCTGCTGCCTTCTGTGCTGGGGGTGTCAGAAGGAGCAGGAAGGAACCTCTGCCAGGGGTGACGGGCCCCTGTGAAAGCCATCCACTCCATCCCCATGGCAAGCTGCCCTCCTTCCACACACGTACCAGCAACGCAGCAGTACAGAGGTGAGAGGGAGGGAGGCCACAGGCTGGGGGCTGGCCCCAGGCCTCTCTGGCTCCACAGCCCTGTGCCTTCTGCCTTTCCTTAGAGAGGAGAGATTTTTCGGGGTGGCAAGGAGTTGTGCGTCGGTGTCGGTTACAGAAGCTGCATCCCTCCTTAAGTGCACACGGCACTCAGGGCCGCTGCTTGCCTACTGGGTCATTTCTGGGATGACACTGAAACTTTCCCTGGGAGACAAAGCCTTTCCTTCTAAAGTTATTAGAGAAAAGGCTCTGGATGACCTGAAAAGGGTTAAAACTGCCACGATGTAAATGGTTGATTTCACGTGTCTTTGGGGAGCCGGCAACCGCAGGGCACCAGAAGGAACAAGGGCTTTAGCCCCATTTCCCTCCCTGGGGCCATAGAGCTTGCTGGAAATAGCCCTCGGGCTTCAAAGCAAATAACACAGAGGAAGGTGCCATCAAAATCTTGGACGCTATACCTACTTCTCTGTCATTACACTGTCCAGGTTCCTCCCCAAACTTTACGATGGCCCTAACTTTCATTTCTAGCTTTTTCTCCCAGACATGTGGTTCTCCCAAGTTTCTATTCTCAATTCCCTCTTCTCTCACTCCGACTGCTCCCAGGGTGGTCTCAGCCCCCGCTCCCCCCTCCCAGGGTTCCCACTTGCAATTTGCACCCCAGCTCTGTCAGCTCCCCAGATCTCAGCCCCTCTCTTCGAACTCCAGACCACGTGGCCATCTCCATGGCAGGTCACACAGACATGTCCACTGCGGCCTGCCCCAAATTAACTTGTCACCTTTCTCCCTTAACCTGCTCCTCCCTCATCCCGCATTTCTGTCAATGGAACTACAGTCCACCCCAGGTATCCTGACTCACATCTCAGCATTCCCAGATGCCCCCCTCCTTCATCTCCCACATCCAACCCATTGTCAAGGTCTGGCACTTGTACCTCTGCAGCGGATCCCAAACCCAGAAGTCCGCAGGCGCAGCAGGGACACCCGAGCTAGGTGGACAGGGAGGGGGCAGCGGAGGATGGGAAGGCACGGACCCCATCTGGACAGGACAGCTGCGACTCAGCTCCCTCTTCTCCAGCTGGCTGTTGCCTTCTCAGGACACGGGCCCTGACCTGTCCATTTTTAAAAGAAAGTCTATACGTCTGGATTTATGTGACATTCCCTATTGCTTACATGCCGGCAGTTACTTGCATTTTTTGAAATCCCTATGTGCGTTAAACAAAACATGACTGTTTGTGACCTCAGGGCTTCGGTCTCCCTCCCGCTAGTCCTCTCCGCTCCCAATGCCAATAGGTCAGCACGTCCTCCTTCCCTCTGCTGGTCTCAGGCCCCCTGCACCGATGTTGGGCTTTCCAAGTTTACAGAGGGTAGTGAGGGTGAAGGAGACAGATAAGAGAAGGCTGACGCCACTCAGGGTTAACAGAGCCATTAATTAGCAGAGTTAAACATCTGGTGTTTAATTAACACTTTCCCTTCTCTTTCATCCTCCCGCCCGTTTTCCTTTCCCAAAAGGGCTTCATGATGGGTAAAAAGTAAAGCAAAAAGCAGGAGGGCAGAAGGCAGATGTGGGGAATGGGATGGGAGGTCGGGGCTGGCAGTGGGGCGGGGGGGAGGGGCAGGGAGGGTCCCCGTGTGCGGAAGGGGAAGAGGAGAGGCTAGGACAAAGCGGGTTTATGATTCAGCAGGAGGGACTCAGATCAGTCCACACATTTCTTTGGCAGGAGCTAGGGGCAGAAGCTCAGTGCCTAGGATTGTCCAAGGAAGTCCACAGCTCTTCCTGCGGCAAAACCAGACATTCATTCCCCCACCACCTTCAGTAACACCCCCATGTCGCAGAGTGGCAACGCTCCCAGCCCCAGGTGAGATGCTTTCCCAACTTTCATGCAGTTAGGGGTGGCTCTGTGCATAGTTCCAGCCAATGAGAAATAAGCAGAAGTCAGCTGCAGATTCTGGGAAAGTGCTGCTTTCCTTGCAAGAGAATAGAGTCAGCTGGCACCAACCCCTTCCGTCCTGCCACCTTCCTTGGTGATTTTCCTTGAATGTGATGTCTTGAGCTATGGCAGCCATTTTGGCACTATGAGAGACAGGCCGACAAGATTACAGCATATCCTGATGCTGCCAGTGAGCAAAGGCCAGCCACTGCAGTCACCTCTAACCACCTTTGAGTGGTTAAGTACGTCCTCATGTTTAAAGTTATTCTGGTGGTGTTTTTTGTTACCTCTTCTCTCTAGGGAGGGAACAAACTGATCACTTGCTTATTTAGAGGTGAGTGGAGTCAAGAACACCCACTGCTGTTCAGAGCATTTCCCAGCCTGGACTGCTCAGGACCCGGGATTAGGGACTGGAAAGATGACAGCAGTGTGGGCCATGTCTGCATTAGATGGTGAGCTTCAGGCAAAGCCCTCTCCTCGCTGCCTCCCCAGAGCCAAGCACAGAGCCTGCCACGTACTGGGAACTCAGCTGACACGCACGTGTTGTATGAATGAATGGATGAACGGATGGATGTGCCACTGCTTGGCACAGGTCTCCCAGTGACAACGAGCTGGCAGGAAGGGATTATTTAGCAGCGAGCTGGAATCTAGCTCATTCAAGACCCACACTTCTCCAAGGCCAGCCTGGAACACCTCTCCCCTTCAGAAGGCCCCCCACATCCAGTTCCTATGATGCCCACCTATCCTCTTAGTTGGCATTGGATCCAACCTCCCTGTTTGTTATATATCTGGCTCCCTGGTTAGACTGAAAGCCCCTTAGGCAAATGTCACAATCTTTTTAAAGTCCCCAGACACTACCAGTGTCTTGAATACTGAAGAGAGTTGATAAATATTTTCATTTGAGGTTGATGCTTTGGAGGGGGGCTAAGAGGTTGATGAGTTAAAGAGAAATTTTAGGAAAGAGCTCTCCTAAAAAGAATAGTCCCCAGATGTCTGTAGTACTACCTGAAATTTTACTGTTAGAAATGGACTACTTTGGGGGCACCTGGGTGGCTCAGTCGTTAAGCGTCTGCCTTTGGCTCAGGTCATGATCCCAGGGTCCTGGGATTGAGCCCCGCGTCGGGCTCCCTGATCAGTGGGAAGCCTGCTTCTCCCTCTCCCACTCCCCCTGCTTGTGTTCCCACTCTCGCTGTCTCTCTGTCAAATAAATAAAATCTTAAAAAAAAAAAAAAGAAATGGATTACTTTGCCTAGCTGAGTCAGCTTAAGTAAAACACTGCACCACTCTGAGCAACAGTTTGTGCAATGGGAACAACAACAACAAAAGCTGTTTCGCAGTGCCCTTTTGAGAATCACGTCAGCAGGAAACTGCATTGTAAGAATATTTATTAAAAAAATCCTTTACGTGTGATTAGTCTTCGAGGGATTATCCCAATAATTATTCACTTTTGAGTGTAATCTTATAGACTTTAGGATAGAGAAGAACCTTAGACTCCCCCTTCCCAACCACTCCACAAATGACCTCTATACGGTCTTCAGAAATACATGAGGAACTTCTTGAGTTTAATTAATGTGGCTTTTCACAGGAGAGAAAGGGGAGAGGACAAATGTGGAGTTGGAATAGCTGCGTAGCAGGTGCTGTTGGCACCCTGCCCAGACCCCCATTCCTGGGCCAGAGTACCCATCCCCCAACCCCCAGCAACCTTCTCGAGAGGCTGGCCCTGAGCCCAGGGCAGTCTCCTCCTGGACTTACGTCTGGGAGACTAACGGGCAATCACAACTGACGCCGAAGTATAAAAGCCCAGCCCCCTGCCTTGGGTGTACCAACTTCTGTTGTGTAATTCATGCCCCAGAGCTCCCAGGGGGATCAGCAGGCTTCCCCGGGTGGCGCATCTTCACCTGGCCTCGTCCTCTGCCCTGTCCCGCTTCCTTCACACCCTCGCAGGTGCTTCCAAACGGCTTGTCCCATTCGTTAGCCACCTGCACGGGAGTCCCACCCAGCTCAGGCTCTGCTTCTCAGGAATCTGCCCAAAAACAAGCTCTTAAGAGGCTTTGCAGAGGAGGGCTGACAAGGAGCTAGGGGAAGGAGTGCGCTGGGGTCAAGACCAAACTGCACAAACCGTTTGGTCTGGGGCTCTTCCCCTCCCGCTGTCTGCAAGGCAAAGCGTGGGCCAGGCGCAGCCCTCAACCCCCTCCAGGGCGAGAACCTCGAGCAGACCCGGGGTCTGCACCTTCAAGCTGTCCTACCCCCCTCCACACCTCCTTCCCTCCAAGGAAATGTGTGGATCCTCTCCAAGGCCCCACGACGTCTTCCTGGAAAGCTATAAATCCAAACATCAATTGGTCTCCATGTCACCTGATTGTCAGGATGGGCCCCCAGGAATGTTCAGGCTCACAGACTCACACAGTACTCCGGCAGAAAGAGCCTTGGAGGATAGTGTAACTCCCCTTTGCAGTTTAATTTGGATTATACTTCTGCATCCGTGCTCTCCCCGCTCATTATAATGGTGATAATTATGGGTTGCTTTAGTCTTCACTAAGCCATTTACACAGCTGGACAGAATCAGAAATGCATGGATGCTAATCCCCCACTCCAGGCCCTTTTTTCAGGGTTGGTCTCCCCAGAAGCAATGAACCTGAGTCAGAAGGAGTAGTGGTCCTGGGAGGTGATCTAGTGGTGGGGTGGGGTGGGGGCTGAAAGGGCTGGAAGGGTCCAGCCCTCCCGGTACTGTCCCATTTATTTATTTATTTATTTATTTTAGAGATAGAGTTGCGAGAGCGAGTGGGAAGGGGGGGTGGGGGGGAGGGGCAGAGGGAGAAGGGACAAGCAGACTCTGAGCCGGGGCTGGATCTGAGATCATGAGACTCTGAGATCATGACCTGAGCTGCAATCAAGAGTCAGATGCTTAACGGACTGAGCCACCCAGGTGCCCCAGTACTGTCCCTTTTAGATTGGAAGAGAGGGGAGCTGTTTGCATCCCAAACCCCACACCAAAACACAATGGGAAATACCATTTCTTTGTGAGAAAGGGCAGGGGGAAATCAGGCAAATTTGGATCTTCCTGAGGTTAATAATGTTTGTGTGGACCTCTCAGGTAATTCTGCCCATCGCTGCCCGCCCCTCCCCGACCCTGCCCCAGCTCTAGGCAAAACAGATCCTCCCCACTCCACAGCAGCTGGATGTGAGGAGGGAGGGGTCATTTCACATGAACGTCTCTTAGTGGCCTCATCAGCGTCTGGTGCTCATCACTAACAGGACATCCTTGCTTCTCCTCTGCTACACGAACCAACACTTATCAAGGGCCCTAAAAAATGCCATGGGCCCAAGTATTAGGGAAGGACACTGTCTCTTTCTTTGCAGAACGCTCTTTTGAGAATTACATGATCTTCTGCTCATTCATTACTGCTTACATCTGAATCCATTTTCCTCACCAATGACGCCAACTTGCCAAATTCAATACCTGGTGTTCCGGTGAAAATACATGGTTTCTGCTGTCTAATAATTATAATTATACCTAAGCTTATTGTGTTCTTTATTCTATGACAGTGCGCTAATTGTTTCACAAGTGCTATCTCATTTCATCCTCACCGTATGCCTATAAAACAGGCTTTACGGACCTTTGATAGATGAGAAAACGGAGAGGTTGTGTCACTTGTCCAGAGTCACATAGGAAGTGGCTGAGCTGAGATCTGACCTGACATCTGTTTGATGTCAAAGCCTGTGCTCTTAGCCAGCCTGCTTCCTGTCTCCAGATGGGGCTGCTGTCGAGATGTATTCGCTCCAGAAGGGAGGCAGGCATTGGTATGGCCCTGGGCCGGGGGTGGGGGGTGCAGAGCAGGGAAGCTTCTCGAGTGTCCTCCATACCTCTGTGTCCAAGGTTGAGGCCAGCTCAGTCCCTCTCCCACAGCCCAGAGCTTTTCATTTTCAGTCATGATTATCTGTTCCAACATCAGCAATGAGAACTTCCAGCTCCACCTCTACCTGCTCCATCCCCCCAGACACCACAGCCCCTGGCCCTCCCAGCCTCCCAGGATCCCACCTGGATTTAGACTTCTGGGGCAGGCCAAGTCCCTGCCCCCAGCTGAGCTGCTCACTGCTGGCCCTTCTGCTACTCCACGGTAGCCATTCCTTTCCAGTCACTGCTCATCAGCTGGGCCAATGGCAGGGGTGGCCCAGAGCAGCCAGGCAGATAATCCAAGGTAGTGGGGAATGTAAAAATCATCTCAGTTTGGCTGTGGAAGGTATTTTTGGACCTACACTTGAATGTGGGTGTGTGTGATGTGCTGGGAATTCACAACACTTTAAGTGAAACCAGCAGGACCTGACGGCTGGCTTTGGGAATTAGAGAATAGGCCACCCTGTTCCTGTTGCTCGCTGGGCTGGGTGGCTCAGCATCCCAGGACATTCTCCCGACCTCCTGACGTTCAGGATCAGCTGAAGCAGAGCGGCTGCCTCGCTGTGAGTCAGACCCTGACCTAGAGCCCTGGCTGCAAACTCAGATGCCTGCTGCCAGGGGCTGGGCAGCCAAGGAAGGGAGGCCAGCTGGTGTGACACCGGAAGGAGTGGCAGAGTGAAGACTGTAACCCCTTCAGAAGGGCACAGCCACTCCTTAGGGGCAGCTGCAGCTCAGCTCCAGCTGATGACAGAAGCCAAACAAAACACATCTGTGAAAGAATTTGGCCCCCTGACAGCCAGTTTGCAATCTCCAGCCCAGAGGTTCCTCACATTTCAGCATGCATCACAATCGCCTGGAGGGCTTGTTAAAATAGATTGCTGGGCCCCTTCCCCAGAATTTCTGGTTTAGTGGTTCTGAGGTGCGGCACAAGACTTTGCATTTCTAGCAAGTTCCCAGGTGCTGCTGAGTCCAGGGCCACATTCCGAGAACAACTATTCTAGCCTCGTGGTCCTACAACAGGGGGCTTGATACTTCCTTACTTTCTAGTATTTGCTAGCCTTTTCTCAGGAAGTGTCAACTCCAGAGGCAATCATGTCCTTAAGAAGCTGAAAGTCATTTGGACACTGAAGGAAGGGTGGCCACCCCTCTAATAAATGGCAAACATTCCGGAAACTTTCACGCATAATATCACATTTAATCACTGCAGCGGTCCTACAGGGTGAGGATTACTGTCCCACTTAGTGCTGAGGAGCCGAGGTGCACAGACATTCACAACTCGCTCAATCCCACAGCTAGTAAGTGAGTTCTGGGCCTGGAATCCACATCTGCCTAACTGCGGTGTCCCCTTTCCCAAGCCACCAAACTCCTTAGAGAAACAAGACCCCTCTTTTACCCTCTTTCTGGGAGTTGAGCAGAATGGCCTCCTCTTTTCAGAGGCCCCGCTAAGCCTGTCCATTGGGGCAATGCTCACAAGAAGGGCTAATCAAGAGCCAGGAGACCACAAGAGTTAACAAGTGCCCTCTGCCTCCTTCCAAAGGGAAGGACCCACCAACACCGGGTCCTTGGGCACTGCCCAGTGGCTTATCATCCCCAGCAGACAAGATGGGCTGAGTCTGGGGCAGTCTAGGACCCGAGGAAAGCCATGCCTGAGGGAGCCACTCCGGAACAAAACACCTTAGTCCTTGGGAATACATCCTAGCAGGACGGGGGAATTGTCTGGTCAATGTCTGTAAACTCCTACAGGCAGGAATCCTGTCTTTTTAGCTCATCACTGTATCCCTAGCTCCTAACACAATCCCTGACCTGTAGACCCTGAATTATTTGTTGAGTGAGAGAATGACTGAATGGTGGAACAAAAGGTAGGGAATCTTTGCTCTTAGCCAAAGTGACGTTAGATAATGTGCCCACTCGTGGTTGAAAATTTAGATACTCATAAAGCAGCCAGCTTGCAGAAGGAAAATGTGGCAGGTGATAATTCTGCTCAAGGTAATTGATTGGAAATGTTTTCTGAATCTAGTGTGGGCTGAGAAGCAAAGATATTAACAGGTCTACTAAGAGCTGACAAGAATAATGTCATACTCCTCTCTGGATCCCCAGCCCTGATGTCTGTTGAATGAATGAATGCGAGGCTCCCATCCTGAATGCCCAGTGAGGAAGGTGTTCACACACGGCTGCATGGGTGGTGCCATGCCTCTGCAGAGGGAAGCCTTCCCTGAGGCTTTCGGGAAGCCAGGTGGGGTGTGGTGACAAGAGCGTGGACTGTGCGTGCCCTGCCTCTCTCCCTGAGCTAGTCAACAGGCACAGTCCCAGGCGGGGCCTGGCCGGACGCTGTGCTCCGAATCACTGGGCCCCGCTGCCTCCCTTCTCTTTAAAAGAGGGATCATGACAACACTGGCTGTAGTGACAGTCACTTCAGAGACCCGGCACAAAGACGAAATGCCAGGAAGATGGTGGTACCACGAGTCCAGTAAGTGCTCAACAAATGCCTCTTGACCGGGTGAACTCATTGACTGACCCACGGTGGTTGGCTCGCGTCTCCAGTCTAGACAGGTGGGAGAAAAGGCCCCCACCTCTCCAGACAGAGAGTTCTTCCAGTGTCTATTTTGTCTTCCTCCTGCAGCCACGTAAGGCTTCTAATGCTGCTGTCCGTGGTGACAGGGACTAGGGTGGCTCTTGGTGAGACCTTTCTGCAAGACTAGCTCTTCAGTATTTCCAGGGAAACAGCAGCAACTGACTTTTTTGGAGTCGTGCATTGATGTTGTGAGGAGTGTGCTTTGGCTGAATGTATTGACACAACTCGAAACCCCACAGTAACAGGTAGGGTTCTGCTGCCCCGTGTGAAGTGTGTCAGCTGTGGCGCACCGGATCTCTCCCCTCACCCAGTGTGTATGTGCAAAACTCAGCCTAGACCCGTCACCCTCAGAACCTGCGGCAAATAAAAGTTGGTCACGGCTTGCACGGTGTTTTGTACTATCTGTGCTTTGGGCTATGGTTTGACTTTTTTCAGCTCTTCGTTTAACCCTCTAGCTCCACTCCTTCTCCTAGGCTAAGAGGTCCAGCACTGGGGAGAGACGTTCCCCGGAGTTGGTGAGAGCGCTTAGGATGCTGGCTTGGGTGCAGGTGAAATGGCTCAGTGGAAAGGCTGGGGTCAGGGAGCACACATACCCCTGCCCTTTGATGACCCTGTCAGATCCCCTATGAAGTCTGCAGGCTGTAAGAGGGGCCACAGATCCGAATGTTCAGCGTGTGAAGTTAACCCACCCCCTCCTCCCCTGCTGCACCCTCTCCAGATCTTGGATACGATCTTCTCCCCAAGTCAAGCCTTGATGGCTCACACTGGATAAGGCTCTGAGCAACTTGGGCCTGGGAGCCTGAGGGCCCCCTCCTCATTGCTGAGTGTCCACATACCTTGATTCAGAAATCTGGGAGCTAGAAATGACCGAATCCCAGCGTCTCCAGAAAAACCACTCTTAATACCATCTTTGGGGAGTGAGCAGTATGGAGACTAGGGCAAGAGAGAGAAACAATAGCCAGTCATCCAGCCTGGATCCCTGGCCTCCCTGACTCCCGCCTATGTTCAGGTTACATTTCTGGTCCTCTCTCTCTGCCTACCCCCACCCCACTTCCCAGTCAGAGCTGCCAAATGGGCCTGGGTGCTTTCAGACCCCTGAAGGGGGCCAGCCAATGAGCTGCCAAGCCCAGGATGCACAAGCTGGTCCAGCTCAGCTTCTGGGATGCCGCCAGCCAAGACCTCAATCCTGCAGGAGTGTCTTCTCCCCTACCCAGGTGAGGGGGGTAGAGCCTGGCAGAAGGTGCTAGAATCTGCCCCCTTTCCTCTTATAGAAAGGAAGGAAGGAAAGGAGTGGGGTGGGGTGGAGGAGGAAGGAGGGAGGGATGTAATATGGACAGGAACTAGAAGGGAACAAAGAAAACTGAACAGCTCGTCTGTTAAGGTCACGAAATGGAGGGAGACTTTTTCTATGTTATTGCTGCTGTGGTGGTGTTTGTGCAATAAATAAAACAGCAGAGCGATCAGAGGCTGGAGTCCGTGCTCAAGCAGAGTGGGTGGGCTGAAGATTCCCAGGGAGGGCAGCCAGCCGTGGAGCCCAGGCTGGGGGAGGGGGAGGCAGGGAGCGACTCCAGCAGGGTTTCCTCCTGAAGGGCTGAGCTCTTTCTTTACCAGGCTCAGTTCCTGTTGGTCTGTGTCTTGCCAGCTCAGATCCCTGAACTTCCAGAACGTAACTGTGTCCCAACTCATCGGGCAAGGCCATGGGCTGGCTGGGAGCTGGCTGCCATTCCCTGTACACACCTCATCAGCACCCAGATCCATCTGGCAGCAAACGGTTGGCTGAGGGAAGCTGGGAGAAAAAGCCCAGGGACACCATCCCCCATCTGCTCCCCACACATGCTACACACTTCAGCCCAGGGAGGAAGAAGGCTCACAGGTGGTTGGCTGATGGGGAGGGGAGGCTGGGACAGAGACAGGGCACACACAGCCCCACTGGTCTAGCCCTAGCAAGGAGACTTTCCAGGAAATGCTTCCATCACCCTCCCTTGCCAGGTGAGCCCCCACTTCTCCTGCACAAACAGGTGAAAAATGGGCCTGAATGAAGACTGCACCACCACTGCCCCAAGCACACACCCTCAATATGGGAACACATAGACTACAAGACTTCTGTGGCTACAATAAGACCCTCACTGCTGCCCCAGCCCTAGGCATCTATGAGACAGGTCCTTCTGGTCTGGTGGTGGGGGCAGGGCAGGGCCCGTGTTCAAAGACCTCCCAGGTGGACAGTGTCCAGGAGGTGAGCAAGCCTTGGGGCTTGGTGGAGGGCAGAACAGAGAGCTTCAGCCCTGGGCCAGGGGATGGGAAGAGAGGAGGGGGGGTCTTTAAGAGAAGTACAGTGAGCTCTTTCTGACCTGGTATAAAAGCAGCCCTTCTTAGAGACAGAAAGATGGTCAAGATCAGACAAAGCCCTTCCAGTGCTTAATGAATGTCTCTCTTTAAACCTGGTCATTGGTGCCAAAGTCCCTAAGCTCTGCATTCATGGAGCCCAGTTATAATAAGAATAACAGCTACCAGGCTTACTAACTGCAGGCATGTTTCTATGAGGACTTTATCTATTACTCACCCTACAGGTCCTGCCCCCATACGCACCTCCTTTTCAGTAATGGAACTGCCTGGGTATACAGGGACCATGGTAGGGGCCGGGTAGAGGAACACCTGAATTGCAAGAATTCTGGGGAGGTGCCTAGGAGTGTCCTCTGCTCAGGCCCAAGGACAGCAGGGACCTAGAAGGGAGTAGGAAGCAAGGTCATTTTTCTCCTAGAAGCTTTAGTTAAGTGCCTACAGGTGTGGCCTGCAGGCAGCTGTGGGGAGCACTGGACAAGGAGGGACAGAGAGTGGGCGCTGGGCCCGGGGGCAGGGTGGAGGGAGCACAGCTGAGCCTCTGCTTGCCAGGAAAGCCGCGCTGCCGGCTGGTGGGGAGGGATAGGGATGCCTGCCCCCCTGGCCAGCTGCACCCCTCCGGGCTCGGGCCTCAGCCTCGGCAGGGGAGTGCATGAGACCCTGAGCCAGGGCACGCTGATGACTCCCTGGGGAGGTGAGGACCCAGGCAGGGACCTGCTGGCCTCCTCCTCCCCACCACCCTCCTTGCTTTTGTGTGAGCACTCATACAAAACGCACAGCCTTGGGTTCCAGTCCCGACCTGGGCAGTCCTTAGCCTCTCCGAGGCGGTTTCCTCACCTGTAAGACCAAGAAGGGCAGTTGCGAAGACTAAAAAGGAATGTTTGCAAAAGCACATAGCACTGGCTGGCACCTAGAAAGCACTCGATAAATGCCAGCCATTATTTTATCATCATTATCAGTGTTGTGATTATGCGGACCCTCCACATCACTCACCGCAGACGCTCACGCTTAGCCCCCTAAGAACGCTGCCTATCTTTGATCTCTCCTCTCCAATCTGTCCTACACAGAGCTGCCAGAACAACAGTCCATGGCGATGATTTGGTCACATCATTTTGCTGCTAATAAACCTTTCCCAGCTTCCCACTGCCCACATGATCAAATCCAAATGCTCTTTCCATTTGGCACAAGCTCCCCTTCCTGCCTCCTCTCCGGCCATTCCTTCTCCATCTCCACCTCCCTCAGTTCATCCCCAATCCAGCTACCCCTCATGCACTTGCCCACCTCCATGTCTGTGGCTTTGCTTCTACTGTTCCTGCCGGGCAGAATGCACTCTCCTCCCGTGAAGACCTTCCCATCTTTCGAGGCTCACACAAATGCCAGCTCTTCTGCAAAAGCCTCTTTTGACCCTCCCGCAGCTAATGGCTTCCTCTGCCAACAGAGGCAGCGTGTGGCTTATACTACACTTAGCATGGATCCACCCTGTGTTCCTCTGTGTTTGTGTGGGCAGTGCTTCTCAAAGTGTGGTCCCGGCACCAGCAACATCTGCATCCCCTGGGGACTTATCCGAAATGCAAACTTGCAGCCCCCACCCCAGTTCTACTAGGTTAAAAAGTCTGGGGATGAAGCCCAGTCATTTGTTTTAACCAGCCCTCCACACTCGGATGCACTCTGAGCCGGGGAACCACTGATGTAGGGTACCTGTACCCTGCAGGTGGTGCCTGGTACACATGGAGGAGTGATGGGTTAGCTCAGATCAGCTGGGTAGTGTTGAAACGGATACTGCTGCCTAGGCCCCACCTGCATAGATTCCAATTTAATTGCTCTGGGCGGGGTGGGGAGGGGAAACCTATGCATCCAGGGTTTTTTTTCCTCCCAGCCTTTTATGAATACTTTCAAACATACAAAGCAGTTAAAAGATTGCACAGTGAACACCTGTATACCCACCACCTTGATTCTATCATCAATGTTTTGCTATAGTTGCTTTCTTACATATTTATCCATCATCCCCATGCCTTCATCCATTTTATTTTTTGATGCATTTCAAAGTTGCAGACATCATACACATCACCCAAACACATGGGAGTGATTTAAAATCCCTCCAGGTGGTTCCACTGTGCAGCCAGGACTGCTCTGATCTCAGCTGGGAAGCTCTGACAGCCTCCCACCCTCAGTTCCCACTGCGAAATGGGGATAATGGCGACGATGTCTGCGCTCCCTCCCCACCATTGCAGGAATGGAGTGAGATCACATCAGAGAAAGCCCTTTGTAAAGGGAATACAATTAACAAGAACCAATCGCTGACTCCAGGCTCAAGAGAAAAGTGTGCAGAGCTGTCACAGGGTTGCCAGATGAAATACAGGATGCCCAGTGAGATCTGAATTGCAGATAAATTCTTTTAGTGTAAGTATGTCCCAAATATTGCATGAGACACACTTCTACTAAAATAGGTTTCAATGCTTATCTGGAATTCTAATTTCATTGGGCATCCCATATTTTTATTTGCTGATTCTGGCAATAAAATCTAAGCCCTGTCCTGTGGAGGGCAGCAGCGCCAGGACACTCCACGCAGAGAAGAGTCAGGGCTGGGCCACATCGGCTACTGCTCTGCCCAGCCAGTCTGTCGGGACTTTAGAGCCCGTGCCTGCAAAGCCAGGACTGGTGGGCAGAGCCAGGCCAGGGTCTGCTTTAAGCTGACATCTGCCCAGGCGTGACTGTGATGTGAGGGCCAGGGTCTCGCACACAGCAAGCCAGAGTATTAGTCGAGGTTCTTTGAGCAAACAGAACCACAAGGATGTGTGTGTGTGCATGTGCATGTGCGGGTGTGTGTGTAGGACAGAGGGAGAGGTTTATTTTAAGGAATTGGCTCCTGTGACCATAGAGGCTGGCAAGCCCAAAATCTGCAGGGTGGGCTGGCAGAATTCTCTTTCACTGAGAGGAGGTCAGTCTTTATTTTATTCACACCTTCAACTGATTGGATAAGGCCCACCCACATTATAGAGAGCAATCTGCTTTATTCAAAGTCCACCAATTCAAATGTTAATCTCATCCAAAAATATCCTCACAGAAACATCCAGAATAACTTTTGAACAAATATCTGGGCACTGTGGCCCAGCCACGTTGACACAAAATTAACCATCACAGCCAGCGAGTCTCCAACATTAGGGCACAAAAGTATCACTTGGGGGAACTGATTAAAATGCAGATACCCAGGCTCCACCCAGAGATTCTGGTGCATTAGGTCTGGCATAGTGCCCAGGAGCCAGCATTTTAACCATCATTCCAGATGGTTCCAATCCAAGAGCTCCACGGGCCCACTTTGGGAAGCACTACAGTTCGAGCTCAATAAATATTTGCCAACTAAAGGAATGCTGAAGTCAACAGTGTGGGCAGGAAGATGTCCAAGCCAGGGACAGACCACCCCTGCAAGACTGTGTCCTGGGGGCTCTGGTGTGGAGGCAGCCATGGCAGATGGGGAGCCTGCCAGCCAGTCCTGACCCAGGTGGGGATCCACAGCAGCGTGTGCAGACAGACATGGCAGACAGACGGGAAGATTTGTGCCTACACCAGCTCTGCCGCTAACCTAAGGGGTGAACCCCTGAGCCTCCCCTAACCCCGCTCGGACCCTAGAATGCCCCTCTCTCTCTCCAGTGTGAGTTGGTGGACGTGCTCGGCTTCTCATGAGCCGATGAGATCATGGCTCAGGAATCTGTGTGCAGTTGGTTGGCCCTGAAAAGAACCACTCACTCAGCTGGGGAAGTGAGCAGCTGAATGCTCACAGGCCCGTGGGGGAGGCAGAGTGCCGGGCTGCGGGATCACAGCCTCCCAAACACCAGCCAGCCAGCATTCTTCCTCTCCTGCAGAAAGGAGGGAAATGGATCCAGGACAGTAGAAGCCCATTATAACACAGCTTGTTTTTTAATGGACTCCCATAAACCATGGGTCAAAGTTCTGTCCCTGAAAACCTAACAGCTAAATAGCAAACAGCCTGGGAGTAGAGGGAGTTAGGCAGACAGACACTCGGTGGTTGATTAGCCTGTCTCCCAGTACCAGCTTCACAGAGTAACATGAATTAGGGGAATGGAGGCCACAGCCAAGTGGCCCAGAGTGAAGCTCTGCAGGGGTACAGAGGAAGGACAGGGGCTCCTTTCTGGAAGACTCATTCGCCCTCAGCATTCCATGGAGTGTGTGGGTACTCCATAAATGCATGATCAACTCAACTGGGCAAAGGGGGAGGGAAAGAACCGAGCAGGGGGGGAGGCTGAGGACGGTTCCTCCTTCCAGGCCCCTTGGGCACCTGTTACTGTGTCCTGGGGCTCCCGGCTGCTCTGTCTGCCCCTTTCCCATGATCTCAAAGCCACCATGCTCCCTCACCCCTAGTCATCCAGCCCCCGTGCTTTTAACTTCTTCAGCTCGCCCTGCCATTACATAGTGTCTAGGAGTGGGGGTTCATAGGGACACCTCGAAAAGAAAAGATAATGGGCTGGGACTCTACAGACCGGAACAGGAATGAGATATCAGTGAATAGGAAGTGGGGGAGGCAGTCAAAATCTTCAAGGCTCTGAAAGGCTATCACCTAGAGGGGATGACCAGAGACAGCCATCGCTCTGAGGACAAAACAAGGCAAAGAGAGTGTAAGAAAAATCAGAACTGGGACCACGGGGCAGATCCAGCTCTCTGAGGGCACTCAGGGTGTCTCCAGGGGGAGATGCCATTCCACCTGACACAGAGCTCAGAAGCTGGCCCCGCAGCCCAGCATCCGCTGACCACCCATTACGGCTTGTCATCCATGAACATTTCCAGGCTCTCCCTGAGTCTATTCCTGCATTTGGTTTATGCCACCTCTGGGGTTTGTAAGTTCCATAGATGCTTATTACCTGCCATGTAAATAACACTTGCTCACGTTTGTGCCAAAGCTGCCTTTTGCCACATCCTCGTTCTGATTTTGGGGACTAGCAGATCAAGTTCATATGTCACCTCAGCCACAGAGTTAATAAGGAGAGGACATTCACAGTGGGGATGGCCCCCACCTCATGATTTCCTTCCCGTCCTGGAGTCCTGGTAGACTTAGTCTCACCTCGGAAAGACAATCCCTTCAAGAAGGAGCAACAGGCTACATGTCCAAGGTTTGCCGAGGTCAGACCCAAATGCCGTGCTGTTTCTAGCACCCTCACTGTAACGCCTGGGTGTTTGGCTGGTCTTTTTGTCCAAAGCAGCACATCAGTCCAAAGCCTTTAGGAGAATGTTTCCAACAGCTTCTTAGATTGGCTGGGCTATGTCAGGCCACTGGCAATGCCCGGTCGTGGACATGACTTTACCTCTTTTTCCCTAAATGTATAGCCTTACACATCTGGGGTAAAGGGAAGCCAACACTGTTTGGGGCCATACACACCAGCTGACCCAACACTTCATCACTTGGAAGCTTTTGATGTCATCCACATTTTCTCGGAGACTCTGCCTTTGGCTTCCCCCATGTGAAAAAGTATCATTTCCTTCTGTTTCGTCAGCCAGTCTCTGACTCACGCAGGACACAAAGGGCTCCTGTCCCAGGATGACTTACTATGGTGTGGATCTGAAGGACCCAAGGAAGGTCTCCGTGTCTCCAGGGGTGTGGGATGTTGGGCAGGGCCGTGGTGAATGCAGTCCCACCTTCTCTGGAGAGTTTCAAGGCCAGGCCAGGGCTGAACATTCTAGCTAGCAGGGCTCTTCCCAGGGGCAGGGCAATGGCTCAAAGTATTAGAATATTTTTTATTGTGGTGAAATACACATAACAAAAATTTACCATTCTAACCATTTTTAAGTCTGTAGTGGCATTGAGTACATTCACATTGCTACCACCACCACCATCCATCTCCAGAACTTCCTTCAACTTCTCTAACTGAAACTCTGTACCCACAAACTTTGACTCCTCATTTCCTCCTCTGTCAGAGCCCCTAGTCACTATCATTCTACTTTCTGTCTCCATGAATGTAACTACTCTAGGAACTTCGTATTAGTGGTATCATACAGTATCTGTGCTTTTGTTACTGGCTTGTTTCACTCAGCATCATATCATATCCTCAAGATTCATCCATGCTGTGGCATGTCTCACCAATTTTTTTTCTTAAGTAAGCTCCATGCCCAACATGGGGCTTGAACTCATGACCCAAGATCAAGAGTCACATGCTCTACCGACTGAGCCAGCCAGGTGCCCCCTCACCAAAATATTTTTAAGGCATGCCAGCAGGTGGCACTTTGGGGGCATGGTGACATAAGAAGGGGCCCAATTACCAGAGTGGCACCCATAAATATGCATATTAGCACACACTTGGCTCCTGTGGGTCCATGGTGTGCAAATGCACGTGTGCTTGCACACTCTCTGCCACGTGACCCCCACGAATCCTAGAGGGCTGTCCGCCTGCACTTTGGGAGCTGTACTCAGACCTCCTTGTGCATTAGAGACACGTGACGATTTGGTCAAAGTGCCCGTCCCAGGCCCCACAGGGTTCCTACTGGGCCGGCTACAGCAGGTGATGCTGAGGCAGGGGACCGGGCACCAAACTCTGGGAGACATACGGTCGTGGGAACTGCTCCATGTGCGACAAAAGGAGGCCTTCACCTCAGCCTGAGCTCATGTGTAGACAGTTGGTGTTGGTTGACTTCTTGTGAAAACCGACAGGCGAGGGCTCTGTCGGGAAATCATGGTACCATGTTTTGGAGAACAGGCCTGCCCTATGACAGTCAGCTCTAACTTGCTACACCCATTCCAGGGGAGGTTCCCCTTCTCTCTACTCAAGTAACCCCCAGACAGCACATGCCGATGGCAAGGCAGGGTTCCGCGGGTACTGCAGGGAGGATGGACTAAGCAAGAAATTCCAGGGTGTCTGGGTGGAATGAGACAAGAACACCAAGGCTGTCACACAGGCAGAGCTTGACATAAGCCATAAGAGAGGCACATCAGCCACTGGTTTTCTGAGCAGAGGGAGAGAGAGAAAGCACTTTCGGAGCAGGGACAGCTCCTCAGAAGAGGTGGCACTGGAGAGCAACAGAGTCCTGACAGCAGACAGAGGAGAAGAGGCAGGAACTGAGGTGTGGCTTTGGGAGTCGGCCAGGATGCAGTGTGATGTGGATGGATGGAAAGACTCTGAGTCAGAATTCTGGGTACAATTCCAAGTGCTTTGCATTTAGCCACGTGACTGTGGCAAGTCACCAGGCCCTGCAGGCTGTCTTTCCTAATGTCAGGAGCATGGCTGGAATGATGGGAGAGGAGGTTGGGACCATGCTATGGAAGGCCTTAGGTGCATTTAATTCAGGGAGAAGCTGGGAGCCATTCCATGTTCTAGAGCAGAGACTCATGCTCCTCTTTTTGTAGCCATGGGCTTGGCGGGGGTGGGGGGAGTGGGGGCAGGATGGGGAAGGTATCCCTCTTGACCCGTGCCCTCCTGTGAGACTGGCCTGGTTAGCCTAGCACCTCCCATCTCTTCTTCATTTCCCACTTTGGGGATTCCCTCCAACGAGTGCATAATCCCTGGAAGAGGGTTTCCTCTGGCCTCTGGGAGGACTTACAGCCCCCTCCCCGCACCCGTTCACAAAATCATGAAATGTGAACTCTAAATAATTTATAAACATGTTAAATAAGACTGCTTCTAGCCTTGATCCCTGGGGAGCTCGCTGTTAATACTTCCCTCATTTAACATCAGCCTGAGCCAGACATCATTAGGAAGGGAAATCTCCTCTCTCTTTTTAAAAATCATGTAGCTTAAATGGTTTGGGATTATTTGCTGCTTTGAATCATTCTTACCACTGCTCCCTCCCATTACGGGGATAATTAAGAATTGACTATGGTTGGCAAAAAGCATTCGACAGCCAACTTTTCATTTGGTTTTTCAAGTGCCCCCACCATCCCTGCCCGCCCCCCTAGTTCTCCTTTCTTGTCCCTGCAGCCTTGCAGCCCCAATCCCCTGGGCTCCCCCCACTCAGGTCTGCTGCCTGTCAACACACTTGGGGCCCCATGGAAACCACACACTGAATGGAGGGAAAGCAGGGAGGCCATTCACTTTCCTCTTATTCCACTGCCCCATTTCCTCCAGGCACCTTGCCTGGTGTCCCTTGGGCCTAGAGCCAGAGTGTGTTTGTTCGGCTGCCCTGGTCACCCGGGAATGGGGTGGGCTCAGATCCCAGGCCTGTCCCCCAGCTGGTCATTCCTTCTTTCAAGAGTCACTCTCTCTGATGGGCTATGGCAGGATTAGAGGCTTCAGGAGGAAAAGCAGGCCTCTGGTCACAGAAGACACCAGGTGACCTCTGAGACCAGCCAGTCAGGGTGCTGTGGGCTGAAGTGCCACCTGTCTCCATCTCCCCCACCACAGAGCCTCCCCATGTCCTGCTGATCAGCCCACCTAACCCTTTGAGGGCAGCCCCAGGACTGGGGTGATCTCTATTTCCCCATCCCCGACCAGAACCACATCTCAGTCACCACATGGATTTTCTTTCTCTTTCTAGCTTGGTGTCACTGATTTCTAGTATTCTAAATTCTTTATGCAGTCTCATTTTAATCTTTCCTGCTGTAGGTTCAATGAATTATGGGTTGTTCTGGGTTCAGGAAGCTGAGGCCCTACCTCTTTCGTACAATAAATCATCATGGAAACAAAAACAAACCATAAAGACACACAGGTAGTCAAGCTGCCTTGTCGGGGAGATTGAGATTGGAATGCAGAGAAGTTTCTGGAGTGGTTGCCAGTGTTCTCTTTCTGCACCTGGGCGGTGGTGTGAGGCACGAGCCCATTACTAAAACATCTATGTTGTGGTTTTCTGTATTTATTTTATTATATCTCAAAGTTAAAAGGAAAAGATAAATCATCCTAGTGTTAAAAATAGTCATTTGAGTCATCCTTCAGGCCCCCCTCCCTACGAGCTTTTCTTTGGGGTGAAAAACCCCAACTTGGTTAGCATCCCCCCCAAGGTTCAGATCCCCCCGACACACACACCAGATGGTTAGCCAAATCCTGTGACATGTGTCTCAAGGGAACCTTTCAGGCGAGGTGCTGCTGGCCCACTGAAAAGAAGAGAGAGAGGGCACTTCCTCAAACTTCCAGGACAGGTTGTACGACTGTTATGTGCTGGTTCACCAATCAACATGGAGAAATAGAATGTGGCCTGAGACTGCCTTTCCTGGCAACCTGATAGTGAGGTGTGAAGGGGGCCCATAGCCCTCACTTACCCTTAAAGTTTGGAAGTACTCAAGCTGACCAAAAAGAACCTAAGGCTCAGGCAGTTCATCTCAGCCCAGCAGCTAGTAACTGCTCAATAATTGGTGGCTATTATGACTCCGAATCCCATTACTGCCCTATGAAGAAGGGGAGGGGGTAGCGGGAACGTGGTACATGAAGGGAAAAGAGAAAGGAGGACAAAGAAGCAAGGGCAGGTCACCCTCAGGGTTTGGCCCTTGAAAGACATTAACTCAGCAGCCTCCTAAGCGGTCCTGCTATGAAGAGGGGTAAATCAATAAATGGCTGGCAGGGCAGATAGAAGCCACCCTTACCATCCTGCAGTGCTCTGCTTCAGAGAGTCTGCCCGCAATTCTCCAACCAACCTTCCCCCCTCCCTTCTCATTGGCTGCCTCCCCCCAAGTGGCCCCCATAGATTCATTCACATAGGGTCATCCTCCAGGTATCGGAAGCTGCAAATGTTGGTCCAAGGGCTCAGAGGGGGCAGCTCCTCTCTGGCCTGCCTGCCCAACCTCCCCACACCCACAGCGAAGGAAGATGCCTGGCAAAGTGCTTGGCGAACCTCCCTCCCTTCATGGCCAGGGGACAGGCTCACTGTTACGACGGTGTCTGGATTTGCCACTAAAGTCTTCTTTATCATTTGTCAAGTGGGATTGCCAATCTGTCTATGTCTCTTTATTATTTTTTAAGATCTTATTTATTTGTTTGAGAGAGAGAGAGCGAAAGAGAGAGCACGAGTAGGGGGAGAGGGAGAAGCAGGCTCCCCGCTGAGCAAGGAGTGGGGCTCGATCCCAGGACCCTGAGATCATGACCTGAGCTGGAGGCAGACGCTTAACCGACTGAGCCACCCAGGCGCCCCTTGTCCATGTCTCTTTATGTCCATCTGTGCTCTTCGGTTTGGGCCCCTGTCTTCACCTCTTTGCTCTTTCCCTCTCTGACAATCTTGAGTTCCCCTGCTCCAACCAAACACACTTGGGGCCCGAAAGCCATGGTAGAATTCTGAAGGCATCCTAAATGTTTTTCTTTAAAAATAATGACAAAGGAAGCTACAGAGGAGGAACGAGGAAGGGAGACTTCATTCTAAATTTGCTCAACACAGGAGATTCTCCAGGGACAGGACTGAAAATGTGGAGGCCTAGAAGAAACACATAAGGGGAAAAAAATAATCCCCCCCCCGCCATTTGGTCCCAAGGACCTCTTTGAAACAGATAATTTCAAATATATTTCTGGATTCTAAAACTTTTTCAGAATGAATAAAGTGTTGAGAATGGAGTGTTTTTATATTTCCAAACAGTTTCTAAAAATTATGCAGTAAGATTTTATGTTAAACGAACTACATAAATCTTTTCGTCTGGATATAATGATGTAGCTTGTTTGACATTCCTTTCTAAATGACCTCCAGAAAAATCAATTGTTCCCAGGAATCCAAATGCATTTCCACTTATAAGTACAGAGGAAAGTAAAATAAATTGCTTGAATCAAGTAGGGGAAAAATTTTGTCCTCAGCAGCTCAAATTGTTGTGAAAGCCCTGGGTCCAGGATTCAGAGGCAGATCTGTGGGCAGGTGGGAAGAATTTGACCACAGCACCTGACTGAGCCACGAGAACGTGCCTCAGCTGCCCAGTGCTGCAGACAGTGGGCATTGCTGGGGGGCCTGGGTCTAGGGAAAGCTGGGGGGGCGGTCCCAAGCAAATCCTTCCAACATGCTCCAATCTGCCCCCAGCTCTCTTACCGCATGTGACACACATGGAGCCATACTTGGAAA
Source organism: Eumetopias jubatus (assembly GCF_037043125.1). Classification (NCBI taxonomy): domain Eukaryota; kingdom Metazoa; phylum Chordata; class Mammalia; order Carnivora; family Otariidae; genus Eumetopias; species Eumetopias jubatus. The sequence continues at coordinate 67,108,246 of NW_028274807.1, forward strand.
AACATGGTGCAGATCAAGAGATAAATAAACAGGTGAAAAAGGAGAGCTGCTTATCTCAATCTAGGCGAGTCTTCAGTTTTCAGGACTCTGGGAAGACCATAAAAATGCAGTGCTGAAAAAATCAAGAATGACTCAAGGTGAGGGCTCAGAGAATCAGGCTGCTTAGAGAAAGTTCTGTGGAGCAAATTGTGTCCGGTGAGATTGGAAGGTTCCCCTCTTCTTTCTTTCCACAATTCCCTTCCTGAAAATAAGTGCTTTTCTGTTCCTCCAGCAGCAAGTCCAGAAAACATAATACTGTCCTTTGTCTTGTTCTAAGTGTATTGTGGATGGAGTCTTCTGTTCAAGGTTTTACTACTTCTTAAAAAAACGATCAGAAGAAAAGAGATGCAAGGCTTCTGAAAGGGCGGGTGCTTTTACCACAGGAAACGTAGAATTATTAGCAAGGATAGACTGTAGGAATTAGACATACCCAACAAGCTAATTTTATTTATTTTTTTCAAAAATCAATTATCTACAACCATTTTGATGTTTCACAACAAAGGAGCATCCGATTTTGTGAAAATCACCAAAAGAAAGTTTTATATGTATGTTCATTTTCTAGTCTTTGAAAAAACATACCATCTCTTGTGCCCATGCCTCCCAAATTTCTGAGAATATTTACATCCAAATTAAGACCCTCCTGGTGCTCCCCAGAAAGCAGGAGAGGCTGGATGGGGCACTGGGAGGTGAGGCTGGCTCCAGACAAAAGTGGGTGTCTGTGTGTGTCGGTCCTCTCCCCAACTCCCCACCCCACCCCTCCCCTGCAAATGGTGGACCGAAGGGAAACAAGGGACACACACACACACACACACACACACACACACACACACACACACACACACACACACACACGGGCATCCACTCAGCCAGGAAAACACTCTCAGCCAAGGTTAACCCCCATAACCCCGCATTCGCTCTGCCCTCTTCAAAAGAGATTTGGAATTCCTTCCCCAACTTTGCTGCACTTTCCATGAGAATGGGGATGTTTCTGCATAAAACATGAGTGTGGGAGGGCAGGAGCTGCAGGCCTGGGGGAGCCTGGGGGAGCTGGGGGGAGTGGGCAGGGAGAAAAGAGCAGTGGGGGGAGGGAAGAGAGGCTGTTTTCTCAGGCTGCATTTCTTGCAGGCTCCTTGGAGACCAGAGAAAGGCCGGGAAAGGTCTCAGCTGGGGCCCGGCCGCTCACAGAAGCAGCAAGAAGTGGGATGCTGAGCGTGACCCGATGGAGCCCCACCAGCGGGGGTTTGAGGACCTCCAGGAAACTGATGCCATCTGTCTGCACCAAGGAAGGAGAGAGGCTTTGGGCCAGGGGAAAGGCCTGCAGGGGGAGGGAGGAAGCCCGTGTTAAACGCTGTGGACAGCGGCACAGCCCCCCTGCTAGACCAAGGGTTCACAGAGGGCGGGGACAAAGGTTCTATTTCTTTTGGTTTCATCACAGAATCCAGTGTAGCGCCAGACCTTTCCCGTGCTGTTTTGTGAATGACTGCAGGTGGCCAGACAGGATTCCTAGGCTGTTATCAGCACCCCGGCGAGGAGAATTTAGGGGTCTGCAAGAGGTCTTCTCACCGGCAAACTGGTTATTAGTATTGCTTGAATTAATTCGGCAACGGGCTAAATGCCAGCAGCAGGAGAGAGATGTTAGGGCATTCCACTCCTCCCAGGAGAGAGGCGTTATTGAAGTCACTGGGGCAGGCCTGTGTGCCCCACCGTGCGGGGGGGCTCATGGAAAGGATCCGAGCGGGGCATCCTGCAAGGGGGCTGCCCGCAGCAGCCGTTCTCAGGGCGGTGGCCCGCACTGCAGACGCCCTGTTATTATTGTTCTCTAGACTGCGGCTCACCTCTGCAGGCTCCTCCCTAAAGACACTGGGATGGAAACCACCTTAAGCCCTTTCTGGAAAAAAACGTAGGGTATGAAGAGTGGGCTTGGTTTCGATTTGAATTGGCTTTGGTTTTTGGTTTTGTTTTTTGTTTTTGTTTTTGTTTTTGTAATTTTGAGAATTTAATGACGCCCTCAGGATGACTGGCCGTGCTCCAGAATGTGGCTACCGGATTTTTGCAAGTCACTAGTTATTGCAAGGTGAGAAATGATGAGCTCAGCCATAGAACTGCAGTTGGAGAGGGGCCCAAAGTGTTCCAGAACTGTGGTCCTCAAACGTGAGCTGCCTCAGCATCACCTGGAGGGCATGTCGAACACAGGTTGCTGGGCCCCAACCCCGCCTTTCTGACTCGGTGGTCTGGGGGGAGGCCTGAGCATCTGCATTCCTACCAAGCACTCAGATGCTGCTGATACTGCTGGTCTGAGGACCAAACGAGGAGGACCCCTGGTTCTATCTAGAACACCCCTTTATTTTATATGTGAGGGACAAGCCTCGGGGCTTTAATGGTAGAACCAAGTACTAACAGCCCCTTTCCCGGAGCCCTTCCCCCCATGGAACGGGGGAACGTGGAGGTGAGCTGAAGGAGAGGAAAAACACCAGACACAATTAAAATCTAACACGCCCCCTCTCTATCCTCCGTGTGTTCAGGTAGGCCCTACAGAAACACCCTACAGAAACACGTGGGTCCCACTGGAGGGTCTGAATGGGCAAGTGGGGTGGAAGGGACGGTCCCAAAGCTGGACAGGCAGATGGCAGCAGGGGGAAGAAAGGCAGGCAGGGAGCAAACAGATTTTGAAGAGCAATTAAATGAGAGCAGAGAATCGAGGGGCACTGAGGAGCCTTCCGCCAGCCCTGGGGGGCAGAGATTAACAAGCCCCTTTAGGACTTCGCAGTTTGGGAACAGCTCCACCGGGTCCAGCTGGGATTTGACCCCGCATCTCAGTTATCTCCCTAAATGCCTTGGGGTGTGGCCTGGAAAGCTCTGCTGGGAGAAGAGCCAAAAATCCAATTAATCTGGACCTCAAGTGGGCTCCCACAGCTGTGTGCGGGCCACCATGTCTCAGTCAGCCTCCATCCTGCCCCTGGCCATGAGCTCCGAGAAGCCAGAGATGGGGTCACCTGGTGCAGGGCTGGCAAATGCTCCATTAAAGTTGGATAAAGAAATGGACGCCCTGATGAATGTAGCCTCCTGCTCCCAGAGAGGTGGGCTCTGCCCTCAGTCTCGTTCCTCAGGAGGAATCACATCTGCTTAAGCTTTCAGTGTCACTCCCAGGCTGGGGCTGGCCAGCAGCGTTCCTTTTGCTCACTGGCACGGATGGCATGAACAGAAGCCCCTTCCGCATGCCCTCTCCACATCTCTCTCTCCTTGCTCCCCATGGGGAAAAAAATCTTTTTTTGCCTCTGACCAGCACACAGCACACATTCTGACAGAGTCTGACAGAATCTGGCCACTACTCGGGGGACTGGCTGGGAATCTGTGACCCTCTCAGAAGCTTCTTGTAACCGCCCATCCAGTTCCCAGGCTCAGAGCCCTGCCGTTTCCCAGTGTTCCGCAGCGGCCACACAGAGGCAGCGGGTGGGCCAGAGGGGGCTGTGTTAGGGCTGCTGCCTAATGTTGCCAGGCCTCACTGGTATGGAGAAGGGTCCCACGTGCGGAGCTGTACCGCTGTACCGTGACTTTCCCTTGTAAGCTGACCCTGAAGTGGCCCACCAAGACCCCAGGCGGGCATCCTGGTTTGTGCCGTCTCTCACATACATATGCGTGTGCCCTCTGTGGGAGCAACAAGGGCCTCTGTCCTTCTGGGTGACCTCTCTGTACCTGTTCCACAGTGGATGAGTTTCATGGAAGTCCTGGAAATGTCACATACCCAGGCCTGGCCCTGCCCTCGAGCCCTGTGTTCCTCTAAGACCAGCCAGCTCAGAACAACAGAGTAGTAGGTGAGTACCCGGCTCTGTCTTAGGACCACGACACCGCAAAGCTCAGAGCATTACCACGACACTATAGGTTCAAAAGCTGCAGGTCACAGAGCTCTTTACTGCCCCCAAACTCCCCATATAATCAGATTTCTCTCCCCTTATCCAGGCCCATCAAGCTTTTCAGAGAAAACTGGCTTGCTGAGGGAGATGGGGCCAGGAAAATGGAAGGTCAAAGGCTCCCAGAGTTGCTGGGGAAAACAGTCCATGTAGTTGGGTGGAGACTGTGGAGACTCGGGCATAAGGACGATGAGCTGTGGCTCATCTGGGGTGACTAGAGATGCCAGGTGGCACAGTGCAGCCACCTCCGCATCCCTGCAGTGTAGATGCCATTCGTTTGGAGCCCGTAAACCTACCCACCAGAATCAAGCATCATTAGGAGACATAATCTGCTGCAAATGGATCACACGAGGCATTTCAAAGCCCAGCAGGCTGATTAGGCAATGATTTCCCGGTTTGTGCCACCTGAAGCACTTCTCTGCTCTATCCACAAACTAGAATTTGGCCATAATTTCTCTGCAACATGGGGCTCTCTGTAAGTCCCTCCTCTGTGCTGGGGGCGAGAGAGTCTACCTTCCAGCTCTGAAGACAAGTTTCAGCAGAGTACAGGAGAGGCATAGAGAAAAAGGGCTGGAACCTTGGTTAGGAACCTTGAGAGGGTTGTCCTTAGCCAACTTCTCTACCTGTCCCCCAAAGTCATTGTCAGCAAAAAGGTCCAAGGGTTTCACACACACACACACGCGCGCGCACGCACACACACACACACACCATGCTCTCTCCCACCCACATTATAGGTTCTGAAATATCTCCTCCTTCAGGAAGTCCTCCTGGATTGATAAAGAACAAGACCACCATGACCCCACAGAGATTCCAATAAACAAGAAACTCAAGAGCTTTCTTCTCCCCTTGTCTGTTCTTCCTCAGAAATGATTTGCCTAGAAGGATGAAACTTAATCCAAACAAGGCACAGAATCCTTTCAATTGGTTTATTTCTTTATTGGTACATAATAGGATGTCCACCTCACTCTGCAAGTTTCCCAAGGCAGGGCTCACCTCCACATCATTCATTCAGTACAGGATCCAGAAAGCTGCAAGCAAGTGCATGTGCATATACAGGTGCACATGTGTATGCATTCATACTTGCCCTGGGGACTGAACCCATCCTGGCTTCCATGCCACTTTTGGCTTTTGGGCAAATGTCAGGAAGAAACGGTGATACCCTGCAATGGGATTTTCTTTCCCAGACTTCATCCCCCACAGAGGGAAGGCCCTACCCAGGCTCCTCTGAGCCTCACCACAATGTTTCCACTTGGAAGATCTGGAAGTTGGTGGAGACAGTGGAGGGCTAGAGGTGATTCTCAGGCCAGATTGGGTGGGAATGTAAGCAAGATCACTCAAGCCCAGAGCCCAGGTGTCTGCATTCCCAGGCCAGAGATGGCTGCATTTCACTTGGCCACACTGGACCCACACCCATGAGGCCAAAGGAGAGACATATCAGGAGCAGCATTAACCTGAACCAGCAATTCTCAATGGGTATAATTTTGTCCCTGGGGCAGCATTTGATAATGTCTGGAGATATTTTTGTTTGTCATAAATGAGGGTGCTCCTGGTGGGTAGAACCCAAGGATGCTGCTAAACATCTTACAAGGCATAAGACTGTCCCCCCAACCCACCAAGAATTATCCAGCCCCAAAAGTCAATGGCACCACCATTGAGAAAACCCACCCTAACCACACACTGCTGCCCCCGCCCCATGCCGTGATTTGGGAATCTTAAGATCAGAATTCTCAAATGAGTCAGAATCACAGTTCTCCAGCTATGCCTTGGATTTCAGACAGGCCCTAAAGGATTGGGGTATAATGGGACATGGGGTACAGAGTCGTCCCCCCACAATCTCCAGAAAGTTGGAGATGTTCCCCAAAGGGACCTCAGAAGTCATGTCCAAACACATTTACTGTATGAAACTTATGCAGATATAAGCAAAGACTGTGCAATCCCAAGGGAGCAGAAAACATGACCACTGGCACATGTGGAATGCTAGAAAGTGGGCATTTGACTGTGGAGTCCAAAGAGACAGCGGAGGGCCCATGTAGGAATATAAGAAATATGACTTCATGCAGCATACGGTGGCCTCCCAGACCTCCTTATATCCAGAGGCGGCCCACGCTGAAAACATATCCGTAACCAGCAAGAACCACACTTTAGAGGGGTAGACAGGGAACGGAGCTCTAACAGAGAGCCCCTGGGTCCCAAGCCCCTGCATCTCCCCAGCCTCGTCATGTCTCATTTGGCACGTTCGAGGTGGAGACCTGCCCCCGTCCCAATGCTCGGTGCTGGTAGTGCTAGCAGCAACCTAGCCCTCAGCAGCCCAGCGTCCAGCGAGCAGGGAGAAGAACTGAAGGGCCCTCTCCCCCGGCCCCAGGGTGGCGGTGTCATGGTGGGAGGAGACAATGAGGCACGGGGCAGAAAAGAAGAGGGGAACCTCACTCAGGCCTTCAACCAGCAGGGGTTGGGCAGCAAGAGCACAAGTTGGCCCCAAAGCCTGAAACACCTGTGAGGAGCAGGCTTTTGGGGGCAGCCATTCCTCCACACACTCTTAGACACATCTCTACCCAACCAGGAGAGGGAATCAGTGAGACAGGCTTCTCCTTCCCTTAGTCCTCTGAAAAACACTTGCAGCCCCAGGTGCGTGACCTCCTCACCCCAGGTGGGCCCTGCTCCCTAGATTTTCCACCCCACCCAGCTGGCATGAGGTGAGGCAAATTCATGTCTAGTCTCTGAAAATAAAGCTGCTGAGCTAGCCACTGTGACTCATGTGGGCATGGCCGGTGAACATGAAAAGGGACATCTGTCCAAGTACTCACCACTAGTAGCTCAGCCGTGGACACCCAAGAGCCAAACACAGCATAGGCAGGAGAAGCAATCCTGGCGAAGCCAGCACCATGAGCCCGGCAGCAAGCCCAGGCGAGCAGCCACGCACCTGCTCCTCGCCCCCAGTGCTAGCGCTCAGGCCCCTAGCCCCAGCCTGGGGGCAGACCCAGGGTCACAGGCAAGCCCAGCTGCCAGGTCTCAGAAAGGGGCGGGGGCTTCCTTGGGATGATGAAGGGCCAGGGCTTGAGTCCCTGCTAGTGTTTCTCCATCCAGAGGACCAAGGCTGCTGCCACTGCTCTCAGAAACATTTGCTGGTAAAAGGAACCCGAGCCTCTGTGCTCAGGTTAGCAAGACAACATCTCGGTCCTGCCCGGGGGCCCTGGCAGTCCGGTCTGGCCACAGGGAAAGCAGGACACAACGCCGCAGCGCGCCTGAGTGGCTCCGATTGTCCCTCTCACTGCTGAGCCCTGCTCCCAGCACCAGACAAAAGCGCTGGAAACAGCTCGCCGCCCCAGCCGGTGACACACCAATCGCCAGCTCCCAGGCTGTCCTCCCGGCCACCCCACCAAGGGCAGGCTCTGTCTCCTGAGTTTCTTCAGAGGCGCCAAAGGATGGCTTAGGATGATTTATCCTCATGGAGTATACTGCTCATCCCAGAAATACTCCAACTTTGGCTGGACCAGAGAGCAGTGGTGCAATGCTTACGGGGACAGAGAAAGAGACTTGCGAGAGTTTGTGTGTGTGTGTGTGTGTGTGTGTGTGTGTGTGTGTGCGCGCGCACGCGCTCGTGTGCATGTCTGTGTGGGGGTGTGCATGTGAGCAGGAGTGTGAGAGGCAGGGTGTGTGCATCTTCCTGGGGTGTCTGTCCCTCTCTCTCCTCCTGGGTTTTGAGCCCGAGGGTGTTGAGCAGGGGGATGGGTGGTGAGAGACAGATTCCAGAACAGGCAGGAGACACCACCCCCCTTCCCGCACCGCAGGGTGATAATGCCACCCCTCTAGCTCCTGCCGCCTCCACAGCTGCTGCTGTCAGCAGTCAGCTTCCTCTGCCGCACACTCTCGGGGAACAACTTCGGAGGAAGCAGTGTTTTACAAAAGTCAGCGGCACCATCTCTCCTGTTTCCAGCCCAGGTCCTTTGCCGTCCCCATTTTGGTCATTGGCCTCCATGCTCCCATCCCGAGGCCCATGCTCCCTAAGATGGAAAGCCTAGAAACCTCCCCCATCTGCTCCCATCACAAAGCCACGTTCCTCTTCTCCACCCTCCCGGGGGGCCCTGGGCTAGGGAAGAAGGAGAAGCCGACCATCGTGGAACTTCCCGTCGGGGAAAATGGGGAAGCCGGTAACCGAGTGGAGGGCCTGGAATAGGATGGGAGCTTTGGAGAAAGACCACGAGTGTGCCACGCCAGACCTAAAGGTCACGAGCTTGACCGTGCAAGCTGACCACCTAGGCAGCTTGGTATCGTGGGTAACGGCTTAGGCTCAGGAGTTAGGCACAACTAGGACTTTAAAACTTACTAATTGTGGGATCTTGAGCAAACTGCCAAATCTCTGACCTTCAGTGTCCCTGCCTGAAAACTGGGAATGTAAAATCTACTTTATGGGACTGTTGTGAGGAGTCAATGAGATAAAATATATAAGGTGCTTCCCGCATGCCTGGCCTGTATCAGGAATGCCTGGCCCCTGGTTTTCTTCATCTGTGGAATCCTGAGAGGGGTGTGGTGCCTCCGACAGTGGTCTCCAGGTGGGCTGATTAGAGAAGGGCTGGGCTCTAAGACACCAAGAGAGGCGTGTAGAAGGAGCAGAGGCAGAGCGTGGATCTGGAGAGGAGAGGCTCAAGGGCAGAGTGTTGGGGAAAAGTGAGCCCAGCAGAGGAGGCAGAACAGAAAACGGAGCAACCGTGCTAGAGAACAGGACCCATAGAAATTGTAGGAGAGAAATGGGCGTAGTCGGTGGTGGTGGTGGTGGTGGTGGAGAGAGCTGCCTGCCCAGAATGAATGTTAGTCTGGGGTTTTCTAGAAAAGAATCCAGGACTGAGGCATAGAGTGCCTGGATCAGCACCCATAATCAGAAGCCAAAATGGATAGGGGCGCTTGGCTGGCTCAGTTAGAGCATGGGACTCTTGATCTTAGGGTTGTGAGTTTGAGCCACATGTTGGGTATAGAGATGACTTAAATAAATAAATCTTTAAAAAGAAGAAGAAGCCAAAATTGACAAACTGAAGCCGAAATAGAAGAGAGCCAGCTTTACCAGATTCTCCCAGAAAACCCTCAATAATCACCAATGCCCACAGGGATGATATAGGGGGCCACCACCAAAGGATCTGGGCCTGGAGACAGCTCCACTGCTGAGGAGGGTTGGCCATGGAGGTCTTACTTCCCACCTGAAATGGGCTTGCCTAGGCTATACGTGATTTACATCCTGAAGACCCTGCTGGTAGAGGAAAAGCTAAGAGAGCATGGCACCCCAGCTCAAGAGGTAGGCCTGACCCTATTGGACAGGGAGGGGGAAAGGAAAGCACTTCTAGGCCATGAATGCTCATGCCAACACCTCAAAAGAGGCAACCCAGTATCGTGGAGCAATGGGGGAACCAAGGAGTTTGGGCTCCAGTCCCCATTCTGCCAGCAAAACTGGCCAGGGTACTGGCCTTCTCTGGCCCTCTGTATCGTCCTCTTTGAAATGAGACCAGATCTGTGGCCTTCAAACTTTGTTTTCAGCAGCAGAACCCATTCTTCAAATGAAAACTTACCTAGAACATCTTTATCTAAATCAGATAGACGCAGAGTTACACTGGTGGGCAGGGGGCTGGGCCCTGGATGCTCCGCCTCTCTCAGCAACTCTCAGGGTAGCTCGGAGAAACCCCAGAGCTCCCAGAACACAGCATGAAACTACAGTACTAGCTGTGTCTGCAGTCCTTTCACCTCTCTGACACCGAGGCTTTTTATTCCCAGGGGAAGTTAAGTAGCTACCAGCTAGGATGGCCACCAGCTGGAGGGCCCAGTGTGAGAGGGTCCCAAGAAAGGGAGCAGGCTACCCCCTTAGGAGCACCTGCTGGGGCTGCAGGCCCTGCAGGAGAGGCTGCTGAAGGTGGGAGCTGCGGCTACAGATGGCAGAGGGGAGGCCAGCCGGTTCCAGGCTCCAGGGTGATAAATGTACTACACAGAGAGGCCAGATGGATGCCCCTGCCTTTGGCACTGTGGCTCCTCCAGGAAACACTGGGCCTCTTTTCATACCCTGGATTGCCGCAGGCTCCCGCTCTCTCCAACTCAGCCAAATCATAAATCTAGCCTGCCAGGGGAGCTGGCTGCCCTGACCCCGGCCCTGTGCTGCCCCCCCCCACCACCCGCCCCCCTGTCTTGGCCTTGACTCATGCCAAGATGAAGATCCAGACACAAGCAGCAGCAGGAGGGACCGTGGGTAGAGCTGGGCCACATGGACTGAAGGTCCTGTCGTGGCTTGGCTTCCCAGAATTCCTTCATCCAGAGTTTTCTCTTTTTGCCTCTCAAATCACCGCCTCAGGCTTTTACCTCGCCCCCCTCACACCAGCCTCCTCGGTGAAGAGTTTCAAGTCTGACAGAAATTGGGGAGTTCCACGACACCTCAAAGCCTCAGTCTGCCGTCTCCCTTCCCCGAGCCCCACCGGGGCTGTCCTCACCCAGGCAAAGGCTCCTCAGCTGGAGATGCAGATACAGCCCACGACTGGCAGCCGCCTGCATTCTCTGTCTCCCAGAGGGAACACAGACGGCCTCACCAAGGGAAGGTTTTATGTCTTCCTTGGTCCATCTTTGGTTATTTCTCTCTCGCTCCCCACCCCTCTCCTCTATCCACGTCCCCAGGAAAGAAAAGGTTCATAAAAGGATCTCCCCTGGCTCCCTGCCCCCAGCCTTCCCTGCCTCTCTCCTCTGTGCTTTTGACTGCGAATTCAGCATGTTAACGTGTGTGGTACTTTATGGTTTGTGCCCTGCTTGTTTTACCCTCGGATCCCCAGTGCCATGTTTCCGGTGTGGAAGGCACAGCTCAGAGGCTCTGACGCACCAGTGGCAGGGCGGAGACTAAACCTCTGCGCTCTGTGTGTTTCTCACTTTATCACGGCTTTCTTCTCCTCACCTCTATCTCTGTCTCCTCCCTTCTCCCCTTTCTTTCTGGTATCTCTTCTCAGTCCTTCTGCCCCCCCCCCCCCCAAAGACCTCCTCTAGACCACCTGAGCTCAGAGCAGGTGGGGACCTTGGGACCATCTCCCCCCATCCCCCGGTTTACAGATGAGGAGACTGAGGCCACGTTACCTGGCTGGGTCCCCAGGCTTCTTCCCTATCTCCACCGGGGCACGTGGGTGCCTGTGGGAGGCCCAGAGGGGTGATAGATTTCTTAAGTCATCCTGATTTTATTACTTGAAGCGTTTCTAGGGCAGGACGCAGATAAATGCTTGCTGGCGTGCTCCCTTCCTCCCTCCCTCTGCAGCAAAGACTGCATCTCTGCATAATACTTGCACCCTGTTTCACTCAGAAGGGAAAGGTCAAGGTCTTCTGTCTCTGCAGTCAAATCATCAGCAGGCGACTTGGCCTCCACTCCCAGGCCAAGAGACCCTGCCCTCCCCACACCACATAGAGGGGTTTCTTATTGTTTGGTGGACTTCCTTATTGTTTGTCTCCCCGGGACAGAGATCCTCCCCACCTCTGTGGATCACACTTTCTCAACCCTACACCCCCCCTTTAGGGCATTCCTCCCTTAAATGCAACCTCAGGGGGTCAGCAAACACTGTCTGAGCACTGCCATGCTCGGGACTGCCATGCTGGGCTCCGTGGCAGGCGTGGGTGAGCCCAGCTCTCGGCTACAAAGCCACGGTCTGTCAAGTGCCATGGAGCCCCCTAGGAGCCCTCTGATCGCAGATCGGACGCCCTCTGTATCCTGGGTGACTTGTAGACCCTCAGAGTACCCTCCATAGGGAGGCCAGTAGAGGTGGTCCGCCAGGCAGGACAAGCTAGCCTGGTAAGGTAGAAGGGACATGGGCTTTGGAATCAAGAGGCTTGAGCTGAATCCTGATTATCACTTGTTAGCAACTTAACCTTACCTTGAGTGAGTCACTCCTCTGAGCCTCCATTTCTCATCTGTTAAATGGGGGAGATAAAAGTCCCAAGCTTATCTATTTCATCAGGTGTAGGAGGATTAAAGAAGACAACGCAGGTGAACATGTTCTGGAAATGGATGTAAGGCAGAAGTACAATTCCCCAGATCTACAGAGCTGCCAATATTCCGCTCTATTCACAGGGCTCCAAGCCTACCCTGAGGGGTGACTCATTTTGTTTTAGGACAGTGCCACCTAGCTTCCTCTATGCGTGGCTTTGTTCCTGACTCCTGGCCTCCCTGAGCCCCCAGGTAGGAGCCGGGTGGCTCTAGGCTCCCTCTTCCCAAGGGTTCCATTAGGTGAAAACACAATCCGAGTCTCATCCACTCAACTCATTACAAGAAGTGGGAGAGATTTACTTCTGAGGCCTTCATTATCACCTAATTGCGTTCCCACTAAAAACTCATTAATTAGCCATTCTAAAGCTGTCAGCACATTTAAATAGACTTGTAAACTTAGAAACTTTTAGCGTTGGAAGAGAACTTTGGCAAGTCCAACCTGTTCAACCCCCTTATGCTGGAAATGAAGAGGGTGAGGCCCAGAGAGGTTAAGTGACTCAACCAAGGTCACACAGCTGGCTAGTGATAGAATCGGGGCTCGAAACCCAAGCCATTGAGTTCCAGCCCAAAGACCCTCCTTCCCACTACACCACTTTTCTAAAGGAAAGCAATGCCACCCTTCACCGCTCTCATCGATCCTTTTCCCAAAGGAGCGATTCTAGCTTGAGGTGTGACCCCAGCTGAAAGAGAATACAAATGTGGAATTTTAAGTAGATATTTTTAGTTGATGATATATGTACTTGAGCCCTGTGGTGATCAGCTGTGACATGCTAATGGGCCTCGTGCTTCCTGGAAGTGGGGGCAGCAGTGGTCCTCTCTTTCCTGGACAAGAACAGACACATACACTGGACCTATGGAGCTAGAGGCTGGCTCTGTGGATGCTACCAGCAGCAAGTCAAATGCAGAGTCTTGGTCCCCAGATGGATATCCTGACTCAGAAGCTCTGGAATGGGGCCCAAAAATATGCATTTTGAGTACCACAGCCTAATAGAGGTTCTAAAAAAGAAACAGTAACAAACATATACAACAACTATGGAGACAGAAAAAGAGAAATACAGGAGACTTCTAATGAGAGGATCAGAGGAGCGGCCCTCCAGAATGGTCCAACGGAGTGAGGGCAGGAGAGAGGAGCTGGACAAGGAACAGAGTCAAGGAGGCACAGGTTCCTGGGGTGGCTCAGGTCCAGGACCCTGGGCAAGGGCCCATACCTGGAGCCAAGGTTCTCAGTCCTGGTGGCCAGGGGCCCAGCTGTTTATGAGGCAAGTGTCTGCCAGGACCACAGTCTGACCTGAGGCCAAGGGCTGGTCCTGGAGGCCCAGGCAGGAAGAGCGAAAGCCTCTCTGACACTCATAACGCATGGGCTGTCCTAAGTCTTCATGTGTATTAACACATCGAATTCTACTTGAACTCTGTGAAGTGGGGGCATGGTTGTTACTGCATGCTACGATGAGGAAGCAGGCTAGAAAACTAGCCACGGGGCCAGGAAGTGGCAGAGCAGGGACTCAGACCTCTGGTTCTGCTGCACCGGCTGGTGCACCTGAAGATCAGAAGCTCATCACTCAGCCTGGAGGGCACAGTGTTTCTCAGTGGAGGAGCCTACGGCATGTTTGGAGGGATATGCCTTCCCTGAGCCCTGCAGAGACTTCGCATCCCTGGCTTCTGCCACCAAACAACAAGAGAGTTCCTAAGTCGCCCTGACGACAAAAACAGCTCCACACTTCCAGACACCGGCGTGGTGGATGGGTCCAACCCAGGAGCACCACCTGAAGTGGGAAATGAAGGATGCCGTGGGGAGATGCACTGACTCCCAGAGGCTTGGCTCCCTCTGTGGGGGGGGGGGGGCTGCGGTGCCAAAGGAGCTGGCCGAACCTTGGGAGGGGTGCCTGGGAGGAGCAGGGTGGAGTTTGTCTCCAAGAGCCCCCTCAAAGCTCAGGGTACTGGGCTGCTGCTGGAGGGGTAGGCAAGAGTGATGCTGCATGAAAAGGGAGAGCGGGAGAAGAAGCCATAGAGCCAGACACGGAGGCTTGAGAGGGAAACCCTAGGTGAGTCTGAGTGTGGGATTCCCTCCGTTGTCTCCCCTGGACCCCAGCATCTCATTCTTCCACATGGTGGCCCAGACTGGCCACAGCCCTCAGAATCTCAGAGGGTGACTTTCCCACAGAGGCCAGAGTAGCAGGAGGAGTATCATGGAGATAAAGAGAAACAAGTCTGAGGACCCAAGCCACTACTTTAGAGAAGAAGCTATCCCCCCACCACCATTTTTTTTTAAGATTTATTTATTTATTTGAGGGGGTGGGGAGGGGCAGAGGGAGAGGGAGAGGAACTCCAGCAGACTCCTCGCTAAGTGCAGAGCCCCATGGGGCTCCACTGGGGGCTTGACATAGGGCGGGGCTTGATCTCCCTGCTGAGTGTGGAGTCTGACGTAGGGCTCAATCTGAGGACCCTTAGGTCATAACCCGAGCCAAAAATCAAGAGTCGGACACTTAACCAACCGAGCCACCAAGGCCCCCCAGCCCCCTCAGCCACCCCCCACCCCCGCCATTTTTTTAAGCACGGCTGGTGGCAGCAGAAAATTCACAAAGAGCTGTAGCAGCCCCAAATGGGCTGGAATAGCCCTGTGTCACCTGTGTCCCCGTCGTTAGGGAAACCCTCCACCTCATCATCAGATGTGACATCAGAGCAGAGCAGGGGACCTTCAAACCTTTCTCTCCTAGTATTCCATACACTAACCCCAGGGTGTGCAACTCTGCTTTTCACACTGCTCTCCCCTTCAGGACTCCTGGGGACCAGACACTCAGAATGTATTTGTAATGTCCTGAGGAATGCACTCAGACATTATAAACTATGTTCACGCCCCCTCATCCCCTTTAAAAGCCCAAGCTTCGTGAGTCCCGAATTTAGTCTCACAGTGAGTGGCCAGGCAAGGTACTCAGAGGCAGAGGGACGAAGCACAGATAATCCATAAAGTAGAACACTAAAAGGCGATGACATTCCTCAGGTATTTATTGGGTAATGCATTTCTTTGAAAACTCTAAAATGCTATAGGATAAGGTAAATGCTAGATGCTGTGCATCATACAAGAGCAAGGTAAAGCATAATCCTCGCCCTGCAGGAAACAAGGCATACACACAATGTCATTTTTGAAATAATGTCAAAATAAGTGTTCTACACAGTAATTTCCATTGATGTTTGGAAATGCAGCAGAGATCAGCTCGCCATAACCAAACGGATAGGAATCAGAACAGGCTGTGCACCCAGCGTGGCAAGCATCGTCAGAGAGGCCCCGGCAGAAGTTCAAGTGCAGGAAAACAAAAACGGGTTAGGTCCATGGGACGATGGAAAGGGAGAAGGGAAGAGACCATACGAGAGCATCATTTTGGGGGCTCTGGGCTGGGTTCAGGCAGACAGGCATCAAAGGAGGGATGTGGTAGAGATCACTTTTAACCCTTCAATGAACCTTGCGCACTGTATACCGAAGGAGCCCTTCACAGCTTTGATATACACAGGGGAATGCATTCCCTCAGCAGCAGACCCACTTCAGGGCTCCCAAATGCCATTGTGTGGACCACCATCGTGACGCGTGTCCCGAGCAGGAAATCCTCAAGTTTCACTATTGCATTTTTAGCTGCAAAACTTCCAAGAGCATACGGAGGCAAACTCCGGCTTTTCTTCCACTGGGGAGAGCAACCCAATTTGAAGAGTAAGTACCAATTAGCTAGGTGAGAAGCTCAAGCTGTGAATCTTGAAGAGCTTTAAGCTGACAGCAAATTGCAATTCTTCGGGTGGCAGTGGGAGGTAGAGACAGTGCCATCCTGAAGACCTGACCCGCAGTGGCTGATCATTACGTGATTTATGTCTCTTAGCGACCAGAGGAGCACCCATTTAGAAGTCTTATAAGAGAGGCTCCTTTTTAAGCCCAGGGTTATTTGTTCTCAGAGGAAGTGCTTTGGATGCCACTTCAAAATTAAATTTGTTAAGAACTAATTATAAAATTAAGCTTCATGTAAATCCACTGACCTTTGGTTTTCTTATCTGTAAAAGGAGGATGATCCAGGCCCTACCTTTTTCCTGAGATAAGGCTGAAGTGGTGTTTTGTAACCTGGAAAGCACTACGAAAAAATTACTAGTGTTAAGAGTTTGTGGTATGTCTTTAACATTGTAATAAACTTGGTAGGTAAAGAGCCACAGGCTCACATAAATGCCCACAGGAAGGAGAGGGCGCCCTGCAGATCTCCATGCTTCACCCAGAGCCCACTCGCTTTTATTTCATACATTTGATATTTATCCATTGGTATGCTCTTCGTCATAAGTAACCCAAAACCCTACTCAGTTGGAAGGGGCTGAAATCAAAGCAAATATAATAACTCACATGACAGGAGGTGTAGACATGCCAAAAAAAACCCACCCAGCTCACGGTTCTTTCCAATTTTTCCACTGTGCCAACCTCTGTCATGCCACATCCCACTCTGCCATCCCCAGTAGGTTTTTTTTTTTCTCGCAAAGAAAGTTCTGAAAGTTACAGTTTGGCTGCCAAGAGCAATCAGGGCTGTGTGTCTGTCTCTTCATTTCTATCTACTTGGAGAATGAATTCCTGTGGCCCTCTATTGCTAGTGAGGAAGAACTTTCTCAGAAATCAGCGGAGAATCTCTCTTCAAATCCCATTAGTCAAAATTCTGTCATGTGTCCATTTATGACCCAACCACTAATGAAGGAAAAGAGTGTCCCCTTAAACCAAGCAGGCCACCTCCTTAGGCTGAGGTCAATCCCAAATGTCATTGCTGCTACTCGGGGAGAGGGTGTGGAATGAATAATAGGAAGTTAACCACAAGATTTCCTACCCAATTACAAGGACTTTAGTTATCCATTTCCCAGACCTATATCATAAACGCAAGTTGGAAGTGAAGAGACATTTGCTTTAGGCAGGTACATTGTGTCTAGCAAGAAGGGACATCAGTCAGCAAGAAGCATAGCTGGAAAAACTAAAAAGCAGACACAAAAACGCAAAACCTCAGGGGGCCATTTGGTATAAGCCAAGAGTCCCCCAAGCCCCACTGAATTACAGCCCCATACATTAATTAAGGTTCCTAACATACCCGTGGGACATCAAGAAAAGGTTACATTTATGCTTGTGTGACTGTTTAAAAAGGCAGGGGCGCATGTAATACATTTTACAGAGAATCGCAAACACAGTGGCTGACAATTTTTTCAAGTTCTGTTGCTTAAGTGGACAAATCTTAAATGAGTTAGAAAACTTTGAAATTTGGAATGACCCAGCCCAGCTTCCCTGGAGAGCTGGGCTTTAGTGTGCAGACTGTAAAGAGGGTCCCCGGCAGGCAGCAAGATGTCACGCCTGGCCTCCTCCCAGACTCCTGCGTGCTGATGGAAATTGATTGCCCCTCATCTCCTGACAAGGTAGCTGATTACCAATGCCAAACAAATAGTATTATGGTGTTGCTCTTCAAGAACAAATATTCAGACTGCCAGCCCCACCTAGATTTATCATATCCGAGTCTCACAGGTGTGGCCCACACTCTTCTTTCCTTAAAGTTCCCCCAGAAAAAACTGATGACCAGCCAGACTAAACTTCATGCAACCTCTCTGAGAACCCAGAATGTTCTGCAAAGGTTAAAGCCCTACGAATGAGAGAGCCAGGCCTCATAAGAGTTAGCCTCTTTTGTACTTTCTTATAACAGGAAGGCCAGCATGAAATGTCAGAAACAGCAGATGTTGTGGGCACTTAGCCCTCTGGGAACAGGCACCTCTCTGCCCCACCCCCAACAGGAACGTCGCAACAGTACCTGACACACACCACCATCAGGTAAGTCTCTTGCTCAAGAATCGCAGCCAGTCCACCTCCTAGACCCAGCTGCTCCCCTCCTCCACCTCTTCCTGCCCAGTCTTCCCCGCCAGGCCCCACCCCCACAGCTTGACAGCCCCCTTCCCTCCCCAGCCAGGAAGGACATTCTTTGTCACCACAAATGGCACCACCACCAGTTTCTACTCACAGGTTCCCTTTGTAATTGACCACCCCCCCCATCCTGTCTCACTCTTCAAGACCTTAGTCATGTTATATCCAGGCCCAGTCCCTCTCATTGCAACGGGCTGAGTGTGGGGGTGGAACTGAGACTCAGGACTCCATGGTCACCAGAACATGACTTCCAGGGACCAAAGGGTGGTTAGCCTGAAGGGGAGATATGTACTTTTTACCTTTCTCCAGACAAGGGAGAGCGTGATGTCCTGATCTCAAACAGTCCAGCCAGGGAGACATGGGTTCCAGGTCAGACAGAAGTGACTGCAAACAGAAGTCACCATGTCCTGCAGGCCAGCCCTCAGCTTCTCTGACACTCTGCCCCCACCTCTCCAACTCCTGTGACCTTTAGTTACCAGCCTCTGTGCAGCCAGAGATTATGGGGCTGGCCATTACCCGAAGGCTCTTCCAGTTCTGGGCCCACTTAGCACCATGTGTGTGACCTTGGAGATGGCCTGCAACCTCTCTGAACCTCAGTTTCCTCTTCTGGGATGGATAATGCTTGCCTTGGCTTATCTCCCCAATTCTCATGAGGCTTGAAACCCACAACAAATGTGAATGTGCTCCGTCAACCAGAAAGCACTGTTCACTCATGAAGGATCACTGTCCACTGGGCTCAGAGCATCTCCAGCTGGGAAATGTGTCTCATTCATCTTTGTGTCTCCAGTGTCTGGAGTTGGCAAATGTCTCCTGAGGAATGGCTGGGGGTGGTACATGAACTGAATGAGGAAAGGGCAATAAAGCAGGATGGGAGTGCCTGCCAAGCCAGGACAGTGAAAATGAAGAAAGTCGGGGAGAGAAGAAATGCCCCCTCTTTCCTATCACCCTCCAGGCTCCAGGACCAACAATGCCCCCCAAATGGTGTTCCCCCACCACTGATTAAATAGGTAGCTTTTAAAAGCTACTCTAGCTCCAAACAGAAATAGAAAAAGATGTTTTAAAGCTTTTCCATGCCAATTTAAATAAAATTGTGAACACATCCAACCTTTAAGGTAAATGGAAAACCCCTGTTTGTTACCAGCCTTCCAAGGTGCTTGCTCGCCTTGGCTGGTGCCACACGGAACACTGGGATTGGGAACTGGGGGACTTGGAAACTTGGGGTGGGGCCCTGGAGGGCACAGCTTTCCCCTAACTCCATGTTGCTTTGGTTTTCTGGAGGAACAGGCACTCCAGAGGCTGAGGGAGCCAGGATGACAATTGGATAACTTAAGTAAAGGGAGGAATTATTTCTACACACGGAGCGGCTCCAGTCCTGGGAACCCACAGGCAATTCCCACCCCCCACCCCCATCAGCTCTGCTCCCTGCACCTACCCCACCACCACCTACCCCCCACAACCACCCCCATTCTCCGAACAGAAACACGACCCCTTAGGAGATGAAAAGCGCAGCTGCTTTTCACCACCTACAATCCCTCCTACTAGTCTCCACTTCATTGTCAATATTCCTGCCTCCTTTGCATCCCCAGGCCTAAATCGTAATAGCGTTAAGTGGGATACGCTCTAAAGGAGAACCCCCTCCCAACTCAGAAAAGCATGGGGAATCAGAAGGTAGTAATTTGGGGACATAGGAGAATACTCCCACACCGTGACCCTCGCCCTCTGAACGTGGGGGCAAACTGGCAAACCAGCGCACCGTCTTGGGCACAGCCCTGCCACACACACGTAAACACACGCATGCACATACATGCATCTTGTTCTTGCTCCCGTCCTTCCTCCCCACTCCGCGTTAGAGCTGGACGGGGCCTTGCTCCCGTGAGCAGAGGGTGGACAAGGGTGCTCTGGAGAGCCCCACATCCACAGCACCTGACCCTCCTCTCTCTCTCCGGGATAGGTAGAGCACAGGACCCACGCCAGCCACCTCCACCCTCACCCCCCGGCTCCCTGACATCTGTTGAGCACTTCTCAACTTGAAACCTCGATTCTTCCCTTTTAATAGGAGACTGAGTCAAGTATAAATCCAGTTCCACAAACACATCTAGTCCACGCCAAGCAGCAGACTAAACAAAGGAAAGAGGCAGAAAATGGATAAGCCACAGTCAAAGGATAGTTTTCCAAATGCTCTCCTATAAATGTAATTTATAATTTAACTCATTAATGAGGGATGGTAAGGCTAGCTCCAAAGAGAATTTGAAAATGGGGGTTTGTATAATCAGTCAGGGAAGGCATGCAGAAATGAGTTTCTGAAGCCGAGACACAACTGGTTAATGACCCACAGGGCAAAAAAACCCCCCATAACTTTGGAGTTATCTCTTCCACTGAACAGAAATCATTTGCATCTCTGCTGGGTAAAGATCTGTGTTATCTTACCAACCTATATGTTAACATTTAACTTCATAAAGTCTGGCCCCCAATCAATAATACATTGAAAGTCAAGCAAAAGTACATCCCCTTAGAGCGTTAAATAACCTTTGGGTGGACCTGTTAGGCAATGGTATGCTGTTGCTAGGACATGCAATCAGCCTTTTGCCTTGTCTCCAAGCTTTGGATGCTTTTTTTGACACCAGCGTCCTTGCCTTCAAGGGGCTTCCAACACCTGGCGAGGCAAGACTGTCAGACACAGCAGAGTTAACCAGTCCCAGAAGAATCACTGTTGATTTTGTTGGGCGTGACAATGGTGCAGTGTTTGTGTACAACGTAAATACATCTTAACCAGTTGAGATATACACTGAAGTCTCTGTCGATAAGATTTCATGAAACCTAGGATTTATTTTAAAATATGCCAGGATAAATAAAAGTTTGGCGCAGGGCGGGGTGGCGGGCATGGAATAGATGAAACAAGATGGACAAAGTATTGTCAACTGTTGAAGCGAAGTAAGGGATACATGGGGATGCATGTATCGGTCTATTTGAGAATATGTTCAAACTGTTGTTCACATCACCTCCTATCATATGTTTACCATCTTCTCACACACTACATGATTCTCTGTGATTTTTTCTCTGTGTCTCCTGCTTAGAAGAGAAACTACGTGGGGCTGGGCTTCTCATCAGTGCTTCCCACTCGCAAGCACCCGAAGGGCCACGTGCAGCTGCGGGATGCACAGCAGGTATTTGTGAAAGGATTCTTTGAGGCGTTCCACCGCTCAGGGCCCAGGAGAAGGGGCCACTTGCATCAGGCGAGCTGGTCCCAAGCTGTTGGGGGGCAGAGCAGGAGAACAAGGTGTGCAGGCCGGCCAGAAAGAAGCCCCGGGAAGGACTTTTTTTTTTTTTTAATTTTATTATGTTATGTTAATCACCATACATTAGATCATTAGTTTTTTTTTTTTTTAAGATTTCATTTATTTATTTGACAGAAAGAGACATAGTGAGAGCAGGAACACAAGCAAGGGGAGTGGGAGAGGGAGAAGCAGGCTTCCCGCTGAGCAGGGAGCCCGATGTGGGGCTCGATCCCAGGACCCTGGGATCATGACCTGAGCCGAAGGCAGACGCTTAACGACTGAGCCACCCAGGTGCCCAGATCATTAGTTTTTGATGTAGTCTTCCGTGATTCATTGTTTGCGTATAACACCCAGTGCTCCATTCAGTACGTGCCCTCCTTAATACCCATCACCAGGCTCACCCATCCCCCCCACCCCCCTCCCCTCTAGAACCCTCAGTTTGTTTTCCAGAGTCCATAGTCTCTCATGGTTCATCTCCCCCACCGACTTACCCCCCTTCATTTCTCCCTTCCTAGTATCTTCTTTTTTTTTTTTTTTAATATATAATGTATTATTTGTTTCAGAGGTACAGGTCTGTGATTCACCAGTCTTACACGATTCACAGTGCTCACCATAGCACATACCCTCCCCAATGTCTCTCACCCAGCCACCCCATCCCTCCCACCCCCCACCACTCCAGTGACCCTCAGTTTGTTTCCTGAGATTAAGAATTCCTCATACCAGTGAGATCATATGATACATGTCTTTCTCTGATTGACTTATTTCGCTCAGCATAATACCCTCCAGTTCCATCCACATCATTGCAAATGGCAAGAGTTCATTCCTTTTGATGGCTGCATAATATTCCATTGTGTATATATACCACATCCTCTTTATCCATTCATCTGTCA
Source organism: Eumetopias jubatus (assembly GCF_037043125.1). Classification (NCBI taxonomy): domain Eukaryota; kingdom Metazoa; phylum Chordata; class Mammalia; order Carnivora; family Otariidae; genus Eumetopias; species Eumetopias jubatus. The sequence continues at coordinate 67,130,253 of NW_028274807.1, forward strand.
ATGGACACCTTGGTTCTTTCCATAGTTTGGCTATTGTGGACATTGCTGCTATAAACATTGGGGTGCATAGGACAGGGTTTTGAGAAGAGGTTGTGGAGAGTGTTCAAGGTGGGGGATCCCAGGGGGCCAAGCACTGAGAAATGGCCACCGGGCTGAGTCACTGGAAGCCCTCCGAGAAAGTCGCTCAGGGAAAGGGACAGTGGTCACCGGAGTGTGAGAGGCTAAGGTGGGAACGGGGGAAGGGAGTGACGGAGGTTGCAGGCAGAGACTGCACATCTGAAAACCTGACAGATGAGACACAAAGCAGAGGCAATCCAGGAAGCAGCCAAGGCAGGTGCATGTCTGTGGAGAAGGGGCAAACTGGGCCTGTTTGGAGATGGGAGGAGAGAGGCATGGCCATCCGAGTAGCAGGTAGGATGTGGACCTGTTGGACAGGGCTCTCCCCTGGGCCCTGGGTTCAGGGGCTGGGGCAGGAGGCGGGGCCTCCAGCTGGAGGGGGAGGGCCTGCAGCTGCCCAGAGCTGTGGGAGGGGGCTGCCTGCCGGACCGCAGGTGCACCTTTGATGTGGCTCAGGCTGTGGGGCAGAGAAACCTGAGCTTCCCGAGTGTGGCCCACTGCGTCAATGCCACCCAGTCTTCAATGAGGCCGCAGAAGATGTGGGCCCGTGGGCCCATGGCGGGGCTGGCAGGAAATCAAGGCGCAGCATTTCAACTGGAGATGAAAGGGAGTTCGTACCCAGACTCGTACCCACACACCCGCACTCCATTCTCTCCTCTCTGGGAGGGGTTCCCAGTGTGGGGAGCAGGCTGAGACTCCTACTCTCTTTTCCATTTCCTCACTTCACTGAGGAGAAGAACACCCAGTGGGGTGTCTGTGAAGAGAGAGACTGGGGATTGAGGGAAGGGTCTTCCTTATCTTTGCAGGTTTCAACAGGCTTCCCTGTGGGATGAGGGAGGGAGCCACGCATACTCAAGGTAAAAACCCAGAGACAAAAATTGTCCCCTCAGCCCTTGCACGTCAGCCCAACCCCACCCCTGTGTTTAGAGATTTACCACCTCCATTCACAATTCTAACCATATATGAGAGACAGAGACAGAGAGATAAAATATGAGAGAATGCAGTTTCATAGCTGCTCCGTAAAGGACCCTGCCCATGTCCCCTGCTCTGTTTCCAGCCACAGACACTCACCAGTGACCTTGAGCTCTTGCAGGGGGTTCAGGACTCTACTCCTCACCCAACACTGGAGATATAAAATCAAGGACCCTATTTTTGAGAACATGCCCCATTCCATGCTTTGAAAGAAAGAGAAAGGGAGGGGGCGGCCATGATGTTTTCTGCTTCAGCTTTCATTAACAACCCAACACACACTGACTGAGGCTTCGGTGCCAGGCATTGAGCTGGACAAAGGGACACGAAGACAAACGGGGCTCTCTCCCTGCCCTGGGAGACGGAGCTCACATCAGGGAGACCATCACAGGTTCTCAGGCAGTATGGGCAGCACCAAGGGCCGAGGGCAAGGCAGAAAGAGGTGCCCCAGGGTTTCTCTCCCTGACTGTCCTTGAGATTCACTTGGGGAGCCCTGAAAATTAGACCAATGCCCAGCCCCCTCTCCCCCGCCGGGGCCGAGGGAATCCCTCTTTGACGGTGGGGTCTGGGCTTCAGTAGTTTTAAACCAACCCCCACCCCTCACCCCCCAACACCCTGATGATTCCACTGTGCTGCCAGGTAAGAGAACTGTTAAAGCATACATCCCTTTTCAAAATGGACATGACAAAGGATAAAGGGCCAGGGCCCCAGGGAAACGCTACCAGCTCAGATTTGCCCTTCCCCACCAGAGCATGGCATGGCATGGCAAGTGGGCAGTAACAGTCCCCCCTCCTCAAATGGCCACCCTGGCCAGTGCCAGGACAACCCAGAGCAAGAAGGGAATGGTTTGGGCTCTCTCCCCCCACAACTTGGACCTCAAAGGTGGAAAAGACGCATCTTGTCCCTCTTTCTGAAACTCCTTCTGAGTTTTATTGTTGCCTTTTTTAAGCACTCCTGTGCGCTAGAGGAATGAAAAGGAACAGCACCCCTGCTGAGTGCCCTAGATGCCCAGGGAAGGGAGAGGCACTGTGGATAACTATGGGCACTGTGGGTGGGCATCTTCCAAGTCCAATTCTAAACAGATCTAGAGAGGAGGAAGCAGGGTTTAAGGAATGGAGCAAGTAGCCAAGATGGCTAGCTCTGCTGGGTGTGGGGCAGGGAGCCCTCAGCAAGTCCAGAACACCAGGGCTCACCAGAGCCTGGCACGAGTCCCCTGAGAGCAGATACTATGTGGTGTGATGGGACACAGCATGGAGTTTGGAATTGGAAACAAGGATCTGAAACTGCCTCTTAGTACATGTGTGACTAGGACATATTCTTCCTGGAGAATCTCTTCCCTCCCTCCCTCCCTCCTTTTCTCTCCCTCCCTTCCTTTCTTTTAAAGATTTATTTATTTATTTTAGAGAGAAAGAGAGAAAGCACGAGCAGGAGGGGCACAGGGAGAGACAGAATCCCAAACAGACTCCACACCGAGTGTGGAGCCTGACGCGGGGCTCAATCCCACAACCCTGAGATCAGGACCTGAGCCGAAACCAAGAGTGGGATGCTCAACCGACAGTGCCCCCTGGGCGCCTGTCTTCATTTCTAAAATGAGTATAAGAGTACCAAACTCAGAACTGTTTGTTATCAGCATAAGAATTAAATGAGATAACGTACAAAGCGATCAGAACAATGTCCGGCATAGAGTTCAGTAAAGGAAAGTTGTGGTTGTTGGGAGAAGGAACTAAGGATGTGGATGCTCTTCGATAACAGTGAAGCACTCCATTAAATCCTGGGTTTTGTCAATATCCTCCTCGTCATTTTGCCCAGAGCAGGTGAAGGTGAATTACCTGACACTCTACGGAGCCAGTGAGTGGCCCGGGCATTTCCTAGGCACGTAGCCCCACAGGCAGGGCAGGCAAGGCCAGCGACTCCGCAGACTGCAGTGGGGCTAACGGGCTTCCTGCCTCCCCCTGGAACTGTTACCCTCTGGAAGGCAAGAGCTGTGCTTTCTTCACCCCTGTCTCGCCAGCGCCCAGCACAGTCCTGGCGCGTGATGGTTGCTCAACTCAACAATCCTCGTTATTGGACAGCTCGGTCAAGGTGGAACTGGAGAGGCTGATAGGGCAGGTTGAGGGCTCAAGTCTGTGAACCCAAAGAAGGTCCCTGGGTTGTGCTGCGGGGAGAGATGTCACAGCCCAGAGGACCAAGCAGGCAACTCCAGGGCACCCAGCTCGATCCTGGACACCCCTGCCAGCCTCCACCTTCTCTTTCCCACCCTGGCTCTTCTCTGCTCCATGTGGGCTCACACGTGGGGTGGTGAGGCTGCAGGAATCCTGACACAGAGATGCTGCCATTTCCTCACATCTCAACCTCCCCACCCAACCAAGGCCAGGTATCCCTGGTTTCCCACCTCTCACTTTGAAATGGAAATATCATCACCAGATAATGAGAACTCTAGAAGGTTGTTTCTTCAAAACCCTGAGAACGGGTTGCCTGGGGTGGCTCAGTCAGTTGAGCGTCTGCCTTCGGCTCAGGGCATGACCCCGGGGTCCTGGGATCGAGTCCCGCATCAGGCTCCCTGCTCAGCGGGAAGCCTGCTTCTCCCTCTCTCTCTGCCCCTCCCCCCTGCTTGTGCTCCCTCCCTCTCTCTCGCTCTCTATCAAATAAATAAATAAAAAATCTTAAAAAAACAACGACAAACCAACCCTGACAATGACTGTGATCTTCCCCACACCCAGAGGAGCCCATCTTTCATCGATGTCCATTGTCGCTCAATGAGGAGGACTGGCTTGGCTGGGAAGCCAAGTTCACAGACTGGCACGGCCGAAATTCTAGACCCACTACAACCTCCACATCCCAGCTCTTGCTGCCTACACTAGATGTTATCCCAGATCCTTACAAGCCCTGTGGTTCCCCAGTTCACTGCAAACATTTTTACCCACAATGTAAATACTGCACAAGGTTTTGAGTTTAGAACCAGGAAGAATTTTGGCACAGTCCCATCAGAGCAAACCCAACAGGAGAAACGTCAGTTTCCTCAGTGCTTGCAAGGACGGATGGTCCATGCACATGGACCACCCCGCATCTGAAGCCCAGCCTCCCCCGCACTGACCTTCACGCCCCCTCATAAAGGGCGCCAGCTTGTGTCAGACCCACAAAATGGGTCTTCTTAACACAGAAAGATCATCTGAGACCTGCGGTGAGTGGACTTTGATTTCTACTAGTCCTTCTGAGATGCGAGCCTCTCCAAACCCCCCTTCCAGCCTCACCACCCCAAATCTCTAAGACAAATATGGGGTGTGGTTTGGGCTGACTATCTGGGTGTAAAGCTTTGGTGCTCTGTCCTGGGAGCCTAGCCTCTGGTGAGCAGGCCCAAAAGCCACTGTTGAATATGCTGAAAAGGCAGGTGGGTAGTAAGCCCCTCTCTGAGTTGCTAAGCCCCTTTCTCTTGCAAGCCCTCCCCTGTCAGGGCTGCGAGGAAACAGAGGGAATCAGTCAGTATGACCTGGCACCAGTTACCTACCTACCAGAGCCTCAGTTTCCCCATTCATAAGATGAGGGGACAACTCTTGGAATAGTTCCCTGGTAATTTAGAGAGCAGAATGTCAGGCACATTGATTGAGCATCCAAGACATCGTCCCCCCTGGTCTAGCCTTCCTTGTCACACATGAGCAAGCTCAGGGTTGTGCAAGTCCAACATAGGGCACCGTGGGACATCTGGGATGACAGGAGATGGAATCTGGAGCTTTGCCCAAGAGCAACAGGGATAGGAATTCTGATCGGGAGGGGAAATGGGGCCTCCATTAGGGCAGCAGACTCTACCTCAGGCCTCTGTGAAATGAGCGCCCTACCCAAATATATGCACACATACACAGCCTGTGAGTCAGGGCCAAGGGTTCTATCCTGCAGGCTCAGAAAGTGTCCGGGACATTGGCTCTTGGCAGAGGTGCAGGCCTGGGAGTGGTCACTAGAGGGCTCAGGATGGCAGCGAGGTAGCTGCCCCAGGGAGGTCACGGGAGAGGGACAGCCTGAGAACCAGGACAGAGCTGGGGATTGGGGGTGGGGGAGAGAGAGAGAGAGAGAGAGAGAGAGAGAGAGAGAGAGTCAAGGGGAAGGAGAGCACGGCTGTGCTATGGGAGAGTAGGGATGGCTTACCATAAAGCTTCCCCATTACCTCCTCAGGACCCAGAAAGACCCAGAGAAATCCAGAGCCCCAGGCTTCCCACAACATTGCAGCAGAGAACACTGCATACCCCAAATGCCTGAACCCCCTAGTTTCCTATCTCCCCTCCACCACCAAGTGCATTTCCCTGGTCTGTCTATGAAATGATCTACAGGATCTACAGAAGACTGCTACTGGGAGAGGCGACCAGCTACTGGGTTAGGTAGAAAGAGCATTTGTTCTGGGTTCGCTGGGGCCTGGGTTCAATCCTTCCTGCCCCTCACTTCTATATAGTTGTGGGATGTTAGGTAAGTTTCTTCACCTCCCTGAGGTCTTTTCATCCTGTAGAAACCAGGAGCTAAATCCCTCCATTAGAGCCCTCCAGGAAGACTTAAAAGAGACTGGCCCATGGTAGGTTCCCACACAGTGGTTGTTATTTGAGAATACAAAGCAGATCCCACCACAATTAATCTCTGGGGCTGGAGGCATTCATCCACCCCTAGGGCTACCTGTGCCATCGTCCCGTGGGCTCCTTTCTGCCCGGCTCCCTGTTTCCCCGCTATCAGAGCCCCTGGATGAGGCCGCAGCACCCAACTGCCAGCAGAAGTCTAAGTCACAGTCAGGGAGGTTTCCCCAGACGTGACCAGGGCAGGACAGGGCAGGCGACAGTCACAGGCATGCCCCCATTCTTATCCCCCCAGGCTCGGGCCCATGCAAAGCCATTCTCCCAGGCCCTGCCCTCTCCAGGAGAGGAGTTTGTGAAGTGGAAACTCCTTCTGACATTTAGCCCAGTGTGACAATCTCAGAGCAATCCTCTCTCTCAGCAGGACCAGGCTGTGAAGTGTAATTAAAGCCATGGGTTAATTACGAGTGGCAGCCATCTTGCCAAGAGGAGCACCTCACCGCCGCTCCTCCTGCTTCCAGAGCCATCCTCCCAGAGGTCCAGGACGCAGGAGCCACACCAGCTCTCCACATCCTCTCCCTCTTCTACCGCTCCACCTCAGCCCTAAAGATCTCCAGCCAAGTCATGCCAGAGTTGCCTTCAACTAGCCGTTTTAATTTCTCTTGCAGTTCATACTTAGGAAGTGCTCCCTGTAGTCCAACTTAAATCTATCCTCAGATTGACAGTGGGAATGGGGAGAACTGACAGTGGTGTGAGTTAGGGCTTCACGGAAGGTGCCCTGGGAAGTGTCCTTAGAGAAGGGCAGGGCCTTGCGTCCTACCCCACAACCATGAAGAGGAGACCGGGTGAGGATCCTACGGGATCCAGCCAGGGATGGGGGCAAGGTGGTGGATGAGGGGGGATGGGGAATGGAAAAGGATGTCTGTCGGATGGAGGAGAGTACGAGCTGGGAAGTAGCAGGTCCCCCTGGGCTGGAGGCCTGGATTGGCTTAATAGTTACCCAATATCTCCGTATCTTAGTCCCCCCATCTGTAAAATGGGGGTAATAAAGTCATATCTACTCTTAGGGCCTTTGTGAGCTAAAATACAGAAAACAGCTTTTTAAATGGCCTGGTACAACTTAAGCTCTCAGTAAACTCTGAGAAATCCTCTTAACACCTGCACCCTCTCCCACAAATGGCTCAGAATCCTAGGGCTTCTTCCTTCCCCTTTCTCTCAGACTAACTCCTTCTTCTCCACTCCCATGGCCTCATGGCAGTCAGGGCCCTCACCCCGATGCTGGACCCAGCCTGTGGCCTCACCCCCTCCCCAGCCTCCCCACAGGCCTCCCTCTGCCCCACCACAACCACCTCCAGCTCCCCAGTCCACTCTGCAGAAAGGCAGGTGTGCTTGGCACCCTTAGTCCCCAGGTACTTTTCCAGACATCCTGCTTTACTAAAAGGAGCTCATTTAATTCGGTCCCCACAATCGCCCTCGGAAGCAGGTATTATGGCCGCCTTACAGATGAGGAAACTGAGCCTCAGAGAGGAGAAATCATCTGCCCAAAGTCACTCTACCAGTAAATGGTAGAGGCAGAAATTCAAGCCCTACTGTGGGGGCTCCCGCCTGCCTTCCACATGAGACTCCTCAGCAAAGTGTCCGAGGCCTTCCATGTCCGGCCGCCCTCCCCTGCCCCAGTCCAGCCCGGTGCTTGCCCAGCTCCTGACGCACCCGTCTCAACTTCACTTATGCCTTACCCTCAAGGAGTCAAAGAGAAGGAGAGACTATAGGACGGGAGAGGAATTGGGGAAAGAGAAACGCTGGAAGGGGAAAGGAGGCTGCAGGGAACTAATCTGTTGTCCGCAGGCCTGGGGACTTCTCTGGTGGGCCTTCACCTCTTCCTCCAGCTTCGCTTCTGTCTTCCCCATCAGGGCGTGGGATTCCATGGAACGGAAAGCGTGAGGGGAGCCCCGGGTGCAGGAAGCCCGAGCTGGAGGCTGGGGCACAGACTGTATAAACTTGAGCTGCTCCGCCTGTGTTGGAGCCACTTGGCCCAGCTGCACCGCCGGGGTACACGCAGACGGGGCTGAGAGAGGCTGTGGGGGTCTCGCCGGAAGCCTGACAGGATCCTGGCAAGCACGAGAGGCGCTGGGAGGCCTCAGGCAGGTTACGCAGCCCTCACTTCCAGAAAGGGGTCTGGGGTGGTTTTTGCAAACCACACAAAGGGAACTCAATGTGCTACCTGAGAAAAATTCCTGCAAAGACTGTAAATGAGGGGTGGTGGGCCCTCGGGAAAGGTGGCTGAGATCACGGGCAGGCCGTGTGTGTTCAGTAACAAAATGCTGTCGGCCAAAGGTCATCTTCTCTGTTGACAGGGTCACCAGGCTGGTAGAGGAGGGAAATGGGGTTTGCCGGGAGAGCTGATCTTGAAACCATCTGACAATCTCGTCAGGAAATGGTTGCATAGAAGCTAGAGAAAGGAAGCTAAAAGGTGGGAATATTAGCAGGGCACGGAGCTGGCTGCGCCGTCATGCCCATGGGTACCTGCCAATGGATCAAGTCCCCTTGGACAGAAGCATCCAGGTGCACGTAGGGCTCTGAATTATCCCTCTGCATTCAATATCCCAGCAGTTCCTTGTGTCACTAGACGGGAAGCGTCTGAAGGTGGGAGCTACTAGCAGATATGTTGGCCGTCAGAGAGAGAATCTGAAAATTTTTTTAAGATTTTATTTTTTAGCAATCTCTACACCCAACGTGGGGCTCAAACTCTTGACCCTGAGATTGAGTTGCATGTTCCACCAACTGAACCAGCCAGACACCCCCAGAATCTGAAAGATTTTAATCAGCTAGAGAGATGGACTGAACTTAGACAAGATGAAATGAATTAGGAAAAATAGAGAGTCCCAAACATAAGACCAAAAAGGCTACACCACTGTTATGGGTTGAACTGTGTCCCTCTAAAACTCACTCGTTCAAGTTGCAATCCCCAGGACCTCAGAATATGACCTTATTTGGAAATAGGGTCGTTGCCGATGTAATTAGTGAGGTCAGACTGGAGTAGGGTGGGCCCCTAAACCAATTTGACTGGTGTCCTTACAAAAGGGGGAATTTGGAGGCAGACAGGTGTAGAGGGAGAACAGCATGCAATGATAAAGGCAAAGATTAGGGGGATGCTACTATAAACCAAGGACAGCAAGGACTGTCAAGAAACCACCAGAAGCTAGGGGAACATTTTCCCTCATAGCCCTCAGAAGGAACCAAGCTTCTTGTCTCCAGGACTATGAGACAATGTTGTTGGAGTAACCCAGTTTGTGGTACTTTGTTACGGCAGCCCTAGCAAACTAGCAAACTAGTGCAACTAGTGCAACTAGTGCAACACAAAGACAATTGGGAGATGGGGCCAAGTTACAGATTAGGATAAAGAGACCTGAGGGGAATGGTTGGCTGCAAGCTCAGTAAGAGTCAGCAGGGCCACGTGGCTGCCAAAAATAGCCAGGGCAGAACTGAGGCTGCATGAACAGAAGTTGATCAAGGTACCTGCACTGATGTGGGTGTGCTGGCCGGGCCTCACCTGGAAGACCAGATTTGGTCCTGGTGACCGCAATTTAAGACAAGTGGGAGGACGTTCAGAGTTCTGTGCCCAGGGATGAAGAGACAAGTCAGAGGAGCACTAATGGAAGTGGGGAAGGCAACTGGTCTCCAAAGCTTGAAAAGCTGTGGCACGGAAGTGACTGGGTTCACCCAGAACAGCCATATGGGAAGAGATGGAGCCCACAGGGAGAGACACAGACTTCGGAGAAATGTAAGAACTTTCTATTAGACATCGTTGACCAAAAATGGAATGGGTACCTTTGTGGGTAAGAAGAACTAAAGATTCTACCTGCTGACCACTCAGGAGGGACTTGTAGAGGTGACCTTGGCACCTTCCAGCTCCAAGAAGGACCCACTCACATTCCCTAGCCTGGCTGACGCCAGCAACTCAGGCTCCTTACTCATGTAAAGTTAGAGGCTACTGAGGGCTGTCTGGGCCCTCATCAATGATTTTGGTGGGTCAAATTGCATGCTAGACTCATACCCCTCAGAAGATCAGGTTTGGCAAGATCCAGGCCACTGGAAGGATGAGCCTGCTCATGCTCACAAGGATGGGGTCCTGAATAGGGGTGGGAAGGAAAATGGCCCTGGTTCTCCACTGTCCAAGGAGGGAGGAAACTGGCAGCCCCAGAGTTAACCAACTCCTACCCTGAGGGAGTGCCCTGCTGGTGGGTTCAAAGAGGGGATACAAAGGAGGCTTCACCAGGCCTCCCTTTGAGCAACTCCTATGCTAATAAGACCCTTCCCAGGATGACGTGACACTAACAGTGAGCATAATCTATCTACAAGAGTTACACTACTTCACTTAACCCTCCCTTAAACCAGTCCTCCCTCATTTTACAGTACAAAAAGGAGGCTCAGAGAGGGAAAGGAACTCATATGAAACCCACGAACAAAAACCAGTTGGGCTGGGTTTGAACTCGAGTCTGTCTCATCCCGAAGCCCACATTCCTTCCGAGTTTCCACACTACTTCCCCAGTAAAGTGTTATGGGTTGTAGAAGTGCCACAAGCACCCAGCCACAGAAAGAAGAACCTAGTGTGGTCTAAAGTAGTGTCTCAAGCCTCAGCAAGCGTCAAAATGGCCTGTGGTACTTGTTAAAGGGCAGGTTGCTGGGCGCCAGCCTGAGAATCACTGAGTCAGTAGGTTTGGGGTTCAGCCCAAGAACTCTTGCATTCCTAATAGGTGCCAGGCGGTGCTGATGCTGCAGGTCAGGAACGTCACTTTGATAACAACTGCTCTGGAGCAATCAGGAAAGGAAGCAGGTGTCCTCCAGACTCAGAGCCACACAGAGATAGAGGTTCACTGCCAGGTCAATCATCTGTCTCCAGTACGGGAGTCCCCCAGCAGCATCCTGGGCAGCAAGACTGACAGCTGGTGCTGCTTCACCACAACCCATCTGGTTGGGAAGATGCTCATTCTGAAAAAATCCATCTTCCTGTACTCTCCACTCTGGAGTCTTCCGGTTCTCCCAGGCAGATGAACTGCGTTCTCTACTATAGGAAGTCCTGCCTCTTCGGCAGTCAGCCACCATGACCCCCAGGGCTTTCTCCCTTCTCTTAAGTGGATGAGTTTCCTTCACCAGACCTTCTGTGGCTGCATTTCCCAAACCCCTCCTGTTGCTGGCTGCCCTCCATAGAGCACACTGGAGTTGGTCTGGGTCCCCTCTAAAATCCATGTCCAGAGATGAAGACATAATGACCAGGGAGAACCCAATCTGGTCCCTGCACTTCTCTTCATGCCATTGAAGATGGTATTGTTTTGAGCAAGTCCATCACCCTGCTGGTTCCTATAAAGTCTGTGCACAATTAAACCCATCAGATCTTTTCCTCAGGATCTACAGCCAAATCAAGTCTGCTCCCACCCCCATCCCCCTCATGAACTTGAGCAATTAATTTGTGCAATCTAAATGTGACTTTCCATCTGCCCCTGTTAAATTTCATCTTGTTGGTTTAAACCCAGCATTCCAGTCTGTTGAGATCATTTTGAATATTTATTTTGTCTTTTATAGGAGCTGCCCATCACAGCCTGTCATCAACAAATTTGATAAGCTCACTTACTCCAGTGTCATCCCACTCATGGATAAAAATGTGAAGCTTCATTTTTCAAATCTCACCTGCCATAAACCATCTTCCCTTTTGGAATCCCTAATCATAAGATCAGACTTCCTAAAATCAGACTTCCTAGATTCTAGGGAAGGTCTGTGGACACGTCATTTCTTTCCCTGGCTGTTATTAACACGTGGCTGATGTGGTGTCTTTCATCCAAGCACCGTTACATCACCACCTAGCTCTTAGTTAGAATCAAATCAGAAGGATAGTTTTGGTTGCTATTTCTCTATCTGGTGGGCAATGGCGATGTTAAAGAGGCAAGAATACAAAAATGTATCCACGCCTCCACTTTAAACAGTATTTGACATCCAACAGAAGTCAGACAGCCTATCCCCCAATCATTACTATAGCATGCCTCCCTGACAGCTTTATAAGCCATACTGGGCAAGGAGCATCCAAATTCTTCTGACTGGGTGGGGAAACTGCAATAGGGATATGTCAAACTTGGACCTGCTAAGCTGCAAGGCATGCTGGGATCTTGGCAGCTGGTCAGTGAGGAAGCAAGAAATGTTTTCTGGCACGGGGTACCTGGAGGAAGGGGTGAGGACAGAATCAAGGAAGTGGAAAGGAAAAGGGGGTCTCAAGGAATAGCCACTCTCCTGCCACTCCAACGAGAGAACTGCTCTTCTGCTGGAGAAAGGCACAGTCTATGTCCACAGGATGCTGACGGAGCATTTGTGAACAACGTATTCATACAATAAGCCAAGGATGGAACAAAGTGTACATACATATACAGACATTCAAAGTATACAAAATATACATAGTTAAGAAGCTAGGCTCTGAAATCAGACAATCTGGGTTTAAATCCTAGCTCTGCTACATTTTAACTGGGTGACCTTGGGCAAATTGTTTTCTCCCTCAAGGTTTCAGTTTCTTCGTGTGGAATACACACACATAAGGCCCATGAGTATTAAAGAGAGAATGGGTATACAAAGTTCAACAGACTGCCTGGTGCATAGTAACAGCTCAATAAATAATAGCTGTTATTATGGAACAATAGCATGAAGGCTCGGAATGCTGATAATTCCTGGGCTGGAGATGTGAAGAAGAAAAAGCCAAGCAGGTGAAAGAAGAAACTAAAGAAGCGGGGCGGGGGGGGTGGTGGTGTTTAGGAGCAGGAGAGACTTGGAGCTCACCTGGAGGGGGGAAGCAGTAATTTGTGGAACAGACCTGGAGGTGGAGCTGAGGCACTAGGCTAGGGCAAGGATTCTGACCTTCAGGTCAAGTGGGGTGAAGCAGCCAGCTTAAAGCCTCAGAGGAGCTCAATGAAAACAGTTTGTTTTTTCAGCTCTGAATATGAAAAATTTTTATTGTGATAGGAAGTCAATCAAAAATTGTCTAGATGGTCCATGTTAAAAAAAAAAAGCATAAATATTCCACTTCTAGAAATCTGTCCTGAGGAAATAATCATCAATAGGTACAAAGATTTACATACAAAGATGTTCACTGCAGCATTATTTATAATAGTAAAAAAAAATGGTTTACAACCTAGATGTCCAACCCACGAGGATTCATTAAATACATTACGGCACATCCATTAGATGGATGGAATGTTGGCGGCTATTAGAAAGCCCATTTGATGAAACAAGACAAAACCAGAGAGGGAGACAAACCATAAGAGACTCTTAATCTCAGGAAACAAACTGAGGGTTGCTGGAGTGGAGGGGGGTGGGAGGGATGGGGTGGCTGGGTGATGGACACTGGGGAGGGTAAGTACTATGGTCAGCACTGTGGATTGTGTAAGACTGATGAATCACAGACCTGTACCCCTAAAACAAATAATACATTATATGTTAATAAAAAATTTTAAAAAAAAGAAAGCCCATTTGAGAAGAATACTTCAGACATGGGAAAATTATCACAATATGTTATTAAATGGAAAAGGCTGGTTACAAAGCAACAGAGTACAATCGCAATTTTGTTACATACATATCTAGAAGGAAATAAGCAACAATGTTGAAGGAATATGCATTACTTTTATAAATGCTTTTTAAGAAGAAATGACCACAAAGAAGTTACACTAGAAGGGTGCTCCCACAATCAACTTATAATAGAAAGTCATTAAATTCAGAACACAGGAACACAAACAGTAGCTATAATCTGAATGCCAGGAGCTGTAACTGGTTACTACTAGAAAGGACCTGGCTCTTTTGAAGGGCTGAGGGCAAAGAGATTCTGCATGCCATTGGCGTGAGGCCAGGGGGAGCCTAGGAAAGAAGATTTAGGTCAGTGGCTCTCAACCATGGCTACATATTAGAAGCTCAAAAAAAAAAAAAAAAATCAATTGCTCAGGCTTCATCCTCAGGGACTCTGACTTAATTAAGGTCTAGGATGGGGCTGGTCATCTACAGGTTGTCAAAGCTCTCCAGGTGATTCTAATAGAAATCATGACTTAGAGTTGAGCTGGGCCAGGCTACTGTTACCTGAATACAGAGGTCATTGGAGCCTTGCTCTCCAGACTGGGCCCTGTACGTCCAGAGAGACTCACTCTGCAAGCTAGAGAGATGCTGAAAGGGGGAGCAGGTGGCCCCGAGGTACCTGGTCTAGGCAGGAAAATGCCCCTCAGCCTGGAGGGGCAGTCACAGAAGGGCTCCTTGGAGCTGGGCCGTTTGGGAGTTTTTGCCACAAGGATACTGCTCTGCACGGAGACTCCTGAGGGGGCCCAGGTGACCAGCTGACTCCATAAACTCCAAGTACAGGTGGCTCTACAAAAGGGAGAAGGGAAGAAAACCAGGATCCCAGGACACCTGTAGGGACCTGATTCTTCAGAAGCTGGACTTAGTCTAGTGGTATTTTCCTCCTCTGTCCCGCTTTGGGGCAGAAACACACCCTGGTCAACAGAGCGATGTGTAGACCTTAAAGGCAGTCTGTTCTAGGTGGATGAGGTCTCTCAGAGGGCTCCTGGTTTCCCCCAGGCGCCTTGAGGGAAGAGGAGCAGAGACAACAAGCTGCTAGAAACAAAAGTTTCTATTAAATGATAAGATCTCCCCCCAGCTTCTCACTACAGGTATAGAGTTACCCCAGGCACAAAAAGAAGGGAAAGAACAGGCTTGGGTCGGGTGCTTTCCACACTGGATCCATCCATCCCTGAATAATTAAGAGCCAACTGCAAGCTCTTTTGTACTCCTTGAAGGGGAGCTCCTGGGGGCCCTTCAGGACAATGACTAGGGCAGTACAGAGGGAGTTAGGGTTCAGGTGGAACAGTGGGGTTAGCAGGTAGGGATAGATCTAAATTGCTACCCCACCAGCCATTTCCCTGAAATTGTCTCTCTAGGTACAGCCTTACATCAACTCTGGCAGATGAACGGAAATGCCGATAATCCAAAATGCCAGACGATCAAATGATAACACAGCTTTGCAATGCACTGCATCTGTTTATACATGGACAGGTATGAGCATATTTACACACACGCGCGCGCGCGCACACACACACACGCATATACCTAATATGCGGAAGATTTACCTTCCAAATGATGTTTGGCTTAGGCAGAGGCTAAAAGGAGAATGCACTCTGAAGATTCTGGCTGTCAGGAGGCTTACCAGCAGTGGGGCTGGAGAGAACTGGAAACTGGTCTTAGACAAAACATTCTCCACAAGTGAACCACAAAAAAAGAGATTTTCCTGGAAAATCGAGAAGTGACTGTAGTCTCCATTCAAGACTGCTGACCTCGAGGGCCAGAAAGTCTCAGGGTTCATCTGACCACCTCATTTTCACAGATGGGGAATCGAGGTCTGGCCGAAGTGCTCAAGGGGGGCAGACTCCCTCATTTCTTTATTTTTTTTTAAGATTTTATTTATTTATTTGACAGAGAGAGACACAGCGAGAGAGGGAACGCAGGCAGGGGGAGCGGGAGAGGGAGAAGCAGGCTTCCCGCTGAGCAGGGAGCCCGATGGGAGCTCGATCCCAGGACCCTGGGATCATGACCTGAGCCGAAGGCAGATGCTTTGCTTAACGACTGAGCCACCCAGGCGCCCCTGGACTCCCTCATTTCTAACCTAACCTCCTCCTTTGAGAATTTAAACCTACCTGCTCCAGTTTGATCCTCAGGGGACTGACAGAGCAGATGGTCACCAGCCATCCTCCAGTACCAACACTTCCTTATCACAGAAGAGGCCAGCCAGAGACATTCTTGGTTCAAATGCAAAGATATTCTGATAATATCGACAAGGCTTCAGATTCAAACGAGTTCCAGGTGCAAGTCTGATTAAGTCATCCTTATTAAACTCAGATCAATGAGGGCAGTGTCATGGCACAACTCAGCACACACAGCCTTGTCTTTAAAGCTTTCATTTGCTCAGGAACAGGCCAACAGAATCCTTGTCCTCCTGTTTCAAGTCAGAGTGGAGGAGGATGAACAGCCCACCTGCTGGGAAGTGTGCTCAAGGTCAAACTCTCCCAAGCCTGGTCTCCAACCCAGGGGTACTCCTCCTGTTTTCCCCACTGTGCCCGGAAGCAAATTGGATAGGAAATCACCTTCTTCTTCTCCTTCTTCTCCTTCTTCTCCTTCTTCTTCTTCTTCTTCTTCTTTTCTTCTTCTTTTTCCTTCCATTTTGAAGCTATCAAGTGATAGCTCTCTCATTGGTGAGACCCTGACTAATGTCAGGATTAAAGAGTGCATTCTGCAAGGTTTGGTTTTCATCTCTTAGGCTCACTAAAGCAAAACACTACAGCAGAAGGGAGGGAAAGTGACATGGCAGAGCCACAGAACATTCAGCACCCTGTTTCCTTTTCAGAACTCTGCTCCCAGCTGGAATTTTTCCCTGCTACTTTCTAGCATTGAAGCCAGTCATAAGCGAAATTTTTTCAAAAAGTAAGTCTTGGGGGAGAATCCTTCATCTAAGACAGAGAACGGCATATGCAAAGATCCCCTTCCAGATTACTCATCATTGAGCCATCTCTTTAGCTAAGACACATGTTATCAAATGGAAAGTCAGAGAAAGGGAGTTCCACAACACTAGAGCCCTGTGAAATCCAGGTGTTACAGCTGTTTACAGAAGCTGTAAAAGAAGGGCTCAATTCGGCAATTCAATGAAACTCCATTAGTCAAGCCACCTGCTTTGGCTTCTTTTCATGTATTTAAGACCAAGCTAGTTAAGCTTTATCATAGATTTAAGACCAACTTAGTGGTGGCTAAACTCAAATGCAAAGATCCGAATGTGAAGGAAACTCATTCATTGGAGGTACCTAGTTCCAACACACACACACACACACACACACACACACACCAGTCAATGAAGACAATAATGATCTAGGCGACTGGATGAGGCAAAGGATGGTCCCAGGACCCAGTGGGGTTGAGACCCTGAAGAATTAAAAAACCAGCACTCCCTCCCAACAGTTCTCATCCCCAGATCTTCAAGTACCTGGCTTTGCCTCTGTGTACACCACAGGTACAAGGTAGGTATTCAGGCTCACTTGATGAGTGAGAAATCTGAGGAACTGAGGGAAGATGTGAGGTGGTGGCATCCTGGCTCTGTCAGCCCTCCCCACAAACCCTGGACTCCAAGTCCTTTGGACAACTCCATATTAGCTGTCAGATCCCCAAACTCAGAGGGAAAGAAAAAACAAAACAAAACAAAAAAACAAACCAACCTTCCCAGTAAATTCCATCACAGAAGTTGAGGCAATGCTAGTAATCATGTTCTCCAAGTCATACCAATTTACCTCCATTCAGATCAGAGATATGTCTTGTTTACCATCATATCCATAGCTTCTAGCACAGCGCCTGGCATACAGTAGGTGCTTAGTAAATGGTGAACATGTGAGCTTACTGCCACTGTTGGTCTCATCTACCTTGCACCTAGGCAATAACAAAGCTAACACTTGAAGATCTCAGGGAACATCTGGCAGCTGGAGGCATGGGGCTCAGCCCAGTGTCATTTAAGGCTTACATGGTAGCATGCACTTCTAATCAGATAACTGTCCTTTGCCCTCTGTGCCCATTCTATCACTTCAGTGCTGATTGAAAGTAGTAAACTGGTTGATTATACGGTAGTGATCTGAATTGCTACCTTGTTGAACTTCCTCAAGGGATATAGGAGGGTTACCAAGATTACAAACAAGAGTGTCATGATCAATGTTCAAAATAATTGCACCCAACCGCATCTTCCTCCCACGTGTACGCACTCTACCTACCAATCTTCAGCCTTGCCAGGCTAATCCTCCATAAATGTCTGCCATCCCTCTCCCCCTTGCTGGGACTCCTCTTCCCCTTTTAAGACCCACACTCAGGGCTCAGGACTTTCTGGATATTCCTTGGGATCCCTGAACATCCTATGTGAGCTTCTAGACTTTTCTTATCTAACCCCTGAATAAGGTCCTATTACTTTAGGAGAAGCAAAAAGTCATGGTTGGATTTTCTTCCTCTTTTGTAAAGAACAAAGCTGGCTTATGCTCACTGGGTTCCTGGGGTGCTGGGGAGGGAGAAGGAAGACACCTGAGCTCCAGTTCTGGCTCTGCATCTGGAATCTTGTATCAGAGGAGGTGAAATGCTCAGATTTATATAAGACAGATGACTCCCTAACCTCAAGGAATTCATCATCTAGAGAAGTCATCATAGAAGAATCCTAATGGGCCCTGAGGATGAGAGCGAGCTGCGAGTCCAGCAGGTCAGAGGTAGGACCAGGCTGTGGGATGTTCTAACCAATCCCCAAGGTACTGGGAGACATGAGAACACATACACACAAAGAGATAATGCTTCTTAGGATCTTAATTTCTTGATCTATAAATATAGGAGTTGAGGCTGCTCAAGGGCGGCACATTGGTTTTGTTTAGGCCATTTTATTTGGACAATTTGACTTCGAGCATCCAGTTGTCCAGCCATTCTAACTGCCTGATCAGCACATTGTTACCTGCCTGCCCTCTGTAGGCATCGCAGTTTGTGACCACCCCCCCCCACCCCGGCCATGGACAATCTCCAAGCCCTCTTCCAGGTTCAAGCCTCAATAAGAAGTAACAGAAGGGCTTTCAAACAAGCCAGGAAGGGTACACCAAAACAGAAAAGCTTCTGCAAAAAAAAAAGAAAAGCTTCTGTGATTCCACCAGTCCTGAATAGGAGGTCAATCCACAGAGCCAGGGTGGACCCCTTAGCCTCTCTGTCTTCCTGGTCCGGCTCTAGAAGTGGAAAGGGAGCCCCTTCCTGACCGTCTCTTCTCTTCTCCCACCCTCCTGATACAGACAGCTGGTGGGGAGGGAGGCAGAGTCAACAAGCCCAGCTCTCAGTCCCACCTGAGTCATGGAGCTTTCTCCAAACAATCCTGTCCTAAGTCCTAGGTCACCATTTGGTACCAACTCCTTGCTGTTTTGTACTGCTTGTGAATTTTCCCATTCACATTCTCCCTCCCCAAACAAATACACAAATGTCTTCTTCGGATCAAACTGGTGAATTTAGGAGCCTCTCTGGGCATGAGTGCAGCCCTGTACCTCTTTGTATCTATGGCCACCTAGCCTGGTGTACTGCACACAGTAGGTACTTAAAAAGCGTTTGATGTCCAAGTGATGATAATGCTGGAGGAGAAAGGCTCTGGCACTTAATCCCTGGAGACAGAAAAGAGATGGAAGATCTGCCACCCCCTCCCAAACTGGTGCTGCTAGTTGTTGACCCTCCCCCCCACACACACTTTTCCTAACCTAGCACAGGGAGAGGCAGCCCTTCCTGCTGAGCAGGTCTCCGAAAACAATCCCGTCTTCTGGGTGACCAAGTTGCGAACTCCCTCTCTCTTTGATATTTTCTCCCCCTTCCTCCTCTGTTGGGAGTCTACATTGGGGCAGAATACTGGCGGTTTTTCCCAATCTGCTTCTTAATCTGTCCCCCTTTTCCTAGTTGTGAGGTCCAGTTCTCAGGCTCAAGATCCCCCCTGGCCCTTCCTCAAGGTCACCTATCCAGACTCAGAAAAGGTGAGAGGTCACTTTTAAATGTCAACAAGAAATGTGGGGGGGGGGTAAGTGATGGTAAAGAATAGGCTAAAAGATGAGGGAAAGTGGGGGTGGGGAGGACGTCGAGGCGGTCATGGAGGGCGCTTGGGAGAGGCGCCTCTGCCTTCAGAGCAGAATGAGGCCGAAGTGGGAGGCTGGGGAGAAAGGGAAGCGGGGAGCCCGAGAAATGTGGAAGGACACTGGAATTGCTAGGGGCTGAAGGAAAAAGATGGGAGCTGGAGGCAGAAAAGGTAAGATCGTGGTGGGGTCTAGACACAGGCAAGCTTCCAAGCCTCCAAACCCAGTTGCGTTTGCTCGGGCACAGGGCCGGTTAGGAGCGCATCCCGAGGGTGGGCTGCCCTTCCCAGTTCAGGCTGCTCTCATTCCCACCGCGGGAAGCCTGGAGGGGATCGCAGGGGTGCGGACAGGCACCGGCGGCTACCCGTCCCCATCCAACTCGGGGCCCACTCCAGCTCGGGGCGGCGGGGCGGGCGGGATGACCCGAACACTGGGCACCGGGGGATGGGGAGGAGGCAAGAACGGCGCTTCAGGTGGCTCCTCCTCGTTGTTTAAAGTTTGCCGCAGGCAAAGGAGCCGGCTCTGTCCCCCCCCTGTGCCGCCGGCTCGAGGCTCCGCTCGGCCGGGTCGCCTCAGCCTCGCTTTCATCCTGAGCGCGTTCTACCGCCACTTCCCTCTCGGCTCCCGCCCCGCGCGGGTCCCGGATCCCCTCTCCTGTCTCCATCCCTCCCTGTGCCCGAGCGCCCCCCGCTCCCTCCCTCCGCGCTGGATCTCCCGCACGACGTGAGGAGAAAGTGAATGAGCAGCCCCAACCACAAAGACAAATTACCATGAGAAAAATAAATCAGGAAATCGCCGTTCGCGTCCCCCTTTCCCGCCGCCGCACCCCTCTCCACTGGCCGAGGCGGGAGCGCGGGGCTCCCGGGTCGCTGCGTCTGGGGCCTGGCAGGGTAGAGTTTGGGCTCCGCGGGGCCCTGCCAGGGCAGGGGGTCTGAGAAGAATCCGGGTGGGGACCCCGCAGGCGGCGGCGGAGCGGGGACGCCAGCGAGCTTGAGATTTCACACTCCGAGCGGGGCCACGCGTTCCCACGCGCTCTGCCGCCCGCACTCTCCTTCCACCCGGTTTCCTCGTCGGCCCTCCGGGAGCCTCCATCTCGGCGCCAGTCTCCTCTTCCCGGCGCTCTCTCAGCCTTTCATTCGTCCGTCCCGTCCTCCAGGCCCGGGCCGCGGGTCCCCATCAGGGCTGTAGCCCAGACGCACTGTCCGCGGCCCCACGAGGGCCCCGCGCAGCGGGGACCAGGAGCAGGCGGGCGGCGGGAAAGCGGCCGCGCGGAGGGCGAGGAAGCACAGGGACCCTCCCTTCTCCTCCCGCCTGCAGCCTCCCCGACCTGGCTCCAACTTGCTGGCTCCTCGGGGCCCCTACCCCTCTGGCCACCCGAGTTGCTGAAGTTTGCAACTTGCAGCCCAAGCCCGCGCAGGGCAAACGCCCGGGGCTCCGGGGACTCACCTCCGGGCTGCGGGCACAGGTGCCCGGCTCTCGGCGGCTCCCGGCTCCCGGTGGCACGAAGCGCCGGAGGCGAACCAGGAAGGCTGGCGGCCCGTCTGGGAATGGAGCGGCAGCGCAGGAACGGCCCCGGCTCTGGGCTCGGCGCCTCCGAGCAGTCCCGACCCCGGCCCGCGGCCGCTGCGCTCGGGCTCCTCCAGCAGCCGCTGGACGCGCGGCCGACCCGCCCGGCTCCGCGGAGCTGGGCTCTGGCAGCGGTCCCCGCGCTCCAACTAGCTCTCGACCCGGAGCGCGGGTGAGAGCCGGGAGGAGGAGACGGAGGGAGCCGAAGGGGGACCGGGGCGGGGGGGGGGGGGAGACGGTCGGGGGGAGGAGTTGGGAGCGAGGGGAGAGAGGGAGGGAGCGGGAGCAAAAAGGAGGAGGGGGTTGGCGAGGACCTGCCGCGGCCGGCGCTTCATCCGCCAGCCCCGAGGCGCGCGGAGGAGCGCGAGGGGGCGCCCTGCATCTCAACGTTCCCGGGCTCGGCCGGACTCCCGCCCCTGGCCTGCCAAGTGTGTGTCACACGGTGGGTGGACACGAGTCCCGCTCCGCAGCCGGTGTTCGAACGGCGAGACCCAGGTCCCCCTGAGCACTTGCTACCTTTTGCCACAACCTGCCTTATTGTCCTCGGTGACCCCCATCTCTAACCTGACTTCCTCCAGGGGTCAGCTCACCCGAACCCACCCCAACCCTTGGCGTCTGAGGAAAGTCTCCCCCACCTACCCTCGCCACCCCCAGCTCCCAAATTCCCCAGCCCTATTAGCCAGAGACGATCTTCCTGCCTGTGGATTGAAAGAGGGGGAAAGAATCTCGTACAAAACGGGAAATCTGGAATAAACTGCGGTAGAAGGGAGTGAGGCGAGGCTGTTGGGCGGGACTGGAAAGCCGGAACTGGCTGGATCAGGGTTAACTTTACACTCTGCACGACCTTGAGTGAACCTCTCCAAGCCTCGGTTTACTCAACTGTGAACTAGGGTTGGCAACACCTATCTTACGGAGATATTGCAACAGTAGGGGCTGCAGGAACATTGAGAGGGCATCCAGGAGATTAGCGATCCCGTGAGGCAGAGGAGTGCTCTCGGTTGAGAGCGAAGGTTTACCGCGATCACACTGATCAAGGCTGATTGTTTACAAGTTTAAGTATCTAGTGTTCCTGACTGCAAGAAAGCAGGAGGCAGAGACGGGGCGGGGGGAGGGGGGCTTCAAATCCTATCTGCCCGGGCTGCACGAGGGATGGGAAGGGAGCCCTCTGCTGAACAAAAAAAGGTATTTTAAAAATTTAAAAAGATGACCTAAGAAAATGGAAGAATGAAGGATAAAGACA
This sequence comes from Eumetopias jubatus, assembly GCF_037043125.1. Lineage (NCBI taxonomy): Eukaryota > Metazoa > Chordata > Mammalia > Carnivora > Otariidae > Eumetopias > Eumetopias jubatus. The sequence continues at coordinate 67,152,365 of NW_028274807.1, forward strand.
AAAGACCTGAAAAATTAAACCCCGAGAAGTGTAATTTTAAGAGATAACCAAAGAGAACTGTGAAATAAAACTGGATAAGTCGGAAGAAGGAAAACATTAAAAGATTTTCTAGAATATGCCAGAAATGGAAGAATTACAGTAAATCATTTTATATAACAAAATTCTGGGTAAAGGAAATCCCAGATAAAGCAGAGGAATGGGGACAATAAGAGCCCCAGAGAGGCACTTCTCTACACACACACACACACACACACACACACACACACACACACACCTGAACTGAGATGAGACGCAATTTGGCCAGAATGATGGGAAAGAAAGAAAGAATCCAAGAAGGGAGTTTATGGGACACTGTAAAAAGGGAAACAGTGCACAATCTCAGAAATAAAGACTTTCTAGGGCAACAAAAATGCCAGAACTCATAAAGTGCAGAATGGAGAGGAACTTGCAAAAGTAAGACACACTCTGGACAAGAGGAGAGAGATGCAGAGAAGAGGAAAAAAGGGAAGAAAGGTGTGTGTCAGGGCATACCAGCCTGGTAGCCCACCCATTTAATTAGGGGTAGAAATCAAGTTGAAAGACGAAATGCAGGGCATTGAATCCAAGCCTATTATTTTATAGGTAAGGACAATGAGATCTAGAGAAGGAAAGCAGTTCTCCCAGAGTTCCAGGCTGGGGTGGGGACAGGTCTCCCAACCCTGAGACACGTCCACAGCTGTGAGAATTGCTTGCCCCACACCCACCTCCCCATTCTCATTCCCTACAGAACCATGAAACTGTTTTTGTCATTGCAAAAATATAAATGTGTGCAATATATAGACACCATGAATACAGAAACAGGAAAATACTCCATATATTGCAGGGAAAAGGGGTGAGCAGGAGAGTTGCCCATTTGTCTGCTGGGAGAGTAGACAAAGTGCCTTCTGAGTGGTTCTGTGGCAGCATCTCTCTCTTGAAAGGTAATAAAAATCATCTCCCTCCTTCACCGTATTCTCTCACCCTCCCTCTCTTTCCCCACCATGTTCTGATTGCTTTATCTTTCTGCCTTTCCCGCCATCACTTCGTGCCACTTCCTGGCTCTCTTTCTCCACGTTATGAATGAGTGAATGAATGACAGGGACTTGGTGCAGTAAGAGAAGAAAGGAGACTGGGGACACAGGCCAGAGACTCTTTCTTTCTAGGGGAAGCAGGAGCCAAGAAAGGGAGACACCAAGGAGACACAGACAGAGGAGCAGAGTTGCTTGGAAGGCTGGGCTAATTAATCCTAATTGTATCCTACAGTATTGTATTGATTAACAGTGATTACTCAAGAGCCCTCAATAAAAGAGAGCTTCAGAAGTCCAAACCTCAAGAAGGGACAGTTGCTTTTCTAGGCTGGCTCACCACATGCATCAGGCATCTCCTGAGTTGGGCAAATCCAACCTAGTCAGGATCTCTGACTCATTTACTGGGAACAAAACCTGGAGCGTTGACCCCATCACCATAGTGTCACCACCACCTTCTGTCTCCTTCCTTAAAACTTTGCAATAACCTGTACAGTAATTACTTCTATTAGAAGCAATTCTCTACCTCCTGGAACAGTGTTAATTAAGTAGAATGCAAATACAGTAATTAATACAGAGTTATCCAAAACAAACATGCTAAAGAGCAGTCAACATAGGGGGTGGAAAGGAGTTCTTAGAATTCACACTTGACCTAGAAATTCCAAACTTCCCTTGAACTACGTTGCCAATAGGTTAAGAAGTAAGTCCAAATTTTCTGCTGGAGGATGACAAACCTCAGCACAACACTGCCTCCTGCCTCCCATCTGAGGGCATTTTTTGCTGGGAGATTTAGGTCCCTCTGAAAAGTCGAGAGAGCAGCCTCTCCCAGGAAGGCATGTAGAGGTGTGTGTATGCCTGAGTATGGTCCAGACAAAAACACAAATCTGGCCTTGTGGCAAAAGGCAAACAAACAACAGCCACACATCTATTGATAGACAAGAGAGAATTGAAAAGAAGGCACCCATCACTTAGAATGTCTGAATAGTTTCCCGGTCCCTGAATCACCTGCTTATTTATCGTGCCCGGCGAGAGACAAGAAGAAAGAAAATCCCCAGTCCCCCAGTCATTGTCAGTTTGTGAACCAATAGCACACTTAGGTCAGAGGAACTGAAGTGTCACTAAATGGCAGCTTTGGCATTGTCCTGAGCTAAAGTGAGAGAAAAGGCCTTCCTTCCTTCCTTCCTTCCTTCCTCTCCAAACATTCAAGCACCATGCACCAAGGCTGGGGGGAGAGGTCATAGGAAGAGGAGAAAGCCTGAGCCTCACTGGCAGGCGGGAGAGGCAGACATAATCACAGCAAATCTGAGGACTGCCTCAGGGCCAGAGCACCACAGGCTCACGGAGGGCCAGTGACCAGCTCCACTCGGCAGGGCAAGGAAGTCTTCACAGCAAAGGGCCCTTCTAGCTGAGAATGGAGACAGGGCTGGAATTTGCCAGACAGAGAAGCTGGAGGATGCAGAGTATTCCAGGCAGAGGAAATAGCATGTATGAAAGCACCAGGCGATATAATTAGATTTCTGTTTTGGAAGAATTTCTTGGCCCTGGTTAACAGATTCAGAGAGCTGAAGCAGTAAATGTGAGCAGGTGCGTGGCGTGTTGGAAAGAGCACTGCACCAGCAGCAGCTAGGGCTTCTCAGTTGTAGGACCCGCTCAGCCGCTGATGAGCTGAGTGTCCTTGGGCAGGCCTTTTAACCTCTCTGACTTCAGCTCTTCGAGGGTAACAGAGGGGTAAGTGAGGGGGGCGTCAACTGGTTTCTAAGGTCCCCTTTGCACACACTTTCTGTGATTCTAACTCTTCCGGCAGACGCTCCTGACAATTATGTTCTTTACCATATTTATGCACTTGGCCCTTCCCGTGTGTATAGCACTTTCAGCTTACAGGTGTATTTTCCCTTCCATATCTGCTGACCTTCACACTCCTGTGTCAGCCCCACTGACACTCCAGACGCTCTTGTCTAGCTCCATGGTGGTAAACGCCACCTCTGTGCTGATGACATCCAAGTTTGTATCCGAGGCTCGGACCTTTCCCTTGAGTTCCGGATGTAGAGACCCAACTATCTGCTGCTCTCCTCCACGTGAACATCTAATAGGCATCCCGAACTTAACATTCCCATAACCTAACTTCCAATATTATCTCCCAAAGCCAGCTCGTCCTCCCGACTTCTCTAATCTGGTAAATAAAAACTCTGTTCTTTGAGTTCCTCAAGGCCAAAATCTTGAGGTCATTCCACACCCACATCCAAGCCATCATACATCCCATGGTCTCGACCTTTGAAGTGTTTTTAGAAACAAACTACTTCTCATGCCCTCATCCACTAGCACCTCAATTCAAACCACTGTCTTCTCTCACCTGGAGGTTTGCTCTGCCTGCTTTCACGTTTGCACCTACAGTCTCTTCTTGACATAGAAGCCATTCTAAGTCAGATGCTGTCACTCCTCTGCTCAAACACCTTCTATGGCTCCCCAGCTTGCCAGAGGAAATGCCTCATCCTTAACAAGCCCACAAGGACTTGCTGACACCATCTCCTACCACTCTCCCCTCCTTCACTTCTCTTCAGCCTCACCAGCCCCTTCACTGTTTCCCAAACACCTAAGGCTGCCACCTCAGGGCGTTTGCACTTGATGTTCTCTCTGCCTGGAAAGCTCTTTCGTCAGATGTCCACCTGGGTCATTCCCTCACTTCCTTCAGTCTGCTCTCAAATATCAGTTCATTAGAGATACACTGCTATCCTTTCAAAAATAACAAACCCCTTTCACTCTCTATCATCACTCAACACTATGCTTACTGATTTATCGTCTGTCTTCCCTGACCAGAATATGAATTCCATGAGAGTGGAGACATTGCCTGCTTTGTTCATCACTATTATCCCAACCCACAGAATGGTACTTGGTAAAGAGAAGTACACAATGACAACTTAATGACTGAATTATTATTGTCCCCATTTTACAGATGGGGAACTGAGGCATAATAGCACAATTGGTCATTTTCAGAGTGGAGATTTGAACTTAGGTTTTCCCATGTCAAACTGTGCTCTCCAATTGATTATTAACATCTATATTTGCACTTAAAAACTTTTAAATAGAAAATGCATATTAATGGGGAAAATATACTAATTGTTTTCCACCCAGTTAACCACATAAGTCTACTGACCTACATAGTCAAGATAGAGTAGAGTTAGCTCTGAAAACCCAGAACCTCTAAAGCATCACTAATCCCACATGTGCATACTCATCCTGGCATCATTTTGTTTCTTGTGTTACAGTTCTGGTTTTTCTTCTCAATTCCTGAAAAAATAAATCCCCTTCCAGGCCTTCACATATTTATCCTCATACATTATCTCTGGCAACATGTATAAGTGAGTGTGTGCATGCACCACACACACACACACACACACACATACCATTTTCATGTCTCCTAAATCAGGGGTGTGGTGTGAGAGAATGAAGTCTCACTATGTAGCTTGCCCCAGCACTAACACCCAAGGGTAATCACATGTCTCTCTCCAGGCACTCAAGAGTGCCTCTCGACCTTCCTCTTTCCTGCTGTCCCAGCAAATACTGTCAGATCTGGGCTGCAGATGAGTCAGGAGGAAGTGAGGTATGGGAGGGGTGTGAAGACCAGAAGGAAGGACAGAGGCATGGCTGGCCCAACAGATGACACCAGGCTTCCTGGTAGATGAGCTACAAAGGGACAAGTCACTTACTCAACTCTAAGCCAGCAGGCAGGGGTCACTGTCAAGACATTTGGATTCAAGGAAGAATACAAAATGTGGTCACTCTTCTTGAAGACATTTGAAAACATGAGATCTGTGTCTGTGATTTTTCTCCCCCAAGACCAGTGTGAAGCCACAGAGGTCCCAAATTGATCAGGACAGGATGGATGTTGGCCAAGGAAACATAAGTCAGTATTCCCAGAAGGGGGATCTGAATCCTGATAACCAAGAAGAGGCCCAGGTCTGGCCCTGAGAGGACTTAAGCAGGGCCAGACCTCTGGACAGGGGACAAGGAGGAATTGGAAGGAGAACCTGCTGCCTGAGTGGGCATGGAAAACCACTAACCTGGTTGAGAGGTTATAGAAAGATTCTTTTGCCCTGACCAAAACGTCTCTCCTCTGGTGTTCAGTGACCTCGGAAATCCTTCTGCTGGGGAACAATAGGTTGGCATAATTGCCTTATCTAGACAAGTAACCCGTAAATTAACGGCTCTTTTGCAGGGGTGGGGATAAACAGTAATTCCTTTCATAATATCTACTGAGCACACCACTGTACTGGACCACACAAGGCCCCCCCAGAGCCCTAGCCCAAGGAGAAGAATCATTCCATACATTGTTACTCATTGACTCTAGGAGGGATATAGTAGGGGGTGATGCCCGAATGGACTGTGAGCGGGGCCACATTGGAGAGGCCTTGGATGCCGTGGAAAGGAGTTGGATTTAGTCCTACAAGCCAGGTGAGGAGCATCATCTGAGGTTTGGAGCAGGAGCCTGATGAGTTGAGATGGGTGGCAGTGGGTGGATGAGGGAGGGAGGCCAGCTAAGAGACTGTTATAACAGCCCCTGCAACCCGCTGAGACTTTGACTAGGGCTGAGATGACAAAAAGCATGAAAACCCATGTCTACCTTTGCTGCATGAGGTAGGAAGCTAAGGGATTAGAGTGCAGCATGGAGAACGGAGACAGAGAGGGGTGAAATGAATAGGAGCAGGAATGTAGGTGCCCAGGAAAGCTGGGAGCAGGAGCCAAGTGAATAATAAGGGAAGGTCTGATGAAGAGAACTTTGCCACCCCCACCTCACCCCCAGTATGGCTTAGCGTTGGCTCTTCCCCAAGTCTGGGAAATGCAGGGGGTTAGGATGTGCCCTTAATGCATCCTGGTGACACTGCAGGCAGCTAGGATCTCAGACATTGGCTGAGAGGCACTGATTCTCAGGGAGGGGCAGCAAACACCTTCATTTCAATTAAATAAGAGTTTTTCCCCCTCTGTTATTTGCTCAGTTCCACAGCGAGGCTAGAGAAGACAACAGAGGATGAGCAATACTTAGGGGATGATCACGTTATTGGGAATGCGAGGTGTATGCAAGAAGTAAATAGCAGGTAAATGCCAGACTGCAGGCAGTAAACACCAGACAAGCTCAAGAGAGAAGGAGCCTGTGGAGCTGTGTCTGGGAAGGCTTCCTGAAGATGGGAATTGCCCTGGACCACACAGAAAATGTAGGAGTGGGCAGACACCGGGGAGGGAAGAAACACACTTAGTGGAGTTCTTTGAGACAGTAAAAACAGTAAATATAAAGGAGAAATAACAATAATCTACTTAGACTTTTTCAAAACTTTTGACCAGCTTCTCTAAGAAAGGCTCTTTTAAAAGGTTAAGTCACCCTGTGGCTACAGGAGGGAATGAGGTCTATTTTCTTAAGATTAGTGAATGACTTAGACTCAGAAAACAAAATTAGGAGCAAATTTTGGTCTCTCCAAATGGTGCACTGTTCAAACTCCCTCCTCAAGTATCGATGCAATGCATGGATAGATAAAATGTGGTATAGACATACAGTAGAATAGCATTCTGCTTTAAGAAGGAAGGAAATTCGGTCACACGCTGCAACATGGGTGAACCCTGAGGATATTACGCTAAGTGAAATAAGCCAGACACAGAAGGACGAAGATTGTATGATTCCAATAATATGAGGTACCTAGAATGGTAGAGCAGAATGGTGGTTGCCAGGGACTGGGATGATGGGGAAATAGGGAGTTAGTACTTAATGGTATAGAGTTTCAGTTTGGGATGATGAAAGAGTTCTGGAGATGGATGGTGGCGATGGTTGTACAACAGTATGAATGTACTTAATGCCACTCCACTGTGCATTAAAAAATCATGAAGATGGTGAATTTTATGTCATGTGTATTTCACCACAATTAAAAATGGGGGAAGAAACCCTATATATATACATATATATATAGGGTTATATATATATATATATATAATGATCCAGTTTATACTTTAAAAAGGAAATATAGGGCGCCTAGGTGGCTCAGTCGTTAAACGTCTGCCTTTGGCTCAGGTCATGGTCCCAGGGTCCTGGGATTGAGCCCCGCATCAGGCTCCCTGCTTGGCAGGAAGCCTGCTTCTCCCTCTCTCACTCCCCTTGCTTGTGTTCCCGCTCTCGCTTTCTCTGTCTCTGTCAAAATAATAAATAAAATCTTTTAAAAAATAAAAATAATTAAAAGGAAATATATTTTTTAAAGATTTTATTTTTATCTTTTTAAAGTTTTATTTACTTAAGCAATCTCTACACCAAATGCAGGGCTCAAACCCACAATCCCGAGATCAAGAGTCACGCACTCTACCTACTGAGCCAGCCAGGAGCCCCTAAAAAGGAAATATTAAAAAAAAAAAAGTTAACATGCCAAATTTTATATTACATATACTTTACCACCAACACCTCCACCACCACAACAAAAGAATCTATGCCGACATTGACCAGATTTAACGTGTGTATACGTGTTCTGGAGGGAGGAAAAGTCACAGGACAGACCTCCACATAGCAGATGACTAAATGTAATCTTCTGGCTATGGTAGAAATAAACTAACAGGCTTTGTCAGTAGAAGGCCCCAGAGCAATGGTCCTCAATCCGGAACTGAGGATGGAATTGCCTGGGGGAGGTTTTAAAGATAGCTATATCCTGGACCCCAGCCCCCAGAGAGTGGGGGGAAACACCAAAAAAGAAACACCAAAAAATTGGTGTTTTTTCAAAGCTCCTGGATGATTCTAACCTACAGCCAGGGTTAACTGCATAGAGCATTCAGGCTGAAAAATCTCAGCCTCTCTGGGTTTGAGCCCAGGCTCTGCCATTTGCCAGCTGTGCAATGACCAATTACTTTTTCTCAATATTTCTTAACACTCTCATTTCTCAATGTTCTCAATATTTTGCTTCTCAGTAGTCTCGTCTTCAGAATTGGGTGATAATAATCCCTACCTCAGAGGGTTGCAGAGAGGATTAAGAAAGATGCTGCACGGGGCGCCTGGGTGGCTCAGTTGGTTAAGCAACTGCCTTCAGCTCAGGTCATGATCCTGGAGTCCCGGGATCGAGTCCCGCATCGGGCTCCCTGCTCGGCGAGGAGCCTGCTTCTCCCTCTAACCCTCCCCTCTCATGTACTCTCTCTCTCTCATTCTCACTCTCTCAAAATAAATAAATAAACCTTTAAAAAAAAAGATAAACATTATATAAAGAAAAAGAAAGATGCTGCACATTTAGCATGGGGCCTGGGGCATTTTCAGAGCTCACTAAAAGTTAATTATTATTGTTATTGACTGACTTTGTATAAATTGGCAGAAAAGGGGCAGATGAATGTAACATGGCATGTGTAAATATGTTTAAAAATAAACAAATCCAAACTTTGTGACTAACACCTCTGTCAAAAGCCAGGAAAGAGCCTGTGTCTCTGGAAGACACGAATTTGAAAGCCTGCTTTGTTCCCAAGGCCAAGAAAACACAGATCGGGCATCCTGAAGGCATGGGGGGAGACTGAGAATGACTGAGTTCACACCCTTGCGTTTCTCTAAACACCATACATTCTCCCCTCATTGATTTGTGGCAAGTTCTAGTCAGCAAACCTCCAAAGGGATGTTCTCACCCCAGAGAAGGAAAGGACATAGAACAATTGAGGTTTGCAGAGGGAAGATAGGCCATAAAGGTAAGAATTCTCCAGCCTGGAAAAGGACATGATGGAAATCAGTAAACTCATCAATAATCAGGAGAAGGTGAACAAGGACTTATTCAACCCAAACACTCGCTGGAGGGGAAGATGAGTGAAGAACAGTTAGAACAAATAAAGGCAATGGGTAATAAATTCGTGGAACACATTACTCCAAGATGTAGCACATGAGGGAAATATAAATGAATTCACAACGGATCGGGACAAATTAATGTCAGAGATGTAAACGGATGCCCAGGGGAGCTGACATATGCCCACTTTGAAGGTCAGCACTGGGGAAGGCAATGAGCTTGTCCTTTCCAACAATGGCTGCAGAGACGGTGGTCTGACCAGGATGTATACTGCAATTTTCTTAACGTCCCTATGGAGGGATTTGGCAAAGGGTCAAGAATGAATATGAATGTGCTATGTACAGCGACAGTGAGAAAACTGGTTTGGCTAGAGTAAAGGGGCTGTTTTAGGAAGTGAGGGGGGTTTGTCTGGATATACATGGCGGGGTCAGATTATCGAGAGTGCCCAGAGTGGAGCCGAGGGGCTAAAAGTAGTTCCAGAACCACAGAATGTTGTAGCTCTTCTAGTCTATCCCTTTCCTTTATAGGATGAAAAACCTGAGCTCAAAGAGATAAATTCACTTGCTCAATGTCCAACAGTGTGTTAACAGCAGAGCAGAGATGAGAATCCTGAGGCTTTTGTACTAAACCACATGGTGGACTGGGTCTGGGAAGGACTTTGGAGAAAGAGCATTACTAAATCAATAATCTTTAGCAAGGGTTTTACCTCCTCTGAGCCTCTGTGAAATAACATAACCCTCCCCAGGCTGCATTAGCCTGGGGCTATAAGCAGAGACTTGGCAGAAGTCACAAAGCTGTATTTCTCCGACTCCACCCTCAACAGCTTGTGGGAATTGTAACTTTCCCCAAATTCCCTCCCAGTTAGTCCTTGCACACTCCAGCAGAGATCTGAGTCAAGTCCTGGGCTCTAGATGTATTAGCTCTTGCTTTATCCCTCCTCCTTGCTTTGGTTGTTGGGGCTGATGTCCTCAAACTCTACTGATGTCCCATCTTGGTGTCCAACAGTATCTACAAGTCCTGTCTTGATGCTGGTGTAGAGAACATTGTCCCACAGGGCGCAGAAAGCACTGTTTTCCTCCCACTGCCCTTTTGTATGGTTTTTCAAAATGGAACCAAAGTGATTTTTGGTGTTCGTTTACGTTGTACGTCAGCTGTCATACCTTGGGAGTGGGGTGTGGATGACAGGACAATCTGCGTGGTTCACTCCCTGCTGCACTCAGAGTTCATGCTCCCCTCCAAAACTGGCTCATTGCCCCTTTAATTTCTCACAATTGTATCTGTGGTGCCCAGCATATTGTAAGGGCTCACCAAATATTTGTCCAGTGAATTAGTGTGCAAATTTCTCTTCCAGTGGATTCTCTCTTTAAACTTAGAGAATTAATTTTTTTTCCCCAGGAGGTTCAAACCAGCCCCTGAATACTTGTTCACCTCATTCTCTCTTCAGACTCCAGATGGGCTTGTCTGAACCTTAGGGTAAACATGGCTTAGGCTTCAGCGAGGACCCTATAAATCTAGGGTGCATGCAATGAGATAATGTAGATAAACGTGTCCAGCATAGAGTCTGGGATATCATAGATAACTCAACATTGTTATTCCTTTTCTTTCTTTTGCCTAACTAGGATCACTGACTCAGAAGGGGGGAAAACATCAAAGGCTTCACACAAAGAAACTGATTCAAAATGAAAGCAATTTGGAATCAGGAAAATTATGGTGCATCCACATATGACATAATGTGGGTAGTTCTACTCATTGAACCTTAAAAAGGCTACATGGATTTTATTTATTACAATTTTACTTTAGATGCTCATCTATTTCCGAAGAGGACTGAAGGCAAGTAAAAAAGTTGGAAAACAAATGCATATATAAGAAAAGAAGGGAAAGAAGAATGACTATGTCACTATGTCAGTGGGGTAAGGTTATATGATAAAGGAATGGCAAGAGTGATGCTGGGGACAGAATGCAGGTGCAGGGCCCAGTGGCTGGGGAGGGCAGAGATGGTTGTCAGTGGATGAACCCATCATCCACTGGGGCTGACACTATAGAGGTATATCTGTGGGAGCTCCTGGGTGAGGGGAAAGTGCTCAGTGTTTCTTTGGTCAATCTAAGAACGAAGTAGGAATCTGGCTAAAAGGCAACAAAAAAGGGCACCTGGGTGGCTCAGTCAGTTAAGCATATGCCTTTGGCTCAAGTCATGATCCCAGTTAAGCCTCTGCCTTCGGCTCGGGTCATGATCCCAGAGTCCTGGGATGGAGCCCCGCATCGGGCTCCCTGCTCCTTCCTCTCCTGCCGCTCCCCCTGCTTGTGCTCTCTCTCTCTTTCAAATAAATAAATAAAATCTTTTAAAAAAAAGTAAAGGGCAACAAAAAAGGTATGTTGACCGATTTGAACTTGGAAATGAAAAATACTACTTCTTGGAAGAAGACAATTTGTGCAGATGCAACAGAATGATATTTGAGATGTTAACCACCGTGTTCTTTTCTTCTCCTCTTTTTTCTCTTCTCCATCTCATTCTGGCCTCAAGGCAAGAGAAGAGAAAGCCCCCTGGATTTTCTAGACCTTGGGAGTGGCGTGAGAGGGCATGTCTAGTTCCTATGAGTGGGGCAAGAGAGTTAATTGAGAGAGTGCCAGAGAGCACTCCAGAGAAAGCTGGAACCGTGGGGCAGAGTGTCTCAGGATGAAGAGACAGGCATCAGAGGGATGTGATCTGGACAGTCTCCACAGAGAATCTGATGAGGCCATGACCACAAGTCAGGGAGCCCCAGCACCAGGACAGTGCTGGGGAGGACCATTCAAAGGAGGACCAAACACTACCCCAGCCAAGCCCAACTATAAGGGCCTTAGAAGCTACAGAAGGACATCATCATCGGCCTCACAACCCCACTGAAGGGGGAGCATTTGCAGAATCCCATCTTCCTCCAGGAACTCAATACCATCCCCAAGGGGAAAGGGGAAGTCATCTTAAATTGACTAAATGTTAAATTAAAAATGGCAGAGAAATCTGAATTTTATTGAGTTTACTTCAAACTGACTAGAATACATTTCTTGCATCAAGCAGAAAATGAGAGCAGAAATTAACCTGAGTTATAAGAAAATGAAGTTCCGTGTTTGCACATCCTAATCTGTGGATGTGAAATTTGTACCTGCTATTTTGGTTTTTATTGTCGCTGTTGCTATAGTAACACTTCAGTTAACCAGAGAGCAGCCTTCCAGGCTTTTAAACTTCAGGCATAGCCCCAAAGTGGAGATTAAAGCTATTTCTAATGACAAATGTCCCTGGATGTGGAGTGACAATGAAATGGTAAAAGTAGGAAAGGTCTGAAGGGCTCACGCTGAGGTGGTTGATTTGTATGCCAGAAGCCTTCATGGTCTCGTCTCTCTTCCACCACATCTTAGTTGTGTGACCTTGGACAAGTCATCTAACCTCTCGGAGACCAAGAACTGCAGTGGGAGATGTGTGAGCGCACTTGGGAAACCGTGATGAGCTATACATGTGCAATGAGTACTTTCCCTGTCAGATGATGACTTCCAGGTCCCACTGGGCGGCATTTGCCTCTCAGCCCCTGATCCAGTGCTCAGCATGGCTACATGCTCACTGTATGTAGCTTGAACTGAACTGAACAGGTTGCCCACAACTAGTAAGGCCAGAATGCTCCTTGGGAAAATGAAGAATACAAGAAGAGGGGTAAGGAGAGGAAGGAAAAGAGAAAGGGGAGGAAGCAGAGCTGAATGAACAGAGCAAGAAACAGTGGAAAAGTCTGGCAGGAGCACTCCGGAGCCAGACCCACTAGCCATGTGACCTTGGCCAAGTTAGCTCACCATGCTGGACCTCATCTGTCAAATGCGAATAATAATAGTACCTATTAAAATAAATAAGATAAAATCTTTAAAAAGAGGGTGGCGGTGCCTGGGTGGCTCAGTTGGTTAAGCGTCTGACTCTTGGTTTTTGGCTCAGGTAATGGGCTCCTTGCTCAGTGGGGAGTCTTCTTCTCCTTTCCCTTTGCCCCTTCCCCCTGATCACACTACACACACACACACACACACACACACACACACACTCTCTCTCTCTCTCTCTCTCTCTCAAAAAAATAAAATAAAATCTTTAAAAAAATAATAGTACCTATTGCATAGGGTCTATGTGAGGCTTACATGAGTTAGCAGAAGCAAAGTAACTAGTGTATAATAAGAGCTCTGTTAATTATTTTGATTATTAAACACATCCACAGGGCATATGAAAAATGGGTACTTATTAATAATTAAAGAAATGCAAATGAAAACAAAATACCATTGTCACCTGTTGGCAAAGATTATTTTAAAAAAGTAATTCTTGAACCCTTCACATTCTATGAAGATATAAATGAAGTACAGGGGATGGTGATTGGGGAGGAAATAATTATTTTAAGAGGATTTCTTGGAAAGTGTGCTGAGAATCACACACACACACACACACACACACACACACACACACACACACACACTGTCAAGGGTAGGATGCCAGTGCCTACCCATCAACTCAAGCATAGGGAAGGGGATTTCAACAGGATGGCTCAGAAAACTAGGTATGTGACCCCTACAGTTGGAGGAGGGGAGTGCGGGAGGCTGGTACCTGTTCCCATGAACCTAGACGGCAAGCGAGATGGATGGACCGCTTGGGAGGCTGAGAGCAGGAAAGTTGCAGTCAAGGAGACCCAGCAGGGAAGCCTCAGAAAGATACATGAAAATTCCCCTAGGAGAGTCGGCTTTAAATATTTGCTGTGCTATGAGGGGCACAAGGCCAGTTCATGATAGTACCAGTTAAATAAAAACTTTCTTTTCCTCCTTCCCACTCCCTCTTCCCCTGCTGTGACCACGGAGAGATGAGAAACAGCAGGTAGTGAGAAGGAGAGAAAATAGGCTGACCACTCTCATTGCCAAAGGCAGACAGCTTGCCAGCAAGTGATCCCAGCTGGGCAATGGGGGAGAAGTCTTATCTTTGAATGAAGATTAAAGGGCTAATAGCATTAACATTCTATTACTGAATTTAAGACTATGCTTGCCTCTTCCAGTGATCACAGGCTGTTTCGCTCTTTAAAAATGAGTAAAGTTTATACATTCAGGGACAGAAAGTCGATTTCCTCTGCTAAGAAAGATTAAAGAGACATGGGAAGTAGGAAAAAAATGTTGTTTTATTATTACATCCTGTGATTCCTTTTTCCTGGGTATGTATTGTTTTGGGGCGGCGATCCTCTGTTGCTGTGGATGGCTGTATTTGCCTGCCCAGCATCCACCCGCTCGGGTAGCAGCTCCTTGATTTCCCTGTGGGGAATGCCTTCCTCCAGGTGGTAGTTTGGGAAGACATGTTAATCAAGGCGCCCCCTCGCTCTGGCTAATAGAAGGGCATGTACCCAAGCTAAGTCTGTTGGACTTTCTCTTCAGAATCTTGGACCTTGAAGGCAGGAGGACTGGTATGCTGGAGTTACTTCATCCCTGCCACTCTGACTAGATCCTCTACCCAGGTCTCTGGAACTTTCCCTCCCCTCACTCTAAGGGCCACCCCATGTCCCTCAAATATATTTCTTTCCCACATATATTCGTCATTGCCAGTTTCTACTGCTTGCAATGGAAAGATCCTAAATGTCAAACCGGAGAGAAATCATACGTGTCAGAACAGAGCTGGCGATGAGACGAGTGTCCTCCTATGAGGGGGATTCCCAAGTTCCTCCAATGAAAATGTCACAGAGCACATCTCAGCTTTTGTGTCATAAAAGGTGGCAGGAAGGGAGGGAGGTAGCCACACATATATGTAGATATGGATAAAATTTTTATTTCATTTATCGTATAGCCATCTCTCTAGCCCCGTGCTAATGGAAATGACATATGGATGTGAACCAGCAAATGTGGTTGATGGAGTCATGTACTTCCTGAAGAGCTGCTTTGGCATTTCAAAATAAGGCACATAGTTAGAAGGTTTTACCAAGTTAGTGAAAAGTAATCACTTCGTCATGAAGCTATAGACCAGTTTTGTGGCTTTTTCAAGAAACTGTTTTCTAAATACTGTCTCTCTTGAGCAGTTTTATAGTGTTTCTGAAACTGGTTTGTTATTATGTGAGGCTTAATGATCTCTGTCCCAGTAGGTGTCAGTGAATCAAATGCCCTGAGTTTTAAGCAGAATAAAATAGATTAAAATTAAGAAACGTGTTGAACCCTGTGGCAGACATTGTCGGTGCCCCGCTAATAGCCATCCCCCTATCGTCACTTCTTTGCTAATGGAATATGTGTGTTGATCAGATGTTAGACAGTCATGTATTTCAGAGATATGTCACCCCGGCCCCAGTCCAACAGGCAATCTCAGTCCTTTAAACTAATTCTACTTATTTTGTTAGTGATCAGCTTTGAAAAGGACATGTGACTGAATTTGCTGAGTAGAACATTTCAAGAGAGATTGCTGAGTCTCAACCAAAAACGCCAGAAAGAGATTGCCCCTCTTCTGCCTCTGGATGGTGGTGTGTGAGGATGTGATGCCTAGAGATAGTGCAGCTACCTTGTGCCTGTGAGGAAAGCTAGGTAAAAATCCTTGGATAACAGGAAAGGTAGACAGAACTTGGATCACCGATAATGTTAAGTCAATTAATTGACCGACCCTAAAACTGTCTTACCTTTAGACTTCTGTGAATTAATGCTAAATCTTTTTATTTTTTCCAGTCATTTGGAGTTGTTTTCTGTATTTGGAAGCCTTGTTCCTTGAGGATTTTATAATCTCTTTTAAAATGTTTGCAGTTGCTGTCAGAAGAAGTTATTTTTCCTAACTGGTACTAACATCCTTTGAACTTTATATGAAAGATTACTTGAGAACCACAGAATTCCCTAGGTAAGCAAAGCTATCCTATTACTAGATAATTATAAAATGCTCCCTGAGGTTATGGTCTGATAATATTTTACCAGCTTCCTGCCATCCCCCATCACCCTCCCCACTCCATGTTACTTTCCTGATCTGGCCCATGGACCAGGGGATATGCTGAATATGAAATATTATTACAAAACAAATGTCATGAGCAAGCTGCTTTATCATGTAGACACTATAGAGGATTTCTTCTGTCTTGTGACAATATTAAAGATATGGCTTTCATATTGCTTGTGCCTGAGAGTCTGTCAGAAGTCAAACATTTAAGAAAAACTTGAGGAAATCATGATCAGTGGCGTATTTGGAGAAAAGTGCCACCTGATGAGAAAGAGGATGATAATATCAATGATATTTTGAATAAATTGGTGTCAAAACACTCTTGCACAACTTCTTGGCGATGGCAAAATATAATCTTCCTTCACATCCCAACACAAACCTCCCACACATGTGAAGGCATAGTGGGTCCCAGTGTAGCTCACTAGGTAGAGATGCAGAATAACTGATGTGGTTTCCATGCCTGCCAGAAGGTTAAAAGTCATGGATGGCTATTCTGGAGGACCAAGCAATCATAGGGGGGGAGGCAGCTCTGACCTTTGAGTCGCTAATTAATTTTGCAGAAAAGCAACGTGCAGTACATTGTCCCCAAGAGCAGGCAGGATATAACCTTCACCTAGCTTCATGAGAGAGAAGCAAATAGCCAAAAAGCAAGTTGACTTTGGGATTTTCCAGGAGAGCAATTTGCAGGGTTTCTTGGGGTCAGTGATCATTTAGGCCTATGGCCATCGTGTCTGCCACAATTATCGCAGTGCAAAGTGATGGCCAGGGTTTGAGAGGCTGACGGAGACTGCATGGCATGGGGGGGGGGTGGGCACCCCAGGCTTTGATGTCACCTATCTCCTACCACTCCTGTCTGCAGTCTCCACCCATCCCCAGCTGTGTGACCTCTGGCAAATTCTTGACCTTCTTTTAAACCTTATTTTTTCCCCTTGTAAAGTACAGATAACAGGCTCACCTGCCTGCAAAGTTTATTATAAAGATTGAAAGAGATAATCTGAATGTTGTGGATGCCTGTTGTTTCGTGGATCCATACCCCTTTGTCTTGGGACACTCCCCTCCACCTACAAGGTTTTCAGAACGTTCATCTTACTGGTACCAGGACCCCACGGCCATGGTTCACTGGCGCCAGATACACAGGAACCTAATGGAAGTTTAGGAACTGAAACAACCCAGAAAGAAAGGCTCGTCTCATTCTGAAACTGAGAACCAATACACTGCAAAGAAGGTAGCCGTATTCTGCAGGGCAGAAAAACATTGTCAGCCATGAGAGAGAATAAGGAAGGAGAAGCCCAAGGCTAAGTAGAGATGAGAAGAAGGAATTTCCCCTGCTCTCCCCAACTTTTCCCACCCCCACCCCCAGCCCCGGGGCAGGGTCCAGCCTGGTCTCAGTCAATTCCTGGTGCTCAGACTGCAATTAGAGACCCCATAAATCACTCTGATCATCTCCATTTTTACCTAGCTTAGCAACAGTCATTTTCTGATAGTAGCAACGGAGTCCTTCACAATAAGGCGTATTATAAAATAGTGGGTTCTCACTCATTCAGCACGTATGTCTCTGTGCCCACTCTGTGCCAGGCACGACTTTAGGGATGGGATATACCATCCCAAACTTCATGGAACTCTCTGTTTAATGGGGAATACAGTCATTCACAGATAATCACCCAAATAGATATCTAATATACTCTTGGTGCTTTTCCCTTGTGTTATTAGAAAAAGGCTAAATTATGCCCCAAACAGACACTGATAAGATGGAGGAACATCTTAATGGGGTTAAAGGTCAAGTCCTGGCACTTCAACAGTTAAACATCAGTCATGTGGAAAATGTACTAATCCGAACAGAGTATCCCCTCCTGCCAGATGAGTGAGGACTCCTGTTTCCCATCATCACCTTTATTGCTCTCTTTAAATCCCGGGTTTCAATTTCCCTTCCCAACAGAATGATTCTTCTTTTAACAACCCCAGACCTTTCTCCCTGTTATTCTGTAGCCCCAGGCTGGTGCATCCACATCATATAAGAGAGCCATCTCTCCCGAGCAAAGGGTTGCACAGACCCCAAGGAGCTGTATTGTCACTGATTTATGACTCCCTGTCCTCTGCCTGTTGAGGGAAATCACTTTATCAAGATGAAAAGTCAGGGGTGGGGGTGGAGCATGGTTTCCTGTTTGGCTCCACACACTCTCCTGCATGTTCCAGAAGCACTTATATTTACAAGTCATCAGGACTGCATGTGAGTGATGGGGAGAGAAATTACCAAATATTGAACAGAGGTGTGTGATTTGCCTTACATTTATTCAGTTATGCTTTTAAGGATTCCAACACAGGATGGGGAGGGACAGTGATTCTGAATGTAGAAATAAGGAGCAAAGGCATCTGGTCTGCAGACATTTTAAGGAAGATTCTTTTCTGTCTCCTTAGTCTCCCATTCAACGAATCCGAATGCACCTGTGGCTCATGAGCATCATCTGCATTGTCACATTTCAGAACCAGGCATTTCTTGTGCATCCTCCTCGTTAAACCCATTGTTTCACAGATGAGAAAACTGAGGCTCAGAATGGAGGAACGATTTGCTCACGGTCATCCTGTAAAATGCAGGCAGGGACTAAAAAGCAGATCCTTTGACCTCTGACCCATTATTATCAGGACTTTTGTGCTGGGTGAAGGTGCTGTACAGTGGCCTCAGCATGGTGTGTAGCGACTTCATCATTAGGGTGTTCCCAGTCTCAGACCGACATGTGAAAATACACACAAGGCAGAATTTTCTTACTATTTGTTTCCATCGAAGTAGCGATGCAATCACATTATAAAATCTTGGGGAGTAAGGAAGAGAAAAAATGATCCCATCATCATCATCATCACACAATCTATGTTAGCATTTTGTTCCTTTCCTTCCTAATTTGTTTCTTTTACATTTAGTTTTCCCTGTATGCAGTTGTGAATACCGTCTATCTGCACAACCTTGTGTCCTGCGTTTTCATTTAACTTTATGGCACAAGCATTTTCCATGTTATTTGTTTCTCTTCATAGCCATAATTTTAATGATTACTTAATATTTTACCAAATAGACATGCCACAGTTTACTTACCCATTCCTGTATAGCTATTCACCTCAGGTCCTTCTCTCCTGCTTGTATTGTGTGTCTCAAGCATGTGTTACTTTTTTAAAAAAAAGAACATGTGTTACTTCTAATTGTAGGTTTAAGAAAATATTATAAGGTTTTCCAGTAACGAAGGGGCAGGAAAAAGAGACAATAGTAATAATAATTTTGTACATCCTTCATAGCAGTACATTAGAGTTCTAAAAGAACTACTACTATCTCTGATGAGATGAGTTGGGTCAGTATTTTTCCTGTTTTAAAGACAAAGAAACTGAAGCTCAAAGAAGTAAAGAGCATTGGGACAGCCAAGAGTAGAGTTCAAGGCTCCGGACTTTCAGCTTCTGACCCCAGCATCCTTTTTACAATTCCATACTTCAGAAATAAATTCCAGAGGAGCAGGATTCCGAGGTCCCAGAAAACACTAATTTTCATTTGCCATAGCTTCTCCTGCCCCCGCCCCATACACTGTGGAACCCCGCGTAGCATCGGGAGTTGCCAAGGGCCTGGCTCCCGGAGGAGATGGGAGGTGAAGAAGAGCTCAGTAGCTCATCTTCCAGGAGGTCAATGGCAGAGATGAGACCTAAGAGGCAAGCAGGGCTTCCCCTGGAGGGTCTACTGTGATAGGTCCTCTGCTCCCAGCCTGTGGGTTGAACGAAGGAGAGAGGCAGTCTGAGGGTGAGCTGGCTGGAAGGGTGTGAGGGGAGAGGAGGAAATACGATCATTGACAACTGAAAAGGCAACGCATGACATGAAGCTTACCGGCAGCTCTGCAAGCAGCCAAGACCTGGTTTCCAGCCCAACCCTCTCCAACCTGGCCAGAAACGGTTAACCGTCAGTCACCACCTGAGCCTGGGCCTGAATTCCCCCGGGCCTGGGCAGAGCCCTCCTGAGTAGGAGAGAGAGACCGAGTGATACAGAGAGAGAGGGAGAGAGAGAGAGAGAGAGAAGCAGAGAGAAGAGAGAGGGGAAGACAGAGACACACAGAGACACACAGAGACAGAGAGACAGAGGAGAGACAGAGAGACAGAAAATAGCTCCAACTCTGTCAGAGCCCCATAACACACCACAGCCCCAGAGAGTATGTTCTAAAGGTCATCTGTGTACCTGGCTTCCATGCGGTACCCTTTCCCCCTCTCCCTGCTACATCTGGAGTGCTGACGGTGGAGGGGGAGGAATGCCTGAGGCCACCAAAGCTCGGAGGGCGTCCTGGACCAGATTCTCCTTCACAGCCCTCAGGAGGACCACCCTGCTGACACCTTCACTTCAGATTTCCAACCTCCAGAACTGAGACAACAAATTTCTGTTCAAGCCACCGGTTTGTGGAACTTTGTTATGGCAGTCATAGAAAACTTATCCACACCCCTTTTGGTGAAGGGCTCCTCCTCTCGCAAGCCTGTGGTTTGAGGAAAGGTTACTCTTCTCCTTTCGGGTCCCGCTCGCTCCTCAGGGCCGTCGCTGTCATGATAACACAAAGCGAGCCGTAGGTCCTTTGTGGTAAGCGCCGTTCTAAGCACTCTAAATGTAATCTTACTAACAATCTGTGAGGTGGGTCCTATTGTTATCCCTATTTTACAGGCAAGGAAACCGAGGCAGAGAGATCATAAGTGCCAAGTGTCACACTGCTAATTAATCGCAGCACCAGGATTTAAATGCAGGCAGCCTGACTCCAGCATCTGTGTTCGATCCTCCACCCTGGTCTGGCACCCGTCCCACCTGGCCCAGGAATGACAAGACATGCCCCAAACTGGATCAATTCGAGTGCCCTCTAAGGATTTTCTTAAATTGGATTTTGTGGAGAAGAGCCAACCTTCTCAGGAGCCAAGATTTATCGGGTGCCATTCGTGTCCTTTACCATGTGGAAGGACGAGGTGTACATTAAGGAAAGGACACTCACGGGCAGAGACGAGAATTGGAGAGATGAACGACATCCAGTCCTGTTACCCTCTGTCCAGGAGGCCTCGTCTCGGCCCTGCCCGTCCTGAAGCTTGTTTATCGGAGCCATAAATTATGCTGTTGTCCAAGCTAGTTATGTTGGGCATCCATCATTTGCAAGCAGAAGATCCCTGACTAGCACACCTGCAGACTGGAACCCGGGACTGAGAGACTCCATTTCCACTGGGGCATAGTCGCTTGAGTGGTGGGGATAAAAATCAACCTTGGCTCCTGTGAGGCAGCAACCAGACCAGAGAGAGCTCGGTCTGCGGGGGAGATGCAGAAGCGGAGGCTGAGAAAGGCAGAGAGGGGATGGAGAGCAAACCCCACGGACTCCCGAGAGTGATCCAGTTGAGATTTGGCTGCATTCCTGCCCTTAGGTTCTAGGAGGTCTCTCCTTATCTGAGTAATCAACTCCTGTTCTTAGTTTAAGCTGTCACACGACCATTTTAGTAGGCTGCATGCAAAGAATCGTAAGTAATACACACACAGTAGGAACTCAATACTTCGGCTATAACTGAGAGGCTGAGTAGGATGCGGACTATTCCTTAGGAATCTCGTTCTGGAGCCTGTGTGTGGAGATTACTTGGGGGAGCAAGGATCAGAAGCAGGGGGAGCAGTGGAGAGGTGCCTGCAGAGGCCAGCTTGAGAGGGGGGCTGGGCCTCAGTGACCCGAGAGACATGGGGGATGCCAAGGGAAAGGACATGGGATGTGAGGGTAAAGGACAAGGAATGTTAAAGAGGACAGGGAATTGGAGCCTGGTTTCCAGGACAAAAGATGGTGCCATTAACAGAAAGAGGGAGGCAGATAAGAAGATGAGCAGGCTTTCACACCCTGATGAGCTGAGCCTCCAGGGACAGAGTTAACTAACTGAGCCACTGAACAGAAAGAAGTGTGTCCTGCCATTCGGGAGAGGGATCGGCAGTAGAAGCAGAGACCCAGGGTCACCCTCAGCTGAGAGGCCAAAGCAGCTTAAGGAGAGCCTACCAAAGAAAAGACAGAGGCACCTTGCTCAGGAAGCCAGAGAAAAAAAAACAGAGCAGCTGAGGGGCAGGGCAGGCCCATGGCACGCGCAGTGTGGAAGAGATGGGGGAAGGAGACAGTTTCCAGAAGCAGTTCTCAGGGGCCAGAGACCAGGCGCTCTAACTCACCGGGGAAGAGAGCATGGGAACCCCCAGGGAGCAGTGAGGCAATGATGAGGGTGGAAGACAGATGGCAGGGCACTGGGGAGAGGCGGGCCGTAAGTAATTTAATGCCACAGCAGTCCGCACCTGCTTTTGCCTTCTCAGGGAGTGGTGGGAAAATATCTGGACAGTCCGCTTGAGCGAGAAAGGTGAAGCCTTCAGGACAGAACCTGGATATGCCTGCGAGATCACGGGAAACCTGAGTCTGTACTACCCCGCCTGATAAAGGGGGAGGGGCAAGAGCCTGGGGCTGTGGACTGGGGGCGGAGGGGGATGATGTGAAGAAGTGGTACCAGCCAGCACTCTTGGTTGCAAACAGCAGAAATGGACCCTAGCTAACTTCCACAAAAAAATAATTTATTGGAAGGTTTTTGGGTGGCTTACAGAATCCACAAGTGCATAAGCTATTTATGCTACATAACAAAATGATCTCAAAAGTCAGAGGCTAAAAACAATGCACATTTATTATCTCATAGTTTCTGGAGTCAGGCATTCAGGAGCAGCTTAGTGGGGTGGTTCAGGTTTGGGGTCTCTCAGTAGGCTGTAGTCAAGATCTGGGGGTGGGGGGCTTCAGTCATCTGAAGTTTGACTGGAGCTGAAGGAGCTGCTTCCAAATTGGCTCACTCACTTAAATGTTGGCAGGAAACGCCAGTACTTCATTGGCTATTGGCAGGAGGCCCTTTTCCCTTGCGTATGGGTCTCTCCAGAAGGCTGCCTGAGTGTCCCTACGACAAGGTAGCTGGCCCTCTTCAAGAGTGAGTGATCTAAGAGAGAGTGTAAGGAGGGAGCTGCCATGCCTTTCATGACCTAGTCTTGCAAGTCATACATTGTCGCTTCCACCATATTCTGTTCATGAGAAGCGGGTCACAAAATCTAGCCCATCCTCAATGGGAGGGGAATGAAGCCCCAGCTCTTGAAGAGAGGAGTATCAAAGAATTTGTTGACATATTTTTAAGTGAAAACCATTTCAGGAAAGTTGGAGAACTAGACTTGAAAAACAGGCTGGAAGGAGTGCCACAAATGGAGTCCTCAGATGACCCACACTTCTGCCTGGCTGACTATAATCTTGGGGGTTCCCACAATTCCTCTCCTTTGATGGGTCACTAGAATGACACATGGAACACAGGAAAACACTTATGTTTACTGGCTTATTATAGAGGATATCCTTCAGAAACAGCCAAAGGAGCGCAGTACGTGGGGGGAGGGCAAACAGAGCTGTCATGTCTTCTCCAGGGGCACCACCTCTCCAGAACATCAGTGGGTTCCCCAACCCAGAAGGGCTTCCAAGTGTTATTATTCGAGAGTGTTTATTATATCTCAATCTCCAGCTTCCTATGCCTCCCTGGAGGTTAGGATGGTGGCTTGGTGGCTGTAAGTTCCCACCCTCTAATCAGGTGTTGGGTCTTTTGGTGATAGGTCCCATCTGGAAGCTATCTAGGGTCCCTACCCTGAGTCACTACTCCTTAGCATAAGCTCAGATATAGTCAAAAGAGGCTCTTTATGACAAAAGACACTCCTGTCACCACTTGGGAAATCCCGAGGATTTCAGAAGCTGTGTGCCAGGAACCAGGAACAGAAACGGAACCAGGAACAGAAATATATATATATATATATATATAATTATAATATAATTATATATATTCATAATTATATTATATATAATTATATTATAATTTATTTATATATATTTATATAAATATTTATTTATTTATTTATTTATTTATTTATTTATTTTTGTGGGGCTTGAATCCAGACCCTGAGATCAAGACCTGAGCTAAGATCAAGAGTCAGATGCTTAACCGACTGAGCCACCCAGATATATTTTGATTATACCGTAGTTCCAGACAGAGGGGATGTTGCAGCATGGTGAGGGGGACGGTAGGGGGTCTGAGGAGAAACCCCAGCCCGTGAGGATTTCCCGGGGACAGATGTCACAGGCTTTTATTATTTATTCCATTTAGGTCATTTGCCATTTGTGGTGTTGCCTGCTAGTTGCATAATGCAGCTCTCCTCCATAATCAGTAAAGCTTTCAATAAAACTCTGCTGTATCCTTGTGTTCATGCTTGCCTCAGAGAATGGGAGGAAAAGGGGCTACATCACGTTTGTGCCAGCACAGGGTGGAGAGAAACCAAGGTGGCAGTGAGATTCAAATGCTTCAGCGGAAACCAGATTTGAGTTTTCATCCCTGAGATTTCTCAGAATCCCATCCTTGATTGTCCCCGAACCCTCCAGAGGTACTTGGTGGGGGAGGCTCTTGGGTTTTCCACCCTCTTTGGGATGAGGTTTTTGAGTCTGTTACATGTAACTATTAACAGAATGGTGACCACAACAAGGTAGAGGATATGAGGACATCCTGGCTTTTGATACTGGGCTTTAAATGTAGACTTGAAGTCTTCAGTAATGTGAATACCGTTGTTAAGGAAGAAAATGGCATCATCGAAGGTCAATTTGGGATTTAGTTTTAACAAGCCAAAAAAATTTTTTTAAATGACCTAGAGCCTCAGGCCCTGTAGGCGAAGTCATTTAGAGAGCGAAGTTCTGAGAAGAAAGGAGAAAGTGAAAAACAGAGAGGTCAGGGACATGACTCTCTAGGACATCTTCTGACCAGGACAAAGGAATCGGGGTGCACAATTTCAGGGTGCTATGGTCTCACCCGGGTCCAGGCCTCTAAAAAGGCCTAAAAGCTCAGGCTGGAGGACAGTCACATGGGAAGGAAGACTGTTCCAGCCGAGGGCCAAGGGGTCAACTTGAGGGGCCTCGGGTTTAGGCAGGAGCCTGCTAGCCATAAAGAGAGGCAGGTGGGATGGAGGGTGAGGCAGTCAGAAAAGAGGGATCAGTCTCCTAGAGGACAAGCAGAAAAGGGCTCTCACTAACTTGAGAACTGGGCCTTTTAATGTGATTTTTTTTTTATTTTTTTATTTTTTTTAAACTTTTTTTTTAAAGATTTTATTTATTTATTTGAGAGAGAGAGAGAGAGAGAGAATGAGAGATAGAAAGCACGAGAGGGAAGAGGGTCAGAGGGAGAAGCAGACTCCCTGCTGAGCAGGAAGCCCTATGCGGGACTCGATCCCGGGACTCCAGGATCATGACCTGAGCCGAAGGCAGTCGCTTAACCAACTGAGCCACCCAGGCACCCGTGATTTTTTTTTTTAAATGAAATGTCAGAGGGAGACCCTGCAAATGAGTCTATGATGAATGTTCAGTCAATGTCCAGTAATGAGTTACTAATTATCATTCGATGAACAAGCACACTCTTTCAAGGCCTGCCGTGGAAATGGGGGGCTGACCATCTTAACCATTTTTAAGTGTGCATTCTGTAGTGTTCAGTACATTTACACTGTTGTGCAACCCATCTCTAGAACTCTTTTCACCTCACAGAACTGAAACTCTAACTACGAAACAACTGCCCATTTCCCCCTTCCCCCAAGCCCCGATAACCACCATTCCACTTTCTGTGTCCATGAGCTTGACTACTCTAGGTATCTCATATAAAGGGACTCACAATATTTGTCTTTTTTGTGACCGACTTATTTCACTTAGCACAATGTCCTTAAGATTCATCCATGTTGTTCACATGTTACGATTTCCTTCCTTTTTAAGGTGGGTCATACTCCATTGTATATACAATTGAGTCTTGAACAACACATGGGTTCTTCTGCCACAGTCAAAAATCCATATATGGGGGCCCCTGGGTGGCTCAGTCGGTTAAGCATTGGCCTTTGGCTCGGTCATGAACTCGGGGTCCTGGGATTAAGCCCTGGGTTGGACTCCCTGCTCAGCAGGGAGCCTGCTTCTCCCTCTCCCTCTGCTCCTCCCCACCGCTCGTGCTCTCTCTCTCAAACAAGTAAATCTTTAAAAACAATCATAGAGAAGAGAAAACACATTTATAGTACTGTCTTGTAAAAAATCTGCATGTGAGTGGACCCTTGCAGTTCAAACCCATGTAGTTCAAGGATCAACTACATATCCCACATTTGATTTATCCATTCATCTGTTGATGGACACCTGGGTTGCTTCCACCTTTTGGCTACTGTGCTGCTATGAACACCTATGTACAAATATCTCTGAGATCCTACTTTCTATTCTTTTGGGTATATACCCAGAAGTGGAATTGCTGGATCATATGGCAATTCTATTTTTAATTTTTGAGGAATCACTATACTATTTTATATAGCGGCTGCAACATTTTACATTCCCACCAACTGTGTGTAAGAATTCCAAATTCTCTACATCCTTGCCAACACCTATTTTGTTGTTGTTGTTGTTTTTTAAAAAATAGTAGCATCCTAATGGGTGTGAGATAGTAGCTCACTGTAGTTTTGATTTGCATTTCCCTGATGATTAGTGATGTTGCGCATGTTTTCATGGGCTTGTTGGCCATTTGTATTTCTTCTTTCGAGAAATGTCTATTCAAGTTCTTTGCTTATTTTTTAATTGTTGTTATTGAGTTGTAGGAGTTCTTTATAATTCTGGATATTTACTCTTCTCGAAAGAAACATTCAGAAAGCTTTACTTGGTATGAATATTTTATTGAGCAAGAAACAAACTGTTCAAAAACAAGGGCTTCAAACCCAAAGTGGTTAGAAGCTTGCTTTCAGCAGTTTCAGCTCAGTTTTTAAAGCATGAATGAAGGGGCACCTTCTTTTCTATTGCGATTGATTACTAGAATCTTATATTCCTTCTCATGGCATAAGCTTGCTTATTTGTAGCTGATTGGCCAGGAAGCTAGAAGATCATACTGATCTGAAGAAAGCTTAAGTTTTAAGGTCAGAGTCAGCATTTGGGGAAAATGAGGCCAGTTTTAAGTTGGTTACGAGATTACGAGTGCTGGGTCTCGGAGTATATTCAAACTGTGTCCTCTGTTCTGGTTTTTCTTTAATACCTTCTTGGATACATGATTTGCAAATATTTTGTTCTATTCTGCAGGCTGCCTTTTCACTCTATTAATGTCCTTTGATGCAAAATTGAAATTTTAAATTTTGATGTTGCCTAATTTTTTACTTTTGTTGTTTGTGGTTTTGGTTTCATATATAAGAGATCATTGTCAAATCCAATGTCATGAAGATATGTTTTCTTCTAAGAGTTTTATGGTTTTAGTTCTTACGTTTAGCTCTCTGACCCATTTTGGGTTGATTTTTGTATATGGTATAAGTAAGGCTCTAACGTCATACTTTTGCGCGCGGATATCCGGTTTTCCCAACACCATTTATTGAGAAGACTATCCTCCATTTTTAACCATTTTTAAATATACAGTTCAGCCATAGTAAGCACATTCACACTGTAGGGCAAACATCATCACTATCCATCTCCAGAACTTTTTCATCATCTGACTGAAATTCTGTACCCATTAAACAAAAACTTCTCATCCCCCTCTCCCCCTCAGCCCCTGGAAATTACTGTCCTACTTTTTTTTTTGTCTAGGAATTTGTCACAGTCCATGCTCTTAAGGACCACACTCCAACAGGATGGAATTAAGTGCTCTGTGCTCTGTGGGAGCACAGAGAAGAGACACTTAGGCCCAGACTGGTGGGGGTATTGGTGGGAGGCTGGTGAATGTCCCAAGAGGCGTTTGGAGGAGGGGGTGCCCAACCTGGGTGGGTACCAGCCCAGCAGAGGAGCGTGGGGGGAGCGGCGCATCAGCAGAAATGATAAGCAGAGGCAGAGCCCGGTGAGCAGCCCCAGGTGCTCTGGGCACTAGGAGTCGTCATGTTCAATCTCTCTTTGGGGGGACGAGCTGCTCACCCAGGTGTAGGGATTACTGAATGATTTCCCAGCTATCTCTTCTTTAGAAGCCCCCTTCTTTTCACCTTTCCTTTTCAGAGCTGACTTTTCTTTCCCTCCATCTCGTGCCTCCTCTTTTTTTGTTTTTAATTGTAAACTTAATGAAATAGAACATATATACAGCATCATCCACGAATGGGTGTGATGAATTTTCACCACGTTAGCATCCCCAGGTACTCCGTACTCAGAATCACAGAACTCAGCACGCCAAGAGACCCCTTCCGGGGATTCCCCACACCCTTCCCTCAAAGGTGACCACTACTTTGACTTCTCACAAAATAGGTAACTTTTGCCCTCTTTGTACCTTATATACGTGGCATCATATAGAATATACTCTTTGTGTCTGGCTTTTTTGGCTCAATATTCCTCCTATTTTGTTCTGGCCAATTCTCATTTGTGCTTGAATGTCAGAAAAATGGTCATTGTGCTAGTCCTCATCCCAGCCGAGATGATGGAGAAGAACTAACTACACAAATTTAAGGTGACAACACAATTCACAATAAACCGCAGAACAAGAAGTTTCCCTGGCCTGGCCCTGTGGGGCCGCTGCTAGAAAATGGATGGCTCCCACTGAGGGCTGTAATGGAGGAGGGACTGCACTTGCCCTGTGCTACTCTCCTAATATTTCAAGGAGAGTGGAGCTTAGAATTGTTAAATATTCCCAGAAGGGCCATAAATCTCATTTTAGTTAGTTTCAGTTGCAGAATGAAATGGCCTGTTTTTACTTGGCAATTTTTATTTTCCCCTCTCAGTCCCTTGCCCTCTGGTTCTCTGGCTCACAGACTCATGACTTCCTTCCTTCCTTCCTCTCCCGGACTCTTTCCCTTTTGGCAGTTACATTGCTGCAGAGTTCAGCCCTCCTCCCAACCCGGGAGCTTTTAGACAGCCCTGGACTCCGGAGATACAAGAGTTACAAGGGATAATCAACATTAGCCGATTTGTCCTAGCCTTTTTTTTTTTTTTTTTGACTTTTAAAAAATTGAGCATGATTTACATAAAGTGCACAAATCTTAGAGTACAGCTCAAATAATCCAGCTCAATTAATGAGTTAATTTTGACATGTGCAGACTGTTATGTTACTATTATTTAATCAAAACATGGAACATTTCTAAGCACCCAGATTTGCTAATACTTTTTCCCACTTGATCTCCCCTCCTCCCCCTCCCTCTCCACTCCACCTTCCCCCACATTGGTAATTCCTATTTCTCTTCTAACACCATAGATCGCGCTTGCCTGTTGAACTTCTGATAAACGGAATGATACAGTGTGTGCTTTTTGTCTGGCTACTTTCATTCAACATCATGCTTTTGAGGTTCGTCCACGTTGTATACCTGTCCATTGTTCTCTTTGATCGCAGAATATGCTATCATTTATTTATCTATTTCTCAAGGGCATTTGGACTGAGTCCAGTTTTGGTTACTGTATTAGTTTGTTAGAGTTGCCATAACAAAGTACCACAGACAGGGTTGCTTAAACAAGAGAAATTTACTCTCTCACAATTCTGGAGGCTAGAAGTCCAAGATCAAGGTGTCAGCAGGGCTGGCTTCTTTTTTTTTGAGTGGGAGAAGAAACTTTTTAAATTTTTTTTATTGAGGAATAGTTGACATACAATGTTATATTAGTTTCAGGTGATTCCACAATTCTATACATTACATAATGCTCACCATGATGATTGTAATTACCATCTGTCACCATACGAGGTTATCACAATATTATTAATTATATTTTCTATGCTGTACTGTTCATCCTCATGTCTTACTTATTTTATAGCTGGAAGTTTGTACCTCTTAATCCCCTTCTCTGTTTTGCCAGTATTCCCTATGCTGTACTTTTTATCCCTGTGACTTATTTGTTTTATAACTGGAAGTTTGTGCCTCTTAATCCCTTTCACCTAGTTCATCTGCTCCCTTTCCTCTGACAACCAATGGATTGTTCCTGTATTTATGTTCTATGTATTTATGGTTTTGTTTGCTTGTTTTGTTTTTTAGGTTCCACATATAAGTGAAATCATACGGTATTTGTCTTTTTTTTTGCCTGGCTTATTTCACTTTACATAATACTCTCTAGGTCCATTCATTTTGTCACAAATGGCAAGATCTCATTTTTTTAAAAAGATTTTATTTATTAGAGAGAGAGAGAGAGAGAGAGAGAGAAAGCACAAGCAGCGGGAGTGGCAGGCAAAGGGAGAAGTAGGCTCCTCGCTGAGCAAGGAGCCTGATGCGGGACTCGATCCCAGGACCCTGGGATCATGACCTGAGCCGAAGGCAGATGCTTAACGGACTGAGCCACACAGGGGTCCCAAGATCTCATTTTTTTCTTAAGATTTTATTTATTTATTTGAGAGAGAGAGAGAGAAAGTGAGTGAGACAGAGCTCGAGCAGGGGTGGGGGGAAGGGCAGAGAGAGTGGGAGAGGGAGCAGCAGACTCTCCACTGAGCAGGGAGCCTTATGCGGGCCTCGATCCCAGGACCCCAGGATCATGACCTGAGTCAAAGGCAGATTCTTAACCAACCAAGCCACCCATGTGCCCCAAGATCTCATTCTTTTTTTATGGCAGAGTAATATTCCATTGTATATTATGTGTGTGTGTATGTGTATGTGTGTGTATCACATCTATCAATAGGCATTTAGATTGCTTCCATATCTTGGCTATTATAAATAATGCTGCACTAAACAAAGGGGCACATATATCTTCTCCAATTAGTGTTTTCATTTTCTTTGGGTAAATACCCAGCAACGGAATTACTGGATTGTGTGGTAGTTCCATTTTAATTTTTTAAGGACCCTTCATACTGTTCCACAGTGGCTGCCCCAATTTACATTCCCACCAATAGTGCACGAGGGTTCCCTTTCCTCCACAGGGTTGGTTTCTCCTGAGGATTTCTCTTCTTGGTTTGTAGTTGGCTGTCTATCTCTGCGCCTTCACATAGTCTTCCCTTCTGTGTGTATGTTCTACTGTCCCTTTTTTATAAGGACACCAGTCATACTAGATAAGGGCCCACCCAATGAATCCATTTAACCTTAATTACTTCTTTAAAGACCTTTTCTCCAAATAGTCACATTCCAAGGTACTGGGGGTTAAGATTTCAATATATGAACTTTGGGGGACACAACCCACAGTAGCTACTATGAATATAACTGCTATGAACATTCTGGTACATATTGTGTACCGTTGCCCAAAGTAGTTGAGCCAGTTTTCACTCCTATTAGCAATGTATGAGAGTACGGCTGTTCTAACATCCTCACCAGCCCCTTCATCGTATAGATGAGAAACAGAGACCCACAGAGCTGAAAGGCTCGCTTTCCCATATGTAGATCATGAGCTTGAGGTTGCAGAGCAGAGCATGCAGAGGAAGCCCTGTTCCCAACCTGCTTCAGAATTTTTTGAAAGTCCCCAACATATCACCTCATTTAATCATTCAGTCACTCATCAAGAACTTGGAGAAACACCAGAGGCTCAGGCCCTGTGCTAGGCTCTGAAGGTAGGTGGCAAACAAGAGAGATGTGAAACTTACATTTCAGTTGTAGCAATAGACAATGCAACTAAGTAAGTACTTGCAAATTGTGGTAAGTGCTGGGCAAGGGATGAACAGAACCTGAGCTAGAGGATAAAGGGCTTAGGAGTGGGGAGGGAAAAATCTCCGGGAGATGGGTGGCTCTAACGGACTCTCTGAGGGGAGAGAGCCATGAAGGATTTGAAGAAGCCTAGCCGACCAAAGGCCAGGGAAAATGTTGAGGCAGAGGGATATAGGAAGAGTATTGGCCCGGAAGCAGGAACAGCTCCCAGGGGTGGGAGATGGGCAGGAAAATGATGGTCTGTGTAACTGGAACCAAGTGCACAGGGGTAGGGGAGGGGCAGGAGATGAGGTCTAGAGGCCTGGGCCCAGACGATGCAGGGCTTACAGGTCGTGAGGAGGAGTTTGAATTTCATTCTAAGGGCAATGGGAAGCCACTGGAGGGTTTCAGGCAAGTGACAGGTAAGCTCCAACTAACATTAACAAATGCATTATAGGAGGTATGAGAAGGAAGAGGCAGGAAATGCATCAGGAGATTTTACCCTTGCTTAGGTAAGACATGTTAGTGACTTAGACTCAGGAGGTGGCAGAAGAGATAGACTGTAGAGGTAGAAATGACAGGACATGGTGATGGGTTGGATAGGCCTGTTGAGAAGTGACGGTGAGTCAAGGATGACTTCTAGGTTTTGAGCTTTGAACCTCTAGACAGTAAGCAAAGATCTTTCACCTATAACCTACTAAGCCCAGTCTGTGCACTTCCTCGTCCATCTCACTATGGTATATATTGAACCTCAGGATGTAGTAGATGTTCAATGAACATTTTTTAATGTGTTTTAGCACATGGAATGAGTTCAATAGAGTTTTTTTTTAAAGATTTTATTTATTTATTTATTTGACAGAGAGAGCAAGCCCAAACAGGGGAAGTGGCAGGCAGAGGGAGAAGCAGGCTCCCCGCTGAGCAAGGAGCCCAGTGTGAGGCTGATCCCAGGACCCTGGGATGATGACCTGAGTCAAAGGCAGATGCTTAACTGACTGAACCATCCAGATGTCCCAATAGAGTTTTGTGGGGTTTTTTTGAATTTTGAGGTAAAATTCACATGATATAAAAGTAACCATTTTAAAATGGACAATTCAATGACGTTTAGTACATTCACAATTTTGTCCAACCATTACCTCTTCCCAAAATATTTTTATCACTCTCAAAGGAGATCCTGTACCCACTGAGCATTCACTTCACAAACCCTCCTCCCCACCAGCCCTAGGCAATCTCTAATCTGCTTTCTGTCCCTATGGATTTACCTATTTCTGGATATTTCATATAAATGTGATCATATAATATGCAATCTTTTGTGTCTGGCTTCTTTCTTAGCATAATATTGCAATAAATAATATTATCTAGGTTCACCCACATTATAGCCCACATCAGTACTTGCTTTTTATGCCTGAGTAATATACCATTGTATGGATGTACCATATTTTGTTAACCATTAATCCCTCAATGAACACCTGAGTTGGAAAACTCTTGGCTATTGTGAATAATGGTGCTAGGAACATTTGTGTACAAACATTTGTTTGAATACCTATTTCCAATTCTTTTACGTATATGCTTAGAAGCAGAATTTTTAGGTCATATGGTAATCCATGTAACTTTTTGAGGAAATGCCAAACTCTTTTCCAGTAGCTCAATAAAGTGTTTCTGAATGAACAAAAGACAGGGTAGGTGTGAGCTTTTCCTACCCTCCACAAGCAGCACTGGACTCTCCCTTTTGCAAACTGTGTGATTTGGGTCAAATTACTTAAATTCTCTGGGCTGCCTCTTCGTCATCAAAGTGGGGAAAATGAAACTGACTTTTGTGAGTTGAATGAGGTCTTGTTTCTGAGACTTCAGGCACAGCCTTAGCCCTGCAAATCAATTGCCTTCCCTTACTGGCTGACTTTGCTATTTCGCGCTCCACTCACGCGCCTCTGTGCGCTTAGGGCCAAGTCCACGCTAGAGGCCCCCAGCCCAGCCTTGCAGCAAACTACGACTCCCAGCAAGCACCTCTTCCCGGCCGCCTCTCCCAGCCCGGTGCGCATGCTTTGGCAGACGTGGCACCGGGAACTCGGAGGCGGGGAGAGGCTGGGAAGTGGCCGTGGCTTGTTGGACCCGACGGAGCTGCGGGCGCGGGAGCCTGAGTGCAGAGCGGAGCCCGCCGTAGGCAGCGGCGGCAGGGATGGCGCGGGTCGCGCGGGCATGGCTGCTGCTGCTGGCGATCTCGGTGAGGCTGCGGAGCTGGGGTCCGGGCGGGGGCGGCTCGTGAGCCCCGCGTTGGGGTCCGCGCTCACTGCTCCCGGCCCTCGCGGGACGTGCGGGGAGAAGCCTCCAAGTCCCGGGGTGGGGGCGTGCGGGGCAGGCGGGGAGCCGGTGGCCGTGGGGGAGGCAGCGGGGCGGCCCTCGTGCCCTCCTGGCGGAGCGCTCCAGGGCGCGGGGGTTGGAGGGAGCCGCGCTGCATGCTTGCGCCGCTGGCACAACTTTGCGGGGGTGCAAGTCAGGGGGCAGCCGCCGCCCAGGGCGGGACACCCGCGGATTGGGAGGTGCGCCGCGCCCAGACTCTGGGCCCTGCACCTGTGTGATTGCGGGGTGGCATGGGGGTGCTTTATACCTGCACTGCCGGAAACCTTGCTTTAGGGCCACCTTGTTCTTGGTTCCCACCCCGAGCAGCCGGGAAACTGCCGGTCACCGCCTGGGTCCCCGCCTGCAGGCGCCCTGGGCGGGCTGGGTGGGGTCCGCGGAGGAGTTCTGCTCCTACACCCAACTGCCGTTGGCTCTTCCCTCAGCCACTTTTCTAGCTTGTGACACGGGGTATCATTTAATATATCTGACTTAGTCTCCTCATCCTTGAAATGGGGACGGTAAAGGCACCCCCCTCACAAGGCCATTTAAGGGGGTCGGATGGAGGAAGTTCTGTGAATTGCACCATCATACAAGAGTAAAAGACGGGTGGGCCAGTGTGCTGGGAGTGGTGGACCCTGAGAGGAGTTTGCTACACTTGGAAGGGCGGGGTTGGGGGTGGGGGTGGCTCCAGGGCATCCCTAGAAGTGGCCAGAATGTGTGCGGCCACAGTGCCCTGGGCGCTCCGGGTTTGGCGGTGGTGTTACTGTGGGTGTGTGATGGGATAGTGTGGCCTGTTTCCACATGTCTCCGTAACTTCTGGTCTCCCTTGTTTTAGGACAATCTTGGTTCCTTTTTTTCTTTTTTCCTGAAGTTTCAGGGAAAAACTTTCTGCTGCTAGCACCCTCTCCAGCCCAGATTTTTCAGTTTTTTTCTTTTGGGTGTGGCAAGGATGCTGGGCAACATGAGGAGGAAAACTGGAGTGTGGATTTAGTTACTTTGAACACTTCCATCTCCAGATACCCTGGCTTCCATCTCCAGATACCCTCCAGATCACCAGTGAGGAATGGCCCTGTCTTTTCTGGTTGTCTGGAAGTGGGTGGGAAAGGAAGCTCCCTGTCCCCTAGCTCTGACCTTTCTCCCTCTGGGAGAGAACTAGTCTGGAGCGGGACAGTGTCCCTTCACCTGCGTCTGTGTGTGGATGATCTCTTTTGCATTCTGTTTTCCGGAGCCAGCTGGCCTGGGCTGGTCTCTAGGCCAGGTGGTCCTGCAGAACTGGGCAGAGGGGGCCAGCTCCAGCGGGAGCCCTTATCAGGCCTTTGCACTTGGCCTGTTTTAGGGGGTCCTGCTTTCCTCTTTTCTTCTCCCCCTCCCCGCCTCCTGTAAAAATACAGGACTTGGGAATCTGACTGGGAAGAAGTTTCATTCAGCAAACATTTATTTATCAGCCACATTGTTTGGCGCTGGATTGGATTTTGGATGGAGAGCAAAGCACAGATTGTCCCTACCTTCCATGGTGTTGCCCTGGTTTGGGCAGAGGAGTCAGTCCTGTGAGCAAATAAAGACAGGACAGTGAGCACTAATACGCGAAGGGCTGGGAGCCTCCATTGAAGGGGGCCCACACATTAATTTGGCAGGAATGTCCGCCCTGGCTTTCTTGAGGCAGTGGGTTGTACAGTCTGGAGGGAGTGTGGGGGAGCCAGTAAGGCCTTTGAGGTCTGCTGATGCCCTCCACCTGTAGGTACAGAAGGGTGGGTAGGTTTGCCCAGAGCACTAGAGCTGGGAATCTGCAGCATGAAGTTGACATTGTCCTTTCCCCACTCCCTAGCTCGGCTCAGCAGGTGTCATTGGTGCAGTCTCCTTAATGAGTGGGTGGTGGATACCAGGGTGGGCCTCTGTAAATTTAAACTCTATGTCCATCTGATAAGGGCTCCCCAGGTCCTTGGGAGCGTATTGGGTTTCCTTGTTCACTCAATATTTACTGAGAGCTGATATGTGCAGAGCACCAGGCTGTGACCCAAGGGACATGAAGCAGTATAAAGGGGTCTACAGAGATTCATGGACAGTGATACATACCTACCACATTTTTTACAATAGCAAAAATTTGGAAATGTCTTTTTTTTTTTTTTAAAGATTTTATTTATTTATTCATGAGAGACAGAGAGAGAGAGAGAGAGAGAGGCAGAGGGAGAAGCAGGCTCCCAAGGAGCAGGGAGCCCGATGCGGGACTCGATCCCAGGACCCCGGGATCATGACCTGAGCCGAAGGCAGATGCTTAACCATCTGAGCCACCCAGGCGCCCCAGCAAAAATTTGGAAATGTCTTAAATGCTCAACAATAACGGCATGGTTTAAATGACTTTTGGTCCTGTCCATGCCATGGAAAGTGATGTTTATAAAGAATGTTTATATTTACTAGAATGCCATGATTATCAAAATATTTTATGATGCTTATGAAGACAATCTAGGGATGTGGAAAGGTGCTTGAGTGTGATAATTAGGGGAGAAGCAGGGTACAACATGAATCCCAGGGTGGCTGAAGATACAGCTACATAAGTGGTTGAGGAATTTTGGATGATGTCAACAAAGATTGTTCAGGAAGGCACAGCTGTGGGGGATGTTTGTTTACTTCTTTTGTTAAAATGTTTATTTTTTTTAAAGATTTTTATTTATTTATTTGACAGAGAAACACAGCGAGAGAGGGGAACACAAGCAGGGGGAGCGGGAGAGGGAGAAGTAGGCTTCCCGCCGAGCAGGGAGCC
Organism: Eumetopias jubatus; assembly: GCF_037043125.1. Classification (NCBI taxonomy): domain Eukaryota; kingdom Metazoa; phylum Chordata; class Mammalia; order Carnivora; family Otariidae; genus Eumetopias; species Eumetopias jubatus. The sequence goes on from NW_028274807.1 coordinate 67,188,759, forward strand.
CGATACGGGGCTCGATCCCAGGACCCTGGGATCACGACCTGAGCCGAAGGCAGACGTTTTAACTGACTGAGCCACCCAGGCGCCCCGTTTGTTTACTTCTTTGCTTGTGCTTTTTTTTTTTTTTCCTGTTTCCCCAAGTTTTCTGTATGAGTATGTATTAGTTTTTGTTCAGAAAAGTTAATAAAGGAAAAAATGTTCCTTTGGGGCCGGACTCTCAGCCTCCCACAAAAATATGGGGATGAAAAGAGTCACAGTCAACTCTTGGGACAAGGCGGTTCTAGCCCCTCCCTCCCCACTGGCTGTCTCTGCCCTCAGCCTGGGGAGGCTGTGTCCTGCCCGTGCCCCTGCGGCTGACTGCCCCTTCCTGCTGCCCAGCTCATCTCCTCTCTGCGGCTGCCCCTTCCCCAGACCATCCTCGCTGCCTGTGGTGTAGTCTACCTCCAGTTCTCAGAGTGGAGACTTGTCGGAGCCCGAGAGCACGTGAAGTCACCCAGCTCAGTTGGTTGAGAACTAATGATGTAATAACTCAGCTCTTTCATTTTAGAAAAGTGAGGCTTAGAGAGAGGGAAGGGTCTCAAGGCCACTGTGTTTGTTAAGGCAGAGCTGGGCCTGGTGCCAGGCTCCTGAATTATAAATCAGGTTTCTTCCTGCTCCATCTCTGCCATCCCAGTCCCCCCATCTTCCACCTGCTTCCCTCCTCCCTAGTCACTGCTCTGGCCTCTGCCCTTGACCGTGGCTTGACGCTTGCCACCTGGTGGGACGGTGGGGGAGGGGGCGGTGCAGGAAGCAGGAGATGTTGGTCCCTGGTCTCTCCCACAGAGCTTTTAATGTGCACGTATTTAGGTTCTACACCATTATATATTTAATAGGCTTTTGTGGGCTGGCCTGGGGACCTAATTGCCATTTATAATGCTTTTTGGAACCTGGAGTACACTTTTCCCACAGAAATAAACACATTACAGAGGAAGTTTTAAAACGGAGCTGACATGTGAGCTGGAGGAATCCCTGGGGGCCGTAAGGGTGGCAGACACTGGGCGCTGGGGATTTGGGCAGGGGTGGGGCCGAGGGGCACCTAGTCACAGAGAAGGGTCCTAGCTCATGCCTCACAACGAGGGCCGACTCTGAGCTCTGAGATGGGGGGTGGGGGGGTGTCCTCCCTGTTCTGTCCATTGTGTCCTCAGCACCTAGCCCGGGCCCTGGCACACAGTCGTCCCCAGTCCATGAACCAGTGTTGCAGGCAGAGAAAGGAAACTGTCTGAGACAGAAATACAGGCAATGAGGAGTTATGGGCCAGGCTGGGTGGAAGGAAAGATTTGAGTCTGGGGAGGGGGAATAAGATTGGAAAAGTGGATTGTAAAGAACCTTACATGACTAGCAAAGCTTTGGGGACTTGCTTCTATAGGTAATGGAGAGACATGATGAGAGCTGCTCTTTTAATAATAAGAGCAGTCAGTCCACGGTGTAGGCTTGGGTTGGAGTGGAAGAGACTGGACTAATTTTCCCAGAACAATACTTTCTTCTCTGTAATCTAGGAGATAAAGTCAAGTGTGATGCCGTGGATAGAACATGGGTTTTTAACCAGCCTGACACTCAGGAGCTGTGTGACCTTGGGCCCTGCCTCCGTTTTCTTGTCTGTTAGTGGTGCTATTGATATCCATTTGCCTCTTTGAAAGCATCCAAGATAATACAGGAAGCACCCAGCACAGTGCCGGCCTGCGGGAGGGCCCAATAAATGGGAGTCATGACGGTTACCTCAAGCTGAAGGAGAGGTGCTGGGGGAGCCAGTTGGAAGGTGGTGGCAGTAGAGGGCTAGAGGGGGTGTGAGCAGAGGCTTCAGGCTGGGAGTTGGGGGGCTCTGCTGCTGGTACTCTCCCGGTCACAGTTCCTCTGAGCTGGGCTCTGGACTCTGTCTCGCCCAGTGGGTCCCTGCAGAGCCTCTGGATGAGGGGGTGGGGGCTGCCGAGGGGCTAAAGATTTAGGTGCTCTGTGTTTCTCTTCCCTTTCTTCTGGAAGTGGATCCTCTCTTGAGAATGATGAGAGTAACCACACTGTCTCCCTTGAGGGTTTGCCCCAGCTTTGTGGTTTTGTTCTGTGGGGCTCTCGGGTCTCATTTGGTGGTGGTGGCAGGTTTTGGAGGCTAAGTCAAAGAGTGATGCATGGGATGTAAGGAGCCTAAGTTCTCTTATGTTACTAGGACTTCCACGGTTTCTTTGACTCCCACCCTCCCCAGACCTAGCATCTTAGGTCCCAGTGGGAGAAGGGAGGAGCAGCGATGCCCACCCATGGCTGGGCTGTCTGGCGCATCCTGCAGCACTGAATAGAGCCTCTGGCTACCCAGTTGATCTGCTGATGAGAATTACACAACACTCGGCACATTTGTAGAGGGCTTTAGAGTTTGCAAAACATTTCCACGTATTCTGTGTTGGTGAAACCACTTCTGAATATTAGCTTTTAATCATGTGGTGGGGGGTTAAATACACTCAGATGGACTGTAGGGTTAGAATACCCTTTTGGTGTCTCTTATTCTCCAGGGTCATCCTGAGCCCCCAGTTTGACGTGCACTCTGTTTCCAGATGGCCTGATGGCGAGCCTGTGCCTGATTTCATTGTAGCTGTTTGGGGTCGGGGTAGAGTGTCCACTTCCCCCTCCAACCCTTTGGCTTGAGCAGATGCCTTTAACGTATGAGCAGATGCCTTTTACTTATGAGCAGATGCTTTAATCCTTGCTTTAGAAGGTATTAATGGAGATCTAGGTTGAGGGCCCTCTGCTGGGGCTGAAACATAGAGGTGATCTAGTATCTGAGCTGAGAAGTGGGGTTGGCTGGAAAGTTCTGTTGTTGGGCCAAGTAGGGCAGGCTTGTGAAGAACAAGTGAGTTTGCTTTTGTCAAGGGGTCTGACTTTGTTAGGTCCTGGGCAGAGTATGGTACATGCTCTGTATCTCTAAGGAATGTGGACAAGCATCTGCATGCTACCCATGTCACAGATGTTCATTCATCCCACAGGTCTTTCTTTTTTCTTTTTTTTTTTTAAACAGATATTTCTTGACAGTCTTACGAGTCAGATATACCATGCTGAGGCAGTAGGAACATAATGATAAATAAGATGGACACCATCCCTTCCTCCCATTGCCTAGTGGGACAGCCACTAATTTATTAATTCAGGTAGTAAAATGCTGGAAAGAGGAAATACAAGGTGATAAAAGAATGTGTAACACAGGTCCCTAACTAATGCAGAGAGTCAGGAAAGGCTTCTCTGAGGACTTATGGACAGACCCTTTCTTAGAATAATGTTTTTAAATGTATAAAACAATGCATAAGATTACAAAGCAAACCGATGATGCTGAAATACAGTTATCAAAATATTATAACAAGTATATGATAAAAATAATATTTATATTCATAAATGCATCATTTAGGAAGATCTAATGGCAGGTTTGGTATTTTCTGTAATATTTAGTGATGAGCATAAACAGTGTTTCAAGATATCTGCACCTTTTGTTATGAAAAAATGTGGCTTCTGGGGGATAAGGGCAAAAAAATACATATGATTTCTGCTGGTGGCAAAGTCACAGACACCTGCCAGTGCTTCTGTAGTTTGTTACCTACATTTGTAATAAAGGTAAGGCTAAATTTCATTTAGAGCTTAGTGAAAATAAACATAACTTTTCCCCACCCAAGTTCACAGACCTCAGTGTAAAGAAGAATTATCCCAAAACTTGGAAAGAAAAGCTGATTTAGTGTCTTTTTAATGTCATACTAGAGCATTGTGTAAGAAGGCCACCTAAGGGCCACCTGGTGCTCTAGGAAATATACCTTTGTGTATTATTCTTTAGGACCCATACTCTACAGAAAGATAGGATACAAATGATTTCTCTTTGGTGGAGAAGAGAGACCCAGAGGTGATTGCCTTGCAGGACGTTAACCAGTTTTATATCGAATTTAGCAGTCTTCTAACAGGATTCTTCCCCCCCTCCACCCGGAACTATATGCATATTAGTTTCTTATAACTTCTTTTTTTGACATATTTTTAAAGTCTTTTTTTTCTTATATCCTTTTTTTTCCCCTAAAGATTTTATTTATTCATTTGAGAGAGAGAGAGAGCACAGGCAGGGGGAGAGGCAGAGGGAGAGGGATAAGCAGGCTCCCCGCTGAGCTGGGAGCCCGATGTGATCCCAGGCCCCTGGGATCATGACCTGAGCAGAAGGCAGATGCTTAACTGACTGAGCCACCCAGGCGCCCCCTTATATCCTTTTTTGACGTAACTATTTTAGTGGGTCCCTTATTAAGAGCTCAGTAACACTTTGAAAGAGGCTCAGTATCTCTTTGTATGAGATTTAGGTTTTTAGCATTTGAGAAGTCTATGTGACCCCAGTTTAAGAAGCACTGAGTAAGCAGGATGTGAGGATATGGTGCCGAAGAGGGAGGTCTGAGCTGGACATGTTAATTTAGGGGTGCTCCTCTGTAGGTGGGTGAGACCCCCATGGAGAGTGTAGAGAAGGAAAATAAGGTGGAGCAAGTGAGCCCTGGGGAACTTCAACGTTTAAAGGCTGGGGACAAAGGATTGCAAAGAAGATAGGAGGTGTGGCTGGAGAGGTAGGAGGGAGGCCAGGAGTGTCCCGCTGGGGTTCAAGAAGTTGAGGCACAGGAGAACAGGACATGCCTGTAGGGTCATCCGTGTGGAAGTCACTGCGAGTCCTCCCTCAGCATCTTCTTGGTGTGGTGGTAGGGGAAGATCTGAGGGGGCTGGGGAATGGATGGGGGCTGAGCGGAAATGGAAAATTCTGGCTGTGAAGGAGAGCAGAGTGACGTGGAGCCCAAAGATGGGTGGGTGGCAGAGGTTTCCCAACCTGGCTGTGGATCCAAATCCCCTTCAAGGGGATATGTGTACAGTTGGATTCCCAGCCTCCCCGGATCTGTGGGATGATGTTCTTCAAGGATATGGCTCAGGAGTCTATTTCTAAAAAACCTATACTTAGAGCTGTTGTGCCTACAAAGCAGGCAGATTTACAAGTTTTTGTGCCTGGTGTTTTGCCAGCCGAGGCCATGGGTCTGGGCTGAGTGGTGTGGCATATGCTCTCCCGTGTCATGGCCCATGTACACTGGGGACGCTGCAAGGTGGCACTGGGCTGGAGCATGCACTGCTCTGCTTTCCTCTGAAGGCGTGTGGGGAACTGTGGGCAAGCAGGAAGCAGGGGACGATGGATCAGGTTGTTGCTGCAGCTCTTTTCAGTTGGTTGCGCTTGATGGCTGCACCGGAGGGGAAAGCGGACTTGCTGGACTCTCCAGTCTTGTTTTCGGTGGAGCTCATGGGAGCCAAGAGGGCTGGAGGGATACCACTGGGAAATGTTCATATTAACTTGCACGCTCAGAAGTCAAGCAAGTCTTAGGCTTCCCCTGAAGGCTGTCCCTTCGCTTCTGTGAGCCTCAGTTTTCATGTCTCTAAAGTGGGGATAGCATGACCTCCCACGCAGATTGTTTATGAGTTTTTCAGGTATTTTTACTGTGACTGCTGCAAATACAACTGTACATTTCACATTATAGCCAAGTATATATGTACATCAGTACAAAAGATATAAATGTTTTACTGAACACTTAGTCTTGCTATTTATGGTACATACTGAGGTTTTCTAGTTAATGTCATTTTAAAAATGCTGGTGGTAATCCACTGAGTTGATTTTGTGACTCGGCTCGTGGGTGACGCCTGAAGTGGGTGGGAAACACTGGTTTAAACCCTCAACGTTAGAGAACTGCGAGAGATAACGTATGTAAAAGCATGGATGTACACCATGGGTCGTGAATTGTTATTTTCTTATCAATTAACTGAGCTTTGAGGTAGAGTTGGATTTCCAGAGTAGGAATTTACCTGCTCTCCCTTCCTGCCTGCTGCCTGATTCACTGTTCCCCCAACCAGCTCTTGCTTGTTAGCAGGCCTGGCACACCAGGCTGGCAGGCAGCCCAAAGCCCTCTTGGCGCTCGGAGAGGTTTTTCAAAACATTAAAAGCTTTAGGGACTTAAGTCCTGGTTAAATGCACTGCAGTTGCAATCTCAGGATAAGAAAACCTGTTTTTATAAGCTCTCGGATCAGTTGTCCTGACCCTGAGTTGTCCCTTGTTGACAGCCACATGCTGTGGGGAACGCAAGGGAGGAACCCTGTACTGCGTGGCCCACGTGTAAGGTGTAGCTTTTAAAGGCAGCAACGCAGAAGAAACGTACCAGGCTTTGTATTTAGAAGAGCAAGCAGTGAGGTGTGTGTGGCTCCAGGAATCTGTGGTCTCTGTGCTCCAGCCGGGGCACCTGAGCCTGTGGGACTGGGCTCTGGGTCACTGCACTCTCACCTATTTGCTGTGTGATGCTCAGCAAGTTTCTTAGCTCCTCCTTGTCTCAGTTTCCTTACCTATAAAATAGATATACCAAAAGGACTTACTGAGTTCTCTTGCCAAGATAATTAAATGAGATAGGCATGTGGATTGCTTAGCTGCTCCTGGTCACAGAGTAGGCACTCTGTACTTGGAGGATTGTCATGATCATGGGCTCATCTCTGGGCCCTGGATTTGGGGACTGAAGAATTCGTTCTTGGGTTCTGTTCCTTGCCAGTGCTTTCCCATCTCTCTCTCATTTTTAATAAGCACATTTAGCTCCTCAGCTGCAGCTAGTCAGGGGTGCACAACTCAGGGCCAGGCCCTCTCTGTGTGTCTGACACACACACACATGCACGCACGCACGCGCGCGCACACACTGCATTCAGGGACTCACAGTGCTTGTTTTTATTTCAAAGGCTGCTGGGTAGACATTTGCACGTTGGGAAGGATCAGTGGTGAAATTCCCAAACTTGGTTTGTGGTAAGGCCTTCATTCCTGGCAAAGAGTGCCATTTAGCCATGGTGGTTGGTGACAGATGCTTAAAATTTGTCTTATTAAGGGGCATACATTTCCCATATTTAAAAATGAATGTTCTTTTGTATTTCTCTCTCTCTCTCTCTATCTCTCATCAAAGCCATTCTAGGTATGTGCCGCATGCAGAGTGCTTTGCAGATTTCATATAATAGATCCTATAAAAAACTACAGTGTCAGGTAAGCAGAGGAGTAGAGTCAGCGGGAAGGGAAGAAGGGCAGAGCAGCAGTCTCCTTACATGGGAAAGTACCACCAGTGTGTGCTGGCTGGCCTGCCGAGGGTTTCAGGAAGAGGTGGGGACAGTATCTTGTTGTGTTCTGGGCATCTTTTTTTTTTTTTTTCTTTTTTTAGGTAAGTTTTTTTTTTTCTAATTTCAGACTTACAGAGGAGTTGCAAGAAGAATACAAAGGATTCCCATCTGCTCTGTACCCAGATTCCACACATATTAACATTTTATCACATTTGTTTTATCACATTCTCCCTCAACATTTATAAAGTTCAGATACATGATGCTCCTTTGCCCCCTAAATACTTCAGTATTTCCTAAAAGGCAAGGATATTCTCTTACATAACCACAGTACAATGATCACAATCAGGAATGTGGCATTTGGCTCAGAACCCAGTTCAGAATCACACGTTGAATTTAATTGTCCTATCTCTTTAGTTTCCTTTAATCTGGACCGGTTTCTCAGTCTTTGTCTTTTGTGACCTTGATAATTTTTAAGAATGTCCTTCAACTTTTTTTTTTTAAGATTTTATTTATTTATTTGACAGAGAGAGAGAGCACAAGTAGGCAGAGTGGTATACAGAAGGAGAGGGAGAAGCAGGCTCCCCGCTGAGCAGGGAGCCCGATGCGGGGCTCGATCCCAGGACCCTGAGATCATGACCTGAGCCGAAGACAGACGCTTCACCAACTGAGCCACCCAGGTGCCCCTCAACTGGAGTTTGGGTGATGTTTCCATTCAGTGTGTTCTGTCTGGAGGCATAGGATGTCAATTTTACCCATTACCAGTGTTGCTAGCATTGGTCCCTTAGTTAAGGACGTTTCTGCCAGGCTTCTGCCCTCTGAAGTTATATTTGCTTGTAGGGTGATACTTTGAGATTGTTAATTGTTTCCATGTTGGTGTCCAAATGATGATAATTTCTTTTTTCTTTAAAGATTTAAATTGGACATGCATATTATGGTGACTGAGAAAAATAGATAAAGGGGAAGAAGAATAAAATCTATCCAAGGATATAGTTTTAGTTTGGTGCGTTTTTTCTTCCAGTCTTTTTCTGAGCATAACTTTGTGTATGGTTGTAATCATACCATGTACATTTGAATTGTTTTTAATTTAATTTTTATTTTAAAAAAATTTGTATTTCTGTTATTTGAGAGAGCAAGTGCCCGCACACAAGTGGTGGGGAGCGGCAGAAGGAGAAGCAGACTCCCTGCTGAGCAGGCAGTCCAACACGGGGGCTCCATCCCAGGACCCTGGGATCACGACCTGAGCCGAAGGCAGACCCTTAACTGACTGAGCCACCCAGGTGCCTCCCTGAATTTTGTTTTTTAATACTTAATATTAAAACAAATATTTTTCATTGTGCAGTCTTTGAAAACATCATCTGAATAGCTATGTTATTCTGTTGAGTGGTTTCCTCTAAATAACCATTCCCCTGCTCTTGAGTATTAGGTTGTTTACAATTTTTGACTCTTACGAGTAGGACGCTGTGAGTCATCTGTCAGAACCTCTGCTAATTTCCTCAGGACAGAGTCCCAAAAGTGGAATTACCAAGTCAAGGAGCATAAGCACTTTTAAGATACTTGATACATGGTGCCAAATAGCTTTCCAAGAGAATTGTACTTTTGCCAGCACTGTATGACATTTGGGCACCGTAATTTAAGAGATTCATTAATGATGTGTCTCAGCTTTTTTCTTTTTAACTGTGACCCACCAGTCAAGATTTGTGTTGAGATTAATTTTGAATTATGAAAGCAGAGGTATTTATTTCCCAAAATAACTTCTAGTAATATAGCACATTATTCTTTCCAAGCTCTAAAAGTCTGCTGCCAGCCTGGGATAGCTCTGAGAGTCATGAGCACAGCTGTGTCTAAGGTAGATCATTCAGGACAGCGAGGGACTTGAGGGTACAGGTGAGGAACTGAGGTATTTCACTTACAGAATCCTAAGAAGGAACGTGTTTACCACCTTCAGAGTGTGGTGGGCTGCTAGAGTGGCCTGGGATGGGGGGCAGTTTATGCTTTCTAATGACCGAAGCTATCCAGGATTAGATGGTAGTGTGGAGGACATGGACATATAAACATTTAGTTCTTAACAGCCTTTTGGGCCCACTATGTTGAACAGCCTCCGGCGTTTTGAATCCTTGGCTCTGGAGGGCTACCTGGAGGCTGCAGATGGCAGGAATGTGGAGAGGAGTCCTGTATCAGGGAAACCAACCAGCCCAGCTCAAGCCTGGGAACTGCAAGGCCTTTTGGTCTCCTGCAGTGTCCCCCCTTCCCCCCCCCCCCACACTTAGTAGTAAAGGGCTGAGGTTGCAGGGAAACTGAAGAGCCACCAGCTAATTTTCCTTTCATTTGTGGTTAGTTGTCACCAAGTGACCAAGATACCTGATGAGAACAGGCATAGTGAAGCTCGGGTAATTGGGAAGAACACAGTAGATCAAGGCTTTGATAGTCCCTCTGTCTCCTTCCTTATAGCAATTTATCTGAAGTACAACACATGATTTAATGCCTTACACACTTTGAAATATCCCAACTGGAGCAGGTGTTAATATTTCTTTCTAGTTTTTGTTCCAGTAGGTGCTTAAGATCTATTTGTATGTCTGCCAGAACACCCAGAATGATAGTACCTTACAAAGATCATATATTTCACTCATGTTGAAGGCTAGAAAGCAGTGTTCTAGGGCCAGTATATACCCCTGTGGGTCAGGGACCCAGGTACCTTCTATCTTACTACTCTACATCTTTTAACAGGTCCATTCTCCCCATTGTCTGAAGGTGGCTGCTTGAGTTCCAGCCATCTTGTCCTGATTCCATCTGGCAGGGGAGGAGGGGACTAATACCCAGATGTTTTATCAGGAACAGTTCCTAAAAGTTGCACATCACACTTCTGCTTATATTCTAGGGACCAGAATTTAGTTACATAGCCACACTTGCTGTAAGGGAGACTGAAAGGAGTGGCTTTTAATGAGGGTGGCCACTTATTCAGAGAAAATCAGCAGTTTTTTTCACAAGGTATAATTACCTTGCGGTACTTCTCTGGTAGTGGTCATGAGGATGGATTTGCCAAAATGTCACAGTTGCAAAGCACTTTGGAAAAATCATTTAGGCCCCTTCATTTTACAGACACTTAGAGAAGAGAGAGGACTTGTCCAAGGTCACACAACCAGTCAATAAAGCCAGGTACAACTTGGGTTTCTGGCTGTTTTCCCCGAACCTCCAGCTCTATATTCTCAGCCAGCTTGAGTTCTCTGACCTTTGGTTCAGGTCATCTGTTTTTAACATTTTTCCTGGATCCCTTTACCACCAGCTTCTTAAGAGTCTAGACTTTTAGATTCTGACATTTGAAAACTATTTTGAGCAAAATGTGGGTTACACTAAATTAAACCGGTTTCTTCACAGCTCCCAACATAAGAAGGGTATCTTTTTTCAGGTGACAGAGCAAAAAAGGTCAAGTCCCACCTCCACCCTTTTTCCTAAATACTAAACTTCTGTCTTCAAATCCTCTTCCTTTAGCAAGCTGCTTTTACATAACTAAATACCTCTGGCTTCGTGGTCTGCATTGAAAAGTGAATCTGTAACACCAGCCTCCCCGGCTACGGAGAACATGAGGGTGCTGGCATGCACCCCGGAGATCTGGAGCTTTTTCAAGCCGAGGATGTAGTGTGACAAGGAGTGTTCTCCCTATTATTTTCTAGAATTGTACCACTCTTTATCTCGTTAGTCAGGTGGGGATGGTGGGGGAGGTTAAGTGAAAAGAGATGAGCTTGGGGCGCCTGGCTGGCTCAGTTGGTTGAGCAACTGCCTTTGGCTCAGGTCACGATCCCAGGGTCCTGGGATCGAGCCCTGCATTGGACTCCCTGCTCGGCAGGGAGCCTGCTTCTCCCTCTGACCCTCTCCCCTCTCATGCTGTTTCTCTCTCTCTCTCTCAAATAAATAAAATCTTTGTTTATTTATTTTTTTTCAAGGGGAAAAAATCTTTAAAAAAAGAAAAGAGATGAGCTTATGTGTGCCATGTGTTAGAGAGGGAGAGAAGGAGCTAGAAAGGGGCATAGTCCCGTACATGAGCTCTGATTAACAGCGCATCTGGGCCAGTTGCCCCAGTATCCTGAGAACTGGGGCAGACAACAGGGCACTGTGGCCTTACAGGAAGCAGAGGGTTAGAAATCCCTTCTTGCCATGGGATTCTGGAAGTTTGGGGTTTTTCCAGCCTCTCTGAAGGCCCCTGCCTGGGAAAGAGGTGCTCCTTTTCCACTTGGGTCCAGGGAGCTTGTGGGGTTGAGAGAAATAGACTGCCTCTGGCCAGGAGCTAGGAGACCCGAGGTCTAGTCCTAGCTCCGCCGCTTACCTACTGTGTGATCTTGGTAAGTGATATAACCTCTCTGAGCCTCAATTTCCTTTTCTGTGGAATGAGGCTAGCCCCACTTGTTGGGTTTGGTGAGGGGCAAATGGGCATGAAATCTGCAAGGAGTGTTGTACATGTGCTGTGTGGCCTCTTGGTCTGGGTTGCCATGCGGATGGGTGATTATTTCAGGTTTTATATCCTGAATGTGTGTACGTGCATGCTCCTTCCTGCCTGGACGTGCTGTTTTGCCTGATTGCAGCCAGGGCCCTGGAGAGGAAGAGGTGGTGCCTGTTTCACTGTTCTTGCTCTGTGATTTGTCTCACTAATAGTACTAATAAGGGTAATTACGATTATTATGTACTTCTGTATGCCAAGCATTATGTTAGGTTCTCTATGTACTTTCTCCCCCTCATTTAATCCTCAGCCAGCCTCACAGGGGAGGTATCAGTACTATCCTCCCCACTTTATGGGTGGGGAGATGCCACCCCGAGAGGGCTGCTAACATCTGAGGTCATGTTGTCAATGATGGCGCCTGGGTTTGACCCCAGGTCTGTTGGGCTCCAGAAGCAGTGCTCTTTCCCTGGTGTCTGAGGGGTGGGAATCGCTCAAAGCGGGAGGATGAGGGCGGGCTCCTAGGCTGGCCCTGATACGAGGGGCAGGGCAGGAGAGCACTCGGGGCGTCTGGAAGATGAGAGGACACATTGCTTCCAGCTGTGGTGGAGGTGGGGCAAGGGCTCCCGCGCTCGGAAGAGGGGCTGGGGCGGAGGGCCAAGGCGGCTCTGATGGAGGGGCCTGGTGTTCTGAGGGGTATGCACTGTGACGGGGTTGAGGGTGGCATTGGGGACCTGGATTCCCTGGCAGCAGAAATAGGGGCAGCCGTCCTTCCTGACAGTGGTCTGCTGTGCATGGGGTGTGTGTGTGGGGGGTGCGTTATGGGCCTCAACCCAGCCCATGGGGCAGCTCAGACCTGATGTAAATACTGTTGAAGCTGAGGGTTGGTGAGCAGAAAGAAAGCAATCATTGGGAAAGGTCAGAAGGAGTTTGGATGGTGGACAAAGGGGATATTTTTTTTCTCTCCTCTAACACCAAAGCTAGTAACTTAGAATGTAAAGAGGCTGCCATACCCAGGGACAGTTCCATGGCTGGCTGGGAAGGTGGCTGGCTTCTCAAACGCTGCCTTCTCCCTGCTGAGGGTTTGACAAAGCAGAGAGTGTGTGCATCATTACCTGTTATTCTTGTTATCAGGGTTTGTGGGTTGTGACTTAGGAAGTCTGCAGGAAGGTGCTTCGCAAGGCGATCCGAGGCTCACTGGAGCTGCATCTTAAGGAAAGGAAGTAGCATGCACACTGCAAAGGTTAAAATAGACGGACGTGGAGGAGAAGGGAGAATGTTAAGTGGCTGGAGGTGAGGCTTAGGGGAGGGAGGAAAGGGCTGTCCTCCTGGCCGCCCTGTGGTTGTGAGCTAAGGGGATAGTCCGTCTGAGGCCAGGCACCAAGGGGCCTTTCATCCTTCCCCGTCTCAGCGATGCCAAGCCTGCCATCTTAGCTCTTAGCACACCAAGCCTTCTGGTGCCCCAGGATCTGGCTCTCCTGACTGTTTTCTCTCTTGCTCCCAAATCTCCTCATCCTGCCTCTCCAGGCCAGTCCTGCTCTCCCATGCCCACACGCGTCCCTCTGCGGTGGAGACCGCCCATCCTTCTCCTGACCGGCTGGGCCACCTCTGCTGCTGCCTCTTGTCACTCCAGCTCCCAGGCTGGGTGTGCTTTCTCTGCCAGGCAGCTCGGCTTCCGGCCGCCCTCCCCGCATGCTGCTAGGATTCGCTCATTATGTCCCTGGGGACTTTGCCATGGCCTTGCCTGCAGATCCCTCACCCGATTTTCTGTGTGTCTCCTCCCCGGTCTGTGTTGATGCAGCACTTCCCACCTTCTCCTTCCTGACCTTCCTCCCGGTCCTTCTTCCTCCTCTCAACTGAGGTGTTCCCTTGTCTTCTCCCTCTGAACGCCGACCCTGGAGCCTTCACTGGCCTCAGGGCTCACTCTCCAGCCTGGAGGATGCCTGTACTGTCCGCATGTCCACATCTGAGCATATTATCTACCACCTTCCTCAACAGAAGACGAGAGCCTTTCTGCCACTGCTGCTCAGTTCTTCCATTTTGACTTTCGTTCTGCACACCTAGCCAGAACCCTTGGGATCATTTTAGCCTCTTCTCTCTTCCCTCCTTGCTTACATAGGAATAATCACTGAGTTCTCTTGTTTTCCCCCTGAGGCTCTTGGATAGACCCATTTCTTTCCCCTTGGGCAGCCACCCAGCTGGTTCTTCCACCCCCAGCCTCCCTGGTGGCTGCCCAGTCTAAGGGCATGGCCAGAGGAGGCTCTTGAGCCAGGCTTTCCAGACCCCTAGGTTGGCTCCACCCACACTCTCCCACGACACTTGAATCCAGATGATCACTGTGCTGTTGTCTGTCTGCTTTCAGTGGTCCCTCTCGGGTCTCCCAAGAGCTGCCACGGACTCACTTTATGACATGCTCCTAGTGGGTGAACTCTGTAGAGGTCAGCAGTGTGGTAACCAGTGTGATTCATCGTGGTTATGATGCTCAGCAGACATTTCCTGGGGGCTTTCAAGGGGCTAGGCACTGTGCTGGGCCCTGCCCTCCAGGGCTCTTAGTCAGTCTAGGGTTGGGGTAGGGATGGGTACAGGGGGGAAGGAGACACCTCCATAGGGAGTTGTAAACCAGGGTGGCTGCAGGCAGTGCCCAGTTGAACCCTAGCATCATACTGGGTGATAGTGTGCAAGCAGTCAGTTTGCTCCGGCGTTCCTTATTGTAAGCTTAAGTTCTCTGCTGTGTGAGGGTGAACGCCGGGTCAGAGACTTTGGTGGCTGGCTGGAAAGTGGTTTGGTTACTGTGAGGGTGGCTGTTGGTTAGATGATCTAAGGGATTTACTGGGTTTGATAGAAAGGAAGCTGAAGACTTGATGCTTGAGGTTTCTGCTGTAGACACTTTGCTGTCAGTGGCCCAACGGCATGCCACTGCACTGCACAGGCAGGTGGGCACTGGGCCTGGCCTCGTTCCTTTCCCCTTCCCTTCTCCCCAGTTCCAGAAGTGTAGGTGCCTGCCAGTCTCAGGAGGGCTGGTCTACAGGTCAAAGTACTGAGGCACTGGGCAAGGGCAGTTGTTTTTCCTGATTGACCGTATTATCTGAGGATTAAAACCGGAGCAACATCAGTGTGTTTTTTCAACAGATTCTTTTCTTTTTTTCCTTCAATCATGTGCATTGAGCTATGGACTTTTTAGTCTGAAGTCCATTAGTTGCCTGAGAGCAGGAGAATAACATGTAATAATATAATGGAATGAACTTTTTGGTGAGCTCTCAAGGTGGGTTACGTAAGGGCAGTGGGTCCTCGGGTATTGTACCCAGCTCTGGCAGGGCAGGATGAGGGATCCTCAGCTCCGCCTCCTGGATTGTTTTACCCTGGGGAGAAGGAACGTTTGCATTCCAGTGGCAGATTATATTCAGAAACACTAGAATATGGCCACGTTTCTATCTTCTACTCTGTGGGGATGGAACATCGTATTATATATTATGGTAACTGGTGCTGTTGGAGTGCTTTATGATTTATAAAGCATGTTCAGTAAGGTACCCCATTTCATCCTCACAGCAGTCCCACTAGGGAGGTATCATTATTTCCATGTCAGATGCAAGGCACTAAGCCGTAGAAGGTTGAGTGATGCTGGCTAGGCATCTTAGCTACTGAGTGGTAGAGCTCAGCTGCAGCTCAAGACTTCTGGCTGTAAAGAGGCAATGGACTGAGAGGGCATCAGGTCAAATAGACTAGGGTTCCGGTTCTGGCCCTGTTACTTATTAGCTATGTAACTTTGGTCAGATTGTTTAACTGATCAGTATAATCAAGCATATCAGATAATCTACAGTTACCTCATTTTATTGACCAAATTCATCCATAGCTCTTTGTCCTTGCTCCATTATGGGCTGGTTGCTCTGTAGACTACGGGGTATATGTCCTGGACTCCTGTTCACCATCAACATGATAATTCTCCTTGCCTCTCTTTGTGGGATCCTTTGTTTCCTAAGTTCCATGTCTTTCTGATTTTTTTACTCATTTGTTTTGCTAGAGCATGACTTCCAGTATTTTCCTTAGAAAGGGTGTATTGGTAAGTTTTTCACATCTGAGCTCTTAAGCCTAAGTAAATCTGTACTCACAATTGACAGTTTGGCTGGATATAGAATTCCAGCTAGAGATCATGTTGCATGAGAGTCATGAAGGCAACACTTCATTGTCCTCCGCTGTGCTGATGAGCAGTCTTAGGTCAGTTTTGACACCTGATCTTTTTGTATGTGGTCGGTTTTTTTTCTTTGAAACTTTCAGAATCTCCTCTTTGTCAGCAGTGTTCTGAAAGTTTTCGGAGTTGTACTTTGGTGAGAGTCTTTCTTTATTCATTGTGTGGGACCTTCTCTCTTTAAGTCTGGGGTATTTTCTTGAAGTATTTTTTTTTTTTTAAGTTTCTTTTCCTCTGTTTATTTCTTTTTCTGGAGTTACTTTAATTTGACTCTTGCACTTAATGGATACATTTTCTTATTTTTCTTACCTTTTTCTTCTATTTTTTATTTCTTGATTTTCTTTTATTTTCTAGGAGTTTTTTAAAATTTTACATTCAACAGTATCGAAATTTTTTAGTTCTGTGAGAGTTTTTACTTTCCAAGAATTTTTCCTGATCCTCTTTGACTATTCCTTTCTCGTAGCATTTTATTCTTTTTTTTTTTTTTAAGATTTTATTTATTTATTTATTTATTTTTTAAGATTTTATTTATTTATTGATGAGAGACAGAGGGAGAGAGAGAGGGAGAGAGAGAGAAAGAAGCAGAGGGAGAAGCAGGCTCCCAAGGAGCAGGGAGCCCGATGCGGGACTCGATCCCAGGACCCCGGGATCATGACCTGAGCCGAAGGCAGACGCTCAACCATCTGAGCCACCCAGGCGCCCATTTTATTCTTTTTTTTAATTTAATTTTTAAATTTTATTTGACAGAGAGAGAGAGCACAAGCAAGAGCACAAGCAGGGGGAGGGGCAGAGGGAGAAGCAGGCTGCCTGTGGAGCAGGGAGCCCGATGTGGGGCTAGATCCCAGGACCCTGGGATCATGACCTGAGCTGAAGGCAGACGCTTAACCGACTGAGCCACCCAGGCACCCCACTTTCTATTCTTGTTTTATGGATGCAGCATTTCATTTCTCTGAGAATAATAATTATAGTTTTGCTGTTTTCTGTTCCTTTTCTTCTGTCATCCTTTTTTAGTTTGTTTTCATCCCTTTCTTTTGTGTTGAGGGCTTTCCTCAAATATCTGGGGAACTTGGGTTATCTGTATTGAATAGCAAGGCACTGGCACATGCATTGGAGACTGTGAGAGTGAGGAGGAGGTGGAGGGTGCTTGTTTACTGAGAGGGCCTCACAGTGGGCATTTCAATGGGAACTCAGTTGTTTCATTGGAGGATCTCCAAATCACCATCTTTAGGCTGTTTTTCTTGTGCTTCTCAGTTTCCACAGAGAAAAATTCTCTAATCTCCTGCCTGGGGGAATAAGACTGGCAGCATTCTGGAAAATGGAGGGGAGATGTCAGGGAAGAGTGGGGGCTCAGAGGGATGGGTGATCTCAATGTTCAGTTTGTAGACTTTCCGTTAATCCCCTTGTTTTCTCTCAGGGCCATACTTCTGCTGTCTGCCTGGTGTCTCCCAGCAGAACTTTTCTTAGTCTCTCCATATAGTAGCCCCATGTTTTCTGCCAGCTAGGCAAGGAGCTGCTGGCTAGCTCTGTGGGCTGGGTGAGGGGATCTGCTGTGTGACTGTTCCTTATTCAGACTTTTAACACACCTCCTCCCCAGCCTGCTTCCAGCCCACCCCTCCTTGTGCCTGCAGAGGTGCTTGGGGCCTCCAGTATCCAAGGCTGGTCTCCAGGTTATCTGGGAAGAATTGCTCGTTTCTTGTTGGCTGGCCTCCTGAGATCATTGGCTGAGTGGGAAAAGCTGAAAACCTTCCATTCCCAACCTAAATATGAGAAGTGATCTTACTTCTCTGTGGCTTTGTGCTTCAGTGCTTCTAGGTGGGATGGAGTTTTCACATTGCCCTGGTGTGTGGTGTTGGAGTGCAGTGTGGGGTACAGGCACTGACTTCCCAGAGGGGCCTGGAGTGAGTAGGTGACTAGTGCCTCCATGCAGCCTGCTTGTGTGGTCTGCAGCTCATGCAGCTTTGTAAAAGGGCCTGAAGACGAGTGGCGAGTTGGAGACTGGGAATGGGCTGGGCAGTGTCCTGGGGGAGGGTTGTTGGTGATTTGGGGAGGGGATAAGGTGGAAAAGTTGGTGCAGTGTCCTGAGAAGTGTTGGTGTGCCCTTCTCCCTCTGATGTAAAGTGTGTTCTAGGCAGTGTGTCTGCAGGCAACCACTCTTCCTTGGGCCTGGCAGGAAGCTGGGGCTCATGGTCCTTGGCTTCTTGATCCCCAGGTGGTCCTGCCGATGTGGCTGTCCTCCACAAAGGTCTCCTCACTCATCGAGAGAATTTCTGACCCCAAGGACTTGAAAAAACTTCTCAGGACCCGGAATAATGTGCTGGTGCTCTACTCCAAATCTGGTGAGTGCCCAACCTGGCCTTGGGGGTCATCCATCGGGGATGAGACGGTTTGAGTTCGGGGCACAGATGGGAGGCAGAGACCTCAGGACCACCCACGGAGGGCCTGAGGGTCATCAGGCTTGTCAGCTTTCCCCAGAAAATGAGGTAGAGGCACCAAGGAGTGTGCATTCTGTCTCTTTTGGGTCCCTGAGAGGCTATTTCAGTTCCCTGTAATCAGTCTTTCTTAGGAAGAGCCTCTGGAGCCCTCACTACGTCAGGAGGGAGAGGGTGTACGTGAAGGGGGATGGAGGATGGTGGTCACTGGGGATGGATGTTCTGGCTTCCTGGACAGGCACGGTCTGGCCATGATAGGGCATGCTTCGCCAGAGCTGTTGATTAACTGACGGGGCTGGCCTGTTGCCAGCTGAATTGGTCCCAAGCTTGGGAGCACGCACCCAGGCTGGCAGCCCTGGCCCTGCCTGGTCCCCATCTGTCCTACTCTGGGGTCAGAACATGGGGCTGAGTTGGCATTGGGCTCCAAGAGCAGGACAGAGCAGTTTCAGTGGGGGTAGGAGCCGTGGGCAGTTTCAGTGGGGGTAGGAGCCGTGGCTTGCCTCTTGTGACCTTGAGGCTGGCAAGGGCATAGTGGATGGAGAGAGGTTTGCTTAGCTCTTGGCTGCGACTTTGAACATCTGACTGTTGATGTTGTTCCAGCAGAGTTAAGTGTTTTCACTGCTCCTAAGGATGCCAAGTTTTCTGTGCCCTGGAGAAGCAACCAGTGGCTGGGCCAGTTCCGGGCATAGTTCTCCCTGGCAGCTCATCCTCAACACTCATTGGCACTGGGGCTGATGGATGTTTTGGATGTGTGTCTCTCCTGAAGCCTGCATCCTTTAAGCACCCTGGCACTTGCTACTTCTTGCCCTTTTGAGGGCTTGGCACACATTTCCTGAGGTGGTTGTTAGGAGCCCGGCATGTGTCTAGCATTCTCCGTTGTCAAGAGTAGGGGGAAATTGAGGCAAGGGAGAAGCAGAGTTGCTCCTGAGGCCCGGGGTGCAGGGCCCTGAATAAGCATGGCTCACTCCCTCGGATGCTCGTGGAGCCAGGCGGTTGCCAGTGCAGAAACCCTCAATTCCTTCTCTGGCTCGGTCCCATCATAGAAGCTCATCATCTTACACGGACTCTGCAAGGAACTCCTGGGACACACTCCTGTTTGCTCCTTGCCATGAGGGAGGCAGTGCAGGTTGTCAGAGAGCTTCCTGTTTACCCGTGGGGAAGCTGAGGCAGAGGGAGACTAGCTGACTTGTCTGACGGCCACTGGCTGGTAGATGATAGAGCTGGCCCTCTCTGCTGCCCCCACTTTGTTTCCTCTGCTGGAGGGTAGGAGGAAATGTGTTAATCCTGCAATGACGGAAGGGCTCTGAGATCAGGAAATGATTATGGTAGTTGTGGGGCAGGACACCGGGCCCGGACCACTCTTACTTTCTCTTCTGCCCCTCACCTGGCCACTGGCTCACTCATCGGCAGTGGGGTTCCAGTGCTTCCTGGGGTCCTCTCTGCCTGGACTGCTGGGCGGCAGGACCCACGTGATGGTTTTACCTTCCTGCCCCTTTGCCTGGACCTGCTGCAGATGTGTGACCCTCAGTGGGCTGTAGAGTAGTGCAGTAACTGGATTTTCTCCGTTCCTATCCTCCCAAGCAGGGGGGATTCCTCTCCCCTGCTGAAAGGTGGGGTTCAGAGGGGAAGTGCTTCATATAGCTCAACTTCAGCTTCCGCCCCCTGCCCCAGCGAGCCCTGTCTGAGCCCCAGTGCATGGTGGGGTGATGGCTTTCTCCCCCTCTGCTGCCCGCCCCTCCAGTTGGGCTTGTGGGGGTTCCCGGGAGTGCCTCCTTCGGGTGGCTCCGTGCAGCTCTCTAGAAAGATGCTTTTTGTTCACTTCCATAAAAGGCTCAGCATGCTTTGTATTCACACACAGCTACCATTATCCACGCTAGAAAAGGAGATCTGTGGAGCCAGATAATTCAGACATCATTTCTGCTCGGCTTTGGGATGTATCTTACGGTTTTTGGTGGGGGAGGCAGCAGACCTGCTCTCCTTCCCAGTGTCTGCATGGGGGGCCCTTCAAGTGAGCTCCCAGGTGTGATGAGGAGAGGTGATGCATGGGCCACAGCCCCTCTGCAGCAGTGTTGGAATCCTGGCCGGGAGCCTCTGCCCCCAAGCTCCTGCCCTCCCACAGTAGTTTCCCATGCTTTGCCCAGATGCCTGGACCCATGGAGAACTTCCTTTCTCGTGCTCACTCCACCCTACCCCAAGGCATGGTGTGTGTTTTTGCAGCTGACCCTCCAGGTACCGCGAGGGCCGTCTCTTCTGTCGCTGCTGGGGAAATGGATTGTGAAATGTGACTTGGGTCCACTTGACAGTGGTCCGTCTGAGTCTAGTGTCACATATAAACCTCATTTAACCACCAGGTTGTACTGAGCCCCTGCCAAGATGAGGATGTGATGCACAAGTAAAGGAAGGGTCTGGTCCCTGCTCTTGTCAGCTCCCAGCTTGGGCTCCAAGTCAGAGGAGTGTGGAATTGGCAAACTTGTTCCCTACGTTAGTTACAGAATTGTAATCGTTTGGTTATAGAACTTTCACAGTTTGTCCCAGAAAAGTAATGAGTCAGAGATTCTACCGAGAGTTGAGCATCTGGCCGAGAGATTCTTGGAAGAGCGGGGCGTGAGGTGTGGCGTAAAGGAGGGGTGAGTTGGGGGCTCGGTGTCTGTGAGGAGGGCTCCGGAGGCTGGCGGAGATCAGGGATTCTGAAAAGCATTCTCACCGAACTATAGAGCTCAGGGTCAGTGTTGTTACTGGTGCCCCGGACCTCCCCTCTGGGACGGGTCTCCATCCTTCCTTACCCCTGAGGGAAGATGGCAAGAGGTGGTCCTGGGGTGCTCGGACACAGATGTTTACCGTTTTATTTTTTTACAGAGGCTGCAGCTGAAAGTCATCTCAGGTTATTATCCACTGTGGCCCAGGCCGTGAAAGGACAAGGCACCATCTGCTGGGTAGACTGTGGGTATGTCCTGGGGACATGGGGCATGGTGGCTGGAGGGCAGGGCCTCCTTCGGGGCTTTGGAGGGTGGGGTAGGGAAGCGTCCCTGAGGAATGCTCTGGGAGAGAGGGTGTGCTGGAGAGGTGGCAGTAGGCGAGCCTCTCTCACCTTACTGCAGGGTCCCCTGTGGCCTGGAGAGGGGGCAGTTCGGGCTTCCCGCCTGTTCTGTCCGGTCCCACCACTCTTCCTACCTTTTTCTGTAGCGTTTTTACTTTTTACTCTGTTGTCACGTGTCACGTGATTTTTTTCTTCCCAGTAGGTGGGAGAGGGGGCCTTGATGCTCAGAGGCAAGGTTATTTTCAGGGTCACCCAGTGGGCTTGCTTGGGGGAGGGGTCTGCAGCAAGAACCATGGGCTTTACCCCCAGCCCAGGTCATTCATAGAGCTCTCCACCGCCCACAGCGTGAAGGTGGTGGAACCAGCTGGTCCGACGGCCTGCTGCCTTGCCTTCTGAGGTGGCTCCGTTAGATCAGGCCTAGACAGGTGGCTTTGTCCTTCCAGCGCTCTCTTCTGACCCGTGTCTCCCTGCCCGCCCCTGCCTGTCCCGGTGCCAGGGCTGCCCGTTCCTCCTCCTCCTTCTCCTCCTTCCCGACCTCCCCCTGCCCAGAGACGTCCTTGCCCGTGTTAAGGTGACAGGACCGAACACAGCCCACAGGCAGGTGTCTGTAGGAAGGGGGGCTACTTCTTAGGGTGGGGAAGCGGTTGCTTGATGGAATTCTCGGATTCTTCTAACTGTGGGAGTTTGAATCCAGGGTGTGCTCAGCTTCCCTTTCCTTTCAGTCATTAGGAATAATTTCTACACCTGTCTGTGCACGTGTGTGTGCATGCACATATGCACACACCTTCATCATATAATTAACTCCCAATTTGGTATAGATTGGCCCAAGTACAGAACAGGCACAGAGAGTGAATGAACGTAGGAAGAAAGGTAACGAAGAGCAGGTTTGTCCTTTGTCTGTTTGAGCACCTACTGTATGCAAGGCTCTGTGTTGCACTTGGTGGATACCAGCATTTACATCCGCTTCCGACTGAGGACAGGAAGTGTTTCCAGAGTCACTGTGTCCAGCCACTTCTCACCTGGACTTCGGGTCTGTCAGGGGTATGGGCTTGGGAAGAGGAGGGGAAAGGAGAATATTGCATCGTTGTTAGTACGGGGAAGAGGTGGGGCTCTGCTGGGAAAAGAGGCAGTTCTTTTCCTGGACGGCCCGCCAAGGGCTTTGTAACCTTTCCTGTAGCTGTTCTTGCCCGAGCCACAGCCTGGCTGCTAGCCTGTGGGTTAGCTAAGCTTCTCGGGCTCAGCTCCAGTGCAGTCTTCTTCCCTTCCAGTCGGAATTCTAGATGGCCGTTTTGTGAATAAACTTCTGGGACACCCTGATTTATAAGTTTATGGCCTCAAGTTTGTCCTGCCCATGATTGGAGAGAAGTGATGGGAGATTTATATTTTGACAAAGCCCTGGATGAGACTAGCAGAAGTCGTAGGTGAGTGGTGTTTGCTGGAGGGGTGTGTGTGCACGTGCACGCTCCTGTCTCTGGCCTCACATCTCCTGATTTATCTGACATGTGGTGAGATCTTGGCTACCAGTTAATTCTAGTTCATAGTTGGTCCAAAAGTGTTGTCTCCTAGGTGTGTCTCAGTCTCCCGCGTTTTCCCAGGAGTGCACCATGTGACTGGCAGAACGACAGAGCCTCTTTGAGGGGACAGGGCACTTTGGAATCTCCATATCTGGAGATGACACTGGTCGGCCAAGCTGGTAGAGCCTATCACAGGGAGTTCATAGACTTGCAGGTGGCAGAAGTGGGAAGGAGAGCTTTGATGTAGTAGCTGCCTTCTCCTGCAACATTCCTAAGCACTTACTGTATGCCTTGAGGTACACAGACGGAGAATAGCGTCCTCAGGAGCTCAGCGTGCAAGGCGGAAGCAGACACTGAACCCGGTAATTACAGTCCATGTGAGAAATGCAATCGATGGAAGCTGTGGGTGCGAGGGGTACCCCTTTAATCTGCCTGGAAAGGTTGAGAAAAGCTTCATGGTGAAAGTCGAGTTACAATTTGGGGGAAAGACCTTTAAGTACCAGGTCTTTAAAGTGCCCTGGGTTTCCCTGCAGGCAGCTCCCCGTGGTGTGGGCCCCGAGCACTGCCTGGGGTCCTCTGCTGCTGGGTGTGGAGCCGGCAGTCCTGCTCTGCTCCCTGCAGAGGCAGGACTAAAGAGGGGGAGGCCAGGGTTAGAACATTAGAATCCAGGGCTTTTTCGGAGACATGACGTCTGGAGTCAATAAAAGTGCCAATGGGAGAAATAATCCTGTGACTTTTGATGTGCTATGATGAAAATCTAGGGGGGCTCCTTAGAGCCCAAAGAGGTAACCTTAAGACAAAAGGACAGACCGTTCCACATAGTCGCCACTCAGTTCATCCCTCTAAGAGAGGAAGTATAAACTGAAATGTTACGTGGCTTTTAAAATAGTTTAGATAAGTAGATGGATTATGGAGCTCTAATGGGTTGTGTTGGAAGCAGGAGTATCTGGGTCCAAGTTTGAAGTCAGAGGCAGGGTGCAGGGAGATCTTCCCAGCGCAGCCCAAGGGACAGAACTTGGGGCTCTAGTCCACGCGGGCCACTGGGGGTGGCAGTTCTCATGGACAAGCATTACACAGGGAACTCCCCAAGGGCGTGAGCTGGTTCTGCCCTGCTGGTCCTAGACTTCTGAAAGTGCCCTGTAAATCACTGGAGGAACCCACCACGTTAACCCTAGGGCCCGGTATGACAGCTCTCATTGTGTCCTAAATGTGATCAGTCTGTGTTTATGAATCTGAATGAGATGCTTCCAGGGATGGGCAGAAGCGCTCTTGGGAACACTTTCTCTTGCTGTCTGCAGTGGAGTGAGCAGGTGGAACAGAGCCAACGTCTACTCACTTTTTATCCTTGCAGCTATTAAATAGCAGGTAGTCAGCCAGAGTGTGTCTCCTCTCGCACGGGCCCTCCTGAGGTTCCCCGTCTCTCATCCTTTCCAGCTGTGCTTCCTGCCTTGCCAGCAGAGGGTTGGAGGCTAGAATGAGGATGCCAGGGCTTGGGGGGGGGGGGCGACAGGAAGGCCTCGAGTGAAGAGCCCACGCTGCTTTTCTCCCTTGAAGGGCAGGTGAAGGGAACAGGGGGCATTCTAGGGCAAGAGAAGACAGTGCTGTGGTGCGAAGTGTCCACTTTGAAGGTATGCGGGATAAAGGCAGAGGCCTGGGTTGAAGGGTCAGCTCTGCTACTTAGGAGCCCTGTGACATCGGACAGGTCTGTTTCCTCAGACAGGTCTGTTTCCTCATCTGTAAATGGGACAATAGTACATATTCTGCTGCCTTTCCAGGTCTGTGGTGAGGAGCCAGCAAATGGAAGTTCTTTCTAGAATATAATTTAAATGTGAGATCCCATTTTTACTGTTACTTTTCAACTGAGCAGGATTGTTCAGGCCATTGCCAGAAGAAGCCGAGGGGGAGAAATGGTGCGTGCATTCTTCAACGGTACTTTCTTGGGGGTGGGTGTTGAGAGGATGCCCCTGAAGAAAGTTCTGAGCATGAGAGTCAGCCCCAGTGCACAGGCTGTTTTGCTCTGACCCTTAAGAAGTTTGGGGGTACAGTGGGACTTGTAGGACTATAGGTCATGGGGCCAGGCTTTGAGTCTAGACGGACAGCTAATAGCTGCCTTACCTTTGGCAAGTCACTGCCCCTCTCTGGGCTGCAGCGTAATCTTGTGTGAACCATGGAGTTCAGTCTTCCAGTTTGTTCTCATCCCTGAATAGCCTGGTTCAGAAAATCCTGGAAGCTGCCAGGTTTGGGGTGTGTGTGTGTATGCATGTGAGTAGGTGGCAGTCTTTTTTTGGGGGGGGTCTTTCTCTGTGTCTCCCCCCGTTCTGGGTGTCTGCTCCTTAGGTCTCTCCTGTCCTTCCCTCAGAGCTGCTGGCCTCTCTTCTGCTTTGTTCCCTCCTCCTTACTAGTTTCTGTCGCCTCTCCCCCATCACTGGGTCCCTGCCTCCCCAAGTTTTTTAGTTTTTCTCCTCCTCTCTTCTCTCTCTGGCTGCTGCTCTTCCCCCCTTTTCTCGATTTTCTGGCTCTTCCCTCCCTACCCTTGCACGTGTGGCTGCAGGCACACGCACCCCTCTGTGTCGGTTTTCTCCCAGGTCCCAGGCCCTGTAGCTCGTAGCTGTGAGGTGTCTGTAGGGTGTCTGGCGTCTGTCCAGGGATTTGTCAGCTCTCCCTTTCCCCTCACTCCACCTCCTGGCTCAAACCTCAGCAGCCACGCTCGGGTTGGCTGGTGGTGGTTGTCCGGCTGTGAAGGGGGTTGTGTGTGAGGCAGTTGGTATGCCCCTCGTGCCCCCCAGCCTGGCATCGGGCTCAGCCCTGGCGCGGAGTGCTGCTGTCGGGGCAGCTGAGCTGGAGCCAGCATGCGGGAGCCGTGCCTGGTATGCTAATTCCTGAGGCTGATTCTCACTGGGCCGACACTGCATATCGGGAGCTCACGGCTTGCTTTTCCTGAGGGTGTAAGGTCATTACCTAGCCACGGTTTCCTTCTTTCCTGCTCTCTTTCTCCCATCTGCTTTGCTTTCCCCGGGGCAGTGCTGCCTTCCCTGATCCAAGACGTGGGGCCTTCCAGGGCAGGCATCACGTATTTTGAAGTCTTAAATGTTTTCTTCTAAAAATTCTTTGAGTTTAGCATTTGCTTCTTCATATGTAAGCATGTTTAACATTACTTACCAGGGGATAAAGCAGACTCCCAGGAGAAGTGCCGTGTTTATGTTGAGGCTTCAGATGCCTCCCGGCACATTGCCCCATGCTCAAGGGGGGGGGCCATGACCCTGCTGGGGAGCACAGCCTAAGAATCTCCAGGCTGGGGGGGGCGGGCAGGAGGGGGAGGAGAGGGCACGGCCCCCTCTCTTATTCCTATCCCTTTTATTAACTACGTTGTGTACATTTTCCTTCATCCTGTGCCTTCTGGAGATAGGTGCCCTACAGAACAGCCAAACCCGGGAGGATCCCTGTTGTCCCAAGTCCCTCATCAGAGGGTGCTCCTTGGCCCACCAAGGCTGGTCCAGGTTTAAGACCCCGCTGTTCCAGGCTGTTCTCTGTCTCCCGCCTCATGCCCTCCCCCTGTTCTTTCAGGTTGTCCTGGGTACGTGGCACCTAGCAGTCACTCTGTCAGCGTTTTCTTGCTCACTCGCTCCTCGTCCTCTCCCATCTTCTTCATGTCTCAGGAGTGAGGCCCTTCCTACATTTTCTGACCTGCCCACCCTCAGGGGCCACAGGTCCATCTGCTCAGAATCCCACCATGTTGGGTTGGACCTAGCAGATGGGAGAAAGAGATTTATTGCTGCTTTGATGGGGCAACAGAACCTGGAAAGGCCAGGTCAGCCAGGGGCACGCCGTGGCCAGGACAGTGTGCTCCGCGTCCTGCCCGGCTGCAGGAAGCTGCCCCCAGCTTGTGTGGCTCTAAGGATGCCAACTTGCTGAGCGAGGACCAAGTTGGGGGGCTGGAGGGAGATGCCTGAGGCTCTGCTCTCTCTGAGTCTCCCATCTTCTTTCCTGGGGTCTGGCTCCTGATTCACCTGTCAGGATATAGGCAGCGTGCTTTATGTTTTAGGAGTACTGGGCTCTGTAGAGGAATTGAAAGCTCCATTCACCTCGTGTGGACAGCTCCTGCATTTTGCAGCTCGGGAAACCACGGCACCCACCTGAAGTGACAGGCTGGCTGATTGCAGAGCTGGGTCTAGAAGCCGTCGGTCCCTCCAGCTGGCAGCTGGACCTTCCTCCAGGGAGGGTGTGATTCCATAGGCTGTGATTTGAGAAAGGCACAGCTCCCCTCCCTGAGCCTCCAGCACCTTGGTTTTTCTCTTCCTTCCTGCTCTCGCCCCCCACCTTTCATCCCTGGGTCTGATTCCCTGGAGCGGGGGTGGCCAGCCTCTTGGACGACTGTGACCACACATGAAGATCTAGTAAACACGGCGGCACGCGCGGTAGCAGTCACCATGCTGCTTGCCGGCCAGCCCACAACACCTAGAAATACACGTGTGTGTGTCTTTGTCTCTCTCGCCTGGGGGTGGCGAGGGGCGTGTGTACAGGCCTCTGGAATCTTTCCCCCACATTCTCTGTAGAGGAGGGCCGAGGGGGGGTGGGGCAGGACAGGATGTAGCAGGTCTGGGTGAGTCAACAGCCGAGGGAGGCAGGGCTCCAGCCTCCCGAGCACACAGACCGGCTGGACAGTCCGCTCTTGCAGGACAGTCAGGGAAGTGGCAGGTGAGGGCCTTTGCACGGCAGTCCACTCTCTGATCCATGGTGGTTTTCTCCCTCTCTCTGCATCCCAACAAAGCCTCTCATTTCCCTGATTGCTGCCTTTGTCTTCCTGCCTTTTTCCGCCAGAGCCTCACTCATTGGATGGGGAAGGGAGGCAGAGAGGGAGGTAGCCAATAAATCAATTAATTGTGCTTAATCTATCAACCCAGATCCTTTTAAGGTCCCGAGCTTGGGTAATTTCTCTTCCCTTCTTGAACTCGTTAAGACTTTTATTGTCTGTACTGAATGATTAGCACGTGCATGTGCATGCACACACACACACATACACACACACGTTCTCTGAGAAACGGGAGGAAGGGGAGCCAGTCGGAGAAAGTACTATTAGGAATTGTCACCTGGCAGGACTCCTGGAGCTCAGGAGACAGAGCCCCGAGAGCTAGAAGTGTAGAGCCTTACCCCAGGAGTGACAGGACACCATCATTCACTCCCTCACTCGCTCAGGCTATGTAGAGTACCTGGTACATGCCAGTTGCAGAGTCAGCTGTGAGCCAAACAAAGGCCTTCCTGGAGCAGACATTTCCGACGGGGGTGACAGTGGACACGGTCGGATGTGGAGCTGCACCGCCATGGACAGAAAGACTGCGGGGAAGGGTGTGCAGGACTGCGGAAGGTGCGTGGCTGAGGCTCTGGGGTCTGGGCCAGAGGTGCTCAGATAGGCTGGGACGCCGCCTCCCCACACACCCCTCTGAGCATACATGCACTGGCATTCGTGCACAGCTGTGTGTGAGTGTAGGGAGCAGGGGCGAGGTGGCAATCCTCGCAGAGTTTCAGAACCCGAGGAGGGAAGTGGGTTGCACCGAGTCTGCACCAAGGAATCCTGTGGCAGAGACAGCTGTGACTGGCTTAACTAGAGCGGGGGCCGCAGGCTGGGCCAGACCTGCAGCTGGGGGTCCATGCTGAGGAGTAGGCAGGGGCAACCTCTGTGCCCTCTGGGCTCCACTTAGCCCAGTCAGCTGTGTTAGAGCATTAGCCCCTATGCCTGTCCTGAGCTCACCAGGGACCTACGGCTGCAGCAGCAAGACTTTTCCTTGGAGCAGGTTCTGCCAGATCAAGGCAGGGACTGGGGTTGGAGTGATTCTGAGCCCTGTCCCACCTCTCTGCTTTGTGGAAGTCACAGGAAGCAGCTGCCAGCCAGGTTCGATGGAAGAGAGCCAGCATGGGGTGGCGCTTCTCCCCTCCTTTGGCTGCCTGGTGAAGTCTGAGCGGCGCCCGCAGGTGTGGCAGTGGAAGCAGGCAGGTTCGGTGGTGTGGGATGGGGCTGAGGGAGGCCTGAGCTGCTCAAGATCGCTTCCTGCTCCGGCTGCTGTTTCTTGTTGCAGTTGAGTGAACAGCAGGTGGTCACCCAGGAACAGTTGAGCCCGGCAGAACAAAGCTGGACAGGGCAAGTGCCAAGTGAATGCTTGTAAACACCCCGAGTGGAGCCCTCTCTCCTGGGGGATGAGCTCAGGTAGGGAAAGGGCACCTTAGATGCAGTCGTTTACAAACAAACCTACCACCCGTAGGCCTGGCTTCACCACGGAGCCCCTGCGGGAAGGGCAGGCCCAAGCTGTTAAAGCTCTTGTCAGTGGAGGTGTGTACGGCATCCCCACAGGGCTTTAGCGGACCGGTTTCCAACTCCAGGGATCCCGTGGGCGGCCCTTCTCGGGGGCTTCCTGCTGTATCCTCTCTGTCCTTCTGCATCTCCTCACCGTCCCTGCTGATCCCTTCTCTCTGGATTCCCTGTCTCGAGGTGTCCTTGCCACGTTGCCATGGGATTAGCCTTTCCTTTTGGAATTCATCATGCATTTTGTTTGAGTCCTGCTATTTGCCAGGCCCGGGGCTGGAAGCTGCGGTGGCTGCAGTGATGGCTGCTCCAGGTAGGACTAGATAGGGAGGGAAGAGCCGGGGCCTGGGTTGGGGTGGGGGCAGGAGGGTGGCCCCCTCTCTGACCCACACACATCTCTCCAGTCAGACAGGCTTCTTGCATTGCAAAGTGCGTAGTTACACTTGAAATGAGGTGCCACAATGTTGCTTGTCCAGTGATGAGTGTTGCTTTTAGAATTGAGCTGACTGGTTTAATTTGTACTGGGGCTGGTGCACAGCTGTGTGGAGCCGATGGCTGTAGAAGATGGTGAGGTGTGTGCATAAGTGGAGGATGAAAGGACTTCCCTCAAGTGGCTGTCATTCCTAGCAGAGTTTCTCGTGTGGTGTAGTCAGAGGGGACCAGTGGGGACTGGTGGCCCACGTACCCTCACTGAGCCTAGGCGGATGTGGGGCAGGGGCCCTGCGTGGGTGGGGTAGCCGGCCGCCTCTGGCTGGCCATTGGTCAGACTTGGCTGACTATGGTGAGGTTACGGGGAAAGCCGTGAGACAGATGAGGTCGCTGAGCGGCTGGTGGAGGCCACAGGGGAAGCCAAACCTTGGAGAGGTTGGGGAGAGGAGGAAGAGCCCGAACAGGGCAGTGGCCTACATCTGGATCACCTGGAAGGCTCCTTAAAACACAGTTGCTCAAGTCCCCACAGAGTTTTGATTCAGTGGGTTTGGGATGAGGCTGAGAATTTTGCATTTCCAACAGGTTCCTGGGTGGTGCTGATGCTGCTGGTCCAGGGACCCCATTTTGAGATCCATTGATCTAACAGGAAGGAAACCAAGTTAGATGAAATCAGGCACGAGCACTTTGTGAGCCATCAATGGCACCAGGCTGACATTTCTTATTAGGAGAACTGCAAGCGTGTACATATTGCAGATGCTGCACTTCACGGAAGCTTTCTCCTTTCTCCCTGTGGCTTCTGTCAATACCTGGTCCAATTTCATAACTTCGTCAGCATTGTAGAACGTCTTCCTCTTATCCGGGTCAGATGGTATCTAGCAGGTGGCACATGGCACACATTTGAGCTTTAAAAATGAAAACTGGCTTCGGCCCGAGGCAGAGAGTCTGAAGTAGTGATCTGGGAAGGGCCAGGTTAATCCCTATTTTTTTAAACTTCCCCAGATGATTCTGATGAGTGGCCAAGATGGGGAGCCACAGATGTATGCTGTAGTTTGTTTTCCTTCTTAGAATGGGCTGTCCACCCACGGTGCTTCTGGGCACATGCTTTGTCCAGAGCTGTCTGAGCTGCCCCCCACGTGTGGTGATATACCCTCCTCGTCTGCTTGTTTTTGTCTTTCTCGCTCAGCCCAACTCCTGTTGGCTACTCTCCTTCCTTCAGTTCTCTGAATGTGCGTCTGCAGTCAGGGCCTTACCTGCTATTGAGGATTCCCAGGTACCAGGCTTTTCGTAGGCCACCAGCAGATTCTACTCTGTCAACACCTTTGTGAGGACCTCCGGTAACAAATGGTTCCTGACATTTGTGTCTTTCAGTGATGCCGAGAGTAGAAAATTGTGCAAGAAGATGAAAGTTGACCTGAGCCCAAAGGACAAAAAGGTTGAATTATTCCATTACCAGTAAGTACATGTGGGCATTTCCAATTTCCAAGTAAGTGCTGAAAGCTTTCATTGGTATTCTCAGGGAATGGTGGTTTTTAGTTAGGTGAATTTTATTTCAGAATGATTTTTTTTTCTGTGTTTACAGTTCTTTTTTTTAATCTTGAACCATGTTCAATAGCTGAATGTTATTAAGATGCTGCAGGAAACCAAAGGTATGTATCTTCACAACCATTCTTAAGTTAACACCTTTTTCTCCTCATTTGACAGGGATGGTGCATTTCATACTGAATATAACCGAGCTGTGACATTTAAGGTAAATTTACCTCCCTCATTCTCAGCAGAGGTAGCATCTGAACAGATGCCAAAAGCCTGGCAGGTTCTCTCTGAGAAAAGGAAGGGCAGATTGCACAGATAGCTCTTCCAAATGACCTGAGGGATTCTTATCTCTAGAGCACATGTCAGCAGAATACCTGGAGAAGTTTGTAACTGTTAACACAATGGGGATGACCAGCCTCATAGATAAGTGTGTGAATCTATCAGCTGTCATCCAGGGAGGCACGTGAGGGTATGCCTCTCCCCTCCAGAGGCCTGGGTCTCTAGTGTCCCTGCTAGCTCTCCAAAGGCTGGGGGGCGGGGGGGGACTTGCTGTGCCCAGGTGAGCACCGGGGGGCAGGACACAGGCAGGTAGGCACATGTCGGCAGATGCAGCTCATTTCGGATGACATGCCGATGTCACCGAGTTCCTCCCTGCTACAGATGCAATTTAGAAGTAGATGGAGAAAAGCATCAGTGAAAATAGATGTGGAGGCCCTGTGACCCGCAGGTGCTGTTATCACAAAGCAGCTGCCCCCGCCCCGAGTCCTTCTGTTGCCCTTGGATTCTCTTCCTCCAGTGTACCCATTCTCTCCGTCATCCAGTCTCCTCCTGTGTCTGGTCCAGGCGG
Source organism: Eumetopias jubatus (assembly GCF_037043125.1). Taxonomy (NCBI): domain Eukaryota; kingdom Metazoa; phylum Chordata; class Mammalia; order Carnivora; family Otariidae; genus Eumetopias; species Eumetopias jubatus. The sequence goes on from NW_028274807.1 coordinate 67,220,589, forward strand.
CATTCCCCTGCCCCAGCTGGGGCCATGTATTTCTTCTCTTCCCAAGATAGATGGAACTTACTTTTTCAGACTCTTCCTGCTTAGCTGACTGGCTTGGACCCCGCGCTCCTCTCTCTCTCTCTGTCTCTCTCTGTCTCCTTCCATTCTTTCCTGTCTATCCATCTGTCTGTGCAGCCATAGGGCCCCTCTCCTCTGCTGTTCTTCTCAGCACCCCGGTCATTTCCTGTTTATCTACCAACACTCGTTCTTTTTGAAGTCGCTACAGCTTTTACCTTATACAGACCCGGCCTGATTACTCATCTTAACACCCATTTAGACACTTAGAGAAAGTTCTACCAACTAGGGTTGCTTAAGCCTCTTATTCTGTGTTAAGACGTCAGCTGAAGCCCTGGGAGAGAACATGTGCTCCCCGGGAAGAGGTGTGGCTGGGCGGGGGCGGGGAGGGGAAGTGCTGTGCAGGGATGGAAGGGGGGCTGGGGGCTTTTTGTTTTAGTTTTGGAGGCTGTGTTCAGTTTACATTTAGTGGCTCCCTCTGAGTCGTCCTGGGATCATGGAGCAGGAAATTGCAGCCGCTCAGAAAGAACTGTAGTAGCTGGGAAGAAGCAAGGAGCCGGAGTAGTAGGAGCTTGCCTAGGTAGGGGAGGCTGAGTCCTGGCCTTTGTCCACCCCCTTACTGGGACCAGGTGTGCGGCATCTGCTCACTCTTCATCCTTCCTGTGATTTGCAGCTGGAGAAGAGGGCTAAGTGTTGGACAGGGTCAGAGTCTTTAGTGGAGAGAGAACATCCTTAGTCCCAGGGTCCCCAAAACCCCCAGGGCCATCAGGGACTGGGGTAGAGTCCCTGGAGTTCTCCAGAGCAAGAGTGGCGTAGTGTCTCCCACGACTGCCTGATGGCTTCTGCTCTTCATTCAGCCAGAGCGGCCAAGACCAAAGCCCTCCTTGGTCACAGGTTGGTTTTCCTCCCAGGGATCCTCTTGGGCCTCGATCTCCAGAGAGACAGAGGAGTTCCTGGCAGGGTTGGGTGCATGGTTGCAGGCTCATGCTCTGGCTGTCATTGCTGTCATGCTGGGTGGGTCGGCAGGGACCTGGTCACAGGCACTGCACTGTGGCCCCTACAGAAGCCAGAGGCCGGACAAGTGAGGGGAAAGAGGGGACCTTCCTGTATAAGTGGCCTTTTGCGGGTCAGCAGTCTGTCCAGCAGAATCCTTACCATGTGTAAGTGGTGAGGACCGGAGGTGCGTGGAAGCCAAAACTCAGATGAGCCTCTGATGGCCTTCTCCCAAGGCCGTGTAGCTGTGAGGGTGGTTTCCCAGTCACCAAGATGTCCTGAGAACCAAGGTGTGAGTTGTGGGGCCATTTCCCCGGGATTCAGAGCTCCCAGAGCAGGAGGGCTGAGGGAGTGAGGCCTTCCAGGTGCTGCTCCCTGCAGACTTTTCCACCTAAGACCTTGTCGGGCAGCCTGACTTGGAGAGAACCTATGGATGGGATTATGTACCTTTAGTTAAACAAGAATGATCACCTGAAAAGCAAGAATGATTATTTCAGTTAGTACATCAGCAGAGGTGACTCCTTTCCTTTTGGCATCCACGTGTCTTTTCTCCCTGATGCTGAGGTGGGGCTGGGGCTGGGGCTGGCGGTGGGGGAACCGGAGTTCCAACAGTGCTCATCCTTTAACTCAGCTTCCTGCTGATGTGCAGACAGGAGCCCCCTGAGAGCAGTAGTTCCTAACCTATTTCGGGTTCCTAATCCCACTGAGAATCTACTGAAAGGCGTAGGTCTTCTCCCTAGAAACAGTATGTTTGCGTAAAGTAAATGTAAAATGTGGCCATGTGAGTAAATGTAAATGCTTAGTAAAGTAATGTATAAAGTAAGTGCTTTCATGGGGGTCTGAGATCTTACAGGCTCCTGAAGGCTGCCGTGCACCCTGCATTGAGAACCGCTGCCCCAGGTGTTTCTGAAACAGGTGGGCACTTAGAAGCATCTTTTTCACATGGCCCAGGCTGGGCAGGTGCCTCTGCAGCTGTGGGTGAGCATGGGTTTCAGGAGGCCCTGCCACTTCCATTTCAGCTTATATTGTTGCAGCGAATCTTTGACAAGGACAGAGGAGAGGCGGGTCTGCCTTTGCCAGGGTGGAAGTGGCCCCTCTTCTCTTGCCAGGAGGCATTTCACAGCTCCATTTGGATGACCAGGGAGCATTACTTGAAAGAAATTCTACGAAATCTTAGCTGGCTCCCATTCTTCCATGGTAGCTCTTTCCAAATGGAGTGTCCAGAACGAGTGGGCCTCGCCGAGGGCCTGTGTGTGTGACCAGTGGACGGGCTGAATGCACAGCCTCGCGAAGAGGTTCGTTTCCTTTTCTCACCTCCGCCCACTGCCCTCCCGCCACACTTGTGGACACAGCCAGCTTGTCATCTGCTCGTTGGAGCTTGATCGAAGTGCACAGAAATCACAAAATCTTGCATCCACTCTGGAGGCCAGCAGCTCCCCTCCAGTGTCAGAGGGATGGAGGTGGGCTGGTTTCCGGTACTCATTCCTGGCTCTCACAGACTTTGAGCACCATTTCCCAGAGTCGCTGTCTGAGGGAAGGGAATGCCGCTCCTGTCCCAGACCGGTGGAGTGTGGCAAGGAGAGAAGGCAGTGGAGGGGCAGGACCCCTGTTTCCCACCCCACGTGTGTCTTCCCCGGAGGGGGTGAGATTTGAGGCAGTTGTCCACACAACAAAGGCTACCGAAGCCCTTTAACCTGAAGGGCTTTGTCAGATCTTCATCCTGAGCATCTAGAAGGCGGCGGGTTGCGGGGGGGGGGGCGTCTTCAGGGAGAGAAGTACGGTAACCAGGCAGCCACAGAGATGAGCACCCTGCCTGAGCCCGACAGAGGATACGGTATTTAACACACTCCCAAACCAGTTTAGATGACACAGTACTGAGCAGGTGACAAGTAGGTGTGCTTACCCACTTGTGCAGTTGACAGTTTTTGTGCATGAATGTGGAGTCCTTGGGCAGGACTGGAGAGCTTTATTCAAATTGGCCAGAGAGTTTCCTGAAGGAGATGAGACCTAGCCAAAGCATGAGTGTGTCTCTGGTTTAAATAAGCCAATGAATTGTCTCAGATCTCCTCTCTGTCCATGAAGAAGCACAGAGGTATGGATCAGCTGACCAGAGTCAGGTGTCACATGGCTGAAAAATTTTGGTGGAGGTGGTGGGGGTGCATTTTTAGGGCCCTCAGCAGTGATGTCAGTGGGCAATGGAATTGCACCTCCGCCCCCGCCCATGCGGTTGGCCACATGCAGACTCTTTCCACAGGCGCGTGGGTCTCCGGGCAGGGAGATGGGGCAGGTTCCTGATTTCCCCACCTCCCTCTTTGCCTGGCTAAAACGAGTTTTCCCTTCTCTGTTCCTTTCCTCAGTCCGTAGTGGCCTTTCTGAAGGATCCAAAAGGGCCCCCACTGTGGGAGGAAGATCCTGGAGCCAAAGATGTTGTCCACATTGACAGTGAAAAGGTAATTTATTCCCCATCAATTCTCGTAGACACTGGCAGCCTCCCACAACCAGGTGCTCCCTAGGGGAGATGTCCAAGGAAATGAGAAAGGGGAGTCTTCGGGGACGAGTTGTGCTTTCCTCCAAGGGAGCTGGGCTGCCAGGCCCCTAATATTTGTTCTTGCCAGCTCCACAGTGGAACCCACAGGAGATCACAGGCTGGCCGCCTGAGAGCTTTCTCCCTTCTTCACTGCCTTATTTAATGTATTTTAATGGGTTTAGATTTTCCTTATAGGAATATCCATTTAAATGTCCTTTCCTTATTATGTAACTCAGTCGTTGCTGGGATTGGCTGTATGTTTTTAAAACTGGGTTTTGTTTTTTGTTTTCTTTAAGAATAATCTCAGAGGTTTGGGTTGGATTGCCAGAGACTTGGGTCGGGTCTGTACAATTCTAAGTAATGTAAATCTGAACAAATTATTTATCCTCTTAAGCTTTCAATTCTGGATTTGGCTAGGATGGGGGGTCGGGATAGAACAGTGGTGGAATCATAGCCTCCGTACAATCCTGACCCTCCCTCTTTCTAGGCCTGCCTCCCTGACCTGAATATGCATCTTTATCCATGGGTACTTTACTTGCTTGGCTGTGCCTTCACATAGGGTGGGCAAGAACTTCTTTGTTCTATTCCCCATGGTCTGTGAGGCAAGCAGTGCTATATTGTAGGTGGAAGGAGAATGGCCTTTTTTTTTAATACGAAATACTCTTGACATACAGTGGTATTTTAGTTTCAGATATGTAACAGTGATTTGACAGTTCTGTATATTCCATAGTGCTCACCATGAGAAGAGTGGTTGCCATCTGTCATGATACGAAGTTATTACAGTATTATTCACTGTATTCCCTATGCTGTACTTTGATTCCTGTGACTTATTTATTTTATAACTGGAAGTTTGTACCTCTTAATCCCTTTCACCTAGTTCATCACCCCCCACCCCCTTTCCCTCTGGCAACCACCAGTTTTTTCTTCTCTGAATTTATCAATCTGTTTCTGTTTGGTTGGTTTTGCTCATTTGTTTTGTTTTCTTAGATATATAAGTGATATAAAATATAAGTGAAATCACATGGTATTTGTCTTTCTCTGATTTATTTCAGTTAGCATTATACCCTCTAGTTCCATCCATGTTGCTGCAAATGGTAAGATCTCTTTTTTAGGGCTGAGTAATAGTCCATTGTGTGTGTGTGTATATATATATATACACCTCATATTCTTTATCCATTCATCTATGGATGGACACTTGAGTTGCTTCCACATCTTGGCTATTGTAAATAATGCTGCAGTAAACATAGGGGTGCATTTATCTTTTCAAGTTAGTGTTTTCATATCCTTTGGGTAAATACGCAGTAGTGGAATTACTGGATCATATGGAATTTCCATTTTTAATTTTTGGATAAACCTCCCTACTCTTTCCGTAGTGGCTGCAGCAATTTATATTCCCACCAACAGTGCACAAGGGTTCCTTTTTCTCTACATCCTCACCAATGCTTGTCATTTGTTTTTGTGATATGAGCTGGAGAATGTTTGTTCTTATCTTGATAATATAAAATGTACTTTTTATCTTCTTCTGCCTTTCCCCCCCTTTTCATTTAAAATCATTCACCCTTAATGCTTGTTAGCCCAAAAGAAAAGGGTGCCATTTATACTTTCTGGAGAAGGGATCCTGTGTGATCATTGTGGGCTAACCCAGTAGGTCTGTGGCGATTTGAATTAAGGGGCTGGGCATCAACATTTCTCTGGGATAGACCATGCCAGTATTGTCTGAAGAGAAGAAGCAGGCACCTGGGGTGCTCAGTTGGTTAAGTGTCCAACTCTTGATCTCAGCTCAGGTCTTGATTTCGGGGTCTTGAGTTCAGGCCCCATAGGGGGCTCTATGCTTTTTTTTTTTTTTAAAGATGAAGAGCATGTTGGGGGCAAGGGAAGATGGACAAGTGTCAGGAGGTAGTGACATCTGTGCTTGTAGTTATGAAAATACAAGCAGCCTAAACTCACTGTTGCTCCTAGGTAGATTTTGTGATAATGTGCATTTCTAGCCTTTCTGGAAACGGAGTGCCTGCTACCTCCCTCCCCTAAGATGTTCATGTCCTAAAACTCCAAAGATCATTCTTCTGTAACTAGAAATATCAAGCAGAAAAATTTTTTTCACACCTGTGGGCATTACTCTTATTACACTTTGTGCTGTCTTCTGTCCCGTAAAAGTCTAAGGTATAGCTGCCCTTCTGCTGATCGAGTCCCTACGATCAAATTCAAGTTTGAAGTGCCGATTCGTATTTGTGAGCTTAGAACTCCACACTGTTGAAGGCAGTTAAGCATCTTTGAATGTAATATTTGTTTCTACCCAGGGTATGAAACCAAATTTTTACAGGCTCAGAAAAAACCTTTTCATCTCAGATCTTTACCAGGTTTTATCTCCAGGGATTTCAGAAGATCATTTTCAGAGCTTTTGCATTTTCTACCCATTGTCAGGGTCAAAGATCTTAAGTCAGTAATTCTTCCTTACCATGAGTAGAATTACATAATTACAGTTACTTAAACAAGAGTGAACATTTTCAGAATTTATTATAAAATGTTTTGAATTCCTACAAAATATTTGTAATATTTTTTATCTAACTGAAAAATTACAAGTAATACATATGCATTGTTGAAAATTTGGAAAATACAGTTTAAGGATAAGAGAAAAAAAAGTTACCCTATCCCTTCCCATTGAGAGATAAGTGCTGGTATTTTCTCTAGCCTTCGAGGCTTTCGACGTAGTGCATATATAAATATTTTTACTCACAAAAGTGTCGTTGCATTTTATATGCTGCTTTGTAACTTGCTTCCCCCCCCACTTAATGTAACATGCATATCTTATTGTGACATTAAATACGCCTCTTCATCGTTTTTAATGATGCACTAGTATTCCATTGTGCGGGATGAACCGTCATCTACTTACCTAATGCCTTGTTGCTGCCAGAAAGGTGCATTTTGTAATCTCCTTTTATTTTCTTTATTATTCAAAAGAGAAAAACCTCTAATTGTCTTCTGTGGAAACCAGTTAGAGAAGCAAATTATTTTAATCAAAACATGCTCTGTCATTGCACTTTTCTGCAGTCCTTGACAGATCTCCTTTTTCCGGAACATCGTTGACTCTTGTTGGAAGAAAGGTCTCCAACCCTGCCTTACACTGAAGTCTCTCCATTAGCACTGTTGTGACCATTTGTCTTTTTACATTTATTGTATTTATTTAAGAAATAATTATGTATTGCCTACTAATGTACCAGGTGCTATTCTAAGGGTTTTACAAATACAAATGATCTGTTTAGCTTGTAACCTCTGGGGGCTCGGGGACTCGCCTCATCTGTGTGCTTCTGTGCACACAGTGGACTCCTGGGCACATGGATGGTGGCAGCAGGGCTGAGGAAAGAGATGAGCGGGTGTGGGTTAACCCTGTGTTACCGTAACGAACAGCTAGATCCCCATCTGGCCAAGTTGGGCTATAAGAAAACAACCCCCCCCCAAAAAAAACAAAGCCACTCCATAAATCATATGAAGGGGCAGCCTCATTGAACCGCATGGGACACGAATAGCTCCTTGCAGTCTTTGAATTGTTCAGGCGGAGCTGAAGGTAAAGCTGGTAGCCTGGTGCTGACTACTTCATCACACTAAGTGGCCTTGGGAGGGGCCTCAGGTTCCCTGTCTGTAATATGCGGGGATGGTACAGATTGTCTCAGTCATCCAGCTCCTGATGGGCCATAACTCTGACTGCATGCCCCACATCTCAGGTCAGACCTCGGGACTTCTAATCCCCCCCCCACCCCCGATGCTCCTCCGGCCGAGGCCGTGGGCCCCTGAGCAGGTGTTGCCTCCCTATCATGTTCTTGTGTATGTGACCTGCCATGTTCTCTGTTTGTGCCTCAGGACTTCAGACGGCTCCTGAAGAAGGAAGAGAAGCCGCTCCTGATGATGTTCTATGCTCCCTGTGAGTGACCTTTCTCCTTTGGGCCAGAGTTAGTTGTTCAGACTCTTGCAGGGGCAGCTGGGGGTGGGAGGCAGGGGACTGGGAGCTCGCCCCAGCTCTCTGAAAGTGCGAAGGGTGTCCTTCACCCCTCTCTCTCTCTCTTTCTCTCTCTGTGCCTCTTTGCCTTTTCACCTGGCTCCTCTCTTCCTGCTGTCCACATCAATTTTTCTCCCACTAGAATCTGCATCCTTCTGCCCTCTTTACCCTGAGCTCTACCCAGCGACAGCATGGCTCTCCTCTCCAGATCCTCCCGCCATCTCGCCATGTCCCATTCCCTGCCCCTCTGCCTCCTGGGGGCCTGAAGCCCTTTCCCCCCAGCTACGGGCCTGGGGGAGCCAGGTACCCCTGGAGCCGTGCTCTGTCTCAGCGTCCTCTCTCAGGTGCTGGGGCCGCTCACCGTCCAGAGCCTGGCTGGCCTCCCGGGGCAGCTGTTTGCCCAGCTCTGGCTCCACCTGTCAGGTGTGGGGGTTCTGGACCAGGGAGCAAAGGGCCCTGTATTTTGGCTCAGTCTCTAGATGAGGCGAGAGGCCGTAGGAACAGCAGAAAGACCATTGAGATGACAACCAGAAGGCCTAGGTTCTAACTCTAGCTGGGCCATCATCGAGCTGGGTGACCTTGGTCAAATCCTTCACCTCTCTGCCCCTCAGTTTCTGTTTCTGTAAGAGAAGGGGTTGGGTCAGAGCCGTGACTTTCAGAGTTTTTGACTGTATTTCATAGTATTCATGTAAAAATATTTGTCATTGCAACCTAGCACTATAAGTATGCACAAATTATATATATACATATATAGGTAAAAATTATATAATTTGTGTGTACTTTTAATAAGTAACTTGAATAAGTAAATAAGCTGAAACAAGTTTTACAAAACCATACTTACCCTTACTACTTGCCGTACACTCTGCCAGATGCAGTACACACTTTTTTTTTTCTATTTTGTTTGATTTAGAAGTTATGGTTTTTCCTACTATGTCATAACCCTCTAATAAAGTGTCTGCAAACTATGGCCCATGGACTGTCCATCTTTTTGGTAAGTTAATTTTTGTTGGAACATAGACACATTCATTTGTTTACACATTGTCTATGGCTGCTTTCAGGCTAAGCAGAGTTGAGTAGTTGACAGTATGTCCTGCAAAGCCTCAAATACTCTGCCTGGGCCACCCCTGTGGTCTAACGGGTCCCAACCCACCGATCGAAAATCCTCGGATTATAGCCTGTGGAAGTCCCCTAATGACACTGTGTACTGCATATGCCCTTCTGGAAGCCAGCGGCCCAAAGGCTGGGGCCATGCGTGGTGGGAGGGGGGTGTACTGTGGCCTGTCCGTGGCTTGGATGAGTATCAGAGGCTATAGCATCAAGGTTCTGTTTAGTTTTTTTGTTTTGTTTTGTTTTTTTTCCACTTTGGAACTGGTTTGTTTATTGCAGTAGTATACATAAGACACCGTATAGGTGCTCAAATCAATTGTATATCACGCTGCCTGGACTGGATTTCTGCCTAAAAGACATATGGCATATGGTGTATTTTCTTTTTCCTTTTTCCTTTTTTTTTTTTATTATGTAGGTTTCAGGTGTACCAATTATAATTTGACCTCTGCATATACAGCAAAGTGGTCACCCCCAAAAGGCTAGTTACCATCCAACACCCCACAGTGGACTCCCTTCACCCACGCCCAAGCCCCTTTCCCCTCTGCTAACCACTGAACTGTTCTCTGTATCCAGGAGTTTGTTTTTGTTTTGTTTTTTAGATTCCACGTGGAAGTAAAGTTATGTGTTTTTTCTTTCTCCTTCTGACTTACTTCACTTAGCATAATGCCCTCAAGGTCTATCGATGTTGTTGCAGTTGGCAAGAGTTCATTCTTCTTTATTGCTGAGTAGTATTCTTTATCCATTCATCCATTGATGGATATGTAGGTTGTTTCCATATCATGGCTGTTGTAAATAATGCTGTGGTAAACATGGGGGTGCATATATCTTTTCAAATTAATGTTTCTGTGTTCTTCGGATGAATACCCAGTAGTGAACCAGCTGAGTGGCTGCACCAATTTACGTTCCCACCAACAGTGTACAAGGCTTCCTTTTTCTCCACATCTCTGCCAAACTTGTTACTTCTTATCTTTCTGATTAAAGCCATTCTGACAGGTGTGAGGGTGGTATATCATTATGGTTTTGACTTGCATTTCCCTGATGACTAGTGATGTTGAGCATCTTTTCTTATGTCTCTTGGCCATCCGTATGTCTTCTTTGGAGAAATGTCTGGGCAGATCCTCTGCCCATTTTTTAATCGGGTTGTTTGTTTTTTTGTTGCTGAGTTGTATGAATTCTTGATATATTTTAGGTATTAACCCCTTATCAGGTATCTTCTTCCATTCAGTAGGTTGCCTTTTTATTTTGGTGATGGTTTCCTTCAGTGTACAGAAGCTTTTTAGTTTGAAGCAGTCCCATTTGTCTGGTTTTGCTTGTGTGTTCCTTGCCTTTGGAGTCTGCACCACAAACACATAGCTAAGATTCATGTCAAGAAGCTTACTGCCTACATTTTCTTCTAAGAATGTTATGGTTTCAGGTCTTACATTCAAGTCTCTAATCCATTTTGAGTTGATTTTTGTGTGTGGTGTAAGACGGTGGCCTAGTAGTGTCATTCTTTTGCATGTGGCTGACCAGTTTTCTCAACACCCATTTGTTAAAGGGCCTGTTCTTTCTCTGTTGTATGTTCTTGGCTCCTTCTCACAAATTAATTATCTCTGTATGTGTGGGTTATCTCTGAGCTCTCGATTCTTTTCCATTAATCTGTGTATCTTTTATGCCAATACCATATTGTTTTGATTATTATGGCTCTGTAGTATAGTTTGGAATCAGGGAGCATGATACCTACAGCTTTGTTCTTCTTTCTTATGTTTCGACTATTTGGGATCTTTTGCGGCTCATAAAAATTTGAGAATTATTTGTTCTAGTTCTGTGAAATATGCCATTGGAATTCTGATAGGGATTGCACTGAATCTGTAGTTTGCTTTGGGTAGTGTGGACATTTAAACAATATTAATTCTTCCAATCCATGAGTGTGGAATATCTTTTATTTGTGTCATCTTCAATTTCTTTTATCAGTGTCTTATAGTTTTCAGTATACATACAGGTCTTTTACCTCCTTGGTTAAATTTATTCTTAGATATATTATTCTTTTTGATGCAATTTTAAATGTGATTGTTTTCTTTATTTTTCTATCTGATAGTTTGTTATTAGTGTATGGAAATGCCACAGATTTCTATATATTGATTTTGTATCCTGTGGCTTTACTGAATTTACTTATTAGTTCTAACAGTTTTTGGGTGTTTTTAGGGTTTTCTATATATAGTATCATATCATATGTAAAAGTATTTACAGTTTTACTTCTTCCTTTCTGATTTGGATGCCTTCCATTTCTTTTTCTTGCCTAATTGCTGTGGGTAGGACTTCCAATACTATGTTGAATAAAAGTGGCAAGAGTGGGCATACTTGTCTTGTTCTTGATCTTGGAGGAAAAGCTTTTAGCTTTTTCCTATTGAGTATTATGTTAGCTGTGGGTTTGTCATATATGGCCTTTATTATGTTGAGGTATGTTATCTCAATACGCACTTTGTTGAGGGTTTTTATCATAAACAGATGTTTAGTTTTATTGAGTGCTTTTTCTCTATCTATTGAGATGATCTTGTGATTTTTATCCTTCATTTTGTTGACCTGGTGTATCATGTTGGTTGATTTGCAGATATTGAACTACCCTTGCATCCCTAGAATAAATTTCACTTGATTGTGTTGTATAATCTTTTTAATGTACTGTTGAATTTGGTTTGCTAGTATTTTGTTGAGGATTTTTACGTCTATGTTCATCAAGGATATTGGCCTATAATTTTCTCTTTTTGTGGTGTCCTTGTCCGGTTTTAGTATCAGGGTAATTTTGGCCTCATAAAATGTGTTTGGAGGTATTCCCCTCCTCTTCAATTTTTTGGAAGAGTTTGAGAAGGATGGGTATTAAATCTTTGAATGTTTGGAAGAATTCATCAGTGAAGCCATCTGGTCCTGGACTTTTGTCTGTTGGCAGGTGTTTTATTACTGATTCAATCTGCTTGCTAGTAATTGGTCTATTTAGGTTTTCTGTTTCTTACTGATTTAATCTTAGAAGATTGTATGTTTCTAGGAATTTACATATTTCTTCTAAATTGTCCAGTTTGTTGGTGACCAATCACCCATACTAGTGTCTTACGATCCTTTGTTATTTCTGTGATGTGAGTTGTAACTTCTCATTTCAGTTCTGTTTACTCTTGAAAGCCTGCCTTGAATCCACCTTCTTGAGAAGTTCTTTGAGCAAAGACTCCTCCCATTTCCACCTGAGTGATCATGCCTCCCTGGATGGCTACCCTTCTGTGAGATTATGGTGGTTCTGCCTGACTTGGGCCTGTGGTTTATTCACCATGACAATAGCCTTTCCCCTGCCCCTGTTGATTGCTGGGTGTCCCTCTAACCCAGCCTCCTCTCAGACACCTGGCTTGCCTATGGAAAAGAGACCCTGGTATTCCACTTCTTGTTAGAGCTGGCTCTGCTCAGAATGATCTGCACTTTAACCCTGGGTCATTTTTTTCATTAATGTTCACTGGTTGGTTTCACCCCTTTTTGTTTCTCCTTGGAGTGATCTTATTAACTGCCCAGCTGTGAGTTGCTTCAGGAATTGTCCTGCCTGCCCAGCCGCTTGAGGACAGGGCCTCCTGTGGTTTCTCTCAGAAGCCTTCAGAACTGAATGCATTAGGTTAAATGAGACTAAAACAGAGTGTGTATCAGTATACGGTATGTGTCGCAAGGCAGGATCATGGTATAGCCGTGTGGGTTTCAGCATAATGACACTGGTTGATCACTTACCAAGGGTGGTTCCCTAGCAGTCTGCGTTAGAGTGTGCGAGCCACCTCTCCACATCCCCTCCCCGGGCTGTCTGGCAGTGTGCCCCCTCACCACAGCAGGCAGAGAGGCAAGCATACTTACTGTGTTTATATAATGGAAAGCTGGGGTAGGAGAAGTGAGACCCCTTGTTGGTGTCACAGAGCAATTAGTAGTTGGGGAGGGAGGGAGAAAACTCGGGGCTGTTAAGTTCAAATTTGTGGAGGGGTCAGATTGGATGGCCTCCTGGGTCCCAGGTAACCCCAGGACTCTTTTGTTGTTGTTTTTATTGAAACAAACTTGTGCTTTTATTATACGTGTCCACTCAAGCCTTCATGGCTTCATAATTCAGCTTATTCCTGGAAACACACCAATTCCCTAAGTGGGAAGTCTTTTAGGACTCTGATCCTTTGATCATGATTGGGGTGAGTGAGTCTGAAGGCAATGGGAGGCTTTACTTGTGACAAAGTATCCGGTTCCTCAGGACCTACTGCCTATTCAGTAGATGTTTGCTGACTGAATTAGTGAGAAAGTAAAAGGGTGACCGCTCTAACTTTGGGGAGTTGAGAGTGACAATTAGTCTTACTTCTTCCACTGCCTCTCAGTCGAATCTGTTGGAAGATAAATTCAGATAGGGATCACAGTACCAGCTCTATTTTTGGTGAAGTTGAATTGGAAACTGGCTTGGCCCAGAGCTTCCTATTACTCTTCCCATCACCTCTTCACCTCACTAACTTCTTCTCCCAGGACTGCTGGGCTCCATCCACGGGGAGTTCGGGGGACGCGGCGGGTAAGGCTGCTGCAGGCTGCAGGCAGGCAGAGCTGGACGAGAGACGCCAGCCCTGTGGGGACAGTTCATAAGTTAAGCTTCTGACTGATGCACGTGGCCATCAAGTCACCAAGTGAAGAGTGGGTGAAAGCAAGTGCCCTCCCACCCCCACTCATTTTTCCTCCTGAGAGTGACAGCCTCTGTCCACTGTGGAGGGGATCCCCCACGGCCGCAGACCCCCTGGGGGTACACACTCAGGTCTTGTGTTCCTGGGGCCTGCCCTGCTGAGTGTCAGGCGCTGTCTCCACTCCACAGAGGGCAAAGCTGAGGCTCAGACTGTGTGGCCAGGCTTAGAGAGGCAGCAGATGGTCAAGGGGAGAAGCAGGCCCGGGTCTCCTACTCCTCGGAGCCGAGCTTCTTCCTCTGCTGTGCGGCCTCCTGTTTGTCTCTACTGTGTGACATCCAGCTTGGGGCATGGGCACCTGGCCGAGGCGGCCTTGTTGTCCCTGTGTGCAGCCTCTGTGAAGTCCCACAGTGGGAACGGTGTCCCCTGACAGATGGCACATTCCTTTCTTCATGGGGATGGTGCTGTGTGGGCTGCTGGAGGGAGGTACCTCGTCTTCTGAGGGCAGAAGCTGTGGGCTTGTGCTGTGTGCTGACCTGGCAACAGCTCCCACTCTCCTGAGTCTCCCGGAGTCTGAGCCTGTACTAATGGCATGAGCCTGAGCCCACGCTTCATATGCTGCTGTGTGTCCCGTTGTGTGTTCATCTGTCTGCCAGGCAGGGATGTCAGGGAGGGGCTGTGGGCGCTTAGGGAGCTCCATGTCAAAATAGCCTGTGTCACATTTGGTCCAGTAGACTTGGTCCTGGGGAGGTTCCAGTGGTCCCAGGGTAGCTAGGACCTGCTCACAGTTCTCCAGAGTCTGTATGTGGCCCAGGGGGTAAGAGCACCTTTCTGATCTGTACTACTCTGCCCACGGTCGGTCTGCCACGGCGTTAGCTAACATGGAATAGAGCTTGTCAGCCTGCCGCTGCATGGCCCTGTCCCCCCTGTGTCATGTTGAGATGAGATCCAGCCTGACACGGGGTTCTGGGCAGCTCTGGTGTCTGCGGCCTTCACGTGCATCTCAAAGCCTTTTTATAGCAGAGCGTCTGTCAGAAAGAATAACAGCTTGTCATGTCAGAGTTCCTTATGTCTGAAGAAACCAGTGCGTGTGCCCTGTGGGGTCAGTGCCAAAATGTGGCCTGCTCCGACTGATGCAGGGTGGGGCATGCTTTTAAATCAAGGTCACTCTGAAGTACTAGCGGATCTTTGGGGCTTGGCTGTCTGGGCCCCGTGTCCCCCAAGGCTTGGGGGGCCTTCACCATCCCAGGGAGAGAAGAATGTGACCACATGGTAGACCACAGAACCCCATAGAGGGTTGAGCCAAAGACATCATAGAATCGTCCGATGTCAGAGCTAGAGGGGGCCTGAGGTGGTCTGCTCCAACCCTCATTTGCCAGAAGGAGCCATCAGGCAGAGAGGAGAGGTGACCTGTCCAGGGCCGTGCAGTGCATGACGGGAAGACAGGCACTCAGGTGTGCCGATCCTGGCCTGGCGCTCCTCCCACGAGGCCTCAGCTGGTACTTTCACACCAGCCCGTCTCCACTCACTGCCTAATTATTCCTGTGGATGGAAGGAAAGGGGCGTGGAAATCCCAAAGCTCATCGTATCTGTGGTTGGACAGTTTTCTTCCTAATGGCATCTGGTTCATGTTCATTCGTAGCCCCTGACCAGGCAGTGAGGGGAGGCTTTTAGCTGCGCTTTCCTGTCGCCTCTTCTGGTTCCCGGAATTCCCGGTGAACTCATGATCAGCCCTAAATTATTTCCTGCTTTGCCCTTCTCCAGCCATGTTGTGTTTGCTTCGTCAGTCCCACACTTATTGAGGGACTGCTGGGCTGTGTCCTATCCTCTGCCATTGAGACTGTAAGCTCTTTGGAGGGCAGGGCCTCTGCCTCCTGTTCCTTCTGTGTTCCCACGCCCTGGGGCAGTCCTGCCCTTCTGCAGGCTGGGTAAAAGTTGGCTGCCAGAGGTCGGCCTGAGGGGAGGGAGGGCAGGGCACGGGGGTCTGGCACCCGCTATAACCATGTCTGCTTTCTCTCCTGCCCGTGACTAGGGTGCAGCATGTGCAAGAGGATAATGCCCCATTTCCAGAAGGCCGCGACCCAGCTGCGAGGCCACTTTGTAAGTGAGGCCCACGGGCCTGGCCGGGCTGGCCGGCTCACCTGGAGAGTCGGTGGAGGCGGGGCTTAGGGCGGGGGAGGGCAGATTTGAAAATTGTGAGGACTTCCCCTCCTACCGCTGCCCTGCTCTCTGCGCCCGTGATCCAGACCTGTCCTTGGTGGATGCTGAGAACTCCACAGGGTTGCTGGGACCAGCAGAATCTGGCTCTTGTCCAGCCAAGGGCGGTGACGCAATAGCCAGGAAACCAGCAAGAAGCACAGGTGGTATTGCTGGGTGACCAGGGGCCATCTGCAGACCATCAGCGCTCCAGAATGACCGGGGCGGGGCTCCAAAGTGGGCCTAGGCTCCTGGTGCTGGGTAGCCCAGTGGCAAAGAAAGGGGTGTTGGTGACCAGTGGTGGGCCCAAAGCACAAGCGGGTTCCGGGGGCAGTTTCCTGCCAAGCTTGCCAGGGCTGTGGTTCCTGTGTGGTGGGACAACAATAGAAATGACAGCAGAAATAGGTAGTCCAGGCAGGGAGCTGGAGACCTGAGCTTGCAGGTGCTCTCTGAAGGACGGTGTGCAGCGTGTGTGGGGATGGGAAGCAGACAGGAGCCAGGGTTGTCTCGGGGATGCCCACCTTTCAGGGACAGGAGGGGGAAGAGGAGCCATTGAGGAAGTGGGCCTCAGGAAGGAAGAGCACCCGGGATGGTGCAGGAGGGGCGGGGGAGACCGGGCAGTCAAAGCTCACCAAGCTGAGGACCCCTCACTGATGGTCCTGGTCATCTCTGTGCGGCCCCCACCCACCAGCCTTGTCTCTTCTCCGCTGTACGTCTGTCCAGTTTTACACTTACCCTGAGCCACAGAGATTTGGGGGTTTTTTTTGTTTTGTTTTTGTTTCCATTGGCGGCAAGAGAAAAAGAGTTGCTGGCTCCTCCAGGGAGCGTGGAAAAATCCATACACGTTTTATGAAAGGTTGTGGGGAGGAGAGCCATCACGGTGGGGCTGGCCAGAGTCCCATGAAGGGAGTTCTGAGGTGTTAAGTCTGAATCATGATATTTATGGATCAAACTAAGTTGGTGATTAGTTCAAAGTCATTTTAAAAAGTTGACATGGCAGCACCTGGGCATGGTGACAGCCCCGCCAGCTGGGCTGCCTGCAAGATTGGGTTGCAGAGAGCTGGTGCTTTCTCTTTTGACCTCATTCTGGCGCAACACCAAGGTCCTGCTTGTTTCTCACTAAGGAATTTTTAGCAACTTGCCTAGAGATGTTTGGCCTCGGGGCACAGATACATCACTTGGGGGGAAGTTTCACTGCATTTTGGGGCCTCAGTAGATAGCATATTTCACGATTATTTCGCCTGGAGAAAAGGCTTAATTACCCAGTGTTCTCCCTACCCACACTCGTTTACCGTTAGAAAACTCACCTCAACTTCCTAACTCTGTGGTGTGATTGAAGTCAAACAGCTCCAGCCCCGGTCAGATCACAAATGCCTGGCCAGCTCCATCAGAGCAGGCGAGGTCTTGGGGCCAGTGTTGTGCGACATCTGGAAGATGCTCAGCCAATGGCACATCTCCCTGCCGAACTTAGTATTCTTCCCAGCCCCTCCTGTGCTCCCACAGAGCTTGTCTCTGCCATGCATGGCCAGGTCTACTCCTCTTTGCTTTCATTCCAGATCATGTTGTTCACCCGTTGATACTAATTATAATATGGTTTTCTCACTGTAGTGTGAGCTTCTTGAGCACTGGGGCCGTGTTTGGTCCGTGTCTGGTTCTTCAGCACAAGCACAGAGCCAAGCTCATAGTGGTACCCCATATGTGCTGATGAATGAATGAGTGAGCGTGTGGCTTATCACTCCTGAGGACGTTTTATTTTAAGCTCTGCATTTACTTAAAAAAATGATGCTCCTCTTTTTTTTTTTTTAATATTTTATTTAGTTATTTGAGAGAGAGAGAGCACAAGCACAAGTCGGGGGAAGGATATAGGGAGAGAGAATCTCAAGCAGACTCCACACTTGATCCCACGACCCTGAGGTCATGACTTGATCCAAAACCAAGAGTTGGATCCTCAACCGAATGAGCCACCCAGGTGCCCTGATGTTCCTCTTTTTAAAGGACGTCAGAGCATCAGTTATTAAGGACAGAGACAAAGTGGGAAGGATGTTTGTGGGACGAGGTCTTTCTCCTTGGCCTTGGGCTCACATGAGGCTCTTTCTCAAGATTAGCCCTGAAGATAACTTGTTTTAAGGGTACTTGCTTCCAAAAAAGAAAACAACAATAACTACAACAACAACAGTGCCTGCTTCTGCCTGGGCCCAAGTCAAGAAACATAAAAAGTGACCCTCCCAGTTCCCTAGACAACATTACGGAAGACTAAGTGGGGTCGTCTGGGTGCCTGGAGCGCCTGGCTGCTCAAGCCCAGCTTTGGCTAGGTGTTAGTTACCTTGGCCTAAGGCATCTGTGTTGTGTGAAATCATTCATTTCCTTGCTTCTGTGTTTTCTTGCTTGGGGTACGTTTTGTTCTGTTTCTTAGGAAAGCACCTTTAGCAAGTTGTCATCCTTTCCCAGCTCCATAACTGGGGAAAAGTGTGGCCACATGCACACGACCCGCTGCAGGAGGCCTCTGGAGGCCAGGGCTCATGGTACAGCCACAGCTCCCCAAAAAGAGGGCGACCAGAAGCGTGATTCCTTTCTGTCCTCACCGCAGGGCAGAGATGGGCTGCTAGTCCCCAGAAATCAAATGCTTGCCCCCTCACCACTGCTGAAACCCAGCTGGACTAGCACCTCCCGTCTTCTCTCCGTCTCGGTCATCTGTGAGCCCTTTTTGGCTAGCCGTGTCTGTAGCAAGGGTCAGAAACCCTCCTCCTCGACAAATTTCTTGGGAGGTATCCAACTTGATGATGTCTTTAAGATGTAAGCTAGGCCAGGTCAGCGATGCTCAGCTTTTGCCATTTTCCAAACTCAGATCTGCCTCTCTTTGCTGTCATTAACATCTGGTGACTCATCGGTATCTGTCCTGTGTACTGCTGCTAATTGACATCTTGTCAGCAACCGTTGCTGTTCCCTGTCTCAGAGCAGCCTTCAGAGCCTGTCCCCATCTGCCTCCTCTTCCCAGCTTTGCTAGTGACTGAGGTCCACCCTGAGTCTTTTGTTGACCTTGGCCATCATGGGCCATCGAGGTGTGAACACCGTGACATGGGTCGGTCATGGTGACAGACTTGGGCAGATTACACTCTGGGGCTGGCCCTTTACTAACCAGCTAGGAGATCTTGGGCAAATAGCCTTGGAGTCTCTGGTTCCCTGTCTGGAAAATGGGGATGATGATGCAAACCCTGTCTAACTCGCTAGGTTGTTATGAAGAGCAAGTGGCTGGTGTGGGGAAACAGCTCTGTAACCTACAGATACTTCACGGATGCACATGATTGACCCCCTCCACTGCTCTTGTGCTTACTGTTCCTCCCACTCGCGAAATGAGGGTGCTCCCGAGCTTCCTCTTTTCAGCCTCTTTTCTTATTAGCACAGTGGAACGAGGGCTCGGCACTGTGCTTTCCTTATTGTGATGGTCTCTCCCTCAGTGATTTTATCTACGTCTGTAGTTTCAACAAAATGCAGCTCCGTGGAGCCTGAGTCCCTAAGTTCCAGGACCATGTATCAGACTCCCTGCTTGACATCTTGGTCTGCATTTTTCTCCTTACATCCCAAATGCAGGATGTCTAAAATAAAATTCAGTATCTTGCCACGCAGCGGACTGCCAGCTTGCTTTCGTGACTCTCCCCAAGTACCCCAGGCTCCTCTGCCAACACGCCTTTTTCCCGGGGCCTCATCATACGTCTCTCTCCCTCACATCCTCCATCCTCTCTCTGCCCACCACCCTGGGTCAGGCCCTGGTTAGCCCACCAGGGTGATTGCAAGAGACTGCTGACTTCTCTTCCTGACCCATGACTTGCCCCTTACAGCCTGACCTGTTTATATTTAAAAAAGAAAAGGGGGGTGGGTGCCTGGGTGGCTCAGTCAGTTGAGTGTCCAACTCTTGGCTTCGGCTCAGGTCATGATCCCAGGGTCCTGGGAATGAGCCCTGCTCAGCGGGGCGTCTGCTTCTCCCGCTCCCTCTGCCCCTCCCCTGCTCATGCTCTCTCTGTCTCTCTCTCAAATAAAATAAATAAAATCTTAAAAAAAAAAATGCAGCTGGAAAACTCTCCAGCGCCCCCTGAATAAAGTCCTGCTTGCTTAGGCATTAAAAGCCTTTTCCAGAGTGAGCTCAGTGGACTGGTCCAGCCTTCTCTTGTAGCCCCCTTCTGTGTCCTACTGTCCGGTTAAACCAGCATATTCCCCGCTTCTTGGGCTGCATCTCGTTTTGTCTCACTTCCGTGTCTGTGGAAATCTTACCTTCCCTTGAGCACCAGCTCTGTGAAGCTTCCATCTTGTTCCTGTCGGATCATGAGGCAGAGCGAGTCACGCCACCGAACGGCACCAGCACCTGTGGCTCCAGGTCAGGCCTTGTGGCCTTAACTTTTCGGTTGAGACCAGTTTTGCCTCATTTGGCTTTACAGACTCCAAAAAGTGTTTGTACGCAGTTGTTCAAGAAATATTTATCTCAGGGCGCCTGGGTGGCTCTGTTGGTTAAGTGTCTGCCTTTGGCTTAGGTCATGATACTGGGGTCCTGGGATTAAGCCCCGTGCCAAGCTCCCTGCTCAGCAGAGAGTCTGCTTCTCCCTCTCCCTCTGCCCCTTCCCCCTGCTCGTGTGCTCTCTCTCAATAAATAAATAAAATCTTTAAAATAAAAGATTAAAAAAAATACTTATCTCATTAATAAATGCCCCCAAGAGGCACAAGAGTACTACAGAAACCCTGAGAACTAAAAGTTCATCACAAGCAAAGATGGTTTGGAAAGGCTGCACAGGAAGGTGGGGTGAATAAATCTTAGGTAGTAATTGTGAGATGGGGAGTGGGCATCCTAAGCAAAAAGACTAGAAGACACAAAGTAAGGGCCAGGGGAATACAGCATGTATTCTGGAAGTTTGGGCAGAATTGCAGAGCTTCTTAGTAGTATTAATGAAAACGGCTAACATATTTTTAAATTTATTTTTGTAATTTAAATTCAATTAATTATCGTATACTGTATTATTAGTTTCAGCGGTGGAATTCAGTGATTCATTAGTTGCATACAACGCCCAGTGCTCATTACATCACATGCCCTCCTTAATGTCCATCACCCATTTACCCCATCCCCCCCAACCTCCCCTCCAACAACCCCCAGTTTGTTTCCTAGAGTTGAGTCTCTTACGGTTTGTCTCCCTCTGATTTCGTATTGTTTTATTTTTCCCTCCCTTCCCCTATGATCCTCTGTTTTCTTTCTTAAATTCCACATAAAAATGAGATCATATGATAATTGTCTTTCTCTGATTGACTTATTTCACTTAGCATTATACCCACGTCATTGCAAATGGCAAGATTTCATTTTTTTGATGGCTAACATTCCATTGTGTGTGTGTGTGTGTATATCTATATCTATAGATATAGATATAGATATCTCACATCTTCTTTATCCATTCATCTGCCAGTGGACATCTGGGCTCTTTCCATAGTTCGGCTACTATGGTCATGAACGGCTAACGTATTCTGAGAGTTGTAGATACTTTACTTTGAGTGTTGTAGATCCTTTATCTGTACTACCTTTCAGTAATCACAAGAGGTAGCTGCCGAGGAGGAAACTGAGGCACACAGGCAACTGACTTGTTCAAGGAAATACATCTACTGAGTAGGGATTTAGGACCCAAACGAACATCCTGACGCCCGCGCCTGAGCCTCCTGGCCGCCGTGGTATATTGCCAACTGCAGGGTGCCTTAGACGGCAAGCAGTCCAACTTCCTCCCTGTGCAGCGGTCTCAGACTCTCCCATTCCTGGGAGAATAAAAAACCTAGACCCTAGCAAGTACATAACTAAGAGTTTTATAAGAAAGAAGAATTCGAAATGAGTTAGGGACTGTACGGTCTTTGAGTGTGGTGTTAGATGCTAGCCCGTATTCCGTGGAATTGAAAGGTTTTGTGCAGGGGAGTGATGTAATGAAAGAGGAGGTTGTGGAAGATTAATCTCATGGTGGATGTGTGCAGACGCTAGGGAGATCAATTAGAATAAAAAAAGAACTTTAAAGTAGACAATTATTACTGGAACAGGCTGCTGAATCAGTCTGGGGAAATGAGCAGAATGGCTTTTAGAGGGTCCCAGGGCTTCTAGTAAGTTCTATTTCAGGCTTATTCTCCCCGTGTTTCTTGCAGCATCCCACAGATGAGCTGGGGAGAAAAGTCAGTGATTTAGTAAGCATTTATTGTGTGCCACTGTATGCCGGGCATTGTGCTAGCTACCTAAGACTGTTGGAAAGACATGTTTAGATGCCTCTAGGGATGGTGCTGCCAGAGGTACAGGTGGCTTCCGTCACCAGGAGGATTTGGTAGGAAATCAAGAACTTGACGATTATTGAGCACCAGTTTGGTGCTGAGTCCTCTGACATGGGTCATCTCCTTCAGTTCTCTTGAGAGCCCTATGATTACTTTCATCACCCACGTCTCCCACACAAGGATCCTCAGTGAGGGTGAGTGACTTGCCCAAGGTCACATGATTCCTAAGTGGATGCAGTCTTTGGAATCAAGTTTGTTGTCCATTGAGACTACTGTTTTCCTTTTTCTCTTCCTATGTTTCCATATATATTGTTCAGCACAGTCAGCTTCCCGGGTTTCTTCTCTCTGCTTCTGTGACTGCTCCTGGCTTTCTGAACTTCCTTTCCTCTCCCCTCCATGCTGCCCTGCTTTGAGGAGCAGTCTTCCTGTGTCTGGCCACTCTGACTTCTTTCTCTCTGGGTTGTTCTTAGTATTTAGTAACATAGCTACTAAAATTCTCCTTTCCCATTAGGTGTGTTGGATAGGGGGGGCCCCTGCAACCAGAACAAGTTCAGACTTCGGAGGTGGTCCAGTCAGGCTGTAGGTAATGGTTACAAACAGGAGGAGAGAAGCGAGGGATCTAGCAGTCTGGAGGGAAGAGAGTCAGGCAGGTGGATTGTCATGAGAGCCACACTCTCTTCTGGCCACATAGGAGCTGTGAGTTGCACACAAAGCCGAGGTGGACAGATGGAGGCAGGCCACGAGGACGTTGTGGAATGGCTGAGTGGTGACTCAGCAGCTTAGGAGAGGAGTACAACCTTGGTTGACATGGGCAGGGAGAAAGCATAATGTGGACTTGGGTGCAGTAGCCCCACTCTAGGACCTATTTGAACTTGGTAGCAAGGCCAGGTGTCTTCTTCAGCCCTCAGAACTTTGTTTTTGCTCTGGGATGGCTCTCCCCTACAGGGCAAGTAAAAGAAACCCCTCTACAGAGGGCCAGCACCTGGCCCAGACCCTGCATCTTCCAGAGCTCTGGGCCGTCATTCCCAGCTGGGTTAGCTTGCTTTGCTCCCCCGCTGCCCAGGGCTGCACGTCAGTCTGTGAGGCTCTGTCCCCTTCATCTGTTTCTGGTGGGACGGATAGATGGGCTGTGTGTGGACAAGGTGGGGGTGTCTGCAGGGCAAAGTGTGGATAGGTCTGTTCTCCCTTTGCTGCTAGGTGCTGGCTGGGATGAACATCTACCCCTCGGAATTTGAGAACATCAAGGAGGAGTATAATGTGCGAGGCTACCCCACCATCTGCTATTTCGAGTAAGTCCCCCGCTTCCCTTCTGATGCTCACTCCCCTCCCTGATGGCGTTTGCATCCCTGGCTGAGCCCACGTTGTCTGTCCACATTTCACAGGAAAGGACGGTTTCTGTTCCAGTATGACAACTATGGGTCCACAGCTGAGGACATTGTGGAATGGCTGAAGAAGTAAGTGGGATGGTTGCCTCGGGGGTGTATGCCTAGAGGGTGGGACCTTAGCTAGACCCTGGGGTGGCCCCTGGTCTCAGGGCTGTGGCTAGGGGCCAGGAAGAGAACCAGGAAGGGAAAGGTCCCGCTGTGCTGCCCAAACGGTGGTTTCTGGGTTGCTTCTAGGTGAGGATGGGGTCTTTGTGGGTTTAGGATATGGGAATCAGGAGGATTTGGTGTGACTCTGGCCATGGTGACTGCATTTCAAATAGTTCTTTTCCCCTTACTATCTATCTGATGGGGTATTTCTCATCGAGGATGTTAGTTTTGAGAGAGGCTTCACTGCAGGTCTTTCTGAAAATTGGATTGTCAATTGAGCACTTACTTCAAATACAACAGTGTATGAGGTGCTGTGAAGCTCCTAAGAAATACTCTGATACCTTAGATTTGCAGAGTGCTTTGCCATTCATGTGCACTCCCCACAGATGCTGCTTCATGGCAACCTTGTGATCCCTGTTTGTAATGTGATTGGATCCTCCTAATCCAGAGTACCCCTTATCTGGACCCCCCACCGTGCTAGGTGTGTGACTGGCATGACCTTGACGGGTGTGTTGGAAGGGGAGTCTGTCTCCCCCACCAGGGGAGCTGGGGAGACGCCGCCTCTCCTGGCAGCCTCCTCGAGCCGTCCCAGCCAAGCACTTTCCCTGCTTGCTTTGAGCTCTGCCTGTCATCAGTTTGGCACATACCAGTCACTGCCATTGTGTGGCTCTTTGTGCATCGTTCTTGGAATAATACCAGCTAACATTTTTTTGGGCTCTACTTCGTGGCCGACCCTATTCTAAAGACTTTATATGGATTCTCATGTAATCCTCAGAACAGCCCAGAAAGGAAGACATTATCCTCGGCCTTATTTAATGAATAAGGTAGCAGAGCACAGTGATAAGGAGCTTACCCAGGCTCCTGCATTCGACAGGGAGCATGGCCAGGCTTGCCCTGGGCAGCTCCCCGGAGTTCTGCTCGGAGCCCCCTACCCCTTGCCCAGGTGCTGGCACAGTGGATATTCATTGACATTACCTGAGGGGCACAAGGTGAAAGAATTAGTTATCCAAAGATACGGAGGTTGAGAATGTGTATTTTCAGAATGAGGAGGAGGATGAATTTTGTACCCCCGCCCCCAACAAACAAAGAAACAAACTGTCAGATTCTAAAGGCTGAAACTCCCAGTCTTCTGTTCTGTGGGTCCCTGGGAGATAAGATACAATGGTAACACCATGTGTGCACGGCATCTTTTGTTTCTCGGGAAGCATTGTCCTATCTCTGTCCTCATCGATTCCCTCATTTCCCACCCCTGCCGGGGAAGGCGGCCCCCCATTCTCATGTATTCATTGTTTTAACCTGGGCCTTCACTCCCCTGTTTTCCTTTTTCATTTGATAATAAGCATGTCCTCTCCTCTAGCCAGACACATCTTACTCTGCTTCGGGAGAAGGTTTCAACAAATAGCAATCTCATTTGTCACCAGAGCATAAAATCTGTCTGCCTCCCTCCCCCTTCTCTAACCTTTTCTGGTTTCAAAATACACTCATATCTTTTTGGAAGGATAAGGTTTAGTTTTAGTTTTTTTTTTTATTGAAGTGTTGAGAATTGCTTGCTAACCCTACACAAGGGGAGCGTGTCAGCGGAGTTTGTGAGACAGGTGATTATCTCCCCACTGGGGCCTGGCACTCTGTCCCCGACCCACTCCTCTGTGCCCACTGCCACCCAGCTCCTCCACTACACTCTGTTCTGGACAGAGACCTGGAGGCATCCCCGGGCTGGCGGCCCCCCACCCTCCATTTCCCACCTTTCCTTTTCTCCCTCTCCTCACCCCATGTGGGGAGGAAACCTTGTTAGCAGTTTCTGGTTCAGTCCTGGTCTCCAGGCTGAGAAGGTTGGTGGGGTGACTCCAGGGAGGGGGTGCGCAGCATCTGGGTCTCCCTGGGCAGCCCTGTCCAGCTGTCTGACCACCGGTGATCCCTGGGTCAGGGGCACTCGTGGCAGCAGCTCTTCCGAAGGCCTAACTGTAGCCCCCAGCACAGGAAAGGTAGTGAGACCACCTCCTGAAGGACCGCCAGTGAATCCCCTCCATCTCGCACCCCAGCAAGAGCTAGTGATGTCGCTGTGCTGGCAGTTGGCTTAGTTTTTAAAAAAATATTTTTTTATTTCAAGGCTCTTCAAGTGAGATATGTTATTATAGAAAAACTTAAAAATATATTTAAACAAAAGGAAAAGCCCTCCCTTCTTCCCTACCCAAAGATAATGTGTTGTAATATTTTGGTGAATTTCCTTCCATTACCCAGCTCTGTGTGTGGTTTTTCCCTGTGGCAGGTGTTTTAAGTCTTTACCGGTCTTGTCCCACATCCTGGTGGTTGGCAGTGTTCCCACCTTTCCTGCTTCCTGGCACCTCTTCCCTGGGCCTTCCCATTCGTTGGCTGCTCAGGGCTTGTGTGTGGCCAGGTGTAGAAGAATGAGCATGGATCCGGCCTTGCTAACTCTCCAGATGACTTTCAGAAGCCCAGGAGAGAGGAATCCAGATCTCGTGCCACACCCCCGCCCCCATGAGTGCCTGGCCAGTGGGCGCTGGGTGAGGCCAGGTGGAGACTCCGGGGTCTGAGTGTGCAGGGACTCTGGGGTAGGTGCGTTGATCATGGCAGGCATGTCCCCTTGTGCTCCCACTGGCTCCGTTCCTCATTCTTCTCTCTGCAGATTTCATGCTGCTGGGTTGGGCTTGGCACCTAGGGGTTGTATGCACGGTAGTCTGTTTTGACTGAGCCGCTTGTTTCTGCCTGTGTGTTTTTATTTCAACCAGGAGTGAACTGAGAGCAATCACAAAGTTTTCTTGACTTGCCGTGCTTATTGCATCTTATCTACGGCACGGGCACCTACCTCAGATAAGTGTCTGATTTATGTGAACTTCCCAGTCTGGAGAGCCCAGTAAATTGGAGTCGCAGGATTGGAAGGGAATAGAAACATCAGCGAATATGTCTCTAGCAGTTTGCCTTGTGACATTTGCATTACCTCTAGAACAGATGCAGTTAGCTCAGTCCCACTCAAACACCTTGGTAGAACGAGGCCTTGACTCATGTTGGGGTCACCTACTCCTGTTTGAACCATTTCTGGATTTCAGTCATAAGTGATCTCTAGGAACATTCGGGTAGTACTTACACATTTATGAAGTATCTTACTCCAGAGCATTATTTGTCTAGATGTAGCTGAGAGGTAAAGAAAGGCCTCCAAATACACTGTCTTGTAGATGTTTGAAGTGAACTTGGTTGCCTAAGCCCTAGAGCTGGTAAGTGGAGGAAATGGGGCTCAAACCCAGCTCTTCTGACTCCCAGCATGGCTCTCTTTCCCTCTCATCTGTTGTAGATAGAAGGTTCTTCCTTCCAGTGACTGAAGTTTCCTTCTCTGGAGCTTCCACTTGTTGGCATTGCTTCTCTTCTTCAGAGCCACAGAAAATAAATGTTCGTTTCTCTTCCTGATGCAGTCTGAAATATCTGAAGATAGCTGTTGTGTTGCCCACGTCTTCTCTTCTCCAGGTTAAACACCTCCATTGCCTTCAACCATTCTTCTCTCATTCCATCATTTATTCAGAAAGCGTTTACTGGGTGTGTTCTGCACGTTAGGTGCAGGAGCGATCAGAGGGAGCCCCGGTCTTCGAGGAGCCCGATGGTAAAAGGCATAAGTCAGGAATAGTGTTTGGCTTCAGACTTCTACTCAGTCCTTCTCTTTGCAGTGAGCCCTCATGCCACTGTTTTGCCCAGCTTTTATGCCCAGCTTTTCAGTCCTCTCCAGAAAGTAAACGGTTGTCTCCTGCGTGGGACAGGGGTGTTCACCTGGCTGGTAGCCTGAGGGCCAGGATCTGAGGGCCTAGCTGCTCAGGCTTTCGATATATGCCCTGTTTCCAGCCTCTGCCATGGCCCTGCTTCCAGGGGTGGTGCCTTGGGGTCCTTCAGAGACTTCACCTTTGCTCCTGGTGTGGCTGTCGGGCCCCCGGCCCCTGTATGTACCCTGCACCTCAGGTCTCTGCCCTCTGTTTTGCTAGGTCACTTTCCTAGCTTCTAAAATTGCACTGACCTCTTTTCCTCTCTTCATGTTGTCTTTCCTATTCTTTTTGCTCCTGTGGGTTCTTCTGTTTTTTAAGTCTTGTTCTGTTATTTTAGTGGTTTTAGAGGGTGTTCTCTGTGTTTAACTAGAAGTTTCTCAGGCACTTTCTATGCTTGTACTGCAGCTAAGCCGTGGCTTCTCCATTCTGTGCTCTCATAGGATGTTTAAAAGTTATTTTAACTTCTGAATAAATTCCATTCATTTAATTAAAATAATTTTTTAAAAGATATTTGAAAATTATACATTGAAAAGCCTCGCTCCCACTGGTTTCCTTCATCCTGTTCTACCTCCTACCCCCTAGAGGCAACAACATTGATTAGTTTCTTTATGCAGATGCAAGCAAATATGGATTACCGTTTTTTATCTCTCCCTCCTTTATGCAAAAATTAGTACATTGTGGCCTGTTCTGTGTGTCCCAGTGGTCTATCCACGTCAGTGCATCGAGAGCTTTTTCTGTTCTTCCTTATCTTGCTCAGCCCCCGTTGTGTGGATGCACTGCAGTTTATGTAACCATTTCCTACCAATGAACACTAGGTTGTTTCTAATCTTTGGCATGGCAGATCATCTGCGGTGAATGCTTCAAACATACATAGTTTCGCACGTGTGCATTTGTACCAGCAAGATAAGTTCCCTGAAGTGGAATTGGTGGTGTTTGGAGCCCAAGTATGGGAGCCTCGGTCTCCTGGTGTTGGTCTGGGACCATTGTCTGGCTAGTGACTAATCCCAAAGCACGATTTTGCCACCAGCGCCATCTGACATTGGATGTACATGGGCTGGAAATGGCTTGCCCTCTTCCCGCTGAAGCAGCGGGAAGTCTGCTTGGGCCCAGGGGGCCCTGCTGAGGCCACCAGCAGGGAGGGCTTCTGAAGGTGACATTGAACCCGGGCTCTCTATGGGGTGGGGGCGGCAGATCCCATTGTGTCGGCCATATTCTCTCTCATGATTCCTAGCCCTGGCTGCTGGCACTGTATACTTTTTTTCTACTGTAGGCTCTCAGAGGCAAGAAACAATGGTTGTCTTTTCACATTTGTCATCCTAAAGGATTTTTTCAGAGCGGCAGTTAAGGGGCTCTGAAAAAGGTGCTTGTGGCGGCAGAGCATCTGGGGCTCGTGTCACCGGCAGCCTTGTCCTCCGCTCTGGAGCAATAGAGGGCCCCTGCGAGCCTCCCCCTGGAGCAGCTGCAGTGTGCCGTCATCCCTGGGGAAAGCAGACTCCCGGGAGCTTAGGCAGCAGCTTCCTGAGGTTTTCAGCCAGCAGGTGGGCAGTGGGCATCTGGACTGACCTCCAGGCCCGGCTCCTCCTGATCCAGCTCTCTGCCTTGGGGAGAACTGGAGAGCTTTGTTCCTGGTCTCTAGAAAGGATTAATGACGTAGGGTAATTGCTGCCAAGGTTAGGGTGCCCCCGGCCCCACTCTTCCTCCTCATGACCCTCCTCCCACGCTGGTCAGCCTTGCAGCACCCATGTGGCAGGCCCCTTCCCCCGCCCAGATTTGGTCTTTCTCAGACACTCGGCCTCTCTTTCCTCCTAACCACTGCACATACGCCTGCCTCCCCCCCCCCCCCCCCCGCCCCCACCGCCGCCCCAGCCCTTGGGGAGCTACTAAACACAACAGTGAGCTTCGCCAAAGGTCACTCCTTGTCGGTGCTATTTATTCCTGCCGGTTTGCTGAAAGTTAGAAACAGCCTGAGACGCTGTCAAACCCCCAGATTCCTGGGAAGAAGGGGATTTCTTGAGCTGCCTGGAGAGCTGTAGCTAAAGCCACTGTTTGTGAGGAGACATTCGGCTAAGCACCTCTGGGGCTCTGCGGGGATGGTTAGGTGGGTAGGGCCAAATCGCTCACCCCCTGCTCCTCCACTGAGGGGTTTCCGGTGAGCCCCGGCAGCAGGCCACGGGAGCCATGGGGGCTCTGGCCAGGGGGCTGGATTTCATAAGGGCTGCCCCAGCCCCGGGCTTGCTCTGAGCTCTGCCTGTTTTTGGTCTTCCAGTCCGCAGCCGCCACAGCCCCAGGTCCCCGAGACTCCCTGGGCAGATGAGGGCGGCTCCGTTTATCACCTGACCGACGAAGACTTTGACCAGTTTGTGAAGGAACACTCCTCTGTCCTCGTCATGTTCCACGCCCCATGTGAGTGGAACCTTGCTCCTCCCGCCACATCCTTTCCTCCCTGAGCCTAGGGCGGGCACTGCTCTGGGACGCGAGTCCAGTGAGCACTTGCCTGTCGGACGCCTCCTCGTGCCGGGATGCCCTGGTGCCGGGCGAGGTCCCTGCCCTCACGGCGCACACAGCCCACCCTGCGTCACCATCGGGGCAGCACCCACGTTGTGCTCGGGTCACAGTGTCCCTCAGCTCAACCTGGTGGGCCTGAGCGCCTTCCTGTCAGCATGAGTCAGGAAATGCAAATGAATTTCCCAGAATTGGACTGGAAGGGCCCTTAGATACCAGCTAGAACAGTAATCACCCCTAATCTAGGTGGGGAAATTGAGGCCCCCAAGAGGGCCTGTATCTTGCCCAGCAACTGAGAGGGTACAGTGAGGCCAGGGCCAGAGCCTTACCTCCCCCAACATCTAGAATGCCTTCCTTCTGCTTCAACCTGAAAGTTTCGTAGCCTGAAGCAGCCACAGTTGGATCAGGGAAGGGAAATGTGTGAATGCTGTAAAAGGCGTCTGCAATAATGGCTGGAAGGCCTGTAGCTCAGGAATTTTCTAGGCCAGTGTCCTCCCCATTCCCATGGAGAATGGAAAATTGATTGTTGTTTGTTTCCAAGAGGGAGAAGGCTGCTCCTGGGGAGGTGAGCAAGGGGATGACAGCCCAGGGATGCAGAGTTCCTGGGAAAGGAGGGCCCACCCCCCATGGGTGAACAAGGTGGGTCCTCAGCACCCTGGGACAGGTGCATATGCGGGTGGTGGGGGGCTCTTCTCTCAGAGCTTCTTCCCAGCTCTTAAGGCCCAGTGATGGTAGGGAAGAGATTGTGAAGAAGAAAAACAGGCAAGAAATAACCGCTTTGTAGAGCAGTGCCATAACCATCCAGTCGATGGAGGTACATTGGGCGAGGAGAATGTCGTATTCATCATCGCAGGGGTAGGAGGGGTCTTTATGCTAACAGCTGTGTATCACCCTGTGGTGATACAGTGGCTCCCCGCGGGGTCAGCTCCTTTCATGTTCCCCACAGCGCCGCTAGGCCAGGATGACGAGCCCCGTTTTACAGATAAGGAGACTATCTCACAGAAATGGCCCGAATTGTTCACTGCTCCGTAAGTGCAGTACTGCTGACCCCCGGGTCTGCCGGCGCCCCCCCCCCCCCGCCCCCTGCCTCAGGGTATCACACGGGTTTGGTTAGTCAGGATCCCTCACTGCTAGGGATTTCCCCAGCCCCTTCTTTCTGAGAAGTGCCAAATTCTTGAGAGAATCCAAAGGAAAAATCTTCCTATGACCCTTCTTCTGAATTTCTAGAAAACTGACAAAACACCCCCAAAAGCTAAGTTCCAAAGAGCCTCCTGATTAAGGGCCATGATGGGCCCTTAGGAGCACTTCACCCCCAGCCCTGCCCAGGCCTTAGTGAGCGTGTCACAGTGTCCACCTGGCTGACATGTGCTCTCCCGGCGCGTCTCAGGGCTGCTTGTGGAAGCCAGATCAGCGTGAGGTCACGTTGCATGTCCAGTTGGGGTCAGCCCGCCTGCATCCCTGTCCCATTAGTGCAGGCGGGCAGTGGCTGACTGTTTACAGTTCCTCCCTGGGAACGTCGCCCCTTGCAGCCTGACACAGTGCAGAGTGGTTTGAGCAATGGTTTGTGGTTGATGCATCTCAGCGTGCAGAGTGTATATCCCCTATGATGAATCTGGTATATTATCCAAAAACAATATGTACTACATAGATTGGAATTTTTTGTCTGTGTTCTTTCTTGTAGTCTTAGGTTGTGAGCAACCCACTGTAGGAGCTGATGCTTGCAGGGTCTGGGGCCTGGAGCTTATTCGTGGTGTCCCTCCTTTTCCCTTCCCTCATCACTCCTGCTCTTCGCTCCCTGAACCAGAAGGATCTTGTTCATCACTTCCCCCCTCCCCCACCCGTGCCCCACTCTGTGGGCACAGAGTAAGGGCTTAATGGGTGAGAAACAGACCAATGAATTTGTTTAGAGCTAAGTTAGAGAAAGAGAAATAGGAACCAGATAGCAACTTTTGTTTTCCCCATCAGTCATTGTTATTAATAAATATTTTGAAAGCCACCCTGCTCCGTGCAGAGCCCTGTTGAGGGGGCTCTGATTTCAAACTTAGCAAACGGAGACATCTGAGGCTTCCGTTGGTGGGTGTCTGCTTGTGAGGAACTCTGCGTTCTCTGATGAGGTCCCTGCCAGCCGCCTGGCTGTGCGTGCGTGCATGTGTGTGTGTATGCGCACGCGCGTGCGAGTGCGTATATGTGTGGGCTTATTTCTGCTCGAATGACAGTGACAGGGATCAGGGCAAAAGCATGCAGTGAAGCTTCCTGTTAAAGCTCCCACTGAGTCATCTCTCTGTGTAGAGACTCCCTCCGTATCCAGGAGCATGGTCTGTCACCTGGGAAGTGATGGACCGCTTGTGGTTTTTGAGAGAATTCGGAACCCAGGAGAGGACAGCTGGGAGCAGAGAGCTCTTGGCTGCCTCCCTGTGCAGCTCATGCGAGAGTACTCCAGAGAACCCACAGCGCTTGTGAAACCACTTGTGTGGTGTTTGAGTGACCGGGAGAAAAGGACAAACGTCAGGAGGCCAGAGACTGGCAGCACTGTCCGAGGTTTCCCAAGTGCATAAAAGGTGAATTCTGGAAATCACAGCAGTCTGACAGGTTTCCATCCCAGACCAAACAGGGAGTGGTTTAGAAACAGACCATACTGGAGACTTAGAAAAACAAGTTGGGATCTATCGACAAAGAAGACCATAGTTTCTATGAAGGATGAAGGATCCCTGGATGTACTTTGTTTGTTTCTTGTGCAGATTAGATTACTGGGTTGATGAACTAGTGTGTCTTTGTTTTATCAAAAGCGAGTCTCCGCCTTCCTGACTGTGATGGGGGAAAAAGGGAGGGATGGGGCCAGCCTGACTGGAGCACCTTCTTGATGCTGAATGACCAGGAGTCCAGCTTGGTTCAGTCTGGAGGGTGGTACTTGTTTTTTATTCAGCAGTTTTGTTGAAACTATAAAAAACAAGGCATACTTCTAAATCTGCAAAGTTTAGAGCTGGAAAAAGGAGCTAAAATATCGAATAATTACATTTCAGGTTTCTTTAAAGATGCCAACAGACTGAAATAGTAAGGCTCAAACTGAGAAGCTGAATTTATTTTTATGACTTTCTGGTAATTAAAGAGGAATGCATGTACATTTTATAAAGGGATAATATGGGAAAATATAGAGAAGAAAATTCACATTCATGATACTGACTCCCAGAGAGAGCCACAGTCCCTCTTTACACTGTTATTTCTATGCACAGAGTATATGCTCAATGTCTGTTGCTTCCCGGGTTCTGCTGTAAAAGGCCAGGAAGAAAAAGGGTCTTCAGCTTTCCACCTGGCTGGTGCCTGCCCCGGGGTGGGTGCTCCCTGGCATATGTAGGTTCCAGAGGCAAATTACTTGGTTCTGTGCCTAGAACTTTCATCGGGCGCCTCCGGAGCTACACTCCTGGGTTCTTGGCAGGAAAGGCACCCGTGCCCCTCATTGTTGCATATCCTCCACTGTCCGGTGGTCTGCTTCTTTACCCTCTTTTCCAGCTTTCCTGCCACTTCCTTCCCACCTCAGCCTCATCACCTTCTCTCGCTTCCCCTTCACTTCTAGCTGGAGTGGATTAGAAACCTCACACAGATCCTTCTGCATCCTCTACATCTGATACCTGAGTCATCACTGAGCAAATAAGCACAGGCCCAGCACACGGTGGGCCCCTCCACGTACCTGAGCTCCAGTCCTGGCCCGTGAGCAATGGGCTCTGAGAGGAGGGTGTGCACTGCACAGGGCAAGGACAGAGCCTGGGCCTCGGTAGAGCCCTGGGAGCAGCCCTCCATCGCTCAGCACTTCCACCTTTGTCATCCATCTGGCCCCCAGTGTGGGGCCTGGCATGGGTGTGGGAGGCTGCAGCACCAGGCCCAGCTCTGTGGTCCCCCAGAGGACAAACATAGTGTCCACAAAGGGTGTGGCAGCAGGACGCGGACTCCTGCTGCTCCGTGGGGCCTTTTGTTTCTTTCTGCAGCGTCCTGAAGGAGAAAAGTCAGACTATACGTTGTCATCCTCTTGTTACCGTGTGCTTTGCTGCAAGCACACCCACCTGCTCCTCCTTCTCCATGTACCTCCGTGAGGCCAGGGGAGGACACAGTGCTGTAATAACACTGTCTGAGAGAGCATTACTCCTGTGGGGACAGCAGAAAGAACATGGGGGCTCCCAGGGAGGGTGTCCCTGAGGTGCAGCTTGTCTCTCCCATGCGCCCCTGCCCCATCCACCCCCTTTCCTTGGCAACAAGCCCAGATGTTTGCTTGCTTGCTTTTCTTTTTCTTTCTTTCTTTCTTTCTTTCTTTCTTTTCTCTTTCTTTCTTTCTTTCTTTCTTTCTTTCTTTCTTTCTTTCTTTCTTTCTTTCTTTCTTTCTCTTCCTTTCTTTCTTTTTCTTTCTTTTCTTTCTTTCTTCTTTCTTTTTAAGGTTTTATTTATTTGAGAGAGAGAGCACAAGCAGGGGAAGGGCAGAGGGAGAGGGAGAAGCCGACTCCTCACTGAACAGGGAGCCCGATGTGGGGCTCGATCCCAGGACCCCAAGATCATGACCTGAGCCGAAGGCAGGTGCTCAACTGACTGAGCCACCCAAGTGCCCCCCCAGACGTTTTCTTGGAAGTGTGTGCTGGAGGCTGCTGGGCCTGCCTTCCAGGAGCTGGGCTGTCTCTTTGGATTTGGTGGCAGATCCCTGTCAGACTCCACATTTTCTGCTTCTTAGTTTCTGCCTTATTCTCAAGTAATATGACCTTGGTGAAAATCTGGAAAGTACAGAGAAGTATAAGTGACATTGGGGAAGAAAACTAGCTATAATCCTATTATCCAAAAGCAACCATTTTTCACTTGGTCTCTAGTTTCTTTTCTGCCCCCTTGTTTTTAATTTTTTTTAATTAACATATAGGTAATTGACTTATTTTTCTGACATGTGTAGATTTGTGTAACCATCATGCCATAAAACTCCTTCGTGTTATCACTTTTATTTTTTAATTGCACAAATAAAGTAAGGATAATACTTACGTCATTTTTGTTACTGGCCATGCGAGGTTCAAGGGAGACATAAGACTGTAGTGCACACGGTGAAAGCCCGGCTCCCCACCCTGTCCCCTGACCAGAGTTGACCATTGCTACCAGTCAGTACTTCCTTCTCCTTCTGTGTTTCTACCAAAATAACAGTTTTTCTTTTTGTTTTTTTTATGTAAATAGGATCATTTCCTGTCTTTTTTTTCTGTGGGTTGCTTCTTTTCACTTACCAGTGGGTCCTGAGGATGTTATTATGTACATGTAGATGTTGGGGTATAAATCTACCTGGGATCTTTCTAACCATTGAATAGTCTTTAATAATTGAGACAGAGATTTTTAATTGTTCCCCATTGATAGACATTTGCCGCCAGCCTTTGGTTATTCAAACAATGCAGTGAACGTTTGTAAACATACGTATTTGGGAACATGTCTAAGTATTTATAACTAACTCTGGGCCACAGGATAAGTGTGTTTGAGCTTTGATAGATACTGCCAGCTTCCCTCCAGAATGGTTCCACCACCCCTGGCAGCGTGTGACAGAGCCTGCACCCCGGCGCTGTGTGACAGAGCCTGCACCCTGGCCGTGTGTGACAGGGCCTGCACCCCGGCGGTGTGTGAAAGGGCCTGCACCCCGGCCATGTGTCACAGGGCCTACTCCCCAGCCATGTGTGACAGGGCCTGCTTCCCGGCCGGGTGTGACAGAGCCTGCTCCCCAGCCGGGTGTGACAGAGCCTGCACCCCAGCGGTGTGTGACAGGGCCGGCACCCCCTGCACCCCGGTAGTGTGTGACAGAGCCTGCACCCTGGCCGTGTGTGACAGCCTGCACCCTGGCGGTGTGTGAGAGAGCCTGCACCCCGGTCGTGTGTGACAGAGCCTGCACCGTGGCGGTATGTGACAGGGCCTGCATCCTTGCCAGCTGTGGACACTGTCCGCTTCTTATGTTCCTGCCAAATTGGGCAAAAGGGCAACTTGTCCACAGCTCCCTGGCCTCCAGAGAAATCGAGTGTCCTTTCATGTGCTAGTCAGCCTTCCATATTTCTTCTGTGAACCACCTATTCATATCCTTTGCCCATTTTTCTACTGGGTTGTCCCTTTCTCCTTGAGCTGGTACTCTGTACTTATGGGTAGTAATCTTTATCTGTTTTCTGTGTTCCAGATGTTCTTTGTAGTCTGTGGCCAGGTTTAACTTTCTTTATGGTGCCTTTCATTGCACAAAAGCTTTACATTTTGTGTGGCCAAATACTAAGTAGAATATTTATGGGGACTTACTATGGATCAGGCATTCCTTCTAAGCACTTTCCATATACTAACTCATTTAATATTCCCAACAAATCTTATGAGGTAGATATCATGATTGTCCCCAGTTTACAGGTTAAGAAAGAAAGGCACCAAAAGGTCGAGAAACTGGCCAAAGGTCGCTAAGCCAAAAAGGTGGTGCCAGGATTAAAACGTGCACGCCTGAGCCTTCTGTAAGCCTGCCTATCCCCACCCCGACTTCTGGGATTCCTGCTTGCTTGGGAAATCCACCCCTTGGATATAAAACGAGTGCTCTGTATTTTGTTATAATATGTTTGTGTTTTTCATCTCATTCTTTAATTCATCTGGATTCTTCATTCCGTTGTGCCAGATGGGAGGAAAAATTTCATTTTATTTCTCTAAGGCCTTTTTTTCCATGCGTGTTTTTCCTTTTCATTTTTCTTAAGATTATCTTGTATTTTCTTATGTTATTAAAAATGCTTTTCTGTACATGGTTTTTGTGGTCACATAATATTCCATTGTATAATGGCACCATAAATTACTTAACCAGCATGATAATGTTGAAGGTTCGAGTTGTTTACCGTATTTCTGCATTATAAATCACACTGCAGAGAACAGTTTTAT
Source organism: Eumetopias jubatus (assembly GCF_037043125.1). NCBI lineage: Eukaryota > Metazoa > Chordata > Mammalia > Carnivora > Otariidae > Eumetopias > Eumetopias jubatus. Next base: position 67,257,065 of record NW_028274807.1, read on the forward strand.
GCATAAATATTTGTCCACACGTCAGATTATTTCCTTAGGATAGAAGCCTGGAAGAAAAAATGTAAAAGCTTGTTATCTACATTTTCCACTAATATAAAGGAAGGAAAAAAAAAAACCACTCTCTTTTTGCACAAGAAGAGGGCCATGTGATGGATGGAGGCATCCATCAGTGTGTGAGTCTGCCCCAGAGTATCTGTGAGTGTCTCCAAGTCAGCTTTGTTGTGTAGATAGCTGGAAGCCTCGAAAGAGCCCTGAGGTCTCTGGGGGGCTCATCACAATGTTAAAATACGAGTGTTTCTGCTAGCATCTGTAGGAGCCCCACTTCCCTGACATGCCCTCAGCCATGTTCCAGGCAAGGTAGCAGGAATGTGGATAGGGAAATCCAGGCTTCTATAGAGCCTCAGCTTTAAGGGAACTTTCCAGATTAATCTTGGTCCCCTGGAAAATTCTGGCTCCAGGATCCAGGAAAGTCTCCATGGCTGGTCTGTAATAAAATCATGGGTGTAATTAAAGTTAATGTAATCCAGAGGAATTGGAAAGCTTGGGGTTGATGGGAGGCTAACATTCCCAAGGCCGGGAAAGAGTGTGCTCGAAGGGTTGACATGCAGCCTCTGTGCCAGGTCATGAAAACCAGCATATGCGCACTTACACAGATGATAAAAAACCCAACAAGGAAGTTTGGCTCTAAAACTTAATGGCCTATCAAATCACAATCAGGACACTAAAGCGCAGTGGGCTGGAGTCCTGCTCCTGCGTTATAACCTCCTTCTCTGGCTGTCCCACAGCCCATGCCGCCGGGACATCCTGAAGGCCAGGCCCAGTGTTCTGGGGCTGGGGTCAAGGCAGGCACTACCCATGACCCGCAGGTCTCCAGAATAGGTGGGTACCGGCAAAGGAGATGTTTGCTGGGCCAGACCTTTCTCCTCTTTGAGGCCTGGCCAGTCTCCTTGTCATAAACTCTCTTTACAGAAGTTTATTGCTTAGCCTTCCTATCTTGTTCAGGGAGCAGAGGGAATTGGTGCTGGAAGCAAAAGCCAAGACCGTTGTAGGGTATGAATGAGAGGCTATAGAACAACATCCATAGATGCTGGGGATTTCCAGAGACATTTTCCAGACCTTGTAAGGAGCAGGAGAAGTGTATAAATGGTGGTGGGGAGGTGAGGATGCATGCATAGTGACTGGCTTGGCTGCTAGTGATGCTAGATAGAGGTGTTTAGTCAAACTAGCAACTATTCAGGTACAAGCATGACTCTTGCCCCCAAAGAATTTAGTCCAGTTAAACCTTGTGTCCTCAGGTGTAAACCTGAACAATATACCATGAGGTTAATTCATCCAAAAAGTGTGTGGACTCTCATCCTCAGTACCAGGGATGTGATGGTGAGCTAGACAAGACAGCCAAGCCTGTAAGGAGCTTACACTCCAGTTGGGAGGGACAGGTTCAAATAAGCAGATTACGCCAACTGTTTTGAGTACGGTTGAGAAAATAAACCAGATATTGGAAGAGAGCATGCTGTGTGAGGCTCCTGTGGGTTAGATGGTCAGAGGATTTCTCTGTGGAAGTGAAGTTTGAGCTGAAGCCTGAATGATGTGAAGTGGTCAGCCATGCACAGACCTGGGGGAAAGATCGTGTTCCAGGTAACTGCACGACGTGAAGAGCCCTGAGGCAGAAACGAGCTTGGTCTGATAGAACAGAAAGAAGGCCACGGGCTGCGGAGCGGAGGACAGGTAGGAGAGTCAGATGGTGTGCGGCTGGTGGCCATGGTAGAGTTTGACTTTTAATCTACCTGTGATGGGAAGTCCTTGCAAAATTTTAACCGAGGGAGTTTGATCTGATTTATGTCTTGAAAAGATGTCCTGGCTGCTCTTAAATATCAGAAGACAGCAAAGAACAGTCACAAGGCAGTCCAAAATTAAATGCCATGGAAATGTATGAATAAGAAGTACTTTGTGAGTAGAAGAGGAGTGGCTGGCTGGGTGGGAATGAACAGACGACTCGAAGCAGGGGCCAGGGCTTGGTAGGCACCGTGTGGAGATGCCTGGTCCATCGGGGCCGTGGCTGTGGCAAGAGGAGTGAGGGCTGGTGGACAGACAGGAGAACTCTGGAGAAAAGGTGGGCTCGTGTGGACACTGATGGGGACTCCGGCCAGAAGATCCAGCTTAATCCCATCCTGGGGCCCCAGCTTTATCACTTCAGCTCCCAGAGCCACCATTTCTGGCTCTAAGGAGCTTTGTCTTGTCTGTCTCATTGGGCTGCCAAAGAAAGTGTGTGGAAGCCCAGGACAGAGGGCAAGTACTTTCTTATTTGAAGGAGAACCCTGGGAGACAGGGCTGGAAGTTCAGGAGAGAGGCGTGAGGGCAAGCTCAAGAGTCTGGACGTTTCCTGGAATACCTTCTACCTGTCCCTCCTATGTCCGTGACAGACCCTTCCTCCCAGTGAGCCACTTCTCAAGCTCAGAGTCCATCTCAGGCCCACCACTCAGAGAAGATGGCCGGTGATATGGAGTCAATTTACCACCTCAGCAGGGCAGTGGCATCAAAGGGCCAGAACCTCATAAAGGTTTGAAGGTGAATTTTCTCATCTTCGGGGCTCCTGCAATATGGACAGGGATATTTTAGAAAGAAATGGTGGTTTTCTGTCCGTGACAATGGCTGGCTTTTCTTCTCCTTCCCCCGCCCCCACTCCATCACACTCCATCCCACTGCCCACCTTGACTGTGGGCCCTGCTGGCACTGGCCTGACCGCAGCATTCATATCCTGTTTAGGGGAGAGGGTGGTCAGGGGTGCATTGCCCTGCCTCTCCTGCCTTCTTTGGAGGCCAGTTGGATCCTTGAGCCCAGATCCTTTTAGGCCTGCCCTGGTGTTCTCCCTTGTGCCTCCTGGGCTGAGTGGGTCTGACTCAGGCCACTCACTCCCTCCTCTGCAGGGCAGGCTGAATTCTTGGGTGACAGATCAGTATCAGGAGTGAGCTTCCCTTTTCTCAGCTTGTCTTCATGTAAGGTGAGCCTCCACCACCCCAGTCAGGGAAGGCCACCCTAGCATCAGGAGAATGGGGTGGTTGGCACCTTAGGACAGGTTGCAGGGAGCTGTCAGCCTGGAGGTAGGCCTGGGGGTGGGGGGGAGGGGAATCCCCTTTAAGAGTTCTAGAAACCCTTCATCTCAACCATAAGCTCCCAAAGAATGACTTATTCCTTTTATTTTAGTAAGAACCAAAAAAAGGTTCATTTTAATATATTCCATATTATGTCAGTAGAATCTTCCTGAGAATATCTCATTACATGGATCGGTGTGAAAGGGTACCCAAGCCTGGACACCTGTGGGGACAACTCTGTGCTCTTCTGCCCCACCTCTCATGGGAAAGTGAATGCCTCCGAGTCAGGCCTCGTCTGCCTTGGCTTTTAACCTGGGGTCTGTGAGCCAGTCAGGGGATTGGATCCCTATGAAGTGATACATAAATTTGGACTATATAGGCATCAGTATGGGAGAAGGGAAGAAGAAGCTTTATTAAATTCTCAAGAGTGTCAGTGACCCAAGAAGGCCCAGAGCCCCAACCTGAGCCAAGGAAGACATTCTCCCTTTTGCTGCTGTGGGTAGCTGTGGTGTGCAGGGAGCGTGGGGAGAGGCTGGTGAGGTGGACTGCGGGCTGCGTGCTTTCCATCTGGGGGATGGTTCAGTGAAGTAGAAATAGCACTGCATGCTCTGTATGCTTCAGGCACATTCTCTTAAATGGGCTTTTGTGGTTGTTCCTGAGAATCTGCAAGGCATCTTTGTTTGAAATTGTTTCTTTGGGGAAAACACATTTTCAGTTCCAAACAACCAACTTACCAAAACAAAACAAAAAACCTTTGTAACCTGATGGCTTAGAAAGTTAACAAATGGGTTGTGATAGCCCTAAATGTTTCTTTCTAGAAAGTGACATTCTTAATGTTTCAATGTCATGACAACCTTGATACCCCTATGGTTCATGGGGTCCCGAGTGGGCTCTAGTCAGACCATGAGCCCATAGGTGTCCCTCATCCTTGGGCCCATTTGAGAAGGACCAGCATGCCGGTGCAGCTGAGAATCGTAGCTGCTCCCTGGGCTGGATGCCATCAGGGACTATTCCATCCACTGATCGTCTCATGGCTCCCGAGTGCTCCGTCCAGAGGAGGGGCTCGGCAGCTCTCCGCCCTCGGATCTGGATGATCACTTATGGTTTCTACTATCAGTGTGCGTGGGGTGTGCAGCATAGCCACTGTGGAGCCCCTTGTCCCTAGAAGGGATGGGTGTGCAGGGACTGAGGAAGCTGGGGACGGGCAGGAGTGGAAGGCACATGTTTGTGCCCCAGTGCCACCTGGGGCTAAGCTCTGCGGGAAGACCTGGAGGAGACAGGCATTTTTGCCCCAGCCATGTGCTCTGATGGAAGCAGGAGAGCCCTTTCCGTGGCTCAATGGTTTCTGCAGGCTGCCGGAGGTCCCCCCTGCTGATACTGGAGTGTCTGTCTGCCTCCCTTTTTCCCAAGTCAGTTATGAGAATCGCGGTGCTGTCGGGCTGCCACACAGCAGCACCCATCACGAGAAGGCCAAGGTTTGCCCTTTCCTGCTGCTTAGCCTGCTTCCTGCCTGGAAGGGTGAACCTGGCTGTGTGGGGGGCCTGAGCCAGTCTGGACCTCCTCGCTTCACGGGCCTGGCAGCATTAGAAGCCAGGAAGTACTCGCTCCAAAAACGAAAGCCATGTACAAATGTCCTGATAGCACTTATCAAAGTACTTGTTTGCTTTTTAATGTATCACATTTTATTATTCTCAACGTTACTGCATTTGCGTGCTGGTAAGGACAGGGCAGAGCAGTCTTTATACCAAGAAAAAGACATTTGAAAATGACGAGCCAGATCCCTGTGCCCATCAGATCATACGTCCTCCCATGTGGGCACATTTGGAATGTATTCTTGCTTCTCTGAATGCTTATTCCCAATTCAAGGCGCAGACCCCCTTCTGCCCTGGCGGGGGGATGGCGGGTAGTGGCACGTTGCTGGGAAATACCTACGGACTGTGGCCGTGGCCTCAAGCCACATTGCTTAGGTTCTCAGCCCCGCTCTGTGACCTGTGGCTGTGTGTGTAGCCTTGGCCAGTCGCCCACCTTCTTGGTGCCTTAGTTTTCTCATCTGTAAAATGGAGATAACGTCAGCTTATACCTTTTGGGGCTGTCGTGAGGCTATAAAGCCCTTAGAGTAGTGCCTGGCACACAGGACACACACACACACACACACACACACACACACACACACACACACACACACACACACACACACACGTACGTTGCCAGTATTTTTTATGTAGTTACTTCATTTTTGCTTCTTGCACTCCTTCCCCCTCCCCCACTGAGTGGATTAGGGAAAAGATTTCTTTCCTCTGCACTGGTGCTTCTTTTCTCTCAGGTAGCCCTGGTGTCTGGGAATAGGGCGCAGCTGTCTTACAGAGGCAGGCGACATCACTGGAGCCTCCATGCCATGGGAGTGATTTCTCTTGATTTCTTCCCACAGGGTGTGGACACTGTAAGAAAATGAAGCCAGAGTTTGAGAATGCAGCGGAAGTCCTCCATGGAGAAGCAGACGTAAGCTTCCTTTCCTTAACCTCCCCCAACCGTTTTCCTCTAAAGACTCAAGGACATGGATCCTCATGGTGACTTTCCCCTGCAAGCTCCCGTAGGCCTGCAGTACTTCATTGTCCCCAACTACACGTCTTAGATCGGCGGGGTCCCTACCAGGGATGGAGGGGTGCAGAGAGACTCTAGGGTCGTGTTCCCACACTGTCCATGTGGCCTCTGCCAGGTCCTGGCCCTGGGGTGAAGCCCCAAAGTTCAGCATCTTTCCTCTGGGACCATGGCTATTGGGAACAGTCATCGTCTACACAACCTGATTGGTGGGGTGGATTTAAACGTCTCGTTTCAGCCCGCAAATGAGATATCATGGACATTCCAGTGGATACATCCTGGGGATATATCTGAGCCCAGGGGCCAGCCACCCCCAGTGAAAGGCTGGCAGGTCCTGTGTGGGTTGGGGGCTGATGTCTGGGCTCCTCTTCTGCCAGCACCGCGTCTGAGGCTGTCATGCATGGTTGGCCTCTCCCCCATCCCAGAGCTCTGGTGTCCTTGCAGCTGTCGATGCCACTGTGAACAAGGCCTTGGCAGAGAGATTCCACATCTCCGAGTTTCCTACATTGAAGTATTTTAAGAACGGAGAGAAATCCGCAGTGCCTGCGCTCAGAACAAAGAAGAACTTTATTGAGTGGATGCGAAAGTAAGTGTGGTTGTCTCAGCACATCCTGACTCCTGGCTGCCCACCCCCGGAGCTGGCCTGGAGGACACAGAGGACCGCTTAGGGGCTGCTGACCTTGGCTCAGGGCCACGGGAGCCGAGGCGGACTTGACTTCCCCAATTCTAGAGCCACCTCTGGTGTGCTGGCCACATGTCCCCATCCAGCACGTCACTGGCAGCCTCCCTGGATGCAGCTTCACTGGCAGCAGCGGGTGGGTATCGAGGTGCTTGTTTAAAGTGCAGATTCTGGGCCTGGATGCAGGTAGTGAGTGAGCACCGAGGATCTGTGTCCCTTCTGCGTGTCGTCCCTGCTCCTGAGTGCCTGAAAAGCACTTAGGGTAAAAGCATGGGTTTTGGAGTCTGAGAACCCTGCACTCAGATGGTGACCCTGGGCCATTTACTTGACCCCACTACGCCCCAGTTTCCCATCTGGAAAATGGAGACAGCACTTTCCCAAAGGCTTGTCTAGAGAATTAAATTAGACTGCTGTGCTTAGCACGGTGTGTAGCGTGGCAGTACTCAGAGAGAGGAAGCTGTTTTTATTGTTGACATCAGCTGTTATGTGGGGCTGTAATTGACAGCATCGACGCATAAGTGGTGATACCTTCCCAGGCTTTGCCAGTTGCTTTTTTATCTGCTGCCCATTTCACGCGCAGTTCCTATGAGGTCAGAGGTTTTTGTTTCTGTTTTTTTTTTAAGATTTATTTATTTGAGAGAGAGAGTGTCCGTGAGTGGGGGGAGGGGCAGAGGGAGAGAATCTCAAGCAGACTCCCTGCTGAGCGCAGAGCCTGACATGATGTGGGGCTCGACTGCACTCGAGATGACGACCTGAGCTGAAACCAAGAGTCAGAAACTCAACCAACTGAGCCTTGCAGGCGCCTCCAGGTCAGAGTTTTTATTCTGTTTCCTTGACGAAGGAACTGAAGCTCAGAGAGATTGCCTAGACACAAACAGTAGCTCTTTTGGGAGCTTGGAAAGAATCCTCAGGCAGAGCATGAACGGCAGATAGCTCCGAGATGGAGGACCTTGTCACCCAGGAGCAGGGTGAGCAGTGTCGGGTGAGGCCGGTGGCGTTTCCAGGCTTGTGCACAAGTGCGGTGCTGTGGGTGACTGAGACACGCTCGCCAGCAGGCTGGCCTGCGGAGGCAGGGGCCTGGGCAGAGGAGCTTCTGTCCCTGTGGCAAGATTATAGCTGATACCTGGAGGGCTGTCCTGCCCTAAAAGGGGCTCGAGTCTTCCACACCTTCACAAAATGGCTTCCTGATAGGCTCCTCAGAGGGAATCAGAATATCTTCATGGATGGTTCAGATTTGTTCATGTTTAAACTCAGCTTTTGAATTACATTTTAGAAAGGATGCGAAGTGACTTTTTCCTGAGTGCTCCTCTGGGTGAGGGTGGAAGTGCTTGCCTTTACGCAAGCCTCTCCTTATGACTGTCTCCCTTCCCCGCCACCGCAGCCCTGAGGCCCCGCCACCCCCGGAGCCCACCTGGGAAGAACAGCAGACCAGCGTGTTGCACCTGGCAGGGGACAACTTCCGGGAGACCCTGAAGAAGAAGAAGCACACCTTGGTCATGTTCTATGCCCCTTGTAAGTAGGTGGGTGTGAGGCAGAGGGGCGGGCCAGACCAAACCAAGAAGATCCTCCCCAGGGGCCAGGGCAACCACAGGTGGACTCTGGGCTCCTCTGTACTGTGAACAGGGCTCCCCAGTCTCATTCCAGGCTGAGGCCCGTCAAAATCCAGGACCTCCTTCTGTCAGCTCTGTCAGGGTCTCTCCCTCTTTCTGAGGAGCCTTTCTCACATCAGTCCTAAAGTCCTCTGCTTCTGTTTGTGGCAGGAACCTGCCATGAAATTATTCGGTCTCCTCCTGTCCCCTGGAATCTTCTAGGCTGCCTGCCTCTCACCTGCCGCTTCCTTCCACCCCTTGGCTCCCTCCATCTCACCGGGCACTGACTTCACCTTCAAACCTTGGAATTTAGCTGACCCATCTTGGCCTCTGCTTTTCTTATCTTCCTGAGCATCCCCAGCCCAGCCCTCTCCCTGACCTCCCTGACCTCCCCATGTGGCTTTGACGCCATCGGGTTTGAGGCTGTGGGAAAAGCACACCACATTGTTCTGAGCTAGCTTCCCCTCGATCCCCATTTTTCATGAGTTTAAGTTGAGGAAGTGACACGAGTGTTTGTGACCTTCGGATTTTGTGCGTTCCACACAAAGTGAAGTTCATTGATACTTGAAGGGAAGGCTCTTGAATTTCCCGCTCTTCTGTTGCCCTTGTCTCTCTCCCCCAGGTTACAGCTCAGCTTAATGGAGTGGGGATAATAAAGCTTCGTGCCACAGAGAAGCCAGGCAACTCAATCTAGTCATAAACCCGCTTGCTTGTAGCCAGCCCTCCTGTTGGCTCTCCTCCTGCCCCACTTTTCACGTGTCAATAGTCTGTAATGTCTCTTCTCCCTCTCACTTTCTGGGAGGGGTTGCCTCCCGCCTGCTTTTCCCAGCCTCAGACCTCCGCCCTCAGGCAGCCCATGTGTCCCTCTCTTTTTGCCTTTCCTTCTGCAAGTGGGAGTGGGACTTGGGCTCTTTCTTGCTGAGCTTCTCGCTGTCCTCATCTGTCCTTAGGACATGCCTGGAAGGCTGAGTAGATTTTAAGAGGTTGTCTTCCATCTGGGCAGAAGGGGGTATGTAGGACCGAGAGCAGAGGGTGTGTGACTTACCTGAGGCCTTAGAGCAATGTATGACAGAGGCCTCTCTGCAGCCTGGGCTGGTTTTCTTTCTGTCAACAGACGTCATTCAGAGAGGAGCAGCTTTCTCAGCAGCAATGAAAGCCTGGCCACAGAAGTCAGGGTCCTTGACTGGCTGCTGGGTGGACTTTAGTACATCCAGACTAAATACTTTGCCCCAGAAATGCTCCCTTCTTTCCCCCAGACCTCTGGGGTCAGGACTCCTACCCCCTGGGCTGCTAAGGACCCCCCTCACAGAACCACTGTGTGCTGGGTGGTATCTGGGGCCCAGGATACAAGGGAAGGAGGCATGGTCCCTGCTTGGCCTCAAGGGCCTCATAGTCTACTCTGGCAAGAAGCAGCTCGAGACAGCCCATTCAGGGCCGCTCCACTGAGCGACTCAGCTTCTGTCAAAGGGCCTGGCACCTAGAATTTCCCTTTTCCTCTACTGCATGTTCCTGTCCCTGAACTCAGCTCCAGATTCCCAAGACATGCTCATCAGGGAGGTGGATCTTTCCAAAGACAAGTCTTTTAAAATTTTTCAATTATAAAAGTAACATATATTTTTATTTATAATATATATGGTATATATCTTTTTATGTTTATTTACCCATAAAGAACCTAATACTACAGGAAGGTCGTACCCTGATAAAGGTAGGTATAAAGTAAAAGCAAAAGCCAACCCCCATTGCGTTCCCCAATCTCTACTCCCTCCCACCTCCTGCCTCCCCACCCCACTTCCCACCATGTCCCTTAACTTCCCAGCCCCCCCAGCCCCCACCTCCCCCCACCTCCAGCTTCCCCAGTTCCTACACAGATCTTCCTCCAGCTATTTCATTGTCCTCTCCTGTTCCACGCCCCCCCGCTTTGCTCTCAGTGGTCTGGTTCCAGTGACTGCCCTTCGTAGGCCGGCTTGCTGAGTCTCTAGCATTGGGATTTTCTGTCCTGTTCTCGGTCTTTGTTTCTGACTCCCCACTCTGGGAAGCTTCTTTGGTTTCCTGCTTCACAAAGGTGGTGCCTTTTTAAAGAGCCCAAATTAAAAAATCATGCCTCTTCTGGCCCACCTGACACCCCTTGAAAACATCTTCATGCCCTTTCTAAAACAATCTCCCCTCCAGTTATTCATCTGCCTTGCTCTTTCTTTTGGATCATGATAAAATTAGATGCACAGAAGGTGATTAATCTGAGACCTAGATACTTTAAATTGATGGTAATAGGAATTTGCACTAGGCTGACAGTTGCCTTTATACTTTCAGTAAGCAGAGAGCTTAAAAGGAAAAATTAATAGTGATACCAGATTTGGGGGGAGGGGATAACTTATTTCCAGCCGGCCTAACGCTAGTGGGCATCCAAGTGCCACTCAGGAGGGACCTCTAGGTGCCGCAGGGATGGTGCTCTGACAAGCCTTGTCAGCCAGCACATTGTGCCCTCTAAATATTTTGGAATGTATAAACCGTCATTCCTATAGAGTGTAACATTTTCATGAATTTGAGCTATTCTTCCCTCTCCTGGGTCAAATTAGTAGAGTGTTTTTATAATTGCCATTGAGGCAGTTAAAAAAAATCATCTTAGTATCTGCCACAAGTGAGGCTGTGCTAGGCACTCTGTGGCATTCTGTTCTGATAGGACCCATAACCAGCCCAGCTGTCCTCTCTGCACCTGCAGTGGGTGTGGGGAGAATCCCTTGACTGCCCCTCCCCATCACTGTCCACACCGTTCCGGGACCAGCTGGCTACTCTGCCAGCCGCGCATCTCAGGAACTGGCTCAAGTGCTCAATTCACATTAAAGTTGTAGGCTAGCCTTAATTTGGTTTCACACAACTCTTTGAAATGCCAGTCATTATTATCTTATTTTAAAAAGAGAGAAAGCAGATGAGCAAAACCCATTTCTGGTCCCCACCTAGGCTGGCCCGACCATTGGCCAGCTCTCCCCATGGGGCATTTGGCCTCTCCCACCTGTGTTTTGGTCAGAATTAATTACCAGTGTCAGGGAATTCCTCCCTCAAAGCAATTCTGTTCTCCTGGCAGTTGTGTTCAGCGTCTGGGGAATGGTTGGAAGAAGGGGGCTTGGGTTTGGATCAGCTAATGCTGAGGAAGGGGCCAAGAAAGGGGGTCTGTCACATCAGGTGACAGTAGCACCACTGTCACACACAGGGCCTCTGGAGTTAGGGGTCCTTGTCCATTGTGATAGGTTTGTTCCCTCAGTTCCAGGAGCCCAGGCCCTGAGAAGCGTCGGGGACTTGCTGTAGCTGATCCTCCTCTCAGCCTGACCTTGCACCTCCCGTCCCTGAATCCAAGGTTCAGGTTGATTGTAGAGCTGCAGGTAGAAGGATAGCATGAGGACCAGGAGCTGGGTTTGGCCACTTGGTCTGGGGTGGGGATTTGCTGGGAACGGAGAATTTAGCAGCAGGACATGAGCAGTGGGGGCCCAGGTGGCATGGTTCCTCCTCCCTCCACCTTTCCCAGGCCCATTCTCTCAGGCGTGAAATGGACAGTGGGTACCGCTGTCCCTAGGGAAGGAGAAGGGGACTTTGTAACCTGCTCAGAGAGTCCTGCGCACACATCCTCCTTTTCCAAACCTGAAGGTCCCCTCTCTATCCCAGCTCCGAGGGCAGCCCTCTGTGGAAGGAGCTTGCAGAACAAGACCCCAGCAACCGTCTCCTCCACCCCCAGCCTCTTTGGCCAGGTGTATGATGGGAGGATGTGGGGTGGGAGGTCCCGGGCAAGAGCAGACCTGATGTTTGCACAGGAACCTCTACAAAGTCCTTGTGCTGACAGCAGGCACACGGGGCAGTGTTTGAGTGGCAGGGTTGACACGTGGACCCTGACAGTCTGGCGTGCAAGGGGTGGGAGTCAGATGAACCCCCACAGTCTGTTGGGTGGAGGGAAGCTCCTGGAAAGGCTTCTCTGTCAGTGCCAGGGAGGGCCCCTGGCTCTGCAGCCTCCCCTGCATGAGCAACATTCGGTCCTTCCCCTCTCCTGCAGGGTGCCCGCACTGTAAGAAGGTCATCCCACACTTTACCGCCACCGCCGACATCTTCAAAGATGACCGAAAGGTAAGGATACCCTTCTTCATCTCTTGTCCTGCCTCTGACTTTGCTCTGCCCCCAGTTCTCTACCTCCCTCCCTTCCATTCAGGTCCCCTTGCTGGATAGACTCTGCTGAGGTCAGGGAATTCCTGGGAACCAGGACATTCTTTTCATAAGGCAGGACAGGGCAGGCTGAATTTCTGCTGTAAAATCAGCTAAAAGGGATACAGTGCACTGTTACAGCCTTTCCTGGGAAGAGGGGTTTGGTAAAGGGGTCATCTATTTATTTTTAGCGTTTGAATCTTTTTGCGGTAGGATTTGTAGTCATGCATTACTTATATAATTGAAAATACAAATAAAGAATATCCAACAAAAGTCAACCAGAGGCAGCCAAGGTGGAGGAGAACAAGGCTGTCCTGCAGAGCCTCATCCCGCCGAAGTAAAAAGCTCCTGCTGATGAAGCATAAAGTTAACAAGCTAGAACTACAGATTGGATTAAAGTGTGGGGAGAAGGCACCCCCAGGCACCTCCCTAGGCAGCTCCACCAGCCAGGGCAGCGCGGGCTGCTGCCAGGTGAGGGCAATGTGTGGCTCCCGGGCCGAGGTGTGGTGTGGCAAGGGCAGACCCTGGAGCTCAGGCCCGGTGCAGTTTGAATGCTGCTGAGCTGCGTGGCTTGGAGAAGTCCTACCGACTCTCCAGGCCTTGAGTTCTCTTCTCGCCAAGGTTGGGGTCCTACTCTAGATGATCGTGAAGACTCTTCCCAGCCTGGGACTCTGTTGTAGGAATGTGTCCCCCAACAGGCCTCAGAAGCATGCTCATACACACCCAGACCCAAAGTTGCACGCATGTGCACTGGGTGAGATGTTTAGGTGCAGCTGGGGCAGGCTGGACACACATGCCAGGAGGCGCTGGAGTTGGCCCTGGGGGGTTCGCGGTGATGGCATGTGAGCGCTGTACAGGGACAGCAGGTCAGAGGGAGCCAGGCTGGAGCATGGGCACATGTCTGGGGAGGGGGATAAACTCGGGACTCAGACCCCAGGACCCTTCCCTGGACTCAGGATGTCCCGTTGTCACCCCACAGTCTCTGTGCCCCTGAGGCTCCCTTCACTCCACCAGGACGGAGTATAAGGACCAGAAACCTTTTCTCCTTTGCCTGCCCCTTGGCCTGTATGGAGAGGGGCATGGCAAGAAGGGGCTGCCTGTCTTCCAGCTCCCTCCCCACCCACCGCCCTCTGCCACCCAGGGCCAGTGCACATGCAGGAGCTCTGGGGAGGTTCGGCCAGTCCCCTAGGACTCCCTCACAATCTGGGTGTTGCTTGGTGTGGGGAAGCCTTTCCTCCCTGTAGCCAGCACGGGACTGGCAGGCATTCCACATTGACTCCCATCACCCCATCCCATGAGACGGGAGAGTGGCTGAGGCGTGGGGTCTCCCTGTCCCCTGACTGCTCAGGTCTGTGTGGCTCCAGGGTCTGTGAAGGGATCGCCTAAGTCCAAGCAGGGCCAGGCTGGCTGTGCCCAGAGTGGGCAGCCAAAGGCCAGTCTTCCTCTTCCTCTCTCCCATCTGCTGATGCACAGGGATGCCATTTCCACAGGGACCCCGCTGAGACACTGATAAGCCTTCGCTTAATTGTCTCAACTTGGGCCAGAAACGTTGCTGGCCTTTTCCCGCGCTCATTCCCTCTGTCTGTTATGTCCTCTCTCCTCTCCTTCCAGCTCCCTGTGTTCCAAGCCAGAGATCACCCTCACTCATTTCCAGGAGCACACTTAATCTCTCTGTCCCTCTCTGCCAGGCACTTGGCAGGCCTGGGTTTCCTGGACGTGGCTCTCAGTAACAACAAGGAAACATTCGCTCTCTGCCTGGGGGACTAAAGTTGCTGGTGTCACGATTGCTGGGTGCCATCCTAGAACTGTCACATCAGAGGTCCAGGGATGGTTCTGGGAATCTGTAATTTTTCCTCTTTTTTCTTTTTTTTAAGAGAGGGGGAGAGAGCAGGGGAGGGGCAGAAGGAGAGAGAGAATCCTAAGCAGGCTCCATGCTCAGTGTAGAACCTGACGTGGGGCTCGATCTCACGACCCTGAGATCATGGCCTGAGCCAAAATCAAGAGTTGGATGCTTAACTGACTGAGTCACCCAGGCACCCCAGGAATATGTAATTTTTAAGAGCTGCCTCTCATAACTAACCACTGGCTGGTGTTTGGGGACTGGTGGCCCATCCCTCTCCTACTCATGAGGGATCAAGGCCCAGAAAGGAACTATGTCCTTTGCCCAGAGACACGCAGCCGTGAGTCATGGACAGCCAGAACAGAGTCTCTTGACTCCCATTTCCGGATACCCTGTGCTGCCACCTCTTAGCTAGAATTATATTTTTCCCCCCAAGAAGCCAGTCTCTGTTCCTTCCCCAATCAATATGCAGTTGGTTGTTCACTTCCATTTTCATAGCCAAAGTCAATATTAGCTCCTGCAGAGATTTATTTTACTGAATCAATAAAGCCGCATGAGGCAGCTCATATTTTAGCTGGGGAGCCTCCACCCCCTCCCAGGAGCTTACTGGGGAACTTGAGCAGTTGACACACTGGCTGGAGAGAGGGCTGCATGCTGCTCGTGTTGGAACCAATGGCGGTAGGGAAAGGGCCACGGAAGACACGGGCCTGAGGTGGAAGGCTGGGTGCAGGCAGGGGTCAGGGTACCACTGGGCCGGCAAGGTGGGGCTCATCTCTCACTGCACATCCAGGTGTCCCCAGCCTGGGAATCGGGCTGGCCAGCAAGGTGTGAAGGCGCCCTGAGGCAGAGGGGTACGGACCTCATTTGTCCTTGAATTCCCTCCAGTCTTGACGCCTAAAACCTCTGTAAATGCTGACTGAATGAAGAAACAACAGCATTTGATATTTTCCGAAGACTCCTCTCCCACTGGTGCTTGAGAGCATTATGTCACGTTTTCCTCCTAGTAGCGTAACCAACTGGGTATTATCAATCTCCCATTTTACAGAAGAAGAGATTGAATCTTCGAGAGGTTAAAAGTCTCTCCCAAAGTCGTCCAGCTGGGAAGGGGCTGCTCAGAACCAGATAAACAGGCATTGTCAGAGGTCTCCCAGAGGCAAACTCAGGTTCTGGGACTCGTGTGTAGGGGGTTTATTTGGGAAGTGGCCTCAGGGATAGAGGAAGGGGGAGCAGTCAGGAAAGGAGCCGGAGCAGGTGTATTAATGAGCAGATTAGTGCATGCGTAATTAGGTTCAGTCCCTGGAGACCCCACCACGGACAGAATCCCCTCACCCAAAGGTCCAGGAAGCCAAGGGACATGTCCTCAAGCCCTGTCCATCACTGGCTTCCTTTGGGGCTCCCTGCAGCCGAGAACTGTGGGTGCCAGTGGCAAGTGTTTGGCCAAGGGGTCATGGCAGGATACCGACCACCGTGGAGCAAATCTTGAAGTGACAGTGTGCATTCAGTGCTATAGTTCAGTCAGTGTAAATCTGGAGTGGGTGTGGGGGGGCAGGCATTTAGATAGGAGAAATTGGGATAGGTGATAGAGGTTTATTTGCTGTCTTCTTTCCAGAGTCTAAGCCGCTTCCTTCAGAAAGAGCCGCGCTCGACTCCTCTGCTCCCGTAGAATTGGAGTGTGGAGGAGCCTTTGCAGCCGGAAGTAGCCCTCGGTGTGTATGTGGCTGGCAGCTGGTTTAGGGGATTCAAAATAAGTACACATTTTTAGTTTAGTCAATTTATAAAACTGTACACTGTATTTCCCACGGCTCCGGGGCATGTAGACAAATTAAATTCATAATTTAAAGCAGAAGCAGGGAGAGCAGCAGCCTGGAGCAACCCTCATCAAACACGTCCTCGGCGTAGCAGAGGCGCCTTGGCCTCTCACCAAGGGCCGGACACAGACGGCTGCCCGGTGGGCGCCGTCTCCCCTGGGCTGGGCCCCAAGAGCTGGAACACTGAGGACAGCCAGAGGAGCACCTGCCTCTTGTTTCTGAATGATTCAGAAGGCGTTTTCGAGGGTGAGCTGGGGTTCTCAGAAGCCTGCAGGGGCCCGCCTGCTGGCCGGGTGGGCCAAACCCTGTGCAGACGCCAGCAGACAGCACGTTGAACCCGCCAGAAGGAGACGGCTGCCCCTCCACTCCGGCCGCATGTTGCCTGTGGGAATGCAGGGCAAATGCCATCAAATCTGGCTTTTAAACAGAAGCCGGAGAGCCACACTGCTATATAAAATCTTCGGGCTCTTTTTCGAGGTTGGCAGCTAATTCAGGTTTATTTTATTTTATTTTTTTTAAATTCTATGTGGGCCAAATAGAACAGGACTGAGAGCCAGATATGGAATGTGTGCAGCGAGTTTGCAAACTCTTCTCTAAGAAGTCTCATCGTGCAGACGTTCTGTAGCTGAAGTGGGAGGGAAGCTGAGGGCGGGGCAGGGGCAAGCACGGCCCGCTGGTGACCAGAGGGCAGGCTGTGCCTCACTTTTCACTGTCAGGCCTGCTGCCGGCATAGCAGTGGCCCCTCTCACCTGGGCACAGGGGCAGTGAGCTGCGAACGTGACTGTCGGTGGCCTGCAGGGTTCTTCTACTTGGAAAGGGGGCCTCCCTCCCCATGTGAATAACCCGTAGCCGTAGAACCATGTGAATTGTGGCTACTTAACGATTTGAAATTTCAGGCATGGTGATAGTTCAGTCGGAATGCCTCATGGGCCCTGGTTCTCATTCCTCTCTCTGGTGCTGGTGTGGGCTGCTCCTCCTGGGCCGGTGCTCCCTGCTCGGGCCTTCATGCACCTGCTGCGTCGTCCTGACGCAGGTTGTAGATCCAATACCGTCTCCTCGGAAAGGCCTCCTTGGCCATAAAGCAGCCCCTCTGGCTATCGTCCTCTTGAATCACCCTCTTTTAATTTCTTCAGAGCATTCCCTGGGCTCTAAACGATCTCATTTGTTATGTGTCTATTAACTGCCTTCCTGCAGTAAGAATGGCAGTCCCTTAATGGCTGGACTTTTTCAAGGTCACCAGTGTACTCCTAGCACAGAGCAGCCCTTGGGTTAGATGCTTCCTCTTACCAGAATCTGCCCTCCCCTCTTCTGTAATGCTTGTGTTTGGAGTATTGCCGTACAGCGACCTTTTCCCCTCCTTCCCTGCTTTGTGACCCTCAACAGAAAGAAGGTTCCCCAGGTCTGCTTTTTACCCTCTTATATTAAAAGAACAATAAATAATAAGGGAAAACTACCAGCCTGTGGAATTTGTTAGACAGGCACAAAGAGGCCAGTGGCCAATTTGGGGACTTCTGACCGAAAACTCTGTTTGCTTTCCTCATGCTGAACTCTTGCGGTTCCTGGAATGTGCTCCTCTGGCTGGAACTTCTTTCTTCTCCTCCTCCTCCTCCTCAGGCCACTGCTCAGATGGCAAACCCTGCAGAGCACCTTTGTGCCCCTCCCCTTGGCACCCTGGACCACCTCCATCCCTCACACCTCCTTTTGTGCCTTGGAATTGTCCTCTCTGACCAGACGCTGAGCCCATACTAGGGACCGAGCTTGTGTCTGGGGCCCGTAGGAGTGATTATGATAGCAGCAAACATTTCCTGACTACTGACCACGTGCCAGGTCCTGTGCCGAGTCACCTCCCCTGGATTCTCTCGCTCGGCCTTCATAATATCCTGATCACCTACGTGTTGTTATTACCCCCATTTTACAGATGAGGAAACTGAGGCACCAAAAGGCTAGGTCATTTTCCATAAGTCTTAACTATGCTGCCAAGCCAAGATTTGCACTTGGGAAACCTGACTTCAAAGCTCTTGTTCTTAACCTTGGTACTCGACTGCCTCCCTGAACAGATGTTCAGAAGTGTTAGTTAATAAATGAATGAGTCCCACCATGCCTCACAGAAAGCATCACAAAACCTGCGGTGTTTACAAAGGCTCTCAAGTCATCATTTCCTTCATGGCCATTCTACTCTTGATTTTAAAGGGTGGTCTGAGGGCACCGCAAGCTGAGTCCCCTAACCTTACCTGTCTGCCTTGAGAATTGGAAGCAAGCAGCGGCAGTCTTCAATGGAGCTCTGAGCTGGGGAGGCTTTGGTTCAGCTCATCCTCGCTATTGAGAAAAATCAGAGAAAGCACACGGCGTGGGCCTGAAGTGTGGTCTGTGTGCGGAGGGGCCGGGCCTCGGGTCTCACACGGGAGGCCTCCTGCGCTGACCGCGCCTTTCTTCGGGCCCGCAGATTGTCTGTGCTGCTGTGGACTGCGTCAAAGAGAAGAACCAGGACCTGTGTCAGCAGGAGGCCGTCAAGGCCTACCCCACGTTCCACTACTACCACTATGGGAAGTTTGCAGAAAAGTATGACAACGAGCGGACGGTAAGCTGGGGAGGGGCACTCGCCCTGAACTCTTTCTTGTTGGGCAGGGAGACAGCCACTGAGAAGGGCAGCCAACGCCATAGAAGTCAGCCACGTGCACACCGCTGGGAAGGCAAGGGCCACGGGCCTGGTTGGAAGAGTGCCCCCAGAGGTTGTCCCAGAGTCCGGCTCCCAGAGCCTGGCTGGGTTCCGGGGGTTTGGCAAGGGCTCCTCCATAGCGAAGCAGACCCTCTCCACATGGGCAGCCGCCTTCCCCACTGGCCACTTCTCTACGTCCAGCGGAGTGAGCACATGGAGGGTCAGGAAAAGGGGAGAGGGGGAGAGGGTGCACATCCACTTCAGGGGTTAAAGGCTTTTTTCTCTTTCTTTCCCTTACCGACAGGAACTGGGGTTTACCAATTTTATTCGAACGCTCCGGGAAGGAGACCATGAGAGACTAGGGAAGAAGAAGGAAGAGTTGTAATTTCTGCCTCAGAGAAAGCTTTTCCATTACACTGTGAATGATAACCTGTTTTGTTGTTCCTTCTGAATTTCCACATGTTCTGAAGACAAAATTTTTTATAGCCGCTTATGGCCATTTTGTACAATTTTGAAATAAAATCAAACCAATTGTTTGGTGGTGTGGGTCGTTTCCACAGAGCCTGTACTGATAGAGATGGAGAGGTGGATGCTCGTGTTGTCCCTCATGCCACGTCCCCTCCTGGGAGGTAGAGAGCCACACGCCAGTGTCCCATCTGCCCGGGAGAGACGCATAAGGGCGGAGAGTAGGCACCAGGAGGGTGGCATGGAACACTGCCCTTCTCAGCCATTGGAGAGCAGAACGGGGAGATCTGACCACAGCATATCCTGTTGGAAATGACTGGTTTAGGGGGGAAATATGTTAAGATAATCAGGGAAAATGAGATGCCGAAGCTAACGGTCACCAAGTACTAGCTTTTTCTGGATCATTTCAGTTTGAGTTTGGGTGTGTTTTCCTGGAACTCATTTACATGTTTCTCTTCAACTATTTCTGTCTTCTCTTTTCCTCTCTCCAGTCCCTCCGGGCTCTCCTTCACAGAAAAGCTGAGTCTCCAATTCAGGGCTGAGTGCAGTGGGCAAGCCCAGGCTCAAAGGAGCATCTAGAATGGAGTAGGGGAGGGGCCTCTGTGCTGCTACTTGCTCTGCACACCGGGAGGGGCAGACGTGGGTGGCATATTCTCCATAGGCATGCAGATGCTGGGTCAGCCTCCCCTCACCCTGCCACAGTAACCTCCAAACGTTACTCCCATGTTCTCCGTGGATGGGCATCACCCAGGCTCCTGGTCTACCCTGACATCTCACTCTGCCTCCTTCCTCCGTTCCATCTCTCTCCTGACCGGCTTTCACACCGGTCGTGCTTTCTACATCTCTGGGTGACTTAACACCAGCCCTGTGCCCATCAGTGCCACCAGAGACGGAGAACCTTGTGATGTGTCTTGTCTGCCCACAGGGAGCAGAACAGCCCCTGCTCCCTCTGCCTTGACTTGACTTCTAAGCCTCTGTCCTAGCCTTGGATTTGGGCAGTTCAGAGGAGGGGTTGCCTAAGCTGCAGTGCTTAGCTGCTCACTTGGGTGGTTCTGTTGGCTACTTGGCCTTCAGGAACAGCTGTGTTTCCTAGCCTGGCCCCCTCCCAGCGGCCTCCAGCCTTCCTGCTGATGGGTCCACTAAGAGGAGGACCAACAGCACAGAGCCGCAGAGCTCCTCAGGGCTGTGCTGACAGGTGCCATGGCTCTGTTCGGTGAAATTGGAGGTTCTCAGTTCCCCAGTCCACCCCCTGCTGCTTCAGCCTCGCTTTTTTTCTCCTAAGCACACACTTCCTCAGCAGTGGCAGTGGGTCTCGCCCCAGGTGAATGGGCATGAAAGAAAGAAGCATGCATATAAACACTTGTCCTGAGCTCCTGCTGGGTACTGTACGCAGTCATACGAGGAGCCACATAATCCTGACACTGTCGTGCACCCGTTCCTACAAGGGGCTCCTGAGAGCATGTGCATGCACAGACATGCTTTTCCCTAATGCTGATTTGGAGGCTTTGCGGGAGGAACGTATTTGCTTGTGTTTTCAAAAAAATTCGTTTTTAACTGTATCTTTAGAACAATACCTGACAAAAGCCACTTCCCGACTGAGGACTGCTGGTGCCCACCTTCAAGGTGCGGGGCTTTCTTTTAGTCTGTTAGCCTCAAGGTCAGATTGGCCTGGCCTGGCTTCTTGGTGAGGGCTCGAAAGCATCAGGAAATGGCATCCTCTTCACTTCTCTGTTTGCAGGATTTGATAATTATAGGGCTTTGTCAGAATGTCTAGTGCTTACCATGACTTTGGGCATGACCTGAATAAGTTCACCCCAGCTCTGGGCAGTGGCCTCTATGGACAGAGCTCCCTACCTCTATTCCCCACCCCCAGCCTCGTCTATGTACTCTTTCCCATCCTTCACCCTCATTCCCCAATTCTGGAGCTCTGTGCAGATGGAGCAGTACCATGGCATCTAGTTAGTTCTGTTCCTCCTGCCCACACTTGTTTCATATGGAGTTTGTTGATCTTCAGTGCAGACCCCCCTCTACCCCTCGAGGACCTGCTGTCATCTCACCCCCCTCTCTTCTCCTGGATCCTGCATTTGCAGGCAGATTTCTGTGCAGGAGGTGTCTGTGAGTTAGGGGAGAACTGAGTCCCAATCTTTCTGGGCTTTGGCATAACCTTCACCTCAATTTCTCTCCTCCTCCCTGGTTTGCCTTAGCTTCCCACTTTACTCGCGTCCCCCATGCCTCTCGCCCACCAGTGATTCCCTATTGCTGCCTGACTGGAGCTTTCAGAGCTGGCCCCGCAACCTTTCTTATCCTTCCCATGCTACCGCCTCCCTTTCTAGAGGTGCTTGGCTTCCAGAAACTTCTGTGCCAGGCACAGGGAGGTGATGCTCTGGGTTTAAGAAGTGATGTGTGTGTTTTTGTGTTTTATCTCATTGTGGTTTTGACTTGCATTTCCTTAACTGTTAGTGCTGTTGAGCATCTTTTCAGGGCTTTTTGGCCATTTATAGATCTTCCTTGGGAAAATGTCTTTTGCCCATTTGCCAAATGGGTTGTTTGTTTTTTGTCATTGCTGTCTTACAGGAGTTTTGTATATTTTCTAGATATGAATCCCTTATCTGATCTGTGATATGCAAATATTTTCTGTCATTCTGTGGGTTATCTTTCCACTTTCTTAATAATGCCCTTTTATGCACACAAGTTTTTAATTTTGATGAAGTCCAGTTTATCTGTTTTTTCTTTTGTTGTCTGTGCTTTTGGTGTGTATCCAAGAAATCATTACCAAATCCAACGTCCAAAGCTTTTCTCCTATGTTTCCCTCTAAGAGTTTTATAGTTTTAGGTCTTATGTTTAGGACTTTGATCCATTTTGAGTTAAACTTAAAGTAAGAGTCCAGCTTCATTGTTTTACATATGGCTATCCAGTTTCCCCACCACCGTTTGTGGAAAAGACCATTCTTTCCTAATTGAGTCTTGGCGCCCTAGTCAAAAATCATTTGACCATATATGTGAGGGTTTATTTCTGGGCTTTCTATTCTATTGCATTGCTCTAGATGTCTGTCTTTATACCAGTACCACGGTTTGGATTACTGTAGATTTGTAGTAAGTTTTGAAATTAGGAAGGCAGATTCCTCCAACTCCATTCCTCTTTTTCAAGATGATTTTAGCTGTTCAGGGTCCCTTGAAATTCTACATGTCTGTGCCATTAATTATGTGTGTAATTTGCAAAACCAACACTGCAATCAAAATGCAAAACTATCCCACCATTACAGAGATTTCTGCTGGGTCCCTTTATGTTTACTCCTATTCTCCCCTCCTCCTCACAAACGTTGGCAACCACTAACTTGTTTTCCATCTCTGTACTTTGCTCATTTGGGGAATGTTATATAAATGGAATCCTACAATAAATAATCTATTAAGATGGACTTTTCTCACTCAACATAACGTCCTTGAGATCCATCCAAATTGTATGTATCAGTATCTTGTTTCTTTTTATTGCTGAGCAGTATTCCATGGTATGGATGGATGTAACACAGTTTAACTATTTACCTGTTAGGGAATGTTTTGGTTGTTCCCAGTTTGGGACCATTACAAATAAAGCTACCTTTGTCTAGATGAAAGTTTTTATTTCTCTGGGGTAAATACCCAGGAATATGATTGCTGCGTCATATGTTAAGTGTATGTTTAGCTTTTAAGGAAATTGCCAAACTTTTGCAGAGCGGCTGTACCATTTACTTTCTTACCAACAATGTATGACAGATCCAGTTTCCCCATATCCTGCTCAACATTTGGTATTGTCCTTGTTTGTTTGTTTGTTTTAATTTTAGCCATTCTAATTAGGTGTGTAGTAATATATCATCATGGTCTTACTGTACATTTCCCCAATGATTAGCAATGTTGAATATTTTTTTCATGTGCTTATTTGCCATCTATATATCCTCTTCAGTGAGATGCCTGTTCATGTCTTTTGTCCATTTTCTAATTGGATTATTTTTTTTACTGTTGAATTTTGAATGTTCTTTATATATCCTAGATACTAACCTTTTTGCCAGATATATGGCTTATAAATATTTTCTCTTATCTGTAGCATGTTTTTTAATCTTAACAGGGTCTTTTAGAGAACAAAAGTTTTTAATTTTGACAGAGTTAGTTTAATTTCTTTTGTGGATCATGCTTTTGCTGTCATATCTAAGAACTCATCACCAAGCCCCAGTTCCTAAAGTTTTCCTTCTATGTTTTTTTCTAAAGTTTTACATTTAAATACATGATCCATTTTGAGTTAATTTCTGTACAAGATGTGAGACTTAGACTAGGCCTGTGGTATCCAATTGTTCAGCACCATTTGTTGTAGTCTATCCTCTACTGCATTGCTTTTGCACCTTTGTCAAAAAGCAGTTGGCTATACTTACAGAAGTCTATTTCTGGATTCTCTGTTCTGTTGATTATATATGATATAATATATCATATATATAACTATATAACATAAGATTATGCTTATATAATGTACTTAGTATATAATAAGTCTTGAAATAAGTAGCCTGATTTCTCCCACTACCTTTTTTTTTTTAAGATTTTATTCATTTATTAGAGAGAGAGCACAAGCAGGGGGAGAAGCAGGCTCCCCCGTGAGCAGGGAGCCCGATGTGGGACTCGATTCCGGGACTCTGGGATCATGACCTGAGCCGAAGGCAGATGC
Source organism: Eumetopias jubatus (assembly GCF_037043125.1). NCBI lineage: Eukaryota > Metazoa > Chordata > Mammalia > Carnivora > Otariidae > Eumetopias > Eumetopias jubatus. The sequence continues at coordinate 67,280,657 of NW_028274807.1, forward strand.
CCAACCAACTGAGCCACGCAGGCTGTTTTAGCTGTTGCAGTTCCTTTTCCATGTAAATTTTACTTATTTTATTTTTTAAGATTTATGTATCTATTTTAGAGAGAGTAAGCGTGCATCAGGGAAGGGGTAGAGGGAGTGAATCTTCAAGCAGACTCCCTACTGAGCGTGGAGCCCAAGATGGGGCTTCATCCCACAACCCATGAGATCACGACCTGAGCCAAAACCTAGAGTCAGATGCCTAACCGACTGATCCACCCAGGTGCCCCTTCCATATAAATTTTAGAATAATCTTGTCTATATCAAAACTTTTTCTGGGATTTTATCCTTTCAGGTGATTCAGGAAAAAAATGTATTTGTACACATATGTGTGTATGTATGGAGAAATGTATATGTATATATACACACACATACAAACACACAGAGAAAGATAAAACCAAAGACACAACATATAAATAACTGGTGAATCTTAGGCAGAGGGTATATGTGACTTTTTCTAAGTTTGAAGTGCTTCTCTTCCCTTCCCCCACAACCCCCCAATGCCCGCAAAAAAAAAAAAAAATATTGCACATGGGGGAAAAAAAAACAGCCCTCAATATATAAACTCAGCGACCCAGTTTAGCAGGGAGGGCCTGAGTTTAACTGTCTCTAGGCAGCTCTGCTTCCTGTGTGGCCAGGACCCAGCTCCCCTGTGCCCCAACAGAAAGTTGTAGAAGTTGGCTGAATCTGGCTGAGTTTGCTAGAGGGTGTCACCTCAGTGAGATCACAGGCCAGCCTCAAGGGGCCACAGCACCAGCAGGAGGGGTGCCCAGCCAGGATTGGAAAAGGAAGGAGGATGCGTGCGCCCCAGGGTTCAGGGGCAGACAGCCACAGAATACCCCAGAGCAAGCCCACTTGCCTCTCAGCAGCCACCACTCAGGTGCAGTGTTGACCAGCAGGGGGTGCAAGGATCTGCAGGACCCGGTGGGGTTGTAGGTCCCTCCTTGGCTGTCTCAGAAAGCAAAGTGAAAGTTTGTCCGCACCTTGTAGAGGAAAAGGGCTCTGAAAGACTGGACATTTACCTACGGGGTTGTCCTGTAGTTACCTAAAGAGAATTTTCAGTTTATTGGATCAGACTGAGATCACAACTTCTACTGAGTCAACTAATAGGAAAACACACCCACATCCGTTTTTCTCTGCATAAATAGACACTGTGTAAATACACAACTCCTACATTTCTGATAAAATGTAGTGCCCAGTACTGAACACAAGAGTCCAACTGAGAACTGGCCAGTATAGGGGGAAAGGACCATGAATCCCTCATTCCTGATCTTGGAAGATGTATCTTGGCTAATCTAGTCCAAGATTGCAGGCTCACTGTCAACAAAAGCCATCAAAACTTTTTCACAACTGCTTACAGAAAAGACCAACCCTTGATAGTTCATTTCCTTTGAATATTTTTCTTCACTGATCTTCAAGGTACTGCATGTGTTGTAAGAAACTTTGAAAAATGCAGAAAAGCATGCAGAAGAAAATTTAAATTCCTCGTAGCCTGCTACTCATCAGTTATTCAATATGTTGGTGTACTGTGTTCCAGGTTTTTTTTTTTAAGATTTTATTCATTTATTTATTGTAGAGATAGCCCACGTGGGGGAAGAAGCAGAGGGAGAGGGACAAGCAGATTCCACCCCTAGCGCAGCCCCACACGAGCTTTGATCCCACAACACCAAGATCACAACCCAAGTAGAAATCAAGAGTATTTTGCTCAACTCGCTGAGCCACCCAGGCTCCCCATCTTCTAATTTTTTTTTTATCACGCAAATGAAATCTCAGTATTTTATAACTTTTTAAAATTTTTTTAAAGATTTTATTTATTTATTTGACAGAGAGAGACACAGCAAGAGAGGGAACACAAGCAGGGGGAGTGGGAGAGGGAGAAGCAGGCTTCCCGCGGAGCAGGGAGCCTGATGCGGGGCTTGATCCCAGGACCCTGGGATCATGACCTGAGCTGAAGGCAGACACTTAACGACTGAGCCACCCAGGCGCCCCAGTATTTTATAACTTTTAAAAACATTTTACAAAGTGTTTACAAATTTTTCCATATCATTAGGTATTCTTCCTCAACATAATTTTTAAAGACTATAGAGCAGATTTTTCTCGACATTATTTCTTGGTACTATTGACATCTTGGGACATAATTCTTTGTTGTGGGGAGCTTTCCTGTGCATTGGAAAATTTTTAGCAGTATCTCTGGTCACTTTCCCCTAAATGCCAGTAGCACTCCCCTTCCCAACAGATTGTGACAACCAAACTTCGCCAAAGTCCCCTGGGGGGCAAAATCACCCCCCAGTTGAGAACTGCTGCTATACAGCACTTCATCCTGTGTACATACCATCCTTTACTTACAGATCTGTGTCATTAGATGTATATGTTATTTATAGTTATTCTCTGTCATAAATAATGCTGGGATGGACATCTTTGGTTTTTTGTTTTTTAAGATTTTAATTGTTTATTTGTCAAAGAGAGAAAGCGAGAGCGTGCACGAGCAGGGAGAGTGGCAGGCAGAGGGAGAACCAGACTCCCCGCTGAGCAAGGAGCCCGATGCGGGGACTCCATCCCAGGACCCTGGGGTCATGACCTGAGCTGAAGGCAGACGCCTAATGACTGAGCCACCCAGGTGTCCCCCCTGGTTTTATTTTACACATTTTCAGAAGTGACTTTCTGGGTCAAAGAATATACTTATTTTTAAGACCTGCAATATATACTGTCAATTTTCCTTCCGTGGTGTGCCTATTTATACTCTTACCGAGAGTATATGAAATTACCTGTTTTTTTTTTTTAACTGGCCAGCTCTGGGCATTATAGTTTTTAAAGATCTTTGCAAATTACATTTTTAATATAATTATAAGACAAAATTATTCCAGTTACATTTATCTCAAAAATCCATCTTTGTTTTAGCCTGCAAGGATGTTTTCGATTCTGTTTTTGTCTCTGACAAGCTTTCTATCTTTAACTTCATGTCACTTGCACATTTGATAAGAATTAAAATGTGAAAGATAGGGTATGGCCTAGAACGTTGTGACAGGCCAATAGAAATTTCCTGTCAACCCATTAGTTCCGCATCTGTAGGCAGAGTCATTCAGCAAGTTCCTAACCCACTCAGTCGTCCCAGCCTCCAACTCCTATCTTCAACCTTTCCTGAAAAATACAATGAAAAGTGTCATCGCCTGTTCTGTTGAGGAATGTGTCTACTACATTCTTCTGTTCAATCAATCTAATAACCCTGTGAAAGAGTAATAACCTGTGCACAGCCCCTTACTGTTTGGAAGCATCTTTAGCTGACCCATTTCATCCAAGCTCACACCCCTCCATGGTGTTGTGATGAAGAGGCTGAGGCTCCAGGAGGCCAGCTGAGTTAGGCAACTCGTCCAAGTTCACAGAGCTGGTGAGTAGCTGAGCTCAGATGCAACACAGGGGCCCTTTCTCTCCCCTGTAACCAACAGAACTTTCAGTTGGTGATGCTTCTTTCTAGTGGTTATTGCCTCCTTTCCAACAGCCACTAGTCATTACTGAACTAACCAGCATAATGCTGCTCAGTGCAACTTCCCTTTCCTGGACCATGAGTTCACCACGTCTCACATTCTTTCAGGACCCTATGGGGAGATTTGTCTGGGCCAAAAAATTTGAAATTATAATTAGAGCAAGCAAGTGCTTTTCTTCAAACTCTCAACCAAGGTTGATCTTTTACAAATTTGTCCTTTTTTAAAAATCTTCTCCACAAAACTAAATCAACTAATACCTAATACTTAAACATATATTAAATATATAATATATGTTTATATTAAACATAAAATATGTACTTACTTATTAACTTAGTGTGCATATAGTTTTATATATATGTGCATATTTATATATAGAACTGCATATATTTATATATGCACACTAAGTTAATAACCAAATTATATATATACATATATGTAATTGTATATATATAGAGAGAGATTGAGAGAAAGAGGGAGAGATTGTCTCCCTCTTTATTGTCCTCCAGTTTCATGCCCCAGAAATAATTGCTGTCAAGTTTGATGTGTATCCTGCCAAGAATTTGTTTTGTTTTCTTTTTGGGGCTCATAAACAAACATATAGTATGCTTTTTATGTGTGTGTATGTATGTATGTATGTGTGTACATGTGTGTACACAGATTCAAAAAATTATTTTCCACCGAGATCACATACAGTTGACCCTTGAACAACATGGGGATTAGGAACATCAACCTCCCCATGCAATCAAAACTCTGCATATAACTTTTGACTCCCCAAAAACTTAACTGCTAATAGCCTACCGTTGACCAGAAGCCTTACTGAAAGCATATGAAGTCAATTAACAAATATTTGGTAGGTTATATACATTATATACTGTATTCTTATAATAAAGCTAGAGAAAAAATATCATTTAAAAATCATAAGAGAAAACATTTACGATACTGTACTGTATTTATCAAAAAAGTCCATGTTTAAGTGGATTTGCACAGTTCAAACCCATATTGTTCGGGGTCAACTGTATAAATTCATTTGTGTTTTTCCTGGTATTTTAAAGTACACCTCAAATTTATTTCAATTTAAGGAATCAAAATCCAGCTTTTTTTTTTTTTCAAAGTGGGCTAGCCACTTGCCCGCAACACCATTTTGAAGAGTTTATCTTTTCCCCACTGAAATACCACTTCACCACACAGTAAATTTCAAAATCTATTTGGCTGCCGTACATCCTGCCCTGTTCCACTACTTTGTCCATTTTCATTTCATTTTGTTTTTAAAAATCCCATTCTAATTACTTTTTTGCTTTTAGAATTTCCCTGGCTGTTTCTGCATATTTTTTTCAGTTAAACTTTCTGTCTTGGATCTCAGTTCCTTATCATCCGAGATCATCCTATCCTTTTCAGAACAATGATGGTTCTCTCTGATGGAGTAAGCAGAAATGACCGTTGTGGCATTTTACTCTTTTTCCTAATCCATCAACATGTTGCGTTGGCTCCAAGCAGTGAGCCCAGGTCTCCTTCCCCGAACCCCTCATTCTTGGCTTCATTACATCAGCCCCTTTATCTTGGTAGCTCTTTGTTGCAAGCCTCCGTCAGCTGGGCTTCCCAGGAACCCCCTCCAGATCTCCTTATATGCCCTTCTTGTTCTGTTGCTTTCTGATTTGAGCCGGTCTCCCGGCGCAACCCCCACTGGATTCTTCCTTATGTGTCCTCCTTTTCTTTTCACTGAGATCACTTCCAATTGTAAAGTCAGAAAACCACATTTTCAGGAACATCTTCATCCTCTCCAGCCACGTCTCCTCTAAGTATTTCAGCTTAAAGGAAAGGCATTCTTTCTATGACAGCACCCCACAGCCTGAGCTGAGGATTATGCCCCATGGACTCCAGATGCCTTCCTCTCTCCAGCTCCAAGTCCCTCACAATGAGGAAAAGGAAGGAAGAGATGCCACCAGCATTTTGTCATCGGAAATCAGTAACCCCAAGGGGTGAATTCCCTGCGATCACCAGAATTTTCTGCTACTTCACTCCTTGGGAAAAGGATAGATTGACATTTGTGCCCATTTTTTCCCAGGTACAATGGTTCTCAATCCTGGCTTCATGATTAACTACCTGGGGACCTTGAAAAACTATTAGGGCCAGGGTCCCACCCCAAAACCACTGAATCAGAATCTCTGGGAATGGGTC